>NW_027507764.1:556570849-561570849 GCF_037356315.1 Lithobates pipiens | reverse complement strand
CATGAATGCCAGTATGTAGTGTGACATACTGAATCCGAGCATGATCCCCTCCCTTCGAATACTGGGCCGCAGGGCAGTATTCCAACATAAAGACTCCAAACATACCTCCAAGACGACCACTGCCTTGCTAAAGAAGTTGAGGGTAAAGGTGATGGACTGGCCAAGCATGTCTCCAGACCTAAACCCTATTGAGCATCTGTGGGGCATCCTCAAACAGAAGGAGGAGAAAGGCAAGGTCTCTAACATCCACCAGCTCTGTGATGTCATCATGGAGGAGGGGAAGAGGACGCCAGTGGTGACCTGTGAAGCTCTGGTGATCTCCATGCCCAAGAGGGTTAAGGCAATGCTGTAAAATAATGGTGGCCACACAAAATATTGACACGTTGGGCTCAATTTGGACATTTTCACTTAGGAGTGTACTCCATTTTTTTGCCAGCGGTTTAGACATTAATGGCTGTTTGTTGAGTTATTTTGAGGGGACAGCAAATTTACACTGTTATACAAGCTGTACACTCACTACTTTACATTGTAGCAAAGTGTCATTTCTTCAGTGTTGTCACATGAAAAGATATAATAAAATATTTACAAAAATTTGAGGGGTGTACTCACTTTTGTGAGATACTGTAAGTAGTTGAATTTGACCTGAAATTAGCCTCTTGCAATACCTTGCAGTATAATTCATGTGCATGACCCAGAGATAATCACATGTGCTACTTGGAAATATGTTGACAAGGAATGTGCTGATAGGTGGAGGGAGGAAATTGAGGAGGAAAGAGACACAAGTTCATCTCCTGCTGCTCTTTCAGCAGGCTGTGCATGAAGAAAGGACGACGCTGTATTCTTTGACTGGTTATGATGTCATTCATCTTACTCTGTCTGTAAATCTCAGGACTGGATGGGCAGAAATGCAAAAGCTTTTGGGAGGTAAAAAAGCTCCCATGTATGTATGTATGTATGTATGTAAGCTCTGTCATTCAGCTGTTTGAGATTCTATTTTTTTAATCTGTCAAAACTATACTTCAGAGCACCCAAGGAAGTCGTGAAGACGGCTTTTCTGCAAGTCATATCTCTATATTTCCCCCAGTGCATACTTATCGGTAGGCCACCTCATGGTGTATGGTAGCTTTGTAATGACTGTTTCAGCCTACAGAAGTTCACACAGCCCACAACGTTTCTCATAAAAGACCAAACCTTTGGGTAATGCCAAAATTGTCAGGTGGCCAGTCTGGACCTGGGAATTCCAATGTATTTACTTGCCTCACACTGCGTGGCACTTCATTTCTGTCAGAACTGCCCTGAGTAAAGAAAATCCGAGTCATGAGACACATCGCTTAACCAAATCTACACTTTTTTTCTCTTTAAGGGTGCAATCCAACAATCCAGCTGAGACGACGCATCTGCCCTCTACTGACTCTCAGTATGAAGAGTTTTGTTTGCTTGCCATTATTTTAGGTCTGTGCGTTCCAGTAAACAAAATATCTACCTAATTATTTAACAAGTCGTGCAGTCTCATGGTCCAGTTTAGGATAATTGAATTAAATCTATTTTGGTTTGACATCACAGGAAATAAAAGCAGAGGGATCAGCAATGAAGGTCTCTGCTGATGCGCCAGCTAAGTGCATTGCCATCCTAACTGATGCATTTGTGGTTCTAGCAGCAGACATTAACATTTGCTTTCTTTCTTTAAATAATCATTTTGCGGTGAGGCTGGGTCATCACACAACAAACATTTGGAAAGCTGATGAGTTAAAGCGGAGGTCCACCCTAAAATGGACCTCCGCTCATCTGATCCCTCCCCCCCTCCGGCGCCACAATCGGCACCTTTCAGGGGGGAGGGGGGTGCAGTTACCTGGATAATCCAGGTAACTGCACCCACTTCCGGGCTAGCTGCCTGCGGAACGAGCGTAGGTTACGCCCCCGTTCCGCAAGCGCCCGCCCCCTTCAGGAAGTGCCCCGCTGCCTGCTGGGAAACACACAGCTCCCAGAGGCAGCGGGGACCGTCCGGATTGCGCCGCGCGGCTCGCGCATGCGCAGTAGGGAACCGGGAAATGAAGCCGAAAGGCTCCATTTCCTGATTCCCATACCCAAGATGGCGGCGGGACCCGGCCGCCGAGCGAGCGATCGGCTTCGGGTGCCGACATCGCGGGCGCGCTGGACAGGTAAGTGTCACTATTTAAAAGTCAGCAGCTGCAGTATTTGTAGCTGCTGGCTTTTAAAAAAAAAAAAAAAAAAACGCGGAGTCCCGGTGGACTCCCGCTTTAAGGAAGGGAAAGGAGTACAAGTGCAAAATTACAGTTGATTTTATATATTAAAGTGGTTCTAAAGGCTGAAGATTTTGTACTTTAAAGGAGAAGTCCAGCCTGAGCTCGTTTGGCTGGGCTTCTCCTATGGGTTTACAGGCGTGCAATTTGTTTTGCAGTCCTTTGACCTGTTTTCGGCAGAGAGCGGACTTCAGTCCGCTCTCTGCTGACGTCGCCAATATCAGTCCAGGCACCGCGTCATCCCCGCTCTGGGAGTCTGGATATGCAAGGTGCCTGGACCGATAGCCATCTCAATCAGTGAGCCTCTGAGGCAGCTGCTCCCCGCCCCTCCACAGCTCCAGTGAGTGTGGCGGAGCAGAGCAGGAGAGATTCTGATTGACAGGCAGCAGCTCTCTGCTCGGGGAGCCGAGATAACCGAGCTATCGGCAGTGTTCAGTGGCACGGTTCTCAGTGCAGAGATGCCTCTTTAACAGTCCGATGTTGCATCCACCTAGGTAAGTATTAATCTGCAATAACCCCCAAACCCATAACTCTTATAGAGGTTGTAACCCCCCCCCCCCCCCCAAAAAAAAAAGAAAAACTGTAAGACAAAGGCATATTGTGCCAGTATGAGACAGCTCACATCTTCCCTGGTGTTTCGTCTGGGTTTGCGGGCTTTGAGAGGCCAGAGCTACGATATCTTTAACTCCTGCACATGCAGGCAGTGAGACATTGCCCCGATGTGTGGATGCAGAGATCGGGAAATGTCTCACTGCCTGTGATTAGCGCAGTGCTGCTCCGACTTCCTGGTGGGCTCCGCACGTGGTCCATGCGAACACGCCTGAGCTCATCCTTACGCAGGAGCCCCGGACTTGGCTTTGGTGAAATATCAGACCCCTGATGTCTCACGTTTGAGATAGAGAAAGGGACTGAGGACAGAGATTCCCCAGTCCTTTTCTCTGCAGGACAGTGAATGAAATGGAAGTGCTCTGCACGGAGCTGCTTGCCATTCATTTACGAACTGAAGCATAGTAAACACAATTCACTGAGACTCAGCTGTGAATGAACACAGACAGGGATCAATACTGATCACTGGCAGTGTTCATTGATAAAAGGAAGGGGTCGGTAAATGACATATTCCTCCTAAAACATCACCCACAGCTGCCAGTGAGAGAAGGGAGCCGGAAGTGAGTCGGGGGGGGGGAAAAGGAGGGGGTGGCGGCGGGGGCAGCGAGAGCACACTGGGGGGCTGGAGAAGTGGGCAAAAAAATAAAGAAAGACCCGAGTAGGAATGCATGGCGGGGCGGGCGGCATTCAGTGGAGCTGATGGCTGTATTTTCCTCCCTGCAGCCACTGAATGCAAGCAGGAGTCGGATGAAGATATGCAGGTTTTCAGCAGCTGCAGGGAGGGAGCCAATCGGTTCCACCAAATGCTGCTACCCCTCCTCTCCAGGTTCTAGGGTTGGTTGATCTACCTGTCGACTGCATGCGATTGATGGGTTGACGACTCATGCACTAAATTGTAAAAATCTATCAAACCTGAAAAGATGCTCATGCAGTAATGGCAGGCGGGCTCATCTGAGAGCAATCTCACCTGCTTTAAGTGAGTGGTGAATGATGATGCTTCCTCCACTTACACAAAAGCGAAATACAAGTGGATCATCACTTTAGGATCCTCTACAACAATGGTCTCCAAACTGCAGCCCTTTGCTTGGCTTTTATCTGGTCATTGGGGCACTATTCTTCCCACTGGCGCCAATGATGGGGCATTATTGCTTCCACTGACACCAATGATGGGGCATTATTCCTTTGACATATACCAGTGATGGGACATTATTCCTTCCACTGACACCAATGATGGGGCACTATTCCTCCGACTGACACCAATGACGGGGCATTATTCCTTCCACATATACCAGTGATGGGGCATTATTCCTTCCACATATACCAGTGATGGGGCATTATTCCTTCCACATATACCAATGATGGGGCATTATTCCTTCCACTGACACCAATAAAGGGGCTTTTTTTTTCTCCTACTGACATCAATGATGAGGAACTATTCTTCCCACTAACATCAATGATGAGGAACTATTCTTCCCACTAACATCAATGATGAGGAACTATTCTTCCCACTGACATCAATGATGAGGAACTATTCTTCCCACTGACATCAATGATGAGGAACTATTCTTCCCACTAACATCAATGATGAGGAACTATTCTTCCCACTGACATCAATGATGAGGAACTATTCTTTCCACTAACATCAATGACGATTAACTATTCTTCCCACTGACACCACTTATGGGGCATTATTTACTCCCATTGACTAGGCATTTTGTACTCTGTGGCTACAGTCCAGCCCCACCTAAAGTCTGAAGGACAATAAAGCGGCCCCTTGTTTAGAAAGTTTGGAGACTCCTGCTCTACAAAGAAGGAATGTGTTTATCACAAATGTAGCCACTTATTCTTATGGCTATGGCTGTGATATATCTTATCAGTACAGCTTCCTGTATACAAGATTATAACAAGCAATCTTTATGGGCAATTGCTCTGCACACCCAACATGAACACTGCTGTGTGTTGTTGTGTTTACTCTTACTTACTTTACTAAGAGGAAGAAGATATCTTATCTGGTGGAGGTGTGAATTCCTGAAAATAACCTGATGGCACAAG
Organism: Lithobates pipiens; assembly: GCF_037356315.1. NCBI lineage: Eukaryota > Metazoa > Chordata > Amphibia > Anura > Ranidae > Lithobates > Lithobates pipiens. The sequence continues at coordinate 561,565,930 of NW_027507764.1, read as the reverse complement.
TTAGAAAATAAACTAACAGTAACCATGGACCTGAGAGTGCTGTTAAAGGTCAGATCAGACCACGGTCCCCATGTCTATGGCTACCAACAGACCGTCGCAGACACCACTGGTCACTGGATGTGAAGAGATGTTTTTTAAAGTAGTGGTCACCTGAAGTGGATTTTTATTAACAATATCTGACGTTTTCCACAACCTAATCGTGGATGGAAGTGCTTTCCCTCTCTCATCCTCTTAACTTGGCAATACCTTTCCTCTTTCTCATTTTCATAGTCATAAAAACATGCAAGTGCAGATAAACTCAATTTTTTTTTTCTTTTTATTGAAAAATCATTGAATACAAGGTGTTCTGTGAATGTCAGCAGTGCCAAAGAGCGCCCCCCTGTGTTTACTATGCAGAAGGGTAGCTGCTCAGTACTGGACCTGGAAGATCAAGGCTCTCACTGTAATAACAATCACTACTACAGGGATTTTCAGCTTCCACAGGTACGAAATATGCATATGGCCTGTGTGAATGAATGAGTGAGTGACTTGTATAGCGCTACTGCATGTTCTCCCTGTGCTTGCGTGGGTTTCCTCTGGGTACTCCGGTTTCCTCCCACAATCCAAAGACATGCAGGTAGGTCAATTGGCTTCTGTCCAAAATTGGCCCTAGTATATGAATGGGGACCTTGGATTGTGGGCTCCTTGAGGGTAGGGACCAATGTGAGTGTGCAATGTACAGGGATAGGGACGATTATAGACACTCACTCAGGTTGAACTGGATGGACTGGTGTCTTTATTCAACCTTACTAACTATGTATATATGTATGTAACTATATGCTACCTATGCATACTGAATCGCCTCAGGGCGCTTTTTGCCGCTGGTGTCCATCTGCGATATAGCACGGTCCTTACCCCTATGGGGTCCCGACACGCTTACAATTTTTTTTTTTCAACAGGATCTAATGAATCTACCAGCATGTGTTTGGAGTGTGGGAAGAAACCGGAGTACCCGGAGGAAACCCAGGCAGGCACAGGGAGAACATGCAAACTCCAGGCAGATGGTATTGTGGTTGGGATTTGAACCAGCGATCCTGTTTCTGCTAGGTGAAAATGCTACCCACTAAACCGCTGTGCTGCCTCTAAAAAAAAAAAAAAGCTAATGACAAGGCTGACAGTGGCCGCTGCTGTTTGCATGTATCTGCACACCATGGGGTTACCTGCAGTTAGGGACAGATGTTGTTTGAGCCTAGGTGCAGTCAGCCTGTCATTGGTTTATATAGGCTGAGCGGCTGCTGCTGCTGTTTACATGCACCTGTGATTTCGGCCACAAGAACCCACTGATCCTTGCTTCTGGAATCTGGTCGATGCAGCTAAAGGGCTGTGTGAAGGAGACCTAAGGTCTAGTTTACACTAAATGCGTTATAGTGCTTTTTTTTTTTCCTGCATCAAAAACGCTATGAAATTAGGTTACATGGTTTTCAATGGCATAGTTCACACGGGTGCTGCATTTTTCCTGCACAGAAATGTATTGGAACGCGGTAAAACTCATCAAAAATGCACTGGAGCCCAGTACAGTGAGGAAAAACGGGACTATAAAAAAATAGAAGGACAAAAAAAGCATCTAAAACACACCAGTGCACACAAAAAATGCCCCAAAAAACGTGCATGCAGAAAAGCATCTGGAATGGATGTTTTTGTGGTGTGAACAAGCCCTAAAAGAGATACTAAGTTGCACTGGTGTCCCACAGATTATTACCTGGTGTTTTGTATTTTATTACAGGTACTTCTATAGCGCCATCACTATACACAGTGCTTTACATAGATATTGTACATTCACATCAGTCCCTGCCCTCAGCCTTGGTTCACAGTGGATGCGGTGCAGATTCACAGAAGATTCCGCACTGCATAAAAATCGCAACCCGTTCATGCAAAACCGATTGCGGAGTGCATGTTAACAACGTCGATATTTGCCAGCACACCAAGGATCAGCCCAAGGTGGTGTCCAAACGGTTTAGTTTATTGCATGATCACAACATAAAAAGGTGCCGATCAATAGTTATGTTCCCTAGCAATGGGCCCGTCCCTATAATGACTCGGGATCCACAATACCAAATTTCATATGACAAAATACAGGTAATGTCCGTGGTTTCTTATGTTAACCCCGGATTTACATATGTATGTTGGCATGGTTTTAGTTATGCTAACCTTTTTTATTATGCTATTTTTTTTTTTTTTGGCGGGGTTTGTGATGTCATACCTCTCTGGGGGGGGAGCTTTGTTTTTTTTTTTTCTCTGATTGGTTGATGGTTATTTAAATTATCTCCACTATTTATTTCACGTTTATCACAGGCCTGACTAAGGGGTCCTGCGTAACTCTGGGACGTTAAAAGCACCCTTTTCCGTTGTGATTATGCAATAAACTAAACCTCTTTGTGCCGATCCTTGGTATGCTGGCAAATATCTACATTGTGACTTCAACCAGCATCCAGCTGGTTGTTGCTGAAACATTAAGTTAAGTTACCGACACCCTGAAATCGGTTTGCAAAACACAGTGCTATTTGCAGAATTAGATGGCATGGGGTGTGAACACCCATGCCATCCGATTCTGGTGCGGACAAAAAAAAGGGTCCTGCACAAGTTTGGTGCGATTTCAACCATATAAATCGCACCCCAGAGATACTGCATGTAATTCGCACAGGAATGTCCTGCGATTCCTGTGTGAAATACATGCGGTTTCCCACACCTCATTAGTGTGAACCCGGCTTAAAGCGGAGTTCCACCCAAAAATGGAACGTGTACTTTAAGTGTAGGTGACCCCCTGGCATGTCATTTTTTTTGGAAGGGGAGCGGATACCCTCTTTTTAGTTTTCCAGCTCCCACTTCTTCCCGGGCCACCAGAAGGGAGATCACCTCTCCCCCTCCCTCTTGGCAATCATCTGGGACACATCACCGGTCCCAGATGATTGCCCGGGCCAATCACCATGCGTCACACCTCACGCATACACCGTGCCTGCCCAGCTGTGAAGCCACAGCCGGGCACCCACAGTGACTATGCCGGCGCTGCAGAGAGGATCGCTGGACCCTGGGACAGGTAAGTGTCCGATTATTAAAAGTCAGCAGCTGCTGTATTTGCAGCTGCTGACTTTTTTTTTTTTTTCTTTTAAAGCGGAGCTCCACTTTAAGGAGCTTACAGTCTAAGATCCATAACTCACATTCGTGTATACACGTACTGGGGCCAATTAATCTACCAGCATGTCTTTTGGGGGGGGAGGGAGAAGCTGGAGTACCTGGAGGAAATCCAGGCAGGTACAGGAGAACATGCAAACTCCATCAATTTGTTTCTATATAAAAATTAGTACTACACACCAAGGGATTAAAAAAAAAAAAAAAAGATCTTTTTACTGTATTCAGTTATGTCTTGCAAAGAAAATGTGGTTAAGGGAAGCGTCTTTGTCTGAAGTATTCATTCAGGGTATTGTGCTACAAGATGGCATCACGTTTCCTGTCATGCAGCTAGTGATGTGGCTTTTCTTTCCTGGGGAGGAGAAGCGGAGAAAGCCCTCCGTTTCACATTTCGGCTGCTGCCTTTTCTTAGCTGATTCAAATGTGAATCACTTGCTAGCTGGTTACTGACATTCCTTGTTGTCGCCATGGGAATTTTCTCTTAGATAAGTGTATTTTGTGTATTTTTTAGGGACTTCAGCATTTGCTGTTCTTTAGTATACAGCTAACTTCAGAGAAATGGATCTATAGCTGAAGCATAGAGAAACTGCAAGCCTCAATCAAAATACACTTTGCTGCCGTTGAAGCAGATCATTTCATGATGAATTTCAATTGTTTGCCATGGGTAACCGTACTAAGGAATTGGCCGTTTTTATAGTAGTGTTAAGTAGCCTGCACCCTTGGAATAAAAGCACAGGAATGCTGTCTTTCTTAGTGTTACTAAACCCAGGAGCCTGCATTCACTAAATCTGGTCTCCCACAGTACACAGAACATGGAAATACAATTATTTTAGTAAAAATAAACTGCTAAATAGCTTTTATCGTCAGCAGTATATAGCAGTCTTTTGTGACATCTATCAGTGTCTGGTTAAAGCTTGTAGCAGGAGTTTTCATTCAGCTCTGACTGTCCTATGAGGCCGCATGACCCCTGACCCTTTATCTCGACAGTGCTGATTGGCCCTGTGCTGAGCACATGCTCTTTAGACTCCTTAAATTGTATCTCTTGTTTCAAAAAAGTATGTATTTTGCATGTTCCTTGTCTCCATCTAGTGGTCATAATGCAGTATTTTACTACTTGCCCTTTTATAAAAGAACATTTGTTCAGAAGAGACAGCTGCCTAAAGAACATTCGTTTTTGACCGATTTGCACAAAACAAATGTGCATGCAGATTCACTGGACAGATGGCTATGCAAATTTGTTTTATAAAAATACCTCTTATGTAGTAAAAATACAGAGGTGTTGCATATATTTTCAAATCTATGTAGAATAGAAACTACACTGCCTCTTCAAGGTCCCATTGTATAGGGGGATCCCCAGACCTAGTCAAACAGCATACACGGCAAAAAAAAAGGAAGGTATGCATGGAGGTGACTTAAAAGAGAAGTATACAAATTATTTTTTTTTGGGGGGGGGGGGAGGGCGGGCGCAAATTATACTTACCTAGGTGGATGCAGCATCTGCCCCCCGCAGGCCCGAGAACCGAGCGATCAAACACAGAGCTCCCTGAGCAGAGAACTGGTGACTGTAAGTCACCGGGTCTATGCTCTGCCCCCCCCCGCTCGCTGGAGGGCTGAGCTGTGGAGGAGGGGGTGAGAGCAGCTGGCTCTGGCTGTCAGCGGCTCACTGAGAGGCTGAGCCAGATCCCGGTCCAGGCATGTATGCGGATCCCGACCATATGGTCACGATCTTTCTTGAGCCTGGACAGGCTCTGTGGCGTCAGCCAACAGCTGGCTTGTGACGTCAGGCTGGCTTATGACGTCAGACCGCCTCTGTGATGTCAGCTGACAAACTGCACTCCTGTGATCCACAGGAGAAGTTCAGCCATATGAACTTTGGCTGTACTTCTCTTTTAATTATATCTTAAAAGTGCAGAGACACACAATGCTTTGCTGGTTTTCCAAAGGTTTTTGTTGCTTTCTGCATCCAGCTGGGGAAATTTCCCTTCACTTCCTGTTCTTTGAAACAATATCTCCAAGTGAGGAGCAATTCCATCTTAAAGAGTTGTCACTGGTACAGGGGTCCCCACTGTAGCATTTCCCCTTTATTACTATTCCTGTGATGATTGTAACCTTTTTGGATTCCTCATTGCTTTCTGTGTGTGAAAGTGGTCACCTGACCAGTTAGAGAGGGAGAATCTACCCAATGGGTAAACAGAGAAGTTTTAGCTTCAGATACACTTTTTTTTTTTTTCTAGTAACTGAAGGACCCCAACTTTCTACAACTTCAAAGAAGCAACAGCGGGGACCCCTAATGAGCTGGAGCCCTCTTGTCCTTTGTACAGTACCTGCCGTAAAAAGTACATTTAAAAAAATAAGATTTCAAAGTCCTATCCCTTTTATTGGTTTAATTACCTATTTCTGAATCCTCTCCCCTTCTCCTGTGTCCTTGGCCTCCTCTCATTGGTAAATGTGGATAATCGCAGATTCTGCAGCTCCTTACCATTTGAATACACAATGGTCCCAGGGCCAGTGTATTTCTGTGCTGTGTCCGAACTAAGCGTGTGTGCGCTAATTACTCTTGGAATTCACGCAGCGTTCACCAGGGTGACCATTGCAGCATCTATTGAAAAACTGCAGCTCCTTAAATAGTGCAGAATCCAGGGCAGAGAGAATTAATTAGCCGTGCAGCCTCCTGTGTCCAAGTCCCCCCAGGCATTTCCATTTCTAATTACATCACCTTCTTAATCTTAACCCATTGAAGGCCACATAGAATCTGCAGAATCGAGAATTTCGTTTTCCTGCCTCCCAAATTACACTGAGTGTGAGAGAAATTGATTGGATGTTATTGCCAACAAATACCATTTTATTTTCGGACACTTCAATAAATGCTTTTGAATCCTCTATTATTTTCTTTTTTTCTTTTTTTTTGTCAATTGGAAAACAGCTGGGAGAAGCAATTTTTTTTTTTTTCTTTCTAAACCACTGAGGTCCATGGATAAAGAGCGGCCCATTAGACACAGTCTGACAAGCCCACCTAGGGCAAAGCAATAGGCATACTTTAATCCCCATAAAAATCTACTTGCCTTCTCTACCACCTCTTGCTGCTTCTGCGGGGGGAACAAAATATCTGGTAAATCTGTGTATGAATGAGCATGTGAATCACTCAATGTGACTGCACTGGTCCCATCAGCACTGCCATATTGGGAGTTTTGTTTTCGAGTTACTTTGAGCTTTTTTTCACACTCTTTCGTGTGTTTTTGGGCACTTAGGCATTGTTTCTGCTCGAAGGCTCCTCTCCAAAACATGAGTTTGTGGGGGGGGGGGGGGGGGGTTTCTGCCTGTAAGAACATATGTCTGTAAACTCATGAAAAAAAAAAACCCATAGTGTGCATGGACACATTGGCTAACATGGAGGGAAGTCTCCAGGCATAAAACAATTAGGCCTCATTGCCACGAGGCGGATTCGCTTCCATGGAGTCCGCCTCTGTCCGCCAGCTCAGCGAGAGATCTCTCCATTGATCTCCGCTGAGCCGGCGGATGACAGGTCCCTCTCTGCTCACTGATCGGGGAGGGGCTTGTCGAGCGTCACTGGTTTCTATGGAGAGATCGGATGAAAACGGACAGCATGTCTGTTTTCATCAGATCCGCCAGCGACGGATCCGGTAGTAGGGCCATCCGTCTGCTTTTGGGGGATCGGACCGCATGTCAGCGGACATCCGTCGCTCCATAGACCAGCATGGAGCGCCCGTTCAGGTCTGCCGTCAAAACTGACAGGTGGACCTGAACGGTCCGACAGTGTGACAGGGGCCTAAGAGCTCAAAAAAGCTCAAAAGCTTGTAGGAGCCATTTAATTGAGCTGCAGTGTGAATGAGCCCTTACCTACAATTCTACATGTAGCAGCTTGCACAGGGACTTCCTTTCCATCTCAGCAGCTGAGCAGTGACAGAAAGAGCCCTTTCACACTCAAAGCACCCGGACGTCGGCGGTAAAGCGGCGCTATTTTTAGCGCAGTTTTAGTGGCGCTATTCAGCCGCTAGCAGGGCGGTTTTAAACACCGCTAGCGGCCGAAAAAGGGTTAGGTAAAAGGTACGGAGGCGCTGCCCATTGATTTCAATGGGCAAGGGCGCTATAGGAGTGGTGTATTCACTGCTCCTATAGGGCTGCAAAGAAGCTGCTTGCAGGACTTTTTGTGATGCCCTTTCAGCGCAGCGCGAAAGCACTTGGGCTTTTAAACTAGGTTTGCAGCTGAGGCTTTTTACAGGCACTACTTTTAGCGCTAAAGTGTCTGAAAAACACCAGCTTCAAACTTCAGCTTGTTCAATTAAGCGTTGACAAAAATAAACAAAAAACCCCCAAAAAACTTGGAAGTTGATTGGTTTCTATGCAGAGCTGCACTAGATTTTGCACTCTGCAGTTTTAGTAAATAACTCCCCTCGGGTTCCGTTCACACTGGGCACAGGCACGCGTCGCCCATGCAGGGCCGTCTTTTAGAAGCACAGGGATTCAGAAACGGTCACTGTTTCTAGAATTCAGACAGCTTGGATGTAGGAACCAATTGATTTTCTCATTTAGCCTGAGGGGCTGAATGTATGAATGGCTAGTGTAATTACTAATGCTTTTAGGAGTGCTGGATTCCTGATCCCCTGCTGCTGTGTCCTGTACAGAAGTAGGGGTCAACAGGAAGAACCAGCGGGCATAGTGAGGTGCCTGGCAATAAACACCTCGAGCAACGATTTTTCTTCATTACAGTGGTGTTCAGCTGCAGAGACAGCAGGCATGGTAAGTGTTAAAGTGAAATTCGGGGTTAACCCTAACTACTCTTAAAACTATCCCCTCCTAACACCTGTGCTTACTAACTTGTGTAAGAAATTCATATATGCGTGCCTATTTTCAGCCTGGTCATCTGATTTCCCTTGTGTCAACCAGGGTGGCTGCAGGGGAGAGTAGAGGGCGCTCCAACGACAGCTGTTATTGCCTGGAACTGTGATGTCACCCATAGACTTTAGTGGTCCACCTGTTTTCGGTGCTCTCTCCTCTCCCCAGCAGTGGTACTGGCTGACATATGAGCGGGATCAAGTGATTGGATCAGAGCGGCCTGGAAATATGCTAGTAAATACATATTTCTTACACAGGTTAGTAAGCATAGGTATTAGGATGGGACAGTTTTAAAGCAGAACTATATACCCACCTCGGCTCCAGCGATGCGGCATCCCAAACCTCCCCGCTCGGCTGCTGACGTCTTCGTGCGGCCGACTCCTGGATCTTGATTGCTGGATGCTTTCATTGGCCAGGTGAGGATGATGTCATCCAGTGGAAGACGCTCATGCACAGGCTCCCCCCATACTTTCGTCCAGCTCCCTAATCTACATGGATTACAATGGGTGGTTTTTTTTTTCTTAATTTTTGAAGCACATGATTACAACCCAAGGCTCTAACTGGCTTTAAAAAAAAGGGGTGATCTCGGGTCACTACATTTCCCTGCCATCTCCTGGGGGTGGATTGGTTTTGGTGTTAGTTTGAGAACCCCCCCCCCCCCAAATATATTAAGCCCCGGCCTCCACTGATGTTGACCCTGCACACGCCACGGGACTTTTTCAGATTTGTTATTGCCAAACTTGTACAGTGAGCGGCACATGTGTGGCTCACTATAAAGGGGCAGACAGGCAAGTAAGTAATGTATTTATTGGTGTATAACATGCACTTTTTCACCCTGAAAATAGGATGCAAATAGCGTGTGCGTGTTATACGCCAATGCTTCAATTTTAGTTGCCTCGGAGGGGACAGGGAGGGGGGGCGGGACGAGCGCCATCAGATTACATACAGTGAGAATCTCCTGTTTATTTGACGGCCTCTGTAATAGGAAGTCCCGCCTCCTGGGCCGCCATTGGACCACTGTTCTGTCTATCATAGGAGATTCTCTCTCTGTATAAAATCTGTCGGCGCTCATCCTGCCCCCCTCCCTGTCCCTTTTATGCTGCAGATGGGCATCGATCGGGCTGCACTGATGGCAATGGTGAGGCTGCTGCATTGATGTGGACTGATGAGGCTGTATTTATGGCACTTGTGAGGCTGCAGATGGGCACTGACCCTTATTTTGTTGCAAAGTTCCTTATTTAAAATGTAAGTTCTCTTTTCCTGAAACTTCCCTCTTAAAATGAATGCTGATAAATATGGTAACTTTAATACAGAAGAGAAAAAGCATGCATTAAAATTCCTGCCCGTTCGCCTCTTTAAGAGTAGCCAGGCTTTTGCTGGTGGAATTCCATTTTAACTATATCTTCTTTTCAAGAGCTGCTGTTCTTGAAAGTTTGATATTAGCAACATACACAGTCCCCTATAACTGAAAATTCAGATTTTCTTTTCTATTACTATAGACTGCAGCTGCACTTTTGTTTTCATTTTCTTATCTCCATTTTTTTTTTTTTTTTTGAATCATAGTCCAAGAGTCAGTTCAACAGTTGCAATATAAAATGGAAAATAATAATCAGCCGGTTTTATTGCTATCTTTTAATGGAAGTCATTAGCTGGCTTATAATGCAACCCTGCTTGAATTTATCATTTTGTTGTAAAATTGTATTTTTATTGCAGGTCATAAATTTATCAGGTGGCAGGATATTATTAAACACCTGCACGCTTCTCAGAATTGTTTAATTCTCCTTTGTTATTGTAGATTATGAAGGTTGGAAATGTGCAGTGGTTTTATGGGACTTTTTGCCATGAAGTTAGGCTTGTGGTGTACTTACTTTGACCCTTATGGTATGCAATGCCCTGTATGCTGCTGGTACCTGATCTGGGTAGACTAAACAAGTCTCTAAAAAAGCATAGATATTTACCTAGATATTTTGTTTGTGTTTCCTTTGTGAGAGTTAATTAATATTAGGGCTGCAACTAACGATTATTTTCATAATCGATTAGTTGGCCGATTATTGTTTTGATTAATCGGTTAACCGTAAAAAAAAAAGGTGTGGTGTATAATTAAGTTAATATGTAAAGTTTAAAAAAAAAAGGCAATTTATTCTTAAATATCTCTATGCAGTGGTAAATATAAATAACCAACTATATGGTTAAGGAGCAAAATATCTAGTCCACTCATAGAATAACAGACAGAAGAGATATACTGTATATATTAGAGGGGATATATACTGTACATACTATTAGAAGAGATATACTGTATATACTATTAGGGGGGATATATACTGCATATGCTATTAGAGGATATATACTGTATATACCATTAGAGGAGAGATGTACGCTGTATATACACTATTAGAGGAGAGATATACTATTAAATGGTCAATCTGGTAAATATCATCAGACTCATTAAATTTAACCCCATTTTGTTACTGGCCGATTAATCGATTATGAAAATAGTAATTGATTAATTTAATAATCGATTAGTTGTTTCAGCCCTAATTAATATTGCATGCAATCTCACGTAGGGTATGTGTAATCTCACATAGGGTATGTGTACCCACTAGCAAAGGTTTAAAAGACATATCCCTCTTTCCACGCACAAGTCGACCATCTCCTGCTACTCTCAAGAGAAGAACTATAAGCTGCTGTCCAGATGGTACAGAGACCCTGCTACTTTACACAAAATCTTCCCGTCTATGCCAGCCACCTGCTGGCTCTGTGAAGCTTCAGTCGGAACCTATCTACATGTCTGGTGGGACTGTGAGAGGATCCGCCCCTTCTGGACACAGGTTTTTGAATGTTATAATCTTCTAGCTGATACTCCGGTTCCTATCTCTCCGAAAATTGCATTACTCTCAATACTGCCCGGGTCTATTAAATCGCAGAGACAAAGATTGCTTCGTTTTTTTATGTCCTCTGCTAGGCAGCTGATACCTGCTTATTGGAAGACGACGACTACCCCCCCATTGTCACGGTGGGTATCCATTATGAATGACACCATGAGAATGGAGGGGATGTTGGCACTGGACAATGACACTTACACCAAGTTTATATCTCAATGGTCGATCTGGCTCCGCTTCTCTTCCTCTGACACCTTGATGGAACAAATTTTGAATGCATAGGGACGCTGTGGGCTCTCTCCTACCCCCCCCCCCCCCCCCCACCCGTATCCCTTCCCCTTCCCCCCTTTTTCCCTCTCCTCTCATCTTGATATTCATTTTTTCCTGTAACACTCTGTTCCTCTTTCTTTTGCTCCTCTCTTCCCTTTCTTTTCTCTCTTTCTTTCTGTCTTCTTCGTAATACTAATTACACGTTGTCTCATGTATTAACCCATGAGTATTTTTTCCCTACTGTGGCCTTGTGGATCGGGAACAGGCTGTTTTCCCTGTTTTCCAAACTTTCAGACGGGACCGACTGTGGTTGATAGTCGTTAGCCGTCCATTCATAAATGTAGTCCTGTTACTGTTCCTGCTTGTATTTGCCTCGTGACGGTTACTGTCTTATTGTTTTTACTTGAAATGTTCAATAAAAATATTTTCAACACTAAAAGACATATCCCAATTAAAAGTAAAAAAAATAAATAAAAAAAAAATATTAAAGTGGAGCTTCACCCTTTTTTTTAAATTTTTTTTAGGATGGCTAATATGAAGTCTCATGCAGTGTTTTATGTTGGATATTGCTATTTATTTTTTTTTTTTTTACCTTTTATTTGCAAAGAATGTCATGGCTTCTGGATTCAGCCTCCTTGGCAATAAACGTCAGTTGTGTATTCCCGATGACTCCTGGGATATTGGCACCATTAATCCCAGGAATCATCAGGCATCCGAAGATTGTTATATTGTGGTATTTTATTACCAGTTATGACGTTGATCGGTTGCTACAGCAACAGGACAGGAACTTCCGCCTATTGCTGCTATTGTTATGTCAACAACAGTGCGCCGCACAGCGTGATTACGGCGCCGGCGGGAGAACTGGATGTGCATGCTGGGAAGCCAGCTGCACAAAAATCCTGGAAGTGAATAGGTGCCGGATTCATGTGCCCCTAATTGGTATGGCCACTGCCACAGTTTGCTAAGGAGGCATTCTAAGTATTTGGCATGTAAATACTCCTTTTTAATGTATAACAATAACCTAATCAGATTCAGCGCTGCCTTGTACATGCCAGTAGTTTTTTTTTTTTTTTTTCATTCAACCCAGTGGTCTGAATGAAAAAAAAAAAACCTGCAGAGCTCAAGAGGAGCCGCTGTATGGACGATCCGATGTTAGTACAGCGATCTTCCTCGCTGAGCTACTGTGTTCTGACAAGACGCCCCCCAGAACACAACAGTCAGCACTTTCAGCCATTGGCTAAGAATGCTGGTCTGATGCCGATCGGTAGACCTTTTTTTCGGTCATGCCCCTTCGACAGAAGATGGATCTTCTGCCAGTACACACGGGCTGATGCCACCTGAACTAAGCTTACTAATACTGGGGGTGTATTTATTATTGTGTTAGGTGACTTTAGCTCCTCGTAGATCGCCCCAATCTGGGCCCGATCAGAAGGAACTGGTCGATATTTTAACCATGTATGGGCAAGCTGAATGTACCCAAGTTGTTCAAGCGATTCACTTGGGTACAACCAGCCTGTCAGATTTGACATGCAATTATTCCTAGCGTTTGTTATAGCTGCTAGCAATAATCACTGTGTTCTCCGGGGCGGGGACGGCTTCCACCGACTATGTCGATAAGGGAATCGAGCGATTTGCTCCATCTATGGTTGACCGTACTGGCTTGCATAAAGTTGAACTCCAGGCAGATGTGAAAGACGCAAACTTTCAGAAAAAACAAAAACAAAAAAACAACCTTGGCTTTAGATATACTTCAAGTGGTTGTAAACCCTTACAAACCACTTTGACCTACAGGTAAGCTTAGATTAAGGCTTACCTGTAGGTCCAAGCAATATCTCCTAAACCTATATGGTTTAGGAGATATTTGCCCGAAAACGGGCACCGCTGTCTACGGCGCATGCGCCGTAGACAGCGGCGCGCAGGCGCACTGAACGCGGCAGTTCCAAGAATGGAGCTGCCGCATTTGTCGACTCCCGTGCGCATGCGCGGGAGTGACGTCATCGCGGCTTCGCCGAATGACAGCGGCGGAGCTGCGAGACGCCACCAGCAAGATGGATGTGGCGGACTACAGGGGACAGGGGTGACTTCGCTGGCTCCTGTGTCAGGTAAGTGACACATAATGGGCTACTATGCGATGCATAGTAGTCCATTATGCTTTACCTTTGCAGGGAAAAAAAGAGGAAGTAAACCCATTAGGGTTTACTTCCTCTGGTGAGTTGATCTCTTTAAACAGTTGAATGGCCTCCCTTGAAATGTCCTTCATGGTGCAGTGATGCCTATTCTAGTTCATGCTGGAACACCGGCTTTATGTTCTAGATCTTCCGCAGCCCTAGGCCCAGTAGTTGGCTCTGACTCTACTTACTGGATAAACATATAAAAATAATTTTTGTACAGCCGGTTAGTGCGTCAAATTGTTATTGTGAACTAATGATTGGTTCCTGTTGGCTGGATACTCTTCGTTACATAATGCCATTGATATGAGATCTGTCATTGTGCTTTCTCCTACATCTGGCTTCCATTTAAACCACTAAACCGCAATGCACACCCCCCCAGTTGCTGAAGCACACCCTGCTTTTAATTAAGCCACTCTCTACCAGGGAAACCTGCGCTGCTATCACATCCAATAATAACAATGGGTTTAAAAATTGGTTTTGCACAGAGCACAGCTTATAAATTGGCCTGAGGTGATTTGTTTTAATAAGGAAAGCTGGAAGGTATAAGGTGACAAGATGAAGATTTTGGTATATTCTTACTTGTGGGTGTTCAGCTTCTCTGGCCTACTTTATGTTCCCTTTTCTGCAAAGATTTGCCTTTTCTTTCATACCTGTGCAGTTATCCTGAATCTAGACTACAGACTGGACTTCATTTCAGTCGGCCTGCAACTGGAATCTGGCAAGTTTGACTATCTGAGAAAGTCAAATCCAAGCATTTAGCCCCATACACACTATCAGATTATCTGCTGAGTTTTTCCTTCAGATTTACCAAAACCATGTAGTAGAAGGGCCTGCTTGATTGCATACACATTGAAACTCCTAAGGTTTGTCCTCATATGGTTTTGGTAAATCTGAAGGAAAAACTCAGCAGATAATCTGATAGTGTGTATGGGGCTTTACTCCAACCTTATTTTTAAAGCTTTATTATTGAGTATAATAATTATAAGCGTTAATATTAAAGTGTTGCTAAACCCAGGACCCTGCATGCACTCTGGTCCCCCTTAGTACAAAGAATATGGAAAATGAAATGATTTTAGTAAATATAAACTGCTAAATTTTCTCATCAGCAGTATATAGCTGTCTTGTGACTTCTATCAGTGTCTGGTTAAAGCTTGTTGGAGTTTTCATTCTCCTCTGACTATCTTATGAGGCTGCATGACCCCTGACCCTCTGTCTGGACAGTGCTGATTGGCACTCTCCTGATCACATTCATCCTCTTAAGAAAAAAAACAAAAACGTTAACAATACGTAGGCCTCTTTCACACAGGGTGGATCAGTGATGATTCGCCCCGTGGATATCCGCTTGCTCAGCGGGGATCACTCCGCTGAGCAGGCAGATGACAGGTCTGTCTCTGCACACTGCACAGGGACGGACCTGTCAGAGCACCCTTGACATCCGACGCTCCATAGAGGTCTATGGATCATCCGTTTATTCCTCCCTTGAGGAGCAAAATGGCAGCAGGCTGTAAAAGAGACCCAGTTTGGGAATATTTTTATGGAGTTTCCTCTACCTATGGGTAAAGCAGCTAATATAATGTTATTGTTTTAATTAAATAAAAGAGTTTGAGTAGTTCTCAGACTATGTGGGATTTACCCTATTAACCTAAAATCGGTTCTGATATCGCTGTTTTGCTAACCTGACAGCTTATTCTAAATGGGAAGCCTTCATTTTGACATATTATGATATTAAAGATTCTAACTACCAGCAAGAATGAGTTCTTACATTTAAAGAGCACCTGTCATATCAGATCCATCATGGCAGCACCTGTTAGCGGGCATCCGCTCACCTGCTGCTGCCACGTCCCTCGCCTTGTTGTGTCACCTCCGCATCACCAGCCCTCCCATTAAAGTGAATGGGACTGTCGGTGAGTCAACAGCCGATTCAGAGGAGGAGACGCTGCGGGACAGAAATGACAGTTGCTCTTTAAAAAAAGATTTAAAGTGGTTGTAAACCCTAGGGGAAAAAAAAACTGCAAGACAAAGGCATAATGAGTTGGTATGCATAGCATACTAGCTCATTATGAAATACTCACCTTAGGTCAGTGATGGAGAACCCGTGGCACGCTAAGCCCTCTCTGTGGGCAAGGCAGGAAAACTTACAAGACACACTGACATCCAATCATCTGCAGCGCACCCATCGCAAACTACATCTCCCACAGGTCTGTAGGACAGCGGTGACATGTCTGAGGTAGATGTCACTAAGAGGAAGCAGGGGTGACATGCGGGCGGAAAACCAATCATGGAAGCTGTCTCATCCACACCGCACCCACCATCAAACTATATCTCCCACAAATCTCTGGGGTCAGTGGTGACATGCTGGGCATGACAGGGAGACGGCTGGCATCAGAGGAGGCTTGTGGCAGACTTGCGGGCGGGAATGAGCTGCTGGAGAGATTGGAGACAGGTGAGAGATGTGGAGAGGACATGTACAGCTATCAGTCCAAAGCATAAATGGTTCACACCGCTCCAGGCATGTTATCCCATGGATAACCCTCCATGCAAACATGCAGACATATGAGAAAGGCACTGGATGAATCAACAACTTTATTGTGCAAGATTAATTCAAATCCAAAACGGTCAATCCATGTACAAAAAGCTAGCTGTTTTTTTGGTACCTCTTCTGTACATGGATTGTATTTTACTCAATTTTGAACAATAAAGGGGTTAATTCAGCATGAGGCCGTCTTGAGTATATCCATTCCTGATCCTTGCATTCTGAGCAAAATGCATTCCTGAACCTTGCATTCTGAGCAAAACGCATTCCTGAACCCTGCATTCTGAGCAAAACGCATTCCTGAACCCTGCATTCTGAGCAAAACTCATTCCTGAACCCTGCATTCTGAGCAAAACGCATTCCTGAACCCTGCATTCTGAGCAAAACGCGTTCCTGAACCCTGCATTCTGAGGAAAACGCGTTCCTGAACCCTGCATTCTGAGGAAAACGCGTTCCTGAACCCTGCATTCTGAGGAAAACGCGTTCCTGAACCCTGCATTCTGAGGAAAACGCGTTCCTGAACCCTTCATTCTGAGCAAAACGCGTTCCTGAACCCTGCATTCTGAGGAAAATGCGTTCCTGAACCCTGCATTTTGAGGAAAATGCGTTCCTGAACCCTGCATTCTGAGGAAAACGCGTTCCTGAACCCTGCATTCTGAGGAAAACGCGTTCCTGAACCCTGCATTCTGAGGAAAACGCGTTCCTGAACCCTGCATTCTGAGGAAAACGCGTTCCTGAACCCTGCATTTTGAGGAAAACGCGTTCCTGAACCCTGCATTCTGAGGAAAACGCGTTCCTGAACCCTGCATTCTGAGGAAAATGCGTTCCTGAACCCTGCATTCTGAGGAAAACGCGTTCCTGAACCCTGCATTCTGAGGAAAACGCGTTCCTGAACCCTGCATTCTGAGGAAAATGCGTTCCTGAACCCTGCATTTTGAGGAAAACGCGTTCCTGAACCCTGCATTCTGAGGAAAACGCGTTCCTGAACCCTGCATTCTGAGGAAAACGCGTTCCTGAACCCTGTATTCTGAGGAAAACGCGTTCCTGAACCCTGAATTCTGAGCGAATCTGGCAGAATCATATGTCTTTGGTCTCATTCAGAGGAATGATCAGTCCCATCCTCTGTACAGAGGATAAATGTTGGTTTTGTGTCGCTGTTTGGGCACTCGGGCTCAAAAAGGTTCGCCATCACTGCCTTAGATCGAAGCCCCCGCGGCGGTCCCGGCATACCGCTCTGCCAGGCGACATTTCTCCCGGAGTTATTTCCGGGTATCACAGGCTTCGGCGCTTTAATCGGCTGGAGCCGTGATGACATCACTCCTGCGCATGCGCGTGGGAGCATCTGGTAACGGCACATCAGAGGAATGGCACGAATGAGCCGTTGCTTCAGTGCGCAGGTCCCAATGATGTTGGCTGACACAGGGAATATCTCCTAAACTGTACAGGTTCAGGAGATATCCACGGTAGCTATACAGGTAAGCCCGTAGTGAAAGTTTATTTAAATCAAATCCACCCTGGCTGGGAATGAGGATTGCGGTGGCATTCAGGAAGAATTGGCATCGCAGGGCACTAATGTACATAAGGTGGCTTGCTGTGTGCATTACCACAAAGGAATGGTTTGTATCCAGCCTGTGTGCTGCACTCTCTGGAGCAGGTGTGTGTTCCAGAAGAGTAAACTCCTGTTTTTTAATGTTGTAGAGATAACAGCCGCAGGTGTGCAGTGTAATGGTTTCTCTTGTAATGTGCGTGTGCTTTAATTACTTCCTAATGCCCCATACACACGATGAGATTATCGGACGAATGAACGTCCGTTTTTTATTGCATGCTAATCTCAGATCGAATCTGATGAGTTTACTAAAGTCACGAAAATTCCCGCACGACATAAAAAAAATTCGTACGTGATGTCATGTGTTGTAATGCATTTGTATTGCATTTTCGAACGATAGCTGTACTGATTACACGAAAATCGTACGATCTGGCATCGTACGAAAAAAATTTCCGTGCACGTCCGATAGAATAATATCGGATGTACTGTTCGAATCGGCTCTCGAAAGCTCTGTACTAACGATCCGATTATCGTACGATCGCATCGAAAGCGGTATTTTCCGTACGATTTTCGTATCGTGTGTACGGGGCATTCGCACTGCGCCTCAGAATGTCATTTCATGTGCAAGCAGATTCCTGTGTGGTGTGGAGCCCAGCATCTATTTTAATGAATGGTAATCCATGTAAAAAAAAAAAAAAAAATGTAGTTTAAAATCTCAGGTGTCCATCTGCATTCCAAGTGTGCAGATAATTTGTGACAGGCTCTGCAAACTCCTCTCACCGAGTACCTTTGAAGGTCTGCGGAAGTTACATCCTCAGATCTGCACCAAAGATACTTTTTTTTTTTTAAAGCTTAAGTTGATTTCTTTTGGCAGGCTGTCCCCACTTTCCATTTAACAATCAAACTGAACCGCAAAAGCTTCTGACAGGCGCCTGCAAGTTTTAGAGAAGGGACGATTTGCCTTATTGTCATTTTGTCAAGTGTGGCAAATATACAAGGTCGTTCTGTTTCATAACGGCGGATGGCTCTGGATTTTGTTTTTTTTTCCCCTTTCAGATGTTTGGAGGGGATGCTGGCTCAGGTTAATTTGAGGAGCTAAAGATAGAATCCCCACTGACAGAGACCATTTTTGCAGACAGAAGAATGCAAATTGGAAATAATTTGCAAAGGTGGAATTAAAGTGTGTTTTACCGGGGTCTGCCTTTTCTGTTCTAGGACATACAATTATAAAATAAAGTGGAATTCCAGCCTAATACTAACTATATTAAAAAAAAAATCATCTTCCTTCCTGCTACCTAAAGACGTGTATACTGCAGTTCCCTTTTTATAGTCCACTCCGCCCGGTCACGTGATCCCCATGTCAGTGAGCGGTGGCTGGAAAGGATAGACCAATCAACAGCAGAGTTCTGGGAGTGGTGATGTCACTCATAGGCTCTTATACCCCAGCCATTGTCAGCGGGATCACGTGACTTGACCAGAGCGGACTAAAAAATAGGTAAATATACACATCTTTTTTTTTTTTTACACAGGTTGGGTAGTAGGTTGGCTGTCACAGTCCTCACATGATTGGAAAGCTCACAATTGCAAGTTTGCATTGGGAGCTTTCCGGTACCAGCCAGTGACACTGCTAGGAGCGGGCAGGGCTTGTTCTCGGCACAGAAAACTGTTTACATAAGGCAGCATATATGCGCCACATCAATGGAAAGTGGTTTAAAGGGGTTGTAAAGGTAAATGTTATTTCACCTTAATGCTATCTATGCATTAAGGTGAAAAAACATCTCACACTGCCGGCACCCCCAGCCCCCCCCCGTTTTACTTACCTCATCCCTTGAAAATCCCGCGCTCGCCCCCGTCGTCCTCTTCGCCGCTCAGCCTGGCTGCTGATTGGCTGGAGTGGATGGATTAAAAGCAGCGCAGCCATTGTCTCGCACTGCTTTCAATCACATCCACTGACGCAGAGCGCCGGGGGGCGAGGCCGTGTGATACAGCTTCTCACCATGCGAGGGAGCTCACATGAACATGAGAAGTACCTGCAGGAGGAAGCGGAGACAGCCGCTGAGGGCCCCCAGAAGAGCAGGTTCGGGGCCACTCTGTGCAAAACGAGCTGCACAGTGGAGGTAAGTATAACATGTTTGTTTAAAAAAATATATAAAATTTTACTTTACAATCCCTTTAAAGAGGAAGTAAACCCTGATGGGTTTACTTCCTCTTTGATTCCCTGCAAAGGTAAAGCATAATGGATTACTATGCATCTCATAGTAGTCCATTATGTGTCACTTACCTGACACAGGAGCCAGCGATGTCACCGCTGTCCCCTTGTAGTTCCGAGCGTCCATCTTCTTGGTGAGTCTCCATGGGTCTCGCTGCTCCGGCGCAGCGATGACGTCACTCGCGCATTGCCGCGATCTGCGGCTTACCCAGTGCACCTGCGCACCACTGTCTTCGACGCATGCGCCGTAGACAGCGGTGGCTGTCTTCAAGTAAATATCTCCTAAACCGTATAGGTTTAGGAGATATTTCTTGGACCTACAGGTAAACCTTAATCTAGGCTTACCTGTAGGTCAAAGTGGTTTGTAAGGGTTTACAACCACTTTAAGCTCAAGACTAAACATTTATTATATTGCAGCTTACTAATTCTTAGATGTGATGGCTGCCTTAGTGTTCATTTTTAAACTCACCCCCTGGTGATTCAGCCAGTAGGTCTGTTGTTTTTCAAAAGAACAAGCTGTTCTGCAGATGTAGCAGTTACAGGGTTGAGACAAACCATTTACAATGGACAGGCTTTTTCCCCCTATGTTGTCACCTGGCAATCTGGCCAGTAAACACACTTTCTGTATAAGGGCCGGTTCACACTGCTGCGAATTCTATTGTGAATTTGAGCCGCTGCGATCGCTCAAATTCTCAAGTCATTTAAATAACATTGTTTTGCATGAGTGCCATTCACATCAATGCGTTGCGAATCTAAGCTACGTACAAAAAGGGTCCTGTGCGAGTTTTATCCATGTGCGATGCAAATTCAATGCAATATTTGCCATAGAATCGCAGTAGATTTGCCAGAACGCATAAAGAATTTGCAGCAAAAATTCCCAATGCCACCGGATCAAATTTCGCACCGCAGCAGTGTGAACCGGCCTTTAGTGAGACGCAACTCTGGAGGAATGAGCACAGGGGGCAGCACCTTTAGACAACAGCATTGTTAATGTAGGGGGAGGGGAGTGTTAGTACATCTAACAGATGTAGATAATGTACACTAACTAATTGAAGCTAAACTCCAGCTCACGCTTTATAATTAATTACAGCAAACAGCTTTTTATTTATTTTTCATTTATTTTTCTTTTTTTTTTTTTGAGATAAAGGTTTTATTGAATAAATAAAAGCTGATCATTGTAAGCTCCCCTGCTAGTTGTAAATGATGTGTCTTATCTCTGTAACGGATACATTCTGGCTTCTCATTTTGAAAAACAGACTAACTTGCTAGATCACCTGATGAAAATAAGTGAAAGCCTAAAAAAAGAACACTGAGCTCTGGTTCACATTGGTGCGTTTTGACAATTCAATTTGACATATCAAATCGCATGTCAAATGGGTGGCAATTGCCGGCGATGGCACCGGCCTAATCGGTGCATTTCCGGCGCCGCACCGATTTCAAAAAGTAGTTTCTGTACTACTTTTTGAGATTTCGGGGTGTGATTTCCATTGACATCTGTGCAGAAACCCGCTCAGATGTCTGTGAAATCACCGTTGGAATTGGGACTGACATGCGGGTGTGAAATCGTGTGAGTTCAGCTTCACTCTTCACTCAGCTTCATTCCCGGCAGCTCCGCGTGAACCTGGGCTAATGCAGCCATCACATCTAAGAATTTAATTGGTAAGCTGCAATATACCAGTAATAAATTATTTCTTTTGGCTTTAATACCGCTCTTGGGCTCCTTTCACACTGGGGCAGGAGCGGCGTCGGCGGTATTTTAAGCGCCGCTTTACTGTAGTTTTAGCGGCAGTATTTGGCCGCTAACACAGCAGATTTATCCCCCTGCTAGCAGCCGAGAAAGGGTTAAAACCACCACAAAGCAGCTCTTTTCTGGCGGTATAGCCCTGCTGCCCCATTGATTTCAATGGGCAGGGGCGGTGAAGGAGCGTTGTATACACACCGCTCCTCCACCGCTCCAAAGAGGCCAGCGCACCGCTCCAGTATGAAAGCCGAGGGCTTTCACATTGGAAACACAGGAGCGTCTGTTTCAGGGCGCTATTTTTAGCGCTATAGCGCCTGCAAAGTGCCCCAGTTTGAAAGGGGTCTAATATGACCATAATATGGGCATGACTTTTAGGGCCTATTTAGATTTATGCAAGAGATGCAATTTTTGTAGCATTAGATTTCTTATCACGCATCAGTGTGCATTGGCAAGTGTTTTCATATGTTTTAGCATGTCGGAAAGCATGTGCTAAAACCTAATAGTATAAATGGCCCCTCAATTCTTCTGTATGGACCCTCAATATCCCCATAATGGGCCCTAAATATTCTTATATTTCAGTCCCTCTATTTCCTTTTTTTAGGTTGTGCTTTAAATAAAAAGCTGATTGTGAACAGCGGATAATGTAATCATTCTACATTGTGTCATTTCTGCTCTGAATATTTCTTCTCCCATTCTGATGATTATACCTCTAATGTTTTCAGCTCTTTGTATCCCTGGGAATGTATATTTAGACATTACTCGCTGTAATACCGAGCGTCTCACCCAAAGACACCTCTGACAGAGCAAAGATCTGCTCACTCTTGTGCCGCCTCCTGAAAAATCGTCAGTTTAGTGTAACAAAGGCTTCTTTGACGAGCTGCTGACACAAGCCTGACAAATTCCATGAAAGAGCCCAATGAACAAGCACATGTCGGGCTCCTCTCCGCTACGATCTGCCATGTCTTTCCAGGCCTGTTACGTTTTATTCCTGCAGGGAACACGAACGCACACACACACGATCAAAAATGTCTTTCATTATTCTTCCTTTTTTGGGCCTAGATTCAGGTGCGAGCAGCCAATTCATATATAGAAATAACGGGAGCATTTGCATGTATGGAAATAAAAGCAATTTGCATATGAATATCATATTCATTGACCTGAATAAATTGTGATTTATGTGCAGCTTTGCGAAAAGAGCGATGATCTCAGAGAACATGAGGATGAATGCAGCAATAATGGGGAACTGCACGCTTCTACAGAAATAAGAAAAAAAGTGTTTTTGTTATAAAAATATTCCCATGATCTTTTTCTATGTGCTGACAAGAATGGAATACTAATTACTTCTGAAATATCTGAAGCTGGAGTTGAGCTTTACTATAAAGTGTGGGAGTCTCAGCAATACTCCCAGTATCTCTGACTCCGTCTTCTGCAGACTCGCTGCTTTGTAATACAATTCATATCTGAAGAGAAGCGTCGTCATTTACACCAGCACTGGGGTATTCAGCCCTTCACTTCTTTGACTGTATGCCCCACCTACATTGTTTTTTTTTGTTTTGTTTTTTTAACTCTAAAGGCCTGTATATCTTACAACCCTTTTCGCTTAATAGTCGCAAGTAGAAATTGAACGGGTAAATAAAGTCATGAAAATTCTCATACGACAGAAAAAAAAAAAATTGAAAGTCATGTCCTGTATTGTAATGTATTTGTATTGTCTTGATCGGCTCTCGAAAGTAGTGTACACACGATCCAAAAATCATACGATTCTTCCTCGTACGATATTCGGATCGTGTGTATGGGTCATAAGCCAGGGATCTCCAAACTACGACTTGCGGGCAACATCCGGCCTGCTACAGGTTATTTATCTGGCCCACAGCAACTCTGATGTCATGGGGGCTTCTGATGTGAAAGGGGGACTCCAATATGATAGGGGGGACTTCTGATATAAAGTTATTTCTTGGAGCGTGTTTATTCACTAATTCAAATTCTGAAGGAGAAGTAGGGCCAAAGCTCTTTTCAGTCACAGGAATGCAGAACTAAGTGCACTCCTGTGACCCACAGAAGAAGTATTCCTATTCAGCTGATTGTGTGTTGATGTCTGCTGCTGGCTGACATCACTGAGCCAGTCCAGGCTCTGGGAGATCCCGACTTTAAAGTGATTGTAAAGGTTTGTTTTTAAATAACAAACATGTTATACTTACCTGCTCTGTGCAAGGGTTTTGCACAGAGCAACGCTGAGCCTCTTCTTCTGGGGTGCCCCGACCACACTCCTGGTTCCTCCTCTTGATCGGGTGCCCCCATGCAGAGCCGCTTTAGATGGGGGCACCCGTGCAGGCACGCTCACGAGTACCGCTGCTGCGTCACTGGATTTGATTGCCAATGGCTCCTGCTGCTATCAGTCTATCCAATGAAGACTGAGACAGCATCAGTATCGGGTACCCATTCACCAAAAAAGCAGTGAAAAGTTAAAAGAGCAGTTTTTTGACAATTTCTTTATTAGTAAAATAGCTCTGAGCCGCCGTCTCTCCCGGTATTGTTTCTCCCGGTACCCTCGCTTTTTTCTGCCGCAGTTTTCTCCTGAGCTGTTATCTCCGGTGTCATTGTTGTCTTCCTCCTCGCCGCGTAATTTTTTTTTTTTTTTGCCGCTGTCGTCTTCTTCCTTGCCGTCGCTGGTTACCCCCTAAAAAAAAAAAAAAAAAAAAAAAAAAAATGCTGGTCTTGCAAAGCTGTCTTCCTCTGTTCTTATGTTCCCATATTTTTATTTGCTTCCCAAAATTTCACGTGTTTATTTAGATCTCAGCGACATTACAGTGTGGCTTGTGTTGGCAACCTTTACCTCCTATAAACAAACTACTTTTCATAGACTGAGCTTTCCAATTACAATCACGTGTGTCTGGTAATTCAGATCATTTGTTCTCCCAGAGATTCCAAGAATGGTTTTGTGTGTTCTTTTGGTGTTGTTTTTTTTTTCCCTATTGCTTTCAGGCTTTTTCTTTTCTTTTATTTATTTATTATTATTTTTTTAGGAATCAGTCGGTATCATTGGGGTTTTAGTGCACTGCTCAACAGTTCAAGTTGTCAAAAAATACTTGGTCATAATGTTAATGAGGTGCCCAGTGTGGCTCGGTGTCTGATGAAAGAGTTTCTATGAGGTCTCACTAGGATGATTCTGGCTGGGCTCACACTAGAGCTGCACAATTAATCGTCAAGAATCTTTATCGCCATCTAGACTAAAGTGTTTCACAATTCTTTCTATGCAAAAACGAAGGAAAAACTGGGCAGTCTGCCAAGAATCAAAACATTCTTTATCAGTTGAACTTAAGTATAGACATTGTAACAATTAGTCAATGGAATAGACTGTGTGTAAGTGAAAAAAGTTTAACCACTTAAACACTAAACCTTTTTCTGACATTTTGTTGGTTTCAAGTTAAAATCATTTTTTTTGCTAGACAATTACTAAGAACCCCCAAACATTATATATATATATATATTTTTTTTAGTAGACATCCTAGAGAATAAAATGGTGGTTGTTGCAATATTTTATGTCACACTGTATTTGCGCAGCGGTCTTTAAAATGCAATTTAAAAAAAAAAAATTGTAATCAATAAAAAAAAAAGTTGTTAGCCCATTTATTTTTATTTTTTGTATGTGAAAGATTTTACGTTGCGAGAATCCTGATCTTTTTACTCTAAGCAAAAAAATTGTAAATCTCATTGTGGCCAGGATCGTGCAGCTCCAGTTCACACTACTGTGAACACAGACATCATATGTGATTCACACCGCATTGCTGTGCACATCACATACGACGTTTGGGCAATGCAAACTCGCATTGGATTCGCACAAAAAAGGTACAAGGACTCTCCCCCCAACACTGGAATCTGATCGCATGGGTGTTCACACTCATGGGATCAGATTCCAGTCTGAATTCACAGTTCGCACTGCGATCTGCGAACCGATCTGGGGAGTGTCAATAACTTTGTTTTGTCACCCGCAGTGGTTCGCAGAGGGTAGTGTGAACGGCCTGCAGGAGAGATGCGATGTGGGAACCTGCATTGGAATCGCACCGGATCCCGCATTGCTATAGTGTGAACCTAGGCTTAAAGAGACTTGGTTGCTGTGCAGAAGGGGCAAGGACTACAGGGCGGTATGATGGAGGCATCTCTCCAAACACTCTTGGCACAGCCAGATCTCAGGCCCTACTGATGGGCAAAGCTTTGGCACAGCTGCCTCCGTAACATTCCTGTCGACCAGTGAGAACGCCCATCATAATGATGGACCAATAGGAATGTGTGGGGACCTAAATTAGCAAGCTCAGACACTATCTGGAAATGTTGGAACATTGACAGAACAGCCCAGCCTTTGGCCATGATGGGAGGGTTTGGGTGTCTCCTGCAAGTGCCTGAATTTCATATCTGCAGCATTATTCCAACCTTCTCCTGGGTCTCTTTATATTAGAAGCAGCACTCAGCAATTCCTAATTGTCAGCTGTTCTCAAATACTTGAAGG
The DNA here is from genome assembly GCF_037356315.1 of Lithobates pipiens. Lineage (NCBI taxonomy): Eukaryota > Metazoa > Chordata > Amphibia > Anura > Ranidae > Lithobates > Lithobates pipiens. The sequence goes on along the minus strand of NW_027507764.1, from coordinate 561,540,058 downwards.
TAACAGTCATAAAACACCCATTGGGAGTCATTAGTATGTATATTTTCAGCATTTTATCAGGTATACTAAACCCAGGAGCCTGCATTCGCTGTATCTGGTCTCCCACAGTACACAGAACATGGAAATGCAATTGTTTTAGTAATTATAAACTGCTAAATACCTTTTTTTCATCAGTACTATAAAGCAGTCTTGTGACTTTAGTGTCTGGTTAAAGCTTGTAGAAGTTTTCATATCTACTCTGACTGTCCTATGAGGGGGCATAGCCCCTGACCCTCTCTCTGGACAGTGCTGATTGGCCCTGTGCTCATCCAGCACCCTCCCAGGGGAAAAAAAACCCACTATCAATACAAACTAAACTGAGCATGTGCAGAGTGACTCCAATGACTCTGTATTATCAGGTAGATGGATTGGGAACAGTGGAAGAAGACAGCCTTTTTTACACAATGCAGATTATTATCCCCTTAGGTTCCACAGTGATTATAACAAGCACGCTTTACTGCATATACACCTTGATTTTACTGTAAATCAATAACACACAAACACTTTCCCTCACAACAGTGTATCACCACTGCGCTAAATATTGTGAAAATAAATCCCTTAGCCCCAGCCGCTACTATAAACAATATCAATAGTGTAAAAAAAAAAAAAAACGTGCATGTCAGAGCACAAACTCAGCCATGGAGTCATAGGAATTGTCTGTAGACCTCGAAGACAGGATTGTATGGAGGCACAGATCTGAGGAAGGGTACAGAAAAATTGTCTGCAATATTGAGGTCCCAATGAGCACAGTGGCCTCCATCTTCTGTAAATGGCAGAAGTTTGGAACCACCAGGACTCTTCCTAGAGAGGGCCGCCCAGCCAAACTGAGCGATGGGGGGAGAAGGGCCTTAGTCAGGGAGGTGACCAAGAACCCGTTGGTCACTCTGACAGAGCTCCAGAAAGAGAGTAAAGAGGAGAGGAGAACCTTCCAGAAGAACAGCCATCTCTGCAGCACTCCACCAATCAGTCCTGTATGGTAATGTGGCCAGACGACAGCCACTTCTCAGTAAAAGGCACATGACAGCCCATCTGGTGTTTGCTAAAAGGCACCTGAAGGTGTCTCAGACCACGAGAAACAAAATTCTCTGTTCCGATGATACAAAGATTGAACTCTTTGGCCTGAATGGCAAATGTCATGTCTGGAGGAAACCAGGCACTGCTCATCACTGGGCCAATACCATCCCTACAGTGAAGCATGGTGGTGGCAGCATCATGCTGTGGAGATGTTTTTCAGGAACTGGGAGACTAGTCAGGATTGAGGGAAAGATAAATGCAGAAATCTACAGAGACATCTTTGATGAAAACCTGCTCCAGAGCGCTCTGGACCTCAGACTGGGGTGAAGGTTCATCTTCCATCAGAACAACAACCCTAAGCACACAGCCAAGATAACAAAGGAGTGGCTGCGGGGCCTTGAGTGGTCCAACCAGAGCCCAACCCGATTAAACATCTCTGGAGAGATCTGAAAATGGCTGTGCACTGACGCTCCCCATCCAACCTGATGGAGCTTGAGAGGTCCTGCAAAGAAGAATGGGAGAAACTGCCCAAAGATAGGTGTGCCAAGCTTGTAGTATCATACTCAACAAGACTTGAGGCTGTAATTGGTGCCAAAGGTGCTTCACCAAAAGTATTGAGCAAATGCTGTGAATACTAACAGTATGTACATGGGATTTTTCTTTGTTTTTGATTTTTAATAAATTTGCAAAGATTTGAAACAAACATTTCACATTGTCATTATGGGGTACTGTTTGTAGAATTTTGAGGAAAATAATGAATTTAATCCATTTTGTAATAAGGCTGTAACATAAACTGTGGAAAAAGTGAAGCGCTGTGAATACTTTCCAGATGCACTGTATCTTCTATGCTGACCTGTTATTTCTTCTAGTTAGGGGTTTCTTGCCCTAGGGTAGCAATGCTCACCAAGTCTGTGCCTCTGCAGTTGACACCCTAGGTCAGTGATGGCGAACCTTGGCACCCCAGATGTTTTGGAACTACATTTCCCATGATGCTCGTGCACTCTGCAGTGTAGTTGAGCATCATGGTAAATGTAGTTCCAAAACATCTGGGGTGCCAAGGTTTGCCATTACTGCCCTAGGTCATTGTTTCCCAACTCCAGTCCTCAAGGCGCCCCAACAGGTCATGTTTTCAGGATTTTCCCTCAAATGAACCAGCTGTGGTAATTATTAAGGCAGTGAAACTGATCAAATCACCTGTGCAAAATAATGGAAAGCCTGAAAACATGACCTGTTGGGGCGCCTTGAGGACTGGAGTTGAGAAATTCTGCACCAAGCCGTAGAGCTTCTAATGGGTTTCTTTCGCAGGTAACGAGGTACAATGGGATATGTAGTCCTTAAAAATCTAAAATAAACCAAACAAATAAGCAGAGGAGAAGCTGCAAAGCATATGGGGAATCTAGGAAGTTGTGAAAAAAGATGGTCAGAAGGCGGGCTACATTCCCAACATGAAAGGAGATTTTTCATGTAAGCTTATATTGGATTGTCAAAAATAAATATTGTTTATCGCTATTACAATGCTGATGTTCTAATATAAAGATGTATGCTGTGACTAGAGATCTTCCTGGCCAGAGCACTTTTTGCAATTCGGCACAGCGTCGCTTCTCTTTAACTGACAATTGCGCGGTTGTGTGACGTTGTACCCAAACAAAATTGGCGTCCTGTTTTTCCCACAAATAGAGCTTTCTTTTGGTGGTATTTGATCGCCTCTGCGGTTTTTATTTTTTGCGCTATAAAAAAAAACAGAGCAACAATTTTGAAAAAAAACGCATTATTTTTTACTTTTTGCTATAATAAATAGCCCCCAAAAATATATATAAAATTTTTGTTCTCCTCAGTTTAGGCCGATATGTATTCTTCTACATATTTTTGGTAAAAAAAAACAAACACGAAATAAGCGTATATTGATTGTTTTGCGCAAAAGTTATAGCGTCTACAAAATAGGGGATAGATTTATGGCATTTTTATTATTATTATTTTTTACTAGTAATGGCGGCGATCTGCGATATTATTATTATTATTTTTTTTTTTTTTTTATCGTGACTGCAACGTTATGGCGGACAATTTTGACAAATTTTTCTGACCATTGACATTAATATAGCGATCAGTGCTATAAAATTTAATTGATTACTGTAAAAATGTCACTGGCAGTGAAGGGGTTAACTGTGTTCCCTGGGAGGTGATTCTAAGTGAAGGGGGAGGAGACTGACTAGAAGACGTGACAGATCCGTGGTTCCTAGCTAATAGGAACACACGATCTGTCACTCCTGTCAGAACAGAACAGGGAAGTGTGTGTCTGTTCTGTCTCTCCTGCTCACAATTGCTCATGGCCATCGGCCATCGGCCACGAGCCCTGGCACCCCTGCTGTGCAGCGGGCCCGCACACGCCCACTATCCTGACCCCGTGAGCCGACGTATAGCTACGACGGCTTGCGCAGGGGAGCCAACCTGCCGCAGTATAACTGTGGCGGTTGGTCCGGAACCGGTTAATACGGGTAACTATATAGTGCTGACAATTTATGCAGGGAGTTGCATACTATACATTCACATCAGTCCCTGCATTTTCAGGGACAATACCCAATTTTAGGGGCTTTCCTTGGGGTGGGGTGGATGTAAGGCGCCCCGTTTTTTTTTTTTCCGCTGGCCCAGGCGATTGAGGGTAATCAATCTTGGCAACATTTCTGTTATTGGCCTGGAGGAGGGAGGGAATGGGAGGGGAGTGTCTGCTCCTAAATATGTCCTGGGGTTATTAATAATTAATGTCACATGCCAGTAATAGGTGGTCCTTCAAGCCCCCTCCCTCTTGGCTTGTGCAGACATCATTGGAGGTCAAGATGTGGATCATTTGCCACTGTGCCCTGGCTTGTGATGGTGACTTGCACCTGGAACTACATTCTTGACGTAGAATAAAGTAGCCTCAAGACTGGGTATGGCACGCTTTGCATGCCACAATTATTCTCACCACCAATAAAAATGGGTGTGGTCCATTTGATGTGTCCCCAGATTCCATTTTGAATATCTGGTCACCCCAATGTACACCCATGGGGCAAATTTAGACAGGCCAAATAACCTACCAGCCCTGGAGGAAACCCATGAAAGCACAGGGAGAACGTGCAAACTCCATGCAGGTGTCCTGATCTGGATTCAAACCAAGAACCCCAGCGCTGCAAGGCAGAAGTGCTATTCATGAAGCCAATGTGCCGTGTCTATGGTAAAAACAGGCTGTAATGCACACAGCATAGACCACCAACAGATCACAGGGCACCATGAGCCATCTTCACAGACATTCTCTGCAGGCTATAATAGCTTCTGCTGCATATTCTGTACATTTCTTATTATCACAGAGGTAAAGGTACGCTTTTTACTTCATTTCTTTTTAATAGAAATGTTGAAGTGCACTAGAACGCTCCCTGTTGTTTAAACACGCGACAGATGGGTGTTAAATGGCGGCACTCATGTACGAAGCCTGGGGTCCCTTCTTACCTTCTACTCTCCCAATAACAATACTTTACAACATAAGATGATGCTGTCCAATGCCGGACTGTCGGCTTTTTCTTTGCCTAGCAACAAAAAATAATCTCAGATTTGCAAGATCTGAAAGCAATATGCGTTGTTTTCTCAGTAAATAGAACATTTCCCAGGGTAATGCGATCTCTTCTCCTAATTTTAAGTAAATTTAGCAGCCTTTGCATACTCAAAGCATTTTTATTTCAATAAAAATTGATTTCTTTGCGGTGTGATGTGTCCCAGCGGCCGGAGCCTGTGTAATTTTGCTCTTTACTACCCTCGCTGTTATAATGTGTTGTTTGCCCGGAGGAGGAGAACTGTGCCAGAGAATGGAAGTGCTGATTATTATGATTAGCTTGTTTATTGCATTAAGTGATGCAGTATTGTGTAAAAAAGGAACACCACTGCTAGGCCTCACCTAGAGCATTAATTATGGGTTGTATACAAAAAGGATTGCTTTACACATAAGCTGCATCAGCGTGAATAGAAAGCTTTGCTTGAGCACAGTTGTTCTAGCAATTGATTAAACCTTGCAACACTTTTTTTTTTTTTCCTTTAAAGTGGCGCTCCAGCCAAATATTAAAGAACACCTTTTAATCCAGTTAGATTTTCATTAGAGGAATTCCAGAAATGGTATATTTTATACATAATTACATTGACCTGGCCAATGGCCCCCGGAAGCTGCAAATCACTGATCTAGACACTGCTATGCCAGTGATCTCCACTGGCTTCTGGGTCCCACACTGCCCTGCTGTATTGTTAACACTATAGGTCAGGAAGCTGGGCAAGAGTGCTGTTCAGAGAATGTTTAGCATTTTTCTCATTGAATGTAATGCGAAGTGGAGAGCGAAACATCACTACCCACCCTCTCCAGTGTAAGGCAGGCCATACATGGTGCAAATATCTTTCTAGCAACCCCGGGTTGCAGGGAAGAAATTTGCACGATTCCCGCATCAGCCCAGGCAGTGCTGACAGGTGGAATCAGCGATTGTCCCCTTCCAGTAGGGGGGCGGAGCTGTCCCCGTATGGAGAAGATGGTGATTGAGAAGATGGAGAAGATGGTGATTATCGGAATCAGCGATTGTCCCCTTCCAGTAGGGGGGCGGAGCTGTCCCCGTATGGAGAAGATGGTGATTATCGGAATCAGCGATTGTCCCCTTCCAGTAGGGGGGCGGAGCTGTCCCCGTATGGAGAAGATGGTGATTATCGTTCGCGGCTATAGCAGCTATTTGCGATAATCGCCAGGTGAATCCAGCAGGCTGGTGGTACCCAAGTTGATCCACCTGGTACATTCAGCTTGCCCATTAACGGTTTGAATCTCGGGCGGTTCACCGGCCGTAATTCGAACGGTGTATGACAGGCCTAAGGCCCCTTTCACACATGCGTATGTCCGTATTTCATCCATCCGTTTTCGGATGAAATACGGACATACATGCATCCCTATGGGATAGCGGGTGTCAGCGGATGAACATCCGCTGACACCTGATAGCATCCGTCTCCGCTATGGTCCAATTCCGCAGACAGAGGAAAATCCTATTTTTCTATCCGTCCGCAGAGCGGATCGGATGAACACGGACAGACAGTCCATGTTCATCCGATCCTCCATAGAGGAGAGCGGAGATCTGACAGGGCCCACCCTGTCATCTGCCCGCTCAGCGGGGATCAACAGCGCGATCCCCACTGAGCAAGCGGGTGTTCATGGGCCGGATCACCACGGATCCGTCCCGTGTGAAAGGGGTCTTAGTTTTGCATTAGGGTCGGTTCACACTGGGACAGCTTGTCAGGCCACCTAGCCACCTGACAAGTAGCGTCCCGTTCTGTACAATGGAACCGTTCTAATCGGAGCGACACAAGTCCGACTTAGAAAAAGGTTTCTGTACAACTTTGGGGGGCGACTTGAGGTGACTTGCATTGACTTCTATAGAGAAGTAGTTTTGCAAGTCGCCGCATCGGTCGCGTCCAGGTCGCCTGAGGCAGTCGCACTGCAAGTCGCGCTGCCTCAGTGTGAACCGACGCTTATTCAGAGAATGACAATTTCTCTGAACAGCACCTGTGCTGAAGGGCCAACCTCCTGTGTTCACAATGCAGCAGGGCTGCTACTAGGCATGGGACCTGAAAGCAAATGATTTCCACCTTCCGTGGGCATCGGCAGTGCAACCATGTATAAAAATATCCTTACCTGGAATTCTTCTTTAAAACTGAAGAAACATTTTTTCAAACGCTTCTAGATGCAAAAGCAACTAAACGGACATTTTTAGATGCCGGTTTCTAGTTGTCAAGTTAAATTGTTCAGGAGAGGTTGAACAACGTTCCGTGTACATGATGCCTAAAGGTAGATTTTTTTCTGCAGAGGATTGTAAATAGGCACCATGATCGTCATCACATTACATTTTCAACTGACTCTCATTGCCTCTGAATGCAATCTGATATGATATATCACCTTGATAATACAGCATTTATTGCTGTGGTAAAGTAGTTTTTATTGCTTTGGTAGTATAATTACTGAAGTTCGTGTTTCAGTTTAGGTGATGCATGAAGAACATCCTTGAGCATACTTGTATTATACTATATTCTAATGCTATACTGTAATACTAAGTTCCCATAAAACTAAAAAAAAGTTCACTTTCTTTTTTTTTTTGTTAATTAAGAGTTTTAAATCAAGTCAGAGGGCCGCTTCTGGAGATACATGTTTCAAATACCTGAACCTGAGCACTCTTGTATATGAGCGACGTCCAGACCCGTCCAGATAATGAATCACTATATTTATTTCATATCTATATCAATAGCTCCAGGGGTTGTGTTTTGTTAAAGCATAAAAGAATGTGAGTCTGAAAAAAGCATGTGTTGGGAACCTATGCTGAGATATTAAAATCCTCAGCTTTAAAGGGGTTGTAAACTCTCGTGCTTTTTAACCTTAATGCATTCTATACATTAAGGAGAGGAAAAATTTCTGAGACCCCTTTCACACTGGAGCATTTTGCAGGCGCTATAGCGTTAAAAATAGTGCATGCAAACCTCCCCAAAACAGCTACTCCATGCACTCCAGTGTGAAAGTTCAAGGGCTTTCAGACGAGTGGTGCGCTGGCAGGGCGTCAAAAAAAGTCCTGCCAGCAGCTTCTTTGGAGCAGTGAACTCACTGCTCCTCCACTGCTGCTCTCGATACCGGCAGCAAAACGCAGCTCTGGCGGCATTTTGCGGGCGCATTTAACCCCTTTTCGGCTGCTAGCGGGGCAGTTTTAACCCCCGCTAGCGGGCAAAAAGCACTGCTAAAACTACAGTAAAGCGGCGTTAAAAATAGCACCGCTTTACCGCTGACGCCCAGGATGGCTCGGTGTGAAAGGGGTCTTTCACTGACCATCCCCCCGATTTACTCACCTGAGCCCGTTGGTTCCCACGACAGAGACACGCTCTACCTCTCTGGCCAGGGGTTCTTGACTCTCCATTAGACAGATTGATAGCAGCACAGCCATTAGCTCCCGCCGCTGTCAATCAAAAGCCAATGACGTGGCCGCTGGGGAGCAGGGCTGAGTCCAGCATTATGTATCTATGGACACAAATGCTGAACTCGGGAGCGCGCCTGCATGGTAACCCCCCAGGAGAGAGTTTCTCCTAGGGAGTTTACCGTTGCGGGGAGGAGCCGCAGCACGGTGGACCCCAGAAGACGATGATTGGGGCCACTCTGTGCAAACGTCTGTCTGTGCTGTGTAGCATCGATGGAGGAATCTTCGATCACCCCTTATACACATGGTCGGAATTTTGGCCAGCAAAAGACGGATGAGAGCTTTTCATTGGAAAATGCAACCGTGTGTATACTCCATCGGAATTTTGCTGGCCGAATTTCCGCCAGCAAAAGATTGAGAGCAGGTTCTCAATTTTGCAGGTGGAAAAAGTTTTGAAATTCCAATCGTGTGTATGCAATTCCAACGCACAAAAACTCACGCATGCTCAGATTCAACTACGAGATGGAAGCTACTGGCTAATGAACTTCCTTTTTCTAGTCCCGTCGTACGTGTTGTACATCACCGCGTTCTTGACGGTCGGAATTTGGTGTGACTGTGTGTATGCAAGACAGATTGAGCGAAATCCCATCAGAAATCCGTCCGGAAAACCATCAGAGCTTTTTCTGACCAAAATTTTGATCGTGTGTATGAGGCATTAGTGTATGGCCAGCTTTAAAATGCTTTTAATAGAGGAATGCGAAAATCTCTTCACTTTTTAGGGCTCATGCACACTGGGCATCAAAAAACGATTTTGTAGGCGTTTTACTTTCTTTCTGCCTCTAAACGCCCCTCTATGTTAGCCTATGTGCATGCACATATACACTATATTTCCAACAGTATTGGGACGCCTGCCTTTACATGCACATGAACTTTAATGGCATCCCAGTCTTAGTCCATAAGGTTCAATATTGAGTTGGCCCACCCTTTGCAGCTATAACAGCTTCAACTCTTCTGGGAAGGCCGTCCACAAGGTATGGGAATGTTTGACCATTCTTCCAGAAGCGCATTCGTGAGGTCAGGCACTGATGTTGAATGAGAAGGGGTGGCTCTGTGTCTTTATGGACCTTGCTTTGTGCGCTGGTCCAAATCATTTGGTGGAGGGAGGATTATTGTGCGGGGTTGTTTTTCAGGGGTTGGCCCCTTAGTTCCAGTGAAGGGAACTCTTAAGGCGTCAGCATACCAAGATATTTTGGACAATTTCATGCTCCCAACTTTGTGGGAACAGTTTGGGGATGGCCCCTTCTTGTTCCAACATGACTGCGCACCAGTGCACAAAGCAAAGACCATAAAGACAATGCATGAGTGAGGTGGGGTGAACTTGACTGGCCTGCACTGAGTCCTGACCTCAACCCAATAGAACACCTTTAGGATGAATTAGAGCATAGACTGAGCCAGGCCTTCTCGTCCAACATCAATGTCTGACCTCACAAATGTGCTTCTTGAAGAATGGTCAAACATTCCCATAGAGACACTCCTAAAACTTGTGGGCAGCCTTCCCAGAAGAGTTGAAGTTGTTATAGCTGCGAAGGGTGGTCCAACTCAATATGGAATCCTACGGACTACGACTGGGATGTCATTAAATTTAGTGTGTGTGTATGTATGTGTGTATATATATATATATATATATATATATATATATATATATATATATATATATATATATATATATAATATATATAGAGAGAGAGAGAGAGTCACAAAATAGTGTAGGCATATAGAGGCAGAATAACAAACCACCAAGCATTTAGCGCGGGAAGTGAAGCGTTGTGGCTTCACTTCCCGGTTCCCTACTGTGCATGCATGAGTCGCGCAGTGCAATAGGGATGGTCCGCGCTGTCTCTGGGACCCGTGTGTGTCCCAGCAGACAGCGCGGCGGGACAGGAAACAGCATAGACTCCCGTGGGAGTCTATGCCCGGAAGCGGGTGCAAATACCTGTCTTAGACAGGTATCCACACCGCCTTCCCCCTGTAAGGTGCCAACTGTGACACCGGAGGTGGGGAGGGTTCTGATGAGCGGAAGTTCCACTTTAGGGTGGAACCCCACTTTAAGCTGTGTTTTGTGTTCCTGGGGTCTTATTGTGGTCTGTCTTCCAAGTGTAGATTTTTCCTCACTTCCTGTCTTGTTAAAGGTGGTCCTCAGAACAGGAAGTAAGGGGAAATTTCTCTAATGGACCTCCACATAGTAGTATAACCGGACTATAGTTCTACACTTTCTCCAGTCTGTTCAAAACTGAAGGAAAAACACAGTTTGGTGTATATAGATACACTTTAAAATGAAGCACCACACTGTTACATACTTGGCTGAAATACATGGAGTATAATTTTACTGTTGACCTGCCAAAGGATTTGTAGTTTTGCTAAGCCGTTCTTATGATGCCGTCTGCTAGATCAGGAAGATCACTCTGCTACTTCTTGGTTTACAATTACTGTTTCTTTGGTTGGCTTTACGGATCTGTAGGTCAGCTGACTTGGCAGAGGTGTTGATGTTGATTTACCAGTTTACCGAATTAGCAAGACGAATGTCTCTTTAAAGAAAAACAACCTTTCCTGAGACACCAGAGGCTGCCCTTGCTGGCTTCATTCTGATAATGCTAGTTACCTGGCGGCTATTGTGACTGACTGGCTGCAATACTTTGGGTCACCGATAAGGGAGTTCTGACTTTCCTGATCTCGGCATTTGTTCCACAATCTCAGATGGTATTGCAGCCAGTAATTCAATACAATAGCTTTTTGTTTCTGTGTTTCTCTCAGGGAAGGTTCCCTTTTATCATGGACTATGTATTTCACCGATCTGGCCGTGTAGAGTGGAAAATGTGTGCAGGTCATAAATCTAGCTGCGTAGAACTACAAATTCCCTGGCATTTAAAACAGATTTCAACTGCGTATTTACCTGTTTTACAGATTTTCATTAAAAGGGCATAGGTGGGTCCCTGTTAAAGTGGTAGTAAACCGCTGCAGAATAAGAAAAAAAAAAAAAAAAAAACCTGTAAAGCCCCATACACACTATCAGAAAATCTGCCAGAAAAAGTCAGATGTGAGCTTTTGATCAGAAATTTCGACCGTGTGTATGCTCCATCGGACTTCAGAATTCCCGCCAGCAAAAGATTGAGAGCAGGTTCTCTACTTTTCGGTCGGAAAAAGTTCTGATCAGAAATTCCGATCGTCTGCACAAATTCCGACTTGCAAAATTCCTAAGCATGCTCGGAAACAATTCAATGGATGCTCGGAAGCATTGAACTTAATTTTCTCGGCTCATAGTAGTGTTGTACGTCACCACGTTCTTTACGGTCAGAGAACTTTTGTGTGACCGTGTGTATGCAAAACAGCTTGAGTGGAATTCATCCAAGTTTTTTCCGAATGAAAATCTGCTTGTGTGTATGGGGCAATAGACAACGGCATTATGTGCTAGTATGCATGTGGGAGCCCTTGGTTTCGGCAAGAAGCTCTGAATGTCCAACGCGGTATGCCGAACCTTCAGAGGGTATGCGCCGGTGACGCCAGCTGCTGCACGTAGGGTGACTTTCTCCTAAACGGTGCACGTTTAGGGGATATTCACTTTGCCTACAGATAAGCCTTATATAGGCTTACCTGTAGGTAAAAATAACTAAGCGGGCTTTACTACCGCTTTAAAGATGACTGTTGTACAGAAGTTCTGAGACTAATGCCGCGTACACACGATCGGAATTCGGGCCAGAAAAAGACAGATGAGAGCTTTTCATCGGAAAATGCGACCGTGTGTATGCTCCATCGGAATTTAGCTGTCCGAATTTCCGCCAGCCAAAAATTTATAGCATGTTCTCAGTTTTCCCGACGGAAAAACATTCTATCTGGAATTCCGATCGTGTGTATGCAATTCTGACATGCCAAAAATCACGCATGCTCAGATTCAGCTACGAGACGGAAGCTATTGGCTACTGGCTATTGAACTTCCTTTTTCTAGTCCCGTCGTACGCGTTGTACGTCACCGCGTTATAAATAATCGGAATTTGGTGTGACCGTGTGTAGGCAAGACAGCTTGAGCCGAATTCCGTCGGGAAAACCATCAGAGCTTTTTCCGCTGAGAATTCCGATCGTGTGTACGCAGCATTACAGTAGAGGGCAGCGTCCTATTCGTCCACATGCACACTTAAGGGGTGATTGATTTACTAAAGGCAAATGGACTGTGTACTTTGCAAAGTGTAGTTGCTTCAGGGCTTGGTAAATTAATGGAAGCTCTGCTGACTTCCATCCTCTAATCATGTGCAAGCAAAAATGCTGTTTTTTTTTTCCTTGCATGTGATTGGGTATTCTTTGTAAAGTTAAGCTTTACCTCATTTACTAAGCTCTGGAGCAACAGTACAGTATATTTGCCTTTAGTGAATCAACCCCTTAGCGGTGGCATAGTGGTGTAGTGGTTAGCACTTTCACCTAGCAGCAGAAGGGTTGCTGTTTTGAACCCCAACAATGACACTACCTGCCTGTTCTCTCTCCGTGCCTGTGTGGGTTTCCTCCGGGTACTCCGGTTTCCTCCCACACTCCGAAGACATGCTGGTAGGTTAATTGGATCCTGTCTAAATTGTGTATGTATGAATGTGAGTTAGGCATCTTAGATTGCAAGCTCCTTGAGGATAGGGACTGATGTGACTGTATATGTAAAGTGCTGCGTAAATTGACAGCGCTAAGTACCTAAAATAAATAAAAATAAAATATTGTTTAACCTGTGTTCGGCCAATCCCGGCATTTTAGTGCCCCCAGGAGGAACAACTGCAGCATCTAACTCCACGGCCTACAGCCTGTCAAAATCCATGACCAGCTGGAGGGCGCTGAACGTTCTACCAAGTGGTACTCTCATTTAGGGCCCTGTGCATTCAGGGTACATTGCCCCGAATGCAGAATACATTCATCTCTACAATAATCACAGTGTTATAACAAGGAAAAAAACGCATGGAAAGGCTGCTATTGGGATTTCTGGAACATACATAGTACACGGAGTATTAAACACAGTCCTGCCAGGCAAAGCATTGTCCCAGACCCAAGAGCCTGCATTCGCTATATCTGATCTCCCACAGTACACAGAGCATGGAAATGCAATTGTTTTATTAAATGTAAACTGCTAAATACCTTTTCTCATCAGCAGTATATAGCAGTCTTGTTACTTCTATCAGTGTCCAGACGAGTACTGGTTAAAGCTTATAGGAGGTGCTTTCATTCTGCTCTGACTGTCCTATGAGGCTGCTGGACCCTTGACTTTGTCTGGACAGTGCTGATTGGCCCTGTGCTGATCACATGCACTCTCCCAAAAAAAAAAACTCTCTAGCAATATACACCAAACTGAGCATGTGCAGAGTGCCTCCAAGGCTTTGTATAATCAGCAGATGGATTGGGGACTGTGGAAAAAGGGGTGGATCAGAGAAGACAGGTTCCAAGAGGCGTTTTACACAATGTAGAGGATTAACCCCTTAGGTTCCACAGTGAGTATAACAAGCATGCTTTACTGCATAGGTGCTCCACCTGTGGCCCCTCCAGCTCTTGCAAGTCCCATCATGCCTCTGCCTTTGGGACTTAGGCTTGTAACTCTCAGCATCTTGCAATGCCTCATGGGACTTCCGCAACAGCTGGAGGGCCACAGGTTTGATCACACAAGCTTTACTGCATATACAGACTGATTTTTACTATTGTGGGTTTAGTAACACTTTAAGGGATCCTTATCTTTCCAAGGGTCCTACCAGAAGGGCCCAGCGATGTAACCCTTGTCTAGGTGTATTATGCAGAAGGAGGGGGTCCTAAAAATGTCCACCGCTCATTTAGTCCTTATTTATATAACCTTATTATTACATGTGGTCCTTTGGTCTTGTATGAACCTCGTACAAAGCAAGTTTAAAGATCTGAAAGGAACGTGTGCTGTCAAGCTTTTAGAAACCCATGGACTGGGTTTAGGCAGCATATTAATGCAGTTACTATTATTTTACACCGAAGTTGCTTATCATGTGAAAAGGAAATAGTTCTTCTGATTGGAAGTACTTAATGACTTGTTGACTTTTCAAGTAGCGATTTACCACATAAAACAGCCTTTATTTTGTTAGTGTTTCAGTTCATGTATGATTCACTGTGCACATTGTAATAAAGTATTTTCACTTTTTCCAGGCCTTAGATCAAGACAGAAATGCGTTACAGAAAGTGAAAAAGTCTGTGAAAGCCATTTACAATTCAGGACAAGGTAAGTGCTAACAAACTCCCTTATGAAGGGGAATGCCTAATTTGCATGTTGGGGGGGGGGGGGGGGGGTCGGCTACATTTCAAATACTGTGTAGGCTTTATTCACACGAGAACCTACAGCTCTTCTCTGTGAATGGGCCATGCCTTTAAGTGGTCATGTCTGTGGGAACATGGCAGCAGCACTGACACAGCCGCTCGTCCCGATTAGACAATCGTGTGTGTGAGGGGTGCCAAATGCACACTGTCTGCATGTGTGGGTCTGTTCACCTGCATGCCTGTCAAATTGGAACAAGCGGTTGTGTCTGCTCAGCCACTGCATTACCATAGACATGAATGGGCCACCTGTACGCAGCACCTGGTGGCTCCAGCACATCCCAGTCATAGGCCCAGGTTGTAAGTGCCCATGTGAATGAGGCCTAACACTCATCATTCCAGCCAGCATGGGGTATTTAGACTCTTTCAAATGTTTATTTAGCTTCTTTCACTGGTTTGCTGAAAAATGCTACTTTACCTATTGACCTCCAGAAGATTTACCCCCCTTTCGTGACCAGGTCTCTGTTTGCACTACAGCGCTGCGTTACTTTAACTGAAAATTGCGCGGTCATGCAACGCTGTACCCAACAAAATGTATGTCATTTTCTTTCCTCACAAATGGAGCTTTCTTTTGGTGGTATTTGATCACCGCTGCGTATTTTTTATTTTATGAGCAAAAACAATTGTCAATTTAAAAAAAAAAAATTTTTTTTTACTTTCTGCTATAAAACACGTCCAAAAAACAACAAAATCTAAATCTAATTTCTTCATAAATTTTGACACTTTGTAGGAACCAGTGACGCTAATACAGTGATCAGTGCTAAAAATACGAATATCTGCACTACATTAACTCAAAAAGAATATACCGTATTTATCAGCATATAACACGCACCCCAATTTAGGAGGGAAGTTTCAGGAAAAAAAAACTGCCCATCTGCAGCCTGTTCTGTGCCCATCTGCCCCCTCAATGCAGCTGACCATATGAAATCACACTGGTCCAATGCCGGTGGCAGAGGCTGGACTGTGTGTGATATGTGCAAGCTGAGCAGAGAGGAGATGGCGGCTCAGTGATTTCCGACGGCACTCGTCTCCCTCCTTCCCCTCCGAGGTACGCTGTCGGCGTACAACACACACCCTCGATTCTTTCCCCCTTATTTCCAGGGGAAAAAAAGTGCGTGTTATACGTAGGGCTGGGGGGAAAAAAACCCGATTTAAATCTTTAATCGCGTTGAGAGGTCAAATAGATTCAAAATTTAAGCAAATCGTTTTGTTTTTCTGGGGGGGTTTTTTCACCACCGCGGCAAGTCCTGAGGTGCTGCGGGCAGGAGTTTTTAGGCAAGGTCTTGGCTTCGTCCTAGTCCGCAGCATCCGGCCTCGCCTAAAAACTCCTGCCCGCAGCTCCTCAGGACGCAGATTTTTATTATTTTTTTTAAAATCGCCAAGCTCTGGTTATATGTCGATAAATACGGTATCTCTGTGCTTCACCTTGAGCATTGCAGACTTTGACTTTCCTGATTTGCCTAACTTCCAAAGGGATATGTTAATTCTTTTGCCGTGTTCTGATTGCTTGCGTGCCAAAATAGACTCCTCCAGAAAACAGTATTTTTTTTTTAAAGCACTTAAATTCATTACTGTCAGAGTGCTTATTGTTAATGGGAAAAAGAAGCTGCTTGGCAGCCTTGAGAAAGCACAAAACCATTGATCTACTTTACATATGGGTGCATTGCTGAGAGTCGTCCTTGAAGTGGTTCTTCTTCGGATTTTAGAGAATCAGAATATGTGTCAGTTGCAGACACAGAGATGTTTGGACTGTGAATGGTGGGGACTTGTGATCCTTTTTTTTTATTTTATTTCATTTTTTTTTTTTTTTTATATATAATTTCTTGATACCATAGTTTGAATTCTTTGTACGTTTGAGTGTCAATAGATGAATTCCATAGGTGTGGTATATTGTTCAAATGATCCAGCTTGGACCGATGTAACTGTGTATGTAACATACCTGGCCGATGTCCCTGGAAATCACGGATACTTCTGTCATCTCCATTTGCTTTTGGGTCCCGTGCTGAGCAGTCAGCCTTGCTTAATGCATAGTGAACACAGGAGGTCTGCCGCTTGGCACAGGTGCCATTTAGTGTAGCGGTGTGTACTTCACTGATTTCCAGCTTCCAGGGGCATTGGGCAGGTATATTATATATATATTGTTACATTGATCCAAGCTGGACTATTGTAACTATGTAAAAATATACCATGCCTGAGATTCATCTTTAAGTGATTAGCTTGTAGCTTGTTTGGGTTTGTTTCCATTTCAGCGGGAACTCTATTAATGTATAGGCATCAGTGGTGGCTGGTGGGCTTTTCCTCTGGGGGGGAGGTGGGAAAAAACCAGCACTACCCCCCCCCCCCCCCTCTGGACGACGTGGCACTGATGCACATCCCCGCCCCCCCCCCCAACCCCCCACCAGGGGTGGCCGCGGGGCTCGCGGCACTGTCAGCCAGCACCCCCCTCCCCCGGCACTTACTATGCAGAGGACTGTGTCCTCCGGGCAGCAGCTCCAACGTGTCTCCTCTTCCACAGCGATAGGCATCCAATAGGATCGCCTGGCACTTTGGCCAATCAGGAGACGGGTCTCACTGAGCTGCCTCTTGATTGGCGGGGAGCATCTGTAGTGTGAAAATAGCAAAAATTAATTTGCTATCGTCACACAATTGGGGTGCCCACCGCATTTTAAAGCCTATTAGAGCCTCTGGCTGTAATTGGAGCTTCTAAATCCCCCCCGCCTTAAAGAGGAAGTAAACCCTGATGAGTTTACTTCCTCTTTCATTCCCTGCAAAGGTAAAGCATAATGGACTACTATGCATCGCATAGTAGTCCATTATGTGTCACTTACCTGACACAGGAGCCAGCGAAGTCACCGCTGTCCCCTGTAGTCCGGCGCATCCATCTTCTCGGTGGGTCTCGCTGCTCCGCCGCTGTCATTCGGCGAAGCCGCGATGGGGAGCCGCCACTCGTGGCATATCGCTGTTGACCGCGACGCGCTCAGTGCGCCTGTGCGCCGCTGTCTACGGCGCATGCGCCGTAGACAGCGGTGCCTGTCTTTCTGCAAATATCTCCTAAACTGTGTAGGTTTAGGAGATATTTCTTGGACCTACAGGTAAGCCTTAATCTAGGCTTACCTGTAGGTCAAAGTTGGTTGTAAGGGTTTACAACCACTTTAAGAATTCATGTGCCCGGCATCCTGAAAGGGGATGGGCACATGGATAGGGAGGGCGGCGGAGGTGGGTGGGGGGCAGCGCCTGTGCACCCACAATGTACGGGCCGCCACTGATAAGCAGGCTGGTTGTACTGAAGTTGATCTATCGATAGACTTCAGTACAGCCAGCCTGCTGTATTTTTCTTTTTATAGCCGCCAGCAGTGATCATTGTATTCCGACCATTGCGAAACCTCCCGCTATCAGAATACAATGGCTCTGCAGGGGGGATTCCCCCCATTAACACTAACTAACATTGCCTAATGTATGCCTTGGTGTATGTGTGTCCTCTCCGCTTTGTGTGCTTTCCCTCACGTTCTCATCCCTGTCCCTCTGCTACTGTGTAGTTGTGGTGTTTGTGCCGATATCACTTATCTGCTGTTAATGTATGGTGTGACCAACAAGTCGTTTTTACCTCTTAATTTTCTTCTTGCAGTGGAGAGATTCTTGAAGTAAACTGGCTAAGAAGTGGCTTTGGGTTTCATTTTTGATTTGTGTGTGTCTTGGTGTGGACATAATGTACTCAGAAGCAGGTCTGGTTACCATTTTGGGGTTTTCTACTGCAGAATTGGCTGGAACATGGCTTGTAGTAGGGGTCTGACAACTCAAGCCAAAAGAGAAGGGGGGGGGGGGGTGTCCTTGTAGATGCACATCTGTACTGTCTCTGGTCAGTGTGAAAGTGGCAACATCAGCCTGGACTCCAACCAGAACACGCTCCCAATGCATTTTGCTCCACCCCTCTGAGCTTTAGTCATTCGGTTGACCATGGTAATAACTGGCAGTGGACGCTGGCCCTCAGTTTGCCCAGCAGTCTGGCTTGTGTGCCCCGTAGTGGGTCTAAGTTTGAATGCACCATGGTCTTCAGTAGCAGTGGCTGAGCTATGATAATGGTGCTGCTGGCATTGTATTTCAGTGACTTTGGACTACACAAGCAGTGGGCATTGTTCTGCAGAAGCCAGAAAAGACATGTATGTACAGACCAGGAGCTGAATAATCATTTATTAAAGGGACGTTTTGTAAAACATTTTTCAAGCAATTAGAATGAGGAATAGAACACAAGGAGTTTATGTTAATGAGCTGTAATGCTCTTAGCGCTGTAGATGCACTGTTTTAGAGAGAACCAGATATTCCTGTAATGTAAACTGAACAGCCCTGTCCTGTTACTTGTTACTGTGCTTGTTTTGGTGGTTTAACATTGCGGGCAACCGTTTGGAACTCCTCACTTGTTTTTCTTATTTGTAACCATTGCTGTTCTGTACCTGGCACCGAGGCCAGTCATTTTTCAACTAACCCCCACCCCTGGCACACAGACTTTTTTATTTTTTTTTAGGGGTTTGGGGGACTTATTTACTAGCTATGGTCCACTTTATTCAACAGGTATTAGGCTATGCTTGCTTTGGTTGTAGGATATTAAGCACATCACCTAAAAGCCATTGTTTACATTGCACAAAGTTAAAGCAGAAGGAAAGGCCGTGCAGTAACTCGCCTTTTTAAATGTCACCTTCACACTAGGGATGCACGATACCATTTTCTTGTACAAGTACCGATATTTGACAGACGCGAGTGAGGAAAAAGCCAATCAACAGCTCTTCCTGTTTACATCGTAATGAGCCGTGATTGGACATGGCTGATCTCATGGTAAAGAGTGTCTGTCAGAGACTCTTTACCCAGATCATTTTTGACTGACACCGCAACAACGATCACTGCGATGAGTGCCCCAGGGGCGCGCAGCTCCTTGATATCCTGGCAACGTCGTAGGACGTCCGGTCAGGATATTACAACCACTTTGCCAATGTCATATTGCTACAGGTTGCTTTAGCGCTTTCATGCCTAATCCTATTTCTGACATTTGTTGCTTACAAGTTAAAATCCGTATTTTATGCTAGAAAATGACTTAGAACCCCCAAACAATCTAGAGAATAAAATGGCGATTGCTGCAAAATTTTATGTCACATTGTATTTGCGCAGAGATCTTTCAAAAACAATTTTTTGGGTTAAAACACTCTTTCATGAATTAAAAAAAACAACTAAACAGTAAAGTTAGCCCAATGTTTTTGTATAATGTGAAAGATGATGTTACGCTGAGTAAATAGATACCTAGCATGTCATGCTTTGAAATTGCACGCACTCGTGGAATGGTGACACACTACGGTACCTAAAAATCTCCATAGACGGTGCTTTAAAAAAAATAAAATAAGTTACCAGGTTAGAGTTACAGAGGAGGTCTAGGGCTAGAATTATTGCTCTCGCTTTGACGATCGCGGCGATACCTCACATGTGTGATTTGAACACCGTTTACATATGTAGGCGTGACTTATGTGTGCTTCTTTGCTGCATGAGCTCGTGTGGTACGGGGGTGCTTTAAAAAATAAATTTGATCACTTTTATTGCTGCCACAAGGAATGTAAACATCCCTTATGACAGTAAAAGGTGGTGATCGAGTGGTCTAAAAGATCCCAAATCCCTCCTTTGTACTTCAGAGTATTCAGATCGCCAAAAACTGAAGTGACATTGCGACCTCGCTTCTGTGTTTACACTAAGAAGACTGGATCGAAGCCGTTTCCAGCTTCCTTCCAGTCTTACTCTAGCCGGCGGAAGTGCTGCATCGTAGATCAGGTCTCCCGGTGGGACAGGAGGCCCGGGAAGAGCAGCGAGAAGGGGGTGGGGGGGGACGTCCCCCCTCACTCCTCCGGAATAACAGCCGAGCGGCTTTTAGCTGCATTCGTTGTTAACCTTGAAGAACCGTCTGCCCGCTCTAAAAAGCGGTAAAGCCCCTGAAAGCTGAGGCCACGTATGTGCATACGCTCTGCGGGAAGGAGTTAAACTGAATTCACCTGCAGATCAAAGTTCATTCCTTTGATCTGTAGATGAAGAAAAACACTAAAATACAAAAAGAAATAATGTATCTTTTTATCTTTCTGTTTCAGCAGCTGAACAATGTTGTTGACAGCTCCAATTGGGACTTGAGTTTGCACTTCAGATGTCAACAGGGAAATCCCACTGACAGCTGAATGAGTAATCGGTTGTTAAAGACGCTTGCGGCCTGTTCCTTAACAACCGATAATTGCTGGATTTTTTCTTTACATTTGAGCTGTCAGTGGGGGGAATCCCGCTGTCAGCTTGAAAGAACCGAGCCTGAAAGTATTGGTTTCAGATATCGGAGCATTTGCACGAGTACAGATACTCCACACTGCTCTTATATTTCCTCCATACAGTTGCTAATAAATCTCAACATAAACACACACACACACACACACACACACACTCTTACACTTTTTCCGTCACATGACCACAAAGCTTTGGCAAGTGTGTCAGTGTTTGCATCCGATGGGCATGCATTTGCTCAGGGCCAACAACGTCTTTGTTGCCCATGGCATTCTTAATGTACTGAGGGGGGGGTCTATATTGATGGACGGTGGTCTGTATTGAGGGAGGGGGATCTATACTGCGGGAGGAGGGTCTGTAGTTGAGTGGGGTCTGTAGTTGAGGGGGGACTATAGTTGGTGGGGGGGGGGGGGTGACACCATTTTTTTTGCACTGGGTGACACCAACCCTAGTGACGCCACTGGGCATGACATCACCGCCCTAAGGATTCAGCAGGGTTGTTGCCCCTACACAGACGTCCTTGTCACAGCTTTCCGGTCATGTGACCGCTTGGATATAGAAAATTGGAAAATGGGGGTGGGGGGAGAGTGTTATAAACAGGAAATACAAGAGGGGTGGGTAGGCAATATTTAAAAGGTAGGGGACTGTGTTGCCATTCTTTATATTTTAAGTGATATTAGAGAGTAGGAATGAGCTCCGGCGTGTTCGCACAGCCCATGTGCAGAGCCCCCCAGGAAGTCTGAGCTGCGCTAATCACAGGCAGTGAGACATTGTCCCGATGCACGGCTGCAGAGATCGGAAAATGTCTCACTGCCTGTGATTAGCGCATTACCGAATTCCTGGCGGGCTCTGCACATGGGCTGTGCGAACACGCCGGAGCTCATCCCTATTAGAGAGCAGGTGCCACTGTTCATTTCAGTTGCAGAAAGTAAATAGTTGATAAGCTGTGCGCTCTCTTTTGCGGTAATAGATGGCGATGGAGCAGAATCATTGCAGCGAGGAGAAATATTAATGTCTCCCTGGTTATTTTCTCATTATGAGATTTATTTTAAGCCCTGATAAAAGAATCATGCAGTGGATATCGGGGACATGAAAGGGGTGAAGTTCATGTCCTCTATTCCGGTTTCCTCGTTGCCTTTGGGTTCAATATGAGTTTATATCATCAAATATAAGGTTTTACGTTGTAACTGGCTTAGGATGTGTCTGTTCAGTTTATGTGAACAGAATGGAATATTCAATGGGAATGAGCAGTATTTTTAGATCTGGTTCTGGTGTTATCTTAAGTGAGGTCTGTTGTTCACGGGGGCCTGGCAGTTGAAGGCCCTCTGGGAAAGACTGGAGAACTTAAGTGTTCTCAGCTCTTCATTTCTTCACAAATAGTTTTAACAGCCATCAGATGTTCTTCTTTAAGCTATTGTAAGAATGTGATAAGCATGTACTAAAAGACAAGTTCACCTTTAAATTACCTTAGTCTGCCATCCCTAGCCCCGAATCTTTTAAAGCCCCACCAGGCGGCTTACTTACCGCACCATGAATGACAGCTGTGGCCTTCTCTGTTTATTTCACCAAGGCATAATCTTTAGTGATGCCTGGCACCTATATATTAAATGCTTATAGACTTGCCTGGGGATGTTCTTAGCCTGAAAAGAGAAAACAAATGCAGCCACCATTTGTAAGGGTTGGTAAGCTGCAGCATATTTTATTTTTGGGGTTTCGATTTCCCTGCCCTCCCCTCCCCCTTTTTTTTTTAATTGAGCACATGAGTATACACCAATGCTGTAATGACAAGCTCTTATATTACATTTTGTTTGTTTGGTATCAACCACAATCTTTCTATTATACATTAGCTCAATGCCTGTTTATTCAGCAAATTGATTTATACCAGGGGTGCCCAACCTTTTGAAGTGTGAGGGCCACTTAAGCGACTTGGTAACTGGTCACGGGCCACAATCAGCAGAGCAGGCGGATGGCAGGTCCATGTCAGCTCTGCATATGCAGAGCGGACACGGACACAGCCGGATCAGATTGGCGGTAGAACACAAGTCGGTTTACATCTGCCACTCCTTAGAGGTGACTGGAGGGTCCAATTGGGTTGGACTAACCACGTGAAAGGGGCCCATGGCTGTTTTCACACTGATGCGCTGTAATTTACCCACACCGTGGGTGCAACCCAGTATAGCTTTGCCTTTTCTGCACTTTGCAATAGACTTCTATTATATTCTGCAGGTTTGGTGCACTTTCAGAAAGCTCAAACTCGCAGGTAATAACAGAAGTGTATGACTCGGTGCAGGTAACCCGCAGGTGCTCTGCTCTGCGGATTCATTTGAAAGGAGCCCAGTAACCACTGCAGAACAGATATGCCAATATATACAGTGGGATTTTAGAAATAAACTGACCTTGAATAACAGTATTCTATTCCATCCCAGAGCAGGTCGCGGGCCACATCAGATGGCTCCGCGGGCCACATCAGATGGCTCCGCGGGCCACATCAGATGGCTCCGCGGGCCACATCAGATGGCTCCGCGGGCCACATCAGATGGCTCCGCGGGCCACATCATGTGGCCCCCGGGCCACTGGTTGGGCACCCCTGATTTATACAATAGAGAATACATTTATGACGCAAGAACATAATTCACAAATCTGTGGCAAGACTTGAGAATTTCTGTTCAGAGGCTCTCCGTCCAATCTGAGCTATTTTGCAAAGAAAAATGGGAAACGATGTCAGCGGCCGCTCTATCAGTTTGAAAGGGCTCATAGGGCAATGGTCTAAAGGAGGGGTCTCCATACTTTCTAAACAAAGGGCCGGTTTACTGTCCTTCAGATTTTAGGGGGTCCTGACTATGGTCATTGGGAGTATAAAAGGTCCCGACATCATTGAGAGAAAAATAATGCTGCATTGTTTGTCTCAGTGGGAGTAACTGTGCCCCATAATTGGTGTCATTGGGAGAAATTGTGCCCCATCATCAGAGTCAGTGGGAGGAATTGTGCCCCATTGTTGGAATCACTTGGAGGAATTGTGCCCCATCATTGGTGTCATTGCACCCCATTGTTGGTGTCATTGGAAGAAATTGTTCCCCATCGTTGGTGCCAATGGGGGAAATTGTGCCCCAACATTGGCGTCAATGGGGGAAATTGTGCCCCATCATTGGCGTCAATGGGGGAAATTGTGCCCCATCATTGGCGTCAATGGGGGAAATTGTGCCCCATCATTTGTGTCATTGGGAGGAATTGTGCCCCATCATTAGTGTCACTGGGAGGAATTGTGCCCAATTGTTGGACTCACTTGGAGGAATTGTCCCCTACCATTGGTGTCATTGGAAGAAAATGTGCCCCATCATTGGTGTCAGTGGGAGATTTGTGCCCCATCATTGGTGTCAGTGGGAGAATTGTGCCCCATCATTGGTGTCATTGGGCCCCATTATTGGTGTCATTGAGAGAAAATGTGCCCTATCATTGGTATCATGGGGGGGGGGGGGTAGTGCCCCATCTTTGGTGTAATTGGGAGAAATTGTGCCCCTTCATTGGGGGGGGGGGTTGATTATGTCTCACTGTTAGTATCAGTGGATGAAACATTCCCCCAAGGGCCGCATAAAAGCAAGCAAAGGGCCGCATCTGGCCCCCAGGCCACAGTTAGGAGACTCCTGGTCTAAAGAATACAGCGCACCTGGGAAGTATTCACAGCACTTCACTTTTTCCACATTTTGTTATGTTACAGCCTTATTACAAAATGCATTAAATTCATCATTTTTTCTCATAATTCTACAAACAATACTGTATAATGATAACGTAAAAGAAGATTGTTTGAAATCTTTGCAAATTTATTAAAAATAAAAAAACGAAAAATAAAAATAAAAAACACGAGTACATGGTACAGCAGGCACATATAAGGAATATGAAGTCTTGGGGTAACAAACGCTTTAAATCTCAGGCAAAGTTTACCATAACCAGAAAGATGAAAATTCAGACCTAGACATGTTTGCTGCTGTTGTTTACAGTGTGCCAGATTCTTGGTGCTAAAGAACCTTTGCAGAAACTCTCAGCACCAATGTGGCAAACCCATTTTTTAATGTTATATATAACTGAAGCTGATTGGCTGCAGTCGCTGTTCGACTAAATTTTTTTTTTCCCACCACTCATCTCCTTTGATTTCTCAGTGGAAGTTTGTTGAGGTGGGTGGTGTCGGCAGGGCCACCCGCAGCTGGAATGTCAGCTGGGAATTGGCTGAATCTTGACCCATGTATCCCCAGCATTGGAGCTGCTCAGCTAGGCTCAGGTCAGGTCTCTGTGTAAGCTGGTTAGGTTCCTTCACTCGCATTTTAGCAAACGGTCTCTGCAGCTCTAGCAGGGCAGGAATCTGATGAACTAAGTTGTTGGAAAGGTGACCTTGTGTGATTGTGCTGTGTAATACAAAAAGCTTGTTTGTTCCTTGAGTTTGCATGGCTTTGTCTTTAACTATATAAAGAGATGCCTTGATGCTTTTGGCATTATGTCTGCGTCACACCGGTGATTTTTCTGCTGGCGGCACATCTGCTGCATAATCACTGAATTTCAGCTTGAGTTCTATTAATAGGAGTTGTACTGCCACTGCCTAAAACATTGCAAAATTATTTATGACTAGCCAGGTCCCATTGGGCATGTTGTGATGCCACTGGTTGTTTGTCTTGTATTATCTACTTAAAAAGAAATTCATAAATAAACACCTTTTAAAAAATAATTTGACTAGTGAAGAAGCATCAATCAAGAGACAAAATCATTGGTTTGCCAGGTTTTCAGTGCTATAGGATAGGGTGAGCAAAGTTTCATATACAGGCAGTCCCCGAGTTAGAAATTTCAAATCAAAACCAAAACACTGCACTATCAAAAAAGAAAAAAAAAAGCAGCTAACACAATTAATATTTTAGTTCAAATGGTATGTAAGAAAAAGTGTTGCGCTAAAATAAAAAAATTTGTGCAAAATATCACAAATATGACCTATGTGTTTTGTCCAATATAAATTCTGACAATTATTAACAACAAAACGTGATTTATACAGTTGCAATATAAACATATATATAAAGAAAAAAGTCCTTTGTGGAAAGCCAAATGCAATCCCCCTTAGTGCAAGATAGAGAAATCAAAATGTCCTTCAATCCATAGGAGTATTGAGTATAAACACCCTGGTGCCGACACCGCCACAGCGCCTGCAAAGCGCCCTGAAAGGGCCGCTGCTGGGTCTCCAGTATGAAAGACCCAAGGGCTCTCACACTGGAGCGGTGAGCTAGCAGGATGGTAAATAAAAAAGTCCTGCTAGCAGCATCTTTGGAGCGGTGAAGGAGCAGTGTATACACCGCTCCTTCACCGCTCCTGCTGCGCTTTGCTGTGGTTTTAACTCTTTCTCGGCCGCTAGCAGGGGGGTAAAACCACCCCTACTAGTGGCCGAATACCTCCGCTAAAATGACGGTAAAGCTGCGCAAAAAATATCGGCGTTTTACCGCTGACGCTGCTCCCACCCCAGTGTGAAAGGGGAAAAAGGTGTCTCCACTGAAGCTTTATCACCAATCCTTATTTCCACAACAACCCAAAATTTTCAAAATCCCATTGTCACAGGGACAGAAAGTGAGGTGGAATCTTCTGAAATCTTGTTTGTAACCCGGGGACTGCCTGTATTCTGTCTCTGGTACATTTGACTTGTAATTATGTTCTTAAACTCAGTTGTTTTGTTTGGCATTGCAATTTATTTGCTGATCAACAAAAGCCATGCATCCTTTTTTCATTTCCCTTTATGAAATTGGGGTACCACTTTGTTTTTGTTTTTGGGCCTTTTTGATTGACCTCTATAAAAGGAATGTGCATGATATACAGTGCCTTGCGAAAGTATTCGGCCCCCTTGAACTTTTCAACCTTTTGCCACATTTCAGGCTTCAAACATAAAGAGATAAAATTTAAATTTTTTGTGAAGAATCACCAACAAGTGGGACACAATTGTGAAGTGGAACGAAATCTATTGGATAATTTAAACTTTTTCAGCAAATAAAAAACTGAAAAGTGGTGCGTGCAAAATTATTCGGCCCCTTTACTTTCAGTGCAGCAAACTCATTCCAGAAGTTCAGCGAGGATCTCTGAATGATCCAATGTTGTCCTAAATGACTGATGGTGATAAATAGAATCCACCTGTATGTAATCAAGTCTCTGTATAAATGCACCTGCTCTGTGATAGTCTCAGGGTTCTGTTGAAAGCGCAGAGAGCATCATGAAGACCAAGGAACACACCAGGCAGGTCCGTAATACTGTTGTGGAGAAGTTTAAAGCCGGATTTGGATACAAAAAGATTTCCCAAGCTTTAAACATCCCAAGGAGCACTGTGCAAGCGATCATTTTGAAATGGAAGGAGTATCAGACCACTGCAAATCTACCAAGACCTGGCCGTCCCTCTAAACTTTCAGCTCAGACAAGGAGAAGACTGATCAGAGATGCAGCCAAGAGGCCCATGATCACTCTGGATGAACTGCAGAGAACTACAACTGAGGTGGGAGAGTCTGTCCATAGGACAACAATCAGTTGTACACTGCACAAATCTGGCCTTTATGGAAGAGTGGCAAGAAGAAAGCCATTTCTCAAAGATATCCATAAAAAGTCTCGTCTAAAGTTTGCCACAAGCCACCTGGGAGACACACCAAACATGTGGAAGAAGGTGCTCTGGTCAGATGAAACCAAAATCAAACTTTTTGCCCACAATGCAAAACGATATGTTTGGCGTAAAAGCAACACAGCTCATCACCCTCAACACACCATCCCCACTGTCAAACATGGTGGTGGCAGCATCATGGTTTGGGCCTGCTTTTCTTCAGCAGGGACAGGGAAGATGGTTAAAATTGAGGGGAAGATGGATGCAGCCAAATACAGGACCATTCTGGATGAAAACCTGTTGGAGTCTGCAAAAGACCTGAAACTGGGACGGAGATTTATCTTCCAAGACAATGATCCCAAACATACAGCAAAATCTACAAAGGAATTGTTCACAAATAAACGTATCCAAGTGTTAGAATGGCCAAGTCAAAGTCCAGACCTGAATCCAATCGAGAATCTGTGGAAAGAGCTGAAAACTGCTGTTCACAAAAGCTCTCCATCCAACCTCACTGAGCTCGAGCTGTTTTGCAAGGAAGAATGGGCAAGAATTTCAGTCTCTCGATGTGCAAAACTGATAGAGACATACCCCAAGCGACTTCGTATTAACGCAAGGGGGCCGAATAATTTTGCACGCCCCACTTTTCATTTTTTTATTACCGTATATACTCGAGTATAAGCCGAGATTTTCAGCCTCTTTTTTGAGGCTGAAAGTGCCCCCCTCGGCTTATACTCGAGTCACCGCTGTCTGACTGCCCGAACAGCGTGTCGAGCAGACAGACAGCGGCCATTCTACCTTTCAAAAGCAGCGCCTCCGCCTCCGCCTCCGCCTGTGATAGGCAGAACACTCAATTTCCCAGCAGTCAGTGTTCCGCCTATCACGGACATCGGCTCATCCTCGGATGAGCCGATGTCCGTGATAGGCGGAACACTGACTGCTGGGAAATTGAGTGTTCCGCCTATCACAGGCGGAGGCGCGGCTTTTGAACAGGGGAATGGCCGCCAGGGCGCCGACGAAGAGCGGCGATCCTGGCATGGGACGACACGGAGGCTCGGGACGGGACGACACGGAGGCTCGGGACGGGACGACACGGAGGCTCGGGACGGGACGACACGGAGGCTCGGGACGGGACGACACGGAGGCTCGGGACGGGACGACACGGAGGCTCGGGACGGGACGACACGGAGGCTCGGGACACACAAGGCTGCACGGACACACACACACACACACACACACACACACACACACACAGGGATGGATGGATGGACACACACACACACACACAGGGATGGATGGATGGATGGACACACACACACAGGGATGGATGGATGGATGGACACACACACACACACACACACACAGGGATGGATGGATGGATGGACGCACACACACACACACACACACACACACACACACACACACAGGGATGGATGGATGGACACACACACAGGGATGGACGGACACACAGGGATGGACGGACACAGAGGGATGGACGGACACACACAGGGATGGACAGGCATATCTCACCCTCGGCTTATACACGAGTCAATAGGTTTCCCAGTTTTTTGGGGGTAAATTGGGGGCCTCGGCTTATACTCGGGTCGGCCTATACTCGAGTATATACGGTAGTTAAAAAAGTTTCAAAAATTCAATAGATTTCGTTCCACTTCACAATTGTGTCCCACTTGTTGGTGATTCTTCACAAAAAATAAAATTTTTATATCTTTATGTTTGAAGCCTGAAATGTGGCAAAAGGTTGAAAAGTTCAAGGGGGCCGAATACTTTCGCAAGGGACTGTAAGCAGGGACTGAAATATTATATTGTATTGAATGTGACCAGCTGTAAATGGCTGCATTATGTGGTTGAGTCACTTTTTTTTTTTTTTTTTTTTCTGTCTCTGCAAAAGACTTGGGAGCTCTTATTACCTGATGTCACCTTCAAATTACAAGATGACAATCGCTTAGCACTGTGAATGACACTGACATCCAAACTTGTGCAAAAAAAAAATTAATATTCAAAGCTTTCTTTAATGTTTTGCAGATCATGTGCAGAATGAGGAGAACTATGCTCAGGCTTTAGATAAATTTGGAAGCAATTTTTTAAGCCGTGACAATGCAGATTTGGGCACAGCGTTCGTAAAGTTCTCCACGCTCACCAAGGAACTCTCAACACTTCTCAAGAACCTGGTAAGTGGCTGTAAGACATTGCAAAATTTTCCCTATGAAGAATTAAACTTACAAATAGAAGCAAACACTTAACACAATTTTTTTGCCCTGGAACCTTTCAGCGACCACCCTCTGTTAAAGTGCTTGTAACCCTAAAAGGAAAAAATAAAAGTTTCTGTTCCTTTATGGAAGGGATATGCAATTAGCGGACCTCCAGCTGTTGCAGAACTACAACTCCCATGAGGCATAGCAAGACTCTGACAGGCGCAAGCATGACACCCAGAGTCAGAGGCATGATGGAACTTGTAGTTTTGCAACAGCTGGAGGTCCGCTGATTGCATATGCCTGCTTTAGGGCATGATCTATAGCATAGTGCTTGTGCTGTGTACTTTTGTCCCTTTCTATGCTGTAAAATACCTGGTTGATCCTGCCTGTTCCTGTGTAACCCTATGTGGACTGACCAAGGTAATCATGGCTGCTGATCCATGATACCGTGGTCAGTTTACATGCCTCCGTCATCCAACTCTTTGTTAACCCTCCCCCGCCTGTTAGTCCCGAAGGCTGTGTGTGAGAGCAATCTGCCCCTCCCCTCCCCTGTGGCTTGAAGATAACATTTATAACTGCCCTCTCCTCTGTTTTCTCAAGATATAAATTACTGTGTGTCCAGTTATTTTTTTATTTTTTTTTAAATGTTTCCATTTTAACCCTAAATACCTTTTTGCACAACTCTGTGGCCTTCCTCTGCTGGCCGGCTGGCGTTGGAGGGTAATCTCCACCCCCCCCCCCCCCCCCCGCTGCTCTCCTTAGATCGGGGAAGGAAAGTGGAGGAGGACACGTGACGTGAGGAAAGGTATTTAGGATTAGAATAAAAAAAAAAAAAGGGACACACAATACTTTATATCTTGATAAAAAAGAGTGACAGTTATTGCTTATTCTGACTTTACAACCACTGTAAAGCCAGTGTATTTTGTCCTTTATCCAATTTGAAGTCATGGTGACACGGATTCTCTGAAAATTGTTCCTCATTTATCAACTTTTATTTAATAAAAAGAAAATTGAGATGTCTACATCTACATTTGGCATATTGAGGGTCCCAGGATTCTGGATGTAGGCATCTCATTTTCAAGTTTCCCCCCTATATTCTTCAGTGTAATGCACTTCTCTTCCTGATTTCCTCTTGTTTACTCCTAAGTCTGCCATCCTTCACTTGTGCTGTTTTCAGGTGCTGGGGACCAGTAATCCAGCTCTGCAGATGTGCCTTCATCAGCCGGTACACAACAGTCCCCTCGTATTAATAAACATACTTATTAAAGTTGAACAAAATCAATATAGGTTCCCTTTAAAGAACAGCCATATCCTTTAAAAAAAATGTTAGGTTCCAAACGCATTTTATCTACCCAGAGTGTAGAGTGTGCCAGGTGCCAAATGTGTACATTTATTAAACTGAGAAGTTTTTTCTCCATTCAGTTCTCGGCAGTTCTCAGAGGAAAATTTATCACCTATGCAGCCGGTTTATGAAACTGAGAACTTTAGTTCTCAGAGGGAGAACAGAGAAGTGTTTCCTCTGAAAATGACCGGGATCAGTGTAAAAGTGGGTGAGCTGCCTGCAATCGCACGAGATATTGTGAAATTACGGTGCAACCGAGTTCAAAACGTGAAACTAAAGTTTAAAAGAACTTATAATTACATGTTTTCAGACGTGATAACTCAGTTGAAATAAATAAATAAATAAATATATATATATATATATATATATATATATATATATATATATATATATATATATATATATATATATATATATATATATATATATATTGGAAATAAGGTGTGGTCAAAGCATATGGTTACTTTAAAGTGACAATAAAGTATTTTTTTTTGGGGGGGGGGGGGGGTTGCTGCCTGCACACTATGCATTCTATGCATTAAGATAAAAAAAAACCTTCTGAATTTAGAACCACTTTAAGCTATTGACCAAAGAAATCCATGGGTGCAAGTGCAGCTCATGAGATTGTAAATTATCCAAAGTTCTCCTGTAGTGCAGACATGAAATATTTGGGTTGACCAAAAGTGAAGTGCCGGAAACAGAAACATGAGAGCCGGGGGGGTCAAAGATTTTCACAGCCCCCCTGAGGACTCAGGATCCAGAATCTGCAGTGAAGCTGGGTTAAGTAAAGCGAACATGTGTTCTGTAGCCTGAAATGCTTGTTGAAAGTATTGTGAAATTTTAATATAGTCAGACTGATTCATTCTGATTGTTGATGGGCTGTTGAGGTTTTGTTACTGCACGTCCTCTTAATTTTTCATTGTGCTTTTTTATAGCTCCAGGGTTTAAGTCACAATGTCATCTTTACGCTGGACTCTCTTTTGAAAGGAGACCTCAAGGGAGTAAAAGGGGTGAGTGAAACATTTATAGATGTCTGTGTTTTATAGTACTGTATGAAGAAGATCCCATTCGAATGGAAAAAGTGAGACATTGGGGGGTTATTTACGAAAGGAAAAGCCACTTTGCACTATAAATGCAAAGTGCACGTGGAAGTGCAGTTGCTGTAAATCGGAGGGGAAGCTCTGCTGATTTTATTATCCAATCATGTGCAAGCTAAAATGCTGTTTTTATTTTACTTGCATGTCCCCCTCGGATCTACAGCGACTGCACATCCAAGTGCACATTCAGTGCAATTTAAGTGCACTTTGCATTTATAGTGCAAAGTGGATTTGCCTTTAGTGTATAACCCCCATTTTTTAAAAGACAAGTCCCTTTAAAATGAGGAGCTGCTCAAATAAAATGACTAAATACAAGTTAACACTTCAATGTGAGAGAAGTAGTTACATACAGAGGTGCACCTGACATGGCACCTTGAAAGGGTACTTGCACACAGCACTGATGTTGGAGCATTAGAATTCCTTGCTGAAATATCAGCCGTTTATTTTGCTTGTAATAAAAATTCTTTGTCCCAGAATACAATATTTTATTGAGAGGCGTTTTGTACACACATATACACATATACACATATACACATACAAGCGTAAAATACTGACCAACTCAAATTTCTGCTTTTTTTTTTTCTCTGATCTGTACACACCGCATGTGCATGCCCTCTTTGTGTACAGTACAAACAAATGACCACTGCCCTCGCCTACAACTGGACTTTGCAGCAAGGAGCGCATGGAAGGGTAACACATGCAAACCAAAACCAAATCAATTCCCAGCTCAACTTACTAACTCATTGAATGAATGAATGAAATACTTGTATAGCGCACAATGCGAACTGAATCGCCTCTAGGCGCTGTGGCGAGCTTTGATCATCTGCTAAAAGAGGAAGGTCTTGAGTTTTTTCCTAAAAGCCAGGTGATTTTCTTCCATTCTGCAACCAACCGAATTATCCTGTCTAACAGTGTGCCTTAAAAACGGGTTTAGTCGACACATTTGAAAATCCATGCATAAGCTGCAAAGCCACTTCACGGCACCCCCAGTATTATCTGAAGTCCTAACTTTACATTTTCAGAGCCTCCACAGTGGCGGCACATGCAATAGAATGGATTGGCAGAGGACAGGTCACCTACCCCTCCTTAAAGGCATAGGGGTGCACTGGACACCCAGCACATAGCACTATGGCAGCAAAGATGTCCAGTGCGTCCCTCTACCCCCTACCAACAGTACAAACAAATGGTCACTGCCCCCACCTATAACTGGCCTTTGCAGCAAGGAGCGCATGGAAGGGTAACGCATGCAATACAAAACCAAAGAAATGCCCAGCTCAACTTACCAACCAGCCTGCTAACCATCCGAATTATCCTGTCTAACAGTGTGCAGTACAAACAGGCTCTTTCTGTACAGGCATATTGAAAAACAATGGTCTGCATTTATATTAATTAAAAAAAAAAAAAGCCTGTATGCCTAAAGGCCAGTTTATGCAGAGAATCGCACAGGGATTCACTGTGCATTACTGTGCAATTCACATGCTGTTCCGTGGACTGCAATTTCAGCCTATTCTCTTTTTAATGAGCTGAAATCACACTGCACCAAAAGCAGTGCATGCACGGCTTTTGGAAATATATTGCAGCCAGTGGCGGCTGGTGAAGTTTTAGGATGGGGGGGCGCAAGACCCCGCCCATCCACAGTTGGCCCCTCCCACTTCTCATAAGCCACACCCAGAAATTTCCAAGATTATAGTATGAATTTACATAGTTAAAGGCCCCGTTATTACATCTGATTTACCTGCGTGGGTGTTCTGGCATCACATTGTAACAGTTAGATGAAAACTGTTAATGCTCCCAATTTCAGAACTTCTGAGAGAATTTAGTTGCATCTCCTGTTGGGCTTTTCCAATAAATTCAGGTGAGGCTTGCGTTCCTCATAGCGGCATTGTCTCCTCCGAATGCCTGATTAATACGCAGAGGAGAAAATGTTATTCCCCTTCAAGAGATGGGAGCGAGAGCAATTTAAGGATCATTTTCCTGGCTGGAAACACACACACACACGGACACACACACACAGGGATGGATGGATGGAGACACACACACACAGGGATGGATGGATGGATGGAGACACACACACACAGGGATGGATGGATGGATGGAGACACACACACACAGGGATGGATGGATGGATGGACACACACACACACACAGGGATGGATGGATGGATGGACACACACACACACAGGGATGGATGGACGGACACACAGGGATGGACGGACACACAGGGATGGACGGACACACAGGGATGGACGGACACACACACAGGGATGGACAGGCATGTCTCACCCTCGGCTTATACACGAGTCAATAAGTTTGCCAGTTTTTTTGGGGGTAAATTGGGGGCCTCGGCTTATATTCGGGTCGGCCTATACTCGAGTATATACGGTATTTACCCCAAGCATGCTGCAATTACCTAGTGAGCACAGTGGACTTGTAATGGTTGTGCTCATGTTAGATTGGCAATGTATGGGTGTTATAACCACCTGGAGTATTTCACTGCCTCATACATGCTGAAAGGTGGCATTATGCTTCAAAGTCACAATTTTGACAACAAAATTGTGTTAAATGCTCTGCTAGTGTAAAATGTGATGCTGAAAGTGCATCTATATTGCCTGTTAATAACTGTAGTGCTGATAAGCAAATATTGGACTATTCAATTTTATAGCAACAGAACTTGTTTGCAAAAAGTATGGATCTTAAAGCCCCAAAAATATCCAAAGAAGTCTGAAGCTAATTGCAAAAAAATACTTGCGAAGTGACTGTGCAGTATCTGAGTAAAGCCTTCATGTTCTTTTTTGGGCACACTCAAGCACAAATCCTGTTCAAAGCCAGGACTGTCTATATCCTAACGGTGGATACAAGATTTTCAAAACGGACACAAGCTATATAGTGCTTTAATAATGTTAATTTAGATCGCATAAGAACAGATGTTATTGCTTTCACTTCCCCAGAAACATACAGAAAAGTAGGGGCTGTACCTGCACGTTAACTAACACACACACACACTTAAAGCTTTGATGGGGCTGGTAAAAATTACTCTTTGTTTTTCTCTCAGAGCTAAGGCTATAGCATATTCTGCACACACTGTTTTTCCAGCCGACGTATGAGCAGAGACGAGGACAGACTGGTTGTTGTCGATGCACAGAATAGCCTCTCTCTGAAAAGCATCAAGTATAAATGGATATTCCTTTGCAGCTTGCCCAACCTGTGGTCTAAGAGGCACATACTCATCATCAGCAGGCAATGCGACCTCATGTGTGCAGGCCTCAACTGTATCGACTTCTTGGACTTTTATCCTGGGCATTAAATCTGCCAGATTTATCTCGTCTGCAGCTGATGAATCAAGCTTCAATTTCTTCCCCAATATGCAATCCTCTGGTCCATCAAGAGAGATGGCTTAGCGTTTTGGGACCGCTGCATGGCCCTTTTTTTTCTTCCCTCTAGCGGTGGAGGTGGTCGGGCAGTGCCGTTTTACACACACACACACACACACACACACTTACCTGACTGTGTCACCTCCGCAGCCGCTCCTCACACCGCTCTACTCCTCTTACTTCCTGTTTCCTCTCTCAGGTGAGATGGGAGAGAGAAGACAGGAAGTGACATCTGAGTCAACTCAGATGTCAATCAACCTTCCCCCCGGCCGTAGTAACACATACTACAGCGCCGGGCGGAAGCTACTCAGCGCTTCAGAAAGCGCCCTGAGGCGGGCTAAACGCCCGCAAATGAAGCGCCACGCCTGCAATCTCATGATTGCATTGGCGTGGCGTTTCCCGGCGTGCACTGTGACCGGCGCTCGAGCACTTCCTTAAAGACCGTTTTTTTTTTTTTTTTTTTTAAAGGGGCAGTTTTAAAACTTTTTTTTTTTTTTGACATTTTTTTTTTTTTTTTTTTTTTTTCCACACAGGGGGGGCGGCGCCCGGGCGCCCCCTATGGACGGGCCGCCACTGATTGCAGCCAAATTGCATGATACTTCTGTACCATGCAGTCTGGTGTGAGCAAACGCAGTGTGTTCACACTGTCCAGCGGCCACATTAACAGTTAAGCGCCGCTAGTTTTAGCGGCACTTTACCGTCATTTTAGCGGCGCACTTAACCCCTGCTAGCGTCCGAAGAAAGGGTTAAATGCGCCTGAAAATCGCCAAAGTGCTTAGGCAGTGGTGCTCATTCATTTCAATGGTGCTCCAAAGAAGCTGCTTGCAGGACTTTTTCTAAGGTCCTGCAAGCACACCGCTCCAGTGTTAAGGCTCTCACACTGGGGCTGCAGGGGAGGCATTTTTAGCTTTCGCTTTTTTTTAGCGCTTGAAAAATGCCTCCAGTGTAAAAGGGGTCTAACTTGACACCTACTACAGATTGCAACTGCAGTGCATTTTGAATGCAGTGCAGGAATCGTGCATGCCTGTTCACTTCCTGGATTTACACAGACACACAGAGGCACAATTCCAGCTCTGCAGGCCTGCAACATTGGCTCTCTTATGACTCCTCTCCCCTACTCTCCTGGCAAACTCTCATGAGAGGGAGAGAGCTGTGCATGATGTCATAAGGCTAATGACCAGACAAGAAACAGGAAGTGGGCTACATAAAGTATTTACTGGCTGAATAAAAATGTTTTACTATCCTAAGTTAAAACAACAAGGGCAGAAGATTTAATAGATGGAAAGTTAAAGCTAAAAATGTTTATGGCAATATCTGATCTATATGTTATATAGATCATGAATCTAGCTGTTATTTCTGCCCAAATTTTTTTACCTGCTAGATAAATGGTCTTTTTCAGCACTTCCTTCTTTCCTCTGTATGTTCTCCTTAACTTCCGGGTTTTTGAGCGTGCTCCCTGCAGCAACGTCACGGCTTCAAAGGAACTACAATTAATTCCCTTGATGCTTTCGCTGAGTGACGACGAACCTGTGCCACACTTCCACTTCAGCAAAAAAGGGGGTGGAGTAAAGGCGGGGCTGTGCTGAGATTGTCATTCAGATTACAATAGCAAGGCACGGAAGGCGGAGTTACAGCGTCCTAGACACGCCCGCGGCTCCCCTGCCTCCCGTTCCTGTGAACACCCACAGCATCTGCCCGTAGGGATGTAGTCCCAAGGGAGGGGGCGAGCATGCTTACTAACCCCCAGCCAGAACGGCTCGGATGATGGGGGCAAGCTTCTAGAGGAGGAACAGGAAGTTGAAAATTCACACACAGAAAAAAAGCATTTACAAAGGAAAACAAAAGAAAGGGTAAGTGAACCAACAGTACACTACCTTAAAGGAACATATTTAGAAAAGAAAAAACAAACCTTTAGTATCACTTGAAGGTCCGCTTTAAGTCTGCATTCACAGAATATTTTATATATGTAAATACATATATATTATATGTGTTTTGTAATGTATTTTTTGCTACATTATAGTAGTTTTATGTGGCATGATATGTCCATTCTAGAAACCTATGGCATATTTCTATGTATTATTATTTTCTTAAAAAGTTTTGGTAGCCATACCAAAACAAACAAAAAAATGTCAATACAGCATGGCATTACAAAATTTCTAATTTTTTCTTTTTTTTTTCTTTCAAGGATCTCAAGAAGCCATTTGACAAAGCCTGGAAAGATTATGAAACCAAATTGTAAGTCTGAATTCTGCTTGCTTTAGTAAAGTGATGACTATTTATTGATTTAATGAAGTGAGTGGGGAAAAGATAAATTGCTTGTCCCATTCTGTCCAAAACCTAAAGCTGAACCCAACTGTACACCACTGAGCACCACAAACTGTCTTGCCTGCAGTTGCCTACAGATTGGATTAGAGTAACCTTCAATATATCATCTAATGATCGCTAAAAAAACGCCTGGTCTTGTCTTGGAGATTACACAGGGCTGAGAACTGTCTTTGCGTGCCAAAGTGGAAACGTTGGGTGCCAGGCAGCCAATCGCCAAGCACCATGGCTGTGCATGAGGTTTAGAGAAGCAAGTCAGATGCTGTTTCTAAAGAATCTGTTGAGAAATCATTCAAAACACTCTCTAGTATTTTTAGCTGTGGCCATATAAGTAAGGGCAGGTGACTCATGTAGCAATTACTTTGTAAAAACCCTTTGTCCTTAGCTTAGGCATGCAGACAGGAGGGTGTGCTTAGCTGAAAAAAGCCCCTCCTCCAGATAAAATAAAATAAATGCCCTTGAAGACTCCTGTGATTCATGACATTTTGCCCTAGAGTTAAAAATAGGTAATGTTACTTGAGAAACTTTATTTTGGCTTCAAAAAAATAAACATAAAAATATTTGGTTTGATTTGGCTTTAAATCAGATACATCATTATAGAAGACAGGTCCACTTTTGTCATTCATAAGAGCTAACAGATGTCATTGTAGAAACTACTGCTCTAGGGTTTCATAAGGCAGAAATTATAAGATTGGCTGGTCCTTCGCCTCTCAAGCAAGGTATAGTATGTGACCATGGCTCTGGAATC
Source organism: Lithobates pipiens (assembly GCF_037356315.1). NCBI lineage: Eukaryota > Metazoa > Chordata > Amphibia > Anura > Ranidae > Lithobates > Lithobates pipiens. Next base: position 561,501,725 of record NW_027507764.1, on the reverse strand, counting down.
CAAAAGCAGAAAGTCTGACAGTTAAAGCTTTTTTTGTGTTCACTTGTGCTGGTAAAACAGTGATGAATACAATAGATAAGCTGGTGCGCCCTTTACTGGAATGAACAAGTTACAGGATTTGCATGTCAAGTGAGCAGTGAATTGTCCAATAGTCTGTCTATTCCTTTCCAGCCAGAGAAGGCCTTTCCATTGAGACTGTTGAGATTATGGCTAAGGCTGGGTACTGACAAATCTCGAATTTCACACCTGTGTGTGGCCCTCTCTTCAACAAAAATTGATTGTTAGATCAACTGTTGAATGGACATGCTAGAAAACTTTCATTGATCAGCAGCTACAGCCAATCGGCTGCATCCGCTGGACAGAGTATTTTGGCAGCGTAGAGAGTGCTGTCAGAATACAATGTCCCAGAAGGGGGGATCCCTCCATCCACTTTGGCTGAAGGAAAACTCCAATTGTCTTCATGTCAAGACATTTGCTGCCTGTGATGCACCTGGTGTGAGCATTGTCGCAATGTGATTCTTCCAGTAGGGGGCAGAAGTGTGCTCTTCTGACTATCAATAATATGGTTTCCACTTGTGTTCTTCCACAGTAAAAGGATCATGGACATGCTTGTAGACTGGCCAAATTCTCAGTGCTCTTTGTCTATATGTGTGCTTTTCTCCAGCCAGTCTAGTTGCTTAGTAGTGTCAATGCCCTGAGATCAAAGAGAAGTTTGGCATTTTTCCTCTCAAAATCATACTTGCCTAGGTGGATGCAACATCTGTCCCCCACTGGCTCTTAAGACTGAGAACTGAGCAATCGCTGATCGTTCAGTTCACAATGCTCTGTGAGCAGAGAGCTGGTGACTGTCCGTCATCGTCTCTCTGATCTGCCCCCTCTTCGTTCACTGGAACGCTGGACTGTGGAGGGGGTGGAAGCGACTGTCTCGGACTCTCATCGGCTCGCTAAGAGGCTGAGCTGAGTGCCGGTCCAGGATTATGGGCGGATCCCAAGTTTGTTGTGATCTTGCCCCAGCTTAGACCAGCTGTATGATGTCAGCCGACAGCAGACTTCAGCCCGCTGTCTGCTGAAAATGGGTCACAGGAGTGCAGAACAAACTATACTCTTGTGATCCACAGACGTACAGTACAAGATTTGTCTGTACTTCTCCTTTAATTGCCTTCTTAACAGAAACATTCTGTTCTGTCACCCAAACTGATTTTTTTTTATTATTATTATTGTCTTCATGCATTTCCTTCTTCTCCTCTTCCTCTTTGAAATGTCCTTGTGCTGAATAGGATAGCATTCTTTGAAGCCATCTGAATACAGTCATTATCCATTAAAATGTCATTCTAATTCTCCTTTTATTTCTTTGTAGTCCACTCAAATGTGATTTTGTAACAATATAAAAAATATACACTTCTGAGACTCAAAATGTAAAAAACAAAAAAAAAAAAAAATAAATCTCCAAATTCTTCGGAGAAAAGTAACTTGATGAAAATGTTTCCTTTTTGTTCATTCTAGTACTAAAATTGAGAAAGAGAAGCGGGAGCATGCAAAGCAGCATGGGATGATCCGTACGGAGATTACAGGGGCGGAAATTGCAGAGGAGATGGAGAAGGAGAGGAGGCTGTTTCAGTTACAGATGTGTGAGGTAGGTGCTTTTCCACATTCTCTTGCACATGGCAGGGTATTTTGAGCTGAGAGACACTCTGTTGTACTGAGGACGACTGGTTGTTGATGAAAAAAAATATATATACAGTATCTCACAAAAGTGAGTACACCCCTCACATTTTTGCAAATATTTTATTATATCTTTTCATGTGACAACACTGAAAAAATGACACTTTGCTACAATGTAAAGTAGTGAGTGTACAGCTTGTATAACAGTGTACATTTGCTGTCCTCTCAAAATAACTCAACACACAGCCATTAATGTCTAAACGGCTGGCAACAAAAGTGAGTACACCCCTAAGTGAAAATGTCCAAATTGGGCCCAAAGTGTCAATATTTTGTGTGGCCACCATTATTTTCCAGCACTGCCTTAACCCTCTTGGGCATGGAGTTCACCAGAGCTTCACAGGTTGCCACTGGAGTCCTCTTCCTCTTCTCCATGACGACATCACAGAGCTGGTGGATGGTAGAGATCTTGCGCTCCTCCACCTTCCGTTTTTGAGGATGCCCCACAGATGCTCAATAGGGTTTAGGTCTGGAGACATGCTTGGCCAGTCCATCACCTTTACCCTCAGCTTCTTTAGCAAGACAGTGGTCATCTTGGAGGTGTGTTTGGGGTCGTTTCATGTTGGAATACTGCCCTGTGGCTCATTCTCAGAAGGGAGGAGATCATGCTCTGCTTCAGTATGTCACAGTACATGTTGGCATTCATGGTTCCCTCAATGAACTGTAGTTCCCCAGTGACGGCAGCACTCATGCAGCCCAAGACCATGACACTCCCACCACGTCCGACTGTAGGCAAGACACGCTTATCTTTGTACTCCTCACCTGGTTGTCACCACAAACGCCTGAAACTATCTGAACCAAATAAGTTTATCTTGGTCTCATCAGACCACAGGACATGGTTCCAGTAATTCATGTCCTTAGTCTGCTTGTCTTCAGCAAACTGTTTGTGGGCTTTCTTGTGCATCATATTTAGAAGAGGCTTCCTTCTGGGTCGACAGCCATGCAGACCAATTTGATGCAGAGTGCAGCGTATGGTCTGAGCACTGACAGGCTGACCCAACCCCCCCCCCCCTCCACCGCTTCAACCTCTGCAGCAATGCTGGCAGTACTCATACTTCTATTTCCTAAAGACAACATCTGGATATGATGCTGAGCACGTGTACTCAGTACTCAACCTCTTTGGTCGACCATGGCGAGGCCTGTTCTGAGTGGAACCTGTCCTGTTAAACTGCTATATGGTCTTGGCCACCGTGCTGCAGCTCAGTTTCAGGGTCTTGGCAATCTTATTATAGCCTAGGCCATCTTTATGTAGAGCAATCATTTTTTTTTTTTTCAGATCCTCAGAGAGTTCTTCGCCATGAGATGCCATGTTGAACTTCCAGTAACCAGTATGAGAGAGTGAGAGTGATAAAACCAAATTTAACACACCTGCTCCCCATTCACACCTAAGATCTTGTAACAACGAGTCACATGACGCCGGGGAGGAAAAATGGTTAATTGAGCCCAATTTTGACATTTTCACTTAGGGATGTATTCACTTTTGTTGCCAGCAGGTTAGACATTAATGGCTGTGTGTTGAGTTATTTTGAGGGGACAGTAAATGTACACTGTTATACAAGCTGTACACTCACTACTTTACATTGTAACTTAGTGCAATTTCTTCAGTGTTGTCAAATGAAAAGATATAATAAAATATTTACAAAAATGTGAGGGGTGTACGCACTTTTGTGAGATACTGTATATGTATATATAATTTCTTTTTAGCCAGATCAATCTTAAATTTTGCATATGAATAGTCATTTTTTGTGGTGTGATACATCGCTGATGCGAACAGATTAAGTAGCAAATAGACCTAACAAGCAGGAAAGATCAGATCTCACACATACACCCTTGGCTCCCTTTCTCCAAGCAGAGATGGGACCCAGCAGTCAGTTAAATATGCTGCCAAGAAGCAGTACTGCATTCTTTGGCAGTAGGTATAGCATATACTGGCCTTTTTATATTTCTTCAGCTGTGTCCTCTCCTTACCAAAGTTCCCAGCTCCTGAGGCTGTTCCCACTCCTCCTGCCGCATTGTTCATGATATATAAAAAAAATTAAAGTGGCATTAAACCCAAAATCAAAACTGTAATATATTGCAGCTTACCAATCATTAGATGTGGTGGCTGCATTCGTTTTCCTATTTTTTTAGGCTTTTTCCCCTGTCGTGTCGTGATCTAGTCAGTAAGACCAGCCCCCCCCCCCCCCCCACGCCTCTGTAGTAGAGGACGCCCCCCACTCTGGATGAAAGAGAAACAGCAGCACCCTGGGAAAGATGCATTGTTAACATAGGGGGGTAAGCTGTATTGGCAGATTTAGATATACTAACAGATGAAAGTTGAACTCCAGCTAACACTATATAAGCAATACAGCAATGCTTTTGGGAAGAGGGTTTTACATAAATGAAAAAAAGTTGACTATTGTAAGTGCCCCTGACAAGTGGGTAAATGGTTTGTCTCAATCCTCTAACTGCTTCATCTGCCGGAGAGCGTATTCTGTTGGAAAAACAGACTTGCTGGCCAGATTGAGGTTAAAATAATGGAAATATTTCCTCAAAAAACGAATGCAGCCACCACATCAAAGGATTGGTAATCTTCGGTATATTAAATGTTTACTTTGAGTGTAATACCGCTTTAAATTAAAAACAGTTTCAAAGTACAGTTGACACGTCATTACCGTATGGCTATTCCTTCAGGATGAAGCATGACTTTTAGGCTCCTTTCACACTTGTGCGACCTGAAAGTCGCGTCATTTTGCCACGTTTTTTTGCTGTGGTTTTGGTGCTACTTGAAGCAATGCCTGTGTAATGTTGAGGTCTAGGGACCTCAAGTCGCCTTAAAGTCGGAACAAAGTAATGCAGGGACTACTTTGAAGTTGCACCGATATGAATGGTACTCATCAGTCCCAAGTCGCAGGACAAGTCACAGTGTGAAAGGGGCCTAAATACTTTATCAGAGCAGAAGGTATTCACATGTCTGGTCCCATCACACATCCTTATAATAAGAGGATTATTCCTCATTTCAGGGCAGTGGGCGGACCCGTGCAAATCATTCTTTGATGCCTTATTGGCCAGAAGCACATCTGGAAATGCTGATGTATAGTGCAAATATAGCCTATTATTAGAAAGCCATTTATTCTAAAATGCATACCGCATGCTTTTTGGCAATCATTCGTGAAGTATCTCTTTAAAACCCTTTTTATTTTTTCATTTTCCTTTTGAGACCACATCACTTGAGGAAGATTAATCCCCTGTGTAATTTTCCATTTTCCATTCTCTATTTAAATTCCTTTTGTTTTTTCTATGGAACCCCTTTCCCCACTAATAGCTTAAGTACCTGCTTCCATACGTGTTTTGTCACAATTTGTAACTTTATCAGGGGATTCAGTTTATTTGAGCTGTTGTAAGCCAATTTTTATATATTACATTTCTGTTGGGGGCCATACTGACAATGAAATTCAGAAATAAGAGACTTTAAGTCTTAAAATAAGGTGTCCCTTGCCACCAATTTGTTCACCAGAATGCTGAGATAGAAACCTTGCTGTATTATAGAAAGGAAAATAATTAGGTGCTTATATGCTAATGTTACATTCTTTATGGAAAAGCAAGTTCACCTGCTAGAATGACTTTGCTGAAAGAGGTTATTAGAATAATTTGTTGTTCCCCGTCTATGAAATGTCTTTGTGTAGAGAGACAGTTAGGGGTTGATTTACTAAAGGCAAATAGACTGACAAATTTGAAAGTGCAGTTGCTCCAGAGCTTAGTAAATGAGGTAAAGTTTAAATTTACAAAGAATACCCAATCACATCAAACACAGCAATTTTGCTGGAACATGATTGGATGATGGAACTTTAGCAGAGCTCTCCCTAATTTACTATGCTTTGGAGCAACTGCACTTGCAAAAGTGCATAGTCTATTTGCCTATAGTAAATCAACCGCTTAGAGCCCTTTCACACTGGGGCGGGCGGGTGTCAGCGGTAAAGCGGCGCTATTTTTAGTGGCGCTATTCGTTTGCTAGCGGGCGGTTTTAACCCCCGCTAGTGGGCGAAAAAGGGTTAAAACCGCCTGCAAAGCGCCGCTGCTGTGGTGGTTTGGCGGCGCTGCCCCATTGTTTTCAATGGGCAGGGGCACTTTAGGAGTGGTGTATACACCGCTCCTACAGCACTGCAAAGATGCAACTTGCAGGACTTTTTTTTTTACCACTCTGCAAGCGCACCGCTCCAGTGTGAAAGCACTCAGGCTTTCACACTGGAGAGACAGGAGAGGCTCTTTACAGGCGCTGGTTTTAGCGCCTGTAAAGCGCCTCAGTGTGATAGGGGTCTTAGTCTCAATATTCTACAGCAAGAGTCTGGGTTGCAGTCAAGCTGATGAGGTTTTCAGAATTACAGGGATGAATGTCTTTTAATCGCACTGCACACCGCATTGCATGAAACTTGTCACCTAAAAAGGAGCAAGAACTTCTATTGGGTGGCAGGCTTCTTGCGATGTCATTTGCCGCGATTGCAGCGTGATTTATTATTAAAAATGAATGGCACTGGAACACGTGTGCTACGTTTTGCCAGCATTGCAGTGCGATTTGGAAACATGGACAAAATCGCTGCGATTCCCCCTACGATCCCAAATCGCTAGATGTGAACGGAACCCGGCGAAGACGTCAGGTTTTGGGTACACATGTTGTGTCTGAGTCATTCCACCTTGAGTACATTTCTGTTCTTGCTCATTTTTACTTTTACTTTGTAACTTTTCTGTTCTAAATAAAGTTTCAAAACCTTTCACTGAGAGCAGAGATTGTTGATTTCCTTCTCAACAGCCATCTCTACTACTTGGAAGAAATCTCTGGCAGCCTCCTGCAGCTTGCAAGCAACATATCCGTTTTATGTGATATGACCGGATTCTGTCTTTGGACACGCATTTGTCTCTATAACAAAAAAAGTTTCTCTTGAAGGTTTTTTAAAAAAAAATTCAAATACAAATTTTGTGGGTTGGGTTATGGGACCAAGTGGCTTAAAAAGTTGGTAACCCGTAGGTAGAAGGTGGTGGGTACAATTCATTTACCCATCCCCACAGGAAAAGCAGTGCATCATGTTTGCTCTTTGCATTGCTGTATTTCCCAGCTTGTGTTTTTCTGTGTATGCATGATAAAGAGACTTCATACAATGTTCTTTTTTTTTCTTTTTTTTTCTTTTTTTTTACCATACACAAAGGTATTGCAGCAAATGCTTATTGTCTGTTATTACTATAATTACATAGCAATGATTATTTAATTAGATGCGCGCCGAGATGGAAAAAAAAATTTCCCTTGCACTAAAATACAGCTTTGCCAACCCGAAACATAGAGTGTGTAATTACCAACAAAGCGCTGCATTTGTCTTTTGACAGTATCTTATTAAAGTTAATGAAATCAAGACAAAGAAGGGTGTGGACCTGCTACAGAACCTTATCAAGTATTACCACGCGCAGTGCAAGTAAGTACGATTTTGTTATCCTATAGGCAGTGGGTGGACTTATTTCTCGTTTTCCCTAACTAGATTACGGAAAGCAAAAGATACTCAAGATTTTTAGCTTTGCTTGCAGTTCTTGGGTCGATACATAGAAGGGGTCACAAGGCCGCCAGGGAAAGTCTACACAGCACCAGGGCAGTACTTCTCCATAGCTCATGTTTAGAACAGGGCCGCTTTGTAGGTTTCCCTTCTTTGCTCCTGCTTTGTTGGGTTCCCTAGGCTGTAGTAGTGTTTTCACATGGCACACTCTTCCTAAGGACTAGGGGTCTCTTTGGTTCTTCCCTCCCAGCCTGACCACATGATCACCACATAGAAAACTTGTTTCCAAAACTGTAATGCGCCAAAATCAAAGCACTTCCTCTGGTGTAATATAAAACGGTATTATTTATAAAACCTGCATTGCACTCATATTTTCAGAGCAGGTAATGTGCTCATCAGGGTATCAACTACTTGGACTTCTGCCACTGGAGGTTGTCTCTCTCAGCAAAATATTCGATTACACAATATCCCTGATGGTAGTACTCCATCTGCAGATATCCTTCAAGCCCAACACATTTATTTTATTTATTTCAGATACTTATATAGAGCTGTCAATTTACGCAGCACTTTACATATACATTGTACATTCACATCAGTCCCTACCCTCAACGAGCTTACACTCTAATTTCCCTAACTCACATTCATGCATACTAGGGACAATTTAGACAGGATCCAATCAACCTACCAGCATGTCTTTGGAGTGTGGGAGGAAAACGAAGTACCCAGAGGAAACCCACGCAAACACAGGGAGGACATGCAAACTCCAGGCAGGTAGTGTAATTTGAGACATTCTTGTTGCTTAACATACAACCCTAATTTAAAAAAAAATAAAAAATTGGGACGCTGTGTAAAATCTACATAAAAACAGAATGCAATGATTTGCAAATCTCATAAACCCATGTTTTATTTACAATAGAAAGTAGAAAACACATCAAATTAGAAAATGTACTATTAGCATTCCGTTCAAAAGCCCCTGATATTGTGATGGCATGGGGGTGCATGGGTGTGTATGGAATTGGCAGCTTGCACATCTGGAAAGGCACCATCAATGCTGAATGATATAGCCAGGTTTTAGAGAAGCATATGCTGAGGCAAGAATGGGACAACATTCCTCTCCCAAAACTCCAGCAACTGGTCTCCTCCGTTCCAAGACATTCAGGCTGGGTTCACACATGTCCAGCTGCGGTTTGCAGTCTGGAGCGTTTCTGTTCACCAGTTCAGGTGCGATTCAGGGGCAGATTTTTCCCTGAATTCGCACCTGAACCGGACCCAAAAAATCCACAGGATCCTTTTTTCAAACCACATCAACACTAACCCCAGACATGTGTGAACCGGCTCCATTGAAAGCTGGTCACATTCACATGTTATGCAAATTGGTTGCAGTTTAAAATGCATCTAATGCATATATCTGTGAACCCGGCCTTACAGAATGTTGTTAAAAGAAGAGGGGATGCTATACCGTGAGAAATATGGCCCTATCCAACTTTTTTGGAATCGGGGTTGTATTTCCCAACTTTTTGTTGCCCTGTCGCAACTTTTTTGAGATGTGTTGCTGCCATTAATTTAAAAATTACCTTATTTTTTTTCTTATAATAGTTAATTTTCTCAGTTTAAATATTTCATGGCAATCCAGGAAGATAGCTGAACGGCCACACTCCGAATATACACCTTTATTGTGGCAAAAACAGTATTTAAAGCCGTCACATCATGGCTGAGGTAGGTACAGAACAATTTCTAACGTGTTTCACATCATGGTAGATCATAGCTATCTAAGGTGTATATTCGGAATGAGGCCGTTCAGCTATCTTCCTTGATTGTCTACACATTTGCAGAGTCTGCACCTGAAGGCTTGAGTGGTTGGGCGTTTGTTTGGGATACTATGCCTGAAGCGGCATTACTCCTTTAAATATTTGATGTTTTCTATTGTGAATAAAATTTGGTTTTACAAGATTTGAAAATCGTCGCATTCTATTTTTTATGTAGATTTTACACAGCCTCCCAACTTTTTTGGAAATGGGGTTGTAGTAATACTACCTGTGATACATTTAAAAATTTTTTTTAATAATATTATTATTACACAGGATTTATATAGTGCCAACAGTTTACGCAGCGCTTTACAATAGAAATTTGCACTAAGTTACATTTTCAGGACAGGCTTTCAGGGGTCTCCTACCCTTTCTTCTGAGGTCCAAGCAGTACTCAACTGTACCCTAGAAGAATGCCCAAAAACTGGTCTTGTGAATTTGAATGCTAGTGAAAATAAAATATCGTGGACGGTACGAAATTCTGTTGTTGCACAATATGGCTACAATCACCTTAAGCCAGGGCTTTTTTTTCAGCGGGAACGTGGGGGAACGCAGTGCCGGCACCTTCACCACTGACAGCAAGTGGTGCTGGGGTGTGCCGCAGGGTCTATTGATACTGACTGCTAGGGGATCTATTCTAGCTGGAGTGTATCTGTTTTTGCATGGGGGTCTTTTTTTTTCTGAGGAAGTCTATTGTTGCTGGGGGTGGGTCTTGTATTGCTAGGGGGTCAGTTGTTGCTGGGAGAGATCTACTGTTGAGGGAGGATTGTTGCTGGCTGCCGGAGAATCTATTGATGCTGGCTTTGGGGAGATCTGCTGTTGCTGCTGGGAGTTTATTGTTGCCGGGGGAGGGGGTTTGTGGTGGGGTGGTCTATTGTTGCTGGCGGGGGCTCTATTGTTACTGGCTGCAGGTGTTCTTTTTTACTGCTTTTCTTGTTATAATTACCAAATTCCTTACGGATTAGTTAGCACCACAAATTGATACTTGGTTCTGTATTGTCTAAAAGGGCAGTACTGGGAGGTGGGTATGGGATGGTACCAAGGAATGATGCTCGGTGGTGGGTAGGGGTGTAGAAAAGGGGTGGCTCAGAAAGGGGGGAGTTCCTGGACCTTTTCTCTGAGAAAAAAAGCCCTGCCTTAAGCATACCATAGTGGAAACCGCTAAATGTCAATGATAGCACTCGCCATACACTGACAAAGGTTTGTCTGCCAGCACAGGTCAAGTTTGAAGGCATAGTATCTGTATTGTGTCTGCCAACACAGGTTGGACCTTGGTTAATCTCAATGAATAAAGTACAGCCTTGTACTGTCCTGTGTCACCAAGGTTAATGGTGCCAGTGTGACATGCATGTGATTCACCTTTATGCTTTGCATGCCACTAACTTATTCCTGCTCACCAGTATCCTCCGTTCCTCTGTCGGAAATGTTTCAGGAAAGGGTAAAATCGAGGCACCAGAGCCCCTTACCTCCCAGTCCTATGAAGCAACATGGAGCTTATCCTTCACTAGCCACCATTCACTGTGAGAAATGTACTTGGCCTGTAAAAAATAAAAATAAAACAAATCTAATACCACAGGTAAGGGCTTGTAGGGCGCATGGCATGCAGTGTTCTCTTCCTCGTTGTTGGGTGGATCTCAATTATGCCATTCTTTGCATCATTACTCTCCACCATCACTAGAGCTCCCCAGTTCTAAGAGGACATAACAGGCCCAAACAGCAGATTTGTTTTGCTCAGGAGCTTGACTGGTAGTCCACTAAAGAGTTGAACACTTTGTCTAGGCCTAAGCAGCAAAATAGTTGGTGTAAGGTGGATGTCAAACCAAGAGATTGTTTTAATTTTGAAGGGGTTAGCACTCCTGTTGGGTTTCCACTACTATCAGGGGCCTCACTTTTAGAGAGATTTCCCCATGTGATACAAAAGGCCCTTTTAATAACCCTTCATGTTGTAAATTACTATTTGTCTAAACTCACTTTTGTATCTCAGTTTCTTTCAGGATGGCTTGAAAACTGCAGACAAAATGAAACAGTATATTGAGAAATTGGCTGCAGATTTATATAACGTAAGAGGATGGTTATTTTATTCTCGATGCTCCATTCAAATCTGTGTTTTTTTTTAAATGCATGCAGTAAACATATCGTTTTGACATTTACTTTTTGTTCAGCTACACAAATGTTTGCACTAGAATGTTGCGCATAAAGATACACTCATCATGAGTGGAAGGGACAATATCTGCGTAACACCCATCCCCTGGACACTTTATACTGTTCTCACCTACTTAGTGCTCCCCACCAATTGTTCTTCAATGGTGGCCACTGACAAATACCCAGTTTTCTGGTATGGGGGTAGTATGACGCAGTGCTTGGGTCAAGCAGCCAATCACTAGCCCCTATCACCCTTTGAGCTCCAACACCAGCCAGCACTGGGTATTTGTGTGGCGGCTGTGAAATTGGAATTGTGGATGGAGTGAAGGGGAGGTGAGCATAAAGTAGTCAGGAATGGGATTTACATTGTGTATTTAAATTTGCCATTGTAACTTTGCCCTGAATTTGCTAAAGTGAGTGTCATTTTAACAAGTTCCAGCCTGGGCCAATTCTGACATTCCTCCCCTACATGTAAAAATCAGCATTTTATTTTTATTTTTTTGCTACAAAAGTACTTAGTACCCCTACATGATATATGTGCAGCATTTTATCAAATGCTATTTTTGGGAAAAATAACCTTTTTTCTTTTTTTTTTTTTTTAAAGATTATTTTAATTTTAAATACATACAAACCCATAAAAAACACAACGGGAACACAGTGCCTGGTCCAAAAAAAAAAATCTACAAGTAATCATTGTTCAGCTATCTCACATGCCTCCTGCGATCATTTAACGGTGAGAAAGAATATGTAGTCTCATAGGCGGTATAATGTAAGCAAATATAATAACTGCCAGAGGGGTGGTAAATGGCAAATAGTAACACCGAAGACTTTAAATGTGCAACAACACAATGTAATACCCCGTTGTTTGGTAAAATATAAAAGACGATGTTATGCCGCGTTAATAGATACCAAACATGTCTTGCTTTAAAATTGCTTACTCTCATGGAACGGCACCATACTATGGTACCTAAAAATCTCCATTAGTGACATTTTAAAGGCTTTTACAGGTTATCAGTTTTACAGAGTGACACAGGTGATCTGGCGTTCATGGCGATACCTCACATGTGTGGTGCAGTCACCATTTACATATGCATGCGGGACTCACACGCGTGTTCGCCTTTGTGTGTGAGCATGGGGGGGGGTGCTTTAAAAAAATATATACTGTACCTTTTTAGGAAAAAAAATGCTATTGCCACCACATTGGAAAAAAAACAATCCTTATACTACAAGTAGTAGTTATAAATTATCCTCGCGCCACAATGTTTTAACCGATAAAGAAAAAACAAGGAAAATAAAAAAGTTGTGGTTGCAGCAAAACACCAACAGGGGCTCAAACCCTCCCCTAAATAAATATGCTGTGTATATGTTGAATGGTGTGGCGCTACACAATTAATGTAAATAGATAAACTAATAGAAATAGATGTATATGTCAATGTACAATACGCAGATGATTAAACAATAACTGCTATCCCTTTCAAATAGTGAGTGGGTGCTAACTCAATAATATCCAATCGCATGCAATCTAACAGTTGGTCCCTCTTACACTAAAGTGCATCCAGTGACAGTAAACAGTAAAGTGCATCCAGTGCCAAAAAATATATATAGCGAAGCTAAAATATATCTAATAAATTCAAAGTATAATTCAATCCAAATAGTGCATATAATGCGAAGTATAATTCAAAGTATAATTCAATCCAAATAGTGCATATAATGTGAAACACAAACTGTAATAAAAAATGTAATAAAAAATAATAAATACTATAAAAATAAAAAAATGTGTATTAGCAAATATTAGCCAAACAATGAATAATCAATTATCCAATAAAGTGCAACAGAGTAATTAATATCCAATAGTAGTGATAGTGTCTATTTCTATAACAAAAATATCAATCCATATTGAGACATGCACTTTGTGAGTCCACTCTGTGTCATAAACATATAATGACTCCGTGAGCAAAAAATAGTTCCACCGGCGATCTCGTGAATCAGTGTCCACACACTGGGTGCAATGGCTACCTTACCTCACTGTTGTAAGGTAAACAGCAGATATTTCTTTCAACAATCAGATGGTATAGGCAATATAGGTGGTCCCCTCTAGGTCCTCAGCCACAAACCATTACTCACATCCATAGGAAAAAAGGAGCTCCAATAGTGAAGTATGTAATAAAATCGAACTTTATTCTAAAAAGGACATAGTCCTGGGTACTCACATTTAAAAAGTAATATATAGGCAGAATACAAACAGCAGCATCAAACGAACGGACTCCACGTTCGTACTCCGGACGTCACTTCCGGTATCCTCCTAGTCCAATCCTACGTGTATCGTCACTTGGACATGTGACATGATGAAGTCACATGTCCAAGTGACGATACGCGTAGGATACCACCATTTAATAAGATAATGCAGTACATCAGCAACTACAGTAATGCATATTAATGCACAGTAACACACCACTTTCCAGTGTTGGGGAATGAGCAGGTACAATGAAAATAGGATACTTGCAGTGTGTATATAGCCAACATGTTTTTTTTTGGAATAAGGAAGAAAAAACACCTGCCAGTTTTTAAATTTTTTTTTTTTTTTTAGTCTGTGTACCTTTTAAGAAAAGTTTCCGAGAGACATGAGGAAATTAGAGGGATACTCTGAAAGACAGGGGAATTCCCCTCTTAAACAGTCGTCCCCAGATCAGGTGCACCTCTTTGTTTTGGGGACAATTCAAAAAATTTTGGATTCACCCCCACTTTCTTTATCGGTGATAGTGGTTGACCGTACGAATAGATATTTTTCCCTACAGATACTTTGAACCCAGTGAGAGGCCGGAATGAGTTCCTGAGTAGGATTTTCAGTGACATTTAGTACAGCTAAAGCTGAGACATAGCAGTGTAGGTGGATAATACACGGGCAAACATTTTTGTAGGTCAGGAGAAGGCAGCTAGGCCCTGAAAAAGTTGGCAATGGTCATACAAGAGTAACCGGCATTTGGCAAACACTATAATAATGTTTCTTTCCAGATAAAACAAACACAAGATGAAGAGAAGAAGCAGCTCACTGCCCTGCGGGACCTCATCAAGTCTTCTCTTCAGCTGGATCAGAAAGAGGTAGGTGTATTTAGGTGACTGGCAATGCTGAGAGTTGTGGTTCCTTTAGGAGTTGTTTCCATGCACAGCATAGCTATGCTGGACCTTTTAGTTTCTCATCTTCTGGTGGCTGAAAGTTTTCCTGAGGTTATTTTGGTTGAATCTATATTACTTTATTGTTTCTCCAATATAATTGATTTGGTGTGGTTAGTGTAAGGGGCACAGGAGGGTAAAGGAGAGGGAGCTCTGCGTTTTCAATTCTTTACGTAATTCCCAAACAAATGAAAAACAAGGCACTAACACATATGTGATATTTGCATGTGAGCAAAAGGATAAAAAAAAGCAGTCCAAAGATGAAAACAAATGTTATTTATAAGAATAATTAATAAATACTGCACAGTCCAAAGATTTTCCTAAATCTTGCTGAAGAAAGCTCCAATCGCCGTGCTCCTGGTCCTAAAGGTGCCTCAGATACTCCTCATAAGTGCTCCGCCACAAAGCTCCTGACTATTCTGACAAGTGAAATGCGTTGAGGCTGCGTGTCCACCATATGTGACGTAATTTCCGTTTTCTGATCTGGTTTGAACATTCGGCTGTTTGGTACGCACGCTGGCTTGGACCGAATGATAGGCAGGGTAATCGAACAGGCTGGTTGTGTTGGTGCTGACTATAGCACCTTTTAAATGTGAGTGGCAAATTTCATATTTTTAATCCTCGTTTTGACTTTTAATAAAATTGTATCACACTATCCTGGATTGTTATCTCTCCCTGGATCTCGGTTATTGATATTTGAGGAGATCAGCTGGTGATGGTTTCCCATATACCATTATTAAGGTGGGACATTGTGAAAACAATGTGAAAAAAGGGTGGTACCCTATAACACCAAATCAACAGCTTACCAACAGCATGTCATAGATGTTGTTGGTAAGCGTGTATTTTGTACACTTTGTGGTGGAACACTTATGAGGAGTATCTAAGGCACCTTTAAGACCAGGAGCATGGTGATTGGAGCTTTCTTCAGCAAGATTTAGGGACATTTTTTGGACTGTGCAGTATTTATTCTTATAAATGACTTTTTTGTTCACATGCAATTATCACATGTGTTAGCACCTAGCTTTTCATTTGTTATCTTTTCAGAGGTGGCTTATTCACTTAAAGGGGCAGCTTTAAATTTTTTAGCATATTTCCTTTTTTGGTTGATGCCCAGGACTTACTAATATTTGAAATAAGTTTTAGAATTGGTAGATTAGAAAATGTTGGCCGATTGTCTGACGTTCTCTGCTAATGAACTGAGAGAAGGGGGCGTTATATGGAAGATAAAACCCCAAGTGCATATGAGCGTATCATTTTTTATTTTTTTTTGGTGGGGGAGTGGATCTTGGGTGGGAGTTCCCACACTTTTTTCCCCAGGACTTGACCCCTGGCCCAAACTAACTATGTCCCTCACTAACATGTGAGGCTGCTGGATGTGCAGTATAAACTGTACGTAGCTGAGGCAATATACAGCATACCGCACTGTGTTCCCGGGTTCGAGCCGAGACTTCCTGTCTCATACCCAGAGCACAGCTGAGTCTATCTGATCGGCGCTCAGCCGTGCAGAGCAAGCACTGTACAATGTATTCTAGCAATGAATACAAAGCTTCATCTGATTGGCTAAGTCAGTGAGGCGGGCTGATGATGTCACAACCTCTGACTTAGCAAATCAGAGGAAACTTTGTATTCATTGCTAGAATACATTGTTTTCTTTGAATAGCTAAGCGCCAATCAGATAGACTCTACTGCAGGGGTGCCCAACCAGTGGCCCGGGGGCCACATGCGGCCCGCGGAGCCCTCTGATGTGGCCCTCGACCTCCTGCTCTAAGATGGCAGGTTGGCAAGCCCAGATCACAGGTTGCTGACCTACCATCCCAGAGCAGCAGTTTTGTGAATGAAGCCGCTGGTAGTGGAAGCAAGTGGCTGCGGAGCAGAGCCACATAAGCCAATGCTTCCTGTATAGCGCCTGCTCCTGTCACAGGCAGAGTGGTACCAAATGCACTCTGCCTGGGACAGCAACAGCCAGCGATACCAGAATGGAAGACGGTTATTAAAGGTAAGTTTACTACTAAATTCACAGTATATATGGATATATCTGTTTTGCAGTGGTTAGTGCAGCTGTGGGTTACGTGCATTGAGCCATAGACTTCTGTTATTACCTTCGGTTTGTTGCGCCTTCAGAAACTGTGCCACACCTGTAGGATATAATAGAAGTTTACGGTAAAGTGCAGCTAACCCACAGAAAATCCACAGGCTCACTGCGTTGCATCCACGGTTTGGGAAAATTGCAGCGCATCAGTGTGAAAGCAGCCTTAGGCCCCTTTCACATGATTGGTCCGACCCAATCGGACTTACTATTCACCTCTATGGAGCAGCAGATGTAAATGGACTTGTGTCTGTTTATACCCGCCTACCGAAAAAAATAGAAAGTGATCTGCCCCTTCCGTATGGGCGAATCGGATTGGATCAGAGGGCCCATAGAGTAGACTGGGCTGTGTTCATGGACACGGACCTGTCATCCCCCCGCTCCGTTCATTGTGGCCCGCGACCATCTACCAATTTGCTTAAGTGGCCCTCGCTCTTCAAAAAGTTGGGCACCCCTGCTCTACTGTATTTTGGGTCAGAGACAGGAAGTCTTGGCTTGAACCCGGAACACAGTCAATATGCTGTATGGAGCCTCAGCTACATACAGTTTATACCGCACATCCAGCAGCCTCACATGTTAGTGACGGACATAGCTTGTTTGGGCCAAGCTGGCCCAAACAAGCTATGTAAAGTGTAACAAAAGTTGCAGTTCAGCTTTAAGCTTTGAAAATGAAAGATAAAAGCTGATTGGTTGCCATGCAAAGCTGTTCCAGATTCTGTTTGCTCCAGGTTTGATACATTTCCCTCAATGTATGTAGGAAAGCATGGGAAGCTTATGACCACTGAACTGTAGAGCTGGCATAGATCAAGCCAAGGGGTCACAGAGAATCATAGGTCTTTTTGCTGCTGGAAAACCTATTGAGAATTCCTCAAGACACATATATTTGAAAAAGTGTGCATGCATGAATGATTTTTTGAGTGTTGCATTAAAGAAAAAAATAATAATAAATCAGTTCCGCTTTAACTGTATGAAGCATAACCCTTGGTAATACAGTAGTTATCAATTACCAACAAGGAATTTGAGTACTATAGTGTCTTATACTCATTTGCTCACCCCTGTAATGAAGCAAGTAGATCATCATACATTTATACAGTTTAAAAAAGACCTGACTAGAGCTCATACTTATCACCCACATTTTATGGCAACGTAGCAGACAATCACAAAGGCTTGGAAATCTCTGATACTTAGTTTTGAAAACTTAAAACTGAGTTCCACCCAAAAGTGGAACTTCTGCTTTAAGGACTTTTTCTCGGTTCCTGTTTGTGAAACTGAGAGTTTGGGAAGGAGGTGGGGAGCAGGTACCTGCTCTCACTTCCGTCCCAGTCGCCTTAGGCGATCGGAAGCAAAATTTCTCCCCAAAGTCTGCTGGGACTGGCTCATAGTAGAAATGCCAGCGCTGCCTAGGGAGGACATGGGAAAACACTGCTGAGGCAAGTACACCGCTGGATTGTGGGACAGGTGAGTGGCTGACTATTAAAAGTCAGCAGCCACACTTTTTGTAGCTGTTGACTTTAAATAAACAAAAAAATTTACTTCGAAGTCTCCATGACAAACTCCTTAGGGAGCAACTGCCATCCTTAACGATATACAGGACAAATTCCTACATACCTGTAGCCAGGGCACAATCAATTTCCATCTTCACAGTTTACGAACCGAATCCTGGGAATAAACTAAACTAAAATAAAGTAACTGAAATATCATGGATTTTCATTTGTCACGTGTGAGCTCCTGGGGTACACTCCCCCCACTCATTCCCTTGTATCCCACCCTACCCTCCATTTTCAGTTCTGCCTGACTCTTCTACTTTTATTACTAATACTCAGTCTTTTTTTTCCTTCTCCGCAAACCCCACCCCTTGGATGTTTTTTCTATTATATAGGTTGCTTCCCCTCCCATCAATAACCACATTATAACCAAACCAAGCAGGTACCACCTTGAATCGATGGTCTATTTATGGGCCTTTTTGTGACATTTCTTTGACTGTATCCCAGGTATACCATTCTCAGTTTGTTGGTACATACTGCGGAATTACTGCACCAGGGTGTCAGAAACCATGAATCAGAGTGAGACAGAAGTAGTTAAATTCCATTTGTTTAAGAATAATAAAAAGTGTAAACAGAGTATACATAGTCAATACATAGCCAGAGTTCAGAAACCAGAACGGATAGTCAGACAAGCCAAAACATCAGGGAGCCAGAGATGAGTGTAGTATATTAAATTTTGATGATTTTATACCTTGAGTTTGATTTTTTTTTACTTTTTTTTTGGTTCATGAATGATCTATTTTTATTTATTTATTTTTTAAGTAGTTTGCTTTCTTCTTTGTGCTGCGGTACAGAGCTCTCGGCACTGGTGCTGCCTAGGTTGTCAGGTTGTCAGCCCAGCTGTCATCATACGGCCACTCTTGGGTCTTGCCTTGAGCCCATTGATGATATTGGTTTTCAGCCTACACAGCAGCGTTGTCAGCTCTCTGCACCATCATAGTGAAGGAGTATTTTGCTGCCTTAATATTGCCTGAACTGTCATCCTATTTTCGCTCTGTAAAAGTAATATAGCTTAATATAGCTTAATGTCTGCTTCACGAGTGAGAAAACACAGTGCTAATATACTTTTTATTCTATTTCTGTGTCTACTACCTAAACCCATCACCGTTTGCAGTCGGCAAGTGCTTAAAGTGGAACCTAAGCCCATCGATTTCCAAAAACATTTCCCGGCACGTGCTAGGAATGTAACTGGTGGTGCCCTCAACCAAACTATCAAACCATCAAATGGCTGGAGTCATAACTGATCACATATGCAGCATTGAGGCAGTTAAGGATCAGCAGAGGCCAAGATGGGCAGCTTCCTTGGCTGAAAGCGATAAGAGTCTTTAGTTCCGCTTTAAGGCAGTGCCACGGCTGAACAGAAAAGGGTTGGACTCCACCTTCGGACAGTTTTATGTTTTTTTTTCTCTCCCTTAAATAGCCCAAAAAAATATATTTAAATTCTGACCATTTGAAAAGACATTTTGGCCTTGGCTGGTTATTCAGAAAAAAAAATACTAAATGAAACGGAGAAATTCAACGGCAAACAGATGTTTAAAAATCTGCCACCAGTTGGAAAAAAAAAAAATACCTTCACGAAGGGCATCATCTCTGAGATATTTATCAAAGATGCAGGCAAACATTGTACCTGTATGTGGCAGTTATAGTCTGTGAGGTGTTGGCATTAGCTTGCTGGTGTTTATGGGACACAAAAAAAAATCTTTTCTTTTTCTGGATTGGCAACCCAACAGTAATCTCGGCAAAATAAAATGTATCTTTTGTCTGATTTCCTAAGAATTTCATTACCTGCTGCTCCGGAGTTGCCAGCGCTGTACCATGCTGGTAGCCAGTGTAAATAAACTTGTTCCTGGCAACCAGTGTTGTGCCACCCTTGCAGCTCAGTCTGTATGCCAGATAGAAGCTTTCTGAGGCAGTATGTACTGGACAAATCTTCCTAAACACTAGGAAACGGCTCCAGAAATATTTAGGCTCCACAATGGTGCGGATTTCTTGTCTTAGTCTGTGCCCAAGGTGGGTTCTGGGATGTTGGGGAACCCCACTCTTTCTGGATTCCACAAGAAGCTATTTTATGCAGTAACCTCTCAGCACTCCTTATCCTATCAAGGGGCTGAGGTTCACTACTGCAGTTCCATATCTACTACTAAATCTCTTCAGTCAAGGTACATTTCTGCCACTGCTGTCCTCTGCTTCCTAGTCCAGCCACATTTCTGCCCCTTCCGCCATCCTCTGGCTCCCATTCCAGCTACATTTCTGCCCTCACTGCTGTCCTCCTCCTCCTAGTCCAGTCAATTCCACCCCCACTGCTGTCCTCTGCTTTCTGGTCCAGACAAATTTCTGCCCCATTAACTGTTCTCTGTCTAATCGTCCAGCCACATTTCTGCTTCCACTGCTGGCCTCTGCTGCCTGATCCAGCCATTTTACTTACTCCAGTGCTGACCTATGCTGCGCTATCCAACCATTTTTTCTGCTCCCACTGCCTCTCGATTCAGCCATGTTTTCTCCCCAAATGCTGTTCTTAGCTTTGTGATTCGGCCACATTTCTTCCCCGTCAACTGCCCTATGCCTCCTAGTCCAGCCAGGGCTGGGGCAAGGGTTTTTGACACCCTAGGCGAAACCTCATTTTGCCGACCCCCCCATTAGCTCCTCGGACTCCACCCCCTTTGCATGTATACCCCACCTTTTTGATGAAGTGCCCATCCAATGCAGCCTCACCAGCGCCCATCCAATGCAGCCTCACCAACGCCCATCCAATGCAGCCTCACCGACGCCCATCAAATGCAGCCTACCAGTGCCCATCAATGAATGTTTGCTTGCTTTCATTCATTCGGGAGTCGGGACACAGACACAATGGTCCACCGCCTCTGAGACTGTGTGAACGGAGCGGTAGCTGCCTGCTGATGCTGAGACTTAGTTGCTTGCTGCCGAGAGAAGAGAGTAAGAACCCCAGTGGATGGGCGCCCTAGGCAGCAGTGCCCTCTGGTAGCACCAGCCCTGAGTCCAGCCACATTTCTGCCATTTCTTACAATACTGATGTTTTCTGCTTTCCAGTCACATTTCTACTCTTGCTGCTTCCTGCACAAGCCAAATTTCTACCTTCATTGCTGACCACTGCCTCCTGATCCAGTCATATTTCTACCCCACTGCTAGCCTCTGCCACCTTGTTCAACCTTTTTTTTTCCTGCTCCCGCTTCTGTCTTCTTCCTCTTGATTCAGCCACATTTCTGCCCCACTGCTGTCCTTGGCTTCCTGGTCTGAGCACATCTCTGTCCCCACTGGTGGCCATATTTCTTCCCCCTATGCTTTGCTCTGCTTCCTGATTCTGCCCCTTCTGCTGTCCTCTGCCACTTGGTTCAGCCAAAAAAGCCCTCTACCCCTTGGCTCAGCCACATTTCTACCCCAATTGTGGTGCTATACCTACTAATCCAGCCACAATCTTTGCTGTCCTCATTGATGTCTTCTGATCAGCCACATTTTGTTCCCCATTATGAGCCACTTTTATACTATCTCTGCTGTGCTTTATGAATGAATGAAATACTTATATAGCGCACAATGCGAACTGAATCGCCTCTAGGCGCTGGACCAGCCACAAACTGCCCCATTTTTGTCTTCTGCCTCCTCCACCAGCCACATTATTACCCCCACTGATGATTTCCGCCTCCTCGACTAGCCACGTTACTGCCCCCACTGATGTCTTCTGCCTCCTTGACCAGCCACATTACTGCTGCCACTCTTTTCTTCTACCTCCTCTGGCAACCACATTACCGCCTCAATTGATGTTTTCTGCGTTTTAAGACCAGCACCAATAATGCTTGCACTGATGTCTTCTGCCTTCTTGACCAGCCGCATTACTACCCCCACTGATGTCTTCTGCTTTTACGACAAGCCACGTTACTGCCCTCACTGTTATCGTCTGCCTCTGAGACCAGCCACATTACTTCTCTCACTGATATCATCTTCCTCCTCAACCAGCCACATTCCTGCCCTCACTGATGTCTTCTGACTTTAAGACCAGCACCATTAATGCACGTACTGATGTCTTCTGACGTCTTGACTAGCCACATTACTGCCCCCACTGATGCCTTCTGCCTTTTAAGACCAGCACCATTAATGCCCGTACTGATGTTTTCTGCCTTCTTGACCAGCCACATTACTGCACCCACTGATGTCTTCTGCTTTTAAGAGAAGCCACATTACTGCCCTCACTGTTACCTTTTGCCTCTGAGACCAGCCGCATTACTGACCTCTCTACAAGACTCTGGTCTGGCCACACCTGGAGTATGCTGTCCAGTTCTGGGCACCAGTCCTCAGGAAGGATGTACTGGAAATGGAATGAGCACAAAGAAGGGCAACAAAGCTAATAAAGGGTCTGGAGGACATTAGTTATAAGTAAAGGTAGCGAGCACTGAACTTATTCTCTCTGGAGAAGAGACGCTTGAGAGGGGATATGATTTCAATATACAAATACCGTACTGGTGACCCCACAATAGGGATAAAACTTTTTCACAAAAGGGAGTTTAACAAGACTTGTGGGCACTCATTCAAATTAGAAGAAAAGAGGTTTAACCTTAAACTACAAAGAGGGTTCTTTACTGCAAGATCGGCAAGGATGTGGAATTCCCTTCAACAGGTGGTGGTCTCAGCGGGGGAGCATCGATAGTTTCAAGAAACTATTAGATAAGCACATGAACGACCACAATATACAGGGATATACAATGTAATACTGACATATAATCACACACATAGGTTGGACTTATGTCTCTTTTCAACCTCGCCTACTATGATAATATCTTCCTCCTCGACCAGCTGCATTACTGCCCTCACTGATATTTTCTGCCTCCATGACCAGCTGCATTATTGCCCTCACTGATATCTTCTGCCTCCTCAACCAGCTGCATTATTGCCCTCACTGATATCTTCTGCCTCCTCAACCAGCTGCATTACTACCCTCACTGATATCTTCTGCCTCTAAGACCAGCTGCATTATTGCCCTCACTGATATCGTCTTATTCCTCGAGCAGCCAGGTTACTGCCCTCACTGATATCCTCTGCTTCTTAGACCAGCCGCATTACTTCTCTCATTGATATCTTTTGCCTCCTCGGCCAGCCGCATTACTGCCCTCCACAGATGTCTTCTGCCTCTGAGACCAGCCAAATTTCTGTCTCCTCTGCTTTCCTTTCACTCATAGTCTGGCCATGTTCCTGCCCTTTCTGCCCTCCTTTCCTTCACCCCACATCATCAAGTCCTCTTTCTTGACTGCCTTCACCATCCTAATTGGCTGGAAACGCATTGCGGATATATTCAGGATGATTGTGGTGCTTGGGCCAAACTGACCCTGCTGCAATGGTGCCTTTTAATATAGTAGTATTGATCATATTTTCACACTTAAATAGACATGCAGGGAAATCACAGATCGCAATTATGAGTAACCCTACAGATTTCTTATCTCCCATTAGTGACATTGAGTCTAAGATGACTGCAGCTGTGGAATGTAAGAATTTCCCTTACTGTGTTGAGACAGCTTAGTGCAGGCGAAATGTCAGCAAAGCTCTCAGAAGTTTTACTTTTTCTCTCTGGGAAAAATGTGACAGCCGTGAGATGGAATGTAAGTCTTCTAAGACTAAAGCACCAGGGACTTTTTCGAAACAGAATGTGAATCTGGAATAATGTTATCTGCTTCTAGTTCTCCTTTTTACTTATACAGTGTGTGATGAATGCATGAACTAATAAAGAAACTATATTAAATGTATCAATTCCACCTGACTTCAGCTCCAGTTCTGATGGAAGATATAATCATTACACTACGTTTTAGGTTTGCCCTAGGGTTTTCTCCCTGTCAGGCTTGCCTGGAATTAGCTTATAGGATAAGTTCACCTTTTTAATAAAAAAAATAATAAATGCAATTTGTGCATGCAGGCCTCCTACACACTGTCACTGTATCGGCTTGCCCGTACAATTCCCTATGGGTAAGCCAATACTTGCTGACAGGAAGACTCAATCAACTAACAAGGAGCTCCACAGCGCCATGGTAGTTCATTGAGAACTACAAGCCGACAGCCGCTTAGGATGCCAGGGCTTGTAGTTCATTCAGACAGCCGCGCTTCTTTCAAATGATGGCAGCTAGTATGGGGAACTTCATCCCATACTGCTGTCGTAGGGGGGGGGGGGGGGCAGCGGGTGGCGGCTGCAGCACTGGGAACATGTTACATGTTCCACCCTAAAATTGGGTGGAACATGTAACATGTTCCCAAAGGTGAACTTGTCCTTTCAATCGGAATTAAAGCCTAACACTAACTTACCTTAAAGAGGGAGTCCACCTACAAAAAAATTAAAAGCCAGCAGCTACAAATACTGCAGCTGCTGACTTTTAATAAATGGACACTTACCTGTCCCAGGGTCCAGCAATGTCGGCAGCCGAAGCCGAGCAATCACTCGGTTCTCGGCTGCTGCCGCCGCCATTCTCATTCGGGAAATCAGAAAGTGAAGCGTTGCAGCTTCACTTCCCTGGTCCCTGCTGCGTGTCGTAAGTGGTCCCCGCTATCTCCTGGGACCTGTGTGTTTCCCAGGAGACAGCGGGGGGCGGGGGGGGGGGTATGTGCGGGAAGGGGCGTGACTCCCGTGGGAGTCTATTCCCGGAAGTGGTGGGTGCAGATACCTGTATTATACCGGTATCTGCACCCCCCTTCCCCCTGAAAGGGGCCAATTGTGGCACCGGAGGTGGGGAGGATTCCGATCAGTGGAAGTTCCACTTTTTGGTGGAACTCCGCTTTAACAATCTTCTAAGTGGAAATTTTAGCACTTCCTTTATTATGTATTTATTACAGGTACTAGTATAGCGCCATCAATTTACCCAGCTGTTCACATATGTATTGTGCATTCACCTCTGCCCCTGCCCCCAAGGAGCTTACAATCTAAGGTCCTTAACTCACATTCATACACTTACATAATAGGGCCAATTTAGACAAGAGCCGATTAACCTACCAGCATGTCTTTGGAGTGTGGGAGGAGTTCGGAATACCTAGAGGAAACCCACGCAGGCACACTTTTTGCTTACTGTAGGTGTACACACCTGGATGGAACACAACGCCTATAATCTTACAGTCATTAGACAGCAGAAATCATAAGCTAAAGGCACAGCCAACCAGGATTACTCTATGCATTGTGATTGATGTAATAATCAATTGCATCGATCACAGTTAAAAAAAAAAAAAGTTACTATTTGCACTTGAGAACCTGCCCCTTCCTCTCACAGTGCAAGAAGCAGAAGAAAATATTGGTGCAGGCTACCAGAAGAGGGTGGAGAAGCTGCAACATGATTAAAGGCCTTAAAGTGGTTCTTGTGTTTTTTTTGTCTATAAAAATAACAAACGTGGACCCGCCCTTTGCAGTGGATTTGCGCAGGGCAGCCCGGATCCTCCTCTTCCTGGGTTCTTCTTCGGCTCTCCTGGCCCCTCCCTCCTGTTGAGTGCACCCACAGCAAGAAGCTTGCTATAGGGGCACCCAAGCCGAGCTGCAGCTCCGTGGGTCCATTCAGACACAGATCTGTGATTTGGCCCTGACCCCTCTCTCTTCTGATTAGCTTACTGCCACTGCTGTGTCTCAGCCAATCAGGAGGCAGAGTCCCACACGACTGGGACACTTGTGGACATTGCTGGATAGAGACGGTGGCTCTGGTGAGTATTGGGGGTGGGGGGCGGCAAGTGGGCTGCTGCACACAAAAGGCTTTTTTTCTTAATGCATAGAATGCAGTAAGATAAAAAAAAAACCTTCTGACTTTACAACCCCTTTAAGCATACCTTAACAACTTCAATACCAGCATGTTTCTTCATTTCCATAAATTTGTGGCAAAAAGTAAGATCACCTTGGCGTGTACTTTCCAAAAAGGGCCATTTTGGAGGTGGTTGTACCACCCTGGCATTTCTATTTGATATGTTGATATGCTTTAAAACATTATTATTGGATTATAATAATAATAAGTTTTTAAAGGAGAAAATATGCAAAACCTCTTTTATCCCATTATCCTAGATTAGAGCTGCACGATTTCGGCTAAAATGAGAATCACTATTTTTTTGCTTAGAAGATAGATCACGATTCTTTCCTGATTCTCACGGCGTAACATCATCTTTCACATTAAAACAAAAAAATTGGGCTAACTTTACTGTTTTTTTATTTATTTATTATTCATTGAAGTGAGCTTTTTTCCCCAAAAATTGCATTTGAAAGACCGCTGGGCAAATACAGTGTGACATAAAATATTGCAGAAATTGCCATTTTATTCCTTAGGGTCTCTGCTAAAATATATATAATGTTTGGGGGTTCCAAGTAATTTTCTAGCAAAAATATTGATTTTAACTTAAGAAAGAATTGTCAGAAAAAGATTTAGACTTTAAGTGGTTAAACTTCCTGCATTTACACTTGTTGAAAACTTTGCAGTCTGGCCAGTTTACTTACACAGAAGTTCTATCCCTTTGATCTAAGAAGGAAGCTTAGTTACAATATTGCAAGTTAAAAAAAAAAAACTTGGCGGACTGCCTGGATGTTTTCTTTTGACAGCTGAGTGAGCAGATAGTTTCTCCACTTGTTTATATGAAAGTTTCAGAGATTGTCAGAGGGGTGAATCGAGATCACGATTTTTTAACGATTAATTGTACAGCTCTATCCTAGATCAGGTATAGGCAACCTCCGCACTCCAGCTGTAGTGAAACTACAAATACTACAAATCCTATTGTGCCTTTGGGAGTCAGTCTTGCAATTATTTATTTTAATTTGTAATTTCACCACAGCTGGAGTGCCGAGGTTGCCTACCCCTGTCCTAGACTGTTCCCCTACATTGTCGGATCAGCATGTGCATGCATGTCACATGTGTCCTTTCTGATTTATTTTCCCTCCATCTTGTGATGAATGAAAAAGGTCATCTCTGTGGCTGGCCGGATGTAATCGGATGTGCGCCCACCACTGTTTGCCCACATCTGGTCAGGTCAGTAAAAGCGAACTGGAACGGACCCAGATGTGGGCACATATAAGCAGACTCATGTCTGATTACATCCAGCAACCCACAGAGATCCTTGTATCATGTGCCAAAAATGGACCGCTGAATCAGCTAAACAAGAGGTGTGCAAATTCTTCTGGACCGTACACATGATAGGATTTTCTGACAGCAAATGTTCGATGTGAGCTTGTTGTCGGAAATTCCGACCGTGTGTATGCTCCATCGGACATTTGCTGTCGGAATTTCCTACGACAACTGTTTGAGAGCAGGTTCTCAAATTTTCCGACAAGAAGACACTGATCATGTGTACCCAATTCTGACGCACGTAAGTCCACGTATGCTCGGAATTGAGCAGAAGGAGACACGCTGGCTATTGAAATTTAATTTTTCTCGGCTCGTCGTACGTCTTGTACGTCACCACGTTCTTGACATTCGGAATTTCCGACAACATTTGTGTAACCGTGTGTATGCAAAACAAGTTTGAGCCAACATCAGTTGGAAATAAATCCACGGTTTTGCTGTCGGAATGTCCGATCGTGTGTACATAGCATTACGGTTTGTTTTAACCACCTAAACTGCGGAAGGTTTTACCCCTCTTCATGACCAGGCCATTTTTTGCTATTCAGCACTGTGCTACTTTAACTTTTGCCCAGTCATTGGCAATTGCCCGGTCATTCAATACTGTAGGGAAATTAAATTCATATTATTTTTTTCACACAAAGATTTATTTTGATGATATTTGATCACCACTGGGTTCTTTATTTTTTATGATATAAATGAGAAAAGACAGAAAATTTGGGGGAAAAAAAACACCAATATGTTCTACTTTCTGTTTATAAAACGTATGCAATTAAATAAAATTTCTAAATACATTTAGGCCAAAATGTATTCTGCTACATGTCTTTGGTAAAAAAAAAATGTCAATAAGCATATTTATTGGTTTGCGCAAAAGTTATAGCGTCTACAAACTAGAGTACATTTTCTGGAATTTATATATATATATATATATATATATATATATATATATATATATATATATATATATATATATATATATATATATATATAATCTCTAAGTGTATACTAATTAGTTTGTGGGAAAGTTATGGCGTCTACAAACTGTGATATATATATATATGTATATGTATATTGTAAAATTGATCAATCCTGATGTACTGGCAAGCTATCTCATTTCTCAAAGTACTTAAAAAATGCCATGACAGTACAAAGACCCCACAAATTACAATTTTTGGAAAGTAGACAGTCTGGGGTATTTAGTAAGAGGCATGGCAAGTTTTTTGAAGTTGTAATATTTTTGGAAAATGAAGAAATTAAATAATAAAAAACTTTTTTTTTTTATATACATACAGTCACCATTGCAGTACAGTGTTCTCATATGACTGGTCTGGCGGTGATTGGCAATTTGTCAGTTAAAGTAACGCAGTGCCTTATCGCAAAAAATGGCCTGCTCATGAAGTGGGGGCAAACCTTCCGAAGTTAAAGCGGTTAAAGTGGTTGTAAACCCTTACAAACCACTTTGACCTACAGGTAAGCCTAGATTAAGGCTTACCTGTAGGTCCAAGCAATATCTCCTAAACCTATATGGTTTACTTCGTAATGCTAATTACACGTTGTCTCATGTAGTAACCCATGAGTATTTTTTCCCTACTGTGGCCTTGTGGATCGGGAACAGGCTGTTTTCCCTGTTTTCCAAACTTTCCGACGGGACCGACTGTGGTTGATAGTCGTTAGCCGTCCATTCATAAATGTAGTCCTGTTACTGTTCCTGCTTGTATTTGCTTCATGAAGGTTACTGTCTATTATTGTTTTTACTTGAAATGTTCAATAAATATATTTTCAACACTAAACCTATATGGTTTAGGAGATATTTGCCCGAAAACGGCGGGCTCACTGAGCGCGGCATTCTCAGCGACGGAGCTGCCGCGTGTGTCGGCTCCCGTGCACATGCGCGGGAGTGACGTCATCGCGGCTTCTCCGAATGACAGCGGCAGGCCTGCGAGACCCCACCAACAAGATGGAATGCGGCGGACTACAGGGGACAGCGACGACTTCGCTGGCTCCTGTGTCAGGTAAGTGACACATAATGGACTATTATGCGATGAATAGTAGTCCATTATGCTTTGCCTTTGCAGGGAATGAAAGAGGAAGTAAACTCATCAGGGTTTACTTCCTCTTTAAAATAGAAAACTATCAATGTTTTGAGCATCCTTCTTTTTGAAAGTATCATGTATGAAAAGAAGTGCAAAATATATTATAAAAAATGCAACTTTTTACGTAGTGAATATTATAAATAAAAGACTGTAGATTTCATTTAACAGTGGCAGCCATTGACCTTCCAGCACAATTGTGTCGTTGGGGTTTATTTACTAAAGCTGGAGACTGCAAAATCAGTCTCACCTATACGTAGAAACCAATCGGCGTCTAGATTTTATTGTCAAAGCTTAATTGAACAAGCTGAGGTTAGCAGCTGATTGGTTTCTATACAGAAACGAGCTTGATTTTGCACTCTCCGGCTTTAGTAAATAAACCCCTGTGGCTGTAGAATCTTGTGAAACTTGTTTTCTTTCGGTGTGTTTTTGAAACTGAGCGCTTTCAGTGAGCATCTTCCTGTTTCATTGTGGATAAACATCTGAGGCTGCTGCTGTGTCACTTTACTTGGTATATAGTGTTCACGCTGAGAAAAACGCTGGAGCATTGTAAGAAAAAAAGACAGGTGTGAGGAGCAGTGTTGTACTCAGTAATGTTTGCTGTTTAATATAATTTAGAAAGAGAGGTTCTAAATCCAGCTTGTCACTAAGGATGAGCTCCGGCGTGTTCGCACAACCCACGTGTAGAGCCCGCCAGGAAGTTGGTGCTGCGCTAATCACAGGCGGGAAATGTCTCGCTGCCTGTGATTAGCGCAGTGCCGACTTCATGGCGGGCTCTACACGTGGGTTGTGCGAACATGCCAGAGCTCATCCTCACTTGTCATATGTTCAGCCTATGATTGGTTTACCCTGCACGTCATTTATTTTATTACCTTTCTTTATGCTTTTTAATGGGTCTTCATTTTGATGTGACCGCTAAACCCTAAAATAATGCCTCTTTTAGGCTAGGTTCACATCTATGCAGTTTGTGTTTGTGAACATGCGTTTGTCTTGCGTTTTTATTTATTTTTTCTCATAGGAAAGGCTCCTTAGCAAACTGTGAATATCCTGTTGTTAAGGAATGGGCGGCCGCCGCATCCTTAAAGAGGAAGTAAACCCTGATGAGTTTACTTCCTCTTTCATTCCCTGCAAAGGTAAAGCATAATGGGCTACTATGCATCGCATAGTAGCCCATTATGTGTCACTTACCTGACACAGGAGCCAGCGAAGTCACCGCTGTCCCCTGTAGTCCGGCGCATCCATCTTCTCGGTGGGTCTCGTCCGCACCGCCGCTGTCATTCGGCGAAGCCGCGATTACGTCACTCCCGCGCATGCGCACGGGAGCCGCCACGCGCTGCATATTCGCCGTCGGCGGTGCCGAGCTCAGTGCGCCTGCGCGCCGCTGTCTATGGCGCATGCGCCGTAGACAGCGGTACCTGTCTTTCGGCAAATATCTCCTAAACCGTGTAGGTTTAGGAGATATTTCTTGGACCTACAGGTAAGCCTTAATCTAGGCTTACCTGTAGATCAAAGTGTGTTGTAAGGGTTTACAACCACTTTAATAATGGATCACTCATCAGCTGCCAGCGGGATACCTCCTAGCTGAGCTATTGTCTTGTGACACCGGGGATTCTCCCCCTTAAATTTTTATCAAATTTTAATAAAATGCTTTTGGAGTAAAAATCTATCTAAAGATAGTTTTCAATTTAATATACATTAATGATTTAGTTTATTCAACATGAAATGGAGCTTAGTTATGTAGCATGAGGCTGTATATTCTGCAATATTTACATTTTAGGTAAACCTATTAAATTAATTCAAGCTCCGTGAGCTGAGATTCATGCAATTTCGACAGTTTTAATGGCCCAAAAAGGGATAAAACCTCCCGGGTTTGCAGCGCTGCCCCATTGTTTTCTATGGGAAGGGGCGCTTTAGGGGTGGTAAATACACCGTTCCTACAGCACTCCAAAGATGCGGCTTGCAGGACTTTTTTGACCCTCCTACAAGCGCACCGCTCCAGTGTGAAAGCCTTCATGTTTTCACACTGGAGAGACGGCAGCGGCTGTTTCAGGGCGCTTTGCAGGCGCTATTTTTAGCGCTGTAGTACCTGCAAAGTGCCCCAGTGTGAAAGAGGCCTTCAAGAGGCCCGGTTTGGGAATATTTTCTATCCTGACAATTTATAATTCTAAATAGGAAACCTTAAATTTTGTTTGCAAATATTAAAGAGTCCTTACATTTAAAGAGCACCAATCATTTCAGATACATCATGGCAGCGCCTGTTAGTGGGCATCCACTCCCCTGCTGCTGCCACGTCCCTCAGCTTGTTGTGTCACTGCCACATCACCAGCTGCCCTATTAAAGTGAATGGGACTGTCGGTGAGTCAACAGCGGGTCAGAGGAGGAGCCGCTGAGGGACAGAGATGACAGTTGCTCTTAAAAAATATTTAAATCAAGCCTTTTTACTAGTGATTTAAATTGTGATTTAAATCAAATCCACCCTGCCCCAGACTGACAATGCTGCTTTCTAAAGATGTCTCTGTTACTCCAGTGAAGTGGAGACATCCTAAGACAGGAAATGTGTTACTGGCTGCCTCACCATCCACCAGGATCCTACCAGGCTAGAGGGGCTTATCTTTACTTTGTGGGGTTGACTCGAGTGTAAAGGCATTGCTTTTCTAAGTCAAACTGAGCTTATCAAAACCTATCTTACCTGCGCACCCCAACCTTCTATCTCTGCTTTCCTTCTTTTTTTCTGCATTCATGCCACATGAGATACATGTTATATAACTACATGAATATACTGTTATGTGTTGCTCTATCTATGAGATGCTTTTGTTGCCCCTCTGTAACAGATTTGTTATTGTATCCATATTCTTGGCCATATGTGATGTACATTTAAATTCAGTGCCTTGCAAAAGTATTCACCCCCTTGGCTTTTTACCTATTTTGTTACATTACAGCCTTTAGTTCAATGTTTTTTTTTTTTTTTTATTATTATTATTATATGTGATGGATCAGAACACAATAGTCTAAGTTGGTAAAGTAAAATTCGAAAAATATATACATAAAGCTATTTTTCAGAAATTAAAAACGGATAATTGGCATGTGCATATGTATTCACCCCCTTTCTTATGAAGCCCATAAAAAGCTCTGGTGTAACCAATTACCTTCAGAAGTCACATAATTAGTGAAATGATGTCCACCTGTGTGCAATCTAAGTGTCACATGACCTGTCATTACATATACACACCATTTTGAAAGGCCTCAGAGGCTGCAACACCTAAGCAAGAGGCACCACTAACCAAACACTGCCATGAAGACCAAGGAACTCTCCAAACAAATAAGGGACAATGTTGTTGAGAAGTACAAGTCAGGATTCGGTTATAAAAAAATATCCAAATCTTTGATGATCCCTAGGAGCGCCATCAAATCTATCATAACCAAATGGAAAAAACATGGCACAACAGCAAACCTGCCAATAGATGGCCGCCCACCAAAACTCACGGACTGGGCAAGGAGGGCAATTATCAGAGAGGCAGCACAGAGACCTAAGGTAACCCTGGAGGAGCTGCAGAGTTCCACAGCAGAGACTGGAGTATCTGTACATAGGATGACAATAAGCTGTATGATCCATAGAGTTGGGCTTTATGGCAGAGAAGAAAGTCATTACTTTCAGCAAAAAACAAAATGGCACGTTTTGAGTTTGCAAAAAGGCATGTGGGAGACTCCCAAATGTATGGATGAAGGTGCTCTGGTCTGATGAGACTAAAATTAAACTTTTTGGCCATCAAAGAAAACGCTATGTCTGGCACAAACCCAACATATCACATCACCCAAAGAACACCATCCCCACATGAAACATGGTGGTGGCAGCATCATGCTGTGGGGATGTTTTTCAGCAGTCGGGACTGGGAAACTGGTCAGAGTTGAGGAAAGATGGATGGTGCTAAATACAGGGATATTCTCGAGCAAAACCTGTACCACTCTGTGTGTGATTTGAGGCTAGGACGGAGGTTCACCTTCCAGCAGGACAATGACCCCAAACACACTGCTAAAACAACACTTGAGTAGTTTAAGGGGAAACATGTAATCGTGTTGGAATGGCCTAGTCAAAGCCTAGACCTCAATCCAATAGAAAATCTGTGATCAGACAAAAGATTGCTGCTCACAAGCGCAAACCAACCAACTTGACCAACCAACTTGAAGGTGCTGGAACAGTTTTGCAAGGAGGCATGGACAACAATCCCAGTGGTAAGATGTGGCCAGCTCAGAGACTTATCCAAAGTGACTTGGAGCTGTGATAGCCGCAAAAGGTGTCTCTACAAAGTATTGACTTGAGGGGGTGAATAGTTATGCACATTGACTTTTTCGGTTGTTTTGTCCTATTTGTTGTTTGCTTCAGAATAAAAATAAAAAAAATCTTCAAAATTGTGGGCATGTTCTGTAAATTAAATAATGGGAATCATCAAACAATCCATGTTAATGCCAGGTTGTGAGGCTACAAAACACGAAAAAAGGCTAAGGGGGTGAATACTTTTGCAAGGCACTGTATACAGTATACTTTTTATCTGTAAATTTCTAAGACCAATTGAACCATAAGTATAATGAGAATTGAGTAGAATAGAGCATACGTATAGTAGGTACCCAGTGTAGGTCTCAGTTTAAAACCCGTAAGAAAATACTTATGATTTAGCTTTTTATATATATATTAATTTAAGGCCAGTCATGATTTTTTTTTTTTTGATTTTTTAGCATCTCTGTATATTTAGACAGGATAGTACAGGATATTCTGCTTAAGGTGTGAACAAAGGTTTGCTGTACAGCAAGTTTAAACACATTAGGCTAG
Organism: Lithobates pipiens; assembly: GCF_037356315.1. Classification (NCBI taxonomy): domain Eukaryota; kingdom Metazoa; phylum Chordata; class Amphibia; order Anura; family Ranidae; genus Lithobates; species Lithobates pipiens. The sequence continues at coordinate 561,467,762 of NW_027507764.1, read as the reverse complement.
ACCACAGCCATGGAACTTTTTGTACAGTGAAACACAATAACCTTGTTTTAAAGCTGAACTCAAAGCAGATATAAAGGACACAAATTAAAGTAGATCTGTATTTATTAAATGTAAGTTCACCTTTTCAGATTAAATTAAAAGGTGAACAATGTATTTACACCCTCCTAACCCCCCAGGTCCCCACTGTACTTACCTCTGTGGATGGTGAGCTGTCAGTGCCCACGCAGTCAGTCCAGCAGTCCTGGGTATTTGAAATGCTCGCTCTTTTCCTCCTTTCTGTAGCTCCTCAGGGGTGTATCAGAGTGATTCTAAGTGTTCAACACCCGCAGAGAGCTTCGCTCTGATCCGTCCTGGAAAATGCAGAAGAAGAGGGAGAAGAGATTTCAAATATCCAGATAGCTACACCAACTGCATGGGCACTGACAGCTCATTAATCGCAGAGGTAATTACAGCAGGAATTCTGGGGGTTATTAAAAGAGAAGTATGGGAATACTTTTTTTTTTTTTTTTTTAACCATACTTACCTAGGTGGATGCGGCATCGGTCCCCTGCTGGCTCTAACACTGAGAACAGAGTGATCAAACACCACCGATTGTTCGGTTCTCAGGCACTCCCTGAGCAGAGAGCTCGAGACTGCTTTCTGCTCTGCTAATAAAGGGTCTGGAGGATATTAGTTATGAGGAAAGGTTGCAAGCACTGAACTTATTCTCTCTGGAGAAGAGACGATTGAGAGGGGATATGATTTCAATGTACAAATACCGTACTGGTGACCCCACAATAGGGATAAAACTTTTTCGCAAAAGGGAGTTTAACAAGACCATTCGTTAAAATTAGAAGAAAAGAGGTTTAACCTTAAACTACGTAGAGGATGCTTTACTGTAGGCAAGGATGTGGAATTTCCTTCCCTAGGCGATGGTCTCAGCGGAAGGCATCAATGGTTTCAAGGAACAATTAGATAAACACCTGAACGAACGCAACATACTGGGATATACAATGTAATACTGACCTATAATCACACACATAGGTTGGTCTTGATGGACTTGTGTCTTTTTTTTCAACCTCACCTACTATGTAACTTTTGTCTTTGCCATGAAAATTAACTTAATTCCATAAAGAAACATTTCCACTGCATTTGTGAAGAAGGCTTCAGGGCGCCCAAGAAAGTCCAGCAAGCACCAGGACCGTCTCCTACAGTTGATTCAGCTGTGGGATGGGGGCACCACCAGTGCAGAGTTTGGTCAGGAATGGCAGCAGGCAGGTGTGAGTACATCGGCACGCACAGTGAGGAGAAGACTTTTGGAAGATGGCCTGCTGTCAAGAAGGGCAGCAAAGAAGCCACTTCTCTTGAGGAAAAACATCAGGGACAGACTGAAATACAAAAAGTACAGGTATCGGACTGCTGAGAACTGGGGTCATTTTCTCTGATGAACCCCCTTTCTGATTGTTTAGGGCATGTGGAAAAAAACCTTGTCCGAAGAAGAAAAGCCGAACGCCAACGTCAGTCCCGTTTCATGCCATCAGTAAAGATCCTGAGATCATTCATGTGTGGGGATGCTTCTCAGTCAGTGGAGTGGGCTCACTCACAATTTTGCCTAATAACACAGACATGAATAAAGAATGGTACAAAAACATCCTACCAGAGCAACTTCTCCCAACCATCCAAGAACAGTTGATGATGGTGATGGAGCACCAAAGTGATAACTAAGTGGCTTGAGGAACAAAACATCCAAACATCTCCCCAGACCTTAACCCCATTGAGAACTTGTGGTCAATCCTCAAGAGGCAGGTGAACTAAAAAAAAAAACCCCCACAAATTCCTGACAAACTCCAAGCATTGGTTTGGCAAGAACGGGCTGCCATCAGGATGTGGCCCAGAAGTTGATTGACAGCATGCCAGGACGAATTGCAGTTAATCTGCCTGTACGTGCCCTTCTGCCGACCTATATCTGCGTGAGGCATTCGGGAGGCGGTTAAAGTTAGGGGTTAATTATTATTTATGACATTATTTATGGAGATTGTTTTAGTTTTTTGTATTTATTTTACTTTTATTCATATATTCTATTTTTTTTTTTTTTTTTTACATATTTTCATTTGAGCAGAAAATTGCGCAAAAATGCGTGACAACGCACAAAAACACGCAAATTTCCATTGTTTTCTATTGGAATAAAAATACGTGGAAAACGTACAAATCTACCCAATTTGATCTACAAAAAAAGCTTCAGAATTTTTTTGAGCTTCAGGTGCCTTGGAGTGGAGATGTGAACCATCTCCATAGAGAATATTTGATTTATTTCTTTTTTTTCTTCTCCTCCAGCGTTTATTCCCTTTGAGCTTCAAGCTACAAAACACTGAGGTGTGACTGGGGCCTTAGAAAGCCAAACATTCTCAAAACAAAACATTTCAAACAAAATTCTACTAGCATATAGCCAGCTTTAGATGGGCATGTATATATTTATGCAGAGTGCCTCTAAATTTTATATCTTGTTGCCTTTCCCCTTCATTCTCCCAGTGCATGTAATACTGTAGAGACATGAGAAGAAGACTCATTGTTTCTATTGTCTTGTACAGTAAAACAAAACCACAAGGATCATATTGTGTAGGTGCCTTGGCTCTAGGCTGTAACAAAGTATTCTTATATAGAGACTTGTTTTGTAGCAGGTGGCTGCTTTATCCATTCTTGGTCTGAAATAACAGCTCTGAAAAGGGCCGTGTTCTGTGGAGAAATGGTGTACGTTTTTAGGGGAACGCCTGACTCCCTGCAGTGTTGTCTTTTCTAGCTGTTGTGACCTCTTTTATTTTACAGGCGTATCGTCTGAAAATTCACTTGTTTCCCATCTTTGAGGTGATAGGAATACTTTTTAGAGCTATTGTTTTTGCTAAATAATGTTTCTGCCCTTTGCTGTGGGGTTTCAACTTACTGTATTTATTGGCGTATAACACACACCTTTTCACCCTGAAAATCAGGTGAAAATAGCGGGTGCTTGTACACCGATACTTAAATTGTAGCTGCCTCAGAGGGGGCCAAACGTCAAATTACATACAGTGAGAATCTCCTGTTTACTTAGCGGCCTCTGTAATAGGAAGTTCCATCTCTTGGCATTGCCATTGGACCACTGTTCTGTCTATCATAGGAGATTCTCACTGTAATCTGTTGGTGCTCGTTCCACCACCCCTCCCTGTCCTCTCTAGGCTGCACTGATGGCAATGGTGAGGCTGCTGCATTGATGGCAATGGTGAGGCTGCTGCATTGATGGCAATGGTGAGGCTGCAGCTGGGCACTGACCCTTATTTTGTTTCAAATTTCCTTATTTAAAATGTAAGTTTTTTTTTTTTCTTTTTTTATATATACAGAAACTTCTCTCTTAAAGCGGGAGTCCGCGTTTTTTTTTTTTTAAAGCCAGCAGGTACAAATACTGCAGCTGCTGACTTTTAAAATAGTGACACTTACCTGTCCAGCGCGCCCGTGATGTCGGCACCCGAAGCCGATCTCTCGATCGTCTCTCGGGTGCTGCCGCCGCCATCTTGGGTATGGGAATCAGGAAGTGGAGTCTTTCGGCTTCATTTCCCAGTTCCCTACTGCGCATGCGCGAGTCGCACTGCTCAATAAGAATGATCCCCGCTGTCTCTGGGATCCGTGTGTTTCCCAGCAGGCAGCGGGGGACTTTCGGAAAGGAGCGTAGATTCTGCGGAAAGGGGCGTACCTTCTGCAGAATCTACGCCAGAAGTGGGTGCAGATACCTGTACTGTACAGGTAACTGCACCCCCCTCCCCCCTGAAAGGTGCCAATTGTGGCGCCGGAGGGGGGGAGGATTCCAATGAGCGGAAGGTCCACTTGAGGGGGGACCTCCACTTTAACTGCTTCCCGACCGCCTCACGCAGATGTACTACGGCAGAATCATGTACCTGTACTTTTCCCTTTAAGAGGCACGCGCCCTCCGAGAGCTTTGTGAGCGTGATCTAGGGTTCAGCGGACTCTATGTCTGTGGGGATACCCGCGATCATCTCACGGAGAGGAAGAACGGGGAAATGCTAATGTAAACAAGCATTTCCCCATTCTGCCTAGTGACACTGTCACTGATCACAGCTCCCTGTAATCTGGAGCAGTGATCCCCCCCCCCCCCCAGTTAGAATCACTCCCTTAACCCCTACAGTGCCACCTAGTGGTTAACCTCTTCACTGCCAGTCACATTTGCACAGTAATCAATGCATTTTTAATTGCACTGATCGCTGTATAAATGACAATGGTCCCAAATAGTGCCAAAAGTGTCTGATGTGTCCGCCATAATGTCGCAGTCACAATAGAAATCGCTGATCGCCGCCATTACTAATAAAAAAAAATATTAATAAAAAATGCCATAAAACTATTCCCTATTTTGTAAACGCTATAACTTTTGCGCAAACCAGTCAAACGCTTATTGCGTTTTGTTTTTTTACCAAAAATATGTAGAAGAATACTTATCGACCTAAACTGAGGAAAAAAAATAGTTTTTTTATACATTTTTGGGGGATATTTATTATAGTAAAAAGTAATGCTTTTTTTTTCAAAATTGTCGCTATTTTTTGGTTTATAGCACAAAAAATAAAAACCGCAGAGGTGATCAAATGCCACCAAAAGAAAGCTCTATTTGTGGGGGGAAAAGGACATCAACTTTGTTTGGGAGCCACGTCGCACGACGCACAATTGGCAGTTAAAGCGACGCAGTGCCGAATCGCAAAAAGTGCTCTTGTCTTTGGCCAGCAGAATGGTCCGGGGCTTAAGTGGTTAAAATGAATGTGCGTGTTATACGCCGATAAATACGGTATTTTAAACTTTTAAAAGTAAGTCTTACCTACAATCATACCAACCAGATTCTTGCTTATCCTTTTATTATCCAGAAATTCATCTTTTGAGGCCCATCTTTGATTTCCCCCAGCCCCCCCCCCCCCCCCCCCCATTGTAGTCACCTTTGTTAGTCTCTAAACTCTGCTAACAAGCAAAGCATTGAACCAAAATCAGACTGATTGGGGAAAGAACTGCAAAGTGAGCTAAGATGAAAGAAATAATACACCGCTTTTAGAATAGAAGAATGTGTCTTCTTGAATACTCCGGCCTCCTTGCAGTCGGATTAGAGTTTAAATAACTAGTAAAAGAAGTATATAATGATGTACAGCAGTGTGTACATAATATAAAAGATCTGCCGCCAAAATAAATGTGGGGGGAAAATTGGGACCGCAGCAAAGCAGGGCTTTTGGGGAACAGCTTAGAATGGGCAGGGACCTGGGATTTAGCAGAGCCAAACTGTTAGAAGCATGCCTTCAAGAGAATGAGACAATTGATAAGTGAGGTTCAAAGTCAGGACTATACCACTTTAGAGAAGATGGACATGGCATGAGCGGGGAATTCTGGAAGATGACAGTGCTGGGATATAGGGGACACCTTGTAAAGGATAATGGGGGCAGATTGGGTAACGAAGGGGCATGGGGGCAGATTGGGTAACAAAGGGATTGTGAGCTGGTTGGTGCGGGTTATAGTAAAACCAAGAGTCTTTCTTGAGCTATTTCTCTAGCCAAGCAGCGAAATACACTGATGAAATACATATTTTTGGAGCAGTTTTACCTGCCAGACTATTTACACATAACACAGCGCAGCCAGCCTAGAAACATAACTATTTTCCTTCTGCAGTTAAATAATACAGCTAGGTCTGGTCCCTTCTTCAGCCTGTGACTGGACGGTGAAGGAGGAGCAGCAGACTGATAAGCTCATCTCTCTGTCAGTCTGCTCTTTCTTTCTGTCAGCATGCTTCTCTCTACCACAAGCATTGCAGCACAACTGGTTGGCTCTGTGTGTTGCTTCTTCTATTCCAAGTCTGTAAGCTGTCGCACAGAAGATTGCCTGAGGCTGATATCAACTTAAATTCACATACTTAGTGTTACTAAACCCACAACAGTAAAATCATTCTGTATATGCAGTAAAGCATGCTTGTTATACTCACTGTGGAACCCAAAGGGTTAATCATCCACATTGTGTAAAAAAGGCTGTTTGACCCAGTCAAACAGCATTTTTTAGGGTGAATTATTTGCTTGCTGTTCCAGAGCTGTGACTCAGTCATGAAGGCATAGACAGCCAGGCAACTAGTGTTTTCAGAAGGAAATTGGTGACAGACCTTGTTGAATTTTTAGCGCAGGTTTCCCTGAAGTGGCTAAACAAAAGAGTGTTCAAATCATAGACATCCTGAAAAACCTCTCTCCTGCCAGTATGTGCTAGAGGAAGACCCTTTCTGTGTGAAAGTAGTGGTCTCTTTGCAAAGATCCGACACACCGGAGTTAAAATTGGAGCAGTTAGTGATTGCAGTGCTATAAGTCTCTGCAGAGAGACCACTGCTTCCACACAGATGGAAAAGATGGAAAACATTTGGAAAATTCTAAAAACATGGTTACCTAGTAGGTGAGGTTGAAATAAAGACACAAGTCCATCAAATCTAACCTATGTGTGGGATTATATGTCAGTATTACATTGTATAGCCCTGTATGTTGTGGGCGTTCAGGTGCTTATCTAATAGTTTTGTGAATCTATTGATGTCCCCCGCTGAGACCACCTCTCAAATGGATAATGAATAAAGGAAAAGGTGGACCCGGCAAACACAAACAAAGAAAAAGAGTCTCACTGTGGAACCATCCCATTAGTTTCAAATTCCATACAATGTAAATTTCCCCAATGAAGGAAGGCCAGGATCCAACCGGATATGAGGCTATTCCTCCACCGGGAGAAGGGACTTTAAATGTGCCAAGAAAGTATATACAAAAAACCCTCACGTCATTAAAAACATCAGTTGTATTGTATATGATTAAAAGATGCCATCTAGATTAAAATCAGCAGTACAAAACAATCAGACAAATGTACATGTAAATGTATAGCAAGCGTGTAACATCCGACGCGATTCGCTACATATGCTTCTTCAGGGTACAAGCTCTAAAGATGGCAGCCAAGTAAAGTGTCTTAATTAACCACTTTAGGACCGCCGCATGTAAATATACGTCGGCAGAATGGCATATACGGGCACAATCACGTACCCGTACGTGCTTGCCTTCCAGCGGGTGGGGGGTCCGATCGGACCCCCTCCTGCTGGCTGCGGTGATCCGTTTCGCTTCAGGAGCGATCCGGGATGAGGGGATGGCCGTTGGTTTCTGGCCATCCCCTCTCGATCGCTCCTGGCGAATGAGAAGCTTCCCCTGCCTGTGTAGTGTAAACACAGGCAGGAGGAAGTGATGTCACTCTCCTCGGGGCGGTCTTTTTGACCGGACTGTGAGGAGAGGACATAGTAAGTGTGCACCAATCACTACACTGACACGTAGGTACACATAGGCACACAAATCGGCCCCCCCGATTGGTTTTCGGGGTCCCGTATGTGGCTAGGCTCCCAAAAAGTCCCCCACATGTGGTATCCCTGTACTCAGGAGAAGCAGCAGAATTTATTTTGGGGTGTAATTTCACATATGGCCATGGCATGTGTGAGCAATATATCATTTAGTGACAACTTTGTGCAAACAAAAAAAAGTTTGTAATATTCCCGCAACTTGTGGCAAAATATAAAATATTCCATGGACTCAACATGCCTCTCAGTAAATAGCTTGGGGTGTCTACTTTCCAAAATGGGGTCATTTGGGGGGGGTTTTGTGCTATTTTGGCATTTTATGGCCTTCGAAACTGTGATAGGTAGTGAGGAGTGAAATCAAAAATTTGCACCCTTAGAAATCCTGAAGGTGGTGCTTGGTTTTCGGGGTCCCGTATGCGGCTAGGCTGCCAAAAAGTCCCACATATGTGGTATCCCCGTACTCAGGAGAAGCAGCAGAATATATTTTGGGGTGCAATTCCACATATAACTATGGCATGTGGGAGCAATATATCATTTAGTGACAACTTTTTGTAAACTTTTTTTTTTTTTTTTTTGTATCATTATCCAATCACTTGGGACAAAAAAAAAATATTCAATGGGCTCAACGTGCCCCTCAGCAATTTCCTTGGGGTGTCTACTTTCCAAAATGGGGTCATTTGGGGGGGGGGGGGGAGGTTTGAGGTAGGCAGTCATAAATTAAAAGCTGTGTAAATTCCAGAAAATGTACTCTAGTTTGTAGACGCTATAACTTTTGCGCAAACCAATAAATATGCTTATTGACATTTTTTTTTTTTTTTACTAAAGACATGTGGCTGAATACATTTTGGCCTAAATGTATGACTAAAATTGAGTTTATTCGATTTTTCTTATAACAAAAAGTAGAAAATATATTTTTTTTCAAAATTTTCAGTCTTTTTCCTTTTATATCGTAAAAAATAAAAATCGCAGAGGCAATCAAATACCATCAAAAGAAAGCTCTATTTGTGGGAAGAAAAGGACGCAAAATTCATTTGGGTACAATATTGCATGACCGCGCAATTACCAGTTAAAGCAGTGCAGTGCGACATTGTAAAAAGACCTCTGGTCCTTAGGCTGACAATTGGTCCGGGGCTTAAGTGGTTAAAAAGACAAAAACCTGTAAAGTTGCTTTTTAACTATCCATCTTTTTGGAATGGTGTCATCCTGGATAAAAAGTGTTTGAGATATGCAACTCCACCTTCTTGGCCCATAGGTGTGGGGCTTCTGGGCCTACTGGGTTCCTACTCTAGGATGGAGGGTTATGCATAGGATTTCATCTTTTTAATTGTTTAAGACACTTCACTTAGCTGCCATCTTTATTACATTTGTCTGATTGTTTTGTACCTTTAAAGTTGCCTAAAAGCCCTACACTTATGGGCCAAGAAGGTGGAGTTACATATCGCAAACACTTTTTATCCAGGATGACACCGTTCCAAAAAGATGGATAGTTAAAAAGCAACTGTACAGGTTTTTGTCTATTTAATTGTTTGACACTTCACTTAGCTGCCATCTTTAGAGCGTGTACCCTGATGAAGCATATGCAGCGAAACAGGTCGGATGTTGCACGCTTGCTATACCTTTACATGTACGTTTGATTGTTTTGTACTGTTGATTTTAATCTAGATGGCGTCTTTTAACAAGATACAATAAAACTGATGTTTTTTTGACATGGATTTTTTTTGTATATATTATTTGGTTTCTCACTTGCCACATTTAAAGTCCCTTCCCCGGTGGAGGAATAGCCTCTTTTCTAGTTGTAATCCCGGCCTTCCTTCATTAGGGGAATTCACACTGTAAGCAATATGAAATGGATAACTGTATAAAATGTTAACATAAATCTAACATATTCCTATCTGCTCCTGGCTTTGAGCAGACCCTAGCACTGATTGAGTTTGGAAAGTCAAAATCCTAACCTCCCATGTCTTGTGTAAGGAGAGCCTGTCATGAAACCGATAAAATTGGGTAAGAGGCCTCAGACGGAAGCTGTCCTTCTCGGACACCTGGGATGTCGCAGTGAAGCTAGGAACAACTATAAAGCCCAGGAGTCATAGAATGGCAGCTTCTAGAAGAGGCATCTCAAGATGTTACTTTACTTTCCAAAAGATTACATTCAATGGCTTCTTGTTAAATCGCTCTGTGATTTCTAACATTGATTTAATTAGTATTTTGCTTTTTCTCTCTTTTACCTTTCATTTGCCTTCCCTGATCGAAGTCTAGGAGAGTAAGTTGCATTTTTCAGTCTGCTTTGTTGATATTTTTGTTCTTCTGTCACACATCTTCATACATATCACAAACATAATGAGGAGCATTGCTCACCGTAGATGAAAACATTTATTTCTTTTGATCATTTTTATTAATATTTTTCAATAAATGAATTATTGGTAGATTGTCTTAATGTAATCCCACTTAATAGCCATATTAGAGTATACAGGTGTACATGGAGAGCCCTCCTTTAAGGGTGCATTGAGCGTTATATAGGTAAATATTCATAGTAAATGACACAGTAGAAAAAGTGTAAAAGAAAGGGTGAGAGGGGTTATGGAAGAAATTATGAACATATCATCTCCTATATAATATGACTTGCAGTGCCTTAAAGTGGAATTCTGGGTACATCTAACTTAAAACCGTCCCCCCCATGCCCAGGTTTACTAACCTGTGTCAGAGTTTTTAATATATATATATATATATATATATATATATATATATATATATATATATATATATATAATATATATCTATAATATAAAATTAGTTTGTCTGTGTCCCCATTGGAGAGATATACCATCAGATCCTTTCATGAAGGGACATGGCAATGAATACTTAACTTGCTTTAGATGTAGCTAAGATGGAGATTTCCCCTGCTTGACCTGCAGTTAGCCTTTAAAACAGTTAGTACCTGGCAACATGCTACATGAGGCTAGGAACATCTTACACATGGCTAGGAACTGGGACTGTCTTACATGAGGCTAGGAACTGGGAATTTCTTACATGAGGCCAAGAACTGGGAACATGTTACATGAGGCTAGGAACTGGGAATGTCTTACATGAGGCTAGGAACTGGGAACGTCTTACATGAGGCTAGTAACTGGGACTGTCTTACATGAGGCTAGGAACTGTGAATTTCTTACGTGAGTTTAGAAACTGGGAACGTCTTACATGAGGCTAGGAACTGGGAACGTCTTACATGAGGCTAGGAACTGGGAACGTCTTGCATGAGGCTAGGAACTGGGAATGTCTTATGCCGCATACACACGGTCGAACTGTTTGAAGTACTTAGTCCGTTGAAACACATTTCAGCGGACAATCCGCTCGTGTGTGGGCTTCAGCGGACTTTTTCAGCGTGCAGTCCGGAGTGCTAAGAATTTCGGATTTTCCAAAAATCTGTCCGTCGTACTTTGGTTTCAGCGGACAATACGGTCGTCAGTATGCTAGTTCGACGGACTAAGAATGGCGCATGCCCAGAAAGGATTTACATGGCGGAAGGGTGCTTTGCTGTGTCTTGGACTTCCTATTTCTAGTCCCGTCGTACGTGCTGTACACGTCATCGCGCAAGCTTTCGACGGACTGTTTGTGTATCCGTGTGTGGTCAAGTCCGTTCAGTGGAAACTACGACGGATTGTCCGTCGGATTGTATGACGGACTAAGTACGCCATACAATCCGCTCGTGTGTACGCGGCATTACATGAGGCTAGGAACGTCTTACATGAGGCTAGGCACTGGGAACATGCTACATGAGGCTAGAAACATCTTACATGTGGCTAGGAACTGGGACTGACTTACATGAGGCTAGGAACTGTGAATTTCTTACATGAGGCTAGGAACTGGAAACATGTTACATGAGGCTAGGAACATGTTACATAAGGCTAGGAACTGGAAACATGTTACATGAGGCTAGGAGCTGGGAATGTCTTACATGAGGCTAGGAACTGGGAATGTCTTACATGAGGCTAGGAACTGGGAACGTCTTACATGAGGCCAAGAACTGGGAATGTCTTACATGAGGCTAGGAACTTGGAACGTGCTACATGAGGCTAGGCACTTGGAACGTGCTACATGAGGCTAGGAACATCTTACATGTGGCTAGGAACTGGGACTGTCTTACATGAGGCTAGGAACTGGAAACATGTTACATGAGGCTAGGAACTGGAAACATGTTACATGAGGCTAGGAACTGGAAACATGTTACACGAGGCTAGGAACTGGAAACATGTTACACGAGGCTAGGAACTGGAAACATGTTACATGAGGCTAGGAACTGGAAACATGTTACATGAGGCTAGGAACTGGAAACATGTTACATGAGGCTAGGAACATGTTACATAAGGCTAGGCACTGGAAACATGTTACATGAGGCTAGGAGCTGGGAATGTCTTACATGAGGCTAGGAACTGGGAATGTCTTACAGGAGCCTGGGAACGTCTTACATGAGTCTAGGAACTGGGAACGTCTTACATGAGTCTAGGAACTGGGAACGTCTTACATGAGTCTAGGAACTGGGAACGTCTTACATGAGTCTAGGAACTGGGAACGTCTTACATGAGGGTAGGAACTGGGAACGTCTTGCATGAGTCTAGGAACTGGGAACGTCTTGCATGAGTCTAGGAACTGGGAACGTCTTACATGAGTCTAGGAACTGGGAACGTCTTACATGAGTCTAGGAACTGGGAACGTCTTGCATGAGTCTAGGAACTGGGAACGTCTTGCATGAGGCTAGGAACATGTTACCCTAATCAATGTTCCCAATACAGAATTCTGAAGTCCGAGGGACGCGCAACATATACCAAAGGGTCGCAGGTTGGGCACCAGGGCTTTAAAGGTATACCTCTGCTCTGTATGTGCAAAGTGTAAAGGTTGTCAAAATGGTTAGTTGCATACCTATTAAAGGGCCACAATGAGCTACAGTAACTCTGGGTGGAGATCTGTGTTACATAGGTTGAATATGTGAACTAAAACCCCACAGGGATGATCCAAGTATACTGAGGCCTGTTGAAGATTCAGTGGTGGGAGGCTGGTGTACTTGTCTATCTTTGTTTATACTAAAGCCAAACAAAATGGCAGCGTCAGCAAGGAAAAATACACAAACCGTCAATGTGTGCTGTAACAAGCATCCATGTATAAATACATTTGTCTGTACATTAAGGCTGATTTCACACTGAGGCGCTATATCGCCTGTAAAGAGCCTCTCCTCTCACGCCAGTGTGAAAGCCCGAGTGCTTTCACATGGAGCGGTGCGCTGGCAGGGCGCTAAAAACAGTCCTGCAAGCAGCGTCTTTGAGGCACTGTAGGAGCAAGTGTATACACCGCTCCTAAAGCTACCCTGCCCACTGAAATCAATGGGCAGCGTCGCTGAAGTGATGGAAAAGCGGCGCTTTATGGTCACTTTTAACCCTTTTTCAGCCCTTAGTGGGGGGTTAAAAGCTCCCCGATAGCGCCTGAAAAGCTCCGCAAAAACAGCAGTAAAATTCCCCCAACGCCCCAGTGTGAAAGTAGACTTAAAGTATTTTTTTACTCTCTGGAAAAATTCCAAAAGCCCACTAAATGGCATTACAGCTCAGGTAAACTTTTTCTCTTGATTATATTGAAGTTGTCTCATGAAAGCCATGGCTCTTGCATACACCGTGTACCAGTGTAGTTATCTCTTATTACATGATGGTCTTCCATCTTACTTGCCCGTCCTCTGAGGCTGTCACTCAAAGCTTTCAGGATATAGTTAGACAGTAGCAGTATTTTTTTTCTTTTTCATTTTGAACAGAGTAGGACATTTCTATTCCTGACCTGTAGATAAAGAAAGTGAAAAGAAAAGTCTTCAGAATATTTGAAATTCCTTCTTCAGTCAAGTGCCCCCAACTACCCACCCAAAGTGTAAAATAACAACCGGATGGGGCTTTTCACATGCCGCTGCATTTTTACCAGCACCGCTTGCCAAACTCTCCCATTGTGTTTAACAGGGCTGCACCGCAAACTGCGTGCAATGCACATGATTGCTTTGCAGTAGTTCAGCATTGCAGGGTTAAATCAGAGGGTGAGGAGATGATATGACACCTCCTCACCGCCTGTCAAATGCTTTCTGAAAAGCAATCTGAATGCAAACCGCATTTCAGAGGTCACCACACCTCACCACAAATGTGAAAGAGCCCTTAGACAGTTGAGTCCCCATTGTAAGATTTCCCCTTCTCTGCCTGTTTTGTTGGCAAAATTGGATTTCCCTTCACTTTTAGTCCCAATGAAGAGGTTACCAGGACAGATAGAATGAATCTCCTTGGCATGGACACAGACAGCAATTAAAATCTCACAGGGGTTCTCGCTATTCTCCACTCAAATCTAAAAAGGAAAAAAAAATTGCCTTTTTAAATACACTTTAAGGCAAGTTTTGCAGGTGGGTGGACAAATCCTTTGATAACAATGCATTCATTTCAGTTGCATGGGCCATCATTATATGCGGTTCATAAAATTATGTCCAATGTTTGATCCTTTTTCCTTTTCTCTAGGATTCTCAGAGCAAACAAGGAGGGTACAGCATGCACCAGCTGCAGGGTAACAAGGAGTACGGCAGTGAGAAGAAGGGATATCTGTTGAAGAAGAGTGATGGGTATGTTGTAAATCTTTAAATTGAAAATTCTCTAAGTATTGAAAAAACAATTTTAGCAGTTTATTGAAAATCCTTTTACCCTAACAATCAAATTAGAAGGTGCAGAATCGGGATTGTTGTACCCTTTTCAAATGACTACATTTCCTGGAGTGTCAAGTGACAATGTGACCACTGCCTGTATGCATGGACTCACAGCTCAGAATTTAAACTGCAAAAAAGTGATAGAACTGCTAAGGATGTGGTTACCAATACTTTTTAAAGCCATAGTAAACCGCATGCTAGCACATTATGACAGTCTTACTTTAAAATGAAGCCAGCAACACGTTGTCACTGCTGATAGGGCTTTCATCTTCACCCAGTCTTCCTTCTGGGCTCGTGGGTGCCACCATCACCCAAACACACTGCCTCTTACCCCCAGAGAACCTGTTAAAAGCGTAGGTATCAACCAAATGACAACTCCAGCAGCACAGGGATATGATCAACTCCACCTCAGCACCCGAAATCCTATTAGAAAACATAAAAAACACCTTTTCTGATGAGCTTTTGGGTGCTGAGGTGGAGTTGCTGATCATATCCCTGTGCTGCTGGAGCTGTCATTTGGTTGATACATAGGCTTTTAACAGTTTCTGTAGGGTTAAGAGGCTGTGTGTTTGGGTGATGGTGGCGGTCTCTTTACACCTGAGTAATCATTCATCTGGTCAGTATGGATTATAATTATGGCTCTGTTTGATTTATGTAGTTAGCACTGCACCTATCTTTATATAAATTCCTTATTAATGTGGTTTTGGTATGGAATTTCCAACAAGCTCATATAGGTAGGGTAATTGGCTGTCCGCAAACTTTTATCCATATAGTTTAGCACCTACACTGCAGGTCCAAACAAGCTCTCAGGAAAAAAGTGAGAACCATAATAGTGACAACACAAAATCCCACACCAAATTTTGGATCTAAGGCAGCGTTGCCTTATATCAGTATTCTCCAAACTGTAGCCCAGTCGCCGGATCCGGCCCTTTGCCTTTATCCGGCCCTTGGGGCAGTATTTCATTCACTAAGACCAACAATGAGGCATAATTTCCACCACCAAAACCAAAGAAAGGGCTCAGTTGCTCCCAATGACACCAACAATGGAGCCCAATAACACAACATATGGGGCGCAATTCCTCTCAGTGACACCAAAGATGGGGCATTGTTTACTCCCACTGATGCCGGGACATATTTTACTCCCAATGGCCACAGTCCGCCCCCCCCCCCCCCCCTAAAGTCTTAAGGACATTAAACTGGCCCCCTTGTTTAGTAGGTTTAGAGACCCCCTGCCTTAGATGATCTCGCACTGCAGATATACAGGTGTTGAGCTTCAGGACAGAAGTGCCCAGGTACATTTACAGTAGTGCACTGTTATTTTTCCATAGAAACACAAGCCAGAGGGCACAATTTTTCCTTGCTGGGTGCTCTAGATTTAGATGCTAATGTTCTAGATGTTCCTTGGCACACTTTCTAGCTAGCCAGCACAAAATGTAATTTCTTTCAACCTTTGGTAATTACTAAAGGATAATATGCTACATTCTGGGAAATGGGACAGAGATCACCTGTGTACCTCAGGACTAACATTTCAGGGGATTTTGAGCTGATGGGTCTTTTGTTTTTACTTAGTTCTTAATGCTACTTTATAACTGTGTAATGTCTTTGTTTTAGATTAAGAAAAGTTTGGCAGAGAAGAAAGTGTACAGTAAAGAATGGAATCCTGACAATATCACATGCCACTGTAAGTTTTTGCTGAAACGTCCTCATTTCTATGTACAGCATCTCATCTTCATGAAATATACAGTGCCTTGCGAAAGTATTCGGCCCCCTTGAACTTTTCAACCTTTTGCCACATTTCAGGCTTCAAACATAAAGATATAAAATTTAAATTTTTTGTGAAGAATCACCAACAAGTGGGACACAATTGTGAAGTGGAACGAAATCTATTGGATATTTTAAACTTTTTTAGCAAATAAAAAACTGAAAAGTGGTGCGAGCAAAATTATTCGGCCCCTTTACTTTCAGTGCAGCAAACTCACTCCAGAAGTTCAGCGAGGATCTCTGAATGATCCAATGTTATCCTAAATGACTGATGCTGATAAATAGAATCCACCTGTGTGTAATCAAGTCTCTGTATAAATGTACCTGCTCTGTGATAGTCTCAGGGTTCTGTTGAAAGCGCAGAGAGCATCATGAAGACCAAGGAACACACCAGGCAGGTCTGTAATACTGTTGTGGAGAAGTTTAAAGCCGGATTTGGATACAAAAAGATTTCCCAAGCTTTAAACATCCCAAGGAGCACTGTGCAAGCAATCATTTTAAAATGGAAGGAGTATCAGACCACTGCAAATCTACCAAGACCTGTCCGTCCCTCTAAACTTTCAGCTCAGACAAGGAGAAGACTGATCAGAGATGCAGCCAAGAGGCCCATGATCACTCTGGATGAACTGCAGAGAACTACAGCTGAGGTGGGAGAGTCTGTCCATAGGACAACAATCAGTCGTACACTGCACAAATCTGGCCTTTATGGAAGAGTGGCAAGAAGAAAGCCATTTCTCAAAGATATCCATAAAAAGTCTCGTCTAAAGTTTGCCACAAGCCACCTGGGAGACACACCAAACATGTGGAAGAAGGTGCTCTGGTCAGATGAAACCAAAATCTAACTTTTTGCCCACAATGCAAAACGATATGTTTGGCGTAAAAGCAACACAGCTCATCACCCTCAACACACCATCCCCACTGTCAAACATGGTGGTGGCAGCATCATGGTTTGGGCCTGCTTTTCTTCAGCAGGGACAGGGAAGCTGGTTAAAATTGAGGGGAAGAAGGATGCAGCCAAATACAGGACCATTCTGGATGAAAACCTGTTGGAGTCTGCAAAAGACCTGAAACTGGGACGGAGATTTATCTTCCAACAAGACAATGATCCCAAACATACAGCAAAATCTACAAAGGAATGGTTCACAAATAAACGTATCCAGGTGTTAGAATGTCCAAGTCAAAGTCCAGACCTGAATCCAATCGAGAATCTGTGGAAAGAGCTGAAAACTGCTGTTCACAAACGCTCCCCATCCAACCTCCCTGAGCTCGAGCTGTTTTGCAAGGAAGAATGGGCAAGAATTTCAGTCTCTCGATGTGCAAAACTGATAGAGACTTACCCCAAGCGACTTTGTATTAACGCAAGGGGGCCGAATAATTTTGCACACCCCACTTTTCATTTTTTTATTAGTTAAAAAAATTGTGTCCCACTTGTTGGTGATTCTTCACAAAAAATAAAAATTTTATATCTTTGTTTTGAAGACTGAAATGTGGCAAAAGGTTGAAAAGTTCAAGAGGGGCAAATACTTTCGCAAGGCACTGTACATACTGTATTTATTGACGTATAACACTCACTTTTTCACCATGAAAATCGGGTGCAAATAGCGTATGTGTGTTATACGTCAATACAAAAATGTAAATTGGAAGTAAACCCTTCTATTGTTTTCAGTCAAGGAAGCTGCCATCTTGGCCTCTAATGATTCTTCAACTGCCATAATGCTGCACATGTGATTTAGTTATGACATCAGCCATTGGATGGTTTGAAAGTTTGGTTGAGAGCACAATGTGAAAGTTAGCATTTCCGAAATGCTGGGAATGTAAGTGTTTTTTGAAACTGGGTTTACTCCCGCTTTAAGTTTTTTCCTGAAACTTCCCTCTTAAAATGAATGTGCGTGTTATACACCAAGTATATGCCTTTAGATCCCCTATGGTAGGTTGCATATTTAAAGTATATGTGAATCTCACCTTGTAAAACAACCCATTCAGTTCAAAATAGAAATGAAAGGCAGAACATTTATTTATATATACAGTATCTCACAAAAGTGAGTACACCCCTCACATTTTTGTTAATATTTTATTATATCTTTTCATGTGACAACGCTGAAGAAATGACACTTTGCTACAATGTAAAGTAGTGAGTGTACAGCTTGCATAACAGTGTAAATTTGCTGTCCCCTCAAAATAACTCAACACACACCCATTAATGTCTAAACCACTGGCAAAAAAAGTGAGCACACCCTGAAGGGTGTGACATGAAAAGATATAGTAAAATATTTTCAAAAATGTGAGGGGTGTGCTCACTTTTGTGAGATACTGTGTGTGTATATATATTATATATATATGTGTGTGTGTGTGTGTGTGTGTGTATATATATATATATATATATATATATATATATATATATATGTATATGTGTGTGTGTGTGTGTTTATGTATGTATATATATATATATATATATATATATTTTTCCCAAGTGTTCTTCCAGGACAGCCCTTGAGAGATGGAGCTCCTCCCATCGACACAGGAAACACATTGCCACAGTTCAAAAGGCGGTCCCTCAGGTCCCTGGTCAGTCATTTGTGTTTCCTCCGTCGGAGGAACATGTTGCCAGGAACCTGGAGGCCCCTCTCAGGGGCTGCCTGAGAACCTGCAAGCCTAAGGGACCGGGTCCTGGTTTATGGCTGCAGTTTGGGTCCATACCTTTTTTTTTTTTTCTTTGGCTCGGGTACCGTCCAGCTGAACCGGAGCAGACCCGTTACCCTCCTCCTTCCAGTGCCGAGGTGGCCAGGGGCAGAATGACGCCGGTTTCCCCCAGGAGTGGTGAGTGGAACCTTCCATCTTCCCTCCTCGTTGCAGGGGGTCGGAGACGCCGAGCGTTCACTTCCGGCGGAACCGCGTCATCACTGCGTGCCGAGACTTCCGGTTCCGGGTCTCTAAGGGTACAAGGAGGAGAGGGAGAGCCAGCGCTGTGCCTGTAAAGCCCGACCAGCGTCCAGCTATACCGGATTAGCGGCGGGATTCGGAGCGTCAGAGGGGGACCATGGAGGCTATTCCCCAGGATACTCCGGCGGAGACAGGCACCAGCCAAACCCAGGTAGGCTGCTGGGCATGCTATTACTCTGGTGGAGTGGTGGTGTTTGTAGGCTGGGCCCTGTAGTACCCCACGGTGGCGGTTTACTCACAGTGAGGTTGTTTGTTAGTGGTGATTCTAAGAGGGACATGGTGCTGACGCTAAGAAATCCTTTGTCTTCTTATTTTCAGGCTAAAGAGATGCCAAGGGAAGACAAGACAGGCCGCAAAAAGTGTCCTAATTGTGGGAATAGGTTGTCCTCTGGCTCTAACAAAGCCCTATGCAAGCAATGCATTGCAAGCTTGCTTAAATCTGAGGCAGATTCCCCTTTAGCAAAGTTTTTGGGCTCCTTTAAAGAGGAAATGGCGTCGACCTTTAAGTCCCTCCGGGAGTTAATCACTGACGTGGGATCAGCTGCAGCTGCCTCCACGAGTAAAACAACTATAATCTCATCACCATGCCTTACAACACCCAGCTCAGGGGAGCCCCGTATGGTCAGGGAGCCTAGCCCCACGTTGATTAGCCCCGAATCCTCTGACACTGACTCGGGTCAGGAAGAGGATCAAGCAGCATCTAAAGCCTCAAAATATAGATTATCTCTCGAGGAAGTAGATGAGCTAATGGGGGCTATCTATGATACGCTGGAAATTGAGGAGGAAGAAACTCAGTTATCCAGACATGATCAAATGTATGAGGCTCTGGGGAAAAAGAAAGCAAGGGTTTTTCCTATACATAAGGTGCTTTCTGACCTTGTCCTTAAGGAGTGGTCTGAACCAGACAAGAAGGTTTTCTTTCCTAAATCCCTTAAGAGAAGGTTCCCTTTTGATGAGAGCCCAGAGGCGGTCTGGAATAAAAATCCAAAACTAGACGCCCCTCTGTCCAAAATCTCAAAGCAGGCTGATCTGGCCTTTGAGGATATGGGCCACCTGAAAGATCCCATGGACAGGAGAACAGACATTGTCTTAAAGAGGGCCTGGGATGCCTCTATGGCAGGCTTAAAACCAGCTCTAGCCACTTCCTGTGTAGCTAGAAACCTGGAGTTCTGGTTATCACAACTACAAGAACACTTAAAGGCAGGCACTCCTAGGGGGGAGCTTTTGAAATCTTTCCCTATGCTTTTTAAGGCCACCAGTTTCATCTCTGACGCCTCCACGGACTCCGTTAAATTTACGGCTAAATCTGCAGCACTTTCAGTGGCAGCAAGGAGGTCAGTATGGATGAAAACCTGGGGGGGAGACACGGCGTCTAAAACCCGCCTGTGCAGCGTCCCTTTTACAGGAGACTTAGTCTTCGGGCCTGAATTAGACTCCGCCTTAGAAAGGACGGCGGACAAAAAGAAAACCTTTCCTGCAAAAAAGAAAAATTTTCAAAGAAAAATTTTTCGTCCCTTTAAGGAACCCTCTAAATCAGAGAAGAGTTCAACCCCCAAAAAACATTGGTCGGGACATAAAGGGAAAGGAAAAGGGGGCATACTGTTTAGCCGCCCCAATCAGGATCCCAAACCCCAGTGACGTCAGGGTTCCTGTGGGAGGAAGATTAAGCAAATTTCTTCCTCAATGGGAAGAGACAACCTCGAACGAGTTTGTCTTAAACATAATAAAAAGGGGTCATGCGCTGGAATTTCACAGCAACCCTCCTTCCAAGTTTCTGGTGACAAAGCTTCCAAGTCACTCAGAAAAGGCCAGGGCCTTACCTTTACTAATAGGGGAAATGGTAGATCAAGAAGTATTGACACCAGTCCCTATTCAGGAACAAGGGGACGGTTTTTACTCGCACATCTTTGTGGTAAGAAAACCGTCAGGGAGATTCAGACTAATTATGAACCTCCGTCCACTGAATCGCTCCATCCGTTACAAGAGATTTCGGATGGAGTCCATTTATTCCATAAAGAATCTCCTGCAGAAAGAGACATTTATGGCAACCCTGGACCTAAGGGATGCTTATCTGCACATTCCAATAAGGGAGGAATGCCAGAAATTCCTTCGGATGGCAGTGCAGATAGACACAAAGGTTTACCACTTTCAGTGCAGAGCACTTCCCTTCGGTCTATCATCCTCTCCGAGAATCTTTACCAAGGTTCTCGGAGAGGCTTTAGTTCCTCTGAGGCTTCAATCAGTCTCAATTATCCCCTACCTAGACGATCTGCTCCTAACAGCCCACTCAGAGAGTCGTCTTTCTCAGGACCT
This sequence comes from Lithobates pipiens, assembly GCF_037356315.1. Taxonomy (NCBI): domain Eukaryota; kingdom Metazoa; phylum Chordata; class Amphibia; order Anura; family Ranidae; genus Lithobates; species Lithobates pipiens. Next base: position 561,446,688 of record NW_027507764.1, on the reverse strand, counting down.
AGAATTGACTCAACTCAGTCTGAGTCGATTAGGGTGGATTGTCAGTCAGGAGAAATCCAAGACAACCCCAACACAGGAGATCCTGTATCTGGGGTACTGGATCAAGTCTGTAGATCAGAAAATTATACTGCCGGAAGAAAAGATTTTGAATCTGTGGCAGAGAATATCTTTTCTTCAATGCAGCCCCAAGTGTACGGTGAGGGAAGTAATGTCGGTCTTAGGTCTTATGACGGCAGCCATTCCAGCCGTACAATGGGCCAGGTTCCATCAAAGAGAACTTCAGGGTTTTCTGTTAGAACAATTAAAAGGCAGAGATCTGGAGGAGGAGGTATCGATCCCCTCAAGGGTAAAACGCTCCCTCTGGTGGTGGAAGGACAGGGAGAACCTAAACAAAGGGGTTCATTGGGTCCTTCCTATCACTTCAACACTAACAACGGATGCGAGCAGTTGGGGCTGGGGAGCCCACCTAGGCTCAAGCTGGGTCCAGGACAAGTGGACCCCGGAGGAGAAATGTTTCTCTTCCAATTGGAAAGAACTAACAGCAATCCTGAGAGCTGTTCTAGCTTTCCACCCCGCAATACAGGGTCACCATCTACAAGTCCGTTCAGACAATACGACGGCTGTAGCATACATAAACAAACAAGGAGGAACCAGAAGTCCTCGTTTGATGTTGGTAGCCAGACGCATTCTCCAGTGGGCAGAAGCCAATCTGGAATCCATTTCTGCAGTTCACCTGAAAGGGGAGTTGAACAACAAGGCGGACTTCTTGAGTCGACAGAGGATTTCGAACCAAGAATGGTCCTTACACCCAGAGGCATTCAATCTCATAACAGCTCACTGGGGAGAACCAGAGGTAGACCTTTTTGCGAGCAGGAAAAATGCAAAGGTTCCCAATTTTTTCTCGCTAAACCCAGGAGATCAACCCCTGGCGGTAGATGCCTTGCAAACTCCATGGACTTTCAGTCTGGCGTATGCATTTCCCCCTCTTCATCTCATTCCGAGGGTCCTAGCAAGATTCCTCAAGGAAAAAACCTGTTTGATTCTAGTAGCACCTTTTTGGCCCAGGAGACCGTGGTTCACAACGTTGCTACAATTGACAGACTGTCCGCCTCTAAGACTTCCCTACAGACAGGACCTCCTGTCGCAGGGACCTCTTTACCATCCGCAGGTCGCCACACTGAAGCTGTCAGCGTGGTTACTGAGGAGGAAATCTTAAGGAGTAAGGGCCTGTCAGACGAGGTAATCGCGACCTTACTACAGAGTCGCAAACCAGTCACGAGAGCTATTTACAAAAAAGTCTGGAAAAAATTCAATAGCTGGCTGAATGGCCGGGACATAAATACGGCTAATATTCTACAGTTTTTACAGGAAGGTGTAAACAAGGGTTTAACCCTAAGTACTATTAAAGTACAGATAGCTGCCTTAAGTGTATACCTAGATGAACGCTTACAGGAAAATCCTTTTGTCGCTAGATTCTGTAAGGCAGTCGCTAGACGCAAGCCAGTCAGAATCACAAAAGTCCCATCCTGGGATTTAGCAGTTGTGCTAAAAGCTTTCTTGGGGTCACCCTTTGAGCCTATCTCAGAGGCCTCCCTAAGGCTTATTACCTTTAAGACAGTTCTCCTGGTGGCAATCACTTCAGCCCGTAGGGTCAGTGAAATCCAAGCACTTTCCATCAGGGAACCATTCCTACAGATCCTAGAAGACAGAGTCATTCTAAAGACAGACCCTGGGTTCTTACCAAAGGTAGCATCTAGTTTCCATAGGTCCCAAGATATTGTCCTCCCTTCATTTTGTCAAAATGCAGCAAATGAGAAAGAGGAACGTTTTCATTTATTGGATGTGAGGAGGTGTATTCTAGAATATCTTAAAATAACAAATCCATTCAGAATCTCAGACTCCCTTTTTGTCCTTTTTTCCGGACAGCGTAGGGGACAGAAAGCTTCAAAAGTAACCATAGCTAGATGGATTAGGCTAGCTATAGCAGAGGGGTATAAGGCCTTGAATAGAGATCCTCCTGAGGGTGTTAAAGCTCACTCAACAAGAGCGTTGTCTGCATCCTGGGCAGAAAGAGCTGGTGCCACCCCGGAGCAGGTATGTAAAGCAGCCACATGGTCAAGCTTTTCCACCTTTACAAGGCATTACCGACTGGACTTAATGTCTAGTCAGGATCAGGCCTTTGGGAGGAAAGTCCTCCAGGCCGTGGTCCCCCCCTAATCTGGTAAGTACTTGGGGATCCTCTCAAGGGCTGTCCTGGAAGAACACTTGGGAAAACTGGAGTTAGTACTTACCGGTAACTCCTTTTCCGGTGGTCTTCCAGGACAGCACGATCCCACCCTTTATTTGATTGTAGTGATGTACTAATGTTATTACCTGTTATGGTTTATATGTTTTTCAGTTCCATCCTTCGGTTCTTGGTGAATGACTGACCAGGGACCTGAGGGACCGCCTTTTGAACTGTGGCAATGTGTTTCCTGTGTCGATGGGAGGAGCTCCATCTCTCAAGGGCTGTCCTGGAAGACCACCGGAAAAGGAGTTACCGGTAAGTACTAACTCCAGTTTTTTATAACAACCCCCCCTCTTTTTTTCCCATAAGTGGTCACATACCCTCTGTTCTCGGGTGCATAAGGAGCTCAGAGTGCTAGGGGAGGAGAAAGAGCAGTACACTGATCTACCCAGTGAATGACTGTGCAAGGGGGATGTGTCAGAACAAGTTTGACCATTGGAGGAGAGCACAGCTAGAAAACTGACCGTGGTGTGTTCTCGTGCCTTATGTAGTCAATTTTTGATAGTAAAGCAATGCAAAGAGAACAGGATATATCTTAATATAAGTAGATGGTACAGCAGGCACATATCAGGAATATGTAATGTTGAGTTTACATATTCCTTAAACATTTTTGTGCCTATACAGAACTGACAGCCTGGTGCCTTAACTTTCTGTGTTGAAAGCACAACAAAATTACAGAATTCCTTATAGTGATGACAAACTGTTTTTTTTTTTTTTTTTTTTTTGTAATTCCTTTGACAAACATTTTATATCAAAACCCAAACTTTTAACCTATCCTACTTATGTCCTAATACTTAAAGCCTGACTCCATGTTTAATGTCCCTTTAAATAGTTAATTTGGGCTAAGCTGGCCCAACCAAAACTATTTACAGCACTAACAGACTTACTGTATTAACTGTATAAACCTCAGCTACCTACAGTTAACGGTGTTGTGTTCCGTCAGCAGGATAGGACCTTCCTGTCTCACTCCTGGAAGGAAATAGTCAAACTGAGAGCTGCTCAGCCATTCCCGTCAAGCTTTGCATTCTGTGAATGAATACAAAGCACCCTCTGATTGGCTGAGGAATGGAGCTGGGTGGATGAAGTCACAATCTCAGCCTCAGCCAATCAGAGTAAGATTTGTATTCATTGACAGAATGTAAAGCTTCCCATGAATGGCTGATCAGTGCTCAGCCTGACTCTATTTTATTCCTGGAGTGGGACAGGAAGTTCATATCCTGCTCATGGAACACAATGCTGCAATATACTGAGGCTACATAAAGTTAATAAAGCATGCACCTGTTTAGTACAGTGCAGTAAATCATTTCAAACTATTTAAAGTGACATTGAGCCCTGGTTCACACTGATGCGATGCGAGAAATGCACAAGATTTGCTGCGTTAATCCACATCGTACAGCAATAAGATTGTGTTCATGCAATCAGCTGCAGGTGTCAATAAAAGTTGACACCCCAAATGCAGGTTGCAGAACTCTGTGCATTTGCCTGAATTGGATCGCATGGGTGTTCCAATTCCAGTGCAGCTTAAAAAACAAAAAAGGGCCTGCACCATTTTGGTGCACATGCAGCTCTCTTTGAGCCATACAAAATGAATGGGCTCAAATCGCACAGACAACGCATGTGATTTGAAAAAGAATGCAGTGCGATTCCTGTGTGAATCACATGCAATTTTTTTTCCACATCGCAACAGTATGAACCTAGGCTAAATGTGGAGTTAGGCTGTAAGTTCCATGCAAGTATAAACAACACAACTGAATGAAGCTACAATGCAGCTAGTTTAAGTATCTGATTTTGACTTGATATCAGACTTTTGTAGTCCTTTTAGAGCACAATATCAGATGGGGAGAAAAAGAACCAATTACTTGTGCTGCATGCAAATGTCTTTGCTTTTTACATTCTTACATGCAGAGAGGAGAGGGCAGGAGGAGTAGAGAGATGACTGACCACATCGGTGTTCTGCTGTTCCTTCAGTATCCAACCAGCTGATTGGGGGTGGAGAGAGTACACCATGGCCCAAAGGGTATATCTCTCCAACAGAGCCTTGGATAGCAAGGTTTCTATCCATCCCTTCTCTATCAAAAACAAAGAAAAACAAAATGGCTGTATATACACTTAAACCTATCAGACTAGACTGTTGCGAAAACTAGGACACACTAAGATGCAGTAGCATAGTACATAAATCCATAGTTCTTTAAAATAAAAAACCTACAGACTAAAGCCTAGTACACACGGGCCTAATGTTTGGTGGCATCAGCCGGTTCAATAGAAACTGGCCGACATTCGGCCCATGTGTACTGCAGTCTAACAGAAGCCGCCCAATCAAAAAAGGTCAACCAATCGGCTCCCAATCGGTGCTCTCAGCCAAATGTTGAGAGCGCTGACCTGAGTGTTCTGGGGTGGGGGGGGGGGGGCTGTGTTTAATGTCAGAACACAATAGCACCTTTAGGGGAGATCGCTGTACTAACATTGCATCGTTGGTAAAGCTGCTCCTCCTCAACCTGACGGTTTTTTTTTTTCATTCAGCCCGCTGGATTGAACGAAAAAATAACTAGTAGTGTGTACCAGGCTAAATGCACTTAGAAGAGGGACAGATTTGGTAAGCTTATTAACCGCACGAACTACCATGCTATCATCAGCTGAGGACCAGAGCAATCTAATATGGTCAGGGTGAGGAGGGAGGATGGCCCCTGTGCTGTAGGAATAGCACCTGTACAAACTCACCTTTATCGCTTCAGCCCCTTTATCAGTTGGTGTAATTATTGAGACAATGGGGGTTATTTGCGAAAGGCAAATCCACTTTGCACTGCAAGTGCACTTGGAAGTGCAGTCGCTGTAAATCTAAGGGGTAAATCTGAAATGAGGGGAAGCTCTGCTGATTTTATCATCCAATCATGTGCAAGCTAAAATGCTGTTTTTTTTTATTTTCCTTGCATGTCCCCCTCGGATCTACAGCGACTTTACTTCCAAGTGCACTGCAGTGCAAAGTGGATTTTCCTTTAGTAAATAACCCCCAATGCCTTTTATTTTGTGGAGCATTTAGATATGTAAATATCTATTTGAAAAACCACAAACAGGAAGAAGCCATCATTACCATGCAGATAGTATCCTTAGTGTGAGCCGGAACACATGACATCCATACTGCAAGGCATATCCATGCTAACCAGTAAAGCACCATGCTGGCCTACTCTGCTGGATGGTGTCCTCAGTGGAAAAAACTAGCTTCCTTCCTGTCTCGCCATTACTACAAAATAAATCTGGTGATAGACCCATATCGCATGTTTTTATGAAAATATATTTACTTGATGAAGCAGATTCTCTTTGCCATCACAAATCAGCAGCTGACAGGAGTTGGCAGACAGTTTAGAGCTGACAACAATTAGCCAGTCACTCAGACAAGTCATCCTACTAATACATTCTGTCTAAGCAGCTGCTCGCGCAGATACCATGCGGAGAGGTCCTGGAGGAGTCTGTTACGCCTGGCTTTTGTCTGGTGTCACAATAATGTTCTCGGCAACGATTTAGTGGCGGCGCAAAATCTCACTCGCTCAGGGGGTGTGAAAAGAAGTTTTCTAACACTTATTTGCAATTTACACTTGCTTCCTTGCCTGCAACACTTGACGTAATGACCTGTGTGTAAGACACAAGAATCCGTGACTATGCTCATTTGTCAGCTTCTGTTATATGCAATCTGGGACTTCCCAGCATCTGTTCAACTACAAGTCCTGTGATCCCTCCAAAAATCGGTAATTTGCCAGGGATTGTGCAGCCAGTTGTTAAAACAAAGAAAGTGTAACTTCATCTTTTTGGTAAAAAAAAAATAAAAATACATAGCATCACAATTGTCATCTTAATAAATTTACACTTCTCCTTTTACCTTTTCTAAAATCTTTTTGAGCACTCTAAAGCTGGATTCACACTATAGAATTTTCTTTAGAGTTACCAAAACATACATTATGAGGTCAAACCTAAACACTTCCAATTTGTATCAGGCAGTCCCTTGCACTACATAGTTGAAGGTAAATCTAAAGGAAATCGAACTGCAAGAGCTGTTTAGTGTGTATCCAGCTTAAGGCTCCTTTCACTCAAGTGGCCAGGGGGGTGGTAAAAGCAAGCACTGGACAAGCGTTTTTACTGCCCACCTACAAGCAGCACATGGTGCCACTCAGGTGAGTAAACATTACAGCGCTGAGGTAAAATGAAAGGCTACATGAAGAGTTTGACAGGTGGCTCCGCCTGTCAGTCCCTCCCATGTGAGGGAATGCAACGGCACCACTGTCCCACAGTGCCAGAAAAAAAAAATAGGCACCCGGAGACGGCAGTATCATCCCCTAAACCACTGCAAATACAGAAAACACTGCTGGTAGTGTGAATGGAGCCCAAGTCAAATTCCCTGGTAGCTAAATAGCAGTTTAAAAAATAGCATATTGGAATGTGTGCAAATATATTTTTTTTTTAGAGCTTTAGTAAATCCTCAACTGCTTAATCACTTGACGTCTGCGCTATAGCCGAATGATGGCCACAGCGCGGACCTGAATTTCCGGGAGGCCGTCTTATGAACCGCAGTGCGCAGCGGGGCACCCAAGCATCCAACTCATCTGTATTGTCGGATTCTGATGGTTCAGCTGATTTAGCTGCACACGAGCAAATAAGAGTAAAGTAAAGTCACTTTAAGGAAAATTCTAGAGCGCATTCACAAACAATATGTTTAGATGTACGCATCTAAATTCAGCGCTATAGGAATCAATGGGCCATACACTCAGCTGTATCTACAAATGAAGATGTGCACTGCATTTTGCCGCATACAAATAAAAAAAGCAAGAGCCAGCTTCACATTGGACCGTATATATAATGGAAGTGTTCCCCTGAGGGGAGTCCACTTCACACAGGATCTAATGGTGAATACCATCTGTTCAGTCAGCTTTCACTGTTTCCACATTTGAACCCCTGGGCTTAAGGTGTGAAGACTTCGGTGGGCACAGAGCCCGCATTGTGTAGCTGCCCCATCTCTCCCACCCTTGGTGGGGGATCACTGGTTATGCCACTCTGCTCTGTGTACCCCCTCGGGATGTGCCGCAGTGATCATTTGTTTTTATTATCTGGTCAATTCACTTATGTTTGATCCACCTGATATTCCCTGAGGAAGATTATCTTTATTTGAAACGCGTTGAGAAATTGGTTAGCTCATTATCATATGTATAATCCATTTTCTGGTCACCTGTGTTCCATGCAGAATATACACACATGCCTGTGTGAATGAGCTGCTTTTTTCTGCGTGTGCATTCACCTGGGAGCATGTATAGATGTATCATGTATAGACTGTCATGTATAGATCATGTATAGACTGTAAAACCTTCAGCCTTTACAAACATTTTAATGTGAAATGTTCTGTAACACAAACAGTACTAACCAATCCTTGTTGCAGAACATTACCGTTAACTGGAATCGATTACTTTGTTACCACCATTTGCACATCATTAAAGTGGGGGAGTTGCATGCTTTTATGTACATGTTTTCAGCCGTCTCTGTACTTTATCGTATTTTCTCCTGTAGCGTTTTATGTTTGTTCACTCACCCCTTGTTTTTTATTTTACACGTTGATTTTGTTTTCTTTAATCACTCAGTGTTCCATACAAAGCCTGCCATTAATTATACATTAACAGCACACCGCGATAATAGACTTTAACGCACAATTATGGTAACAGCCAGACTCCTTAACCAATAGGTGATTTTTCTTTCCAGTGTTTAAACGAGTACCTGTCAAACCACGAGCTGCAAGCAAATAGTAAATGCATGAGAAAATAAATCCATTTCAGTGCTGCCTCTCTTCGCTGGTAACATTGTGAGCTTAAAGTGGAACTTCATCCATAACAGTCTGACAACAATTAATGTTCTTTAACAAAAGCCATACATTCCACATTAATAATTATGCTACCAAAATTAGTGTCTGCTGTAAACTGCCACCAGCTCCTGTTTCTTTCTTGAGGCTGCCATTTTGTCAAAGCCCAGAGTAGTCACTTCCTTACTGAAAACCCCCACTCTCTCAAATCTCCCCCTGTCTGGACTCAAAAACTGTCACCTTCTGTACTCAAAATGTGTGCATTTACAGCCTTGATTGTATGTCTTGGCTTAGATAGAGAGGAAGACTTACAGAAGCTTTACAGTGCTGAAGTTTACAGGCTGCCAATGAGGGAGAGAGGAGAGAATATTGGAGAGATAAGATATGACACTAATCTTATAATTTTACCTATGTTGTGTCTCCTCAGCAGTAGAGTTCATCCTGTCACCTCTCCTGATTTTCTCCCTCCCTAGGACTGGCTGTAGATTATGCAATTTTCTTCCTTTCAACCATGGGTTGACAGACAGAAAATCGCTTGATTCCTCCATAAACTCAGTGTTAATGGGGGAATCCCTCCCGCTGCGCTTTTGTATTTTAACAGCAGGTGGTTTCCCCACCATCGGAATACAGTGACTTTACAATACAACTTTATACAATGCTGCCCACCTGACCAGAGGCAGGGCAGCTTGATTAGGAAGAAAGTGGTGGTGGGAAATGTCAGGAAACTTTCCAGTTACATGACTCCTGAGACTGACGAAAAAAATAATTCTCACTGGAAAAATGTGGCTTCGCTCAGTTCACCTTTTTTCAAAGTAATACATTATAGTGCACCACTCAAAGTTCACAATAGGTTTACACAGGACAAATTGTGGCCCGTGGACCAGATACAGCTTTTTGCTTGCCTTGGTTCAGACCTTAGGACAATATTCCTCACTGACGTTGGGGCACAATTGTTCCCACTGACAGAATTTATAGGGAACTCTTGCTCCAACTTTCACCAACAATGGGGCACCTATTCGTTCCATGGATACCAATGATGGAGCGCTATTTCTTCAGTGATGCCAACCATGAGACACTCTCTTTCAGTAACACCCACTGTGGCATGCTATTCCTTCCCGTGACACCAGCCGTGGGACATTATTCCTTCCAGTGACACCAGCCATGGGACACTATTTCTTCCAGTGACACCAGCCTTGGGACCAGTGTTGGCTGGTGGTCTTTTTTGGGGGAGGTGGGGCGGCGAACAACCACCAACACCGCCCCCGCATCTGTCTGTTAGTCCTTCCTCCGGCACTTACCCCATCTGGATGGCAAGCATCGGGAAGCGGCAGGAATAGGGCTCCTGTGTCTTCTCCTCACTTCCACCGTGCGTCTCCTCCCCTCCTAGGCGTCCAATAGGATTGCCTGTCCTTTCAGCCAATCGAGTGACTGGTTTCAGACCCACTTCCTGATTGGCCGGGAGGAGGATCAGTGTTACAAACCGAATATTCGCTATTGCAACACACCTGGGTGGGCTCTGGACGCAAGGCTCTGTGTCCAGAGCCCACCCTATTTTGAAGCCTATTAGAGCCTCTGGCTCTAATCAGGTAATTCCAAAAATAAAATAAAACCCTGGCCACTGTAATATATGCACCCGGTGCCCTGAAAGGGGCCCGACGCATGGATAGGGGGGTGGTGGCATGAATGGGGGGGCGGCGCCCGTACGCCCTTAATGGATGCCCCCCTGGCATGGAACATTATTCCTTCCAGTTACACTGACTGATGGGGCACTATTCCTCTTATCACAGGTGCCAGGACATTTTTTTTTCTTTACTTCTGCTGACCACCAACCCTGAGGTATTGTTTACCATCGATTATGTATTTAATACTACAGATATCTGTATATGACTGTCAATTTACATACAGTGCCTTGAAAAAGTCATACCCCTTGAAATTTTCCACAGTTTGTCATGTTACAACCAAAAATATAAACGTATTTTATTGGGATTTTATGTGATAGACCAACACAAAGTGGCACATAATTGTGAAGTAGAAGAAAAATGATAAATGGTTTTCAAATTTTTTTGCAAATAAATATGTGAAAAGTGTGTTCCGCCCCCATAAATCAATACTTTGTAGAACCACCTTTCACTGCAATTACAGCTCCCCAATTTTGGGGGATGTCTCTACCAGCTTTGCCCATCTAGAGAGTGAAATTTTTTCCCATTCTTCTTTGCAAATTTGGTCTTTGGTCTATCACAATAAATCCCAGTGAATACATTGCCCTCAGTGAGCTCACTGACCATTAATGTTTTTAGGACCTTATCTCCTCCTATTTGCTATTGAACTGGTCCTTTGTGTAGAAAGTTTGGGGACTGCTGATTTACAGTCATAATACATAGCAAACATCTGGATTGCAGGTTGCACAGGTGAGATCTCTGAAGTTCTGAATAGTTACCAGGGTTTCGCTGCTTTTTGATCCTTTATTTTTAGCCACTGTAGCTAGGCGGTACCCTGCCAGGGTCCAGGTCTAGTAAACAGCCAATACACAAATTGGTCAGCTGTGTTCTGGGCTTGTAATGACCAGACCAAGGTTCTGGGCCCCCAAAATGGAGACTGCTCCACCCAACAGACAGGAGGTCTATGCATGGCAGTCGAGAGGACTCCACCCGGCAGACAGGAGGTCTGGCCCAGGAGTCAGGAGGGCTCCACCTAGGAGGGAGGTGGGAGCCAGTGTAGCACGAGGCTACTTGCTGTATGCACTGAGGTGCTGAGTGTCTAGTTTGTGGGAGACAGACCAAGGTCTAAAGCGTAAGGCATTAATTAGCAGGAGAGCTGTGTTCATTAGCCAGGAGTGCTGAATGTGGGTTTATTTTGTTAGCAGGACTGAAATGCTGAATACCCCTATGAGGGGAAAATACTGTGTTTGTTTGAACTTCTTTTTACATAAAAGTGGGCAAAACCAGCCCTGAAACTGAGAATAAGTAAGTGGCGGAGTCCTTAAAGCTGTACGTTTTGATGTGATCCTCTTACACCATGTAAGATCCTATATTCATACACAACACAGACCTCTATACATTTTCTGTCTTGGACAAAAAGTCTTTTATCCATCAATAATGAACGTGTAACATTGGTGCTTGCTGAAAACTCCTGCTGAATTATTTATAGCCATACCGATCTTTTATTCGTGTTTCAATAATGAGTGACTAATATGACAGTACTGAAGTCCGTTGTTAACAGAGCCGGTTAGGCTTCTCCCTCTGTTTTCTCCCCTTAGGCCATACGATGATGTATGTGTGTGTTTGGAACTCTCGCTGCTTTATGTTCTCAGTTTTGTTTCTGCGCCGTTTTAATCCTTTACTACATAAAGGGATTATTGGTGATTTAACAATACAGGATGGGTTGAAAACTGCATGGATATGTATAAATATTTGTTCTTCCATTGTATTTTGCACATGAACTCTTTCTATTGTATGCATATTTTGTCATGCAGACTTGTCTTTTTACCAGGTAGTCACATATCATTGCCTATGTAGGCCCAAGCAACAGGTTCACTTTACTGCAGCTCTTCCAATCAGTACATTTTTACTTTCCCTTCACTCCCCTGTTGCTCTATTTGGTCACTAAGGCAGAGGCCATACACGGTGCAAATTTATTTCTTGCAACCACAGGTTGGGTTGGGCAGGGGAACCCGCCCCCCCCCCCCCCCCCGCCGGGAGAAGACAATAATTATCACTAGCGATAATCCAGCAGGCTGGTTGTACCCAAGTTGATCAATTAACTTGATACATTCAGCCTGCCCATTAACGGTTCAGATCTCAGCAGGAACTGACTGAGATTCAAACCATGTATGGCCGGCCTAAGCCCTTGTGCACACCGTCAGACATTCTGACAACCAAATCTGTTGGATTTTGCCCAAAGGATTTTGTCCGAAACTGTTGCATACACACGGTTGGACAATCCGATCGTTCAGAACGTGGTGACGTTATTTCGTTACGATGGGACTACGTTCAGGCTAGTAGCCAATAGCTTTGGTCTAGAAATTTGATCTGAGCATGCGTGGCACTTTGTCCGATCTGAATTCTCTACACATGATCGGACAAAGTCAGATCGGAGCATGTTGTCGGAAAATTTTATAGCCCAGCTCTAAAACTTTGTTGGTCGGATATTCCGACGGAAACAGTCCGATGGAGCCCACACACTGTCGAATTATCCGACAACGCGGTCCAATCGGACATTTTCCGTCGGAATGGCTGACCGTGTGTGACTGTCTCTTCACCTCCATGTGATAGTGCCGGGTCAATCACCAAGTACCAGGGATGTCATATAAAAAGGAAAGAGGAGTGAATCACATGCTCCTCCATGCCTGGAGGTACCAGATATTGTTCTTGCTGCTGGTGGCTGAACTGAGTTTGACTTAAGGGGGGGGGTGTAAGGGCAGGGTTTAGCGTTGTAGGGAAGGTAAATATATGCTCTTCTGGGGAGAGGGCACTAAAAGCAAATCTGTTGCTTTGCCCTGCAAATCCAAAGAAACGGGGGTCCATTCCTAACTTTAGCGTAGCAGGCAAAGAGATGCCCTACTTTGCCATACTGTTAAAGTAAAGCCGCGTACACACGGGGCGGACTGTCTGGCCAACTAAGTCCGTCAGACAATCCGACAGACAGTCCGTCCTACTTTTGAATGAACGGACTTGACCACACACGATGAACAGACAGTCCGTTGAAAGCTTGCGCGATGACGTGTACAGCACGTACGACGGGACTAGAAATACGACGTCCAATACACTGCAATGCAACCTTCGGCCGTGTAAATCCTTTCTGAGCATGCGCCATACTTAGTCCGTCCAACTTGCCTACTCACGAGCGGACTGTCCGCTGAAACCAAAGTTGGACGGACAATATTACGGAAATTCCGAAAGACTTAGTCCGCCAGACTGTCCGCTGAAAAAGTCCGCTGAAGCCCACACACGAGCGGACTGTCCGCTGAAATGTGTTTCAGCGGACTAAGTTGGACGGACAGTCCGCCCGTGTGTACGCGGCCTAAGTCTTTACACTGGATTACTAAACTGACATTTGTAGTGACCTAAGGTGCCCTCCTTGACATCCTGAAAATTCCTAAATCTGGGATTTACATTGTCGTTACATTGCTCAAACATGACATTTGGCCACTTAGGTATTGAGCAACTGTGGTAGACATGGCAAAAGTGCGCATCTCTGCCTCATACCTGGATGTACCAGTTTTGTTCTTAGGGCTGCAGCAGAAGTCTGGGGTGGAAAACAAATGTAGTAACAGACACCTTGGGGTCCCTGGAAGTCATCTCAGCAAATACTTAACTTTACTTAAATGAATACTCTCTAAATTTGCAACCTTAGCTCTGGTGCATATCTTATACTGGTGAAAGCCAACAAGCCTTTACAGCCCAATTGAAGTATCGCACCTTTTTATCTTTTCATATTCTAAATGCCTAACCGACCTTCTTTTGTCAGTGAAGCTGCTGTTTTCATCCCATAAATGCCCTGTGCAGGCAGAGCGGAGTAGTAGCCACACCCCTTACCAAGTGTCCTCACACAATCCTGTATTGTACAGAAGATAGAGGGGGTCTCACATCTGTTCAAATTGTATGATGCCATAGGTCTAAATGGTGCTACTTAGACTGTACAATCATATGTAGACCCCCTATACAGCTGGTGTAACAGGAAAGTGGAGGCAAGACTCTAAATATTTAGGTTTTTCATACAAAGTATATTTGACTGCAGATATATTTTTTGTGATTTCAAATGGGTTTTACCAGCTGCGTATATGATGGATACGTTGACGTTTAAAAAAAAAAAAAAAAAGATGCACTTACCTATTATTTGGAATGGAAATTGAATGTTGTAAATACCTTCTATAATATATAATCTGAATTAATTAAATAATATTAATTAAATAATATTATTAATTAAATATTAATTAATTTATAATATTCTATAATAGGTGTACTTTTTAAATGAAAGTTCAGCAACACCTACCGCATCCTAAGCATTAATAATACTGATATACAGTAATAGTGTGCCTGAAATAAGGCTAAATCCTCAGAAAGATATTCTGTGAGGCAGTCTGGTGCACTTTGCTGCAGGTGGGAACCTGCCATAGAAAATAATGGCATTTCCTGAAATCATTTGATGTGTGTGCCAGGATGTGTCGCATAAAATTCATGAGGGAGAGAAAGCTTTGCTAGTCCTGGCAGGACAAGCAGAGGGAAATCTCTTGTCTTAGCTTTATTTCAGACCCATTAATGTATTGCAGTTATTTATGCTGAGGTCAGAGGTAGTCATATGTGCATTTTTGTTAAAGCTACACCTATTTGAAAGGACTCTTGAACCTTTCATTTCTCTTACTCCAATACAGGGAGGTTGTATAAGCAGTAAAGCATGTGTCAGTGGGTTTTATTTTTTGAACATACTAGCATTCTGTAACTGTTACTAAAATTCCCTGTGCTGGCAGCACTCTGGCGATCCAGACTGCTGCTCATACAGGACCCAGTGGTGTGGATCTCCAGTAGTCTGAACCATACCCTGCACAGGTCCCCAATCAACAAAGCTGATGCTCAAATGTACATCCTAGTATAGACACATTTATTGCAGAATAGGCAAGAAAAACGACTTAAACCAATTGGCGTTAACTGGTTTTCTGAAGTAATTTTGCCATAAAATAATCTGATCCTCATCCAATGCCAGCCATAGACATTCGAATCTCGGCCGCTTCAGCAGCAACCGGTCGAGATTCAAACTGTGTATGGGCAGACTGAATGTACCAAGTTGATCAATCAAATGATCAACTTGGGTACAACCAGCCTGCTGGACTCACTTATAATTATCGCTAGCAGCTATAATCGCTGTCTTCTCCCAGCGGGGGTGTTTTTTCAGCCTGCTGTCTGCTAAAAATGGGTCAATTAGTGCAGAATGAACTGCACTCCTGTCATCCACAGGAGAAGTAAAGCCAAACCAGATTTGGCTGGACTTCTCTTTTAGGCTGGGTTCACACTGCTGTGATGCGGGAACGCTGCGAATCCGCTGTGGGTTCTCGCATTGCATGCCTCCCAGCGGCAGTTCACACTGCCCTATGCGAACTGCTGGGAGTGTCAGTGAAAAGTTAATGACACCCCCGGATCAGTTCGCATATCGCAGTGCGATCTGCAAACTCGGACAGGAATCGGATCGCATGGTGTGAACACCCATGTGATCCGATTCTGCTGCGGACCAAAAAAAGGGTCCTGTGCGAGTTTGGGCCGGATGCGATGCGAATTCAGCCATACTATCTGTGTATGGCTGAGCTTGCATCGCACAGAGATCGGATGTGATTTGCAGTGCAGTGCGAATCACATCCGATCTCATCACCGCAGCAGTGTGAACCCAGCCTAAAACTGAATTTACTAAAACTGGAGAGTGCAAAATCTGGTGAAGCTGTGGGATGGTAGCCAATCAGCTTCTAACAGCTTGTTTAATTAAGCTTTGATTTAAAAAAAAAAAAAAAACCTGGAAGCTGCAGAGCTGCACCAGATTTTGCACTCTCTGGTTTTAGTAAATCAACTCCATATATTGGCAGAGCGCTCATTGAGCTATTTTCTTTATTATTTTCCTTACAGTTCAATCTCCCTACACTTCTAAAGTCACTTATAGCCACATTGGAGCCAATTTGTTCTAAAACTAGCACTTTGTGGGATTTTGGGAGAAAGCTAAAAATTTAGAACATACAGGCCCCCTACAGAAATTGTCCCTGGTTAAAAAAAAAAAATAAAAAATAAAACTGGACCCAGGACAACATTTAAAGTGACACAAAACTATGGTTTAAAAAAAAAAAAGAAAGAAAAATTTAATTCAAGTCTGTATTCTTAATGCAAAAAAGGTCCAGATTCCTTTTTTGCTGCTCAGTTCTGACTTCCTGTTAGAGGGTGGCTACGTTCATTCGGCATAGTCCCACTGTATGTAGGAACCTTCTCTTGCTCCCTTCTGAGATGGTCTGTGGCAGTGATGGTGAACCTTGGACCCCTAGATGCACCCCATGCACTCTGCAGTGTAGTTGAGCATCATGGGAAATGTAGTTCCAAAACATCTGGGGTGCCGAGGATCACCATCACTGTGCTATGCGATTTGTTTGAATGCTCACAGAGGATGTTTCAAGGAGGCAGAAAATAGTAAGGAACAATGTAATGAAAAGTAGATTGAAGGGCCATTAAAAAAAAGGGGGGTAAGAGGGATATGAATGTATAAATGTATCATTTTGTAGTATTTGATTAAATGATTATGAATGGATTTCATGGAAGCTCATAAGAGAGAGACGAATGTGAATGGTGAAATGTATAATAGATATGTAAAAAAATAAAAATAAAGATATATTTAAAAATGATTGTAGGGCCATTAAGTAGCGGTTGTGTATGGGTGATTTTTTGGGGGGAATAACGATATTATTTAGTGTCACTTTAAGGCTAACTAATACTAATGCAGTGTACAAGATATGCAAGGAAAGTTGGAATGTTTGAGCTTTGCAATTTCTTTACAATGCTGATGTTTAGTATTGCCTCCAGAAAATAATTTAAGTGTCTTGGCCATTCTACGTTTTAAATACTTGTGCTTTCTTTCTGTGCTGCATTGCATAGTACTACTGTTGGGATATAGTGCTCATAAAGCTTTTGTCATTTTTCCAGTCTAACCGTCCTCCTGCAAAGCTGAACCTGCTCACCTGCCAGGTGAAACCCAACGCTGATGAAAAGAAGTGCTTTGACCTGATATCACGTATGTATCATTTTTATTGCCCTCCATTTTATTAATGCTTCTCAGGTTTGTCCTCCGAGATGGTAAACAGAAGAAAAATTCCCCACCACTCGATCCAGCTAAAACCGGATTATAAACTATTTATACAATTTTAGATTGCAAAATGAGGTTTCATGCTTTTGCAAATGTACATAAAGCCACACTGTTGCGCCAAGGCAGCAATGCAAAGTGTGGCCTGTAACTGAACTATTTGAATGCCCGAGACGTGCGGACGAAAGGATATGGACAGCCGCACTCCAACACGATCACCTTTTATTGAATAAAAAGGCAGTCCATACAACAAATGGAGATGAAGGAATCATTACATTTAATTTGAATGTGCTTATAATAGGGGGTGTTCTTACAATATAAAGGGTCAATGGGGAGCTTCAATAACATATGGATGTATCTGATTGCTTCACTTGTCATAATCGCCTACGTGTGTGTTCTATTGGCTACACGTGATAATGGTAATGATGGCCAGGTACGATCGTTTAGTCATCTACACTTGTATATATATCTGTGTTTTTAGCCTGTTATTTTAGCTATGACTAAGCACCAGCAAGGGTGTGAAATGGGTTAGCAACAGTGCCTTCAAAAAGTATTCATACCCCTTGAAATTTTCCACATTTTGTCATGTTACAACCAAAAATTATAAATGTATTTTTTGGGTATTTTATGTGATAGAGTAACACAAAGTGGCACATAATTGTGAAGTGGAAGGAAAAGGATAAATGATTTTAATTTGTTTTTACAAATATTTGAAAAGTGTGGCGTGCATTTATATTCAGCCCCCTTTACTCTGATACCCTTAACAAAAATCTAGTGGAACCAATTGCATTCAGAAGTCACCTTTTTTAGTAAATAGAGTCCACCTGTGTTTAATTTATTCTCAATTTATATACAGCTGTTCTGTGAAGTCCCTAAGAGGTTTGTTGGAGAACCTTATTGAACAAAGAGCATCATGAAGGCCAAGGATAAGGTTGTGGAGAAGTTCAAAGCTTGGGATATTTCTATATAACCTAACCCTGCTTTAAACGTCTCATGGAGCACTGTTCAATCCATCATCCCAAAATGGAAAAAGTAGGGCACAACTGCAAACCTAACAAGACATGGCCGTCCACCTAAACTGACAGGCTGGGCAATGAGCTCATTAGGCTGGGTTCACATCTAAGTCCCATGCGGCTCACGTCAGGGGTCTGTTGCATCTCTGTTTCAGAGATGAATCAGGGGCCGAATGTTTGGCTCACTTCGCCCCTGAAACGGATACAAAGACTCACAGCACTCCAGTGCAAGCCGCTCCGCAGCCACCCTGAAGATATGTGAAGCGGCTCCATAGAGAGCCAGTCGCAATCTCCTGTCGTGCGAATTGGATGCGGAGAAACCCGCATTCAATTTGCAATAGTGTGAACCCAGCCAGAATCAGAGAAGCAGCCAAGAGGTCCATGGTAACTCTGGAGGAGCTGCAGAGATCCACAGCTCAGGTGGGAGAATCTGTCCACAGGACAACTATTAGTTGTGCTCTCCACAAATCTGACCTTTATGGAAGAGTGGCAAGAAGAAAGCCATAAGAAGTCATTGTTGCAAGGACAACAAGAAGTCTAATAAGAAGTCCCATTTGCAGTTTGCAAGAAGCCATGTGGGGACACGGCAAACATGTGGAAAAAGGTGCTCTGGTCAGATGAGACCAAAATGTAACTTTTGGGCCTAAAAGCAACACGCTATGTGTGGCTGAACACTAACACTGCACATCACCCTAAACACACCATCCCAACTGTGAAACATGGTGGTGGCAGCATCTGGTTGTGGGGATGCTTTTCTTTAACAGGGAAGCTGGTCAAAGTTGATGAGAAGATGGATGGATCCAAATGCAGGGCAATCTTAGAGGAAAACTTGTTAGTCTGCAAAATACTTGAGACTGGGGCGAAGGTTCACCTTCCAGCTGGACAATGACCCTAATACAGCCAGAGATACAATGGAATGGTTTAGATCAAAGCATATTCATGTGTTGGCTCAGTCAAAGTTCAGACCTAAATCCAATTGAGAATCTGTGGCAAGACTTAAAAAAAATTGCTGTTCACAGACGCTCTCCATCCAATCTGACAGAGCTTAAGCTATTTTGCAAAGAAGAATGGGCAAAAATGTCACTCTAGATGTGCAAAGCTGGTAGAGACATCCCCAAAAGGACTTGCAGCTGTAATTGCAGCGAAAGGCGGTTCTACAAAGTATTGACTCAGGGGGACTGAATACAAATGTTTATTTGTAATAATGTTGAAAAACATTTATCATTTTCCTTCCACTTCACAATTATGTGCAGTTTTGTATTGGTCTATCACATAAAATCCCAATAATATACATTTATGTTTTTGGTTGTTGTGATATGACAAAATGTAGAAAATTGTAATGGGTGTGAATACATTTTCAAGGTAACACTATATCGGATTCCTTCACCTCTATTTGCTGTATGGACTGTCTTTTTATTCAATAACACCCCTTTCACACCAGGGCGTTTTGCAGGCGCTATAGCGTCAGAAATAGCGCCTGCAATCCGCCCTAAAGAAGCTGCACCATTGTGTGTAGTGTGAAAGCCCCAAGGGCTTTCACACTACAGCAGTGCGCTGGCAGGATGTCAGACAAAAGTCCTGCCAGCAGCTTCTTTGGAGCGGTGAAGGAGCGGTGTGTTTACCGCTCCTCCACCGCTGCTCCCCAATGAAATCAATGGGGGCAGCGCTGTAATACCGCCGGCAAAACGCCGCTATTGCGGTGTATTGCCGGCGGTTTTAACCCTTTCGCTGCCGCTAGCGGGGGGTAAAAGCGCTCCGCTAGTGGCCGAAATGCGCCGCAAATCCGGCGGTAAGACGCCGCTAAAAATAGCGGCGTTTTACCGCCGACGCAATGAGCAGTGTGGTGTGAAAGGTGTCTAAAGGTGATCATATTTGAGTGTGGCTGTCCAGTTCCTTTCATTCTCATGTTTACTGCATGCAGAGCCAGCACCCTTCCATGTGCAGGGGAGGTGTAGCTTCAGGACTGCCACCTGGAGCGGTATACCATTTGTATTTGAATGCCCGACCTATATATATATATATATATATATATATATATATATATATATATATATATATATATATATATATATTGGAGTAGGTTTGCCATGCAGGTAGCCCTATCCTTCCTAAAGGCACAGCAAACACCAGAAGGCCAGATTCACCCGAGACAGCTGGAGACCCCCAGTGTGTGTGTCAGCATCAAATCTAGGAAACCAAAAATGACAGCTGCGTAAACCAGTTTCTGACCTCGGAAGGTAAAGGTGGACATGAGCAGGGAATCTTGTTTTTTTTTGCAGATTGTGAGGATAGGTTCACCTTTAGCAACATGTTACACCCAAATTCTGGGTGTAACATCTTGCTAAGGACCGGACACCCTCACCCCCTGAGCCCCCACCCCATGACAACAGAGTCTTCCCCCCGAAAGCCGCTGTCACATTTTAAGGCAGCCCAGCTGTGCGGCATTATCGCTGCACATCTGCTTGTCATTCATTCACAGGGATCTTTGATTTTGCAGAAAAGCACTGCAGTCCATTTAATGTGGTTTCCTATGGATCACATTCACATCTGTGCAGTTTCAACCACTGCGTTTTTTTTCTGAAAGGGTCAGAGACTTTTTTTTTTTTTTTTTTGCCCACAGCAGGTTGCGTTTTTTTGTTCCATAGACTTGAATGGAAACGTTGCAGAAACTCATCAAAAATGCAGTGCTTGCATTTTTGATGCATCTCCATTGGTTTCTCCTGCGTGACAACAAATGCAAAATGTGAAAAAAAAAAGAAATAAAAAAAAAAAATCAAAATGCGCAGGAAAAAATGCATCCACCTCAAGTTGCCTAGGTGTGTACCTAGCCCTAGAGTCTGCTGATCAGTGCACTCGTAGTCCATTGAATCTTCCTCCAGCTTTGTGACTGAAGGCCCATATGGAGGTATGGGTAGAAAGCTGGTGGAAGAGTGTGCAGGAGCCTGACATTGCGTCCTCAAATCCATTGATCACAGGTGTGACACTTTTCAGGCTCCTGTGTTTAAAAAAAAAAATAATTGAAAATTTTTTTTCTACCTGCAAAAATATGCACATTTATTTAGTTTACTCAAATGTGAACTTAGCCTTTTAGAAGTGATTTTCTTTTTTAATTTTTTTTATCTTTAAAATCAGCAGCACAAATGGACTTGCACTTGAAGGTGCCTCCATATGTTACTAAAACCCGGTTTTAGTACAAATACTGACTTCAGCCCAGAAAGCTCCCCAACTCTTTTTCCTCACTGCTGGTCCCTATGTATGGAGAGAAGTCTCATAGACCAGTAGTGAGGTGAGGACAGCGGAGAGGGTGGGCATGAGCTTAACCACAGGATGTGGTAAAGATTTGCACAGCAGAACACTGTCCAGAAATGTCAGATTTTGGAGATTTCTACAAACACATGCATCCAAATTTAGAATATTTTCATGTCTGCTGTCAGTGTTGATGTTCTAAAGTGACTACAGGCTCACTTTAAGGCAGAAATGTATAGCTTGTAGTCCCTGTGGGCTACTCACGAGCCATGATTTAGGGACAGAATCATAGTAAATGAGTCAAGACTTGGTTAATACACTACTGTAGATGGCCTATCAGTTCTCCGTCAGTCCCAGTGCCTGGTATGATGTGTGTAATCAGTTATTTGGGTGCAGCATATTCTGCGCTCAGGCCCCTTTATGCATTGGGGCTGTAAATTCCAGGCTGGCAATGTTCAACTAAGGTAGACTTCATGCTGGTTTTTGGTTGGCAACATCATTGCTGCTAGGGCTGATTACATAAAACAGCCATCCAGAAATCGGTCTGGTTCTCGTAGGGCACAGCCCCTCTCTTAAAGAGAAATTCCAGTTGTTTAAAATAATAAAACAGTCAGCAGCTACAATTACTGTAGCTTCTGACTTTTCAGAAACAGACACTTACCAGCCCAAGGATCCAGCACTGTCTTCCCCTGGGCCAGTTCTTTGGCAGTCTTCAGATTCCCAGCACTGCCATCTTGGCTGTGAGAATCAGCTGTGACCTCCTGCTGTTTCACAGCCGGCTCTCCACTGCGCATGCGCAAGATCACCCTGCACTGTCAGATTGGTCCCCCAGCCTTCTAGGTGAGAATTGCAGGAGTTGAAAAAAAGGTACCCACTCCCAAAAACAAAATTAAAAAAGCAAATATGGTGGATGGGTTGGGGAGGGGGAGTCAGATTAGCAGTACTTTCACTTTTAGGCTGGGTTCACGCTTGCCGTGGCTCACAGCAGGGGGTCCGATGCGTCCCTATACACCGATTCAGGTGCGAATCGGGTCCAAATTTCTGCCTGAATTCACACCTGATTTGGAGCCAAAGATGCACAGGATCCTTCTGCAGTTCGGACCATGGCCCACCCCGTGATGTGTGAATCGGCTCCATTGAGAGCTGATCACACTCTCCTGTCATGTGAATTGAATGTGGGGGAACTTACACCCAATTCGCATAAGTGTGAACCCGGTCTAAAGTGACATTCTTTCTGCTTTAAGGACACATGAGGACTTTTTGTGCACTGATTTAATATATACCCTACTTGTATATTTTTTATTTATAGCTGACAAATTGACAGAAATGTGATAAAATGTATTTTTGACATGACTGGTATTACATTTTTTTTAAGTTTGTTTTTTCTTCCCCAAATTCTATCACTATTTTTCTTTGTTCTGTTTCTTCTTTCCCCCACAGCCAAAGCTCCTATTTATTTTATCTTTAGAACTCTTGCACACCACAGCTTGAAAAATCTCAGTACAGCATTTCTTTCTTTTCTTTTTTACTGACAATGTGCCTGTACACACACGTAAACAAATGCTGCGTATTCGTAACTAACATTTTTTTTTTTAATTGTATAATTAGGGTTGTCCCAATACCGATACCGAGCATTTGTGCGAGTACTTGTACTCGCACAAATGCTTCAGATGCCTTATCCGATACCTGGTCAGCGGGTGGACGGAGAGGGCGGGCGGAGTCAGCGGGTGGAAGGAGAGGGCGGGCTGAGTCAGCGGGTGGACGGAGAGGGGTCGGGCGGAGTCAGCGGGTGGACGGAGAGGGGTCGGGCGGAGTCGGCGGGTGGACGGAGAGGGGTCGGGCGGAGTCGGCGGGTGGACGGAGAGGGGTCGGGCGGAGTCGGCGGGTGGACGGAGAGGGGTCGGGCGGAGTCGGCGGGTGGACGGAGAGGGGTCGGGCGGAGTCGGCGGGTGGACGGAGAGGGGTCGGGCGGAGTCGGCGGGTGGACGGAGAGGGGTCGGGCGGAGTCGGCGGGTGGACGGAGAGGGGTCGGGCGGAGTCGGCGGGTGGACGGAGAGGGGTCGGGCGGAGTCGGCGGGTGGACGGAGAGGGGTCGGGCGGAGTCGGCGGGTGGACGGAGAGGGGGCGGGCGGAGTCAGCGGGTGGACGGAGAGGGGGCGGGCGGAGTCAGCGGGTGGACGGAGAGGGCGGGCGGAGTCAGCCTGTGTAATGACACACATTACAAGGGGGCGTGGGTGAAGGGGGCGTGTCTTCTGCTGCCCTTTACCGCGCTGTGACAGAGATTGAAGCTGAGTTTACTTTCACTTTCCTATCTCCTCTGGAGATCCAGGTACAAAACTAAAGAGAGAGATCAGGGAGAGAGAAAAATCAGAGAGAAAGAAATCAGAGAGAGCCGTCGGCGGCTGAACATCCCGACGCCCATCTTGGTACACCCTGCACTCGGCTGTAGTAAGCCAGCAGTGGACATCTTGTTACACCCAGCCCATATAGTTCGAGCTGGGTGTAACAAGATGTCTGCTGCTTACTGCGGCAGGGTGTACCAAGACGGGCATCACAGCATTTCAAAAATAAATCCTTTCCTCATGTCATTTATTGCTGCATTTCAGTGCCAGCCACCTGTCAGTGCCCATAAGTGCCATCTATCAGTGCTAGCCACTTCTCTGTGCCATCTATCAGTGCCACCTATTAGTGCCCATAAGTGCCACCTATTAGTGCCCATAAGTGCCACCTATCAGTTCCCATCAGTCAGTTCTAACCATCAGACAGTGCCACCTATGAGTGTCCTTCAGTCAGACTCACATGACATTAAAAAAAAGTATTGGTAACCGATATCGGCGAGTACTTGAAAAAATATCGGTACTTGTACTTGGTCCTAAAAAAGTGGTATCGGACAGCCCTATATATAGTATAAAAATCTGAATTCCCGGTCAGTATTTTGCAACAATTCGCACTAATACACACATATGAGCATAAATATGAATGGATTTTGCATAAGTGCAAATACACTCTTAAATATGTGTGAATACGTGCAGCACAAATGCTGATGCTCACACATCAGTGCAAGACGCCTTAATTGGCTATTTATATATTTTTTGGTGGAGTTCTTGTTCGACCCATATTTCCTAATAATACAACATTGAAGGTGAATAATAGTGTTGGTTTTCTAGCTGGATTCTGCAAACAGTCCATATAGAATGCATTTAAACTGTTTTTACTTTCCAGATAACAGAACATACCACTTTCAGGCAGAGGATGAGCAGGATTATATAGCGTAAGTGAGCCTTATATGGAATTATGTGTAAAGTAAGTGTGGAGATGAAGAGAATAAATGTAATAGAAAACCTCATAGGGGAGATGTGTTGCCTCCCTGAGGCTTTGCTGCGCTGCTAATTTATTCCGTAGTATAATAGTGAATTGAAAACTGTTTCTGTAATTGCCTGTGCTATGCCGGTCTCACTCCATGTAACCTCTGTCAAGGGAATAATGAAAACCATGCCGCTCCTATGAGATCCCACGTTATCAGGGAACCCTTTTTATCTGGGTACACACTATAAGAAAATCAGGAAAACGATCGTCCGGTTTTCCTGGATGTTTCACAGAAGATGAAACCGATTATGGTACTAATTGTACGAAAATTCTCATATGACAAAGGTTTTTTTTTTTTTTTGACTTGCTGTTTATTGTTTATGACCATGCGTAGTGTTTCATTTCAGATTTTTCTCATTACGAAAACGGTACGCATTAAACAAAAATCGTTAGTTCTGTTCACATATGAGAAAACGTTCAAAGTTGGTCCCTTTGGAAATTTTCGTTTGATTTTGACATCTGATTCAGATTTTACAAACGATCGTTCCTCGTATGGAATTTTTCATAGTGTGCCCCTTACTTTACTGGTAGTGCAGAATGATTGGTGAAGGACTGGGGGTTGGGGATCAGTTCTGTACAGGCAAACATATGTTGGGCTTGTGGCACGGAGTGGAAAAACGTGCCCATTCAGACGTTTAAAAAAAAAAATATGCGACCAGGTAGGCTTTTGAATGCAGAATGGGCATGCTATGTCTCTTCTGCATTTAACCTTTTCACGCTGGCGCCTCCCAGCCCTTTAAAGGTTTATGAGGCTGGGCGGTGCTCGAGAGCACGTGTCCGCCATTATTGGCTCCCGTGGTGGTCACGTGATGCAAAAACTTTCAGTAAAAGTAAGCAGGAAAGCCCTTAAAACAATATCTGGCGAGGACTAAACTTACTGTTTTGGCTCTATCATTGAGCCAAGAATCCCCAACGGGTCACACCAGCTAGGCATGATGCAACCATAGGTGACAATGAAATGTAAGTAAGGTGTAACCCTTCTCACTAAAATCTTATAATCTTTACCTTGTAAATTCAATTTCAAAAGTCATTGTCCGTCTTTTGAAATCTGCAAAAATTGGTGATGTTGCCAGAAAGTTTCTTGCTCAAGCTCTTCCTGTTATACAAACAGTCTGTCCCTCTTTTCCAATTCCTGTGTTGTCCAGTGGAGACTATACGTGGCTGTGCTGACACACATTGCTCAGACATGTTTGGTAGTTGCCAACATTTGGTAGCCAACCCTGAGCAATGTTGTGCATGTAGACAGGAAGTGGCTGTAAAGAGACCAGAGGAGAACACAGTGCTTTAGCGAATTAAATGTTATTCAGTTAGGGTTTAGTTCTCCTTATATTAAAGTGGTAATAAACCGCGAAAAAAAAGTATTAGGTCCCCTGATGTGCTAGCATGCACTGCATGCTAGCACATTATGACAGGCTTACCTGAAAACGAAGCTCTCCAGCGGCGTGCTGTCACTGTTCTTGGAGCTTCCATCTTGACCCAGTCTTTCTTCCGGGTCTGCGGGCTCTGGGTGCTCGAATGGCCAAGCTGCAATGAAGTCCCTCCTGCATGAGGGGGTCACGGCTGTGACGCGGAGTTCTGAATAAATGGCACCGTCCATTCAGAACTCGGCAAGCATGTGCTGGTGACATCACCGGCTGCTGTTAAAGTAAATATCTCCTAAGTAGTGCTCATTTATACATTTTATACGTTTTATTATAGGCTTACCTGTAGGTAAAAATCAACCACCTGACCTTACTACCACTTTAACCACTTGCCACAAAATCACGTACCTGTACATTGTTTGACTTCATGTCAAACCGGAGTGATGCCTGCAGCTATTACCCCGGTACCATTTATTAGAGCCGACGGTCGGCTCTTTTGTAATAGGAACTGATGTGGCTAAGCAGCCGCTCAGCTGTTATTACAAGAAGCGGGAAGGGACCCTCTGCCTTCCGCTGCTTGCCCCGGCTCTCCTGTCCCACTGTGAGACTTGAGCGACCAGCCCGCGCATTCGTTGGCTGGCTGGAGACTCGAACAAAGCCAGAATTTGCTTTGATCAGGTCTCGGATATGGTAACACAGAAGCGACGTCATGAAATCACTTCCGGGTTAGGCCCCTTTCACACTGGGGCGGTTTTCAGGCGTTACAGCGCTAAAAATAGCGCCTGTGTAGCGCCTGAAAAAACCGACCCCTTTCACTCCAGTGTGAAAGCCGCAGGGCTTTCACACTGGAGCGGTGTGCTGGCAGGACGGTGAAAAAAGTCCTGCTAGCCGCATCTTTGGAGCGGTGAAGGAGCGGTGTATTCACCGCTCCTAAACCGCTCCTACCCATTGAAATCAATGGGACAGCGCGGCAATACCGCTGGCAAAGCGCCACTGCAGCGGCGCTATGCGGGCGGTTTTAACCCTTTTTCGGCCGCTAGCGGGGGTTAAAACCACCCCGCTAGCGCCCGCAGACCGCCGCTAAAACGACGGTAAAGCGCCGCTAAAAATAGCGGCGCTTTACCGCCGACGCCCGCACCGCCCCAGTGTGAAAGGGGCCTTACTGGTATCCTAAAGCCGACAGTTTTTGAAAACTGAAAGTATTCAAAATGCAGATCTTGGCATTTTGAATGCTTTGAAGTGCAAAGGAGGGATTTGGGGTCTTATAGACCCAAGATCCCTCCATAAGGAGTATCAGATCATGAGCAGTAATTCTAGCACTAAACCTGCTCTGTAAATCTGAAGTGGTAACCTCTAAAGGTTTTTAAAGCATCGCATTTGAATAGTAAAATGTACATAGTTTGTCGCAGTTTTGCGGGTGTTCGCAATTTTAAAGCGTGACATTTTTGGTATCTACTCGGCGTGACATCGTCTTTTATATTTTACAAAAAAATAGGTGTGGCTTTTTTTTTTTGCATACTGTGTTTGAAAACCGCTGCACAAATACTGTGTGACATAAAAAATTGCAAAACCCACCAATTTATTCTCTAGGACCACTGCCTTAAAAATATATATATAATGTTTGGGGGTTCAAACAAATTTTCTAAAAAAAAAAAAAAAAAAAATGATTTTCACATGTCAACAAAAGAGTGCCAGAAAAGGCCTGGCCTTTAACTGGTTAAGAACGGTTTGTGGTATACTTTAAAAATGTTGTTTACTTTAGGTCAGGCACATTTATGTGTGTCTTTAAAAGAAGTATAGAGTGGATATAAAAAGTCTAAAGTAATAAAAGTATAAAGTAATACCCCTGTTAAAATGTCAGGTTTCTGTGATGTAAAAAAAAGACAAAGATAAATAATTTCAGAACTTTTTCCACCTTTTTAATGTGACCTATAAAACTGTACAACTGAAAAACAAACTGAAATCTTTTAGGTGGAGGGATGTAAAAATAAAATTAATATGGTTGCATAAGTGTGCACACCCTTAAACTAATACTTTGTTGAAGGACCTATTGATTTTATTCCAGCACTCGGTCTTTTTGGGTCTGTCAGCATGGCACATCTTGACTTGGCAATATTTGCCCACTCTTCTTTGCAAAAACACTCCAAATCTGTCAGATTGCGAGGGGCATCTCCTATGCACAGCCCTCTTCAGATCACCTCATAGACTTTCAGTGGGATTCAGGTCTGGGCTGAGCTGGGCCATTCCAAAACTTTAATCTAATTCTGGTAAAGCCATTCCTTTGTTGATTTGGATGTATGCTTTGGGTTGTTGTAATTCTGAAAGATGAAGTTCCTCTTCATGTTCAGCTTTTTAGCAGAAGCCTGAAGGTTTTGTGCCAATATTGACTGGTATATGGAACTGTTTATAATTCCCTCTACCTTGACTAAGGTCCCTGTTCCAGCTGAAGAAAAACAGCCCCAAAACATGATGCTGCCACCACCATGCTTCACTGTGGGTATGGTGTTCTTTTGGTGATTTGCAGTATTGTTTTTGAGCCAAATATATCTTTTGGAATTATGGCCAAAAAGTTCAACCATGGTTTCATCAGACCATAACACATTTTCCCACATGCTTTTGGGAGACTTCAGATGTGTTTTTGCAAAATGTAGCCAGGCTTGGAAGCTTTTCTTCATAAGAAAGTCTTGCCATTCTGCCCCATAGCCCAGACGTATGAAGAATACAGAAGATTGTTGTCACATGTACCACACAGCCAGTACTTTCCAGATATTCCTGCAGCTCCTTTAACCGCTTTACCCCCCACGGAAGATTTTACCCCCTTCGTGACCAGAGCACTTTTTACAATTTGGCACAGTTTCGCTTTAACTGACAATTGCGCAGTCATGCTGTACCCAAACTAAATTTGCGTCCTTTTTTTCCCCACAAATAGAGCTTTCATTTGGTGATATTTGATCATCTCTGTGGTTTTTATTTTTTGCGCTATAAACAAAAAAGCGTCAATTTTGAAAAGAACATTTTTTTTACTTTTTGCTATAATAAATATCCCCAAAAATGTTTTTAAAAAACACATTTCTTCATCAGTTTAGGCCAATATAAATTCTTCTACATATTTTTGGTAAAAAAAAAATTGCAATAAGCATATATTGATTGGTTTGCGCAAAAGTTATAGCGTCTACAAACTCTGGGAAAGGTTTATGGTATTTTTATGGCTTTATTATTATTATTATTATTATTTTTTTACTAGTAATGGCGGTGATCTGCAATTTTTAGCGGTACTGTGACATTACGGTGGACAGATTGGACACTTTTGACACATTTTTGGGACCATTGACATTTTTACAGCGATCAGTGTTATAAAAATGCACCGAATATTCTGTAAATGTCACTGGCAGGGAAGGGGTTAACACTAGGGGACGATCAAGGGGGTTAACTGTGTTCCCTAGTGAGTGTTTCTTACTGTATGGGGATAGGACTCGCTGGGGGAGGAGACATGTCTTTGTTCCTACTTTGTAGGAACAAACGATATGTCTCCTCTCCCCTGACAGAACAAGGATTTGTGTGTTTACACACAAAAATCCCCAATGCTTGCGCTCGTGCCCACGATCATGGGTAGCCAGCGGCGATCGCTCCAGCCACAAGCATCGAGTCCCCGGCTTTTCAGCAGGCATGTGCGCATGCCCCCTGGCGGCTCTTAAAGGGTACAACGTATCCATACAGGGTTTCACCCAGCAGAGCCATTTTTCCAACTTATATTGGCGTGAGCCGGTTGGCAAGTGGTAATGTTGCTGTAGGCCTCTTGGCAGCCTCCCTGACCAGTTTTTTTTTTCTCGTCTTTTCATAAATTTTGGAGAGACATCCAGTTCTTGGTAATGTCACTCGATTGTCTTCACTGTGTTCCATGGTATATCTAATGCCTTGGAAATCCTTTTGTACCCTTCTCCTGACTGATACCTTTGAACAAAGAGATCCCTCTGATGCTTTGGAAGCTCTCTGCGGACCATGGCTTTTGTTGTAGGATGCGACAAGAAAATGTTAGAAAAGACCTACTAGAACAGCTGAACTTTATTTTAGATTATTTCGAGGGACTTTAGATGAGGGAAAGTGTGTACTGGCTCCTATTTACCATGAGTTTATTGTGATTGCTTAATTCTGAACACAGCTACATACCCAGTTATAAGAGGGTGTGCACACTTATGCAACCATATTATTTTTATTTTTACTTCCCAACCCTAAAAGATTTCAGTTTGGTTTTCAACTGAGATGTACAGTTTATAGGTCACATTAAAGGTGGAAAAAGTTCTGAAATGATTTGTCTTTGTCTAATTTTTACATCAGAAAAAAACTGACATTTTACCACGGGTGTGTAGATTTTTTATGTCCACTGTATTTTTGAGACTAATGAAATTTTGAATGTGCAGGTCTCTGCTTTTGAAGAAATTATTTTTATTTTGTTTTGTCCTGCTTTTCACAGTTGGATTTCAGTGTTAACTAACAGCAAAGAAGAAGCACTTAACATGGCATTCCGTGGAGATCAGAGTTCGGGAGAGAGCAGTTTGGAGGACTTGACTAAAGCGATTATTGAAGATGTACAGAAAACACCAGGAAATTATGTCTGCTGTGATTGTGGGTCACAAGGTAACATTAAAGTGATACTAAAGTCTTTTTTTTCCCCCTAAATAACAAACATGTTATACTTCCCTCCTCTGTGCAATGGATTTGCACAGGGAAGCCTGGATCATCCTCTTTTTGTGTCCTTTGCTGCTTCTGGTCCCTCCCTCCTAGCAGCTTGCTATGGGGGCACCTGAGCCGAACTGCAGCTCTGTGTATCCATTCACACAAGGAGCTGCCGTTTGTCCCCCCCCCCTTCTCTCTCCTGATTGGCTAACTGACTTTGACAGCATCGGAAGCCAATGGTGCCGCTGCTGTGTCTCAGCCAATCAGGAGGGAGAGTCTCAGGCAGCGAAGGGATTCGTAGACATCATTGGAGAGAGATGGGGCTCAGGTAATTGTAGAGAGTGGTGTCTCTCAGCTTTAGAGTTGCTGTACTCTGGGGTGCCTCATTCACAGCTGCTGCACCACAGATGCTTTGGAAGGAGGGGAAGAAGTATTAATTGCTGTGTTAAAAGAGAAGTGTGGGATTTAAAAAAAATAAACACGTACTGACCTAGGTGCATGTAGCATGGATCCGATGCTGCATCTGTCCCCCGCCACCTCTACCCTGAGAACTGAGCTCAGTTTTCCATCTTCGGTAAGCAGAGAACTGGTGACTGTGAGTCACCGACTCTCTGCTTTGCCCTTCGAAATTTGCCCAGTTCTGCAGGGCCCCGGCAGATTTTGATCCGTGTATGGCCACCCCCATTCAACACAAGTCAGTCATTAGATGGCTTGTGGAAGGGGATGGTTGAAAAAAAAAATTCAATCAGTGGCTGCAGCTGCTGATTGACTGCACTTGTAGTGCAAAGTGGATTTTCCTTTAGTAAATCAACCCCTATGTGTCCATGCACACAGAGGCGTTTAGAGGCAAAAAAAAAAGGAGCAGCTGCATTTTGGCAGAAAAAGCTCTTGACGCATGTAAACACTAGGCACGTTTTGGTCTTGAGTGTTAATTTCAGTGGCCAGAATCAGTGATATTTAATTTTATTGGCCAGAATAATAATTATTAACGCTCAATCGCTTGACCCAAAATGCAGCAGCTGTAATTTGTTTTTATTATTGCCTTGGACTTTATTTAATAAAAGATTTTTGGGTAAAACACTTTTAAGTAGAACTATAGGCAAAACTTTTGTTTTCATTGGCTAGAGCAAGGGAGACCTTGGGACACCACCTGTGTCCCATTGTGGAGATTTCCCTTCACTTCCTGTCCCCATAGCCTAACAGGAAGTGAGAGGAAATCCCTGCAATTTAAGTAAATTCCCTGGAGACCCCCAGGTCACCAGAACTAGTGGAAAATTTGCCCTTTATTACTTTTGGGACAACCCAATTTTGGGGATTTTCTTTTACTTTCAATGATGATAACTGGGACAAATAGAGAGAGTGCATCTCCTTAACGGGAGAGCAGACAGCAATAAAAACTGACAGATGTTCTTATCCCTTTCCACTCTATCCAAAACTAAGAGAAAAGTTTTGCTTTTAGATATGCTTTAATTTTATTAAACTCTCCAAGGGACCAAGTGCCTGTAGTAATTGGTCCTGTACTGACTGGTGACCCGATGTCCCCAAAACACACTGTATGCTGACTGTACCTTCCTGTGGGGGAGCTCCAGACTGGCAGTACTGCTGTCCAGAAGTGTCTGCTTTACTACTTCATACAGAATGCAGTCTTCCTAAGACAGGAAGTGTGTTACTGGCTGGATCACCAGGTGAAATAAAGGAAATAAAGCATAAAAATTAAATACAGCCACCACATCTAAGGACTGGCAAGCTGCTCGACTGCTTTAAGTAAAATGGTACTAATGAATCGCCATTATTTTCACAAATGGTTGGATACTGCCATCTGGTGGATAAATTATATAATGCACATTTAAGTTTTTAATCCGCAGAAAGGTGAAAAAATGAAGTTTTTTTTAGTTGGTTATATTTTAACGCCTCCCTTTAGGCATGCGGCAGAAATAGTGACAATGCACCCCTTCCCCATAATGCTCATTTTGTGTAGGGAGTTCTAATCGCTTGTAATTCTTATCTTAGGCGCTTTTCACACCGAGGCGCTTCTAAACTGCCAGTAAAACATTTGAGCACTTTTGAAGAGCTTTTCAGGTGCTTTTGAAGAGCTTTCCATTAATTTCGATGGAGAGAGGTGTTTTTTCACTGCCCTGGCAGCCCACTGCCCCAGTGTGAAAGCATTCATTGATTTTAATGGAAATAGGTTTTCGTGAGCTTTTCAGGCTTTTTTTTTTTTTTATAGCATGAAAGTGCCTGAAAAGCTCCTCAGTTTTTATAGCATGAAAGTGCCTGAAAAGCTCCTCAGTGTGAACCCTTTCACACTGAGGAGCTTTTCAGGCACTTACACCTCACTCCCACGGCAGCCACCACTCCAGTGTTCTCCTAACCTGTCCAATGGGCAGGCCCTCATTTAGCTGCTTGCATTATAAATAATAATATTGGTAATGGGGCAGCCACACAACCCCAAAAGTGGAGCAGCTTCAGAGAACTGGTCATCCGGCAGGGAAGAAAGCCTTCGGGACCATAAAATAAGGTAAATAATACACTCTGTTAAGGCTGCCCTTGACTAAACAAGTAACATATCCTGTATCTAGGGCAAGGTTTCCCAATTAGGGTTCCTCCAGAGGTTTCTAGGGGAACCTTGAGCAATGAGCAATTTCTGCCCCTCAGATAAGTTCCCACTGACACCATTGATTTTTGTAGCTATCTGTAAGGGGGTAATTCTTCCCAATGACCACAAGTGTCAGGAGCATTCTTCCCACTGACCATCACACTAATGTGGCACAGGATGCTTCCACAATACAGTTTTAACATTCTACAAGTTCAGCCCTGACTCTGCATTTAAGGTCTTCTGCTTAAGATTCCAGCACAAAATACTGTCCCTGCTGGCAGAGAGGGGCAGAGGTGTGCCCTTTCTTTTGATTGATTGATTTAGCTGTGTCCATTGTACTATTCAAGCATAATCAGAACACATCGTGATTACAACATACAAGCCTGTTCACAACATATTGGAAAATTAACCTTTTTAAAACATGGATTACTAGATTATTATTCTCACTATCATCACCTGCTGAAGATTTCATTGACAATATTACTAATATACCTTTTAAAAAAAAAAATGTAAAAAATTGTCCCGATCATACATAAATCAGTAGTATATATGTAAAACTACTATAATACTACCTTTAAAGTAGTATTTAGGTGTTAGACTTTCAGAAAGTCGGTATTTGCATAGAATTTCCAGGAACAGCAGATGAGCATGGTAATGGTTAGACTACACTCCAGATACTGTATGTGGATCCTTTGGTGACCCGTTGGCTGCACTCGGAAATGATAATGGTAGGGATCCAGAATGTTTTTTTTTTTTTTTTTGTGTCACTTAAAGGCAATTCTTAACAAAATAACAAACCTGTTATACTTACCTGGTCTGTTTAGTGATTTTACACAGATCATCCCTGATCCTCCTCTTCTGGCCCTTCCCTCCTGCCCCCAAAGCAGGCAGCTTGCATTAGGGGCACCCAAGCAAGCTCACTCCCAAGCCGCTGCTCTGCATGTCCATTTTACACACCGCCACAGCTTGGCCCCCATCCCCTCTCTTCTCATTGGCTCACTGGTTGTGATTGATCAGTGTGACCCAATGGCTCCTGCTGCTGTCTCAGCCAATGAGGAGGGAGACCCTGAGCTCTTGTGCACATTGTTGTATCACGATGGGGCTCAGGTAAGTATTTGGGGAACTGCTGCACATAGGTTTTTTACCTTCATAAATACCTTGAGTCTTTAGAACAACTTTAATATTTGCTGCTGTCAGTATTCAGTAAGTTTTTATTGGTTTTCTTTCAACAACAGTTTATTTAAAAGGACAATGCAAATAAAAAAAAGTAAACATCAAGGAAACAGTGAAAACATTTGGCATAATGGTTACCAACAATGAGTATAAATATGTAAACCACACTGTCATAGAATGTCTCAGAAATTAAGTCCTTTTAATCATGGACCCTAAAAACATAGATTGGCCGATATAAGGACCAGGTTGGGGAAGAGGTATAGCCCTCAGATGTAGGAAAAGCATAATAATGTCACAGTCCAATTGAGGGACTCTGACTCATTTCACACCAGGCACATGTATGCCATGTATTTTGTTACCTTTTTTGCATGCACAAATGCCTTTACAGACAAATTTATGTTGTTTTCTATAAGGCCCCTTTCTCTATATGGTAAAGTCTTTGGTCCCAATAATGTAACTCAGATTCACAGTGAGACATATGTCAGAACACAGTAATGTATGATACTGTAGGTAGGCCAATGGAAGATTACTTTGTGGAATGGAGTGATGTGGTTACCTATGCTTCAGGATTTTTCTTCTCTATTTCAACCTTTTTTTTAACGCTCCTTTTTTTTATCTTTACAGATCCAACATGGCTGTCCACTAACTTGGGGATTTTAACTTGTATAGAATGTTCCGGCATTCATAGGGAAATGGGCGTCCACATTTCTAGAATCCAGTCTCTGGAATTGGACAAATTAGGCACTTCTGAACTCTTGGTGAGCTTTGTCATCTTGTGGATTCTTCATGGGAATTGGTAGGGGACAGTAAAAGCTCAGCTGCAAAGCCAAATTCAGCCTGTTGTGGCTTTCCAAAGGGTGGGGGAGGGAGGTTGGGGGGTTTAAGGTAGATAACTTTTATGGGTTTATTTAGTTACTCTTGGGATATCTGCTGTCCTGGATATTTTATAGATGGGCAACTCCTGTCCTCGTATTGATTAGTGGTTCCAAATTAATAACTACTGCAGTAGGAAACAGACACAAAAAGATACACTCCGCATTATTCCACAATAACTGTTCTGCTTTATTTTGATGCAATTGAAGGTTTTTGTATACGTGATTATGTAGGTATCACATTAATATTACAATTGTACTTTTATGGTAACAAGGGGCGTAACATAGGCAGGCTAATTCTAATCCAGACTCGAAAGAATGCAAACATGTAATGAAAACATTATTAGTGTCGTTTGCACAGTGAGTGCAGTGTGCAATGCATACAAATAGAATACAATTATATACAGAACTTACAAATTTCCTTTACACTGCAATACT
The DNA here is from genome assembly GCF_037356315.1 of Lithobates pipiens. Lineage (NCBI taxonomy): Eukaryota > Metazoa > Chordata > Amphibia > Anura > Ranidae > Lithobates > Lithobates pipiens. Next base: position 561,411,006 of record NW_027507764.1, on the reverse strand, counting down.
TTATGCTTTTGACAGCCTAAAATAAACCACATTGGCACCGGGTCAGGCTTCAGTGGCATACAGCTAATTTCCAGTTCGAGTGAAGTTTGGTGCGTAAGCATTTACTTTGCTTTCATTGTTGGTTGCTGATGCTTTTAGATGCAGAACTTTTGTGGGAAGGGTGCGACCTCAGCTGATAATCACACATTAGCAGAGAATGGACTTGTAGGCAATGGCAGCACCACCCATTTGATTCTAATGATTCCTAACCTCTACTGATGCTAAAGAAATGAGAGCAGGCTAGAGTGAGCAACTCTATGGTCTTTGTGGGTTTGAGGTATCTGTTGCTCTAAAGTCTGAAATTGGGAGATTTGTGAATTGGCATGCATTTGTTATTTTTACTACTGGTTAAGGAGACCTGTCGCTAGTCCAGAGAAAATATGACTCCATGCACAGTAAATCTGTGACAGCAATTTCAGTGAATCCAGTGAGCCTCTAACTTTACCTCATCAGCTAACATGGGTGAGACAGCAGACCCATCAAGTGTACAAGTAGATTGGCAGTATATATATCTATGTTCTATAAAGTCTGAGTCCAGAATCTGTTTTGGGAGCCAAAACTCAGACCTAATGAGATCTAAAACATTAGCAGTGGTGGCTAAAGTCCACTGATGTCCACAGAAAATTGAGCTTTAAGGCTTGGTTCACACATAAGTGATGCGGGATTCCAGTGCGGGTTCTTGTATCACATGTCACTCACTGGCGGTCCACACTGTTGCTTGCGTGGTCAATGTAAAGTTAATGACAGCCCCAGATCAGTTTAAAGATCTCAGTGCGAACTGTCAAATGGGATAGGAAGCAAATCACATGGATGTGAACACCATGCCATCCGATTCCAGTGCAGACCAAAAAAAAAAAAAAAGGGTTCCTCGCCATTTTGGTGCGAGTGCAATGCAATTTCAGCCATATAATTTGTATGACTGAATTTGGATCGCATGTGATCTGCACTGCAATGCGGTATGAATCACATGCGATGTCTGTCATCGCACAAGTGTGAGCCCAGCCTTAGTCTTGAATGGACTAAGACTTTAAACAACATTGGGTTCTATACATGTTCTCACATTTGTTTGTTTTTTTATTACAGCTGGCCAAGAATGTAGGAAATAATAGCTTCAATGAAATAATGGAAGGGAATTTACCCACTCCGTCACCAAAACCTACTCCTTCCAGTGATATGTAAGTATTAAGAAATAAGGTGGAAGTTTCTCTGCCTAGGTACCGTAAAGGCAGCCACTGTGTGCTCTGAGTCAAGGTAAACAGCGCCAGTGTACTAGGAACAAGTGATACCACTAACAGGTAAATCCTCAGCTGTTGAGACTGGTGCTTCCCCCTTTTATCCACTTGAGCTCCGGAAGATTTTCCCTTTTCATAACCAGGCCATTTTTTGCGATTCTTCACTGCGTTACTTTAACTGACAATTGCGCGGTTGTGCGAACTGATATATATATATATATATATATATATATATATTTTTTACTAGTAATGGTGGTGATCAGCGACTTATAGTGGCATTGCAATATTGCGGCGGCAAATCAGACACGAACTGACACATTTGACACTTTGCTGGATACAGGGACACTAAGGGCACTTTCACACTGAAATCACGTCATTTTAGAGGAGCTTTTCGGCTGCTAGCGGGGTACTTTTAACCCCCGCTAGCAGCCGAATAAAGTGTTAAAAGCGCCGCTGTCCATTGATTTCAATGGGTAGGGGCGCTTTAGGAGCAGTGTATATACAGTGTATATAAGGTGCCTCAAAAATGCTGCTTTTTTGTTAATGTCCTGCCAGCGCAGCGCCCCAGTGTGAAAGCACTCTGACTTTCACACTGGGATTACAGATGAGGCATTTTACGGGTGCTATTTTTGGTGCTAAAGTGCCTGAAAAACGCCTCCAGTGTTTAAGGGGTCTTGTACAGTGATCAGTGCTAAAAAAAATATGCACCTTTACTGTACTAATGACACTGGCTGGGAAGGATTTAGACATCTACTGGGATCATAGGGTTATCTGTGTGCCTAACCAGTGTTTTTGTGTGGAAACAGTGTGGTGCTTTCACTAGGGGAAGAGATGAATTCTAGTCCTTGGCCCCCTGTCAGAGCGGCGATATGTCTTCTTTACCTAGGTAGATCCCTGTTCTAAGTGTATTCCAGTCGATCCCCAGCACCCACAGATCGGTTTCCTCTGTGAATATTCACAGCAGAAGTGGGGCCCGCAGAATCATATATATATATATATATATATAAAATATGTGTGTGTGTGTGTGTGATTCTGCACAGGAGAAGCCACCCTGTAGCAGTTAAACTGCTATGGGGCGGATGGCAAGTGGTTATCCACCCTCCTTAATCTGTGGGCATATAAAAAGTAAGCCTGTTACTTTTCTGCAAAGCTAGAGGTTCACTTGATAGCCTGCCCCCTTCGTTGTAGGTACTTACCTTCCTCACACTGCCCCATTCTCCACCTTTTCCCCCGTAAAATATCTGGTACTTCCAAGTATGGGAGCGCATTTGATCCTTGCTGTCCATTTACCAGGCCCAAGCAATATCGTATGGGGGGCTGGTCTTAAGAGCTAGGACTCCAGCAAGCAGGGCGGTCAGTAGCAGGTGTGCTATCAAGAGAACCTGTTACTTTCCCCTAAATAGTCAAAGTGGCAGGTTTAGTTAAGCCCAACAATACAATGCAAGGACCTAATTTGCATGCTATGTCCTATACACTATTTCCTTCATTACCTGTAGAACATGAACAGTTTTTTCCCATCAGCTCAATGACTGATTCTTTGAAATTTCTATTCAACATGGTAATCTAATCTACTAAATGGAATCAGTGCATCACCATCATCGCCATGCTGTATTTATTCTATGTCTTTTTATCTTTAGGACTGCACGTAAAGAATACATCACAGCCAAGTATGTGGAACATAAGTACAGCCGGAAGATGTGCACTTCAGGAGCAGAGAAACTCAGCGAGCTTCTGGAGGCTGTGAAATCAAGGGATTTACTTGCACTAATTCAAGTCTATGCAGAAGGAGTAGAGCTTATGGAACCACTGGTAGAATCTGGACAGGTACTGTTAGTATGATTATCATTACAATGCTTAAAGGATGAGCTCACTTTTCAGAGCATGCTACACGTTACACCCAAAATTCAGGTGTAACATGCTCCAGACCTGACATTCCTTGCACACACTGTCGCATTTAAAAAAAAAAGCGCGGTGATGCAGGGCTTTGCCCACATGGCTGTGTCATTCATTCACAGCAATCTGTGAATAAGAGAACTATAAGTACCACCATCCATTGTGGCTGACAGCTTGTAATTTCCAATGGACTGCAAGGGTGCTGTTGAGCAGGTACAGGCTGAAAGCTGTAGGGCATGTCTGCAGGGTCCTGACATTGCACCACTGATCTTGCGTGCAATGCTCTCTAGGCTCCTTTAGGAAAAAATATATGCACATCTTTTTCGCTGCAAAAATTTGCATTTATTATTTTTTCCCAAAAGGTGGACTTGGCCTTTAAAAGTAACCTTTGCTGACAGAAATACTGATTCTGCTATTGAATTCTTCTTCTGAAATTGCTACTTACCTGGCTGTCATGCTGATCCAGTGTCTTCAAAAACTGATACGCAATAAGCAAGCATACTTGTTGGTTGGTGACTTGGAAAGTACTGAAGACATTGGCAGCTAGGAAAAGTGAACAGTGAATGTCCGCCTCCATGCTTCCTCCTGTATAGGTCTCCTAAAAGTGGTTGGCCAATAATTCCAATATGTCTGATCATTAGTGTTCCCCTGGTCATCTGGTAATAACTGGTGGTCATCTGCTGCCCTTAAATAGAAAGCATAATGCTCTGTCTGTCCAAAAAATCTGATTTTCCTGTCCAATTCTACTGCATTAACGTGCTCACATATTCTTGGTGATTTAGAAAAAGCTGAAATTGAATGCATATATGCACAGATTTTGATATAAAAAAGAATGTGTCTAAAGGAAAGTAAAAAAAAAAAGTCATCCACTCTCTGAGCACCTTCAATTGACACATTGGGGGTTGATTTACTAAAACTGGTGCACAGAGAATCTGGTTTAGCTATGCATAGTAACCAATCCTCTTCTAACTTCAGCTTGTTAAATTAAGCTTTTACAATAAAACCTAGGTGATTGGTTACTATATATAGCTGCACCAGATTCTCTGTGCACCAGTTTTAGTAAATCTCCCCCATTGGGTTTGGTTTGCTAAAACCACAGAGTGCAAAATCTGGTGCAGCTGTGCATGGAAACAAATCGGCTTCCAGGTTTTTTTTTTTTGTTAAAGCGTAATTGAACAAACTGAAATTAGAAGCTGTTTGGCTATCATGCACAGCTGCATCAGATTTTGCACTCTCACTCTCAGATTTTGAAATCACAGCCAAAATCGGCACTAACATGTGAGAGTGAAATTGTGCGAGTTCAGCTGAACTCGCACGGCTTCATTCCCGCAGCTCAGTGTGAACCTGAGCTGAAGCGGGGTTCCACCCAGAAGTGGAACTTCCACTTATCTGTCTCCAACCCCCCCCCCCCCCCCCCCCCTTTCCGATGTAACTTTTGGCACCTTTCGGGTGACGGGGGAGTGGGTACTTGTTTTTTATAGGTACCCTGTCCCCGAGTACGGTACAGTATGTGTAACCACTGATTTCTAATTTTTGGAGGGGGAGGCCGGAACACCACTTTAATTACTCATGAACTGACATCTCAGGGAAAGTTCTTGTCGCGTTGTGAACGATGACCAGTGTAATTTAATTATTTTGTTTTTAAAAATAATTGTTTTGTGAAGTTGCAGGAGCCAGGTGAAACCGCCCTCCACTTTGCAGTGCGCACTGCTGACCAGACCTCCCTGCCCTTAGTTGACTTCATAGTACAAAACTGGTGAGGATTATTATTATTTTTTAAATTGTTGTACATGTATACATGCACTCCTACATGTAGCATCATTCTCATGCCTGAGGTTTTAAACATCCTTACATTTTAGTTTTCTGCATCAGTAGTGGCTATACAGTTACAAAGCAGGTCTCTGCTACAAAGATTTAATTTGTTATGATCCTTTTACTTCATTTGTGGCCATTGTATTACTTGCCCTACTTTCTATTCTTTATATTTTTTTAACTGTGCTTACATTTTCTTAGTTATATTAAACATACTGGGGATGTTAGACCTAAGCTGTGGAAGTTTTGCCCAAAAAAAGGCAAGTGAAAGGGCAAAGGACTAGTCACTACTATTGCCTTTACTGCAACAAGCTGTTTCTCCATTACTGGGTTTTTCTGCTCCCCCGATGACTGAAAGAGGAATATTCATGAAGCATATTCATGAAGGAGAAATACAAATCCGCAGAATGAAAGAAGCAGGGAGATTCTAATGCCCCATACACACGGTCGGAATTTCCGACAGAACAGGTCAGACGGGAGCTTTTCATCATATATTCTGACCATGTGTATGCCCCATCGGACTATTTATGTCGAAAATTCTGACGGACCTAGAAAGAGAACATGTTCTATTTTTTTCTGACGGAACAAATTCCCATCGGGAAAACCGATTGTCTGTATGCTGTTCCAACGTACCAAAAACGCATGCTCTGAAGCAAGTACGAGACGGAAGCTATTGGCTATTGAACTTCCTTTTTCCAGTCCCATCGTATGCGTTCTTGACGGTCGGAATTTGGTGTGATCGTGTGTACGCAAGACAGCTTCAGCGGAATTCCGTCGGAAAAACCTTCAGAGTTTATTCCAGCGGGAAAACTGGTCGTGTGTACAGGGCATTACAGTGCAGATCCTCAGGTACACCTTCCACTCCAGCAAGAAGAGCAGTAAGCAGCACAGTAGTGACATTGCCAATTCTCACGCTAAGAGTTTGTCTTGGTACAGTTTTGTCAAATGCTGCATGTTCTATTCAAACGTATGCAGCTGCTTCCAAATGGAAAGCACAAGAAGAAGAGGAGTAGGTCAAATGCAGCTTCAGAGCTGCCACTTGTACTGCCTAATTAATGTCAATGGGTTTTGCTAGCCTGCATTTGACGTGTGTTCCAAATGCAAGAAAATAACGCCTATCGACATAACTCAGAAATCTAGTAAGACTAGCAGTCAGAGGCAGCAGTGCAATAGATAAACTCACACTGCAGATATAATGCCGCATACACATGATCGTAATTTCAGCCAGCAAAAGACCGATGAGAGCTTTTCATCAGGAAATACGACCGTGTGCATGCTCCATCGGAATTTAGCTGGCCGAATTCCCGCCAGCAAAAATTTGAGAGCATGTTCTCAATTTTTCCGACGGAAAAAAGTTTCTATCGGAAATTCCGTCTGTAGCAATTCTGATGCGCAAAATTCCTACGCATGCTCTGAAACAATTGGACGCATGCTCGGAAGCATTGAACTTGATTTTATCTCAGCTCGTCGTAGTGTTGCATGTCACCCGTTCTTGACGGTCGGAATTTGGTGTGACCGTGTGTAGGCAAGAGAGCTTGAGCGGAATTCCGTCAGGAAAATCATCAGAGCCTTTTCCGACCACAATTCCGATCGTGTGTACACGGCATAAAGGTAACAGGAAGTGCACTGCTATTTTTAAGGGGAAATCAAAGACCACATTTTTCAGGGTATTGCATAGGTAAAATTACAATTTCTAGAGTTCAGGTTAGGTTTAAAGCAGTAATAAACCCAAAAACTAAAATGTAATATATTAGAGTTTACCAATCCTTAGATGTAATAATTGCATTAGGTTTTTTTTAAGTTTATTTCACCTAGTGATCCTGCAGCACACTTCTGTTTTGGGGTGTCTGCTTTCTGGATGAAGTGGCAAAGCAGATACCATTAGAAAGCACATGAAAAATACTTGTACATGCATTTTCGGTGTGTGTTTGTATTTAACAACCAGTTTCCTCCTACAAAAACAAACACATGAAGACACATCAAAATTGTATGTAAAAATGTGCAAAAACATGCTTCAAAAGCTCACTAAAATACACATGATTATGCAGCGACACTGGTGTGAACCTAGGCTAACTATGAATTGATAACATGTAAAGGCTTTTAAATCATTGCAAATGGACAGTTTTGTGTGTCACAGTTTTTAGACATTTCACAGGCATGCAGGGTTTTCATGTTTGGTATAATATTTACTCGAGACATCTTTTATATTTTACCAAAAAAAGTGTAATATAATGTGTTTGTTTGCACAAAATTGTATTTTAGTGCACTTTTTTTTACTGAAAATATGTAATTAAAATACAATCGCACTAATATGATACGTCATAGAAAAATTGCAACTGATACCATTTTATCCTATGGGACCACTGATTTTAAGAAATATAAGGATCTATGGTCATTTTGTAGCAACAAAATAAAGATTTTCACATGTGCAAAAAATTGTCTTGGTAGAAAAGTGGTTTCATATGCATGGTAATTTTGCTATTGTCTTTTCTATATGTCCATAGTGGAAACTTAGATAAGCCGAACAGTAAAGGCAACACGGCTCTACACTACTGCTGTATTTATAATAAGCCTGAATGTTTGAAACTGCTTCTGAGGGGAAAACCAACTATTGACCTGGGTGAGTGATTCCCTATTGTTGTCCTTTTGTTGTCCGGTTATGTCTCAATAACTCGTTCCAGTCAAATCTAAAAAAATAAAAAAAATAAAAAAATAAGTTTTTTTAACCTGCTTATGTATTCCACTTTAAGCCATTAAAATATTTTCCTGTACGGTCAGGGTAATAATTGAAAATACTTTTACATACTGAATTGCCATGATCCAAGTTTCTGTTCTGTAGGCTGATTGGTGATAGAGAGGATACTTGGATGGGCACACAGGAAGGGGAGAGCTTGGGTTGGTCCCCCCCCCCCCAATTGGGTAGTGAGGCAACCCATCATAGTAGTAGTAGTAGACCAGTAGCAGTGCATGGGAGGGTGGGAGAAAGTAAGCAAACTCCATCAATACCAAGAAGCATGGGAACCTTGTCCAATCAGAACTTATTGGCATTCAGACAGAGGAGGAACACTGAAAATACTGCTGGTTCTTGCTGGGAACTTTTATCCTGGTAAGCAGCTGTTTATACTTTTTTTTTTTTTTTTTTCTTTATAAAATGATAGGAATCTCTTCAACAGTGAGGACACCAAAAACATGGGGACTGCTCACCCCTGCCAGAACACACCAGTCAGCGCTTGGAGCCATTGCCATTCCAGCACTGATCGGATCCTAGTTTTCCAGCATGCCTGTTTAACAGAAGCCAGCCAGGCTGATATTCACACACGGGCCGAATGTCAGACAGCTTGAAGCTGAATTAGCAGCTTTTCTGAGGCTCCAGTGGTAACATTTTGCAGAATTATTTATACAATTTGGTGATTAGCCAACTTGGAATGCGCCTCTGGATGATGTTTTAAGTCATTAGACTGGCACATGTGCCGTAGTACATTTTATGTTGATGACCTACCATATGGCAGCCCCCGGGTAGTAAATTGCGCTAGCTGACCTGTGTGATATGAATGAACGATTTGTATAGCGCTGCAATTGCGAACTGAATTGCCTCAAGGCGCGTGATCAGCCTAGTTGTCTAGCCTCTTAGAAGATGTGTGCTTCCTTTGCCCATTAATGTCATTAAAGTGGTTGTATACCCTGCTTTGTGATTTTTACAATAAAATTAATATCTCCTAAACCTGTATGGTTTAGGAAATATTCACCTTGCATGCAGCCACTGACGTCTGTGACACATGCACTCTGAAGGTTCGGCGCATGCTGCCGGAAAATCAGAGCTCCTTGCTGGGACAGAGGACTCCCGCACAGGCGCAGGAGTGATGTCATTGAGGCTCCGGCCACTCACAGCATCGGAGCCGCGAACCCGGAAGAAACGCAGAGGGAACGTGTCGGCTTCCTCAGCGATGACCGGGGCTGCGCGATTCTGGATAAATTGAGAATCACATTTTTTTTTTGCTTAGAATAAAGATCATGATTCTGAAGAACTTTTAAAATTTAAAGATTTACAACCCCTGGACATTAGGTTATCAAACAAGACGGCAATAAAATAAGACATAATACTCTTTACTTCAATCAAATGTAATGAAAAATAATGTAATGTGTAAAGAAATAAAAAATGACCAATAAGTTGTATTGGGGTCCTTTTTTTTGGTACTCGCCGATATCAATTACCGATACCGATACAACTTTTTTATTTTATTTTTTTACACTTCAGCTGCCAGCAAATGGTACAAAGCATTGAAAAGTTATTTTACAAATTTAAATACAATTTTTTTTTTTTTTTTATTCTGCGCTTTTTTCAATGTGAAACGTGTAACTATATGTTAAAGATGAAAAAATATTAATGAACACAGAAAACAACAAAAAAGTTATAATTATTAATCGTTTATAAACTAGAAATAAATAAAAAATCAGCAGGAAAATAATAATTGGAGAAGGAGAATAAGGAGTTAATAAGGCTGATTAGAGTAAATTAAGGTTTAATAAGGGGTTAAAAAGAGGAACAATTTAACCGGTTCCCAACCAGCGCACACCAATGTATGTTGGCAGAATGGCACGGCTGCCATCACGTGCGCGGCGGTACGCACACCGTCCGGGACCTCCGTGAGTCGGGTCGCGGGTCCCGCAGACTTGATCGCCGTGGGGATACCCGCGATCGCCTCATGGAGAGGAAGAACAGGGAGATGCTAATGTAAACAAGCATCTCCCCGTTCTGCCTAGTGACACTGTCACTGATCTCTGCACCCTGTCATCGGGAGCAGAGATCAGTGATGTGTCACACGTAGCCACACCCCCCCACAGTTAGAATCACTCCTCAGGACATAACCCTTACACTGCCCCCTAGTGGTTAACCCCTTCACTACCACTGTCATTTACACAGGAATCAGTGCATTTGTATAGCACTGGTTGCTGTATAAATGACAATGGTCCCAAAAATGTCCGATGTGTGCACTATAATGTTGCAGTCACGATATAAATCACTGATCGCCGCCATTACTAGTAAAAAAAAATTATAAAAATGCCATAAAACTATCCCCTATTTTGTAAACACTATAACTTTTGCGCAAACTCATCAATAAACGCTTTTTGCAATGTTTTTTTTTATTTTTTTACCAAAAATATGTAGAAGAATACGTATCAGCCTAAACGGAGGGAAAACAAAAATGTTTATTTGATATATTTTTGGGGGATATTTATTATAGCAAAACGTAAAAAAAAAGTGTTTTTTTTTTCAAAATTGCCGCTCTTTTTTTTTTTTGTTTATAGCGCAAAAAAGGTGGCAAAAAAGACGTGAATTTTATTTGGGAGCCACGTCGCATGACCGTGCAATTGTCAGTTATAGCGACGCAGTGCCCAATCGCAAAAAAGTGCTCTGGTCTTTGGCCAGCAAAATGGTCCGGGGCTTAAGTGTTTATTAAAAAAAAAACTAACGAAAAAATTATTTTTACTTGACAAGGTTACTTTAAACGAACTTCATTTGCAGACTGAAGTTCATCCCTTTGATCTATAAATGAATAAACAGAAGGATAGATACAATGTTTCTTTTTATCTGTCTCTTTTAGCCCTGAGCATTGTTGATAAACATTGGCAGCTGTTTTTTTGTTTTTTTTGTTTTTTTTTGACAGCTGAGGTACCCCCTCTTTCACACTGGGGCACTTTTCAGGCATTTTAGCACTAAAAATAGCGACTGTAAAGCGCCTCCCATGCCTCCCCAGTGTGAAAGCACTGGGGCAGTGCACTTGGAGGATGAGAAAAATAAGTCCTGCAAGCAGCATCACTGGGGTGGGTGCAAGAGTGGTGTATCATACGGTACACCACTCCCAAAACGCCCTGGCCATTGAAATGAATTCCGAGGGGGCCTGCAAAGCTGTTCGCAACACGAGCGCTTTTAACCCTATCTTCGGCTGCGCGGGGGTTAAATTCGTCCCGCTAGTGGCTGAAAAGTGCCGATATAAAAGTGGTAAAGTGCCGCTAAAACCAGCACCGCCCCAGTGTGAAAGTACCCTGAGTAGGGAATGGATTGCAGGATTAAGATCATGTGGGGGGTCAAATCAAGATCACAATCTTTTTTTTTTTTTAAGGTTTTTATTTGCCAAATGTACATACATGTCGAAAAAAAAACAATTGAGAACAAGATATAGTCTGGAATGTATCAAAACATACAGCATTTAAACGGACAGTAAAGGGCATTCACCTCCTCATGTCCTTTTTCAATTGTACATTTAGTTCCTTTATTTTTTTTTATCAGGTTTTAAATATAATACATTAGACAAAATGTGTGCTCTCATGAGTAAGAGATACTGTATACTGATCATATAGTACAACAAACCATCGAGGAGAAACTCCCTCTTGAACTTTTGTGCTGTGTGCTGCCGCCCATCCTCCATCAGCAACCCACTGTTATTATTCCAATTACATGTCAAACTCTCCTAATTACATATCAGATTGTGCGGTATCCTTGGATTTAATCCATTTTCACCAAACTTTATTGAATTTCTTGGGGCAGCCCCTGGACTCGTATGTCATCTTATACATGGTGACATTGGCATTCACTAAGTCTTTCCAGGCGTTCAGTGTAAGATGATCCCTTCTAATCCAGTGAGATCACGATCTTTAAGCGATTAATCGTGCAGCTCTAATTTGAAGTTGGGTTGTGAATTGCACAGTACTAGGAGCCAATTATGTGCAGGAAGTAGTTAACAGGAAGGCGAGGGCATAGTGTTAACCTCTTTAAAGTGGAACTTTATTTAGAAAATAATGTCCTGCTAGATGACTTCAGGCTGGCCCCTTTTGCAGGTATAGCTATGTAAAACATTCAAAATAAATGCCTATACTGTTTAAAATCCAGTAATACTCTGTCTCGCCTGGCTCTGTACATGCTCAGTTGCTCTCTATTTTTAGGCACTGCTGAGTTTGTAAAGGCCGATCTCCTGACAGCCTTAAAGCAGAATTAAACCCTCCTATCCTTTACAGCCAAGGAAGCTGCTTTAGTTTCATCTGCAACTGCCATGGGTGTTGAATATGTGACCATTATGACTCCAGCCATTTATTTGATGGTTTAACAATTTGGTTGAGCAAACAAGCAAGGGGTGACAGTTAGCAATTTAGGTTTAGTTCCGCTTTGTGATTTACTGCAGCTCAGGGGCTCTGGGCTTTAGGAAAATGGCGACCTCCAGCAAGAAGAAACGGGAGCAATGCTGGAGGCAATTTACAGCACACACTAATTTTGGTGGCATAATTGGTAAACGTGGAATGTATGTTTCTTGCTAAATAACATTAAGTGGGTAAAATTTATATTTAAAGCGGTAGTAAAGTTTCATAGTTTCATAGTAAGTAAGGTTGAATAAAGACACCAGTCCTTCCAGTTCAACCTACAATTGTCCCTATCCCTGTACATTGCACACTCACATTGGTCCCTACTCACAAGGAGCCCACAATCCAAGATCCCCATTCATATACTAGGGCCAATTTTGGACAGAAGCCAATTAACCTACCGGCATGTCTTTGGATTGTGGGAGGAAACCGGAGTACCCAGAGGAAACCCACGCAGGCACAGGGAGAACATGCAAACTCGAGGCAGGTAGTGTCGTGGTTGGGATTTGAACCAGTGACCTTTCTTACTGCTAGGTGAGAGTGCTAACCACTACACCACTGTGCTGCCCTAAAGTCAATAAGCACTTTATCTGTACAGCGCAGCACTATTCGATTCTTTCTCAGTAAAGTCAATAAGGCTTACCTGTAGGTAAAAAGAATATCTCCTAAACCAGTATGATTTACTAGATATTCCCCTTGCATGCAGCCGCTGACTTCAGCGGCGAATGCGCTCTGAACTTCCTGGCTGAAAGGTCCAGCAGACGCCGGACCTTGCCGGAAAGAAGTTTCCCATGCGGGAGTGACGACGTCGCGGCTCCGGCCACTCACAGCATCGGAGCCGCGATGCCCGGAAGACATGCTGAGGCAAAATGTCAGCTCCCTCGACGTGGACCAAGATCACCTGCCTATGCCTCGTTCTAAGGTAAGTATTTTATAATGTGCTAGTATGCGGCGCATACTATCTCATTATGCCTTTTGCCTTACAGGTTTAAATAAATAAATAAAATCTGTGGGTTTACTACTGCTTTAAGTCCACAGGAGACTGAACCCTTAAAGCAGAGTTAAATTCTGCTATTTTATTCTTATAAACGCTTCCATCCTCCAGGCTTGATCTACTTGGCTGTTGGAATGGTCAGGGAGCGATGATGTCACTCTCCTGCTCTTGAGCACAGGAGTCACATCAGCGCAGCACAGAGAGGTGCCATTATTGTATGCTGTGCTGTGCTGTGCTGTGCTGTGCTGTGCATGTGCAGCTTGGTGTACATTATCGCTGATAGTCAAGGAGTAGCATTATGACAGAATCACTTCGGTCATAAAAACACTACCTGTCAGAGTTCTGTTCCAGTGTAAGGTTTTTAAGGCCAACCTTACTTACGTCTTACTGTCCCATTGACAACTGTTCCAATCTTTGGAGAGATTCCATCTCACTTCCTCGTGTTTCTATGGGGCAGAAAGTGAAGGGGCACAGATGGCAAAAATAAATAAAACCTGATGGGATTTAATCTTTCCTTATTTAACATCTTTTGGCTTCTTCTCCCTTCATGTTTAAAATGCAGGTTTTATATGAGTTCTGTGAGGGATAATATGGCTGTTACTAAAGTTGAATGCATTTCCCCAAAAGGACTCCTTCAATTTGTAGTGACTGCATGTCACTGCATCGGACTGTTGGAATCATTTGAGGTGCCACTTAGTTTATGATCATTAGTCATGCTTATGTAAGATGTGCACTACTTGTATGTTTTTCCTTGTTTATGGGAGTTCTAGTTTGCTCACTATGTTAGATAGATTTATAAAGTTGTAACACTTACATGTCTGCTTTTCTCTTGTAGTAAACCAGCTGGGGGAAACCGCTTTCGACACTGCAAAGAGATTAAAGGCAAGCCAGTGTGAGGAGCTGGTGAGTGACTGCCTCCTGACTGTATTAGTATAATGAAAATTGGTACAATCAGCGTTATCCAATAGCAGCCAATCGATATTCAGCTGTCAATCTGTCCTGTCTGGTCCATTACTTGGCATTACTGGACATGCTTTAAACCAGGGGTGCCCAACCAGTGGCCCGGGGGCCACATGTGGCCCGCGGAGCCCTCTGATGTGGCCCGCGACCACCTTCTGTGGGATGGCAGATTGGCAAGCCCAGATCATGGGTTGCAGACCCGCCATCCCAGAGCATCTGTGTTGTTAATGAAGCCGGCAAAGCAAGCGGCTATGGAGGGAGAGCTGTATAAGTTGATGCTTCCTGTATAGTACCGTCTCTTGCCACAGGCGGAGTGATACCAAATGCACTCTGCCGGAGACAGCAACAGCAGGTGATACCTGAATGGAAGACTGTTATTAAAGGTCAGTTTGCAGTGAATATATGGGCATATCTACGCAGTGGTTACCGAGCTGCTTTCAAACTGATCCACAGGTGCAGTGCACCTTCAGGTTACCTGCACTGAGGCATAGATTCTGTTATTACCTGCGGGTTTGGTGAGCTTTCAGAAAGTGCACCACACCTGCAGAATATAATAGAAGTCTATGGCAAAGTGTGGCTAACCCACAGGAAAGGCACAGGTGCACTAGTGTGAAAGGCCCCTTTCACACAATCGGTCCAACTCAATCGAACCCTCCATTCACCTCTATGAAATGGCAGATGTAAATAGATTTGTGTCCTTTTACAAAAAAACTGAGGGAATCAATCCCCTTTCGTTAGGGCGGATCGGATTGGAGGACCCATAGAGTAGAGTGGGCTTTGTCTGTGTCCACTCTGCATGGACCTGTCATCCACCTGCACTGTTCATTGTGGCCCGTGACCAGTTACCAAGTTGCTTAAGTGGCCCTCGCTGTTCAAAAGGTTGGGCACCCCTGCTTTAAACCATGTTTTTTTCATATTTATGTTAAATTAACGTAGTCCATTCATTTTGAATGGGCTGCCAATATACCTCAACAACCTTTTTTTTGTAATACGGTGTGTGAATTACTCCATGGGGCTCATGCACACTGCAGCTCAAAAAAATGCTTTTACAGGCATTTAAGCTTTTATTTAAAAAAACTTGCAAAAGAGCCCAAAAAAGTACAAGCCTCTTCAAGCAAGTTTTTATTGAGCTTTTTTGAGCATAAGCGTTTTTTGTTTTTTTTTCACCAACCCCTTCAGCTTAGTTTAACTATTTATTTATTTATTTTTTTGTGTGTTTTTGAGCTTTTTCTTGCTCTTTTGCGCTTTTTTGCACATTTTGGACACTTAGATGTCTTTTCTGCTCAAAAGCTCCTGCAAAAACGCAAGTTTGGTTGGGTTTTTTTTTTCTGCCTGTTCAAACATATGCCTGTAAACTCCTGAAAAAGTTATAGTGTGCATGGACACACTGGCTAACATGGAGGGGAGTTTCCAGGCAGAAAAAGAGCTCAAAAGCCTGTAGGAGCAGCTTCTTTGAGCTGCAGTGTGCATGAACCCTTAGGATGTAATTCTAACTGGTGCAAAGGTTGCAAGAAAATCTATTATCTAAACATTTTGTAAGGATGTAGATTTAATTGTAATTAACTTGCTATGGGGTTGGTACTCATGAGGGCTCGCTCCTAAGCCGAGCTGTGTGCATGCATCTATTGACATACAAAAGACGGCTTGGCCCGACCCTTCTCCCTCATCACTGGATTTTTTTGACAGCAGGAGTGAATGGAATCCAGTGAGGTGGGAGGGAGAGAGCAGTGCCTCTTCTCTCAGGAACAGCGTTGGACCGAGATTGGGCTCAGGTAAGTATTTAGTGGGGGTAGGGGGGAGCTGCACCTAACACCTTAATGCAGAGAATGCATGAAAGTAAATAACTTTTAGCCTTTACAACCACTTTAAATAAACAGCAAGCCTTCATTATAACTATCCTAAATCCACTCTTTATTGTTCTAATCTTTTCTGTTGGGTCCTCTCTTCTTGTCTGTGGCCAGCATTGCTGCAGTCCTAATGCTGAATTTCCAGCGTTGCTGGCCCAGCACACTTATTTAGCTATTCAGCAAAGAGCAAACATCATCACGTTGCCGCTTCCTCCAGAAATGTTGTAAACCTGCATATATTGCTAACAAAGTCCACAGGAGAGGTAGTGTAAAGACGTCATTAAAGTCCACTCACTGCCCAGAAAGGAAGAAGAGCATGTAAAGAATTGCAGTTGCGTTACCAAAATAATATAATTAAATAAAACAATTTATGGCCAATTTATGGTTTGGGTGATTGATTGAAGAAACGGGCTAATGATGAAGGACTTACCTTATTAATATGCTTTTTGTTGGAGACTTGCCTATTAAATTAAAGTACAAGTAAAGTCAAGCTGGCCCAAACAAACAGTTTCCTCCCCTAACAGGTGCACCCGCTGGGCATACTATATAAACTAAATGTAGCCTCAGCTGCGTACAATATACAGTACTGTGTTTCGACTGTGGGACACAAGCTTCCCGTTCCACATCCAGAACAATATTG
Source organism: Lithobates pipiens (assembly GCF_037356315.1). Classification (NCBI taxonomy): domain Eukaryota; kingdom Metazoa; phylum Chordata; class Amphibia; order Anura; family Ranidae; genus Lithobates; species Lithobates pipiens. Next base: position 561,394,455 of record NW_027507764.1, on the reverse strand, counting down.
AGTCAGGCCGGGTGCTTCATAGGCAACTTTGTATTCTCTGAATGAATACAAAGAATTCCTCTGACTGAGGCAGAGATCTGTAGTACAGACATCATAAAATGTCAGTAGGTACTTTTCACAGAATATTTGGTCCTGGGATGTTTTTCTTGCAAAGGCAGCGCAGCGCAGTACAGGCAGTGCCACCGTGAAGAACTCAGGAGACGGGATGAAGGTAGGCATCTTAGTGTGCAGGTTGCACAGAAGAGGTGAGGAGGTACATTTAATGCACAACTTCACTTAACGACTTGACCTCCGAAAGATTTACCCCCCTTCATGACCAAGACATTTTTTGCTTTTTAGCACTGTTACTTTAAAAATTGCGCAGTCATGCAACGCTGTACCCGATTTAAATTGGTCATTTTTTTTTCCTCTCACATATAGAGTTTTGTTTTGGTGGTATTTGATCACAACTGTTTTTTTTTTTTTTTTTTCGCTATAAACAAAAATAGACCGTCAATTTTGAAGAAATAACAATATTTTTTACTTTGTGTTATGTTTTATAGCACAAAGGAAAAAATATTATTATTTCTTCAAAATTGGTGGCTTTTTTTGTTTATAGCGGAAAAAAAAAAAAAAAAAAAAAAATGTAAAAAATCGAATTTCTCAATCAATTTAGGCTAATATGTATTCTGCTACATGTTTTTGGTAAAAATAAGTGTATATTGATTTGTTTGCGCAAAATTTAGAGTGTCTACAAACTATGGTGTGTCTATATACTGGAATTTTTTTTTTTTTCTGTACTAGTAATATTATCGACTTATAGCAAGACTGCGATATTTCGGCAGACAATCTAACACTTTTTTTCACAATTTGTGGGGAACCAGTGACACTAATATCATGATCACTAATATCGTGATCACTAATATAGTGAGCTAAAAATATGTACTGTCACTGTACTAATGACACTGGTTGGAAGGGGTTAAACATCTAGGGTGATCAAAGGGTTAAATGTGTTCCTAACCACTGTATGTTTTTACTAAGGGATGTGCTGGATTTTATTATAGGCAGAGCTCTGTTCTGTAGAAGATAAAAAAAAGAACAAGAGGCGTCTCTGGGTGTAGACTGTAGTACTTTAATGTAAATGGTAATAGTAAAACTCACATAGTAGTGGTTAGAGCTCTGTTCTGTGTTCCTCCTTACCGGTCAGCAGGTGCCGGCGAACATCCATTGGCCGGCAACTGCAGATAGGTTTCTGCTGTGACTAATCACAGCAGAAAGACCCCCTAACTGGAAATGCCAAATCGTGTACTAGATACGTGATCCGGCTGTATAATGTCAATATATGGTCAGCAAGTGGTTTTAGGGACAACTTTCATTATTTGTTTTATCTTTTACAGCTTTCCCAAGCCATGGCTGGTAAGCTGAATCCACACACCCATGTAGAGTATGACTGGAACCTGCGTCAAGAAGAGATTGATGAGAGTGATGATGATTTAGATGACAAGGTGAGATTTACAAGTTTAGGTGTCTGTCTTGCATGCATATATTTTTATTTTTATTTAAGTAATGATTAAAAAGCTGTGCCTGTGATGAGGAATAATACAGTGTAATCTCACAACATCTGGAAAATTGCCGTCACAGAAATAATTTTTCCCACCTCTATAATGCCCTGTACACACGGTCGGAAAATTCAGACGGAAAAGGTTCGATCGGATTATACTGTCGGAAAAATCTGGTCGTGTGTGGGCTCTATCGGACTTTTTCCATCGGAAATTCAGACGGAAAAAATTTGAGAGCAGGATCTAAAATTTTCCGACCTAAAAATCCGATCGTACTTTTTCCGATCGTTTGTAGAGAATTCTGACAGACAAAGTGCCACGCATGCTCAGATCAAATTACAAGACCTATTGACTACTAGCCCCGTCGTACGAAATGAATGTCACCATGTTCCGAACGATCAGATTTTCCAACAACTTTGTCTGACTGTTTGTATGCAACACCAGTTTCGGACATTGATTTTGTGGTTGAAATGTCCAACCATGTGTACAGGGCATAAGACTGAAGGATTAGTCCCCCCGAAAATCACATTTCACTGGAAATTCTAGTTGCTTGTATTTAATGTTCCAACCACAGATTTCATTTTATTTTTTAAATATATCTGTTACTATCATATGATATTGTTTTTGTGTTGTAAGTAGCGCTGCTTTAGTTACTGTTTTAACCCCTTGCCGCCGAGCGTACGCAGATGTGCGTACTTGGCTTTCAGGGGTTATACCGGGAGGATGCCCGCAGCTGCAGGCATCATCCCGGTATTGTTTTTTAGAGCCGGCGATCGGCTTTCCAGCTATAAGGCTGGGTTCACACTGCTGCGGGGGGAGATCCAGATGTGATTCGCACCGCAAATCACATCCGATCTCCGTAGCGATGCGAGTTCAGCCATACAGATAGTATGGCTGAATTCGCATCGGTCCCGCAGCAAACTCACACGGGACCCTTTTTTTGGTCCGCAACAGAATCGGATCGCATGGGGGTTCACACCATGCGATCCGATTCCTGTGTGAGTCGGCAGATCGCACTGCGATATGCGGATGGATCTGGGGGTGTCATTAACATATCATTGACACTCCCAGCCGTCCGCATAGGGCAGTGTGAACTGCCGGCGGGAGTAATGCGATGCGGGAAAACGCAGCGGATTCGCGGCGTTCCCGCATCGCAGCGGTGTGAACCCGGCCTAACAACCGATGCGGCTAAAAGCCGCTTGGTTGTTATATTGGAGGAGCGGGAGGGGACTTCCGCCGACTCCCGCTGACTCCCGCTGCCCTTACCAGGGCTCCCGTTCTATTGGACAGACTGGAATGAAGCCATAAGTGGCTTCATTCCAGCCTCCTAATTGTAAACACGGAAGCAACAATCGCCATTTTATTCTCTAGATTCTCTGCAAAAAAAAATTATTTATATATATATATATATATATATATATATATATATATATATAATGTTTGGGGGTTCTAAGTAATTTTCTAGCAAAAAATGCATGTGCAGTAAGCTAATTTAGCAGCCCAAGAAACGCCTCAGGTTGCCATCACAACGGGCGGCGTCATCAGAAGTTCCCCTCCCCATTGTGATGGCCCCCATGATAAGCTTATTAAATAACGGGATTCTAGCCCTCAGCGCTGCCCAGTGACTCCTGGGAAATGATGACACACATCTCCCAGGAGCACTAGTGAACGCAGGCACAGAGGGAAGTGACATCAGGCACCGTGGAGAGGAAGGGGGCAGATTACAAGACCCCATAGCAACAGCCCTGAACAAGTATGTAAAAAAAATGTTAAAAAAATTCTGAATGTTTTTTTTAAATGTTTTTTCCAGTTAGTTAATGTAAAGTTAACTTTGTGTGTGGAACTCCGCTTTAATGTGTATGTCAGTGCAAAATGTAAAAAAAAAAAAAAAAAGTACATCTTTTCAATACTTGCACATCTCCCCAAGTTTTTTTTCTTTAAAACCACTGCAAGTGCAGAAAAATACCTGTTAAAGAGGAAGTAAACCCTGATGGGTTTACTTCCTCTTTGTCTCCCTGCAAAGGTAAAGCATAATGGGCTACTATGCATCGCATAGTAACCCATTATGTGTCACTTACCTGACACAGGAGCCAGCGATGTCGCCGCTGTCCCCTGTAGTCTGGAGCGTCCATCTTCCTTCCGGGTATCGCTGCTCCGGCCACTCACAGCGCCGGAGCAAGCAGCGATGACGTCACTCCCTCGCATGTGCACGGGAGCCGACACTAACGGCATATCGCCGTTAGCAGCGGCATGCCTTTTAGTAAATATGTCCTAAACCGTGTAAGTTTAGGAGATATTTCTTGGACCTACAGGTAAGCCTTAATCTAGACTTACCTGTAGGTCAAAGTTGTTTGTAAGGGTCATAATCTGTCATAAAATCCAGTGAGCTCCTAACTTCCAGTTTCGACTGACAACACAGTGCCTTTGCTGCACTGAAATGTCATCCAGCGTCGTCAGCCCTGCCTGCTTGACCAAAGAACTCAGTTTCCCCACCCCTTTCCAACCCTCTTCACATGCATACATTGATTTCCAAGAAAAACAATGCTGCCACCTTGACTTCCAAGAGCCTGCCTACACACTGGTAGAGATTTACTAATACTGGAAAATGCTAAATCTGATGCAGCTCTGCAGAAACACCAATCAGCTTCCAGGTTTTATGGTAAAAGCTTAATTGAACAAGATGAAGTTGGAAGCCGATTGGCTATCATGCACAGCTGCACCAGATTCTGAGTGCACCGCTTTTAGTAAATCTCCCCCATTGTGTCTAGGGAAAATGGCACTTGAATGCATTCATGAGTAGGAACTGAGTTGCCCAGTGTTGAAAGAATTTTGATGATGTCACAGGGAGTAATAAACACTGTTTATCACTAGATGGTACAATAAAAAAATAATGCTGGAGCAGGTTTGGGGGTAAATTTTTGTTTTCTTCCTGGAAATATAGTAAGGTCTCTTTCAGACAAAGCAGATTTGCCTGCTCAGCGATCTTTCCGCTGATCCCCGCTTAGCAGACGGATGACAGGTCCGAGTCCGCTCTCCACACGGCGCGCTCTCCTCTATGGGGCGGTTAGATGGAAACAGGACTGCATGTCTGTATCCATCCGATTGTCATCTGATCTGATCCACCAGACAGATGGCGAACATATCACCATACGTCTGTTTTTAGCAGATGCTATCAGATCTGATGTCCAGCGGGTGTAAGTGGACACTTTTGCTGACATAGAGAACAATGGATGGTCCGTTCAGGTCCATCTGAAAAATGGACAGGCGGACCCGATTGGTCTGCTCGTGTGAAAGGAGCCTTATACGTCAAATTGTGCCCAGGGATATGTATGCAGATTAGAAATTCACTTGACTGGCTGCATACTTCCAGGTCAGAGACACAGAATGTATTGAAGCCAGGAACAGCCAGAAAGCTAGCATTTTCAGTAGGTCGTCAGCAGTGGCAGTTCTTAATATTTCCTTCATGACAGGTTATTCTAATTAAGCCTAGAAAAAGGTTATCTTACAGTCAGCAGTTTGATAAAGGTCTCCCTTGATCACAAGGGATGAGGAGATATCATAAGGTGCCCCTTTTTGGCCTTTTTCCTTAGGTAGTTGCCATATATATAAGCCAAAACTGTCAATCGTGGGCAGTCCAAGCCCAAACGGCCACCTTGTGAAAGGGTTGTATCTGGGTCACATGAGCATGTATACAGTGTGTGGCACCAGAATTGTGAAACATTCTACTTTGTAATGAATGTATACATGGTAAGCTTAGCTCCATGAAATATGGCATAAAACACATTGATTAAGTGATATTGGACAGACTTTAGTAATAGAATCTCAACAGTGTGTTTAACTAGCTTTTCTCTTCTTCTTCATCCCAAAAGCCTAGTCCAATCAAGAAGGAGCGCTCACCAAGGCCGCAAAGCTTTTGCCATTCATCTAGTATTTCCCCCCAAGACAAGTTGTTGCCTGGGTTCAGTACTCCGCGGGATAAGCAGAGATTGTCTTATGGAGCCTTCACTAACCAGATCTTCATGTCCACCAGCACAGACTCGCCAACGTCTCCCATAACCGACGCACCACCACTCCCGCCCAGGAATGCAGGCGGAAAAGGTATCTTCAGAACTTTTCACTGACGTTTCTATAATTGGAATAACGTTAGCAAACTATGAACCTGATTGGTGTAACATTTTGTTTATTAGTCCATTTAGTACTATATTCCAAAAATTAAAGAAAATTCCAATATCGCCTAATATGTCAGGTCATTGGAAACTTGATTCGTTTCCAAGATTCTTATCGTGTGTACTAGGCATTTGAAGTTGCAGAATCGGGGGCTTACGGATGAAACCGTCATTTTTAGTTGATTAACCACTTGCCCAGCAGCCGGCGCAGTTTCACTATGGCAGAATGGTACGGCTGGACAAACAGTCGTTATGTTACGTTGCATCGCCCTGTGGCCACTAGCGGTGCACCTACCGCTCGCCCCTGGAGCTGATGCGAGTGCCCGGCAGGCGCAATGGCCGGGCTCCCGCGATCGCTAGTGACACACCGTTAAACACACCCGATTAAAAATCACAGATCGCTTCCATCGCTAAGTAAGTATACTACTACAAAATTTGCTTTAAAGGCTTGTGTATACCACTGTCAACCGCTTCAGCCTGAAAGAATTTACCCCCTTCCTGACCAGAGCCCTTTTTGCGATTCGGCACTACGTCACGTTAACTGACAATTGCGTGGTCGTGCAACGTTGTACCCAAACAAAATTGATGTCTTTTCTTTCCCCACAAATAGAGCTTTCTTTTGGTGGTATTTGATCACCTCTGCGGTTTTAAATTTTTGCGCTATAAACAAAAAAAGAGCAACAATTTTGAAAAAAAACATTATTTTTTACTTTTTGCTATAATAAATATTCCCCATAATTATGTATAAAAAAAATGTTTTTCCTCAGTTTAGGTCGATATGTATTCTTCTACATATTTTTGGTTAAAAAAAAATCGCAATAAGCATAATTAGATTTGGTTTGCGCAAAAGTTATAGCATCTAAAACATAGGGGATATTTTTATGGCATTTTTATTAATTTTTTTTATTTTTATTTTTTTTACTAGTAATGACGGCGATCTGTGATTTTTATCGGGACTGCAACATTATGGAGGACACATCGGACACTTTTGACACATTTTTGGGACCATTGTCATTTATACAGCGATCAGTGCTATAAAAAATGCACTGATTACTGTAAAAATTTCGCTGGCAGGGCTGGGGTTAACCACTAGGGGGCGATCAAGGGGTTAACTGTGTTCCCTATATGTGTTCTAACTGAAGGGGGGAGGGGACTGTGTAGGGGAGATGACAGATCGCTGTTCATACTTTACAAGTGATCAAGGCATTGATCACTTGGATCACATTGGGATTGGTTGGGATTTCTCTCCAAGGTTGTAAGTTATGTTTGAAATCTACCTTAAAGGGCTTGGGGACGTAATGAACATGTATGGAAATAGTTTAACATTTGCCTTTATGAACTTCTTTAACCGCTTAACGCCCGCATAACGTCAAATGACGTCATTGACTTTGAGCTGTTCTATCTGAATGATGAGTGCAGCTACAGACATCATTCAGATATCTTCTTTTAGCGCAGGCGATTCCCTACACCATAAGAACGATCATAGCGGCCGCCTGAACGTTCTTACAGGCAGTGGGAAAGGACCTCCCGCCGCCTCCGGTGCTTCTACCAACTCACCTCTGCCATCTGCAAAATGGAGAAGGCAACCGCTGGTGCCAGATGCTGACCGTAGAGATTTCCGGTGGACCAGATGGTCCCCGGAGTCTGTATGATCGTTCGTAGGCCGGGCCCGATGTTATGACATCACACCCGGCCCCCACATTTGAAAAAATGGCACCGCCTCGGCTGGGAAACTGAGATACATTTTTTTTTTTATTATTATTATTTCGGGCTTCCCAGCCTAGAGGTGAAATGTGGGAAATCACTGACCCCCATATCTCACTGTAAAGAGAACCTGGCATGCACTATTCCTATTACAAGGGATGTTTACATTCCTTGTAATAGGAATAAAAGCGATCAAAAAAAGAAAGTGTCAAACTAGAAAAATTTAAGTAAAATTAACAATATAAAAATAAATTTAAAGAGCCCCTGCCCCGTGTGCTCATACGCAGATGCGAACGCATACGTAAGTCACGCCCACATATGAAAACGGTGTTCAAACCACAGATGTGAGATATATCGTTAGAGCGAGAGCAATAATTCAATCCCTAGACTGCCTTTGTCACTCAAAACATGTAACTTGTAAAAAAATAAAAATGCGACCGTGTGTACGCTCCATTGGAATTTTGCTGCCCGAATTCCCGCCACCAAAAGATGGAAAGCAGGTTCTCAATTTTTTGGTTGTAAAATGTTCGGATCGTCTGTAGCAATTCCGACGCACAAAATTCCTACGCATTCTCTGAAACAATTTGTCGCACGCTCGGAAGCATTGAACTTAATTTTCTCAGCTCGTCGTAGTGTTGTACATCACCGCGTTCTTGACGGTTGATAGTTCAGCGAACTTTTGTGTGACCGTGTTTATGCAAGCCAAGCTTGAGCGGAATTACGTCGGAAAAACCATCCAAGATTTTTCCAATGGAAAATCCGCTCGTGTGTTTGTGGCATTAGAAAAATGACTTCACAAATATCGTGCGAGATTAAAAGTTGCAATGACCGCCATTTTATTCTCTAGGGTTTCTGCTAAAAAAAAACATATGTTTTGGGGGGGGTCTATGTAATTTTCTAGCAAAAAAATGATGATGTTTACATGTAGGAGAGAAATGTCAGAATTTGCATAGTGGTTAAAAAGGAAAAAAAAAACTGCAATCAATTTTTTTTTTTAATGAAGGTGCCAAGGTTAATGGTATAAGAATGATACTGCAAAATATTTAGCCACAGAGTTTTGCTTTCACTCGTTTGCTGACCCTGCAGATGAACTGAATGTTGGTAGGTGTGTATGTAGGACCTGGTGTGCTACTCAACCTTCATAAGTAAGATGTTTTGTATACTTTTCCAGTTACATCTGGTCCTACTTCAACCCTCCCTTTAAGCACCCAATCCCCTAGTGGCAGCTTCACATTATCCAAGAAGAAAGCTCCTCCCCCACCCCCTGGACACAAACGAACTCTCTCCGATCCACCCAGCCCTCTACCCCATAGTAGGGGGTCAGTCCCTTGGGGTGAGTTGTCACATTTTTAATTGGCGGGGCTTTGTGTCTCTGATCTCCGCTTTACTCCTACTTCCTGTATGCGGCACACACCTGTCCCTTTACTTTCCTTTTATACCTTCCTGCTCCTATGCAACTATTGCTTCAAGGGTTTATACTTGACGGTGAATGCTTTAGGCATACGAAGAGCACATTATTGATAAAGTGACCCCTTGGTGTATTTTACACCCAGGGCCACTATACGGCAAAATTATTTTCAATAATTCGAATGAAACGAATTCTAATAGAAGTGGGCAGAAAGGAAATGCAGACAGTGAAAATTGTTAAATTTTCCCACATTGGTGGTCAGTGTAACTCCCCTTACCTTGGTGATCAGTGGGACAGATGCTCTTTTAGTCTGTCCCCCTCACATTGGTAGCAAGTACAGAAGGCTGGTATTGGTTGTCTTTGGGAGAAGGGTCACCTTAAAGTGGTTGTAAACCCTTACAACACACTTTGACCTACAGGTGAGCCTAGATTAAGGCTTACCTGTAGGTCTAAGAAATATCTCCTAAACCTACACGGTTTAGGAGATATTTGCCGAAAGACAGGCACCGCTGTCTACGGCGCATTCGCCGTAGACAGCGGCACACTGAGCGCGCCGCAGTCAATGGCTATATGCCGCGAGTAGCTTCTCCCGTAGGCATGCGCGGGAGTGACGTCATCGTGGCTTCGCCGAATGACAGCGGCGGAGTGGCAAGACCCACCAAGAGAAGATGGATGCGCCGGACTACAGGGGACAGCGGTGACTTCGCTGGCTCCTGTGTCAGGTAAGTGACACATAATGGGCTACTATGCTATGAATAGTAGTCCATTATGCTTTACCTTTGCAGGGAATCAAAGAGGAAGTAAACCCATCAGGGTTTACTTCCTCTTTAATGGTTACCTCATACTGATTAGCAGGAGAAGGACCCCGTTACAATGGCGGTATGTGGGGGGGGGGGGGGGGAGAAGATCATTGGTGTGAGTGGTAGCTTATCTGAGAGTCAAAAATGTCTCTGTAAACCCCTAGCAACCTTTGAAGTAACGCTAGAGCTCCACAGGACCCTGGTTGAGAAAGATTGGACTAGCAGGTAGTAATACAATTTGCAACAAAAATTGCAATATGTGTAATATACCTTGTTTGAGTTTGGCTGCCATGTTAACCATCGCATAGAGTAGAACCAAATAGAGGACAAAAATCCCCTCCATCTGGTTATTATTTGTATTTGGATTAAATTGCTGTTAATTGTTTTTTTTTCCGATGCACATTGTCCTGGAACTACTGCAGCTTGGATGAGTACCAGACTGTATTTTAACTAAGCTACTCCAAACATTTACAAGAAAATCAGTGCATCCCTTTAACAAGAAAAACTTACAACAAATCCTAGCAAATTTGTCTTTCAGAATAACATCCCTTTAAATGCGACTCCAAACTACAAATGCCCCTTTCGGTGGCAATAGAAAACTGCTAGCATTGCTTGTGAACCTTCTTATTTTCCCTGCACTTTTCAGTCTTTTATCTCCTTTACTTTAGGGGCTTCTTTGTGTTACCTGATTTATTTTTTTAATTTTATTTGTTGGTAACAATTTTACTTACATTCTGTTAACTGTCATTAGTTGTGTACATTTTCTCACCAGGTAATGACACAGGCTCTACCCCACTGGATAAACCCATCAACAAGTTTGAAAGGCTTTCCCACTCTGCCAGGTACGTGACGGGACCACCAAAGGGGGATATGAACTAAAATTATCTTTCCATTTTTATTAGAAGAAAAATGTTTAATGCCAATTTCACACTTGTGAATGTGCCCAACAGTAATTGGCCCACAATGTTTTGTTTTTTTTCCTTAAGACCTGGTATGCTTACCTGAACCTCCACTTTTGGGGCTTTTGGCTACTTCTCTTCTGTGTGTGTGCCCATAGCAAGCTGCATACTATGGGGCCAAATATGCGGGTGTGCTCCCTGGCCCTGCTGTGTGCCTTCATAGCAGCGCAGTTCAGCTTCTAATTACACCCCCCTTTTGTGTGCGTCAAAGCACAACTAAAGTTGTCCCTTGTCCTTTAATTGTCCTATAATGTGCAGCCTGATTGGTATGTACTTACCTACGTCCCCATTCCAGCAATCTTCACTGTGCAGCCTTATCTGGCACTTGCAGCATGTGCTCTGAATAAATATCCCTACTGGGTCTTCTAAGTACACCGGTTAGTACACTGGAACATTAAGGCTCATTTTGCCACCATGTACATCTACTGGTAATTCCATCAGGTTAAAAGAGGACAATTTATTGATGTTCGCATGCATTTTAGCAGTTTCCCATATTTCAGCCTCATCAGTTTCCCATCATAAATGGAAAGCATTACCATAATTTACATTAGAGCAAAAAATAATCATATGCAGTACATCTTAGCAGTACATGCATATTTCACATGTTTTGTCTCTTTAAAGTACCTTGCAAGTACAGAAAAATCAGTTTTTCTGCCAGAAATGCACTCAGCTCCTAAAGTGGAAGAAAAGCCTACGGCATCCCATAGATGAGTCGTTTTTTTTTTTTTTTTTGTTGTTCAGCCAGTTGGTTGAACTTAAAAAAAAAAAAAAAAAAAAATTGACTCAATCCCCCCCATACACACACTCAATGTGGATGAGGTATTGTATTCTGACAGCGGAGAAGACTGATCAGTGTTGCAGGCTAGCCTGCAGCGCTGATTGAGCTGGGAAAATCCGACTGGGCAGTTGTACCGAAGTGGATTGGTGTCCTTGCTGAACTAGCCAAATTTTGATCCCATGTACTGTATAACCAGCTTAAAGTGTTACTAAACCTATGCCACCTCACCCCACCTCATGTAATTATTCATAGAGACACACTTTAAATGGTATATTTAACAGACCAATAGGGAGCAAAAAAGAGACGTTCACTGTTAGGCTTTACATATACCTTAACATCTAACTCCAGCCAAAACCTTTTTTAATTTGATAGAAATGGATAAAAGGCACTTTATTGCTGTCCTCACTGGGGGGGAATTCCCCTCAATCCTTTTCCCTGTGACACCAAAGCAAGATATGAGAAGCTGGAGGTGTCACTTGGACATGAAGGCACAGAGACCAATCTATTTCTGACAGATCTTTGAAACAATTCCCATACTTTGTGTACTTTTGTTGTCTCGATCAGTGCCGTATCCCATCACTTCTTGTCTTTGTGACACCCTGTCACCATGATGGAAGGTACATTTCCCTAACTGGCATACAATCGGCTATAAAAAATAAAAATAAATGACAGAGGTTCTAAATCTTGCTCTCTGAACAAAATGGATTGGATATGATTGTCAGAAAAAAAAATCTGTGCTAATATTTTTTTCCTATTTTTGTTTCATTTTCTTTTTTAGTACGGGAACAACAAAGACTGCACTAGGGCCCAGAGTTCTGCCAAAACTACCTCAAAAAGGTAAGCGGCAGTCTCCATAGATAAAAACGATGTACCTGACCACCTCATTGGTCTATACAACACATCTGCAACTACCATATCTTACCTTTTCCACACTATGTGGACACCTGACCATCACACCTATATGAGATTGTAGGACATCCCATTCCTAAACCTGCGGGTTTTAATATGGAGTTGGACCTCCCTTTGCAGCTATAACACCCGACAGTCTAGGAAGGCTTTCCACAAAAATTTGGAGTGGGAATGTGTGCTAAAATGCCAAAGCGCAAATGTAAGATCAGGTGCTTGGCTCGCAATCAGTTTCCCGATTCATCTTAAAGGTGTTCAGTAAAGCTGAGGTCAGGTCCCTGTGCAGGCCAGTCACGTTCCTCTACACCAGTGTGTTTAAACGATGGGTTGTAGATTTAAATAAAAAACATCCGAGATTCCGCTCATGTGTGTGTGGCAGCCGGTCCGACACAAGCCACCTGTTTGGCCGGTTTCTGTCGGACATGCATGCTGGAAAACCATCAGCCGACCAGCTCCCGATAAGTGCTCTCAGCCAATGAGAACACTGACTGGAGTGTTCTAGTGGGGTGGGACAATCTACCCTGTCAGAACACACAAAAAACAGCAGGGGAGATTGCAGTACTAACATCGGATGGTTAGTACAGTGGCTCCAACCGAAGCTGGTGTGTACTAGGTTTTCTTTGGGTCATCCAGTTAAAAGGTTTAGGCCCCTTTCACACCAGCAGACTGATCAGGTACCCCATTTGTTTTTCAGGTGAACCAGATCGGACCACCCATTTGTTCTTTCTGGAATGGCGGATGTCATACCTTTTGCCATCCGTCTGGCGGATTGGACAGAAATTGACATGCAGTCCGTTTCCATCCGACCGCCCCATGGAGAACAGTGGACTGTGTCTGTGTTTGCTCTGCATAGTGAAGCTGACACAGACCTGTAATCCTCCTGCTCAGCAGGGATCAGCAGTGCAGGTGGATCCGATTGGACGGATTCCGCTCTGTCTGAAAGGGTCATTAAGGACAGCTGCTCTGCACCATTCTCGCCAAACAATGTCTTTGTGGATCTGACTTTGTGCCTAGGAGTAGTCATACTGGGACAGAAAGGGGCCTTCTCCAAACTGATGTCACAGGACTGGGTGGGAGCGCACAATTGTGCAAAATGTATTTTATACTGTAACAGTGAAAACACTTTAACTCTCTAAACTGGAGGTGTGTCCACATACTTTTGATCATATAGTGTAGGTGTGATTGCCAGGCATCCACAAACTTTTGCCCACGTAGTGTGTATGTCACTATCTCTTTATAATAGTAATAATTACATATTTGTCCATATAGGAATTATAAAAAACCCTTGAAAAACAGCGCTGGTCAGAATAAAGTGCAAAAATAAAAATAATCAAGTGTAAATAAAACAAATCATGATATTAATAATAATAATAGTAAGTTCTTGCTGCAACCCAATGTGAGACACACACAATATACAGTAATCTTAGAAAAAAAATAGCTGCGCTAAAACTTATAAAACAAAATTATAAAGTGACATAATCTTTCCAATTTCTTTACAAAAATCCCAAAGCTTGCAAAATAGTGCCAAAGTAATAATTTCCAAGTATATAAGCAGTCCAAAGAAGAGGGAAGATGAATAGGATGCTGAATCTCAATCCCTTTTCAGTGACTTACAAAACCACCCTTTACACACGTAGCAGGTGCACCCAGAGGAGAAAGGAATTATCCACCACCAAATTAAAGGAGACTTACCAGCTGCCAAGATCTCTTTTTTAAGGAGATCATACGAGCTTGCAAAATGGTACGGTCCTGGTCCCCTTACTAGGCTCTGTTGGTAACTCCAATTTTCCTGCTCCCTTCTTATAGTATATCTCGTTCCGCCACGATCATTTAGCAAGACATATACTTCTCTCAGCACATGGAGGGCGGAAGTCAAGCCTTGGAAGCAGAAGTGAAGGCTTGACTTCCGCCCTCCATGTGCTGAGAGAAGTATATGTCTTGCTAAATGATCGTGGCGGAACGAGATATACTATAAGAAGAGAGCAGGAAAATTGGAGTTACCAACAGAGCCTAGTAAGGGGACCAGGAACGTACCATTTTGCAAGCTCGTATGATCTCCTTAAAAAGGAGATCTTGGCAGCTGGTAAGTCTCCTTTAATTTGGTGGTGGATAATTCCTTTCTCCTCTGGGTGCACCTGCTACGTGTGTAAAGGGTGGTTTTGTAAGTCACCGAAAAGGGATTGAGATTCAGCATCCTATTCATCTTCCCTCTTCTTTGGACTGCTTATATACTTGGAAATTATTACTTTGGCACTATTTTGCAAGCTTTGGGATTTTTGTAAAGAAATTGGAAATATTATGTCACTTTATAATTTTGTTTTATAAGTTTTAGCGCAGCTATTTTTTCATGTAGGAATTATGACTGGCAAAGTCCATACACACAAACACATGAACCTTCCCCTTAACTGTTGCAGTCACAATGATATTTTAAATGCTATAGACTGATAATTGTGTCCCTTGACTCTCTTTCAAGTGGCACTTAGAAAGATTGATACCACTCATCATCTCTCGATGGACAAATACAACCAGCAGCCAGACATCTTCCAGAAATCTCCACAGCCAGCAGACCTGCCACAGAAACCGCAGCTCGCAGATCTTCCTCCAAAACCACAGCCTTCAGAATTCACACAGAAGCCACACATGGGAGACCTACCACCAAAGCCAGGAGAATTGCCTCCTAAGCCTCAACTGGGAGACCTGCCACCAAAACCACAGTTGGGAGACCTGCCTCCAAAGCCACAGCTTAAAGATCTTCCACCCAAACCCATCCTGGGAGACCTGCCGCCCAAGGTACCTATAGTAGAGACATCTCCTAAGCCTCATACACCAGAGACGAACCAAAATTCTCAGCCACCGGAGGTGGTACAAAACTCCCAGCCAGCAGATCATGCACCTGTGCAGAAGCAGGCTTCCGAAGCTTCCAGCGACGGTCCGCCACCTCTTCCAGAAATGCCAGTGCCACTTCCTCGCAAAATCAATACGGTGAGTTTTTCCTGACATCTACCATCTGTTCTGGGCTGGTTGTGCTTCAGACTACTTATGAACTGGTAGATTTCTTGCCAAGCCTGATTTCCCCATTTTCACAACAATCACAAGTTTAACCACTTGCCTTCCAGGAGATTTACCCCCTTCATGACAAGGCCATTTTTTTTCCAAATGGCACTGCGTTACTTTAACTGAGAATTGCGTAGTCGTGCGACGCTGTACCCAAATACAATTTATGACGTTTTTTCCCCACAAATAGAGCTTTCTTTTGGTGGTTTTTTTTTGCACTATAAACAGAAAAAAGACCGCCAATTTTGAAAAATGCTAATAAACATATCCCATAATTTATTTTTTTATAAAAATCTAATTTCGTCATAAATTTAGGCAAATAAGTATTCTGCTACATATTTTTGGTAACAAAAAAATCACAATAAGTGTATATTGACTGGTTTGAGAAAAAGTTTTAGCGTCTACAAACTATGGGACATATACTGGAATTTATATTTATTTTTATACTAGAAATGGTGGCGATCAGCGACTTATAGTGGGACTACACGTGACTTTGTGGAACCAGTGACACTAATACAGTGATCAGTGCTAAAAATATGCACCGTCACTGTATTAATGGCACTGGCTGGGAAGGGGTTAAACATCTAGGGCAGTCAAAGGGTTAAAGAGGAAGTAAAGGCTATTTAAAAAAAATGCAACCTGCAAGGCAAAGGCATAATGAGCTAGTATGCATAACTTACCTGAGAACGAAGCCCCCAAAGCGGTCCTCCGTCTTCATCTTCACCACTGCCATGTATCCCTGAGTGACTTCCAGGTCTCGCTGCTCCGGCGCTGTGATTCGCTGGAGCCGCGATGACGTCACTCCCGCACATGCGCACGGGAGCCGACACGAGCAACATATCGCAGTGATCTGTGGCCTGCTTTGTGCGCCTGCGCGCCGCTGTCTATGGCGCATGCGCCGTAGACAGCGGTGCCTGTCTTTTTGTAAATATCTCCTAAACTGTATAGGTTTAGGAGATATTTCTTGAACCTACAGGTAAGCCGTAATCTAGGCTTACCTGTAGGTCAAAGTGGTTTGTAAGGGTTTACAACCACTTTAAATGTGTGTCTAACCAGTGTTTTTGTATGAAAACTGTGCTACTTTTACTAAGGGATGTGATGGGTTTTATCCTCTGCTTGGCAGGGAAAGAAAATCCATCACTTTCCTTGTCTGGACGAAGCTCTACCTTGTTACATAGGCAAAGCTCCGTCCAGCCTCTCTTCCCGACACCAGCGGACATCCATTGGCCGGCACGTGCTGATGGGCTTCTGCTGTGACAAATCAACGAATATAGTAGTAAGAAGATCCGGCAGCACTGTAATCCTTCAAGTGTCCTTTATTGGTACATCAGAGTGACAGTAAAACAATATAACTGACGCGTTTCGGCAATAGCCTTAGTCGTAGCTGGTTTAAAACAGATATGGCAAAAAATATATACTCACATACACATATGCAAACTCCATTGGCCCATCAGGTTAGTGTCACAGAAAATTAGCATATTGAATTGATACCACCAATTATTCAAGTGGTTAGTGACTACACCTGGTTTTAGCCAACATGAGAAGAGGGGGGTGCAATATAAAAAGTTAATTTGTTGAGCTACATAAAATATTAAGACCTTATTGCTTCAAGGAAAAAATGTATTCCTTAGAAGATGAAAATGCAGACTTATGTTCAAGTAAAAACCTTTTTTAGTGATAACACCACAAAGTAAAGTCAAGATAGAGAAAAAAAAACATTTTATAAGGGGGGGGGGGGGGGGGTTCAATTTATGGCAGGATCAAGGAACCTTGGATCGTGCTGGTACCAGTGCAAAGGAAGCTTGTACAGCGGACATAATCCTGTTGAGCACAAGGGTCCGCGACAGGTGGCAGCCCATGTTTACCCTTCATTCTGTTTCATGACAGGGAAAAAAAATTTGTTCACCGGTGTTCTCTTACATTTGGTAATTGTCTTTGTGTCATCCTCAGGGGAAACTCAAGCTGAAAAGGGTAAAGACAATCTATGACTGCCAAGCGGACAATGATGATGAGCTGACATTTGCAGAAGGAGAGGTCATCATAGTGACAGGTGAAGAGGACCAGGAGTGGTGGGTAAGTGGCATTAATCTTGCACAACTGGTTGGGAACTGGTGCAGAGGGCTATACACTGATCAGCCGTAACACATTATGACCACCCACCATAACCCATCGAGGCATCGATTTCCTAAGGTATGGTGTGGTATCTGGCACCAAGCCGTCAGTAGCAGATTCGTTAAGTCCTGTAAGCTATGAGGTGAAGCCTCCATGGACAGGACTTTCACTTTCCAGCACATCCCACAGATGCTTGATTGGATTGAAATCTGGGGAATTTGGAGGCCATATCAACACCTCAAACTGGTTATGTTCCTCAAACCATCTTTGAATTCATCAGACCCAATCATTATCTTCTATTGCTCTGTGGTCCAGTTCTGATGCTCATCTGCCCATCGTAGGTGCTTTTGGTTGTGGACATGGGTCACCATGGGCACCCTGACTGGTCTGGAGCTGAGAAGCCCCATACACAACGAGCTGTGGTGCTCTCTGTATTCTGACACCTTTCAATCGGAACCAGCATTAACTTTTTCAGCAATTTGAGCTACAGTAGCTCTTCTGTTGGATTGAACTACAGGGGCCAACCTTCCCTCCCCACATGCAACAGAGTGAGCCTTGACCTTCCATGACCCCGTTGTTGGTTTTCCTTCCTTGGACCACTTTTAATAGGTCCTGACCACTGCAGACTGGGAACAATCCCACAAGAGCTGCAGTTTTGGAGTTGCTCTGACCCAGTCATCTAGCCATTACAATTTGTGCCTTGTCAAAATCACTCAAATCCTTAATGCTTTTAACACATTAACCTCAGAGACAACAGATGCACTTGCTGTCTAATACACTGTTCAAAAAAATGAAAGGAACACTTTGAAAACACAGCAGATCAAAATGGGGAAAAATATCATGCAGGGTATCTATACTGATGGACTGGGTAATGTGTTAGGAATGCAAGGATGCCACATTGTTTGATGGAAATGAAAATTATCAACCTACAGAGGGCTGAATTTAAAGACACCACCACCACCACCTGCCAATTCTGATGTTCAATGGCAAATGCCAATCGATCTCCACGGTGCCGGGCAGTGGGCACAGGGACCCCCCGACCCCCCTCCCCCGATCCCTGCTGTGACAGCAGACCAGGAACCTTCTCTGTGTCTGCTGCCACAATTCAAAAAAGATGTGGATATGCGGAGCCCTCACCATGTCACTCATCCACAGTCCTCTCTGATTGGGAAACTAGAAGGTTCGGCACTGTGAGTGCTGTGGTAGTTTGAGCCTTCCTGCCAGAATGTATCGGCTTCCTCATATGAGGTACAAGCAAGCCAATACACTAACATCTGCAGGAGACCTGCATGGCACCATGCTGATCGCTGGTTCAATGCTTTACAGGATCCTGCATGAAAAAATTATAAATGCACAATTTTTTTACCTGCAAAAAAAGTGTATGTATTTTTTTTTTTTTTTTTAAGTGCTTTAAACACATTAGTAGATGTGTAGGTGCAAGCTACTAAAGTTGTATACACATCTTATTTTTTCCTGTGAAAGACCCAACCGCCTCCCCCTTTAAGCAAAAAACATCATAGGCGTTGCCTATAGGGCATGAGTAGCACACCCTGTTCTTCTGTCCCGCTGCCCCTTGCCTCTGCCAGCAATTCCCTACTGTCAAACTGACAGCTGTAAATACAGGAGCTATAGAAGCTGTTGCTATGAAAAAAAATAAAAATAAATGGTGGTACTAAAATTTGTTCAGATGCAAAATAAAGATACAAAGTAACAATTTTACATTTGTAGCTACTGTTTTATCCATCTGTATGTCAAATGGAGCTTCAATTTGTACTTGTCATTTTAAAAAACTTGACAAGTTTGCCCCCCTTCCCCCCCTCTTCACACGTCACAGGTCCCAGAAGGCTGCAGGACCTTTCACAAAGTGCAGCTCGTGCATGCGCAGTAGGAAGCTGACTGTAAAGCCACAAGCTTCCCACACTAAGGCTACTTTTACACTGGGGCGTCGGCGGGAAAGCGCCGCTTTTTTTAACCCTCGCTAGCATCCGAAAAAGGGTTAAAATAGCCCACAATGCACCGCTGTAGTGGCGCTACCCCATTGACTTCAATTGGCAGGGGTGCTTTAGGAGCTGTGTATACACCGCTCCTACAGCGCTGCAAAAATGCTGCTTGCAGGACTTTTTTTTTTTGCCGTCCTGCAAGAACACCTCTCCAGTGTGAAAGCACTCGGGCTTTCACACTGGAGAAATGGGAGAGGCTCTTTTCAGGGGCTATGCGGGCACTATTTTTAGCGCTGTAGCGCCTGTAAAGCGCCTCAATGTGAAAGTAGCCTAAAGATTCCGGCGCTGGGGACCTGAAGACTAGTGAGTGTCTTTTAAAGAAAAGTCAGCAGCTACAGTATTTGTAGCTGCTGACTTTTATTTTAGAGTGAAGAACTGCTTTTAAAGTATAACTAAAACAAAACTTTTTTTTGTTTCGGACAGAGTGGAGAGGGATTAGAAACACTAGGCACACAGTTTTTATTGCTATCTGAGCCCCTGTTAGGCTGCATTCACACCTGAGCGTAGCGTTTTCAAGCAGAAAATCGTGCGAATTTACAGCGATTTTTGCAGCGTTTTTTACGGCATTTTGCCGCGATTTTGTGCAGGGCAAAAGGTCACTAATGTAAAAAGAAGAAAAACGCCCAAATCTGCTCGATTTGAGCAACAAAAAAGGGTCCGGAACTTGTTTGAGCTTCAGGCGTTTGGCTTCAGGCGACATGGAGTGGAGATGTGAACCATCTCCATTGAGAATAATAGATTTTTTCCCCTCTAGCGTTTTGTAGCGTCAGGCTTCAAGCTACAAAACGCTCAGGTGTGAATGGGGCCTAAGGAGATTCATCATCTCTATTTGTGTTGTTTACTATTTTTATTGAAAGTTAAAATAAATAAATTTTGGGTTGGTGTTCCATCTTTTTACAGACATTCAAGTCTTGCATTTCTCACTTGTTTTTACCAGTAAACTGAGCTTATTTTGTGAAATACAGTATTTTGAAATCTGTGACACTGTTTTGATGTTGAATTTTAAAAGCAGCGGCAAGCGTGCTGATTTCACAGGTTTTCTAATCTGACAGAACCCCGCTGCTTTTAAAATTCAACATCAAAACAGTCTTATGGATTTCAAAATGCTGTGTTTCAATATATAAGCTCAGTTTACTGGTAAAAAGAAGTCTGGAATGCAAGATTTGGGTGGGTGTAAAAAGATGTCCGCTGCCGCTTTATGCCCGTCGCGGTGTAGTAACAGAACGTCACTTCCGTTACCTAATCTGACAGGTCATCAATTCTGATGGAACATTGGGGTTGATTTACTAAAGGCAACTCCACTTTGCACTACAAGTGCACTTAGAAGTGCAGTCGCTTTAGATCTGAGGGGAAGATCTGAATTGAGGGGAAGCTCTGCTGATTTTACCATCCAATCAAGTACAAGCAAAAATGCTGTGTTTGTTTTTTTTTTTCCTTGCATGTCCCCCCTCAGATCTACAGCGACTGCACTTGCAGTGCACTTGTAGTGCAAAGTGCATTTGCCTTCAGTAAATAAACCCCATTGTCCCCAGAAAAGTAATAGAGGGGAAATCTTCCAATAGGGACACTAGTTCTGGTGACCTGGGAGTCCCAAAGGAATTCCCCTAATTTGCAGGGATTTCCTCTCACTTCCTGTTTGGCGATGGAACAGGAAATTAAGGGAAATCTCTGCAATGGGACACAGAGCGAAAAAAAAAAAAAAATCTGACGAGTTTATAACCTGACTTTACTCTATCCAAAATGTAAAAAAAAAAGTTTTACGTATAGTTCTATTTTAACCACTTGCCGCTCCGTCAAATGACAGAGGGATGGTGCAGCTCTCGTTCTGTGAGGACATCCTATGATGCTCCTGCCCTGATTACAGGAAAGCCCCAGCAGTGCCACCAATCGGTGCCCATAAGTGATGCCAGTCAGTGTCGCCTTTCGGTGCCTGCTCATCAGTGCAGCGTATTAGTGCCCCCTCAGCAGTGCCCATCAAAAGCTCTATTTGAAGAAAAAGATAAAAAAAAAATGAATATGGGTTCAGTGTTACATGACCGCACAGTTGTCATTCAAAGTGCGACAGCTCTAAAAGCTGAAAAATGACTTGGGCAGTAAGGGCATGAAAGTGCCCGGTATTGGGGTGGTTAAGTAACATTTTGTTAATTTTTGTTTTGGTTTACATGAAACTTGAATCGCTTTTGTTTGTTTCTCCATAGATCGGCCACATTGAAGGACAACCAGATAGGAAAGGTGTCTTCCCAGTGTCTTTTGTACACATCTTGTCTGAATAGGACTTCTGATGTCACAGATCTACCATTGCCCAAGCCCAGGCTTGTAGCCAGCTTGCTGCTCTATGTCTGCTTCCTTGTACTGTATATAAGCTACCATCACCACTTCATCCAGTACCTTCCATTCTGTGTATTGTAAACGTGCTATCTTACTCCAAATTCTGTCAGTATTACAGTAGCCGAACAAGCCCGCTTCCTCGGGTACTATAGAACCATTTCCTTGGCCTTCAGCACTTTTCATGCCCTACTGTCAGACTGTGCTGTTCCAGCTCTCGTCGTGTCCAAAATATTTCTGCCCTGTCCCGTCTTGCGTTTTAGTTACAGTACTAGATGCCACAACAAGGGCAAGGAAAAATTAAAACACAACCCGCAACCAACCCGTCACTTCACCTTCCACAAGCATTCAAGCCGCCGTGTTATTTATTGCAGAAAATAACATCTGAATAGTTTTCTCGAAATCTCAAGTATTGACCGTGTTTCTGTGCTCTGTATTCATTCGTTTGGAACTTTCGCCAACATCCTTATTGTCACTTTGCTACAAGTAGTTAAAAAAAAAAAAGATATATTTCTATCTAAAAGCTTCTTTTATTAGAAGTATATACATAAATATATAAATACTATACATATATATAAAATACGACAAATCCGGTTGACTTCATCGGACTTTAATGACTGCTAAACAATATTAGTCTGTTTACATTATGCATGATTTCTAAACCAACAACAGCAACAACAAAAAGAATTCTGGAATACTTGAAACAGGAATATAACTGTAAGTCCTATACTTTGTTCTGTAGCTGAAAAAAAAAAAAAAAAACAGATGGAGGGGAATATTTTTCCAGTAGAGAGAATTTATTTGAAATAGACAGTATTACTTATTACTAACATGGATCAAATCAGGGAGGCGGTCAGCCTCGCGGAAATAAATATGAACGCCTGTGTATAAAGAAATCTTTTGTTCTTATTTTATTTAAAGTGTACCATAAATTATTCCTAGATGTTGAAATTGACTTCTGTGTATTGTTGGTCATCTAGAAAGTTATTGAATCGTAAACAAAAGGTATTAAATTCCAATACTGGTGGGGTCTCTAGTTTGTTGTAGTCTCAATTTTTGTGTTTCCGTGGATAGGGGTGCGTTTTACTTTCATGGGAAAGCATTGGTTTCAGCCATGCAATCATATGAACTATTGCAAAGTCCGACAGGCCAGAGCAAATTGTCACATTACATACAGAGAGTTTGGTGTCAGTTTCCTAGTGTTAAGTGACCCATTAGGAAATATAAGAAAAAAAAAAAATTTATTTTTTTTGCATTAGGAATAATTATACAGTGGAATTTGTTGCCATTTTTTTATATATATATATCTGCATTCATTCCTTTTTGTTTTTAAGCATTGTTGTACATATTTTCGTTTTGCTGTTTTTTTTTTTTTTTGTTTTGTTAACTTTTGTTTTTTTATTGCAGTTAAAGATCCGTACTGGAAGTCTGTAGTCCTTTTTTTTTTTTTTTTTTTTTTAAAGTGCACATACAACAAAAATATCACATCCATTCTTTTTTGTGTAACCATTTACTACAAAAAAAATTATTTCATGAATTTTAATGTGTTTTTTTAATTTTTTTTGTAAGAAATATTGGCAAATCACATTAGTAACTAATCTTTGGTGTAACTGGTTAGTTAAGATTTTTTTTTTTTTTTTAAATCTGCACATCAAATTTATCACTTTCTTTTTTTTTTTTTTTTTTTGCATTAAGTGTAATGGTATCTGAGAATACATTGGCAGCTATTTTCTTACCTTTTCTCTTAATTCTTTTGTATTTTACACATTAGTATTTAAGGCACATCATTTCTGCATGGAAAAACTTATTTATATTTTCTAGTACTTTTTTTTTAAGCTATGGCTTTGAAGAATACTCTCAAAACAACAGTGTAAAGCATCCAGGAGTGACCAGTTTAGACTTTATTTATTAACAAAAATATTAGACATATGTTAGAGCAGTGATGTGCTGAATGTGAAGTCTCCCTTGCAAAGAGTTTAAAAATATGGTACAGTATTCACTATTTTTAAGTTGCTAGTTTATTTTTATTATTCATTCCATATTATAAATAAAATGTATAAAGTGACAACAAACGAAACCTGTTTTTTAATTTTTCTTATTATAACAAAGTTCATGATGCCCTAGGCTAAAAACATTACACAAGTGCTCAATTTATTTGCGACACTTTTCAACCTTTTTACATCACCTAAGCACGTGTCAAACACACTTGTATGGCCCTACAGGCCATTTCTGGTGGCCCTCGCCACCAGGGGGAGGGGTGGAGGTGATCTGAACCTTGCGCACTGTGCATAGCACACCCCTATACCCGGCACTCTGTATGTAGCACACTGCACATTACTCGCATAATGCACTCCTGGTATTTATTACGTATTTAAGATTCTCCCACTGTAAGTGCACATTTGGCCACAACCACTGTTGGATGCACTGGGGCGGGCATGGTTGAGTTCCTGAACTTATTCAGTGAGAAAAAAAAAGCCCTGCATAAATTTCTCTAGTCTTAAGCCACACACAGTACGATTGTTGGCAGGGGGTTGTCTGTTGACAGACTTTTGTCCTAAAATCTTACCGTTAGTACGCTCCTTTTGACAATTGTTGTCCAACTTTCGGCCAACAAATGGATGACAGGCTAGTAAATTTTCGGCGGACAACGGTTTGACGTCAGATTTTTGTATGGTCAGTACACAAATACATCACACAAAAGTACAAACATGCATGCTTGGAAACGATGCTCATTAAACAAGCAGAAGGGGCCCAAAGGGTGGTGCTCAAGAGCTAAAATTCCTCGTATGTCACTACGTTCGTATTTGTGGCACGACAGTTGTGTACCGTTAGTATGCAAGACAAGATCCTGGCACACGCCCTTTTGACAAAAATCAGACGCTCGGTTGGCCAACAATCGTGCCGTGTGTACGAGGCTTGACTAATATAACCGACCCTTTGAGGACAACCATGGTGTGGCCCCAAAATGAATTGGCGTTTGACACCCCTGATCTAAAGGGATTCGTTTGTTGCACAGCACTTCAAAGAGCCTCTGTCAGGACCGGATTAAGAACATCATGGGCCTGGTGCTGAGGAATTTGGTGGGCTTTTTTGGGGGGAAAATAAATGAAACAAAATTTTTGGTTAAATTAAATAGAGGGGGGAGTAAAAGAAGAGAGGGGTACATCTGGGTAGCTTAGGTAGCGTGCCACAGCAAACTGTGGGTGGGTCCACAATTTACTAAGAGTGGGAGGGGCTTAGAGGCATGGTTAAAACAACACAAAAGCTGCCTTGTACTTGCAAATTATCCTGAAATTCCTGTCCTGCAAGCCAGAGTCTATACAAACCTCAGCACCATCATTATTTTAAAATGAAACGCTTCAAACCATCATCTGATTGGTTGAAACAGATTGTAATGTCATCCACAACCTAAGCCAATCAGAGGAAGCTTTGTATTCATTCAAATTCAAAGCTGCCTGTGAATGGCTGAGCACCACTCAGCCCAACTTGCTTTTGTTCCATGTGTGGAACAGGATGTTGGCGTCCCATAGCTGGAACAAAGTGTTGTATACTGGAAGTAAGTGAGGCTACATGTTCACACAGCGCACCCAGTGAGCACACGGCCTCTTTCACATGGCCGATCAGTTCAGGTCCGCCTGTCAGTTTTTCAGACTGACCTGAACGGATGCTCCATAGAGGTCTATGGAGCATCAGATGTCAGCGGTGACATGTCCGCTGACATCCGACCCAAAAAAGTGTGACTGAGGAAAAAAACCTACTTTTCCATCCGTCATCGGATCGGGTGACGACAGACTCTGCCGTCCATCCTCATCTGATCCCCCATAGTGGAGAGCGGCGCTCTGACAGGTCCGTCCATGCGCAGTGTGCAGAGATAGACCTGTCCTCTGCTCAGCGGGGATCGACGGAGCGATCCCCGCTGAGCAAGTGGATATCCACGGGGCAGATCATCACTAATCTGCCCCATGTGAAAGAGGCCTTAGTCTTGGAAATGTTTTTACTTGGGCCAACTTGGCCTAAAAGAACTCCAGTTTTACATTCAGTTTAATTGGATCAGCTTTAAAGCAGATCAGGTGTACCCAGTGGCGTAGCGTGTGTTGTCAGCGCCTGGTGCAAGGCGAGTAATTTGCACCCCCTAACCTGCAGACTTTTAGCACTCCAAGTCCCTTTCCTTTCTACAATAGTACTGACCAACCTGATTCCTATACTGACCACTGTGCTACCTACAGTGTTCCTAAACTGACACTACATTGTGCTGCTCCCTCTCCCCAGACCGCGCCAGCAACATGACTCACCATCAGTTTTTTTTGGTCCAGAAGAGGAGGAGGAGGAAAAGACAGCGGCGGATCCCGATTTTCATTTCCTGTGTATCCCGCACTGTGGCTCCATGTTCTCTGTCTGCCACCCAGTGATTGGGTATATGGGGGTCAGGTGCGGAGGCGGGACTCCAGGAGCATCCACGATCATGGATAGGCCTTCCCCTGCTGCCGCACATGACCCCCATACGCCCAATCACAGGGCGCCGCACAGTGAACATGGAGCCAGAGCGCGGGGGACACAGGAAATGAAATTAGCAAAGGAAGGCAGTAGTGCCACACAATGGAACTGAATTTTGCTCCTCCATATGCAGGGCATACTCAAGACAAGTTCATACAGGGATGAGCCTGTTTATGCTGTAATTCTGTTTGTGCTTCTAACTGTTGCCTTTTAAGAAAATTGCTGAGATCCTGCACTTAGAAGCACCTTTCTTCAGCATCCTTACTGTTATGCATTTAGTGGTGACATTGCATGTGGAACCACAGTAAGCAGTTGTGGTGGTAGGCATCTGAAACACCCAAGTGTGTCAGATGCTATATATTCTTGGGCTAATGTAGCCATGCAAGAGTGGGGATTGGAGGGGGTCACACATAGTAAAAAAAAAAAAAAAAAATTGGGAGGGGAACCCCCACAGAGTATTTTGGGTTCTTTAAAAGAAAGCACATGAGCAAGGCCGGGTTCACACTGCTATACCACTTTGGATCTGACTTTGCCCTACGACTTGAAGTCCAACTTCAATGAACAAGGATCCTACTTTGATCCCCAACAATACCAGGCATGGTGTTTGGTATGAATCTTTAGGGTGAACTCCATGCAAAATGTTCAAAAACCCAGCATGGGTTCCCCTGAAAAATCCATACCAGACCAAAGGGCCTGGTATGCTCTTTGTAGGGGCAACCCATGCTTTTTTTTTTTTTTATTGTACTTTGGGGAACTCCAAGCCAAAGTCTGGTAGGTTAAGATGGCGACCAGACTTTAGTGATAATCAATAGGATCAGAGTCAGACCAGTTAACACAAATCCCATAGGGAAACATTGATTTTCACACATCACGAGCTCCCGATGTCAGAATGTTTGTCGTACAAGTGTGAACCCGATTTAAGCGTGTCACTTGAGCGCCGGTTGTATATTTAAGACTTTGTAATTACCTTGCAAAAGAAAATACTTTTACTATGCTAGTCTGGGCCATAAAGCTGCTATACATTCCCTCAGAGTATCGCATTTTTGCTAAAGAACACATTTGGACATGGTTGCCATCAGTATGGACCTGGTCATATCAGCACTGTGGAAGATCAGTTTAGATTGGCTGATGGAGATGTCAATTAACCACTTGCCACCCACCATATAGCAAAATGACGGTGGCAAAGTGGTTTTATTATCCTGACCGGACATCATATGACGATGTGATCAGGATATTAAGCCGCTGCATGCCCCTGGGGGTGCGCATCACTGCAATCGTTGTTGCAGTCTTACACACCACAACTACAATCTCAGTAAAGAGCCGATTATCAGCTTTTCCTCAGTCGCGTCTGTCAGACACGAGTAGAGGAGAGCCAATCGGCTGCTCTTCTGACGGGGGGGGTCTGTGCTGATTGATTATCAGCACAGCCCCCCCCCCCCCCCCCCGAGGATACCCACCAGAGATGCCCAACACCAGGTATGCCAGTCAGTGCCCACAGTGGGCATCACCAATAGGCAGTATTGTAGGGATGGATGCCAATCAGTGAAGGAGAAAAATTTACAAAGTTTTGTAACTGAAACAAATATTTTTTCAAAATTTTCCGTCTTTGTTTAGCAGAGAAAAAAAAAATAAATAAAATCGCAGAGGCGATCAAATACCACCAAAAGAAAGCTCTATTTGTGGGAATAAAATTACAATTTAGTTTGGGTACAGTGTAACATGAAAATTTGTCTGGGCAGGAAGGTGTATAATTGCCCGGTATTGAAGTGGTTAATGGCCAGCACTTAAGCGTTACTAAACATGCAACCTGAAATCTTAAAATTAGATATCTGCTTGTGGCATGTTGAAAGTTCATGTTTTGGTAACAGTTATTTAGCTATCCTGGCAGTTTTCTATTCAGAGTGGCTACATGCTTCAACATTGCCACTCTGTATACTCCAAGTTGTTTCTATAGAAGCCAAGAACTTACTTTCCTGTCACATGTGGCACTCCTGCAGGGCAGCTTTAAGGATTGGCAGACAGTGTAGCTGCGCAGTTTATCATTGCCGTTTGTGATTAAGTGGTCAGAGTGCTGGCAGTTTTATGATCCAAATGTGTTAAAAAATAAATAAAAAAAAAGTGCTTGCCCGACATTGATTTTCTTTAACTTCCAGAGCTCCTCCCACTTATTCAAACCATGACCTCTGAGCCTCCCTGCAGTAGTCATGAGGCACCCAAAGATACTATACAGATTTTTGGCAATGTCAACAAATTAACACAAGCATTGCTTTAATGTTTAAAGCACACCTAAATGCAGTTTACCCATTTCCACCCCCAAATTCAGTCACATGATTGCACAACATCCTCCCACAGATCCCACCCTTACAGGAGACCCCCATACTTATGGCTTAAGTACAAGTGCGCTAAAGAAAGCCGCCCCCCCCCCCCAAAAAAAAAAATTAAATATATATATATATATTTTAAATGAAGCTTTAAAGGGATCCAAAGTAGTATTCTCCAAGACATGAATTGTTATGTCTGTTAAATTTCAAAACTGCTGATAACTACCACCAGGCATTGGCATGTAGCCCAGTAACTCTGTATGACATTTGGGCAAGGCTACTGGAACGGAAGCCAACACTGCCAATTCAGTGACCTTCACTTGCTTCTGGGTCAGATGCTGAGCAGCTGTTCCTGCATTGTGAACACAGGTGGTAAGCTGCCATTCAGATAAAAAAATAAAAAATTTTTGAAGCAAAGCATGACACCACCCTGCCTCTACCTCGTCCAATCAGGGAATGCTTTGAATTTTTCTGAAATGGCACCTAGGCCAGACAGCCGACTGTTCATAAGGCATCAGGTTGGATGCACAGCATCCCAGAGATCACTGGAGTCTACTTCAGTGGTTCCCAGCAGCCACGCCAAGGTATTTCACATAACATGCTAATGCTTGAATTAGTCTTGAAGTATAACCTACCAAGAATTTGAAATCTGTGCAACCAGACAACTCAGCCAGTTAGGGGTTCTGGCATTTCTGCTATAGACAGAAATGAGTTCAAGCCCTAGGAGTAGATACTCTATAGCAAAACCACCATCGAACACAGGATGATTTAATCCCTCCAAACCAACCATGCAGTTTTGATCTCTATCCCAGCACTTGGCATATTAATCCTTTTGGAGTTGTGGCTAAAGGAGTACCAGTCAAGTTCTTGAAGGAATCTTAGTACTACAACTCATACCTCCCATCATGTTCTTGGGTAGTCAAGATCTGCCTGAAAATTCCATGGGGGGGGGGGGGGTTGAATTAAGTGAGGCAAATAGCTACAATAGTTCAACATTACACAAGTTGAATGAATGTGACTTGAGCATCCTAAAGCCTGGAATTTTAAAAATGCCAGGAATAAGATAGCCTTTATTAGGTGTTTATTTCCCCTTACATGTGATGCTTTGTGCAAGCACAAGGTTGCTGAGAAAAACCTGAAAGGGGGAAAAAAAAAAAAAAAAAAAAAAAAATCACATACTGCTTGCTGTGCATTTTATTGAATAAAAGGCTTAACATAAAGTTCAGTTTCATCACTGTACTAACAGCTTTATCTGCTGCACAAATTTAAACAAAAAAATTGGGACAACAGTTTACTTCCTCAGTTGACTGGGATGGGTTTCTGGGCCTGTCTTCTTGCTAAAGTGCTTGCCTTCCTCTCCACAGATTTCACAACTCCCACAGCAACAGTTTGCTTCAAGTCCCGAGCTGCAAATCTCCCTGCAAAGCAAATTGCATGCCATTACAATAGACCTACACACAATTCAGAAACATTAATGCCATGGCCACCTTTAAAAGTGGAAAGCCAATTCCAAGCTGGTGGTTGTGGCAGCATCATCTTATTGTGAAGGTCAGTAGAGAATGTTCTGATTGTGGTAGATTACCATCCATCATCTCCCCCCCCCCCCATTCCTAGTTCAGAAAGGACTGAAGAAACTAGTTTTGGGCAACCAACCCTCAACTTTAACAGAGACTGACTGCTAAAGGTTAGGAGCACAACTAGCCTTTATACAGAAATGTAGTTCCATCCAATAATAAGTCTTCCACCTTTAACTACCCATAGTTGATATCAGACATGCAGTTTCTCATATTGAATAAGGGCTTTGGGGTAGAGAATGGACATATTTGAGCAGTGAGTGGTCACAGGAGGCACAAAGTCATGAGGGGGGGGGGGGGGGGGGGTCAGTGGTTTAGAATCACCGCAGTAGAGGGAGTGATTATATTCCTTAAAATCTGAACTCGCCAGGTAGTCCTCTGCCAATGAGTGAACTTGGAGACCATTTTTACATACAGTTTGAGAGCCATCCTTTCTGGGCTCACCGTGTACCCACAGACATTTAGGGTGCCACATCAGGCTCTTATATGCTGACAACTGCTAGGACGAAATAGGGAAAGGACACAACTCCATAGAAGTCAGAGGAAGGAAAAGTCACAGGAGATGCACATCATATAAAACACTCATGTAAAGAGGGTAAGCAGCCTCAACTTAGACTGAGTCTAGGCAGATTCCTTTTTACATAAGAGTTGTGGCTTTTCCTTCCACTATTCCCAGGCTGTAATGGCCAGGGAAGTAGCCAAATGATCACAATCGGTGCTCAGTTGCTTTGAAGGGCGGGGGGGGGGGGGAGAATATATCAGGGGTCCAATAGGTCCAGCACATACATTAATTGATTACACCACATAAACCCCCCCCCCATGAACATCTGAGTGAGCAGCAATTCTAGAACCCCCCCAATGCAAGATAAAATGCTAAACCGATAACCTGTATAAGCATCACCTATGTTTGGTTCTATGGTTTTACAGGCATGTGCCATTTTTTTAATCTTGACATGGTATCTGACACTAGGGGATCGATGTTATTTTTTTCTAATCTGGTGCAGTTCTGCATAGAAACCAATCAGCTTCCAAGTTGTGTAAGCTTAGTTTTGGGCCAACAAAGGGCTCATGTTCAATTAAGGTAGTAGGGGGGTTTATTTTGCCCATTCATACTTACCTAGATGGATGCATCAATCCGTTGCTGAACCTGGTCCCCTGAGCAAGCATTGCAGATGGCTTGGTTCTCACAGCTGCTGACTGTCAGCAGCTCTGCTCTTCCACGCTCACTGGAGTGCTGAGTATTGGAGGGGCAGGGCGCGGCCGTCTCAGTGGCTCCCCAAGACGGGGGTCAGTCCAGGCACCTGGTGGATCCAGACTGTCATGATAACACTGTGCCTGGACTGATTGCTGCAATGTCAGCAGAAAGCAGACTTCAGCCCACCCTCTGCTGAAAATAGAGACAGGAGTGCAAAACGAATTGCACTCTGACCTATAGGAGAAGCCCAGCCAAATGAGGCCAGCCTGGACTTTAAACCATGTTATACAGTGCTTGTGCCATTCGGTCCCCTGTATGACCTGAAATACCTGGCTATGCCCTCCCCCCTGTAAACTGACTAGTTTCAAAGCTGCTGAGCCCTGATACTGTGGTCAGTTTACATGCCTCCGTCAGCAGCTCCTGTCGCTGTCCTCCCTGCCCGTTAGCTCTGTCCACTCCACAGCTCTTCCTTCCTGTTGCCATCATAATACAATAACCTTGCTACATGAAATAATGTCCCTAGTGCATTCGTTTTGTATGCCACCATGTACCCAATTTCAGAGCACTAATCACGTGACCATCCACCTCTCAGCCGATGTCAGTGGGCATCTCCGCCCCACCCACTTTGCCGTCAGCTCAAGGAGAGATGCAGCTGATTAAGTGAGCATCAATTGGCGCTCTGAAATTGGGTAATATATATACACACACACACACGACATTTAATATAGCAGAGGTGATTGTCGCTTAGCCACTTTAGACTAGCTGAAGTCAGAAGCAGATTAGCTGTGCATGGTAGCCATACCAGATTTTGTTTTAGTGCGTCAGCATACTCAATGATATAGATATACACACACACACACAGAGATGTGAGAGCAGTAGGCTATTTTCAGTGTATATTATTCAATCAGCAGGATGTTTGTTCTTGACCTCACAGTGCAGGTGAAGTGCCATTATGCATAATCACATAGCCTTAGTATTTAGCAGTTTTTAATCAGTTTTGTGCCATTTCCCCCCCCCCCTATATACATATCTGGGTACTCACCTAGTGGAGGATAGTCATAAAATCTCTCCACACAGAATGGTTTGATGGGCTTCAGCTTGACAATTGCAGCATCTCCCGATTTCAGCATTGCTGGGTCATCTTCCAGTTTTTTGCCTGATCTACGGTCAAGCTTCTCCTGCAACTCTGAAAACTGGCAGGTCGTGTGGGCTGTGTGGCAGTCTATGACTGGGGAGTAGCCAGCTTTAATATGACCAGGATGGTTGAGAATGATCACCTGCAAAAAACACAATTTAGGACATGCTCAATGAACTGTAGAATTTTAAAATATACACTGAGAGCAAAGTGGTCTGTGGGTTTATATAATGGAAAGGTTGAAACCAATTTTGTGGTCTGTATCCCTTTGGCAAGATTTCCCCTTCACTTTCTGTCCCAGAGATGCAAGGAAGTGGAAAGAATCTAATACTCTAAAAAAGGTCACCATTGTGAGATACTGAACCTGTTACTCAATATACACTTGGAGTGGGGAAAACTGACACTTCCCATCATTGTATAAGTTAAGAGTTCCAAGACAAAGCATGAATCTATCCAGCCAGGAGTTCTGCTCCTTTCAAACTAAGGAAACAATTTGGCTACACACCATGTTAGTGTACGGGGTGGGGGGTCACCGTGTCCATTCCAGACAGTCTCCAGGATCCTTCCCTTTCTACCTTTTGAGTTACCCTCACCACAATCAGCACTTCCAAGTATGCATATCATGTGACCTTCACAGTTGTTACAGTGCTCCACTCTTGCAGCCAATCTTCTGGCCCAGAACAGCCAGTGACCAGGGAGCGATTTCCCTATTCTTACCAATACAGGTTGCATAGACAAGGGGATGCTGTAAAGACAAATATGGGGGGGGGGGGGGGGGGTAATTCTAGGTTGTTGCATCTTGCTTGAGAGTTCCTCTCACTTCCTGCCCTGGAACTCAAAGTACATAAGTCTCCCAAAAAGCAGATTCCTATTCAAGTGGTCACGAATATATATTTGTGCCAATTAGTGGCTAGACCCTCATCTTTTTTTCCAGGACAGGGTGAAACTTCCCATTTAGGACAGACCACAGTACATACCTTTGAACCTTGCAGCAATCCAACCGATCCTTCCCAAGCAAAAAGGCTAAAATTAAGATTATACACCCAACTACTCAAGTTCCTGCAGCTACAGTGATCAGTAAGACGTTTTAAAATTAGCAAAAATAAAGGTGCAACATGTGTTGAATTTCCATAAAAGACCACATCCAAACAGCAGATGTTAATGCATAACAAGGCTGAAATATGTTAGCATTTGCTTTATGGATAGTGTGTCCTTTATGGAGAATCCATAAATTGAAGATTTAAGAGCAAGAGAGTTATGGGTTATCCATTCATGATGGTTTTAAATTATATTTACAAAGTAATTAAATTGGCTACTATGCTTTTTGCATTCTTTGTGAACAAGTTGTCTTTCAGTTTGACATTTGCCAGTGTCTGCATGGCCTGAGGGAATGAAGCACCATGTAGTCCCTTTTGAGATCACACAACATCCATGCCTCGTCCCTTATATGGGTGAGGGACCAGTTAAAGTTTTGGTATACATTTTCAGGAACTCAGCACTGCAGCATACCTGTGCTATGAAGCTGGTGGCCTCGGTAGGTGGGTCACTCTTCGAGTTCCCAGCAACATTTCCACGTTTCAGACTCTTCACACCAACATTCTTAACATTGAAGCCAATGTTGTACCCAGGGAAGGCAGTCTCCAGAGGCTGATGGTGCATCTCTATCGATTTCACTTCTGCAGTGAAGTTTGAGGGTGCAAAGGAGATGGTCATCCCTGGCTTCAGGATCCCAGTCTCTATCTTGCCCACAGGAACCGTACCAATGCCTAGGAGGAGACAAGCGTGCAAGTGTTTGATCTACAAGCAGTTTACAAAAAAAAAAAAAAAAAAAAAAAAAAAGTACATTTTTTTTAAATCACTCTTCAGTCAAGCTAAGATATTCTGCCCATGTAATACTTTGATACAGAGAGCCAACTGCTGATAATGCTGTTAAAATGCAATATTGTCTAAACATCTGCATCATTGGTAGTACCCCTAACTGGTTACCCCTTAACTGGATTTGTAGAGGGGTTACATGCCTTTAGTCATAGTGTAGGTGTTGTGCCCGGCATCCACAAAAATTTGACTATGCAAGGTGCAGCAGGTTTGGTGGGTTTCTGAATACATGGCACAGAGTATTTTTTTGTTCCACATTTGTTCTGGATGGGAGAGTGTTGAAACTTCTTTTGCCAGACTACAAGTCTGCATAGTGATCCATATTCTGATTGACCCCTAAAACTAAGGCAATGGTTAAGTGTAGTAGATTCCATTAATGGTAGCAATGATCCTACCCTATGCCAAACTCTTTAGGCAACAAAGGTTTTGGTGCCCCATTTACAATAGGTCAGCCAACAGCAAAATCACCTTTGTTAGTTTCTGTACCCAAAGTCAGGAGCCATGTTAGCATGCAAGAAGCTTATAGAGTTGGGGAAACCCTTAAGACTCCTCTGATGCAAAGGCCTAAATTGTAAGAGCCTGGAGACCAATATGAACCCATTAGTGAAAAAGTATAGGCAGCCACTGCATTTGAAGGTGCTCAAATTCCATATGTCTAGTACATCGTTTCCTCGCCCGACATCTCACCTCCTATTTTATAGACATCCTGAAGGGGTAAGCGAAGTGGCTTGTTGGCTGGACGCACTGGGGGAACAAGGCAGTCAATGACCTCAAGCAGAGATTGGCCTTTTGAAAAGGAGTCTTTTCGTTTCACCTTCCAGCCTTTAAACCAGACCATCTGAAAAAAAGGATAGTTGAACACAGCTACATGGCACCAAAGAAAATCTAAAAGACCAAGTAAAAACATTTGAAACGAAACTGAGCACATGTTATTCAAAGAAAAGACCCCGATTGGGGAGAAAAAAATAATAATTAGCCACCACACTACTGGTACTTTACCAAGAATATCCATGAGAACCCCCATTGATTATGTGCATAGGGCACACAAAAATTAAGCCTACTCACCCTCCCATTTTCTCCCCAGTTGCAATCACACTTCAGATTCATATATTACCTTCTGACTGGGAGCAGATATGTTCTCTCCAGTCCACCCAGATACAGGGATAAATGGAATGGTGGCTGGGTTGTAGCCAATCTTCTTGAGGTAGACTGTCACATTCTTGACCACTTCGTCAAACCTCTTTTGGCTGTATGGTGGGTCGGTCATGTCCATCTTGTTTACGCAGACAATGAGCTGTTTTACACCCATGGTGTAGGCCAACAAAGCGTGTTCTCTGGTTTGCCCATTCCTGGAAACTCCAGCTTCAAACTCACCTGTTGCAGCGGAAACCACCAGCACAGCCACATCAGCCTGAAACCAAGCAGACGATTAAAATCTAAACTGATGAGGTGGTTGCATTAGTTCTTTAAAGCAGAAGTAAACCCATCTTCAAGACTGTTACCTTTCTGGCACATGCTGAAGATGTAACACTCCCATTGGTTGTACTCAGAACCAAACTGAGAAACCATCCAATGGCTGGTGTCATAACTGATCACATGTGCAGCATAATGGCAGTTGTAGATTAACAGAGGCCAAGATGGCAGCTTCCTTGGCTGAAAATGATAGGAGGTTTACTTCCACTTTAAGCAATTATGTAAAAGGTGCATTCTTTTAGAATGAATGGGCTGCCAATGGACCAAAACCACACATGACCCCCTTAAAAAGGGGAAAAATATGCTCTACTATTTAGTTCCTTAAATAATGCACACATTTGACTGGGGCCCCAGAGTATCCAACACACTTTTGTATAGGAGCGGAAGGTTTAGAACTTCATCAGGTTTTACAGATGTTGGAGAAGTTTACCCTCACTTATTGTCCAACTTTTCACTAGACAAGTGAAGTTTGTAGGAGAATGCTAGAACTCCCACTAGACTTTTGCTGTTCTCATTTCAGATGTTCCCTCGTTGCCTGTCTGGTAAACAAGTGAGGTGAAATCAATGGAGACCTAAACTGCAAATCCTCTTCGCTATTCAAACTAAAAGTTTTGGATACAATTGCACCTTTACAAAATAAACTCATCTGAAACATCTGTTGCTGTACAGTCACAAAAGATCAAGTATTTATATGGCCTCTGGATGAGAAAGCTTTGGAAGACCAATTCTGCCACAGCCCACTAGAACTGTCACCGGGCATTCACAAAGCAAGGACCTGAATAGAGGTTTATTTCCAAAACTTTGGAAAGGAAGAATTCCAGGTACATAGGTTTTGATTTACGGGGGAAAGAACAGTGTCCAACACCTACAGCTAAGCCAGAAGTTTTTAGGTTCATGCACACTGGCTCAGTGTTTAGAGCAGTGGTGGGCAAGCTGTTGATCCCAATCTACTAGTAGACTGCAGGTAGTTCGGGAAACACAGCCCTGTGTTCCTAGTCCTTCCCGATCTTATAGACTGTACCGTACCCCACCCCCCCTAAAGTGGGGCACACTATAGTACAGGAGCTGACGGAGTTAACTTTTCACATTAACCAGTAGGTGATTGGTTGCCAAGAAGCTGGGCGGTCCTAGCAACCAATCACTAGCTTTTTCATGTGAAAAATTAACTCTTGCAGCTCCCACCCTCCATCTAGTACTTACACCTTTTGCTCACCATTCTGCTGCACAGGTGTTTACCAGTGTAAGGTAGGAGACCTACACTGTCTGGGGGGGGGGCATGCAGAGGAAGAAGAAGCTACTGTATTGGGGGAGTTGATGTGAAGAGCAGCGGAGGATAATATGCTGTGTTTTTATTGGAGGCTTTGTTTTCCAGGTTGCTCTCAAAAAATATATAAATAAAACACCCCCCACCTCTTGAGACAGGAAAAACCCTTCTAGTTTGCTTTGATTGAAGCTTTTTTTCCCTGCCTGCAAAACACCTAAAAATGCGTACATGAGCATTTTAGTCTACCAAAGGAACTTATTTTTGAAGCCCGGAGTGCATGGAGCCTGAGACAACAAAAACAAAGTTTAGCTAGCATAAGTGAAAGGATGCCATGTAGGGGACCCGAGAATTGAACCTAGGACTCCAAAGCCTTATTACGGTAATGCCATGGAAGACAAACCTGGGATGTGCCAGTGATCATATTTTTAATGAAGTCCCTGTGTCCAGGAGCATCAATGATGGTGATTGTATATCTGTTTGTTTGGAATTTCCAAAGGGAGATATCGATGGTGATTCCACGCTCCCTCTCCACCTTCAGCTTATCCAGGATCCATGCAAACTTGAATGAGCTCTTGCCGATCTGGAATAGATTTTTTGGAGGCAATTACAAAAAAAATTTTGCAAGCATCCCCCACTCCCAATAAATTTATGGACCCATTTACTAAGGAACACATACCCCACTTGTTCTCAGATACCATGTTAACTCCTGCCCGCCTTAAAAAGGATCCCCATTTGACATTGGTTATATTATGTCTAATTTGAACGCTACTGATCTGCGCTTTAATATACAGGACTGAAAATCTTGAAGCCTGCCCAGGACAGCCTTACTGCATTTTGCATCACTCTTATAAAGGCCCAATTAATACCTATGGTTGGCCTTTACTGGCTAAAGGAGGGCGCCCAACAGACCATCCCTAGGATTTGATTCATAGAAGATTAAATGCCATGCCTTTAAGTCCCAAGAACAGGAAATATTGGAATCCAGTCAAGAGGAAATTTAGGACATTACATGTACTGTCTGACACCTATCAGAGGTTAGAAAAAAAATAAATAAAAATAATTGGAGGTCACCTGAACAGGAACAGAGGGGGGGGGGGGGGGTTTGGACGACTCATTGGGTCACCTGTCCTGGTGATTAAGAGGGCATGTAGCTTGCTTTAGAGAGATATTCTCCCTTCCAGTAATGTCTAAAAGGACAGGAAATTAATGGCATCTAGCCAACCCCAGTTATATTCCTTGTAAAGTGCAAATAAAGCAGTTTTTATGCATAGAGTAGGGAAAGAAACCTCAATGCGGTCTGTGTTCCCACCTTGGAACGTTCAGCCTCTATTTGCCCCAGTGGCCAGTCACTAGAAAGGAAGATGAGTGAAGAAGCCAAAACGAGAAAAAAATAAAATAGTCACTGGAACGTAAGGCTTACAATGGGAATCGTGCAAATGACAATCTTATGTTGGAGAGGCTTTCTTCCTGTGAAGTTAGTTCCCCACTAGTACATACTGTAGAAACCAAAATAGAACCAAGCCCTAAACTGACAGTAGGTTGCAATTGAGCTGAAAGATCATTTTACTTTAGGTATAGCCAAAAGGTTTAACCCCCGCCCCCATCTTTTTTTGCCACTGAGGAATTTTTTTCTGTCCCAAGGACATAAAGAAAGGCAATATTCCAAAGTACAGGAATTGCACCGCAAGACAATTGCAAGTTGACCCAGGAAAACATTTCAGGTACATTTTGGTCTGGTAGTAACTAAGGTTTTGAGGTTTCCCCTTCTCTTTCCAGGTGACAGTCACCAGTACCAAAATAAATAGGGTGGATCTCACCAAAGGGGGGCACAAACCAATAGAATGGAGTTTACCTCAAAAAAAAAAAAAAAAAAAAAAAAAAAAAAAAACCCCACACACTTTTGTTGTGGATTAGAACAGTTATTGCTGTCTGTGTCCACCCTCTACTTGTCCTGGTGGCCATTATCACCAAACAAATGAAAATCCCAGATTTTGCATGCTCACATGAACAGGAATAGC
This sequence comes from Lithobates pipiens, assembly GCF_037356315.1. Lineage (NCBI taxonomy): Eukaryota > Metazoa > Chordata > Amphibia > Anura > Ranidae > Lithobates > Lithobates pipiens. The sequence goes on along the minus strand of NW_027507764.1, from coordinate 561,355,356 downwards.
TGGGAAACCTTTTCTTAAGAGACACTAGTACTGGTGACAACCAGGGGATTCCCTCACTTCCTGTTTGATTATGGAACAAGTGAAGGGAAATCACCCACATGGGGGACAGATTAGGGGGGGGGACCCCCCACACACCCCCCTTCCCTAGTAAGAGGGACACTGGGTTTTGTATCCTTAGATTGGGGAGATTTATTAGAATGCACACACACCTTCAATTAAGCTTTGACAAAGCCTGGAAGCCAATGCGTTTCGATGCAGGGCCACACCAGATTTTGTGAATTTCTCCCCCCACCCCCCCAATTCTAAATATTTCCATAGACAAACCTGCACTTTTAAAACTGAAAAGGCTTTCATAGACCAAATCACTGGTTCCAGTTAGAAGGTAGTCTAGAATCTGCATACATCAGTTTGGACCCCCTTTTAAAAACAGACACAATAGGAGAATGCAGCATGTCCCAGAAATCTGTCACTAGTGCCAACCTCAAGCCAGAGCACAGATAAAAAAAAAAAAAAACCCATAGTCTCTTACCTGGCCAGCAGCAGCTTCCAGCTTCTCCAGGGATCTGGGATCAAACCCACCACACTTGTAGATGAGATGACCAGTGGTGGTGGATTTCCCAGAGTCTACATGGCCAATAATGACAATGTTCAGATGGGCCTTTCCCTTGTCAGACATCTTCTCCTTTTCACTCTACAGCCTCACAATACACACCTTACCTCTATTGTGAGACTATTTGCTGGTAACCTGGATGGCTTATATGGCATCAGCTGCTGATAACGGGGAAGAAAGATACCAGCTGAGACCTCCTGGTCTGGGGAAGACCCAGGTTATTATGATTATCAAAATGATGACTATATGTTAACCCCTTCAGTATGGACAGGGAAATGTGTGCTGAAGACTTTGCACTGATGAACATTTGCTTGGCAACTCTGTAGCACTCAAACGCTTTCTCTATTGGGGCACCTGCTGGGTGACTGATGGATGTCAATGGGCCTGCGGCATCCAGCATAAGAAAGACATTGCAGGAAAGGTGTTACAATTAGCAAGGCTAAGGCTTCTTTAACATTTGGTATGTATTCAGTCCTTGTTCATACCTGTGTGATTTGTCATGCGACAAGAGAAAAACCATTATTGTCTATGGGACCTATTCACACCTATGCAATGTGCTTCTTGGGTAATGGTACAGGTGCTTCTTTTGACCGTATAGATTTCAATGGGAACACCTAAAAAAAAAAATCTAAACCACATAAAAAAATGCATGCAAATGCAGATGAACAAGTGTGAACCTAGCCTTATCCATATTCTCAATATTAGGGATGAGCCGAACATCCCCCGGTTCGGTTCGCACCAGAACTTTCGAACGGACCCCAAATTCGTACGAACGTTAGAACCCCATTGAAGTCTATGGGACTCGAACGTTCAAAATTAAAAGTGCTAATTTTAACGGCTAATATACAAGATACTGTCCTAAAAAGGGTTTGGGGACCTGGCTCTTGCCCCAGGGGACATGGGTCAATGCAAAAAAAACTTTTAAAAACGGCCGTTTTGGCGAGAGCACTGATTTTAATGACGATTAAAGTGAAAAAAAAAGTGAAATATTCCTTTAAATATCGTGCCTGGGGGGTGTCTGTAATATGCCTGAGAAGTGAGTTTCCCGTGTTTAGAACAGTCCCTGCACAAAATGACATTTAACGGAAATAACGTCATTTAAAACTGCTTGCGGTTTTAATGTTGTTATATCTGGTTCCTGCAATATGGTTGAAAATCATTGAGAAAAATGGCATGGGTAGCCCTCCCTGCCCATTACCAGCCCCTTTGGGTCTTGTACGCATATTAAGGGGAACCCCGTACCCATATTAAAAAAAGGAAATACGTGTGGCCCCCAGGCCCTATATACTCAGAACAGCAGTATACAGGCGGTGCAAACAAGACAGGGACTGTGTAGGTTTGTTGTGTTAAGTTGAATCTGTTTGTAATTTTCAACTGGTACATTTTTAAAGTGTAGCTCCAGTCAAAAAAATGATTTTTAAGCTTTTTGGAAAACATAGGGAAGGGTTATCACCCCTGTATAATTTGTTTTGCCGTCCGTCTTTTTCAGAGCACGCAGACAGCACGCACAATCTCCTAACACTGACTGACAGCTCTATTTAAAACGAGCAAGATAGTTAGCTATATAGGTGGATATAGCGGTGTATACTGCGGTCAGGGCACGCAGACAACAACTACTACAGAAGAGCAAGAACGAAAAATCGGCCGATAACGATCGGTGTATACTGTGTTAAAAGTACACAGAACACCCACTAACTGCTACAGACGCCAACACACTACACAAGGCTGCCGCGCTGGCGGCCTTATATAGTGTGGGGTGTGTACTACACAGCCTGAGCTATGATTGGCCACAGGCATCCTGCCTGTGGCCAATCATGGCTCTCCTCGCTGCCGGCGCTGTGATTGGCCAAGCATGCGGGGGTCACAGTGCATGCTTGGCCAATCATGAGCCAGCAATGCACTGCGCCATCGCAGTGCATTGTGGGCCGTGAGCGCCACACGAATTTGACGTGAACGGCCCATAACGTTCGGAATTCGCCGAACGGGCGAACAGCCGATGTTCGAGTCGAACGTATGTTCGACTCGAACACGAAGCTCATCCCTACTCAATATATCTTTTCACCACTAAAATTAGAGAAGTGCCAGGCGGGCATAAAGAAGTGAGCACACCTTGTAATAGCTTTATGAACGAGTCTAGGATTTGTTCACACATATTGCTTTATGGTAATGCATGTAATACCACTTGCTTAAGACCCCTTTTACACTGGGGCCGTGATCACGTTCGCTCTCAAGCACCACTCGTTTTAGTGGTGCTTTTTGGCCACTAGCGGAGCGCTTTTAACCCCAAAGAAGGGGATAAAAACTCCCATGTTGCTTTTCAGGCGCTTTGGAAGCGTTGCCCATTCATTCCAATGGGCAGGGCATTTTGGGAGCGCTAAATACAGTGCTCCCAACCCACCCCAAAGATGCTGCTTGCAGGACTTTTCAGAACGTTCTGCAAGCGCACCGCTCCAGTGTGAAAAGTCACACTTGAATGACTGAGAGGAAGTTTTCAGCAGAGGCTATTTCCAGCGCTAAAGCGCCTGAAAACCACCCCAGTGTGAAAGGGGTCATACTGCAAATCACAGCAACATGTTGTCTAAAAAGGCACCTCAATGCACATACACTACAGTGCAACACAACTCAAGATGTGGTACAACAATTTTTTCTGTGTTGGAATACAACCAAACTGAATAAATTGTACTCATACAATATAATGTGGATGGGCCCCTACAGGTAATGTCTGCCCTCTGCTGAGCTGCATTAACACAGCATAGACATTAACAGCAGGGCTAGGTTCACATGCTGCGGCCGCGGCTCACAGCAGGGGGTCCAGTGCGTCCCTGTACACCATTTCAGGTGCAAATCAGGTCTGAATTTTTGGCTGAAATAGCACCTGAAACAGAGCCAAAGACGCACAGGACCCTTTTCCAGTGCGGCTGCCCCGGAGCTGTGTGAACCAACTCCCATTAAGGCTGGATTCACACCTATGCATTTTTTGTGCTTTTTGGAATTTGCAGATTTGCACTGCTGTCCATTTAACATGGTTTCCTATGGAACACGTTCTGTAGTGCAAATCTGCAAAATGCACAAAAAATGCCATAGGTGTGAATCCAGCCTTAGAGCCGGTCACAGTCTCATATCTTGAAAATAGGATGTGGGGAAACCCACATACAATTTGCATCAGTGTGAACCCAGCCTCACATATGACGCATGTGTGACACTGGGATAAAGGGGCTCCCCATTCAAGTACTGGTTTCCTAACAGGAAAGAGGGCTAAGATTGCGATATGCATATGTACACCTTTAATTCTAGCCCTCCAAACACCACACTGTTTCTAAGGGCTAAACCACACTAGTGCGTTCATCTGCTAAAATGTAGCATTGACCTGCATTGCATTAAAAATGCAACATGTAGGCATTTTAACGCAACACATGTAAAATGCAGGTTAACGCAAGTAAAGAACATTTTTTTTACTGCCCTTCAACCGGAAGTGTAAACTAGGCCTGATACATCCTAATAGTTGTGCTCAGGGCCGCTGATAAGGTAATACAGTCAGCCCCCCTGTACTGGGCCCAGGCCCCATCAGTTCAAAAGGGAGGCCCGGGCACCTGCTGAGCAGGAGGGCCGGCTGTACTGTCTTATTGCAGACATCGATCCTCTTCTGCTTCCCCCTGCAGCGCTGCCAGCTTCTCCTCCTCTACCTCTCTCTGTAGGGGGATTGGTTCAAGCACATACACTCCATCTAACAGCTGTCTGTGTCCTCTGTGTGCCCCTTTCACCCACATCGCTGCTGGCTTCCCTCCTCTCCCAGCGGCAGAAAAATGTGGCTTGGCCACGTGTTTGAGGCCTGTGTTCGGATGGCCAATTACTTGAATGCCCAATGCATGGCCGTATTTTGTTATCATGGGGATGCAGATTTGTTGCATGCATCCCCACGTGGGCAGTCCCATAGATGACTCATGCTCAGGGCTGCCATTAGAAATCACAGTCATCCAATTAAAAAAAAAATTTTTTTGCAATTTTACATGGACTAAACGCAAAAGCTGAGAAATATGAATTTGAACGTCAGACCATTCATTTTCTGGATCTAGTGAAATCAACCGGGGTTATGGCAACGGACCCTCAAAAGGTTTCAGCTATACTGTCTTGGCCACCCCCAACTGATAAAATAGGATTACAATATTTTGTCGGTTTTGCAAATTTTTACAGAAAATGTATTAAGGATTTCTCCGGCATCATAACACCCATTACCCAACTCACGGAGAAGCAAGGTCGCTTTCAATGGACTGAAGCAGCTCAGGCTGCATTTGATAATCTAAAGAGATTGTTTACCTCTGCTCCAGTTCTGAAACATCCTGATCCTGCTCTACCATATGTTCTAGAGGTAGATGCGTCAGATAATGCTGCAGGGGCCATCCTGTCCCAGTGTCAAGGACCAAAATCTCGAATGCACCCCGTGGCATTCTTCTCAAAGAAACTGTGCCCATCAGAGAAGAATTATGATGTGGGGGATCGAGAACTCTTGGCAATAAAATCAGCATTGCAAGAATGGGGTTACCTCTTGGAAGGAGCAGCACATCCAATACTGATCTTCACAGATCACAAAAACCTAGAATATCTCAGAGCTGCTAAGCTTATCAGACCTAGACAAGCAAGATGGGCTCTTTTCTTTTCACGCTTTGATTTCCACATTACTTAGGCTGCTTTCACACTGCAGCGGGAGCGGCGTCGGCGGTAAAGTGCCGCTATTTTTAGCGGCGCTTTACCGTCGTTTTAGCGGCGGTGTGCGGGCGCTAGCGGGGTGGTTTTAACCCCCGCTAGCGGCCGAAAAGGGGTTAAACCCGCCCGCAAAGCGCCGCTGCAGCGGCGCTTTGCCGGCGGTATTGCCGCGGTGTCCCATTGATTTCACAGTGAATACACCGCTCCTTCACCGCTGCAAAGATGCGGCTAGCAGGACTTTTTTCACCGTCCTGCCAGCGCATCGCTCCAGTGTGAAAGCCCTCCGGCTTTCACACTGGAGTTAAAGGGGCCGGTTTTTTTCAGGCGTTACACAGGCGCTATTTTTAGCGCTGTAACGCCTGAATACCGCTCCAGTGTGAAAGCAGCCTTACTCTCATAGTAGGAGGCCGGTTAATTTACATGAGTTCAAAGTTTCACAATATGTTTGAATTGTTAAATTCCTTCAATGGCAGAAAAAAATCATCAAAATCAGAAAATTGTATATATATGTACAGTATCTCACAAAAGTGAGTACACGCCTCACATTTTTGTAAATATTTTATTATATCTTTTCATGTGACAACACTGAAGAAATGACACTTTGCTACAATGTAAAGTAGTGAGTGTACAGCTTGTATAACAGTGTAAATTTGCTGTCCCCTCAAAATAAGTCAACACACAGGCATTAATGTCTAAACCGCTGACAACAAAAGTGAGTACACCCCTAAGACCCCTTTCACACTGGGGCGTTTTTCATGCGTTTTTCAGGCACTTTAGCGTTAAAAAAAGCGCCTGTGAAGCGCTTGAAAGAAGCCTCATCTGCAATCCCAATGTGAAAGCCCAAGTGCTTTAAGAGTAGTGATGGACGAACTTCCGACGGGACGTTTCGCGAACGCGAAACGCGAACGGACACAAACGTTCGCGAAAACGACCGTTCGCCGCGGGCTCCATTGACTTCAATGGGAGGCGAATTTCGCAAACCTTTAGGTCGAATTTGCGGCCACGGGGTAATTATTAGGGGGTAGCACGTAGTCCCACCACCTGGACAATAGCATAATACATGTATGAGGTGAATTTGGGATCGATAACTACAAGCATTTTTTTTTTATTTGGGAAATTGTTCTGACAATTCAGGACTATGGAGCTAATGAAGGCAATGGAGGAGAGGGAAGGTCAGGGACCAGGGTAGGCAAACAAGAGGGTGCAGGAGATACAGAGCACTGACAGCAGCACCGTAATACAGAGCACTGACATCAGCACCGTGACATACAGCGCTGACAGCAGCTCCGTGACATACAGCGCTGACAGCAGCTCCGTGACATACAGCGCTGACAGCAGCTCCGTGACATACAGCGCTGACAGCAGCTCCGTGACATACAGCGCTGACAGCAGCTCCGTGACATACAGCGCTGACAGCAGCACCGTGACATACAGCGCTGACAGCAGCTCCGTGACATACAGCGCTGACAGCAGCTCCGTGACATACAGCGCTGACAGCAGCTCCGTGACATACAGCGCTGACAGCAGCTCCGTGACATACAGCGCTGACAGCAGCTCCGTGACATACAGCGCTGACAGCAGCACCGTGACATACAGCGCTGACAGCAGCTCCGTGACATACAGCGCTGACAGCAGCTCCGTGACATACAGCGCTGACAGCAGCTCCGTGACATACAGCGCTGACAGCAGCTCCGTGACATACAGCGCTGACAGCAGCTCCGTGACATACAGCGCTGACAGCAGCTCCGTGACATACAGCGCTGACAGCAGCTCCGTGACATACAGCGCTGACAGCAGCTCCGTGACATACAGCGCTGACAGCAGCTCCGTGACATACAGCGCTGACAGCAGCTCCGTGACATACAGCGCTGACAGCAGCTCCGTGACATACAGCGCTGACAGCAGCTCCGTGACATACAGCGCTGACAGCAGCTCCGTGACATACAGCGCTGACAGCAGCACCGTAAGCAGCCCCAGGAGGAAGTCAGCACAGCACAGGGATGGTGTGATCCCCTCATAATAAGAACCCCCAGGAGGAAGTCAGCACAGCACAGGGATGGTGGGAGCCCCTCATAATAAGAACACCCAGGAGGAAGTCAGCACAGCACAGGGATGGTGGGAACCCCTCATAATAAGCAGCCCCAGTAGAAATATGACACCGCTCAACCTCTTCAAAGAGGAGGGTAGGGGCATATAGTACGGTGTGCTTTTTTGGGTCAGGGAAGTGAGCCAAATGAATTAAGAAGGTCTGTGTGCTTGATTCCAAAAATTGTTTATAGACATATACATGGTCTACTGATCACATGTGTTGAATTCCTCCGAGATCCATGCCTCATTCATTTTTAGAAATGTGAGGTAGTTAACACTGTGGTGAGCTAGGCGAGTACGCTTATCGGTCACAATCCCCCCTGCTGCGCTGAACGTCCTTTCGGACAGGACACTGGATGAGGGGCAAGCCAACAGTTCGATTGCAAATTGGGCAAGCTCTGGCCAGAGGTCAAGCCTGCCCACCCAGTAGTCTAGGGGTTCATCACTCCTCAGAGCGTCCACATCGGCCGTTAACCCAATGTAGTCGGACACCTGACGGTCTAGGCGTTCCCTGATGCTGGATCCGGATGACACCTGTCGATGGGTCGGCTGAAAGAATGACCTCATATCCGAAGTCACCAACACATCTTCAAACCGGCCTCTTCTTGCAGGCGCTGTTGGATTGGTACCCGCAAATCCTTCTCTGGGAGTGGGAATTGCTCCTCTGCCAGCGCACGCAAAAGCAGAATGCAGCATTTCTCGAAGCAAGGCCTGGAAGTGCTGCATTCTGACAGCCCTCTGCGACGGCGGTAACATTTCCGCCATTTTGTGTTTGTACCGGGGGTCTAAGTACGTTGCCACCCAGTACTGGTCCTTGACCCTCATGCTTTTTATACGGGGGTCCCTATTAAAACACTGGAGCATGAAGGCCCCCATTTGCACTAAAGTGGAAGCGGTGTGGTGGCCTGGCTCCTGCTCATCATCCAGGATAATGTCGTCCTCTTCATTCTCCTCTCCCCATCCTCGCACAACAGGGATCCCAGAAAGGTTTAAAGCATGCTCTTCTTGCTCCTGCTCATCCGCCCCGGCACCATCCTCCTCTGACTCCTCATCAGACTCCTGTTGTTGACTTGTCTCAGATAGAGTAGCCCCCCCTGGGAATTCATCCAGCATTGCGACTTCCTCATCTTCCCGCTCCTGCTCCTCCACAGCCTGATCAATGACACGACGCAATGCACGCTCCAGAAAGAAGGCATAAGGTACCATGTCACTGATGGCGCCATGGCTGCGACTGACCAGTTTGGTGATCTCCTCAAATGGCCGCAGAAGTCTGCATGTGTCGCGCATGAGCAGCCACTGGCGCGGTGAAAAAAAACCCAGCTCCCCAGAACCGTTTCTTTCGCAGAGTTCATACAGGTAGACGTTAACTGCACGTTTCTGCTGGAGCAGCCTATCAAGCATATAGAAGGTTGAGTTCCATCGCGTCGGGCAATCGCAAATAAGACGTCTGACCGGCAGATGGTGTCGCCGCTGAATGTCAGCAAGGCGAGCCATGGCCGTGTAAGATCTTCTGAAATGGGCCGAGATTTTCCTTGCCTGCCGCAAGATGTCCTGGACCCCAGGGTATTTGACAAGGAATCGCTGCACGACCAAGTTTAAGACGTGTGCCATGCACGGCACGTGCGTGATTTTGCCCTGTTTCAATGCGCTAAGCAGATTGGCACCGTTGTCACACACCACTTTACCAACTGTCAAATTGAGCGGTGTTAGCCACTCATCTGCCTGTGAACGCAAAGCTGAAAGGAGTGCCGGGCCAGTGTGGCTCTTTGCTTCCAGGCACAACAGACGCAGCACGGCATGGCAACGTCTCACCTGGCATGTGGAATAGGTTCTGGGGAGCTTGGGCGGTGCAGTGGAAGAGACGCTAGCAGCGGAAAAGGAGGAGGCAGCTGAGGAGGAGAGGGAGGAGGATGGAGTAGGAGGAGGAGAAGAAGAGTCAGGCCTGCATGCAATCCGTGGCGGTAAAACCAAATCTACACGGGTGCCACGGGTTACATGCTTGACGGCCGTCAGAAGGTTCACCCAGTGGGCAGTAAAACTGATATACCTTCCCTGCCCGTGTTTGCTAGACCACGTGTCTGTGGTCAGATGTATCTTGGCACCGACACTGTGTGCCAGAGATACATTCACTTGCCGCTGAACATGGCCATATAGCTCTGGGATGCCCTTCTCTGAGAAATACTTCCTTCCTGGGACCTTCCATTGTGGTGTTCCAATGGCCACAAATTTGCGAAAGGCCTCCGAGTCCACCAGTTTATATGGCAGTAGTTGGCGGGCTATGAGTTCTGACAAGCCAGCCGCCAACCGTTGGGCAAGAGGGTTATCCGGCGTCATCATTTTTTTACGCTCAAACATTAGGCCCACGGAAGCCTGCCTTTTTGCAGAAAAATGTGAGCTTGGCGTGATGGAAGGTGGAGTGGAGGACAATTGTGAGGAGAGAGGAGAAGGAGAAGTAGAAGACGAGGCTGGACGGTGAGAGCCTGCAGTGTGGCTTTGTGTGTTCCGTTGCTCCCACTGGGCTCGGTGATGGCTGCTCATGTGCCTTCTTAAGGCGGTCGTCCCTAGGTGAGTATTGGGCTTACCGCGACTAACGCGTTGACTGCAAAGATTGCAGATGGCAACGCTATTGTCAGCAGCGGACACGTTAAAAAAAGCCCACACTGCGGAGCCATGTGCCGGTGTCCTGGGAGCGCCAGATGTGACCGTACATGGTCGATGACTCGCTCCTGATACATTTGCAGTCTGCTTTGTCCCTGCTGTGCAATGTAAGTCATTGCTGCTTCTCCTCCCTATCTGCTGGTCCATATCTCCCTCTGAACTCCCCTCCTCTTCCTCTCTTGTGGGCACCCACGTGACATCACTAGACACGTCATCATCAACGTCACCTTCCCCACCGCTATAAGTAGAGTAGGCAGCAACACCGGGGACCAACCTCCTCCTTGGGCTGATCTGGGTACTGGCGTCAGACTGCTGAGTAGCGCTTGTTGCTACCTCCTCTTCCTGATCCAATACCAAGAGTGGCTGCGCATCAGAAATGTCCTCTTGATATGGATCGGAAAATAATTCCAGTGACTCAAGCGGAAGGTATGTGGTGGTGGTGGTGGTGGTCGTGTTGTTGGTGGTAGTGTCTTTGGGGGTGCACATAGCAGAGAGTGAAGAAGAGGGTGCAGATCGAGAGGATGAGGAGGGTGCAGAAGAGTAAGGCTGAGCGAGCCACTCAACCAAGTCTGGTGCATCCTTTAAAGTAATTGAACGCACCTTCTGCAACTTCCCACTTTGGCTCAAGCCTGTTGCTCCTGCCCTACCCCTACCACCCCTGCGGAAGGGCCTGCCTCTTCCTCTGCATGTCATTTTTTAAATGACCCTGTGACAAAACTCTTAGTCCCTATACCGCTGAAGGACTGCTGCAGTATAGGTGAGCGGTCAGCAGTGGTGCACGTCAACCCTATCTATTGTGGACCTATAGCGGTCCTTACAGAACAGCAGACTGTACCGCACTCAAGCCTATGTACCGTAGCACCCTATACCAAGTTACCAGTCCTTATAAGAACTTTTGTGGACCAAGCAGGTTGTGTATTAGTGTTTAGCAGACTGTACGTCAGTCCCTATACCGCTGAAGGACTGCTGCAGTATAGGTGAGCGGTCAGCAGTGGTGCACGTCAACCCTATCTATTGTGGACCGATAGCGGTCCTTACAGAACAGCAGACTGTACCGCACTCAAGCCTATGTACCGTAGCACCCTATACCAAGTTACCAGTCCTTATAAGAACTTTTGTGGACCAAGCAGGTTGTGTGTTAGTGATTAGCAGACTGTACGTCAGTCCCTATACCAATGAAGGACTGCTGCAGTATAGGGCAGCGGTCAGCAGTAGTGCACGGCAACCCTATGTATTGTGGACCGATAGCGGTCCTTACAGAACAGCAGACTGTAACGCACTCAGGCCTATGTACCGTAGCACCCTATACCAAGTTACCAGTCCTTATAAGAACTTTTGTGGAACAAGCAGGTTGTGTGTTAGTGATTAGCAGACTGTACGTCAGTCCCTATACCGCTGAAGGACTGCTGCAGTATAGGTGAGCGGTCAGCAGTGGTGCACGTCAACCCTATCTATTGTGGACCGATAGCGGTCCTTACAGAACAGCAGACTGTACCGCACTCAAGCCTATGTACCGTAGCACCCTATACCAAGTTACCAGTCCTTATAAGAACTTTTGTGGACCAAGCAGGTTGTGTATTAGTGTTTAGCAGACTGTACGTCAGTCCCTATACCGCTGAAGGACTGCTGCAGTATAGGGCAGCGGTCAGCAGTAGTGCACGGCAACCCTATGTATTGTGGACCGATAGCGGTCCTTACAGAACAGCAGACTGTAACGCACTCAGGCCTATGTACCGTAGCACCCTATACCAAGTTACCAGTCCTTATAAGAACTTTTGTGGACCAAGCAGGTTGTGTGTTAGTGATTAGCAGACTGTACGTCAGTCCCTATACCAATGAAGGACTGCTGCAGTATAGGGCAGCGGTCAGCAGTAGTGCACGGCAACCCTATGTATTGTGGACCGATAGCGGTCCTTACAGAACAGCAGACTGTACTGCACTCAGGCCTATGTACCGTAGCACCCTATACCAAGTTACCAGTCCTTATAAAAACTTTTGTGGACCAAGCAGGTTGTGTGTTAGTGTTTAGCAGACTGTGCGTCAGTCCCTATACCGCTGAAGGACTGCTGCAGTATAGGGCAGCGGTCAGCAGTAGTGCACGGCAACCCTATGTATTGTGGACCGATAGCGGTCCTTACAGAACAGCAGACTGTAACGCACTCAGGCCTATGTACCGTAGCACCCTATACCAAGTTACCAGTCCTTATAAGAACTTTTGTGGACCAAGCAGGTTGTGTGTTAGTGATTAGCAGACTGTACGTCAGTCCCTATACCAATGAAGGACTGCTGCAGTATAGGGCAGCGGTCAGCAGTAGTGCACGGCAACCCTATGTATTGTGGACCGATAGCGGTCCTTACAGAACAGCAGACTGTAACGCACTCAGGCCTATGTACCGTAGCACCCTATACCAAGTTACCAGTCCTTATAAGAACTTTTGTGGAACAAGCAGGTTGTGTGTTAGTGATTAGCAGACTGTACGTCAGTCCCTATACCGCTGAAGGACTGCTGCAGTATAGGTGAGCGGTCAGCAGTGGTGCACGTCAACCCTATCTATTGTGGACCGATAGCGGTCCTTACAGAACAGCAGACTGTACCGCACTCAAGCCTATGTACCGTAGCACCCTATACCAAGTTACCAGTCCTTATAAGAACTTTTGTGGACCAAGCAGGTTGTGTATTAGTGTTTAGCAGACTGTACGTCAGTCCCTATACCGCTGAAGGACTGCTGCAGTATAGGGCAGCGGTCAGCAGTAGTGCACGGCAACCCTATGTATTGTGGACCGATAGCGGTCCTTACAGAACAGCAGACTGTAACGCACTCAGGCCTATGTACCGTAGCACCCTATACCAAGTTACCAGTCCTTATAAGAACTTTTGTGGACCAAGCAGGTTGTGTGTTAGTGATTAGCAGACTGTACGTCAGTCCCTATACCAATGAAGGACTGCTGCAGTATAGGGCAGCGGTCAGCAGTAGTGCACGGCAACCCTATGTATTGTGGACCGATAGCGGTCCTTACAGAACAGCAGACTGTAACGCACTCAGGCCTATGTACCGTAGCACCCTATACCAAGTTACCAGTCCTTATAAGAACTTTTGTGGAACAAGCAGGTTGTGTGTTAGTGATTAGCAGACTGTACGTCAGTCCCTATACCGCTGAAGGACTGCTGCAGTATAGGTGAGCGGTCAGCAGTGGTGCACGTCAACCCTATCTATTGTGGACCGATAGCGGTCCTTACAGAACAGCAGACTGTACCGCACTCAAGCCTATGTACCGTAGCACCCTATACCAAGTTACCAGTCCTTATAAGAACTTTTGTGGACCAAGCAGGTTGTGTATTAGTGTTTAGCAGACTGTACGTCAGTCCCTATACCGCTGAAGGACTGCTGCAGTATAGGGCAGCGGTCAGCAGTAGTGCACGGCAACCCTATGTATTGTGGACCGATAGCGGTCCTTACAGAACAGCAGACTGTACTGCACTCAGGCCTATGTACCGTAGCACCCTATACCAAGTTACCAGTCCTTATAAGAACTTTTGTGGACCAAGCAGGTTGTGTGTTAGTGATTAGCAGACTGTACGTCAGTCCCTATACCAATGAAGGACTGCTGCAGTATAGGGCAGCGGTCAGCAGTAGTGCACGGCAACCCTATGTATTGTGGACCGATAGCGGTCCTTACAGAACAGCAGACTGTACTGCACTCAGGCCTATGTACCGTAGCACCCTATACCAAGTTACCAGTCCTTATAAGAACTTTTGTGGACCAAGCAGGTTGTGTATTAGTGTTTAGCAGACTGTGCGTCAGTCCCTATACCGCTGAAGGACTGCTGCAGTATAGGGCAGCGGTCAGCAGTAGTGCACGGCAACCCTATGTATTGTGGACCGATAGCGGTCCTTACAGAACAGCAGACTGTACCGCACCCAAGCCTATGTACCGTAGCACCCTAGACAGACCAAGTTACCAGTCCTGATAAAGAGCTTTGTGGAACAAGTGAGTTGTGAATGATTAGCAGACTGCAGCAGAAGGGCAGCAGTCAAGTATAATATTCTTTCTATATTTGGAAGAAAGAATATTATACGTGTACAAGCCTATTACCGTACCACTGATACCAGTCCTGAAAAGAACCTTTGTGGAACTAATAGTAACAGCAAGTCTTTAAAATTATCCTCACTGCCTGACACACTGCTTCCTGCCTGTCCCTATACAAATTGGCAAAAAAGAGTAGGCTGGAACGATTAGCTGGAACAGCTCTTTTGTGGACCTGATAGTAACAGCTAATGATGATGATGATGATGATGATGAAGAAAGACTAATCTGGCTGAGCTGTCCCTAAAATAGCAGCATACAGCGCTCTGTCCCTTTATCTAAACTGACAAAAGAAACTCAGGCTGCTGACCTAACACCTATACCAGTCCTGAAAAGAACTTTTGTGTACCAAATAGCTAGCGTTTTCTCTGTCCCTACTCCACACAGGATCCTTTCCCTACAGTGACAGAAGAAAGAATGTAAAATGGCCACCGGATCGGGTGTATTTATAGGTTAGGGGGAATGTCCAAGTGTCCATGAGCTGTCATGTCTCAATTGGTTGTCCTGTAACACATGATAAACGTGTCACGAAAGGTTAAAGTTCTTGTATACATTAAACACGTAAGTCCGCCGGGGCGAACGACGGAAAAAGGCGTTCGAACCCGCGGACGGCGAAAGTCGGAAATTCGCCGCGAAACGACCGCCGGGCGAACCGTTCGGCCATCACTATTTAAGAGCCCTTTCACAATGTCAGCGCCCGAAAAACGCTCGTAAAGCACCGCTTAAACTAGCAGCGCTTTACCAGCGTTTTTCTAGCGTTATTGGGGTGCTTTTAACCCCTGCTATTGGCTAAATAAAGGGTTAAAAGCGCTCACAAAACGCTGCTGCCAAAAATGCTTTTCAGGCGTTTTGCAGTTGTTTCCCATTGATTTCAATGGGAAGGGGCGCATTAGGAGCGGTGTATTCACCGCTCCAAAAGCGCTGCAAAGAAGCTGCTTGCAGGTCTTTTTTTGACGCCCTGCCAACGCAATGCCTCAGTGTGAAAGCACTCGGGCTTTCACATTGGGATTGCAGTTGCGGCTTCTTTCAGGCGCTTTTTTTTAAAGCTAAAGCGCCTGAAAAAATGCCCCAGTGTAAAAAGGATCTCAGTGTTAAAGCACTCTGGCTTTTACATTGGGATTGCAGTTGCAGCTTCTTTCAAGCGCTTTACAGGCACTTTTTTTAACGCTAAAGAGCCTGAAAAAAACGCCCCAGTGGGAAAGGGGTCTAAGTGAAAATGTCTAACTTGGACCCAAAGTGTCAATATTTTGTGTGGCCACCTTTATTTTCCAGCACTATCTTAACCCTCTTGGGCATGGAGTTCACCAGAGCTTCAAAGGTTGCCACTGGAGTCCTCTTCCACTCCTCCATGACGACATCACGGAGCTGGTGGATGTTAGAGACCTTGCGCTCCTCCATCTTCCATTTGAGGATGCCCCACAGATGCTCAATAGGGTTTAGGTCTGGAGACATGCTTGGCCAGTCCGTCATCTTTACCCTCAGCTTCTTTAGCAAGGCAGTGGTCGTCTTGGAGGTATGTTTGGGGTCATTATCATGTTGGAATATTGCCCTGCGGCCCAGTCTCTGAAGGGAAGGGATCTGACTGGGGGGCTCCCCCATGGATTTGACGAGCTAACCCAAAATCAGCTGTGTCACCAAAGTTGTTGGGAATTCGTCGGCTAGACGATCCTTCAGCACCAGTGATGTCAGATGTCGTAGGGCCGCTGACACGGGGAGTGGGCAGAGATGTCCTGAGCAGAAAGGGAGGAGCAGCCCGCGCATGCGCGGACCGGCAAAAAATCTGGCCTGTGACACGGGAATGGGGACAGAAGCACAAGGAAGTGTCCCAGGGTGAAGAAATGCCATGGGGCCTCCCCATGCCGGGGGACTTTAGTGCCAAGAACGCCAATGGAAGGGCTAAAGGGCAGGAAAATAGAGAAGAGGGAAACAGATGGGCTCAAATTCCTGACATATTGAAGAGAGCCAGGTGTAGGGCAAAACCTTGAGATGGGAAGCAAAGCCTGTGGAGTAGAAAAGCAGATCTGTAATTCATGATGATACAAAAATGCATATCTTGTAATTAAAAACATGTAGATAATATGGACAGATATAAGTGGTATACATAGAGACATCTTAGAATTCATGGTGGTAAATTCACAATTGTGAACAATTAACAAAAAATGACAAAAAATGGCAGGTTATAGCCAAACAACATTTGAAAACAGTTGTAGACAATGTATGGGTGCCTGGTTGTACAGTACTACAGAGTATCACGGAAAGAGGGAAAAAGGGAAAAATAATGACCCCATAGAAAAATGCAAACAATCTTAACCACTTCAATACACAGCATTTTCACTCCCTTCCTGCCCAGGCCAATTTTCAGCTTTCAGCGCTGTCATACTTTGAATTACAATTGCGCGGTCATGCGACGTTGTACCCAAATTAAATTTTGATCGCCCCCCCCCCCCCCCCCCACACACACACACACACACACACACACACACACACACACACACACACACACACACACACACACACAAATAGAGCTTTCTTTTGGTGGTATTTGATCACCTCTGCGTTTTTTTTGTTTGTTTTTTTTGCGCTATGAATAAAAAAAGAGCGACAATTTTGAAAAAAAACACAATTTCTCTTTCGTTCATTGAAGGACACAGCTCCTTTAATTCTTAACCTTACTGTTATCACGCCACCTTCAGAAGAGGACTAGGCAGAACTTGTAACACTTGTAAAAACAGCAAGACTGCACAGGGGTTGTGGTCTCTCTGGCTATAACCCCTTACCCTGCTTCCTGCAACTCAGTTTTTTTTCTGCTTAGTGTAGAAGAAGGGCCTGGCTTCCTGAGGGGACCATTGGTCCGGGGATTTTTTTCTACACATTTTGATCCTGTGATCTACAATCAACAGCTGGCTGGGTGATAGGCTGGATAATATAGATCCTTGTAGTCTCCCCAGCCTGGCCATTGAGTGTGAGCAGACCCTAGCTATGCACTGGATCGGCCAAGACATGCCCCTTCTGCTCCAGGGCAGCCGGTGAGCTATATGCTCTGGGGCACACATATGAACGGGCTACTGCTGTCCGTGTCACAGTGTGCCATGGCCAACAGCCACCCCGTACTGCTCGGGTGATGGGTTTGTGGTGGAATGCGTCCAGCAATCCCAACAGGAAGGGTAAGTATGGCTCTCCCTGTCTCGGCAGGATAGAGCAGCTAGGCATTCCTTGGGAGGTCGACTAGGGGGTCTCTCACTCTTCCTTTCCTCTCTCCCTATCCCTCATTCCCTCCTCCCCCTGCTGGGGCCGCTGTGTGACTGGGCATGAGGTGCGGTGTATATACCTAGCCCAGGTGTCCTCCAGGGGGCTCTGGGCTTTGGCGGGGTGCTGCTCTGGCTGTTAGGGCCTGTTTTTACTTTTCTGTCCCTTTTTTCTTTCGCTTTGAGGTGCCTGTAAGGAGAGGCTACCTTGGCCATTTTGCTGAGGCCGTGGCCATTTTCCTGTAGTCTTATGCAGTGTATGGGCTGTCAGCCATTTTCTACAAGGTTCGGCAGCCATTTTCTTGATGATTTTTGTACTAAGGATGGCTGGCGGCCATTTTCTTGTAGCCTCAGCCTGTTTTTACCTCTAGTGCTGGGTCTGTGTACCTCAGAACAGCGTGGTTTTCACTCTGAGCACTTTGTAACTGAAACAAGGCAGAGCAGTCAGCGGCAGCACAGCGCAGCGCAGCATTCGATCAGGGTGGTGAGTCCTGCGGAGGGGCCCCTCAGTCTGTGAGCAGCTAGGAGGGTGGGATTTGTGTACCTTGCCTTAAGTCCCTAAGTTGTGGCAGGCGAGTGAGGGTCAGCATGGCGCTTCTTCCCCAGACATCTCTGCTATTGCAATCGGCTCACCTGCAAAAAATGCGGTGCCTATGGACGCTTTGTCGGGGGTCCTGGAGACCTTTGTTGCCAGGGTGGAAGTGGCATGCTGGCGCAAGAGGGGTAAAAAAAGCTCCCTGCCGCCCCCGTCTTCTGGGGAGAGCTCTGATTCAGACTCGGTCCCGCAGTGACTGGCAGCCCCTGTTCTGATGTGTCAGAGGATGTTGAATGACTCTGAGTCCGAGTTAGTGCAGGAAAAAGCGCTAGTAGGAGCACTTATCACTGCAGTGCTGGATACCCTGAAGATACAGGATGCCGCAGGAACCTCTGCTGAGGTGGTGGTCCCTTTTGGGTCCCGCAGAGGTGTTTCCGTATTTGACTTATTTTGATAAGTTCATCTACAAGGAATGGGGAAGTCTGCAGCGGGCCTTTTCAGTCCCAAAAAGAATGGCGGTGAGTTACCCCTTTGACGGGAGCCTCCTGAAAAAATGGACATTTCCTCGGGTCATTGACCCCCCCCCCCGGTATCCAGGTTAAATAAAGTAACCACGATTCCAGTAGAAGGGACTCCTGCATTCAAGGACCCTGCTGACAGGAGGGCTGAGGCAATGGGCCGGTACATGTTTACGGTGGTGGGGTCAGCATTTTGACCTGTGCTGGCCACGGCCTTGGTGTCGCAGACGCTTACTGAATGGGCAAAGTTGTTGCACAGTGAACTGGAGAAGCAACAGTCTCCCCTGGTCTGTGTAGAGCTGGCAGACCAGTTGGTGCATGGCCTTAAGTATGTCTGTGATGCGGCCCTGGATATGGTCCCCCTGCTCTCTAGAGCATCAGTATCAGCAGTGGTGCTACGGCGCCTGATTTGGCTGAAATTCTGGTATGTGGGCCAGGCATCTAAAAAAAGCACTGGCGTATTTGCCCTTCCAAGGTGAGAGGCTTTTTGAAGCTTCGCTGGATGACATTATTAAAGATGTTACCGGTGGGAAGAGCACGTTGCTCCCACAGTCCAGGAAGGGTAAGGAGCCACTCTGTAGGCAAGGGCCCTATATTTCTGCTCAGAAATGGCTTTTTTGCCCGCCCGGGTCGGCAGATAAACGTTCCCAGTCCGAAAAGGCGCCTGCTGAAGGACAAAAGCATCCCTGGTTTCACAAGCCAAACAAGTCTGCGAGCAAATTACCGCATGAAGGTTTGCCCCCCACCCAACTCTCGGATGGGGGGTCACCTTTGGGAGTTTGCAGCTCGGTGGACCTCTCTACTGTCTGACCAATGGGTCTGTGAACTGGTTTCATCGGAATACAAGATAGAGTTTCTTTCTTGTCCACCAAACTGATTTTTTTCCCTCCAACCTACCTCTACTTCCGGCTCGTTGGGAAGCCCTGTTCGGGGCAGCTACTGCGCAGGGTGATAGTACCTGTACTGACACTGGAAAGGTTTCAGGGATTCTACTCCAATCTGTTTGTAGTCCCCAAAAAGGATGCGGTACGTTCAGTCCTGGACTTGAAGCCCTCAACAGCTTTGTGAAAGTGCAAAGGTTCAGGATGGAATCAGTTTGCTCCGTGGTTGCTGCACTCCATCAGGGGAATTTCCTGGCATCCCTGGATATCCAGGACACGTTCTTACATGTACCCATTTGCCTTAGGCATCAGAGGTTTCTGCGATTTGCAGTTGGGGAAGAGCATTACCAGTCTGACGCTCTCCCTTTGGGCCTGACGTCAGCACCCCGAGTCTTTACCAAAGTATTGGCTCCAATTCTGGCGCTGTTAAGGCAACGTGGGATCGCAATCGTGGGTTACCTAGACAACCTCCTTCTGAGAGCAGCCTCCTCCTCAAAATTAAGGGAGGAGGTAGCGATCACCATGCAGACTCTCCGGGAGTTTGGTTGGGTGCTGAACCTAAAGAAGTCGGTGTTAGTGACAACTCAATGCCTGGAGTACCTGGGCTTACTGTTGGACTCCTCAGAAGCGGGAGTTTTTCTCCCTTCAGACAAGCTGCAGACTCTTCAAGCTGCAGTGAAGTTGTTGGTGAACCGCAGGTGGTCGTCGCTGCACTTCTGCATGCGAGTTCTGGGCCTCATGGCAGCCACTTTCGAGGTGGTACCGTACACTCAATTTCACACTCGAGTCTTGCAGAAGGAGATTTTGTCAAAATGGAACAAATCTCCATTATCCCTGGATTGTCAAATTCGGGTGAGCCAGTTACTCAGGGATTCCCTTCTCTGGTGGCTGAGGTCTCCGGCCTTTCAGTCCGGGAGATCGTTGCTTCCTCTCCATTGGACACTGATCCCAACGGACGCCAGCCTGACCGGCTGGGGGGGAATTTTTTACCGTACGGTCAGCCCAGGGCCTCTGGTCGTGGGAAGAGTCCCAACTGCCGATCAATGTGCTCAAGCTTTTGGGCGATCAGACGGTGCCTCTCCACATGGTCCAGGAGGCTACAGAGGGGTCCGGTCAGGGAACTAGTTAAAATGTAAAGCTATAGCGGCATTTGAAGGTTCACATATCTCTCTCAAAGCCTCCAGATGAAAAGGCTTAAAATTGAAAGCTTAATTCGAGGCTGGGGGTGAGGTGGCATTTAAACCTGAAATCCATCTCAGCTCTCGTTGGAGGAGAATCTTGTTGAGATCACCTCCTCGAGAGCTTGGATGTATTTGGTCCAGCACCAAAATTGTGAGCCCGGGGAAGTGGCCATATGGTTTTACCTATATTGTAGCACTGAACCCCGAAGGAGCTGCTGTTTTGATTTGGGCCTGCACTCTGCTAATAAACCCCACTAACTTGCCTCAGTCCCCTTGAGACAGCTGTGGTGCAATACAATACAGTACAATATAATATAACACAATATACCTCTTTTGTCCTCTCAGGATCCACTGGCTCCACCTGCTGGCAGAAAACAATACTCCACACAACGGGGTACTTAACCAAACTATATTTTACTGTATATATTGGTAAACAGGGGATTACAGCAATTGTACTGTCATCCCATCATAGAATGACAGGACAACGAATTTTGATAAAACGGTTATAAACAATATATATATATATATGGGAGCTCCCCCTACTTTTATAGCTATACATGAGATCTCACTAAAAGTACTCAGTCTTTAGTCTTCTTGTCTTCACTAGCAATGATAATTCTTTATAATTTGTAATCCAAGGGTTAAAGTAATTAAAAATGAGTTAAGGATGATCCTAGTGTTGCTTTCGTAATTATAATACAATACTTGAGATGCAATAGTAAGTAGGCCTTATGCCTGCCTAGTGTCAGTTGCTATATTCCTCCTCCTCCGTGGGACTATGGATCCCAGCGAGGCCTGTATATACGTCTGACTAGGTGCAAAGTTTAGAAAACTGTGGGTTGCAACCCACACACCAACTGGATCAGAAGCTCGGAATGGTAACTTTGGTCCGGTGTTTGCAGCTTCCTTCTACGTCAGCCGGCTCCGTCGCTCCCATCTGTCCGTCTTTCCCTTTATTTACCACTTCAAAGATGGAGTATGCAATGCCCGACGAAGGAGCATGCATGCCCTGAACGCGTGCACGCTATTAGCATTATCACAACACGACCTGGACCCCTACAGACTGACGATCCTCTGCTGCTCCTTGCTGACCTCAGCCTGGGACACTGGAAGCCAGACGGGACTGCACAGCACAATAGGATCACCTTCTCTGGAGCCAGATCACCCATTATACTTGCCCACCTGGACTTCATCATTAAGAAGTGCCTGTTTTTAACCAATACAGAGTGAGTGCATTTTGCCTACAACCAAATAAAACGTGTATTGTACTACTGCACTTAGGTTGGTGCTGCTTGTTTTTTCTTTTTGGCTCCGTCACTCCGTTACGTTCTGTTAGATGGACCTGGTCTTCCGATGCTCAAATGAGTGTCTCTGGATCTTCCCAATCCGATCACTGTGTCTCTGGCACTTCAGGTCACTCACACAATCAAGCAGCGTTGTGCTCCGCAAGGGCAATAGTCTGCTTCCTCCGGGAGGCCTCCTCACCAGTCCTCACAGGCAGGCAATGCGTTCCCAAGAGACCTTAGATGACTGCTCGGGGTCCTTTTATGTCCTAGCCAGCATGCAGTGCAACAGAGGGTGTCCATGGGTAGGTCACCCGGCATCCTGGGTAAAAAGGTCAACTCTCAAGTGTAGTAAATAACAGTGACTGCCTGTACCAAGTTCAATGCTTTGATAAAGCAAAAATCCACTATCAGTGTTTGGCCGCTAGATGGCGCCAAACACTAAGCCATAGAAATGTCCATAGACTTCCATTATAAATGTTAATACACATTAGTAGACAAGGATACCAGCGCTACAATAGTAACAGCCACAATCACATTTTAACACATAAACGACTACCGTAGTCTGACAGTTGATGTAGTATGCAGAATATGATTGGCTAAACCACACAAGTGCTTTTCTGTCCTCTATTTTTTCTTCATATTGGCTTTTGAAAATACAGTAATATAGGTTGGATGAAAAGTTTTTAGTGTAGTAGAACAGAATATTTTGTATAGAGATGTACACATCAGACCAAAAAGAGGAAGGCAGGGGAGGCAAGTGAGATGAGTGGATGTGCTGAGTAACGCTCTCCACTCTCCACTCCCCGTGCTTTGAAAAATCAACCCAAACAGCTGACAGCTCACATGCACAGAGACGATGATGACATGCAGGCAGGCAGCCTTGCAACCAGCTGGAGGTAGCAGGAGCCCAGCAGGAGGGATACAAGTGTATCTCTCCCCGAGTGCAGTGGAACCGGGACGCCCAGCCAGGCGGCATGAGAAGATGAAACGTGGGGCCCGGTCCCTGGTGAAAATGGCTCCGCAAATGGCCGTAGCTTCCTGAGATCCGACTGGTCTCCGATATTGGTCGGAGTGAACAAGTCGATATAGAGTGAACAAGTGAACAAGGCCTATGATTTAAGTATTGGGAGCAAGTGCCGCTTGCTTTCAATGTTCTCTGCATAAATGCTTCCTGAATTTGTTATATAGTTAGATGATGATCCTTTTTATTTTATTTGCTTGCATTCCCCCTTTTTTTGCTATAGATGTAGGTGTGTGCATATGGGTAGTGTGTGCGTATGAGTACATGTATGCGAACATCTGTGGGGGGAAGATGTGTTGAATTACTGGCTCCAACATTACCTCAAAAAGAGGGAAAAAGAAAAGGGTAAGTCACAGGGGTATTGAGATGAGTGGTTTGAAATAAGAGAGGTGTTGTTATATATTTAAATGTGTTATAGAGAGTGGGCAGCACACATGGACTGGGTACAATAGTAGTATAATACGGGTATAATAAGTGGGTATAATAATCACCTATTAAATATGGCGAGACAATGTAATCCATGTATGCGAATGGGGGAAGGGAGAGAGAGAAGAGAAGTAATAACCTTTATTATTAAATGATTACTTTTTTTTTTTTTTGCTATTAGTCAACGCAAAGAAGCACGTGGTGGCAATGTGGCCCTTAGAGGCCTTTTTGCATAGATTTTTATTTATTTATTTTTTAACACTAACAAGTGCACAATGAATTTATGGATCAATTCATTATTTAGTTTTGAACGTGGTGGTAATTGGGCCCATAGAGGCCTTTTTCAAAGGAGAGGAGAGGGGAAAGAAATGCACAATAACATTTTGGTTCTTCTCATCCCTCCCCTACCTCCTTTTTTATTTTATTTTTATTTTTTATTTTTTATATGATACAACGTCACTTTTTGTGTTATATATGGACATTTGTCTTTGTCCTTTGTTCTAAAAAAATAGAAAATTGAATTCTAAAAAAAAGAACAAAAAGAGGTACAACTGAGGCTACACAAGGGACAGAGGGATTTGGTCTCAAAAGAGGGATAATCCCTCCAAATGTGGGACAGTAGGGAGCTATGCATTGTATGTCTGAGCACTGGAGAACAGGCTGCATGTCTCCCTACCTCTCTGCTGGATTGAGAGACTTTTATTTTTTTGGAACTGCCAATCACAAAAAGAGAGAAGCATGATAAGTTAATCTTAGAGAAAAATATATAAACTATCATAAAAATGCTAGTTTCCTGGCTTTTTTGCTAATCCAGCAGCTTCAATTATTTATTCTCATGCCCCGTACACACGACCTGTTTTCCCGTCGGAATAAACTCTGAAGGTTTTTGCGACGGACTTCGCACGGAATTCCGCTGAAACTGTCTTGCGTACACACGATCACACCAAAGTCCGATCGTCAAGAATGCGGTGACGTACAACACGTACGACGGGACTAGAAAAAGGAAGTTCAATACCCAGTAGCCAATAGCTTCCATCTCATACTTGCTTCAGAGCATGCATCGTTTTTTGGTCCATCGGAACAGCATACAGACGACTGGTTTTCCCGATAGGAATTGGTTCCGTCGGAAATATTTAGAACATGTTCTATTTCTAGGTCTGTCAGAATTTTTGACGTAAAAAGTCACAAGGAGCCCACACACGATCGGAATATATGATGAAAAGCTCCCGTCTGACTTTTTCTGTCGGACATTCTGCTTAGACATGTGCAAAAGGAAAAAAATTTGTTTAGTTCAGTTTCGTTTTAATTCGTTAATTCATTAATTTCGTTTAGTTATATTCGTTAACTTCCTTAAATTCGTTTTCGGATTTCGTTTAGTTTTCTACCAAATTCGAAAAATCGGTCACATTCGAAAATATTTCAACGAAATTCGAAAATATTTCTACCGGTTTCGAAATGATTTCAACATGATTCGACATTATTTCAACCACATTCAAAAATATTTTGTGACCCGAATTTAGGGCCATGTATCTCGGGGTCACTTGCTGCTAGACACTTCAAATTTGGATATGCTGTAGTGCTAGTACTATTGTGTTTGCATACCAAATTTGGGGTTTCTAGCTATAAGTGACCCCGAGATATGTGGCCCCAAAATCGGGTCGCAAAATGTCATTCTCTGCTCTAATAACTAATAACATTTTGCGACCCGATTTTGGGGCCACATATCTCGGGGTCACTTATAGCTAGAAACCCCAAATTTGGTATGCAAACACAATAATACTAGCACTACAACATATCCAAATTTGAAGTGTCTAGCACCAAGTGACCCCGAGATACATGGCCCTAAAGTCGGGTCACAAAATATTTTCGAATGCGGTTGAAATATGTCGAATCATGTTGAAATAATTTCGAATGCGGTTGAAATAATTTCTAATCATGTCGAATTCATTCGAATTCATTCGTTATATTTCTTTCGTATTCGTTGTAATTTGTTATTTTTTATTCGGACATTCGGATGCATCCGAATGTCCGAATAAAAAAATAACAAATTACAACGAATACGAAAGAAATATAACGAATGAATTCGAATGAATTCGACCGAATTTCGATTCGTTACGAAACGAATTGCACAAGCCTAATTCTGCTTGCTTGTCTGCGGCATCAGTGTAGGGCCCTACCTTAAAAGATAAGTATGGGCTAAACTTTTCTGGCTACATTTTTCTTTAGGTCTTAAAGTGCCTTGAAAAAGTATTCATACCCCTTGAAATTTTCCACATTTTGTCATGTTTCAACCAAAAAACGTGGAAGGAAAATGATAAATGGCTTTCAACATTTTTTTACAAATAAATATGTGAAAAGTGTGGGGTGCATTTGTTTCCAGTCTCACTGAGTCAATACTTTGTAGATTGCCATGGCGACCGGGCCCCTTGCTGCAGGGGGCCCTTGAGGGCCCCCTGTACTCTTCGATAGGAGGGAAGGCTGAGCCCTTGTACACACGGTCGGAGAATCCGTCGGAATGTGTCCTATCGGACCATGTCATCGGATAATCCGACTGTGTGTGGTATGCATCGGATTGATTCCGTCGGAATATCCGTCGGACCCAATTTTCCAACATGTTGGAAATATTTCCCGACCAACTGGGCCGGTCGGACATACTCCGATCATGTGTAGAGAATTTTGATCGGACCAAGTGCCACGTATGCTCAGATCAAATTCCTACATCAAAGCTATTGGCTACTAGCCTGAATGTAGTCCCATCGTAACGAAATTACGTCATCACCTTCTGAAAGATCGGATTTTTCGCCAACTTTGTCCGACCGTGTGTATGCAACAGTTTCGGACAAGATCCGACGGACAAAATCCGACGGGCAAAATCCGACGGATTTGGTTGTGGAAATCTCAGACCGTGTGTACAGGGACTCAGAGGAGCTCACGGTCATCAGCCGAACTGAAATCGGCACTGTGCGGGAGCTCCTCACATTAGGCTTAGTGAAAGCAGTGTGTGCTCTTTGTCTCCACCTAGAGTGCAGTACCCGGCAGGAAGAGCAAAGGTAAATGTCTGCCGTTTTTTTTTAAAATAAGACTATCTACTGTATTTGTGTTTGTATGTGTGTGTGTGTGTGTGTGTGTGAGCATGCTTGTGTGTGCGTGTGAGCATGCTTGTATGTGCGTGTGTGTGAGCATGCTTGTGTGTGTGAGCATGCTTGTATGTGTGTGTGTGAGCATGCTTGTATGTGCGTGTGTTAGGGTTGCCACCTGTCCAGGATTCACCTGGACAGTTCGGGTTTGGAAGCATGTTTCCAGGTTTCAGACTGCCTGAAACCCGGACACATTATTCAGACTGGACCATGGCTTCCCAGCAGAGTTACTGGCTGCAGTTATCTAAGCTGAGAGTGTATGTTACACCCTCTTCCACACTGCTTAAAGCCAGCACTCCCCCCAAACACACACACACAGACAGGAGAGGAGAGAGGGCTTGATCTGTACCTCTTACTCTCTTAATTAGAAGTCCAGCAGCCTCAGATACATCTGGATAAGAGGTGCTGACTGCCAAGGGGTGAGTGAGCTCACCATCCATCCCTGTCTGTGACTGAAGTCTCCCCCCTTCTCTCTGCTGCCTCTGAGAGAGTACACTTAGGTAAATCAGGGTTCTCAGAGCACCCTTTACATCAGAGTTCCCCTTTACACCAAAGGGCACAGTGTTCCCTCTTACATCAAAGTCCTCTCCTTACATCAGAGTTCTTAGTGTTCCCCCTTACATCAGGGTTCCCAGAGCATCCCTTATGTTAGAGTCCCCAGAGTTCTCCCTTACAGTGAAAGGGAACTCTGCAAGTTCGGATGTAAAAGGGGAACTCTGTGGACTCTGATGTAAAGGAGAACTCTTGTTATTAATGTCATATGATTAGAAATGCTATTTAATAGCAAAATATATGTATAGTTTATACAAAAAAAAAAGAAAAATTGCTGTGCGCCGATAAAGTGTTCAGGTTTGACTTGAAGAAAAGGTGGCAACCCTAGCGTGTGTGAGCATGCTTGTGTGTGCGTGAGCATGCTTGTATGTGAGCATGCTTGTATGTGTGTGTGTGTGAGCATGCATGTATGTGTGTGTGAGCATGCATGTGTGTGTGTGTGTGTGCGTGTGTGTGAGCATGCATGTATGTGTGTGCGTGTGTGTGAGCATGCATGTATGTGAGCATGCATGCATGTGTGTGTGTGTGTGTGAGCATGCTTGTGTGTGTGCGAGCATGCTTGTATGTGTGTGCGTGTGTGTGAGCATGCATGTATGTGTGTGTGTGAGCATTAATGTGCGTGTGTGTGAGCATGCATGTATGTGTGTGTGTGAGCATGCTTGTATGTGTGTGTGTGAGCATGCATGTATGTGTGTGTGTGAGCATGCTTGTATGTGTGCGTGTGAGCATGCTTGTATGTGTGCGTGTGAGCATGCTTGTATGTGTGTGAGTGTGTGTGTGAGTGTGTGTGTGAGCATGCTTGTATGTGCGTGTGTGTGTGTGAGCATGCTTGTATGTGCGTGTGTGTGTGTGAGCATGCTTGCATGTGTGTGTGAGCATGCTTGTATGTGCATGTGTGTGAGCATGCTTGTATGTGCGAGCGTGTGTGTGAGCATGCTTGTGTGAATGTGTGTGAGCATGCTTGTGTGTGCGTGTGTGTGAGCATGCTTGTGTGTGTGAGCATGCATGTATGAGTGTGTGTGTGAGCATGCATGCATGTGTTTGTGTGTGTGAGCATGCTTGTATGTGTGTGAGCATGCTTGTTTGTGTGTGTGTGCGAGCATGCTTGTATGTGTGTGCGTGTGTGTGAGCATGCATGTATGTGTGTGTGAGCATTAATGTATGTGTGTGTGAGCATGCATGTATGTGTGCGTGTGAGCATGCTTGTATATGTGTGTGTGTGTGAGCATGCTTGTATGTGTGCATGTGAGCATGCTTGTATGTGTGTGAGTGTGTGTGAGCATGCTTGTATGTGCGTGTGTGTGTTTGCGCATGTGTGTGAGCATGCTTGCATGTGTGTGAGCGTGCTTGTATGTGTGTGTGTGTGTGTGAGAGCATGCATGTATGTGTTCATATATGTATGTGTATGTATGCATGTGTGTGTGCATGTGTTTATCAGTGGCGGTGCATCCAAAAGGGTGCACAGGTTCCACCCCCTCTCTGACCAATGGATAGATTCATGCATAGCATAGCATGAATCTATCCATGGCCACTGCTGCCACCCCCATATTTAGGTGTCTGGTCCCTTTTGGGGTGCCTGAATTATAGCGGCGGGGGAGGTGTTTTTGCAGCACCTGATTAGAGCCATGGGCTATAAAAGGGCTTCAAAATAGGTGAACTGCGAGCGCCATGCTTGACGCTCACAGTCTACCCAGGTGTGTTAGAAAAGTGAATTAATATTCACATTCCTAACACTGAACCGCCTCTCCACCAATCAGGTGTGCGGGTCTTTTACCCATCACCCGATTGACTGAAACGATAGACACAGTTATTGGACGCCCATCAGGAGGAGAGGACGGGAGATGAGGATGGCAGTAGATGCATGGAGGACCCCGCTCATGGCCGTTACCCACTGCCCCACCAAGACAGGGTAAGTGGCGGGCAGACAGTGAGCGGGCGGTGGGGATTCACAGTGGCAGCATTTGATGGGCACACCAACAGCATTTGATGGGCACAGTGGCAGCATTTGATGGGTACACTGGCAGCATTTGATGGGCACAGCGGTGGCATTTGATGGGCACAGCGGCAGAGCTTGATGGGCACACCGGCAGAGTTTGATGGGCACAGTAGTGACATTTGATGGTACAGTGGTGGCATTAGATGGTACAGTGGTGGCGTTTGATGGGCACAGTGGCTGTAATTGATGTTTTTTAAATCGGTTCCTTTATATGCGGCCACCCACTTGTAAATGTGACTGGCAGTGAAGGGGGTAACACTAGGTGGCACTGTAGGGGTTAAGTGTGTCCTAGGGATGAGCTCTAACTGTAGGGAGGATGGGCTAGCTGTGACACATCACTGATCATAGCTCTCGATCACAAGGAGGTATGATCGGTGACACTGTCACTAGGCAGAACGGGAAGATGCTTGTTTACATTAGCATCTTCCTGTTCTTCCTCTCCATGAGATGATCGCGGGTATGCCCGTGGACATTGAGTCCCCGGGACCCACAATCCTACTCACGGAGCTCCCGGCCGGTGTGCAAGCAAATGCACCGTGGCAAATTCAAAGGGACGTACAGATACGCCATTTGCCCGGCCGTGCCATTCTGCCGACATACATACGTGAATCGGTTAAGGAATCTGAGTTGACCTATGTTCGAGCTTGGAGAATTGGGAAGGTGATTCCTGTTGAACATCTGCAAGGGAATTTGCTATGCAGAATTATGTCCAGGAGAGCTTGGGACAGCGGCAAACTAACGCAGTGCTCTGTGTCCAGAGCCCACCCATTTTTAAGCCAATTAGAGACTCAGGCTCTAATTATGTGCTTCAAAAAAAAAACTAATTGAAATCCATCCATCCGGCACCCTGCATGTAGATTTGGGGCCGGGCACATGGATTAGGGGCACCCCTGCCCTCTCTTATGGATGGGCTGCTACTGGCTTGGGGAAGCTGCTGCTGGAGGAACATGGCATGGAGAACTCAGTACTCAGTTCTTTTACCACTTCAATAGTATTATAAAATGACATTCACAGATGGGACCTCCCATCCTGGGCAGGGGCGTCATATGACGTCCTCTGCTTCCTACCACCATTGTGAGCCCCCGGACACAGCCCTTTCCCAATCAGGGTAATGCGCCAATGAAATTGTCTCTTTACTGCATGACTGGCTGCGTAAATTTTGATAAATTATATAAAATTCGCCCCCTAATTAATTTTTTTCTTCAAGAGTTTTGCTGAACATTATATCTCTGACCAGAACATCTCTCTGGACGAATCCCTGGTTTTTTGACCATCCTGCAAGTGCACCACTCCAGTGTGAAAGACCTCGGGGCTTTCACATTGGAGTGAATTGAGCGTCTTTCAGGGCGCTTTGCAGGCGCCATTTTTAGCACTAGAGTGCCTGCAAAGCGCCTCAGTGTGAAAGTAGCCTAAATGCTGGTGTAGCACCCTCTAGTTAGTGAGGCGCTAGAGTGAGGTTTTTCTCTGGCAGTGTAGGTAAATTTAGGCAGGCCTAGCCTGCGGCTAGGCCTGTTTGTTTTCATTCTGGGCTGGGAGTAGCTGATGACTTACAGGCAGTGTCACTTCTCGGTTATCTCCCTCTTCCTTCTGGCATTTTCTAGAAAGAGAGGAGGAGAGGAGAGGTGGAGCTGCCTGGGGTATTTTGAGAAGCCCTGACTGTTGCAGGAGGGCCCGTGGAACCCAGAATCCCTTGCAAAGGTTGGTAAACCCTTGTTTCAGCTCCCCATGCACCTCTTATGTTTAAATTACTGAGAAAATATACCTGGGATTACTTAAAATGGGACAGTAATATTTATCCACAATATCTCCCAGGATATATTTAAAGACTATTCTTGGTTTGTTTGATTCTGAACTCAACATGTTAGTTGAGAGAGCTGATCACATTGGCCTTTGTACAATGTAGGAGATGGGCCGACTCCTGCTGGAGCTCCTGCTATTGTGAGAAGGTGTCCTGTGTTTATACTTATGATTTATAATGTATAATCTACTGTGTGAAGCTCGGTGACAAGTCTGACCTGTAGTGAAATCCTGATTAATCATAACAATGCTCAGGAGGGTACGGAGTCACATCGGCTGCTTTAAGGAATTCGTTAATTGGCTCATGTTAACTAGGTTTCTGGTTACAGGTGTATTGTCAGAGTAATAGGAGCAGGAGGGGGGCCTCCTCTTCTACT
This sequence comes from Lithobates pipiens, assembly GCF_037356315.1. Taxonomy (NCBI): domain Eukaryota; kingdom Metazoa; phylum Chordata; class Amphibia; order Anura; family Ranidae; genus Lithobates; species Lithobates pipiens. The sequence goes on along the minus strand of NW_027507764.1, from coordinate 561,324,261 downwards.
GTATATAAGACTTGTATTTTGGTTCTAATAAACAGTCCATATTCAGCAATAAAAGGAGTATCATCTTATTTGTTGCTGGAATATCTGATATCTATATTCAGACTGGGAGGAAGCGGTATAATATGAAAGCAGTCAAGCTGAGTGTGGGACATTTTGTTATACTGACTAATCCCCAACTTGGATTGGCAGGGGGCATACCTCCTTAAATACCCAGGGTCAGCCCAGCTGGGGAGGAGTTGTCAGGTAGAACAGAGTGAGAGAGTGTGGAGGCTGTCGGGGCCCACGGGGAGCTCCCCAGTCTGGGGGGGGGGGTGACCCTGGGCTCGGCTCGACTCGTCTCAAGTGCATCCAGGAGGAGTAACAAGATCCTGGAAGGAGAGGCACATAAGAGAGCAAGTAGAGAACAGCAGCAGAGAACACTCCCAGAACCAGTGGAGAGAGGACTATGGAGAAGGGCAGTGGAAAGAGGTCTCTGCAGCCAGGCTGGCTGGCGGGGCCTGAAGAGAGGTATCTGGGAGCGGTGGCCAAGTAGAGGGCAGCTAGCACCTGAACTATTTCTACACCACAAGAGCGTGAGGTCCCTGCCTGCAAAAGGCAATTAATTGAGGCCTGGCTGAAGTAGTGTCAGGCCTACCCATGCAGTGTTAGCTAGTCTGGAGGGGTAACAGTCTGCAGCAAGGGAAGTGCTGGAGGAGAAAACGGCGAGCAGCAAGTGTTTGGGCTGGAGAGAGAAGAGTGAAGTGTATATACAGGAGTGTATATAAGAGTCCTAAGCAACTTTGCACTACATTTTCCTGGGCATCCCATAATTCTCAAATCCCCATCCACGTTTATCCTCAAATAAATAAAACAAATCAATGGACTGGTTTCTGAGTGACTGGGATGGATGTCTGGCTGGGAAGGGTGACGGGTGAACCACTATACACAGCAACCCCTAAGGGGGCATGGCTACACAGATTTTTCTTTAAGACTGGCAGACTTTAAATGCATACATGGCAGCAAAATAAGTGTAAGGCAGGGATAGGCAAGCTTTAGCCCTCCAGCTGTTGCAAACCGTCATGCCTCTGCCTCTGGGTGTCATGCTTGTGGCTGTCAGAATCTTGCTTTGCCTCATGGGACTTGTAGTTCTGCAATAGCAGGATTGCCAAAGTTTGCATATCCCTGGTGTGAGGGGTCTATTTAAAAAAAATTGCTGTGCAAACTGCAAATGTCTCAGGCCAGGTTCACACTTGCTGCTGACGCGGTTCACAGCAAAGGCTCTGGTGCGTCCCTGTCCCTGTTCATGTGTGAATTAGGCCTGAATTTCTGCCTGAATTTGCACCTGTTTCAGAAACCGAAGGTGCCTAACCCTCATCAGCATGTTCATGTAACTTTTTTTTAAAGTCAGTAGCTAGAAATACTATTAAAATATGGACACTTACCTGTCCAGGGCGCCCTCAATGTCCTCACCCAAAGCCGATCTGTCCCGCGGCTCTCGAGTGGAGGCTCCGCCATCTTCGGTAAGGAAATCAGAAAGTGAAGCCTTGTGGCTCCACAGCCTGGTTCCCTACTGCGAATGCGCGAGTCAAGCTGCGTGTCCTCACTGGTCCCTGCTGTCTTCTGGGACCTGTGTGTCTCCAAGAAGACAGCAGGGGGACGGAGGACATGGCGTAGATCACCGCGGAGCCTGTGGCGATCTATGTTAAGTGGGAGCAAATACCTGGATTAGACAGGTATCTTCTCCCCTCTCCCCCTGAAAGGTGGCAAATGTGACACCAGAGGGGGGTGGGGGGAGGAATCCGATAAGCGCAAGTTCAATTTTTGAGTGGAACTCCGCTTTAACCGATTCCCGACTGCGCTTCATGCAGACATACTGTGGCAGAAGGGCAGGTACAGGCAGATTAATGTACCTGTATGTTGCCCTTTAAAATGCAGCTTGCGGGCGGGAGCTCCATGACCGTGACTGCGGGTCCCGCGAACTCGATGTCCGTGGGGATACCTGCGATCGCCTCACAGTAAGGAAGAACGGAGAGATGCTAATGTAAACAAGAATCTCCCCATTCTGTAATCCCCTGTAATCTGTGACGTGTCACACACAGCCCCTCCCCCCCCCCACAGTTAGAATCACGCCCTAGGACACACATAACCCCTACAGCGCCACCTAGTGGCTAACCCCTTCACTGCCAGTCACATTTACACAATGATCAATACATTTTTAATCGCACTGATCGCTGTATAAATGTGGTCCCAAAATCACGCCAAAAGTGTCCGATGTGTCCGCCATAATAGCGCAGTCATAATAAAAATCGCTGATCACCCCCATTACTAGTTTTAAAAAAAAGATCAATAAAAATGCCATAAAACTATTCCATATCTTTTAGACACTATAACTTTTGCGTAAACCAATCAATAAACGCTTATTGCGATTTTTTTTTTTTTTTTTTTTTTTTACCAAAAATATGTAGAAGAATACGTATCAGCCTAAACTGAGGAAAAAAAATGTTTTTTATATACATATTTTGGGGATATTTATTATAGCAAAAAGTTAAAAAAATGTGTTTTTTCAAAATTGTCGCTATTTTTTGTTTATAACGCAAAAAATAAAAACCGCAGGGGTGATCAAATACCACCAAAAGAAAGCTCTATTTGTGGGGAAAAAAAGACGTCAATTTTGTTTGGGAGCCACGTCGCACGACTGCGCAATTGTCAGTTAAAACAACGCAGTGCCGAATAGCAAAAAGTGCTCTGGTCAGGAAAATTCTTCCGGGGCTGAAGTGGTTAAACAGTTGCTTAGCTATCAAGAAAAATAGCCATAATTTGGGTAATGTTTACTTACTATGATCATTGGCTCCATCTAGTGGCCACAATACAATATTTTCCTGATTTAGGTCATTCAGATGTAATTCAATGGAGCTGAGGATCAGAGGACATAAGAATAGTACACAAATTAAGACCATTATTTATAACAGCTGTGCAAATTCATGAGACATTCACACACCATTTTTTTGCACCAGGGATAGGCAAACTTTGGCCCTTCAGCTGCTGCAGAACTACAAGTCCCATGAGGCATAGCAAGACCCAGAGGAAGAGGCATGATGGGATGTGTAGTTTTGCAACACTTGGAGAGCTAAAGCTTGCCAGTTTTAAAGAAAAATCCCCGGAATTTAAAAAAAAGGGGGGAAAAAACTGCCCCAGCTACCATACTCACCTCCTCCCTGGCTCTATCCCCTGCAATAGATGGCGCTTCTTATTCAACCCACTTACAGTGAGCTTCGAGGACCTGTCATCACCAAGGCTGCCTTGGATTCACAATGCTGCATTGGCGGACTAAAGACTGCTGAAAAAAAAGTTGGTTTTTTTTCACATGCAGTCTAAAATAAGATATGCAATCAACAAGGAAAGGCTTTATTAAAAACTGTCATTAGCATGTTGATTGGAGGGAGACTAGAAAAATAAAATATAAACAGATTAAACTTCAGCTTTCATTTTTGGCTAGCATAAGGAATGGTAAAGATCCCAGCAGATAGGTTTCCCTATTGGAAGATTTCCCACATCCATTGCATGTACGTTTTGATCTGCGTGAATATGGGGGGAAAAAAATAAAAATAAAAAGTTTTTAGGCTATATTCTCTTTGAATGTAAATTATTGATTTAAAATGAGAAATACCGCATTTGGCCACTAGATGGAGCAGAGTATTGTAGGAAATTCCTATTATAGCTCCATCTAGTGGCCATATGCGGTATTTAGACCTTGGCAATGTGAATTCTCTACAAATCATCCCTAAAGATTTTGATTAAACACACTGAGCGTCATAGTGAAGATCACAAGGGATCGTTTGTTTACAGCACACACACACTACAATCCAGTTGGAACCAGCAGAAGATTTTTCCAATGCATCTCCTTGGATTTGGATACAGCTGTATAGATGTAGTCACAGTGTGTCCTGTATTGGGGCCCACACACAGGATTTGTGTAGATTGTACAGATTGTACAATCAGATTGTAAGGGCAATCCTGCTGATACTGAACAATAACTACTAACTAACTACCTGCCTAACCCTCATCAGCGTGTTCATGTAATTTTCTGATAAAACCTTTCCTTTTTTCATGGCACAGCTTATTCTACACCCAATGACATTATCACTGGGTCTCTGTGCTTTGCTATGCAATGCAGGCAGATGGTGGCTGGTGGGAGGGGCTGGCAGGGTACTGTACGTAGCGCTTACTGACATTTCAGCACCCTCTCTCAGTACTCCTCTCAAGAGCACTCAGTCCTAATGGGAGTAGTGGGAGGAGTTATGCAAATGCCTTGACGTGGATGTTAGCCTGGAAGAGTGGGCGTTCCTAGGCAGTAGATTAATTTGCATATGCACCACCCACATGTGATGCTGAGCTTCCTTGACCGAAATGACCTGAACCCAGTTAAATAAAAGGGGCGGGGTCAAGGACAGCCAGGCGGGGTAGGAAAGAGCTATATGCCAGAAAAAGAGGCGGGATCTATCAAACTTCCTGCACTTTCCAGTGCACAGTGTGGGAAGCTCACAGTGTGCAGTGAAATCAGAGTAAGCCATTTCAGTACAGGAGAGGGGCAGGACTGGAAAGGCTGGAGTTCCACTTTAACTTGGCCTCCGCCCAAGGCTGGAATAATCAGTTCTGGCTAGAGTTCCGCTTTAACCTCTCAGGTGTCTTGTGTAGCACTATCATATTTGGGGGGATTGGGGTTTGGGGGGGGGAGCGACTGAAATATGTAGCTGAGGTTATTGCCGCTTCAGCTTCACCCCAATCCTGAAATCGACGCGCCAATCCTGATGATGGATGTACGCGGCGCTCGCTCGGAAAAGGCTCCCCCCATATCAAAGTGAGCGATGGGCTGTAAAGGGTTGATGTGTGATGTTGAAGGATCTTTTTGTTCACTAACGATCTCTTCTGATAATTAGAAATCTGTCGTTATCGTTCCTCTACGTTACTCGATCGACCACGGCTCAGCGCGGCCCGGCGTGCTCCTCTCTGGTGTGTGTGGGCACCTTGTATTGCAGAGCAGCAGCAGCAGACACCAGCCGACCATCCTCTGTAAGGTACGCTTCCTGTTCTTCAGTGTCTCTTCCTTTTATAGAGATATTTCACAGTAGCTGCAGCAGCTCGGCAGACCTGAAGCTGTGACGCTCTCATTGACCAACCCGGAAGCGTCTGTTGCAGAAATCAAGAGAGAGAGAAGAGACGGCTGACAGCCTGCAACCCTGAGCTCCAGAATCCAGGTACTGATCCCCATCCTCTGCACACCCTGAGCTCCATAATCCAGGTACTGATCCCCATCCTCTGCACACCCTGAGCTCCAGAATCCAGGTACTGATCCAGATCCTCTGCACACCCTGAGCTCCAGAATCCAGGTACTGATCCACATCCTCTGCACACACTGAGCTCCATAATCCAGGTACTGATCCCCATCCTCTGCACACCCTGAGCTTCAGAATCCAGGTACTGATCCACATCCTCTGCACACCCTGAGCTCCATAATCCAGGTACTGATCCCCATCCTCTGCACACCCTGAGCTCCATAATCCAGGTACTGATCCACATCCTCTGCACACCCTGAGCTCCAGAATCCAGGTACTGATCCCCATCCTCTGCACACCCTGAGCTCCAGAATCCAGATACTGATCCACATCCTCTGCACACCCTGAGCTCCAGAATCCAGGTACTAATCACCATCCTCTGCACACCCTGAGCTCCAGAATCCAGGTACTGATCCCCATCCTCGGCACACCCTGAGCTCCATAATCCAGGTACTGATCCCCATCCTCTGCACACCCTGAGCTCCATAATCCAGGTACTGATCCCCATCCTCTGCACACCCTGAGCTCCAGAATCCAGGTACTGATCCAGATCCTCTGCACACCCTGAGCTCCAGAATCCAGGTACTGATCCACATCCTCTGCACACACTGAGCTCCATAATCCAGGTACTGATCCCCATCCTCTGCACACCCTGAGCTTCAGAATCCAGGTACTGATCCACATCCTCTGCACACCCTGAGCTCCATAATCCAGATACTGATCCCCATCCTCTGCACACCCTGAGCTCCATAATCCAGGTACTGATCCACATCCTCTGCACACCCTGAGCTCCAGAATCCAGGTACTGATCCCCATCCTCTGCACACCCTGAGCTCCAGAATCCAGATACTGATCCACATCCTCTGCACACCCTGAGCTCCAGAATCCAGGTACTAATCACCATCCTCTGCACACCCTGAGCTCCAGAATCCAGGTACTGATCCCCATCCTCGGCACACCCTGAGCTCCATAATCCAGGTACTGATCCCCATCCTCTGCACACCCTGAGCTCCAGAATCCAGGTACTGGTCCCCATCCTCTGCACACCCTGAGCTCCAGAATCCAGGTACTGATCACCATCCTCTGCACACCCTGAGCTCCAGAATCCAGGTACTGATCCACATCCTCTGCACACCCTGAGCTCCAGAATCCAGGTGCTGATCCCCATCCTCTGCACACCCTGAGATCCTGAATTCAAGTACTGATCCCCCTCCTCTGCACACCCTGAGCTCCTGAATCCAGGTACTGATCCCCATCCTCTGCACACCCTGAGCTCCAAAATCCAGGTACTGATCCCCATCCTCTGCACACCCTGAGCTCCAGAATCCAGGTACTGATCCCCATCCTCTGCACACCCTGAGCTCCTGAATCCAGGTACTGATCCCCATCCTCTGCACACCCTGAGCTCCAGAATCCAGGTACTGATCCCCATCCTCTGCACACCCTGAGCTCCTGAATCCAGGTGCTGATCCCCATCCTCTGCACACCCAGAGCTCCTGAATCCAGATGCTGATCCCCATCCTCTGCCCACCCTGAGCTCCAGAATCCAGGTACTGATCCCCATCCTCTGCACACCCTGAGCTCCTGAATCCAGATGCTGATCCCCATCCTCTGCACACCCTGAGCTTCAGAATCCAGGTGCTTATCCCCATCCTCTGCACACCCTGAGCTCCTGAATTTAGGTGCTGATCCCCATCCTCTGCACACCCTGAGCTCCTGAATTTAGGTGCTGATCCCCATCCTCTGCACACCCTGAGCTCCAGAATCCAGGTGCTTATCCCCATCCTCTGCACACCCTGAGCTCCTGAATTTAGGTGCTGATCCCCATCCTCTGCATACCCTGAGCTCCTGAATCCAGGTATGGATCCCCATCCTCTGCACACCCTGAGCTCCAGAATCCAGGTACTGATCCCCATCCTCTGCACACCCTGAGCTCCTGAATCCAGGTACTGATCCCCATCCTCTGCACACCCTGAGCTCCAGAATCCAGGTGCTGATCCCCATCCTCTGCACACCCTGAGCTCCTGAATCCAGGTACTGGCCCCCATCCTCTGCACACCCTGAGCTCCAGAATCCAGGTGCTGATGCCCATCCTCTGCACACCCTGAGCTCCTGAATCCAGGTACTGATCCCCATCCTCTCCACACCCTGAGCTCCTGAATCCAGGCACTGATCCCCATCCTCTGCACACCCTGAGCTCCAGAATCCAGGTGCTGATGCCCATCCTCTGCACACCCTGAGCTCCTGAATTCAGGTGCTGATCCCCATCCTCTTCACACCCTGAGCTCCAGAATCCAGGTGCTGATCCCCATCCTCTGCACACCCTGAGCTCCTGAATCCAGGCACTGATCCCCATCCCTTGCGCTCCCTGTACCGAGCATGTAACAGGGTTGAGCCTGTACCATGTGTCATTACTCAATGATGAATGATCTGTCAAAGATTTTCTCTTAATATGTGTGCATGGATAGGCATCCATGCTGTGTGTGCATGTCATGTTATATGTGTGTGTGCTGCACATATATATTGTACATCATTAAATCTGACATGCTACATTAATTTCTGCATATACTCTGTAAATATGTTTGAATATAAACGCATGTATAGGTCTATGAATGTATACATGGGGTGGGGGGGTTCTATATGTGCACATGTACACTATCTGTACATATGTATACATATACTCATGTACATGTCTGTGAATGTGTACAAATGTGGGCTGTACGGGTATATGTTACTGTATATGTTTCCTTTCTTATACAAATATTATTGTGTTGTTCATTCTATACAAGCCTATACATACAGAATCATATAGAGAATATATACATGTGTATGTAAAAAATATATATAATACAGTAATATATACTGTCTATACACAGATTATTATGTAGAGGTGTCAGCTGTGTGTATTTATGGGCATATACAACTCATTTGTAAAGCAGTTAATCTGACATGAACTGCAGGTGAATCTCCCTGGTGCATGTGTTTCAAATGACAGTGATTGATTCACCACCAGTAAAAGTCACATTCACTACTTTATAGATATACGCCAGAGTATATGTGTGTCAGTACATGTGTCCACCTTTGCAGGGCCGATCCTGGGTGGGTTCATGTGGTGCACTGTGTCCAGGTGCTGCAAGCTGCTGCAGAGGAGGGGCGCCAAAGCTGTGGAACTCACTTGACCTGCTGGCCGCCTCTGCTGTGTGCTGCATTGGTTGCTAGAATCGCCTGCCATGTCTAGCAACCAGTGACCTCAGAGGCCACGGCCGCCCCAGCATTCAGAGCACACCGCCTCCGTGGCTAGTAAACTAGCTCCACCCACCTCTGCCACGTTCTTCAGACAGCGTGGCTTAGACGAAGGGGAGCGGAGCACATCTGAAAAGAGCTGCCTGAGCCTGCCTTGCTGTGGGTGGCTGAGCTCAGCTGAGCAGCTGTCCACCTGCACTGCACCAGCATAGGACCTGCCACTGCCTGACACTGTGTCTGTTGTGGAGGCTCGGAATTGACCCTCAGCCTCACCCTGTAAGTTGTGCCATCAAATGCAGCCACTGTGCCCAACCATCAAACGCCGCCACTGTGCCCATCAAACGCAGCCACTGTGCCCATCAAACGCAGTCACTGTGCCCATCAAATGCAACCACTGTGCCCATCAAATGCAGCCACTGTGCCCATCAAACACCGCCACTGTGCCCATCAAACGCCGCCACTGTGCCCATCAAATGCAGCCACTGTGCCCATCAAATGCAGCCACTGTGCCCCATCAAATGCTGCCACTGTGCCCCATCAAATGCTGCCACTGTGCCCATCAAATAGTGCCACATCAAAAGCTGCCACTGTGCCAATCAAATAGTGCCACATCAAATGCTGTCACCATGCCCATCAAATAGTGCCACATCAAATGCTGTCACTGCGCCCATCAAATAGTGCTACATCAAATGCTGTCACTGTGCCCATCAAATAGTGCCACTGTGACCCCCCCCCCCCCGCCAAAGGGGAGGAGTTAGTAAGATGACCACGCTCCCATGACGGGGCGCCAGAAGTATTTCTGCACCCAGGCGCCTGTGACCCTAGGATTGGTCCTGCATCTATGGCTGACAGTATATGAGTGCGTCTATGGGTGACAGTATCTGTATGCATCTATGGGTGACAGTATGTGAGTGCATCTATGGGTGACAGTATGTGAGTGCATCTATGGGTGACAGTATATGAGTGCATCTATGGGTGACAGTATGTGAGTGCATCTATGGGTGACAGTATCTGTATGGATCTATGGGTGACAGTATATGAGTGCATCTATGGGTGACAGTATGTGAATGCATCTATGGGTGACAGCATATGAGTGCATCTATGGGTGACAGTATATGAGTGCATCTATGGGTGACAGTATCTGTATGCATCTATGGGTGACAGTATGTGAGTGCATCTATGGGTGACAGTATGTGAGTGCATCTATGGGTGACAGTATATGAGTGCATCTATGGGTGACAGTATGTGAGTGCATCTATGGGTGACAGTATCTGTATGGATCTATGGGTGACAGTATGTGAGTGCATCTATGGGTGACAGTATATGAGTGCATCAATGGGTGACAGTATGTGAGTGCATCTATGGGTGACAGTATATGAGTGCATCTATGGATGACAGTATGTGAGTGCATCTATGGGTGACAGTATATGAGTGCATCTATGGGTGACAGTATATATGTAACGGTGTACATGCACAAATCCTATTGATCAGCAGTTGTATAAACATGCACCCTCTGTAGTGTATACCGGGTTGTATAGTGCGGATCTATAAACATGCACCCTTTGTAGTGTATACCGGGTTGTATAGTTCAGATCTATAAACATGCACCCTTTGTAGTGTATATCGAGTTTCTCGGAATGGTGGTATTGTGGTGTTGCCTGTTGCTGGGGTGAATCTTGCAATTCTTTCACACTTGTGGCAGACAGGCGGACTAATGCTGATGTGGGGATGGGGAGGTGTGAGAGCAGAAAACACGCAGGCTTTATCATCCATGGCAGAAAGCCGAGTCTACAATCATAACATGTACAAGTCCCCGGAGAATCTGCTACGATAACGGCACCTTATACAGCTTATAGATTATGAGCTGAAACAGCTGACTGGTTTTTATAAAGTGCAAGCTCCTGGGCTGTCGGTCTTTGCTTCATTATTTGGCGTAGAACAACTATGTGACCCCACCTTACTGGCTACATGCTTGTTCGGGTTCACGGACTCACTAATGAATGCTCTGGAGTTGGAACCTCAGGAACCATGCAGGCAATAGCAGATCCTTTGTTTTATCGTTGCCTTGAAAGATGCAATAGGGCTGAAAACTGGTGTGCAACATCTGGTGCAGCTGTGCATGGTAGCCAATCAGCCTCTAGCTTCAGCTCAGTTCAATTACTCTTTGACAATAAAACCTGGAAGCGAATTGGTTTCTATGCACAGCTGCCCCAGATTGTACACTCTCCAGTTTTAGTATATCAACCCCAGTGTATTTATATTGATACAAAGGGGTTCTAAACCTTCGTGTTTTTTCACCTTAATGCATCCTATGCATTAAGGTGAAAAAACACCTGCCACTGACCGCCCCCCCAGCCCCGATATTTTACTTACCTGAGCTCAGGAACTTGACCCGATGGGGACGCGCTATCTCTCTGCCTGGGGTTCTCAGCTCTTGATTGGATAGATTGATAGCAGCGCAGCCATTGGCTCTCGCTGTTGTCAATTAAATCCAATGACGCAGGGACGGGGCCCGAGTCATACATCCGGCGGCTATGGACGCCGAATGCTGGACTCGGGAGCGATCCCACAAAGTAACCTCCTCAGGAGAGCGCTTCTCCTAGGGGGTTATCTGATGTGAGGAGGAGCAGGGAGAGCCGCCGGGGACCCCAGAAGAGGATGTTTGGGGGCCACTCTGTGCAAAACGAGCTGCACAGTGGAGTTAAGTATAATATATTTGTTATAAAAGTTGATAACTTCCTCCACACCATAGGCATGTGCACAGGGTGTGCCGGATGTGCCTGGACACACCCTAAGCACCCCATGCACATTAGCATTATTGCATTATAATTAGTATTATTGTTCTTGTGCCCAGCCGAGCTGCTACACGCTGCCTGTCACGTGCCACGATGGAGCAAGTGCCAGACGTGCTGCTGGGGGGGGGGGGGGGGATTGTTTGCCGCTCGGGAGGGATGGGTGGTTGTTTGCCACCCCTCCCCCCGAAGAAAACCACCAGCTGCCACAGTTGGGCATGCATGTGGACTTTGGCTTTAGAATGCACACCCTAATGCAGTAGGCTGCGCACACCTTTTCTGCACACTGCATTTGCTGCACTCTTAGCACTTAACCAGTAATCTCTGAGGACTACAGAACCCCTTCCACCTATGTTGAGGAGAGGTGGAAAGGGGATGTGGTCTTTAGTCTTAACATACTTTATGTCCTGGGGTAAAAACACTGGTCCTCAAAGATACAGTATGGTGAGTGAGACCCATGAGTAAGCTCCGGTGGGTGAAGTGAAACGTGTTGGGACGTGGTCTGGTGGGGGTCCATGCTGAGACTGACATTCACTATTATACAGCAGGTCTTGACTTGATGTGTGTCTCCTGGTACACCTAGGCACTACATTGCCGAGAGCACAGACGAGCTCCCTTCCCGGCCAGCACTCACAGCAGCTTGGCACAGTACTTCATTCCCATACAGCCTGAGCCGCTCACACACATATCCTTGGTTTGCAGTGAGACAGGAAATGTGTTACTGGCAGGATCACCGGGAGAAAATTAAGGTATAAAGCCTGAAAAGATAAAAACAAATGCAGCCACCACATCTAAGGACTAAGCTGCAATATATTACATTTTTTGTATTAGGGTTTGGTTGTAATTTAGGGGAATTCTCTCTTAGACCATTGTTACAGGAATAGGCATCCTCATTGGAAGATTTCCCCGTACTTCCTTTTCCGAAAACCACCTTTGAATTTTGTATAATGGTCACCAGGACAAGTAAAGAGGGTGAGATGCACAGAGGAAGCACCGCCAATCACCTTGGTCTCAGTTTCCTTTTGAGACATTGCTGTAGACCAGTGGTTCTCATCCTCAGTCCTCAAATACCCCCAACGGACCATGTTTTGGTAACTTCCCTTAGATAAAATAGCTCATATCAATATCATGTCATTGATTATGATTTAAAGCAGCTGTGCAAAGTAAAGGAAAACCTGAAAACATGGCCCGTTGAGGTTACTTGAGGACTGAGGTTGAGAACCACTGCTGTAGTGTACTAGTTCATCTCACTCCCTCTTGTCAATAATCTGGTTCTCAGGGGACCCCCTTTTTTTATACTTCTTGTAATTTCAGTAGAGAAGTTCCACAACTTGCTCACAGGAGGCTCCTTGCTGCCGTTCTCTTCACGGTATCATAGATGCCAACTGTCCTGGATTTGCTGGGATATGCCTTCATCTAGGAGCTTTGGCTTGGTGTGCCACGGGATCACAGCATCACCCTTATTTGAGGAGTCCTTATTGCTGTCTTCCCCTTCACAATAGCATAGATGTCAACTGTCCTGGATTTCCTGGACAGTCCTGCATCTAGGGGACACCACAAGAAAATGGGGGGGGGGGAGATTTGTGTTGAGAACGGGAATTTGAGGGGGCGGCAGGGGGTAAAAATTGTTCTAGGAGGCAGGGGTGGCCTGTCCATTAAGGGTACAGGGGAGCTGCCCCCCCTATCCATGCCTCCCCCCACCCCCATCCATGTGTCTGGCCTCCATGCAGGTCGCCAGATGCTTGGAACCCAATGGGGGGAGGGGTTTAAAAAACCTGATTAGAGCCAGAGGCTATAATAGGCTACAGAATAGGGTGGGCTCGGGGGTGGGCTCACGTGTGTTACAATAGTGAATTAATATTCGCTATTGATACACTGATCCTCCTCCCGGCCAATCAGGAAGCGGGTCTGAGACCCGTTTCCCGATTGCCCAAAAGGAGAAGCATTCCAATTGGCAACTGAGAGGAGGGAGGAGACGGAAGCCGCCGTGATGCCTGCAGGGGAAGAGGAAGCCATCCGTAATGCCGGCTGCATGTGATGCCCACTGCATGTGATGCCCGCTGCCTGGGTGAAGCGCCCACCATAGATGGGGTAACTGCTTCAACCCAGCCAGACCAGGGGGGGGGGGGACTGGCTGTAGGTGTTTGTAGCCCCCCCCCCCCCCAAAAAAAAAGAAAATTACCACTAGCCGTCACTGCTAGGAAGGAAAATTTGTTGTTAGTTGTTAGTTACATAGTAAGTGAGGTTGAAAAAAGACACAAGTCCATCAAGTCCAACCTATGTGTGTGATTATATGTCAGTACATTGTATATCCCTTGTTGTGGTCGTTCAGGTGCTTATCTAATAGTTCTTGATCTTGAAACTATCAATGCCCCTCGTTGAGACCACCGCCTGTGGAAGGGAATTTCACATCCTTGCCGCTCTTACAGTAAAGAACCCTCAACATAGTGGTTAAACCTCTTTTCTTCTAATTTTAATGAGTGGCCACGAGTCTTGTTAAACTCCCTTTTGCAAAAAAGTTTTATCCCTATTGTGGGGTCACCAGTACGGTATTTGTATGTTGAAATCATATTCCCTCTCAAGCGTCTCTTCTCCAGAGAGAATAAGTTCAGTGCTCACAACCTTTCCCCATAACTAATAGTACATCCTTCCTGAGGACTGGTGCCCAGAACTGGAATGCATATTCCAGGTGAGGCCGGACCAGAGTCTTGTAGAGCCAGAGAATTATCTTTTATCTCTGGAGTTGATCCCCTTTTTAATGCATGCCAATATTCTGTTTGCTTTGTTAGCAGCAGCTTGGCATTGCATGCCATTGCTGAGCCTATCATCTACTAGAACCCCCAGGTCCTTTTCCATCCCAGATTCCCCCAGAGGTTCTCCCCCCCAGTGTATAGATTGCATTCATATTTTTGCCACCCAAATGCATTATTTTACATTTTTCTACATTGAACCTCATTTGCCATGTAGTTGCCCACCCTATTAATTTGTTCAGATCTTTTTGCAAGGTTTCCACATTCTGCGGAGAAGTTATTGCCCTGCTTAGCTTAGTATCGTCTGCAAATACAGAGATTGAACTGTTTATCCCATCCTCCAGATCATTTATGAACAAATTAAATAGGATTGGTCCCAGCACAGAACCCTGGGAGACCCCACTACCCACCCCTGACCATTCCGAGTACTCCCCATTTATCACTACCCTCTGAACTCGCCCTTGTAGACCGTTTTCAATCCATGTACTCACCCTATGGTCCATGCCAACGGACCTTACTTTGTACAGTAAACGTTTATGGGGAACTGTGTCAAATGCTTTTGCAAAATCCAGATACACCACGTCTACGGGCCTTCCTTTATCTAGATGGCAACTCACCTCCTCAGAGAAGGTTAGTAGATTGGTTTGGCAAGAACCATTCTTCATGAATCCATGCTGATTACTGCTAATGATACTGTTCTCATTACTAAAATCTCATATATAGTCCCTTATCATCCCCTCCAAGAGTTTACATACTATTGATGTTAGGCTAATTGGTCTGTAATTCCCAGGAATGTATTTTGTTAGTCTGGTTGAAAAAAGACAAAAGTCCATCTAGTTCAACCAATAGGTGTGCTAGGAGTGGCTATTTGGGAGGATTTGTATTTGGGAGTTTTGTGCTATAAAAATATAATCGTAGAGGGGAAATATTTTTTTGGGGGGTTCGTGCTAGGAGGGGAAATTTATGGGGGGGGGGGGGATTTGTACCAGAACGGGGGATTGGGGAGGGGGATTAGTGTTGCGGGGGGGGGGGGGGGGGTTGAAGTGAGGAGAGAGAATATGTGCTTGGAGGGGACATTTGAGGGGTAGAGGATTTCTGCTAGGAGATGGAGTTTTTTTTAGGGGGGGGATTTGTGCTAATAGGGATGATTGAGTGGTATTTGTGCTAGGAGGGGAAATTTGTATGTGTGGGGGGGGGGGGGGGGGGTTTGTCTTTATTTCTGCCTTTCCTTATCAATAATTTAGTTGCCAACTGCCCTGGATTTGCCTGGACTATACCCCATCTAGGTTCTCTGACATGATAATGCTGTTTCTACAGAAAGTGGGCTGAGTTGGGAACCCATATGTAAAGATCCTGCTAATGGTGGATATACTGTACAAAAAGGCAGTGTGTGAACACATCCTTGATCTGTAGGATTGCTTGCATAGCCAGCATGAAAAGATGGAGTGTGTAGACAACAATTCCTTATTTTTTTGCGCTTCTGCGTTGATTGAGCAGGTTTAATAAATACGCTCGTACGTTTCCAGTCGCCACACTTTGATTTAATATGCGCACTGAGAAATTAATGAACACGCTTTCTTGTGTCTTTGAAAATGAGGTTGGACATCTAGAACAATCCCTTACCTGTTCCATCATACAGCAAGGCCTTTGTCTTGTAATCTTGCGTAATCCAGATTAGAACATATTTCTGCTCCTGATTTTTTTTTTAAAGCTGAACTCCGGGCAAACAGCTAAATACAAACATGAAATATATATATGAGGGCTGCTTTACCTGCTTAGGCCGCGTACACACGGGCGGATTGTCTGCCCAACTAAGTTCGTCAGACAATCCGACAGACAGTCCGTCCAACTTTTGAATGAACGGACTTGACCACACACGACGAACAGACAGTCCGCTGAAAGCGTGCGCGATGACGTGTACAGCACGTACGACGGGACTAGAAATTCGACGTCCAATACACTGCAATGCAACCTTCGGCCGTGTAAATCCTTTCTGAGCATGCGCCATACTTAGTCCGTCCAACTTGCCTACTCACGAGCGGACTGTCCGCTGAAACCAAGTTTGGACGGACTGTATTACGGAAATTCCGAAAGACTTCGTCCGCCAGACTGTCCGCTGAAAAAGTCAGCTGAAGCCCACACACGAGCGGATTGTCCGCTGAAACACGTTTCAGCGGACTAAGTTGGCCAGACAATCCGCCCGTGTGTACGTGGCCTTAGAGATATTTATTTCTGTCCATCCAATCCTGAGATTTATACAGCTATGCCACATGGCACAGTCCTCTCTGATAAAGCGGGAAACCTGATTTTTCGCTGCTACAGTCCAGTAACACTTATGCTGCATACACACGACAGGACTTTCCGGCAGAAAAGGTCAGACGGTCTTCCCGACGGACTTTCGGCGTAGTTACGACAGACTTCCGAACGAACGGACGTGCCCACACAAGAACGGACTAAGGTCTGTTCAAAAGTCCATTCATTTTGAACGTGATGAGGTACGACGGGAGTAGAAAAGGAAGTTCAATAGCCAGTAGCCAATAGCTGCCCTTGCATCGTATTTGGTCCGTTGGGCCAGCATACAGATGAACGGTCGGACAGATTTGAAACATGTTCTATTTCTAGGTCCGTCTGAATTTTTTAAAGAAATAGGATCGGATTATCCCACATACGATCGGATAATCCGACAGAATGATTCCGTCTGACCTATTCTGCCGTAAAGTCCAGTCGTGTGCAGCATTACTGGTCTTGTCCTTCTCTCACCCTGTGACTGGACAGTGAAAGGAGAAGCAGTAGACTTAGAGGGAGGCTTGGGAGTACAAATGTAAGAAATACACTTTAAATATTGGAAATATAATTCAGTGAAATTCTGGTTTTGGTGCGTTGCATAATGCAGCTTATCTACTACCCTTTGGGACCTTGACTTTTGAATTTATTTTTACAAGGTAGGTTGCCAGGTCTTTTTTTTTCAAATATTTTATTTCAACCACAAAAGGAAAGCCCAGGTTACCCACAGTAACCATGTGTACCCAATAACATTACAGATACATTGAAATGATAGAATAGTGATCCGGATATTAAGTCAGATCATACAAAACATACTCCATGTACAATCAGTGAGAATATAATTCCTGTGTTGGAGCAACCAAGTGATAAATCAGAGGGTAACAAGTCCCGGAATCGCCTTATCCACTTTCCACTTTCTAACTTGCAAGAGAGATTAGAAGAAGGAAAAAGATAACTGAAACTAAACATGGAAAGAAGGAAGGGGAAAAGAAAAAGGGGGGGGGGGTGCCCTGGGTAGGCGGTGGATATCTAGTTATCGGACATCCAATTATGACACCTACGCTCGGCCATCATGAGTTGAGCAAGGTCAAATCCTCTTTAGAGAGGATAAACATATTCCACAATCTCCATGACTCAGAGCATGTTTCTTGGTTGTTTTGTGCTGATAGTGTGAGATCTTCCATCTTATTGATCTCTTCCTATGGAGCCAGCATCTGATAGTAGGGGGTGATGCATTTTTCCACTGAGAGGGAAGCATGCCTTAGCTGCATTTATTAGATGTCGTAAAATAGATTTCTTATATTTTTTTGCTGGAATAGTCGTAACGTGCAATAAGAAAAAAGCTGGCTCATCGGGTATCTTGTAATCGGTGAATTTGTGAATAATGTTCCGTACTCTCCTCCAGTATGGTGCTATTCTTGGACAGGACCAGAAAATGTGTAGCATCGTACCTCCCTCATCCTGGTATCTCCAGCAATGATCAGGCATCTCGGAATAGAATATATGCAACATCTGTGTGGTATGGTACCACCGTGTCAGTATTTTGTAATTTGTTTCCTGAATCCTAGTGCAGATGGATGACTTCAATGAGAACCTAACCATATTCTGTCTTTGACTGATCGTGAACTTACAGTTCATCTCCCCCTCCCATTTGCCCATCCAGGGTAAGTGTGGTTGTTCCAGTAGGCTAGACATCTTTGAGAGCACTTGCGTCAATATCCCATCATCAGCGCAGTACTCTTCAAATGTGGATAGTTGTCGACCAAATCTTCCTGGGTCCTTAGGGAGTGGAGAAAGTGATGAATCGGCAAGGCATTCCAAAACGGCAAGTGAAAGGAACACGTGGGCTCCATTAATGCAGATATGGACGGCCAGCCGTCCGATAGTAAAAAGTGCGATACTCAAACAGTTATTCTGTCTTAAGATGGAGAAATGATGGTCTCTCGGGCCTGGGGGAAATCTCGGATTCCCAAGGATGGGCATCAAGGGAGGGTCTGCAGACAAGAGAGTGTTTTTTTCAACCACCTGTGAACAGATACGTACTGTAGAGCCTATCAGGAGGTGTAGCTTTAGGTTAGGTGGGAGATTATCATAACACCACGGTGCCCTCTTCAATAAGACGTTTGTTTGGGCTTGGTCAATTTGTACCCAGAGTTTGCTGGTTACATGATGGTTCCAGTCTATAAGTCACCCCAGGTGCACAGTCTGGTAGTATTTGAATACATCGGGAAGTGCAATACCTCCACTATATTTAGGCAGGGATAGTTGGGATCGGGGAGTGCATGGTCCCTTGTGCGCCCATATGAATTTGATGAATAAGGAGTGAATCTTTTTAAAGTACTGAGGTGGTATCTTGATCAGTAGAGTTTGAAAAAGTTATAACTACTTGGGTAGGATACACATCTTTAAAAGGTTACTTCTACCGAACCATGAATGCAATCCCCGATTCCAAATCTACAAGAAAATACGTGTTCTGGTCAGAAGGGAGGGGGAGTAGAATTTGAAGACTCAAGATAATTTAGAAGGGATATACATTACCAGATATTTCAGAGCTGTATCTGTCCACTTAAACCTGAAGCTTGACTGCAAGGTCTGAAGCAGCGCAGAAGAAACGCTCACCCCCATAGCTTCTGATCTGCTGAAGTTAATCCGTAAGTTAGGCAGTCGGCCATAGTACTTTTCGAACTTGCGTATAAGGTTGGGAAGCGACACCGATGGGTTAGTGAGGGAGAACAGTAGGTCATCTGCGTAAGCTGAAATTTTATGTTGCCCATCTCCTTCTCTAACTCCTGTGATGTCTGGGTTTAGGCGGATTGTACTGAGAAAAGAGCAACGGGGACAATAGGCACCCCTGTCTCATCCCATTTGTTATGGGGAAGGGGTCTCACAAAATCCCGTTGGCTGTAACTTGGGCCGTCGGAGGTGAGTAAATCTTGGAGATCCAATGTAGCATCTGTTCCCCCAGGCCTATGTGACATAAGACCGCAAACATGAAGCACCAGTTCACACAGTCAAATGTCTTTTTAGTGTCTGTGCCTATTATAACGCATGGAGTTTGCATCTCATGTGTAGTGTGGATAAGGTTTAACACTTTAATTGTGTTATCCTGGGCTTCTCTAGTTGGGATGAATCCCACTTGATTAAGATGAATCAGCACCGTCAAATTCCAGGTCGCCATACTCCCATACCATCGGCAGTACAGTCTCTTTGAGTGTGTACCTGTGCAGTCTGCAAATCATGTCCCTCGGTCTGGCGGGATCAGTGGAATGGGGACCCAGGGCTCTGTGGATTCTGTCGAACTCCACTTGGTTAGGGAGGGTATTGTCTGATACCTTCTGAAAGATAGCCGCTGCCTATTATGCAAGGTCTTCAGGCACACCCCGTATCTGCAGGGTGTTCTGCCTGCTCCTGTCCTCCATGTTCTCAATGTGAATTTGGAGGGCCACCGTGGCATCCACGTGAGTGTCCTGGAGGGATTCCAAGGCCAATACTCTCTGGCTTAGGGTTGCCATAGAGGATTCCCCTGCTGGCAGTCTGGTGGTAAGGGATTGTACATCTCTTTTAACCCCCTACATCTCCTTGAGGTGGTTATCCTCCAGGCGGCTAATGAGTAGTTCAACGTCCAATTTAGTCGGGAGAGCCTGGAGGAGAGCCCAAAGGTCACAGTCCAGCTGGAGGGTACACGGGTGTACTGATAGGCTTTGAGAGGCCGATCGGAGACCTGGCGGAATGTCGGAGAGTGCACCCAAAGCTGAGGAGGCAGCTGGGGAGTCTGGGTGATTGTAGGGACCAGAAACTCCAGGCAGAGAGCCGCGTGGTTCCGCCATCTTGGGGTCCAGAGAGGCCGCCTGGGAGCCCGGGAAGTAGCGATCAATACTGTCTTTAGTCTTGCAGGTTTTTAGTAGCCTGGCTACCACTCCTTGTCTTCCGCTTCCTAGTTGAGGGCATGACGTAGTTTTATGAGCCGTTTAAGCCAGTTTAGGCAGGCACACGTCAGGAGCTTGGACTACACGCGTCCACCTGCAATCATGTCCAGAACACGTCCTGTCAGGTCTTTTTTCTACCCTCCCCAGTTTCTCATCTTGGAACCATGCATGCAGAATGGGGTAACACCTGTGAATAGCCAATTTATACACACATATTAGAGCCAATCTACCTACCAGCATGTCTTTGGAGTGTGGGAGGAAACCCCCACCAACACAGGGAGTACATGCAAGCTCCATGCAGATAGTTTCCTGGCCAAGATTTAAACCAAGGATCACAGTCAAGTGCTCCCCACTAAGCCGTTGTTCCCATCACAGAGCTCTCTACCGAACTCTAAAATATCAGTTTTGCATGGACTGATATTTCAGCTGAACATTCCCTTATTACCACATCCCTCTTTTATAGCGATTCCCTGAACAAGACAGGACACGGGTTTTCCCCTGTGAGACTTGCAATGTATGGAAATCATCTCTTGACGTTTAATATCTACTTAAAGCTGGAATTCAGCCACTTTGTAAAAAGTGAAGACACATGGGGCTGTGAGAGAGGAGAGAAGCACATAGAGCAGCTATGCACACCCTTTGCCTCTGCTGCCCATTCAGAGAAGCCTTTGTATTTTATGAATGTTCAGGAAGAGACTTTGTAAAAAGTGAAGGAACTCTGAGTTAAGCCCAAAGAGCTGAACGACATCTCCTGGGCATATCTCTATTATTTACATCTGACAGGTTTATTGGTCTGAGGAGAGGAGAGAGGCACACAGAACAGCTATGCCCACCCCTCCCCTCTGCTGCCCATTCAGTGAAGCCTTTGTTTTTTTGTGAATGTGTTCAAATATTACCAGTGCTTCTGTGATTGGGCAGGAGGAGACTTTGTAAAAAGTGAAGGAACACTGTGAGTTAAGCCCAAGGAGCTGCATGACATTTCCTGGACTTATCTCTATCATTTATATCTGACAGGTGTATTTCCCTGCCAGGATTTACCCTCTAGGCACATAGGGCTGTGAGAGAGGAGAGAAGCACACAGAGCAGCTATGTCCAACTCTTCCTTCTGCTGTCCATTCAGAGAAGCCTTTGTATTTTGCGAATGTGTTCACATATTACAAAGGCGTCTGTGAATGGGCAGGAAGAGGGGAGGGGCAGGCATAACAGCTGCAGCGCCTCTTCTGTTCAAGATGCAAAGCTCAGAAGGAACAGCATTGGGCTCCCTGAACTACAGAGATAGATAAAGCTGTCAGATATAAATAATAGCGCTAAGTGCAGGAGGTGTCACGCATCTTGCTGGACTTAACTCATAATGTGCCATCATTTTTTACAAAGGAGCTGAATTCCTGGAATTCAGCTTTAAAACACTTTTTACTAGTGATAGACCAGATTAAAAACTATCCAAAAACAACGTTGTCAGATTATGTAACATTCCCCCGGCCTCGCTGCCTACAGCCCACTCCTCCAGCTCCAAACCTTTTCTTATGGTAAATTTAGATCATATCGGACAAAGTTCACAAGAGTTCATCAACAATTGATAGGCAGACAAGTAACACGTTTCGTGAATTCAATTTACTTCTTCAGTGGAGAAACAAGGAGGAGGTCTGAAAATATATAAACGTATGCCAATGTCAGCTCAGATATACACTAATATTTTTGTTACATAATGCTCAGTATCGACCAACAACTGAAGTATCAATTTACGGAGGACTGATCTTTTAAATCTGACTAGTCGCTGCGTCTTGTTATCCAGTGTCATTCAATAAGCTTATTGAGGACAGGAATTTCATCACCTTTCCTCCAGTAATAGCACGAATGACACAAGAGTTAATCTACGAAACTTCCTCAATAGACTTTTTATATGAGTGTATTTATACAAACTTCCTCCTATAGCTGTGAACTGTTGGCCTGCTAGTTATTGACCAGGGAGCCTGTAATGAGAAGGGGGTGCACCTCACTTCTTCATTTGGGCGCCTGACATCCGGTAAGAGAAGAGCTCTCATCCTCATGTTAATGTGCTAGACTCACAGCTACGGGATGTGTTGTAAGCTGGCTGCTCAGTTCCTGTCAAAGTTTCTTGCTCTATGTGCTGGGTGTTGCAATAAACCTAGAGTGATAGAGAAGTATATGTCAGTTGCAGGCTAATCCTTTGCAACTTAGTGCAATCTCCTCCAAAGTTTAGATAAAAAAAAAAAATGAATAAAAAGAAATACTGCCTGCAATACTCTTTTACTCTCTGGAGCTGTCCCCCCCCCCCCCCCCCTAGACTCACCATTCAGTGATCTAGAACCTGTTTCAGGTTGAATGACACCCAAGATTGTTTAACACACTCCCTGTGAATGCTGAGATTCTCCGGCCTGCCCCCTACGGGTGTGTCATCATAATGCCCTGCGCTCCAATACAGTGATGCAGATAATGGCATTCCTCACAGAGACCTTCCTTTAAATAGAGTGATGTGTGTAGGGCATTGAGCAATGCTCAGCAGAAGGGAAGGGGTAAAGTGAACCCTGTGTGTTAGGTGAAATAGACATATGAAAAAGTAAGTACAAAAGAGGGAAAAAAAAAAAGAGGAATGGGAAGATAGGACACAGCGCAATAATGATTTGGTATTGTGGGGTGTAAGTGGTGTAAGCAAATGATATTAGGGGAAGAGGGGAAGGTGTCAATTGGCAGACAATAGGTATAATGTAACATTGCATTATGTTGGGAGCGATTGGGAGTTTTTTTTGCAACAAATGATGTATATGCTTGTATATACACAAAAAAAGTATCTAAAAATATATCAAAATGGCAGGAGAAAAAAATATATATATTTTACTACATGTAATGGGGTGGATTTACTAAAAGCACATAGACTGAGCACATTGCAAGTACAGTTTTTCCAGAGCTTAGAAAAAAAGGGGAAGCTCTTGTTGACTTCCATCATCCAACCATGTTCTCTCTGGAGAAGAGACGCTTGATCGGGGATATTATTTCAATTTACAAATACCATATTGGTGGCTCCAAAATAGGGATAAAACTTTTTTTGCGGAAGGGAGTTTAACGAGACACGCGGCCACTCATTAAAATTAGAAGAAAAGAGGTTTAACCACAAACTACGTAGAGGGTTCTTTACTGTAAGAGTGTCAAGGATGTGGAATTCCCTTCTACAGGCAGTGGTCCTCAGTGAGGGGGCATCGATAGTTTAAAAAAAACTATTAGATAAGCACCTGAACGACCGCAACATACAGGGATATACAATATAATACTGACACACACATAGGTTGGACTTGACGGACTTGTGTCTTTTTTTAAGCCTCACCTACTATGTAACTATGTGCAAGCAAAAACGCATTTTTTTTTCCTTCCATGTGATTGGGTATCCTTTGTAAAGTGAAGTTTTACCTCATTTACTAAGCTCTGGACCAACTTGCAATCTATTTGCCTTAAAGTAGAACTATAGGTACAACTTCCTTTTTTTGGGGGGGAGGGGGGTAATGTAAGGGAGGGTTATAACACCTGTTTTTTTTTTTTTCATCATTTGTGTCCTATTGGGGAGATTTGCCTTCACTTCCTGTCCCATAACCAAAACAGCAAGTGAGAGGAAATCCCTACAAATTAAAGGAATACCCCGGTAGTCACCAGAACCATCATCCCCATTGGAAGATATACTCTATTACTTTTCTGGGGACGGCCCACAATTTGGGATTTTCTTTTACTTTCACTTTTAATTGTAATGGTAAACAGGACAAATAGAGAGGGTTAATCTCCCTAATGGGGGGGGGGGGGCACAGACAGCAATAAAAAACAGACAGAGGTTCTAATTCATAACTAAAAAAAAAATTCAAACCCAACGATTCTGTGTTTTTCCCTATTTAGGTTTACATGGGTTACAGTTGAGAGAACTGAGCCAAAAAGGTAGAGACTACTCAAAATTGTCTATCATATTTTTTACATTCCTTAAATACTGCATGCCTTGACCACTACTTGTTTAACTCATGCATCTTATTATTTATTTCCTTTTGTGAATTGTCAGATATTGTGGGACCCCTGTGCCTGACCACCAACTTTGCCCACAGCCCAACCCTGGGCTTGTTTACATTAGCATCTCCCCGTTCTTCCTCTCTGTGAGACGATTGCGGGTATCCCCGCGGACATCGAGTCTGCGGGACCCGCGATCACACTCACGGAACTCGCGGCGGGCACCTGCCCACAATGCCGCATCTTACAAGGACAGAGTACAGGTACATTAATATGCCTGTACGTGCCCTTCTGCCGACGTATAACGGCATGAGCCAGTCGGCAAGGGGTTAACTAAAATATCAGATTTGGGAGATGTCCTTTAAAGTGGTTGTAAACCCTTTACAACCACTTTTTGCTATATTAAGGCTTACCTGTAGCTACACTGGATATCTCCTAAACCGGTTTAGGAGAGATCCCCTGTATTTGCATGTGCTAACATCATCGGTACATGCGCACTGAAGAAAAATGAAGCAATGGCACGTATGTGCCGTTTCTTCAGTTAGGTTGTGCCTTTATCGTCGGCTCCTGCGCGCATGCGCGGGAATGATGTCATTGCAGCTCCGGCCAATCACAGCGCCGGAGCCTGCCATACCTGGAAATAACTCCGGGAGCGATGTCGGCTGCCGGAGCAGGGTGCGAGGACGGCTTCGATCTCAGGTAAGTAATGATCTATGCATACCAGCTAATTATGTCTTTGTCTTGCATATTTTATTTTTTATTTTTTTAGGGTTTACAACCACTTTAAGTGATATGCCCTGTACACACGGTCGGAAATTCAGATGGGAAAAGTCAGATCGGATTATGTTGTGTGTGTGGGCTCTATCGGACTTTTTCTGTTGGATTTTCCGATGCACAAAGTTTGAGAGCAGGATCTAAAATTTTCCGACAACGAAATCCGATCGCATAAATTCCGATCGTGTGTAGACAATTCCGACGGACAAAGTGCCACGTATGCTCAGAATAAACTAAGAGACTAAAGCTATTGGCTACTGGCCCGTTTACAGTCCCGACGTACGTGTTTGACGTCACCTCGTTCCAAACGATCGGATTTTCCAACAACTTCGTGCGACCGTGTGTATGCAACACAAGTTTCGGACAAAATCCGTCGGAAAAAATGTGAAGGATTTTGTGGTCAGAATGTCCGACCGTGTGTATGGGGCATTAGACAAAAGGGGCTTTTCTGTCATTTTTACTTGCGCCATTTTAGTTGTATGGCAGTGGGGGGTTGGAGATCTGTCTATAGCTTTCTATACAGATGCCAGGAGCAGAGTAATGAAGAGAGCTGATATATTTAGAAAGCTTGTATCGACATTGTTTTCTGAAACAGTATATTGTATTACTAAACTCTCACTGTCTGCAAACAAATACCGAAACTCTATATACTGTAGAAAGGGAAATGACCTGAAATAGAGGATCCTCTAGCTAAATTTCACCTGCTGACCTTATGTTCTTTAAAGCCGAATCCTAGGCAGATATAAAAGATCGAAATGAATGCAGTTCTGTAACCAGCAATACATCATTGAGGCTCGGTGCACACCTATGTGTTTTTTAGTGCGTTTTGCAGTTAGCAGAAATGCACTACAGCCTATTTAACATGGTTTCCTATGGTACATGTTCACATCTATGCGTTTTTCAGCCGGTGCCTTTTTGGAATGGATTGGGGACTTTTTTTTCCCACAGCAGATTGCGTTTTGCATGTAATAGATTTCAATGGAAATGCAAGTGTTTAAACGTGTTTTGTCTTCTCCATAACAAACTGTGAATAGCTGGTTGTCAAGGAGCAGGCGGCCATCGCCTCCTTAACAACCGATGAAAAAGAAAAAATTGTCGGCAATAAAAAAATTATTAAATAAATGATGTGGGGTCCCCCCCCCATTCAAACCATGCCCTTCAGGTAGGGTTGCCACCTTTTCTTCACGTCAAACCCGAACACTTTAGCGGCACACTTTTTTTAGCGGTGCACTTTTTTTTATAGTATAAACTATACATTTATTTTGCAATTAAATAACATTTCTAATCATATGAATTTAATCATAAGAGTCCCCCTTTACATCAGAGTCCACAGAGTTCCGCTTTTGCATCTGAATTCGCAGAGTTCCCCTTTTACATCTGAACTCGCAGAGTTCCCTTACACTCTAAGGTGGGACTCTGTAGACTCTGATGTAAGGGAGAACTATGGGGACTCTAACATAAGGGATGCTCTGGGAACCCTGATTTAAGGGGAACACTGAGTACTATGATGCACAGTAAGGACTCTGATGTAAGGGGGAACTGTGTTATAAAGGGTGCTCTGAAAACCCTGATTTACCTTAGTGTACTCACTCAGAGGCAGAAGATAGAAGGGGGAGACTTCAGTCATAGACAGGGATGGATGGTGAGCTCACTCACCCCTTAGCAGTCAGCACCTCTCACCCAGATCTATCTGAGGCTGCTGGACTTCAAATTTCCAGCCTCCCACTTCCCTTTTCTGAGGCACAGCACTGGGGATTGGAGTGTGGGCAGACACAGAGGGGTAGGGGAGGGAGGAAAAGGAGCAGATCAAGCCCTTTCTCCTCTCCCATCTGTATGTAGGGGGAACTGTTAGTGCTGGCTTTGGGCAGTGTGAAAGAGAGTGTAACAGACATTCTCAGCTTAGACAACTGCAGCCAGCAATCTTGCTGGGAGGCCATAGTCCAATCTGAATAATGTGTCCGGGTTTCAGGCAGTCTGAAACCTGGACGCATGGTTCCAAACCCGAACTGTCCGGGTGAATCCCAGACAGGTGGCAACCCTACCTTCAGGTCTAGTATGGGGTGTGGGGTTCCACTCAAAATATATACCAGACCTGAAGAATCTGGTATGGATTAGGGGGGGGGAGACCCCACACTGTTTTATTTTTTATTTTTATGACTCATCTCTTGTTAGGGGAGCGGCGGCCAGCTTCCTGGCCCACTCCTTAACAACCCCCTATTCACAGTATGTTAAAATGGAGAAAAAAAAATGCAAAAGGCATGAAAAGCGTGCAAAAATGCATCACAATCCCGTATTCTAAAACGCAAAACACGGCCGAAAACCACATCATCCGCATAGATGTGAACCTAGCCTAAATGTATTTTCTAAAATATTTCTAAATGTAGGTCTCTAAATATGACCGGGTATCAGCCTCTTATGCCCCATACACACGGTCGGAAATTCTGACGGAAAGTTGTCGGAAAATCCGATCGCGTGTGGGCTCTATCGGACTTTTTCTGTCGGAATTTCCGACGGAAAAAGCTTGAGAGCTGCATCTAAAAATTTTCCGACGACAAAATCCGATCTGACTTTTTCCGATCGTGTGTAGAGAATTCCGACGCACAAAGTGCCGCGCATGCTCAGACAAAAGCTATTGGCTACTATGCTCTACATAGTCCCGTCATATGTTTTATACATCACCTCGTTCCATGCGATCAGATTTTCCGACAACTTTGTGCGACCGTGTGTATGCAACACAAGTTTCAGCTAAAATCCGTCGGAAAAAATCAGACGGATTTTGTGGCGGGAATGTCCAACCGCGTGTATGGGGCATAAGAGTCCCTGTACAACAGGGCTACAGTGTGAGAGGAAAAAGCAGCACAAGGAGCCAACCAGTTCATATGCTGAAAGGAGGAGAAAGCAGAGTGACAGATGAGCTCATCACTGTACTGCTTCTCCTTTCACTGTCCAGTCACAGGCTGGGTAGGTCCAGGAGGACCAGGGCTCAGAGAAAGGGGCTGGATTATGCTAGCCATCCGAATGAGGGCATCTAGTGGCAGAAAGAAAGTACTGCAAAGGAAATCTCTTGATTGAAGGTGAGTATTGCACACAAAACTGCGTTTGTTTTATTGCTTAATGAGATATTCATTTTTATATTGTTATTGTTGGCTGAAGTTCTGTTTTTGAGTTGGTTCTGTAAAGTAAGGCAACTGATAAATAAGGGGAAGTACCAAGGTAGTACTTCCCCAGTGAGTAACTGTCATATAGGACATGTGATATATGATGGGTGACGTGCTTCAGGTAAATGCCCTTGTATTTGTGAATTGCAGGAGATACACATTTACAAAGCAGGCAGCATAATTATTCAAAAACCAACAGATCATTTTTGATCGTATCTTAACTATTGATCGAAATCCTTTTCCTCCATGGGTGGAATATTGATTGAATGGGTTGTCGACCATAGACTGAGTATTCCTATCAGAAGAGATTGATCGGTTGATTTCTTTTCCTGTTTGACCTCTTCCGATAGGAATATCGATCAGAAATTGATCATTTATCAAAGTGTGTATGACCACCATAAGACTGTGTTTTATGATATATGGACAGAAACCTTTTATATCTCCAATATTTTATTTAGATATCATAAAAAATATATATAATATTACATAAAAAATAGTGTCGAATCGCAAAAAGGGTCTGATCATTGGTCTGCAAAATGGTCCGGTCTGAAAGTGGTTAAGAGGGCCCTGCTCAGAAGAGCTTACAATCTAATAGGGTGGGGCAGGTTGTAATAAAAAAATATATATAATATTACATAAAATGTATATAATATACAGTAATAATTTATAAAAGGACATAAAATGTGTGTTATATATATATATATATATATATATATATATATATATATATATATATATATATAAATAAAAAATCATTATAATATTATTATCCGTGAATTCGGCCTTGCCTCCCATCACCATTGCTAGAATGGATATCTTTCCCCTGAAGATCTTAGTGGAGGGAAAATCGACCACTGAGGAATGGAGTCTTCCTAATCCTCTGCTTGTTGGTATGATAATCCTGTGTAACCACGGCGCTTTAGAAAAGGAGAAATGAACTTCTCTTGTAACAGGAATGAAAGGTCTCAGAAATGGAGCCGCAGATGAGCTAGTGGTGGAAACCTGATTTAAAGGAGCAGTAACCCTAAACTGCAGGTGAACAATGGAGTCTTTGCAGGCAGGGGGCCGAGCTCTCTGGTCACTCTGCTCTCCTCTTTCGGAGCTATCCATGGTGCTGAACTTTGTAGAACTGACCAGCTAAAGCCTGGATGAGCGTCATATGACAATATACTTATATAAAGCCAACACCTACCTCATAGCTTTACAAGTTGGGGACATCACACAGCAGGGCTTTTTTTCAGCAGGAATGTGGGGGGACACGGGAACATCCAGTACTAAATGTATGTAATGGCAAGGGGCGGTGGGGTGTACTGGAGAGTCTGTCAATACTGGCTGCTGGGGAATCTATTGGTCCCTGGATGGGGATCTATTGTCGCTGATGGGGGGGGGGGGGGGTGGAGGGGGTTCTATTATTGCTGGGGATTAAATTGTTGCTGGGAGGGATCTGCTGTTAAGGGAGGGGTCTACTGCTGCTGGAATGTTTATTGTTGTTGGGGGGGGGGACTGTTGCTGGATGGGGGTATATTGTTGTGGAGGATCTATTGTTACTAGGGGGTTACTCATTAACAAATTCCTTAAAAACTACTTGAAACCCACAAAGAGCGGTGGTACTGGGAGGTTGATAGGCAGCATTGATGAGCACTGATATGCAGCACTGATAGGTGGCATTGATGAGCACTGATAAGCAGCAATAATAGGTGTCACTGTTGAGCACTGATAGGTGGCATTGATGAGCACTGATAGGTGGCATCAATGAGCACTGATAGGTGGTATTGATGAGCACTGATATGTGGCATTGATGAGAACTGATAGGTGGCGTTGATGAGCACTAATAGGTGGCACTGTTGAGCACTGATAGGTGGCATTGATTAGCACTGATAGGCAGCACTAATAGGTGGCACTGTTGAGCACTGATAGGTGGCATTGATAATCACTGATAGATGGCATTGATGAGCACTGATAGGTTGCACTGATGAGCACCGATAGGTGGCGTTGATGAGCACTGATAGGCAGCAATAATAGGTGGCACTGTTGAGCACTGATAGGTGACATTGATGAGCACTGATAGGTGGCATTGATGAGCAACTGATAGGTGGCACTGATAGGTGTCAATGATGAGCACTGATAGGCGGCACTAATAGGTGGCATTGATGAGTACTGATAGGTGGCACTGATGAACGCTGATAGGTGGCACTGATGAGCACTGATGGGCAGCACTAATAGGTGGTACTGTTGAGCACTGATAGGTGGCATTGATGAGCATTGAATAGGCAGCAATAATAGGTGGCATTGTTGAGCAGTGATAGATGGCATTGATGAGCACTGATAGGTGGTATCGATGAGCACTGATAGGTGGCATTGATGAGCACTAATAGGTGGCACTGTTGAGCATTGATAGGTGGCATTGCTGAGCACTGATAGGCAGCACTAATAAGTGGCACTGTTGAGCACTGATAGGTGGCATTGATGAGCACTGATAGACAGCACTAATAGGTGGCACTGTTGAGCACTGATAGGTGGCATTTATGAGCACTGATAGGTGGCACTGATGAGCACTGATAGGTGGCATTGATGAGCACTGATAGGTGGCAGTAATAGATGGCATTGATGAGCACTAATAGGTGGCACTATTGAGCACTGATACTGTATGTGGCACTGATAGGCAGCACTGATTAGCCCTGATAAGTGGCAATGATAGGCAGCACTGATAGGCTGCACTGATTGGCACTGATGGGGCTGCAGTAATAATCAGGGCACTGATGATCAGTGCCCTAATTATCAGTGTAAACAATGTACAGACAGTCTTGCTGGGTAACGCCTCTCCTTTCCTTACATGGACACAGTGTGGGAGGAAAGGACTGCCAATAACCAGCAAGCAGTCACAGAGCCCCCTGAGTGCCTGCCCCAGGGGGCACGCGGGAGGCAGGGTTCTGGGAGGATGTCCATGGAGGGCCTCCCAGAATTGGAAGTCCGGGGGCCTGGATGGAAGGGGGGGGGGGGCAGGGGGGCCCTTCATGGTTCCTTGCACCGGGGCCCTGAAGATTCTAGTTATGCCTCTGATACAGTATATATCCTGTACATATACATACATTACCTTTACTTAACAGGTAGTTTTAACTTGTCTAGTGTTTTTTAATTATTTGTCTGGAGCTTTTCTTTAATGTTCCATTCCACAGGAAACCTCTCATGCAGCGTCTCCACCCATTCCAAGATGGACATTTGGTGTCATTTTTATGCACTCCAGCCAGGCTGATGGTTTTATAAAGTATTTCTGATGAGTAGCAGAATACAAGCAGCATGATTTAAACATGACTTGGTAACGGCATTATAGATTTGCTGGAGCAACAGTTCATGAATATTAATAAGGCTTCTTTCCTGGCGGTTCAGGTTCAGCCAGCAACACAGATTGTTGTTCTCGATCAGCGGGAAGGCTGGAAGGCGGACTGGTCATGCCGGTGCAGAAAGCAGCGCTTACATATGGAAACAGCATTATGCAAACAGCAGTCTTTGTTAGGAGAGAGACGTAGATTTGTGACCCACATATCTTCCTGATGCATTTCTTTAGAGGACTGATATACCTAATATGTAAAAACTGTGTCATAATCACATTCACACTTTTATATGTAAAAGTGTAAGGCCTCATCCACACTAACTTCAGCTTGTTCAATTAACCACTTCAGCCCCGGAAGATTTGGCTGCTCAATGACCAGGACATTTTTTGCGATTCGGCACTGCGTCGATTTAACTGACAATTGCACGGTCGTGCATCGCTGTACGCAAACAAAATTGATGTGCTTTTTTTTTTACTAAAGGCAAACAGAATGTGTACATTGCAAGTGTACTTGCTCCAGAGCTTAGTAAATGAGCAGAAACTCTGTTGACTTTCATCATCCAATCATGTGCAAGCAAAAATACATTTTTTTTATTTTCCTTGCATTTGATTGGGTATTCTTTTCAAACTGAAGCTTTACCTCATTTACTAAGCTCTGGAGCAACTGCACTTTGCAAAGTGCACAGTCTGTTTGACTTTAGTAAATCAACCCCTATGTGTCTATGCACACATGTAGGGTTATTTACTAAAACTGGAGAGAGCAACATCTTGTGCAACTCTGCATAAGAAACCAATCAGCTTCCAGGTTTTATTGTCAAAGCTTAACTGAACAAGCTGAGGTTAGAAGCTGATTGGCTATCATGTACAGCAGCACCAGATTCTGAGTACACCAGTTTTAGTAAATCTCCCCCATAGACTTTTACCAGAGTTTAGGAGCAGCAGAGTTTAGAGGTGGTCACATCTCCTCTGCTGAACGCAGAAGAATCCTGTTTTTGGGCATAAAAAAAGGCCAAACTTGCCTAAAGGCTCAGCAACATTTAGCACTTCAGCACAGGGGCAGACTGACAACTCATGGTGCCCCCGGGCAATAGGAGATTATGGGGCCCCCAGGCAATCAGAGATTATGGGGCCACACAGTATACACAAACACACACACACACACAGTATACAATCACACATGTTTATATTGGCTGAGAAGGTACTGGAGAGGTGGGGCATCTATAATCTCTGGATTTTTAGACAAAAAGGATGCCGGTGTCTTGTCAAATAGCGTCCTCCATCAGATAGTGTCCCCTGCGTACTGCGCATGCGCAGTACATAGGAACACAGATTCCGAAAATTGCCGAGGATGAACGACGCCTGCGACGTGAGTCCAGGTTCTATCCCCACTATCCAAGTGGACATAGAGCTAGAATAAAAAAGAGCCGAGCGCAGCGAGGCCGAGCCCGAAGTGTGGCGAGCGAAGCTCGCCCGCGAGGGGCCCTCTAAAATTCACAACCCTATGTCCGCTTGGATGGTGTGGCTACCACCTCCACTCACGGCGCAGGCGCCGTTCAGCTTCGGAGATTTTCCGAAGCTTCATCTGCTCCGTACTGCGCATGCGCAGTACGGAGCGGACACCATTTGATGGGCGGACTCTATTAGGCAGAACACCGGTGTTCTGCCGTATAGTGTCCGGCCATGAAATAGTGTGCGCAGTACGGAGCAGACGAAGCTTCGGAAAATTTCCGAAGCTGAACGGCGCCTGCGCCGTGAGTGGAGGTGGTAGCCCCACCATCCAAGCAGACATAGGGTTGTGAGTATTAAAGGGCCCCTCGCGGGCGAGCTTCGCTCGCCACGCTTCGGGCTCGGCCTCGCTGCGCTCGGCTCTTTTTTATTCCTACTCTATGTCCACTTGGATGGTGGGGATAGAACCTGGACTCACGGCGCAGGCGCTGTTCATCCTCGGCAATTTTCGGAATCTGTGTTGCTGTGTACTGCGCATGCGCAGTACACAGCGGACACTATCCGATGGAGGACGTTATTAGACAAGACACCGGTAAGGGACATTTCAGAGACAGACAAAAAACACAAATTTTTACATACTGTCCCTGGTTTTACTGAGGCTGGCAACCCTGATGGGGCCCCCTAGTGGCATGGGGCCCTCGGGCAGTGCCTGAGTGGCCCAATGGTCAGTCCGCCCCTGCTTCAGCATCTATTAATTTCAATGGCCAGAATGAATAAACTCCCAAACACCAAATGCTGCTAAACTCACCTAAACGTGTTTGAAAAAATTCAGCATAGGTGAGATTTTTTATGTTGATTTTCTCTTATCAGGAGAAACAGCATTTACAGTAAACAGGTCCTTTCACATTATTATTATTATTATTAATAACGATTTATATAGCGCCAACAGTTTACGCAGCGCTTTACAATGTATAGGGAGGTACAACACAATTACAATACAATAGGTACAGGAGGGCCCTGTTCGTAGAGCTCACATGGGGTGGACTCCGCTAGGAGTACACCTACATAGCGGGGAATCCGTCCACTAATCTTCTCTGAGCAGGCGGGTGGCTGGTCCGCAGAGTGGACACGGACACATCCCACTCTCCCCTCTGGGCGGTCGGATTCAAATGGATCGCCTGTCCCTTTACACCTGACTGCCAGTGGCGGCCCGTCCATTGGGGGCGCCCGGACACCGCCCCCTCTATCCACGCCACCCCCTATATGAATAATGGATAGATTCATGCATACTACCAGGGTGGCACTGTTTGCTGCCTCCTCCAAAAAAAAATGACCACCAGCCGCCACTGCTGAATGCCACCCAATCCAATCCAATTCACAAGATGGATAGGGAACGAATCCCCATTAAGTCTGTTTTTGGCAGATAGGATCGGATGTTGTGGGTGCCCGATAGGTCCGCCTGTGTGAAAGGCCTTCTAGTGTGAATAGGGAAATCAAGCAATCTCTCTCATTCGGGCCTCGTGTATTAGAGTAATTAACATTTCACCTCTGTATCCGTGGCAGGTGATGCTCAATATTTTTTGGGGGGATGGCAAAACAACGCCACCCCCCCCCCCCGCATGGGAGGTGGGGCGATTCCACCCCTGGGAGATGGATGAGATGGTGGCAATCCCCCCCACATGCACGGGAGATGGATGGAATACGGCGATCAGAGGCCTCCTTACCTTAGGAGGCAGATGACAAGGATCCGGGGTAAGGCTGCTGCTCCTCACTCCAGGGCCGTTGTTTCTCCTTCTGACTGAACAGGAAGTGGGTCCTGATACTCCCTGGCCAATCAGGTCTCAGGACCCACTTAATAATAATATTATTTTTTATTTATTTTTTTGCTGATAATAATACATTCATGCAAAGTATATAACCTAACTGGTTTTCTTGTTGTCGGGGAAATTTACCCTCCTTGTGACCAGGATAGAAAGTGATGGGAAATCCAGTTTTATAGTTGTCACCATAACAGCAAGAGAGCAGAAGTCTTCCGGTGGGGACGTCTGCTTAACTGGTAGCAACCCACAGAATGCACACCAGACCATCTCAGTAAAGTGCCTTGAGCACCAACCCACCAGCATCTGCAGGGTTGTTCACAACATATTGCAATGAAAGGCATATGTGGGTATGCATATGCCATACTTTTGCTGAACTCCAAGTATGTTTTTTATTTCATAGTTACATTGATTCAGCACGGACCAATGTAAGTATACATATTCCATACCCATGAGAATTCTTTGTATTCACTTAAGAAAATGCATTCATACCTGCACAATTCTATAAAGGAATCTATGTGATTTATGCGTATGCTTGCATATACTGGGGGTTATTTACAAAATGCAACTCCACTTTGCACTGAAAGTGCACTTGGAAGTGCAGTTGCTGTAAATCTGAGGGGTAGATCTGAAATGAGGGGAAGCTCTGCTGATTTTATTATCCAATCATGTGCAAGCTAAAATCCTGTTTTTTAATTTTCCTCGCATGTCCCCCTCGGATCAACAGCGACTTTACTTCCAAGTGCACTTGTAGTGCAAAGTGGATTTGCCTTTTGTAAATAATCCTCACTGTGTGTATATATATATATATACACACACAGGGCTTTTTTTCAGCGGGAACGTAATTCTGGCACCTCCAGCACTGACTGTATATAATGGCAAGAAAAGCTGGGGTGTGCTGCTGGGTCTATTGATTGGGGGATCTATTCTAGTTGGAGGGGGTCTATTGTTACTGAGGAGGTCTAATGTTGCTGGTGGGAGACCTATTGTTGCTGAGGAGGTCTAATGTTGCTGGTGGGAGACCTATTGTTGCTGAGGTGGTCTAATGGGAGACCTCCTGGTGGGAGACCTATTGTTGCTGAGGGTGGGTCTTATATTGCTGGGAGGGGGGTCAGATGTTTCTGGGAGAGATCTATTGTTGAGGGAGGGATCTATTGTTGTTGGCTGATGGAGAGTGTATTGATGCTGGCTGCGGGGAGATCTGTTGTTGCTGCCAATAGTCTATTGTTAGTAGAGGGGAAATTTTGTTGCGTATGCTCCGTGGTTGGTAGGGGGATCTATTGTTGCTGGCGTGGGGCCCTATTGTTACTGGCTGCAGGGTATCTATTTTACTGCTTTTCTTGTTATCGTTACCAAATTCCATGCAAATTACTGAGCACCACAAAACTATATGTGGTTCTGTATTCTTTAAAAGGGGCGGTACTGGGAGGTGGGTAGGGGGTTGGAACCAAGGAATAGGGCTCAGAGGTGGGTTGGGGGGGAGAAAAGGGGTGATTCGGAAAGGGGGAGTTTCTGCACCTATTCTCTGAGAAATAAACTGTGTGTATATATATATATATATATATATATATATATATATATAGTCGTGAAGGTCCCTCGTACTATGTACTTCCTGATTTATTAAAATGCATATAACTTCCTTGTAAATGGAAATAAATCATTGTACCTGGCGGTGAAGACCAGTGAACATACGCTGTTCTTTGAAGCAAGTATTATTCATCTGTATCCAGTCTGTAATATACCAGTAATGGAAGTTTAATATGAGATGAAACAGTAGTTGTTGATTACACAGCATAACTCTAAATGAGAACTAAATGGGAAGTTAAACAAAGAATTACAAAGCCCATGAGCCTTTGACACAGTGTATCACTAGAGGGATCACCAGCAGGTGCAAGGTGCAATTCCCCTATATAGAAAGAGAATATACATGAAAAAAGACCATCTGTAAGTCATGTACTGGAATCCTATGCCTCATCCCAAAATGCAGCGAGAGAGAAAAAAGTGGGGTGCCCCTAGGGATTTTGTGAGCAAGGAAAAATACCAGATACAGAGTAGAAAAATCAACCCGTTTGTGTAGCATTGTTTACTCAAGATATTCATTATTATGTGAGTATTCGCAGATTTCCACGCCTGCCCTTTTTTCATTGCCATATCTGTATCCACTGACCATTCAGGGCCGTCTTTAATATCAACTGGACCCTGGGCAAACCCTTTTTGGGCCCTGATTAGTTGGCAGAGGTTACAATGTATCATTACTGCTCACTGACTGGCTGCTAGAGGTTATAGCACACATTACGGCTCACTGATTAGTTGCTAAAGGTTACAGCACATGGCTTCTGCTTGTTGATTTGTTGCTAGAGATTACTGTACATGAATAATGCTCACTGGATGGTTGCTAGAGGTTACTGGACATCCTTACCACTCACTAATTGGTTGCTAGAGGTTACTTCACAATATTACTGCTCACTGATTGGTTGCTAGAGGTTAGTGCACATCATTATTGTTCACCGATAGGCTACAGCACATTATCTCCTCACTGCCTGCACACCATGGACTGGGGAGGTGAGGGGACCCATCAATAGACAGAAAGCACCTAGGGATCCTAGGACTCCTGTGATCAGTGGCAGTGGTGGGGAGATGGGATTAGTTAGGAGGCAGTACACTGAGGCAAGTTCTGAATCATGTAGAGCAAAGCTGGAAATCTTTGGCAAGTATGTAGTGAGGGGCACAGCAATAGGGCAGAGCTGGACAGCATTAGTAACAGCACTTCACACTGAGATATTGGGACACAGTACAGGTCTAAATCTTCAAGGGACAAGGGATTATAAACTGGGATATTAGGCAAGTATGAGGCAGCTTCTTTGGGCCCCACAACAATGACAGGGCCCAGGGCAACTGCCCCTTCTGACCTGCCTTAAATCCTTAGTTATCACTAGAGGGGTCACCAGCAAGAGGAAGGAGGTCCTGATTCCCCTATATAGATCTTTACTTATCACTAGAGGGGTCACCAGCAAGAGGAAGGAGGTCCTGATTCCCCTGTATAGATCTTTACTTATCACTAGAGGGGTCACCAGTAAGAGGAAGGAGGTCCTGATTCCTCTATATAGATCTCCAGTTATCACTAGAGGGGTCATCAGCAGGAGGAAGAGGTCCTGATTCCTGTATATAGATCTTCAGTTATCACTAGAGGGGTCACCAGCAGGAGGAAGGAGGTCCTGATTCCTCTATATAGATCTTCAGTTATCACTAGAGGGGTCAACAGCAGGAGGAAGGAGGTCACAGTTACTCTATGTAGATCTTTAGTTATTATTAAAGTGGTTGTAAACCCTTAGAGTCAACTTAATATTAGCAGATAGTAGATAACACAGGCAGCTTGTGTCGTTTCAATGTAAATCGTCTTTTTATCGTCAATGACGTCATGCGCGATTGCGCAGTATGCTCTTTCATTAACGGCATGTAAATTGTGCCATTTGTGTATTTCCTGCATGTTGGTAAATTACTGTGAGCGAGCTTTCCCTCTGAACGCCACAGAGGAGAAGTCTCGTGATGCTGCAATGATTCTCGTCTTCCTGATACTCTCCCTTGTGACTGAACAAGACGTCACACAGGGGAGTGGAGGCAGAGACACATTGGAAGGAAGCAGTTCTTGTGCCGTAGCACCGTAGGGCGCTACAGCGCATGCGCAATATTTTCTAAGGGAAACATAGTAAGGGGCGGAAGTGACACAGGGAACTGATTCGACAAACATCACTAATAATGGTGCGGTCAATACCCGGAAATCAAGAGAAGACAAACACCCGAAATAAGGTTCTTACAGACCTCGTTTAGGGGCGATTTCAATTATCACTTTTAATGAGTTACTGAATGTTATAATTGAAAAAATAAATAAACAGGGTTTACTTCCTCTTTAAGGGGGTCCCCAGCAGAAGGAAGGAGGCTTTGGCCCAGCCAACCCCTGAGAACTCTGACTTCAGGAAATAAAGTCTGTATTTGTATGATAGAGCCCCTAGATTTTGAGGCTCCCAAGGTACCTCTGCAAGATGTTTGGCTACCACCTTGGGGTGCCTTCTTTCCAAGTTTAATTCCAGTTTACTGGGTTTAAAGTAATGACAATGACCAGTGCCTAAGGAAGCTGACTGAGAGAGGGCAGCACCAAGCCAGCCATGGATGATGAATGAGCAGTGAATACAGTCTTGTCTTCCATCTTCCTCCTGAACAAATCACTATGGGCCCTTAGAGGGCCAGTGCCTAGGGCAGCAGTCTTGGAGAGGCAGTACCGGATCAGCAATAGCTGACTGATGAGCAGGGAATATAGTCTTGTCTTCCATCTTCCTCCCGAACAAATCTGCCTATTTCTCTCATGCATGCGCTGGTCGCAGAACAGATGACTTTGAACACAAATGAAAATGTTCCATTTGTGATGTTTTATGTAAGAACTGGCTTCTTTTTATATTTTTCCTTGTTCTCCTTCTGTAAATTTACACAATACTAGAGTTCTGTCTCCAATCTCTGAGCGCTGGAGACAATGAGATGTGTAGACCTGTGTAGTGCTTCATCTTTATGCTGTGCTGAAAAGCAGGATAAAGGCTTCGAGATCTATTTACCATAATGACCATAGTAATAGAATTTACTCTACACATGCCCTGCAAAATTCCTACAACTGTAACAATTCTCTGATGTGCATTAGGGATGAGCCGAACACCCCCCGGTTCGGTTCGCACCAGAACTTGCGAACGACCCCCGCGTTCGGTACGAACGTTAGAACCCCATTGAAGTCTATGGGACTCGAACGTTCGAATTGGAAAGTGCTCATTTTAACGGCTAATATGCAAGATAGTGTCCTAAAAAGGGTTTGGCGACCTGCCTCCTGCCTCAGGGGACATGGGTCACTGCAAAAAAAAGTTTTAAAAACTACCGTTTTGGCGGGAGCACTGATTTTAATGACGATTAAAGTGAAAAAGAAAAGTGAAATATTCCTTTAAATATGGTGCCTGCAGGGTGTCTGTAGTATGCCTGTGAAGTGCCACGTGTTTCCCGTGTTTAGAACAGTCCCTGCACAAAATGACATTAAACGGAAATAACACCATTTAAAACTGCTTGCGGTTTTAATGTTATATCTGGTTCCTGCAATATGGTTGAAAATCATTGAGAAAAATGGCATGGGTAGCCCTCCCTGCCCATTACCAGCCTATTTGGGTCTTGTACGCATATTAAGGGGAACCCCGTACCCATATTAAAAAAAGGAAATGCGTGTGGCCCCCAGGCCCTATATACTCAGAACAGCAGTATACAGGCGGTGCAAACAAGACAGGGACTGTGTAGGTTTGTTGTGTTAAGTTGAATCTGTTTGTCATTTTCAACCGGTACATTTTTAAAGTGTAGCTCCAGTCAAAAAAACTATCTTTAAGCTTTTTGGAAAACATAGGGAAGGGTTATCACCCCTGTATAATTTGTTTTGTCGTCCATCTTTTTTCATCTCACTTGCTGCTGTCTCCTTGCGTTTGCAAGTAGGAGATGTTTGTAAGTTGGATGTTTGAAAGTAGGGGCC
This sequence comes from Lithobates pipiens, assembly GCF_037356315.1. NCBI lineage: Eukaryota > Metazoa > Chordata > Amphibia > Anura > Ranidae > Lithobates > Lithobates pipiens. The sequence goes on along the minus strand of NW_027507764.1, from coordinate 561,283,882 downwards.
TGCCCTATATTATAGCGGTATGTACTGGGTACAGAGCACGCAGACAGCACGCACTATCTCCTAACACTACTGACTGCAAGCTCTATTATTAACCACTTGTTAGCCCAATGTTTGCATAAAGTGAAAGATGAAGTTATGCTGAGTAAATAGATATCAAACATGTCACTCTTCAAAATTGCACATGCCCGTTGAATGGCGCCAAACGTCGCTACTTAAAAAATCCCCATAGGCGACGCTTTAACCACTTGCCGACCGCCGCACAACGATATACGTCGGCAGAATGGCACGGGCAGGCATATTGGCGTATATATAAGTCCATGCCTGCCCGCGGGTGGGGGGCCCGATCGGGCCCCCCCCCGGTGCCTGCGGCGGTCGGCATTCGTTCGGGAGAGATCAGGGATGAGGGGACGGCCATTCATTCATGGCCACCCCCTCGCGATCGCTCTCGACGAATGGAAATCCCCCGTGACATCACTTCCTCTCCTGTAATGTAAACACAGGAGAGGAAGTGATGTATTCTCTCCTCCGTGTCGGTATTTTCCGTTCCGACACGGAGGAGAGCGGATCGGTGAGTTGCACCAACACTCTACACACACAGTAGAACATGCCAGGCACACTCACACCCCCCCTTTACCCCCCGATCACCCCCCCAATTACCCCTGCCCCCCAGTCACAGTGACACCAATGTCATTTTTTTTTTTTTTTTTTTTTTTTTTGCATTGGTGTCATTTGTGACTGTAATAACTGTTAGGGCAGTTAGAGTTAGCCCCCTTTAGTTCTAATGTACCCCCCTAACCCCCCCAATAAAGGTTTAACCCCGTGATCACCCCCCGTCGCCAGTGTCACTAAGGCTGGGTTCACATTGCAGCGGTTTATGAGAACGAATGTGATTCGCACCGCACTGCAGTGCAAATCACATCCGATCTCTGTGCGATTCGAGTTCAGCCATTCGCCGCACCCGCCGCACCCGCCACACCCGCCGCACCCGCCGCAAATTCGCACGGGACCCTTTTTTTGGCCCGCAGCAGAATCGGATCGCATGGGTGTTCACACCATGCGATCCGAGTTTGCAGATCGCACTGCGATATGCGAACTGATCTGGGGGTGTCAGTAACATTTCACTGACACTCCCAGCAGTTCGCATAGGGCAGTGTGAACTGCCGCCGGGAGGCATGCGATGCGGGAACCCGCCGCGGATTCGCGGCGTTTCCGCATCGCTCCAGTGTGAACCCAGCCTAATAAGCGATCATTTTTCTGATCGCCGTATTAGTGTCACAGGTGACGCTAGTTAGGCAGGTAGGTATTTAGGTTCGCCGCAGCTTTTTATAGCGCCAGGGACCCCCATATACTACCGCATAAAGCCCCCTGATTGCCCCCTAGTTAACCCTTTCACCAGTGATCACCATATAACTGTTACAGGTGACGCTGGTTGGTTAGTTATTTTTTTATAGTTTCAGGGCACCCGCCATTTATTACCTAATAAAGGTTTAACCCCCTGATCACCCGGCGGGTGTCATTTGTGACTAATAACTGTTAGGGCAGTTAGGGTTAGCCCCCTTTAGTTCTAAGGTACCCCCCTAACCCCCCCAATAAAGGTTTAACCCCGTGATCACCCCCCGTCGCCAGTGTCACTAAGGCTGGGTTCAGATTGCAGCGGTTTGAGAACGGATGTGATTCGCACCGCACTGCAGTGCAAATCACATCCGATCTCTGTGCGATTCGAGTTCAGCCATTCGCCGCACCCGCCACACCCGCCGCACCCGCCGCAAATTCGCACGGGACCCTTTTTTTGGCCCGCAGCAGAATCGGATCGCATGGGTGTTCACACCATGCGATCCGAGTTTTCAGATCGCACTGCGATATGCGAACTGATCTGGGGGTGTCAGTAACATTTCACTGACACTCCCAGCAGTTCGCATAGGGCAGTGTGAACTGCCGCCGGGAGGCATGCGATGCGGGAACCCGCCGCGCATTCGTGGCGTTCCCGCATCGCTCCAGTGTGAACCCAGCCTAATAAGCGATCGTTTTTCTGATCGCTGTATTAGTGTCACAGGTGACGCTAGTTAGGCAATGTTAGGTGTGACCTCAACAAGTCACCTATTTGTCAGGTTATGTTACCGTTTCCCAATTGTTAGTTAGAGTTCTTATCCAAGCAAAGAGACACGGAGATATTCAGTATTTCTGCTCAGAAGTCCGTCGTTAACTCTGACTGTCTCTGACTGACTGTGTCTCTGAGGCTTGTTTATTACATCTTTTATAGACAGAAAAGGGCAAACATCAGCAAATGTAAAAAAAACAACATTTTTGCAAAGGAAAGACAATTCTCCGGGTGTTATCAGCTGATAAGACAATCTTCTGGGCGTAGACTGCTTTTTAGGGCTGATGCGGCCTCTCCTTATGCGTACGTGACTAAAGATGATGAATCCTTATTTTACAGAGAGAAATACAAGTAATTAGTAAGACATAAGGTCAACCATTTTGTTTCAACATATACCTTAATCCTTACATTTCCCCCTTTGACATCACCCCTCCCTCTTGCCCTGGGTCCACCTGAACAAGTTCTAGTCAGCCTATATCCAGAGTACTCTCCCTGACCGCGAGTTGTCAGAGGGGTATACACCCATCCCCCTGGACAGTACCAACATCTAAAATTCAGGAAGAGTGGCTTTTCTGACAGATGGGTGATGTCAAGAAACTAAATCTACCTATCTTCACAAAAGTTCCATCTTTTCCGCATCATTTACCTTGGCTTTCTTGCAAAAGCACATAAACAACTTAAAGCATGCATAAAAGAAAAATACGAATAAGAGCACCACTATAATCGTCATTGCTGCCTTCTTAACCCAAGAGAATAACCCTGAGAAACTAAAAGTTCCACCAAACGGATCCCAGTCGCGACCAATATTTCGGGCCTTCTCTTGTAAATTCTTTACTTCCGTACGGTGTTGTGCAATGATGTCATAATAATCAGGTACCTCAATGCTGGTGTTATGTATCCAAGTACAGCACTCATAGTCCTCAGTAGTTTCACAGAGTCCTGTCAATGCTGCACTCATACTTTCAATTGCTAATTCATGTAATTCTAATTGTTGTCTGATGGCTCTGGTCTCCAGATTTAACTTAGTAATGTCATCAGAGTTTTTCTCCAAAACATCATTAATAATTCCTGTATAGTTATTTAGTCGTTTCATTAAGTCTATACCCCATCCTGTCCAGGACGGGAACCAAGCCCATGCCATGTCCTTCTTCAGGAATATTTCTCTTTTACTACGATACCTGAGGGGATATCTAGGATGCATGCTAGCTTCTAATAGGTGATCACCTCGTTCATCACCTACTACTCCCATTACTGGTACTAAACTTGCGAGGTAGCACCATCCCTGAGCTTTTCTAGGTATCCAAGTATAACATTTATCCTCACAACAGATGTATATATTGTTTCCTAGAGCTACTGATCTTGAACTGATATCATTTCTATAACGAGAGGTGTATCCATAGAGGGATAAGTTGGATACTAACCACCTAACATTATTATCCACAATGTTAGTGAGGAAGTCAGATAATGTCTGGTGTGTGCTGGAATTACTGGGATAGAAGCTTCCATTTAATATGACAATGGACAAATTAAACTTGCTGTCTTGGCATTCTCCATTTCCTCCCGTTGTGTTCCCTAGGTTGAAACACCAATCAGGGGAAAAGGCGAGACCATTTGACTTAAACATTACTGTCTCATTGGTATTTGTTCTAATTATGTTAATGCTACTGTTAGCAAGATCAGTATAGTTTATAGGAACTGCCATCAGTGGTATACTTGCTGTGCTGGGGTGTAATTTGCTACAAATCCAACATTTCTCATATCCTGACTTCTGGGCATAAGCATATTTAAACTTCAGTAATAACATTTTTTTAGAAAATCCTTCATCCTTGTGTATTTTATTCTGTGAGGTAACCAAACTATTAGCCAGGATTACTGAAACAATAAAAAGATACATGTTGTCATTTGCCAACTGGCTCCTTTTTACAATGAGAAGCGTGGATCCAGGTAGGTTTCCCTTCCAATTTCACTGAGGTTGCTGTAATCAATAGCACCTGGAAAGGACCTTCAAACCTTGGTTCCAGTGTCTTTCTGGTATGTTTCTTTACATACACATAGTCTCCTGGTTGTAGATCGTGTGTACCTGTGACAGAATTAGGGTCTGGAAGAGAAGAATACACACTCTTGTGGATTTTAGTCAGACGTTGTTGCAACTGTATTACATACGTAGTTAAACTATCACATTGTAATTGCATACTTTGAGGAAAATATAAACCTAATCTAGGTGCACTTCCAAACAGTATTTCATATGGGGATAACCCTGTTTTTCCTGTTGGGGTGTACCTAATAGAGAACAAAGCTAAGGGTAGGCACTCAGGCCATGGTTTATTCAACTCCTGCATAGCTTTTTGTATTTTCAGCTTGATTGTACCATTTACTCTTTCTACTGATCCTGAACTCTGTGGGTGGTAAGGAGTATGAAAACTTTGTTGAACCCCTAACATTGCCATCACATTTTGCATTATTTCTCCCGTGAAATGTGTCCCCCTATCTGATTCTATTGTTTCTGGGAGACCAAACCTAGGTATCAGCTCAGTAATCAGTTTCTTGGCGGTGGCTTTTGCCGTAGCTGATTTCACAGGATAACTTTCGGACCAGCCTGAAAAATAGGCAGATGCACACGAGAACAAATTCAAAGGGGCCGCTCTTAGGCATTTGTATGTAGTCAATCTGCAGTCTCTGAAAGGGATATTGGGCCCGGACCTGATGTTTACGTGGGGTTTTCACTCTCTGTCCTGGGTTATTAATCAGACAGATTTGGCATGCAGCACAGTAGTTCCTTGCAGTACTACTGAATCCAGGGGCTAGCCATCCTTGGCTTACAATCCTATACATAGAATTGGAGCTGACATGAGTGGGTAAGTGAACAGCCGCTGCCATTGCGGGGTATAGAGAAGCGGGTAGACATATTTTGTCTCCTTCTCTCCATACATTGTCAAGGCCTGGTGCAGCTCCCTCCTTAACCCAACGGTCCTTCTCAATAGCCCCTGCTTGTTCCTGTAGTTCCATTAGCTGCTGCCATGTGGTTTCGGGCATACTCACCTGTACCGTAGCTAAGGTCTCAGGGCTTACTTCCCCTAGAGCTGCCTTCTTTGCAGTTAAATCTGCAAATGCGTTTCCTTTTGCCTCAGTTGTTTTTGCGCTCGTGTGTGCCGCTATCTTCATGATGGCTACTCTTATAACCTTTTGAAGATTGTTCAGGACTCTTTTGATTCCTTCACCATGTTTAACAGGTGTGCCTGCTGCTGTAAGGTAACCTCTAGCTTTCCATATGTGGCCATAATCATGTGCCACACCGTAGGCGTATGCGGAATCAGTGTAAACGTTCCCTTCTTGTCCCTCTAAGTGTTCTAGGGCTTTCTCTAGAGCGGTTAGTTCCGCTTCTTGTGCCGACATGTGTGCTGGTAGTGACTTTGCCTCAATTACCTGTGTGTCCGTTACCACAGCATAACCTGTGTGATATTTACCTTTGTCATCGGCAAATCTACTACCATCTATGTACAGTGTGTGTTCTGCATTTGTAATGGGTATGTCTGTGACATGTGGGAACCCCGTGATCTCTTGTTCCATAAGTTGAAAACAATCGTGTTCATCAGATGTTATGTCATGAAATGAAAGTGTGTCAGAATCCTGAGTATCTTGTGCTGTGTCTACACCATTATCATCATTACTCCCCCCTGTCAAATCTGTCTGTAATGGTAAAAGCTGTGCTAAGTTAAAAGAAGTGCATCGCTGAAAGGTAACATTGGGGGGTAGGAGCAAAGTGCATTGCAGACGCAGCTGCCTCGCCATTGATATGTGTTTTGGTTGGACCTGTGACAAGATGGCGTGTATGTCATGTGTGGTATGTACCACTACAGGATTGTCTAAGACAATTTCTGAGGATTTGTCAATGATAATTGACACTGCTGCAACTGCTCGTACACAGGACGGTGATCCTCTAGAGACAGGATCGAGAGCCGCCGAGAAGTATGCTACCGGCCTTTGTTTGATGTGTTGTTGTGTCAACACCCCTGTTGCGTGTCCCGTGATTTCAGCAATGTACAAATGAAATGTTTTGGTATAATCAGGGATCCCGATCGCAGGTGCCGAAATCAGTAACCTTTTTAAGGTGCTAAAAGATTCATGACCTGCTTCTGTGAGTACATAGGGTACTATTTTCAAGCAATCATATAATGGCTGCATCAGAGAACTGGCATGTGGTATCCATTGTCTACAATATGATACCATTCCCAGAAACATACGAAGTTGCTTAAAATTGCGTGGGATATTCATTTGTCTTATGGCCTGGACTCGGTCTTCAGTGAGATGTCGAGTACCCTGGGATATACAGTGGCCCAAAAAGACAACCTTTTTCTGACATACCTGTAACTTAGTTCTATTCACCTTGCACCCTTTTTCAGCCAGGAATTGTAACAATGAGAGAGTGGCTTTTAAACAAGTATCGTTATCCGGACAACATAACAATAGGTCATCTACATATTGCAACAATACACAAGTGTCAGGCGGTAGCCATTCTCCTAACACTGTCTGCAGGGCTTGTGAGTATAGAGTTGGCGAATGCGCCATTCCTTGAGGTAGGCGTGTCCAGGTTAGCTGACGGTTTCGAAGGCGGAACGCGAACCATGGTTGACATTCCTCCGCCAGGGGTACAGAAAAGAAAGCATTTGCCAAGTCTACAACTGTAAATGAGGAGCTATCTGATGGTATTTCTGACAGTAAGGTATGCGGGTTCGGTACTAATGGCGTTATTGGGGCCAATATTTTGTTTATTGCCCTTAAGTCCTGTACCATCCTATACCTTATTGGGCCATCCCCCAATGTCTTTTTCTTAACTGGATACAATGGGGTATTGGCTGGTGATTGTATTTCTTTTAATGCTCCACTTTTAAGTAGAGCCTCCACTTGTAGTTCTATAGCTGCTTCCTGGGGCACACTGAGTGGGTACTGTTTCTGCTGAGGGAGAACTGCTCCTGGAATCAGCTGTAGAGTAACCGGGGGTATGGGCAGAAGCCCAACGTCTGCTGGATGTGTTTCCCATAACCCTTCCGGAAGGCTAGACAGAATTTGGTCTATTTCCGGTGAGGGCGTATTGGACGGTTCTGGTTCTTCTTCCAAGCATTGTATTTTACTACAGATTTCTATACCCTCTGGGTCATCTCCTATTGCTAGGGTGACCATGCCATCTGGGTGATAAGTAATGTTCGCTCCTATTTTCTGAAGAATGTCTGCTCCTAATAAATTAGTGGGAGCTCCTCTGGAAATCAAAAAGCGTGACAAAAACATGTGATTTCCTATCTTTACTTTTAAAGGTTTAGTCAGTGGGGCATCAGTCAGGAGTCCGTCATAACCACTTATGGGTATGGTGTCACGGGACGTCATGTGTGGAGGGACTACTGAATCAGACAACAGACTGCGTGACGCTCCTGTGTCAACCAAACAAGGAATATGTTTACCTTCCACCTTCATCAACATGTGGAGCATTTTGTTCTCTGATTCAGCTAGGACTGGGGCAAGTCATGCGGTCGGATCGTCCCTATCATTGGTACGCCTCTGTCTGTAGTCCCTCGTGTCTCTGTCTGTGTTTCCTTCCTGTTCGTCTTTTATCCTTTTCCTACAGTCTCTTTTTATATGTCCCACCTTGTTGCAGTAATAACAGGTAAGAGGTTTACGGGAGGAATTCCCTCCTTCATTGACCCGGGCAACAGTGTTAACTCCCGGTGTCCTTCTGGGTTTAGTTTCTGCTAAATCAGCCTCTATGCCTTGTGCTTTCTGCAACAATGTTCCTCTGTCCCGTATGGCTCTCCATTCGGGAGTACATGCCTTCAGTTTGTCACCTATTTGGGGTACTAGTCCTTCCATAAACTGTCGATTGAAAGCCCTAATGGTGACGGGTAAGGCTAAATCTAGACCTTCGTCAGCCATCATGCTTTCCATGTTGAGGTAAAATTCTGTAACAGTCTGACCTGGGGCCTGTTTTATGGGCGCTGTCGAACCCCTTTCCTGCTGTTTCCCTTGGCAAAATTCTCGTAACTGAGCTATAAACAGGGGTCTAGAGTCTATATGACGGGGATGTACTCCTGGTGGATCTGTGGTAGGATCCCCTTGTGGTCTATGTGGAGCAATTTCATTCATAAATTGATTAAACATCGTTAGTGTCATTTTATGTCTACATATATCTTCCCCATCTTGCCAAGTTGCTTCATGTGTGTCTAGTAATTGTGTCACGAATCTACAGAATGCGGCAGGTTTTGCTACGGGATCAGGAGCATTCTGTATTAATGCCATAAGAGTGTCAGCCGACCAAGGTGTCCATGTCCTCAGAACGACTTGTCGAGTCACTGTAGGTGGCTGTCCTGCTTGACCCGCATTTGGATTATTTACTTGTATTACCCTAGTCCGACTATGGACTGGAGCTAGGGGCTCTGGTCTTTGAGCGCCGCAATGTACACATTCCTGTGCCCAGTCTGTGTTCTGGGTACCGCATACTCGGCATACCCATCCTCTTCCTCTTAAGGAAGGATAAAGTTTTGGTCTTTCATTACCTGGTGTGGTAGTGTTATAAGGAGGTGGAGTATCTCCCGTATTTACCCTATCGCCGGGAGCAGAAGGAAGACTTTTGTGTCGGACCTTCATATCCCATCCACCCTTTTCCTGACAATACTCCCATCCCTCCTCTTTAGCCCTGTTGGAAACCTTAATTAAACATTGTATTTGTGATACCCATCTGTTCTGCAATATCTCTCCCTGTCTGTCTTTCTTTATTTCTTCCCAACCTTCTACACTTAATCCATTTTCTCCATCCATTCCAAATTTCTTGAGAATCCTATTTGTGCCCTGTGCCTTATCCTTCCCATACAACATTGTAATTATGTCTTTAACAGCATAACATTTCTGAGATTCCTCCTGGGGTTTACCATGTGTCTGGCCCATTTTGACAGTCCTGCCTAGGTGGCGTTTGGATCACTTACTAAGTGTCTCGTTGCCTTCTCCTCCTAGGGTGCCAAAATACTAAAAAACCTCTCCTATATGAGATCGAATTACTTTATATGCTAGCCAACTGACAAATATTATGACCAGACTGACAGCTACAACATATACAAGCATTCCCTTTTGGTGGCCAAACACATATGACTAGGTCTCCGGGACTTTGTGGAGACCTTATCCCTTCCCATTACCATGGAATCTCTCAGCATTCGTTTCTTATTCCTGCTTTATTGAGGCAGTCAGGACTTATACTTTCAACCCGTTTTTAGGCTCATGAATCAAAAAGCCTATATCAAACTTAAGTGTCGGACCCCCAAAGTACTCTTACGAGTTAAGGGCGCATTCCGTTACCCATTGGGATGATATATGTTTCAATTCACACCATACAAACAGAGCTTATCTCATTCACAACAGACAGATGACAAGTAGACAGACAAGAAACAACGGTAACATAAGCCAAAATATTAAGTTCAAGACCCGCTTACTACAGAGGTTGGTGTTTACCTGAAGAACAATTCAGACAGATCAGGTGGGCACAAATCTAAGAAGCACAGAGTTTATAAGAAAATAAAGCTTTTCTTACCTGCGCAGGATTTGTCTGTGGTTCTTTGATGTGCCCGACCATTTCGTTCCGTCCTTATGTTCGTTCGCCTCTTGTAGTTTCTTCAGCGAGTCCGTGTTCGCGGCGCCAGAAATGTTAGGTGTGACCTCAACAAGTCACCTATTTGTCAGGTTATGTTACCGTTTCCCAATTGTTAGTTAGAGTTCTTATCCAAGCAAAGAGACACGGAGATATTCAGTATTTCTGCTCAGAAGTCCGTCGTTAACTCTGACTGTCTCTGACTGACTGTGTCTCTGAGGCTTGTTTATTACATCTTTTATAGACAGAAAAGGGCAAACATCAGCAAATGTAAAAAAAACAACATTTTTGCAAAGGAAAGACAATTCTCCGGGTGTTATCAGCTGATAAGACAATCTTCTGGGCGTAGACTGCTTTTTAGGGCTGATGCGGCCTCTCCTTATGCGTACGTGACTAAAGATGATGAATCCTTATTTTACAGAGAGAAATACAAGTAATTAGTAAGACATAAGGTCAACCATTTTGTTTCAACATATACCTTAATCCTTACAGGCAAGTAGGTATTTAGGTTCGCCGCAGCTTTTTATAGCGCCAGGGACCCCCATATACTACCGCATAAAGCCCCCTGATTGCCCCCTAGTTAACCCTTTCACCAGTGATCACCATATAACTGTTACAGGTGACGCTGGTTGGTTAGTTATTTTTTTATAGTTTCAGGGCACCCGCCATTTATTACCTAGTCTCACTAGTGTACCCCTAAATTTAGGGGTGTCTACTTTCCAAAATGGGGTCATTTGGGGGGGGTTTGTGCCATCTTGGCATTTTATGGCCTTCAAAACTGTAACGCCCTTAGAAAGCCTGAAGGCGGTGCTTGGTTTTCGGGGACCCGTACGCGGCTAGGCTCCCAAAAAGTCCCACATATGTGGTATCCCCGTACTCAGGAGAAGCAGCAGAATTTATTTTGGGGTGTCATTTCACATATGCCCATGGCATGCGTGAGCAATATATCATTTAGTGACAACTTTGTGAAAAAAAAAAAAAAAAAAAAAAGTTTGTAATTTTCCCGCAACTTGTGGCAAAATATAAAATATTCCATGGACTCAACATGCCTCTCAGCAAATAGCTTGGGGTGTCTACTTTCTAAAATGGGGTCATTTGTGGGGGTTTTGTGCCATCTTGGCATTTTATGGCCTTCAAAACTGTAATAGGTAGTGAGGAGTGAAGTCAAATATTTACGCCCTTAGAAAGCCTGAAGGCGGTGCTTGGTTTTCGGGGCCCCGTACGCGGCTAGGCTCCCAAAAAGTCCCACATATGTGGTATCCCCGTACTCAGGAGAAGCAGCAGAATTTATTTTGGGGTGTCATTTCACATATGCCCATGGCATGTGTGAGCAATATATCATTTAGTGACAACTTTGTGAAAAAAAAAAAAAAAAAAAAAAGTTTGTAATTTTCCCGCAACTTGTGGCAAAATATAAAATATTCCATGAACTCAACATGCCTCTCAGCAAATAGCTTGGGGTGTCTACTTTCTAAAATGGGGTCATTTGTGGGGGTTTTGTGCCATCTTGGCATTTTATGGCCTTCAAAACTGTAATAGGTAGTGAGAAGTGAACTCAAAAATTTACGCCCTTAGAAAGCCTGAAGGCGGTGCTTGGTTTTCGGGGCCCCGTACGCGGCTAGGCTCCCAAAAAGTCCCACATATGTGGTATCCCCGTACTCAGGAGAAGCAGCAGAATTTATTTTGGGGTGTCATTTCACATACGCCCATAGCATGTGTGAGCAATATATCATTTAGTGACAACTTTGTGTAAAAAAAAAAAAAAAAATTTTTTTTTGTCATTATTCAATCGCTTGAGGCAAAAAAATAAAATATTCAATGGGCTCAACATGCCTCTTATCAATTTCCTTAGGGGGTCTACTTTCCAAAATGGGGTCATTTGGGGGGGTTTTGTACTGCCCTGCCATTTTAGCACCTCAAGAAATGAGATAGGCAGTCGTAAACTAAAAGCTGCGTAAATTCCAGAAAACGTACCTTAGTTTGTAGATGTGACAACTTTTGCGCAAACCAATAAATATACAATTATTGACTTTTTTTTTACCAAAGACATGTGGCTGAATACATTTTGGCCTAAATGTATGACTAAAATTGAGTTTATTGGATTTTTCTAATAACAAAAAGTAGAAAATATCATTTTTTTTCAAAATTTGCGGTCTTTTTACGTTTATATCGCAAAAAATAAAAATCGCAGAGGCAATCAAATACCATCAAAAGAAAGCTCTATTTGTGGGAAGAAAAGGACGCAAATTTTGTTTGGGTACAACATTGCATGACCGCGCAATTACCAGTTAAAGCAGCGCAGTGCCAAAGTGTAAAAAGACCTCTGGTCATTTACCAGCAAAATGGTCCGGTCTTAAAGTGGTTAAATATTTTTTTACTGGTTACATGTTTTGAGTTGCAGAGGAGGTCTAGGACTAGAATTATTGCTCTCGCTCTAACATTCTCGGCGATACCTCACATGTGTGGCACATGCGAGCACATGGGGACATGGGCGCTTTAATTTTTATTTTATTTTTTTATTGTTCATTTTACTTTATTTATTTTAGTTTGACATTTTTTTTCCCAAAAATATATTTTTGATCACTTTTATTCCTATTACAAGAAATGTAAACATCCCTTGTAATAGGAATATGGGGTGACAGGTCCTCTTTACAGTGAAATCTGGGGGGTCAATATGACCCCACATCTCACCTCTAGGCTGGGAAGCCTGAAATAAAAAATAAAAAAAAGATTCTGGCTTTGATCGTACTGGCGAGTTGGTAGAAGCACCGGAGGGCGGTGAGGGGTGGGGGGCGTCTATGGCTGGGTATTTCAGGGTATCACCGAGTATGGCTGGGTATCTCTGAGTATGGCTGGGTATGGCAATTTATGGCAGGGTATTACAGAGTATTGGCGGGGTATTGGCGGGGTACTACAGAGTAATAGCAGGGTACTGCACTGCAGAGTAATGGCAGGGTACTGCACTGCAGAGTAATGGCGGGGTACTGCACTGCAGAGTAATGGCAGGGTACTGCACTGCAGAGTAATGGCGGGGTACTGCAGAGTAATGGCGGGGTACTGCAGAGTAATGGCGGGGTACTGCACTGCAGAGTAATGGCAGGGTACTGCACTGCAGAGTAATGGCGGGGTACTGCAGAGTAATGGCAGGGTACTGCAGAGTATGCACTGGTATTGCAGAGTATTGGCAGGGAATTGAGGGGTTAAATTCGGTGAGCAGCGATGTGGGCACTGCAGATGCAGCCCACATCGCTGCTGACACCGATCTCTTTCCCCTCCGCTGTACCGATCGGTACAGAAAGGGGAGGGAGGAACAGGCGTCATAACATGACGCCGGTTTGTTTCCAAGTGATCACTCCGTCATTTGACGGAGCAATCACGTGGTAAACGGCCGCTATGAGCGGCCGTTTACCGTGATGCGCCGGGTCCTATGGACCCGGCGGTCACGGATGCTCTCGAGTGCGCACACCTCGGGGCACGCGAGAGCAGAATTCTGGGAGGCCGTTAATTAACGGCCTCTCTGAGTTAAACAACCGCCCTGAAGCCGTTAATCGGCAATGGGCAGTTGTTAAGTGGTTAAAGCTAGATCACTAGCTATATAGGTGAGGTGAATATAGTGGTGTATACTGCAGTCAGGGCACAGACAACAACCACTACACAGCAGCAAGATAGGAAATCAGCCAAAAACGATTGGTGTGTACTGTGTTGAAGGTACACAGAACACCCACTGCTTAAGGCGGCCTTATATAGTGTGGGGCGTGCACTACACAGCCTGAGGTATGATTGGCCACAGGCAGGATGCCTGTGGCCAATCATGGCTCTCCTCGCTGCCGGCGCTGCGATTGGCCAAGCATACGGGGTCACAGTGCATGCTTGGCCAATCATCGGGCAGCAATGCACTGCGCCAACGCAGTGCATTGTGGTCCGCGCGCGCGTCACTCGAATTTTGACGCGAACGGCCAAAACGTTCGGAATTCGCCGAACGGCCGAACGGCCAATGTTCGAGTCGAACGTACGTTCGACTCGAACACGAAGCTCATCCCTAATGTGCATTAAACTGTATACTCATATTATCTGCTCTGTCTTATGCCACGTACACACGATTGGAATTCTCGTCTTAAAAAGCTCTGATGGTTTTCCCGTCAGAATTCCAACGCAATTTCGCTCAAACTGTCTTGATTACACACGGTCACACCAAATTCCGACGGTCAATAACACAGCGATATACAACATGTTCGACGGCACTATAAAAGGGAAGTTTAATGCTTCCAAGCATGCGTCGAATTGTTTCCGAGCATGCGTCGGAATTGCATACACATGATCGAAAAATCCCATAGAAAGGTTTTCCATTTTAAGAAAATTAGGAACAGGCTCTCAATCTATAGACTGTCAGAAATGCCGACAGAAAAAGACCGATGGGCATACACACGGTCAGAAAATCCAATGAAAATCTCCCATCGGACTGTTTCCATCGGAAATTCCGGCCGTGTGTACATGGCATTAAAGTTGAAGTCCAGTCAAACTTCTAAATATACAGTTGTAATACATATAGGGGTTGAGTTACTAAAACTAAAACTAAAAAATTTGGTGCCGCGCTGCATGTTAACCAATCAGCTTTTAGTTATTTTTTTGTCAAAGCTTAAATTGAACAAGCTGAACTTAGAAGCCGATTGGCTACCATGCACAGCTGCACCAGATTTTGCACTCTCCAGTTTTAGCAAAATCAAATCCATTAGGTAGTTTTTATTTGCCTAAGATGTTGCAGTTCTCCCCATCCAGTGCCCATCCAGTGCTCATCCAGTGCTTATTTTTACACAGCTTAGTCTTGCTGTAGAAGGTTAAAAATCATTATCCAGCCCTTGATACTGTAATAACAAAAGCAGCTTATGCTGCAATGCTTACCTTATCTCCAGTGCTGCCCCCAGCGCAGGTTCTGTTCCAAGTTAAGCTACGTCTCTTGTTAGTATGCCAACCATCACTTTAAAAAGGGTATAGAATTAAAATAAATCCCCAAATTATAATATAAAAATTTTTTTTTTTTCAAAAGAACCTGTACATTTGGTATAAGTTATCCTTGCGGCCAGTCCACCTAGTCAAATACTTCTCTTTCTCCCCATTCCAGTAAACTTCATTGTGCTGCCCTTCCCAGAGCTGCACGACCTTTATTCTCTAAGCACCCCCTAGGCCAGTGATGGCGAACCTTGGCACCCCAGATGTTTTGTAACTACATTTCCCATGATGCTCATGCACTCTGCAGTGTAGCTTAGCATCATGGGAAATGTAGTTCCAAAACATCTGGGGTGCCAAGGTTTGCCATCACTGCCCTAGGGCCCTCTATATCCTAGGTGTGTTCCTTTTATACCTATTTAGAGAGCTGTATAACCCAGGACCTCCAGGGGCCGTCATAAATACAGCTCCCCCTAGGCCATGTCGCTCATAATAAAGAATAAAGAGGTTCTGGCCAACCACCTCCTTCTTTTTATCACCAAACTAGTACATTTTGACCAAGTAGACTTTATCCTTACCCACGAGGACCGTCATATTACCATCACAGTACTTAACCTGATCCATATCGCTGCCTCCTCTGAGACACCCTGCCTTCTGTTGGCATCTATGCCAAGAAGGCATTTGATAGGGTTAACTAGTCTTTCTTCTCTTCTGTCCTGTAATATTTTGGGTTTGGGAATATGTTATCATGGATCAATACAATCTACTCTATCCCCTGGGTCGCTGTAATGGTCCACATAGTCCTTTTGCAGCCTTTCACCATTTCCAGTGGGGCAAGGCATGGCTACCTCTGCTCCTCTCTTGTTTGCTCTTACCCTAGGACCGCTCTGCAAAATCCTGCAAAATATGGATAAAGCCCGATATCTCAGGCCTCCAAAAAGGTAAAGAAATAGGTACTAACTGAAGAATGAATCTGGACTATAGTGGCACAGCATCGGAGATAGCAAAGCTAAGATAAAATTAAATTTTTATATATACAATAATAAAAGGAATAAAAACAACATTATTGTGCCCCATACATATTAGGCCCCATTCACACCTGAGTGTTTTGTAGCTTGAGGCCTGAAGCTACAAAACGCTGGAGGGGAAAAAATAAATTATTCTCTATGGAGATGGTTCTCATTTCCACTCCAAAACGCCTGAAGCCAGAAGCTTCAAAATGCCTGAAGCTTCAAACATGTTCTGGAACTTTTTTTTAGGCAGATTTGGGCGGTTTTCTACTTTTTACATTGGTGACATTTTGACCTGCACAAAATCTCGCCAAACATGCATCAAAATTGCAGAAAAAAACTCTGTAAAAAACGTGTCAACATCGTGGCAAAAACGCTGCAAAGAATTGCAGTAAAATTGCGCGACTTTCTGCCTGAAAATGCTACACTCAGGTTTGAATGGGGCCTTAGGGTAACAGAACCCTCTCAATATTTATGATAATAAAGTAAAAACACATATACAGACTAGGATGGTAACAGTCGAGTATAGATGAGGTGGGCTTTCCTAGTGCTTATAAGGCCAACGTTTTTCGCCAATTATTTGGCTTCTTCAGGACCCAGACAAATGAAGAGGGCCAACTATATAAAACAAACATACATACATGTTAATACTAAATATACAAAAACAGTATCGAGTAATATAAAACAATAGGATATATCAAGTCTGCATGCTCATACCAACAGTTCCATGTAGCAGCGACTTGGGCTTTAATTATAAATGTGTTTCTTGAAGGAGCAAGATTTCACCTGAAACACTTTGCCATCTCATGACTGGACCCATGTCATTGTTCTTGTCATTTGTCTGGAGGACGTCATTTGGATGCATAAAAAAAATTCACAAAAAGAGGATCCGGCACAAAGTGTTGGAACAAAAACAGAGGCACTGGGCACTCAGGGGGGTGCGGGCTTGTAGGAGTAATCAGGCAGCTGCTATTCGCAACTGTGAGCTTGGCCACCAAGGAATGGGAACAACCATCACATATCTCATAGTTCCTTGGCAGTCAAAGGGTTAATAAAAAGTGTGCTCGCCGCTGCTGTCGAGCTTCAGTTCTCTTAAACTATCTGCAGCTTTCAGCAAAGACTTTTTGGCTTGCAATACCCTACGGAGTAATGGAGTTCTCGGCTTGAACAGGATGACAAATAGTTCAACATTTTCGTGCTAAATACCAGACAAAGGACCTAAGACGTATTTGAGAATCCAGGTCAGTCCGTCATATTAAAGTGATGTTAATATAATACCAGCTATCACAGAAGGAAGGTTTTGAAGCAATCACAGCATGAGCCCAAAAATGAATTTATTATAGAAGTATAATAGGATTAGAAAAAAAAAAAAAAAGTTATGGCTGGTTATTCGGTAAGGCCTAGCATGGAAATTTTGACCGAACTCAAGACAGATCGCTTTTTAAAAGTAAAAAAAAAAGGTTTTGGCTTATTTTTGTATGCACTCATGCAAAGTAGCTGTATATATTCCTTCATTATTATTGCAATGGTACTATTTTATTATTGGTAATGTTATGGTAATACCAGAGTGTGTAGGCCTAAGAGACTGCCATATACGTAGAACTCTGCATGGACAGTCCTTGCACCAAACCAACCACCAATAGAGTTCAATCTCCCTAAGGAGTGGCTAGGTACGGTTATTTGAAGCAAATAAATTTGCATTTATGCTTTAGTGCCACCTAGACCACGGTGTCTAGAAATCTTACCCTTTCTGCTGCCAGAACCAACAGAATATTCATCTATAGAAGGGTTTAGAACAGCAACTTGATGGTTCAGCCATAGTCATACCTTCCTAGCCAAGCTTCTCACCACCAACTGGAACACTTGCAGGCTGTTTCTCCTTTAAGTGCTTCACCCAAGCACATTGCCAAAGTACTTACAGCAGTAATGCCGTGTACACACAATCAGACTTTCCGGCGGACTGGAATCCGTTGGACAATTCGATCATGTGTGGGCTCCAGCGGACTTTTTCTTCCCAAGAGTCCGGTGGACCTAGAAATAAAACTTGCTTCAAATCTTTTCGACGGACTCAAGTCCGGACGAAAAACCCGGTCGTCTGTGTGCTAGTCCAACGGACTAAAACCAGCGCTAGGGCAGCTATTGGCTACTGGCTATGAACTTCCTTATTCTACATCATCATGTTCGAATCCGTCTGACTTTTGGAGTGATCGTGAGTGGCCAAGCCCGTTCGTTTGAAAGCCCGGCGGACCTCAGCTACAAAGTCCATCGGATTTTCCGTCGGACCAAGTCCGTCGAAAAGCCCGGTTGTGTGTACGCAGCATAGAGATATACCGGCCTCTCTTAAATGAACATGACGTGGAAGCTTGGCACACATTACTTCATTCACACTCTTGTTATGCACCTCAACTCCACCCCTGAGGTCTCCGGATGCATACTTCTCCCAGCTCCTTCTGTCTTCCTTGCCAGCTGAGAGGTAACAAGTCTGGCCAAACACCCTGAACTCTGAAATTGTTAGGCAGTCTCAAAACACCTCCCAGCACTTACTGGTTGCTGTCCTGCTGTCCCCATCTTCCATGTCAGCTGCTGAGTAATGAGTCTGATCACAAGCCTCCTGGATTGGTCCCTTGTAAAAGAGGTACCTTCATTAAACATCATCAACATAAGCATCAGTGTTTGCGATAGTGTTTTCTTGACCAAATGCACCTCTATCTTTGCCAGTTTGATCTTGTTACTGACCTTCGCCACCTCAGATCTCTTTACCGTCTGCTGCCTGCCCTGATATTGGCTACATTTAATGGATACTTCTGCCAGCTGCCTGCACTGACCTGTGCTTTGTTTAATGGCTCTTTGTCTCTTGTCTGCTGCTCACCCAGATCTTTTTCTACATTATGGGATACCTCTACTGTGTGCCACCTGCTCTGACCTTTGCTACATTTAAAGGATATTTCTACTGTCTGCTGCCTGTGATGACCTCTGTTTTGTTGGGTTCTTATGTCTGCTGCCCATCCTGACCTTTTGCTACATAATGGAATACTTCTATTTTATGCTACCTGCTCTGACCTTAGCTACATTTAAAGGATACTTCTACTGCCTGCTGACTGTTTTGACCAGATACTATTTTGACCTTTTGCTACATTTTTGGATACCTCTACTGTCTGCTGCCTGCTGCCTGCCCTAACCTTTTGCTACATTTGTGGATTATGTTGGTTGACAGTCAA
The DNA here is from genome assembly GCF_037356315.1 of Lithobates pipiens. NCBI lineage: Eukaryota > Metazoa > Chordata > Amphibia > Anura > Ranidae > Lithobates > Lithobates pipiens. The sequence goes on along the minus strand of NW_027507764.1, from coordinate 561,264,988 downwards.
CAGCAGTGGCGGCCCATCCATAGTGGGCGCATGGGCGAAGCCCCCCCCCCCCCCCCCCCAAGCTAGTCATCAAAAAAGTTCCTTTAAAAAAAAAAAAAAAAGGTCCTTTAAGTGCACTGTGTATGAGCGCCAGACACAATGCACTATGGGCAGCGTGACGTCTATGCAATCACGTGATTGCAGGTGAGACGCTTCATTTTGGCTGCTTTTGAGTCCTTTTGGCGCAAAGCAATGTGCCGCCACACTCCCATAGTGCAGTCATTGTCCTTGTTGGGTTTTACATTGGCACCGCCGTAGGACATGGGTGGTACTTTCCTCAGAGCCGCTGCGTCACTTCCAGTTTCTCTGTGCCAGTGTGACGCAGCGGCTTCATGGATGAAAAGCACGGCCCGAGCGGTGCCTTCTTGCAGAATCGTCTGGATTGGAAGGTTCAGAGAGTGAACCAAAATGTCAAATAATCAATGAAAGAAAAAAATATATTCTCTTTTACTATATACATTGGTTGCTATGTGTTCAACATGTGGTCAGTGAGTTTTATGTAGGTTTTTGGGCGGATATTTACTAATGGTGAACATGGAGGCAGTGATAAACTGGTACCCATGACAATTCTGTGAGGCTGAGCTGTGTATACCCTGATCTGTGAGGCTGAGCTGTATATACCCTGATCTGTGAGACTGAGCAGTCTATATCCTGACCTGTGAGGCTGAGCTTTATATACCCTGATCTGTGAGGCTGAGCTTTATATACCCTGATCTGTGAGGCTGAGCTGTATATACCCTGATCTGTGAGGCTGAGCTGTCTATACCCTGATCTGTGAGGCTGAGCTGTCTATATCCTGATCTATGAGGCTGAGCTTTATATACCCTGATCTGTGAGGCTGAGCTTTATATACCCTGATCTGTGAGGCTGAGCTGTATATACCCTGATCTGTGAGACTGAGCAGTCTATATCCTGATCTGTGAGGCTGAGCTTTATATACCCTGATCTGTGAGGCTGAGCTGTCTATATCCTGATCTGTGAGGCTGAGCAGTCTATATCCTGATCTGTGAGGCTGAGCTTTATATACCCTGATCTTTGAGGCTGAGCTTTATACTCTGTCCTGTGATGCTGAGCTGTATACTCTGTCCTGTGATTCTGGGGCTGTATACACTGTCCTGTGATGCTGAGCTGTATACTCCTGACACTATGGGTGGAAGCAAGTGGAATACAGGGGACGGAGTGGGTGGATTCTATAAGGGGTGTGACTTATAAGTGGGATGGGTCAAATGGGAAGGGAGTGGTCTCGCCCCCCATCCTTAAACGTCACCAGCTGGCACTGGTCAACAGTCTTAACAGTTCCAGAGTGGCTTTTATCACCGATTCTTTACAGGGCATTTACTTTCTTCTATCTTGAGTCTGCTCCTAGTGAGATTGTACAGCCAGAGAATATATTTTTGTGTATTATTTTCTAGCGGCAACCTAGTACCTGTACCGATAGACCTACTAGCCTTAAGAAAGGGGAGTTACTATAAGTCAAGCTACACTTGCCTGATATTTACTTTGACTGGAGTGTCTGCTTTTGGACTTTTTATCTATACATACCTTAACTCCACCCCCGCAGTCTCCTGCTGCCTCTTCTTGCATGCTTCTCTGCTCTTCCTGCAATTTGACTCCACCCACCAATTGCCTGCTGCCAACAGGCAGGGACTCCTTTTCCCATATATGGTTGCTGCACTTTGGGAGGCTGTTGTCAGTGGGCAGTGCTGAGGGGGGGGGGGGGGGGGGCACAGGTGACTGAACCCCTGCAAGAATGGGCTGAGCACTGGAATGCAGCCCTTAGCCTGAAGATATAGCCATGTATTTTTTTTCAGTTAATTTACTTTGCTGCTTCTAATCTAATAAGCTTTTTAAAAGTCGGCCTGTCGCTAACAGGCTCACCTTTACTGAACGTCTCTCCCTTTCTGACTTGTGCATAGAATATACCTCCACTTTTGTTTAATTAATCACTTGCGGCTTTTGGTTTGGGCATCAATTAGTCACATTATTGGGGAGCGATCTTCATTTTTGCACTGAACTTGTAACTCAGAGACAAAGATAAACTTCGCAAAGATCCTCCTGCTGCAAATAAAGCAGAACTCCAGCCAATATTAAAAAAAAGAGCCAATTAAAGATAAAGTAACATAAAAACAGCTTTTACTATAATATTCAGCTTCATCTGAGAGATGAGAGCTATACCCCATGTAAAATTATCCCTTCTGCCACATTCAGCGGGCAGTAGCGCCCCCCAAACATGCCCCGTTCAACTGAATTGCTGCATGCAATGCATGTGATTATGGGGCCCCAGTACAGAGTTTAAGGGGTTAAAACAGGCATCAGATGCACTTTGAAGAGGGCTGCAGGTTTCCCTTCAGAGGGCACCACATGTGTAAATGAGGCCTAAAGAAGGCCAATTGCTTTGGGGTGGTCTTCTCTTTACTACCTGGTTTGCCTCTGGGACAGGAAATGAAGGGAAATCTTCCTGATGGGACACAGGCAACAATTAAAACCTGACAAAGGTTTTAACGTTTCTACATTCCATCCAAACCTAGAATTAAAAAAGGTTTGCCTTTTTGGTTCCTCCATTAAGGGGGAAGCTTGGAGCAAGGACTGGCAGATGGTGGCAAAATGTTCCTTCAATAACAAAACTCTTCAAGCCACCTAAAATGTTCTCCTGAGGTGGTACTGTGTCCCGGGTCAGATTGCTCACGTCTATCCTGGTAGTAGCGACAGATGCTTTAGGAACCGTGGCCAGTGGGAGGGACGTTCTGCATATCTGATGTTGCCCATGACTGATAGGCTTTTGGTCACGGGTTTTTGGCCTGCTGCAGACATTGTTTCATGTGACAGCTAACAAGGACAACAGGTTGACTCTTCTACATTGTCCTATACCAGGTCTTTTCGCACCTCAGCAGAAATGAGCTTTCTTACCTTTTTATCTCTACCAAACGTACCATAGCTCAGGCCTGGACGACGCCAATGGTTGCCTTTCAGGGTGTGAAAATCCGGTTGACCGATATGATGGTCAATGAACAGATGTCCAGTATTCTTAAGGATTCACACCCAAAGTTTCTCAAAGTCTGGGAACCCTGGATAAGCTACTGGCACCATTCTTACCTCCAACCAGTTATGGTAATTTATAGGTGTTGTCCGTGCAGGTCCCAAGTCTGATACCTTTTTCTCGTCCTGCTCCTCTCTCCTTTCTTGCTTTCCTCTCTCTTCCTTTCTTATTCTTTGTTCTTCCTTACTTTTACCGTGTAAGACTTGTCATTGGGGATTGTCACCCCTTAGAGGACAGCTTGGAAACACAGGCAGTCCCCGAGTTAGGAAAAGGTTAGGGACTGCCTGTTTGTTCTTAAGTTGGTTTTGTTAGCAAATCGGACGCGCATGTGCAGAACGGCGTTTTCCAATGTTTTCCGCTGTTTTCCGATGTGCCCGCCGGCACCGCCTGCCATTCATAAGTAGGAGTTGTTCGCAAGTCAGAGGTTCGTAACTCAGGGACTCCCTGTAATCTCAGTGTTTGCTTGGACTTTCCTACTGGTCCACCTTAGTTTTGGCTAGTCCTCTGCTGATTTAATATTATACATTACACTGTACTTTATAGATTTGTCTGCCACCCAGTGGATCTCAGAAAGAGCAGCAACGCCCGGAGTGGATTCAATGCTTTTATGATTTGCACCCTAGTGGAACTGTATAGGTGAGGACAGCGCCGTTCTTGATTTGGATAAACATTTTAATATCATACATTGCCTATTTTGTACTTATTCTTCAATGTGACTGTTTAGCTCTGCCCTTGTGTGGGCAAACCGTGATCTTATGTTTAAAACTAAATAAATATACTGAAAAAAACAATGTTTGTCGGCGTGACTGCTTATAGACTCCATCGGGGGCATGCGTGACAGGGTGACAATGGAGGAGAACAATTGAGAGACAGGGCCAGAGAGTTGTCACCCTATAACAGGAAGCAGCTGAACAAGGGACCTTCATTACATGAGCGCCAGAGATTAGTCTATTAAAAGATGCAAATTAAAAATAAACGAATGCTAAAAAATATATAAACATGACTGGGTGGGTTTAGCTCCGCATTAAGATAAGCATGGCCATCATTTAAAGGAGGTGAAATGCGTTGTTGCCTTTAAATATAGCAGCTCTGCAGTCTCTCCTCTGGCTTGCTTCTGACGAGAGAAATTGATTTTGTACAGAGATCATTAGAAAGCAGAGGGGATAGTAGAAGCTTATTGAAGTGGAGTTCTACATGAATAATTAAGAGGAGCTTACAGGCTCAGCTTAGTGCCAAGTACACAGCAAGCAGAGATACACTGTGTGTAGAGAGTGCATATACTGAGTAAACACATTGATTTTTTGGCACAGCCAATCAATGGTTTTGTCAGAACCCCCCACAGACATTTTTCCATCAAGATTTTAGTTAAATCCAGAAGCCAATCCCTTTCTTTCCTGTATGGTCCATAAACTACCGCCTTTACACTACTGTATATTTAAAAAGAAAATTCTGAAGACGCTAGCTGATTTTAATGTGACCTTCTTTCTGTTTGGCCCATCCAGATTAAAGCAGAGCTCCAGCCAAAAACAATACGATAAAAATAAATTGCATATTAAAAGGAAAGAGTGAAGTGAGCTTTTGCTGCAATATTCACCTTCAGTATAGAGGTTTTCCCCTGCAGTACCTTTAGTCTGTCACTAGATGTCCTCAGTCTGATGACCAGCATCATTCATCCCATTGAGCCCAGGCTGTCATGGAACCTCCCCAGCCTGTGACTGGACAGTGAAAAAAAAGCAGCACAGTGATTAACTCATCTCTCTTTCATTCTGCTCTCTCCTATCAGCAAATTGGCTCCTTGTGCTGCTTCTTTCTCTCGCACTAATGCCCTGCTGTACAGGGGTCCCAAGAGGCAGATACCAGGTCAATAGAATAAGTGGCAATACAGCGCTGTCTATTAAATTCCACCAATAGATAGAAAATTGAACTATAACGTGACTCAAAGAAATATTACTCCAAAAATTAAAATACTAAAGTGAAGCATGAATAAAGAGATAGCTGCAACTCAATGTGATATACACACAATAATACCATAAACTAAAACCATAAACATGCTCCTGGAAGACGTCATTTTTGACGAAACGGCGTAGGGAGGAGCGGCGTGCTGACGTCACCACGAATCCACGCTAGTCCCGGAAGCGACGGGCAGCGATTGTATAGCTGGCCGGCTTGAACATTTTATCTTGCACGCTTTTATATACGAGAGACATGTAAGTGCAATATGGTTGTTTGTTATTAAAAGAAGTTTACAGTATTACGCTATGGTAGTTCCTACGCTATGGTAGTTCCTTTGTTCTTTTATATGGGAAATGAGTTTATAATCCATACGGTGTGTGTACTGGAGAATATCTATTGCTATTACAAGCGGAGCAGTGGAAAATGGTGCTTGCCATTCTGACACAGAGACCCTGGCTGGGGGATAAGCCACAGGCACAATTAGATCTCGTAAGAGGGATCTGATCAGCTGGTAAGCCGCAGTATTTTTATTGGTGGAGGATCCCTTTACTAAATTATAGCACATCTTCTTGAGTGTTGTGTGTAACATCACTGTGGAGGTCCTAAGAAACATCGTTGGATTTGGAGTGGGGGCTATTTAACCTCTTATTTACAGAGTGTGGTTTATATCGATATCTGGACATTTTTTGATATGTAAAAATTATTTTTTCAATTTTGATATAATTTGTATTTGATTAGTTTATGCACTATTATTTATTTTATATATATTCTCGTCAGAAAAAGCTCTGATGGTTTTCCCGACGGAATTCGGCTCAAGCTGTCTTGCCTACACACGGTCACATCAAATTCGGATCGTTTATAACGCGGTGACGTACAACGCGTACGATGTGACTAGAAAAAGGAAGTTCAATAGCCAGTAGCCAATAGCTTCTGTCTCGTAGTTGAATCTGAGCATGCGTGATTTTTGGGCGTGTCGGAATTGCATACACACGATCGGAATTACCGATAGAAAGTTTTTCCGTCTGGAAAATTGAGAACATGCTATCAATTTTTGGCTGGCGGAAATTCGGACAGCTAAATTCTGATGGAGCATACACACGGTCGCATTTTCCGATGAAAAGCTCTCATCGGTCTTTTTCTGGCCGGAATTCCGATCGTGTGTCCGCGGCATAAGGGTTAACTCTATATGGTTTTTCAGGAATTGTAGCGCAGATACCAGGTCAAGTTCTGTTAATTCACATTAAATGAAATAAAGTGAGATTTTTCTGCAGTATTCACCTTCAATCCAGAGGTTTCCTCGCAGTACCTTTATTCTGTCACTAAATGTCCTCAGTCTGATGACCTGCATCATTCATCCCACTGAGCCCAGGCTGTCATGGACCCGCCCCAGCCTGTGCCTGCACAATGAAAGAAAAAGTAGCACAGCGATGAACTCCTCTCTCTGTCTTTCTGCTCTCTCCTTCTATCAGCATGCTTTTTGTCAATCCAGAGATTTCCCCTGCAGTACCTTTATTCTTTCACTAGATGTCGTCATTTTAATGAAAAGCATCATTGAACCCACTGAACTCAGGCTGTGATGTTCCCTCCAGCCTGTGTCTGGACAGTGAAAGAATAAGTAGCACAGTGATGAGCTCATCTCTGTCACTTTGCTCTCCCCTCCTAACAGCATATTTTGAGCTAATTGGCTGATTGGCTCCTTGTGCTGCTTCTCTCACATTAAATAAAAAGAAGTAAGCTTTTGCTGTAGTATTCACCTTCAATCCAGAGTTTTCCCCGCAGAACCTTTATTCTGTCACTAGATGTCCTCTGTCTGGTGACCAACATCATTCAACCCACTGAGCCCAGGCTGTCATGGACCCGCCCCAGCCTGCAACTGGACAGTGGAAAAAAAAGCAGCACAGTGATTAACTCATCTCTCCGTCGTTCTGCTCTCTCCTACTATCAGCTTGGTTTTTGTCAGCACATGAGCCAATTGGCTCATTGTGTTGCTTCTTTTTCTCACACTCAAGCCCTGCTGTACAGGGGCTGCAAGAGGCAGATGCCAGGTTAGATTCTGGTAATTACATGAATTGGGACCAGTGGCTGCATCTCAATAGAGATGGTTGGGACTGCCTGCACTCAGATGCATGGCACACCTGTGCATCCCGTGCGGGCAGAGACAGCCCTTTTCATGGGTGTATGGACAGGTATGCTGGGGCCGTCTTTAATATTGATTGGACCCTGGGGAAACATTTTCTTGCCCTCCCCCCCCCATGCAATTTTTGCTCTCCACCTGCTCTGAGACATATAATAAATATCAGCTAGACTTAAAATCAGTTTACTGTATCAGATTAGGCAGCGATTATGATGGGTTGCCAGAGGTTACAGCATATCATTACCACTTACTGACTGGTTGCTAGAGGTTACAGCACACAGAGGTTACAGCACATGATTTCTTGTTGATTGGTTGCTAGATATTGCTGTACAGTAATACTGCTCACTGATTGGTTGCTAGATGTTACAGCACATAATCTCCTCACTGAAGAGGGGCATGATATACATATGAATGCCGCCTTTATGTGCTGCCAGCCACAGCTATTTACATAAAAATGCTGCCGCTATTTACATATGAATGCCGGTTATTTACATGTAAACTCAGGGTTTGCAGGTGAGTCATCTGTACACAACAATAGGGCAGAGCTGGGCAGCATTAGTAGCAGCACTTCACACTGAGATATTGGGACACAGCTCAGGACTAAAACTTCAAGGGATGAGAGAATTTAAACTGGGGTAGTTGGCAAGTATGAGGCAGTTGCTTTGGGCCCCACAACAATGACAGGGCCCAGTGAAGCTGCCCCTTTTGCCCTGCCTTAAAGACGGCCCTGAGGTATGCCCATGTTTGCGTGATCCTGCCAGGCCTCCCAATTGTGCTCCTGCATTGTCACTCTGTCACATGGGTTTCTGTTGGTGGCAACAAGCGCCCTTTTCAACACACACATTACACAAGCTTTTATAGCACTTTAGTTGAACAAGCTTAAGATAGAAACTGAAGTGTCAGGATGTGGCTCCAGCACACAGCAACTGATTGACAGCCTCAGCACTGTTCCTGTGTGCCGTGTGAAGGGTGGGGGGGGGTCTCTTCCCTCCAATTAGCCCTCAGAGCTCACCTCACTGAGCTCTGCAGTGTGCAACCCCCTTTTCTTCTGACAGCTCAGACAAGCTTTATAAATTCTGGTACTTGAATGAATGTAGAGAAGAGAAGACTGCAGATAAACAGGTACAACTTATAGGAAGATTGTTTTATCTCTGTGTATCACCTGAGGCCAGTCATTTCACTGGGTACATGTAAGGGTTTACAACCACTTTAACATGTTAGATCCATTTTCATACTTTTTTTACCTGACTCATTGTTCTGTCGGATGCATCAGTAGTTTTGCGGTTTCCAGAGTTGAAACAAACCGTGAAACAGGAGACAGTAACATAACCGGCATCGTAATATGTGGCCGATTGACTAAGCAGGATTGCAAAAGAGTTAGAAAGCAACTTTGAAATATTATGTTCCAGTACGGGAAGTATTGATTGGTCATTACTTCTTATAGTTTGCTGGTTAAATCAGAATAAGTAATGACCAATCCCGATGTGTGCCAAAGCCGCACGGTGTGACTCACACTCCAAAAAACTCCACTAAGCATTCAGGCTAAGTTTCAGGCATTCAGGCTAAGTTTCACTAAGATATAATGCATGTGTTGTTTGCCATAAAGATATACACTATATTACCAAAAGTATTGGGACGTCTGTCTTTACACACACATGAACTTTAATGGCATCCCTGTCTTGGTCTGTAGGGTTCAATATTGAGTTGGCCCACCCTTTACAGCTATAACAGCTTCACCTCTTCTGGGAAGACTGTCCACAAGGTTTAGGAGCGTGTCTATGGGAATGTTTGACCATTCTTCTAGAAGCACATTTGTGAGGTCAGGCACTGATGTTGAACTCTCGTTCAAAATCAGCTGAGCGGCCTGACTTGCAGTCTCCGCTCTATTTCATCCCAAAGGTGTTGAGGTCAGGACTCTGTGCAGGTCAGTCAAGTTCCTCCACCCCAAACTCACTCAAAAGTGCTGTTGCCAACAGACTGCATGGCAAGTCATCGTATGTCTGGTCAAGCATGTGGTGCCCAAGCAGCTGCTGTTCTGGCTACGCTTTTTCTGCTTCAGACATAGGTTGCAAACAGCAACTGTGTGATCTTCAGCACACGTGTCGAAAAAGGCCCACACCAAGGAACTTTTAAAAGTCAGCGGGGAGTCAGCAGCGCCCTGCACCTGCAGAGCTCTGCGATGTGATGCAATAGGGTGGCTGCCCTTAACCTGCCCCCTAGAAGTCATCCTGCCTTGTTGGAGTTGTACCTCCTCCCCCTCCTTCTCTCTTCTCTCAGGCACCTAAGTATAGTCAGTGACCTCATCATCCCCTCCCTCCTCATCACTGGAGCAAACTTGGCAGTATGCTGCAGCTGGGGGAACATGACTGCCAGTTTCTTGTCTTTCTTGGGCACCCCCTCTCTCTAGGCTCATGTTACTCCCTGCCTCAACCTGGGAACTAACATCAGAGCCTTCAAATCGCTGTGCATCCTCCAGCAGCATGTGCCCGACACTGTGGTCGAATAATTCTGGGGCCTCCTCCGTGCATGATGGTGGGGCTACGGAAGGAGTGACTGTGGACAAGGAGCCAGTGGAATAGGCCGCTTTGGCAGCTGCATTGGAAGGCAAACTACTCTGAGCCTGGGTGACAGAGGATGGCTTTTTTATCCACTCCACCAATTCTTCTATATTTTCTGGCCCAATAACACGACCGGCAGTAGAAAAAAAGGACAAGCGTGCCCCACGGCCACCTGCAGAGGATGCACCATGTCCACGACCACCACTGTTGGCTGTAGACACAGAGGCCGCTTTCCCTCTTTTAGTGGCCTGTGAGCGTCTGCCTCTCTTTAGTGGCCTTCCGGACATGTATATGATATGATGCACATCTTGCTTTGCAACACCACACTACACTGTATTGTGTACTGTGTACTCCACCAGACGTGTAGTAGAAACTGTACACACTGTATTAGATACTGTGTACACCGCCTGCACTGTATTAGCAACTGCACTGCGGCTGCACTGTATTGTGTACATGACCAGAAACTGTACACACTGTATTAAATACTGTGTAATGTGTACATGCCTGCACTGTATTAGAAACTGCACTGCTGCTGCACTGTATTGTGTACTGTGTACACCACCAAAAGTGTAGTAGAAACTGTACACACTGTATTAGATACTGTGTACGTCGTCTGCACTGTATTTTATACTGTGTACACCACCAGAGTAAACACTGAATATATAATCATTGCTAAATGCAGAGAATATATATATATATATATATATATATATATATATATATATATATATATATATATATATATATATATAAAATCAAATACACTGCCACTAACTGAATAACCTGCCTGCTTAATCTAAATCAAGCTCTCTATCCACACCAACAACACTACACACAGCCCTTATATAGTGTGGGGCGTGGACTTAGTCCCCCTGAGCCATGATTGGCCAAAGGCACCCAGCCTTTGGCCAATTATGGCTCACTTAGCAGATGGTGCTGGGACTGGCCAAAGCATGCAGGTCAGGTGCATGCTTTGGCCAATCATCATACAGTAATGCACTGTGATCTAGCGCCCCATAATGTTCGCTCTTCGGCGAATGCCCGATGTTCAAGTTGAACTTATGTTCGACCCAAACATCAAGCTCATCCCTACTCCTAAACCTTGTGGACAACCTTCCCAGAAGAGTTGAAGCTGTTATAGCTGCAAAGGGTGGGCCAACTCAATATTGAACCCTACAGTTTAATGGTCCGTATACACAGTCCGATTTTCCGACGGAAAATGTTCGATGGGAGCTGTTTTTCGGAAATTCCGACCGTGTGTAGGCTCCATCGGACATTTTCCATCGAAATTTCCGACACACAAAATTTGAGATCTGGATCTCAAATTTTCCGACATCAAAATCCGTTGTTGTAACTTCCGATTGTGTGTATGCAATTCCGAAGCACAAAGTTCCACGCATGCTTGGAATCAAGCAGAAGAGCCACACTGGCTATTGAACTTCCTTTTTCTCGGCTCGTGGTACGTGTTGTACGTCACCACATTCTTGACGTTCGCAATTTACGACCAACTTTGTGTGACTGTGTGTATGCAAGACAAGTTTGAGCCAACATCCGTCGGAAAAAATCCATGGATTTTATTGTCGGAATGTCCGATCAATGTCCGTTTGTGTGTACGGGCCATAAGATTGCCATTAAAGTTCATGTGTGTATAAAGGCAGGCGTCACAAGACGTGTGTGTGTGTGTATTTTTTTTTGTTTTTCAGCCATGAGACAATTTGAAACTCTTTGCCCCCATTCACACTGAATGCAGCTTTAAAATCTCACTGCTTCAGCACGATTTCAAAGCCGCTGGTCAGTGCGATTTCATGCACATATGTCAATGCAAGTCGCACATTAGATCGCCAAAAATAGTGCAGGTACCTTTTTCATAATTGCTGTGACTTGAGTCAAGGCGATATGAACAGTTCCATTGCCGGAAATAGGGTAGGACTTGTCATGTGATTTGGAACTGTCAAATCGCACAGGTGTGAACGGGGGCTTAATGCTGAAAATAACCATAATTTTTACTAAATAATGATCATTATAGCTTAATGAAATTAGTCTTTTGAATCTAAAATGACAGTATAAATTATTATTATTATTATACAGGATATATATATATATATATATATATATATATATATATATATATATATATATATATATATATATATATATAGCGACAACAGTTTACGCAGCACTTTACCCCCTTAATGACCAGACCATTGTTTGCGATATGGCACTGCGTCGCTTGACACTGACAATTGCGCTTTAGTGTGACGCTGTCCCCGAACAAAATTTACGTCCTTTTTTTTCCCACAAATAGAGCTTTCATTTGGTGGAATTTGATCACCTCTGCGGTTTTTATGTTTTGCTCTATAAACAAACATTGCCCTATAAAAAAGCGACAATTTCGAAAAAAAAAACAATATGTTTTACTTTTTGCTATAATAAATATCCCGCCCCCCTCCCCCAAAAAATTAAAAAATTAAAAAATAAAAAAAAATCTTCATCAGTTTAGGCCAATATGTATTCTTCTACATTTTTACTTCGATCAATATTGCAATAAGCGTATATTGATTGGTTTGCTCAAACGTTATAGCGCCTACAAAATAGGGGATAGATTTATGGCATTTTTATTATTATTATTATTTTTTTTTTTACTAATAATGGCTGTTCGACATTGCAGCAGACAGATCAGACACTTTTGACACTTTTTGGGACCAGTGACATTTATACAGCGACCAGTGCTATAAAAATGCAATGATTACTGTATAAATGTCACTGACGGGGAAGGGGTTAACACTAGGGGCGATCAAGGGGTTAAATGTGTTCCCTGGGAGGTGTTACTAACTGTGGGGAGGGGGGGACTGACTGGAGGAGGAGAGAGAGAGCACTGTTCCTAATTACTAGGAACAGACGAACACTCTATACTCTCCTCACAGAACAGGGATCTGTCTGTTTACATTGACAGATCCCTGTTCTGCCTCTCTGCTGAGAGATCACGGGTGGCCGGCAGACATTGCGGCCGCCTGCCTTGCAGCGGGCGTCCGCAAGTGCCCGCTATAGCTGTTAAAGGGGCCGACGTACAGCTACGGCGGTTTGTGGAAACGAACCAACCTGCCGCAGTATAAATGACGACGGCTGGTTAGCATGTGGTTAATCAGCTGCTGCACCTGCAGGGCTCTAATGAGGAAATTGGCAGAGTCTGCATCCCTTTAGACGTGCTTTCCCTATGGGAGTATCTTACCAAAAATGACATTTGTGTTGCAGGGGATGCCCAAAATCTGACTTGTATATAAGAGCAGACTTCTGAGCGATTCAGTGAGCCAATCACACAAGCAGAAAATTACATTTCTGGGGGCGTTCTGTACACCATCTGTATACAGAACACCTCCAGGTAGCCTTACTTCATTTTTGAGAAAATTACAGCGGCTGCAGTCAGTCTTTCAATAAAGGAAAGGTCATTTTTAATAATATTATAATTTGACTTGTATCGTAATAGTATATGTAACCCCCGAAGGAGCTGCTGGTTTTATTTGGGCTTACCGTTACCTCTTCTGCTTGCCTCTTCATCTTAGCCCCTGTACACATGGTCGGAGATTCTGCCAACCAAATCCGTCAGATTTTGTCCGTCAGATTTAGTCTGACGGATTGTGTCCGAAACTGTTGCATACACACGGTCGGACTAAGTTGTCGAAAAATCCGATCTTTCAGAACGTGATGACGTAATTTCGTTATGATGGGACTAGATTCAGGCTAGTAGCCAATAGCTTTGATGTAGGAATTTGATCTGAGCATGCGTGGCACTTGGTCCGATCAAAATTCTCTACACATGATCGGAGTATGTCCGACCGGCCCAGTTGGTCGGGAAATATTTCCAACATGTTGGAAAATTGGGTCCGACGGAGATTCGGACGCAATCAGTCCGATGCATACCACACACAGTCGGATTATCTGACGACACGGTCCGATAAGACGCATTCTGACGGATTCTCCGACCGTGTGTACGCGGCATAAGGGGGGTCCCGTGGAAAGTAGCCCAAATGAAGGTAGATCAGACATGTAGTCCTTTTTGAAGATTTAGTTAGGGGTAACACCAGAGAAAGACACAAGACACAGTCCTTCAATAGAGGGTTAGAGGATAAGGGGAGTTCAGGCACCTAGTAATTGTGGGTTGGAGGTATCAGTCAGATCCAGAGGACAAACAGCTCCACAGACTGGATCCAGAAATCACTGGATAGGCCCCTATCACTTGACCTAGCAGCCGATGCCAAACAAAGTCTCTGCCACAGACTTGATAATTAAACGTAGTGATTCTTGAGAGTAGATGCGCAACAAAGTCTCTGCCACAGACTTGTTAACCAAACTTAGAGATTCTTGAGAGTTTTTAGGAAGAACTACCATACAGTACCAGATTCTTTCAGCCGACCCGGCGATACTGTAAGGATATTCATCCGGGATGCGTCCTCAAACTGAGTTTCCAGGCTCCTCCAGAGACACCAGCCTTGTGCTCGGTCCTCCACTGGAAAAAGTCCTCCACTGGATCCTTCAGCTTTCCTTGGCTTCTCCCCGCAGGCGAGACAGCACAGGACCACCCCTGGATCAGAAGGGCCCAAGACATTCCTGGGCCCACACTCTCAGCTACGAAGCCTTGGGCCAGCTAGCCCCAAGGCGCAAGACCATGCGACACAGACCCCAAGCCAGGAGGGCCCTGGGGTTGGGATCACGGACCCTGGAAAAGGAACCCAAGCAAATGGCGTCGGGACCTTAAATACCTTCTCCCAGAATGCACAGCAGAGAAACCACACCCACTGAACCATTTCCGAGCAAGAGGCCGTATTCAATGCATCCAGCCTGCTGCTGTTCCACATCCACTGACAGTGACAGCGACACCTACGATCGGGTGGGAATCAGTGCAACCCAGCTGGACTGGTACAGAAATCAGAAGTTTAGAGAAATTAGTCTGAGCCAAACTACAGCTTCAGATAATTAAATTTGAAAAAAACAATAGCGTCTGCTCATCAGGAGCAGGGAGCTACATATATGCTTTTTTTTTTGCGCCAAAGGAGTGGAGTTACCCTTTCATTTAATGGCTTTTTTGATAAAAAAACAAACAAAAAAAAAAAAAGATCTGTGGTAGAAAGCCAATAGCTGTCTCCACCCTTGGGGGGGTCTTTATGTGACCGATAGCCGGTGTGTGTGCGTGTAGAGGACATAACAAGCTCCTGGCTTCTTTTTCGGCTTCATTTGTACGGGTTCCTAATTCACTAAACACCATAATGGATTCCCAGGGGGAGCAGATAGTGGCTCCCACGCACAGCTGCAGTACTCTGTCTAACCTGACACAATTAACTCGCCTGCGCAGACAAAAACATTGCATAGTAATAATAAAAAAAAATAACGAAGTGGCACGCAGAAACGGGCAGCTATGTGCATCGTACACTCACATTACTGGTTTCTGTCACTTTTGATGCCCCAGGCTAGACACCGACCACCGCCGCTTTCCAATCTTATTAACGCACCATCATAGACACGTTGGGATGGGCAAAATTGAAAAGCTTTGATGTCACCAAAATGTAAGCGAAAGTCAGGACGTTTCTGCAAAATGTCGTTACTTTGGGCACAATTTTAGGTGCAATGGGCTTCAACCCCTTGTCTACCAAAATATAAAAGCTTTGGTTTCTGAAAAGAGATCCCTGCTGGGTGCCAGAGCTACCAATCAGCAGAGCTGTGACATTGGGAAGAGGGGGGGGGGGGTCAATCACATGCTGATAGCTGGGAACTCTCTGGCTTTTGCTCAGAGATTTTTGTGATTGATTATTGGGCCTCTGGTTCTGCCGCTGATAGGAAGAGTTACATAGTTACATAGTTGGTGAGGTTGAAAAAGACACATCCAAAAGTCCATCAAGTCCAACCTATGTGTGTGATTATATGTCAGAATTACATTGTATATCCCTGTATGTTGCGATCATTCAGATGCTTATCTAATAGGTTTTTTTTTTTAAATCCAGCCATTGCTTAGCCTATCATCTACTAGAACCCCTAGGTCCTTTTACATCCAAGATTCCCCCAGAGGTTCTCCCCCCAGTGTATAGATTGCGTTCATATTTTTGCCACCCAAATGCATTCTTTTACATTATGCATTAAAACCTCATTTGCCATGCAGTTGCCCACCCAATTAATTTTTTCAGATCTTTTTGCAAGGTTTCCATATCCTGCGGAGAAGTTATTGCCCTGCTTAGCTTAGTATTGTCATCAAATGCAGAGATTGAACTGTTTACCCCATCCTCCAGGTCATTTATGAACAACAGGATTGGTCCCAGCACAGAACCCTGGGGGACCCCACTACACACCCCTGGCCATTCCGATTACTCCCAATTTATCACCACCCTCTGAACTCGCCCTTGTAGCCAGTTTTCTATTCATGTACTCACCCTATGGTCCATGCCAACGGACCTTATTTTGTACAGTAAACATTTATGGGGAACTGTGTCAAATGCTTTTGCAAAATCCAGATACACCATGTCTGTGGACCATCCTTTATCTAGATGGCAACTCACCTCCTCATAGAAGGTTAGTAGATTGGTTTGGCAAGAATGATTCTTCATGAATCCATGCTGATTACTGCTAATGATACCGTTCTCGTTACTAAAATCTTGTATCTAGCCCCTTATCAACCCCTCCAAGAGCTTCCATACTATTGATGTTAGGCTAACTGGTCTGTAATTCCCAGGGGTGTATCTTGGCCTTTTTTTTACCCGTTCCCGTTGAGCGTACGCAGATGTCCGTACTCGGCTTTCGCGGGTTATACCAGGATGATGTCCGCAGCTGCAGCTGTTATCCCGGAGTGGAAGTAGATGTCCGCCCCCTCACGCCTTCCGCCGCTCGGGAGGCCCGATCAACAATCCGCCGCTTCTGGCGGCTAGGGACAGACTGGCACGCAGCCGGAAACGGCTTCGTTCTAGCCTCCTGATTGTAAACACAGAAGCGATGTCACTTCCTTTTTACTTGGCTGCCAATGGCGCCGTTTTAAAAAAAAATATACAGTATTCAGAATTGCTGAAAACGGCGATCTGAATACTTTGAAGTGCAAAGGAGGGATTGGAGGTCTTTTAGACCCCCGATCCCACCATAAAGAGTACCTGTCACCACCTATTACTCTCACAAGGGATGTTTACATTCCTAATGACAGCAATAAAAGTGATCAAAATTTTTTTTTTTTAAACACAACTTAATAATATAAAAATAAATAAAATAAGAAAAAAAGTTTTTTTTAAAGCGCCCCCGTCACCACGAGCTCGTGCAGCAAAGAAAATGCACACGTGAGTCAAGCCTGCATATGTAAACGATGTTCAAATCACACATGTGAGGTATCGCAGCGATCGTCAGAACGAGAGCAATATTTTTAGCACTAGACCTTTTCTGTAACTCTAATCTGGTAACCGTAAAAAAATATATAAAGCGTCACCTATGGAGATTTTTAGGTACCGTAGTTTGTCGCCATTCCACAAGTGTGGGCAATTATAAAGCGTGACATGTTTGGTATCTATTTACTCAGTGTAACATCATCTTTTACATTATACAAAAAAATTTGGCTAACTTTACTGTTTCTTTTTTTTTAAATCCATGAAAGTGTCTCTTTTCCCAAAAAGTTGCATTTAAGACACCACTGCACAAATACCGTGTGACATAAAATATTGCAACAATCGCCATTTTATTCTCTAGATTCTCTGCTAAAATATAAATATATATATATATATATATATATATATATATATATATATATATATATATATATATATATATAATGTTTGGGGGCTCTAAGTAATTTGGATTTTAACTTGTAAACACCAAATGTCAGAAATAGGCTTAGGCATGAAAGGGTTAAATATTGGTGCTACATTGGCTTTTCTACAATCAGCTGGTACCATTCCAGTCAGTAGACTGTCAGTAAAAATTAGCTAGCTGGGAACTCTCTGGCTTTTGCCCAGAGAATTTTGTGATCGATTATTGGGCCTCTGGTTCTGGCGCTGATAAGAAGAGTTGCTCTTTTGTTGTAGTAAATGTCGGTTTGTTGTATTGTCATGATTGCCCATGTATAGGTGGATCTACCTGGATTCGAGTTTAGCAGATCCAATTTAAAATACGGAGAACCATAACTCTGTGGCAAATCCTATTCTTAAAGAGGAAGTAAACCCTGATTTTAAAATTCAACATCTAAACAGTAAGACAGAGTTCTAAGAACTGTATTTCACTATATAACCTCAGTTTACTGTTCTAAATAAGTGTAAAATGCAAAACTCTGGCGGGTGTAACAATATGGCCGCTTGCCCCCTTCTTTCTGTATGCTTACCGTGGACGGGTGTGGGGTGTAGCAAGATGGCGGCGACGAAACGCCATTTCCGTTACACATTCTGGTGGGTCGCCTAATCTGATGGAACACCTGCATGTAAGAATAGGTCCATAGGATGCTGCTAGATAAAGGAGACACCCTGACACAGGAAACCTGGGGCAGCTGTCATGGTTCCAGAATAAACTGGAACATAGGCAAGGGTTAAAAGATAAAGAAGCTGCATACTCAGTAATGCCGTGTACACACGACTGGACTTTCCGGCAGACTAGGCCCGACTAGGCCCGACGGTCTTCCCGACGTACTTTTGGCAGAGTTCTGACAGACTTTCCAAATGAACGGACTTGGTCACACACGAACAGACTAAGTCCGTTCGAAAGGTCGTTCGTTTTGAACATGATGACGTAAGACTGGACTAAAAAAAAGAAGTTCAATAGCCAGTAGCTTCCCTTGCGTCGTATTTGGTCTGTCGGACCAGCATACAGACGAACGGTTTTCCAGATAGGAATTGAGTCAGTCGGACAGATTTGAAACATGATCTATTTCTAGGTCCGTCTGATTTTTAAAATGAAAAATTATCGGATTAGCCCACACAAGATCGGATTGTCCGACGGACTGTTTCCATCGGACCTAGTCTGCCCGAAAGTCCGGTCGTGTGTACGCGGTCGTGTGTCCGGCATAAGTGATTAAAGAGGAAGTAAACTCTGATGGGTTTACTTCCTCTTTGTCTCCCTGCAAAGGTAAAGCATAATGGGCTACTATGCATCTCAATTATAAATAAATTATATTTTTGCTAATATCTCCTAAACCGTGTAGGTTAGGAGATATTTCACGGACCTACAGGTAAGCCTTAATCTAGGCTTACCTGTAGGTCAAAGTGGTCTGTAAGGGTTTACAATCACTTTAAATCAGCTGTTGAAGGGACTTAGAAAACTGACAGTGTAATATCACTTTAAATTATAGCCAGTTTTAGCAATAATAGGCAAATTACTGTAGGAAAATAACATGGGAAGCTGCACTAGGAGTAAATCGGGGGAAGGTCTTTTCATGTGGTTTCAAGGGCAAAATTGTCAAGATTGCCCATTTGTTGCTCATATTACTTGTGCAATAAAACAATTGCCAATTTGTTGTCTGCATACTCTTGGGATTGCCCCTTTATCATAACAATTGCTTGCATGTCATAATGATTGCCTGTTTGTTGCCCATGTAGTGTCATGAATACCCGGGTATTATAAATGTCACCTGTTTGTTTCCTGTGTATTAGGTTTCCTTCATATTTAAACAAATGGAACATTTGCTGTTTGTGTATTGTCAGGATTGCCCGTTTGTTGCATGCCTATGCTCAGATTGCCCATGTTTGATAACAATTGCCAGCGTATTGTCAGATGACCCTGTGTTTTATACATTTGCCCATTTGTTACCTTTGTATTGTCAAATTACCTCCCGTCTGCAGTACCTGGTGGGTGGATAGCCCAGAAGTGGTTAAAGCATCGCCTATGGAAAATATAGGGGGCTGAAGTTTGACACCATTATACAGGTGCATGCAATTTAACCTCTTCGCGCTGGCCGAAACGTATATATGCGGCCTCTCTGTGTGTGGGCCTTCAGGCCGAGCAGCCCAATATGCTGTGTAAACCACTTAACATGATGAGAGCGCGCACCCAGCTTGGTAGCCGGCGGTTAACGGAAAGCTCCCGATACATACTATCGAACAGGAGCTTTCCGATCATGTGACCGTAGTCACATGACCCGAATGCCCGCCTCTGCCCCCTGGCTTTTAGAACCCTTAAAGGGTCAGGAGGTGCTCGGCAGAAAGGGTTTGACTTGTTGGGTATCTAATTGTTCGACACAAGCTCACCTTTTTTATATTAGCAACAAAATTGGTCATTCATTGTGTTTATGTGCCATAAAATAAACCTTTGTGTCTTTTTTACTGAAATTTTGCCCTTGATAAACCGTTGCGATAATACTGTGTGATATAAGCAATTGGAACTGCCACTATTTTATTCTCTAGGGTGTCTGCTTTCAGAAAATATATTATGTTTTGGGGGTTTACTTAATCTTCAGGCCTAAAATGATTTTGTAAACAAAATACTTAAAAATGGCTCTGGTGGTGAACGGGTTAATGGAGGCTGCATCGTTATTTTTTTCTAATGAAGAAAACTATGTCCATGTATTGTACATAATACACCTCTCAGTACATTGAGCATCACTGAGCTTCACAAGCATGAGATTTCTCCTTATAGCTCCAATCGGCCAACCAGTACGTTGCTTGACAATCGCAACATGGCGGCCGGAAGTCACTTCCCCGCCATGTTGGTCCTCCCTTCTTTGCCCTGAGGGTGTCAAAACGAAAGGAGGAGGCGGGGCTGGGCTCAGGGACACGCCTCTCCGTGCTCGCTGCCGCTGCTGGTGCTGCAGTGTGTGTGTCAGAGCCGGGAGAGTGAATGAGGAGGAAGCTGTGAATGTAGGCCCGAGGTGGAGGAGGAGCGCCGCCCGTCAGGTGAGAGAGACACCCGGCCGGGTCACTGGGCTCCGGGCCTAGAATATTCCGCCATACACCGAGAGCTGCCTCCCCCTCACATTGCTTACCAGTGCCCCCCTCCATACATTGCTTACCAGTGCCCCCCCCCCCTCCATACATTGCTTACCAGTGCCCCCCCCTCCATACATTGCTTACCAGTGCCCCCCCTCCATACATTGCTTACCAGTGCCCCCCAATATATATCCTGTGTTATCAATGTCCCCCCCAATATATATCCTGTGTTATGTCCCCCTCCATACATATCCTGTGTTATCAGTGTGCCCCCCCCAATATATATCTTGACATATAAATGCCCCCCATACATATCCTGTCATATCAGTGCGTCTCCCCCAATATATATCGTCATATCAATGTGTCCCCCCCCATACATATCCTGTCATATCAATGTGTCCCCCCCCATACATATCCTGTCATATCAATGTGTCCCCCCCCATACATATCCTGTCATATCAATGTGTCCCCCCCCCCCCCACATACATATCCTGTCATATCAATGTGTCCCCCCCCCACATATCAATGTGTCCCCCCCCCACATACATATCCTGTCCTATCAATGTGTCCCCCCCCACATACATATTCTGTCATATCAATGTGTCCCCCCCCACATACATATTCTGTCATATCAATGTGTCCCCCCCAGACATATTCTGTCATATCAATGTGTCCCCCCCCAGACATATTCTGTCATATCAATGTGTCCCCCCCCAGACATATTCTGTCATATCAATGTGTCCCCCCCCCCCCCCAGACATATTCTGTCATATCAATGTGTCCCCCCCCCCCCCAGACATATTCTGTCATATCAATGTGTCCCCCCCCCCCCCAGACATATTCTGTCATATCAATGTGTCCCCCCCCCCCCCCAGACATATCCTGTCATATCAATGTGTCCCCCCCCCCAGACATATCCTGTCATATCAATGTGTCCCCCCCCCCCCAGACATATCCTGTCATATCAATGTGTCCCCCCCCCCCCCCCCAGACATATCCTGTCATATCAATGTGTCCCCCCCCCCCCAGACATATCCTGTCATATCAATGTGTCCCCCCCCCCCCCCCAGACATATCCTGTCATATCAATGTGTCCCCCCCCCAGACATATCCTGTCATATCAATGTGTCCCCCCCATACATATCCTGTCATATCAATGTGTCCCCCCCCCCATACATATCCTGTCATATCAATGTGTCCCCCCCACATACATATCCTGTTATCAATGTGTCCCCCCCCAGACATATCCTGTCATATCAATGTGTCCCCCCCCCAGACATATCCTGTCATATCAATGTGCCCCCCCCCCCAGACATATTCTGTCATATCAATGTGCCCCCCCCAGACATATTCTGTCATATCAATGTGTCCCCCCCCCAGACATATTCTGTCATATCAATGTGTCCCCCCCCCAGACATATTCTGTCATATCAATGTGTCCCCCCCCAGACATATCCTGTCATATCAATGTGTCCCCCCCCCCCCCCAGACATATCCTGTCATATCAATGTGTCCCCCCCAGACATATCCTGTCATATCAATGTGTCCCCCCCCAGACATATCCTGTCATATCAATGTGTCCCCCCAGACATATCCTGTCATATCAATGTGTCCCCCCCCCCCAGACATATCCTGTCATATCAATGTGTCCCCCCCCCCCAGACATATCGTGTCATATCAATGTGTCCCCCCCCCCCCCAGACATATCGTGTCATATCAATGTGTCCCCCCCCCAGACATATCCTGTCATATCAATGTGTCCGTCCCCCCCCCCCCCCCCCAGACATATCCTGTCATATCAATGTGTCCCCCCCCAATACATATCCTGTTATATCAATGTGTCCCCCCCAATACATATCCTGTCATATCAATGTGTCCCCCCCCCCCCCCAATACATATCCTGTTATATCAATGTGTCCCCCCCAATACATATCCTGTCATATCAATGTGTCCCCCCCCCCCCAATACATATCCTGTCATATCAATGTGTCCCCCCCCCAATACATATCCTGTCATATCAATGTGTCCCCCCCCCAATACATATCTTGCCGTATATACGTGTCCATCCCCATATACACCCTGTCATATCAGTGTCCCCCCATACATATCTATACTTTCATATAAGTTCCACCCATATATATATATATATATATATATATATATATACTGCTGTATCCCTGCCCCCCACACATACCACACCATACTGACTCCGCCCTCTGACATAGTCTGCCATATCTCCAACATCCATGGATCTCTGCAGTGTAATGTCTGACATTCAATCTTCCTTCAGTAGTGCCGGCCCTGAGAGCTCACACTCCTTACATTCCCCTGTGCAGCACTGCAGTGTATTATGGGTAGAAGGAGGTCTGTGGCCAGCAGTCAGGGTTCATCTTTAGGATTCCAAAACAGGTAGTGGGTTGGTATGGGCAGGAGTGTGGTCGACTTGAGTAGTAGATCGCTTTATAGGGGCAGCGGACTGGTTGCCGCGGCCTGCAGACTGGTTTTCAGGGAGAGTGGATGGGTTGCTATGTGCAGAAGATCAGTTGATATGGGCAGTAGGTGGGTTGCCATGGACATTTGTCACCTTAGTTGATTTACTAGTGGTGGCATTGTGTGTACTCTTCCATCTGGAACGTCTCTGTGAGCTCATAAAAAAAAACCCCATCATTAATTGGTGTATTACATGTTTTATAAACTCAGTTACCATGAGATTCATTTTTCTGTATTCTGCAAACAATCCTGGTTGTTCTTTATCTCCATCTTCTGTCCATGTCCCCCCAATTCAGCTAGGGATTTTGCAGCTGTGGTGGCAACTCCGCACATGCTCAGTTTTTTTCAGTGAGTTTCTATACTGAGCATTTCCTCCCTATCATGTCGGAGCAGCCCATGTGACTATAGAGTCACACATGTGGGTGTATACATAGTGGTAAATGGGTAAACGACAGCCTACTCCCTCACGGGGGGGGGGGGGGTATTTCATGTAGTTTGATGGAGGCTTCACCTCCCTCTTATTATAAGACACAGGCTGGAGGGACGTGACACAGCCTGTGACTGGCAGAAATCCACCCACACTAGGTTTTTGCCACAAAATAATAAAGATTTGATTTCAAATATATATTTGTATGACAATTTAATACTGTTTATTGATATTCATTATTATTTTATACTCTGTGTTCCAAAGATTGTGATTTTTTTTTTTGAACATGTGACCAGCAGCAGAGGACTAGAAGCTCCTCCTGCTTATGTCTCCCTGCAGATGGGCTGGGGCAGATGTTGCCCACTTCCCTGGTGGTCCAGTGTGGGCATCTGAGCAGGGGCTGCGCTGATTGGACACTGCTGATCACGTGGTAAAGAGCCTCCGCCGGAGGCACTTTACCGAGATCAGTGTAGCGGTGTGTCAGACTGAAACACCGCTCCAGCGATCGCTGTGATGTGTGCCCCCATGGGCACACGGCGGCATGTTATCCTGAAGGACGCCATATGACGCCCAGTCAGGATAACGAAACCACCGCCCGGCCGTCATCCTGCTATAGGCCGGGCGGGAAGTGGTTAACCACCTGCAGACTGACTAACTGGGAATTTACGTCCTGATTTTGATGCTAAATACCAGGGTTATGGCTGCAACTAGATGCCATAACCCCAGTATTTTCTTTTCCCTTAGGAGATTCTCTTTCAGATAAGTGATCCCTATGGCAGATTTGCCACAGGGTCACTTTTAGAAGTGGCGCAAGAGGTGACACCCCCCCTTACCGATCAGTAATGTAAGCCCGGTGGTTCCTGGTACCGATCACTGAGCCCGGGAACCAATGGCAAGATGACCACTGCTTATCTCTATGAGCTTGGAGGACCGAAGCGACGTCATGATGTAATTTCCTGTTCTCTGGCCATGTAAACATGTTTTATTTTTATTAAAGCAAAAGAGATTTTTTTTTTAAATTTTATTTTTTTATTTATCTTTTGGAGTCCTTTTTAGACCTCAGATCTCTCCATAAAGAGGACCTATCACGCTGTATTGTTATCGTAAGGGATGTTTACTCATATACTTCAATGGATTGCCTTAACGTAGCACTAAAAGCAAGGGAGGGTTATAACCCTTGTCAGTTTTTTTGCCATTTGTGTCCCATTGGGGAGATTTCCCTACACTTCCTGTCCCATAGATAACACAGGAAGTTCCGCTAAAATTAGAGAATATCTGATGTCAACAGGACTAGTGTCCCCATTGAAAGATTTCCCCTCTTTTACTGTTCTGGGGACAAACCAAAATTAAACAGGACAAATAGAGTGAATCTCCCTAACAGGGGAACAGACAGCAATAAAAACCTTACAGGCGTTAATCCCTCACCACTCTATCAAAAAATAAATAAAAAAAATAGATTGCAACACACCATAACTTGTGACATAACGCACCACACTGATGTAAATTGGCCATTAAACCCCTCCCAGTATCATATGTACACCCAGCGGGTCAGGATTGGCTGTCACAGTGTCACATGATGGGAAGCCGATGTCTTCTCGGGACCGAGAGCCGTTTTCGGCAGCTTGTCTTTGAGGTGGAAACGCGTTCCCTGCACATAAACATCGCCCACCCAGTGGCGCATATGTGTACTGCGCGGGCATTAAGGCCTGGTTCACGCTGGTGTGACATGCGCTCCAACGTTGAGAGCCCAATTCGCATGACAAGTCGGAACCGCTCTAATAGGAGCGACTTGAGTCGCCCTGACTTAGTAAAAGGTTCCGGCATTACTTTTGGTGCTACTTCGGCACAATTTGCATTGACTTCTGTTCCCCCCCCCCCCCCACATTATTGTCCAGAGCGGCCACCCGCCCCCCCCCCTCACATTATTGTCCAGAGCGGCCACCCGCCCCCCCCCTCACATTATTGTCCAGAGCGGCCACCCGCCCCCCCCCTCACATTATTGTCCAGAGCGGCCACCCGCCCCCCCCTCACATTATTGTCCAGAGCGGCCACCCGCCCCCCCCCCTCACATTATTGTCCAGAGCGGCCACCCGCCCCCCCCCCCTCACATTATTGTCCAGAGCGGCCACCCGCCCCCCCCCCCCCCTCACATTATTGTCCAGAGCGGCCACCCGCCCCCCCCCTCACATTATTGTCCAGAGCGGCCACCCGCCCCCCCCCCCCCTCACATTATTGTCCAGAGCGGCCACCCGACCCCCCCCCTCACATTATTGTCCAGAGCGGCCACCCGACCCCCCCCTCACATTATTGTCCAGAGCGGCCACCCGACCCCCCCCTCACATTATTGTCCAGAGCGGCCACCCGCCCCCCCCCCTCACATTATTGTCCAGAGCGGCCACCCGCCCCCCCCCTCACATTATTGTCCAGAGCGGCCACCCGCCCCCCCCCCTCACATTATTGTCCAGAGCGGCCACCCGCCCCCCCCCCTCACATTATTGTCCAGAGCGGCCACCCGCCCCCCCCCTCACATTATTGTCCAGAGCGGCCACCCGCCCCCCCCCCCTCACATTATTGTCCAGAGCGGCCACCCGCCCCCCCCCTCCCATTATTGTCCAGAGCGGCCGCCCGCCCCCCTCACGTTATTGTCCAGAGCGGCCGCCCGGCCCCCTCACGTTATTGTCCAGAGCGGCCGCCCGCCCCCCTCACATTATTGTCCAGAGCGGCCGCCCGCCCCCCTCACATTATTGTCCAGAGCGGCCGCCCGCCCCCCTCACATTATTGTCCAGAGCGGCCGCCCGCCCCCCTCACATTATTGTCCAGAGCGGCCGCCCGCCCC
The DNA here is from genome assembly GCF_037356315.1 of Lithobates pipiens. Lineage (NCBI taxonomy): Eukaryota > Metazoa > Chordata > Amphibia > Anura > Ranidae > Lithobates > Lithobates pipiens. Next base: position 561,238,646 of record NW_027507764.1, on the reverse strand, counting down.
CCTCACATTATTGTCCAGAGCGGCCGCCCGCCCCCCTCACATTATTGTCCAGAGCGGCCGCCCGCCCCCCTCACATTATTGTCCAGAGCGGCCGCCCGCCCCCCTCACATTATTGTCCAGAGCGGCCGCCCGCCCCCCTCACATTATTGTCCAGAGCGGCCGCCCGCCCCCCTCACATTATTGTCCAGAGCGGCCGCCCGCCCCCCTCACATTATTGTCCGCCCTCTCCCCCTCACATTATTGTCCAGAGCGGCCGCCCGCCCCTCACATTATTGTCCAGAGCGGCCGCCCGCCCCTCACATTATTGTCCAGAGCGGCCGCCCGCCCCCCTCACATTATTGTCCAGAGCGACCGCCCCCCCTTCACATTATTGGCCGCCCTCTCCCCCTCACATTATTGTCCAGAGCGGCCGCCCGCCCCCCCTCACATTATTGTCCAGAGCGACCGCCCCCCCTTCACATTATTGGCCGCCCTCTCCCCCTCACATTATTGTCCAGAGCGGCCGCCCGCCTCCCTCACATTACTGTCCTGAGCCCCCCAGCCCTAGCAACCAGTCACCTGTCTGTTAACTCAGGAAGCCAACCCTCTGTCTAGAACTATCCTGCCTCCCGCCCCACTGTGAGGATGACCGTGGTAATGGCTGCAGGGCACAACAGGCTTCTAAATGGTGGGACCACAGAGGTCCGGACAGGACACTGAGTCGGTCCAGATGTGGACTGCAGTCCGCCATTTAGTGATGCCTGGTGTAGGAGGTTTATTGTTTTGCTTTCTGGTAGATAAAGGCCCATGTGATGCCATCTACCCTGCCACTGATCCCAGATTGCTAAGAGAGCAGCTAGAGCTGGTACCTGTTCTTATGACGTCGCTCCCTGGCTGGCAAGCAGGAGTCTTTACTCCTTCAGCAGGTGAGGAAATGACGTGGTCTGAGCCTACGAGTAGTCTCTTCACTGATCTGGTTGCTAATATGACATGGCCACCAGGGCTTGCCTCTACTGTCGGCAAACAGGGCGATTTTTGGGTGGGTTTTTTTTGCCCCTGAAATGCACCTTGTATAACAGCGATAAAGCAGTTGATGGACACGGCACCCACAGAGTGTCGTCGCTTATAGTGCATCAAAAGCCCTGTGAAGGGCGATCACACATGCTGGAAAACCGCCTGCAAATGCTTTAATAAACAAGAAGTGCATTGGAGTGAGATAAAAGGATTTGCAAAGCACAAATGGAGCAAATATGGCTTCCTCTATTTGCATAAATTGCTGTACAAAATGCACAAAACCAGATATTCACAAACATTGATAAGACTGTTTACATTAGGCTGATTTATTTTATTCCGTGCTTATCACTAAAAACATTAACATTAACACTTTCCGGTTAGGAAAGGCAATGACCTTGAGAAGAGGTTGCATCCTCCTGATCATCATTTAGTTTTCGCAATTGAACTTCCATTCATTCGTTACTTCTTGACCTTTCACCTCTGCCGCTACTGAACAATCATCGTCCTCTCACCGCTGCGTCTGTCCCTGGTGCCAGTAGTCCTACTCAGCTGCTGGCTGCTTGACCTTGGTGTCAGAGGACAAAAATCGATCGTCGTTTTATTTCCTCCCCAGGGGAATAATAATAATCTGTGAATGTCTCCTACAAACCTATTGTGTGCAGTGCGGTTGTGACTGATGTTCAGGCTGAACAAGGGGGACATTTCTGTCTTGTCTTTCCTTGCGTGTAGTAAGCAGTAGGGGATCGCTCTCTGTATTGCTTTGCTCTGCCTTATGTAAGTGTTCAGCTTTCCTAGAGGCAGCCTAGACTGTGCACGGCGTATACTATGGGCTCTGGCTTGTGTGAATAATGCTTCTGTCATGTAACTGAGAAGACACAAAGGCATTGCTCCTGTATTCCTACAATTGCAGGTCTTTTCATTGTATTTTCTTCTATGGAACAAGAACTTATCATATATCATTTCTCCAATTGTCAATTCTGTAACAACTTCAGCTCCGGAATATTTACTCCCCACCCCCTTCCTGACCAGACCATTTCTTACAATACAGCACTGCGTTACTTTAACTGACAATTGCGCGATCATGTGATGCTGTACCCATATAAAACTTTTTTGTCCTTCCTTTTTTTATTTTAAAATAAAAAAGCTACATGTGAAAAAATTTTTTTTTTTTAGTGGTATTTGATCACTTCTGCGTTTTTAATTATTTGTGCTATAAACAAAAAAGATTGACAATTTAAAACATTTTTTTTTTTTTTTTTTAATTGTCAGTCTTTTTTTTTAATTGCACAAAAATTTAAAACGCAGAAGTTATCAAATACCACTAAAAGAAAGCTATACTTGTATGAAAAAGAAAAAAGTACTTTCTGCTGTAAAACATACAATACAAAAAATTTTATTTTTTCAACGATTTAGGCCAATATGTATTTTACTACTTATTTTTGGTAATAAAATCCCAATAAGAGTATATTGATTTGGTTTGCGCAAACTATGGGATATGTTAACGGAATTTTTTATTTCTTTTTTTTTTTTTTTTTTACTAGTAATGGCAACTTATAGCGAGACTGTGATATTGTGGTGGACAAATCAGACACTAACTGACCTTTTTGACTTCTTTTGGGGACCAGTGACACTAAAGCCCCTCAGATTTTCTGCTGATTTTTTTTTTTTTCCTTCAGATTTAACAAAACCATATAATATGAGGTCAAACCTCAAAGGCGTTTCAATGTGTATGCAATCAGGCAGGCCCTTGCACTACATGGTTTTTGGTAAATCTGAAGATGACAAAAATCAGCAGAAAATCTGATAGTGTGTATGGGGCTTAAGGCTTCATGTACACAGGACGTTTGAAAAACTCTTCTGAACACTGGAACTTGACAGCTTGTAACCGACGTTTACAAACTTCAGTTGTGACACTTTTACCAGCCAAATTTATGAGCCTTTAGAAGCGTTTTTAGTGGGGAATCATTTCTGATTATTTGTAATGGTAAAAAATAGACTTTTCAGAACCCTTATATGTTGTGGGCTGCAATGCTCTATCTCTCTCTTTCTCATGAAATGATTCCCCACTGAAAATGCTTATAAACGCAAGTTACCGCGCTTACACGCTGTTACAGGCATTTCAGATGCCTTTGAACATCCGTCCTCAATGCATTTTTTTTTTTGCTTTCCAAAAAATGCTTCTAACCTCAACTGCCTGGAAAAGACTATAAATGACTAGGTGTACATATGCAGATAAGATAACATAGAGGAGAGTTGAGGGACAGCTGAAAAAAAAAGCCCAACTCCTAAACCTCCATTTACTAGCATGAGGCTTAATGAGGAAGAAAACCCTGATGGGTTTTAGCATAATGGGCTACTATGCATCACATTGTAGCCCATTATGTGTCACTTACCTGACACCGAAGCCTGCGATCTCACCACTGTCCCCACTAGCAGCGAGCGTCCATCTACACCTCTCTTCCTTCCGGGGCCGCAAACTCCGGCTCTGTGACTGGCCAGAGTTGCGTGACGTCATTCCCGCGCATGCGAGTGGGAGCCGTCAATCACGCCATGACCCTCTTTAGAAATGGCACGATCTGCCCTTTCTAAAGTCCGCATGCGCAGTAGACACTGGCGCACAGCTTTATTTTAAATATCTCCTAAACAGTGGAGGTTTAGGAGATATTTCCAGCACCTGCAGGTAAGCCTTAATATAGGCTTACCTGTAGGTAAAAGTGGTTGTACAGGGTATACAACCTCTCTAAATATAGTGATCAGTGCTAAAAATATGCACTAAATATAGTGATCAGGGCTAAAAATATGCACTGTCACTGTACTAATGACACTGGCTGGGAAGTGGGCGATCAACGGGTTAACTGTGCCAAGCCAGTATTTTAGTGTAATGGGAGATGTGCCTTTACTAGTGGAAGGCATGGATCGGTGCCCTTGCTTTTCAGAGACCCAGGATCCATGCCTTCTGTACTGACAGAACGGCGATCTGCCTTGTTTACATAGACAGACTGCCATTCTGCCTCTGTACCGAACAATCAGTGGGTGCCAGCGGACATTGAGGACATTGGCTCCTGCTGTGTAGAGAATCGCAGTGTGGAGGGAGCCGGCAGCGGCACTCGCTTGCGCCCGATACCACGGAAGTGCAGGGGCACACACACACGTGTGCGCGTGCGTGCGTGCGTGTGTGTGTGATCATGCACAGAGTGGCCACCCCGTAGTAGTAAAACCAAGGATAGAAATAATGTACAAAAATTCTCGTATGACAGGCTTTTTTTTTTGTTGTTGTTTATGATCATGCGCAGCATTCTGTATCTGATATGTCTCCTGCAAAAATTTTACCCATTAAAAGAAAATTGTTTATTCTGTTCACATACGAGGAATATTTGGGTGGAATCGGCTTTCAAAAGTTATGTAAACAATATCAGAAAATTGTACGGCTCGGTTCACACTGCCGTGACCTGAAAGATTTGCGGTGTGACTTTGCCAGGCGACTTCCTGGCGACTTGAGTACTACTTTCTACTTTTGATAGAAGAGAATAGAAGTCACCTTGAAGTAGTACAGGAACCTTTTCTGAAGTCGGAAACAGATCTCATTGACTAACATAGGATGGCACATGTCACGAGTGGCGGTTCACACGGATGCGACTTGAGAGTTCCTAGTTGCATGACAGGTGGCACCTTATTAACGGCAAAGGAACCCTTCTAATCAGTTCAACTCAAGTTGCAGCGACTAAGAAAAAGGTTTCCTGCTTTACTTTTGGGCGACTTCATCACGATTTGCATTGACTTCTGTTAATGAAGTTGCAAGCATGCGGCTGTCAAAGTCACATAGATATGAACTGGCACTAATATGGGTGTAACATGAAAGGTGGATTTATACTCGCCTTCATTGTACTACTTTTTTTTTTTTCTTTCTAGCTGCTGTAAAACTATTTATTATTGGTGCTACATAAATCAATAACAGTTTGCACAGAGCTTTACATCATCAGTTACAATTCAATACAGGAGGGATCAGAGGGCCCCGCTCGTCAGCTTACAGTCTCAATAAAAATGCATGGTGTCAGCTGGTTATGTTGTGGGGTTGAAGAGAGAGGGGAATGCTCTGTAGTCCAGCAGTGAGAATTTGAAGTATATTTCTAAGTGGACAGACTTTTTAATACATCATTTGAAAATGACAGACCTTGTGGCGTATCCCTTATTGATCTGAGGAAGAAGTATAGGTTTTAGGAGACCTGGATGTGGTAGAATACTGATGCTAGGCCATCCAGAGAGGAGTGGGCAGAGAAGAGACCCTTAAAGCGAAGCTCCACCCAAAAGGGGAAGCTCAGCTTGTTCGCAGACTCCCCCTCCACTGCCACATTTGGCACTTTTTTTGGGGGGGGAGGGGGAGCGGGTACCTGGCTTTGACAGCCACCCGCCCACTTCCTGGTAAGATTGCTGCACAGCGATCTGCGTCATGTCCGGCCCCTCCTCCTTCACCCCGCTGCCTTCCCGGACCTTTGTGTGTCCAAGATGACGATGGGAGGAAACCGGCAGTGAAGCCTGCCCTTACTTGCATTGCCGGAGCCTGAACCAAAAGCCAATGGACGAATTTACTTCCTGGAATCTAGCTGCCCTTAGCTCAGGCATGCAGACAGGGGTGTGTGTGCTTAGCTGAGAAAGCCCCTCCTGAAGACTACTGGGATGTGTGACATCATTTGCCCAGGCATGGAAACCAGAAATGTAAAAAAAAAAAGTTTAAACCAAGCATATATGATATACTTTCCTATTCGTTTACTAATGCTAGCAGCATAAAAATAGTCAATGTTGTTTGAGCGAGCGAATTTCTGCTTTAAAACAAAAGTTAATGGGCTCTCTAGTGCAATAAAACCCACCAAGGTGATGCATGCATCAAAGTACTTATTTTACTTTTTATTAAAGGCAGCACACCACAATGCATGATAATGTGTTACCATGTGTTGTGTGAAAACGCACATGCTTTGGCAGGGTGCATTGGGGTGTCATAAGGATTACAGTTCTTACGTTTTTAAAGCGGAGATCCACCCTAAAATAAAAAAAATTACATTAGCATTCTCCAAAAAAAAATAAAAAATAAATCGTAAAAAAAATTTTTTTTTACTTACCAGAAAAGCCTGTTGCTAGGCATTATTCCTAATCTGCCTCTTCCTATTCCACGGCGCTGTGCCGTCACTTCCTCCTCTTCGATGAGCTTCTGGGAGCTGTGTGTGTGTGTGTGTGTGTGTGTGTGTGTGTGTGTGTCCCCCAGAAATCGGCCATTCACAAAGTGTCACGCGACTTTCGCATGCGCAGTAGGAAACGGGCAGTGAAGCCCCAAGGTTCCACTGCCTGTTTCCTTTCGTTAAGATGGCAGGGCCGGCACCCAATCCCATGGACGGATCGGCCTCAGGGGGCAGACATCGCGGACTGCCTGGACAGGTAAGTGTCCTTATTAAAATTCAGCAGCTACAGTGTTTGTTGCTGCTGACTTAAAAATAAAAAATAAATTGCATCTGGAACACCGCTTTAAAGAGGAAGTAAACCCTGATGGGTTTACTTCTTTTTTTCCCTGCAAAGGTAAAGCATAATGGACTACTATGCATCGCATAGTAGCTCATTATGTGTCACTTACCTGACACAGGAGCCAGCGAAGTCGCCGCTGTCCCCTGTAGTCCGCCGCATCCATCTTGCTGGTGGCGTCTCGCAGCTCCGACGAATGACAGCGGCGAAGCCGCGATGACGTCACTCCCGCGCATGCGCACGGGAGTCGCATCTCGCAGCTCCGCCGCTGCCATTCGGCGAAGCCGCGATTACGTCACTCCCGCGCATGCGCACGGGAGTCGACAAATTAGGCAAATCCATTCTTGGACTTGCCGCATTTGGTGCGCCTGCGCGCCGCTGTCTACGGCGCATGCGCCGTAGACAGCGGTGCCCATTTTCGGGCAAATATCTCCTAAACCATATAGGTTTAGGAGATATTGCTTGGACCTACAGGTAAGCCTTAATCTAGGCTTACCTGTAGGTCAAAGTGGTTTGAAAGGGTTTACTTCCTCTTTAAGTTTTAATAGAACAGAGAGAGGGATTAGAAGGTCTGTCAGTTATTTGCTACTGTCTGTCTCTGCCAAGGAGATTCACCCACTTTTTATTTGTCCTGGTGAAAGGAATATCCCGTACTTTGGGTTGTCCCTAGAACAGGAATAGAGGGGAAATCATAAAAATGGGCACATTAGTTATGGTGACAACCAGGAATTCTCTCACTTTGGAGGTATTTCCTGTTTTGGCTTTGTCACAGGAAGTAAAAGGATATCTCCCAGTGGCAAAAAAAAAAAACCTGACAGGGGTTATAACCCTCTGTCCAATATGGGGAGGAAAAAAAATAAGGTTTTGCCTTTTAGTTCAACTTTAACTACTTCCCGACTGCCGGCCATCAAATGACGGCCAGGCAGCGCACCTATTGTGGTGGGAGGGTGTCATATAACGTCCTCCCTCTTAAACAAGGAATGCGCGCGATCGTGCACGCGCATCCCTGTTCCTTCGGTGGCGGCGTGTCACGGAGACACCGCTTGCCACCGAGGCGGGTGAACAGCCATTGGGCATGGCTGTTTACCATGTGACTTCATCACGGCCGATCACAGATGGTCACACCCCCACTGTGCACGGTGCGTGCGTGCGCACGTCGGTGGTGGCGTGTTCCCGGGAACACTGCTAGTCACCAACACTGGTAAACAGCCATTGGCCAGCTGTTTACCCACGTGATCGCTAAAATGTAAACAAACCGCGGTAACGAGATGTTACCGGGTTCTCCTCCTCGCACACCGATCGTGTGTGAGGAGGAGATTGTGGTAACATCTCGTTACCGCTTACAGTGTACACCAATCACACTGATTCCCTCCCCCCCAATAAAGAGGGACCTATCAATCACAGCCCATCAGAGTACCCAAATAACACTCTCGATTTTTACACTGTCACTTTACTTATTGATCATTATTTGTGTGTTTTATGCTATTTATGTATGCATTTGGTACTCGTATTATTGGGTGTGTATTGCATATTATTTAGCACAGTGCTATTTTTATATTTATTAATTATATTCTGATTTTAGCTGCTGTATTATATATTGATCAATTCCCTTTTATTTTTGATTTACACGATGAGATACTCATCACATTTGTAGCGCAGCGTATATATTGACTCATTTATACTTGCGCGATTTGTGAGATGTGTTTAACGCTAGCAGCTTTCCTTCTCCATATATTAGCTGGCCATTTGGTCAGTGGTGGCTCATAGGATCCTTTTGTGTTTTTTTTTTTTTTTTTTTTTGTATTTTATTTTTTATTTTATAGGATAACGTAGAGGGGAGTTTATGGGCTGTTAAAAAAAAAAAGAAAAGAAAAACACGCCCAAACTCTCAAAAACAGACGTTTTGAGCTTCAGTGTGCATAGAGCCTTAAAAAAGTCATTTGGATTGTCGTCCCCCCCCCCCCCGCCCCCCCATAAAGAAAATGACTTTCAATATTCTGTATGATTAAAAATGTTAAGAGGATAACTAAAGTTTTTTTTCTCTTTAAAACAAACATGTCATACTGTGCATACTGTGTTTCTGTGCAAAACCCTCTGTGCAGTTGGTTTAGCACAGAGTGGCCCCGGTCCTCCTCTTCTGGGGTGGCTACTCCTCTTCTTGAGTGCCCCGTTGGAGAGCCGCTCTCCCTCGGGGGCACTCGTGCGGACGCGCTCCCATGTCCTGCTGCGCCTATTGACACATACAGCAGGACTCGGGCCCCCGTATTATTGAATTTGATTGACAGCAGCGGGAGCCAATGGCTGCGCTGCTATGAATCTATTCAATCAGACACCCTATGCATTAAAGCGGAGGTCCACCCTAAAGTGGACCTTCCGCTCATTGGAACCCTCCCCCCCCTCCGGCGCCACAATTGGCACCTTTCAGGGGGGAGGGGGGTGCAGGTACCTGTACAGTACAGGTATCTGCACCCACTTCCGGCGTAGATTCTGCAGAAGGTACGCCCCTTTCCGCAGAATCTACGCCCCTTTCCGAAGGTCCCCCGCTGCCTGCTGGGAAACACACGGATCCCAGAGACAGCGAGGACCATCATTATTGCGCAGCGAGACTCGCGCATGCGCAGTAGGGAACCGGCAAATGAAGCCGAAAGGCTCCACTTCCTGATTCCCATACCCAAGATGGCGGCGGCAGCACCCGAGAGACGATCGAGAGATCGGCTTTGGGTGCCGACATCGCGGGCGCACTGAGCGGGTAAGTGTCATTATTTTAAAAGTCAGCAGCTGCAGTATTTGTAGCTGCTGGCTTTTAAAAAAAAAAACGCGGAGTCCCGCTTTAAGGTGAAAAAACTTCCATCGCTGACCAGCCCCCCCCCCCCCCCCCGTTTTGTTCATCTGAGCCCATTTGTTCCCACACCAGAGAGACGTGCACACCCTCTCTCCTGGGGTCTTGGCTCTTGATTGGATAGATTGATGGCGGCACAGCACTTGGCTCCCGCTGCTGTCAATCAAATGATGCGGGGGCAGGGCCGATTCCGGCATCCTCTGTCTATGGATGCAAATGCTGGAATTGGGAAAGCACCCGAACCGTAACCCCCTGGAGAGTGCTTCTCTTAGGGGGTTTCCCGATGCGGGGAAGAGCCGCAAGCATCGTTTGGGGACCCCCAGAAGAGGAGGTTCGGGGCCACTCTGTGCAAAACGAACTGCACAGCGGAGGTAAGTATGACATGTTTGTTAAAAAAAAAAAAAAAAATAGGGTTTACAACCCCTTTTTAAATAAAAAGCAGAAAGGGATGCTGCATTGATGGATTGGTGTTCTGGCCTGGGTACCCTGAGATTGCTCAGTGTTTGTTATGGTCTTTCGGCGATCTGAAATGCACATTGCTATGAGTCATGGCTTGAAAAGGACAAGAAGTTCTGGCTTGGTGCTGGTCCAAAACAGACCACACTCTGTGTGATCTTTGTAAAAATCTCTTACTCTTTCCCTAGGACTTCTCATTACCCAATTACAGGTTGGTAAGTTAATACCACCCTTTCCGTCTCGCTGCCTTAGAGAGCCTACCATGCATGCTAATTGAAAGGCGCTGGATAAATGCAAGGTATTATTATGGCATGTTGTCACAGTGCCGCTCAGACCGATTCCTCTACGTGTTACAGCCATTCACCTATTTCCTAACCGCAGCCATGTGCCATCCTGTAATCTGCTGCTATGAGGATGCTGATTAGCAGAATCGCTATTCTCTCTGATGGTACAGCAGATACAGATGCTGGGCATGTGTATGGAGTACAGGATGGGAGTGCAGCCTTTTCTGCTCCCTCCTTGTGAGTCGTTTCTTCATGTCTACATGTAATCGGCTAGAGACAATCTGCGCTTTCCCTGCACTGCATAGGATACTTAAAGTGACCCGGTTACTGGAAAAGATTCATAGAAAAGTCCCTTGTAAAAGAAGGTATTTTGTATTTACCTGGTCCAAAGCAAATTTGTGAAATCTATGATTTGCTGCAGAGCCTGGAGCCTATAACACGTGAAGAATCTTCACCTCTGACACACTTCAGATGTGTCGGATGCCTGAAACCCCCCCCCCCCACCCCCTCCCCACCACCACAATCTGTGGTTCCTTCTACCTCTGTTATATCACTTGTGCATCCTGTAGTGATGTTGGAGCAGGCAGGAGGAACCACTGAGAGAGGTGGGGGGGGGTACGCAGGCACCAAACACACCACCTGGCCTGTGAAGGTTTCTTCAGATGTTGGAGAGAAAAGTATAAAGTATCGTCCATTATATGACAGTCGCTTTAACCACTTAAAGTGGTTGTAAACCCTTACAAACCACTTTGACCTACAAGTAAGCCTAGATTAAGGATTACCTGTAGGTCCAAGAAATATCTCCTAAACCTATACGGGCGGTTGGTTGGGGAGGAAAATACACTTTAATGAATTAAAAAACAAAAACATTATATACCCCACTTTCTTTTTTTTTTTTTTTGTATAATATGCAAGATATTACGCAAAGTAAATAGACGCCTAACCTGTCACACTTAAAAACTGTGGGCGCTCGGGGAATGACGCAAAACTATGGAACTTAAAAATCTCCGTAGGCGATGCTTTAAAAATTTCAACCGGTTACCATTTTAGAGTTACAGAGGAGGTATAGCGTTAGTGGTGACAGCTCACGTGTCTGGTGCATACACCATTTACAAATGTGGCCGTGGCCTACGTATGCGATCACTACTGTGCGCGGGGATGGGGGCGCATTACAATGTTTTTATTTGTTTTTTATTTGTTTTTTATTATATTTTTAACATTTTTACACTGTCCCTTTTTAAAATGTATTTTTGTAATCACTTTTATTGCTATTGCAAGGAATGTAAACATCGCTTGCGATAACAATACATCGTGGCAGGTCCGCTTTATAGAGAGATCTGGGATCTTAAAGACCTCAAACCTCTCCTTTTACTCTTAAAAACAAATAAAAAAAAAAAAAAAAAACATTTTATACATGGCCTGAGAACCGGAAGTGACATCATGATGTCTCTCCAGTCCTCCAAGGGCCATCTTGCCATCGCTTACCTCAATGCGAAAACGCTACCGACGCCAGATTGTTCCTGGCCTCAGCGATCAGTAACGTAAGCTCGGGAACCACCTGAAGGGGGGGGGGCACCTCTCCTGCCGCTTCTAAAAGCGATCCCGCAGCGAATCTTCCATAACCCCGATATTTAACATCAAAGTAATGATGTATTTTCCCAGTTGGGTGACTTGACACTTGTGAAGTCAAAATCCATGTATTTCAATGGTCCCGTTCTAACTGGTGCGACTCAAAAAAAAGTTTTTTGTATTACTTTGTACTGTCTTCAGTGCAACTTGTTCTCCCATGGTTCTCACCAGTCGCATGACATTGCATCGCAAAGTCGCACTGTAAATCACACGACTTTGGGGTCACAATAGTGGAAACTAAGCCTAAGACGAGGTTTACACCTTACCGGTGCGTTGCATTACAGGCATGTGAGTTTTATCGCATGGTAAAGTGTACTGCGTTACACAGACCATTTCAAATGAGTGGGTCTGGCAGTGCACCTCAACAACCCTGAAAGTGTACCTGAACCTTTTCTGGCAGTGCACCGCACCACGACAACGCATGCGATGCAGCGCACCTTTTTTCTGCAGGGTGTGCTGGGGTACTATTCAGAATCAGTGGCACCACATTACACCAATGCATGATAAAGCGACCATACAGATTATTTTGGTTCAGATGGACAAATCCACCCACTGTGCTTAATGCATCTGTAGGGATGAAGCCTCTGTTCCCCAAACGTTTTATGTCTGGCTCCTTTTGGTTTTTCAATCAAAGGATAGTGGGAGGGGACCGATGGAGGCCTATGGGGGCACCCATGTAGGGATTTTTGGCTGTTTCATCAGGAAACGCCTGAAATTTGCATAGCATATGGCCAGCTTTACAGCGTGGATGGAGGAATTTCCATAACTGGCTATTGTATTCAGACAGCCCCAGCACCATTGAGTACAACGGCACTGCCAAATGACTGAATCTGAATGGAAACAGTCACTGCTCGGCTGATCATTTTCCACCCCTCTAAAGCTGGCCATACGTTATACTATTTTTTTTTCTTTTTCAATTATTATTATTATACACAATTTATATAGCGCCAACAGTTTACGCAGCACTTTACAATGTATAAGGGGGACAACACAATTACAGTACAATACAGAAGGTACAGGAGGGCCCGGCTTGTAGAGCTTACATTCTAAAGGGAGGGGGTGGTGGTACAAAAGGTAATAGCTGCAGAGAATGATTTGATGGGGGCGGCTCAGGGACAGTTGTTAGGTGGGTGTGGGATAGGCTTCCCTGAATAAATGAGTTTTCAGGGATCTCCTAAAGGTGGACAGGGTAGGGGCTGATTGGACAGACTGGGTCAGGGAGTTCCAGAGGATGGGAGAGGCTCTGGAGAAGTCTTGAAGGTGAGTATGGGAGGAGGTAACAAGAGAGCTAGAGAGCAGGAGGTCCTGGGAGGAGCGGAGGGGACAATTTGGGTGATATCTGCAGATGAGGTTGGTGATGTAGATGGGGGCGATGTTGTGAATGGCCTTGTATGTTATGGTTAGCATTTTGAATTTTATACGGTGGGGTAGGGGGAGCCAGTGAAGGGATTGGCAGAGAGCGGCAGCAGTCACGGAATGATTAGTGAGGTGTATTAGTCTAGCAGCAGCATTCATAATAGACTGAAGGGGGGATAGCCTGCGTAAGGGTAGGCCGTTAAGGAGAGAGTTGCAGTAGTCAAGGCGGGAAATAATCAAGGAGTGAATAAGTTGCTTTGTGGTGTCATTAGTCAGGAAGGGTCGGATTCTGGAGATATTGCGGAGGTGAAGATGGCAGGATTTAGCCAGTGATTGGATATTGGATTATCTTTAGATTTACCTTAAACTATGTAGTGCGAGGGCCTGCCTGATTGCATACAAATTAAAAGTGTTTAGGTATGACCTCATATTATATGGTTTTGGTAAATCTAAAGGAAAATTGTAGAAGAAAATTGTGTAATGTATGGCCAGCCTTCGTTATTTCATTGACGTTTGTTGGGCTGTGCATCCAGGACTCCCCATGGCTCCAGTTTCAGACAGTTCAGCAGGAATGGCCAGCTTTAGTTAGGCCGCGTACACACGGGCGGACTGTCTGACGGACACGTTTCAGCGAACAATCCGCTCGTGTGTGGGCTTCAGCGGACTTTTTCAGCGGACAGTCTGGCGGACTAAGTCTTTCGGAATTTCCGTAATATTGTCCGTCCAACTTTGGTTTCAGCGGACAGTCCGCTCGTGAGTAGGCAAGTTGGACGGACCAAGTATGGCGCATGCTCAGAAAGGATTTACACGGCCGAAGGTTGCATTGCTGTGTATTGGACGTCGTATTTCTAGTCCCGTCGTACGCGCTGTACACGTCATCGCGCAAGCTTTCAACGGACTGTCTGTTCATCGTGTGTGGTCAAGTCCGTTCATTCAAAAGTAGGACGGACTGTCTGTCGGATTGTCTGACGGACTTAGTTGGCCAGACAGTCCGCCCGTGTGTACGCGGCCTTACTGTGTTGGGTTTTCTTTTCTATGCAAGTGAGATCGCAGGTTAGTGAAGATTGTTGCTTTGCTTTTTTTTTTTTTTTTTTTTTTTTTTGCTTCTTTTTTTATTGCTATAATATATATGATGGAAGGTTTGTGGCTTTCTGCATTTTTATTTAAAGTGTATTTTATTGTTGAAAATATTTATTGGGTCTGTCTCTTGAAGTTTCCAGTTCCCAATGTAAAGGAATTTATTGCGCCACGAAACAGTGTTGAAATTGTGTGCTGTGCTTTGGTGATTTATTGCATGTGTAACAGTATAGTGATGACGTATAACATTCCTTGTAGGAATTTGCAATAAGCTTCTTCCTTAGAGAGGATTGAAGGACCTTGCTGAATGAGGCTCATTGCTACTGTGGACAGGGTATGAATTTGGAAGGTTCGGGGCCTCTGAATTCTGGTAGCTGAATGCAGAAATTCATCAAAGCACTAAACGTTTCTATTCCTGCCAGAAGGTTTGAAAAGGACAATAAGGCTGGGGCCAAACCAATGCGAATTGGATGACCCCCTCTGTGCAGGGTGTGCGCACACGACCTCTGGGGGTCGAAAACAGGAAAGACGTACCCGCATGGGATTTCGCCCAGGAGAGCCATTCTGCCGCAGTATATCTGCGTGAGCCAGTCGGGAACTGGTTAAAACTTTTTACTGTTTAAGAAAATATATATACTTTTATAGTCTATGGAGGGGCACATGTGGACTTTAAAGTGGAGCTCCACCCACATTGGGCGGCACAGTGGTGTAGTGGGTAGCACTCTTGCCTAGCAGTAAAAAGGGTCGCTGGTTCGTGTCCCAACCACGACACTACCTGCCTGGAGTTTGCATGTTCTCTCTGTGCCTGCGTGGGTTTCCTCTGGGTTCTCCAGTTTCCTCCCACACTCCAGACATGCAGGTAGGTTAATTGGCTTCTGTCCAAAATTGGCCCTAGTACAGCGATATGCAATTATCGCACCTCCAGTTGTTGCAAAACTACAAGTCCCATCATGCCTCTGCCTCTGGGTGTCATGCTTGTGGCTGTCAGTCTTGCTATGCCTCATGGGACTTGTAGTTCTGCAACAGCTGGAGGTCCGCTAATTGCATTTCCCTGCCCTAGTATATGAATGGGGACCTTGGATTGTGGGTTCCTTGAGGGTAGGGACTGATGTGAGTGTGCAATGTACAGGGATAGGGACAATTGTAGACACTCACTCAGGTTGAACTGGATGGACTGGTGTCTTTATTCAACCTATGTAACTATTAGCTTCGTTCACATTATTATTATACAGGATTTATATAGCGTCAACAGTTTGCGCAGCGCTTTACAACACGCAGGCAGACAATACAGTTAAAATTCAATGCAGGAGGAATTTAGGGGGCCCTGCTCGTTAGAGTTTACGTTCACATATATGCGATCGCGGTTTCACCGTGGGAGTTCAGTGCGGTTCTGTCCACCGGTTCAGGTGCAAATCTTTACCTGAAATCACACCTGAAGCGGACTGAAAAATGCATAGGACTCTTCAGAACCGCACCGCGGCCGTCCCACACTTGTCCCCTGCTTCATTGAGAAGGCTGCCAGTTCACATGTTTTGCCAATCTGATGCGGTTCAAAAATGCATCCGATTCTCACATACGTGTCAACGGAGCCTAGTCATGCTGGAAACCAGGTAGCAAATAAACTTTATCGTTTCATCTGGTGCTGTGTACTTCGAGTCTGTTCTATCATTGTCAGTGCAAGCACATCCTCCCCTGGCTTCTGGGAAATACAAGCTTGGTGCCAGGCTTAAAATTCCTGTTTATGTTCCACTTTGGTCACTCTATGTGAATAAAAGAGGTTTATGTGCGGTGTACAGAGATACATTTACATGATAGTAGTAAAAGAGGAACTTCACTTTTATTTTCTTGGAAGTTCACAGGCACAAATCATTGTGTGCAATTTCCTCTCTTGCCAAATCTCACAATATTTTACATATCTTCATAGTGTGAAATTGTAATGACAGATGTGAAATGAGAGAGAGAGGCGTTGTTTTATTTATTATTATTTTTTTTCATTCTGTTCTACACTTATTTGCTAATTTCAGTGCAGTCTAAGAACGGCAAAAATGAATCGGTATGAAACCACTTATTTTCCAAAGAGATCTGTATTTCACATCAATTCGTTTTCTAATCCAGATGCCATGGCCAGGTCTTGACCATTCAGAAGAGTTTGGGAAAGGCGATGGTTGGATTGTCACCACCACCTTTACCCAAGTCCACTGAAGACTAACCCAGAAGGAGATTGCAAAGCTGAGAACAAAAGTTTACAGCCCCTTGGAAGCAAGGTTGAGAATTTTGGCTGCAAAGGAATGTTTTGTGCTTGGGTGCTCAACCTGTGGCCCTCCAACTGTTGCAGAGCTACAAGTCCCATGAGGCATTGCAAGGTTGACTGTTACAAGCATGACTCCCAAAGGCAGGGGGATGATGGGAATTGTAGTTCCCACAAAAGCTGGAGGGCCAAATGTTGAGCACCTATGATTTAGAGTTTGGGTTGAGAATGAAGGTGTCTAAAGCGGGGTAACATTCAGCAGGTCCCTGCATAGAAGACGGAGTATACTTTCCTCTTTAGCAGCCTCTATCTCCTACTCTGTTCCAGCACTGCAACTTTGGAGAGCCTTTTGGGCATTTTACAGTTCTGGGAGTGACAGATGCCTGTGCCCTCCATGGCATTCTGGTTTCTTCCTTCAAGCCCATGCGTCGCTGCAGGACTCAGCACCAGGACCCTGCAGGGGGGGTCCAAAGAAGGAACCAGTGTGCAGTGAGGGAGGCAGACATCCCATACTACTAATGTAGTGCCCAAAAGGCTTTCAAAGATGAAGTACTAGAATAGAGGAGAGGCTGGAGAACGAGGCCTCTGGAGAGGTGAGTATATGCTGTCTTCTTTTGCATGCAGTTAATTGATTTAACCCAGGAGTAGGCAACCCTGGAAAGGCGGAGATGTACATGAACAATAAAAAAGATCACTAGGGTGCAGCACAAAAAAAAAAAAGATAATCTAGCAAAGCCCCATTCTAACATTAAACTGGTTCTAAAGCCATAAGCTTTTTCACTTTAATGCATTCTGTGCTGCAGCTCCCCCTTTTTCTTACCTGAGCCGGATCTGATCCAGCGATTTGCGGCTACTGTCTCTCTCCTCATAGAACCTATTGATAGCAGCGGCGGGACTCAGGAGCGAGCCTGCATGGGTGCCATGAAGGAAAGCGCCTTTATGTGATGGCACCTGATGAAGAGGAGGGGTTTGGAGCTCCAGAGAGGGACCCCAGAAGAAGAGGATTGGGGATGCTCTGTGCAAAACGACTGCGCAGAGCAGGCAAGTTTAGGCATGTTGGTTATTTTTATTTAACAAAAAAAAAAAAACAGGTTTACAACCACTTTAAGTAGGGTTATAAGAGTTGAGGGGTCAGTAGTAATACAGAATTAAGAGTTTTTAATAATAAATAACGCAGGGGTCAGGAGTAATGGATCAGTAGTAGGTTTCCTACAATGTAGGGGTCAGTAGTATGTAATATAGAGTGCAGGGATCAGGAATAAGTGATCAGTAGTATGAATAGAGTTGGGGAGGTAGGAGTAAGTGATCAGTGGTATGTATCGTAGAGTGTGGGAGTTGGTAGCATATAACGTCATTTAGAGTAACAAGGAGTGGGGTCACACTATGCCCCTGCAAGCCAGCAGGGTGTGTTGTCTGCCCAAACCTGCTATATTTTGGCACACTTGGTAAAAGAAATGCAGGTCTGCCGGCTTAGGTCTGTGCTCTGCAGCGTTGGGCTGGGTGTTGTCAGAACCTGGTGGTCGGCAGGTCGTTCCTGATCAACCTCTCATGCTCACAATTGACCGGTTGCCAATCCAATAGTAAACCCTTTAAAACCACACAGTGTTTCTTCAAGTGAACCTTCTGATATTTTGTTGCGTTTCCTGGATAGAATTGGCAGTACACAGGTTGGCTTGTTGTGTAATTTGTTCTGCCGTTTGTCTTTTGTCACCAGTGCTAAGTCGACAATGTTTGCATGAACCCTTCTGTCCACAAGAGCAAGACTGAATGAGGACGGAATATAATCCTATATGGACGGTTAATAATGGAAACCATCAATACAATTCTAAACGTGTTCATCCAACGTTGCTAGGGACTAGATGATCAGTTCAGAAGTGGCTGCTCCCTGTTTTATCTGTGTAGAGAGGAAGTGTGGCATATAAATCTTTGATAAATGTCACAAGTTGATTGTGCCCGTTATGTCACAAATAGATTTTTTTTTTTTTTAATTTTTTTTTTATGTCTCAAACCGAAAAAGCATTTTCATTTACAAACACGGAAAAGTTTAGACTCAAGCTGTTCGTGTTTTAAGGTGCCCTGGTCGCCTTGAGGTTGGTACCTTTATGGCTGCCTTCTTATGAATTAAAATGGAATATTAAAGTCTATTAAAAAAATAAAATGCTTTGGCCCAGGTATATATAAAAGGCATAATACACCTTTTAGGCCCGGATCAAACTGGTGCAAAATACGCTCCGACTTTGGGATCTCATGCCGCATGACGTGTACAAATCAACGCTTCCCTATGGGAGCCGTCTTAACTGGTCCGACACAAGTCGGTCTGACTTTAGAAAAGGTTCCTGCACCACTTTGGTCCATTTTCAGCCCGCTGAATATAGATGAAGTCGGATCCTTGTCCTAACCGTCCGACATGCTGATTACAGCAGCGGTAAAAGGAATTTGTGACACTGGGATTGTTTTGATTGGTCAAAGGACAAGTCAGACTATCTCAAAGTCAGAGCAAAATTGTATCCTGTTCATTCAAGTTGGATGGAAGTAGGACCGATGTAGGATCAATGTCGCAGGTCAAAGTAATAAGACAGTCGTACAACAGTTGGGGTGCACCAGTGTGAACCCGGCCTTAGGTCATGCTTCATATTATACCTATATTTAGGGTGTAACATGACACATGATTGCATTCCCTAACCCCCCCCCCCCCAACCATCAAACCGCTCCCCCACTTACCTGAATTGTGGGGTGCTTCTTACTGCAGCCTTTTGTTTTTGTTTGAATTAGGTGAAGATGTGCTTGAGCTCCATCCATTGACGGGGATCTGTTGGTGGGAAAATGACAAGTCCCATCTTCCACTGTGGTGGAGAGACTAGTTGCAGCGGAGCACAAGGGCAGTAACATCAGAACACTTGTAATCCTTTGTTTACTTCCGCCAGCCCCATAGAAGAAGGTCTGTATCTCTGTACAAACCTGGGACTGGGGTGTGAACAACACAGGAGTCTGTTCATTGCACTCATCGTACACTGATCGCAATTGTAATTGCTCATGCACACGGACGTTCTGGCACCTGGAAAAATCGGCGTTAAAAAACACGATTTTTACCGCGTTTTGCATTGGCGTTTTTGCGCGTTTTTTAGCATTAGCGTTAAGTAGCGTTTTTGAAAGAAACACATCTCTTGGCTATAGCACTCCCAAATTTCCCACAATGCCACAGAAAACAAAGAAAATATGTTGCGCGTTTTTCCGCGATTCGCCTTTTTATAGCTCTAGCTCCGCGCCATGGAATGCACTGGTCCTGGGTTTTTTTTTTTTTACAGCTTAAAAACGCCTATGCCATTTGCAGCTCAAAAACGCCTAGGTGGGCATGAAGCCATAGACTAAAATGGACAGGCGTTTTTAAGCTGTAAAAAAAGCTCAAAAAAGCGGCTGTAAAAGCGTCCGTGTGCATGAGGCCAAATTCTCTACAGGCTTTACTGCAAAAATTTAATAAAAGCATTTTTTAGGAAGGTCTGCTTAATCATGTGACCATTGTCTGCCACAGTAGTCACATGATCAGGAGTGGGTCCTGACAGTTCTTGATCATTAGTACACACTGAGAACGGTCTTTGACCGTTCTCTCTGTGTGCTGGGGGTGTGCAGTGAGTGCGAACTCAGCACAGAAACCTCTGCTGCCCATGGACGCAAAGGTGCGGCATGTTGCCATTGAGGCCCCTTTCACACTGGGGCGGTGGGTGCGTCGACGGTAAAGTGACGATATTTTTAGCGGCACTTTAACGTCAATTTGGTGGTGCTATTCTGCCGCTTTTACCCTCCACTAGTGGGCAAGAGAGGGTTAAAACCACCAGCAAATCCGTGCTGTAGCAGCGCTTTTCCGGCGATATAGCCGCGCTGCCCATTGATTTCAGTGGGCAGTAGCGGTATACACACTGCTCCTTCACCGCTCCAAAGATGCGGTTAGCAAGATTTTTTTTAACGTCCTGCCAGAGCACCGCTCCAGTGTGAGAGCTCTTGGGCTTTCACATGGGAGACACATTTTTTTTAGCACTGTAGCGCCTGCAAAACGCCCCAGTGTGAAAGGGGTCTAAAGCCTACTCTTTGCTGCTGCAGATGTGCATAATTTGGGTGGCAAGAGGTTGAAAGTCTTCAATAAAGCTGGAAGCATGTTATACATACTACTCTTCTACAAGCTGAAGCCTGTGTTAAAAGGGCCTTAGGCAGCAAAGATAAAATGTTATTCCATTATAGAGTCAGAGGAAGCCAATGCTTTTCAGAGATCCAGAACCATCCACTTCATCAGGGCTTAAGATGGGAAACCCTGTATATGAACTCAAACTAAGATTGTACAAAGCTTCAGTGCATCATCCTTTACCTACCCCCCCCCCCCCCCCCCCCCCAAATGCACATACAAAGAAACTACCGCCTTCAGGAAATACGTTTTATGTGCATTCATGGGTAAACACCAATGCACTGAAGCATCATCGGCCAGCATATTTTCAGCTCTTCACTGTCCATGTGCATACGATACGGCCTTACAGCTAGGAGACAATGTGGGGGAACCGAAGTACGGCCAAAATGCTCTTCCTTGGACCACTTGGCAGAGAATTGACACCGAAAGCTGCTAAACGAATATACGAAATATTGTTTAAAAAAAAAATCTGACCGTGCAGTGTTCTAGAGGCTTCTTAATCATAAGACTAACAGCAGAATTGCATATATTTTTGAAATGAATGCAGTTATGTTTGTATCTGAAATGTGTATTTTGTTTGGTTGCAGTTCTTCTTTAATTCCCGCCTGCATAAGGGTCTGAAAGGATTTAATCTTAACGCCGCGTACACACGACCCGACTTTTCGGCAGACAAAGTCTGATTGTTTTTCTTAAAAAATAATAATAAATCAGACGGACCTAGAAATAGAACATGTTTCAAATCTGTCCGACGGACTCAATTCCCACCAGGGAAATCTGTTCGTCTGCATGCTGGTCCGACGGACCAAATATGATGCAAGGGCAGCTATTGGCTACTGGCTATTGAACTTCCTTTTCTAGTCCGGTCATACGTCATCACATTCAAAACGAACGGACTTTAGTGTGTGCGGAAGTCCATTGGGAAGACTGTCGGACCTTTTCTACCGAAAAGTCCGGTCATGTGTAAGCAGCATAAGAGTTCACCCCTTCTGTTATTCTAGTTCTTTTTTTATTATTATTATTATTATTATTCAGGTTTTATATAGTGCCAACAGTTTGCGCAGCGCTTTACAACATGAGGGCAGACATTAGTTACATTACAATTTGGTACAAGAGGAATTGGAGGATCCTGCTTCTTAGAGCTTACAATCTAAAATTCTTAAAGCGGAACTACACTGCATCTGAGCACCACAAGCCGAAAACCTTATTTAATTCATTTTTAATATTCAGAGCAAACTCCCCCATCAATCCATGTCTCCATTCTTTATTTTGAGAAATTACTTTGAAAAACAGCCCCCCCCCCCCCCCCCCTTAGCATTTCTAGAAACAACCATCTTGAGTAAAGACAGATGACTCGTGTAGCATTTGCTTCCTGGAATGCATCTGCCCTTAGCTCAGGCATGCAGGCAGGAGGGTGTACTTAGCTTAGAAAGCCCCTCCTCCCTTCCTGAAGACTCATGGGATGTATGACATTTTCCTAGGCCTGGAAACCAGGCAGTAACTGAGGAAATGTAAATATGATACATCTCCCTTTTTACTAGTGCTAGCAGCATGAGGATTAAAGCTTGAAGGTTTTTTTACCTTCATGCCTGAGCCCCCTCTCGATCCAGAGATGTGCATGAGAGTGTTGACTGTCCCGGGACACCCTCTCCTCTTTGGCTGAGAACCAGTGAGCCAATGAGGAGATTGGGGGGTGCATAGAGTGGAGCTCAGGAGCGAGCACGCACCAGTGTCCCCATAGCAAGTGACTAGTCAAGGCGGAGGAGCCACGAGCGCTGACAGATGACCCGAGAAGAGGAGAATTAAGGCTGCTCTGTGCAAAAAACAATACACAGAGCAGGTAAGTATAACATGGTTGTTACTTTAAAGGAAAAAAAAAATCCAAACCTTTAATACCACTTTAAAAATAATGATGACAGAGTGTGAAGTTTAATATTCTACACCTCCTCTCTCCCTGGGTACGACAGCTGATGTGTGTGATTGTTTCTTGTGCAATCCAGGCAGATTGAGTTTTCACAGAATACAGAAGGTAAACCAGTGACTTTTCTTGCTGCTTCCAGTTGAGGGATTTTACTGTGTGTGAAGCACAAGGGAACGGGTGAAATTGCGACGAGGTATAAAGAGACACTCGAGCATGAGAAAAATAAGAGGCTTGAAAAAAAACATTACAGCAACACATATATATATATATATATATATATATATATATATATATATATATATATATATATATATATATATATATATATATATATATATATATACACATACACACACATTTGATTTTTCTGTGATTTTACCTGCAATTGATTACAGGGTCTACTTTATTTATTTTTATTTTTTTAAAGTAGACCCTGTAATCAATTGCAGGTAAAATCACAGAAAAATCAATAAATATAAATATATAATTTATGAAAAGAAAAAACAAATAAAATTTTTTCTTTTCATAAATTATTTTGTATTCACTTGCAGTAAAGGAAAAAAAACTTTTTTTAAATGATTATAAAGACACAGTCCACCTTTTGAAATTGTGCATTTATTAAATGTTTGCTGTCGATGGATAACAGCTGAATGCTGTGAAAGGTTGTACCCCATGATTTAAAAATGACTGTATAATAGTCTAAAAGGTGGCCTTAAAGGAGAAGTACAGCCAAAGCTTGTTTGGCTGTACTTTTGTGGATCACAGGATTGCAGTTGGTTCTGCACTTCTGCGACCCGTTTTTAGCAGACAGCAGGCTGAAGTCCACTGTCGGCTGCTGTCATAGAGCCAGTCCAGGGAAAGATCGTGAAAATATGGTTGGAATCAACCCGCAACTTTGGACCGCCACCTGCCTCAGTCTTTAAGTGAACTGTGGGGGGGGGGGGGGGGTGTATAGCAGAGAGCCACTGACTCTGACCATTTCTCTGCTCAGGGAGCTCTGAGAACCGAGTGATCTGCAGTGTTTGCTCGCTCAGTTTTCAGTCTTCGAGCCGGCAGGGGACAGATGCTGCATCCACCTAGGTACAGTGCCTTGCAAAAGTATTCAACCCCCTTGGCATTTTTTTAGTGTTTTGTTGCCTCACAACCAGGAATTAACATAGATTGTTTGAGGATTTGCATCATTTCATTTACAGAACACGCCCACAACTTTGAAGATTTTTTTTATTTTTTTTTATTTTGAAGCAAACTTCAAATAGGACAAAATAACAGTAAGTCAATGTACATAACTATTCACCGTCCTAAAGTCAATACTTTGTAGAGCCACCTTTTGTGGCTATCACAGCTCCAAGTCACGTTGGATAAGTCTCTATGATCTTGCCACATCTTGCCACTGGGATTTTTGCACATTCCTCCTTGAAAAACTGCTCCAGCTCCTTCAAGTTGGATGGTTTGTGCTTGTAAACAGCAATCTTTAAAGCGGGACTGTACTGCGGAAAAAAATATTAAAAGCCAGCAGCTACAAATACTACAGCTGCTGACTTTTAATAAATGGACACTCACCTGTCCCGGGGTCCAGCGATGCCGGCAGCCGAGGCCGATCGATCGCTCGGCTCTCGGCTGCTGCCGCCACCATTCTAGGTGAGGGAATCAGGAAGTGAAGCGAATCGGCTTCACTTCCCGGTTCCCTACTGCGCATGCGCAAGTCGCGCAGCACAATAGGAATTGTCCGCGCTGTCTCTGGGACCCGTGTGTGTCCCAGCAGACAGAGCGGCAGGACAGGAAATGGCATAGACTCCCACAGGAGGTGGGTGTAAATACCTGTCTTTGACAGGTATCTCCACCCCCCTCCCCCCTGAAAGGTGCCAATTGTGACACCGGAGGGGGGGAGGGATCCGATCAGCGGAGGTTCCACTTTAGGGTGGAATCCCGCTTTAAGTCTGACCACAGATTTTCTATTGGATTAGGTCTGGGCTTTGACTAGGCCATTCCAACACATTTTACATATAAAAGAAGTATCAATATCAAAAAAATAAATATGTGCAAAATAAGCAATAGATGAACTGTGCAATATAAGTGCAATGTGCAACAGAACAATAAATGTGCATCAATAAAGTGCAAAAATGTCATAAAGTGCAATAAATAACTCTTCAGAGTTAACTGTGCAATCCTCAAAAAGCAGTCCATAAACTAATCAATTATGAGTCCATATACCCCTGCAAATAAGTGACCTTTATTGCAAATGTGCAGCTCAAAGTATGTGAGTTCAGATCCTCCAAAATCCAAATAATTTCCATGCAGTGAAATCAAGATGAAAGCAACCACCAACACTGTGATATTCCACCGCAAAACGAAACTTCAGTGCTCTGTGCACCCCTTATTTGCCCCAGCCTCTCACCTCAAAAAATAGACCCCTGAGGGTCATATATCGCTGTAGATATACAGATGGTATTCACAATCTTCCTTAATTCCACATGTGATCCATTCGTCAGTATATTAAATCATCCCAGCAGTAAACGTATATAAGATGGAGAAAAGAGGGAGGGGGGCTCCAATAGTGTAGTACTTTAAAACGCTTTAATCAAAGAAATATCCACACTTGCATGTAATATAACAATCTCGGGTATACAAACAGGTAAACTTCCGGTCTCGGCCGCGACTGGAAGTGACGATCATGACACCTGGCTCCTAACTGATTCGTTGCGTCACATCCACGTGACTTTATCAAAGGATAATTTACAGAAGATGCCCACAACTTTGAAGATGTGTTAGTTTCCTTCACAATAAAAAAAAAATAATAGGACAAAATAAGAGGGTCAATGTGCATAACTGTTCACCCCCCCCCCCCCCAAAAGTCAATACTTTGTAGATCCACCTTTTGTGGGTATCACAGCTCCAAGTCACTTTGGATAAGTGTCTATGAGCTTGCCACATCTTACTACTGTGATCCTTGCAGAATTGCTCCAGTGCCTTCAAATTGGATGGTTTGCACTTGTGAACAGCAATCTTTAAGTCTTACCACAGATTTTCTATTGGATTGAGGTCTGGGCTTTGACTAGGCCATTCCAACACATTTACATGTTTCCCCTTAAACCACTCAAGTGTTGCTTTAGCAGTGTGTTTGGGGTCATTGTCCTGCTGGAAGGTGAACCTCTGTCCTAGCCTCAAATCGCACACAGAGTGGTACAGGTTTTGCGCAAGAATATCCCTGTATTTAGCACCATCCATCTTTCCCTCAACTCTGACCAGTTTCCCAGTCCCGGCTGCTGAAAAACATCCCCACAGCATGATTCTGCCACCACCATGTTTCACAGTGGGGATGGTGTTCTTTGGGTGATGTGATGTGTTGGGTTTGCACCAGACATAGCGTTTTCTTTGATGGCCAAAAAGTTCAATCTTAGTCTTATCAGACCAGAGCACCTTCCTCCATACATTTTGGGAGTCTCCCACATGCCTTTTCGCAAACTCAAATTGTGCCATTTTGTTTTTTGCTGAAAGTAATGTCTTTCTTCTGGCCACTCTGCCATAAAGCCCAACTCTATGGAGCGTACGGCTTATTGTCGTCCTATGTACAGATACTCCAGTCTCTGCTGTGGAACTCTGCAGCTCCTCCAGGGTTACCTTAGGTCTCTGTGCTGCCTCTCTGATTAATGCCCTCCTTGCCCGCTCCATGAGTTTTGGTGTGCGGCCGTCTCTTGGCAGGTTTGCTATTGTGCCATGTTCTTTTCATTTGGTTATGATTTGATTTGATGGTGCTCCTAGGGATCATCAGATTTGGATTTTTTTTTTTTTTATAACCTAACCCTGACTTTGACTTCTCAACAACATTGTCCCTTACTTGTTTGGAGAGTTCCTTGGTGTTCATGGCAGTGTTTGGTTAGTGGTGTCTCTTGCTTAGGTGTTGCAGCCTCTGGGGCCTTTCAAAAAGGTGTGTATATAATTTATATAGAAAGAAATGGGATCCCTGGTTTAACCACTCTACCTCCTTTTTTAATACTCCCTGAAATTGGGTCTCCTATATATGATTGTCTACGGTTTACTGCACTATTATGGCTCTAGCCCATCACCTTACCAAACGAAAACACAAACTATTGCAATATATATGCACTGTATCTTGTAAAAATTTTTGTATCTATGGTGATTTTCTGTTTTGTCTTGATATACATTGCATTTATTATATTATATCTATGCTTACTCTCTGTACTTTCTCTATGTACCAAATAAAAATCGTTTGTAAAAAAAAAAAAAAAAAAAAAAAAAAAAAGGTGTGTATATGTAATGACAGATCATGTGACACTTAGATTGCACACAGGTGGACATAATTTCACTAATTATCTGACGTCTGAAGGAAATTGGCTTCACCAGAGCTTTTTATGAGCTTCATAACAAAGGAGGGTGAATACATACGGACATGCCAATTATCGTTTTTTTTTTTTTTTTCTGAAAAATTGTTTTACGTATATATTTTTCTAATTTTACTTCACCAATTTAGACTATTGTGTTCTGATCCATCACATATAATTCAGATTTAAAAAATGTAACTAAAGGCTGTAATGTAACAAAATAGGTAAAAAGCCAAGGGGGGGGCGTGAATACTTTTGCAAGGCACTGTAAGTATGATTCTTGGGCGGGGGGGGGGGGGAATCCTCAACTTCTCTTTTAACAAGATAAGAATTTAACATGTTGAGCTTGAGCGATTTTAACGATTGGATTTATATCTGCTTAAAGTAGTAAAGGTTTGTTTTTTTACTTTCTAAATAGGTTCCTTTAAGCTAGTACATTGTTGGTTCACTTACCTTTTCCTTCGATTTCCCTTCTAAATGTTTTTTTTACTTTGTCTGAATTTCTCACTTCCTGTTTCTCTTCAGTAAGCTGTTCAGTAAGCTGTTCTGGCTGACTAAACACCCATCGGATGATGGTGTGAAGTTTACTGAGGAGAAACGGGAAGTGAGAAATTCAGACAAAGAATAAAAACATTTAGAAGGGAAATCAAAGGAAAAGGTAAGTGAACCAACAATGCACTAGCTTAAAGCAGTTGTATACACGCTGATGTGTTTTTTTTTATTTTTTTTTTTCTCTACCTGCAAAGGAAAAGGCATAATGAGCTAGTATGCACTGCATACTCATTATGAAATACCTTAGAACGAGGCCCCGACATCTGGTCCGATCCACGCCGAGGGAGCGGACATGCTCCCCCTGCGTTTCTTCTGGGTATCGCGGCTCTGGCGCTGTGAGTGGCCGGAGCTGCGATATCGTCACTCCCGCGCATGCGCGTGGGAGATTTCTTCCCGGCAGGGTCCGTCGTCTGCCGGGCTTTCAGCCGGGAATCCCCTGTGCGCATGCGCCGCTGCAGTCAGCGGCGCATTGCGAGGGGAATATCTCCTAAACCGTACAGGTTTAGGAGATATTTTTTTTTTTTACCTACAGGTAAGCCTTATTATAGGCTTTCCTGTAGGTAAAAGTCCCAAAAAGGACTATACAACCACTTTAAGGCTGGGTTCACACTGCTGCGGGGGGGAGATCCGGATGTGATTCGCACCGCACTGCAGTGCAAATCACATCGGATCTCTGTAGCGATGCGAGTTCAGCCATACAGATAGTATGGCTGAATTCGCATTGCTCCCGCAGCAAACTCGCACGGGACCCTTTTTTTGGTCCGCAGCAGAATCGGATCGCATGGGTGTTCACACCATGCGATCTGATTCCTGTGCGAGTGTGCAGATCGCACTGCGATATGCGGACGGATCTGGGGGTGTCATTAAGATTTCATTGACACTCCCAGCAGTCCGCATAGGGCAGTGTGAACTGCCGGCGGGAGTCATGCGATGCGGGAAAACACCGCGGATTTGCGGCGTTCCCGCATTGCTATAGTGTGAACCCAGCCTAAAGAGGAAGTAAATCCTGATGGGTTTACTTCCTCTTTGATTCCCTGCAAAGGTAAAGCATAATGGACTACTATGCATCAAATAATAGTCCATTATGTGTCACTTACCTGACACAGGAGCCAGCGAAGTCACCGCTGTCCCCTGTAGTTCCGAGCGTCCATCTTCTTGGTGGGTCTCGCTGCTCCAGCGCTGTGATTCGCCGGAGCAGCGATGACGTCACTCCCGCGCATGTGCACGGGAGCCGACACTCGCTGCATTTCGCCGCGATCTGCGGCTTGCCCAGTGCGTCTGCACGCCGCTGTCTACGGCGCATGCGCCGTAGACAGCGGTGGCTGCCTTCAGGTAAATCTCTCCTAAACCGTATAGGTTTAGGAGATATTTCTTGGACCTACAGGTAAGCCTTAATCTAGGCTTACCTGTAGGTCAAAATGGTTTGTAAGGGTTTACAACCACTTTAAAGGAACCTATTTAGAAAATAAAAAACGAACCTTTACAACCCCTTTAAGTCCGCCTTGATGATGGCTTAATGGTTTGGAACCGAGAAACTCACATTTTCATTTGGAGCGGTTTGGTGAATAAGAATGTGAGCAATTATTGGGATATAGCGTGTTGGTCAGATGTGCAGCGGCAGGATGACACTAAGCAGGCAGCTCTGGGTTATGTTGCATAAAGAACGTTCACATTTTGATTGGGTTGTGCTTTAAAGTCTTCTGCAAAAGAATCTAGAAAACGGCCATAATTTACACATTGGGATAAAGCAGAGTAGACATAAACAGTGAAAATCTAATCTGTATTTTCAGCTCCTGGACATGATGTGTTCTGCGAACTAAAATAGAAGCCAAATACAATACAGCTGCCCCAGAAACTGCTGAAAATCATTAGCGTTTGATCAGGTTTGTACTCTGTGCATGGCTGTAATTGTTGTATCGATTCCATTGTAGTAAACCTTTCAAAAGATGCTTTTTATTTATTTTTTCTTATTTCCATTAACTCCTGCCTTCAAGCTGAACCCCAGGTATGGATTTTATTGTCTAGTTAGGATGGTCCAGCTTGAACCAATGTAGGTACCAATGTAGATACGCATTCTCTATACCAGTGCGACTGCTGTGAAAGTGAAGAATCGCTGAAGTAGTTGCTGCCATTACAGTGATCGGTGTTGTTCTCCGGGTCCAATGCTAAATAGGCGCCCTGCTTCATAGTCAACACAGGGAGTTGCTCTCAGTGCAAACTTGGAGCACCATTTAAAGCTTGGGGTGCCGACCTGCTCATCCACGAGTGATATGTGCAGTAAATGAAGGACGCCATTCTACCTGACCAGCTAGTGTGACACAGAGATATGGAGCGGCCTCAGCCTACATGTCTCCTTCAAGAAACCACACAGTTGACGCATTTCGCCTACCTCTGGGGCTTAGACATGACACTGACTAAGCCCCGGTGGGCGGGGCGTAATGCGTCAGGGCATGGTTACTTGGTGGAGACATGTAGGCTGAGGCCGCTTCATATTTGTGTGATGCTGGCTGGTCAGGGAGAGCAGCATCTTTTTTTCTATCTGCAGGGAGTTGCTTACTAGGCACAAGTGCCATTCACATAATGTTTTGCTTTTTTTTTTCCTCAATGAATGAAGGTGTTCTCTTGATTGGACAAGGTGGAAAGGCAGGGAGGGAACATCATGATCTCCACCTTGTCCAACCAGAGAATGCTTTGCATACTCATTAACTACTTCAATACCGGGCACTTACACCCCATTCCTGCCCAGGCCAATTTTCAGCTTTCAGCGCTGTTGCTGTTTAACCACTTGCTTACTGGGCACTTAAACCCCCCTCAGTCCCAGACCAATTTTCAGCTTTCAGCGCTGATGCACTTTGAATGACAATTGCGCGGGCATACAACACTGTACCCAAATGAAATTTTTATCATTTTTTTCCCACAAATAGAGCTTTCTTTTGGTGGTATTTAGTTACAGCTCGGAGTTTTATTTTTTGCTAAACAAACAAAAAAAGATGCAAAAAAAAAAAAAATCATGTTTAATAGTTTGTTATAAAATTTTGCAAACAGGTCATTTTTCTCCTTCATTGAAGTGCGCTGATGAGGCGGCACTGATAGGCTGCACTGGTGGGCACTGATAGGCTGCACTGGTGGGCACTGATAGGCTGCACTGGTGGGCACTGATAGGCTGCACTGGTGGGCACTGATAGGCTGCACTGGTGGGCACTGATAGGCTGCACTGGTGGGCACTGATAGGCTGCACTGGTGGGCACTGATAGGCTGCACTGGTGGGCACTGATAGGCTGCACTGGTGGGCACTGATAGGCTGCACTGGTGGGCACTGATAGGCTGCACTGGTGGGCACTGATAGGCTGCACTGGTGGGCACTGATAGGCTGCACTGGTGGGCACTGATAGGCTGCACTGGTGGGCACTGATGGGCAAAGACGGGCACAGATAAGATGGCACGGATGGGTGGCACTAAGGGGCACTGATAGGTACCACTGATAGATGGGACTGCTGGGCACTGATAGGTGGCTCTGATAGGTGGCGCTGCTGGGCACTGATGGGCGGCACTGATGGGCACGGATATGTGGCACTGGGGTGCCGCACCTTTGTTTAGGCAGACTGTGGGCGCTGCTGGGTGGCGCTGCTGGGTGGCACTGACGGGGGGGACACATTGTTTATTTAGGCAGGCAAAGCAGGGGGCAGGTGGGCACTGGCAGGGGGCAGGTGGGCACTGGCAGGGCTGGCCGTGATCGGGACTAATGTCCCAATCACGGCCACCGGTGATCGGCTTTTTTTTTTTCTCCTCGCGCTGACAGCGAATAATAGCCGATTACCGGCTCCGTTATATCACATGATCAGCTGTCATTGGCTGACAGCTGATCACGTGATAAGGGGTCGGGATCGACCCCTTGCACGGATCGGTGATCAGGCGAGTCTCGTAGACTCGCCGATCAGAGCACGCTGCGCGCGCCCCTCAGCAGGCGCGCAGGGCGCTCGTGCACGGGACTA
Source organism: Lithobates pipiens (assembly GCF_037356315.1). Classification (NCBI taxonomy): domain Eukaryota; kingdom Metazoa; phylum Chordata; class Amphibia; order Anura; family Ranidae; genus Lithobates; species Lithobates pipiens. The sequence goes on along the minus strand of NW_027507764.1, from coordinate 561,207,280 downwards.
CGTCTATTGACGTCGTCCCGGAAAAGGAGATCCGCGCTGTAGCCGTCATTTGGCTATAGCGCGGATCTCAAGTGGTTAAATGACAATTGCGCGGTCATGCTACACTGTACCCAAACAGAATTTTTATCATTTTGTTCCCACAAATAGAGCTTTCTTTTGGTGGTATTTGATCACCTCTGCACTTTTTATTTTTTGCTAAACAAATAAAAAATAAATAAAAAAAATTTTTTTTGAAAAAAAAGTTTTTTCTTTCTGTTATAAAATTTTGTAAATAAGTTTTCTCCTTCACTGATAAGGTGGCACTGATGCCACTGGCAGGCATTGGGAATGGGCACTGATTGGCAGCTGCCTGGGCACTGATTGGCATTTCCCTGGTGGCATACCTGGTGGTCCAGTGTGGTGGCAGTCCCTGGTGGTCCTGAGTGGTCATCCGAGGGGGGGCTGCGCTGATAAACAATCAGCACAGACCCCCCCCAGTCAGGAGAGCAGCTGGTCGGTTCTCTACTCACGTCTGTCCAATCAATGGCTCTTCCTGTTTACATCGCGATCAGCTGTGATTGGACACGGCTGATCACATGGTAAAGAGCCTCCGTCAGAGGCTCTTTACAGAGCTCGTGTAGTAGTGTGTCAGAATGACACACCGCACCACCGATCGCTGCAATGCGCGCCCCCCACCGGCGAGAGCAGTCGTTTTGGGTGGCCGTCATACGACGGCCACCCAGAACGAGAGCCGCGCCACCCAGCCGTCATTTGACAGCCAGCGGGAGGATGGTGGTTAAGGAAACCCATGCAGAGCAAGTGACCACTCGTCATTACTGTGCAGCAGGGCAGCCGCTCGGCAAAAGGCCTTGTTCCTGTCAGGCCAGTGCACATCGCTGTAGAGCAAAGAGGTGCATGAGTTGCAAAATTTGCAAAACGGAATTAGAAATCTTTTGTTAGACAGTTTACAAAGCTGTGTTTCAGCTGTTAGACTGGAGATCGGATATACATGAGCACACGCAGGCCTAAACGTTTCCTAATACCAGTGTTCCTGTGTGAGCACATTGTGGTCCTCCCATACATTTTAGGCTGAGGATATGACAATCTGATTATTCTAGTATTACATTCATCTATTTACTGGAAATGTGTGGACATTTTTCTTTTTGTTTTTTTTGTTTTGTTTTTTGTGGTTATAGTGAAAGGGAAGCCATTGGACAGGCAGGAAATGATTTGGTAATTTATCTTGAATTTCAGCATACAGTATGTAAAATAAGTGACATTTGAAAGGTTGAAGAAAATTCCACTGAATGAAAATATAATAAAAGCACTGATTATAGGTTAAAACTTTGATACAAAAAAATAAATTAAAAAAAAGCATCAAACCTACAAACACAAATTGACCAAAAGAGCAGTCAAACATTAGGCCCTGGTTTACATCAGAGCGGCTTTGAAGTAGCGCGTGCCATTTCATGTGCGGCTTTCTGATAACTGTGCGACTTCATTTAGCAATTGTCAATGCAAGTCGCACATAAATAATGCAGGAACCTTTTTAAGTCGCTGCACTGCATTGCCACGTATGGGATGCGACTTGTCATTCAACTTTAAACTGTCAAGTCGCATTGGCAAGTCAAACTGTTGTAAACCAGGGCTGAAAAATATATGTTCCCCCCCCCCCCCCCATCCTTCTATATTTCTGATATGTGCCTGTTGTACCATGTACTTGTATGTGAGATTCTCCTGTTCTTTGTATTGCTTCCTTTATGGGAAACACCTGATTTCCCATCATATAAGGTCCCCCATCAAATAGTGTCCGCTACACAGATTCCGAAAATAGCCAAGGATGAACGGCGCCTGCGCCGTGAGTCCAGGTTCTAGCCCCACCATCCAAGTGGACATAGAGTAGGAATAAAAAAGAGCCGAGTGCAGCGAGGCCGAGCCCGAAGCGTGGCGAGCGGCCGTCTAATTTTCACAACCCTATGTCCGCTTGGATGGTGGGGCTACCACCTCCACTCACGGCGCAGGCGCCGTTCAGCTTCGGAGATTTTCCGAAGCTTCTTCTGCCCCGTACTGCGCATGCGCAGAACGGGGCGGGCACTATATGATGGCAGGACACTATCTGCCAGAACACCGGTCCCCCTGCTTTCCTATTAAAAACTGACCACACTAGGCATGAGAGCACACCGTGGCCAGTTTGCTGGCTGTGCCTGCTTTCCTCCAATGATCAGACTTGTGCTGACAAGCGACCTGGACACTACCGCTGCGGTGACTTGCAAAACGACTTCTGTATAGAAGTCAATGCAAGTCACCTCAAGTCGCCCCCCAAAGTCGTACGGGAACCTTTTTCTAAGTCGGAGTGACTTGTGTCGCTCCGATTAGAATGGTTCCATTGTACAGAACGGGACACTACTTGTCAGCCTGACAAGTTGTCCTAGTGTGAACCGACCCAGACAGGAGGTCTCCAGGAGTCCAGAGAGTGCCGGTGTGCACTAGCGAAAGCCAGAGACCCAAGTCTGAGGATCGCAGCAGTGAGGGGCTGCTTTCTAGATAGACGCTGTGTGTGTTGAAGCTGTGTGCATCTAAGGAGACAGATGAGAGCCTGAAGGGGAAGGCCTGAGCAGCAAGGAAGCTGAAAAGAGGTACAATAGTTGTATGGGAACCCTGTTATATGGCTAAAGTATGTGTGTGTGTGTATATGTATGCATGTATATATATATATATATATATATATATATATATATATATATAAAAAAAATTTAAATACACCCCTTATAGAAACGACACAATCTTACATACGAGATACTCAACATTTTTTACAAAAAGTTTTTAACCTAGTTTGCCATCAGGGTCTGTTAGTCACCTGGGATGTAGTGAATTTATACACTGCCATACCCCATGATTTGGGCATAGAGGCTTGCCAATGACTATTGATTCACTCAAAAAAATATACATCTACCCACACTACCTTTTTGATACAATTATGATCGATCGTTTTGGAGGAAAACTTTTTTATTTTTAAAGAAAAATACTATTTACAGTTCATCGGCGCTGCGATGGGTTCTAATGTCGCCCCCCCCCCACGCCAATGAGAACGCTTTCATTTATCATTGCAATTTATTTATTCAAAGCTGCACATGTTGGTACAATTTTATCGATGATGCCTTTGCGATCTGGTCGGGTGACTTAGAATCTTTAAATGTATTTCACATGTCCCTTAAAGGGGTTTTAAACCCTTGTCGTTTTTTCACCTTAATGCATTATGTGCGGTCACATAATCATAAACCCTGCCCTGGCATCTGAAACCCCTTAATGGGCCAGGAGGTGCCCGCGCAAGGGGGTTAAGGGCCCATTCAAAGTCATCCTCTTCCTCCCCACCAACAGTTTTATTTATTTTTTATTTATTTTTCTTGAAACCTCTATGCATACTTTTTTTTTTTTTCTTTTCTTGAAGTATTTTTGGCGGTCCAGTAACACCACCACAGTCTTTTCTCCTCCTCCTGGTGGCTGAGTGGGTGTGTAAATGACAGGCTGGGCTCCAGGACTGAGCAGCGCTCATGTGATGAATTGTAGACGGCTGCTCATTCCTCAAGTACTCTGATCCCATCCCGGTGTGATTGTGTGTTCCTAGATGGGCATGTAAATGACAGGCAGGGCTCACAGGAATTGGAGCGGTATGGTGGTGCAACATTTTGCCCTCCATTTGATTTTTATTTGATTTTAAAAAATTTAAATTTTTTTAAATGTAAAAATTTCGTGACGCTTTTCCAGTTTATGGCTTCATTCACAAGGATCATACAGCACGATTGGAGCCGCCTATGTTAGTAAATGGACACAGCCGAATTTGCAGTGTGGGTTTTTGGGGGCCGTTCACCTGTCCTGACCCCTCCCACGGCCCTGCATGCCTGTCAGACTGCATGGACATCAGCGTCAGTGAAGCCTAATGTACATTAATGCATTACGTTAACACTTTATAGAAAGGAAATGCCCTAAAGAAAAAAAAATAAAACAAATACTCTTGTTTGTGGGTTAAGAGAATGACCTTTTTTTTTTTGGGGTGGCATGGATGATATGATGAGTTACTGTTGTACAGATTTAATTGGCTGTGTGTAGCCTGTAAATCAATGGCCTCTGTAAACGTGTTTTGTGCTTCAAATGGGAAAAGTCAGTTGTCTCCACCAACGGCAGATGACAGAAAATAGAATAATTTCCTGCGAGCGTTATAGATCCAATGACGTGCCGCTGGATTAATTAGGTCAGGCTCGTGTTTTATGTCCGCTTTATAGATTTAGTCTTGGTGGAAGAGGTCACATGAGGAAAGGAATGAAGCGCTTTGTTCTGTCGCACAACTATCTCTGGCTGTGCGTTCCAGCTACAATCTGACGTGGAGCCCCAGATAATGATATCCATATTTAATAGACAGCAGCAGGTCACAGAATGACTTTACACTGAAGCTTGAGGAATGCTGATGTATCCTATTGCAGTTTCCCCCATGTATACAATACATGCCTATTCTGTGCAGCATCTTCCCCAGGATGTAAGAACATTTCCTAGCCGTTCTGGATTTGGATTATTGTGATGAGCATGTCCCTTTTTTTTTTTTTTTTTTAATTAGAGGTGCGCCAAATGGAAATGTTGGTGCGGAAACTGAAAAATTCAGGATGCACTTCACCAAAACCAAAAAATGTTTTATTTATTTTTAACCACTACAATACAGGGCACTTTCACCCCCTTCCCAGCCCAATTTTCAGCTTTCATCGCTCTAGCGCTTTCAATGACAATTGCGCGGTCATGCTACACTGTACCCAAATGAAATTGTTATCATTTTGTTCGCACAAATAGAGCTTTATTTTGGTGTTATTTATTCACGACTCCGTTTTTTATTTTTTGCGATATAAGCGCAAAAAAAGAGGAAATTTGGAAAAAAAAAAAACAATATTTTCTTTTTTCTATTTGAAAAGAAATCCAATAAAATCAAATTTTGTCATAAATTTAAGCCAAAATGTATTCTGCTACATGTTTTTGGTAAAAAAAATTCCGTTAAGTGTATAATAATTGGTTTGTGTGATCAGGGACATATGTACGCAAATGATCATGTACATATGTGTGCAGGTGATCACGTACATATGTGTGCAGATAATCATTGGGACATGTGATTTTAGTGGGACATATGTGGGGGACATGTTTTTATTATTTGGGGACATGTATGTTTTGGGGACATGTGTGTTTTGGGGACATATGTGGGGACTGTGTTTGTACTGTGTGGTGTGTTGTGTGTTGACACTAGATTGATGATCAGTGAGTAAAAAGCTGTAAAAAACAGCTCAAACTCACTGATCATCAGCCGGCTGCAGCGTTCTGCTCTCCTCTCCTCAGCGATGACTTCCGTGTGAGGAGAGGAGAGCCGATTGGACACGGCCGTCATGTGATCAGGAGGGCCAATCACAGAGCCCTCCTGCCGATCTGAGATGTGCCGTGTCCGGGTGACACGAGCACATCGGGATCGCGCAGCTGCGCGGGCGCGCGCGATCCCGCTACTTCTGAAGGACGTTCCTGAACGTCCTATCAGGAGTAGACGGCTCCCACCCGGCCGTATATATGCATTGGCCGGGTGGGAAGTGGTTAAATATATAATTGTATTAAACTTTTTACTGAATCTATTCGCACCTAAGGCCTCATTCACGCGAGGCGGATCCGTTCAGCGGAGTCCTCTAGCTCAGCAGGAGATCTCTCTCCGCTGAGCTAGCGGATGACAGATCTGTCTCTGCTCACTGAGCGGGGAGGGGCCTTTCAGAGAGCCGCTGATTCCTATGAAGAGATTGGACGACAATGGACAGCATGTCCGTTTTCATCAGATCTCATCTGATCCGCCAGGACGGATGTGAACGTATCGATACGTCTGATTTTAGCAGATTGGATGTCAGCGGACAGGGTCACTGCTGACAACCATCGCTCCATAGACCTGCATGGAGCATCCGTTCAGGTCCGCCTAAAAAAACTGACAGGCGGACCTGAACGGTCCGTCCGTGTGACAGGGGCCTAAGGGTAAAACAAATCTTAATGCCTCAGCCCAATCTTGCAACTTTGACATGTGTTAGTAAAACCGTACAGATCGACACAACTACTTTGTTTTTTTTTTCAGTAAAAATTGGGCTTTCATTTAGTGGTAATGGTAATTCGGGAAAGGAAGGCGCACTGACCTTGTGCATTACCATAGACAGAGCTTTATTAAAAACAGAACATATAGCAAAATGGCTACTCACAAACGAGTATTGATAAAAGGCATAATCAATACAGTCGGGTCCATCACAGCAAACATCCACACGTCCAGATCCGTCTTGGCTCTGAGGAAAGGGGTTCTCCCCTGAAACGCGTCAGCCATTTGTGTTTGGGTATTAGTCAAATCACTTCAGATCTGGATGTTTGGTGTGATGGACCCGACTGTATTGATTATGCCTTTTATCAATACTCGTTTGTGAGTAGCCATTTTGCTATATGTTCTGTTTTTAATAAAGCTGTCTATGGTAATGCACTAGGTCAGTGCGCCTTCCTTTCCCGTTTTTTCTCCAGCATTTGAATACCCAATATTCTGAGGGCTGCAAGACTTTTTTGACACTACCTTTTAAAACTGTCGGTATCACACTTTGAAGATCCAGACACCAGAGCGCAGGAGAAGTTGTCTTTTTCTTAAATAAATAGTAATCGGCACCTTTTTCTCTATCGGCAAAAAACAAAATTTTCAGCCGATATGTTTTGGCCCTCAAAATTTTGGTGCATCTTTTTATTGGTTTGCGCGTATATGACTGATTTCCTCTTTTAATAAACCGTGTCAGAAGATCTTTTTGTTCTCTACATATGCATAGTGGGCAGCACATTAGCTAAGTGGTGAGGGCTTCTACATGGTGCCGCTAGCGTTGTTGCTTCGAATCCCAACCATGGCCTTGCGCAGAGTTTGCATGTTCTCCCTGTGTGGGTTTCCTCCGGTTTCTTAAAGAAAAGCAGGCGCACCACTAGCCTTGCTCATGAGTTTTGCGATAACATTAATTGAATAGATAAAACTCCTGTACTCACAAACGTCGTGAAAAGTCAAGCATATTGGTGTCCACAATGTCCTAGACAGCCAGGATCCCTGAAATGCCCCACTCACGAGAAGACCCTCAAAAAATGACTGACACGTTTCGAGGGGGCAGATCCCCTCTTCATCTGAGACAATTTTTTAAGCTGCATAGTCCACCATTAAAGCGAGGCTCCACCCTAAAGTGGAACTTCCGCTCATCGGAACCCTCACCCCCTCCGGCACCACAATTGGCACCTTTCAGGGAGGACGGGGGTGCAGATACCTGTACAGTACAGGTATTTGCACCCACTTCCAGCATAAATATCCGCAGAATCTGCGGATATTTACGCCACTTCCTGCGGGTCCCCCGCTGTCCGCTGGGAAACACACGGATCCCAGGGACAGCGGGGACCATCCTTTTCGCGCATGCGCAGTAGGGAACCGGGAAGTGAAGCCACAAGGCTCCACTTCCTGATTCCCATACCCAAGATGGCGGCGGCAGCACCCGAGAGACGATCGAGAGATCGGCTTTGGGTGCCGACATCGCGGGCGCGCTGGGCGGGTAAGTGTCCTTATTTTAAAAGTCAGCAGCAGCAGTATTTGTAGCCGCTGACTTAACCACTTCCCACCCGGCTAATGCACATATACGGCCGGGTGGGAGCCGTCTACTCCTGATAGGACGTTCAGGAACGTCCATCAGGAGGAGCGGGATCGCGCGCGCGCGTGCCCGCGCAGCGGCGCGATCCCGATGCGCCCGTGTCACCGGGACACGGCGCATCTCAGATCGGCAGGAGGGCTCTGTGATTGGCCCTCCTGATCACATGACGGCCGTGTCCAATCACGGCTGTCATGTGATGTAAACAAACAGCCGGTTGCTAGGCAATCGGCTCCTCCTCTCCTCACACAGAAGTCATCGCTGAGGAGAGGAGAGCAGATTGCTGCAGCCGGCTGATGATCAGTGAGTATGAGCTGTTTTTTACAGCTTTTTACTCACTGATCTTCAGTCCAGTGTAAACACACAACACACCACACAGTGTAAACACAGTCCCCACATATGTCCCCATAACACACATGTCCCCAAAACATACATGTCCCCAAAAAATAAAAACACATGTCCCTAATAATAAAAACATGTCCCCCACATATGTCCCACTAAAATCACTTGTCCCAATGATTATGTGCACACATATTACGTGATCACCTGCACACATATGTACATGATCATTTGCGTACATATGTCCGTGATCACACAAACCAATTATTATACACTTAACGGAATTTTTTTTACCAAAAACATGTAGCAGAATACATTTTGGCTTAAATTTATGACAAAATTTGATTTTATTGGATTTCTTTTAAAATAGAAAAAAGAAAATATTGTTTTTTTTCCAAATTTCCGCTTTTTTGCGCTTATATCGCAAAAAATAAAAAACGGAGTCGTGAATAAATACCACCAAAATAAAGCTCTATTTGTGCGAACAAAATGATAACAATTTCATTTGGGTACAGTGTAGCATGACCGCGCAATTGTCACTGAAAGCGCTAAAGCGATGAAAGCTGAAAATTGGGCTGGGAAGGAAGGGGGCGAAAGTGCCCTGTATTGTAGTGGTTAAAAAAAAAAAAAAAAAAAAAAAGGCCGAACTCCCGCTTTAAATACTTTGAGTCCCACTTAGAAAGGATTCTATTGGTTTCCTCCGGTTTTCACCCACGCTCCGAAGACATGCTGGTAGGTTAATTGGCTGCTGCCCAAATTGTCCCTAGTATATGTATGTATGAATGTGAGTTATGGACCTTAGATTGTAAGCTCCTGGAGGGCAGGGACTGATGTGAATGTATAATATAAATTTTAAGTGCTGCTTACATTGACAGCACTGTATAATGACCAGTAATAAATAATAGTGTGTTTTGGACTATCCCAGTCTGAGGAATGCAGCAAGGCGTAGTGAACATTAAAAAGAGGAAGTGGATCTGGGTAGGAAGTTCATCCAACTTTCAAGCACCACACCTGAGTGCAGGAGATGGTGTTTGTTTTACACATGGGGGTTTGAGTGACAACAGTACGCAATCCCCAGCAGCAGCTGCAAAAGCAATTAAAGAGGGTGTAAGCCCCGATGGGTTTTACTTCCTCTTTTGCTCCCCGCAAGGCCTGCGAATTAAAAGCATAATGGGCTAGTATACATCTCATACTAGCCCATTAAATGACACTTACCTGCAAATGAAGCCTGCGCTGTCCCCTGTGCAGGCCGCGTCCATCTTCGCCCCTCTTCCTTCCAGGGCCGCGGACATGGGGCTCTGTGACTGGCTGGAGCCTCATGACGTCACTTACACGCAGGAGCCGTCAGTCACGGCATGTGCTGGGGGGAAGAAACAGCATGGTGGTCCGTTTCTTAACGGCGCATGTGCAAATGACGACATTGCCGTACTGCAAGTGATGGCTCCTAAACGGCACACGTTTCGGTTGATAATTGTTTGCAGTGTATGTCTGGACGCAAATCGCACCGAAAGCAACTTTGTATTGGGAGCATTTTACACGCCAAAGACATGCTGGTAGGTTAATTGAGTCCTGTCTAGATTGGCCTTGGTATGTGTATGTATGCGTGTGAGTTGGGGACCTTGGATTTGTGAGTTCCTGGAGGGCAGGGACTGATGTAAAGCACTGTGTAAATAAACTGCACTATAGAAGTAGCTGTAATAAACAAATCCTCATGGATGGTGATGGGGAGAAGTGTAGAAAGAGTTTTTGTGTTTCTGATGACATCATAAATATTGATGGGTAGAAGTGGTGCAGCGGTTGTGTTTTTGATATTGTGATGAGTAGAAATGGAACAGAACTTGTATGAGAAATAATTTCCTACTTGCAAATAGGTAAATACGGAGTGGTGGATGTTCTCCGGACAATGTCATGGCAATGGGTAGAAATTGAGCAGCGGTCGGTCGTATCTTGGACAGAAGTTTATCAACGTGTTTTATCTTTTTAGATTGGGTTTCCTTTTCTGTAATTTTGTGAGCTAATTAGGACATGACTGTTTGTTGTGAGGATTATGTTATGCATGTTTCTCACACAAATTAGATGAACATAAAACCGCAGATGGTTCAAAATAGAATTTAACTCCTACAGAGGCTTAGAAGTTGGCCCCTCTGACTCTTCCTATTTCTTATTTTTTTTTTATTTTTTCAACTTGCCTTTGCAAAGGATCCTAACCCCTCCACCAAAGCAGCTTGTTAAAGCATCTCTCTGGGATATTAGTAGCCCCTCCACCCCCTTCTTCCTCAACTGATGGTTAATTAAATGAAAAAAAACCCATCTAAATGCCCTTTTTAGGCTTCATGCACACGAGACGCAGATGCAAACGCTGCTGGACACATGTTGAAACCGGCGTTTAGCCACGATTTTTACCGCGATTTAGCGGCGTTTTACCGCGTTTGCGTCTAGAAGCGTTTAGTTAAGTTAACATCATAGACCCTCCCCAGCTCAAAAAAAACAGTATTATTAACTATTTCAGCAATTTTGTGAGACCAGAGTGAGTAGCAGCAACTGAGAGCTGCAGTGTACTTGTATTTAGCGTGTCACTTGCCACGCCACCTGCCACAAGTTGTGGATTGTCCACTTGCCACGTGACTTGCCACATCACCTGCCACGTCACTTGCCACGTCACCTGCCACAAGTTTTGTATTGTCCACTTGCCACGTCACTTGCCACAAATTGTGGATTGTCCACTTGCCACGTGACTTGCCACATCACCTGCCACGTCACCTGCCACAAGTTTTGGATTGTCCACTTGCCACAAGTTGGGGATTGTCCACTTGCCACATCACCTGCCACAAGTTGTGGATTGTCCACTTGCCACGTCACTTGCCACATCACCTGCCACAAGTTGTGGATTGTCCACTTGCCACGTGACTTGCCACATCACCTGCCACGTCACTTGCCACGTCACCTGCCACAAGTTTTGTATTGTCCACTTGCCACGTCACTTGCCACAAATTGTGGATTGTCCACTTGCCACGTGACTTGCCACATCACCTGCCACGTCACCTGCCACGTCACCTGCCACAAGTTTTGGATTGTCCACTTGCCACAAGTTGGGGATTGTCCACTTGCCACATCACCTGCCACAAGTTGTGGATTGTCCACTTGCCACGTCACTTGCCACATCACCTGCCACAAGTTGTGGATTTCCACTTGCCACGTCACTTGCCACATCACCTGCCACATCACTTGCCACGTCACCTGTCACAAGTTGTGGATTTCCACTTGCCACGTGACTTGCCACATCACCTGCCACAAGTTGTGGATTTCCACTTGCCACGTGACTTGCCACATCACTTGCCACGTCACCTGTCACAAGTTGTGGATTGTCCACTTGCCACATCACTTGCCACCTGCCATGTCACTTGCTACAAGTTGTTGATTGTCCACTTGCCACGTCACTTGCCACCTGCCATGTCACTTGCCACAAGTTGTGGATTGTCCACTTGCAATTGTTTAAAATATTTTTCTAATGGTTTTTCATCATTTGCAATCATTTTTGAGATTTTTAATGTAAAAAAAAAAAGGTCACCTTTAAAAACGCATATAAACGCGGCTAAACGCGGGTGCCGCGTTTAGCCGCGTTTTGCGTCTGAAACGTGGAAATTTTTGCTTCTGAACGCATTTTTTTTGCTTCTGGAAAAACGAGATTAAACGCAACTGCATAAAAACGGAAAAAAAACGAGACTGTGTGCATGGACACATAGGATAACATTGAATGAGTTCAGGGGCAGTTGAAAAAACTGTCCAACTGCATCTGAACGCGCGTTTAACTGCGTCTCGTGTGCATGAGGCCTTACTTTCATAAACCCACGGTTATGTGATGCTGCCAGCATCTTCTGTTTTTCTGCTGTTGGGTCCTTCTTCTGGTGTCCCCATGACTGCCTGCATGATGGTGAACACTTTGGTTGTCCATCAGAGGGATCCTCCCAGTACCCAGAAAGATCATGGACATCGTCATAAGGGGGTGGCAGCAGACTGGTTGCAAGGGATCTGGACGGGGGGGGACTTAATTTAAGAGTCCTGTGTGTTTTTTGATTACTGTGGTGTGGTTCAGATTCGAAATTCCAGGCTCATTGCCTTCTATGGGACTCATCTGACTGGCACACTGGATCAGTTTCGAACACACATTTGATCAGAAAAAGAAATGGCGTAGCCCCCCCACCCCCAATCCACACCAGGCCCCTTTGGGGGGGCATGCATTTTCTTTTCCCGATATTTTTATTTTTTTTTTATTGCCTGTGTTCTGTTGAATAGTGCAGATTGATGGATAATGCTCTTGACGATCTGCGCATGTGCAGGGTGTAATGTCACTCCAGCTGATCTCCCTATCAGCTGGTGTGATGTCACCAGTGCACATGCGCAGATCGTCCGAGGCATTACCGGACTATTCAACAGAACACCAGCAATGCTTTTTTTACATTCAGCTGTCAGTTGGGAAGCCCGCTGACAGCTTATAAATCATCTGTTGTTAAGGACATGGAGGCTAGCTTCCCGGCCCACGCCATAACAACCAGCTACCAATAAAGGGGCCAGTGACAGCCGACTCCAAAAATTTGCATCTGAACTAGAGCTGGATGATGTTTTTTCTAAAAAAAAAAAAAAAAAAAAAAAAAAAAAAAACGATTCACGATTCAAATCCAGGTTTTTTTTTTTTGATGGACACAGCGCCAGTCCTGAGGAGCTGCGGGCAGGAGTTTTTTGCATCCTGCCTTGCGGACTAGGCCGAAGCTGCGACCACGTCTAAAAACTCCTACCCGCAGAACCTCAGCACCGGCGCTGTGTCCATCAAAAAAAAAAACTTGATTTGAATCCTGAATCTTTTTTTTTTTTTTTTCATTTTTTTGCTGAAATTTTGATTCGATTTTGACCTCTCAACTCGATTCAAGATTTAAATCTATTTTTTCTCCAGCCCTAATCTGAACCGCGTCTAAAATCGCAGCTGAACAGCTGCTTAGGAAATTCACTGTCAAAACGAGGGGAAATTTGCCCCGGACATGTGTGAACCGAGCATAAGGGGGAAGGCGGTCCACCCCCCTCCAGCACACAGCGGGTAACTCTGCCTCAGCTCTGTATGATTTTTCTATGAACCGGTTGGGAGAGGGTATTTTCCTCCCCTCCACTCAACTATAAGTTTACAGGGAACTCTGTGCTGTAACTCTGCCGTGTGAGAGATCAAATCCATGTCCCCTAAGAAAAATCCTATGATCTGTGTTTTTTAGAAGGTTCTACAGGGGAAATGGCTGCAGACTAACAGGTACAACTTATGTAGGATTTGTTTCCTCTCTGTATCACCTGAGGCCAGTCACTTCACTGGGTTTACAACCATGTTATGAGATTTGTATTTGTATGACCCAAATCATGTCACAGCAATAAAGTGATACTAAAGTCTTGTTTTCTATTTTTAAATAATAAAAAAAATGTTTTTATACTTGCCTCCTCTGTGCAATTGGTTTTGCACAGAGCAGCCCGGATCCTCCTCTTCTTGGGTCCCTCTTTGGCTCTGCTGGCCCCTCGCTCCTGCCCCCACAACAAGCTGCTTGCTATGGGGGCACCCGAGCCCAGCCGCTCCCTGTGTCCATTCAGACACGGAGCTGTGGTTTGGCCCTGCCCCCTCTCCCTTCATTGACTCACTGACTTAGATTGACAGGAGCCAATAGCAACCTGCTGCTGTCTCAGCCAATGAGGGGGGAGAGTCCTGAGCAACTGAGACTCTTGTGCAACGTCACTGGCTCGAGATAGGCTCAGATAAGTATTAATGATAATGCGTGATAAACAAAAAAAGAGCAACAATTCTGAATAAAAAACAAATTTTTTTTTTACTTTTGCTATAATAAATCTCCCCCCCCCAAAAAAAAAAAAAAAAATATATATATATATATATATTATAAACATTTTTTTTAGGCTGATACATATTCTACATATTTTTGGTTAAAAAAAAATCACAATGAGCATATGATTGGTTTGCGCAAAAGTTGTAGCACCTACAAAATAGGGGATAGTTTTATGGCATTTTTATTTATTTATTTTTTAATGGTAATGGCGATCTGTGATTTTTATTGTGACTGCAACATTACGGCGGACACATCGGACACTTTTGGCACTATTTTGAGACCATTCACATTTATACAGCGCTCAGTGCGATTAAAAATGCACGGATTACTGTGTAAATGTGACTGGCAGTGAAGGGGTTAACACTAGGTGGCTCTGTAGGGGTTAAGTGCGGAGTGATGTTAACTGTGGGGGGTGGAGGGGCTGTGTGTGACACATCACTGATCACCGCTCCTGATCACAGGGAGCAGAGATCAGTGACACTGTCACTAGGCAGAACAGGGAAATGCTTGTTTATATTAACATCTGCCCTTTCTTCCTCTCTATGAGGCGATTGCAGGTATGCCCACGGACATTGACTCTGCGGGGCCCGCTGACGGAAAAGGGCCCACGAGATCAGTAAAACTGCGGCGGCTGGTCCGCAAGCGGTTAAGGGCCAGTTCACACCATAGAAACCAAGTCTGGATGCGTTCCAGATGCTTTTCTGCATGCGTTTTTTTTACGCATTCCAGTGCGTTTTTTTTTCTCGAGTGCGTCCCCCCCTTTTTTAAGGCTAAGAAGGAAAAAAAAAAGTCTGTAAACCCCCATTAAAAAAAAAAAAAGCTAGCTCATTATGAAGTACCTTAGAATGAAGCCCTGCAGCACGACCCGCACACCGCTGACACGGCCGACATCTTCCCCGGTGTTTCTTCCAGGTTCGTAGGCTCCGGCGCTGTGAGTGGCCCAAGCCGCAAAGACACCAGTCACAGCACAGGCCCTGAAGAAACTGCACGGGCGGCCGTTATGTCATGCGCTCTGAAGGAGCGGCAGGTGTATACAGTAAATATCTTCTAAACGGCGCAGGGTTATGGGATATTTACAGATACCTATAGGTAAGCCTATAATAAGGTAAGCCTATAACAAGGCTTGCCTGTAGGTACAAACAAGGGGAGTTTATTTCCTCTTTAAATAAGGACATGTGTGTTCCTGGGCGTTTTTGGGGCGTTATTGGTGCGTTTTACCACGTTCCAGTGCAGGAAAAATGCAGCTTCCTGTGTGTGTGTGTGTTTTTTTTTTTTTTTTTTTCCTGGAACTGGAAAGCCCTGGAACTGACTGCACTGGTCTGAATTATGCCATTGAAAACCATTTAACCTACTATCTATGCGTTTTTGATGCAAAAAAAATCGCACTGGACTGCAAGTGGTGTGATCTGGCCCTTAAGGCATTTGAGGAAATATGTTTTTTTCATGCTTTTTTTTATTTTTATTTTTTTATTTTTTTTATATAAATGTTGTGGTACACTGACAACCCATTCACCTTTAATGCCCCGACGCACCTCACATTAACGCATGCTGTAACCTGTGTTAACGTACTGCAAAGGATCGCTTTAGTGTAAATGGGCCCTAATTGTTTTCCTTAATGAGCTGAAAAACTGCTATTGGCCTTGCACAAGCCTTGCTGTTCTTTGTGTCATGCCTATGCACGTGTCCTTTTACTTTCACAAGTAGGCTGCTGGTGTTACAAATGGATTAACAGTCTGAGAATTATTTGGTTGTAAGTTGAGTCATTTCCCCTTGTAGGAAGCTCGGTGAGCTGTGCGAGCTCGGTGTGTGATGAGAGCGGGGGACCCAGGCTCTAGGACGCAGGCTCTGGAGGCAGAAGGTAGACGCAGGCTCTGGGACACAGGCTCTGGAGGCAGAAGGTAGACGCAGCCTCTGGGACGCAGGCTCTGGAGGCAGAAGGTAGACGCAGCCTCTGGGACGCAGGCTCTGGAGGCAGAAGGTAGACGCAGGCTCTGGGACGCAGGCTCTGGAGGCAGAAGGTAGACGCAGGCTCTGGGACGCAGGCTCTGGAGGCAGAAGGTAGACGCAGGCTCTGGGACGCAGGCTCTGGAGGCAAAAGGTAGACGCAGGCTCTGGGAGGCGGAAGGTAGACGCAGGCTCTGGGAGGCGGAAGGTAGACGCAGGCTCTGGGAGGCGGAAGGTAGACGCAGGCTCTGGGAGGCGGAAGGTAGACGCAGGCTCTGGGAGGCGGAAGGTAGACGCAGGCTCTGGGAGGCGGAAGGTAGACGCAGGCTCTGGGAGGCGGAAGGTAGACGCAGGCTCTGGGAGGCGGAAGGTAGACGCAGGCTCTGGGAGGCGGAAGGTAGACGCAGGCTCTGGGAGGCGGAAGGTAGACGCAGGCTCTGGGAGGCGGAAGGTAGACGCAGGCTCTGGGAGGCGGAAGGTAGACGCAGGCTCTGGGAGGCGGAAGGTAGACGCAGGCTCTGGGAGGCGGAAGGTAGACGCAGGCTCTGGGAGGCGGAAGGTAGACGCAGGCTCTGGGAGGCGGAAGGTAGACGTTGTTGAAAGAGTATTTCAGGTTCTAAAGATTAGGAGCTCACAGGTGGGGAGAGCATCCAGGAGAGACAGGCCACAGCATGCGAATACCTAGAGGGCAAATCTACTGCTGACATCATCATCCTGGTACAGCTCTGCTGCAGAGGATGGCTAGAGCAGAGAGACATGCCTGGTGGTTGCAATAAAAGAAATGAGTAAGTGTAGCCCCGAGCCACAGGCACATTCTAAGGAAAGGTTTTTCTTGTTGGCGGGATCTATGTAGACACGTTGTGGGGGAGTTTATGGTGATCTTCATGATTGGAGAGTAGTGGCTGTAATGACGTGTGTGTTGAAAATTGAATACGAACGTGTTTAAACACGGCTAGATAGAAAAACAATCAAACTGTCCTGGAAATTGACGAATAGCTTAGGTCTAAAGAGGACAGAATTTATTAAATAGGAAACTCCAGGCTATACCAAGTTTAAAAAAAAAACTGCGTGACCTTCCACTTAGAGCCCTTTCATACCGAGCCGCCCCAGGCCTTGGCGGTACGTTTTTAGTGCCCCTTTACCATAGTTTTAGTGGCGCTATTCATTTTCAGCTTTAATCCCTTTTCGGCCCCTGCTAGTGACCGAAAAGGGATTAAAACCGCCCGCAAAATGCAGGTGGAGCAGAATTTTGCCGGCATTTATCACAGCGCTGCCCCATTGATTTCAATGGGGAGTAGCGGTGGAGGAGCTCCCTTACCGCTCCAAAGAATCTGCTGGTAGGACTTTTTGTGACGCCCTGCCAGCGCACCGCTCCAGTGTGAACTACTACAGCTGCTGACTTTTAATAAATGGACACTCACTTGTCCCGGGTTCCAGCGATGCCGGCAGCCGAGGCCGATCGATCGCTCGGCTCTTGGTTGCTGCAGCCCCCATTCTAAGTGAGGGAATCAGGAAGTGAAGCGAATCGGCTTTACTTCCCGGTTCCCTACTGCGCATGCGCGAGCCGCGCCGCGCAATAGGAAATCTCCGCGCTGTCACTGGGACCCGTGTGTGTCCCAGCAGACAGCGCGGCAGGGCAGGAAATGGCATAGACTCCCACGGGAGTCTACGCCCGGAAGTGGGTGAAAAAATGTCTTTGACAGGTATCTCCACCCCCCTCCCCCCTGAAAGGTGCCAATTGTGACACCGGAGGGGGGGGGATCCGATCAGCGGAGGTTCCACTTTAGGGTGGAATCCCGCTTTAAATAATTCGCATTTCCATGCTCTGTGTACAGTGGTAGACCAGATATAGTGAATGCAGGGTCCTGGGTTTAGTAACACTTCAAAGTATATGCGTGACCCCTCCTTCTGGAAATTCCAGTTGCTCTGCACCAGATCACGTACTAGGTGGGCTGTGCACGTGTGCCGCCAGCAACCCGCTCCTGCTGTGATTGGACAAAGTAGAAGTCAATGGGACCCGCCAATCATTTGGGTGACAGGCAGAATGGCAGTCTGCCTATGTAAACAAGGCAGACTGCCATTCTGTGACAAGGGAAGGCAGGGATTTTGTGTATCTGCTAAGTAGAAACATGAATCTCTGCCTTCCCATAGTACAAGCACCTTCCTCACACAGAAAGGACTCTCAGGGAACACAGTTAAACCTTTGATTGCCTCTGATGTTAACCCCTTCCCAGCCAGTGTCATTAGTACAGTGACAGTGCATATTTATTTATTTATTTTTTTAGCACTGATCACTTTATTAGTGTCACTGGTCCCCAAAAAGTGTCAGGTGTCCGATTTTGTCCGCCGTAATATCACAGTCCCGCTATAAGTTTTAGATCGCTGCCATTACTTAAATAAATAAATAAATATCCCATACTTTGGTTTGCTATAGCATCTACAATCAATCTACGCTTATTGGGATTTTTTTTTTTTTACCAAAAACGTAGCAGAATACGAATTGGCCTAAATAGATGAAGAAATTAAATTTTTTTTTTTTTGCATTTTTTCATTGGGTATGTTTTATAGCAAAAAAAAATAAATATATATATATATTTTCAGAATTGTTAGTAATTTTTTTGTTTTATAGTGTAAAAAATAAAAGCCGCATAGATGATTAAATACCACCAAAAGAAAGCACTTGTCAGTTAAAATAACGCAGTGCCGTATCGCAAAAAATGGCCTGGTCATGAAGGGGGGTAAACCTACTGAAGCGTTTAAGGCCAGTTTTCTAACTTGGGGTGGGGGGGGGGGGGATTGGAGTTGTTCACTTGTGCCACTTTGCCATGACTGTATGTGTAAAGTGAGAGCGTCTCTTTTAAACTTGTAATGGGTTTAAGCAGAGCCAGTCAAGTCCAGCTCTGGCCAGACTCAGCTCTGTGTTCCCTTTTTGCACAATAGAGGTCTATAAAGTCCTGGCTGCTTGTGGGCAAATGAGGCTGCTTTCTGCAAGAGTCGCCCTCACGCTGGTTTAGTGACAGCGAAGCTGCGTGTGTTCAGCTCCATTACCGGCGCTGTCACAACCCCCTGAGAAGCAGGAGGCCGACTCTACACCCCCCCTAGGAGAACGGAGTGGGCACAGACTGCTACTGATAACACGGCACCTTTCGGTTCACTTTTGATCTTCAGGCCCCTAATGTACTGCAAATACCCTTTGAAGAATTTCAGTCTAAACAAGAACTTTTATGTAGTTCCTAATGGCAGAGCTGTCCCAGTTTCTGAAGCTGGGGAAGGCTGATTACATACAAATTATCCCCAGCATCAGACAACCAGAATAATTTGTCTTTACCTTTTTTTTTTTTTTTGGTTGAGTTTGTCACGTGTGTAACTGTTATGAGGACTTTATTTTTTTCCCCTCAAAGAGTTTTCTGCAAAATTAATAATAATAATCATGATTTATATAGCGCCAACATTTTACGCAGCGCTTTACAACATCTAGGATGGAAAAGGACCTGGGGGTCCTAGTAGATGATAGGCTCAGCAATGGCATGCAATGCCAAGATGCTGCTAACAAAGCAAACAGAATATTGGCATTAAAAAGGGATCAACTCCAGAGATAAAACGATAATTCTCCCGCTCTACAAGATTCTGGTCTGGCTGCACCTGGAATATGCTGTCCAGTTCTGGGCACCAGTCCTCAGGAAGGATGTACTGGAAATGTAGAGAGTACAAAGAAGGGCAACAAAGCTAATAAAGGGTCTGGAGGATATTAGTTATAAGGAAAGGTTGTGAGCACTGAACTTATTCTCTCTGGAGAAGAGACGCTTGAGAGGGACAATGATTTCAATATACAATTACCATACTGGTGACCCCACAATAGGGATAAAACTTTTTTGCGGAAGGGAGTTCAACAAGACACGTGGTCACTCATTAAAATTCGAAGAAAAGAGGTTTAACCTTAAACTACGTAGAGGGATCTTTACTGTAAGAGCGGCAAGGATGTGGAATTCCCTTCCACAGGCAGTGGTCTCAGCAGGGAGCATAGATCAAGAAACTATTAGATAAGAACCTGAACGACCGCAACATACAGGGATATACAATGTAATACTGACATATAATCGCACACATAGGTTGGACTTGTGTCTTTTTTTAGACCCCCCCCTACTATGTAACTGCCCTGAAACAGTGTGTAATGCAGGTGGCTGTGGCGCGGTTCTGTGGGTTTTCAAGTTTACAATGGGCATCCAGGAAGCAACCTCTCCTCTGAGCTGTGTGTTGGAATGACTCTGAAAAGCGACCCACTGCACATCACTTTACGGAGAGGCGGCATAGATGAATCCAAGTGTAAATAAGGGCATAGAAAGCAGCCACACCCTGAGTGAAAAAAGTCTATCCCCTGCCAGCATGCTGTAGACGAGGAATGTGGAAGCGGTGGTCTTTCAGCAAAGGTCTGCCACGTTCCCTGCTGAGTCAGAGCTCTCTAATTGGCAGGGGGCATGAGCTTTACTGATTGCAGAGCTTCTAGTTCTGAACTCCTCATGGGGGGCAAGTAGGACCTCTGCAGACACACCACTGCTTCCACACAGTGGGGAAGGGTTCTTCTCTGTAGAATGCTGCCAGGGGTCGGCCTTTGCTACACACTGTAAGGTTTTTAAGGATGAGCTCAGGCGTGTTTGTATGGTCCACGTGCGGAGCCCGCAAGGAAGTCGGCGCTGCGCTAATCACAGGCAGTGAGACATTGTCCCCGATGTGCGGCTGCAGAGATCGGAAAATGTCTCACTGCCTGTGATTAGCTCAGCGCTGCGCCGACTTCCTGGCGGGCTCCGCACGTGGGCCATGCGAACACGCCTGAGCTCATCACTAAAGGTTTTGCACTCCTTATGTATTGTTTCACCTGTAATCTATTTAGCTGCTTCTTAAACTAAAAGCTCAGTTAGGTTTTACATAAGTGAGGGAGTCTCAGTCATTCTTAAAAAAAAAAAAAAAAAAAAAAAAAAAAAAAGGTCGGCTTTTTACATCGGCTGAAGTCTTGACGACTTGAAAATATTATAAAGTCATTTCTGAAATCCTTTACTTGTTCAGAATGAAAACGTGTGATAGATCCCCTTTGAAGACCTAATTAATCGATTATTCATTGTGAATGAGCCGAGCAGCAACACGTTCTGTGGGTGACATTTATAGAGCTTCATTCACGTCCTCATGGGGTCTCGGGGACATTGTTGGAGATGGCCATGTTGTCCCTTCTCCGTGTCTCATCAGCCAATGCTTACACAAAACTATATACCTTCAAAGCATCTACCTGAATTGTCCTAAAGCTTGAAAGAACAAATTAATGCATGCATCTATTTAATTTTACATCACTGATTAACCTAGATTGCCTTGAAGTCTGCTTTAATGAACACGCAGTGCTTAGCAGTAGTGGGATGAACTCCCAAAGAGCAGACTAATTAAACACCAGAGACCGTGGTAACGAATTGCTGAATCTCATCAGAACCAGCCAATGAGATGAGGCCCCCCCCCCCCCCAACAAAAAATCTCCCTTTGCGATAACAATCTCCTTCAAAGCGAGAATATGCAAGCAGCTTAAAGTGTTACCAATATGGAACAAATGCTTCTAAGTGATATCTGGTTATTAGGTGTGTGATATCGTGTAGTGGAAGCTTTTGCTGCCCTTATATTTAAAGCAGAGCTCTACCCATAAAGGGGACATTACGCTTAAGGCCCCCCCATCTCTCTCCTCTTCCCCAAATGCCATTTTTTTTGGGTGGGTGGGCTCTTGGTTTTGATAGGTACCCGCTTCCACTCCTGCTCAGATCGTCTAGGCCAGCAGTCGCCAACCAGTGGTCTGTGGACTATCATAAAATGTTGGGGGTCCCCATGGGTTCTACCGCAAATTCCAGTGTTCTCAATGCGCCCTGACAGTCAGTACTGTCAGCGTGCATGGATACCTGATGCTGGTCTGTAGTTCCGGCTCCTGTGAACTCCCTGTGCACATATGTAATCAAGGTACATCTCGGTTGTGACGGGGGGGGGCTTTGATTGGTGGGAAAATAGTTTTGTGTCTCTGCAAAGCAGGTACTAGAGTCCTTCACTTACGCTAGTAAAAGCAGCACACAGTGTACACACAAACACTGGCTAGGTACACATTTAACCCTTTGTTCACCCTAGATGTTTAATCCCTTCCTTGCCAGTGTCAGTAAAGTGACAGTGCATATTTTCAGCACTGATCACTGTATTAGTGTCACTGGTTCCTACAAAGTGTCTAAAGTGGCAGTTAGGCCTCTTGCACGTGACACTCCTGTTTTGAGCATCTACTTTTTCAGCAGTTTTTTTTTTTTTTTTTTTTTTTAATGTATTTGTATTTAGGCACATTTTTGCGTCTACGCAATTTTGCATGCACAATGTACGAAAACGCAGTCTCATGTTCTTGTTCTGCACAATATATGTAAATGGGAATTTGTATGCATTTATGCACATTCGCGCGCATGAGGAGTAAAATGCTGACCAAAAAAGCAGATTTATTTTATTTTTTATTTTTTACTGAAGAATGCATGCTGCTAGTTTATGGCACATTACACTTAATGGGCTGTATTTTAGCTCACAAAAAAAAAAAAAAAAAAAAGCTGTACTCCGCTTTTTGTAAGCTGCAATGTTCAAGAGGCCTCCGATTTTGTCTTCCGCAATATCGCAGTCCCGTTTTAGGTTGCTGATAGCCGTAATTTTTAGTATAGAATTAAAAAAACATATAGCTTGGTTTACGCAAACCTTATAGCATCTACAATCAATTTATACTAAGTGAATTTTTTTTTTTTTTTTACCAAAAACATGTAGCAGAATACATATTGGCCTAAATTTATGAAGAAGTTTTATTTTATAAATTGTTTTATTGGATATGTTTTATAGCAGAAAGTAAAAATAAAATAAATTTATATATATAGTCATTTTAATTATCGGTCTTTTTTTATTTATAGCGCAAAAAATAAACACAGAAGTTATCAAATAACACCAAAAGAAAACTCTATTTGTGGTGGAAAAAATTACATAAATGTTATTTGTTTACAGTGTTGCAAGACTACGAAATTGTCAGTTAAAGTTACACATTGCTGTTTTGAAAAAAAAATGGCCTGATCATGAGAGGAGGAGGGGGATCTTTCGGAGGGCAAGCGCTTAAAACCACTTTAAAGTGGGGTGCCCCCCCAAACAAAAAAATTAAAAGTCAGCAGCTACAAATACTGCAGCTTCTGACTTTTAATAATCGGACACTTACCTGTCCCAGGGTCCAGCGATGCGGGGGAACGAAGCCCCCCTCGTTCCCCGCGCCGTCATTCGTACTGTGGGCACCCGGCTGTGGCTTCACAGCCGGGCACCCACTGTGCGTGTGCGAGTGGCGCAGGGCACCGTGATACGCCGCACAGTCACCTGGGACACGTGACAGGTCCCAGATGACTGTGCGGCGCGAGGGGAAGTGATGTCACCAGCCCGGGCAAGAAAGAAGGCAGACTACAAGGGACCCCCTAGCAACAGGTATTTAGAGGTGAGTAAAAAAAAAAAGAAAAATTTCCAATTTTTTTTTTTTTAAAGAATTTTAAACACCACTATAAGTTTAGTCTTAGCTGGTCTTCGCCTGGTACTTGCAGTCAATGTGATGTGTCCCTTGTACTGCTGATTGCGTATTTTTATTGAAATCTTCAGTTCTCTGATTCCTTTTAATGACAAGCGCTTTATGAATGGAGGATGGGCAGATGATTGAAAGGTCCGCCACCTGCTTTAATTGGTCCATTTTTATTTTTTTATTTTTATGGAGGAGGGGGTAGGAAAGCCCGGGCATAGCTGACCCTCCTGACAAGTTCATATGACAGGTCCCTCCACTTCTATTTACCCCTATGGCACCAGAAGATTACAGAAGCTGGGGGGGGGGGGGGGGTGAACTCTACAGTGAAAAGGGGGAAAATCCTGCAGTTGATTCATTCCCAAAAGATAGACGTAGCACTCCTTCAAGAGACACTTCCCAAAGTGGTTTCTGCATGTCAAATTTCTGATGTTTTACCTAGTAATTGCAGAGGACAAAACTAGGTGGGTAGCTATCCTGTTATCAAATAACTGTAAATTCACACCGCAGAGAGAATATAAGAACCTAGAGGGCAGATTTTTGCTAGTGAAGGGGACGATAAATGATCAACTTTAAACCTTTATGTCGTACTAAGCACCTAATCAGGGCCAAACAGAATTCTTCCAGGACATGCTCAAAAAGTTAGATCCACTAGTGGGTGGGATGGTCATGTATGAGGGAGATTCGAACACAGCTCTAGATCAGGGGCTGGATAAATCCAGACCACCAGGATCTCAATGCACCCGCCCACCCAAATGGAGCCTCAATTTGGCCAAATTAATCTTTCAATATGGACTGGCGGACGCTTGGAGGGAGATTAACCCAACTCAAAGGGACTACACCCACTATTCGTGCACTATTCGGGGGGGATCAGCAGATTTCTACTAAAACTGCAGCTGGCAGCACAAGGGACACTTTACAAGTAAGTAATATAAGTACCATCCTTTTTTCATTTTTTCTTTTTCTTTTTTTTTTTTGCTTGACTAACCTTAGACCCCCATACAAACTATACAGCTTTTGTTATCTGATTTCCTTTAGATTTTCCAAAACCATGGAGTGAAAGAGCCTGTCTGATAGCGTACAAATTGAAACTCTTAGGCTGCTTTTACACTGGGGCGGTATTCAGGCGTTACAGCGCTAAAAATAGCGCCTGTGTAACGCCTGAAAAAAACTGGCCCCTTTAACTCCAGTGTGAAAGCCGGAGGGCTTTCACACTGGAGCGATGCGCTGGCAGGACGGTGAAAAAAGTCCTGCTAGCCGCATCTTTGCAGCGGTGAAGGAGCGGTGTATTCACCGCTCCTAAACCGCTCCTACCCATTGAAATCAATGGGACACCGCGGCAATACCGCCGGCAAAGCGCCGCTGCAGCGGCGCTTTGCGGGCGGGTTTAACCCCTTTTCGGCCGCTAGCGGGGGTTAAAACCACCCCGCTAGCGCCCGCACACCGCCGCTAAAACGACGATAAAGCGCCGCTAAAAATAGCGGCGCTTTACCGCCGACGCTGCTCCCGCCCCAGTGTGAAAGCAGCCTTAAGGTTTGATCTCATATTATATGGTTTTGGTAAAGGATTTTTTTTTTTTTTTTTTTTTTTTTTTTTTAGAAAATTGTATAGTGTGTATCTAGCTTTAGGCTTTAATAAAAAAAAAAAGTAATAAAAAAATGTGTGTGTAAAGTGGCTTGCATCTAGCTTGCAGGCATTAGTTTGTGTGATTCCTGACAAAAGTGAACATTTCTGGAACTCTTTCCACAAACATTTGTCAGATCGCTTGTTTGCGAGGACTTGTATTGGGAAAACCTCCAAGTATTATCCCTGTGGGTGGAATGTACATGACCACAGCTTGAGTAAAGGTCAGATCCCAGTTGGCAAACAAATAGCTCCATGGATCTGTCAAATACAATTCTGTTCAAGTGCAACTCCTTATCATATTTTTTAACTTGTGTTTTTTTTTTTTTTTTTTGACCGGATTCCAATGCAGCCCTGAGCAACATGTACAAATTGATTATTGACCTGCTAGAAGTAGAAAATACTCTAAATTTACCCTAAAGGGGTCAATTCACAAAGCTTTAACACTTTTGTGTCTTTGCCATTTTGGTATTATCCAAACTGCATGCTGATCTGTGCAACCAGGGTGGATTTAAATCGATAAAAAAAAAAAAAAAAAAAAATGAATGTATTTTAATAAAATACTTTTGGAGTAAAAATTATTTTAAAAGCTAGTTTTCTATTTAAGATGCCTTAATAATTTAGTTTATTCAGCATGAAATGGAGCTTAGTTATGTAGCATGAGGCTGTACATTCTGCAATATTTACATTTTTGGTAAACTCATATCTCAGCTTGCAGAGCTTGGATTCATAACATGCACTGCATTGATGCATTCACACAATATCACAGTAACCATGAGATCAACCTTCAGGAATATTCCTTTATCCCATTGTCTTGCAAATCTATGTACACTACAAACTGTATAATAGAATCGGTTCTGGTATCGCTGTTTTACTAAACTGATACCTTATTATTCTAAATCGGAAACCTTCATCTTTCTTGTAAATATTAAAGATTCTAATTACCAGCAAGAATGAGTCCTTACATATAAAGAGCACCTGTCATATCAGATCCATCATGGCAGCGCCTGTTAGCGGGCATCCGCTCACCTGCTGCCGCCACGTCCCTCGCCTTGTTGTGTCACCTCCGCATCACCAGCCGTCCCATTAAAGTGAATGGGACTGTCAGTGAGTCACCAGCGGATCAGAGGAGGAGACTCTGCGGGACAGAAATGACAGTTGCTCTTTAAAAATTATAATTTAGATCAAGCCTTTTTACTAGTGATTTAAATCAACTTGTGAGCAGCACTTTATTTTTGAATGTCCCTGAGTTTGCAAAAAATAAATAAATGCTAGTCATACTTACGCCAGTTTTGTTGAAGCTTTTAATCAGCGTCCAACCACAGAAATCTGCCGTGCACCATTTCATTTGCTTCCGGGAGGAGAAATTCTGGTGAAATTGATTGGAACGATCTGATTTCCATGTCAATTTTAATTATATGGCCATTGGGGAAACCAATTAAAGCTCAACTGAAGTAGGGCCAAAGATTTTTTGCCTTCACTTCTGTGGTTTACATGAGTGCAGTTAGTTCTGCACTCCTGTGACCCAGATTCAGCTGACATTGAGCAGAAGTTCGCCGTCGTCTGATGTCACCCAGTCCCTCCAGACTCTGGAGCCAACTTTAAGACCCCTTTCACACCAGGGCGTTTTGCAGGCGCTATAGCGTTAGAAATAGCACCTGCAATCCGCCCGAAAAAAGCTGCACCATTGTCTGTAGTGTGTAAGCCCTCGGGCTTACACACTACAGCTGTGCGCTGGCAGAATGTCAGGGAAAAGTCCTGCCAACAGCTTCTTTGGAGCGGTGAAGGAGCGGTGCGTTAACCGCTCCTCCACCGCTGCTCCCCTTTTAAATCAATGGGGCAGCGTTGTAATACCGCCGGCAAAACGCCGTAATTGCGGCGTATTGCCGGCGGTTTTAACCCTTTCTCGCCCGCTAGCGGGGGTAAAAGCGCCCCACTAGCGCCCAAAATCCGCCGCAAATCCCACAGTAAAACGACGCTAAGAATGGCTGCGTTTTACCGCCCGCTCTATGGGCGGTGTGGTGTGAAAGGGGTCTAAAGGATAATTTGCAGGTACAATAATGTGCATTTATCATTTTGTTTTTGTTTCTGAAGCCTCTAAAGCGCAATGCTTTGGTGCAATACCAGCGATCAGCTGGTGCCTTGCAGGTCGCCTGCAGATCTGTGTGTGCCCATATGTCCTATACGGGCAAGCCGATACAATCTTGACAAGAAGAGAGAAGGAACTACCACAGTGATTCACAGCACCATGGTAGTTCATTGAAGACTAGGCTGCTGTCAGACCTTGTAGTTGGCACAGACAGCAATAAAAACCTGACAGGTGTTCTAATCCCTCTCCACTTTATCCAAAACAAAAAAAAACAAACTTCCTTTTAGTTAATTTAATTTTTTTCTAGTGCAGGGGCCTCCAATGCATTCCGAAGTTGGCTTTGACCACCTCCCACACAGTATGTTATATTAATATGGCCAAGGGGGAGCACCATTATCCCGGGTGGATGTCCTATGATGTACTCGGACGCCCCGGGGCAGCGCAGAGGCGTGATCTGTGAAAACAGATCATTGTACCAGGCCGGTCCTGGTACCATGCGATCGCTGTGACCAATCACAGTAATTGCGTTGTACACTATATATGGCTTTCATTCATAGCCATTTTTGTACTATTGTGATCTCTGTGATTTGGTCACAGTAATCACAGCAGCAGCGGACCTGTACTATGTGATAGCTGTGGCCATTCCCAATTGTACACAATGGCACATAAATTAATGCTGTTCATGAAAGTGATTGTTTATATGATGACAAATCGAATGATGAAAAAAAAATCCTGATCAACTCCCTAGAGCAGTAAAGCATTACTATGGTGACAGTGAGCTGCTCTGGTCACAGTGTGTTGTTGTGTTGTGCTTGCTCCCTTTTGGCCCTTTGTTTGGACTGTTGGGTTCTTTTTCTGATCTACTGGAGTTGTGATCAGATTACATGCAAATACTGGTTAGTTTAGTTGAGAAACTGCTTATCATTTTATGAGACACAAGTTCCTTATGGGAAACAGCCAGCGTTCGGCCACTTCCCTGTACTTGCTGGTTGTGGAAGTTGAGATTTTGTTATTAATGCTCTATTGTCTTAGCTCAGTTATTTGCATATACATGTCCCATTGTCTATAATGCAAACTGTTGCCATAATCTTTCAGTGCATAGTGATGGAAGAAACTTTTTTTTTTGCACAGGATGCAGGTCAAGCTAATAACATGGCCTGTGTAGGAAGGCGTTGTACAAGTTCTTCCTCATTTAGAGAGGTAGACTTCCCTTTTCTCTCTCTGACTGCTTGATTTTTTTTGACTCGAAATAAGGAACTCTCACGTTAGAGGAACATATCGAATGATTTGAAGCTAAACTCTATGCAGATATAAAAAATGTCAATTGAAGTGGGCACACCACCAGCAGGTCATTTGTAGAGCGGGCTTAAATAATGTCAGGAATACCTTATTTTATTCTAGATCACATGATCACCTTTCTTCATTTTACCCTCTCTTCATGGTCTGGGATGGGATTAAGCTGCAGTGTTACATATCCTGGGGATGTCACTTCAGTCCCCCCCTCCCAGGCCATGCAGAGCCGGTTGAAGCTGTCAGTCAAGCATCTGTGTTGTTGCCTGCAGTGCGGATCAGATGCTTGACTCGCAGCTCCGCTTACCATGCCGCCTCCCTGAAGTGGAGCAATGTGCAGCGCTGTGTTGGCAATCATGCAGATTCTCTGAGGCTGCAGGTCATTGCCACCAAGAAGAAAGTCTAAGTGACTAGCAGGATCACCAATTAACCGATTGGCAACCTGCCACCGTCATTATTCTGTGGCAGGTTGGCACGGCTGCCCGAATCGCCGTAAGTGTAAGTTGGCCACTTTAAGATCGATAGGGGGGGGGGCGCGACGCCAGAGCCAATGTCCACCAGCCACCCGCGATCGCTCCTTGTAGGTTTAGGAGATATTTCTTGGACCTACAGGTAAGCCTTAATCTAGGCTTACCTGTAGGTCAAAGTTGGTTGTAAGGGTTTACAACCGCTTTAAGATCCATTTTGATTTTTTTTTTTAGATGGGGGGGAAGTTTACCATGTAGAGTCTGTCTATTTTTGAAGAAAGATCTATTCCCAGGTATCTAATGGTTGAGTCACTCCACTAAAATTTGAAAGGAGCTTTTAAGATTCTCAGCCTTCTGATGTGGGATTGTCACTTTTAGAATTTGGGGTTTGGATAGGTTGACCTGCAATCCGTAGGCTTTAGCGAAGTCTTCTAGCAGTTTACATAAGTTTGGTAGGGAGGTCGTCGTTGACGTGACGAATTACAGGAGATTGCCTGCAAATAGGGCACTTTTGTGTGTCTGTGGACTGCAGTTCACCCCTTTGATGTCTGGATTTTTACGTATAGCTATATGGCTATATAAATAGCAGTTTCTATTGCTATTGCAACTATTAAAGGATCAGAAAAAGAACCCAACAGTCCAAACAAAGGGCCAAAAGGGTGCAAGCACAACACAACAACACACTGTGATCAGAGCAGCTCACTGTCACCATAGTAATGCTTTACTGCTCTAGGGAGTTGAACAGGATTTTTTTTTTTTTTTTTTATCATTCGATTTGTCACCATATAAACAATCACCCTGCCTGGTTCCTCTGGCTGTTTTAATGGGCTCTGAGAGATAAGCTTGCAGGCATATTTGGGCTTTAGGGAAGGAATTGAGTGCTGTCAGTAGGCCCATGAATCTCCATCCAAAACCCCATTGATTAATGATATTAAATAGATAAGGCCAGGAGACCAAATCAACGGCTTTCTGGAGATCGATGGAAAAGAGTAGTCCTTCCTGTCGTCTCCCTTTGTTCCATCCCATCTGAAGTAGAGAAATTAAACTGATTGCTCTCCTGATTTGGTCTGGGCCCTGTCTGCCAGGAATAAAACCTACTTGGTCCTTATTTATATATAGGCTAATAAGTTGCCATGCAGTTCGCTAGGATCTTGGTCAGGATCTTATGCCATTATTTAGCAGATCCTCCTCCCCCTGGTCTTTGTTTGGTTTGGGTATTAGAGATAAATGCCCAGCTAAGTTGTCTATCTAAAGGTTCCCCTTTAGTTTTGGCATTAAAGAAGCAAGCGAGGTGCCGTTCCAAGGTCTGGGCAAACATTTTGTAGTAAGGCGTGGAGAAGCCGTCTGGGCCAGGGGCTGACCCCCGTTGAAGATTAATGACCAGTAACACTTCTTCCTCTGTTATCGGGGTCTCCATTTTATCCTGGTGGCGGTCAGCCAGAGTCGGAATTGGGAGGAAATCTTAAAGGGAGTTCATTTTGACCTTGCTATTATTCCCCACCCTGTATATTTGCTCATAAAATGTGTGGACTGCCGCCATGATTCTTTGTGGATTTATAGTGCGGGTTCAGCCCAGTGTTCTAATTTTTGGTAAAGCCTGCATTTGTTGTTGTGGAGATAATTTAGCGGCCAGCATAGATCCCATTTTTTTTATCCCTCTGGTGATAGAATTTTGCCCCACTCCATCTGATGTTCTTTTCAGCTTTGGCAGTGAGCTAGGTAGAGAGACGCTCAGCATCTAGTTTAGCCATGGGGAACATTTTAGGGTTTTGTTCGTGGAGAGGCCGCAGTTGTGTGAATTCGTTTTCAAGTTGGTCTGTGTCAATCATTCTTTCCCTTTTGATCTGTGTGGAAATTTGAATTTACCCCATATAGTGGCCTTGTGGGCAGCCCAGAGGGTTTCTGGTGGAACTTCCTCTGTTATTTAGTAGGAAGTATTCCTTTTATAGCCTTTTCATCTTCCACTACCCTAATTGGGTCACTGAGTATGGAATTATTAATTCTCAAATGTAGGGTAGGACGATCAAGGCTCCTATTTAGGGTGAGAAGGACTATAGAGTGGTTCGACCAAACTGTATCTCTGATGGAAGACTTGACTAAATTCAGGATTTTGGAGGTGGCTATAAATGTTGTCTATCCTTGCGTAGGACTGGTGGGAGCACGAATAGTGGGTGTAGTCCCTTTGAGTTGGGTTAATCTCCCTCCAAGCGTCCGCCAGTCCATATTGAAAGATTAATTTGGCCAAATTGAGGCTCCATTTGGGTGGGCGGGTGCATTGAGATCCTGGTGGTCTGGATTTATCCAGCCCCTGATCTAGAGCTGTGTTCGAATCTCCCTCATACATGACCATCCCACCCACTAGTGGATCTAACTTTTTGAGCATGTCCTGGAAGAATTCTGTTTGGCCCTGATTAGGTGCTTAGTACGACATAAAGGTTTAAAGTTGATCATTTATCGTCCCCTTCACTAGCAAAAATCTGCCCTCTAGGTTCTTATATTCTCTCTGCGGTGTGAATTTACAGTTATTTGATAACAGGATAGCTACCCCCCTAGTTTTGTCCTCTGCAATTACTAGGTAAAACATCAGAAATTTGACATGCAGAAACCACTTTGGGAAGTGTCTCTTGAAGGAGTGCTACGTCTATCTTTTGGGAATGAATCAACTGCAGGATTTTCCCCCTTTTCACTGTAGAGTTCACCCCCCCCCCCCCCCCCCCCCGTTCTGGGGTTGTCATTACCTTTACACTGATAACATTGCAGATCTCAGTGTGAACCAGTGTGCAATTCAGGTGCAATAACGTTTTAACCAGGACTCGGTGTGAACCCTGCCTAAAGCCTCGTACACATGGTACAACTGTTGGCAGGGGATTGTCTGTTTACAGACTGTTGTCCTAAAATCTTACCGTCGGTACGCTCCTTTTGACAATTGTCAAACTTTCGGCCAACAGGCTAGTACATTTTCGGCGGATAACGGTTTTACATCAGTTTTTTGTATGGTTAGTACACAAATCCGTCACACAAAAGTCAAAAGTACAAATGCGCATGCTAGGAATCAATGCTCACCAAACCCAAAATTAGCAGAAGGGTAGCGAGCAAGAGCTGAAATTCCTTGTAGTACCTCACTATGTTCGTGTTTGCGACACGACAATTGTGTACCGTTGGTATGCAAGACAAGATCCTGGCACATGCTCTTTTGACAAAAATCAGACGCCCGGTTGGTCAACAATCATACCGTGTGTGCAAGGCTTTACACTTATTTATTGGGAAGAATTACCCCCTACAGATAGCTAGAAAGATCAATGGTGTTAGTGGGAACTGTTACCTGTATGCTATATTTGAGATTTAATATCGCTGAGATATGATTTGGGTTAAGAGTTCTTTGACCATGAGTGTAAGCTTTAACACAATAACAAAAATGTTTTGGTATATGGTAAAGTAGGCCTAGACTAATACACAGCAATCTATCTAAGTGTACAGGAAAAGGGTAAAAATCATGGATTACATGAAGGAATACAGAGTATATTCCTTAAAACAATCTATAAACATTAGGACAGAAAATACATAAGACCAACATATTTAGGTACAAGTACAAGGGAGATTTCCCATTCCCATAGATGTTCCAGTCACGTGACTGCTCTGCCATAGAGTGTGCGTTTTCCTCCCATCTAGTCTGTGTATATCATTACAGGCTGATGCCTCATTGGTTAGCATGGCGTGGCTCTGATTGGTGGGCTTCTCGATTCTTGGTTAAACACTGGCTACATCTCCAATCCTTAAACTTTGCATAAGACACCCCCCTTTAATGCAAATTCTTGTGACTATTCTGAGCAAGAGATTCACTTGACTTTTTCCCAGGAAGTTAAGTATTGATTGTGGGTTGGCCTCCCTTCATTGCATATCCAAACATGCGATCCTTTGAAGTGAATATGTATAGAACAATGAGATTTGGGTCCCATTGTTAAGATACACAAGCCTAGACACCGTATTGTCTGATCTAACAGAGACTTCTGTGAAGATCATATATTACTCCTTACATAGATACAAGCTAAATGAAATCTATTCATAATTACAATATTTTACAGCTATTAATGGAGATTTTACCTAAAGGCTATAAGGCAACAGATCTTATCTGAGAGGAAGATATTGTTCAGTGCTCAAGGAACCCCTATCAACCTCTGGAGGAATTCTAGGCTTCCATGGAACCCTGGTTGAGAAGCCCTGATTTAGAGTAATACAGGTTCTCTTTTATACCCCAAACAGCAGCAGCAAAAAAAAGCAACAAATAGAGAGGGGGTAGCTCCCTAATGGGGGCACAGACAATAATAAAAACTGACAGGTGTTCTAATCCCTCTCCATTCTATCCAAAACTCTTTGGTATGCTAGTACTCTAACCTATATATACCATGACATGTTCTCTACAGCCTCCCAGGTGCTCTGAAACCTGCAGCATTCTGTATGATGAATGCTTCAAGCAAAGGGCACCTGCTCCAGAATTCACACCTCTCCTTCCCCGGGTTTGTATTGAATGCCAGCCAAGGAGCCCATCCACGCTCTCAGTCCTGGGAAGATTATGAAAAGCAAGCCCACGATGACGATGTCATCATTTGATAAAACTTTATTGTACCACGACCAGTACACAACACGTAACCGCCATAGGAGCTGCCCTCACTGATGCGTTTCACCACAGTAGGCTTAATAGTAGCATCCTGATATTTTAATATTTAAAGCTTGTCTGCCTACTGCACATTTCTATTGGTACTTTGCTATGACTGGTAGCCCAACTGACCAATAAGGACTTGTGGAAGAGGGCAGGATTATCAATGGATGTTGAGATCCACTTATTACAGCAGGCAGTTTTTGTCCGCTGCTTGGTGCCTATTCACTATCAGTGGTAATTGTCAATGCAAATAACACTATTTTAAACTACTAAAATATGACTGAAACAATTCAGATGACTAAAATATGACTTCAAACTAAAAAATTGCATTTTAGTCAAGACGATGACTAAAACTAAATTGAAGTTTAACGTAAAAAATGAACAATGTTCACCATCAATGAAACCCTGGCAGGTTTAATTTAATGTAAGACCCCTTTCACACCGAGGGCGTTTTGCAGGCACTATAGCATTAGAAATATCGCCTGCAATCCGCCCTTAAACTGCTGCTCCATTATTTCCAGTGTGAAAGTCTGAGGGCTTTCACACTACAGCGGTGCGCTGGCAGGACGTCAGGAAAAGTCCTGCCAGCAGCTTCTTTGGAGCGGTGTGTTTACCACTCCTCCACCGCTGCTCCCTATTGAAATCAATGGGGCAGCGCTGCAATACCATCAGCAAAACGTCGATATCGTGGAGTATTGCGGGCGGTTTTAACCCTTTCTAGGCTGCTAGCGGGAGGTAAAAGCGCCCCGGTAGCGGTCAAATTGCAGAGTTTTACCGCCGACGCTATGGGCAGCTTGGTGTGAAAGCCGTATAAATAATCTTATGACTGTCTAGAGGAGTTTAAACCCCAACTACAAAGTCTAGGACAGTGATGGCTAACCTTGACACCCCAGACGTTTTTGGAACTACATTTTGATGCTCATGCACTCTGCAGTGTAGTTGAGCATCATGGGAAATGTAGTTCCAAAACATCTGGAGTGCCAAGGATCATCATCACTGGTCTAGGGGACAGGAAAAGCAACTTTACTCAGTCCTCTGCTCTCTGGACTGCTCTGCGCTCCCCTTCGCACCAGCAGTGGACTTTTTCTCGCTATGTACCCTGCATTGGTCTTGATGACATCAGAGGACCTGCATCCCCTGTATAGGGAAGAAGTTGTTGCGTGTTCTGGTCTAGCAGCGTGAACTGAGTCTAATGCAGGCCATACATGGGTCAATTTCCACACAAATTTTCTTTAGAAAATCAGCAATTCTTTTTGTGATCCCATGGTGCCACCATTGATTTTGAAATTCAACCAATCAAGCCTTTAATGTCAGATCATGTTGATACAGAAAATTATTTTTGTGGCCGGGAATTTTCTTTTCTTGCACTCATGCACATTTTTCTTTTGACTATTTCTCCCACGATTCTCCCATCATTGATTAAAAAATTGTTAATTTTTCAATTTCCAACATGCCCAATAACGCAAATGTATTAGCCGTGTGAAAATTGACCATTGCTGCTCCCCAGTAATAATGTGAAGTTCTAATGAAAATTCTTAGATAAGATGTTTGAAATTTGACCCATGTATGACTGGCCTTTGGCTCCATTCAAACTTTTAGGACTCCACAGTTGCTTTGAATTTGGAGTGCAACTTTGATGCAACTTTGGATGGGTGCAACTTGGCTAGGACTTTGGCTTTGACCAGTGATAATGGACAACTGATGCACAACTGTTACATTGTATAACATTCAGTAGGGGTGCAACGGATCGTCACCGCTCCGTGACCCGAACGGGTCACCCCGCTCGGATCGGCACCTGCCGCGGTCTCGTCCTTGGGAAAGGCCGTGGATTTCGGCCTAGCTCCGAAGCGGCGGCCATCTTTCTACACCCAGGCCGTTTACAATGTGATCGCTACAACGGAGCGATCACTTGTAAACAAACCGGCGTCATGTTATGACGCCAGTTCCTCTCTCCCCTTTCTGTACTAATCTGTACAGTGGAGGGGAGAGATCGGGTGGAAGCAGCCATCCCTCCATACCCTGCCAATACTCTGCCAGCCATACCCTGCCAATACCCTGCAACAGGG
This sequence comes from Lithobates pipiens, assembly GCF_037356315.1. Classification (NCBI taxonomy): domain Eukaryota; kingdom Metazoa; phylum Chordata; class Amphibia; order Anura; family Ranidae; genus Lithobates; species Lithobates pipiens. The sequence goes on along the minus strand of NW_027507764.1, from coordinate 561,171,662 downwards.
CTCGACAAACCCCAGGCACCAGGTCGCCAATGCGACCAGAAATCGCAACCTGGCGCCTAAGCTGCCACCAGCCCACTCACTATTGATGCCCCAGACATGCAGCGCATTAACACTGACTGCCGTCCTCCTCCCTCCTCCACACTCAGCGACTCTGGCAAGCATCAAGCGCCGCGCTAAGTGTGTGAAACTGAGAAGCAACAGAGAGAGGAGGATCTCAGATTTCAGCTTGATGTCGGGGGTGGGCAGGACCCGGCCGCTATCAAACACCAGACAGTGGGATCTGGGTGGGCCGCTACTTGTATGTGGCCCCGCCCCTTTTCTTAATCGTTGGCTGATGTTTGATAGCTGCTGAGTCCCGGCCGCGTCCCGCCCACCCCAACATCAAGCTCAAATCTGACAGATCTGCCTCTGTTACTTGTCAGTTTCACACCCTGGCTGGGTCCCACCCATTCCGACATTAAGCTCAATTCTGACAGCTCCTCTGTTACTTTTCAGTAACAGTGCTCAGTGTGCCACCGTCAACCAGTGCCACCGTCAATCAGTGCTACCTGCCAGTGCTACCCCCAATCAGTGCCACCTGCCAGTGCCGAGTGCCACTGCCAATCAGTGCCGCCGCCAGCCAGTGCCACCTATCGGTGAAAATCAGTGCCACCTATCGGTGAAAATCAGTGCCACCTGCCACTACCTGCCAGTGCCACCTGCCACCGCCAACCAGTGCCACCGCCAATCCATGCCACCTGCAACCAACCAGTGTCACCGCCAATCAGTGCCACCTGCCAGTGACAACCAGTGCCACCGCCAACTAGTGCCACCTGCCAGTGCCAACTAGTGCCACCTGCCAGTGCCAGCTAGTGCCACCGCCAATCAGTGCCAACTGGTGCCACTTGCCAACGACAACTGGTGCCACTTGCCAACGACAACTGGTGCCACTTGCCAACGACAACTGGTGCCACCGCCAATTAGTGCCACCACCAACCACTGCCACCACCAACCACTGCCACCTGCCATGGACAATCGGTGCCACCTGCCATGGACAATCGGTGCCACCTGCCAGTGCCAACCGGCAGTTCCAAGTGCCTGCCAGTGGCAACCAGTACCATCTGTCAGTCCCAAACCAGTTCCATCTGTTGCCAGCCTTACTCTTTCTGGTCAGCCCATAACCCTGATATAACAGCGATACATTGGAGTTATTGACTGGGTGCTCCGTTGTGAGTTAGGGATAGAAGGTGAAAATGACTGGCCTTATCCCGGGAGCTGACAATCCATACCACTCTTTCTTTCTTTTTTTTAAACTGGCTCCTAACTTTTTCAACTGGCTCCTAAATTCAAAGCAAATTTGTCAACCCCTGCCCTGCAATACTCTGCCATGTTCTGCCATACCCTGCCATACTCGGGCATTATTACAGTGGGGACTATATGGTGGTGGAATTTTCACAGGTTTTTGCTAATTAATTTATTATTTGCTGATCCGAAAAAGGATCCGATCTGTGAGTTTTTTGATCCGTTGCACCCCTAACATTCAGGTACGACTTTCATGCAACCTTTGAGGGTTAATATTGAAGTCTATAACCCTCAAGTTGCATGAAAGTTGGACCAAAGTAGTGCAGGAAGCACTTGAAAGTTAATGGCATCCCAGGCTTAGTCCGTAGAGTTTAATATAGAGTTGGCCCACCCTTTGCATCAATAACCGCTTCAAATCTTCTTGGAAGGCTGTCCACAAGGTTTAGGAGTGTCTGTGGGAATGATTGACCATTCTTCCAGAAGAGCAGTTGTGAGGTCAGGCACTGATGTTAGACGAGAAGGCCTGGCTCGCAGTCTCCACTCTAATTCATCCCAAAGGTGTTCTATCGGGTTTAGGTTAGAATTCTCTGCAGGCCAATAAAGTTCCTGCACCCCAAACTTTCATGTCTTTATGGACTTTGCTTTGTGCCCTGGTCCAAATAATTTGGTGGAGGGAAGATTATGATGTGGGGCTTTTTTTTAGTAGTTGGGCTTGGCCCCTTCGTTCCAGTGAAGGGAAAGCTTTCATGTGTGAAGGGAAAAATTTCATGTGCCCAACTTTGTGGCAACAGTTTGAGGATGGCGTCTTCCTGTTCCAACTTGACTGCGCACCGGAATGAGCGCCGTCAGATTACATACAGCGAGAATCCCCTGTTTACTCGGCGGCCTCTTTAATACAAATTCCCGCCTCCTGGACCGTCTTCTATGATAGAACACTGGTCCAATGCCGGCCCAGGAGACAGGACTTCCTATTACAGAGGCCGCTGAGTAAAAAGGAGATTCTCGCTGTATGCAATCTGAGGGCGCTCGTCCCGTTCCCTCCCATTTGCAGTAAATTGAAGTATCGGCGTATAACACGCACGCACTATTTGCACCCGATTTTCAGGGTGAAAAGGTGCGTGTTATACGTCAATAAATGCCAAACACTACATATTTAAGTCAATAGGAAAAAGCCACAAATGCCAAGCAACTGCGCAAATGTCAACAAAAATGGGGTTAAAACAGGTGGTGATGAGCCATCGCAACCCGTCCTCACTGACTGTACCCTCTGGAGCGCAATCCGGAAATGAATCGGGCTTCAGATGCACATCTATAAATTTACCCTTGGGGGCCCGTTCACACCAAGTGCAGTCCAGTGTGTGTTTGTTTTTTCCTGCATAAAAAAATTATTGGAAAGTAGGCTGTATGTGTTCCAATGACATAGTTCACAACAATGCGGTCAGTTGCAGGGCGTTCCAGGGGGAAAAAAAAGTAGAACATGCTGCATTTTTCCTGCACTGGACTGTACTGGAGCGCAGTAAAACCCATCAAAAACGCACTAAACCCCAGTACAGTGGGGGAAAGGAAAAAAAAGATAAAAAATGCATCTGGAATGCGTAAAAAACATGCATGCAGGAATGGATCTGGGGTGCGTTTTTTGTTGTGTGAACCAATAGGAGATTCTCTCTCCAGTAACTACAGTATAACACCCTCGAAGCGTCGCTCGCCTACAGAGGCACTGCCCACTAACTTCTTTAAGAGGTGGTTCTTCCACAATGTACAGGTTATAGGTACACTTCGGATACAAAAGTTCAAGTGGCAGTAAGGCTTAGCATGTAACGTCTTGCACCAGGGAGTAGATGCATTTACTAAAGGTGCACATTCCACCACCACAAGCGGGGAGGAGTGGCGGGAGCTCGGCCTCATAAACTGGTTAAACCTCATTACTGAAATCTCTGATTTCTATGTATCCTCAGGGCAGTTGTCTTCCTGAAGAAATGAAAAAGGGTTCAACTGCCTTCTTTAGGGAAAGCTTACATATGATCGTCATTGTGACTTTGTTAAGGAAGAGCTGCTGTGGATGCAGAGTACCAAATTAAAACGAGAGGAATGCTTAATTAGCACTTTAACCCTGTCGCTGCTGGAGAATATTAAAATTTTTGATTTTAAAATGACTGAATGCCTTCAAAACATGACATGCGGTATTTTCTGAATATAAGCAGAATATAAGCAGAAGGCTTATATCAGGGATATGCAATTAGCGGACCTCCAGCTGTTGCAAAACTACAAGTCCCATCATGCCTCTACCTCTGGGTGTCATGCTTGTGGCTCTAAGAGTCTTGCTATGCCTCATGGGAATTGTAGTTCTGCAACAGCTGGAGGTCCGCTAATTGCATATCCCTGGCTTATAGAATAACATGATGGTGGTGTTCGTGCGCAACTGTTTATCAAATCAATTTTTTTTTTTTTTTATTTCAGTGCACACAAATGCAATATAATCTCTGTTTTCTTTTGAATATAAAAGATAAGACTGTATGGAGTAAATACAGATATGTCAAGCCTTAAAATAGTGTGTGCCTGCCAAATGGCAAAAAAATTATCACTAGGCGACACTTTAAAAACCTCAACAGCTCATCCCATCTTTCTCTCTATCCAGTGGTACGGGTTTTTCTTTTTATCTTTTTATTTTTATTTTTTTTACAGGGTCAGTGGTAGTTTGGGTGGTAATGGAACATTTTCACCACTTGCCGACCATCTAACTGGGATTGTATGTCATTATTTTGGCGTTAAATATTGTTCTTATGGCAGTCGCTAGCTGCAATAACCCCGGTTTAGTTTTTTTCCCCTTGGGTGGCTGGCTTTTAGATAAGTGATCTCAGTAGCGAATTCGCTGCGAGATCACTTTTATAGGTGGCTGGAGAGGTGCTTGGAGCAGTCGGTAAGCCTGTAACCGATCCGATGTTGCCGATGGCTAGGCAGGAAGTCAGTTGAGGGCAAGATGGCCCCAACTCAACTCTATGCCCTTGGAGGACCGGAGTGACCTCCGACGTCCCTTCTGTTCTTGGGCAGATTTACAAATTTTTTTTTTTTTTTTTTAAGTCGGTCTTCATACACATGGATGTTTTTACAGCAGCTTTTTTGAGCTTTTTTTTGCTGCTTAAGAAGGCAACTCCATGTTATTCAATGGGCTCATATACACCATGGAGTTTTTGAGCTGTAACAGGCATGGCCGTTTTTAAGCTCCAAAAAAAAAGAACCAGCGCCTTCAGAGGCTCCAGTGTTAGAGCAGTTTTGACGCTAACGCGCAAAAACGCACATTAACACGCATCAACGCTATACCGACGTTTTTTTTTTGCGCCAGCGTTTTTGAGCTGTAAAAATGTTTATAATGTGATTAGATATTGTTTTTAAAAAAACGCGCCTTAGCATTAACATTGACGCTGTTAAATGACGCCAGAGCAAACCGCTAATAAAATTGCGTTTTTAACGCTGATTTTTTTTCCAGATGTAACTAGCTTAACAGGCCATTTTTTATAACGCCCGTGTGTATGAGGCCTTAATTATTTATTTTTTTTTCTGTTAAAGTGGTGTTGCCCCCCAAAAAATAAAACTACTTAAAATTCTTTAAAAAAATCAAAAAAAAATAATTGGCAAAAAAAAATTTTTTTACTCACCTCTAAATACCGGTTGCTAGGGGGTCCCTCGTAGTCTGCCTTCTTCATTGCCCGGGCTGGTGACATCACTTCCCCTTGCGCCGCACAGTCATCTGGAACCTGTCACGTGTCCCAGGTGACTGTACGGCGTATCACGGCGCCCTGCGCCGCTCGCGCATGCGCAGTGGGTGCCCGGCTGTGAAGCCACAGCCGGGTGCCCACAGTATGCATGACGGCGCCGCGAGCGGAGCGGGGAGCGAGGGGGGGGCTTCGTTCCCCCGCATCGCTGGACCCCGGGGCAGGTAAGTGTCCGATTATTAAAAGCCAGCAGCTGCAGTATTTGTAGCTGCTGACTTTTAATTTTTTTTTTTTTTTAGGGGGTACACCACTTTAAGTGTAAATGAGAAAGATGGGTTCTTTTTGACCCCAGGTCTCTCAATAAAGACCTGTCATGCTTATTTCTATTACAAGGGATGCTTACATTCCTTGTAATAGGAATACAAGTGATAAAAAAAAAAATAAGGGGACAGTGTAAAAGTAAAGTAAAATAAAACATTTTAAAGCACCCCATCTCTCCATGCTCACGCGCAGAAGCAAGCGCATACGTGAGTCGTGCCCACAAATATAAACGGTTTTCAAACCACATGTGTGAGTTATCGTTTTGATTGTTAGAGCGAGAGCAATAATTCTAGTGCAAGACCTCCTCTGTAACTCTAAACAACTAACTTGTAAAAAATTAGTGTATTTTTTCCTTAAAAAAAAAAAAAAAAAAAAAAGTTGAAAGACTGCTGCGCAAATACAGTGTGACATAAAATATTGCAACGACTGCCATTTTATTCTCTAGGGCAGGGGGTAGGCAACCTGGGACACTCCAGCTGTTTCAAAACTACAAGTCCCATCCTGCCTCTGAGAGTAATTGTAGCTGCCAGCCTTGCAATGCCTCATGGGAAATGTAGTTCCACAACAGCTGGAGGGCCCCAGGTTGCCTACCCCTGCTCCAGGGTCTCTGCAAAAAAAAAAAGTGTGTGTATATGTATATGTATATATATATATATATATATATATATATATATATATATATATATATATATATATATATATATATATATATATATATATATATATATATATATATAGTGTGTGTGTGTGTGTATATGTATGTATGTGTGTATGTGTGTATATATATATATATATATATATATATATATATATATATAAATATAGTGTGTGTGTGTGTATATGTATGTATGTATATATAATGTATGTTTGGGAGTTCTAAATAATTTTCTATAAAAAAATACAGATTTTTACTTGTAAACAACAAATGTCAGAAAAAGGCCTGGTCATTAAGTGGTTAATAGCATAGGTTTCTGGGTGTCGGCTATTAAACTGGACAGTTAAATTGAATATGATGTGCATCAAGTTCTGTACCCTTATTGGATTTATAATTTAAAACCTGCTTGCTGTGTGTTATTTTTTTTTTGGGGGGCTTTTTCTAGCAAACAAATACAGAAAAAAACTAAATTTTAAAAACTCACTTGAAAGAGTTGTAAAGTTTGAATGACCCTTGTTTATGGTTTCCCTCCCCATATCTGAAAACTTGTTTTCCTGACAACATCTGTGTGCTTGTATGGCATGACAAAGCAATGAGAATGTTTGCGGGTTAATGGTGGCAATTTTTTTTTGTTCACACTGCATGGATCGCATTGTATACATTGTGAAGTGTATGACTGAAGACAGGTCTGTATACCTGATTTTGTGCCTTTTTCATGCTTGACTGACCACCTGGGTTTTTTTTTTTTTGTTAATTTTAGATCCGCCGCACCTCCTCATCTGGTGTAAAGGGGATTCCAACCACTTGAAGAGCCTCTCATCTGCTGGTAAATATTTGTTCAGCTGTCTCAGGACTTCAGTTGCTTAATAGAGAAATGTTCTAGCGTGCCGTAAAGCTTATCCAAAGAGAGCTGCAAGCCGGGACCCGCGTTCCTTTACAGCTTGTGTGTGTGTTTCCCATTTCTGCCTCAGTTCTATTATGTCTTAGCAAGAAAAGAGAATAGACAGTGCCTTGCAAAAGTATTCACCCTCCTTGGCATTTTTCGTGTTTTCATGTTGCCTCACAACCTGGAATTAACATGGATTGTATGAGGATTTGCATCATTTAATTTACAGAAGATGCCCACAACTTTGAAGATGTTTGTTTCCTTCACAATAAAATAGGAAAAAATTAATAAAAAAATAGGACAAAATAAAAGAAAAAGTCAATGTGCATAACTATTCCCCCCCCCCCCCCCCAAAAGTCAATACTTTGTAGAGCCACCTTTTGTGGGTATCACAGCTCCAAGTCGCTTTGGATAAGTCTCTATGAGCTTGCCACATCTTACTACTGCGATCCTTGCAGAATTGCTCCAGCTCCTTCAAGTTGGATGGTTTGCGCTTGTGAACAGCAATCTTTAAGTCTCACCACCGGTGTTCTATTGAATTGAGGTCTGAGCTTTGACTAGGCCATTCCAATACATTTACATGTTTCCCCCTTAAACCACTCAAGTGTTGCTTTAGCAGTGTGTTTGGGGTCATTGTCCTGCTGGAAGGTGAACCTCCGTCCTAGCCTCAAATCACACACAGAGTAGTACAGGTTTTGCTCAAGAATATCCCTGTATTTAGCACCATCCATCTTTCCCTCAACCCTGACCAGTTTCCCAGTCCTGACTGCTGAAAAACATCCCCACAGCATGATGCTGCCACCACCATGTTTCACAGTGATGATGGTGTTCTTTGGGTGATGTGATGTGTTGGGTTTGCGCCAGACATAGCGTTTTTCTTTGATGGCCAAAAAGTTCAATCTTAGTCTTATCAGACCAGAGCACCTTCCTCCATACATTTTGGGAGTCTCCCACATGCCTTTTTGCAAACTCAAATTGTGCCATTTTGTTTTTTGCTGAAAGTAATGTCTTTCTTCTGGCCACTCTGCCATAAAGCCCAACTCTATGGAGCGTATGGCTTATTGTCGTCCTATGTACAGATACTCCAGTCTCTGCTGTGGAACTCTGCAGCTCCTCCAGGGTTACCTTAGGTCTCTGTGCTGCCTCTCTGATGCCCTCTTTGCCCGGTCCGTGAGTTTTAGTGTGCGGCTGTCTCTTGGCAGGTTTGCTGTTGTGCCATGTTCTTTCCATTGGGTTATGATAGATTTGATGGTGCTCCTAGGGATCATCAAAGATTTGGATGTTTTTTTTTTTATAACCTAACCCTGACTTGTACTTCTCAACAACATTGTCCCTTACTTGTTTGGAGAGTTCCTTGGTCTTCATGGCAGTGTTTAGTTAGTGGTGCCTCTTGCTTAGGTCTTGCAGCCTCTGGGGCCTTTTAAAAAGGTGTGTCTATGTAATGACAGGTCATGTGACACTTAGATTGCACACAGGTGGACATCATTTCACTAATTATGTAACTTCTGAAGGTAATTAGTTACACCAGAGCTTTTTATGGGCTTCATAACAAAGGGAGTGAATACATATGCACATGACAATTATACGTTTTTTTTATTTCTGTAAAAATAGTTTTATGTATATATTTTTCTAATTTAACTTCACCAACTTGGACTATTCTGTTCTGATCCATCACATATAATTCAGATTTAAAAAAAAACATTCAACTAAAGGCTATAATGTAACAAAATAGGTAAAAAGCCAAGGGGGGTGAATACTTTTGCAGGGCACTGTATCTATCCCAGTGTTTTGTAAAAGAAGCGTGTGCTGAAAGTAGTATACAAGTTGCCAAAAGTTACCACGGACCTGATGCTTGGAACGCTAATTACTTGGCAGTCAATGCTGGCTTTTCTCTTAAAGGGATCAGCTGAATATTGTCCCATCTATGTCTGCTCACGTTCCTTCTGATGGTCAGCTTCTCACGAAGGGCTTGTTGGGAAATGTTTGTTGGGTAAGTGCTGCAGCCAGTTGGCTGTGTGTGCTGACAGTGGAGGAGTCCCCTCTGTCAGAATACAATAACGCATCAGAGAGGATTCCTTCATCCACCTCCATTGTATGGATGGGGGAAGCCATTCACTTTTATTTTTTGGATCGGCTTGTTCTGTTCCAGAGTGACCCTGTCAGCACAGGCCCTCCTGTATAGAACTACATGTCCGACTAAAAGGAGGAGTCACTATACTTACCTTTCTGGTGGCCGTTTGTTGAAACGTATCCTCTTTGCTGTTTGCATTCCTGCTCCTCGCCACTGGTTTGCCCCACTGGTTCATACATCACCGCAATATGTACTAACTCAGAGCGTGATTCAGATCATCCGAACGATTATATATTTGCAGAAAATAGTGTTTTTAACTAAGTGATTCTGTGCTGAGCAGGTTACTTGAAGAATTAATATTTACTTGTGTCACTGGTCTTCTTTAATCACAAACCAGAAATAGAACAGAATTCAATTCCTGGCGCTCTGTCTACAAACCACCAACTAGCATTGTACAGGCATGTAAATGTACACGGCTTTTGTGACATCTACTTCTTGTTCTGTATTGAGGAAGTCTCACTTCTTCCACATTGTGCATATCTCAGCTTAGAACAAGTCATTTAAATTGATTACTTTGCTGGTTAGTGTTCATTGCTGTTTGTGACACTGGTAGATTTCCACTGATTTCGGTGACACCCTTTCAGACTCGGTGAGTAGGTAAGGAAGTGAGGGCTGGCGCAGACATCATTGACTAGGAAAAACCTGAGCCTCTAACGCTTTAACCACTCTGTCCAAAATGGGGGGAAAAAAACTTGGCTGGAGTTCCACTTTAATGAAAGTTCCTTCTCTGGCTTTTTTAAAGAGCAGTTTTAGGCAAGAAGTTAGATCTGTCAGTGAATTGCTAATCTTGTCCCACAGACACTGCAGCTGTGGTAACATCACAATGTTCAGTATGTTTGCCGTAATCTGAGTTTGGTGTAACAAATTTCAGACAGATTCCATACATCTTCCTACATGTGGGGTGGATGGGACCACTTCCTACAGTCTGTTCTCTGCAACTTCCTCTCAGCTTGCTGCATCACTGACCAGATTCAAACCTCTAAGACAGTGAGTGGGCTGTGAGAAAGGTCTTCATGCTAATGCTTCTCACATTTTATAGGGAGAGGCTCTCTTCCCCCTCTATCCCATCCCTCTCTTCTCTATCGCTCCCCTTCATCTTACTTTCCTCTTACTTTCCCCTTCCCCTTCATCTCTTTTCCTCTCTCCCCTCTTCCTTCCCATCTGTGTTTTTTTTTTTCCCCTCTACATTTCCATTTCCCTCTTCCTCTCCATCCATTTGCCTCTCCCTCTTCCTCTCCATTTGCCTCTCCCTCTTCCTCTCCATTTGCCTCTCCCTCTTCCTCTCCATTTGCCTCTCCCTCTTCCTCTCCATTTGCCTCTCCCTCTTCCTCTCCATTTGCCTCTCCCTCTTCCTCTCCATTTGCCTCTCCCTCTTCCTCTCCATTTGCCTCTCCCTCTTCCTCTCCATTTGCCTCTCCCTCTTCCTCTCCATTTGCATCTCCCTCTTCCTCTCCATTTGCCTCTCCCTCTTCCTCTCCATTTGCTTCTCCCTCTTCCTCTCCATTTGCTTCTCCCTCTTCCTCTCCATTTGCTTCTCCCTCTTCCTCTCCATTTGCCTCTCCCTCTTCCTCTCCATTTGCATCTCCCTCTTCCTCTCCATTTGCCTCTCCCTCTTCCTCTCCATTTGCCTCTCCCTCTTCCTCTCCATTTGCCTCTCCCTCTTCCTCTCCATTTGCCTCTCCCTCTTCCTCTCCATTTGCTTCTCCCTCTTCCTCTCCATTTGCTTCTCCCTCTTCCTCTCCATTTGCTTCTCCCTCTTCCTCTCCATTTGCTTCTCCCTCTTCCTCTCCATTTGCTTCTCCCTCTTCCTCTCCATTTGCTTCTCCCTCTTCCTCTCCATTTGCTTCTCCCTCTTCCTCTCCATTTGCTTCTCCCTCTTCCTCTCAACTCATCCTCTCCATTTGCCTCTCCACTCATCCTCTCCATTTCACTTATCCTCTTCCTATCCTTTTTTCCCTCTTCCCTCTTCCTATCCTTTTTTCCCTCTTCCCTCTTCCTATCCTTTTTTCCCTCTTCCCTCTTCCTATCCTTTTTTTCCCTCTTCCCTCTTTCTATCCTTTTTTTCCCTCTTCCCTCTTTCTATCCTTTTTTCCCTCTTCCCTCTTCCTATCCTTTTTTCCCTCTTCCCTCTTCCTATCCTTTTTTCCCTCTTCCCTCTTCCTATGCTTTTTTCCCTCTTCCCTCTTCCTATCCTTTTTTTCCCTCTTCCCTCTTCCTATCCTTTTTTTCCCTCTTCCCTCTTCCTATCCTTTTTTTCCCTCTTCCCTCTTCCTATCCTTTTTTCCCTCTTCCCTCTTCCTATCCTTTTTTCCCTCTTCCCTCTTCCTATCCTTTTTTCCCTCTTCCCTCTTCCTATCCTTTTTTCCCTCTTCCCTCTTCCTATCCTTTTTTCCCTCTTCCTATCCATCTCTTTTCCTCTATGCCAACCTAAAAAAATCTGTCTTTTCTATCTCCTCCTTCCTCTCCACATCTATCTTTCTCCCCCTTCTTTCTATATATCTTTATCTTTCGGTTTCTCTGTGTCTTTCTCACTTCTTGCCCTCTCTATTGCCCCCTTCCTCTTCACCCCTTTTTCTATGTCCTTGGTATCTTTCCCTCTCTACCACCTCCCCCATCTCTCTTTTCCTTTCTCAACGGGAAACCTTTCTGAATCACAAAAGGAAAAGAAAAATACAATCCCCCCTCTCTTCAGTAGCACCTATTGCCTACAAACTACTGTTAGTTGAGAAATGAATGCAGTTTTTTTGTGTCTATTGTGTTAGAACAGTTAAAGAACAGCCTTTCTTCTCTTCTCATTGTTGTAGAGGTGGATGGTTTGTAAGCGCTAGCTGTGACCTGTATGCCCTACACTGCCATCTTGTGGTCGTTTTTGTTTACTACAGTGAGAAAATTTCCTTGCCATCTGTTCTGCAAAGTAGGTTGTCCATGTGCCTCTGGCAGGGTCCTAGTCCAAATAAATCATAGTGACTTGTAACTTTACATAGTATTTTTTTTTTTATGAACTTGTATATTCAAAATGTGTATTGGAACAATACTTTAGCAGAATCTTATATAAAAAAAAAATATATATATATTAAAGCAGCCAACAGCCATACTAGAAAGTCTTTTTCTAGCTGTCATGCAGCAGGGCAGGACTACTGCTCTCTGTGTGTAAGCGGCAGCCATCTCAGCTCTAGTCGGACATGCCCCATGTTAGTCCGATCTGGAGGTTTTCATTCGCCAGGGAACGAGGCTCTGCTGCATGACAGTGGAGAGAACAAACTTATTCTTTATTGTGGCTGTACTATATAAATGAACAGCAATAATCTGCTAACTTCCCGTTCAAATGCACATGGAATCTTGAGGCATAGTTTTATACAGGAGTTCCGTAGGGCTTTAAATGCAATTGTAAAATTAAGACAATGGAGGAGATTTACTAAATCGGGTGCACACAGAATCTCCTGCAGTGGTGCATAGTAACCAATCAGCTAAGTTCAACTTGTTCAATTTTCTTTTGACAATAAAACCTCAAAGCTGCTCATCCCAAACTTTTTCCCTATTTCCTCCCGCCTTTTCTGTCCCCCCTCCCCTTTCTTTTTTTCTCTACCCCCCCCCCCCCCTTATTTTATCCCCACCTTATTTAATTATGTATTGAATATATTGCAACTTGAATCCATGCTCCTGTTGGACGCAAAAAGATATTAATTTTCCAGTGAGTCTGCAAGTCACTCCTTGTCCATGCTTGTGTCGGGGCCCTGGCTATTGAACCTCTGTGATCAAGCCCTGGTGTGCGGGGTGAAACATGCCAGGGGGAGTGGCTGGAACTTTACTGGCTAAGGCCACACCCATTTACATATTCATGCATTGGGTCGTGAGCGGTATTCCCTCCTTTCTCTGTTGGGGGTTTGGCTGTTAATTACATTCTTGTGTAACCACCCGGACCCACATATGTTTTTATGTACTGTCATCTGTAACTGTGTACTTTTTTTTTTTTTTTTTTTAAACCTAATAAAAATGATTGAAGTAAAAAGAAAAAACAAAAAAAAAAAAACCTAAGCACTGATTGGTTGCTATGCGCATATGCACTAGATTCTGTGTGCACCAGTTTTAGTAAATCTCCATTGCTTTAGAATTAGGTGCTGTTGAAATCTCCAAATACAACCAATACCACTCTGTTCCCTTTCCTTGCATTGTGTGAACAGCTCAAGAGCCCCACATCCTGAAATCCTTTGGGTCTTCTCCCACTCATTCACAATACTTTCCTGACTGACAACACAGCTTACACTAAATTCGAATAAGGGAATCCTGTAAAGAATCATTAGGTCTGCCAACATGCAACCCTTGCTATTGATGTGCAGCATGTTGGTGGGCAGACAGCTACGTCTCTTCTGCTTTAATCCCAGAGAACTTGGCAGTAATAATACTTTATTAATGGGTTTTAATAAAGGGGGTATTATCGTCGTCAGTTGCTCCCTCAACTCCCCCTCCCATTTAAAGATCTACTAAAGGTAGAGAAATTATTTGTTGGTCACTGACTCTAACATACATACACCATATAACAGAATCATAGAAAAGTGATGGCAGAAAAAGTCAAAAAAAAATTTCTTTTCTTTTTCTTTACTATTTTGTACATGTTTTGGAATTTTTTTTTTTTTTTATGGTTTCTTTTTATGTTTTTGTTTTCTTTTTTCTTAACTTTTTTATTTTTTTTTGTCCGAGCATAGATCTATGTTTGTTCCAAGCATGTTTGAAGCCTCTGCTGGAAGTCTATTCCAAACATCAACTGTGCTTCCTGTAAAATAATCTTCGAAAGTATCACTTTACTGAAAGGGTAGTTGATGCTTGGAATACAGTTCCAGTAGAGGTATTGAGTCCGTCAGCGGGCAGACTGGATGGACCACTTGGCCTTTTTTTCTGCTTTAACGTTTTTACGTTTTTATGTTTCTATGTACTCTATTTTTCTTGCACACTAGAAGTATGATGGTATCGGTGATCCACAAATAATTTTTCTACCCTTTTTATTAGAAAGCGTGGCTGTTGAGGGAGCAACAGACAATATCACACAGATTATCAGTGTATTTGCTGGTCTCTAAGTGTTTCAAAAAAATATTGCTTTCATATTGGTAGTTTTGGTACTTTTGTGGGGGGTTTTTTAGGGACTGAAATGAAAAAAAAAAAGGCTCTTTTATAGCTATAACTAGTGTTATTTGCAATAATTGTTATTTTCAGCAATGAATGCTGAGAATAATAGTTCCTAACATACATTATTGGTGAACAAAGACTATTTCCTGGTTGTATTGTCATCTTTTAAAAGCATTCTTTCCATAAAAATTGCAGCATGTTCCTATACCCAAACTGTTACACAGCGGTACTACATCCTAATATTGAAATAATCAAACGGGGGGGCAACAAAGGGGGGTCTGGGACTTTACCGTACCAAATAATAACTTACTGTGGACTTTTAAAGTGCACCTTTGGAGACATTCAGCCTCACGTGTGGTTCTATATGTCTAATATTGGATTTAAGTGGCATTAATGCTTGACTGTGTTTTTTCTGAAGGATTGCTTTATGTGTTCTATACTATTGTGATATACTGATATATACAGTGCCTTGAAAAAGTATTTTTTGTCATGTTACAACCAAAAACGTAAAAAAGGTATGTATTTTATTGGGATTTTATGTGATAGACCAATACAAAGTGGCACATAATTTTGAAGTGAAAAAAATGTATAAATGGTTTTCAATTTTTTTTTTTTTATAACTATGTGAAAAGTGTGGGGTGCATTTGTATTCAGCCCCCTTTACTCTGATACCCCTAACTAAAATCTAGTGGAACCAATTGCCTTCAGAGGTCACCTAATTAGTAAATGGAGTCCACCTGTGTGTAATTTAATCTCAATATAAATACAGCTGTTCTGTGAAGCTCCGATGTTTGTTAGAGAACCTTAGTGAACAAGCAGCATCATGAAGGCCAAGAAACACACCAGACAGGTCAGGGATAAAGTTGTGGAGAAGTTTTAAAATGGGGTTAGGTTATAAAAAAAAAAAAAAAAAAAAAAAAAATCCTAACCTTTGAACATCTCACAGAGCTCTGTTCAATCCATCATCCAAAAATGGAAAGAGTATGGCACAACTGCAAACCTACCAAGACATGGCCGTCCACCTAAACTGACCGGCCGGGCAAGGAGAGCATTCATCAGAGAAGCAGCAAAGAGGCCCATGGTAACTCTGGAGGAGCTGCAGAGATCCACAGCTCAGGTGGGAGAATCTGTCCACAGGACAACTATTAGTCGTGCTCTCCACAAATCTGACCTTTATGGAAGAGTGACAAGAAGAAAGACATTGTTGAAAGAAAGACATAAGAAGTCACATTTGCAGTTTGTGAGAAGCCATGTGGGGGACACAGCAAACGTGTGGAAGAAGTTGCTCTGGTCAGATGAGACCAAAATTCTACTTTTTTGGCCCAAAAGCAAAACACTATGTGTGTCGGAAAGCTAACACTGCACATCACCCTGAACACACCACCGTGAAACATGGTGGTGGCAGCATCATGTTGTGGGGATGCTTTTCTTCAGCAGGGACAGGGAAGCTGATCAGAGTTGATGGGAAGATGGATGAAGCCAAATACAGGGCAATCTTAGAAGAAAACCAGTTAGTCTTCAAAAAAGACTTGAGACTGGGCTGAGGTTCACCATCCAGCAGGACAACGACCCTAAAAATACAGCCAGATCTACAATGGAATGGTTTAGATCAAAGCATATTCATGTGTTAGAATGACACAAAGTCCAGGCCTGAATCCAATTGAGAATCTGTGGCAAGACTTGAATATTGCTGTTTAGTGGCTCTCTCTCTTTTATATACTATTTTTGCAAATTTCCTTTATTATTTGGTACCGTAAAGTCCCAGATAACCCTTTTTGATCATTGTTTCCATAATGTGCATCTGTTTGTGTTTGTAGAATGTTGAGTGACCGAAGATCCCACTTTAGACTTGCTGTCAGAAAATGTTTTGGCCTTAAAGTTGGACTCCAGTCAAAAGGCTAAATACACGGATGAAGTGCATATATGGGGGATTATTTACCTGTCATCCAGTCCTGAGATTTACACAGACCTAACACATAAAACAGACCTGTCAGATAGCACACCCCTATTTGAAAGGGGAGGAGACTTGATTTTTCTTTGCAGTTTAGTAAATCTTGCAGATTTCCTTTCCACCCCCACCCTGTGACTGGATAGTGAGAAGAGAAGAGAGCTTTGTCACTCGATTCTTCCATTAGCACAGTTCCTAAAGCAAGACTGATTTGCACACTTGTGCTGCTTTTACTTTTTACAGTCTGAGCTCTGCTGTGCAGGGATTACGAAAGACTCTCATATTCAGGTACTTGCACTGCATTTAAAGCCCATCTCTGGGCATCAGAAGAAAATGTTGCTTGTGGGGCCTCCTCGCATTGTGCAGGTTAAATGCTCATTAAATCTAGGAGTAGAGGAATAAGCTGCGTTTCTTACCCCAGTCCTCGTTCCAGCAGGCTTTTGCCATGCTGTGTGACTGGTCCCGAAAGCCACTTCTCTTCAGCCCCCGTCCAGTGGTCTCGCTATGATGCCGTCACAAACAATTCTGGACCAGCCAGTCCTGCATTGCACATGAAGATTTCAAGGAATGACCCTCCCACAACCCAGAGTGTTGGAGAGAAGACGAGAGCAATGGCAGCAGAGGGAACAGAGGATAGCTTAATTAATACAGAGACCCCTCTAGACCTAACCAGCACTTAACGCTTGCAGCGTGGAGGGGCCCACTGCAAAAATATTTTTTATCTGAAGACAGGAGTAGATCTTTAATGCATTTAAAGCGGAATTGCACCCAAAAGGTGATATTGCTTCCACCCCCCTCCACTGCCACGTTTGGCATTTTTTGGGGGGAGGTGGAGTGGGTACCCGGTCCAGTCAGATTGCTGTGGTGATCTGAGCAGAAGTTCAGCACCCCCCCTTCCCCTTGCAGCCTTCTTGGAGACCTCACAGGTCCCAGAAGACTGAGGGACCATTCACAAAGCACGGCTCGCTGAAGGCAAGAGGCTTCACTGCCGGTTTCCCTTAAGATGATGGCGCCTGAACCTGATTGAAGAATCGGTTCGGGTGAGGACATTGCTGGTTCCCTGAACAGGTAAAGATGTCCTTTATATTAAAAGTCAACAGCTACAGTATTTGTAGCTGCTGTCTCAATGTTTTTGGGTAGACCAGAGCTCCTCGAACAATGGAATAATGAATTCAGAGCTGCATTAATTTGTATCTTTGGAGTTATATCTACTGTATTTATTGGTATATAACACGCACAAGCTTATAACCTGCACCTTCGTTTTAGGAGGGAAGTTTCAGGAAAAAAACTTAAACTTTTAAATAAAGAACTTTGAAGCAAAATAAGGGTCAGTGCCCATCAATGCAGCCTTGCCATTGCCCATCTGCAGCCTTGCCCATTGCCCATCTGCAGCCTTGCCCATTGCCCATCTGCAGCCTTGCCCATTGTCCATCTGCAGCCTTGCCCATTGCCCATCTGCAGCCTTGCCCATTGCCCATCTGCAGCCTTGCCCATTGCCCATCTGCAGCCTTGCCCATTGCCCATCTGCAGCCTTGCCCATCTGCAGCCTTGCCCATTGCCCATCTGCAGCCTTGCCCATTGCCCATCTGCAGCCTTGATCAGTGCCCATCTGCAGCCTTGATCAGTGCCCATCTGCAGCCTTGATCAGTGCCCATCTGCAGCCTTGATCAGTGCCCATCAATGCAGCTTGATCAGTGCCCATATGCAGCCTCACCTAAGATTACCGCTGCCTTGAAGAGTACAGGGAGGGGACAGGACGAGCGCCGTCGGATTACATACAGCGAGAATCTCCTGATTACTCGGCGGCCTCTTTAATACAGTCCCACTTCCAGGACCGGCTTCTATGATAGACAGAACACTGGTCCAATGCCGGCCCAGGAGATGGGACTTTTTTTTTTATTACAGAGGCCGCTGAGTAAACAGGAGATTCTCGCTGTATGTAATCTGATGGCGCTCGCCCCGCCCCCCTCCCCGTTCCCTCCTAGGCAGCCCAAATTGCAGTATCGGCATATAACACACATATAAACTATTTGCACTCGATTTTCAGGGTGAAAAGGTGCGTGTTATACACCAATAAAATACCGTATTTCTTTTTTGGGTTAGGGTCTCAAAGTAATGAAACCAGTGACTGCCAGGCACCTAGCATTTGCAGAAGAACGTCGGCAATGGCATTCTTCAAAATTGTCGGTATATATTTCCTTTTAAAGGGCGGCTGTATTTTCATCAAAAACCTCTCTAATTCACCCATATCCAGCCATGCATGAACACCCCTCACCTCTTACCTCTTACCTCTATAGCAGAGCCACGTCTTCTAAGGCATCTACTTTTGTTTGTGACGAAATCCCCTTCAGCACTTTGAGAACACAAAGACTCGTATGTGGCCATCTTTATGCTGGAGTTGTACCAATAGATGGCCCTGTACATGTCGGTGAGAGCTCGATAAGCAGGTGCCGCTAATGTCAATGGGGACTCGAGGTGTAGTAACCATTGCACAGGACATGGCTCTGGTACAGAGGTATGTAAGCAGCTTCAGTGGGAAGTGTTGGTGAAAGTAAATTTAAAACTGAACTCCAGGCACAAAAGCTCAAATATAATTCTTAATAACCACAAAGGATATAAATGTACTTTGTGTGCCAAGTACCTTTTACGAGCCCAGATCTTACATTGTGAAAGTAGCCGTGACATCACTGTGCTGTACAGTATCCTGTGCAGAGCATTGGGAGGGACGTGTAGCAGGCTCCACCCACTACAAGCTGCCTGTGGAAAACTACAGGGGAGTGAAAACCGGACCAGTCACCCTGTACAAGGAGAGAGCAGCAGTGAGCGGTCTTCATTACAGGAAGGACAAGTCTTACCCTGCATTACTGCACAGATCTGGAAGAACAGTAGAAAGCACACCAAGATCCAACTAATAATACACAGGATTCTTATATTTAGGTGATGTTTGTTTATACTGAAGCTTTAAGAGGGGGTGATTAGAGAAGTACTCCTTTTAACTGCTTCCCAACCAGCGCAAGCTGTTGTACTTCGGCAAAATGGCACGGACAGGCACATGGGTGTACAGGTACGTCCCTTTTAAATGTGCCGCTGTGCGCGCCGGTCTGGACCTTCGTGTGTCCCACGGACTCGATCACCGTGGGGATACCCGCGATCATCTTATGGGGAAGAACAGGGAGATGCTAAAGTAAACAAGCATCTCCCCGTTCTGCCTAGCAACAGTGGCCCTGATCTCTGCTCCCTGTGATTGGAGCAGAGATCAGTGATGTGTAAAACACAGCCACTCCCCTCAGTTAGCAGCACACCCCTCGGACACGCTTAACCCCTACACTGCCACCTGCTGGTTAACCCCTTTACTGTCTGTGTCATTTACACAGGAATCACTGCATTTGTATAGCACTGATTGCTGTATAAATGACAATGGTCCCAAAAATGTGTCAAAAATGTCCGATGCGTCCTCCATAATGTCGCAGTCACAATAAAAATCGCTGATCGCCACCATTGCTGGTAAAAAATAAAAATAAAAAAATTAATAAAAATGCCATAAAACTATCCCCTATTTTGTAAACGCTATAACTTTTGCGCAAACCAATAATCGCTTATTGCAATTTTTTTTACCTAAAATATGTAGAAGAATACGTATTGGCCTAAGCTGAGGGGAAAAAAGTTTTTTTTATACATTTGGGGGGGGGGTGTGTATTATAGCCAAAAGTAAAGCGCTGCAGAGGTGATCAAATACCACCAAAAGAAAGCTCTATTTGTGGGAAAAAAAAGGTTGTCAATTTTGTTTGGGAGCCCCACATCGCACGACCGTGCAAATTGTCAGTTAAAGAGACGCAGTGCCGAATCGCAAAAATTGGTCTGGTCTTAAGCCAAATCTTTTTGCTTAGTTTTAGATAGGATGGTGAAGAAATGGAACCCCCCCATGTCAGATCTTTACTGCTGTTTAAGGCTTTTAGGGAGATCTATCCTCACTACTTGCACAAGATGTGAGGGGAAACTCCATCAGCAACACAGACTAAAAAGCGATTGCTTTTCCTTAGGGAGGTTGAACCTCTGTTAGAATAATTTTTCAAGTCTGTCTTGATTGCATATTTTCCTTCGTTTCCTGTCTGGTATCAGTAGGACAGGAAGTGAAGGTAAAGCTCTCTAAAGTACCCCCAAATAGCAGAAAAAAAAAAAATGAGTTTTAATCCTTCCCCACTCTAACTACAGCTAGAAAAGTTTGTGACGTGATATACGCTTCAAAGAAATTGAGTAAACTTTCTGACTTTTTTCTATTGTTAGTGATAACTTGTCAGTGTTAGAATTTCATATAGATTTTTCTTGTTGCCTAAACATACCATGTTTGATTTTCAGTCTATGGGATATAGCACACAAAATACTCATCATTTCTGAGTTGCTTCTGCATTTAATGCATTGCTGCCCTGCTAATGGACGGTGTTCTCTTCTGTGTATTTCACAGGTTGGGAGCCAATAGAACAACTGCAACACTGGGAGTAGGTGAGTGCAGAACATTTCTTCATTACTTCATGGAATACAATTGTCTCTTATAATTTTTGTTCACCTTTTTAGGAAAAAAAAAAAAGTTATTTTCCTCTGTGGCATGGATTATTCATCAATGTGCTTTACACAAATCATAGGCCTTTCTGGGATTCCTGTGTGTGTGAAAATGTTTTAAAACCATTTTGGTAATGTTGGTTATGCTTTTTGTAATTTTTTTTTTTTTTTTTTAAGGCAGTCATGACAAAGGAATGGGTTTGCTTGATCACCTTTGTGTCCCTTTAAACAGTTCAGAAAGTCGGGGGGGGGGGGGGGGGGCATTAGTAATCATGTGACCACTGTCATAGTGGTCACATACTAGGAAACCAGGCCTGGTTGAAGGAGCGGCTTTTGTGCTGGGAAAGCACAGTGAGCGTGCTCTTGGCACTTAAACATCAGCTGCTCATATGTGCAGCATGTGGGTATTAATGTGGTATTAAACTCACTTTTTACAAACTTGCTGACAAGCAGGGTATTTATGACAGAAGAGACCCTTGCAGTCTCTTCTGTCATAAACGCTTCCTCCTGCTTGTCAGCTGTCATGTACACTGAGCTGTGCATGTGTAGCTCAGCTTACATGTGCAGAACCCAATCTGTGCCCTGGTGATGTGACTCCTGGGTGCATGCATGGATGTGGCATCATTGTGGCCTAACAGAACTCAAAAAGAAGACAGGGTGAAAATGGAAGCTCCCAGGACCCGTCATATCAGTGACAGCACAGCGATAGAGGCAGTGGCGAAACTACCAGGGTCGCACTTGCGACTGGGCCCTGACGTTCTGCCTCTGTGGGGGGGCCCCCCAAGACCTGGCATCTCCCCTCCTAACACCAGCTGTGAGTTTAGTATGCGATGGGGGAGGTAGGAGGGGGCTCTCTGCAAACCCTGATGTAAGGAGGGGGGTTTTCTGGTGACCCTGATGTAAGTGGGGATCCACACTCAGATATGTAAATATATATATATATATATATATATATATATATATATATATATATATATATATATATATATATATATATATATATATATATATATATATATATATATATATATATATATATATATATATAATTAAATGTGTGCGCACACACACGTGTATTATATACTACACTATATTATGTGTATGCCCGCCCCCAAGCATATGACTTTCTTTACTTCCCTTCTATGGGCTCTAGCCCCAGATCTTTTGTAGACTTAGCAACACCCCTTGTGGGGGCACTTCACGTTTTCTTAACACCGGGGCCCTGAAGATTCTAGTTACGCCTCGTCTCGAGGGCTTCCTTGGCAGTTAAGTTTAACATAATGTGCTAATATGCGGTGCATGCCAGTACATTATGGAGTAACACATCTGGGGCCCCTGAAAAAAAATTTGGAAGTTTAAATGGAAGCTTTAAAGCTCACCATTTTGCTTCTGCAAAGGTGTTGGGCACACAGTTAATAGAACCTCATAGATTATTATGAGGTATGTTGATAACAGTCGCTTTTGAGGGAATGCTGTTAGAAAACCCAGCATTGCCAGCATGATTGGCAGCACCCCGTGTGTCGGACATTCCTTTATATAATTTACTTTGTAGATGGGAATATAAAGCTATCACTCCTTGGTGCATGAATCTACTTCTGTGTATTCAGGGTCCCCTAATTACATAGGTCTCTGTAAGGACACAAAGAAAACCATTGTTTTCTATATGCCGTGTTCATACTAAACCACTGCTGCCGCGTGAGATTTTTTTTTTCTGCCTTGAAATATAAATTCCCTGCAAGAGCACAATAAAACAATTTGTTTTCTTTGTGTCCTGTTCAAACAGCAGCGTTCATGTCACAAGTTTTTTCCTGTGCAAAAAAACTGCATACATGTTGCAGATTCCCATGCAGAAAAAAATCATCATGTGATGCGAGAATTATTGTGTGAACGGGGCACATAGAGAACAATTGTTTTCTTTGTGTCCTTGTAGAGCAGGGGTGCCCAACCAGTGGCCCGCAGAGCCTTCTGATGTTGCCCGCGACCTCCTACTTTGGGATAGCAGGTTCTCAAGCCCTGATCATGGGTTGCCGACACACCACCCCAGAGCAATCTGTGTTTTAAATGAAGCCAGTGATAGAAGAAACAAGCGGCTGCAGAGGGAGCAGAGCCGCATTTGCCAATGCTTCCTGTATAGCGCTGGCTCCTGTCCCAAGTGGAGTGATACCAAATGCATTCTGCCTGGGACAGCAACAGCCAGCGATACCTGAATGGAAGACTGTTATTAAAGGTACGTTTATTACTAAAAGCAGTGTATATATGAGCATATCTGTTCTGCAGTGGTTACTGGGCTGCCTTCAAACTGATCTGCATAGACTTCTTCTGTTATTATCTGCGGGTTTGGTGCGCTTTCAGAAAGTGCACCACACCTGCAGGATATAATAGACATTGATGGCAAAGTGCTACTAACCTGCAGGAAAGACGCAGGTGCGCTCTGTACTGCCCCCGCAGTGCAGGTAAACTGCCGCACATCAGTGTGAAAACAGCCTTAGGCCCCTTTTACATGATCGGTTCAACCTATGCGGACCCTCCATTTACCTCTATGGACGGACTTGTGTCCATTTGCACCCACCTACCTCCATTCCGATATACTAAAAAAAAGGAGGATCCCCTTCCGTCTGGTTGGATCAGATAGGGGGGCCCATAGAGTAGAGTGGGTTCTGTCCATGTCCGCTCTGAATATACAGCGCGGACACGGATAGAGTCGCTCAAGTGGCCCTCACTCTTCAAAAGGTTGGGCACCCCTGTTGTAGAGACAGGTGCAGAAAAACCTGCATCTATACACATGGTGTGAACAAGGCATAAGAAAACCTTAAATATGTGGGCCTCTGATAAGTAAAAACAGAGTGGAGCAGGAAAGTAAATAGCTACTCCACCCCTCTTTCTTTCTCGCCTCACTATTGGCTTCTGAATTTGAATTCATTTCCATTCCCTGACCCTAGAAGAAATTAAAAAATGCAGCTTTAATCACCTTCTCTTTTGCACTTCCCCATGTACAGCAGTGGCCAATAGTTTTGACAATGACACAAATATTAATTTTCACAAAGTCTGCTGCTTCCGTGTTTTTAGATCTTTTTGTCAGATGTTACTATGGTATATTGAAGTTTAATTACAAGCATTTCATGAGGGCCAAAGGCTTTTATTGACAATTGCATTAAGTTTATGCAAAGAGTCAATATTTGCAGTGTTGACCTTTCTTTTTCAAGACCTCTGCAATTCGCCCTGGCATGCTGTGAATCAACTTTTGGGCCACATCCTGACTGATGGCCGCCCATTCTTGCATAATCAATTCTTCGAGTTTGTCAGAAATTGTGGGGAGTTTTTCTTTTGTTCACCCGACTCTGAGGATTGACAATAAGTTCTCAATGGGATTAAGGTCTGGGGGCGTTTCCTGACCATGGACCCAAAATTTTGATGTTTTGTTCCCCAAGCCACTTACGGCTTATGGCAGTATTTCTCAACTCCTGTCCTCGGGAACCACTAACAGGCCAGGTTT
Source organism: Lithobates pipiens (assembly GCF_037356315.1). Classification (NCBI taxonomy): domain Eukaryota; kingdom Metazoa; phylum Chordata; class Amphibia; order Anura; family Ranidae; genus Lithobates; species Lithobates pipiens. The sequence goes on along the minus strand of NW_027507764.1, from coordinate 561,147,559 downwards.
GCAGAATAACTGAAATACATCACAGGTGATATAATTTGCTGCTCAGCGATTGCAGTATTCTGGTCTGCATCTCCTTAAGGTAGTACTTAAAATCTGATCTGTTAGTTGGTCCTGAGGACAGGCATTAATAACCACTGCCTTTTGGCAAGGTGCTCGATTATGCTGGAGAAGTCATTGCTCCTCACCAAACTGTTCTTGGACTGTTGGGAGAAGTTGCTCTTGGAGGATGTTTTTGTACCATTCTTTATTCATGTTCTTAGGCAAAATTGTGAGTGAGCCCACTCCCTTGTCTGAGAAGCAACCCCACACATGAGTGGTCTCGGGATGCTTTACTGTTGGCATGACACAGGACTGATGGTAGCGCTCACCTTTTCTTTTCCGGATACCCCAAACAATCGGAAAGAGGATTCAGCAGAGAAACTTTAACCCGGTCCTCAACAGTCCAATCCCTGTACCATTTGTAGAATTTCAGTCTGTCCCCAATGTTTTTCCTGGAGAGAAGTGGCATCTTTGCTGCCCTTCTTGACACCAAGCCATCCTCCAAAAGTCTTCTCCTCACTGTGCGTGTTGATGCCCTCATACCTACCTGCTGCCATTCCTGACCAAGCTCTGCACTGGTGGCGCACCGATTCCGCAGCTGAATCAACTATAGGAGATGTTCCTGGCGCTTGCTGGACTTTCTTGGGTGACCTTCTTTACAAACGCAGTGGAAATGTTTTTTTATGGGATTAAGTTCATTTTCATGGTAAAGAGGGACTTTGCAAATAATTGCAATTCATCTGATCACTCTTCATAACATTCTGGAATATATGCAAATTGCCATCATAAAAACTGAGGCAACAGACTTTGTGAAAATTAACATTTGTGTCGAGTCGATAAGCTGCCATCTTCCCTAAACTTAACTTGAGAAGAATTTCTTTAAAGAAGGAAAAAAAATACAAGAACTATGTGCAGGGAACAGGAGGGAGAGGGAAATAGTATGTGTGTGTTTTTTAAGAATACACTGGCACATTGACCAGGGCAAAGTGGTGATGACTTTGGCACTCTGCACCACACCCGTTATACTCCTCTTACTAGCCCTCCCTCACCACTCCAGCCTTTATTGTAGGCAGCAGCAATACCTAAAGCTTCTGGGTATGGAGACACAGGTTGCCGTGTGATTTCCAGATTGTTTGTTAGTTGTGTGCCCAGACTCAACCTATGCAGAGATTTTCCAGCTGCAGAGACAGCAATCTAAGCGCCAGCAAATTGAGTGATTTTCACTGGGGTCGGTTAACTCTGAAGCTAACCCTTTACACACCAAACTGTAGTGGCCCCCACGTGTTTTAACAGAAGCATGCACTGTTCACTATAAGGGCACTTTCACACTGAGCCACATTGGCAGTCAAGCACTCAAGCTTTCACATTGGATTGACAGGAGAGGCGCATTGCAGGTTTTTATTGCTGCCTGTGCCCCCCCCCCCCTCCCCCCTGTCAGGGAGAATTCACTTTCTTAATTGTCTTGATAACTAATGTCACCAGCAATAAAAGTGATGGTAAATGCAAAATAGAGTTGTCACTAGAACAGAATAAGGGGGACTATTCCAGTTGGGCACATTTGTTCCCATGGTAATTTGATAACTGTCTAAGGCAGGGTTTCTCAACCAGGGTCCCTCCAGAGGTTGCTAGGGGTTCCACAAGCAATGAGCAATTTCTGCCTCTCGGATAAGTTCCCAAACACCACAATTGTAAGGAGCATTCTTGAGAAACACTGGTCTAAGGCATTGGTGCCAAGCCTGCTGCCTACCACCTCGTTGTTTGTCCTTTTAACCACTTTCACCCCCTTCCTGCCCAGGCCAATTTTTTTCTTTTTATCTTTCAGCGCTGTCACACTTTAAATGACAATTGTGTGGTCATGGAACTGTACCCAAATAAAATTGTATCACTGGTAATCGGGGCACTGTAATGATCAGTGCCCTGATTGTCAGTGCAGGTGTCTCCGTTGAGGAATTCCGCTTATCGTCTCTCCTCTCCTGACTTACTGTCAGCGTGAGGAGAGGAATGCCAATAACCGGCATTTCCTGTTTACACTGTGATCAGCTGTGATTTACCATTTTCTTTACCATGAACGTATTGTGCTGTGTCCGAGGGACACAGTACACTACCAATCACTGTGTTGCGTGCCCTCCCATGTGCACCCAGAATAGGAGGACATTGTATGACATCCTCCCAGAACAATAGTGTTCCCGTCCGTCTGTCATTTCTCTATTCAGTGGGCAGGAAGCAGTTTTTTTTGTTTTGTTTTTTGTTTTGTTTTTGTTTTTTTTTTGTCCTAAGTTAGCCCAAACTATTTTCTGCATTTGTAGGTGAACTTGCTGGGCACACTGTATTTAACTGTATGTAGCTTCAACTATAAACCGTATACAGCACTGTGGTCCAGCAGCAGGAAGGGAACTTCTTGTGCCGCTCACAGCACAAAAGAGTCGGGTTGTACTCAATGAATGAATACACTGGGGTTGATTTACTGAAACTGGAGAGTGCAAAATCTGTTGCAGCTCTGCAAAGAAACCAATCCACTTTGTCATAGCTTAATTTAACAACCTGAAGTTAGAGACTGATTGGTTTCTATGCAGAGCTGCTCCAGATTTTGCAATCTTCAGTTTTAGTAAATTAACCCTAGCACTTCTGATTGGCTGAGGCAGACATCATGACGCTTCAGCCATGTAGGGGAAACTTTTATATTCATTCATAGAATACCAAGCTTCCCATGAATGGAAAAGCAGCGCTGAAGTCCTCGTCCCACTTCCAGAACACAGCGTTGTATACTGTAAGTAACTGGTAGCTACATTCAGTTAGGACTGGAGAAAAAATTGATTTAAATCTTGAATCGAGTTGAGAGGTCAAATCAATTCAAAATTTCAGTAAATCGATTTTATTTAGATCTTTTATTTTTTCACCCCACCAGGACCGGCGCTGACACCGCGCCGGTCCTGAGGAGCTTTGGGCAGGAGTTTTTAGGCAAGGCCACGGCTTCGGCCTAGTCCGCGAGGCCGGACGCCATGGACTAGGCCGAAGCCGTGGGCTTGCCTAAAAACTCCTGCCCAAAGCTCCTCGGGACAGGTGCGGTGTCCATCAAAAAAATTAAAATTAATTTGAATCGGGAATCGAGATTTTTTTTTTTTTTTTTTTTTTTTTTTTTATCGCTGATTTTATTTTTTGGGGAGAAAATCGCCCAGCTCTACATTCAGTTAAAACAGTGCACCTGTTTGTGCAGTAAATAGTTGGTTTTTGCTCCAGTAAGGCCCAAACAAACTATTTAGAGTGACGTTCAATGTGGCGTTAGACTTTAAAGCGGAGGTCCACCCTAAAGTGGACCTTCCGCTCATTGGAATCCTCCCCCCCTCCGGCGCCACAATTGGCACCTTTCATGGGGGAGGGGGGTGCAGCTACCTGTACAGTACAGGTATCTGCACCCACTTCCTGGATAGCTCTCTGCGGAAAGGGGCATAGATTACGCCTCTTTCCGAAAATCCCCCGCTGCCTGCTGGGAAACACACAGATCCCAGAGGCAGCGGGTCCATCCTCATTGCGCAGCGCGACTCGCGCATGCGCAGTAGGGAACCGGGAAATGAAGCCGAAAGGCTCCACTTCCTGATTCCCATACCCAAGATGGCGGCAGCAGCACCCGAGAGACGATCGAGAGATCGGCTTCGGGTGCCGACATCGCGTGTGCGCTGGACAGGTAAGTGTCACTATTTTAAAAGTCAGCAGCTGCAGTATTTGTAGCTGCTGGCTTTAAAAAAAAAAAACGCGGAGTCCCGGCGGACTCCCGCTTTAATGACATACAGATGGACTAAAACCTGAAAGAACCTTTCCCTACTCTATCCAAATTAGAAAAAAAAATGTGTAATGGCAATAATGTTTTTTGTGTTGCAATGCATTCTTTAGGGCAGTGATGGCAAACCTTGGCACCCCAGATGTTTTGGAACTACATTTGCAATGATGCTCAACTACACTACAGAGTGTGTGAGCATCATGGGAAATGTAGTTCCAAAACATCTGGGGTGCCAAGGTTGCCATCACTGCTTTAGGGGCTTGTGCTGTCAGTATCTCGTGATGGAGAGGTATGAGCAGGCACAGAGTATAAAAGTAAGGGCTTCCAATATGTTGCTTCCTTACTAGCATAAGTATAAACTGATCATTGGGTCTGTCAGAGAAAGTAACATTAAATTGTACACACACACAGCAGATTATATCTTTTTAAAACTTTTACACTTAAAAAAACAAATACTTTGACCTAAAACCCCTTTTCTTTTCCCATTTTCAGCCTGGGTTTTCACCTTTGCTGCCTTCTCAAATCTCACCACTAGATGTCACCATAAGGCAAAGTTTAACTTTGGTTTCGAATGATGCATTAAAAGCATTGTGACGTCTTGAGCGTGTTGGGATTTTTGCAGCGTTATCATTTTTACACTGTGCTCCAAACAAAACAGACCTGCTTGTTCTTAACATACAAACCTGTAAATCTGGTATATAAGACCGGTGCTGACTGCCAAATCGGAGGATCCAGTGAGGTCCCTTTTGACAGTGCTGCTGATTGGTTGACCCTGCTGCAACAGCAACATCAATCCTGCTGACTATGCACCAGCATTTGGTTCAGGATAAAACGCACCAATGAGCTTCTATGACAATAAAGTATAATGAAGGCAATTTTTTTTTTTCGGTAGTGGAGAAGGATTAGAACACCTGGACCCTAGGAGATTTACTCTCTATTACCTTTTATCATTGAAAGTTAAAAGAAAAATCTAAAATTTTTGGTTGTTCCTAAAAAAGTAATATATGGGAAATCTAACAATGGGGACACTAATGACCTGAGGGGCCCCAAGGGGTTCCCTGGGATTCCCCTCTCTTCCTGTTTTGCCTATGGGACAGGAGGTGATGATCTCCACCACAGGACACAGTTGGCAAAATTAATAAAAAACTTACAGGGGTCATAAACCACCTTTTCTCTAACACCCCCACCCCCCCCCCCCCAAGAAAAATCTACTTTTAAGTTTATGTAGACATATTTTTTTTTTAATCAAATGCACTTCTCACCTGGCTTAAAGTCTATAAGTGAGCTCCCTATCTTAAAGCGGGAGTAAACCCCCTGACTTTTTTTTTTTTTAAAAAACCTTTTTTAAGGGAAAAGGCATAATGCGCTAGTATGCACCACATACTAGCTCATTATAAAATACTTACCTTAGAACGAGGCGTCTGCATCTCACTTGGTCCACGTTGAGGGAGCTGACATATTCCCTCAGCGTGTCTTCCGGGTATCGCAGCTCTGGTGCTGTGAGTTTTCTCCCCAGCAAGGTCCGGCATGTGCCGGACTTTCAGCCGAGAATCCCCTGTGCGCATGCGCCGCTGAAGTCAGGGGCTCATTGCGAGGGGGAATATCTCCTAAACTGTACAGGTTTAGGAGATATTCTTTTTACCTACAGGTAAGCCTTATTATAGGCTCACCTGTAGGTTAAAGTACAAAATTTAACTATACAACCATTTAAATAGTTGATGGAGGACAATGAAGTGCTGGTTGCATTGTGTGTAATGGCAAGTTTTTTTTTTTTTCTGGATAAAACCCACAGAATCAATATCTTGTCTTTTGGACATTTAATCTCATTGGAGAATAGACCCAAAGCAGTTTACCAACCAGCAACCAATCAAATTATTTCTATTTACACCAGTATTAGAGAGAATGTGGTTTCTGTGGAAGAGCTAAAACTTCTCTCACTCATTTACTTGAAAGTATTTTTTTTGTTAAACAGAGGTGTTAAGCAAAGGTGCATACAGAAACAAAGAACATATAATATCATTATTATACAGGTTTTATATAGCGTCAACAGTTTGCACAGCGCTTAACAAAATAAAGGCAGACAGTACAGTTACATTACAATTTGGTAAAAGGAATCAGAGGGCCCTGCTCATTAGACCCCATTGTGATGTGGTCGAGCTAGGAACTGAGCACAGCGTCTTTCAGTTTATAGAACAAATCAATGGTTTAGCTTTCCAGCAGCAGCCAAAAGCTGAAATGCCATTTTTGGTGGACTGACCCCATAATATCTAACCTGGAGTTCTCCTTTAAAAAATTGCAACAGAAGATAATTTTCTTATGGCATACAGGAGCCATGCTCTGGAAGGTTATACCATTGAGATCATTCATGAACTTGCTTCATTCTCCGCAGCCAATCATTGCACTGCCATTGGTTGATACCTCAAAAATTTTCCCTTCATTTGTTAGCTCAGAAAATCAGCTTGCCACAGGGCATCACACTCAGCAGCTTGGCAACCGTGCCTACCGCTGAGCTCTCCCGCTTTCCGATCCTCCCCACTATCACACTGCAATATTGGCAGTTTGAAGGGCATGCGTGCAAGGTTTGTTTTCAAATCATGTATCTGGCTTTCCGCCTGTCCGCTCCCGATACACAGCCTGTCATCATCCGTCCCCACAAGGCTGCGGCGCCGGGAGTGAGTGTAATCGGACGTGACGTTCCGTATGTCTTACTCCCAATAAGTAGGTCAAGTTTATAATTGTGTCCTTGCCCAGTGGGTCATGTTCTCACAACCTGTCCTGGGCGGCCTTTGTGTGACACTTCCATACCTTGATCGCCTGGGATGAATGCGGGGGGGGGGGGGGGGGGGGCACACTATTCTTATGAAAGCAACTCCACTGGACACAGACACCAGCAAGGAACATTTTTATTTTTAAAGCATTTCATTTGTTGAATTGCCCATTTCTTTGGTAAAGGCAACTGTGGACTATCAACAAACTATTGAAATTTGGGCTGTCACTGTGCTTGACAAAAACCTGAGAAATTTTTTAATATTTTACAAACAACAAAGGTAGGAACAGTTTATAAAAAAAAAAAAAAAAAAATCTAATGAAATAAAATACTCACCCTTAGGATAAACTGAATATAATGTTGATTTTTCCTGGCTTTCTGCAAGTGCAGGTTCTGTAGTTGTCCCCCAGCGTGTGCTGACTTCAGATTACTGTGGGCTGATCAGCTAATGATTGTTATGGCCACGTTCAGTACTTTTACATGAGTATTGGCTGCAGCTGAGCCCATGATTTGGCCTCTGTATTTGGTTCTGAGGCTTTTCCTCTGCTTGGTTACATTCTTGAGCCAAGGTGCGAGTTTCTTGTCATTTCACAGCACAATCTGCATTGACCAGGCCAACAATTTTCTCCTCTTTTCTTGTGGGTAAAAAGAGCGACCGTAGAAAGCATAGCTAAAGGGCATTTGATTGGGTACTCTATGGATGCCTCAGCTTCGTCCTATTTAAAATTAACCTGTCCAGGGACACACATGGAGCCGATCGTAGCTGACTTGTTCTGCAAATGTTAGTTGCCTGGTTGCTAGCCTGACCCAGTTTCACAAGTAGGACCACAGACCCCAGAAAAGGACTTAAAGTGCTTGCTCACTTGTACCTATGTGTAAACTTATATGCACCTGTAGGTACAAGGCATATCTCCTAAACGTGTTCCGTATAGGTGATATGCACTACGTCTGCAAAGAGTGACGTCGCCGGTGCATGCACACTGTGCTCTGAAGGGACAGCACGCCGTCCCTTCAGAGCGATGTGCTGCGGCTGTGGCTCCCGTGCGAATGCCTGGCAGTGGTGTCATTGCAGTTTGGCCATTCAAACAACCGGAGCCCATGAACCCAGAAGGGAGACAGGGAGAAGATAGAAGCCCTGTCAATGGTGACAGAGCACCGCTGAAGGGCATTGCGTTACAGAATGCTTTATTAATCCCAGGGGGAAATTTGGAAATTTGTTACAGCACAGACACACTTCACAAAGACAACACACAATCACAACAATAAACTGAACAAGATGCAAAAACACTACAAAATTACCAATAGCAGTCATTAACACCAAATACCAAAATTAATACTAGACTACAAATAAACACCCATACAACATATAACTTAAGGTAAGTCTCTGTCAGAAACCATGAATCAGACTGAGACAGAAGTACAGTTAAATCTCACTTTAATAATAATAATAATAAAAGGTAAACAGTAAATGTAGTCAAAACATAGCCAGAGTTCAGGAACCGGAACGAATTGTCAGACAAGCCAAAACATCAGGGAGCCAGAGAGGAGCGTAGTAGAACAGCAAGCAGGATCTGGAGCCAGAAGGAATGTCAGCCAAGCAAGTCTTTAACAGGAACACAGGAGAGCGTCTCTGGAGATGTGACAAAGGTGAAGGCAGAGATCATCTTGGCAGGACTGACGAGCAGGATATCAAGAGGTGAGTCACTGTGGAGAGAAAGGAGCTGGCAATTAGCCGAGAGCTTAGTAAGGGCTGAGCGCAGGTCTGACAGTCCCTCTCATAATGTGCTTGTGTGTGATGCATACTAGCATATTGGGATATTACCTTGCAGAGGGTATGTGTTTTTTTAATTTTTATTTTTTTATTACCGATTTTAGATTTTGTTCTACCGGTTTAGATCTACTGACCTGTTGCAGCCTGTTATCAACATATTTAAAACTGAACTCCATGTTGTCATGCCTTATTGTGCTGGGAAATCACTTCAGAAAACACCCCCCTAGCTTTTCTGCCTGTGGCCATTTTGAGTAAAGGCAGTTGATTTATGTAGCATTTACTTTCTGGAATCCATTTGCCCTCAGCTCAGGCAGGAGGGTGTGCTCAGCTGAGAAAATGCCTCTTCCTCTCCTGAAAACTTCTGGGATATATTGACATAATTTTGCCTAGGCCTAAGAACTAGGAAGTAACTAAAGAATGTTAAAAAAAAAAAAAACGTTTTAAAAGTACATATAATATAATTTTCCTATCTATTTACTAATGCTAGCAGCATAGAATTAGCATAGTCAGTGTTTGAGAGAGCAAAGTTCAGTTTTAAGCGGTAGGGGTTAGCATTACAGCCAAGAAAGTCAGCAAGGAAATCTTACTTCATTCAGGAAAATTTCAAGAAATTTTAAGAAAATTTAAAAAAAAAAGGCAAGTAGGGTGCAAAGGACCGACATTGCCTGTGAGCTCACTATCCGTCCTTGTAAAAGAGCAGGGGTTTGCTTCCTCACGTTAGAAATCCCACCCTCTCACCCCGATGGCTGGGGATCTGTTGATTGTTAGAGGAAAATTCAAGAAGCAGTGGGAGAGGTTGAGGAAGCACTGATCCGCATAAAGCAGAAGCAGGAAGATTCTTGCACTGCAGGTTCTCTGTACAGCTGCCTCTCCAGCATGGAGAACAGTGAGCAGTAATGACATCACCAAATCTCAATTTACAAAAGTGAGTACACCCTTCACGTTTTTGTAAATATTTGATTTATATATTTTTCATGTGACAGCACTGAAGAAATTACACTTTGCTGCAATGTAAAGTAGTGATTGTACAGCTTATATAACAGTGTAAATTTGCTGTCCCCTCAAAATAACTCAACACACAGCCATTAATGTCTAAACCGCTGGCACTGGGCAGCTACAGTTCATTGAAGGAACCATGAATGCCAACATGTACTGTGACATACTGAAGCAGAGCATGATCCCCTCCCTTCGGAGACTGGGTCGCAGGGCAGTATTCCAACATAACGACCCCAAACACACCTCCAAGACCGCTGTCTTGCTAAAGAAGCTGAGGGTAAAGGTGATGGACTGGCCAAGCATGTCTCCAGACCTAAACCCTATTGAGCGTCTGTGGGGCATCCTCAAACGGAAGGTAGAGGAGGGCAAGTTCTCTAACATCCACCAGCTCTGTGATGTCATCATGGAGGAGTGGAAGAAGACTCCAGTGGCAACCTGTGAAGCTCTGGTGATCTCCATGCCCAAGAGGGTTAAGGCAGTGCTGGAAAATAATGGTGGCCACACAAAACACTTTGGGCCCAATTTTTGGAAATTTTCACTTAGGGGCGTACTCACTTTTGTTGCCAATGGTTTAGACATTAATGGCTGTGTGTTGAGTTATTTTGAGGGGACAGCAAATATACAAGCTGTACACTCACTACTTTACTTTTGTAGCAAAGTGTCATTTTTTCAGTGTTGTCACGTGAAAAGATAGAATAAAATATATACATAAATGTGAAGGGTGTACTCACTTTTGTGATATACTGTATATATAGTCAGAGGCAGCAGTGCCTTGGATTGCACATGGGCAGTGTGACTTGGGAGTGCCTAGGCACAGTTAGAATTTAAGACAAAAGGTAAATCTTTCAGGGTATGAATTGGGCATTTTTAACATTTTTAGATGTTTCCTATAAAGTAGCAGATCCTCACTTTTTTTTTTTTTTTTTCTGTGTAACTACACTGTGGGAAATGTTTAGTTGGTGTGGGCAGCTTTGGCGCATATTTAAAGTACAGTGTTTGCCCCCTTTTCCCTATCGGAGATAACTTTTGTAATTTCTAGTATTTTTACCCTCTTCTGATAACCACATGGCCTCGTTTTTGCTTGGTGCGATGTTATCACGGTTCCACCGTTGCAGGTGTCCTAATATATCTCAACTGGGAATATTTACAGATCGAAATCTTGGAGCAGGTGCTGCCTCAGTGCTCTAATAGCCAATCTGTATCAGATTGCAATGCCTTTTTGTGCTATAATTCTCACTTTTTTATTATCTTTTGTCATGAAGATTGTTTTCTTCATATCATTTTCAAAAGTAAAACCTTGTGATGTGAATGTGGTGTTTAATATAGTCAATATTAGCATGTGTAAAAGAAGACACAAGGACTTGCTCACACCAGCAGTTGAGGGAGTGGTAAAACTCTGCTGTTGAGCCCCCCCCCCCCCCAAAGCCCTTTTAACTACAGTGACTGAGGGTGTACACATACTCTGACCACTGTGCTTTGCAGCCACTGCAAGAATTGCACACCTGACACTTTCAGCGGGCATAGTGCCTGCCAAGCCCCACCCATACAAATGAATGGGGCCACTCTGCCAGTGCCCTGCTACCGCGTGCACTGCACACTGTTGCAGTGTGATAGTGTTTCAAGGGGCTAAAGCAGGTGACGAGGAGGCGTTACAACACTTTCTCACCACCTGTCAAATGCTCTCTGAAAAGGGATCTGGATCGCTCTTCAGAGACCAAACCACACGTGAAAGAACCTTTAAAGTGCACCTTATACTTGTCTTACACAAGGCGAGAGTGCTGCTCTGGATTTCCCCCAGTGTTGGTCATGTGATGAAATACCTAGTCATTTGGTCATGTCTTCTTTGCTGAAGAGGGTAAATCAGCCAGTCTGTAATACCCTGAAAAATATACTTTTGTCTTGAATCTCTCCTTAAAAGTAGAATAGCCTAGGCACTCCTTTCCCAACAGCCTCATAGCTGTGTATTTGCTGCTTGAGATCTAAGGGATTTTTCTGACTGCTGGTTCCATGAGAGTTGAAGATATCACTACTATGCTGTTTACTTTGGTGGAAGGTCTAAAATGAGGAAGCAAAGCCCTGCCTCTACCAAGATGGCTGCCTTCACATTGAGACACTGCAGAATAAAGCTTAGTCTTTTGCCCTTTGCCTTTTTTTGGGCACAATTTCCATAGTTCTTTCCCTTTTTAAGACTTTTGATCATTTTGTCACTAAAATGTTGTTATTCTTATCTGCTTTGGGTAATGGTTTTGCACAGAGCAGCCCCATTCCTCTTCTTCTTGGGTCCCCGCCGGCACTTCCGGCCCCTCTTTCCTGCCAAGTGACTCCAGAGCAAACTCATTCCTATGGGGGCATCCAAGCAGGCTCACTCCTGAGGCGCTGCTCTGCTTGTCCATTCAGATACAGAGCCTCGGCTCAGCCCTGCCTCTCTCTCTTCTCATTGGCTTATTGGCCGATTGCTCTTGCTGCTGTCTCAGCCAATGAGGAGGGAGAGCCGCTGGATTGCAATAGGTCTCCGGTAAGTACTGGGGGGGGGGGGGGGTGTTTTATTTATTTTATTTTTTTAAACTTTCATGCACAGGGACACGAATTTACCCCCCCCCCCCCCTCAGATTTATTGAATTACCACAGCCTATAGGAATCTTCTCTGTCACGCTCCCATATTTTCTTTGCAACGCCTACACAGTGAAACTTTTTGGACCTCTATGGGGCTGTCTTGCCCACATCAGGAGATGGCCCCATAAGAGTCTTCTGCTGTAAATGCCTGCAGGCCACAGGCGCCAGACCTAAGTGTACTGTATATACGGGGGTGGGGATTAGTTTGGGGCCAGGGCACTAAGCTAACTGTAGCTTCCGTTATCCTTAAAAATTAAATAAAATGTTCTATTTACTTTTATTGTATTTTAATCTCCAAATTAATTTGATATTTCATTTTTTAGAAGGATTATGGCACCTTTAATCATGGAGTGTTTTTTTTTTTTTTTTTTCAAATCATCAAATGGGGTTTCTAATCCTTATTGGAATATTTTCCTTCTGATATTATTGCCTCCCCCTCTTTGGCAATCAACTTGGGACTTCCACAGTTCTCTTGGCTTCACATTGATGAGGAGATGAAAATTGCAGCAGAAATATCCCAATAGGGATTGGAAACCCCATTAGATAAAATGAAAGAAGTAAGTTGCTAATTGATTTTCCCATAATTCGTTCATGAAATTTACGTTAAAAGATGAGACTGTGGATAATTCAGCTGTCTAACAAAAAACAAAATCAGTTTTGTTTAAACTGACCCTTCTATACGTTGGTTTTCATGCACACAGGGATTCAGAAAGGTTCAGTTCCTCTCTGAAATAAGTTACATTAAGCCTGGTATTGAGTAATAACCTGATTTTCTTCCTGAGACCAGATCTGCAGACGCTTGCTGCCAACCTCCTTCTCACACATGGGAAACCACCAGAGACCTGAGAGAGACCACTAACCGAACCCCAGCTTCCACCTGTCCTCACTTACTGGAAATGAATGACTGTGCCGTTTTTATTTTTAGGTTTGGCTGCCTGGCTGGCATGGGTAATCTCATTAAGGTGCTAACCAGAGACATAGACCACAATGCTGCACATTTTTTCTTGGATTTTGAAAGTAAGTCTCTCACAGGCCATGGCCCAGCTGCTGTGTGTTTTCTGTAACCCATTCTCACCATCACAGCGAAACGGCAGTGGGAACCGTCTGTTGACGGGGTGCAAAAGAGCCATGGGATTGCTTATCATCATGTAAAGCCAGAGAGAAGTCATTCATGGCTGGCTTGGTGGTGTCAGATCCCATGTCTTATTTAAGGGTCCTTTGTGATCAGCCACTTTTTTTAACTTTTAATATATATTCGCAAGGTAACCAATGCGAAATAAGATGTTCTCATTTGCCAGTGATGTTTGCGCAGTGGTGCTGCCTCATGAAGAACCAGTAGGTACATTTATTAAAATGTATTCCTCACTGATTATTTCTATAAGTGCACCTATCATATATGCAGAGGCAAAAGAAATTTTGTGTGCACTGAATCAAACTTTAAGTGAAAGTTTCTTTGGAACATGTGACACCCCCCATAGCAGGAGGCATTAATTGGGGGAATATTGTGGCAGTCTACAAAAACCTCAGTTTATGAATAAAAAGATGCAAGTTCCTCCCAACCTGAAAACAAGTGCTTGACTTCACAATTTTGTTCCAGATTTGCGCTGGGCATGTAGAGGACATTATGCGGAAAAATTGGAGCTGCCAGTTCAGGGATGTTCTCCTTCTACCACTCAACACAGTTATGAGTAGCAGCGGTTAAGCCAGTCAAAACCCAGCCCCCCAAAGGGAAAGTTGGGCTGTATGTGGTTGGGACCTAAAGTGGGACCTAAAAAAGGATTCTACTTTTTATATGGGTTGAATGTAGGAGATGGGTTCTGAAGCCAGCTTTGAGCTTGGTATAAATCTTAATGAAAGTGGTGAATCACCAGACACCTTGCCCACTTGGGCTTAAAATATAGCTTTTATTACAAGAAATCTTTAAAACCTATAAACAATAATGATTGGAATATCTAACATGGCTAAATGCCTACAGGGAGAGCAAAATTATTCTAGAGGAAGCTGTCCTCACTAACCTCTCATAAATCCCATCTCTGATAAATTTTCAGTTATCCACTGGTCTAAGCTCACTCTGATTTTTCAAATTCTAGTTGTGAAGTATAGTGTTGCTAATTAATGCTCCCCCCTGAAAAAGTTCCAAATAAAAGTGTTCAACAAATTCCTCAAATTAAATCAAAACCCAAATGTTTTGACTTAAGAGAAGAAAAAGTCCCCCCTCCTCCCCACTCGGTCGGACTTTAGAGGCAGATTGGAACAGCAGTATCATTTAAATTTTTTTATTGAATGTGAACATATAAACATACAAAAGTATAAAGTTATAAAAAGGTATGTGTCTACTAGCAGCCAATAAAGTGGCCAGGGAGAGAGGACATTACATATACCCAAATGGAACAATAACGTTCAACAGAATGACATCAAAGAATGTGTGAGCCCCTGTGCGTCTACATGTTTCGCTTGGTCGCTACTTCACAGCCTCTAGCTAGGGGCAAGTGGGATCCTATGTGATGACTTTCCCATTAACGAACAATCGCGTAATGGCTAGACTAGCATCAATGATTACAGCTTAATTATATAGTTAGACTAGCCAGGTTGTAGCTTTTCATCAATCCGGAAGCCATACACTTCACAGCATGGGCTGCACTAATACACAGGGGACCAACATCTGTTGGTGTATCTTAAAGCAGAAGTAAACTCATCAATAAGTTTATTTTCCGGAACATCCCGGAAATGTAACACTCCAATTGGTTGTGCTCTCAACCAAACTGTAAAAACATCCAACGGCTGGTGTCATAACTGATCACATATGTGGCATCATGGCAGTTGTAGATTAAACAGAGACAAAGATGGCAGCTTTCTTGGCTGAAAACAATAGGGGGGTTTACTTACACTTTAATATCCTCCTCTGGGGAAGTCATCATGATGACTTCCTCAGGGGAGGATATTAGGATACACCAGCAGTGTCATCACATAGGATCCCACTTGCCCCTAGAGGCTCAACTATTTGGCTTTATATGCTGATTGTGGACCCTATATGTTCATTGTAGTATTGTGTTATCCACTTAAGAAGATCTCCGTGCAGGTGCCGGTACATGTCCAGATCATTGAGACTTCTTCAATACCCCCCTAAAGTGTGTCCTCAGGAATCGACCAAGTAAAATGCATAGACGCACAGGGGCTCACGCATTCTTTGATGTCATTCTGTTGAACGTCATTGTTCCATTTGGGTATATGTAATGTTCTCTCTCTCTGGCCACTCTATTGGTTGCTAGTGGACACACTTTTTTTTATTTTTATAATTTTATACTTTTGTATGTTTATGTTCACGTTCAATAAAATATTTTAAATGATACTGCTGTTTCAATCCACCTCTGAAGTCTGACCGAGTGTGGGAAAAACTTTTTCTTCTCTAAATGATTTATACGGATGCGGCATATGAGTGATTTACCCTAAAAAATTCCAATGTTTTGCCTTGAATCAAGGCTACTTCAGGGGTGAATGTGTAACATAATAACAAAATAACAAAGATGTGAAAATGAGAAAAAACACTGGGCTAATGGCATACTGTGGCTTTTCTGATTTTTCCCATCTTTATGTTACACATTCACCCCTGATGAAGCCTTGATTTAAGGCAAAACTTGTTGCGTTTTTGGTTTATTTTGAGAAATCTGTTGAACACTGTTATTTTTAACTTCTTTAGTGGGAAACCTCAATGAGCAACACTAAACTTACTGACTTCCAAATTCTAGTGGCTAAGCTTAGACCAGTGAATAACAAATAAGATAGTTTCCTCTAGAATAATTTTTGCTTTCCCTGTAGCTATTTAGCCATATGAGAGATTGCAATATTTTAGGTTTATATTTTTTAAAGCGTTATTAAACCAATAAGCAAACCTTTTTCTTATATTCCAGCCTAGCAATTAGCATTAGTTAGGTTTTTCTTTCCCTTATTTTTTACCTTGTAATCCAGCCAGTAAGCCTGTTGTTTTTCAAAAGAACAAGCTCTCCAACAGATTGGATCAGTTACAGAGATGCGACAAACCTTTTACTACAAAAAAAAAGTGCTTACAATGAATAGCTTTTATTTTTGTAGAACTTTTATCACAAAGGGAAAAAAAATCTGCTGCAACTACTTAAAATTATTAGCTGATGTTTGGCTTCAATTTGTTCGTGTATTTAAATCTGCTAGTCTATCCAACACCTCCTCCCCGCAGACTGACATCATGCTGTACAAAAGTGTCCCATGTGCTCCTTCATCCAGAGTGGGGGCGCTCTAATACAGGAGGTGTGTTTCTGTAAAGATCACCAGGTGAAAACAAAGGTGAAAAAAAGTCTTTAAAAAAAAAACGATTGGTAAGCTGCAACGTATTACGGTACATTTTTGCTTTTGGGTTTAGAACCACTTTAAAGATTTCTTGTAATAAAAGTTCTATTGTATGCCCAGGTGGGGTAAGGTGCCTGGTGATTTGAGCGCATCACCTACATAAAATAACATTCTCTTGAGTCCCCTCACTGTGGCTATTTGAGATTGTTTAGAATCAGGCTATTGCAATTATTAAAAATATAGCAGACTATAAATGAAAGAACTACTATAATTCTTTAATTTAGGAATACTATAATTATTACAAGTTAAGCATTTGAAATAAATATTTAGTTACATAGTTGAGTTCTGAGATGGATCGCACCAACTGCACATCATCACTGGCAAAACCTTCACACGAAAACTGGTGGAAATCTTGGTGGCAAGGTCTAAAGTCTATACATTCCTCTGGTTCTCTGGCCACCGTGCTTCAAACTTTCAGCATTCATACTTATTTTTTTTTATTTATTTTTTTTTCCTTCTGTATTTAAGGTGTTCAGTCTCATTAAGACATGCTTTTATCTTTATTTTATTTTTTTTTTCTCGTTCTTGTCTTAACAGGTGTCTTAACATGGGGAACCTACTTAAAGTTTTGACATGCACAGATCTTGAGCAGGGGCCAAATTTTTTCCTTGATTTTGAAAGTGAGAATATGATTTTATATATCTTTCTCTCTGCCTGCCGTAGACTGCGTTTGCTTTCTGCACTCCTTGTCTGTCTGTCTGTCTTGTGTCTGTCCTTTCAACAGAACTTTGAAATTTTCCACTGCTTGGAAATAGGTTTTCCACTCATAGCAGCAGTTATAACTTTTTTTTTGGTTTTGAAATGCACAGGGAAGGGTTCCCAATGGGTACTGGGACAGGGAGTTAGGGGGATCTCCCAGAGAAAACACAGAAACAAAGACGTGGAATAGATTCTGACCCTCCTATTCTGCTGAGAAGAAGGTGATTTTATAGGTGTATGTAGAGAGATTCTTCCCGCGTTGATAAGCAGTGGCACTAAAGCTGTGGTACACCCAGCTTTAAAGTGGTTCCAAAGCCTAAACATTTTTTACCTTGCATTAAGATAAAAAATGTTTAGGCATCATCATCCCTCTTCACCCCCCCCCCCCCCCTTTACTTACCCGAGCCCTTCATTCAATCCAGCGCTATGCACCTCTGCAGCTCTTCTCTCCCCTCTTATTTAATATATCTTCTCTCCCCTCACTTCTGGGTCTCACTAGCTTTGCTGGGGCACTGGGTCCCATTGGCTCCCCCTGCAGTCAATCAAAGCCAGTGATGAGGGGACAGGGCTGAGTCTCGCTGTCTGTCTCATTTGACGCAGGAGCAGGGCTCGGGTGAGAGCACACACAAGTGCCCCTATGGGAAGAGGCTTCCCACAGGGGGGCACTGGACAGGGAGCGGAAGCCAAGAGCGCTGGCGGGAGACCCAAGAGGAGGACGTTCAGGGCCGCTCTGTGCATTTCCATTGCACAGAGGAGGTGGGTATAGAGATGTTTGTTTGTTTATTTTTATTTACCTTTACAACCATTTTAATTGACTGGGGGAAAAAAAAAAAAAGATTCCCACATCCACTCTCCACTGTCAGACTACACTGGTCAGCACTGCAGCCACTTGGCGGCAAGCCGCTAATTAAAGTAGGTCTTCCAGCGAATCCATTTGAAGAGTCGGCTTTTGGGGAGTAGGGAGCGCTACACACAGATTGACATCCAGCTAGCCCCCGCTGAACCAGGTAAATTTCAATCAGTGTGCACCCACCTTAAGGAAAGTAGAAGTATATACTTCCCCACAGTGACATGTTCATTTAAAATAGGTATATCATTTTGTATGAAATAATTTGCCCACCAGCTGCAGTATCTGTGTTTTGGGAGAACTCCAGTGGTGAGAGTTTGGTATGGAGCTCCTAACTGCTTCCCATCCGCCTGTTTGATAACCAAGTGAGGGTGTGTCAGCGCTCATTTTCCACTTAGGCGATCCCAGCAGAAGTGGGAGCGGGTACCTGTCAGAAATAGGTACCCACCCCCCACAAAAATTTCCAAAAATGTTAGAGGGAGGAAGATTAGAAAAAGTAGAATTCCCCTTTTAGAGTGAGATTCAAATTTGCAGTACATGCACATATATATTGTTAACCTCTTCCCGCTGCTGCCACTTCCTGCCCCTTTAAATAGATATAAATGCTGGCAGACGGGCATTCCGATCATGTGATCGCTGCGATGGGCAGTCACAGTGGTCACATGATCGGAAAGCTCTTGATCAGCAAGTATGTATCGGGAGCTTTCCTTTAGTTACCTGTTTCCTACTGTGCTGGGAGTGTTTTACCTAGGGCCACATATATCTGGTCGCTCAGCCTTAAAGCCCATCCGCCAAGAGGCCTCATATATCCAGGTTGGTTGGAAGTGGTTAATGCTTCAAACACAGAAAAATACCTGTTAATGCTGCCAACAAATCCAGTGAGCTGCTAATTTCCCGTTTAAGCTATTCTGAAATCTCAGCCAACATTGTCAGCCTTTGCTTGTGTTCTTCTCTGCTGGACTACAGGACAACTCCCCTTATATGGAGTTGGGAAGACTAGTCCAGAATTGGGCAGGGCTGAAACAGGGTGAGAATTCACGGCAGCTTTGTCAGCAAAAACAGGATGTTGGAAGCACACTGACGTTATGGCAGGCCAGCATGTATTTTTCTGAACAAAGTTTTAAAAAGGATAAAACATTGGAAAATATTCAGAGATTTATTTATTTTTTGCCAATACATAGACTAATTGTTTTCAAGCTTTGTTCATTTAAGTGCCTGTCTTTCAGTCTATCGGCTACCACCCCTTCAAAACCCACAGTTTGTTGTCCTCGCTATTTAACTTTCTTGTAGTTACTAACGGAGTCACAGATTTCTTTGATGCATAAACCGGTGTGCATTTAAAATGTACAAACTGGTCCAAAATTGACATCAGTGGAAGATTTTAATTGTTCTGCTACTACAGGTGGAAAGTCATGTATGTTCTACATCTGTTTCCTTGTCTGCAGTCTGTTGCCTGCAAAGAATGCAGAGTGCAGTTTTAGCAGTTTTTTTTTTTGCACATTCATTTATTGGTGCAATAATCAATCTGTTTTATCGATCACTAATGAATAGTTTTATTGATTTTGTGCTGTAATGTGTGTTTTACATTTAGAGCTTCCCATATTTTTACTGTTGTGTGTTTTTTTTTTTTTTTTTTTTTGTATTTCTAAAATCAGAACTTTTCTTACCATTTTGGAATGGTGAAAACCTGTCAGTTTTTTTCCCATCTTTAGTACCCCAGTCATGAACTGTACTGTAGACACAACAGGATGTGAAAGATCTTTGGGTTCACATCTTTGTGGAGCATAACACAAATTGCATTGGCATGTGTTATGTTGCACATTAGTGTGCATTGAGTTAGGTCAGTCTGTAATTTAAATAGGGTTTCTAATGCACTACCCAAAATGTGCATGTGCTTAAAAAAAAAAAAAAAAAAAAAAAAGAGTGCCCCTTTAAGGCACGAGATATAGCTCAGTACTTTTACCATGTTAATCATGCCTGTTTCTGGTTTCCCCTCTGTAACGTGACCACGTTTATCATGGCTGCTAATCTCTGATAACGTGGTCTAAGTGCCTCTGTCATCCTGCTCTCTCCTCAGCGTCTCTGCATCTCCCCCTCCCTCTCTCCCTGTCAGTTCCATAGTCTGTGTGGGAACCTCTCCTCTCCTCCCCTTACCTCTCCTCCCCTTACCTCTCCTCCCCTTACCTCTCCTCCCCTCCCCTTACCTCTCCTCCCCTCCCCTTACCTCTCCTCCCCTCCCCTTACCTCTCCTCCCCTCCCCTTACCTCTCCTCTCCTCTCCTTACCTCTCCTCTCCTCTCCTTACCTCTCCTCTCCTCTCCTTACCTCTCCTCACCTCTCCTCACCTCTCCTTACCTCTCCTTACCTCTCCTTACCTCTCCTCTCCTCTCCTTACCCTCTCCTCTGCTCCTCTTTCCCTCTCCTCTGCTCCTCTTTCCCTCTCCTCTGCTCCTCTTTCCCTCTCCTCTGCTCCTCTTTCCCTCCCCTCTCCTGTCCATGTAATTCTATTCCCTGCAGTTGCTCCAGTGCTTGTAAAGTAAAGAAATATGTATCAATTACTTTGATCCCTGTTTTAGGACCCTGTTCAGTACAGTGTATGTGCTTTCCTTCAAAAAAATTATAATGTTAAATACCTTCTTTACAGGGCCCTGCTGTGCAGACACATGACCTCCCTCTGCTGGCTGACATTCATCAGAGGGGAAACTCGGCCCCTCCCAATGTATGCACTCGAGTAAGAAAGCAGAGGGAGGTCACCTGACAGGACAGCAGGGTTCTGCAAAGAAGGTATTTAGCATTATAATTTTAGGAAAACACAAACACTGTACTGAACAGGGACCTAAAGCAGAGAGACTCAAAGTAATGAATACATGTTGCTTTACAACCACTTTAATTTGACTTTGCTCAGTGATAATTCTGACACTCCTGGTGACAACTGGGTCTCCGCTTTGAGCTGAACTTTATCTTGTGTTAGGAGTGCATCATCTATGTATCATGTTGTTTGGCCATCTGCCAAGTTCTCCCTGAAAATATTGGGAGATTGCACTTAGCCAAGCTTATATTTTCATGATTTTATTTTCCATTTCTTTTTATTTTAGTATGTTGGAGGTCAAACAAAAATATCCAGTTATTGTAATATTAAAACGTTAAAAACTTAGCTTTTTTTTTTTTTTTTTTTTTTTTTTTGGAGGAAAACAAATCGAATCTGGACACTGTCAAGCAGCTAGTCACATAACCATGCAAAAGCATTGAATAAAGCCCATCTCTAGCATTCTGTCACTTTAAAATAGTTTGTTTGGGCCAAGCTGCTCCAAATGAACTATTTTCTTTACTGACACATCTGCTGGGAGACCCTGTATAAACTGTATGCACCATGAGCGACATGGTGTACAGCCCTATATTTTGGCAGCGGGGTGGGGTCTTCCAAGCCCATTTTTGGAACAAAATCGTGTTGGACTGAACACTGCTCAGCCATTCACAGGAAGCTTTGTATTTTCTGAATGAGTCATGGCTTCTTCTTGAGGTGAAAATGGTAACATTATCCGCTCAACTCTCCATCTCAGCCAATCGGAGGAAGCTTTGTATTCATTCAGAAAATACAAAGCTTTCGGTCAGTGACTGAGTTGCGGTCCTGTGCCATAGTCCACAATCCCTAGTCCATCTCTGGAGCACACAAGGGAGCGTGGCTACGTTCCTACATACAGTGGGACAATGGAGAACGAACTTGGCCACCCTCTAATAGGAGGTCAGATCACTGCAGCAAAATCAGAATTGAGAGATTGAGACGGCTGAGAGCAATAGAAGGGACTTTTTTGAGTTGAGAATACATACTTGTGTGTGTGTGTGTATATATGTATATATATATATATATATATATATATATATATATATATATATATATATATATATATATATATATATATATATATATATATATATAATATAATTTTATATTTTTTTAGGCATAGTTTAGTGTGTCTCAGGTTTACAACATATTTTTAGTTTTTTCAATTAAACAAGTCAGATCTTCTGATTATTGATGTTTGAAACTAACTTCTAAAGGTTCACAGAAAATGATCGGCATTGTTTATTAAATAAGTTCGTTTCAAACATCAATCGGAAGATCTGGCTTGTTTAATTGGTTTTGGACTACATTGGTCCCCTGCTATAAACTTCTTTTTTTTTTTATTTTGTCAGTTTGTAAAAATCTGGGAAGCTCTTTTTGTGTTTTATTCATATCCGTGTTTTGTTCCTGGGCTCTTTGCAACGAAAATGCTGTGTTCTCCATTCCTTAACTTTCCTGTGAGCGTTTTCCAAGCTTATCCATTTCATGTTTTTATCTTCTTGTCGTTTGTATGATTTTTGTATGTTTTGCTTTTGGTAACTCTGTCATTTATTTTTAGATTGGTCTGTATCAAGACTTAAATATTTCAATGGTGTTGGAAAAATGGTGGAATGGAGATTATTTTTGCCAGCTTTTATTTAGTGAGTTGTTGGACCATCCTTTTAAAGTTCGGTCTAATGGCAAATTTTACCCTGAGCAGCTGTCTTTCCCCGCTGTGAGAGGTAACAGCAGCCGCTGATAGTGTTAAAAGTTGCCCCATTCTGCCCTCCCCACCATTCAGAGACCTTGTATTGCTATTCTCCCACAATGCATTGTGTTCTGTGAATGGGCAGTGGGGATCCTGTCATTCAGAGACCTTGTATTGCTATTCTCCCACAATGCATTGTGTTCTGTGAATGGGCAGTGGGGATCCTGTCATTCAATTGCTTCACCACCATTCACAGAGTGGTGCAGTTGAATGACTGGATCTCCATTCACAGAACACAGTGTGTTGTGGGAGAATCGTAATACAAGGTTTCTGAAAGGCAAGGAGAGCTAGAAAGTGGCAAAACTCTTCACACTAGCAGCAACCACCTGCAGGTAAAGTTATACACACCTTTACACGTAACTAACGTTTTTGGTGATGTATTTGGTCCCCCACCCCAAAAAAAAAAAAAAAAAAAACAGGTTTAATAGTGTTTACAGTGTTAATTAGCTTTGTAACCTTTTTCTAAAGATCATAGCCAATTCCATTCACAGTGTAAGTTCACCTTTTCACAAAACACTGGACACACCCTCTCCACCCAGGTCACTGTTGTACTTACTGTCTGTGGCTGATAAGCTGTCAGTGCCCGCACAGCCAGTACAGTGGTCCAGGCATTGGAAAGCCTAGCTCTTCTTTTCTTCCTTGCGTTCTGCACTGGTGTGCAGTCATGTTGGGACAGGAAGGAGCCATTCCCAAACTGTTCCCACAAAGTTGGGAGCATGAAATTATCCAAAATGTCTTGGTATGCGGATGCCTTAAGAGTTCCCTTCACTTGAACAAAGGGGCCAAGCCCAACCCCTGAAAAAAAAACCCACATCATAATCCCCCCTCCACCAAATTATTTGGACCAGTGCAAAAGGCAAGGTCCATAAAGACATGGATGAGCAAGTTTGAGGTGAAGGAACATGACTGGCCTGCACAGAGTCCTGACCTCAACCCGATAGAACACCTTTGGGATGAATTGGAGCAGAGACTGCAAGCCAGGCATTGTTGTCCACATCAGTGCCTGACCTCACAAATGCGCTTCTGGAAGAATGGTCAAACATTCCCATAGACACACTCCTAAACCTTGTGGACGGCCTTCCCAGAAGAGTTGAAACTGTTATAGCTGCAAAGGGTGGACCAACCCCATATTGAACCTTACGGACTAAGACACCATTAAAGTTCATGTGCTTGTAAAGGCAGGCGTCCCAATATTTTTTGACAATATAGTGTATATAATGTAGTGTTCATCTGTGTACTTCGCTGATGTGCTTGGAGTTCAGCTTTAAAGAAGAAGTAAACCCTGATGGGTTTACTTCCTCTTTGTCTCCCTGCAAAGGTAAGCCAGTGATGTCACCGCTGTCCCCTGTAGCACGGAGCATCCATCTTCTTCCCGGTATCGCTACTCCGGCTACTCACAGCGCCGGAGCAGCGATGACGTCACTCCTGCGCATGGGAGCCGCCACTAATGGCATATCGCCATTAGCAGCGGCATGCTCAGTGCGCCTGCGCGCCGCTGTCTACAGCGCATGCGCCGTAGACAGAGGTGGCTGTCTTTTTGTAAATATCTCCTAAATCGTATAGGTTTAGGAGATATTTCTTGGACCTACAGGTAAGCCTTAATCTAGGCTTACCTATAGGTCAAAGTGGTTTGTAAGGGTTTACAACCACTTTAAAATGTAAGTTCACCTTTTCAGAAAAAAAAAAAAAATGTTAACTAACTCCTTATACCCTCCCCGGTCCCTGTTGTGTGTACCTCCATGGGTGGTGATCTGTCAGTGCCCACGCAGAAGTTGTAACATTCCAGGGATTTGAGATCCCCACTCCTCTTGCCCTTATTTCAGTAGGATATCTGGGACGGATCAGAGATTTTAACTCATTACCGTCACACTCTGAGATTTCCTATAATTTCAGTCTATACTGTACACATGGTGCTATACCCTGTACCCGAGGGCTTTCACACTGGAGCGGTGCGGCCGCATCTTTGGAGCGATGTATTTACCGCTTCCCATAGAAAACAATGGGGCAGCGCTGCAAACCCACCTGCAAAGCGCCACTGAGGCGATGCTTTATGGGCGGTTTTAACCCTTTTCCGGCCGCTAGCGGGGGTTAAAGCTACCCCGCTAGCGGCCGCTAAATATAGCGCCGCTTTACCGCCAATGCCCCAGTGTGAATGTAGCCTAAGAGCAGCAAAGTTTTTAGAGGCAGAGCTCCTCTGGAATGCAGAAGAATCCCGTTCAGTAGAGGGGCTTTTGGGCATAAAAATGACAAACACAGCTAAAGCTGCCTGTCTAGCACTTTAGAGTTTATCCATTTCAGTAGCGAGAATAAATTAAAATTCGGGTCATAGGAATAAACGCCCAAAGCTGCTAATCTCGCCTTAACTGGTGTGGGAAAAAAAAAAGTTTTTAACGCTGATTTTGTCCTGTCAGGAGAAACGGCGCTTACAATAAACCAAGTGTGCATCAGGCCCAAGTTAACCTGTGTCACTGGTACACTCACTAATCTCTATGGGAAATCCTTAGATTTGAATCCATTGGGATTTATTGGGGACCAAATTTTAGAAATGGACATGAGGAATATTTTTCACTCTTGTCTTGAGGCGTGTAACCTACATTATCTATTCTTGTCCATACACAGGGATAGACGAAACTTACAAGTCTTGATACAAAGATTGGTCTAAAATTCTGCCGTATATTGTAATCTGTTGTTTTCTGCATGGAGTGTTCTGTGTTTTTTTTAGTGGTGATTTCCTGTACCATCTTACTGCCTTTTCTCATTTTCCATAGCAGTCTTCTGCAGCTTTCAAAATTCCTCCAAGCCAGTGCTTTTCCGAGCCTCTAGGCCTCTCCTATCTTTTTATTCACAATGAACACAAAGGACCTACAATTATTCTTTTAATTGATGGGGTTATTATAGGGAAAGTCCACTGCAAGTGTCATGTTTGTTCTTTAAAGATATGGAGTAAAGTCAACGTCTTTCATTAATTGCAGTCTCATTTATGTGTCATTTCATTACTCGCCGTGTTTAGCGATTGACATTTATTAGGTATGTTTAAGCAATGTTGATTGCTAAATACTGTGCAGTGTTGTGTGTGTGTGTGTGTGTGTATATACTTGGGTAAATCTGTTATATGAGCACTCATGAGTAATTTGTGGCAACTCCATGGACTGCTAAATGGAAAATATTGACAGACTAGTCTCAGATTAGAATTTAGCAGTTTTGAGAGTAGAACTTTATTACAGCTTTGCTTGATTCCTGGTACGTTTAAAGCTTAACGCCACATTTAAATGAGAAATGTGGGAATAGAATAAAACAAACACATATACTTACCTATAAGGCTGCAGCATTGATCTCATACTGCAGCTGTCGGCTCTAGGCCTGAAAACTGAGCGATTAGGTGACCTCTGATCGTTCAGTTCTCAGTCTTCACATCGGTGACTGTCAGCACTCACTGGAGCACCAAGCTGTAGAAGGGATTCGAGCTGCTTGCACAGGTTCTCAGCAACACTCTGAGAGGCTGAGCCAGCTGCCTGTCAGGCATCTGGGTGGAGCCCAACATTATTGCCGAAATACATCCAGAGGGCTTTAGCCTGCTGTTGTCTGATTTTGGTCACAGGATTCACTTCTGCGATATACAAGAGAAGGATTGCCAAATAAGCTTTTGCAATACTTCTATTTAAATGTCCCTTTGGGCCAAGCTGGCCAAAACAAACTATTTACTGTGACTACGACAATTGCTGTATGTAGCTGAGACTATACAATGCTGTGTTCCAGCAGCGGGATGGAAATTTCGTGTCTTGCTCCTAGAACAAAATAGAGCCAGGTTGAGCACTGCTTAGCCATTCACAGGAGGCTTTATATGCTATAAATGAATACAAAGCTTCCTCTGATTAGCTGAGCCATAGAGGTGGACAGATGATGTCCCAACGTACTACTTGCAAGAGTCTTTTATCTCTTGGGGTCTTCAGTCAAGATATTTCCTCTCCATAATTCCCAGTTTGGCTAACTACCACGGGTTTCACAAAGCCATTTGACGTTGTCACATTCCCTAATGGCCTCTCCATAATGTTCTGTTAACAAAACAAAAAAATCTTCGTTATGGCCTTGTGGGGAAGGGAGACAAACACTTGCAGGGAAATCATCCCTATTGTAGTCTTTGAGAGATATTGGAAGCCAAAAGGTAATTTAGCCTATAGGTGCTATCCTAATACTACAATTTGTGTTAGTAAGCCTTACAAGATTTTGGACGTATAGAAGAAAGTGTCCTTCGAGGAACATTTGCACCTGAGAAAAGCAAAGCCTATCCTTGAAGAACAATTTTGAGGCACTCATGTTGAAATATGGCCACTGATACAAAATTGTGTGGAAGCCTAGCTAGTCCTGGTGGTTTATTTGTGTTGGAGCTTAGACTCATGGACAGGCTTCTCTATTCAGGCTTTGGCTGCTTTAGAAGGAAAGGTATTGAACACCTTTTGTTTTAATGCACTTGGAATATATTTATCTGAACTAAACTGAAAGTTTAGATGGGCTTTAAAATTTGAGATTTTAATTAGAAATACATAAATCTGTTAAAGGAGAACCAGCTGTTTACTATGAACACATCTTGAACTTATGTATTCTATATTATTAGTTTAGACTACTAGTGTTACTGTTGCCCTGTACTGTTCAACATGACTAGTTTTGGCCTAATAATGTGTCCTAGCTTTGCATATTCTCCTGTTTAGCAATATGTCCTCTTCGGGGTAGTAGATTTAATAAATGAATTACAATTGCTTGCTTTGCCAGTTTTTTTTCTGACAATTTTTTTTTCTTCTGTGAAAAGCCAACTCCATGCAAAAATGATTTTTCAGTTTTGGCTAGGCACAGGGGTGTTGAATCACCTCTTTAATTATATTTACTGAAAGCTACAGATTTCCCATCAATAGTTCATTTTTTTTTTTTTTGGCTTCCCCCAGGGCATCAACAATGGTGTCATCCTTCAAGAGTTGAACACCTTAGAATTTTTCTGCCTTACACAGAACCCATTGGGGGAGAAGGACACCATTATTTAGTTTTGTAATAGCCACAGCCCTTAGGTAGTAGAGCAAGTTTAGAGATCTTGCCAATGGAGTAACTAAAAGATGAAAGAAGCCATCATGTGATTCCCTCTAGCTGGCAACAATGCGAAACTGAAATGTCAGTTCTTGGTGGGGTTGGCTTTTGTAGTCGTATAATGCCTGCTAACAGTCATGTGATTTGATACCACTCAGATGCTCAGCCTTCAGAATCCGAAAAGGATGTTTATAATCAGGTGAATGTAGTATTAAAGGATGCCGAAGGAATTCTCGATGATTTACAGTCATATCGAGGAGCGGGCCTGGAGATCCGAGAGGTGAATTTCTTAAAGTTAATTAACTGTATTTTTTCATAAAGCTGTTTTTTCCCCTCTAAGGAAGCATTATTGTTTTGCTCTACCTCCAACCAGCTTATAACTAACATTTCCCAAGCCCAGATTTTTATTGAAAAGACAAATCGGATTCTTGTTTTAGCAATATCACCAATGTCTCTTAATAACTTGTTTGCTTTATAAATCCTAGTGGGGCTCTTTCTTGGAGACTATAAATGCCAACCTTCTCCCCAATGCTCTTGAGTAAGGATGAGCTCAGGTGTGTTCGCAAACAGCACAAGCAGAGCCCGCCAGGAAGTCGGCACTGCACATTGCTAATCGCAAGCAGTGAGACAATGGGGGTTATTTACTAAAGGCAAATCCACTTTGCAGTACTAGCGCAAACTACAAGTGCAAAGCGTACTTGAAATTGCACTTGGAAGTGTAGTCACTGTAGATCCGAGGGGGACATGCAAGGAAGATAAAAAAAACAGCATTTTAGCTTCTACATGATTGGATGATAAAATTAGCAGAGCTTCCCCTCTTTTCAGATCTATCCCTCAGATTTACAGCGACTGCACTTCCAAGTGCGCTTTGCACTTATAGTGCAAAGTGCATTTGCCTTTCGTAAATAACCCCCATTGTCTCGATGCGTGGCTGCAGAGATCGGGAAATGTCTCGCTGCCTGTGATTAGCGATATACAGTGCCGACTTCCTGGCAGACTCTGCACGTGCTGTTTTCAAACACGCCTGAGCTCATCCTTACTCTATGGTGTTCTCACATTCAACCTAATAATTTCTAGCCACTGTCTCATTCCTCATTGGGCAGATTAATGGCAGCGGTAGCCGTTGGCTCCTGCTGCTGTCAATCAAATGCTGTGATGTGGGGGGCATCTGGTCTGTGTCAAGAGACTCACACTGGGCAGCTTGGAGCAAAGCACGCATTGGGTGCCATTTTCCCTGGGGGCATTTGCCAAAAAGGAAGGGGCCTGGAGCGCCAGTTGGGGGTCCTTTAAAAAAAAAAAAAAAAAAAAGTGAGGATCGCATTTCTCCATGCAAAACCATTGCACAGAGCAAGTAAGTATAACATGTTTGTTTGATTTAGTTTAAAAAAAAAAAAAAAAATCTCTAGCCTAAGTTTACCCAAAGTAAAAAAAACATAAGGAACACAGCTTACAATTAGCACGATGTGTCCCTTGTGCTGATTCTTCTTCTTCTACCCTCCGCTGCTGTAATATTCTGCTTCTATGAAATAGGACAGGCTGATAATTAATGGCTTTGCCCCCCTCCGTGCACAGATCCTGTGTCATTCATAGAAACTGTAATATGACGACTTTGAGTGGTGGATCTGGCAGGAAAGGTTGGGTATAGTAAAGCTTTCTTAATGAAACTTCTTGACAGCCCCTTAGTTGTATTGACCCCCCCCCCCCCCACCACACTGGAATTTTACAGTGTAGGGAGAAGAATAAGCACAAGGGACACATTATACAAAGCTGTAAGTTGTGTCCCTTGTGCTGATATTTGTGTTTTGGTTTTAGTTAAATGTGGGTTTTTAAAGTTTTTCTAAATCATTTTCATTATAGGGGTGTATACTGATTGTACAGAGTAAGCTCCCCATCTTTTTTTTTTTTTTTCTGACAGGATATGGTTAAGATTAGTCTAGGGTGGATTATGATTAGTCTAGGGCAGCGCTTGCAATATGGATTAGGCTAGTTTCTAGGATACCAATAGAATTATGATCAGACTGGGGCATAGGTTTTAGTCTAAAGAAAAAAACGCATTTGGTTAAGGTTAGGATGGAGTTGTTACAGTTAGAATTAACTGAATAAGTAATCAGCCAAGAGCTAGAAGCAGAAGATAAAATCCTTTTTTTTTTTTTTTTTAATTCTTTTTTTTTTTTTTTTGTAAAGCTCTGTCCATTTTGTAGACAAACTTCAAGAGAGAAGGTCTACTTGAGGAATCAATGAAAGTCAGCATAAATATAGAAAGTGTTTATGTGGCGCTACCTAGATAATAAATAAATCCTATATGGTTTCTAATAAATGTGAATTCTCAGTGAAATAAATAAATTATCATAAATAAACCTAATCTATATATAAAACCTCATATAGTGCATCAATTTTCAGAAAGGTATAAAATGCAAAGGGAATGTTACCAATATCACAAACTTCAAAATTAATTGTATAAATAAATATGTGCAAATGTGTCAATATATAGATTAGGTTTATTTATGATCATTTATTTATTTCACTGAGAATTCACATTTATTAGTAACCATATAGGATTTATTTATTTTATCTAGGTAGCGCCACGTAAACACTTTCTATATATATATTTCTGAGTGCAGAGAACACTTTTATATGTGAGCAGCTTCCTAAAATTAAGATCAGACCCATCTGGCGAAGGTTGTGCGCAACAGTATTCAATTTACAATGAAAGTCAGCAATTTTAATTTTGAATTAAATTTGAATGCTGTTGTGTCTTCGAGAAGACAACTGATGAATAGTACAGTCTCCTAGGGGTCCATTTAAAAAAGCTGCTTAAAAAAAATCACTGCACATTTATAAAGCACAGTGGGGGGCTTTACAAAAGTGCATTTTGCTCTTCTGTCTTTTGGGAGTCAAATGCCGTCTAAGAGGAAAAAAAAAGTCGGAGGAAGGCAAAATATATATTTTTTTAATTTTGGATAGAGTAATAAGGAGGTTATAGAGTTAGACCCTCCTGTTGGATTTCTCCATCTGTGTCCCATTGCATAGATTTCCCTTCACTTCCTGTCCCATAGCCAAACAGGAAGTGAGAGAAGAGGCCCTCCAAATTAAGGGAATTACTTGGGGACCCCCAGGTCACCAGGACTTTTGTCCCCATTGGTAGAGTTCCCCTCTTTTCTGGGGACAACCTAAAACCTAAAATGTGGGATTTTATTTTACTTTCACTAAGTGCTGCACTTGCTCTAAGAATTATATGTACTATGTACTGCATGTAGCTTCAGCTACATACAGTACACAGTGCTGGGTTCCAGCTGTGAGACCGATACTTCTGGAAAAAATTAGTTGGTCTGAATGGTGCTCAGCCATTCATAGGCAGCTTTGTATTCTTTGAGTGCTGCCTCTGATTGGCTGAGTTTGAGAGTGTGATGTCATCAGCCCACCTCTCCGCTAAAGGCCAATCAGGGGAAGCTTTTTATTCATTCACAATAAACAAAGCTGCATATGAATGGCTGAGCGCCAACTCTATATTGTTTCAGGTGTGAGAAGGTAAGTCTGTCTCACAGCCGAAATTCAGCACTGTGTACTGTATGTAGCTGAAGCTACGTGCATTACATCAAGTGCTTAAAGATAATGCAGCACTTAGTGAAGGAAATAGTTCCTTTTGGACCAGCTTGGTGCAAACAAACTATTTAAAGTGACAGGAAACATGGACGTCAGCTTTAAGGACCATTTCATATTAGTGATCCTGAATCGGAGGCTGCTCACCTGCTTCTACGGAATCACATTTTTGCTGGCCAAATCAGCAACATGTCACTTCATTGCAGTTCCCTCACTGGTGTGTATTCTGGTTTTGCTGCACACTTTGAGCTTTTCATTGTGTGTTTTAGAAGCTGCAGCAAGTCAGATAGAGCCTGCCTCCTTACTTGGCTAGACAATTTGAGTATCGCCTCTTTTTCCTCCCCAGCCTTACTATCCCTGACCCACCCCTTGCATCCATTGGATTTCAGTTCTTTTAGGCCCCTTTCACACAAGGGAGACTTCATAAAGAGCATCCGTCTGATTTTTCCGCTGATTCCTGCTGAGCAGGTGGATGACAGGTCTGTGTATGCTCCACTTATGCAGAGTGGACATGGACACAGCTCTGTTGTTCTCTATAGGGCAGTCAGACCGCCTGTCCGTTTCCATCTGACTGTCATCCGATGAGCCAGACGGATAGGGAATATATTACCCATCCGTCTGTTTTTGCTGGACAGAATCAGATCAGATGCCGGTGGGTGTCAGTGGACATGTGACTGCTCCATAGAAAACAATGGATGGTCCGATCAGGTCTGCCTGAAAAAACTGACTAGCGGACCTGATCGGATCGCCTGTGTGAAAACAGCCTAAGTCATGGCACCTCAGCATCACATATGGGTGTTATTCATAGCAGTCTGCCTAGGAACATCCAGTGCACCAGACTGACGTCCACCCATCAAGGCATTTTGATATGTGCACACCCCCCCCCCCCCAACCCCCCCCCCCCCCCAAGAGCCAGCCCACCGCTTACATCAGGCCTTGGGGGTTTTTGAGAGGGGTACTGAGGCAGGGTGTAGTGATGTTTCCAGAAAGCTATGTAGTACCACTTTCCACAAGCCATGATCTGCCTTCATTGCCTAGAGAAGGACAAAGATTTAGGGAGATCATTGGCCTAAAATAAGGCATGAAATTAAAAATGGTTTCTTTTAAAAATATCATTTTGCACGGGGAAGGAGAAACAAGAGAGGCAAAATGTAAGCAGAATAAAATGTGGCTTTAAAATGAATAAAATGTGTTGCGACACGCAGCAGGAAGTGAAAGAAAATCTTCCCATTGCATATGACAGAACCACTAAAAACCTCATAAAGATTCCATGTCTTTCTAAAAATAAAAAATAAAAAGATTGCCTTGAGCTCTACTTTGTTTTGCTGCAGCTGCTTAATGAATGTACATGCCTTATGAGTTATCGATTGCTGAAAGGCAGATCACTGCAAATCTCCATGGGCACACGTCACATGAAGCCATAAAACTGCTCTTCCCTGTAAATAAATTAAGTTTTAAGTTCATTTCGAAAAGATGACGGTAAATCATCTTGTTTCCAGGCAATACAACATGCTACTGATGAGAAGTTGCAGGAGAAGGCATGGGGAGCAGTCGTCCCTCTGGTCGGCAAACTAAAGAAATTCTATGAATTCTCTCAGAGACTAGGTAAGTGTTTAATTCACGGCATTTGTGGAAATTTGTTTGCAGGTTGTGTAGTGAGGTGCTCACTGTAGAATGTGTTCTGTTTGGGGTACCTTTATTTCAATGAAGGACAAGTTTAAAGCTCAACTCCAGGAATTCAACCACTTTAAGTGTGCAGACATACTATGAGTTCAGTCCAATAAGGTGAATGCCCCCTCATAGATTTATATCTTTTATTTACATCTGACAGCTTTATGGAGCTCTGGGAGGATAGCTGTAGCTACACCCCAGGTCTCTGGGAGGAGAGATGCTGTTTTCTCACACAGCAGCTCTTTTTGCACCTTCCCTCTGCTGCCTATTCACGGAAGCCTTTAAAGTTTGGGAATGGGTTCACAATAATACAAAACCCTCTGTGATTGGACAGGAGGAGGGGAGGGTTGGGCATAGCAGCTGCATGTGACTCTGCAGCTGAAAGAGACCAGAGGGTCCAGTTTTGAAGCTCTGGAAATGTATAGCTATCCTCCTGGAGCACCCTAAAACTATCAAATGTACGATAGAGATGAGTCCACTAGGTGGCATGCACCTTGTTGGACTTTCATATTATGCCTGCGCATTTTACAAATTGGCTTTGGTACGGAAGTTCAGCTTTAAATCCTTAAAATTACATTGGAGAGTAAGCACAAAAGATGAGTGGCAGGAAAAAGGAAAGAAGTCTTCTGTGTTCTCTAGACTAGCGTACTTGTTCTCATTGCAAAACCCTCACATAAAGCCTCTGTCTATACTTTGAACACTACCATCAGGCAGGTCCCAGCTGATCTCACCCTTGCTTGAGGAGAAGACTTTTCCAACCTGTCTTCAAAAAGCTCATCATTGTCCCTTATTCCATTCACTTGACCTCTGATTTAAGAAGGTGGGAGAAATGGGCTGCGATAGAGAGAATTGTACTTTTGCCTCCAGTTGGCATAAAGGGCTGCATCCTCGCGAAAACTCCAGGGGGTAAAAGTGGATACTACATGGCTTTACCTAGAAGATCAATAGGTGACAAAACTCTGCCAGCATTTTGATAGCTGGTTTAATTACCTCCACATTCCCAAATTTGTATTCTGTTCGCCCCAAAGGCATGTGCCAGTTTTGCATCAAAGTTACTTATGCATTAATTTTATTAGCTCTTACATTACCTTACAAAAGCGAGTACACCCGTCACATTTTTGTAAATATTTTATTCTATCTTTTCATGTGACAACACTGAAGAAATGACATTTTGCTACAATGTAAAGTAGTGAGTGTACAGCTTGTATAACAGTGTAAATTTGCTGTCCCCTCAAAACAACTCAACACACAGCCATTAATGTCTAAACCACTTGCAACAAAAGTTAGTACACCCCTAAGTGCAAATGTCCAAATTAAGCTCAATTTGCCATTTTGCCTCCCCGGTGTCATGTGACACATTCGTTTTACAAGGTCCCAGTTGTGAATGGGGAGCAGGTGTGTTAAATTTGGTGTTATCGCTCTCACGCTCTCATTCCGGTCACTGGAAGTTCAACATGGCACCTCATGGCGAAGAACTCTGAGGATCTCAAAAAAAAATTTTGCTCTACATAAAGATGACCTAGGTTTTAAGAAGATTGCCAAGACCTTGAAACTGAGCTACAGCTTGGTGGCCAAGACCATACAATGATTTAACAGGACAGGTTCCACTCAGAACAGGCCTCACCATGGTCGACCAAAGAAGTTGAGTGCATGTGCTCAGCGTCACAACAGAGGTTGTCTTTGGGAAATAGACGTATGAGAGCTGCCAGCATTGTTGCAGAGGTTGGTTTGCATGGCTGTCATCCCATCAAATTGGTTTGCATGGCTGTCATCCCAGAAGGAAGCCTCTTCTAAAGATGATGCACAAGAAAGCCCGCTAACAGTTTGCTGAAGACAAGCAGACTAAAGACATGGATTACTGGAACCATGTCCTGTGGTCTGATGAGACCAAAATAAATGTACTGGTTTCAGATGGTGTCAAGCGTGTGTGGCGACAACCAGGTGAGGAGTACAAAGAGACATGTGTGTTGCCTAAAGTCAAGCATGGTGGTGGGAGTGTCATGGTCTTGGGCTGCATGAGTGCTGCCGGCACTGGGCAGCTACAGTTCATTGAGGGAACCATGAATGCCAACATGCACTGTGACATACTGAAGCAGAGCATGATCCCCTCCCTTCAGAGACTGGGCTGCAGGGCAGTATTCCAACATAACGACCCCAAACACACCTCCAAGACAACAACTGTTTTGCTAAAGAAGCTGAGGCTAAAGGTGATGGACTGGCCAAGCATGTCTCCAGACCTAAACCCTATTGATCATCTGTGGGGCATCCTCAAATGGAAGATGGAGGAGTGCAAGATCTCTAACATCCACCAGCTCTGTGATGTCGTCGTGGAGGAGTGGAAGAGGACTCCAGTGGCAACCTGTGACGCTCTGGTGATCTCCATGACCAAGAGGGTAAAGGTAGTCCTGGAAAAAATGGTGGCCACACAAATTGACACTTTGGACCCAATTTGGACATTTTCACTTTTGCCAGTGGTTAGACATTAATGGCTGTGTGTTGAGTTATTTTAGGGGGGGACAGAACATTTTCACTGTTATACAAGCTGTACACTCACTACTTTACATTGTAGAAAAGTTTCATTTCTTCAGTGTTGTCACATGAAAGGATAGAATAAAATATTTACAAAAATGTGAGTGGTGTACTCACTTCTGTGAGATACTGTATAGTCACAGTAAGCATGGAGTTTCCTGTACTCTAAGCCTTCTAAAAGCTAACTCCAACATAAACAAATGTTTGGTGTACCTGCTAGCGAACAACATTGTAAGTTGTGAAGACTCCACTTATGGGTGAATTCCCCATAACTAACCTCAATGAGACACAGTCATGCTGCCTGATGGAATCTACATGAAATAAAAAGACAAATAGTTGGACAATCCAGCTATATGAGAATGACCATGACAAAATCAGCAATGTCAAATCACCACAGGCTATGGTTTACCATTACACGCTTTTAGTCCATTTACATGCATTACCTTTCATCCTAATGGAATGTTTGTTTTATGGAAAACTACACCAGACATGCAGGTACTCCTGCATCCTACCATAATGTGGAGCTGTGAATGCAGCTTGTAACCCCCAGAGTTCAGAATAATCATTATTTAACCACTTCCCACCCAGCCAATGTACACAATCGGCAGGTGCTCTATATTTCCGGGGGGACGTTTGGGTACATTCTCCTGCTCCTACACACCCCCTGAAACGTGCAGCAGTGCAATCTGTAACTGCTGTGGACACAGCAGATCAGTTGTCAGTACTGGGCCACTGTGATTGGCCCAAGTACCATGTGATCACTTTGATCAACCAAAACGATCACATGTTCACTAGTAAACAACGGTCATGAATCGCATCCACTCATGATAGCATTATTTACTGTGATATCTGTGATTGTTGACAGTGATCACATGGTACAGGGCCAACCACAGTGGCCCTGTAATGTTATGGCTGTGGCCAATCACAGCAATCAATGGTTAAAAATGAACCATGAATGAAAGCCATTCATGACAGCCCACCCCATCCCTAGCAGTGTCACTATGTTGACAATACATTACTCTGGTGGCCGTATGTAAAAATTTCATTAAAAAAATAATTTCATATGTATATATATTTATTTTACTAGCTACCTAGCTATTCCACACGGCCCTTTCTTCTTATTGTGCTCAACCACTTTCTTTTAAGTGTATGTAAAGCCAAAACATTTATTTTGGAGAGTAGGTAATGGTTAAGACCCCTGTTAATTTTTTGTGTTGTCTGCATCCTTCCAGGGGGATTTCCCCTCTCTTCCTTTCCCAGAGACACAGCAGGAGGTAAGAGGAGATCTCTTCAAAGTGAGGGCATATCTACTCTTAGAAATTGGTATATGATAGAACAGTTTTCCTCACTGGAAGATTCCCTCTCACTTCCTTTCTATGACAAAATGTTTGATTTCCCATCGCTTTTTGTACCAAAGACAGTGGCTACCAGGACCAGTTACAGGGGACACGGCAATAAAAATCTGACACAGGTTCTATTCTAGGAGACGCTAAATGAAATTGCTGACCATGCACATGGCACATAATTGCGTCTAGAATGTGTATTTCATCACACTATCATCACAGTCTGCAGGAATTGTATGTCCAATGAACAAACCCGTCGAAATGGAGGAACTGATCACTGCACAGGATAGGCAAATACACCCATACGGGCCTGTTTGCTCAGTTTTAAGACCACTGCCGAGCATAAACACATCGACACATGAACCAACTTGACTTGTGTGATACAGAGCATTTCACCTGATGCCCCCAATCTGATCAAGGATAGACACCATCCCTTCACTACCCCCTAACAATTTATAGGAGTATTAGGCTTTACTTCTACCACACCTCTACCATAGCACCTATCCCTGCCTGGCCATTGCCACTTGCCCTATCATTCCCCCATACTCCTATCTCTTCCCAGCGCACATTAATCCACATCCACATTATATCCCTCTTTCTTCCTTCCCCCGTCTGTCCTTTCCTCCATACCCGTTTTCTCTCACCTGATCTTCTGATCTTTTTTTATAAATGTCCTTTTTTGCGTTTCCAACACTCTTTCCTCCACCTTCTTTCAGGGGTAGGATTGCGCCAAATCACAAACTGGGTCACCATCTACTAGAGTTGCATGATCATTAAAAATCATTATCCTGATCCAACCCCCTTAGGATCTTAAAGCGGAGTTTCACCTGTTTAAAAGTCTGCAGCTACAAAAAGTATAGCTGCTGACTTTTAATAAACTCACCTGTCCCACAATCCAGCAATGCGGCTGCACAAAGCCTCGCTCCTCTCCATGGCATCAGCATTGTAACTGTGGGCACGCAGCTGTGAGAGCTTACGGCTACCCAGCCAGGCGCACGCTGTACATACGTGAGTCACGCTGTGCATGCGTGAGTCACGCTGCGCTGTGTTGAATGGCCAGGCAATTTTTTGGGACCTGTGAAGGGAGGGGGAAGAGGTGAACTTCTGCTCGGCGCGGAAGAGCCAGGAGAGGAAGTGGGAGCTGGCTACCTGTCAAAACCAGGTACCCACACTACTCCTCCCCCCAAAAAAATATTACATGCCAAATGTGGCACTTCAGGGAGTCACGGGTGCTTAAAGCAGAAGTTCCTTTTTTGGGTGAAACTTTGCTTTAATCCAGCATTTCCCCCAATTCTTGTTAAACAAGTGCAGAGACATTCTCTGCTCAGAGCTGTCAATAGAAGAAGGAAAAAACTCAGCTGGCAAATATTTATCAACAGCGATAAAGAGAAACATTGTATCTCTCGGTTCTATAAAGACTTACTCCACTTAAAGCGGGAGTCCGCGTTTTTTTTTTTTTTTAAAGCCAGCAGCTACAAATACTGCAGCTGCTGACTTTTAAAATAGTGACACTTACCTGTCCAGCGCGCCCGCGATGTCGGCACCCGAAGCCGATCTCTCGATTGTCTCTCGGGTGCTGCCGCCGCCATCTTGGGTATGGGAATCAGGAAGTGGAGCCTTTCGGCTTCATTTCCCGGTTCCCTACTGCGCATGTGCGAGTCGCGCTGCACAATAAGGATGGACCCGCTGCCTCTGGGATCTGTGTGTTTCCCAGCAGGCAGCGGGGGACTTTCGGAAAGGGGCGTAATCTACGCCCCTTTCCGCAGAGAGCTATCCCGGAAGTGGGTGCAGATACCTGTACTGTACAGGTACCTGCACCCCCCTCCCCCCTGAA
This sequence comes from Lithobates pipiens, assembly GCF_037356315.1. Classification (NCBI taxonomy): domain Eukaryota; kingdom Metazoa; phylum Chordata; class Amphibia; order Anura; family Ranidae; genus Lithobates; species Lithobates pipiens. The sequence goes on along the minus strand of NW_027507764.1, from coordinate 561,109,034 downwards.
AGGTGCCAATTGTGCCGCCGGAGGGGGGGAGGATTCCAATGAGTGGAAGGTCCACTTTAGGGTGGACCTCCGCTTTAAAGACTAAACCTTTTTTGATACTTTTTGCTCACAAGTTAAAATCTTTTTATTTTATTTTTTTGCTAGAAATTACTTAGAATCCCCAAACATTTTATTTATATATATATATATATATATATATATATATATATATATATATATATATATATATATATATATATATATATATATATATATATATATATATATATATATATATATATATATATATTTTAGCAGAGACCCTAGAGAATAACATGGAGATTGTTGCAATGTTTTCTGTCACACGGTTTGCGCAGCAGTCTTTCAAATCAATTTTTTAGGAAAAAATGGACTTCGATGAATTAAAAAAAATTTCATAAATAAAAAAAAAACTGCAAAGTTAGCCCAATTTTTTTGTATAATGTGAAAGATGTTACGCCACGAGAATCGTGATCTTTATTCTAAGCAAAAAAATTGTGATTCTAATTTTATCCAGAATCGTGCAGCTCTGCCTTCTACCCCATCTGGAGTGAGATGTGGACAAGAGATGATCTCACAAGTATACCTATATGAGTGGTTTTTTTTTTTTTTTTTTTTTTTTTTTTTTTCACACATTTTTTATTTAAGAAGCAAGCAGTTTTCAAGACATCTAAAGAACAAAATATAATAAAATGCACCCATCAACGTTAACTTCTGACCATTATGACAGCCTTACAGAATAGTAATATGCGAGTGATGACGCCTATAGAAGAAAATACAGGGTACGCCTATGACGAAGGAGGGAACTGCCAGAGTTTTATATATAAAAAGAGGAAGGAATGAAGATATGGATGAGTGAAGAAAAGAATAAGGAAAAATTAGAAGGGTAGAGGTGGAGGGCCAGTGTTGGGATGATGTCTCTGCTCTTGATTGGATAGATTGATAACAGCGCAGCCATTGGCTCCCGCTGCTGTTAATCAAATCCAATGACGCGTGGGGTGGGGTCGAGTCCTGCATTCTGTGTCTACGGACACAGAAGCAGGACTCAGGAGCGTGCCCGCTCGGGTGTCCACCAAGGAGAGCGCTTCTCCATCCTGGGCACTCAATGCGGGGAGGAGCCACCAGCGCTGATGAGGGACCCCAGAGGAGGATGATTCCAAAAAGAACTGCACAGTGAAGGTAAGTATGACATGGTTTTTTTTTTTTTTTTTTTTTTTTAAACAATGCGGTTTTAGTAACCCCTTTAAGGAGATAACGGAGTACAGATTTTTAGCAGGTATATTTTAGGCATCACCAGCAGCGGTTGGTGTTATTGGGGAAGTATTTATGTAAGGGAGATGGGGGTATGATACTAACTGGTTAAAATTTTGAAATTTTGGTTTCCTGAACTCTCATACAGATCGAAGATTTTTAGGCAAACGGACTATATTATTTTGTTGATCCTCGGTAAATGTCCTGCCCAGGTCCAATTCACACTTTTCAAGAAAGGGCAATTGGTTGTTATCTGGAGGTGCTACCAGCAGAGAGTACATCTTCGAGAGCCTGCCAGGCAGAGCCCCTTGGTCGTGACGGTGAAAATGAAGTGGTGGGGGGAACACAAAAAATTATGCAACTGCAAGGCCCTCCTGAAGTCCAAACAGAAAGGGTCTTCAGAGTCTGCAAGGTGGGCTAAGCATCCACTACCAAGAAATGGGAGGCCTGATGGCACCCGGATTCGATCAAAATGCGCAAGGTCCCATCTCCACGACCCGAAGGAAAATGTAGGTAGCTAAAAATCAGGATAAAGAGAGAGTCAACGGAGAATAACGTGGTGGGGGAGAGAAGCAAGGAACAAGTGCACACCGTAGGTCCTGTTAAAGGGTGGCCTTGAGGAAGGAGGCAAGTCCATTATAGCAGCAACGATGATCTACGCAGTGGTATCCGGCTTTGGGCATATGATCCCCCTTCTTTTTTGTGCACTTTGATTTCCTCAGACGACAGCCAAACCAAGAGCCATTGTAGAGTCTCCTCCTGATATATCAAGGTTTTACTTCACCCAGGGTTTTCACACACCTCCACTGAGTCAATCAAATAGTTTTCCATGGTCACCATACTTAGCTAGCCAGAGTTTCTTTAAAGCAGAGTTCCTCCCATTTAAAAGTCAGCAGCTACAAAAAGTGTAGCTGCTTACTTTTAATAAACGCACTCACCTGTCCCACGTTCCAGCGATGCGGGCACACAAAGCCTCACCCTCTAACTGTGGGTGCCTGGCTGTGGCTTCACAGCCGGTCGCGCACTGCGCATGCGCGGGACTTGCTGCACGTTGTGAATGGCCGGGCAATCTTCTGGGACCTATGAGGTGTCCCAGAAGATTGCAGGGAGGGAGAGTGGAGGAAGTGGGAACTGTCAAAACTGGGTACCCGCTCCCCCCAAAAATGACATGCCAAATGTAGCATGTTACCAGTACTTAAAGCGAAAGTTCAATTTTTGGGTGGAACTCCGCTTTAACGAGTTTTGATTGGTAACATGATTGCTTTGCTATATACTAATATCACCCTTTACTTGGTTTGGCTATTGTTATGGCTACTGTCACAGACCTAATCGAGATAGGGGCTTTTGGAAGGGGACTGCAGAGTAGACTATTGCCTACTGACTATGGACCCTGGCTTTTGAGGGGGCTCTATTCTTTGGGAGGGGTGTGTCCCAGGGACCTTTTGGAGTGGTTTTGCTTTGGATTTGGGTCTATATGTCTCCCTGAAACACAAAGACTCTGAAAACTGGAGGACTCGGACACAGATTTGGGCCCTCTATGCCGAAACCAGCATTGACTACTTCACATATAATATCCCCATTGTGTGCCTCCTAGGTGTGAACTCTAATTGTTAATTGAGTCACCTATTTGTCTGCTTGCTAATTTTCTTGGAGATGCGACTAGCATTGTGTCAACTTTACCCCTTTACCGAACCGTTGTGGGATGTTTATGCTAGCAGTTCATGAGATGTATTACTGTTTAAAGTTTGCATTGTTTAGGATAATGTGATCAAGCTCTTACCTGATTTTGTGTGGTATATATTCTGGGTCAGTTTACAATAATGTCAGTTCCCGTTTGCACCTAAGCTAGTGTCGTCTAGTTCTTGGGTGCTCAGCTATAATACCTGGTTCTTGGTTCCAGAGTGGAGGAAGCTGTGTCTTGGCGGAGACGCCCAGGCTGGTTGCCAGACGGTCCGTCACAGCTACTATGATCTTTGTTGATTCTAGTTCCTTCTTATCCTTTTTGTATATGTACTGTTCTGTACATCTGTTGTAAAATCTCAATATTCCACATTTGTGGCATAAAAAAAATCAGTTTGAGGTTCTAAGCCAGCGTTTTAAAACCTTTTTTTCAGTCACGGCACCCTTCAAAAGTATTGCCAGATCCTGAGCCACCCCAGCCTAAAATGTAAAAAACTTAAATGTTACGTATCAATATAATACCTGAGCCTGGGGTGATGCACACCGCCGCATTGATGAAATTAACTTCATATTATGAACTCCCCATTAAATCAGACGTCCCCCCACCACCACATTAGAGCTTCTCATCATGACCGTTTTCTCATCACATCAGAGCCCCCCATCACTGAGTCTTCTCATAGCATCAGAACCTCCCATCACCGAGTCTTCTCATAGCATCAGAGCCCTCCATCACCGAGTCTTCTCATAGCATCAGAGCCCTCCATCACCGAGTATCCTCATCACATCAGAGCCCCCCATCACTGAGTCTTCTCATCACATCAGAGCCCCCCATCACTGAGTCTTCTCATCACATCAGATCCCCCCCCCCCCATCACTGAGTCTTCTCATAGCATCAGAACCTCCCATCACGAGTCTTCTCATAGCATCAGAGCCCTCCATCACCGAGTCTTCTCATAGCATCAGAGCCCTCCATCACCGAGTATCCTCATCACATCAGAGCCCCCCCATCACGAGTCTTCTCATCACATCAGAGCCTCCCATCACAGAGCCCCCCATCACCGAGTCTTCTCATCACATCAGAGCCCCCCATCACCGAGTCTTCTCATCACATCAGAGCCCCCCCATCACGAGTCTTCTCATCGCATCAGAGCCCCCCATCACTGAGTCTTCTCATCGCATCAGAGCCCCCCATCAAGCTGCATATTGCAGGAAAGACACAAGGACTCCTATTTATAACGGAGGCCTGCGTCGTATCTTGTGCGGAGTTCAGTTGTACGTACAGAATGTTTGACATTCACTTGTATATATCTCCAGCAGCACCTTCTCAGCAGCTGGGTAATGTATGCCTTGTGATCTTTCCATGAGAATTCACTGATATGTGTAATGTTCAGTGTTCTGTAAGCTTACAGCCTCATATACAAATAAGGTTATGCATATTTCCAGAATCATCTCCTCACTCTCTTGTTCTTGCCGTGTCACTGCTTCCCAGAGTCAGACTCCATTTTTAAGTGTTAGAACAAGTAAGGCTGCATCACTCACTAGAGATTAATTTTGAGTAGCAGCGATTTACAGTATTGTGCAAAAGTATTACTGTAAATAATGCTTTCAGAAATAGAAGTGTTAATATTTTATTTTTCACCAATTTACATAATAGAAAGTAAACGGAAGAGAAATCCAAATCCAATCAATATTTGGTGTGACCGCCATTTGCCTTCAAAACGGCATCAATTCTTCTAGGTACACTTGCACACAATTTTTGAGGGATCTCAGCAGGTAGGTTGTTCCAAAAATCTTGGAGAACTAACCTCATATTGTCTTTGGATGTAGGGTGCCTCAAATCTTTCTGTCTCTTCATGTAATCCCAGACAGACTCCATGATGTGGAGATCAGGGCTTTGTGGGGACCAAACAATCACTTTCAGGACTCCTTGTTCTTTTTTTACACTGAAGAAAGTTCTTAATGACATTGGCTTTTTGTATGTTGGCTGTATGTTTGGGGTCGTCGTCCTGCTGCAGAATAAATTTGACGTCAATCATACGCCTCCATAATGGTATAGCATGATGGATAAGTATCTGCCTGTATTTCTCAGCACCATGGATTCTGACCAAATCCCCAACTCCTTTTGCAGAAATACAGCCTCAAACTTGCAAGGAACCTCCACCATGCTCCACTGTCGCCTGCAGACACACATTTTTGTACTGCTCTCCAGCTCTTCGCCAACAAACTGCCTCCTGCTACAGCCAAATATTTCACATTTTGACTCATGGGTCCAGAGCAACTGTTGCCATTTTTCTGCATCCTAACTTCATAGTTTAGATACTTAGCTTTGTTTCCATGTCCTATGCATGAAAACATAGGAACTGGGGTGCAGAAAAATGGCAGCAGGTGCTCTAGACTGATAGGTCAAAAAGTGAAATATTTGTCTGTAGCAGGAGGCAGTTTGTTATGTGAAGGGCTGGAGATCAATACAATAATGGGTGTCTGCAGGCAACAGTGAAACATGGTGGAGGCTTGCAAGTTTGGGGCTGTATTTCTGCAAATTTGTTGGAGATTTGGTCAGGATCAATAGTGTCCTCAATGCTGAGAAATATATGCAGATACTTATCCACCAGGAAGGTGTGTGGCTGGCACCAAAATTATTCTGCAGCAGGATAGTGACCCCAAACATACTGCCAATATCAATAAGAACTATCTTCTGTGTGAAGAACAATGTGTTCTGGAAATTATGGTTTGACCTCCACAGAGCCCCGAGCTCTACATCATCAAGTCTGATTGGAATTACATGAAGAGACAGAAGGATTTGAGGCAGCCTTCACCCACAGAATATCTGGGGGTCATCCGTTCAAATCCCAACCACAACGCTACCTGCCAGGAGTTTTCATATTCTCCTTGTGCCTGCGTGAGTTTCCTCCCCGTACTCCGGTTCCCTTCCACACACCAAAGACATGCTGGTAGGTTCATTGGTCACACTCACATCATGTCAATTGGATGTGGTGAAAACTGCATCAAATTCTCACATATGTAAACCCGGCCTAAGGAAACATTCCAGGCATGTTATATTTTTTACATGTAGGTACGTTGGTTCAACTTGTACCAGTGTAACTATGTGTGTGTATATATGTATGTGTGTGTAGATATAGAGAGAGATGGCTATATAGAGAGATCTCTATCTCTATCTCCATGTCTATCTCTATCTCTTTTTTTTTTTTTAGGGGTGAATTAGTATTACTTTAATAGAATTAAAGAAGAAAATGATTCGGTCTTTCTTCCCTTATCATGTAAACACTCTTGCTGAATTTTTTTTTTTTTTAAATCAACCAGGTTTATTGCGATTTACAGTGCATACGTGTTACAGATTACATTTACAAAAATGCTACAGATCGTACAGCTCCTCAAATAACAATTGTATAACCATCTCAAATCTTCAATGTCACATCACGTTTTATGCATGAAATAAATAAAGCAAAAAGGTACCTTGTGTCAGTGGTTTGGGTTACTTCACTACCCAGGGGCCGGAGGATCTACTTGTCATTTACATTACTATGTATTGTGCATAAACCGGCTATGAACAAGTGCTAGACTCCTGTAGCCACCTGTCCCAGATTTTGTAGTATTTCTCAGGACAACCCCTATTGGTGTATATAATTTTTTTGTAAGGGAGGGTGGTGTTTATTTCTGCTTTCCATTCTGCAATGCTCAGGGGATAAGTCCTCATCCATTTTCGAGCTATTGTCTTTCGTGCTGTGAATAACGTCTCGTGTAGAAATGTCTTCATGTACCTGTCGGTCGAGTCTGGCAAGAGTCCTAAAAGGCACATTTTTGGGTCCAGCGTGGCTGGAGAGCCCATGTCATCATGGAGGAATCTTACAATCTGCGTCCATAGTCCCTGTACTTTGGGGCATGACCACAGTAGTCTATCTCTATCTCTATATAGATTTAATATACCATATCTGAACCATGCCCCTGGAAGCTGGAAATCGCTGAAGTAGGCACCACTACTCCAGTGGTCTCTACTTCCAGGTCCCATGCTGAGCGGCTGGTCTGATGCATGGTGAATAAAGGAGGTCGGCCCCTCAGCACGAGCACCATTCAGAGAATGCTTTGCATTTTCTAAATTAATTTTTGTTGCTCTGTTCCAACATTTTTTGAGACATGTCGCTGACATTGATTTCAAAATTACCTAATTTTTTTTCATCAAATTGTACATTTTCTCAGTTTAAACATTTGATATGTTTTCTATTGTGAATAAAATATGGGTTTGAGCTTTGCAAAGCATTGCATTCTGTTTTTATGTAGATTTTACAGCATTATAACTTTTTTGAAATGTGTGTTTTTTTTTTTTTTGTTTTTTTTTTTGTTTTGTTTTTTTATACCATAGTTTGTAGACTCCATAAGTTTCACACAAATTAAATATACACTGGTTTGGATTATTGTTACCAAGGAAGTGTAGCAAAATATTCTTTGGCCTAAACTTATGAAGAAAAATTTATATTCAAAATATTTTAACAAACACTAAGAAAAGTTTAGTTTTTTTTTCATAATTTTCAGTCTTTTTCATTTTATGTAGCAAAAATTAAAAACCCAGTGGCGATTTAATACCACCAAAAGAAAGCTCTACCTGTCTAAAAAAAAAAAAAAAAAAAAAAAAATTAACAATTTAATTTGTGTATATAGTTGCAAGACTGAGTAATTGTCTTGAGTTTTATAATCTATTCCATTATTGTTTGCTCCATTTAGAGGCGGCATTGCGTGGACTGTTAGGAGCATTGACCAGCACCCCCTATTCCCCAACACAGCACCTGGAGCGAGAGCAGGCTCTTGCCAAACAGTTTGCAGAAATTCTTCACTTCACTCTCCGCTTTGACGAGCTTAAGGTATGATGATCGCGCCCGACTGTTTCTATTCATGCTGTTTATTTTGTGTTATTGCAAGTGTGTCTAATTCAAGAAAATGGAATGTATGTGAAAAATGACATGAACAGTGACTGGATCCCAGTTTTGGTGCCCACCAGGTAGAGCTGCACGATTAATCGTTAAAGAATCGAGATTGCAATTCTACCCCCCCTCCCGATCTTAAAAAAAGCATTTCCTTGATTCAGTGCAGAGAGTTCTCAGCTCAAGCCGACAGCTGTCAAAAAAACAAACAAAAACCAGGCAGCCTGCCAAGTTTCTCACAACAGCAGCTTAGACTTGTTGCTTACAAGTAAAAAATCAGTATTTTTTGATAGAAAATTTATTAGAACCCCCAAACATATATATATATTTTTATAGCAGAGACCCTAGAGAATAAAATGGCGGTTTTGCAATATTTTATGTCGCTCTGTATTTGCGCAGCGATCTTTCAAATGCAAGGTTTTTTTTGGTAAAAAATACACTTTAATGAATTTTAAAAAAACTAAACCGTAAAGATAGCCCTTTTTATTTTTTTTTTTATTTTTTTTTGTATAATGTGAAAGATGATGTTACGCCATGAGAATCGTGATCTTTATTCTAAGCAAAAAAAAAATTGTGATTCTCATTTTAGCCAGAATCGTACAGCTCTACTACCAGGCATACCATCTGCATGGAGTACATTCCTTGTGTTTGCATACATTTCAGCTTAATCCGGTAATCCACAAAACACACCTGTACATTATTTAGTTTCTGAGCAGAAACTTAATTTTAATTGAGAATGTAAATTTTTTTACTTATTTCCTATTTTAACTCTTTATTCACCCTAATAAGTCCTAATTAACTCTTCCCCTTCTCCCTTAGCTATTATTTTCATGCTGAATTTAGTTTTTTTTTTTTTTTTTTCTAACCATTATTAAACTTAATTTTTAATAATTTGGTTTGGTTGTGTTGCATTAAAAAAAGTGCAGAATTGTAAAAAGACACTTTTTTTTTTAGTTTTACATATAAAGAAATGGGTTGGAACCCCTGTCAAATTTTTATTTCTGGCTTTTACCATTGTTCGGGAGATTCACTCTCCCTATTTTTCCTGTTTCCAGTTATCTGCAAGGGTGAAGTTGAAAGAAAAACCCACATTGATTGTTTCCAGAACCAGAATAGAGGGGAAATCTTTTTATGAGGGCACTATTTTTGATGACAGCCAGGGATTCCCTGTTTTGGTTATGGGACAGAAAGTGAGGAGAAATCGCTCCAATGTAACACAGATGGCAAATAAGAGACAGACAGAGGTTATAACCCTCTCTATTCAAAATGAATTGAAAAAAATTGCCTTTGATAGATATATATATATATATATCTATTATTTCCTTTATAATGACAATTATTGCCAAATAAAAAGGTCCGTAGAAGAAATGTAAAAATTGCTCCTGGTTCATCAGAGCATATACAGGGGAGAGAGACAATATGTGATTATTCACAGCAGAAGCCGATCTGTGGTTTCCGGGCACTGGAGGTCCGCTGACACCTGCTGATCATTGGTAAAACACGCAGAACGGAGATCTGCCTATGTAAACAAGGCAGATGTCTGTTATAACAGGGGAAGGGATGAACTTTGTGTCCCTGCAAAGCACAGAATAAAATTGATTTCTTCCCCTAGTAACAGCAGGACATACAGTACACAAAAACACTGGCTAGGCACACATTTAAGCTTTTGATCGCCCTAGATGTTTAATGTCAGTGTCAGTTTGTCCGCTGCAATATCACAGTTCCGCTATAAGTCGCTGATCGCTGCGATTACTAATATATGAATAATTCCATACATATATCCCATTGTTTGTAGATGCTATAACGTTCATGTAAACTAATCAATATATGCTTATTGGATTTATTTTTATTTTTTTATACCAAAAACATGTATAAGAATACATATTGGCCTAAATTTATGAAGAAAATAGATTCTTCCTAGAGGTCAAGTGGTTAGTGTGTAATGCACTGAAGAGACAATACTGCAGTCTATGCATACTGGGAGATCTGTGCAAAGAAGGGACTTCTCAGGTATGCACACATGCCTATGATGATACCTAGAAACCAGATCAGTCCTGTTCAAGGGTTGGTGTTCAGCATAGGTTTTTGGAATGCTCAGGAATTTAAAAAAATAAAATAAAATAAAATCTTTTTATTTATACCAACACATTGTCCATTGTTATAATAACCTGCTGTGCACTTTATTCCAGATGACAAATCCGGCCATCCAGAACGACTTCAGCTATTACAGAAGAACTCTAAGTCGTATGAGGATTAACAATGTTCCAGTATGAAAATTTATCTTAAAATCTAATGCTTGATTGTATTCATGAGATAATTGGGTTCTTTTTCTGCTTGTATCAAAATGTTTAAGCAGAATATCAATGCACTTAAAGCAGGGACTAATTGGGCTTGCCGTGTTTGTTAGAGATGTGTCTCACACATTAAATTGCAACTTCCATATGACAGTCTACGCAAATACCACATCCAGTTACTGTATGATGCACAAGCCTTTACTTGACTGAGCCAAATCCTGCAGCAGGGGGAGGGTTTCAGTAATAGAGGCAGTATGTTTTAGCCCAGAAAGCAGTGGGTGGGACTAGGTATGGAAAAGTGCCGATTGACCAGCTACAAGCTTGCGAATCTGCAGTAACAATGCTGTAGTGCAAGCATACACAACCTACATGAGAGCGGCAACTCTGCTCTGAATTTAGGAGCAGTGCAGCATTATTGCCACCCCACCAAAGGAAGCTGCAGTGGAGGTTGATTTCACTGGCAGGATTAACGGGTAAATTTGGGAATTTACAGGGGATGAAGAGAAAACTGGAAGTGTAGATGCATTTATATTTTAGGTGGTGGTGTGCATAGAATTTTCTACTGTAAAGTAAGGGGGCATATATATATATATATATATATATATATATATATATATATATATATATATATATATATATATATATATATATATAAACACTGTATTTATTGGTGTTTAACGCACACTTTTTCACCCTGAAAATCAGGTGCAAATACTGTGTGGGTGTTATACGCCGATACTACAATTTGGGCTGCCTAGGAGGGAACCCTGAAGCGGGGCGGGACAAGCGCCGTCAGATTACATACAGAGAGAATCTCCTTTCTACTCACCGGCCTCTGTAATAGGAAGTCCCGTCTCCTAGGCCAGCATTGGACCAGTGTTCTGTCTATCATAGAAGCCGGTTCAGGAGGTGGGACTTTTCATTAAAGAGGCCGCGAATAAACAGATTCTCGCTGTATGTAATCTAGCGGCGCTCGTAAGACCCCCTCCCTGTCCCCTCCGAGGCAGCAGTAATCTGAGTTGAGGCTGCAGATGGGCATCGATCAGGCTGCATTCATGGCAATGGTGAGGCCACATTGATGGGCACTGACCCTTATTTTGCTTCAAAGTTCTTTATTTAAAAAAAAAATTTTTTCCCTGAAACTTCCCACCTAAATGAAGGTGGGCGTTATGTATATGTGTAATATATATATATATATATATATATATATATATATATATATATATATATATATATATATATATATATATATATATATATATAAATACTTTTCTTTCTTTTTTTTCTAATAACCTATAATTACCCGCTCTGTGCAATTTTAGTATGTCTTTTTTTTTTTTTTTAATTAAAAACCTTGTTTGAAGCCATTTTATTTAAACTGACTCTTCCTATATTAAAATAAAAGAGAACACAAATGGGTACCTGCAAAAAAAAAAGTGTGAATACTTGCATATGCCTCTGTATGAGCCGTTTAACTCTCTTAACTTATTGAAGACTATCGTCCTCCATGCTTCTGGTTGTGCCAGATGGCATGTCCCCTGTTGTGCTGTATGGCTCTTTCCATTGGCCCTCCTATCACTTCCTCAGTCTTTCAGTGACTATCAGGCCTGCATAATAAGCCACCAAGTTCAGCAGGGGGAACACAGACATCCAACACTACCGAAGTGTTGGATGAATACATTTATTAAGCAAGATATTCTTTAAAAGTTAATGGAGTTGGACGGCTTTGCATTGCAGGCTCAGCTTGTGTTCATTTTTTTTTTTTTTTTTTTTTTTTTTTTTTTTTACATAGTAAAATTTTCTTTGAAGAACTTAAAAAAATGTAAAGATTTTTTAAAAATGGATGAAAGTGACTGTTAAGCCAACCAATACTGGCATTAAAGGAACATTTAAAATGCTGTAGCTCAGAACTGTTAATGCTAATATAAGATGTCTTTAAAGGCAGAGGGAGAAAACGAAGTAAATAATGAACTGGCCAATAGAATGTCATTATTCTACGCAGAGGCGACGCCCATGCTGAAAACATTAAGCGATGCCACAACAAAGTTTGTGTCAGAGGTAAGTGAGGAGTGTCTGTTCCTGGGAGATCAGTAACAAAAACTGCATTTTGAGCCTGTCATAGGGGTTTCAACCACCATTTATTTTGCTCCTAAGCTTTTATCAAATATTACACAAACATTAGTATGATACGCAAAAAATGGCAGTCACAGGCTCATGTCTGGTTTTTATTAACAGAGCGGTTGTGTTATCTCCAACTGTTCTACCATCTGTTCATGGATGTCCGAGAGTTACCTAAATCGTACCCTGGACAAACTTGATCTAAATCTTTTCTTCTTTATTCCCTGATATCTGTGTGCTTTCTTTAAACCTACCACACAAAATTGCTGCCATGGTGCTCTTTTCTCACATCTGGAACATCTTTAAAGCTCACCATTCATGTTACAATCTCCTTTAGGTCTACCAACAACTATCTAGTGCAAGGACTGAATAGTTTAAGAAGGTCCTCATATTACAATTTTGGTAAATCTAAAATTGATTGTGTGCGCCATGTGTATGGTGAGCTTAAGTCTAACCGCTTTTACTTGTACTCCCTTTGTGAGGTATACCTTTTTTTTTTTTTATTCAATAGTGCATCAAAGTTCCAGTCCATACCCACAGAATTTCTCACTCTAACCTTCTAATGTCTTCTAATGTCTGCTGCTCTTCCAATATAAAACCTCCTTCTGTGTATTTATGTAAATGCTCCTCTCTGTTGCCCTCTCTGCTTGTCCATCACTGGGCTCATATCCACAAATTACACTATATGGCTTAAAGTTTGTGAAAACCTGACCATACAGCTATATGATATTGTTGGACATCCTATTCCAAAACTATGGCCATTAATAGAAAGTTGGCCTCTCTTTGCAACTATAACAGCCTCCACTCTTCTGGGAAGGCTTTCCATAAGACTCTTTTCCATAAGAGTGTGTCTGTGGGAATTTGTGCCCATTTAGCCAAAGGAACAATGTTGAGATAAGGTACTGTTGTTGGAGGATATGTCCTGGCTTGCAGTCGGCGTTCCAATTTATCCCAAAAGGTGCTCAGTAAGGTTGAGGTCAGGGCTGTGTGCCACCATTTTTCAAGTGTTAATCCCACTTGTTAATGTATTGCGCCAAATTCATGAAGCATTTGCAACACTTTTGGTTTTGGAAATTACTTTTGCACCATATTCAGGTAGATCTAGAATGCGCCACCATTGTCGCATTGAATGCACCAAAGGTAAAGGTAGCCCAACTCTCTTTTAGTGTACAGAGAGAAAAACTGTCTGACAGATTTTGCGAAAGTGTCTGGAATGCGTTCTAAAAGTGGCTCAGCACGTGCCAAATTCAGGTACAAGTCCTAGACAGGTACATGAATTGGGCGCATTCAACACCACTTTTACAATGCACGAGAGACGTGTTTGCAAAATCTGTCTGCGGCAGTCTCTATGAATTCCAGGTTATGTCTTTATGGAACTAGCATTATGCAAAGGGCCACAGTCATGCTGGAACAGAAAAGGCCTTTCCCAAAACTATTACTGCAAAGTTTGGAAGCAAAAAATTGTATAAAATTTGTACAAGCTAGTACTAACAGTGTCCTTCACTGAAAACACCTCAACTCAATCATTTGGCCATACTGTATAGCATATTTGTTTTGCGTTTTAGAATGCTTCACAATTCATTCACCATCTAAACTTCTAATCTCACAATCGAATACTTTCCAAAACAAAGTCTCTGCTCCTCCGTTGACTTAATGTTTTTCTTGCTTACCACATAATCTCTAGCTTTGTTTCAAGGATTTGCCATCAATTTTATTAACCAGCAGTGAGATATGGGTGTGGGAAAGCTGAAGTCCTGGCTTCCTTATAGGAAGGAACTAGGTGGCATTTGTATGTTCTAGCACTAGGACTTCCACAAATGCTCCAGAGGAGAGCTGAGAAGATGTGCATCCATCTGGAGGTGTTGGGTGTTTGTGAACACCTGACCATCACACTGCTTGTTGGACATCACATTCCAAACTCTGCATACAAGCAAGCACATATCCATGCAATCTCCATGGGAAAACGGCATGAAAATGCATTTTAAACAATCACGTGGTCTAGGGCTGCAACTAACGATTATTTTCATAATTGATTAGTTGGCCGATTTATTGTTTCGATTAATCGGTCAATAACCTTTAAAAAAAAAAAAAAAAGTGGGTCAAATTGACGTTAATTTTCAAGCACAGTGACGGGAAAATTTGGAAATAATAGAAAACTTCTTAGTCAAAGGAATTTTCAGACAATGTAAGTGGTTTTCGTTCAGAAATTTACATTCATTTTAAAAACGTAAAAAAAAATGTAGCGCTAAAAAGTCAATATACTCAAAAACCAGAAGATAAATTCTTAGTAAGTATAAACACAGGTTGTTTATACTTAGAATTTATCTTCTGGTTTTTGAGTATATTCACTTTTTTAGCGCTACATTTTTTGTTTTCACATGTATTTTAACTTTGAGTGTAAGCAGCTAGGTTTATTCAAGTAAGCGCAGTGTTTTGCCTTTTTGCTACATTTTAAAAACAGAATGTTAAAAACAAGTAAAAATTTCAAACAGAATTCTTTCATTCAGCGAATGTACAAAGATTTTTCGTCTGACTATTCTCATCTGAAAATTGTGTGACCAGCATGAGACTCGGTACACACCTATGCAGTTTGCTTTTGATCTGTTTCTGCAGTGCTTTTTGCTGTACGTTTTGATTTTTGCGCACGTGATTGTACTGCAATTTGCATTTTTGCTTTTTTTTTTTGGGCAGATTAAAAAAAACACAAATTGCTGCAAAAACCCATTACATGATTTTCTGAAACTTCTCCATTGAAGTATATTGAAGCAATAAAGCACCATTTTGCGTTAAAAGTTCCTGACCCTTTCAGATGTTAGCGTGTCCCATAGGAAACCATGTAAATTAAATGTAGTGCATTTCTGCAAAAAGCACCAATAAACACATAGATGTGAACCAGGTCTAAGACGTTTAGTAACATAATGGAGTTAAAAAAAATAAATAAAAAAAAATAGCCCTTTATAGTAGAAAAAAGCAGATAAGGGGTAAAAAAAAAGCAGATACTGTAAGGGGTTCATTTTTTTTACTGTAGAACAGTGAGAGTAATATTTACAGTAGCAATTATTTGCTCTTTTTTTTTTACTATAAAGGGCTCATTTTCGTTTTTTTTTTTTTTTTTTTTTTAAACCCATTATGTTACTGGCCGATCGATTATGAAAATGGTAATCAATTCATTTCATAATCGATTAGTTGTTTCAGCCCTAGTGTGGTCCCAAACCGTTTGCCAATAGTGTGGAAAAGGCCCTAAAGACTCCATAAAGAAATGGTTTTCTGAGAGGGTACAGCGGTATCATTCCAACCTTGGTCTGGAAGTCACTATCTTCACTCTTCTGGTGCAGCTCTGCCCCCATTGGTGTCAGCTGCTGTCACTTACCATTTTTCTTGGCTTCTCATAGTATAGCAAGATGGCTGTAACCGAGGGTTGGAGACAGACATGCTTGGTTCTCTGAAGCAGAGCTGTCTCCCAGAACCTGGAATATGGCACTATACTGATGGGCTCGGGGCACTTGGTTTTACGACACATAGTCCCTGGGTTAATACTAATGTGTAATATTAACATTATAATATGAAAACCTTGCTTGGTTCAGTTTAAGGTACTTATAGACCTTAATTGATCTTTGGCCCAATTCAGCTCTAGTTGCTGCATCTGTGATGACTTTGCCAGGTACCCAGTACCATTGAATCCTGGGTGGAAAAGCGCTAGTAAAGTTTTGCCTAAAAAAAAAAAAAAAAAAAAACCCTTGCCCTTCAAATTAAGGGCATAATGTGCTAGTGTTCTCAGCATGCTAGCATATGATGAAAGGCCTGTAAAAAGGATCCCTACAGTGGTGCTCTATCACTGTTGACAGTGATTCCGTCTTCACCCAGTCTTCCTCCTGGGTCTGTGCGCTCTAGCCATTTGACTGGTTGGGCCACAGTGACATCACTCCCGCCATGATTGCAGCACAGCGCTCTCATTGGACAGCACGTGCGAGTGTGCCATCTATTGAGAGCCCAGTGCGTTTGCGCCAGTCACATCACTGGCCGCTACAGAAGTAAATATCTCCTAAACGGTGCAGGTTTAGGAAATATTCACTGTATGTACAGGTAGCCCTTATTTGTAGGCTTACCTGTAGGTACAAATGGAAAAGCGGAGTTTACTGCTGCTTTATGTTCTACTAAGAACCAGCCGAGTGACTGCACAGTGTATAAACATGATCAATTTAACAATGGAACCAATCTTAAAAAAATTAATACTTAAGCCTGAATATGGGATTACATTCACGTTTACAATGTTTTATCTGTGTCCAGCTCAGATTGCCAGTTCCTCTGGTGCAGAGACTGATGTGTACCCCGAATATTGCTATTATTTAAACAGTGTATTTGATGCTTCTATAATGTTCTTTACATATTACATAGTAGGTGAGGTTGAAAAAAGACACAAGTCCATCAAATCCAACCTATGTGTGTGATTATATGTCAGTATTGCCTTGTATATCTCTGTATGTTGTGGTCATTCAGTTGCTTATCTAATAGTTTTTGTGTCTTTTACAGAACAAGAATTTACCTATAGAGAATACCACTGATTGTTTAAGTACCATGGCCAGTGTATGCAGAGTAATGCTGGAAACTCCGTAAGTACTCTGCTAGTTTAATTTAACACTTTATCTTCAAGTCTAGCTTGCAGCACATGCTATGATTTTAGTTCACAATTGCAGGATTTCCTTTGCTTTTTGCTGAACTACACTATGTCTAAAGTATTGGGACGCCTGCCTGTACACATGAACTTTAATGGCATCCCAGTCTTAGTCTGTATGATTCAATATTGAATTGGCCCACCCTTTGCAGCTATAACAGCTTCAACTCTTCTGGGAAGGCCGTCCACAAGGTTTAGGAGTGTGTCTATGGAAATGTTTGACCATTCTCCTAGAAGAGCATTTGTGAGGTCAGGCATTGATGTTGGACAGGAAGGCCTGGGCTGCAGTCTCCACTCTAATTCATCCCAAAGGTGTTCTATCGGGTTGAGGTCAGGGCTCTGTGCAGGCTAGTGGAGTTTCTCCACCCCAAACTCGCTCATCCATATCTTTATGGACCTTGCTTTGTGCACTTGTCCAAATCATTTGGTGGAGGGGGATTATGGTGTGGGGTTATTTTTCAGGGGTTGGGCTTGGTCCCTTAGTTCCAGAGAAGGGAACTGTTAAGGAGTCGGCATACCAAGACATTTTGGACCATTTCATGCTCCTAAATTTGTGGGAGCAGTTTGGGTATGGCCTCTTCCTGTTCCAACATGACTGCGCACCAGTGCACAAAGCAAGGTCCATAAAGACATGGATGAGCGAGTTTGGGGTGGAGGAACTTGACTGGCCTACACAGAGTCCTGACCTCAACCCCATAGAACACCTTTGGGATGAATTCGAGTGGAGACTGCGAGCCAGGCCTTCGCATCCAACATCAGTGCCTGACCTCACAAATGCGCTTCTGGAAGAATGGTCAAACATTCCCATAGACACACTCCTCAACCTTGTGGACAGCCTTCCCAGAAGAGATGAAGCTGTTACGGCTGCAAATGTTAGACCACCTCAATATTGAACCCTACGACCTAAGACTGGGATGCCATTAAAGTTGATGCGAGTGTAAAGGCAGGCGTCACAATACTTTTGACAATAGTGTATGTACTTATCAATGGGCCTGCAAACGTTTTTTGCTTTTTTGCAACCCCTTTGAATGGATCTGAATACTCAGAAACATGTCTGTGCTTTGCCACCGTTTTTGTTTCAAACACAGTGCCCATGTGAAGACATGAGATCTCACCCAGTCCATCCTGTGATCTTCATTTATATCTGGGGGTAAAAGCAGATGATCCCAACACACATGAAGGAACTAACAATTTATTTTATTTTTTTGGGCAGATAGCTGTTGCTTTCATTCCTACCTGGGAGTTTTGGGTGTTCTTCATAGTGTAAAATAAAAACAAATCGTGCAGGGATAGTGGAAGCTCCTCATAATGGGCACAGCAGGTGTTAATACTTCTAAACTATATTCACCTTGTTATTGTGGAAGCTATCTGTCCATCCTGGGTCAGGATCGACACTGACCACCTAGTCTTTGACCAAAAACAAGGCAACGCTGCTGCCGAAAATCAGGAAGGGCCCATTCATACAACGCAATGCGCTTCAATGCATGCGTTTATGTGCATTGAGTTTGGTTGTGTTAAGCAGCCTGTTGAAACAAATCTCAACATATTAGAAAAAAAAGTAAGCACAGTCTGCATTTTTTTTTCTCCAGCGCCCAGGACACCATGCATTGTGCTTTGTCGAGGAGTGTTGTGGAGGTTTGTTGAAGTACCACTGACAGTGAACGACACTGCAGCCCTGCAGTACACACTGCCAGTGTTAATTTTGTTGACTAAAATATTTTCGTTGACTAAATTAACACTATTTTAGTCGTCTAAAATATGACTAAAATTAAAATTGCATTTTAGTCAAAGGACTAAAACTTAATCGAAATTTGACCTCAAAATAAAAAAAAAAATAAGCTGCTGAAAGAAAAAAAATTAGGAAAAAGTATTTTCTTATTTTTTATTTTTTCCCTAATATTTAATGTTTGTAATATATTCAGGTGATATGTGCAATGGCATTACAGCCAATAGAGTTTAAAGCGGGGTTCCAACCTAAAGTGGAACTTCCGCTGATCGGAACCCTCCCCCCCTCCGGTGTCACAATTGGCACCTTTCTGGGGGAGGGGGGTGGAGATACCTGTCAGACAGGTATTTACACCCACTTCCGGGCATAGACTCCCGTGGGAGTCTATGCCTCTTCCTGTCCCTGCGCGCTGTCTGCTGGGACACACACGGGTCCCAGAGACAGCGCGGACAATTCCTATTGCGCTGCGCGACTCGCACATGCACAGTAGGGAACCGGGAAGTGAAGCCGCAGCGCTTCACTTCCTGATTCCCTCACCTAGAATGGTGGCGGCAGCAGCGGAGAGCCGAGCGATCGATCGGCCTCGGCTGCCGGTATCGCTGGACCCCGGGACAGGTGAGTGTCCATTTATTAAAAGTCAGCAGCTGCAGTATTTGTAGTTGCTGGCTTTTAATATTTTTTCCACAGTGCAATCCCGCTTTAAGGCTTTTTTTTTTTTTCATATTTTAACCACTTCCCGACCAGCGCACGACGATATACGTCGACAGAATGGCACGGGCAGGCATATTGGCGTACAGGTACGTCCAATATTCGATGCCGCCCTGCCATCGGGAGCGCGCCGGCGGCGGCGCGCTCCCGCGCTGGTCGGGACCCCCGTGAGTCTGGTCGCGGGACCCGCGGACTCGATCGCCGCGGGCATCCCCGCGATCGTCTCACGGAGCGGCCGAATGGAGGAAATGCTGTGTAAACAACATTTTTCCATTCTGCCTAGCAACTAGTGACGCTGATCTCTGCTCCATGTGATTGGAGCAGAGATCAGTGTACACTAAATGAAAGCCCAACCCCCCACAGTTAGTAACACACCCCTAGGAACACTTAACCCCTACACTGCCACCCACTGGTTAACCCTTTCACTGCCAGTGTCATTTACACAGGAATCACTGCATTTATATAGCAGTGATTACTGTATAAATGACAATGGTCCCAAAAATGTGTCAAAAATGTCCGATGGGTCCCCGACAATGTCGCAGTCACAATAAAAATCGCAGATCGCCGCCATTACTAGTAAAAAAAAAAATAATAAAAAATTATTAATAAAAATGCTATAAAACTATCCCTATTTTGTAAACGCTATAACTTTTGCGCAAACCAATCAATAATCGCTTATTGCGATTTTTTTTACCAAAAATATGTAGAAGAATACGTATCGGCTTAAATTGAGGGAAAAAAATGTTTTTTTATATATTTTTGAGGGATATTTATTATAACAAAAAGTAAAAAATAATGCGTTTTTTTCAAAATTGTCGCTCTATTTTTGTTTATAGCGCAAAAAATAAAAACCGCAGGGGTGATCAAATACCATCTACACATATCTATTTGTGGGAAAAAAAGGACGTCAGTTTTGTTTGGGAGCCACGTCGCACGACCGCGCAATTGTCAGTTAAAGCGACGCAGTGCCGAATTGCAAAAAGTGGTCTGGTCTTTGACCAGCAAATTGGTCCGGTCTGAAAGTGGTTAAAGTTGCACTTCTGTTTGTCAAAGAGTACTATCTTTATGAATCTTGGTTTTATTTCTAAAGACATTATATGTCACAACAGCTAAATCCTGTGCCAATAATGCATGTTCAAACCTTAAAGTGGTTGTAAACCCTCCCCCACAACTTTGTCCCATGTAAATCAGCATAAAAAACCCCAATGAACACTGCTTGTAGATATCTCCTTACTTGCTTTGTATTGTTGTAATCCTTTTTGTTCTGTAGAATGAAGTCACTGAGCATGCCCAGATCTCCCCTGATTTAAGGCACACTCTCTGTCTTATCTATCTGTTATCAGGACTTCCTACGGCACAACACTGAACTCTGCTAATCACTCAGAGCTTCCTCCTACACACCATGTGACCATGTGACATGACATACAGTCTAAACTTAGCCAATACTGCAGTCTTATCAGCTGAAGCTGATAAGACTGACAAAGGGAAACATTAGACATCTGCACAAGTAAATACTATGAAATAAACAAGTAAGCTATGAACAGGGAAGCAGGGTTGCCATAGAAACGTTGGATTGAGAAGGAGGCTTGGTTAACAGTACAGGAAGTGCTCCATATAAGGGCGTAAATACACTCCACTGTGGACTCAGAAAACAATACTTAAAATGGAAGTAAACCCTTCCAAACAACTTTGACCTACAGGTAAGCCTAGATTAAGGCTTACCTGTAGGTCCAAGTAATATCTCCTAAACCTATATGGTTTAGGAGATATTTGCCCGAAAATGGGCACCGCTGTCTACGGCGCATGCGCCGTAGACAGCGGCGCGCAGGCGCACTAAATGCGGCAAGTCCAAGAATGGATTTGCCAAATTTGTCTACTCCCGTGCGCATGCGCGGGAGTGACGTCATCGCGGCTCCGGCGAATGGCAGCGTCGGAGCTCCGAGACGCGACTCCCGTGCGCATGCGCGGGAGTGACGTCATCGCGGCTTCTCCGCTGTCATTCGTCGGAGCTGCGAGAGACGCCACAACCAAGATGGATGCGGCGGACTACAGGTGACAGCGGCGACTTCGCTGGCTCCTGTGTCAGGTAAGTGACACATAATGAGCTACTATGCGATGCATAGTAGTCCATTATGCTTTACCTTTGCAGGGAAAAAAAGAGGAAGTAAACCCATCAGGGTTTACTTCCTCTTTAAGATGGTGCTGTCTAACCCCTGGAAACAAGTTTTTTAAAGTTTCTTTAACCACTTCAGCCCCGGACCAATAAACACCTTAAGGACCAGAGGTCTTTTTCCAATTTCGCACTGCGCTGCTTTAACTGGTAATTGCGCGGTCATGCAATATTGCACCCAAACGAAATTTGCGTCCTTTTCTTCCCACAAATAGAGCTTTCTTTTGATGGTATTTGATTGCCTCTGCGATTTTTATTTTTTGAGATATAAATAATAATAATAATAATAATATAAAAAGAGCGAAAATTTTGAAAAAAAAAGATATTTTCTTCTTTTTGTTATAAGAAAAATCGAATAAACTAAATTTTAGTCATACATTGAGGGCAAAATTTATTCAGCCACATGTCTTTAGTAAAAAAAAATGTCAATAAGCGTATATTTTTTGGTTTGCGCAAAAGTTATAGCGTCTACAAACTAGAGTACATTTTCTGGAATTTACACAGCTTTTAATTTATGACTGCCGATCTCATTTCTTGAGGTGCTAAAATGGCAGGGCAGTACAAACCCCCCCCCAAATGACCCCATTTTGGAAAGTAGACACCCCAAGGAAATTGCTGATGGGTATGTTGAGCCCATTGAATATTTATCCTAAGGGATTGAATAATGACAAAAAAAAAAAATTTTACAAAAAGTTGTCACTAAATGATATATTGCTCACATATGCCATGGTTATATGTGGAATTGCACCCTAAAATATATTCCGCTACTTCTCCCGAGTATGGGGATACCACATGTGTGGGACTTTTTGGGAGTCTAGTCGCGCACAGCACCCCGAAAACCAATCACCACCTTCAGGATTTCTAAGGGTGTAAATTTTTGATTTTACTCCCCACTACCTATCACAGTTTCGAAGGCCATAAAATGCCAAAATAGCACAAAACCCCCCAAAATGACCCCATTTTGGAAAGTAGACACCCCAAGCTATTTACTGAGAGGCATGTTGAGTCCATGGAATATTTTATATTTTGCCACAAGTTGCGGGAATATTACAAACTTTTTTTTTTTTTGCACAAAGTTGTCACTAAATGATATATTGCTCACACATGCTATGGGCATAAGTCAAATTACACCCCAAAATAAATTCTGCTTCTCCCGAGTACGGGGATACCACATGTGGGGGACTTTTTGGGAGCCTAGCCACGTACGGGACCCCGAAAACCAAGCACTGCCTTCCGGATTTAAATATAAAATGCTACCAAAAAAACTGTTAGCGATCGCAGGGATCAGGCCTGACTCTGCGATCGCTGCAGTTATGTGTTTAGTGTTTTTGTAAGTGACAGTGATCGATCGATACTGCACTTGGGTAGGCTGGGCGGAGGGGCAAAACGCAGGTGCTAGCAGGTATCTGGGCTGATCCCGCTAACAATGCGTTTTTTTGGAACCCTAAACTGCTGGGGACGCTAGTATAGATCTGATCAGATCAGATATTGATCTGTTGAGATTCTATACCACTACGGGAGGTTTATGCTTTGCGTGTGGGTGTTAGCGGTACTGGCACTAACCTAGCGCTGCCTGGGGCGACGCAGACCCTGACCCTAAAACCTAATTGATATCACCCGCCGGGTGATCAGGGGGTTAAACCTTTATTGGGTAATAAATGGTGGGTGCCCTGATGCTATAAAAAACAAACTAACCAGAGTCACCCGTAACACTTATACGGTGATCACTGGTGAAAGGGTTAACTAGGGGCAATCAGGGGGTTCAAATTTTTATTAGGTAGTATATGGGGGTCCCTGGCGCTATATAAAAACCTGACGGAGAACCTAAATAACTAACTGGCTAACCAGCGTCACCAGTGACACTTATACTGTGATCGCTGGTGAAAGGGTTAACTAGGGGCAATCAGGGGGTTAAAACCATTATTGGGTAGTATATGGGGGTACCTAGCGCTATAAAAACCTGGCGGTGAACCTAAAAAAGTAACTAGCTACCTAGCGACAGTAGCGACACTAATGCAGCGATCAGAAAAATAATCGCTTAGTGACACTGGCAAAAGGGGGTGAAAGGGTTAACTAGCGGCAATCAGGGGGGTTAAAACCATAATTGGGTAGTATATCGGGGTACCTAGCGCTATAAAAACCTGGCGGTGAACCTAAAAAAATAATTAGCTACCTAGCGACACTAATGCAGCGATCAGAAAAATGATCGCTTAGTGACACTGGCAAAAGGGGGTGAACGGGTTAACTAGCAGCAATCAGGTGGTTAAAAGTCAGTGTAGTGTTGGTGCACTTACTTTGTGTCTTCTCCTTGTAGTCCGGTCAAAAAGACCGCCCCGAGGAGAATGACATCACTTCCTCCTTCCTGTGTAAACAATACACAGTGGGAGGAAGCTTCTCATTGGCCAGGAGCGATCCAGAGGGGGTGGCCGAAAACCAACGGCCATCCCCTCATCACGGATCGCTCCTGGAGTGAACCGGACCGTCGTATCCAGCGGGAGGGGGTCCGATCGGACCCCCCACCCGCTGGAAGGCAGGCACGTACATGTACGTGCTTGTGCCTGCCTGTGCCATTGTAATGACATACATTGGCAATACGGCGGTCCTTAAGTGGTTAAACAGTAAGTGATATGTGATTTGGGCTGGATTACAGTGGCTATAGTCTGATAATGACTTATAATGGACTAAATGAAAAGAAGCATCAGAGTGGGAGAGTTTACTTCCTCTTTAATACCTTTAAATAATAGTATATTCGTTTTTTTTGTTTTGTTTTTTTACTCCAGGAGTATATAATGTTTTTGGAAATTCTAGAGAAATGCTTAAAGGGGGTTGGAAAGGTTCGCAGTGTTTTATTTATTTATTTATTTTTTTAAATAACAAACGTGGTATACTTACCTCCTCCGTGCAAGGGTTTTGCACAGAGTGGCCCTGATCCTCCTCTTCTGGGGTCCCACAGCAGCACTCCTGGCTTCTCTCTGCATTGAGTTCCCCCTCAGAGACCCGCTTTCCAAGGAAGCACTCATGCGGACGTGCTCCTGAGTCCCCCTGCTGCGTCCATTGACGCAGACAACAGGACTCAGCCCCACCCCCTGGCTCCCTGGTCACTGGATTTGATTGACAGCAGCGGGAGCCAATGGTGCTGCTATCAATCTGTCCAATGAGGACCCGAGACAGCAGCTGGAGTGGCTGGGCTTATTCTCATCACTGGAAAGGTTGAGTTCAGGTAAGTAAAAGGGGGGCTCTGGGGGGCAGCTGCACTACAGAAGGTTTTTCACCTTAAAGCGGAGGTCAGCCCACTGCTGCAAAAACTAAAAGCCAGCAGCTGCACATACTGCAGCTGCTGACTTTTAATAATCTGACACTTACCTGTCCTGGAGTCCAGTGATGTAGGCACCGCAGCTGATGTTTCCATCAGTTGTTGGGTGCATGCCGCCTCTATGGCGAGTAAGGGAACCCGGTAGGGAAGCATTACAGCTTGACGCCGGGATCCCTACAGTGCATGCGCGGGGCCCTTCTCCTTTGTCCTACTGGCCCGGCAACCAGGGAAGGAGGAGGGAGCCCAGCTGGTGATGTCAGTACCTGCGGCTGAGGCTCCTGAAAGTGTGAACAGGATACCCCTGAAAGCTGCCAAATGTGACACCGGAGGGGGGAAGGAGTACAAGTGGAAGTTCCACTTTTGCGTGGAACTCCGCTTTAATGCATAGAATGCATTAAGGTGAAAAACCATGAGGGTTTACAACCCCTTTAAATAATGCATTGCAATTTAACTAAACCCATAGATTTTAGTAAGACTAAAATATGACTAAAACATCCCAGATGACTAAAATACAACTAAAACTAAATTGGCATTTTAATCAAAAGACTATAACTAAATTGAAATTGGACGTCAAAATTGAAGTATAACTAAAGGGAAAACTTTTTTCTTTGTTTTGGATAGTGGAGAGGGATTAAAATACTTGTCAGGTTTTATTGCTGTCTGTGCCCCCATTAAGGAGATTCACCCTCTCCATTTGTCCTGTGCACCGTTATTATTGAACGTAAAAGAAAATCACAAATTTTGGGTTGTCCCTAGAAAAGTAATAGAGGGGAAACCTTCCAATGGGCACACTAGTTTTGGTGACCTGGGGGGTCCTCAAGGAATCCCCTTAATTAGCAGGAATTTCCTCTCACTTCCTGTTTGGCTATGGGACAGGAAATTAAAGGAAATCTCCACAATAGTACACTGATGGCGAAAAAAAAAAAACTTCAAAGTTATAATTCACCCTCGCTCTATCCAAAATGAAAGTTTTGCCTATAGTTCTACTTTAATACTGGTTACTGCATGTTACAGTATTGTTTGATGTGAATGGACCCTTTTTTCTTTCATGAGCCCCATCGAGAGGTACTGACAGGCTAGAAAAATAGAATATTGGAAAACATTTTTTAAAAATTTAGACCAAACTCAAAAAAGACTGGGAAGTCAGCAATGTTGCAGTGCTTTCAGGCGGACCAGAGTCTGTCGGACAATTCAATCGTGTTTGGGCTCCAGCGGACTTTTTCTTCCCAAAAGTTTGGCGGACCTAGAAATAAAACTGACTTCAAATCTTTCCCACGGACTCGAGTCCGGTCGAAAAATCCGGTCGTCTGTGTGCTAGTCCGACGGACTAAAACCGACGCTACTGGCTATGAACTTCCTTATTCTACGTCATCATGTTTGAATCCGTCGGACTTTCGGAGTGATCGTGTGTGGCCTAGTCCGTTCGTTTGAAAGTCCGGCGGACCTCAGCTGCAAATTCCGTCGGCTTGTCCGCCGGACCAAGTCCGTTGAAAAGTCTGGTCGTGTGCACGCGGCATTAGGCTGGCCATACGAGGTTCAAATCTCAGCCAGTTCATCAGCAACCACCCGAGATTCGAACCGTGTGTGGGCAGGCTGAATGTATCAAGTTGATCGATCAACTTGAGTATAAGCATCCTGCCGGATTCACTTGCAATTGTCACTAGCGGCTGCTATAGCCACTAGCAATATTCACGGTCTTCTCCCGGGGGGGGCGGCTTCCCCCACCCTCACCAGAGGGCAGACATTTGCTCGGGAGGAGGAATTCCCCTGTCAGCACTGTCTGTATTGATAGGGGTGTCGTGCAAATTTTCGTTCCTGCAACCTCTGGTTGCAGAAAAGAAATTTGCACCGTCTATGACCTGCCTTAGATTGCATTAAAGAGCTTCATGTCAGTGGGAGGAAGGGTGGCAAACTGTTGTAAGTATGAACTGCAGGCAGCTAGACAGACAAAACGTTTACAAGGAATGTGGTAGCTCACAGCTGAGCCCCATCCCCACATTATTATTAACCCATAACTATCATGATTATCCTCTCAGGCTAATAGGTGGCTGGAGGGGACAGGCAGGCTTCAGCCAGATTAAAGAGTGCCAAAGCTTTGCCTTTTAAAATGGCCTGGCATTCAGCCAGGGCGGGAAGGTTTTGGGAGGCTGCTAGAGAACTGTGCAGTCTACATCAGGCAGCAGTATGCCTCTATTCCCTCCAGAGGCAGAAGAAATGTTCCCTTGATTACGTTTAATTTCTAATAGACATTTTTTTATTTTATTTTTTTATTTCTGATTGCAGGGAGTACAGGAGTCGGTTTACAAACGAAGAGACAGTATCCTTCTGCTTGAGAGTGATGGTGGGGGTGATTATCCTCTACGACCACGTTCATCCTGTGGGAGCCTTCGCCAAAACATCAAAGATCGATGTAAGTTGTTTGTTGTAGAATATTAAACACTAGAGAGCCTTCTCCCTCCTCGGGAAGTGCATTAGCACCAGCCGTCCTGCCCGTCTCTTCCATTAGCCAAACACTCAGTCTGCAGGAAAGTTTGAAAGACTTTTTCAAGCATCAGGAGACCTGATATAAAATGACAGACTAAGCAGCTTTAATGTCTAAACGGAGTGCAGTTTTTAGACTCTAGGCATGCGGTGGCTGCACAGTGACAACGGCTAAAAGTCCTTTTAGGAAACGCTGAGCTTGGACATAAGTTTCCTGTTGTGGGATCTGAGGCAGCAGTTTTTGATGATTGCGTTCAGCTGCCTGATCAAAAGTCAAATTGCACCTTGCTTTTTATTGCTCCTCTGCCCATCTGCTGCCTGACCAGTTAAATCCTTTCTTTTTCTTACCTTGTCAAAATTTTGGATGAATCAAATATCTACTTTACAGCTAAGGTCTGAAAGCAGCATTTGTATTCTTTAAAGCAGGGGTGTCAAACTGGCGGCCCTCCAGCTGTTGCGGAACTACAAGTGCCATCATGCCTCTGTCTGTGGGAGTCATGCTTGTAACTGTCAGCCTTGCAATGGCTCGTGGAATTTGTAGTTCCGCAATAGCTGGAGGGCCACCAGTTCCACACCTGTGCTTTAAAGAAAGCTGTCGCCTTGCCCGTTCAGGGCACAGTAAGCTGACATGCCTGCTTTTACTTAAACACACCATACTGTCGGTGTTCATAGGGGAATGCCTCCTGCCACGGTATTGTGTTCTTTCAGTAGGGCGGGTAGCCTTCCCGGCCTGCAGAACACAATGATTACTGCTAGAGGCTATAGCCATAGGCAGTAATCTAATGACAAAAATACGTCAAGCTGGTTGTACTAAAGTCTATCAATGGATCAACTTCAGTACAGCCAGCCTGCCCATACATGGATCGAATCTCTGCCAGTCCTTGCTGAGGCACCCCCCCAGACCCCCCCCCCCCCCCCCCATTATACTCAGTAGCTAGTTACCAGAAAAAAGCATGCACTAATGGAAGGAGTGCCAACCAAAAGGCTAAGAGTCCAAATTAAATTATTAGTTTATAGTAAATAACAGTCAACATGTCTGTGAGATTAGATGATACTTTTTTTCTGACCCCTGAAGCGTGTTTTTTTTTTTTTTTTTTTTTTTTTTTTTTTTTCAATTATAAACAAATTAGTTAATCTGGACTTCTTTATCCTTTGGTCTGGCATTACTTCCATTAAAGCATGTTGTTGACAGGCCAACCTCAGCTAGTTAGCTCTCCAAATGTTTTTGTCCACTCACTATTTTGTATAAACCCATATAAAAGTCCCAGCTCCTCTTGAATGTTTTTTTTTTTCTCCTTCATTGGACTCAGTAGCCAATTGGCAGAGTATGTCATGAGCAGGAGCTCAGCAACTAGAAAACTTTGGAGGTATTTTCAGTGCCCCATTTAAGAGGTTGTCTAAAGTTGTCCAGTTGCTGACCTCTTGCTGATGACATACTCTACCAGCTGAGTGTACATCTCCGTATCAAGTAAGCCCCATAGTTAGGAGTAATGTAAACTATAGGGCATAATTTTTTCACACACCACTATTCTTTTTTTTATTCAACCCAGAAGGTTGAACAAACTGACAGCTCAGATCAGAGTGGCTGTACTAACAATCGGATGTTAGTACATCCATCTCCCCTTGCTGTGCTTGTGTTCTTACAGGGCCCCCTTGTCAGAAAATTCTGATCAGCGCTCTCAGCTATTTGGCCGAGAGCGCTGATCGGGAGCCGGTTGGTAGACCTTTTTTTTTTCAGCCCATGATCCTTTGACAGAAGCCGTCCCAATAGCTGGCTTCTGTCGGACTGCATGCCATGCTCATGAGCCAACATTGAATCGGCCATTGTATGCTAGGCTTTAGGCCCCTTTCACACTGGGCGGATCTGCTTTGTTCTGCAGGGAATTTTTTTGCTGAGCAGAGCGAGCTGCTGACAGGTCCGTGTCCGCTTAGTTTATGCAGAGCTGACACAGACTGAGCCACCTCTAGTCTGTGGTGGGGCCACTTATAGTCCACCTACATGGAAGAAAACAGATCCTATTCCGTGTGTTTTTGGCAGACGAGATCGGAGGTAGGTGGGTGTAATTGGACACTGCTGGTTACATGGACCATCTGAGGATACATGGACCATCTGATCAAATCCACCCGAAAAGTTGACGGACCTAAACAGATGGGCCTTGGACCACTTTCACACTGAGGCGCTTTTCAGGTGCTTTTCAGGCGCTTTTCAGGCGCTTTCACGCTCACGAAAACGTATTTCCATTAAAATCAATGAACGCTTTCACACTGGGGCAGTTCGCTGGCAGGGCTGTGAAAAACTCCCCTCTCCATTGAAATGAATGGAAAGCGCCTGAAAAGCTCTTCAAAAGCGCTCAGTGTTTTTACTGGCAGTTTAGAAACGCCTCAGTGTGAAAGTGGCTTTACACACAAGGAAAAGTAGAGAAACAGCTTGTCATTAGCATGAGGTCATGCAGATAAACTTCTGTCTATATTTCAGGATCTGCTGACCATTTTGAAATGCAAAGTGTTCCAGCATCCAAATAGCCTTTTTTTCCCCGTAAGTTTAATAAGATCTTGTCCTCTCCAATCTTTCCCGCTCAGAACAGGTCAGGCTGTAGTGTCCCAGTGCCTCTGTGTATAACTCACAGATAAATCCAACCAAACATAAAAATGCCATGCAGATTGCTCTATTAGTTGTTATTGAACCTAGACCCCTAGCTTACCATAAGTTATTGTAATGTGAACTATTTTATCATCAAAAACTATAATGTGCACATGGTAAAGAGGTTAATGTTTTTTTGCCTTTTGTTCCAGATGAAAGGCTGTATCAAGGTTCTCAAGGAACAGCCCCCCAACAGTGTAGAAGGTCTCCTTAATGCTCTCAGGTACAGTACACTGCACTGGTTATGAAATATGTGTGCTCTGAGAACTCACAACCGCTTTGTTCCATGACCGGATGTCAGTAACCTGGAACTGCCGACTGGCCTCTCTTCATGCACTAGTGTCTGCAAATAGCAGATCACGATAATATATGTCCATGTGTAAATCGTAAGAGTGCCCCCACCGTGACTGCTCATTGCCTGGTGTTAGTGGGAGTATCACCTGAGCCTTCCCACTGTCTCTTTCCCAAGACCCCCTCGGCCATTGATGTGAAGCATCTGGTGTGTAAAGGAGCTGGGAAGTAATGAGGCGCGATTCCACCACTGAGAGCCGGCCGAGCAGCGTAGTGTGTTTATAAGGGGTACCTTATCACAGGCTCTGTGAATGTACCAGATACATGAAAACACACCACTGCTGCTTTATTGGCAGTCTGTAATGAAATGTAGACGTTTTATTAATGTGGTTTTAAAACCTGCATTGATTGGTAAAGAAAAACAGAGAATACCTTTAGCCCTGGTTCACAGTGTTGTGATTTGTCATGCGATTTGACAGTTCTAAAACACATGAAAAGTTATACCCGTTGCCGGCAATGGAAACGTTTAAATCGTTGCTGGGCAGAAAAAGCTTCCTGCACTACTTTTTTGGTATTTAGTTGTAACTTGCATAGACTTCTGTTAAATGATCTTGCAAGCTGCAATGAAATTGGAGGTGCAGATCACACTGGAAATAATTCAGTGCAATTTCAAAGCCGCACTGGTGTGAACTGGGGTTTTGATTGCCTTCCCCTGTGGCAAGTTTTAGCATTCTCAGAACCACCTGCTGTTAGGCTTGATTCACACCTATGCATTTTTCGTGCTTTTTTGCATTTTGCAGATTTGCACTACAGTCCATATAACATGGCTTCTTTTGGAACATGTTTTGTAGTGCAAATCTGCAAAATGCAAAAAGCACAAAAAATGCATAGGTGTGAATCCAGCTTTAAAGAGACCCTGTCGCCGGACCATTCATTTCAACAAGAATCTTCCCGTAAGATTATATGTTCATTTAACATGTTTTATGCAAGCTGTTTTTCTGTAAAAATGTTCCTGTGTCTTGACATCCAAAGGCCCTGAGACTGCTGCTGGGCACTGCCATCCTAGCCCTAGCAGACTCATAGCTGTCATTCGAGTTACACTCTATAGCAGGGGTCGCCAAACTTTCTAAATGGTCAGTTTATTGTCCTTAAAGGGGTTGTAAAGATAAATGTTTTTTCACCTTAATGCATTCTATGCATTAAGGTGAAAAAACATCTCACACTGCCGGCGCCCCCAGTCCCCCCGTTTTACTTACCTGACCCCTCCAAAATCCCGCGCTCGCCCCCGCCGTCCTCTTCGCCGCTCAGCCTGGCCGCTGATTGGCTGGAGTGGATGGATTGAAAGCAGCGCAGCCATTGGCTCGCGCTGCTGTCAATCACATCCAATGACGCAGCGCGCCGGGGGGAGGGGCCTTGTGATACAGCGAGCGGCTATAGCCGCCGGCTGTATCACGGGAGCGCACCCGCAGTGCTTCTCACCAATGCGAGGGAGCTCGCATTAACGTGAGAAGCACCTGCGGGAGGAAGCAGAGACAGCCGCCGAGGGACCCCAGAAGAGCAGGTTCGGGGCCACTCTGTGCAAAACGAGCTGCACAGTGGAGGTAAGTATGACATGTTTGTTATTTAAAAAAAATAAAATTTTTTTACTTTACAACCCCTTTAAGACTTTAGGGGGGCGGACAGTGTCCATCGGTCGAGTTAACATCACCACATTTGGTATAGAAACAAGAAAAAGGGGCCAAAACGGGCTGGGGAGTACCAACCCTGGGACTTTTACCGGTATCAGATCAATAAGGTCAACAGTTTAAATATCAATTATTAAAAAAACTATTTTATTTAATACATCATACATAAATGATAATCAACACATCACTATATAACCATAGAAAATGATCATACAAGGTACAATGTGGAACAACCACAAAATTACCCAAAATGTTATACATAAAAGCAAAAGCAAGGCTGAGCTGCAATTTTCTATATGTTTCGCTCAAGGTGCGAGCTTCTTCAGGAAATAACGCAGCTACTGATTATAGCTAAAATAATAAAATACAAATAGAGTATGTTTAGTGTTTATAAATTATTTCAAAAAATAAAATTAAATATCAACTGAAAATTTATACAGTCAGAAATGTCATATATTGTAATTATCAATATATTAAATTGGTGTTAATTTACACGTCGAATAGATCAGGATAAACATGAAAATATGTTTAATTATCTCACCAATGAGCCAGGGTTCCCCAGGGTTCGTAGTACATTCACAGTTGTAATTCATAAGATTGGAGTAGAGTATGGGATTAATACAGAGATGGCCAACAAAAAAGACGACGCATCAAAACTTAAGGTCTGCAGAGAAGAACATAATATTTTATATTTGTTATTTATTTTGTGTTTTGTAAAAAGGGGATAGAAACGATTGGGTATAGTCAGATTATAACATGCATAATACAAGAGATAAGTTGTACAATTAAACCTATTGTTACCTGGGAAAACAGGTTGTAGTTGAATCAATGCATGTTTGTGCTAATTACTGATAAGCCATATGAGGAGATGGACAGAAATGTTGTCAGATAGCACAATGAACCAAGAATAGTTCAGAAACATCTAAAATGAATAAACGAAATAAAGTTGATCAGCCAAATACAGGGTGACCACCAGAAGAGCTCTATATAATAAATGGCTACAGAGAGAAACTCTCTGGTACCACATTTGGTACTAGGTGGAGGAATAGTGCCCCATTGTTTTGTATCATTGGGAGGAAAAGTGCCCCATTGTTGGTGTCAGTGGGAGAATTGGTGCCCCAAGGGCCAGATAAAAGAAAGCAAAGGGCTGCATCTGGCACCCAAGTTACAGTTTGGAGACCACTGCTCTACAGTATTCCCAAGGCTTTTGGAGTCTGCACAGGAAAGTTTTACAGGTAAATACCTTGCCTAAAATGTTACATTTACTTGTAAATTCTTGTAGGAAGATTGTTGTTGAACCAGAATCAATGAGAAGACACAAGCAAGTAGCCTATCCACACATTTTTCTTTGAGCCTTCTCATATGCATCTCCCACTTCAGCATGTAAACACGCCTTTTCCTCTGATGAGTACTTTAACCATTTCGCACCTGCGCTATAGACGAAAGACGTCTACAGCGCAGACGCCAATTACCGGGAGGGTGTCCCTGAACGTCCTGCTGTTTACTTCCCCAATGCGCGCCGCCGTGGGCGCACATCCTGAAAATTCTGTGTTGGCAGTGTCCCTTGGACACAGCCAATCACAGCGGCCATTTAGCACACGATCGGAGCTTCCAATGAGCGATGGTCTCATATGTAAACATATGAGATCATCTCTCATCACCGGCTCTCCCTCCTCACACAGAGACAGCGTGTGAAGAGGGAGAGTGAACGGCTGCAGCGGTGAGTGAAAAATCTCAACACAGCGCCAACTGTCCCCAGTGCCACCCAACAGCGCCAACTGTCCCCAGTGCCACCCAACAGCGCCAACTGTCCCCAGTGCCACCCAACAGCGCCAACTGTCCCCAGTGCCACCCAACAGCGCCAACTGTCCCCAGTGCCACCCAACAGCGCCAACTGTCCCCAGTGCCACCCAACTGTCCCCAGTGCCACCCAACTGTCCCCAGTGCCACCCAACTGTCCCCAGTGCCACCCAACTGTCCCCAGTGCCACCCAACTGTCCCCAGTGCCACCCAACAGCGCCATTTGTCATTAGTGCCACATATTGGTGTCACGTGTCATTGTCCTGGTACTCCAGGGCCTTCAAAAGTGTAATAGGTAGTCAACAAGTTAGATGTGTAATTTATGCTCCTAGAACATGTGATGGCGCTCCCTGCATGTTGGGCCTCTCTTTGTGGCCAGGCTGTGAAAGTCCCACACATGTGGTGTCATAATACTCAGGAGTAGCAGACTGTATTTTGGGGTGTCATTTGTGGTATACACATGCTATGTGAGAGAAATATCCTATTGCAATGACAATTTTGTGGGGGAAAAACAACAACTTAATTTTGCAAAGAATTGTGGGAAAAAAGGACAACATCAGAAACCTCACCATGCCTCTT
This sequence comes from Lithobates pipiens, assembly GCF_037356315.1. Taxonomy (NCBI): domain Eukaryota; kingdom Metazoa; phylum Chordata; class Amphibia; order Anura; family Ranidae; genus Lithobates; species Lithobates pipiens. The sequence continues at coordinate 561,074,673 of NW_027507764.1, read as the reverse complement.
ACTACATATCTTGGAATACTTTCAAAATAGAGGTAATTTGGGGGGTATTAGTACTTTCCAGGCTTGTTCGTGTCGCAAGAAATGAGATGAGAATGAGAAATGAGGCCGTCAGTACATCAGGTGTGATCAATTTTTTTTATGATTTGCACCACAGCTTGTAGACTCTCTAGCTTTCACAAAGACCAAACAATATCCACTAATTTGGGTTATTTTTACCAAAGATATGTAGTAGTATAAATTGTGGCCAAAATTTAAAAAAGAAAAACTAATAATTTGCTAAATTTTATCACAGAAACAAAGAAAAATGGTTTTTTTTTTTTTTTTGAAATTTTCTGTCTTTTTTCATTTATAGCGCAAAAAATAAAAACCCAGAGGTGATCAAATACCACCAAAAGAATGCTTTATTTGTATGAAAAAAAGGACAAAAAAATATTTTGGGTACAGTGTTACATGACTGAGTAATTGTCATTCAAAATGTGAGAGCACAAAAAGCTGTAAAAGGGTCTGGGCAGGAGGGGGGTTTAAGTGCCCAGTAGGCAAGTGGTTAAGTCGATTGTCAGTTTAAACACAGTTGTTGGGGTCCTGTGGGAGAAAAACACAGGTGGTATAAATACCTGCATCTGTATATTGGCAGCACTTAGGAAAAGGTAGGCTCAGCATTTCGAGGCAGCCAAGGCCATATTGGTTTGCACAGTGCTGTCATTTTAGTGAACATGTTTACAGGATTAGAGAGAACAAAGGTGAACTCTTCAGTCTTGGGGTTTGTCCTCAACTTTAATGTGTCGCTTAACCTGGCTGCCTACTTTAAGGGTAACTCCCCTTTCATGGGGGAAAAAAAATAGTAAATACAAAAAAATAATATAGCGTATACAATTACGACACAAGTCTTATTGTAATTGAATGTTATTAAAAATGACCTTTCCTTTTAAATTTGCACCAATGTAATTTTCTGTAAATGCTATGCAATACAGCTACCTGGAGGTGTTCTGTAGACAGAATGTGTACAGAACCTCCTCCAGAATCATAATTTCTTGTGTAATTGACTCACTGATTTTCACAGTCCGCACTAAGATATATGTCAGATTTCAGGCATCCTCTGCAACAAAAATTTAATTTTTGGTGAGATACTCCCAATAGGAAATCCCGTCCTAAAGGGATGCAGGGAGACCCTGCAATTTTCCTCATTAGAGCCCTGCAGGTGCAATTGATATTTATGAAACCACCCCCATTATATTCGCTTATCGCATGGAGACGGACAAAAACACAGGGATTTCTTTTTCGTACATCACGGGACACAGAGCCACAGTATTTACTGATGGTTATATAGGCACCACTAGATGCTGGACAGTGGCACACCCTAGACAGGAAGTTTAGCCCCGTATATAACCCCTCTACTTACTGCGAGTACCTCAGTTTTTTTGCCAGTGTCTTAGGTGTTGGTCACAAGTAAAGATGTGCTGTGCTGAGCTCCGCTGGAATATTCCTTATTGGGGCAAGCCATGTAACTGGATCTATTCAAAGTGTCTTTTCCAGGCCAGATTGACTGGTACTCAGACCTTGTGTCCGAAGAAACAAGGTTTTACCGGTAACCCTTCTCTTTTTAGAGCTGGGCCCTGGGATCCAGTATTTGTTTTTTTTTCAGCCATATTCCTGGCAGGGTGCTTTACAGGCCCAGGGCTGGGATCCCCGTTTAAAAAAAAAAAAGGGGGGGGGGCCCAGTCCCTGAAGGTTTTCTAAACGGAACCCACCGTGAGAGGTGAAGAGTGGGTCTGTTACCCAGAACCCTGTAGCCGGATAAGGAATTTTTCTAATTCTTGTGGGTTTTCTCCTTTAAGTAAGTGTGTACTGTGCCTAAAGTCACCACCGGCGGCTGTTAAGAGCACATACTTTTCCATGCTTGTCAGTCTAGTCTGTGTGTCACAAGCTGCACGCTCCTCCGAGCCTAGAGCTTTAGCGTGACGTCGGCGTGATTTAACGCCCACAGCGCGGGCTATACAAAGCTACCTACTCTTTTGTAGGTGCACACAGCTCAAGGAGGGACACAGAGCAGATGGGGGCCATGTGATTGTGGGTGACACAGGCATTCCCAGGCAAACATTTACTTGGCATCAGACTGAGCCTTGATAGCAGTGGCAGTTGCTGGACTATATTGCTTAGCAGTGGTAGTTTCTGGTAGTACCCCTGCCCATAGTGCCAAGCACAAATGCTGAAGGGGAGGTATAAATACGCTGAGAAATAGGGGCTCAAAGGGATCTCCCTCGGGCTCTGAGGACCCCCCCGCAGCACCATTTCCCCCTAAAGGACCTAAGGAGGCTGATCTGTCGGGGTCAGGGGCTGCAACTGCTTCTGGCATTTCAGCCCCTGTATTTACTACTCAGGAGGTTTTTTCCTCAGCCATAAGTGGATTAGAGGAAAGATTAATGGCCTTAATCGCATCTTCACAAAGTAGAAGAAAACGTATTAGGTCTCAGTCTATCACCCAGGACGCTCAAACAAAGGAACTCTGGGAAAGGGGAGACGAATCCCCCTCAGAGGGCCGGGATGAGACTGATGACTCCTCTTCTGAGGAATCAAGTGGGGAAGGACCCTCTTCAGCTTCACAGGATGAGAAATTGCTGGTGCAATCTCTTACTGAAATGGTCCCCTCCACATTTAAGTTACCCGTAACTGGGTCGGTTGAAAAACCCACATCTTGTTTGGGTTCACTGAAGCCTTCTCAAGCTGCGCATGCTTTCCCTGTTAATTTCTTTCTGGAAAAGCTTATTCTGAGTGGGATCACCCAGATAAACATTTTTTTCCCTCCTAAAAAGTTTTCAATGTTTTATCCTATGGGGGAAAGATTCACAAAGTTGTTGTGTATACCGGCAATTGACGCCGCTATATCCTCTGAATAAAAGTCTGATTTGTCCCGTTGACAACGCTCAAATGCTTAGGAATCCAACCGATAAAATTGGAATTCCTGTTAAAAAAAAATTATTTTCCTTGGCAGGTTCAGTAGCTCAACCTACAGTGGTGGCAATTGGGATTTGTCAATCCTTGAGAGACCACCTGAAGCAGGTGCTCAAGGTTCTCCCTGAACAGGAGGCCTGGGAGTTAGCCAACCTGCCAGTGGCTTTGTGTTTTGTAGTTGACACAATCGGAGATTTTATCCTTCAGACCTCTCGCCTTATGCTTGGGTTGGTGCATATGCGTAGAATCCTATGGTTGAAAAATTGGTCAGCCAAAATGCCATGCAAAAAGCTCCTGGCTGTTTTTCCTTTCCGTGGTGTAAGGCTGTTTTAAGGAGGATTTGGACAATTATATCCCAAAAAATCTCAAGTGAGAAAAGTACCCTTTTGCCAGTTTAAATGAGGGAAGTTTACTCCTTTTCTTAACAGGCTCTTTCTCCAGTGCCAGGGGCATCAGCCTCCAAGCAGTCGTGATGGCCTCCACCGTCAGGTTCAAGAGGTAAAACTCAGAGTCAACCCCAGGGACAAAAGAAGTCCCGGGGGAGGAAATCTACAAGACACAACGCTAAAGCCTCTTTATGAAGGGGCGCCCCCGCTCGTTCGAGTGCGGGGAAGACTGCTACAGTTCTCAAGGTTCTGGCAGGAGGATTTTCAGGACAGACCGGTGGTCTCTACAATAACTCTAGGTTACAAACTTGAGTTCCGAGAATTCCCGTCTCCTCGTTTCCTTAGATCAAATGTTCCAAGAGAAGTCTCGCTTTCAAGTGTTGGAGCGACTTTTGTCGCAAAAAGCAATCATGGTGGTTCCCATGCATAAGCAGGAATTGGGGTTTTATCCAAACCTTTTCACGGTGCCAAAGCTAAATGGAGATGTCAGACCCATCCTAGATCTCAAAGATCTAAACCGGTTCCTAAAAATTAGATCTTTTCGCATGGAATCAATCCGATCAGTAGTCTCCATCCTACAGGGAGGAGAACTTCTGGCATCAATAGACATCAAGGATGCATACCTGCATGTACCTATTTTCCCCGCTCATCAGAAATATCTGTGTTTCAAAGTGGAAAAAACGAATTTTCAGTTTGTATCTCTGCCTTTTGGTCTAGCTACTGCACCTCGGGTGTTCACAAAGGTCCAGTCTCCTCCTTTGGTCAGATTAAGGGCCCAGGGTATAACGTTTATAGCGTACCTAGATGAACTGCTCTTAATAGACCGGTCAGTGGCCCACTTAGACCAAAGTTTGGTCACCACAGTCAACTACCTGGAATACCTAGGTTGGTTCCTCAACCTAGAGAAGTCTTCTCTTTAAAACCAGTAAGAAGACTTGAGTACTTGGGTCTGGCCATAGAAGAGGGTGTTTTTACCCCAGGTAAAAATCAGTGCCATAAAGGAGCTGGTTCAGGTAGTCAGGGAAAAGAAGAGTCCTTCTATTTACCTTTGTATGAGGTTGTTGGGAAAGATGATGGCTTCATTCAAGCTCGGTTTCATTCGAGACTGCTGCAAAACAGTATCCTTTCTGCCTGGAACAAGAAAGACCAGGCGCTAGATTTTCTGATGCGCTTGTCACCAATAGTGCGTCAGAGCCTCAGTTGGTGGTTGGTACCCGAGAATCTGTGGAAAGGGAAATCCTTTTTACCAGTTACCTGGAAGGTGGTAACAGATGCCAGCCTTTCAGGTTGAGGAGCAGTTCTGGAAGAGATGACTGTCCAAGGGAAATGGGCCAAATCCAAGAGGACCTTACTCATCAACATTCTAGAGATTCGTGCGGCTTACCTAGCCCTAAAGGCCTGGACATTCAGGTTGCAGGGTTGTCCTGTCAGGATCCAATCCGACAATGCTACAGCAGTGGCTTATATCAATCACCAAGGCGGCACCAGGAGTCGTGCAGCCCAGGATGAGGTAAACCAGATCCTAATCTGGACAGAAAAGCATGTGCCGTGCATATCGGCAATTTTCATTCCAGGGGTAGAGAACTGGCAGGCGGACTACTTAAGTTGCCAGCAGTTCCCAGGGAAATGGTCTCTTCACCCCGACATCTTCCTGGCTATATGCCAAAGATGGGGGATCCCAGGTGTAGATCTGTTTGCGTCCAGGTTCAACAACAAGATCGACAACTTTGTGTCAAGAACAAGGGATCCACTTGCATGCAGGACAGATACGTTGGTGACCCCGTGGAATCAATTCTCACTGATTTATGCATTCCCTCTTATTCTGCTGCTACCATGATTTCTTTGCAGGATCAAGCAGGAAAAAAGTTGGTACTTCTAGTAGCCCCAGCGTGGCCCAGAAAATCTTGGTATGAAGAAATGGTGAAGATCGCGGTAGGGTCCCCATGGACCCTACCACCATGTCCAGACCTGCTATCGCAGGGACCAGTGTTCCACCCTACCTTACAAATGCTAACTTTAACGGTTTGGCTATTGAAACCCACATTCTAAAGAGTCGTGGGTTTTCAGGCCCAGTGATTTCTACCTTGATTAATCCAAGGAAGCCAGCTTCCAGAGTCATTTATTTTAGAGTCTGGAAGGCATATGTCTCCTGGTGTGAATTTAGGGGTTGGCATCTCAGAAACAGCTTTTTGAGCTTGGTCCTTTTGACAAGGAAGCAAATTTTTCTGGTAGCCATTTCTTCTGCAAGAAGGGTATCAGAATTTGCAGCTCTTGTCATATTTAATCTTGCACAAGGATAGAGTAGTATTGCGTGACGTCCTCATCCTAGCTTTCTACCAATGGTGGTTTCAGGTTTTCATCTAAACCAGGATATTTTTCTGCCTTAATTTTTCCAGATCCCTGTTCTACGGAAGAAAAGTCACTACATTCTCTGGATGTAGTGAGAGCGGTCAAAACCTATTTGGAAGTGACTGCTAAACGATTCGCAAAATGGATGTTTTGTTTGTGTTGCTTGAAGGTCCTAAAAAAGGACAGGCAGCGTCAAAATCTACCATTGCTAAGTGGATTCTACAGGTAATTGTTCAAGCTTATGGTTTGAAGAGAAAAGTTCCACCTTTTCAAATCAAATCGCACTCCACCAGGGCTGTTAGTGCTTCATGGTCAGTGCATCACCTGGCCTTAATGTCTCAAATCTACAAGGCCGCAAGTTGGTCTTCAGTCCATACATTCGCCAGATTCTATCAGGTGGATGTGAGAAGACATGGGGATATCGCCTTTGGGTGCAGTGTGCTGCAGGCAGCGGTACAAGGTCCTCGGGTCTGATTGCAGCCTACTTTTGTTGTTTCTCCCTCCCCTCAGATAGCATTGCTCTGGGACATCCTGTCAGTAAATACTGTAGCTGTGTCCCGTGATGTACGAAAAAGAAAATAGGATTTTTATAACAGCTTACCTTTCCTTTTCTTCGAGTACATCACGAGACACAGAGGTCCCTCCCCCCTTCTAATACACATATATTGCTTTGCTACAAAACTGAGGTACTCCCAGTAAGGCGGGGGGGGGGGGGGGGGTTATATAGTGAGCTAAACTTGCTGTCTAGGGTGTGCCAGTGTCCATAACCTAGTGGTGCCTATATAACCATCAGGAAATACTGTGGCTCTGTCCTGTGATCTTCTCAAAGAAAAGGATTTTAATGATCTTACAGGTAAGATGTTATAAAAATCCTATTTTCTTCAGAATAACAAAAGGTAGGAATCTGCAACAAGGATTTGTTAAAATCCTTGCAATGTACATTGAACAACAAGACGGGAACTGTTTATTTACCAGTTTGCCCAGAGTCCACATTTTGTATGATTGCATAAAAACAATAGAAATTGCCTTTAAATTTTTGACTTTTAGTTAACTTGTGTTCATAATTTAAAATCTGATCTCTGATATTCTCCAGGTACACAACGAAACATTTGAACGACGAAACTACCTCGAAGCAAATCAAGGCGATGCTGCAATAACGGTGGTGAAGCCGTGCACAAATCCTGCTGTGGACATAAGACAGTATTCCGCAACGACTAAGACGTTCCAGTTTTTAGTGGTTGCGATGACCATTTCTGCCCAGCCCCCCCTCCTCCCTCCACTGCTGCTGTCTGTCATCTGCCTTTTCTTTACCCTCCTTTTTAATCCTTGTTCTTGTTCTTACATAAGCTCCATCTTCATTTTTGTGCCAAAATCAATGAGAAAAAAAAAAAAAACCCTGGGAGGCAGTTTAAACATTTTCAAAATGGCCGTTTCATTGGCAGCTATTTCTGCATTGCGTTAAGTTTTTCCTCTGTGTTGGGGGAAGATTCTGTGACTTGAACTTAATATTTTTAAACTTATTTTTTTTTTCCTCTGCCAGAAAAAAAAATTAAACTAATATTTAATATTGCTTAAACTGCATGGCGAAACTGCCGATTTCTACTGTTTAAAGAAAGAAAAAAAATGAAAATTTTTTTATTATTGTTTCAGCTTTTTGTTTTCTCATGTGCAGCCAAGAAAAAAATGAACAGAGGTGTTTAAATTAACTGTTGTACAAAAATGGTACCCAGCACAATGTTTTTTTTTCTTTTTGAATTAGAAACAGGAAACTTTTTAGGTTGCATTTTGACTCATTTTTGTAAGGATGTATGTTGTATGTTTAATTCTTTGAAGACTAACATAAATAATGTGATGTGTGCGTATCAGAATTACGTATGCATGTTTATGTCAAATGGATGGCTGTTAAAATAATAAAAATCAGCTTTCATTTTTCTAAGTGTGGCCTGGTATGTAATTCTACTTAAAGTGAACCTGAACTGAAACAGTAAACATGCGCCTTTTTATAGGGAACATGCAAACATTTTAATTGCGTCTGAACAGTATGCTGAATTTTTTTCCTATTGCCTTGAGTTTCTTGTGAAAAACAGCAGAGCACTTCCAGTTTATCCACAGCATGTGATCATCTAAGGCAGTGTTGTCTTTGCTAGTCTCAGAAGATTTGGTGATGCGACTCTGTGCTGCTTACTGTTCTTGCTGTAGAGGAAGGTTTACTTAAGAACCTGCAGTGCAAGGATCTCCCTGATTCTTTACTGTGTGAATCTGGGTTTCCTCCACCTCTCCTGCTTCTTATTTGTTACTCTACCAGACCTCAGGTGGGAGCTGTGATATGTGGAAGCTCTGCCTCTACCAAGATGGCTGGCTATATATATATATATATATATATATATATACACACACAGTGCAGAACAAGGCAGTAATGAGAAAAAGATCTACTACAGGCGATACTAGTGACTAGTCCTATTCTCTTTGCTTGCTTTCTTTGGGCATAGCTTTCGCAGTTCTTTATAAAGACACTCCAGTCTAGTATGAAACAAGAAATGCCGCTTCAAGTGAGTGAGTCTCTGGTTAATCCCCACACACACTAGTCAAGTGCTAGCCCAGCTCGGTTGCTGTGAAACATGAAGAAATAATTCCAGATGGCTGCACTTCCAAAAATCTTTTTATTGAAGCTTTATATGACAAGTGGTTGACAGATGGAGCAGGGCACAAAGAGGTAGAGGCATTTCACGCAAATGGTAATGATTAGGGATGAGCTTCGAGTTCGAGTCGAACTCATGTTCTACTCGAACATTGCCTGTTCGCCTGTTCAGCGAACAGTGAACAATTTGGGCTGTTCGCAGCAAATTCGAAAAGCCGGAACACCCTATACAAGTCTATGGGAAAAATCTAAAGTGCTCATTTTAAAGGGTAATATGCAGATTACTGTCCTAAAAAGTGTTTGGGGACCCGGGTCCTGCCCCAGGGGACATGGATCAATGCAAAAAAAAGTTTTAAATTTCGTAGCTGGGGGGTATCTATAGTATGCCTGTGAAGGGGCGCATGTTTCTGGTGCTTAGAACTGTTGCTGCACAAAGTGTCATTTGTGCAGGAAAAAAAGTCCTTTAAAATCACTTGCGGCTAAATTGTCGGGTCTCCGTAATACAGAGAACACTCAATGAGTGTTCTCTGTATTAGCCACAGTGACGTGTGGGTGACCCTGCCCCCTCTGATGTAACGCAGGTTTCCGTTACATCAGAGGGGGCGGGGTCACCCACACGTCACTGGGGAACCCCTGGCTTCCCTCTCCAGCGTCAGAGGGGCGGGGTCAGGTGACGGGTGGCCCCGCCCTCCCAATATAAGAAACGTCAGCGCTGTGCTCTCTGCAGTGTCTCCGGAGAGGAGACAGAAGAAGGATGTATGGACAGCGCTGGACTGAGAGATTCCCCCGTCGCTGGATATGATCATCCATCGCTGGACCCCGGAGATCCGTCGCTGGATAGCAAGAGTGGATTAGCACCGCTGGAATCTTTTTTTTTTTTTTTTTTTTTTCATTTTTAATAAAGGAATTTTTCAAAAGTGTGTTTGTCTTATTTAACCATTTTGACACTTTCTTTGTGAAATGGTAGGGGTACTTTTGTACCCCCTTACCATTTCAAACAGGGGGGGGCGGGATCTGGGGGTCCCCTTGTTAAAGGGGGCTTCCAGATTCTGATAAGCCCCCCGCCCGCAGACCCTCACAACCAACGGCCAGGGTTGTGAGGATGAGGCCCTTGTCCTTATCAACATGGGGACAAGGTGCTTTGAGGGGTCACAGACCCCCAAAGCATCCTCCCAATGTTGAGGGTATGTGGCCTGGTACGGTTCAGGAGGGAGGGGGGGCCGCTCTCTCGCCCCCCCCTCTTTTCCTGCGGCCTGCCAGGTTGCGTGCTCAGATAAAGGGTCTGATATGGATTTTTAGGGGGACCCCCACGTCAATTTTTTTTTTTAAATTTGATGCGGGGTTCCCCTTAATATCCATATCAGACCTGAAGGGTCTGGTATGGATATTTGGGGGGACCCCCACGTCAATTTTTTTTTTAAATTTGACACGGGGTTCCCCTTAATATCCATGTCAGACCTGAAGGGCCTGGTAATTGAATTTAGGGGAACCCCCACGCTTTTTTTTTTTTTTTAATCAATGAATGAATGAATTGTCGGCTAATACAGAGAACACTCATTGAGTGTTCTCTGTATTACGGAGACCCGACAATTTAGCCGCAAGTGATTTTAAAAGACTTTTTTTCCTGCACAAATGACACTTTGTGCAGCGACAGTTCTAAGCACCAGAAACATGCGCCCCTTCACAGGCATACTATAGATACCCCCCAGCTACGAAATTTAAAGGAATATTACACTTTTATTGTTTCATTTTAATCATTATTAAAATCACTGTTCCTAAAAAAACGGACGTTTTTAAAACTTTTTTTTGCATTGATCCATGTCCCCTGGGGCAGGACCCGGGTCCCCAAACACTTTTTAGGACAGTAACTTACATATTACCCTTTAAAATGAGCACTTTAGATTGTGAACGTTCGAGTCCCATAGACTTTAATAGGGTTCTAAAGTTCACACGAAGTTTAGGTCTGTTCGCAGGTTCTGGTGCGAACCGAACAGGGGGGTGTTCGGCTCATCCCTAGTAATGATTAAGCGATAACATTTGTATGAAACGCATCTACCTGTATGTCTCCTGCTTCATCTGTCAACCACTTGTCATATAAAGCTTCAATAAAAGGATTTTTGGAAGTGAAGCCATCCGGAATTATTTCTTCACACTACATTCTACGTTCCAGTAAAACAGTTGCCATCCGGCTTCATCGATTTCTGCCTTTAACAACATGGCTGTTGAAGCTCGGTTCTATGGGACAGGGCATTTGAGTCTGTGATTCAATGGTTAAATCAGAAGTATGGGTTTGGGTTTTTATCTCCCAACATACTTGCCTAGGTTGATGTAGCATCTGTCCCCCCTGCGCCTCTACACTGAGAACTGAGCGACCGAACATCGCCGATGGCTCGGTTCTCACTGCTCCCCAAGCAGAGAGCTGATGACTGTCAATCAGCATGTCTCCACTCTGCTCCTCCACGCTCACTGGCGCGCTGAGCTGGGGAGGGGCTGGAGAGCGATCGTCTGGGGCTCTCAGCGGCTCGCGTCAGTCCAGGCACCTGGTAGATCCTGATTTCCATTGTCGTGATGACGCGGTGCCTGCTGTGATTCCCGTGACGTCAGGAGAGAGCGGACTTAAGTCACTTCAAAAAGAATTGCACTTCTGTGACCCATAGGAGAAGCCCAGTCAAACTAGCTCAGGCTGGACTTCTCCTTTAAGCGTAGAAGGTCTCACTTCCTCCAAGGTCCATCATTGGATGTAGGATGTAGGGCCCTCTGTGGTTAGATGCAAGATGAACAGCAATCCCAAATGCTAGGCGGATGCTGCCCTCCTCAGGCGGGGTGATGTAAAAACAAATGAGCAAGAAGTCGCATGCACCTAGTGCATTACTGAAAACATTGCTACAAATGAATACTCGCATAGCAACTGGTAAAAAGACAATTAACCACAAGGTGCATCTTTGCATGTTGCTACTTAGTATTTGTAGCAGTTTATTTTATAACTAAATTAATTATTTTTGTAATGCACCAAGTGCGTGCGCCTTCTTCTTGTAGTTTCACATTGGATGTAGCATATATACAGTCAGGTCCATAAATATTGGGACATTGACATAATTCTAATCTTTTTGGCTCTATACACCACTACAATGGATTTGAAATTAAACGAACAAGATGTGCTTTAATTGCAGACTTTCAGCTTTAATTTGAGGGTATTTACATCCAAATCTGGTGAACGATGTAGGAATTACAACAGTTTGTATATGTGCCTCCCACTTTTTAAAGGACCAAAAGTAATGGGAGAATTGGCTGCTCAGCTGTTCCATGGCCACGTGTGTTATTCCCTCATTATCCCATTTACAAGGAGCAGATAAAAAGGTCCATATTTAATTTCAAGTGTGCTATTTACATTTGGAATCTGTTGCTGTCAACTCTCAATATGAGATCCAAAGAGCTGTCACTTATCAGTGAAGCAAGCCATCATTAGGCTGAAACAAACCCATCAGAGAGATGGCAAAAACATTAGGTGTGGCCAAATCAACTGTTTGTAACATCCTTAAAAACAAAGAACGCTTCAGTGAGCTCAGAAACACCAATATACCCGTAAGACCATGGAAAACAACTGTGGTAGATGACCGAAGAATTCTTTCCATGGTGAAGAAAACACCCTTCAACAGTTGGCCAGATCAAGAACACTCTCCAGGAGGTAGGTGTATGTGTGTCAAAGTCGACAATCAAGAGAATACTTCACCAGAGTGAATACAGATGGTTCACCACAAGATGTAAACCATCGTTGCCACGCTTCCATCTATTAAAAAGACATTTAAGTAAACCGAGGTTTCGACATATCCAAGTCCCATGATCCCAATACTGGGTAATCCGAGCTTTGAACCAGGCATAATAGACCAGGATTTCAAGGATTTGAGGCGGCGGGGAATTAGCAGGTCTCTGCATATGATGACTAATGAGGAGATTGAACGGGTGTTTGGAGAGGATCTAGACCCATTTAGACGAATAAAGCTTAAAGCCTTCCTTCGATTAATATTATCACGAGTGTTAGTGGTATGTACACCATCGAAGTTTGAGCAGTTCTGCTTAAAGGGGGAACCAGTGAGACATTCACTATTATTAATGTATTCCTTGCTAATCAAGTTGAAAGCCCCACAAGAATTGGCCTTTATTCAAGCATGGGAAAGGGAGTTGGGGGTAACATTCTCTAAAGCACAGAAAAATAAGATTCTCTTGTTTACGCATAAGGCCTCAATGGCAGCTAGATATCAAGAAGGTGGGTATAAAATTCTGACTAGGTGGTACAGAACCCCAGCAGTATTGAACCGGATATTCCCACAGGTATCTAACCTTTTGTTGGCATTGCCTCTGGGGGCAGAGGGCACTATGGTACATGTTTTGGCAGTGTCTGAGATTGAAAGAATTTTGGAAGATGGTCTCTGAAACAATCAAGGAAATTACGGAAGTGTCTCTTCAAGAAAATCCAGCAGCTTTTTATATAATATATATATATATATATATATAATATCCCGGTATCCACTGAAAAATACAAAAAAATTCCCTCCTGAGGCATTTGCTGATGGCAGCAAAAGCATGTATCCCGGTTCTTTGGAAAAGCACTGCATCTCCAACTAGATCACAATGGCTTGGCAAAAAATCAGAAATCCAGCAAATGGAAAATCTTACCATGATGCTGAGAGAGCAGGAGGATAAGTATTGGAAAGTCTGGCTGCCCTATAATAAATTTAGGGAACAAAATCCCTAAATAAAATCGTCAAAATTGGGCAGTAGCAAATAACCCAAGGGTGCTTGTTCAGGATAATCAGTGCTGGCGGTGGCGAGTGGGGTGGAGGGCATGGAGGGGCAGAATATAGCTGATCCACATATACAAACTGTTGTAATTCCTGCACCGTTCACCTGATTTGGATGTAAATACCCTCAAATTAAAGCTGAAAGTCTGCAGTTAAAGCAAATCTTGTTCGTTTAATTTCAAATCCATTGTGGTGGTGTATAGAGCCAAAAAGATTAGAGTTGTCGATGTCACAATATTTATGGATCTGACTGTATACTTCACTTGATATAAGTCTAGGGGTGTACACCAGGAACTTCTCTGTGGGGCAAATGCTCTCCTCCCTGAAGTTGGATCTGGAGTATTTAAGATCTTTGTGCAGAAGGTCTCCCATGTGGTTCCCTTGTGACTCCATGCGATCTGAATTTGGTTCGCTCTTCATAAGCCACTATTTGAACCAATTAGATGTATTCCTCTTTATTCTTATCCCCAAGGTGGCTTTGCCTGTAGCTATCACCTCTGTGAGGTGATTGTCAGAACTAGAGACCTTATTGTGCAAAGAACCCTTTTTGATCTGGCATAGGTAAAAGGAGGTGTTGAGGCCCAGCAATTTCTTCTTGTCTAATGTACTCGCTGTTTTTCACCTTAACCAAAACGTTCTCTTATCAGAAGGAATTTTCCTTTGATGTGATTTGGGTTGTGCAGGTTTCTTCCAGTCCGTTTCTCTTAAAGTGGTTGTAAACCCTACAGACCACTGTCAAAGATTAAGGCTTACCCGTAGGTCCAAGAAATATCTCCTAAACCATGTAGATATTTGCAAAAAGACAGGCACCGCTGTCTACGGTGCATGCGCCGTAGACAGAGGCCCACTGAGCATGCTGCTGCTAACGGCGATATGCTGTTAGTGGCAGCTCCTGTGCGCATGCAGGGGAGTGACGTCATCACGGCTCCAGCCAATCACAGCGCCGGGGCCATGATGCCGGAAAGAAGATGGACGCTCCGTTGAAGAGGGGACAGCGGTGACATCGCTGGCTCCTGTGTCAGGTAAGTGACACATAATGGGATACTATGCGATGCATAGTATCCCATTATGCTTTACTTTTGCAGGGAAACAAAGAGGAAGTAAACCCATCAGGGTTTACTTCCTCTTTAAGCCTGCCATAGATGGATCGAATCTCAGCAGCTTCCACAGAGAGCGGCCAAGATTCGATCTATGGGCAGACAGGTTGCATTGAATTCGACCCAACAATCAAATTCAGTACAACCAGCCTGTTGGATTTTTTTCATGCACTCACTGCCAGCAGCTATAGAACCCAGCAGTGACCATCGTGTTCTGCCGGCAGGGAAGGCTTCCTGCCAGCAGAACACAATAGCAATGAAGGGTGTTAGGTGGGCACCAACCAGATATGCTTCTCTGAAGAAATGAGTTTTCAGAGAAAACCTGAAAGTAGACAGGATAGGAGATAGTTGGACAGATTTGGGGTAGGGAGTTCCAGAGACTGGAAGAGACTCTGAAGAAGTCCTTGAGTTGAGCATGGGATAAGGTGTAGAAGGAGCTAGAGAGCTCATTCCTCCTAAGAGGTCTTGGGAGGAATGAAGAGAACAATTTGGTTAGTATTTTGAGACTAGGTTAGTGATGTAGCTGGGGGCAGAGTTGTGGGGGGGCTTTGTAAGTTGTTAGTATCTTAAATTGAATTAGTTGGGTAAGCGAAAGCCAGTGGAAGGATTGGCAGAGGGGGGTGGACAGCTTTGGACAGTGAACGGATGTGGGGCTGAAAGGATAGTTCAGAGTCCAGGATTACACCTAGAACCTAGGCGTGTGTTTTACCATGTGGACATCTGTGTCATCTGATGTCAGCTTCAGGTGTAATATCCTTTAGGTGGCTCTCTGAGCTACAGGCAGACTCAGTTTTCTGTTACTTTGCTGTGTTGCCCACCCTTCAAAAGTCTCAAAGGTTTAAGACTTCCTGTGCTCCTCGGGGTGAAAAAGAAAATAGTTTTTGCATTCACCATAGAGTCCTCTTCTGGTTTCAGGGCAGTGCCCCCCAAACACCCCCCTAGTAAGTAATACTTTCAACCGCCATGGCCTGTATTCATGCTCACTATGCAAGACTCCATTGTTAAAGAAAAAGTGTGTTGAAGCTTGTTTAAAGTTTGCTGCACAACATTTAGACAAGCCTGCGAAATACTGGGAGCATATAGTCTGGTCAGATGAGACAAACTTGAACTCTTTGGATGCCATAATGCACACCATGTTTGGAGGTTAAATTGCACTGCGCAGAGCAGAACCAGTTCCCCCACAAACGGGGTTTTTAGGCAGCAAGAGACAATGATAGATGCAGGTAGAAGTAGTATGGAAAGTATTTTAATATTTTTTGGTAAAAAACATGAGCTCCACCTGAGCATTTAAAAAAACAAACTCATATATACAAAGTACAGTAGTATCACATGGAAGTATACTAACAGACACAGCTATAAATTACACTGTATAACATAATGACAGTAAAAATATATATCTAATCCTAACGCGTTTCAACCCCCTAAGGGGTCTTCTTCAGAGAAATGGTGGTCTGTTGATAAAGCAAAATTACACTAAATAAATATATCAAGTGTTATTCATATTGGGAATACCTCATATTAATTAATATAGTTTACCCAATGG
This sequence comes from Lithobates pipiens, assembly GCF_037356315.1. Taxonomy (NCBI): domain Eukaryota; kingdom Metazoa; phylum Chordata; class Amphibia; order Anura; family Ranidae; genus Lithobates; species Lithobates pipiens. Next base: position 561,058,912 of record NW_027507764.1, on the reverse strand, counting down.
TGTACTTCCAGGAAGACAGAGTGGGTTGTAATACTTCTGATGGAGTTCCCCCATAGGATAGTGCCTCAATTTCCTTTACACATTTAGGGTGTTGCCTGGTCCATATATATCGCCAAAATATCAAGGGGGAGGAAGGCAGCGCCAGAGACCCAATGGCGTGGCTCGCGGGAGGTCACACGAATACCTCACCCCCCATGGATCTGGGGAGTGGGTGCAGATATGGGTACCCAGATAATGTGGTGAGTCACACCTGCAGCAGAATCCCGACAATAAATAGAATTAAAAACATATATTATTTAATGTTTGAGCGTAGGGTGTGTATATGGCATGAAGTTATTAACATCATGTCCTTATTCTATGTATATAGAGAATACACCCCTAATTGTCTGAATGCCTATATAGGATGCTTTATAAGGAAAAAGCAAAGAAAGGAGAGAAGACCTTACCCGGATGGTATCTAAAATGCCTGAACGGGGACCATGTGTGTGTGCGTGATACTGATAGTGCCAGTGCATGAGAAATTACAAAAATGGTGTGATAAGTAAATTACTGACCGGAAAGTGAGTGTGTGATGAATAAACACTGAAGCTAACAAAGAAAGTGCACAGAGTGGTGGCAAAGAATTTAAAGGGCTGCAAATGGTGAACAAAGAAAAACTACATGTGAGAAAAATGAAAAGGCACAGAAAATGCATGCAAGAGAGTGATAAGTGGGAAAAGGGGGAAGGGGGAATCAATGAAAGAGTGATGTAACAAACAAAACCACCATGTGCCTGACCTAAAGTACATGCGTGAAAAATAGGTGTGTGTGGATGATGATTACGTGAAAAGCCACCGAGCAGGCATACTAGCCTAATTAAATAGACAGTGTCAGTGGTAAGATTAGAGGCTGTTACCTGAATTGTTGGGCCTGATGAAAGATTGTCCAAGTAAAAAAGGGGGAAGGACAGCGACCAAAAAGTTAACCCAAAGGGAGTAACTGGCGCAGTCACTGACTCGTATTCTCTAGAGTCATCCAATCTGTAATTTAGTAAGTTAATCAAAATGCTGGTCAACTAATTTCAAGGACTTAATTAAGTGCAATAAATCAGCAAATACAGGTCAAACAAAAGGGAAATAGCCATGCTTACCATTCGACAGGTGGAGGTTCAAACGATCCTTTCACCTAGAGTGAATGTGCACTTCCTGTAAGGAAGGGTGTTTCTATTTGAAGCCTGTGGATTACTTGCAGGTGCACACCGCCCACCCTTCAGCCGGTATATACCCAATCACGCTGGCCGCCTAATTAGGTCAGCCACATGTGGCCGCCCCGGCGTCCTGGAAGGCCGCAAAGCAGCCCCGAAATGACGTCACTCCCGTCGCAAATGCGTGACGTCAATACGTCACGCACGTCCGCAAAACATGCGGGCGTGCGTGAGGTATGCGTCCGGAAGTGTCCGAGGATGCCGCCGGCAAGGGAATACGTATCCCCCATCCCTGGGCGGGACCGCCCGCCTATTAAAACGAGGAGGGACCTGCGGAGAGGCTTGTGTGTAAAAACAGACAAGAACCTCTTCTACCCTTTCCGGGGAGTCACGACAGAGCGCTGACCCAACCCTCTCCCCCCCACCATTGGAGTGTAACTGGCGGAAGGACCATACTGGTTAAGGGGAAGCACTTATCCAGGGGGAGAAAAAGTTATGCGATGCAAATACCGAGACATACCACGTCTGTCCCAAAACCCCCTCCCAGGGACCACCAGGGCTAAGGTGGGGTGGGGAGTGTGGAAGTGAGAAACATAGGGAAGGGAAAAAAAAATAAAAAATTAAATTATATAAAAATTAAACAGGGGGGGGGGGAAAGGGAGAAGGGAGTCCGTGGGGGGGGGGGGAAGGGAGAAGGGAGTCCGTGGGGGGGGGGGTGGTGGAGGAGGGCAGGCGGCAGGTCAAGGTACAACATCACAAAGAGCTACATCAAATTCACCATTCACATTATATGATTACATAGTACTTCACTTGATTAGCGTGCATCTATTGGCATGCGAGTGCATGTCTCTATCTAGAACACGGACATAGTAAGTATGCAGTTACAGCAAATATACATTACAATTAGATAAATGACATTTCTGGGTAACTGATAATATAGATATACATTTTATTACAAAACAGCCATGAATGGCACATTATCTAAAACTTGTATAATCATAATGATTAGAGATAGAAATAAAATAGAAAAAAAAAAAGGAAGAAAAAACGGGAATGAAAGAGGATCTTTGAGATGTGATGATGAGGAGAAGAGCCTAGCAGGGGGGGGGGGGGGGGGTGGCGCAGTGGCGGTGCATCTCCTGTCACTCTCTAATCACCATAGATTCATGCATTGCATGAATCTATCTATGGTTGCTGCTGACACCCCCTATTCAGGTGCCCGGCCCCTTTTCGGTCACCTGATTAGAGCTGTAAGCTCTAATAGGCGCCCAAAAAAGTGAGAAGCGGGCGCAACGCTGTGCGTTCCTTGTCACTCAGCTCAATGTTGGCAAAGCCGAGGGAATTCGCTTTGCTAACATTGGCCCGCCTCTCAGCCAATCAGATGGCCGGGTCTGTTACTGGTCACCTGATTGGCTAAAACGTCAGGCACTGTGCCTATCAGGCATCCAATCATAGGAGAGGACTGAAGGAGAGGACGTCGGGAGAAGACACATGGAGGGGAGAAGACGCATGGAAGACAATGCTCGCTGTCACCAGCTGCCCCGCCAAGACAGGGTAAGTGCCCATCAGGGGCGAAGGGGGATCACAGTGGCAGCATTGGATTGCACAGTGGCATTACTGGGAGCATTTGATGGCACAGTGACAGCATTGGATGGCACAATGGGAGCATTTTATGGCACAGTGGCAACATTGGATGGCACAGTGGGAACATTTTATGGCACAGTGGCAACATTGGGAGAATTTGGCACGGTGGCAACATTGGATGGCACGGTGGCACCGTTTGATGGTTACAGTGGCTGCATTTGATGATTACAGTGGCTGCGTTTGATGGCACAGTGGCTGCGTTTGATGGGCACAGTGGCTGCATTTGATGGCACAGTGGTACCGTTTGATGGGCACAGGAACAGTGGCTGCGTTTGATGGCACAGTGGCGGTATTTGATGGCACAGTGAGGCTGCAATTGATGGGTTTTTTTTTTTTTGTTTGTTTTTTTAGAATTTTTTAGTTTGTTTGCGCCCCCCCAAAAAATTTGAGCACCAGCCGCCACTGGCACTGTGCTTTACCCCAAATACACTCCTATACGAACAGTGAAGTTTGTAGGTGGGAACATCATGGTGTCGGGCTGTCTTTCACGATATGGTACTGGCAAACTTCATATCCTTGAAGGAAGAATGAATGGAAAAATGTACCAAGATATTCTTGATAAAAAAATCTGTTGCCATCTACCAGGATGATGAAGATGAAATGAGGGTGGACATTTCAGTAAGACTGATCCCAAACACAAAGCAAAGGAAACTCTCAATTGTTTTCTAAGAAAGAGAAGATAAAGCTGCTAGAATAGATTTGAAGGCTGTGTGTAAGAATGGGCCAAAATCACACCTGAGCAGCGCTTGCGACTAGTTTCTCCATACAGGAGGCGTCTTGAAGCTGTCATTATCAACAAAGGATTTTGTAGGAAGTATTCAATATCAGCATGTTGATTACTTTTCTCTTTCGTTCATTGATGGACACAGCTCCTTTAATTTTTGACCTTAGGGTTATCACGCCACCTTCAGGAGAGGATTAGGCAGAATATGTAAAAACAGCAAGACTGCACAGCACTGCCCAGGGGGCGGTCCCTCTGGCTATAACCCCTCACCCTGCTTCCTGCGGCTCAGTTTTTTTCTGCCTAGTGTAGGAGAAGGACCTGGCTCCTAGGGGACCATTGGTCCTGGGATTTTTTTCATTTTTTTTCTACAAATTTTGATCCTGTGATCTACAATCAACAGCCGGCTGGGTGACAGGCTGGATAATATAGATCCTTGTAGTCTCCCCAGCCTGGCCATTGAGCGTGAGCAGACCCTAGCTACGCGCTGGGTCGGCCACGACATGCCCCTTCTGCTCCAGGGGTGGCCGGTGAGCTATATGCTCTGGGGCACACATATGACCGGGCTACTGCTGTCCATGTCACAGTGTACCGTGGCCAAAAGCCACCCCGTACTGCTCGGGTGAAGGGTCTGTGGGGGAATGCGTCCAGCAATCCCGACGGGAAGGGTAAGTGCCGCTCTCCCTGCCTGGGCAGGATAGAGCAGCTGGGTATTCACTGGGAGGTCGACTAGGGTGTCTCTCACTCTCCCTTTCCTCTCTCCATATCCCTCATTCCCTCCTCCCCCTGATGGGGCTGCTGTGTGACTGGGCATGAGGTGTGGTGTATGTACCTAGGCCGGGGGTCCTCGGGGGGGGGGGGACTCCGGGCTTTGGCAGGGGGCATGCTGTCTGTTAGGGTGCGTTACTTTTCTGTCCCTTTTTTCTTCGCTGTGAGGTGCTTGAGAAAAAATTTACCTCAGGAAAGGCAGCGACCATTTTCCTTTAGTCTGTGCAGTGTATGGGCTGTCAGACTTTTTCCTAGAAGGTTCGGCAGCCATTTTCTTGGTGATTTTTGTAGCCTCAGCGTGTTTTTACCTCTAGTGCTGGGTCTGTGTACCTCCAGAACAGCACAATTTTCACTCTGAGCACTTTGTGACTGAAACAGGGAAGAGCAGTTAGCGGCAGCACAGCGCAGCACTCGGTCAGGGTAGTGAGTCCTGCGGAGCGACCCCTCAGTCTGTGAGCTAGGAGGGTGGTATTTGTGTACCTTGCCTTAAGTCCCTAAGTTGTGGCAGGCAAGTGAAGGTCAGCATGGTGTCAGAAGCTGGCGCTTCTTCCCCAGACATCCCTGCTATTGAAAACTGCAAAAAATGCGATGCCTATGGACGCCTTTTCGGCGGGCCTGGAGACCTTTGTTGCCAGGGTGGAAGCGGCGCGGGTGCAAGGGGGGTAAAAAACGCCCCCTGCCCCCCCATCTTCTGGAGAGAGCTCTGATTCACACTCGGGTCCCACGTTGACTGACGGCCCCTGTTCTGAGGTGTCCGAGGATGCGGACCAGGACAGTGAGAATGACTGTGTCCGAGTTAGCGCAAGAAAAAGTAGGTAGGAGCACTTATCACTGCGGTGCGGGATACTCTGAAGATACAGGATGCAGCTGGAACCTCTGCTGAGGTGGCGGTCCCCTTTGGGTCCCGCAAACTGGCCCATACGCCTAAGGTGTTTCCGTATTTCACTTATTTTAATAAGTTCATCTACAAGGAATGGGGAAGTCCGCAGCTAACCTTTTCAGACCCAAGAAGAATGGCGGTGCGTTACCCCTTTGAGGAGAGCCTCCTGAAAAAATGGACGTCTCTTCCAGTCATTGACCCCCTGGTATTCAGGTTAAATAAAGTAACCACGATTCCGGTAGAAAGGACTCCTGCCTTCAAGGACCCTGCCAACAGGAGGGCCGAAGCAAGTGGCCCAGTCCATGTTTACGGTAGTGGGGCCAGCGTTACGACCTGTGCTGGCCACGGCCTTGGTGTCGCAGACGCTTACTGAATGGGCAAAGTTGTTGCACCGTGAATTGGAGAAGCAACAATCTCCCCCGATCTGCTTAGAGCTGGCAGACCAGTTGGTGCACGGCCTTAAGTATGTCTGTGATGCTGGCCTGGATACGGCCCCCCTTCTCTCTAGAGCATCAGTATCGGCGCCTGATTTGGCTGAAATGCTGGTCTGCGGACCAGGCATCTAAAAAAGCACTAGCGGATTTGCCCTTCCAAGGTGAGAGGCTTTTTGGAGTTTCGCTGGATGACATTATTAAAGATGTTACCGGTGGGAAGAGCATGTTGCTCCCACAGTCCAAGAGGGTTAAGGAGCCACGCCGTAGGCAAGGGCCCTCTTTTTCCGCTCAAAAAACGCTTTTTTGCCACCGGCAGGTAAGCGTTCCCAGTCCGACAAGGCGCCTGCTGAAGGACAAAAGCGCCCCTGGTTTTGCAAGCCAAACAAGTCTGCGAGCAAAAATGTTACCGCATGAAGGTTTGCCATCTCTTTGGTGGGGGGTTGCCTTTGGGGGTGTTTGCAGCTCGGTGGACCTCTGCCCGATCAATGGGTCTGCAAACTGGTTTCATCAGGATACAAGATAGTTTCTTTCTTGTCCACCAAATTTTTTCCCTCCAACCTACCTCTGCTTCCAGCTTGTCGGGTAGCCCTGTTTGGGGCAGTACAGGACCTGCTACTGTGTGGGGTGATAGTACCTCTACCGACGCTGGAAAGGTTTCAGGGATTCTACTCCAATGTGTTTGTAGTGCCCAAACAGGAAGGGGTATGTCCAATCCTGGACTTGAAGGCCCTTAACAGCTTTGTGAAAGTGAAAAGGTTCAGGATGGAATCAGTTCGCTCTGTGGTCGTTGCTTCCATCAAGGGGACTTCCTGGCTTCCCTGGATATCCAGGACGCGTACTTTCATCTACCCATATGCCTCAACCATCAGAGGTTTCTGCGATTTGCAGTCTGTGAAGAGCACTACCAGTTTGTGGCTCTCCCTTTTTGGCCTGGCGTCAGCACCCAGAGTCTTTACCAAAGTGTTAGCTCCAATTCTGGTGCTGTTAAAGCAACGTGGGATTGCAATCGTGGGTTACCTAGATGTCGTCCTTCTGAGAGCAGCTTCCGCCTCAGAATTAAGGGAGGATGTTGCCATCACCGTGCAGACTCTTCGGGAGTTTGGTTGGGTGCTGAACCTAAAGAAGTCGGTGTTGGTGCCGACTCAACACCTGGAGTATCTGGGCTTACTGTTGGACTCCTCAGAAGCAAGAGTTTTTCTCCCTTCAGACAAGCTGCAGACTCTTCAAGCTGCGGTGAAGTTGTTGGTGAACCGCAGATGGTCATCGCTGTGCTTTCTGCATTCGAGTTCTGGGCCTCGTGGTAGCCACTTTCGAGGCGGTACCAAACGCTCAATTTCACACAAGTCTTGCAGAAGGAGAGTTTGTCAAAATGGAACAAATCTCCATTATCCCTTGATTGTCAAATTCGGGTGAGCCAGTTAGTCAGGGATTCCCTTCTCTGGTGGCTGAGGTCTCCGGCCCTTTGGTCTGGGAGATCGTTCCTTCCTCTGCATTGGACGGTGATCACAATGGACGACAGCCTGACTGGTTGGGGGGGAGTTTTGGGCATGCAGTCAGCCCAGGGCCTCTGATCGTGGGAAGAATCCCAACTGCCGATCCAATGTGCTCGAGCTTCGGGCGATCAGACAGTGCCTCTCCACATGGTCCAGGCGGCTACAGGGGCGTCTGGCCAAGATCGGCAGTGGCATATGTCGACCATCAAGGAGGAACGAGGAGCTTGGCTGCAGCACGGGAGGTTGCGCACATCCTCCAGTAGGCAGAGCGGCACGTGCTGGCCCTGTCGGCCATATACATTCTGGGTGTAGAAAACTGGCAGGCAGACTACCTAAGTTGTCAGATGCTGGACCCAGGGGAATGGTCATTGCATCTTGAGGTATTCCGGCTCCTTTGCCTAAGGTGGGGCACACCAGATGTGGACCTCTTGGCCTCTCGGCTGAATCAGAAGGTGCAGAGGTTTGTGTACAGGACAAGAGACCCCTGGACGGACGCGTCAGACGCGTTGGTGGCTCCATGGGGGCATTATTGGCTGATTTATGCCTTCCCCCCACTCAAACTTCTACCACGTCTACTGCGCAGAGTGGAGGTCGAGGGGATTCCGGTGATTCTGATTGCCCCAGATTGGCCTCGACGTCCTTGGTATTTTGACCTAGTACGACCGGTGGCAGATGTTCCTTGGTGGCTGCTGATGCAAGAAGACCTTCTATCGCAAGGTCCGATACATCATCCTGCTTTACCGTCTCTGGTTTTAACCCACTATGCTGAGGGCACAGAAGTCATCTTCTGGGAAGATTTACCACCGTGCATGGAAGGCTTACATCTCCATGTGTGAGGAAATGGGGTGGCGTCCGCCCACATACTCAGTTTCCAGGGTCCTGCTGTTTTTGCAGGGAGGAGTGGATCAGAAACTTGCCTTAAGCACCATCAAGGGACAGATATCGGCCTTGGCTGTCTTTTTCCAACAGCCCTTGGCGACTCACTCATTGGTGAGTACTTTTGTGCAAGGGATTTGACACGTCCCTCCGGTTCGACCACCGCTACCTCCATGGGATCTGAATCTGGTGCCATCGTCGCTTCAGAAACTGCCGTTTGAGAACATTAGGGAGATTCCCTTGTTAACTCTTTCTCAGAAAGTAGTCTTTCTAGTGGCTATTACATCTGCCAGGAGTGTTTCTGAGTTGGTGGCCTTGTCATGCAAGTCTCAGTCTCGGTTTCAGAATTCCATCTAAATGGGAACATCGTGTTACCATCGTTATGTCCTAAGCCGACACATTCCCTGGACGTGGTCCGGGCTCTATGGGTGTATCTGTCTGCTACGGCTCCCTTCCGGAAGTCAGACTGTTTGTTTGTCTTGGTGGCTGGTCCGAAAAAAGGTCTGGCGGTTTAGTCATCCACCATTTCTCGGTGGATAAGACAGATCGTGGTTCAGGCCTATGCCTTAAAGGGGCAGGTGCCCCCTTTTCCTGTCATGGCTCATTCCACCAGAGAAATTGGAACCTCCTGGGTTTTCGGACATCAGGTGTCTGTCTCCCAGGTGTGTAAGGCGGCGACTTGATCATCCGTTCACACTTTCACTAAATTCTACAAAGTTTACGTAAGTGCATCTTCGGATGCTTGCTTTGACTGCAACGTTTTGCAGGCTGCTGTGTAAGGTTGCAATTTACACTTTAAGTTACAAGTTTGTTGTAAATGCATCTTTTGACGCATAAGTTGGCTGCTGGTTTTGATGGTGGCCCTTTAAGATGGCAACTCATCTGTTGAGGTGTTCCTTTTGTTGTGGGTGAAGTTATGTTTTTCTGTGTTTCTGTTTACACCCCTCGTTTTTTGATACTGCTTGGGGCCCGTCAATGAACAAAAGAGAAAATTGTATTTTTGTATTCACCATAAAATCCTTTTCTCTGAAGTTCATTGATGGACACAGCACGACCCCTCCTATTTATGTTTGCTCCTGACTTTTTGACAAACTGAGCTGCAGGAGGCAGGGTGAGGGGTTATAGCCAGAGGGACTGCTGTGCAGTCTTGCTGTTTTTACATGTGTTACATGTTCTGCCTAGTCCTTTCCTGAAGGTGAAGCGATAACCCTAAGGTCAAGAATTAAGGGAGCTGTGTCCGTCAATGAACTTCAGAGAAAAGGATTTTATGGCAAGTACAAAAATCCAATTTTTCCCTGTGTCATTCCATTTTATTACTCAGAACTTAACTTCTAAACTTATTTTTTTGGTTTCTTGTATGTATGGATTTCATGGGTTGTTACGGACATGTGGTGAAAATGTCATGTCCATAGCATCTTTAGAAATATCTTTACCTAGAAAAATGGTGACGTGTTCAATAATTATTTTACCCGCTGTATATACAGCTGTGCTCAAAAGTTTGCATACCCCGGCAGAAATTGTGACATTTTGGCATTTATATTGAAAATATGACTGATCGTGCCAAAAAACTTTTATTTAATGATGGCAATCACATGAAGCCATTTATTATCACATCGTTTTTTGGATCCTTTTTAAATCATAATAACAGAAATCCCAAAATGTCCCTGATAAAAAGTAGAGGAGGTAGAAAAGAACAGTCAAAAGACTTGCGTAACAAAGTATTGAAACTTTAGTGAAACATAAATGCACATTTTTTTTAACCTGCCAAAGAATGTGTATTTATTATTTTTTTGAAAGGTGAACTTGGCCTTTAACCCCTTCTTGACCAAGTTCAAAACAAACCATAACACCAATTTTGCAAATTTGAGGTTAGCGTAACTGTACATATCATTGTAACTACTTAGTGTCTCCAGGTGAATTATACCTTTTCCCTATATAGAAAGTCCCTCGAGTCCTAATTGTTAGTAGAGACCCAGGGCCACCAATAGCCCAGCCTCTGAGCTAGGAGCACACATAGGTTTAAAGCCCACTTCCTGGAAAAATGTTTTTCCTTAGAAGAGTAGGAAATGGCAAGAAACCAGGTCATATTTTTTTTTGTCCCTCTTAAAGTGGGGTACCCCCTAAAAAAAAAAAATTAAAAGTCAGCAGCTACAAATACTGCAGCTGCTGGCTTTTAATAATCGGACACTTACCTGCCCCAGGGTCCAGCGATGCGGGGGAACGAAGCCCCCCCCTCGCTCCCCGCTCCGCTCGCTGCGCCGTCATGCATACTGTGGGCACCCGGCTGTGGCTTCACAGCCGGGCACCCACTGCGCATGCGCGACTGGCGCAGGGTGCCGTGATACGCCGTACAGTCACCTGGGACACATGACAGGTCCCAGGTGAATGTGCGGCGCGAGGGGAAGTGATGTCACCAGCCTGGGCAATGAGGAAGGCAGATTACGAGGGACCCCCTAGCAACCGGTATTTAGAGGTGAGTAAAAAAATTTTTTTTTGTCAATTATTTTTTTTTTTTTTTTTTTATGAATTTTAATTACTTTAAATTTTTTGGTGGCAACACCACTTTAAAGACGTTCCCTCACTTCCTGTCTAGTGAAACTGCTGTCAGTGAAGGGGAAATCTGTCCAATAGAGCCCACGGTAACAGTAAAAACCATTCCCACTCTATCCAAAACTAAGAAAAATTGTTTTGCATGGACATACACTTTAATGCTAACCCTAACCTGGGACAATAAAGATCATGATTCTCGTGGCGTAACTTTCACATTATACAAAAAAAAATGGGCTAACTTTACTGTTTCATTTTTTTATTTTTTATTAATTAAAGTGTATTTTAAATTGCGTTTGAAAGGCCGCGTGACATTAAGACTGTGCGACATAAAATACTGCAACAACCGCCATTTTATTCTCTAGGGTCTCTGCTAAAAAAAAAAAAAAAAGTTCTGTATTTATCGGCGTATAACAAGCACCCTAAGTTTAGGAGGGAATTTTAAGGAAAAACCTTGCATTTAAATGCCCATCAATGCAGCCTTATCAGTGTCCATCTGCAGCCTTGTCCATCATTGCACCCTTGCCAGTGTCCATTTGCAGCCTTGTCATGCAGCCTTGCCAGTGTCCATTTGCAGCCTTGTCATGCAGCCTTGTCAGTGTCATTTGCAGCCTTGTCATGCAGCCTTGTCAGTGTCATTTTCAGCTTTGCTGTTTAAAAATGGTGCCGCCGAGATACAGAGCATGATGTCCTGTGTATCTTGGCTGCGCTCAGTAGCTCTCTGCCATTCCCACAGAGAGGCTCACAATCGGCGGGGGATCGGCGTATAACACGCACCCACCATTTTTCCCCTGATTTTAAGGGGAAAAAGGTGCGTGTTATACGCCGATAAATACGGTATATATAATGTTTGGGGGCTCTGATAAATTTTCTAGCAAAAAATACAGATTTTAACTTATAAGCAACAAGTGTGTCATAAACCAGATGTGACCAGAACTGTGTGACTGTGACAGAGTGAACCAGACATAAATAGGTAAAAGTAAGTAAGTTTATTAAAGTAAATGCATATAAATGTGAACACGCCACCAATACAAACAGAGTGAGCAAACTGAACAACCAAACAGTGATAATAAACCAACCAGCATATATAGCAAAAGGGAGTACCAGAATCGTATTCAAGCCAGGCTAGGGTCATAACCAGGAGATCAGCAGATGGGGGGCCAGGAATAAACAGACAGGGAACAAGAGGGAAGGAATCAGGCTGCAGGGCAAGGATACAGGAACAGATACCAACAGGTTCAGGATACAGGAATCAGGATCACAGATAAACAGGCTGCAGGTCAGGGCACAAGGAAAATACCAGGGCAAGGTGTGTGCACTTGCCGGGTATTTATACACATCTCAATCAGACTCAGGTGACGCCTGATTGCAAGAGGTAATGTCAGCCCCACACTGCCAGAAACCACCCACTCGTGGATGCCATTACTGTGGCCAAAAGATGACATAATACCAGCAGGGAAGGGCTCTCCTGACAGTTCCAAACTGCCAGGAGACACCTGCTGGTGGACCTCAGTACTGCATGCCAAATGATAGATATTACCAGCGGAGGGAACCTTTCCTGACAAAGTGTCAGAAAAAGCTTGGGTCTTTAAGCGGTTAAACTAACCTCATCTACAGATCGAATCATCGAAGTTCATCCCTTTGATCTCAGGCTGCATTCACACATTCAGCATTTTCAGCTCATAAAAGCGCTCATCTCCAAAGTTCCAAAAAGCCCAACAAGCAAAATCCCATTCATTTAAATGGCCCCCGTTTACATCTGAGCGTTCTGTCGCCTGAAGCTCAAAAAAGTACATGAGCTTCTTTTTAGGCAAATTACAGGCGTTTTACTGCTTTACACCTTTGGACCTCAAAACACCTGTACAAAAACGCTGCAAAAACTCTGAAAATGATACGATGAGGTGTGAATGGAGCCTAAAAGAACCAATACTTTGTTTATAGTTATCTCTCAGTGCTGACAATGGTTTTTTGTTTTGTTTTGTTTTTTTGACAGCTCTGAGCAGAGCTTTTTTTTTTTTTTTTTTTTCCTAAACCATTGCAACGTTGCCAGTGTTGGATTGTCCCTGCTGTCTCCGCCATCTCCTGTGTACCTGGCGTTCCATCACTCACAGCTACGCCTCCTTGCCCTGCTCATATGATAGACAGAACAGTGGCCAAATGCGGGGCAAAGAGGCATGGCTGTGAGTGACGGAGCGGCGGGTACACAGGAGATCGCAGCTCTATGTAATTCAGTGGCGCTCGCTCCTCTTCCCTCAGAAAGAGCAGGGATCGGCATATAACGCGCAGCCACGATTTTCCCCTGATTTTAAGGGGGAAAAAAGTGTGCGTTATACCCCGATAACTACGGTAATTTAGAGGGGAGAGAAATGCAAACCCTATTCTTTGCTTCCTTTAAAATGCAAGGTCTTCTGTTCATTACATTAGGTCTCCCTCGTATCAAACTTATGATGGTTGTAAAAAAAAAAAAAAAATGATTCTGCCCATGGCACCCACGTAAAGCCTCGTACATGCAATCAGATTTTCGGATGTACGTTCGTCCGTTTTTTGTGGCATGCTTGTCTCATGTCGAAAGTGAAGAGCTTACCCCCCCTCCCCGTATGAAAATTCTCATTCAACAGAATTCAACTTCAGAAGTGACGTCATATGTTGAATAGTTTTGTATGTGTTCTGTAGTTTCTGAGCATGCGTAGTCTTGCCCTTACGATTTTTTTTCGGCTGAAAACCGTACTAATGAAACGCAAATTGGACGTTGAGTTCACGTACGACAAAAATGTTGCACATCCAGCTTTTGTCGGACGAAAAACCGGAATCGGCTGTCAAAAGCACCATACTAAGGATCCGAAAATCGTCAGATCATTCATGGGACGAAATTTTACTTCCAACTTTCGTATGGTGTTTGATGGATCTTGGGAATAAGAAGGGTACCAATTCTCATCAGATGATGCTCCTGCATTGTGCATTGTTGGAGCATCATCTCATGTGATTTAGAATACTCAATGTTCCCAAGATCTCTCTAGAATGATCACAAGTAGGCCCGGACTGGCCATAGGGCACACCGGGCACTTGCCACCAGGCCACATGTGCAGGTATGGCCTCCTTGAGCCTGTGTCGCTCACCTGGCCTCTCCGTGGCCGGCCAGTTCCATTCCGCCGTCTGGGGGGGGGACTACTCTCTCCCAGGTCCCCCCATGTGCTCTCCACCCCCCAGTGCTCTCTGACCCCTTCCCCCGGTCTTTCAGGTCCCCCCATGTGCTCTCCACCCCCAGTGCTCTGACTTCCCCCCAAGTGCTCCCCCATTCTCTCAGCTCCCCCCATGCACTCTCCCCCTGTGCTCTTCGGCCCGGCTGTGCTCTCACCACCCCCACACATGTGCTCTCCAGCCCCTCTGTGCTCTCCGCTCCCCCATGCTCTTCAGCCCCCTAGTCCTGTGCTCTACAGCCCCCCTGTCCTCTCTGCCCCCCATGCTCTCTAGCCTCCCACAGTGCCCTTCACTCCCCACGTTCTCCAGATGCCCCTATGCTCTCCGCCCCCCACCATGCTCTACTACACCCCCCCCCCCATGCTCTTTCCCAGTCCCCCTCGCCTTAGTATGGTGATTGGGGAACGGGCCGCTAAATATGCCATGGGCTACTCAGTCTAAAATGCCTGGGCCTATTTTTTTTCTCCCAGCCTGGGCCCGATCACAAGATTACCTTTCCTGTGCTTATTCCGAAAGTATTGTATGTTTTCCAGCTTTTTTCCCCCCACCGTTTTTTACATTTATTTTTTTATTTTTTATACTGCTGTCATAAACAATTTGATATGAGAGAGGCCTGACCTAATGAGCCCACCTTTGCCACCTTGCCTTGTCTGTTCTAAAACTGCCAGAGTAGCTTAGCCTTTTTTTGTAAGACACAAAGTTGCTAATGAGATGATTGCCAGCAAGAGGTTAAATCGCACGGCAGCACAAGATTAAAATCACCCATGTAGTTTAGTCCTGACGCCTGCTTCATGGAAGATTTTTATGTTCATCTCTTTTTTTGTCAATTCCCAACACCTCTCCAGGCCCCAGCACATGCCAAGCAACATTATATAAGCAGCATCCCATAAACGTGCAAGTCAGGAAGGCGGTGTTCCATGTAAGCCCTCTCTATGTATGGTCACAGTGAGCAGCCAGTCACGCTATGTACCAGCAGGAATGTACAAGCAGCACTTGGCTCAGGGACAAGAGGCTCCTCAGTGCTCCAACAGCTGCATAGCACTGTGTAATTCTGGCTCTTCAACCCTACTATCCCCCAGAATGTCCTCCCAGCTTAGAGACAGGAATGTGTGAGATCGGGGGCCCCGCAGCCTCATCAGTCGGGGCCTTCAGAGTTCAAATCATTCCTGGAAATAACACTCCCAACAGCATCATGTTAATGACATCCATTAGCCACTTAGAAGCTATCTTTGTGCACCTTTTTTTGCACTGTGTAATGAAATAGCTTTTAGGTGAAGGTGAGGCGGACAGTTTTTCTTTTACAAATGATATTAACCACGTCAGCCGCGGAAGAGTTTACCCCCCTTCCCGACCAAAGCACTTTTTGCGATTTGGGAATTGCGTTACTTTAACTGACAATTGCGCGGTCGTGCGACGCTGTACCCAGTCAAAATGTACGTCCTTTTTTAACCCACAAATAGAGCTTTCTTTTGGTGTCATTTGATCACACTTGAGGTTTTTATTTTTTGCACTATAAACCAAAAAAATAGCGTCAATTAAAAAAAAAAAAACGCAATATTTTTTACTTTTTGCTATAGTAAATGTCCCACAAAAATATGTAAAAAAAACAAATCTTTCAGTTTAGGCCGATATGTATTCTTCTACATATTTTTGGTAAAATCGCAATAAGCGTATATTGATTGGTTTGCACAAAAGTTATAGTGTCTACAAAATAGGGGATAGTTTTATGGCATTTTTATTAATTAATTTTATTTTATATTAGTAATGGCGGCGACCTGCAAATTTTTTTTTTCAAATATAAAGTTTATTGTATTTATCTCCGGTTAGGGGCATACCCCACAATACAAACAGAAAAAACAATTAGAGCCATAAGTACAGAAAGCATTCCGGTATAAGAGAGAGTAACAACCCGAGTAGTGCAATGAAAGAAGACATGGTAAAACAAATGGGTAGATAAGGGGTCCTTGCTTCCACGTGTAGTAAACAGGAAGAAAAACAGTGGGGATGAGAGCTCATTGAAAGGGTACAGAAGCGGAGTACAGTTTCTGTGCCTCCTCCTCCTAAGCGAGGGGAGGAAGCCCAGAGTCGCCGGAGATGTATAAGGGGAAAAATCAAGGAAGAACAGGGGTAGAGATAGAGAGATAAAAAAAAAGAAAAAGAAAAGGGGAATAAAAAAAGGGGGGGGGGGAAAGAGAAGGGGAAAGGAGGGGGAAAGAGGGCAGGGACAGACAGAGAAGGGAAGGGACAGTCAATAGACAGAGAGGCAGACATGGCGGTGGTGCAGGACGACAGTTCCATGGTAGGGGAGCCGGGGGAGAGTCAGGGCTTCAGCAACGATTGGCCTTCAGTGGAGAATATGAACAAACACCAGATGTCCCATGTTTTTTTATATATTTCCTGTTTGTGTTGTGCAGTGAGAATTAGGTCTTCCATTTTCCGTATATCCTCTATTTTCCGCAGCCATTGAGCCACAGTCGGGGGGGGAGCTTCGTTTCCAGTGAAGGGGGATGCACGCCTTAGCGGCATTGAGGAGGTGACATATGAGTGATTTCCTATACGTTTTAAAGGAAGCCTCTGAGAGATGAAGTAAAAAGAAAGCGGCATCATCCGGGATGGGGTAGGCCGCAAACTTCTGAGAGATGCGACGGACCTCCTCCCAAAACGGCCGCAACCTGGAGCAGGACCAGAACACATGGAGGAGTGTGCCTCTTTCCTCCTCACAGCGCCAGCACCGATCTGAGGACAGGGGGTAGCATTTGCTTAATCTGGACGGTGTCAGGTACCAACGAGTAAAGATCTTAAAATTAGTTTCCTGAATTTTAGTACAAAGAGAGGATTTGAGGGCTAAAGTGACAATGTGTTTCGTTTGTAGCGGTGAGAATGTACGGTCGAGGTCCCGCTCCCACTTCGTTATACAGGGTAGGTTAGGCCGGTCTACAGGTGAGGATAGCAAGGCATAAGTCTGGGAAAGTACGTGAGCCAACGGGTCAGTCGTGGAGCATAGGTTCTCAAATGGTGTCAGGCAAGGTGCGAAGTACGACCTGCAAATTTTATCGTGACTGCGACATAATGGCGGACACTTTTGACACCATTGCCATTTATACAGTAATCAGTGCTATAAAAATGCACTGATTACTGTGTAAATGGCTCTAGCGGGGAAGGGGTTAACCACTAGGTGCCTATGAAGTGGTTAAGTGTGTCCTAGGGAGTGATTCTAACTGTGGGGGGGGCTATCTAGGACATGACAACGATTACTGCTCCGGTGAGCAGTAGATCTCTGTCATGACACAAGGCAGAACGGGGAAATGCCTTGTATCTCCCTGTTCTACCTCTCTACACCACAATCACAGGCCGCCAGAGAACATAGAGTTTCCAGGACTCGTGGGCACGCTCGTGGTGGCAGGCGTGGGCGCCCGAAAGGCGGAAAATTTAAAGGGACGTACCTGTACGCCCATTTGTCTGCCTGTGCCATTCTGCCGATGTACATCTGTGTCCGGCTGTCCGCAAGCGGTTAAAGGAGTTGTAAAGGCAGAAGGTTTTTTTTTTTTTTATCCTAATGCATTCTATGGAGTAAGATAAAAAGCTTTCTGTGTGTAGCAGCCGCCCAGCACCCCCTAATTACTTATCTGAGCCCCATCTCTCTCCAGCGATGTCCATGAGTATCTAAGCCATCCTGGACACTCCTGTTTGGCTGAGACAAAGCAGCGGTGTCATTGGCTCCCATGGTTGTCAGAGTCTGTCAGCCAATCAGGGAAGAGAGGGATCAGGGCCAGGTACGGGCTCCGTGTCTGAATGGATACACAGAGCTCTGACTTCAGTTGCCCCCATAGGATGCTGCTGTCTGAGGGGGCACTCAGTAGGAGGGAGGGGCCAGAAGCAGCAAAGTGGGATCCGAGAAGAGGAGGATTTGGGCTGCTCTGTGCAAAACCAACTGCACAGAGGAGGTAAGTATAACAGTATAACATGTTTGTAAAGTCATTTTTTTTTTTTTTAAATAACAATCACTTTAAATATTTAAAGGGTAATTCCACTTTCATGGGAAAAAAATAAGCGATTAAAAAAATATATAGTATACAATTACGACACAAGTCATATTGTCATTGATTATTATTAAAAATTACCTTTCCTTTTCACTCTGCAGCGCTGTATTTTTCTGTAAAATGCAATATGGCTATCTGGAGGTGTTCTGTACACAGATGGTATAGAGAACGCCGCCCAGAAATGTAATTTCCTGCTTGTGTGATTGGCTCACAGATTTTCCCAGAAGTCTGCACTAACACAAAAGTTCGGTTTTTGCATCCCTCAGATACTCCCTAAGGGAAATCACATCTAAAGGGATGCAGACCATGCAATTTTCCTCAGAGCCCTGCAGGTGCAGCAGCTGAATAATTATAAAGACGCTCCCATTAGATTCACTGAGCACATGGACACAAACATATATTTCTTCAAAATAACAAAAGGTAGGAATCTGCAACAAAGTTTATTAAAATCCCTGCAATGTACATCAATCACCCAGAGGGGAGTTTTTTTTCTCTCAACACAAGTGGATTTACACTTTAACCACATGCCGACCGGGCTATAGCGGAAAGACTGCTACAGCACGGTCGGCTTATTCTGGGAGGACGTCCTCGCAGAATCACACGCCCCCTGGGGCATGCACCCAGGAATGTCCGTGCCCGTCGGGTCCATGGAACGGGGTAAAGGGCCAATGACAGCGACCCTTTACCACGTGATCGCTCCGTCCATTGATGGAGCGATCACTTGTCAACAAACTGGAGCTTGTCCGGTGCAGCTCCTCCCTGTGGGCTGTCTCTGGAGTGCCCACAGTGCTGATCTGTGCCCATCCATGCTACATCCATCCATCCCTGGCTCATCCCTGGCTCATCCATGCTCAATCCATGCTCAATCCATGCTCCATCCATTGCTGGCTCATCAATGCTCCATCCATCCCTGGCTCATCAATGCTCCATCCATCCCTGGCTCATCAATGCTTCATCCATCCCTGGCTCATAAATGCTTCATCCATCCCTGGCTCATCTGTGCTCCATCCATCCCTGGCTCATCTGTGCTCCATCCGTTCTCATCCATGCTCCATCCATCCCTGACTCATCCGTGCTCCATCCATGCTCAATCAGTGCTTATCCATGCTCCATCTATCCCTGGCTCATCCATGCTCCACCCATGCTCATCCATGTTTATCCATGCTCATCCATGCCTCATCTGTGCTCATCCATGCCACAGCAGTGCTCATCCTTGCCACAGACATGCCACATCAGTGCTCATCCATGCCACATCAGTTCTCATCCATCCCACATTCTTGCCACTACAGTGCCCATGAGTATCTCACAAAAGTGTAATAGGTAGTCAAATTAGTTTTGAAATGTATGTCCCTGATGGTGCTCCCTGCATGTTGGGCCTCTGTATGTGGCCAGGCTGTGGAAAAGTCTCCCACATGTGGGTGTAATTTTTGCTATGTACATGCTATGTGTTAGAAATATCGTATAAATGGACAACTTTCTGAAAAAAAAAATGCGTTTTAATTTTCTTTTCACGTTTTCCAAAAACTTGTGGAAAAAAATAACATGTTCAAAAGACTCATTATGCCTTATAGAATATACGTTGGGGTGTTTACTTTCCAAAATGGGGTCATTTTATAGACGTTTCCATTGTTCTGGTGCTCCAGGGCCTTCAAAAGTATAAGAGGTAGTCAAAAAATGAAATGTGTAATTTATGTCCCTAGAACGCCTGAAGGCGCTCCCTGCATGTTGGGCCTCTATATGTGGCCAGGCTTTGTAAAAGTCTCACACATGTGGTATCGCCATACTCAGGAGGAGTAGTAGAATGTGTTTTGGGGTATAATTTGTGGTATGCATATATGCTGTGTGAGAGAAATAACCAGTTAATATGACATTTCTGTGGAAAAAAAGAAAAAAAAGAAGAAAAATCTTCATGTTGCAAAGAATTGTGGGAAAAAATTACAACTTCAAAAAACTCACCATGCCTCTTACTAAATACCCTGGATTGTCAACTTTCCAAAAATGGGTAATTTGGGGGGGTATTTGTACTTGTTTGCTTGTTAGTGTCTCAAGAAATGAGAATGGGCTGTCAGTACATCAGGTGTGATCAGGTGAGATCAATTTTCAGTGATTGGAACCATAGCTTACAGACTCTATAACTTTCACACAGACCAAATAATATTCACTGATTTGGGTTATTTTTACCAAAGATATGTGGCAGTATACACTTTGGCCAATTTTTACCAATTTGTCAGTCTTTTTTCATTTATAGCGCAAAAAAAAAAAAAAACAGTGGTGATCAAATACCACCAAAAGAAAGCTCTATTTGTGTGAAAAAAAAGTACAAAAAAATCATATGGGTTGCATATTACCTGACTGAGTAATTGTCATTCAAAATGTGAGAGCACTGAAAGCTGAAAATTGGTCTGCTTAGGAAGGAGGTTTAAGTGCTCAGTGGTCAAGTGGTTAACATTTAGCTAGCAGGGTCTCATTGGTCACAAGGAAAGACAAGCATTTAGAAGGACCACAAAAATCCTTGGTAAGGTACAGTACATTAATCCACACGTAATGCTTGCGAAGTCCATAGGATCTGATATTTCATTGTATTTCTGAGGATATTTACATGTTGGGCTCGTTTACACTATGGCGTTCTTGTGCATGGGGTGTGTTAACGTAGAATTGCAGCTTTGATATCACTGTGAATAGTTTGGGCCAAGGTGGCCCAAACAAACTCTATTTGGATTACAGAATAATGCAGCCACTATGTGTATTGTATAATACTGTAGTAGTATTAGCATGTGTTCCATCAGCAGTACAGGCCCCTTCCCATCTGCTGCCAAAATGAAAGAGTCGGGTTGCCATATAGGATCCCCTCAACTTGACCTGCTACCTATGCTGCCGTCAACAACCACTTATGAGTGTACATTATTTATACGTTAGTCCTCGCTTCTGAACCCCTTTGGCTCCTCTCCTTGCTTTCTTTACCGGTTTGTTCCTGTTGCAATGTAAATATATTATCAGAGATACCAGAGCTATCAAGTGTCAAGAAGGTGCCATATCCCAATGGATATTGGAATAGAAAATAAATATTGGACAGGACTTCGAAGGCACCAAAGGACACTTAGAATTAGGACAATGGTATTTGAGTTAAAGGAATTTTATTAATACAAACATTTTAAAATCCATGTAGAGTTAAAACATGATGCATACAACAAAGTAAGCAATACATGTAGAGATCAAAGAATTGCACATGATGTCATTCCATAAAACAATACTACAACACAAAAATATCCCTACATGTTTCAACTAAAACAGTCATGGACAACAGTATAAGTGAGAGAATCATATATGGGCACCAGTTCCAGCTCCAAGAGAATCCAAGAGTTGGGAGGCCAATTAAGAGAAAGCTGCTTATTAATCCACAAAGCGTGAGGCCCAAACTTATACAGAGCAGAGTGGAGGAAACACTGTGACTCCAGATATCAAGACTTGCAAACCGGGTAAGTTCAAAAAGGACTATAGGGACTCTATTGACCAACAAAGGGATCTTGGATTGGCAGAAAACCCAATACGAAATTCTCCTGGTAGATAGTGATCATCCTTCACAAACAACAGGGTGAGCAGACGCTGTTAATCTCTTCCTTAGCCAGCTCTTTCTCACTTTGTGATATCTTACCTCATCTTAGGATGCTCCCGGTTATGGGCCTCTAGGAGTGTGACACTCTAGAGACTGATGACAGGCCTGCACGTGTTCTTGGAGGACTCCGGCTATGCTTTGTTTTATGTCACCCATAAGGTTACAGAGATTTGTGATCTACTGTTGTTCGCTTCTTCTGCACTTATGACATATGTTTTCATTTGGACCAGTCGTGCATTGTCTATACATGATGTCTTGTTTTCTTTGTCCAACAGGACTCATTCATTCTTATAATTGTGTATGTGAAGTTTTGCTTTATCCGCCGGTAAGGGCATTGATATCCTTGTAACAGTTGTGCCTTCTGTTTACTTGGTACATTTCCATTTCTTTGTTTGATAAAGATTTTGTGCAAAAATAAAATAAAAAGAGTTGGGCTGAGCGCTTCTCCTTCATTCAGGAGAAACCTTATTTTTTTTATCAATGAATAGAAGGGTTCCTCTGATTTGCTGCAGTGGAAAGGCGGGTGGAAGGCATCATAATTTCCACTTTCCATGATAATGTTGAAGTGATTGGGCAGATACAAAGTACTTCTACAAAAGTCAGATCCTGAGAAAAAAATGTAAAACTCATGGCTGCTAATGCTGCCTTGAGGTTGTTTACAACCAAAGATGGGCCAAACACCCCCCTGTTTGGTTCACAGCAGAACTCCCCAACAGGGGAAAAGTTCTAACCTGAATGGCAAGCCCCATTAAAGTCTATGGGAACCAAACAAGAAATATCAAAAGTGCCCATCTTGAAGGCTTATTTGCAAGTAATTGGCCATAACAGGGGTATAGGGTTCGGGTACTGCCCTGGGGGACATGTATCAGTGCAATTTTTATTTTTTATTTTTTTAGGAGCAGTGATTTTAATGCTTAACCACTTCAATACCAGGCACCCCCCCCCCCCCCCCTTCCTGCCCAGGACAATTTTCAGCTTTCAGAGATGTCACACTTTGAATGACAATTGCACAGTCATTTAACACTGTACCCAAACAACATTTTTATAATTTTATTCCCACAAATAGGACTTTCTTTTGTTGGTATTTAATCACCTATGGGGTTTTATTTTTTAATAAACAAACTAAAAAAAAACAATATTTTTGAAAAAAAAAAGTTTTCTTAGTCTTTGTCATAAAATTTTGTCTTCCCCTTCACTGATGGGCACTGATGGACACTTATGAGTTGGCACTGATATGTAGAATTGATGGACACTGAAAGGTGGCACTGATATGCAGCACTGATGGGCACCAATAGGGAGCACTGATGGATGGAACTGATAGGCACTGATAGGTGGCACTGATGGGCACTGACAGGCTGCTCTGATGGACACTGACAGGCGGGTGTGATGGATACTGATAGATGGTACTGATTGGCACTGACAGGTGGCACTGATGGGCAGCATTGATGATGAGGTACTGATGTGTTACTGACAGGTGTTACTGCTGGGCACTGATTGGCATTGTGGTGGGCACTGATTGGCATTGTGGTGGGCACTGATTGGCACTGTGGTGGGCATTTTAAGGCTTTTTTATTGGGGGAATGTTGGGCACTGATTAGTAGCTTATTTACACATCTGAAGGGGCTGTGCTGATAATCAATGTGCTGATTATCAGCACAGACCCCTGCCTCTGGCAGGGAGAGCCGATCGGCTCTCCCTGTCAGCGCAAACCGAGGAATGCCGTTTACCAGCACTTTCTGATTCACGCTGCGATCAGCTGTGATTGGTCACAGCTGATCAAGAGGTAAGAAGCCTCACCTCACCTTGCGATCACCACGCTGCGCGCCCCCATTGAGGCGTGCCGGTATGTTATCCTGCTGGATGTCATATGACGCCCAGTCAGGATAACAGAACCACTTCCTGGCCGTCATTCTGCACTGCATATGGCGGGCGGGAAGTGGTTAAAGTGCAACAATGAAAAACGAAAAAAAAAACTTTAAATATAGTGCCTGGGAGGTCCCCTTAGTCTGCCTGTAAATTAGCATGCATAGGACATACTGCCAGTGTAAATTTTGTTGACTAAAATATTTTTGTCTACTAAATTAACACTATTTTAGTTGACTAAAATATGACTACAACAATTCAGATGACTAAAATATGATAACTCAACACTGCACTACCACATAAGAATAAATAGGGTGCATCTACTAAGCTGCTGAAAAAGGAGGTTTAGGAAAATGGCTTTTCCTATTTTTTTCCTAATATTTAATGTTGGTAATATATTCAGGTAATATGTGCAATGAAATTACAGCCAATAGTTTACATTTTTGTTTTTATATATATAGTATATTTTAAAGCTGCACTTCTGTTTGTCAAAAAGCAATATTTTTGTTTATGGTCTTATTTATAAAGATGGCTAAATCTGCCCTTGATGCATGTTCAAACCTTAATACCATAAATAATATGTTATTCAATTTTTTACTCCAGGAGTATATAATGAGTTTAGAAATTCTAGAGAGATGCTTAAATAAGTCATTACAATTTAACTAAACCCATTCGATTTTAGTCGACTAAAATATACTGGAGATTTTAGTCAACTAAAACATGACTAAAACAATTTAGATGATTAAAATACAACTAAAACGAATGTGAAAATACGGGCCAATTTCGGAAACAGCGATCACAGGTCAATTGGCTTTAGTATAAATCACACAAATAAGAAACATAAGGGGAATACAAAGACACCGAATTTCAAAAGAGCCAACTTCCCTAAACTACGAACCTTGTTAGAATTGTAAAAGAGCGAACAAAAGCCCTGGATGGCTTAAAGTGGTTGTAAACCCTTACAAACCACTTTGACCTACAGGTAAGCCTAGATTAAGCTTACCTGTAGGTCTAAGAAATATCTCCTAAACCTATACGGTTTAGGAGATATGTACCTGAAGACAGCCACTGCTGTCTATGGCGCATGCGCCATAGGCAGCGGTGCGCAGGCGCACTGGGTAAGCCGCAGATCGCGGGATATGCTGCGAGTGTCGGCTCCCGTGCGCATGCGCGGGAGTGACTTTATCACTGCTCCGGCGAATCACAGCGCCGGAGCAGCGAGACCCACGGAGACCCACCAAGAAGATGGACGCTCGGAACTACAGGGGACAGCGGTGACTTTGCTGGCTCCTGTGTCAGGTAAGTGACACATAATGGACTACTATGCAATGCAATGTAGTCCATTATGCTTTACCTTTGTAGGGAATCAAAGAGATAGTAAACCCATCAGGCTTTACTTCCTCTTTAACTCCAATGTAAAAATGCATCTAAAAGCAAAGGAGAAGGCCTTCAAAAATACAAGGTTGAGGGATCATCATCAGCATTCCGACTTTATAAAGAATGCAATTTGAAATGTAAGGGTACAATTAGGGCAGCTAAGATAGAACACAAAAGACACATAGCAGAGGAGAGCAAAAAAAATCCCAAGAAATTCTTTAAATATGTAAACAGTAAATTAAGGAGGACAGCCCATATTGACCCCATAAAGAATGAGGAAGGAGATCTGGTTACAAAGGATGGGGAGATGGCTAAGGTATTGAATTTATTCTTCTCCTCAGTCTTCACAATGGACTTGGGGGCTTCAGTAAGCAAAACTGCAGTGTTTATCCTCATGACACATCACAGGATGGACCAAGGTTAACAGAGGACAGAATTAAAATTAGACTTGGGGAAACTTAACATTAATAAATCACCAGGGCCAGATGGCACAAATATTTAAAAAGGGCCCAAAATACATCCCTGGGAATTACAGACTAGTTAGCCTAACATCAATAGTATGCAAGCTCTTGGAGGGGATGATAAGGGACTATATACAAGATTTTAGTAATGAGAACGGTTTTATTGGCTGTAATCAGCATGGATTCATGAAGAATCGTTCTTGCCAAACCAGTTTATTAACCTTCTATGAGGAGGTGAGCTGCCATCTAGATAAAGGGAGGCCCATAGACGTGGTATATCTGGATTTTGGAAAAGTATTTGGCACAGATCCCCATAAACGTTTACTGTGCAAAATAAGGTCTGTTGGCATGGACCATAGGGTGAGTACATGGATTGAAAACTGGCTACAAGGGCAAGTTCAGAGGGTGGTGATAAATGGGAGTATTTGGAATGGTCAGGGGTGGGTAGTGGGGTCTCCCAGGGTTCTGCGCTGGGACCAATCCTGTTTAATTTGTTCATAAACAATCTGGAGGATGGGGTAAACAGTTCAATCTCTGTATTTGCGGACGGTACTAAGCTAAGCAGGGCCATAACTTCTCCGCAGTATGTGAAAACCTTGCAAAAAGATCTGAACAAATGAATGGGGTGGGCAACTACATGGCAAATGAGGTTCAATGTAGAAACATTTTAAATAATGCTTTTGGGTGGCAAAAATATGAATGCAATCTATACACTGGGGGGGACCTCTGAGGGAATTTAGGATGGAAAAGGACCTAGATGATAGGCTCTGCAATGGCATGCAATGCCAAGCTGCTGCTAACAAACAAAACAGAATATTGGCATTAAAAAGGTGATCAACTCCAGAGATAAAATGATAATTCTCCCGCTCTACAAGACTCTGGTCCAGCCGCACCTGGAGTATGCTGTCCAGTTCTGGGCATCAGTCCTCAGGAAGGATGTACTGGAAATGGAGCGACTACAAAGAAGGACAACAAAGCTAATAAAGTGTCTGGAGGATATTAGTTATTGAACACTGAACTTATTCTCTCTGAGTCACTTGAGAGGGGATATGAATTCAATATATAAATACGGTACTGGTGACCCCACAAAAGGGATAACATTTTTTGTGGAAGGGGGTTTAAAAAGACACGTGGCCACTCATTAAAATTAGAAGAAAAGAGGTTTATCCTTAAACTACATAGAGGGTTCTTTACTGCAAGAGCAGCAAGGATGTGGAATTCCCTTCCACAGGCAGTGGTTTCCTCGGGGAGCATCCATAGTTTAAAAAACTATTAGATAAGCACTAGTGATGGACGAACTTCCGACGGGACGTTTCGCGAACGCGAAACGCGAACGGACACAAACGTTCGCGAAAACGACCGTTCGCCGCGGGCTCCATTGACTTCAATGGGAGGCGAATTTCGCAAACCTTTAGGTCGAATTTGCGGCCACGGGGTAATTATTAGGGGGTAGCACGTAGTCCCACCACCTGGACAATAGCATAATACATGTATGAGGTGAATTTGGGATCGATAACTACAAGCATTTTTTTTTTATTTGGGAAATTGTTCTGACAATTCAGGACTATGGAGCTAATGAAGGCAATGGAGGAGAGGGAAGGTCAGGGACCAGGGTAGGCAAACAAGAGGGTGCAGGAGATACAGAGCACTGACAGCAGCACCGTAATACAGAGCACTGACATCAGCACCGTGACATACAGCGCTGACAGCAGCTCCGTGACATACAGCGCTGACAGCAGCTCCGTGACATACAGCGCTGACAGCAGCTCCGTGACATACAGCGCTGACAGCAGCTCCGTGACATACAGCGCTGACAGCAGCTCCGTGACATACAGCGCTGACAGCAGCACCGTGACATACAGCGCTGACAGCAGCTCCGTGACATACAGCGCTGACAGCAGCTCCGTGACATACAGCGCTGACAGCAGCTCCGTGACATACAGCACTGACAGCAGCTCCGTGACATACAGCGCTGACAGCAGCTCCGTGACATACAGCGCTGACAGCAGCACCGTGACATACAGCGCTGACAGCAGCTCCGTGACATACAGCGCTGACAGCAGCTCCGTGACATACAGCGCTGACAGCAGCTCCGTGACATACAGCGCTGACAGCAGCTCCGTGACATACAGCGCTGACAGCAGCTCCGTGACATACAGCGCTGACAGCAGCTCCGTGACATACAGCGCTGACAGCAGCTCCGTGACATACAGCGCTGACAGCAGCTCCGTGACATACAGCGCTGACAGCAGCTCCGTGACATACAGCGCTGACAGCAGCTCCGTGACATACAGCGCTGACAGCAGCACCGTAAGCAGCCCCAGGAGGAAGTCAGCACAGCACAGGGATGGTGTGATCCCCTCATAATAAGAACCCCCAGGAGGAAGTCAGCACAGCACAGGGATGGTGGGAGCCCCTCATAATAAGAACACCCAGGAGGAAGTCAGCACAGCACAGGGATGGTGGGAACCCCTCATAATAAGCAGCCCCAGTAGAAATATGACACCGCTCAACCTCTTCAAAGAGGAGGGTAGGGGCATATAGTACGGTGTGCTTTTTTGGGTCAGGGAAGTGAGCCAAATGAATTAAGAAGGTCTGTGTGCTTGATTCCAAAAATTGTTTATAGACATATACATGGTCTACTGATCACATGTGTTGAATTCCTCCGAGATCCATGCCTCATTCATTTTTAGAAATGTGAGGTAGTTAACACTGTGGTGAGCTAGGCGAGTACGCTTATCGGTCACAATCCCCCCTGCTGCGCTGAACGTCCTTTCGGACAGGACACTGGATGAGGGGCAAGCCAACAGTTCGATTGCAAATTGGGCAAGCTCTGGCCAGAGGTCAAGCCTGCCCACCCAGTAGTCTAGGGGTTCATCACTCCTCAGAGCGTCCACATCGGCCGTTAACCCAATGTAGTCGGACACCTGACGGTCTAGGCGTTCCCTGATGCTGGATCCGGATGACACCTGTCGATGGGTCGGCTGAAAGAATGACCTCATATCCGAAGTCACCAACACATCTTCAAACCGGCCTCTTCTTGCAGGCGCTGTTGGATTGGTACCCGCAAATCCTTCTCTGGGAGTGGGAATTGCTCCTCTGCCAGCGCACGCAAAAGCAGAATGCAGCATTTCTCGAAGCAAGGCCTGGAAGTGCTGCATTCTGACAGCCCTCTGCGACGGCGGTAACATTTCCGCCATTTTGTGTTTGTACCGGGGGTCTAAGTACGTTGCCACCCAGTACTGGTCCTTGACCCTCATGCTTTTTATACGGGGGTCCCTATTAAAACACTGGAGCATGAAGGCCCCCATTTGCACTAAAGTGGAAGCGGTGTGGTGGCCTGGCTCCTGCTCATCATCCAGGATAATGTCGTCCTCTTCATTCTCCTCTCCCCATCCTCGCACAACAGGGATCCCAGAAAGGTTTAAAGCATGCTCTTCTTGCTCCTGCTCATCCGCCCCGGCACCATCCTCCTCTGACTCCTCATCAGACTCCTGTTGTTGACTTGTCTCAGATAGAGTAGCCCCCCCTGGGAATTCATCCAGCATTGCGACTTCCTCATCTTCCCGCTCCTGCTCCTCCACAGCCTGATCAATGACACGACGCAATGCACGCTCCAGAAAGAAGGCATAAGGTACCATGTCACTGATGGCGCCATGGCTGCGACTGACCAGTTTGGTGATCTCCTCAAATGGCCGCAGAAGTCTGCATGTGTCGCGCATGAGCAGCCACTGGCGCGGTGAAAAAAAACCCAGCTCCCCAGAACCGTTTCTTTCGCAGAGTTCATACAGGTAGACGTTAACTGCACGTTTCTGCTGGAGCAGCCTATCAAGCATATAGAAGGTTGAGTTCCATCGCGTCGGGCAATCGCAAATAAGACGTCTGACCGGCAGATGGTGTCGCCGCTGAATGTCAGCAAGGCGAGCCATGGCCGTGTAAGATCTTCTGAAATGGGCCGAGATTTTCCTTGCCTGCCGCAAGATGTCCTGGACCCCAGGGTATTTGACAAGGAATCGCTGCACGACCAAGTTTAAGACGTGTGCCATGCACGGCACGTGCGTGATTTTGCCCTGTTTCAATGCGCTAAGCAGATTGGCACCGTTGTCACACACCACTTTACCAACTGTCAAATTGAGCGGTGTTAGCCACTCATCTGCCTGTGAACGCAAAGCTGAAAGGAGTGCCGGGCCAGTGTGGCTCTTTGCTTCCAGGCACAACAGACGCAGCACGGCATGGCAACGTCTCACCTGGCATGTGGAATAGGTTCTGGGGAGCTTGGGCGGTGCAGTGGAAGAGACGCTAGCAGCGGAAAAGGAGGAGGCAGCTGAGGAGGAGAGGGAGGAGGATGGAGTAGGAGGAGGAGAAGAAGAGTCAGGCCTGCATGCAATCCGTGGCGGTAAAACCAAATCTACACGGGTGCCACGGGTTACATGCTTGACGGCCGTCAGAAGGTTCACCCAGTGGGCAGTAAAACTGATATACCTTCCCTGCCCGTGTTTGCTAGACCACGTGTCTGTGGTCAGATGTATCTTGGCACCGACACTGTGTGCCAGAGATACATTCACTTGCCGCTGAACATGGCCATATAGCTCTGGGATGCCCTTCTCTGAGAAATACTTCCTTCCTGGGACCTTCCATTGTGGTGTTCCAATGGCCACAAATTTGCGAAAGGCCTCCGAGTCCACCAGTTTATATGGCAGTAGTTGGCGGGCTATGAGTTCTGACAAGCCAGCCGCCAACCGTTGGGCAAGAGGGTTATCCGGCGTCATCATTTTTTTACGCTCAAACATTAGGCCCACGGAAGCCTGCCTTTTTGCAGAAAAATGTGAGCTTGGCGTGATGGAAGGTGGAGTGGAGGACAATTGTGAGGAGAGAGGAGAAGGAGAAGTAGAAGACGAGGCTGGACGGTGAGAGCCTGCAGTGTGGCTTTGTGTGTTCCGTTGCTCCCACTGGGCTCGGTGATGGCTGCTCATGTGCCTTCTTAAGGCGGTCGTCCCTAGGTGAGTATTGGGCTTACCGCGACTAACGCGTTGACTGCAAAGATTGCAGATGGCAACGCTATTGTCAGCAGCGGACACGTTAAAAAAAGCCCACACTGCGGAGCCATGTGCCGGTGTCCTGGGAGCGCCAGATGTGACCGTACATGGTCGATGACTCGCTCCTGATACATTTGCAGTCTGCTTTGTCCCTGCTGTGCAATGTAAGTCATTGCTGCTTCTCCTCCCTATCTGCTGGTCCATATCTCCCTCTGAACTCCCCTCCTCTTCCTCTCTTGTGGGCACCCACGTGACATCACTAGACACGTCATCATCAACGTCACCTTCCCCACCGCTATAAGTAGAGTAGGCAGCAACACCGGGGACCAACCTCCTCCTTGGGCTGATCTGGGTACTGGCGTCAGACTGCTGAGTAGCGCTTGTTGCTACCTCCTCTTCCTGATCCAATACCAAGAGTGGCTGCGCATCAGAAATGTCCTCTTGATATGGATCGGAAAATAATTCCAGTGACTCAAGCGGAAGGTATGTGGTGGTGGTGGTGGTGGTCGTGTTGTTGGTGGTAGTGTCTTTGGGGGTGCACATAGCAGAGAGTGAAGAAGAGGGTGCAGATCGAGAGGATGAGGAGGGTGCAGAAGAGTAAGGCTGAGCGAGCCACTCAACCAAGTCTGGTGCATCCTTTAAAGTAATTGAACGCACCTTCTGCAACTTCCCACTTTGGCTCAAGCCTGTTGCTCCTGCCCTACCCCTACCACCCCTGCGGAAGGGCCTGCCTCTTCCTCTGCATGTCATTTTTTAAATGACCCTGTGACAAAACTCTTAGTCCCTATACCGCTGAAGGACTGCTGCAGTATAGGTGAGCGGTCAGCAGTGGTGCACGTCAACCCTATCTATTGTGGACCTATAGCGGTCCTTACAGAACAGCAGACTGTACCGCACTCAAGCCTATGTACCGTAGCACCCTATACCAAGTTACCAGTCCTTATAAGAACTTTTGTGGACCAAGCAGGTTGTGTATTAGTGTTTAGCAGACTGTACGTCAGTCCCTATACCGCTGAAGGACTGCTGCAGTATAGGGCAGCGGTCAGCAGTGGTGCACGTCAACCCTATCTATTGTGGACCGATAGCGGTCCTTACAGAACAGCAGACTGTACCGCACTCAAGCCTATGTACCGTAGCACCCTATACCAAGTTACCAGTCCTTATAAGAACTTTTGTGGACCAAGCAGGTTGTGTATTAGTGTTTAGCAGACTGTACGTCAGTCCCTATACCGCTGAAGGACTGCTGCAGTATAGGGCAGCGGTCAGCAGTGGTGCACGTCAACCCTATCTATTGTGGACCGATAGCGGTCCTTACAGAACAGCAGACTGTACCGCACTCAAGCCTATGTACCGTAGCACCCTATACCAAGTTACCAGTCCTTATAAGAACTTTTGTGGAACAAGCAGGTTGTGTGTTAGTGATTAGCAGACTGTACGTCAGTCCCTATACCAATGAAGGACTGCTGCAGTATAGGGCAGCGGTCAGCAGTAGTGCACGGCAACCCTATGTATTGTGGACCGATAGCGGTCCTTACAGAACAGCAGACTGTACTGCACTCAGGCCTATGTACCGTAGCACCCTATACCAAGTTACCAGTCCTTATAAGAACTTTTGTGGACCAAGCAGGTTGTGTGTTAGTGTTTAGCAGACTGTGCGTCAGTCCCTATACCGCTGAAGGACTGCTGCAGTATAGGGCAGCGGTCAGCAGTAGTGCACGGCAACCCTATGTATTGTGGACCGATAGCGGTCCTTACAGAACAGCAGACTGTAACGCACTCAGGCCTATGTACCGTAGCACCCTATACCAAGTTACCAGTCCTTATAAGAACTTTTGTGGACCAAGCAGGTTGTGTGTTAGTGATTAGCAGACTGTACGTCAGTCCCTATACCAATGAAGGACTGCTGCAGTATAGGGCAGCGGTCAGCAGTAGTGCACGGCAACCCTATGTATTGTGGACCGATAGCGGTCCTTACAGAACAGCAGACTGTAACGCACTCAGGCCTATGTACCGTAGCACCCTATACCAAGTTACCAGTCCTTATAAAAACTTTTGTGGACCAAGCAGGTTGTGTGTTAGTGTTTAGCAGACTGTGCGTCAGTCCCTATACCGCTGAAGGACTGCTGCAGTATAGGGCAGCGGTCAGCAGTGGTGCACGTCAACCCTATCTATTGTGGACCGATAGCGGTCCTTACAGAACAGCAGACTGTACCGCACTCAAGCCTATGTACCGTAGCACCCTATACCAAGTTACCAGTCCTTATAAGAACTTTTGTGGACCAAGCAGGTTGTGTATTAGTGTTTAGCAGACTGTACGTCAGTCCCTATACCGCTGAAGGACTGCTGCAGTATAGGGCAGCGGTCAGCAGTGGTGCACGTCAACCCTATCTATTGTGGACCGATAGCGGTCCTTACAGAACAGCAGACTGTACCGCACTCAAGCCTATGTACCGTAGCACCCTATACCAAGTTACCAGTCCTTATAAGAACTTTTGTGGAACAAGCAGGTTGTGTGTTAGTGATTAGCAGACTGTACGTCAGTCCCTATACCAATGAAGGACTGCTGCAGTATAGGGCAGCGGTCAGCAGTAGTGCACGGCAACCCTATGTATTGTGGACCGATAGCGGTCCTTACAGAACAGCAGACTGTAACGCACTCAGGCCTATGTACCGTAGCACCCTATACCAAGTTACCAGTCCTTATAAGAACTTTTGTGGACCAAGCAGGTTGTGTGTTAGTGATTAGCAGACTGTACGTCAGTCCCTATACCAATGAAGGACTGCTGCAGTATAGGGCAGCGGTCAGCAGTAGTGCACGGCAACCCTATGTATTGTGGACCGATAGCGGTCCTTACAGAACAGCAGACTGTACTGCACTCAGGCCTATGTACCGTAGCACCCTATACCAAGTTACCAGTCCTTATAAAAACTTTTGTGGACCAAGCAGGTTGTGTGTTAGTGTTTAGCAGACTGTGCGTCAGTCCCTATACCGCTGAAGGACTGCTGCAGTATAGGGCAGCGGTCAGCAGTAGTGCACGGCAACCCTATGTATTGTGGACCGATAGCGGTCCTTACAGAACAGCAGACTGTAACGCACTCAGGCCTATGTACCGTAGCACCCTATACCAAGTTACCAGTCCTTATAAGAACTTTTGTGGACCAAGCAGGTTGTGTGTTAGTGATTAGCAGACTGTACGTCAGTCCCTATACCAATGAAGGACTGCTGCAGTATAGGGCAGCGGTCAGCAGTAGTGCACGGCAACCCTATGTATTGTGGACCGATAGCGGTCCTTACAGAACAGCAGACTGTACCGCACCCAAGCCTATGTACCGTAGCACCCTAGACAGACCAAGTTACCAGTCCTGATAAAGAGCTTTGTGGAACAAGTGAGTTGTGAATGATTAGCAGACTGCAGCAGAAGGGCAGCAGTCAAGTATAATATTCTTTCTATATTTGGAAGAAAGAATATTATACGTGTACAAGCCTATTACCGTACCACTGATACCAGTCCTGAAAAGAACCTTTGTGGAACTAATAGTAACAGCAAGTCTTTAAAATTATCCTCACTGCCTGAC
Source organism: Lithobates pipiens (assembly GCF_037356315.1). Classification (NCBI taxonomy): domain Eukaryota; kingdom Metazoa; phylum Chordata; class Amphibia; order Anura; family Ranidae; genus Lithobates; species Lithobates pipiens. The sequence continues at coordinate 561,025,202 of NW_027507764.1, read as the reverse complement.
ACACTGCTTCCTGCCTGTCCCTATACAAATTGGCAAAAAAGAGTAGGCTGGAACGATTAGCTGGAACAGCTCTTTTGTGGACCTGATAGTAACAGCTAATGATGATGATGATGATGATGATGAAGAAAGACTAATCTGGCTGAGCTGTCCCTAAAATAGCAGCATACAGCGCTCTGTCCCTTTATCTAAACTGACAAAAGAAACTCAGGCTGCTGACCTAACACCTATACCAGTCCTGAAAAGAACTTTTGTGTACCAAATAGCTAGCGTTTTCTCTGTCCCTACTCCACACAGGATCCTTTCCCTACAGTGACAGAAGAAAGAATGTAAAATGGCCACCGGATCGGGTGTATTTATAGGTTAGGGGGAATGTCCAAGTGTCCATGAGCTGTCATGTCTCAATTGGTTGTCCTGTAACACATGATAAACGTGTCACGAAAGGTTAAAGTTCTTGTATACATTAAACACGTAAGTCCGCCGGGGCGAACGACGGAAAAAGGCGTTCGAACCCGCGGACGGCGAAAGTCGGAAATTCGCCGCGAAACGACCGCCGGGCGAACCGTTCGGCCATCACTAATAAGCACCTGAATGACCACAACATACAGGGATATACAATGTAATACTGACATATAATCACACACATAGGTTGGACTTGATGGACGTGTGTCTTTTTTCAACCTCAACTACCATGTAACTATGTAACATTTAAATTGACTTGCAGTTGCAATTTCCGGCACCGTCGGCTATTTAAAAAAATATAAAGAAGAAAACAGCATGGGGCTTTCAGATTCCGATAAGTCCCCTGCCCGAACACCCCCACAACCACAGCCCAGGGTTGTAGGGAAGAGACCCTTGTCCCCATCAACATGGAGACAAGGTGCTTTGGGGTAAGGGGGGAGGCAGAACCCCCCTGCATCCAAAGCACCCCCCCCATGTTGAGGGCATGTGTTCTTGTATGGCTTAGGACCTGCCAGGCTGCATGCTCAGATAAGGATCTGAAATGGATCTTGGAGGGGACCCCACATCGTTTTTTTTTCTTAACCAACAAAGATTTTGGTACAGAAGCGCATCTCCAGGGCTTCAGTTAAAAAAGATCCCTGCTCATACCTGTCCACTTAGTGTGCTGGTTGTTCACAAAACCTGGTCCCAGGATTGAAGACTTCATCCCTCCAAAGTCTCTTTGAAGTCTCTGGACTGCAGGACCCACACCCAATTTTACCAACCTCTAAGGACACTGAAAATATGGTTTCCTCGGAATGAGACAATCATCCTGGAGCTCCAAGGTGACGTCATCACATTCCCCGGGGTGCTGAATGTACTGTTTGCGACATGCCTGTTTCTTTTACTTTGATGTGAGTAGAAACCCTGTTCCTATTAAATGTGTTTTTAATGTTACACTATGAGCGAATCTCCTTCCTCCTTTACAGTGCATCCGGAAAGTATTCACAACGCTTCACTTTTTCCACATTTTGTTATGTTACAGCCTTGTTTCAAAGTGGATTAAATTCATTATTTTTCTCAAAATTATACAAACAATACCCCATAATGACACTGTGAAAGAAGTGTGATTGAAATCTTTGCAAATTTATTAAAAATAAAAAATAAAAAAATCCCATGTACATAAGTAATCACAGCCTTTGCTCAATACTTTGTTGAAGCACCTTTGGCACCGATTACAGGCTCAAATCCTTTTGAGTATGATGCTACAAGCTTGGCACACCTATTTTTGGGCAGTTTCTCCCATTCTTCTTCAGGTTGGATGGGGAGCGACGGTGTGTACAGTTATTTTCAGATCTCTCCAGACATAGTTACATACATAGTTAGTAAGGTTGAATAAAGACACCAGTCCATCCAGTTCAACCTAAATGAGTGTCTACAATTGTCCCTATCCCTGTACATTGCACACTCACATCAGTCCCTACCCTCAAGGAGCCATAATCCAAGGTCCCCATTCATATACTAGGGCCAATTTTGGACAAAAGCCAATTAACCTACCAGCATGTCTTTGGAGCGTGGGAGGAAACCGGAGTACCCGGAGGAAACCCATGTAGGCACAGGGAGAACATGCAAACTCCAGGCAGGTAGTGTCGTGGTTAGGATTTGAACCAGCAACCCTTTTTACAGCTAGGTGAGAGTGCTAACCACTACACCACTGTGCTGATGTTTAATTGGGTTCAAGTCTGGGCTCTGTCTGGGCCACTGCTGCTGCCACCACCATGCTTCACTGTAGGGACTGTATTTGCCAAGTGATGCACGGTGCCAAGTTTCCTCCAGACATGATGTTTGCCATTCAGGCTAAGGAGTTCAATCCTTGTTTCATCAGACCAGCGAATTTCGTTTTTTATGGTCTGAGAGTCCTTCAGGTACCTTTTGGCAAACCCCAGGCGGCCTGCCATGTGCCTTTTACTGAGGAGTGGCTTCCGTCTGGCCACTCTACCATACAGGCCTGATTGGTGGAGGGCTACAGAGATGGTTGTTCTTCTGGAAGGTTCTCCTCTCCCCACAGAAAAACACTGGAGCTCTGTCAGAGTGACCATCGCGTTCTTGGTCACCTCCCTGACTAAAGCCCTTCTCCCCCAGTCACTCAGTTTGGCAGGGTGGCCCGGTCTCGGGGGGGGAGTCCTGGTGGTTCCAAACTTCTTCCACTTACAAATGATGGAGGCCACTGATTGCTATCTTCAATGCTGCAGACATTTTTCTGTACCTAGGTCTATGCCTTGATACAATCCTCTCTTGGAGGTCTACAGACAATTCCTTGAACTTCATGGCTGGGTTTGTGCTCTGACATGCACTGCTACCTGTGGGACTTTATATAGACAGGTGTGTGCCTTTCCAAATCATGTCCAATCAACTGAATTTACCACAGGTGGACTCCAATCAGGTTGTAAAAACATCTCAAAGATGATCAGTGGAAACAGGATACACCTGAGCTTAATTTTGGGTGTCATGTCAAACTTCTTTCATGTTGCAATTATAGGGAATTGTTTGTAGAATTTTGAGGAAAATAATTATTTTAATCCAGTTTGAAATAAGGCTGTAAAAATATGGAAAATGTGAAGCGCTGTGAATACTTTCCGGATGCACTGCGTGTGGTATTTGTGTCATGCCTGATTGCTGGATTGCCTCTGATGTGAGCCATGCTCACGACCCAGTGGATGACAGACAGGAAGAAACTCTAGTAAACTCTTTTGATTTAATGTACTTTGCCACGGTCACTTGTGCATTTAAGAGGGACACGTAGAGCCAATGCCCTCTCCACCTGTCCAGTGTATCACCGCTACCTCACTCCAATTAATGCTATGGAGCCCCACCATGCACATAATGTGGACTCCATGCATGCTTTACTTAACTCTTTGTCTTCCGTACCTGTGTATAGGATTAAGGCCCCGGTAGTGCAGATCTGCTCCCTTTGCTTTGGGAGGTGGATTGCTGCTGAAGAAGTGCTGACAACAGAGGCTGGACCACCCTTTTCTCTCCCTTTCACGCTCTAGTAACCAGGATCCTTAGGTTCATCCCTTTTATAGCACACAGGACCCGGGGACGGACCCAAGAGAACCCACCAAGAAAAACCCAGGAACACACCTAACTCTTAGCTTCTGGGCTGGGGCATTGTCAATGGGCAGCTGGAACTTCAACCTGCCTACACACCTCCCCCCAAAAATGCAAGCCATCTTCGGCTGCGTAACACAACCCCAAAAATTAACAGCCCATAACTTAACAGTACAAAATCCCCCAAAAAATGTACAGGATCACATTTAGCATGGGAACAGCAGTCAATAAGCAAAAGAAGAAGTCTATCAAAACATAGTCCAGATCCAGGAGAGATATATAGTATCTCACAAAAGTGAGTACACCCCTCACATTTTTGTAAATATTTTATTATAAACTTTAATGTGACAACACATGAAGAAATGACACTTTGCTACAATGTAAAGTAGTGAGTGTACAGCTTGTATAACAGTCTAAATTTGCTGTCCCCTCAAAATAACTCAACACACAGCCATTAATGTCTAACCCACTGGCAACAAAAGTGAATACATCCCTAAGTGAAAATGTCCAAATTGGGCCCAATTAGCCATTTTCCCTCCCTGGTCTTATGTGACTTGTTAGCGTTACAAGGTCTAGGTGTGAATGGGGAACAGGTGTGTTAAATGTGGTGCTATGGCTCTCACTCACTTATACTGGTCACTGGAAGTTCAACATGGCACCTCAAGGGCAAAGAAATCTCTGAGGATCTGAAAAATTGTTGCTCTACATAAAAATGGCCTAGGCTATAAGAAGTTTGCCAAGACCCTGAAACTGAGCTGCAGTACAGTGGCCAAGACCATACAGCAGTTTAACAGGACAGGTTCCACTCAGAACAGGCCTCTCCATGGTCGACCAAAGAAGTTTATTGTGCTTGAGTGCATGTGCTCAGCGTCATATCCAGAGGTTGTCTTTGGGAAATAGACATATGAGTGTTGCCAGCATTGCTGTAAAGGTTAAAGGGGTGGGGGGATCAGCCTGTCAGTGCTCAGACCATATGCCACACACTGCATCAAATTGGTCTGCATGGCTGTTGTCCCAAAAGGAAGCCTCTTCTAAAGATTATGCACAAGAAAGCCCACAAACAGTTTGCTGAAGACAAGCAGACTAAGGATATGGATTACTGGAACCATGTCCTGTGGTCTGATGAGACCAATATTTGGTTTAGATGGTGTAAAGTGTGTATGGCAGCAACCAGGTGAGGAGTACAAAGACGGGAGTGTCATGGTCTGGGGCTGCATGAGTGCTCCTGACACTGGGGAGCTACAGTTCATTGAGGGAACCATGAATGCCAACATGTACTGTGACATACTGAAGCAGAGCATGATCCCCTCTCTTCAGAGACTGAGTCACAGGGCAGTATTCCAATATGATAAGACCCCAAACACACCTCCAAGATGACCACTGCCTTGCTAAAGAAGTTGAGGGTAAAGGTGATGGACTGGCCAAGCATGTCTCTAGACCTAAACCCTATTGAGCATCTGTGAGGCATCCTCAAATGGAAGGTGGAGCAGAGCAAGGTCTCTAAAATCCACCAGCTCCGTGATGTCGTCATGGAGGAGTGGAAGAGTAGCTCTGGTGAACTCCATGCCCAAGAGGATTAAGGCAGTGCTGGAAAAAAATGGTAGCCACCTAAAATATTGACACTCTGGGCCCAATTTGGACATTTTCATTTAGGGGTGTACTTACTTTTGTGGCCAGCGGTTTAGACTTTAATGGCTGTGTGTTGAGTTATTTTGAGAGGACAGCAAATGTACACTGTTATACAAACTGTACACTCACTACTTTACATTGTAGCAAAGTGTCATTTCTTCAGTGTTGTCTCATGAAAAGATATAATAAAATATTTACAAAAATGTGAGGGGTGTACTCACTTTTGTGAGATACTGTATATATCATAGTTTATGGACTCTATACATTTTCTACAGACTAAATAATATACACTGATTTGGGTTATTTTCACCAAAGAAATGTAGCAGAATACATTTTGGCCTAAATGTATGAAGAAACAACCTGGGCACTGGGTGCCAACCTAAGCACTGTCTATGTAGGCCAGATCTGTAGTGCTCCAATCACAGGGCATGGAGAGGAGCGCTGATGGGAATCGGAGCAGTACAATTCCAGCTGCAGCACATGTAGCAGAGGTATGATCATGCCCTGATCTAGGGGGGTATTGGGGAGGGGTAGGCTCCTTCCTTCCAAGCCCTCCACCACCCCTGATGCTATGCTTGCCGACAGTTTCCCATCCCCGCATGGCACTAAGAGCTCCTTCTCCTCATCCCATTCCCTTACAGCTACCATGTGCATAGTGTATAGCTAGCTACTGCAACCCAGTTCCTACTGTAGGTAAATTTTCAGGCTTGGCTGGCAGCCAAGCCTGTGTGTGTTTCTTTTCTGGATCAGGGTTTGAGTGACTCAGGGAGGGCTGGGAGACTCACAGGCAACATCACTAAGACCTCCCACTTATTTCCAGAACGTGCTGGAACCTTCTGGAAAGATAGGAGGAGAGGTGAGATGGAGCTGCCTGGAGAATTCTGAGGGCCCTGACCAATCCCAAACTTGGATTGGCAGGGGGCAGGCCTCCTCAAATACTCAGGGCTAGCCCAGCTGGGGAGGAGTTGTTCGGGTGGAAGCTGGAGATGGAGTGTTAGGCCGTTGGTGGCCTTTGAGGGAGCTCCCCAGTCTGGCGAGGGGGGGGGGGAGAGTGACCTTTGGCCTGGGCTCGGGTGCGGATGGGACCTTCCTAAAACCAAGGGAGGTGTCCTGGATATGAGGCACAGGAGCAAGGAGAGGGCAGTAGGGGAATATTGCTAGGTAAGTTTCCAGGAAGAACAATAAGGTGCAGCCAAGAGGGCTGGTGATTGACACTCAGTCAGGAGGACTGGGGGGCATGCCTGAGAGGGCTGGATGTAAGCAGTCTGGGATGGGTGCAGAGCCAGTAAGGAGGACTGTGGTGACATGGGTAGTGGAAAGAGGCAGCTGCAGCCAGGAGGGCTGGCAGGGCCTGAAGATGTGCTACTGGGATCAGCAGTCATGTGGGGCAGCTAGCACTAGGACTACCATTTTTGCTACACTAAAGGGGCCCGAGGTACCTGCCTGCAAAAGGCATTTTTTTTGCTCTGGACCTGGCCGAGCATCAGACCTGTAATTCACTGCTAGCTGGTCCTGGGAGTTGTAGTTCTACAAGCAAGTTTGTGCTGGAGGTATAAGAGAGGAAGTTGTATATACTGGAGGTGAATATATTTCTCAGTCCCTATTGTTTTTTCAATCAAATGGGCATCCCATATTTACCCTATTCCCATCCAAGTTACAATCCCCTCAATAAAACATAAAAAAAAGTACAAGGACTGCTTCTTGACTACTGAGTGTCCAAAGAGGCGGACCACAACTACCAGCAGCCCCTACGGGGGTACCGCTTCACTACCTTGGAATGTTACAGGTTAGAACTACAATCAGAAGCTAGATATACACTGTGCACATTTTAGCTGTAAGGGAATCAGATTTCAGCTCCAGTGTGTGCTGCGTGGGGAGCAGGAGCTCTGCCTGTGTACAATGCAGGAATGGGAAACAGAGCTCTGCCAGCAGTGACCCCGCTTACTATGCCCTCCTAACTCACTGTGCCCCCTAATCCCCTGTACTATGCCCTCCTAACCCCCTGTACTGTGCCCTCCTAACCTCCTTACTGTGCCCTTCTACCCCCCTTATTGTGCCCTCCTAACTACCTTACTGTGCCCTCCCAACCCCCTGTACTGTATCCTCCCAACCCTCTCACTGTGCCCTCCTAACCCCCTTACTGTGCCCTCCTACCCCCTTACTGTGCCCTCCCAACCCCATGTACTGTGTCCTACCCCCTTACTGTGCCCTCCTAACTGCCTGTACTGTTCCCTCCTAACCTCCTGAACTGTGCTCTCCCATCCCTCTGTACTGTGCCCTCCTATCTCTCTTACTGTGCCCTCCTAACCCCATGTACTGTGCCCTCCTAACCCCCTGTATTGTGCCCTCCTAAAACACCCTGTACTGTGCTATCCTAACAACTACCTTACTGTGCCCTCCTAACCCCCTGTACTATGCCCTGCCCTCCTATCTGCCTGTACTGTTCCCTCCTAACCTCCTGAACTGTGCCCTCCCACCCCGCTGTACTGTGCCCTCCCATCCCGCTGTACTGTGCCCTCCTAACCCCCTGTACTGTTCCCTCCTAACCCCCTTACTGTGCCCTCCTAACCCCCTGAACTGTGCCATCCCAAGCCTCTGTACTGTGTCCTCCTATCTCCCTTACTGTGCTCTCCTAACCCCCTGTACTGTGCCCTCCTAAGCCCCTGTACTGTGCCCTCCTAAGCCCCTGTACTGTTCCCTCCTAACCTCTTCTACTGCGTCCTCCCTGTGTTTCGTTCTCCTCCCCTCCACCAGCGGTCACTGCTGCCCTCATATTTCCCAATGACCCTCCCATCCCCATCCTCTACCCCCCCAGCGATCACGGCCTTTTCCATCCAGCTCTACCACTCCACAATCCCTATTTCAGCCCACCCTCGAGTACCATGCCCTCATTTACCCCTCTGCTCCTCCCCCCCCCCCACCCTGCCCTCACCCTCCTCTGAAACCATCCCTCTACTTACTCTTCCTAGGTGATAGGTATCGTTGAGTACTCAGTGTTAAAAAAATTGTATCAGCGTATCCATAATTATTATTTGCAAAATGTTATAACAGAAACTAAGGCCGCGTACACACGCGCGGACTGTTCGCCCAACCTTGTCCGCTGAACAGTGTTTGGGCGGACAGTCCGCTCGTGTGTGGGGCTTCAGCGGACAGTTTCAGCGGACAGTTGGCCGAACAAGGTCTTACGGAAATTCCGAAAAACTGTCCGCTGAAACAAGGTTTCAGCGGACTGTTCGCTCGTGTGTAGGCTTGTTCGGCCAACTAAGTCTCGCGCATGCTCAGAAAGGATTTCCATGTCGGAAGGTTGCATTGCAGTGTATAGGACGTCGTATTTTTCGTCCCGTCGTACGTGCCGTTCACGTCATCGCGCACGGTTTCAGCAAACTGTTCGTCCGTCGTGTGTGGCCATGTCCGTCCATGCTAAGTTTGAGCGGACTGTTCGCTCAAACTGTTGGACGGACAAAGTTGGGCCAACAGTCCGCGCGTGTGTACGCGGCCTAAGAAAAACGCATTTTTTTCAAAATTATTTTTTGTTTTTGTTTATTTAGCAAAACATAAAAAACCCAGTGGAGATAAAATACCACCAAAAGAAAGCTATATTTGTGTGAAAAAAAAAATGATAACAATTTTACATTTGCATAGTGTTGTATGACCGCGCAATTGTCATTCAAAATGCCACAGCGCTGAAAGCTGAAAATTGGCCTGGGCAGGAAGGGAGTGAAAGTGCCTGGTATGGAAGTGGTTAAAAAAGCATAATGTGCCCATGGGGGGGGGGGGGGGGGGGTGGGGGTGGGGGCTTCAGAGTGGGAGAGGGAGCAAGGGGGGGTTGAGGAGATAATGGAGCCCAGAATTAAACTTTTAGGCTTTAGAGAGGTAGAAATTAAATACACGGACTTTAAATAATACGGACTTTTCCACCGGATTGTTTGATCGTGTGTACGCGGCATAAATGTACCTGAACTTTCTCTCCAACCCTCTGATCCCAATTTAAGAGACTGTTCATTGTCTACGTTTTGCAAATAAAATCCATTCAAGTGGATCTGTTGTCAGTCTCTCGAGTTACTGGGCCGTTTACCACGGGACATCCCTAGACGTGAAACGAGGAGAACAGAAGGTAACGGTAAGCCCAAATCTAACCAGCAGCTCCTTCGGTGGTAGTGCTACACATACATTTCCCTCAAAACATGAAAGGCAGAGCAGGTGTAAGAAAGCTTTCCATTCTTAGAGATGACATCTCAAATTGAATATTTTTTTGATGGATATAGAGCAGTCTGGACAGAATATATATACATGTGAGGTTGCCTGAGTATTCTTGGTGCCCAGATAAGGATCACAGGGGATAAAAATAATAGATTTTGAGTTTTAATATTGAGGTCCCACACCTGCAGGATCTCAGCTCAGCCACCTGCTCCCCGAGTTTTCAAAACCTCAAGATACTAAAATATCTTTGGGTTCTTTTCTTTCTTTTTTTTTTAAGCTGAAGAAAAACAAAAAGGCTAAAAAATGATATGTTAGATGTTTTATCTGTTAAGTGAGTCGCATTTATGTCTATTCAGTCCTGATATTTACACATCCCAGCTAGCTAGGGCAGTCAGGTTGATAGCTCCACCAGTCTCGGGTAGATTGGCGTTTCTCATGCTTTTTTCAGTCATGACACCCTTTAAAGTGATTGTAAACCCTTACAACACACTTTGACCTACAGGTAAGCCTAGATTAAGGCTTACCTGTAGGTCCAAGAAATATCTCTTAAACCTACACGGTTTAGGAGATATTTGCCAAAAGACAGGCACCGCTGTCTACAGCGCATGCACCGTATGAATGAATGAATTAATGAAATACTTGTATAGCGCACAATGCGAACTGAATCGCCTCTAGGCGCTGTGGCGAGCTTTGATCATCTGCTAAAAGAGGAAGGTCTTGAGTTTTTTCCTAAAAGCCAGGTGATTTTCTTCCAGGCGGATGTTGATTGGTAGAGCATTCCATAGCCGAGGCCCTTGGACAGCGAATCTCTGATCACCCTTTGGATTTATACCGGGCTTTGGGCACGAGGAGGAGGTTTTTGTTGGCTGATCGAAGACTGCGGTTTGGTGTGTAATGATTTATTTTCTCCATTAGGTATTGCGGAGCTTCTCTATGCACGCATTTGTGGGTGAGGCAAAGGGTCTTGAACGTGATCCGATTTTTTACGGTTAGCCAATGTAAGCTCCTCAGCGAAGGAGAAATGGGTTCCCAGGGTTTTTTTCCTGTTATCAGCCTTGCCGCCGTGTTTTGGATCAGTTGTAATGGCGCAAGTTGATATTGTGGTAATCCTATGTAAAGCGAGTTTGCGTAGTCCAGTCGTGAATTAATGATTGTTCCAACTACCACTGCTTTGTCATTCTTTGGGATAAAAGGGATGAGTCTGCGAAGCATGCGCAGCAGATGGTGAGATCCACTGACTACAGATCCTATTTGCGCATCCATTGACATTTGTGCGTCTAAAATAACCCCGAGACTCTTCGCTTTGGTCTTTGGGGAGATAATCTGCCCAAAGACGGTTTTGGTTGCGGGCTTATGATTTGGGTGTAAGATAAGAAGCTCTGTCTTTGATTGGTTCAGCTGGAGGGAGTTAGTGGTCATCCAGTCCTCTATTGATTTGAGGCAGTTTTCAAGTTGTTGTTGGTGATCTTTTTTTCCATTGATCCGGAAATAAAGTTGCGTGTCGTCAGCGTAAGAGTGGAAGCAGAGATCTGAGCATCTGATGATTTGAAGACAGCGGCGCGCAGGCGCACTGAGCGCGGCACCGTCAACGGCGAATATGTCGCGCGTGGCGGCTCCCGTGCGCATGCGCGGGAGTGACGTCATCGCGGCTTCGCCGAATGACAGCGGCGTAGCGGCGAGACCCACCGAGAAGATGGATGCTCCGGACTACAGGGGACAGCGGTGACATCGCTGGCTCCTGTGCCAGGTAAGTGACACATAATGGGCTACTATGCGATGCATAGTAGTCCATTATGCTTTACCTTTGCAGGGAATCAAAGAGGAAGTAAACCCATCAGGGTTTACTTCCTCTTTAACAGTATGCAAAATCACAAGGCACTCCAGGAGATTTATACAGTGGTAAAAATAATTATTTGATCCCCTGGAGATTTTGTCAGTTTGCCCACTTACAAAGAAATGAACGGTCTATCATTTTTATTATAGATGTATTTTAGATGACAGGGTCAGAATATCAACCAAAAATCCAGAAAAAAAACACATAATACAAATGTTATAAATTGAGTTGCAGTTCAGGGAGTAAAATAAATATTTGATCCCCAAGAAAAACACGACTTAGTACTTGGTGGAGAAACCCTTGTTGACAAGCACAGAGGTAAGACGTTTCTCGTAGTTGTTAACCAGGTTTCCACACATCTCAGGAGGGATTTTGGTCCACTCTTCTTTACAAATCTTCTCTAAATCCTTAAGGTTTCTTGGCTGTTGCTTGGCTTGAAGATTCAGCTCCCTCCATACATTTTCTATAGGATTAAGGTCTGGAGACTGGCTCGGCCACTCCTTAACTATATGTGCCTCTTCTTGAGCCACTCCTATGTTGCCTTGGCGGTATATTTTGGCCCATTGTCATGCTGGAGGACCCATCCATAACCCATCTTCAGTGTTCTGGCTGAGGGAAGAAGGTTCTCATCCAAGATTTTTACAATACATGGCCATGTCCATTGGCCCCTCCATGCGGCAAAGTCAGCCTGTACCTTTAGCACCATCATGCCGCCCCCTTTTCTCTCTAACAGCACACTTCCTCATTCCATTCTCTGCCTCCCCTGCACAGGACTCCTACCTTTTGGCAGGGAGGAGGCTATTAGTCCACATGTCCTCTCTCAGCTCCTCCCTCCACCTGCCCAGCCGACTATGTTATCCTATCAGCAGGGCAGGGGGTGGGAGATGCTCTCCATTCCAATCTGCTGGTCCTTACACCCCCTACCCCACTGATAGGATGATATTGTCGGCGGGATAGGCGGAGGGAGGAGCTGGGAGAGGATACATGGGCATGACCGCACAGCAGGAGATGAGCGACGACTGTGGTCTGTGATAACACTGTGCGAACCACGGTCACCTCCTGATGTGCGGCCTGGTCATTGAAAGGCCTCGGACTGGTACCGGTGTTCTGTCAACATAGCCAACTCGTCAGAATCTCCAACTACTTGACTTTTGGTTTCTTTAAACCATCAGTAATTGCAGATTTTGACGAATTGCTATTTGGACACAACACCAGCAACTGAATAAGTCCGGTGCACGATATTCTGAGACACACTAAAACACTTTTGACACATTTTTGGGGTGCCCCAACCTGCCCTATACCACCCCAACCTGCCCTATACCACCCTAACCTGCCCTATCCCACCCTAACCTACACTATACTACCCTGACCTGCCACTACACCACCCTAGCCTGCCACTATACCACCCTATACTACCCTAACCTGCCACTATACAACCCTATACTATCATTTACAGGGACCGGCTTGGGGTGTGCCCCGTGACCATGCATTGCCTGCAGGGCGCTGGTCAGGATACACGGGGGGGGGGGGGAGGGAGTGACATCATGTTTTACCGCACCAGGTGACACCAGCCCTAGTGACGCCACTGGCTCACACTTTATGATCAGTTACAGCAAACTGTTTTTTTCTTTTGGGATAAAATTATTACGTTAATAAATAAAAGCTGATCATTTAAATCCCCCCTGCCAGTGTTTAGGTGGTTTGTCTCAGCCACTGATACATTCTGCTGGAGAGTTTGTGCTGTGAAAAACATCAGACATGCTGGCTGGAATACCATATGAAAACAGAAGAAAGCAAGTTGCAAAATAGAACACTAATGCAGCCATCACATCCAAGAACTGGTAAGCTGCAATATAATAAATGTTTGCTTTGGGGTTTAATACTGCTTTAAAATGATTTTGCACAAAGCGGTCCCTTACCTCCTCTTCTGTCCGCTTCTCCTTTCCTCTGGGTGGCACTACAACAGGCCATGTGCTGAGGGGGCACCCGTGCAGGCGTTGTCTCGAGCTGGGCTGTGTGCGTCCATAGACACACACAGCCCAGCCCCGCTCCATTTTTACAGGATTTGACTGCCTGTGTCTCCTGTGAGACAAGAGAAAGGAGAGTACCACTGCAGCCAGGGACAGCGCTGGATTGACTACTTAGTAAGGTAAGTGTTTAGGAATTGGGGAGGGGGTGGAAGAACAAGTAGTGGGGTGTTTTTTTTTATTTTATTTTTTTACCTTAATGCATAGAATACATTCAAGTGAAAAATATTTAGACTTCAGAAGCACTTTAACCCTCTTTACCCAAAGCAAAAGAAAAATGGTGCCTAACAGGTGTCTAAGATGAATCATCTCATTGCTTTGAAGAAGAAAACTTTTACTTCTTGATTCTGGAACAGGAAATAAAGGGAAATCTCCCCATTACTTATTGAACGCAGTTGGTGACCATATGAGCCAGACAGCTAGCATCTTCAACAGAGGATTGACACGGGGAACTCAAACATGTGCTTCTCAGGAAAGGGTTTGCCTTATGCAGGAAGCTAATTCCACTTCCTCGTATACAGGTGAACACTGGAAGGAGCATAATAGGAAAAATATAGAAAGAAAGTAAAAAATGTAAAAAATAATTTCAGGCAAATATTACAGTAATATCTAATATTGATAAAATCTACTTATTTCAAATGTAATGTAACTTTCCTTTAACCACTTACCCCCGGAAGATTTGACTGCTGAATGACCAGGCCATTTTTTCACAATTCGGTACTGCGTCGATTTAACTTACAATTGCGCGGTCGTGCGACGTTGCACCCAAACAAAATTTACGTTCTTTTTTCACCACAAATAGAGCTTTCTTTTGGTGGTATTTGATCATCTGTGTTTTTTATTTTTTGCGTTATAAACAAAAAAAGAGTGACAATTTTGAAAAAAACACGATATTTTGTACTTTTTGCTATAATAAATATCCCAATTTTTTTATTTTTTTTTAAAAGCAAAATTTTTCTCAGTTTAGGCTGATACGTATTCTTCTACATATTTTTGGTAAAAAAAAAAAAAATCGCAATAAGCGGATATTGATTGATTTGCGGAAAAGTTATAGCATCTACAAAATAGGAGATGGATTTATAGTATTTTTATTATTATTATTTTTTTTTTTTACCGGTAATGGCGGCGATCTGCGATTTTTACCGGGACTGTGACATTATGACAGACACAAAGACTTTAAGAGTATAGCCTCAGGTAGGTAAAATTAGACGAATGTACCATCATCCATAGATTAATTCAAGAATGTTTTTTTTTTAGGTTATGGGGGTAATAAGACAGCTGTACATACTATCCTTTCATACCAAACCAGAACCAAAAAATTGGTGTTGGACTATACCGGTACTTTATATATAAAGGTAAGAAGGAGATTGGAAATAAAAATTTAATACAAGTTTAATGAATAGCAAAAGTAACAAAATACAGAATATGACACTTAAAATGTTAATACACCCCAGATTCATGTGTACAGTTACTCATAATAGAGTTCAATTCTGGTGGCGTAGATGGAGGGTTCCTCTACTAGTTTCGCGGATTGTCCGCTTCTTCAGGAGGAGGTCTATATAGTAAATAAATAATACAGAATTCATAACAATTAACAATTAGTATTAATTATATAAGTACAATATTGTAAATTCAATAAAAGTAACAATTAGGATAAGGGGAAAAGAAGGAAATTTCACTCACCCAGAAATTCAAGGAAAAAAGAGGGAGGGAGATAAAAACAAAATGTGGAGAAATGGGTCCCCTCTATGTTCCCCCCCCCCCCGGCGGGCATGGGGGATAAGGTGCGTATGGTACTGGAAAGGGAAGGGGAAAAAAAAAAGGATTTTTTGGTTTGAGAAATATTATACACAATGGGGGCATATATGCATATAAAAGTACGGTAAGTAAATGCACATATACCCATGCTAGGACAATAATACTCCAAATAATATACCTGTTTTTACCTGGTAAAAGTATAGGAATAGGGTAAAGGTAGAAGTCCAATAACGTTATGAATTCGATATCTTGAGCCTATAAGGTTGTGCTGTTACTATTGAGGATAAATAATTGCTGCAAAAAGTAGAAGGAAAACCAAGGGCAATATATTGTGGGTACAGAAATTAAATCTAAAATCTAAAGATTATTTAAAGACTACTGGGAGCTGACTATCACCACTCACATACACCGTTATGGCGCAACCCCCTACTTCGTGAGTTGTATAGCTTACCCGATGTAGACTTGTGGGCTTCTAGGGGGATACTCTATCTGCACCAGGTGGTGACTCCTATGGGCGTAAGGGATTTTCCCTCCTTACAAGTGGAATTTAACATACCCCCTCACATGCACTTTCGCTACTTGCAATTGCGACACACGCTCCGTGCGCAATTTGCTCAGGACCTCCCGAATGTGCAGTCGTTAGCTTTGACAGAAGTAATTATGGGGGACGAACCGACTAAATTGATTTCGACTCTATACGGCTTACTCCGGGCCCGCTTGGTGGCGCAAATCACTGAACGGGCTAGATTGAGATGGGAAGAGGATATAGGTCCCTTTGATGGGGAGGAATGGAAGGATGCTCTCGAGAACATTAAACAGGCTTCACTTAACTTACCTGACCGACTAACGCAGTACTATGTGGTGCATAAGTCATATCTCACCCCTGTCCGGATAGCTAAGTATCACCCTGACTATGACCCGAAGTGTCCCAGATGCTCTTGTACGACTGGTACTTTCTACCATCTTCTATGGCAATGCCCAATGATCCAGGAGTATTGGGGGCAGATTATTAAGTTCCTACACGACCATATGGGTTCACCCCTTCAACTTGACCCTAAAAGTTGCCTACTCAGCATATTTCCTGATACCACTGTTGATAAATACTTGGCTACATTTTTGCACTCTACGCTGTTTACTGCACGAAAGCTTGTGGCTAAATACTGGATGCGTCCAACCATGCCTACCATGCGGGAATGGGTGATAGACATTAATCGTAAGCTACCCTTGGTTAAACTAGTATATAGACACCGTGGGTATCCAGCCAAATACCACAGAATATGGGATAGGTGGGCGGAAAATCTACATACATGTGTGGAGTGAGTTGTGTTGGAGTCCATACCACAATTGTCAGGAAACTTCTTTACTGTATGATATATTACTGTCCTTCACCTATGAAGAGTTTAATGTCTGTAACTACTGTAATGAGTTGTTAAAACTGAGTTGTTCAATAAACTTGTGCTGTTTAAAAAAAAAAAAAAAAAAAGATTATTTAAAGATTATTTTGGGGTATGCTACCTGGTTGATGTAAACTCCCAGGGTGACGGGGCCGCTAGTGCGTCAATGCCAGAGCCAAATCTGGGATAGTGGATGTAATAGGTGTATATAGCAACAAAGCACACCTCGTCCTGCGTTGCTGTACACTCAATAGTCCGGGGCTGTAGCACTACTCCATATCTCATTAGGAAATGTAAAACCGCTGCGTCTGTATATAGGAAGGAACCAGAGATAGATCTATGTAGTAACACAAGAAATATCTCATGCAACCATACTAAAATACTTGATTAATGTTAAAAAGAAGCATTACCTGATAGGCGTAGATATTAAGGCAGAAAGAACTGGTCCTGTACCACCGCAAACCCAAACACAGCGGTCTAAACAGACCGCTGTTTTATGGGATCCCCAACAGGTGTTCCGTCAGGCGTGTCGGCGGTGTCTGACGTCACATCGTCAGCGCCTCCGCACTGCACAGGTGCGGCGCAAATGAGCGTCGCACCGGAAGTGCGCTGGGAAGGGCGAATAGACAGCGGAAATACCGGTGTCACCGTCCTAAGGACCTGCAAGCCCAAGGGAGGGAGAAGGCAACCACTCACCAATCAGGCCAGGAGCAGCACATGTCCGCCGGGGGGAAGAAAAAAAAGGGCCGGGACTCCAGAAAACAAAATAGAACCAGAAACAAAATAAAACAAAACAAAAACCAAACAAGGCAAGAACAAAAACAACAAGAACAAAAACAACTATAAAAACAAAACAACACAAACCAAAACAAAATAGCACAAGACAAGAGAGGGAAAAAAATAAAATAATAAAATATATATTTTTTCCGTGAAACCGGGGGAAGGGAATCTCACACATATAGCAGAAATATAATCATAACAATTCATTTGATTTAAACATAAACACTCTAAAAAATACAGATAATGCAATAAAACATTTGATGATATAAGGCAATATAAATGCCACAATTTAGAGGAAAAAGGGAGCAGTTACCCAGAAGGAATATTAGGAGGGGAGGGGAGGGGGGGAAGGGGAGAGGGAAGAGAAAAAAAAAAAAAGAAAAGGAAGGGGAGAGAGAAAGAGGGGGGATGTTTGATGGAATGTTATTCAAGCTTTATTATCTAAAGGAAATATTTGTATGAAATTGTCTCGTTTAGTCCCGGGGGGTGGGTAGCATTGAGGCGTTCGATCCAGAGGGTTTCCCTCTGTAAGGGTTAGGGGGAATCACCTCCAATACAAAGAATTGAACGACAGAGGTGTCAAATCGATGGTGAAGGCCAATGTGTCTTCCAATGGTTGTAAGTTTGCCATTTCCTGATCATAAAGGTGGTCCCCAATGCGCTGTCTAAACTCTCGCGCAGTAGTTCACCATTAGGTAGCATAAAGTTATTTCCTTCCATAATCCATGGGCAGCGGGGGCACTCATTACATCTGTATGTACCCCGAGTATTATGACGTATCGGGGGTTGTGCAGTGTAATGGCTTTTAGTTAGATGGTCCCGTAGAGACCGGGCTCTGCGGAATACTAGTTCCGGGGTAGATCGAACAAGTTGAGATAGTATATGGTGGTCAGTAAGGAAGTGCCAATTTTTACTTAAAATATCGCGAAGGGTTGAGTGATGGGCAGAATAGGTTGTAATGAATCTAACAGACTCTTTTTCTGTAGTTTTAGGTCGTTTATGCAGTATCGTATTGCGGGAATATGAAGTTACTCTATTAAACGCTTTCCTCAAACAGGTCGAGGAGTATCCCCTCAGTAAAAGGCGATTACGTAAAGCATCAGCCTGTAGTTTGAAGTCTGTATCTAACGTACAGTTTCTGCGTAAGCGCAGATACTGCGCAAAGGGAATGCTGTGTATCAGTGGTTCCGGGTGGGCACTGGTAGCATAAAGGAGAGTGTTCCCTGCCGTGGGTTTCCGAAACAGGTCTGTGTAGAGAGTACCATCAGGATGTTTAATAATTAGTAGATCCAAGAAGGAAATTCTTTCAGGATCCAAATTAAATGTAAACTTTAAATTGAAATGATTATTACCTAGAGTCTGTATAAATTGTAGTAACTTATCCCTTGTTCCCGTCCAAACTAAAAATAGGTCATCCAAATATCGGTACCAAAGTAAAATGTCTTCTAAGAAAGGGGCCAGTTGGTCACAAGAGTGAACGTATCTCTCCCAGCCACCTAGATATAAATTCGCATATGCAGGTGCACAGGAGGTGCCCATTGCGACACCTCGGGCCTGTAAATAATATTGGTTATTAAATAAAAATAAATTTTTAGTGAGAATAAATTCCAATAGGGACAAAATAAATTTATTAAATGGCCATGTGTTTAAATCTTGTTCCTCCAGGAAGGATCCAGCCATTCGGACGCCCAACTCGTGGGGGATACTCGAGTACAAGACCTCGATATCTATCGCCACGAGGAGGGCATCCGGAGGGACCTGGATCCTGTCCAGATGTTGCAACAGGTCTGTGGTGTCCTTGATATAGGACGGTAAGCTTCGTACATGAGGCATTAAATATGCGTCCACCAGTTTACTGGCATTATCAGTTAAAGAGCCCATTCCTGAGACAATTGGTCTACCTGGGGGAAGTTTTAAGTTTTATGTGTTTTAGGGAGGGCATAGAAAGTGGGAACAATTGGGAACTTAGGAATTAGGAACTCTAAAGTATCCTTGTCAATGAGGCCCAAATTGTGGGCCTCGGTGCAAAGGGTACAGAGCTCCTGGTGAAATAGCATAGTGACAGACTGATCAATTGGTTGATACCAGATATTATTGTTTAAGATAGCCATACACATGTTTGTATATTGGTCATGGGTCATCAAGACAATATTTCCACCTTTGTCAGATGGTTTCACTACTAAATTTGTATGTCTCTGTAAAGACCTAAGCGCCCGAGATTGCTGATAATCTAGGTTAGGATTAATTTTATGCCAATGTTGCTTTTTTAAATCTTTAATAGTGGTTTGAAGAAATGTCCAGATAGCCGGACAGGTTGTAAGATCGGGAGCGCAGGCAAATTTTTTTAGAAATAGGCTCTAGTTGGTTAACAGTAAGGGATTGAGATAAATGAGGGGTTTGTGAAAGGGAAGGGGGGGGAGAGAAAAGAACCCTCGGTATCCCCTTCATCGTAGAGAAGCATCAAATCCCGAAGTTCCCTAAATTCAGCCATAGTGAAATGTTTAGTACTCTCTATGAGCTGGCGTTCGAGATTAGAGTTAGTGTGGTCTTTATTACACATGAATTTAAAGGTGAGGTTCCATGCAAACAAATATAAATCTTTAATGGTTTCAGTGATATTTAATTAATCTAGTGGGCAAAAGCCCAGTCCTAGGTGGAGTACAGATAATTCATCATCCGAAAAGGAATAGGGGGTGAGGTTTACAATGTTGTGGTCGGTGTGGGGTTGGGAATGTGTGGAGGGATTAATGTGGGTTTGAGGATGTATGAATCCAGATTCGCTTGTTGTTTCTTGAGATCTAAAAAAATTTGATCTCCGTTTATCTTAGTGTATTTATTAGTTATAAGTGAAGAGTTTAGGACTTTAGGGATAGTGCCATGTAATGTAGACTGACTAGGGGTTCCCTCTGCAATTAGTGGAGTTTCACTGGGTGTTTGTATAACCGGTACACGTGTATTTTTTGGTGTCTTAGATGGTTTTTTATCCTTCTAAGGCCGCGTACACACGGGCGGATTGTCTGCCCAACTAAGTTCGTCAGACAATCCGACAGACAGTCCGTCCAAATTTTGAATGAACGGACTTGACCACACACGATGAACAGACAGTCCGCTGAAAACTTGCGCGATGACGTGTACAGCACGTACGACGGGACTAGAAAAACGACGTCCAATACACTGCAATGCAACCTTCGGCCGTGTAAATCCTTTCTGAGCATGCGCCATACTTAGTCCGTCCAACTTGCCTACACACGAGCGGACTGTCCGCTGAAACCAAGTTTGGACGGACAAAATTACAGAAATTCCGAAAGACTAAGTCCGTCAGATTGTCCGCTGAAAAAGTCAGCTGAAGCCCACACACGAGCGGATTGTCCGCTGAAACACGGTTCAGCGGACTAAGTTGGGCAGACAATCCGCCCGTGTGTACGCGGCCTTAGTATTAGCTGGTGGGGTCCCCCCAGCATAGCGTGATCTTTTTCGGGACAAATTAGCCTCAGGTCTTAAAGGTCTTTCTCTCTCCCCTTCCTTTTCTTTTTTTTTTTTTCTTCCCTCTCCCCTTCCCCCCCTCCCCTCCCCTCCTAATATTCCTTCTGGGAAACTGCTCCCTTTTTCCTCTAAAATGTGGCATTTATATTGCCTTATATCATTAAATGTTTTATTGCATTATCTGTATTTTTTAGAGTGTTTATGTTTAAATCAAATGAATTGGTATGATTATATTTCTGCTATACGTGTGAGATTCCCTTCACCCGGTTTCACGGAAAAAAATATATATATATATTTTTTATTTACTTATTTATTTATTTTTTTTCCCTCTCTTGTCTTGTGCTATTTTGTTTTGGTTTGTGTTGTTTTGTTTTTATAGTTGTTTTTGTTCTTGTTGTTTTTGTTCTTGCCTTGTTTGGTTTTTGTTTTGTTTTATTTTGTTTCTGGTTCTATTTTGTTTTGTGGAGTCCCGACCCTTTTTTTCTTCCCCCCGGCGGACATGTGCTCCTCCTGGCCTGATTGGTGAGTGGTTGCCTTCTCCCTCCCTTGGGCTTGCAGGTCCTTAGGACGGTGACACCGGTATTTCCGCTGTCTATTCGCCCTTCCCAGTGCACTTCCGGTGCGTCGCTCATTTGCGCCGCACCTGTGCAGTGCGGAGGCGCTGACGATGTGACGTCAGACGCCGCCGACGTTCCCGCCGGCGGACACGCCTGACAGAACACCTGTTGGGGATCCCATAAAACAGCGGTCAGCAGTTCTTTCTGCCTTAATATTTACGCCTATCAGGTAATGCTTCTTTTTAACATTAATCGAGTATTTTAGTATGGTTGCATGAGATATTTCTGGTGTTACTACATAGATCTATCTCTGGCTCCTTCCTATATACAGACGCAGCGGTTTTACATTTCCTAATGAGATATGGAGTAGTGCTACAGCCCCAGACTATTGAGTGTACAGCAACGCAGGACGAGGTGTGCTTTGTTGCTATATACACCTATTACATCCACTATCCCAGATTTGGCTCTGGCATTGACACACTAGCGGCCCCGTCACCCTGGGAGTTTACATCAACCAGGTAGCATACCCAGGGCAGGACTTAGGGTGGTGGGGGCCCCTGGGCTTGAGTCACTTTCGGGCCCTACCTTCTATACATTACTTTAAATAGAACAAAATGATACATACACAAGCTATGTATTAGAGCTACACAATTCGGGATAAACTGAGAATAAAAATAGAGATCACGATTCTGAACAAACAACTAAACAAAATTACATAATTTATGTTAATTGCTGAAGTCTATTAAAAATGTTAAATTAATCTCAATAATTGTCATTGTAATAGGTTATTTCTCTCACATGGCATGTGTATACCACAAATGACACCCCAAAATACATTCTGCTACTCCTCCTGAGTATTACGATAATACATGTGTGGGACTTTTTCACAGCCTAGCCACTTAGAGAGGCCCAACATTCAGGGAGCACCCTCACGTGTTCTAGGAGCATAAATTACACATCTAACTTCTTGACTACCTATTACACTTTTGAAGGCCCTGGAGCACCAGGACATTGACATGTGTCAGTGATGTGGCACTGATAACAGATGGCACTAATACATGGCACTGATGACACGGGACACTGATGACAGATGGCACTAATACGTGACACTGATGACAGATGACACTAATACGTGACACTGATAGATGACACTAATGACACGTGACACTGATGACAGATGGCACCTAAAGGTGGCACTGGGGACATGTGGCACTGTGAGCACTTTATTTTCCCCCTTTTTTTCTACCTTGACGCTGCCGCCGTTCACTCTCCCTCTTCACACACTGTCTCTGTGGGAGGAGGGAGAGCTGGCGATGAGAGATGATCTCATATGTTTACATATGAGATCATCTCCCATTGGACACTGATCAAGTGCTAAATGGCCGCTGTAATTGGCCATTTAGCACGATCTGTGATTGGCTATGTCCAAGGGACACGTATTGGGGAAGTAAACAGAACGTCCAGGGACGTCCTCCCGGCAATTGCAGTCCACGCTGCAGCCATCTTTCGGCTATAGCGTGGACACCTAGTGTTTAAAACGTAAAGAAGATACGGTATTTAACCACTTTCAGAACGGACCAATTTGCTGGTCAAAGACCAGACCACTTTTTGCGATTCGGCACTGCGTCGATTTAACTGACAATTGCGCGGTCGTGCGACGTGGCTCCCAAACAAAATTGACGTCCTTTTTTTCCCACAAATAGAGCTTTCTTTTGGTGGTATTTGATCACCCCTGCGGTTTTTATTTTTTGCGCTATAAACGAAAATAGAGCGACAATTTTGAAAAAAACGCATTATTTTTTACCTTTTGTTATAATAAATATCCCCCAAAAATATATAAAAAAACATTTTTTTCCCTCAGTTTAGGCCGATACGTATTCTTCTACATATTTTTGGTAAAAAAAATCACAATAAGCGATTATTGATTGGTTTGCGCAAAAGTTATAGCGTTTACAAAATAGGGATAGTTTTATAGCATTTTTATTAATAATTTTTTATTATTTTTTTTTTTACTAGTAATGGCGGCGATCAGCGATTTTTACTGTGACTGCGACATTGTGGGGGACCCATCGGACATTTTTGACACATTTTTGGGACCATTGTCATTTATACAGTAATCACTGCTATATAAATGCAGTGATTCCTGTGTAAATGACACTGGCAGTGAAGGGGTTAACCAGTGGGTGGCAGTGTAGGGGTTAAGTGTTCCTAGGGGTGTGTTACTAACTGTGGGGGGGTTGGGCTTTCATTTAGTGAACACTGATCTCTGCTCCAATCACATGGAGCAGAGATCAGCGTCACTAGTTGCTAGGCAGAATGGAGAAATGCTGTTTACTCGGCATTTCCTCCATTCGGCCGCTCCGTGAGACGATCGCGGGGATGCCCGCGGCGTTCGAGACCGCGGGTCCCGCAACCGGACTCACGGGGGTCCCGACCAGCGTGGGAGCGCGCCGGCGGCGGCGCGCTCCCGATGACAGGGCGGCATTGAATATTGGACGTACCTGTACGCCAATATGCCTGCCCGTGCCATTCTGTCGACGTACTTCGTCGTGCGCTGGTCGGGAAGTGGTTAAAGCGTAAACAGGGGGGCCCACGGGGTGGTAAGTCCAGCCCTGAGCATACCCCAAAATAATCTTTAAATAATCTTTAGATTTTAGATTTAATTTCTGTAGCCACAATATATTGCCCTTGGTTTTCCTTCTACTTTTTGCAGCAATTATTTATCCTCAATAGTAACAGCACAACCTTATAGGCTCAAGATATCAAATTCATAACGTTATTGGACATCTACCTTTACCCTATTCCTATACTTTTACCAGGTAAAAACCGGTATATTATTTGGAGTATTATTGTCCTAGCATGGGTATATGTGCATTTACTTACTTTTATATGCATATATGCCCCCATTGTGTATAATATTTCTCAAACCAAAAAATCCTTTTTTTTTCCCCCCTTCCCTTTCCAGTACCATGCGCACCTTATCCCCCATGCCCGCCGGGGGGGGGGGGGGGGAACATAGAGGGGACCCATTTCTCCACATTTTGTTTTTATCTCCCTCCCTCTTTTTTCCTTGAATTTCTGGGTGAGTGAAATTTCCTTCTGTTCCCCTTATCCTAATTGTTACTTTTATTGAATTTACAATATTGTACTTATAATTAATACTAATTGTTAATTGTTATGAATTCTGTATTATTTATTTACTATATAGACCTCCTCCTGAAGAAGCGGACAATCCGCGAAACTAGTAGAGGAACCCTCCATCTACGCCACCAGAATTGAACTCTATTATGAGTAACTGTACACATGAATCTGGGGTGTATTAACATTTTAAGTGTCATATTCTGTATTTTGTTACTTTTGCTATTCATTAAACTTGTATTAAATTTTTATTTCCAATCTCCTTCTTACCTTTATATATAAAGTACCGGTATAGTCCAACACCAATTTTTTGGTTCTGGTTCAGTATGAAAGGATAGTATGTACAGCTGTCTTATTATGACAGACACATTGGACACTTTTGACACATTTTTGGGACCATTCACATTTATACAGCGATCAGTGCTATAAAAATGCAGTGATTACTGTAAAAAATTTACTGACAGGGAAGGGGTTAACACTAGGGGGTGATTAAGGGGTTAACTGTGTTCCCTATATGTGTTTCTAACTGTGGGGGGATAGGACTGTCTAGGAGGAGAGAGAGATCGATGTTCAATCATAGTAGGAACACACAATCTGTCTCCCCTCCCCTGAAAGAACTGGGATTTGTGTGTGTGTTCTAACTGAAGGGGGGGTGGGACTGTGTAGGGGAGATGACAGATCAATGTTCATGCTTTGTATGAACACACAATCCGTCTCTTCTCCCCTCAGAACCAGGATCTGTATGTTCTCGGTGTGTCACAAGTGATCGTGGGAGCCCGCCGGTCATCGCGCCTGCAGGGCACTCGCATCGGCTCTGGTGGCGAGCAGCAGGCGTGTGTGGCATGCCCCTAGTGGCCACAGGGTGAAGCAACGTAACATAAAGTAATTTCACCCAGCCGTGCCAATCTGCCGCTGTAAAATTTTGGCGGCTGGTCGGCAAGTGGTTAAATTAGCATATGGCTAGGTTTACATCTATGAATTTTTTTAGTGCATTTACAGATCCGGAGAAATGCACTACTATCTATTTAACCTTACAGTGGGTATAGAAATCCCCCATCTTAAAAATAATCCAGTTTTGTTGCTTTGCAGCTTGAAATGAAGACAGGCACAGTTTTTGTTTTACGCAGCTGTATTTACTAAGTACAACTTTTAACATCCAAGTGAAAGGTATAAAACCAACATGTCAGAAAAAAAAATTGCAAAAAACAGAATCACTGAGTTGTAAAAAGGATCACCCCCCCCCCCCCCCTTAAAAATGGCTTGTAAACTCAATCAGATGTAGCTAATCACCTTCTCAATGGCACACAAAGCCATTTGCCTTTCAACTGTGATCAGCTGTTGTCGTTTTGATTAGCTCATCATGAAAAGAGCTTTCCAGGAGCATTTCAGTCCCCGGTAATGTAACTGAAGCAAACAATCAACTATGGGTGGCAAGGCACTGTCACCGCGATCTCCGGGATAAAGTTGTGGACAGGCACAAATCAGGAGATCGATACATAAAAACGTCAAAGGGTTTATCAATGCGTAGAAGCAGAGTGAAATCTATTATTAAGAAGTGGAAGGCATTTGGTAGAACACAGACCCTCCCTGGATCAGGACCTCGCTCAAAGCTGGATAAAAGAGCCAGGAGGAAACTGGTCAGAGAGGCTACCAAGAGGCTAACAGCAACTCTGAAGCAGTTGTTGGAATTTATGACACAGAGTGGTAATTGTGTGCATTTGACCATATGACAAATTCTCTACAAATGTGGCTTATATAGGAGGGTTGCAAGAAAAAAAGCCCCTCCTCAAGAAAGGCCACATACAGTCACCACTGAGCTTTGCCAAAACGCACCTTGAAGATTCTGAGGCCACATGGAAAAAGGTGTTATGGACGGATGAGACTAAAATTTAATTATTTGGCCTCAACACTAAACGATATGTCTGGTGGAAAACCAATACAGCTCACTGTCCAAATAACACCATTCCTACAGTAAAGCATGGAGGGGGTAATATCTTGTTGTGGGGGGTTTCTGCAGCAGGGACTGGAGCACTTGTCAGGATTGAAGGAAAAAATGGATGGGACAAAATACCATCAAATTCTTGAGGAAAATCTGCTGCTCTCTGCCATAAAGTTGTCAATGGGAAGAAGGTTTACCTTCCAACATGACAATGACCCAAAGCACACAGAAGAAATGAGCCACACGGTGGTTGAAGGAACAAAAGGGAAATGCCCATGCATGGCCTAGTCACAGCTCAGACTTAAACCCCATTGAAAATCTGTGGATTGACTTGAAGACCGCAGTCCACAAACGGTCATCATCAAATTTAACTGAACATAAGCAGTTCTGCAAAGAAGAGCGGGCAAATATTGCAAAGTCTAGATGTGCAAAGTTAGTAAAAGACAAATCCCAACAAACTAAAGGCTGTAATTAAAGCAAATGGTGGTTCAACAAAATTCTGACATAAGGGGGTGATCCTTTTCTAACTCAGTGATTCTATTTTTTTTTTTTTGTTTGTTTTTTAATTGGACATGTTGGTGTTATATCTTTCATGGATGTTATAAGTTGCACTGAGTTAAATACAGCAGGATAAAACAAAAACGGTGTATGTCTTCATTTCAGGCTACAAAGCAACAAAATGTGATCATGTTAAAGGGGGGTGATTCTTTTCTATACCCACTATATTTCCTATGGGTCCTGTTCACATCTATGCAGTTTCCAGCAATGTGTTTTTTTTGGTGCATGGACTTTTTTTTTTTACACACAGCACGGTGCATTTTGGACTTTAATGGAATTGCATGAAAAATGCATGAAAAATGCACGTGAATGCATTTTTGTTGTATTTTCCTGCACAACAGACACCCCCTTAGGCTGCATTCACACCTATGCATTTTTAGTGCTTTTTGCATTTTGCAGATTTGCACTACAGAACGTGTTCCATAGGAAACCATGTTAAATGGACTGTAGTGCAAATATGCAAAATGCAAAAAGTACTAAAACTGCATAGGTGTGAATCCAGCCTTATAGCAACCTCAACGCTTCCCTAAAAATGCAAAATGTGCAGCAAAAAATAATCAACTGCACATGCATAGATGTAAACCTAACCTAATAGAGACAGACATTGAAAAAGGGTAGTAAGAAGCGATATATAAACTGACCACCAGATGGCAGCCTAGCTCCACCCACGCTGCGTGTATTCATTGCAGCTGATTTCATCATTCTCTTTGTACTTGGCTTAAATTCAGCTGCTTCGTGCAAGGTCATCCTGAGTAAAGCAAACTCAAGGATCAAAAAATAGAATCCATTCATTAGCCAGGAGTTCGGAAAATAAACAATAAATAAAATATTGAGCAATGGCTCTAAAAATATAAACAGTATTTAGAATAAAGTCTTATTTTCATTAGTTAGGGATTACACTTTGGGGGCCGGTCACAGCTCACCTTGGAACTCATTGTTGCTTCTGTGTAAAGGTGTACTTTGGCACCTGAAATTCCCAAAGTTCCTTATGTGCAGTTATGTGATTTTTTTTAAAATAAGTTTTCATATACAGCGCCTTGAAAAAGTATTCATACCCCTTGACATTTTCAACATTTTGTCATGTTACAACCAAAAATGGAAATGTATTTTATTGGGTTTTCAAATTGTTTTTACAAATAAATATGTGAAAAGTGTGGCAATTACAGCTACAAGTCTTTTTGGGGATGTCTCTACCAGCTTTGCACATCTAGAGAGTCACATTTTTGCCCATTCTTCTTTGTAAAATATCTCAAGCTCTGTCAGATTGGATGGAGAGCGTCTGTGAACAGCAATTTTCAAGTCTTGCCACAGATTCTCAACTGGATTTAGGTCTGGACTTTGGGCCATTCTAACACATGAATATGCTTTGATCTATATCATTCCATTGTAGCTCTGGCTGTATGTTTAGGGTCGTTGTCCTGCTGGAAGGCGAACCTCCGCCCCAGTCTCAAGTCTTTTACAGACTCTAACAGGTTTCTTCTAAGATTGCCCTGTATTTGGCTCCATTCATCTTCCCATCAACTCTGACCAGCTTCCCTGTCCCCGCTGAAGAAAAGCATCCAAACAACATGATGCTGCCACCACCATGTTTCACAGTAGGGATGGTGTGTTCAGGGTTATATGAAGTGTTAGTTTTCTGCCACACATAGTGTTTTGCTTTTAGGCCAAAAAGTGCAATTTTGGTCTCTTCTGATCAGAGCACCTTCTTCCACATGTTTGCTGTGTCTCCCACATGGCTTCTCACAAACTGCAAACGGGACTTCTTCTGACTTTCTTTCAACAATGGCTTTCTTCTTGCCCAGATTTGTGGAGATCACGACTAATAGTTGTCCTGTGGACAGATTCTCCCTCCTGAGCTGTGGATCTCTGCAGCTCCTCCAGAGTTACCATGGACCTCTTGGCCTCTTCTCTGATGAATGTTCTCCTTGCCCGGCCTGTCAGTTTAGGTGGACGGCCATGTCTTGGTAGGTTTTCAGTTGTGCCATACTCTCTCCATTTTCAAATGATGGATTGAACAGTACTCCCTGAGATGTTCAAAGCTTGGAAACATTTTTTATAACCTATCCCTGCTTAAAACTTCTCCACAACTTTATCCCTGGCCTGTCTGGTGTGTTCCTTGGCCTTCACGATGCTGTTTGTTCACTAAGGTTCTCTCACAAACTTCTAAGGGCTTCACAGAACAGCTGTATTTATACTGAGATTAAATTACACACAGGGGGACTCTATTTACTAATTAGGTGACTTCTGAAGGCAATTGGTTCCACTAGATTTTAGTTAGGGGTATCAGAGTAACTGGGGCTGAATACAAATGCACCCCACGCTTTTCACATATTTATTTCTTATTTGTAAAACATGTTATGAATTATTTATAATTTTCCTTCCACTTCACAATCACTTTGTGTTGATCTATCACATAAAATCCCAATAAAATACATTTATGTTTTTGGTTGTAACATGACAAAATGTGGGAAATGTCAAAGGGTATGAATACTTTTTCAAGGCACTGTAATTTTGTATCAATGGGTATATGTACATTACAGGTTTTTATATAGCGCCAACAATTTATACAGCTCTTTACATACTGTACATTTTCATCAGTCCATGCCCTCAGGGGCTTACAATCGAATCCTTATCTCATGTACATGCATACATACACACACTAGGGCCAATTTAGACAGGATCCAAACAACCTACCAGCACGTCTTTAGAGTGTGGGAGGAAACCGGACTACCCGGATGAAACCCAGGCAAGTACAAAGAGAACATGCAAACTCCATGCAGGTACTGTCCTGGTTGGGATTTGTACTGAGGACCCCAGTGTTGTATGGCAGGAGTGCTAACCCCTACGTAGTGCCCTATTGATTACATACATATATATATACATTTTTGAATATACATTTTTAGAAACACGCTATCACATACTGTACCTCACAACTTTTTGAGATGGAAACGAGGGACACCTATTAGCAAAAGTATGTAGGCATAGGACACACACCCTGCCACGCCCCCTTAAAGGAGAATTAAACAAAAACCCAAAAGTGATACATTTTTTAATTTTTATTGTTTTATACTGGCTTTTTCGAAATTTACAAATACAGCAATTTAGAATTTGGATGAACGCTGGGAAACACTTTTTGATAGATCAGTAATGCATTTTCAGGGATCAATCAGGTTCTGCATGTGGAGGTAGTAGGGATCAATCAGGTTCTGCACATGGAGGTAGTAGGGATCAATCAGGTTTTACACGTGGAGGTAGTAGGGATCAATCATGTTTTACACGTGGAGGTAGTAGGAGGAAAGCAGGTTTTGAATATGGAGGTAGTAGGGTGCGAGTAGGTTCTGCATGTAAAGGTAGTAGGGAAGAGCAGGTTTTTCAGGACAAGGCTGTAGTTGGGCTGCACCATCTAGAGGCAGGACACATCTGCCCTTCTATCTCTTTCTAAACAGGGACCGGATGGCAAATCTGTAAGGCTGCTTTCACACTGGGGCGGGAGCGGCGTCGGCAGTAAAGCGCCGCTATTTTTAGCGGCGCTTTACCGTCGTTTTAGCGGCGGTCTGCGGGCGCTAGCGGGGTGGTTTTGCCGGCGGTATTGCCGCGGTGTCCCATTGATTTCAATGGGTAGGAGCGGTATAGGAGCGGTGAATACACCGCTCCTTCACCGCTCCAAAGATGCGGCTAGCAGGACTTTTTTCACCGTCCTGCCAGCGCATCGCTCCAGTGTGAAAGCCCTCCGGCTTTCACACTGGAGGGAAAGGGGCCGGTTTTTTTCAGGCGCTACACAGGCGCTATTTTTAGCGCTGTAACGCCTGAATACCGCCCCAGTGTGAAAGCAGCCTAACTAAAGAGAAACCACTTAGGTTGTTTTGCATCATGGCTCTAACACAGCTTCCAATGATTCTTAAAATAGAATTGTATTCCTTTATTTGCTTTAACCACTTGCCGACCGCTGCGCGCAGATATACGTTGGCACAAAGGCAGCGGTGGGCAAATGGGCGTACCTGTACGTCCCCGTTAATTAGCAGGGCTAACTCACACGCCCACCGCGTAGAGCGTGACCGATCGAGACCTTCGGTCTCCTGGCATTTGTGTCACGGAGCCGCAGAACAGGGAAGTGCCTATGTAAACAAGGCATTGCCCCGTTCTGCCTGGTGAAATGACAGAGATCATCGCTCCCTGTCATCAGGAGCGGTGATCGCTGTCATGTAAGTTGAAGCCCACCCCCCCCCACAGTTAGAATCACTCCCTAGGACACACTTAACCCCGTGATTGCCCCCTAGTGGTTAACCCCTTCCCTGCCAGTGTCATTTACATAGTAATCAGTGCATTTTATAGCACTGATCGCTGTATAAATGACAATGGTGCCTAATTAGTGTCAAAAGTGTCTGATCTGTCTGCCATAATGTCGCAGTCCCGATAAAAATTGCAGCCATTACTAATAAAAAAAAAATAATAATAAAAATGACATACAGTGCCTTGCGAAAGTATTCGGCCCCCTTGAACTTTTCAACCTTTTTCCACATTTCAGGCTTCAAACATAAAGATATAACATTTTTATTTTTTGTGAAGAATCACCAACAAGTGGGACACAATTGTGAAGTGGAACGAAATCTATTGGATAATTTAAACTTTTTTAGCAAATAAAAAACTGAAAAGTGGTGCGTGCAAAATTATTCGGCCCCTTTACTTTCAGTGCAGCAAACTCACTTCAGAAGTTCAGCGAGGATCTCTGAATGATCCAATGTTGTCCTAAATGACTGATGGTGATAAATAGAATCCACCTGTGTAATCAAGTCTCTGTATAAATGCACCTGCTCTGTGATAGTCTCAGGGTTCTGTTGAAAGCGCAGAGAGCATCATGAAGACCAAGGAACACACCAGGCAGGTCCATAATACTGTTGTGGAGAAGTTTAAAGCCGGATTTGGATACAAAAAGATTTCCCAAGCTTTAAACATCCCAAGGAGCACTGTGCAAGCGATCATGTTGAAATGGAAGGAGTATCAGACCACTGCAAATCTACCAAGACCTGGTTGTCCCTCTAAACTTTCAGCTCAGACAAGGAGAAGACTGATCAGAGATGCAGCCAAGAGGCCCATGATCACTCTGGATGAACTGCAGAGAACTACAGCTGAGGTGGGAGAGTCTGTCCATAGGACAACAATCAGTCGTACACTGCACAAATCTGGCCTTTATGGAAGAGTGGCAAGAAGAAAGCCATTTCTCAAAGATATCCATAAAAAGTCTTGTCTAAAGTTTGCCACAAGCCACCTGGGAGACACACCAAACATGTGGAAGAAGGTGCTCTGGTCAGATGAAACCAAAATCAAACTTTTTGCCCACAATGCAAAACGATATGTTTGGCGTAAAAGCAACACAGCTCATCACCCTCAACACACCATCCCCACTGTCAAACATGGTGGTGGCAGCATCATGGTTTGGGCCTGCTTTTCTTCAGCAGGGACAGGGAAGATGGTTAAAATTGAGGGGAAGATGGATGCAGCCAAATACAGGACCATTCTGGATGAAAACCTGTTGGAGTCTGCAAAAGACCTGAAACTGGGACAGAGATTTATCTTCCAACAAGACAATGACCCCAAACATACAGCAAACTCTACAAAGGAATGGTTCACAAATAAACGTATCCAGGTGTTAGAATGGCCAAGTCAAAGTCCAGACCTGAATCCAATCGAGAATCTGTGGAAAGAGCTGAAAACTGCTGTTCACAAACGCTCTCCATCCAACCTCACTGAGCTCGAGCTGTTTTGCAAGGAAGAATGGGCAAGAATTTCAGTCTCTCGATGTGCAAAACTGATAGAGACATACCCCAAGCGACTTGCAGCTGTAATCGCAGCAAAAGGTGGCTCTACAAAGTATTAACGCAAGGGGGCCGAATAATTTTGCACGCCCCACTTTTCATTTTTTTATTAGTTAAAAAAGTTTCAAAAATCCAATAGATTTCACAATTGTGTCCCACTTGTTGGTGATTCTTCACAAAAAATTAAAATTTTATATCTTTATGTTTGAAGCCTGAAATGTGGCAAAAGGTTGAAAAGTTCAAGGGGGCCGAATACTTTCACAAGGCACTGTAAAACTATCTCCTGTTTTGTAGACGCTATAACTAATAATATATACGCTTATTGCGATTTTTTTTTTTTTTACCAAAAATATGTAGAAGAATACGTATTGGCCTAAACTTTATTTTTATATTTTATATATATATTTGGGGTATATATATTATAGCAAAAAGTAAAAAAATATAATATTTTTTTCAAAATTGTCGTTTTTTTTTTGTTAATAGTGCAAAAAAAAAAAAAAAAACCTGCAGAGGTGGTCAAATACCACCAAAAGAAAGCTCCATTTGTGGGAAGAAAAGTACGTCAATTTTGTTTGTCTACAGTGTCGCATGACCGATTAACTAGCAGTAAAAGTGATGCAGTGCCGAATCGCAAAAAGTGCTCTGGTCAGGAAGGGGGTAAAATGTTCCAGGGCTGAAGCCGTTAAAGTGTAATAACTGCCAGCAGAGTAATTACCCTCTGTCTTCCCAAGTTCTGTGTGATGGGGAGGAGAGACAGGGCAATTGCTCTGGTGAGAGTGGTTCCTGTGCCCTGTATACCCCAGGGAGGAAGCAGGGATGTAAACTGAACACAAGGACCGGCTTCTGTGCTTAGTGTGGTCTGGAACGATCATGAGGGGCTTCATATACAAGGGGGCTGGCCGGATCGCCATGTATTCTCTGAGTCTTTATCTGCTTATCTAAATAAAAGCAACAAGTATGTTATTTGTGAGGGACAGAGGAAAGTGGTCTCTAACCTTTATCATTAGGTCAATATATACGTTAATGGAATGATCATTATTCTGTGGGCTCCAAAGTGGAGGAAAAGCTGTACAAACAAGTGTGGAATTATGGTCATGGGACTGTAAATGAGGCAATCATTTGATATTATTGGATAAAAAAATAAATATATATATAATAATTTATTATACATGAAATAAATTCGGAATCAACACAAGCATCAACATCCAGATGCCATACAAGCATATGTAAAAAGACTAACATAAAAAATATACATACAGTAACACAATTCATAATATATCATAATTTAATAAAAAGGTGCATAATTGAGGTCTGAATAGTATATCTTGGCATCTATGGATCCCTACGCGTTTCATGGATACCTGTCCAATCACTATCTGAAAATGTAGAGCTTGTGTTTAGATTGAAAAAAGTCTCATATATGTATAGGATATAATGATAAACTCCCCCTAACTAATATATATATATATCTTTGTTACTTACAGTACATATATAATGCCCAAACATGTTAGGGATGGAGGCATTTCTCTGTGTATGCTTTAGATCAGATTCTCTTGTTTTCTGAGAGAAAAGTAGTCTACAGCAAATGCTGCTGTCAGAACTCACTGGTAGGGTATATGCCAATTCACCTGGGTTTTATATGTAAGCGGCTTGCTGAATTCTAATATTGATGTTAAAATCTCACTATTTTCAAGATTGATAGTTAAACTATGATCAAAAAGGGGAAACTGGGACCTGGACACATTTTTTTTAAAACACTGTACAGTGGGGAAAGGGTTCTTTTAGGGTGATTTCAAAGGCAACATGGAAATAAACAGCTGGTACTGCCCATGGAGGTAGTAGGGGGAAAACTGGTTCTGCATGTGGAAGTTGCAGGAGGTGAGCTGATTCTGCACGTGAAGGTAGTAGGAGGCAAACAGATTCTGCATGTGGAGGTAGTAGGGATCAATCAGGTTCTGAACATGGAGGTAGTAGAGATCAATCAGGTTCTACATATGGAGGTAGTAGGGATGAATCAGGTTCTGCATGTGGAGGTAGTAGGGATCAATCAGGTTCTACATATGGAGGTAGTAGGGATCAATCAGGTTCTGCATGTGGAGGTAGTAGGGATCAATCAGGTTCTGCACTTGGAGGTAGTAGGGATCAATCAGGTTCTGCACTTGGAGGTAGTAGGGATCAATCAGGTTATGCACGTGGAGGTAGTAGGGATCAATCAGGTTCTGCACATGAAGATAGTAGGAGGAAAGCAGGTTCTGCACGTGGAGGTAGTAGGGATCAATCAGGTTCTGCACGTGGTGGTAGTAGGGATCAATCAGGTTCTGCACATGAAGGTAGTAGGGATCAATTAGGTTCGGCACTTGGAGGTAGTAGGGATCAATCAGGTTCTGCACATGGAGGTAGTAGGGATCAACCAGGTTCTGCACATGGAGGTAGTAGCAGGAAAGCAGGTTCTACATATGGCGGTAGTAGGGATCAATCAGGTTCTGCACGTGGAGGTAGTAGGGAAGAGCAGGTTTTTCAGGCTGTGGTTGGGCTGCACCATCTAGAGGCAGAACACATCTGCCCTTCTATCATGCCGGGATGGCAAATCTGTAACTAAAGCATTTACAAGCGATCATGGCATGGACTACTGGGTGCCTGCTGCTCCTGCATGTGTATTGTCAGAAAGGATCTTCAGGGCAGCGGGAAGGTAAGGGGGGGGGGGGATTTTTAAAGGAATAAAACACATGACACTAGGATCGCAGAGAACTATCATACACCACCCCAGTCTATGAGCATTGGTTCATTCTTTTCCTGGGTTTTTGAATTCCTTTATTGCTCATTAGCTGCAGTGGAATGTATTGGTCCGTTCATGACCAGGCTGACGTCCATCTATCACATACCACAATGTTGTTCATCTTGATTATTCAACATGGTGGAAAATGTGCAGCAGGACCCCATGCTTTGAGTTTCCATGGAGTGGGATTCATGACATGCCCAGAGTTTTTCCTACATCCTCTGCGGTCATAGAGTGAGGGGGCCCTGGAAAGAATCCGTTCAGCATGGCGACACCTATTTCATAAGGAAGGCAGCTATGCACTAACATTTCTTGTAATCATAAAACATAATAAGGGTGTCCTTCTCTTTGTTTAAGGTATGCAAACTTCAAAAACATTTCTTAACTCTGAATATTGCAGGTGATTACAGCTTTATAGTACCAGCTACACAGACTTTAGGCACAATTTTTGTATTGAATGCTTTAAAGGCACCCATAGACAAGTGACTAAAGTCATGACCTCGTGGTGCATCTAGCTTATGGAGTGCTTTGCACCCAAAACTTGTTGAGCAGTCAGATCATTCCTGCACTTCTGGCTGCCCTCTAAAGTCTCATTGCTGTTTTATTCTGATCATATACATCGTGTTACTGTATATGCAATGATTATGAAGATTATGAATATGGGCACAATCATAAGGGCCAATGTTGGTGGGCTTTTGTTCCTGTTTAGAACAAGTTTATGGGAATGAAGGTCAGAAGAAGGTCGGGAGAAGACAGTAATTATTGCTAGCAGTTACAGCAGGGACGTGCGGTGAAGTCACTGGCTGGTGAGGCACTGGATAGTATCAGAGCCAGATACACACAGGTTACATACGCTGCAATTCTTAGCCCCTGTACACACAGTCGGAGATTTCGACAACCAAATCCGTCGGATTTTGTCCGTCGGATCTTGTCCGAAACTGTTGCATACACACGGTCAAACTAAGTTGTCGAAAAATCTGATCTTTCGGAACGTGATGACGTAATTTTGTTACGATGGGACTACGTTCAGGCTAGTAGCCAATAGCTTTGATGTAGGAATTTGATCTGAGCATGCGTGGCACTTGGTCCGATCAAAATTCTCTACATATGATCGGAGTATGTCCGATCGAACCAGTTGGTCGGAAAATATTTCCAACAAGTTGGAAAGTTGGGTCCGATGGATATTCCGACAGAATCAGTCCGATGCATACCACACACAGTCGGATTATCCGACAACACGGTCCGATAGGACACATTCCGACGGATTCTCCGACCGTGTGTACAAGGGCTTAGAGCAAGAGCAATAATTCTAGCACTAGACCTCGTCTGTAACTCTGAACATGTAACCTGTAAATAATTTTAAAGCGTCTCCTATGGAGCTTTTTAATTACTGAAGTTTGGCGCCATTCCCCGAGTGTGCGCAATTTTAACCATCAGCCGACCTGCCACCGTCATTATACTGCGGCATGTTGGCTCTCCTGGGCAAATCACCGTACGTCGGCTCTTTAAATAGACTTAGACTTAAGAGCTAATCCACATGCCCGAGGGCTACAATGATCATTGGGTGCCACCTGCGATCGCTCCTCAGAAATGTAAACCGACAGATACCCCGTTCTGTCAGGAAGAGAAGCAGTGGCGGCGCCACCCCCTCTATCACCAATAGATAGAATCATGCATTGTGAGAAAAACAGGAAATTGTGGGTAAATATTATACACATAAACACATGTTTTTTTCCTTCTAGTTAAGAGGGTTGGGCTGGAAGGGAACATTTGTCTTGACCCTTTCTATGACAGTGCAGTGAGAGAAGAGCCTCCATTGCAGCATTTTTATTGGACAGCTGGGGCCAATGGTACTTTATCATTGGTCCAAGGCTCCAAGCTGTCCATTGAGCTCAGTGCCTCTGACAAGAAGTGAGAAGAGGCTCTGTGAGCTCATCCTCTCAGTCTGCTGCAGAGTGTGCCAGCTTGTATTTAAATCGTATCTACTCTGTATGTAGCTTCTGACAGGCTGCACAAGGAGCCCCATATCTCCAGAAACATAGGTCGTAGGAGCATCTCCTGGGCTTATCTCTATTATAGATATCTAATGGGTTTATAGTTGTAGCACCTTCTACCTTAGGTGCAGGTAAATTAAGGCAGGCCTAGCTGTGAGCTAGGCCTGTTCGTTTTGATCTGGGGGCTGGGAGTGGCTTTGAGAGTAGCAGCAGGTGAGTGACATGCATTTCATCTCTCTGGCGCCTCCTATGTTTCTGGAAGGTTCTGGAAAAGAGGAAGGCAGAGGAATGGAGTGGCATGGAGAGTATCTGGGAGCCCTGACCAATCCCCAACTAGGATTAGCAGGGGACAGGCCTCCTATATATGCTCATGGTCAGCCTGCTGTGAGAGGAGTTGTTCGGGTGAAAGAACTAGTGATGGAGTGTTAGGCTTTCGTGGCCTTGGAGGAGACCCCCTTTCTGGGCAGGTGAGGGGTGACCTAGGGCCTGGAGCTTGGGAGCTGGGAAGGAACCCCTTCATACAACACTATCTCCGGGTGTCCTGAACAGGAGCAGGAAGAGGACAGCGGGAAGCATTGCCGGGCAAGTAACTAGGAGGGATCCATTCCGGGGTCGGGGAGTGACAGGCACAGTGAGAAGATCTGGGAGAGACATGCCACAAGTGGATGTAGAGCCAGAGGGAGAGACTGATGTTGCTGGTGTTTGAATCAAGTTGCTGCAGCCAGGAGGGTTGGAAGGACTTGCAAAGGACTTTCTGGGATCAGTAGTCCACCAAGAAGCACAAAAAGTACTCTTCTCTTAGCTATTGGTTGCTACACCAAAGGGAACTGCAGATCCCTGCCAGCAAATGGTGGATATTGAACAGTTGCAACTTATTCAGAGTGAGATCTAACCATGTGCTAACTGTGACGGGAATCTAGGATTGGTCCAAGGCTCCAAGCTGTCCATTGAGCTCAGTGCCTCTGACAAGAAGTGAGAAGAGGCTCTGTGAGCTCATCCTCTCAGTCTGCTGCAGAGTGTGCCAGCTTGTATTTAAATCGTATCTACTCTGTATGTAGCTTCTGACAGGCTGCACAAGGAGCCCCATATCTCCAGAAACATAGGTCGTAGGAGCATCTCCTGGGCTTATCTCTATTATAGATATCTAATGGGTTTATAGTTGTAGCACCTTCTACCTTAGGTGCAGGTAAATTAAGGCAGGCCTAGCTGTGAGCTAGGAACCCCTTCATACAACACTATCTCCGGGTGTCCTGAACAGGAGCAGGAAGAGGACAGCGGGAAGCATTGCCGGGCAAGTAACTAGGAGGGATCCATTCCGGGGTCGGGGAGTGACAGGCACAGTGAGAAGATCTGGGAGAGACATGCCACAAGTGGATGTAGAGCCAGAGGGAGAGACTGATGTTGCTGGTGTTTGAATCAAGTTGCTGCAGCCAGGAGGGTTGGAAGGACTTGCAAAGGACTTTCTGGGATCAGTAGTCCACCAAGAAGCACAAAAAGTACTCTTCTCTTAGCTATTGGTTGCTACACCAAAGGGAACTGCAGATCCCTGCCAGCAAATGGTGGATATTGAACAGTTGCAACTTATTCAGAGTGAGATCTAACCATGTGCTAACTGTGACGGGAATCTAGGATTGCGTAGTAGAGAAAGTGGAGTTTACTCAAGTAATGTGCTGGAGGAGTATGAAGCTTTAGAGACTGCCCATATAGATTCAATAATCTTTTGGCCAAATAACACGATCAATTATCTGGGCATCCCATGTCCCGTTCCCCATCCAAGTTAAATCCCCTCAGTAAAAACAACAAAAACAAACTGATGAACTATTCCTTGTCTGGTAATGGCTGAGCAGGGTGACAGGTGGAACTACTACACTCATCGACCCCACGGGGGCACAGCTACATAGTACTCCCGGATTAAGGCTATCACTATATTTCTGGGAGCACAACGCTGATCTTTCTGGTCTCTTAAACTGTAGAGTTGCTGCAGCTACTATGCCTGCCATCCTCCTCATGCCCAATCGCAGAAGCCTTGGTATTAAGTGAACTCATTCACAAAATATAAAGGCTTCTGTGAATGGGTAGCAGATGGGAGGGACACATATAGCTGCTCTGTGTGCTTCTCT
Source organism: Lithobates pipiens (assembly GCF_037356315.1). Taxonomy (NCBI): domain Eukaryota; kingdom Metazoa; phylum Chordata; class Amphibia; order Anura; family Ranidae; genus Lithobates; species Lithobates pipiens. The sequence goes on along the minus strand of NW_027507764.1, from coordinate 560,985,653 downwards.
CCTCACAGATCATGGCGTGTGACATGTAAATAATAGCGATAAGTCTAGGAGATGTCATGAACATCGTTGGACTTAATTCATAATGTGCCTTAATATTTTCCTGGAATTCAGCTGTAAATACCTAGAAAAAGAAATAAACTAAACTATCCTAAATACATCCCAAAAATAACCCTCTAAATCAGCCTTTCTCACCCTTTTTCATCCAGAAGAGCCCCTAAAATGATTTCCAGGTCTCAGAGAACACCTACTAAAACCAATTTATCAGAGGACAAGCCATACAGTGGTTAGAATGCCGCCCTTACAGACAAAAAGATAATTGGGCCAGGCTGCTGATTTTGCCAAGTAACGTTGGCCCCGGAACTATGCAGACACCATCAGATGGAAGGTCAATCAGCCACAGATCAAGGAGGAACCCTTAGCAACCTTTGAAGGAACCCTAGGGTGCCACAGAACCCTGGTTTAAAATGGCTGCTCTAATTAAAGATGAAAAAAACTAAAAGTAGATTTTTTCATTCTTTTTAAGCAAATTTTGTTAAAGCAGCTCATTTTTTTGCCCCATTTTGGAATTTTTTTAAAATGGAATGCCAACATTAGATTGGCACTATATAAATCAATAAGTGTAATATACAGTGCCTTGCGAAAGTATTCGGCCCCCTTGAACTTTTCAACCTTTTGCCACATTTCAGGCTTCAAACATAAAGATATAAAATTTAAATTTTTTGTGAAGAATCACCAACAAGTGGGACACAATTGTGAAGTGGAACGAAATCTATTGGATTTTTGAAACTTTTTTAGCAAATAAAAAACTGAAAAGTGGTGCGTGCAAAATTGTAAGTGCAGCGAGAAGTTGCAAATCTGAAGTAGTTACAAACTTCTTTATGAACAGGTCCCTGTATGTCCTTGCCTTATACAATGACATTACAACAATATAAATGAGATAAAACTATAAGCTACAGGATTATAAAGGAAAGTAATAAATCTACTTGTATTTAAAGCTTATAGGGGGATATTTACTAAAGCGGGTGCACACAGAATATGGTGCAGCTGTGCATAGAAATCAGCTTCCAGGTTTTATTGTCAAAGCTTAACTTAAGGACCAGGCCTATTTTTCAAACTTGGTGTTTAGAAGTTAAAATCTTTTTTTTTTTGCTAGAAAATTACATAGAACACCAAACATTTTATATATATATATATATATATATATATATATATATATATATATATATATAATTTTTTTTTGGACACCCTAGAGAATAAAATGGCGGTCGTTGCAATACTTTATTTCACACCGTATTTGCACAGTGGTTTTATAAGTGCAATTGTTTTTTGAAAAGAAAAACACTTTTTTGAATAAAGTAAAGTTAGCCCAATTTTTTATATTGTGAAAGATAATGTTACGTTGAATAAATTGATACCCAACATGTCACGCTTCAAAATTGCGCCCGCTCGTGGAATGGCGACAAACTTTGACCCTTAAAAATCTCTATAGGCATCGTTTAAAAATTTCTACAGGTTACCAGTTTTGAGTTACAAAGGAGGTCTTTTACTAGAAGTATTGCTCTCGCTCTAACGATCACAACGATACCTCACATGTGTGATTTGAACACCGTTTTCATATGCGGCCGTGACTTACATATGTGTTCGCTTCTGCACGCGAGCTCGCGGGACGGGACGCTTAACATTTTTCTTTTTATTATTATTTATTTTACTTTTTTTTTTCTTCTTTTTTACACTGTCATTTAAAAAAAAATGGCTCTTACTTTATATGTAAACATTCATTGTAATAGAAAAAAAAGCATGACAGGAACTCTTAAATGTGAGTTCTGGGGTCAAAAAGACCCCGTATCTCATATTTACATTTAAATGCACTAAATAAATAAATAAATGCATGTCTTTATTTCCCCTTTAAGACCATTGGGCGGAAGTGACATTTGAGGTCGCTTCCGTCATCCAATGTTATGGAGAAAAGTGGAGGCCACCTTTCCCTCACTCGGCTCCATGTCTCAGAGGGGAGAGGACCAGATCGGCTCCGACGGCTCCGGTAAGTGGCGGAGACGACCGAAGCGCGGCAGGAAGCAGGGCCCTCTCCCACCCCCCATAAAAGTAATCTTGTGGTGAATCCACTGCTGAGACCACTTTTATCAGAAAGAGGACCATCCGCTGTTTAAGAATATAACGGGGTATAGCAGTTATCTGACGCACTTTGACGTATTCCACGTCAAAGTGCCGACGTACAACAATGGCAGGCGGTCCGCAAGTAGTTAACTGAACAAGCTGAAGTTAGTTAGAAGCTGATCGGTTACTATGCACAGATGCACCAGTTTTAGTAAATCTCCCCCCATAGAGTTTCCAGCAAAGCAATGCAAGGCCCAATAATTAATTGCAACCAATCTAGACTCATCTCCTATGTCACCTGATTTCCAGGGGCCGCTGCACTTTGCCTATCACCCTTTGCGCCGCAACCCTTAATAAGCCTATTACTGTTCCTTTAAAGAGCCAGTTTTACAAACTGTCATAAGCTGCAGTTTATTTGATTGTGTTACATAAATCTTCACACTTGGATGAGAGCGAGGAAACCGCAGGACCACCTATAAATCTCCAGCTTCTCTGCAGGAAAGTCGTTGTGGTAATTATATAATTGGAAGTGTTGAAATGTCAGGAAACGATTGCAGGGCTTACATAACTCCGAGTGAAAGTTGGGCTGAGACCCATCTTGGCTCGGCGCCCACAAGGAAGAGACGCTTCCTTCTACCTGGCCTGGCCGCGTCATGTGACCTTCTTCTCTGCGCTTTGCCATTCATAAGTTACAAACATCATCAGATATTCTCTTGTGTTCTGATGATTATTAAAGTGGATTTCTTAGTAACTTAACAAGTCTGCATGAATTAAATTTTTTTTTTTTTAAGGTATAATTATGAATTCAATTTCTGATAGGTCACAACATACAGCAACAGTATCATTAAAAAATAAAAATAAAACAACAACAACAACTCCACCTTCTCCCATTAAAGAGCCATCCTTGCTCTCCACTCCAGTGACTTTGCCTAGGCTGTAATGATGTCATCTCTCTGCTGCAGGCAGGAGGAAGCACTTCCTCAGTTCCTTCTCTCTAATTAAACTGCAATCACTCTCAGTGAATAAGAGTCCATTCACACAGGGGCAACTTTGGATCCGACTTCAAGTCGCCCCTAGTCGCCTCAAGTCGCGCTGCATGAAAAAAATCAATGTAAGTGAATGGATCCGTCTTAATGCACACTACTGCAGTCTCTCTGACTTCAGAAAAGGTTCCTGTACGACTTTAATCTGACTTCTAGGCGACTTGTACCCATTGATTTCAATGGAAGTCGCCTCCAAGTCAGATCCCCTGTCTTAACTGAAGCAGCTTTCCAGGAAGTAAAAATAGTTTTCTAGGCAAACCCCTCCCTCCCACAGAGCTGATTATTATGTGATTGGCCACTGGCAAAGTCCCCTGTCCTGGAAGCAACTTCAAGTTGCGTTGCAAGTTGCCCCAAGTCGCGCTGTGATTCATACTCAAGTGCAGGGCCGGATTAACATAGGGGCTATTGGAGCTGCAGCTCCAGGCCCCTTTCTCAAGATAGGCCCATTTGCCCAAAAAAAAAAAAAGTAAAAAAAAAAGAAAAAAAAAAAAGATTGACTTCGAGGATTGTAGCTCGGCAGCCAGGAGTCACAGAGACCCCACATTTGGGGGATATGTAGCTAAAGACCCACCCCAGCATTGGTTAAAATATGGGGCTGCTATCATTTATGGTTCCGGAGATACGGGGCTCCTTGTACAGACTATCAGAACTACATACAGAGCGGCCAGTTTAAATACAAGCTGGAACACTCTGCAGCAGACGGAGAGGATGACCTCACACTGCTTATAATAATTATTTGTATATTACTTATGATAATTAACCCCTTGCCACCCAGGCCCATTCTGAGACTTCTATCCTACATGTAAAAATCATCATTTTTTTTATGCTAGAAAATTACTCAGAACCCTCCAGCATTATATATTGAATAGAAAAATGGTGTTGCGCTCCACAAAAAATACTAAATCAATTCAATAAATAGACAAATGATGATAAATAATATCACGCAAATACAAAAGTAGCTATATGTGACTATTCAGAATCAATTTCTTCAAGTGTGCACCTTTTAAAGTGCATCAGTGCCAATCAGACAATGTTCAAACCAGTGTAATGTGAATGGTTAAATATTCCAAATAAGGATAATAAAATATTCCAAATAAAGTGCAAATAGTGAAAAATAAATAAATACTAAAATTATGGATAAGATTCAAACAATGAAAATAAATAAAAAATGCAATAAAAATCCAGGGTGTGTCTCAATCCATAAAGTGCATACAGTGAAGCAATGATAAGAAAAAGGTAAACTAAACAGTCCAGTAAAAAAATTATTTATGAGCGTCTCTATTTATAACGTCAAAAGCAATCCATATCAAGCCATTTTTTTTAGCAGACACCCTATGGAATAAAATGGTGGTCTTTACAACTTTTTATGTTACACGATATTTGTGCAGCAATTTTTCAAACGTTTTTTTTTGGAAAGAAACTGTTTCATTCATTTAAAAAAAACACAAAAGTTAGCACAATTTTTTGTTGTGTACTAAGCGATGCTTTAAATTTTTTTACAGGTTACATGTTTAGAGTTACAGAGGAGGTCTAGTGCTAGAATTATTGCTCTCACTCTAATGATCATGGCGTATGTAACCTGTGTGTATCTGGCTCTGATACTAACCAGTGCCTACCCAGGGACTGACTAGTATCTCTCCCCAGCCTGTCCCCACACACCCTCTCACCTGCTGACCTGTGAATGGGGCAATCACTCCCGCAGTGTTATTGTGTTCTGCCAGTGAATACAATGATTAGTGTTTCTAACTATAGCTGGCAGCACTGATTGTTTTGTGGAAAACCTGACAGGCTGGTTGTACTCAAGTCGCTTAATAGATTGACTTGTGTAAAACCAGCTAGCCCATACATAGATCGACTATGGCTGGTCTCTGCTTAATTGGTGTAATTTCAATCCATGTCTGGCCCGCTTAACAACTACGCAGTCCCTAAACATCCTTCCACAAACCTTTACATTTTTCCTTCCCAGATTACTTCATCCTCCTCTCCTATGCATAGTGCCCACTGTCATACTCTCCACACTTCTCTCCTATACATAGTGCCCACTGTCATACCCTCCACACTCCTCTCCTGTACATACTACTCACTGTCATACCCTCCATACTCCTCTCCTATACATAGTGCCCACTGTTATACTCTCCACACTTCTCTCCTATACATAGTGCCCACTGTCATGCCCTCCACACTTCCCTCCTATACATAATGCCCACTGCCATACGCTCCACACTCCTCTCCTGTACATACTACTCACTGTCATACTCTCCACACTTCTCTCCGATACATAGTGCCCACTGTCATACTCTCCACACTTCCCTCCGATACATAGTGCCCACTGTCATACTCTCCACACTTCTCTCCTGTACATATTGCTCACTGTGATACCCTCCACACGCTTCTTTTATACATAGTGCCCAATGTCATACCCTCTACACTCCTCTGCTGTGCATACTGTCCACTGTCATACCCTTCACACTCCTCTCCTGTACATAGTGCCTCCTACCATACCCTCTGCACTCCTCTCATGTACATAGTGCCCACTGTTAGACCCTCCACATTCCTCTCCCTCACCTGCACATACTTCCCACTTTTATACCATCCATACTCCTCCCCTATGCCTCTTACCCACAAAAACTGTTCTTTAAAATTATACTGAATATCCTCAATGTTACCAGCTCTAGAATGGGCACACTTTTGTCAGTCCAACTAAAGGAAATCTCACAGTCCTCATATTTATTCTGCCCCATTATTAGTACTTATTTAATTTTGTAATTACTATTGTGATGTATAGAGGAACATAGGGGATGTCAGCTACTCTAAATATAGCACTTGTAAAGAGCGTCCCTGAAAATATTTTTGAAATGTTGACAACTATGTACTTAGGCACTGCCCAAGGGCCACAGGGTCAGTAGGGGGCCCCATGAGAGGCTCCTGTGATATTAAAGCGGTAGTAAACTTTTATAACATTACTACTTTTTAGAGGCCCTGGGGTAGGTTATGCCATAATGTACAAGTATGCACAGCATATTAGCACATTAGGGTACACTTAAATTGTCAGACTGAGCCCTCCAGTGCTGTGCTATGATCAATCCGGCGGGGCCCGGGCACTTCCATCTTCACCCGGTCTTCCTTCTTGGTTCTGTGCCTTCGGTCACTTGCCTTGGCCAGGCTGCGTTGATGCCATTCCTACACATGCTCATGTGCATCCTCTTTCTCTCATCCCCCTTTCTCTCTCATCCTCCCTCCCTTACCCCTCACACCTATTTTATCCCCTTTCTCTCTCTCATCATCCTCCCTCTCTCTCTCTTTAATTTAATTTGTTATAACAAAAAATAGTTTGCATTTTTATTTATTTATTGTTTATAAAAGGCCCCACCAAAATCCTCAGCACCAGGCCCATGATGTTCTTAATCTGGCCCTGCTCAAGTGGTGTCCAAGTTGCCTCCAAAAGTCACGCTGGAAGTCGTATTGCCCCTGTGCGAATGGAGTCTAAACTGTAACAATGTAAATTTGTAGCAAGCCGCAAGGTGAGAGGATAAAACAGGGACTGATATTTGCTAATTCCCTCTAGCATTCTCAAGAATCCTTACGTCGTATCTCTTGTTACAGGGATGTAAGTATTTCCTTGCTCCTCAGCTCCATCTGGTGGCCATAATTTGGTATTTTACTACTGCCCATAGACAAACAGTTAAACTAAATGAAAAAGTCTTGCCCCTCATACATTTTCTGAGGAAGTCAGTGGTTTGTGGATTATCTGTTTCATGGAAATATCACATAACGTGGGTCTTTTATTTCCAAACTTTTATTGTCTCCTCTAAATCAATCTTACCCTTGATTTCATGGAAGGCAATCACTCGTGGATCTATGACATGTGCGTTCTTCTGAAACATCCTTCTCACCTTGTCCTGTCCTTTTTTCACACTGAATTCCAAATAACAAACACATACTGTATTGGGCACCTCCTGGTACCAGGCTTGGTGCAATGCCAGCACCCTCCGCTTGGCTTATCCCAAGTCTCTGCTAAAAATTGGTTTTACAGCCCCAGCTTTCCTTACAGCAGAGGCTGCCATCTTCCCTCCACCCTAATTAACCATTTCCATACCGGGCACTTTCACGCCCTTCCTGCCCAGGCCAATTTTTAGCTTTCAGTGCTGTTGCACTTTGAATGACGATTGCACGGTCAGGCCACACTGTACACATGTGACATTTTTATATTTTTTGGAGACAGATCAAGCTTTCTTTTGGTGGCATTTAATCACCACTGTTTTTTTTTTAAAATAAATAAACGAGAAAAAACAGAGTTTTGAAAAAAAAAAAACTTTTTCCTAGTTTCTGTTAAAAAAAATTAGCCCCCCCAAAGGAGCAGTTGTACTACTGGGTACACCTCCCCAGGGATTGGCCAGAGCATGGCAAATATCCAGCCTAAACAGAAATAATGTGGCGCTCAAAATGGTGACAAAAATGTAACGTGAAAAAGGTAAATATACTGAAAACAACAATATCATATGTGTGAATATATAATAATATGTTTTATATATATATATATAAAGTCAAGGTGAATGTTCCAAAGGGGAATAAATCAAGAGCATTCAAACGTTCTTGTGGTGCAGCTCAAAGGTGAATCTTGTGTAGGGAAAAGTCTCTCACACTCCTCCTGGTGAAATCAAACTGAATCTTGTGTGTAAACAAAGGATAAGGTGGCGCGCTTACCAGACTTGGTAAGATAGGCATTCATGAGGAATAACCTCAACAGAATTCAGAATGCGAAGTTGATGGTCTGCAAATGGGCCACTTCCGATATCGACAGAGGGGATCCACCGTCAAAAGATGAGTTCCATAAGGTGCAGCGACCCACATCACCCATTGGGTGATGCTCCCGAAACTACTGCACATTGTGCTTTTTCACAACCGTATGTTACTAGCTTTTATGGAACTTTTTTTTTTTCATTGCCTACTCGATGTTTTACAATAAACCCACTATACAGTGTTACACTATGTGCGGTTTTCATATTTTTTTACACCCATCTTCATGGATCACTGCACCTTATGGAACTCATCTTTTGACAGTGGATCCCCTCTGTCGATATCGGAAGTGGCCCATTCGCAGATCATCAACTTCCCATGCTGAATCCTGTTGAGGTTATTCCCCATGAATTCCTATCTGACTCCTATGCTGTACAGTATACGAGCCCACCAAGTCTGGTAAGCGTGCCACCTTATCCTTTGTTTACACACAAGTTTCACCTTTGAGCTGCACCATCTTGTTTATTCAAGAACGTTTGACTGCTGTTGATTCATTCACTTTGGGAACATTCACCTTGCCTTCACACACATATATATATATATATATATATATATATATATATATATATATATATATATATACAGGAGTCGTTGCTAGGTCTACAAAAGATCTGGGGCTAGAGCCCATAGCAGCGTAGTAAAGACAGGCATAGACATGTATATAATATACGTGTGTGTGTGTGTATGTATATATATATATATATATATATATATATATAATCGCCAGAGAACCTACCTCTTAAATCAGGGTCCCCAGAGAGCCTCCCCCTTAAATCTGGGTCCCCAGAGAGCCTCCCCCTGGAATCAGGGTCCCCAGAGAGCCTCCCCTCCCCTTGGTGACTCGGGGCTATGGGCTATAGCCCCAAAAGCCACTCCCTAGTGCCGCCACTGTATATATATATATATATATATATATATATATATATATATATATATATATATATATACACAACATATATTGTTATATTCATACACATGATATTGTTGTTTTCAGTATGTTTACCTTTTTCACGTTCCATTTTTGTCACCATTTTGAGCTCCACATTATTTCTGTTTATTTGTATTTACACTATATGTCTAGTGGAATGTTGGTGGCTTATTCGATTTATCAAACCTCCCAACATTTTGAGATGGGAATGAGGGACACCTACTAGGAAACGTATGTAGGCATAGGACACGGCCCCTTGCCACATCTCCTTAAAGCAGAATTAACCAAAAACAAAAAGTTAATTAAATCCACAAGGGCATTTTTTTACCACTACTATTCCTTTATATAGGCTTTTAAAATTTACAAATGCAGCAATTTAGAGTTTAGATGAAAAGTTTAGCACTGGGAAACACTTTACAATACAACTATATAGATCAGACCAAAATAAGGGACAAATGAGGAGGATGGAGGGACAGAGGGACATTGCTCGAAATCAGGGACAGTCCCTCGAAATCAGGGACAGTTGGGAGCTATGGATTTATGCGCAATTTTTTTACACAAACATCCAGCATAGGCATTCGAATTTCCCACCCTAGGCTCTAGAAGGTTCTTCACAGAGGCAAGGGAAAAAATTAAATCCCCAGAGCCATGAAAAGACCTGGACAACCCAGTTACAGCAAACCAACAACTAAACGTGTCTAGCATCCTATCCTAGGAAGGTGCTACATATGCATGTTGCCCAAAACATTGGTGTCCCTCATTTCTGTTTCAGACAGTATAGACAAGCGCCATAGTGCATACAAGATTCAAACAGGACCTGAAATTGCATTACGATGCCGCACCGACAGTGAGTGATCGCTTTTCTGACAATAGCAATATCTTTGCCATCATTTCTTCCCTGCCAGGATTGCTATTCTGTAAGCTGGCAGAGATCTGAGCCGTGCTTGTCGCCCTCTGACCTCCAGTGCGTCCGGCAGGGATGAAAATTCAATTTTCTCACTTGTTAGATGTGTGAAAGCAGCTGCTCCAACCTGTCACCCGGGCCCCGTCACCGCCAGGAAGGATGGAGGCTCTTGCACGTGTTGCCAGTGCCTGGCCTTTGCCATGAAAGGGTCTGGAGTTCCCACAAATACAAGATTTAATATAAAAAGTCTGGAGAAGGGGGAGGCTGCACAGGATTCCTGTTACACCCCTGACCCTTTAATCTTCTGCTTTATTACAGATTAGGAGTCGTGTGGGGAACAGGAGCCATGGGAAACATAATGAGAATAATGAGAGGCTATGGCTACCTGTAGGCTTTAGATGGCTTTTGGCCAATTTAACCATTTTATATCATACCCACCAGGGTTGTCCCATTACTACTTTCCTTTATATTAATGTTTAAAATGCAGAAGGATGGACAAAAGCCAAACTCCATGCAAACAGCTAAATACACAATGAAATACGTCTGTATTAGCTTGAAAGTGTGCTGGGGGCCCCTTTTGCACTTTGTATATTGCCTAATCCATGTGCACCTTTTCCTGTGGGCTAGTTTCAGAAAGATAAGTGTGGCTGCCATCTTGGCTTTTTCAGATTAAATGCATAGATGAGAACTGTTTTAAATGCTTCAAGCATTTGTATTTCTGTCCACCCAGTTATGAGTTTTGCACAGCAGAGCCCTGCTTGGCAAGGCAGGAGACCTGATTTTATCCTGCTGCAATTTAAGGGAAAGTCCACCCCAATGTCCCATGCACACGATCGGAAATTCCGCTGGCAAAAGTCCGATGTGAGGTTTTGGTCGGAAATTGCAACCGTGTGTATGCTCCATCGGACTTTTGCCTGTGAAATTCCCGCCAGCAAAAGATTGAGAGCAGATTCTCTATTTTTTCAGATGGAAAAAGTTCCTATGGGAAACTCCGATCGTCTGTACCAATTCCAACATGCAAAATTCCTACGCATGCTCAGAAACAATTTGATGCATGCTCGGAAGCATTGAACTTAATTTTCTTGGTTTGTCGTAGTGTTGTACATCACCGCGTTCTTGACGGTCAAAATTTCAGAGAATTTTTGTGTGACCGTGTGTATGCAAGCCAAGCTTGAGCGGAAATTCCGTCGGAAAAATCTTGGATGGAAAAGTCCGATCGTGTGTACGCGGCATAACACTAATATCGCTACATCTACAGACATCCACAATCTAATGCCGCGTACACACGACTGGACTTTTCGGTGGACTAGGTCTGACGGAATCAATCCGTCGGATATTGCGATAGTGTGAGGGCTCCAGCAGACTTTTTTTTCCCCAAAAGTCAGACGAACCTAGAAATAAAACGTTTGAAATCTTTCCGACGGACTCGAGTCCAGTCGAAAAATCAGTTCGTCTGTATGCTAGTCCGACAGACGAAAACCGATGCTAGGGCAGCTATTGGCTACTGGCTATGAACTTCCTTATTCTAGTCCGGTTGTACGTCATCATGGTCGAATCTGTCGGCCTTTGGTGTGCTTGTGTGTGGCCAAGTCTGTTCATTCGGAAAGTCTGCCGAAAGTCCGTTGGGAAGACCATCGGACCTAGTCCGTCGAAATGTCCGGTCATATGTATGCGGCATAAGACTAACCTGTCTAGCCCTGTAAAGAAGAAATTGATATACATACCATTTCTGAAGAAGATCCGGTCCCACGCTGAGCAGTCAGGGGCAGCTTTCGCTGTGTAGGCGAGTGCAAAAGAGGCAGCCGACAACGGAAGCCCCATAGTAAGTGTTTGGGTGATTTCACTCCCCATTCATTTCATAGCCGTTGTCGGCTGTCTCCTCTTCAAAGCTTCCACCTCTGGAGACTGGACCGGATCGGCTTCAGAAAAGGTATGTATAGCGATTCCTTCTATATAGGGTTAGATAGGTTAGTGTTAGATCGTGGCTGTCTGTAGATGCAGGGATTTTAGTGTTAGGGTGGACTTCCCTTTTAACTACTTGTGGACCGTCTGCCGTCATTATACGGCATCTGTTTGATGTTGAATATCGTGGGTTATGGCAGCAACCAGCTGCCATAACCCAGGTATCTTTTTAACCACTTGCTTACTGGGCACTTAAACCCCCCTCGCGCTGATGCACTTTGAATGACAATTGCGCGGCCATACAACACTGTACCCAAATGAAATTTTTATAATTTTTTTTCCCACAAAGAGAGCTTTCTTTTGGTGGTATTTAATTACAGCTGGGAGTTTTATTTTTTGCTAAACAAACAAAAAAAAAGCAAAAAAAAAAAAAAAAAAAATCATGTTTAATAGTTTGTTATAAAATTTTGCAAACAGGTAATTTTTCTCCTTCATTGAAGTGCGCTGATGAGGCGGCACTGATAGGCTGCATTGGTGGGCACTGATAGGCTGCATTGGTGGGCACTGATAGGCTGCAGTGGTGGGCACTGATAGGCATAGTTAAGGCAGCACTAATAGGCACAGATAAGGCGGCACCGATGGGCACAGATAAGGCGGCACTGATGGGCAAAGATGGGCACAGATAAGATGGCACGGATGGGTGGCACAGATGGGTGGCACGGATGGGTGGCACTAAAGGGCACTGATAGGTACCACTGATAGATGGGACTGATGGGCACTGATAGGTGGCACTGATAGGTGGCTCTGATAGGTGGCACTGCTGGGCACTGATGGGTGGCACTGCTGGGCACTGATGGGCACTGGTAGATGACACTGATGGGCATGGATATGTGGCACTGGGGTGCAGCACCTTTGTTGAGGCAGATTGTGGGCACTGCTGGGTGGCACTGTGGGCACTTCTGGGTGGCACTGCTGGGTGGCACTGTGGGCATTGCTGGGTGGCACTATGGGCACTGCTGGGTGGCACTGACGGGGGGCACTTATTTTTTAATCATCTTTATTGATGAGGGAAAGGTGGGCACTGGCAGGGGGCAGGTGGACACTGGCAGGGCTGGGCGTGATCAGGACTGATGTCCCGATCACGGCCACCGGTGATCAGCCCTTTTTTTTTTCTGCTGTCAGCGCGAGGAGGAATAATAGCCGATTACCGGCTCCGTTATATCACATGATCAGCTGTCATTGGCTGACCGCTGACCACATGATAAGGGGTCGGGATCGACCCCTTGCTCTGATCGGTGATCAGGCAAGTCTCATAGACTCGCCGATCACAGAGCGCGCCGCGCGCGCCCCTCAGGGGGTGGAAAAGGAGATCAGGAGATCCGCGCTGTAGCCGTCATTCGGCTATAGCGCGGGTCTCAAGTGGTTAAACAGCGGGCGATCCGCTTTCAGATAAAAGTGGTCTCTTCGGCAGATTCGCCACAAGATCACTTTTATCGTTGGAGGGAGAGGTGCCCCCCCTGCCGTTTCCCGGTGGTCTCCGCCACTTACTGGAGCCATTGGTAGCGGCGGAGATGATCGGGTCCGTTCCCCTCTGAGGCATGGAGTCGAGTGAGGGAAAGATGGCTCCATACCATTGGATGACAGACACGCCCTCAAACATCACTTCAGCCCAATGGCCTTTTTTTTATTGAACAAAAAAATAATTTTTTTTTTTTTTTGCTTTTATGTGTAAATGTGAGATCTGAGGTCCAAATCTCACATTAAAGAGGTCTTGTCATGCTTTTTTTTTCTATTACAAAGGATGCCTACATTTCTTGTAATAGGAATAAAAGTGACCCAAATTTTTTTTTTTTAACCACTTAAGGGCCGCCGTATTGCCATTATACGTCATCGCAATGGCACAGGCAGGCACAAGCACGTAGATGTACGTGCCTGCCTTCCAGCGGGTGGGGGGTCCGATCGGACCCCCTCCCGCTGGATAAGGCGGTCCGTTTCCCTCCGGGAGCGATCCGTGATGAGGGGATGGCCGTTGGTTTCTGGCCACCCCCTCTCGAACGCTCCTGGCCAATGACGAACTTCCTCCCACTGTGTATTGTTTACACAGGAAGGAGGAAGTGATGTCATTCTCCTCGGGGGCGGTCTTTTTGACCGGACTAGGAGGAGAAGACTAAAAGTAAGTGCACCAAAACACTACACTGACACATAGGTACACAAACCCCCCCCCCCGATCCCCCCCCCGATCGCCCCCCCCCCCCCCCCAGTCACAGTGTCACTGATTGCATTGATCATTTCTTTACTGATCAATGCAGTCAGTGTCAGTTGTAAAAGTAAAAACTGTCAGGGCAGTTAGTGTTAGGTCCAGGGTAGCCCCCTATCACCCTCCAATAAAGATTTAACCCCCTGATTGCCCCTAGAGTTAACCCTTTCACCCCCTTTTGCCAGTGTCACTAAGCGATAATTTTTCTGATCGCTGCATCAGTGTCGCTAGTGTCGCTAGGTAGCTAGTTATTTTTTTAGGTTCACCGCCAAGTTTTTATATCGCTAGGTACCCCGATATACTACCCAATAATGGTTTTAACATCCGGATTGCCCCTAGTTAACCCTTTCACCCCCTTTTGCCACTGTCACTAAGCGATCATTTTTCTGATCGCTGCATCAGTGTCGCTACTGTCGCTAGGTAGCTAGTTATTTTTTTAGGTTCACCGCCAGGTTTTTATAGCGCTAGGTACCCCGATATACTACCCAATAATGGTTTTAACATCCTGATTGCCCCTAGTTAACCCTTTCACCCCCTTTTGTCACTGTGACTAAGCGATCATTTTTCTGATCGCTGCATTAGTGTCGCTACTGTCGCTAGGTAGCTAGTTATTTTTTTAGGTTCACCGCCAGGTTTTTATAGCGCTAGGTACCCCAATATACTACCCAATAATGGTTTTAACATCCTGATTGCCCCTAGTTAACCCTTTCACCCCCTTTTGCCAGTGTCACTAAGCGATCATTTTTCTGATCGCTGCATCATTGTCGCTACTGTCGCTAGGTAGCTAGCTATTTTTTTAGGTTCACAGCCAGGTTTTTATAGCGCTAGGTACCCCAATATACTACCCAATAATGGTTTTAACATCCTGATTGCCCCTAGTTAACCCTTTCACCCCCTTTTGCCAGTGTCACTAAGCGATCATTTTTCTGATCGCTGCATCAGTGTCGCTACTGTCGCTAGGTAGCTAGTTATTTTTTTAGGTTCACCGCCAGGTTTTTATAGCGCTAGGTACCCCGATATACTACCCAATAATGGTTTTAACATCCTGATTGCCCCTAGTTAACCCTTTCACCCCCTTTTGCCAGTGTCACTAAGCGATCATTTTTCTGATCACTGCATCAGTGTCGCTACTGTCGCTAGGTAGCTAGTTATTTTTTTAGGTTCACCGCCAGGTTTTTATATCGCTAGGTACCCCGATATACTACCCAATAATGGTTTTAGCATCCTGATTGCCCCTAGTTAACCCTTTCACCCCCTTTTGCCAGTGTCACTAAGCGATAATTTTTCTGATCGCTGCATCAGTGTCGCTACTGTCGATAGGTAGCTAGTTATTTTTTTAGGTTCACCGCCAGGTTTTTATAGCGCTAGGTACCCCGATATACTACCCAATAATGGTTTTAACCCCCTGATTGCCCCTAGTTAACCCTTTCACCAGCGATCACAGTATAAGTGTCACTGGTGACGCTGGTTAGCCAGTTAGTTATTTAGGTTCCCCGTCAGGTTTTTATATAGTGCCAGGGACCCCCATATACTACCTAATAAAAATTTGAACCCCCTGATTGCCCCTAGTTAACCCTTTCACCACTGATCACTGTATAAGTGTTACGGGTGACTCTGGTTAGTTTGCTTTTTATAGCATCAGGGCACCCACCATTTATTACCCAATAAAGGTTTAACCCCCTGATCACCCGGCGGGTGATATCAATTAGGTTTTAGGGTCAGGGTCTGCGTCGCCCCAGGCAGCGCTAGGTTAGTGCCAGTACCGCTAACACCCACGCGCAAAGCATACACCTCCCGTAGTGGTATAGAATCTGAACAGATCAATATCTGATCTGATCAGATCTATACTAGCGTCCCCAGCAGTTCAGGGTTCCAAAAAAACGCATTGTTAGCGGGATCAGCCCAGATACCTGCTAGCACCTGCGTTTTGCCCCTCTGCCCAGCCCACCCAAGTGCAGTATCGATCAATCACTGTCACTTACAAAACACTAAACACATAACTGCAGCGATCGCAGAGTCAGGCCTGATCCCTGCGATCGCTAACAGTTTTTTTGGTAGCATTTTATATTTAAATCCGGAAGGCAGTGCTTGGTTTTCGGGGTCCCGTACGTGGCTAGGCTCCCAAAAAGTCCCACACATGTGGTATCCCCGTACTCGGGAGAAGCAGCAGAATTTATTTTGGGGTGTAATTTGACTTTTGCCCATAGCATGTGTGAGCAATATATCATTTAGTGACAACTTTGTGCAAAAAAAAAAAAAGTTTGTAATATTCCCGCAACTTTTGGCAAAATATAAAATATTCCATGGACTCAACATGCCTCTCAGTAAATAGCTTGGGGTGTCTACTTTCCAAAATGGGGTCATTTTGGGGGTTTTGTGCTATTTTGGCATTTTATGGCCTTCGAAACTGTGATAGGTAGTGAGGAGTTAAATCAAAAATTTGCACCCTTAGAAATCCTGAAGGTGGTGATTGGTTTTCGGGGTGCCGTGCGCGACTAGACTCCCAAAAAGTCCCACACATGTGGTATCCCCATACTCGGGAGAAGTAGCGGAATATATTTTGGGGTGCAATTCCACATATAACCATGGCATGTGTGAGCAATATATCATTTAGTGACAACTTTTAGTAAAAATATTTTTTTTTTTTGTCATTATTCAATCCCTTAGGACAAAAAAAATAAATATTCAATGGGCTCAACATACCCATCAGCAATTTCCTTGGGGTGTCTACTTTCCAAAATGGGGTCATTTGGGGGGGGTTTGTACTGCCCTGCCATTTTAGCACCTCAAGAAATGAGATAGGCAGTCATAAATTAAAAGCTGTGTAAATTCCAGAAAATGTACTCTAGTTTGTAGACGCTATAACTTTTGCGCAAACCAAAAAATATACGCTTATTGACATTTTTTTTTACTAAAGACATGTGGCTGAATAAATTTTGCCCTCAATGTATGACTAAAATTTAGTTTATTCGATTTTTCTTATAACAAAAAGAAGAAAATATCTTTTTTTTTCAAAATTTTCGCTCTTTTTCCATTTATATCGCAAAAAAAAAAATCGCAGAGGCAATAAAATACCATCAAAAGAAAGCTCTATTTGTGGGAAGAAAAGGACGCAAATTTCGTTTGGGTGCAATATTGCATGACCGCGCAATTACCAGTTAAAGCAGCGCATTGCGAAATTGGAAAAAGACCTCTGGTCCTTAAGGTGTTTATTGGTCCGGGGCTGAAGTGGTTAAAAGACACAAAAAATAAAAATAAAATAAATAATAAAAATTAAAAGTGCCCCGTCCTGCCGAGCTTGTGCGCAGAAGCGAATGCATACATAAGTTGCGCCCGGTGTTTATACCACACATGTGAGTTATCTACACGATCGTTAGAGCAAGAGCAATAATTCTAGCACTAGACCTCCTCTGCAACTCAAACTGGTTAGCTGTAGAAATTTTTAAACGTCGCCTATGGAGATTTTTAACCACTTTCAGACCGGACCATTTTGCTGGCTTAAGACCAGACCACTTTTTGCGATTCGGCACTGTGTCGCTTTAACTGACAATTGCGCGGTCATGCGATGTGGCTCCCAAACAAAATTGACGTACTTTTTTTCCCACAAATAGAGATTTCTTTTGGTGGTATTTGATCACCCCTGTGGTTTTTATTTTTTGCGCTATAAACAAAAAGAGAGCAACAATTTTGAAAAAAATGCATTATTTTTTATTTTTTGTTATAATAAATAACCCCCAAAAATATATAAAAAAAACAGTTTTTCCCTCAGTTTAGGCCGATACGTATTCTTCTACATGTTTTTGGTAAAAAAAATCACAATAAGCGATTATTGATTGGTTTTCACAAAATTTATAGCGTTTACAAAATAGGGGATAGTTTTATGGCATTTTTATTAATAATTTTTTTTTACTAGTAATTGCGGTGATCAGCCATTTTTATTGTGACTGCGACATTATGGCGGACACATCGGACATTTTTGGGACCAAAATATACAAATGCACTGATTCCTGGGTAAATGACACTGGCAGTGAGGGGTTAACCAGGGGGTGGCAGTGTAGGGGTTAAGTGTTCCTAGGGGCGTGTTACTAACTGTCGTGGGCTGGGCTTTGTGCTAGTGAACACTGATCTCTGCTCCAATCACATGGAGCAGAGATCAGTGTCACTTGTTGCTAGGCAGAACGGGGAGATGCTGTTTACAACGGCATCTCCCTGTTCAGCCTCCCCGTGAGACGATTGTGGGTATCCCTGCGGCGATCGAGTCCACGGGACCCGCTACCGGACTCACGGGGGTCCCGACCGGCACGCGAACGCACTGCTGGCCACGCGCACACGATGGCAGGGCGGCATATAGAAATGGACGTACCTGTACGCCAATATGCCTGCCCGTGCCATTCTGCCGACGTACATCGGCGTGCGCTGGTCGGGAAGTGGTTAATGGTCAAAGTTTGTCGCCATTCCACGAGCGGGTGCAATTTTGAAGCGTGACATGTTGGGTATCAACACTCGGCTTAACATTATCTTTCACAATATAGAAAAAAATTGGGCTAACTTTACTGTTGTCTTACTTTTTAATTCAAAAAAGTGTATTTTTTCCAAAAAAGTTACGCTTGTAAGACCACTGCGCAAATATGGTGTGACAGAAAGTATTGCAGCGACCGCTATTTTATTCTCTAGGGTGTTAGAAAAAAATATATATAATGTTTGGGGGTTCAAAGTATTTTTCTAGCAAAAAAAAAATATTTTAACTTGTAAGCAACAAGTTTAAAAAATAGGCCTGATCCTTAAGTAGTTAAGTAACATTTTTAGGTTTTCTCCCTGCCTCTGCCTATGACTGGACAGTGAATGGCAAAGTGGAAGACTAATGCCGCGTGCACACGACTGGACTTTCCGGCAGACTAGGTCCGACGGGACAATCCGATTGTGTGTGGGCTAGTCCGATCGTTTTTCAAAAAAACAAAAACAAAAAACAGACGGACCTAGAAATAGAACATGTTTCAAATCTATCCGATCTATGTCTCAATTCCGATGGACTAAAATCGGGAAAAGGACAGAGGGATTTGTTTTCAATGAACAGACGCTCCTTTTCAATGAGGGACATATGAGAAATACAGTGGTGTGAAAAAGTGTTTGCCCCCTTCCTCATTTCCTGTTCCTTTGCATGTTTGTCACACTTAAGTGTTTCGGAACATCAAACCAATTTAAACAATAGTCAAGGACAACACAAGTAAACACAAAATGCAATTTGTAAATGAAGGTGTTTATTATTAAAGGTGAAAAAAAATCCAAACCATCATGGCCCTGTGTGAAAAAGTGATTGCCCCCCTTGTTAAAACATACTATAACTGTGGTTGTCCACACCTGAGTTCAATTTCTCTAGCCACACCCAGGCCTGATTATTGCCACACCTGTTCACAATCAAAGCATCACTTAAATAGGAGCTGCTTGACACAGTAAGGTCCACCAGAAGATCCTTAAAAGCTACACATCATGCCGAGACCCAAAGAAATTCAGGAACAATTGAGAAAGAAAGTAATTGAGATCTATCAGTCTGGAAAGGGTTATAAAGCCATTTCCAAAGCTTTGGGAATCCAGCGAACCACAGTGAGAGCCATTATCCACAAATGGCGAAGACATGGAACAGTGGTGAACCTTCCCAGGAGTGGCCGGCCGCCCAAAATTACCCCAAGAGCGCAGCGACGACTCATCCAAGAGGTCACAAAAGACCCCACAACAACGTCCAAGGAACTGCAGGCCTCACTTGCCTCAGTTAAGGTCAGCGTTCATGCCTCCACCATCAGGAAAAGACTGGGCAAAAATGGCCTGCATGGCAGAGTTCCAAGGAGAAAACCACTGCTGAGCAAAAAGAACATCAAAGCTCGTCTCAATTTCTCCACAACACATCTTGATGATCCCCAAGACTTTTGGGACAACATTCTGTGGACCGATGAGACAAAAGTGGAACTCTTTGGAAGGTGTGTGTCCAAGTATATCTGGCGTAGAAGGAACACTGCATTTCATAAAAAGAACATTATACCAACAGTAAAATATGGTGGTGGTAGTGTGATGGTCTGGGGCTGTTTTGCTGCTTCAGGACCTGGAAGACTTGCCGTGATAAAAGGAACTATGAATTCTGCTGTCTACCAAGAGATCCTGAAGGAGAATGTCCGACCATCTGTTCGTGTACTCAAGCTGAAACGAACTTGGGTTCTGCAGCAGGACAATGATCCTAAACACACCAGCAAGTCCACCACCGAATGGCTGAAGAAAAACAAAATGAAGACTTTGGAGTGGCCTAGCCAAAGTCCTGACCTGAATCCTATTGAGATGTTGTGGTATGACCTTAAAAAGGCCGTTCATGCTCGAAAACCCTCTAATGTAACTGAATTAGGACAATTCTGCAAAGATGAGTGGGCCAAAATTCCTCCAGGACGCTGTAAAAGCCTCATTGCACGTTATCGCAAACGCTTGGTTGCATTTGTTGCTGCTAAGGGTGGCCCAACCAGTTATTAGTTTTAGGGGGCAATCACTTTTTCACACAGGGCCATGATGGTTTGGATTTTTTTTCACCTTTAATAATAAACACCTTCATTTACAAATTGCATTTTGTGTTTACTTGTGTTGTCCTTGACTATTGTTTAAATTGGTTTGATGTTCCGAAACACTTAAGTGTGACAAACATGCAAAGGAACAGGAAATGAGGAAGGGGGCAAACACTTTTTCACACCACTGTATGTGATGAGTTATTATGATAGATAGATATAGAGATAGATAGATAGATAGATAGATAGATAGATAGATAGATACATATAGAGATAGAGATAGATAGATAGATAGATAGATAGATAGATAGATAGATAGATAGATAGATAGATAGATAGATAGATAGATAGATATAGAGATAGAGATAGAGATAGATAGATAGAGATAGAGATAGAGATAGATATATATAGAGATAGACATAGATAGATAGATATAGAGATAGACATAGATAGATAGATAGATATAGAGATAGACATAGATAGATAGATATAGAGATAGACATAGATAGATAGATATAGAGATAGATAGATATTGGGTGGGATATAGATAGATAGATAGCTATAGATAGATATTGGGTGGGAGATATATAGATAGATATTGGGTGGGATATAGATAGATAGATAGGAGCATATCCTGACTTCTGTAATGCAAAGGCAGTTTTAAATTTAATTTAAGATGGTTCCAAACCCAATAAATGTAGGTCCTCCTTATTTTTCCTCATTGTCCTCCATGCAAGCTTGTCATGAAACCCTTTCAAGTTCTGGTATTCCAAAGCTTGTTGTTCCCCCTTATAAATGGCCAAAGATTTACCAAAATCCTGCATTCCTCCGATAGATCAGTATTCAGTCCCTAAAGGAAGAGATGCCCCTTGAATGGTTAGGAAGAGGATGCCGATCACAATGGCACCTTGGTAGGAGGCCTGACCCTCGCTTTTAAGTCCCCTAAACTGAAAGACCTAATCCTCAGTAATGACCAGTGTTTGTGAGGTCCTTTGTGCCCGAGATAAAAGGGATCTGGAACCTTTCTCTCCTCCCCATTTCACTCTTATCCCTTTAACATGAGTTCCCATGCTAAAATTGAATGACAACCTCTAAAGAGCGTAGGTTTACCATAATGGTTATATACCAATACGCTGTAGGAATGCCGTTCTTTCATATTTCTCCTTAAATTAGATTTATTATGTCTTTCAGAGGCTTGGGATGGAATGCAAGCTTTGGCGAGAAGGTTTGGTGACTGGAGAGGGCCTCTATCTTGGGGCCGTGTCAGTTATCGGTAATCTTTATCGGAATTTGTTGTGGTTTGGAAAATGACAGTGCATTAGCCTGGATTTTTTGACAATGACCGTGAACAATGGTAAGTAGGGCTGGGAGTGATAAGATAAGAGGCATGGCCTGACCCTGAAAACCTAGAGCGAAAATGATACGCCCAGGTCTTAGATCAGGACTGCATGTCACCCGTCAAGTTCACGAGGATGTCAAAAACATTATTTGGCCAGCAAAATAGCACTGCAAACTTTTTGTAAAGTCACAAGTAAAGTAGTGTTGTTTGACATAAAACAAAAAAAAGTAAAAAAGCCAATATATACAGTATACAGTGTATATATATATATATATATATATATATATATATATATATATATATATATTTGGGGTTTTTGCTTTTTTTTCTATATATGCACAGTATATACACTATATTGTCGAAAGTATTGGGACACCTGCCTTTCCACGCATATGAGCTTTAATGGCATCCCGGTCTTAGTCGGTAGGGTTCAATATTGAGTTGGCCCACCCTTTGCAGCTATAAGAGCTTCAACTCTTATGGGAAGGCCGTCCACAAGGTTTAGGAGTGTGTCTATGGGAATGTTTGACCATTCTCCGTTCAAATTCAGCCCAAAGGTGTTCTATCGGGTTGAGGTCAGAACTCTGCGCAGGCCAGTCAAGTTTCTCCACCCCAAACTCGCTCATCCATGTCTTTTTGGACCTTGCTTTGTGCACTGGTGCGCAGTCATGTTGGAACAGGAAGGGGCCATCCCCAAACTGTTCCCACAAGGTTGGGAGCATGAAATTGTCCAAAATGTCTTGGTATGCTGACGCCTTAAGAGTTCCCTTCATTGGAACTAAGGGGCCAAGCCCAACCCCTGAAAAACAACCCCACACCATAATCCCCCCTCCACCAAATGATTTGGACCAGTACACAAAGCAAGGTCCATAAAGACATGAATGAGCAAGTTTGGGGTGGAGGAACTTCATGGCCTGCACAGAGTCCTGACATCAACCCGATAGAACACCTTTGGGATGAATTGTAAAGCGGAGACTGTGAGCCAGGCCTTCTCATCCACATCAGTGCCTGTCCTCACAAATGCGCTTCTGGAAGAATGGTCAAATATTCCCATAGACACACTCCTAAACCTTGTGGACCGCCTTCTTATAAGAGTTGGAGCTGTTTTAGCTGCAAAGGGTGGGCCAAATCAATATTGATCCCTATGGACTAAGACTGGAATGCCATTAAAGTTCATGTGCATGTAAAGGCAGCCGCCCCAATACTTTTGACAATATAGTGTAGATGGCTATTGTCCTGGATTTTTTTTCAGGACAGTTCCCCACCTTGGACCTCAGTGCCAATGATGTTGTGACCCATGTGATGTTCCAGGATCACAGTGTTTCCCATATTTGAGCAGTAACGTCATATATAAGTCATTCTTTTTCTATCTCAGTGACGTTAAAAAAATATATATTTAAATTGAAAAAATAAAATTGAAGTCAAAAGCTTGCCAACTGAGCTCCTGTGTGGTCAGCCGGTCATTCCAGCATCCAGTGGAGACTACAAGGGGCTCATTCAACACACATTGGACAGGCATGGTCCACTGCTGTCACCATCGGGGAACACGCACCAGGAACTGCCATGTGTTGCTGGAGTGCTATTATTATTATTATTTTACCGAAAGAGTAGTTGATGCTTAGAATAGACTTCCAGAAGAAGTAAAGAGTCCATCAACAAGAAGTGGATTTAACCACCTGGCATCCGCGCTATGGCCGAATGCTGGCCACAGCGCGGATGTGAACTCCCGGGAGGCCAACATATGGCGGCCTCCCCTGTGCACGCTCCCTGTTGCGCGCCCTGTGATCACTGAGTCAATGAGACTTGGGTGATCACCGATCTGAGTAAGGGGCCAGTCCCGGCCCCTTACCATGTGATCAGCTGTCAGCCAATGACAGCTGATCACACGATCATAACAAAAGCTCGGTGATCGTTTTTTTTTCTCATGCTGACAGCGGGTCAGAAAAAAAAAGCCAATCACCAGCTTATCTTAAAGGGACATCGGTCCCGAAAAGAAAGAGGCAATTATGCTTAATTTATACCGTCCAACAGTGACCACAAGTGCCACCTATCAATGCCCACAAGTGCCACCTATCGATGCCCGCCAGTGGTGCCAATCAGTACCACCTAGAAGTGCTGCCTATCAGTGTAACCGATCAGTGCCCATCAGTGCCACCTATCTGTGCCCATCAGTGCCGCCTCATCAGCGTACATCAATGACAGACAAAAATTACCCGTTATAAAATTTAAAAAATAAATAAAAAAATAATTAAAAAATAATTAAAAAATTTGGTCTTTTAAAATAAAAAAAAATAAAAATAAAAATCGCACAGGTGATTAAATACCACCAAAAGAAAGCTCTATTTGGGGGAAAAAAATGCTAAACATTTCATTTGGATACAGTTTTGTATGACCGCGCAATTGTCATTCAAAATGCGACAGCGCTGAAAGCTGAAAATTGGTCTGGATAGGAGGGGGGTTTAAGTGCCCAGTAAGCAAGTGGTTAAACACACCATACTCACACAAAAAAAAAGTTAAAAACAAAATAAAATAAAATAAATAAAAAATGTGGCAAACTCTATCGACCGCTTAGACTCTTTTCTACCTCTTTTATGTTTCTGAATAGAAAATGACTGAAAAGAGACTGAAGGAGCAATAAAAAAAAAAAAAAAGGCAGTTATTTATGATACTAAAGGTTCATACACACTATAAGAAAATCGGGCGAGCATTTTCATCCAAAGAATTTTCGTACGATTTTCATATAGTGTGTACCCAACTTTTGAGAGCCGATTCTGACTTTTCACACAAAAATTCTCAAAGGAACAAACTTCAAAATTTTTCTCGTTCGGGAACAGAATGAACTATTTTAGTGTAATGTATACCGTTTTCGTACGATTTTCGTACAAGAAAAATCAGAAAAGAAAGACTGCTCATGATCAGAAACAATTAACAATAAAAAAAGCCTTTGTCGTACAACAATTTTGGTACACATTGTCCTTCATCGGTTCCGATTTGCTGTGAAACAAGAAAAATCAGATCGGTCGCCCAATTTTCTTATAGGGTGTACCCCACATTAGAGGTTGATTTACTAAAACTGGGACATGCAAACATGGTGCAGCTCTGCATAAAAACCAATCAGCTTCCAGTTTATTTTTGGTCAAAGTTTAATTGAACAAACTGGAGTTAGAAGGTGATTGGCTACTATGTACAGCTGCACCAATTTTTTTACCCTTCAGTTTTAGTAAATCAACCCCCGCCCCCCCCCATGCGTTCACACTATGTGCCCTTTCTTCATGGCTAAACCATAGTTTTCTATGTGTTATATTCACACCAGACTAGGGTGGACACCTTAAAACGGGCACCCAGCCACTGGTGTTCTTACTCTGTTCTCTCTGCAGCAAGCAACTAAGTCTCAGCATCAGCAGGCAGCCACCGCTCTGTTCGCACATAGTGTCAGAGGCGCAGTGGCACTGGAGGACTGTGTCTGTGTCCCAACTCCTAAATGAATGGAAGCAAGCAAACATTCATTGAAGGGTGCTGGTAGGCTGCATTTGATGGGCGCTGGTAGGCTGCATTTGATGGGCGCTGGTAGGATGCATTGATGGGCGCTGGTAGGATGCATTTGATGGGAGCTGGTAGGCTGCATTTGATGGGAGCTGGTAGGCTGCATTTGATGGGCATTGGTAGGCTGAATTTGATGGGTGCTGGTAGGTTGCATTTGATGGGAGCTGGTAGGCTGCATTTGATGGGAGCTGGTAGGCTGCATTTGATGGGCGCTGGTAGGCTGCATTTGATGGGCGCTGGTAGGCTGCATTTGATGGGCACTGGTAGGCTGCATTGATGGGTGCTGGTAGGTTGCATTTGATGGGCGCTGCTAGGCTGCATTTAATGGGCGCTGGTAGGCTGCATTTGATGGGCGCTGGTAGGCTGCATTTGATGGGTGATGGTAGGCTGCCTTTGATGGGCACTGGTAGGCTGCATTGATGGGTGCTGGTAGGCTGCATTGATGGGTGCTGGTAAGCTGCATTTGATGGGCGCTGGTAGGCTGCATTGATGGGTGCTGGTAGGCTGCATTTGATGGGTGCTGGCAGGCTGCATTTGATGGGCACTGGTAGGCTGCATTTGATGGGCGCTGGTAGGCTGCATTTGATGGGTGCTGGCAGGCTGCATTGATGGGCGTTGGCAAGCTGCATTTGATGGGCACTGGTAGGCTGCATTTGATGGGCGCTGGTAGCCTGCATTTGATGGGTGCCTCATTAAAAAGGTGGGGTATACATGGGCAGAGCACAGGGGGTGGAGTCAGGGGTGGAGCCCGGGGGGTTGCAAAATTAGGTTTCACCTAGGGTGTATAAAATACTAGCACCAGCCCTGTTAATAGGTACTGTGTGCAAGTACCCTGGGTTCTAGAGATGAGTGATATTATGCAACATGTTTGCATAATATCATACAGGAAAGCACAAACGCATCTAAATACACCACAGAGCATTTCAGAGAAAATATGCCTTAAAAAATGCATAAAATTGCACAAAAAAAACATTGAAATGCGCCAAAATACAATTGACTGCAGGCGCTTTTTTGTGCATTGTAGTGTGAATGGCCCTAAGTGTTATTTAGTTAGTGTCTGTCTACATCGATTATTCATACAGAAGGCATGTATGAATTTTTTAGTAGGAGCGGAGTTTCCCTTTACCCTGATACAATATAATACAATTCGGTTCACAGATGGAGACTCGTACGTCCCTCCTTCATTAGGTTCACTTCTGCTTTCTCTTCCTCCAGACTCCTGTCACGTTTTCAGTGATGGATGACTCCTGTGACTGATGTGGCGTCTTCCACGCCGGGTAAGCACACGCCGCAAACCCAAAATTAGATCAATCTCATCCATCTCTGCGTCCCCTTGGGAGGATCCAAATATCTTTCATTTTGGAATGCACTTAAATGTGTGCTTATTGCTTTATACCCATGTTTAACATTCATGCGCTTGGCTGTAGAGGGGAAATCAACGTGTCCTTTCCCTGATTTGCTAATAATGTTGTATTATGTATAAATGTACAAAAATCTAATTAGAATCACTGATATCATTGACTTTACGTTACATAGTAGGTGAGGTTGAAAAAAGACAAAAGTCCACCAAGTCTAACCTATGTGTGTTATTCATAGTTTCATAGTTTCATAGTTAGTAAGGTTGAATAAAGACACCAGTCCATCCAGTTCAACCTGAGTGAGTGTCTACAATAGACCCCATCCCTGTACATTGCACACTCACATTGGTCCCTACCCTCAAGGTGCCCACAATCCAAGGTCCCCATTCATATACTAGGGCCAATTTTGGACAGAAGCCAATTAACCTACCTGCATGTCTTTGGATTGTGGGAGGAAACCGGAGTACCCGGAGGAAACCCACACAGGCACAGGGAGAACATGCAAACTCCAGGCAGGTAGTGTCGTGGATTTGACCCAGCGACCCTTCTTACTGCTAGGTGAGAGTGCTAACCACTACACCACTGTGCCGCCCTTATTATATGTTAGTATTACATTGTATATCCCTGTATGTTACGGTCGTTCAGGTGCTTATCTAATAGGTTTTTTAAACTATTGATGCTCCCCACTGAGACCACCGCCTGTGGAAGGGAATTCCACATCCTTGCTACTCTTAGTAAAGGACCCTCTACATAGCTTAATGTTGTAGCGGCAGCTCCTGAAGAGCACGCACTATGCGTTTTTCTAAAGTTAAAGTTGCCTAAACTGCAGTTTGGTTTGGGTACAATTATCTAAATTGGGCCTCGGCATCAGTCTGACTGGACTGTGAGATGTTCAGCCTGGCCACAGGGGGCACTGTCTCTTCTGGCAGGCATGGAACTATGGTCTGGTTGGGTGCTTAAGTTACTCTCTCTCGGAGTCCGCCCAGTGGGATTGGTGCTCTTGCTGTGCTCTCTGGGAGAGGGTATTTAACATGCGAACATCACGTGGTTCGGGGTTCCGGTCCAGAATGATGTGCTGACTTCATGGTCCTGGTCCTCCTGACCAGCCCCCAGGAAGGCTATGGCCTGGGGTGCGGATCCACCCAACTTTAATGTCTCGGGGGTTGGCTAGCCCGAGGCAAGGAAACTAAAGGAAGGATTCTGAGGTGGTTGGGTGCCGTCTCCGGTTCGGGAGAGACCCAGTGTACTTCAAGCATTCCAGGGCAGGACTCTTCAGAAGAACACCACGTACGGGTTGGTTTTCTTAGCAAGAGCCTGGAAGGGCTGAAGTAACCAAGAGAATCCGGTCTTGTGGATATCGCCAAGCAGGCTGAGAGATCCAGGTATCGCGTGTAAGTGTTCTCAAGCTTAGTTTTCCTACGGGTTCTACAACAGCGTCTGTGGCAGAGAAATTATCTTGTAAATTTCTACAACAACATCTGTGGCACAGACTTGTTCCTGAGTAAGCACCTTGTTGGCTGCTAGGCCTTGTGAGAGAGGGACTGTCCAACCTGAGTGATCATCCAGTTGCAAATGGCTATTCTCTGGATGCAGTCAAAGTAAGTAAGTTCTTCACACCAAGAGTACCTGGACTTCCTTTCCAACCCTCTGATCCCAAGTTGAAAGACTCTTCAACTGTCTGAGTTTTTCAAATAAAATCCATTCAAGTGGATCTATTGTCAGTCTCAAGTTACTGGGCCATCTACCATGGGACATCCCCTAGACTTGCAACAAGGAGAACCGAAGGTAACGGTAAGCCCAAAAATAAATAGCGGCTCCTTCGGGGGTTAGTGCTACAATGTTAAACCTCTTTTTTTTCTAATTTTAATGAGTAGCCACGTGTCTTGTTGAACTCCCTTCCGCTAAAAAGTTTTATCCCTATTGTGGGGTCACCAGTACGGTATTTATAAATTGAAATCATATCCCCTCTCAAGCGTCTCTTCTGCAGAGAGAATAAGTTCAGTGCTCACAACCTTTCCTCATAACTAATATCCTCCAGACCCTTTATTAGCTTTGTTGCCCTTCTTTGTAGTCGCTCCATTTCCAGTACATCCTTCCTGAGGACTGGTGCCCAGAACTGGACAGCATACTCCAGGTGCGGCCGGACCAGAGTCTTGTAGAGCGGGGGAATTATTGTTTTATCTCTGGAGTTGATCCCTTTTAATGCCAATATTCTGTTTGCTTTGTTAGCAGCAGCTTGGCATTACATGCCATTGTTGAGCCTATCATCTACTAGGACCCCCAGGTCCTTTTCCATTCTAGATTCCCCCAGAGGTTCTCCCCCCAGTGTATAGATTGCCTTCATATTTTTGCCACCCAAATGCATTATTTTACATTTCTACATTAAACCTCATTTGCCATGTAGTTGCCCACCCCATTCATTTGTTCAGATCTTTTTGCAAGGTTTCCACATCCTACGGAGAAGTTATTTCCCTGCTTAGCTTAGCGTCATCCGCGAATACAGAGATTGAACTGTTTACCCCATCCTCCAGGTCGTTTACGAACAAAATAAATAGGATTGGTCCCAGCACAGAATTCTGGGGGACCCCACTACCCACCCCTGACCATTCCGAGTACTCCCCATTTATCACCACCCTCTGAACTCGCCCTTGTAGCCAGTTTTCAATCCATGTACTCACCTTATAGTCCATGCCAAGGGACCTTATTTTGTACAGTAAATGTTTATGGGGAACTGTGTCAAATGCTTTTGCAAAATCCAGATATACCACATCTATGGGCCTTCCTTTATCTAGATGGCAGCTCACCTCCTCATAGAAGGTTAATAGATTGGTTTGGCAAGAGCGATTCTTCATGAATCCATGCTGATTACTGCTAATGATACCGTTCTCATTACTAAAATCTTGTATATAGTCCCTTATCACCCCCTACAAGAGCTTGCATACTATTGATGTTAGGCTAACAGGTCTGTAATTCCCAGGAATGTAGTTTGGGCACTTTTTAAATATTGGTGCTTCTCCAGCTTTCATTGCTGGAAGAAAAGATAACCTTCCACAAAGCCTGGAGCGTTGAGGGCTCATATACACCAGGTGCACTGAGCTGCATTGATCAATGAGTTACTGAATAAACTATTGTTCTCTATGTTTCCTCTACCTTACGACAAATGTCAGTAAATGCAACAAATTTATGTACAAGTCAAAAACATGCATTTGTTGCAAAGTCTTCCATGTGCACAGCTCTCAAGGATGCTGTGTGGCTGAGCTTCAGTAGTTGCTAAAATCCTGATGTCCTTGGGGTTGCTAGCGTCCTAGCAACCAAGGGCATTGTGTAGCCGAGCCTGATTGGTTGGATGCTGGCAACTGCAGGGCTGTTGGAGTCCTAGACACCAATGATGATGTGTGGCTCAGCCATGTGGCTAGGCCTTGGATGCTAAGATGCTGGTGGCTGGGCCTTGTTGGATGCTAAGGTGCTGATGGCCCCAAAGTCACCGGCATCCAGCAACCAATGACCTTGTGTGCCTGGTTGGATGATAAGATGTTGGTGGCCCCAAAGCCACTGGCATCCTAGCAACCAATGACCTTGTGTGGCTGGGCCTCATTGGATGCTAGAATGCTGTGGGCCCTGAGGCCACCGGCATCCTAGCAACCAATGACATTGGTAATAGTGTAAGAGCTGATTTCTGAATTTGGTACAGGACATTTTTGGACAACATTAACACCAGATAAGTGTTACACATGCACTACAGGATAGCCCCCAAATACCCTGTAACCTGTTTCAATGCTGCTGTTTTGCCTTCCAAAGGATTTATATTTCTGTCCATCCAGTTTTCAGATTTAAAGCCCTTCAGTCATTTTTTCAGCTTTTCATCTATTAAATCTTCTGCCCTTGTTATTTTAACTTTGGATAGTAAAACATTTTTTTTTCTGCCAGTAAATACCTCATACAGCCCACTTCCTGTTTTTTGTCTGGTCATTAGCCTAGACTAATGACATCATGCACAGCTCTCTCTCTCACTCTTGTGAGATTTTGTCAGGAAGGGATGGGGGGATGAGTCATGAGAGGGCCAATGAGAGCTGCAGAGCTGGAGGTGTGCCTGTGTAAATCCAGGAAGTGAACAGGCAGCGGCTTCAGCTGCCCACAATTAAAATGGATGCAGCCAGACTCAGTGGATGGAGATTTCTGCAGCATATTTGGCAAGTACAGAATCACAGTATATATAAAATAATATGCAAAGTGGTTGGAGGGAAGCTTCAGAATTGCAAAGATGTTTTTATTGAAAATTATGCGAACAGACTGGACAATGAGGCCTGTTCACACCACGGAGGTGCGCCTGAGCACACACTTTTTTATTTATTTTTTGCACATGTGCATCCCTGCGCATTGCGTTTAGTGCAGCCTATTCATTTCAATAGGCTGCCCTGTGCGAGAAACAAGCAAACAAATGAGCATTCACTTGAACCGCTTGCTGACCAGTGCACGCACTGGTGGGCAAAAGGCCGTACATGTATGTCCCCTTTAAGAAGCGGTGTTGCGGTTTCCGTGAGACTCGATGTCCGCCGGGTGCCCGCGATCGTGTCACGGAGAGGTAGAACGGGGAGATGCTTTTGTAAACAAGCCATTTCCCTGTTCTGCCTAATGACAAGACACTGATCACTGCTCTCTGTCATCGAGAGCAGTGATCTCTGTTATGTGTATTGTAGCCCATCCCCCCCCACAGTTAGAATCGCTCCCCAGGACACACTTAACCCCTTCCCCGCCCCCTAGTGGTTAACCCATTCACTGCCAGTGTCATTTCCACAGTAATCAGTGCATTTTTATAGCACTGATTGCTGTATAAATGCCAATGGTCCCAAAATAGTGTCAAAAGTGTCCGATGTGTCCGCCATAATGTCGCAGTCCCGATAAAATTAGTGGATCGCCGCCACTACTAATAAAAAATATTAAAAATAAAAATTCTGTAGATTTATCCTCTATTTTGTAGACGCTATAAATTTTGTGAAAACCAATCAATATACGCTTATTGTGATTTTGTTTTTACCAAAAATATGTAGAAGAATACATATCAGCCTAAACTGAGGAATAAAATAATTTTTTATATATATTTTTGGGGGATATTTATTATAGCAAAAAGTGAAAAAAATTAGTTTTTTTCAAAATTGGCGCTCTTTTTTTGATTATAGTGGAAAAAATTAAAACCGCAGAGGTGATCAAATACCAAAAAAGACGTCAATTTTGTTTGGGTACAACGTCGCACAACCACACAATTGTCAGTTAAAGTGACGCAGTGCCGAATCGCAAAAAGTGCTCTGGTCAGGAAGGGGGCAAAATCATCCGGGGCTGAAGTGGATAAAAATCAAACCGCACCAAAACACATAGTATGGGGGGGGGGGGGGGGGGTAACATGTTTTTGTGCACTGCAGGAAAGAGTGTGAATTTGTATGCGTTCAGAAATGAAAAAATATTGCTTGTTTTTTTCCCAAAATCGTCGCTCTTTTTTTGTTTATAGCGCAAAAAATAAAAACCTCAGAGGTGATCAAATACCACCAGAAGAAAGCTCTATTTGTGGGGAAAAAAGGGTGTAAATTTTGTTTGGGCGAAACGTCGCACAACTACGCAATTAATCAGTTAATGTAACAGTGCCGTATCGCAAAAAATGGCCTGGTCATGAAGGGGGGGGGGGGTAAATCTTCCAGAGGGCAAATGGTTAAAGAATACAGATTGCATTAGTTTATGCTTTTTATTATTTGTCTTTAATGAGCCCTGTAAGCCTGTGTACCTTTAAACAACCTCGTTCCCCCATATCCATAGGGAGGCAGCCGCTTTTATTGCCATCAGCCACCTCTGCTACCGATCGCACCCCTTATTACAGAGGTAGCTGGCTCCAGCGGCGGTGTAATGTTACCATCCACAGGAAAAATTACACATTCTTCCAAAGCAATCGAGCCTCGCCGAATGCCTTAGATACAACGTCCTTATATAATTATGGTAGAGCTGCGTCCGTCTGCTCCTCCGCCCTTTCATTTGTCTTCCTGAGTGGGATCCAAGCAGGACAGAGGTCACCGCGCGCCGCTCTCTACTCGCCCCTCTATAGAGCAGAGACGTCCCATTATACTGCTTTATTCACACATATTCCATCGGCCTCTTTTAAGCTGTTCATTGACGAAGAAGTTAGCAATCTTCTAAATTGTCTTTAAAGAGGGAGTGAGAAATACGAAATAAATAGCCTATTTTTCTTGCCGATATCCAATCCTTTTTTCCGGGCGGTGTTATTCCTGGATTACAAGGGTTAGGTTTCACAGAGGGATCAGCTGAACCCCGGGGAGAGGAAGCCGCGGCACAAACCGTGTTCTATTTACTTTTCTTATTATTCCATTATTACAATGAGAAAGTACATTAAAGTGTATGTTAATCCCAGTCGTGAGCTCTTATTTGCTGCCTTTCGGTCTGTTAAATATACCATTGAAAGTGTTTTGTTATATCTGGTGGATGCGTGCCTAAGAAAAACATCCTGCTGGTAAATCTCCGTACTCTCTCCTTGTGCGTATCTGTTATCATTGTTCCTGACTATCTCTGAGGACTACAGAACACCTCCCCTATTTTACGGAGAGGAGGAGAGGGAAAGGTGTTCTCTAGTCCTGTTCTAAGGTATCAGTACTGCTCCTCCATAGAAGGCCAGTCATCTTCTGAACCTGGAATCCCACTTATAGTTGTCACTGGGCTTTTCTAAGTGTCGCTGCGCAGCTCTGAGTCTGCCAGTTGGGTTTCACGTGGACCTGGAAATGTGCAGTGATGTTGTGGGACCTTCGCTCTGGGTGTTCTCTGCATCTTCCAGGCTACATAAGGTAATTGTGAGTAGCGCTGGAGTGAAGGGATCAGAAATATGTAATGTTCAAAGTGCAGGGGTGAGGAGTGTGTAATGTACAGAGTGTAGGGGTCAGGAGTGTGTAATGTACAGAGTTCAGGGGTCAAGAGTGTGTAATGTACAGAGTGCAGGCATGAGGCGTGTGTAATGCACAGAGGGCAGGGGTCAGGAGTGTGTGATGTACAGGGGTCAGGAGTGCGTAATGTACAGAGTGCAGGGGTCAGGAGTGTGTAACGTACAGAGGGCAGGGGTCAGAAGTGTGTAACGTGCAGAGGGCAGGGGTCAGGAGTGTGTAACGTACAGAGTGCATGGTTCAGAAGTGTGTAACGTACAGAGTGCAGGAGTCAGGAGTGTGTAACGTGCAGAGGACAGGGGTCAGGAGTGTGTAACGTACAGAGGGCAGGGGTCAGGAGTGTGTAATGTACAGAATGCAGGGGACAGATGGATGCAATGCACAGAGTAAAGGGTTCAAAAATATATACTGTAAAATGCAATGTACAGGAATCGGGAATGTGTAACCGACAGAGTGCAGGGGTCAGGAGTGTGCAACAAAGATGGCAAGGGTCATGACTGTGTAACATATAAAGTGCAAAAGTCAGGAGTGTGTAATGTACAGAGTGCAGTGGTCAGGAGTGTGTAATGTACATAGTACAGTGGTTGGGAGTAAAACTATTAGACAGCCCAGCAAATAAAGGGTCAGAAGTATGTAAAGTACATGGTGCAGGGATTAGTAGTAGATACACCCTAGTGCATACATAGCACACACACTCACATACACACACTCAGATGCTTCCCTGGTATAAGCCCTTACTACTGCTGGGCGAGGACAGTGACTGGTAGGGATGAGCTTCGCGTCTGAGTCGAACTCATGTTCGACTCGAACATTGCCTGTTCGCCGAACAGCAAACAATTTGGGGTGTTCGCAGCAAATTCGAAAAGCCACAGAACACCCTGTAAAAGTCTATATCTCTATCTAAGTCTAAATCTAAATAGCAAATTTTAAAGGCTTATATGCAAGTTATTGTCATAAAAAGTGTTTGGGGACCTGAGTCCTGCCCCAGGGGACATGTATCAATGCAACAAAAAGTTTAAAAAATGGCAGTTTTTTCGGGAGCAGTGATTTTAATAATGATTAAAGTGAAACAATAAAAGTGTAATATTCCTTTAAATTTGGTACCTGGGGCGCATGTTTCTCGTGCTAAGAACTGTCCCTGCACAAAGTGTAATTTCTGTCGGAAAAAAAGTCATTTAAAATCACTCGCGGCTATAATGAATTGTCGGCTCCCCATAATACAGAGAACAGTCATTGAAATTCATTGATAAAAAAAAAAAAAAATGTGTGTGGTTCCCCCCAATTCAATTACCAGGCCCTTCAGGTCTGGTATGGATATTAAGGGGAACCCCACGTCAAATAGAAAAAAAAATTACGTGGGGTTCCCCCCAAATAGGCATACCAGAAGCTGGATCCCGGAGAAGAGATCACCCATCGCTGGATACCTAGAGTGGATTACCACCGCTGGACTCTTTTTTTATCTTTAAATAAAGGACTTATCTCAACGGTGTCTGTGTGTTTTTTAACAATTTTTTACACTTTCTTTGTGAAATGGTAGCGGTAAAATGTACTGTTACCATTTCAAACGGGGGTGGTTGTGGGGGCCCCCAGACCCCCACAACCACCGGCCAGGATTGTGAGGATGAGGCCCTTGTCCCCATCAACATTGTTTTTTTTTATTTATTTGATGCAGGGTTCTCCTTAATATCCATACCAGACCTGAAGGGCCTGGTAATTGAATTTGGGGGAACCCCACCCATTTTTTTTTTTTATCAATGACTTTCAATGACTGTTCTCTGTATTACAGGGAGCCGACAATTCATTATAGCCGCGTTTTTAATTACTTTTTTTCCTGCAGAAATTACACTGTGCACGGACAGTTCTAAGCACGGGAAACATGCGCCCCTTTACAGGCATACTATACCCACCCCCAGCTACGAAATTTAAAGGAATATTACACTTTTATTGTTTCACTTTAAGCATTATTAAAATCACTGCTCCCGAAAAAACTAACATTTTGAAAAAGTTTTTTTTTACATGTCCCCTAAACCCTTTTTAGGACAATAACTAGCATATTAGCCTTTAAAATTAGCACTTTTGATTTTGAACGTTCGAGTCCCATAGACTTTAATTGGGTTCTAAATTTCACATGAATTTTGGGTCTGTTCGCAGGTTCTGGTGCAAACCGAACCGGGGGGTGTTCGGCTCATCCCTAGTGACTGGTGCTGCATACTCAGGAGGGCCCAACTGCATAGGACCCACATGACAACACTGCATCCGGGGCATCAGTACCTCCTGCCCTCCACTTGTTTGGTTTGACAAGGGTTCAGCAAAGCATGGTCAGAGTTAGGCGAACCTGAACATGGGGAAGAATCCCAATAAAGTCTATGGGGGCAAATCTTGTTGGTAAATTCTGGCCAATATTAGGACTAATAAGCAAACCAATGTATTTAAAAGGCATAGGCACTGCCATGGGGGGGCATATATCCATGCAAAAAAAAATACCCAACAGAGGAGAGAGGCTCTCTCCATGCAGTGTCGAGGGCAACATTGAAAATACACAAATCCAATTACAAAACCTGTTTGGGGAATGCCTTAAAGCTATGTGCGGTGTTACATTAGCTTGGCTTACATATATGTATATATATATATATATATATATATATATATATATATATATATATATATATATATATATATATATATGTAAGCCAAGCTAATTGTAAAAGGAAAAAAATCTGTTCCACAGCCAAATATGCACTGTCAGTGTTTGCTGTTGCTGAGACTGTCCGTGAAAATCCTACTGTTCTGTGACACCGCACTTTTTTGCATGGATATATGCCCCCCCCCCATGGCAGTGCCTATGCCTTTTAAATACATTGGTTTGCTTATTAGTCCTAATATTGGCCAGAATTTGCCAACAAGATTTGCCCCCATAGACTTTACCCATTTCAAAAAATTTATTTTGTACGAAAGTATTTGCTATCTAACATTAACAAATGAAAATTCATGAATTTATCACTAAAGCCCTGTACACACTATCAGAATGTCTGCTGAGTTTTTCCTTCAGATTTACCAAAACCATATAATATGAGGTCAAACCTTAGGAGTTTCAATGTGTATGCAATCAGGCAGGCCCTTGCACTACATGGTTTTGGTAAATCTGAAGGAAAAACTCAGCAGACAATCTGATAGTGTGTACGGGGCTTAAGACACGTAAAACATAGTATGTGAAAGGGCAACCTTGAAAAAACCTATGTAAAGTGGATATCCAAGATTCGAAAAATCTCTCCGAACCTGGCAAGCACTAGCCTACGGGGGACATAAATACACAGACAACCCGTGTTAACAAACAACATATAACATAAACAACGTCCGGAAGCCAGTGGGATCTATCTATAGTGATATAGTTTCTTCTAAGATTGCCCTGCATTTGGCTCCATCCATCTTCCCATCAACTCTGACCAGCTTCCCTGTCCCTGCTGAAGAAAATCAATGTGGTGGTAAATAAATGTAGGGGTGTACTAATTTTATGTGACAAACTCACATTTTTGTTAATTTAGGTTATGAGAATGAATACGCTATATCATTTATTGAATTATATAACCTTTATCTGTAGGCACTGTATAAATAAAGATCTAATGTTTGCCATTTGAAATATGTCGAGAAAGCCAAGAATTTCCATGGGGTGTACTTTCTTTTTCATATGCCTGTATATGATTATAAAACAAATAATTTATAGAATACATGCTATGCCATTTTAGTCACAGTTGCTACATTGTTAATGTAAAATTTTCAGCAGCTGCAGGAAAAAGCCTTTTTTGATGGGGGGCATTTGAGGGGAGGTTGTCAGTTGTACTTTGAATGCAGAGAGGAATTGTTGTAGAGAACTCCCAGGAGAGGAGGGGGGCTCCCGGGATCTCACTAGACCTATCTTGAGAGAAAATGAAAGTCCATGATGCTGCCACCACCATGTTTCACGGTGGGGATGGTGTGATGAGGGTGATGTGGAGTGTTAGTTTTTCGCCACACATAACGTTTTTCTTTTAGGCCAAAAAGTTCAGTTTTGGTCTCATCTGACCAGAGCACCTTCTTCCACATGTTTGCTGTGTCCCCCACATGGCTTCTCACAAACTACAAATGGGACTTCTTATGGATTTCTTTCAACAATGTCTTTCTTCTTTCCACTCTTCCATAAAGGCCAGATATGTGGACTGAACGACTAATACTTGTCCTGTGGACAGATTCTCCCACCTGAGCTGTGGATCTCTGCAGCTCCCCCAGAGTTACCATGGACTTCTTGGCTGCTTCTCTGATTAATGTTCTCCTTGCCCGGCCTGTCAGTTTAGGTGGACGGCCATGTCTTGGTAGATTTGCAGTTGTGCCGTACTCTTTCCATTTTCAGATGATGGATTCAGGGCTGGACTGGGACAAAAATTTGGCCCTGGACTTCATCCAGACCAGCCCACTTTAATTTTGCAAACAAGTACAAAAACAGTATATAAAACTATACATAATTGTACAAAAAACATAAGTAACATAACATAAGGAGTCCTCGCTAACCTCATTTATTATTTCACTTATTTTCCTCTGTATTTTTCTATGATCACTGTGTGAAGTTGAGGGCAAGCCGTGCAGCCATTACTTTGTCACTGAAACCGGCCCAGTGAGCCATCGGCCCACCGGGAAACTCCCTGTAGTACATGCCTGGATGGATTGAACAGAGCTCTGTGAGTTGTTTAAAGCTTTTGATATTTTTTTTTATTTTTTATA
This sequence comes from Lithobates pipiens, assembly GCF_037356315.1. Taxonomy (NCBI): domain Eukaryota; kingdom Metazoa; phylum Chordata; class Amphibia; order Anura; family Ranidae; genus Lithobates; species Lithobates pipiens. The sequence goes on along the minus strand of NW_027507764.1, from coordinate 560,947,244 downwards.
ACCTAACCCTGCTTTAAACTTTTCTATAACTTTATCGCTGACCTGTCTGGTTTGTTCCTTGGCATTCATGATTTGGTTTGCTCTCTAAGGTTCTCTAACAAACCTCTGAGGGCTTTGCAGAACAGATGTATTTATACTGAGAATGAATTACTCACAGGTTCACACTATTTACTAATTAGGTGACTTCTGAAGGCAATTGGTTCCACTAGATTTTAATTAGGGGTCAGAGTAAAAGGGGACTGAATACAAATGCACGCCACACTTTTCAGATATTTATTTGTAAAAAATGTTGAAAACCATTTATCATTTTCCTTCCACTTCACAATTATGTGCCATTTTTTGTTGGACTATTACGTAAAATCCCAATAAAATACATTTAACTTTTTTGGTTGTTACATAACAAAATATGGGAAATTTCAAGGGGTATGAATACTTTTTCAAGACACTGCAAATGTTAAATCTTTTTTTAAAACGAGTTCAAGATGTAATATTACAGGGACAGACCTCTTTAAGAAAAGTTTAGTTATACAACCAAAAAAAAAAAAAAAGTTTGTAAAGTGTGTTTTCTCTGAAAAACAACCGATGTTCCTGCTTTTCTGCTTCGTCACTTTCACATTATCCCAAAAAGGTGGGGTCGGAGATGTGGAAATGGTGGTGCACACGTTCAGTTAACGAATGTCGGATGTGGTTTGTCATTGTGGAGTGCAGACCCTTCTTCCTTCAATGCAGTTCTGAGAAATGGACTTTCATTTTCTCTCAAGATAGGTCTAGTGAGACCCCAGGAGCCCCCCTCCTCTCCTGGGAGTTCTCTGCAATAATTCCTCTCTGCAAGATGGTATGAACATTCAAAGTACAACTGACAACCTCCCTTCAAATGCCCCCATAAAAAAAACAAGGCTTTTTCCTGCAGCTGCTGAAAAATTTACATTAACAATGGTAGCAACTGTGACTAAAATGGCATAGCATGTATTCTATAAATAATATTTGATATCATTATATACAGTCATATGAAAAAGTAAGTACACCCCAAGGACATCCTTGGCTTTTTCAACATATTTGAAACGGCAAACATCAGATCTTCATTTATACAGTGCCTACAGATAAAGGTAATATAATTCAACAAATGATATAGCGTATTCATTCTCATAATCTAAATAAACAAAAATGTAAGTTTGTCACATAAAATAAGTACACCCCTACATTTATTTACCACCACTTCGAATCCATAAAATTTGAATCTGATGTTCCAGATGAGGTACCACTAATTAGAACCTTCTTGCGAGAAAATACAGGTGGAACCTTTCTTATTTAAATCTCAGATATCAATGGACTGGTGTTCTCTTAGCTATTGACATGTGATGTCATCATGCTGAGATCAATAGAGGCCCGTAGAAAGAAAGCTGTGGATGCTCATGGATCTGGCAAGGGGTTTAAAAAGATCACCAAATGATTTGAAACAAATCATCCTACGGCAAGGAAAATAATGTGCACGTGGTATAGATTTTAAAAGAATTGCTAATTCGTTTGAGACTGGCCAAAAATTAAAACAAAAAAGTGTGGCGCTTAGGTGGCAACAAACCACATGAACCAGTAAGGCACTAATTCAAGCAAAGAAAATTACGTACACTTCAAAAAAAAGAAATTATGTGTAAATTCCGTTGTATATTAAGAGATCTTACTCCCAGGTGGAAGAGTGCATGAACCTCATGCACACAAAAGATTAAGGTAAATAAAATTAATTTAACATATACAGTCCATCAAGTGAACGTCTAACAGTCCTTGAAATGTGTAATATCAATCACAATTCCAAACTTGAGGTGACGTGAAAAAAGGTGAAATTCAACTTCTGATGTGTAGAATAATACCACCACCACCGTGATAAAGAAGGGGAGAGGAGGCTTACCAAATGACGTGGACTCAGAGGAAGGCTTACGCCTCTCGAGTCATATGGGCCTGTAGGTTAGCAAACCAGATAATCATACATCTAGTATGTAATCTCCCGCAAGTCTTCAGGTCATGAAATCATCCGTAGCGATCCTCCTATAGTGCTCATCCCACGAAAATAGGGGGCTCAGGTATCAAAGACCATGGAAGTAGAAAACTAGCATAGCGTGATACCGTTTTAACATCCAATTTATTAAAAAATAATAATAAAATTACACTCACATTTGGTTCAATCGTAATGACATAGTCAGAAAGTAGCGATGTCTGTAAGGGGGTCCACCCGACGTTTGAGACTGGCCAGCCCAGCAAATTCAACCCAAGAGCTGACTGTTTAATGCTAATAGAAGTCTCCAAGAATCACAAAATTTGATTTGCACAATTTGCAGTTAATTCTCGCAAAGTGCATCAGAGATTGCATTAATTTGACCTGCTTGAGAGGTTTGTTAAGAAAAAAGCCTTTGATGTCCACATTAAACATATAGACAAAGGCAAGACTTTTTGGAACAATGTGTCAAAGACTGAACAATAAAAAATTACTCAGCCATAGTTACAGTAGACACGTTTGGTACAAACCAAATACAGCCTCTCTGTTTCAATATGTTTACTGGGTTTTTGGGTAAACAAGAGAATCATAAACCAGCTCGTTGATCGCCCACACAGGGGCTAGAAAGTGTAAAAATTGCCAATGATCAATATCGTTCACAATTATCCTATGACATGAAAATAGGGGATGGTATACAAAAATGAATACTGCATAAAATGCCATGTCCCCAAAATTGTCACCGAAGGGGAGGTTCTTCTCCAGCAACCCCCCTCCATAGGAGGCAACGTCAGGAACCAAGGATAGTTAGAAACTAGAAATAAAGCATAAAGAGCGAAAAGACAGAGAGAGGGGGTCAAAGATAGGAGGTGGGGGGGGGGGGGGGAGAACTCAAACTCGGGAGCTCCACAGAAGGGAGTCAGACAAAGCCCAAACAGGACACTTGAATTATGTGGAACTCATAAGAGATCCATGGTTCCCAAATTTTGAGAAATTTGGCATGAGTAATTCACAATACTGGACATTCGTTCCTGAAGCAACATTCATGCGTGTCTTCCAGGCTTGAGCTATAGTCCGTTTAGCCGCTATAAAGAGGTAAGTGGCCAGCTTCTGCTGTGGTGCGAACAAACCAGGTATTGGACAATGTAATAGGGCTAGCTTAGCATTCCTTTGGACTGTTAGATGGAAAAGGATCTGCAGTAAGCCAAAAAACCTAGACCAGAACCCCACCAGTCTTGAGCAGGACCACCAGGTATGTATGACCTCACCCCACTGTCCACAGTTACGGAAACATCTATCAGTCCTTCCCGGGAAAGCATGAGCTGTGCGGGCCAGGACCTAGTACCATTGGAATAGAACCTTATATGCTGCTTCCAGGGTGTTTGTGTTAAATGAGCATTTGGCCACCATTTTCCAGGCCTTACTCCAGTCTTCTAGTTCTATGGGGGCTTGGAGGTCCCTTTCCCATTAAGCCATATAAGAGAGGGGTGCTGATGATGAGCGTCCAGATACCCACAAATACAGCATTTCAAGAGAGGAAATTCATACCAACTATGAAGCATGGTGGTAAAAATATTATGGTTTGGGGTTCCTTAGCTGATTCAGGGCCAGGGCAGTTTTCAGTCATCAAGACAACTATAAATTCTGTATCATATTAAAATGTACCTAATTAGAATGTGAGGCCATCTGTTTGAAAGTTGAAGTCAAAATGGAAATGGATCCTTTAATACAATAATAAACTGAAGCACACCAAGGAATGGCTCAGAAAGATGAAATGGATGGTCATTGACTGACCTAGTCGGAAGTCTGATTTGAAATATTTGGAATTTTGTAGGGAGATTTGAATCAAGCAGTTTGCTCAAGGAAATTTTCGCTATTTATTTACCATTTAAAGTGAGGTCCTTCATGCTACTAATTAAGTGAATAAACAATGAAAACGAATAATGTGAAGTACGTGAAATCGCTGCACGATCTGAAGTGTACACTAAACACAAAAAACTGTAAATAATGATGAAAGTGATCTCCGCAGACTTCAAAGCCCTTGTACACACGGTCGGACATTCCGACAACAAAATCCGTCGGAATGTTGCATACACACGGTTGGACAAAGTTGTCGGAAAATCCGATCGTTCAGAACGTGATCGCGTTATTTAGTTACGATGGGACTACATTCAGGCTAGTAGCCAATAGCTTTGGTCTAGAAATTTGATATGAGCATGTGTGGCACTTTGATCGGAATTCTCTACAAACAATCGGACAAAGTCCGATCGGATCACGTTGTCGGAAAATTTTTATATCCAGCTCTCAAACTTTGTTGGTCGGACATTCTGATGGAAAAAGTCCGATGAAGCCCACACATGGTCGGATTATCCGACAACACGGTCTGATCGGACATTTTCCATCGGAATGTCTAACCATGTGTACAAGGGCTAACACATTAATGTTATAGAAAAATAATCCCAAATAGTGTGAAAAAGTAAGCACAATAGCTGAAATCCAAAATAAAATGTGTATACATCAAAAAAGTCCATCAAAGTGATAGATTAGTGACAATAATCATGAGTGTGAATAATCCTAGTGAATCTTCTAAATAAACAGTATGTGTTGTGAAATTGATGTTAATCCTCGTGACTAAATAGAGAGTGTATTGCCGCAAATAATATATAAAAAAAAAAGTAAGGGTTGGTATCATCATACTGATTAAGTTAATGGAAAAGAGTGGGTTAACATGGACTACTCCGTATAGAACACCATGTAACACCTGTGGTGGTTATAGGACTATCTCGATACCCAGTAATTGGAAACAGATTAGATAAAAAATTCAATAAAGTTTATTAGAAAAATATATAAAAAATGAATTTACAACAATCCATACTAAAGGTTGCCATAACATGATTACATAATTTGATTAGGCTTGTACAAGGGTATACACCCCATCTGGTAGGAGTGAAGGAATTGGTGCAGACACAGATGATATCCTCTACTAGTTTTGTGACTAAGTCGCTTCTTCATCTTCTTGATCTTAATATATCAAGGAAAACGAAAAAAAGGAAAAAATAGGGGACAGAAAAATGCAAAAAGAAAAAGGGAAAAACATCTAAGTTTGATTATATATGGTGAGATTTTTTTAGAATTTTTTATTTTATTTTTTATTTAATGTTATTATTTTCATTTACCATTTGCATGAGCGTCCCCCTTATGGATATGAGGCGACAGTGATTTGTCTGCCTCTATTAGTAAGGCGTTCTCCGCTCGATCAATATTCTCTTTCATATTCATTTTTGCAATTACATGCAGATAACTTTTTTTTACCAAGCGCAATCTGCCACCTGTGTTCCACTCTGGATAGTCTCGGGGCATATGGAGTTAATTGTTCTAGGGGCAGACATGCGCTTCTCCAGCAGGATGAGTGTCCTCTCTTTGTTGAGAGGCTCCTCCCCCTGCTTCCTCGGTTTCTGGGATCGCCATGGTGATGCGCGCGCAGTCTGGTGTTGATGCGTACACACTGGGAGCGGCGGACCCAGTGACGTCACTGTTCGGCGTCCGGAAGAAGATCCCCGGAGCTGATTAATAAATTACTTTAAAAACCTGTGTTGTGTTTTTTTTTTAAATGACACTTTTTTCCCCCAGGTGAATGGGTAGGGGTACGATGTACCCCTTACTCATTCACATAGGGTGGGGGGCCGGGATCTGGGGGCCCCTTATTAAAAGGTTGGCCAGGGTTGTCGGGAAGAGGCCCTTGTCCTCATCAACATGGGGAAAAGGTGCTTTGGGTTGGGGGCGCCCCCCTTCCCTAAAGCACCCACCCCCCCATGTTGAGGGCATGTGGCCTGGTACGGTTCAGGAGGGGGGGGGTGCTCGCTCGTCCCCACCCCCTTTTCTGACCGGACAGGCTGCGTGCTCGGATAAGGGCCTGGTATGGATTTTGGGGGGACCCCACTCTGTTTTTTTGGCGTAGGGGGGTTCCCCTTAAAAACCATACCAGACCTAAGGGCCTGGTATGCTCCTGGAGGGGGAACCCATGCCTTTTTTTATTTAAAATTTCGCGTGGAGTTCCCCCTCAAGAGCTGATTATTCTGTGAGAGAGGCGACATCGTCGCTTCAATATAGAGGGAGATCCGACTTGGAGGCGACTTCCATTTAAATCAATGGGTACAAGTCGTCTAGAAGTCAGATTGAAGTAGTACAGGAACCTTTTCTGAAGTCGGAGCGACTTCAGTAGTGTACATTAAGACGGCTCTCATTCACTTACATTGATTTTTACATGTAGCGCGACTTGGGGCGGCTTGAAGTCGGATCCAAAGTTGCCCCTGTGTGAATGGAGTCTTACGTCACATTAACACTACATGTGTTTGTTTTAATTGTCAGCACGCATTTATTGTGTAATATTCTAAAGCGCAGTGTATAATTTACTATTTTCATCATTATTTATTTACCATGTTTTACAGATGGATTCATTGTAATTTGTGTGTTCAGCCTAAATACATGGAGAAGGCATCAAGATTAACAGTACAACATTTTAAGTACACCATGTTGCGTCATTGATTGGTGGATGTTGGTTGAAGGACATGGCATTTTATGACACTTCTTTTCACAACTTTTAACATAAGGCCGCGTACACACGGGCGGATTGTCTGCCCAACTAAGTTCGTCAGACAATCCGACAGACAGTCCGTTCAAAATTTGCATGAACGGACTTGACCACACATGATGAGCAGACAGTCCGCTGAAAGCGTGCGTGATGACGTGTACAGCACGTACGACGGGACTAGAAAAACGACGTCCTATACACTGCAATGCAACCTTCGACCGTGTAAATCCTTTCTGTGCATGCACCATACTTAGTCCGTCCAACTTGCCTACACACGAGCGGACTGTCCGCTGAAACCAAGTTTGGACGGACAAAACCAAGTTTGAACGGACTGTCTTACGGAAATTCCGTAAGACTTTGTTCGTCAGATTGTCCGCTGAAAAAGTCAGCTGAAGCCCACACACGAGCGGATTGTCCGCTGAAACACGGTTCAGCGGACTAAGTTGGACAGACAATCCGCCTAAGTTTTATTTTGTGGCTCTCAGCATTTGGACAGAGCACATCTTAAAGCTGTAAAGAAATTCTATACTGGAAGGTTCCCCTCTGTGGTTGCTAGTCTGAATGGGGAGCAGACAGCTACACTATGACTATGACCAAATATTTGAGCCATTGACTATAGTACCTACCTACAGTATATGGACAAAGGCCTGGTTTGATGAATATGAATTTGACGAGGAATTTGAATGGCCTACACAGAGTCCTGGTCATGAAATTCAAGGGGCAGGCCTGCTTCTGCTTTTTCCATAGGGCCAACCCTGGCAGTCACACCCCCAGTAACTATAGGACTCTTCTGAGCTACAAGTGGGCAGAGACCTCTACTTGTGACACCTAACTTTAGTACTACTACAGTCAAAGTCTCTGGAGGGAAGTCCCTTACTCCAAGATAAACCACATATAAGCTACACAATGCAAAGCCTGGCTTGTTCCTCTACTCACATCACAAGGACCCTAAGCCCTTGTACACACGGTCGGAGATTCCGACGGAATGTGTCCTATCGGACCGTTTTGTCGGATATTCTGACTGTGTGTGGTCTCCATTGGACTGTTTCCGTCGGAATATCCGACGGACCAACTTTTCCAACTTGCCGGTAAAATTTTCCAACAAAATGCTCCGATCGGACATACTCCGATCATGTGTAGCCTACTCCGACAGACAAAGTGCCACGCATGCTCAGATCAAATTCCTAGACCAAAGCTATTGGCTACTAGCCTGAACGTAGTCCCGTCGTAACGAAATAACGTCATCACGTTATGTACAATCGAATTTTCCGACAACTTTGTCCGACCGTGTGTATGCAACAGTTTCGGACATAATCCGTCGGACAAAATCCAATTATCCAGACTGAGCCTACGAGTGAAAACAAGGTGCTCACTTATAAACATTCCTAGGACAAGGAAAACGCCAAGCACATCACCACTCGCTGTATAGAGAGAGCCCACTTCAGTACTCCGCACCTTTCTCTCTTCCTTCACCTGCCCATACACAGTTCCCAGTTGAGTTCAGTTGAAGAAACTCAGAACCACTAACCATGTTGACCATGTACGCTGAGTTAAGCTTAGATTTACATTCAACTATGTAGCACAAAGGCTTGTCTGATTGCCTACAATTTGAAAGTGTTTAGGTTGACCTCATAATATATGTTTTTGGTAAAGCTAAAGGAAATTTGTACGAAAACTGTATAAAAATTGTATCGTGTGTAGCCAACTTTACTTTTAATTTAATTCGATTTGTAGTCTCTGCTTAGTCACATACCTTGGAAGTCCCAGAAAGTTATATATATCACTTGGTGAAGTCATGCTGGGAACATGGGATCAGCTGTGGAAGAATGCACAGCGCTGGGAGTGAAACTAACCTGATCACTGGATATGTGCAAGCTGAGAAGGACACTGGGTCTGCGGATTCATAGAAATGAAGATCAGACACATAAGAAGCCTCGGTATACCGCTGAAACAGAACCCACTGTGTAAAAGGGAATGGGATGTACAGTGACAAGAAATGCAATCTGTATTATTAAAGTAGGTGGAGGAGTTTCATTGCTGACAATCCAATTCTTGACATTTGTAGAACTCAACCCAGTGGTATGTTTATCTAAGTAACCTTCCCCCATGACAGGCATACCCTCTCCAAACCCCATCCCCATTAACAACGACTGGACTAGATTTGGAGTAAATGGCTGTCAGGCCTAAACTTTATTAACAAAATATAATTTTAATAAAATTCCATAAACTTTTTAAATACTATAAACATTCCCAGCCTTTACAAGGGGTCATGGGTACGCAGCATCACAACATACTGGTCACCGCGAACAACTTCAACTTTAACCTCTTGACCTCCAGACGGCAACCCCTGTCTCGGAGGCTATAACCAACTGTAGCAGTGACCTACCCTTTTAAACCCTTCCAGGTTAACCCCTCGTAACCTGGAAGTACATTAAACCACCCCCATCCCATGAATGGGTACAAACAGGCTTTTACCTGTACCTCACTTCCTCTTCTAAAGCCCCAAGAACTGCCCAACGGATCACACTCTGATACACCTGGCCCCCACCCCCCAGTAAAAAAAAAAAACAGGGTGGGGATTGCTTCCTCCTCTGCTCTCAGAATGCTAGCATTACACGCTGCTAGCACGTAGGAACGCCGTGGCTCCGCCCACCCCTTTCTTAAAGCGGCCAACCACCCTATCTTCAAACGGCGACTGTGCAGTCCAGCACATGTCATGCCCTCCCTACACCTACCCCCCTGTGGTTGTCAGCTGTGGGACTCTCTTTCTTCAGTCTTACCATAGCTGTCCCAGTGACTGTAATGGGGCCAGCAGAAGAGCTGGGAACAATATGGTGTCACTCACACTGCTAGAAGCCTCTAATACCTATAGATGAGACATCTCTTTCAGCCATATACAGTACATGTCATTTATTTAATTGTAGAACCCCCACCCCCCGACCCCCAGAGGCATTTTGAGGGACCCCAAGTGACAGGGTGGGCTAACATTTTACCACATGGTTGAGTCCATTGCTAAAAATGGGGGACTGAGAAACCATTGGGCACCAGCCAACTTTGGTCTTTCTAGATAGTTTCTAACTCATCACAGAGAGCAATATGGCTGTCAGGACTCAGGTTTGAACTTGTGAACTCTGCTGTATCTGGCAATGTCTCTTCTTGTTGAGCCACTGAGGATGATGGACAGTTCGCTGCACAGTTTCTTGAATAACCTTGCCTTGAACCCTGTTTTTCTTGAACCTTGACCTATTTGCTCCTCCCATGAACTTCCTGATTTAAGCCTTGCCTCTGCACTTCCTGGTTGCCAGAGTATTGTGCACTCTCCAGCCAATATATCACTCTTGCCACTCTTGCTGCCAGCCGTATCTTTGCTACTACTCTTTGATGATCTTTGGCTTGTTCCTCAACTACACTTCTGCTTGATCGCAACCTACAACCACTATTCCAGAATTAGGGAGAAATCATTTGGTCTCCTAACAATTGGCCAAGGCAACTATCGCCTGGCAACTAAATTTAATAGCAACCCTGTCTAAACATCAGGGTGCTAAATTGGTAAAGTGGTTCCCATCATGTTGTTCCTCAGATCAGCATGGAGTGAGATAGATTTAGAATCTCCACCATAGGGGAGCCACCAAGAACATATATTCAAGGAGTACAAGATGTTTTGGGTTATGTTTTATGTGCAGTTTGTGTGTGTTTTGTATGTTTTTTGATATGTATACATGTGCAATTTTTATCATATATTAAATATTTTTTATACTTATTACAAAAAATGGGTACCGTTATAGTCCTTATATTTAGTTTGTTAGGGTCATTATTTTGTATATCATTGCTTAGGATGCGATATCAGACCTAAATGGTCTACCAAATGAGGGTTTTTCATTGAGGCTTTCCTCCCAATTTCCTATTTTTTTCCCCTCCATTTAGGAGAAAAGAACAGAGGTGGGTTTTACAGTCAATCACAGGCTTTCACAGCCATTGTGTTATCAGGAGCTGGTCCTCCCAAACTCTTGATCATTAGTATGAGACCTGAAGATGTCATTGACAGCTTGGGCTCTGTGCCCTCTGTGACACTTCATACAGTATATGGGTGACCAGGGCTCATTTTCAGGGAAAATGCACATCCAGCAATGAATGTATGTAATGGCAAGGGGTGCTGGGGTGTGCTGGAGGGTCTATTGATGATGGCTGCTAGGGATGTATAGTCACTACTGGAAATCTATTTTTGCATGGTGGTCTTTTGTTGGTGGGGGCTCAGTTGTTGCTGGGAAGGATCTACTGTTAAGGGAGGGGTCTATTGTTGCTGGGGTGCATCCATTGTTGCTGGGGGTGGGGGTATATTGTAGTGTGGGGGATCTACTATTGCTGGCTGCAGAGGATCTATTTTACTTATTTTCTTATTATCATTGACACATTCCATACAAATTACTTAGCACCACAAAATTCTTGGTGTTCTGTATTCTCTAAAAAAGGGTGGCATGGGGAGGTGGGTAGGGGGTGGAACCAAGGGACAGTACTGAGAGGAGGGTAGGGGTGGAACCAAGGGACGGTACTGGGAGGTGGGTAGGGGGTGGAACTAAGGGACAGTGCTTGGAGATGGGTAGAGGGTGGAACCAAGGAACAGTATAGAGAAGTGTGTAGGGGGTGGAACCAAGGGATGATACCGAGAGGTGGGTAGGGGGTGGAACCAAGGGACAGTACTGGGAGGTGGTTAGTGGCTGGAACCAAGGAACGGTACTGGGAGATGGTTAGGGGGTGGAACCAAGGGACGGTACTGGGAGGTGGGTAGCGGGTGGAACCAAGGGACGGTACTGGGAGGTGGGTAGGGGGTGGAACCAAGGGACGGTACTGGGAGGTGGGTAGGGGGTGGAACCAAGGGACGGTACTGGGAGGTGGGTAGGGGGTGGAACCAAGGGAAAGTACTGGGAGGTGGGTAGGAGATGGAACCAAGGGATGGTACTGGGAGGTGGGTAGGGGGTAGAACCAAGGGGCGGTGTTTGGAGGTGGGTAGGGGGTGGAACCAAGGGACGATATTGGGAGGTGGGTAGGGGGTGGGACCAAGGGATGATGGTGGGTAGGGGGTGGAACCAAGGGACAGTGTTTGGAGATGGGTAGGGGGCAGAGACAAGGGGTGACTCAAAAGGTGGGGAGTTCCTGCACCTATTCTCTGAGAAAAAAAAGCCCTGTGTGACACTGGCATCAACAGGTGACAGAAACTATCACAGGGCTATGAATAGGACACAGGGCATTTTAAAAGGGACCCAACTGCCAGAAAAGTGTCAATACTTTATTGAATCCCCCAGAGAGTTTTAGTAACAACATAATGCAAGCTGCCTGCCAATAAATGTTACCCTTTTTACCCTTTCTTTTTAATCTTTGCAGAAGAGGCTTAGAATAATCACCAGTAAGCGTTTTTACACGATTACGAATGATTTACAATGCCTTAGATCGACTTGCTATGCCATACAGTCCTGGGCTTATTTTTTTAATCCTTGTAAATTTCCCGACGTGCACTTGACCCATCCATTCCTTGGTGACTGCCCTGAAGCTGATGATTCCGAGTGGCTAATTACTGGAGCAGATGTCCATCTGAAACTGATCTATTTGCTCCGGCGGAGATTTACGGCTGCATGGGCTGCTCCATCACGTCTCTCATTACACTGGTTTGCATGAACACTCAGTGGCTCCATGAGATTACGCAAGACGGGGAACGAGGTGCTGAACATCGCCGGGCGTAGGAACGCTCAGCAACAACAACTGGATGGGATGTCATGCCTGGCATAACAGATCCACAAAAGGCGATCTGCCGGAGACAGCCAGCAGCTGGGGTTAACATAGGCGCTAATGTCAAAAAGTCGAAGATGAACTCATGTGTTACATACATACATAGGACAAAAAATAGGTTCCATTACATACTATGATGCTTTGTTTAACCACTTCAGCTCTGAAAGAATTTACCCCCTTCCTGACCAGAGCACTTTTTGCAATTCGGCATGGCGTTTTAACTGACAATTGCGCGGTCGTGCGACGTGACTCCCAAACAAAATTTATGTTCTTTTTTCCCACAAATAGAGATTTCTTTTGGTGGTATTTGATCACCTCTGCGTTTTTTTTTTTTGTGCTATAAATAAAAAAATTTTTTTTTTTACTTTTTGCTATAATAAATATCCCCAAAAATATTAAAAAAAATTTTTTTCCTGAATTTAGGCCGATACATATTCTACATATTTTAGGTAAAAAAAAATCACAATAAGCGTTTATTGATTGGTTTGCGCAAAAGTTATAGCGTCTACAAAATAGGGGATAGTTTGATGGCATTTTTATTGATCCTTTTTTTATTTTTATTAGTAGTAATTTGCGGTGATCAACGATTTTTATCGTGACTGCCACATTATGGCGGACACATCGGACAATTTTGATACATTTTTGGACCATTTGCATTAATACAGCGATCAATGCTAAAAAATTGCATTGATTACTGTAAAAATTTCACTGGCAGTGAAGGGATTAACCACTAGGTGGCGCTGTAGGGGCTAAGTGTGTCCTAGGGAGTGATTCTAACTATGGGGGTGGGCTGTGTGTGACATGTCACTGATCAGTGCTCCCGATTACAGGGAGCTATGATCAGTGTCAGAATCACTAAGCAGAACGGGGACATGCTTGTTAACATTTAGGATCTCCCCGTTCTTCCTCCCCATGAGACGATTGCGGGTATGCCCATGGACATCGAGTCCGCGGGACCTGCGATCGTGGTCACGGAGCTCCTGGTGCACGCCCGCAAGCCGCCTCTTAAAGGGCAATGTACAGGTACGTTAATCTGCCTGTATGTGCCCTTCTGCCACAGTATATCTGGATGAGGCGGTCGGGAATCGGTTAAAGTCAATCTAAACTCAATCACTAACGTTTCATAGAAGCTTTAACTCTTTCCCCACCAGAGGCATTGAGGAATACTACCCCACCACCCCCCACAAAAAAAGTATATATGTTCTGAACGCAGGGACCCTGCAGAATAAAATGATGGCAAATGCAAAAAGATCTGGAGGATGAGGATATGTTGAGTATATAAATACACTACATGTCAAGCCTTCAAGTGATTTTAAAGGCAGAAGTTTTTTTTATCTTTATGCATTCTATGTGTAGTACCCTGGTGTTTAGGCAGGATTGCTTCCTAAATTTACCTCGCAGCTGTAGTTACCTTGGTCCATTGTTAGGAATCAATTGATTTCATAATAAGTCTGTAATTACTGCACTTCTCTCTTTTGCCACTAGGTGGCCGGGCACTTGGTGGCGTTAGGTAAGACAAGGTCAATGCAAGGTCAGATTATAAGTATATGGGGTAACTCAGCAAATAGGCAGGGGTTTACTTAAATCTCTTGGCCTGCTGGGAGAACCTATATATTTGGGTGGAGTCAGGTGATCAGTGTTCGGTGCCACCTGGACGGCTGTCTGGGTGGACATGTGTTGTACTGCCCAGGTTGCTGAGCTGGAAGTTTGGGCCTATCCCGGGCTCATCTGGCTGCTAGGCTGTGTGAGGGCCTATCCAGAAGCAAGAGAGCAACGCAGGGTAGGGATTGCGGCTTGCAGCCCAACCAGAAGTGACGGTTCTGCCGGCTGGAGAACCATCGTGGTCAGAGGTAGAGGGGAAGCTGCCAATACTAAGGGACCAACCACCTTATTACCAGGGAGCACAGTGAGTAGCTGAAGCAAATATCAGAGCAGTATTCTTACCAACCGGGGGCGGTATATATATCACAAATATTTTTTTTAAACATGATTACATTTATTTATTTTTTTACAATTTGTTTGCACACTTTTTTTAAATATATATTTTCATCAGAGTAGTTCAATGTCACCATAGGGTGATTAGAGATTTTTTTACACTGTTATTGCTTATAACAGTGATGATCACTGTTATAAGCAATAGTTAAAGCGGAACTTCACCCAGAAGAATAATGGGAAGATTCATGCATAGTGGGCTCGGAATGCAGAGCATTGCACTTTAAAGAGGAAGTAAACCCTCTCGTCGGAGCATGCGCACGGCGATAGTGCGCCTGTGCGCCGCTGTCTACGGAGCATGCGCTGTAGACAGCTGTGACTGTCTTTTAGTAAATATCTCCTAAACTGTGTAGGTTTAGGAGATATTTCTTGGACCTACAGGTAAGCCTTAATCTAGGCAAGTGATGGCAAACCTTGGCACCCCAGATGTTTTGGAACTACATTTCCCATGATGCTCAGCTACACTGCAGAGAGCATCAGCATCATGGGAAATGTAGTTTCAAAACATCTGGGGTGTCAAGGTTCGCCATCACTGATCTAGGGTTATCTGTAGGTCAAAGTGGTTTGTAAGGCCGCGTACACACGCGCGGACTGTTGGCCCAACTTTGTCCGTCCAACAGTTTGAGCGAACAGTCCGCTCAAACTTAGCATGGACGGACATGGCCACACACGACGAACGAACAGTTTGCTGAAACCGTGCGCGATGACGTGAACGGCACGTACGACGGGACGCAAAATACGACGTCCTATACACTGCATTATAACTTTCGGCTTGAAAATCCTTTCTGAGCATGCGCGGAACTTAGTTTGACGAACAAGCCTACACACGGGCGGACTGTTCGTTGAAACAAGGTTTCAGCGGACAGTTTTTCGGAATTTCCGTAAAACCTTGTCCGTCCAACTGTCCGCTGAAACTGTCCGCTGAAAGCCCACACACGAGCGGACTGTCCGCCCAAACACTGATCAGCGGACAAGGTTGGGCCAACAGTCCGCGCGTGTGTACGCGGCCTAAGGGTTTACAACCACTTTAAGCCCACCCAGGTGTTACAACAGCGAATTGGTATTCGCTGTTGTAACACTAATTCTCAATCCGGCCAATTAGAAGCAGGTATAAAAAACCCTTTTCCGATTGGCCGAAAAGAGAAGAGTCCCAATTGACCGCCGAGGAGTAGGGAGGAAACGGAAGCCGCCAATGTCCAAGGAGAGCAGGGGATGGGAGAGTCTTTGCCGCTGAGGAGCAAGAGAAGCCGCCGGGGAAGCTCTGAAAAGATGGAGTAAGTGTACCTGACCCACTTGTGGAACGTCCGACTGCCGGGGGGGTACTGTTTGCCACCCCCCCCAAAAAAATTACCACTGCTGGGGACCATTTACAAAACGCAATTCGACCCAGTGGGAAACCGTCTGTGAAGCTGCAAAGATCAAAATGGGGAGAGCAATGAGGGTGGGACTTTACATGAGACACGCACTTCATGTTAGGTCCCACCCTCGTTGCTCTCCCCATTTTGATCATTACAGGGATGGAAACATATGACCTAACCAGATCATTGTTTTATTCAAAGTCCTAAGGGATGGAAATAGGTGGCCTTACCAGGCCATAATTTCGTTAAGGTCCCTAAACCCTCTTCCAATTAATTTGTGAAGCTGCAAAGCTTCAATGTCAGTTTTCCCTAGTTAAGATGCTGACTCCTGGACGCAAAGCAGATTGAAGAATCAGCTCGGATGAGGACAGTGCTGGATCCCTGGACAGGTAAGTGTCCTTATATTAATCCTTCTCACATTCATATTCATATATTGTCCACCAGGGCAGTGCTCAGCCCCCCCCCCCATGGCATTTGTCTGACAATCCCTTGCCTATTAGCAAATGGCCATTGGTGATTTGTAATCTTCAGATCACACATTGACTTCAATTGGGTTTGAATTCGGCATGTGAACATCTATAATATTTTTACTTTTTGTTTGAACTGAACCCAGGTAGGTTTGGCTCATCACTAATCACCAATGTAGTATATGGAAGCCTTGGCTTCTATGGAGTGGGGGTTATGGACAGGGCTGTCTTTAATATTGATTGGACCCTGGGGAAAACTTCTCTTGCCCCACCCCCCGGCAGTTTTGCTCTCCACCTGCTCTGAGACATACAATAAATAACAGCTAGACTCAAAATCAGTTTACTTAATCAGATCAGGCAGCTATTGCAATTGATTGCTAGAGGTTACAGTGTATCATTACCGCTCACTGACTGGTTGCTAGAGGTTACAGAACACATTACAGCTCACTGGTTGGTTGCTAGAGGTTACAGTACATGATTTCTGCTTGTTGATTGGTTGCTAGAGATTACTGTGGACATAACCTCAGTGGGGCATGATATACATATCAATGCCACCGGCCACCACAATTTACATATGAATGCTGGTAATTTACATGTAAACAAAGGGTCTGCAGGTGAGTCATCTGTACACAATAACAGGGCAGAGTTGGGCAACATTAGTAGCAGCACTTCACACCGAGATATTGGGACACAGCACAGGACTAAAAACTCAAGGGTTGAGGGAATTTAAACCAGGATAGTTGGCAAGTATTAGCCAGCTGCTTTGGGCCCCACAACAATGACAGGGCCCAGGGCAGCCGCCCCTTTTGCCCTGCCTTAAAAACAGCCCTGGTTAGGGACCAACTTTCCACAAATGAGGAATAAACTCCTTGGTTTTTGTATTTATAGTGTGGGTAAATTATACATTTGTTTATAGTACCACATCCCTTAATGTAAAAGTTTTTTTTTTTAACAATCAGATGTGCTTTATTGTCATAAAAGGAAAAAATACAGTATACCAGTTGACACAGTACATAACACTACACGTGAGTTAGACATAATTACTGACAGAAATCAAATTGGTGCAGGCAAGATATAGACCATAGTGCATTCGTACTAGTACATTGAGGAGGATAGGTCCCTTAATTTCCGTATTCCCTTAATGTAAAAGGTTTAGGTGGATGAATTGATGGCATTTTTGAGGGTGCTCTAGTATACACAATCATAGACTTATAGTTAAAACTTCATAATTTATTGATTTACAATATTAAAAACATTCCATTATAAAAGCATATACCTATTTATTACATGGTCTTGTTGTTCTTATTTATACAACGGTATGACAGTATAGACTGCCAACATGTTTCGCCCTGTGGGGCTTCTTCAGGAGAATGATAACTGGTAATGATCTGAAATCTATATCAGAGATCAGAAAATAAATAAAATAATATAATAGGATAACATTGAAGTAATAGATGGTACATCCAAACATTTGATATGCACAGTGTTTGGCCTTACCATGCTTACTCTTTACAATATCGTTAAACCTTTTTTTTTTGGATCTGGGATAGAAGTGAGAAATTGAGAACAGCAAATACCTTCTATTTTAAGGAAGCGCCGCTGTGTCTTTCATTAATTAGTTGGGGGGGGGGGGGGTTGAATTCTTTTAGACCATCTTACCAACCCATCTGGTTTGCTGTGCCAACTCTTGTGATGTGCCTAACCCTTTTCCCTGTGGACAGTGGAGGGGGGAGGGGTGTTGCATTGTAATATAAATTAGAATCTGGCCTAGTATTTTAAAGATGTAAGCAGTAAAAGCACCTTAATTTGACTAGGAATTAGCCTCTTGCAATCCCATACTACAAGAGGGCTCAGACTGAGGGAAGGAGAAGCAGTGCAAAGAGCTAATCAGGCGTGCTGCAGTGCATTGAGCATGCTGATGGGAGGAGAGAGCAGGTGGCAGAGAGATGGGCCTATCAGAGTGTTTATATATTAATTCAGGGTGACGCCAGCTTACACATAGGCTTCCCGTAAGGCACCGTCCCTCTCTATTACATTGTGTACAACTATTAATGTATCTCCTGTAAACCCCAGCAACTGAGCAGAGAGGAGCTTTCTATTAAAGGGATTCTCAATGTGCCTTACCACAATACCATTAAATACCATAAAATAAAAGCAATCAACTCTATTACAAGTTTAAAAACTTTATAAAATATAATAGAGATACATCAATGCCAACTTTCCACCAAAGTAGTGACACATATCACATCATAGCTTGCAGATGTAAAATGTCATTAGTACAGTGAGAGTGTGTATTATTAGCACTGATCACAGTATTAGCGTCACTGGTGATGTCAGTGGCAGTTAATCAGTTTCCACAAAGTGTCAGTTAGTTTCAGATTGCTTGCTACACTATCACAGTCCCACTATAAGTCGCTGATCATCCCCATTACTAGTATAAAATAAAAATTTCCAGTATACAGTATATCCCATACTTTGTAGATGCTGTAACTTTCACGCTAACCAATTAATAAACACTTTTTCTTTACTTAAGACATGTAGCAGAATACATTTTGACCTAAATTTATGTAGAAATTTAATTTTTACATTTTTTTTAATTGGATATGTTTTATAACAGAAATATATATATATATATATATATATATATATATTTTTTTTTTTTTTACTTTTTTTTTTTAAACATTTTAAGGGCTTTGTGTGTTTATAAAATAATAAAAAAAGCAAAAAACACAGTGGTGATCAAATACCAGCAAAATAAAGCTCTATTTGTATGAAAAAAATCATATCAATTTCATTTGGGTACAGTTTTGCATGAACGTGCAATTACCAGTTAAAGTAGCGCAGTGCTAAACAGCAAAAAATGGCCTGGTCATGAAGGGGGTAAAATCTTCTCGAGCTCAAGTGGTTAAAAAATAAAATACTTTTTAAGCCTTGGTTTACACTGATGTGATGTGGGAAACGCACAAGATTCGCTGCGTCTCCCTGCATCGCACCGCCTGGCAATCACACGGCGTCCATACGATCTGCTGCGGGAGCCAATGTTAGATTAATGACCATTGGCTGCTGGTGTTGTTTTTTTGGGGGGGGAGAAAACAATCAGCCCGAATGAACCCCCTCCCCCCCCACATGGTCTGGGTCACGGGTGGCTCTGATAGGAGGTTGGGGAGAGCAGACAGTGTCGGGAGGATGGGTGACAGTTGGTCCACACTTACCCCATCCATGATCGCTTAACTTCCTTCTCGGCAGACTACTGAGAGCAGCCAGATGGACAGAGCCAGGCTGTTGCATCTTCCTTCTCCCTGCTCAGGCTGCTCTGCACGTCATCCCCGAAGACAGCACAGTCACTGGCTGCCGCCAGCACCCCCGCCTCCTCCTCCGCTCCTACTACCGCTGCACACATCACAAAACTGGGATGGGCTTGGAGCGCAGTGCTCTGTGCCCCAAGCCCACCCCTTTTTTAAGCCAATTAGAGCCTTAGGCTCTAATCATGTGCTTCAACCCCCCACCCTCCCCATTGGAATCCATGCGTCCGGTGCCCTGCACGTAGAACAGGGGGATGAGTGCATGAATGGGGGGCACCCGTGTGCCACCACTGTTAATGAGACCACAAAACAGATGGCAAAATGTAGTGCGATTGCCAGAATCGTATTGAATGGCCCTGAACACCCATGCAATGTGATTCAGGTTCGGGGAAAAACAAGGGCTCCTCAACCATTTCGGTGCGGATGTGATGCTATTTGAATCATGCAAAATGCATGGCTCAAATCACACCGCACAGACATTGCACATAATGTAGACAGGAATGTGGTGCGATTCCTGTGTGAATCCCATGCAGTGTTTTCCATGCACCAGTGTAAACCTAGGTTAAGTCTGTATTCTTATCTCAGAAAAGTCCCTTCTATTGCTCTCAACTTCCTCCACATCACCAAATTCCTTAAAGGGGTTGTAAAGGTTTTTTTTTTTTTTTTTTTTTTAATAACAAACTTGGCATACTTACCTCCTCTGTGCAAGGGTTTTGCACAGAGTGGCCCTGATCCTCCTTTTCAGGGGTCCCCCGGTTTTTTGGGGTTCCTGGCTCCTCCTCCGCAGCGAGTGCCCCCCCATGGAGAGCTGTGGGGTCACCTGTGCGGGCGCGCATCTGAGGACTCGGCCCCGCCCCCCCAGCTTCCGCATCACTGGATTTGATTGACAGCAGTGGGAGCCAATGTCTCCTGCTGCTATTAATCTATCCAATGAGAACCTGAGACAGTGGCTGGAGCTGCTGAGTTCATCCCCATCACTGGAAAGATCGGGTTCAGGTAAGTAAAAGGGGGGAGCGCTGGGGGGCTGCTGCGCTACAGAAGGGTTTTTCACCTTAACCGCTTGCCGACCAGCTCACGCCGATATATGTCGGCAGAAGGGCATGTACAGGAATATTAACGTATCTGTAACTCTCCCTGTAATCGGGAAAGGTGATCAGTGTCATGTCACACACAGCCCCTACCCCCTACAGTTAGAATCACTCCTTAGGAAACACTTAACCCCTACAGTGCCACTTAGTGGTTAACCCCTTCACTGCCAGTCACATTTACACAGTAATCAGTGCATTTTTAATTGCACTGATCGCTGTATAAATGTGAATGGTCCCAAAATAGCGCCAAAAGTGTCCAATCTGTCTGGCATAATGTCGCAGTCAAGATAAAAATCGATGAATTTCATTTGGGTATAGTGTAGCACGACCGTGCAATTGTCATTCAAAGTGCAACAGTGCTGAAAACTGAAAATTGGCCTGGGCAGGAAGCGGGTGAAAATGCCCTGTATTGAAGTCGTTAAGTTGGCAAAAGAGATAATATTTAAGAGAGTAATTTCTTCAGGTCAGCATTTTGGCAGGATGGAGACCATCTTTCTCATAAGTGTCCATGCGCCACTGAAACATCATCCAGAATAAACAACACTTTTGCAGATTATCTCTGTTGCCAAGTCCTGTAAAGTGTACATATTTATGAAATATACTGTATATATATATATATATATATATTATTATAAGTTTTTTAATAAATCATTTTAAAATAAAATATTTTACATGTATTGGTTATATTCAAGAAAATATTGCTTTATTGCTGTAAGGGTGAAGTCAGCTGCCTAGAATACATTTGTTCCATCAGTAGGGGGAACTCCTGCTCCATTGAACATGGAATGAAAGGCATAAATAGTTGCTTTATCAATCTGTCGGAAAAAAGCCTGAGATGATTAATGGCGAATTATTGTATTAAGGAACAGTCAGCGTTCAATCACCCTGTTCTTCCTATTAATTCCTAAGGAATGCATTGAGTCACCCACTGCTCTTTGACCTGAAAAGCATTATTTAAAAATGTATTCATTAGAAAAATATCTCATATTTGTTTTTCTGTACAAATTATTTGTGATCATCTTTCCACTGCTGAAGAACTACAAGTCACAGCGGTGGTGGTCACAACAGGGCTCATGAATAAAAATTGTGCCAAGAAGAAAAGGCATTGTTGCCCGCTTCCAACTGTCATGTCTGCTGTACGAAACTGAAAATTTGACAAGGATCCTTGTTGGTTGTCAACATTTTTAAATAAATTCAGTTGCTGTTTAGATATTAAATATTATAATTTTATTTATAAATTTGAAAAAAATTGTGTCTTAGGGCTTGTTCACACTAGGTGCCATGGGACTGCATTGGGTGGTTTTTCCTACGCAACCTTGTCTCATATGTGCCTGGTTCACATCATCCCATTGCAGTGGCGTGCGCTAAACAAAATGTATGGCAGTCCACTGACAAGCACTGCGCAGCCGCCGATATAACCTAATGAAATGTCACTGTGTGACATTTCAATAAAGTTATTAAGAAAGCAAAAAACAGTGAACAATGCAATGCACGCATCAAAAAAATAAATAAAAAAAAAATAAAAAAAATATATATATATATATGCATATATACGCATATATACATATATATACATATATATATATATATACACATATATATATATATATATATATATTTCCAATTTCTTTGCACTAAGGATATGAATACACTCCTAGAAGACCATGCCACTGCTATGGGGTCTGAATGCTGTAGGCAAGTAGCAACAGCTTTTTGGAAATAAATTTAAATGAAATGGATCAATATGTAATTTGGCAACCTCTGTACCAGCCATTCTCAACCTCCAGAGATTCCACGGGGTTCCTTGAGATGTGACTGATTGTTCTCCCATTTAATGATGCTTGCATTGTTCCAGAGCCATCACTGCATGGCACATCCAGCTGCAGGACACCAATGGTCTTTTTAGCTGTATGTAAGGGTGGCACTCTGACCACCACTGTAAGAGGGTCATTCTTCCCACCAGCCATCAAGGTAAGGGGCATTCTTCCCACTGACCATGAAGGAAAGGGACCTTCCTCCCACTGACCATCAATGTAAGGAGCATTATTTCCACTAAACACCAATGTAAGGGGGGTATTCTTCCCTATGATCATCAATGTAAGGGAGGCATTCTTACCATTGACCACCAATATAAGGGTCATTCTTCCCATTGACCACCAATCTAAGGAGCATTCTTCCCACTGAGCTCCAATGTAAGGAGCAATCTTACCATTGACCACCAATATAAGGAGCATTCTTCTCACTGACCACCAGTGAATTGGTTTTAGCAGGGGTTCCCCAAGTCTTAAAATTATTTTCAAGGGTTCCTCTGGGATAAAAAGGCTGAGAAAGACTGCTCTATACAGTTGCTAAAAAACCCAACAAAGCTAAATATATTTTGTACCACTCGAGTTGAAGATATGTTTGGTGTGGGGGGGGGGGGGGGGTCCAGTCCCTTGGTAATTTGGAATTTGGCTATGGGGCCCTATGACACATACTGTATTTACACCCCATAATTGCACAAATAATTCCCTTAAGGGCTCATTTATACCAGACCCATTGGGTAGTGTTGCCCAACACAGTCACAACACAAAAACAATGCAAAAAGCCTTTCTTCTTATAGGTCCTGTTTACACCAATATGCTGTGTTAAGCCTCGTACACACGATCGGATTGTTGACCAGCAAAACCGTGGAATTTTGTCTGAAGGGCGTTGGCCCAAACTTGTCTTGCATACACACGGCCACACAATTGTTGGGCAACAATTACGGACGTAGTGAAGTGCTACATGGTTTTCCAGCTCTTTAGCGCCACCCTTTGGGCTCCTTCTGCTAATTTTGTGTTAGTAGATGTTTGGTGAGTGTTGATTCCTGCTTTTCTTTTCGCGCTTATAATTTCCTTTCTGAACAACCGTTCGTCAACCAGACATGTTGCGGAATATTATTGGCCTTGGAGTTATTGCTTTGACATTATTTTTTTGGTTGAATAATGATTTGATTTGTTATATTTTCTATATTTTTGGATGCATAGAATGCACTTTTTGGTTAAGTTCTATTGGCAGATAGCATGTCTAATTTTATTTGTTTTCTTTTTTTAATGCACAATAAAAACATTGTGGCGAATGATACTTGGCTATGTGTTTTACTTCAAATGACAGTTGGGGTGTAGGCAGTTACATTTAAAAAAATACAATATAAAATTAACAAGGGACACCAACATAGTTGTATCTTTGATATGCGTGTTTGTATTTTGGACTTTTGTCCGACGGACTTGTGTACACAAGCTCAGAAAATCCGACAACACACATTTGATTGTGAAACAGTACGTTACAACATGATGAGTAAATTAATTAAAGTTAAAAAAGGAAAAGGAAAGAGAGCAGTACAGTGCGATTTGACAACACATTGCAGCGCATATGCTTGATTTCCATCCCGGATGCCACTGTTTTGTTGTTTAAAAACTGGGAAACAAGCAAAACTGCCAATAACTGGCCACACATGTTGCAATCTGATTGTACAAAACCCTACTGCTCAGGACCTACATAATATATCCAATCAAGTTGTATCCTAACAGCCAGGCCTTTTCACTACATACTTGTTGGTAGATCCAAATGAGATTCTTCAACCAGATTGTAACATGTGGTGGATGTAAGATAGATTGATATGGACTGATCAATTCAATGGAATCAAAAGCTCAATAAAAAAATCTTTCATAACTGCAAGGTATGGTCAGAATATCCCATCCAGAATGCCAAGGTGGGCCCAATACAGTGCCAAATATTATCAGCATGGTCCCAATGATTTAGAACAGAAGCTCCTTTCAATCGGAGGGCCTAGTTCTAGTTTTTACAAATATTAGTGGGCCACATTTTTTTCCATCACAGCCCCCCTTACATCAGGGCGCCCATTAGATTCCCTTTTACATCAAGTTCCCTATATCAGTCCCCTTTACACCAGAGTTCCTTTCACATCAGAATAAGCATTAGAGTCCCCCTTACATCAGAGCCACCCCTTACATCAGGGTCCCTCGTTAAATTGGGGTCCCCAATAGAGTCCTCCCTTACATCAGGGTCTCTATCAGAGCCCCCCAAACATCAAGGTCCCCAACAGAGTTCCCCTTACATCAAGGTCTCCATTAGATTTCCGGCTTATTTCAGGGTTCCTATCTATGTCCCTCTGACATAAGAGTCACCCCGGTACATCAGGGTCTCCATTAGAGTCCCACCTTATGTCAGGGTCCGCATCAGTGTCCCCATTACAGTCCCTCCTTACATTAGGGTTCACATAAGAAAACCCCTTACAGACTCCAGGTGCAGGTTAGGGGAGTTGAAGAGACACCTCAAATTTATTTGGGATTTTTAAGGCAATATAGAAAAAAATATATTATACTAAAATGTATATGAAAAAATATATTTTTTCATATACATTTTAGTATAATATATTTTTTTCTATATTGCCTTAAAAATCCCAAATAAATTTGAGGTGTCATTTAATTGTATCTACTATTTATGGGATGATGGCAATAACATGCCATAGCTCATGAGTCCAACCATTATTACAGGGGAGTTGAAGAGGAGACCATAGACAGGCTTCCACTGACCCTAATCCTCAATCACGGGATGTGTACTTTGAGAATACACTGCTGAGCCTAGCTGCGGGCCAGATAAATTCTTGTTAAGGGCTGGATGTGGCCCATGGGCCGTAGTTTGGAGACCGCTGATATAGGATATGAGGATCTATGTAATATAAGGACCTAGCTAAACTATCAAATCAAGTTGCATCCAATCAAGCAGGCACTTACACTACATTCTTGTTGACAGATCAATAGGATATTGTACAGTCGGATTGTAATGTGTGTGGTAACCTTAAGGCGGGTTGCTATGTACCATTACATTTCAAAACTTCCAAAACTGCAAGGTATGACCAGTATTAGGGACTCCATTGTCAGGATATCCCATCCAGAATGCTGAGGTGGGGCAAATGCCAAGCCAAATGATAGTGGCATGGTCCTCATAATGTAAAACAACAGGACCGACACCGTCAAAAGTACTGGGACACCTGCCTTTACACACAGAAACTTTAATGACATCCCAGTCTAAGTCTGTAGAGTTCAATATTGAGTTCGCCCACCGTTTGCAGCTATAACAACTTCAACTCTTCTGGGAAGGCTGTCCACAAGGTTTAGGAGTGTGTCTATGGGAATGTTTGACCATTCTTCCAGAAGCACATTTGTTAGGTCAGGCACTGATGTTGGCCTGGCTTGCAGTCTCCACTCTAATTCTTCTCAACGGTATTCTATCGGGTTGAGGCCAGTATTCTGTGCAGGCCAGTCAAGTTCCTTCACCCCAAACTCATTCAGCCATGTCTTTATGGACCTTGCTTTGTGTATTGGTGCGCAGTCATGTTGGAACAGGAAGGGGCCATCCCCAAACTGTTCTCACAAAGTTGGGAGCATGAAATTGTCCAAAATGTCTTGGTATGCTGAAGCCTTAAGAGTTCCCATCACTGGAACTAAGGGGCCAAGCCCAACCCCTGAAAAACAACCCCACACCATAATCCCCCCTCCACCAAATTATTTGGACCAGTGCACAAAGTAAGGTCCTGACCTCAACCCTATAGAGCACCTTTGGGATGAATTAGAGCGGAGACTGTGAACCAGGCCTTCACATACAACATCAGTGCCTGACCTCACAAATGCGCTTCTGGAAGAATGGTCAAATATTCCCATAGACACACTCCTAAACCTTCTGGACAGCCTTCCAAGAATAGTTTAAGCTGTTATAGCTGCAAAGGGTGGGCCAACAGAATATTGAACCCTACGCACGAAGACTGGGATGCCATTAAAGTTAATGTGCGTGTAAAGGCATTCCAATACTTTTGATAATATAGTGTATGAATTATGAGGGCCTATCTAACTTATCCAGTCAATTCCATGCACTCACAATAAAAATGCATCCAAAACTGCAAGGTATGGCCAATATATGACTCCAAATTCAGGATATCCCAGCCAGAATGCCAAGGTGGGCCCAATAGAGAACTAAATGATAGCGGCATGGTCCTCATAATATAGACCAGTGATGGCGAACCTTGACACCCCAGATGTTTTGGAACTACATTTTTCATGATACCCATGCACTCTGAAGTGTAGTTGAGCATCATAGGAAATGTAATTCCAAAACATCTGGGGTGCCAAGGTTCGTCGTGACTGATATAGACTAATGCCGCGTACACACGACCGGACTTTCCATCAGACTAGGTCCGAAGGGATTAGTCCGTCGGAAAATCAGATCGTGTGTGGGCTAGTCCGATCGTTTACCTAGAAATAGAACATGTTTCAAATCTATCTGATGGACTCAATTCCCACAGACTAAAATCGGGAAAACCGATCGTCTGTATGCTGGTCTGACGGACCAAATACGACGCAAGGGACGCTATTGGCTATTGAACTTCCTTGTTTAGTCCCATTTACGCCATCACATTCAAAACGAATGGACTTTCGAACGGTCTTAGTCCGTTTGTGTGTGGCCAAGTCCGTTCATTCGGAACTCTGCTGAAAGTCAGTTGGGAAGACTGTTGGACCTAGTCTGCCGGAAAGTCTAGTCGTGTGTACGCGGCATAAGGAGTCCATATGCAAAGAAGATACATTTTATGGCCTTGTAAGAGAAGGTAAGTGGCTCCCAGACATATGAGAAGCCTGCTAGAGTCCACCCATACCTAAAAGGTTAGTCCGGGTGGACTGGCCTATTCATTTATAATAGGTTGAGCCTATGTAGTAGTCTAAATCTGGAAGACGGTCGTTTCAAAAGGAAGACACATGTGTATTCCCCTTGAGCAACCTTCTTCCCTATTCTGCAGGAAACATTGTTATCAATTTAAGAGCCACAAACTTTGAAAGGAGAGCAATTAATTAAGCAGCAGACTGACACGTCAGCCGATTCCCTGTTATGTAATCCGCAGGGTATTCGGTGACAGTTGAAGAAAGGGTGACGAGCGTAAAGGTTCTACCTTGTAGCTCCTTGTCTCGTTGTTTTCTGAGAATTAATATTACAACAGCCTGCGGTTAGCAACAGTAAAAACAACTTTCCCCCCAATCTCTCCAAGCACCTTCTGCATTGTGGTTTTAAGTTCACTTGAATTAAGCTTATCCTGCGCTTCAGCCATTGCTCTTCACATAAGCAAAAAACACACAAAAAGCACAGGCATGGCCACAGCGGCCAAGTACGACGCCTGATCTGATAAAATGGCCTGCAATGCGAGGCTATCAGGAGTGCACAGTGTGTGTTCTTTTCTGGGATAACTAGAATATTTTGTTCCTGGCATTCAGTGCTGGGACAGGGTTCCCTGGCACCAAGGGGCGAGAATGTCAAAGTGGGCCCCCTCCACCCAAGATCTTTATTTGGTGCTACAAAAGCTAATACAGATTTAAATACATTTAAAAAAAAATGGGAATGAAGGTGTTAAAAATTAAAAAAAAAAACAGCTAAAATTTTAATTATGGATTTTGGCTTTAACGATACATTTTATTCTGCAATTTGCCCCTTTTAAAAACGCGTTAGTATCACATTTTTGGGCCAAATTATATATATTTTTTGGCACTACAAAATAAACAATCGCAAATTTCATACGTTTACAAAACTTAGCCCCCCCCTTTCACCAAGCTCCTTAATTCTGCTGTGCAAAAACGAATAAAACTAATATTAATTGAAAATGGATAAAAAAAAGTAAGGGAAGGGAATAATAGTTTATAAAAATAATAAAGGGTTCATTAAAATTTTAGCAATTTGCCCCTTTTAAAAATGCTTTAGAATCACATTTTTGGGCCAAATTATATATATTCTTTGGCACTACAAAATAAACAATCACAAATTTCATACGTTTACAAAACGTAGCCCCCCTTCGACAAGCTCCTTAATTCTGCTGTGCATAAATGAATAAAACGAATTTTAATTGAAAATGGGTAAAAAAAAAAAAAAAAGTAAGGGAAGGGAATAAGAGTCTATAAAAATAATAAGGGGTTAATTAAAATTTTACCTTTTTTTTGGCTTTTGCCCCCCTTTTGTCTCCTCTTCCTCCCCTTCCCTATCCGCTCTCCTTTTGGGGGGGGGGGGGGGGGGTTAGGTCAGTTGGGTTCTGTTTGTTTGTTTTTTCTTATTTTAGTGTTTTTGGATGAGGTGGGGATGGTGGGTTCTAAATATTCTATAGAAGGGTTTATTAGATAGATGATATATTTGAGAAAAGTGATTTAAGGTAGAAGAGCAAAGATAAAGGTGTATATATACAGCCTACGCTTTAATTTTTTTCCCTTGTTTTTACTTATCTTTTTGTACATTGTTGTATGGTTTGTCTCAATTGTAAAAAAAAAAAAAAAAATTTAATTATAAAAAAAAAATTTTTATTTTACCTACAGATTTTAGGGTTAGCAAAATGAATCACAAATTTCATAAGTTTACAAAACTTAACTCCCCTCCCCCAAGCTCCTTAATTCTGCTGTACAAAAATGAATAAAACTAATATTAATTGAAAATGGGTAAAAAAACAAAGGGAAGGGAAGGGAATAAGAGTTTATAAAAATAATAAGGGGTTCATTAAAAATTTTCCTACATATTTTAGGGTTAACAAAATGAATTAGGGTTAGCTCCAAATTTTACTCTGAAGTCTGCCCCCTTTATAAAAAGGACTGTTTTTGGTGTAAAACTTTTTTTTTTCTTTGATTTTGCGCTGAAACACAATCACAAATATCAAAAGGTTTAGCTCCCCGGAGCTCCTTAATTCTGCTCTACAAAAACAAATGCAAATTAAAAATGGAAAAAAAGCTCAGGGAAGGGAATGAAAGGGGTAAATAAAATAAAAAGGGTAACTACAATTTTAACTGCAAATTTTAAGATTAGAATAATTAAATAAGATGAACTACACATTTTATTCTGTGATTTGCCTCTTTTAATAAGTCTTTAAAATTAAGATTTTTCTTTTAATTTGGCACTACAAACACAAATTTCAAAAGTTTACATATTGCCCCTGAACCCACTAATTCTGCTACAAAAAATATATATATATAACATTTTTTAATGGTACAAAAAAAATCTAACAGAAGGGAATGGAAGTTAATAAAAATAATAATGGTTAAAATGGTTGTTAAGGCAAATGCATTAAGGTAAAAAAAAAACTCCTTTTGTATACACCCCCCCAACCCCCTGTTATACTTACCTGAGCCTGATCTCAATCCAGCGCTGTGCTTGAGGGAAACTGCTCTCGCTCTCTCTCCTCATTGGACAGAGAGACAGCAGAGGGAGCCATTGGCTCTTGTTGCTGTCAATCAAAGCCAGTGAGCAGAGAGTGGGGGGGGGGGGCTGGGCTAAGCCACGCTCTGTGTGTCAATGGACCAACAGAGCACAGGATCAAGCCTTTATTAATTGCCCTATAGCAGGTGGCTTACTATGGGGTGTACTCGGCAGGGGGGAGAAGCCAGGAGTGCTGGCGATGGACCCCAGGAGAGAAGGATTGGGGGCTGATCTGTGCAAAACCATTGCACAGAGCAGGTAATTGTGACATGTTTACTATTTTAAAAAAAATAGGTTTATAAGCACTCTAAATATTTAATTGCAAATTTTAGGATTACAAAAATGTACTTGGATTAAGTACAAGTTTTATTTTGCGTTTTGTCCCTTTTGTAAAAGCTTTAGAATCATGTTTTTGATACTAAAACATTTTTTAAAAATTTTGTGCTACATGAAAAAAAACACAAATTTCAAACATTTATATAGCCCCTTTCCCCTAGCTCTTTAACCACTTGCCGACCAGCGCACGACGATGTACGTCGACAGAATGGCACGGGCAGGCAAATGGGCGTACATGTACGTCCCTTTAAATATTCCCTTATATAAAGGCACTAGAATTGTGCACCGCAATGCTACCACTACTATCAACGTCACTACTACCAAACAGTGGTGGCTGAAAGTATATTTATAAGGAGGAGGGGCGGGGGGGCGGCAATCTGTCCGCCGCCACCATCTCCCTGGTTGGTCAGGTGGTGGCTTCACCCTGCATCTCCTCCTTCCTCCTCCTTGGCGGTCAATAGGATCGCTTCTCCTCTTGGCCAGTTGGGACTCCAAATCAATCCAATGAGCTTTCTGAGCTGGGATTGGCCAGGAGGAGAATCAGGAAGACAATAGCGAATATTATTTCGCTATTGGCACACAACTGGGTGGGATTGGGGTGCAGTGCTCTGCGCACGGAGCCCACCCTTTTTTTAAGCCTCCGGTTCTAATCATGTGCTTCTAAAAAAGAAACGCTATTGCAATCCATGTGTCCGGTGAGCTGCATGTATATTAGGGGCTGGGCGCATGGATTAGGGCCGCTCCATATGGACGGGCCGCCGCTGCTACCAAAGCTATTACTTTTACTATTGTTTGATCTGCTACAACTACCAGCACCACTGGTACTTTTAATACTAACAGCAACACCACAAACCCTTGTTTTGCTACTAATGTCACTACCTACCCTTACTGATACTACTACTTCTACGGCCTTTACTATTACTTCTATGACTTTCTACAATTGGTAATTCTACAAGTACAGCTACAGCTATTATTGTTGCTAATGTTACTTTTACAACCAAAACTACTAGCACCACCACTTCTACTACTGCTACTACTAGCACTACTACTTCCTTCACAACCACTGCTACTATCAGCACTGCTACAAATTACTAATCCCAATTAATAATACAAGCACTGCTAACACCAGTAATAGTACTTTTACTACCACTACCAATAAGAATAGTATTTCTACTGCTACTTCTATCATCCTAATTGATACTTCTGTTACTAATACTGCCTCCATTCAGTTCTGCTAATTATATCACTACTGCTAACACTGCTGTTACCAATACTACAATGAATACTATTGCCTACACTACTACTGCTACTATCTGCACTGCTACTATCACAACCACCAAAGCTTGTAATGCTAGCACTGAAAAATCTACTACTAGTACCACTGCTACTACTATGACCATCAGCATTAGTGCTTTTAATATCACAGTTAAGTTACCCCCACAATTAATATACTTTTACCACTGTTACTGCCACTACTACTAGGGTTGCCACCTCATCCCTTTAAACCAAACACATATGAATTACACAGGTTCTGAGGCTGATTTAATGCAGATAAGGCACCAAGTGAATTTAATTACCACCTTAACCACTTCCTGCCCGGCCGTCATTCTGCTAGCAGAATGACGGGTAGTGGTTCGGTTATCCTGACTGGGCGTCATATGACATCCAGCAGGATAACCGCCACTGTGTGCCCGTGGGGGCGCGCATCGCGGCAATCGGTGGTGCGGTTTGTCTGTCTGACACACCGCTACACCAATCTCGGTAAAGAACCTCTGACGGAGGCTTTTTACCACGTGATCAGCCATGTCCAATCATGGCTAATCATGATGTAAACAGGAAGAGCCCTTGATTGGCTTTTCCTCACTTGCATCTGACAGACGTGAAAAGAGGAGAGCCGATCAGCTGCTCTCCTGATGGGGGGGGGGGGGGTCTGTGCTGATTGCTTATCATTGCAGCCCCCCTCGGATGCCCGCCCAGGACCAGCAGGAAGCTGCCAGGACCACCAGGGATGCCACCCTAGACCACCAGTGATATGCCAATCAGTGCCCAGGCAGCTGCCAATGAGTGGCAATTAAAAATGCCTACCAATGCCACCAGTGATGCCTATCAGTGCAGTCTATCAGTGCCACCTTTCAGTGCCCATCAGTGCCACCTTTCAGTGCCCATCAGTGCTGTCTATCAGTGCCCAGCAGTGTCGTCTATCAATGCCACCCATAAGTACCCTTCAGTGCAGCCTTTCAGTGCCCATCAGTGTCGCCTATCAGTGCCCATCAGTGTCCACCAGTGCCACCTATGAGTGCCCATCAGTGCTGCATATCATTGTCACCTACCAGTGCCGCCTATCAGTGCCACCTCATCAGTGCCATCTCATTGGTGCCACGTCCTCAGTGCCCATCAGTGTAGCTTATCAGTGCCCATCAGTGAAGGAGGAAACTTACTTATTTACAACATTTTATAACAGAAACAAAGAAAAACTTTTTTTTTCTTGAAATTTTCTGTCTTTTTTTTTATTCGTTTTGTAAAAAAATAAAAACCCCAGAGGTGATCAAATACCACCAAAAGAAAGCTCTATTTGTGGGAACAAAATTCTAAAAATTCAAAAAATTTAAAAAGTGACAGCCCTGAAATCTGAAAATTGGGAAAATTGGTATGGGCAGGAAGGGGGTGTAAGTACCTGGTATCAAAGTGGTTAATCAGCCACAGAACCTGTGTAATTAATATGTGCTCAGTTTTAGGGATGATGTAGCAACCCTAATTACTACTACTATACTACCATCACCACTGATACGTCTATTTCCAAAACCACCACCCCTAGTTCTGCTACTACTAATACTAATACTTGCTACTGCCACCATTAACACTGCTACTACTCTTACCACCCAGGACTGCGAACAGTCTAGAACAGCCTTTCTCAACCTTTTCAACACAGAGGAAGTCTTGAAATAGTTCTCTGGTCTCGGGGAACCCCTGCTAAAAATTTAAAATCTACAACTCATGATACATTAGTGTGATGGTCAGTGGGAAGAATGGTCCTTACACTTGTGGTCATTCGGAAGAATTATCTCCTTACAGATAGCTAAAAAGATCAATGGTGTCAGTGGGAACTTATCCGAGAGGCAGAAATGGCCCAATGCTGAAGGAACCCCTACAACCTCTGGGGGAACCCTGGTTGAGAATAACTGGTCTAGAAGTTTAAGGCCATCTATAGCGTCTGTAAAAAAAAGTCCCAAATTTTTTTTCTCCATTTTAATAGAAAATGCATTTGGCGGTGGCCAGCCAAATTGTGGGTAATGTTTTTGTTATATCACACAGCTCTCCATGGGGTTATGTTATATCATTAACAAAACGTTACCCATAAAGGACCATTGCCAAATATTGGATCATCCTAACCTCTGTAGCAGTTTGGCTGCGATGTGTCTGTAATTTTTTGGAAAAGCAAAATACATTTTGGATGTCTACCTTGGCATTGCCACTGCTATAATTACTTCTACCATCATTATTAAATTCAATTATGCAAATTCGATTTCCTCTGCTTGGCTTATGCATAAACCTCTTCTCCAAGAAGAAGAAAAATTCCCATTCCCCTTCACTCCCTGTACCTAATCAAGATATTTTATTTTAAAACAAATCAACCTACATAACCCCAATGACCTACCTAAAACTCTGGTCTCATGAAACGCCAGGTCTTGGATCTTCTTTCTTTTGTGGCGATGGAAGGTCTGGTCTACAGTGCCACCATCATGACTGCCCATTGGCCGTCCACCATCATGACTGCCCATTGGCCGTTGGCTGTTGGAAGAGGACATTGCTAGGTTCTCACAGGTCCCTGAAGCCTTCCATTGCTGCCCATTGCTAGGTACTCACAGGTTCCTGAAGCCTTCCATTGCTGCCCATTGCTAGGTCCTCACAGGTCCCTGAAGCCTTCCATTGCTGCCCATTGCTAGGTCTTCACAGGTTCCTGAACCTTCCATTGCTGCCCATTGCTAGGTCCTCACAGGTTCCTGAAGCCTTCCATTGTGAAGTAATGACAAAGGGTGGACAGAAGACCGGCTGGCTGAGCAGCGATAAGCACAGAGAAGAACTTACAGTCACCGCTCACTTCTATCGGAAAAGAGGTGCCCCAAGAAAGAATGTGACAGCAGATTCACGTGAGTCTTTTAGGCTAATAAATAAGACAAACCTTGTGAGCTGCCACACTAAACCTAAAATAACCCAAATTAACATAAAAGAAATATAACTATAATCAGCTGCCCGCACTTCCCACACTTCCCCAAAATGTGATAATACAATATATATGACACACCGTGCACTGCTAATATGCTTCAAATAAATACTAATATATATAACCTATAAAAAGACTATATATAGCATAAATATACAGTATAAACCGTGACATCCTATAGAAAATATATAAATAAAGTGTTCGTGCTCCATGAGTCACATTCAGTCGTTAATAAGGTATTGAACTAATCAGCAAAAAGTCCAGAATAACATTGACCATGTGATAAATTGTGTCTTCACGACCTCCACTAGGTGTACCCTCACCTTAAGGGCTTAAAAAATAAGCCTGTAATTTGCAAGCAATAGCCTGCAGAGATCCTCATTTGTTTCCATTATAGTGTGCAGGTTTATGGAACACCGATATGGAACACGGGCCACTTGCTCCTCCCGGTAATAGCCCAGCTCAAAAGCCACTATTTTCTCCTGGTATGTTCAAAGACTCTCCTCATATATATCACATGCGGGAGATGACAGAGGCATGCAATAGCGTGATAAGGTTTAAAAAAGGTTTTAATTACAAACATAACTCCACATACATATAATTCACATTACCAATAAATAAAAATTGCCTTTAACCACTAGAGATCCGCGCTATAGCCAAATGACGGCTACAGCGCGGACCTGCTTTTCCGGGACTACGTCTATTGACATCGTCCCGTGCAAGAGCAGCCTGCGCGCCCCCTGAGGGGCGCGCAGCGGCGCGCTCTGTGATCGGCGAATCTATGAGACTCGCCTGATCACGGAACCGAGCAAGGGGTCGATCCCGACCCCTTACCACGTGATCAGCTGTCAGCCAATGACAGCTGATCATGTGATACAACGGAGCCGGTAATCTGGTATTTTTCTTTCTCGCGCTGATAGCGCGAGGAGAAAAAAAAGAGCCGATCACCGGCGGCCGTGATCGGGACTACCTGTCCCCTGCCAGTGCCACCTCAGTAATAAAAAGTGCCCCCCATCAGTGCCACCCATCAGTGCCCATAGTGCCACCCAGCAATGCCCACAGTGCCACACATCAGTGCCCACATTGCCACACATCAGGGCACACAATCTGCCTCAACAACGGTGCTGCACTCCAGTGCCACATATCCGTGCCCATCAGTGTCATCTACCAGTGCCCATCAGTGCTGCCCATCAGTGCCCAGCAGTGCCACCTATCAGAGCCACCTATCAGTGCCACCTATCAGTGCCCATCAGTCCCATCTATCAGTGGTACCTATCAGTGCCCCTTAGTGCCACCCATCTGTGCCACCCATCCGTGCCCATCTTTGCCCATCAGTGCCGCCTTATCTGTGCCTATCGGTGCCACCTTATCTGTGCCTATTAGTGCCGCCTTAACTATGCCTATCAGTGCCCACCAGTGCAGCCTATCAGTGCCCACCAGTGCAGCCTATCAGTGCCCACCAGTGCCGCCTCATCAGCGCACTTCAATGAAGGAGAAAAATTACCTGTTTGCAAAATTTTATAACAAACTATTAAACATGATTTTTATTTTTATTTTTATTTTGCATCTTTTTTTGTTTGTTTAGCAAAAAATAAAACTCCCAGCTGTAATTAAATACCACCAAAAGAAAGCTCTATTTGTGGGAAAAAAATTATAAAAATTTCATTTGGGTACAGTGTTGTATGCCCGCGCAATTGTCATTCAAAGTGCATCAGCGCTGAAAGCTGAAAATTGGTCTGGGCAGGAGGGGGGTTTAAGTGCCCAGTAAGCAAGTGGTTAAAGTGCTATAGTGCTGAGGGGTGATAGAGTCACCTGTGGTCTGGTTCTGCAGCCCTGGTTTTACGGCATTCCCCTTCTCCTGTGCCTGCTCTGCAACACTTCCTGGTACCTCTTACGTCAGCCGATCAAGCTCCTCCTACCGGTTTCGTCACAATCTCGTGACTTCCTCTGGGAATTCTGCACAGGATGAAGGAAACAAAGGAGGATCTCTGCAAGCTATTGCTATCAAATTACAGGCTTATTTTTTAAGCCCTTAAAGAGGGGTTCCTATTTAAAAAAAAAATTAAAAGTCAGCAGCTACTGTACAAATACTACAGCTGCTCACTTTTAATAAATCGGACACTTACCTGTCCAGCGATGCAGGGGATCGAAGGCCGGCTCGTTTCCCCTTCCATTCGGCGGCGCTGGCATTGTAACTGTGTGCGCCCAGCTGTGGCTTCACAGCCTGGCACCCACTGCGCATGCGCATGCGCGAGCGGCGCTGCGCCGTGATTGTCCACGCAATCATCACGTGTCCCAGATGATTGACAAGAGGAAGTGGGCAGAGCTGAGCCCTTCCTGTGCTGAGGGGATGTGACGTCAAGAGCCCAGGCACTGAAGGAGGCAGACTACGAGGGACCCCCTAGGAGATATGTACTTTGCATGCAGCAGCTAAAATCATCGGCGCATGCGCTGTGAAGGCCCGGCTGAAGGTCTGGCAGACGCTGCTGGACCTTGCCGGGAAGAAGAATACTCCCGCACGCATGCGTGGGAGTGACGTCATCGTGGCTCTGGCCACTCACAGCGCCGGAGCCGCGAACCCAGAAGACACACTGAGGGAAAAATGTCAGCTCCCTCGGCGTGGACTGGGTGAGTTACCGACGCCTCATTCTAAGGGAAGTATTTCACAATGAGCTAGTATGCGCTGCATACTAGCTCATTATGCCCTTGCCTTTCAGGGGTTTTTTTTGTCATTTTTTTTGTCCTACAACCGCTTTAAGAGAGGTTTGGACTCCACAGAGATATATCATTTTGCCCCTGTACAAATCATTAGTAAGACCTCATCTGGAATATGCAGTTCAGTTTTGGGTACCAGTTCTCAAAAAGGATATCGGGGAACTGGAGAAAGTGCAGAGAAGGGCAACCAAACTGATAAGAGGCATGGAGGAGCTCAGCTATGAGGAAAGATTAGAGGAACTGAATCTATTCACTCTTGATAAGAGGAGATTAAGGGGGGGGGGGGATATGATCAACATGTATAAATATATAAGGGGTCCATATAGTGAACTTGGTGTTGAGTTACTAACTTTAAGGTCATCACAGAGGACGAGGGGGCACTCTTTACATCTAGAAGAAAAGAGATTTCATCTCCAAATTCGGAAAGGTTTCTTCATAGTAAGAGCTGTGAAAATGTGGAATAGACTCCCTGCAGAGGTGGTTCTGGCCAGCTCAGTAAATTGCTTTAAGAAGGGCCTGGATTATTTCCTAAATGTACATAATATAACTGGGTACTGATATTTATAGGTAAAGTTCATCCGGGGAAAATCCGATTACCTCTTGGGGGATCAGGAAGGATTTTTTTTCCCATGCTGTAGCAAAAAGGATCATGTTCTGCTGGGGTTTTTTCTCCTTCCTCTGGATCAACTGTGGGTATAGAATTATGTATAAGGGATTGTATTATTATTTTTTGGTTGAACTAGATGGACTTGTGTCTTTTTCAACTTGACTATGTAACTATGTAAGAATCAGTTACTACGAGCCACATGTGGCCCCTGGGCCACTGTTTATAGATTGCTGAAGCAAACAAGTAAAATAATAAAGAGAAGTATCTTATGTGGGTTTATCTCGTATAGAATATCAGTTTTGCCTTTCTTCGGGAGGAGACGAGAAGTAACGGCCTGGCGTCAGCTAGACCCTGAGGAGCATTGGAAGAGAATGTGAAGAGGTAAACGTCCTTCAATATGGGAACTGTATATAAAACGTTTCAGGCGGCTGCAAAGATTTTCCCGGTTGTGTGTGGTAATGGAAAGCGAAGCTCATAATAACATTTCATGTCACATGGCTTCCTGTAAAGCGTTCTCCGCAGGTGAAATCAGGACTCGGGAGCAAAGCAGTGATGTGCTCTCCTGCAGCCAGATGACATGTACACTTATACTAATCAGGAGGAGAGACCAAATAAGAACTGATTGCTTACATTCCAGGCAGTCTTCAATTTGGTTATTACAGATACTGTAACATTTCACAATTCTTAAAGAGAATGGATAGTGTTTTTACATATATATTTTTTAAATTTATATATTATAATTAAAAGAAATAAAAACTTTTTGGATTGTTTATTTTTTATTCATAGTTATTTAGTTGCATAGTAGGTGAGGTCGAAAAAAAAAAAGACACATCAAGTCCAACCTATGTGTGTGATTATAGGTCAGTATTACATTGTATATCCCTGTATGTTGGGGTCATTCATGTGCTTCTTCAAACTGTTGATGCTCCCCGCTGAGACCACCGCCTGTGGAAGGAAATTCCACATCCTTGCCGCTCTTACAGTAAAGAACCCTCTACGTAGTTTAAGGTTAAATCTCTTTTCTTCTAATCTTAATGAGTGGCCACGTATCTTGTTAAACTCCCTTCCGTGAAAAACTTTTATCCCTATTGTAGGGTCACCAGTACGGTATTTGTATATTGAAATCATATCCCCTCTCAAGTCTCTCTTCTCCAGAGTGTATAAGTTCAGTGCTTGCAACCTTTCCTCATAACTAATATCCTCCAGACCCTTTATTAGCTTTGTTGCCCTTCTTTGTAGTCGCTCCATTTCCAGTACATCCTTCCTGAGGACTGGTGCCCAGAACTGGACGGCATATTCCAGGTGCGGCCGGACCAGAGTCTTGTAGAGCGGGAGAATTATCGTTTTATCTCTGAAGTTGATCTACTTTTTAATGCCAATATTTTGTTTGCTTTGTTAGCAGCAGCTTGGCATTGCATGTCATTGCTGAGCCTATCATCAACTAGGACCCCCAGGTCCTTTTCCATCCTAGATTCCCCCCAGAGATTCTCCCCCCAGTGTATAGATTGCATTCATATTTTTACCACCCAGTTCAGATTTGGTAACCGTAAACGATTCAGTTCACATAAGCCTTTGTTGAAAATAATCCCAACCCTATTCCCAAGCAGCTGGAAAGGTTCTTATCCCCCTGGATAATATTAATACTCAATACATCCAACTAAAACTGGAAAGTGCAGCTCTGCAGAGAAACCAATCAGCTTCCAGGGTTTTTTTTTCACCACTTCAGCCCCAGAAGATCTACCCCCTTAATGACCAGGCCATTTTTTGCGATACAGCACTACGTCGCTTTAACTGACAATTGCAGGGTCGTGCGACGCTGTACCCAAACAAAATTGACCTCCTTTTTTTAAGTAGGCAGGACTGACGAGCAGGATATCATCAGCAGGTGAATAACTGTGGTGAGAGATGGGAGCTGACAATCCGCCGACAGCTGAGCGGCCAGCTCAGAGAAGGAAGGGCTGTGCCCATTCATGACACAAAGGCAGCCAACATCTGGGTGAGATGGTTACAGACATACACCATCAGTTGGGTAGGCTCTTTACTATAAACTGATCTCACAAAGAGACCATATAGCTCCTTGCTGGCCCGCAGCACCATACACACTCTGGCCACAGAAATCCACCTTACGAATCCAGGATGGATGTGATCAGCAAAGAGGGGTGTAAAAACAGAGAAGGGACCACTATAGTGAGATCTAAAACCACTTCTGTTTAGGCAATAGTAATTACAATATATGTAAAGACAGCAGCATAGGGGGCTGGGAGAGTCAAAATGGGCAGCTTGAATATTTCTTGGCCTGCAACCAATCCCTGGGGAGCTGTGCCCAGCAGGTGGCTGGGTGAGAACATAAATAGCCTGGGGTCTGAGACAGCCCTGTTCTTGTGTTGCTGAATAATTTCACAGCCTCAAGGGCTGCTGCCCCTTTGAGGCGAATTAGCTGGTGTTTGTTGATGTTCATTGAGGTTCCAGCTACAGTATAGCAGAGCTGGGGGGGGGGGGGGGCTATTCTAAATTACCTTTGTAACCAACTAAGCAGTTTCACCTAAGGATCTGGTCTGGAGAACTCTCTGAAGAGTGCTTAGTGGAGGCTGGATAGCGTGTAACCCTTTGTAACCCTAACATTAACTACTAACACAATATAACATTATCCCTTACAGTGTGGCTGCGCCCACC
This sequence comes from Lithobates pipiens, assembly GCF_037356315.1. NCBI lineage: Eukaryota > Metazoa > Chordata > Amphibia > Anura > Ranidae > Lithobates > Lithobates pipiens. The sequence goes on along the minus strand of NW_027507764.1, from coordinate 560,906,873 downwards.
TTGCTTAGATTAATTGCTCATTCAAAGCGTTTGTTACCCCAACACTTCATATTCCTGATATGTGCCTGCTGTACCATCTACTTGTATAAGAAAGTCTTCTGTTCTCTTTGTATTGCTTCCTTTGTGTGAAATCCCTGGTGTTCCTACCAATCCCTTGCTTTCCTATTAAAAACTGACCACGCTAAGCAGGAGAACACAGACTGTCTTGACACAACCCCGCTGTACAGCCATTCACTGGGAAGCTCAGTGTGCAGCTGCTTCTCCTCCCCCAGCCCTTATGCAGCTGAGAACAGAGGGAATGTGATCACTTATAAAAAATGGAAAAAAAGGTATTTATAATGTTTTTTTTTTTATATATCTATACAAAAATGTTTTGCCTTTCATTTTTATATTAAATAGAATGAGTTGCTTTAGAAGGTGATCATTTACATTTCCTTTAAAGCGGAGGTCCACCCTAAAGTGGACCTTCCGCTCATTGGAATCCTCCCCTCCTCCGGCGCCACAATTGGCACCTTTCAGGGGGGAGGGGGGTGCAGGTACCTGTACAGTACAGGTATCTGCACCCACTTCCGGCATAGCTATCTGCGGAAAGGGGCGCTGCCTGCTGGGAAACACACGGATCCCAGAGGCAGCGGGACCATCCTTATTGCGCAGCGCGACTCGCGCATGAGCAGTAGGGAACCGGGAAATGAAGCCGAAAGGCTCCACTTCCTGATTCCCATACCCAAGATGGCGGCGGCAGCACCCGAGAGACGATCGAGAGATCGGCTTCGGGTGCCGACATCGCGGGTGCGCTGGGCGGGTAAGTGTCCTTATTTTAAAAGTCAGCAGCTGCAGTATTTGTAGCTGCTGGCTTTTAAAAAAAACAAAACGGTGGAACTCCCGGCGGACTCCCGCTTTAAGTTCAGGGGACAGAAAAAATAAAATTTACCATTCCGATCCTTTGCCCCTCTGCTAGATTGGTTTCTGAAGCCCCCCTCAAACACACACTCCAGCGTCTAAAGGCCATCAAGACCAAGCCAATGGACAGTCTATCACCGGAGTGTGGGGGGGGGGGGGCACCACCTGCTGGGGGAGTGGTGGATCAGGTAAGTAAAAGCGCTTACCCTCTTTCCTAGACAAACCCAGCAAGTAACCTTTGCAGTGGGAACCCCCACTGTAAGGTACAATTTTAACTGCTTCCCAACCGCCCCACGCAGATATACTGCGGCAGAAGGGCACATACAGGCAGATTAACGTACCTGTACCTGCTCGCGCGCCGCCGGGAGCTATGTGACCGTGATCGCGTGTCCAGCGGACTCGATGTCCGTGGGGATAACCGCGATCTTCTCACGGTGAGGAAAAGCGGGGAGGTGCTAATGTGAACAAGCAACTCCCCGTTCTGCCTAGTGACGCTGTCACTGATCAGCTCTCCCTGTAATCGGGAGCGCTGATCAGTGTCATGTCTCACATAGCCTCTACCCCCCACAGTTAGAACCACTCCCTAGGACACACTTAACCCCTACAGCGCCACTTAGTGGTTAACCCCTTCACTGCCAGTGACATTTATACAGTAATCAATGCAATTTTTATAGCACTGAGCGCTGTATTAATGTCAATGGTCCCAAAAATGTGTCAAAAATTGTCTGATGTGTCCGCCATAATGTTGCAGTCATGTTAAAAATTGCTGATCGCCGCCATTACTAGTAAAAAAAAAAATTATCAATAAAAATGCCATAAAACTATCCCCTATTTTGTAGACGCTATAACTTTTGAGCAAACCAATCAATAAACACTTATTGCAATTTTTTTTTTTACCAAATATATGTAGAAGAATACGTATCGGCCTAAACTGAGGAAAAAAAATGTTTTATTTTTTATTTTTGGGCATACTTATTAAAGCAAAAAGTAAAAAATAATGCGTTTTTTTCAAAATTGTCCCTATATTTTTGTTTATACTGCAAAAAATAAAAAACGCAGAGATGATCAAATACCACCAAAACAAATCTCTATTTGTGGGGAAAAAAAGACGTCAATTTTGTTTGGGAGTCACGTCGCACAACCGCGCAATTGTCAGTTAAAGCGACGCAGTGCAGAATCGCAAAAAGTACTCTGGTCAGGAAGGGGGTAAATTCTTCCAGGGCTGAAGTGGTTAAAGTAGTAGGTTTTTAACATTTTCATAAGCCTATCAGCCTATATTATGCTGTTTTACTTTTATGCATAAGGCTGGGTTCAAACTGCTGCGGGGGGAGATCCGGATGTGATTCGCACCGCAAATCACATCCGATCTCCGTAGCGATGCGAGTTCAGCCATACAGATAGTATGGCTGAATTTGCATCGCTCCCGCAGCAAACTCGCACGGGACCCTTTTTTTGGTCCGCAACAGAATCGGATCGCATGGGGGTTCACACCATGCGATCCGATTCCTGTGCGAGTCGGCAGATCGCACTGCGATATGCGAACTGATCTGGGGGTGTCATTAACATATCATTGACACTCCCAGCCGTCCGCATAGGGCAGTGTGAACTGCCGGCGGGAGTAATGCGATGCGGGAAAACGCCGCGGATTTGCGGCGTTCCCGCATCGCAGCGGTGTGAACCCGGCCTTAAAAAGTAAAAAAAAAAATCTAAACTCCCTGTAAACATAGTTTTTGTTACATATAATTAGTGAACAGAGTCATTATTTCAATTCTCTCTCAGTGTGCTCTTGTAATGTACAAGTCAATGACTTTTGACTTTGTTTTCATGTGGCATTTTTTATTGCTGAACTATTGTTATTTCCTCAGGGGGGGACAAATTAGGTTTTTGCAGCTCATCACGACCGGATGCGTTTTTCCCTATTCTGGCTGCAAAAAGGAAGTTAGAAATGTGAACACAAAGTACAGTTTTAAAATAAGGAAGTTTCAAAAAAAAAATAAAAAATGCCTTCACAAGAATGAAACGGTTTATTCAAACTTCCCAAACCTCAGAAAGGATTGTACAGTACGCGGTGTTCTGTCTGATAATTTATTAAATGGTTTTCAGTAAATTGCATCATTTTATATAGCAAGTAATAACATGTTGAGTAAGTAGGTGGAAAAATGTATCTAAGCCCTAGTTGCATAATCAGCAGAAAACGTAAGGGGCTGATATGTGAGAAGGATGCATGGGTGCATGTGCGTTGTTGCTTTTCAGAATAATGATGCTGCGTTGCATTTTTTGGCCCTCCACAGGCATCCACGTCCCCCCCAAAAAATTTAAAAATAAAATGTATAGGACTTTATTTCCTGCACAGCATAAAGCAGGGAACCCACTCATTATTGCATATGTTGGGGTGTACTAGGGGATCAGGTGCCTTTGTTTTATCCAAGTAAGTGTATTTGAGTGCCATTGAAAACCAGTGGCAATGGTCATAGTAACACACATTAGTATGCATGAGAATATGCATGTAAAAGTGTAAAGAGCTTCAATACACAGGCATTTGCCCCCTATAAACCGAACATAAATGAAATGCATTCTTCCTTCCATTGACGACCAATGGGGGTATCCACAACATCGCCCCCAGCTACATCACCAACCTCATCGGCAGATATCGCCCAAATCGTCCCCTCCGCTCCTCCCAGGACCTCCTGCTCTCTAGCTCTCTTGTTATCTCCTCTCATGATCACCTTCAGGACTTCTCCAGAGCCTCTCCCATCCTCCGGAACTCCCTGCCCCGGTATATCCTCAGATCAGCCCCTAACCTGTCCACCTTAGGGAGATCCCTGAAAACTCACTTATTCAGGGAAGCCTATCCCACACCTACCTATCAACCCCATCAAATCATTCCCCACATCTATTTCCTTTTGTACTACCACCCCCCCTCCCTTTAGAATGTAAGCTCTAAGAGCAGGGCCCTCCTGTACCTTCTGAATTGAACCGTACTGTAATTGCGCTGTCTCTGCTCGACATTGTAAAGCTGTTGGCGCTATATAAATCGTGTATAATGATAATAATAATAATTTCTTCCCATGACCACCAATGTAGGAGCAAGCATTTTTTGCACTGACCACCGATGTGAGGGGACATTCTTCCTTCTATTGGCCTTCGATGTAAGAGGGATCATTCTTGCTTCTGCTAACCTCCAACATAAAAGAGGGTTTATTGCCCTCCTCCAATTAGGCTGCTAGGTTAAAATGTAGTTTTTGGCTTCATTGCAGTTGTGATTGATTGTTTTTGTCTGTTCGGGGGTTTCCTGAGCTGTGTTTTTGATTTTCCCCCACCTGCCTCTGCAAGAAGTTTCAAGAGCATAGGGTAGGGAGATACAGATGACCAGTGTGAATAGGGATTATGCTCCAGCCAATATCGGGGAGGAGGTGTCCAGAAGGTGGCTGGGTAAGTGATAAATGTTTGGGAGGCCTGAGCAGAGTGTTCTTTTGTCTCCAGGGAGGGTTCCAGTTCTCTTGGGGCTTATGCCCCTGGAGGCAACCTCACCGAACCAAGGATTGCAGTCTGGTCCCAGCAGCTGCTGGGCTGAGGGCCGAGAGAAGATTGCCAAAGGATTATACTTGCTGGAGGACACTATCTTGAAGTCCTAGCCTGAAGAAAGATCTTTTTTATCTCCCTCACTGAGGATCCACCTTTGGCTGCTGGGTGGCAGACAACTCCTGGGACGCTGTAAGTAAAGACCTTGCGTATGTGTGTATTAGTTATGCCAGAATTTTCTATATGGACTGGGGCTGCTACTATAGGGTCCTAGATATACCGTCCATGCCCTATTACCTCCAGAAAAGGCAGCTATAGAGATGATTACTGAGACATGTGTCCTCCCATTATTGCTATTGATCTTTTTGTAGTATCCTGTGGCGCTAAACCTCTCTTCTGTTAAATTTCTTCAGCAATAAATACTAAAAAGACATCCCCTAGACTGAGCCTGAAATGTCGGTGTGTGGAACTGTGCCTGTGTGCCTGGCAGCCTCTGTACTACATTGGGAAACCAGAGTATATTCTCAGATGCCCCTCTGGGGTTAGCGCAATTCGGGGTATTTCTCTTTCCACTGACCACTAATGTAATGACTAATAACTAATGACTAATAACTACTGACCTACAGTCAGGGCCGGTGCTAACACTAGGCAAACTAGGCAGCCACCTAGGGCGCACTGCTGCCTAGTGTGCCTCGCCCCTGTTGTTCCTACTCTCTTCTCTCTGTAGCAAGCAACTAAGTCTCAGCATCAGCGGTGGTGGAGCACTGTGTCTGTGTCCCGACTCCCGAATGAATAGAAGCAAACAAACATTCATTGATGGGCCCTGTTAGGCTGCATTGATGGGCGCTGGTGAGGCTGCATTGATGGGCGCTGGTGAGGGTGCATTTGATGGACATTTCATTAAAAAGGTGGGGTATACATGGGCAGAGCAAAGGGGGGGGGGTGTAAAAATTTGGTTTTGCCTAGGGTGTCAAAAATCCTTGCACCAGCCCTGTCTCCAGTGTAAGCCCCTGTACACACGGTCGGACATTCTGCCAACCAAATCTGTCGGATTTTGTCCGTTGGATTTTGCCCGTCGGATCTTGTCCGGAACTGTTGCATACACACGGTCGGACTAAGTTGTCGAAAAATCTGATCATTCAGAACGTGATGACGTAATTTCGTTACGATGGGACTAGTAGCCAATAGCTTTGATGTAGGAATTTGATCTGAGCGTGCGTGGCACTTGGTCCGATCAAAATTCTCTACACGTGATCGGAGTATGTCCGATCAAACCAGTTGGTCGGAAAATATTTCCAACATGTTGGAAAATTGGGTTCGATGGAGATTCGGATGGAATCAGTCCGATGCATACCACACACAGTCGGATTATCCGACGACACTGTGACGTGTGTACAAGGCTTTAGAGGGGGCCTTTTTTCATACACTGACCACCCATGTAAGAGGGGGTATTTACCTTCCTTCCTAATGTAAGAAGGGGTATTTGCTTTCAGTATGGCCACCACTGTAAGAGAGGCTATTCTTGATTCCACTGACAACAAATGTAAGGGGGGGGCTTTCTTTCTTACACTGACCACTAATGTGAGATGGGTCATTCTTCCTTCCATTGATCACCGATGTTAGAGGGGTTATTCTTCCTTCCATTGACTAACAATTTTAGAAGGAGTGTTCTGTTTCACAAAGACCAACAATGTAAGAGAGGGCATTTTTCTTTACAGTAACCCCCAATTTAAGATGGGGCATTCTTCCTTTCACTGACAATCAACGTAAGAGGGGACATTCTTTCTTCCACTGACCACTAACTAATGTAAGTGGTTAGTTACATTTAAAATGACCTATTAACATGTCAACATGTTAAAGCTTTTATATATATATATATATATATATATATATATATATATATATATATATATATATATATATATATATAAGCTATATATATTACATATATAAGATTTCTGCGAGTGAGTTGACATCTACTTTAAATGTATGTGTGTCAATGTTTGTATAAAAGTGCGAACGGCTCATACACACCCTAAACAGCTTAATTGTTCACAGATAAAAAGCCACAGTGGAGTGGCAAACAAGCAGTTTAATTAAAGTGAATATTATCTTAGTGGTAGAAAGCCGAAGGTCATTTCAGGCAATACCGTTAGGAAGCAACTTTCAGTAGTGAAAACTTCATAGTAAGAAACAGTAAAGATATTCAGTATCTCACAAAAGTAAGTACACCCCTCACATTTTTGTAAATATTATATTCTGTCTTTTCATGTGACAACACTGAAGAAATGACACTTTGCTACAATGTAAAGTAGTGAGTGTACAGCTTGTGTAACAGTGTACATTTACTGTCCCCTCAAAATAACACAACACACAGCCATTCATGTATAACCTGCTGGCAACAAAAGTGAGTACACCCCTAAGTGAAAATGTCCAAATTGGGACCAAAGTGTCAATATTTTGTGTGGCCACCATTATTTTCCAGCACTGTCTTAACCCTCTTGGGCATGGAGGTCACCAGAGCTTCACAGGTTGCCACTGGAGTCCTCTTCCCCTCCTCCATGACGACATCACAGAGCTGGTGGATGGTAGAGAATTTGCGCTCCTCCACCTTCCATTTGAGGATGCCCCACAGAGGCTCAATAGGGTTTAGGTCAGGAAACATGCTTGGCCAGTCCATCACCTTTATCCTCAGCTTCTTTAGCAAGGCAGTGGTCATCTTGGAGGTGTGTTTGAGGTCGCTATTATGTTGGAATACTTTGAAGGGAGGGGATCATGCTCTGCTTCAGTATGTCACAGTACACGTTGGCATTCATGGTTCCCTCAATGAACTGTAGCACTCATGCAGCCCCAGACCATGACACTCCCACCACCATGCTTGACTGTAGGCGAGGCACACTTGTCTTTGTACTTCCCACCTGGTCACACACGCTTGACACCATATAAACCAAATAAGTTTATCTTGGTCTCCTTAGACCACAGGACATGGTTCTAGTAATTCCATGTCCTTAGTCTGCTTGTCTTCAGCAAACTGTTTGCAGGCTTTCTTGTGCATCATCTTTAGAAGAGGCTTCCTTCTGGGACGACAGCCATGCAGACTAATTTGATGCAGTGTTGATGGTCTGAGCACTGACAGCCTGACCCCCCCACCCCTTCAACCTCTGCAGCAATGCTGGCAGCACTCATACGTCTATTTCCCAAAGACAATCTCTAAATATGACGCTGAGCACGTGCACTCAACTTCTTTGGTTGACCATGGCAAGGCCTGTTCTGAGTGGAACCTGTCCTGTTAAACCGCTGTATGGTCTTGGACACCAGGCTGCAGCTCAGTTTCAGGGTCTTGGCAATCTTCTTATAGCCTAGGCCATCTCTATATAGAGCAACAATTCTTTTTTTCAGATCCTCGGAGAGTTCTTTGCCATGAGGTTCCATGTTGAATTTCCAGTGACCAGTATGAAAGAGAAATGCCCTGTACACACGGTTGGAAATTCCGACGGAAAAGGTCCGATCGGATTATGTCGTCAGAAAATCCAATCGTGTGTGGGCTCTATCGGACTTTTTCCGTCTGAAATTCCGCCGGAAAAAGTTTGAGAGCTGGATCTACAACAAAATCCGATCGGACTTTTTCCAAACGTTTGTAGAGAATTCCGAAGGACAAAGTGCCACACATGCTCAGATTAAATTACGAGACCAAAGCTCTTGGCTAGCCTCTACGTAGTCCTGTCGTATGCAACAAACGTCACATCGTTCCAAACGATCAGATTTTCCGACAACTTTGTCCGACCATGTGTATGCAACACAAGTTTTGGCCAAAATCTATTGGAAAAAATCCAACGGATTTTGTGCTCGGAATGTCCGACCGTGTGTACAGGGCATGAGAGCAATAACACCAAATTTAACACACCTGCTCCCCATTCACACCTGAGACCTTGTAACACTAACAAGTCACATGACACCGGGGAGGGAAAATGGCTAAATTTGGACATTTTCACTTAGAGGTGTACTCACTTTTGTTGCCAGCGGTTTAGACATTAATGGCTGTGTGTTGAGTTATTTTGAGGGGACAGCAAATTTACACCGTTATACAAGCTGTACACTCACTAATTTACATTGTAGCAAAGTGTAATTTCTTCAGTGTTGTCACATGAAAAGATATAATAAAATATTTACAAAAATGTGAGGGGTGTACTCACTTTTGTGAGATACTGTAACTACAACCCATTTCATTAAGGAAATTATTATAACATTAGTGAGTTAGGATAACAATTGCTTAACAGCATGATAATGGGATAAATACAATTATATGTAATGTAACCAGAGAGTAACTCAGAAATCAACACTTTTCACCGCGCTGACTCTTTAACCCCTTCACGCCTAAAGGTAAAACAAATGTTAATGCCTAAGCACAATTTAGCAATTTTGACATGTGCTAGTAAAGCTGTACATATCACCAACTACTTTATGTATCCAGGTGAAATATACCTTGTTTCTTTTCAGGACAAATTGGGCTTTCATTTGGTAGTAAATAGTAATTGATATGTCTATTTTTATTTTTTTTGTCATTGGAAAACTATCCTAAAATAGTAAAAATAAAAATCATTTTTTTAAATGTAGCTGTATATTTCTTGTTACTACCGTAATCTACCACCAAAGAGAAACCCAAAATAAATTCTCCTGCTCTGGATGATCGCAGCGATACCACATATGTGTATGTTAGTTGTTTGAACCTGTTGTACAATTCAAATACAATAGTGCGCATTTTGATTTTTTTTTATCCTACCTAAAACAAACTGATGCTAACTCACACTGATATTAATTAAAAAATATATTTTATTTTTTTTACCTTTAACCCTTACTTGACCTAAATACTACCCCTGGTACTAACCTAGATCAAACCTTGATCTAGCTGGTTTTCATCCATTTTTTATTATTATTATTTTTACATGGTTGCTTTTTATTTTTCTCTGCAATGTATCTCTCTCCTCCATTCAAAGAGAGATAAACACAGGGGTGATCTGACTGATCACTGCGACAGCCAATCAAAGGTTAGTACGGGACCCGAGGCTCCCGCTGAGACCCCGGTGTCCTAGCACAAAGACAGATACACATATACTCAAATGATTTGGACTAGTGCACAAAGCAAGGTCCATAAAGACATAGATGATCGTGGCAAGGAGCTTGACTGGCCTGCACAGAGCCTGACCTCAACTCAATAGAACACCTTTGGGATTAATTAGAGTGGAGACAGCGAGCCAGACCTTCTCATACAACATCAGTGCCTGACCTCACATATGTGCTTCTGGAAGAATGGTCAAACATTCCCATAGACACACTCCTAAACCTTGTGGACGGCCTTCCCAGAAGAGTTGAAGCTGTTATAGCTGCAAAAGGTGGGCCAACTCAATATTGAACCCTGTGAATTAAGACTGGAATGCCATTAAAGTTCATGTGTGTGTAAAGGTAGGCATCCCAATAGTTTTAGTAATATCATTTTTTTGGTTCTAATTTTGCCCTTTATGTGCTTCATCCTTGAAAATAGTTGCTCAGAGATATAGGTGGTGCCAAAAACTGATGACATAAATAAGGCATGATTATAAAAGTCCAGTATTCGCTAAGTGTGAATGCATTTAAAAACAATTCCCATAAAAAGCTAAATATTAAAATAAGTTTACCATTTTGTGTTGGGCCCTATTAATTACGGTCTTGGGCTGCAGGTTGGACACCCTTGATATAGAGGAAGCAGGATCTCATTCTCCCTGCTGGTGAGAATCTAGTTAAGATCTATATCAGATTTTCTCAACCTTTTTACCCCCAAAGGAACCCATAAAACGAATTTCAGGTGTCAGGGAACCCCAGCTATGAAAAATGCCCCTACATAGATGGTCTTTGGGAAAAATGCCCCTTACATTGGTGGTCAGTAGAGAGCATGCCACACTTACAGTGGTGATCAGAATGCCACCTTTTCTGAGGGCTAAAAAATCAATGGTGTAATGTCGTTGTCTCTGCCAAGTGGTGGTGGACCCAGAACTGTGCAGGCACCCTAAGATGAGAGGGCAATCAGTCACAGCTCAAGGAACCCCTAGCAACTTCTGGAGGAACTCTTGGGTTCCACGGAACCCTGGTTGAGAATGGCTGATCTATATAGAGGAATCAGGACCTCCTTTCATCTGCTGGTAATTCTTCTAGTGATGCACTCCAGGATTCTATACCCTTTACACACTTCCAGGCCACTCTGTTTGCTCATTTTGCAATCATCTGAAGCAATATATCTGTCATGGTTATGCAGTGATCTTCCTCTGTTTGCTTACCTCCCCTCATATGTTCAGACTAAGAGGCCAGGCACTTCCACCTGGTGGTTTTTATAACCTCTCCTCTAAGCATGGCTCCACCCCAGGCCCTATCAGGGAACCCTATATTAACCTGTGCACTGCAAGCCAGCGGTGCTGATCAACCATTGTGTATCATCGTGTGTTTGGCTTCCTGTTTGCTGTGTGCTCTACGTTTGACTCTGTTACCGACCTTGGCGTGTTCTCAACGATTCCTGTCTGCTTGTGACCTTGACCTTTTGCATGTTCCCTACCATCCCTGTCTGCCTGTGACCCTGAACCTTTGGCGTGTACTCTGTTGTTCCTGTCTGCTAGTTGCCCTGACCTCTGCCGTATCCCATTACTATCCTTGTCATTCCAGCCTGCTGCTTCCTTCTCCTGTAGTCTACTGTGAGTGTGACCTGTGAGACCCTAGGGGCCGCGACCTGGAGCCAGACTGCAGCAAAGTCCATCCTCACCACTGGAGGCTCTGGCGAATACCCGCTGGCTCTTAGACTCCGCGCCCTGGGGAATCTATGCTCCAGCTCCCATTGAGATCTGTGTTAGTGATCCTGTAGACCTGTGTCCTGCATCTCCTTGGGTACAATCCGCAGCAGTCAGTCCTAAGGTCCACTACCTAGCGGTGCACTTCCGACTCCTACGGAGTGCATCTGTCACCTGGTCTCAGGTGACCTGAAAATATCAGAGCACAGTTGGGAGACGAGCATCGTCAACAGAGTCTGAACAAGGAGCTTCATGGTAGGATCACAGGTGTTATTTTTAATAAAAGCTGCAGATTTAATTAAACTTAAAATTACTTTTGAAAATTTATTAACATGTTACTGCATATATAAGATTTTAATTAGTGGGTTTACATCTACTTTAAATGTTTCTGTATGTGTGTCAACAACGAAGAACGGATCATACACACCCTTAACGTTATTTAGCACTCCACAGCTTAATTGTACACAGATAAAAAGCCACAGTGGAGTGGCAAACAAGCAGTTTAATTAAAGTGAATATTATCTTGGTCGTAGAAAGCCGCAGGTCATTCCAGGCAATACCGTTAGGAAGCAACTTTCAATAGGAAAAACTTCATAGTAAGAAACAGTACAGATATAAAGTACAACACATTTCATTAAGGAAATCATTATAAGACTCATGAGTCAGGATAACAATTAACAGTATGATAACGGAATAAATAAAATGATATGTAATGTAAGCAGAGGGTAAGGGCCGGTTCACACAGGGGGCGATGCAAGGCAACACCGACTTGCCTCGCCGCGACCTGCCGCGACCTCAGCGGCGACTTGCAAATGACTTCTGTATAGAAGTCAATGCAAGTCGCCCCGAGGTCGCCCAAAAGTAGTACAGAAACCTTTTTTCTGAGTCGGAGCGACTCGAGTCGCTCCTCTCAGAACGGTTCCATTGTACAGAACGGGGGCGACTTGTCAGATCGCGGCACGGCAAGTCGTGTCGCCTCGCATCGCCCCCTGTGTGAACCGGCCCTTAGGCTTTATGTACACTAAAGCTCCTAAACTTGAGTTTATGGGCTTTTGGTGTTTTTTTTGCTAAAGCTCTTAAACTCAACTCCATAGAAGCCTATGTGTACACAGAGGCTTTTAGCAGAGTTTAGGAGCTGCTGCAGTTAGGTGAGGTTCAACATTCCTCAACCTTTCTCTCCTGAATGTGGAAGAATCACGTTCAGGATAGGAATGTTTTGACGTCAGCGATTTTGACGCATTTTGCGATTTTCCCTTGACCAGCGGTCAAAGTAGGCTATGTGTACATGAAGCCTACAGTGCCTTAAAAAAGCATTCATACCCCTTGAAATTTCCCACATTTGTCGTGTTACAACCAAAAACACAAATGTATTTTATTGGGATTTTATGTGCTAGACCAACACAAAGTGGCACATAATTGTGAAGTGGAAGGAAAATGATAAATGATTTTCCAAATTTTTTACAAATAAATTTCTGAAAAGTGTGGGGTGTATTTGTATTCAGCCCCAGTTACTCTGATATCCCTAACTAAAATCTAGTGGAACCAATCACCTTCAGAAGTCACCTAATTAGTAAATAGAGTCCACCTGTGTGAAATTTAATCTCAGTATAAATACAGCTGTTCTCTGAAGCCCTCAGATGTTTGTTAGAGAACCTTAGTGAACAAACAGCAACATGAAGGTGAAGGAACACACCAGACAGGTCAGGGATAAAGTGGTGGAGAAGTTTAAAGTATTGTTAGGTTATAAAAAAACATCCCAAGCTTTGAACATCTCACAGAACACTGTTCAATCCATCATCCTAAAACGGAAAGAGTATGACACAACTGCAAACCTAAAAACACATGGCCATCCACCTAAACTAACAGGCCGGGCAATGAGAGCATTCATCAGAGATGCAGCCAGGAGGCCCATGGCAGGGGCGGACTGACAAATCATGGGGCCCCCAGGCAATAGGAGATTATGGGGCCACACAGTATACAATCACACAGTAGACACATACATGTTCACACAGTATACACAGACATGTTTCTATTGGCTGAGAAAGTACTGGAGAGGTGGGGCAGCTATAATCTCAGGATTGTTACACCAAAAGGATGTCAGTAAGGGATATTTCAGAGACAGATGTAAAAAAATATATTTTTACATACTGTCCCTGGTTTTACTGAGGCTGGCAACCCTGATGGGGCCCCCTAGTGGCCTGGGGCCCTCGGGCAGTGACCGAGTGGTTGAATGGTCAGTCAGCCCCTGGCCCATGGTAACTCTGGAGGAGCTGCAGAGATCCACAGCTTAGGTGGGAGAATCTGTTCACAGGACAACTATTAGTCGTGCTCTCCACAAATCTGGTCTTTATGGAAGTGTAGCAAGAAGAAAGACATTGTCTAGCGATAACTAAAGATCTGCATAGAGCAGTAGTCTTCAAACTGCAGCTTGGGGGTCACATGTGGCCGTTTGCTTACCTTTATTCAGCCCTTGGGGGACTATTTCTTCCACTGACACCAACGATGGTTCAGAATTCCTGTCACTGATACCAACAATAGTGACTTCCTTTCACTGACACCAATGATTGGGCACATTCCTCCCACTAATGTCAATGATAGGGCACTATTTCTCCTTATGATACCAACAATGGGGAAATACCCACCCAAATAATACCAATGATGGGGCATTTTCTACTCCCACTAGCCACAGTCCATCCCCCTTGGATTCTGAAGAACAGTAAACTGGCCCTTTAGTTAGAAAGTTTGGAGACTCTTAATATAGAAGAATTAGGACCACCTTCCTCCTGCTGGTGATCCCTCTAGTAATGTATCCCAGAATTCTATTCCCTTTCCCCACTTCCAGACCACAATGTTTGGTCATGTGGCAATCATCTGACATAAGCACCCCCAAATATTTTTCCTGTGTAGGCGACAAGTACAGTGAAAAAAGATTTGGGAGGACTTCTTACCGATGATTGGGAAATGAGCAAACGGCATGGTCTGGCAGCTGTTTTTAAACTGTACGTACAAGAGAACAAAAGAAAGAAAGTCTCCTAACTCCTCTCAACATCCTCTGAGCCTCCTTTAATCCACAGATCTCTTCCCAAATTTAGCCACAAATATCCAGATGTGTTCAGAAACACAAATGTAAACGTTATAACGATTTCTACTGTAGCCAGGTCCTGGGCTACATTAATATAGAGAAGGAGACATTGCCTTTCACTCTTCCCTTCCCCTACTGAGATGCAGATGTTATGCTGCACCATTCTCCTCCAGCCATCAGGGGGAGAGCTAAAGGCGGGCAATCCTATACACTTCTATGCAGAGTGCTGAGAATCCTGGGAGTTGTAGTTTGAGATGGTATAATGGAACAAACAGACTCTTTACACTACAGATCCCAATAGGCTCTTGAAAATGTTGAGGCAAAGAACAGAGGACCCATCCTATCCAGCAGCTCCTACGAGGGTAGTGCTATACTACATTTCGGGATTTGGTTCTTCCTTCTCTGGGTGGCTGTGTACTTTTGCTGGTGGGCAGATACTGCTCTGCTAATTAGACAGATACTATTGTCACATTGACCAAAATGGAAGGACGATCCAACATTTTTAGCTGGCGCCAGTAAAGGAATACTGGGTAAGTATATTAGGGTCAATTGTTCTGGTGATAACTATCTAAGCCCCTGTACACACGGTCGGAGATTTCGACAACCAAATCCGTTGGATTTTGTCCGTCGGATTTTGTCCGTTGGAACTTGTCCAAAACTGTTGCATACACACGGTCGGACTAAGTTGTCGAAAAATCCGATCTTTCAGAACGTGATGACGTAATTTCGTTACTATGGGACTACATTCAGGCTAGTAGCCAATAGCTTTGATGTAGGAATTTGATCTGAGCATGCGTGGCCCTTGGTCCGATCAAAATTCTCTACACATGATCCGAGTATGTCCGATTGAACCAGTTGGTCGGAAAATATTTCCAACAAGTTGGAAAATTGGGTCCGACAGATATTCTGACGGAATCAGTCCGATGCATACCACACACAGTCGGATTATCCGACAACACGGTCCGATAGGACACATTCCGACGGATTCTCCGACCGTGTGTACAAGGGCTAAGAGAGTATTTCCTTCTCACTTCCTGTTGTGGGAATAAGAAGTAAAAGAAAATCTCACGGTTGGGATCAACTCTTCAAACCAAAAAAAAAAAAAAAGAATAATTTGGGCTTTCATATTGGTGGATAGAGAGCTTTGCTGTCTTTAGGCCATAATTACCAGGGAGAAATCTTAGGACCTCGGATATGTCCAAACAAAAGGAAAAGCTGAAGCACCAAAAAAAGTGAGATTTGTTTTGTAGGAGTATTCTTCTTATTCTACTTTAATAAAAGGAAACAATTACCAACATGCTTTGAGGACTGAAAAGCTCTCTTCATCAGGGCTATAACAAATATTAAACACAACAAAACATCAGTATGGTGCCTAAACTCACAGAAATTAATAAAACACGGTATAACAAAAGAGAAAAATGGAAATACATTAGGGCTGTTACTGATTAAAATGTTCGTGTTCGATTAATCGATTTTTTTAATTGATTAATTGACTAATTTTGATTAATTATAACTCACATACAGATCCAACTACTTTTAGCTGATCTCCTTGCATTGCAACTCTGCATTAGTCAGTGGTAAATGTGGTATACACTATATACAATTACCCGACACTGGTTAGTTTCCACAATCCATGACTTAACTTCACAGTTCACACAAATACGTTTTAAATTCAAACTGAACTGTAGCACTGACATAAGTCATTTTTTTTCCCACAGTAGCGTGACAATCTCTCCAACTCCGATCTAACTAATCACTCTCACCTTATGGCATGGACCCCTGTGCAAACAGGTGGTCATGCAAGCGGGTATCAAAAGGGTTATCACGGACCATAAACTTCTCTCAAGTCTCCTTAGATCTCAGCAAGGACACCAGGTCATGGGTAGAAAGAAAAGATCTAAGTGCTCACCGCTTAAGTATAAGATTTCATTTTTGTGTTCAAACACAAACTAATCACATAAAGATAATAAAAACACAGCATGTAAAACCAACAATCGTGTTAGTTCCGTAGGGCAGCAGCGGGTGACGCTATGCGTAGCTCCTCCCCCGTACGCGTTACGTTCAATCAGAACTTCAATGTCACCGGACTCCTCCCCCCTTCCCTTCGTTAGCAGACGGAGGCACTTGGGGAAGGGGGGAGGAGTTCGGTGACGTCGATGTTCGTGACGTCACCGGATCTCTCTGAAGACCCGGAAGCCGACGGAAAGGTGAGTACCGATCAAAGGAATCTTAATTAATCTTTAATTTCCACAGGCCTAAAATACATATATGAACAAACATATGTATATTGGACAGTTCTTTGACTCTCTCTTGGCTCTCTACCTTTCCTTTTTATTTTCATGAATAGACGTCAAGTGTGTTTTATAAATGTGGCCAAACTTCCAACCGACATTCGGTAGCAAGAACACAGCGAATTATTGTCAAATGGATCATTCTCCACTATATAAATATTCTTATACATGAGGGCTGATTAGCGCAGACACAGCAACCAAGTGAATTGTATCGGCTGCCAATTGCTACATTGCTTTGAAGCTTGAGACTTTTCTTCTGCTCTTTTTCTCAAGGAAAAACGTGTAGCAATTTGGCTCAAGTGTTCTTGGCCGTCTTTGGATATTACGTAACGTTATACATATCCTGTAGTTTTCCCTCTGAAAATCATGCACAGCAGTATAACAAATTGTTATTGTCTCCTGTAATTCCTGCTGGGCTAAGGTCGAGAAAATAAGTTGGATGGAACTGAATTTAAAGTGGACCTGTCTTTTAAATGCAAACTGACTTCTAGACAAAGTAAACGTTACCAATAGTGATGGACGAACTTCCGACGGGACGTTTCGCGAAAGCGAAATGCGAACGGACCCAAACGTTCGCGAAACCGAACGTTCGCCGCGGGCCCCATTGACTTCAATGGGAGGCGAACTTTGCAAACCTTCATGTCGAATTTGCGGCCACGTGGTAATTATTAGGGGGTAAAACGTAGTCCCACCATCTGGACAATGACATAATACATGTATGAGGTGAATTTGGGATCGATAACTACAAGCATTTTTATTTTATTTGGGAAATTGTTCTAACAATTCAGGACTATGGAGCTAATGAAGGCAATGGAGGAGAGGGAAGGTCAGGGACCAGGGTAGGCAAAGAAGAGGGTGCAGGAGATGATCACCAGCAGCGTGACATACCGGAATGACACATGCACCGTGATAGAGGCATCTGACAGCAGCACCGTAATACAGAGCACTGACAGCAGCACCGTGACATACAGCGCTGACAGCAGCACCGTGACATACAGCGCTGACAGCAGCACCGTGACATACAGCGCTGACAGCAGCACCGTGACATACAGCGCTGACAGCAGCACCGTGACATACAGCGCTGACAGCAGCACCGTGACATACAGCGCTGACAGCAGCACCGTGACATACAGCGCTGACAGCAGCACCGTGACATACAGCACTGACAGCAGCACCGTAAGCAGCCCCAGGAGGAAGTCAGCACAGCACAGGGATGGTGTGATCCCCTCATAATAAGAACCCCCAGGAGGAAGTCAGCACAGCACAGGGATAGTGTGATCCCTTCATAATAAGAACCCCCAGGAGGAAGTCAGCACAGCACAGGGATATCATAAGCAGCCCCAGTAGAAATATGACACCGCTCAACCTCTTCAAAGAGGAGGGTAGGGGCATATAGTACGGTGTGCTTTTTTGGGTCAAGGAAGTGAGCCAAATGAATTAAGAAGGTCTGTGTGCTTGATTAAAAAAATAGTTTATAGACATATACATGGTCTACTGGTCACATGTGTTGAATTCCTCCGAGATCCATGCCTCATTCATTTTTAGAAATGTGAGGTAGTTAACACTGTGGTGAGCTAGGCGAGTACGCTTATCGGTCACAATCCCCCCTGCTGCGCTGAACGTCCTTTCGGACAGGACACTGGATGAGGGGCAAGCCAACAGTTCGATTGCAAATTGGGCAAGCTCTGGCCAGAGGTCAAGCCTGCCCACCCAGTAGTCTAGGGGTTCATCACTCCTCAGAGCGTCCACATCGGCCGTTAACCCAATGTAGTCGGACACCTGACGGTCTAGGCGTTCCCTGATGCTGGATCCGGATGACACCTGTCGATGGGTCGGCTGAAAGAATGACCTCATATCCGAAGTCACCAACACATCTTCAAACCGGCCTCTTCTTGCAGGCGCTGTTGGATTGGTACCCGCAAATCCTTCTCTGGGAGTGGGAATTGCTCCTCTGCCAGCGCACGCAAAAGCAGAATGCAGCATTTCTCGAAGCAAGGCCTGGAAGTGCTGCATTCTGACAGCCCTCTGCGACGGCGGTAACATTTCCGCCATTTTGTGTTTGTACCGGGGGTCTAAGTACGTTGCCACCCAGTACTGGTCCTTGACCCTCATGCTTTTTATACGGGGGTCCCTATTAAAACACTGGAGCATGAAGGCCCCCATTTGCACTAAAGTGGAAGCGGTGTGGTGGCCTGGCTCCTGCTCATCATCCAGGATAATGTCGTCCTCTTCATTCTCCTCTCCCCATCCTCGCACAACAGGGATCCCAGAAAGGTTTAAAGCATGCTCTTCTTGCTCCTGCTCATCCGCCCCGGCACCATCCTCCTCTGACTCCTCATCAGACTCCTGTTGTTGACTTGTCTCAGATAGAGTAGCCCCCCCTGGGAATTCATCCAGCATTGCGACTTCCTCATCTTCCCGCTCCTGCTCCTCCACAGCCTGATCAATGACACGACGCAATGCACGCTCCAGAAAGAAGGCATAAGGTACCATGTCACTGATGGCGCCATGGCTGCGACTGACCAGTTTGGTGATCTCCTCAAATGGCCGCAGAAGTCTGCATGTGTCGCGCATGAGCAGCCACTGGCGCGGTGAAAAAAAACCCAGCTCCCCAGAACCGTTTCTTTCGCAGAGTTCATACAGGTAGACGTTAACTGCACGTTTCTGCTGGAGCAGCCTATCAAGCATATAGAAGGTTGAGTTCCATCGCGTCGGGCAATCGCAAATAAGACGTCTGACCGGCAGATGGTGTCGCCGCTGAATGTCAGCAAGGCGAGCCATGGCCGTGTAAGATCTTCTGAAATGGGCCGAGATTTTCCTTGCCTGCCGCAAGATGTCCTGGACCCCAGGGTATTTGACAAGGAATCGCTGCACGACCAAGTTTAAGACGTGTGCCATGCACGGCACGTGCGTGATTTTGCCCTGTTTCAATGCGCTAAGCAGATTGGCACCGTTGTCACACACCACTTTACCAACTGTCAAATTGAGCGGTGTTAGCCACTCATCTGCCTGTGAACGCAAAGCTGAAAGGAGTGCCGGGCCAGTGTGGCTCTTTGCTTCCAGGCACAACAGACGCAGCACGGCATGGCAACGTCTCACCTGGCATGTGGAATAGGTTCTGGGGAGCTTGGGCGGTGCAGTGGAAGAGACGCTAGCAGCGGAAAAGGAGGAGGCAGCTGAGGAGGAGAGGGAGGAGGATGGAGTAGGAGGAGGAGAAGAAGAGTCAGGCCTGCATGCAATCCGTGGCGGTAAAACCAAATCTACACGGGTGCCACGGGTTACATGCTTGACGGCCGTCAGAAGGTTCACCCAGTGGGCAGTAAAACTGATATACCTTCCCTGCCCGTGTTTGCTAGACCACGTGTCTGTGGTCAGATGTATCTTGGCACCGACACTGTGTGCCAGAGATACATTCACTTGCCGCTGAACATGGCCATATAGCTCTGGGATGCCCTTCTCTGAGAAATACTTCCTTCCTGGGACCTTCCATTGTGGTGTTCCAATGGCCACAAATTTGCGAAAGGCCTCCGAGTCCACCAGTTTATATGGCAGTAGTTGGCGGGCTATGAGTTCTGACAAGCCAGCCGCCAACCGTTGGGCAAGAGGGTTATCCGGCGTCATCATTTTTTTACGCTCCAACATTAGGCCCACGGAAGCCTGCCTTTTTGCAGAAAAATGTGAGCTTGGCGTGATGGAAGGTGGAGTGGAGGACAATTGTGAGGAGAGAGGAGAAGGAGAAGTAGAAGACGAGGCTGGACGGTGAGAGCCTGCAGTGTGGCTTTGTGTGTTCCGTTGCTCCCACTGGGCTCGGTGATGGCTGCTCATGTGCCTTCTTAAGGCGGTCGTCCCTAGGTGAGTATTGGGCTTACCGCGACTAACGCGTTGACTGCAAAGATTGCAGATGGCAACGCTATTGTCAGCAGCGGACACGTTAAAAAAAGCCCACACTGCGGAGCCATGTGCCGGTGTCCTGGGAGCGCCAGATGTGACCGTACATGGTCGATGACTCGCTCCTGATACATTTGCAGTCTGCTTTGTCCCTGCTGTGCAATGTAAGTCATTGCTGCTTCTCCTCCCTATCTGCTGGTCCATATCTCCCTCTGAACTCCCCTCCTCTTCCTCTCTTGTGGGCACCCACGTGACATCACTAGACACGTCATCATCAACGTCACCTTCCCCACCGCTATAAGTAGAGATCTCGGAGTAGGCAGCAACACCGGGGACCAACCTCCTCCTTGGGCTGATCTGGGTACTGTCGTCAGACTGCTGAGTAGCGCTTGTTGCTACCTCCTCTTCCTGATCCAATACCAAGAGTGGCTGCGCATCAGAAATGTCCTCTTGATATGGATCGGAAAATAATTCCAGTGACTCAAGCGGAAGGTATGTGGTGGTGGTGGTGGTGGTCGTGTTGTTGGTGGTAGTGTCTTTGGGGGTGCACATAGCAGAGAGTGAAGAAGAGGGTGCAGATCGAGAGGATGAGGAGGGTGCAGAAGAGTAAGGCTGAGCGAGCCACTCAACCAAGTCTGGTGCATCCTTTAAAGTAATTGAACGCACCTTCTGCAACTTCCCACTTTGGCTCAAGCCTGTTGCTCCTGCCCTACCCCTACCACCCCTGCGGAAGGGCCTGCCTCTTCCTCTGCCTGTCATTTTTTAAATGACCCTGTGACAAAACTCTTAGTCCCTATACCGATGAAGGACTGCTGCAGTATAGGGCAGCGGTCAGCAGTGGTGCACGTCAACCCTATCTATTGTGGACCGATAGCGGTCCTTACAGAACAGCAGACTGTACCGCACTCAAGCCTATGTACCGTAGCACCCTATACCAAGTTACCAGTCCTTATAAGAACTTTTGTGGACCAAGCAGGTTGTGTATTAGTGTTTAGCAGACTGTACGTCAGTCCCTATACCGCTGAAGGACTGCTGCAGTATAGGGCAGCGGTCAGCAGTGGTGCACGTCAACCCTATCTATTGTGGACCGATAGCGGTCCTTACAGAACAGCAGACTGTACCGCACTCAAGCCTATGTACCGTAGCACCCTATACCAAGTTACCAGTCCTTATAAGAACTTTTGTGGAACAAGCAGGTTGTGTGTTAGTGATTAGCAGACTGTACGTCAGTCCCTATACCGCTGAAGGACTGCTGCAGTATAGGTGAGCGGTCAGCAGTGGTGCACGTCAACCCTATCTATTGTGGACCTATAGCGGTCCTTACAGAACAGCAGACTGTACCGCACTCAAGCCTATGTACCGTAGCACCCTATACCAAGTTACCAGTCCTTATAAGAACTTTTGTGGACCAAGCAGGTTGTGTATTAGTGTTTAGCAGACTGTACGTCAGTCCCTATACCGCTGAAGGACTGCTGCAGTATAGGGCAGCGGTCAGCAGTGGTGCACGTCAACCCTATCTATTGTGGACCGATAGCGGTCCTTACAGAACAGCAGACTGTACCGCACTCAAGCCTATGTACCGTAGCACCCTATACCAAGTTACCAGTCCTTATAAGAACTTTTGTGGAACAAGCAGGTTGTGTGTTAGTGATTAGCAGACTGTACGTCAGTCCCTATACCGCTGAAGGACTGCTGCAGTATAGGTGAGCGGTCAGCAGTGGTGCACGTCAACCCTATCTATTGTGGACCTATAGCGGTCCTTACAGAACAGCAGACTGTACCGCACTCAAGCCTATGTACCGTAGCACCCTATACCAAGTTACCAGTCCTTATAAGAACTTTTGTGGACCAAGCAGGTTGTGTATTAGTGTTTAGCAGACTGTACGTCAGTCCCTATACCGCTGAAGGACTGCTGCAGTATAGGGCAGCGGTCAGCAGTGGTGCACGTCAACCCTATCTATTGTGGACCGATAGCGGTCCTTACAGAACAGCAGACTGTACCGCACTCAAGCCTATGTACCGTAGCACCCTATACCAAGTTACCAGTCCTTATAAGAACTTTTGTGGAACAAGCAGGTTGTGTGTTAGTGATTAGCAGACTGTACGTCAGTCCCTATACCGCTGAAGGACTGCTGCAGTATAGGTGAGCGGTCAGCAGTGGTGCACGTCAACCCTATCTATTGTGGACCTATAGCGGTCCTTACAGAACAGCAGACTGTACCGCACTCAAGCCTATGTACCGTAGCACCCTATACCAAGTTACCAGTCCTTATAAGAACTTTTGTGGACCAAGCAGGTTGTGTATTAGTGTTTAGCAGACTGTACGTCAGTCCCTATACCGCTGAAGGACTGCTGCAGTATAGGGCAGCGGTCAGCAGTGGTGCACGTCAACCCTATCTATTGTGGACCGATAGCGGTCCTTACAGAACAGCAGACTGTACCGCACTCAAGCCTATGTACCGTAGCACCCTATACCAAGTTACCAGTCCTTATAAGAACTTTTGTGGACCAAGCAGGTTGTGTATTAGTGTTTAGCAGACTGTACGTCAGTCCCTATACCGCTGAAGGACTGCTGCAGTATAGGGCAGCGGTCAGCAGTGGTGCACGTCAACCCTATCTATTGTGGACCGATAGCGGTCCTTACAGAACAGCAGACTGTACCGCACTCAAGCCTATGTACCGTAGCACCCTATACCAAGTTACCAGTCCTTATAAGAACTTTTGTGGAACAAGCAGGTTGTGTGTTAGTGATTAGCAGACTGTACGTCAGTCCCTATACCGCTGAAGGACTGCTGCAGTATAGGTGAGCGGTCAGCAGTGGTGCACGTCAACCCTATCTATTGTGGACCTATAGCGGTCCTTACAGAACAGCAGACTGTACCGCACTCAAGCCTATGTACCGTAGCACCCTATACCAAGTTACCAGTCCTTATAAGAACTTTTGTGGACCAAGCAGGTTGTGTATTAGTGTTTAGCAGACTGTACGTCAGTCCCTATACCGCTGAAGGACTGCTGCAGTATAGGGCAGCGGTCAGCAGTGGTGCACGTCAACCCTATCTATTGTGGACCGATAGCGGTCCTTACAGAACAGCAGACTGTACCGCACTCAAGCCTATGTACCGTAGCACCCTATACCAAGTTACCAGTCCTTATAAGAACTTTTGTGGACCAAGCAGGTTGTGTATTAGTGTTTAGCAGACTGTACGTCAGTCCCTATACCGCTGAAGGACTGCTGCAGTATAGGGCAGCGGTCAGCAGTGGTGCACGTCAACCCTATCTATTGTGGACCGATAGCGGTCCTTACAGAACAGCAGACTGTACCGCACTCAAGCCTATGTACCGTAGCACCCTATACCAAGTTACCAGTCCTTATAAGAACTTTTGTGGAACAAGCAGGTTGTGTGTTAGTGATTAGCAGACTGTACGTCAGTCCCTATACCGCTGAAGGACTGCTGCAGTATAGGGCAGCGGTCAGCAGTGGTGCACGTCAACCCTATCTATTGTGGACCGATAGCGGTCCTTACAGAACAGCAGACTGTACCGCACTCAAGCCTATGTACCGTAGCACCCTATACCAAGTTACCAGTCCTTATAAGAACTTTTGTGGAACAAGTGAGTTGTGAATGTTTAGCAGACTGCAGCAGAAGGGCAGCAGTCAAGTATAATATCCTTTCTATATTTGGAAGAAAGAATATTATACATGTACAAGCCTATTACTGTACCACTGATACCAGTCCTGAAAAGAACCTTTGTGGAACTAATAATAACAGCAAGTCTTTAAAATTACCCTCACTGCCTGACAACACTGCTTCCTTCCTGTCCCTATACAAATTGGCAAAAAAAGAGAACGATTAGTGGTTACTGGAACAGCTCTTTTGTGGACCTTGATAGTAACAGCTAATGATGATGATGATGATGATGATGATGAAAGACTAATCTGGCTGTCCCTGTAGCATACACCGTCCTTTCCCTTTCTCTAAACTAACAAAAGACACTCAGGCTGCTGCAAGAATCAGCAGCACAGCAAACCTATCAACACCTAACACCTATACCAGTCCTGAAAAGAACTTTTGTGTACCAAATAGCTAGTGGTTTATCTCTCCCTACTCCACACAGGAACCTGTCCCTATCTTAACAGAAGAAAGAATGTAAAATGGCCACCGGATCGGGTGTATTTATAGGTTAGGGGGAATGTCCAAGTGTCCATGTGCTGTCATGTCTCAATTGGCTGTCCTGTATCACATGATAAACGTGTCACCAAAGGTTAAAGTTCTTGTATACATTAAACACGTAAGTCCGCCGCGGCGAACGACGGAAAAAGGCGTTCGAACGTGCGGACCGCGAATGTCGGAAATTCGCCGCGAAACGACCGCCGGGCGAAACGTTCGTCCATCACTAGTTACCAATAGTTACCATAATACACTCACCGGACACCTTATTAAGTACCCTTCTAGTACCGGGTTGGACCCCCTTTTGCCTTCAGAACGGCCTTCATTCTTCATGGAATAGATTCAGCAAGGTGCTGGAAACGTTCCTCAGAGATTTTGCTCCATAGTGACATGATAGCATCACACAGTTGCTGCAGATTTGTCGGCTGCACATCCCTGATGCAAATCTCCCATTCCACCACATCCCAAAGGTGCTCTATTGGATGAGATCTGGTGACTGTGGAGGTCATTGGAGTACAGTGACCTCATTGTCATGTTCAATAAACCAGTGGTGAGATGATTGGAGCTTTGTGACATGGTGCATTATCCTGCTGGAAGGAGCCATCAGAAGATGGGTACACTGTAGTCATAAAGGGATGGACATGGTCAGCGACAATACTCAGGTAGGTCGTGGTGTTTAAACGATGCTCAATTGGTCTTAACCAATTTAAGATCGGGCCTCTTTTTTAGATGTGGTGTTTACAAGTTAAAAACATTTTTTTTTGCTAGAAAATTACTTAGAAGCCCCAAACATTATACATTTTTTTCTAACACCCTAGAGAATTAAATGGCGGTAGTTGCAATACTTTCTGTCACACCGTATTTGCGCAGCGCTCTTATAAGCCAACAGTAAAGTTAGATTAGTTAGTTAGTTATTGTAGCGGCCACAACCCTTGCTGGGCAGCCTTGACTTATTGGGCTTACCAGTTACCTTCTCTCGGCCTGCTCTTCCACTTCTAGAGGTTCCCAGGGTTGATACCCAACAACTTGAACACTGACACAGATGAAGTCCTCTTTAACAGGTTTTATTTTGCAGCAACAACTTCAATAACACAGTCTCTTAGGGAACAGAGGGCACGGGTGAAGAACTCAGGCACCTTGAACTGCAGGTCTAGCAAAGTCTCTATTTCCACCCAGAGAGTAGCCACTCGCAGCTGGGTACTTCAAGGATGAACAGATCTCTAACCAGAGATCATGGCAATCAGTAGTGATGGCCGAACGGTTCGCCCGGCGGTCGTTTCGCGGCGAATTTCCGACATTCGCGGTCCGCACGTTCGAACGCCTTTTTCCGTCGTTCGCCGCGGCGGACTTACGTGTTTAATGTATACAAGAACTTTAACCTTTGGTGACACGTTTATCATGTGATACAGGACAGCCAATTGAGACATGACAGCACATGGACACTTGTACATTCCCCCTAACCTATAAATACACCCGATCCGGTGGCCATTTTACATTCTTTCTTCTGTTACGATAGGGACAGGTTCCTGTGTGGAGTAGGGAGAGATAAACCACTAGCTATTTGGTACACAAAAGTTCTTTTCAGGACTGGTATAGGTGTTAGGTGTTGATAGGTTTGCTGTGCTGCTGATTCTTGCAGCAGCCTGAGTGTCTTTTGTTAGTTTAGAGAAAGGGAAAGGACGGTGTATGCTACAGGGACAGCCAGATTAGTCTTTCATCATCATCATCATCATCATCATCATTAGCTGTTACTATCAAGGTCCACAAAAGAGCTGTTCCAGTAACCACTAATCGTTCTCTTTTTTTGCCAATTTGTATAGGGACAGGAAGGAAGCAGTGTTGTCAGGCAGTGAGGGTAATTTTAAAGACTTGCTGTTATTATTAGTTCCACAAAGGTTCTTTTCAGGACTGGTATCAGTGGTACAGTAATAGGCTTGTACATGTATAATATTCTTTCTTCCAAATATAGAAAGGATATTATACTTGACTGCTGCCCTTCTGCTGCAGTCTGCTAAACATTCACAACTCACTTGTTCCACAAAAGTTCTTATAAGGACTGGTAACTTGGTATAGGGTGCTACGGTACATAGGCTTGAGTGCGGTACAGTCTGCTGTTCTGTAAGGACCGCTATCGGTCCACAATAGATAGGGTTGACGTGCACCACTGCTGACCGCTCACCTATACTGCAGCAGTCCTTCAGCGGTATAGGGACTGACGTACAGTCTGCTAATCACTAACACACAACCTGCTTGTTCCACAAAAGTTCTTATAAGGACTGGTAACTTGGTATAGGGTGCTACGGTACATAGGCTTGAGTGCGGTACAGTCTGCTGTTCTGTAAGGACCGCTATCGGTCCACAATAGATAGGGTTGACGTGCACCACTGCTGACCGCTGCCCTATACTGCAGCAGTCCTTCAGCGGTATAGGGACTGACGTACAGTCTGCTAAACACTAATACACAACCTGCTTGGTCCACAAAAGTTCTTATAAGGACTGGTAACTTGGTATAGGGTGCTACGGTACATAGGCTTGAGTGCGGTACAGTCTGCTGTTCTGTAAGGACCGCTATCGGTCCACAATAGATAGGGTTGACGTGCACCACTGCTGACCGCTCACCTATACTGCAGCAGTCCTTCAGCGGTATAGGGACTGACGTACAGTCTGCTAATCACTAACACACAACCTGCTTGTTCCACAAAAGTTCTTATAAGGACTGGTAACTTGGTATAGGGTGCTACGGTACATAGGCTTGAGTGCGGTACAGTCTGCTGTTCTGTAAGGACCGCTATCGGTCCACAATAGATAGGGTTGACGTGCACCACTGCTGACCGCTGCCCTATACTGCAGCAGTCCTTCAGCGGTATAGGGACTGACGTACAGTCTGCTAAACACTAATACACAACCTGCTTGGTCCACAAAAGTTCTTATAAGGACTGGTAACTTGGTATAGGGTGCTACGGTACATAGGCTTGAGTGCGGTACAGTCTGCTGTTCTGTAAGGACCGCTATCGGTCCACAATAGATAGGGTTGACGTGCACCACTGCTGACCGCTCACCTATACTGCAGCAGTCCTTCAGCGGTATAGGGACTGACGTACAGTCTGCTAATCACTAACACACAACCTGCTTGTTCCACAAAAGTTCTTATAAGGACTGGTAACTTGGTATAGGGTGCTACGGTACATAGGCTTGAGTGCGGTACAGTCTGCTGTTCTGTAAGGACCGCTATCGGTCCACAATAGATAGGGTTGACGTGCACCACTGCTGACCGCTGCCCTATACTGCAGCAGTCCTTCAGCGGTATAGGGACTGACGTACAGTCTGCTAAACACTAATACACAACCTGCTTGGTCCACAAAAGTTCTTATAAGGACTGGTAACTTGGTATAGGGTGCTACGGTACATAGGCTTGAGTGCGGTACAGTCTGCTGTTCTGTAAGGACCGCTATCGGTCCACAATAGATAGGGTTGACGTGCACCACTGCTGACCGCTCACCTATACTGCAGCAGTCCTTCAGCGGTATAGGGACTGACGTACAGTCTGCTAATCACTAACACACAACCTGCTTGTTCCACAAAAGTTCTTATAAGGACTGGTAACTTGGTATAGGGTGCTACGGTACATAGGCTTGAGTGCGGTACAGTCTGCTGTTCTGTAAGGACCGCTATCGGTCCACAATAGATAGGGTTGACGTGCACCACTGCTGACCGCTGCCCTATACTGCAGCAGTCCTTCAGCGGTATAGGGACTGACGTACAGTCTGCTAATCACTAACACACAACCTGCTTGTTCCACAAAAGTTCTTATAAGGACTGGTAACTTGGTATAGGGTGCTACGGTACATAGGCTTGAGTGCGGTACAGTCTGCTGTTCTGTAAGGACCGCTATCGGTCCACAATAGATAGGGTTGACGTGCACCACTGCTGACCGCTGCCCTATACTGCAGCAGTCCTTCAGCGGTATAGGGACTGACGTACAGTCTGCTAAACACTAATACACAACCTGCTTGGTCCACAAAAGTTCTTATAAGGACTGGTAACTTGGTATAGGGTGCTACGGTACATAGGCTTGAGTGCGGTACAGTCTGCTGTTCTGTAAGGACCGCTATAGGTCCACAATAGATAGGGTTGACGTGCACCACTGCTGACCGCTCACCTATACTGCAGCAGTCCTTCAGCGGTATAGGGACTGACGTACAGTCTGCTAATCACTAACACACAACCTGCTTGTTCCACAAAAGTTCTTATAAGGACTGGTAACTTGGTATAGGGTGCTACGGTACATAGGCTTGAGTGCGGTACAGTCTGCTGTTCTGTAAGGACCGCTATCGGTCCACAATAGATAGGGTTGACGTGCACCACTGCTGACCGCTGCCCTATACTGCAGCAGTCCTTCATCGGTATAGGGACTAAGAGTTTTGTCACAGGGTCATTTAAAAAATGACAGGCAGAGGAAGAGGCAGGCCCTTCCGCAGGGGTGGTAGGGGTAGGGCAGGAGCAACAGGCTTGAGCCAAAGTGGGAAGTTGCAGAAGGTGCGTTCAATTACTTTAAAGGATGCACCAGACTTGGTTGAGTGGCTCGCTCAGCCTTACTCTTCTGCACCCTCCTCATCCTCTCGATCTGCACCCTCTTCTTCACTCTCTGCTATGTGCACCCCCAAAGACACTACCACCAACAACACGACCACCACCACCACCACCACATACCTTCCGCTTGAGTCACTGGAATTATTTTCCGATCCATATCAAGAGGACATTTCTGATGCGCAGCCACTCTTGGTATTGGATCAGGAAGAGGAGGTAGCAACAAGCGCTACTCAGCAGTCTGACGCCAGTACCCAGATCAGCCCAAGGAGGAGGTTGGTCCCCGGTGTTGCTGCCTACTCCGAGATCTCTACTTATAGCGGTGGGGAAGGTGACGTTGATGATGACGTGTCTAGTGATGTCACGTGGGTGCCCACAAGAGAGGAAGAGGAGGGGAGTTCAGAGGGAGATATGGACCAGCAGATAGGGAGGAGAAGCAGCAATGACTTACATTGCACAGCAGGGACAAAGCAGACTGCAAATGTATCAGGAGCGAGTCATCGACCATGTACGGTCACATCTGGCGCTCCCAGGACACCGGCACATGGCTCCGCAGTGTGGGCTTTTTTTAACGTGTCCGCTGCTGACAATAGCGTTGCCATCTGCAATCTTTGCAGTCAACGCGTTAGTCGCGGTAAGCCCAATACTCACCTAGGGACGACCGCCTTAAGAAGGCACATGAGCAGCCATCACCGAGCCCAGTGGGAGCAACGGAACACACAAAGCCACACTGCAGGCTCTCACCGTCCAGCCTCGTCTTCTACTTCTCCTTCTCCTCTCTCCTCACAATTGTCCTCCACTCCACCTTCCATCACGCCAAGCTCACATTTTTCTGCAAAAAGGCAGGCTTCCGTGGGCCTAATGTTTGAGCGTAAAAAAATGATGACGCCGGATAACCCTCTTGCCCAACGGTTGGCGGCTGGCTTGTCAGAACTCATAGCCCGCCAACTACTGCCATATAAACTGGTGGACTCGGAGGCCTTTCGCAAATTTGTGGCCATTGGAACACCACAATGGAAGGTCCCAGGAAGGAAGTATTTCTCAGAGAAGGGCATCCCAGAGCTATATGGCCATGTTCAGCGGCAAGTGAATGTATCTCTGGCACACAGTGTCGGTGCCAAGATACATCTGACCACAGACACGTGGTCTAGCAAACACGGGCAGGGAAGGTATATCAGTTTTACTGCCCACTGGGTGAACCTTCTGACGGCCGTCAAGCATGTAACCCGTGGCACCCGTGTAGATTTGGTTTTACCGCCACGGATTGCATGCAGGCCTGACTCTTCTTCTCCTCCTCCTACTCCATCCTCCTCCCTCTCCTCCTCAGCTGCCTCCTCCTTTTCCGCTGCTAGCGTCTCTTCCACTGCACCGCCCAAGCTCCCCAGAACCTATTCCACATGCCAGGTGAGACGTTGCCATGCCGTGCTGCGTCTGTTGTGCCTGGAAGCAAAGAGCCACACTGGCCCGGCACTCCTTTCAGCTTTGCGTTCACAGGCAGATGAGTGGCTAACACCGCTCAATTTGACAGTTGGTAAAGTGGTGTGTGACAACGGTGCCAATCTGCTTAGCGCATTGAAACAGGGCAAAATCACGCACGTGCCGTGCATGGCACACGTCTTAAACTTGGTCGTGCAGCGATTCCTTGTCAAATACCCTGGGGTCCAGGACATCTTGCGGCAGGCAAGGAAAATCTCGGCCCATTTCAGAAGATCTTACACGGCCATGGCTCGCCTTGCTGACATTCAGCGGCGACACCATCTGCCGGTCAGACGTCTTATTTGCGATTGCCCGACGCGATGGAACTCAACCTTCTATATGCTTGATAGGCTGCTCCAGCAGAAACGTGCAGTTAACGTCTACCTGTATGAACTCTGCGAAAGAAACGGTTCTGGGGAGCTGGGTTTTTTTTCACCGCGCCAGTGGCTGCTCATGCGCGACACATGCAGACTTCTGCGGCCATTTGAGGAGATCACCAAACTGGTCAGTCGCAGCCATGGCGCCATCAGTGACATGGTACCTTATGCCTTCTTTCTGGAGCGTGCATTGCGTCGTGTCATTGATCAGGCTGTGGAGGAGCAGGAGCGGGAAGATGAGGAAGTCGCAATGCTGGATGAATTCCCAGGGGGGGCTACTCTATCTGAGACAAGTCAACAACAGGAGTCTGATGAGGAGTCAGAGGAGGATGGTGCCGGGGCGGATGAGCAGGAGCAAGAAGAGCATGCTTTAAACCTTTCTGGGATCCCTGTTGTGCGAGGATGGGGAGAGGAGAATGAAGAGGACGACATTATCCTGGATGATGAGCAGGAGCCAGGCCACCACACCGCTTCCACTTTAGTGCAAATGGGGGCCTTCATGCTCCAGTGTTTTAATAGGGACCCCCGTATAAAAAGCATGAGGGTCAAGGACCAGTACTGGGTGGCAACGTACTTAGACCCCCGGTACAAACACAAAATGGCGGAAATGTTACCGCCGTCGCAGAGGGCTGTCAGAATGCAGCACTTCCAGGCCTTGCTTCGAGAAATGCTGCATTCTGCTTTTGCGTGCGCTGGCAGAGGAGCAATTCCCACTCCCAGAGAAGGATTTGCGGGTACCAATCCAACAGCGCCTGCAAGAAGAGGCCGGTTTGAAGATGTGTTGGTGACTTCGGATATGAGGTCATTCTTTCAGCCGACCCATCGACAGGTGTCATCCGGATCCAGCATCAGGGAACGCCTAGACCGTCAGGTGTCCGACTACATTGGGTTAACGGCCGATGTGGACGCTCTGAGGAGTGATGAACCCCTAGACTACTGGGTGGGCAGGCTTGACCTCTGGCCAGAGCTTGCCCAATTTGCAATCGAACTGTTGGCTTGCCCCTCATCCAGTGTCCTGTCCGAAAGGACGTTCAGCGCAGCAGGGGGGATTGTGACCGATAAGCGTACTCGCCTAGCTCACCACAGTGTTAACTACCTCACATTTCTAAAAATGAATGAGGCATGGATCTCGGAGGAATTCAACACATGTGATCAGTAGACCATGTATATGTCTATAAACAATTTTTGGAATCAAGCACACAGACCTTCTTAATTCATTTGGCTCACTTCCCTGACCCAAAAAAGCACACCGTACTATATGCCCCTACCCTCCTCTTTGAAGAGGTTGAGCGGTGTCATATTTCTACTGGGGCTGCTTATTATGAGGGGTTCCCACCATCCCTGTGCTGTGCTGACTTCCTCCTGGGTGTTCTTATTATGAGGGGCTCCCACCATCCCTGTGCTGTGCTGACTTCCTCCTGGGGGTTCTTATTATGAGGGGATCACACCATCCCTGTGCTGTGCTGACTTCCTCCTGGGGCTGCTTACGGTGCTGCTGTCAGCGCTGTATGTCACGGAGCTGCTGTCAGCGCTGTATGTCACGGAGCTGCTGTCAGCGCTGTATGTCACGGAGCTGCTGTCAGCGCTGTATGTCACGGAGCTGCTGTCAGCGCTGTATGTCACGGAGCTGCTGTCAGCGCTGTATGTCACGGAGCTGCTGTCAGCGCTGTATGTCACGGAGCTGCTGTCAGCGCTGTATGTCACGGAGCTGCTGTCAGCGCTGTATGTCACGGAGCTGCTGTCAGCGCTGTATGTCACGGAGCTGCTGTCAGCGCTGTATGTCACGGTGCTGCTGTCAGCGCTGTATGTCACGGAGCTGCTGTCAGCGCTGTATGTCACGGAGCTGCTGTCAGTGCTGTATGTCACGGAGCTGCTGTCAGCGCTGTATGTCACGGAGCTGCTGTCAGCGCTGTATGTCACGGAGCTGCTGTCAGCGCTGTATGTCACGGTGCTGCTGTCAGCGCTGTATGTCACGGAGCTGCTGTCAGCGCTGTATGTCACGGAGCTGCTGTCAGCGCTGTATGTCACGGAGCTGCTGTCAGCGCTGTATGTCACGGAGCTGCTGTCAGCGCTGTATGTCACGGAGCTGCTGTCAGCGCTGTATGTCACGGTGCTGATGTCAGTGCTCTGTATTACGGTGCTGCTGTCAGTGCTCTGTATCTCCTGCACCCTCTTGTTTGCCTACCCTGGTCCCTGACCTTCCCTCTCCTCCATTGCCTTCATTAGCTCCATAGTCCTGAATTGTCAGAACAATTTCCCAAATAAAAAAAAAATGCTTGTAGTTATCGATCCCAAATTCACCTCATACATGTATTATGCTATTGTCCAGGTGGTGGGACTACGTGCTACCCCCTAATAATTACCCCGTGGCCGCAAATTCGACCTAAAGGTTTGCGAAATTCGCCTCCCATTGAAGTCAATGGAGCCCGCGGCGAACGGTCGTTTTCGCGAACGTTTGTGTCCGTTCGCGTTTCGCGTTCGCGAAACGTCCCGTCGGAAGTTCGTCCATCACTAGCAATCAGCACATTGACTGAAAAACTTGGGCAATCAACTAAGGGTGAACGGGAACCTTTTTCCTCAGTACCTGGAATGTTTCCCGTCTCCTCAATGGTACTGGAAAAGTGTGAATTCGTCAATGTCCTTCCCAATTCAGTAACCAGGCACTTCCCAGGATGCCACTTGCCGGCCCTCCTCCGAAGAGTCCTCCCTCGGTCACTTCCACGAGATGCGGTGTCCCTCCAAGGTGAGAGCACACCCGGACACTTTGAATCCTCCCTCAGTTACTGTGCCTCGGACCAGCCGGGTCCAAGACTCGGGAACAGACGGATCACTATTCCAGACCAGACAGGTCTATCAGCCACTAACAGGAACATGTTGCGGGATGTCGAACACCCCGTGACCGGGACCCCTCACGGGGCTACTCCAGTCCTGGAACCAGACCAGACCCCACGGGTCTCGCGAACACCTCCCCGAACACGTGACCCACACCCCCTTAAGTGCCTCTTCCCAGACTCCTCAGCGGGCCCCCGGCACTCCCACTGATTGGCTTCTAGAAGGCCGATACCCAAACATTCAATCAGACCTGGTTCTGGCCTGTCATGTGCACCTCACCATTCACATGACCGGCAGAACTTCCAAATACAGCCTGGCCAGACCGGTGTTAAGGCCTACCTACACCATTAACCCTCAGAACCTCTATTGTTCTGAGGCAAAAATCTAAATTTAAATGCGTGTGACATTTTATCCAAAATGTCATCCACTACACATCCCCCCCCCCCCCCCCAAGTTATTTAGATGATGTCCCCATCGTCTAGGTAACAACTAGGGTAAAAATCCTACATAAAAACGAAGTAGTGCCTGAGTTCTTGTTTTTTGGGTGATGGGAAAATCTTCTGTTGTCCAATTTTGGTGAACCTGTGCCAATTGTAGCCTCAGTTTCCTGTTCTTGGCTGACAGGAGTGGCACTTGGTGTGGTCTTCTGCTGCTGTAGCCCATCTGGGTCAAGGTTTGATGTGTTATGTGTTCAGAGATGGGAATCTGCATATCTTGGTTGTGATTATTTGAGTTACTGTTGCCTTTCTATCATCTCAAACCAGTCTGTCCATTCTCCTCTGACATCAATAAGGCATTTTCCTCCACACAACTTCCGCTCACTGGATATTTTTGCTTTTTCGGACCATTCTCTGTAACCCCCGAGAGATGGTTGTGTGTGAAAATCCCAGTAGTTCAGCAGTTTTTGAAATACTCAGACCAACCCGTCTGGCACCAACAGACATGCCACGTTCAAAGTCACTTAAATCCCCTTTCTTCCCCATTCTGATGCTCAGTTTGAACTTCAGCAAGTCGTCTTCACCATGTCTAGATGTTTAAATGCATTGAGTTGCTGCCATGTAATTGGTTGATTAGCAATTTGTGTTATCAACCAATATAACGGGTGTACCTAATAAAGTGGGCGGTGTGTGTATATTGCAGATTACTAGTCTCGAAATTCGACCAACTAAGCCTTCAGTTTCACCTCATGTTGCTACATAAAATAATTTTCGTGGCCGGGAATCTTTTTTTCTTTCCGGGAATTTTCTTTTCTTGTGCTCATGCGTATTTATTTTTCGATTATATTTCTCACAGGATTCTGCCATCATTGATTAGAAAATTGTTAATTTTTAACATTTCCAACATGCCCCATCCAATTTTCGGCCAACAAATGTTGGATGGCAAGCTTGAACATTTTTGGCGGACACCGGTTTGGCATCAGATTTTCGTATGGCCAGTACACAAATCAATCACACAAAAGTTGAAAGTGCAAACACGCATGCTCGAAATCAATGCTCACCAAACACGAAATTAGCAGAAGGGGCCCAAAGGGTGGCGCTCAAGAGCTGAAATTCCTCGTAGTATGTCACTACTTTCGTGTTTGTGGCAAGACAATTGTGTACAGTTAGTATGCAAGACAAGATCCTAGCACACGCCCTTTTGACAAAAATCAGATGCTTGATTGGCCAACAATCGTACCGTGTGTACGAGGCTACAAGCCCCGTACACGCGATTGGACTTTACGACAACAAAACCGTGGAATTTTGTCCAAAGGGTGTTGGCTCAAACTTGTCTTGCATACACACGGTCACACAAATGTTGACCAACAATTATGAACGTAGTGACGTAATAGACGTACTACGTGATTTTTTAGCTCTTTAGTGCCACCCTTTGGGCTCCTTCTGCTAATTTCATGTTAGTAGAAGTTTGGTGAGTGTTGATTCACGCTTCTCTTTTTGCGTTTTTCATTTCGTGCTTTTCAGTTTGTTTCTGAACGCCCGTTCGTCAACCAGCCATGTTGTGGAATCGGAGGAGATAACGTGTTAATTATTATTGGTCTTGGAGTTATTACTTTGACATTATTTTTTTGGTTGAATAATAATGATTTGATTTGTTATATTTTCTATATTTTTGAATTCATAGAATGCAATTTTTGGTTAAGTTCTATTGGCAGATAGCATGTCAAATTTTTTTTTTTTATGGCAAAAAAAAAAAAAAGCATAATATTATTATTCTTGATATCACTAGAAAAAAAAAAAAGCCTTTCAAAAATAGTTTGCAATAACTCCATCAATATCACCAGCAAAGCAGCTTCATTATTATCCCATTAAAGAAGAAGAGAATGTGCGCTGCGTTTGTAGATTTCATAATTTGCCACGTCATGAATGTTAATTCTCCATTACGAGCGCTAGTTTACAAGACCGCTTCTGCTTCTGAGCGTGCGTGTTTGTACTTTGGACTTTTGTCCGACGGAATTGTGTACACATGATTGGAAAGTCCGACAACACACATTTGTTGGCTGAAAATTTGAGAACATGCTAGCCAAAGTTTGTTGGTGGAAAGTCCGATGACAAATGTCCGATGGAGCGTACACACAGCGGACTTTCTGCCAACAAGCTCACATCCAACATTTCGCGTCGGAAAATCCGATCGTGTGTATGCGGCATCAGTGCGGTGGCTGCAGTTTTTTTTTCTCTCAAGCTTCATTTGCTTTAATTTCGTGCAAGCCTGTAATCCTCCAAATAAAAATTATGTTTTTTTTCTCGCACTGGATGAATGCCAGTCACTGCTTGGGCACATAGGAAACAAGTGTTTTTTATGTGCTCATTCATACTGCAGTACAGCCCGTAGGTGCGGTGCATTGAACTGCCGTAAGTTGCAGACATGTGGTTCTTCTGTGCATCCCTTTTACAAAATCTGTGTCACTGGGGTCTTTGCAGAGGTTGTGTCCCTTGCCTACATACTTTGTGCTAAAGGCTGTGGTGGCTGCTGCTCCATTTTTTTTGGCCAGGTCAAACCTCCCAGCCGCCCCCCCATCCGTATCCACCGCCAACCCCCCTACCACCTCCCCGATCGTCCAGCACTACTTACCCCATGGACGGCTTCCTCCCTGCTTCTACAGCCTGGCGGCTTCATGGGTGGCATGAGCGGCTTTCTCCCTGCTTCTACTCCATGGCAGCATGGGCGGCTTTACGGGTGGCTTCCTCCCTGCTTCTATTCCATGGCGGCTTAGGCGGCTTCCCGGGCGGTATGGGCGGCGTCCCCCCTGGTTCTCCTACCAGCCAATAAGGTTGCTTCTTGTCCTGGCTGATCGACTTCCTGATTGGCCGGGAGGAAAAGCAGGAAGGGGAAAATGAATTCGCTACTGTCACACAAGTGGGTGGGCTCAGGGGGTGCAGTGCTCTGCACCCCGAGCCCACCCTTTTTGAAGCCAATCCGGCTCTAATCATGTGCTTAAAAAAAAAAAAAAAAAAAACACCATTCAAATCCATGCGTCTGGCGCCTTTCATGCAGAATAGTATTGCACAGAGCAGCCCCGATCCTCCTCTTCTGGGGTACCCCACAAGTGCACTTGGCTCCTCCTTCCTGCTAAGCACCCCCATAGCAAGCAAATGCCAAGCCGCTCTGTGTGTGTCTATTGACATGCACAGCGTGACTCTGCCCTAACCCCTGCTTTATGCTCACTGGCTGTGATTGACAGCAGCAGAAGCTAGAGCTACTGCCTCCATGTCAAGTAAGGAGGAGGAGAGAGGTGCGAGATGCTGCTTTTGTGCACAGTGCTCGATCAAGTTTGGGCTTAGGTAAGTATTTAGGGGAGCTGTAGAAAAAACCTTCTAGCTTTAGAACCACTTTAATGTCCTCCCGTTGGGGATAAGATCTACTTGAGCACTACATATCGCAGAGTCAGCAGTCTGCTACACATGCTATGTCTCAGGAATGATGGTATAAATGTAGATGCAGTATTATACCGGTCCTCTGGATGGAGACCTTGTCCCATGATAGGCAGCGTGCGGCCTATACAGTGTATATAGTAATAAGCAAGTTCATGATTCATTCCCTAGTACTGGTATTATGCATTAATAACTGGCAGATAAAGCTCCAGGACCAGAACAGATTGTGCCATTTAAATTTTTAGAGCTTTGTTGTAATCCTTCACTTGTAGACTTGTCCACCAGATTAGTCGGGACACATTGGCCTGTATTTAAAGTGGACCCCCTCAGAAAATTGATGGTGTATTTATCACTGCATGCAGGGCCGTTTTTAAGGCAGGGCAAAAGGGGCAGCTGCCCTGGGCCCTGTCATTGTTGTGGGGCCCAAAGCAGCTGCTTCATACTTGCCAACTATCCTGGTTTAAATTCCCTCGCCCCTTGAGGTTTTAGTCCTGTGCTGTGTCCCAGATGACTCACCTGGAGACCCTGTGTTTACATGTAAATTACCAGCATTCATATGTAAGTAGAGGCAGCCGGCGGCATTGATATGTATATCATGCCCCCCTGAGGTCATATCCACAGTAATCTCTA
This sequence comes from Lithobates pipiens, assembly GCF_037356315.1. Taxonomy (NCBI): domain Eukaryota; kingdom Metazoa; phylum Chordata; class Amphibia; order Anura; family Ranidae; genus Lithobates; species Lithobates pipiens. The sequence goes on along the minus strand of NW_027507764.1, from coordinate 560,868,441 downwards.
GCAACCAATCACCAAGCAGAATTCATGTGCTGTAACTTCTAGCAACTAACCAGTGAGCTGTAATGTGTTCTGTAACCTCTAGCAACCAGTCAGTGAGTGGTAATGATACACTGAAACCTCTGGCAACCAATCGCAATAGCTGCCTGATCTGATTCAGTAAACTGATTTTAAGTCTAGCTGCTATTTATTCTATGTCTCAGAGCAGGTGGAGAGCAAAACTGCATGGGGAGGGGGCCCCCAAGAAAAATTTTGCCCAGGGTCCAATCAATATTAAAGACGGCCCTGACTGCATGTCTATCTATGAAACATCATACAAGGCACGTGTAAAGCTATATCATTTTTGTTAAACTAAGGCCCCTCACACAGGATGTGGACTCGGTTGGACTTGGTTGGAGCCTGCCTGCTCAGGCGGATGGCTGGTTCATGTTCACTCCGCTATGCAGAGCCGACACAGAGACCGCCTTCTCTCCTCTGTGGACGGTCGGATGTAAATGGACTGACTGTCCGTTTATACCCGACTACCATCCGATCCAATCTGCCAGATGGATGGGAAACAGATCCCATCCGTCTGTTTTTAGCGGACAGGATCAGATTGGATGTCCATTGACACCCGCTGCTCCATAGAGGAGGCTGGAGGGTCTGATTGGGTCAAAAACTGACAGGCGGACCCGATCGGTTTGCTCGTATTAAAGGGTCCTTACTTTTTTTCCTTCTTCTGGGTTTTCCAGAGGCACTGGTGATGTAGCCCTGGCCATGTCACCAGTGCCCTCCAGGGAAATCTCAAATGAATCTCTCATATATACCATACAAGATCTGGGGAGGCCTGTTATTGTTCAATAGCCAGCTGCCCTGATTTGGTATGGCACATGCACAAGATCAGGCGTGATGTTAGTGGTAGGTCAGTAAGGAAGCTAGCCACTGATGATGTCATCTTTTGAAAATAGCGGTGGGGGATACGAGGAGGAGGAGGAGGAGGAAAGATTGTATCTTGAAATGTTTTATGTGTATATTTACAATACTGTACTGGGGGTATTTTTATATGGGGGGGGGGGTCCACCCAGGTTAATGTATGATGAGCTCTGTCTGAAGTGTGAGAACTGACATTTCCTGTGAAGAAACTACAGTACATGTCTTACAATTCCTGGGTCTCTCAGTCTAGTGCTCTGTGTGTGAGAGCTAAGTAGTAATTAGATCTGACACAGACACAAACAGGCAGGGCAGTTAAAGCAGAACTTAACTGTATCTGAGTGCCACAATCAGAAACCGCTATTTAATTCATTTTTAATATTCAAAGCAAACTCTCCCACCCATCCATGTCTCCATGCTTTATTTTGTTGAAAAATCACCTTGAAAAATACCCCACTAGCATTTCTAGCCACCTTCCTCTTGAAAAAGGGCAGATGATTCCTACAAGGTACAACAAATGACACAGGAAATATAACTATACTAACACCGAGTTAAAACACTGAGTTGAAAACCGCATGTGAAGAGGTGCAGCATGGTGAGGCAGCAGTAAACACCCATGGTTGCAGTCTGGTAGTCCGGTTGCAGAAAACAGAACTTGTATTAATGTAGGATTCAGCAATTCACACCAAACACGGTGGGAAGGCACTCAACCTAGAAAACTCACGGCATGTAACAGCAATGTGTAGCAGGGTAGGTCTTCAGGGGCAAAATGCAGCCTTGCCGGTCCAAACTCGATTAGGGGGGGGTCTCCAGAAGTATGGTGTGTCCTTTTAGCACACAGGGCCATAACAGGTTGTGGTGGAGGCATCTCTTGACAGGATTAGGACCTTCTGAGATTACAAAATGCACTGGAGTTGGAGGGAAAGGTGCTTGATGTGATCCTCAAAGGTCTTGGAGAAGATAGCGATATCATACAAGTAGGCTAGCACAGTTTCACAGATGAATTGCCCCAGGCATCTCTCCATTAAGCACTGAAAAGTGCTGGGGGTATTGCGTAGGCCAAAGGGCATACAAGTAAATTCAAACAGTCTCAGGGGGGTGACAAAGGCAGTCTTCTCACGACCCTAATTTCTCACTGGCACCTGCCAGTAGCCACTTGCCAGGTCAAGGGTGAAGAAGTTCTTGGCTTGACCCAATGCCATAAGTGACTCCTCTACCCAGGATAACAGTAAGCATCCTGATGAGTGCAGGTGATTCATTTGTAGTAGTCTACTCAAATCCATCTTTCTTTCGCACCAGAACCACTGGCCCACAGATTATCTCTCAAATCTGTAGCAAGTCCTTGACCTCCTGGCACAACACCGGGGGAATATGATGGTATCGCTCCCGGATGGGTGGAACATTCCCCATGGCTTCAGTATAACTGTAGTCTTCCGGCATGGCAGCAAAACCAGCAGATGTTTTTCAAGTAGTTGATCAAGCAGTCTCTGCTGCAGTATACGATAGTCCCAAAAGAGAATGTCCAGTTGTTCCAGCAGCAACTTCTATTGTGACTCACCCAATGAGGACACGGCTGCTTGTAGTGGAGCACAAATAGCTTCTACTTTGGGTTTTGCCTCCAAGATGCAGTGAAATGGCACTACGTAGAGGTCTGCTAGGGTGGCATGGTTGGGAAGTGAAGCCAGGGGTTGACCCTAGGTTAGTGAGCTGCACCAGGACCTTTTCTTTGTGAACTTTAGTCAAGGTGCATTTCACTAGCCACTCCACTGACATTGCTTTCTTGCGGGTTTCACTGTTACTACCCATCTTACTACCTGCATCTTGAGTATGCCGTCCAGTTCTGGGCACCAGTCCTCAAGAGGGATATGCTGGAGCTGGAGAGAGTCCAAAGAAGAGCAAAAAAGCTTATAATGGGAATGGGAGACCTCAGCTATGGGGAAAGGCTGCAAGCGTTGAACTTATTCTCTCTGGAGAAGAGACGTTTGAGAGGGGATATGATATCAATGTACAAATACCATAGTGGTGACCCTAGCATAGGTAAAAAAAACTTTTCAGTGAAAGGGAATTTAAAAAGACAAGCGGCCATTTACTAAAATTAGAAGAGAAGCGGTTTAACCTTAAACTGCGTAGAGGGTTCTTTACTGTCAGAGCTGTAAGGATGTGGAATTCTCTTCCACAAGCAGAGGCATCAGCGGGGAGCATCGATAATTTAAGAAAACTATTAGATGGGCACCCTAATGACCACAACATACATGGTTATTATACAATGCACTATTGACATAAACGCTCACTCACACACACAGATTGAACTGGATGGACTTGTGTCTTTTTTCAACCTCACCAACTATGTGTGACTATGTGTGTGACTGTGGTCCCATGAAGTTTCTTGTGAGCCCCAACTGGAAGAGAAAAGGCTGACTCTTGGTAGGGTGGCAGGAGAAGTTGTTGCTTTGACAGCACTTGTTCGGGCTGTTTCATCGCTACCTTTAGGTGAGCTTCATAGGCCTGTATCACGCTGAGACACACAGCTTGAAGACTGTAGCCCCATGCCTGCCGGCCAGAACGTTCAAACTTGACCAGTAAGCAGGGCAAGTCCAGGTCCTTCAACATGTTCATGCCCAGAACAATAGGCACTGCTGAGGTAACACTGAATTTATATCTAAATCTTGAAGTTTCCTATTTTTGTTATCTCATGCTTGGCCTCTGTACCTTCCAAACCTCCCTAATGGTCAGGGAGGTTACATGTCACATTAAGACACTCACCATCAGTGAAAAAAAAAAGGAAAACCGCAGGCAGTTTGTGAAAGAAAAAGGAATAGTGCCCCACCATTGGTATCAGTGGAAGGAATAGTGACCCCTCACTGATATCAGTGGAAGTTATAGTGCCCCTTCATTGGTATCATTGGAGGAATATAGTTCTCCATCATTGGTATCAGTGGAAGAATAGTGCCCCATCATTGGTATCAGTGTAAGGAATAGTTCCCCATCATTGGTATCAGTGTAAGGAATAGTGCCCCATCATTGGTATCAGTGGAAGGAATAGTGCCCCATTGTTGGTATCAGTGGAAGGAATAGTGCCCCATTGTTGGTATCAGTTGAAGGAATAGTGACCCTTCATTGGTATCAGTGGAAGGAATAGTGCCCCGTAATTGGTATCAGTGGAGGGAATAGTTTCCCATCATTGGCATCAGCGGAAGGAATAGTGCCCCATTGTTGGTATCAGTGGAAGGAATAGTGACCCTTCATTGGTATCAGTGGAAGGAACAGTGCCCCTTCATTGGTATCACTGAAAGGAATTAGTGCCCCTTCATTGGTATCAGTGGAAAGAACAGTGCCCCGTTGTTGGTATCACTGGAAGGAACAGTGCCCCATTGTTGGTATCAGTGGAAGGAAAAGTGCCCCATTGTTGGTATCAGTGGAAGGAATAGTGACCCTTCATTGGTATCAGTGGAAGGAATAGTGCCACATAATTGGTATCAGTGGAGGGAATAGTTTCCCATCATTGGCATCAGTGGAAGGAATAGTGCCCCATCATTGGTATCACTGGGAGAACAGTGCTCCATCATTGGTGTCGGTGTAAGGAATAGTGCCACTTCGTTGGCAGCAGTGGGAAGAATAGTGCCTCATCAATGATGTCAGTGGGAGGAATAGTTCCCTATCATTGGGCAGAATAGTACCCCATCACTGGTGTAGGTGGGAGGAATAGAGCCCCATCATTAGTATCAGTGGGCGGAATAGTGCTCCGTCACTTGGTGCCAGTGAAAAGAATAGTACCCCATTGTTGGTATCAGTGCAAGGAACAGTGCCCCTTCATTGGTATCAGTGGAAGGAACAGTGCCCCTTCATTGGTATCAGTGGAAGGAATAGTGACCCTTCATTGTTATCAGTGGGAGGAATAGTACCCCATCATTGGTATCAGTGGGAGGAATAGTGCCCCATCATTGGTATCATTGGGAGGATTAGTGCCCCTTCATTGGTATCAGTGGAAGGAATAGTGACCCTTTATTGTTACCAGTGGAAAGAATAGTGAACCTTCATTGTTATCAGTGGGAGGAATAGTACCCCATCATTGGTATCAGTGGGAGGAATAGTACCCCATCATTGGTATCAGTGGGAGGAATAGTACCCCATCATTGGTATCAGTGGGGGGAATAGTACCCCATCATTGGTATCAGTGGAAGGAATAGTACCCCATCATTGGTATCAGTGGGAGGAATAGTACCCCATCATTGGTATCAGTGGAAGGAATAGTACCCCATCATTGGTATCAGTGGAAGGAATAGTACCCCATCATTGGTATCAGTGGAAGGAATAGTACCCCATCATTGGTATCAGTGGGAGGAATAGTACCCCATCATTGGTGTCAGAGGAAAGAATAGTGCTCCAAGGGCCAGATAAACGCTAGCAAAGTGTCACATTTGGCCCACGAGCCACAGTTTGAAGACCACTGTTTTAACCCATCCAAACTATATGTAAAAACAAGAAGAGAGCTGGATCTGGAGCTATAGAATATGGACACAAAAATCGGCGGCTTCTACAATTCCCACGATGCAAACTTCTAAGCTCTGTACAAGGATAATGACATAATATGTAATGAATATTAGATACGAAGCTGATAGTTTTTCTGCTCTGATCAAGAATATCAACTTATGCAGAGCTCTTTAAAATGTTCGAATACTGCGGTTGATGTTTAATATTTAACGCCACATTTCAGGTTTCACGGTTATTTAGCAGAAGGGAAATTTAGAATAACAACTCCCACACTTAGAATATTTTTATTTATCGTTGCTGTCAGGTCACTTGTATTTTCCCAAGGACGTGGGAATATTTCCTCAAAATAATAGATATATTATTACTCATTAATCAAAGGGAGTTCCCTTTTCACATCTACCTTAACTAACAGCAAAATTTTAGGGACTTTATTAAGAAGCTCAGGGCCCTTTTGGTTGTGTGCCAAAAAAAAGTCCAAAAATAGTAGAAAATGTAAATCTCATCTCCTGGGGAGATATAAAAGACACAAATGAATAACCGCTTGCTATTCATTAATACAATAAATGTATTTTATATTGCAAGCAGTGTAATGCCCTGTACACACGATCAGACATTCCGAGCGCAAAATCCGCCTGATTTTTTCCGACAGATTTTGTCCGAAACTTGTCTTGCATACACACGGTCAGAGAAAGTCATCGGAAAATCCGATCGTTCGGAACGTGGTGACGTTCGTTGCGTACGACGGGACTACGTAGAGGCTAGTAGCCAATAGCTTTGGTCTCGTAATTTGATCTGAGCATGCGTGGCACTTTGCCCGTCGGAATTCTCTACAAACGATCAGAAAAAGTCCGATCGGATTTTTTTGTCGTAAAATTTTAGATCCTGCTCTCAAATTTTTTCCATCTGAATTTTTTCCATCGGAATTTCCGACGCAAAAAGTCCGACAGAGCCCACACACGATCGGATTTTCCCTCAATATAATCCGATCGGACCTTTTCCTTCGGAATTTCCGACCGTGTGTACGGGGCATAAGAAGTAGAATTTGGTTGTCTGCTCTTATTCCTTGTGCAGGGTGACCGGCCTTGTCTCCGCTACATCCTCAAGTTTTCTGCAGGCAGCCTGTAGTGGGTGCCGCTGATTGGCCCCTCCCACAGCTCTGCTATCGGCACAGTTTATGTACAGCACAGTGATAATGTCCCTGCTACTTTTTCAAGGCAATATCTAGATTTTTAAAGGCATTTGGTTCACGCAAAGTGGATATGTACTCTTGTGGCTATTGAGGAATATATTTAAATGAAAGCTTTTTGACTAGAGTTTAATGTTAAGGGCCCATTTACATTATTGTGGTGCCATTGCACCAAAATGTCCCAAACAATGAAACACGCCACAACATGCCACAGCAATTTTACCGCAATGCAGCTAATTATGGTGTGCTGCTAAGTGTTGCCTTAGTGCAGTGGTTTCCAAACTGCTTTGCCTTTATGCAGCCCTTGGGGGCTCATTTACACTTGGCCCAGCTTTAACACATATTAAAACGCTTACCACTTCAACATGCTTTTTTTTGTGTTTTTGATTCTTCTGTTATGCATCAGTGATGCTTCTTTGAAGCTTTAATGAAGCTTGGCAAATGCCCTGTGTGTGTGTTGATTTTCTATTTGTTTTAAAGGGGTCCAGGAAAACCTCAGCTCAGCAGATCCCCAGCTCATTAGTACCCCTGGTCAGCAGATCCCCAGCTTATTGGTACTCTCGCTCAGCAGATCCCCAGCTCATTAGCACCCCTGGTCAGCAGATCCCCAGCTTATTGGTACTCTCGCTCAGCAGATCCCCAGCTCATTAGCACCCCTGGTCAGCAGATCCCCAGCTTATTGGTACTCTCGCTCTGCAGATCACCAGCTTATTAGTACTCCTGTTCAGCAGATCCCCAGCTTATTGGTACTCTCGCTCAGCAGATCCCCAGCTCAATACTATCCTCATTCAGCAGATCCTCAGCTCATTAGTACCCTCATTTAGTAAACCACCTGCTCAGTAGTACCTCCAGTTCTGCTGATGCCCCCACTCAATTGTACTGCCAGCTTTGCTAATTCTCCACTCAGTAGTAACCCCAGCTCTGCTGATCCCCCGCTCAGTAGTAACACTCAGCTCTGATGATCCCCCACTCAGTAGTAACCCCCAGCTCTGGTGATCCTCTGGTTTGCTGATCCTCCTCTCTCACTTGTTCTCTGTTCACCTCCCACTGTATTGCTCCTGAGCTGTCCATCACATATGGCATTTGTTAGTTTCTCCTGCTCCGTTCCTCAAGCTCTGCTGATCCTCTGCCTCTCAGTCCTCTCACCTTCCACTATAATGTTCCCATGTTGCACACCACATGTGCCGTCTGCTAGTTGCTCCGCTCAAGTTCAGACACCGCTCACCTTCCTGCTGCTCCATGCTACACACCAGATAGACTTCTGCACCAGACACTTCCAGAATATATACACATGAACCGGAAGTGACTGCTGATGAAGTCCTTCCGGTTCACTTGTTGGTTTCCTAGTGCATCCTAGGATACTTTATACCTGCAATACCTTCAAAACAAAGCAAAGCTAACTCTGAATAAAAGCCTTTCAAAGGCTGCAGGGGCTGTAACCGACCTGTGTCATATGCGTGTATGGAGGCTTTGGAGATGCTTTGAAGAACCAAGAAAGATATATGGGGTATTACTTGTGAAGCAAAGCAAAGCAAATGCAATGTGTGAACAGGACTGTAAGCTTACCAATTTATTTAGTGACACCAGTGATGAGACACTACTCCTTTCACTGACACCAATGATGGGGCACTATTCCTTCCAATCACACTGATGGCGGTGTACTAATCCTCCTACTAACACCAATGATGGGGCACTATTTCCCCTCCCTTGCATTAGGTGACCAGCCAAAGGCACTGTTCCAGGGTCAACCAGGGCAAGTGGGTCACCTCCAACCCCACTATCCAACCCAACCACAGTGCACCTACCCACACCATGCAGAGAAAAGCACAGCATGCCTCTGATTTTGCATTAGTCTTTTGCTGTCTGACTTGTCCCTAAAGCCATTGGAAAGCTTCAGTACATCTATATCGCCAAAAAAAATATGTGAAGGCGATCCAATGTAGTTCACTGCCAGATCCACAGATTAAAGGGAATGTCAGCAGCATGGTATGAATTGTGTCTGTGAGACCAACTACCAATTAAGCTCTTGTGCTGGAAACAAAGGCTCCATCAGCAGAGGGGAGAAAACCAGCAATTAGCTGAAGAAAAGGGAGATGATATGGTTGTGCTGGAATTAAATGTCGGCATTGTTCGTTTGCCTGGTAGGTTTCCTCTTTTATTAAGTAAAAATGATAAATGACAAAGCTCTTCTGCAAGAATTCAGGAGGGGTTAAAGTGGAACTCCAGGCCAAGTATAATTTAAATTATAAGTTGCAGTACATTTAATCTAATTAAAATCACCACTAAAAACAATAGAAAGGGTCAAAGCACTTTTCCTCTTTTTTAACCACTTCAATACAGAGAACTTTTACCCCCTTCCTGCCTAGGCCAATTTTCAGATTTCAGTGCTGACACACTTTGAATGGCAATTGCACGGTCATGCGACACTGTACCCAAAGGAAATGTTTATCTATTGTTTGAGACAGATATAACTTTCTTTTGGTGGTATTTAATCACCACTGAGTTCTTTATTTTTTGGTAAACAAATGAAAAAAGACTGAAACTTTTTAAAGAAAAAAATTCATTTTTCAAATAAGTAATTTTTCTTCTTCATTGATGTACGCTAAAGGGGCTGCACTGATGTATATTGATGAGGCTGCACTGAGGGGACGGCACTGATGAGGTGCAATGATGTGCATGATTAGGAGGCACTGATGGGAACTGATAACCTGCACTGATGGGCACTGATGGGGCTGCACTGCTAATCAAGGCTCTGATGATCAGTGTAAACAATGTACTCACTGTGCCCTGTCAAACTTGACGGTTATCGGTTCTCCTTTCCTCACACAGAGACAGCGTTGAGAAACCATCAAGTCTGTTTCCATGCGACCAGCTGTGATTGGACACAGCTGGTCACATGGTAAATGGCCTGCTGTGATTGGCCCTTTTCTGTGATCAGTGGTGTCCAAAGGACACAACGGTCACAGAATGCGCCCGATGCGCATAGGGTTGTCACCTCATCCCTTTAAAACCAGACACATAATAATTACACAGGTTCTGAGGCTAATGTAATGCAGATAAGGCACCAACTGAGTTAATTACCACCTTAATTGGCCACAGAACCTGTGTAATTAATATGTGTTCAGTTTAAAGTGATGAGGTGGCAACCCTAGATGCGCACCCCATGGGGGACGCGGAAGGCTTACATGTGGGAGGACCTCCATTCATGTCCTCCCAGAACTAGAGATCTCACTGTAGCTGTCTTTCGGCTATAGCGAGGTCAGGAAGTGGTTAATGTATCCTTCTTGTGATACTTTGCAGCTGCTATTCCTTTTCATCTTAGTTGATGGAGTTGATATGCTTTTATCCTGCTCATGTGCATAGGCCATGTGCGTAGGCAGGGCTTAGGCCCACGGTAACCAATCAGGTTGACTCAACACACATAGCCCTTGATGCTATAATGATCTTGTATATTGTATATATTTAGGTTAGTGGCGATGAAAAATAACTGTGTTACCAAGCTTAGGGCCTGAATTACTGGACAGCGCTGTAATGTTGCTGGGAGGAGCCCAGAAACATTACAGCGCTGGGAGCCCTAAGCTTGGTAACTAGTTCCTCGATGTTTCCTCTAGGCAGGCGTTGTCCCTGTTCTGACCCTACCAGTTGGGGACCTCTCCCTTTGCTTTGCACTTTTCCTCACCTGTGGAGTCTCTGTCCCTGACTTACCACTCATTCCAGGCATGACCAAATGATTATTATATAAGCTCCCACACCAAGATGCCTGCTTGAGATCTCAAGAGAGTACAACATCCAATCAGACATATGTCCCCTCTGAGAGACTGACGGAGTCCATAAGGGGACAATTTCTCCTTTACAAACTCCACTCCACCTACCAAACTGGCACAGAGCCACCTACAGGATGGAGTAAAATCTGCAATCGCCTGGACTTGCAGCATACTGGACACTTTAGTCTTGCAGTAAAAAGTCTCAATGTTCTATCAAAGAACATTTAACCTGAAGTGAAAATAGCCTAAAATAATAGCCCAAGAACTTGATAAACTGGCACAACAATGATGGCAAGAGGATTGGCATTACCAAGCTTTTAAATGTGTAAATATCCACGGCATCTTGCAGAGACAAAATATTTTGGTGCTTGCACAGCCATTCTTTGGTTGGCATTAAATAAGCTCTTTTTTAACCCATTGCCCTGTTATCCAGAGATGTCTTTAAAGCGGAATTCCACCCATTTAAAAGTCAGCAGCTACAAAATGTGTGTGACGTGTCCCAGAAGATTGCAGGGAGGGAGGGGGGAGAGGTGATCTTCCTTCTGGCGCCACGGCGCCAGGGAGGAAGTGGGAGTTGGGTGCCCATAAAAACAGGGTACCTGCTCCTCCCCCAAAAAAATGACATGGCAAATGTGCCATGTCAAGGGGTCACCTACACTTAAAGCGGAAGTTCCATTTTTGGGTGGAACTCCGCTTTAATTCAGTTACTTACTTGCAAATTAAATCCAGCATTGTCCAGCTCAGGTGCTGCAACCAAGACCCCACACTGTCATCTCTCCTTCTGCCTTTTCTAGGTTCAGGCAGCCTGCCCTGATCAGGCTTTAGGCCCACTCACTGGCTGATGTCCCTGCTCATACAGACCCCTGGGATATGTGGCTTGCATATGCCAGGGACCTACAGAGGCAGGTATACGTCCTGCCTATGTAAAAATGTCAGTGGGAGGCAGGGTTGCAGTAAGGAAAAATGTAAAGAAGCAAAAAAATAATCCACCATTTCATATTGTGGAGGATGGTGGAGTTGCAGGGAGAGAAACTTCCTTTGGGTTCACTTTAAAAAAAAAAAAAAAAAACACTGAATGCCACATTTAGTTTGCCTTCCCCATTGCCCCAAAAATGCCAAAATAGGGACTTTTTACGGAAACCTCCCAATATGTACCGCCATTTTGGAGAAATTAATTTTTTTTGGTTATCTCTGGTCCCACCCAGCCACCAACTGATCATGTGTGTCAACAAAAGTTTACCATGCAAATTGTGCCCTGGTGCCATAGTGATTGGTAGGCATAGTTAAAGTTGGGTTTTTCTAAAGACCATCATGTTCTTTAAAAAAAACCAACTTTAACCATGCCCACCAATCACTATGGCACCAGGGCACAATTTGCATGGTAAACTTTTATTGTGCTGCACCTTTTCACATCTGCAGCATCAGCTTCCATTGCGGCCTCTGTCTGTAGTTGCAGGACACCAAGGGAAGAAGGTAGTTAGTTACATGAAGAAAAAAAAAATCAGCACAAGGGATGGTGCTTACGTTGACAGAGACAAGTCCCTTAGTTAGTGGCTGATCTTAGTTACTTAGCGATCTTCTTTCCTCTAGCACCCCCCCCCCCCCCCCCCATGTGCTGACTATGCCCAACCTTTCCACCCCCCTCCTCCATTCATAGAAGCTGCACTATACATAGCTTCCATTCATGAAAAGAGTTCTATGTATGGAGGAGGGGCAGATGAAACAAAGGTCTACCTCCCCATTCATAGAGTGCTTTTCATTGATGGAAACAATAGTACAGATTCGGAGCAGTTGGTGGAAAGAGCCAGTGCGTTTGATAGGTCCAGTGGCTGTTTTACCCCCAATCAGAGGTTTTTAAAGCAGACAGCAGCCACCAACCCTTCTCATTGAATGTAAGTGCCATACCTTGTGCTGATTACCGCCCAGTGTATATATATATATATATATGTCATTACTTTGACGTTATATACTATGGCTATGGCAGCAGATAGCTGCCATAACCCCGGTAATTTTTAAATAGTGGGCAATCCTCTTTCAGATTAAAGTGGTCCCGGTGGTGGATTTACCACGGGACCACTTTTATGGGCGGTGGGAGAGGTACCCCCTCCCGCGGCTTCCCGGTCATTTTCCCCGCTTACTAGGGACATCGGTAACGGCGAAAACGATCCAACCTTTTGGACTGGTGGGCAGAAAGCTAAGTAAGGCAAGATGGCCCCCACTTGACTCTATGCCCTTGGAGGACCGGCGCGACATCAAATATCACTTCTGACCTACGACCTTAAAAGGCTAATTTTTTTATTTTATTTTTTGTGTAAAGCTAAAATTACAATTTTTTAAAAAAAAAATTTCTTGCTTTTAAGTGAAAATGGGAGCTCTGAGGTCTTTTTGACCCCAGATCTCTCATTTAAGGGGCCCTGTCCTGCTTATTTCTATTACAAGGGATGTTTACATTCCTTGTAATAGGAATAACAGCAATCAAAAAATTTTTTTTAAGGAACAGTTTAAAAATAAAAAAAAAGAAGTAGAATAAATAAGAATTATTTTTTTAAGTGCCCCCTCCCTCCAAACTTGCGTGCAGAAGCAAAAGCCTACGCAAGTCGCTCCCACATATGTAAATGGTGTTCAAACCACACATGTGAGGATAACGCTGCGAAACGTTAGAGTGAGAGCAATAATTCTAGCACCAGATAATAAAAAAAAGTGTCGCCTATGGAGTTTTTTATGTACCATATTTTGTCATCCATTCCTTATTGGGCTAACTTTACAGTTTTCTTATATTTAATTAGAAAAAGTGTATTTTTTTCCTCCAAAAGTTTTGTTTGTAAGACCGCTGCACAAATACACCTTGAAGCTTGTAGCACTAAATTGCTCAACAAGCCAAATCCTATTCATTTCAATGGCCCCTGTTCACATCTGATCATTCTGTCGCCTGAAGCAAAACGCCTGTCGCCCAAGAAAGTACAGGAGCTTCTTTTTGGCAGATTACAGCCGTTTTTGGCCCCATAGACTTCAATAGAAACATCTGACTTCAGTGTTTTACAAGTGTTTTGTCGCTTGTTTTCTGCTCAAACAGCAGCTCTCCACCCTTAATTTCCTCCCCTTCTCCTCCCCCTAGTGCTTTCTATTGGCTAAACAAATATGCCTGAAGCTGTAAAACACTTGTAATATACTTCTAAAATGCTTTACCAACAATTGTAAAAAGCGGCAAAAACGCTTAAAAAATCATTAGCAAATGCACCAGTCCTCTCCTGGCTATGTTCTCCTTGGCTTTTTAGCCCCTGTGCACACTGAAGGCTGCTTTGAAATCGCACGACTTCTCTTGAAATCCTGCGACTTCACTTGAAATCGCACAATTTCAAAGCCGTAGGTCAGTGTGACTTCAGGTGTGACTTCATGCACAGATGTCTATGTAAGTTGCACCTGAAATTGTGAAAAAAATAGCGCAAGAACTTTTTTTTCAAACTGTCGAAGACGGCGTTGCACCGATTTGAACAGTTCTATTGTCAACAATAGGTTAGGGCTTGTCCATTGATTTGGACCACGCTTATTGTGATAAGTTGGGTAATTCTCTCCTAACAGATAAAAACGAGGAACACCTCTTTGCTTGGAGAGGACAGCATTTCCTTGCATTTTAAAAGAGAGTAGGGAGTAGATTTTTCTGGGGGGGAGGGGGTATTCTGGGGATCAGTAGCCCCACCCCCGAGGAAAACCTTTGGAAGATGCACGGAGTTGTGTCTCCTATATCTGGGGGGGGTGGTATTCTGGGGATCAGTAGCCCCCCCGAGGAAAACCCTTGGAAGATGCATGGAGTTGGGTCTCCTAAATCTGGGGGGGGGTATTCTGGGGATCAGTAGTCCCCCGAGGAAAACATGGAAGATGCATGGAGTTGGGTCTCCTAAATCTGGGGGGAGGGGTATTCTGGGGATCAGTAGCCCCTCCTGAGGAAAACCCTTGGAAGATGCATGGAGTTGGGTCTCCTAAATCTGGGGGTGGGTATTCTGGGGATCAGTAGCCCTCCCTGAGGAAAACCCTTGGAAGATGCATGGAGTTGGGTCTCCTAAATCTGGGGAGGGGGTATTCTGGGGATCAGTATCCCCCCGAGGAAAATCTTTGGAAGATGCATGGAGTTGGGTCTCCTAAATCTGGGGGGAGGGGGGATTCTGGGGATCAGTAGCCCCCCCACCGAGAAAAACCTTTATAAGATCCATGGAGTTGGGTCTCTTAAATTTGGGGGAGGGGGTATTCTGGGGATCAGTAGCCCCCCCGAGGAAAACCCTTGGAAGATGTATAGAGTTGAGTGTCCTAAATCTGGGGGAGGAGAGAGTATTCTGGGTAACAATAGCCCCCCTGAGGAAAAACATGGCAGATGCATGGAGTTGGGTCTCCTAAATCTGGGGGGGCGACGGTATTCTGGGGATTATTCGCCCCCCCCTGCGGAAAACCCTTGGAAGATGCATGGAGTTGGGTCTCTTAAATCGGGGGGGGGGGGGCAAGGGTATTCTGGGGATTATTGGCCCCCCCCCGTGGAAAACCCTTGGAAGATGCATGGAGTTGGGTCTCTTAAATCGGGGGGGGGGGTATTCTGAGGATCATTAGCCCCCATGAGGAAAACCCTTGGAAGATCCATGGAGATGGGTCTCCTAAATATGGGGGGGCGGGTATTCTGGGGATCAGTAGCCCCCCTGCGGAAAACCCTTGGAAGATGCATGGAGTTGGGTCTCTTAAATCGGGGGGGGGGGGTATTCTGAGGATCATTAGCCCCCATGAGGAAAACCCTTGGAAGATCCATGGAGATGGGTCTCCTAAATATGGGGGGAGCGGGTATTCTGGGGATCAGTAGCCCCCTTGAGAAAAACCCTTGGAAGATGCATGGAGTTGAGTCTCCTATGACTGGATACTGTTAATCAGCAACTCTGTGTCCAAAGTGAATTATTTGTATCACTGTAACTCTGAAATGAGCACTAACAGAATATGGTGCCTCGTCTAATTAGTGAGCCGCTTGCATGTCCAAATGCTTTTTTTGCAGTTGTCAGATTCCCGTTAATGTTTGGTATCTGCTTTTTCACTCTCTGCAATCCCCTGTAAATTAAATTACACAACACAGCCAGGCAGTCGTCTCCTGGGCAAGTTAAATATAATTTGATTTCTTTATTAGCAGCTGAGCAGAAGCTGATAAAAAGAATATTTGGTGACTCTGCCGCGACAGTCACATTAGGGGGACTAAGTGGAAAGTATGTAACATTTTTGGATGTAAAGCATGACCGATGGCTCAACCACTTGAAGACTTAAGTGCGCCCGGGGGGGGCAAAGATCTCTCTAGTCGCCCTCTGTCAGTTATGTAAAAACAAGATTTAAAAGGAAACAAATTCATTAAAAATGTTATATATATAATTGCTGTGGAAGCCACTTTTGTAATTTAATGTTATCAAAAAAAAATAGCTTTTCCATTTCACTCTCCAGCCCTAGTTGTGTATATGCCAAAAAAAAGAGCATTTGTCTCCTGTTCCTGGAATTGGTTCATTGCCTCTCCTTAAAGTGTTACTAAACCCAGGACTCTGCATACACTCCCACAGTAATAGACATGTGCAATTAGTTTCGTTCCAAATTCTTTTTTTTTTTTTTTTTACGAATTTCGACAAATTCGTTAATTCAGAAATATGCGATTTAATGAAAACCCATTTAACAGATTTTTCCAAACATTCAAAAATTCGTACATTTGAATATTAAAAAAGTCGTACATTCGTAAATTTGAATATTCAAAAATTCGTAAATTTGAAAATCCGAAAATTAGATAATCTGAAAATAAGAACGAAAATTCAAAAGAACGAAAATCTGAAAATGTGAAAATGTGAAAAAATAACTAACTAATTATAATTGAACAGTTATTAACTATTAATAAAAACCCGATTTAATGAAAACCCATTTAACAGATTTTTCCGAATATTCAAAAATTTGTAAATTCATAAATTTGAATATTTAAAAATTCTTAAATTCGAATATTCGAAAATTCGTAAATTTGTAAATTCAAAATTCAGAAATCCGAAATTTTGGAAATCCAGAAATTCGAAAATCCGAAAATGAGATAATCTGAAAATATTCAGATACAAATTCATCCAAAGTTATGAATTACCCGAAATAATGAATGCCGCATCAAAATGAATGGAACGTAGCAAATTAATAATAATTAATAACAACAATAATAAAAACTTTTTATTATCATTATTAATTCATTTCATTCCATTTGTTTAGATGTAGCATTTGTTATTTGGGATAGTCCGTAACTTTGGATAAATTTGTTTTGGTTACGTTAACAGACAAATTTGAAAGGAAATTCCAATACCTATAATTTAATAGTTAGTTATTAGTTAGTTAGTTAGTTAGTTAGAGGGAAAAGAGTGTAAGCCCTTGTACACACGGTCGGAGATTCCGACGGAATGTGTCCTATCGGACCGTTTTGTCGGATATTCCGACTGTGTGTGGTCTCCATCGGACTGTTCCGGAATATCTGACGGACCAAGTTTTCCAACTTGCCGGTAAAATTTTCCGACAAAATGCTCCTATCGGACATACTCCGATCATGTGTAGCCTACTCCAACGGACAAAGTGCCACGCATTCTCAGATCAAATTCCTAGACCAAAGCTATTGGCTACTAGCCTGAACGTAGTCCCGTCTAACGAAATAATGTCATCACGTTATGTACAATCGGATTTTCCGACAACTTTGTCCGACCGTGTGTATGCAACATCACTTCTGGACCTCTTCCGGAATTAATCCGTCGGAATTACTCTGACGGATTTGGTACGGAATCTCCGACCCTGTGTACAAGGGCTAAGGAGCCAAAGGGCCCTATTTGGACTTTACAGGCAAAATGGACGAGAATATAATAAAATTTGTACTTTATTAACAATGAGTCATAACAGACAGGTCAAGTAGAAAAAGAGTTAAAAACATACAGTAAACATATGATGGTCATAAATGTCTAGTGTAAACAAAGGGTTGACACCAAATGGACGGCAGTGAGTCCCTCTGACACATATGTTTTTAACTCTTTTTCTACTTGACCTGTCTGTTATGACTCATTGTTAATAAAGTACAAATTTTATTACCGTATATACTCGAGTATAAGCCGAGATTTTCAGCCTCTTTTTTGAGGCTGAAAGTGCCCCCCTCGGCTTATACTCGAGTCATCGCTGTCTGCCCGCTCGATCAGCGTGTCGAGCAGACAGACAGCGGCCATTCTATTCAAAAGCCGCGCCTCCGGCTCCGCCTTCGCCTGTGATAGGCGGAACACTGAATTTCCCAGCAGCCTGTGTTCCGCCTATCACGGACATCGTATCATCCTCGTACTACGGACGAGGATGATACGACGTCTGTGATAGGCGGAACACAGGCTGCTGGGAAATTCAGTGTTCCGCCTATCACAGGCGAAGGCGGCGGCGCTGCTTTTAAAATTTACAATGGCCGCCGACGAAGAGGGCACGGGACGGAGGCAAGGGAAGGCACGGCACGGGACGGGACGGGACGGGACGGCGGCGGCAAGGCACGGCACGACACGGGACGGATGCAAGGAGGCAAGTCACGGCACGGGACGGAGGCAAGGAGGCAAGGCACGGGACGGAGGCTCGGGACAAAGGTAGGCTGGACACACACACACACACACACACACACACACACACACACACACACACACACACACACACACACACACACACACACACATGGAGACACACACAGGGATGGATGGATGGATGGATGGAGACACACACACACACAGGGATGGATGGATGGATGGAGACACACACACACACAGGGATGGATGGATGGATGGATGGAGACACACACACACAGGGATGGATGGATGGATGGATGGAGACACACACACACAGGGATGGATGGATGGATGGACACACACACACACAGGGATGGATGGACGGACACACAGGGATGGACGGACACACAGGGATGGACGGACACACAGGGATGGACGGACACACACACAGGGATGGACAGGCATGTCTCACCCTCGGCTTATACACGAGTCAATAAGTTTGCCAGTTTTTTTGGGGGTAAATTGGGGGCCTCGGCTTATATTCGGGTCGGCCTATACTCGAGTATATACGGTATATTCTCGTCCAGGGCCTTTTGGCGCTTTACCCTCCTTTCCCTGAAATTCAAGTTTATACAGATGTGGCCTTGTTATCTCAATTTTTGTAGTTAGTTATTATTTAGAATTTTCAGATTTTCTTTCTTTTTTTGGATTTTCTATTTTTTCAAATTCTCTAATTTCTGATTTTCGAATTTCTGAATTTTTGAGTTTACAAATTTATGAATTTTCGAATTTACAAATTTTCAAATTTACGGATCTATGATTTTTTAAATTTACATATTTCGATCATCACGCATGACCCGAAAAGCGAATATAAAAACCCAATCAAAACAAATGAAACGAAAACGAACACATTTTTAGGCAGTGCACATGTCTACACAGTACACAGAACATGGAAATTCAATTTCTTTAGTAAATATAAACTGCTAAATACCTTTTCTCATCAGTAGTATACCGTATATACTCGAGTATAGGCCGACCCGAATATAAGCCGAGGCCCCCAATTTACCCCCAAAAAAACTGGCAAACTTATTGACTCGTGTATAAGCCGAGGGTGAGACATGCCTGTCCATCCCTGTGTGTGTGTCCGTCCATCCCTGTGTGTCCGTCCATCCCTGTGTGTCCGTCCATCCCTGTGTGTCCGTCCATCCATCCCTGTGTGTGTGTGTGTCCATCCATCCATCCATCCCTGTGTGTGTGTGTCTCCATCCATCCATCCATCCATCCCTGTGTGTGTGTGTCTCCATCCATCCATCCATCCATCCCTGTGTGTGTGTGTGTCTCCATCCATCCATCCATCCCTGTGTGTGTGTGTGTCTCCATCCATCCATCCATCCATCCCTGTGTGTGTCTCCGTGTGTGTGTGTGTGTGTGTGTGTGTGTGTGTGTGTGTGTGTGTGTGTGTGTGTGTGTGTGTGTGTGTGTGTGTCCAGCCTACCTTTGTCCCGAGCCTCCGTCCCGTGCCTTGCCTCCTTGCCTCCGTCCCGTGCCGTGACTTGCCTCCTTGCATCCGTCCCGTGTCGTGCCGTGCCTTGCCGCCGCCGTCCCGTCCCGTCCCGTCCCGTGCCGTGCCTTCCCTTGCCTCCGTCCCGTGCCCTCTTCGTCGGCGGCCATTGTAAATTTTAAAAGCAGCGCCGCCGCCTTCGCCTGTGATAGGCGGAACACTGAATTTCCCAGCAGCCTGTGTTCCGCCTATCACAGACGTCGTATCATCCTCGTCCGTAGTACGAGGATGATACGATGTCCGTGATAGGCGGAACACAGGCTGCTGGGAAATTCAGTGTTCCGCCTATCACAGGCGAAGGCGGAGCCGGAGGCGCGGCTTTTGAATAGAATGGCCGCTGTCTGTCTGCTCGACACGCTGATCGAGCGGGCAGACAGCGATGACTCGAGTATAAGCCGAGGGGGGCACTTTCAGCCTCAAAAAAGAGGCTGAAAATCTCGGCTTATACTCGAGTATATACGGTATATCAGTCTTGTGACTTCTATCAGTGTCTGGTTAAAGCTTTCCTTCTACTCTGACTGTCCTATGAGGTTGCAGGGCCCCTGAACCTCGGTCTGGACAGTGCTGATTGGCCCTGTGCTGATCACATGCACTCTCCCAAGGAAAAAAAAACTTTCTAGCAATACACACCAAACTGAGCATGTGCATAGCTCCCAACTGTCCCTGATTTCGAGGGACTGTCCCTGATTTGGAGCAATGTCCCTCTGTCCCTCTTTCCTCCTCATTTGTCCCTCATTTTGGTCTGATCTATATAGTTATATATAAAATGCACTTTTTATCTTTCATAAAGTGTTTCCTAGTACTAAACCTTTCATTCAATTTCTAAATTGCTTCATTTTTAAATTTCAAAAGCTAGCATAAACGAATAGTAGTGGTAAAAAAACAAAAAAAAAAACACTTGTGGGTTTGACTAATCATTTTTTTGGTAGAATTCTCCTTTAAAGGGGCGTGTAAAGGGTGTGTCCTATGCCTAAATACATTTGCTAATAGGTGTCCCTTGTTCCCTCGTCCAAAAAGTTAGGAGGTATGCATGTGCAGAATGTCCCCAATGCTCTCTTCTATTAGGAGATGGATTGGCGACTGTGGAAGAAGGGGAGCATCAGAGCAGACAGGATCAAACAGCCTTTTTACACAATGTGGAAGATTAACTTCTTAGGTTCCACAGTGAGTATAACAAGAATGCTTTACTGTATATGCAGACTGATTTTACTGTTGTGGATTTAGTAACACTTTAAAGGGGTTGTAAATCCTTGCTTTTTTTAAAATAACAAACATATCATACTTGCCCCCGCTGTGCAGTTAATTTTGCACAGTGTGGCCCGGATCTTCCTCTTCTGGGGTCCTTCAATGGCGCTCGCAGCTCCTCCTCACATTGGTAAACCCCTTAGGAGAAGCGGTCTCCCTGGGGGCTACTTTACAGGCACGGACACCCACGCCATTGGATTTGATTGACAGCAGCAGGAGCCAATAGGAAGTTCAATAGCCAGTGCGGCTCCTTCTGCTTGATTCCGAGCATGCGTGAACTTTTCTGCAACAGACTTTTCGTGTACACACGATCGGACTTTCCGACAACAAAGTTATGTTGGCTGAAAATTTAAGAACCTGCTCTCAAACATTTGTTGGCGGAAATTCCGACAGCAAATCAGATCCCTCTGATTCCTCATTCCTCTTGTATTGAATTGTATTGTAACTGTACTTGCTGCCCTCATGTTGTAAATCGTTGCGCAACCTGTTGGCGCTATATAAATCCTGCATAATAATAATAATAATGCATTGTAATACACTTCTGTGCATTGGGAAGGTGTATTGGGTTGTTTCTTTAAATGAATGGCACCGCATTGCACCAATGCATCATGCATTTGATGCCGTGCATTACCGCAGCTCCTCGGTGTAAGTGGGCCATGAATGTCTGTTCATAACTTGGAATCAATCTACAGGCAGCTTGTTGTAAAGTATGAGTAACGTATACCGTACAATGCCCTTAGGGTCAGGGCTGGGACAAGGGGTGGGCAGGAAAGGCAGATGCACTGGGCACTGTAGTATCATGTGAGGTGGGGGGTGCTACAAGGAGATTGGGGGGAGGGAATTTGTGTTGGAAGGGGGGATTGGTGGGTGGCGGCGGGGTAAGAATTGTTCTAAGAGGGAAAATTGGGGGGGGGGGGTGCTAAGAGAGGTGATTTAGGGGGATTTGTGTTGGGAAGGGGGATGGGGAAAAGACGATTTGTGCTAGGAGGGGGGATTTGAGGTTGGGGGGGGTGGGGGTTGTGTACTAGGAGGGGAAATTGTAGAACTACAGGATTTGTGCTAGGAAGGGGTGAATTCAGACTCATACACCTGATTACAGATGACTTACCACTGTGATGACTCATTGAGTTCTATAAACAGTGGGCTCAAGTTGTGAAATTAATATTAGAGCACCACCTATCAGCTGGGTAGAGGGTTGCATAATAATAATAATAATAATAATAATATGTAATGTTTAATGACTAAAATAAACAAATATTTCCTTAAACAGTCAGTGGTTACTCATCTGAAAGGCAGAAGCTGCTCGTTGCTCAACAAAACCCTAGATTCCTCTGGAGGAACCCTGATTGAGAAATGCCGGCTTAGTGCAACAACTTTCTCCTATGAAGACTCATTGCTCTGGCTTTCTGCTGCCACAGTTTTATCACGTTTACTAGTGCACAATGTACCGTGTTTTTCACTCCACTTTTTCCCCCCAAAAAATCGGGGGAAATATACAAATGTGATCTATTGAGTTGAGGTCAGGACTCTGTGCAGGCCAGTCAAGTTCCTCCATCCCAAACTTGCTCATCCATGCCTTTATGGACCTTCGTTTGTGCACTGGTGCGCAGTCATGTTGGACCAGGAAGGGGTCATCCCCAAATTGTTCCCACAAGGTTGGGAGCATGAAAATGTCCAAAATGTCTTGGTATGTCTTGGTATGCTGACGCCTTAAGAGTTCCCTTCACTGGAACTAAGGGGCCAAGCCCAACCCCTGAAAAACAGCCCAGCACCATAATCCCCCCTCCACCAAACGATTTGGACCAGTGCACAAGGCAAGGTCCATAAAGACATGGATGAGCGAGTTTGGGGTGGAAGAACTTGAGTCTTGACCTCAATCCAATAGAACACCTTTGGGAATTAGAGTGGAGACTGCGAGCCAGGCCATCTCATCCAACATCAGTGCCTGACCTCACAAATGTGCTTTTGGAAGAATGGTCAAACATTCCCATAGACACACTCCTAAACCTTGTGTACAGCCTTTCCGGAAGAGTTGAAGCTGTTATAGCTGCAAAGGGTGGGCCAACTCAATATACGGACTAAGACTGGGATGCCATTAAAGCTCATGTGCGTGTAAAGGCAGGTGTTCCAATACTTTTGGCAATTTTATGTATGTCCCTCGATTAGAAACATACTATCATTGAAAAGGAAGTGATTTGCAACCTTTAGTTCACAGTCAGAAAAGTGAATACCATGAGCATAGAATCTATGTATGTACTGTATGTGTATTAAAGTAAAAATTTAGATATGGCAGTTATTGTTTAGCACAAATTCTGCCTTTGTACATTGTAGCAATATATCGTAAAATTGAATTCCTTAACATGAAGTAATGTTTTTAATTAAGCAATTTTTTTCATAATTTTTCATATTTCTTTAATAAGTGCATTTTATGCCCCCAGAATGCATTATTTAGTCCTCATATGCTGTATATAGGCAAATGTAACAAACCAGATAATAGAGGAATTTCTGCAAAAATAAGCAGAACGCCCGTCCTAAAGTGCATGCTAAGCAAAGTTCTAAATTTGCTAAATTGTTGCAATAATTTGAAAACATTCATATACTGTATATTTAGATTACATACAAAGAGAACATTCCTACAGATCCAATTTCTAAATAATTTTCATTCTGTCTGCCTTCTATTTTAATTACACCCATGCAAACAATACAAAGCCCTCCAATCCTACACAGCTGAATTCCAGGCTCAGATGAAACACATATTAATGTCTTTTACCTGCTGAAGGATTCCTTTATTTTGGCCTTCTACCTATAGGTAAGCCTAGAATAAGGCTTACCTATAGGTAGTGGAAATATCTAATAAAACATGCGCCGTTTAGGAGATATTTTACTTGTAGTCCACCTGAAAATTCCAATGGCGCATGCACGGGGAAGAAACGAAACTTAGTGCCATTTCTTCCCTAGCCTGTGCTGTTAATCGCAGCTCCCATGTGCTTACGCGGGAGTGACGTCACGCGGCTCTGACGAATCACAGAGCTGGTGTCCGTAGCACGGAAGGAAGAGGGGCCAGAAGATGGATGCCGCCTACACAGGGGACATCGCTGGATTCTTTTGCAGGTAAGTGGCACATAATGAGCTAGTATGCGATGCATACTAGCCCATTATGCTTTTCATTTGAAGGCTCTGTGAGCAAAAGAGGAAGTAAAATCCATCAAGGTTTACTTCCTTTTTAAAGCGGGGTTCCACCCTAAAGTGGAACTTCCACTCATCAGAACCCTCCCCCCCCCCCCTCCGGTGTCACATTTGGCACCTTTCAGGGGGGAGGAGGGGAGGGGTAGATACCTGTCAAAGGTATTTGCACCCACTTCCGGGTATAGACTCCCACGGGAGTCTATGCCTCTTCCTGTCCCGGGGCGCTGTCTGCTGGGACACACAGAGACAGTGCGGACCATTTCTATTGCGCTGCGCGACTCGCGCATGCGCAGTAGGGAACCGGGAAGTGAAGCCGCAACGCTTCACTTTCTGATTCCCTCACCTAGAATGGTGGCGGCAGAAGGCGCGATTCGCGCATGCGCAGTAGGGAACCGGGAAATGAAGCCGAAAGGCTCCATTTCCTGATTCCCATACCCAAGATGGCGGCGGCAGCACCCGACAAGACGATCTAGAGATCGGCTTCGGGTGCCGACATCGCGGGCGCGCTGGACAGGTAAGTGTCACTATTTTAAAAGTCAGCAGCTGCAGTATTTGTAGCTGCTGGCTTTAAAAAAAAAAAAAAACGCGGAGTCCCGGCGGACTCCCGCTTTAAAGTGGGTGTTTTGTGCCTCCAGCACAGTATACACCTGTATCTACCCTTTTTTGCTGGTGTTCTCTAATATAGGCATCTGCAGGAGTTAAAGTGGGTGTTGTGTGCCTCCAACACAGTATACACCTGAAGATACCCCTTATTGCTGGTGTTGTCTGTTGCATATCTTGCATATTAGCCTTTAAAATTAGCACTTTTGATTTCGAACGTTTGAGTCCTATAGACTTACATAGGGTTCTAGGGTTCTAAAGTTCGTATGAATTATTGGTCCGTTTGAAGGTTCTGGTGCGAACCGAACCAGGGTGTGTTCGGCTCATCCCTACCCATCATTGGTATCGGTGGAAAAAAATGGTGCCTCATCATTGAAGTCAGTACAAGTTATAGTACCCCAACATTGGTGTCAGTGGGATGAAGAATGTCCTTTGCTTGGTTTTAGTAAGAGGAATAATGACACATTGTGGTGTGTGTGAAAAAATTGTGCCCCATTGATGGTACCAGTGAAAGATAATTTGTTCCATCGTTAGTGTCAATAGGAGAAATAATGCCCCATCGCTTTTGTCAATGATAGGAATAGAGCCTAATCATTTGTGTGAGTTTGGGTAACAGTGCTCTATCAATGGTGCCAGATAGAGTAATTATGATCCATTGTTTGTATCAATGGGAGGAAGTATGCCCCATCACTGGTGTACTGTCAGTGGAAGGAACAGTATCTCATTGTTGGTGTCAGTGGAAGGTCTAAGCCCTTGTACACACGGTCGGAGAATCCATCGGAATGTGTCCTGTCGGACCGTGTCGTTGGATAATCCGACTGTGTGTGGTATGCATCGGACTGATTCCGTCGGAATATCTGTCGGACCCAATTTTCCAACATGTTGGAAATATTTCCCGACCAACTGGGCCGAACGGACATACTCCGATCATGTGTAGAGAATTTTGATCGGACCAAGTGCCATGCATGCTCAGATCAAATTCCTACATCAAAGCTATTGGCTACTAGCCTGAATGTAGTCCCATCGTAACGAAATTACCTCATCACGTTCTGAAAGATCGGATTTTTCGCCAACTTTTTCTGACCGTGTGTATGCAACAGTTTCGGACAAAATCCCGAGGACAAAATCCGACGGGCAAAATCCGACGGATTTGGTTGTGGAAATCTCCGACCGTGTGTACAGGGGCTTAGACCTCATCATTGGTGTGAACAGAAGGAGTAGTGTCCCAATGTTGTTGTCAGAAAAGGAATTGTACCATATCAATGGTCCCAGTTGGAGGAATAGTTACCTGTCATTGGTGTTAGTGGAAGGAACGGAGTTCTATTGCTTGTGTCAGTGATAGAAATAGAGCCTCATAATTTGTGTCAGTGGGGGAATTGGTGCCCTATCAATGGTCCAAGTGGAAGGAATTGTGCCCAAGCATTAGGGCAGATGTGAGAAATTATTCTCCATGGTTGGTGTGGAGGAAACAGTGTCTAATCATTGTTCTCAGTGGGATGAAAAGTATCCCATTGTGCCCCATCAACGCTGCCAGTAGGAGAAATTATGCTCCATCATTTAGCTTCTCCTCTGCATGCTGAACACAGGGAGTCATTTGCTTGTCACCACTGCCATTCAGAGAACACCTTGTAATTTTTTTCAATGATGACACACAGTTCTCTAATTGGACCAATGGAAGGTGGCAATAAAGATAATTATTGGCATTCCACTTTATACAAATTTTACATTATACAGCATTCTTTTTTCCATCTCTGAAAGTTCCTCTACAGAACTTAGTCTTCCCTCCAGGATCACACCAGATTTACAGTCATTCGTAGATTCCACTCCAAATTATTTTTTCGCAATGTACTTTTTCCAATAAAGAATTAGCGCTGGTCCATTGTGTAATAGAAAGGAAGAACGAGAAGCCATAATTCATGAACCTTCAAGTATCTGGAAGCCTAATAGTGGAGTTGCTGGAGTTGCTGGTGTCACCTGACTCCTGAAACCTTCCATACAAAGTCCAGCTGTTTTATCTCTTCGGGATTCCCTTGCTCTTCTCAGCTTACAGAAATAAGCGCATTGTGCCCTGGAACCTGAGATCACATCACTGGAGGGGGGAAGAACTTCAGACAAATTAGGAAAAGATAAAAAAAGGAACAGCCGTTCAGAAATGTAAACTCTGAAAATTGTTTAAGCAGATCACAAGAAGGAAAGTCATTTAGTAAATTAAACTGTCCCAAGATCCACATTCCACAACTACTCAACCTGCAAAGAGGTTACACTGATATCATATTCCGGGCAACGGTCAAGTTTCCACAGTCAAATGGGAGAGTTTTGTGTTTGGAGACTGCAAAAAAAAAAAAGTGGTCTAGGTGGATGTGCTATTAATAAATTGTATAATATTGGCTTAGAACTATTTCAGGCTGAACTCCAGTAATAAAGCGACACTAAGATCTGGTTTCAAAATAATTATTTTCAGGTATGTATTCCTAGAATAAAAAAAAGAAATTGGGGTTGATTTATTAAAACTGGAGAATGCAAAATCTGGTGCAGCTGTGCATGGTAGCCAATCAGCTTCTTACTTCAACTTGTTCAATAAAGCTTCGACAACAAAAACGGAAGCTGATTGGTTTCTATGCAGAGCTGCACCAGATTTTGCACTCTCCAGTTTTAGTAAATCAACCCCATTGCATTGCTTTCAGCTTCCTCCAAATCCTTCTTTTTTCTTTTTTTTTTTGCTGTGATTCAACTTCCTGTTAGATGGTGGCTACAGTATAGCGACACGAGACTGGCTTGGTTAGGAAATTGGTTATGGCCAGGAGGAGAAGGGATGGCCGGCCTAGTGGTGTTGATGGGTTCCTTGTCTGGACCCCGTGCCTTGTAGAACCTAGGCCAGGTGTATGGTGGGAGCCTGGGCAGACCTGGCTTGCGACCACGGAATCTGAAGCCATGTACAAGTGTAAGTTTCCTGACAGGCATGTAGGCCAAAAAGAGTGAGCCAGAGCAATGAAAGAGATTTCCAATATTCCTTGTTGCAAACTTTACAGTAGGTCATGACTCCTGGCACTCAAACTGGCTTAAGTACCTGGGGTTGCAATAAGTTGGCAGAAAAGACCTGTGTAAACCAGTGGCTTGTATACCACGGGGACCCCATCACATTCTGTTGCATTATGCCTTACTGCATTCCCTGCACTGAACCACCAATAAACAAATTCCAGCAGAATGTTTCGTGGTCGAGCTGTGAACTCAAGTGCAAAAGTCTTCCCATATCGTGAGGTTCCACACATTCAAATATAGAATTGATTGTAAACCAGGTACCTCATGACAGTGTAAAGTCCTTTAGATGTTTCATCTATGGGTGCTTACTTCGAAATGCATTGGATTTCCATAAGAATAAGGACATATGTCTTGCAAGATCTGAAGTTTGATGGAACTGAGAGTGAGTAACTCTTGGATGAGGAATGTGTAATAAGTGTCAGCCTTATATTACGTGTAATTTTTTTGTACAATAAAAATTGAAGGTTTTTTTTTTAATATAATATACAGTTTATAAAGAGATTTTTGTATACTTTGGTGCCTAAAAAGTCCCACCACAAAAATGTATTTCCTATATATTTTAATAATTGGGAAGTTGGCACAAGTTCCTCCATGTTTTTTGATATTGTGGAGGTACCACACATCCAAAGCTGATGAGAATATAGAGTTTATTCTAAACCATGGTACCTCATAACAGTGTAAAATTACATAGTTAGTATGGTTGAAAAAAGACAAGTCCATCTAGTTCAACCAAAAAGGGGGGGCGGGTAAAAAAAAAAAAAAAACAACACACAATCCTATATACACAAGCCTGTACCCACAGTTGATCCATAGGAAGGCAAAAACCCCCAGCAACGCATGATCCACTTTGCTCCAGCAGGGAAAAAAATCCTTCCCAATCACCCAAAAGGCAATCTGATATTCCTTGGATCAACTTTACCTATAAATGTTAGCATTTAGTTATATTATGTACACTTAGGAAAGAATCCAGGCCTTTTTTTAAAGCAATCCACTAAGCTGGCCAGAACCAGCTCTTGAGGGAATCTAGTCCACATTTTCACAGCTCTTACTGTGAAGAAACCTTTCTTTAATTTGGAGGTTAAATCTCTTTTCCTCTAGACGTAAAGAGTGCCCCTTTGCCCTCTGCGATGACCTTAAAGTGAATAACGCAACACCAAGTTCACTATACAGACCTCTTATATATTTATACATGTTGACTATATCCCCCCTTAATCTCCTCTTCTCAAGAGAAAATCAATTCAGTTCCTCTAATCTTTCCTCATAGCTAAGCTCCTCTATGCCTCTTGTCCAAGTCTCTGACATGTTTCATCCATGGGTGCTTACTCTTGAAGATCTCCCTGCTGCAGTCCCAGAGATATACAAGAAGGTAATGGGTGACTTAATATCACGTGTGAATGACAGAAACATCACTTTTAGGTGGACTGACCCTTCAAATCATAACATTTCATGACAAATGGGCTTCCGCATATTAAAATATTTTCTTGGCTTGTTGACAGATTCCAGCACTTGGCTGCAGTTGGCTGAGATAAGGAGAAGAATGGCACAGATAACCCTTTGCTACAATGAAAGGTGTTGCATTTATGATCAAAGGAAGCAATTATAAGCGGCATGTTTAATGTTCTCACTTCTTAGTGACTGTCGTAATGATAAACACCAGCCCAGATTAATGGATGTTTCACCGTATGATCACATACACCTCCAAAGAGAATTTTTTTGTTGATCTTTCCTGGTGAGAGTCAACATAATGAATGTCAGGACATATTCTGTGTCCTGATTTCCCTGCCCAGCATTCAATGTACTGAGCTGCACTGGGACAGCAATGCAAAAGGTGGCAATTAAGAAGGTAAAGCTGAGGTTTAGGTGGGGCTATTTTTACAGAGTTATATTGCTCCAGCTTGGACCAGTGTAAGTATGTATGTGCCATACCTGTGGAGTCCCCGTAGAAACGGGAAATCACTGCAATAGGCACCGCTACGAGAGTGATTGCTGCTAGCTTTCGGATCCCATGCTGAGCTGCTGCCCTGTTGCTTACTGAACTCAGGAGGCTGCTCACTCGTCACAGGCACCATTCAGAATTTTCATAACTAATGAAAATCGCTCCCTGATTGGACAAGGTGGAGATGGTGACATCATCACGTTGCCACTGCACCTTGTCCAATCAGAGAATGCTTTGCATTCATTGAGTAAATGCAAAGTGTTTCCTGAATGGCACCTGTGCCAAGCGAGTGACGTCCTGTATTCACAATGCAGCAGGGCAACTGTTAGGCATGGGACTTGGAAGTTTGTTGGAGATCACTGGTGTAGCGGTGTTGTCACGCTTACCACAGACACAGGTGGTCAGACACTATAGCTTGCTACTGTGTTCTTCACATATAGCAGCCCCCTTTCCCATAAGGCAAGCAGGCCTACTGGTACTGGGTTGCCCCTCGGTTGGCAGACATGTAGAGTGGTTCAATGACAGTACGGGCAAAAGGCAGACCGAATTCAGAGAATAGTTGTTATCCGATCCAAGGCCAATCACAGTGAAATCCAATCTAGCAGAGCAGGGCAGACAAACATGGAGCTTGATCAAGTATTACACTCTATCACAATCAAGAGACTGAAGGTTTGGCTGGCTTAAATCAGGTCTTGTCTCCACCTAGAGTCTGGTCACAATCAATCACTTATAGGTGGACAGACAGACCAGGAGAATACCACAGCCAAAACCAGGATGATTGAACCAGCAGCTATGATAGAGCAGGAGCGCACATGCTCCTGGCAGGTGTGTACTATAGAGATTTCCAGTTTCCACGGGGATTGGGAAAGTATGGCACATACATAATTACATTGGTCCAAGCTGGACCATTGTAACTATGTAAAAATTGCCATACATAAACTTTAGCTTCAAAAAATCCAGGGGCATTTGTAGATTTTAGGAAGGTCCTGGCCAAGACTAAGGACTTTTGGCCATTTGAGCATTCCATGGATTGAACGGAGCAGCAATATTGTGTCAGAGGGATCAAAGAGAGTGTAATCATTACACTTAGAGGGATCGCAACCAGTAGATAAAAATGGTGCCAGAGGAGTAGAAAGAAGTGTAGTCACAGGTTCAGCTTCAGTTTGTTGCCAGGCGTAACCAGAGCTGAGCATTGGAGTAGAGAGTCACAGGAGAACTGGATTTACAGAAAGTTCAACTTGAGGAACATAAAATATTCAGGATTAACTGATGTGCTGGTATGCTCAACCTTATCCCTGTGGGTAAATGTGGTTGGTGGTCCTGATGGTAAAATGGGAGTGTTGGAGCATGTGCCTGGTTACAGAACAGGATTCGGAAGAACTAGATGACCAAAAAGAAGGCCCCAAAGAATCAGAGTAGGGATGCACTGATACCATTTTTTTTACAACGAGTACCGATACTTTTTTTAGTACTCGCATGATATAAAGCAAAAAGTTGTTTACAAAAGGAATATGTTTTTTTTAAATTTTTCACTTTTTTCAATGTGAAACATACAAATATATATTAAAGGTGTAAATATATTAACCAAGAAAGCAAACAAAATTTTTTTTCTCATTATTAATAGTTTATAAAATAGAAGTGGAAACAAAAATCAGCAGGAAAATAATAATTAAATGGAGAAGGAGAATAAGGAGTTAATAAAGGCTGATTAGCGTAATTAAGGGTTAATAAGGGGTTAAACAGAGGAACATTTAATAAAAAAAAACATCTAAACATTTTCTTTTACTTGTTAGATTGCTTTAAACTGACTTCATCTGCAGATCGAAGTTCATCCCTTTGATCTGTAGATGAATAGTTTCTTTTATCTTTCTATTTCATTGGCTGAGCAATGTTGTTGATAAACATTGCCGGGCTACTTTTTTTTTTTTAAATCTCCAATTGCCAGGACACTGTTTACACTTCAGCTGTTAACAGGGGTACCCCACTGACAGCTGAATGAGTTATCGATTGTTAAGGATGCGGTGGTCCTCCTTATCAACCGATAATTGGCATCCTTTGTTTCATTTATATGTAGCACTGACCCCCGAAGGAGCTGCTGAATTTATTTGGGCCTGCACTCTGTTATTAAACCCCCACTGACTTGCCTCAGTCCCCTTGACACAGCTGTGGTGCAATGTTGGTGTGGAATAAATGGTGGAAGATAACCCCACAATATACAATATAATGACAGTTTACCTTGATTGTCACCTGGGTATCCAATGGCTCCACCTGCTGAAGAAAGAACAATACTGCACACAATGCATTTAACTAAAAGGGTATTTTACTTTGGTTATGATAAGGTGATAATTACTGTGGTTGTGCTGTCACATCAACATAACGTAACAATACAGTGACTCTGAACAACAGGCAAATATAGCACAAATACAAGGGAGCTCCCCCTACATTGAGTACTAGTGCAAGGCCTTGCAATAACACACAGTCTTTGCTCTTCTTTTCTTCTGCTAGCTATAAAGGTCTGTAGCGATTTGTAATCCAACAAAGTGAGATAGTAAAAGGCTAACTTAGAAGGGATCCTGGAACTGTTTCTGGAGGTACACTAATGGTTATTACCTCTGGTATGGCACGGTACTAAAGTGTGATGAGGAGTAGGCTTTAGACCTGCCTATTGTCAGTCTTTTTAGATCCTCCTCCGTGGGACTACATGTCCCAGTACCTCTGTATGGAAGTCTAACTGTATGCCAATGCGTAATAAACTGTGGGCCACAGCCCACTCACCAACTGGATCTGATGAAATGCAGCAGTTCCGCTCCGGTACACTGTGTCTTGCTTCGAGCT
Source organism: Lithobates pipiens (assembly GCF_037356315.1). NCBI lineage: Eukaryota > Metazoa > Chordata > Amphibia > Anura > Ranidae > Lithobates > Lithobates pipiens. The sequence goes on along the minus strand of NW_027507764.1, from coordinate 560,836,142 downwards.
GGTCGGCTCCGTCACACCGCTCCGTCCTGCAAGATGCACTGGGTCCCTCCGATGGCTCCGACAGGTGTCTCTGGATCCTCCCCGATCCGGTCACTCAGTCTCTCCAGCTATCAGATGAAGGAGGTTTGTCTTTGCTGCGCTCTGCAGTGGCTGTACGCCACGCTCTCTGGAGACCTCATCAAAGGTCCTCACAGGCAGACCATGCGTCCAGAAGGGACCTAAGAGGGTCCTTTTATAGTCTACCCAGCATGCCTTGCTGTACAGGGTGATCATGGGTAGGTCACCTGGCATTCTGGGTAGATAGGTCAAATATCAAAAATAAACACACTTTCTGTTATATTTCCAACATTATAAAAAGTAAAATCATCCAAGTCCATTTCCAGTTTTGGTCACTAGATGGTGCCAAATACTAAGGAATAACATTGTCCATAGGTTTATATATTAGAGCATAGAACATATATTTTAACATTTCAGCTGTTAGTGGGGAAATCCCGCTGACAGCTGAAGAACCAAACCTGAAAGTATCGGTTTCAGGTATCAGAGGATTTGCATGAGTACCGATCGGCATCAATACCTATACTGGTATGGGTATCAGTGCAACCCCAAATCAGACCATAAGAGGGAATCACAGCTGAAGGAATCAGCAGCGTGGAGAAAAGCAGGAACCGACTTGGAGCTGATTGCACCCTAGATGGGCATCGGGAAACTGTGAAATTGATGACCTCCAGCTACCTGGCTAAATAAACAAGCAGCAGGTCACCACATCACACAACAGGCTCAGCAGAGAAGCAGGCAGGCAAGGCAATCTGAATTGTTTTTTAAGTACTGGCATGCTAAACATCAGAATCAGAGAAAATGATAGTTACAGCATTGTAAAGGGAATTAAAATGAAGTAAGTATGAAGTAATTTTAATAAAAGGTCCTGGGGGAATTTAGTTGCCATAGAAAGGAATATTTATGTGCAAAAACATATTGTATATCATGCATTTGTACGTTTTGATAATGTATTAACATGGACGTATCCAAACATTTTCATAAAAAATCATATAAAATATGCAGCGCTGTAGTGAGAATGAAAAAAGTGCAAAAATGTGCAAGAAATGTAAAAAAGTAAAACAACGATGTTAATTAAATGCCAATTAAATGTCTTCATAAGTATGTCCAATACCAATACAAAAAATATCTAAAATAGTCCAACTGAATCAATGCCAAAAAGTATTCAGCCACTGATGTCAATGGAGGCTTACCAAAATGAATGGCTATACAATTAAAGGGGTTGTAAACCCTCGTGTTTTTTCACCTTAATGTATCCTATTCATTAGGGTAAAAAAACGTCTGGCAGTGACTGGCCCCCCAGCCCCCCCCCCCCCCCCGTTTTATTCACCTGAGCCCCTTCATCCCCTCGGCAGAGATGTGCTCTCCCTCTCTGCATGGGGTTCTGGCTCTTGATTGGATAGATTGATAGCAGCGCAGCCATTGGCTCCCACTGCTGTCAATCAAATCCAACGGCGCGGGCATACTGCGGTGGTTTTGTCTGACATTGTAGGTCGCACGACTTGGCATTTTGCCAGGTCTGTGGATAAATTGAACAGGGCCAGGAAGGTTAACAAAGAGGTTGGGAGGTTCATAGCGAGAAACTAGAGGTGGATACGCGGCGGTAACTCTGCAGTGACTGGGTTCATTTGAATTCGGTGGCCATGAATCTGTGGCCCCTGGGATTACAAGACGGGGTACAGAGTGAAAGGAGATCAGGCTGACATATGACCATATAGTCCATAGTGCCAGAACTTAGGACCATGTCTGACAGACATTGGATCACAACCTATGTGGATTAAGGTGGATGGAACCATCTCAAACAAATGAAATCAACCCATATCTACCATAATAATTGAAATAAACAGTACACAGCTAACACAGACGGCCCCAACCCATCCAGTCACAACACACTCATACCCAACAACCACCAGAACCAGACAGATGCATACATAAGTGACCAACCTGTCATCCATAGCACCAAAGACCACACAACACCCAAACAAAACATCCACCCACACTCCTCCTAACTTAAATAAGACCACAGACACATACCACATAACCCACACAGTTGCCCCCCCCCCCCCCTCCATTTAACCACCAAGACACCCAACCAGCCACCCAACAGGATTTTAAAGCCCAAAATTTGCGAACACTGAAAATATTAATTCAACCCCTAGATGAAAATGAACAAACCTCAAACTTGTCCAGCAGTTTGGACTTTTCTAAAACAGACAATAAAAGAGGTGGAAAATCTACTCCTTAAAAATCATCCTATCATCTCACATGTCTATAGCAGGACGCATAATGACCAGATTGTCAAACCCTTTGACAAAGGAGGCAATGTGGTCGTTATGGACAGAGGCCAATATGTGAATATGTGTGAGACCTTCTTAGCCCTTGTACACACGGTCGGAGATTCCGACAACCAAATCCGTCGGATTTTGTCCGTCGGATTTTGTCCGAAAGTGTTGCATACACACGGGCGGACAAAGTTTTCGAAAAATCCGATGTTTCAGAACGTGATGACGTAATTTCGTTACGATGGGACTACGTTCAGGCTAGTAGCCAATAGCTTTGATGTAGGAATTTGATCTGAGCATGCGTGGCACTTTGTCCGATCGGAATTCTCTACACATGATCGGAGTATGTCCTATCGGACCAGTTTGTCGGAAAATATTTCCAGCAAGTTGGAAAATTTGGTCCGACGGATATTCCGATGGAAATAGTCCGACGGATATTCCGATGGAAATAGTCCGATGCCTACCACACACAGTCGGATTATCCGACAACACGGTCCGATAGGACACATTCCGACGGATTCTCCGACCGTGTGTACAAGGGCTTACACAACACAGATTGGTATTGTGTGGTACCTGCAGAATTAGTTGATGACCTGAGATCTCAATATAATTGGTGACGCCTACCATAACCATGGATGTGAAGTGGCTGTATATTTAGATTAAAGTGGGGGGGGGGGGGGGGAATAGGCTTGGCGCTATACCGTTTAGAATTTAAAATGTAAAATTCAGATAAGCAATAAGCAAGAATTTTCCAGCGTGCTGGATAATAAAAATGAAATAAAATTAAAATTGAAAATAAATAAATAAATATGTGTTACCAACTGGTATAAATGTGCTTGTCAATGGATGTCAACAAACGCCAAGCCTATTTCCCCCCCCCCCCCACTTTATCTCTTTGTTTCCACCCCCATTGGGTTGAAATTAAAATAGGGGCCGCTCTTACCAGAATCACAATCCATAGCGCGACCTAAACCCCCTCGCTTTTGTATATTTAGATTATTATGGTAGATATGGGTTGATCTCACTTGTTTGAGACGGTTCCCTTATGCTTTAACATTTCAGACATGTGAGTTCTTATCGCTTAATACATCTAGGGTGTGATCCTGTGTCTGTCAGATGTGGTTCTGTCAGTTCTGGCTCTATGGACTATATCAGGGATATGCAATTAGTGAACCTCCAGCTGTTGCAAAACTACAAGTCCCATCATGCCTCTACCTCTGGGTGTCATGCTTGTGGCTGTCAGAGTCTTGCAATGCCTCATGGGACTTGTAGTTCTGCAACAGCTGGAGTTACGCTAATTGCATATGCCTGGACTATATGGTCATATGTCGTCTGGGTCTCCTTTCACACCGGAAATTATACATAGTCAAAATGTGATGAGTTGGGTGAGTACACTTTCTCTATTGTAAAATTGGTTTTGTTCTTGTAATTGTAAAATGTTGAATTGATTCATATATTGATGTGATTATAATGATGTTCCTTTTAAATTCAATGATAATATAGATGCATATTGAGTTCCCTGAAGAAGCGGAGGTACAGCTCTGCGAAATGCTTTGGACTACTCTATGCACATGAACTCATCAATGCTTTTGCTGCAAACAAGTAGTATCAGGTTATGTTAACCCTGTGATATATACACATCTATATGCTTGTATGATATACATTTTTAGTATTTTGTATAATTAAATAACTTAATCTGTTATTTGTGCTCACCTCAGTGACAATCTCACACCCTATAAAGTCCTATTTGCCTTGCGGGTAGGGAGTGGCATCTCCCGCTGATTCCCATTTTTTTCTTACTTGTATACTCTCCTAAACCTTATGGACAGCCTTCTCAGAAGAGTTGAAGCTATTATAGCTGCAAAGTGTGGGCCAACTCAATATTGAACCCTACCGACTAAGACCGGGATGCCATTAAAGTTCATGTGTGTGTAAAGGCAGGCGGCTCAATACTTTTGGTAATATAGTGTATGTGAGAAGCGGCAAAACTGGCCCGGTGTTGAAGTGGTTAAGTTTGCAGGCCTTTGCACATCTTTTGTTTTGATACACCTTGAATGTACAATATATAGCTGATTTAAACTGAAAGTTCACTTGGGCTTTAAGGTCTCCTGGTCTTTTAAGAAAGGAAAGTGACAGTGTGGGATGAACGATGGGGAAAATATTAAATGGAGCACCATGACTAAGGAAAAAGAATTCATATGGTGAAAGTTGTGTGTAAGTTCCTGCAAATGATCAATGGTTGTGGTACCGAGCTGCATGAGTGATAATTGCTCACGTCCACCCACAGACAGTCTGACATTCAGATTTACAAGCTGTGGCATGAAGGCCAATGTCAGCATTTACAGTACTGAAAGATATAGCTCTAGGCCTTCGAAGAAACTGACCAGCCAAAAAGACAGAGTGATCATAGCCAGGTTAGAGTTCACTGCAGTGTAATATTTAAAATGCCGAAGTATGTCAGGTGCCTCTGTACATCCACCTGGCATTTATTAATGATAATGACCTTATAATGGAAGTCATAATAAATAATGTCTTTTCTGAGGCTCTTTTTGGATGTATTCTGAGGACCACAAAAGCTCTTTTTCCTTTTCCCAGATAAGGACAATGTATTGGGTGGAAGCTTCATAATCATAGGAGATTAGATATGGATGGAATGTTGTTTCCATTGTTTGCTTTAAATCAATAGGCAATGGCACAAGTCAGTCTTTCTCAACCAGGGTTCCGTGGAACCCTAAGGTTCCTCCACAGCTAGCTAGGGGTTCCTTGATTTGTGGCTGATTTACCTCCCATTTGGTAATGCCTGCATAGTTTTGGGGCCAGTGCCATTTGGTAGAGTCAGCAGCATGGCATCTTTTTAGCTGTCTGTAAGGAGCATTTTTCCCACTGACCCGCAGTTAATTGGTTTTATTAGGGGTCGCTCTACTCCTGAAAATTATTTCAAGGGCTTCCTTGGAGAAAAAAAAAAAGGTTGGGAAAAGCTGGTCTAAGGGGTAAATTGTACTGTGGGATGCCAAGGGCCTCTACCAGAGCACACGGCTTTTGATCACAACTGAACAGATTGACCGTAGGTTGCATCCATATGGTGACAAAAGCTGGTTAATAACCACTGAAGTTTAAAGCATATCTAAATTGAAGTGCAAAATAAAATATACACTCACTGGCTACTTTATTAGCTACACCTTGCTAGTGCCGGGTTGGATCCTCTCTTGTCTTCAGAACTGTCTTAACCTTTCTAGCCGTAATCCCGAGTCTGGCTCGGGTTGGGATTTTACTAACAGGAGTGGTAACCCCGAGTCAGACTCGGGATCGCATCGCTGGATGCAGGGAGGACACAGGGAGAGTTACCCACCTTGTCCCCTGGATCCAGCGATGTCCTCCGCGCTGTGCGATCGAGCTGTCCTCCGCTCGATTCACAGTGCCGAATGCCGCCGAGCTCCGTTCCCTGCAACGTTACGGCGCTCGGGAACGGAGATCAGCAGCAAATTCAAAAAAGTAAAAAGACACAAAACACACACAGTACTGTAATCTTACAGATTACAGTACTGTATAAAAAAATTACACACCCCCTTTGTCCCTAGTGGTTTGTGCAATGCCCTGCATGCACTTTTATATTATAAATACTGTTTCTTGATCATACATCACGGGACACAGGAGCTTCATTACATAGTGGGTTATATAGGCACCTCTGGTGATTGGACACTGGTTGACCCTAATTAAGGAGAATTCCTCCCCTATATAACCCCTCCCATCCGGGAGGCACCTCAGTTTTTTCGCCAGTGTCTGGTCGATGGTCACGTAAAACTTAGCTCTATGCGGGTCCCGGCGAGGGCCGAAGGGCTACAACAAACCGGATCCATACCTCGGGCCGATATTTGACTCCCAAGATGGTATGGTACCCGGGCCTCGTCTGCCGAAGACACGAGGTTTTGCCTGTAAGTCCTCTCCATTGGAAGACTGGACTCTGGGACAACCAGACTTGGGGTACTGTTGACTCAGGGCGCCCGTAAGTTTCTGGCAGAGTTTTTTACAAGGCCCAGGTAGGAGGATCTTTTCGTAAGAACCCCAGATACGCCTGAAGGTTGGCTAACAATACCCGCCGTGATGGGTGAAGGCTGGAATTGGTCTGAACACAGCAATTCCTGCGGCGGGGAACAGGTATGGGAAGTCATCCTATATATATTTAATATATGAATGGATTTCTTCATTGTGAGTAGTTGTATGTCTTACCTGGTTTCCACCACTAGATGGAGTAAGAGCAGCCTGATGCATACTTACATGCCTTTCAATACAAACACGCTCAGTGAAATGCCTGGTTCTCCAGCTACTCACGTCTCCTTGCAGTCCCTGCCACAATAAAGGTAAAAGAGGGGTCCCACGCAGATCAGGGGGTCCCAGGTCACTCCTTTTGGGTTCTCCTCCCCCCCCGGATCCCGCGGTCCTCGTGCACGCGCGCGGGCGCGTGCACGCGCGCCGGGCGCGCTCCCGGCCTAATGGGGAAAGGGGGGGGGGGTGTGGTTGCCAGCTGTGCACAATCAGGTGCTCTATGCTGTAATGCAGGCGCCAAAACGGCCGATTTAAAAGCCCAGAGCGTCAGGGGACTGTAAGGTGAGACACAGGAGCTGTGGGCTGTAAGCATCCGTGGGATCGGATCCAGGCAAACCCTAAGACACCTACTCGGCATCATATTGTGCAGTTAAGCTAATATTGATTTATTGTGAGACTTTAAGCACAAACAAGTGATTGCATTTTACATTAGTAACTTTGCTTTGTAGCTCAGTACTATGTCTCCTCGTAAGAGGGTTTCAGGGGCAGGTAACAAAAGCACTGGCAAATCACCGCCTAGGTCCAGGGGTTCCAAAAGTGCATGCAGATTACCATCCCCCTCTGCAAGAGTGGAGCCTGCATCTCAAGACGAGTCAGTGCCCCTTTCAGGCTTTGCAGCCTCTCCTAATGTCGCAGCCCCGCTCTATGTCACTGAGGACTCCCTTAGGGCTTCATTGGAGAGTTTTGAAGGGAGGATAATGAATTTTATTTCTGCTTCCCTAAAAGATAGCAGAAAAAGGGGTAGATCCCCTCCCTCTGCTGAAATCCCTCTCTCAGACAGTTGCTCTGAAAATGAGGAGAGATCCCTATCTTTAGAAAGGGATCATGAGCAGTCGGATCAGTCAGAGGATGAGGAGCTAGTCCCCTCCTCCCAGGCACTCAGAAAGCAGGTGCAGTATTACACTGAATTGGTGCGTACCACGTTCAAAATGCCGCCTGCTGAAGTCGCTACATCCTCTGTCTCTTCCCTGGGAGTCAGGAAAGCCCCACAGACTGCTTGTTCCTTCCCAATTCATCCTTTAATGGCTGACTTGATGTATGAGGACTGGGGACATCCCGATAAACTGTTTACTCCTCCCAAGAGGTTTTCTATGAATTATCCCGTGGAGGAAAGTTTCACCAAGAAATGGGGGGCCCCATCTGTTGATGCGGCTATCTCTTGTGTGAATAAAAACCTAACTTGTCCTTTGGATAATGCGCAGGTATTTAAGGATCCAGCTGACAAAAGGCTGGAAACCTTGTTAAAAGCCTCCTTTTTCATGGCCGGCGCTGTGGTGCAACCTACAGTCGCAGCCGTGGGGTTGTGTCAGTTCCTTAAGGAACAGGTCAAACAAATGTTTGAACTCCTCCCCAGCGAGGAAGTAGAGAAATATGCAGAGATGCCTCACATCTTATGTTTCATAATTGATGCGATTTTGGATTCTGTCCAACAAGCATCCCGTTTGTCCCTCATGTTGGTACACATGCGTAGGGCTCTATGGCTAAAAAATTGGGCCGCTGAGATGTCATGCAAGAAGCATTTGACTGGGTTCCCATTTAAAGGGGAACGTTTGTTTGGAGAAGAACTAGATAAATTCGTCCAAAATATCTCAGGAGGTAAATCTACACTCCTTCCAGTCAAGAAGAGTAAGCGTCCCTCATTCAGGCGTACTCTTTCTCCCGAAGCGTCAAGCTCTAAACAGTGGCGACGGCCTTCCCAGCCCTCCGCTGCTAGAAAGCCTCAGGGCCGAGCCCAGGGACAGAAGAAGACTTGGGGGCAGAAGCCTGCCAAGCAAACCTCCAAGACCTCCTTGTGAAGGGGCGCCCCCGCTCGGCCGAGTGGGGGGAAGGCTCCTGCGGTTTTCAGGCGCCTGGCGGGAGGAGATTCAGGACAAATGGGTGATCTCTTCGGTATCTCTGGGCTACAGGCTAGAATTTCAGAAGATTCCACCCTCTCGTTTTCTAAGGTCAAGGATCCCCAAAGATCCGATAGAGCGGAAATCGCTACTCCTGGCCTTAGATCTGTTACTATCCCAAGGAGTGATAGTAGAGGTGAGCCCGAAAGATCAGGGTTCAGGTTTTTATTCGAATCTCTTCACCGTCCCAAAACCAAACGGAAGTGTCAGACCTATCTTGGATCTGAGAGACTTGAACCGGTTTCTACACATCCAGACCTTCCGGATGCAGTCTATACGCACTGTGGTTTCCTCCCTGCAGGGAGGAGAATTCATGGCATCAATAGATATCAGAGATGCATATCTCCATGTGCCAATATTTCCCGCGCACCAGAAGTTCCTAAGGTTCGCGGTAGAGCAACGCCACTTTCAATTTGTGGCCCTGCCATTCGGCCTAGCCACGGCCCCCCGAGTCTTCACGAAGATTCTAGACCCTCTCTTAGCAACTTTAAGAGTTCAGGGCATAGCCGTCATGGCCTACCTAGACGACTTGCTTCTCGTAGAGAGAACTATAACGAGCCTAAGTCGCAGCGTCACCAAAACGCTAGAACATCTGGGCCGCCTAGGTTGGATTATAAACCTAGAAAAGTCGTCTCTGCAACCGACCACCAGGTTGGATTACCTGGGTCTCATTATCGACACCGCTCAGGGCAGGGTGTTCCTTCCAGGGCCAAAGGCCTTGGCCATTGGAGATCTGGTGCGCCTAGTTCTGGGCAGAAGATCTCCCTCTATTCGCCTATGTATGAGACTATTGGGAAAGATGGTCGCCTCATTCGAGGCCGTCCCATTTGCCCAGTTCCACTCAAGGCCCCTGCAAAAATGCATCCTTGCGATTTGGAACAGGAAGCCCCAATTTCTGGATCTTCCTATGCGTTTATCCCCCCGGGCACGCAAGAGTCTTGTTTGGTGGTTACAAACCAGAAATTTGCTAAAAGGCAAAACCTTTCTTCCCCTCTCATGGAAGATTGTCACAACGGATGCCAGCCTGACAGGCTGGGGAGCCGTATTAGAGGGAACATGCTTGCAGGGAAAATGGTCTGCGACCGAAAGTCTGTTGCCCATAAATATCCTAGAGATTCGGGCAGTTTACATGGCACTCAGAGAGTGGTCTCACAGACTGCGAGGCTTCCCGGTTCGGATTCAGTCCGACAATGCCACCGCGGTGGCTTATATCAATCACCAGGGCGGTACCAGAAGTCTGGTGGCCCAAAACGAGGTGAATCGCATACTTGTCTGGGCAGAAGAGCATGTTCCGTGCCTCTCTGCAGTCTTCATCCCAGGAGTGGAGAATTGGCAGGCGGATTATCTCAGCCGCCAGCAGTTGTGCCCAGGAGAATGGGCTCTGCACCCCGATGTGTTTCGAGACATATGTTACAAATGGGGCACTCCAGACGTGGATCTTTTTGCGTCCAGATTCAACAGGAAACTGGACAACTTTGTGTCAAGGACAAGAGATGCACTTGCTCAGGGGTCAGATGCTCTGATGGTTCCCTGGAATCAGTACAATCTGATCTATGCCTTCCCCCCGAACCCGCTACTGTCACGGTTCCTGGGAAGGGTCAAGAGGGAGGCGAAGTCGGTCCTTCTAGTGGCTCCGGCTTGGCCCAGGCGACCATGGTTCGCAGAAATCATGAAGCTAGCAGTGGGCAGGCCATGGACCCTCCCCCTCTGGCCAGATCTGCTCTCGCAGGGCCCAATTTACCATCCTGCTTTACGCAGTCTGAATTTGACGGTCTGGCTGCTGAGACCCACATTTTAAAAGACCGTGGTCTTTCGGGGCCAGTCCTTTCCACTCTGGTCAATGCCAGAAAGCCGGCCTCCAGGCGTATCTATTACAAGATCTGGAGGGCATATGTTTCCTGGTGTGAACCCAGGAGATGGCATCCCAGAAGGTATGTCATTAACAGAATCTTGGCCTTTCTCCAATCAGGCCTTGAATTGAATTTGGCCATAAGCACCATCAAGGTGCAGATTTCGGCCCTGCCGGTCTTTTTTCAAAGACCGCTTGCATCACATTCCCTGGTACGGGCCTTTATCCAGGGGGCTATGCGGATGAGACCGCCAGTCAGACCTCCGGTATGCCCATGGGATCTGAATTTGGTTCTCTCGGCCTTAGTAGCCCAACCATTTGAACCTTTGCATCTTGCTTCGTTAGTCCTCTTGACAAAGAAGCTAGTCTTCCTAGTAGCCATATCTACGGCTAGAAGGGTATCTGAATTGGCAGCTCTTTCTTGTAAAGAGCCCTATTTAATTATCCATAAGGACCGGGTGGTTATGCGTCCCAATAGGTCCTTCCTACCTAAGGTGGTTTCAGGTTTTCATCTGAATCAAGATATAATCCTACCATCCTTTTTTCCAAATCCTCAGTCCATAGAGGAAGAGTCCTTACACACTTTAGATGTGGTTAGAGCAATCAGTCTTTATCTTCAAGCAACTGCTCAGATAAGGAAAACTGACTGTTTATTTATTCTGCCAGAAGGCCCTAGAAGGGGTCAGGCAGCGTCAAAGTCCACTCTCTCGAGATGGATCAGACAGGTTATTTCTCAGGCCTATAGCTTAAAGGGGAAGACTCCTCCTTTTCAGGTGAAAGCGCACTCTACTAGGGCTGTCAGCGCTTCTTGGGCAGTGCATCACCAGGCCTCCCTGGCTCAGATCTGTAAGGCTGCGACTTGGTCTTCAATCCACACATTCACCAGATTCTATCAGGTGGATGTCAGAGGGCAAGAGGATATCGCCTTTGGGCGCAGTGTACTGCAAGCTGCAGTTTAGGTCCTCAGGTCCCTGGCGGTCTAAAATTATGATCTGTGTCTCCCTCCCCTCAACCTGAGCATTGCTATGGGACATCCCACTATGTAATGAAGCTCCTGTGTCCCGTGATGTATGATCAAGAAAATGGGATTTTTATATACAGCATACCTGTAAAATCCTTTTCTTGAGAGTACATCACGGGACACAGGGCTCCCGCCCCTCTTGGGTTTTACGTGGTTCTTATTGCTTTGCTACAAAACTGAGGTGCCTCCCGGATGGGAGGGGTTATATAGGGGAGGAATTCTCCTTAATTAGGGTCAACCAGTGTCCAATCACCAGAGGTGCCTATATAACCCACTATGTAATGAAGCTCCTGTGTCCCGTGATGTACTCTCAAGAAAAGGATTTTACAGGTAAGCTGTATATAAAAATCCCATTTTTTTTCTGCCTGAAATTTGGAGATTGTCCATAGCAACCAAAAAGTGTCCCTTTTTCAGTGTTTTAGGATTTGATTACATTATTGAATAATTTTTATTATTATTTATTATATTATAAACTTTATCATACCCGGGATGTCTGCTAGACTCTGGTTTGAACAGATTTAAGACAGTTATTCCTAAGAATTACAGGACTACAATATAAAACGCCAAATTTCCATGCAAAATAATTGTACAGCTTTCAGCACCTAAAACCAGAACTAATCATACCGCCAGGGAGGTTAATTCTTCATAGCATAGATTCAGCAAGGTGTTGGAAACATTCCTCAGAGATTTTGACATGATAGCATCAAGTATTTGCTGCTGATTTGTCGACTGCATATCCATGATGCAAACCCGTTCCACCACATCCCAAAGGCGCTCTATTGGATGGAGATCTGGTGACTGTGGAGGCCATTGGAGTACAGGGACCTCATTATCATGTTCAGGAAACCAGTTTGAGATGATTTGAGCTTTATGACATGATGCATTTCCCTGCTGGAAGTGTCCATCGGAAGATGAGTACACTGTAGGCATAAAGAGTAGGACATGATCAGCACCACCAGCCTGAACTGTTGATACAAGGCAGGATGGATCCATGCTTTCATGTTGTTTATACCAAATTCTGACCCGACCATCTAAATGTCGCAGCTGAAATTGAGACTCATCAGACCAGATGTTTTTCCAATCTTCTATAGTCCAATTTTTGTGAGCCTGTGTGAATTTTATCCTCAGGTTCCTGTTCTTATCTGACAGGAGTGGCACCCAGTGTGGTCTTCTGCTGCTGTAGCCCATCTGCTTCAAGGTTGTATGTGTTGTGCATTCAGAGATGATATTCTGCATACCTTGGATGTAATGAGTGGTTATTTGAGTTACTGTTACCTTTCTATCATCTCAAACTAGTCTGCCCATTCTCCTCTGACCTCCGACATCAACAAGGCATTTTGCTCCACACAACTGCCAATCACTGGATATTTTCTCTTTTTTGGACCATTCTCTGTAAACCTGAGAGATGGTTGTGTGTGAAAATCACAGTAGATCAGCAGTTTTTGAAATACTCAGACCATCCCATCTGGCACCAACAACCATGCCGCGTTCAAAGTCACTTAAATCCGCTTTCTTCCCCGCTGTGATGCTCGGTTTGAACTTCAGCAAGTAGTCTTCACCATGTCTAGAGGCCTAAATGCATTGAGTTGCTGCTTTGTGATTGGCTGATTAGCAATTTCTGTTACCAAGCAATTGAACAGGTGTACCTGATGAAGTGGCCGATGAGTATTTATTGCATGCTTACCAAACCATAGATGTGGTGTCTTCATTTGTTTTTTTTTCAGGCTTTTATTTTCCCCTGGTGATCCTGCCAGTAACACACTTCCTGTCCTAAAGTGACAATGCTCACTCACTTGGTACTGGATTCAACTCCGTAGAGGCCCCTAGGTGGTCGAAACATTGGGGCCCCCTTGCAGGTTTGTGGAGGTTTGTCCTGTGTGCTCCCTAGTGGGATAACATTGACCTAAGTAGTGTGCACGTCGGATGTTAAATGGAGACGACCATCACTACTGTAAATTACATGTACGTAGCTTCCACCAACATTTTTTACAAACTGACAGCTGAAAGAAGATGAGCTGTAATGTGAACCTGATGTCTATGGTTTAAGTTGTTTTTGGGTACAATACATTAGCAGAGCTGGTGCAAGGTTTTTGATACCCTAGGCGAAACCTCATTTTGCCGCCCCCCATTGGCTCCACTCCTGACTCCACCCCTTTGCTCTGTCCATGTGACAGAAAGTGCCGCTATATAGGAAGCATTGGCTCTTTTTTCCTCTAGCGCTGCACCTCTAATTACACTACCGGTCGGACAGAGCAGCTGCCTGAGGGTCTATCTTTCATCTTACTGATCCTGATATTGACCTGCTTTCGAATTACCCTTGTCTGCTTATGTTTCTTGTCTATCCCCGCTACTGACCTTGGCCTGGATTACTGACCATGCTTCTGCCCAGTGAATTTGTACCTTGCTGCCTGCTTGTTGCCGACTTCTGCTCGTCTCTAACTCTGTTCCTGTCTGCGACTTTGTGTCTTTCTATTCAGCTGTCACTAGACCAGGCTTGGTACCCGACTCCACTTTTAACTGAACTTGGCACATCCATGGTGCATTGCCAGCTTTACCGCTGCTCTCCGGCCCTCTCAAATTCCAGCCACTACCAGCAAGAGGGCACAGTGCCCCTGCATTTCTTGTCTCAACTTCCTAGGGTGATTGCATGAGAACTGTGCAGGAGGTCTCAGGCTCAACATACAGGTATGTGACAGTTATTTACTGAACTCAGTAGTTCAAGCCCTAAATTACGCACACACATGAATAAACATTCACTCCTTCTTTCTAAACACTTCCAATGTCTCTTTACAATGTTTCAGACAGTTGGAGAGAATCTGAAAGGAAACAGCTTATGCTATGTTTGTGTATATTGTATTAGAATGCCCATAGTGCTCTGCAGGGCCGTCTTTAATATTGATTGGACCCTGGGCAAACGTTTTCTTGGGCCCCCCCACCCATACAATTTCACTCTCCGCCTGCTCTGAGACATACAATAAATAGCAGCTAGACTTAAAATCAGTTTACTGTATCAGATCACACAGCGATTGTGATTGGTTGCCAGAGGTTACAGTGTAGCATTACTACTTACTGACTGGTTGCTAGAGGTTACACCACATATTACGGCTCACTGATTAGTTGCTAGATGTTACAGCACGTGATTTCTGCTTGTTGATTGGTTGCTAGAGATTACTGTACAGTAATACTGTTCACTGATTGGTTGCAGCACATCATCTCCTCACTGCAGGGGGCATCATATACATATGAATGCCGCCTTTACTTACATATCTATGCTGCCGGATGCAGCTATTTACATATGAATACTGATGCTATTTACATATCAATACCGGTTATTTACATGTAAACACAGGGTCTGCAGGACACAGCAAGGGACTAAAACTTCAAGGGACAAGGGCATTTAAACTGGGATAGTTGGCAAGTGTAAGCCAGCTGCTTTGGGCCCCACAACAATGACAGGGCCCAGGGCAGCTGCCCCTTTTGTCCTGCGTTAAAGACGGCCCTGGTGCTCTGCGAATCATTGGTTGGTGTGCCAAAAAATATTTACATGTTAAAAATTATATATAAACACTGGGGAATTATTCCTCCCAATAATAACGATGATGGTCCACTATTCCTCCCATTGACACCAACAATAGGAAGCTATTCTTCCCCCTGTTTAGAAAGTTTGGAGACCCATTTTATTATAAAATTATTATTTTAGAAATCCAGTATAAAAGAAACATTGTGGTAAAAAATAAACATATTTTTTGATTTTTAATTCTTCGTGGTCCCCGTTTCTGTATGCCCTTGTACACACGGTTGGATAATCTGTCGGATTGCGTTTTATAAGACCGTGTGGTCGGATAATCCGACTGTGTGTGGTATGCATCGGACTGATTCCGTCCGAATCTCCGTCCGACCCAATTTTCCAACATGTTGGAAATATTTCCCGACCAACTGTGCCGGACGGACCTAATCCGATCATGTGTAGAGCATTTTCATCGGACCAAGTGCCACGCATGCTCAGATCAAATTCCTACATCAAAGCTATTGGCTACTAGCCTGAACGTAGTCCCAGCGTAACGAAATTATGTAATCACGTTCTGAATGATCGGATTTTTCACCAACTTGGCTAACGTATGCTTTATGGATAAACATTCGGGGGTTAAAAGGTGTTCCTCTTTCCCATCACAGAGTATTTGGAGGGATGCATGCTCCGCCGTGTGTGTCCACAAGACATGACACCCCAGGAAGGAAGGAGCTGAAGATTATGAATCGTGTGTCATTCAAAGAAGAATTCCAAAGCTTTCTCCGACCAAGAAGACTGCCTCGCAGCCAAATGTCTGTCCATTCGCCCTTTTCTTCAAACAAACTCCGGCTGACATTTTCTCTCGCACAAGAGATGATTAACATTCAGCAACCTCACCGCTCTCCCCCCCTTCCCCAACCCCAGGCCAGTTGTTCAGAAACCTCAGTTCAAACATGTGGGGCCATTTACTGCATATTCCGAATCCATCTTTCTCTCACTCCAGCTGAGGTCTGCTGTGACAGCTGATTTAGACATCTCAGGAACAGCTGACAGGATGGGCCTTACAGCTGTTGGGTTGTTCATGAAATGCGAGGGGCAGGAGGACACTACATAGAGATTATTGTGAAACTTTATCAAAGCAGAACTTAATACACCACTAACAATTCCACAGTGGAATGGAGCAATTCAATCCCAACTTAGGAAAAAGGAAAAAAAAACTCTTTCTCTCGAAAAGTACTCATAGATAAGGGATGACTACTGCCCATGCTAAATTTTTTCCTTTACAGTCTAGAGTGTTCTGCAAACTTCCTGACCTTAGGCCTCATGCACACTGGACTTTTTTTTACAGCTGCTGTTTTTGGCTTAGGACATTTTTTTCTGCGGCCAGTAAACTCCCCCAGCATGTTATTCTATGTGCCCATGCACACATAGGCTGTTATCGGTGTTTTTGGCAAGGGCATTTTCTGGCTGGATAAACCCCAGAACTAATGGGTTTTGAGAAGAGTTTTTCAGCTGTAAAAACGCTCTAACGCTAATAAAAGCTTAAATACTGTGAAAAACTTGGCTATTCTGCATTTATCAGCATTTTTTTGAGCCATATGCTTTTATGCAAGTATAGTTTTACAAAAAAAAAGATAAAATATGCAAATGCTAAAAAACACTACTGCAAAAACGCAGAAAAGCTCATTCTACAGCTACAGCTTTCTACAGCTTATGCTACTGGCTTTTTTTCTGGTTCAAATATTTTATTGACAAAAATGAAATGTACAGACAATAGTCTGAAAGATACTGTACATGAACATGACAAATTATAACTTAATGAACCAGAGCATGAAATTGACCATACAAAATCAAGAAGAGAATAGAACATTTGGTGTCTCAATATGTCTGGGCCACAGGACTCTTGACTATGAGTCATGAAAGCAGATGGCATAATTAATGATATTTAATGATATGTAATGTACACCTCTGTATTAACCACACCCATGTTCTATGCAATGATTGGCAAATAATAGTGTATATAAGTTGTAGACCCGCCCAGAATTAAACCAGATAAGCTTTGAACATCAACTTTGACTCATTTCTTCTTGTGTTCAGAAAAATGCTGTCTCCTTAGTACTGCAGTGCTGAGCGGGTTTCGTAAGTGTGGTAATTCGAGTAATTATACCTAGCTGGTCTTTGTCAGGTATATAGAAATACCATTTTAATCACAACAGAGGGCTATCCTCCTAACAGGCAAAGAAGGGTAGGCAAATGCCAGAGCATATTGAACATATTAACAAAAGGGGTAGAATGTTCGCAGGCTAATGTCCCATACACACAATCAGACATTTCAACCACAAAATCAGTTTTATTTTTTCTGACGGATTTTGTCTGAAACTGGTGTTGCATACACACGGTCGCACAAAGTTGTCAGAAAATCAGATCGTTCTGAACGAGGTGGCGCAAACATGTACGTCGGGACAATAAACGGGCCAATAGCTTTCGTCTCTTAGCTTATTCTGAGCATGCGTGGCACTTTCTCAGTCGGAATTGTCTACACACGATCGGAAATTATCGGATTTTGTTGTCGGAAAATTTTAGATCCTGCTCTCAAACTTTGTGCGCTGGTAAATCCGATGGAAAAAGTCAGATGGAGCCCACACGCGTTCGGATTTTCTGACAACATGATCGCACATTTTCCATCGGAAAATATGACCGTGTATGGGACATAAGAGGTAAATAAGTACAAGAACACCAAAAAAAAAAGTGTTAAGGTAAAGCAGTTTGGCACATTGACATGGGTGTGTACCAAAAAGCCTAATACTGTGTACACCCGGCCGGACTTTTTGACAGCAAATTCAACCGTGTGTGGGCTTCATCAGACCTTTGCTGTGGAAAAATCAGACATACTTTAGATTTAGAACATGCTTCAAATCTTTCCGACGGACTCGGGTCCGGTCGAAAAGTCTGTTTGTCTGTATGCTAGTCCAACGGATGAAAACCGACGCTAGGGCAGCTATTGGCTACCGGCTATGAACTTCCTTATTCTAGTCCGGTTGTACATCATCATGGTCTAATCCGTTAGACTTTGGTGTGATTGTGTGTGGCCATGCCCGTTCATACGTAAAGTCCATCGGAAGTCCGCCGAAAGTACATCGGGAAGACTGTCGGACCTAGTCTGCCGGAAAGTCCGGTCGTGTGTACACGGCATAAGAGTACTGGGAGACTGTAGTTTGGGGTGTATGGTGAAGGCGTGCCCAAAGGCTAGCCTAGCAGTAGGCTTGTGCTGGAGATGGGGAGGCTGTGGGTAAAATGAGGAGAGGGGGGTGGGGAGGACACGAGGAAAGAGAGCAGGGGCATAAAAGAGTTGGAAAAGGGAATGGGAATAGGACAGGAAGAGAAGAAGAATCACCTTGGGGGAGTGAAGGAATGGTGGCAGTCCTAAGAGCAGGGTAGGCAATTAATGCGTTAGGAAGCTATGGGTAGTGAGTCACCTATGGATTCCAAAGCTTTTCGAATTCATGCACTTTGTCTATTAGAACAGCTTCCAATTTAGCATGTATCATTGCTTGGGTAATTCCATGTTTGGTCTCGATTACACACAAGGAAGTCGATTTCCAGGACTTTGCAGTAGTCTGCTTGGCTGCAGTGGTAACATAAAGCGGAAGCTTAAATTGACAGTGTGTCAAGGACATAGGTTTTCTATTCAGGAGAGCGACAGCGGTTTCTGGTAATGGGGGGTGGCAAAAAGTTTTGAAAGGATCCAGAAGACATTTACGCTAATGGCTTCTTTATAATGTCCATTGTGCATGAGGCCCACTTGGAGATCAGTGCCGGGAAGTTGGCAAAGTGTACGGTGCCCTATGGCACCTGCAACACCAACCCTCCTTGTAACCCGAGCATTGCTACTAACCCAAATACAAAGGAAAATTCTTAGGAAAAGAATGTCCCAAGAAAGTTTGTTCATTTTTCTAATCACTAGTGGGTCAAATCGATGATCGTTTTCGAAATTTTGAGTGCAGTGGGAAAATCCGAAGGAGAAAGATAGAAATTTTCTGCACACATTCTGAACACATTTCTAACAGTGTAAGTGGTTTTCATTTGGTAAAGTCCATTCATTCCAAAATCAAATGTTTAACCGCTTGCCAAAGCAACGTGGCTCTGCTGCGCCAGATCACATACTAGGTATGTGATCTTGCACTTCCAGGTAGGGGGAGCACACATGCGTGCGAAACGCGTAGTCATTACAACTGGGACGTTTGCGTTCCACACTGACCATGGCAGCTACCTCTTCTGGATATTGTGTCTCTGCCCAGGACTCCAGCAACACCTCCTACACACGTGGTCTATGGCAGCCCTCCCCTCCTAGTACCGTGCCTGTGCCCAGGACTCCAGTGACAACATTCATGCACGCCATCAGGCCCGGGATGGATTCCCTGTCTGCTTGAAACAACTTGCGGCTTTAATGGTCGGCTCCCTGCTCCAGATCTATCAGTGCCTTAGCCAGCCTCCAGTGAGCGTGGTAACGTTACCATAAATGTTCAATGGAATATACACTGTTTTAACCTTTATTTGTGAATAAATCATTAACTAGTACATCAGATGCACTCTGTGGGTCATTGCTATTACTGTTTAGCATTGATCACCTCAGCCCCTGAGCGGTGTCAGCTCTTGGTGTTGTTTTTGATCATCGGCAATAAATATTAATTTCCTCAGCTTCATAATGGCCATAATGTGGTATTTTCCCAAAATATTTTGTTTTATTATGAGTGCATAAAATTTGACTTCTACAGGAAGCAGCTTCAGAACATTTGATTTTGCCCTGTTTGCACAGAACAAATGTACCAGCAGTTTTAGTGGACATTTTTTTTTACATACACCCCCCAAATGTTTATGTGTAAAATATTTTATATGCATAATTGAAAAAAATAAATAAATGTGTATATATATATATATATATATATATATATATATATATATACAGTATATACTTGGTACAACCATGTTACTTTATTGAATTGGTGAATAGTGCATGTTCACTTGCTTTTTGATTATACTATTTAAAATGTTTAGAGAGTTTTTGTATCATAAATATAACATTTTTATTGGAATGTGAAATATTGAACAGCACCTCTAGGGAACATCATAGCAGTGACAGATGATGTCATGTAATGCTATTTTTTTTGATCGGTATAGAAGATCAATATTATTTTACGTAGCCATTAGCTGCTAAAAGAAAGATGATGTTCCTCAGGGATCATCTCCAAAGTTCATATGACATGGATAAGTGATGCTATGTATGTGTGCAAGAATGCAGGGATTAGATCAAACCGCTAATGACCTGATCATAACGGTCCCTTATGGAATGCTCAGGGGAATCAATATATATCCGAAAACTGAATTAGTTTTCTAGGACTGCAAACGGCTCATTCCACTAATGTGGGAGCCTCAGCTGTTTTTAGTGACAACAAGCCGCTTTCATTAAGGAAACTCATTGTTGGATATATTTATTTAGTATTTCCTGTTATGGTGGCAAAACAAGCAATGTCTTTTGTGTCTACTCATAATTAGAGATGAGCTTGAGTGTCCCCCCAAACTCATCTCAATCCAAACTAACAAATCACGCTTTTTTTAATCCAATCAGTGGCGGGTAGAGTTGTCCCCCGCCTACAGCACATGTAAACAAAGAGGTAGCATGCTGATGACATCAGCGCCCTTATATGGACACATTCCCATGTTTAGTCAATGTCATTGGCTAAAAATGGGTATGTGTCCTCTTTATGCAGAGAACAATGGTCTTTTACACCTAAAGAATAAGGACCCGTTTAACAGGCTTGCATATTGGAATCCAAGATCTGTGCATTCACGCACTGGTAGTGCAGCCACAATCCCAGTAGCATATCTGCCGTCAGGCTCCCTACTTTGTCATGGACTGAAAAACCTCCAGTAGTAAAGCTGCTCTCAGGAACCCTACATGGTCATGGACTGAAAGCCCTTCAGTAACATATCTTCTCTCTGGCCCCCAACTTGGTCATGGACTGAAAATCCTCCAGAATTATAGCTGCTGTTAGGCTCCCTACTTGGTCATGGACTGGGAGTTCTCCAGGATTATAGCTGCAGTCAGTCTCCCTACTTGGTCATGGACTGAAAATCCTCCAGTGGTATAGCTGCTCTCAGGAACCCTACTTAGTCAAGGACTGAAAGTCTTCAAATAGTATAACTGCTGTCAGGCTCCCTACCTGGTCATGGACTAAAAAAGTCACCCAGTAGCATATCTGCTGTCAGGCACCCTACTTGGTCATGGACTGAAAGTCCTCCAATAGTATAGCTGCACTAAGGATCCCTATTTAGTCATGGACTGAAAGTCTTCCAATAGTATAACTGCTGTCAGACCCACTACATGGTCAAGAACTAAAAGTTCTCCAGTAGCATATTTGCTGTCAGGCTCCCTACTTGGTCATGGACTGAATGTCCTCCAGTAGCACATCTGCTCTCAGGCTCCCTACTTGGTCATGGATGGAAAGTCCTCTCGTAGCATATCTACTCTCAGGTTCCATACTTGGTCATGGACTGAAAGTCTTCCACAAGTATAGCTTCTCTCAGGCTCCCTACTTGGTCATGGACTAAAAGACTTCCAATAGTATAACAACTGCTGTCAGGCCCACTATGCGATCAAGAACTAAAGGTTCTCCAGTAGCATATCTGCTGTCAGGCCCCCTACATGGTCATGGACTGAAAGTCCTCTGGTAGCATATCTATTCTCAGGCTCCCTACTTGGTCATGGACTGAATGTCCTCTGGCAGCATATCTACTGTACTCTCAGGCTTCCTACTTGGTCATGGACTGAAAGTCCTCCGGTAGCATATCTGCTGTCAGGCTCCCTACTTGGTCATGGACTGAAAGTCCTCCAGTAGTATAGCTGCACTAAGGGTCCCTTTTTGGTCAAGAACTAAAAGTCTTCCAATAGTATAACTGCTGTCAGACCCACTACATGGTCAAGAACTAAAAGTTCTCCAGTAGCATATTTGCTGTCAGGCTCCCTACTTGGTCATGGACTGAATGTCCTCCAGTAGCACATCTGCTCTCAGGCTCCCTACTTGGTCATAGACTGAAAGTCTTCCAGTAGCACATCTGCTCTCAGGCTCCCTACTTGGTCATGGACTGAAAGTCTTCCAGTAGTATAGCTGCTCTCAGGCTCCCTACTTGGAAATGGACTGAAAGTCTTCCAATAGTATAACTCTTGTCAGGCCCACTACATGGTAATGGACCGAGAGGCCTCCATCTGGAACTCACTGCAAGCAGAATAAAAGCGTGAATGGTGAATAGTCCACAAACAATTTTAATAACACTTGTAAGTATATCCCTGTATATCAAATAATATTCTTCAAGAAAACTTTAGAGACAACTTAAACTCTAGTCCTATGGTCATAGCTAGGACACATCAGATAATTGGCCAGTAACAGTTATTACTTCAGCTGCCCTCCCCCATTAGTGCCTAATGGCCCTTGGGTCAGTAGCAGAATCTACTTTAGCTGTTGCAGAGTGATAGATTGGTCCCTGCAAGTTGTAGGCACAGTAACAGTTACTACGCGGGTGTACCTAATACAAAGCCATAGCTAGGTCTCCACAAGTCATGACCCAGCAGCAGTTACTATTCTGCTATTTCTATTGATAGGTAATAGCTGGGGCCTCACAGGTCATGGGATTCTTCTTCATGACGACTGATGTGAAGATGATTTAATCTGGTTTATGATCAGGATTTTTATGTACTTTTTATAGTATGTTAATATTATGTTAACTATTATTTGGGGTAATGTTAGAGAAAGTGGTATATTATTTGCATTTTGTCATTTGATTTTCTGTTTCAATATGTGTTATTTATCCTATGTTGTATTTTAATGGTATGAATGTTTGATTAGAGTATAGTTTTAGTTTGTTTTATTTGTATGAATTGCTGTTATTTGTAATTGCATTGTGTCATTGTGCTTTGTTCTGTTCATTATTGTGATCTTGTGTTGTCTTTGTTGAATGTATCTGTATCACAATTATTCCCCTTTGGGATTATTAAAGTATTCTGAATCTGAGCCATGGGCCATTTGCAGATACTAGTGTAGCTGTACCTACTATTGATTGGTAGCTTGGTTTCTGCAAGTCATGTAGCACTTGGGTTATCCCTATTGCAGAGTCATAGCTGGGGCCCCACAAGTCATGGGCCAGTATCAGTGACTACTCTGCTATCTCTTTTGCAAGATAATACCTGGGGCCCCACAGGTCATGGCCCAGTAGCAGATACTATATGAACTAATCTGCTGCTAAACTTGCTAAAATTGTCACACTACCAAATTGTAACTGTCCCTTTAAGAAGAACGATCCACTATATTTAACGTTAAGGGTCTTCTCATACACTCATGAACCTCCAAACAGCAAGATCCTGAGTTGGATACCCGAAATATAGTCTATCATAGTGCTTTCTGTAAAACCTCACTTTTTATTATTAAAAAACTGATAAAACCACTTACATATTAATGTGCACAATCCTGGTGCACTACAGTAGGCAAAGCTCATAGATGGCCTTATAATATCCCAAGCAATAATAGTGTGGCTTGTGCAAATGTGCCAAAAGGGTGTCCACAGTATTGTACTTTTATCCCCTTGAGACCGGAGGGAAAACACACAGCACAGACTGTTTTCCACAGTATACCTTCTGTTCTCTTTCATGTGACCACTCTCTATGTCAATGGCTCCACTCCCCAATGCGTTACATCACCAGTTGTGGCTTCATCAGAGGGATGGATTCATGGAAGCCGATGAGTTTATAAGTTTATAAGAGAACCCCCACTGTTCATTATAGTGGATCATTATCTTAAAAGGACAGGAGCAATTGTGACCGAATATTCAGTAGGTCATATTTATGAGGTGAGCTGCAGGTGGCGGTGGCATATTTCACAAGGTGTGGTGACTTACACACAGAAAATGGGAACTCTATTATCAGAATTTCATATGGTGTGAAGTCACTTTAATATATGGATAACTGTTTTGGACATTAACGCACGATTGAGGGTGTTTATACACTAATTTATTATTTTATGTTGAAATATTGCTGCAGAGTCAAATTAATTGGTTTTACAATCCAGTAGCAGAAACTACTTTGACTGTTCCTACTGCAGAGAGATAGCTTTTTCCCTGCAAGTCATGGGCCCAGAAAGCTTTGTCCCTGCAAGTCATGGACAGTTGCTATTTGGGTTATTACTGACGTTCAATGTTTCTTATAAGTTATCTCTTTGTAGAACCTTTACCTAACCCTAAGCAGCTGGCACTTGAAGTGAAAAAAATAAATAAAAAATCATCAAAAAAAACAAAAACGCGTCTTCATGAATGCAAATAAATCAATCCTATACTACAAGTGTATACTTTTTAGAAAACTTGTAGAGTGTATTCTGCAAAACAACTGCATTCTGCCAACCTCCTATATATTAACAGAGCCAAAATGTATGTGCACGTGGTGCACCAAAACCCCTCATGGACTATAAAGGCAGAACTACAGTGAGATTATAGCATTAGAAAAAATAATTTTAATTGAACAACTATCCTATAAAAACATGGACTAAAGTCCTTGTACAATATTACAACAAAATATCATACAGGTGTGAAAATCATGGTTGGATATGCTCAAATACCCTTTAACAACATAAGATACATCCAAGAGGTTGCCGATGCTATAGACCTGGTTCAGCCCTTGTAAGTAGATTTGATGAGACTCAACATGTTTCGGACATTGTAGTCCCTCCTTAGGGGTAGCATTGGGTATTGAGACTTCTGAAACGTAGCTATATGGCAATTATTAATTACATTGAGAGAGACCATCGTTTTACAAATATAGTATGAAATAAAAACTTAAATTTATAATAGTAAAAGCCACTGTTGATACTTACAATTATCATCCAAAGGAAAACAAAGAAAATACATAAAAACAGGTTGCATCCTGTTTGATGAGTTGGCTGTTCGATATCTTGAAAGGGGGGGGGGTATAAGGTGGTACGTTGATAGGCGGCAGAGCGTGTGTTCAGCAGGACCTTAATGGAGTATAAGCGTCCCTGTAAAACCAGCCCAGTATGGAAGTATCTGTAATCAGAAAATATATACATATACTTATAATAAAGGATTCTTGGACTATAAAAGCCAAGGGTATTGATTAGAGCATATACTGTATACTCTATTATCAATTAGCACAGGGTTCTGGGGATTTTTAGAATGTGTGGACCCCAGCTATACTATATACCCTTGTTGATTCATTTAATTTATGTGGTGCACGTCGTTATGTATGTATGATGCATGGGTATATAGTATAGCGTGGCATATTTTATAAATTCAGATTTACTTGGGTTATCCCTATTGCAAAGTTGTATCTGGGCCCCTGCAGGTCCTGGGCAAGAAACAGTTACTACTCTGCTACTTATATTGCAAGGTAATAGCTGGAGCCCCACAGGTCATGGGCCAGTGGCAGATACCACTTTAGCTATTTCTACTCAAGAGGAAAAGCTTGGTCCCTGATAGTTATGGGTCAGTAGCAGTTACTGCTTGGGTTATCTCTATTGCAGAATCATAGCTGACCCCCACAGGTCATGGGGCAGTTGTAGTTAATACTCTGCCATCTCTATTGCAGGGTAAAAGTTGTTTAACCATAGTTTATGGGCCCGTAGCAGATACTGCTTTAGCTATTCCTACTGCATTGTGATAGCTTGGTCCCTGCAGATCATGGGCCCATAGCAGTTACTACTTGGGTTTTCTCTGTTGCAGAGTCTTAGCTGGCCTGGCCCCCACAGGTCATGGGGCAGTAGTAGTTAATACTCAACGATCTCTATTGCAGGGTAATGGTGTCACAGGTCACGAGCCAGTAGCAGATACTGCTTTAGCTATTCCTACTGAAGGGTGATAGCTTGGACTCTGCAGGTCATGGGTCAGTAGCAGTTATTACACTGCTATCTATATTGCAAGGTTTCAATAGCTGGGGCCCCACAGGTGAGTGGGTAGTAGTAAATATGACTTTAGCTATTCCTGCTGCAGAATCATAGCTTGTCCCTTGCAGTCATAGGCCTGGAAGCAATTACTACTTAGGTTATTCTTCTATAGAGTCATAGCTGGGGCCCTCAAAGGTCAGGGGCTGCTAGCAGTTACCTCTTGGGTTATTATTTTGCATAGTCATAGCTGGACCCCAGGTCATGGGCACCCCAGATAGCAAGGACAACTTGCCACAAATTTGTGGCAGTGTTGAACTCTAAGCCTGGTAACTTGCTGCACATTTTCACTGGTAAGTTGTACACTTGCAGAACATTTGAAGCACAAGTTCTAGTTGACACTTTTCTAATTTGTAGCAAATTTGCATGGCAAGTCTCTAGCAAGAGCAAAGTTGCAGTGGTGAGTCTACAGCAAGAACTCTGCAAGTTTACAGCATGAAAATTCAGCCACAGTGACCCTTGTGGTGGGATGACTATTGCACAACATAACTGAACCAGAATTTGCTACAGACTTGCAGAATGTTTGCAAAGAAAGTTGAACTGGAGTCTTGCTGTTATTGTTCAACAAACTTCTCAAGTTTGGCAAGTCTAGCAATAGCTTAGCAAGTCATTTTCAAACTAGCAGCACAAATGCTTGCTATCTGGGAAGCAGTTACGTCTTCAGCTTACTACCCCACTCAGCATAAATATTTAAAAGTGGCATCATGGGTCCACTGGTTTCATTTGAAACCAAGATTGTACAGAACATTTTATTTGACTTTAACTACAGCACATTAAATAAGATTAAATGTCCCGTACATCAATTAAATCACCTTCGCCGCAAGCTTTGTTAAACTCAAATTCAAATTAACCCTAAAAGTCATTGTGTTCCAAGTAGGGTTAATTAAAACACGGCTGTAATCTCTTCGGCCTAATTTATCTATACAGGCACAGGTCTGCATTCAACGAGCGGCCTGAGTTGACAATCAGTGCTCAGTATTCTTAGCCTTAATGTTGGATAATTAATGTCTATTCTGGAGCTGTTGTTTCGTTGCCCCTGATGCAGCCAATTGACTAGAGACAAAAGTATTGGGGTCGTGAATCAAATGACAGAAGATTGACCTTGGTGCTAGAAAAAGATAATTAGTACAAGATGTGTAATTAGGAAGGTCACGGGTTTTGGAGTGGATTTTTTCCGTTTAGGTCAATTAATGATCATATGGTAGGAAGCTTTGTGTATTTAAATTTGTTTTAAAAGATTATTATACCTTTAGCTTTCGGCCTTCATAAAACATAGATGGACAAAAAGGTATGCCCAGAGGGCCTTAAAGCATTGATAAATACAAGAACATAAATTTTATATATTGCCGCTTGTTGGTCTTGATATGTGGTGGCTGCATTCGTTTTCCTTGCTTTTATTTTTCCCCCCCCTTATTTAAACCCGGTGATCATGCCGGTAATATACGTTCTTTCCTGGGATGACAACTCTTACTCACTGTACTTTTAGAAGAAAAAACAAAATAATTTGGAATACCCCGCGCTTGGACTACAAATATGTGAATAGATAAATAAGCTGTTCCTCTCAAAAGTGCAAAGAAACTTGACTTTGTGAGTTGTAGGTTGTGAAATGATAAAGGGGACGCTAAAATAAAATAATAATCACTGTACTTTATCTATGGAGCAGCAGAGTTACCACCCTAGGAAAGGAAATGTGTTAGGACTACAGAAGACCACTACCTGTCTTATTTTAAAAAACATAGAGGTAGGTGTGCTGTGGCTCAGAGAGGAGAACTAGACGGGGCTAATAACACATGACGTGTGTAAATCAATAATTCCCTATGAGATCCATCTTAACTGGTCCAACACAAGTCGGTACGACTTTGAAAAAGGTTCTTGCACTATTTTGGTCCGACTTTGGTTCTACTTCAGCCCATTAAATATCATTGAAGTTGGATCAAAGTCGGATCCTTGTCCTAACCATCTGACTTGTGATGACATTCGAAATGCTAATTACAGCAACAGTAAAAGGAATTTATGTCACATTGGAATTGTGTCGATTGGTCAAAGGACAAGTCAGACTATCTCAAAGTCGGAATAAAATCATATCCTGTTCAGTCAAGTCTGATGGAAGTAGGATAAAAGTAGGACCGATGTAGGACTGATGTTGGGCAAAGTAGGATGACAGTCGTGTGCTCCCAGTGTGAATCCGGCCTTACAGTGCATCACAGGAAGTTATGAGCTCACTGGATTCTGGTGGATCAACAGGTATTGAACAGATTTAACAAAAAGCTTTCAATAGTTTATCTAACTCTGCGTTTCTCAACTTTTTTCAGTCGTGGCACCCTTTAAAACTATGCAAAAATTTCAAGACACCCCAGTCTAAAATGTGAAAAATGTACAGTGCCTTGAAAAAGTATTCACACCCCTTGAAATATTCCACATTTTGTCATGTTGGTGGCACAGTGGCGTAGTGGTTAGCACTCTTGCCTAGCAGTAAGAAGGGTCACTGGTTTGAATCCCAACCACGACACTACCTGCCTGGAGTTTGCATGTTCTCTCTGTGCCTGCGTGGGTTTCCTCTGGGTACTCCGGTTTCCTCCCACAATCCAAAGACATGCAGGTAGGTTAATTGGCTTCTGTCCAAAATTGGCCCTAGTATATGAATGGGGACCTTGGATTGTGGGCTGCTTGAGGGTAGGGACCAATGTGAGTGTGCAATGTAGAGGGATAGGGACAATTGTAGACACTCACTCAGGTTGGACTGGTGTCTTTATTCAACCTTACTAACTATGAAACTATGTTATAAACAAAAACGTAAATGTATTTTATATGGATTTTATGTGATAGACCGACACAAAGTGGCACATAATTGTGCAGTGAAAAGTAAAATGATAAATGGTTTTCAACATTTTTTACAAATATCTCAAAAGTGTGGTGTGCATTTGTATTCAGCCCCCTTTACTCTGATACCTCCAACTAAAGTCTAGTGGAACCCATTGCCTTCAGAGGTCACCTAATTAGTAAATTGAGTCCATCTCATGGTGGAATCAATGGTGGTGGAAACATGGTGGTGGCGGCATCATGCTGTGGGGATGTTTTTCAGCAGTCGGGACTGGGAAAGTGGTCAGAGTTGAGGGAAAGATGGATGCTGCTAAATACAGAGATATTCTTGAGCAAAACCTGCACCACTCTGTGTGTGATTTGAGGCTAGGATGGAGGTTCACCTTCCAGCAGGACAATGATCCAAACACACTGCTAAAGCAACACTTGAGTGGTTTAAGGGGAAACATGTAAAGCCCGGACCTCAATCCAATAGAAAATCTGTCGTCAGAATTAAAGAATGCTGTTCACAAGCACAAACCATCCAATTTGAAGGAAATGGAGCAGTTTTGCAATGAGAAATTGGCAAAAATCCCAGTGGTAAGATGTGGCAAGCTCATAGAGACTTATCCAAAGCGACTTGGAGCTGTGATAGCCACAAAACGGGGCTCTATAAAGTATTGACTTTAGGGGGGTGAATAGTTATGCACATTGACTTTTTCTGTTATTTTGTCCTATTTGCTGTTTGCTTCACAATAATAATAAAAAAAAATCTTCAAAGTTTTGGGCATGTTCTGTAAATTAAATGATGCAAATCCCCAAACAATCCATTTTAATTCCAGGTTGTGAGGCAACAAAACACGAAAAATGCCAAGGGGGTGAATACTTTTGCAAGGCACTGTATATAGTAATGGATAGACTGAGGGCAGGTATGCCTGGAAGGAGCCCATCCCTCCTTAAAGCTAAAGGGTCACACAGAACACCCACCCTGCCCCTTGTGCACCCTGTGCCTTTAAAGAGCAGTGGGCTCCCTCCAGGCAAACCTGCCCTCAATCCATCCATTACGAGATATGTGCTTCTACTATGGAGGCTCTCAAAAATGTATTTAAAAATTATGTTAGACAGGACAATTCAGTTTGGTTGGTAAGTTGAGCTGAGAAATGTTCTTTGTTTTTGTTTGACATGCAAAGCCTGTCCATGTGCTCCTTGCTGTTAAGACCAGTTATGGGTTGGGCCAGTTGCCGTTTGTTTATACTGTTGGTTATTTGGGGGTGGGGTTGGGGAGCTCTGGACACCTTTGCTGGCATTGTACTATTTGCTGTGTGTCCATACACCCCTGTGCCTGGGGGAGTGGGCTCCCTCCAGGCAAACCTGCGCTCAAACCATCTATTACTATATACAGTATGTTCTTCTAATATGGAGGCTTTCGGAATATATAGAGTTAGGACTTACCGTAAGATAATATTGGGGTTTACCTTGTCGCGGCCTCTGCAGCTTAAGCATGTATTGGCAAATGTGTGCAAACTAAACCCCTGTTTTTAAAGTAAACTGTTAGACAGGACAATTCGGTATGTTGCAGGGTGGTTGGTAAATTGAGCTTGGAATTTATCTTTGCTTTTGTTAGCCCTTAGTTATGGATGCATTCAAATTTGGCCATTGGCACCACAGATTGATGTCGGTGTCAACAGGCAAATGTAGTGACACAATGAACAAGCAGCTGTCTTCCTAAAAAATAAATAGAGCTACGGCCCTCTTTTTGGGGAGGGTAAAAATTCCAAGGGCACCACAGCGTGATGGCATGTACAAGCCATTGGTGGCCTTGTTTATTTTATCCTTTTTGGTATACAGAAGGTGCAGAGGTGCAAGGAGATGGCTATATTGATGCTTTGCAACACTATTGCAAAAGCTTTTGTCTTTTCCCTTTGTGAATAAGTACAGAAATTGGATATGGACTGTCAGGGTGAGAACAGTGATGAGGCAGAGCTGCATCCTGTCAAGCTGTCAGTCGAACCGAACAGCTTCTGCCCATAGTATTACTACAGGCGGGAGCTTTGTTGTTCGAGTTACCCTGTGGAAGTGATGTCAGCAGCTCCGTGGAAAACGCACAGGCCGAGCGGAGCTGCCTGTACGGTAAGTATGAGACTCAGTGAGGCTGCATTCGATGGGGCACGGTGAGGCTGCATTCGATGGGGCACGGTGAGGCTGCATTCGATGGGGCACGGTGAGGCTGCATTCGACGGGGCACGGTGAGGCTGCATACGACGGGGCACGGTGAGGCTGCATACGACGGGGCACGGTGAGGCTTCATACGACGGGGCACAGTGAGGCTGCATACGACGGGGCACAGTGAGGCTGCATACGACGGGGCACAGTGAGGCTGCATACGACGGGGCACAGTGAGGCTGCATACGACGGGGCACAGTGAGGCTGCATAAGATAGGGCACAGTGGCAACATTTGGTATGGCGCAGTGGGAGCATTTGATGAACACATTGGCTGCGTTTTATGGTACAGTGGCGGTAATTGATAGGCACAGTGGCTCAGATTGATGGGGTTTTTTTTTTTTTCAGAATTTTCCAGTTTGTTTGCACTCTCCCAAAAATTTTGAGCACCAGCTGCCACTGCTAGCTGCCAAAAGCGTCTGGTTATAGTGTACAGTGAAAGATACAGTATATGACTCTCCTGCCTGTGTTTGCTTGACTAGGTATAAGTGCCCATGCATAGCCTACTGCTGACAGTGGGGTTGAACAAGAGGGCCATTGCTCCACATGATTGTGGAGGGCAGGTACAGCCTTCTGAAAAAAAATACTAAAAATAAAATATAAAATAGATAAATATAAAAAATAAAAAAAATGATAAAATTGAACATTTAAAAAATATAAATGAATTATAGCAGAGATATATCAGTCACAATGGGGTTGGGCAGGCTAGAGACCTGGATGGTATGGGAATAGTTGCCAGTAGCTTACAAACTTGAATTGGGATGCTTAACCACTTTCAGACCGGACCAATTTGCTGGTCAAAGACCAGACCACTTTTTGCGATTCGGCACTGCGTCGCTTTAACTGACAATTGCGCGGTCGTGCGATGTGACTCCCAAATAAAATTGACGTCCTTTTTTTCCCACAAATAGAGCTTTCTTTTGGTGGTATTTGATCACCCCTGCGGTTTTTATTTTTTGCGCTATAAACAAAAATAGAGCGACAATTTTGAAAAAAACGCATTATTTTTTACTTTTTGTTATAATAAATATCCCCCAAAAATATATAAAAAAACACTTTTTTCCCTCAGTTTAGGCCGATAAGTATTCTTCTACATATTTTTGGTATAAAAAAAAAACGCAATTAGCGATTATTGATTGGTTTGCGCAAAAGTTATAGCGTTTACAAAATAGGGATAGTTTTATAGCATTTTTATTAATAATTTTTTATTATTATTTTTTTTACTAGTAATGGCGGAGATCAGCGATTTTTATTGTGACTGCGACATTGTGGGGGACCCATCGGACATTTTTGACACATTTTTGGGACCATTGTCATTTATACAGTAATCACTGCTATATAAATGCAGTGATTCCTGTGTAAATGACACTGGCAGTGAAGGGGTTAACCAGTGGGTGGCAGTGTAGGGGTTAAGTGTTCCTAGGGGTGTGTTACTAACTGTGGGGGGGTTGGGCTTTCATTTAGTGAACACTGATCTCTGCTCCAATCACATGGAGCAGAGATCAGCGTCACTAGTTGCTAGGCAGAATGGAGAAATGTTGTTTACAACGGCACTTCTCCATTCGGCCGCTCCGTGAGACGATCGCGGGGATGCCCGCGGCAATCGAGTCCGCGGGTCCCGCGACCGGACTCACGGGGTCCCGACCAGCGCGGGAGCGCGCCGCCGGCGGCGTGCTCCCGATGGCAGGGCAGCAAATTTAAAGGGACGTACATGTACGCCCATTTGCCTGCCCGTGCCATTCTGTCGACGTACATCGTCGTGCGCTGGTCGGCAACTGGTTAAAGTGGTTCTGCACCTAAAAAAAAATATTAAAAGCCAGCATCTACTAATATTGCAGCTGCTGACTTTTAATAAAATCACACTTACCTGTCCCAGGGTCCAGCGATGTTGGCGGCAGATGACGAGCGATCGCTCATCTCGCTGCTGCCCCCGCCGCATCCTCTGTCAGGTAATCGGGAAGTGAAGAATCACGGCTTCACTGCCCGGTTCCCTACTGCGCATGCGCGAGTCGCGCTGCGCGTCTCTTCTGGTCCCCCGCTGTGTCCTGGGAACTGTGTGTTTCCCAGAACACAAGGGGGGGTGGGGGGCCTTGCGTCTGTGGGGGTCTGCGATGGTCTGCCCGGAAGTGGGTGCAGATACCTGGATTATCCAGGTAACTGCACCCCCCTCCCCCCTAAAAGGTGCCGATTGTGGCACCGGAGGGGGGGAGGGATCAGATTAGCGGAACTTCCCCTTTAGGGTGAAGAACCTCTTTAAAGTGCATTAGAGGGAAGCTTTTATTTATGCTCCAGTAACTGGGAAAGAAAGCCAGGCAGTGGACTTTATCATCTAGAAGTGGTGGGGTGGGTGTTGGTGATGGCTTAGGCTCCAACCTATGCTTCATATCCTTCAGTTATACCCTATTTGCTGTTTGAGTACAGACCACTGAAATAAAGGCACCATATCACTCAATATTTTATAATATTGTAAAATTTTTACAAAATTAGTACAAGAATGGGAATAGGATTTAAAATATGAGTTCTGGCTACAGGTGTGTACAATCATGTTCCATTACAGCTGTCAATTATTACACAGTACAACTATCAATTAACAGTACATTAAAGAATGATATCCGCACGAACACCCCAACGCGTTTCAAATTAATCAGTCATAGTCTTCTTCAGGGAATTTATTGGCTCTAAAAAAATGTATCAAAATAGCCACATGTTCAATACCTCATATACTGTGAGCATTTGCGCATGTCATTGTTTAAAAAGATCCCAGCGGTTCAAAAATGGATGCCAAAATTCTACAAGTGCCCCCAACACCTACTCCCATGCTTCCCAACTTTTGTACCCATCTACTGGGTAGACCTCACCAATATGAGGCTTCCCAAACGGCTGGTTTCTGTCGGACAGACTGACATACACATGGGCCGAATGTCAGCAGTTTTTTTTGAACCGGCAAATGTCTCCAGACATTCAGCCCAGTTTTATGGTTCTCTTGTTAGACACTTCATTTCCTGAAGCGGGAAGAATTAAAACATACACTATATTGCCAAAAGTATTGGGACACCTGCCTTTACAGGCAAATTAACTTTAATGACATCCCAGTCTTAGTCCATAGGGTTCAATATTGAGTTGGCCCACCCTTTGCAGCTATAACTGCTTCAACTCTTCTGGGAAGGCTGTCCACAAGGTTTAGGAGTGTGTCTATGGGAATGTTTGACCATTCTTCCAGAAGCACATTTGTGAGGTCAGGCACTGATGTTGGACAAGAAGCCTGACTTGCAGTCTCCACTCTAATTCCTCCCAAAGGTGTTCTATTGGGTTGAGGTCAGGACTCTGTGCAGGGTAGTCAAGTTCCTCCACCCCAAAACTTGCTCATCCATGTCTTTATGGAATTTTCTTTGTGCACTGGTGCGCAGTCATGTTGGAACAAGAAGGGGTCATCCCCAAACTGTTCCCACAACGTTGGGAGTATGAAATTGTCCAAAATGTCTTGGTATGCTGATGCCTTAAGAATTCCCTTTACTGGAAAGCCCAACCTCTGAAAAACAACCCCACACCATAATCCCCCCTCCACCACCTTTGGGATGAATTGGAGCGGAGACTGTGAGCCAGGCCCTCTGGAAGAATGGTCAAACATTCCCATAGACACACTCCTAAACCTTGTGGACGGCCTTCCCAGAAGAGATGAAGCTGTTATAGCTGCAAAGATTGGGCCAACTCAATATTGAACCCTACAAGACTGGGATGCCATTAAAGTTAATGTGCGTGTAAAGGCAGGTGTCCCAATACGTTTGGAAATATAGTGTACCCGAAGAAGAAAATTAGATTTCAAGTGTGATATAAAAAAATCATACATTTTTATTTTAAATCGGTCACTCAGTAGAAACGTCCTTCTGTATCTCATGACCTTTGTGTATAGTGCAGCGAGAGTTATGCAGAATATGTTGCAAGCAATGAGTTTACTGTGCCGCTCTATGTGTGTGACAGCCAGGTCCTCTTTTAATTAAGATATGGAGACAAAGTGAACATACCCTAGAAACTTAAATAGCTCGGCGAGCTACTGCAAAACTGACAGCGTCCTTAAGGTTGTTAATATGTACAAGACAGCTCAATTAGTGTAATCTTTCAACGGTTTCTCCAGGGAAAAGGATCAGACGTGTTTTGGCTTTTTTCATGGGGAAGGCTGCTGCGGCCCTTGATAAGGCAGATCACTCACACCTGTCGTAGGAAGGTGGACCCCTCTAACGAGGCAGCTGAGCCATTCCTGTCAACGCCACCATCTGTTACTGGCACCCCTGGGCAACAACCAGAGATTATATATCTCCAATGAGTTCTCTTGTTTATACAGTATTTAAAGGAGACATATAAGATAAAGGTTTTTAACTTACAGATTCCCAGCTAATCCAACTCTAAAGATATTTAGGGGAAATCAATAAAGCAATTACGACACTTTTTTGGCAACATGGCCCTTTAAAATGATCTTCGCCATATTCAAAAACCCCGTTACCAGTTTTGGTAGCTTTACCAACACATGCGACAGATTCCCGTGATTTTATTAGCTCCATTTTTGCAAAGTAGCAGTATGGCTGCACTATATTCAAAAAGACTTACCTCCAGTATGTAGATAATGAAACCGGAGAGTGCCTGTCTCTGTACATTGTGTGCCAGTGTGGTATGATTGCCACCGTTATTACCTCCCCTTTCCTTTAATTGGTTGTAAAAGACTCGCCAATCCCAGATGTAGCCTTATACATTGAAACGTGTTGGAAGGAGATAGGAGCTGGGCTCCTACTGTGCTCCGTACTTGGCGGTGTAAGCCGCAGTTGGACCCCTCTCTCTACCGCTTATTTTTTTATCTAATTGCTATAAGTGCATTTATTTTATTAACCACTTCAGCCCGGAAGATTTGGCTGCTGAATGACCGGGCCGTTTTTTGTGATTCGCCACTGCGTTGTCTTAAAGCGGGAGTCCGCCGGGACTCCGCGTTTTTTTTTTTTTTTTTTAAAAGCCAGCAGCTACAAATACTGCAACTGCTGACTTTTAAAATAGTGACACTTACCTGTCCAGCGCGCCCGCGATGTCGGCACCCAAAGCCGATCTCTTGACCGTCTCTCGGGTGCTGCCGCAGCCATCTTGGGTATGGGAATCAGGAAGTGGAGCCTTTCGGCTTCATTTCCTGGTTCCCTACTGCGCATGCGCGAGTTGCGCTGCGCAATAAGGATGGACCCGCTGCCTCTGGGATCTGTGTGTTTCCCAGCAGGCAGCGGGGGACTTTCGGAAAGGGGCGTAATCTACGCCCCTTTCCGCAGAGAGCTATCCCGGAAGTGGGTGCAGATACCTGTACTGTACAGGTACCTGCACCCCCCTCCCCCCTGAAAGGTGCCAATTGTGGCGCCGGAGGGGGGGAGGGTTCTGATGAGCGGAAGGTCCACTTTAGGGTGGACCTCCGCTTTAACTGACAATTGCGCAGTCGTGAGATATGTCTCCCAGACAAAGTTGACGTCCTTTTTTTTCCCACAAATAGAGCTTTCTTTTGGTAGTATTTTATCGCCTCTGCAGTCTTTTTTTTTTTGCACTATAAACAAAAAAAGAGCGACAATTTGAAAAAAAGAAAAAACACAAAGTTTTGTACTTTTTGCTATAATAAATATCCCCATTAAAAAAAAAAAAAAGAAGCAAATTTCTCAGTTCAGGCCGATATGTATTCTTCTACATATTTTTTGGAATAAATAAATAAATCGCAATACGCATATATTGATTGGTTTGCACAAAAGTTATAGCATCTACAAAATAGGGGATAGATTTATAGTATTTTTTTTTTTTACATTTTTTACTAGTAAGGGCAGCGATCTGCAATTTCTATCGGAACTGCGACATTATGGCAGATACTTGACACATTTTTGGGACCATTGGCTATAAAAATGCACTGGTTACTGTATAAATGTCACTGGCAGGGAAGGGGTTAACACTAGGGGGCGATCAACGGGTTAACTGTGTTCCCTAGTGTGTGTTTCTAGCTGAAGGGGGAGGGGCCTGACTAGAGGAAGTGACGGATCATGGTTCCGTGTTCCGTCTCTCGTGCTCACGATCGTTCGTGGCCAGCAGTCATTGAGACTGTCGGCCATGTGCATCAGCACTCCCACAGCTCAGCGGGCGTGTGCCTCCGGAAGCGCACGCGCCTGCTATACCGTTCC
The DNA here is from genome assembly GCF_037356315.1 of Lithobates pipiens. NCBI lineage: Eukaryota > Metazoa > Chordata > Amphibia > Anura > Ranidae > Lithobates > Lithobates pipiens. Next base: position 560,799,008 of record NW_027507764.1, on the reverse strand, counting down.
CGCAAGCCAACGTATAGCTACGATGGTTCGCGGGATCGTGCCGACAGTAAAATGACGGAGGCTGGTTGGCAAGCGGTTAAACAAATAATTTTTTTTGGACATACTGCACCATGAGTCTTCCTTCTTTTTACATATACACACAACATAGCCCAATACTAATATCTATAGCTGGCTCGAGGCTCACAATGAGATCTGGTGTGGACACCGAGGCTGTGGTTGAACATATGATCCACTTCCACACAGTGCCGATGTACAGCTGAACCTGGGAGGTTGAAGGAAGCTCTGCAAATCACGCTGTTCATGATCTCTTATAATCTGGAGATCCAATTTGGTAAGAGGCCATTTGTTCTATTTTTGAGCACTGGTGGAACACAGAATCACTTTATTGAATGCCATTATTAATGAAAACTGGGAACAGTGCACCTTTACTCATCTGTTTGTCTTTTTTTTTTATCATTTGGACACATTTTTGTTTTATTTGCTTTTTTGACATTGATGATGTTATATAACATTGGTATCTTTGAGACATTTTTCACAATTGTACAGAAGATTTTGAGTAATGAACAATATGGACACTAAGTGACACATTTTATGTGGATGACATGTTTGTTTTATTTTATTTTTTTTATTCACTTTTACCAATTTGAGCAAAATAATTCACCACATTGATTTGACTATCACTGTGGTCACTATTGATAGAGTTTGATATTTTTTAATGGACAGCCCACTTTTATTTACATTTTTATTGGCTGTAAAAGCCAACAGAATCCCAGCCACCAGTGATGCTGACAGTGGATGGAGCCAGTGAAAGCTGAAGGACTTGGGTCCTTGCAGTTCAGTTTTGGGCACCAGTTCATAAAAAGGATACCCGGAACTGGAGAAGAACAACCAAACTGATAAGAAGCATGGAGGAGGTCAGCTATGAGGAACGATTAGCTGCACTGAATTTATTCTCTCTTGGGAAGAGGAGATTAGGGGTGATATGACCAACATGAATAAATACATAAGGGGCTCATATAGTGAACTTGGTGTTGAGTTATTCACTTTAAGGTTATCACAGAGGTCAAGGGGGCACAATTTACGCCTAGAGGAAAAGAGATTTCATCTCCAAATATGGAAAGGTTTCTTCACAGCAGGGGCTGTGAAAATGTGGAATAGACTCCCTGCAGAGGTGGTTCTGGCCAGCTCAGTACAGTGATGCCTTGGTTCCCAAACTTAACTCGTGAAACATCTCTGGTCGCAAACCGAATTGGTCACGAACCGAGGCAAATTTTCCCATAGGGTTCAATTTAAAATCGAGTTAATTCGTTCTGAACTTTTTTTGTTTGTTTTTGAAGCACAAAAATATGAAACAAAGTACAGTACATTATGAAGAGAGGCAATGCCAACCTTGCTTGAGACAATTTATGGTTTGGAGGAACATTCTTGTCACCTTCATTACCGCTCTGCACTCTCTTTTCAACAACATGCTTACTCTGAACAGTCTGATCACATTAATTACTGCTACGCTCTTACTTCTTACCACCATGCTTTCTCTGGATTTTCTTTGGAGCCATACTGGATGTGCGGTACAGTACAGTACAGTATGTGATAAAAAGCACACACAAAATCTTTACAGAAAGTGTGCACAGGGATGTACAGTACTGTACAGTATGTGCTATAAAGCACACCAAAAAGCTTCTCAATATAGTGTCAAAGCAGAGAAGATGGCCACGGCTCGTGTTCATGAATGAAAGCAGAGTTTGCGTACCGAAGCAAATTTTTGTGAACTCTTCTGTTCGCAAACCCAGTTGTTCATGAACAGAAGCGTTCGTGAATCGAGGTATCACTGTAGATCGTTTTAAGAAAGGCCTGTATTCTACACATAATATAACTGGATACTAATATTTAAAGTTGATCCAGGGAACATCTGATTGCTTCTTGGGGGATCAGGAAGGAACTTTTGCCCCTCCTGGAGCAAATTGGATCATGCTTTATTATTTTATTGGGGTTTTCATATGTAGCACTAACCCCTGAAGGAGCTGCTGGTTATTTTTGGGCTTACAGTTACCTTTCGTTCTCCTTGTTTCACATCTAGGGGATGTCCTGTGGTAGATGGCCCAGTAACTTGAGACAGACAATAGATCCACTTGAATGGATTTTATTTGCAAAAACTCAAACCATTGAACATTCTTTCAACTTGGGATAAGAGTGTTGGGAAGGAATTTAGGTACTCTCACTGTCAAAGTCTATAAATGTTAAAGGAACTTGCTTACTTTGACTGCATCCAGGGAATAGCCATTCTCAGCTGGATGAACACTCAGATTGGACAGTCCCTCTCTCACAAGGCCTAGCAGCCAACCAGGTGTTTACTCAGGAACAAAGTCTTTGTCACAGATGTTGTAGCAGAACACGTAGGGAAACTAAGCTGTAGAACACTTGTAGGATACCTGGATCTTTCAGCCTGCTTGGCGATATCCACAAGACCGGATTCTCTAGGTTACTTCAGCCCTTCCAGGCTCTTGTTAAGAAAACCAACCCGTACATGGTGTTCTTCTAAAGAGTCCTCCCCTGGAATGCTCGAAGTTCAATAGTTCTCTCCCGAACCGGAGACAGCACCCATCCACCTTGGAATCCTTCCTTAGTTCCCTTGCCTTGGGCTAGCCAGCCCCGAGGCATTAAAGTCGGGTGGATCCGCACCCCAGGCCATAGCCTTCCTGGGGGCTGGTCAGGAGGACCAGGACCATGTAATCAGCACTTCAAACTGGACCGGAACCCCGAACCACGTGATTTCCGCATCTTATATACCCTCTCTCAGAGGGCACAGTGAGAGGGCTACTCCCACTGACCTGAATCAGAGAGAGAGTAAATGAAACGCCCAACATACTTTGTTTCATCTCATCTACTACCTTGGAATAAGGCTTTATTCTATTGGCTGTAGGGTGTAAGGTAGGACACAGAGGTGAGCTGTACTACTACTACTTTACTACTTTATTGTTCGAGTTGAAACTTAAAAAACATTAATCTTAAAAAATAAAACCTCTAAAAGTGGACCTTAATTAATAAAAAATGTGTGTAATTAAGCAGACTGTGTAATAACAGGGAAGTGGGGTAATGATTTTTAAAACTTTACTTCTGGTCACAGTCGATAGCGTTCTGTTGTAACGGTGTTCAGTATTTTGAGATTTAATGTAGGGTGCATTAAGGCAGCCCATTCATTCAAACGCCAATTCCACCTTTAAGACCATGTTACAGTACATGTTACACCCCTATTTAGTGAACCCGCCCAAAACTGCAAGTCCTCTAACAGCGTGTGGGGATTCTTACCCGAAGCAGCTGTCAGATTTAAAATATGACTAGCTGTGGGGGGCTTCTCCCGTACAGATGCATCTTTCATTTATAGAGATCTGTGAATGACAAAACAAGTCCCATCTTCCACCACAGCAGAAGGACTTATAGTTCAATGGAACCCAAGTGCAATGATCAAAGCCCACTGACACTCAATTAAATCTCTCTAACTGAAAGTTCATACCTGCCTAAATTAAGAGTGTGCAGGAGCCCAGCATTGCACGCACAGTGGAGGCTGGGCAGTAGGGGAAATGGGCGATGCATGCAGTCACACCTATTAGTGGGGCCCTGGATTTGGTACATTTAAGTAGGGACAGAAACCTGTCTGGTAGTGGTAGTTAGGTTTCCCCTCTTCAGTGAGGAATAGGTTGAATACTTGGGGTTTCAGGAGAGTCTAGGTGGCAGATCTTCTAAGGGAAGGCTTCTATACCAGCTACCAGAAGAGCTGTCCCGTAATAAGACCCCTTTTACACTGGGGTGGTATTTGGCCGCTAGTGGCGCAGTTTTACCCCCCTGCTAGCAGCGCTTTACCGGTAGTATAGCCGCACTGCCCCATTCATTTCACTTTTTTTACCGTCCTGCCAGTGCACCACTCCAGTGTGAAAGCCCTCGGGCGTATGAGGAGCGGCTCTTTCAGGGCGCTTTACAGGCTCTATTTTTAGCGCTGTAGCGCCTGCAAATCGCCCCAGTGTGAAAGGGGTCTTAGAGAAGTTACTGATGCAAAGAGAACAATTATTTTCTGAAGATTAAGGAAGACATGCTGCATGTTGTCTCCTTACATAAGAAGTGAACTCTTAGACCCCTTTCACACCACACCGCACCTTGCGTCGGTGGTAAAACGCCACTATTTTTAGCGGCGTTTTACCGCCGGATTTGCGGCGGATTTGCGGCGCATTTCGGCCGCTAGCCGGGCGCTTTTACCCCCGCTAGCGGCAGCGAAAGGGTTAAAACCGCCGGCAATACGCCGCAATAGCGGCGTTTTGCCGGCGGCATTACAGCGCTGCCCCATTGATTTCAATGGGCAGCAGCGGTGGAGGAGCGGTAAACACACCGCTCCTTCACCGCTCCAAAGAAGCTGCTGGCAGGACTTTTTTCTGACGTCCTGCCAGCGCACCGCTGTAGTGTGAAAGCCCTCGGGGCTTTCACACTACACACAATGGTGCAGCTTCTTTAGGGCATTTTGCAGGCGCTATTTCTAACGCTATAGCGCCTGCAAAACGCCCTGGTGTGAAAGGGTCTTAATCTGAACTTGTGTCCGTTGTTAAAGTTACCATACTGTTTCAGAAGTGGAAATAAAGAACCTTAGAATGTTACTGTGTTTCTTTGGAATAAAAGCTACCAGGAACAGTCATAGGTGTGCGCAGCCTATTGTATTAGGGTGCGCACCCCAAAGCTCAAACGCACACTTTCTCTGCAGCCTCTGCTGCACTGGACAGGTAATGACTTGGAAATGCTCTGTGCTGAGCGGCTTCCTTTTCAGTCACAAACGGAAGCATAGTAAACACAGTTTACTGAGCTTCAGGTATGAATGAACACAGTGAGTGAGTTCACTGTGTTCATTTAGAAAAGGAAGGGGCCGGTAAATGACAAATTTACCAGCCCCTTCCCCACTCTCCATTCTGAAACAGCACCTGCAGGAGCCAGGGGGAGGGGAGAGAAGGGAAGCTGGCAGCACTGTGTGGGAGAGGGGCACAACACTTGGGGAAGTCCAGGCGGTGGGGTGGAATCGGCAACACACGCAGTGATTAGAGTGTGCCCAGGCACACCCTCTGCGCGCGTCTATCGGAACAGTTGTGTTACCTTCTTCTCTTGATACCCCTGCTACTAAGTAACTACTGTAAGGGATCAGGGGGAGGGGGGCAAGCCAGCTCAGACAGTTCAGTCAACTTAAAACGCTTTATTCAGCAAAAAGCAACAGAAAATTGACAGGCTTTGTCGTTATAGGCAGTTCAAACAACACAAAAACTCTTCTTAGCAGTACAAGGCACTTTTTTTAAATAATGCTCAGCATCCCAGCCACAGCATATAACATAGCAAAGTCCCAGCGCAGGCGAGCTCACCCAGCAGGATCAAGTCATAGGTAACATTGGTCCTTCCAGCTTCACGCTCCTCTCAGCTTTGATAGCTCAACAGCCATCTCTCTCCAAAACACACTTCTCCTCTTTGGCATTTTCAACTCAGCTGGCAATAAACAGGTCTGAAGGGGAAGTACCTGCCCTCTTCAATTAACCCCTTCTTAACCCTGCCCCAGGCTGCCTCTCCACACTACCTATTACAGACTGTCACAAAAGCCAGGCAACTAGCATTTCCAAAGGATGAAGTGACAGGGCTGCAGCAGACTTACATTTTTTTTTACTTTGAGTATGGAACCACAAAGTATTAATGGCCACTCTGACTAAGACAAGTTTGTAACACAACCTATTTGAATTTTGCATTCTCCTCTTTGGCTAATGAGCATGATAATCCATGTTGGCGATATGAACAGTATTCACCCCTCCTGCCAAGACAGACAATGTTTTCACTTTACTCGCAGACAATTCTCCACTCACTTACAAATATCCATCTAAGACCAAAAATGTAAACATTTGCAGCTGATGGTGCTTAAAAAGTGATGAATTGTCAGCTAGGTCCATTGTTTGACTGTGAAAAGGAAAGCGTCAGCTGTTAGTACACAAGTGCCCGCGGGAGCAATGTCTGTGTGACTTTCTGCAGCTGCAAACCATGGCATCTTTATCTAGAGGGGAGCGCAGCCAATGACTACAGCATAACATGGCTATTTGTCAGGCACTGCACCAAAAAAAAGAAGATATACAAACATGAATCTGCACAATGTCGCAAATATACATATATATGTTTTATATATATATATATATATATATATATATATATATATATATATATATATATATATATAAATATTCTGATGCTCGATTTGAACTTCAGCAAGTCGTCTTCACCACATCAAGATGCCTATGTAGCTCCAGGCTCCTGAAGAGCACACGCTATGTTTTTGAAAGGTTAAAACTTTACCCAAGCTACAGTTTGGTTTGGGTCTATTTGTCTAAATTTGACTTCTGTATCAGTCTGACTGGACTGTGAGATGTTCAGCCTGCCCACCGGGGGCACTGTCTCTTGTGGCAGGCATGGAACTATGGTCTGGTCAGGCGCTTAAGTTACTCTCTTTTCGAGCCAGGTCAGTGGGAGTGGCCCTCTCGCTGTGTCCTCTGAGAGAGGTTATTTAAGATATGGACGTCACGTGGTTCGGGGTTCTGGTCCAGTATTAAGTGCTGATTACATGGTCCTGGTCCTCCCGAAGAGCCCCCAGGAAGGCTATGGCCTGCGGTGCGGTTCCACCCGACTTTAATGCCTCTGGGCTGGCTAGCCCAAGGCATGGAAACTAGAGGAGGATTCTGAGGGTGATGGGTGCTGTCTCCGGTCTGGGAGAGACCCATTGAACTTCGAGCATTCCAGGGGAGGACTCTTTAGAAGAACACCACGTATGGGTTGGTTTTCTTAACAAGAGCCTGGAAGGGCTGAAGTAACCGAGAGAATCCGGTCTTGTGGATATCGCCAAGTAGGCTGAAATATCCAGGTATCCTACAAGTGTTCTACAGCTTAGTTTCCCTACGTGTTCTACAACAACGTCAGTGATAAAGACTTTGTTCCTGAGTAGACTTTGACATTGAGAGTACCTGAATTCCTTTCCAACCCTCTGATCCCAAGTTGAAAGACTGTTCAATGGTTTGGGTTTTTGCAAATAAAATCCATTCAAGTGGATCTATTGTCAGTCTCAAGTTCCTCTGTCACCTACCACGGGACATCCCCTAGACGTGCAACAAGGAGAAGCGGAAGGTAATGGTAAGCCCAAAAATAACCAGCAGCTCCTTCGGGGTTAGTGCTACACCTAAATACATTGAGTTTCTGCCATGTGATTGGCTGATTAGTAATTTGTGTTACCAGGCAATTGAACACGTGTACCAAATAAAGTGGCCGGTGAGAGTATGTGAAAATACAGAACTCATTTGAAGTAAACAAAAGCCTCTCAACACAGTCCCTCTATATGTGTGAATTTGTTGTGAAGTTTATTGTCTGCAGATCTTGCCAGCAAGAGCACTTACTCTTATGCCGCGTACACACGATCAGAATTCTCTTTGGGAGAGATCGTTTGCAGCGATGTGGGCACTACAGATCCAGCCCACAGCGCTGCTCAGTGCCAGTACTATGCTATACTCTGCAATACTCTGCAATGCTATGCAATACCCTGGAATACTCTGCAATACTCTGCAATGCTATGCAATACTCTGGAATACTCTGCAATACTCTGCAATGCTATGCAATACTCTGGAATACTCTGCAATGCTGTGCAATACTGTGCAATACTCTGCCAATACTCTGCCAATACGTGCCAATAATCTGCCAATACTCGCCAATACTCTGTCAATACTCTGCAATACATTTTAACAGAAACAAATAATTTTTTTTTATTTTTTTTACCGAATTTTCATTCTTTTTTGATTTATAGCGCAAAAAATAAAAAACCCAGCGGTGATTAAATACCACCAAAAGAAAGCTCTATTTGTGTGCAAAAAAAAGGACAAACATGTCATATGGGTACAATGTTGCATGACTGAGTAATTGTCATTCAAAGTGTGAGAGCACCGAAAGCTGAAAATCGGTCTGATTAGGAAGGAGGTTTAAGTGTCCAGTGGTCAAGTGGTTAAGGGGGCATGGCAGGGAGTGTGTCCTATGCCTACATACTACAAACTCCTGCTAATAGGTGTCACTTTGACATCCTCACCTTGAGTGTCAGATGACCTTGTTCTGCCACTGCTTCCTTTTTGCAGGTTGACAAATGACTAAGCCACTGCTTCTCAATTAGAATAAGCATTATCAGCCTGCTGTGCATGCTCTTCAGCCTATGGGCTTCCTATCTAATAGAGCAGATAGGCTTTTGCCCCATACACACGGTCGTAAATTCCAACGGAAAAATTCAGATCGGATTATGTTGTCGGAAAATCTGATCGTGTGTGCGCTCTATCTGACTTTTTCTGTCGCAATTTCCGACGGAAAAAGTTTGAGAGCTGGATCTAAAATTTTCGCACAACAAAATCCGATCTGACTTTTTCCGATCATGTGTAGAGAATTTCGACACACAAAGTGCCACGCATGCTCAGACAAAATTTGGAGATGAAAGATATTGGCTACTGGCCTCTACGTAGTCCCATTGTACGTTTTGTACTTCACCTCGTTCAGAACGATCAGATTTTCCAACAACTTTGTCCGACCGTGGGTGTATGCAACCATGTGTATGGGACATTTGACTTCTCAGTGTTTTTTATTGTTGTTTGTGTCTGTAATGAGGAGAATCAAACTCTCTGCTTTTCCTGGTGACCATTGTCACATTAACATAAATTGACAGGAATGCCAGAATATTGGATTTGTCATCAGCTAGAAATGAGATTAATTTTACAAATGGGGAAAAAAGGTTCTGATGACCAAAGTCTAAGATGGGAATTCCCCTCCATTTTTGAAGATTTATTCTTACTTCTTGACTTGTTGTATTTTCCAGATAGGAAGCAAATCGAAATCTTCCCATAGGATAAGGACAGACAAAAAAATGGAGGTCCAGGCCAATTGAGTCTATTGAGTGGGTAGCCATATCAAAGAACCCCAAAAACCTGAAATGAGTTTAAACCCTTTTGTACTCTTTCCAAACCCCATTTTTCATTTACGCACACTGCAGTGATTTAAAAAAAATGTATAATCTTACAATTTATTTATTACATGATTACATAGGTCAAGAAAAGATTGCTGCTTGTCACAAACAACCTTAACGTAACAGACGGTAATGCACAGTGTAGCTCTCAACTGCCTCAGGAAACCAACAGTCCTGACAGGGTGACTGAACACTGTTACTTTCCCAGTTTAAAGGTGAAAATCCCCTTTAAGCCTCATCACGGCTGCCCTTGTGGTTCTACATGGCAGTGTGTTACTCAGAAGATACGTAAACTCCTTAAGTTCATTACCGTTGTGTGTTTTGGCCGGTGGAGTCGGTGGTGTGTTTTAAACAAAGTCCTATAGAGGAGGGTGAGGGACAACAATGGGTGTATTGAGAAACATAGTAATGCCAGGTTAACCCAATTTACTGTAACTGGAAACGGTATCTGGCCCTGGCCATAAGGGATGTTTTAGGCTCCAGCCCAGGTTGTGAAACATGGAGAGAATATGCTGACTGCAGTCATGCTGAACCTCTGCCAATACCACAGTGTTCCTTGCAATCACTTTCACTCCCGTCTGCAGAAAACCCATTCCCAAATAACGGAGCTTTGTGTCACTGTCGGCTCCTGAATCCTCAGCATAACAGAAATTAAAGGGCCAGAAAAAAAAAAGAAAAAAGAATAGATTAAAGTGAACCTATACTGGTCAAACTAACAAGTCCACTTTACAGGGGTACTGCAAACATCCTTTATCTCTTACTCAAACACACCTTTACTTAACCTCCTCCCTTATCTGTAGTCACAGCCTGGAAAAATATGCAGTACTTTCTGGTATGGGGTATAGGAGGAGCACTGGGAATACCAATATGGCTCAGAAGGGGTACAACATGCACCTGGAGTAATCAAGGTCAACAATGCCTCTGCTGTAATTGCTCTTGCTAGAGGAGGCAGCTTCTAGCCAGGTAGAGTCTATGCTGCCTCAGCCGGGAGGGTTAAGTGATAATTTTTTTTCCCGATTCTTTCTTGGCAAGCTTTCTTGGGTCTGACCCACTGGTCCCCTGCTGTATAAAAAGGGGGCAGGAGTCTGATTCAAAAAGTGCAGAGCGCGCATGAGTGAGCATGTGAGAAGTTTACAAAGTCTGCGGTTGCTGCTGTTACCGTTGCCAGACTCTGAAGGCCTCTTGAGCCCCTTAGAGAGAGAGAGCCGTGACTGTTGGGGGCATGACCAGGGCGGGTTAAGGTGGCTGAGGGGTCACTATTGGATTGTTTGAGACCGTGAACGGGCTGGGCCTGAGCTCGATAAAAGAGGTGCTCCAAGAGGATTCTGGGTCCCTTTTGGAAGCACGGTTGGAAGAGTTGATCTTCTGAGACCGGATGGTGTCCACCTCAATGATATTGGTCTGGATATTTTTAATCTTGGCCTCCAGCGGGGTGTAGAACAAGTTCTGGCTGCGGTGGGGGGCCCATCAGTCGTCAACTGACAGGCGGGTAGTAGTTTTTTGACCTTGCCAGCATAAAATGGCTGTTATAGTGATACGCTCTGGACGGTAATGGGAAGCAGACGGCTTGTCCTCACTTATGGTAAGGACAGGCCCCTTCTTATCTCGTTCCCCCATTTGGATTAAGTGCTCACAGTATAACTGTGACAGGCACTGTTGGAACATATCAGTTGTTATGTTGTGGTTTTTAAATAAAGCTGTGGCCTTGCCCTTTCCAACTTAATAGTTGTAAGCATGTTATTTAATGGGGAAAGGAGCAAGAGTTTTTAAAAGTTGGTTTTACAGGTACGTTACAACTGATATTACCTGGGCTCATTGCACCTCAGCAGTCATGTCCTGCTGAATATGCTGAGTCTGGAGTGAAAATTAATACACATTCATCCTCAAGATCCTGCTACAGTATTGATGAACTGCTGAGACTTGCAGTCTGCCTCAAAGATGTTAATCCTGGATACTACTACTATGGACTGATAAAAATGGACTCTTTCCTATGCTGGTATAGGGGGCAGCCGCAAGCCTGAGTTAGGGACTAGTAATTTTAGGAAAAGACGGTTACTAGAATGACCAAGTTTTTCAGTAAAACTTTTGAAACTTTGCCTTTGCCTGATCTGAAGTTACTTAATGGGTGTAATGCAAATAACCAGCACATATAGTCTAGAGCTCAGGTCACTAAGCTCATTGGGGTATGAAGATATTGGTACAAGAGTTAATGCACTGTGAAGATACAGTTGTTACCAAGGGTAAAAAAGGTTTCTCTAGCAACCCGCCATAAGCGTGTACATGTGGCAGGTGGTATGGCTTCCAGCAGGAGGAGTTGTTGTTGGCACTCTCTCTGTGAGACGGTCCGTTTCACATAACAACGGGAGTAGATCAGCACCCCAGCCTGTACACAGGTACAGAAGAGTTAAGTGAAGTGCAAGAATGGAGTCAGGTGCAAGGCAGAGCCATGAGGGAGGTAGCAGTGATACGCTGGACAGGTGGAGAGGGCATTGGCTCAGCGTGTCCATCCTACATGCATCAGAGACTGAGGGGATAAATAATACATTGAGGGAGTTTATTGAAGTTCAGTCGTTTGTGAATGTAAATGTACCCCATGTGTAAGTCAGTGAGCTTTTCCAAAGTGCCTATTGTAGCCCAGAAGAACCCACCCTGGGGTAGGCCTCTCATATGACTCTTGTTTGGCGCCGACTGAGGAAGGAAAAATGGAGGATGTGACATCAACCCTGTCCCTACGACAAGCTGCCATCAAATGAGTTTCTGAGCTCTTTGAGTTTCACAAATTCTTTCAAACCTTGGAAAAGTTAGAGCATTGTGTACTGTGGACAGATACTGTGTGTTGGCAGCGTTGACAAGTGACCATCATCTCTATGATCAAACCTAATCCTGAGTGACATGCATCAGAAAGGGAGTTCCCAGGTGGGTCTTTGTTTCATTTGTCCTGGGCAATAAAGTTTTACCTACAATGGATTCTATAGTGTGTCTATAGTGTGTATAATGCAGGTGCCTTAGGTTCTATATAATATACTATGAATGCACCTTTTTATCATCTGTTTTGCTGTGGCCCATACTCCTGATTCATAGTTGGAACAGTTCTACAATAAACCAGCATGTGTTGGATTATGTTTGTTATCTACAACTCTGTTATAGCAGTTTGCTATCAAAATGGCTATAAAATTCAGGGTCCATTTGGACCCTGCATAAAATTGATACCAACTATTTTGTTGAACTCTTATGCCGCGTACACATGACCAAACTTTCCGGCAGACTAGGTCGATGATCTTCCCGACTGACTTTCGGCGGAGTTCCGACTGACTTTCCGAATGCATGGACTTGGCCACACACGAACGGACTAAGTCCATGCGTTTTGAACATGATGACATAAATGGGACTAAACAAGGAAGTTCAATAGCCAGTAGCCAATAACTTCCCTTGTGTCGTATTTAGTCCGTCTGACCAGCACACAGACAAACGGTTTTCCTGATTTTAGTCAGTAGGAATTGAGTTTGTCTGAAAGATTTGAAACATGTTCTATTTCTAGGTCCGTCTAATTTTCTTTTTTGAAAAATGATTAGACTAGCCCACACACGATCGGATTGTCCAACGGACTAATCCCTTTGGACCTAGTCTGCCGGAAAGTCCGGTCATGTGTACGCGGGCATTACAGTTCTATTTTCAATTTCATGTATTTTTGTGAACAGATTTGATGTTGACATGGGATATAATCCTTCTCTTGGCTGGCGTTACACTTAAACCTTCAAGATAAAATTGAAAGAAGTCCTGAGCTGGCCCAGTGTCCGAAACATGTCAAGGGTTGTGCCAGCCATAAGGCTGATGTGCATGCATGTGGATGCATGGGCACGTCCACCACAGATACCGAGCTATAATGAGCTATTTAAACCAGGACCTTGCATGAGATTATTGCTGAATGGTCTATCAGCTTTATTTCTTGTAATATACTAAACAAAAAGCAGTACTTTGGGGTGGGTTTCTGTCCTTCCATTTCTATTTTTAACCATTTGTATTGTGTATTTTTCTAAGAAATTTGCGGTAGCCACAAGTTGGTGTCAGTTCCCTAATTTCTTGTCTTCATTGATTTCTTGTTATCTCTGACCCTGAACCTGCTTGACCCTGTTATTGACTGGATCCTCATCTGACCTGCTTCTGCACAATCCTTGCCTATCTATGCTTGCAGCCTGCCTTTGTTACTGACCTGGGTTGGACTTTTGACCAGGATTTTGCCTATCAATTTTGTACTTCACTGCTAGGTTCCCCTGATGAAGTCACGTGATCTGTGACGAACACGCGTCGGGACTGCTGCTACCGGAAGTGACGCATATCGAGCTTGCTGCTCGTTTATACAATGCTTTGTTAAACTATATGTTTGTGAGTACCTGCTTTATTTTAATTTTGAATCAAAACAAATGCTGTAATAAATTACTGCTCTATGCTTTGATCCCTTATACATGTTACTTGGTGAGACCCTCCTTGCTGAATACCCTAAAGCCACTCTTAAAGGGGCCACACAGCGCTGTAGGCAGGATAGGAACGCCAGCCAGGACCTGGGATACTACAGCAGGATCCTTAAAGGGAAAGGTCACCAAGGACCCCAAAGATATACTACTTTTACGCTGTTACCTTACAGCAGTAAGGTAAGGGGACACCCATAAAAATACTATACAGGACCACATGGGATACCCACCACCATCAGCACTGTTGTACTGAATTTAGTTTACAAGCACTGGTACTTTATGGTTCTTTTGGATATAATTGCTACACTTTTGCACGTTTTATATATGGACACTTGATACTTTTAATTACTTTTATTTATTTTTGCTGTTTTGATATATTAAGTTTTATTCATTTGTGCTATATGTGTAGGTGTACCATCACTCAGAGTCACCGCTTCTGCTACTTTATATTCTTATTATCTTTCTGAAATATATATATTTTTAGCCAATTTGGCTCTTTTTTAATTAAGCACTTTATTGCACGTTATGCCATGTTATATTATGTTTCTGGAATTATTTTAAAGTTTAGTAATATATTTATTGGGCTACGTCACTCACGATATTAGTGCAACTATTGTTATGGATTATTGTTTGCTTCCCGCCTGGTAGTTTAGACATCTCCTTGTACAGCGCACCACTATTCTTTTATCAATGAGTCTTAAAAGTTTTACATTTTAGATTTCTTTGTATGCAATAATTGTGATTCCAGAGTCCACAACCAAGGCTCCAGATACCAAGAAAGTTGACCAGTGGTGGTCCATGGGACAAAAAGCTAATTTGCTATATCCTTATGCTGACCTTGGATAAGTATTAGTGGGTGAGTGAAAACATTTACAGCCCTTATACATATTAATCAGACCACATCTAAGGCTTCTTTTTCCCAAACTAAACAAGTCAAGTTTTTCTGACCTTTCATTGTAAGTGAGATCTCCCATCCCTTTTCGAGAAATTCCTACGTCCTTCCTACAGAGCGCTACCCAAACCTCTAACACACAGTCCAGGCATGCTCCCCCATTACAGAACCTTATTCTCCATTTTTTTTTACTGTTCTGGCTTCACAGTTTTGCCATTCAGGGGAATGTTTTCAGTGGGCTCCGAAAGACTGATGTAGGTCTAATGCGAATATATAATGGGGAAGGACCTTAAATGCCCCCAAAGCTGAATCTATAAATATGAATAACCAACAATAAGCTGAGTGTATCCTTACAAATGTATTCAAGTAATGAACAGTAAATGTGTGTTCGGTGGACTAAAAACAAAGCACAACAATTCACGTCGGAGAATGTATAATATATCCTTTGTACCCCTTCAGACCAACTGCATTTAAGCGGAATTTCATTAACCACTTCAAGATCGCAACACGTATATATACGTTGCGGCTTTGAAATGGTTTACCGGGATTATGGCTGAAGAGATCAGCCATAACTCCGGTATCTTTTTACTATCTCATAAAACTGGTCCAAGCGGCTCATGCTTTCAGAAGCAGGCGCTCACCGGTATTCTCAGGCTTACCGTTTCCAGCGGTTCGCCAGAGAAACGATTCGACGGTGCAACCGGCTAGTCCAAAAGGGCGATCAAAGAGTAGATCCTCTTTGATCGCCTCTATGGCCTTGGAGGACTGGAGCAACGTCATGACGTCACTTCTCATCCAGGCTGGAACTAAATCATTTCTTTTTTTTAAAGCAAAAGATCAATGTGTTTTTTTTTCTTTTTTTATCTAATGCATTTTCAAGGCAAAGGTGAGATTTGGAGTCTTTTTGACCCCAGATCTCTCCATAAAGAGGACCTGTCATCCCTATTTCCTTATAATAGGAATAAAAGTGATACAAAAAAAAATAAAAAATTAAAGGGCCAGTGTAAACATCAAAATTTAAATAAATAAGAAAAAAAAGTAAAGCGCCCTCATCCCTCCTTGCTTGCACACAGAAGCGAACGCATACATAAGTTGCGCCCGCATATGTAAACAGTATTTGTACCACAAATGTAAGCTATCATGAATGTTAGAGTGAGAGCAATAATTCTGGTGCTAGACCGTCTCTGTAACTCTAAACAGGTAACCTGTAAAGGCGTTTAAAGAGTTGCCTATGGAGATTTTTAAGTACAGTAATTTTTCGATATTCCACGAGTGTGAGCAATTTTAAAGCATGACATGTTAGTTATCTTTTAACTCAGTAGAACATCGTCTTTCACATCTTACAAAAAAATGTGGGTATATATTGTGTTTTTTTTTTAACTCATTAAAATGTAATGTTTCCAGGAAAGTTTTATCTGCAAAACCACTGTGCGAATACTGTGTGCAACGATCGTCATTTTATTCCTCAGGGTCTCTGCTAAAAAAAAATGTAGAATGTTTGGGGGTTATAAGTAATTTTCTAGCAAAAAATACTGATTTAAAACGGAGTTCCACCCAAAAGTGGAAGCTCTGCTCATCTGCCTCCTCCCCCCCTCCGGTGGCACATTTGGCACCTTTCGGAGGGAGGGGGAGCGGGTATCTATTTTTGACAGGCACCCGTCCCTACTTCAGAGAGATCTCGCCCTAGGTAATACTAAAATAGAGCGTCTCCATCTAAATTTGCCCCACCCCTTCCTGTTTAAGATCCACCGCTTCATCTGTAAACTTCACTCCTTCCTCTTTAGGCTCCACCTCTTCCTATTAGAGTGCCACCTCTTCCTCTCTGTATCTTCCTCTCTGTACATTAAAAGCACATAACGAGGGCAGTTCACTTTTGGGACAGTCGCAGCATGAATCCCTGAGATCTAAGGATGTGACTCTCTTCAAAATTGAAGGACTACAAGTCCCAGCAGGAACCCCTAAGATCTAAGCATGTGACCCCCTTAGATCTCATGGATTCATGCTGGGACCTATAGACCTTCACTAGTTGGGGGTTGGGGAGGTGACACATCCTCAGCTCTGAGGAGCTCATGCTGGGACCTGTAGTCCTTTACTTTTGGTGGGGGCAGGGTCACTGCAGTGCCCAGCTCCCTCATGGCACACATGGTTCCAATCCATCCCTGGCACCCGCCCCGGCCTCACCTCAGAGTGTTTAGAGTTGGTCTCAACTGAGTCCTAGCAGTTCCCTTCCCTCTGAGCATGCTGTGCCGCCAGAGAAGATGGAGGCAATGTGTCAACAAGGTGCAACCTTTGTGAAAAAAAAAACAAAAAAAAAAAACAAGGTGCAGTCACTACTTCTGCATAAAGGCATCAATCACCCATTGGATCCCCCATGGAATGCTGGAAAATCCTGATCACTATTGAAGGAGCAACGATGGTAGTCCAATCACCATGTGAGACCAGGTCACCATAGAAGGTAACTGGCCTCTTAGGCTCCATTCACATCGGTGCATTCATAGAATGCATGAAAAATTGCCTGTTTTCATGTGTATTCACGGGACAAACTAAATTTGTGAGTCACGCTTGTGCTGCCATTAATTGTTAATGACACCTCAATTGCGGCAAGCAGATGCTTGCTTTTGCGCATGGCAAAATGCACCAAATGTGCGGTTAAAGAAATGTGCAACGCTCATCACCAATGAGGTGCAGGAGCTTACAGTATTTGGCACATTTTTCATGTGTAGGACACTCTATTCAAGCGAATGGGCTGCCCTGCGCTTGGCATGCGAAAATGCAGAAAGAAAAGCACACGTGTGAATGGGATCTTAGTGATGATGAGTTGTCGCTAATGACGGAAACATTTATCTGAAATGGCATTCTTATCAACATCTTTATCCCAGTCCCAGGACATGATCACCCCAATCCATGGTCAGCATTTCATACACCCATCATCCAGGTAGTCCCACCCAGATCACGCTCACCTTCTGGGCAGATCCCACCATAATTATGTAGGATCTACCTAATCACGGCTACAATCCTCTCAGCTAATATATTTTTTTTTAGTTCCTATGAAGGCTCAGTAACTCAAATAAGGGTGATGATGTGATCTCAGGACACAACCCTAAACACCATCACCCCAATCCATGATTGAAATTCCATATCAAAAGTAAAAACAAACAATGCTTGCCACAAATGAATAAGTAATGCAAAACACAACACAAATTAACAACTTGCCAACCGGCTCACACCGATATACTTCGGCAAAGTGGCGCGTACCAGTACGTCGCCTAGGGTGACCGCATTTCCAAACTGGCATTCAGGAACAATTTTGCCAAGGACCGAGGGGGGGGGGCTGTGTTGAATGTAGTCTCGGAGTTGACGGGGATTTCAGGGGCGGATGATTTGTCAGGTGAATGGCTTTTTTTAGCACTTATATCATCCCAACACCATGCTTGATATGGTGTCAGGATGATCAAATCACATTATTTCTATTACTACATCATACCTCCCAACATTTTGAAATGGGAATGAGGAACAACTACTAGCAAATGTATGTAGGCATAGGACACACCCCCTGCCACACCCCCTTAAAGGAGAATTAACCCAAAAAAAGTTAAATCAAATCCACAAGGGTTTTTTTTTTACCACAACTATTCCTTTATATTGGCCTTTAAAGTGGTTGTAAACCCTTACAACACACTTTGACCTACAGGTAAGCCTAGATTAAGGCTTACCTGTGGGTCCAAGAAATATCTCCTAAACCGTGTATTTGCCCGAAGACAGGCACCACTGTCTACAGCGCATGCGCCGTAGACAGCGGCGCACAGGCGCACTGAGCGCGGCATCGTCAACGACGAAGATGGCTCACGTGTCGGCTCCCGTGCGCATGCGCAGGAGCTGCGAGACCCCACCGAGAAGATGGATGTGCCGGACTACAGGGGACAGCGGTGACTTCACTGGCTCCTGTGTCAGGTAAGTGACACATAATAGACTACTATGCGATGCATAGTAGTCCATTATGCTTTACCTTTGCAGGGAATGAAAGAGGAAGTAAACCCATCAGGGTTTACTTCCTCTTTAAAGGAGGAATGAGGGACAGAGGGACATTGCTCCAAATCAGGGAAAGGCCCTCGAAATCAGGGACATTTGGAAGTTATGCTACATTGTAATATGTAATGAAATAGTTCAACTCACCATAATGCAGAATCAGTGGGAACCCTGAGCTTGTCAGTTGCCACCAGATGCAGCATGCCATCATCGACTGCTACCAGATACAGTGTGTCACTTGCCACCGTGGCAGTGAGGCCCGGTAACCTGTTTTAGAGCATGCTGAAGTGGGCCCAGAGAAGATAGAGGAGGGGGGTGTCAGTGGCTTCACTAGGGTGTCACCCCACTGGTGCGGAAAACATGGTGTCCCCCCTCAGTAAAGACCCCCCCTTTATTAAGTATAGACCCTCTCCCTCAGTATAGATCCCCCTTCCTCAGTATAGATCCCCCTCCCTTAGTATAGATCCTCCTCCCTCAGTATAGATCCCCCTCCCTTAGTATAGATCCTCCTCCCTCAGTACATACCGCCCTTCCCAATAAGTACAGACCACCCTCCCCAATAAGTACAGACCCCCTCACTAAGTACAGACCCCCCTCCCTCAGTATAGATCCTCCTCCCTCAGTACATACCGCCCTTCCCAATAAGTACAGACCACCCTCCCCAATAATTACAGACCCCCTCACTAAGTACAGACCCCCCTCCCTCAGTATAGATCCCTCTCCCTCAGTACAGACCCCCCCAATATGTATAGACCCCCCAATAATTTCAGACCCCCCTCAGTACAGACACCCCCTCCCTCAGTATAGATCCCCCTCAGTATGGACTCCCCCAATATGTATAGACCCCCCTCAGTATAGACCCCCTGCTAAGTACAGACCCCCCCCTCAGTACAGACCCCCTATGGTACAGACCCCACCGCTAAGTACAGACCCCCTCAGTACAGACAGGCGGGGGGCGGTCTCAGCTCCCCTCGGCTTGGGAGGGCTTGGCTGTGCTCAGGTGAGGGGGCGGTCTCAGCTCTCCTCGGCTGGAGGCAGATGGAGCTGGAGGCAGAGCGAGCGCCAGCGCTATAGCGGGGTTTGCTCGCTCTGTCAATTTAGTGTCAATTTTAGCTAGTGTCCCAGAATGAAGGTGTCCGGGACAGACCTGCTAATTGCGGGAATGTCCCGGACAATCTGGGATATGTGGGCACCTTAATGTCGCTGCGTCTTCCAATGGTCCCAAAATAGTGTCAAAAGTGTCCAATCTGTCCGTCGCAATGTTACAGTCATGATAAAAATCGCAGATTGACGTCATTACTAATAAAAAAAAAATATTAATGAAAATGCCATAAATCTATCCCCTGTTTTGTAGATGTGATAACTTTTGCGCAAACCAATCAATATAGGCTTATTGTGATTTTTTTTACCAAAAATATGAAGAATACATATCAGCCTAAACTGTGGAACAAATTCATTTTTTATATATTTTTTGGGGATATTTATAATAGCAAAAACTAAAAAATATTGAATTTTTTCGTTTATAGCGCAAAAAATAAAAACCGCAGAGGTGATCAAATACCACCAAAAGAAAGCTCTATTTGTGGGAAAAGAAGGACATCAATTTTGTTTGGGTACAATATTGCACGACCGCACAATTGTCAGTAAAATCAACGCAGTGCCGTATCGCAAAAAAGGGCTTGGTCAGGAAGGGGGTAAATCCTTTTCGGGGCTGAAGTGGTTAAAGCCCCATAAAAGTGTCAGATAAAAATCCATGTGAGTAAATCACCCATGTGCTTCTTCAATATAATGAAATTGTGCTCCAATTCACTGTGCCAACACCAAAGAGAGATATTTCGCACTCACCAGACCGATTTTAACCCCTTGCTTACACAAGAAAGTCAATAATCGCTTGAAGATAATTTGTCCCTTGTACCCAATTTGGACAGAAGCCTAAAGCCTTCTTGTGACCTGGAATGGTGTTCTCCCTAGTGCCTCAAGCAGTACTCCAAATAGCCCCCTCTTCAACTTTAATCCGGTCCTCTTCAAAAGCTTAAACCACTTGTGGCAATATTAAAATGAGAAGGAGAAGCCTTCCGTAGTGTTAAACCACTTTACTATATTTAAAACTTGCTAAAATTGCACTTGGATTGAACCAGTTGAAAACTGCATATACAATAATAGAACCAGGGAATGCCGCCGGCTCTCTAGCGTGTGTTTCAGTTAACCAGGAAGTGATGTAACGGATGTCTTTCCCTACGTGTTTTGTCATCAGTAAGCAACTTCCTCAGGAGTAGTTTCAAATATAATAAAATGGTTTAACCGGAAGGCTTCTCCTTCTCATTTTAATACTGCCACAAATGGTTTAAGCTTTTGAAGTGGACTGGATTAAAGGTAAAGAGGGGGCTATTTGGAGTAGTTCTTTATTCAAAATTTCATACTCCCACCTTCCAGGCAGTCAAACCCAGATCATACTCACTTTCTGGGCAGTGTCACCCTAATTAGGTGGGAACAGCCCAATCATGATTGCGATCCCCTCAGCTAATACATTTTTTTAGTTAATAAACATGCTCATTAGCACAAATAAGGATGATGCTGTGATTTTGGTACACAACCCTGAAGGCAAACCATCAAGACAGAAGTCAACAATTTTCCTGGCAAATTCAAGACAGTTGGCATCTATGAATTGGTCCTAACTTGCATTACAAGTCTCTCCCTCTTTCGTTCTTGATAAATAATAAATTCACAATAAACTTGTGTCAGAAAAAAATTGTGGGACATGAAGTTGAGGATCAGATTAAAGTCAAATTTTTACTAGCTTACAAACTGTGATTGGTGGAGTTCTTTATTTCTATGCATCAGTGTTCTTCAAGAAGAAAAAAAACATTGTGCTCCAGCTCATTGTACTGACTTTGGCTGAACTTTCCAAGTTTTACTGGAGGGGGAACCCTTCCCCGCAATTTATGTTGAAACAAATCCCTTTGATGTCACAGATGTCTTAAGTAAAATCATTTCCTCTATCCACAATGAATGCCTGATGCAATTCTGGCAAAATTCCATTTATTTTTTTTAACATTGAGTGCAATGTGAAGGTTTGGCTTGGCTCAGATCTGGTCAAGTCATCTGTAGGTTGTTCTGTTTAACAAAACCATTTTTTTTTTTTTTGGACTAGTTCATTCCATGTGCATTTCTCTTTGTGCCTTTGTGTTCTACTCCACCCAATTCCTAAGATACTAAGTCTTCATCACTGCTTTGTCATGAACTTCGAGATCTTTTAGCATAATGAGGAGGTCTCTGTCTTTTCATTGTCCTGCCAAGTCATGGAAAACCATATGCCTGATCTAACTGAAATCCACAATAATGCAGCATAGTCCAATTGGGAAGTGTGCCATTTGTGGGCGTTGATGGTTTCCATTTTCAGACACAGAGATCTGTTATTTTTAGGTGTCTCAGAATGAGAAGGACGATCTTGGGAGCGCAAGAAGGATCTGTAACGAGGGAAGAAACATTTATTATCAATGGTACTCTTGATCCTTTTATTTTGCTGACAATGCTATGTGGGTAATAACACAAAATCTTTTGAAGCAACTGTCTGTTGCTTTGCCCATTGAGCCATCTTTGGCCTGCCCAGCCTACCAAGGGATATCCTGTAGAACAGGGGTGTCCAACCTTTTGACATTTCTGGGCTACATTGGAAGAAGAGAAATTGTCTTGGGCTGCACATAAAATACACTAACCATAATGAGAGCTGATGAGCACAAAATGTCAGGTAGATCACAAGATAACGATCACTGATATAAAGAATGTACCTTGTCTAAGTAAAAAAAAAAAATTTTTTTTGTAAAATATTTTATCGTGAAAGAGGGCAACATAAAACTAGTGAGGTATTTGACACTGTTTTTGATAAACTAACTTATCAATCTGGTTGGATGGGTGGAGTAGCAATTCTCAATTAATTCTAAAGATATTTTGGTTCTAATTTTGCTCTTTGTGTGCTTCATCCTTTAAAATATTTACTCACAAATATAAGTGCTGCCAAAGACTGATGACATGAATAAGTCGTGATTGTGAAGAGTGGGATATTTTTCTATGGGAATATAAAAAGTATAAAAGTCCAGTAAACAAACACTATCACATTTTTCTTAGTCTGCTAAATTTAAATGCATTTTTAGGTAAATTTACAATTTTGTGTTGGGCTGTATTCATAGCCGTCTTGGGCCACATTCTGCCCGTGGACCACAGGTTGGACACCCCTGCTGTAGAGAAACAGGAGATGGCTGTCTATAACTTAAGCTGTAGATAGACTTGTGACCTCTTTCTGGCACCTTCACAGACTCTCCCACTTTTGGTTTTTATATACTGGATTTACGCACGGTTATCCAGAGGTGGGCAAGTAATACAAGAATAGTTTTTGTTAAACACTTCACATCTAAAACAACCTATTGATCTTCAGGTTTTGCTTTACAGGCAGTAAGTTGTTCGTAAGTCGATGTTGTTTGTAAGTCGCAACACTGCATTTGTAAGTGTAACTTTCGGTCGGAACACTGCATTAGTAAGTGTAACTGCCACCTGTGCATGGATGTGGGATGTACCGGGTGCTTGTTATGTTACCTGGGGTGTAGTACGACAGTGTGGGATGTGTTTGGAAGTGCTCAAAAGTGCTCGAAAGGTATCCAGGACCCACATGGAGCACAAGTGGCCAGCATTTGAGGCCGTTTATAGGTAGGAGTCGGTCGCAAATCGGGTGTTCATAACTCAGGGAGTGCCTGTAGTTTATAAATCAAAGGGGGAACGGAGATTCACTGTCCAAGGACTACGGCAATGAAACGCTCTACCAACCAACATCCGCTTGGAAGAAAACCACCTGGACTTCAGGAAAAAACTCAAGACCTTCCTCTTCTACAAGTTGGACAACAAAAGCTCTTCGTAGAGCCTTGAGGCGATTCAGTTCACGCTGTGCGTTATACAAATTATTTCATTCATTCATTCATTCATAAATCATCAAACACAAAAAAACAAGAACTACTTTCTCCTGATGAACACCTCATGAAGATCATCCTTCAAATAACACATCACTCTGGGCAAGATATCACTGATCATTTCTGATTTCAGAATTGTTTCTATGTTTCTATACTGTATGTCATGAAACTAGGCTCATCCAGGAAAAGACAAAAATGAGGTACAAGGTCACTGTCATCCTCCATGTATCCAATAGAAGCATAAATTCAAAGAGAGAGCTGGATTCTCATAACAATCTTTCACATTACTTTATTTGGTAAAAGACAAGCAATCTGTGACATCCAAACAAACCAAGCAGAACACTAATGCATTTCAGCCAAAGTCTTAGTCATAACTATGCCTAAATCTATATAGGGCCATGTGGAGCTAGAGACAGGAAGGGGTGTGTGTCCCCTTTTTTTTCTTGTTGCTTTGCTTTGTAGACATTTTCTTGGCGTTATTTTGGGCACTGATTCAGAAAATTGCTAAACCTCATCATCTCTAGTTTCTTAGATATGGTCAAATTTGTATAATTTTTTAGTCAGTTTTTGAAATGATCCTGCTGATCAACTTTTTCTTCCATTACCTAGTTTGTGTTTTAGTGTACAAGTTAGCAGACATAGTGATAGTGTTTACGTACTACGCACACCTCCGGCAGCATTTTTTACTGACAAAACATGGAAATATTACTGGTGGAGCACATTTTTTACTGACAACATAAAAAATGGCAGAACTCCTATTAAAAATGAAGACATTTGATATTTAAACAAAATATGGAAACATTGACAATACTCATAGCAAGTAATTTGCCTGGTTTACACTTAGAAAGTTAACACAGCATGACAAATTATCAGCCCCTGATATTTACAGACAGTTGTAAAAATCACTGACTTTTACAAATTGTCAGTAAATTTACTGAAGGTTTGCACTCTCCAATTTTAGTAGCTGAACCCCATGCCTCTTGAAAATTAACTCTTGACACAATTACATATAGTCTTCTTTGCTGTACTACCCAGCCAATCCATCGACAAAACTGTAAGTTCCATGTTGGATGGTGTTGGAGCTTACACAGACTTGATACCTCCTTGGAGGAGGTCAAATGTTCCCCATACACAGAAGTGCTCTTATTTCTTGAGGGCTCAGATAAAGCAGCAGGAAAGAGCCAGAGAAGTTGGTATACGTGGGTTGGGAGTGGGCTTTCAGGAGATATTGTAACTTTGCCCTAAAGTGGCAAAGTTTACATTATTGAGTTCCCCGTGTGACAGAGTACATGTAGTACCTTATCCCATCTCCATAGGCGCCCTAAATCATTGTCTGTGATGTTTGACAGGGTGCCCCTGCTCTCGGTGCACTGCTAGCAAAGAGCGAAGAAGACAATTTTGCAAAACATGTTGGGATCCGAAACTACATCTTGACCACCTCTATATATGGACATAAGTGATCATTGTGATATGTATAAGTACTGTTTTTTACTGAACCTTACTTTTTAATTCCATGTGTGTTTTTCTCTGATTATGGGCACCATAATCCCGCTATACCCTGTTGCTCTAATTTATACTCAATAGGGATGAGGTGCCAGATACTATACTGTCACCCAATCGTTATTCAAGCTATTAGCCCTTGTACACACGGTCGGAGATTCCGACGGAACTTGTCCGATCGGACCGTTTTGTCGGATATTCCGACTGCGTGTGGTCTACATCGGACTGCTTCCGTTGGAGTATCCAACGGACCAAGTTTTCCAACTCGTTGGTAAAATTTTCCGACAAAATGCTCCGATCGTACATACTCCGATCATGTGTAGAGAATTCCGATCGGACAAAGTGCCACGCATGCTCAGATCAAATTCCTACACCAAAGCTATTGGCTACTAGCGTGAACGTAGTCCTCTCGTAACCAAATAACGTCATCACGTTACGTACGATCTGACTTTTCGACAACTTTGTCTGACCGTGTGTATGCAACAGTTTCGGACAAAATCCGTCTGACAAAATCCGACGGATTTGGTTGTCGGAATGTCCGACCGTGTGTACAAGGGCTTAGTGATAATTCTTCTTTAAACCTCATATAAGTTATCCTTGTTAACCTAAACCTTCCTACTAGAGTGTTATTGATTCTTTGGTTAAGTATATAAATCCTCCTTATGTATCAGCCTGATTGCCTTCATGGTTTATGTCATACAAAAAGGGCGTTATGCATTCTCTGTTTTATTAGTACAATATGTTGTTTAGTAACATTTAGTTACTAGATGTAACAGGAGGTCATGAACTGTAGTGTCAGCGGCTGCCGATGTCTTCCAGACCACAGCTATGCGTCAGCTACTGCTCTACCATTTGCTTTGAGTTTCTTTTCAAATCAGGGGAGCACTTCAGTCAAAACAAAAATTATCATTAAATGCATATAATATCGGATCACATCCATTTTATGTAAGCTTTCTTTAGTAAGGTCACATTTGTGACAGGTTTGTGTTAAGGTAAACCAAGTATAAACCCAAGCTATTCAAATCAAAACGTATGGCAAAACCAAGAACACTTCTCAACATGATCAGTAGGTCAAATATAGGCAGCTGAAGCTATGTACTAATCTGAAAAGTATCCAGTGGTATCCAGAAATACAGGCAACTGAAGTCTTTTTAGTTTTTTTTAGTTTTGGATGCAGTATGGAAGGGCTAAAATGCTATACACAGCGCCAGCGTGAGTATCCATCATACTGCTTGCAATGGCAAGTGCTCATTAGTCAGTGTGACCCCATGACTGGGCTGATCAATAAAAAGCATTTCTTTCTTCTGGGACCCCTTAAGAAGAAGCTTAAAAGTGCTTCTCATTGGTCAGTACCATCATGGACCAATGAACATTTTCCATTGAGAGCTTTATGATGGATACTTACTCTATGGCTGTATATTCTGGTGTATGGCATCATAGCCACTACGTGCAGTGGGGTCCAGAAAGTTGGACAGGATATTTGGATTTGGTTCACCCTTTCTTTTTTCACGAATTTACCATTTAAACCAACAGAAGGGGCACAAGACAAAAATCAGAAAAGAGTCAAAATAGCTTTCATGGTTTACAATAAAACAGCCAATGTATTTCAGGGGCCAATGTCCTTTACCAAGGCTTAGAATCTAGTAAAATGTAGGCTGAACTGAAGGAAAGACAACATATTGCTCTGCATAGGTAAAATATCATTATAATAATAGTTGTTTTATTGTGAACTATTAAAGCTTTTTGGACTCTTACTATTTTGGTCTTGTATCAATGGGAAACCTGAGCTTAGGATGATGCATACAACCCCCTTGGTTAAATAGATTTCACGTCAGAGGTTCCCCCATCACATTCAAGTCCCCTCGCATCACTTCAGAGGTTCTCCCATCACATTTGAGGTCCCCCATCACATCAGAGACCCCACATCACATCAAGGGCTTTCTTTCATGAGAGACACACTATACATGAAAACCCCATTCACAGCAGAGTCTGCCCATCACATCAGAGTCCCTTCATTATAACAGGGTTCACTCATCACCACACAGTCCCTTCCATTACAGAATCCTCTTTTTTGATCAGAATCTCCTCCACCACAAAGCCCCCTAGTCAGAGAGTCCCCATCACAGTCGCCTCTTCACAGATCCTTACCTTTTGGCTCCAGCAGAGGGCAGGAGGTGTGCCTAGTGTCAGAAACCATGAATCAGACCGAGACAGAAGTACAATTAAATCACACTTGCTTATTAAATAAAAATAAAAAGGTAAATAGAAAAAGCATAGTCAAAGCATAGCCAGAGTCCAGTAACCGGATCGAGTAGTCAGCCAGGCCAGAGTTCAATAACCAGATCGGGTAACAAGCCAGGCCAGAAGTCAGGGATCCAAGTAGAGCAACAGTAAGCAGGATAAGGAGCCAGAAGGGATGTCAGCAAGCCAGTCTTTAAACAGAACCGCAGGAGATGGTTTCTTGTGATGTGACCAAGGCGAAGGCAGAGGTGAAGTGAGCTGGACAGCTTTAAGTAGGCAGATCAGACGAGGATCAGGAACAGCTGGTAACTGTGGAGAGAGATGAGAGCTGGCAATTAGCCGACAGCTGAGCAGCCAGCCCAGAGAAGGAAGGGCTAAGCCAGCCCTGACACCTAGTCTGGAGGACTTCCGTCCTCTCCTGAATGCTGGGGGTAGCTCTGCATGCCACCTGCTTTGAATCAGTGTCATGCTGCCTTGTGTCCAGGCCCTAGACCGTCATTGGTTGTTTTGGCAACTCATGAAGCTGATCCAGCACAAACTGGGTCCTGTGCTTGCAGCACCCCAGAGGAGCCCAAACAGCACCCCAGTAGAGAAACGCTGCCCTACTCAAAAACAAAACACACAAAAAAGAACTTTAGACTGATAGTTATACTCTACCAGTGATGGCGAACCTTGGCACCCCAGATGTTTTGGAACTACATTTCTCCTGATGCTCAACCACACTACAGAGTGCATGAGCATCATGGGAAATGTAGTTCCAAAACATCTGGGGTGCCAAGGTTTGCCATCACTGGGTCTAGTCTAATAATAATTATTAATAAAATAATCAGATTATTTTATATCATATTAACAATAATAGAATATTACTATAATAATAATACAAATTATTATTAACACTAATTGTTATTATTAACACTAACGACACCAATAATAATAATTACTATTAGTATTACTAGTATAATTGTTATTATTATTATTTTTATACTTAATAACATGTGCCTATGCATTGCATCTTCATATGCTAAATCTGAATTGCCTAATCTCCTTTAATTGTAAATGTAGAATGTACTTTTAAAGGACTACTGATCTGTCCCATAGACTTCAAAAACCATTACCAAACACTTTAATCAGCAATTATATAAGAGAGTTGTGAAAGAGTTACTGGATATTTTGCCCTGTGGTTCAACCACCACATCAACCGCCCACACACGCTCACTCCTACAGTAAGAGGCCACAGTGGCTTAATAACCACAACATCTACTCCTCATATTGTACATACATTAAGCAGACTTTATTCTGAAAACGAGATCCTAATGGTTTCCAGGCCGGTGTCAATGCAAACACCCAGCTGTAGTGGGTCAGGGGAGTTGGCATTTCATCAGCGGGCTGGCATGGAGCCAGAGGAAATGACACATTCATTCAAGTTTCTGCCGACCAGGGATTGTGATTCTTTGCAGAGGTGAGACTAACTGCTGGTTAAAGCCCCGTAGCTCTGTTAAATAAGACCTTTTTTTTTTTTTATTTGCAAATGAATTAATAATATTAAAATGAATATGAAATAATAACAATAACAACACCAATAATATTAATAGTAATTACCATTTACAATTATTATTAACATTTATTAAAGTACCTTTACTTTGACAATGATGCGACATATAGAAAAGCAAATACTTAACTAAATTTCCACTGTATTTTAAAGCAGCGCGGTAACGCGTGTTAAAACTTTAAATTACACCCTAATGCACCTCCAGAGTGCAGCTGTATTACAATGCACGATGTGCATTGTGATATGCTGCATAAAATGCATCAAGGCCTACATTTTCTTGTGTTGAGATGCATTGCAGCCTATCCATTTTGAATGGGGAGCTTAACACAACATATTTCAATACACCAAAGAGCATTCAGGTGTGATTGGTCCATTAGAGGGGCAATTACAGTGGTTTTGGGGTCAATATAATTATACATGAGTACTGCTTGGACCTTGAAGAAGGGGACATACCCCGAAAGCTTGTCCTGAAAAATTGTATGTTAGTGTGTTAGTGCAAATAAATAAAAAAAGTATCACAGACAGGACAGTCATTTTCTCTGTCACAATTGCACTAATACGGCTACAATCACATCAAGTAAACTTATACCCAAAATGCCGTATATTTTACCTTTTTCAGACTCTGTCTCATTGAGATTCCACATAATCCATCTAAACATGCAGGCAAGGTGGGTGGGGGTGAGGCTTACAAGGGAACAGGAACACAGGAGGAACAGGATCGGGATGGAATCGGGTGCAGGCTCAGGTTGGGCATGAGCTATTGGGATCTGTAAATAGCAAGCTGCTTCTCATAGAACAGCTATGAATAGACATGTGCAACCTATAAATACGTGAAAAGGCGTCTGAACCTGTGTCTGCTTGCTGTAATTGAAAGTGTGTATAATTCATATGCAATATTTTTGTTTTCCAAAAAAAAAAAAAAGTACATTTTTTTATGCATTTTTTTTTAGCCTGGAACATAATAAAGAAAGAAAGAGAATTATAGAACTATACATTCCTTTTACTTTTGAAAATGCTTACCGTAATTGAAATTAAATATATTTTGTCTGCAATGTTTCCTGTAAATAAAGTTCCATAGACATAACACATTTAATTTATGCCAAAGTAAAATAGGCTCTGAACCAGGTGTTATATACTGTATTTGCCCTGGATATAATGGGAAAAGGTGAAGCAAAACATCATAAGACTAATGAAAATGTATGATATTTTAGTGCAGTTCTGGGAGTTTTGCTGAAATGTCTTTTTATGAAATTGGGGCCAAATTGATGTTGGACTAATGATGTGGAATTCATATACAGCTAGATTGTTGATGATTCAGGATTCATACCTAGCAAGAGATTGTTTAAAACTTACACCCAGGTAGATCAGTAATGGTTTAAAATACATACCCAGCCAGATCAGAGATGGTCCACAACTCCTACCAAGCTAGACCATTGATGGCTCAGAACTCATACCCATTTAGACCAGAGTCGGTCCAGATCTCCTACCAAGCTTGACTGTTGATGGCTCGGAAATCATACCCAGTTAGACTTGTGATGGTCTAAGGTTGATACCTAGCTAGAGATTAGTGATGGACGAACGTTTCGCCCGGCGGTCGTTTCGCGGCGAATTTCCGACATTCGCGGTCCGCACGTTCGAACGCCTTTTTCCGTCGTTCGCCGCGGCGGACTTACGTGTTTAATGTATACAAGAACTTTAACCTTTGGTGACACGTTTATCATGTGATACAGGACAGCCAATTGAGACATGACAGCACATGGACACTTGTACATTCCCCCTAACCTATAAATACACCCGATCCGGTGGCCATTTTACATTCTTTCTTCTGTTACGATAGGGACAGGTTCCTGTGTGGAGTAGGGAGAGATAAACCACTAGCTATTTGGTACACAAAAGTTCTTTTCAGGACTGGTATAGGTGTTAGGTGTTGATAGGTTTGCTGTGCTGCTGATTCTTGCAGCAGCCTGAGTGTCTTTTGTTAGTTTAGAGAAAGGGAAAGGACGGTGTATGCTACAGGGACAGCCAGATTAGTCTTTCATCATCATCATCATCATCATCATCATTAGCTGTTACTATCAAGGTCCACAAAAGAGCTGTTCCAGTAACCACTAATCGTTCTCTTTTTTTGCCAATTTGTATAGGGACAGGAAGGAAGCAGTGTTGTCAGGCAGTGAGGGTAATTTTAAAGACTTGCTGTTATTATTAGTTCCACAAAGGTTCTTTTCAGGACTGGTATCAGTGGTACAGTAATAGGCTTGTACATGTATAATATTCTTTCTTCCAAATATAGAAAGGATATTATACTTGACTGCTGCCCTTCTGCTGCAGTCTGCTAAACATTCACAACTCACTTGTTCCACAAAAGTTCTTATAAGGACTGGTAACTTGGTATAGGGTGCTACGGTACATAGGCTTGAGTGCGGTACAGTCTGCTGTTCTGTAAGGACCGCTATCGGTCCACAATAGATAGGGTTGACGTGCACCACTGCTGACCGCTGCCCTATACTGCAGCAGTCCTTCAGCGGTATAGGGACTGACGTACAGTCTGCTAATCACTAACACACAACCTGCTTGTTCCACAAAAGTTCTTATAAGGACTGGTAACTTGGTATAGGGTGCTACGGTACATAGGCTTGAGTGCGGTACAGTCTGCTGTTCTGTAAGGACCGCTATCGGTCCACAATAGATAGGGTTGACGTGCACCACTGCTGACCGCTGCCCTATACTGCAGCAGTCCTTCAACGGTATAGGGACTGACGTACAGTCTGCTAAACACTAATACACAACCTGCTTGGTCCACAAAAGTTCTTATAAGGACTGGTAACTTGGTATAGGGTGCTACGGTACATAGGCTTGAGTGCGGTACAGTCTGCTGTTCTGTAAGGACCGCTATCGGTCCACAATAGATAGGGTTGACGTGCACCACTGCTGACCGCTGCCCTATACTGCAGCAGTCCTTCAGCGGTATAGGGACTGACGTACAGTCTGCTAAACACTAATACACAACCTGCTTGGTCCACAAAAGTTCTTATAAGGACTGGTAACTTGGTATAGGGTGCTACGGTACATAGGCTTGAGTGCGGTACAGTCTGCTGTTCTGTAAGGACCGCTATCGGTCCACAATAGATAGGGTTGACGTGCACCACTGCTGACCGCTGCCCTATACTGCAGCAGTCCTTCAGCGGTATAGGGACTGACGTACAGTCTGCTAAACACTAATACACAACCTGCTTGGTCCACAAAAGTTCTTATAAGGACTGGTAACTTGGTATAGGGTGCTACGGTACATAGGCTTGAGTGCGGTACAGTCTGCTGTTCTGTAAGGACCGCTATCGGTCCACAATAGATAGGGTTGACGTGCACCACTGCTGACCGCTGCCCTATACTGCAGCAGTCCTTCAGCGGTATAGGGACTGACGTACAGTCTGCTAATCACTAACACACAACCTGCTTGTTCCACAAAAGTTCTTATAAGGACTGGTAACTTGGTATAGGGTGCTACGGTACATAGGCTTGAGTGCGGTACAGTCTGCTGTTCTGTAAGGACCGCTATCGGTCCACAATAGATAGGGTTGACGTGCACCACTGCTGACCGCTGCCCTATACTGCAGCAGTCCTTCAGCGGTATAGGGACTGACGTACAGTCTGCTAAACACTAATACACAACCTGCTTGGTCCACAAAAGTTCTTATAAGGACTGGTAACTTGGTATAGGGTGCTACGGTACATAGGCTTGAGTGCGGTACAGTCTGCTGTTCTGTAAGGACCGCTATCGGTCCACAATAGATAGGGTTGACGTGCACCACTGCTGACCGCTGCCCTATACTGCAGCAGTCCTTCAGCGGTATAGGGACTGACGTACAGTCTGCTAAACACTAATACACAACCTGCTTGGTCCACAAAAGTTCTTATAAGGACTGGTAACTTGGTATAGGGTGCTACGGTACATAGGCTTGAGTGCGGTACAGTCTGCTGTTCTGTAAGGACCGCTATCGGTCCACAATAGATAGGGTTGACGTGCACCACTGCTGACCGCTGCCCTATACTGCAGCAGTCCTTCAGCGGTATAGGGACTGACGTACAGTCTGCTAAACACTAATACACAACCTGCTTGGTCCACAAAAGTTCTTATAAGGACTGGTAACTTGGTATAGGGTGCTACGGTACATAGGCTTGAGTGCGGTACAGTCTGCTGTTCTGTAAGGACCGCTATCGGTCCACAATAGATAGGGTTGACGTGCACCACTGCTGACCGCTGCCCTATACTGCAGCAGTCCTTCAGCGGTATAGGGACTGACGTACAGTCTGCTAATCACTAACACACAACCTGCTTGTTCCACAAAAGTTCTTATAAGGACTGGTAACTTGGTATAGGGTGCTACGGTACATAGGCTTGAGTGCGGTACAGTCTGCTGTTCTGTAAGGACCGCTATCGGTCCACAATAGATAGGGTTGACGTGCACCACTGCTGACCGCTGCCCTATACTGCAGCAGTCCTTCAGCGGTATAGGGACTGACGTACAGTCTGCTAAACACTAATACACAACCTGCTTGGTCCACAAAAGTTCTTATAAGGACTGGTAACTTGGTATAGGGTGCTACGGTACATAGGCTTGAGTGCGGTACAGTCTGCTGTTCTGTAAGGACCGCTATAGGTCCACAATAGATAGGGTTGACGTGCACCACTGCTGACCGCTCACCTATACTGCAGCAGTCCTTCAGCGGTATAGGGACTGACGTACAGTCTGCTAATCACTAACACACAACCTGCTTGTTCCACAAAAGTTCTTATAAGGACTGGTAACTTGGTATAGGGTGCTACGGTACATAGGCTTGAGTGCGGTACAGTCTGCTGTTCTGTAAGGACCGCTATCGGTCCACAATAGATAGGGTTGACGTGCACCACTGCTGACCGCTGCCCTATACTGCAGCAGTCCTTCAGCGGTATAGGGACTGACGTACAGTCTGCTAAACACTAATACACAACCTGCTTGGTCCACAAAAGTTCTTATAAGGACTGGTAACTTGGTATAGGGTGCTACGGTACATAGGCTTGAGTGCGGTACAGTCTGCTGTTCTGTAAGGACCGCTATCGGTCCACAATAGATAGGGTTGACGTGCACCACTGCTGACCGCTGCCCTATACTGCAGCAGTCCTTCAGCGGTATAGGGACTGACGTACAGTCTGCTAAACACTAATACACAACCTGCTTGGTCCACAAAAGTTCTTATAAGGACTGGTAACTTGGTATAGGGTGCTACGGTACATAGGCTTGAGTGCGGTACAGTCTGCTGTTCTGTAAGGACCGCTATCGGTCCACAATAGATAGGGTTGACGTGCACCACTGCTGACCGCTGCCCTATACTGCAGCAGTCCTTCATCGGTATAGGGACTAAGAGTTTTGTCACAGGGTCATTTAAAAAATGACAGGCAGAGGAAGAGGCAGGCCCTTCCGCAGGGGTGGTAGGGGTAGGGCAGGAGCAACAGGCTTGAGCCAAAGTGGGAAGTTGCAGAAGGTGCGTTCAATTACTTTAAAGGATGCACCAGACTTGGTTGAGTGGCTCGCTCAGCCTTACTCTTCTGCACCCTCCTCATCCTCTCGATCTGCACCCTCTTCTTCACTCTCTGCTATGTGCACCCCCAAAGACACTACCACCAACAACACGACCACCACCACCACCACCACATACCTTCCGCTTGAGTCACTGGAATTATTTTCCGATCCATATCAAGAGGACATTTCTGATGCGCAGCCACTCTTGGTATTGGATCAGGAAGAGGAGGTAGCAACAAGCGCTACTCAGCAGTCTGACGCCAGTACCCAGATCAGCCCAAGGAGGAGGTTGGTCCCCGGTGTTGCTGCCTACTCCGAGATCTCTACTTATAGCGGTGGGGAAGGTGACGTTGATGATGACGTGTCTAGTGATGTCACGTGGGTGCCCACAAGAGAGGAAGAGGAGGGGAGTTCAGAGGGAGATATGGACCAGCAGATAGGGAGGAGAAGCAGCAATGACTTACATTGCACAGCAGGGACAAAGCAGACTGCAAATGTATCAGGAGCGAGTCATCGACCATGTACGGTCACATCTGGCGCTCCCAGGACACCGGCACATGGCTCCGCAGTGTGGGCTTTTTTTAACGTGTCCGCTGCTGACAATAGCGTTGCCATCTGCAATCTTTGCAGTCAACGCGTTAGTCGCGGTAAGCCCAATACTCACCTAGGGACGACCGCCTTAAGAAGGCACATGAGCAGCCATCACCGAGCCCAGTGGGAGCAACGGAACACACAAAGCCACACTGCAGGCTCTCACCGTCCAGCCTCGTCTTCTACTTCTCCTTCTCCTCTCTCCTCACAATTGTCCTCCACTCCACCTTCCATCACGCCAAGCTCACATTTTTCTGCAAAAAGGCAGGCTTCCGTGGGCCTAATGTTTGAGCGTAAAAAAATGATGACGCCGGATAACCCTCTTGCCCAACGGTTGGCGGCTGGCTTGTCAGAACTCATAGCCCGCCAACTACTGCCATATAAACTGGTGGACTCGGAGGCCTTTCGCAAATTTGTGGCCATTGGAACACCACAATGGAAGGTCCCAGGAAGGAAGTATTTCTCAGAGAAGGGCATCCCAGAGCTATATGGCCATGTTCAGCGGCAAGTGAATGTATCTCTGGCACACAGTGTCGGTGCCAAGATACATCTGACCACAGACACGTGGTCTAGCAAACACGGGCAGGGAAGGTATATCAGTTTTACTGCCCACTGGGTGAACCTTCTGACGGCCGTCAAGCATGTAACCCGTGGCACCCGTGTAGATTTGGTTTTACCGCCACGGATTGCATGCAGGCCTGACTCTTCTTCTCCTCCTCCTACTCCATCCTCCTCCCTCTCCTCCTCAGCTGCCTCCTCCTTTTCCGCTGCTAGCGTCTCTTCCACTGCACCGCCCAAGCTCCCCAGAACCTATTCCACATGCCAGGTGAGACGTTGCCATGCCGTGCTGCGTCTGTTGTGCCTGGAAGCAAAGAGCCACACTGGCCCGGCACTCCTTTCAGCTTTGCGTTCACAGGCAGATGAGTGGCTAACACCGCTCAATTTGACAGTTGGTAAAGTGGTGTGTGACAACGGTGCCAATCTGCTTAGCGCATTGAAACAGGGCAAAATCACGCACGTGCCGTGCATGGCACACGTCTTAAACTTGGTCGTGCAGCGATTCCTTGTCAAATACCCTGGGGTCCAGGACATCTTGCGGCAGGCAAGGAAAATCTCGGCCCATTTCAGAAGATCTTACACGGCCATGGCTCGCCTTGCTGACATTCAGCGGCGACACCATCTGCCGGTCAGACGTCTTATTTGCGATTGCCCGACGCGATGGAACTCAACCTTCTATATGCTTGATAGGCTGCTCCAGCAGAAACGTGCAGTTAACGTCTACCTGTATGAACTCTGCGAAAGAAACGGTTCTGGGGAGCTGGTTTTTTTTTCACCGCGCCAGTGGCTGCTCATGCGCGACACATGCAGACTTCTGCGGCCATTTGAGGAGATCACCAAACTGGTCAGTCGCAGCCATGGCGCCATCAGTGACATGGTACCTTATGCCTTCTTTCTGGAGCGTGCATTGCGTCGTGTCATTGATCAGGCTGTGGAGGAGCAGGAGCGGGAAGATGAGGAAGTCGCAATGCTGGATGAATTCCCAGGGGGGGCTACTCTATCTGAGACAAGTCAACAACAGGAGTCTGATGAGGAGTCAGAGGAGGATGGTGCCGGGGCGGATGAGCAGGAGCAAGAAGAGCATGCTTTAAACCTTTCTGGGATCCCTGTTGTGCGAGGATGGGGAGAGGAGAATGAAGAGGACGACATTATCCTGGATGATGAGCAGGAGCCAGGCCACCACACCGCTTCCACTTTAGTGCAAATGGGGGCCTTCATGCTCCAGTGTTTTAATAGGGACCCCCGTATAAAAAGCATGAGGGTCAAGGACCAGTACTGGGTGGCAACGTACTTAGACCCCCGGTACAAACACAAAATGGCGGAAATGTTACCGCCGTCGCAGAGGGCTGTCAGAATGCAGCACTTCCAGGCCTTGCTTCGAGAAATGCTGCATTCTGCTTTTGCGTGCGCTGGCAGAGGAGCAATTCCCACTCCCAGAGAAGGATTTGCGGGTACCAATCCAACAGCGCCTGCAAGAAGAGGCCGGTTTGAAGATGTGTTGGTGACTTCGGATATGAGGTCATTCTTTCAGCCGACCCATCGACAGGTGTCATCCGGATCCAGCATCAGGGAACGCCTAGACCGTCAGGTGTCCGACTACATTGGGTTAACGGCCGATGTGGACGCTCTGAGGAGTGATGAACCCCTAGACTACTGGGTGGGCAGGCTTGACCTCTGGCCAGAGCTTGCCCAATTTGCAATCGAACTGTTGGCTTGCCCCTCATCCAGTGTCCTGTCCGAAAGGACGTTCAGCGCAGCAGGGGGGATTGTGACCGATAAGCGTACTCGCCTAGCTCACCACAGTGTTAACTACCTCACATTTCTAAAAATGAATGAGGCATGGATCTCGGAGGAATTCAACACATGTGACCAGTAGACCATGTATATGTCTATAAACTATTTTTTTAATCAAGCACACAGACCTTCTTAATTCATTTGGCTCACTTCCTTGACCCAAAAAAGCACACCGTACTATATGCCCCTACCCTCCTCTTTGAAGAGGTTGAGCGGTGTCATATTTCTACTGGGGCTGCTTATGATATCCCTGTGCTGTGCTGACTTCCTCCTGGGGGTTCTTATTATGAAGGGATCACACTATCCCTGTGCTGTGCTGACTTCCTCCTGGGGGTTCTTATTATGAGGGGATCACACCATCCCTGTGCTGTGCTGACTTCCTCCTGGGGCTGCTTACGGTGCTGCTGTCAGTGCTGTATGTCACGGTGCTGCTGTCAGCGCTGTATGTCACGGTGCTGCTGTCAGCGCTGTATGTCACGGTGCTGCTGTCAGCGCTGTATGTCACGGTGCTGCTGTCAGCGCTGTATGTCACGGTGCTGCTGTCAGCGCTGTATGTCACGGTGCTGCTGTCAGCGCTGTATGTCACGGTGCTGCTGTCAGCGCTGTATGTCACGGTGCTGCTGTCAGCGCTGTATGTCACGGTGCTGCTGTCAGCGCTGTATGTCACGGTGCTGCTGTCAGCGCTGTATGTCACGGTGCTGCTGTCAGTGCTCTGTATTACGGTGCTGCTGTCAGATGCCTCTATCACGGTGCATGTGTCATTCCGGTATGTCACGCTGCTGGTGATCATCTCCTGCACCCTCTTCTTTGCCTACCCTGGTCCCTGACCTTCCCTCTCCTCCATTGCCTTCATTAGCTCCATAGTCCTGAATTGTTAGAACAATTTCCCAAATAAAATAAAAATGCTTGTAGTTATCGATCCCAAATTCACCTCATACATGTATTATGTCATTGTCCAGATGGTGGGACTACGTTTTACCCCCTAATAATTACCACGTGGCCGCAAATTCGACATGAAGGTTTGCAAAGTTCGCCTCCCATTGAAGTCAATGGGGCCCGCGGCGAACGTTCGGTTTCGCGAACGTTTGGGTCCGTTCGCATTTCGCTTTCGCGAAACGTCCCGTCGGAAGTTCGTCCATCACTACTAGAGATGGTCGAAACTTACACCCAGCTAGATCAGTAATGATTTAAAATTCATACCTAGCCATTGATGGTTCATAACTCATTTCTATCTAGCCCAGAGATCATTCAGGATTCATACCCAGTTAGGCCGATAAGGACACACAACTCCTACTCAGCTAGACTGGCAATGGTTTAAAATTCATAACAGGCTACACCTGTGATGGTTCAGAATTCATACCTATCTAGACTTGTAATGGTTCAGAACTCATATCTATTCAGAGTGTAGATGAACCAGAACTCCTACCAAGCTAGACCATTAATGGCTCAGAACTCATACCCATTCAGATCAGAGGTGGTGCAGAACTCCTACCAATCTAGACTGTTGATGGCTCGGAAATCATACCCAGACTGGTGATGGTCTAAGATTAATACCTAGCAAGAGATGGTTCGAAACTTACACCCCGCTAGATCAGTAATGATTTAAAGTTCATACCTAGCCGGTGATGGTTCATAACTCATTTCTATCTAGCCCAGAGATCATTCAGGATTCATATCCAGGTAGGCTGATAAGGATTCACAACTCCTACTCAGCTAGACTGGCAATGGTTCAAAATGCATACCAGGCTAGACCTGTGATGGTTCAGAATTCATACCCTGCTAGACTTGTGATGATTCAAAACTCATATCTATTAAGACCAGAGATGGCCAGAACTCCTACCAAGCTAGACCATTGATGGCTCAGAACTCATACCCATTCAGACTAGTGATGGTCCAGAACTCCTACTAAGCTAGACCATTGATGGATCAGAACTCATACCCAGCTAGACTGGTGATGATTTAAAATTCATAACAGATAGATCAATGATGGCTTGGAAATCATTTCTATGTAGACCTGAGATGAATAAAGAGTCGTATTCAGGTTAATGGATAAGGACTCAGAAATCCTACTCAGGTAAACTGCCAATGGTTTGAAATTCATACCCAACTAGACCAGTGATGGTTCGGAATTCATACCCATTCAGACTGGAGATGTGTCAGGGCTGGCTTAGCCCTTCCTTCTCTGGGCTGGCTGCTCAGCTGTCGGCTAATTGCCAGCTCTCATCTCTCTCCACAGTTACCAGTTGTTCCTTATCCAGCTCGTCTGACATGCCTACTTAAAGCTGTCCAGCTCACTTCATATTTGCCTTCACCTTGGTCACATCACAAGAAACCATCTCCTGTGGGTCTGTTTAAAGACTGGATTGCTGACATCCCTTCTGGCTCCTTATCCTGCTTGCTGTTGCTCCACTTGGATCCCTGACTTCTGGCCTGGCTGATTACCCGATCTGGTTATTGAACTTTGGATTGGCTGACAACTCGATCCGGTTACTGGACTCTGGCTATGCTTTGGATACGTTTACTCTATTTACCTTTTTATTTTTATTAATAAACAAGTGTGATTTAATTGTACTTCTGTCTCGGTCTGATTTGTGGTTTCTGACAACATGATTCAGAATTCTTACCAAGCTAGACTGTTGATGGTTCTGAACTCATACCTAGCTAGACTGGGGAGGGATCAGAATTTATAGTAGGCTAGACTGGACATACTGCAGAGCTCCTACTTAGCTAGATTAGGGATGGTTCAGAACTTAAAGTATATACAGTTGGAACTGAGATCATTTAGAATTCATACCCAACTAGACTGGCGATGATTCAAGATTTTATACCCAGCTAGACCAGTGATGGCATGGAGCTCATAGCCAGCTCAACCAGGGATGATTTGAAACTTATATCAAGCTAGACCAGCGATAGTTTGGAACTCATACCCAGTAAGAATGATGATGATTTTTGAACTCTTACCCAGCTGGACTCGGAAAAGTTTGGAA
The DNA here is from genome assembly GCF_037356315.1 of Lithobates pipiens. Classification (NCBI taxonomy): domain Eukaryota; kingdom Metazoa; phylum Chordata; class Amphibia; order Anura; family Ranidae; genus Lithobates; species Lithobates pipiens. The sequence continues at coordinate 560,758,845 of NW_027507764.1, read as the reverse complement.
TTCGTGCCCAGTTAGTTCTGCACACTGTTTAGGTGCAAGTTGCTTGATAAATACTCTTACAAATGTTTTATCTTTGTGAAGTCTGACATTGGGTAAATTTATGAGTATCAATGTAATAAATGAGTAGGAAATTCATACCGTATGAGCTTGGAATTGCAAATTAAATGAAGAAATTTCTTTTTTTTTGCTAATGCTTATTGATTTGCTATGCCAATTGAACATGTGTCACTGACTGAAAGTGATGAAACATTTATCTAGTAATTGCGGTGGAAGATAATGGATTAAGTATCATTTTCATGTTCATAATTTTGAGATTAACTCAGTAATCCCATTTGCTCAGCTGTCTTCTCTTCTTTTGTAACATCAATAAATCATTAGGGTGTAACTACACAACCCAAGCAAAAGGTTAGCAACGTGTGCCCATTTCTTTTCCAAATGTAAATCTTTTTCAACAATGGGTTCTTGTTCTTGAGGTGTATCTCCAGTCAACTTTTTTTTTTACTTTGATAGAGTGGGAGAGAATTCTTGGATTTAATGTTTATACAAAGCCAACAATTTTGATGTATTTTTTTTTTTATTTGTAGATATTGTAAGGGGTTAGAACCCTTGCTAGATTTTTATAGATGTCTTTTTTTTCAGAGAACAGGTGCATGGACCCCCTTCCTTCTGAGTCACCTCTTGTATCTGCCCCCTACCAAACTCTGAGTACCATCCATTGGTTCCACCCCCTACCCACCTCCCAGTACCACCCCTTTTCAAAAATACAGAACCAAGTATTATTTTGTGGTGTTAAGTAATTTGTTTAGTAAATCATGTGCAATTTGTTAATGATAACAAAAAAAAGCAGTAAAATAGATCCCCTGCAGCCAGAAGCAATAGACCCCACCACAGCAACAATAGAACCCATCCCAGCCACACTAGATTCCCCCAGAAATAACGGATCCACCCAGCAACAATAGAGCCCATGGAAGCTTTAAATTACAATAAATAAACATACTATAATCTTATGGGAATTATTTTTTTTTTTTAAATGTCCTGAAAGCAACTCTCAGATTTTGGAGGCGTTTGATACCATGAGTATTTTGAACATAATACACAAAGGTAGAACTCCACAGCCATATATCATTTTCACATTTAGTACGACACATAGGAGGTGAATAGATATATACTATTGCTTAAAGTCTGTGTGAAGCTTCATAGAAATAAAGGGACTTTTCTTGTCACACTTAAGAAAGACGGTGAAACAGAATACCCCCATATATTAAACTTATTTCTTCAGTTTGTCCAAAGAATCACTTTTTTTGACCATTTTTCCAAAACAGAACCTGAACACTTTAGTGTTGCCATTCTTGTATCCAAATGTAAAATTTGCTCGCTAATGATTTTCTCAATCTTCATAATATCCTGGGAAACATAAGCAACGTTCACTTGCAGATCTAATGATATCAGCACTTTGGATGCTTGTTATGCCTTGTATCGGCACCTGTTCAGCCTCTTGTACATTACAACTCCCCGGAGATGAACAAACTTGTTAAGAAGAATGTCAGCGCCGTTACCGTATTTACACCAGATGTGATGATATCTTATGACAACTGCCACTCTCTGCTGTATGGGAGAAATCCAAAAAAATTTTCTGGGTTGATAAAGGTCCTTTACCTTGATGTTCAGATGCTTTTTTTGCACTATACCCATAAGACAGTGGCGGCTGGTGCTCAAATTGAACAAACTGAAAAATTCTGTAAAAAAACATCAATTGCAGCCTCACTGTGCCCATCAAACGCAGCCAATATGCCCATCAATTGCAGCCACTGTGCCATCAAAGGCAGCTACTGTGCCATTAAACGCAGCCACTGTGATCATCAATTGCAGCCACTGTGCCATCAAAGGCAGCCACTGTGCCATCAAAGGCAGCCACTGTGCCATCAAACACAGAGTTCCCCTTTTACATCTGAACTCGCAGAGTTCCCTTTCACTGTAAGATGGGACTCTGCAGACTCTGATGTAAGGGAGAACTCTAAAGCCGCGTACACACGGGCGCACTGTATGGCCAACTTAGTCCGTCAGACAATCCGACGGACAGTCCGTCCTACTTTCGAATGAACGGACTTGACCACACACGATGAACAAACAGTCCGTCGAAAGCTTGCGCAATGACGTGTACAGCACGTACGACGGGACTAGAAATAGGACGTCCAATACACAGCAATGCAACCTTTCGCCGTGTAAATCCTTTCTGAGCATGTGCCATTCTTAGTCCGTCGAACTAGCCTACTCACGAGCGGACTGTCCGCTGAAACCAAAGTTGGACGGACAATATTACGGAAATTTCCGAAATACTTAGTCCGCCAGACTGCACGCTGAAAAAGTCAGCTGAAGCCCACACACGAGCGGACTGTCCGCTGAAATGTGTTTCGGCGGACTAAGTTGGCCAGACAGTCCGCCCGTGTGTACGCGGCTTAACATAACGGATCCTCTGGGGACCCTGACTTAAGGGGGAACACTGAGAACTCTGATGTACGGAGGAAAACACTGATGTAAGGAGAAACATGGTGGCCTCTGGTGTAAAGGGGAACTCTGATGTAAGGGGTGCTCTGAGAACCCTGATTTGCCTTAATGTACTCACTCAGAGGCAGGAGAGAGAAGGGGGAGACTTCAGTCACAGATAGGGATGGATGGTGAGCTCACTCACCCCTTGACAGTCAGCCAAGTCAGTCTTATGCTGCGTACACATGACCGGACTTTCCGGCAGACTAGGACTTCCGGCGGAGTTTCGACGGACTTTCCAAATGAACGGACTTGCCCACACATGAATGGACTAAGTCCATTCAAAAGTCTGTTTGTTTTTAATGTGATGACGTAAACGGGACTAAACAAGGAAGTTCAAAAGCCAGTAGCCAATAGCTTACCTTGCATCGTATTTGGTCCGTTGGACCAGCATACAGACGATCGGTTTTCTCGATTTTACTCTGTCGGAATTGAGTCAGTCGGATAGATTTTAAACATGTTCTATTTCTAGGTCCGTCTGATTTTTTTTTTTAGAAAAACGATCAGACTAGCCCACACATCGGAATGTCCAACAGACTGATCCCATCAGACCTAGTCTTCCGGAAAGTCCGGTCGTGTGTACGCGGCATTAAGGTTTGGCCTCATATTATATGGTTTTGGTAAATCTGAAAACAAAAATCTGCAGAAAATCCAGTAGTGTGTATGGGGTCTTAAGCTGCCCATACACCATACAATTTTCCTATTCAATTTTCTTTAGATTTACCTTCAACTATGTAGTGCAAGGGCTTGTCTGATTGCATACAAATAGAAAGTATATCGGTTTTACCTTCTATTATATGGTTTGGATAAATCTAAAGGAAAGTTGTACAAGAAAATTGTATAATGTACTTTCCTATTCTGAGGCACAGCGCCAGGGATTGAAGTGTGGGCAGACACAGAGGGGTAGGGGCGAGGAGAAGAGGCGCAGATCATGCCCTCTCTCCTCTCCCGTCTGTGTGTGTTTTGTGTGTGTGTGTGGGGGGGGGGGGTGGTGTTAGTGCTGGCTTTGGGCAGTGTTAAAGAGTGTAACAGACACTCTCAGCCTCTCAGCTTAGACAACTGCAGCCAGCAATCCTGCTGGGAAGCCATAGTCCAGTCTAAATAATGTGTGCGGGTTCCAGGCAATCTGAAACCCAAATGCAAGATTCCAAACCTGAACTGTCCGGGTGAATCCTGGACAGGCGTCAACCCTAGGGTGAATGGCTGGAGCACAGGTCTTATGCATTCTGGGGATTCGTCCAGAAATTCACAGGGCCCTAAAGATGGTTACCACTCAAGACAGCGCTCAGCCCTGCCTTGCTGCAGCCTACTATAGACCTTGACAGGCAGGGGTGGACTGACAACTCATGGGGCCCCTGGGCAATAGGAGATTATGAGGCCCCGGGCAATCAGAGATTATGAGGCCACACAGTATACACATGTACACACAGTATCAGGGGTGAACTGACCATTGGGCCATTCGGGCAGTGCCCGAGGGCCCCATGCCACTGGGGGCCCCATCAGGGTTGCCAGCCTCAGTAAAACCAGGGACAGTATGTAAAAATTTGTGGGTTTTTTTTTACATCTGACTCTGAAATGTCCCTTACCGACATCCTTTTGGTCCAAAAATCCCGAGATTATAGCTGCCCCACCTCTCCAGTACCTTCTCAGCCAATAGAAACATGTCTGTGTATACTGTGTGATTGTATACTGTGTGGTGTGTGTGTGTGTGTGTGTGTGTGTGTGTGTGTGTGTGTGTGTGTGTGTGTGTGTGTGTGTGTGTGTGTGTGTGTGTGTGTGTACTGTGTGGCCCCATAATTTCTGATTGCCATGGGGGACCCCATAATCTCCTATTGCCCGGGGGCCCCATGAGTTGTCAGTCTGCCCCTGCACAGTATACACAGACATGTTTCTATTGGCTGAGAAGGTACTGGAGAGGTGATGGGGCAGTTATAATCTCAGGATTTTTAGACCAAAAGGATGTCGGTAAGGGACATTTCAGAGACAGGTGTAAAAAAAAAACAGATTTTTACATACTGTCCCTGGTTTTACTGAGGCTGGCAACCCTGATGGGGCCCCCTAGTGGCCCTGGGCCCTCAGGCAGTGCCCGACTGGTCAAATGGTCAGTCCGCCCCTGTTGACGGGCTGTAGGTAGAGGGGCTGGATGCTGCACCTGTCCCTTCTGGGCACATGAAAATTCCAGGAGGGACACACTGCAGCTAGATAGCCCCATGTTCAGGGGGCCTTAAACAGTTGCCACTGGAGCAGGTGTCCCAACTGGAAGATTCCCCTTGTTATTTCTGTTCCAACGACAACTCATGGGGGTTGATTTACTAAAACTGGAGAGTGCAAAATCTGGTGAAGCTGTACATATTGGCCATTCTGCTTCTAACTTCAGCTTTTTCAATTAGGCTTATCAAAAAAAACTGGAAGCCGATTTATTTATATGCAGAGCTGGACCAGATTTTGCCCTCTCCAGTTTTAGTAAATCAACCCCAAAGTATTGTGTTTTTCCCTCACCAGCAGTCTCAGTGACAATGGTCACTAGAACAAATGGATAAGGAGAATCTCCAAAATGGAGACAAAGAGCAAAATAAAAACTAGATAGAGGTTGTAACCCTAAACACTCTATCCAAAACCAATACAAAAAAAAAAAAAGGTTTTGGCTTTAGATACACTTTAGACAGAAGTGATGACCGTTAAAGGGTGAGCGTTCTCTGTTGCTCCATCTCTGCATGTTCTGCAGGATCATATAAGGTTTTAAGTTTAACAAAACCCTTTTTACTTTGACATGTGGGACAAACTGATGAAATGCTTGGACTGTAACTGTACACATTAATCAGGAACCAATTCCCTATGCAGCCCCGGAGAACATACTTTCTTCTTTTCCGCCCAACATTTGATCGCCACTTATTACAGGTCCATAGATGAGAGTCTGTTTAGTGGAAGCGAGCTGACCTATATTCCTGAGGTTATGCTAAAAAAAAAATCCATGTCTGTTATAATTCAGGCATGAACAGCATTTATATCCCTGCGGGACCGGAGACTGATCCATTTTCCAGTAAATTAACTTTAAATTTGGCCAGTAAACAAAGAATTCAGAAGCTTCTGTGCAGCAATCAACCAATCATTTCGGTGAACTCCAGGGATTGATGCTGTCAAAGTGCACTGTTACATTACCTAAAATAACAATTAGTAAGATATGTGCCCGCAAAGGTATGTGCACGGCCGATGAATAATATGCATTTAAAGTGCTATAATATAAACATTTAGAGGCCTCTGTAAATTTCCCAATTCGGCTAAACAGTAATGACAAGCAATAAGGAATCGTTGTACTTGTGCCAAGGCAAAAAATGTAACTCATTTTACCACAATCTGATTCTTATGAAGTCAAGCCTGGTCTGATTTAGGTGGCTTATGGGTGGTGCTTCAGTTTCTTGTCATATGTTTCTATAATGAGCCAACCAGGGGCGGACTGACCATTGGGCAACTTGGGCACTGCCCGAGGGCCCCATGCCACTAGGGGACCCCATCAGGGTTGTCAGCCTCAGTAAAACCAGGGACAGTATGTAAAAATGTGTGTTTTTTTTTTTTACATCTGTCTCTGAAATGTCCCTGTCACGTACCTGGTGGCTGAGCCCACGGATGCTGGGAGCGGCTCCTCATATTCCTCTGGCTCAAGAACTCCTGATAGAGCAGAAAGAGGTCCAGGAGCACAGAAGGGGCACAAGTGCCTGGCAGGTCACTGATGCAAGGGCTGGTCCAGACTCCAAGAAGCAGAGGGTACCGGATGAGGTCAGCAGGGAGCAGGAGCAGCAGGAACACTCACACCGGATCAAAGAGGGAGATGTCTCGTAGTTCAGGACACTCAGCGGATCTTCAAGCAGATCGGGTAGGACACCGGTCGGCAGGAACAACACCAAGGCGGCAGGCAAGCGTAGTCGTAGTCAAGCCGGGTCACACACAGGCGGGCAGGTATGGTACCAAGGCAGCAGGCAGGAGAATAGTCAGACAAGCCGAGGTCGGTGGCAGGCAGCAAGCAGGGAGTAGTCAGAGGCAAGCCGGGTAACAGGAATCAGGTAATAACAAGGTAGTAACAGGGGGTCTCTCGGGAAAGCTGTAGACCGGACAGCAAGAAGGCAAGGTGACAGGTCCCTTTAAATAACCCCTTTGGCGCCAAGATCTGTCATACTGCGTGTCCGCGCGCATTCACGCACATCCGCGCACGTCCGTGCGCACGCGTGCATACTCGTGCGCGTTCGCCCGCGTACACTAACTTAACTGCGCACCCACGTGCGCCCACCAGCATTAGCGCGCACCCGCGTGCGCCCGGCAGCGTCAGCGTGCACCCGTGTGCGCCCACCAGCGTTAGCGTGCACCCGTGTGCACCAGACAGAGCTAGTGTGCACCGGTTGGCTCCTTTGCAAGGAATTCCGCCTGTAAGACTTCCGGGGACAGCCGGATGATCGGAACATCCTTCTTGACAGTCCCTTACCGACATCCTTTTGGTCTAAAAATACCAAGATTATAGCTGCCCCACCTCTCCAGTACCTTCTCAGCCAATAGAAACATGTCTGTGTACACTGTGTGATTGTATATTGTGTGTGTGTGTTTGTGTATACTGTGTGGCCCCATAATCTCTGATTGCCTGGGGGCCCCATAATCTCCTATTGCCGGGGGCCCCATGAGTTGTCAGTCCGCCCCTGGTGCCAACTGACTCATGCTTCTGAGTGTTTGTGCAAAGCTGCAGTGGGTTTAGGGAGCATAAAACATGCATCAGAGTTCCAGATCAAATGGCAAAGGAGTCCAAATTGTTTTATTTGTTCATTTAATGATCACATAAAGTAAGCGGTTTTATGTGGACATATGATGAACCATATACTTTTTTGAAACGACAAAACACTGCGCTATTCAAATATGTAAACAGTATATATAGACAGCAGCTAACACAACATCCAGGTATAAAAATGTGACATAATAAATATTGTGAAAAAGTGTAGCGCTTATTTGTTTTAGAAAATTATGGTACATTTAATGCTAATATAACAAGTGCATATATTCACTAAACAGTGTAAACTAATAAACACACCATACACCCTTTGCTGTATGCAATGAACATACAAAAAACAAATGTCCAAAAAAATGGAAAAGTGAAAAAATGTGAAACAAGTCAAAAAAGAGTCTCCAAAGTTTCCGTGTATGACACGATGAAGTGTAAATGATCCTACACCTTCTCCATAGAAAGACCACGCAGTCACCACGTAAGCCCTCCACCAAACGAAATGGAGGCTTACCAGACTTAATGGATCCTGCTCAAAATTATATTTGGAGGATCACATAAGCTTGTAGATATATGTAAAATCTTTCGGTGTTGCACTTTTCTGGAGGGATTTCAAGTGTGGCTATTTCCTTCACAAAATATCTCCACCCATATGGATCCACATGGATAATTGAGCATATATATATAAAAAGAAGCAGGGACCACAATAGTGTAATTCTGTTTTTTTCCGTTAAAATAATTTAATAAAAACTTATTAAAATCACGTGTACAAAGAATTTAAGCGCTTTTCAGTAAAAATTCAGGCTGCAATGAAGTCCCGACGCGTTTCGTCATGAACAGACGTCATCTTACCAGATGACGTCTGTTCATGACGAAACGCATCGGGACACTACAAAATGTAGTTAACAAACTACAGTCTCTCAGTATAGGATCAGAGGGTTAGGAGAAAAGTCCAGGTACTCTTGGTCTGTCTTATACCTGTTGTCCCCCAGGACCAACTATCATTTGCCTCCTTCCCCAAGGCAACCCAAAATTCTGGTCACTGTCTATCTTTAGAGAAGACTTCAGACTACAGACTTTGACAGGTGGATGTACTTCTGACATCATTGAGAACAGAAGCAGTTCTGAAGCAAACAAAAGCCCATCAACATTGGCCCTTAGTACCGCAATGGCAAAATCTGCCATCATAGCCACACAGGGCACCCTGAGGTGGGGAAGAGTGGCCTATTTTGCATCGGAATACCCAGAATTGATAATTAGAAGAGGAGAGCAAACTGTCTTCCTAATCCGCTAACAGTTCTAGGTATATGGGGACCAAGGTGAATAGTAAATACACAGTACACCATTTCACCAGCAAAATTGCAGAGACAGTGCTGATAATGGAACAATGAGGACTCGGCTGGTCATTGGACTTACATATAGAAATTAAATATTAAGAGAAAAATAAAAGAAGCTCACACCATGGCTTCCACCCAAGGCCCTTAAACAATGTCAACAGTGTATGGGGTCTTCTCTGGCCAGATCCTAGGAAAATTGGGCACACTAAATCTAACAGGAAATTTCTACAGCTCCATGCTGGATTTGGGATCCTCAGCTTTCCCATATGACCTCACTCTAGCCTAGGCTCCCCAGCAGTCAGGGTGTGCGGTTAGTACATTTTTCTCTTAAGCTTTGATTTTTTTTTGTAAATATAACTCTGGATTCATGTTTTTTGAAGTTTAATATTACACCTGAACTGCAGTTTGGGTATAATTATTCCAAATTTTGACCTCAGCATCAGTCTGACTGGACTATAGGGTGTTCAGCCTGGCCATAGGGGGCACTGTCTCTTCTGGCAGGCATGGAAACACAGTCTGGTTGGGTGCTTTAAGGTTACTTTCCCTCTGAGCCAGCCCAGTGGAAATGTCACTCTTGCTGTACTTTCTGGGAGAGGGTACTTAAGATGTGGATGTCACGTGGTTCGGGGTTTCGGTCCAGAAGTATGTTCTGACTCCATGGTCCTGGTCCTCCTGACCAGCCCCCAGGAAGGCTATGACCTGGGGTGCGGATCTACCCGACTTTATGTCTCGGGGATGGCTAACCCGAAGCGGGGAAACTAAGGACAGGATTCGGAGGTGGTCCGGTGCCGTCTCCGGTTGTGGAGAGGCCCAGCAACTTCGTAGCTATCCAGGGGAGGACTCTTCAGAAGAAGGCTGCGCACGGGTAGGCTTCTTAGCAAGAGCCTGGTGAGGCCGAGGGACCTAAGTGAATCCAATTTCGTGAGGTATCGCCGAACCGGCTGAAAGATACTGGTACAACACGAGTGTTCTACAAGTATTCAAGTTTCCTTGTTCATGTTCTACAAAAATGTCTGTGGCAGAGACATGTTCCTGATTTAAGCACCCTGTTGGCTGCTAGACCTTGTGAGAAAGGGACTATCCAACTAGAGTGAACATCCAGCTGTGAATGGCTATTCTCTGGATTTAGTCAAAGTAAGAAAGTTCTCTATTATTGAATTTGATACTTGGGGGGTTATTTACGAAAGGCAAATCAACTTTGCACTGCAAGTTCACTTGGAAGTGCAGTCGCTCTAAATCTAAGGGGTAGATCTGAAATGAGGGGAAGCTCTACTGACTTTATCATCCAATCATGTGCAAGCTAAAATGCTGTTTTTTATTTACCTTGCATGTCCCCCTCGGATCTACAGCGACTTTACTTCCAAGTGCACTTGCAGTGCAAAGTGGATTTTCCTTTAGTAAATAACCCCCCATGTGTTTCAGTAACATGCAACCAACCACACATTTTACTATATGATTCTTCATTGCATGGTAACAAACAGAACTTTTTTATAGTTAATTACAATGGAGCACTAATACAGAAGTTCAATAGGTGCCAAAGAACCTGTGTTGCAGTACACTGCCATGAAAACGCAGTTAAGAAATAGCTGCAGGTTCAGTTTTGGGTCTGTTGCCCTCTGTTGGCAGCCCAATCAAAATGAATAGGTCCGGCACAAAATGCTGAACCTTCAGAGCTTCATGCGCCGGAGACATCAGCGGTTGTATGCAGGGTAAATATCCAGGGGGCGGCAATATGCAGCCCGTGGGCCGCACTCGGCCAGCCATCGCTAAATCTCCAGCTCGTCAGTGCCCGTGATTAATTCACCGCGGGCCGCGGACAATTGGATCTCTGCAAAAGTGCCTGTGTTATATAATAAAAATGCAGCTATATACCAGCGCCGCTCGGTGGTCAGGTGACTTGCCGCCTCTCTGCTCCTCCTCCTCTGCTCCCCTCCTCCCTCCCTCCTCTCCCGGCTGACGTCATTCTCGGCCCTGCCCACTGCAATTGTCAGAAAAGAGGAAGAGAGAGGCGGCGAGTCATGTGAGTGCTGAATGGCGCTCTTAATGAGGTATATAGCTGCATTTTTATTATATAACACAGACACTTTTGCAGATGACATTATTAAACACTGGGCTATCATTTTCTTGTATCCTCTGTCCACAACAACCACTGTACCTGCCCCCATCTACAGCCATCTCTCCCTCTGCCTACAGCCACCACTGTACCCCCCTCCCCACTCACAGCCACCTATGTACCCCCCCGTCCACAGCCACAGCTGTACCCCCCCCATCCACAGCCACCTCTGTATCCCCCTCCCCGCCCACAGACACCTCTGTACCCCCCGTCCACAGCCACCTCTGTATCCAGCCTTCCTGTTCACAGCCACCTCTGTATCCCTCCTTGTCTACAGCCACCGCTGTACCCCCTCCCTTGCCACAGCCACCTCTGTATCCACCCTTCCTGTTCACTGTCACCTCTGTATCCCTCCTTGTCTACAGCCACCGCTGTACCCCCCCATCCACAGCCACCGCTGTACCCCCCTCCCTTCCCACAGCCACCTCTGTACCCCCCCCCCTGTCCACAGTCACCGCTGCACCCCCCATCCACAGCCACCTCTGTATCCCCCTCTCCACAGCCACCTCTGTATCCCCCTGTCTACAGCCACCTCTGTATCCCCCTGTCCACAGCGACCACTGTACCCCCCCTGTCCACTGCTACCTCTGTACCCCCCCTTCTACAGCCACCGCTGTACCCCCCTGTACCCCCCTGTCCACAGCCACCTCTGTACTCCCCATCCACAGCCACCTCTGTATCCCCCCCATCAACAGCCCGTGCTGTACCCCCCTGTCCACAGCCACTGCTGTACCCCCTCCATCCACAGCCACCTCTGTATCCCCCTCCTTGTCCACAGCCACTGCTGTACCCCCTGCCCAAAGCCACTGCTGTACCCTCCTGTCCACAGCCACCTCTGTATCCCCCTTGTCCACAGCCAACTCTGTATTCCTCCCTGTCCACAGCCACCTCTGTATCCGCCCCCCCCCCCCCCCTGTCCACAGCCACAGCTGTACCCTCCTGTTCAAAGCCACTGCTGTACCCCCCCTGTCCACAGCCACCTCTGTATCCCCCTCTCCATGTCCACAGCCACCTCTGTAGTCCCCCTGTCCACAGCCACCTCTGTATCCCCCTGTCTACAGCCACCTCTGTATCCCCCTGTCCACAGCGACCACTGTACCCCCCCCTGTCCACTGCTACCTCTGTATCCCCCCCTGTCCACAGCCACCGCTGTACCCCCCCTTCTACAGCCACCGCTGTACCCCCTGTCCACAGCCACCTCTGTACTCCCCATCCACAGCCACCTCTGTATCCCCCCCATCAACAGCCCGTGCTGTACCCCCCTGTCCACAGCCACTGCTGTACCCCCTCCATCCACAGCCACCTCTGTATCCCCCTCCTTGTCCACAGCCACTGCTGTACCCCCTGCCCAAAGCCACTGCTGTACCCTCCTGTCCACAGCCACCTCTGTATCCCCCTTGTCCACAGCCAACTCTGTATTCCTCCCTGTCCACAGCCACCTCTGTATCCGCCCCCCCCCCCCGTGTCCACAGCCACAGCTGTACCCTCCTGTTCAAAGCCACTGCTGTACCCCCCCTGTCCACAGCCACCTCTGTATCCCCCTCTCCATGTCCACAGCCACCTCTGTAGTCCCCCTGTCCACAGCCACCTCTATATCCCCTCCCCCCCGACCACAGCCACCTCTGCACCTCCTCCCCCTGCCACAGCCACAGCTGTATCCCCCCCCTGTCCACAGCCACCGTTGTACCCCCCCCCCGTACCCCACCATCTTCATTTATTAGCAGGTGAATGCGGCCCTCCATAAATTCACATACATTGAATCTGGCCCTTAAGTGGAAAAAGGTTGCTGACCCTTGTCCTAAATTATGCACATTTAGGAGATACTAATTTCATCTATAGGTAAGCCTTTTATAAATGCTTACCTGTAGGTAAACATAACAAAGCGGGCTTTACAACTGCTTTAACATGCAAAATACAGCTCATTAATGCTTTATTGGCTGAACTAGATGGACTTGCGTTTATTTCAACCAAACTAATTAAGTAACTATGTAACACTCTGCAATAATCCTCAAAGGTCTGAAGAGGGTGTAAATAGAAACCTGTACTCCATTTTCAATTTTTAAAAGCAAACAGCCTGCCAAAGCACATACACCACAAGCTGCAAGTTTAAAAATCAAAAACAACCAATAGTTAGACTTAGCATATGGCCTTTAGTATTTCAGCAATGATTGCTCATGTAAGAGGTTTATTATATGCTGAAAACAGAAAGAATCGTTTTGTTGGAAATACGGTAGCATATTTTGTTAATATTTACTGTAGCAATTAGAGCAACTTGAAAGGGTACAGCAATTTCTCATCTAAACTGGATTTTAAATGTTAAAGAAATTATTCAAGAACTAGTCAGCTGAATCTTTTGGAAAGTGCAAATATAGAGAAACATTTCTTAATCAGGGTTCCTCCAGAGCAGTTTTTCTTAACATTTTTTCTCACAAATCTTTAAAAGTATGTAAAATCGCAAGACACCCCAGTGTGTAAGAAAAGTTTACTTTTCAATGGGAAACTTTAGCCTAGGACAATAGACACCAGTGCCTTGATGTAATTAACTTCAGAAGCCCCCTTAACATCACATCAGACACACCCTTTACATCCGAATCCCCATCACATTAGAGGTCCCCCGCCACACCAGAATCACCCCTTTATGTCAGAGGTCCCTCATCACATCAGAGTCTGCCAAGTACAAATGGTAGTATTTCCTGGTAGTGAAGTGACCATGCATACCCTGCTGCCTATGTAGAAAAAAGAAAGGAAGGCGTGTGGTCTGTTGAATGAATCATAGTAAAGAGTTTATTCCGATAAACAAATGAGTTAATACAGGGGTGGATACTACATATTCAAAATGAAAATAGGAATAATTCTAGCTAATGACAATGTTGTCACTAGATGGATTGACATAAAATAATACCCATAAAAGGGTAAAAATTAGATGAATACTTGGCTAATGCATTTCAAGGGTTTTCCTCTTCATCAGAGCCTAATGCCGCGTACACGCGATCAAATTGTCCGGCGTACTTAGTCCGCCGAAACGCATTTCACTGGACAATTCGATCGTGTGTGGGCTTCAGCGGACTTTCTTAGCGTAAAGTCCGGCGGACTTAGAAAGTATTTTTGCAGTCCAAGAATGATGCATGCTCAGAAGCAAGTACGAAAAGGAAGCTATTGGCTACTGGCTATTGATCTTACTTTTTCTAGTCCCGTCGTACGTGCTGTACGTCATCGTGCTAGCAAACGCCGGACTTTCTGTGTGTCCGTGTGTGGCCAAGTCCGTTCTGTAGAAAGTCCACCGGACTATACGCCGGATTGTTTGCCGGACTAAGTACGCCGGACAATTCAATCGTGTGTACGCGGCATTAGTCTGCGTGTTATAATAGAGAGACAACTGGATGGGGGGTATAACTTTAGTTGAGTGGTGTAACCATATGAGTGAAATATCCTTCACTTTTGGGATTTATGCTTCCACATCGCAGTGTTCTCAGTACCATGGGGGGATAAACTCAAATGCAGTTGTCTGTAGTTTTTTTTTTTTTTTGGACAGGAAGACCTAGTAATTACATTAAGGTGTCTCAGACAGGTATCCATGCCTGGAAGTCCAAGTCTTTGCTGGGCTAGTGTGGCAATTCACCTGTCTAGGTGATGTGCAGAGTCCACTGCTAAGTTGCAGCTATGCAGAACTCAGCGTCGTTAGCACTTACTAGGTCTTCCTGACCAGTAAAAACAAACTACAGACAACTTCATTTGAGTTTATTCCCCCCCCCCCCCCCCAGTGCTGAAAACACTGCGATGTGGAAGGATAAATCCCATAAGTGAAGGATATTTTACTCATATGGTTACACCACTCAACTAGAGTTATACCACCCATCCAGTTGTCTCTCTATTATAACACGCAGACCAAGGCTCTGATGAAGAGGAAAACCCTCGAAATGCGTTAGCAAAGTATTCATCTCATTTTAACCCTTGTATGGGTATTATTTTATGTCAATCCATCTAGTGACAACATTGTCATTATCTAGTATTATTACTATTTTAATTTTGAATACGTAGCATCCACTCCTGTATTAACTCATTTGTTTATTGGAATAAACTCTTTACTATGATTCATGCAGCATACATTTTTGGATCATGACAAAAAAAACTGCAGGATATTTTGTGGAGAACTTTTAACATAAAGTGCATAGGGGTGCTGTCTATGCAAAAATGCATCTAATACCCAATACGAAAATACCCCACATTCTTCCTATTACATTGTTCACAATTGCCAAACCAGAAATATAGGGAATCAGTTTTGTGCCATCTGGTCAATGCCACTAAACTATGTGTTACCCTATGTTGGAAAAATCCTAATTCCCCCCACAATCGCAATGTGGCTTAATAAGGTGAGGAACATCGAAGCAATGGAAGACCTAGTGTTTGCAGCCCTGGAAAAAAGAGAAAGATATAGGAATACATGGTCACATTGGGCAAGATTTATATATTCAGAGGAGGGGAAGTCACTCATGGGAAGTTAAAGGGGAGGATTAAGTATTTGACCCCCCCTGAGTGCGTCATGTTCATCTGCCTGGGAGGGGGAGGGGGAGGCATAGGAGGAGGCAGAAGAGGGTAGAAAGGGGAAAGGGGGAGGGAGGGTGTTCCCCCCCCCCTTTTTTTTCATTAGTTTTGGGAGGAAGGGTGAAAAAGGGGAAAGAAGGAATTGGCTGAGTGGGCCAGGACATAGGGATTCATTATATAATGCTATATGTTATGAATGGAGGATATAGATACCTATGTTATGGAACATTTAAGTTGAAATGTATCTAATGGATTGTTGATATGGTTGTATAAATAAAGAATACATTAAAAAAATACATCTAAAAAGTAGTGCGTAAGTTTGGGAACAAAAATACATTTTTTCCTAGTTCACCTAATGGACTATTTTGTTTCAGGGGGTGCTATTTTGGGGTTTTCATTTATTTTGGGGGTATATATTTTTTTGTTGATAGGGCCAAGCATTAACTTGTTACTTGTTCGCAGCACGCCATTGCTTTGTTTGGAGTGCTAGAACAGTGAGCAGCTCACACCTCCCATTATATCGCTCACATTCTTTCCACCTCCCCCCCATCCTATGAGATAAAATTAAAGTTAGGCATAGACCAGTTAGGCCTATTATCCCTGAATAAAACTGTCCTGCTGTTTCTTAATTCTTACAGTAAAACAGCTGAATGCACTCTTTTTTATTATTTTTTTTACATTTCGACCACTTCTTCCTTACTAAAATGTCTTGGCTTATTTTTTTCTGTGCCATCTGACACTAAATTCTTGATGAGAGTTTGGTAGAAATTGTCCAGTGACAGAAGAGTTTTGCATCAGCAAAACATGGACAGTCTCAGTGAACTACTAGACAATTTCTTGTAAAAGCAGACTCATTAATCTTTGATGTGAAAATGTGTGTTTCTGCTACTGTAAAACAACCTGAAAAAGCTCTTATTTCAAATATGCTGCCGCTGATTGTTAGCCAATTTACATTAAATCAGGATTCACTGAACACTAGGCGAATTAAGCCAGGGTAAATTTAGCCATCCCTATTAAGGAACACTACAAATTTCACTGTCTGCATTTTTTTCTGATCACAATTTTTATTTGTTTTGTTTTATTATAATTACCAAAAATAATATTGTCTAATAAGCTAAGTACAGAACATTTCTTATTATTACATTTTTTTTCTTAGAACTACAGCTCACTGTTTCCAAGGTTTCCAAAGCTGTAGATACATAAATATTAGCAGAGGTTTCCTGAGACCTTACATTTTTTTTAAAAGGTCCTGCCATGTTAATAAGTTAAATTTTCATTGACAAATTGTTTTTGTAACAAATAATGAGCTTCTAAAAAAACAGAAACCCCCATTTGATGTAGAGAAAGGAAGAAACCCTTTTACAAAATTTGGTGCAATTTGCTTCTGCAAGTTGAATGGACTGCCAACTCACAGCAATGGAACATAAGCTAGACTTCTTTCTCTGTTATCTCGGTGTTACAAGGGCAGATCAGTCGGCAGTCGGCACCTGGAATACTGCAAGTTTGGCTGCCATTTTAAATGAACAGGAACACAATGCAAAAGTGTGAAGGGGCAAATCTGTAGAATAAATTTTGCATTGCCAATCCTCAGCAAAACTTCCATATTCCCAAATCCACTGTGAGTTCAGTTCTACAGTGGTCTCTGATCTATTCCGTTTCTCAGGAGGTCCCAATATTAATGCAGGCAGAGGCCTTGGCTGGTGGCAGCCTCCTAGAAGACTGAATGGTTGGGAAGCCACTGCAGAGTCATTAACACCATTCTAGAAGATTTAGGTGGCAACTATGGGCTTCTGTGGAGTTCCCCAATAAACTTTTTAATTTAATTGTATAATATTATCAGCTAAACATTTTTTGTAGATGTCCCTTCAAAAATGGAGTGTCATGGAACTTCTGCCTCTCATCTATTTTTAAAAGCAACCTTTCCTTAGCTAATATTTACTGACTGCTGCCATATAGCCATAGTCCATCTTTAAACCACTCACTGGTACATACTCAATAAAAAAATAACTCTAGCATTATTTCAGAAATCCAGTTAAAGTACTACAGCTAGGGAGAAAATGTAAAATATCTATTGTCCAGCATAGATTATAAATTAAATTGAAGCTCTCCTGCAGACTTGCCCACTTTATTTTTTTTAAATTACTTTTTATTGCCATTTCAAACAAAAATACAAAAAGAACAGAAAAATATAGTCAGGCATTTTAGCTCTTACAGGAAGGAAAAAGGGAACAATTCAAACAAACAACAAAGATGTTTTTTTTTAAATATTAATATCTCTGCTTATAGAGCACTTTTTTATTTTTACCAAAACAACAAAAGCAAAAACAAAAAGAAGAAGGGAAAGGAATAGGGAAGGAGGAAGGGAGGACAAAAAAAACAAAAACAAAAGGAGGGATAAATGCCAATGAACTGCGTTCAATTCCAGGCCTGGGATTACAAATAACAAAAATACTGAACTTCTATTGCACCATATCTATTCAAATATTATATATTATATCATCTAACAACTTTATGTCATTAGAATACTATAATATCAGGGATATAATATCGTATTATAACATATCAAAGTTGTTTTAAAATCAAACCAACATGCCCACATCTTTAAACATTTGTCAGCCATGCCCTTGGTATTCTACTTAAGGTCTTATGTATGACATATATCATCTACGTAACCATTAAGCTAAGTTCGGTGTAGACTTTTGCTTCCAGTACATAGATATTAAGGATTTTGCCGTGTTTAACAAATGCGGGGTTATTGAGTTTTTATATCTAGATATTGATTGTGAAGTAAGGTGAAATAGAACAACCCAATGATCAAACTGGATTATATCTTTTTGTATTAAAGACACCATATTAATAACTGTCTGACAATATTTTTGAATAAAAGGGCAGGACCACCAGATATGAACGTGAGCAGCACTGCCTCCACATTCTCTCCAGCATCAGGGGAAATTAGAAGGGAACATCGAACAGACTTGCCCACTTACTCCAGCCCTGTTCATCTTCCTGTGAGTCCATGGCATTAAGGGCTTGTCCCCTACCCTGGGCTCACAAGAGACTTCTGCAGAAGGCAGCATCACATCATGGTGCTGCTATCTTCAGTATTCAAGAGAATTATCCCCTTAGATTGGTTGCCAGTGGAAGAAAGACCCTTTATACTAATGATCAATGAGGAAGGCACCGCATAAATGGGTACTTATTTTGAGAAATACCACCTTGCGTTGATGGACGGTGGGCGAAGGAGTCAGCTGGAAAATTACCCCCTTAAATTGGTGGTCAATAGAGATAGGTAGTCAGTGGGAGGAGCACCCCCTCACATTGGTGGTCAGTAGAGAATGCTCCCCCTACATAATCAGTGCGATAAGTACCCTTTTACACTGGTGGTCAGAAGAATTGGGACCCTCTTAGTCTGGCAATCAATGGGAGGAACCCATAACATTGGTGGTCAGTGAAGTAGTAACACCTTAAATCGGCCCCCCTTTACACTGATGGGCAGTAAACTAGACCCTATTACAGCAGAGGTCAATAAAAAAGGGCCCCCTTACATTCAAAGACAATGAAGAAGGGCCTCTTATATCAGAGGTCAATGAAAAGGGCCCCTTGCATTGGTGGTCATTAGAGAAGAACCTCCTTACATTGCCAGTCAGTGGAGAAGGACCCTATTATATTGGCGGTTAATGAAGTAGGGTTTCTTTACTTCAATCGTCATTGGAGAGGGAATGCTCTTACATTGGCAGCCAATGTAATATGGACCAAACTTACATTGATACTATGTGGTGGAAGGACCACCTTAGACTGGTGAAGAAGGAACTTTAGGTTTGTAGTTGGTTAGACAAGGACTTGCTTACACTGGTATTCAGTGGTGCATATTGTGGAACTATGTAGGCACCATCAGGTGCAAAGTCAATTTGCTAATGCCAATTGCTTAAAGGACCCCTAACAACCACTGGAAGAACCTAATGGTTCCACTTGACCCTAGTTGAGAAAAGTTGCACTAGATAGTGAAGCCACCAGCATAAAGAGGAAAGCCCAAACCTTGCACTTTGCAATGGCAACTTTAAGATGTATGTCTTTTAAACAGTTTTATTAATGATGAGTAGGGTAAGTACGAATTGTGATAACATTGCAGACTACAACAAATGTGCTGTGTAAGTCTCACTGACATACATAGTGAAAAAAAGAGTCAATACAATTGTTATAGACATGGTGTGTGGATACTGAAAAGTATAAAATGATAATGTTCCCCAAGTGGAGGCATCTGAATGTCTGTTTAATAACCACTTGGGATCCGCGCTATTGCCAAATGACGGCATTAGCGCGGACCTACATTTCCGGGACTACGTCTATTGACGTCGTCCCGTGTACGAGCGGCCTGCGCGCCCCCTGAGGGGCGCGCGCGGCGCGCTCTGTGATCGGCGACTCCATGAGACTCGCCTGATCACCGATCCGTGCAAGGGGTCGATCCCGACCCCTTATCACGTGATCAGCTGTCAGCCAATGACAGCTGATCATGTGATAGAACGGAGCCGGTAATCGGCTATTATTCCTCCTCGCGCTGACAGCGCGAGGAGAAAAAAAAAAAGCCGATCACCTGCGGCCGTGATCGGGACATCAGTCCCGATCACGGCCAGCAATACAAGCAACCACCTGCCACCTGCCAGTGCCCACCTGCCTCCCGCAGTGCCATCCTGAATAAAAGTAAGTGCCCCCCGTCAGTGCCCCCGTCAGTGCCCATAGTGCCCACAGTGCCACCCACAGTGCCACCCCACACTGCCACCCACAGTGCCACCCACAGTGCCCACAATCTGCCTCAAAGGTGCTGCACCCCAGTGCCGCCCATCAGTGCCCAGCAGTGCCGCCCATCAGTGCCCAGCAGTGCCGCCCATCAGTGCCCAGCAGTGCCACCTATCAGAGCCACCTATCAGTGCCACCTATCAGTGCCCATCAGTCCCATCTATCTGTGGTACCTATCAGTGCCCATCCGTGCCACCCATCCGTGCCACTTATCCGTGCCACCCATCCATGCCATCTTATCTGTGCCCATCTTTGCCCATCAGTGCCGCCTTATCTGTGCCCATCGGTGCCGCCTTTTCTGTGCCTATTAGTGCCGCCTTAACTATGCCTATCAGTGCCCACCAGTGCAGCCTATCAGTGCCCACCAATGCAGCCTATCAGTGCCCACCAATGCAGCCCATCAGTGCCCACCAATGCAGCCTATCAGTGCCGCCTAATCAGCGCACTTCAATGAAGGAGAAAAATGACCCGTTTGCAAAATTTTATAACAAACTATTAAAACATGATTTTTTTTTGCATCTTTTTTTTGTTTGTTTAGCAAAAAATAAAACTCCGAGCTGTAACTAAATACCACCAAAAGAAAGCTCTATTTGTGGGAAAAAAATGATAAAAATTTCATTTGGGTACAGTGTTGTATGCCCGCCCAATTGTCATTCAAAGTGCATCAGCGCTGAAAGCTGAAAATTGGTCTGGGACTGAGGGTGTTTAAGTGCCCAGTAAGCAAGTGGTTAAAGTAGAATTTATCACTTTGTCCTGACTGGAGCTTTTTTTCACTGGGAATAAGTGCAGGTACTGCCCCCTACTGGATCACCCCTTGTTTCCACCTCCTACCCACCTTCAAGCACCGCCCCTTGGATCCACCCCCTACCCACCTCCCAGTACCAGCCCTTTTAAGGAATAAGGAACCAAGTAATTTGTATGCAAATCATTTGTATGGAATTTGACGCTGATAACAAGAAAAGCAATAAAATGGACCCCTTTCAGCCAACAACAATAGACCCCCACATCAACCATAGACCCCCCAACAACAAAAGATCCACCTAGCAACAATAGTCCCCCCAGCAACAATAGAGCCACCACAAACAACTACCCCCCCCCAGCAACTACCCCCCCCCCCTCCCACTATCAACAAGAGATCTCCCAGCCACCTGCAACAATACACCCCTCCCTCAACAGTAGATTCCTCCCAGCAACAATTGTCTCTCCCTCCAGGAACAATAGATGCTCCACAAGCAACAACAAACCTCCCCAGCAACACTAGACCCCTAAAACAATAGTTCCCCCCTAGTGATCATAGATCCCCCAGCAGCCAGCATCAATAGACCCTCCAGCACACTCTAGTACCCCTTGCCATTGCATGCATTCTGTACTGGAGGTGCTGTAACTGCATTTCCCCGCATTCCTGCTTTAAAAAAAAGCCCTGGCCCTAACCCACCGTTCCCCAAACACCAGTACTTACCTTCCACAGTCTTCTGCTGTGTGGTTCTTCCATCTGAGCCCTAGCCCTGTATAAGCTCTGTGTTGGAAGGGGTCAGAGCTTATAAAGGGTTCATTTGCCCCCCTACTTTATCAGGTGTTAGCACCAGCATTTACTAAGTCCTTCATTGGAGCAAAGAGCACTGCGTAAGTAAATATTGGAGGGTGGGGGAGGGGGCTCTTTCAAGAGAACCTGTCACTTCATCTATAACTTCTTTTACTGACTTATTTTATTGAGAGAGCGCACATGAAAGAGCTACAAGCTGCCTTGTGAAATTATACATGAAAAGTTGCTGTTACAAATTGAGCCCTCTTCTCAGCATGGTTATCTACATTTTTGAAGTACGTATTGTAGTTAGCTTTTTGTGTAAAGCTGGAATATTTTAAATACAAAAGTATGTGGGAGGCTGCTGTGCTTTGCTGCTAAATTTACAACGAGCCAAAATTCTACAAAACCACTTCAAAACACTCTATAATGGGGCATAAGCAGAATCGCATGGGCTGCTTGCTGAGTCACTTGTGACTGCTTCACATTATTTCCCACTCCGAAACCATTCGCTGTCCAAAAAAAAAAAGTCTGTTATCAATGCGTGGTTGCAGAGCTTATGGTAATGTTTTTTAACCACTTAAGGACCAAGCCTATTTTTTTCACTTGGTGTTTACAAGCTAAAATAATTTTTTTTTGCTAGAAAAATTACTTAGAACCCCCAAACAATATAATATATATATAAATATATATATATATATATATATATATATATATATATATATATATATATATATTTATATTTATATATTTAGACACCCTAGAGAATAAAATGGCGGTCAGTACAATACTTTATGTCACACCGTATTTGCGCAGCGGACTTACAAACACGATTTTTTGGGGGAAAAATACACTTTTTTGAATAAGAAAATAAGACAACAGTAAAGTTAGCCCAATTTTTTTTAATATTGTGGAAGATAATGTCACGCTAAGTAAACTGATACCCAACATGTCATGCTTCAAATTTGAGCCCGCTCGTGCAATGGCGACAAATTTTGCCACTTAAATTTCTACAGGTTACCACTTTTGAGTTACAGAGGAGATCTTTTGCTAGAATTTTTGCACTCGCTCTAATGATCGCGGCGATACCTCACATGTGTTGTTTGAACACCGCTTACATATGCGGGGCGCGACTTATGTATGCGTTCACTTGTGCAAGCGAAGACGGAGCGCTTTAAAAAAAAATGTTTTTCTTATTTATTTTACTTTTTATTTTTTACTTGTACACTGTCCTTTTATCTGAAAGCGGGCCGCCCGCCATTTTTAAAAATACCGGGTTATGGCAGCTATCTGCTTTCATAACAACGGTACTTAACATCAAATTACGGACGTATAACAAAGGCGGGCGGTCCCGAAGTGGTTAAGCCATTGTCTGTATTGCCTCGATTTGAAAGAAAATTTACTGCTTTGCCATCATAAAATAAATAAAAATAATTTGGATATGTAGCGCAGCCACTAAAGAGCCGTAAGTAACTGGGATCCCCCACCCTGCACAGCCAGGCACACCAAATTTTCACAGTCACTTCAGATTTAGAAAACAGTCTAGTACTTTGTTTTTTTATTTTATTGAGGGAAAATAACTTGGATAGGGATTGGGAAATTCTGGGATGCCCACTTGACTTCCAACAACTTCAGGGACAACTTTAGTATATACAGTCTATCAGTGGCGGCACTGGGGCGCTGCCCCCCTAATCCATGCACCTGGCCCCTAATCTACATGCAGGGCACTGGACGCATGGATTACAACTTAGTTTTTTTTTTTTTTTTAGAAGCACATGATTAAAGCTTGAAGCTCTAAATTTTCTTCAAAAAAGAGTGGGCTCGGGGCACAGAGCACTGCTCCCTGAGCCCACCCAGTTGTGTGACAATAGCAAATTAATATTGGCTATTGTCTTCCTGATTCTCCTCCCGGTCAATCAAGAAGTGTGTCCTGAGACCAGATTGGCTGGGAGGAGAAGTGATCCTATTGGCTGTTAAGGAGGAGGAGACTCAGGGGAAGCTGCCGTGATGCCGAGGAGGAGACGCAGGGTGAAGCCACCACCCGCCGACCCAGATTAAGGGATGCCCGTGACCTAGATGGGGTAAGCGCAAGGCTGGTGACCGACCGACCGCCCCAAAAAAACGCTGCCATTTCAGTCTATATACACTCCTCACTTCTTCCATCACACTTACTTGCAGAACTCCAGCACACTGTTTATAGATCTGACAAAAAGCATTCAGTCAGGTTTAGAGCAACAGCCTGTTATAGGCAGGAACCCGAGGCCCCTTTGAGTGTGTAGCAAAGCATTCAGTGTCCAGATTAATCACTCCTGTGGCTACTGTTCCCAGCACCTCCCCTTCAGGCACTGCCAGCCCACCTGGCTGCAGCTGCCCCTTTCAATAACCCTCCTGGCTAACTTCTCCACAGTCCTCCCAGACTGATCACTCACCAGCTCACCAGAGACAGACTCTCTCTCCACAGTCCTCCCAGACTGATAACTCACCAGCCAACCCAGGTGACTTCTCAGGAGATCTCCCGGACATGCTGACCTGCTCCTGCTGTCCTCTTCTTGCTCCTGTACCTCCAGGAAGAGGTTCCTCCGTGTGTTGTGGGGGATCCTTTCAGCACCCAAGCTTCAGGCTCAAGGTCATCCCCCCCAGACTAGGGGGCACCCTTAAGGGCCACCGACAGCTTCCTCAGCACTCCATCTCCATCTTCCACCTGACTGCCCCTGCTGGCATGATTCATGCCTATTTATAAGATGCCTAGAGCCTTCCAGACTCTTTTTACTGGGAATTGGTCAGGGACTTCATAAATATGCCAAGCAGCTCCGCCTAGTCTCCACCCACTACCTCTGAAAGCTTCTCCTAAGGGTCCAGAAACAGAGGGACGCACCAGGGATACTACTTGCTGGCTTAGTCATCCAGCCTCCCTGAGTCACTCTGCCTTGACCCTAGTTCAGCCTAGGCCTGGCTCTCAACCAAGCCACATTTTCCTACCCTACAGCTTACTAAAAAACGCATCTACATCTAGCACCCTAGCGGGTGCTACAGATATGATAAAACAGAGCAAACCCCTCAACTAAAGGGGATCCATTTCCCAGGGCAGATTATCTTCTGTGGATCACCACTATTGCATTTGTAACCCTTACCAGTTAATTTGCCAAAATTGGTCTATTGGGCTCCAGTCTGGAGAATGACTACCCTCTACCCTATTCACTGGTCATATTGGTTTGCGCTCCACTAAATGCGTTAACCAACCTTTGCCTCATATAAGTGGGCACTATGCATGGCCTTTTGGGTGTGTGTTGTTCTGATGGTGCATGTGCCATTTGTTCTACTTTCTGATCATATAAAACATAGTAATCTGAAGAGGGTGTCATCACCACATAGTGTACCGTTAAGGCTATGCATCAGGCCAACATATACAGTATAATATACTGTGTGTCAAGAAAAAATTATCTCTCTAGTTTTGGATATAGTGAAGAAGGATTAGAGACCTTGTCAGATTTTTGCTCATAGCTTTTTCTAACCACTTGCCACCCACCCACAGTACATTTCCTGGTTTCCGTGCCTGCGCATGCCCCCTGCTAACCTGTGCTGTGACTGGACACAGCACAAATTTATTAGCACTATAAACACATTGGCTAGTGACTCCTTCTCTTTTTTATATGCAGTCACAGATTACATGCATGTATTGGTCCTAAATATCTGAATGACCTTTCTAGGGTATTCCTCTGAAGGTATCTCAGATGCATAGCAGTTGAGGTCGACACATTTTGCATGGTTACCGCTTCCTTAGGACTTCTTTGACCTTTCTTTTATTCTGCATATGACACAGGGGATAGTGCCGTTTTCCCAGGTATAAGGTACTGGGTGGCCCTTGGGGGGAGAGTATGGACAAAAAACCTTCAGGATTGATCAAGTCCAAATCCAATCAGTAACACAAACTTTAGTGAATGTTCAGATATAAGGAGTAATATTGGAATATAAATAAGACCAAGGAGCATAGGTGTTTTCTCCAACAAGTGCGCCCCCCCCAATCAGGCACGGAGCATGAGGGTCCCAAAACACCAGGGGGGGGGAGCAAATATATGCTCACACCCCACAAGCAATACGGTTCTTCCTTGTTCTATTGCTCCACTATATGTCCATATCTCAGGGAAAGCCAGAAGTACTAAAGTCCGAGATGCACCACTATAAATATCACCTGGTGATTTTCACAGTTATAGTATAAATAGCTGATCATTGGCATTACAAATATGGTGTCTGTATGAATCAATATCTTGATCACGATCAGAACTAGTATACTAGTACCCCATACCTCCCAACTTTTTGAGATGGGAACGAGGGGCACCTATTAACAGGAGTATGTAGGCATAGGGCATGCCCCCTGCCACACCCCCTTAAAGAAGAATTGTACAAAGAATTACCAGTTAAACCCACAAGTGCTTTTTTTTCAGCACTACTATTCCTTTGTACTGGCTCTTAAAATCTATAAATGTAGAAATTTAGAAATTGGATGAAAGGATTAGCACTAAAGAATGATGTGGTCCAAGGCACTAAAAGTAATTGGCCTCCATCCCAAATTTTAGACAAAGAAAAGGGAAAGTGGTCAGCGGGACTTTAAATGAGGCCAATCACTGTATAAAGTAAACATGTGGGATATAAAACACAGTGTTGCTTTTGTGGGTTCCAACAAAAAGGGGGAGCTTTTGAATGAGAGATGTATACCACAAAGCAGACTTAGCAAAGAACATTTTATTATACCGTGTGAGATCATGTATAACATACTGAATAACACAAAAACACAAGGCATGCCGAAAACCACATATAAATATTGACGCCATGGTACTTGGCATATCATAAAGTAAAAACAAGTCCTGCACAACATGGGCCACTGGAAGGGCTGAATGATGTTGGAAAGTCTAGAGTAAAACAAAATAAGAGACATAAAATCATCTGTATGGACATCATGCATCTATGTAAGTCCAACGCGTTTCATTGGGTTATACCAACTCTTCGGGGGCAAATGCAATGGTGATCAGCACTAGGAAACACTTTTTGAAAGATAAAAAGTGCATTTTATATGCAAATATATAGATCAGACCAAAATGAGGGACAAATGAGAAGGTAAGAGGGACAGAGGGACATTGTTCCATATTAGGGACAGTCCCTCAAAATCCGGGACAGTGGGAGGAGGTCTGCAAGAAAGAATGCTACCAGGCAGGTAGGTTTATTTTATTGCAGAAAATACATTAAAGGGGATTTACTAAAGCTGCTGCAGCTGTGCATTGTGTCTAATCAGCTTTAAACTTCAGCTTGTTCAGTGAAGCTTTGACAAAAAAAAACGGAAGCTGATTGGTTTCTACGCAGAGAATTTTTGCCAAGTGGTGGATACAGCACTTTATTCTTTGAGCACTTATGATTTATTTGTTGCACCCCGATGAAGCTCTATTGTTGAGCGAAGCATGTTGGGTATTTTGGTTTCATAGCATAGGGTTTTGGTGCACGATCAGTTTTTCCATGGGCATATATTTGGTGGGGTGGGGGTTTTGATCAGTCCCTTTGAATTCCTATACTCACTAGATCAGGGATAGGAGTGTTAGTGCACTGCAGCATTGGCCAGTCCTTTGGGTCCAGAAAATGTAGGAGCAATAGGGATACTTTTTCACAAGTGCCTTTGAATAAGAATGCCTTCTCAGTGATAGCACAATTCTGATACCTTCTCATATACTCCCTCTAATTGCTGCAGTGTAGATAGAGACAAACACACTGAAAGGCATTTTTTGTATGCATCCCTCCCTATAAGTGAAAACACACCAACAAATCAACCTAATAAAGTCCAAACATTCTATAGGTGTTGTTACTAGATTTTTTGGTGTGTGGGTATGCGCACCTTGTTTGAAATAATTATTATTACCAATAGGAGGGACAAATAATTCAGATATAATAGGCCAATGTTTAATTGAGATTGTATGCAGAGTTGCGCCAGATTTTGCACTCTCCGCCTCCGGTTTAAGTAAATAATCCCCATTGCTTATGTAGCGGGTGTCCCGCTATTCCCGCGGCTTTACCAAGCGGCTGCCGTGAATACAGAGGCTCTCCTGACAGGAGGAGCATGGCTGTCAGCCCTGAAAGGAGATCTATCCCCCCCCTTCTCCTCATCGACACTGACTGCAATGTGAGTGGCGCTCGCACAGGGCATCCGCCCACTCTCTGCTTCCTCCCCTGTGCTCTTATTGACAGGAGGAGAGCAGCCAATCAGAGGGACGGTACTGAGCTGCAGGAAGCAGCTGCAATGGATTCTGGGACATGTAGTTCCCTCACAAAATGGCCCCATAGCCTTTTATACAGGCAGGAAATACTAAGACCAGCATCCTTTGAGAGCAAGAAAGGAGAGACTCCATTTTGATTTCCTGCAGAGGATTCAGACAGCAGGAGGCAGAGGAAGAGATCAGACCTAAGGGAGAGGTACTGTCTCCCAGGTGATTTCACCACGCGATTTAGGCCTCTGCCGCCAGTCGGGACATCCAGTCTGAGAGAGGGGGATCCCGGGTGCACCTGCACCAACGGTGAACCATTCCAGTGTGAGGTGACCAGTCGGGTCGCCAGGAGAGCCTGCTTGTTCCAGGATGTTCGTTTAGACCTTGACTGCAGAATTGGGTGAGGGGGCTTTTGCCCATTTGCAGGAAACAAGGACACTGCACCACAGGAGAAGTTACATAGGCACTGTATACAGACATCATTGCTGTTACAGTCATCTTGTTAGTCATCTTGCTGACACTTGTAGTGCCACAGGGCTAAAGGATAAGGTAATCTATTTTCAGGGACACTGTATACAGACATCATTGTCCTTTCACATACAAGAAAAAATAGTGGTCAATGGGACTTGAAATGAGATGTGGCATAAAAAATACATATATGAATAAATAGAAATAAATATAAAAATAAAATTAAAATTGAAAATTGATAATGTTTATTGAACAGAATAAAACAAGACATGACACAGCCTTTTATCAACTTTCCTTTTTTGATATTGCATCATGGATGATTATGTCTTGTTTTATTCTGTTCAATAAACATCAATTTAAAATTTTATTTTTATTTTTATATTTATTTTTATTTATTCACATATGTATTTTTTATGACACGTCTCATTTAAAGTCCCATTGACCACTATTTTTTCGTGTATTCAACATAATAGGGATGGAGACGTGTCATGGTGGTTGCGTCAGGTCACAATATTTCCTGTCTATGCAACTATTGGGTGGAAGACACCCTGGTCTACAGTGACCTGCCACACCACTATTTTTGACTGTATATCATTTATATATATATATATATATATATATATATATATATATATATATATATATATATATTTTTTTTTTTTTTTGACTAGCAGTTTGTTTTCTCTACATTATTTTTCCTGATTTTTCATTGCTGAACCCACCATTTCCATCTACCAGTTGGCCCACGTGGGGGTTACTCCACTTCTGTCTGATCCCGGGGGCTGAGATGCGTGACAGTGCTTTCCCTCCCCATCCCTGATGGGGTGTGGGAGGGTGTGTCCTCTCACGCATCGGCGTCATGCCATCATACCTCGCTAGCTACGCCAGTGGTGCTGCTATGTGGGCAGGATCCATTATAGCTGACGCCCACGGTGGATGGGTGTTCAGACATTTCCGGTGTTCTGCCAAGAACTGTCCCCCATCGGATAGTGTCCGCCCCATAGTGCACAGGCGCATCGCTTGCGCAGTATGGAGGACAAGGAGACGCTGAAAGTCTCGGAAGATGAACGGCGCCTGCGCTCTTAATAGTACTTTGTGCCCTGAGTCCAGGTTCAAGCCCCACCATGCAAGTGGACAAACGGTAGATAATGTTAAACAGCACTTAGAAAGAGGACCCCCCGTGGGCTTGTTTCGCTCGCCACGCTTCAGCCACAGCCTCCCTTTGCTCACTACGCTGCGGGCACAGCCTTGCTTCGTTCGGCACACTTCGGCAATTTTTTATTCTATTTTATTCTATGTCCACTTGGATGGTGGGGCTTGAACCCGGACTCATCTGCTGTTCATCTTTGGAGAGCTTTGGGGTCTGCTTGTCCTCCGTACTGTGCAAGCGCAATACAGGGCGGAAACTATCCAATGGGGGACAGTGTTCAACAAGACACCGGCTCATGTGTCGGATATGGCTTGCACTCTTTCCACCCCAGTTGTTTGGCGCCCAGCATGACGTTGGCAGGGATCCACCCCAGACCTGGATATAGGAGCAGGGAGCCAGCAGGTCATTGTCATAACCTTATCTGCTACAGAAGCACTGGAATTTTTTACTCCTCCCACACGTGAGACTTAGAACATCTTTTTTGTGATTTCACTCATGCACTTTTACCTTCACTTGGTCAGCCACCATCCCACTGTTTTTAATTTCACCATTTGTTTTTGGTTTATTTGTATTTCTCTTCACTTTCTCACTTATCCCAGCTTGGAATCTATGTTTCTGGGTCGTTTGATCCTATATTACTTCCCTGCATCTTCTTCCCTTTTTTCTTTCTTTTTTCTTCCTCCTTTCTTTTCTTTTCTTGCTGTTCCACTTATCCTGGTGCTTCTTGGAACTTTGGATACACACATGAACTTGTACACTTTCACTGACTCACTCGTGCATATTTATTCACATATATTAATTTATTTCATTAATATGAGCTACATGTTTGTCATTTTATTAGGGATCACTGTATGACAACTTGCTGGTTTCTCAGCTGCTTTCCTGGGGGTGGATGTTTTATCTGCCTTAGCCCCAGGGGAGACCTATGTAGGAGGTCTATACCCCCTCCTTAGTGCTGGGCCAACTTCATAGCTGATGTGTAGGTATTCGGGGTTTTTTTTTTTTTTTTGAACCATTGACTAGTATATTATTTTTGTTTATAGATATCTCTTGTACCATACTGCCGATTGGGCAAGTCCTATGAAACGCTTCAAGTTTTTTTTTATATTGCATCATAGATGATTGTCTTGTTTTATTCTGTTCAATAAACACTATCAATTTTTATTTTTATATTTATTTTTATTTATTCATATATGTATTTTTTATGACTGACACGTCTCATTTAAAGTCCCATTGACCATTATTTTTTGGTGGTCATGGTGGTTGTGTCAGGTCACAATTTTTCCTGTCTATCATTGTCCTTTCACCTTGCTCAGAAAGATCCTGCCCTCCTCACTTGATAATCTGGGCCGGTTGTGTTGTTTGGCCCTGTTATTCAGGAATAGCAGGGCCAGTATCTTCAGCTAGCCAATGAAAGTGGCTAGCTGAAGACACAAAGGGGTTTATTTACAAAAGAAAAATCCACTTTGCATTACAAGTGTACTGCAAGTGCTCTTGAAAGTGAAGTCCCTGTAGATCCGAGGGGGACATGCAAGGAAAATAAAAAACAGCATTTTAGCTTGCACGTGATTGGATGATAAAATCAGCAGAACTTCCCCTCATTTCAGATCTACCCCTCAGATTTACAGCGACTGCACTTCCAAGTGCACTTGTAGTGCAAAGTAGATTTTCCTTTCGTAAATAACCCTCAAAGTCTTATCTTTCCTATAAAAGGACTGAAGCTACTAGTGCCATACGGATCCACACACACATGTTCAGGACTTTGTATTTGCAGTGGGTGTGTGTGGGGGACAGTTTATCTAGGAAGTTAAGCCATTACATATTGATTTGAATAAAGTGTTTTACCGGGCACTTACACCCCCTTCCTGCCCAGGCCATTTTTCAGCTTTCAGCTCTGTCGCACTTTAAATGACAATTGCGCGGTCATGCTACACTGTACCCAAGCACATTTTTATCATTTTTTTCACACAAATAGAGCTTTCTTTTGGTGCTATTTAATCACTGCTGGGTTTTTTATTTTTAAAAAAAAAAAAAGACCAAATATTTTGAAACAAAATGTTTTTTTCTTTTTTTCTGTCAGTAAATTTTGAACTTTTAAAAAGTAATTTTTCGCCTTCACTGATGTGCGCTGATGAGGCAGCATTGATGGACACTAATAGGCTGAACTGGTGGGCATTGATGAGGTGGCACTTATGGGCATGGATGAGGTGGCACTTATGGGCACTGATGAGGTGGCAATGATGGGGAGGCACTGTTAGGAGGCACTGATGGGCACTAATTGGCAGCACTGGTGGGCACTGATAGGCGGCACTGGTGGGCACTGATAGGCGGCACGGATAGGCGGTATTGATGGGCACTGATGGCCATTGATGGGTGGCACTGATGGGCAGCACTGATGGGCATTGATCGACAGCAGTGATGGGCAATTGGGGGCAGTGGTGGGCACTGATTGCTGCCACTGGTGGGCACTGATTGCTGGCATTGATGGGCAATGGTGGGCACTGATTGGTAACACTGTATTGCTGTATTGTAATCAGGGCACTGATGATCAGTGCCCTGATTTCATTCCTAGATGTCCCCCTGAATGGAGATGCCGCTGATCGGCTCTCCTCGCCACACACTCTGTCAGTGTGAGTTGAGGAGAGATGATTACTGGCATCTCTGTGTTTACATGCGACCGGCTGTGATTGGATACAGCCAATCACATGGTTAAAGAGCCGTGGCCGTGGCTCTTTACAGAGATCAGAGTCTTGCGGTGTCCTAGCAATATGGTGCAGCCACGATCGCCGCGTGGCCCCGCAGGCATTCTGGGACGCCGTCATATGGCAGCGCCACAGAACATGAGCTGCACCGTCCCGCCTTCATTTGATGGTGGGTGGGCAGCAAGCAGTTAAAGTTGGGCCTGTGTTGCCAGGGGACAGAAGAGAGAGGCCTGACATAAGAGGGTCATTCCTTTGCTCTCCTCCTGCCTGGACTCATAGAGCCAACCTGGTACAGATTGCCATATTTATGATTTATTTGAAGTGTTTGTCTCTGCTTTTGGGGTTATTCTCAGGTTTTGAATCCCCCAAAAGCAGCCTGAATATAGTATTGCGCTATATTGCTCTTAATCTCAGTTATTGCTCTCCACAGAAATATTGTAGTAAAGACAATTTCTGTGTTTTATCATAACGTGTGGGTTTCTCATTGGTTCTTGCACTTACACTATTGCCAGGTGTGCCAGAGGGGGGTGAGACTTATAGGGTTGAGAGGCAGAGTACAGAACCAAACATACTTAAGCGGCTCCTGCAGGGGTAGCTCTACACCTATTTCTCTATTTCTTCTGTAATAAACGTCTTGCCTGTTCGAAAAAAAAAAAAAAAACTTCAGTTCAGTATTAATTAATACAGAGCTGCATTCACTTGTGTCTTTTGAACCCTTTGATTTGTCTTTATGAAACACTGCCATGTAATTGGCGGATTCTTTAAAATCTTTACCAAACAGGTTGCAACCTCATAAAACTCATCCTCATATAGGCGTCTTTAAAAAAAAATATTATCACCCAAATTACTGAAAGTTAAAACAGAAAAAGACGTGAGATTGTTCTTTCATCTACTTCAAAAAAATGAATCTCAGATTGGATTTCTTTTGATTTTTATGCTGGCAAGTCCTCAAACATGTACACGTCTTTATGTTTAAGTTACAGTACTACAGACGCACACATTTCAAACAATCCATCCAGCACTTACGTACTGAAAGCAACTTTTGGATCATACTAGCCAACCAAAATTCAACGGCTTGGAGGCTTCTTTCTTTTCTGCACACATTTCCTTCACTATACAATTATATTTTCTTCTAGGGCTTGGGCAGTGGCATAGCGTGGGTTGTCAGCACCCAGGGCAAGGCAAGTAATCTGTCCCCCCCTAACGTGTGAACATTTAGCACTCGATGAGTCCCTTCGACTAGTACAGTATAAAATCCCTTACCCCCTATGTCACAGATCAGCTGCGGAGCTGATTTGTGTCTTACCTTTACTGCTGTAGGTCGGCTGGCACCTGTGACACTACACTGACCACCATACTACACTACACTGACCACCATACTACACTACACTGACCACCGTACTACACTACACTGACCACCATACTACACTACACTGACCACGTACTACGCTACACTGACCACTATACTGCGCTACACTGACCACCGAACTACGCTACACTGACCACCAAACTACACTACACTGACCACCATACTACACTACACTGACCACCGTAATACGCTACACTGACCACCGTAATACGCTACACTGACCACCGTACTACTCTACACTGACCACCATACTGCGCTACACTGACCACCGTACTGCGCTACACTGACCACCATACTGCGCTACACTGACCACCGTAATACACTACACTGACCACCGTACTACGCTACACTGACCACCGTACTACGCTACACTGACCACCATACTGCGCTACACTGACCACCGTAATACGCTACACTGACCACCGTACTACACTACACTGACCACCATACTGCGCTACACTGACCACCATAATACGCTACACTGACCACCGTACTAAACTACACTGACCACCGTACTACACTACACTGACCACCATACTGCGCTACACTGACCACCATACTGCGCTACACTGACCACTGTAATACGCTACACTGACCACCGTACTACACTACACTGACCACCGTACTATGCTACACTGACCACCATACTGCGCTACACTGACCACCATACTGCGCTACACTGACCACCGAACTACGCTACACTGACCACCATACTAGGCTAGACTGACCACCATAATACGCTACACTGTCCACCATACTATGCTACACTGACCACCATACTACCCTACACTGACCACCATACTACACTACACTGTCCACCATATTACGCTACACTGACCACCATACTACGCTACACTGACCACCGTACTACGCTACACTGACCACCATACTGCGCTACACTGACCACCATACTGCGCTACACTGACCACCGTAATACGCTACACTGACCACCATACTACACTACACTGACCACCATACTACACTACACTGACCACCGTAATACGCTACACTGACCACCGTACTACTCTACACTGACCACCATACTGCGCTACACTGACCACCGTACTGCGCTACACTGACCACCATACTGCGCTACACTGACCACCGTAATACGCTACACTGACCACCATACTACGCTACACTGACCACCGTACTACGCTACACTGACCACCATACTGCGCTACACTGACCACCGTAATACGCTACACTGACCACCGTACTACACTACACTGACCACCATACTGCGCTACACTGACCACCATAATACGCTACACTGACCACCGTACTAAACTACACTGACCACCGTACTACACTACACTGACCACCATACTGCGCTACACTGACCACCATACTGCGCTACACTGACCACTGTAATACGCTACACTGACCACCGTACTACACTACACTGACCACCGTACTATGCTACACTGACCACCATACTGCGCTACACTGACCACCATACTGCGCTACACTGACCACCGAACTACGCTACACTGACCACCATACTAGGCTAGACTGACCACCATAATACGCTACACTGTCCACCATACTACGCTACACTGACCACCATACTACCCTACACTGACCACCATACTACACTACACTGTCCACCATATTACGCTACACTGACCACCATACTACGCTACACTGACCACCGTAATACGCTACACTGACCACCATACTGCGCTACACTGACCACCATACTGCACTACACTGACCACCGTAATACGCTACACTGACCACCGTACTACACTACACTGACCACCGTACTATGCTACACTGAACACCATACTGCGCTACACTGACCACCATACTGTGCTACACTGACCACTGGACTACGCTACACTGACCACCATACTAGGCTAGACTGACCACCATAATACGCTACACTGTCCACCATACTACACTACACTGACCACCATACTACCCTACACTGACCACCATACTACACTGTCCACCATATTACGCTGCACTGACCACCATACTACGCTACACTGACCACCGTACTACGCTACACTGACCACCATACTACGCTACACTGACCACCTTACTACGCTACACTGACCACCATACTACACTACACTGAACACCATATACTACACTGTTCTCTCTCTATCTCTCCCCCCCCTGGCCAGTAACACAACTCTCACCTTCTTCTTGTCCACGGTCCTGGCCTGCATCAGTCCGGAATATAGGAGGAGAAGAAGAGTCTCCTCATCTCAGAAGACAGTGGCTGCGGCGGCTTACATGCTTTCTTGTCTCCCCCTGCGCTCTGGCTGTTGCCATGTTCAATGTCCAGCGCATTCTGATTGGGCGTATGGGGGGGTCATGTGTGGCGGAGGGATTTCAGGAGAAACCGCAGGACAGGCCAGCCCTACGCCTCACATGACCCCCATACGCCCAATCACAGGGCGCCGAACACTGAACATGGTGGCCGGAGCGAGGGGGACACAGGAACCTAAAATTAGGAGGAGGCAGCCAGTGACACATACTGGCGCTCCTCTAAATGTCGCGCCCGGGACCACGGCACCCCCTGCACCCCCCACGCTACGCTACTGGGTTTGGGGGCCTACCACTATATTATTTTGACTTATTAATTGTGTTTCTTGTCACCATCACATTTTACATTTATGATATATTTTATACCAAGACGCATGTACTCTATTTGCTATCTGAATAGCAATCAACTTCCTGACTGAACAACAGCTGTGTAAAAATTTTTGTTCAATTTCATAGGTTTTTTTACAGTTGACCCAGAGGAATGCAAAACACACCAGCAAAGCATGATCCAATTTGCTCCAGCAGGGGAAAAAATTCCTTCCTGATCCCCTGAGAGGCAATCGGATATTCCCTGGATTAACTTTACCTATAAATATTAGTACCCAGTTATATTATGTACATTTAGGAATGAATCCAGGCCTTTCTTAAAGCAATCTACTGAGCTGGCCAGAACCAACTCTGGAGGGAGTCTATTCCACATTTTCACAGCTCTTAGCCCTTGTACACACGGTCGGACATTCCGATGGAAAATGTCCGATCGGACCGTGTTGTCGAATAATCCAACCATGTGTGGGCTACATCGGACTGTTTCCGTCTGAATATCCGACCGACAAAGTTTTAGAGCTGGGCTATAAAATTTTCCGACAACATGATCCGATTGGACCTTGTCTGATCATTTGTAGAGAATTCCGATCAGACAAAGTGCCACGCATGCTCAGATCAAATTCCTAGACCAAAGCTATTGGCTACTAGCCTGAACGTAGTCCCGTCGTAACGAAATAACGTCATCACGTTACGAATGATCAGATTTTCTGACAACTTTGTCCAACCACGTGTATGCAACACCAGTTTCGGACAAAAATCTGTCGGACAAAATCTGACGGATTTTGTTGTCGGAATGTCCGACCATGTTTCCAATGGCTTACTGTGAAGAAACCTTTCCATATTTGGAGATGAAATCTTTTTTCCTCCAGACATAAAGAGTGCCCCCTTGTCCTCTGTGATGACCTTAAAGTGAATAATTCAATATCAAATTCACTATATTGTACCCTTATACATTTATACATGGTGATCATATCCCCCACTTAATCTCCTTTTCACAACAGAGAATAAATTGGCTGTGTGGCCAAGTCTGTTGGTCCAGAAAGTCAGTTGGACCTCCGTCGCAAGTCAGTCGGGGACACCGTTGGACCTAGTCCGTCGAAAAGTCCGGTCATGTGTACGCGGCATAAGGGTCCCACCACTGAACCTTAGACCATTCAGAGTAATGCTGAGTACACATGACCGGACTTTCCATCAGAACAAACTCTGACGGTCAAGTCCGACCAAACGGACTTGCACACACACGATCACACCAAAGTCCATTCATTTTGAACGTGATGACGTATGACGGGACTAAAAAAGGAAGTTCAATAGCCAGTAGCCAATAGCTGCCCTTGCGTCGTTTTTGGTCTGTTGGAACAGCATACAGACGAACGGTTTTCCCGATAGGAATTGATTCCGTCTGAAAGATTTAAAACATGTTCTATTTCTAGGTCCGTCAGACTTTTAAAAAACAAAAAAGCCCACACACGACCGGAATATCCAATGAAATGATTCCGTCTGACCTTTTATGCTGGAAAGTCCGGTCGTGTGTACACGGCATAAGAATCATTAACCACTACTCTCTGAATGGGGTCTTTTAGCCAGTTTTCTATTCATACAGATTCTATCAGACCTGTAGACTTATAAACCTGATACATTGTGTAAATCAAAAAGCATAAAGTGTAACTAAAGGCAAAACAGTTTTTTTTTCCTATAGAGTGGGGAGGGATTAGAACGGCTGCTGGGTTTTTATTGCTGTCTGTGCCCCCATTACAGAGATTTACCCAGTCTGTATGTCCTGTTTGCCATTATCATTGAGAGTTAAATGAAAAGGAAAATCCCAAATTTTGGGTTGTCCCCAGAAAAGTAATAGAGGGGTAATTTTTCAATGGAGGCAGCATTAGGGTTGTTGGTTTGTATCCCAAACATGACACTACCTTCATGGAGTTCTAGTGACCTCGGGACCCTAAGGGTTTCCCTTATTTTGCAGGGATTGCCTTTTACTTTGTGTTTTGCTTGTGGGACAGGAAGTGAAAGAAAATCTTCCCAACGGGACACAGATGTTCCTTTAGATGTAAACAATCACTTTGTAAAACAACCCATTCTGTTTAAAATAGAATTGAAATGCAACACATTTTTGTATAGATATAAAAAACATTATAAATACCTTTTTTCCCCTTTTTATAAGTGATCACATTCCCTCTGTGCTCAGCTGAATTAGAGCTGGGGGGAAGAGAAGCAGCGGCACATCGAGCTTGGCCATGAATGGCTGTGCAATGGGGGGCATGTCAGGACAAGTATGATTATATATATTAGTATAGTATATTATATATTATGAGTATACTGAGTTCCCAGCATAGCTAGAGAACTGACCACAATGTGCTCTCCTGCCTAGTGCAGTCAGTCTTTAATAGGAAAGTCGTTAATAAGAATGTCTCCAAAGACATAATGGTAGGTTAATTGGATCCTGTCTAAATTGGCCCTAGTATGTGTGTGAATGTGAGTTAGGGACCTTAGATTGTAAGCTTTTCGAGGGTAGGGACTAATGTGAAGGTATAATATATATATATATATATATATATATATATATATATATATATATATATATATATATATATATATATATATTAGGGCTGTGGAAATTAAAGATTAATTCCTTGATTAATTGATTCATTGTTTTGATTGATCAAAATTATTTTGATCGGTACCCGCCTCTCCGCCGGCTTCCGGGTCTTCAGGGAGTTCCGTCGGAGATCCAGTGACGTCACGGAGATCGACGTCACTGGACTCCACCCCCCTTCCCCAAGTGCCTCTATCTGCTAATGAAGGGAAGAAGGGGGGAGTCCGGTGACGTTGAAGTTCTGATTGAATGTAACGCGGTGGAGGAGCTACGCATGACGTCACCCGCTGCTGCCCTATGGAACTAACACGATTGTCGGCATTACATGCTGTGTTTTTATCATCTTTATGTGAGTAGTTTGTGTTTGAACACAAAAATGAAATCTTATACTCAAGCGGTGAGCATTTAGATCTTTTCTTTCTACCCATGACCTGGCGTCCTTGCTGAGATCTAAGGAGATGTGAGAGAAGTTTATGGTCCGTGTTAACCCTTTTGACACCCGCTTGCATGACCACCTGTTTGCACAGGGGTCCATGCCATAAGGTGAGAGTGATTAGACGGGAGGTGGAGGGATTGTCACGCTACTGTGGAAAAAAAAAATGACTTACGTCAGTGCTACAGTTTGACTTTAAAACGTATTTGTGTGAACTGTGAAGTTAAGTCATGGATTGTGGAAACGAACTAGTGTCGGTGATTGTATATAGTGTGTACCACATTTACCACTGATTAATGCAGAGCTGCAATGCAAGGAGATCAGCTAAAAGTAGTTAGATCTGTATGTGCGTTATAATTAAGCGAAATTAGTCGATTAATCGATAAAAAAAAAAAGATTAAGCGAACGTGAAAATTTTAATCAGTAACAGCCCTACTATATATATATATATATATATATATGTGTGTGTGTAAAGTGCTGCGTAAGGCCTCATGTACACTGCTGCTGGTAAACGGATGTTTAGGAGCAGTTGGGCATTTTTTTCAACTGCTCCTAAACTCTCCTCTGTGTTATCTTATGAGTACATGTACACAGGGTCGTTTATAGTAGTTTTCAGACAGTTGCTTTTAGAGGCTTTTTTTGGAACCCAAAAAAATGCGTTCAGAAGCTGTGTTTAGAGGCATTTCAAATGCGAAACGCGGCTAAACGCAGATACCCGCGTTGGGACGCGTTTTTGTCTAGTAGCGTTTTTAAAGGGAACATTTTTATTTATTACTTTTGAACCTGGAAAATGCTAAAAAACACACTAAAAACTCAATTATCACTGTATGCAAGCTTGACATGCCATGTGATATTCCCCTCATCAGCCAATTATGCTGTACAGTACACATTCTCTGGGTAATTACGCAGCTGAACATACATATTAGAAAACTATCCTGTGAGCCATCAATAAATGTGTCCAGTAGTGACGAACTCTGGTCCTCTCATGCAATTTTTCTATGTCTTAAAAGCCTCAGCAAAAGCAACATCAGGCGCATTTCCTCACACATTTCCTCACACATGCTCATCATGGGATCCATATTTACAAACCAACCAAAAAATAACAGCTAGCTACAAGCATACTGCTTTCTCAGCTGCTACTCACATTGTTCTCTCACAGAATGATTGAAATAGTTAATAAATACTTGTTTTTAGTGCTTTCTAATCATTTGGGAGGGTCTCCTGAGGTTATCTTTAGTAAACACTCCTGAACGCAAACGCGGCAAAAACGCGGCTTGTAAGCGCTGCTAAACACACGTTTTTAAACGCGGATTACTAGTTGTGATGTTCCAGCTTTCAGGAGAGATTGAGAAATGTCCCGTATACATGAAGCCTTATGCTGCGTACACACAATCTGACTTTCCGGTGAACTTGGGTCGGCAGACCAGAGTCCATCGGACAATTCGATCGTGTGTGGGCTCCAGCGGACTTTTTCTTCCCAAAAGTCCAGCGGACCTAGAATTAAGACTGGCTTCAAATTTGTCCACTGGACTCGGCTTTTAGCGGACAATCCGTTCGTCTGTGTGCTAGTCCAACGGACTAAAACCAACACTAGGGCAGCTATTGGCTACTGGCTATGCACTTCCCTTTTCTACGTCATCACGTTAGAATCCGTCTGACTTTTGGAGTGATCGTGTGTGGCCAAGTCCGTTCGTTTGAAAGTCCGGTGGACCTCAGCTGCAAAGTCCGTCGGATTGTCCGCCGGACCAAGCCCGTCAAAAAGTCCGGTCATGTGTACGCGGCATAAAATTGACGGCGCTATATAAGTACCTGAAATAATAATAATAATGCAGAGGGACTGGCATGAACAGACCAGGGATTTCATACAAAGGAAGCAATAAAAGAACAGAATACGTTCTCATAAAAGTATATGGTACAGCAGGCACATATCAGCAATATTAAGTATTGGGGTAACAAACACTTTAATGCCCTGTACACACGATCGGATTTTCCAACAACAAATGTTGGATGTGAGCTTGTTGTCGGAAAGTCCAACCGTGTGTATGCTCCATAGAACATTTATTGTCGGAATTTCCCCCAACAAATGTTTGATAGCAGGTTCTCAAATTTTCCGACAACAAAACTTGTTGTCTAAAATTCCGATAGTGTGTACACAATTCCGAAACACAAAAGTCCACGCATGCTCAGAATCAAGCAGAAGAGCTGCACTGGCTATTGAACTTCATTTTTCTTGGCTCATCATACGTGCTATACGTCACCGCATTCTTAACGTTCGGAATTTCTGACAACAATTGTGTGACCGTATGTATGCAAGACAAGTTTGAGCCAACATCCTTTGGAAAAAAAATCCACGGTTGGTTTTGTTGTCGGAAAATCCTATCGTGTGTACAGGGCATAACTCTTCCTCTATACAAAGGTCCTACTCAACATTGTCTTCATCAAAATTGGTGCATTTGTGCCAATGTTGAACCCAACTCTCGAATCCTCTTTGAAAACATTCCAGTGTGCACTGTGGTACCCACTTCTTCACAACAACTTTCACCTTGTCTGTGTCTTCAAATCGTTGTCCCCAAGGACTGTTCTTCATTGGACCAAACAAGTAGATGTCAATGGGTGCTAAATCTGGGCTGCACAGTAGATGGGGGACCACTGACCAGCCGAATTTGGCGATTGCCTGATTTGTTGCCAAAGATATGTGTGGTCCTGCCTTGTCGTGGTGAATGTGGATCATTTTCAGAGTCTTGTTCTGTCTCTTCCTCCTAATGGCTTTTCTAAGCTTCTTAAGTTTTTCAATGTACCACTTTCCAATCACGGTACAGTGTGTTCCAGGAAATCAAGGAGAATGGTGCCCTTGTCATTCCAAAAAACAGTCATTGTGACTTTCTGTGCTGATCGCTGGCTCTTGTACTTCTTAAGCCTTGGGGAAGAGGTGTGATGCCATTCCGTGGACTGATTCTTTGTTTCTGAATCATAAAGATGGAGGCACAGTCGGAGGCACATCTATGTTCAATGAAATGTAACCAGCAGACATGGGCGAACTGACCATTCGGCCACTCAGGCAGTGCCGAGGGGCCCCGAGCCACTAGGGGACCCCATCAGGGTTGCCGGCCTCAGTAAAACCAGGGACAGTATGTAAAAATCTGTGTTTTTTTTACATCTGTCTCTGAAATGTCCCTTACCGTCATCCTTTTGGTCTAAAAATCCAGAGATTATAGCTGTCCCACCTCTCCAGTACCTT
Source organism: Lithobates pipiens (assembly GCF_037356315.1). Classification (NCBI taxonomy): domain Eukaryota; kingdom Metazoa; phylum Chordata; class Amphibia; order Anura; family Ranidae; genus Lithobates; species Lithobates pipiens. Next base: position 560,716,426 of record NW_027507764.1, on the reverse strand, counting down.
CTCAGCCAATAGAAACATGTCTGTGTATACTGTGTGTACATGTATGTGTATACTGTGTGTACATGTATGTGTATACTGTGTGTACATGTATGTGTACACTGTGTGTGTGTATATATACTGTGTGGCCCCATAATCTCTGATTGCCCGGGGGCCCCATAATCTCCTATTGCCCAGGGGCCCCATGAGTTGTCAGTCCGCCCCTGCCGGCAGAACTGTACATTTGGAAATACGTAATTCCTGCTTTTCACAGTGGTTCTGGGAGTTGCTACAGTTTCTTATCACATCCTGTATAAGCAGGTGTAGTTATCCTCCAGTTTGTGTTGCTGTGTTGCTGAAGTTGAGGCTGAGGGGAACAGTGTCCATCTGCAGACTCCAAAGTTGTCACCAAGAGAGCAGTGATCCAATTGAATACCACAACTCTGAGTGACCCTTGGTGGCCATCTTTAGCATGAGCAGTGCTAATAAATAGCTGGGTTTGGCACACATTTTGCGAGTAGTTAGAGTATGGAGAGGAACCCCACTTGTCAGGGACAGTGACCAAGTGGTAAGGAGTGGTTTCTGCTTGAGGTGAGAGAGATTAGGGACACTCTTGCATACTCTGTGATACACTGATCTCTAGAATCACTATTTAGGTTCTATCCCGCTTCCTAAAGAGCCATTTTTGCCGCCACAATGTCTGGGGGTCACCATCGGGCCTCTGGAGGTTGAGAAGAGTGCTACACCTGATTTATTTGCAACTCAACAACACAACGCTGTTAACAGTGTCTAGAACTCTGAGTGTGCAGTTCCTTTAACTTGGGTACCAACCTACTGCCCCCCCCCCCCCACAACTGTGCTTTGCAACTAAAGGCTCATGTAGGACAGTCTAAAAAAGTACATTATGCAACAACTTTGTGATGCACAAGCCAAGTAAACTAAATGAGAATGTTTTGAATCTCACACGCCCTCCTTCCAGGCACTGCAGCTCTTGGTGGGAGGGCTTAGGCAAGAGAACCAGTCCTGTAAATCCAGAAAACATTGGGCAGGACTATCTGTGGCTGTGCTGATTGGCCAGCTGCAGGCTTGTGAATCTATTCTAATAGTTTTACATAATGCAGCAACATCCACAAACATGGGACACCCAATGCTAGAGGTGATTTATTCCAAAGCAAATACACTTTTGCACACTGGTACTGACTAGTATTCCAATGTTTCTTTTCTCCCCCCATTTTTCTCCATCACTCGACTAATGTAACCCCACCCTTCAGGGGTGCTTTTTGCCAAGGCACCCCTGAAGAAGCCTCTAGGCACCCCAGGGTGCCTGGACACCCTGGTTAAAAAAAGCTGCCTTAGGCAATCAACTGGACGGGACTCTAAATTGGTCCTTTGCCCTTTGCTTGCCTTTTTTGGGACAGCTTCCACAGTTATGGAACTCTTTAACTGAGTGAATGTGAATGTCTAATTCTCATGCTTGGATAGATGTGTTAAACTTTCTTTTAGACTTTTTTAAATTTTAAATAATGGTTCTGATCAAAGCAAAAAAATATATATTTTTTTTATATCTAAAGCTCTCCTCTGTGGTACTTTGGATGGGGATCATAGTATGATTCAGCACAGTTCATGTGGCAATGATTAATCATTCTCCTGAAATTAAATTGAACTTGTAAATATTTCATAGTTGTACAGACTGTGCCTGACGATGTAAAATAAATTAGAATGGCTTAAAAGAACTATTGACGAATTTGTCACATTTTACCACTTGTTAAAATGTGTGGCTAAATTGTTGGTCGATCCAAAAGTGATGTTTCGTTCATAGGTTGAAGCTAGAGAACTGAGTTCACTTCTGGCTTATTATTCCTCTCGGGTACTTAGAAGGCAGGATCTTCTGTCTTTGCAACAGAGCTGCTCAGGGCCTTCACCACCATTATTCACAATGCTTCTTGCCCTCATACAACATCATCATTCTCTATACATTAGAAGTTCTACTCATTAAAAATTAAAGTAGAGTGGTGAAACCACTGTCAGGTTTTTTGTTACTGAGGAAAATGGAAAGCTAGCATCAGATCCATAGGGTTATCTCACTAGTATTGCTATCTTAACGTATTGATGCTGATGTAAATTATCTGGTTCGCGGGCAGGTGGCTTCTACACCCCAGAGGATCCCTTTGTATTGTAGTGTTATATAATGTAACAAACATGGAAATGGAAGCGGCACACTACTGTGAGGTCCAGATACAACTTTATTCCAATAAAAGTCAGGAAGGACAATCCAAAAAGTACCCAATGCGTTTCTGGGGTACATGAGCACCCCATTCATCAGGGCTAGAAAAAAAACATAAGGACATCTACATATCACTACAATATCAATACAGTATGCCCTCCTCTGAATCATATTTAAAACCAAATACCCAATAGTTAACACTAGTATTGAAAGTCTAAACATTATTGTCAGGTAACATCACTGGATAATTATTTTATATTGCTATCACTGGGACAAAAAATGATGGGAAATACCAAGTTTTACATTTTTTACCAGAATCAGAGGTGAGGGAGGATCTTCTACTGGGGACCTCTTTTCTGTGACAGATTTTTAATATTTTTTCCTTCACTTTGGAGAGATTTTTTTCTGACTTCCCATTGTGCCTCTAGAACAGGAAGCGAAAGGAAATCTCTCAAATGTGACACATATCAGAAAAAGATGACATCTAATGGAAATTAATATTCCATAAAAACGTTGCCGTAGCTTGTCGCCATTCCACAAGTGTGCGCAATTTAAAAGTATGACTTGTTAGGTATCTATTTACTCAGCGTAACATCATCTTTCACATTATACAAAAAAATTAAGGTAACTTTTGTGTTTTTTTTTCTTTTTTTATTCATAAGTGTATTTTTGCCCCAAAAAATTGTGTTGGAAAGACTGCTGCGCAAATACTGCGTGACATAAAATATTGCAACAATCACCATTTTATTCTCTAGGGCAGTGATGGCGAACCTTGGCACCCCAGATGTTTTGGAACTACATTTCCCATGATGCGCCACTACAATGCAAGGTACCAGAGCATCATGGGAAATGTAGTTCCAAAACATCTGGAGTGCCAAGGTTCGCCATCACTGCTCTAGGGTCTCTGCAAAAAAAAAAAATATATATATATATATATATATATATATATATATATAATGTTTGTAGTAAAAAATACAAATTTAAACTTTTAAACAAAAAGTTCCAGAAAAGTGGCTATGGAATGTTTAAAGCTCTGCAAAAGAAAGAAAGGTCAATCAAGTATTGCTTAAAATAGAACTATGGCTTCCCAAAAAAATGTGCTGCAGCACATTTACTGTAAGTGCATCGAAACTTAAAGTGTCCTATTGGTTGCAATGAAAGTGCCTTATGCCTGATGCAGCATCCTGTGATGGGGTGACAACAATGCTGCACTGCTCTGGAATCTAGAGCAGAGTTGCCACTCTCATGCAGGATACGCCTGCTGCACTATAGTGGGCTGATCTTATTTAGGCGATTGCCTAAAGTAGATGAGCGATTGCTGAAGCATGAATCCTTTGGACCATTGTTGCTTAAAGTATTTCCATTTCAATTGTACTTATTCCTGAGAGAAGACTGGAAAAGGGAGTGCTATAACAATTGCCAGGCTGTTAAACCAGTATTTTTGGACTACTGTCATTCCCCAGGCAGGAATTTGCTGTATAATTTGTAAATCTGACCCATCTACCCAAGTAGAGAAACGTGATAAAGAAAAAATGCGAGGCACCATGATGAGCCATCTTTCAAACAAGTGACATGTCTTGTCTCTGTCCCTTAAGTAACCTTGGTATAATGTATTTCATCTATTTTAAAGCACACTGATCTATTTTTCATAGCCAGGTTTGGATCTTTATCAACATCCAGTCCAAGCCTTTGATTCAGGGCAGGTAAATTAAGCTCTATATCAGGGGTGTGGAAATACATTAATGATTTGTTTCATTGGCCTTTTGAGAACTTCAATCATTTTCTCTCCAGGAGGTCCTGCATGTGTTTTTCATTTCCACTTTTCCACCAATAATTGGACACATTTCCTCTAAATTAGTGTTGTCCCTCATAAGGGAAAGATCTTAATTTTAAGAGATGGATTACCTTCGTTAAATTCAGTATAAACACACCAATCTGAACTGGATATTGATGGAGGTCATAGCATGGCTGTAGAACAATCCATGGCTGTCGTCTAAAAGAGATCAAATACGTAAGGACCTCCTTAAAATGATTCATACAAGTTTAAAAGAGATTTCCACTTTAATAAAGACGCCTTGGTGATGTATTGAGAGAATATACAGTGCCTTCAAAAAGTATTAATACCCCTTGAAATTTTCCACATTTTGTCATGTTACAACCAAAAACGTAAATGTATTTTATTGGGATTTTATGTTATAGACCAACACAAAGTGGAACATAATCGTGAAGTAGAAGAAAAATGATAAATGTTTCTCAATATCTTTACAAATAAGTATCTGAAAAGTGTGGTGTGCATTCAGGGGCAGACAGACAACTCATGGGGCCCCCGGGCAATAGGAGATTATGGGGCCCCCAGGCAATAGGAGATTATGGGGCCCCCAGGCAATCAGAGATTATGGGGCCACACAGTATACACAAACACACACACACACACAGTATACAATCACACAGTACACACAGACATATTTCTATTGGCTGAGAAGGTACTGGAGAGGTGGGGCAGTTATAATCTCTGGATTTTTAGACCAAAAGGATGTCGGTAAGGGACATTTCAAAGACAGATGTAAAAAAAACAAATTTTTTACATACTGTCCCTGGTTTTACCAGAGGCTGGCAACCCTGATGGGACCCCCTAATGGCCTGGGGCCCTCGGGCAGTGCCTGAGTGGCCGAATGGTCAGTCCGCCCCCGCGTGCATTTGTATTCAGCCCCCTTTACTCTGAAACCCCTAACTAAAATCTAGTGGAACCAATTGCCTTCAGAAGTCACCTAATTATTAAATAGAGTCCACCTGTGTGTGATTTAATCTCTGTATAAATACAGGTGTTTTGTGAAGCCCTCAGAGGTTTGTTGGAGAAACTTAGTGAGCAAACAGCATCATAAAGGCCAAGGAACCCACCAGACAAGTCAGGGATACAATTGTGGAGAAGTTTAAAGCAGGGTTAGGTTATCAAAAACTATCCCAAGCTATGAACATCTCACAGAACACTGTTCAATCCATCATCCAAAAATGGATAGAGTATGACACAACTGCAAACCTACCAAGACATGGCCGTCCACCTAAACTGACAGGCCCGGTAAGGAGAACATTAATAAGAGAAGCAGCCAAGAGGTCCATGGTAACTCTGGAGGAGCTGCAGAGATCCGCAGCTCAGGTGGGAGAATCTGTCCACAGGACAACTATTAGGCCATGTACACACGGGCGGACTGTTCGCCCAACTTTGTCCGCTGAACAGTGTTTCAGCGGACAGTCCGCTCGTGTGTGGGCTTCAGCGGACAGTTTCAGCGGACAGTCTGACGAACAAAGTTTTTCGGAATTTCCGTAAGACAGTCCGCTGAAACTTGGTTTTGTCCGTCCAAACTTGGTTTCAGCGGACAGTCCGCTCGTGTGTAGGTAAGTTGGACGGACTAAGTATTGCGCATACTCAGAAAGGGTTTACACGGCCGAAGGTTGCATTGCAGTGTATAGGACGTCGTTTTTCTAGTCCCGTCGTACGTGCCGTTCATGTCATCGCGCACGCTTTCAGCGGACTGTTCGTTCATCGTGTGTGGTCAAGTCCGTTCATGCAAATTTTGAGCGGACTGTTTGTCGGATTGTTTGACGAACAAAGTTGGGCGAACAGTCCGCCCGTGTGTACGCGGCCTTAGTCGTACACTCCACAAATATGGCCTTTTTGGAAGAGTGGCAAGAAGAAAGCGATTGTTGAATAAAAACAATAAAAAGTCCCCTTTGCAGTTTGCGAGAAGCCATGTGGGGGGCACAGCAAACATGTGGAAGAAGGTGCTCTTTTCAGAAGAGACCAAACTTGAACTTTTTGGCCTAAAAAGCAAAACACTATGGTGGAAAACTAACACTGGACATCACCCAGAACACATGAAACATGTTGGTGGCATCATCATCTTGTGGGGATGCTTTTCTTCAGCAGGGACAGGAAAGCTGGTCAGCGTTGATGGAAATACGGATGAAGCCAAATACAGGGCAATCTTATGCCGCGTACACACGACCAAACTTTCCAGCAGACTAGGTCCGATGGTCTTCCCGACAGACTTTCAGCGGAGTTCCGACGGACCTTTCCGAACAAACGGACTTGCCCACACATGAACGGACTTGCCCACACATGAACGGACTAAGTCTGTTCGAAAGTCTGTTAGTTTTGAACGTGATGACGTAAGACGGGACTGAAAAAGGAAGTTCAATAGCCGGTAGGCAATAGCTTCCCTTGCGTCGTATTTGGTCAATCAGACCAGCATACAGACGAACGGTTTTCCCAATAGGAATTGAGTCCGTCGGACAGATTTGAAACATGTTCTTTTTCTAGGTCTGTCAGATTTTTAAAATGAAAAATGATCGGATTAGCCCACACACAATCGGAATGTCTAACGGACTGATTCTGTTGGACCTAGTCTGCCGGAAAGTCTGGTCGTGTGTACGCGGCATTAGATGAAAACCTGTTAGGGTCTGCAAAAGACTTGAGACTGGGGCGGAGGTTCACCTTCCAGCAGGACAACGACCCTAAACATACAGCCAGAGCTACAATGGAATTGTTTAGATCAAAGCATATTCATGTGTTGGAATGGCCCAGTCAAAGTCCAGACCTAAATCCAAATAAGAATCTGTGGCAAGACTTGAAAATTGCTGTTCACAGACGCTCTCCATCCAATCTGACAGAGCTTGAGCCATTTTTGCAAAAATTTCACTCTCTAGATGTGCAAAGCTGGTAGAGACATAACCAAAAATACTTTCAGCTGTAAATGCAGTGAAAGGTGATTCTACAAAGTATTGACTAAGTGGGTCTGAATACAAATGTATGTCACAATATTAACATATTTATTTGTAAAAAATGTTGAAAACCATTTATCATTTTCCTTCCACTTCACAATTATGTGCCACTTTGTGTTGGTCTATTATATAAAATCCCAATAAAATACATTTATGTTTTTGGTTGCAACTTGACAAACTGTGGAAAATTTCAAGGGGTGTGAATACTTTTTCAAGGCACTGTATATCCTCTGCATATATTACCAAGCGGTCTTTATAAAAGTGGAAATCTCTTTTAAGCTTGTGTATGAATCATTTTAAGGAGGTCCAAATGTATTTGATCTCTTTTATAGGACAGCCATGGGTTGTTCTAAAGCCATGCTATGACCTCCATCAATATCCAGTTCAGGTTGGTGTGTTTACACTGAATTTAACAAAGGGAGTGGATATGTGGAGCAGTGCTGGATCTTTCTAGATTAATATTATGGATTTCATGCTTATCCTAATTCAAAATTTGTAGGAAAGGTTCCCTGTGACTACTTGACTTTTGGAGAGGTCCCCCAATATTTACCTGAGCCTGATAGTTGATATCAAGTAACTATAGACCTGTTAGTTTAACTTCTATAGTCGGGAAGATACCGAAGAGTTTAATAATAAAGACCTCATAGATGAGTTCTTGCTGCAAAAAAATATTTTAAGCAACAGACAGCATGGATTCATTAAAGACAGAAGTTGACAAACAAATCTGATTTCTTTTTATGAGGTGGTAAGTAAAACCTTGGACAGAGGGGTGGCTGTAGACGTGGTATACTTGGATTTTGCAAAAGCGTTCCGCACACACGGCTCATGTGTGAGGTAAAGTCTACAGGCTTGAAAATACCAGTTTGTAGATGGATAAAAAACTGGCTAAAAGACAGAATTCAGAGAGAAGGGGTTAATGATTCTTACTCTGAATGGTCTAAGGTTATCAGTGGTGTACCCCAAGGTCCAGTGTTGGAACCCTTACTTTTTAATATCTTTATAAATTATATTGGGTCTGGAATTAAAAGTACCATTTCCGTCTTTGCAGATGACACCAAGCTATGCAGTGGAATAACCTCCTTACAGGATGTCTCCAATTTACAAGCCGACCTCAATGCTCTGTCTAATTGGGCGACTATGTGGCAGATGAGGTTTAATGTTGAGAAATGTAAAGTTATGCACTTGGGGGCTAAGAATATGCATGCATCATACATACTAGGGGGGAGTACAACTGGGGGAATCCATAGTGGAGAAGGATCTGGGGGTTTTGGTAGATCATAAGCTCAATAATAGCATGCAATGCCAAACTGCGGTTACCAAAGCGAGCAAAGTCCTTTCCTGTATTAAGAGAGGTATGGACTCCAGAGAGAGAGATATCATTTTGCCCCCCTGTACAAATCATTAGTAAGACCTCAACTGGAATATGCAGTTTAGTTTTGGGCACCAGTTCTCAAAAAGGATATTGGGGGACTGGAGAAAGTGCAGAGAAGAGCAACCAAACTGATAAGTGGCATGGAGGAGCTCAGCTATGATGATGATGATGATGATTAGAGGAACTGAATGTATTCACTCTTGAGAAGAGGAGATTAAGGGGATATGATCAACATGTACACATATATAAGAGATTTCCATTTTTTAAAGGTCACTTGGTAATGTATTGGGAGGATATGTGGGATGGATATGTGGAGCAATGCTGGATCTTTCTAGATAAATATTATGGATTTCATGCTTATCCTAATAAAGGTTTGTAGGAGAGGTTCCCTGTAACTACTTGACTTGTGGAGAGGCTTTGGAGGGGTTGATCTCTCAATGCCTTTGCAAATGTGACTAGTGCGGAGTACTGTGGAATAATTGCCTGAAATTTTCAGTTTTGAAGACATCCTGGTTTTATTAGTAAAAGTGTCTGAATATACAGCCAATGCATTTCAGAATTTTCCGACTTCTCAGGGCTTTATTTGCTTTATCAGGTGTGTGATTAAAGGGTCTGCCAAGAATGGGATGCCATTGGAGGTCTGTGCTGAAGGCAGCGGCGGTACTCTTGTTCTTGTGGCTGCATACCTTTTGGCTTTTTTGGTCAGGGAAGAACCCTGAAATATGTTGGCTGTATAATCATACTCCTTTTTATACCAAAAAAAATAATGATTACCTTCATATTTTAATGTGTTGTAACTTAAAGTTGTAAAGGCTGAAGGTTTTTACTTTCATGCATCATAGGGATGAAGGTAAATAAAAACTTTTCATGTGCAACCCCCCCCAGTCCCATATTACTTACCTAAACCGGATCTTAACCCAGCAATGTGCATGAGAACAGAGGCTCTCCTGGCTCTTTCCCTCCTCATTGGTTTAGAGACAGCAGTAGGAGCCATTGGCTCCCACTGCTGTCAATCACAGCCAGTGAGGAGGAAGCTGGACTGGACACACAGAACGGGACTCAGGAGCGAGAACACATGAATGCTCGCCCCCATAGCAAGCAGCTTGCTTTGAGGGCCCTCAGGAGAGGCTGAGCCAGGTGCGCCAGTGGGGGACCCTAGAAGAGGAGGATCAGGGCTGCTCTGTGAATAACCTTTGGACAGAGCAGGTAAGCATGACATTTTGTATTTTTTAAATTTCCACCTTTAGTATCATAATTCCATATTTCATAAATTCATACCTAAAAGCATTGTGATAATATAAATACCCACTTACAACGTGGACACGGATATGGGACAAAAAAATATATAGGTAAAATAATAGAAACCGTGATCAATAATGTGCAAAAAAGCAAAATAGGAGTGAAAATGGGCTAAGTACAATAGATAAAGAGTACTTAAAAGCTAACATAAACACAATGAAAAAAAACAAAAAAACAAAAACAAATTTGGCATAAATATAGCAATGGAGCTTCAGAATGTCCAAATGTGCAACATAGTGCAAAGTGCAAACAAACAAATTAAGGTGCAAGCGATCAAAATAAAGTGTCTGAAAGTCCTTTACAACTCATAAAACAATAATAATCCCATCATAAATAAGGCGAAGCTTCAGAATGTGCAAATGTGCAACAAGTGGTATAGATCCCACTTAGTATTAAAGTGCAAGGTGCAGGATGTGGGGTAGCATCAGTAGGGTGACATAGTGACTTTAGGTGAATCTTCGGTGAGAAATCTCACCTGCAGGTGTACTAACTTATTACCTGACAGCTGCAAGGTAAGCAGCATATAGTAAAGCCAGTGGGTCACTCTGGGGCAGAGGGGAAGGAGACACTTTCCTTTCTTCTCAGTTGTAGATCACCTAAAGCAGCAATTCTCAACCAGGGTTCCATGGAACCCTGGGGTTCCTCCACAGGTTTCTAGGGGTTCCTTGAGCTGTGGCTGATGAGCCACCCTTTTGATGATGCCTACAGAGTTTAAGGTTCAGCACCACTTAGCAAAGCCAGCAGCATACACCAAATATCTTTTTAGCTGTCTTTAAGGGTGGCATTCTAAACACCACTTTAAGAGGGACATTCTTACTATTGACCACTAATATAAGGAGCGTTGTTCCTATTGAACCCTGATGATTTGGTTTTAGTAAGGGTTCCACGAGACATGAAAATTATTTTTGGGGTTCCTCTGGGGGTTAAAAGGTTGAGAAAAACTGACCTACAGGTTGTTTCCAGGGACAGGTACTCAGCAGAGTGGTTTGCTCCCAGAGTGTCAAGCAGGTAAAGTATGTGGCCTATGGTTCCTGCAGTGCCGGGACAAGGTCATCTAGAGCCCTGGGTGGCCATGCCAAATTGCGCCCCCCCCCCACCCAATATGTATGAGCATTAGGGATGAGCTTTGTGTTCGAGTCGAACATACGTTCGACTCGAACATCGGCTGTTCGCCCGTTCGGCGAATTCCGAACGTTATGGGCCGTTCGCGCCAAATTCGTGTGGCGCTCACGGCCCACAATGCACTGCGTCATCGCAGTGCATTACTGGCTCATGATTGGCCAAGCATGCACTGTGACCCCGCATGCTTGGCCAATCACAGCGCCAGCAGCGAGGAGAGCCATGATTGGCCACAGGCAGGATGCCTGTGGCCAATCATAGCTCAGGCTGTGTAGTACACGCCCCACACTATATAAGGCCGCCAGCACGGCAGCCTAGTGTAGTGTGTTGGCGTCTGAAGCAGTTAGTGGGTGTTCTGTGTACCTTCAACACAGTACACACCGATCGTTATCGGCCGATTTTCGATCTTGCTCTTCTGTAGTGGTTGTTGTCTGCTTGCCCTGACCGCAGTATACACCGCTATATTCACCTCACCTATATAGCTAGTGATCTATCTTTTATAATAGAGCTTGCAGTCAGTAGTTTTAGGAGCTTGTGCGTGCTGTCTGCGTGCTCTGTACCCAGTACACACCGCTATATCCACCTACATAGCTCTTCTCTATTTGAGCCCACTTGCCATCTGCAGGAGTTATTGGAAGTTGTGTGTGCCTCCAGCACAGCACAGTATACATCTGTATATACCCCTTTATCTCTGGTGTTCTATAAAAAAGGCATCTGCAGGAGTTAGTGGGTTTTTTGTGCCTCCAGCACAATAGACACCTGTATCTACCCTTTATTGCTGTTCTCTAATAGAGGCATCTGCAGGGCTTAGTGGGTGTTGTGTGACTCAATTACAGTATACCCCTTTATCTCTGGTGTTCTATAATAAAGGCATCTGCAGGAGTTAGTGGGTGTTGTGTGACTCCAGCACAATATACACCTGTATCTACCGTTTATTGCTGTTCTCTAATAGAGCCATCTGCAGGGCTTAGTGGGTGTTGTGTGACTCCATTACACTGCTGTTTTACCCAACTCCCTTCAGGCCATTACCATGTCTGGAATGCCAGCAAGGAGAGGCAGACAGGCGCGAGCCGATAAAAGAGGGCAAGCAGGCTCTGTGTCTAGAGACAACAGTGCTGGTAGTGGACGCGGTGCATTGTCATCAGCACGTGGCCATGGGACACGCTTGTCCTTCTTTTCGGCAGCTGGACATGTTGAACCGCAACATGCCAACGACTTGGTAGAGTGGATGACCAAGCCCTCTTCATCCTCCTCATCCTCTCTCACCCAGTCTCAGGGTACTAGCAAAGCAGCTGCCAACGCATCGTCTTCCCTCCTCTCAATGTCATCATCAGTGACTCCTTCCCTAGACCCACCACGTCCTCCTGAGGAGTCTCCAGAACTCTTTGAGCACAGTGTTGGGTACATGCTCCAGGAGGATGCCCAGTGTTTTGTAGGCTCTGATGATGACACTCAGCTAGAGGAAGGCAGTAGCGTTAGCGCAGAGAGAGGGGATGCTCAAGAAGGACAGCAATCTGGCAGTCATGTTCCACAAGCTGCAGCATACTGCCAGGTTTGCTACAGCGATGAAGAGGGAGGGGATGATGAGGGCACTGACTCCACGTGGGTGCCTGGTAGGAGAGAGGAGGAGGAGGAGGAGGAGGCACATGTCCAACGAGGCAGGATGCCCTCCAGGTGCCAGCTTAGGGGCAGCACACCGACTGAATCACACCGCAGAGCTCCGCCTGTGCAGGGCACTGCCTCTGCGCGTTATTCTAAAAGTTCTTTGGTGTGGGCCTTTTTTGAGACGAGTGCATCAGATCGCACCGCTGCTATTTGCAACATATGTCTCAAGCGTATCTCGCGTGGCCAAAACATCAGCCGCTTGGGCACCACATGCTTGACCAGACATATGTTGACCTGCCATGCAGCTCGTTGGCAAGCGTACCTCAAGACCCACACCAAAGAACAAAGCGGACCTCTCCTTGCTCCTCATCAGCTGGCATCTCCAACCCCACTAGACCTTCAGTCCTCTCTGAAACCTGCTCTGAGAGGAATGAAGGTGTAGAATTAGGTGTGTCACAGCCAAGTGCTTCCGGGCACTCTGCTAGCAGTACACCCACGTCCGATTATAGCAGGCAAATGTCCCTGCCCCAGCTGCTGGAGCGGCGAAAGAAGTTCACTCCCAGCCATCCACATGCCCAGCGGTTGAATGCTAGCTTGGCTAAATTGCTAGCACTTCAACTGCTGCCTTTTCAGTTGGTAGACTCGGCCCCCTTCCGTGAGTTTATACAATGTGCGGTTCCTCAGTGGCAGGTCCCCAAACGCCACTTTTTCTCACGGAAGGCGATTCCGGCTCTCTACCGGCATGTGGAAGGCAATGTCCTTGCCTCGCTGGACAGGGCGGTCAGCGGTAAGGTGCATATTACCGCTGACTCATGGTCCAGCAGGGATGGACAGGGACGTTACCTGTCTTTCATGGCCCATTGGGTCACTCTTCTGGCAGCTGGGAAGGATGCAGGACAAGGTGCAGTAGTGTTGGAGGTTGTTCCGCCACCACGCCTCCAAAATGCTACTATTGGTTGTGACACCTCTCTCCTCCACCCCCTCCTCTTCTTCTTCCTCCATGGCCTCTTCCAGTGCTCTGTCCTCAGAACCAGCGGTGCTCCGTAGGCGTTCCAGGGGCTACGCAAGTACGCAGGCAAAACGATGCCATGCCGTGCTTGCGCTGGTTTGTTTGGGGGACAGGAGCCACACTGGGGCGGATGTTTTGTCAGCTCTGCAGGGGCAGGCCGAGAGGTGGTTGACGCCACGCCAGCTTAAGCCAGGAATGGTGGTTTGTGACAATGGCACCAACCTCCTCTCCGCCCTTCGACAGGGACAACTGAGCCATGTGCCCTATGTAGCTCACGTCCTTAACCTGGTGGTGCAGCGGTTCTTGGGCAGGTACCCCGGCTTACAGGATGTCCTGAAGCAGGCCAGGAAAGTCTGTGTGCATTTCCGCTGATCATTTAATGCCTGTGCTCGGCTGGCTGAGCTCCAAAAGGAGTTGAACCTGCCCAAGAACCGCCTTATATGTGACATGCCCACCAGGTGGAACTCAACGTTGGCCATGCTGCAGCGGCTGCACACGCAGCAGAGGGCCATCAATGAGTACCTGTGCGACTACGGCACCAGGACAGGGTCAGGGGAGATCGGTTTTTTCTCACCACGCCAGTGGGGCATGATCAGGGATGCATGCACTGTCCTGTCACCGTTTGAGGAGGCCACAAGGATGGTGAGCAGTGACAGTGCATGCATCAGTGACACTGTACCTCTTGTCCACCTCTTGGAGCATACGCTGCGTGGAATAATGGACAGGGCACTTGAGGCAGAACAGAGGCAGGAAGAGGAGGACTTCCTTGCCTCTCAAGGCCCCCTTTATCCAGACAGTGTTCCTGCTGTGCCACCCATCACACAGGAAGAGGATGAGGAGGAGGAAGAGGAGGAGGAGGATGATTGCGTCAGCATGGAGGTGGAGGCTGGCACTCAGCATCAGCAGCAGCAGTCTTGTAGGGATGATTTACAGTCCCAAGAAACACGTGGACTTGTACGTGGCTGGGAGGAGGTAGCTGCGGATCATGTTGCCCTTAGTGACCCAGAGGACTCCGGACCGAATGCCTCACCTAACCTACGCTGCATGGCCTCCCTGATCCTGCAAAGCCTGCGGAAGGATCCTCGTATTCTTCGGATTAAGGAGAGGGACCATTACTGGCTGGCCACTCTCCTTGATCCACGGTACAAGGGTAAGGTTGCCGACCTTATATTGCCATCGCAGAGGGAGCAGAGGATGAGACATCTCCGGGAGGCCTTGCAGAAAGGTCTGTGCAACGCGTTCCCAGAGACTGGGAGGTTACAAACTCCTGGTCCTGGACAACGTGTTGCTGAGGCATCGGTCAGAAGGAGCGGTGGAGAAGGTGACCGTCTGACTGATGCTTTCAGACAATTTTTTAGTCCGCAGCCCCAATGTATGATCGGTTCCAGCAACCATCGCCAGCGTCTGATTTACATGGTGCAGGAATACCTAGGGGCAAGGTCAGACTTGGACACCTTTCCCATCGAAAATCCTCTGGCTTACTGGGTCTTGAGGATGGATCACTGGCCAGAGCTTACACAGTATGCAATTGAGCTACTGGCCTGTCCTGCATCCAGCGTTCTTTCGGAACGCACCTTCAGTGCTGCTGGTGGCTTTGTTACCGATCACAGGGTGCGCCTGTCCACCGAATCAGTTGATCGACTGACCTTCATCAAGATGAATCAGTCTTGGATCACCCACAGCTACCAAGCACCTGAAGCTGATGTAACCGAATAATTTTTTTTGAAATATCACATCCCTTCAAGACTGCCTATGCTGATGCTGAGTGACTGTCCTGTTATGTTGATTGTCTATCCTCTTCCTCCTCCGCTGATATGTTGGAAGAACATTTCTGGTTCTGGGTGATGCCATCAGCCCAATTTTTCTGCCCCTGTTTAACAGGGGCATTTAAGTACAATTTTTGATGCAATGCTTTGCAGCAGGGCTAATTCCTGCAATAAAACTAGAGTATATGGGAGAGGTTGCAGTGTGGTGGCACCAGCACCAGTGCCTAAGGCCCAATTTTTCTGCCCCTGTTTAACAGGGGAGTTTAAGTACAATTTTTGATGCAATGCTTTGCAGCAGGGCTAATTCCTGCAATAAAACTAGAGTATATGGGAGAGGTTGCAGTGTGGTGGCACCAGCACCAGTGCCTAAAGCCCAATTTTTCTGCCCCTGTTTAACAGGGGCGTTTAATTACAATTTTTGATGCAATGCTTTGCAGCAGGGCTAATTCCTGCAATAAAACTAGAGTATATGGGAGAGGTTGCAGTGTGGTGGCACCAGCACCAGTGCCTAAGGCCCAATTTTTCTGCCCCTGTTTAACAGGGACATGTAATTACAATTCTTGATATAATATTTCACAGGAGGGCCCGTTCCTGTGCCCACCCAGAGTAACTGTGAGGACTTATAGTGTTGTGGCACCAGCACCACAACCACCAAAGGTCAATTTTTCTACCACTGTTCAACAATGGCATGTAATTACAATTCTTGATATAATCGTTCACAGCAGGGCACTCCAGCGCCCACCAAGAGTCACTTTGAGGGCTTACAATGTTGTGGCAAAACCAACACCTTGTTCCGCCATTTCTGCAGAGCATATAGGGCAGGCCCCTACTTTCAAACATCCAACTTACAAACATCTCATACTTGCAAACGGAAGGAGACAACAGCAAGTGAGATGAAAAAAGATGGACGACAAAACAAATTATACAGGGGTGATAACCCTTCCCTATGTTTTCCAAAAAGCTTAAATATAGTTTTTTTGACTGGAGCTACACTTTAAAAATGTACCAGTTGAAAATTACAAACAGATTCAACTTAACACAACAAACCTACACAGTCCCTGTCTTGTTTGCATTGCCTGTATACTGCTGTTCTGAGTATATAGGGCCTGGGGGCCACACGCATTTCCTTTTTTTAATATGGGTACAGGGTTCCCCTTGATATGCGTACAAGACCCAAAGGGGCTGGTAATGGGCAGGGAGGGCTACCCATGCCATTTTTCTCAATGGTTTTCAACCATATTGCAGGAACCAGATATAACATTAAAACCGCAAGCAGTTTTCAATGATGTTATTTCTGTTTAATGTCATTTTGTGCAGGGACTGTTCTAAACACGGGAAACACGTGGCACTTCACAGGCATACTACAGATACCCCCCAGGCACCATATTTAAAGGAATATTTCACTTTTTTTTTAACTTTAATCATCATTAAAATCAGTGCTCCCGCCAAAACGGCCATTTTTAAAAACATTTTAGGCATTGACCCATGTCCCCTGGGGCAGGAGCCAGGTCCCCAAACCCTTTTTAGGACAGTATCTTGCATATTAGCCGTTAAAATTAGCACTTTTATTTTCGAACGTTCGAGTCCCATAGACTTCAATGGGGTTCTAACGTTCGTTCGAATTTGGGGTCCGTTCGAAAGTTCTGGTGCGAACCGAACCGGAGGGTGTTCGGCTCATCCCTAATGAGCATTATGTGTAAGAGAAAATCCCCTCCCCTTCCAAAAAATTGAGCACTAATATGCATGCTCAATTCCTAAGCAAGAATTCCCCCTCCTCTCAGTAAAAACCCACCCCCTCCTGAAATTTCCCTTCCCAGCACAAATCTTTGCCCCCTATTACCCCAGCTCAAATTCTCTCTACCCATATGGCCCTAGCACAAATACCCCTCCCCTAACAAAAAAAATCCCCCCATCTAAGCACAAATCCTCCCCCTACTCCAAATCCCCCCTTCCATCACAAAGTCCCCTCCCCCAATCTGGCACAAAATCCCCCCAGCACAGATACCCCCAACCATCCCTACTAGCACAAATCATCTTCCCCTATTCCCCACTTCCAACACAAATCACCATTCCTCGCACACCTCCCCATATTTGCCCTCCTAGGACATTTCGTACCTGCTTCCTCCCCCCAAATTCCCCTTCTCAGCACAAATACCCTCCTCCTTATCTCCTTGTGGTGGCCCCCACTTCACATGATACCACAGTGCCCAGGGCAACCGTCCCTCCTGCCCACCCCTTGTCCCAGCCCTGGGTTCCTGTACATGATTTCTGTGTAGAGTGGAGCTCCAGTAACTGCAGTCTGCAGCAGATACTGAGCCAATCTATTGTTATTATTTATTGAGCCTGGGATTTGCAGAAATACGGGATAATTTTGGGCCAAGATTGAGATGCACACGGATCTCCACCCAAAAAAAATTCTACCGTTTAAAGAATTTGAGGGGGATTAGCACAGAGGTGGATAAGGAAAAGAAGATTGCTGCCAAACCACATTTTGATTGATCTTTTTCCGGTAAGGGTTGTATCAGGGGGGGGGGGTTCTCTTTCACATGCCCCCTCTTTTCTACCTGTGCACGTGTGAAGGTGGTTTCTGTCGGTGTCAGCACTCTTCATTTATTCCACTTCTTGAACTAAACAAAAATTAATTTTAATTAGCGCTGCTTGAATCTGTTTTACGGATTTGTGTTATTCCCATTGACACACTCCTAAACCTTGTGGACGGCCTTCCCGGAAGAGTTGAAGCTGTTATAGCTGCAAAGATTGGGCCAACTCAATATCGAACCCTACGGAACTCAGACTGGGATGTCATTAAATTTCATGTGTGTGTAAAGGCAGGCATCCCAATACTTTTGGTAATATAGGGTATATTTGAATTATTAATTAATTTATATGAATTATATGTATGTACTTACAGTTATTTGAACTGTAAGTACATATTTGGAACCTTCCCCTCTCCCCCTCTTTTTATTTTTCTCTCCATTTCTAATGACCTGGTTTCTTGTAGAGATACTAATTCTCTTGGGGAAGCAAGTGTTGTCTTGTGAAACGCGTCAAGAGATTATGTACAAGAATTCTATCCCTGTGGATTATATGTTATGGTGTAATTAATGTGTAGCAGGGCCCCGACCACTAGAGGCATAATGGTGACCTTGAGAGTCAGGGAGAGCTGACATCCTTCCTTGTAGAGTGGGTTACCGGGTATGGTGGGTGTAATGCAATAAAAAATGATGGACACCAATCCCTTTTGGATGGGAACAAGAGATATATTGTCTCTTAACAGAACTGGGGGAGAGAGGGTTGGGGCCAGGACATCCTTGAGCAGATGTAATGGTAATTAGCAGACTCCGAGACTTCTATAGGTAGACAGCTATACAGTGGAAGACCTCCAGTTGGATGAAACGTCTGTATAGGTAGGACCGCTGTCCCCTATGACAACTAATCTTGTAACAGTCACAACGGTAGTTGTACTTAACTCTTGGTAACACAGAACAGTCCTTTACTTATCTCACAGTATCCCACTGTAGATCTTCACTCACTGAGCTCCCATTCTCTCACTAGACTTCCAGATCCCAAGCATTACTGGATCACCACTGTTCTTCCACAGCTATCCCGCTGTATACTCCTCAAGCGTCACCCCCGCTATCCTGCTGGGTCCCTGGCTTGGCACTAGCTGATGCTGCCCCGCTAGCGTCAGAATAGCACCACTAAAACAACAGTAAAGCGGCCGTATTTTTGGGCTGCTTTACCGCTGATGCCCTAGGCGGCTCGTGTGAAAGGGCTAAGCCCTTGTACACACGGTCGGACATTCCGACAACAAAATCCATCGGACTTTTTCAGACGGATTTTGTCCGAAACTGGTGTTGCATACACACGGTCGGACAAAGTTGTCGGAAAATCCGATCGTTCGTAACGGGATGACGTTATTTAGTTACGACGGGACTACGTTCAGGCTAGTAGCCAATAGCTTTGGTCGAGGAATTTGAACTGAGCATGCATTGCACTTTGTCCGATCGGAATTCTCTACAAACGATCGGACAAAGTCCGATTGGATCATGTTGTGGGAAAATTTTTATATCCAGCTCTCAAACTTTGTCGGTCGGACATTCCGACGGAAAACACGGTCCGATCGGATATTTTCCGTCGGAATGTCCGACCGTGTGTACGAGGGCTTAGGGGCAAATCTGTGGATCTCATAAAATTTAGATTGAGGTAAAACAAGTGGACTTGCTTCGCTGCAAAGGTTTCTCAATGGCATTAGGAATTTATTGATGTATTTTATGTGCGGAGATTTAATTTAAACAGATGAGAAACAATAAGAACCTAATATTATCCCAGTATCTGACACTTCCGACCACATTGATCTCATCACTGTTTATAAAAAATGTGACTCATGTTATAGATCACTGCAATGCTTTGTAAAGATGCAAAAGACATCCCAAACACAAAATAATTTCCTGTGAAATTAGAAGGTTCCTTCATTAGTTTATGTTTCCTGTATGGGGTCATGTGCCCAAGCGACATCCACTTCCTCCTGCCTAGAGGATATTTGCCATGCGATTTGTCATGACCCTCCATGCGCTGTGCTGTTCACACACAGACAATTAAAACAGTTTAAAAATATGACTTGGAACTAAAATAAATAAGACGGGTCGTTGTTTGCTGGAGAACTATGAAGTCATCTGACACAGATCCCGTTCTCAAAAGGAATTCTCTTTGAAACAGCAAAGTATTTGGTAACATATGTTTGCCATCAGAACTGGAAGGGAAATGTGGACTTCAACAGAGTTAAAGATGAGCGAGAGAAGTTTAAAGTCGAACTCCAAGTGGATTCAAGAGACACAAATTAACGCAGCTCTGTATTCATTAATAAATCATTAAAGGAGATGTATGGGGTTAATAAAAAAATAAAAATGAGACACACATATATTCACCTCCATGTCGCAGCATTGGTGTCATGCTAAGCTCAAGAACTGAGTGATCACCGATGATCACTCAGTTGTTGGTCTTCTCGGTTCAGAGTGGTGACTGTTATGCCATGTACACATGACCGCACTTTTCGACAGCAAAGGTCCAACAGAACAAGTCTGTTGGACAATTTGATTGTGTGTGGGCTCCATCGGACCTGTGCTGTCCAAAACTCTGATGGACTTTAGAAATAGAACATGTTTAAAAAAAATTCGCCGGAACTCCGCCAGACCCAGTTTCTGACGCTAGGGCAGCTATTGGCTACTGGCTATGAACTTCCTTATTCTAGTCATATGTCATCACGTTCAAATCCGTTGGACTTTGGTGTAATTGTGTTTGGCCAGGTCCATTCATTCGGAAAGTCAGTCGGGAAGACCGTCGGACCTAGTCCATAGAAAAGTCCGGATGTGTGTATGCAACATTAGTCACTGCTCTCTACTCTGCTCCTTCGCCATTCACTGGGGCGCTGGGCTGAAGAAGGGGCAGCAGCAGCTGGCTTCAGCTATCAGCTGTGTGCTGAGAGCCAGAGCCAGCTTATCAATCAGGTAACTTGTCTTTGTACTCCTCACCTGGTTGCCGCCACACACGCTTGACACCATCTGAACTAAATTTGTTTATTTGGGTCTCATCAGACCACAGGACATGGTTCCAGTAATCCATGTCCTTAGTCTGCTTGTCTTAAGCAAACTGTTAGGGGGCTTTCTTTTGCATCATCTTCCTTCTGGGATGACCGCCATGCAGACTAATTTGATGCAGTGTGTGGCGTATGGTCTGAGCGCTGACAGGCTGAACCCCCACCCCTTCAACCTCTGCGGCAATGCTGACAGCACTCCTACATCTATTTCCCAAAGACAACCTCTTGGGGAAATATGATGAGGCCTGTTCTGAGTGTTTTGTTAAACCGCTGTATGGTCTTGGCCACGGTGTTGCAGCTCAGTTTCAGGGTCTTGGCAATCTTCTTATAGCCTAGGCCATCTTTATGTAGAGCAACAATTCTTTTTTTTTCAGATCCTTAGAGAGTTCTTTGCCATGAGGTGCCATGTTGAACTTCCAGTGACCAGTATAAGAGAGTGAGAGAGATAACACCAAATTTAACACACCCGCTCCCCATTCACACCTGAGATGTTGTAACACTAACGAGTCACATGACACCGGGGAGGGAAAATGGCTAATTGGGCCCAATTTGTACATTTTCACTTAGGGGTGTACTCACTTTTGTTGCCAGAAGTTTAGACATTAATGGCTGTGTGTTGAGTTATTTTGATGGGACAGCAAATTTACACTGTGGATTACTGGAATCATGTCCTGTGGTCTAAAGAGACCAAGATAAACCGATTTAGTTCAGATGGTGTAAAGCATGTGTGGCAGCAACCAGCTGAGGAGTACAAAGACAAGCGTGTCTTTCCTACAGTCAAGCATGGTGGTGGAAGTGTCATGGTCTGGGGCTGCATGAGTGCCGCTGGCACTGAGGAGCTACAGTTCATTGAGGGAACCATGAATGCCAACATGTACTGTGATATACTGAATCAGAGCATGATCCCCTCCCTTCGGAGACTGGGCCACAGGGCAATAATGCAACATGATAACGACCCTAAACCCACCTCCAAGATGACCACTGCCTTGCTAAAGAAGCTGAGGATAAAGGTGATGGACTGGCCAAGCATGTCTCCAGACCTAAACACTATTGAGCATCTTTGGGGCATCGTCAAACGTAAGGTGGAGGAGGGCAAGGTCTCTAACATTTGCCAGCTGCGTGATGTCATGATGGAGGAGTGGAAGAGGACTCCAGTGGCAACCTGTGAAGCTCTGGTGAACTCCATGCCCAAGAGGGTTAAGGCAGTGCTGGAAAATAATGGTGGCCACACAAAATATTGACACTTTGGGCCTAATTTGGACATTTTCACTTAGGGGTGTACTCACTTTTGTTGTCAGCGGTTTAGACATTTATCGCTGTGTGTTGCGTTATTTTGAGGGGGACAGCAAATTTACACTGAGCCGGTTCACACATGGGCAGCACGACTTGCGGCGTGACTCACAGAGGCAACCTGCACACAACTTCAGCAGCGGCTTGCAAAATGACTTCTGTATAGAAGTCAATGCAAGTCACCTGAAGTCGCCCCAAAAGTAGTACAGGAACCTTTTTCTAAGTTGGAGCGAATTGAGTCATTCCTATTAGAACAGTTCCAGAGTACAGAACGGAACGCGACTTGTCAGACGGCTAAGTCACCTGACAAGTCACCCCTGTGTGAACCGGGTCTTATACAAGCTGTACACTCACTACTTTACATTGTAGCAAAGTGTCATTTCTTCAGTGTTGTCACATGAAAAGATATAATAAAATATTTACAAAAATGTGAGGGGTGTACTCACTTTTGTGAGATACTGTATATCAGTTTATGTGTGTTTAATAGCTGCATATTTTTACCACTTAAGATTTCATTTTTTATTTTTAAGGCAAATAAACAACACAGGGAATTAAACTACCTGAATAACTAGTAAAAAACAACAAAAACATTGAAAAAAGTGTACAATGCTTTTAAATATTTACACAAACCCATGCCCCGAATATTGCTTTAACAAATGTAAGTCCCTGAATTTGACTTGGTATCAGAAAAATGTTAGAGACCTGCACCGCGATGGATCACGTGCAATAGATCTAAAATCATTTTGGCCTAGGCCGGGTTTAGGCAGTAATAAAAATATTCTTAAAAAAAATTTACTTTTTAAATTTTTTTTTTTTGCTAATGTGCAGGACTTTAAAAAATGGGTTCCACTTTAAATGCACTCCCTACAAAACATACCCTCTAAGGAAAAGAGTTCAGGGAAAGATATTGAAGGTTTCCAGTATTTTGATGATGACGACATTGGTAATTTCATGGAAAAACAAATGATGCCCAATTTACTTTGCTCAAAAGAAAAAAATTATCAAAGTCTCAAAATTTCAACGCTTGGTGCTGCCCCTTTAACCCTGCTGCCCTGGGCACTGGCCCACAAATTCCATTATAGTAGATACAGTCATGTACAGCAGCTAGATGTTCAATGCAGTATAACAGGAATTGCGGCATATTATCCTGAATATGATCATGTGTTTACTATTCTCAAAAGAGCTCTTGTTTGGTGGGAAATCACTTATTTTCCCAGGAAAACTGGAAAAAAATCAGGCAAAAAAAAAGAAAAATGTCATTTTTGTTGCAGAGCCTTTGTGAATCTGTTGGGGAACACTGGGGATTTATGCAAATGAATGTCTGAATATTCTACAAATTAGTCAATCAAATGCTATGAAATTAACCGAGGAGATAAAAGGTAATGAGTCCTCATTAGGTAATTGTACTGAACGGCAGTGAAAAGCTTTTGGGTAATTGTCTAATGATTGCAGCACAAAGAAATGGATAAAGGGGAATATTTAGTGAATTAATATGGATAACATTAAAATGCTATTATGTGCTTATAAAAGCACCTTCTAACATGACTGCTAATTACATCATATAATAAGCATATAAGGAGGAGCAAAATGGAATAAGAGGTATAGGCCATTGTGTGAAAACATATATCAACCTTGATCTTTGTCCTACTATACTTTTATTGTGTTTTGATTATAATCATCTTTATATCCAGTTATCACCCATAGCAGGGGAGTCAAACTCAATTTCATCATGGGCCGCATCAGCAGTATGGTTGCCCTCAAAGGGCCGGTTGTGCTCTAGGACTGCACTAAGTACAGAGTGCAGGGTTTAGGGGTGGGCTACATACAGAGTGCAAAGTTCAGAAGTGCATTATGTACAGAGTGCAGAGTTCAGAGTTCATGGGCGGGCTAGTACAGAGTTCAGGGATACTACCTACAGAGTGCAAAGTTCAGGAGTGCATTATGTACAGAGTGTAGAGTTCAGGAGTGCTTTATATATAGAATAATGGGTTCAGGGGTACAATACCCACAGAGTGCAGAGTTCAGGAGTGCAATATGTACAGAGTGCAAAGTTCAGGAGTACATTATGTACAGAGTGCAGAGTTCAGGAGTGCTTTATGTATAGAATGCTGGGTTCAGGGGTGCAATACCCACAGAGTGCAGAGTTCAGGAGTGCATTAAGTACAGAGTGCAAAGTTCAGGAGTGCATTATATACAGAGTGCAAAGTTCAGGAGTGCATTATGTACAGAGTGCAAAGTTCAGGAGTGCATTATGTACAGAGTGCAAAGTTCAGGAGTGCATTAAGTACAGAGTGCAAAGTTCAGGAGTGCATTATGTACAGAGTGCAAAGTTCAGGAGTGCATTATGTACAGAGTGCAAAGTTCAGGAGTGCATTATGTACAGAGTGCAGAATTCAGGTATGCTTTATGTATAGAATGCAGTGTTCAGGGGTGCAATACCCACAGAGTGCAGAGTTCAGGGGTGCGCTAGTACAGAGTACAGGATTTGGGGGTGCTACCTTCAGAGTGCAAAGTTCAGGACTGCATTACGTACTGAGTGCAGATTTCAGGAGTGCGTTACGTACAGAGTGAAGATTTTAGAAGAATTGAAAAGTGTGCTAATCTTGCCAGCATCCTACATAGTATTGTAGAAAAAACATGCAAGGAAATGCATTGAAGGGGCGCCCCCTTGGATTTTAAAAGGCAGGTCAGTCCACTGGCCGCAGCCTTGATTTCAGCTGCATACTCTGATTTGAACCTGAGTGGCAAGATTTGATCGCCGCTGTGAAATCAGGCGCCCCTTGTGAATGCGTCTCAGTAAATAGCCAATGGACATACGGACAATTTCTATGTCCTGTATATGTGGACTCATGCAGCCAGCATGTACCTTCCTTTTCTGTTTTTTATCCTATTATCTCCCATGAGTCAAATAATATATAAAACAATAATATACCCAGCTATAAATCTTCCCTGAAGAAAGACAAATACATTCCAATGCGATTTTCCGAAACATGTCGGGACAAACGCTGTAAATTTCAAATCAAGCTTAACTCAATCTGATTATTACTTTGAATTACTACCTTTGGGTGATTTATAATATATATTTTATGATGTTTATTCATTGGCGTACTTTTTGTATTGTATGAGTGAATTTGTTCAGTTAGAATTTTCTAATTTTGTATATGAATAAAGTTGGCACCTTTGTGCCTTTTTATACTCAATCACTCTCTATTTACTTCTCCCTGCCTTTTAAAGTCCAATGTGGGCACCCCTTCAATGCATCTCCTTGCATGTTTTTCTCTAATACGTATAGAGTGCAGAGTTCAGGGGTCGATATGTACAGAGTACAGAGTTCAGGGGTGCGCTGTGAGTGAGTGCAGGGATGAGCGGGCAGGTTCTCCCTCCACACCTCCACTGCCCTCACCCCGCACCCTAATCCTGCATCCTCCTCCCCAAGCTTCCACTCTACTCTCTCCTACCTGGCCCAGCTCTAGTACCTCCCTGTGTAGGTGGTAATTGTACCCGTGTAGGCAGTTCCACCTCACCTTGCAGGGAATTCATTCTGTCAGTCAGATTCAGGTAGACCTGTCCCTGACGTGAGTACCTGCAGGGATCTGTTATTGCCAGGAACCACCCAGGGCAAAGCTGTCTTTGTAAACACAAAAGGCTTCTACCCCAAAACTTGTCTCCAAATATGACCCAAACCGTCTTCTCTGCTCCTCCCAAGACCTCCTGCTCTCAAGCGCTTTTGTCTCCTCCTCCAAGTCTCATCTCTAGGACTTCTCAAGAGCCTCTCCCATCCTCCTGAACTTGCGCCCTTAATCTGTCTGGCTATCACGCCTCCCAACTAACTGAACTTTTATCACTTCCATCAGTTATAATCTTTTCTACCACCTGCCCCACCATATTAGATTGTAAGCTCTGATGAGTAGGGCCCTCTTAATCCTCTTGTATTGCATTGGAATTGTTCTGTCTCCCTTTAGATTGTAAACTGCTGCACAAACTGTTGGCACTATAATAATCCTGTATAATAATAATAATAATAACAACAACGTTTCAGCATGGATGTTGCACCACTTCCTTACTAAATCTCTCTAAAACTGAGCTGATAATATTCCCCCCCTGCCCATGCCCCCCTCCATGTATGTTCCATCAAAATCAATAATGCAACCGTCAATCCCTCCCCTACACTGGCTTCTGATTGTCCAGCAAATTAAATTCAAAATACTAACTACAACATGCAAAGCCATTCACAACTCTGCCCCATGCTACATCACCAATCTTGTCCCCAAATATCACCCAAGCCGTCCTCTCTGCTCCTCTCAAGACCTCCTGCTCTCTACCTATCTTTTCTCCTCCTCCCATGCTCATCTCCAGGACTTCTCTAGTGCCTCTCCCATCCTCTGGATCTCTCTACCTCAATCTGTCCCGCTATCTCCTACCAGTGGCGGCCGCTCATGCAGGGCGCAGGGGTGCCGCCCCCTAATCCATGCATCCGGCCCCTAATCTACATGCAGGGCGCCAGATGCATGGATTCCAAATATTATTATTTTTTTTTAAAGCCTGAAGCTCTAATTGGCTCCAAAAAGGGTGGGCACAGGGCACAGAGCATTGCGCCTGGAGCCCACCCAGCTGTGTGACATTAGCAAATTCATTTTTGCTAATGTATTCCTGTTTCTCCTCCCGGACAATCAGGAAACGAGTCCTGAGACACGATTGGCTAGGAATCCTAAGACCTATTTGGCCACGAGTGCTAAGTCTTGATTGGCCGAGAGGAGAAGCGACCGCTGGATCTTCGGAGGACACACGGGGGAAAGCTGTCGAAGCCGCAACCTGGATGGGATATGTGCGAGGCTGGCAGGGAACATGGCGGGTGGCAGGCGAGCAATGCGGTGATTGAGCGACAGGGGGGTAGCGGCAATCGAACGTGTGTCGGGGGGGGGGGGGGGGTGGTTGTTTTTTTGGTTTTTGTTTTTTGCTGGATGGCTACCCTGCCCCCCCCCCCAAGAAAATTGAGCAGCACTAAAAAATTGCAAAGCATTCTTTGAATGGTGCCCTTGCCAAATGGCCAACCTCCTGTATTCACTATGCAGCAGGGTAGCCGCTGAGGCTGACTGCTATACTTATTTCCAGTTTCCACAGGGATCCCACAAGTATGGAACAATGTAAATCTGTATAAAATATCCATTCCTGGAATTCTGTTTTTAAAATATAGGCCACTGCTTATCATACACTGTGCTTTAGCAAACTAAATGGCCATCAGTTAAAATGGAACTACAGTAGACTCTCTCAATCAACAAACTCTTTTAATCCTTTTGCTGCATGCATTCATTTAGTTAGGTAGTTTTAGTTTATTTTTAACATGTAAAAAATTAAATATAAAACATAACATTTTTTTAAAAAATATGAAAAAAAATGTAGTTTATATATCCAAAAATTAATGGGAAGAAGTACAAGCCCATTGCTATAAAGTTATACAATAATTAATTATTCAAATATAATATACTATAATCTGACTACACAATCATACACATATATGTATACATACCCAGACCAAAACTAAATTTAATAACAGTATTATTAAACAAACAATAATAGTTAAAACACCTTCATTCTTATACCTTGCAAAAATCATCTCTTTATACCTCTTTTTAATCTGGTTTATGCGTAGACATTTCTTGAGCTCCACATTGAAATTGTTCCACAGTTTGACTCCACAATAGAAATGCAGAAGCTTTTCCTCGTTGTCCACACAGAGTCTTAACATTAAATATTCCCCTTGGATCACAGTAAATCATTTTTGTATATTTTCTGGTAGTAAATAGATTTTTGCTTTAAATCTTATTCATGCAGTCTGTAATTGCACCATGTCCTTGAATTTAAGGAGTTGTAACGGTAAAAATAATACGTTTGTGAGATCCCTATAGCCTGCCCACTTTAATACCGGGCATCTTCACCCACTTCCTGCCCAGGCCAATTTTCAGGTTTCAGCGCTGTAACATTTTGAATGACAATTGCGCAGTCGTGCGACGTTGCACCCAAATTAAATTTTGATAATTTTTTCCTCCACAAATAGCGCTATCTTTTGGTGGTATTTGATCACCTCTGCGGTTTTTATTTTTTTGCGATATAAACAAAAAAGGCCGACAATTTTGAAAAAAACACAATATTTTTTACTTTTTGCTATAATAAATATCCCAATTTAAAAAAAAAACAAAAATTTTTTTTCCTCAGTTTAGGCCGATATGTATTCTTATACATATTTTTGGTAAAAAAAATCACAATAAGCGTATATTGATTGAATTGCACAAAAGTTATAGCGCCTACAAAATAGGTGATTGATTTATAGCATTTTTATTATTTTATTTTTTTATTAGTAATGGTGGCAATCTGCATTTTTGTATCGGGAGTGACATTATGGCAGACAGATCAGACACTTTTTACACTATTTTGGGACCATTGACAATTATACAGTGATCAGTGCTATAAAAATGCACTGATTATTATTATTATATTATTATTATATTATAATACACGATTTATATAGCGCCAACAGTTTACGTTGTACTTTACAATGTATAGGGGGACAATACAATTACAGTACAGTTCAATAAAAAAGGTACAGGAGGGCCCGGCTCGTAGAGCTTAAAGGGAGGGGGTTGTGGATTACTGTGTAGATGTCACTGGCAGAGAAGGGGTTAACACTAGGGGGGCAATCAAGGGGTTAAATGTGTTACCTAGGGAGTGATTCTAACTGTGGGGGAGGGGACTGACTAGGGAAGGAGACTGATCAGTGTTCCTATATACTAGGAACACATGATCTGTCTCATTTCCCCTAACAGGACTTGGATCTGTGTGTTTACATACAGAGATCCAGGTTCCTGCTCTGTGACAAGCAATCATGGGTGCTCGGCGGAGATCGCAACCGCCGGGCACGCTTATCGGCTCCCGAGTGATGCAGTGAGAGCGCACCCCTTACAACGCCGGGAAGCTGAGGACATCATATGACTCCCGCCCAGGATGGGAGAGCCACCCTGCGGGCGTCATATTACAATGGCTGGGATGGGAAGTGGTTAAATTAAAGCGAAGTTCCACCCACTTTTTTTTTCTTTTTTCAAAGGCACCCTTTCTGCTGTTTTATAAATGAATTACCACTGTATTTCCTGTTTTTTTTTTTTAAACAAACCTTTGTCTTTGCTTTGTTGAGCGCTTCCATCTTGCTTGTGGGCATGTGAAGCCCCCAAGGACTCTTCTCTGGGAAAAGGTGTTGCTGGATACCCAGCATGCACCTCCCGATCTCACGCATTCGTATTAAACACAGCGCAGGAAATGTCTCTGGTTGCCATCACAATGGGCAGCATCGGAGGAAGTGCCCGTCCCATTGTTATGGCAAGAAAGCTAATCAGTCAAGAGGTGGCGATGCCCACTGACTCCTGGGAATCGTGACACACATCTCCCGGGAGCCAGTGCGCCGCAGGAAATGATGTACATTGCCGCGGAGGGAGCAAACAGGAGCTAATAATGGAAGCCTTGGAAACAAGGTAAAGAAAGAGAAAATAAAAAAATAAGCCCAATGCTGTTTTTTTGGTCAGTTCTGAAGCGGATGGTGTGCAGATGAAAACGAGGGTGGAACTCTGCTTTAAATTATGATAATTTTACTTGTTTTTAACTTTTTTTTTGTGGAAATTAACGATTAATTCCTCGATTAATCATTAATTTGTTTGATCGATCAAAATTCTTTTGATCGGTATTCACCTCTTCACTGGCTTCCGGGTCTTCAAGGAGTTCCGTCAGAGATCTCCTCCCCCCTTCCCCAAGTGCCTCCGCCTGCTAACGAAGGGAAGGGGGAGGAGTCCGGTGACGTCAAAGTTCTGATTGAACGTAACGCGTACGGGGAAGGAGCTACACATGACGTCACCTGCTGCTGCCCTACGGAACTAACACGATTGTCGGCTTTACATGCTGTGTTTTTATCATCTTTATGTGAGTAGTTTGTGTTTGAACACAAAAATGAAATCTTATACTTAAGCGGTGAGCACTTAGATCTTTTCTTTCTACCCATGACCTGGTGTCCTTGCTGAGATCTAAGGAGACGTGAGAGAAGTTTATGGTCCGTGTTAACCCTTTTGATACCCGCTTGTATGACCACCTGTTTGCACAGGGGTCCATGCCATAAGGTGAGAGTGATTAGTTAGACCGGAGGTGGAGGGATTGTCACGCTACTGTGGGAAAAAAAACTACTAAGGTCAGTGCTACAGTTTGAATTTAAAACGTATTTGTGTGGACTGTGAAGTTAAGTCATGGATTGTGGAAACTAGTGTCGGGTGATTGTATATAGTGTATACCACATTTACCACTGACTAATGCAGAGTTGCAAAGCAAGGAGATCAGCTAAAAGTAGCTGGATCTGTATGTGCGTTATAATTAATCGAAATTAGTCGATTAATCGATTTTAAAAAAAAACTATTAATCGAACACGAAAATTTTAATTAGTAACAGCCCTATTTTTTCTACATTTCACCAGCTGCTTACTCATCCCAGGAGTCTTCATGTCGTTTTTTTTTTCTTTCATCTGGAGGAGGGGCTTTCTCTGCTAAGCGCACCCTCCTATCTGCATGCCTGAGATAAGGACAGATGGATTCTAGGAAGTACATTTTATATGAGTCATCTGCCCTTAGGCTTATCAGCCTCAAATGGAAGTGAATGAAAGTGATTTGGCAACTTTATGTTAAAGTATGGAGACATGGATGGATGGTAGAGTTTACTTTGAGTATTAAACTTGAATTGAGTGGTGTTTTGAGTTTGTGGTGCTCAGATAGGTTTACCCTTTGCTTATTGTCAATCAGTTAAATGATACATAGGGATACTACAAGCGATAGAATAATGGAATCTTTACATATTAAATCCAAGGGATTAGGTTTTTTAGACGGGGATAAGAACAGGGCTCGAGTCCTGCGGGAACGCATGGGAACGGCGTTCCCGTACTATTTCCACAACGGGAACGCCGTTCCCATTAGCAGCCGGAGGAGCCTGCTGCTCGTGCGTAGCCCGCCGCTCCTCTGCCACCCGAGTCAGTGACTGGTTGCTAGGCTAGGGCCGCTCCGCGTCTAGCAACCGGTCACATGACATCGGCCGTACACGCGGGCACGCACTGGAGTCAGTGCGCATGCGCCCTCCAGCGCAGCCAGCGGCAGACACACGCCGCTGGCATACGGACTGTCTCCTCCCTCCCCTCTACCCAGTTCTATCCCGAGCGAGAAGACTAGTAAACCAGGTTAGTCACTCAATACTCTGCAATACTCTGCATTACCCCGCAAATACTCTGCATTACCCCGCCAATACTCTGCATTACCCCTCCGCCAATACTCTAAATTACTCTGCCAATACTCTGCATTACTCTGCATTACTCCGCCCATACTCTGCATTACTCCGCCCATACTCTGCATTACTCCGCCCATACTCTGCATTACTCAGCCCATACTCTGCATTACTCCGCCCATACTCTGCATTACTCCGCCCATACTCTGCATTACTCCGCCAATACTCTGCATTACTCTACCAATACTCTGCATTACTCTACCAATACTCTGCATTACTCTACCAATACTCTGCATTACTCCACCAATACTCCGCCAATACTCTGCATTACTCCACCAATACTCTGCATTACTCTACCAATACTCTGCATTACTCCACCAATACTCCGCCAATACTCTGCATTACTCCGCCAATACTCTGCATTACTCTACCAATACTCTGCATTACTCCACCAATACTCCGCCAATACTCTGCATTACTCCACCAATACTCTGCATTACTCTACCAATACTCTGCATTATTCCACCAATACTCCGCCAATACTCTGCATTACTCCGCCAAT
Source organism: Lithobates pipiens (assembly GCF_037356315.1). NCBI lineage: Eukaryota > Metazoa > Chordata > Amphibia > Anura > Ranidae > Lithobates > Lithobates pipiens. The sequence continues at coordinate 560,684,532 of NW_027507764.1, read as the reverse complement.
ACTCTGCATTACTCCACCAATACTCTGCATTACTCTACCAATACTCTGCATTACTCCACCAATACTCTGCATTACTCCACCAATACTCTGCATTACTCCACCAATACTCCGCCAATACTCTGTATTACTCCACCAATACTCTGCATTACTCTACCAATACTCTGCATTACTCTACCAATACTCTGCATTACTCCACCAATACTCTGCCAATACTCTGCATTACTCCACCAATACTCCGCCAATACTCTGCATTACTCCACCAATACTCCGCCAATACTCTGCATTACCCCGCCAATACTCTGCATTACCCAATACTCTGCAATACCCCGCCAATACTCTGCATTACTCCGCCAATACTCTGCATTACTCCAACAATACTCTGCATTACTCCAACAATACTCTGCATTACTCCAACAATACTCCGCCAATACTCTGCATTACTCCACCAATACTCTGCATTACTCCACCAATACTCTGCATTACTCCACCAATACTCTGCTATACCCTGCCAATACTCTGCAATACATAACCTGCCGATACTTACTCTGCAATACTTACCCTGCCAAGACTCTGCAATACTTACCCTGCAATGCCCTGCCAATAATCTGCAATACCCAGCAGTAATCTGCCATACCCTGCCAATACTCTGCAATACCTTGCCAATACTTATCCTGCCAATATTCTGCAATACCCTGCCAATACTTACCCTGCCAATACATATTCTGCTAATACCCAGCCATACCCATCCATGCTCAGCCAAAATATTATTGGGGGAGATGACGTGGATATTACAGTAGGGGAGATGTATATTGCAGTGGGGACTATATGGTGGTGACATTTTTCACAGGTTTTTGCAAATTTATTATTTGCTGATCCGAAAAAAGATCCGATCTGTGACTCAGATCCAAGGAATGATCCGATCCATGAGTTTTTTGATCCGTTGCCAATAATCTTGCACGGCAAGGGCAACGTTATTCCAGTTTGTGTGATATTTTCTAATTTGCTGTATTTGAATTTGGAACAGGGTGTATTTGTGTTAGAAATTCCCTGCGAGGGAAAGATCATCACCCATTGTGTTGATTATTCTGTTTGACAAGTTAACTTATTTTGTATTTGTAAACTGGCACTTTACTATATATGTACTGTATTTTCTGTGAAATATATATGCATATGAGCGTACCTTTATTTATTTATTTATTTTTTTGGTGGGGGAGTGGATCTTGGGTGAGAGTTCCCACACTTTTTTCCCCAGCACTTGACCCCTGGATAAGAATAAGGATTTGCATGGTAATAAAAGCAAAAGATATACGTATATACCACCCAGAGGAGGTGATAAGTTTAGGATAATAAATATAAAACATAGATTTATAAATGATCTACAAAAATTCCAAGTGGATTAAAACTGACATTTATTCAGTATGTGAGAAATCACTTCACTCCACAAAAAAATGTATAGCGTTCTGGAGTATAAGGTTTCTACTTTCATATTATTGATGAATCTCCTGCTTCTTTTAAATTGCTGCTAATGAAAGGAAAACTTTCTATTTGATTGTATGTCTCAGAGCAGATGGAGAGTGGGGGGGGGCAATGGGCAATGGGGGGGGGGAGAATTTTTTTGCCCAGGGCCCAATCAATAATAAAGTCGGTCCTGTAGGGATGGTGCTCTTAGGATCATAGTCATCATTTTTTTTCCTACTTACAAATAAATGAAGGGTCTATAATTTTTAACCTAGGTGTATTTTAAATGATAGAGACAGAATATCAACCACAAATCCAAAAAAAAAAAAACATGATATAAATGTTATTAATTGAGTTGCAGTTCAGTGAGTAAAATAAGTATTTGATCCCCAAGCAAAACATGACTTATGTAGGTGTTGTGGCCCTGTACTGTGTGATCGCTGTGAGCAAGACAGTAGTAAACAGTAGTTGCTGTATGAATGCAGTTGATCGCTGTTAGAAAGTAAAAAAAAAAAGAAAGGCGTTCACGACGTGGCAGTAGGTCTTCAGAAAATAGGTCAGCTGCTACTTTACCTCGGTCAGCTGTATGGCTAATGTGAAAGAAGCCCAAGTCCTATTTGCCACCACAGCAGAGGAACCCATAGTGCTCAGTGGAACACAAGATGCATCATAGTCTATTGATTAGCCCTTACAGCTCCATAACTGCAGGTGTGTACCTTCGTATGGACCTTTGGTTGAAGGAATAGTCTACAGAAACCCGTGCATAGCGCCCGTGCTGCATTGATTGCGGTTGCAGTGCTCTGCAGGCTCCAATGCATAAACTAAAAAATACTATTTTTTTTTCTTTTTGCAATATAGGTGGATCTATTATTATTTTTGTATTGTTTTTTACAAAAAGTGGAGTATGTCATTGACATGGAAATTTATAGATAGGCAACTCCTATACTCATATTGATTAGTGGTTCCAAATTAATAATAACTACTGCAGTAGGGAACAGACACAAAAGATACACTCCGCATCTTACCACTAGGGATGAGCCGAACACCCACTGGTTCGATTCGCATAAGAACTTTCGAACGGACCGCAAATTCGTACGAACTTTAGAACCCCATTGAAGTCTATGGGACTCAAACGTTCGAAATAAAAAGTGCTAATTTTAACGGCTAATATGCAAGATACTGTCCTAAAAAGGGTTTGGGGACCTGGCTCCTGCCCCAGGGGACATGGGCCAATGCCTAAAATGTTTTTAAAAATGGCCGTTTTGGCGGGAGCACTGATTTTAATGACGATTAAAGTGAAAAAAAAAGTGAAATATTCCTTTAAATATCGTGCCTGGGGGGTGTCTGTAGTATGCCTGTGAAGTGCCACGTGTTTCCCGTGTTTACAACAGTCCCTGCACAAAATGACATTTAACGGAAAAAAAGTCATTTAAAACTGCTTTCCGGTTTTAATGTAATATCTGGTTCCGGCAATATGGATGAAAATCATTGAGAAAAATGGCATGGGTAGCCCCCCCCTGCCCATTACCAGCCCCTTTGGATCTTGTACGGATATTAAAGCGGTTCTTCACCCTAAAGGGGAAGTTCCGCTAGTATTATCCCTCCCCCCTCCGGTGCCACAATTGGCACCTTTCGGGGGGGAGGGGGTGCAGTTACCTGGATAATCCAGGTATCTGCACCCACTTCCGGCCAGACCGCCGCATGGCTCCACCCACCCCCGCATGGCACAGCCCCCCCCCCGTTGTGTTCTGGGAAACACACAGTTCCCAGAGACACAGCGGGGGACCATAAGAGAAGCGCAGCACAACTCGCGCATGTGCAGTAGGGAACCGGGCAGTGAAGCCCTCATGCTTCACTTCCCGATTCCCTGACAGAGGATGGCGGCGGTGGCTGCAGCGAGACGAGCGATCGCTCGTTATCTGCCGCCGACATCGCTGGAACCTGGGACAGGTAAGTGTGATATTATTAAAAGTCAGCAGCTGCAATATTAGTAGCTGCTGGCTTTTAATATTTTTTTTTTAGGTGCAGCTCCTCTTTAAGGGGAACCCCATACGCATATTAAAAAAAGGAAGGGCGCCGGGCCCCCAGGCCCTTTATATTCAGAACAGCAGTATACAGGCGGTGCAAACAAGACAGGGACTGTGTAGGTTTGTTGTGTTAAGTAGAATCTGTTTGTAATTTTGAACTGGTACATTTTTAAAGTGTAACTCCAGTCAAAAAATCTATTTTTAAGCTTTTTGGAAAACATAGGGAAGGTTTATCACCCCTGTATAATTTGTTTTGCCGTCCGTCTTTTTTCATCTCTCTTCCTGTTGTCTCCTTCCATTTGCAAGTAGCAGACATTGGTTGGATGTTTGAAAGTAGGGGCCTGCCCAATATGCTCTGCAGAAATGGCGGAACAAGGTGTTGGTGTTGCCACAACATTGTAAGCCCTCAAAGTGACTCTTGGTGGGCGCTGGAGCACCCTGCTGTGAACGATTATATCAAGAATTGTAATTACATGCCATTGTTGAACAGTGGTAGAAAAATTGGGCCTTTGGTGGTTGTGGTGCTGGTGCCACAACACTATAAGTCCTCACAGTTACTCTCGGTGGGCATAGGAACGGGCCCTGCTGTGAAATATTATATCAAGAATTGTAATTATATGCCCCTGTTAAACAGTGGCTGAAAAATGGGGCCTTAGGCACTGGTGCTGGTGCCACGACACTGCAACCTCTCCCATATACTTATACTGCGGTCAGGGCACGCAGACAACACCCACAAACTCCTGCAGATTGCTAAAAGCTCAATTACAGAAGAGCAAGAATGCTAAATCGGCTGATAACAAACGGTGTATACTGTGTTGAAGGTACACAGAGAACACCCACTAACTCCTACAGACGTTAACACACTACACAAGGCCGCCGCGCTGGCTGCCTTATATAGTGTGGGGCATGTACTACACAGCCTGAGCTATGATTGGCATCCTGCCTGTGGCCAATCATGGCTCTCCTCGCTGCCAGCGCTGTGATTGGCCAAGCATGCGGGGTCACAGTGCATGCTTGGCCAATCATGAGCCAGCAATGCACTGCGATGATGCAGTGCATTGTGGGCCGTGAGCGCCACACGAATTCGGTGCGAACGGCCCATAACGTTCGGTATTCACCGAACGTGCAAACAGCCGATGTTTGAGTCGAACGTATGTTCGACTCGAACATCAAGCTCATCCCTACTTTCCACAATAACTGTTCTGCTTTATTATGACGCAATTGAAGGTTTTTATACACATGATTACGTAGGTATCACATTAATATTACAATTGTACTTTTATGGTAACAAGGTGCGTAACATAGGCAGGCTAATTCTAATCAGGACTTGAAAGAATGCAAACGTACTGAAAACATTATTAGCGCCGTGTGCACAGTGAGGGCAGTGTGCAATGCATACAAAATAGAATACAATTACCGTATTTATTGGCGTATAACACGTACTTTTTCCCCCTAAATATCAGGGGGAAATCGTGGGTGCGTGCTATACGCCAATCCCCCGCTGATTGTGGGCCCTGGACAGCCGAGAGTGGGCGAAAGCTGGCGAGAACGGCCGAAGGCAGCCGAAAGCCGCCGAGAAGGGCTGAAGGTGGCTGAAAGCTGCCGAGAATGGTCGAAAGCCGCGGAGAATGGCCGAAGGCGGCCGAAAGCCACTGAGAACTACCAAGCGGCGCCGAGACACACAGGACATCCAGCTCTGTATCTCGGCTGCGCCATTTTTAAAAGGCAAAGCTGAGAATTAAACTGAGAAGGCTGCAAATGATGGCCAAAGTTGCATATGACACTGACAAGGGTGCAATGATGGACAAGGCTGCATGACAAGGCTGCAAATGATGGACAAGGCTGCAAATGACACTGATAAGGCTGCATTGATGGGCATTTAAATGTAAGGTTTTTCTCCTTAACCACTTTCAGACCGGACCATTTTGCTGGTCAAAGACCAGACCACTTTTTGCGATTCGGCACTGCGTCGCTTTAACTGACAATTGCGCGGTCGTGCAATGTGGCTCCCAAACAAAATTGACGTCCTTTTTTTCCCACAAATAGAGCTTTCTTTTGGTGGTATTTGATCACCCCTGCGGTTTTTATTTTTTGCTCTATAAACAAAGCGACAATTTTGAAAAAAACGCATTATTTTTTACTTTTTGTTATAATAAATATCCCCCAAAAATATATAAAAAAACATTTTTCCCCTCAGTTTAGACCGATACGTATTCTTCTACATATTTTTGGTAAAAAAATCGCAATAAGCGATTATTGATTGGTTTGCGCAAAAGTTATAGCGTTTACAAAATAGGGATAGTTTTATAGCATTTTTATTAATAATTTATTATTATTTTTTAATAGTAATGGCGGCGATCAGCGATTTTTATTGTGCCTGTGACATTGTGGGGGACCCATCGGACATTTTTGACACATTTTTGGGACCATTGTCATTTATACAGTAATCACTGCTATATAAATGCAGTGATTCCTGTGTAAATGACACTGGCAGTGAAAGGGTTAACCAGTGGGTGGCAGTGTAGGGGGTTAAGTGTTCCTAGGGGTGTGTTACTAACTGTGGGGGGGTTGGGCTTTCATTTAGTGAACACTGATCTCTGCTCACATGGAACAGAGATCAGCGTCACTAGTTGCTAGGCAGAATGGAGAAATGCTGTTTACACTGCATTTCCTCCATTCAGCCGTCCCGTGAGACGATCGCGGGTATGCCCATGGCGATCGAGTCCGCGGGTCCCGTGACCGGACTCACGGGGGTCCCGACCAGCGCGGGAGCGCGCCACCGGCGGCGCGCTCCCGATGGCAGGGCGGCATTGAAGATTGGACGTACATGTACGCCAATATGCCTGCCCGTGCCATTCTGACGACGTACATCGTCGTGCGCTGGTCGGGAAGTGGTTAAACTTCCCTCCTAAAAGATTTTTTCCTTAAAATTATCTCCTAAACTTGGGGTGCGTGTTATACGCAGATAAATACGGTATATACAGAACTTACAAATTTCCTTTACAGTCATTATCCAAGAATATGTAATCATGAATATGCTGGGATGGTTTCACAATTTGTTTGTAAAATTTAGGATTTTTCATCATCTTTTGTCTCAATGACAATGGAAGGTGAATCCCTCAAGGTAGGACACAAAAGGGAAAAAATACCTAACAGAATATCTATCCATTCCTCCCTCCAAAACAAAATAAAAAATCAAGTTTTGGCCTTAAATACACCTTAAATAATACATATGACTAGAGAATCTCCTAAGTAAATAAATAACTGGTTCCCACACAGGCACTGGCTCACTCTAGATAAATTCATCATCATCCACCTGATCCACTCCGTGGTCTCTTTAATATTTAATTACAGGCGGAAATATGAAAAACCATCTCTGTAATTTCTCTGTACTCGTCTCCTCGATGTTTCATTTTATGGAAAGCTTTCCCTGGGTAAGCTTGACTGGAGTGTATTTTTCTCTTGGCATGAATCGCAGATTAGAGAGCGTGTTGTGCGTGTGCCAGTGTGACTGCTGAGCGAGTCTATTGCTGTTTCCTAGAAAGTCAGCTGGGGTGAATTGTATTTGCAGATCTGATGAGAATGCAGAAGAGGAAACGTTACAAATGATGGCGTGGAAAAAAAAAAAGACGGACATAAAGGAAACTGGATAAAGATATTTGGTGGAAAAACCAAAGCTCGGAAGGTCGTAAAGCAAGCGTTGAACAAGAGAAGGCTTGGCAAAATGTTCTTGGTACTAGGAAATTTGGTACTAGGAAAAATTGATTTTCCTAGTACCAGTCGTTACTATTATTGGCCATGCCTGCTTAGTAGAGGTTATAGACCTCTCTGGTGCTCTTTCTCCCAGCCAGGAGATGCAGAAAAACAAGCCCCATAGACTTCTGCATACAGAGCTGATTCCAGCAGCTCTGTAACTTAAAAGAGAACATTTTTTTTTTTTAAATCATACTTACCTAGGTAGATACAGCATCAGGTTCGATGCTCCATCTGTCACTCACCGGCTCTATCACTGAGAACTGAAGCGATCAAACACTGCTGATCGCTCAGTCTGCACAGCTCCTTGAGCAAAGAACGAGTGACTGTCAGTCACCAGTTCTCTGCTCTACCCCCTCCCACGCTCACTGGAGTGCTGGGCTGTGGAGGGGGCAGGGCCGGGTTTTGGTCCAGGCATGTGGGCGATACCCGACCATATGGTCACGATCTTTCCCAAACTTGGACTGGCTTGGTGACAGCAGCTGCTATCGAGCTTCAGCCTGCTGTCTGCTAAAAATGGTTCACAGGAGTGGCTGTACTTCTCCTTTAAGCCTAGTACACTTGGGCCGAATGTAGAGTGGCTTTGATTTAAACTGGCTGACATTCGGTCCATGTGTACTGGAGCCAGGGCCGGGTTTTGGTCCAGGCATGTGGGCGATACCCGACCATATGGTCACGATCTTTCCCAAACTTGGACTGGCTTGGTGACAGCAGCTGCTATCGGGCTTCAGCCTGCTGTCTGCTAAAAATGGTTCACAGGAGTGGCTGTACTTCTCCTTTAAGCCTAGTACACTTGGGTCGAATGTAGAGTGGCTTTGATTTAAACTGGCCGACATTCGGCCCATGTGTACGGGAGCCAGGGCATGACCAAAAAAGGTCTGTTGGTTGGCTCCTCAGCAAATGGCCAAAGTGTTCTTTTGGGGCGGGATAGTTACCGCGGATAGTTAGTACGGCGGCTCCTCCTGAGCTCTCAATTTTTTTTCCTTCAGTCCACTAGGTTAAACAAAAAGAAATCGTAGAGTGTACTAGGCTTTAGGATCACTAAGAGACCAATCCCAGTGATCACAGTGTAGTGTTTACATCTGTGAGCCTGCCCCTTCTTATTACAACATAGGACTGCACACTCACCAGCCACACGGCTGACTTCTCCCTGGAGATCTCCTGAATGTGCTGAGTCTCTCCCGCTGACCTCACTCTTGCTCCCATGCATCCAGGACAGGACTTCTCTGTACAATGTAAAAGGATTCCTCCAGCACCCGGGCCCTAGGCCCGAGATCATCTCCCCCCCCAGACTAGGGCCACTGACAGAATCCTCAGCACTCCATCTCCAGCTTCCACCTGACTGCCCCGGATGGCATTACCCAAATTATTTAAGAGGTACAAGGTTCCAGCAAGTAGGGAGAGGTAACAGAGGTGCTGCCTGATGAGTCATCCAGCCTCCCCGAGTCACTCAACCCTGACCCAGATTCAACACAGGCTTCTCTGCCAGCCAAGTCAAATTTACCTACCCTAGCAGAAAACTCTATTTACACTAGCACCTAGCTAGAGGGTGCTACACTAACATACATGTAAAGTCACAAGCCAAAATGCATGGTAACAAATTACTATGTGGTTTGGCTCTATAAGAAGGACCCTGTGGGATGAAGGGGGTCCTATGGGATGAAGGGAGCTCTGTAGGGATAAGGTGTCCTATGGGATGAAGGGGGGCATGGGATGGGGAGAGGGGGCCCATACTACATGAGCTAAATAATTGGGGAAAGTTATTAATTGCCCCTCCTCTGCATATGCATACTCAGCTGAGGTCATCGTTCTACATCCTCCGCTTCATCATTGGGGTGACATTCCTGGGGAGTATCACCCAACCCCGCTCCCCAATAGCCTGCTGCACATGCCATGTTCCTTCCCTATGCAGCGGTCACCCCTGAAGGAGGGGATGGTTTTTTTCTACAGGTGATCTGCCCTACAGCTTACCAACCCAACAACCGGCATGCAGGCTGGAGATTTTTCAGTGTCGGTGGCAAGGGGTCTGGGATTACTGGATACTCCAAAACGATGGTGAGGTTTCCCTCCATGAAAAACAAACTAGACCCGACCAATCAAAACTGTGACATGCCGTCTGGTCTGCTCCTGTAAGTCTTCCTCCACATGATGTGGTCTTCTCCCCCATGCTCCGGCAGCATGAAAAACAAAATGACCTTACTTGATCCTCCATCCTACTAGACTGGTTTTCACAGAGTCTTTTCCCCCATGCTCCAGTTGTCTAAGGTCTTCTGATGTCATCAAGGCATTATCCAGCTAGTGTAGGGCTATGGACCCTGCTCTGTTCTTGATGATATCAGAGGACCTTAGACCGCAGGAGCATGGGGAAGGAGAACACATCATCTGGATGAAGACTTATCATTGTGTCCAGTGTAGGGCTATGGTTTCTACATTCGTTTTGATGACATCAGAAGACCTTAGACTGCAGAAGCACAATTATATAGTCACATGACAAACTTACCTTTGAAGCAAAGCCCTCCAGCAGCGTGCTGTCACTGCTGCCGGGGGCTTCCCTTTTCACCCGGTCTACCTTCTGGGTTTGCATGCTCCTGCTGTGTGGATAGCCGGGCCTTGACAACGTCACTCTTGCGCAAGTGCATAGGATACTGTTTTTGTGCGTGTTTGCAAAATTAAAGTGGGCTGGTCTGCATGAAGTCCAGGGCCAAACTTTTACCTAACCTACAAGGATGTTGAAGAATAATGATACAATTAAGGAATAGTTCCACGGGAAATGCAATGGAATCACCAGTTGACAATATCCATAATAAATGCGTCAAAAGTCTTTTTATCTTTTTTTTTGACAGGCGTTAATCTTAAAGCTTTTTTTTTTTTAAATAAAAATGTCACTTTGTATCAGTCTGTCTAATCATCTTATTTCAGGTTCATTCAGTATTTATATGAGCTGTTAACAGTGAAAATAAATCTTTTTTTTTATGCAGGAATATAAAGTAAAAGAACTCGAGAAACGTAAAGCTCAGAGATAATGAGACCTTGCTGGATAATTGCAAAATCATTTTTGTTCCGTAAGTGTGGAATTATTAAAGTGTTAACTGCTTGCCTAATTTTAGAATAATTGCAAGACTGATAATGAGGTAGAGGCAGGCAGGGATATTCGGAAGACCATTTTGGAAAATATAATTAATCACTGTGCTGCCAAAGCTTGGAGGAAATATCCACATGGATCCGAATTCTGGATATTGAGGTTAGTGTAGAGATTTAAAAATACTTTATCATGGAAATAAAAACTGCTGTGGGTTTAAAAAGTAGGAAACAGGAAGTAAGTGCAGACGCGGCATACCTCCCAACCATCCTGGATTCGCTGGGACCATCCCGGGATTTCAAGGAATTGTGATTGCTCCGTGAATCTGGGCTGAGTCCACTAATCCAGGGTCCACTAACAGGCCAGGTTTGCAAGATAACTGAAATATATCACAGGTGATATCATTTGCTGCTCTGTGATTGCAGTATTCTAGTCTGCATCTCCCCAAGGTAATACATAAAACCTGGCCTGTTAGTGGGCCCTGGGGACAGGGTTGATGATCACTGCACTAATCCTCCAGTCAGGTGCGCGCCATGTCGTGCATTGCCCAGCCAACACAGCCCCCCACCTACCCCACCCATTAGTTCGCCTGCTGTTCTACAGGCTTCAGAATGGGAGAGGAGGTGGGCTAGGTCTACTCCACTTTCTCCCCATGTCCTTGTGTGACCTTCCACAACCCCCGGCGTGCAGCCAATCCTCTGGCTGTGAAGATATTGTGTGTGTGGGAATTTTAAAGCAGTGATCTTGCTGTCACTGCCTGAGATTCTGGAGAGCAGCCAGCCTCAAGTGAGTTGATTCTCCCCTCTCTCTTTCTTCCTCCTTCTTACCTTCTATATTCCATAGTGATCCTTCTTTCCTGCCTTCCATGTGCCATAGTAATCCTTTCCTTCCTGCCTTCCATGTGACATAGTGATCCTTCCTTCCTGATTTCCATGTGTCATAAAGACCCCTCCTGCCTTCCATGTGCCATAGTGATCCTTCCTGCCTTCCAGGTGTCATAGTGATCCTTCCTGCCTTCCATGTGCCATAGTGATTGTTCCTTCCTGCTTTCCATGTACCATTATGATCCTTTCTTCCTGCCGTCCATGTGTCATAGTGATCCTTCCTGCCTTCCATGTGCCATAATGATCCATCCTTCTTACCTTCCTTGTGCCATAGTGATCCTTCCTGCCTTCCATGTGCCATAGTAAACCTTCCTTCCTGCCTTCCATGTATCATAGTGATCCTTCCTGCCATCCATGTGCCATAGTGATCCATCCTGCCTTCCATGTGCCATAGTGACCCTTCCTCCTTCCATGTTCTATAGTGATCTTTCCCGCCTTCCATGTACCATAGTGGTCCTTCATGTCCTCCATATACCATAGTGATCTTTCCTGCTTTCCATGTGCCATAGTGCTCCTCCCTGCCTTCTATTTGTCATAGTGATCCTTCCTTCCTGGCTTCCATGTATCACAGTGATCCTTCCTGCCTTCCATATGCCATAGTGATCCTTCCTGCCTTCCATGTGCCATAGTGATCCTTCCTGCCTTCCATGTACCATAGTGGTCCTTCCTGTCTTCCATATACCATAGTAATCTGTCCTTTCTTCCATGTGCCATAGTGCTCCTTCCTGCCTTTTATTTGTCATAGTGATCCTTCCTTCCTGGCTTCCATGTATCACAGTGATCCTTCCTGCCTTCCATGCACCATAGTGATCTTTCATGCTTTCCATGTGTCACAGTGCTCCTTCCTGCTTTCCATGTGCCATAGTGCTCCTTCCTGCCTTCTATTTGTCATAGAGATCCTTCCTTCCTGGCCTCCATGTATCACAGTGATCCTTCCTACCTTCCATGTGCCATTATGATCCATCCTGCCTTCCATGTTCCATAGTGATCCTTCCTTTCTGCCTTCCATGTATTATAGTCATCCTCCCTCTCTTTCATATACCATAGTGATCCTTCCTTTCTTCCATGTACCATAGTGACCCCTACTTCCTTTCTTCAATATGCCATACTGATCCTTCCTTCCTTTATTCCATGCACCATAGTGATACTTCCTTTATTCCATGTACCATAGTGCTATTTTTTTCCTGCCTTCCATGTGCCATAGTGATTCCTACTTCCTTTCTTCCATATACCATACTGATCGCTTCCTCTCTCTCTTCCTAAGGGTTAATTCACACTGGAACACAGTGCAGGAAAGGAACGTTTTGTGTGCATTTCCTGCACTGCATGCAACCATGCTGCCCTTGTAAGACGCACGCGTGTGCCATTGATTATTAATGGCAGTGTGTTTGTGGCCACCAAACCACATGGTACTGCAGTACTGTGCGGTTTGGTGTGGTATGATTTGCAAAAGTTGTGCTTCGCAGAATGGGTTGTGGCGGTAGGTAGTAGTACCCACCAATGCATCAGGGGATATAACTCCTGCCACAGCCATGAAGCATCACGGCTGCAGCATATGTACACCTGTTATTACTGACCCCCATCCACAAGTGTAGATGACCCTCATGTATGTGACGTTGTTTTGCCCATATACAGTACCATATACTGAATTACCAGAATAGTAAAAAGGTGCCAAAATGTACACCCCAACCAAATGATCTGTAATCAGTGACTGATATGCATTGTTGCCTGGTGTTTCTCTTTAATACAAGGCGCACTGTGTGGTTGGTTGACACCTACGATATATGGAATGTATAATTACAGCGTATGGAATGTATAATCTGCTAACTCAGTTTCTTGGAAACCTCCAGTTCCCCCAACCACAGGCCTTCCATGTACACACAAGCGTATGAGTATCTGAAGGCCAATTTGTGAGATACACACAGAAGAGGGGTTCGGCATATCTCCTTGTAGGTTCCAGCTATAGTTAAAGCGTTTGAGCCACTTTATATTTCCACATCAAACATCTCCTGGGTTCTGGCAGGCAGCAGGCAGCCAATTGCAAACCGCTGCACTCAGAACTGCAGAGTTGCAATTTATTCTGCCATCCGATAGGAATGTGCGTGTGTGGGCCTCTAATTATGTTTTCCCACAAATGCTAGAAAAGACAACAGGATTTTTGTAATGAATTATTCGCTCTTATTGTCTGCTATAAAGTTTCGGGATGGTAGAATGTATGGCCGGGTGTTAAATATAGAATGCAGCTGCCTGAGGTTTGGACTTTAATACCTCCGCTCTTCTCTCCAGTCCACACAGGTATTTACCTAGAAAGTAGGGTGAAGAATGCGTAGACAGTAGAGTAAGATTCACAAAGAATTCCAAATGTTTCCAGCAGCTTTGGTCTGGGGTGGGTCATTGACACACAGATGGTGGTACACGTCTTTCAGGGCTGTTAAAGTGACAATAATATGTTTATGTGATATTTATAAAATTTCCCCCCCACGTGCCCCTTCCCTTGACTCCTCTATCAAGATCATTGGCACACCTATCATTCTGTCCCCACATGCCAGGGTGCTAGGGGTAACCCTGGACTCCGAACTGTCCATTCATGCCCGTAAACCAATCAATGTCTAAATCATGCCGCCTCAACCTCCGCAACATCTCCAGAATATGCCCCTTTTTACACCCCAAAGCTTCTAATTCACTCCCTGGTTATCACTCAACTCCACTACTGCAACTCCTTCGTCATTGGATTACCTTTATATAGGCTACCCCTCTTCAGTCCATCATGAATGCTGCTGCAAGGCTCATCCACCTTAACAACCATTTAGTGTCCTCCACCCCTCTCTGCCAATCCCTCCTCTGGCTTCCATCGTCCAACGAATAAAATTCAAAGTACTAACAATAACTTACAAAGCCATCCCTTGCCCCCCAGCTACATCACTAGCCTAGTCTCAAAATATCAATCGAGCAGCTGTCTTCGGTCCTCCCAAGTCCTACTGCTCTCTAGCACCCTTGTCACCTCCTACTCCCATGCTTGCCTCCAGGATTTCTCCCGAGCTTCTCCCATCCTTTGGAACTCCTTACCCCAATCTGTCCGACTGTCTTCTAATCTATCCATCTTTAGACGATCCCTGAAAACACTTCTCTTTAAAGAAGCCTGTCTTGCTTTCAATACACAGTTTTTCATTTTCTCCAGAAAGTAGTTTTGACTCAAAATTCGTCCGCCGGACTTGGCTTTCAGCGGACAATCCGTTCGTCAGTGTGCTAGTCCGGTGGACTTAAGCCGCGTACACACGGGCGGACTGTATGGCCAACTTAGTCCGTCAGACAATCCGACGGACAGTCCGTCCTACTTTCGAATGAACAGACTTGACCACACACGGATGCAAAACAGTCCGCCGAAAGTTTGCGCGATGACGTGTACAGCACGTACAACGGGACTAGAAATAGGAAGTCCAATACACAGCAATGCAACCTTTCGCCGTGTAAATCCTTTCTGAGCATGCGCCATACTTAGTCCGTCCAACTAGCCTACTCACGAGCGGATTGTCCGCTGAAACCAAAGTCTGACGGACAATATTACGGAAATTCCGAAATACTTAGTCCGCCAGACTGCACGCTGAAAAAGTCAGCTGAAGCCCACACACGAGCGGACTGTCCGCTGAAATGTGTTTCGGCGGACTAAGTTGGCTAGACAGTCCGCCCGTGTGTATGCGGCTTAAGAATGCTTTGAAGCAAGTACGAGAAGGAAGCTATTGGCTACTGGCTATTGAACGTCCCTTTTCTAGTCCCGTCATACGTGCTGTACGTCATCACGCTAGAAATAGATAGAATAGACTTTTGGAGCGTCCGTGTGTGTGGCCAAGTCTGTTCGTTATAAAGTCTGGCGGATTGTTTGCCGGACCAATTCTGCCGGACAATTCGATCGTGTGTACGTGGCATTACTGTAATGTCTGCCTTCATTTTGTAAAGCACTGCACAAACTGTTGTATTTATAAAAAAAGAACTTGCATAGCTGTTTATCTACCGAGACTGCATGTAAAGATATTCTGGCTATATTCTCTCCAATTCAAATGTGAGAATGCAGACATTACAAGGAAGGTAGAGAGCAGGAGAGGTCTTGGGAGGAACGAAGAGAATGATTTGGTTGGTATTTTGAGACTAGGCTAGTAATGTAGCTGGGGGCAGAGTTGTGGGTGGCTTTGTAAGTTGTTAGTATCTTGAATTTAATTAGTTGGGTGAGCGGAAGCTAGTGGAGGGATTGGCAGAGGGGGTAGAGAAGAGGAAGTAGAATTGTACGTGACAATGAAGGTGCGGTGGGATAGGTAGGATGAGAACAAGCAAAGAGTACAGTCAGTTGGAGAAAAGACCAGGAGACCAAAGGCATAGAGTTTTTTGAAGAGGAGATGGTGGTCCACTGTGCCAAAGGCAGCAGAGAGGTTTAGGAGGGGTAGCGTAGAATAGTGTCCATCGGTTCTTGAAATTAGTAGAATGTTTGTGAGTTTAAGGAGAGCAGTTTCCGTGGAGTGTTGAGGGCAAAATCCAGACTGAAGGGGATCAAGAAGTTTGTTCTCAGTCAGATGGTCGCTCAGTCTCTTGTAGACCAGACGGTTAAGGAGTTTGGAGGAAAAGGGGGTAAAGGAGATGGCGTGTAGGAAATATTTAGGAATCAATGACGGTACTCTAGAAAAGACATCCTTTTAGCATGACCCTAGCAAGACCAGTGTGTGAATTCCCTGGTAGGTTCAGTAGTGGTAAAAGGTTTCTTCAGGTCTGCAGACAATGCTGTTCCTGAAACCTTCAAAGGAACTCAACTCTAACAAAATAAAAGAAGGCCTCATTTTACTTCTATTACAGATGATACGATGATTTCCCTGCTGACAGTGATCAAAGCACAGCTTGGGATAAGGCTTTGTTAGGCTGAACGGTGTCAATTTTTTTTTTTTACACCCATTCAAGCGTGGCTATCCTCCATGGAATGAATGGTCTGGGAGCACTAGGAGCAGTGCAGTGAATGTGAGTCCTGCCAGTCAGGGCTATCTTTAATATTGATTGGACCCTGGGCAAAACTTTTCTTGCCCCCCCCCCCCCCCCATGCAGTTTTGTTCTCCACCTGCTCTGAGACACACAATAAAAAGCAGCTAGACTCAAAATCAGTTTACTGAATCAGATCAGGCGGCTATTGCGATTGGTTGCCAGAGGTTATAGCATATCATTACCGCTCACTGACTGGTTGCTAGAGGTTACAGCACATATTACGGCTCACTGATTAGTTGTTAGAGGTTACAGCAAATTATTTTGGCTTGTTAATTGGTTGCTAGAGATTACTGTACAGTAATACTTCTCATTGATTGGTTGCTAGAGGTTACAGCACATCACCTCCTCACATTACGGCTCACTGATTAGTTGCTAGAGGTTACAGCACATGATTTCTGCTTGTTGATTGGTTGCTAGAGATTACTGTGGATATGACCTCAGATATACCTTGATATAATATCAATGCCCCCGGCCATCGCTATTTACATATGAATGCCAGTAATTTACAAGTAAACACAGGGTCTGCAGGTGAGTGATCTGTACACAGCAATGGGGAAGAGCTGGGCAGCATTAGTAGCAGCATTTCATACTGAGATATTGGGACACAGCACAGGACTAAAACCTCAAGGGACAAGGGAATTTAAACCAGGATAGTTGGCAAGTATGAGGCAGGGCCCAGTGCAGCTGCCCCTTTTGCCCTGCTTTAAAAACGGTCCTCCTGCCAGTGATGGTAGAGTCACAATGTATATACAAGATCTAACATCACATGACTCTAATGTACCAGGAAACAGAATAATATCTACAGACAAACAATGGAGCTGGAAACAAACAGTTTAATAGAAGGACATCCGGTCAAATATGACATTTAATTTGATTGTACTGTACGTTGCCCAGCCCCCCCCCCCCCCCCATATCATCAACAACAAGCTAGTTACATTTAGTAGATCCCCTTCTGTTTTCATTACATACCTCATTTTTGACCAAGTAATGTCATTGCTAAGTCTCTGTGCTTCTCTATGACATGCAGGCAAATCATTGCTGCTTGGTGGGGCCAGCAGGGTGCTGTACATATTTCCTGAAAATAATACAGTACCCTGCGCCTCAATACTCCTCTCAAGAGCCCTCAGCCCTGATGCCAGCAGTGGGCTGGATCTTTGGAAGAGTTAATAAAATATTAAATACCTTGATGAGTAGATGTCAGTCTAGAGGAGCGGGTGCTCCTAGAAAGTTTATATTTGCATGCAGACCTCCAGGGCCATCTTTGGGGGCAAAAATTTTCTTGCCCCCCCCCCCCCCCCACCTTGCAATTTCATTCTCCACCTGCTCTGAGACATACAATAAATAGCAGCTAGACTTAGAATCAGTTTACTGTATCAGATCAGGCAGCAATTGCGATTGGTTGCCAGTGGTTACAGCATATCATTACTGCTCACTGACTGGTTGCTGGAGGTTACAGCACATATTATGGCTCACTGATTAGTTGCAAGAGGTTACAGCAAATTATTTTGGCTTGTTAATTGGTTGCTAGAGATTACTGTACAGTAATACTTCTCATTGATTGGTTGCTAGAGGTTACAGCACATCATCTCCTCATTGGACGTATGATATACATATGAATGCCATCTTTATTTACATATCAATGCCGCCAGCCTCAGCTATTTAGTTAGTAATGCCGCCGCTATTTACATATGAATGCTGGTTATTTACATGTAAACTCAGGGTCTGCAGGTGAGTCATCTGTACACAACAAAAGGGCAGAGCTGGGCAGCATTAGTAACAGCATTTCATACTGAGATATCGGGACACAGCACAGGGCTAAAAGGGACAAGGGAATTTAAACTGGCATAGTTGGCAAGTATGAGGCAGCTGCTTTGGACCTCACAACAATGACAGGGCTCAGGGCAGCTGCCCCTTTTGCCCTGCCTTAAAGACGGCCCTGAAGACCTCCCTAGGTGAACCTCCGTGAATGAAAAAACTGCAATCCTCTCCTCTCTTCCCCCTTATTTAATTGCCTCTTCATATTTCTCCCCTCCTATTCTCATTTCATTTCCTCTCCTCTCTTCTATGCTCTTCTCTTCTCTCATTTCATTTTTTCTCTTTTCCTTTTTCCTCCTCTTTCTTTGTCTCTTCTTTTATTTATTTTCTCCTCTCTGCTCCCCCTTATTTAATTGCCTTTTCATATCTCTCCCCTTCTCTTATTTAATTTTCTTCTCTCTCCCTTTCTCTTTCTCATTTCCTCTCCTCTTCTCTCATCTCATCTCCTCTTCTCCCCCTTTCTCTTATCTCAACTCCTCTTCACCCCCTCCTCATCTCTTTTCCTCTCCTTCTCTCTCCCCTTCTCTCATCTCTACTCATTTAATTTCATTTTTTCTTCTCTCCCCTTTTCTCATCTCATATCCTCTTCTCTTCTCTTCCCTTCCCTTCTCTCATCTCATTCCTTTTTCTCTTCTCTCCCCACTCTCATCTCATTTCCTCTCCCCTTCTCTCCCCCCTCTCATCTCATTTCCTTTTCTCTTCTCTCCCCTCTCTCATCTCATTTCCTCTCCTCTTCCATCCCCTTCTCTCATCTAATTTCCTTTTTCTCTTCTTTCCCCTCTCTCATCTCATTTCCTCTCCTCTTCTCTTGCCTTCTCTCATCTAATTTCCTCTTCTCTTCTCTCCCATTCTCTCTTTTCATTTCCTCTTCTCTTCTCTCCCATTCTCTCATCTAATTTCCTTTTCTCTTCTCTCTCCCCTCTCTCATCTCATTTCCTCTCCTCTTCTCTCCTCTTCTCTCATCTCATTTCCCTTTCTCTTCTCTCCCTTTCTCTCATCTCATTTCCTCTCCTCTTCTCTCATCTCATCTCCTCTTCTCCCCCCTTCTCTTATCTCAACTCCTCTTCACCCCCTCTTCATCTCTTTTCCTCTCCTTCTCTCTCCCCTTCTCTAATCTCATTTCCTATCCTCTTCTCTCATCTTATCTCCTCCTCTCTCCTCCTCTCTAATCTCATTGCCTCTCCTCTTCTCTCATCTCCTCTCCTCTTTTCTCATCTCATCTCCTCCTCTCTCCACTTCTCTAATCTCATTTCCTCTCCTCTTCTCTCATCTCATCTCATTTACTCTCCTCCTGTCTCCCCTTCTCTCATCTCATCTCCTCTTCTCTTCTCTCCCCTTCTCTCATCTCATCTCCTCTTCTCTCCCATTCTCTTGTCTCATTTCCCCTTCTCTTCCTGTGTTCCCTCTTCTCTCCTCCCTTCTCCTCTTCTCTCATCTCCTCCTCTCTCCTCTCCTCTAATCTCATTTCCTCTCCTCTTCTCTCATCTCATCTCCTCCTCTCTCCTCTTCTCTAATCTCATTTCTTCTCCTCTTCTGTCATCTCATCTCCTCCTCCTCTCCACCTCTCTAATCTCATGTCTTCTCCTCTTCTCCCGTCTCATCTCATTTCTTTTCCTCCTGTCTCCTCTTCTCTTATCTCATCTCCTCTTCTCTCCCCTTCTCTCATCTCATATTCTCTTCTCTCTCATTCTCTTCTCTCCTTTCCCCTTCTCTTCCTGTGTCCCCTCTTCTCTCCTCCCTTCTTGTCTCCTCTCCTCCACCTAGAGCTCAATCTCTCAGTGCACGCCCCATGCACACATATAACCAATTCATAGGGAAGATCCAGGCCACGTTCTGTGGAGCGTCCCCCAGTCCTATTGATTGTGGTAATCGTTCTCCATCAGATCTGCAATGACTGTGATAAATATTGGGGCACGTCAAGGACGGCCTCTTGCAAAACGCTTTTCATAACACATTTGTTTTCCAGCATTGGCAAGTGGAATCTGTCAAGGACACGGAGGTTAATCGGTGAATCAACTCAGCACCATTGATTCCCTATCTGGCCCAAACAGCAAATCTATGCCTTGTGTCCCTTCCCGTCACACAAGTCCCCCTCCGTCAGCGGAAGGTAATTTCAGGAATGCGTGTGATATGTAAATAACGGGGCGGTGAGCGGGCATCACTCAGGGGCCCGGGTGATAAATGACTGTGTTGTCCAAACCATCAATACAGCTCACTGTGAATATAGTCCAGAAAGGAACGCCGCGCAGCGCTGAAAAGATCGACAGCCCGATAGACAACATAGTTTGCCATTGTCTGCGCGCTTACAGAAGAGCCGCCGAACTATGGCGCTACAATGAGACGGTCACAATGGGGAATTTAAAGACCGATCGCCCCTTTAACCCCTAATTGGCCAGAGTCGTTTGTAACGACAGGGCCCGGTGAAGTCTGGAATTTGTGCTGTGCTGGTTCATGTGAACCTTCAATTTTGTAGAGGAAAAAAAAAAAAATCTCTTTGTGTTATTTAAATGCAGATTAATTTATATGGGAATTATAAAAACACACTTTATACCCCCAGATCACATTCTCCTGCATTTAAATGAACCTGAATTTATGTGCGTTTACATGCGTTTAGGCGCATTAGGAGTTTCTAATCCCCCCCTTTTTATTTATTTTTTTATTTTCTTTCTTTTTTTCTTTTTTTTTATAAAATACTTGTTTTTTTCAGTTTTCTTCGACCTTTGTTACGTCTCATTAATACTGATCTCATGCCGCCTCCTCTTTTCTTTCTGCTCTCCAATCATGGTTGCATTGTATTTCTTTACTATTATTATTATTATTATTATTATTTTTATTATTATTATTATTATTATTATTATTATTATTATACAGGTTTATATAGCGACGACAGTGTGCGCAGTTCTTTACAACATTGGGGCAGACAGTACAGTTACAATACAATTCAATACAGGGGGGGCAATCAGAGAGCCCTGCCCCTTAGAGCTTACAATCTAGGAGGGAAGGTCAAGTTATACAAAAGGGTAATAGCTGTGGGGGATGAGCTAATGAAGAACATAAAAGAAACAGGGACACCCTAATGACCACATCATCCTTAGGGCCCCTTTCACACTGGGGTGGGAGCGGCGTCGGCGGTAAAGTGACGCTATTTTTAGCGCCGTTTTAGCGGTGGTATGCGCCCGCTAGCGGGGGTTAAAAAAGGGTTAAAACCGATGCAGCGGCGCTTTGCCGGCGGTATAGCGGCACTGCCCCATTGATTTCAATGGGTAGGAGCGGTTTAGGATTGGTGAATACACCGCTCCTTTCACCACTCCAAAGATGCGGCTAGCGGAACTTTTTTCACCATGCTGCTAGCGCACCGCCCTCCGGCTTTCACACTGGAGTGAAAGGGGCCGGATGTTTTCAGGCGCTATTTTTGCGCTGTAGCGCCTGAAAAACGCCCCAGTGTGAAAGGGGCCTAAATGAGGGTGGGCTAGGGGCAACGTGGGGTTGGGGCTAATAGCGGGACATGTAGTGGGCTGCATTGAATGGTGAGTGAGGCCAAATTGTGTTAACAGTGTGAGGGGCTTAGAGGGGTATGGCAAAACAAAATCCTGAGCCTATTCTGCTCTTAGTCAATGCAGAGGTAACCCACAAAGCACAAGGGTCAGAGAGCTTATTGCACAGAGTTCAGGGGTCAGGAGTATGTAATGTACAGAGTGCAGGGATCAGGAGTGCATAACGCACAGAGTGTAAGGGTCAGGAGTATGTAATACACAGAGCTCGGGGGTCAAGAGAGATTAATGCACGGCATGTAAAAGTGTCAGGAGTGCATAACACACAGAGTGCAGAGGTCAGAAGTAAGTAACACACAGGGTGCAGAGGTCAGAAGTAAGTAACACACAGGGTGCAGGGGTCAGGGGTAAGTAATTCACATATTTTAAGTGTCAGGGGTACATAACACACAGAATGCAGGAGTAAGTAACACACAGGGTGCAGGGGTCAGGTGTAAGTAATGCACAGACTTTAAGTGTCATTGGTGCATAACACACAGAATGCAGAAGTCAGAAGTAAGTAATACACAGGGTGTAGGGGTCAGGTGTAAGTAATGCACAGACTTTAAGTATCATAAGTGCAAATTACACAGAGTGCAGACGTTAAAAGTAAGTAATACAAAGAGAGTAGGGGTCAGGAGTATGTAATACACAGAGTGCAGAGATAAGGAGCGTATAACACAGAGTGCAGGGTTTAGGAGTAAGTAATACACAGAGTGTAGTGGTTTGGAGAGTATAATGCACAGACTGTAAAAATGTCAGGAGTGCATAACACACAGTGTGCACAGGTCAGAAGTAAGTAACATGCAAAGTGCAGGAGTCAGGAATGCATAAACCACAGAGTGCAGGAATCAGCAGTAAGTAATGCTCACAGTACAGGGGTGAAAAATAAAGCACAAAGTGTCTCCCAAAAATTCCACCCTCCCCAAATACAACTCCTTACCCCCCTAGGACAGAACCACCTCCTGCGCGAACCCCCCCCCCCCCCTTCCTCCCTGGATTGTACTCACTGGCCCTTGGCATTGTGTTGCACCTGCTGCTGAATTTCGGTGTTCTGACACCATGATTGCCCATGTTTTTTTTTCTCCTCAATATTTCACTGCAATTTTTACTACAATTGTTAAAATACATGGGTGATTATGACAATACAAAAACTAGGCAACTGTGACAATTTGCAGTCATACGTGAGAGGTTGGGGGTTGCAGTGACATGTTGCGCCCCCTGGGGACAGTTTAGGTAAAATTAGATAGGTGGACAGGTCATCTGTAAGGAGTTAAGGGGGACAAGTCCAGTATAAGGAGTTAAGTGGACAGGTCAGGTATAAGGAGGTAGGTGGACAGGTTTTATGCCCCCGATGACGTCAGTTATGACGAAATGCATTGGGCGGAGATAAAACACGTGACGTCGCCATGCCTATTTGAATTGTTTGTACTACCTGGAGATACTTGTAACACTGCACTGCACTGAACATTTCATATGCACAGCGATGTTTTCACATGATGTGAGTATTTTTACACTTTGCTTTTAATAAAAGTTTCTTACGGATTCACACTATGCGGCCATTTCTATTTTATTTCATGGCGGAATCTGGCATCATAATCGTTGCCATGTATACCGAATAATAACATCCCAGTCTTAGTCCGTAGGGTTCAATATTGAGTTGGTCCACCCTTTGCAGCTATAACAGCTTCAAAGGTTGTGCACAAGGTTTAGGATTGTATCTGTGTGAATGTTTGACCATTCTTCCAGAAGCTCGTTTGTGAGGTCAGGCATTGATGTTGGATGAGAAGGCCTGGCTCTAATTCATCCCAAAGGTGTTCTATGGGGTTGAGATCAGGCCAGTCATGTTCCTCCACCTCAAACTCACTCATCCATGTCTTTATGGACCTTGCTTTCTGCACTGGTCCAAATCATTTGGTGGAGGGGGGATTGTGGTGTGGGGGGTTGATTTTCTTGGGTTGGGCTTGGCTCCTTAGTTCCAGTGAAGGGAACTCTTAAGGGGTCAGCATATCAAGACATTTTGGACAATTTAATTCTCCTAACTTTGTGGGAACAGTTTGTGGATGACCCCTTCCTGTTCCAACATGACTGCGCACCAGTGCACAAAGCAAGGTCCATAAAGACATGGAGGAGCGAGTTTGGGGTGGAGGAACTTGACTAGCCTCCACCCCAGACTTGCTCATCCATGTCTTTATGGGCCCCTCCACCAAATGATTTGGACCGGTGCACAAAGCAAGGTACTGTACATAAACATATGGAAGAGTGAGTTTGGAGTGAAGGAACTTGACTGGCCTGCACAGAGTTCTGACCGTCAACATGATAGAATACCTTTGGTATGAATTAGAGTGGAGACTGCCAGCCTAAGACTGGGATGCCATTAAAGTTCTTGTGCCTGTGCAAAGGCAGGTGTAACTTTTGACAATATAGTTCTTCCAGAAGCGCATTTGTGAGGTTAAGCACTGATGTTGGACAAGAAGGCCTGGCTCGCAGTATCAGCTCTAATTCATCCCAAAGGTGTTCTATCGGGTTGAGGTCAGGACTCTGTGCAGGCCAGTTAAGTTCATCCACCCCAAACTCACTCCATATCTCTCAATGAAAATGTTTTTTTCTACCCTGGCTTTTGTACTGACCACTTATAGCATAAAATAAAGCAAAGCCCTTCTATTTATCACCCCCACCCCCCCCCCCCCCAAGGTGCGCACTGTGCTTCTCCACCTCCTTACCTCCCAGAAGGTTGGGTCAGGTGATATCCGCAGGTGACATCATCACGAAACCTGGAAACAGCTGGGAGCTTTAAGGGCAGAGCTCAAGCCTTCACCTTTAATCCAGATTTCCCCACAGTACCTTTTTTGTGCCCCTAGATGTCCTCATTCTAATGTCCAGCATCATTCAACCCACTTCCAATTCTAGTGACTGGACAGTGAAAGGAAAAGCAGCACATTGATGAGCTCATCTCTCTATCACTCTGCTCTCTCCTTGTATCATTCCTTTCAGCTTTGCCGTATAGAGAATAAAACCAGATCGAATTCAAGTATTTAAACTGCTTGAATTAAAAAAAATAATACATATGATGATATATTAATTATTATAAAATTGTATTAACCACTTGCCGACCGCTGCCCGCCGATATACGCAACACAATGGCAGCAGTGGGCAAATGGGTGTAACTGTACATCGACTTTAATTGGCGGGGCTAGCGGGCACGCGCGTGCCTGCCGAATACAACGTGACCATGCCTGCGGGTCCCGCTGACTCAATGTCCACCGGTGTCCCGTGATCTTGTCACGGAACCGCAGAACGGGGAGATGCCTATGTAAACAAGGCATTTCCCCGTTCTGCCTAGTGACATGACAGAGATCTACCACTCCCTGTCATCGGAAGCAGTGATCGCTGTCATGTCAGTGGTAGCCCATCCCCCCCACAGTAAGAATCACTCCCTAGGACACACTTAACCCCTTGATTGCCCCCTAGTGGTTAACCTCTCCCCTGCCAGTGTTATTTACACAATAATCAGTGTATTTTTATAGCACTGATTGCTGTATAAATGTGAATGGTCCCAAAAATGGTGTCAAAAGTGTCCAATGTGTCCGCCATTATGTCGCAGTCATGATAAAAATCGCTGATCGCCGCCATTACTAACAAAAAAATTAATAATAAAAATGCCATAAAACTATCCCCTATTTTGTAGGAGCTATAACTTTTGCGCAAACCAATCAATATACGCTTATTGCAATTTTTTTTACCAAAAATATGTAGAAGAATACGTATCGGTTTGAACTGAAAAAAATCTTTTTTATATATATTTTTGGGGGATATTTATTATAGCAAAAAGTAAAAAAAAATATTTTTTTCAAAATTCTTGCTCTTTTTTTGTTTATAGCGCAAAAAATAAAAACCTCAGAGTTGATCAAATACCGCCAAAAGAAAGCTCTATTTGTGGGGAAAAAAGGGACATCAATTTTATTTGGGTGCAACGTCGCACTACCGTGCAATTTTCAGTTAAAGCGACGCAGTGCCGAATCGCAAAAAGTGCTCTGGTCAGGAAGGGGGTAAAATCTTCTGGGGCTGAAGCGGTTAATTGGTGCCTTTTTTATCTGCCTAGATTTCCACTTTAACCACTTGCCAACTGTATAAGTTACATATATGGCAGCAAAATGGCACTGCTGTGTGGGATCACGTACTACCCTGTTTGCCCGAATATAAGACCTAGAGTGATTGCCGGTGTTGGCTGCAATATAAGCCCTACCCCGCCAAATAAGCCCTACCCTGTTTCCCCGAAAATAAGCCCTACCCTGAAAATAAGACCTGCAAGGACTTTAACTAGGGCTTGGTAGGGCTTATATTGCAGCCATCACCGACAATCACTCTAGGTCTTATTTTCGGGGGAAACAGGGTAGTAGTACGTGATCAAACACTTCCGGGTAGGTGGCGCGCTGCCGGCAGCCCACTCCTGCTGTAGTTATACACAGCGTGAGATCGGTGGGCACCACTGACTCAATGCCCACTGGCACCTGCTGATCCTTCAGTACAGATGGAGAACGGCGGTCTACCTATGTAAACAAGGCAGATTGCCATTTTGTTAGTAGGGAAAGCATGGATCCTGTGTTCCTGCAAAGCAGGGACACGGATCCATGCCTTCCCTTAGTAACACCATCTCCCACACTACATAAAATCACTAGCTAGGCACACAGTTAACCCTTTGATCGCCCCTGATGTTAACTCTTTCCCAGCCAGTGTCATTAGTACAGTGACAGTGCAAAATTTTAGCACGTAAAGCTGTATTAGTGTCACTGGTCCACAAAAAGTGTCAGTTAGTGCCCGACTGACCGCTGCAATATCACAGTCCCATTATAGTTCACTGATCACCGCCATTACTAGTAAGAAATAAAAAAAGAAAAATATCCCATAGTTGGTGGATGTTATAACTTTTGCGCAAACCAATCAATTTACGCTTATTGGGATTTTTTTTTTTTAACCAAAAACATGTAGCAGAATACATATTGGCCTACATTTATGAAGAAATTCGATTTTTTTTCCATTTTTTTATTGGATATGTTTTACAGTAGAAAGTAAGAAATATATTGTTTTTTTTTTTTTCAAATTGTCGGTCTAATTTTATTTATAGCGCAAAAAAAAAAAAAAGCCGCAGAGGCGATCAAATACCACCAAAAGAAACCTCTAATGCCCTGTACACACGGTCGGACTTTCCGACAGAAAATGTGTGATCGGACTGTGTTGTCAGAAATTCCGATCGTGCGTGGGCTCCATCTCGTTTTTTCCGCCACACAAAGTTTGAGATCTGGATCTAAAATTTTTCGACAACAAAATCCGATCGGTTAAATTCCGATCGTGTGTATACAATTCCGACGCACAAAGTGCCACGCATGCTCAGAATAAATAACGAGACGAAAGCTATTGGCTATTGCCCTCTTTATAGTCCCGTCGTACGTGGTTTACGTCACCTCGTTCTGAACGATCGGATTTTCCAACAACTTTGTGCGACCGTGTGTATGCAACACAAGTTTGGGCCAAAATCCAAAGGATTTTGTCGTCGGAATGTCCAACTGTGTGTACAGGGCATATTTCTGGTAAAAAAAAAAAAAAAAAGACATACATTGTATTTGGGTATAGCGTTCCAGTTAAAGTAACGCAGTGCCGTATCACAAAAAATGGCCTGGTCATGAAAGGGGATAAATCTTCCAGGGGTTAAGATTACCCGCATAGACTTATTAAAATTCTCATGTATGAACAAGTAGCTTTCTTCCTCTGTTGTATTGTTTCTGAGGAGGAGGATGAGCTTGAGTGAATCATAAGGAAGGCTTGTCCTAGGACTATCCTCCTTCTCCAGTCTTTGTAATGATCATCTGATCAAAGTATCAGAGAGGAGCCAGTCAACCAACAGAAAAGCATTTGTCTTGGGAACATCACATTACCGCAGAGCTTGGTGACAGCCCATAAATCTCTATTTGCTGTGACCGATGAACTCATTGGCTGCAAAACCAATAAAAAGATGAAAAGTAAATTTAATATGATTATTACATCATATGAGCAGTCATTCAGAATTTTCCCTAATCACGCAGTTATATTTCTCTTGTGCTATTAATTCATGGTGTTATAAAAGGTTTTTTTATTTTAAACCAATAGGTCAATGAAAACGGATTGCCTAGTCCAAATTTAGCAGCGTCAGCATGCCTTCACATGGCTATTTCCTATTGAAAACTAAAATACCAAATGTTCTTTTTTTTTTTAAAGTTTCCATTTTTAAAGAGGAAGTAAAGGCACTTAAATAAAAAAAAAAATAATGCAACCTGCAAAGCAAAGGCATAATGAGCTAGTATGCATAGCATACTAGCTCATTATGAATAGCTTACCTGAGAACGAAGCCCGCGAAGCGGTCCTCCGTCTTCATGTTCGCCGCTGCCATGAATCCCGGAGTGACTTCTGGGTCTCGCTGCTCCAGCGCTGTGATTCGTCGGAGCCGCGATGACGTCACTCCCGCGCATGCGCACGTGAGCCGACACGGGCGGCATATCGCCGCGATCTGCGGCCTGCCCAATGCGCCTGAGCGCCGCTATCTACGGCGCATGCGCCGTAGACAGCAATCACTGTCTTTTTGTAAATATCATAATAATAATAATGCCTCTGCCTCTGAGTGTAATGCTGGTGGCTGTCAGAGTCCTGCTATGCCTCATGGGACTTGTAGTTCTGCAACAGCTGGAGGTCCACTAATTGCATATCCCTGGTTTAGGAGATATTTCTTGGACCTACAGGTAAGCCTTAATCTAGGCTTACCTGTAGGTCAAAGTAGTTTGTAAGGGTTTACAACCACTTTAAGGACAGTGTTATATTGTATTTGGTATATTGCTTTAACTTTAATAAATACCTGTTTTTTTTATTATTATTATTATTATTATTATTATTTTTTAGATTTATTGTCCAGCTGACAAATGGACAAAAATGTAAAATGTGTTTTATTTTCCAATTAACAGCTTTTCATCAAACAATATCCCCAAAGGAGCTACTCATATATGGGTTCTATGCAGGGGCGGACTGACCATTCGACCCCTCTGGCACTGCCCGAGGGCCCCGGGCCACTAGGGGGCCCCATCAGGGTTACCAGCCTCAGTAAAACCAGGGACTGTATGTAAAAATCTTTGTTTTTTTTACATCTGTCTCTGAAATGTCCCTTACCGACATCCTTTTGGTCTAAAAATCCCGAGATTATAGCTGCCCCCACTCTACAGTACCTTCTCAGCCAATAGAAACATGTCAGTGTATACTGTGTGATTGTATACTGTGTGTGTGTGTGTATATACTGTGTGGCCCCATAATCTCTGACTGCCTGGGGCCAAATAATCTCCTATTGCCTGGGGGCCCCATGAGTTGTCAGTCCGCCCCTGGTTCTATGATACCAAATAGCAATGACCCCTTCCGGCAATGCCACACCCTCTAACACACCAAGGCTAAAGGGCGTTGGGCTACGTACACAGTTAGGCAACAGCAGTAAACAGTCACACAGAAAAGCAAATTTGTTCAGAATAACAAGATACAAACCAAGTATTTCTGAACCCAGACCACACTAGGTATGTGAGACCTGACTCCCTAAATACAGGTGATACTGATTTAAAGACTAAAGTAAATGTTTGATGACGGGTTGTTGTTGGTAAATCCAAATGTTTGTACGTTCCATCGGACTTTCCGCCAACAAACTTTGGCTAGCATGTCTTCAAATTTTCCGGCAACAAATGTGTGTTGTCGGACTTTCCGATCATGTGTACACAAGTCCGTTGGACAAAAGTCTAAAGTACAAAAAAGGATGCTCAGAAGCAGAAGTGGTTGGTCTTGTAAACTAGCATTCGTAATGGAGAATTAACATTAGTGACATGGCAAATGATGAAATCTCCAAATGCAGCGCACAATTCTCTTCTTCTTTAATGGGATAATAATGAAGCTGCTTTGCTGGTGATACTGTTGGAGTTAATGCAAACTAATTTTCAAAGGCTTTTTTTTCTAGTGATATCAAGAATAATATTATTATGCTTTTTTTCTTATTTGAGCAAGTTACCACAACACCATTATCCCGTAGTTTTTAAGATCAAAGATACATCTATGTTGGCGTCCCTTGTCAATTTTACTTGTATTTTTTAAAATGTACCTGCCTACTCCCAAACTGTCATTTGAAGTAAAACACATAGCCAAGTATTATTCTACACAACTGTAGCACTAACCCCCGAAGGAGCTGCTGGTTTTTTTTGGGCTTACCGTTACCTTCCGTTCTCCTTGTTGCACATCTAGGGGATGTCCCGAGGTAGATGGCCCAGGAACTTGAGACTGACAATAGATCCACTTGAATGGATTTTTTTGCAAAAACTCAAACCATTGAACAGTCTTTCAACTTGGGATCAGAGGGTTGGAAAGGAATTCAGGTACTCTCAATGTCAAAGTCTACTCAGGAACAAAGTCTTTATCACCGACGTTGTAGCAGAACACGTAGGGAAACTAAGCTGTAGAACACTTGTAGGATACCTGGATCTTTCAGCCTACTTGGTGATATCCACAAGACCGGATTCTCTCGGTTACTTCAGCCCTTCCAGGCTCTTGTTAAGAAAACCAACCCATATGTGCTGTTCTTCTAAAGAGTCCTCCCCTGGAATGCTCGAAGTTCAATGGGTCTCTCCCAGACCGGAGACAGCACCCATCCACCTCAGAATCCTCCTCTAGTTTCCATGCCTTGGGCTAGCCAGCCCAGAGGCATTAAAGTCGGGTGGAACCGCACCGCAGGCCATAGCTTTCCTGGGGGCTCTTCGGGAGGACCAGGACCATGTAATCAGCACTTAATACTGGACCAGAACCCCGAACCACGTGACGTCCATATCTTAAATAACATCTCTCAGAGGACACAGCGAGAGGGCCACTCCCACTTCCCTAGCTCCAAAAGAGAGTAACTTAAGCGCCTGACCAGACCATAGTTCCATGCCTGCCACAAGAGACAGTGCCCCCGGTGGGCAGGCTGAACATCTCACAGTCCAGTCAGACTTATACAGAAGTCAAATTTAGACAAATAGACCCAAACCAAACTAGATGGCCCAGGAACTTGAGACTGACAATAGATCCACTTGAATGGATTTTTTTGCAAAAACTCAAACCATTGAACAGTCTTTCAACTTGGGATCAGAGGGTTGGAAAAGGTAGGTACTCTCAATGTCAAAGTCCAGAACACATTAAAGAACTTGCTTACTTTGACTGCATCCAGAGAATAGCCATTCGCAGCTGGATGAACACTCAGGTTGGACAGTCCTTCTCTCACAAGGCCTAGCAGCCAACAAGGTGTTTACTCAAGAACAAGTCTCTGCCACAGACGTTGTTGTAGAACACGTAGGGAAACTAAGCTGTAGAACACTTGTAGGATACCTGGATCTTTCAGCCTGCTTGGCGATATCCACAAGACCAGATTCTTTCGGTAACTTCAGCCCTTCCACGCTCTTGTTAAGAAAACCAACCCGTACGTGGTGCTCTTCTAAAGGGTCCTCCCCTGGAATGCTTGAAGTACACTGGGTCTCTCCCGAACCGGAGACGGCACACAACCGCCTCAGAATCCTCCTTTAGTTTCCTTGCCTTGGGCTAGCCAGCCCCGAGGCATCAAAGTCGGGTGGATCCACAACCCAGTCCATAGCCTTCCTGGCTAGGCTGAACATCTCACAGCCCAATCAGACTGACACAGAAGTCCAATTTAGGCAAATAGACCCAAACCAAACTGTAGTTTGGGTAAAGTTTAACTTTGAAAAACCTATAGCGCGTGCTCTTCAGGAGCCCGCTGCTACACAATTTTTTTATTGTTCATTAAAAAAAAAAAAAAAAAAAAAATTAGACATGTTATCTGCCAATAGAACTTAACCAAAAAGTGCATTCTATGCATCCAAAAATATAGAAAATATACCAAATCAAATCATTATTCAACCAGAAAAATAATGTCAAAGCAATAACTCCAAGGCCAATAATAAATAACACGTTATCTCCTCCGATTCCGCATCATGTCTGGCTGATGAACGGCTGTTCAGGAACGAACTGAAAAGCACGAAATGAAAAGTGCAAACTGAAAAGCGCTAAATGAAAAACGCAAAAAGAAAAGCGCGAATCAACACTCACCAAACTTCTACTAACAGGAAATTAGCAGAAGGAGCCCAAAGGGTGGCACTAAAAAGCTGAAAAAACGTGTAGTACGGCACTACGTTCGGAATTGTTGGCCAACATCTGTGTGACCGTGTGTATGTAAGACAAGTTTGAGCCAACAACCTTCGGACAAAATTCCACGGTTTTGTTGGCGGAAAGTCCAATCGTGTGTACGAGGCATTAGAGTCTCTCTACAACCCCTCCTACTGGCCAATGTGGCACTAGATGTAGACTAGTGCTGGGATGCAGAGTCCTGCGTTGGAGCTCCTAAAGTGGAACTAAAGTCTCCATACTTACCTGTACAATGGTCCTGCACCAGTGGCATCTTCTTCTGACTGCCAGTGTTTGGGCCTTTTCATTGGCTGGCGGGGGGGTTATGTCACTCCTGCACATGCACAGGAGGCCATCATCCCAGCACTCGGAAACCGTCGCACCACCGGAGGAGACAGTGACCAGGCTGGTAGGGGCGTTTTATTGCAGAAGGGACACTGCATGTCTTTTCTGCAATAAAAGCCTGTCTGCTTGCAGTTTTGTAACAGCAGGACTTTAGTTCCCACCTTAAATAAATATAAAATCCAACACTAAAGAGGTGAATATCCCCAAAGTAAATCCCAAGTTATGGTTCCCCTGTTCCTTAGAAGAGGTGGGTAGTGAGGTTGTGGTCATTGGCCCTTCACTACTGTACTGTTCACTTCTTTTTGCTGGTGTCTGTATTCATCCCTGCAAAATCTGTGATGATGGTGGACTCTGTACTGATGATCTCTTACAAAGCCAGTGGCACCCTGCTCCACCAGCTTGCTGGGTCCCTCTGGCGGTAGTGACCTCCAAGTGAGAATAATAGCATAGTCCCATTCTGATATCACAGTGAGTTCTGGATGTATGCAGTTCCTCAGACTCAGCAGTCCACCAAGAGTCTCTCTTCAGCCTCCACGTTCCCAGCCTAGGCTTCTCCTGCCTTTTTCCTCTTTTCTCTAGAGCACCTTGCTCCTGGGATTCGCAGCCCCCCCCCCCCCCCCCCCCCAAGTCTCTCTTTCTCTCTTGGTGTAAAGTCCCCAAGTGGGGACTACATCCTCCACAAATACCTGCAGTTCCCAGCAGACCTTTGCAAAGCAGCCTTCCACAGTTTCTGGTTGACTCTTTCTCTCTTCCCATGAAGATGCTCTGCACACCTCACTTGCAGTCAGGAAGATGAGAAAGGCCAGCTGCTATGTGTGGGTGGCTGTGAGCTGTTACAGCCCGGTCCGTGTGGCTGCAGAGAGTGCCACGGAGCATGCAATGATAGTCTGGTTTCCCACCCCTCTGCATCTCGATAATTTTATTTAATCATGAAAAACCCTTAGCCCTTGTACACACGGTCGGACATTCCGACAACAAAATCCGTCGGATTTTGCCCGATGGATTTTGTCCAAAACTTGTGTTGCATACACACGGTCAGACAAAGTTGTCGGAAAATCCGATTGTACATAACGTGATGACGTTATTTCGTTACGACGGGACTACGTTCAGGCTAGTGGCCAATAGCTTTGGTCTAGGAATTTGATCTGAGCATGCGTGGCACTTTGTCCGATCGGAATTCTCTACACACAATCGGACAAAGTCCGATCGGATCATGTTGTCGGAAAGTTTTATAGCCCAGCTCTAAAACTTTGTCCGTCGGATATTCCGATGGAAACAGTCCGATGAAGCCCACACACAGTCGGATTATCCGACAACACGGTCTGATCAGACATTTTCCGTCCGAATGTGTGTACAAGGGCTTAGAAAAACCTACTTGAATATTCTGATACATGATCTCTGGGGCACCTCTTCCAGTGGTGGTGACCAGAAGCTACTCTCCATTCTCTTCACTGGTCAAGCCAACTGGTCTTATGGTCGCCCCCTCATGTAACTTCACTCCTGAATGCTGTAGGACCTTGTGAAGTGCCCTTCCAGTAGCCAGTGGGCAGTGCCTATGTCAATAGGAAACATTGTAGCATATAGGTGCAGCACTTGGGACCCTCCCACACTATGGAGTAGAAGAAAGAAAATTTGGGAACATGGTGGGCTTGATTTATTAAAACTGGAGAGTGCAAAATCTGGATCCTCTCTTCATAGAAACCAATCAGCTTCCAAGCAAACAAGTTAGAAGCCAATTGGCTACCATGCACAGCTGCACCACATTTTGCACTCTGCAGATTTAGTAAATCAACCCCTATGTCTCATCTCACCAGAGTTTTGGGTAAGTTATTTGTGCTTTTAGATATATTACTTAAAAATAAAAAATATAGATTAGGTTCAAGAGGCTAAAGTGGGAAGACTTTTTTTTCTCCCCTGAGATCATCTTTAAAGCTGAATTCCAAATATGGCTATTTTTGTATAGTTCCCTTTTCCCAGCTTTAACCTACACTATGTAGCACTGACCCCCGAAGGAACGTCTGGTTTTGCTGGGCTTACCGTTTACCTTCTCCACCTCGTTGTTCTTGTCTAGGGGTTCCCGAGGTAGATGGCCCAATAACCGCAAAGACCGACACTTGAATACCTTTTGAGGAATTTTTATTTGCATAAAACGTTGAACAAAACACAGTCTCTCAGTTGGGAATAGAGGGTATGGGTAGGAAAGCTCAGGTACTTGTTTAGAAACTGCTGACACTTGAAATGTCTCTCTCTATATGATCCAGGGAATAGCCACTCACAACTGGGTACTTCAACTGTCGGATAAATCCTGGTTCATGGATTTGGCAGCCGACAAGTGATTCAAAATTAGAAAAGTCTCTGCCACAGACTTGGTTGTAAAACTTTAGATGAACACAAAACGTCTCTCACAGGAACTTAGTTATAACCGAAGGATGAAATTTCGAACTTTCTTACAGTACCAGAATCTTGCAGCCGGTCCAGCGATGCCATAAGAATGCAGATTTACTTGGTGTCCTTACAGCTCAGCTTCCAGGCCCTTCCCGAGCAGCCAGCCTCGTGCATGGCCCTCTTCCGTAGAGTCCTCCCCCGGTTGCGTTTTGAGTTGCTGGGCCTCTCCAAACCCGAGACGGCACCGGACCACCTTGAAATCCTCCTTCCAGTTACTGCGCCTCGGGCTAGCCAGTCTCGAGACTTAGAAACGGATGGATCCGCACCCCAGACCATGAGGGCCTCTGGGGGCTGGTCAGGAGGACCAGGGAGTCAGAACATACTTCTGGACCGGAACCCAGAACCACGTGACTTCACCACCTTAAGTACCCTCTCCCGGAATACACAGCGAGACAACACACCCACTGATTGGCTCAGAGAGAGAGATTGGTACCCAATGCGTCCAACCAGACTGCGCTCCAATGCCTGTCAGAGATGATACATGCACCTATGACCTATGAACATAGTACAGTCCAGCCAAACTGATGCCAGAATCACAATTTTGTGAAATTAACCCCAAGACAAAACTATAGTCTTAGGAAAAAAATAAATTTACAAACATCGCGCGTACTCTTCAGGAGTACCAGTGCTACACTACATTATCAAAAGTATTGAGACACCTGCCTTTACACGTACATTATTATTATTATATTATTATTTTTTTATAATTATTTATTATATTATAATTTATGATTTTGTGTGTCAAACTTCATCATACCCGGGATATCTAGTAGACAGACTGTGTTATTGCTAAGAATTACAGACCTACAATATAAAACGCCAAATTTCTATGCAAAATAATTGTACCGCTTTGAGATGCAAAAATCATACATAATCATACCGCCGGGGAGATTAAAGCAGTTATATAGTAAATTTTGGGACTTTTACCTACAGGAAAGCCTATAATAAGGCTTACCCGTAGGTAAAAAAAAATATCTCCTAAACCTGTACGGTTTAGGATATATTACCTTCTCAATGCGCCGCTGAATGCAGTGGCGCATGCGCACAGGGGATTCTCGGCTGAAAGTCCGGCAGCCGCTGAACCCTGCCGGAAAGAAATCTCCCACGCGCATGCGCGGGAGTGACAATATCGCGGCTCCAGCCACTCACAGCGCCGGAGCCGTGATACCCGGAAGAAACGCAGAGGGAACATGTCAGCTCCCTCGGCGTGGATCGGGCCAGATGTCGGGGCCTCGTTCTAAGGTAAGTATTTCATAATGAGCTAGTACGCGGTGCATACTAGCTCATTATGCCTTTTCCTTTGCAGGTGAGTAAAAAAAACAAAAAAAAACTTCAGCGGGTACACAACCGCTTTAAGTAGTCCTGAATCTACATTGTCATAAAAACAATAACAACTTATTTTATACACTCCTGAACATCCATTAAAAAAAAAGAAAAACAGAACTTTCTTGAGAAAGTCCTAAAAAATGTCCTCACTAATGATGCTGTAATTTGAGTTGAATAATAATAATTCCCAGATCACTAAGCTTTGATCCCAGCTTCATGGGTCAAAGAAGTGTCCTTCCGATGACAACGCAAATATAATGTGATTTTATTGTTCAATCAGTAACAATCAATTATGCTCCAAGGCTTAGTGACATGTGAAGACTTCGGCGGCATGTTCGGAAGTGCGTATGTTTTGGATTGTCTCTCTAAATTTTATTTGTGTCATTCAGTTAAAATAACAATACGGCAACAGAAAAATGAATGTAAGACCGATTACGATGTATGAAAAGACAGATTGCTCACTGTTCATCCATGGTCACTGCTTGGAGCGCGGTGCCCAACATTTCAACATCCTTGACTGCACAGCCATGTTTTTAAAATCACCAATTTACAATTTAAGTAATTTAATTATTAATTTCATAGACTTACATACAAATAAACTTGTATTCGAGGGTGCTTTGGTGTGAGTTGAAGCAGTATTAAACCCCAAAAAGAAAATTTTATATATTACGGCTTACCAATTCTGTAGGGCTGCATTCGTTTTATTTTTTTATACTTTTCCTTCCTGCGTTTTCACTTGGTGATCCTGCCGGTAAGGTTGTTATTTTTCCACTTCCTTTTACACAGCAGTCCCCAACCTTTTTGGCTCCAGGGACCGATTTCATGGCAGCCAATTTTCCTTGGGATCGGTGGTCTGGGGAAGTATGGTGGTTATGGTGGGTAGGTCAGTGGATCCGATATTCACAAAGTCTGTCCTCACCCCCCTTCACACCACAACCCCCTTTTTATAACACAGCTCCCCTTTATATCAGTGTCCACAGTCCCCCTTTACATCACAGTCCCCCCTTTAAAGCAGTCTCACAGTGTCCTCAGTTCCCCTTCAGATCACAGCCCCCCTTTACATTAAAGTGCCCCTTTACAGTGCAGTCCTCTTTACATTATTGGGGGGCTGTGATGTAAAGGGGACTGCACTGTAAAGGGGGGCTGTGATGTACAGGGGGCACTGTAATATAAAGGGGGCCACAGTCCCCCTTTAAAGCAGTCCCACAATGTTTTCAGTTCCCCTTCACATCGCAGCTCCCCATAAAGGGGACTGCACCGTAATGTAAAGGGGGCTGTGATGTAAAGGGGATTGCACTGTAAAGGGGGCACTGTGATATTAAAGGGGTTGTCAAGGTAAAAATGTTTTCACCTTAATGCATTCTATGCATTAAGGTGAAAAAACATCCGACAATGCCGGCCTCCCCAGCCCCCCCCCCCTCATTTCACTTACCTGACCCCCCGAATGTCCCGCGCTCACCTCCGACATCCTCTTCGCTGCTCAGCCTGGCCGTTGACTGGTTACAGATGGATTGAAAGCAGCGCAGCCATTGGCTCGCGCTGCTGTCAATCAAATCCAACGACGTGGCACGCCGGGGGGTGGGGCCGAGTGATACAGTGAGAGGCTATGGCGGCTGGCTGTATCACTGGAGCATGCCCGCAAGCACCCCACCAGGCATCTCGCATGAACGTGAGAAATCCTTGCAGGTGGGGAGCCGAGACAGCTACCAAGAGACCCCAGAAGACCAGGTTCGGGGCCACTCTGTGCAAAATGAGCTGCACAGTGGAGGTAAATATAACATGTTTGTTATTTAAAAAAAAAGAAAAAATTACTTTTACAACCCCTTTAACCCTTTATGGACTGTCCGTTGTCGTTTTAGGTCGCCTTGCAAAGAGGTGTCAGGCCAGTAATCCAGTAGCCTTGACTGGTGCAAGTGCTAAATCAGAACTAGAGATCCCCAATCAGCAAGGGAATTTTCAGACTTCATTACCCTAATCCTCAAATTAAGCAACAAATGCATTTTAATGTATCCTTTTTTGTTCTTTTTTGGATATACAACATGGACTAGTTCAGTGGTTCTCAACGCCTGTCCTCAGGACCCACCAACAGGCCAGGTTTGCAAGATCACCGAAATACATCACAGGTGATATAATTTGCTGCTCAGTGCTTGCAGTATTCTAGTCTGCATCTCCCCAAGGTAATACATAAAACCTGGCCTGTAAGCCCTTGTACACACAGTCGGAGATTCCGACGGAATGTGTCCTATCGGACCATTTTGTCGGATATTCCGACTGTGTGTGGTCTGCATCGGACTGTTTCCGTCGGAATATCCGACGGACCAAGTTTTCCAACTTGCTGGTAAAATTTTCCAACAAAATGCTCCTATCGGACATACTCCGATCATGTGTAGCCTACTCCGACGGACAAAGTGCCACACATGCTCAGATCAAATTCTTAGACCAAAGCTATTGGCTACTAGCCTGAACGTAGTCCCATTGTAACGAAATAACGTCATCACGTTATGTACAATCGGATTTTCCAACAATTTAGTCCGTGTATGCAACATCACTTCCGGACCTCTTCCGGAATTAATCAGTCGGAATTACTCCGACGGATTTGGTTGTCGGAATCTCCGACCGTGTGTACAAGGGCTTAGTGGGACTTGAGGACAGGAGTTGAGAACCACTGGACAAGTTGAAGCATCTTTTAATGATTTAAGAACTATCCTTTTAAAATTGCTTTGTCAAAGCCCACTCTGCCCTATATGACTCCCTTCTGCTATAGCAGCATTAGGAGGTTAGGATGGGGAAACCAGGTTATTAAAAAATTGCAGCATCTCTGTATTTTAAAAAATCAAGCAAGCTTAGAAATGCAACACAAGGAGAGTTACATGACATTTCTACATCACTTATGAGTTTTAATTTGTAGAGGTGCTAATTAGGAGTCTTAGCCTGAACACCTCGGATTAGTACGTTGGTCAAGCACATTCTGCATTCTCAACAGCTGTCAGCTCCTGCAGCTAATTCAGTTTTGTATGCATTCTATATCTATAATAAACTCATTCTCAGAACCCAGCCATGACAAACATCCCAACAAGTGTCTTGTACTTCTTTCTCAACAGACATATGTCATGCAGAAATGTGTGTGAAATTGTGCATGGTCAACACGTTAGTGAAACCTGTCACAAATTCCATTGTGGTGCTTTGAACAAGCTGGTTCCATGTGTAGGCTTTGGGGAGCCAGATGTCAGTTTCATACCCACCAAGCGCCTCAGATCTCTGTTTCTGCACATATTCAATAAATATGAATTTTCTGTTAAAAAATATGAATATGGCTTCTATTCATCTTCTCAGACTTCCATAAGCAAGGAATGTATTTGGAATGTATTTGCCATTTGCCTTTTTTTTGTTTTTGTTTTTTGCACACACGTTTAAAAAAAGAGCAGTTAAAACATTATATATTTTCTGCCATTGTGTCTATGGGGGGAGCTATGATTGTCACTCTAGGCCAGCCTTTCTCAAACTTTTCAACACAGAAGAACCCTTGAAATAGTTCTCCGATCTCAAGGAACCCCTGCTAAAAATTCAAAATTTACAACTCATGATACATTAGTGTGATGTCAGTGAGAGGAATGGTCCTTACACTTGGAGTCATTGGGAAGAATTACCTCCTTACAGATAGCTAAAAGGATCAATGGTGTCCAAGGGAACTTATCTGAAAGGCAGAAATTGCCCACTGATGAAGGAACCCCCAGCAACCTCTGGAGGAACCCTGGTTGAGAATCACTGCTCTAGGCTGATATGAACTACAAACATGTCAATATCTCCTAATGGTGTTCTTCTGACAAGGAGTATTTCCTTTATGTGGTTCACATTAGAAAGGAAAGGACATCCCATGTCACACCGCTATTGAAAGGACCTTTCCACAGAATGTAAAGCCCCATACACACTATGAGTTTTTCCTTCAGGTTTACCAAAACCATGTAGTACAAGGGCCGGCCTGATTGCATTCAAATTGAAACTCTTAAGGTTTGACCTCGTATTATATGGTTTTGGTAAATCTGAAGGAAAAACTCAGCAGAAAAACTGATAGTGTGTATGAGGCTTAACAGTCCACAAGGTGGAGAAAACTAAGGTCTGCAGTGGACAACTACCCATCGTAGGTTGACCTGTTACAAAATTTAGAGGTTTGTCCCTGAATTATAAGGTATTGAGTTCCAGGGTTTTCTGTAACTATTATAAAGGGACTCCACACTGAATATTTTAATTAATTTTTTACTATGGAAAATATAATAGAATGGGATGAAATCCCCCAAAAAAATCATTGATAGATTGGAAGAGTTGGAAATTACTGCAGAAAGATCTCACTGATGGAGAATCGAAGACATACACTATATTACCAAAAGTAGTGGGACGCCTGCCTTTACACGTACATGCCCGCCATGTGCCTATGATCACTTCAGGACCCCAAGCACAGCCATCTGCTGCTCTGCCAATTGACACTTCCAACAACGGATGTAACACACAACCCCAACAAAATTATGAGGGGGTAAGAGGTTTCAGACTCATAAGCCCCACGAGTCGTTACTCGATCTGGAAGAGTGCGTAAACCCAATCCAAAGTTCGAAGACTTTATCACACACTGATACTTACACAGCGTTTTGTGTTTTACATTGTAATGTGTTATTGTTCCTTACTACCAAACTCCTTGTTGGTTCTATATTACAATTCATTTATATATGCATATCTTTTCTTTAAAAAAAGAGAAAGATGTAGAATATGTATGTGTTTCAGTTAATTGACGGACACAGCATCTTCATCTTGACCAAGGTGTTAGCCCCAATTCTGGCTTTGCTAAGGCAGCAGGGCATCGCAATCGTGGGTTACCTGGACAACCTCCTTCTGAGAGCAGCTTCCACCTCAGAATTAAGGGAGGATGTGGCAATCATCATGCAAACTCTTCGGGAGTTTGGTTGGGTACTGAACCTCCGGCAGACGGTGTTGGTGTCGACTCAATGCCTGGAGTACCTGGGCTTGCTTCTGGACTTCTCAGAGGTGAAAGTCTTTCTCCCTTCGGACAAGCTGCAGACTCTTCAAGCCAAAGGGCCGGTGACCTCAGCCACCAGAGCAGGGAATCCCTGACCAGCAGGCTCACCCAAATTTGACAATCCAGGGACAACGGAGATTTGTCCCATTTGGACAAGACCTCCATTTGCTCGAGTGTGGAATTGAGCACACAGTACCGCCTTGAAAGTTGCTATCATGAGACCCAGGACTCACATGTAAAAACGCAGCGACGCCCACCTGCAGGACACCAACAACTTCACCACACATGAACTAAACTAAATATTTATTTTAGTTCATGTGTGGTCAAGACAGGAAGTGGTGTATGCCAAGGTGGTACATACAGTTATAAAACAATTCAAGCCAAACTCTGAACATTTAACCCCGCTTCCCAATCACCACCCAACTTCCCCCCCCCATGCCTTCTTCCCTGGTAGCTTTCAAGAAACCCTTTACATGCCCTTTCCTGCAATTCTTAACAATTCTTAACCCAGTCCGGTGACAGCTACTTTTGATAGGGGCAGGTAGGACCGAGCACTGCCTTAAATCTGGAGTACTGTGAGCGCAACTGGCACAATAATAGGAAATGGGCAGAATGATATGACTATTGTTCTGCCAGCGTTAAATTGAGGAGAAAGCTGGAAATGGCACTGGAGAGGGTAAGTAGAACTTGGGACCTTTCCAGGAGAAAGGAAGTAGTATAAAGCAAAATTAGCAACTGGAGTTTCACTTTCAGAGCGGTTAAGGGTGATAACCCACCCCCCCCCCCCCCCCCCAGTCAGGTTTTTATTCCTTTAATTTTCCCTGTTAGGGAGATTTTCACTTATGGCCAGCAGAACAGGAAATGGAGTAAACTTTCTCCAACAATAGATAGCAATGAAAAAAAAAATATCACCCACCCTCAGTCTATGCAAAAAAAATGGAGTTGGGCTTCAAGGTCATAAATAGCTATTTTAATCCAAAAACAAAAAACATTTAGTTACTCCAATTACTTAGTCACCAAACCCTATATGGTTGAGCAGAGTTGGGCAAAATTCAGTTTTATTCTAACAATGATTTGTAGTCTTGAACATGCTGATTTATTTTTTTTGTTCTCTGGCAAAACAAGAAAGGTTGTGATCAGTCAATATAATCTCTTCCATTCTTTATTTAAATGGCAGAAACCGTCAATCAACACAAAAATATTTATCTGCCTAAAGGCATTTAGGGAGATTTAATTTGGGGGCATTATGCAGCAGAAATTACACATGTTTATGATACTGTTCTGGCACCACTTAAATGGGAATCACTCTGTAACCACTAAGGGAGAGTGAGGGGTCAGGGAGTAGTTAGGGGTTTGCAGCAAAGCAATTGCCTTCATCAGGATCCTGCTGTCGGCCGGCTTGAATGATATTCAGTGTTTGCAGTAAGAATGGGATTTAGTGATGGAATCAATTTTCACTTTGCGGACAAGGAATATCTGTTCTGCCTTAACAAAGTCCCTTTTGATCCAAATATTAGACAGTAATTTCAAGAACTCACAGAATCTGTAATGATAATGTCTGGATTTCTGCATTAGCAATATGTTAAAGCCTTATCAGTTCAGTAAATGATCTATCGATCTATTGTATCTATCTATCAATCTATATCTGTATTTAAGAATTGTAAAGTCCATAATCTTTCAATTACATTTTAAATCATTCATTTTAAATATTAGTTTAATCCACTTTAGCATTTATAGTTGATAACATTTAGAAAATGTGTGCCTAATGCATATTATTATTATTATTTAAGGTACTTATATAGCGCTATTTATGCAGAACTTTATATATATATTGTACGTTCACATCAGTTCCTACCCTCAAGGAGCTTACAATCTAAGGTCCCTAACTTACATTCATAAACTAGGGGCAATTTAGATAGAAACCAATTAACTTACCAGCAAGTCTTTGGAGTGTGGGAGTAAACCGGAGCACCCAGAGGAAACCCATGCAGGCACAGGGAGAACATGCAGGTAGTTTTGTGGTTAGGATTAAAACCTGCAGGTAGTGTTGTGGTTGGGATTTGAACCAGTGACCCTGTTTACCGCTAGGCAAAAGAGCTACCCACTACACCACTGCCGTCCATATGTATTGTCATTTAATTTAAATTCAAGCAATTTCTATAAAAAAATCTAAAGTATCCCTTTAAAGTTTTAAAGTACATCTAAGTTCATTTTTTGGGGACTTTCTGATATCATAGAAGATAGTTGAAGTTTGATGGTTACAGTGAAAACAGCTGTTTGTACAGAGTTTTGCACCTATAATATTTGTATTTTTACCAAATTAAAAATGGAAAACTATTTTTTTTAAATGGAATAGAGGTTTGGGAACCTGGTCCCCAACCAAGGTTCACCAGGGGCAAGGGGGCCAAAGGACTATCTCCGTACAGTGTGAGAAAAGTATAAATGAGACATAAAGACAGTCATAAAAAATTACAAAAATGTATTAGCACAAACTACATAGCATTAAAACAAAGGTGACTTGGTCATATATAGTACTTCGACAATTTTTTCGCGGGTTGAACTGCTTCATCAGGTAATGCATCTGTAAA
The DNA here is from genome assembly GCF_037356315.1 of Lithobates pipiens. Taxonomy (NCBI): domain Eukaryota; kingdom Metazoa; phylum Chordata; class Amphibia; order Anura; family Ranidae; genus Lithobates; species Lithobates pipiens. The sequence continues at coordinate 560,641,016 of NW_027507764.1, read as the reverse complement.
TAGACACAAGATCAATTGACAAAATATTCAGGACATATACAAAATTTACAAAAATTGTACAATTGGGTAGAAAAGGGGAAAGGGGCTTCTTACCCAAGTCCTGGTGTAGTTGGATTGCAAGGCATACCCAGTGGAGCCTCCAGCGGCGACTGGGGGAAATTAAAAAGTCAGCAGGCTGGAGTCTGAATGGGATGAAGTATAAAAGGTAAGTATACCAAAAGTGTTTTATATCCTGGGAGAAAGTGTCCAAATGAAATGATGAAAAGTTTGGATAACAGTGAAGTGATGGGTAAACAGAGGAAGTGGTGCATACAGTGATGGGAATAAAACCGGTGAAAGCAGAGCAAAACACAGGAAATGCAAAAAAATGCAAAAAACAAACAAACTAACCAAAATGCTGAAAGAGAAGGGGGGGGGGGAGAAAGGGGGGGGGAGAAACGGGGTAAGGGGAGGTAAGGTAGAAAAGAAGAGAAGAAATAAACCGAGGATTATGACTGTCTTTATGTCCTATTTATACTTTTCTCACACTGTACCAAGATAGTCCTTTTGGTCCCTTGCCCCTGGTGAACCTTGGTTGGGGACCAGATTCCCAAACCTCTATTCCACCGAATTTTGGATGATGGTACAATTTTTATTTTTATATTCATGGTTATGATTTCTAGAGGTCATCCATTTCCTCTCATATTTTTTTAAATGAAAAAATTATATTTTTTTAGCCTTGAAACATAAAAAGATAAAAAAAAAAATAGATACAAAAAAATGTATTTTTAAAGGCACATATTGGCAATGTTTGTGTCCTATTGAGATGATTCCCCTTCATTATTCTGTCTAGGATGCATAACAGGAGGTTGGTTGAAAATCTCTTGAAGGTTAATGGAAATCTCCTCTTAAGCTAGCCATACACTATAACAAGGATCTCCAAACTTTCTAAGCAAGGGGCCAGTCTATTGTCCTTCAGGCTTTTGGGGGGCTGGGCTGTGTCCAGTGGGAGTAGAAATTGCCCTGGCATCAGTGCCCCATCATTGGTTTTGGTGGGAGGAATAATGCACCATTGTTGATATCAGTGAGAAGAATAGTGCCCCATTGATGGTGTAGGCAAGGGGAATAGTGCTCCGACATTGGTTTCAATGGGTGGAATAGTGCTCCAAGGGCTAGATAATGGCAAGCAAAGGGCCACACCCGACCCTGGGATGCAGTTTGGGGACCACTGTCCTATTAGACTTCTTTAACTCCCCTAGCGGTAATCCCGAGTCTGGCTCGGGGTAGGAATATACTGACAGGAGCGGTAACCCCGAGCTAGACTCGGGATGGCTTCGCTCGATGCAGGGGAGGACACAGGGAGCATTACTCACCTTGTCCCCTGGATCCAGCGATGTCCTCCGCGCTGTGCGATCGAGCTGTCCTCCGCTCGATTCACAGTGCCGAATGCCGCCGAGCTCCGTTCCCTGCGACGTTACGGCGCACGGGAGCGGAGAACGGCGGCAAATTCAAAAAAGTAAAAACACACTAAACACACACAGCACTGTAATCTTACAGACTACAGTGCTGTATTAAAAAATACACACCCCCTTTGTCCCTAGTGGTCTGTGCAATGCCCTGCATGCACTTTTATATTATAAATACTGTTTTTTACTGCCTGGAATTTGGAGATTGTCCATAGCAACCAAAAAGTGTAAATTTTTCAGTGTTTTAGGATTTTATTACATTATTGAATAATTTTTATTATTCTTTATTATATTATAAACTTTATCATACCCGGGATGTCTGCTAGACTCTGGTTTGAACAGATTTAAGAGCGTTATTCCTAAGAATTACAGGACTACAAAATAAAAGCCAGATTTCCGTGCAAAATAATTGTACCGCTTTCAGCACCTAAAACCAGACTGAATCATACCGCCAGGGAGGTTAATTTAGGTTGTGGGCTGAAGGGGAAAAAAAACGGATTCTTCCATCCACGCTAACAGCACAAATGCACAAATCCCCCCTGCTATGCTAGTGGGCCAGTGGCTTCCAGAACACACGAATAGTGACTGCAGTTGCTTAGCAATTTTTTGACAGACTCCTTTGAAAAAATATGTAAATAAATACAAATAAAAAAGTAAATTTAAAACTTAGTTTAATCCATGTTAGCATCAGTGTGTACGTGGTATATTGTCATTTATTTTCAATTTGGACACTTTTTGTACAAGATTAGGAGTATCCATTTAAAGTACACCATATTGCCAAGTATTGGGACACCTGCCTTTACACGCACATGAACTTTAATGGCATCCCAGTCTTAGTCCGTAGGGTTTAATATTGAGTCAGCCCAACCCTGTGCAGCTATAACAGCTTCAACTCTTCTGGGAAGGCCGTCCACAAGGTTTAGGAGTGTGTCTATGGGAATGTTTGATCATTCTTCCAAAAGCTAATTTTTTAGGTCAGGCACTAATGTTGGACGGAAAGGCCTGACTCAGTCTCCGCTCTAATTCATCCCAAAGGTGTTCTATCAGGTTGAGGTCAGGACTCTGTGCAGGCCAGTCAAGTTCCTCCACCCCAAACTTGTTTATCCATTTCTTTATTGAACCTTGCTTTGTGCACTGGTGCTCAGTCATGTTGGAACAGGAAGGGGCCATCCCCAAACTGTTCCCACAAAGTTGGGAGTATGAAATTGTCCAAAATGTCTTGGTATGCGGACGCCTTAAGAATTCCCTTCACTGGAACTAAGGGGCCAGGAACTAAGGGGCCAGGCCCAACCCCTGGAAAAGCAACCCCACACCATAATCCCCCTCCACCAAATGATTTGGACCAGTGTACAAAGCAAGGTCCATAAAGACATGGATGAGTGAGTTTGGGGTGGGGGAACTTGACTGACCTCAACCCAATAGAATTTGTGATGAATTAGAGTGGAGACTGCAAGTCAGGCCTTCTCGACCACAACAGTGCCTGACCTCACAAATGCACTTCTGGAAGAATGGTCAAACATTCCCATAGAGACACTCCTAAACCTTGTGGACAGCCTTCCCAGAAGAGTTGAAGCTGTTATAGCCGCAAAGGGTGGGCCAACTCAATATTGAACCCTATGAGATGCCATCAAAGTTCATGTGTGTGTAAAGGCAGGTGTCCCAATACTTTTGACAATATATTGTATTTTGCATTTGAACACTTTTTGTACAAATTTTGGAGTATCCATTTAAAGTATATCTAAAGCCATAAGAGATGGTTAAAACCCCTATCAGGGAAGGTTTCTCACTTTTTCACTTTTTGTCCCATAAATATAATAGAAGGGTAAAGGAAATCTTTGCAAACTAAGGACAAATCCCATCTTGGGCAGTTGTGGGAACACCTGTTCCAGTGACAGCTGTAAAAATTTGGATTTCCCATGATTTTTTTTTAGCTACCGGAGACACAGAACAAATTAAAAGTTTTCACAATTCCATATTTTATAAAAAAAATGATTTTAGATACATTTACATTTTTGTGTTTTACTGACAAGACAGAAGAAAAAACAATGTTGAGAATTGTTTTTGTATAAGAAAGGGCAAACTGTCAAAACTTCTGTACTACTAAAGACCGTATGTCGTACCATTAGGTCTATTGAAAACTGATGCATTATTGAATATCCCATTTGGAATGGAATTTATTATTATTATTATTATTGGTTGTTTACTGAGTTCAAGGGCACAAGCTTTATACATGTAACTGATTGAGTCAGGAGTAACTCTTTCTCCTCTCTCTTCCCTTCCATCTCTCTCTGTACAGACAGCTCCCTCCAAAAGTTTAAATCAGACAGAGATAGCCTCAAAGAAAACAGTCTCTGCCATGATCTCTTTAGAAAAACCCATAGAATCCAGTGACCCATCCATGTCCAGATAGTATATATATATATATATATATATAGTTTATTACAATATTGAAAACACAGAAAATGAATAATACAGGAAGAAACGGCCATCAAATGAAAAAATATCATGAGTAAGCCCTTGTACACACGGTCGGAGATTCCGCCAACCAAATCCATCGGAGTAATTCCGACGGATTAATTCCGGAAGAGGTCCTGAAGTGATGTTGCATACACACGGTCGGACAAAGTTGTCGGAAAATCCGATTGTATATAACGTGATGACGTTATTTCGTTACGACGGGACTACGTTCAGGCTAGTAGCCAATAGCTTTGGTCTAGGAATTTGATCTGAGCATACGTGGCACTTTGTCCGTCGGAGTAGGCTACACACGATCGGAGTATGTCCGATCAGAGCATTTTGTTGGAAAATTTTACCGGCAAGTTGGAAAAGTTGGTCCGTCGGATATTCCGACGGAAACAGTCCGATGGAGACCACACACAGTTGGAATATCTGACAAAACGGTCCGATAGGACACATTTCGTCGGAATCTCCTACTGTGTGTACAAGGGCTTAGAATAAACTCCAATGACATCAAAATGAAGTCACTAAAGGAATCTTCAGTATGGCTGATTTGAGATCGCACCTTACTGATGCAGGATAGTCCTCTAGCATGCGGAATTGAGCTATAGAGGGCTTCTACATCGATGCTTACTAAAATACTCTGTTCGGGAACTTGAATAGTATCTCGGATATAGGAGGGTATAATGAGCACAAATGGTCTAATGTGTTCATCTATTAACCGTGATAGATTTTCGGTAATGGAACCATTACCCGAAAGTATTGGCCTACCCGGGGGCTTCTGTGCATTCTTGTGCATTTTTGGCAATGAATAAAAAGTAGCAACCCTCGGGTAGGGAACACGGATGAAATCCCATGTTTGTTTGGAGATGACTTTGTTTTCAAAGGCCATATCAACAAAAGAGTAGAATTGTTTGTTAAATGCTTCTACAATGTCCGGGCCAACAGGGCGATACCATTCACGGTTACCAAGGATATTCATACACATTTGATTGTAGTATTCATTGTCCATGAGAATGATATTACCGCCCTTGTCACTAGATTTGATAGTGATATCGTAGTCATTGGACAAATCATACAAAGCTGTTTTTTCATTTTTAGTAAAATTTTCTACAAAATGAAGCGTGGATTACAGAGATTTAATTTCTTGACTACACATTTTTAGAAAAGTGGAATTCTGTTATTCAGTGTACTATTTATGTATATATTTTTTGTATTTTTCTTCTTTATTATACTGATATATGTATATTTTTTGATAGAATAATATTGATACGCTACCGTCTAAACCCCTGAGGAAGGATATGGATACAGCATCAATTCAGCCTTGTGGCTCTATGTTCCGAAACATGTTGGGATCAATATCTATATCTGACCTTGTGTCAGTTAAGCCCCATACACACTATCAGTTTTTCTGCTGAGTTTTTCCTTCAGATTTACCAAAACCATATAATATGAGGTCAAACCTTAGGAGTTTCAATTTGTATGCTATCAGCTAGGCCCTTCTACTACATGGTTTTGGTAAACCTGAAGGAAAAACTCAGCAGAAAAACTGATAGTGTGTATGGGGCTTAAGAGTCGTTTGTCCCTATATACTTGGTAGCTGTTTGATTTTGTGTTCTATTTTATATATTTTTCAGATGTATTATTCATTTTCTGTGTTTTCAGTATTGTAATAAACCTTTTTCATATTTTTTATATATTTGGTTAATGTAATATTATTTTGGGAATCCTGTTATTCTGTCTGGCCATACAATCACTTGGGGCAATCTGCATTCGTTTTTCATAGACATTTTGGGATGTGGTAGAAGTTTTCAGGTTATCTCGTGGGTTGGTGTTCTTTCTTCTTTTCAAACAATTTGTACCTTAGTGGTCTGGTCACTTTGAAGAATGCTCCTCACATTTCTGGTCATTGGGAAGAATTCCCCTTTACAGATAGCTGAAAGATCAATGTTGTCAGTGGCTACTTATCCAAAAGGCAGAAATTGCTCAACGAAGCCCTTGAAACCTCTGGAGGAACCCTAGTGAAAAAGGCTGGTCAAACTTATAAACGTAAAAAACAAAAAAATACCAGTTGGCCCAAGACCACTTAAGATTTAATTTATACTCAGACACACAAACTAATCTACGCTTTTCAATGTAAATATTTTTTAATGTTTGTAAAAAAAAAAAGTTGAATTTTGGATGCTGTTTTTGTAGCCTGCTGGAGAAGTGTGAGTTCCAGTGGCTGCCAATTGTTATTCCAACTAATGAATGATACAAAGGCTTCCAAGCATAAAAAGTCACAAACTGGCAAACGGACATGAAAGGTCCAGAGAAGGTCAATGTGTGCATGCAGGAAGTCCAGGAATGTCCTTTGTAATTAGTCTAAAACTACTACCCCCCCCCCCCCTTTTTACTCCCCACATACACACACCACCACCGATGTGTCCCTCCCCTGTGCCATCAATGGCTATACAGCTGCTGTGTTCTTACTGCTGCCAACCTCTGACACTTGTAATTGAGGCACACTGAGGGCTCCTGACTGACTGCTGACAGTAGAACAACTTGATTCTCTTCAAACCGGTAACTCAAAGGTCTTGAATGAAACTGTTTAAATAATGAGTGAATGGCGTAATCTATCATGTACACCGCGGTGCCATGCTCCATGATGCTGCTCACAGATTCCATAAAACGTACAAAGCCTTAATGAGGCTTTAGTTGCCGGGGGCTTTGTGAAAGTTGACAATGGAGCATAAGCCGCTAAAGGGAAATACTAATAATTATAATAGTAAAAGTAACAATAAAATATTTAAAGTGAAACTTCAAACAAAGCTAAAAACATGATTGAAATATGCACAAGGTTTGGAGATTTGCCCACCAGTCTGATATCCCTCTGCCTGTCAGGGTAATGACTTTTGCTGCTTCTAAGTTTAGTGTTGTTGCTTCTTGGGTCCACTCCCAGCCCACTGAACATGGGTGATAATCAGGGCAGCCAATAGGAGGGTAGAGCCAGCCCAGGGGCAGAGGGGGAACTTTTAATCTTCTTTGGGGTACAGGCAGCTTAGTACGGCACATTTGGTTGGTCAGCAGACTGGTTGGTCTAGTTGAGCTATGGAATTGTCTTTGTTTTATATCTATATGCCCTTCATGGGCTCCTCACTGTGAAGGCCAGTTATAGGTGTGGGCAGTTTTTTGTTACTGTTTGTATATATGGTCCAGGGACACACTGGGCACCTTCGCTGCCATTGTGCTCTTGCTGGGTGTCCAGTGTGCTCCTGTTCCTTTTTGGGGCTTGGGCAGCCTCTAGGCTCACCTGTCCCACATCTGTCCATTCCATGCATGTGCTTCCACTGTGGAGACACTTATATATTTGTAGTGTTAGGACTGCAAGCAACACAGGGTGCCATGACGAAGCCTTGCAGCTTTCACATGCGCAGGGGCGGACTGACCATTCGGGCACTCGGGCACTGCCCGAGGGCCCCATGCCACTAAGGGGTCCCATCAGGGTTGCCAGCCTCAATAAAACCAGGGACAGTATGTAAAAATCTGTGTTTTTTTTTAAATCCCAAGATTATAGCTGCCCCGCCTCTCCAGTACCTTTTCAGTGTGTGTATGTGTATTCTGTGTGTGTATTCTGTGTGTGTATATTGTGTGTCTGTGTGTGTATACTGTATGTGTGTGTGTGTGTGTGTGTGTACTGTGTGGCCCCATAATCTATTGCCCAGGGGCCCCATAATCTTCTCCTATTGCCCAGGGGCCCCATGAGTTGTCAGTCTGCCCCTGCACATGCGTTTGCAAATGTGTGCTAACTAAACCCCTGCTTTTAACAGATGGTTAGACAGGTAAATTTGGTTGGTCAGCAGACTGGTTGGTGAGTTGAGCTATGGAATTGTCTTTGTTTTATATGTAAATGCCCTCCATGGGCTCCTTACTGTGAAGGCCAGTAATAGGTTTGGGCAGTGGCCAGTTTTTTGTTAGCGTAGTACGGCAAGTCACGTCTCCCAGCACAAGAAAGTTAATTGGGCCACAAGGGTTCATAAGGAGAGCCTGGGTGGGGGGGGACTCTTTTTTTTTTTTTTTGCTTTTTGGAGCAGGCAGAATAATATTTAGCAGGCGGAGTAATATTAATTGCTTTCGGGAGCAGGCAGAGTAGTATTAAGTAGACATGTGCACACTGAAATAATTTGTTTCGGAATTTCGTTTTCGTCCGAAAAATAAATTTTAGTTACTCCCGAAATTCGTTTTTATTTATTTAGTTTCATTAAAAAATGCATTCGTCCGAAAATCCGAAATAATTAAGGTTGAATCTGTCATTGAAGGCTTATGGTGTCTGTCGGATGTTCTAAGAAGATTTGACGGAGCAGCTAAACTGTACGGCGCCGCAATCGTACATTTCCGGTCAAATGTTCCACCTACTAGCTATAGTAGAATTCTAATGTTGTATGACACTAGTAATAATTATATTTATTAATTATTATTACTAGTCAACCAACATTAGAATTCTTCTATAGCCTATGGGCGGAGCATTTGACCATAAATGTCCAATCACGGCGACTGCTTCGTTGAATCTTCATGTTGAATCTTTTCTTTTTATGTCGAATAATCTTAGACTAATAGAGCTAAGGTTAGGCACATTCAACTACAGGTTCGATGGACACAGATCGCTATTGTCAGCGTCATGTCAAATCTCCTATCTATATGGAACTGTTGTCACAATGAAAATTAAAACGAAGCATTTGTTTATGTCGGATCTTTCAGTTTTCGGATTCTGCGTGTTTGTTATTGTTTGTTAAAACAATAACAAAAATACCCGAAATTTGGACGAAAATGCATTCGGACGAAAACGAATGCACGTGTCTAATATTAAGTTGCTCAGTTCCCGACAGTCACTTAAGAATATGTTACATACTCCTGAACCTGCACTCTGTACAATACACGCTCCTGAATCTGCACCCTGTATGTTACATACTCCCAAACCTGCACTCTATACAATACATGCGCCTGACGCCTTTACCCTGTTCAATACATACTCCTGAACCTGCAATCTGTACAATACATACTCCTGAACCTGCACTGTGTACAATACATACTCCTAACACTTGCACTTTGTACAATTGATGCTCCTGAACCTGCACCCTGTACGTCACCTATTCCTGAACCCAGTGGCGGCCCGCCCATAGGGGGCGCCCGGGCGCCGCCCCCCCTCTCCCTAGGTGTAAAAAAAAAAAAAAGTAAAAAAAAAAAAAAAAAAAAAAAAGTAAAAATAAAAAACGGGCCCTTTAAGACATTTAAAAAAATAAATGTCATTTAACAATTTAACATAGTGTACTGTGGCGCCGGTCACAGTGCACTATGAGAAGCGCCACGTCCATGCAATCACAAGATTGCATTCATGGCGCTTCATTTGCGGGTTAAAAACCCGCCTTGCGGCGCACAGCAGAACGCCGACTAGCTTCCGCCCGTAAAATCACTGTGATTCTACGGGCGGGAGCATTGTCACTCTTAGACAGGCAGTCACTTCCGGCTTTCGGCTGCTTCACGAAACCCGGAAGTGACGTAGGCAGCTCCGTTCCTTAGCCCGAGCGGAGCTGCCAGACAGTGAGAGGTGAGTCACCGCATAAAGGCTTTCTAGCCTCTACTTTGTGGAGAATGTTCGTGCATTTAGCTGAATGAATGCAAAAAGCTTTCACAGCCAGAAAGGTTTCCCCAGGCCAGGCGACTTTTGCCGTGGCCAATCAGAGAATGAGCTCTGAAGGGGGAACTCCACGCCAAATTTCTGAAAAAAAATTTGACGTGGGTTCCCCCTCCGAGAGCATACCAGGCCCTTAGGTCTGGTATGGATTCCAAGGGGAACCCCCTACGCCGAAAAAACGACGTGGGGTTCCCCCCCAGATCCACACCAGACCCTTATCCCGGCCAGCCAGGAAAGGGGGTGGGGACGAGCGGGCGCCCCCCCCCCCCTCCTGAGCCGTACCAGGCCGCGTGCCCTCAACATGGGGGGGTGCCTTGGGGGAGGGGGGGCGTGCGGCCCCCCACCCCAAAGCACCTTGTCCCCATGTTGATGAGGACAAGGGCCTCTTCCCGACAACCCTGGCCGTTGGTTGTCGGGGTCTGCGGGCGGGGGGCTTATCGGAATCCGGGAGCCCCCTTTAATAAGGGGGCCCCCGGATACCGGCCCCCCACCCTATGTGAATGAGTATGGGGTACAATGTACCCCTACCCATTCACCTGTGAAAAAAAGTACAAAAAAAAACACAACACAGGGTTAAAATATTTTATTGCACAGCTCCGGGGGTCTTCCGTCTTCGGGGGTCTTCTCGCCGGACTCCTCCGCTATCTTCTTGTAGCTCTTTTACTAGCGGAGGAGTCCGGCTTTCTTCCTCGCCGCCGGCCTCTTCTCCCGACTTCGGGGGTCTTGTCCCCCTCTTCGGTTCTTCTGCCGGGCCACCGCGCCTTCTTATAGCTCTTTTACAGGCGGTGGCCCGGTCTTCTGCCGCCGCCGCCGCCGCCCGTTCTTCTTCTTCTTCTTCTTCTTCTTCTTCTTCTTCTTCTTCTTCTTCTTCTTCTTCTTCTTCTTCTTCTTCTTCTTCTTCTTCTCCTTCTTCTCCAGGAGATGTTGCCTCGACGATCTCCCTGGCCGGAATGCCAGGGACGCGCTGTGCTGCCACTTATATAGGGACAATGGGGCGGTGTCACATGGGTTGATGTCACATGGGTTGGTCACATGGGTTGATGACTCCGCTAGTAAAAGAGCTACAAGAAGATAGCGGAGGAGTCCGGCGAGAAGACCCCCGAAGACGGAAGACCCCCGGAGCTGTGCAATAAAATATTTTAACCCTGTGTTGTGTTTTTTTTTTGTACTTTTTTTCACAGGTGAATGGGTAGGGGTACATTGTACCCCATACTCATTCACATAGGGTGGGGGGCCGGTATCCAGGGGGCCCCCTTATTAAAGGGGGCTCCCGGATTCCGATAAGCCCCCCGCCCGCAGACCCCGACAACCAACGGCCAGGGTTGTCGGGAAGAGGCCCTTGTCCTCATCAACATGGGGACAAGGTGCTTTGGGGTGGGGGGGGCCGCACGCCCCCCCTCCCCCAAGGCACCCCCCCATGTTGAGGGCACGCGGCCTGGTACGGCTCAGGAGGGGGGGGGGCGCCCGCTCGTCCCCACCCCCTTTCCTGGCCGGCCGGGTAGCGTGCTCGGATAAGGGTCTGGTGTGGATCTGGGGGGGAACCCCACGCCGTTTTTTCGGCGTAGGGGGTTCCCCTTGGAATCCATACCAGACCTAAGGGCCTGGTATGCTCTCGGAGGGGGAACCCACGTCAAATTTTTTTTCCGATTACATAAGGGGCGTGTTTTATGAGAAGTGGGAGGGGCCAAAATGGTGGGCGGGGTCATGATGGGCGGGGTCTGGCGCCCCCCCATCCAAAAACTTCACCAGCCGCCACTGCCTGAACCCACACTCTGTAAAATACATATTCTTAACATCTACACCCTGTACGTTACATACTCCTGAACCTGCACTCTATACAATACATACTTCTGACACCTGCACTCTGTACAGTACATGCTCCGGAGTCTGCACCCAGTATGTCACCTACTTCTGGCCCTACACTCTGTACAATACATATTCCTAATACCTTCACCCTGTACGTTATATAATCCTGATACCTGCATTCTGTACAATATATACTCCTGACAGCTGCACTCTGTACAGTACATGCTCCTGAACCTGCACCCTGCATGTCAGCCACTCCTGAACCTGCACTCTGTACAATACATACTTCTGACACCTTTACTCTGTACGTTACATACTCCTTAACCTGCGCTTTGTACAATACATACTCTTGAAAAGTGAAAAAAATTTTGTTGCGCTAAAAAGCAAAATCAATCTATATAAAACAAAAATAGCTGCTAACACAAATATTGCTGGAAACAATATATAAAGATATATGGACAATGATATAGCGCTCTATTCAAAACAAACAAAATATATAAAAAAGTTCATAAACAAAAATATAGTGAATGGCTTCAAAATACGATATCCTCAGATATGGTGATCACATCCAAAGGCAGAAGAAGGAATAGTCATAATCCATTTCATACGCAGAGGAGGAGGGGAACCGTCACCAACACCCAAAAACACTGACTCTTACCATAGATGTACAGATAAAAACGCATGTAGTAAATCACCAAGGGGGAGGCAGTTTTCTATGCTGATTTCCCTTCGTCTACAGAAGCGCAATCATCTCAATGGGAGTCGTCCAATGGGAAAAGAGGATTCCTATTTCTGTTTAGTAGGCACTTCACTTCCCAGGAACTGCTTAAATCTCCAGACCAACAATCCTCCCAAAAACCATAGAAAACATAAAACAAAGTGGCCTCATTGCGCAGGTATACTGATAAACCAATAATCTTTTTATTCTCTAAAACCGTAGTTGAACTCACATTTAAGATGAGATATACAGGCATCAAATGACATTCGGCTACAGATGGAAAAAAAACGAATGAAGACCACTCCTGTGCTCCTTCTGATGTCACCAGGTCCCAAAAAACGCCCGACGTTTCGCCACCAACGTGCGTCCTCAGGGGCATGACCGTGACAGAAGAAGGAGAGCTATAAATACAGATAACTATCAAACTGAGTATCCCAGTCAATGGAGTAACAATAACTTTATGGGGAATAACCGATCTCCTAGAACGCCCAATGACTGGTGGCAGGAGCCAAGGTACCCTCCCACTGGTGTACCAGGTGGTGGAGGGGGTAGGCCTCTAGGAGAAAATAGTTTTTTTCAGGGGGCCCAGAATTACAAGAGAAACCTAAACCCAAAAGGGGTACCAGAGGGGGGAGGTGGGTCCGCACAAAAAAGGAAGCGCATTTGAAGGATTTTGGCTTATTTAATTTGAGCGGAACAGTTTTGACTAACGAGGAGAAACATGTCTTGAATCATGGTCTTAAATTTGCCCCCCCCAAACCTCTGAATAAATTTCAAACTTTTATAGATGTTCAAAAATTCATCAGAAGAATTAATATCCAGAGGTATATGGTTGGGAATCCCTTTACTAAGAAGAGTTTGGTTTCTAATGACATTAGACACACTAGTTTAACAAATGCCTCCCTTTTTAACCCTCCAGGCCCTGTTCCTCCAGCGGTTGCAGTTTTTAAAGATTTGGTCTTGAAAGACCTACAGGAGTTAAATGTTAAAAAAAGTAAACAAGAATATACGTTTAGGAAGGGTATGGAAACACTTAAAAATAGAGATGACATCATAGTCCGCCCCGCGGATAAAGGGGGGGGCATTGTCATCCTAGACAAAGAGGCCTATAGGACCGAGATGACACGTCTCTTGTCCGATAAAGCCACCTACTCTTTGCTAAGAGGGAATCCTGTAATACAGTATAGAAAGGATTTGGTGGAAATTGTTGATAGGGGTCATCTCGATGGTATTGTTTCCAAAAAAGAGAAAGCCTTCTTGATTCCTATTGTGCCACGCACACCAATCATTTATTATCTACCCAAGATCCATAAGGATCCTATTTGCCCCCCTGGAAGACCGATTGTCAGTGGCATTGACTCGGTGACTTCCAGGGTGGGCAAATATATTGATAATTTTTTGCAGCCCCTGGTGATAAATACACCATCGTACCTTAGGGATTCTAAGCAGGTCATTAATCTGCTGAGAGATATTTGTTGGGATGATACTTTTATTTTCGCAACAGCGGATGTTTCCTCCCTTTATACGATTATCTCTCACCAACATGGAATGGAGGCCGTTGAGTATTTTTTGCAACGCGATACCTTGCATCCGCAACAGATTGATTTTATCATGAGCCTCCTTAAATATGCCATGGAGAAAAACTACTTTTGGTATGATGGGTCCTATTATGTCCAAAAGAGAGGTGTCGCCATGGGGGCAAAATTTGCCCCGAGTATGGCTAATCTATTTATGGCCAAATGGGAGGAGGATGTCATATATCGCGAGGCCAAGCCAGAGCTGGTTCTCTGGAAACGGTATATTGATGACATCCTCCTCCTATGGAAAGGTAGTTTGCAGTCACTTAGGGATTTCATTTATGGCCTGAATCAAAATGATAGGGGCATAATTTTGACCTTTGAAGCCAGCAGCAAGGTAATTCACTTTCTAGATTTGGACATTAGGGTGATAGATAAGAAGATTGTCACCAAAACTTTTTTTAAAGAAACTGACCGCAATGGGTTTATTAACATTAATAGTTGCCACCATAAGGTCTGGTTGGATTCTATTCCCAAGAGTCAGTTTTTACGATTAAGGCGGAATTGCACCGAAGTTGAGGATTTTTTTAAGGAGGCTGGCATTCTGAGGGCCCGTTTTATTGAAAAGGGGTATCAGGAAGAAATTTTAGAAAAAGCTTTTCTTGCAGCTCTCTATAAGGATAGGGAAGAGCTGCTAGGGACGAGAGATAGAGTTGAGGACATTTCCTTTAGGTTCTCGTTTATTACGAGTTATTCCAATCAATATTATGACATTAAAACTATAGTGTCTAAATATTGGAATGTACTCAAAGGTGACAAGGTTCTTGGTTCTTTATTGCCGGAACGCCCCAAAGTCGTTTATCGGGGAGTGCCCCCTTTACGACTGCAGCTGGCCCCTAACGTTATTAGTCCACCGAGGAAATCCTCCTTTTTTCAGAATATGGGTGGGTTTTTTCCATGCAGGAGATGTCCCACGTGTAAACTGAATTCCCTCACCGGTAGGAGAACTGAATCGTTCCAGTCAACTTCGACATTGGAAATATTTCAGATAAAGCCATTTATTTCTTGCTCCTCCAAATATGTAGTTTACTTAATACAGTGCCCATGTTCGAAACAGTATATTGGGAGGACCAAGCGGCAATTACACGTCAGGCTTGAAGAGCACATAGCCAATATTAAGAAAGGATTCCCAAAACATAGTCTATCGAAACATTTTGCCCTAAAGCATAATAAGAACCCTCAGGGCACCATCTTTATGGGTATCGACAGATTTCAGGGGCACTGGAGAGGCAGCAATATGGTTCGTGAAATTTCACGTCTCGAAACTAAATGGATCTATCAGGTTCAGTGCTATGCCCCATTCGGCATGAATGTCGAATGGGATGTAAATGCATTCATTAGTAACAGCTAAAGTTGTTTGAATTTCTTTGTGTGTGTGTTTTAATTTTTGATTTATGTACATGGATACCACTCCTTTGCTCCTGTACGATGTTTATGGTTCCTTTCCCATATAGCTATACTAGATCCTTGGGTGGATAGGTGTATTATGCGATATTTTTTGACTCTGCTGGGTTAATTTTAATTGTTTTCTCCCTTTGGAGATATTATATCCTTTCTATGGTCCCCATCAAAAGGGATATATTATGGGTATATTTTTAGTGACATAATATATTAGTTTATATCTCTTTTCTTTTGTTTTAATTTAATTGAATGATTTTTTTAAAAAATTTTTTTTTGCTGTTCCATATTTTATAAACAAAATAAAAATTTTTTTTTTTTGTTTTGTTTGGTTCATATCGCTGCTTTGGTCAGCAGTTCTCCATTTCTGTGTGGCCATTGGATGCTGCATTTCTGCCCTGTTTATGGTCATGATAAGCGGGGTGTGGGTGTTTCCATTCATATTTGTGCTTTTGCTTCTGTGTGGCCGGTTGCATTGGGCATGTTCGTTGTAGACTGCCTGTTTTCAGGCGGTTTTACTCCTGCTGAGCACATAGACACTGAGAGAATTGTTCCCTCGCTGCCGAGTGCTCTGCGCAGGACCGGAAGTTTGCCATCCATGCAGTGGCTCTGTGAGGTGGAACGCATCTATACACCGGAAGTGGTGCGCCGTGAGACGTACTTCACTTCCGGGTATACCGAGTGACCTGACGAGGTTGCTTCTGGGGCTGGATGCCCTGGGGCACTCGTTGGGTGGATCGATATGGTCTGTTTGGGTTTTCTCCTGTGCAGGACACCATTTTTTTATCTCTTTTTTCGTTTATATTTGGGGTTTTTTTCCGCTGGAGCGCATCTTTAGACCGGAAGTCCGGTGTTTTGATACGCACGGCGCACCGGAAGTGGTCACCTTGTTTACCTTCCCCCTGTTTGAATGCAATTGAATGTGCTGGGAACATGGTGGGGCGGCGGTGATTTCTAATGGGTTGCACATTGCAGCCACAGACTGACACCTGAATCAAGGTAGGCCACTAATTGTTTGATAGTTATCTGTATTTATAGCTCTCCTTCTTCTGTCACGGTCATGCCCCTGAGGACGCACGTTGGTGGCGAAACGTCGGGCGTTTTTTGGGACCTGGTGACATCAGAAGGAGCACAGGAGTGGTCTTCATTCGTTTTTTTTCCATCTGTAGCCGAATGTCATTTGATGCCTGTATATCTCATCTTAAATGTGAGTTCAACTACGGTTTTAGAGAATAAAAAGATTATTGGTTTATCAGTATACCTGCGCAATGAGGCCACTTTGTTTTATGTTTTCTATGGTTTTTGGGAGGATTGTTGGTCTGGAGATTTAAGCAGTTCCTGGGAAGTGAAGTGCCTACTAAACAGAAATAGGAATCCTCTTTTCCCATTGGACGACTCCCATTGAGATGATTGCGCTTCTGTAGACGAAGGGAAATCAGCATAGAAAACTGCCTCCCCCTTGGTGATTTACTACATGCGTTTTTATCTGTACATCTATGGTAAGAGTCAGTGTTTTTGGGTGTTGGTGACGGTTCCCCTCCTCCTCTGCGTATGAAATGGATTATGACTATTCCTTCTTCTGCCTTTGGATGTGATCACCATATCTGAGGATATCGTATTTTGAAGCCATTCACTATATTTTTGTTTATGAACTTTTTTATATATTTTGTTTGTTTTGAATAGAGCGCTATATCATTGTCAATACATACTCTTGAACCTGCACTCTGTATGATACATAGCCCTGACACCTTCACTCTGTACTATACATATTCCTGAACCTGCACTCTGTACGATTCATCCTTCTGAACCTGCACCCTGCTGTATGTCACATACTCATGATGAATAGAAACACGGCATATGACAGCTCAACGCGTTTCGTGGAGGTTATATCCACTCTTCAGGAGCATGCACGTGACTTGCATCTGTAATACAGTAAAGAAATTGCTATGTGGTCTATCCATATCGAAAAAAGGAAGGATAAAAAATAAAAAATAAAATAAAATAGAAATTGGAAACTAATATGCCCTGTACACAGGATGGGACATTCTGAGAACAAAATCCATCGGATTTTTTCAGACGGATGTTGGCTCAAACTTGTCTTGCATACACACGGTCGCACAAAGTTGTCGGAAATTCCGGTTGTCAAGAACGCGCGACGTACAACACGTACGACTAGACTATAAAGAGGAAGTTCAATAGCCAGTAGCCAATAGCTTCCGTCTGTTAATTTCTTCTGAGCATGAGTGGCACTTTGTGCGTCGGAATTGTCTACACACGATTGGAGTTTACGCGATCGGATTTTGTTTTTGGAAAATTTTAGATCCACATCTCAAACTTTGTGTGTCGGAAATTCTGATGGAAAAAGTCAGATGGAGCCTACGCATGGTCGAATTTTCCGACAACGCGCTACGATCGCACATTTTCTGTCATAAAGTCCAACTGTGTGTACAGGGCAATAAAGTGCCACTCTCTGAGATACTTACAAACAAAGCCATATGTTAAATGTGACGCTAGAAACCGGAAGCACCCAGAGGGCATCTCTCATGGGAGCTGAGGTTGGGAGATCGGCCGGTGGAACCAACAGGAGCCACATCCAGGGGGGACAGCTTAAAGGATAGCTATTCGTAACCATAGTGTTAAGCCCATCATGGGAAAACTTCTATGAAGAATATAATATGTGTTAATAAACAATGTGCAGTATGTCCTGTATTCAAGTGGAGCAGGACAAATGTACAGTACAAAGTGTCAATTGAGACTCAGATGAGTGAGAGTAAATGGTAAGATAAGTGAAAATATAAAGCCAAATCACCAAGGAAAATAGAAGGAAAGTGTGCCGACTCTGAAAGATGGTGAATTCTAGTTACCAAATTACCCAGACTGGAACGTGAAGGCTGAGGTCCAGCGTGATGTGTATAGTTGGCCAAGCAAAGGCAGAGACAGTCCACCAAGGTGGGAGAGCCACCCGGAAATGGGACCTATATCGACACAGCTGTCACACACCCACCAATGTCACGCCGAGAGGAAGGCGTCATCGACTGAGTGGCAAAGCCGTCCACCATTGGTGCCAAAAGCAGTCCTCCCATAGGCTGCTGGATGTGAAGGACGCCGGAGAGATGACGCCACACTCTATGGTGCAAACAGCATGACGTTTATGCATAGTGCGGGGCCCCCCACCCGCCCCAGGGGTAGGGTTGCCACCTCATCCCTGTGAACCCGAACACATATGAATTACACAGGTTCTGAGGCTAATTTAATTCAGATGAGGCACCAAGTGTGTATAATTACCATCTTAATCAGCCACAGAACCTGTGTAATCATTATGTGTTCAGTTTTAAAGGGATGAGGTGGCAACTCTACCCAGGGGGAGGAGGAGAGCCTGCGGTAGGCATCGCAGCTCCTGGACGAGATGTGAGCCAATAGGCTCCTGTAACCAAATCATGTGACACACACAATACAGCAAGGGGAAAATAAGTATCAAGACAAGGGATGGGATAACCAGCCACATCCCTGATGTGGTAAATCTTATACGGAGAGGGGAATGGGAAAAAGAACACATGGTAAAATTACTCAAATATAAATGTAATATGTATGCTAATATAGTCAGACCTAGCTATGCAAGAACTGCATGCTTCCATCCCCAATATATAGGTAAAGGAAACAAAGAAAGGTTTGGGACTTTATATGAGGCAATTACTTGGTAGGGCCATCTGCAGGGCCGTCTTTAATATTGATTGGACCCTGGGCAAACATTTTCTTGGGCCCCCCTACATGCAATTTCAGTCTCCACATTGAGACATACAATACATAGCAGCTAGACTCAAAATTAGTTTACTGAATGAGATCAGGCTATTTGTTGCCAGAGGTTACAGTGTATCATTACCGCTCACTGACTGGCTGCTAGAGGTTACAGCACACATTATGGGCCACTGTTTATTTTTTAGAGGTTACAGCACATGACTTCTGCTTGTTGATTGGTTTCTAGAGATTACTGTGCATCAATACTGCTCACTGCTTGGTTGGTAGAGGTTACTGGACATCTATACCACCCACTGATTGGTTCCTAGAGGTTACTGCAAATCCTTACCGCTCAATGACTGGTTGCTAGAGGTTACAGCACATCATCTCCCCACTGCATGCACAACATAGACTGGGGAGGTGAGGGGACCCATCAATAGACAGAAAACCCCTAGGAATCCTAGGACTCCTGGGATCAGTGGCAGTGCTGGGGGAGGGGGCATTTGGATCAGTGGCAGTGGGGTGGGGGGGGGGGTGGGATTAGTTAGGAGACAGTACACTGTGGCAAATTCTGAATCATCTAGAGCAAAGCTCGGCAGCATTAGTAACTATTATAATATATATATAATAGAATTAGAACTTCACACTGAGATATCGGGACACAGCACATGACTAAAACTTCAAGGGATAAGGGAATTTTAACTGGGATAGCTGGCAAGTATGAGGCAGCTGCTTTGGGCCCCACAATAGTGATGGGGCCCAGGGCAGCTGCCCCTTTTGCCCTGCCTTAAAAACGGTCCTGGCCATTTGTCTCCATCCTTATCTATATGAATAAAAAAAGAAGAAAAGTGGGACTTTATATGTAGCATGCAAAAAATCTCATTTATTTAATCAAAAAGTAGTGTAATAATAATAATAATCATGGGCTGCATATTAGAATATATAGAGTCTACAAGAGCTACTCCTTCCTCAGGGGTAACTAGGATACAGAGACTAATTTCAGCAATCAGATGCTTGCGGCACACTCCATATAATTAAAAACGGCATCAAACGCAATATTTTGGCCACCAGAGATCGCCTGTCCATGGGCATATGCCATGGACAGGCTCAGAAATAGATGTCCTTCATCCAATTAGTATACAAGGAGACACTTAAGCATACAGATATTCAGCGTGTGTCTCTCCTGATGGTCTCCTGTGAACAGGTTACATTGTCACAGTAGATCCCTCCCAACAATAATAACCCCCCCCCCCCCCCCCGCAACAATAGATCCTCCACCAGCAACAATAATCCTCCCCAGCAACACTAGACCCCCCCCCCCCATAATAATAGATCCTTCATCGACCAGCAGCCAGCATCAGTAGACCCTCCAGCCCACTCTAGTACCCTTTTCCATTACATAGTTCTGTGTTGGAGGTGCCTGCTGCCCCCCCACGCACGCACGTTTCCACTGAAAAACACCCTAATTATTATTATTATTATTCATATACTATCACCATTATTAATATTATTTAAACTTCATAAAGTAGAAGTTTTAAAAGTGTTCTTTGTTGGGGCATTTACTGTTTAAAACAAAAAATACCGCAAATAATGACAACAACATGAATAATTGTATACTACTACTAATACTACTACTACTACTGCTACTACTACTACTAATAATAATAATAATAATAATAAAAAATAATTTGTTTTGCTTTTTATGTAGTCGTGTGTTTTTTTTTCCTTTAAATTCGCCTCTTTAGTATTTTAAAGTTTGCATTTCTGGGGGATTTACTGTCTGAAACTTCAGACTCATTAATTACTGCTATATTTATATTACATTATTTTTATTTATTCTACATTTTCCTGTACTCAGCAGTTTCTAGCTCGGGAGGTTAATGTGTGAATAAACTGTTTAGTGGAATATTTCTTCTAAAAAATGCATGTTCTCTGGAATTAGTCTGGGTGACTTAAGGCTAATTTAATAAAATGAAAATGAGGATATTAAAAATATGTAATGTAGCAGGTTCGGTGCCAAAATCTCCAACTACTAAAGTCAAAACCAATAAATCTCAGAATAGCGTATGTTAAGGTTATGCTTATGCAATTACACGTGAAAAAGTGTTACATGAATTCACAAAAATTAGTATTGGTAATGAAGGAGTGAATCTACATTTTGGGTGGACTGTGACAGTGTTTCGCCAGCTAAAGTTTCCTGTCCATGTCCCAGGTGAAGACTCTTTCCCCAACTATTTGGCCAACTGCAAATGTTGCTTTTTATCTTAGCTACTTGTGTCACCAGTCGGTCTGTACATATTCCTATAGAACAGGGGTTCTCAATTTGTTTGAGATCCGGGCCCAATAAATTCCCCCAAAACCTTCCATGTCCCAACAGTAAAGAATACATTTTATACTCGCTCAATAAAAGTATAGGAATGCAAAACATGTATTTAAATCTGAACTCCAACTTTTGATATACTTTACATCAGCCTTTCTCAACCTTTTCAACACAGAGGAACCCTTGAAATAGTTCTCTGGTCTCAGGGTAACCCCTGCTAAAAATTAGAAATCTACAACTCATGATACATTAGTGTGATGGTCAGTGGGAAGAATGGTCCTTACACTTGTGGTCATTGGGAAGAATTACCTCCTTACAGATGGCTAAAAAGATCAATGGTGTGAGTGGGAACTTATCCGAGGGCAGAAATTGGCCAATGCTGAAGGAACCCCTAGCAACCTTTGGAGGAACCCTAGGATTCCACGGAACTCTGGCTGAGAATCACTGCTTTACATAGTTCATTAGGGCCAAGCTGGCCGAAACAAACTTTGTTACTCACTAACCTGTGAGTCTACTGGATATAAGCTTTATGTAGCTGAGGCTCCATACAGCATACCGCACTGTGTTAAGGGTTTGAGCCGAAACTTCCTGTCTCATACCCGTAAGGCCCCTTTCACACGGGATGGATCAGTAATGATCTGCCTCGTGATGATCCGGTTGCTCAGCGGGGATCGTTCCGTTATCCCCGCTGAGCCGGCGGCGGACAGGGCGGTCTCTGCACACTGTGCAGGCACCGCCCTGCCAGCTCTCCGCGTTCCTCTATGGGGATCGAATGAGCACGGACCGTCTGTCCGTGTTCATCCGATCTGCTCTGCAGATGGATAGAAAAATAGGATTTTCCTCCGTCTGCAGAATCGGACAATAGCGGAGGCAGACGATAGCGGGTGTCTGCGGATGTTCATCCGCAGACACCCGCTATCACATAGGAATGCATGTATGTCCGTATTTAATCCGCAAAAGGATGGATGAAATACAGACATAATGTCCGCATGTGTGAAAGGGGCCTAACATAATGCCTCCTACACACGATCGGATATTCCGACAACAAAATCCATGTTTTTTTCCAACGGACATTGGCTCAAACTTTTCCTGCATACACACAGTCACACAAAGTTGGACGGAAATTCCAAACGTCAAGAACGCGGTGACGTACAACACGTACGACTAGCCGAGAAAAATGAAGTTCAATAGCCAGTGTGGCTTTTCTGCTTGATTCCGAGCATGCGACTTTATGCGTCGGGATTGTGTACACACGATCGGAATTTGCCCAAACGGATTTTGTTGTCGGAAAATTTGAGAACCAGATTTCAAATTTCCATCGGACAGTAAGGGCGATAGCAGGCGCGCGTGCACCGCCGGAGGCACGCGCACGCCCGCTGCACAGCAGGCACAAGAGCCAGAATGGAGGTTTGTGTGTGTAAACAGACAAATCCCCCTTCTGACAGGAGAGGAGGGACAGATCGTCTGTTCCTACTATTTAGGAACAGAGAACTGTCTCCTCCTGTAGTCAGTCCCATCCCCCCCACAGTTAGAAACACACACACGAGGGAACCCATTTAACCCCTTGATCGCCCCCTAGTGTTAATCCCTTGCCTGCCAGTGATATTTATACAGTAATCAGCGACTTTTTATAGCACTGATCTCTGTATTAAATTCAGTGCTTCCAAAAAAGTGTCAAAAATGTCCGATCTTTCCGTCGTAATGTCACAGTCCTGCTAAAAATCACAGATCTCTGCCATTACTATTAAAAAAATAAATTATAGTAAAAATGCCATAAAAATTCCATAAATCTATATCCTATTTTGTAGACGCTATAACTTTTGCACAAACGAATCAATATATGCTTATTGCGACTTTTTTTACTAAAAATATGTAGAAGAATATATATCGGCCTAAACTGATTTTCTTTTTTTTTCTTTTTTTGGAGATATTTATTATTTCAAGAAGTATAAAATATTGTTATTTTTTCAAAATTGACGCTCTTTTCTTGTTTATAGCGCAAGAAATAAAAACAGCAGAGATGATCATATGCCACCAAAAGAAAGCTCTATTTGTGGGAAAAAAAATGTGTTTGGGTACAGCGTCGCAATTGTCAGTTAAAGCAACGCAGTGCCATATAGCAAAAAAAAATGGCCTGGTCATTAAGGGGGAAAATCTTCCGGGTCGCTTTACCTCTAACGGCCCCAGTGTGAAAGGGGTCTTGAGCAATTGGATTTTCCGACGGGAATTGTGTGATGACAGGTTGTTGGTGGAAAATCCAGCCATTTGTACGCGCCATAGGACAATTGCTGTCGGATTTTCCGTGGACAAATGTTGGATGACAGGCTTTAAAATTTTCCAGACAAATGTGTGTTGTTGGATTTTCTGAGCGTGTGTACACAAGTTCATCGAAAAAAAGTACAAACACGCATGCTCGGAAACAAGGACGAGCTGGAAGCGGTCAGTCTTGTAAATTAGCGTTTGTAATGGAGAATTATCATTCGTGACGTGGCAGATTATGAAATCTCCAAATGCAGCGCACAATTCTCTTCTTCTATAATGGGAAAATAATGAAGCTGCTTTACTGGTGATACTGATGGAGTTATTGCAAGCACATTTTCACTTTTTTTTATTTTAAGTGATATCAAGAATAATATTATTACACTTGTTATTTTATTTTTTTTGGGCAAGTTACCACAACATCATTATCCTGTAGTTTTTAAGATCAAAGATACAGCTATGTTGGTGTCCCTTGTTACTTTTACATTGTATTTTTTAAATGTAACTGCCTACTCCCAAACTGTCATTTGAAGTAAAACACATAGCCAAGTATTATTCTACACAATCTTTTTTATTGTGCATTAAAAAAAGTAAACAAATAAAACTAGACATTCTATCTGCCAATAGAACTTAACCAAAAAGTGCATTCTATGCATCCAAAAATATAGAAAATAAACCAAATCAAATCATTATTCAACCAAAAATTTAAATAAAAGCCTCATGCATGTGTCCTGCTTCTTAATATAGGGGATCACCAATGCCAAGAGTTGGTGAAAGCAGGGGTCCGTCATCCGGAGATAATTCCGAAAATCATCCAGATTATTCTTCTGGAGCTCCCACAGCAAAGGCATATGACATAATTGATTACGATTAATAAAGCAACCAATGGTCCAAGAAATCCTCCTCCTCCTGTTCCTGGACTGGACTTGGGTCAAAGCAAGGCTAATAATAAATAACATGTTATCTCCTCCGATTACACAACATGTCTGGTTGACGAACGACCTACCAGAAATGAACTGAAAAGCACAAAATGAAAAGTGCGAATCAATACTCACCAAATTTCTACTAACACAAAATCAGTAGAAGGAGCCCAAAGGGTGGGGCTAAAGAGATGAAAAACCACGTTCGTGTTTGTTGGCCGACAATTCCTTGCCGTTTGCACGCAAGACAAGTTCCTGGCCAACTCCCTTCCGACAAAAGTCGAAGGTTTTGTCTGCGGAAAATCCGATCGTGTATACAAGGCTTAAGAGACAATAGCAAATGGAGATTAGCAGCTATTTGAATGAGCATATTTATTATATAGAAATATAAATGTAGACTGTGCCTGCGTATCCTACCCGATTCCTTTTATTGCATCTCATTTTCTCCCAAGCTAGTGTGCTAAAATCTAAAAATAAATTAGCATTGTAAAGAAAATTGTAAACCTGGATTACCAGCTATTTCAACAATGGAATTACGTTTAAAAAAAAGAACGTACGCTGCAACATTTCTCACTCCACCAGTAAAATAGAAATGTAACATGATTATCTCTGCAGTTTACTGTAATGGACCAGCCTGGCTGGTGCATATGTTGCAATGGCCATGCAATCTGTTTGCGAATTAATGAAATCCAAATAGAATGACAGAATTATCTATAAATAAATGTACTTAGATCTCCTACTCCTTTCGCCGTTGTCTCTGATGCTTGCAAAGCTCCTCATCTGAGGATATGTGCTTTCTGGCACGCTTATTGAATTATATTCTATTACTGTAATGTCACTAGCGGTGTCTGCTTGTCGTTAATACAGAGTTGAACAGTACTATCCTTCCTTGACGATAGAATTATAGACAGGACGCCGAAAATGACAGTGCTGATGTAGCGAATATGGCTGCTGCAGAGTTCATTCGTTTCCTGGATGGCAGCCAGAATTTTGGCTCGTCTTGATTCAGAGCCACCAAACAAATCTTGTCCACCTGGAGCTTTTGCACCTGTATACCCCTCTATTTATTTTATTTATTATAAGTATTTTAAATTTTTTTGCCAAAAAAAGGTATTTATTTTGCAGAATTGGTATACATACATTGTCATCATTGCAATACAGGTTAGTATCATGCATCTCAACCACTGTAATAAACAACACCATAGCATCTTCAACAATTTTACATTTTCCCTCATTGTTCCTCATAACCCCTCGCTCACCCAACATTGTTTTCCAATAGTCTGTCCGCTACCAGATCCACTGGGGGGGGTACATCTAGCCACAATGCCCATATTCTCTCAAATTTGGTTGTACTTCCCCTCCGGGGTGGACCCCCTTCCGGAGCGAGGAAAACGTACCTCGAGAGAGGACCAAAAGAACAAGACTCTTAGCGGTGGATCACTCGACTCGCGCGTCGATGAAGAACGCAGCTAGCTGCGAGAATTAGTGTGAATTGCAGGTCACATTGATCATCGACACTTCGAACGCACCTTGCTGCGCCTGCTTCCCCTGTACTGATATATAAGCTTCTCTATTCTTAACACTGCGCCACTGTTGGCAATCAATTCCTTTATGGTCGGGGGATCCTTAGGCCGCGTACACACGGGCGGACTGTTCGCCCAACTTTGTCCGCTGAACAGTGTTTCAGCGGACAGTCCGCTCGTGTGTGGGCTTCAGCGGACAGTTTCAGCGGACTGTCTGACGAACAAAGTCTTACGGAATTTCCGTAAAACTGTCCGCTGAAACTTGGTTTGAGCGGACAGTCCGCCCGTGTGTGTGCCAGTCCGCTGTACTTTCGAAATTAGCGAACTGTTCCCGCCCGGAGAAAAGTCTGCTCATTTCGAGCGCGTCTCCAGGTAGGCGGGGCCCGCGAAGGAGACGTCGCGGGCCCCGCCGCCTGGTATGGACTTAAAGGGGAACCCCCAACGCCGAAAAAAATCGGCGTGGGGGTCCCCCCAAAGTCCACAACAGACCCTTGTCCGAGCACGCTACCCGGCCGGCCAGGAAAGGGGGGCGAGCGAGCGCGCCCCCCCCTCCTGAGCCGTACCAGGCCGCGTGCCCTCAACATGGGGGGTGCCTTGGGGAAGGGGGGGCCGCGCGGCCCCCCCACCCCAAAGCACCTTGTCCCCATGTTGATGAGGACAAGGGCCTCTTCCCGACAACCCTGGCCGTTGGTTGTCGGGGTCTGCGGGCGGGGGGCTTATCGGAATCCGGGAGCCCCCTTTAATAAGGGGGCCCCCGGATACCGGCCCCCCACCCTATGTGAATGAGTATGGGGTACAATGTACCCCTACCCATTCACCTGTGAAAAAAAGTACAAAAAAAACCACAACACAGGGTTAAAATATTTTATTGCACAGCTCCGGGGGTCTTCTCGCCGTACTCCTCCGCTATCTTCTTGTAGCTCTTTTGCTAGCGGAGGAGTCCGGCTTTCTTCCTCCCCGCCGCCGGCCTCTTCTCCCGACTTCGGGGGTCTTGTCCCCCTCTTCGGTTCTTCTGCCGGGCCACCGCGCCTTCTTATAGCTCTTTTAGAGGCGGTGGCCCGGTCTTCTGTCGCTGCTGTCACCGCCGTCGCCGTCGCCGCCTTCCGTTCTTCTTCTTCTTCTTCTTCTTCTTCTTCTTCTTCTTCTTCTTCTCCAGGAGATGTTGACACGACACTCTCTCCGGCTGGAATGCCAGAGCCACGCTGCGCGGCCACTTATATAGTGACAATGGGGCGGTGTCACATGGTATATGTCACATGGGTTGGTCACATGGGTTGATGTCACATGGGGACTATGACATCGTAAGGGGGTGGGGTCACCATGTGACCAACCCATGTGACATATACCATGTGACACCGCCCCATTGTCACTATATAAGTGGCAGCGCAGCGCGGCTCTGGCATTCCGGCCGGAGAGAGCGTCGTGTCAACATCTCCTGGAGAAGAAGAAGAAGAAGAAGAAGAAGAACGGAAGGCGGCGACGGCGGCGACGGCGGCGACAGCGGCGACAGAAGACCGGGCCACCGTCTCTAAAAGAGCTATAAGAAGGCGCGGTGGCCTGGCAGAAGAACGGAAGGCGGCGACAGAAGACCGGACCACCGCCTCTAATAGAGCTATAAGAAGGCGCGGTGGCCCGGCAGAAGAACGGAAGGCGGCGACAGAAGACCGGGC
Organism: Lithobates pipiens; assembly: GCF_037356315.1. NCBI lineage: Eukaryota > Metazoa > Chordata > Amphibia > Anura > Ranidae > Lithobates > Lithobates pipiens. Next base: position 560,613,517 of record NW_027507764.1, on the reverse strand, counting down.
CACCGCCTCTAAAAGAGCTATAAGAAGGCGCGGTGGCCCGGCAGAAGAACCGAAGAGGGGGACAAGACCCCCGAAGTCGGGAGAAGAGGCCGGCGGCGGGGAGGAAGAAAGCCGGACTCCTCTGCTAGCAAAAGAGCTACAAGAAGATAGCGGAGGAGTCCGGCGAGAAGACCCCCGAAGACGGAAGACCCCCGGAGCTGTGCAATAAAATATTTTAACCCTGTGTTGTGTTTTTTTTGTACTTTTTTTCACAGGTGAATGGGTAGGGGTACATTGTACCCCATACTCATTCACATAGAGTGGGAGGCCGGTATCCGGGGGCCCCCTTATTAAAGGGGGCTCCCGGATTCCGATAAGCCCCCCGCCCGCAAATTTGCTTAAGATGGGTAACCCCATATGCTTTCCACCTAGCTCCAGATAGCAGTTTGGCCAATTCAGTGTAAGTATTGTTGTGCCAAATAGGGCTGTAATCAGTATAGCCATCCGGTTTCTATTTGAATTTATTCCATACCTTCTGAACTAGACTAAAGTTTGGGTACTTTTTATGGGGTTTAGCAAAGGCTAGAGCCTCCAAAGCCATGGTAATTGTTCCTCTGCGTAGTGTGGAGCATCAATGTCTGCGAAGAGCTTTGAAACCCAATGAGATGTTGCAGCTGTGCTGCCAGGTAATACAACCAAGGGTTTGGCAATGCCAAGGCCCTGTCGTCTTTGGGTCTTTGCAAGTGTTCCAGTTTGATCCTAGGAGGGCTATCCTTCCAAATGAGGCTGTGGAAAATGGTGGTAACTATTCTGAATATCTTCAAGCGGATAACCTTGGGGGCATTATGAAGAAAATACAGCAGTTGTGGCATAAGTATCACCTTTATTAGAGTAACTCTTAACGCAACCAACAAGAGGAGAGAGTGCCATGTTTTAACCTTTTCCCTAAACTGTTGGAGGAGGGGGGAGATGTTTAAGTGAATGTAGTCCCTCGGCCTAGATGTGACCTGAATCCCAAAGTATTTAAAGGTGTTAGTAATGGGTATAGAACATGAGGAAGTCACAGACAGTGTGTCATCTCCATCCAGTAGGAGTAGAAAAGATTTTGACCAGTTTATATGCAAACCGGAAAATCCACCAAATTTAGTTATGGTCGACATGGCCTCACGCAAGGAAAGGTCAGTGTCTCCCAGCATAAGCAAGGTATCCTCCGCGTACAACACTACCTTTTCCTGCATACTGCCATAGCAGAAGCCTGTAATACGCTGATTAGCCCTTATCTCAATTATCAATGGTTCAATAGCCAGAGCAAAAAGGAGGGGGGATAGCGGGCATCCCTGCCCAGTTCCCCTCCTTAATGTAAAGCCTTGAGATGAGGTATCAAATACCCGAATAGCAGCCTGTGGTTGACTATAGAGAAGCCGTAACCCATGAAATATAATTGGGGCCAAACCCAAACCTCTTCAATACTGCCCACAGATAGTTCCAATCTATATTATCAAACGCCTTTGTGGCGTCTAACAATAGTAACGCCCTACTACCCATGTTATCCGCCTGAGACTGAATATTTAGGAACAGCTGTCTCAGGTTAACCTTCCTAGCGATAATCCCGAGTCTGGCTCGGGTTGGGATTTTAATTACAAGAGCGGTAACCCCGAGCCAGACTCGGGATCGCATCGCTCGAGGCAGGGGAGGACACAGGGAGCGTTACTCACCTTGTCCCCTGGATCCAGCGATGTCCGCCGCGCTGTGTGATCGAGCTGTCCTCCGCTCGATTCACAGTGCCGAATGCCGCCGAGCTCCGCTCCCTGCGACGTTACGGCGCACGGGAGCGGAGAACGGCGGCAAATTCAAAAAAATAAAAACACACAAAACACACACAGCACTGTAATCTTACAGATTACAGTGCTGTAGTAAAAAATACACACCCCCTTTGTCCCTAGTGGTCTGTGCAATGCCCTGCATGCACTTTTATATTATAAATACTGTTTTTTACTGCCTGGAATTTGGAGATTGTCTATAGCAACCAAAACATGTCCCTTTTTCAGTTTTTTTGGGATTTGATTACATTATTGAATAATTTTTATTACTCTTTATTATATTATAAACTTTATCATACCCGGGATGTCTGCTAGACTCTGGTTTGAACAGATTTAAGAGCGTTATTCCTAAGAATTACAGGACTACAAAATAAAAGCCAGATTTCCATGCAAAATAATTGTACCGCTTTCAGCACCTTATTCCAGACTGAATCATAACGCCAGGGAGGTTAATGGGTATGGATTTTTTTGGGCACGAAGCCAGCCTGGTCATCATGCACAATAGATGCTATTACAGCATTTAGCTTGATCGCTAACACCTTTGCCAGGATCTTGACGTCACTCTGCAGCAACAAGATTGGGCAGTATGCCCCTGGATCTACCGGGTCCTTACCAGGTTTGGACAATAGAATTATGTTCACTTTCGACATTGAGGGGGGGACCCCTCTTTCCCAGGACTCACTGAAAACCTTTAGCAGATGCAGTAATAGTTTGTCGGAGTATTGTTTATATACTTCTATGGGGATCCCATCCTCCCCCCGGAGCTTTGCAGTTGGGGAAGGAGCCAACTGCAGCCTGTAGCTCTTCTATAGTGAGTGGGGCCTCTAACTTCTTTTGTTGGTTCTCTGACATTACGGGGAAAGTAACATTCTGCAATTATAGATCAAGGTCTTCTTGGGTGTAGGCAGCGCCAGGACTATAGAGAGTTTCATAGAAACTAGCGAGTTCCTGCAAGATCATCTCAGGCTGGCCTACCAGGGGTCCCGCCCCAGGACTGGATGGCTCCTATGGCAGGGGACCTTTGGTGGGAGTACACAATCCATGCCAAAAGGCAGCTGTTTTTCTCACCCTCCTCAAAGAACGCCTGCCTGGAAAGGAATCTCTTCTTTTCGGGCAAGGAGGAGAGCAAATGCTGATAGGCAGATTGGGCAGCCTGCCAGGCCTCCCTGGCCGAATCAGAGGGGCTTGTTATGTACAGTTGTTCCATTGCCTAAACCCGAGATTCCACTTCTGCCTTAAGAGCAGAGGAAGCATGGTTAACCATGTTCATTTAAGTTACCGATAGGCCCCTCAAGTATGCCTTGAAGGCATCCCAGTGCTGCAGATTCGAGTTATTAGGATCCTGGAATGTGAAGAACCCATGCAAGCTCCCTGCTACCCCCTCATTGGAGTGAAATAGCTTCAGCCAGAAGGCATTCAATTTCCATGGGGCCCTAGGTAGCATATGGAGGGAGATTCAAATTTCCGGCCAGAATATTTATCAGAATATTTATCATGGTCTGGAAAATCCCTAGAGAGGAGTGTCCAGAAGGTGGCTGAGGAGGTGATATATAGTGTGAAGCCCTGAAGAAATGTTTCTCTCTCCCCAGTGGGTTCCAAGCCTGAGGTAGCCTATGTGTAGCTGTTCTTGATGCCTCAGCAGTTTTAGGGCTGAGGGTCTGGAGTAAACTTTCTGAGGAGCTGGCTGTGGAACTTCATCATAGAGATTGGGTCTGGGGAAAGATTGCCTCCCTACCTAGAACGTGTCCTGAGGAAGCTGGAAGGTGTGCAGCTGTCCTTGGGGACTTGTGAGTAATGACCCTGAATTGATTCCCGATGACTGTGTGGGCTTTTGGGATACAGCTCTCATAGGGTCTTGGAGGACTGGTCATTCCCCTATCCTTAGCAAAATCCTGAAGTGTGAGCCTAGAGAAGAGTGTCCTCCTGTTTATGTGTTTTGGAATATCCCATGCCCTAACCCCTCTCCCATCCAAAGTTCTTCCAGCAATATATTTCAAAAATACCTCCCCTAGGCTGATTTATTGGAGGCAGAGTCTATGGACTGTTGCTAGTGGTAGTGTGAGAATTGTCACTCTAGCACAGGGGTCTCCAAACTTTTTAAACACAGGGCCAGTTTACTGTCCTTCAGAATTTGGGGGGGGGGGGGATGGTGGCCATTGAGAGTAGAAATTGACCTGACATTAGTGGGAGTAAACAATGCATCTTGCAGTGTGAGGAATAGTGCCCCATCATTGGTATCAATGGGAAGAATAGTGCCCCATCTGGTATCAATGGAAAGAATAGTGCCCCATCTGGTGTCAGTGAGAAAATATTGCCCCATCGTTGTATCAGTGGGAGGAATAGTGCTCCATCATTGGTATCAGTGGGAGGAATAGTGCCCCAGCGCTGGTTTCAGTAGGAGGAATAGTGCCCCATCATTGGTATCAGTGGGAGGAATAGCGCCCCATCATTGGCATCAGTGGGAGGAATAGTGCCCCATCATTAGTATCAGTGGGGGGGAATAGTGCCCCATTATTGATATCAGTGCAAAGAATATTGCCCCATTGTTGGTATCAGTGGGAGAAACATTCTGGTATATAAATCTGGTGTCAGTGAGAAAATATTGCCCCATCGTTGTATCAGTGGGAGGAATAGTGCCCCATCATTGGTATCAGTGGGAGGAATAGTGCTCCATCATTGGTATCAGTGGGAGGAATAGTGCCCCAGCGCTGGTATCAGTAGGAGGAATAGTTCCCTATCATTGGTATCAATGGGAGGAATAGCCCCCCATCATTGGCATCAGTGGGAGGAATAGTGCCCCATCATTGGTATCAGTGGGAGGAATAGTGCCCCATCATTGGTATCAGTGTGAGGAATAGTGCCCCATCATTGGTATCAGTGCAAAGAACATTGCCCCATTGTTGGTATCAGTGGGAGAAATATTGCCCCGTCATTGATGTCAGTTTGAGGAATTGTGCCCTATCATTGGCATCAATGGGAGAAATAGTGTCCCATTGCTGATGTCAGTAGCAGGAATTATGCCCCACTGTTGATTTCAGTGGGGATAACAGTCTGATCAATTACATTTTTTTAGGTTTCAGTGCCCCTACCTACCTTAAGGTTCCTTAGTACCTAGTAATTTTTAACACTTTCTGGCGGGCATTCTGACATCATATTGACGTCACAGGGAAGGGGTGTGACCTTTTTTTTTTCTCATCTTTTACATGTTTTGATTGGTGGCTATTGTATTTATATTCTGCTTTTGACACTGTTGCACTTTATCACATGCCTGACGAAGGGGTCCTGCACGGCTTCCGAAATGTTGCACCTTCCTTTGCGATGTGATCTTTTCCATTTAAAACCTTTTGGCCGAAAATTGCTGATCTACGGTGTGCTGGCGCATATGTAGTAGGGATAACAGTGTCTTGTATCAGTTGGATGAAAAGTGCCCCAAGGGCTGGATAAAGGCAAGCAAAGGGCCACAGTTTGGAGACCACTGCTCTGGGACATGAAGTATGCTATTGGCAAAATCACCAGGTAAACTGAAGGGAAAAAAGAGAAAAGTAATGCAGCCACAACATCTAAGGACTGGTAAGCTGAAATATATAAAACATTTTTGACTTTGGGTTTAAATATGTTTTCAGCTTTGAAAATCTTGTTCCCGGTGAGTCTAATTTTTTAATAGCATCTGGGGGAACGAGAACATTTTCTGTTTTACATGTTTCAGTGCAAAATAACACAGAGAACATTTCATTTCCATGTACAAAATCCCCCTTTCCGCTTCATGACCACTTCTGTTATTACACAAGTTCCTGACATTTTCGGTACTTGCCAACTTTTCATGCTGTACTTTGAGCTATGTATTTTTGCTGGAAGTGCCTGGAAATGTGTGTTTTTTTGGACCCCCCCTCCCTTCCAAATTGGGCAAATTTACCACATCAGTTAAAAAGAATGTCTTTTTTTTATACGAAGAAACCTTACTAAGTACTTCCCTTGCTTATATTCATATGTCAAAAGGAAAAAAAGTAAAATTTAAAGTCTGGGGTCATTTGGTATAAGCTAAGGACAAGCGGAGGCTGTATGGAATCCTCCATTCCTCAAGAGACAGGGAGGATGGAACATACCATTACCATGATTCCCATCATGTGTTTTACATTTGCAGGTATTAAGGTCCAATGTCAAATTAATCCTCTATGTAAATTACCCTAGATGTTTCCCAATATTACATTTTCACCATGAATTATTCACCACCAAATATGAACTGATTCCATAATGTCACATCAGCTCCTCGCCCGTTTTTTTTTTTCTTCCATTTTTACAACAACTACATCATAGCCGGAGCTACAGACCTTCCGCACATCTGGAATATAGTGATACTCGGCTTTACGGAAATACCTTAGATTCCTTTTCAATCCATTAAGTTATTGTAGAGAAGTTTCACAGTATATCCATACAAAGTGGAACATATAATACCAAAAATGCCAGAACCATAATGTGATGGTCGGTGCAAATGGATCCTCTTGGGGGCCTCTGGGAAATTTCAGAGTTACAGTAAAAATGGTCCCATAAGGAAAACTTCAGTGAGAAAAGGCCATAAAATGATAGTTCTCTGCAAGAATGGGGGCCATAAATATTTAATATTAAATCATTTTATGGAGGGTTGTAATTCAAAGCCTTGGAAAGCTTGCTTTAGCGATATTACAGCAAAGAGGACTTTCTACTCTTCGAGGAATTGTTCATGGAGAAAAGAGAAAAAAAAATGTAAATTGGGATGATTGAGCCAGTTTAGCTAGGGCAAATATGGCAGGGTGATAACCACTTGCTGAGCGGGCCTTTTCTGGAACGTTTTGTTCAAACGTTTAGCCCTGGTTCACGTTGATGCGATTTGGCATGCACTTTGACATGTCATATTACACACCAAATCGGCGGCAATTGCCGGCAATTGGCAGCGTTCAAATCATGCCACACTGATTACCAAAAGTAGTTTCTGAACTACTTTTGGCGATTTCGGGGTGCGATTTCCTGCACAGAAACCTGCACAGATGTCTCTGAAATCGCCCCCCAAAATCAGGACTGACCTGCAGGAATGAAATCGTTTGAGTTCCACTGGACTCGCACAATTTCATTCCCGCAGTCAGTGTGAACCTGGGCTCAAATCAGTATTTTCTGCTAGAAAATTACGTAGAACCGCAAAACATTATGTATGTATGTGTATATATATATATATATATATATATATATATATATATATATATATATATAAATATATATATATATATATATATATATATATATTGCTAGAAAATTACTTAGAACCGCAAAACATTATAAAAAAAAAAAAAAAAAAAGATTAATCAAACACAAAAATTTTAATCAGAAACAGCCCTAATATATATATCTATATCTATCTATATATATATATATATATATATATATATATATATATTGCTAGAAAATTACTTAGAACCGCAAAACATTATATAAAAAAATAAAATAATCAAACACGAAAATTTTAATCAGAAACAGCCCTAATATATATATATATATATATAATGTTTTGCGGTTTTATTCTATGTAATTTTCTAGCAATATATATATATATTAGGGCTGTTTCTGATTCAAATTTTCGTGTTTGATCTTTTTTTTTTTTTTTTTTATCGATTAATCTACTAATTTCTATTAATTAAAATGCACATACAGATCCAACTACTTTTAGCTGATCTCCTTGCATTGCAACTCTGCATTAGTCAGCCGACACTAGTTCGTTTCCACAATCCATGACTTAACTTCACAGTTCACACAAATACGTTTTAAATTCAAACTGTAGCACTGACAGTAATTTTTTTTCCACAGTAGCGTGACAATCCCTCCACCTCCGGTCTAACTAATCACTCTCACCTTATGGCATGGACCCCTGTAAAAACAGGTGGTCATGCAAGCAGGTATCAAAAGGGTTCACACGGACCATAAACTTCTCTCACGTCTCCTTAGATCTCAGCAAGGATGCCAGGTCATGGGTAGAAAGAAAAGATCTAAAGCCTCGTACACACTATCAGATTATCTGCTGAGTTTTTCCTTCAGATTTACCAAAACCATATAATATGAGGACAAAGGAGTGTCAATTTGTATGTAATCAGGCAGGCCCTTCTACTACATGGTTTTGGTAAATCTGAAGGAAAAACTCAGCAGATAATCTGATAGTGTGTATGGGGCTTTAGTGATCACCGCTTAAGTATAAGATTCAATTTTTGTGTTCAAACACAAACTACTCACATAAAGATGATAAAAGCGCAGCATGTAAAGCCGACAATCGTGTTTGTTTTCCGTAGGGCAGCAGCGGGTGATGTCATGTGTAGCTCCTCCCCCATATGCGTTCAATCAGAACTTCAACGTCACCGGACTCCTCCCCCCTTCCCTTCGTTAGCAGACGGAGGCACTTGGGGAAGGGGGAAGGAGATCGACGTCACCGGATCTCCGACGGAACTCCCTGAAGACCCGGAAGCCGGCGGAGAAGTGAGTACTGATCAAAAGAATTTTGATTGATCATAAAAAATTAATGATTAATCGAGGAATTGATAGTTAATTCTCACAGCCCTAATATATACATATACATTTAAAGCGGAACTTCAGTCATTTTTTCATCTTCCCATCTATTTTAATCTTCTGCCCTTGTTGTTTTAACTTTGGATAATAAAACATTTTTTTTCTCCCAGTAAATACCTTATACAGCCAACTTCCTCTTTCTTGCCTGGACATGAGCCTAGGCTTATGACATCATGCACAGCTCTCTCTCTCACTCTCGTGAGAGTTTGCTAGGAAGGGAGGGGAGATGAGTCATAAGAGGGCCAATGAGAGCTGCAGAGCTCGAGGTGTGCCCTGTGTGTCTGTGTAAATCCAGGAAATTAACAGGCAGCAGCTTCAGCTGCCCACAGTTAAAAGGGATGCAGCCAGACTCAGTGGAGGGAGATTTCTGCAGCATATCTGGCAAGTACAGAATCACAGTATATAAAAAAGAATATGCAAAGTGGTTGGAGGGAAGCTTCAGAATGGCAAAGATGTTTTTATTACAAATTATGTGAGCAGACTGCAGTTCCTCTTTAGGTCCTTTTCATAAGACCCCTTTCACACTGGGGCGGTTTTCAGGTGGTTCAGCGCTAGAAATAGCCTCTGGAAAGCACCTGAAAACCACCTCCCATTCATTCCAGTGTGTCTTTTCACATTGGGGCGGTGTGCTTGCATGACGTTCCAAAAAGTCCTGCAAGCAACATCTTTGTGGTAGGTTGGGAGCATTGTATTTAGCACTCACAAAACGCCCTGCCCATTGGAATGAAGATTTAATAGATGAAAAAATGACTGACGGTCTGCTTTAAAGTGCACCTGTGACCAGACTATTTAATTAATTACATCATGTGAACAAGCAATAAAAGAGCTTTAAAACAAGCACTAACTTACTTCTGTAGCTGCAGATACTCTGAAGCAATTAATCTTCAATATCCCAACAGGTGTGTGTTCAGTAGATTTTTAACAGCTTACATTACCACCGTCTCTTTGTTTACATCGGAAAGCCGAAAAGGATCTGTGATTTCAGAACATGTGTTGTGAATTTGAATTTCTCCACAATGCCTATAGCTACAGAGGTCAGTCAGGGCTTTTAAAGTGCTTGCTCAGAATTATTTTAATGTGCATATCTGATTGATTGGTCATATTTTGCATTCACTATTTCAGCCTCAAGCAGGCATGTACTGGCCATTGGGACTACCGGGAGATTCCCGGTGGGCCGATGGCTCAGTGGGCCGGTTTCAGTGACAGGAGAGGAGAGAGATACACAGCTCCAACTAAGTGTAGCATTAAAACAACTTTTATTCCACTAAAAGAATGTCACTGACAAAGGGAGTAGGGTGAAAGGCATTAAGACACTGTGCAAGAGTCCAGACTTATCATCAATTTTCCTGGTGGCGGTTGAACGCACAATGGGGCGGACATGATGTCAGCAGCCAGAAATGTGGCCCAAAGAAGGAGCGCATCCCACGGCTTGCATAATTTCCGGCTGATAACATCACGTCCGCCCCATTGTGCGTTCCACCACCACCAGGAAGTAGAAGAACACACCTGTACTCTGCATCTATATTAGATTACCGCTGGCGGGTCCTAATTCAGATTGATAAGTCTGGACTCTTGCACAGTGTCTTAATGCCTTTCACTCTACTTTCTTTGTCAGTAACATCTGACACACTGCAGCTGCTGACAAGAGACGTGGCAAGTGACGTGCTGCATCTGGTAACAGGCGACGGTGGCAAGTGATACATTCAGGGCTCCCACGGGTTCTGCATTATGGTGAGTTGAGCTATTTCATTTTATATGACAATGTAATAATAGAAATAATGTGCTTCAATCATCCTAATACCATACCAACCATGCTGCCGTGATGATTGAAGCACCAACATCAGGTGTTTGGAGTAAAGTGGGCTGGTCTGGATGAAGTCCAGGGCCAAATTTTTGTCCCAGTCCAGTTCTGGCCTCAAGTGGGGCTGTAGGCTGCTTCTCACATTACTTCAGGCTATCCACTTCTACCTTTGGTGGGACAAGCCTGTTAAAGAGGAAGTAAACCCAGATTGGTTTACTTCCTCTTTGTCTCCCTGCAAAGGTAAAGCATAATGGACTACTATGCATCGCATAGCAGCTCATTATGTGTCACTTACCTGACACAGGAGCCAGCGAAGTCACCGCTGTCCCCTGTAGTCCAGAACATCCATCTTCTTCCGGGTATCACTGCTCTGGCCACTCACAGCGCCGGAGCAGCGATGGTGTCATTCCCGCGCATGCGCACGGGAGCCGCCACTAACGGCATATCGCTGTTAGCAGCGGCATGCTGCTAATAGCGATAGTGTGCCTGTGCGCCGCTGTCTTTTAGTAAATATCTCCTAAACCTACAAGGTTTAGGAGATATTTCTTGGACCTACATGTAAGCCTTAATCTAGGCTTACCTGTAGGTCAAAGTGGTTTGTAAGGGTTTACAACCCCTTTAACCACTTAACAACCGCCCATTGCCGATTAACGGCATCAGGGCGGTTGTTTAACTCTAAGAGGCCGTTAATTAACGGCCTCCTAGAATTCTGCTCTCGCGCGCCCCCTGGGGCGCGCACACGAGAGCATCCGTGACCGCTGGGTCCAGTGGACCCGGCGCATCACGAATCACGGTAAACGGCCGCTCATCGCGGCCGTTTACCACGTGATCGCTCCGTCAAATGACGGAGTGATCACTTGTAAACAAGCCGGCGTCATGTTATGACGCCGGTTCCTCCCTCCCCCTCTCTGTACCGATCGGTACAGCGGAGGGGGAAGAGATCGGTGTCAGCAGCGATGTGGGCTGCATCTGCAGTGCCCACATCGCTGCTCACCGAAAATTAACCCCTCAAATCCCTGCAAATACTCTGCATTACTCTGCAATTCCCTGCAAATACTCTGCATTACTCTGCAATTCCCTGCAAATACTCTGCATTACTCTGCAATTCCCTGCAAATACTCTGCATTACTCTGCAATTCCCTGCAAATACTCTGCATTACTCTGCAATTCCCTGCAATTCCCTGCAAATACTCTGCATTACTCTGCAATTCCCTGCAAATACTCTGCATTACTCTGCAATTCCCTGCAAATACTCTGCAATTCCCTGCAAATACTCTGCATTGCCCTGCAACACTCCGCATTGCCCTGCAACACTCCGCAATGCCCTGCAACACTCCGCAATGCCCTGCAACACTCCGCAATGCCCTGCAACACTCTGCAATGCCCTGCAACACTCTGCAATGCCCTGCAACACTCCGCAATGCCCTGCAACACTCCGCAATGCCCTGCAACACTCCGCAATGCCCTGCAACACTCCGCAACGCTCTGCAATACCCTGCAACACTCTGCAACACCCGCCAATACCCTGCAACACTCTGCAATGCTCTGCAACCCCCGCCGATACCCTGCAACACTCTGCAATGCTCTGCAACCCCCGCCGATACCCTGCAACACTCTGCAATGCTCTGCAACCCCCGCCGATACCCTGCAACACTCTGCAATGCTCTGCAACACCCGCCAATACCCTGCAACACTCTGCAATGCTCTGCAACACCCGCCAATACCCTGCAATGCTCTGCAACGCAGTACTCTGCAACACCATGCTCTGAGATACCCAGCCATAGTCGGTGATACACTGCAATACCCAGCCATAGACATCTCCCGCCGCCCTCCGCCCTCCGGTGCTTCTACCGAATCGCTAATACGATCAAAGCCAGAATCTTTTTTTTTTTTCAGGCTTCCCAGCTTAGAGGTGAGATGTGGGTCTTATTGACCCCACATCTCACTGTAAAGAGGACCTGTCATGCCATATTCCTATTACAAGGGATGTTTACATTCCTTGTAATAGGAATAAAAGTGATCAAAAAAATTATTTTTGGGGAAAAAAATGTCAAACTAAAATAAATAAAGTAAAATGAACAATAAAAAAAAAATGTTTTTTTTAAAGCGCCCCTGTCCCCATGTGCTCGCATGCAGAAGCGAACGCATGCGTAAGTCCCGCCCACATATGAAAACGGTGTTCAAACCACACATGTGAGGTATCGCTGCGAACGTTAGAGCGAGAGAAATAATTCTAGCCCTAGACCTCCTCTGTAACTCAAAACATGTAACCAGTAAAAAAAATGTAAATCGTCGCCTATGGGGATTTTTAAGTAGCGACGTTTGCCGCCATTCCACGAGCGTGTGCAATTTTGAAGAGTGACATATTAGGTATCTATTTACTCAGCGTAACTTCATCTTTCACATTATGCAAAAATTGGGCTAACTTTACTGTGTTTTTTTTTTTTTTAAGCACAAAACAGTTTTTTTTCCAAAAAAAAGCATTCGAAAAATTACTGCGCAAATACCGTGCGAGATAAAAAGTTGCAAAGACCACCATTGTATTCTCCAGGGTGTTTGCTAAAAAAACATATATAATGTTTTGGAGTTCTATGTAATTTTCTAGCAAATAAATGATGATTTTTACATGTAGGAGAGAAATGTCAGAATTGTCCTGGGTGCTCCAGAACGCCTGATGGCGCTCCCTGCATGTTGGGCCTCTGTATGTGGCCACGCTGTGTAAAAGTCTCACACATGTGGTATCACCATACTCGGGAGTAATAGCAGAATGTGTTTTGGGGTGTAATTTGTGGTATGCATATGCTGTGTGTGAGAAATAACCTGATAATATGACAATTTTGTGAAAAAAAAAAAAAAAAAGTAAAAAGAATCTTGATTTTGCAAAGAATTGTGGGAAAAAATGACAACTTCAAAAAACTCATCATGCCTCTTACTAAATACCTTGGAATGTCTTCTTTCCAAAAAGGGGTCATTTGGGGGGTATTTGTACTTTTCTGGCATGTTAGGGTCTCAAGAATTGAAATAGGCCGTCAGTCCTTCAGGTGTGATCAATTTTCAGATATTGGCACCATAGCTTGTGGACTCTATAACTTTCACAAAGACCAAATAATATCCACCAATTTGTACTTATTTTTACCAAAGATATGTAGTAGTATAAATTTTGGCCAAAATTTATGAAGAAAAAATTTCTAATCTGCTAAATTTTCTAACAGAAACAAAGAAAATTTCGTTTTTTTACAGAATTTTCGGTATTTTTTCTTTTATAGCACAAAAAAAAAAAAACCCAGCGGTGATTAAATACCACCAAAAGAAAGCTCTATTTGTGTGAAAAAAAGGACAAAAATTTCATATAGGTCCAGTGTTGCATGACTGAGTAATTGTCATTCAAAATGCGAGAGCACCGAAAGCTGAAAATTGGTCTGGTTATTAAGGGTGTTTAAGTGCCCAGTGGTCAAGTGGTTAATCATGTGTGTAAGACAGTCAATAAATTACACACATAATCAGTATAAGAGTCACCTTCTTTCTTTCCTATGTACATTGCTCTGGTCAAACTTTAAACTGAAATTTATAATCCATTGTTAATGTAAGTATATAATCTACCATTATTATTATTATATAAATCTACAAATTGTAAAAAAAATATTTTAATAAACCTGTGGATATTTTTTATACCTTTTTTATTTTATTTTTTACTTTTAACCACATATTGGCTTAACCGTGTATATACATTATTTTATCAAAAGTATTGGGATGCCTGCCTTTACACGCACATTCATTTTATTGGCATCCCAGTCTTATGCAGCGTACACATGATCGCACATTCCGACAATAAAATCCGTGGGATTTTTTCAGACACATTTTGGCTCAAACTTGTCTTGCATACACACGGTCACACAATTGAAATTCCGAACATCAAGAACGAGGTGACGTACAACGAGCAGAGAGAAATGAAGTTCAATAGTCAGTGTGGCTCTTCTGCTGGATTCCGAGCATGCGTGGAACTTTGTGCGTCGGAATTGTGTACACACGATCGGAATTTCTGACAAGGGATTTTGTTGTCGGAAAATCTGAGATCCAGATCTCAAATTTTGTGTGTCGGAAATTCCAATGGAAAATGTCCGATGGAGCCTACACACAGTCTGAATTTCTGACAAAAAGCTCCCATCAAACATTTTCCATCAGAAAATCCAACCGTGTGTACACGCCATTAGTCCGTAGGGTTCAACAATGAGTTGGCCCACCCTTTGCATCTATAACAGCTTCAACTCTTATGGGAAGGCTGTCTACAAGGTTTAGGAGTGTGTCTATGGGAATGTTTGACCATTCTTCCAGAAGCACATTTGTGAGGCCAGGCACTGATGTTGTTCGCAGTCTCCGCTCTAGGGCATCCCAAAGGTGTTCTATTGGGTTGAGGTCAGAACTCTGTACAGGCCAGTCAAGTTCTTCCACCCCAAACTCGCTCATCATGTCTTTATGGACCTTGCTTTGTGCACTGGTCCAAATCATTTGGTGGGGGGGGGGGGGGGTTATGATGCTAAGTTGTTTTTCAGGGTTGGGCTTGGCCCCTTAGTTCCAGTGCAGAGAACTCTTAAGGTGTCGGCATACCAAGACATTTTGGACAATTTCATGGTCCCAACTTTGTGGGTAAAGTTTGGGGATGGCCTCTTCCTGTTCCAACATGACTGCGCACCGGTGCACAAAGCAAGGTCCATAAAGACATTTACCCGCATCAATGCCTGACCTCACAAATGTGCTTCTGGAAGAATGGTCAAACATTCCCATAGACCCACTACTAAGCCTTGACCGAGGAAACTGCAAAGCACTACAAGGAAACAAAGGAAAGGAAAGGAAGGTGCAAAATCCTAGTGCATTACCTCCAATGCCATAACAATTTATTAAAAAGCCAAAAGTATACTCACAAACATTAGGTATTCACAAGCAGTTAAGATCACAACTCCAGCATTGGGGAATACCAGATAACTGTAGTTGGAAAGCTGAAGCATTTCTGGAGACAAGCCTTGTTCCTCAGAGCCGCGTCAGCTATCCAAGTTATGTTTGTGAGTATACATTTGGCTTTTTAATAAATTGTTATAGTGTTGGAGGCAATGCACTAGATGATTGTGCCCTCCTTTGTTTCCTAGTACTGGTTGGTTTCTTGTATGACATCTACATTGATAAATTGGATAGCTGATGGTTGAAACCCAATTGAGATTTACTGTGGCTGTAGGCGTTTGTCTGTTCAGCGAATTCAGAACTTTGTGGACCGTTCGCACCAAATTCGTGTGGCACGAACGGCCCACAATGCACTATGCCATCGCAGTGCATTGCTGGCTCATGATTGGTCAAGCATGCACTGTGACCCCACATGCTTGGCCAATCACAGTGCTGGCAGCGAGGAGAGCCTGTGCCTGTGCCTGTGGCCAATTATAGCTCAGGGGGTTTAGTACACGCCCCACAATATATAAGGCCGCCAGCGCTGCGGCCTTGTGTAGTGTGTCCCGGCGTGCAGGGAAAGAGCAAGATAGGCAGGGACAGTGTTCTTTTCTCAGGCATCTGCAGGAGTTAAAGTGGGTGTTGTGTGCCTCCAGCACAGTATACACCTGTATCTACCCTTTTTTGCTGGTGTTCTCTAATACAGGCATCTGCAGGAGTTAGTGGGCGTTGTGTGCCTCCAGCACAGTATACACCTGTATCTACCCTTTTTTGCTGTTCTCTAATACACACATCTGCAGGAGTTAGTGGGTGCCGTGTGCCTCCAGCACAGTATACACCTGTATCTACCCTTTTATGCTGGTGTTCTCTAATACAGACATCTGCAGGAGTTAGAGGGTGTTGTGTGCCTCCAGCACAGCACAGTATACACCTGTATCTACCCTTTATTGCTGGTGTTATCTAATACAGGCATCTGCAGGAGTTAAAGTTGGTGTTGTGTGCCTCCAGCACAGTATACACCTGAAGATACCCCTTATTGCTGGTGTTGTCTGTTGCATATCTTGCATATTAGCCTTTAAAATTAGCACTTTTCGATTTAGAGTTCTAAAGTTCTTACGAATTTTTGGTCCGTTCGAAGGTTCTGGTGTGAACCGAACCGGGGGGGTGTTCGGATCATCCCTATTAATGGGTAATGGCTGCAATGAACCACATGTATACTCAAAAAGGTCGCTGGCGATTTATTCCATATATTAACACAGTACAAATTTGAATTACAACGTTACCACAAGGCTGTAAGACTGGCTCAGGCACTGATGGATCACTAGGACCGACTGGGACAACCAACCAAAGGGCACCGACCATGGAAACCAAAAGGACACCCCAGCTGCAGTGTGGTATGTATGTATGTATCTCTCCAGACAGCTCAATCCTGTGCCCGTGATAACATAAGAGCGACGGAACACGTTTGTTTGTTTTTTTTGCAAAAATCCTGGAGAGTTTTAAGTGTGCGTAGTAAGCAGCAGTGCCACTTAGGTTTAAAAGTGATACAGGCATTTTGTCTTAATTTCCTTACATGAATGCTATTTTACATTAATAAAAAGAACTACAGTGAGCACTATGTCTGTTCTCTGTTTCTTTTAAGCACTGGTGGCACTTAAACTTAACTTCCGAGTTACCTGGACTGTTGAACTGGTTACATGGAAGACTTGCGGATGTTGGTGGTGTCCTTGTGAACAGTCTTTTGGATCAGCCTGTGAAGTGATCCACACAAATACGTCATATCCATAAGGTGAGAGTTTAGCCAAAGGGGAATCAAGGTGGAGGTTTTCTGCTGTTACACCCTTCCGCACTGGATTCATTATTGAATGTGGACATATGCATGGACTTGCACTTTATTTATATTCACATTGAGGCCTCATGCAGGACATTTTCTAAACTCTCCAAGAAGCCTTCCTCCTGGCAGAAGTGTTTTGGCCAAAAAAAACAAAACGGCTGATGCTTGTACAAGTGTGTTACACGTTTAGCCATGTTTACCCGCATCAAGCATTTGGGCATTCATTTAGAAATAGCACTGAATGTGTTAAGACCGGATTTCTTTTTTAGATGTGGTGTTTACAAGTTAAAAATATTTTTTTTGCTAGAAAATTACTTAGAACCCACAAACATTATACATTTTTTCTAACACCTTAGAGAATAAAATGGCGGTTGTTGGAATACTTTCTGTCACACCGTATTTGCGCAGTGGTCTTACAAGTGCACTTTAAAAAAAAAAAAAAAACTTTTTTGAATTAAAAAATAATACAGTAAACAGTCAAGTTAGTCCACTTTTTTTTTATTGTGAAGGATAATGTTACGCTGAGTAAATTGATACCCAACATGTCACGCTTCAAAATTGCACCTGCTCGTGGAATAACGACAAACTTTTACCCTTAAAAATCTTCATAGGCGACATTAAAAAAATTCTACCGGTTGCATGTTTTGCACTACAGAGGAGGTCTAGGGCTAGAATTATTGCTCTCGCTCTACCGATTAAGGCGATACCTCACATGTGTGGTTTGAACACCGTTTTCATATGCGGGCGCTACTCACGTATGCGTTTGCTTCTGCACGCGAGCTTGGCGGGACGAGGCGTGTTTACATTTTTTATTATTCATTATTTTACATTTAACTTTTTATTTTTACACTGTTTAAAAAAAAAAAATTAAATAAATCTGTCACTTTTATTCCTACTACAAGGAATGCAAACATCCCTTGTAATAGAAAAAATGCATGACAGGGCCTCTTAAATATGAGATCTGGGGTCAAAAAGACCTCAGATCTCATATTTACAAAAAAAAATTGTCATTTAAAAAAAATAAAAAAATAAAATGCACCTTTAAGTGACGTTTTGACGTCGCTTCCGCCCTGCAGTGTCATGGAGATGGGTGGGGGCCATCTTCCCCTCACTCGTCTCCATGTCAGCCCAGGGAGGGCATTGGATCGCGGTGGGAGGGGGGGCTCTCTCCCGCCATAGATAAAAGTGATCTTGCGGTGAACCCGCAGCAGAGACCACTTTTATTTTGTACCGGACTGTCGGCCGAACACGGGGATACCGGGGTAATGACAGCTAGCTGCTGCCATAACAGCGATATCCGTCCCCAAAGTCGGGACGTACATCGGCGTGCTGCATTCTGGAAGTGGTTAGGCATTTACATGCGTTTGTGCACGTTAACACGCGTCAAACATTTTTTCTTACCAAACTCTGCCGCATTGGCAGTGTTTTCTTTTTTCCTGCCTCTAAACTCTCCTGCACTAAATTCTGTTAAAAAAGTAAATGAGGTTGATTTACTAAAACTGGAGAGTGCAAAATCTGGTGCAGCTCTGCATAGAGAGCAATCAGCTTTCGTTTTTTTTTTTTTTTTTTTTTTTTTGTAAAAGCTTAATTAACTAGATGCTGACCGCCGGCCGTCAAATGACGGCCAGGCGGCGCACCTATTGTGGCGGGAGGCCGTCATGACGGCCTCCCATTTAAACAGGGAATGCGCGCGATCGTGCACGTGCATCTCTGTTTCTTCGGTGGCGGCGTGTCACGGAGACACCTCTCGCCACCGAAGGGGGTGAACAGCCATTGGTTATGGCTGTTTACCACGTGATCGGCCGTGATGAAGTCACGGCCGATCACAGATGGTCACACCCCGGCTGTGCACGGCGCATGCGCGTGCACGTCGGTGGCGGCATGTTCCCCGGGAACACTGCTCGTCACCGACGCTGGTAAACAGCCATTGGCCGGCTGTTTACCCACGTGATCGGCTGTGATCCTTTCACAGCCGATCACAAAAATGTAAACAAACCGCGGTAACGAGATGTTACCGGGTTGTTCTCCTCCTCACACACCGATTGTGTGTGAGGAGGAGATTGCGGTAACATCTTGTTACCGCCTAGTGTACACCAATCACACTGATTGCCCCCCCCCCCCAATAAAGAGGACCTGTCACCACCCCTCATAGTACCTGTCAATCACAGTCCATCAGAGTACCTGTCACAGCCCATCAGAGTATTTGAGTACCTGTCACAGCCAATTAGAGTACCCGAGTACCTGTCCCAGTCCATCTGAGTACCCGAGTACCTGTCCCAGTCCATATGAGTACCCGAGTACCTGTCCCAGCCCATCAGAGTACCCGAGTACCTGTCATGGCACATCAGAGTACCCGAGTACCTGTCCCAGCACATCAGAGTACCCGAGTACCTGTCCCAGCACATCAGAGTACTCGAGTACCTGTCCCAGCACATCAGAGTACTCGAGTACCTGTCACGGCCCATCAGAGTACCCGAGTACCTATCATGGTCCATCAGGGTACCTGAGTACCTGTCACGGCACATCAGGGTACCCGAGTACCTGTCACAGCACATCAGGGTACCCGAGTACCTGTCACAGCACATCAGAGTACTCGAGTACCTGTCCCAGCACATCAGAGTACTCGAGTACCTGTCACGGCCCATCAGAGTACCCGAGTACCTGTCACGGCACATCAGGGTACCCGAGTACCTGTCACAGCACATCAGGGTACCCGAGTACCTGTCACAGCACATCAGGGTACCCGAGTACCTGTCACAGCACATCAGGGTACCCGAGTACCTGTCACAGCACATCAGGGTACCCGAGTACCTGTCACAGCACATCAGGGTACCCGAGTACCTGTCACAGTCCATCAGAGTACCTGAGTACCTGTCACAGTCCATCAGAGTACCCGAGTACCTGTCACAGCCCATCAAAGTACCCGAGTACCTGTCACAGCCCATCAGAGTACCCGAGTAGCTGTCACAGCCCATCAGAGTACCCGAGTACCTGTCACAGTTCATCTGAGTACCCTAATAACCTGTCACAGTTCATCAGAGTACCCGAGTACCTGTCACAGTTCATCTGAGTACCTGTCACAGTTCATCTCAGTACCCGAGTACCTGTCACAGTCCATATGAGTACCTGTCACTGCCCTTCAGAGTACCCAAATACCAGTCACCAAGCCATCAGAGTACCTGTCACCAGGCCATCATAGTACCCGAGTACCTGTCACCAGGCCATCAGAGTACCAGAGTACCTATCTCCAGCCCATCAGAGTACCCCAGTACCTATTTGCAGCCCATGTCTCATAGAATATACGTTGGGGTGTTTGCTTTCCAAAATGGGGTCATTTTGTGGGTAATTTCACTGTCCTGGTGGTCCAGGACCTTCAAAAGTGTGATGGGTAGGAATGAAATGAGATGTGTCATTTATGCTCCTAGAACGCCTGAACGCAATACTTCAATGTTTGGCCTCTCTATGTGGCCAGGCTGTGTAAAAGTCCTACACATGTGGTATCGCCATACTCAGGAGGAGTAGCAGAATGTGTTTTGGGGTGTAATTTTTGCTATATACATGCTATGTGTTAGAAATATCTCATAAATTTACAATTTTGTGTAAAAAAAAATGCGTTTTAATTTTTTTCCACATATTCCAAAAACTTCTGGAAAAAAATTAACCATTCAAAAGACTCATTATGCCTCACAGATTATACGTTGGGGTGTTTGCTTTCCAAAATGGGGTCATTTTATGGGAAATTCCATTGTCCTGGTACTCCAGGGCCTTCAAAAGTGTAATAGGTGGTTGAGAAATGAGATGCGTCATTTTTGCTCGTAGAACATCTGAAGGTACTACATCAATGTTGGTGCTCTGTATGTGGCCAGGCTGTGTAAAAGTCTCACACATGTGGTATCGCCGTACTCGGGAAGAGTAGCAGAATGTATTTTGGGATGTAATTTGTTGTATGCATATGCTGTGTGTGAGAAATAACCTGATAATATGACAATTTTGTAAAAAATAATAAAAAAAAAATCTTCATTTTGCAAAGAATTGTGGGAAAAAATGACAACTTAAAAAAACTCACCATGCTACATACTTAATACCTTGGAATGTCTACTTTGTAAAAAGGGGTAATTTGGGGGGTATTTGTACTTTCCTGACTTGTTATGCCCCGTACACACGTTCCGATTATCGGACCACAAAAGTCGCTTTCGGACAGATCATTCGATAATCTGATCGTTAGTACGCAGCTTTCGACAGCCGATCACGACAGTCGGTCCAACCAAACCCGAAGGGACAAACAGGAAAACTTTGGTCGGATGACAGCCCATCGTACGACAATCGTGTAGTCAGTACAGTATGCGTCCGATAAAAGTAGTTCAATAAACACCACGCATGATCACAAACACAAAAATAAACCAGAAGCACACACGGGTCACACGTATTTGACATCATTTAAAATACGTAGCTACGCACAACGGAAGATTTTTCCAGAATCGTACGACAAAAATCTTACACACATTTTGCACTGTTGTATTCGATCTTAGTTGTATGCAACAAAATGTGAACGATCGGTCGTACGATAATCGGAACGTGTGTATGGGGCATTAGTGTCTCAAGAAATGAGATACACCTGATGTACTGAAGGCCTGATCAGAAGTGATCAATTTTCAGCGATTGGCACCATAGTTTGTAGACTCTATAACTTTCACAAAGACCAAATAATATATACTAATGTGGGTTATTTTTACCAAAGATATGTAGCAGTAAAAATTTTGGCCAAAATGTATGAAGAGAAATTACTAATTAGCAAAAATTTATGACAAAAACAAAGAAAAAGGCATTTTTATCACAAAATTTACGTTTTATTTTATTTATAGCACAAAAAATAAAAAACCCACTAGTGATTAAATACCACTAAAAGAAAGCTCTATTTGTGTGGAAAAAAGGACGCAAGTTTCATATGGATACAGTGTTGCATGACTGAGTAATTGTCATTCAAACTGTAAGAGCGCTGAAAGCTGAAAATTGGTCTGGTCAGGAAGGGGGTGTAACTGCACTTTATTGAGGTGGTTGAACAAACTGAAGTTAGGAACGGATTGGTTTCTATGCAGAGCTGCACCAGATTTTTCAATCTCCAGTTTTAGTAAATCAACCCCTATGGGTTCTAGATATATGTGGTTTGTTTCGTTCCGAATCAAAATTCAGACAAATTTTTCCTTATTTACAAAATTTGGATGCAACCGAATTTACGAATTATAATAGTAATGAATTTAAGCAAAACGAGAAACTAAGTAATAACAAAACGAAAATTTGAATAGTTTTCTAATCTATTTAGAATTTCGGAAGAGAATAAAACAGAATAGAAAATAAAGGAATAGAATGGAAAAGAACAGAACATGATTGAATAGAAAATAAAAGAATAGACTAAAACAGAAAAGAATACAAAGTAAAAGAATAGGAAAAAAGTAGAATAGAAAATAAGGGGATAGAATAGAAAATAAAGGGATAGAATAGAAAATAAAGGAATAGAATAGAAAATGAAAGAATAGAATAGAAAAGAATATAGTAAATCAAAACAAAATAAAATAAAATAAACAAACAGAATAAAATATACATAGTTACATAGTAGGTGAGGTTGAAAAAAGACACAAGTCCATCAAGTCCAACCTATGTGTGTGATTTTATGTCGGTATTACATTTTATATCCCTGTATGTTGTGGTCATTCAGGTGCTTAGCTAATAGTTTCTTGAAATTATTGATGCCCCCCGCTGAGACCACCGCCTGTGGAAGGGAATTCCACATCCTTGCCGCTATTACAGTAAACATCCCTCTATGTAGTTTAAGGTTAAACCTCTTTTCTTCTAATTTTAATGAGCGGCCACAAGTCTTGTTAAACTCCCTTCTGCAAAAAAGTTTTATCCCTATTGTGGGGTCACCAGTATGGTATTTATATATTGAAATCATAAAATAAATTAGAAAACAATGGAAAAGAATAGAATAAATTAAAAAATAGAATAAATTTGAAGGGATATAACATCTTCTGAAATTCAAATTTCAAATAGAATAAATTTGAATTCAAATAAAATTGAAAAAAAAATACAAATAAAATAATAGAATAGAAAAAAACAATAGAATAGAATAGCATAAAATAGAAACAATATAACATTCTTCGGAAATGTTTATTTTTAAATAGAATAAATTTAATTTTAAATAAATAATTAAATAATAATAAATAATTTTGAATACAATAGAAAAAAATAGATTAGAATAGAAAATAAAAGAGAATAGAAAAAAACCCAATAGAATAGAATAAAATAGAAAGAATGTAACTTTCTTCCGTGATTTGAATTTTGAATAGAATAAATTTGAATTAGAAAAGAATAGAAAATAAAATAATAGAATAGAAAATAAAATAATAGAATAGAAAACAAAAGAATAGAAAAAAAACAATAGTATAGAATAGAAAGAATATCACAGTATAATTATCTTCCGAATTTGAATTTGAGTTTAATTTGACCAAATTTGGAAAGTTCGAATTGATTCAAACTCGAACTTCTAAATGAATTCTGAAAATGAATTAAACAAATTAAACGAAACAAATGTCTATAAATAACAAATGGAAACAAAACAAAACATTTTTTTCGTTCTGCACATATCTAATGGGTGCATGGACACATAGGCTAACATGCAGGGGAGTTTAGAGGCAGGGGAAAAAAAAAAATGCCAGACACCCAAAGGAGCAACTGTAAAAATGCCCTGTGTGCATGAAGCCTTTTATATAGATATTTACTTTAATTTTTTATATTGTGGCCTTACTTATGGGCTAACACCATTCATATGTCTATATTACGATTCATGATGCACTTATTCTGATCGCATTATGACATTTTGATTTTATTGATATTGAGACTTTTTTTTTATTATTTTGATGGGATACAGTAAGGAAAAAGTTGGAGCTTTACATCAACCTATGTCTATTACACAACTTAGTATAAATGGAAAAAGGGGGGGGTAAAAAAAAAACATTTTTTATAAATTACAACTAAAAACAGTCCATAGAATCTGTAGTAAAGCACTTGAAGGCAGCTCAGTGGAGATTGGAAGTGGAACTCTGTAAGGGCTGGGAGAGAAAGCACAAACGCGCCACTCTAAGTGCAGTAAAGTAAACCGTTTCTTCAAGCACAGAATCTATTGTACTCACAAACGTGTGTGCTAAATAGGCATATCAGGAATATAGGCCTTCCAGGAGGGAGTCCATGGTGGAGTCCATCAGGGGAAGAGACGTGGAAGCCATGGAGAGAGTTGCACTGGTGGATGCCCGCGTTTTCTGGTCCTCAGTTGCATGGGATGCCGGTGGGTGACTCACTGCCTGTCGGACGGATAGTCAGTAGCAGGCGACACGTTTACGGAGCATTGGCGCTCCTTCTTCAGGCCTCGAGGCCACCGGCACAACCCGCTCCACGGCTTCCACGTGTCTGCCCTTGATGGACCCCATGGACTCCCTCCTGGACGGCCTATATTCCTGATATGCCTATTTATCACACAAGTTTGTGAGTACAATAGATTTTGTGCTTGAAGAAACTGAATTAATTCACTGCTGTCAGGTCACCTTGAGGCCAGTTGACAGATGCACACCGTAGGGATCAGGAGTGCACCGCAAGGTTGTGGACCCTACGGCTGACTGCTGCAGACGGGGGTCAAGGTGATAGGAAGGCAGGGCCGCCAGAACACCAAGATGGATCCCACCGGGGTTAGAGCTTAAGATTCCCTGGGGCGCGGAGTCTAAGAGCCAGCAGGTGTTCACCAGAGCCTCGAGTGGTGAGGATGGACTTGGCTGCAACTGGCTCAAGGTCGCAACCCCCAGGGTCCCCCAGCCCACACCCACAGTAGGCCACAGGAGGA
This sequence comes from Lithobates pipiens, assembly GCF_037356315.1. Taxonomy (NCBI): domain Eukaryota; kingdom Metazoa; phylum Chordata; class Amphibia; order Anura; family Ranidae; genus Lithobates; species Lithobates pipiens. The sequence continues at coordinate 560,588,681 of NW_027507764.1, read as the reverse complement.
TAGAGATGGTGAGGGACAAAGCCAAGGTCGGGGCCACAAGCAGACAGGAATAGTCAGGGACACAGGCAAACAGGGATAGTTAAGGACACACCAAAGCCGGTACCGGAACAACAGCAGAGCACACGACACACAAAGGTTGATCAGCAGGGTTGGCCTGCAGTGCACAAGTTAATATAGAGTTCTCTGATAGGAGCTAGGGTGGAGCCATGCCAGAGGATGGATTACAAAAGCAGTCAGGTGAGGGTCGGCTGGTCTCTAGAGATGAACACATGGAGACAGGTAAGCAGACCAACTATTGCATAACCATGACAACTGCACTTAGTGGCGCTTTTGTGATATTTTTATGGGATAAACACTCATTTGCTTTTTTGCTTGCAGCTTTAAGTTGCAACTGGTGAGAAATATTATCTTTGCATATGTTTAGTGAAAGCAGACTGCCTCTAGGCTCAGTGTAGGTTTTGTGCATCTCAAGTGTGAAACTAGTGCACATAGTATATATTTATTTATAACTCCATGGTACAGGCATTGGTGGTGAGGCCAACATGATTGGCATCAGCGTTGAGTCAAAAGATACAATTTTTACCAGTAACTATTGAGCTGGTTGCCAGCTAGTCTCCTAAACTAGATGCACATGTGGTTTGTCGACTGAGACTTGTGTTTTAAGTTGGAATTTTTTTTTTAGCGTGTGTGCTTGTTGTTTTGTACTATCTATAAGCAACATAACACAAGTAGCCTCCTGTTTGTGGTCTACGGTTCTTCTTTGTAGCCTGTTGTTGAAAGAAAGTACCACGTCAATGCAGTACAAAGAGGCGACACACCTGATGCAGATAGTTGCGATTATGGTTTCCTGCCTCTGGGTGTTGACTTAGACAGCAATGATCTGGACTCGTGTTCTAACTGTGTTCTAACTTAGTACAATGAATCCGAGATCCAGGAAGCTGAAAAGTCATAGGAATAATCTGGTTATGCAGTCATTATAAGTTATCTATTGAATATATTTATTACAGGTACTTATATAGCGCCATCAATTTACAAAGCGGTTTACATACATATTCTACATTCACATCAGTCCCTGCCCTCAAGGAGCTTACAATTTATGGTCTCTAACTTACTTTCATACATAGGCATATGCAGGGCTTTTTTTTCAGCGGGAACGTGAGGGAACGCAGTTCTGGCACCTCCAGCACTGAATTTATGTACTGGCAAGGGGTGCTGGAAGGTCTATTGTTGCTGGCTGTTGCTGATACCCCTATTGTCACTGGTGGGGATCTGTTTTTGTGTGGTGCGTCTATTGTTGCTGGGTAAGTCTACTGCTGCTGGTAGGGGTCTTATCTTCCTGGTAGATCAATTGTTGCTGGGTGGGATCTACTGTTGAGGGAGAGGTCTATTGTTGCTGGCTGCTGGAGGGTCTAATTTCAAAAGCCAAATTTAAAGAAATAGTAGTGATAAAAAAAAGCACTTGTGGGTTTAACAATTTGTGTGTGCATATTTCGCCTTTAAAGGGGTGTGGCAGGGTGTGTGTCCTGTGCCTACATACTTTTGTGGATAGGTGTCCCTCAATCCCATCTCAAAATAACGGGAGGTGTGCCTTTTCTGCAAGCCAAACCTGAACACTTTAGTGGTGCAAGGCACATTTTGTTTATAGTATACACTATAGAATTGTAAAAGACCTGGGGCAGCTTTGGGTGCTCCACATAGAGTAGTAATGTGGTGTGCATAGCGTGCTGTGGCTAATGTTGGGTGTGGCCAAATTGCGCTAACAGTGGGAGGAGCTTAACAGGGCATGGTTAACTAAAACAAAAGCATTCTTGTACCCATAAAATAATCTTAGCTTGCTGTGCCTCAAGAGGTTTATACAGTACATAAGAGTCTCAGACACGTATAAACCTCAGTACAATAATTAAAAAAACTAAAAAAATATTTTCCGTTACATATGATTTTGTGTACACTGAAATGAGGCCTAGGACCACAACACACACAAGGCTCCGCTCGGGGCTCAGCACACACAGGGCCAGAGGGAGGAGGAGCAAGGGGGCCCTGGAGAGACTGTAGTATTTATGTATGCTCTCTGCTTTGAGCTCTGCTCCACTTTGCTCCGCCAGGTATTCAAACTTCCAAGGGGGAGGGGGCCAGAGGATCTAAGCGCTTCTGATTGGTTGGTACTCTGTACGCCGAATCAACAGATTGCACGGCTCTGTGGAGGGGACAGTGATCCCACTGACTGATGGGGTAGAGTTTTCCTCCATCGCTGCAATATGTCAGGCACACGGGCGGTACAAGGGTGGGGCCAAGCGGGGCACCTGCCCCAGGCGCTGTGTTGAGAGGGGGCATACTCTTGGTGCCGCTCTTCACTGACAGTGATCGTGATTTCACTCCTGTCACAAGGAGCAGCTGCCAACACTTGTTGGAGGGAGGATTTGGCTTTTTCCTCCCTCCAGCCTGCAGGGGGAGATAGACAGCCGTCACAAGTTCCTTACTCTCACCCCTTGTCATATCACTTACCACATGACTGGGGAGAGGAAGGAGAAGCTGCCTTCATTCGCCTGTCCGCAACTGCGCCTACGCGAGCTGCCGTGCAGGTACGGTGATTCGCGCAGCGCTGCAGACCTGCCGCAGTATATTACCGTATATACTCGAGTATAAGCCGAGATTTTCAGCCTCTTTTTTGAGGCTGAAAGTGCCCCCCTCGGCTTATACTCGAGTCATCGCTGTCTGCCCGCTCGATCAGCGTGTCGAACAGACAGACAGCGGCCATTCTATAATTCAAAAGCCGCGCCTCCGGCTCCGCCTTCGCCTGTGATAGGCGGAACACTGAATTTCCCAGCAGCCTGTGTTCCGCCTATCACGGACATCGTATCATCCTCGTACTACGGACGAGGATGATACGATGTCCGTGATAGGCGGAACACAGGCTGCTGGGAAATTCAGTGTTCCGCCTATCACAGGCGAAGGCGGCGGCGCAGCTTTTGAATTTTACAATGGCCGCCGAGGCGCCGACGAAGAGGGCACGGGACGGAGGCAAGGCAAGGCACGGCACGGGACGGGACGGGACGGAGGCAAGGCACGGCGGCAAGGCACGGCACGGGACGGAGGCAAGGAGGCAAGGCACGGGACGGAGGCTCGGGACAAAGGCTCGGGACACAGGTAGGCTGGACACACACACACACACACACACACACACACACACACACACACACACACACACACACACACACGGATGGATACACACACACACGGATGGATGGATACACACACACACAGGGATGGATGGATGGATGGAGACACACACACAGGGATGGATGGATGGATGGATGGAGACACACACACACAGGGATGGATGGATGGATGGACACACACACACACAGGGATGGATGGACGGACACACAGGGATGGACGGACACACAGGGATGGACGGACACACAGGGATGGACGGACACACACACAGGGATGGACAGGCATGTCTCACTCTCGGCTTATACACGAGTCAATAAGTTTGCCAGTTTTTTTGGGGGTAAATTGGGGGCCTCGGCTTATATTCGGGTCGGCCTATACTCGAGTATATACGGTATATATATAGTGGTTAAAAGTATATACGTTTTTGATTCTTTAAAGGATAAGGCCACTTTTTAATAAAAAATTATAAATGCACGTTTTTTTACAGGTATAAATTTATGTGCATTTATTATTTTTTGTTTCTGGAGCCTGTAAAGCATTGCACCAGCGATCAGCAGATTACTGGTGCCATGCAGGTCTCCTGCAGAGCTGTCTATCTGTGTGCCTGTACATCGTACAAGTACAATCTAACAGGAAGAAATCAATGAAATACCATGGGGCTCACAGCGTCATAGTAGTTCATTGAAAACTACAAGCGGACAGCCGCAAATCATGTCGGGACTTGTAGTTTTCCATTCACAGAGGACTGTGAATAAGTGACACGGTTGGGTGGGCGGAGCCCCGCTCGGCCATGTTTTTTTTAACATTGTGACAGCTAGCAGGTGGGGAGTGGGAAAGATCCCTGCTAGCTGTCAGTGCGGGGGCCAGTCTGTTCGCAACCTGTTATGCCGCGTACACACGACCGGACTTTTCGACGTACTAGGTCCGATGGTCTTCCCGACGGACTTTCGGCGGAGTTCCGACAGACTTTCCGAATGAACGGACTTGGCCACACACAAGCACACCAAAGTCCGATGGACTCGAATGTGATGATGTACGACTGGACTAGAATAAGGAAGTTCATAGCCAGTAGCCAATAGCTGCCTTAGCGTTGGTTTTCGTCCGTCGGACTAGTATACAGATGAATGGATTTTTCGACCGGACTCGAGTCCGTTGGAAAGATTTGAAACATGTTTTATTTCTAGGTCCGTCTGACTTTTGGGGAAAAAAAGTATTTTGGAGCCCACACACGATCGTAATATCCGACGGATTCATTCCATCGGACCTAGTCCACCGAAAAGTCCGGTCGTGTGTACGCGGCATTACACATACCTCCCAACTTTTTTGAGATGAGAATGAGGGACACCTATCAGCAAAAGTATGCAGAGATAGGACACACCCCTGGTCACGCCCCCTTAAAGGAGAATTGTACGAAGAAACAAGATTGGTTAAACCCATGAGTGCTTTTTTTTTTAACCACTAATATTCCTTTATATTGGCTTTTTGGAATTTACAAATGCAGCAAATTAGCGCTGGAAAATACTTTTTGATAGATAAAAAGTGCATTTTATATACAGCTATATAGATCAGACCAAAGTGAGGGACAAATGAGGAGGAATGAGGGACATTGCTCCAAATCTGGGACAGTCCCTCAAAATCAGGGAGATTTGGGAGCTATGCTGTAACATGTTACGAAAGGTGGTGAAATAATAAAAAAGGTGCAGCGCTTAGATTATGACAATATCTATATAATCTTTTACCCGTGTAAATAATATAATCAACTTTAATAGTGAAAAAAACTCTGCATAAATTAACACTATTAATGATTCTATGTTTTAGACAACACTATATCCAAATATCCAAAAACAAAAAAATTATAAAAATAAAATAAGAAATTGATATACGTATATCCACCAAGGTGAACGTGTTAAGAGTCCATAAGTGAAACAATATGGTGACAAAGTGCAATATCTTGAGAAGTTATAGTGACTTCAGTGAATGCTTTGCAGAAATCCACCACAACTTGAGAGGAGGCTTACCAGATGTAATGGACCCAGTTAGGTATATACCTAGTGAGTCACACGAGTTTATTGATGTAAATCCACACGAAAAAACAGCTGGCAAAACTTCTAACTTCTCAGGGGTACCAGAGTAGACAGAGAGATGACCCAAAAATAGATGAAATGGCTATTCACCTTTTGGGGTGACTGAGGGCAGAGATTCTTCCACGTATATTATAGGCCAAAAAGAAAATACAGCCTCATAGTGAAATACCTCTTTAAAACTTTTATTAACATTAAAAGTGTAAATGGGTACTCACATATTACAGGCAAATACAAGCATGGAAATAAAATCTGGCAACGCAGTGGCATCAACGAGCCCTTCCCGACGCGTTTCTCCTAAACAGGCATCATCTGGGGATTATTTCACCATTTTGTTTGTTGCAGTAAGTCTGCGGTGCTGGCAGCTATTATTTATTTGTTGTTTGTGGATAGTGCGGTTTTTTCTCACTTTATATGTTATGAAAGGTGAACTTATCCTTTAGGCTGGGTTCACACTATTGTGAATTGGATGTGGGTTCCATGCATCCAATTTGCAGTATCAGGAAATTTTGGCCGGCTCTCTATGGAGCCGGTTCACATATCTCCACTGCGGCTCCAGTGCGAATTTGCACAGGAGCCCATTGCGTCTTTTGGTCCGTTTCAGGTCCGATTTCAGACAGAAATTTGCACCTGCTGTGAGCCACATGCGAAAATAGTGTGAACCCAGCCTTAATGCATTTCAACTGGTTTTAGGTTTTCAACAAAGGGTCTATACAGTGTCACAGTTACGACCCATACCTCTCAGGATCTATTATTACATCATACATGCCTGCTTATGCTGACAAAACAGATAATATTTTACCATCTGTGAACTTTCTCTCTGAATTAAACTGTAACTTAACTTTCCTCCCCAGTTCTGTGGAAGTGGAAATGTTCCAGGGACCGCAAAAGCCACAACTTCCGACAGAGCAGTGAGCACACAAAGATGTTCCTGCCACAGGAGTAAATTTAACTTCACTACAACATGCATCTTTCTTAAATGAAGAGTATGAAGCGATTCAGACTACCTGCATGATAAAATGCAGTCCAGCTGTGGTGCAAAGAAATGCAGACAGAAACCGAGCTATTGAGCTTCAGTGCGGGATGGAAATAGGCAGACATGTTGCAGTTTTCCACACCACATGCTGCTCATCTGATGGTTGTGTTTAGTTTGGCTTTAATTGTTTTTATTAATTTTCCAGGTAGGGAGCGCTTCCTCCCTTTAATGAAACGCAAACCTTGTTACGACTTTTACTTTTTCTAGATAGTCATGTTTGATGGTCTTTTCAGTGCTCCTCCAGGGCTGTCGCTGACCCTGGTGGGGGCCGATGCAAGGACCTCATTGACCATCTGATCTGTATTAGCGAAGGACAGAGACTTCGTCAACGCAAGCTTACGACCTGCCCTTACTGGGAATTCCTCATTCATGGGAAATAATTGCAATCCCCGATCCCTATCATGAACAGGGTTCGGCGGGTTACCTGCACCTGTCGGCTAAGGGTAGACACACTTTGGTCCATTCAGTGTTGCGCATGCAGCTCCGGACATCTAAGGGCATCACAGACCTGTTATTGCTCGATCTCGTGTGGCTGATTGCCACTTGTCCCTCTAAGCCCTTGTACACACGGTCGGAGATTCCGACGTAATATGTGTCTGATCGGACCGATTTGTCGGATATTCTGACTGTGTGTGGTCTACATCGGACTGTTTCCGTCAGAGTATCCGACGGACCAAGTTTTCCAACTTGTTGGTAAAATTTTCCGACAAAATGCTCCGATCGGACATACTCCGATCATGTGTAGAGAATTCCGATCGGACAAAGTGCCAGGCATGCTCAGATCAAATTCCTACACCAAAGCTATTGGCTACTAGCATGAACGTAGTCCTGTCGTAACGAAATAACGTCATCACGTCGGATTTTCCGACAACTTTGTCCGACCATGTGTATGCAACAGTTTCGGACAAAATCCGACGGATTTGGTTGTCGGAATCTCCGACCGTGTGTACAAGGGCTAAGAAGTTGAACGTGGACCACCGGGGGTCACATAACTAGTTAGTATAGAGGAGTAATGTTCATGATGGGGATTAACCAGACAAATTGGTTCACCAGCTAAAAACGGCCATGCTCCACTGCCCACAGAATTGAGAAAGCGCTATCAATCTATCAATCCCTTCTGTGACCGGGCAAGGCTTCCTATGTTGAGTCAAATTAAGCCTCAGGCTCCACTCCGGTTGGTGTCCTCCTTTGAGGCAAATAGAAAATAATTTTAGTATTCTGGGTTTCCCTGCGGAGATTGAAGTTTTTCTACTGCAGAAAACCACCAGTCTACGCACAAGTGTGAACAAGCCCTACAACTTTACTGAAACAGGTTATTTACATTACAATGTCTTGAAAGACCATGCACCAATGTTCCCATTTTCCATCATTTTATAGCCCCACCCTAGACTGCTGTTAGATTTACCCATGCAGTGAGCACCCAACACCCACACTCATGGATAAATACTTGTTTGGCTATGGGGGGGGAAAGGGATAGGTACAAATACTTACCTTATTCCTTGCTTCCACAGGCTTCCACCTCTCTGTGCACCAAGTCCTCAAAAGCTGTTTCACTTTGCTTGCCAGTTGGCCACGTTTCTTTGATTTCATCATGTACAATGCAGGATCAGCAGTCCTACATTGCACGTTAGGATGGCAGGGGCCTGCTCACCTCACCTGCTGGGGGAATGAGGTATAAGGTAATTCTACTGTACACACATAGCCACATTGGAGTATTATGGAAGGGTCTACACTATATAGCATTTTCTTTTTACAAGATCTTTTTCATCTTCTTGAGTGGAGCACTACAAGTGATTCACAACCAGGGAGGACTTTGCTGAAGCTGTTTGGTCTACATTGAACTTGGAAGATTTTGACAATTTTTGGAAGGAAATCTCTATGGATTGGGACTTTTAGGAATACTTTTAGAATTGCTGATAGTGAGTGCTGATTTTATGTATAGGTATAAGATAAATAAGTATTTGTACCTATCCCTCTCCCTCAATCACAGCTAAGCAAACAGTTGAGAATTTAACATCAGCCCAGTCTGGGGCTTTAAAGTGGATGTAAACCCACTCTCATCCTTTCTAAACTACTGCAATATTGGTTATCTAGAAGGATATACATGCCTCCTGCATGTATACTTAGCTGTCAAATTTCTCCCCTCTGTCTGCTATGAGACCCAAAAAACTGCAGATTTTGTGGGTGGGTCTGTTTTCCAGGGCTCAGTGGGTGGAGTCGTGATGTCAGTGGACTCCCCGCCCACCTCTACACTCCCCTTATCAACATGCATTTTCTCCTGTGTATTTCTTACACTGAACTTCTGCTATGATCACTAACATCCAGTCAAAACCCAGAAAAGTCCCCACATGACTTCAGCATACCAAATCATGCTGAGGTGTAGAACAGCCAATCCTGGCAGAGCAGCAGAAGAAAGGAGTGGGAGGGAATTAAAAAATAATGCCTGTCTCTTAGGCTAGTGCACAAGATATTTAAATCACCTGTCACTCACAGCAAGGGGGAGGATTTGACAACGTTTTTCTCTGTTTGTCAAGATTTATCTCACTGAACAATAAAAAAAGAGCTGGATTAACGCTTTGTGGCAAAACTGGGCTCAAATGATAGGAAATCTTATACGCTACATTATGATATAAAAAAATAAATAAAAATTTCGGGTTTACATCCACTTTAAGTCTCAACCTAATCATGTGTACAAAGTGTAGCACCCTCTACTTAGGGAGGTGGTAGAGTGAGGATTTTCTCGAGGAACATTTAGGTAGGCCTAGCTGGTGGCTAGGCCTGTTTGTTCTCATTTTGGCTGGGAGTGGCTCAGGGCAGCAGCTGGTGACTCACAGGCAGCAACACTGTCCCCTCCCTCTTATTTCTAGAAGGTGCTAGAAGGAGAGGAGGAGAGGTGGAGCTGCCTGGGGTATTCTAAGAAGCCTTGACCAATCCCCAACTTGGATTGGCAGGGGGCAGGCCTCCTTAAATACCTGGGGTCAGCATGGCTGGGGAGGAGTTGTCAGGTGGAAGAGCTGGAGTGAGAGAGCATGGAGGCTGTCGGGGGGGCCCACAGGGAGTTCCCCAGTCTGGAGGGGGGTGACCCTGGGCTGGGGCTCGGGTGCATCCAGGAGGAGTGACAAAATCCTGGAAGGAGAGGCACATGAGAGAGCAAGTAGAGGGCAGTGGGAGAGAACACTTCTAAGAGACTCCAGGGAGGACAACTCGTCGCAGCCGGGAGGGCTGGGGAGTGAGTACAGTTGGGAGGACTGGGGTGGCATGCCTGAGAGAACTGGGAGATTGCAGTTTGAGGTGGGTGCAGAGCCAGAACAGTGGACTGTGGGAAGGGCAGTGGAGAGAGGTTATTGCAGCATGGCTGGCTGGCAGGGCCTGAAGAGAGCTAGCTGGGAGTGGTAGCTGAATAGAGGATAGCTAGCACATGAACTATTTCTACACCACAGGGGCCTGAGGTCCCTGCCCGCAAAAGGCAGTTAATTGAGGCCTGGCTGAAGCAGTGTCAAGCCTACCCATGCAGTGCTAGCTAGTCTGGAGGAGTAACAGTCCCAAGCAAGTTTGTACTGAACATTCCTGAGCATCCAATAATTCACAATTTCACATCCAAGTTTAATATCCTCAATAAAAAAACAAAACAAAACAAAGCTATGGACTGTTCTATGTCTCTGAGTGACTGAAAGATGGAAGTCTGGCTGGGCAGGGTGACAGGTGAACCACTACATACAGCAACCCCTATGGGGGCATGGCTACATAAGTGATATTTTTATTGCAGAGGACTTGAAATAAAACATATCACTACACTGAATAGTGCACATAACTGAAGCAGTGATGTCACTATGCAGCTGGGTCACTGACAAGAGCTATGATGGAAGAAGGAGCAGCAAGGGAGTGCAGGGTAGGTGACTATTAGCGGGTTGGGGAGTTTGCCTTTGCATAGACATTGTCATTTTCCCTTTCATGGGCATGGTAACAGTGTCTCTTTAAGCAAAAGTGCAATTTCCTATTTCGGCCATGAACTGGATACTGAGAAAAGTAAAATATGTCAGCTATAAAAGAATTTTCCTGGGCAGGCTGCCCACAGCTCCTCTTTAGCCATTTGCTGCATCAGGTTTGATTTATATAAGCGGCGGAGATAACACTTTATCTGCATTGTTTTCGGTTTCTATCTCTGCGTTACATCTACTGAGGCAACAGAAACAATGCAATAAAGGAGAAATACACTGAAAGCAATCTGTGCTCAGCAATAGGCGCAATTTGTAAGAACGAATCCCATCAGTCCACTCCAAAGCTCAGAGCAGATGAGTGGATGGAGGAGCTGAAATCACCTTTTTACTTGGGATAAAATGGTTCTGTTAAACATTACATTTGACAATTCAGCAAATAATTCAATATGTTGATGTAATGGTACAGCATGGCTTGGTGCAGCTTGTTTTGTGCCATCGCATAATTTACTGCCTGTTCCTGAACTTTCTTTCTGCCTCTTTTACCTCCTTCCTTCCTTTATTTCTTTCTCACTCTCTTACTTATTTACTGCCCTCCTTCCTTTCTTACCTTCTCCCTCTTTTCTTTCTTTCTTTCTTTTCTCTTTCTTTCTTTCTTTCTTTCTTTCTTTCTTTCTTTCTTTTCTTTCTCCCTCTCTTCCCTCCTTTCTTTCTTTCTTTCTTTCTTTCTTTCTTTCTTTCTTTCTTTCTCCCTCTCTTCCCTCCTTTCTTTCTCCCTCTCTTCCCTCCTTTCTTTCTTTTTTTTTTCTCCCTCTCTTCCTTTCTTTCTTTCTTTCTTTCTTTCTTTGTCCCTCTCTTCCCTCCTTTCTTTCTTTCTTTCTTTCTTTCTTTCTTTCTTTCTTTCTTTCTTTCTTTCTTTCTTTCTTTCTCCCTCTCTTCCCTCCTTTCTTTCTTTTTTTTTCTCCCTCTCTTCCTTCCTTTCTTTCTTTCTTTCTTTCTTTCTCCCTCTCTTCCCTCCTTCATTTCTTTCTCCCTCTTTTCCCTCCTTCATTTCTTTCTATCTCCCTCTCTTCCCTCCTTCCTTCCCATCTCCCCTGCTTTCTTTTTCTCTTTCTTTCTTTCTCCCTCTCTTCCCTCCTTTCTTTCTTTCTTTCTTTCTTTCTTTCTTTCTTTCTTTCTTCCTTTCTTTCTTTCTCCCTCTCTTCCCTCCTTCATTTCTTTCTCCTTCTCTTTCCTCCTTCATTTCTTTCTATCTCCCTCTCTTCCCTCCGTTCCTTCCCATCTCCCCTGCTTTCTTTTTCTCTTTCTTTCTTTCTTTCTTTCTTTCTTTTGGAGACACCTGTGCTGCAGACTGGGGGAAGTTGTGGGGGTAGAGTTGGACATCATAGGCATTCTTTGTTAATCTACCCCTTCTCTACCCTACTACAAGTTTGTTCCTATCTGGAACTTTTTCCTTTACTTCTTCACCTAGGGCATATCAGTCACAAGAACTGAAAAAGCTGAGAACTCTTCTGAACACGGAGACAAACAGCAGTAAACTCAATTTCCTCTCCTTTTCTCATCAGAAGTGTCATACAGATTTTTTCAGCTCCTACCACATTGTTAAACGTGGTACTCCTATGAATATCACACCTCCTCTCCTAGTTTAGCTACTGTACACTCACTCACTCAACTGTATCTATAGAGGGAGTTACGGTATGCCGTGTACACACGATTGGACTTTCCGGCAGACTTGGTCCAGTGGACCAGAATCCATCGGACAATTCGATTGTGTGTGGGCTCCAGCGGACTTTTTTTTCCCCAAAAGTCAGACGGACCTAGAAATAAAACATGTTTCAAATCCAGTGGCGTAACTAGAACCTTCAGGGCCCCGATGCAAGAAATCATGAAGGGCCCCCCTGAACCCCAGCCAGGGCCCTTCCCTCCGAGTCCAGCGGTGGAACTCCAGCCCTGTAGTTCCACCACTGGTATCAGTAGTTTTTTTTAATTATTTTTATTTTATTTTAAGGTGCACCATTGGGGGACTGTCCCTAGGCAGGATGGGGTCCCCGTCCCCAGAAGAGATGAGGTCCTTTTCTCCAGGGCAGATGAAGTTACTTCCCCCAGGTGAGAAGGGGTCCCTGTCCCCAGGGGAGGTGGGGGTCCCTGTCCCCAGGGGGAGATGGAGGGGGTATGTAATGGTGTGTGGGGGATGGGGTCCTCTCACTCACCATGACCAAGCTGTAAGCCGCGCACTCATCCATGTTGGCCTGGGCTCCATCCAGTGTGCTGGACGGGTGATCAGCATATCTCCCAGAAAGACCTTTCATCATCTGTGTATGACGGGGGAGGAGGGGGGGCTGGCAGACAAGCCTGCAGTGTTCTCCGGGGGGCTCTCATAGGGCTGAACTGCATCTTTGTGCTTAAAGTTTGCAGTGCAGGCCGGACTCCGGGGGCACGGGACACTGGCTGGGGAAAACAGACATCGGACTGAGCGGCAATGCCTGGAGCAGGAGATGGGTACTCTGAGGAGCCGGCTGAGGACACAGGTCATGCGGGGAATGCACAACTGAAGAGCAGCCAGTGCGATAGTCGAGCATGGAGCTCTGCTAGTCACCCTCCAGCCACCCGTGTACATGGTGCACTGGTACCCCTAGATGCCATATGTAGAGGGGGCTGCATGGGCCCCCTGCATCACAGGGCCCGGTTGCGGTCGCGACTGCTGCACCCCCTATAGTTACGCCCCTGTTCAAATCTATCCGATGGACTCAAGTCCGACGGACTAAAAATCGCGAAAACCGTTCATCTGTATGCGGGTCGGACAGACCAAATACGATACAAGGGCAGCTATTGGCTACTTTCTTGTTTAGTCCCGTTTTACATCATCACGTTCAAAACGAACTGACTTTCAAACCGTTGTACCTAGTCCATCGAAAAGTCCGGTCGTGTGTACGCGGCATTAGTGTTTTTTTTCAGTGGGAACGTGGGGGAATGCTGTTCCGCCACCTCCAGCTATGAATTATGTAATTAGCAAGGAGTGTTGTGGTGAGCTGGAGGGTCTATTGATGCTGACTGCTGGATCTATTGTTGCTGTTGGGGATCTATTTTTCTGTGGAGGTCTATTGTGGGTGAGAAGGTCTATTGTTGCTGATGGGGGGGTCTATTGTTGGTGGGGGGGGTCTTCTGTTGCTGGGGGGGGTCAATTGTTGGTGGGAGGGATCTACTGTTGAGGGGAAGGTCTATTCTTGCTGGAGGGTATATTGATGCTGGCTGTTGGGAGACCTGTTGTTACTGCTGGGGGTCTATTGTTGCTCGGGTGGTATTTTGTTGTGGGGGGACAGTTGTTGCTGGGGTGGGATTTTGAGCGATCAGTTCAGTGCACAGGAAGGTAGGACACAAATTATCCACTTCAGCCCCGGAAGATTTGGCTGCTGAATGACAAGACCATTTTTTGCGATTCGGCACTTCGTCACTTTAACTGACAATTGCGTGCTTGTGTGGCGTTGCACTCAAACAAAATAGACGTTTTTTTTCCCCACAAATAGAGCTTTCTTTTGGTGGTATTTGATCACCTCTGCGGTTTTTATTTTTTGCGCTATACGCAAAAAAAGAGTGACAATTTTGAAAAAAACACATTATTTTGCACTTTTTGCTATAATAAATATCCCCATTTTTTTTTTTTTTTATGTAGCGTGGTTCCTGACGAGCAGGTGCTATGTGTTTTTTTCAAAGTTAAGGCTATAGGCAAATGACGGCTGCAAAGTGGTTTCAAAATCCTGACCGGACACGGCGATCGTTGTTGCGGGGTGTCAGTCTGACACCACGCAACTATGATATCGGTAAAGAGTCTCCGACGGAGACTCTTTACCACGTGATCAGCCGTGTCCAATCACGGCTGATCACAATGTAAATAGGAAGAGCTGGTGATTGGCTTTTCCTCACTCGCGTCTGTCAGACGCGAGTAGAGGAGAGCCGATCGGCTGCTCCTCTAATGGGGGGGGGGTCTGTGCTGAACGATTATCAGCACAGCCCCCCCCCCAGAGGATGCCCACACTGGACCACCAGGGATGCCACCAGAGACCACCAGGGATGCCCAGCACCAGGTATGCCACCCTAGACCACCAGGGATGCCAGTCAGTGCCCACAATGGATTCCAATCAGTGCCCACAATGGGCATCACTGATTGCCATGCATTATCGTTTGGCACTGATTGGCAACCATCAGTACAAAACAATACAATGTCGCCTATCAGTGCCCATCCGTGCCACCTATCAGTGCCCATCCATGCCAACTATCAGTGCCCATCCATGCCCATCTGTGCCACCTATCTATGCACATCTGTGCCACCTATCCATGCCCATTCATGCCGCCTATCCATGCCAATCCGTGCCAGCTATCAGTGCCAATTTGTGCCACCTATCAGTGTCCATCCGTGTTGCCCATGAGTGCCACCTATCAGTGCCCATCAGTGCCGCCTATCAGTGCCACATATCAGTGCCCATCAATGCCACCTCATCAGTGCCCCTTCATTGGTGCCACCTCATCAGTGCCCATCAGTGCTGCCTTATCAGTGCCCGTCAGTGCAGCCCCATCAGTGCCCATCAATGAAGGAAAAAAACTTACTTATTTACAAAATTTTCAAACTGAAACAAAAAAAAACATTTTTTTTTCAAAATTTTCTGTCTTTTTTTATTTGTTTAGCAAAAAATAAAAACCGTAGAGGTGATCAAATACCACCAAAAGAAAGCTCTTATTTGTGGGGAAAAAAATTATAAAAATTTCATTTGGGTACAGTGTAGCATGACCGCGCAATTGTCATTCAAAATGCGACAGCACTGAAAATTGGTCTGGGCAGGAAGGTGTTTAAGTGCCCTGTATTGAGGTGGATAAGGTACTGACATCACGTGCTTCGGGGTTCCGGTTCCGGAGATTGTTCCTGAATCCTGCCTGCTCGGTTCGGGTGGTCCTCCTGACCCAGCCCCATGGCCCTCCTGGCCTGGGGTGCGGAACCATGCATTTCGAGACTCAGTGCTGGCTAGCCCGAGGCAACGCAACTGCAGGGACAGGCCTGAATGGATTTCAGGGCCTACTGATCCAAAGGAGGTCCGGTGCTGTCTCATCTGGAGGAGGCCCAGCAACTGGAGAAACCCCAGGGGAGGACTCTTCAGGAGAAGGTTGTGCGCAAGGCTGGCTTCTCTGAAAGAGCCTGGAGGCTCAGTTGAAGGACACTACATGCATCTACACTCATACGGTTTCGCCGGATCGGCTGAGAGATACTGGTACCGTATGATAGCTCTTTAAATTTGTCCCTCAGTAAAGCTCAAGTATGTGGCAGAGACTTTGTCAAATATCCTACATTCAAGTCTGTGGCAGAGACTTTATTTAACACCCTACCGGCTGCTAGGCCTAGTGAGAGGAGGTCTATCCGGGGGTTATAAAATCCAGTTGTGAAACGGTTGCTATTCTCTGGATTTTTCTATAAGAGACTTTCCATTTTTTCAGTCTAAAGTACCTGAACTTACTCCTAACCTTCTATCCTAAACTGAGAGACTGTTTCTGTTTCAAATAAATAACCCAAAAGAAGATTCAGTCTCAGTTTCCACATTTCTTTGGGCCATCTACCACGGGAATCCCTAGCCGGAGAAGTAGTCAAGAAGGTAACGGTAAGCCCAATAAAACCAGCAGCTCCTTGGGGGGTCAGTGCTACATAAAAAAAGCAATTTTTTTCTCAGTTTAGGCCGATCTGTATTGTAGTGCCGGCTCCTGAAGAGCATGCTCTATGTGTTTTTGACATTTAATGTTATACCCATACCGCAGTTGGTTTTGGGTTTAATTACTCCAAATTTTGACCTCAGCATCAGTCTGACTAGACTACAGGGTGTTCTGCCTGGTCATGGGGGGGGGGGGGGCACTTCTGGCAGGCATGGTAACACAGTCTGGTTGGGTGCTTTAAGATTACTTTCTCTCGGAGCCAGCCCAGTGGGAGTGACACTCTTGCTGTGCTTTCTGGGAGAGGGTACTTAAGATGCGGATGTCACATGTTTTGGGGGTTCCAGCCCAGAAGTATGTTCTGACTACATGGTCCTGGTCCTCCTGACCAGCCCCCAGGACACCTATGGCCTGGGGTGCGGATCCACCTGACTTTACGTCTCAGGGCTGGCTAGCCCAAGGCAAGGAAACTTAAGGAAGGATTCGGAGGTGGTCCGGTGCCATCTCAAGTTGTGGAGAGGCCCAGCAACTTCGAAGTTATCCAGGGGAGAACTCTTCGGGAGAAGGCCACGCAAGGGTTGGCTTCTCAAAAAGAGCCTGGTAAAGCTGAAGGACCTAAGCGAATCCAATCTCGTGGGTGTCGCCGGACCGGCTGCAAGATACTGGTACCACACGAATGTTCTACAAGTATTCAAGTTTCCTTATTCCTGTTCTCTAACAAAGTCTGTGGCAGAGACTTGTTCCTGACTCAAGCACCCTGTTTGCTGCTAGGCCTGGTGAGAGAAGGGTGAGGATCCAGCTGTAAATGGCTATTCTCTGGATTTATTCAAAGTGAGAGAGTTCTTTCATATCGTTTTGACACTAATGCCGCGTACACACGAGCGGACTTTTCAACGTCCAAAGTCCGACGGACTGAGTCCGTCAGACTATTCGATCGTGTGTGGGCTGCAACGGACTTTTGACTCGCCAAAGTCCGAAGGACTTTAGAATATGGAACATGCTTCAAATTTTCCCGACGGAACTCCGCCGGACCCGGGTCCCTTCGAAAACTCCGCTCGTGTGTATGCTATTCCGACGGACTAAAACCGACGCTAGGGCAGCTATTGGCTACTGGCTATGAACTTCCGTATTCGAATCCAGTCGTACGTCATCACGTTCGAATCCGTCGGAGTTTAGTGTGATTGTGTGTGGCCAAGTCCGCTCCGCCGAAAAGTCCGTCAGAACTCCGTCGGAACTCCGGCAGAACTCCGACGGAACTCCTTCGGAAGTCTGTCGGACATAAGTCCTCTCGTGTGTACGGGGCTTAAGAGTACCTGGACTTTCCACCTAAACCCTCTGATCCTATACTGAGAGACTTTTGTTTAACTACGTTCTTTGCAAATAAAAATCCCTTTAAGCGGATCTGTCGTCAGTCTCTATAGTTTTTTGGCATCTACCACGGGAAACCCCTAGACGCATACGAGGTGCAGAAGGTAACGGTAAGCCCAATAAAACCAGCTGCTCCTTCGGAGGTCAGTGCTACAGTATTCTTCTACATATTTTTGGTAAAAAAAATTGAAATAAGCGTTTATTGATTGGTTTGCGCAAAAGTTATAGCGTCTACAAAATAGGGGATAGATTTATAACGTTTTTATTATTATTATTATTATTTTTTTACTAGTAATGGCAGCGATCTGCGGTTTTTATCAGGAGTGCGACATTATGACAGACACTTTTGACACATTTTTGGGACCATTGACATTAATTCAGCGATCAGTGCTATAAAAATGCATTGATTACTGTAAAAATGTCACTGTCAGGGAAGGGGGTAACACTAGGGGGCGATCAAGGGGTTAATTGTGCTCCCTGTGTGTTTCTAACTGTAGGGGGAGGGGACTGACTAGGGGAGATGACAGATCGCGGTTCCTAGCTATTAGGAAGTCACGATCTGTCTCTCCTCACAGAACAGAACAGGGATTTGTGTGTTTACACACACACGTCTCTGTTCTGCCTCTCGTGCCTGCGAACGCTCGTGGCCGGCAGTCATCACAACCATTGGCCACTAGCATCGGCACCCCTGCAGTGCGGCGGGGCGTGCGTGCCTGCTATCCCTCTTAACCTCCCTGGCGGTATGATTATTTTGGATTTTAGGTGCTGAAAGCGGTACAATTATTTTGCATGAAAATTTGGCGTTTTATATTGTAGTCCTGTAATTCTTAGCAATAACTCACTTAAATCTGTCCAAACCAGAGTCTAGTAGACATCCCGGGTATGATAAAGTTTGAAAAATGAAATCATAAATTATAATATAATAAATAATTATACCAAATAATAATATAACAATAATAAAAATGATTCAATAATGTAATCGAAACAAAAACACTGAAATTGTCTCAGTTGCAGAATTGTCGCTGTCATTACTTTTCAGTATTTGATGACGGATCTCCCCACAAATCGCTATCCCTCAAATCTGCGAGTGATTCTAATTTATTATCGCAGTTTTCTAGCTGGTCTAAAACCACTTTTGATGTAAAGGGACAGTTTTGGTTGCTATGGACAATCTCCAGTTTCCAGGCAGAAAGAACAGTTTTTATCATATAAAACTGCATGCAGGACACTGGGCAGACCACTAGGGACAAAGGGGATGTGAAATAATTACATACAGTAATGTAATCTGTAAGATTACCTTATACTGTATGTATAGTGTGTGTTTTACTTTTTGAATTTGGCGCCGATCTCCGTCCCCGTGCGTCGCAACGCTCGCAGGGCACAGAGATCGGCGATGTTATGAATCGAGAGAGACACGGCTCGCTCGTACAGCGGGGGGACATCGCTGGATCCAAGGGAGAAGGCAAGTAAGCGTCCTCCTGGATCCAGCGATGCGTTCCCGAGTCTGGCTCGGGGTTACCGCTTTTGGCATAAAAATTCCACCCCGAGCCAGACTCGGGAATACCGTCAGGGGGGTTAAAGCAGCCAATGTATAGCTACGATGGCTCACAGGGATCGTGCCGACCTGCCGCAGTATAATGACGGCGGCCGGTCGGCAAGCGGTTAAACAGTTTGTTCTGTTCTTGCAGAAAATGTGCTTAGCCTGAAAAATTAAAACAAATGCAGCCACCACTGTTTGGGTTTAGATATCCTTTAGCTATGTTTATTCACTTACATAAAGATGCAAAGATGAAATTGAAATGTGTCTTAACAGTAAGTACATTGGTTCCATGTTCTTGTTATATGAGGGTAGAGGAAGTGGAGGAGGACTTGTAATGAAGTGTACAGTCCTGAGATCCTTGATCTGAAGCCAGACAGTCAAAGTGTTATTTATGACATGACACATGCGGGGCCCCTTTGTAGAAGTGTACATGGTACTTCCCAGAATTGCACACAGAGGGGATATTCAATCTGGGATGGAACCACCAGCAGTACATAGATGGGCCATTCTAAGTGTTCTGAAGGATAATCTTATACCATGAAAACACAGAACACTCGGCTCCTGTGAATCCTCGAAAATCTTGGTCTACGTTGTGTTCCAGTTCAGCAGTATAAGAATTTATAAGAACATTCTGTGTATACACGTTAGAACCTTAAATGCTACTGAAAGAAATAAATCTTAAAAGAGATCTTATGTTGGATGATGGACAAAAAAAAAAGCATCGGTGCTAACATCTAAAGTAAAGGCTAAGCTCACCTTTTCCCAAAAACAGCCAATGCTATTAGGGGGCCCCAGTAGGTTTTAAAGTGGTTGTAAACCCTTACAAACCACTTTGCCCTACAGGTACGCCTAGATTAAGGCTTACCTGTAGGTCCAAGAAATATCTCCTAAACCTACACGGTTTAGGAGATATTTGCCAAAAGACAGGCACCGCTGTCTACGGTGCATGCGCCATAGACAGCGGCGCGCAGGCGCACTGAGCGCACCGCTGTCAACGGCGATATGCCGCGAGTGGTGGCTCCCGTGTGCATGCGCGGGAGTGACGTCATCGCGGCTTCGCCGAATGACAGCGGCGGAGCAGCGAGACCCACCGAGAAGATGGATGCTCCGGACTACAGGGGACAGCGGTGCCTTCGCTGGCTCCTGTGTCAGGTAAGTGACACATAATGGACTACTATTCGATGCATAGTAGTCCATTATGCTTTGCCTTTGCAGGGAATCAAAGAGGAAATAAACTCATCAGAGTTTACTTCCTCTTTAAAAACTGTGCAGCTTTGTGAAATGTTCATTAATTATATTGCTATACACTATATTGTCAAAAGTATTGGGACACCTGCCTTTACACGCACATGAACTTTAATGGCATGCCAGTCTTATGCCCTGTACACACGGTCGGACTTTCCGACGGAAAATGTGCGATCGGATCTTGGTGTTGGAAAATCCAATTGTGCGTGGGCTCCATCTGACTTTTTCCGTTGGAATTTCCGACACACAAAGTTTGAGAGCAGGATCTAAAATTTTTCGACAACAAAATCCGATTGTTTAAATTCCGATCGTGTGTAGACAATGCCGACGGACAAAGTGCCACGCATGTTTAGAATAAATTACGAGATGAAAGCTATTGGCTACTGCCCTCTTTTTAGTCCCATCGTACGTGTTCTATGTCACCGCATTCGGTTCTGTCCGACCGTGTGTTTGGGGCATAAGTCGGTAGGGTTCAATATTGAGTTGGTCCACCCTTTGCAGCTATAAAAGCTTCAACTCTTCTGGGAAGGCCGTCCACAAGGTTTAGGAGTGTGTCTATGGGAATGTTTGACCATTCTTTCAAGAGAGCATTTGTGAGGCCAGGCACTGATATTGGACGAGAAGGCCTGTCTCGCAGTCTCAGCTTTAATTCATCCCAAAGGTGTTCTATCAAGTTGAGATCAGGAGTCTGTGCAGGCCAGTCAAGTTCCTCCACCCCAAACTCACTCATCCATGTCTTTTTTAGACCTTGTTTTGGACAATTTCATGCTCCCAACTTTGTGGAAACAGTTTGGGGATGGCCACTTCCTGTTCCAACATGACTGTGCACCAGTAAACAAGGACCATAAAGACATGGATGAGTGAGTTTGGGTTGAAGGAACTTGACTGGGCTGCACAGAGACCTGATCTCAACTCGATAGAACACCTTTGGGATGTATTAGAGCGGAGACTGCGAGAAAGGCCTTCTCGTCTACATCAGTGCCTGACCTCACAAATGCACGTCCCAATACTTTTAGCAATATAGTGTACCTGTAGACACTTTGGACCACCTTTGCCCCGAAGCTTATCCGGAAAACTCCCAGTTAGCAATCCCCACGTCCTGTCTTATTGATAGAATGTGAAAACTAATGGGTTTCCCCTTCTAATGCTGGGAGTGAGCGTCCAAAATTTTTCATGTCCTATTAACAAGGTGGGACTTGGGGACTGCTAACTCTCAGTTTTTGGGCTAAGATTCCGGGCAAAGGTGGGCCAAATGATCCACACAGGTATAATAATATAATTAATGAACACTTTACATTGTCCAAAGCTGCACAGTTGTTCTCATATCCACTGGGGCCCTTTGAATGCATAGGCTATTTTCTAGAAAAGTTGAACTTACACTTTGAAGTTGTACTCCAAGCAGATATAAGAAAACAAAGGCATATACAATTATTACAAAACCAGTTTAAAGTGATTTTAAAGGCTGTTTTTTCCCCTATAAAATATAACAAACATGTTATACTAACCTGCTCTGCTGTAGTGGATTTGCACAGAGCAGCCTGGATCCTCCTCTTCTTGGGTCCCTCTTCTGTGCTTCTGGCCCCTCCCTCCTGTTCAGTGCCCCCACAGCAAGCAGCTTGCTAGGGGGGCATCCGAGCTGAGTCACAGCTCCCTGTGTCCATTTAGACATGGAGCCCCGAACCCAGTCTCACCCCCTCTCTCCCCTAATTGGCTAGCTGACTTTAATTGACAGCAGAGCCAATGGCACTATTCAGGAAGGAGAATCTCAGGTGGCTGAAACACTCGTGGACATCGCTGGACAGAGAGGGACCTTGGGTAAGTTTTAGGGGGGCTGAGGGGGGCTGCTGCACACAGAAGGCTTTTAATCTTAATGCATAGAATTCATAAAGATAAAAAACCTTCTGCTTTTACAACCCCGTTAAATACACTCAGGCTAATTAACTAAATTTGATTTTGATTATATTCTTCTGTACAACAGCACTTATACTGGGAGAGGGAAGGGCAGTTTTTGGGTCTAATCAGGTGTGATGCATTCACATGTGCTGACAGGAAATGCGAGCAGAAGGATGACCTCATCAGTGCTTCTTCACTGTCCAATCATTGGCTGGGAGGTGACCTCTCTGTATATATTTTATCCATTTTGTCCAGCTTGGACTAATGTAAATATGTACAGTATTTAGCATACCTGGCCAATGCCCCTGGAGGCTGGAAATTACCAAAGAAGACACCATATGCTCCTGGATCCCATACCAACCCACTGAACTTCTTCTTGCTGAGCATAGAAGGTCAGCTGCTCATAAAAGGTCAACAAGAAAATTGTATAATGTATGGGCAGCCTAACAGGTACTCGTGCCGCTCTGCACTCCTGCTCCTCCTGTTCACACTACCAGGGGCCCTGAGTCAGAGGGGTAAGAGAGGACTTCCTCGTCATTTCAGACTTTGCTACCAGGTATGTGATACTAAAGCCCCATACAAACGATCAGAAATTCTGCCAGCAAAAGTCGGATGTCAGAAATCCTGACCATGTGTATGCTCCATCGGACTTTTGCTGGCAGAATTCCAGCCAGCAAAAGATTGAGAGCAGGTTCTCTATTTTTCGGTCGGAAAAAGTTCAGATCGGAAATTCGGATCGTCTGTACAAAATCCGACACGTAAAATTCCTACGCATGCTCGGAAACAATTCGACGCATGCACGGAAGCATTGAACTTAATTTTCTCGGCTGGTCGTTGTGTTGTACGTCACGGCGTTCTTGACGGTCGAAAGTTCAGAGAACTTTTGTGTGACTGACTGACCGTGTGTATGTAAGCCAAGCTTGAGCGGAATTCCGTCGGAAAAACCATTCAAGATTTTTCCGATGGAAAATCTGTTCGTGTGTACGGGGCATAAGTATCTGCTAAGTATCTGGCTACTACCTAGAGTATTTCAAGAATAAGGGTATTGACAGCTGACAGAAACCCCTTCCATTATTGCATCTCCAACCACCTCTGCAAACCATTCCATCATTGTATCTCCCATCACCTCTACAACCCCCTACTACTATTGCACCCTCTTTTACCCCTGCCATCCTAATCTGGCCATGTAGCTATACTATGTCAATACAAGCATACCTGCCCCTTTGAATGTGTGCAGCTGCTGGGCAGGGAATCTCCTGCCTGCAGCTCATTGGCCCATCAAAATAGCTAACTTCCAGGTCTAGACCAAACCCAAGCTCACCTATTCCCCCATTCCAGTGCCAAAGTTTACAGTTGGCTCTTTAGCATTCCGCTCTCCTGGGACTTCCAGATGCCCATGCCACTTGACAGTGGTTTCTTCTCCCTGTCCCTACATCAATGTTTTATCCTGTAGTGAGGTAGGGGTCAGATGATGGAACCACAGTACTTGGCAGGGACACAGGAACCCAACATGCCTGGAGGTGTTGGGGCTGCAATGGAGGGAAGTTAGGAGATGGCCACCAGAGAGATGAGTATAAAAACTCTTTTCCTTCAAGGGAATCTAAATACGATTTTTTTTCAGAGACCGACTGGCTCTCTTTAGGCTGTATGCTCTTAGTAGCCAAGTCATGTTCTCTAAGTAAGCTCAGGAGGATTCAGTAATTACTTGAAGAGCCTAGATGATACAAGAATTCAGAAAACAGTGTGTGAAAGTTACAAATACTTCCTGTCTGCAAATACGATTTCAAGTGTCTGTGCCTTTAACTCCTTCGCTCACAGAACAGTCTTTCCATTTTTTCACATGCATGAAATGTGCAGTACAGACTGAAAAAATCAGTAAAGACTCCCAAACAATATGAATTCTGGAAGCAAAGTACCTAGGGAATAAAACGAATGTTTTAAAAAGAATGTTATTCCTAAAGTAACGAAGGCTCCTTTCAAACCGAGCGAAGTCTGCTTCGATCATCAGGGATTTTGAGGCAGATCTTCTGTTGATCAGAACTAAAAGAGATGTCACATTCGTGCCTATTCAGTTTCTGCCTGGTGGGCATGGGCAAACCCATGTCAGTTCTATGGGCAGTTGGATGAAGACGGACACTGCTGTCCATTTACATTGGGATAGCTCGGATCCGGTCCGCAAAAATATCATCGTCCTTTAACATTTTTTTTGTTGGACCTGGACGAACCCGTATGTAGGCAGGAGTAAACGGACACAAGTCTGTGTAGCATCCTCCTAGGTTCTAGGACTAGGTAAATTTAGATCTGGCTCACTGAATCCTGTGGAGCTGCTGTTTTGTTGTTAGGCTAATTTAGACCCCTTTCACACCAAACCGCCCATAGCGTGGGCGGTAAAACGCCGCTATTTTTAGTGGCGTTTTACCTCCGGATTTGCGGCGCATTTTGGCCGCTAGTGGGGCGCTTTTACCCCCAATAGCGGCGTTTTGCCGGCGGTATTACAGCGCTGCCCTATTGATTTCAATGGGGAGCAGTGGTGGAGGAGCGGTAAACACACCGCTCCTTCACCGATCCAAAGAAGCTGCTGGCAGGACTTTTCCCTGACGTCCTGCCAGCGGACCGCTGTAGTGTGAAAGCCCGAGGGCTTTCACACTACACACACTGGTGCAGTTTCTTTCGGGCGGATTGCAGGCGCTATTTCTAACGCTATAGCGCCTGCAAAACGCCCTGGTGTGAAAGGGGTCTTAGTGTTGCTCTCTGTAATCAGTGCAGCTATTTTAATTATTATGGTCTGTTCAGTGTTTCACCTGCTTAAGGTTTGATTGCTCTCTCTGCTTTCTAGAGAACTGTGGATCTCTCTGGAACATAGGTCTAAAGCAAGGCAAATGGACAGAATGAATATTTATACAGCCCTGGTCAATTCCTGGGAGGCTGGCCTAGATGAGTGCTGGGAGTCTGTATAAATACTATGAGCCACAGAGCTTCCAGGTCCACCCCTCTGGTGCTAGAGAGAATCAGCTGTGTGTGAAAAGGAGACATTGGCTGGTGCCCTGAAGAGCACAGTCTATCAATTTCTTTGCTTAAATTTCTCAGAAGAGGGGGCTCTTGTGCCTTTAGCTACCACTACAAAGCCAAGTCCACTGACCACTTTTACAAGTACTTTGCTTACGGTCCTACAGTGGGAGGTTTAGAGTCCTAAAAAGGATAAAAATGCACTCTCTACCACTCCTTCTGACAGCTGTGTCCTCTATCGCTAAACTAACTCTCCTGCACACCTCTTCTCCACCCCACAGCTTATATATATCACACTCACTTATGTCCTCTCCTTATTACTGCACTCACCACCAACTCCTGCTAATTCTAAATCCACACGCACAAAAAAAACTTCAGGACACTGGGGCATGTCCCTTCATATAAATCACACTGCCACATTACTTCCCTCACCCTTCTGGTTCTCCTATCCTCTGGTGATGTGTCACCAAACCCTGGGCCTCCTTCATTTAAATGCATACAACGCATCCATTACCCTACACCCTCTGGCTGCAGCCGCAATGCACACAACCTAGTTCCCATTTATCTTCTTCCCAAGACCAGGTCTGTCCATAACAAACTCACCTCTCTCCATGATCTCCTTATCGCTAAATCATTTAATCTACTCACCATTACCGAAACCTGGCTTCATGAGTCCGACACTGCGTCTTCTGCTGCCTATCCCACAGTGGTCTTCTCTGGACTCACTCCCCAGACCCAGGTACTTCACCCACCTCCCTTGCTGTCACTCTCCTCATTTGAGGCACACTACATTCATCTTTTCTCCCCAGTTTCTCTAAGGATAACTGTGGTCTACAGGCCCCCTGGACCAGTATCAACCTTTCTTGATGACTTCTCTGCCTGGCTACCCTACTTTCTCTCTTCTGAAATCCCCAATATCATTCTTCAACTTGCCTACTAAGGCCGCGTACACACGGGCGGACTGTCTGCCCAACTAAGTCCGTCAGACAATCCGACAGACAGTCCGTCCTACTTTCGAATGAACGGACTTGACCACACACGATGAACAGACAGTCCGCCGAAAGCTTGCACGATGACGTGTACAGCACGTACGACGGGACTAGAAATACGATGTCCAATACACTGCAATGCAACCTTTCGCCGTGTAAATCCTTTCTGAGCATGCGCCATACTTAGTCCGTCGAACTAGCCTACTCACGAGCGGACTGTCTGCTGAAACCAAGTTTGGACGGACAATATTACGGAAATTCCGAAAGACTTAGTCCGCCAGACTGTCCGCCGAAAAAGTCAGCTGAAACCCACACACGAGTGGATTGTCCGCTGAAACACGTTTCAGCGGACCAAGTCCGTCAGACAGTCCGCCCGTGTGTACGCGGCCTAATACTAACACTTCTGCTACTTCCAAACTTCTCAGTCTAACCTCCTCCTTTGACCTGAAGCAATGGATACATGCTTCCCACCTATGCACACTGCACAATCTCTCCAACTATCCTTACCCTCTCTATAATCACTACCTTATTAGTTTCACTCTCTCCCTCTCCTCCACCTCCTCATCCCTTCTCTCCTCTACTCTGCTACCGACCACCTCTATGACAAAATTGCACCCCTGTCCTGAACCAACCTAGCCACTTCTATCTACAACACTTCACTTCTAGCCTGACTGGACACACTGGCCCCCCTCACTACACACAGAATCAGGCCCTGTCCCCTTCAACCTTGGAAAACAGATGATACTAGAAGTCTGAAAAAACACAGCCTTGCTCTGGAGCTCCTGTGGCATAAGATGAAGTCACAGAAAGGTTTCAACCAGTATAAATCTGCCCTCCAAAAATACAATTCCTGCCTCCTCACTGCCAAGCAGACTTATTTTATCTCTCTCATTAACACCTTATCATCCCATCCCCATCAACTATTCTCTACCTTCAACTCTCTACTTCATCCTCCACTGCCTCCACCCACCAACTCACTCACTGTCCAGGAGATCGCCAATCACTTCAAACAGAAGATTGACACAATTCGTGAGGAGATCTCTACTGTTCAGATACCCTCCACGCTTTACACTACATGCCCACAGGTACAATCATTACTTCCTTTTTCAACACCACCACTATAGACGAGGTTGCTAAACTAATTGATAACGTCCATCTTACCACCTGCCCTCTGGATCCTGTTCCCTTGCAAATGCTACGTTCACCCTCTGGCTCTATTCTACACTCTCTAATCCACATCTTCAGTCTCTCCCTCTTCTGGCATCTTCCCCAACTCTATAAAACATACACTTGTCAGCCCCATACTTAAAAAGCCCTCACTGGACCCATCCAATCTTAACAACCTTTGCGTCATCTCCTTGCTCCCCTTTTATCAAAACACCTTGAAAACTCTGGTCTACAACAGACTGAGTGAACTTCTTGGTCATAATAGCCTTCTTGATCCCCTTCAGTCTGGATTTCATCCTTAACACTCCACAGAAACTGCTCTCCTAAAACGAACAAATGATCTACTAAAGGCCAAAACCAATGGACAATGTTCTGTACTCCTACTCCTGGAGCTCTCTGCTGCCTTTGATACGGTTGACCACCCCCTCCTCCTCAAACTCCACACCTTTGGTCTCCATGACTGAACTCTACACTGATTCTCTTCCTACCTATCCAACCACACCTTTAGTGTTACTTACAATTCTACTTCCTCCTCTCCTCTTCCTTTCTCTGATGGGGTCTCCTATGGTTCTGTTCTTGGACCTCTCTTCAGTAAAGGTCCGACGGAAAGGAATCTGTCGGATAATTTGAACGTGTGTGGGCTTCATTGGACCTTTGCTGTCGAAAAATCTGACAGACTTTAGAGTTAGAACATGTTTCAAATCTTTCCAATGGACTCGAGTCCGGTCAAAAAATCAGTTTGTCTGTATGCTAACGGATGAAAACCAACCCTAGGGCAGCCATTGGCTACTGGCTATGAACTTCCTTATTCTAGTCCGGTCGTACGTCATCACAGTCGAATCTGTCAGACTTTAGTGTGATTGTGTGTAGACAAGTCCGATTCTACAGAAGTCCATAGAAACTCCTTTGAAATGTCAGACGGAATTCAGTCCATCGAAAAGTCTGGTCGTGTGTACACGGCATTAAAAAGACCATTGAGGCAAAGAGTGACTGTGACCATATGCCTGGCTGCAGGGCAATTACTGGGAAAAAGAACCATGGGCATCTTTCTAGTAGCTCTTGTGGGGAGTAGCTCTACATCTGTTTATATCTGCCTGTCCAAAGGGACAGCACAGACCTTCTGATTGGTTATGACTAAGCACAAGATGTGTGAAAGATGTTAACCTTCCACTCATTCCTTTGACTGCATCTGTCTACATTACAATAAAGAAGTTTTATATCCCGTTGCGGTGTGCGGTTGCCTATTCCAAGTTTCCCTGGCCTTCCGATCAGGTCCACCTAAAAAATTAACAGGTGGATCTGAGTATAGCGTCTAAGTAAAGGGCCTTAAAGGCAAAACATTTTTTTTTCTTAGTTATGCCCCTTACACACGAGCGGATTTTCCGTCTGAAAAAACTTGGATGGTTTTTCCGACGGAATTCCGCTCAAGCTTGGCTTGCATACACACGGTCACACAAAAGTTCACTGAACTTTCGACCGTCAAGAATGCTGTAACGTACAACACCACGACGAACGAAATTAAGTTCAATGCTTCCGAGCATGCATCAAATTGTTTCCGAGCATGCATAGGAATTGTGTGCGTTGGAATTTGTACAGACGATCCGAATTTCTGATTGGAACTTTTTCTGACTGAAAAATTGAGAAGCTGCTCTCAATCTTTTGCTAGTGGGAATTCGGGCAGCAAAAGTCCAATGGACCATACACACGGTCGCACTTTCTGACCAAAAGCCGGTCTTTTTGGTGTTTTGCTGGCCGAATTTCTGAATGTGTGTACGGGGCTTTAGTTATTGATAGAGTCTAGAAGGCTTAAAACACCTGTCACATTTTTCTTGCTGTCTCTGCCCCCATTAGGATGATTCACCCTCTCTGTTAGTCCTGTTTACTGTTATCACCAAAATTGAAAATATATAAAATTCCAAATCTTGGGTTGTCCCTAGAACCCGAATAGTGGAGAGAGCTTTCAACTAAGACGCTAATTCTAGTGACCCTAGTGACAACCAGAGATTCCTTAACTTTAGAGGGATTTTCTCTCAAGTCCTGTTTTGGCTAAAGGACAGGAAGTAAAGGGAAATCTCTCAATGGGACATAGATGGCAAAAAATAAACCATACAAGGATTAAAACCTTCATCCCAAATGGAAAAAAAAGTTTTGCCTTTACTTCTACTTTATTAGGGAGGATGAGCTTTGTTGGGTTCAGGTTACACGTGGCTTTGACCCTGAATTCAGCCTGTCCAGAAATAGGTGAACAAACTGGCCAAATTTCAACAGTTTGCCCACCGAAACCCCTGGCTGCTAAATGACAGATTACTGCTGGCTTCTGTTTGTAAAAAACAGGTTGGAGATCCTGAATGACGCCATTTACCACAATGTGATTGATGTTGCTTTCACATTGGGGGACATTGTTTATTTTGTTTTTCTAATAAAGAACTTTTTTCATGATTTGAATGTTTTTATTTACAGTAGTTTTTCACTTTTTACTATGTATCTTGTACTCATTCATCTAAATGAGGGTGGATATCTGCGGCCCACCTTGTTATAAAATGAGCTTCCAGATTCCAATAAGCAAACCTCCACATTTCTTTTGAGGGACATGATGTAGGAATTAAAAAAAAAAATCCTGTGAGGTCTCCCTTAAAATTCATCTGTTTTTTCAGACATGCAGCTCCAGGGCTGACTTTAAGGCAGGCCAAAAGGGGCAGCTGCCCTGGGCCCTGTCATTGTTGTGGGGCACAAAGCAGCCGCCTCATACTTGCCAACTATCCCAGTTTAAATTCCCTTGTCCCTTGAAGTTTTAGTCCTGTCCTGTGTCCCGATATCTCAGTGTGAAGTGCTGGTACTAATGCTGCCCAGCTCTGCCCTATTGTTGTGTACAGATGACTCACTTGCAGATCCTCTGTATACATGTAAATAACCGTCATTCATATGTAAACAGCGGAGGCATTACTAAGTAAAGAGCTGCGAGCCGCAGCATTGATATGTAAATAAAGGCGGCAGTCATATGTATCTCATGCTCCCCTGCAGTGAGGAGATGATGTGCTGTAACCTCTAGCAACCAATCAGTGAGCAGTATTACTGTACAGTAATCTCTAGCAACCAATTAACAAGCAGAAATCATTTGCTGTAACCTCTAGCAACTAATCAGTGAGCCATAATGTGTGCTGTAACCTCTAGCAACCAGTCAGTAAGCAGTAATGATATGCTGTAACCGCTGGAAACCAATCACGATTGCTGCCTGATCTGATACAGTAAACTGATTTTAAGTATAGCTGCTATTTATTGTATGTCTCAGAGCAGGTGGAGCGTGAAATTGCATTGGGGGGCAAGAAAAATTTTGCCCAGGGTCCAATCAATTTTAAAGACGGCCCTGTGCAGCCCGAGTGGCCAGGAAAAAGGTTCAACCCCCACTTCTTGAACTGTAGTAGACCACGTGTCTTCAGCATTAGGGGTGTACCTCGTAAGGCGGAAAAGCCTCCCCTTTTTCAAGGCACCTTGTCCCCAATATTGAGGAAGCAAGGACTTTATCCTCGCTAATCCTTTTGCAAATGACAGATCACAGGTCAGCTTCTTAATGCAAACAAATGTACCTGGAATTTTTGGGTGAAGTCTTTTGGTCAACGATGTCACCCAGGATCCCTGTTCTGTTTATCCTCCAGAAGCTGGAGGATATCTACCATTTGGAGACAGTGGAGCTACTGCTGCTAAATGACAGATCTCGGTCGCTGTCTGTGAGCAGGCAATGTCCCTTTTAACCACTCCAGCCCCGGAAGGATTTACCCCCTTCCTGACCAGAGCACATTTGTGGCACTGCGTCGCTATAACTGACAATTGCGCGGTTGTGCGACGTTGTAGCCAAACAAAATTGACGTCCTTTTTTTCCCACAAATAGAGCTTTCTTTTGGTGGTATTTGATCACCTCTGCGGTTTTTATTTTTTGCGTTATTTTTACAAATAAATCTGTGAAAAGTGTGGGGTACATTTGTATTCAGCCCCCCTGAGTCAATACTTTGTAGAACCACCTCTCACTGCAATTACAGCTGCAAGTCTTTTTGGGATGTCTCTACCAGCTTTGCACATCTAGAGAGGGACATTTTTGCCCATTCTTCTTTGCAAAATATCTCAAGCTCTGTCAGATTGGATGGAGAGCATCTGTGAACAGCAATTTCCAAGTCTTGTCACAGATTCTCAATTGGATTAAGGTCTGGACTTTCTGACTGGGCCATTCTAACGCATGAATATGCTTTGATCTAAACCATTCCATTGTAGCTATGGCTGTATGTTTAGGGTCGTTGTCCCGCTGGAAGGTGAACCTCCGCCCCGGTCTCAAGTCTTTTGCAGACTATAACTGGTTTTCTTCTAAGATTTCCCTGTCTTTGACTCCATCCAACTTCTCATCAACTCTGACCAGATTCCCTGCCCCTGCTGAAGAAAAGCATCCCCTCAACATGATGCTGCCACCACCATGTTTCACAGTGTGGATGGTGTGTTCAGGGTAATGTGCAGTGTTAGTTTTCCGCCACACATAGCATTTTGTTTTTAGGCCAAACAGTTAAATTTTGGTCTCATCTGACCAGAGCACCTTCTTCCACATGTTTTCTGTGTCCCCCACATGGCTTCTCGCACTGCAAACAAGACTTCTTATGGCTTTCTTTCAACAATGTCTTTCTTCTTGCCACTCTTCCATAAAGACCAGATTTGTGGAGTGCAGGACTAATAGTTGTCCTATGGACAGATTTTCCCACCTGAGCAGTGGATCTCTGCAGCTCCTCCAGAGTTCCCATGGACCTCTTGGCTGCTTCTCTGATGAATGCTCTCCTTGCCCAGCCTGTCAGTTTAGGTGGACGGCCATGTCTTGGTAGGTTTGCAGTTGTGCCGTACTCTTTCCATATTCAGATGATGGCACAAACAGTGCTCCGTGAGATGTTCAAAGCTTGGGATATTTTTTATAACCTAAACCTGCTTTACACTTCTCCACAACTTCATCCCTGACCTGTCTGGTGTGTTCCTTGGCCTACTTCAGGGATATGCAATTAGTGGACCTCCAGCTGTTGCAGAACTACAAGTCCCTTGATGCAAGACTCTGACAGCCACAAGCATGACACCCAGAGGCAGAGGCATGATGGGACTTGTAGTTTTGCAACAGCTGGAGGTCCGCTACTTGCATATCCCTGGCCTACATGATGCTGTTTGTTCACTAAGGTTCTCTAACAAACCTCTGAGGGCTTCACAGAACATCCGTATTTATACTGAGATTAAACTACACACAGGTGGACTCTATTTACTAGTTAGGTGTAGTTAGGGGTATCAGAATAAAGGGGGCTGAATACAAATGCACACCACACTTTTCAGATATTTATTTGTAAAACATGTGGAAAACAATTTAAAATTTCCTTCCACTTCACAATTATGTGCCACTTTGTGTTGGTCTATCACATAAAATCCCAATAAAATACATTTATGTCTTTGGTTGTAACATGACAAAATGTGGAAAATGGCAAGGGGTATGAATACTTTTTCAAGGCATTGTATAAGCGATGTGTCATGGACATTCTTTTAATGTTTGATTTTAATGGATTAAAAACAATGTTGGATATTTTTATATATAAGAGTACTTACCGTATATACTCGAGTATAAGCCGAGATTTTCAGCCTCTTTTTTGAGGCTGAAAGTGCCCCCCTCGGCTTATACTCGAGTCATCGCTGTCTGCCCGCTCGATCAGCGTGTCGAGCAGACAGACAGCGGCCATTCTGATTCAAAAGCCGCGCCTCCGGCTCCGCCTTCGCCTGTGATAGGCGGAACACTGAATTTCCCAGCAGCCTGTGTTCCGCCTATCACGGACGTCGTATCATCCTCGTACTACGGACGAGGATGATACGACGTCTGTGATAGGCGGAACACAGGCTGCTGGGAAATTCAGTGTTCCGCCTATCACAGGCGAAGGAGGAGGCGCGGCTTTTGAATTTTACAATGGCCGCCGACGAAGAGGGCACGGGACGGAGGCAAGGCAAGGCACGGCACGGCACGGGACGGGACGGGACGGGACGGGACGAAGGCAAGGCACGACACGGGACGGAGGCTCGGGACAAAGGCTCGGGACACAGGTAGGCTGGACACACACACACACACACACACACACACACACACACACACACACACACACACACACACACACACACACACACACACACACACATGGATGGATGGATACACACACACACAGGGATGGATGGATGGATGGAGACACACACACACAGGGATGGATGGATGGATGGATGGAGACACACACACACACAGGGATGGATGGATGGATGGATGGAGACACACACACAGGGATGGATGGATGGATGGATGGAGACACACACACACAGGGATGGATGGATGGATGGACACACACAGGGATGGATGGACGGACACACAGGGATGGACGGACACACAGGGACGGACGGACACACACACAGGGATGGACAGGCATGTCTCACCCTCGGCTTATACACGAGTCAATAAGTTTGCCAGTTTTTTTGGGGGTAAATTGGGGGCCTCGGCTTATATTCGGGTCGGCCTATACTCGAGTATATACGGTATATATATTGTGGTTTCAAACTTCCATTTATTGATGATGGAGGCCACTGTGCTCATTGGGACTTTTAATGCTGCAGAGATTTTTCTGTACCCTTCCCCAGATCTGTGCCTCCATACAATCCTGTCTTGGAGATCTACAGACAATTCCTTGGACTTCATGGCTTGGTTTGTGCTCTGACATGCACTGTTAACTGGGGGATCTTACATAGACAGGTGTGTGCCTTTCCCTATCATGTCCAATCAACTGAATTTACCACAGGTGGACTCCAATCAAGTTGTTGAAACATCTCAAGGATGATCAGTGGAAACAAGAGGCACCTGAGCTCAATTTTGATTGTCATGGCAAAGGCTGTGAATACTTATGTCCATGTGATTTTTTGTTTTGTTTTTTATTTTTAATAAATTTGCAAAAATTACAATAAACGTTGTCCATGTTGTCATTAGGGCCGGTTCACACTGCATGCGATGCGAGGCGACACCGACTTGCCTCGCCGCGACCTGCCGCGACCTCAGCGGCAACTTGCAGATGACTTCTGTATAGAAGTCAATGCAAGTCGCCCCGAGGTCGCCCGAAAGTAGTACAGGAACCTTTTTTCTGAGTCGGAGGGACTCGAGTCGCTGCTCTCAGAACGGTTCCATTGTACAGAACGGGGGCGACTTGTCAGATCGAGGCGAGGCAAGTCGTGTCGCCTCGCATCGCCCGCAGTGTGAACCGGCTCTTATGGGGTCTTGTTTGTAGAATTTTCAGGAAAATAATAAATGTAATCAATTTTGGAATAAGTCAGTAACATAACAAAATGTGGAAAAAGTGAAGGGCTGTAAATACTTTCCGGATGCGCTGTATCTGAGCGTAGATAGAACATTTGTACACTTTCATACCGTTTCTATTTCTTGTCTTGCTGCAGTGTCTAATGCACAGTTATGCCCCATACACACGGTTGGACATTTCGATGACAAAATCCATCTGAATTTTTCCAACGGATTTTGGCCGAAACTTGTCTTGCATACACATGGTCGCACAAAGTTGTCGGACAATCTGATCGTTCGGAATGAGGTGACGTTATACACGTACGACGGGACTACGTAGAGGCCAGTAGCCAATAACTTTTGTCTCCAAATTTTCTCTGAGCATGCGTGGCACTTTGTGCGTCGGAATTCTCTACACACGATCGGAAAAAGTCCGATCGGATTTTGTTTTCGGAAAATTTTAGATCCAGCTCTCAAACTTTTTCCGTCGGAAATTCCGATAGAAAAAGTCCGATAGAGCCCACACACGACCGGATTTTCCGACAAGATAATCCGATCGGACTTTTTCCGTCGGAATTTCCGACCGTGTGTACGGGGCATAAGCCATTTTAATACAGGAGAGGAGCTAGTACAACTATGCAGAGTGCAGCTTCAATTATAAATAAAATACGCTTAATCAGAATAATTTTATTTATTGTACCTGTGTGGACAACCCATCAAAGTTGGGGGTACTCCATCTGCCAATACATTTATCATATATACAAAAAATGCCAAGAGATAGGAATGCGGACAGCAGTATAGAGCTACCACTGGGTGTACGCAAAAATAGTGGACTATAGTCACTCACAAAGACATGCAGACTGCTGTAATTATACAGATAAAATGTTTTTTCTTTTTTTTATATAAATAATCGTACGATTTTTGGATACACCAGTAGCAGCGAAGTACCCATTTCCCTCTGCCTGTATTCCTATCTCTTGGAATTTTTGTATATATTATTATTATTATACAGGATTTATATAGCGCCAACAGTTTACGCAGCGCTTTACAATATAAAAAGGAGACAATACAGTTATAATACAATAAAATACAAGAGGATTAAGAGGGCTCTGCTCAGAAGAGCTTACAATCTAATAGGGTGGGGCAGGTGGTACAAAAGGTTGTAACTGTGGGGAATGAGCTGATGGAAGTGGTAGAAGCTTAGTTGGAGACGTGATAGGCTTTCCTGAAGAGATGAGTTTTCAGGGATCGCCTGAAGGTAGCAAGAGTAGGAAATAGCCGGACCAGTAGAGGTAGCGAGTTCCAGAGGATGGGAGAGACTCTGGAGAAATCCTGGAGACGAACATGGGAGGAGGAGACAAGAGAGCTTGAGAGTAGGTCTTGAGAAGAATGGAGAGGACAATTTGGGTGATATAAGCTGGAGTTCAGCTTTAATTTCTTGCATTACCTCCTCTTACCCTTCAAATCTGAAAATGAATTAAATCATGGCGGTAAAAATGGTCTTCCAACTATACAATCCTTTTTAACCGTTATTTTTTCTGTTCTTGTCCAAATGTAGAATATAAAGTAGTAGAAGATTAGTTGGAGTTGTGATAGGCTTTCCTGAAGAGATGTGTTTTCAGGGATCCCCTAAAGGTAGCAAGAGTAGGGGATAGCCGGACCGTTGGAGGTAGCGAGTTCCAGAGGATGGGAGAGGCTCTGGGGAAATCCTGGAGACGAGCATGGGAGGAGGAGACGAGAGAGCTTGATAGTAGGAGGTCTTGAGAAGAATGGAGAGGACAATTTGGGTGATATAATCTGGAGTTCAGCTTTAATTTCTTGCATTACCTCCTCTTACCCTTCAAATCTGAAATGGAATTAAATAATGGCGGTAAAAATGGTCTTCCAACTATACAAACCTTTTTAACTTATTTTTTTCTGTTCTTGTCCAAATGTAGAATATAAATTAGAGTTTGAAGCACAACGTAAGTTTTTGTGTAGACCGAGCCTTTACGATCTTTGTCCCTTAAAGCTGTCTCCGACCAGCAGCTTTGGCTATAAAAGGTTCTGTGCATTAACAAACTCTGATGGTCAAACAAAGGCCAGCCAGAGAGGCACAAATCTTGTTCCTTTTTACTCGATAATCTGGTTTGTCAGCTCCCGTTTAGTAGCAGCCCTAACATGTCCTGCCCGTTGATCCATACAAGTGGCCTTTCACGGCCACGGCCGCTTCCTCGCAGTTTAATAGCTTCACAGAAATTCTTTCATCTTCTTTTTTTACATTTTTTTTTTATTGTTGACCTCCATCTTTCCTCTGTTCCCATCTTAAGGCTCAAAGAGAAATTTGCGTTCGGTTAGGACTGCGCAGGCCCCTGACCCGCGTGTATTCTGAAGAGGCACTTCTTAAGACCTTATTGATGGCTTCCATTCTCCTCCTGTGGGCCAAAGCGCTCCTTAACTGGACAGGAAACACACAAGCTCAGCTGGAGGCCCGATTGTCCGCTCTTTCATTAGCAAGACAAAGACCTTCTTGGAATTCTACCTCATACAACCGGGCTCCTCTTATGAAAATTTCTTAAGGAAGTGGCAGCTCTCACTGAGAATGGAATTCCTTCAGTTAAATAGGCAATAAGGATAGATTATTTTTATGACAACAGAGCCTCGGATAAAACCCCTGGAGGGTGGACGTTAAATTTTCCTGCCTTCAGTGAAGGGGGAGAGCAAAAAAAAAGCGTTATTGATCTATTGAAATCTGGTCATTGTTAGGAAAATGAGTAACATTATGCAGGTGGTGGGTATCTAATTAGAATATGTGTTCAGCATGGGAAAAAAAAAAAGAAAGTGGAGGAATCTGAACTTGAACTATAGTCTGTATTGGGCTGAATAACAATGTAGCAATCTACACGTACCGGCCACTTTATTAGATACACCTTGCTAGTACCGGGTTGGACCCTACTTTTGTCTTCAGAACTGCCTTCATTCTTTGTGGCATAAATTAAACAAGGTGTTGGAAACGTTCCTCAGAGATTTTGGTCCATATTGACATGATGGCATAACACAGTTGCTGCAGATTTGTTGGCTGCACATTCATAATGTGAACCTTCCATTCCACCACATCCCAAAGGTGCTCTATAGCAGTGGTCATCAACCCTGTCCTCCAGGCCCACTGATAGGCCAGGTTTTATGTATTACCTTGGGGAGATAAAGACTATACTGCAATCACTGAGCAGGAAATGATGAACACGCCTGTGATGTATTTCAGTTATCTTGTAAAACTGGCCTGTTAGTGGGCCCTGAGGAGAGGGTTGATGACCACTGCTCTATAGGATGGAGACCTGCTGACTGTGGAGGCCATTGGAGTGCAGTGACCTCATTGTCCAGTGGTGAGATGATTGGAGCTTTGTGACATGGTGTATTATCCTGCTGGAAGGAGCCATCAGAAGATGAGGACACTGTAGTCATAAAGGGATAGACATGGTCACCAACAATACTCAGGTAGGCCGTGTTGTATAAACGATGTTCAATTGGTACTAAGGGGCCCAAAGTGTGCCAAGAAAATATCCCCAACACCATTACACCACCACCACCAGCCTGAACCGTTGATACAAGGCAGGATGGATCCATGCTTTCATGTTGTTTACGCCAAATTCTGACCCGACCATCTGAATGTTTCAGCTGAGATCGAGACTCCAATTTTGGTGAGGCTGTGCGAATTGTAGCCTCAGTTTCCTGTTCTTAGCTGACAAGAGTGGCACCCGGTGTGGTCTTCTGCTGGTGTAGCCCATCTGCTTCAATGTTTGATGTGTTGTGCATTCAGAGATGGTATTCTGCATATCTCGGTTGTAACGAGTGCTTATTTGAGTTACTGTTGCCTTTCTATCATCTCAAACAAGTCTGCCCATTCTCCTCTGACATCAACAAGGCATTTTCCTCCACACAACTTCCGCTCGCTGGATATTTTCTCTTTTTTGGACCATTCTCTGTAAACCTGAGAGATGGTTGTGTGTGAAAATCCCAGCAGATGAGCAGTTTATGAAATACTCAGACCACCCCACCTGGCACCAAGAACCATGCCACGTTCAAAGTCACTTAAATCCCCTTTCTTCCCCATTCTGATGCTCGGCTTGAACGTCAGCAAATCATCTTCACCCTGTCTAGATGCCTAAATGATGGTGATGAGGGGGCTAGAGAGCAGGGGGTCTTGAGAGGAACGAAGAGAATGGTTTGGTCAGTATTTTGAGGCAAGGTTAGTGATGTAGCTGGAGGCAAAGCTCTGGAAGGCTTTGTAAGTTGTTGTTAGCATTTTGAATTTAATTTGTTGGGTGAGCAGAGGCCAGTGCTGAGATTGGCAGAGAGGGGTAGCAGACACTGAACGGTTGGTGAATGGGTTAATTATCCTGGTGACCATTGTTGTCAGGACTTATAGTGAAGAAAAGTCCAAAATTGAGTGTTGTCACCAGAACTGGTTGCAGTGACAACTGTCTAATGCCGCGTACACACGATCAGAATTCCAGCCAGAAAAAGACAGATGAGAGCTTTTCATCGGAAAATGCGACCGTGTGTATGCTCCATCGGAATTTAGCTGTCCGAATTTCTGCCAGCCAAAAATTGATAACATGTTCTCAATTTTCCAGACGGAAAAACTTTCTGTCGGAAATTCCGATCGTGTGTATGCAATTCCGACACACCAAAAATCACGCATGCTCAGATTCAAATACGAGACGGAAGCTATTGGCTACTGGCTATTGAACTTACTTTTTCTAGTCCCGTCGTACATGTTGTACGTCCCCGCGTTCTGAAACGATCGGAATTTAGTGTGACCGTGTGTAGGCAAGACAGCTTGAGCGGAATTCCGTCTTGAAAACCATCAGAGCTTTTTCCGACGAGAATTTCCGATCGTGTGTACGTGGCATTAGAGGGCTCACCTCACTTTGGAATGCTTTCCTTTTACTTGCTGATGTTTCAACAGGAAGTGGAGGAAAAACTCTCAAATGGGACACTAATAGTTAGAAAAGTATTAATGGAGGTTTTAACCATTCCCTACTCTATCCAAAATGTAAAAACGTCAACCAACCACCCAAAATCCCCTGAAAGTACAAAAATATTGTATGGAGGATCAAACATGGATGCCACTAAAACACCGACTTTATTGCAACAATTAAAAGTCCAAGACAACATCACAGCACAGCAAGAAAGCCGAACCTGTTAACGCGTTTCACACTGAATGACACTTAGGCCGCGTACACACGGGCGGATTGTCTGCCCAACTAAGTTCGTCAGACAATCCGACAGACAGTCCGTCCAACTTTTAAATGAACGGACTTGACCACACACGATGAACAGACAGTCCGCTGAAAGCGTGCGCGATGACGTGTACAGCACGTACGACGGGACTAGAAATACGACGTCCAATACACTGCAATGCAACCTTCGGCGTGTAAATCCTTTCTGAGCATGCGCCATACTTAGTCCGTCCAACTTGCCTACACACGAGAGGACTGTCCGCTGAAACCAAGTTTGGACGGACAAAATTACGGAAATTCCGAAAGACTTAGTCCGTCAGACTGTCAGCTGAAAAAGTCAGCTGAAGCCCACACACTAAGTTGGGCAGACAATCCGCCCGTGTGTACGCGGCCTTACTCATAACAGCTCCTGTTATACGTCATTTGGAGTGAAATTTGTTTACAGGTTCTCTTTTCTTATTCTATTGTTATGTTGTCTTGGACTTTTAATTGCTATAATAAAGAAGTTGGTGTTTAACTGGCATCAGTGCGTGGTCATCTATACAAGATTTTTCTACTTTTTGCAGTTGCCGGAGCAGCACCTGAATTTTAGCAGGGCAAGATCAGCGTGGAACATGGTGTGGTGCATTAATGCTGTGGACAATCACAATACCCTGTTCGTTTAATTTTACTTGCATATTATTCGGGATTTAAAGGGAACACCAGTTCATCTTGTTTACTTTAACTTATTTTGTTAAGAGAACTGTTTCTACTCCCTTAACAGATCAAACCTATTGTCTAGACTGCTCATGGCATTGTCTTTGAAAAAAACGATTGTTATATCAGTGAGTCATTGATGGATGGGTCTTACCATGGTTCGTGGATAACTAACAGTTGAGGACATGTGGACTATTGGAAGTCCTTAAAAAGCCTCTATTAGTGAGGACAGAGACCTGGGCACCATTATCTCCGCAGGGATCTGACTACTTAGAGAGCTGCTAATGATTTAATCCACGTGCTGGCAAGGGAGGCTTGGGGGGTGGTTTGGATGAGACCTCACAAAAAGTCCCAGTGGAGAGGAAGAAAGAAAGATATAGGAAACAATTAGCATTCAGCAAATAAGATGTTGCAGAAAGATTGTAACAACATCCCCTTAATAATGGAGAGGATCTAATTAGACACAGAAGAAGGTCTTATTCCTGAATACCCAACTCTTCATTCATCTTTGATACTTGACTAGCCTTGCTCAACCTTTTAAACAGAGGAACCCTTGAAAAAAAATGTCCGTGGCTAAGAAAACCCCTAATAAATGATTACATCCACAGCTCATGGTGCACAAGCAGCTTGATTCGTAATCTATAGATATAATAACAAATAGAATAAAGATAGCGGAGTACAGATTATATTTGACACCCAGAGAAGATCATATTTTAACACCCCACTGCTCTATTTATATTCAATATTAATCATGAAATAGAATATATAATAATATTGTTCAAAAAAGAAATAGACAGTTAAAATGAAAGAGCACGCTTACATAGTGGCCAATGGCGGACACATCTTGGAGCATATTAGGACAGCCATATCGTGAAGAGGGTCCTGGGACCACTTGAAAATCAGGTTTGGCTTAACTGATTATACACATTTTGAGAGCTACCTTTTTGGCGTATACAATTACTGTTTAAGTCCTACATTAGGGAAAGCCTGGTGAATTATTCATAATGCCGCGTACACACGACCAGACTTTTCAAGGGACTAGGTCCGACGGTCTTTCCAACGGACTTTCGGCGGAGTTCCGACTGACTTTCCCAATGAACGGACTTGGCCACACACAATCACACCAAAGTCCGACGGATTCGAACGTGATGACATATGACTGGACTAGAATAAGGAAGTTCATAGCCAGTAGCCAATAGCTGCCCTAGCGTCGGTTTTTGTCCATCGGACTAGCATACACACGAATGGATTTCTCGGTCCGGCGGAGTTCCGGTGGAAACATTTAAAACATGTTCTATTTCTAAAGTCCGCCGGATTTTTGGCAAGCAAAGGTCCGATGGAGCCCACACAAGATTGAATTGTCCGACGGACTCGTTCTGTCGGACCTTTGCTATCAAAATGTCCGGTTGTGTGTACACGGCATAAGATTCCTGAAGTACCTGTAACACAATCCAAGCAGTGCTACTTGAAGCCTCCTTTGCTCATATCTTGTTGGCTCCCCCTCCACCTCAGGTGCTGGTCCCAACAGGAGCACATCCCACTTTAGACATCCACAACCATACCAAGCTTGGGCCTGTGGATGTCAACCGTATCACAAAGAAAAAGTTCCACCAACTGCTTAATCTCTGCCTGTTGGTCATGCTCCTTTGATGCGTTTCACCCAAATTGAGTTTAAGTGTAGAGCCCAATCCGGGTGAAACACCTCAGTGGGGCGTGGCCAATGGATGGGGACTGAGCTGATGCTGGAACTTTTTCTATGAGATACGGTTGACATTCACGTGCATACCTGCAATATTTTTAGCATAGCTAAGACAACAGATTGCTTTATTTGTAGATTGTAAGCTCTAGCAAGTAGAGCTCTCTGATTCCTACTGCATTAAATTGTATTGTTATTGTACTGTCTACCCTCATATTGTTGATAAATTACTGAATAAGTGTCAGGGCTGGGCTCAGCCCTTCCTTCTCTGAGCTGGCCGCTCAGCTGTCGGCTAATTGCCAGCTCCTATCTCTCCATAGTGACTTGATGATATCCTGCTCGTCAGTCCGGCCTACTTAAAGAGGGATTCCACCAAAAAAAAATATTAAAAGCCAGCAGCTATAAATACTACAGCTGCTGACTTTTAATAAATGGACACTCACCTGTCCCGGGTTCCAGCGATGCCGGCAGCCGAGGCCGATCGATCGCTCGGCCCTCGGCTGCTGTCGCCACCATTCTAGGTGAGGGAATCAGAAAGTGAAGCGAATCGGCTTCACTTCCCGGTTCCCTACTGCGCATGCGCGAGCCGCGACGCGCAATAGGAAATCTCCGCGCTGTCACTGGGACCCGTGTGTGTCCCAGCAGACAGCGCGGCAGGGCAGGAAATGGCGTAGACTCCCACGGGAGTCTATGCCCGGAAGTGGGTGAAAATACCTGTCTTTGACAGGTATCTCCACCCCCTCCCCCCTGAAAGGTGTCAATTGTGACACCGGAGGGGGGGAGGGATCTGATCAGCGGAGGTTCCACTTTAGGGTGGAATCCGGCTTTAAGCCATCCAGCCCAGATGATCTCTGCCTTCACCCTGGTAACTTCTCTAGAGATACCCTTCTGTGTTCCTGTTAAAGACTTGCTTGGCTGACATTCCTTCTGGCTCCAGATCCTGCTTGCTGTTCTACTACGCTCATCTCTGGCTTGTCTGACTATCCATTCCGGTTCTTGAACTCCGGCTATGTTTTGACTACGTTTACTCTGTTTACCTTTTTTTATTATTATTAAATATGTGAGATTTGAATGTACTTTTGTCTCAGTCTGATTTGTGGTTTATGACAATAAGGCCCTTGCAAGTGAATTCAACCTAAAATATGTTCTGCTTTTGGTGAATATGGTATGTAAATATCTTTTAATTGGCAATCCGTGCTGCCAGTCAGTGCCCATTAGTGCCGCCTATCAGTGTCTCCTCATCAGTGCCGCCTATCAGTGCCCATCAGTGCTGCCTATCAGCGCCATTCAGTTCTGTCTATTAGTGCCCATCAGTGCCACCTATTTGTGCCCATTAGTGCTGTATATCAATGGAGCCTCATTAGTGCCCACCATTGCCACCTCATCAGTTCACATCAGTGCAGCCTCATCAGAGCACATCACTGAAGGAGAATAATTACCTGTTTGTAAAAAAAGAACCTTTTTTTTTCAAAATGTTTGGTCTTTTTTTTGTTTGTTTAGCAAAAAATCCAGTGGTGAATAGATATCAGCAAATGAAAGCTCTATTTGTCTGGGAAAAAAAAGCGTTGCATGATCACGCAATTGTGATTCAAAGTGCGACCGCGCTGAAAGCTGAAAATTGGCCTGGACAGAAAGGGGGTAAAAGTGCCCAGTAGGCAAGTAGTTAAAACAACAAGTAAATATAATTTACTTTCCTATCTATTAACTAAAGCTAGCAGCATAAAGATTCAAAATACTCAATGTTGATTAAAAGGGCAAAGTTCCACTTTATGCTTTGTTTTTTTTTGTAGCTATAAAAAGGTGCAAAAATAGTAACTTAAAAAATCTAAAGACACTAAAGGAAAATCCACTTTGCACTGCAAGTGCACTTGGAAGTAAAGTCGCTGTAGATCCGAGGGGGACATACAAGGCAAATAAAAAATAGCATTTTAGCTTGCACATGATTGGATGATAAAATCAGCAGAGCTTCCACTCATTTCAAATCTACCTCTTAGATTCCTGACGATGCTCTAATGCGAAACGCGTAGGAGTTGTGGGAGACCTACGGTCCTTGAATACAAGCCAGGAACAGGTCGGTCCAGTGGAGGGAGATTAACACAACCTGCGGAACATCAGTGGCTTGCC
Source organism: Lithobates pipiens (assembly GCF_037356315.1). Classification (NCBI taxonomy): domain Eukaryota; kingdom Metazoa; phylum Chordata; class Amphibia; order Anura; family Ranidae; genus Lithobates; species Lithobates pipiens. The sequence goes on along the minus strand of NW_027507764.1, from coordinate 560,544,497 downwards.
CGATTTTAGAACGGTTTTCTCATTGCTGGAAAGGCTTGGTGTCGGCCAATAGACACATTGAAATGTGCGTGCAATACGTTTTTTATAGATTTTTCCATTAAAGTTAAAATGATTTTACACTATATTGGTTCCATTTAATTTTGTATGAATATATGGACGTTGAGGAATTGCTAATGGGAGGAATGCGTTGTGGATTGGTTATCCGTTGAATGAACCGAAGGCTTACTGATTGGGGACATCTGGTGAGTGGCCATTCTGCTCGGTGACGGTGGCACAGATTTGGTTATTTTAGTTGACACAAGTGGACTTTTGATTAGAAGATGATCGGTGATTAAGACGGCACAGTTGGAGCAATCGAATTAAAATATCGCACAATAAGGACGCTATATTTTTTGCAATTATAAATCAATGTCTTGTGTATATATTTTGGATAATATGGGGGCATAGTGATTATTTAGTGAATATAAATATTATTAAGCATATTCTATTGAGAAGGGGGTAGTATAAATAGTGAGTGGGAGGCGCAATCCCCTAAAGATATACATATACATCATCCACTTACCCTAGTTTTTCTGGGGGGGGGGCTAAGACTGGGATTGCAGCGGACCCTCAAGCACAGCAAGGGGGAGGTTGAGCGCCGGTACAACTTGGTATTTTTGATTAACTAAAGCTAGCAGCATAAAGATTCAAAATACTCAATGTTGATTAAAAGGGCCACTTTATGCTTTGTTTTTTTTTGTAGCTATAAAAAGGTGCAAGAATAGTAACTTAAAAAATCTAAAGACACAGTGGGGCTTTACTAAAGGAAAATCCACTTTGCACTGCAAGTGCACTTGGAAGTAAAGTCGCTGTAGATCCGAGGGGGGACATACAAGGCAAATAAAAAATAGTATTTTAGCTTGCACATGATTGGATGATAAAATCAGCAGAACTTCCACTCATTTCAGATCTACCTCTTAGATTTAGAGCGGATGCAGAGCAAAGCGGATTTGCCTTTCGTAAATAACCCCCAGTACCCAAGAATGTATTTGTATTTTATCCTTATTTATTTTTATTTTTTTTATTCTTATATATTACAAATATCAACTGACAGTACAGAACACATAAATACAATTTATAAAAACTTATTATGCACTGTTTTTTTTTAAAACGAACATCCTATTTTCACACTTCTTTGTGTGAAAAACACATCAAATAGCACAATTTCACCAAAAGAGCTCAAAAACAAAAAATCAAAAAAAAAAAAAGGAAGGAAGGAGGACTTCCTTTGCAGGCTTAAAAAAACACCATAATTCCCCTTGCAAATTGACTCCAATGCATTGTGTGTAGCCAAAATATAAAATATATGAAATTATTTGGTATGGAGAGCCGTCTTGTTTGCTCAATCCTACTCTACTGTACTTCAAAATGGTTCAGGGTTGGACATTTTGGTTGTTTTGGCCTACCTTACTATCTACTGTCTGGTTGTACTGCGTTGTTATTCACCTTAGCAAATAATTGCCAGGTAGCTGTTTAGTCGGTTTCCATAAAACCATAATTTTGCAGATTCCAATGTAGCTTTTTAGGGGAAGGCAAAAAGCTTGGACAATGTTGTGTGGGAAGGAATAGATGCTAATCCACCTTGTTCTCTCTCTTCATTCCCTTCCGGCATTGTCCAGTCACACATCTACCCCACTGAGCTATTATGGCCCCTTGATCTCCATCTTTTCCAATGAACTCTTGCTTTTTGGAAACATGTATCTGCTGCCGTGCAGGAGGATAAAAGTGCCGAATGATTGAGATAGCTGCCTCTGCATTCTTTTCTATAATCCCTTGTTAATGTGAACATTGAATTAATCCTGATCTAAGAGAAACCATTCACTTCTGGTCATTCTCAGGCCATAACCAGCAGCATAACCTGGCCCATATAATTTTGTCTCTAGGAAAATTGGCACAGTGTGTTTCTACTCAGTATTTCTACTGCCTCTATACAGTGGTGTGAAAAAGTGTTTGCCCCCTTCCTCATTTCCTGTTCCTTTGCATGTTTGTCACACTTAAGTGTTTCGGAACATCAAACCAATTTAAACAATAGTCAAGGACAACACAAGTAAACACAAAATGCAATTTGTAAATGAAGGTGTTTATTATTAAAGGTGAAAAAAAATCCAAACCATCATCACACTTAAGTGTGACAAACATGCAAAGGAACAGGAAATGAGGAAGCAAACACTTTTTCACACCACTGTATATGAGAGCTTGCCGCTATCAATTATTTGCAAGAAAGCAGTGGGTGTCGGTGTCTTGTCGAATACTGTCCCCCATCGCATAATGTCTGCCCTGTACTGCGCTTGCACGGTACGGAGGACGAGGAGACGCCGAAGGTGTCCGAAGATGAACGGTGCCTGCACACTGAGTTCAGGCCCCACCATCCAAGTGGACATAGTTAGAATAAAAAATTGCCGAACTAAGCGAGGCCGTGCCCGAAGCGTGGCGAGGCGAAGTGAGCCCACCAGGGGCCCTTTATTAAGTGCCATTTTACATCATCTACCGTATGTACACTAGACATGTGCAGAGTGAAATATTTCGTTTCGGAATTTCGTTTTAGTCAGAAAAATTAATTTATTTAGTTACTCCTGAAATTCGTTTTTATTTATTTAATTTTTCTTTCAAAAATTGCATTAGTCCGAAAATCCACATGAATTACGGTTGAATCTGTCTTTGAAGGCTTATGGTGTCTGTCGAATGTATAAAGAAGATTTGACGGAGCTGCTAAACTCTATATAGCCTATAGGTGGAGCATTTGACTCCGGTGTCCTATCATATTGTGTGCCCCATCGGATAGCGTCCGCTGTGTACTGCGCATTGCCGAAGAAGAATGGCGCCTGCGCCGGGAGTCCAGGTTCTAGCCCCACCATGCAAGTGGACATAGAGTTAGAATAATAAGAGCCGAGCGCAGCGAGGCCATGCCCTAAGCAAGCCCACGAGGGGCCCTCTAATATCGGCAGCCCTATGTCAACTTGGATGGTGGGGCTACCACCTCGACTCGTGGCGCAGGCACCATTCATCTTCGGAGGTTTTCCGAAGCTCCTTCTGCTTCGTACTGCGCAAGCGCTGTGCCTGCGCAGTATGGGGCAGACAGTATCCGTTGGCCGGACGCTATATGCCAGAACACCGGAAATGTACGATTGCAGCGTCGTACAGTTTGATGCTCCATCGAATATTATTATAAACATGTGTGTTTTTCGTTGCTTTGTCGAATCTCCATCGTTCATGTTGAATGAATGGTCTCACAGTGTCAGGGGTCAGATAGTGAGTGACTGATAATAACTAATATGGCGGCAACCCATTGTGAGAGTGACATGGAGGCATTGGAGGACGTTCCTGGGCCATCTACAAGTGTTTCTGTATATATATTATACACTTGTTCAAACAGAAACTGGTGGACTGGTGATAGCGATCACTGATCAGACAGGTAACAAGATTCTATAATAATAAATCCCCCTCACAACATAGGCAGCAACACTAGTATCACTATAGGGTTCTCACTCTTGCTTCACTATTGTTCTGCTGCTGTGCTTATGCTTAATAATAATTCGGGTTCTCTGACAAATGACAATTCAAACGGACCAGTTAAGATTGATGTCTTCTAAAACGATTCAGTGTGTGTGTCTCTCTCTGCTAGCAATCATAAGTGAAAGTAAGTTGGCTGTACGTGTGTACTTAGTTCTAGCTATGTTACTGCTCCTCTTCTTTGGTTACAATCAGCCAATAATATTCATCATCATCATTATTTTTATTTTACTTCCCCCACCCAATTCCAGAATCTTTTCTCTCTCTGTCGAATCTTTTCTCTCTATGTTGAATATTTTCTCTCTGTCGAATCTTTTCTCTATATAATCTTGGACTGATAGAGGTAAGGTTAGGCACATTCGACCACAGGTTCAATAGACACAGATTGTTATTGTCAGAGTCACGTCGAATCTCCTATTCTATATCGAACTGTTGTAACAACGAAAACGAAAATAAAGCATTTATTTATGTCGGATCTTTCATTTTTCGGATTCTGCGCTTTCGTTATCGTTTGTCAAAATGAAAATACCTGAAATTCGGACGAAAATGCATTCGGACGAAAACGAATGCACATGTCTAATGTCTACTTGCATGGTGGGGCTTGAACCTGGATTTAGGGCACAAGGTACTATTAAGTGCGCAGGCGCTGTTAATCTTGGGAGACTTTCGGCATCTCCTTGTACTCCGTACTGCGCAAGTGCTGCGCCTGCGCAATACACAGCAGACACTATCCGATGGGGGGGGGGGGCAATTCTCAGCAGAACACTGGCACCTGTTGCATCCATTGCAACTACTAGCAATCCCTGGCCACGTCAGCAAAGGGGTGGAGATATCAGTGAAATCACTACTCTAATATGGCATTTGCCCACATTTGAGCAACGACATTGACCAAATAGGGTCATACCAATTTTGTGTCAATGTATCCAGTGCGCAGTATGTGTAGGAGAAGGTTTATATTTTGCACCACATCCCAAGAATTAAATAGAAAATTGTACAAAAAAACTGGACTTTTAGGGTGCTCAATTATTACACAAGAATAAAAACTAACAACCCATTTTATTTAGTCCATTAAAAACAGATTAAAAACCAATAGCCATATTCTGGTTTAATTTAACAGTACATAACTAAATCAGCATATTTCATGCTACAACAGATCTTACATTCTCAACATATTTCGCCAAGTTTGTGGCTTCTTCAGGAGTTTTGTAGCAAAGTAAACTCAATACAAAACAAAATAGACAATACAAATCTATGCATCATAATACAGATACTCCTCATTTAACGATTTACCTGCTTAACGATCGCTCAGACTTACGACCAGCTCTCCCTACCTGAACGACGTGCTGTAGTTCATTGTATTGTACAGTACAGTACAGAATTTTCGTTTGTGTTCTGTACTTATGAAAATCAAAACAACGTTATTGAGCTGGAGTTTCACTGGAACAGAACCTGGTTATTAAGTGAGTACTTATAGTACATTAACCACTTTCAGACCAGACCATTTTGCACTTATTGCGATTCGGTACTGTGTCGCTTTAACTGACAATTGCGCGGTCGTGCAACGTGGCTCCCAAACAAAATTGACATCCTTTTTTCCCACAAATAGAGCTTTCTTTTGGTGGTAATTGATCACCTGCGGTTTTTATTTTTTGTACAATAAACAAAAATAGAGTGACATTGTGAAAAAAACGCATAATTTTTTACTTTTTGTTATAATAAATATCCCCCAAAAATATACAAAAAATCATTTTTTTCCCTCAGTTTAGGCCGATACGTATTCTTCTACATATTTTTGGTAAAAAAAAATTGCAATAAGTGATTATTGATTGGTTTGCGCAAAAGTTATAGCGTTTACAAAATAGGAGATAGTTTTATGGTATTTTTATTAATAATTTTTTTTTTAACTAGTAATGGCAGCGATCAGCGATTTTTATTGCAAAAGCGACATTGTGGCGGACACATCGGACATTTTTTACACATTTTTGGGACCATTGTCATTTATACAGCAATCAATGCTATACAAATGCATTGATTCCTGTGTAAATTACACTGGCATTGAAGGGGTTAACCAGGGGGTGGCAGTGTAGGGGTTAAGTGTTCCTAGGGGCGCGTTACTAACTGTGGGGGTCTTGGCTTTGTGTTAGTGAACACTGATCTCTGCTCCAATCACATGGAGCAGAGATCAGAGTCACTTGTTGCTAGGCAGAATGGGGAGATGCTGTTTACAACAGCATCTCCCCGTTCAGCCGCCCCGTGAGACGATCGCGGTATCCCCGCGGCAATCGAGTCCGCGGGACCTGCGACCAGACTCACGGGGGTCCCGACCGGCACGTGAGCGAGCTGCCGGCGGCGCGCACCCAATGGCAGGGCGGCATTTAGAAATGGACGTGCCTGCACACCAATATGCCTGCCCGTGCCATTCTGCCAACGTACATCGGCGTGCGCCGGTCGGGAACTGGTTTAACTTGATTTTTCATTTAATTTTAATTTTACATTAAGCACATACAGTTGGCTGAATCAACCCTGGAACATAATATTTTGTCAATGATGTCACTACTATCCCCACCCCTTCCCTTATATAGGCCAGCAGTACAGTTAAGATTGGTCATGTGCATTGGGTTTTACATTTCGGTAGGTGGCAGCAGGCATCGTGATTGACAATGGATTTTAAATGAGGGACTTTTTGGGGGATTTTAATTTTTTTTAACAAAAGACTCAAATGTTTGGGTACCTTTAATTCTAAATTATTATTATTTTTTTTTTTTGTAAATGAGTAGGGGTATCCCTTACTCATTCACATAGGGATGGGGGTGGCATCTGGGGACTCTCTTATTTGCTTCCAGGTTCCAATAAGCCCCCTGGCCACAGACCTTCACAACCACTGGGTCAGGGTTGTGGGAAAGGGGACGTCAACATAGTCTCATCTCATCAATTTAGGGATAAGGTACTTTGCCGGGGAGAGAGGGGGTATCACAGGCGCTATTAGCACACCCTGTGGTTTCTAGTACCTAAAATCTGTAGATTCCCGTTTCTGGAATTACAGGTATGTGTGAATAGCTGCAGCCGCTCACTCCATACAATGCAATGACAGGCTGATGGTGGCTGTAGCTATTTGTGAGTGTTCACACGTTGGTGACTACCTTCAGTGATCATGGCTGGACACATCCTGTGTGCATCCAGCCACAGTCGCAGCTGGTCAAGGCGGCCACCTTCAACCTGTCATTGCACTACCTGGGCTGAGTGGCCACAGCTACTGTATTCGCACACACCTGCAGATCGGCAGATACTTCCCCCTGGAATTGCAGTATAATCCCCCGTGTGGATGTAGCCTGATACACAACAAACAATTCACATCGTTTAGGTGCTATTTGCTCTTGGTGGTACAAGGAATTAAAGATCTTTATAAGCATTGGACATCAATACTTGTGGTTACAGAATTCAATGTCAGCAATGATGCAGGTGAGATGATATATACATTTGCATTTTTCCTTGTAATCAGATCATTATTTCTATTAAGCTGCAAACTAATGGTGACAGCTGCTAAAACCAACAATAAAAAGTAAATGAATCTGTTTGTATCATAAAAATTGTGAAAGTTTAACCAGATTGTTAAATCCCACTTCTGTCCAGGCCATTTTTCAGTTTTCAGCACTGTCATATTTTGAATGACAATTACTCAACCATGCAACACTGTACCTAAATTAATTTTATTTTTTATTTGTAGGCAGATAGAGCTTTCTTTGGGTATTTAATTACCACTGGGTTAGGTAATTTATTTTTTATTATGTAGCACTAACCCCCAAAGAAGCTGCTGGATATTTTTGGGCTTACCGTTACCTTGTGCTTCTCCTTGTTGCATGTCTAGGGGATGTCCCGTGGTAGATGGCCCAGTAACTTTAGACTGACAATAGATCCAGTTGAATGGATTTCATTTGCAATCGTCAACCATTGAACAGTCTTTTAACTTGGGATCAGAGGGTTGGGAAGGAATTCAGGTACTCTCAATGTCAAAGTCTATAAACGCTAAGGAACTTACTTTGACTGCATCCAGAAAATAGCCATTCGCAGCTGGATGAACACTCAGGTTGGACAGTCCCTCTATCACAAGGTCTAGCAGCCAACAAGGTGCTTAGTCAGGAACAAAGTCTTTGTCACAGACATTGTTACAGAACACGTAGGGAAACTAAGCTGTAGAACACTTGGAGGATACCTGGATCTTTTAGCCCACTTAACAATATCCACAAGACCGGATTCTCTCGGTTACTTCAGCCCTTTCAGGCTCTTGTTAAGAAAACCAAACTCATACGTGGTGTTCTTCTAAAGAGTCCTCCCCTGGAATGCTCGAAGTTCAGTGGGTCTCTCCCGAACCGGAGACAGCACCCACCCACCTTGGAATTCCTTAGTTCCCTTGCCTTGGGCTAGCCAGCCCTGAGGCATTAAAAGTTGGGTGGATCCGCACCCCAGGCCATAGCCTTCCTGGGGGCTTTTCATGAGGACCAGGAACATGTAATCAGCACAGCATACTGGACCGGAACCCCCAACCACGTGACGTCTGCATCTTAAATATCCTCTCCCAGATTGCCGCTCCCACTGACCTGACTCCGAAAGAGAGTAACTTAAGCGCCTGACCAGACCATAGTTCTACACCTGCCACCAGAGACAGTGCCCCCCTTGGTCAAGCTGAACATCTCACAGTCCAGTCAGACTGACACAGAAGTCAAATTTAGACAAATAGACCCAAACAAAACTGCAGTTTAGGTAAAGCTTTAACTTTGAAAAACATAGCGCGTGCTCTTCAGGAGCCCGCCACTACAATTATGTAAAGAAAAAAGACCAAACATTTGGAGAAAAAAATGCTTTTCTTTGTTTTTGTTATTAAGTGTTGCGAATAAATAATCTCAATCGCAAATAAATAAGCTCAATAAATAAATAAAAAAAAGAAACATAAAAAATAATTATGTATCATTTAGTCCAGTGGTTCTCAACGTGGGGGTCGAATGAAGATTTGCTGGGGGGGGTCACCGAATCCTTGTTCCTGAAGCCCGCGCTGCTCTCCCAGCCTTTTTTCGGCCGCCCAGCAGAGCTGTTCCTGGAGCCGCCAATTCAGTTCACGGCATGGCTGGGGGACAGAGTCTAGAGGTCAGCTGACTGCTGAGGAATGTGAAGTGGGAGGGGCTGGAGGAGACCCTATCTCCTGATTTCAGCATAGGTGTCACTGCTGTGAGACACCACAAAGTCCGAGACACAGTGAGTAACACTACCTGTGATTATAGTTACTATTAAAAGTCCCCGCTACAGTTCTCAGATCAGCAGATGACCTTGATCACGAGCACCTAATTTGGCTGATCAGAACTCCTCCCAGCACTGCCACTGATCCCAACTCCCACCAGCACTGCCACTGATCCCTACTCCCCCCCCCCCCCCCACACCAAGGAGTAAGAGAAGAAATAAAAATAGAAAATACATGGAAGGGAGACAAAAAGAGGGGGAGGGACAAAGAAAAAGGGAGAGGAAGAACAAGAGAAAGAACAAGACAGTTATAGTGAGGAATGGGGAAATAAAACAAGATATTAGGGTAGAGAGAGATAAAGGGAGAACAAAGAGAAAGAGTGGTACATCCTAAAAATGTACCATAAGGGATTTTAATATTGTACGAGTGGAAGGGACTTGGGGAGTGCTACATGTCCGTAGGTTAGGGGCGCAAATTACTTGTCTGGCCTTGGGTGCTGACAACCCACTCCATGAAAATAATTTTACTGTTAGGAGCAGGGCCATCTTTAATAGTGATTGGACCCTGGGCAAACGTTTTCTTGCAAGCCCCCCCCCCCCCCCCCATAAATTTTCGCTCTCCACCTGCTCCAAGACATACAATAAATAGCACCTAGACTTAAAAGCAGTTTACTGTATCAGATCAGGAAGCAATTGCGTTTGGTTGCCAGAGGTTACAGTGTATCATTACATTTACTGACTGGTTGCTAGAGGTTACATCACACATTAGGGCTCACTGATTAGTTGCTAGATGTTACAGCACATGATTTCTGCTTGTTGATTGGTGCTAGAGATTATTGTACAGTAATACTGCTCACTGGTTGCTAGAGGTTACAGCACATCATCTCCTCGCTGCAAGGGGCATGATATACATATGAATGTCGCCTTTATTTACATATCTATCTGCATGCAGCTATTTACATATGAATGCCGGTTATTTACATGTAAACACAGGATCTGCAGGTAAGTCATCTGTACACAACAATAGGGCAGAGCTGGGCAGGATTAATAGCAGCACTTCACACTGAGATATCAGGACAAAGCAAGGGACTAAAACTTCAAGGGCCAAGGGAATTTAAACTGGGATAGTTTGCAAGTATGAGGCAGCTGCTTTGGGCCCCACAACAATGACAGGGCCCAGGGCAGCTTCCCCTTTTGCCCTGCCTTAAAGAAGGCCCTGGTTAGGGTTCCCCACAACTTGGGAAATTTTATCAAGGGGTCATGGCAACAAAAAGGTTGAGAACCACTGATTTAGTCTATATGAAATGTATCAACCTTGATGTACTATATCATTTCCCAAGACCCTAAAATGCCAGGTTAGTACAAACATCCCCATAACGACCATTTTTTTAAAAAAAAAAAGCTATCCAAGGTACTTAGTAAGAGCCATGGTGAGTTCTTTTGAGTTGTATTTTTTGCCACAATTTTTTTTACAAAGTTTTTATTCTAATAAGTTATTTCTCACACACATTATAGGCATATTTACAAATATACCCCAAATTTACCCCAAGACACATTATTCAACTCCTCCCAAATATGGGCATACCACATGTCTGTTATTTACAGTCTAGATGCATAAAGGGGCCCAAAATCCAAGGAACGCATTCAGGGTTTCAAAGGACATAATTTTGCATCTGAATGCAAAAAACACACCCCAGCTCCACCGCTTGTGTCTGAAGTGAAAATGCTGAATACCAGTGCACAGACTGGAATGTCGGTGGACCCATGCAATAAAGTCCACTGTAGAACAAAGACAGCAATTCAGTGCTCCTCTTATTAATCTTTATTAGCTACATAGCATAGAAACAGTACAAAATGCTAACATGTTTCGGCCATTGCAGTCTTCCTCATGAATTACACATCTAATTTGTTGACTACCTTTCACATTTCCTAAGGCCCAGAAGTGCAATGACAGGAGAAAAAACAGTAAAACACAGTATTTTCTAAAAAGCGCCTTTTTGCCACAAGTTTTGCAAAATGCAGAAAGAAAATATATATATATATATATATTTTTTTTTTTTTACAGAAAGTTGTCAACTGGTTGTTGTCAACCTAGCTGCATAGAGGAGCCAAAAATTCAAGGAGCACCTTCAAGTCTTCAAAGGGTATAACTTACGCATCTAATTTCCTGAGTACCTATCACATTCCTTGAGACCCTGAAGTGCCAGAGCAGTGGAAACACCCAAGGTATTTTCTATGTGGCATAACAAATCTTTAAAAATGTTCATTTTTTTACCACAATTTTTGGAAAATGCAGAAAAAAAATGAAAATTTTTTTTTAACACAAAGTTGTCAATTAACCACTTGATGTCCACACTATACAGTGGTGTGAAAAAGTGTTTGCCCCCTTCCTCATTTCCTGTTCCTTTGCATGTTTGTCACACTTAAGTGTTTCGGAACATCAAACCAATTTAAACAATAGTCAAGGACAACATAAGTAAACACAAAATGCAATTTGTAAATTAAGGTGTTTATTATTAAAGGTGAAAAAAAATCCAAACCATCATGGCCCTGTGTGAAAAAGTGATTGTCCCCCTAAACCTAATAACTGGTTGGGCCACCCTTAGCAGCAACAACTGCAACCAAGCGTTTGCGATAACGTGCAATGAGGCTTTTACAGCGTCCTGGAGGAATTTTGGCCCACTCATCTTTGCAGAATTGTCCTAATTCAGTTACATTAGAGGGTTTTCGAGCATGAACGGCCCTTTTAAGGTCATACCACAACATCTCAATAGGATTCAGGTCAGGACTTTGGCTAGGCCACTCCAAAGTCTTCATTTTGTTTTTCTTCAGCCATTCGGTGGTGGACTTGCTGGTGTGTTTAGGATCATTGTCCTGCTGCAGAACCCAAGTTCGTTTCAGCTTGAGTACACGAACAGATGGTCGGACATTCTCCTTCAGGATCTCTTGGTAGACAGCAGAATTCATAGTTCCTTTTATCACGGCAAGTCTTCCAGGTCCTGAAGCAGCAAAACAGCCCCAGACCATCACACTACCACCACCATATTTTACTGTTGGTATAATGTTCTTTTTATGAAATGCAGTATTCCTTCTACGCCAGATATACTTGGACACACACCTTCCAAAGAGTTCCACTTTTGTCTCATCGGTCCACAGAATGTTGTCTCAAAAGTCTTGGGGATCATCAAGATGAGTTGTGGAGAAATTGAGACGAGCTTTGATGTTCTTTTTGCTCAGCAGTGGTTTTCTCCTTGGAACTCTGCCATGCAGGCCATTTTTGCCCAGTCTTTTCCTGATGGTGGAGGCATGAACGCTGACCTTAACTGAGGCAAGTGAGGCCTGCAGTTCCTTGGACGTTGTTGTGGGGTCTTTTGTGACCTCTTGGATGAGTCGTCGCTGCGCTCTTGGGGTCATTTTGGGCGGCCGGCCACTCCTGGGAAGGTTCACCACTGTTCTATGTCTTCGCCATTTGTGGATAATGGCTCTCACTGTGGTTCGCTGGATTCCCAAAGCTTTGGAAATGGCTTTATAACCCTTTCCAGACTGATAGATCTCAATTACTTTCTTTCTCAATTGTTCCTGAATTTCTTTGGGTCTCGGCATGATGTGTAGCTTTTAAGGATCTTCTGGTGGACCTTACTGTGTCAAGCAGCTCCTATTTAAGTGATGCCTTGATTGTGAACAGGTGTGGCAATAATCAGGCCTGGGTGTGGCTAGAGAAATTTAACTCAGGTGTGGACAACCACAGTTATAGTATGTTTTAACAAGGGGGCAATCACTTTTTCACACAGGGCCATGATGGTTTGGATTTTTTTTCACCTTTAATAATAAACACCTTCATTTACAAATTGCATTTTGTGTTTACTTGTGTTGTCCTTGACTATTGTTTAAATTGGTTTGATGTTCCGAAACACTTAAGTGTGACAAACATGCAAAGGAACAGGAAATGAGGAAGGGGGCAAACACTTTTTCACACCACTGTAGCCGAAAGATGGCTACAGCACAGACCTCAAATGCTGGGAGGACATACATGTACGTCCTCCCATTCGCATGCTCTGTGATCACTAAATAGTTATTCGGTCTCGGCTGATCACAGAGCAGGGTAAAGGGACAATCACAGCGGGCCCTTTAGCATGTAATCAGCTGTCAGCCAATGACAGCTGATCAGGAAGTAAACAGAAGCCAGTTACTGGCTTTTTTTTCTCTTCACGTTGCCAGCATGAAGAAAAGAATAAAACCGGTAACTGGCTTCTGTTAGAGGGACATCGGTCCCCCTAAGTGCAAACCAATGTTGCTAATCAGTGCCCTCCAGTGCTGCAAATCCATGCCCACCAGTGCATTCTATCAGTGCCCATAAGTACTGTTAATCAGTGCCTACCAGTGCCCCCTACAGTGTTCATCAGTGCTGCCAATCAGTGCCTCCTGATCAGTGCCCACCAGTGCCTTCTATCAGTGTCCATCAGTGCCACCTATCAGTGCCCATCAGTGCCATCTATTAGTGCCATCACTTCATGCCACCTATCAGTGCTCATCAAGTGCAACCTCATCAGTGCCCACCAGTGCCACCTATCAATGCCCATCAGTGCTGCCTATCAGTGCCCATCAGTGCCACTTATCAATACCCATCAGTGCTGCATCATATGTGCTCATCAGTGCCACCTCATCAGTGCATAAAATTTTATAACAAAGTATGATGTTTGATTAGTAAAAAAATAAAAAACACAGTGGGGATTGAATACCACCAAAAGAAAGCTCTATTTGTGTGAAAAAAATTGATTTGGGTACAGTGTTGCATGACCGTGCAATTGTCATTCAAAGTGTGAAAGCTGGAAATTGGCCTGGGCCAGGAGGGGGTATAAGTGCCCAGTAAGCAAGTGGTTAATAGGATATTTCTAACACACAACCTAAGCATAATTATAGTTATACTCCAGAATACATTCTACTACACATCCTGAGTATGGGGATATCACGTGTGAGGCTTTCTCACAGTCTAACCGGTAGCTGCATAGAGAGGCCCAAAATCCAGGGTGCACCTTCACCCTACAGTGGAAGTGTGTTTGGCTGTAAAATAGGGCATTATAGGTGCTGCTTAAGTAGAGGGTAGCCACAAAGGATTTGAAAGTGCATCTGGGGCACTAGTATGGGCCTTAATTCATTGTGGCTGATGTTATAACACCCCGCTACTTCTTGGTGTAGTACTTGTCACTTCACTAGGATATGATGAACTACTGATGCTTGCCTGGTGCAGTTCAGGAGGATATTCAATATGTCTTTTAGTAGGGACCCTTTCATCCTCTGTATCAGAGCTGGCCATTATTGAACTGCTGCTTTATTCATAAGAGAATCTGACATAAGAGAGTTCCTCCCTGCTACTCTCATTTATCTTGCTCAGAATTTGAAGAGCCTCCCCACTTGTGTACCTTTTTTTGGGACATGTTTGGTAGTAGCTGTACTGGTGCCTGATAAGCTGGATAGTTCTGGTTGGTGTTCAGGTTACTGACACTGGTGACACTGTACTGGTGAGGCAATGATCAGAAAACTGTTGTTGGCTTGAATGGCTTTGCTGAGATTGGCACTGGTGTGGCTAGCATTCAGGACAATGTTGCTGTCTTGACTGGCTCTGCTGTCACTGTCGCTGGTCTGGTGACACTGTCGTTGGTGTGGTGGGAAAACTGTTGCTGACTGCACTGGTCTGGCAAACCTAGAACTGGTGTGGCAGTGGTTAGGTAGGAACATTGCTGGCTGGATCACACTGCTCTGGCGACACTGTGACTAATGCGACTAGCGATTATGAAAACAGAGGCTGGCTTACACTGGTCTGGCGACATTGTGACAGATGGAGCTAGCGATTAGCAGCACAATTGCTGGCTTAAACTGGGTAGACGCCTCCACTGGTGTGGCGGTGATCAGAAACACTATTGCTGGCTCACAATGGTCTGGTAGTAATCAAGAACACGATTTCTGGTGTAATCTGGTTTGGTGACACTGTAAATGATGTGGCTAAGGATTAATAACACTGTTTGTGGCTTATAGTGGGCTGGTAACACATATATTGGTGTGATGGAGATCAGCAACACTGTCCATAAAAGTGAATGACTGTACTTGTGTAAACCAAAGTCATTTTATAATTTGCATAAAAGCCATTTAACTCTTAAAGAAAGTTGTATTTTTCAGGGCAAATGTAACATTTCCTAATACACTAAAAAATTACATTATAAGAGAAAGTAGTCAAAGTACATTCAACCAGAAGATAAAATAGCCCAAGAGCATTCAACCAGAAGTAAATAAAAGTAGCCCTAAAATGATAGCCCAAGAACATCCAACCAGCAGAGGAAACCGCCTAAAACATTAGCCTAAGAACATTCAATCAGAAGTGAAAAAAGCCTTAAAGTGATTGTAAAGGCTTGTTTATTTTTTATTTTTTTAAATAACAAACATGTCATACTTACCTCCACTGTGCAGCTCATTTTACACACATATCCCCAGATCCTCGACTTCTGGGCCCCCCGGTGGCTCTCGCAGCTCCCCCCCACATAAGATACAGCCAGGACTCCATGCAGAGAGCGACACCTCTGAGTGAATTCCAAGGCTCAGGTAAGTAAAACTGGGGGGGGGGGTTCGTGACTGACAAAAAATGTTATACCTTATTGCATAGGATGCATTAAGGTGAAAAAACAGAAGGGTTTACAATCCCTTTAAATAATAGTGTAAGAAAATTCAACCAGAAGAGAAAAAAGCTTAGGAACATTCAACAAGAAGAGAACATAAACTAAGATGAAATAGCCTTAAACCATATCCAAAGAAAATTCAACCAGAGGAGAAAATAGCCTAAAATATTAGCCTAAGAACTTTCAAACAAAAGTGAAAGCAGCCCAAGAACATTCAGCCAGAAGATGAAATAGCCTAAAAATAGCCCAAGAACATTCAACCAAAAAAGAAAATAGTCCAAACTAATAACCCAAGAACATTCAACCAGAAAATAAAATAGCCCAAACTAATAACCCAAGAACATTTAACCAGAAGAGAAAACAGCCTACAATTATAGCCTAAGAACATTCATCCAGAAGGGGAAATTGCCCAAGAGCATTCAGCAAGAAGAGTAAATAGCCTAAGAAGATTCAACCAGAAGATGAAATAGCCTAAAACAAAAGTGAAAAAACATACAACTAGAAGAGAAAATTGCTTAAAATAATAGCCTAGGAACATTCAACAAGAAGAGAAAATAGCCTAAAAATTGCCTATGAACATTCAACCACAAGTACCACAAGTACACCTGCCACCAGAGACAGTGCCCCCCTTGGTCAAGCTGAACATCTCACAGTCCAGTCAGACTGACACAGAAGTCAAATTTAGACAAATAGACCCAAACAAAACTGCAGTTTAGGTAAAGCTTTAACTTTGAAAAACATAGCGCGTGCTCTTCAGGAGCCCGCCACTACAATTATGTAAAGAAAAAAGACCAAACATTTGGAGAAAAAAATGCTTTTCTTTGTTTTTGTTATTAAGTGTTGCGAATAAATAATCTCAATCGCAAATAAATAAGCTCAATAAATAAATAAAAAAAAGAAACATAAAAAATAATTATGTATCATTTAGTCCAGTGGTTCTCAACGTGGGGGTCGAATGAAGATTTGCTGGGGGGGGTCACCGAATCCTTGTTCCTGAAGCCCGCGCTGCTCTCCCAGCCTTTTTTCGGCCGCCCAGCAGAGCTGTTCCTGGAGCCGCCAATTCAGTTCACGGCATGGCTGGGGGACAGAGTCTAGAGGTCAGCTGACTGCTGAGGAATGTGAAGTGGGAGGGGCTGGAGGAGACCCTATCTCCTGATTTCAGCATAGGTGTCACTGCTGTGAGACACCACAAAGTCCGAGACACAGTGAGTAACACTACCTGTGATTATAGTTACTATTAAAAGTCCCCGTTACAGTTCTCAGATCAGCAGATGACCTTGATCACGAGCACCTAATTTGGCTGATCAGAACTCCTCCCAGCACTGCCACTGATCCCAACTCCCACCAGCACTGCCACTGATCCCTACTCCCCCCCCCCCCACACCAAGGAGTAAGAGAAGAAATAAAAATAGAAAATACATGGAAGGGAGACAAAAAGAGGGGGAGGGACAAAGAAAAAGGGAGAGAAAGAACAAGAGAAAGAACAAGACAGTTATAGTGAGGAATGGGGAAATAAAACAAGATATTAGGGTAGAGAGAGATAAAGGGAGAACAAAGAGAAAGAGTGGTACATCCTAAAAATGTACCATAAGGGATTTTAATATTGTACGAGTGGAAGGGACTTGGGGAGTGCTACATGTCCGTAGGTTAGGGGCGCAAATTACTTGTCTGGCCTTGGGTGCTGACAACCCACTCCATGAAAATAATTTTACTGTTAGGAGCAGGGCCATCTTTAATAGTGATTGGACCCTGGGCAAACGTTTTCTTGCAAGCCCCCCCCCCCCCCCCCCCATAAATTTTCGCTCTCCACCTGCTCCAAGACATACAATAAATAGCACCTAGACTTAAAAGCAGTTTACTGTATCAGATCAGGAAGCAATTGCGTTTGGTTGCCAGAGGTTACAGTGTATCATTACATTTACTGACTGGTTGCTAGAGGTTACATCACACATTACGGCTCACTGATTAGTTGCTAGATGTTACAGCACATGATTTCTGCTTGTTGATTGGTGCTAGAGATTATTGTACAGTAATACTGCTCACTGGTTGCTAGAGGTTACAGCACATCATCTCCTCGCTGCAAGGGGCATGATATACATATGAATGTCGCCTTTATTTACATATCTATCTGCATGCAGCTATTTACATATGAATGCCGGTTATTTACATGTAAACACAGGATCTGCAGGTAAGTCATCTGTACACAACAATAGGGCAGAGCTGGGCAGGATTAATAGCAGCACTTCACACTGAGATATCAGGACAAAGCAAGGGACTAAAACTTCAAGGGCCAAGGGAATTTAAACTGGGATAGTTTGCAAGTATGAGGCAGCTGCTTTGGGCCCCACAACAATGACAGGGCCCAGGGCAGCTTCCCCTTTTGCCCTGCCTTAAAGAAGGCCCTGGTTAGGGTTCCCCACAACTTGGGAAATTTTATCAAGGGGTCATGGCAACAAAAAGGTTGAGAACCACTGATTTAGTCTATATGAAATGTATCAACCTTGATGTACTATATCATTTCCCAAGACCCTAAAATGCCAGGTTAGTACAAACATCCCCATAACGACCATTTTTAAAAAAAAAAAAGCTATCCAAGGTACTTAGTAAGAGCCATGGTGAGTTCTTTTGAGTTGTATTTTTTGCCACAATTTTTTTTACAAAGTTTTTATTCTAATAAGTTATTTCTCACACACATTATAGGCATATTTACAAATATACCCCAAATTTACCCCAAGACACATTATTCAACTCCTCCCAAATATGGGCATACCACATGTCTGTTATTTACAGTCTAGATGCATAAAGGGGCCCAAAATCCAAGGAACGCATTCAGGGTTTCAAAGGACATAATTTTGCATCTGAATGCAAAAAACACACCCCAGCTCCACCGCTTGTGTCTGAAGTGAAAATGCTGAATACCAGTGCACAGACTGGAATGTCGGTGGACCCATGCAATAAAGTCCACTGTAGAACAAAGACAGCAATTCAGTGCTCCTCTTATTAATCTTTATTAGCTACATAGCATAGAAACAGTACAAAATGCTAACATGTTTCGGCCATTGCAGTCTTCCTCATGAATTACACATCTAATTTGTTGACTACCTTTCACATTTCCTAAGGCCCAGAAGTGCAATGACAGGAGAAAAAACAGTAAAACACAGTATTTTCTAAAAAGCGCCTTTTTGCCACAAGTTTTGCAAAATGCAGAAAGAAAATATATATATATATATATATATTTTTTTTTTTTACAGAAAGTTGTCAACTGGTTGTTGTCAACCTAGCTGCATAGAGGAGCCAAAAATTCAAGGAGCACCTTCAAGTCTTCAAAGGGTATAACTTACGCATCTAATTTCCTGAGTACCTATCACATTCCTTGAGACCCTGAAGTGCCAGAGCAGTGGAAACACCCAAGGTATTTTCTATGTGGCATAACAAATCTTTAAAAATGTTCATTTTTTTACCACAATTTTTGGAAAATGCAGAAAAAAAATGAAAATTTTTTTTTAACACAAAGTTGTCAATTAACCACTTGATGTCCACACTATACAGTGGTGTGAAAAAGTGTTTGCCCCCTTCCTCATTTCCTGTTCCTTTGCATGTTTGTCACACTTAAGTGTTTCGGAACATCAAACCAATTTAAACAATAGTCAAGGACAACATAAGTAAACACAAAATGCAATTTGTAAATTAAGGTGTTTATTATTAAAGGTGAAAAAAAATCCAAACCATCATGGCCCTGTGTGAAAAAGTGATTGTCCCCCTAAACCTAATAACTGGTTGGGCCACCCTTAGCAGCAACAACTGCAACCAAGCGTTTGCGATAACGTGCAATGAGGCTTTTACAGCGTCCTGGAGGAATTTTGGCCCACTCATCTTTGCAGAATTGTCCTAATTCAGTTACATTAGAGGGTTTTCGAGCATGAACGGCCCTTTTAAGGTCATACCACAACATCTCAATAGGATTCAGGTCAGGACTTTGGCTAGGCCACTCCAAAGTCTTCATTTTGTTTTTCTTCAGCCATTCGGTGGTGGACTTGCTGGTGTGTTTAGGATCATTGTCCTGCTGCAGAACCCAAGTTCGTTTCAGCTTGAGTACACGAACAGATGGTCGGACATTCTCCTTCAGGATCTCTTGGTAGACAGCAGAATTGATAGTTCCTTTTATCACGGCAAGTCTTCCAGGTCCTGAAGCAGCAAAACAGCCCCAGACCATCACACTACCACCACCATATTTTACTGTTGGTATAATGTTCTTTTTATGAAATGCAGTATTCCTTCTACGCCAGATATACTTGGACACACACCTTCCAAAGAGTTCCACTTTTGTCTCATCGGTCCACAGAATGTTGTCTCAAAAGTCTTGGGGATCATCAAGATGAGTTGTGGAGAAATTGAGACGAGCTTTGATGTTCTTTTTGCTCAGCAGTGGTTTTCTCCTTGGAACTCTGCCATGCAGGCCATTTTTGCCCAGTCTTTTCCTGATGGTGGAGGCATGAACGCTGACCTTAACTGAGGCAAGTGAGGCCTGCAGTTCCTTGGACGTTGTTGTGGGGTCTTTTGTGACCTCTTGGATGAGTCGTCGCTGCGCTCTTGGGGTCATTTTGGGCGGCCGGCCACTCCTGGGAAGGTTCACCACTGTTCTATGTCTTCGCCATTTGTGGATAATGGCTCTCACTGTGGTTCGCTGGATTCCCAAAGCTTTGGAAATGGCTTTATAACCCTTTCCAGACTGATAGATCTCAATTACTTTCTTTCTCAATTGTTCCTGAATTTCTTTGGGTCTCGGCATGATGTGTAGCTTTTAAGGATCTTCTGGTGGACCTTACTGTGTCAAGCAGCTCCTATTTAAGTGATGCCTTGATTGTGAACAGGTGTGGCAATAATCAGGCCTGGGTGTGGCTAGAGAAATTTAACTCAGGTGTGGACAACCACAGTTATAGTATGTTTTAACAAGGGGGCAATCACTTTTTCACACAGGGCCATGATGGTTTGGATTTTTTTTCACCTTTAATAATAAACACCTTCATTTACAAATTGCATTTTGTGTTTACTTGTGTTGTCCTTGACTATTGTTTAAATTGGTTTGATGTTCCGAAACACTTAAGTGTGACAAACATGCAAAGGAACAGGAAATGAGGAAGGGGGCAAACACTTTTTCACACCACTGTAGCCGAAAGATGGCTACAGCACAGACCTCAAATGCTGGGAGGACATACATGTACGTCCTCCCATTCGCATGCTCTGTGATCACTAAATAGTTATTCGGTCTCGGCTGATCACAGAGCAGGGTAAAGGGACAATCACAGCGGGCCCTTTAGCATGTAATCAGCTGTCAGCCAATGACAGCTGATCAGGAAGTAAACAGAAGCCAGTTACTGGCTTTTTTTTCTCTTCACGTTGCCAGCATGAAGAAAAGAATAAAACCGGTAACTGGCTTCTGTTAGAGGGACATCGGTCCCCCTAAGTGCAAACCAATGTTGCTAATCAGTGCCCTCCAGTGCTGCAAATCCATGCCCACCAGTGCATTCTATCAGTGCCCATAAGTACTGTTAATCAGTGCCTACCAGTGCCCCCTACAGTGTTCATCAGTGCTGCCAATCAGTGCCTCCTGATCAGTGCCCACCAGTGCCTTCTATCAGTGTCCATCAGTGCCACCTATCAGTGCCCATCAGTGCCATCTATTAGTGCCATCACTTCATGCCACCTATCAGTGCTCATCAAGTGCAACCTCATCAGTGCCCACCAGTGCCACCTATCAATGCCCATCAGTGCTGCCTATCAGTGCCCATCAGTGCCACTTATCAATACCCATCAGTGCTGCATCATATGTGCTCATCAGTGCCACCTCATCAGTGCATAAAATTTTATAACAAAGTATGATGTTTGATTAGTAAAAAAATAAAAAACACAGTGGGGATTGAATACCACCAAAAGAAAGCTCTATTTGTGTGAAAAAAATTGATTTGGGTACAGTGTTGCATGACCGTGCAATTGTCATTCAAAGTGTGAAAGCTGGAAATTGGCCTGGGCCAGGAGGGGGTATAAGTGCCCAGTAAGCAAGTGGTTAATAGGATATTTCTAACACACAACCTAAGCATAATTATAGTTATACTCCAGAATACATTCTACTACACATCCTGAGTATGGGGATATCACGTGTGAGGCTTTCTCACAGTCTAACCGGTAGCTGCATAGAGAGGCCCAAAATCCAGGGTGCACCTTCACCCTACAGTGGAAGTGTGTTTGGCTGTAAAATAGGGCATTATAGGTGCTGCTTAAGTAGAGGGTAGCCACAAAGGATTTGAAAGTGCATCTGGGGCACTAGTATGGGCCTTAATTCATTGTGGCTGATGTTATAACACCCCGCTACTTCTTGGTGTAGTACTTGTCACTTCACTAGGATATGATGAACTACTGATGCTTGCCTGGTGCAGTTCAGGAGGATATTCAATATGTCTTTTAGTAGGGACCCTTTCATCCTCTGTATCAGAGCTGGCCATTATTGAACTGCTGCTTTATTCATAAGAGAATCTGACATAAGAGAGTTCCTCCCTGCTACTCTCATTTATCTTGCTCAGAATTTGAAGAGCCTCCCCACTTGTGTACCTTTTTTTGGGACATGTTTGGTAGTAGCTGTACTGGTGCCTGATAAGCTGGATAGTTCTGGTTGGTGTTCAGGTTACTGACACTGGTGACACTGTACTGGTGAGGCAATGATCAGAAAACTGTTGTTGGCTTGAATGGCTTTGCTGAGATTGGCACTGGTGTGGCTAGCATTCAGGACAATGTTGCTGTCTTGACTGGCTCTGCTGTCACTGTCGCTGGTCTGGTGACACTGTCGTTGGTGTGGTGGGAAAACTGTTGCTGACTGCACTGGTCTGGCAAACCTAGAACTGGTGTGGCAGTGGTTAGGTAGGAACATTGCTGGCTGGATCACACTGCTCTGGCGACACTGTGACTAATGCGACTAGCGATTATGAAAACAGAGGCTGGCTTACACTGGTCTGGCGACATTGTGACAGATGGAGCTAGCGATTAGCAGCACAATTGCTGGCTTAAACTGGGTAGACGCCTCCACTGGTGTGGCGGTGATCAGAAACACTATTGCTGGCTCACAATGGTCTGGTAGTAATCAAGAACACGATTTCTGGTGTAATCTGGTTTGGTGACACTGTAAATGATGTGGCTAAGGATTAATAACACTGTTTGTGGCTTATAGTGGGCTGGTAACACATATATTGGTGTGATGGAGATCAACAACACTGTCCATAAAAGTGAATGACTGTACTTGTGTAAACCAAAGTCATTTTATAATTTGCATAAAAGCCATTTAACTCTTAAAGAAAGTTGTATTTTTCAGGGCAAATGTAACATTTCCTAATACACTAAAAAATTACATTATAAGAGAAAGTAGTCAAAGTACATTCAACCAGAAGATAAAATAGCCCAAGAGCATTCAACCAGAAGTAAATAAAAGTAGCCCTAAAATGATAGCCCAAGAACATCCAACCAGCAGAGGAAACCGCCTAAAACATTAGCCTAAGAACATTCAATCAGAAGTGAAAAAAGCCTTAAAGTGATTGTAAAGGCTTGTTTATTTTTTATTTTTTAAAATAACAAACATGTCATACTTACCTCCACTGTGCAGCTCATTTTACACACATATCCCCAGATCCTCGACTTCTGGGCCCCCCCGGTGGCTCTCGCAGCTCCCCCCCACATAAGATACAGCCAGGACTCCATGCAGAGAGCGACACCTCTGAGTGAATTCCAAGGCTCAGGTAAGTAAAACTGGGGGGGGGGGTTCGTGACTGACAAAAAATGTTATACCTTATTGCATAGGATGCATTAAGGTGAAAAAACAGAAGGGTTTACAATCCCTTTAAATAATAGTGTAAGAAAATTCAACCAGAAGAGAAAAAAGCTTAGGAACATTCAACAAGAAGAGAACATAAACTAAGATGAAATAGCCTTAAACCATATCCAAAGAAAATTCAACCAGAGGAGAAAATAGCCTAAAATATTAGCCTAAGAACTTTCAAACAAAAGTGAAAGCAGCCCAAGAACATTCAGCCAGAAGATGAAATAGCCTAAAAATAGCCCAAGAACATTCAACCAAAAAAGAAAATAGCCCAAACTAATAACCCAAGAACATTCAACCAGAAAATAAAATAGCCCAAACTAATAACCCAAGAACATTTAACCAGAAGAGAAAACAGCCTACAATTATAGCCTAAGAACATTCATCCAGAAGGGGAAATTGCCCAAGAGCATTCAGCAAGAAGAGTAAATAGCCTAAGAAGATTCAACCAGAAGATGAAATAGCCTAAAACAAAAGTGAAAAAACATACAACTAGAAGAGAAAATTGCTTAAAATAATAGCCTAGGAACATTCAACAAGAAGAGAAAATAGCCTAAAAATTGCCTATGAACATTCAACCACAAGTAAAAATAGCCCTAGAACATTCAGCAGGAAGAATAAATAGCCCACGGACATTCAACTAGAAGATGAAGTAGCCTAATTAAAAGCCTAAGAACATTCAACAAGTAGAGAAAATACGCTAAAATAATATAAGAACATTTCACCAGAAGAGAAAATAGTCTGAAAAGCATTTTACACACAGTATACGCTGAAATGTAGCCAATAATGGTTTTGTAACAAAGAGTTTACAAAGTTGCCAGCTTCTTGCATGTGAATTTGATATACTGGGGACAGAACCTCCCAGCCTGAGCACCAGTCGCAGTCAAGCTGGGTTATGCTATCTACACTTAGTCTGAAACAATATCCTAAGAACATTCAACCAGAGGAGAAAACAGCCTAAAATAATAGACTAGGAACATTCAATAAGAAGAGAAAATAGCCTAAAATTGTCATGTTTACTCCTAACGCAGGTGGTCAGACACTATAGCTAGCTTCTGTGTTCTTCACCTGTAGCAGCCTTGTTTCCCATAGATCAAGCAGGCCTACAGGTACAAGGCAGGCAAGGTTCAGAATAGTCGGGTCAATTTGTAGTCAAAAGGCAGGAAGAGTTCAGAGAATAGTCATTATTCAATTCAAGGTCGTGAATAAGGGAATCCAAACTAGCAGGCATAGGAACAGGGCAGACAAACAGACGCTATCCCCCACACAGCTGTCCCTGTGTATTATTTACATGAATTTCCTTTTTTCTTAGTAAAAAGACTTCTAGGAAACTTAACTCCTCTGTGGTTTGCTACTTCAGGTAACCATAGACCACTAAACATAAACCTACCTTGTGACTCCAGCAATCTGCAATCACAAACTTCAATCAGAAACATATAAAGTGAATATCAATGCATTTTTTGTAGGCTTTCATAAAAAAACCAAAAAGAAAGTCATACAGTATTGGAACCTTTAGTAGGCAGTGAAGGTGGTCCGTTATTGCCATGGCCAAAACTAGGCATTGCACACTGTTCTGTTTCAAATGCCTCTCTATGCATTGACATATCTCCTTAGATCCCTTCTGTCTGTTTAACTCTTCAATAAGACACATAATTTGAATCCAACTCAACTTCACTTCAGCTGTGACGTCACTGACCCACCAAAAAGACCGATATCAGGAATTAGAAAAATGCCTCACATCGATAGATGACTGAATGTCCACGAGCTCCCTCAAACTCAACGGATCTAAAACAGAACTCCTTCTCCTAAACGCAAACCGAAATACTAAATCTATGACCCCATGGACTCCACCGACCATCCTTGGATAGACCATCCCCCTAAGCACAAAAGCCAAAAGTCTCGGAGTCATCTTCGATTCAGAAATGTTAATGGATGCACAAATAGGATCAGTAGTCGGCGGGTCTTACCATCTTATATGCCTGCTACGTAGACTCATCCCCTTCATTCCAGAAGAGGAGAAAGCAGTAGTAGTTGGAACAATGATCAACTCTCGACTCGACTATGCAAACTCCCTCTACATAGGACTACCTAAATTCCAGATTGCATGCCTACAAGTTGTCCAAAACACAGCAGCAAGACCACAGGAAAAAAACCCTGGGAATCAATCTCCCCCTCCCTGAGGATCCTACACTGGCTAACCGTAAAGGATCGGATCACATTCAAGACCCTCTGCCTGACCCACAAATGCACACAAGGAGACGCTCCTCAATACTTATGCGAAAATATAAAACACTACACTCCCAATCGCAACCTCCGATCAACCAACCAAAACCTCCTCCTCATCCCCAAATCCTGGTACAAATCAAGGGGAGAATGAAGATTCGCGGTCCAAGAACCATGGCTATGGAACGCTCTACCCACGAACATCCGCTTGGAAGGAAACCATTGGGCTTTCAGGAAAAAACTCAAGACCCGCCTCTTTTAAGAAATGTTAGGTGTGACCTCAACAAGTCACCTATTTGTCAGGTTATGTTACCGTTTCCCAATTGTTAGTTAGAGTTCTTATCCAAGCAAAGAGACACGGAGATATTATTCAGTATTTCTGCTCAGAAGTCCGTCGTTAACTCTGACTGTCTCTGACTGACTCTGGCTCTGAGGCTTCTTTATTACATCTTTTATAGACAGAAAAGGGCAAACATCAGCAAATGTAAAAAAACAACATTTTTGCAAAGGAAAGACAATTCTCCGGGTGTTATCAGCTGATAAGACAATCTTCTGGGCGTAGACTGCTTTTTAGGGCTGATGCGGCCTCTTCTTGATGAGTACGTGACAATAGATGACGAATCCTTATTTTACAGAGAAGGATAGAAAAATACATGTATTTAGTAAGACATACGGTCAACCATTTTTTGTTTAGACACCCCTTAATCCTTACATTTCCCCCTTTGACATCACCCCTCCCTCTTGCCCTGGGTCCACCTGAACAAGTTCTAGTCAGCCTATATCCAGAGTACTCTCCCTGACCGCGAGTTGTCAGAGGGGTATACACCCATCCCCCTGGACAGTACCAACATCTAAAATTCAGGAAGAGTGGCTTTTCTGACAGATGGGTGATGTCAAGAAACTAAATCTACCTATCTTCACAAAAGTTCCATCTTTTCCGCATCATTTACCTTGGCTTTCTTGCAAAAGCACATGAGCAGTTTAAAGCATGCATAAAAGAAAAATACGAATAAGAGCACCACTATAATCGTCATTGCTGCCTTCTTAACCCAAGAGAATAACCCTGAGAAACTAAAAGTTCCACCAAACGGATCCCAGTCGCGACCAATATTTCGGGCCTTCTCTTGTAAATTCTTTACTTCCATACGGTGTTGTGCAATGATGTCATAATAGTCAGGTACCTCAATGCTGGTGTTATGTATCCAAGTACAGCACTCATAGTCCTCAGTAGTTTCACAGAGTCCTGTCAGTGCTGCACTCATACTTTCAATTGCTAATTCATGTAATTCTAATTGTTGTCTGATGGCTCTGGTCTCCAGATTTAACTTAGTAATATCATCAGAGTTTTTCTCCAAAACATCATTAATAATTCCTGTATAGTTATTTAGTCTTTTCATTAAGTCTATACCCCATCCTGTCCAGGACGGGAACCAAGCCCATGCCATGTCCTTCTTCAGGAATATTTCTCTTTTACTACGATACCTGAGGGGATATCTAGGGTGCATGCTAGCTTCTAATAGGTGATCACCTCGTTCATCACCTACTACTCCCATTACTGGTACTAAACTTGCGAGGTAGCACCATCCCTGAGCTCTTCTAGGTATCCAAGTATAACATTTATCCTCACAACAGATGTATATATTGTTTCCTAGAGCTACTGATCTTGAACTGATATCATTTCTATAACGAGAGGTGTATCCATAGAGGGATAAGTTGGATACTAACCACCTAACATTATTATCCACAATGTTAGTGAGGAAGTCAGATAATGTCTGGTGTGTGCTGGAATTACTGGGATAGAAGCTTCCATTTAATACGACAATGGACAAATTAAACTTGCTGTCTTGGCATTCTCCATTTCCTCCCGTTGTGTTCCCTAAGTTGAAACACCAATCAGGGGAAAAGGCGAGGCCATTTGACTTAAACATTACTGTCTCATTGGTATTTGTTCTAATTATGTTAATGCTACTGTTAGCAAGATCAGTATAGTTTATAGGAACTGCCATCAGTGGTATACTTGCTGTGCTGGGGTGTAATTTGCTACAAATCCAACATTTCTCATATCCTGACTTCTGGGCATAAGCATATTTAAACTTCAGTAATAACATTTTTTTAGAAAATCCTTCATCCTTGTGTATTTTATTCTGTGAGGTAACCAAACTATTAGCCAGAATTACTGAAACAATAAAAAGATACATGTTGTCATTTGCCAACTGGCTCCTTTTTACAATGAGAAGCGTGGATCCAGGTAGGTTTCCCTTCCAATTTCACTGAGGTTGCTGTAATCAATAGCACCTGGAAAGGACCTTCAAACCTTGGTTCCAGTGTCTTTCTGGTATGTTTCTTTACATACACATAGTCTCCTGGTTGTAGATCGTGTGTACCTGTGACAGAATTAGGGTCTGGAAGAGAAGAATACACACTCTTGTGGATTTTAGTCAGACGCTGTTGCAACTGTATTACATACGTAGTTAAACTATCACATTGTGAGTTCTACAAAACCCACGGGGACCTACTTGCCCCCCAGCTGGCCCAGCTCTATACTCACTGTCTGGCGGAGGGCACCCTTCCCACCTCCATGAGCCATGCACACATTATACTAATCCACAAGCCCCCTAAGGACCCCACGTTATGTGCCTCATATAGGCCTATCGCCCTCCTAAATGCGGACTTCAAAATTCTTACCAAATTGCTCACTACGAGACTACAGCCCCTACTGCCGTCTGTGATAGAGACGGACCAGACTGGTTTTATGGCTAATAGAGCCACTGACATCAACTTACGACGCCTGTTTACTAACATCCATGCTCAGCACCTTACTGAGGGTTCCAGGGTGGTGGCCTCCCTAGACATAGAGAAGGCCTTCGACACTGTAGAGTGGCCTTTTCTGTGGGAGGTCCTCCGCAGAATGGGGTTCCCCTTGGTATTTATTAAGTGGCTTCAGACGCTCTATAGACACCCCACGTCGGCCATTAAGTTGGGGGGGAGTATTTCGCGGTCCTTCCCTTTGTCCAGGGGCACGAGACAGGGCTGCCCTCTTTCTCCGGCCCTATTCGCCATTGCAATGGAGCCCCTGGCGGAGGCCTTACGTACCTCCCTGCATGTCAGGGGCCTGCGTGTTGGCTGGCTGGAGGAGAGGGTCGCCCTGTATGCGGACGACCTCCTTCTCTTCCTTAACGATGCGGACTCCTCACTCAGAGGGGCATTACAAATTCTTGATTCATTCTCCACGATCACGGGCCTTAGGGTTAACTGGTCGAAGTCGCTTCTGTTCCCCATAGACCCAGCGGCTCGCGACACTGCCCCCCCTGATTTACCCCTACAGTGGGTGGAGACCTTCAGGTACCTTGGGGTTGTGGTCTCGAGACAGGCTTCGGACTTCGTACCCCTAAATCTATCCCCAGTGGTTCATGAGACACGGCTGCGTCTGAAGGCATGGGAGTCACTACCCCTATCATTGCTAGGGCGGATAAACCTGATAAAAATGAAAATCCTACCGAAATTTATCTACCTACTTCGCCAATCTCCACATTGGATTCCCAAATCCTTTTTCTCCCGTCTGCATAGTCTGTTTGCCTCCTTCATCTGGGGAAACCAGTCCCCCAGGTATGGATGGTCAACAATTACGCGTCCGTCCTCCCAGGGAGGACTGGCGTGCCCTGACCTGTACAAATATTTTCTAGCCACCCAGCTGGTTACAGCAGCTTGGTGGCTCACTCCTGATAAGACAAACCCTGCCACCTTGGTTGAAGCGGCGGTGTTGGGGTCGCTGGAGGCATTGAAATTTTTACTCTATCGTGGCCCGAAGGCCCCGTACCCGCTGACCCCCTCCATGCGCACCACGTTGCGTGCATGGGGGGTAGGACTTAAAATCGAAAAATACCCTACCAATGCACTTTCTCCAGCTGCCCCCTTGTGGCGTAACCCCACCCTGGAGCAGTTTTACAAACTGCCTGAACCCCATGCTTGGACTAAATTCAATATTAGAACAGTAGACCAGGTGATTTCTGACCAATCGCTGGCTCCACTCCCCAAGTTGATTTCTGAATTCAACGTCCCGCAGAGTTATTTTTTTAGGTATCTACAACTCTCCCATGCCTTCAGGTGCCAGTTCTCCAGCTCTCCCCCCCAGGTTGTCCAATCCGCATTGGAGGGCCTCCTCAAGTCCAGTTGTGACACTAAGCCCACCTCAACACTTTACTCCCATTTGATAATGACCTCCCTCCCTACTTTGGGGAAACTTAGAGATAAGTGGATGCGAGACATTCCCACCTTTGATAACGACGATTGGGATGACATGTGGGACTTCCCCTTCAGATCCCTGGTCTCCCTGAGAGATCGGCTGATACAGTTTAAGATGGCCCACCGAGCATATTTCACCCCCTACAGACTGCACAAAATGAACCCCGCCTCCCCGCCGGGATGTTGGCGTTGTGGGACAATACCGGGGGACTTCATTCATATTTTTTGGACCTGCCCAGCCATTGTTGACTATTGGAAGGAGATACTAGGGGTCATTACACAGGTCACCTCCATATCGCTCCCACTCTCTATAGAAACTTGCATACTGGGCCTGCTAGATCAGCTAATTCCCACTGTGGCGCGGCGCACCCTAGCTGGGCTACTTCTCTTCTATGCCCGCAAGGCCATTGCGCTCAGCTGGCGTAAGCCCACTCCTCCCCCTCTCTCCCTGTGGAAAAAATTGGTGAACGACAGCCTGCCTCTCTACAAGGACTGCTATGTTAATAGAGGTTGCCCGCAAAAATATGACAAGGTCTGGTCCAGCTGGCTGGCGGATGCCTCCACGGCCTCAGACCCATAGCCTACTTAACGCATTTTCGTTTGTAAATGAATAGGAATATGCACTAGTGGAAATGTTGTATATCTGAGTAGCATGGTTTAGTCCTGAGTCATCCTACTGCACATGGAGTCGGCTCTTTGTGGCCGGTGAGATGCCTTGAATTCTCCGACATGTTTTTTTATGTAATGCACTGTCTTATATTGCAACTCTCTACACGTCACGCCTGTAACACTAATCGTGACCAATGTATGTGTTTTTGTTTTTGTTTTTGTCTGTCTTGTTTTGCTTTTGGTTACTTGTTCACTGTCTGAAATTCCAATAAACAGATTTGCAAAAAAAAAAAAAAAAAACTATCACATTGTAATTGCATACTTTGAGGAAAATATAAACCTAATCTAGGTGCACTTCCAAACAGTATTTCATATGGGGATAACCCTGTTTTTCCTGTTGGGGTGTACCTAATAGAGAACAAAGCTAAAGCTAGGCACTCAGGCCATGGTTTGTTCAACTCCTGCATAGCCTTTTGTATTTTCAGCTTGATTGTACCATTTACTCTTTCTACTGATCCTGAACTCTGTGGGTGGTAAGGAGTATGAAAACTTTGTTGAACCCCTAACATTGCCATCACATTTTGCATTATTTCTCCCGTGAAATGTGTCCCCCTATCTGATTCTATTGTTTCTGGGAGACCAAACCTAGGTATCAGCTCAGTAATCAGTTTCTTGGCGGTGGCTTTTGCCGTAGCTGATTTCACAGGATAACTTTCGGGCCAGCCTGAAAATAGGCAGATGCACACGAGAACAAATTCAAAGGGGCCGCTCTTAGGCATTTGTATGTAGTCAATCTGCAGTCTCTGAAAGGGATATTGGGCCCGGACCTGATGTTTACGTGGGGTTTTCACACTCTGTCCTGGGTTATTAATCAGACAGATTTGGCATGCAGCACAGTAGTTCCTTGCAGTACTACTGAATCCAGGGGCTAGCCATCCTTGGCTTACAATCCTATACATAGAATTGGAGCTGACATGAGTGGGTAAGTGGACAGCCGCTGCCATTGCGGGGTATAGAGAAGCGGGTAGACATATTTTGTCTCCTTCTCTCCATACATTGTCAAGGCCTGGTGCAGCTCCCTCCTTAACCCAACGGTCCTTCTCAATAGCCCCTGCTTGTTCCTGTAGTTCCATTAGCTGCTGCCATGTGGTTTCGGGCATACTCACCTGTACCGTGGCTAAGGTCTCAGGGCTTACTTCCCCTAGAGCTGCCTTCTTTGCAGTTAAATCTGCAAATGCGTTTCCTTTTGCCTCAGTTGTTTTTGCGCTCGTGTGTGCCGCTATCTTCATGATGGCTACTCTTATAACCTTTTGAAGATTGTTCAGGACTCTTTTGATTCCTTCACCATGTTTAACAGGTGTACCTGCTGCTGTAAGGTAACCTCTAGCTTTCCATATGTGGCCATAATCATGTGCAACACCGTAGGCGTATGCGGAATCAGTGTAAATGTTCCCTTCTTGTCCCTCCAAGTGTTCTAGGGCTTTCTCTAGAGCGGTTAGTTCCGCTTCTTGTGCCGACATGTGTGCTGGTAGTGACTTTGCCTCAATTACCTGTGTGTCCGTTACCACAGCATAACCTGTGTGATATTTACCTTTGTCATCGGCAAATCTACTACCATCTATGTACAGTGTGTGTTCTGCATTTGCAATGGGTATGTCTGTGACATGTGGGAACCCCGTGGTTTCTTGTTCCATAAGTTGAAAACAATCGTGTTCATCAGATGTTATGTCATGAAATGAAAGTGTGTCAGAATCCTGAGTATCTTGTGCTGTGTCTACACCATTATCATCATTACTCCCCCCTGTCAAATCTGTCTGTAATGGTAAAAGCTGTGCTAAGTTAAAAGAAGTGCATCGCTGAAAGGTAACATTGGGGGGTAGGAGCAAAGTGCATTGTAGACGCAGCTGCCTTGCCATTGATATGTATTTTGGTTGGACCTGTGACAAGATGGCGTGTATGTCATGTGTGGTATGTACCACTACAGGATTGTCTAAGACAATTTCTGAGGATTTGTCAATGATAATTGACACTGCTGCAACTGCTCGTACACAGGACGGTGATCCTCTAGAGCAGGGGTCTCAAACTGGCGGCCCTCCAGCTGTTGCGAAACTACAAGTCCCCTGAGGCATTGCATGGCTGACAGTTACAAGCAGGACTCCCACAGACAGAGGCATGATGGGACTTGTAGTTTCTCAACAGCTGGAGGGCCACCAGTTTGAGACCCCTGCTCTAGAGACAGGATCGAGAGCCGCCGAGAAGTATGCTACCGGCCTTTGTTTGATGTGTTGTTGTGTCAACACCCCTGTTGCGTGTCCCGTGATTTCAGCAATGTACAAATGAAATGTTTTGGTATAGTCAGGGATCCCGATCGCAGGTGCCAAAATTAGTAACCTTTTTAAGGTGCTAAAAGATTCATGACCTGCTTCTGTGAGTACATAGGGTACTATTTTCAAGCAATCATATAATGGCTGCATCAGAGAACTGGCATGTGGTATCCATTGTCTACAATATGACACCATTCCCAGAAACATACGAAGTTGCTTAAAATTGCGTGGGATATTCATTTGTCTTATGGCCTGGACTCGGTCTTCAGTGAGATGTCGAGTACCCTGGGATATACAGTGGCCCAAAAAGACAACCTTTTTCTGGCATACCTGTAACTTAGTTCTATTCACCTTGCACCCTTTTTCAGCCAGGAATTGTAACAATGAGAGAGTGGCTTTTAAACAAGTATCGTTATCCGGACAACATAACAATAGGTCATCTACATATTGCAACAATACACAAGTGTCAGGCGGTAGCCATTCTCCCTATTTTTACCTTTTAAGGTTTAGTCAGTGGGGCATCAGTCAGGAGTCCGTCATAACCACTTATGGGTATGGTGTCACGGGACGTCATGTGTGGAGGGACTACTGAATCAGACAACAGACTGCGTGACGCTCCTGTGTCAACCAAACAAGGAATATGTTTACCTTCCACCTTCATCAACATGTGGAGCATTTTGTTCTCTGATTCAGCTAGGACTGGGGCAAGTCATGCGGTCGGATCGTCCCTATCATTGGTACGCCTCTGTCTGTAGTCCCTCGTGTCTCTGTCCGTGTTTCCTTCCTGTTCGTCTTTTATCCTTTTCCTACAGTCTCTTTTTATATGTCCCACCTTGTTGCAGTAATAACAGGTAAGAGGTTTACGGGAGGAATTCCCTCCTTCATTGACCCGGGCAACAGTGTTAACTCCCGGTGTCCTTCTGGGTTTAGTTTCTGCTAAATCAGCCTCTATGCCTTGTGCTTTCTGCAACAATGTTCCTCTGTCCCGTATGGCTCTCCATTCGGGAGTACATACCTTCAGTTTGTCACCTATTTGGGGTACTAGTCCTTCCATAAACTGTCGATTGAAAGCCCTAATGGTGACGGGTAAGGCTAAATCTAGACCTTCGTCAGCCATCATGCTTTCCATGTTGAGGTAAAATTCTGTAACAGTCTGACCTGGGGCCTGTTTTATGGGCGCTGTCGAACCCCTTTCCTGCTGTTTCCCTTGGCAAAATTCTCGTAACTGAGCAATAAACAGGGGTCTAGAGTCTATATGACGGGGATGTATTCCTGGTGGATCTGCCGCTGGATCCCCTTGTGGTCTATGTGGAGCAATTTCATTCATAAATTGATTAAACATCGTTAGTGTCATTTTATGTCTACACAAATCTTCCCCATCTTGCCAAGTTGCTTCATGTGTGTCTAGTAATTGTGTCACGAATCTACAGAATGCGGCAGGTTTTGCTACGGGATCAGGAGCATTCTGTATTAATGCCATAAGAGTGTCAGGCGACCAAGGTGTCCATGTCCTCAGAACGACTTGTCGGGTCACTGTAGGTGGCTGTCCTGCTTGACCCGCATTTGGATTATTTACTTGTATTACCCTAGTCCGACTATGGACTGGAGCTAGGGGCTCTGGTCTTTGAGCGCCGCAATGCACACATTCCTGTGCCCAATCTGGGTTCTGGGTACCGCATACTCGGCATACCCATCCTCTTCCTCTTAAGGAAGGATAAAGTTTTGGTCTTTCATTACCTGGTGTGGTAGTGTTATAAGGAGGTGGAGTACCTCCCGTATTTACCCTATCGCCGGGAGCAGAAGGAAGACTTTTGTGTCGGACCTTCATATCCCATCCACCCTTTTCCTGACAATACTCCCATCCCTCCTCTTCAGCCCTGTTGGAAACCTTAATTAAACATTGTATTTGTGATACCCATCTGTTCTGCAATATCTCTCCCTGTCTGTCTCTCTTTATTTCTTCCCAACCTTCTACACTTAATCCATTTTCTCCATCCATCCCCAATTTCTTGAGAACCCTATTTGTGCCCTGTGCCTTATCCTTCCCATACAACATTGTAATTATGTCTTTAACAGCATAACATTTCTGAGGTTCCTCCTGGGGTTTACCATGTGTCTGGCCCATTTTGACAGTCCTGCCTAGGTGGCGTTTGGATCACTTACTAAGTGTCTCGTTGCCTTCTCCTCCTAGGGTGCCAAAATACTAAAAACCTCTCCTGGATGAGATTTCTGAAATCGAATTACCTTATATGCTAGCCAACTGACAAATATTATGACCAGACTGACGGCTACAACATATACAAGCATTCCCTTTTGGTGGCCAAACACATATGACTAGGTCTCCGGGACTTTGTGGAGACCTTATTTCCCTTCCCATTACCATGGAATCTCTCAGCATTCGTTTCTTATTCCTGCTTTATTGAGGCAGTCAGGACTTATACTTTCAACCCGTTTTTAGGCTCATGAATCAAAAAGCGTATATCAAACTTAAGTGTCGGACCCCCAAAGTACTCTTACGAGTTAAGGGCGCATTCCGTTACCCATTGGGATGATATATGTTTCAATTCACACCATACAAACAGGGCTTATCTCATTCACAACAGACAGATGACAAGTAGACAGACAAGAAACAACGGTAACATAAGCCAAAATATTAAGTTCAAGACCCGCTTACTACAGAGGTTGGTGTTTACCTGAAGAACAATTCAGACAGATCAGGTGGGCACAAATCTAAGAAGCACAGAGTTTATAAGAAAATAAAGCTTTTCTTACCTGCGCAGGATTTGTCTGTGGTTCTTGATGTGCCCGACCATTTCGTTCCGTCCTTATGTTCGTTCGCCTCTTGTAGTTTCTTCAGCGAGTCCCTATTCGCGGCGCCAGAAATGTTAGGTGTGACCTCAACAAGTCACCTATTTGTCAGGTTATGTTACCGTTTCCCAATTGTTAGTTAGAGTTCTTATCCAAGCAAAGAGACACGGAGATATTATTCAGTATTTCTGCTCAGAAGTCCGTCGTTAACTCTGACTGTCTCTGACTGACTCTGGCTCTGAGGCTTCTTTATTACATCTTTTATAGACAGAAAAGGGCAAACATCAGCAATTGTAAAAAAACAACATTTTTGCAAAGGAAAGACAATTCTCCGGGTGTTATCAGCTGATAAGACAATCTTCTGGGCGTAGACTGCTTTTTAGGGCTGATGCGGCCTCTTCTTGATGAGTACGTGACAATAGATGACGAATCCTTATTTTACAGAGAAGGATAGAAAAATACATGTATTTAGTAAGACATACGGTCAACCATTTTTTGTTTAGACACCCCTTAATCCTTACAGAAGGAATCAACACAGGTTGGATCAAGCATCTTGAGGCGATTCAGTTCGCGTTTGCATCACTATACAAGTCATTCATTCATTCATTCATCGTACCCCGGGCGGGACGTCACAAGGAAGCGTGACCTCCGGATGATGTAATCTGGTTGCCACGCCCCATCGTTGTTTAAGAAATGCAGGACATCGGCGCCGACATATCAGCAGGAGGCAGCATCGGAGGAGGGTCGTTGGCGGGAGCAGGGGGCAGAGGAAGAAGACCACCAGACAAAGAAGACAGAAGAAGAGTAGAAGAAAAAAGGATCTAAGGAGATATGTCAATGCATAGAGAGGCATTTGAAACAGAACAGTGTGCAATGCCTAGTTTTGGCCATGGCAATAACGGACCACCTTCACTGCCTACTAAAGGTTCCAATACTGTATGACTTTCTTTTTGGTTTTTTTATGAAAGCCTACAAAAAATGCATTGATATTCACTTTATATGTTTCTGATTGAAGTTTGTGATTGCAGATTGCTGGAGTCACAAGGTAGGTTTATGTTTAGTGGTCTATGGTTACCTGAAGTAGCAAACCACAGAGGAGTTAAGTTTCCTAGAAGTCTTTTTACTAAGAAAAAAGGAAATTCATGTAAATAATACACAGGGACAGCTGTGTGGGGGATAGCGTCTGTTTGTCTGCCCTGTTCCTATGCCTGCTAGTTTGGATTCCCTTATTCACGACCTTGAATTGAATAATGACTATTCTCTGAACTCTTCCTGCCTTTTGACTACAAATTGACCCGACTATTCTGAACCTTGCCTGCCTTGTACCTGTAGGCCTGCTTGATCTATGGGAAACAAGGCTGCTACAGGTGAAGAACACAGAAGCTAGCTATAGTGTCTGACCACCTGCGTTAGGAGTAAACATGACAATTTTAGGCTATTTTCTCTTCTTATTGAATGTTCCTAGTCTATTATTTTAGGCTGTTTTCTCCTCTGGTTGAATGTTCTTAGGATATTGTTTCAGACTAAGTGTAGATAGCATAACCCAGCTTGACTGCGACTGGTGCTCAGGCTGGGAGGTTCTGTCCCCAGTATATCAAATTCACATGCAAGAAGCTGGCAACTTTGTAAACTCTTTGTTACAAAACCATTATTGGCTACATTTCAGCGTATACTGTGTGTAAAATGCTTTTCAGACTATTTTCTCTTCTGGTGAAATGTTCTTATATTATTTTAGCGTATTTTCTCTACTTGTTGAATGTTCTTAGGCTTTTAATTAGGCTACTTCATCTTCTAGTTGAATGTCCGTGGGCTATTTATTCTTCCTGCTGAATGTTCTAGGGCTATTTTTACTTGTGGTTGAATGTTCATAGGCAATTTTTAGGCTATTTTCTCTTCTTGTTGAATGTTCCTAGGCTATTATTTTAAGCAATTTTCTCTTCTAGTTGTATGTTTTTTCACTTTTGTTTTAGGCTATTTCATCTTCTGGTTGAATCTTCTTAGGCTATTTACTCTTCTTGCTGAATGCTCTTGGGCAATTTCCCCTTCTGGATGAATGTTCTTAGGCTATAATTGTAGGCTGTTTTCTCTTCTGGTTAAATGTTCTTGGGTTATTAGTTTGGGCTATTTTATTTTCTGGTTGAATGTTCTTGGGTTATTAGTTTGGGCTATTTTCTTTTTTGGTTGAATGTTCTTGGGCTATTTTTAGGCTATTTCATCTTCTGGCTGAATGTTCTTGGGCTGCTTTCACTTTTGTTTGAAAGTTCTTAGGCTAATATTTTAGGCTATTTTCTCCTCTGGTTGAATTTTCTTTGGATATGGTTTAAGGATAAGTTGGATACTAACCACCTAACATTATTATCCACAATGTTAGTGAGGAAGTCAGATAATGTCTGGTGTGTGCTGGAATTACTGGGATAGAAGCTTCCATTTAATACGACAATGGACAAATTAAACTTGCTGTCTTGGCATTCTCCATTTCCTCCCGTTGTGTTCCCTAAGTTGAAACACCAATCAGGGGAAAAGGCGAGGCCATTTGACTTAAACATTACTGTCTCATTGGTATTTGTTCTAATTATGTTAATGCTACTGTTAGCAAGATCAGTATAGTTTATAGGAACTGCCATCAGTGGTATACTTGCTGTGCTGGGGTGTAATTTGCTACAAATCCAACATTTCTCATATCCTGACTTCTGGGCATAAGCATATTTAAACTTCAGTAATAACATTTTTTTAGAAAATCCTTCATCCTTGTGTATTTTATTCTGTGAGGTAACCAAACTATTAGCCAGAATTACTGAAACAATAAAAAGATACATGTTGTCATTTGCCAACTGGCTCCTTTTTACAATGAGAAGCGTGGATCCAGGTAGGTTTCCCTTCCAATTTCACTGAGGTTGCTGTAATCAATAGCACCTGGAAAGGACCTTCAAACCTTGGTTCCAGTGTCTTTCTGGTATGTTTCTTTACATACACATAGTCTCCTGGTTGTAGATCGTGTGTACCTGTGACAGAATTAGGGTCTGGAAGAGAAGAATACACACTCTTGTGGATTTTAGTCAGACGCTGTTGCAACTGTATTACATACGTAGTTAAACTATCACATTGTAATTGCATACTTTGAGGAAAATATAAACCTAATCTAGGTGCACTTCCAAACAGTATTTCATATGGGGATAACCCTGTTTTTCCTGTTGGGGTGTACCTAATAGAGAACAAAGCTAAAGCTAGGCACTCAGGCCATGGTTTGTTCAACTCCTGCATAGCCTTTTGTATTTTCAGCTTGATTGTACCATTTACTCTTTCTACTGATCCTGAACTCTGTGGGTGGTAAGGAGTATGAAAACTTTGTTGAACCCCTAACATTGCCATCACATTTTGCATTATTTCTCCCGTGAAATGTGTCCCCCTATCTGATTCTATTGTTTCTGGGAGACCAAACCTAGGTATCAGCTCAGTAATCAGTTTCTTGGCGGTGGCTTTTGCCGTAGCTGATTTCACAGGATAACTTTCGGGCCAGCCTGAAAATAGGCAGATGCACACGAGAACAAATTCAAAGGGGCCGCTCTTAGGCATTTGTATGTAGTCAATCTGCAGTCTCTGAAAGGGATATTGGGCCCGGACCTGATGTTTACGTGGGGTTTTCACACTCTGTCCTGGGTTATTAATCAGACAGATTTGGCATGCAGCACAGTAGTTCCTTGCAGTACTACTGAATCCAGGGGCTAGCCATCCTTGGCTTACAATCCTATACATAGAATTGGAGCTGACATGAGTGGGTAAGTGGACAGCCGCTGCCATTGCGGGGTATAGAGAAGCGGGTAGACATATTTTGTCTCCTTCTCTCCATACATTGTCAAGGCCTGGTGCAGCTCCCTCCTTAACCCAACGGTCCTTCTCAATAGCCCCTGCTTGTTCCTGTAGTTCCATTAGCTGCTGCCATGTGGTTTCGGGCATACTCACCTGTACCGTGGCTAAGGTCTCAGGGCTTACTTCCCCTAGAGCTGCCTTCTTTGCAGTTAAATCTGCAAATGCGTTTCCTTTTGCCTCAGTTGTTTTTGCGCTCGTGTGTGCCGCTATCTTCATGATGGCTACTCTTATAACCTTTTGAAGATTGTTCAGGACTCTTTTGATTCCTTCACCATGTTTAACAGGTGTACCTGCTGCTGTAAGGTAACCTCTAGCTTTCCATATGTGGCCATAATCATGTGCAACACCGTAGGCGTATGCGGAATCAGTGTAAATGTTCCCTTCTTGTCCCTCCAAGTGTTCTAGGGCTTTCTCTAGAGCGGTTAGTTCCGCTTCTTGTGCCGACATGTGTGCTGGTAGTGACTTTGCCTCAATTACCTGTGTGTCCGTTACCACAGCATAACCTGTGTGATATTTACCTTTGTCATCGGCAAATCTACTACCATCTATGTACAGTGTGTGTTCTGCATTTGCAATGGGTATGTCTGTGACATGTGGGAACCCCGTGGTTTCTTGTTCCATAAGTTGAAAACAATCGTGTTCATCAGATGTTATGTCATGAAATGAAAGTGTGTCAGAATCCTGAGTATCTTGTGCTGTGTCTACACCATTATCATCATTACTCCCCCCTGTCAAATCTGTCTGTAATGGTAAAAGCTGTGCTAAGTTAAAAGAAGTGCATCGCTGAAAGGTAACATTGGGGGGTAGGAGCAAAGTGCATTGTAGACGCAGCTGCCTTGCCATTGATATGTATTTTGGTTGGACCTGTGACAAGATGGCGTGTATGTCATGTGTGGTATGTACCACTACAGGATTGTCTAAGACAATTTCTGAGGATTTGTCAATGATAATTGACACTGCTGCAACTGCTCGTACACAGGACGGTGATCCTCTAGAGCAGGGGTCTCAAACTGGCGGCCCTCCAGCTGTTGCGAAACTACAAGTCCCCTGAGGCATTGCATGGCTGACAGTTACAAGCAGGACTCCCACAGACAGAGGCATGATGGGACTTGTAGTTTCTCAACAGCTGGAGGGCCACCAGTTTGAGACCCCTGCTCTAGAGACAGGATCGAGAGCCGCCGAGAAGTATGCTACCGGCCTTTGTTTGATGTGTTGTTGTGTCAACACCCCTGTTGCGTGTCCCGTGATTTCAGCAATGTACAAATGAAATGTTTTGGTATAGTCAGGGATCCCGATCGCAGGTGCCAAAATTAGTAACCTTTTTAAGGTGCTAAAAGATTCATGACCTGCTTCTGTGAGTACATAGGGTACTATTTTCAAGCAATCATATAATGGCTGCATCAGAGAACTGGCATGTGGTATCCATTGTCTACAATATGACACCATTCCCAGAAACATACGAAGTTGCTTAAAATTGCGTGGGATATTCATTTGTCTTATGGCCTGGACTCGGTCTTCAGTGAGATGTCGAGTACCCTGGGATATACAGTGGCCCAAAAAGACAACCTTTTTCTGGCATACCTGTAACTTAGTTCTATTCACCTTGCACCCTTTTTCAGCCAGGAATTGTAACAATGAGAGAGTGGCTTTTAAACAAGTATCGTTATCCGGACAACATAACAATAGGTCATCTACATATTGCAACAATACACAAGTGTCAGGCGGTAGCCATTCTCCCTATTTTTACCTTTTAAGGTTTAGTCAGTGGGGCATCAGTCAGGAGTCCGTCATAACCACTTATGGGTATGGTGTCACGGGACGTCATGTGTGGAGGGACTACTGAATCAGACAACAGACTGCGTGACGCTCCTGTGTCAACCAAACAAGGAATATGTTTACCTTCCACCTTCATCAACATGTGGAGCATTTTGTTCTCTGATTCAGCTAGGACTGGGGCAAGTCATGCGGTCGGATCGTCCCTATCATTGGTACGCCTCTGTCTGTAGTCCCTCGTGTCTCTGTCCGTGTTTCCTTCCTGTTCGTCTTTTATCCTTTTCCTACAGTCTCTTTTTATATGTCCCACCTTGTTGCAGTAATAACAGGTAAGAGGTTTACGGGAGGAATTCCCTCCTTCATTGACCCGGGCAACAGTGTTAACTCCCGGTGTCCTTCTGGGTTTAGTTTCTGCTAAATCAGCCTCTATGCCTTGTGCTTTCTGCAACAATGTTCCTCTGTCCCGTATGGCTCTCCATTCGGGAGTACATACCTTCAGTTTGTCACCTATTTGGGGTACTAGTCCTTCCATAAACTGTCGATTGAAAGCCCTAATGGTGACGGGTAAGGCTAAATCTAGACCTTCGTCAGCCATCATGCTTTCCATGTTGAGGTAAAATTCTGTAACAGTCTGACCTGGGGCCTGTTTTATGGGCGCTGTCGAACCCCTTTCCTGCTGTTTCCGTTGGCAAAATTCTCGTAACTGAGCAATAAACAGGGGTCTAGAGTCTATATGACGGGGATGTATTCCTGGTGGATCTGCCGCTGGATCCCCTTGTGGTCTATGTGGAGCAATTTCATTCATAAATTGATTAAACATCGTTAGTGTCATTTTATGTCTACACAAATCTTCCCCATCTTGCCAAGTTGCTTCATGTGTGTCTAGTAATTGTGTCACGAATCTACAGAATGCGGCAGGTTTTGCTACGGGATCAGGAGCATTCTGTATTAATGCCATAAGAGTGTCAGGCGACCAAGGTGTCCATGTCCTCAGAACGACTTGTCGGGTCACTGTAGGTGGCTGTCCTGCTTGACCCGCATTTGGATTATTTACTTGTATTACCCTAGTCCGACTATGGACTGGAGCTAGGGGCTCTGGTCTTTGAGCGCCGCAATGCACACATTCCTGTGCCCAATCTGGGTTCTGGGTACCGCATACTCGGCATACCCATCCTCTTCCTCTTAAGGAAGGATAAAGTTTTGGTCTTTCATTACCTGGTGTGGTAGTGTTATAAGGAGGTGGAGTACCTCCCGTATTTACCCTATCGCCGGGAGCAGAAGGAAGACTTTTGTGTCGGACCTTCATATCCCATCCACCCTTTTCCTGACAATACTCCCATCCCTCCTCTTCAGCCCTGTTGGAAACCTTAATTAAACATTGTATTTGTGATACCCATCTGTTCTGCAATATCTCTCCCTGTCTGTCTCTCTTTATTTCTTCCCAACCTTCTACACTTAATCCATTTTCTCCATCCATCCCCAATTTCTTGAGAACCCTATTTGTGCCCTGTGCCTTATCCTTCCCATACAACATTGTAATTATGTCTTTAACAGCATAACATTTCTGAGGTTCCTCCTGGGGTTTACCATGTGTCTGGCCCATTTTGACAGTCCTGCCTAGGTGGCGTTTGGATCACTTACTAAGTGTCTCGTTGCCTTCTCCTCCTAGGGTGCCAAAATACTAAAAACCTCTCCTGGATGAGATTTCTGAAATCGAATTACCTTATATGCTAGCCAACTGACAAATATTATGACCAGACTGACGGCTACAACATATACAAGCATTCCCTTTTGGTGGCCAAACACATATGACTAGGTCTCCGGGACTTTGTGGAGACCTTATTTCCCTTCCCATTACCATGGAATCTCTCAGCATTCGTTTCTTATTCCTGCTTTATTGAGGCAGTCAGGACTTATACTTTCAACCCGTTTTTAGGCTCATGAATCAAAAAGCGTATATCAAACTTAAGTGTCGGACCCCCAAAGTACTCTTACGAGTTAAGGGCGCATTCCGTTACCCATTGGGATGATATATGTTTCAATTCACACCATACAAACAGGGCTTATCTCATTCACAACAGACAGATGACAAGTAGACAGACAAGAAACAACGGTAACATAAGCCAAAATATTAAGTTCAAGACCCGCTTACTACAGAGGTTGGTGTTTACCTGAAGAACAATTCAGACAGATCAGGTGGGCACAAATCTAAGAAGCACAGAGTTTATAAGAAAATAAAGCTTTTCTTACCTGCGCAGGATTTGTCTGTGGTTCTTGATGTGCCCGACCATTTCGTTCCGTCCTTATGTTCGTTCGCCTCTTGTAGTTTCTTCAGCGAGTCCCTATTCGCGGCGCCAGAAATGTTAGGTGTGACCTCAACAAGTCACCTATTTGTCAGGTTATGTTACCGTTTCCCAATTGTTAGTTAGAGTTCTTATCCAAGCAAAGAGACACGGAGATATTATTCAGTATTTCTGCTCAGAAGTCCGTCGTTAACTCTGACTGTCTCTGACTGACTCTGGCTCTGAGGCTTCTTTATTACATCTTTTATAGACAGAAAAGGGCAAACATCAGCAAATGTAAAAAAACAACATTTTTGCAAAGGAAAGACAATTCTCCGGGTGTTATCAGCTGATAAGACAATCTTCTGGGCGTAGACTGCTTTTTAGGGCTGATGCGGCCTCTTCTTGATGAGTACGTGACAATAGATGACGAATCCTTATTTTACAGAGAAGGATAGAAAAATACATGTATTTAGTAAGACATACGGTCAACCATTTTTTGTTTAGACACCCCTTAATCCTTACAGAAGGAATCAACACAGGTTGGATCAAGCATCTTGAGGCGAT
Source organism: Lithobates pipiens (assembly GCF_037356315.1). Classification (NCBI taxonomy): domain Eukaryota; kingdom Metazoa; phylum Chordata; class Amphibia; order Anura; family Ranidae; genus Lithobates; species Lithobates pipiens. The sequence goes on along the minus strand of NW_027507764.1, from coordinate 560,500,495 downwards.
TCAGTTCGCGTTTGCATCACTATACAAGTCATTCATTCATTCATTCATCGTACCCCGGGCGGGACGTCACAAGGAAGCGTGACCTCCGGATGATGTAATCTGGTTGCCACGCCCCATCGTTGTTTAAGAAATGCAGGACATCGGCGCCGACATATCAGCAGGAGGCAGCATCGGAGGAGGGTCGTTGGCGGGAGCAGGGGGCAGAGGAAGAAGACCACCAGACAAAGAAGACAGAAGAAGAGTAGAAGAAAAAGCAGGGGGAGAAAGAGGATGAAGATGCGGGAGAAGATGAAGGAAGACCGGAGGAAGAAGCGGAGAAGAAGAAGATTTTTAATAAAAGACTTGTCAAAAATTGTCTACTGTATTTTTAACACTACTTTTTTTGGTGAATGGGTAGGGGTACATTACCCCATATTCATTCACATGGAGGGGGCAAGATCTGGGGGCCCCCCATGTTAAAGGGGGCTGTCAGATTCAGATAAGCCTCCCGCCCGCAGACCCCGACAACCACCGGGCAAGGGTTATTGGGAAGAGGCCCTTGTCCCCATCAACATGGGGCCCTTGTCCCCATGTTGAGGGCATGTGGCCTGGTATGGTCCGGGGGGGCACTTGCTCGTCCCCTCCCTTTCATGACCTGCTGGGCTGCATGCTCGGATAAGGGTCTGGTATGGATATTGGGGGGACCCCCACATAATTTTTTTTTTTTTTGTGTGTAGGGGTCCCCTTTGAGTCCATACTAGACCCAAGGGCCTGGTATGGACCTGGGGGGGACCCCACGCTGTTTTTTTCATGTTTTTTTTTAAGCCGCCATTTTTTTGAGTGGGAAGCCAGCTGACAGCTGATGACTCATCGGTTGTTAAGGACGTGGCGGCCGGCTTTCTGGTGCCTTCCTTAGCAACCAGCTATATACAGTGTAAAAAAAAGGAATAAAAAAATGCAAATTGCAGCAAAATCGCGGCAAAATCAAGGTAAAAACATGGTACTTGCGTTTTGGATGTGGGTCCATTGAATTCTATTATATGCAAAACTCTGCATTTTGCCGGAAAAAAAACCCTTAACCCTTTCTAAAAAGGCAGAGGCACAAAAATGCATTGATGTGTACATGTTCCATAAGGAACCCATGTTAAAAAATTTCCCTGAATTTCTGCAAAATGCAAAATGCATCAAAAAAACCATTTGTGTGAATTCGAGCCTAAAGGGAGACCTCTGATGTGTCATTGGACTTCTGATGTGATAGAGGACCTCTGATATGATGGGGTGGCTCTATGTTTGCCACTTCATCCCTTTAAACCCAAACACATATTAATTACACGGGTTCTGTGGCTGATTACGGTGGTAATTAAACTCACTTGGTGCCTTCTCTGCATTTAATTAGCCTCAGAACCTGTGCAATTCAAAGGTGTTCAAGTTTAAAGGGATGAGGTGGCAACTCTAGATGGCTCTAATGTGATGGGGGACCTCTGCTGTGGTGGAGAACCTCTGATGTAATGGGGGCCTCTGATGTAAAGAGGGAACCTCTGATGTAATGGGGGCCTCTGATGTAAAGAGGGAACCTCTGATGTAATGGGGGCCTCTGATGTAAAGAGGGAACCTTTGATGTGATGCTGTGACCCTGATGTAGAGTTGCCACCTCATCCCTTTAAACCCACACACCTTTGAATTACACAGGTTCTGAGGCTAAATAAATGCAGATAAGGCACCAAGTGAGTTTAATTACCACTTTAATCAGCCACAGAACCTGTGTAATTAATATGTGTCCGGGTTTAAAGGGATGAGGTGGCAACCATATGTTGGGGGGACTTTGATATGATGGGGACCTCTGATGTGAAGGGGGCCACTGATGTTATGGGGGATCTCTGATGTCATAGGGGACCTCTGATGTGTTGTGGGGCCTCTGATGTGATAGAGGACCTCTGATGTGATGGGGGGGGGGGGGCTCAGATATTATAGGGGACCTCTGATGTGAAGGGGGGCTTCTACTGTGATGTTAATTACATCAAGGTGGTTGCATGCATCATTCCAAGCCCAGGTTTCCTATTGATGTGTATTGTTTTTAACAGATTTTGCATACTTTTAGGCCAGCCATAGACAGAATGATTTTCTTTCCTGCAACCACAGTTTGCAGGTGAGAAAATCACTTGATTCCCTCATTAACCCAGTCAGTGTTGATGGGGGAATCCCTCCCATGGAACCATTGTGTTTTACTGGTGGGGGAAAGCCATCTCCACCTGGAGAACACAATGCTTGCTGCTAGCGCCAATAACAACCACTAGCAATAATCACATGTAAAATCCAGCAGGTTGGTTGTACTCAGGTTGATTGATGGATCAACTTGGGTACATTCAGCCTGCTCATACATGGTTTGAATCTCAGCTGTTTCCTGCTGAACCGGCTGAGATTCAAACCATCTATGGTCAGCTTTAAAGATTGCTGTAACTGAAAAAAGGTTGAGCCTCCATTCAACCCTGGGCGATTTAAATTGTAGACGGAATTGCAGCGATTCTGCCTGCAATTCAAAATTACAGCAAAACGTGGTACGGTTTTCAAATACCTTTATTTCTCAATGGCGCCATAAAAACGGTGTGACTTTTCCGTGATTGTCACACAACAAATTGCGTCAAAATCACAGGACGCCCAAAAGAAGTTCTGGAATGTTTTGCCATGATTCTGAATTGCAGCAATTCTGCTAGTGATTTGAATCGCAATACTTTATTAATCCCAAAGGCAAATTGGAAAATTGTTACAAAACAGACACACAAAATCACAACAATAAACTGAACACGATGCAAAAACACAACAAAATCACCAATAACAGCACTTAGCACCGAATACCAAAATTAAACTTCTCTACAAATAAAACATCCATACAAGTAAAGACTCATTGAATAAGACTCCCCAGCTGGTCTGTACATGCCCTAATCATCCTGGGACTAATGCCGCGTACAAACGACTGGACTTTTTGATGGACTAGGTCCGACGGTCTTCCCAACGGACTTTTGGCGGAGTTCCAACGGACTTTCCAAACGAATGGACTTGGCCACTCACAATCACACCAAAGTCTGACGGATTTGAACGTGATGACGTACGACCGGACTAGAATAAAAAGTTCCTAGCCAGTAGCCAATAGCTGCCCTAGCGTCGGTTTTCGTCCATCGGACTAGCATACAGACGAACTGATTTTTCAACCGGACTCAAGTCCGTTGGAAAGATTTGAAACATGTTTTATTTCTAGGTCCGTCTGACTTTTAGGGAAAAAAAGTCCATTGGAGCCCATACACGATCGTAATATCCGACGGATTCATTCCGTCGGACCTAGTCCGTCGAAAAGTCCAGTCATGTGTATGTGGCATAACTCCATCAGGGACTGCTGATTTTACCGCCTTAAGGCTACTTTCACACTGTGGCGGAGGGGCGTTAGCGGTAAAGCGCCGCTAAGTTTAGCAGCGCTTTACTGCTGTAATAGCGGCACTTTTTAGCCATTAGTGGGATGCTTTTAACCCCTGCTAGTGGCCAAATAAACGGTTAATAGTGCCTGCAAAGGGTCGCTGCCGAATCGCTTTGCAGGTGCTTCGGCAGCGGTGCCCATTACTTTTAATGGCAGGGGCAGTGGAGGAGCAGAGTATTCACCACTCCTGCACCACACAAAAGATGCTGCTTGCAGGATTTTTTCTAACGTCCTGCAACGCACCGCTCCAGTGTGAAAGCACTTGGGATCTCCCACTGGGACTGCAGGGGAGGCATTTTTCAGGAGCTTTACAGGCGCTATTTTTAGCCCAAAAGTGCCTGAAAAATACCCCAGTGTGAAAGGGGTCTTAGCCCTTGTACACACGGTCGGAGATTCCGACAACCAAATCCGTCGGATTTTGTCCGACGGATTTTGTCCGAAACTGTTGCATACACACGGTCGGACAAATTTGTTGGAAAATCCGATTGTACATAACGTGATTATGTTATTTCGTTACGACGGGACTACGTTCAGGCTAGTAGCCAATAGCTTTGGTGTAGGAATTTGATCTGAGCATGCGTGGCACTTTGTCCGATCGGAATTCTCTACACATGATCGGAGTATGTCCGATCGGAGCATTTTGTCGGAAAATTTTACCAACAAGTTGGAAAACTTGGTCCGTCGGTTACTCTGACGGAAACAGTCCGATGTAGACCACACACAGTCGGAATATCCGACAAAGCGGTCCGATCGTACACATTCCGTCGGAATCTCCGACCGTGTGTACAAGGGCTAATTGTCTTTTATACACAATGAATTGACATTCAAAATGTGACAGCGCTGAAAAGCTGAAAATTGGCCTGGGCGGGAAGGGGGTAAAAGTGCCCAGTAGGCAAGTGGTAAATAAACATTTTGGTGCCCCGGAGTTCAGCTTTAATGACAGCGCCAATGTAAGACCATAAAACGTGTCAGGGCCACAGATTTCCTACTTAACCTCCACATTTCCAAGAGTAATTCATTTCGTTTTATGAATTGATCTATTTATAGCACCAAAACAATGGAGTTGATTTAGGAAGTAATAATGATGACAGATCTTGGGAACACTGAAACTTTGAGACAAACAATGTTTTAAGTGCTGTATTGGGAATTGACACCTCCTCTGAGGAATGATAATCTTCTTAAATTTAATTGCAAACAGCGGTGCAGGAAATGCATTCTTGTCCTGATGAGCGCGCGTTGCGTAATCATCGGTGAGCCAGTCGGAGTATCGGATGACCTGTGCCGTTACCTATCAGACCCTCTTCCCGGCTGTTCCTGGGATTTCCTCTTTCTACTCCCTTTCCTGTCTGAATCCTGAGTAGCTTCACATGTGCGGCTTTGACACTTCTTCCAGGGCCGCTTCTTCTGTCAAGCTTGTTTCTTGTGTCTGAGATGCTCACATTCATAATACTAATGACATTTGCATTGCTTGATATCTGTTACATGACTGATGTTCATGAGATTTTCTGTCTGTGGAAATGCAACTGCAATTCGTGTCTTTCTGCATCTCTTAGCCCTTGTACACACAGTTGGACATTCCGACGGAAAATGTCTGGTCGGACTGTGTTGTCGGATAATCCGACCGTGTGTGGGCTTCATCTGACTTTTTACACCGGAATATCCAACCAACAAAGTTTGAGAGCTGGATATAAGATTTTCCAACAACATGATCCGATCGGACTTTGTCCGATAATTTGTAGAGAATTCCGATCGTTACAAAGTTCCACGCATGTTTAGATCAAATTCCTGGACCAAAGCTATTGGCTACTAGCCTGAACGTAGTCCCGTCGTAACTAAATAACATCATTACGTTACGAACGATCGGATTTTCCCTCAACTTTGTCCGACCGTGTGTATGCAACACCAGTTTCGGACAAAATCCGTCTGAAAAAATCCAGGGAAGCCCACTGACAACTGATGACTCATCGGTTGTTAAGGACGTGGCGGCTGACTTCCCGGCCCCCCTCTTTAGAAACCAGCTATATACAGTGTAAAAAAATAACGCAAATCACGGTAAAATTGCGGTACTTGCATTTTGAATGTGAGTCCATTGAAGTCTATTAAATGCAAAATGCTGCATTTTGCGGGAAATAAAGTCTCTGACCTTTTCCAAAAATGCAGAGGCACAAAAATGCATTGAGAACGTGTTCCATAGGAACCCATGTTGAGAAAAATTCCCTGCATTTCTGCAAAATGCATCAAAAAACACATTAGTGTGAATCGAGCCTAAAGGGAGACCTTTGCTGTGTCATTGGGCTTCTGATGTCATAGGGGACCTCTGATATGATTGGGTGGCTCGAGCCTTGCGGGGGGGGGGGGGGGGGGCGCAGTTTGACCCGACCTTGTCCCGGTACTGATCCCCAACCTTACTGTCATGGCCTGCCTCTTTCATCCTTGGCTTTCAGTCATGGAGGCTCAGCAGCACATCAGATGCTATCTGAGATGGCCATTTTTGCTGCTCCCCCCCTCAATGGTTGCTAGGATGCTGGTGTTCAGGCCAAACAGGGTCATTTGTTGCTTGGACCCAGGCAGCACCATAACAATCAATGATGCTGTGTGGCAGGTACAGCTTGCATTCTAGCAACAATAGTGCCTTTGCAGCAAGGGCTGCAAAAAGGCTGCACAGCATCATCATTTGTTGGGACAAAGGTGTTAGTTGGGCTGCACAGTGACATTCAGGGCTGGACTGGGACAGAAATTTGGCCCTGGACTTCATTCAGACCGGCCCACTTACATTTTGAGTTTCCCATCAGCACCCCCTTACATCAGAGTGTCCCATCAGCACCCCCTTACATCAGAGTGTCCCATTACCAGCGCCGTTACAACAGAGTGTCCCATCAGCACCCCCTTACATCAGTGTCCCATTACCAGCCTCCTTACAACAGAGTGTCCCATTACCAGCCCCCTTAAATCAGAGTGTCCCATCAGCACCCCTTTAAATCAGAGTGTCCCATCAGCACCCCTCTTACATCAGAGTGTCCTATCACCAGCCCCCTTACATCAGAGTGTCCTATCACCAGCCCCCTTACATCAGAGTGGCCCACTGAGCCATCGGCCCACCGGGAAACTCCCGGTAGTCCCGATGGCCAGTACATGCCTGGTGACATTGGTTGTTTTGATGCAGGCGACCGCCTTCAATGTAACATTCAAAGATGCTGTGCAGCCTGGGGGGCATAATATGTGCTGAAGACTGAGTGTCTGGTATGGACAGTCTGGGCACCGTGCCGCCCAACTCCACCATGTGGCGTCTTAGTTTTCTTTGCAGGCCTTGACTGTAGACATTACCTTGAGCAGTGTCTGTGTTTGTGTATAAATGTGGACTTTAGATATATTCCTTTTGTAATCCCCTATACAGCCATGCTCAAGCTGGAAGCACCACAATGAGGTGAGGTATCATCGGACAGGAGAAAAGAGCATAGAGTTGACATCTTCACACTAGCTTTCTATCCAATCACTGGATGGAGGCAGAGAGAGAGAGAGATTGAAGCTTTGCTGCTTAACTGCAGCAGAGAAAAGCCAGGTCAGGTGTGAATCTCATTGTAGCACACCCCCTAAGGAGCTGCAAGTATACTGGGATCCCCCACCCTGCACAGCCAGGCACACCAAATTTCCACAGTCACTCCAGAGTCAGAGAACAGTCCATGACTTTGTTTTTTTTGTTTATTGAGGGATATAACTTGGATAGGAATGGGACATTATGGGATACCCATTTGAATTCAAACAACCTTCAGGGACTATACTACAGTCTCTTTATACACTCCTCTTCTTCCTCCAGCACACACTTGCTTGCAGAACCTAAAGCCGCGTACACACGGGCGGACTGTATGGCCTACTTAGTCCGTCGAAACACATTTCAGCGGACAGTCCGCTCGTGTGTGGGCTTCAGCTGACTTTTTCAGCGTGCAGTCTGGCGGACTAAGTATTTCGGAATTTCCGTAATACTGTCCGTCGGACTTGCATTTCGGCGGACAATCCGCCCGTGTGTGTGCCAGTCCGCCGTACTTTTGAAATGAGCGGACTTTTCCCGCCCGGAGAAAAGTCCGCTCATTTCGAGCGGGTATCCAGGTAGGCGGGGCCCGCGAAGGAGACGTCGCTGGCCCCGCCGCCTGGTATGGACTTAAAGGGGAACCCCAACGCCGAAAAAAATCGGCGTGGGGGTCCCCCCCAAGTCCACAAAAGACCCTTGTCCGAGCACGCTACCCGGCCGGCCAGGAAAGGGGGGCGAGCGAGCGCCCCCCCCTCCTGAGCCGTACCAGGCCGCGTGCCCTCAACATGGGGGGGTGCCTTGGGGAAGGGGGGGGGCACTCCGCTCGTGAGTAGGCTAGTTCTACGGACTAAGAATGGCGCATGCTCAGAAAGGATTTACACGGCGAAAGGTTGCATTGCTGTGTATTGGACTTCCTATTTCTAGTCCCGTCGTACGTGCTGTACACGTCATCGCGCAAGCTTTCGACGGACTGTTTGTGCATCCGTGTGTGGTCAAGTCCGTTCATTCGAAAGTAGGACGGACTGTCCATCGGATTGTATGACGGACTAAGTAGGCCATACAATCCACCCGTGTGTACGCGGCCTGAGTCACCCTGTTGCAATTTGGTAGCAGAGGCCCATTACAGGCAGGGACATCACTTGAAGATAGGGTGAAACAGCTCACAATTTTCCAGCACTTCCTCTCTGTGGTCACTGATCCCGCCACCACCTCTTCGGGCACTGCCAACCACCCTGGTTGCAGCTACCCCTTTCACTAGCCCTCCAGGCTAACTTCTCCCCACAGTCTTCCAGAATGATACTCACCAGTCCAAATGGCTGGATGTCCTGATACTGACTGATACTCACCAGCCCAAATGGCTGGTTCTCCTGATACTGACTGATACTCACCAGCCCTCCCGGACATGCTGACCCGCTCCTACTGTCCTCTCACTTGCTCCTGTGCCTCCAGAGAGGGCATCCTCCATTTGTTGTAGGGGGAATCATCCAGCACCCAGGGTCGCCCCCCCCCCCCCAACTAGGGAGCACCCTCAAGGGCCACTGACAGCCTCCTCAGCAATCCATCTCCATCGCCCACCCGACCTCCCTTGCCGGCATGACTCATGTCTATTTAAGAGGCGAGCTGCCCCCTGCCAAACCTTTTCGCTGGGGAATGGACAGGGTCCTCATAAATATGCCAAACAGCTCCTACTATGTTCCACCCCCTACATCTAGAACCTTCTCCAAGGTTTCAGAAAACAGGGGGAGGCACCAGAAAATCTGTCAGAATGAGTAATTCAGCCTCCCTGAGTGACCAAACCCTGACCCAGAGCCAAGACAATTTGCCAACTTTAACAGCTAACCTACTTACACTAGCACACTAGCTAGTAGGTGCTACATCAGAAATGGATGGGCAGAAATACAAATCCTTTGCAGCTCTTCTATAGAAGTGTTTATTTAACTGTTACTGGAGTTCAGCTTTACATTTTGTGTCATTATTTGATTTCTAATGGAAGGCGTTCTAAATTTGGTCTTAAAAATTCACCCGGGAGATCTGCAGATGGTGGAAATGCTGGTTTCTATATTTCAGATCACAAATAGCGAGCGGCCACATCTGGCCCATTTCAAAGCCTTCATGACGGCCGTGTCTACATGCTTTTTATGTGCTCGTGATTCTACTCCATATGTTCGCTCTTTGCACTCTTAGCCAAGCCCCCCGGTATAAACAACCATTTGATATTTCATAAAATCACTTTGGCAATATTGCTGAGCCGGGGCCGGACAGGGCGCTGAGGACAATACGTAAACATACGCCATCAATCACCTGGAGATCAGCTGAAGTTTCCTCTCTGTTAGATGAGGCTGTGTGGCAATCTGCTTTAGATCCTGAACGTAGCACCATATGCTGTGCAAACGGCTTCACCGCTTTGAACTTCAAAGTTCCCCTTCTTCCTCTTTCGTTCTTATTGAGTCGCCTTATTCCACCTCGACACTTTGAGGGAAATAGAAAAAGAAGCTCCTTTCCTTAAATGAACACATAAATACAATTTTTTTCCCCCTTTAAATATCCATTATTCCTGCTCTCCACCATTGCACACCTCTATGTAAAAACTTCCATTTAGTGCATCATTTTTATAACTTAAAGCTGAACTTCAGGTATGGATTTTATTTTATAGTTACATTGGTTCACCTTGGGTCATCCTAGAACCTTGGACTGATGTAAGTATACATATGCCATACCTGTGGGGCCGCTGCTGAAATGCAAATTCGGTGTAGTAATTGTCACTCATTTCTGTCTTACAGGCCCCATGAACCCTCCATCTGAAGATTGGGCTTAAAGTTGAACTCCAGATAGGGATTTTGTTATAAAGTTACACTGGTCCACCTTGGACCAATGTAAGTATGCATATACCATACCAGTGAGACCTCTGTGGAAGCAGAGAATCATTGTAGTAGTTGCCACTACTACAATGATAGCCGCTGTCCTACAGGTCACATGAACCCCCCATATGGGGTTAGTGGTTTAAAACTGAACTCCAGGTATGGACTTTACTGTATAGCTAACTTTGATCCACCTTGGACCAATGTAAGTATGCATATGCCATACCCGTGGAACCGCGGTAAAAGTAGAGAATCATTGTAGTAAGACCTTTGTCTTACAGGTCCTATGAACACCCTATCTGAAGTTAGGAGTTTAAACTGAACTCAAAGTATGGATTTTATTCCATAGTTACATTGGTCCACCTTTACTGTATAGCTAACTTTGATCCACCTTGGACCAATGTAAGTATGCATTGTCCTTACCCGTGGACCCACTGTGGAAGAGGAGAACCACTGCAGTAGTTGCCACTAATACAGTGATCACCACTGTCTTACCGTTCCTATGAGCCCCCTATCTGAATTTGGGGGTTTAAATTGAACTCCAGTTATGAATTTTATTGCATAGTTACAATGGTCCACCTTGGACCATCCTAGCACCTTGGACCAATGTAAGAATGCAATAGCCATACCTGCGGGACCACTGTGGAAGCAGAGAAACAATATAGTAGTCATTACCACTGTCGTGACATTGTCATCTAGAGCCCAGGGAGAACATGCCCTCCCTGCGCCCCCCAAGATATATGAGCATTATGTGTCCCCCCCAAAAAAAACATTAGCACTAATTTTCATGCTTACTCCTAAGCATAAATTCCCCCTCCTCTCAGTACAAATCCACCCCCCTGCTGAAATCACCCCTCCATCCTCCTCCTCCCAGCACAAATATTTGCCCCCTCGTCCCCCAAATCCCCCCCAGCATAAATGCACCCCCCACCAAAAAAAATGACACCTTCTAGTACAAATCCTCTATCCCTCGAATTTTCCCTCTGAGTACACATCCTCTCACCCCTCTAAATTCCCCCTCTTAGCGCGAATACCCCCCAATCATCCCTGCTAGCACAAATTCCACCCCCCCAAAAAAAGTTCCCCTCCTAGCACAATTCCCATACCTCCCTCTACCATATCACCTCTTCTAGCACAACCCCCCCCCCCCCCCCAAATCCCCACTCCTAGCACACACACGCAAATTTTCCCCTCCTAGAACAATGCTTATCCCCTGCTGCCCCTCAAAGTCTCCATCTCAACACAAAACCCCCCCAATCACCTTACGGTGGCCCCCCACCCCCACCTCATATGATACCACAGTGCCCAGGGCAGCCATCCCTCCAGCACACCCCTTGTCCCGGCCCTGGTCATTGCTACTACAGTGATTGACACTGTCTTCCAGGTCCCTGGCTGAGCAGTTGCCCTACTGCATGGTAAATTCAAGGGGGTCATTCACTTGGCACTGTCTCCATTTACAGAATTCAAGGTGTCCTCTGATTGGACTAGGTGGAGAAGATCATGACGTTACTGCCCTCCCTCTCTATCTTGTCCAGTCAGAGAACAGCTTGTATTCTTTCTGAAAAATGACAGTTTTTTTCAGTTAATGTCACCCGTGCTGAGAGAATCACCGCCTCTGGTTATTATGCAGCAGGGCAGCCTCTTGGCATGGGACCTGGAAGGCAGGGGTGATCATTGAAGTGGAGGCGACTACCAAAGTAATTCCACAGCAGTCCCACAGGTATGGAATATATACAGTACATACAAGGTGGACAAATTGCTCTGTTTCAAATGCCGCTTTATGCATTCACATACCTCTTTAGAACCAGTCTGACCAGGCAGTATGGTCACCTACTGACTTGGCACCATTCAGAGGCAGCTTAACTCTTCAATAAGACACAGAAGTTGAATCCAACGCATCTTTACTTCAGCTCATTACAGTACAGAGGATGTTTTACTAGTCTTTAGAAGTGTAAAAAGACAATGACTTCCCAAAGCCCTTTCTCTGTGAAGCCCTGTCTCTGCGTCGGGCAGGGCCATATTTAATATTGATTGGACCCTGGGCAAAAATTTTCTTGGCCCCCCCACCAATGCAATTTCACTCTCCACCTGCTCTGAGACATACAATAAATAGCAGCTAGACTTAAAATCAGTTTACTGTATCAGATCAGGCAGCAATCGTGATTGGTTTGCAGCAGTTACAGCATATCATTATTGCTTACTCACTGGTTGCTAGAGGTTACAGCACACATTACGGCTCACTGATTAGTTGCTAGAGGTTACAGCAAATGATTTCTGCTTGTTAATTGGTTGCTAGAGATTACTGTACAGTAATACTGCTCACTGATTGGTTGCTAGAGGTTACAGCACATCATCTCTGCAGCGGAGCATGATATACATATGACTGCCGCCTTTATTTACATATCAATGCTGCGGCCCGCAGCTATTTACTTAGTAATGCCCCCGCTATTTACATATGAATGATGGTTATTTACAAGTAATCACAGGGTCTGCAGGTGAATCATCTGTACACAACAATAGGGAAGAGCTGGGCAGCATTAGTACCATCACTTCACACTGAGATATCAGGACACAGCACAGGACTAAAGCTTCAAGGGACTGGCAAATTTAAACTGGGATAGTTGGCAAGTATGAGGCAGCTGCTTTGGGCCCCACAACAATGACAGGGCCCAGGGCAGCTGTCCCCTTTGCCCTGCCTTAAAGATGACCCTGGTGACAGGGTGTCCTTTTTTGGGTGCCCAAGCTGCAGTCTGGGTGAGGTGAACATTTCCCATAGGTTCAGAGAAACACATTGGGATACCTATGCTTGTTAACATGCAAGAAAGATTTCAGATAAGTTCATTTCAGATAAGCTCATTGGCTCTGGTAAGGCAGTTATAAAACACATAGCCCTCCCTCCATATGTACCCGTAAGTAGCTCAAGAAATAGAACATACAGGCACCAAACCAAAAGGTAAAAGATTGCCTTTAAAGCTGAATTCCAGGTGTGGAATTTTTTATGCATAGTTCCATTGATCTGGCTTGGACCAATGGAACTATGTATATACTTTGCCTGATGGATGCACCTGGAAGCTGGAAATCACTGAAGTAGACACCACTACACTTGCTCCTGGGTCCCATGCTGAGCAGCTGTCCTGTTGCATTGTTCACGCAGTAGGGCAGCTGCTTGACACGGGCACCATTCAGAGCTTGCTTTGCATTTTCTGAATGAATGCAAAGCAGTCTCTGATTGGGCAAGGTGGAGCATGTAATGTCAAAGCCCCACCCCTCTACCCCATCCAATCAGAGAATACATTGTATTAATTTGGAAAATGCAAAGCATTGCCTGAATGTCACCAATGCTGAGAGGGATTAGCAGGGTCACCCCTGAAGAAATCACGTATCCTGTTAATGAAGCACATCAGTGCAGGGCTTTGAATGATGTAATTGAGCAATATACCGATCCGTGAAGTGCAGTATTTGCACATTTTTATTGTTGTTTGATTGATACAGTATATATACACACACAGACACATGCACTTTAATAAATAAATCTAAAAAAAATTGAAAATGTATTAAAAGTTGATGACGTCAGTAAAACAGTGGACTTACAGCAGTGGTTGGTGTCAGTAGGACAGTGGATGGTGTCAGTCTGTAGAGAAGTGGACGATGTCAGTAGGGCAGAGATTTGCATCAGCAGGACAGTGGTGGTCATTTTATTTTTTTATATAATTTATTATAATATTATTATTTTTTTTATTCTTTTGAAATGCTTTTAGGAGCTCCCTTGGGAAGCTTTGGTGAGATATCAGGGGTCTTAACAGCCCCTGACGTCTCACTTGTAGACAGAGAAAAGGACTGAGAATTGCACTGGACATTGAATGAATGGGAAGCATTCTGTGTTGTAAACACAGTTTACTGTGCTTCAGTTATGAATGAACACAGTCAGTGATCAGTACAGATCACTCACTGTATTCAATCAGAAAAGGAAGGGGCCGGTAAATTAATTATTTACTTGACCCTTCCCCACTCTCCTTCCTGAAACATCCCCTGGCTTCCCTCCTCTCCTCTCCTCTCCCTCTCCCTCTCAAGGGGAGCCCAGGCAGCAGGGGAAATCTGCGCCGTACAGGGTGATTAGGGGGTGCCCAGGCCCATCCAGCACACCCTGTGCACACACCTATGCCCATTAACGAATTTACCTGCCAAAGGGTTTGTAATGTAGGTCTGCCATTCTTGTGATACACATCTGCTAGTCAGGATGATCACTCTGTTACTTTGAAATTTACGATCATTATTTACCAGGTTGTCTTTACTGTTTTCTGTATAAGTGCTTCCCACAGACACATGGGTTTCTCTATTATTTGTGGGAAGCCTGGCCATCAGTCTTTTCTGTAATTCACACCTTTTTAGTTCGGTAACACACTGGTGATACCTCACCCAAGATGCAACTAACACTTTCCCTAATAGCCGTCATGTTATCAGTGACCACAATGCATTGGAACTTCTGTCACTAATAAGTGACAGGGTGACTTTTCCCCTGTTTCAGCTAGCAAGAAAGTGACTCCATTGGAGAAGGTAAGTACTCCTTTTGCTTAAAAAGTTTTGGGCTATGATTTACTGATTGTAGAGGAGGTAGACACAGGAACAAAAAATTTAAATTATATCTAAAAATCAGTGGTGTCCCTTTAAAAAAAAAAAAAAATGGCAAAAACGTTTTTGACAATACAGGGCTCCATTTTATATATAATTTATATTTTAATATACATTTATGTCACGCAAGGCTTTCCCTTTGATGGGTTGATGAGCGAGGTGCGGCATGGATGTATTATGATGTGTTTATATCCATTACAAATCTTGTATTAAGCTGCCACTTGAACCTCCCCACTACTCCCTTTGTTCTGTAAACGTTCCTGGAAAAGCACAAAACAATTATCAGAAAAAAAATTATATATATATATATATATATATATATATATATATATATATATATTAAATATTAGCGTGTGTTGGGTTTTTTTTCCAAAGCCCTTATGTATTTCATGTTATCATATCCTTAGATAACTAAATGGTAAAAGTTCATCATCTATCAGAAATGAGCTTAAAGTATATAGATGTCTAATTTCTAATTTAGATGTCTCCAGTGAAGAATAATGTTAACGCTACAGCATGCAAATACATTTTAGACAACGGTGAGATTTCAACTTGGCGGTAACAGTTTGGTGATTGTCATTTTCAGTTCCAGTATTATTGCCCTCTATGTACAAACCAGCTTCATATAGACAGTGGAACTTGAGTGGTCTGCACGGAAACCCTGACCTCAACCCTACTGAATGCCTTTGGGATGAACTGGAATGCTGGTTGTGAATCAGATCTTCTCATCCATCATCAGTACCAGACCTCACAAATGCTCTTTCGACTGAATGGACAGAGAAAATTTAGTACTGTCCGTGATACTTTTTTTTATTTGCACTAACATACAATTTTTCAGGACAAGCTTTCGGGGTATGTCCCCAGTACTGCTTGGACCTTGAAGAAGGGGACATACCCCGAAAGCTTGTCCTGAACAATTGTATGTTAGTGCAAATAAAAAAATTATCACGGACAGTACTCAATTTTCTCTGTCACAATTGCACTAATACGGCTACAATCAGTGGCGTAACTAGAACCTTCAGGGCCCCAATGCAAGAAACCATGAAGGGCCCCCCTGAACCCCAGCCAGGGCCCTTCCCTCCGAGTCCGGCGGTGGAACTCCAGGGCGTGGTCACAGGTATGACCTTTGTGAGCCCTGTAGTTCCACCACTGGTATCAGTATTTTTATTTATTTTTAGGTGCCCCATTGGGGGACTGTCCCTAGGCAGGATGGGGTCCCCGTCCCCAGAAGAGATGAGGTCCTTTTCTCCAGGGCAGATGAAGTTACTGCCCCCAGGTGAGAAGGGGTCCCTGTCCCCAGGGGAAGTGGGGGTCCCTGTCCCCACGTGAGAAGGGGTCCCTGTCCCCAGGGGGAGATGGAGGGGGTATGTAATGGTGTGTGCGGGATGGGGTCCTCTCACTCACCATGACCAAGCTGTAGGCCATGCACTCATCCATTTTGGCCTGGGCTCCATCCAGTGTGCTGCACGGGCGATCAGCATATCTCCCAGAAAGACCTTTCATCATCTGTGTATGACGGGGAGGAGGGGGGGCTGGCAGACAAGCCTGCAGTGTCCTCCGGGGAGCCGGCTCTCATAGGGCTGCACTGCATCTGTGTGCTTAAAGTTTGTTTACCCGGGAAAAGTTTGCAGTGCAGAGTGGGCCGGACTCGGGGTGGGCGGGACTCTGGCTGGGGAGAACAGACATCGGGCTGAGTGGCAATGCATGGAGCAGGAGAGGGGTACTCTGAGGAGCCGGCTGAGGACACAGGTCATGCGGGGAATGCACAACTAAAGAGCAGCCATATGTAGAGGGGGCTGCATGGGCCCCCTGCATCACAGGGCCCGGTTGCGGTCGCAACTGCTGCACCCCCTATAGTTACGCCCCTGGCTACAATCACATTAAGACTGAATGGACACAAATTCCCACAAGTACACTCCAATCTCTAGTGGGAAGCTTTCCCGGAAGAGTGGAGGCTGTTAAAGCTCCAAAAGTAGGGCCAGCTCACATAATGAAGATATTAATGACCATGGTTTTGGAACTGGATGTCCAGCAAACTTGATTTAGAGGAACTGGAGTGGCCTGCACAGAGTCCTGACCTGAACCCTACTGAACACCTTTGAGATGAATCGCAATCAGGGCCGGTGCAAGTACTTTGTCTACACAGGTGAAAGTGCATTTTTTATTTTAATTTCTAGGCACATAAATGCAATTAATTACCTAATATTTTGGTAAAATATAAAAGATGAGGTTGTCCTGAGTAAATAGATACCCATGTCAAACCTTAAAATTGTGCTCAGCTACAGTGCTTTAAAAGCCCCTACAGGTCATCAGAGTTACGCAGGAGCACAGGCGCTAAAACTATTGCTCTAACTGGTGTTGTGCGCTGTTTTCGTATGTAGGCACCCCAATGCATTTTTTTTGTAGGTTTGTGTGTGGGGGGAGGGGGGGGGGGCTCTAAAATTTTTATAATTTTTGAAAAATAAAATGTATGTGTCTTTTTTTATGCACAAAACTTCTTTTTTTAATTTTATTATTATTATTATTCAGTATTTGTTTAGAGACAGCAGTTTATCCAGTGCTTTACAACATGGGTGCAAGACTGCAGTTACAATACAAATCAATTAGGGCTGTGGAAATTAAAGATGAATTCCTCGATTAATCGATTCATTTTTTTGATCAATCAAAATTCTTTTGATCTGTACTCACCTCTCCACCGGCTTCCGGGTCTTCTGGGATTTCCGTCGGAGATCCGGTGACGTCACGCACATCAACGTCACTGGACTCCTCCCCCTTCCCCAAGTGCCTCCGTCTGCTAATGAAGGGAAGGGGGAGGAGTCTGGTGACGTTGAAGTTCTGATTGAACGTAACGCATACAGGGGAGGAGCTACTCATGACGTCACCCGCTGCTGCCCTACGGAACTAACACGATTGTCGGCTTTACATTCTATGTTTTTATCATCTTTATGTGAGTAGTTTGTGTTTGAACACAAAAATGAAATCTTATACTTAAGCGGTGAGAACTTCGATCTTTTCTTTCTACCCATGACCTGGTGTCCTTGCTGAGATCTAAGGAGACGTGAGAGAAGTTTATGGTCCGTGTTAACCATTTTGATACCCACTTGCATGACCACCTGTTTGCACAGGGGTCCATGCCATAAGGTGAGAGTGATTAGTTAGACCGGAGGTGAAGGGATCGTCACGCTACTGTGGAAAAAAATGACAGCTAGCACTCCAGCTGTGCTGTACAGGGATTGCAAGAGGCTGAGACCTGGTCACATTCAGGTGCATACACAGTCATGTTATAGTTGTGCCACTGAATAAGCACATCTCCCTTATTGGACAGATGACATAAGAAAAGGGTGGAGAATCTTATTCCTTATTTTGCCTCTCCACTTTTAGTCATTCATATGGGGAATTAAAATGTGGCTTCCTCAACCTTTGACCTTTGGTAGGAAAGGAGCAAGCAGGGTAGCCCATGACCCTGGACATGAGAGCATGGGAATAAAATGGTACGGGGGTCCTTTTGGAATCCTCACTATTTCCCCTCTATGCTTGGATGTCCAGGAACTTGGGTTGGACTGCTTCATCACTTCCTAACTGAAGGTCAGAGAGTGAGGAGGTCTATTTAAATCACTAAGACTAGAGAGGGGAAGTGCAATTCCCAACACAGTTGTCAAACATGGTCGGGGTATGTAAATATTCAAGTAGGTCTGAAGATCTTCTTGACCTTAGTTGATTCTGAGAGAGCCAGATTTTTCATTCTTTGCCCATAACATACATCTGTTAAATCTATTTTGTGCCTCTGTCAGGTACATGTGCAAACATTTGACCTATGTTATAAATGTTTGCCCCTGACTCCTTAGCAAATTATACTTAAAGTGATACTTAACCCACACTGTTTAATTGACATTGTCCCTTCTATTTCTCACTGACCTATATGCCTACACAACAACCTTCTCGACCCCCTACAGTCTGGCTTCCACCCACAACATTCTACTGAAATGGCCCTATTAAAACTCACCAATGACCTACTAACTGCTAAAACCAAAGGGCCCTACTCCATACTCATACTTTTAGACCTCTCTGCTGCCTTTGACACAGTTGACCACCTGCTCCTCCTCAATTACACTCTCTTGGCCTCCGTGAATCTGCTTTATCCTGGTTCTCCTCCTACCTATCTCCCCTTCCTCTCTCTGTTGGGGTACCCCAAGGCTCCGTCCTTGGGCCTCTCCTATTCTCACTCTATACCTCTTCCCTGGGCCAGCTGATAACCTCCCATGGCTTCCAATACCACCTCTATCCTGACGACAGATCTATCTCTCCACTGCTCAACTCACCCCCTCTATCTCCTCACGGATCTCAAACTTACTGAATGACATATCGACATGGATGTCACACCACTTCCTCAAACTCAATCTTTCTAAAACTGAGCTTGTTATATTTCTGCCTTCACGATCCCCCCTCCCCGTGACTTCACCATTAATATCAACAACACAACCATTGGTCCCTCCACACATGCCAGGGTCCTGGGTGTAATCCTTGACTCTGCCCTCTCCTTCAGCCACCAGGAACAGGGGCTGATGTTCCAATTTAACATACATGTATAAAACTTGAAAAATATATCTGATGCCAGGGCCACATTGCATAAATGTGAGCCAATAAAAGTTTGCTTACATTCCATAACTTAACTCTTTGCCACAGGCTCTTATACAGGTGCATCTCATAAAAATTAGAATATGATGAGAAAGTTCATTTATTTCAGTAATTCAATTCAAATAGTTAAACTCATATATCTTATATAGATGTGTTACACACAGAGTGATATATTTCAAGCATTTCTTTCTTTTCATTTTGATGATTATGTCTTACAGCTAGTGGAAACCCAAAATTCAGTATCTCAGAAAATTTGAATATTACATAAGACTAAATAAAAAAATAGATTTTTAATACAGAAATGTTGGCTTACTGAAAAGTCTGTCCATGTACAGTATAATATGCACTCAATACTTGGTCGGGGCTCCTTTTGCATGAATTACGGCATCAATGCAGCGTGGCGAGGCACTGCTGAGGTGTTATGAAAGCCCAGGTTGCTTTGATAGCGGCCTTCAGCTCGTCTGCATTGTTGGGTCTGATTTCTCTCATCTTCCTCTTGACAATACCCCACAGATTCTCTATAGGGTTTAGGTCAGGCGAGTTTGCTGGCCAATCAAGCACAGTGATACCATGATCATTCAACCAGGTATTGGTAGTTTTGGCAGTGTGGGCAGGTGCCAAGTCCTGCTGGAAAATTAAATCAGCATCTACATAAAGCTGGTCAGCAGAGGAAAGCATGAAGTGCTCTAAAATTTCCCGTTAGAGCTCTGCGCTAATTTTGGATTTGATAAAACACAGTGGACCAACACCAGCAGAGGACATGGCTCCCCAAATCATCACTGACTGTGGAAATGTCACACTGGACCTCATGCAACTTGGATTTTGTGCTTCTCCACTCTTCCTCCAGATTTTGGGTCTCCCCTAACATCAGATTCCCCATCAAAGCTCAGCCTTACATCAGTGTTCCCATCAGAGACACCCTGTACATTAGGGTCCAATCGGGTGACCGGTGTCAAAACCGGCTTCCTGATTGCACCCTTAAAGGATGGGTCGCCCCTGGTCCAAATCAAAATCCACCCTTACATCAGAATCCCCATCAAAATCCCTCTTATAACAATGTTTGCCTTACATCAGAGTCTCCATCAGAGTACCCCCTTACATCAAATTCCCCATCAGAGTCTCGCCCTACAATCAGGTTCCAATTAGGCCGCGTACACACGCGGGGACTGTTCGCCCAACTTTGTCCGCTGAACAGTGTTTGGGCGGACAGTCCGCTCGTGTGTGGGCTTTCAGCGGACAGTTTCAGCGAACAGTCCGCTGAACAAGGTTTTTCGGAAATTCCGAAAAACTGTCCGCTGAAACTTTGTTTCAGCGAACAGTCCCCTCGTGTGTAGGCTTGTTCGTCAAACTAAGTTCCGCGCATGCTCAGAAAGGATTTACACGCCGAAGTTTGCATTGCAGTGTATAGGACGTCGTTTTCTAGTCCCGTCGTACGTGCCGTTCACGTCATCGCGCACGGTTTCAGCAAACTGTTCGTTCGTCGTGTGTGGCCATGTCCGTCCATGCTAATTTTGAGCGGACTGTTTGCTGAAACTGTTTGACGGACAAAGTTGGGCGAACAGTCCCCGCGTGTGTACGCGGCCTTAGAGTCTCCTCTTACATCTGGATCCCCATCTGAGTCTCCTCTTAAATCATAGCCGCCCCTCCATAGATTTCCGCAGTGGATGTGCCCAGTGTGCCTCTGCACACCCTAATTACTATGGGCAGTGCTGATTCCCCCTACTGTCCGGGCCATCCCCCACCCTTCAGTGCTACTAGTTTCCCTCCTCTCCCCTGACCACTGCGGGAGATGTTTCAGGATGGAGAGTGGGGGAAGGGGCTGTTAAATATGTAATTTACCAGCACCTTCCTTTTCTAAATGAACACACTCGCTCACTGTGTCTATTCATAACTGAAGCATAGTAAACAGTGTTTACTATGCATCAGTTTGTGGATGAACAGCAAGCCACTCAACACAGATCACTTTCCATTCATTCACTGTCCCGTGCAGCTGATGCTGCAGAGAACACCATGTGTGTTTGAGCTTTGGGGTGCACACCCTAATGCAATAGGCTGCATACATCTATGCCCCCCCCCCCCCCACATCAGAAATCATTTGATTTTATGATTGCAAAGAATCAATTTTCTGAAAGTTTATTGAGACGAGATTGACACTTGGATGGATGTTGAAATTGATGAACAAGTACCGGTGACAACCACATGAGGTCATTCTCTGACTAGCAGTGTGAAGATGCTCAGACACAAAGCAGGAAAGATGAGAGAATTCATACAATCACACCCCGTCCGCCGCCTCTCTTAGTACAGTCTCATAGAAGCATCTGGCGTCTGCAAAACTGCATAGAAAGTGTTGGAGTACAGTATGATCAGGACAAGTACGATAATCTGTGAACCAGACAGAGGATACACAATATATCTTCCTGGCTCTGAGCTCCCAAGAACAACAGAAAATAAATAACAAGATATCCCCTAATGCACAAAGTGTATCTAAACACACAAAATGTTTATATTGCAGCTTACCGATCCTTAGATCTGATGGTTACATTTTAGTTTTCTTATTTTTCTTTATTTTTACCTGGTGATCCTGCAAATAACACAACACTCCTTCACCATATTTTATATATATTACTATTATTATAATACAGGATTTATATAGCGCCAACAGTTTGCGCAGCACTTTACAACATCGGGGAAGACAGTACAATTACAATACAATTCAATACAGGAGGGATCAGAGGGCCCTGCTCGTTAGAGCTTACAATCTAGAAGGGAGGGTCAAGTGGAACAAAAGGTAGTAGCTGTGGGGGATGATCAAATGGACAAAATTAAAATTCAGTTCTTAGACGTGGGTAGGGTAGGCTTCTTTGAAGAGGAGGGTTTTCAGGGATTGTCTAAAAGATAATAGAGTAGGAGATAATCAGACATATTGGGGTAAGGAGTTCCATAGAATTGGAGAGGCTCTGGAAAAAGTCCTGGAGATGAGCATGGGAGGAGGTGATGAGGGAGCTAGAGAGCGGAAGGTCTTGAGAAGAACGAAGAGGACAATAAGGTTGGTATTTTGAGACTAGGCTGGTGATGTAGCTGGGGGCAGAGTTATGGGTGGCTGTGTAGGTAGTTGTGAATATTTTGAAATGAATTTGTTGGGTGAGTGGAAGCCAGTGGAGGGATTGACAAAGAGGAGCAGAGACAGAGCGGTTGGTAAGGTGGATGAGTCTGGCAGCAGCATTCATGATGGACTGAAGGGGGGGTAGACTATGTAGAGATAAGCCAATGAGGAGGGAGTTGCAGTAATCGAGGCGAGAGATGACCAGAGAGTGAATTAAGAGCTTTATTGTGTCATTGGTTAGAAAGGGGCGTATATTGGAGATATTGCAGAGGTTGAGGTAGCAAGATTTGGACAGTGATTGGACATGGTGCTTAAAGGAGAGTTCAGGACTACTCCTAGGACCTTGGCATGTGGGGATGGGCTGATAGTTGTGCCATCGATTTTGAAAGAGAGATCGGGGAAGAGACACGCGAGGGAGGAAAAATGATAAGTTCGGTTTTGAATAGATTAAGTCTGAGGACGTAGTGCGACATCCAGACTTCCCATTTATCGCCACCCTCTGAACTCGTCCTTGTAGCCAGTTTTCAATCCATGTACTCACCCTATGGTCCATGCCAATGTACCTTACCTTGTACAGTAGACGTTTATGGGAAACTGTATCAAATTATTACGTAAAATCCAGATACACCATGCCTACGGGTCTTCCTTTATCTAGATGGCAACTCACCTCCGCATAGAAGGCTAATAGATTGGTTTGGCAAGAACTATTCTTCATGAATCCACTCTGATTACTGCTAATGATATCTTTTGATTACTAAAATCTTGTATATAGTCCCTTATCATCCCCTCCAAGAGCTTACATACTATTGATGTTTCCTAGCCTGCCACAAGATGTCCTCAGTCCTCTATTTTGACTAATGCCCAGAGTCACTCGACCGGGAAGAGAGAGTACCGGGAATATAGAGGTGTAGCATTGCTCCCCCAGGCTACTGTGCTGATCTGGACCACAAAACTTCACCACTTCATGGAGAGGAGGTGTTTTGTAGTTCATAGAAGACAGCTAGGAAAGAGGATACCATTGTTTCAGACTGAAATTCCTCAGAAACTTATCACTAAATTGAACTCGCTGGGCCTCAACCTGTCCCTCTGTAATTGGATCCTGGACTTTTTAACTGGAAGACCTCAGTCAGTTCGTGTTGGCTGAAGCATGTCGAGCACTACCACACTGAGCACGGGTGTCCCACAGGGATATGTGCTCAGTCCACTGCTCTTCACACTGCTGACCCACCACTGTACTGCCAAGTTCAGCTCCAACCATATCATCAAGTTTGCGGATGACACGACTGTGGTAGGTCTCATCAGCAACAATGATGAAACGCTCTACAGAGAGGAAGCGGAACAACTGGTTAAATGGTGTAGTACAGACAACCTGTTCCTAAATGTAAACAAAACAAAGGAGATTGTGATGGATTTCAGGAGAAATTCTGTTGATCGCTCCCCACTGACCATCGACAACTTGTGGAGAGAGTAAGTAGTGTTAAATTCCTGGGAGTGCACATATCAGAGGATCTTACCTGGACAACTAACATCACGTCACTAACTAAGAAGGCACAACAGCGCCTATATTTTCTCCGCCGCCTTAAAAAAGCCAGTCTCCCTCCACCCATCCTTACTACATTCTATAGGGGAATCATTGAAAGCGTGCTGACCAGCTGCATCATTGTCTGGTATGGGAACTGCAGTTCTGCTGACCGCAAAACCCTTCAGCGGCTAGTGAAGATGGCAGAAAAGATTATTGGTGTCTCTCTCCCCTCCATCCTGGACATTTTCCATACACGATGCTCCAGCAAAGCTATCAGTATTGTGAGGGATCCTACCCATCCCTCCCACAGTCTCTTTCAGCTCTTGCCATCAGGTAGAAGGTACCGGCAGTGCTGGGAAAAGGTGATCCAGCGCCCAGGGCAAAGACGCCAAATTGCGCCCCCCCTTTCCCTTAGGCTTAGGGTCAGGGTGCCCCCTACCCCTGCAATAAACCATTGCGCCAGGGGCAGCCGCCCCTCCTGCCCACCCCTTGTCCCGGCCCTGGGTACCGGAGTATCAAAACCAGGACTGTGAGACTGCTCAACAGTTTTTTCGCCCAGGCTGTGAGATCCCTCAACTCCAATCCTCTTTGAAACCTCTTCTACAACCTATAAATTGGGGGGAGGGGGTGGCAAACAAACCCCCCTGGAGGCTGACGGCAACTCAAACCCCCCCCCCCCCGCCTGATCGCTGTCTGCCGGTCGGTCCAGCACTTACCCCATCCAGGTGGCAGGTGGTGGGTATCGGGCTGCGAGCAGTCTCACTGTCCTGGTTTTGATACTCCGGTACCGTACTGGAGTATCAAAACCAGGACTGTCAGACTGCTCAACAGTTTTTTCCCCCAGGCTGTGAGAGCCCTCAACTCCAATCCTCTTTGAAACCTCTTCTACAACCTATAAATTGTGACCAGGAACGTCTCACGTCCCCCCCTTTTTAATCTTGAATATGCACTAGACACTTTTATAAACACTTGCTGCTACAAAGACTTTTGGAAACCTATAGTATATGTACAGTTATGTAGTTCCCAGATGTGTACAGGTTTTCTTTTATTGATGTTTTTTTATTTTCTGTATATTTATTTATAATTATGTTTAGTTTGTATGTAGCAGCGTGGTCCTGTGAGATACCACATTTTGTTCCACTGTATGTTCTTACGTGTAGTAGAATGACAATAAAGTTTGACTTGACTTCTGTTTAGTACACAGTAAGTTTCAAAGTTACTGGATGACAGTGGCAGCCCGTAATGCAGGATGCAGGGGTGCCACCCCCCTAATCCCACTAATCTACATGCGAGGGAGGAGATGCAGGGGAAGCTGCCATGAAGCATCAGGAGGAGGAATTTTGAAAAAACGCATTATTTTTTACTTTTTGCTATAATAAATATCCCCAATGTAACTAATGTAACTAATACATGCCTGGAGTTGGGCTTTAAATAGTAATTCAATTTTTGCTGGAAAAAAAAACAAAACATTCCCCTCTGGGTGATCAATGTACATAGCAGGGGTTTTAACAAACGTTGCCGCAGATTGCTACTTGTGTCTGCTCTGAAGAAACAGCTTTTTGTATCACCACGTCCCATGCAGACTGATTCTGAATGGGATAGTGTGGTTCAATATAATCCCCTGGTGTACTCTCAGTCAGTATCGGGACAGGGTCATCCAGTGCCCAGGGCAAGGATCCAGAATTGCACCCCCTCCTCCACTGTTAATACACGCTGTAGAATGGGTGTACAATCCTGCTCCTATTCTTTGCCCCTTTGCTTCACTGCGCCCAAGGCAGCTACCTGTTCTGCCCACCCCTTGACCTGCTCTCTGTGTTCTAATGAGAAAAGCATGTGTCTGCATTCCTTTATAAATATTTAACCCTTGTTGCAGGGGCGGCCCATCCATTGAAGGCACCTCCCTTATCCATGCGTCCGGTACCCTTGCAGGATGAATGAATTCCAATGGGGGGGGGGTTGAAGCACCTGATTAGAGCCAGAAGCTCTAATAGGCTTCAAAAAAAGGGGCTGGGGGTGCAGAGAATGCAAACCAAGCCCACCCAGGTGTGTAACAATAGTAAATTTATATTCTTATTATATTATATTGTAACCCTGATCCTCCTCCAGGCCAATCAGGAAGTGGGTCTTGATTTGCTGAAAGGACAGGCAATCCTATTGGATACCTAACAGGAGGGCAGGAGATGTATGGTGGAAGTGAGGAGGAGGAGAGGACACAGGAACTGTTGCCCGCTGCTCATTGCCTGATGCCCCTGCTGCTCACTACCCAGTGAGCGCTGCCCGCTGCTCACTACCCAATGCCCCCAGCCCGCCACCTGGATGGGGTAAGTGCTGGACTGACCGGCAGACAGCGACCGGGCGGGGGGTTGAGTTGAAGATGTTATAGCTGTAAAGGGTGGACCAACTCAATATTGAACCCTACGGACTAAGACTGGGATGCCACTAAAGTTCATGTGTGTGTGTAAAGGCCGGTGTCCCAATACTTTTGATAATATAATGTATATGGTTTTGGCCGACGACAAAAAGTTAAGAAAAACCTGTACTGGTTGTGATGCCACTCTTAAAATGCTAACGGCCTGGCTATCTCTGCCTTCAGTAATTCTGAGCCACTAACCCAGATCAAGCACAATACAAAGAGTCACTTGGACCGCACCCATTCCTAAAAGTAGCGAAGTTAATGGATCAACATGACAGCCAGGCAAGTGGCATTTACAAAAGGAGAGATCAGCAATGGCCTTTCTATTCTCCCAGTACCAGCCATGTACATAGCAGAGCCACAGATCGATACTGCTGACCTCATGGATCGAATACACTCCGGCCCCCCCAGCCAAGGAGCCTGGACCGGCCGCTTTTAGTCTTTTACAAGGCAGTATAATGGAACATTTGGGTCTTCCAGGAAATCATGCAGCGGATTCAAACAGAACTATCTAAGGAAAGGGAGAAGAGTCAAGTTATCTGAAAGCTACGCAAGATTCTCGTCATTGAAAGAAAAAATGGATTTCATCTTTTCTGCCTGGAGGTAAAACTGGCAGCCGTGCGCCTTTAAAGGGAAACCGTATTTGAAAATGTTGCATTGGAATACACATAAAAGTGATCAGCTTGGTTTAATCCCCAGCATGATATTTGTGCTAAAGCTCTGTATTTGTAAATAAAATACCTGTTTTTACCTCTTTTCATCCTTACTTACATCTCCATTCTCCTCTTCTGCGAGTGCCCCCCAAAGCTTGCTGCTATGGCGCATTTTTGTGGACACGCTCCCGAGCCATGTTGTGTGTGTCCATAGACACACGCAGTGCCACTCAGCCCCACAAATGGCCCCTGCTGCTGCCGTGTGAGAAGAGCAAGAGGAAAGATCACTGCTGCCTCCAGTGCCATCCTGGGGCCCTGTCTACACAATCACGCACAATTGCCCATCAAATGCAGCTTTACTGTGCCTGTGAATGCAGCCTCACTGTGCCCACCATTGCAGCCTCACTGTGCCCACCATTGCAGCCTCACTATGCCCACCATTGCAGCCTCACTGCGCCCACCATTACAGCCTCACTGTGCCCACCATTGCAGCCTCACTATGCCCACCATTGCAGCCTCACTGTGCCCACCATTGCAGCCTCAATATACACACCATTACAGCCTCACTGTGCCCATAAATGCAGCCTCACTGTGACCATGAATGCAGGCTCGCTGTGCCCACCATTACAGCCTCACTATGCTTTATGTTTATAAACATTGTATTATTAATTGTATTATGATATGATGTATCAATCATGCTTTACTAATCTGTATCATATTTATTGATTTAATTAAGCGCAAATCAATTATTGTATTAGGTCCATTATCGTCACTAATGTATATCCTAGACATAAGACATTATATTGTATGTCCCATCCTAACCGAGGGGTGTGTTTCATATAAAGTCCCAATTCTTTCCCCTGTCCCAATTTCCCTTTATATTTCATGGGAAATGTAGTTCCACAATGACTGGAGGGCCCCAGGTTGCCTACCCCTGGGTTAAAGGATATCCTTTAACCTAAGTAATTTAATTTAATTGAACATTTAATTTACTTAAATGTAATTTAATTTAATTTAACATTTGTTACAGTCATCATTCTACCAAATCCTTCTAAGATATCAGAAAAGATGACAAGACTGCTCCACAGATTTTGTGAAATTATTTTTCTCACTGTTTAATTGACACTGCCTATCATAACACCCCTCACTAGGGGGTCTATTTTTAAAAACTGTGCACAGTAAGTCATCCTTGAAAGTGCATATATGTACACACAATTTGGGAAAATAATGAATTTTATCAGTCGATTTCCTCTGGTGGTAGAATATTTTTTTGATTTAAAATGGAAAGTACTACATTTGGCCACTAGATGGCACTAAGTATCATGGAAATTCCCATCTAGCAGTAAAATGCGGCATTTTATGTTTTAAATCAGGAAAAACATTTAAAAGAGATTTATGGGATTTTTCTTTTAAATCATAGTTACCTAGGTGGATGCAGCATTCCTGCTGGTTCTAAGGCTGAGAGCCGAGCAATCAAACACTGGTGATCACTCGGGTCTCAGTCAGTTCAGTAACCCTGAACAGAGAGCTTGTGCCTGTCAGTAACTGGCTCTCTGCTCTGCCTCCCCCACCTCGCTCTCATTAGAGTGCTGGGCTGCTGAGAGGCTGAGCTGGGTGCCAGACCAGGCATGAGGGTGGATCCCGACCCCATGGCCGCAATCTTCCCCGAGTCTGGATTGGTGACGTCAGCTGCCAGCAGGTTTCAGCTCGCTGTCTGTTGAAAACTGATCACAGGCGTGCAAAACGATTTGCACTCCGGTGATCCACAGGAGAAGAACAGCCAAAGGAGCTTTGGCTGTACTTCTCCTTTTAATGGACAATCAAATGATACTTTGTACCATCTAGTGGCCAAGTGTGGTAGTTTCCATTTTAAATCAATGAAAAACCTTTGACCAGCACTTGACATAGCCTAAGAACATTTATTTTTTCATTCATTTGCATGCACTGGGTAAATTGTTAATTTAGATTTTTTTTTAATGCACCCCTGGATCACAACAACCCACACACAAACCATTTTGATAAACACCAACAGCCTGCCAATTCACACCAGCACTCACACTATCTTAATGTTGAAAAGCTCATTAGATGGTCTTTTTATCTGTTGCATCTGTCATTTGTAAATGTATCGGGTCTGTTTATCATCAGATGACACATCATGAGAGTGACACGTGGAAAGTTCCCACAGGTCTTGAATATTGTCACACCGTAGGATGGGGGAGCCCCTCTGTCCGGGGTGAGTGTTCAAACGGGAAATGAAACAGTTAAACTAGCAGAAGGAGAGAGAGGGGGGAATTTCTGGTTTGCAAACCAGCTTCACAAAAAGGAAATAATATACTAATGTAGACAGCCCACATTGTTTTTGCACATCATCATTATCAATATTTTATCACAGCTACCAATCAGAGTCCAGCTTTCAAGTTCTGACTTTCATTTCCTAGGCTAGATTTAGATCTTTTTGGTGGAGGAAAAAAATTATTCTTCTTACTACTGACTTCACAGGAAACAATGGAGTTAATTTAATAAAGGCAAATAGCTCTGTAGTCATCAAAGGGATATTAAACCCTCTATTTTTTAAGCACTTTCAGCAGCTGATTTAATTACTTATGCCTGGTACACACTTAGGGCCAGTTTACACCACATGCAGTCCAGTGCATTTCTTTTTCTGCATGGAAAGTAGGTTATATGGTTTCCAATGGCATAATTCACACCAGTGTGTTTTTTCTGCACTGGACTGTACTGGAACGCGGTAAAACGCCTCAAAAACGCCTCAAAAACGCGCACAAATGTACTGGAACACATCAAAAACAAATCAAAGATGCACCAGGCCCCAGTACAGTGAAAAATAGGGCATCTGGAATGCATAGGGGAGAGACTCTGCCATGTTGGGCATGTGGCCTGGTATGGAGGGGGGGGGGGGCTGCTCACTCTCGTCTTCACGCTTGTATGAGTGTGTACTTTTTTTTTTTTGGCATGAGGTTCCCATGAAAATCAATAGCAGACCCAAAAGGCCTGGTATAGATTTGGGGGGGAGGGACCCCCACGCCGCTTTTTTTATACATCTTTCTATTGCTGGCAATGGTATTATATTGCCAGAAATTCAAATTTCTTTTTTTTCTTTATAATTGTTAATTTTGCTGCAGCAGGTTCTATACATGGTACAGATTGCACCACTTTACAGGCAGACTAAGGGGACCCCCTGGCACCATATTTAAAGTAATTTTCACTTTAAGCATCATTAAAATGACTGCTCCTGTAAAAATTATCTTTTTTAAAAACATTTTTTGCATTGATACATGTCCCCCAGTAAAGTACCTGGACCCCATACCCTTTTTATGGCTAATAACTTCCATATAAGCCTTCAAAATGGAGATCGGGTCCCATAGACTCGTCGGGACACATGAAAACGCATTACAAAATGTGCATGCAGAAAAACATCCAGAACGGATCTAGAATGCATTTTTGTGGTGTGAACCAGCCCTAAGGGACACGCATAAGAAATGTACAAAAAGCACCTGTTGTGTTTCCATTCATTGTTAATTACACCCCAAACGCAGGGAAAAAAACAAAAACACCTAGAATAACTGTTGCAGAGGCAGAATGGACCTCATTGGCAGGTGTAGAGACAAACTGGACCGCATCAGCAGGTGTAGAGACAGACTGGACCGCATCGGCAGGTGTAGAGACAAACTGGACTGCATTGGCAGGTGTAGAGACAGACTGGACTGCATCGGCAGGTGTAGAGACAGACTGGACTGCATCGGCAGGTGTAGAGACAGACTGGACTGCATCGGCAGGTGTAGAGACAGACTGGACTGCATCGGCAGGTGTAGAGACAGACTCAGGGGCGGACTGACCATTGGGCCACTCGGGCACTGGAGGGCCACGAGCCACTAGGGGGCCCCATCAGGGTTGCCAGCCTCAGTAAAACCAGGGACAGTATGTAAAAATGTGTGTTTTTTTTACATCTGTCTCTGAAATGTCCCTTACCGACATCCTTTTGGTCTACAAATCCCAAGATTATAGCTGCCCCACCTCTCCAGTACCTTCTCAGCCAATAGAAACATGTCTGTGTATACTGTGTGTACATGTGTGTGTATACTGTGTGATTGTATACTGTGTGTGTGTGTGTATACTGTGTGGCCCCATAATCTCGGATTGCCTGGGGGCCCCATAATCTCCTATTGCCCGGGGGCCCCATGAGTTGTCAGTCCACCCCTGGACAGACTGGACCGCATCAGCAGGTGTAGAGGCAGACTGGACTCCATCGGTGGGTGTAGAGACAGACTGGACCACATCGCAAGTTTAGCGACAGACTATACCGCATCGACAGGTGTAGAGACAAACTGGACCGCATCAGCAGGTTTAAAGGCAGCAGAACTTGAGGACAAGTTTACCTGGATGTGCATCCAAGGGTGTTTAGGGACAAGCAGGGTAGAGATTGATCCAGAGGGCTTGATTTCTATGGACTTAAAGCAAATACAGGTTTTGCAAGCTTTTACATAGGATCAGGAGTCTTTATGGAGAGAGGGCCACCAAAGCCTCTGAGAAACCAAAGAAAATGTTTTAGTCATTCCTGGGTGCCCAGCCATTTTAGCGTCATGTGCTTCTGAAGCACATTAAGCCAAAGGTGGAGGGAAACAAGCAGCTTTCCAGGGGGTAGATTTGGTAGAGTCAAAAAGTTCTGAGGAAAAGCCCCCCACTTGACCAATGCATTAGGGATATCCCCACTCTCCGTACACCTTTATCCCTTGGCCCTACCTTTACCTCTTCACACCCCCTTTTACCCCTGTTACCTTTCCCTTTACCCTCCAATAAATAGGCCACACTGGAGTTTGGAGTATAAATGGCCATAGCAGCCTTTTATTAACAACTCTTCAACCAAGAACTTAAATAACTTTATTAAATATATATAAACACTATTTAGCAACGGCAATTTGAAACTCCCAGTCAGTTGGTTTTTGACGGTACCTCGTTTCACCTTTAACCACTTGCCGACCGCCGCACGACGATGTACGTCCTATTTTTGAAGAGGGATATCTCGGTAACGGCAGCAGCTGCTGCCACAACCAAGATATCCATCTCTTCAGGCGGTGGTCGGCTGTACGATAACAGTGGATTCGCCACGAGATCACCGCTATCGGTGGCGGGAGAGGTGCCACCCCCCCCTCCCGCTGCCCTCCCGCACCTTCCGCCGCTTACCGGAGCCGTCGGTAGCGGCGGAGGCGATCGGGTCCTCTTCCTAGCTGGGCATAGAGACAAGTGAGGCTAAGATGGCCCCCACTCGTCTCTATACCATAGGAGGGCGGAAGCGAGGTCAAAACGTCACTTCCGCCCATACCTCTTAAAGGTATATTTTTTTTTAAATGTCAGATTTTATTTTATTTAGGACTTTTTGACCCCAGATCTCATATTTAAGAGGACCTGTCATGCTTTTTTCTATTTTTCTATTACAAGGGATGTTTACATTCCTTGTAATAGGAATAAAAGTGATCCATTCTTTTTTTGAAAACAGTGTAAAAATAAATAAAATCAATTAAAATAAATAAGAAAAAAACATCAAAGACCAAAAGACACCGCCGTTACAGCTGCTATGACGATCTGCATCACCGATCCCTGAAAGAAAAAGAAAAACACAGACAACAAGAAAGACAATACACACATCAATACAAATATGCCCTACTAAACCAAAAAACCATCTCCTGTATCATGTCTGCAGTCTCTGACCCTCTCCTGTACTATGTCTGCAGTCTCTGGCCATCTCCTGTACTATGATTGCAGTCTCTGATCATCTCTTGTATCATAACTACAGTCTCTGACCATCTCCTGTACTATGATTGCATAAAGGATGAGAATGGAGGTGTGTGTGTGGGGGGGGGGAGGGGGGCGTCATTGAAGGACCCGGCCTTGGGGCGGCAAAGGGAGTAAATCCAGGCCTGACTGTACCACCTTAAACCTCTAATCAGAGTCTGGCTCAGAATCTTTGATAGTGTCATCACCTCAATCATTCCTTACAGCAGTGAAGTTTGGGGTCCTGTCACCTACCCAGACTAATCCAAATGGGACTCCAGCCCGAAATAAATATTTCACCTGGAATTCTGCAAGCACCTCCGCCTAGTCTGTCAGAGCATCTCCAACAGTGCTTGCCGGTCGGAGCTGGGCAGATTTCACTTACTTGTCGCAGTACAGAAGAGGGCGCTATCATACTGGGACCACCTACAAAACAGCATTCCCAACTCATACCACCATAAAGTCCTTCTGACCAATAAGGACCAGCCGAAGCCGTGCGGTCTGCAGCAACTCACCAGCACCTTGTCTATCCCAAACTCCCAACAATTCATCCTGACAAAATCCCAAATAAAAACATAATGAATGACTCCAAAAAATATCCCAGGTAGTATGGATAACTTGCCACAAATGTGTGGCAGTGTTGAATTGTAAGTCTGTTAACTTGCTGCACATTATCACTAAGTTGTACACTTGCAGAGCACTTAAAGCACAAGTTATAGTTGACACTTTTCCAATTTGTAGCTAATTTGCATGGCAAGTCTCTAGCAAGGGCAAAGTTTCAGTGGTGAGTCTACAGCAAGAGCTCTGCAATTGTACAGCATGAAAATTCAGTGCCCCCTGTGGTGGGATGACTCTTGCACAACATAACTGAACCAGAACTTGCAGCAGACTTGCAGAATGTTTGCAAAGAAAGTTGATCTGGAGTCATGCAATGCAGACTTGCTGCAATTGTGCAACAAACTTGTGAAGCCTGGCAAGTCTAGCAATAGCTTAGCAAGTCATTTTCAAACTTGCAGCACAATTGCTTGCTATCTGGGATGTTGGAGAAATGAAATAACAAACTCCAAGAAACAGTTTACCAGTCACTACAGAGAGACCACAAACTGGCCCCATACTTGGAGGTACCACAAGACCCCAAAGTAGGGTGACCACATGTCCCAGATTACCTGAAAAGTCCCGCATCTTGGAGGTCTGTCCCGGGCACCTTCATTCCGGGACAATACAGTGTCCCGGAATGAAATTGACATGGCTGATGCAACCGTTCACGATTCTGTGGCCATGTCTGTCTGTCTCCTCTTCCGGCTCTCCTGTCCCACCAATGATTTCATCCTATCAGCACAGAGCAAGGGGGTGGGAGGAGCTGGAGATCTGCACAGACAGCGGGATTGGCGTCTTTTCATAACTGCTCCTCCCGCCCCCTGTTCTGCTCTGCTGATAGGCAGGGTCATCTTTGCCCTCAAAGTAGTAGAGGGTGATTGGTTGGAGGAGCGGGGCTGGCAGTTGGGTAGTAAGGTGGACGGAGGTGTAGGTCGGGGATAGCGGTGCTGGCTCCCTGTCAGACGTGCAGTGTACGGCAGATCCCGGTGATCGGTGCTCTGGCGCTGCTCGTCCCTCATGACTGAAATGGGGGTGGGGCGCTGCCTGTGTCTGTGTCACTGAGTCCCTCCCATGCTTACAGTTCTCGGGTCCCTCCTTCTAGGTGCTCGCTCACCCCCAGCTGCTCCCTCCCTGATCATCTACCCCAGCTCTGATCCAGGTCCCTCCGACCGTTCCAGGCTGTCAATGTCCAGGGTTCCCTCTGGCACTGTCATCTGCCCTCTACTCCTCCATTGAACCCTGTGTGGGAGCCCTCTCTTCTTCCTGTACCTCCCGTCTACCCTGCACCCCTCTACTCTACAGAACCCGCCCCCAAACCATAGTACCCTGCACCCCTCCACAGAACCCTTCCCCCAACCCATAGTACCCTGCACCCCTCTAGAGAATCCTGCCCCCAGCTCATATTACCCTGTACCCCTCTACAGAACCCTGCCCCAACCCATAGTACCCTGCCCCCCTCCACAGAACCCTGCCCCAACCCATGGTACCCTGAACCCCTCCAGAGAACCCTGCCCCCAACTCATAGTACCCTACACCCCTCTACAGAACATTGCCCCCAACCCATAGTACCCTGAACCCCTCCACAGAACCCTGCCCCCAACCCATAGTACCCTGCACCTTATCACAGAACCCTGCCCCCAACCCATAGTACCCTGCACCCCTCTACAGAACCCTGCCCCCAACCCACAGTACCCTGAACCCCTCCACAGAACCCTGCCCCCACCCATAGTACCCTGCACCACTCTACAGAACCCTGCCCCCAAACCATAGTACCCTGCACCCCTCCATAGAACCCTGCCCCCAACCCACAGTACCCCCCTGCACCCCTCTACAGAACCCTGCAGCTCTCACTATACACCCTGCCTCCAACCCATAGTACCCTACACCCTAGTAATCACATATCCAAACTGCCATTCATGGACACCCCCGCCCCCCAAAAAAAATATATGATTTCAAAACCCTCGCCGACGATGGTGTCTGTCACTCCTTTCCCTCCTGTGTGGCTATCTGTATCATAGAACACTAGGAGGAAGTGATGTCACTTTAGAACAGCGGTCCCCAACCTTTTTTGCATGGGGGACCGGTTTTGTGGGTAAATAAGTATAAATATGGAAAGAACCCAAAACCTTTACTTCTCTTTTAATCAACACAAGGGACGGTACTTCCATTCAGTGAGACGTGTCCCTTGTGCTGGTGTCTGCTGCCTTTATGGAAATCTTGCATGCTCTGCTCTCCAGCCGCTGGACCCCCCATAATCTCTCCTCAGGACTGCTCACCCTTTCTGCCCCCCCCCCCTTTCCTCCTTGTCCATTCATAAAAGTGCTACCATAGCTTCCATCAATGAAAATGCTCTATGAATGGAGGAGGTAGATCTTTCATTCCTTCATGCTTTCCTTCCATTCATAGAGTGCTTTTCATTCATGGAAGCTATAGTACAGCTTCTATGATTGGAGGAGGGGTGGGGGAAGGGCAAGCATAGTTGGCACTCTTGATGAGGGCTTATGACAGATCCAGTGGCTGTTTTAACCCCTGCAACGCTGCTGGACATTTACTGACATGAGAGGGGAGACGAGGGCAGAAGATAGAAGACTGCAACATATACAGCAGCAACCAGTACAAGGGACACTGCTTGTGGAATGTAAATATCATCCCTTGTGCTGATTAAATTTTTTTTTTTTTTTAAACAATATAACTAAACTTAGTCTTTGATGTCCCCTAGGTATCAATAAATGGCCCATTTCACCGATCTCTTCATGTTGGGTAAGGTCGGGGTGACTTGTCTCAAGCTGCTTCACCATCCACATTGACCACCCAGAATGGCTCCTCCCCCTTGAGAAACCCTTTATTACATAAAAAGGGAGATGTGCCCCCCCCCCTTTGTTTTAGGGCCGGGGCTTCAGTAATGTAGTTTAATATATACAAGAAAGGAGTACAAGATAAATATAGATAATCCTGCTGTATGCCAAGTGCTGGCATGGTGGGGGAGGGGTGACGTGCCCCCAGCAGGATGGGAGGCGGAGCCTGTGATAGCGCTGTCTATATTATTATCTCGGGCTCCATCTGTTGGCACATACCGGCTCCCATTACCGCAGGAGAAATTCATTAACATTTCATAAATCCGCCATTCTAAAGGGCATACAAACCACTAACAACCTATTTCTCCTATTTATCCCTTGTTTGCTCTGTTAAAGCCTAACTCCGGGTTTTAGTGAAGTTTACCCACTTGACCTCAGGAAGATTTACGCCCCTTCACGACCAGGCCATTTTTTGCTATACGGCACTGCATTACTTTAACAGTCACAGCAGTCCCTGCCCCAAGGAGCTTACAATCTAAGCTCCCTAACTCCCTAACTCACATTCATACACATATTAGGGCCAATGTAGGATGTCTTTGTAGTGTGGGAGGAAACCCACACAGGCACAGAGAAGAACATGCAAACTCCAAGCAGGTGGCGCAGTGGTTGGGAATTGAAAGGACGACCCCGGTGCTGCCAGGCAAAAGAGCTAACCACTTCATTCCTCTAACTTGTGGTGGGACTGCAGCTTCTTGTTGTATGTTTCTGTACAATGTAACAGCTCCTATGCTGCACTGCATGTGGATTAAGCTGGACTCATAGGAAGATCTTAGTCTGCCAAAGACAAGCAGTTACTCATTGGCCCATTTTATATTTAAATGTCATTTTATTAAAAAGCCAAAAGAGAGAAATGAGAGTGAAAAGAGAATAGTTTGTATAGAGAGGGAAGATGGGGGGAGGAGGGGCGGTGCTGGGGGAACTACTTGGAGGATATTAATGTATAGAAATCTGCTGATGGAGCTGGTGCCAGTGTTCTGACATATAGCGTCCAGCCATCTAGAAGTGTCCGCCGTGTACTGCGCAGGCGCAGCACGGAGCAGAAGGAGATTCGGAAAATCTCCAAAGATGAACGGCACCTGCGCCATGAGTCGAGGTGCAAGCCCCACCATCCAAGTGGACATAGGGCGGCACATATTAGAGGGCCCCTCAGGGGCTCGCTTCCCTCGCCATGCTTCGGGCACAGCCTCGCTGCACTCGGCTCTTTTTATTCTAACTCTATGTCCACTTGGATGGTGGGGCTAGAACCTGGACTCACGGTGCAGGCAGGGCCGTCTTTAGCGCAGGGCAAACGGGGCACCTGCCCTGGGCCCAATGTTTGTAGGGGGGCCCGCACTGCTACCCGTGAATTGGGGCCCCAATGAAGATTTTGCAGAGTGCACAGAGGACACGGAAAGCTGTATTCCCGTGCTAGCCAGCTGAGAGGGGGCGGGGCTGGGAGCTCCACTGACGCTCTGACCCCGCCCCCGTGCAGCCTGTATGCTGGGAACAGAGCAGCTGTAGTGAGAGCCAGTGATCGGAGTGGGAGCGTCAGTGGAGCCCCCGGACCTCTGTATTCCCCAGCCAGTATAGAGGGGGCGGGGCTGGGAGCTCCAATGACGCTCCCACTCCGATCACTGGCTCTCACTACAGCCGCTCTGTTCTGAGCATTCAGGCCGCACGGGGCGGGGTCAGAGCGTCAGTGGAGCTCCCGGCCCCGCCCCCTCTCAGCTGGCT
This sequence comes from Lithobates pipiens, assembly GCF_037356315.1. Lineage (NCBI taxonomy): Eukaryota > Metazoa > Chordata > Amphibia > Anura > Ranidae > Lithobates > Lithobates pipiens. The sequence goes on along the minus strand of NW_027507764.1, from coordinate 560,462,759 downwards.
AGCGCGGGAATACAGCCTCCCGTGTCCTTTGTGCACTCTGCAAAACCGTCATCGGGGCCCCAATTCACGGGTAACGGGGCCCCCCTACAAAGCATCAGTGGAGCTCCCGGCTGTTGTAGTGGGATCAGAGAATGGAAGCCCCGCCCACATACCTCTAAATGTATGTAGGTAATTTGGCTGCCCAGGCATGTCCTTGCACCCATAAAATGCCTGACTGCTTAAACCCTGAGCTGTGTTATTCAACCTTCAAGCTGTGCGTTGCTGAAAGTTCTCTGACCATCACCTGTAGCATGTCCACAGTCTCGGATTGTCTCCTGCAGTATGTCTGCAGTCTCTGATTGTCTCCTGCGGTATGTCCGCAGTCTCTGATTGTCTCCTGCAGTATGTCCGCAGTCTCTTATTGTCTCCTGCAGTATGTCCGCAGTCTCTGATTGTCTCCTGCAGTATGTCCGCAGTCTCTTATTGTCATCTGCAGTATGTCCGCAGTCTCTGATTGTCTCCTGCAGTATGTCCACAGTCTCTGATTGTCTCCTGCAGTATGTCTGCAGTCTCTGATTGTCTCCTGTAGGATGTCCGCAGTCTCTGATTGTCTCCTGCAGTATGTCCGCAGTCTCTGATTGTCTCCTGCAGTATGTCCGCAGTCTCTTATTGTCTCCTGCAGTATGTCCGCAGTCTCTTATTGTCTCCTGCAGTATGTCCACAGACTTTTATTGTCTCCTGCAGTATATCCGCAGTCTCTGATTGTCTCCTGCAGTATGTTTGCAGTCTCTGATTGTCTCCTGCAGTATTTCCACAGTCTCTGATTGTCTCCTGCAGTATGTCCGCAGTCTCTTATTGTCTCCTCCTGCAGTATGTTCACAGTCTCTAATTGTATCCTGCAGTATGTTCGCAGTCTCTGATTGTATCCTGCAGTATGTCCGCAGTCTCTGATTGTCTCCTGCAGTATATTCTCAGTCTCTGATTGTCTCCTGCAGTATGTTTGCAGTCTCTGATTGTCTCCTGTAGTATGTCCCCAGTCTCTGATTGTCTCCTGCAGTATGTCGTCAGTCTCTGATTGTCTCCTGCAGTATGCCCCCAGTCTTTGGTAATCTCCTGCAGTATGTCCGCAGTCTCTGATTGTCTCCTGTAGTATGTCCCCAGTCTCTGATTGTCTCCTGCAGTATGTCCGCAGTCTCTGATTGTCTCCTGCAGTATGCCTGCAGTCTCTGAACCTCTCCTGTAGTATGTCTGCACTCTCTGACACTCTCCTGTAGTATGTGTATTAATGTGCCCCTTTACTTGCTCAGTTATTTAGGATTGCTCCACTGCTCAGTGAGAGGTAATGATGTGCATTAACCTGTAGCAACCAATCAGCGAACAGTAGTGATCTGCTTTAATCTCTAGCAGCCAACCAGTAAGTGGTAATGATGTGCATTAACCTCTAGCAACCAATCGGCAAGCAGAAATTATGTGTTGTAACCTCTAGCAACCAGCCAGCGAGCAGTAAGGATAGGCTGTAACCTCTGGCAAGCAATTGCAATCACTGCGTGATCTGCTGCAGTAAACTGATTTTGAGTCTACCTGCTATTTTTTGTATGTTTCAGAATGGAGGGGGGGCCCCAAGAAAATGTTTGCCCAGGGCCCAATCAAAATTAAAGACGGCCCTGGGCGCAGGCGCCGTTCATCTTCGGCTATTTTCGGAATGTGTTTGTTCTGTGTACTGCACATGCGCAGTACACAGCGGACACTATCTGATGGGGGACATTATGTGATAGGACAACGGTCTGGGCACTGGAACGTGGAAGCATATAGATTGTGGGAGGAGCTTCTAAAGGGGATTTATTAATAAAAGCACGTTGTCCTTGTCATTTCCTTTTTGGGTGATTGGTGGAAATCCATTGAGGGGAGAATATATCTATTGGATGAAGAAATGCAGATTTGGTGGTTTTTGATGATAAAATAATGTGTGATTGGCCCAGGGGTCCTCAGGGTTCTGGGGGGACGGGCATTAGCACCATCACTGGCGGGGGAACACTTTTTTGTATTGAATTTTAAAGATAAAAGCACGGGGGATGGGATGACGTTTGATAAATACAATAACACAGAATTTTGTGGATGAACATTTTCAAGGACTGTTTTTTTTTTTTTTTTTTTTCACGTTTATAACAAATCTGGATATTTCATGATGTAATGCACAGTGTTGTATCCCGTGTTTTATCTTCATATGTCTTTCCCAAATGTGGTTATTTAGGATGTATTGTATGGTGGTGAATGATATGGAAATGACACTAGAAATTGTTGGTAATATAGATCAGAAGTTAGTAGTGAGAAGGATCAGCGCCGACTTTATTTTGATTTTTTATTAATATATTGATGCCGACTATTTTACAGCTCAGGTTTGTAAACAAACCGGTTGCTATGACAACCTTTCTAGATGATATCTCATGTAGAGGCCCCCTATATTGCCTTCTAAATCTAAACAACCTTGTTGTTATAGCAACCGGTTTGTTTACTTGTTTTTGTAGCGGCGGGCTCCTGAAGAGCTTTTAAAGATGTTTTAAAAATTAAAAGCTTTACCCAAACTACAGTTTGGTTTGGGCCTATTTGACTAAATTTGGCTCTGTGTCAGTCTGACTGGACTGTGGGATGTTCATCTTGGCCACAGGGGGGAAAGAGGGTTGTGTTTTGTAACTGCTCCATCTGCGCCATCTTTACTCAGACTTTCACTGAGGTGCATAAGCGTGGGAGGAGCCCTTGCCAAAAAAGCCCGCAAAGTTGCGTAACCTGAGCACCCCAGTGGGAGGGGTCTGAATTGTTCTTTCCTGCACGAGGTACCGCGTGAGAGTGTGTTGCGGAAGGAGGAAAGGCAAGTCCATATTTTTCTTGGAGTTGGAGAAAAAGATGTATCGTGTTCCGGGGGTGCAACCTGTGCCAGGACCCAGGATGTCTCTTGCAAGGGGTCCCGCAGGAATACAGCTGCCTGGTACCGTGCTCACAGACACAGGCATTCGATTGCAGCCGCAGGGGTGGTTCGTACTCTACACTACTGGAGACATCGAAGGCCTAGGTATGTTGTGCGGGAGTGTTGTTTACCTTTCAGGCTGATTTCTCATGTAGAAGGCCCTTATGTGTGTTTTTTTATACATATATATATATATATATAAACAACCTTGTTGCCACAGCATATTTTTTTATTTACATTTTTTACTAGTAATGGCGACGATCAGAGACTTATAGCTGGACTGCGATATTACAAAAAAAATTGGACACTAAGTGATACTTTTTGGGGACCAGTGACACCAATACAACGATTAGTGCTAAAAATATGCACTGTCACTGTACTAATGACACTGGCTGGGAAGGGGTTAACATTAAAGAGTTAAGGGCGGCACAGTGGTGTAGTGGTTAGCACTCTCACCTAGCAGTAAAAAGCATCGCTGGTTTGAATCCCAACCACAACACCACCAGCCTGGAGCTTGCATGTTCTCCCTGTGCCTGCATGGTTACCTCCTTACCGCAAGGTAAGCGGCCACTACCTATCAATGTGTGTTTGCACAAAGTGGAGAAACACCTGGATGCCTTCACCTTCTCTGAAATTATTGCACAGCGAAGCACTTGCACTTAGGAAGATTTTGCACGATATGCATAGCTGAACGCTAATATACTTATATGCCAATCTATATATAGAAATAATTTTTTGATAAATAGACTATCACTTATTTTTATTTATAATATTTATTGTATTTAATTTATCTGTGTGGTAGTAATTTATATATCAGCTGCTATACTGCTGTTTATGCTAATTTGCACAGGTTAGGTTCACAGAACACTGAACTTTGTTCCTTTTTTTGCATGATACCACTATCTATACACCCCCTTATCTATACACCTCATATACTGTACATACTATTGCATTTGTTTTTGATATTATTCACTTTGCACTTTATTACGGATCTTTGCACATAATTTTTATTGTTTACATTTGCAATATTTGCACAGATGTTATTTTGCAATTTTTGCATTTTTTGCACAATGTGATATGTTTTTTTTTGATGTCACGTAGCACTTTAATAGTAAGGTGAAAATACTGATATTTCTTTGTGTATAGGATTGTAGTAAACCTGAATTTACACCCTAACTTTACTATATTCCTTGCTTCCCTATATCTGTTGCATTCTGCAACCACTGACACCTCACGAGAATTGCAGTAACGTATCTCCCACATCTTCATATTATTTACCCTATTTTGTTACCCTGTAGAACAGCGCAACACCACCCTCTCAATCTAATAGGCCCCTACATTGTCACCCTGTGTCACATGCACCCTAAGTGAAGTCTACAAGTGGCCATGCTGATAAAAACTGAACAGACATGGTCCAATGTTGTCACTTTGAAAATTGATCAATGATGTGCAGCTAAAGCTAGAGAAAGTGCATACATAAAAAGGTGCATAGTATAATTATTTTTTTGAAAATGGAATTTCGGTTTGATTAAAATGCAAAGCTTTATCATCAGCGGCCAACAATGTGTGAGGTTAACTGACACAGGAAAGTGTCAGGCCGCGTACACACGGGCGGACTGTTCGCCCAACCTTGTCCGCTGAACAGTGTTTGGGCGGACAGTCCGCTCGTGTGTGGGCTTTCAGCGGACAGTTGGACGGACAAAGTCTTTCGGAAATTCCGAAAAACTGTCCGCTGAAACTGTGTTTGAGCGAACAGTCCGCCCGTGTGTGGGCCTGTCCGCTGTACTTTCGAAATGAGCGGACTGTTCCCGCTCGGAAAGTCCGCCCATTTCGAGCGAGTGTACAGGTAGGCGGGGCCCGCGAAGGAGACGTCGCGGGCTCCGCCGCCTGGAATGGGCTTAAAGGGGAACCCCAACGCCGAAAAAAATCGGCGTGGGGGTTCCCCCAAAGTCCACACCAGACCCTTGCCCGAGCACGCTACCCGGCCGGCCAGGAAAGGGGGGCGAGCAAGCGCGCCCCCCCTCCTGAGCCGTACCAGGCCGCGTGCCCTCAACATGGGGGGTGCCTTGGGGAAGGGGGGGCCGCGCGGCCCCCCCCACCCCAAAGCACCTTGTCCCAATGTTGATGAGGACAAGGGCCTCTTCCCGACAACCCTGGCCGTTGGTTGTCGGGGTCTGCGGGCGGGGGGCTTATCGGAATCCGGGAGCCCCCTTTAAGAAGGGGGCCCCCGGATACCGGCCCCCCACCCTATGTGAATGAGTATGGGGTACAATGTACCCCTACCCATTCACCTGTGAAATAAAGTACAAAAAAAAACACAACACAGGGAAAAAATATTTTATTGCACAGCTCCGGGGGTCTTCCGTCTTCGGGGGTCTTCTCGCCGGACTCCTCCGCTATCTGTGTGTAGCTCTTTTACTAGCGGAGGAGTCCGGCTTTCTTCCTCCCCGCCGCCGGCCTCTTCTCCCGACTTCGGGGGTCTTGTCCCCCTCTTCGGTTCTTCTGCCGGGCCACCGCGCCTTCTTGTAGCTCTTTTACAGGCGGTGGCCCGGTCTTCTGTCGCCGCTGTCGTTGCCGTCGCCGCCGCCTTCCGTTCTTGTTCTTGTTCTTGTTCTTCTTCTTCCCCAGGAGATGTTGACACGTCGCTCTCTCCGGCCGGAATGCCAGAGCCGCGCTGTGCGGTCACTTATATAGTGACAATGGGGCGGTGTCACATGGTATATGTCACATGGGTTGGTCACATGGGTTGATGTCACATGGGGACTATGACATCGTAAGGGGGCGGGGTCACCATGTGACCAACCCATGTGACATATACCATGTGACACCGCCCCATTGTCACTATATAAGTGGCAGCGGAGCGTGTCCCTGGCATTCCGGCCGGAGAGCTCGTCGAGTCAACATCTCCAGGAGAAGAAGAAGAAGAAGAAGAAGAACAAGAAGAAGAACAAGAACGGAAGGCGGCGGCGGCGGCGGCGGCGGCGGCGACGACAGCGGCGACAGAAGACCGGGCCACCGCCTGTAAAAGAGCTACAAGAAGGCGCGGTGGCCCGGCAGAAGAACCGAAGAGGGGGACAAGACCCCCGAAGTCGGGAGAAGAGGCCGGCGGCGGGGAGGAAGAAAGCCGGACTCCTCCGCTAGTAAAAGAGCTACACACAGATAGCGGAGGAGTCCGGCGAGAAGACCCCCGAAGACGGAAGACCCCCGGAGCTGTGCAATAAAATATTTTTTCCCTGTGTTGTGTTTTTTTTTGTACTTTATTTCACAGGTGAATGGGTAGGGGTACATTGTACCCCATACTCATTCACATAGGGTGGGGGGCCGGTATCCGGGGGCCCCCTTCTTAAAGGGGGCTCCCGGATTCCGATAAGCCCCCCGCCCGCAGACCCCGACAACCAACGGCCAGGGTTGTCGGGAAGAGGCCCTTGTCCTCATCAACATGGGGACAAGGTGCTTTGGGGTGGGGGGGGCCGCGCGGCCCCCCCTTCCCCAAGGCACCCCCCATGTTGAGGGCACGCGGCCTGGTACGGCTCAGGAGGGGGGGCGCGCTCGCTCGCCCCCCTTTCCTGGCCGGCCGGGTAGCGTGCTCGGGCAAGGGTCTGGTGTGGACTTTGGGGGAACCCCCACGCCGATTTTTTTCGGCGTTGGGGTTCTCCTTTAAGCCCATTCCAGGCGGCGGAGCCCGCGACGTCTCCTTCGCGGGCCCCGCCTACCTGTACACGCGCTCGAAATGGGCGGATTTGCCTCCTCCTTACGTGGGCGAGTCCGTTCATTTCAAAAGTTGAGCGAACTGTTTGCCCAACCTTGTTCGTCAAACAGTCCGCTCGTGTGTGGGCAAGTCCGCTCATGCAAATTTTGAGCGGACTGTTTGCCGAAACTGTTTGACGAACAAGGTTGGGCAAACAGTCCGCGCGTGTGTACGCGGCCTAAAGAGTAAAGCAACCACAAACCGTCTGCTGTCTAATTTCTACAACCTCAGGGACTTGCCATCGTGTGACCTGAATAAGGACATTACTCCAGGCCAAAGGGAGCACCTAATATGTATGAGATGAAATTCCCGGTTATGCCCTGTACACATGACCAGTTTTCCCGTCGGAATAAAGGTTTTTCCGATGGAGTTCTGATGGAATTCTGTTGAAACTGTCTTGTGTACACACGATCACACTAAAGTCCGACCGCCAAGAACGCGATGACCTACAACACGTACGACGGGACTAGAAAAAGGAAGTTCAATACCCAGCGCACCACCCTTTGGGCTCCTTCTGCTAATCTCATGTTAGTAGAAGTTTGGTTAGAGACGATTCGCGCTTTTGAGACTCCTGCTTTTTCAGATCGTTTTAATGCTGTTCACTTCAGTTTGTGCTTGTGGGTTTGTATCTGGTTCTCAGTGCATGTAGTCAGTTCGTATTTGTTTTTCAGTGCGCTCTTGTCTGCTCGTTGCTGATTTTCAGCTCGCTCTTCACGTTCGTTGTGCGTTCTGTTAAGTTCGTTGTGACCAGCCGACCGTTTTGAAACCATGTTGCTGGTACGTACTCGTTGTAGAGTTTGTGCTGTGTGGAGGCTTGGTGTTGGGGTTCATACTTTAACCCAAGCCCAGTCCATGAACAGGGTGGTGAGGAGTTCATGGACCAAGAATTGATTACTCCAGCAATTCCCGCACATGCCTTTGCTTTGTGAGATCCAGGAGAATTAGCCCTTGTACACACGGTTGGACATTCCGACAACCAAATCCATTGGATTTTGTCAGACGGATTTTGTCCGAAACTGCTGCATACACACAGTCGGACAACGTTGTCAGAAAATCCGATCGTACTTATTGTGATGACGTTATTTCGTTAGGATGGGACTACGTTCAGGCTAGTAGCCAATAGCTTTGGGCTAGGAATTTGATCTGAGCATGCGTGGCACTTTGTCCGATCGGAATTCTCTACACATGATCGGACAAAATCCGATTGCATCATGTTGTCGGAAAATTTTATAGCCCAGCTGGAAAACTTGGTCCGTTGGATACTCAGACAGAAACAAAAAAAGAAAATGGTGTCCCCGGAGTGGGGCTTTTTACCAGCAGAGTTTAACCTGTACAGTATAAATAACATTGACATGTAGAAAGTAGACTAATATTGTAAATGTTTATTAATAAAAAAGAGGATAAAATAAGTGACGCAGTGGTCAAAGACTGGGCTCCACTAGATAGGTAAAAGTGTATGGTATTACATGTAAAAACAGAAATACACATATACATATAATTGTGATGCTTGAAGCATAGTATCAATACAATAAGAGATATATGCGTATAGATAGTAAAAGCCCTTTACGCGTTTCGACCCTCCCAGGGGTCTTCTTCAGAAGGTTACTATCTATTATGAAAAAAAGAAAAAAGAAAAAAGAAAAAAAAAAAAAGAAAACAAGCATAAATATATATCACAATACATGATGCACTGTGTTGTACTAAAAATAATCTGCTGTAGGCAGAGTATATATCAAAACATTTGTAAGATTACACAGTTAGCAATCAAGTGATACATATTATAACAATAGATACCTATATTGATCACAAAGGAAATCCTCTTTTAAAAGACCGGACAGGATTCCGTGCATTCTCCCATAATCTTCATGGATGTGCCGACCTTATGTGGATGGAAAAAGATGGCTGGCTCTACCCAAAACGGGGGAAGAGCAAGGAAAATGGATCCAAAGGGTAAAAAGCTTGCAAGGGATCACATCCCTATTACCACCTCCAAAACACAATAATGGAGGAAGGTATGGGTATGGGTGAACGGGATTAGGAGAGAGGGCGACCTACAGAGAAGGAAAGGATATAAGACATATGTATATATATATGTATATATAGAGAGGGGCCCTATTTAGAAACTATCACCTCTGTATGGAGAGATAGAACATGCCCGCATGCAGTGTCAATAGTATACACACGTCGAGGATACACATATGTCAAGTGAATCCTGCCATTTCAGGGTGGGATATTTCACTCAGTTAGAGTGTGAGCAGATGCCCAAAAGAAAAATGCCCAAAAGAAAGACCAACGCCAGACCGAAACACCATATGCAAAAAAGATGGGAAAGGGGAGAGGACAAAGGACGAGAGAGGAAAAGAAAAAGAAAAAGAAAGGGAAAAAGGGGTGAAGTGACTACAAACTGGTGCCAAACAAAACTGAACAAACAGTGAACATGACTAAAGAAAAAAGTGAATAGGAAAAGAAAGTGGAATGGTGTAACAGCTTCAGAATATCCCAGCGTGACCACAGTGGTGCTGGGATAAAACAATGTATATATACCTGTAGCCAATTTCCAATGGGTCCACATTGGACAACAGGGCCAAAAGGAAAACACTCAAATAATTAGTGGTAAAAGGGCTTGAAAGTGGTGACCTTTAGAATACAGCCCTTCACATTAGTATGTTTCCATGGGGCGAGAGAGGTCTTGAGTCTGCAAGTAGACAAGAGATAGTCTTATACTCCTGCCAACAGAACTGTATATAGTGCAATAGGAAAAGTGGAACAGCATAGGGTAAAAGAACCCAGGGACTTACCCAATTGCGTGAAAAACGATGTGCGTGTGCTCCTGTGGGTGAGGAAATGATGTGCAGTGTGAAAGGGTGGGGTATAAATAGCCCAAGTTGGGTTGATAGGTCAATCAAAGTCTCCACCCGTTAACCCATAACCACTATTGGTCGCCTGAGAGACGACCGGATGTGGTCCCCTCGGCATTCCGGAAATGACTCTCCTGATAGAGCAGGAGAGTGCACGGTAGCGTCGCACCAGCGTGACATGGGTGCGTCGCGTCGCACGCGTAGAACGCGCGTGCGCGGCGAGGCCACCGGTCCGATACCGTTCGGAATGCCGCCGACCAGAAATTGTCGTCCCGGGTAGACGGGCAGCGCTCACCCGTTCGTACCCCGGGACCTAATGGGGAGAGGCATGCGCGCGCCACTGCCACCCCCTCTTCTGGTCGTGAAGCCATACCCCATTGGTCCATCCAATCGGCATAGATAAGGACGAGAGGTAACCTCACATGGCACCATCTAGTGGAAAAAATGGGAAAGTGCAACCGGACCCTCCGTCGTACAGCATAAGGGATAGTAAATCCAAAAAAGTATATTTTAATAACAACATGTCACAAATAAAGGATAACAATGAATAAACATAAATGAAGAACATTTCATAATGAGCATGTAATCTACAGGTAAACTGGGCACACAAAAGGAGAACTACTGGCTGCCCCAGGGTGTAAGAGATTGTTACGAGATTGGGCCAGTGCTCGATTGTACGCCTTACGCAGACATACCCGACTATAGCCACGGGCTAGAAGTCTTGTCTGTAATTGGGCAGCTTCGGCCCTAAAAAGGGCATCATCCGAACAGTTCCTGCGCAGCCGCAGGTACTGGCCATAGGGTATAAACTTCTTAAGATTTATTGGATGGAAGCTATCTGCATAAAGTGTAGTGTTCCCGGCAGTATCCTTACGATACAAGGATTATTATCAATGTATCTCTCAAAGGATTTTATGTGCCAGAAAAGTGCCGACTTCTTCTCTAGCACTTTGGTGAATTTTGACAAAAGAGTGGAGATCTCCGTTTCCACTCGATCACCATTTTCAAATTCAATCTCATAACTGGACATTAAATGGTTCCAATCATCACCCTGGAAGCTATTCATATTATCAACAAACGAAAAAACAGGCAGCGATGAGGAATTATACCAAATACGAATATACCAAGTAGAGCTCAAGTCCCAGACCTCTTGCGTTACCGAATGGGGAAGGGTGTTTAACCACCCGGGTTTAAAGAACTAGACAGAAAGAACGGTAACACCCCCGAAATTGGGGTCAGAGGGCGCTGATCACCCCTGGTATGTTATAAACAAAAAAAGAAAATGGTGTCCCCGGAGTGGGGCTTTTTACCAGCAGAGTTTAACCTGTACAGTATAAATAACATTGACATGTAGAAAGTAGACTAATATTGTAAATGTTTATTAATAAAAAAGAGGATAAAATAAGTGACGCAGTGGTCAAAGACTGGGCTCCACTAGATAGGTAAAAGTGTATGGTATTACATGTAAAAACAGAAATACACATATACATATAATTGTGATGCTTGAAGCATAGTATCAATACAATAAGAGATATATGCGTATAGATAGTAAAAGCCCTTTACGCGTTTCGACCCTCCCAGGGGTCTTCTTCAGAAGGTTACTATCTATTATGAAAAAAAGAAAAAAGAAAAAAAAAAAAAAAAAAAAAAAGAAAACAAGCATAAATATATATCACAATACATGATGCACTGTGTTGTACTAAAAATAATCTGCTGTAGGCAGAGTATATATCAAAACATTTGTAAGATTACACAGTTAGCAATCAAGTGATACATATTATAACAATAGATACCTATATTGATCACAAAGGAAATCCTCTTTTAAAAGACCGGACAGGATTCCGTGCATTCTCCCATAATCTTCATGGATGTGCCGACCTTATGTGGATGGAAAAAGATGGCTGGCTCTACCCAAAACGGGGGAAGAGCAAGGAAAATGGATCCAAAGGGTAAAAAGCTTGCAAGGGATCACATCCCTATTACCACCTCCAAAACACAATAATGGAGGAAGGTATGGGTATGGGTGAACGGGATTAGGAGAGAGGGCGACCTACAGAGAAGGAAAGGATATAAGACATATGTATATATATATGTATATATAGAGAGGGGCCCTATTTAGAAACTATCACCTCTGTATGGAGAGATAGAACATGCCCGCATGCAGTGTCAATAGTATACACACGTCGAGGATACACATATGTCAAGTGAATCCTGCCATTTCAGGGTGGGATATTTCACTCAGTTAGAGTGTGAGCAGATGCCCAAAAGAAAAATGCCCAAAAGAAAGACCAACGCCAGACCGAAACACCATATGCAAAAAAGATGGGAAAGGGGAGAGGACAAAGGACGAGAGAGGAAAAGAAAAAGAAAAAGAAAGGGAAAAAGGGGTGAAGTGACTACAAACTGGTGCCAAACAAAACTGAACAAACAGTGAACATGACTAAAGAAAAAAGTGAATAGGAAAAGAAAGTGGAATGGTGTAACAGCTTCAGAATATCCCAGCGTGACCACAGTGGTGCTGGGATAAAACAATGTATATATACCTGTAGCCAATTTCCAATGGGTCCACATTGGACAACAGGGCCAAAAGGAAAACACTCAAATAATTAGTGGTAAAAGGGCTTGAAAGTGGTGACCTTTAGAATACAGCCCTTCACATTAGTATGTTTCCATGGGGCGAGAGAGGTCTTGAGTCTGCAAGTAGACAAGAGATAGTCTTATACTCCTGCCAACAGAACTGTATATAGTGCAATAGGAAAAGTGGAACAGCATAGGGTAAAAGAACCCAGGGACTTACCCAATTGCGTGAAAAACGATGTGCGTGTGCTCCTGTGGGTGAGGAAATGATGTGCAGTGTGAAAGGGTGGGGTATAAATAGCCCAAGTTGGGTTGATAGGTCAATCAAAGTCTCCACCCGTTAACCCATAACCACTATTGGTCGCCTGAGAGACGACCGGCTTTTACTATCTATACGCATATATCTCTTATTGTATTGATACTATGCTTCAAGCATCACAATTATATGTATATGTGTATTTCTGTTTTTACATGTAATACCATACACTTTTACCTATCTAGTGGAGCCCAGTCTTTGACCACTGCGTCACTTATTTTATCCTCTTTTTTATTAATAAACATTTACAATATTAGTCTACTTTCTACATGTCAATGTTATTTATACTGTACAGGTTAAACTCTGCTGGTAAAAAGCCCCACTCCGGGGACACCATTTTCTTTTTTTGTTTATAACATACCAGGGGTGATCAGCGCCCTCTGACCCCAATTTCGGGGGTGTTACCGTTCTTTCTGTCCCACTCAGACAGAAACAGTCCGATGGAACCCACACACTGTCAGATTATCTGACAACACGGTCCTATCGGACATTGTCCTTCAGAATGTCCGACCGTGTGTACAAGGGCTAATCCTGATGATTTCAGGAATTTTCTCAGGATGATGGACCCCATTTTTCACCGTCTGCTGGCTTTGCTCACCCCTTATATTACGAAGCAGGACACCTGCATGTGGCAAGCCATTATTCCGGAGCAGAGGCTAGTTGCCACCTTGCGGTACTTGGTGACTGGGAGAAGTCTACAGGACCTCAAGTTCTCTACAGGCATCTCCCCCCAGGCTCTGGGGATCATTATTCCAGAGACCTGTTCTGCCATCATTCAGGTCCTGCAGAAGGACTATGTTAGGGTAAGTTTTATCCTTTAACATAACATTATATGTATTTAATGTTTGCTAATGTATTGTATTTATTTAATCGTTCCCTAATTACCATGATTGTAATATGCTGTGAATGTCCCCTTTATCCTCATGCATGCTGGAATCTTTTAATGCTCTTTTTTGGCTTTCATGCATATTTTCCTTCACTAACCTCCCCAGCATGCTATCCTGGGCCCATATACACCTATAGCCTAGTCACTTAACAATGTATTTTGTCAGCTCCATTTTAGTGCTTTACCCAAAACACCCCCTAAAATTTTATGTGTCCTTAAAGTGGTTGTAAACCCTTACAAACCACTTTGACCTACAGGTAAGCCTAGATTAAGGCTTACCTGTAGGTCCAAGAAATATCTCCTAAACCTATACGGTTTAGGAAATATTTACAAAAAGACAGGCACCGCTGTCTGCGGCGCATGCGCCATAGACAGCGACACGCAGGCACACTGAGCAGGCCGCAGATCGCGGTGATATGCCGCTCGTGTCGACTCCCTTGCGCATGCGCGGGAGTGACGTCACCACGGCTCCGGCGAATCACGCCGGAGCAGCGAGACCCAGAAGTCACTCCAGAATACATGGCAGCGGCGAAGATGAAGATGGAGGGCCACTTCGGGGGCTTCGTTCTCAGGTAAGTTATTCATAATGAGCTAGTATGCTATGCATACCAGCTCATTATGCCTTTGCCTTGCAGGTTGCACTTCTTTTTTTTTTTTTAAATAGCCTTTACTTCCTCTTTAAATTCAGGCAGAGTGATGGAGGCTTTTATTTTGGCTCCCAAAGTCACCTCAAACCCTCCCCCCTAAAAGTTTTACAATGGGCCATCGGGGGGGGGGGGGGGGGGGGAGGAATATGATAAGTGGACCTTAGATTTTTGTCTGGAAATACTCCTTAAAAAATTTTTTATACTGATGTTGGCCAAGAATGTTTTTGTTTAATCTGCTTGCAATGTTATGTGCAAAAGTACTTATATATATTTTTTCTGTTTTGACTCAACAGTTCCCTTCAACGCCATAGGAATGGCAGACTGTGGCCTCCCATTTTGCTGACCGTTGGAACTTTCCTAACTGTGGAGGGGCTATGGATGGGAAGCACATCCACATAGTGCCACCACCCCATTTGGGGTCTTACTATTATAACTATAAGGGGTTTAATAGTATAGTGTTAATGGCGGTGATGTCAGCACAATATGAGTTCCTCTCTGTGGACATGGGGAAGAATGGCCGGATGTCGGATGGAGGAGTCTTTGGCCTGATAGAGTTTTACCAACATCTCCAGACTGGTGGCCTGGCATTGCCACCAGATGTGGACAACGTGGAAGGACTCCCGTTCGTCTTTTTTGCTGATGAAGCTTTTGGTCTGGGCGAGCACTTGATGAGGCCATTCCCTCAAAGGACCCTCACCCCAGAGAGGAGGGTTTTTAACTACCGGCTGGCCAGAGCAAGAAGAGTCGTTGAGAATACCTTCGGGATAATAGCCAGCCGGTTCCGCCTGTTTCTGACAGCAATCCGTATTGCGGACTAAAAAATCAACCATATCGTCCTATCCTGCTGCATATTGCACAATTTTTAAGGAAAAAGCCCCAAAATTATATTGCCTCAGTTGGGCCTGAGGTTGGACTTTATGTTAATCCCCTGATGGGCCTGGATATTGGCTGTACTGGCTTGGGCCCCAAATATGCCAGACAATGTCTAAAATAAATTTTAATAAAAAAAACAATATCTGATAAAATCTTGAATTTTCTTTATTGCTTGTGTTTGTTTTTGGCTGTCTCCTAGGTTCTCCTAGCGCACTTGTAGTGTCAAGTGGATTTTCCTTTAGTAAATAAGCCCCATTGTCACTGTAAACAAAAAATTACTTCAAAAACTTGTATTGACTATTGAAAGAAGAAGCCACACATTCTTGATGAGCAAAGTTTTTACTCTGTGCACATTCACACATGTGCGTTATAAAATTTTTGTGTAAAAAAAGTTTTTGGGTTTTTTTTTCAATTTTTTTTTAAATTTTTTTTTTATTATTAAAAATAGGCATGTTTAATAACATAACATTAAAAACTCTGGAACTTACAAAGTTCAACGTAGAAAACCAGAAGGCAATATCAGACATTATAGTATGTCCTAAATGCCTGGATATTGCCTTCATCAGATGGGCTGATTTCACCCTTGTAAAAGCCAAATTTTGAAGATGCACACAATTTGGTAGTAAAAATGGGTATTTACCTCCTGATCCCATGCCTAATATCAACATGTGCTATCTGCCATCATGAGGGATCAATGGACGTGTTTTGGGGGTGCAACCCCTTCCTCTCACCTACTTCATTTGGGAGGAAGGGGTTGCACCCACAAAATGCGTACATTGAAATCCCCTGATCACAGATAGCACATCCCTCTTCAAAATTTGCCTTTTACTAATTACAAAAAAATTGTGTTTTTAGAACAACCATTCTTAAAATGGTTGCATTTTTTAGATCTTTTAAATTCTCCCCAACACATCAATCATGTTCTTCATTTGTTCTTCAAGAAAATTTTGTTTGTTTCCCATGATGTCGATTTCACGATTCCATGTCATGATGTCCTGGATTAGGAGTTGTGCACTTGCACTTGTGAATTTTGGAGCTTGCTCTTCCACAACCAGCAAATCACCTAAACATTTTGGGAAAAACGTGTATTATAAATATGCAGGCATACATATATTACCTGAACCTGGGGTGTGAGACTCTCACCTGTTCTGGTGGCAAGTTTGCCCACTTCCTCCACCTCTCCTTCCTCCAGATCCTCTGGGTGTGGTGTTTTTGGGAGTTCCCCTTCTTTGTCAGGTGGGGGGTTCCTGGTGTCCTCTGTTGAGTGGTGTCCTCCAAGTCTTTGGTCCCTAATGAGAATGAAACAAAAGGTATACTTTAGCACACAGATATTTAGGCATGACCAAATGTATTTAACCTGTATCTGCCCAAAACATTGTATTTAACGAGCGAACGATGTTTACTATGACTGATTACTGTGCCCACTAACCTGAAACTTGCCATTTTAAAATGTCCTACAGTAAGGCCCCTTTCACACTAACGTCCCGTTCAGGCCCGCCTGTCAGTTTTTCAGGCGGACCTGAACGGGTGCTCCATAGAGCTCTATGGAGCGTCGGATGTCAGCGGTGACATGTCCGCTGACATCCGACCCGCTCCGATCCGAAAAAGTGTGACGGAGGAAAAAGCTATTTTTCCATCCGTCTGCGGATCGGATCGGATGACGACGGGCACTGCGGTTCGTCGTCATCCGATCTCCCATAGGGGAGAGCGGCGCTGTGACAGGTCCGTCCCTGCACAGTGTGCGGAGACAGACCTGTCATCTCCCTGCTCAGCGGGGATCGGCGGAGTGATCCCCGCTGAGCAAACGGACATCCACGGGGCGGATCAGAACTGATCCGCCCCGTGTGAAAGGACCCTAAAGAACATCAAATGGCGCAGCATGCAAGTAATAATAAAGAATTGGAACACACTAAACTACTTACTTTTTCTAAGCACTTTCTTGATCCTTCTGTACTGATCCAACTCTCTCAGTTTCAGGTCTGACCAGCGTTTCCTTATTTGCTCCTTGGATCGTCATACCCCAAAATTTGTGTGCAGACTCTTCACAACTTTCATCATGATTTTGTCCTTTCTCACATTCGGGTTGGTGTAGGGTCCATTCTTGCCATCATAGTCGTTCCTCCTCAAGATGTCCACCATCTCAAGAAAGGACATATTTGTAGCCTAAAATCTTCCTCCGGGATCGGGACGTTCCGGCCCCCGGGCTTTCCTCCTCGTTACTTCGTTACTCCAATCACACACCTGCTGTGTCTCCGCCGTGTCGCTCCTACTGCGTGCCGAAGAGAAGGGGCAAGGACTAGACTAGAAAGAACGTCAGGGCGGGAGAAGCAGGCAACGCATGCTCAGTGTATATAAAGTAACACGCGTGTGTCATACGTACGAGGAAGGAGGACGAACGTTCTAACAAAGGTAAAATCTTAACTTTGGTACATCAGTGGCCTATACTGTTTCAAGATTGATCCCTAGATTGGGATAAGATTATGACAGTCTAGGCTGACATTAGTGTTTTTGTCTTGTGTATTGTCTTACAGAAAATATGAATCACTTTAAGGACCCAGAATTTATAGCCAGTTTCATAGACAAATACAGGGAGATGAGGAATTTGTCAGAGGTGAAACACAGCTTATGTTATAATAAACACGCCAGAAGGTCAACGCTGGAGAAACTTCTGGAACTTGTGAAGACTCGGGTCCCCGAAGCAACCGCCGTGTTCTTGGAAAATAAAATTGGGATCTTGAGGAACATGTATAAGAAGGAGCATAATAAGATCCAGAAATCATTCCGATCAGGAGCATCAGCAGCGCAAGTGTATGTCTCCAGGCTGTGGTACTTCAACAAACTGCGGTTTCTGGATGATCAGACTGAAGGCAGGGAATCTCTTTCTACCCTTCCCTGCAGCCTTCCCTCCACCCCAGCAGAGGCTGACGAGGAACAACCTGGGCATCCTCCATCTTGGAAGAAGTGGATGTACCTAGCTGGAGTCAGGTATATTTTTTTTAGACATATTTATTGTCCTAATATTAATGATGCTAACTAGATGTTATAATTGATAACAAATTAATGATTTAAAAAAAAAAAAAAATAGACAGTAGGGGCCAAAAATGTTTGGGACAAGAATTAAAAATGCTGGGGTCAGAATGATAGTCTTTTCTATTTATTAACATTCAATTTGCAAGCCATGAGCTGAAAATTGTGTGTGATTGATGAAGCAAAAACTAAAACTATGTCCCTTTTTTATACACAGGATGAGCTCAGCCAGGAGGAGGGTCTGGAAAGTGTCAGCCAGGAGGAGGCCGTGCCCAGTGGCAGCCAGGAGGAGGCCGTGCCCAGTGGCAGCCAGGAGGAGGGCATGCCCAGTGTCAGCCAGAAGGAGGGTCTGGAAAGTTTCAGCCAGGAGGAGGCCATGCCCAGTGGCAGCCAGGAGGAGGCCATGCCCAGTGGCAGCCAGGAGGAGGGCATGCCCAGTGGTAGCCAGGAGGAGAGGCCCAGTAGCAGCCTCACCCAATCCCAGGTGCCTCCCCTCTTCCTTACAACCAAAAGGCCCATGAAGGGGACGATGACGGAGGAGGCAGCACTGGGCCTCATTAGGGAAGCAATGGATGGCCTCAGGAGCCACCCCGACGCTGAAGAGGCCTATGGCTGCTATCTAGCAACTAGATTGCTGAAATTGGAGGAGGGCCAATGCCTCCTCCGGGCATTGTTGCTGCCCTTCAGAGGGGGTTGAAGGGCCAGCTGACTGAGAACAGCCAAGTATATGAGCAAGCCCATCCTCCTCCTCCTCCTGCCACAAGTCCACCACCAGAGGCACAGCCCCCAAGGAAGGCTGCAGGGAAGGGTGCAGGAAAGCGTGAAGGGTAGGCTGCAGCAAAGAGAAGAAAGTGATGACCTGGTTTCAGTCTGGTCTGACAGAAGATGCAGGCTGGTGTAATACCACAGCCTGGGGACATATATGTCATCTGCTGCTGGTCCTAATCTTTGGGATTCCTGGACCAGATTGTGCTCCAAATTATATGGACTCCTCAAGCTACCGATTTTCTTTTCCACAGACTTGATGTGTGCCCTGGGGGCCAAAAGCCTTTGCAAATTCCAAAAGTTTCTCCAGCATTGCCTTCCTCTTTATTTTGTTACCCAGAATACATGGAGATTTTATTCTCCGAAAATACTTGCCTATGTGTTTTTATTCAAATAGGACAGTTTGTTTATGAGTAGGCAGGTACATTTCTAAAAGACAATGTCAAATTAACAAGGGACAACAACCTCATTGAGGTTATTAAAAATACAAGATAATAATGTTATTGCGGTAACTTGACAAAAAAATTATATATGGAGATCACTAGAAAATTATTTTTCAATAATACAAAAAAAAGGAGATCTTGATGAAATAAAAAAATAAATAAAAGATGACTATTAAAAATAATTGTAAACATTATTATGGAGATCGGGCTTTTAAAAAATACAATATTATTCATGAGATCAGCAGAAAAAATCAAGAAATAAGTTTGTGAGAACTCTGTGTGAATATGAGCAGCAAAACAAATTTATTATTCTAGAATTATTAAAGAACAAAAGAATGCGCTGCATCAAAAGATCACAGAATTTGCTGCGTGAGGAATGTGCTAGCTCCAATACGAACGCTAGTTTTACCACACCGATCGCTTCCGTCTCGTACTTGCTTCAGAGCATGCGTCGTTTTTGGTCCGTTGGAACAGCATACAGACGAGTGGTTTTCCCGATAGGAATTGGTTCCATCGGAAAAATGTAGAACATGTTCTCTTTCTAGGTCCGTCAGAATTTTAGACGGAAAAAGTCAGATGGGTCATACACACGATCGGAATATACGATGAAAAGCTCCCGTCTAACTTTCTCTGTTGGACTTTCCGCTCGTGTGTATGCAGCATAAGATGTAACATCAGCCAGTGATGTGGATGATACTATGGAGGACACAGACAGACAAGGCATCTCAGTTTATTTTAACCACTTCAGCCCCAGAAGTGGCCATTTTTTGGGATACAGCACTGAGTCATTTTAACTGACAATTGCGCTGTCGTGCCATATTGAACCCAAAGCGAAATTGATGTCCTTTTCTCCCACAAATAGATGTTTTTTTTGGTGGTATTTTGATCACCTCTGCGGTTTTATTTTTTTGCGCTATAAACAAAAAAATAGCGACAGTTTTGAAAAAACACAATATTGTTTACTTTTTATGTATAATAAATATCCAAAAAAATAAATAATTTCTTCATCAGTTTAGGCCAATACGTATTCTTCTACATATTTTTGGTTAAAAAAAATCCCAATAAGCGTATATTGATTGGTTTGCGCAAAAGTTATAGGGTCTACAAAATAGGGAATAGATTTATGGCATTTTTATTATTATTATTTTTTGTTTATACTAGTAATGGTGGTGATCAGTGATTTTTAGCGGGCCTGCAACATTGGGAGGACAGAACGGACAGTTTTGACACTTTTTTTGACCAGTGACATTTATACAGTGATCAGAGCTAAAAAAATAGCCACTTATTACTGTATAAATGTCACTGGCAGGGAAGGGGTTAACACTAGGGGGTGATCAAGGGGTTAAGTGTTCCCTGGGAGGTGTTTATAACTGTGGGGGGGGGGGGGACTGACTGGGAGTAGAGAGAGATCGCTGTTCCTGATCAGTAGGAACAGCAGATCTCTCTCTACTTCCCTGACAGAACGGGGATCTGTCCACACCTCCCAACTTTTTGAGATGGGAATGAGGGACACCCATCAGCAAAAGTATGCAGGCATAGGGCACACCCCCTACCATGCCCCCTTAAAGGAGAATTGTACGAAAAAACAAGATTGGATGAACCTACAAGTTCTTTTTACCACTACTATTCCTTTATATTGGCTTTTGGAATTTACAAATGCAGCAATTTAGAAATCAGATGAAAGGTTTAGCACTGGAAAACACATTTTGATCGATAAAAAGTGCATTTTATATACAACTATATAGATCAGACCAAAATGAGGAATGACGGATAGAGGGACATTGCTCCAAATCAGGGACAGTCCCTCCAAATCAGGGACAGCTGGGAGCTATGATCTGTCTGTTTACATTGACAGATCCCCCTTCTGGCTAACTAAGGAGCGAACGCGGGTTGCCGGCGGACATCGCGGCCGCCGACCACGCGCATCAGCTCCGGCATTTCACTAAGCTGATATATCTCTTAAAATACATATATAGCTCTTAAAGTGCCCAACGGACACCTACAGCGATTCACACAGCCGCGCCAACCTACCGCAGTATAATGACGGCGGCTGGTCGGCAAGCAGTTAATCTGCAAAGAGATCTGTGCAGGGTAACAGTGATGGAAAACTTTAAATACAATAATTTACTTAATTTAAGCACCCCCTCACCTTCCCCGGCCACTCTTCTGCACCGATTTTTAAAGCAGGACTGCAGTTAAAAATAACAAACTATCAATAAAATAACACAACCAGCTTTTGCTGCCATAATTAGCTTCAATCCAGAGATTTCCCCCTGCAGTACTTTTGTCTGCCACTAGATCAGGGCTCGACAAAACCCAGGCGCCAGGTCGCATTTGCAAATAGAAATAGCGGCCTGGCGCCTGGGGCATCACAGCTGGGGGTATCCTGTCACCGCGGACCCCCCCGGCGTGATCGCGTCGGGCCGCGCCTCCGGCTGCCGGTAATTGAGCCCCTGGCTTTGAGGCCTTCTACGATCCTATGGTTCCTTCTGGAATCTGGCACCCTCTTGTGTTGGCCGTTGGAATTACAACCAGCAATGCTAATAGGCTGGCAGGCAGGGGAAGCTCCATCTCCTTCCCTTTACTCAGAACCCCCTAAACATTATATATATATATTTTATTCTAACACCCTAGAGAATAAAATGGTGGTCCTTGCAATACTGTCTGTCACACTGTATTTGCACAGCAGACTTACAAGCGCACTTTTTTGGGGAAAATGTATTTAATAACAAAAAAAATAAGACAACAGTAAAGTTAGCCCAATTTTTTTTTATATTGTGAAAGATAATATTACGTCGAGTAAATCGATACCCAACATGACATACTTCAAAATTGCGCCCGCTCATGGAATGGCGACAAACTTTTACCCTTAAAAATCTCCATAGGCGACGTTTAAAAAATTCTACAGGTTGCACGTTTTAAGTTACAGAGGAGGTCTGGGGCTAGAATTATTGCTCTCATTCTACCGATCGCAGCGATACCTCACATGTGTGGTTTGAACACCACTTTCATATATGCGTTCGCTTCTGCACGCAAGCTTGGCAGGACAGGGCGCGTTTAAAATAATTTTTTTTCCTTATTTTAACTTTTATTTTTATTTTTTTCAATGTTCTTTTAAAAAAAAAAAAAGTGTGTCACTTTTATTCCTATTACAAGGAATGTAAAAATCCCTTGTAATAGAAAAAAGCATGACAGGTCCTCTTATATATGAGATCTGGGATCAGAGAGACCTCACATCTCATATTTACACTAAAATGCAATTTAAAAAAAATTTGTCATTTGAAAAAAAATAAAAAAATAAATTGTCCCTCTAAGAGCTATGGGCAATGACTTGGAGACAGGAGGGGGGCTGGGGGCTATCTTCCCCTCACTCGTCTCCATGTCAGGCCAGGGACAGGTCCAGATCGCCATCACGGACCTGGCTCCTAACTTTTTTAGCTGGCTCCTAGATTCCAAGCAAATTTGTCAACCCCTGCACTAGATGTCCTCAGTTTGATGGCCAACATTGTTTAACACACTTTCTTAAAGTGGGATGCCCCCTAAAAAAAAAAAAAATTTAAAGTCAGCAGCTACGAATACTGCAGCTGCTGACTTTTAATAATCGGACAATTACCTGTCCCAGGGTCCAGCGATGCGGGGCAACGAAGCCCCTCATTCCCCGCTCCACTCACGGCGCCGTCATTCTTACTGTGAAGCCACAGCCGGGCACCCACTGCTCATGCACGAGCGGTGCAGGGCGCCGTGATACGCCGCACAGTCATCTGGGACATGTGACAGGTCCCAGATGACTGTGCGGCGCGAGGGGAAGTGATGTCACCAGCCCGGGCAATGAAGAAGGCAGACAACGAGGGACCCCCTAGCAACAGGCATTTAGGTCGCAACACCACTTTAAAGCCCAGGTCATCCCGGACAAGCCCCAACCTGTGACTGGACAATGAAAGAAGAAGTAGCACAGTGGTGAGATCATCTCTTTATCACTCTGCTCTCTCCTCTTATCAGCTTGCTTCTTGTCAGCACAGCAGCTGAGTGGCTCTTGGTGCTGATTCTTCCTCTCACACTCCAGCTCTGCTGTACAGCGAATACAAGAGGCTGATACCAGGTCAAACCTTTGGGACTTAGGGCCGGTTCACACAGCGAGCCGCGGCGAGGCGTCTCCGACTTCCTCGCCGCGACTTGCAGGGGGGGTCAGCGGCGACTTGCAGAGGACTTCTGCATAGAAGTCAATGCAAGTCGCCCCCGAAGTCGCCCCGAAGTAGTACAGGAACCTTTTTTCTGAGTCGGAGCGACTCGAGTCGCTCCTCTCAGAACGGTTCCATAGTACTGAATGGGGGCGACTTGCGGGAGCGAGGCGAGGCGAGCCGTGTCGCCTCGCCTCGCCTCGCCTCGCAGTGTGAACCGGCCCTTAAGCTGCCCGTGTTTACAAAATACATTTAGCCCTCCGTTCCCACTGGTGTAGTTTTGAAATAGGGCAATTTCAAAGCTGCACATAAGTGAGATTTGTACATCCGATTTCACTGAAGATTGTGACTTAATTTATTAGAAGTCAATGTGAGTTACAGTGAAATTGAAAAAAGTACTAGAGGAACCTTTTTCAAAGTCACCACGTCATGAGTCGTGGCTAATTGAACAGTTCCATTGCCAGCAATGAGATGCGACTTGTCATGCAGTGTGGAACTGTCAAATTGCATGACAAATCGCACCGGTGTGAATGGGGGCTTAATGATGTGTGAATAATATCAGAGCTGCATTCATGTCTTTTATATCTGCCTAGAGTTCAGCTGCAAGAATTCCCCCAGGGGCTCGTTCATGCCTAGCATGCTGCTGCGACACACCGCAGGCATTAATGTGTCATTAAGGCAAGGTTTACATCTATGCGTTTTTTAGAGCATTTGCAGGTCCACAGAAACGCACTACAATCCATTTTACCTTACTTCCTATGGGTCCTATTCACATCTATGCAGTTTCCTGCAATGCATTTTTTGTAAGGGTGCATGGATTTTTTTTTTACACGCAGCACAGTGTGTTTTAGGCTCCATAGTCTTCAATAAAATTGCATCAAAAACGCATGAAAAACACATCTACATTCATATCTGGTGTATTTTTGGTGCATTTTCCTGCATGACAACAGACACCTCCTCCTAGCAACATCAACACTTTCAATAGATGTAAAACGCATTAAAAATGCGCCAAAAAACACACATGAAAAAATGCAAAACGTGCCACAAAAAAAAACGCATCAATCGCAAAAGCATAGATGTGGACCTAGCCTAAGATCAAGCCGTCCTGCATAGCTGGACTTCAGTGCGAGCACCTGTGCTTGCTTATATGCATGCGCATTGTTTTGCTCACAAAAAATCCAATTCCCCATGTGTGTCATACCAATCAAATGGGTTGTCAACAATAGATCGACTATTACTAAGATTGAAAGAAAAAAGAAATCGCTTATTTATCGAAGCGTGTATGGCCACCGTTACAGCACATGCACATGTGTGCGTGCACGGCTATTGCAAATATTGGTGCCAAACAGCCTGTTTAAGACCTTTATCTCACTGGGGCGTTTTTCAGGCTCTTTAGAGTTAAAAAAGTGTCTGTAAAGCGATTGAAAGACGCCTCATCTGCAATCCCAATGTGAAAACCCGAGTGCTTTCACACTGAGATCCCTTTCACACTGGGGCGTTTTTCAGGTGCTTTAGCTTTAAAAAAAAAAGCGTCTGTAAAGCGCCTGAAAAAAGCCGCAACTGCAATCCCAATGTGAAAGCCCGAGTGCTTTCACACTGAGGCGCTGTGCTAGCAAGGAGTCAAAAAAAGTCCTGCAAGCAGCCTTTTTGCAGCGCTTTTGGAGCGGTGAATGCACCGCTCCTAAAGAGCCCCTTCCCATTGAAATCAATGGGAAGCACCTGCAAAACGCCTGAAAAGCGCATGCGAAGCGCTTTTGGCAGCAGCGCTTTGTGAGAGCTTTTAACCCTTTATTTGGCCACTAGCAGGAGTTAAAAGTGCCCCAATAGCACTAGAAAAACACTGGTAAAGTGCTGCTAGTGTAAGCGGCACTTTACGAGCGTTTTTCGGGCGTTGGTAATGTGAAAGGGCTCTTAAAGCACTCGGGCTTTCACATTGGGATTGCAGATGAAGCAACTTTCAAGCACTTTACAGGCGCTTTTTTTAACGCTAAAGCGCCTGAAAAACGCCCCAGTGTGAAAGGGGTCTAAGGCTTAGGGGCTGATTTACGATCATGTTGGAGCATTTGCGTGCGCAGGAATAGTTATTGTGACATGGCGCATACTTAATCAAATGGAAGCCAGCTGTTGACTTGCGCCGGATGCGCGGAATCGTTGTGCACATTGGCACAGACATATTCTTATATAAAGATCAGACATCAGGCACGTGCTTATTGTAATGCTGATTGTGTTAATGAGCTTTTCCTCATCACATGGAGAATATTCCTTCCACTTTTATTCCATGCATGAATTTCTTTTTGAAACAACTCATTCATTCTAGAGATCTTCCTCCAATCAGCAGCTGTGCGGATGTTTCCTGGACTTGTAATTGTGTATTTTATGGTGATAGTCTATGATCATTGGTGGAGCCGAAACGTCCATGAAAACATCTTCTCAATACATGTCTGTGTATTGAGCATTCTGGATAATTCATTTCCCCATACACTGTGCAATCTGATTGGATGGCGTTTAACTCTACTCTATCTAAGCAATTCTTTCCCCATACACTGTGCAATCTGCTTGTATAACGTTTAAATCCACTCAGTTGTCTGAGTAATTCATTTCCCCATACACTGTGCAATCTGATTGTATAACCTTTAATCCACTCATTTGTCTGAGCAATTCTTTCCCCATACACTGTGCAATCTTATTGGATGAGGTTGAAATCCACTCATTTGTCTAAGCAATTCATTTCCCCAT
The DNA here is from genome assembly GCF_037356315.1 of Lithobates pipiens. NCBI lineage: Eukaryota > Metazoa > Chordata > Amphibia > Anura > Ranidae > Lithobates > Lithobates pipiens. The sequence goes on along the minus strand of NW_027507764.1, from coordinate 560,436,764 downwards.
ACACTGTGCAATCTGATTGGATGACGTTTAAATTTAGTCAGCAATCTGACCAAGTTCCACACTGTGAACTGGCCCTTAAAGTTAAGAGGGGGGGGTGGGGGGAAGCACTGGACTGCACCAAAAACGCACTGGAACGCATCAAAAATGCACTGGAACGCATCAAAAACATGCACGCAGAAAAGCACCTCGAACGCATCCGCACTGCATTTCTATGGTGTGAACTGGCAGAAAAAAAAATGCATGGAACTGAACGAAACTGTGTCTGGTGTGAACTGGCCCTAAATAAGGACAAGTGTGTTGCAGTGTGTTTTTGGTGCATTTAGGTGCGTTCTGGTGCGTTTTTTGATGTGTTTTATGGCCAGTTCTCACCAGAAGCAGTTCCGTGTGCTTTTTTTTTGCACTAAAAATGCATCCACAGTGTTTTCCATGTATTCTAATGGCTCTAGTTCACACCATGCAGTCAGTTTCTGACTGGAACTGACTGTATTGATGCAGAAAAATACTGAACTGCATGAAACTGCATCTGGTGTGAACTGGCCCTAAGATGCGTTCCGGTGCGTTTTTGATGCGTTTTACAGCGTTCCAGTACAGTCCAGTGCAGAAAAAAATGCAGCATGTTCTACTTTTTTTTCTGGAACTGACCGCACTGGTGTGAACAATGCCATTGAAAACCATATAACCTACTTTCCAATGCGTTTTTGATGCAGAAAAAAAAACGCACTGGACTGCATGTGGTGTGAACTGGCCCTTACACTTGAAAGCAAGAAAAATTCAAAACTATTAATAAAAAAAATTAATAAAAAAAATGGGCCCTTTAAGGCTGGCAGGCAGACATGGTGTTTGACATTGCTCCAGTCCTCCAAGGGCATAGAGTTGAGTGGGGGCCATCTTGCCCTCACTTGACTTCCTGCCCATCACTACACCAAAACAGATTGTTTCTGCCGCTGCTGGTCTCTCTGGTAAGTGAGGAAAATTCCGGTTCCTGTGGTAAATATGCCACCTGGACCACTTTTATGTGAAACAGGATGGGCCGCTGTTTAAAAATATACCAGGTTGATGGTGGGTGGCTGCTGCCATAACGGTATATAATGTCAAAGAAGAAATATATATACATGGTGGCCGGTTTGGATGTGCCTAGAGCAGTGATGGTGAACCTTGGCCCTCCTCAGATGTTTTGGAACTACGTTTCCCATGATGCTCCACTACCCTCCAGAGTGCAAGAGCATCATGGGAAATGTAGTTCCAAAACATCTGAGGTGCCAAGGTTTGCCACCACTGGCCTAGAGTAAACTAAACCTATAAAAAAAAAAAAAAAAAAAAAAAAAAACATTTATCAATAAGGAGAGAGAGACAGATATGTTGAGTGTTTGTATGTACAGAAAATTGTGTATTTATATAATGCACCCACACACAACACAATGTGGATGTACACACAGCTAAACATAGTCAGATCACCCCCTTTGTGGATGCAGGTCACACTGCACATAACAAAGAGCTCCTCCTCAGAGAAGGTTTGGCGAGGCACGCTGGCAGGAGTATCAATCAACTTCCTGGAAACAATCTGATTGGACGAAAGCCTAACAAAGAACCAGGAAGAAATCATATTTCCAGGGGTCGCGCGTCATCTGTGTAGGAACTGAGCATTCACCCACAAACATTCACATCCTACATATGTTTGTGCATGAAAAGTTCCTGATTATTTTTCTACATGTAAACTGGAGTTGCAGAATAATCCAAAAGTATTTTACTTTTTTTAATTAAATTTTTTTTTTTTTTTGCTTTTTTTCTTCCTCCAAAACATTGGAGATGGCAATACAAACGTTTCACGTACGATCTGTGGCATGTAAACTCCCCTCAATGTAAAGCCAAGATAACCAAACGCGGGGAAAGCTTTCACACTGAAGCGTCACGGGCATTGGCGGCAAAGCAGCATTATATTTAGCGGCAATATTTGGCCGCTAGCGGGGCAGGTTTTAACCCCCGCTAGCGGCTGTCGAAAAAAGGGTTAAAACCACCCACAAAGTGCCGCTGCAGCAAAGATGCGGCTTGCAGGACTTTTTTTGACTGTCCCGCAATCGCACCGCCCTGGTGTGAGAGCCCCTCGGGGGCTTTCACACTGGAGACACAGCAGCGGCTCTTTCAGGGCGCTTTGCAGCGCTGCCCCATTATTTTCTATGAGAAGGGGCACTTTAGGAGCGGTAAATACACCCCTCCAAAGATGCGGCTTGCAGGACTGCTCCGGTGTTAGAGCCTCTCGGGGGCTTTCACACTGGAGGCACGGCAGCGGCTCTTTCAGGGTGCTTTGCAGCGCTGCCCCATTATTTTCTATGAGAAGGGGCACTTTAGGAGCAGTAAATACACCCCTCCAAAGATGCGGCTTGCAGGACTTTTTTTGACTGTCCCGCAAGCGCACCGCTCCTGTGTGAGAGCCCCTCGCTGCCCCATTATTTTCTATGAGAAGGGGCACTTTAGGAGCAGTAAATACACCCCTCCAAAGATGCGGCTTGCAGGACTTTTTTTGACTGTCCCGCAAGCGCACCGCTCCTGTGTGAGAGCCCCTCGCTGCCCCATTATTTTCTATGAGAAGGTGCACTTTAGGAGCGGTAAATACACCCCTCCAAAGATGCGGCTTGCAGGACTTTTTTTGACTGTCCCGCAAGCGCACCGCTCCTGTGTGAGAGCCCCTCGCTGCCCCATTATTTTCTATGAGAAGGGGCACTTTAGGAGCGGTAAATACACCCCTCCAAAGATGCGGCTTGCAGGACTTTTTTTGACTGTCCCGCAAGCGCACCGCACCGCACCGGTGTGAGAGCCCCTCGGGGGGTTTCACGTTGGAGACACAGCAGCGGCTCTTTCAGGGTGCTTTGCAGCACTGCCCCATTAATTTCTATGAGAAGGGGCGCTTTAGGAGCGGTAAATACACCCCTCCAAAGATGCGGCTTGCGAGACTTTTTTTGACCGTCCCACAAGCGCACTGCTCCAGTGTGAAAAGCCCCTCGGGGAGACAAATTTTCTGTATACTTTTTTTTTTTTTTTTTATTATTATTTGTTGCAATCTTTTATTGTTTACATTCTTATTTTTGTTTTTGTTTTTTTATGTTTTTTTTTTTGTTTTTTTACAATTTTACTTTTTTATTATTTTTTTTTTCCAGTGGAGGGCAGTGGATGGTGTAAGTAGTTATTTAATTTTTTTTATCATTTATTTAAAAAAAAATGTTTTTTTTCAAAATGCATTTGGGGCCGGGTTTTTGGCAGCGGACAGCATCAGTAGGGCAATGGCAGTGGCCAAATGGTCAGTCCAACCCTGCTGGGCCTATATTAAAAGGTAGGGGCTTGGAGCTGCAGCTCCAATAGCCCCTACGTTAATCTGGCCCTGGCTGTAGCGCCTGCAAAGTGCCCCAGTGTGAAAGGGGGTCTTATCGTTTCAAAATTAAAAAAGGAATATCTGATCTGTTTGCAAATAAATGAAGACATGCTATGGGGATTGATATCTGAGTTCACCTTCCACACCGTGAACTGGCCCTTAAAGTTAAAAAAAAAAGAGGGGGGGAGGGGGGGAAGCACTGGACTGCATCAAAAACAAACCAAAAACGCATCAAAAACGCACTGGAACGCATCAAAAACATGCATGCAGAAAAGCACCTCGAAAGCATCCGCACTGCATTTCTATGGTGTGAACTGGCAGAAAAAAAAGCGCACGGAACTGAACGGAACTGTGTCTGGTGTGAACTGGCCCTAAATAATAACAAGTGTGTTGCAGTGCGTTTTTGGTGCATTTAGGTGCGTTTTTGATGCGTTTTAGGGCCAGTTCACACCAGACGCAGTTCCGTGTGCTTTTTTTCTGCACAAAAGTGCATGCACAGTGTTTTCCATGTATTCCAATGGCTCTAGTTCACACCATGCAGTCAGTTTCTGACTGGAACTGACTGTATTGGTGCAGAAAAAAACTGAACTGCATGGAACTGCATCTGGTGTGAACTGGCCCTTAGGTGCGTTCCGGTGCATTTTTGGTGAGTTTTACAGCGTTCCAGTACAGTCCAGTGCAGAAAAAAATGCAGCATGTTCTACTTTTTTTTTTCTGGAACTGACCGCACTGGTGTGAACTATGCCATTGAAAACCATATAACCTACTTTCCAATGCTTTTTTGATGCAGAAAAAAACCACACTGGACTGCATGTGGTGTGAACTGGCCCTTACACTTGAAAGCAAGAAAAATTCAAAATTATTAATAAAAAAATAAATAAATAAATGGGCCCTTTAAGGCTGGCAGGAAGACAGTCCTCCAAGGGCATAGAGTTGAGTGGGGGCCATCTTGCCCTCACTTGACTTCCTGCCCATCACTACACCAAAACAGATTGTTTCTGCCGCTGCTGATCTCTCTGGTAAGTGAGGAAAATTCCGGTTCCTATGGTGAATACGCCACTGGGACCACTTTTATGTGAAACAGGATCGGCCACTGTTTAAAAATATACCAGGGTGATGGTGGGTGGCTGCTGCCATAACGGTATATAATGTCAAAGTAGAAATATATATACATGGTGGCCGCCTTGGATTTCACCTTTATCATGAAAAAAAAAAAAGACACGATCACACAGAAAAAGCAATGCAAAGTATTTTACAACTTTGCTTAGTTATAAGACAGATCTACATGTTCTCTACAGAATTTGTGCATTTAAACAAGATGATATACATCGATTTTAGCCGGGTAATAGAAGATGGGAAACTGTAGTAAAGGTATCCACAGTATTCAGACAAGAATGTAGAAGATTACATTGGCTGCGCTTGCTAATGGTAAGCGCATAAGATTGCGCAAGTGCGCAATAGCGCTTTCTATGTGAATATGGTTTGGCGCATGTGAGTGCACCATCATTATTGATAAATGTCTTGAGTCCTGTTTTTTGTGCAATTGCTCCAATTTCTCCACTGCACCACAGGCGCCGGTCTTTAGTAAATCCCCCCCTTAGACTTGTTGGGATTCTGATCTCCATTGCGGACCTGACTCCTCTGTAGTTCTCCTCTGTCTGCTGACCTACTCTTGTATTTATCCCGGCTTGTCATCCAACTACGATTTCTGCCTGCCACTCTGGTACCTTGCTGCCCACAAATTGGTGACCCGGCCTGTCCCTAACTCTGTCTTAAATATCGGTACCATCTTGGGGAGCTGTTGCTGACCCCGGCCGGTTCCTGCACCCTTCTGGTCAGTGACCCTAAAGCCAGTGCTTAAGAGTTTTAATGACATCATTGGCATCACCATCTACCGGCAAACTAGGCACACCTTCCTCTCTGCATTCTCTGTCCCACTACCCAGGGGTGCTTGGACTGGAGCAGTAAGTGAGACCACCCTTGTCATCTTGGACACCCCATCAAGATACATGACACGTGCATTATTATAAATGGCACCCCAATGCACCTTTGCTACATTGCACCCCAGAACACCACAAGCTCTCAGCAGTCTTTTGGCACGTGACTCCCGGGAGGTTCTTCTTCAACTTATCTAGCATTGGGTAGTCTTCAGCAGAGACCAGAACATTCTCTTTAAGAAATAAATTAAAAAAATAATAATAACTATGAGCAATTCTATAACATAAACCATTGGGGAATCCACAGCCAACAATTTCATTTGAAGACCAGAGTGAGGATAATGGTGCAATATGTTTTCCAAAGGGAACCTTCAGAGAAGCATGTTTGCTTCCCAAAAAAGATCCAGAAGATGGTCCCTGCAGTAGAAGTATGATCTTCTCACCTCTCCGGTGGTAGTGAGTCTGAACTCTGTTATGTTTTAGACATACATTCTCTGGGAAAGTCTTCAGCATTCAAAACTTTCAGTATTTTTGAATGTCTATGCTCCCCACCATGTGCTGTTGTTCTTCCACTGAAGGACACAGTAGTTATGTTCTGTAGGCAGGGCCGTCTTTAATATTGATTGGACCCTGGGCAAACATTTTCTTGAACCCGTCCGCAATTTCACTCTCCACCTCAACATCCCAAAAAAAGGAACCGGTCCACATTTACTGATTGGTCCAGGCTCACTGGTTGGCTGCTAGAGATTACTGCATATCCTTTCCACTCACTGATTGGTTGCCAGAGGTTACTGCACATCCTTACTACTCACTGATTGGTTGCTAGAGGTTGCTGCACATCCTTACCACTCACTGATTGGTTGCTAGAGGTTACTGCACATTATTAATTCTCACTGAATGTTTGCTATGGCTTACTGTTTACTTACTGATCGGTTGCTATTTGAACCAGGCACCGCTCTCATTGGCCCTTTGCGCTGTCCCTGTACTATCGGGCTGCTGTTGATTTAGCAGGATGCTGTAGACTCCCAGGGTGGATACTGCATGTGTTGTGTGTCCTCACATTGCAGAGTGCGCTCGCTGGAAAGTAAAAGTTGGGAAAACTATTTGCGGTCAGCGGGGGCTCAAGGGGCAGCTGCTTTGGGTCCCTCAGCAATGACTGGTGCCCGGGGCAGCAGCCCCTTTTGCTTCACGTTAAGGACTACCCTGACTGTAGGGGTCGATGGGAGGAACCATTGAATGCAGAGGGAGGCTGGGTATCTTATATATTAGAATGTATGCCAAATGTAAATAATTTGCCAGATGCTGTATTGCTTGAGCCTACCTTAGTTCACAATTGCCACCTACTGGAGAGGTACGTCTTTCAACTCGGGGACCATTCTTTGGATTGCCTTTGGAAAGACACAGCAATGCTGGAATCCAGGAATCAGACCTAATCTAGGTTGGCATATTCCAGCACAGTTTAGAACTCTCTCTCCTCCAAAGTCAGGCAATGGCTTTTTTGACAGCCTTCCGTTAAGTCTTGCACAATTGTACATGCTCCTTTCTTGTTCTCAAATGTCTTATTCTAATTTCACCGCATTCTGTGAGCTTCTCACAGCGTGCATTGGAAGCTGCAGCAAGTCAGATAGAGCCCACCTAATTTCCTGGCTAGATGACATCCAGCATTATCTAGCACTTTTTTCCCCAGCCTGACTGTCCGTGGCCTGTCACTTTTATTAATTGGACTTCAGTTCTTGCAATTGTGGAGTCTCAGCATCACATGTGGATGGTACCTAGCATGGTCTGCATACAAATACAGCCTGCCTAGGTAAACCCACTTTTCCAAACTGACATCCACCCATCAAGGCATTTTGATATTTGCATAACTCCTCCCAAGAGTCATCCCACTGCTTGCATGAGGGCTGAGCGCTCTTGAGCGGAGTACTGCCCCTGGTCCACCCTTTTCATTCATTGAATTTCTATAATGGAGTTTCAGCATCTCATGTGGGTGTTACCTAGGGTGGTTTATATGCAAATACAGCCTGCCTAGGAAAGCCCACTCCTCCAGACTGACACCCACCCATCAAGATATTTTTACATTAGCATAACTCCTCTTGCATTAGGCCTGAGAGCTCTTGTTTGGAGTACAGAGGCAGGGTGCTGTGATGTTTTTAAGAAGACGTATATATAGCACCCTACTGGCTCCTCCCACTGGCCATGATCTGCATGCATTGCATAGAGAACCCAGGGGCGGACTGACCATTTGGGCACTCTTCGAGGGCCCCATGCAACTAAGGGGCCCCATCAGGGTTGCCAGCCTCAATAAAACCAGGGACAGTATGTCAAAATCTGTTTTTTTTTTTTTTTTAAATCCCAAGATGATAGCTGCCCCGCCTTTCCAGTACCTTTTCAGTGTGTGCATATGTGTATTCTGTGTGTGTATACTGTGTGTGTATATTGTGTGTCTGTGTGTGTATACTGTATGTGTATAATATGTGGCCCCATATTCTATTGCCTGGGATCCCCATGAGTTGTCAGTCCGCCCCTGAGAGAACCACAGAGACGCAGTGATTACATCACTGATTCTACAACAAGGTATGTACTAAAGGCAATATGTAAGCCCACTGAACTTTAGCTTTAAAGGGGTTGTAAAGCTTTGTGTTTTTTTCACCTTAATCCTATGCATTAAGGTGAAAAAACACCTTGCACTCTCCGCCCCCCCCAGCCCCTGTTTTACTTACCTGAGCCCCGAATCCCCATGGGCGCAAACCCGCGTTGCTTTCCCCCAGCTCTTGTGGGCTCTTCATTGGATGATTGATAGCAGCGCAGCCATTGGCTCCCGCTGCTGTCAATCAAATAAATGACGCGGCGAGCCAGGGGGCAGGGCCGAGTGATACACTCGGTGGCTATGGCAGTCGACTGTATCACACGGGAGCACGCCCGCAAGCTAATCCCCTTAGGAGAGCACTTCCCAGATGGGGGTTAGCTCTTGCAGGGAGGAGCCGAGACAGCCTCTGAGGGACCCCAGAAGACGAGGTTCGGGGCCACTCTGTGCAAAACGAACTGCATAGTGGAGGTAAGTATGATATGTTTGTTATTTAAAAAAAATAAAATAAACCTTTACAACCCCTTTAAGTCTTACAACCAAGAAGTTCTCTTAAATAATATTAGCAGTGGCGGCTGCTCCATTAGGGGCCCAGGGGCGCCGCCCCCCTAATCCATGCACCTGGCCCCTAATCCACATGCAGGGTGCTGGGCACATTGATTTCAATGGGTTTTTTTATAAAAAAAATTTGAAACACGTGATTAGAGCCTAAGGCCGCGTACACACGGGCAGATTGTCTGCCCAACTTAGTCCGCTGAACAGTGTTTCAGCGGACAATCCACTCGTGTGTGGGCTTCAGCGGACTTTTTCAGCGGACTGTCTGACGAACAAAGTCTTACGGAATTTCCGTAATTTTGTCCGTCCAAACTTGGTTTCAGCGGACAATCCGCTCGTGAATAGGCTAGTTCGACAAACTAAGTTTGGCGCATGCTCAGAAAGGATTTACACGGCGAAGGTTGCATTGCAGTGTATTGGACGTCGAATTTCTCGTCTCGTCGTACGTGCCGTACACGTCATCGCGCAAGTTTTCGGCGACTTAGTTGGCCAGACAATCCGCCCGTGTGTACGTGGCCTAAGGCTCAAATTGGCTTAAAAAAAGGGGGGGCTAGAGGTGCAGAGCACTGTGTCCTGAGATGTGTGGTAATCTGACCAATCAGGAAGTGGGTCTTAAGATCCCATTGGCCAATAGGAGAAGCGACCATATTGGCCACCAAGGAGGAGACTCAGGGGGAAGCCGCGGAGGAGAAAACGTAGGGGGAAGCCGCTGAGGAGGAGACGCAGGGGGAAGCCGTCAAGGAGGAGGCGCAGAGGGAAGCCTTCAAGGAGGAGACGCAGGGGGAAGCCGTCAAGGAGGAGGCGCAGGGGGAAGCCGTCAAGGAGGAGGCGCAGGGGGAAGCCGTCAAGGAGGAGGCGCAGGGGGAAGCCGTCAAGGAGGAGGCGCAGGGGGAAGCCGTCAAGGAGGAGGCGCAGGGGGAAGCCGTCAAGGAGGAGACGCAGGGGGAAGCCGTCAAGGAGGAGGCGCAGGGGGAAGCCGTCAAAGAGGAGGCGCAGGGGGAAGCCGTCAAGGAGGAGGCGCAGGGGGAAGCCGTCAAGGAGGAGGCGCAGGGGGAAGCCGTCAAGGAGGAGACGCAGGGGGAAGCCGTCAAAGAGGAGACGCAGGGGGAAGCCGTCAAGGAGGAGACGTAGGGGGAAGCCGTCAAGGAGGAGACGCAGGGGGAAGCCGTCAAGGAGGAGACGCAGGGGGAAGCCGTCAAGGAGGAGACGCAGGGGGAAGCCGTCAAGGAGGAGACGCAGGGGGAAGCCGTCAAAGAGGAGACTCAGGGGGAAGCCGCTGAGGAGGAAATGCAGGGGGAAGATGCTGAGGAGGAGACGCAGGGGCAAGCCGTCAAGGAGGAGACGCAGGGGCAAGCCGTCAAGGGGGAGACGCAGGGGGAAGCCATCAAGGAGGAGACGGAGGGGGAAGCCGTCAAGGAGGAGACGGAGGGGGAAGCCGTCAAGGAGGAGACGCAGGGGGAAGCCGTCAAGGAGGAGAAGCAGGGGGAAGCCGTCAAGGAGGAGATGCAGGGGGAAGCCGTCAAGGGGGAGACGCAGGGGGAAGCCGTCAAGGAGGAGACGCAGGGGCAAGCCGTCAAGGGGGAGACGCAGGGGGAAGCCATCAAGGAGGAGACGGAGGGGGAAGCCGTCAAGGAGGAGACGGAGGGGGAAGCCGTCAAGGAGGAGACGCAGGGGGAAGCCGTCAAGGAGGAGACGCAGGGGGAAGCCGTCAAGGAGGAGAAGCAGGGGGAAGCCGTCAAGGAGGAGATGCAGGGGGAAGCCGTCAAGGAGGAGACTCAGGGGGAAGCCGCGGAGGAGAAAACGTAAGGGGAAGCCGCTGAGGAGGAGACGCAGGGGGAAGCTGTCAAGGAGGAGGCGCAGGGGGAAGCCGTCAAGGAGGAGGCGCAGGGGGAAGCCGTCAAGGAGGAGGCGCAGGGGGAAGCCGTCAAGGAGGAGGCGCAGGGGGAAGCCGTCAAGGAGGAGACGCAGGGGGAAGCCGTCAAGGAGGAGGCGCAGGGGGAAGCCGTCAAAGAGGAGGCGCAGGGGGAAGCCGTCAAGGAGGAGGCGCAGGGGGAAGCCGTCAAGGAGGAGGCGCAGGGGGAAGCCGTCAAGGAGGAGACGCAGGGGGAAGCCGTCAAAGAGGAGACGCAGGGGGAAGCCGTCAAGGAGGAGACGCAGGGGGAAGCCGTCAAGGAGGAGACGCAGGGGGAAGCCGTCAAGGAGGAGACGCAGGGGGAAGCCGTCAAAGAGGAGACTCAGGGGGAAGCCGCTGAGGAGGAAATGCAGGGGGAAGATGCTGAGGAGGAGACGCAGGGGCAAGCCGTCAAGGAGGAGACGCAGGGGCAAGCCGTCAAGGGGGAGACGCAGGGGGAAGCCATCAAGGAGGAGACGGAGGGGGAAGCCGTCAAGGAGGAGACGGAGGGGGAAGCCGTCAAGGAGGAGACGCAGGGGGAAGCCGTCAAGGAGGAGAAGCAGGGGGAAGCCGTCAAGGAGGAGATGCAGGGGGAAGCCGTCAAGGGGGAGACGCAGGGGGAAGCCGTCAAGGGGGAGACACAGGGGGAAGCCGTCAAGGGGGAGACACAGGGGGAAGCCGTCAAGGAGGAGACGCAGGGGGAAGCCGTCAAGGAGGAGACGCAGGGGGAAGCCGTCAAGGGGGAGACGCAGGGGCAAGCCGTCAAGGGGGAGACGCAGGGGGAAGCCGTCAAGGAGGAGACGCAGGGGGAAGCCGTCAAGGAGGAGACGCAGGGGGAAGCCGTCAAGGAGGAGATGCAGGGGGAAGCCGTCAAGGAGGAGATGCAGGGGGAAGCCACCGAAGCTGCCTGTGACCTAGATGGGGTAAGTGTGGGGCTGGTGGGCGGATGGCCCGTAGACTGTGCGACCGGGGGGGGGGGGTATTTTGACTAACGGGGGGGAGGTGGTCGGTGGTTTGTTTGCTGCCCACCTCCCCTCAAAAAATGGAGCACCAGCCGCCACTGAATATTAGTAATGACCCCAATGATAAGGGACCCAGGGTGACTGCTCTGAGTTGACTGTCCTGTTTATTGTATTACAATTAGTATCAGAACTCGGTGGGGCTTTTTGCGCCCCGTTCATGAATACATCGTCGTCCCCTCTACATACCTCAAACCTTATTCCTGTATCTGATGGATGTGAGAAGATTGCTAATGGAGTCATATCGGGGCTGTTAAGATTGATTTGTTGGTCTGTCTATTTATATCAGAATTATATATAGACGAAGCTTAAATGGCTCTCAATCTATAGCATCTGCTCCTCTTGGCAGCAGACACTAGAGCATATTTATAGCGCTTTATATTAAGCGTGTGAAGACATATGCAAATGGTGGAGGGACAGTTCAGGGCACGTCCTCAGATGCATTATTCAAGGGATTTCAGGATCTGGAGCTGTATCATTTCTTCATGAACAAGACAATATAAAGCAAAGGCGAATCTAAACCCAGGAACAAGAACGGAATATATTGCAGCTTAGCGGTCAATAGATGTGGTGGCTGCATTAGCTTTCTTGGTTCACACACCTCCCAACCTTTTGAGATGGGAATGAGGGACACCTATCAGCAAAAGTATGCAGGCATAGGACACGCCCTCCTTAAAGGAGAATTGTACAAAGAAACAAGAGTGGTTATACCCACAAGGGCCTTTTTTACCACTACTATTCCATTATATTGGCTTTTGGAATTTACAAATGCAGCAATTTAGAAATCAGATGAAAGGTTTAGTGCTGGAAAGGACTTTTTGATAGATAAAAAGTGTATTTTATGTACAGCTATATAGATCACAGCAAAATGAGGGACAGATGAGGAGGAATGAGGGACAGAGAGACATTGCTCCAAATCAGGGACAGTTCCTCGAAATCAGGGACAGTTGGGAGCTATGTTGGCTCAGACTGCTCATCCTGCCCGTAACATACTTCCTGCCCTAGGGTGGCAACACTCACTGTACTGTATCTATGGAGGAACAGTCTTGTCACACTAGTTCAGTGGTCTCCAAACTTAAGCCTGAAGGCCAGATGTGACCCTTCACTTGCCTTTATTCAGCCCTTGGAACACGATTCCTCCCACTGACACCAATGATGAGGCACCATTCCTTCTATTGACACCAACAATTAAGCATAATGATGGGGCATTATTGCTTTCACTGACACCAGTGATGGGGCACAATTCCTTTTGCTGACGCACATAAATGGGACACTATTCCTGCCACTGACACCAATGATGGAGCACTAGTCCTCACACTGACATTAACAATGGAGCACTATACCTCTCACTGACACCATTGATGGGGTACTATTCAAAAGCCCACCTGAACTGTAAAAATAACAGTCGGATGGGGATGTTCAAATGCTGCAGTTGCGATGTTGTGCTGTCTGCATTTTTTTACCTCGGGGTAAAGAGTTTGACAAATGGCAACGCTTTTCAAATTCACCCATTGAGTCCAAACGGGCAGCAACTGTGTGCAATGCATTGAACTGCAGTAGAGCGGCATTATAGGGTTAAATTTGGGCAACACAGTGGTGTAATAGGTAGCACTCTCGCCTAGCAGTAAAAAGGGTTGCTGGCAGGGGCGGACTGACCTTTCAGCCACTCGGGCACTGCCCGAGGGCCCCGGGCCACTGGGGGGCCCCATCAGGGTTGCCAGCCTCAGTAAAACCAGTGACAGTATGTCAAAATCTGTGTTTTTTTTTTTTTACATCTGTCTCTGAAATGTCCCTTACTGACATCTTTTTGGTCTAAAAATCCAGAGATTATAGCTGTCCCACCTCTCCAGTACCTTCTCAACCAATAGAAACATATCTGTGTATAATGTGTGTACATGTATGTGTAACCTGTGTGATTGTATACTGTGTGTTTGTGTATACTATGCGGTTTTGCCTGGGGGCCCCATAATCTCCTATTGCCTGGGGGCCCCATAATTTCCTATTGCCTGGGGCCCCATGAGTTGTCAGTCCGCCCCTGGTTGCTGGTTTGAATCCCAACCACGACTCTGCCTGGAGTTTGCATGTTCTCCCTGTGACTGCATGGGTTTCCCCCGGGTACTCCGGTTTCCTCCCACACGCCAAAGACATGCTGGTAGGTTAATTGGCTTCTTTCCAAAATTGGCCCTAGTATATGAATGTATGAATGGGGACCTTGGATTGTGGGCTCTTTGGGGGCAGGGACTGATGTGAGTGTGCATTGTACAGAGATAGGGAAAATTGTAGACACTCACTCAGGTTGAACTGGATGGACTGGTGTCTTTAGTCAACCTTATTAACTATGTAAATCGGGCTGTGAGGAAGCAATAGAATGCCTCCTCACTAACTTTTAAATGCCCTCTTAAAAAGCAATTCGAACGTAGATCGCTCTTCAGAGGGCATCACACTCCACCGCGTGTAAGTTGGGTGTAGCATGGTGCTAACACACACTGTCCCAGTGCAATGGAAGAATTTGTATTGAAGTAATGCAGGAGCAATTCACAAATAATTTATAATCATGAGGTGCCTGACCAACAAAGATGGCGCTACTGGAGGGAGAAATATGCACTCTATTCGCTTCAATGGAAGGCAGGTAAGACATCAGGAGTCTAAACGACCCCTGATGCCCCTTTAACTGGTTCACATCTATTTCTGGAGGGCAGAATGGCTCCCTTGCTCAAAACCCCGTACCCGTACAGGGCTTTCTTTAAAAGCCACCAGAGAGCGCGCTCTCGCCGCCAGAGGAAAAGCCTAGAACAACTTTTTTTCCCCCAAATTTTCTTTTTTCATTTGTTTTGCAAAAAATAAAAACCCAGTGGTGATTCAATTCCACAAAATTGAAATCTCTATCTGTCTCAAAAAAAAAAGATAAAAAATGTCATATGAGTACAGTGTTGCATGACCGTGCAATTGTCATTCAAAGTGTACCGTACAGCGACGAAAGCTGAAAATTGGTCTGGGCAGGAAGGAGGTGAAAGTGACGGTATTGAAGTAGTTAAAGTGGAACTTTAGTCAGAAAATTAAGTCCTGATAGATGACTTCAGGCTGGCCCCTTTTGAATGAATGAAATACTTGTATAGCGCACAATGCGAACTGAATCGCCTCTAGGCGCTTTTGCAGGTATAGCTGTGTAAAACCTTAAAAATAAATGCCTATACTGTTTAAAATCCAGTAATACTCTGTCTCGCCCTGTTCTGCACATGCTCAATTGCTCTGCATTTTTAGGAATTATTAAGCACTGCTGAGTTTGTAGAGGCCGATCTGCTAAAACGCCTTATGCCGCGTACACACGAGCGAAATGTCCGACAGAAAAAGTTAGACGGAATCTTTTCATCGTATGTTCTAATCGTGTGTGTGTGCCTCATCGGATTTTTCTTTACAAAAATTCTGACGGACCTATAAATAGAACATGTTTCAAATATTTCCGACGGAACCAATTCCTATCGGGAAAACCGCTCGTCTGTATGCTGTTGTGACGGACCAAAAATGACGCATGCTCTGAAGCAAGTACGAGACGGAGGCTATTGGCTACTGAACTTCCTTTTTCTAGTCCCATCGTATGTGTTGTACGTCACCGCGTTCTTAACGATCGGGCTTCGGTGTGATCGTGTGTATGCAAGACAGTTTCAGCGGAACTCCTCCAGCACTCCGTCTGAAAAACCTTCGGCGTTTATTCTGATGGGAAAACCGGTCATGTGTACGTGGCATTGTAGCGGAATTAAACCCTTCAATCCTTTACAGCCAAGGAAGCTGCTTCTGTTTGATCTGCAACTGTCATGGTGCTGCACATGTGATCAGTTATGACACCAGCCACTCAATGGTTTGACAGTTTGGTTGAGGACACAAACTATTTTTTGAAACCGGTTAATCTATGGGTTTAGTCTTGCTTTATGATTTACTGCTTGGGCTTTGGGCTTCAGAAAAATGGCCACCTTCAGCAAGAAGAAACAGGAGCAATGCTGGAGGCGATTTACAGCACACACTCATTTTGGTAGCATAAGTATTAATGTGGAATGTATGTTCCTTGCTAAAGAACATTATTTTAAGTCACGTTGTTATGGGTAAAGTTCTACTTTAAGGAAAACTTGCTATGAAAGAACTTTTTATGGAACCTGAATTGTATAAGCCCATACATACTGTTAAAATTGTAATGCTTATTGTATTATTATGTGTGTCTGTTGCAACCAACGCATATCGGGGCCAGATTTGCACACTTGTCTCAACACGCTTCTTCAGGGGATTGATGGAGAAGTAACGGGGTGGAAAATTGTCAACTGAACAGTGATTGCACCCAATCAGATGCAGTCAGACTAAGTTCCGACTTGCGGCAAACATTGCACATGGTTACAGGTCATTTGCAAAGTGGCCCCATTTGCTTGGTGCTACTGGCCACTAAACCCAACAGAGGGGATCATTTTTGTTGTGACATAAGAACACCCCCCATCTGGTGCCTTTGCAGCCTAAAGTGGAACTTCATTCGCTCAATCAACACTGAATATTTTAAATCCTTCTGCTTCTAGCATTAGTAAATAGATAGGAATGTACATTATATTGTTAAAATTGTTGGGACTCCTGCCTTTACACGCACATGAACTTTAATGGCATCCCAGTCTTAGTCCATAGGGTTCAATATTGAGTTGGCCCACCCTTTGCAGCTATAACACATTCAACTCTTCTGGGAAGGCTGTCCACAAGGTTTAGGAGATGTGTCTATGAGAATGTTTGATCATTCTTCCAGAGGGCAGTTGTGAGGTCAGGCAATGATGTTGGACAAGAAGGCCTGGCTCGCAGTCTCCGCTCTAATTCATCCCAAAGGTGTTCTATCGGGTTGAGGCCAGGACTCTGTGCAGGCCAGTCAAGTTCCTCCACCGCAAACTTGCTCATCCATGTCTTTAAGGACCTTGCATTGTGCACTGGTGTGCAGTCATGTTGGAACAGAAAGGGGCCCTCCCCAAACTGTTCCCACAAAGTGGGGAGCGAAAATTGTCCAAAATGTCTTGGTATGCTGATGCTTTATGAGATCTCTCTTCACTGGAACTAAGGGGTCAAGCCCAACCTCTGAAAAACAACCCCACACCATAATCCCCCATCCGCCAAATGATTTGGACCAGTGCACAAAGCAAGGTCCATAAAGACATGGATAAGCGAGTTTGGGGTGGAGGAACTTGACCTCAACCCAAAAGAACTGCAAACCAGGCCTTCTCATCCAAAATCAGTGCCTAACCTCACAAATGCGCTTCTGGAAGAATGGTCAAACATTCCCATAGACACACTCCTAAACCTTGTGGACAACCTTCCCAGAAGAGTTGAAGCTGTTGTAGCTGCCAAGGTTGGGCCAACTCAATATTGAACCCTACGGACTAAGACTAGGGTGCCATTAAAGTTCATGTGTGTGTCCCGATACTTTTGACAATTTAGTGTTTTTTTTAATTTACTTGTTTTAAACCTTTGTTTTTTTACATTTCTTCAGTTGCTTCCTGGTTTCTGGCCTAGGTCAAAATGTCATACATCCTAAAAGTCTTCAGAAGGGGAGGAGGGGTTTTCTCAGGGAAACACACCCTGCTGTCTGTATGCCTGAGCTAAGGTCAGGTGGACTCGAGGAAGTAAATGCTATATGAATCATTTTCTTTTACTTAAAATGGGCACGACCAAAATGCTACAGGGGTATTTTTCAAAGTGATTTCTTCGCAAAATAAAGCATGGAGGCATTAAGGGATGGGGGAGTTTGCTTTGAATATTAAAAATTAAATAAATAAAGTTTTTGGGTTGTGGTGCTTGGATGCAGTGTAGTTCCGCTTTAAGGCCTTATGTACACTGTGCTCTTCTAAATGCTTCTCTCCTTACAGAAGAAAGGCAGCATTAGAAAATGCCCCTAAAGTGTTTTGACACATTTAGATGAGTTCAGGTGCATCAAGCATTTATTCATTCATTTCATTGGCCAGAACTGTAATTTATTCTGGTCATTGAAATGAATGAAAGTTCAAGGGGGCGTGGCCTGGAGCTGCATGGCGTAGTGTGGGCAGAGTGAGAGCTCTGTCTGAGAATTCATCCTCCATCATCGATGAATTGCGTGAATTGTATAGCGCTGACAGATGGCTTGTGGTGTCCCCCGGAACTCCTGCACTCATGTCACCGCTGAAGCGGGTCTCCGAGGCTCTGGCCAAGCTGGATAAATATCACCATGAGGGACTAGAACAGGCGGAGGAAGATGGCGCCACTCCCGTTCAGGAAGCAGAAGAGCTACCCTCCGGAGACACCGCCAGAATCCTCGAGGCTGTCTCCCTGTGCCAAACTACCCTCACTTCTAAAAAAAGAGGAGGTGAAGGTTGACATCTCTCTCATCTGCCAGGACATCCACAAATTGAGGGAGAGAGCGACTGAGACAGAACGCAGGGTAGGTCCCATGGAGGCTGAAATCCCACTATTGCAAGTGGCCACTGAACGGCTGCAGCATCAGCTGTGTCGTCCTAAGTAAGCAGGCCGACACGAAGAACAGACTCCGCAGATGCAATCTCCGATTTATGGGTCTGCGAGCAGAGGGCTCTGACACCCCCCCCCCCCCCCACATTTCTTGAGAACCTGCTTATAAAAACTCAGTAGAGAAGCCTTCTCGACAACGTTCGAGGTGGAGCATGCTCATCGGCTGGCTGCTCGCCCTTCGCCATCTGGCGCCCCCCCACACACCTTTATTGCAAAGCTCCTACACTACCGTGATCGGGACACTGTTCTGCACCTAACCCTGGAGAGAGGCAACATCCCATTTGGCAACGCGAATGTCGGTGTGTTCCCGGATTTCTCTGCTGAAACACAAAAGAAGAGGGCACAGTTCACCGAGGCTAAGTGACAACTCTCCAATTCTTTGAAGATCCTGCTGCAGCCTGTCATGGCTGGGACATCGCAATACAGCTGGCCCTGCACCTGCCTTGGTCTCCAATAAACTTCCCTCTTCCTCCGCATGTAAATATGTCCTCTCTTATGGCCCCACAGTTTTGGCTCCGGACCGGTCAATTTTCCAGGAACCGTGAGTCCGGCACTGCCTGTTATTCCCCCCCCCCCCGCACCCATTTTGATCCTTCTCGGCCAGTCCTGGAGCTATCTACGCCCCTTGTGCCAGTGTTGTAACAGTGTTGATTACCACCCCACCCCCTTCTACTCCCCACTTTAATGATCCAAACTGTCCTCAGATGCACCGTCTGCACCCACCTGAACTGCCAGTAAACTTTCCACCCCACACCATTGTGCACTTTTCAGATTCTAGCCGTCCCCCTGAGCCCACCAAGGTCACACTTGAACTACTGTTCCTTTTTCTGACCTGGCCTGACGAACACAGGCGCTTTTTCAAGTTTTGTTTCCCTGGCCAGCCGCTACCCCCATGGCCGCTGTGGGTAGTCGTTTGTTTAGTCTGCCATGCTGGTCCAGTGTAGGCAAAGTTCATGTGTTCTGTGTATTAAGTTAGGTTACTTACATTTGACTTACCTCATTTCTCAACCTCACTGTATTCGCTATATACTGAATTCTCATGGTCATTTACTGCCCTCCTTGGCTCTCTGTGCAACCAGAACTAACAGACCATTGGCCCCTGCTGTCTGCTAGCACAGACCTGTTCTGCACTGTAATTGAAATGTTTGACTGCTCTATAGAAGGCTGTTCCCTGTGGGTCTGACTGCATGCTCAAACACCCCCGAAACTGCCATGGCTTCTCTCAAATTAGTTACATGGAACGTGCGAGGGCTATGTGCTAAACCCAAACACGTAGTTGTCCTTTCCCACCTCAAATCTTTGCGCGCGGATGTCTCTGTCCTTGTTCAGACTCACATCACAGGACAGATGCAGATGGTGCTCAAAAAACCCTGGGTCGACTGGCTTTACCACGCTCCCTACACCTCTAATTCCGGCAGAGTAGCTATTCTGATCTCTAAATCAGTGCAGTTCCAACTCCACTATCTGCAGTTAGATCCGCAGGGTCGTTCTCTATTTCTCTACGCCACCATGGGTAGCTTGGAGGTTCTCCTTATGGCATTTTATATCCCACCTCCATTTCAGTTCGCTGTCCTGCAGGAGGGAATAGCCTTCATGGCCAAACATCCCACAGTGCCGCTATCTGGATGGGTGATTTTAATATGATGATTAACCCCAGCCTTGATAGACTTAGCTCATCTGCCCAGATGTCATCCCAGCCATCCCTCACCAGATTTGGGAGGTTTCTCTCAGAGTTCGCCATGATAGACACTTGGAGACACAAGCATCCAACCACGAAAGCCTACTCCTGCTTTACTCTCTTGCACTGTCGTGTCCCACATTGACCTGCTGTTGATCTCCCCCGTCCTAGTGCCCAACCTCCTGAATGTGGGGTTCGGCGCTAGGGTGCTCTCTGATCACTCCCCGTACTGGTGGACTCTACGCCTACCCTCCCTCCCCTCGGTCTGCATGTGGCGGTTGGACACGTTTTGGTTCACCATCATGTCGGACTTGGATGCTGTCCAGAGGGAATGGGTGTACTTTTTTCACTCCAGTCTGAATTTGGTGTCGGTCGGGGCGATGTGGGAGGCTTTCAATTTACATGCCCACATGGTCCTATCCGCACGCATTAAGCCCTTGTACACACGGTTGGAGAATCTGTCGGAATGAGTCTTATCGGACCTTGTCGTCAGATAATCCGACTGTGTGTGGTATGCATCGGACTGATTCCGCCCGAATCTCCGTCCGACCCAATTTTCCAACATGTTGGAAATATTTCCCGACCAACTGGGCCGGACGGACCTAATCCGATCATGTGTAGAGCATTTTGATCGTACCAAGTGCCACGCATGCTCAGATCAAATTCCTACATCAAAGCTATTGGCTACTAGCCTGAATGTAGTCCCCATCGTAACGAAATTACGTCATCACGTTCTGAAAGATCGGATTTTTCGCCAACTTGGCTCGACCCTGTGTATGCAACAGTTTCGGACACAATCCGTCGGACTAAATCCGATGGGCAAAATCTGACGGATTTGGTTGCCAAAATCTCTGACCGTGTGTACATGGGCTTACAGACATAAAGCCTCATCCAAGCTTGTACTACAATAGGCTGAGTAGCGTCTGAGCTCCCCTCGGACAAGTATTCCTCACTGACCCCTCTGCGACTAATGTTTCCCTTGTGCATTTGCAATCTAGACTCACTGACCAGTTACACTTTGAAAGGGCGAAGCAGAGAATCTTTTTTAGCAAGCAGTGCATTTTTGACCATGTTGAGAACATGCAGGTAAACTGCTCACCTATATGGCCCACCCTGACTATAGGCCCCCAATCGTGGTCCAGCTCCAATCAGTCTCTGGAGATAAGATCACAGACCCTGTGCAGGTGGCGGATAAGTTCAGGCGGTTTTACACCAACCTATACACTTCCACTGCTGGTCACACTCAAGACGAACTGCCCCTGTTCCTCCAGGACATAGACTTCCTTACTCTCACCCATTCTCAAACTGCCCAACTAGAAGCACCTATCACCACAGACTGCATAGCAGAGGCATTGGTGCACCTCCCACCTTCAAAGACACCTGGTTCTGACAGTCTCCCCCTAGAGTTTTATAACCAATTCAAGGAGGTCCTTATGCCCAAATTGCAAGCTCTGTACACCCACATCTTCAATTCTACTACACTCCCATCATCCATGGGTGAAGCTCTCATTGTCCTAATACCCAAACCTGGCAAAGACCCCCTCTTCCTAGAATCATACTGCCCTATCCCTCTCCTACAATTAGACGTTAAAATCCTTGCAAAATCCTCACCCTGCGGCTAAATAAAGTGAAACTTAGTTTAATTCATTCAGATCAGACCGGATTCATGTCCAACAAGAACACAGCATTCAATCTCCATATACTCTTTATGTATTTACAGGCCGCACATGACACCATTGGATCCAGGGTAGTGGTAAGCCTGGACGCCGTCAAGGACTCAGTGGAGTGTAACTACCTGTGGGAGTATCTCCGCAGGTTTGGCTTCAGCCCAAAATTTGTTAAATGGCTCTAACTTCTTTACCAGGCCCCCACTGCCTGGATCCAATTTAATGGTAGGATATCCGACTCTTTTGCGCTATCTAGAGGTACTCGCCAGGGTTGCCCTATATCCCCCCTACTGTATGCCCTAGCTGTGGAGCTAACCTCTTGCCATTGCCATCAGGGCACACCCCCACATTAAAGGCCTCTGCTTGGGAGGGGTGACCGAGGTCCTCAGTCTCTATGTAGACGACATTCTCCTCTACCTAGAGGATGCCAGCCCTTCCCTAGTGGCGGCTCTACAGTTGATAAAGCAGCTTGGAGAATATTCTGGACTGCAGATCAACTGGACTAAATCCCAAATCCTCTGAATGTAGATGTCCCTACGGCAGATCAAGCGGCACTCCCCCTGGTCAGAGCAAGCCAGATGAAATATCTGGGCGTGCAATGCTCGAGAACCCCCATGGATTACATAGGCCTAAACTTAGAGCCCCTCTTTGACTTTCTTAAAACCAAGACTCAGGTCTGATCCCGACTTCCCCTTGGAATTATGGACCATATTAATTTAGTGAAAATGATTCTCCTCCCCAAGCTGCTCTAACTGTTCTGGCATGCCCCTTTATACATCCCCTCCCGTGTCTTCAAGTCTATGGAATCTATCCTTAATACGTTTGTATGGGGCTCCTCCCGTCATAAACTTTCGTGGCAAACTCTAAAATGCCCTGTCCTTCTCAGCGGTACTGTCATTCCCAACCTTGCCCTCTATTATATCAACTCGCAGATGTCCCACTTTTACTACTATAATCAAGTAGATAGAGATCAGTATTCTACTCTGGTAAGTTTCTCTATTACTAGCTTGGTTACCCATCTTTTTCAGGTTCTACTGAATGGCACCCACGGTTTCCCACAGGTGGGCACTAGAAGCCATATGGCGTTCCATCACTGCAAGGCCCCTGCACTCCACACCCACACACCGTTGTGG
This sequence comes from Lithobates pipiens, assembly GCF_037356315.1. NCBI lineage: Eukaryota > Metazoa > Chordata > Amphibia > Anura > Ranidae > Lithobates > Lithobates pipiens. Next base: position 560,414,420 of record NW_027507764.1, on the reverse strand, counting down.
GACAATTCTCAACTGCCCGAACTGCTTACTGTCCCTGACCATAATCTTTGGATTGCCAAGGGGGTCTTGTTTCTCTCACAGGTCCTGGACAATGGCACAGTTAGGTCATTCCAAGCCATGCAGGATGAGTTTGGTCTACCTAATCGCTCCATCATGCCCTTAATTTCCAATTCGGAGACTCCACTCCCAAACTGTAAAAGTCGATAGTCCTGGTAGATGTAGTTCTTGGTCAGGACCCCAAGAAGCTGATCTCCTCTTTCTATAACCACCTCTTGCTACCTACGGCCACTTCACATGCTTACCAATTGAAATCCAAATGGGAGACGGACCTGGGGGTTGTGGAAGATGAGAACTAGGAGGATGTGCTGGCCTCCTGTAGGACGGTGTCCTCTAAACTGTCAGACCGACACACCTCTATATCCTTTATAGGTCTTACCTTACCCCGATTTGTCTCTCTAAATATAAACCTGACTACAGCTCAACCTGCCCCAAATATGGGGACCCCAGGGGTACATTTTACCACCTACTGTGGACTTGCCCTCCTCTTCAGGAATACTGGTCGCAGGTGGTTAAGTTCCTCCATGGCCCCTAACCCTGTGCCCCCGTCAGGTCTCCTTTCCATCTCCAAGAGGAAAAGTACCTAAATATATTTTCGCAAGAGTCTCTGTTTATAGCCAGAATGCAAATAGCCCGGTCTTAGATCAAAGTGTCTCCCCCTACCATTCAGCAATGGATCAGGGCAGTGAAAGTTACACTTCCCTATAAAAAAAAGTACTGTATTCACACAGGGGCTGCCCAGCCAAATACAACAAAATCTGGGACAGGTGGCTGGAGGACTCCTCCACTTGCACAGACGAGCAATAACTCTCATCTAAGGTATGGTCTCTGATGTAGCTTATGATATTGCTTTTCGCTCTCATTTTGTAAACTTGTTTGCCTCCACGCGATGTGCTGTGCTACACTCCCTGCCGTTTTCTTAAAACATGTGCTACTCTCATGCTTGGGCACCACAGGCCCAAGTGGGTAGGTTCTTAGGACTATCCTAAATAATATGACCTGCTATATACACTGTACTTGCATAGGTTCTGTCAAATGCTTCATCCTTCTGATTAGTGCTTAATGCACTTTGTACTTGTATGCATATCCTTTTCTTTTACATGCTCAATAAACTTCATTTTGATTTAAAAAAAAAAAGTTCAAGCACTAGACGCACCTAGCTTTTAGGCACGTTTAATCGTGTCAGGCGTTTTTTCTGTCCAAAAGCTCCTCTCCTGGAAGCGATTTTGGTACATAAGGTTTCTGTCCCTAAACATCCTGACCTCCAAACGTCTGCATTGACACATAATCTAACATGAAGAGGCATTTTGAGCTGAAAAAAAAAAAAGTCAAACACAGCTGCAGTGTGCATGAGGCCTTAGAGGGGGGGGGGGGGGGGGGTAAAAACACCACCTAACCTCAAGTCTAAAGACCTCATTGTTCAGGTTCGGGTGCCGGCTGTCAGAATAGAATAGGAAGATTTCTCCATCTACTCTGTTTAGGAACCTATTGGATTTCCCTGGAAGTCTATATGTGTATGGCAAACAGTAAATAAATAGTACAGAGAAGCTATAAGCTGTGTGACCAGTCTGGTTAAAAACGATCGAGGTGATTCTGATCACCTTCTAGCAGTAACATCCCAGGAATATCATGTGTGCTGCTACAATGGAAATCATTCACAGTTCTGTGTGGCTGAGCAAACATATTTGTAATGGGATGAGTCCAAATGTTGATATTTCAGGTTACATGGAAGCTCTATGCAAGCAATGCAAACAAAGCACAAGCCTGCCAAGTGCGAGTGTGACCGCATATTTTCCAGGTGAGACCGATGGCTAACAAACCATTTAAAGGGACCTTATGATTATTGGAGCGGTCAAGTCAAGAAGGAATATTTTGCATTTAAACTCATATAAATGTAGCACCCCCGGAGGCATGGTGGTACCCCCAGAGACAGGGTGGACTAACATTTCCCCTTGGGAAGATTGCTTAGTGGTACAGGTGGACAGATGAGTGAAAAATCACTTTTAGATTAAATAAAAAGGGAGCGTATTACTCCAGTGCTCAACATTTTTGTGGGGGCACAAAAAAACTGAAAAATGCAGAAAAAAAACATCAATTGCAGCCTCACTGTGCCATCTAACGCAGTCACTGTGCCCATCAAACACAGCCACTGTGCCCATCAGACACAGCCACTGTGCCCATCAAACGCAGCCACTGTGCCCATCAAACACAGCCACTGTGCCAATCGAATGCAGCCACTGTGCCCATCGATTGCGACGCCTGTGCGCATCTTATGCAGCTTGTGCCCATAATATGTAGCCTGTGTGACCCATAATATGTAGCCTCTGTGACCCATCATATGTAGCCTCTGTGACCCATCATATGTAGCCTGTGTGACCCATCATATGTAGCCTCTGCAACCCATCATATGTAGCCTCTGTGACCCATAATATGTAGCCTCTTGCCCATCATATGTAGCCTGTGGGCCCATTATATGCAGCTTCTGTGACCCCCCCCCCCCATCCTGGTGGCGGGTGATGGCAATGACATGCAGCAGTTGACGACGGTGAGCTCTCTGTCCAATCCCGTTCCGTTCCTCTGCTCTCTACCGTTCCATTAGGCATCCAAATAAGATGCCTGTGCCTTCAGCTAATCAGATGACGGGTATTAGATCCGTGCCTCCTGATTGGCTGAGAGGCAGTTCAGTGTTAGCAAAACAAATATTCATTTGCTTTGCTAACCCACCTGGGTGAACTGTGAGCGCTCGCAGTTCACCTTTTTTAAAGCCTATTAGAGCCTATGGTGACCGAAAAGGAGTCGGACGCCTGAACAGGGGGTGTCTATAGCAGCCATGGACATATCCATTATACACAGAGGGGGGTATCTGGAGAGAGGGGGTGGTGCCTGTGCACCCTTATGGATGCACCGCCACTGTATTGCTCACAGTTCATGGGAGAGAGGGTTAGGGTTGTAGATGCTAAGGACCTTAGTGGAACAGCACAGGAAAAGAACCTTTAGGCTGGGTTCACATATGAGCACGTATCGGCTCACAGCAGGAGTCCGGTGCATCCTCGTTCACTGTTTTGGGTCTGATTTTAGCCCAAATTTTTGGCTGAATTCGGACCTGAAACGGACCAACAGACGTACAGGGCTCCTGTGCAAATCAAATCAGAGCCGCTGCGGAGATAAGCGGCGCCATAGCTGTGCGAATTGGATGTGGAGTAAACCACATCCAATTCGCACCACATCCAGTTTGCACTAGTGTGAACCCAGCCTTAAGCTGAGACCAACATTCCTGTGGTAGAACTCATCACATTCATCATTAGTAGTAACAGCATCCTTTTTCAAACTTCTGCAGAAGACTCAACCAGCATCCATGGGGACTCCATCCTGTTCCCCATCCTCTGCAGGAGTGTCAACAAACCTATAGGAGACTCGATCCTGTGTGCAAACTTCTGCAGGAGACTCAACCAGCATCCATGGGGACTCCATCCTGTTCCTCATCCTCTGCAGGAGTGTCAACAAACCTCTAGGAGACTCGATCCTGTGTGCAAACTTCTGCAGGAGACTCAACCAGCATCCATGGGGACTCCATCCTGTTCCCCATCCTCTGCAGGAGTGTCAACAAACCTCTAGGAGACTCGATCCTGTGTGCAAACTTCTGCAGGAGAGTCAACCAGCATCCATGGGATCCATCTGGTTCCCAATCCTCTGCAGGACAGCCAACCTCCATAGGACTCCATCCTGTTCCCAATATTCTGCAGGACAGCCAACCAACCTCCATGGGACTCCATCCTGTTCCCAATATTCTGCAGGAGAGTCAATCAACCTCCATAGGACTCCATCCTGTTCCCAGTCTTCTGCAGGACAGTCAACCAAACTCCTACTTGCACATTATGAAATACTTACCATGGAACAAAGCCCTCTAGCGGTGACCGCTGAGAGAGCTGACATTTCCCCGCGGTCTTTTTTCTGGGTTCGTGTTATGTGGCTATTTTATTGGCCAGAGCTGCGAGTTCCGCAAGTTCCGTCACAAAGCTCTTAAAGTGTGGCATGGTATGCTGGACCGTCAGAGCGCATGCATCGGTAATGTCAGCGGCTGCATCCAGGGTGAATATCTCCTAAACAGTGCAAGTTTAGGAAATATTCCTTTTACCTACAGGTAGGATTATTATACTCTTACCTGTAGGTAAAAATAACCAAGCAGGCTTTACTATCTCTTTAAGCGACAGAGATAGTGGATGTTCACACGCTGTGGTGCCAATGCTAATCTTCACACTCACAGCAGAGATTATCACTCTTGATGTATTCGGTGCTGCCGGTGCTGATGAGACTAATTGAAGCAAATGAGGAGGTGATGCAATCGCACGTGGTTGTGGTGTGTTGGAGTGGGATTTATGGGGTTAATTTACAGGTGTCGTATCACTTCTTTACCACCTGTCAAACTCCTCTGAAAAGCAATCTGAATGTGGATCACTTTTCAGAAGCCCGGCAATTTAGCCACACGTGAACCTAGCCTTAGCCTCGGTTCGCACTGTTGCGACTTGGGGTCTCACAAGTCAGATCCCAAGTCGCGGCAGTGTGAACTGAGCCTTAGGCATGTGAAATTCCATGTTAATCAATGAGATCTGTCTTAATTAGCACTACTGAAGTTGCTCTAACTTTAGAAAAGGCTTCTGTACTTCTTCAAGGCGACTTCCATCTGACTTGTGCCCAGTGCCCATAGACTTTAATGGAAGTTGCCCCCAAGTCAGGTCCTCCTCATCTATATGTGATTTGGATTCAACACAGACAGATTACCCAGGCATTCCTTGTGGTGTAGCCCCTCCCTCGCTTCAAAGTCGCATCAAAGTAGTACTCAAGTCACACGAAGTTGCCAGAAAAACACAAGGAAGTCGCCTGGCAAGTCTTGCGAGACTTTCAAGTTGCAGTAGTGTGAACCGAGCCTTAAAGCGTAACTCCACTTTTTTTTACGAAAGAACATTCCCTTCTGGGTGATCTATGCACATTACAAGTAGGGTTGCCACCTGTCCAGGATTCACCCGGACAGTTCGGATTTGGAATCTTGTGTCCAGGTTTCAGTCTGCCTGAAACCCGGACACATTATTTAGACTGAGCTGTGGCTCCCCTAGTAACTGAGATAGTCACACAAAAATCTGTTGCCATTCGTGAGCTGTGGGACGCTGTCTGGGGGCAGGTTTGGCATCACTGGGAGGAGGGGCATGACGTCAGCAAAAGCAGTTTGTCCACACCCACTGTTTGCCACAGCATGCTGCATTTCCCAAAGGTGTCCCAGGTCTTTTATAATCCTATAGTGTATACTACGAATAAAAATATGCCCCGTGTCGCTAAAGTGTTCGGGTTTGGCTTGAAGAAAAGGTGGCAACCCTAATTACAAGGATTTATAACAAACTCTGTTACAGATTCCAACCTTTTGTTATTGTGAAGAAATCCCTGTGCATTTCTCTGTGCCCATGTGGGAAAGTGAGTCTAATGGGAGTGGTTTCATAATTATCAATCAGCTGCTGCACCTGCAAGGCTCTAACGAGGAAAATTGTTATTAGCACCAAAAATGACATGTTTTGTTCCAGGGGATGCCTGGAATCTGACTTGCATCTTAGTGCAGACTTCTGGGAAAATTGGTGAGCCAATCACAAAAGCAGGAAATTATGTTTCTGGGGGGGGGGGGGGGGCGTTCTCTATACATTCTATCTGCAGAACACCTCCAGGTAGCCATATTGCATTTTCAGAAAATGACAGCGGCTGCAGATTGAAAAGGAAAGGTCATTTTTAATAACGTTCAATCACAATATGATTTGTGTATACGCTATATTATTTTTTCACCACGAAAGTGGAGTTACCCTTTAATCGCTTGCCGACCAGCCGCCGTCATTATACTGCGGCAGGTTGGCATGGCTGCGCGAATCGCCATTGGTGTACATCGGCCGCTTTAAGAGCAATAGCAGGCCCGCGGCGCATCGCCTGAGCCGTTGCGCGTGGCCAGGAGAGAGTTCGCCGGACACCTGTGATCAAGCCACAGAAAACGGGGATCTGTCAATGTTAACTAGTGTTAACCCTTTACCTGCCAGTGTCATTTATACAGTAATCAGTGGCTATTTTTTTTAGCACTATAAATGTATAAATGTCACTGGTCCCAAAAAAGTGTCAATAGCGTCTGATCTGTCCCCCGCAATGTCGCAGTCCCGCTACAATGGTGATCACCACCATTACTAGTGAAAAAAAAATTGAATAATAAATATGGCATGAATCTATTCCCTATTTGGTAGACGCTATAACTGTGCAAACCAATCAATATACGCTTATTGAGATTTTTTTATTTTATTTTTTATTTATTTTTTGAATATTTATTATAGCAAAAAGTAAAAAAAAAATATATAAAGTTTTTTTTTTTCAAAATTGTCAGTCTTTTTTTGTTTATAGCGCAAAAAATAAAAACCGCAGAGGTGATCAAATACCACCAAAAGAAAGCTCTATTTGTGGGGTAAACAAACATAAATTTTGTTTGTGTACAATGCCACACAACCACACATTTGTGAGTTAAAATGACGCAGTGCTGTATCGCAAAAAATGGCCTGGTCATTAACCACTTCCCACCCGGCCAATGCACATATACGGCCGGGTTGGAGCCGTCTACTTCTGATAGGACGTTCAGGAACGTCCTTCAGAAGGAGCAGGATCACGCGCGCGCGCGTGCCCGCGCAGCGGCGCGATCCCGATGTGCTCGTGTCACCCAGACACGGCGCATCTCAGATCGGCAAGAGGGCTCTGTGATTGGCCCTCCTGATCACATGATGGCCTTGTCCAATCACGGCCGTCTTGTGATGTAAACAAACAGCCGGTTGCTAGGCAATCGGCTCCTCCTCTCCTCACACAGAAGTCATAGCTGAGGAGAGGAGAGCAGATCGCTGCAGCCGGCTGATGATCAGTGAGTATGAGCTGTTTTTACAGCTTTTTACTCACTGATCAGCAGCCTAGTGTCAACACACAACACACCACACAGTATAAACACAGTCCCCACATATGTCCCCAAAACACACATGTCCCCTAATAATAAAAACATGTCCCCCACATATGTCCCACTAAAATCACATGTCCCAATGATTATCTGCACACATATGTACATGATCATTTGTGTACATATGTCCGTGATCACACAAACCAATTATTATACACTTAACGGAATTTTTTTGACCAAAAACATGTAGCAGAATACATTTTGGCTTAAATTTATGACAAAATTAGATTTTATTGGATTTCTTTTAAAATAGAAAAAAGAAAATATTGTTTTTTTTCCAAATTTCCGCTTTTTTTGCGCTTATATCGCAAAAAATAAAAAACGGAGTCGTGAATAAATAACACCAAAATAAAGAACAAAATTATAAAAATTCCATTTGGGTACAGTGTAGCATGACCGCCCAATTGTCACTGAAAGCGCTAGAGCGATGAAAGCTGAAAATTGGGCTGGGAAGGAAGGGGGCGAAAGTGCCCTGTATTGAAGTGGTTAAGGGGGTAAATCCTTCTGGCGCCGAAGTGGTCACGTTTGGAGTTTAGCTTTAAATGACCTCCTCTGTCCTATTGGTGAGGTTGATTTTTTATATTTTTTTTAACTTTCTCCCTTTTTATTAAGGCTTACAACATTTTTTTTGCAGGCGCCCATGTTAGCGTGTTGCCAGAGGTTTCGCTTTAAATATTTTTTTTTTTCGTTTTCTGTCTTTGTGCCAAGGCAGCTGCTTTTTAAACTCAAATAGATGGATTGTTACAAAATAACTATTGTGGCAAATAAAGCTGCCGAATGAACTTTGGGCCAACTCTTCGCCGGGGCCCTTTTGCATTCTAAAAATTCCAATTAATATGCATTAACAAGCGCGCTTTTCTGGAAATTGCAGGGAGAAGCGGATTCAACAGATGTCAGGATGACATCATGGAGAGAAGGAATGCATTGTTCCGCTGAATGGGTTAATTATCCATGCCTGTTTTGGTCACTTAGAAGCTTCTCTCCGGCTCCAGCCAACAACTGGTCGAAGAAGGTAATTAGGCCTACGCCACGCTCAAAGTTCAACTCTTGTTGGCAGGCAGAAGGCGGCTTCGCAGGGCTGTTTCCTCCCCGGGTCTAACAAAAAGCCTCGCCATCAGATTACCTTGGCCAGGCTCCAATGCTGCATGTCGTTTGCCTGCTGCGTTTGCCATGGAAACAAGAGGTGGTGCGATGCCAACTCAGCAGCTGGTAGATGGATGGTGAATTATCCGCCAGAATGACTGGCTGCTAAATACTGTACAGTGACATCTTCACATCAGTGCCGGAGAAATAATAATCTCACGTATTAAATCTTAGATAATAAAACCGGGAAAACCTTTAATTTTACACCCTCTGCTGCCTGATGTCGTTTACTGTCTGTTAAAGGAAAACGCCATGCAATACGTATAATTCTCTCCTATATCTGTAAAGTAAATATGGTTATTAAAAGCAGAAATAAAGTCCCCAAATAAAAAACTTGCCAGGAGGTAGACATTCTGGCAGGAGAGGCATGCAGTCTCTTCTTAGGAAGAAAACATCCTTCTCGTGTTCCTAGCAATGTTCTATTATTTTTAATGTGCTGTGTACATTCCTGGCTTATTCACCTGTAAGATGCCAAGAATGAAGTCAGAGCAATGCACCTTCAGGGCACACCCGCAGTGGCTGCCCAATGGTCTAGTGATGCTGACCGCTTGCAGAAAATTCCAGGTTTGACCATGTGGATGAATCTACTAACTGAATCTCATTGCAAGTCCATTCATACCCATGGTTTCAGCCTTGAGCAAGGGGGAGGCATTTCCCCAAAACACGTTGGCTTCATCTGATGCCTTTGTTCAATAAACCCTTTGATTTGGGCAGCACAGTGGTGTAGTGGTTAGCACTCTCACCTAGCAGTAAGAAGGGTTGCTGGTTCAAATCCCAACCATGACACTACCTGCCTGGAGTTTGCATGTTCTCCCTGTGCCTGCGTGGGTTTCCTCCGGGTACTCCGGTTTCCTCCCACAATCCAAAGACATGCAGGTATGTTAATTGGCTTCTGTCCAAAAAAAATTGGCCTTAGTATATGAATGGGGACCTTGGATTGTGGGCTCCTTGAGGGTAGTGAGTGTACAATGTACACGGATAGGGACATTTGTAGACACTCACTCCGGTTGAACTGTATGGACTGGTGTCTTTATTCAACCTAACTATGAAACTATGAAACTATTTGACTGTCTTGTGTCATGAAAGTGATTCTAAAGGTAATTTACAAAAAAAATAATAATAACAAGCATGTTCTACTTACTGTCAGGAACAGGAACCATGAATCAGACAGAGACAGAAAATGCAGTAAAATCACACCATTTAATAAAATGGTAAAAATGGTACAGATAAGTAAGTCAAAACACAGCCAGGGGTTGTCAGTGCAAGCCAGTAAATCAGGAAGCCAGAGATCAGCGTAGTCGGAGAGAGCAAACAGGATCACGGACCAGAAGGGTCTTCAGGCAGGCAAGTTTTTAACAGGAACACAGCAGAGAATCTTCAGATTGGTTTGACCAAGGCAAAGGCACAGAAGGACTGAACCAGGCAGTTTAAATGAAGGGGCTGGCTGACAAGCAGGAAATGATCATCAGATGAGCCACTGTGGAATGAAGAGAGCTGGCAATTAACCCGACAGCTGGGCAACCTGAGCACTGAGAAGGGAGGGCTGGGCTTAGCCCTGACAATTAGCTGCTGTGTGCAGGGAATCAGAGTAGCCCTGATCTTCCCTTTCTTGGCTCCTCATTCCTGCCGAGTGCCCCCAGTCGTTGCTTTCTGCAGAGAGAAGAGAGTAGGAACACCAGTGGCCGGAGCGCCCTAGGCAGCAGGTTTGGCTGTGGTAACACCAGCCCTGACTGGGTGGAGGACCAGCAACACTGGGTTTAAATGAAAGGGAAGAGGGTTAATTCAGTAGTGAGAGAGAATTTGGAGGATGACTTAACTGACTTGTGAGTTTCCGGGGTCTGGTCACAGTGCAGCTTGGGGTTCAGCAGGAAGAAGGAGATCATCCACTTCCAATCTGCTTCTGTAGGCAATGGAGCAACATTTCCACCCACCCACCCTTGAAGGCATGGGGAATGCACACAGTTTTGTTCAATCTGTGTGTTGGTTGCCTACATAAAAACCATAGAAGCCAGTGGGGGGGTTCTGTAGGATCTTTGAAACCAAGGTTAGGATTTCAATTGATATGGGTTTGAGGGGCCCCATCTAAGCCCCCTTCATTATCTCTTATTCTTGAGCTGAGTGTTGATTTATGTGATTTTACAGTGGTGTCTACGGTGAGTTAATCAATGTCTCCAAGTTGGGGGGGTTCAGCTGGGGGTCTCCTATTATTACTCTTGGCAGATACTTTGTATATGTTGTGTTTTTGCCTTCAAAGACTCTAACCCCATGTCAGACTATAGTTAATATGTTTGTTGTATGATATAGTTTTTTTTATTCGTTTTCATTAATTTGTTAAAAGGCCCAATGTAGTCATCAACTCCAGTCACATAGAGTGTGTGTATTTTTATTGTAGACAGTACTTTGCAGTGGGGCTTTTTTTTCTTAGAGAATAGGTTTAGGGACTCCCTCTTCCCGAGGTACCCCTTTTCTCTGCCCCTACCCACCTCTGAGCACAGTTCCTTGGCTCCATCCTTTACTCACTTCCTCGTACTGCCTTTTTAGACAACACAGAACCAAGTATCATGTTGTGGTGCTAAGTAATTTGTCTTGAATTTGGGAACGATAACAACAAAAGCAGTAAAATAAATCCCCTGCAGCCAGCAACAGTAGATTCCCCTAACGACAGTGGACCACCCACAACAAACCCGGGGGGCAGCAACAATAGACTCCCAGCAGCAACAACAGATCTCCCTATAGCCAGCATCAATAGACTCTCTGGCAGCCAGAAACAATAGGCTCCTCCCTCAACAGTACATCTCTCCCAGCAACAACTGACCCCCAGCAATATAAACATTTTCCACATTTTGTCATGTTACAACCAAAAACATAAATGTATTTTATTGGAATTGTATGTGATAGATCAACACAAAGTGGCACATAATTGTGATGTGGAAGGAAAATGATAAATGGTTTTCAACATTTTTTACAAATAAATATGTGCAAAGTGTGGTGTACATTTGTATTCAGCCCCTTTACTCTGATACCCCTAGAATTTAGTGGAACCAATTGCCTTCAGAAGTCACCTAATTGGTAAAGGGAGTCCACCTGTGTGTAATTTATCACAGTATAAATAAAGTTCTTATACAATGTGAAGCCCCCAGAGGTTTGTTAGGGAAAATTAGTGAACAAACAGCATCATGATGGCCAAGGAACACACCAGACAGGTCAGGGATAAAGTTGTGGAGAAGTGTAAAGCAGGTTTAGGTTATAAAAAAATTTCCTCAAGCTTTGATCATCTCACAGAGCTATGTTTTTAATCCATCATTCGAAAATGGAAAGAGTATGGCACAACTGCAAACCTACCAAGACATGGCCGTCCACCTAAACCAGGGGTGCCCAACCTTTTTAAGAGCGAGGGCCACTTAAGCAGCTTGGTAACCAGTCGTGGGCCACAATGACCGGAGCGGGCGGATGACAGGTCACGACTACTCTATAGACCCTCCGATCCACCCAGATGGAAGGGGGCGAACTCCCTTCTATTTTTTATTTTTTTTTAATAGGATTTTTAGGACTGGATTGGAGGCAGGTGGGAGTAAACGGACAAAAGGTCCGATTGGGTAGGGCCGATCATGTAAAAAGGGCCTAAACTGCTTCCACACTGATTACCCACACCGCGGGTGCAGGGTAGTGCACCTGTGTCTATCCTGGGGGTTATCTGAACTTTGCCATAGACTCTGCCTGTAGCAAAAGCCGGCACTGTACAGGATGCAACAGCTTATGGGCTCTGCTCTGCAGCCATTTTCTTCCTCTACCACCAGCTTCATTCACAACACCGATGCTGTGGTATGACTGGTTGGCATACTGCGATCTGGGCTGGCTAACCCACCATTCCAGAGCAGGAGGTCGTGGGCCACATCAAAGAGCTCCGCGGGCCACATGTGGCCCCAGGGCCATGGGTTGGCCACCGCAGACCTAAACTGACAGGCCGGGCAAGGAGAGCATTAATCAGAGAAGCAGCCAAGAGGCCCATGGAAACTCTGGAGGAGCTGCAGAGATCCACAGCTCAGGTGGGAGAATCTGTCCACAGGACAACTACTAGTCGTGCTCTCCGCAAATCTGCCCTTTATGGAAGAGTGGCAAGAAGAAATACATTGTTGAAAGAAAGTCATAAGAAGTCCCATTTGTAGTTTGTGAGAAACCATGTGGGGGACACAGAAAACATGTGAAAGAAGGTGCTCTGGTCAGATGAGACCAAAATTTTACTTTTTGGCCTAAAAGCAAAACACTATGTGTGGCAGAAAACTAACACTGCACATCACCCTGAACACACCAACCCCACCGTGAAACATGGTGGTGGCAGCTTCATGTTGTGGGGATGCTTTTCTTCAGCAGGGACAGGGAAGCTGGTCAGAGTTGATAGGAAGATCGATGTAGCCAAATACAGGGCAATCTTAGAAGAAAACCTGTAATTCCCTGTACACACGGTCGGACTTTCCGACGGAAAATGTGCGATCGGATCTTGTTATCGGAAAATCCGATCATGTGTGGGCTCCATCTGACTTTTTCCATCGGAATTTCCGACACACAAAGTTTGAGAGAAGGAGCTAAAATTTTCAGACAACAAAATCTGATCCAAGGGTTTCAATTCCGATCTTACCCCCATCAAATCATTCTCTGCAGCTATTACCTTTTGTACCACCACCCCCTCCCTTTAGAATGTAAGCTCTACAAGCAGGGCCCTCCTGTACCTTTTGTATTGTACTGTAATTGTGTTGTCCCCCCCTATACATTGTAAAGCGCTGCGTAAACTGTTGGCGCTATATAAATCGTGTATAATAATAATAATAATATGTGGACAATTCCCGATGCACAAAGTGCCACGCATGCTCAGAATAAATTACGAGACGAAAGCTATTGGCGACTGGTCTCTTTATGGTCTCATTGTACGTGTTGTACGTCACCTTGTTCTGAACGATCGGATTTTCCAATAACTTTGTGTGACCGTGTGTATGCAAGACAAGTTTGGGCCAAAATCCGTCGGAAAAAATCACATAGATTTTGTCGTTGGAATTTCCGACCGTGTGTACACGGCATTAAAGTCTGCAAAAGACGAGACTGGGGCGGAGGTTCACCTTCCAGCAGGACAACGACCCCAAACATACAGCCAGAACTACAATGGAATGGTTTAGATCAAAGCATATTCATGAGTTAGAATGGCCCAGTCAAAGTCCAGACCTAAATCCAATTGAGAATCTGTGGCAAGACTTGAAAATTGCTGTTACCAGACGCTTTCCATCCAATCTAAGAGCTTGAGCTATTTTGCAAAAAAGAATGGGCAAACATGTCACTTTCTAGATATGCAAAGCTGGTAGAGACATCCCCAAAAAGACTTGCAGCTGTAATTGCAGCGAAAGGCAGTTCTACAAAGTATTGAATACAAATACACACTACACTTTTCACATATTTGTAAAAAAAAATTGAAAACCATTTATCATTTTCCTTCCATTTCACAAATATGTGCCACTTTGTGTTGGTCTATCACACACAATCCAAAGAAAATACATTTATGTTTTTGGTTGTAACATGACAAAATGTGGAAAATTTTAAGGGGTATGAATAATTTTTCAAAGCACTGTATAAACATAAACGGTTTGCCTGACATCATAAATCATCCCAAAAAACCAAACTGGGAAAAGATAGCAGATTCTAAATTGGCTGTAAACCAAAGTCTTCTTCTTCAATTCCCACACAATTTTATCCATATCAATGACACTCAAAAAGAATTTCGATCCCAAGAAAAAAAAAAAGTTTTTTTATTGGTAACATTTGAGCTGTTTTGGGGAAAGAATGAGAGAGAGCTTCATCAACGCCCTTGATGTTGACATTACCTAAATTTGGCCGGTCAGTCCCATGACCTCAAGTCACTTTTACCCAGAGTGGCTCCAACAGATGTCCCTAAAGAGAATCAGCCAAGAGAAGTACATGGAGCTGTGAGAGTTGGAAGCAGCTGTACACACAATGTCAACTTTGTGCACTTTACATGTCCAAGGGAACTGTATTATCACTATCCCAAAAGACTGCTGTAACACACCATATATCCTGGGTCATATATGGCTAGAATATTACATGGAAGGTTGAAGCATACACGTTTCTTGAAGGGTTCTTGAATTGTATGTCATGAATAATAAAATACTGTAAAGCATATGCAGTACATCTCTGCAATACTATGTACATTCCCCCATGTTTTATCACTTTAAAGTGGTTTTAAAGGCTCAAGGTTTTCTACTGTCATGCATTTTATGCATGACAGTAAAAAACCTTCTGTCTGCAGCGGCCCCCCTAATACTTACCTGAGCCCCATCACGATCCAGCAAAGTGCACGGGAGCCTCTGATCTCCCGAGTCTCTTGTTCCTCATTGGCTGAGGCAGCAGCAGGAGCCACTGGCTCCTGGTACTGTCAATCACAGCCAGTGAGCCAATAAGGAGAGAACAGAGAGTGGGGGAAGCCGCTGCTCTATGTATCCTATGGATGCATAGAGCGGGGTTCAAACGGCTTGCTATTGGGGGCACTGGCTGAAGAGGAGGAGCGGGGGACTCAAAAAGAGGAGGATCGGGGCTGCTCTGTGCAAAACCACAAAGCAGGAAAGTGTGACATGCTTGTTATTTACAAAAAAAAAACACCTTTAATGTCACTTTAATATGATACTAAAGTCTCATTTTATTTAGTTAAAAATAACAAACAAGTTATACTTACCTGCCCTGTGCAGTGGTTTTGCACAGAGATGCCCTGATCCTCCTTTTCTCGAGTCCCTCTTTGGCTTTCCTGGCCCCTCCCTTCTATTGAGTGCCCCCACAGCAAGAAGCTTGATATGGGGGCACATCCCTGTGTCAGTTTAGATACAGAGCCACAGCCTGGCCCTGCCCCCTTTCTTTCCTCATTGGCTGACTGACTTTGGTTGACAGACAGCAGCAGGAGCCAATAGTGCCAGGCTGCTGTTACAGCCAATGGGGAGCGGAATCCCGGGCAGCCGAGACACTCCTGCAACATCGCGGGATCTAGATCGGTCTCGGATAGGTATTGGGGGGCTGAGGGGGCTGCATTAAGATAAACAACCTTATGCCTTTAAATATCCTGAAAGTGACAAAAAATACCTGTTAATTTGCTAGAAATTGACTCATCATCTAAACTTAACCATATATGTCCCCACAGGGCTGAATGAGAAAAATCAACAGGTTATCCATCCAAGCAAAAGAGTGGGATTGGAGGAATCTTCCATGTCAGGTAATGTTCTCCAACAGGCTCCGTTTTCATTTTCAGATCAAAGTTGGTTGAGCCACTAATGGTTCCAATTTTAGCTGATTCGGCAGGAATCAGCTGAAATCCAGGCTGTGTATGGTTAGCATAGGTCCTGTTGTTGGCCGAAGGTGGCAGCCCTGCCCAGTTTTCTTTTGTTAACCACTTAAGGACCGAGCCTCTTTCTGAGATTTGGTGTTTACAAGTTAAAAACAGTTTTTTTTTGGCTAGAAAATTACTTAGCACCCACAAACATTATATATATTTTTTTCTAACACCCTAGAGAATAAAGTGGCGGCCGTTGAAATACTTTCTGCCACACCGTATTTGCGCAGCGGTCTTACAAGCACACTTTTTTTTTTTTTTAAATACACTTTTTTGAATAAAAAGACAACAGTAAAGTTAGCCCAAATTTTTTTTTTTAGATTGTGAAAGATAATGTTACGCCGAGTAAATTGATACTCAGCATGTCACGCTTCAAAATTGCGCCCGCTCGTGGAATAGCGACAAACTTTTACCCTTAAAAATCTCCATAGGCGATTTTTAAAAAATTCTACAGGTTACCAATTTTGAGTTACAGAGGAGATCTAGGGCTAGAATTATTGCACTCACTCTTCCGATTGCGGTGATACCTCACATATGTGGTTTGAGCACAGTTTTGATATCCAGGCGCTACTCACGTATGTATTCACTTCTGAACGCAAACTCGTCGGGACAGGGAGCTTTAAAGTTTTTTTCTATTATTTATTTATTTTTGACACTGTCTTTTAAAAAAAAAATAAAAAAATAAAATGTCACTTGAAAAAACAAATCTCCTTAAGGCTCCGTTCACACAGGGGGCGACACGAGGCGACACGACTTGCCGTGCCGCGACCTGACAAGTCGCCCCCGTTCTGTACTACGGAACCGTTCTAAGAGGAGCGACTCGAGTCGCTCCGACTTAGAAAAAAGGTTCCTGTACTTTTTTGGAGCGACCTCGGGTGACTTGCATTGACTTCTATACAGAAGTCATTTGCAAGTCGCCGCTGAGGTCGCGGCAGGGCGCGGCAAGTCATGTCGCCTCGCATCGCCCCCTGTGTGAACCGAGCCTTAAGAGCTATGGGCGGAAGTGACGTTTGACAATGCTTCCGCCCTCCCATGCTATAGTGCCGAGTAGGGGCCATCTTCCCCTCAGTCGGCAGCCAGCCAAGCATGGCAGATGACGCAATCATCTCTGCTGCTACTGGCGGGTCCAGTAAGCGGCGGAGACGACCAGAGCGTGGCGGCGGGGGGGGGGGTGCACCTCTCCTGCCACCGATAAAAGTGATTTCACTGTAAATCCGCCGCGGAGACCACTTTTATATTAAAGAAAATCGCACGCTGTTCTGGAAAATACCAGGGTTATGGCAACTAGCTGCTGCCATAACCCTGTTATTTAGCGTCAAAGTACCAGTGTATGGGTACAGCGATTTGCGGGAAGTGGTTAAAAAAAATTGGGGTTATTTATTATAGCAAAAAGTAAAAAATATTGTATCTTTTTTCAAAATTGGCGGTCTTTGTTTATAGCACAAAAAATAAAAAACGCAGAGGTGATCAAATACCACCAAAAGAAATCTCTATTTGTGGGGAAAAAAAGGACATCGATTTTGTTTGGGTACAACGTCGCACGACCGCTCAATTGTCAGTTAACCCGACGCAGTGCAGAATCGCACAAAATGGCCTGGTTATTAAGGGGAAAAAAATCTTCTGGTCCTTAAGTGATTAATGAAAAATGGTGGCATTCTGTTTCTCCAAAATGTCAGAATCTGATGAATGGGGGAAGAGTAGACTAAGGAAACGCTCCCTACTGCCAGCAGCAGATTGATGACATCATCTCAGGCTAGGCAAAGTCACTAACTGAATTTTAATGATGGATTTTTTATAAAAAATGCTGGAGTTTTTTTTTTTTTAAACAAAAAAAAAAAGAGAAATGTTGCTCTATATTCTCACATACTTCTGTTATATCCACCTTTCTGTTTCCATCGCCATTTATCTTTTACTCTGCAAGTTCCTATTTTCAGGACTCGATTTCACAGACATTTTGCATTTTCACAGCTCGTTCGCTGCGGCTGACAAATACATTAAGCCGGGCAGGATGCTGTGTGACATGGAAAGTTTAACGTTTTATGGTCTTCCCATAAGCCGGAATCTATATGAATAATCTCCCTATAAATTTATGTAACTCGGACCCTTTGGTATCAGAGATTTAATTGCTCTTTTTCTTTTCTTCTTTGGTTTCCTCCTATTGTGGCTTGTTTTTCCATTTTAGATAACATTTGACGATAGAGGTAATAATTGAAGAAATGCAGACACAAAAATGGGAAAATTAAAAGGGAAGTTAAAGCATTCCAAACCTTGTGTTTAAACTTTGAATTTAACTTTTACATTTTGAACAGAACTCCAACGCATGTCCTCAACGCACCACAAAAAACATGGAATTTAGTGTACCGCAATGTACAGTTGTGAGCCTTGCTGCGGTGACCTGATTTTCCAATCCTGCCTTAGCTTTAAACACTTGCCTACCATAGGGTCACCAGACATCCCCGGTTTCCAGGGACAGTCCCCGGATTGAGGACACTGTCCCTAGAGCTAGTCTGTCCCCGGATTTGTCCCTGGATTGCAGTGGTATGAAGGGGGGGGGGGGGGCATCTGTTACTCTCACCCCTGGTGAAACATTTGGGGGGTGCACAATCATTACTGTGCCCCCTCAAGTGTGCTGTGTTGCCCCCCCCCCCCCCGCCCAGGGACTCCTGTAGTGTAGCCTGTCCCCCATGATCCCTCTGGTGAGGGCGACCCATGTGTGTGTGAACAGGGCCGTCTTTAATATTGATTGGACCCTGGGCAAAAATTTTCTTAGGGCCCCCCCTTCCATGCAATTTCACTCTCCACCTTCTCTGAGACATACAATAAATAGCAGCTAGACTTAAAATCAGTTTACTGTATCAGATCAGGCAGCGATTGTGATTGGTTGCCAGAGGTTACAGCATATTATTACTGCTTACTGACTGGTTGCTAGAGGTTACAGCACTCCTTAAGGCTCACTGATTAGTTGCTAGAGGTTACAGCACATTTCTGCTTGTTGATTGGCTTCTAGAGATTACTGTACAGTAATACTGCTCACTGGTTGCGATAGGTTACAGCACATCTTCTCTTCACGGCAGGGGGGGCATGATATACCTATGAATGTTGCCTTTATTTACATATCAATGCCGTTGGTCTCAGCTATTTACATATGCATGTGACTGCTATTTACATATGAATGCCAGTATTTACATGTAAACACAGGTCTGCAGGTGAGTCATCTATACACAACAATAGGGCAGAGCTGGGCAGCATTAGTAGCAGCACAGGACTAAAACTTCAAGGGACAAGGGAATGTAAACTGGGATAGTTGGCAAGTATGAGGCAGCTGCTTTGGGCCCCATAACAATGACAGGGCCCTGGGCAGCTGCCCCTTTTGCCCTGCCTTAAAGACGGCCCTGTGTGTGAGAACAGCGGAGTGGAGGGGCAGTGCAGAGCATACGGCGGCTATTGGAGAAGCTCTTGGCAGGGGATACTGAGGAGCAGTTGGGTGTTGGGAACAGTACCTGGTGCTGGGGAGAGCCTTAGATTAGATAGATTATCATGGAGGCCATGGAGAAGTGAGCAAAATCAACCAATCTACGCTGTTCATGTGGGGGGGGGGGGGGGGGGGTGGTTGGTGCAGGAATCAGGTTGGTCAGTATAGAACTCAGGTAGGTCAGTGTAGTAGTCAGTATAGGAATCGGGTAGGTCAGTGTAGGAATCAGGTAGGTTAGTGTAGAGGATAGTGTAGGAATCAGGTAGGTTAGTGTAGTGGTTAGTGTAGGAATCAGGTAGGTCAGTGTAGGGATAAGGTAGGTCAGTGTAGGGATAAGATAGGTCAGTGTAGTGGTCAGGTAGGTCAGTGTAGTGATCAGGATAGGAAACTGGGCAGGTTAGTTCAGTGGGCAGGTAGGTCAGTGTAGGAATCAAACTGATCAGTACTACTGTACTAGTGAAAGGGACTCAGGGAGTGCTAAAAGTCTGGCGGGGGTGCACATTTCTTGCCTTGTCCCAGACGCTGACAACCCATACTACACTCTTGACTGCATATATAATTTGAGGAAAATATGCGTATAAAATAGTTTACCATTTGACAATTTAAAAAATATATATATATGCCCCCGAATTTCATTTTAAAAAACTGGTCACCTTAGCCTACCGGGCACTTTCACCCACTTCCTGCTCAGGCCAATGTTCAGCTTTCAGCGCTGTCATACTTTGAATGACAATTGCCTGGGCATACAATGCTATACCCAAATGAAAGTTTTGATAATTTTTTTTCACACAAATAGAGCTTTTTTTTGGTGGTATTTAACCACTTGCTCACGCCGATTTAAGTCGTCAATGTGGAACGGGTGGGCAAAACAACATACCCGTACGTCGCTGCGTCATCCGTGGCGCGCCACCGGTGGTGTGCACACGGGTCCCGTTGACTCAATGTCCGCCACTGGCACGCAATCATGGAACGGAGAGGCAGAACAGGGAGATACCTATGTAAACAAGGCATTTCCCTGTTCTGCCTAGCAACATGGTAGGGATATACATCTCCCAGTGTATGGGAGCAGTGGTGTAGTGAATAGCACTCTTACATAGCAGTATAAAGGGTCGCTGGTTCAAATCCCCACCATACCACACCACAACACTACCTGCCTGGAGTTTGCATGTTCTACCTGTGTGGGTTTCCTCCCAAACTCCAAAGACATGCCGGTAGATTAATTGTCTTCTGTCTAAATTGGACCTAGTATGTGGATGTGCGTTAGGGACCTTAGATTGTAAGCTCCTTGAGGGTATGACTGATGTGAATGTACAATGTAAATTGGTGGAGCTATATAAGTACCATAAATAATAATAATGTTCTAGTGAGCCCATCACCTCTACAGTTAGAACATGCTGAGGGAACACAGTTAACCCCTTGATCTCCCCTACTGTTAACCTCTTCCCTGCCCATGAGATTTACACAGTAATCAGTGCATTTTTATAGCACTGATTGCTGTATAAATGCCAATGGTCCCAAGATATTGTCAAAAGTGTCCGATCTGCCTGCCGCAATGTCGCAGTCATGATAAAGATCGCAGATCGCCGCCATTAGTAATAAAAAAAAAAATATTAATAAAAATGCCATAAATCTATCCCCTATTTTGTAGACGCGATAACTTTTGCGCAAACCAATCACTATACGCTTATTGCGATTTATTTTATTTTTTTACCAGAAATATGTAGAAGAATACATATCGGCCTAAACTGTGGAAGAAATTAGTTTTTTTTATATATTTTTGGGGGATATTTATTATAGCAAAAAGTAAAAAATAATGCTTTTTTTTTCAAAATCCTCACTCTTTTTTTGTTTATAGAACAAAAAATAAAAACTGCAGAGGTGATCAAATACCACCAAAACAAATCTTTATTTGTGGGGAAAAAAGGACATCAATTTTGTTAGGGTACAACGTCGCACGACCGCGCAATTGTCAGTTAAAGCGACGCAGTGCCGAATCGCAAAAAATAAGGACTTGGTCCGGAAGGGGGTAAATCACTACTTGGTTTTTCACTTTTTTTCTAAACAAATGAAATTTTAAAAATGAAAAAAAAAATTTCATAGTTTGCAATAACATTTTAGAAACAGGTAATTTTTCTCCTTCTCTGAAGAGCACTGGTAGGCTGCACTGATGGGCACTGTTGAGGCAGCACTGATGGCCACTGATGAGAAGGCACTAATGATGAGGCTGCACTGATAGGTGGCACTAATGAGCACTGATGGGTGGCACTGAAGGGCTATGATGGGTGGTGCTGATAGGCGGCACTAATGGGCATTGATAGTTACATAGTTAGGTTGAAAAAAGACACAAGTCCATCTAGTTCAACCATAAAAATAAATAAATAAAAAATAATATCATACAATCCCATATACACAATCCTATAGCCACAGTTGATTCAGAGGAATGCGAAAAACCCCAGCAAACCATGATCCTAGTTGCTACAGCAGGGGAAAAAAAAAATATTCCTTCCTGATCCCCCCGAGAGGCAATCGTATTTTCCCTGGATCAACTTTACCTATAAATGTTAGTACCCAGTTATATTATGTACATTTAGGAAATAATCCAGGCCTTTTTTAAAGCAATCTACTGAGCTGGCCAGAACCACCTCTGTAGGGAGTCTATTCCACATTTTCACAGCTCTTACTGTGAAGAAACCTTTCCATATTTGGAGATGAAATATCTTTTCCTCTAGGCATAAAGAGCGCCCCCTTGTCCTCTGTGTTGACCGTAAAAGTGAATAACTCAACACCAAGTTCACTATATGGACCCCTTATATATGTGTACATGTTGATCATATCCCTCAATCTTCTCTTCCCAAGAGAGAATAAATTCAATTCCTCTAATCTTTCCTCATAGCCGAGTTCCTCTATGCCTCTTATCAGTTTGGTGGCACTGATGGACACTGACAGGTGACACTGATGAGGAGGCACTGATGGGCACTGATTGGCAACACTGGTGGGCACTAATTGGCAGCACTAGTGGACACTGATAGGCAGCACTTGTGGGCACTGTTGGAACTGCACTGATTATCAGGACATTGAACTGATGAATGATAAATAGAGAAGGAAAAGATTAGTGGCGAGTAAAGTCAGAACAGCTTGAGGAGACATTCCAGTAAACAGATTAGGAACATTGGATTCTTCTCCTCAGTATTTTTGTGCTGTCTGAGATGAGACTTGAGATGAAGCAGCAACATGCTGATGTACTCATCCCTGCACTTTCCTCACCTATAAAGATGCTAATTTAAAGCCCAACACCAATACACCCTGACATTATCCCTTGCAGTGGGGCCATGCTTGCACTGGAAGGGTTAGTTGCTTGTTTAGATCTAAAGGACATAGGGAAAAGAAGATTTACTTACCTGATTGTCTGCTCTGCTAGACAAGTCCCCACGCCTCTTGCCCCTGTACTCCAATGTTCTAAGGCAGTGGTCTCAAAACTGCATCCCGGAGGTCAAATGTGGCCCTTTGCTTGCTTTTATCTGGCTCTTGGGGCACTATTTAATCCACTGATTCCATCAAAGGGCTATAATTCCTCCCAGTGACACCAACGATGGGGCATATTTTCTCCCAATGACACCTACAATAGAGCACAATTTCTCCCAATGACACCAACAATGGGGCCCGATGACACCAATGATGGGACAGGGACACAATTCCTCCAATTCCTTCCATTGACAAGAAACAATAGGGCCCAATGACGGAACACAATTCCTATAAATGACACCAATGATGGGGCATAATTTCTCCTGATGACACCAACAATAGGTCCTAATGACACTAATGATGGGACAGTGATACAATTCTTCCCAATGACTCCAGCAATGGGGCCCAATGACAGAACGCAATTTATCCCAATGGCACCAACAATGGGGCCTAATGACACCAATGATGGGACACAAGTCTTCCTTCTGACATAAAAAATGGAGCATTGTTTTTTCCCTACTGACGTTGGGGCTTTTTCAACTCCCAATTGCCACAATGCAGCCCCCCGAAAGTCTGAAGGACAGTAAACTGGCCCTTTGCTTAGAAAGTTTGGAGACCCCTGGTCTAAGGTCCTGTCGCCTTGGACATAATGGCACGGATGGACAATCCACTATTGGAGCATGGAGGAGTGCAATATCCAGGGAGAGTAGAGGATCAGGAAACTAAAAGCGTGTCTTATCTCCCCTAGACCAAATGAATAGCTGACCCTTGAAGTGCAGCCTCACTGCAAGAGACAATTTTAACGTTTCCTGGAGTTGGGCTTTAATTTAACCAGTTGACCTCTGGAAGATTTACCCACCTTCGTGACAATTCCATTTTTTGCAATATGGCACTGCGTTACATTTGTGCACAATTGTGCGGTCATGCAAGTATTTTTTTCCACAAATAGAACTTTCTTGTGGTGGCATTTGATCACCTCTGCGTTTTTGTTTTTTTTGCTCTATAAACAAAAAAAGTCAATTAAAAAAAAATATATATATATATATAGATTTTTTTACTTTCAGCTATAAAACATATCCAAGTAATTTTATTAATTCTAGTAATGGCGGCGAGCAGCGACTTATAGCGGGACTGCGATATTGTGGCGGCCAATCTGACACTAATGCCACGTACACACGATCGAATTGTCCAGCGGACCTGCTCAGGCAAACAATCCGCCGGACTGTATAACGAACAGACTTGGCCACACACGGACACTCCGTAAGTCTGGCGATTTCTAACGCGATGAGGTACAACACGTATGACGGGACTAGAAAAAGGAAGTTCAATAGCCAGTAGCCAATAGCTTCCTTCTTGTACTTGCTTCAGAGCATGCGTCATTCTTAGTCCGCCAGACTAGCACACTGATGAACGGATTGTACGCTGAAAGCCAAGTCCGGCGGACAAATTTTGAGTCAAAACTACTTTCTAAGTCTGCCGGACTTTTACAATGAAAAAGTCCGCTAGGAGCCCACACACGATCAAATTGTCCGGCATAATGTGGTCCAGCGGACTAAGTCCACCGGACAATTCGATCGTGTGTACGCGGCATAACACTTTTGATACTTTGTGGGAACCAGAGACACTAATACAGTGATCAGTGCTAAAAATAAGCACTGTCACTGTACTAATGGCACTGGCTCAGAAGAAAGCATCTAGGGTGCTCAAAGGGTTAAATGTATGCCTAATCAGTGTTTTGTGTACTGTATAAGGTGATTTTACTAAGGGAAGAGATGGATTTCATCCCCTGGGTGCCAGCGGACATATAGTACATATCGGCGCCCCCTGCAGGGGAAAGTGGAAAATCATGTGTGTGTGTGTGTGTATGTATATATATATATATTTATATACATGATTCTGCACAGGAGAGCTGCCCTGTAGCAGTAAATCTGGTATGGTGTGGTCAGTAACTGGTTGCACTGCACTGACCTCCTCCTGCCAATTTGCGTATTGCCATACAGGGGATTATGGGGAGCTTATATTAAGACAGATATAGGCGCTTACGCTAGTTGTATGTAGATGTAGCGCCCTGGTGTTTAGTCAGGGAGCTCCTCACCAAATTCCTTGTCAGGAATAGCTACTGTAGTTAATTGCTAGGGATCCATTGTTTTCTCTCTAAATTTGGTTGTATTTTTCTCTTCTGTCTCTCAGCTGTCTGTGGCCTCAAAGGATCTCCTTAGACTGGAAGAGGTTAAAGATTTTGCTACATTTGGCGCCCAACTTGGGCTTAAGGTGCTGTCCTTGCTGCAGTTGCCCATAGCAACTGGCTTCAGCTCCATCGGGACTTCGCCTGGCTCCATGGGAAAGCGGCAAGTAACATTTATCCTTCTTATTGACTGTGTTATTGTGTGTATCATCAATGTGGGGACCAACAAGTCTCACTGCTCATGGGAAAGGATCATCCTGGTCTTTTGACACTTCCCGCCAGCTCTCTAAGGGTTAAAACAGGCCCCAAAATGGACTCCCTTACAGTTTTGGTGTGCCACAGCAACAAGGAGGTGGGCGCCACAGTTGCCAAGAAACATTTGCACCAATCTGTTGGCAGGGGGAGGAGCTCCCGCTCTGCAGAAGAGGAAGTGCTGCCATGTGTGTCTGATTGTTTGTTGGTGAAGCTGGGATTCCCTGTACCCCCCCCCACTCAGGATGTCCGCTTACCCCACTTCCCTGACAACTGGGGAAAAGACACACACCTCCGGGAGGTGACCTTCCCCCAACCCCTGCCAACACTGACAGAGAAAACTTCAGAAATTGCTAAAACAAATCCCTTAACACCTCATCAGGGGGCCCCTAAAGGGCTACAGGCTCCAGACTTTGTCACATGGCTTTGCCCTCCCAGATCTAAGTTGAACCCCCCCAATGCCCCCGGACCACCCCCTCTGCCATGGATACTATGCCCGGCTGCTGAGCTCCTTTCCCATTACAGCACTCTATACGGCTCCTCCTCCGCAGGGCTGAAATCACATTCATTTACAACACAGCCAGTTAGCCATGATCTGCATAGGGTGTATCTGCCTACTGCAACTACACTGCCCTTCCGACCAGAGAATTTAACAGGTCAGAAGGACAACATAAAAGTCAGAAACATCCTGTGAAGACTGAGAGACTGTGTGTAATGGAATGTGATTCCAGCCCTGTGTAGTATGGGGGGTAGGAGCTGTATACAATGCTGGGATGGGAAAGGAGCTCTGCCAAGTGACCTTCCAGTGGTCCCTGTCCTCTGATTCTCCAGCGGTGATCCCTGTTGTCTCATGTAAAGAGGAACTCTGGGAACTCAAAACTCTTAAGCCACTTTGAGTATCTTGGCTTGTGGTGGATGTATCTGCATGCACAGTGGAAGTGGTGCGTAGTAATGAGGGGGGTCCAGGTCAACTTTTGCATCGGGGGCCCACGAGCTTCAAGCTACGCCTCTGTGTGGTGCGACTGCTGTTCACATAAGTATGCAGGACCTACATGCGTGTTTACATTTGTGATTGAGCATGGGTGTATGGGGCGCTTACATTTTTTGTTTTACATTGTACTTTTTGGCTGTAGCATATGCTCTTTTTGAGAAATCTGGGGACAATTGTGCCCATATCTCTCCTCTGGCCTGCAAAGCATGTGATCAAAGCAAGATCAGTTTGATCAGATGCTGTACAAGCCAGTAATGGCTTCTAATCAAACCAAAAGTAATGTAACAGAAGAGGGGAAGGAACTCTTTCATGATGATTGCAATTAGAGCGGTTATATCGGTTACCGGGCTCCCCGATGGGACAGGAGGGCCCAGTAAAGGTGGAGGGAGGGGAGGTCCCCATTCCTCCATCTGTAAAAGTGATCCAGAGGCTGTAGAGCCACTTGGATCATTTTTTCCAAATAGGGATACACTCACAGAAAAAGAATAATACCAAGACCGTTGTAGCTGCATTGATCCTGATCCTTGCTGGACTTATATCCATGTATAACTGGCTTTAGTTTGCCTCTGTAGATACCCTGTGCTGTTATTCAAGACATAACAGGCCCCTGTGCACAGGTGACATCCCACACTGTGTATTTTCGGCCCAGGGATGACATCTAGCACCGCGTGTCACCGGCCTACAGATCAGGTGGCACACTGGATATGGCAGTGGTACACACATGAAAGGAGGATGGAAACAGTCCATTATAAAACATTTTTATAAGATATGCTCTTTTCAGATGGGCGTTCCAATCAGGTCCACCTATCAATTTTTACGGCTGACTTAATCGGAAGGTCCATTCATCCCTATGGACAATCAGCTATACACAGACTTGTGTCCATTTGCACCCGCCTACCTCTGGGTTCGATCAGGCCCTTAAAAAAAAGGGAGAGGACTTAGTCTTCAGTGTAAGGTGAAGCAGTTCCTGCTGAACTGGCTGAGATTCAAACCATGTATGGGCAGGCTGATTGCACCCAAGCTGATTGATCGATGCACTTGGGTACAACTAGCCTGTTGGATTTTTCATGAGATCATTGCCAGAGGTTATAGCCACTAGCAATATTCACTGTGGCTCTCCCCGCGAGGAGAACACAATAGCTTCACGGGATGGATTCCCCCTGGGGGAATTCACCTATTTTCTTTCCTGCAACCACAGGTTGAAACTCTAACCATCTATGGCTGGCTTAACAGTCATTGGAGTTGCACCTGCTCTGACTAGATGCTACAAGGTTGGAACCAGACCTGCGTTCCGGTGCATTGTGTTTACAACAAATAAAAATAAAAAATCTTACACACACTATTTATTTTGATTTAATTTTATTAAATGTTTTGCACAATATAACAATAAAGTATATACATCATTTCTTCTGCCATGATGCACCACAATGTATGGTAGTGCGTTAATCTGCATTATGTTGTATTACACTGCATGTGTGATGAGGATGAGGATACCAACCCCTAACATTTAGTATATTTTTTTTACTAACAATAGGCACCTCAACGAATCTTTACTGATACTTGTAATGTGTATTAACATAGGTTGCAGTAATGCACATTTACCACAACACAAAGGTGTGATTTGGCGCTTAAACATGGCAGTTCACAGAACAATCCAAAACACAAAATTCCCCAGAATACTTACCAGCTAGCCAGCATAATATAAAGAAAAAAGTCTAAACTGTTTCCACAATTTACATTGGATGCAAATATATGTGAAGCCGCACTGCCACGTCAAGGCCCCTCTGCAAAGTGCGGTCCCTAACGCTAACGTTTCCAAATGGAGAAATATATAGCAAGAAATAAATTGAGTGTCTAAACTAGTTCAAAAATGTGAAAACAGAGGTTTTTGTTATATATTTGCATTCATAAGTGAAGCTACATAGCGCTCCCAGGGATCCCATTGGATCTTCCTTATGGCTTGTGCTTGGTCACGGTGAGATCCCATATGATTGGGATTTCTCTGTTCCTCTAATGTAATGTTTCCAGGATATATATATGCCTGTTACCCCTCTAAGCCCTTGTACACACGGTCGGAAAATCCATCGGAATGTGTCCTATCGGATCGTGTTATCGGATAATGCGACTGTGTGTGGTATGCATCGGACTGATTCCGTCGGAATATCCGTCGGACCCAATTTTCCAACATGTTGGAAATATTTCCCGACCAACTGGGCCGATCGGACATACTCGGATCATGTGTAGAGAATTTTGATCGGACCAAGTGCCACGCATGCTCAGATCAAATTCCTACATCAAAGCTATTGGCTACTAGCCTGAATGTAGTCCCATCGTAACGAAATTACATCATCACCTTCTGAAAGATCGGATTTTTCGCCAACTTTGTCCGACCGTGTGTATGCAACAGTTTCGGACAAGATCCGACGGGCAAAATCCGAAGGATTTGGTTGTGGAAATCTCCGACCGTGTGTACAGGGGCCCAGTCTTAGGTGCTCGTAGTGATACTGGTGTTAGTTTTAGAAAGTCTCTAGCACTCAAAAATATTATTCCCACTTATTGTGAAATTTTCACATTTCACATTATTCCAGCCACTGTTTTATTGCTGGTTCGACAGTACCAGATGATAAAAAAAAAAAAACCTGGCCTCCAACCTCCCCTTAGCCAGTCCAACACACGCCTAAAAAGTATCAACATCCAACCTCCCACAGATCACTGTGGCACGCCTTCTGGACCCGATCGGCCCACCCTTCTGGAGGCTGAATGGCCCACTCTTCTGGGGCATTAACGTTCCACCCTTCCGGAGGCTGAAAGGCCCATCCTTCTGGGGCATGAACAGCCCACCCTTCTGGGGCATGAACGTTCCACCCTTCTGGAGCCTGAACGGCCCACTTTTCTGGAGCCTGAAAGGCCCATTCTTCTGGAGGCAGAATGGCATACTCTGCTGGAGCCTGAACGTGGGTGTCCCATTCTGCTGGAGCCTGAATGGCCCACTCTGCTGGAGCCTGAATGGCCCACTCTGCTGGAGCCTGAATGGCCCACTCTGCTGGAGCCTGAATGGCCTTCTCTGCTGGAGCTTCTCCTTTTCCACTATTGCAGCGTATTGCGGGCGGTTTTAACCCTTTCTCGGCCGCTAGCGGGGCGCTTTTAAAAATAGCAGCGTTTTACCGCCGACGCTATAGGCTCGGCGGTGTGAAAGGGGTCTATCTCTCCCCATCTATCTCCTTGTCCCCTCCTTTATCTCCCAAAACCCACCCCCTTTCATCTCTCTAACCCCATCTCTCTATCTCCTTGTCCCCTCCCATCCTCTATCCCCCCCCACCCTTGTCCTCTCCTCTATCCCTCCCATCTATCTCTTTGTCCCTTCCTCTATCACCCTAAAAACCCCCATCCCCTTAATCCCTATCTCCCTTCCCTCTCTATTTCCTTGTCCCCTCCTCTATCTCCCTAACCTCTCCTCTACCCCCCTGCCCCACTGGTGTCATGATCCGTTATGCAGACGAAGTTCATGACGGGCGCAAATTAGTGCCAAGCCCTGCTGTCCGGATATAGAGCAGGTTGGGAAAAATGTCTTCTGTCTGCCAGGAATGATCACTGTCGTGGTCTGAATGTTAGTCCATGGTGGCCATTTCTTCTTCTCTCTGCCAGGAATGATCACTGTCGTGGTCTGAATGTTGGTCCATGGTGGCCATTTCTTCTGTCTGCCAGGAGTGATTGACTCTTATGTAGCCTCTTTCAGTAATCTGTATTTTCCAGCATAGGATAACACTGGGCCGCCTTGGTAATCTCCTTGGCAATTGCAGACCATTAAGATCCACACAGTAGGTGAGATTGTTTATCAGGAGGGTGGCGGCTGCGATCCACTCAGAGAGGACATCGATGTCAAACAATATTTCCTGCCATTCAGGGGCCCAGAAATCACGGTTGATAAACAGGCAAAAGAGTGCGGCAAAAATAATGGTTATGATGGCGTTAACCATTCTAATGAGGAACATGGGCCGGCTGCTGATATTGAGCTTATACTGCAATTTAGCCAGCCAGATGTTGTGTATTGTCGCTCCTACAAAGGACAGGACTGTCCCGATCCTATGTGGCAATGGCCTGGAATTCAGTGGGCTTGCGCCAACCATAAATGTTCCAACGCAGCTGATCCATCCGATTGCTAAGATGGCGTTCCGCGCCCGGGGGTGGCGATTCTCTGATCCTATGGAGAGGTGTTTGTACATATAGTACTTGATGATGGCATCAAGAGCAGCCGCCAATGCTAGAACACCAAAGAAAATGGACTTCTCCGGTTCAAAGCATCCGGTATTGCTGATGTACATTACATAATTATCATGATGATGATATTCAATGGTGAGGATAAATGTTGTTATTAATCCCACACTGACCAAAATGGACCAAATAATTGGTAGAAAAGCCAATCTGTTCATTTTTAAATTCAAATATGATTTGAAGTAAAAATAAAAGTCCTTCAACTCAATACAACGTGGAGCTGATTAATCTGTGTGCTTTCTCTACTCTCTGCAGCTGTAGAATGAGGCTGGTAGCTGTGTGTGTGCTCTTATATTGGAAGACAAGCTATGTTGTCATAGTGACTGCCCAGTAACTATGATGTCATAGTGACTGGGCAGTTATTTTAACTGACAATTTTTCCAAGTCCCCCCTCCCCCCCTTTTCCAACTGCCGCCTACTAACTGCCTTTCTTTTTAACAAGCCTTGCATGTCACTTATTACAGTCTGCATAGCAAGACCACTTACTGTTATTTCACATATATATTATTATTCTTATTATATCCAAATTTACCACCCTAACTCCTCCCACAGCTTTTACACTACATAGACAGTTATATGCCATATATATATGTTATATACCAAAACATGCGGATTGTTCCCAATTGGTGTGCTATTACTTTGTGGAACGTTTTGACGAATGGTTCGCAAAATATCGTCGTTTTTGGGGAGAAATTTGCCCCATAGGAATGAATTGTGAAATGATGGAAGGTGACAAAAGCTGACCCTCCCATGATCAGCCAAAACATTATGACCACCCCATGAAAAAAAACTAAATTTGAAAAACATAATTTTTGTAAATAATAATAATAATTTTTGAAAAAAAAAATGTGAAAAAAAATAAGAATTTTTGAAAAAAACATTTTTTGGGGAAAAAACATTTTTTTTAAAAATAATTTTTGAAAAGAAAATAATTTTTGAAAAAAATATAATTTTTGAAAAAAAACTGAAAAAAAAATTTGAAAAAAAAAAAAATTTGGGGTTTTTTTTATTGATGTCTACGCCACTTTAGGGAAAGTCACTCCCTTTGTTTTTCATGTTTACCATTTCCACCAAAAGTGAAAGAAAATTCCAGATTTTTGGTTGTCACCAGAACAGGAAATAGAGGGGTAATCATCCAATGGGGACACTAGTTCTGGTGACACCGGGGGATGATGTCACTTTGAGGGATTTCTCTCACTTCTTTTTTTTGGCTATGGGAAAGGAAGTGAAGGAAAATCCCCCCGATGGGGACACAGATGGCAAAGAAAACCTGACAGAGGTTATAGCCCTCCTTTACTCTATTGTAAGTGAAAAACAAAAATTGTCTTTAGTTCTATTTTATCTGGTATGTGGAGGATGGGGGGGGACTCAGTCTAAAAGAGGGTGCAGCATATTAAACGTGGGGCTATGGGGGGAGGGGTGTCGTGTCTGCAGACCCGAGCAACTGTCACTGCCAGGGGGGGGGGGAGGGGTGAGCGCTCAGATAGTCATTTTGAGGGTCATTTTAGCCTTTTCACTGTTGGGCATTTTTTTCCCATTTTTGCACATGTAATAAATGCTGATTTCTGCTCTCCCAGCGTTCCATAGTTGGTGAAATGATGAAGGCCCCACTCACACCTCTGACATACACCTGGATGGCAAACACCCATTTTTCATTTCATTTCATAAATGGCAAAGTCATTTATGGTGCGTTTCGCTTTGTTTTATTTACCGCGGAATTTGCCGCATTTGCTGTCTCGGCGTCTCACATTTTGGCGTGACATTTACAATAAATGGCACTACAAGCGCGAGGCACATATTTTTGCATGTTCCGGGATTGCGTGGAAACGTGCATTTCTGTGCACATTACTGGAATGTGGAGATGTGACCAGAGACTAACTTATATGGTGGAAATTTGTCACAGCGGCATGCCGTGTTCCCTCATATTTCCATTTTTTCCCCTTTTGTTCCAATTTTTCAATTTTCCCCAAGTATGGGGCATGAGTGATTGTACATACAGAGCAGGAGATCTATGGACGGGGGAAGGGTGTTCAGTAGATCAATAGAACATATAACTGGAGCCAGGGCCAAGACTGGGGGGGTCACATGACCTGGGCAATTTGCTCGGGGCAGGGCGCAGGTGACAGCTGCAGCCTCCCTCTCCTAGCACCTCCCCCACAACACTACATCCAGGGCCGGCACCACTGATAAGCGAGGTAACCGACACCTCAAATCTCATCTCATTGATTGGACTCCAGTTGGCTGACACCTCACTCCAATTAGCTCTTTGAGATCTAACTAGTCTATGGGGTTCACATACTTTTTCCACCTGCACTGTGAATGTTTACATGGTGTGTTCAATCAAAACATGGTAACATTTAATGCTTTGTGTGTTATTAGTTTAAGCAGACTGTGATTGTCTATTGTTGTGACTTAGATGGAGATCAGATCACATTTTATGACCAATTTGTGCCGAAATCCATATCATTCCAAAAGGGTTCACATACTTTTTGTTGCAACTGTATATGCAAAGTGCTATATAAATTGGTGGCGCTATATAAGTACCATATATAATAATAATGTTCTAGTGAGCCCACCCTCCCACCCTACAGTTAAAACATGCTGAGGGAACACAGTTAACCTTTTTATCGCCCCCTCCTGCAGTGTTTAACCCCTTCCCTGCCAGTGACATTTACACAGTAATCAGTGCGTTTTTATAGTACTGATCGATGTATAAATGCCAATGCTCCCAAAATAGTGTCAAAAGTGTCCGATCTGTCTCCTGCAATGTCGCAGTCATGATAAAAATCACAGATCGCCGCCATTACTAATAATAAAAAAAATTATTACTAAAAATGCCATAAATCTATCCCCTATTTTGTAGACGTGATAACTTTTGCGCAAACCAATCAATATACACTTATTGCGTTTTTTTTGTTTTGTTTTTTTACCAAAGAAGAGCACTGATGATGAGGCTGCACTGATAGGTGGCACTGATAGGTTGCACTTATGGGCACTGATTGGTGGCACTAATGAGCACTGATAGGCGGCACTAAAGCCCATCAAGTTCAACCATAAAAATAGATAAATAAATAATATCATACAATCCCATATACACAATCCTATAGCCACAGTTGATACAGCAGGGGAAAAAATTCCTTCCTGATCCCCCGAGAGGCAATCGGATTTTCCCCGGATCAACTTTCCCTATAAATGTCAGTACCCAGTTATATTATGTACATTTAGGAAATAATCCAGGCCTTTTTTAAAGCAATCTACTGAACTGGCCAGAACCACCTCTGCAGGGAGTCTATTCCACATTTTCACAGCTCTTACTGTGAAGAAACCTTTCAATATTAGGAGATGAAATCTCTTTTCCTCTAGGCATAAAGAGCGACCCCTTGTCCTCTGTGTTGACCGTAAAAGTGAATAACTCAACACCAAGTTCACTATATGGACCCCTTATATATGTGTACATGTTGATCATATCCCCCAATCTTCTCTTCTCAAGAGAGAATACATTCAATTCCTCTAATCTTTCCTCATAGCCGAGTTCCTCTATGCCTCTTATCAGTTTGGTGGCACTGATGGACACTGACAGGTGACACTGATGAGGAGGCACTGATGGGCACTGATTGGCAACACTGATGGGCAGTGATTGGCAACACTGGTGGGCACTAATCGGCAACACTAGTGGACACTGATTGGCAGCACTTGTGGGCACTGTTGGAACTGCACTGATTATCAGGACATTGAACTGATGAATGATAAATAGAGAAGGAAAAGATTAGTGGCGAGTAAAGTCAGAACAAATTGAGGAGACATTCCAGTAAACAGATTAGGAACATTGGATTCTTCTCCTCAGTATTATTGTATAATTTATCCCAATGGCACCAACAATGGGGCCTAATGACACCAATGATGGGACACAAGTCTTCCTTCTGACATAAAAAATGGGGCATTGTTTTTTCCCTACTGACGTTGGGGCTTTTTCAACTCCCAATTGCCACAATTCAGCCCCCCGAAAGTCTGAAGGACAGTAAACTGGCCCTTTGCTTAGAAAGTTTGGAGACCCCTGGTCTAAGGTCCTGTCGCCTTGGACATAATGGCACGGATGGACAATCCACTATTGGAGCATGGAGGAGTGCAATATCCAGGGAGAGTAGAGGATCAGGAAACTAAAAGCGTGTCTTATCTCCCCTAGACCAAATGAATAGCTGACCCTTGAAGTGCAGCCTCCCTGCAAGAGACAATTTTAACGTTTCCTGGAGTTGGGCTTTAATTTAACCAGTTGACCTCTGGAAGATTTACCCACCTTCGTGACAATGCCATTTTTTGCAATATGGCACTGCATTACAAATAGAACTTTCTTTTGGTGGCATTTGATCACCTCTGCGTTTTTTATATATATATATTCTTTTACTTTCAGCTATAAAACATATCTAAGTAAATGTATTAATACTAGTAATGGCGGCGAGCAGCGACTTATGGCGGGACTGCGATATAATCTGACACTAACACTTTTGATACTTGTTGTGAACCAGTGACACTATTACGGTGATCAGTGCTAAAAATATGCACTGTCACTGTACTAATGGCACTGGCTCAAAAGAGAGCATCTAGGGTGCTCAAAGGGTTAAATGTATGCCTAATCAGTGTTTTGTGTACTGTATAAGGTGCTTTTACTAAGTTTTTGCCAATTTGCGTATTGCCATACAGGGGATTATGGGGAGCTTATATTAAGACAGATATAGGCACTTACGCTAGTTGTATGTAGATGTAGCGCCCTGGTGTTTAGTCAGGGAGCTCCTCACCAAATTCCTTGTCAGGAATAGCTACTGTAGTTAATTGCTAGGGATCCATTGTTTTCTCTCTAAATTTGGTTGTATTTTTCTCTTCTACCACTAGGTGGCCGGGCAATTGGTGGGACTAGATATAAGAAGGACAAATCAATGTCAGGTTTTGGGTATATGGGGTATCTCAGGCAATGGGCAGGGGTTTTCTTTAATCCCTTGACCTGCTGGGAGAGCCTATATATTTGGGTGGAGTCAGGTGATTCATGTTCTGTGCCATCCGGATCTCTGTCGAGGTGGTCATATGTAGTCTTCCCCGGGCTTCTAGGCCGGAGATTGGGCCTATCCTGGGGAGTGAGGCTGCCAGGCTGTGTGAGGGCAACACAGGGTTGGGATTGTGGCTGGCAATCCAACCAGAATTGACGGTTCTGCTGGCCCGGAGAACCCGTTGTGGTCGAAGGTAGAAGGGAAACTGTTGCCACTAAGGAACCAACCACCTTTGCCAGGGACCACAGTGAGTAACTGAAGCAAGTACCGGAGCAGTATTCTCACCGAATGGGCACAGTGGAGAATCTGGAGACTTCAGGTCAAATCAGGAACCCAACCAGTGGAGGTGACGCTTCCAGAGCAGACGTGTATGTCAAGCCAGGGACCGAGCCAGTCAGCGGGGGTGAAGCTTGAAGGGTATCTGGAGTGCCAAGCTAGGGACCCAGCAAGGAAATATGGGTTTCGCTTGAGGAGGATACCACCGCAAAAACCTTGAGGAGGTCAGGGATTCAGAATTAGTGAATCAGAGGGTCCAGTGAGAGACCTGGAGCTCAAGGGGCTGAAGAACTACAAGCAGAAGTTGTAGTAGAGCTGAGAGGACTGTTACTTCTGAATTAGGAATTGTTAAGTACTGTTGCCAAAGGAAACAGCGACCTTACACGTGCAGAAGTGACGCCTTGCTGGGGCCTTTACCTGCACAGCTGTCCTCCTATTGAAGTCTCTGAGTCTGCTATTTGAAATTTCTACTACTCAAGGGTGTCCTGGCCATAACCCTCTTTCCCTTGCAAAACATAAAAAGGACTGTTAAAAGAAATAAAACCTCTTTTGCATTCAAGAAGTGTCTGGCGCCCAATGACTTTTATCACCTTTGCACCCACTTTGCCTCACAACCCACTACATGTTAAAGGATTTCAGCTGTCTGTGGCCTAAAAGGATCTCCTTAGACTGGAAGAGGTTAAAGACTTTGCTACATTTGGTGCCCAACTTGGGCTTAAGGTGCTGTCCTTGCTGCAGTTGCCCATAGCAACTGGCTTCAGCTCCATTGGGACTTCGCCTGGCTCCATGGGAAAGCGGCAAGTAACATTTATCCTTCTTATTGACTGTGTTATTGTGTGTATCATCAATGTGGGGACCAACAAATCTCACTGCTCATGGGAAAGGATCAGCCTGGTCTTTTGACACTTCCCGCCAGCTCTCTAAGGGTTAAAACAGGCCCCAAAATGGACTCCCTTACAGTTTTGGTGTGCCACAGCAACAAGGAGGTGGGCGCCACAGTTGCCAAGAAACATTTGCACCAATCTGTTGGCAGGGGGAGGAGCTCCCGCTCTGCAGAAGAGGAAGTGCTGCCATGTGTGTCTGTTTGTTGGTGAAGCTGGGATTCTCTGTGCCCCCCCCCACTCGGGGATGTCCGCTTACCCCACTTCCCTGACAACTGGGGAAAAGACACACACCTCCGGGAGGTGACCATCCCCCAACCCCTGCCAACACTGACAAAGTGTTGAGAAAACTTCAGAAATTGCTAAA
The DNA here is from genome assembly GCF_037356315.1 of Lithobates pipiens. NCBI lineage: Eukaryota > Metazoa > Chordata > Amphibia > Anura > Ranidae > Lithobates > Lithobates pipiens. The sequence goes on along the minus strand of NW_027507764.1, from coordinate 560,377,630 downwards.
ACAAATCCCTTAACACCTCATCAGGGAGCCCCTAAAGGGCTACAGGCTCCAGACTTTGTCACATGGCTTTGCCATCCCAGATCTAAGTTGAACCCCCCCAATGCCCCCGGACCACCCCCTCTGCCATGGATACTATGCCCGGCTGCTGAGCTCCTTTCCCATTAAAGCACTCTATACGGCTCCTCCTCCGCAGGGCTGAAATCACATTCCTTTACAACACAGCCAGTTAGCCATGATCTGCATAGGGTGTATCTGCCTACTGCAACCACACTGCCGTTCCGACCAGAGAATTTAACAGGTCAGAAGGACAACATAAAAGTCAGAAACATCCTGTGAAGACTGAGAGACTGTGTGTAATGGAATGTGATTCCAGCCCTGTGTATTATGGGGGGGGGGGGGAGCTGTATACAGTGCTGGGATGGGAAAGGAGCTCTGCCAAGTGACCTGCCAGTGGTCCCTGTCCTCTGATTCTCCAGCGGTGATCCCTGTTGTCTGATGTAAAGAGGAACTCCGGGAACTCAAAACTCTTAAGCCACTTTGAGTATCTTGGCTTGTGGTGGATGTATCTGCATGCACAGTGGAAGTGGTGCGTAGTAATGAGGGGGGGTCCAGGTCAACTTTTGCATCGGGGGCCCACGAGCTTCAAGCTACGCCTCTGTGTGGTGCGACTGCTGTTTACATAAGTATGCAGGACCTACATGCGTGTTTACATTTGTGATTGAGCATGGGTGTATGGGGCGCTTACATTTTTTGTTTTACATTGTACTTTTTGGCTGTAGCATATGCTCTTTTTTGAGATATCTGGGGACAATTGTGCCCATATCTCTCCTCTGGCCTCCAAAGCATGTGATCAAAGCAAGATCAGTTTGATCAGATGCTGTACAAGCCAGTAATGGCTTCTAATCAAACTAAAAGTAATGTAACAGAAGAGGGGAAGGAACTCTTTCATGATGATTGCGATTAGAGCGGTTATATCGGTTACCGGGCTCCCCAATGGGACAGGAGAGCCCAGTAAAGGTGGAGGGAGGGGAGGTCCCCATTCCTCCATCTGTAAAAGTGATCCAGAGGCTGTAGAGCCACTTGGATAATTTTTTTCCAAATAGGGATACACTCACAGAAAAAGAATAATACCAAGACCGTTGTTGTAGCTGCATTGATCCTGATCCTTGCTGAACTTGAATCCATGTATAACTGGCTTTAGTTTGCCTCTGTAGATACCCTGTGCTGTTATTCAAGACATAACAGACCCCTGTGCACAGGTGACATCCCACACTGTGTATTTTCGGCCCAGGGATGACATCTAGCACCGCGTGTCACCGGCCCACAGATCAGGTGGCACACTGGATATGGCAGTGGTACACACATGAAAGGAGGATGAGAAACAGTCCATTATAAAACATTTTTATAAGATATGCTCTTTTCAGATGGGCGTTCCAATCAGGTCCACCTATCAATTTTTACGGCTGACTTGATCGGAAGGTCCATTCATCCCTATGGACAAGCAGCTGTACACAGACTTGTGTCCATTTGCACCCGCCTACCTCTGGGTTCGATCAGGCCCTTAAAAAAAAGGGAGAGGACTCAGTCTTCAGTGTAAGGTGAAGCGGTTCCTGCTGAACTGGCTGAGATTCAAACCATGTATGGGCAGGCTGATTGCACCCAAGCTGATTGATCGATGCACTTGGGTACAACTAGCCTGTTGGATTTTTCATGAGATCATTGCCAGAGGTTATAGCCACTAGCAATATTCACTGTGGCTCTCCCCGCGAGGAGAACACAATAGCTTCACGGGATGGATTCCCCCTGGGGGAATTCACCTATTTTCTTTCCTGCAACCACAGGTTGAAACTCTAACCATCTATGGCTGGCTTAACAGTCATTGGAGTTGCACCTGCTCTGACTAGATGCTACAAGGTTGGAACCAGACCTGCGTTCCGGTGCATTGTGTTTACAACAAATAAAAATAAAAAATCTTACACACACTATTTATTTTGATTTAATTTTATTAAATGTTTTGCACAATATAACAATAAAGTATATACATCATTTCTTCTGCCATGATGCACCACAATGTATGGTAGTGCGTTAATCTGCATTATGTTGTGTTGCACTGCATGTGTGATGGAAGTGCGTTGGGTCAATGTGTTGGGGTACCATTGAGGATGGATGGCACTGCAACACATAAATATACATAATTGATGAGGATGAGGATACCAACCCCTAACATTTAGTATATTTTTTTACTAACAATAGGCACCTCAACGAATCTTTACTGATACTTGTAATGTGTATTAACATAGGTTGCAGTAATGCACATTTACCACAACACAAAGGTGTGATTTGGCGCTTAAGCATGGCAGTTCACAGAACAATCCAAAACACAAAATTCCCCAGAATACTTACCAGCTAGCCAGCATAATATAAAGAAAAAAGTCTAAACTGTTTCCACAATTTACATTGGATGCAAATATATGTGAAGCCGCACTGCCGCGTCAAGGCCCCTCTGCAAAGTGCGGTCCCTAACGCTAACGTTTCCAAATTGAGAAATATATAGCAAGAAATAAATTAAGTGTCTAAACTAGTTCAAAAATGTGAAAACAGAGGTTTTTGTTATATATTTGCATTCATAAGTGAAGCTACATAGCGCTCCCAGGGATCCCATTGGATCTTCCTTATGGCTTGTGCTTGGTCACGGTGAGATCCCATATGATTGGGATTTCTCTGTTCCTCTAATGTAATGTTTCCAGGATATATATATGCCTGTTACCCCTCTAAGCCCTTGTACACACGGTCGGAGAATCCGTCGGAATGTGTCCTATCGGATCGTGTTATCGGATAATCCGACTGTGTGTGGTCTGCATCGGACTGATTCCGTCGGAATATCCGTCGGACCCAATTTTTCAACATGTTGGAAATATTTCCCGACCAACTGGGCCGATCGGACATACTCGGATCATGTGTAGAGAATTTTGATCGGACCAAGTGCCACGCATGCTCACATCAAATTCCTACATCAAAGCTATTGGCTACTAGCCTGAATGTAGTCCCATCGTAACGAAATTACATCATCACCTTCTGAAAGATCGGATTTTTCGCCAACTTTGTCCGACCGTGTGTATGCAACAGTTTCGGACAAGATCCGACAGGCAAAATCCGAAGAATTTGGTTGTGGAAATCTCCGACCGTGTGTACAGGTGCTCGTAGTGATACTGGTATTAGTTTTGGAAAGTCTCTAGCACTCAAAAATATTATTCCCACTTATTGTGAAAACATTTCATATTATTCCAGCCACTGTTTTATTGCTGGTTCGACAGTACCAGATGATAAAAAAAAAAAAACTGGCCTCCAACCTCCCCTTAGCCAGTCCAACACACGCCTAAAAAGTATCAGCATCTAACCTCCCACAGATCACTGTGGCACGCCTTCTGGACCCGATCTGCCCACCCTTCTGGGGCATGAACGTTCCACCCTTCTGGAGCCAGAACGGCCCACTCTTCTGGAGCCAGAACGGCCCACTCTTCTGGAGCCAGAACGGCCCACTCTTCTGGAGCCAGAACGGCCCACTCTTCTGGAGCCAGAACGGTCCACTTTTCTGGAGCCTGAAAGGCCCATTCTTCTGGAGGCAGAATGGCATACTCTGCTGGAGCCTGAACGTGGGTGTCCCATTCTGCTGGAGCCTGAATGGCCCACTCTGCTGGAGCCTGAATGGCCCACTCTGCTGGAGCCTGAATGGCCCACTCTGCTGGAGCCTGAATGGCCTTCTCTGCTGAAGCTTCTCCTTTTCCACTTTTGCAGCATATTGCTGGCGGTTTTAACCCTTTCTCGGCCGCTAGCGGGGCGCTTTTAAAAATAGCAGCGTTTTACCGCCGGCGCTATAGGCTCGGCGGTGTGAAAGGGGTCTATCTCCCCCATCTATCTCCTTGTCCCCTCCTTTATCTCCCAAAACCTGCCCCCTTACATCTCTCTAACCCCATCTCTCTATCTCCTTGTCCCCTCCCATCCTCAACCCCCCCCCACTCTTGTCCTCTCCTCTATCCCCTCCCATCTATCTCTTTGTCCCTTCCTCTATCACCCTAAAAACCCCCATCCCCTTAATCCCTATCTCCCTTCCCTTTCTATTTCCCTGTCCCCTCCTCTATCTCCCTAACCTCTCCTCTACCCCCCTACCCCACTGATGGCATGATCCGTTATGCAGACGAAGTTCAAGACGGGCGCCAATTAGTGCCAAGCCCTGCTGTCCGGATATAGAGCAGGTTGGGAAAAATTTCTTCAGTCTGCCAGGAATGATCATTGTCGTGGTCTTAATGTTGGTCCATGGTGGCCATTTCTTCTTCTCTCTGCCAGGAATGATCACTGTCGTGGTCTGAATGTTGGTCCATGGTGGCCATTTCTTCTCCTCTCTGCCAGGAATGATCACTGTCGTGGTCTGAATGTTGGTCCATGGTGGCCATTTCTTCTTCTGTCTGCCAGGAATGATTGACTCTTATACGGCCTCTTTCAGTAATCTGTATTTTCCAGCATAGGATAACACTGGGCCGCCTTGGTAATCTCCTTGGCAATTGCAGACCATTAAGATCCACACAGTAGGTGAGATTGTTTATCAGGAGGGTGGCGGCTGCGATCCACTCAGAGAGGACATCGATGTCAAACAATATTTCCTGCCATTCAGGGGCCCAGAAATCACGGTTGATAAACAGACAAAACAGTGCGGCAAAAATAATGGTTATGATGGCGTTAACCATTCTAATGAGGAACATGGGCCGGCTGCTGATATTGAGCTTATACTGCAATTTAGCCAGCCAGATGTTGTGTATTGTCGCTCCTACAAAGGACAGGACTGTCCCGATCCTATGTGGCAATGGCCTGGAATTCAGTGGGCTTGCGCCAACCATAAATGTTCCAACGCAGCTGATCCATCCGATCGCTAAGATGGCGTTCCGCGCCCAGGGGTGGCGATTCTCTGATCCTATGGAGAGGTGTTTGTACATATAGTACTTGATGATGGCATCAAGAGCAGCCGCCAATGCTAGAACACCGAAGAAAATGGACTTCTCCGGTTCAAAGCATCCGGTATTGCTGATGTACATTACATAATTATCATGATGATGATATTCAATGGTGAGGATAAATGTTGTTATTAATCCCACACTGACCAAAATGGACCAAATAATTGGTAGAAAAGCCAATCTGTTCATTTTTAAATTCAAATATGATTTGAAGTAAAAATAAAAGTCCTTCAACTCAATACAACGTGGAGCTGATTAATCTGTGTGCTTTCTCTACTCTCTGCAGCTGTAGAATGAGGCTGGTAGCTGTGTGTGTGCTCTTATATTGGAAGACAAGCTATGTTGTCATAGTGACTGCCCAGTAACTATGATGTCATAGTGACTGGGCAGTTATTTTAACTGACAATTTTTCCAAGTCCCCCCTCCCCCCCTTTTCCAACTGCCGCCTACTAACTGCCTTTCTTTTTAACAAGCCTTGCATGTCACTTATTACAGGCTGCAGAGCAAGACCACTTACTGTTATTTCACATATATATTATTATTCTTATTATATCCAAATTTACCACCCTAACTCCTCCCACAGCTTTTACACTACATAGACAGTTATATGCCATATATATATGTTATATACCAAAACATGCGGATTGTTCCCAATTGGTGTGCTATTACTTTGTGGAACGTTTTGACGAATGGTTCGCAAAATATCGTCGTTTTTGGGGAGAAATTTGCCCCATAGGAATGAATTGTGAAATGATGGGAGGTGACAAAAGCTGACCCTCCCATGATCAGCCAAAACATTATGACCACCCCATGAAAAAAAACTAAATTTGAAAAACATAATTTTTGAAAAAAAAAATGTGAAAAAAATAAGAATTTTTGAAAAAAACATTTTTTTGGGAAAAAACATTTGTTTAAAAAATAATTTTTGAAAAGAAACTGAAAAAAAAAAATTAAAAAAAAATAAAATTTTGGGGGTTTTTTATTGATGTCTACGCCACTTTAGGGAAAGTCACTCCCTTTGTTTTTCATGTTTACCATTTCCACCAAAAGTGAAAGAAAATTCCAGATTTTTGGTTGTCACCAGAACAGGAAATAGAGGGGAAATCTTCCAATGGGGACACTAGTTCTGGTGACACCGGGGGATGATGTCACTTTGAGGGATTTCTCTCACTTCTTTTTTGGCTATGGGAAAGGAAGTGAAGGAAAATCCCCCCGATGGGGACACAGATGGCAAAGAAAACCTGACAGAGGTTATAGCCCTCCTTTACTCTATTGTAAGTGAAAAAAAAAATGTGTCTTTAGTTCTATTTTATCTGGTATGTTGAGGATGGGGGGGACTCAGTCTAAAAGAGGGTGCAGCATATTAAACGTGGGGCTATGGGGGGAGGGGTGTAGTGTCTGCAGACCCGAGCAACTGTCACTGCCGGGGGGGGGGGGGAGGGGTGAGCGCTCAGATAGTCATTTTGAGGGTCATTTTAGCCTTTTCACTGTTGGGCATTTTTTTCGCATTTTTGCACATGTAATAAATGCTGATTTCTGCTCTCCCAGCGTTCCATAGTTGGTGAAATGATGAAGGCCCCACTCACACCTCTGACATACACCTGGATGGCAAACACCCATTTTTCATTTTTACGTCCAACAAGTATAGAGCAGCCCATTGATTTCAGTGCGCTGCCCTATGCGCGGCAAGAGTGGCAAAGTCATTTATGGTGCGTTTCGGTTTGTTTTATTTACCGCGGAATTTGCCGCATTTGTTGTCTTGGAGTCTCACATTTTGGCGTGACATTTACAATAAATGGCACTACAAGCGCGAGGCACATATTTTTGCATGTTCCGGGATTGCGTGGAAACGTGCATTTCTGTGCACATTACTGGAATGTGGAGATGTGACCAGAGACTAACTTATATGGTGGAAATTTGTCACAGCGACATGCCGTGTTCGGTCATATTTCCATTTTTTCCCCTTTTGTTCCAATTTTTCAATTTTCCCCAAGTATGGGGCATGAGTGATTGTACATACAGAGCAGGAGATCTATGGACGGGGGAAGGGTGTTCAGTAGATCAATAGAACATATGACTGGAGCCAGGGCCAAGACTGGGGGGGTCACATGACCTGGGCACTATGCTCGGGGGCAGGACGCAGGTGACAGCTGCAGCCTCCCTCTCCTAGCACCTCCCCCACAACACTACATCCAGGGCCGGCACCACTGATAAGCGAGGTAACCGACACCTCAAATCTCATCTCATTGATTGGACTCCAGTTGGCTGACACCTCACTCCAATTAGCTCTTTGAGATCTAACTAGTCTATGGGGTTCACATACTTTTTCCACCTGCACTATGAATGTTTACATGGTGTGTTCAATCAAAACATGGTAACATTTAATGCTTTGTGTGTTATTAGTTTAAGCAGACTGTGATTGTCTATTGTTGTGACTTAGATGAAGATCAGATCACATTTTATGACCAATTTGTGCCGAAATCCATATCATTCCAAAAGGGTTCACATTAGAGCTGAAACTAACGATTAATTTGTCTGTCGACTAATCTATCGATTATTTCTTCGATTAGTCAACGACTATCCGATTATTTTTATTTTTTAATGAATCTAGTGTTTTTTTTTTGATTAGCTAATTAATCCTTTGGATAACCTTGAGAGTATTGTATTGCAGAGTATTGTATTGCGGGCAGTGTATTGGCGGGCAGTGTATTGTACTGCATTGGCTTGCAGAGTATTGTATTGGCTGGCCGAGTATGGTATTGCAGAGTTTTGCATTGGCTGGCAGAGTATAGTATTGCAGAGTATAGTATTGCATTGGCTGGCAGAGTATAGTATTGCAGAGTATAGTATTGCATTGGCTGGCAGAGTATAGTATTGCAGAGTATTGCATTGGCTGGCAGAGTATAGTATTGCATTGGCTGGCAGAGTATAGTATTGCAGAGTATTGCATTGGCTGGCAGAGTATAGTATTGCAGAGTATAGTATTGCAGAGTATTGCATTGGCGGGCAGAGTATTGGCGGGCAGAGTATTGCATTGGCTGGCAGAGTATTGCATTGGCGGGCAGAGCATTGGCGGGCAGAGTATTGCATTGGCGGGCAGAGTATTGGCAGGGTATGGAGGGATGGCTGCATCCATCCGACCTCTCCCCTCCACTGCACAGATCAGTACAGAGAGGGGAGAGAGAAACGGTTTGTTTACAAGTGATCGCTCCATCAGAGCGATCACATTGTAAACGCCTGGGTTTAGAAAGATGGCCGCCGCTTAGGAGCTAGGCCGAAGCTGCAGCCTCTCCTAAGGCCGAGACCGTGGAGCGCTCTGCGGATCGCGGCATGTGCGCACGGATCGGTGACGATCCGTTGCGCCCCTAGGGACGGCGGCACGGAGGGGGAGAAGAGAGGGGGACGGCGGCACGGAGGGGATCGGTAGATGCTAAGCACTGCCCCCACTGTGACGCATCGACGCCCTGCACGCACGTCAACGTATTTTCTTAGTCGATTACGTCGAGGCGTCGTGGCAGCTCTAGTTCACATACTTTTTGTTGCAACTGTATATGCAAAGTGCTATGTAAATTGGTGGCACTATATAAGTACCATATATAATAATAATGTTCTAGTGAGCCCCCCCACCCTACAGTTAAAACATGCTGAGGGAACACAGTTAACCCTTTTATCGTCGCCCCCCCTCCAGTGTTTAACCCCTTCCCTGCCAGTGACATTTACACAGTAATCAGTGCGTTTTTATAGTACTAATTGCTGTATAAATGCCAATGGTCCCAAAATAGTGTCAAAAGTTTCCGATCTGTCTGCTGCAATGTCACAGTCATGATAAAAATCACAGATCGCCGCCATTACTAATAATAATTTTTTTTATAAAAATGCCATAAATCTATCCCCTATTTTGTAGACGTGATAACTTTTGCGCAAACCAATCAATATACACTTATTGCGTTTTTTTTTTACCAAAGAAGAGCGCTGATGATGAGGCTGCACTGATAGGTTGCACTTATGGGCACTGATTGGTGGCACTGATAGGCGGCACTAATGGGCACTGCTAGGTACATAGTTAGTCAGGTTGAAAAAAAGACACAAGCCCATCAAGTTCAACCATAAAAATAAATAAATAAATAATATCATACAATCCCATATACACAATCCTATAGCCACAGTTGATACAGCAGGGGAAAAAATTCCTTCCTGATCCCCCCGAGAGGCAATCGGATTTTCCCCGGATCAACTTTCCCTATAAATGTCAGTACCCAGTTATATTATGTACATTTAGGAAATAATCCAGGCCTTTTTTAAAGCAATCTACTGAACTGGCCAGAACCACCACTGCAGGGAGTCTATTCCACATTTTCACAGCTCTTACTGTGAAGAAACCTTTCCGTATTTGGAGATGAAATCTCTTTTCCTCTAGGCATAAAGAGTGCCCCCTTGTCCTCTGTGTTGACCGTAAAAGTGAATAACTCAACACCAAGTTCACTATATGGACCCCTTATATATGTGTACATGTTGATCATATCCCCCAATCTTCTCTTCTTAAGAGAGAATAAATTCAATTCCTCTAATCTTTCCTCATAGCCGAGTTCCTCTATGCCTCTTATCAGTTTGGTGGCACTGATGGACACTGACAGGTGACACTGATGAGGAGGCACTGATGGGCACTGGTAGGCAACACTGATGGGCACTGATTGGCAACACTGGTGGGCACTAATCAGCAACACTAGTGGACACTGATAGGCAGCACTTGTGGGCACTGTTGGAACTGCACTGATTATCAGGACATTGAACTGATGAATGATAAATAGAGAAGGAAAAGATTAGTGGCGAGTAAAGTCAGAACAGCTTGAGGAGACATTCCAGTAAACAGATTAGGAACATTGGATTCTTCTCCTCAGTATTATTGTGCTGTCTGAGATGAGACTTGAGATGAAGCAGCAACATGCTGATGTACTCATCCCTGCACTTTCCTCACCTATAAAGATGCTAATTTAAAGCCCAACACCAATACACCCTGACATTATCCCTTGCAGTGGGGCCATGCTTGCACTGGAAGGGTTAGTTGCTTGTTTAGATCTAAGGGACATAGGGAAAAGAAGATTTACTTACCTGATTCTCTGCTCTGCTAGACAAGTCCCCACGCCTCTTGCCCCTGTACTCCAATGTTCTAAGGCAGTGGTCTCAAAACTGCATCCCGGAGGTCAAATGTGGCCCTTTGCTTGCTTTTATCTTGCTCTTGGGGCACTATAATCCACTGATTCCATCAAAGGGCTATTATTCCTCCCAGTGACACCAACGATGGGGCATATTTTCTCCCAATGACACCTACAATAGAGCACAATTTCTCCCAATGACACCAACAATGGGACAGGGACACAATTCCTCCAATTCCTCCCATTGACAAGAAACAATAGGGCCCAATGACGGAACACAATTCCTCTAAATGGCACCAATGATGGGGCATCATTTCTCCCGATGACACCAACAATAGGTCCTAATGACACTAATGATGGGACAGTGATACAATTCTTCCCAATGACTCCAGCAATGGGGCCCAATGACAGAACGCAATTTATCCCAATGGCACCAACAATGGGGCCTAATGACACCAATGATGGGACACAAGTCTTCCTTCTGACATAAAAAATGGGGCATTGTTTTTTCCCTACCGACGTTGGGGCTTTTTCAACTCCCAATTGCCACAATTCAGCCCCCAAAAGTCTGAAGAACAGTAAACTGGCCATTTGCTTAGAAAGTTTGGAGACCCCTGGTCTAAGTTCCTGTCGCCTTGGACATAATGGCACGGATGGACAATCCACTATTGGAGCATGGAGGAGTGCAATATCCAGGGAGAGTAGAGGATCAGGAAACTAAAAGCGTGTCTTATCTCCCCTAGACCAAATGAATAGCTGACCCTTGAAGTGCAGCCTCACTGCAAGAGACAATTTTAACGTTTCCTGGAGTTGGGCTTTAATTTAACCAGTTGACCTCTGGAAGATTTACCCACCTTCGTGACAATACCATTTTTTGCAAGTATTTTTTTCCACGAATAGAACTTTCTTTTGGTGGCATTTGATCACCTCTGCATTTTTTATATATATATTTTTTTACTTTCAGCTATAAAACATATCTAAGTAAATGTATTAATACTAGTAATGGCGGCGAGCAGCGACTTATGGCGGGACTGCGATATAATCTGACACTAACACTTTTGATACTTGTTGTGAACCAGTGACACTATTACGGTGATCAGTGCTAAAAATATGCACTGTCACTGTACTAATGGCACTGGCTCAGAAGAGAGCATCTAGGGTGCTCAAAGGGTTAAATGTATGCCTAATCAGTGTTTTATGTACTGTATAAGGTGCTTTTACTAAGGGAAGAGATGGATTTTATCCCCTGGGTGCCGGCAGACATATAGTACATATATTGGCGCCCCCTGCAGGCGAAAGTGCAAAATCATGTGTATATATATATATATATATATATATATATACACACATGACTCTGCACAGGAGAGCTGCCCTGTAGCAGTAAATCTGGTATGGTGTGTCCAGTAACTGGTTGCACTGCACTGACCTCCTTTTGTCAATTTGCGTATTGCCATACAGGGGATTATGGGGAGCTTATATTAAGACAGATATAGGCGCTTACGCTAGTTGTATGTAGATGTAGAGCCCTGGTGTTTAGTCAGGGAGCTCCTCACCAAATTCCTTGTCAGGAGTAGCTACTGTAGTTAATTGCTAGGGATCCATTGTTTTCTCTCTAAATTTGGTTGTATTTTTCTCTTCTACCACAAGGTGGCCGGGCAATTGGTGGTACTAGATATAAGAAGGACAAATCAATGTCAGGTTTTGGGTATATGGGGTATCTCAGGCAATGGGCAGGGGTTTTCTTTAATCCCTTGACCTGCTGGGAGAGCCTATATATTCGGGTGGAGTCAGGTGATTCACGTTCTGTGTCACTCGGACCGTCGTCGAGGTGGTCATATGTAGTCTGCCCCGGGCTTCTAGGCCGGAGATTGGGCCTATCCTGGGGAGTGAGGCTGCCAGGCTGTGTGAGGGCAACACAGGGTTGGGATTGTGGCTGGCAATCCAACCAGAATTGATGGTTCTGCTGGCCAGAGAACCTGTTGTGGTCGAAGGTAGAAGGGAAACTGTTGCCACTAAGGAACCAACCACCTTTGCCAGGGACCACAGTGAGTAACTGAAGCAAGTACCGAAGCAGTATTCTCACCGAATGGGCACAGTGGAGAATCTGGAGACTTAAAGCGGGAGTCCGCCGGGACTCCGCGTTTTTTTTTTTTTTTAAAGTCAGCAGCTACAAATACTGCAGCTGCTGACTTTTAAAATAATGTTTGCTTTTGCAGCAGCTGGCTCCAACAAAATTGCCGCTGGCACCACCGCTAGATTGTTCCCCTTGTGTTCAGTGGAGAGGGGAGGAGGCTCGATCCGTGCAGCCAACCCCGGCTTCTCTTTTCACAATTCTGAAGCCGGGATTAGCTGCATGGTTCGGCCCCTCTCCTCTCCACTAAACACATGGCACTGCTCGTGGAGTTTGCTCTGCTCTTGTCCCTCTCGGTGTAAAGCCCAGGCCAGCAGCGATGTAACTGTAATGTACAGGGGGGGTTACTATGTACAGGGGGATAACTATGCATGGGGGTTACTATGTACAATGGGGGTAACTATGCTCAGAAGGGTATGTATGGGGTGTAACTATGTACAGGGGGGTAACTAGGGGGAGAAGGGTAACATGGTAACTATGTACAGGAGGAGGGGGTAACTATGTACAGGGGGGTAACTATGGCTCTGCCTGGGACACTGATGTAAGGACTAAGGCTGGGGGGAACTGATGTAAGGAAGGACTCTGCTGGGTGCACCTGATGTAAGGACGGACTCTGCGGGGAGCACCTGATGCAAGGAAGGACTCCGCTGGGGGCACCCGATGTAAGGACGGACTCTGCTGGGGACACCTGATGCAAGGACGGACTCTGCTGGTGGCAGGCGACGTGGAAGGTGACACATTCAGGAGTCCCACTGATTCTGCGTTATGGTGAGTTGGATGATTTAATTTTATATTACAATGCAATAATAGAAATATTTCAAGGATGGACTCTGCTGGGGGCAGCTGATGCAAGGACAGACTCTGCTAGGGGCACCTGATGCAAGGACGGACTCTGCTGGGGACACCTGATGCAAGGGCTGACTCTGCTGGGGACACCTGATGTAAGAAGGGACCCCGATAGGGGCACCTGATGCAAGGACGGACTCTGCTGGGGGAACCTGATGCAAGGACGGACACTGCTGTAGACACCTTGCTGGTGGCAGTTGACACACTTAAGGGTCCCACTGGCTCTGCATTATGGTGAGTTGATTGATTACATTTCATATAACAATGTAATAATAGAAATAATGCGCTTCAATCATCCTGACACCATGGTGTTTGGAGTATCTTTATCTGCTGATTGTTAAACTCTGGAATACACACATTTCTATTGTTGTGTAGGATCTGGGGCTGCTGTCCCTCCATCCCTCTCCCTCTCCCCCCCCTTCCCTCTCCATCCCTCATTCATCTCAGACTCTAACCACACCCTCTTTGAGCCACCCCCACTATTTCACTTAAATCACACCCATTCTTGGTGTAACGCATGCCGTGCGGCACATTTTTATTTTGTTTCCATGCCACGCCTACAAACGCATGTCCTGCCCCTAATTATAATGCGATCCTGCCTACAGCCAAAAAAGTGTCCCTAAATTTTTTTACAATGTTGGCAACTATGGGAGAGTTGACCCAAAGGTGCCAACCAAGGCGAAAGCCAAGAGAAATTATCTCTTGGCCGAAGAGTGTTCAACCATCTCAGATTCTGACATTTCGTCTGATAACTAGCAATGTGCAGGAAGATGAGACACCTGCTACTACTACTGCGAGTGTGCGGATTATGCTGTTAGCCAATGCAGCTCCGCCGATCAGCATTGCCAGGTCCTTTGAGGAGGATCCAGGGAATCAATGGGTTCCCGCAGCTCGGCCTATTGCACTCCTACCAAGCTCCAGAGCGGATCACAAGCTGGAGGTGGTTGCTGGATATCCAGTTCAGCATGCCCCAGATGCTCGGGTTCTATCTGGGTGCAGAGACCCTAAAACCCTGCCTCGGCTGTTCAATATCCAATGCATAATAATTAAGAAAGTAGCAGAAAATTACGGTCATGGGCGTAGCGTAAGGGGTTGCAGGGGTCACAATCGCAACCCCGCCCCTAGGTCCAGGGGGCCCCAGCAGCCTCCCTGTCATATTATCATATCCTCCACAAAGTCCACCTCTGATCTGCCCTAGGGCCCCATAGCCACGCTCCAGTACTGGGCTTCTACTTTGCCTTCTACAGTCCGCACCCCTCCAATCTCATTGGCTGGGGAGAAGCTGTGAGACATTCCCTGAATGGAGAGGAGCACGAGGTGAGAACAGCCCAGGATGGGGACGTGTCTGTGCTGTGGAATGGTAACCTGGAATGGAGGAGGAGAGTGCCGTCCTATAGCCATGATGGGACCGATGTCACTAGTGAGGTAAGACACCACTCAGTGACTTCTGGTCACCAGCTGGGATTCCCTGTGCCCCCCCCCCCCCCACTCGGGGATGTCCGCTTACCCCAATTCCCTGACAACTGGGGAAAAGACACACACCTCCGGGAGGTGACCTTCTCCCAACACCTGCCAACACTGACAGAGAAACCTTCAGAAATTGCTAAAACAAATCCCTTAACACCTCATCAGGGGGCCCCTGAAGGGCTACAGGCTCCAGACTTTGTCACATGGCTTTGCCCTCCCAGATCTAAGTTGAACCCCCCCAAAGCCCCCTGACCACCCTGTTAGGTGTGACCTCAACAAGTCACCTATTTGTCAGGTTATGTTACCGTTTCCCAATTGTTAGTTAGAGTTCTTATCTGAGCAAAGAGACACAGAAGTATTCAGTATTTCTGCTCAGAAGTCCGTCGTTAACTCTGACTGTCTCTGACTGACTGTGGCTCTGAGGCTTGTTTATTACATCTTTTATAGACAGAAAAGGGCAAACATCAGCAAATGTAAAAAAACAACATTTTCAAAGTAAAGACAATTCTCCGGGTGTTATCAGCTGATAAGACAATCTTCTGGGCGTAGACTGCTTTTTAGGGCTGATGCGGCCTCTTCTTGATGAGTACGTGACAATAGATGACGAATCCTTATTTTACAGAGAGAAATACAAGTAATTAGTAAGACATAAGGTCAACCATTTTGTTTCAACATATACCTTAATCCTTACATTTCCCCCTTTGACATCACCCCTCCCTCTTGCCCTGGGTCCACCTGAACAAGTTCTAGTCAGCCTATATCCAGAGTACTCTCCCTGACCGCGAGTTGTCAGAGGGGTATACACCCATCCCCCTGGACAGTACCAACATCTAAAATTCAGGAAGAGTGGCTTTTCTGACAGATGGGTGATGTCAAGAAACTAAATCTACCTATCTTCACAAAAGTTCCATCTTTTCCGCATCATTTACCTTGGCTTTCTTGCAAAAGCATATGAGCAGTTTAAAGCATGCATAAAAGAAAAATACGAATAAGAGCACCACTATAATCGTCATTGCTGCCTTCTTAACCCAAGAGAATAACCCTGAGAAACTAAAAGTTCCACCAAACGGATCCCAGTCGCGACCAATATTTCGGGCCTTCTCTTGTAAATTCTTTACTTCCGTACGGTGTTGTGCAATGATGTCATAATAATCAGGTACCTCAATGCTGGTGTTATGTATCCAAGTACAGCACTCATAGTCCTCAGTAGTTTCACAGAGTCCTGTCAATGCTGCACTCATACTTTCAATTGCTAATTCATGTAATTCTAATTGTTGTCTGATGGCTCTGGTCTCCAGATTTAACTTAGTAATGTCATCAGAGTTTTTCTCCAAAACATCATTAATAATTCCTGTATAATTATTTAGTCGTTTCATTAAGTCTATACCCCATCCTGTCCAGGACGGGAACCAAGCCCATGCCATGTCCTTCTTCAGGAATATTTCTCTTTTACTACGATACCTGAGGGGATATCTAGGATGCATGCTAGCTTCTAATAGGTGATCACCTCGTTCATCACCTACTACTCCCATTACTGGTACTAAACTTGCGAGGTAGCACCATCCCTGAGCTCTTCTAGGTATCCAAGTATAACATTTATCCTCACAACAGATGTATATATTATTTCCCAGTGCTACTGATCTTGAACTGATATCATTTCTATAACGAGAGGTGTATCCATAGAGGGATAAGTTGGATACTAACCACCTAACATTATTATCCACAATGTTAGTGAGGAAGTCAGATAATGTCTGGTGTGTGCTGGAATTACTGGGATAGAAGCTTCCATTTAATACGACAATGGACAAATTAAACTTGCTGTCTTGGCATTCTCCATTTCCTCCCGTTGTGTTCCCTAAGTTGAAACACCAATCAGGGAAAAAGGCGAGACCATTTGACTTAAACATTACTGTCTCACTGGTATTTGTTCTAATTATGTTAATGCTACTGTTAGCAAGATCAGTATAGTTTATAGGAACTGCCATCAGTGGTATACTTGCTGTGCTGGGGTGTAATTTGCTACAAATCCAACATTTCTCATATCCTGACTTCTGGGCATAAGCATATTTAAACTTCAGTAATAACATTTTTTTAGAAAATCCTTCATCCTTGTGTATTTTATTCTGTGAGGTAACCAAACTATTAGCCAGAATTACTGAAACAATAAAAAGATACATGTTGTCATTTGCCAACTGGCTCCTTTTTACAATGAGAAGCGTGGATCCAGGTAGGTTTCCCTTCCAATTTCACTGAGGTTGCTGTAATCAATAGCACCTGGAAAGGACCTTCAAACCTTGGTTCCAGTGTCTTTCTGGTATGTTTCTTTACATACACATAGTCTCCTGGTTGTAGATCGTGTGTACCTGTGACAGAATTAGGGTCTGGAAGAGAAGAATACACACTCTTGTGGATTTTAGTCAGACGTTGTTGCAACTGTATTACATACGTAGTTAAACTATCACATTGTAATTGCATACTTTGAGGAAAATATAAACCTAATCTAGGTGCACTTCCAAACAGTATTTCATATGGGGATAACCCAGTTTTTCCTGTTGGGGTGTACCTAATAGAGAACAAAGCTAAGGGTAGGCACTCAGGCCATGGTTTATTTAACTCTTGCATAGCTTTTTGTATTTTCAGCTTGATTGTACCATTTACTCTTTCTACTGATCCTGAACTCTGTGGGTGGTAAGGAGTATGAAAACTTTGTTGAACCCCTAACATTGCCATCACATTTTGCATTATTTCTCCCGTGAAATGTGTCCCCCTATCTGATTCTATTGTTTCTGGGAGACCAAACCTAGGTATCAGCTTAGTAATCAGTTTCTTGGCGGTGGCTTTTGCCGTTGCTGATTTCACAGGATAACTTTCGGGCCAGCCTGAAAATAGGCAGATGCACACGAGAACAAATTCAAAGGGGCCGCTCTTAGGCATTTGTATGTAGTCAATCTGCAGTCTCTGAAAGGGATATTGGGCCCGGACCTGATGTTTACGTGGGGTTTTCACTCTCTGTCCCGGGTTATTAATCAGACAGATTTGGCATGCAGCACAGTAGTTCCTTGCAGTACTACTGAATCCAGGGGCTAGCCATCCTTGGCTTACAATCCTATACATAGAATTGGAGCTGACATGAGTGGGTAAGTGAACAGCCGCTGCCATTGCGGGGTATAGAGAACCGGGTAGACATATTTTGTCTCCTTCTCTCCATACATTGTCAAGGCCTGGTGCAGCTCCCTCTTTAACCCAACGGTCCTTCTCAATAGCCCCTGCTTGTTCCTGTAGTTCCATTAGCTGCTGCCATGTGGTTTCGGGCATACTCACCTGTACCGTGGCTAAGGTCTCAGGGCTTACTTCCCCTAGAGCTGCCTTCTTTGCAGTTAAATCTGCAAATGCGTTTCCTTTTGCCTCAGTTGTTTTTGCGCTCGTGTGTGCCGCTATCTTCATGATGGCTACTCTTATAACCTTTTGAAGATTGTTCAGGACTCTTTTGATTCCTTCACCATGTTTAACAGGTGTGCCTGCTGCTGTAAGGTAACCTCTAGCTTTCCATATGTGGCCATAATCATGTGCCACACCGTAGGCGTATGCGGAATCAGTGTAAATGTTCCCTTCTTGTCCCTCCAAGTGTTCTAGGGCTTTCTCTAGAGCGGTTAGTTCCGCTTCTTGTGCCGACATGTGTGCTGGTAGTGACTTTGCCTCAATTACCTGTGTGTCCGTTACCACAGCATAACCTGTGTGATATTTACCTTTGTCATCGGCAAATCTACTACCATCTATGTACAGTGTGTGTTCTGCATTTGCAATGGGTATGTCTGTGACATGTGGGAACCCCGTGGTTTCTTGTTCCATAAGTTGAAAACAATCGTGTTCATCAGATGTTATGTCATGAAATGAAAGTGTGTCAGAATCCTGAGTATCTTGTGCTGTATCTACACCATTATCATCATTACTCCCCCCTGTCAAATCTGTCTGTAATGGTAAAAGCTGTGCTAAGTTAAAAGAAGTGCATCGCTGAAAGGTAACATTGGGGGGTAGGAGCAAAGTGCATTGTAGACGCAGCTGCCTTGCCATTGATATGTGTTTTGGTTGGACCTGTGATAAGATGGCGTGTATGTCATGTGTGGTATGTACCACTACAGGATTGTCTAAGACAATTTCTGAGGATTTGTCAATGATAATTGACACTGCTGCAACTGCTCGTACACAGGACGGTGATCCTCTAGAGACAGGATCGAGAGCCGCCGAGAAGTATGCTACCGGCCTTTGTTTGATGTGTTGTTGTGTCAACACCCCTGTTGCGTGTCCCGTGATTTCAGCAATGTACAAATGAAATGTTTTGGTATAATCAGGGATCCCGATCGCAGGTGCCGAAATCAGTAACCTTTTTAAGGTGCTAAAAGATTCATGACCTGCTTCTGTGAGTACATAGGGTACTATTTTCAAGCAATCATATAATGGCTGCATCAGAGAACTGGCATGTGGTATCCATTGTCTACAATATGATACCATTCCCAGAAACATACGAAGTTGCTTAAAATTGCGTGGGATATTCATTTGTCTTATGGCCTGGACTCGGTCTTCAGTGAGATGTCGAGTACCCTGGGATATACAGTGGCCCAAAAAGACAACCTTTTTCTGACATACCTGTAACTTAGTTCTATTCACCTTGCACCCTTTTTCAGCCAGGAATTGTAACAATGATAGAGTGGCTTTTAAACAAGTATCGTTATCCGGACAACATAACAATAGGTCATCTACATATTGCAACAATACACAAGTGTCAGGCGGTAGCCATTCTCCTAACACTGTCTGCAGGGCTTGTGAGTATAGAGTTGGCGAATGCGCCATTCCTTGAGGTAGGCGTGTCCAGGTTAGCTGACGGTTTCGAAGGCGGAACGCGAACCATGGTTGACATTCCTCCGCCAGGGGTACAGAAAAGAAAGCATTTGCCAAGTCTACAACTGTAAATGAGGAGCTATCTGATGGTATTTCTGACAGTAAGGTATGCGGGTTCGGTACTAATGGCGTTATTGGGGCCAATATTTTGTTTATTGCCCTTAAGTCCTGTACCATCCTATACCTTATTGGGCCATCCCCCAATGTCTTTTTCTTAACTGGATACAATGGGGTATTGGCTGGTGATTGTATTTCTTTTAATGCTCCACTTTTAAGTAGAGCCTCCACTTGTAGTTCTATAGCTGCTTCCTGGGGCGCACTGAGTGGGTACTGTTTCTGCTGAGGGAGAACTGCTCCTGGAATCAGCTGTAGAGTAACCGGGGGTATGGGCAGAAGCCCAACGTCTGCTGGATGTGTTTCCCATAACCCTTCCGGAAGGCTAGACAGAATTTGGTCTATTTCCGGTGAGGGCGTATTGGACGGTTCTGGTTCTTCTTCCAAGCATTGTATTTTACTACAGATTTCTATACCCTCTGGGTCATCTCCTATTGCTAGGGTGACCATGCCATCTGGGTGATAAGTAATGTTCGCTCCTATTTTCTGAAGAATGTCTGCTCCTAATAAATTAGTGGGAGCTCCTCTGGAAATCAAAAAGCGTGACAAAAACATGTGATTTCCTATCTTTACTTTTAAAGGTTTAGTCAGTGGGGCATCAGTCAGGAGTCCGTCATAACCACTTATGGGTATGGTGTCACGGGACGTCATGTGTGGAGGGACTACTGAATCAGACAACAGACTGCGTGACGCTCCTGTGTCAACCAAACAAGGAATATGTTTACCTTCCACCTTCATCAACATGTGGAGCATTTTGTTCTCTGATTCAGCTAGGACTGGGGCAAGTCATGCGGTCGGATCGTCCCTATCATTGGTACGCCTCTGTCTGTAGTCCCTCGTGTCTCTGTCCGTGTTTCCTTCCTGTTCGTCTTTTATCCTTTTCCTACAGTCTCTTTTTATATGTCCCACCTTGTTGCAGTAATAACAGGTAAGAGGTTTACGGGAGGAATTCCCTCCTTCATTGACCCGGGCAACAGTGTTAACTCCCGGTGTCCTTCTGGGTTTAGTTTCTGCTAAATCAGCCTCTATGCCTTGTGCTTTCTGCAACAATGTTCCTCTGTCCCGTATGGCTCTCCATTCGGGAGTACATGCCTTCAGTTTGTCACCTATTTGGGGTACTAGTCCTTCCATAAACTGTCGATTGAAAGCCCTAATGGTGACGGGTAAGGCTAAATCTAGACCTTCGTCAGCCATCATGCTTTCCATGTTGAGGTAAAATTCTGTAACAGTCTGACCTGGGGCCTGTTTTATGGGCGCTGTCGAACCCCTTTCCTGCTGTTTCCCTTGGCAAAATTCTCGTAACTGAGCAATAAACAGGGGTCTAGAGTCTATATGACGAGGGTGTACTCCTGGTGGATCTGCCGCTGGATCCCCTTGTGGTCTATGTGGAGCAATTTCATTCATAAATTGATTAAACATCGTTAGTGTCATTTTATGTCTACATATATCTTCCCCATCTTGCCAAGTCGCTTCATGTGTGTCTAGTAATTGTGTCCCGAATCTACAGAATGCGGCAGGTTTTGCTACGGGATCAGGAGCATTCTGTATTAATGCCATAAGAGTGTCAGCCGACCAAGGTGTCCATGTCCTCAGAACGACTTGTCGGGTCACTGTAGGTGGCTGTCCTGCTTGACCCGCATTTGGATTATTTACTTGTATTACCCTAGTCCGACTATGGACTGGAGCTAGGGGCTCTGGTCTTTGAGCGCCGCAATGTACACATTCCTGTGCCCAGTCTGGGTTCTGGATACCGCATACTCGGCATACCCATCCTCTTCCTCTTAAGGAAGGATAAAGTTTTGGTCTTTCATTACCTGGTGTGGTAGTGTTATAAGGAGGTGGAGTATCTCCCGTATTTACCCTATCGCCGGGAGCAGAAGGAAGACTTTTGCGTCGGACCTTCATATCCCATCCACCCTTTTCCTGACAATACTCCCATCCCTCCTCTTTGGCCCTGTTGGAAACCTTAATTAAACATTGTATTTGTGATACCCATCCGTTCTGCAATATCTCTCCCTGTCTGTCTTTCTTTATTTCTTCCCAACCTTCTACACTTAGCCCATTTTCTCCATCCATCCCCAATTTCTTGAGAATCCTATTTGTGCCCTGTGCCTTATCCTTCCCATACAACATTGTAATTATGTCTTTAACAGCATAACATTTCTGAGATTCCTCCTGGGGTTTACCATGTGTCTGGCCCATTTTGACAGTCCTGCCTAGGTGGCGTTTGGATCACTTACTAAGTGTCTCGTTGCCTTCTCCTCCTAGGGTGCCAAAATACTAAAAAACCTCTCCTATATGAGATCGAATTACTTTATATGCTAGCCAACTGACAAATATTATGACCAGACTGACAGCTACAACATATACAAGCATTCCCTTTTGGTGGCCAAACACATATGACTAGGTCTCCGGGACTTTGTGGAGACCTTATTTCCGTCCCATTACCATGGAATCTCTCAGCATTCGTTTCTTATTCCTGCTTTATTGAGGCAGTCAGGACTTATACTTTCAACCCGTTTTTAGGCTCATGAATCAAAAAGCGTATATCAAACTTAAGTGTCGGACCCCCAAAGTACTCTTACGAGTTAAGGGCGCATTCCGTTACCCATTGGGATGATATATGTTTCAATTCACACCATACAAACAGGGCTTATCTCATTCACAACAGACAGATGACAAGTAGACAGACAAGAAACAACGGTAACATAAGCCAAAATATTAAGTTCAAGACCCGCCTACTACAGAGGTTGGTGTTTACCTGAAGAACAATTCAGACAGATCAGGTGGGCACAAATCTAAGAAGCACAGAGTTTATAAGAAAATAAAGCTTTTCTTACCTGCGCAGGATTTGTCTGTGGTTCTTTGATGTGCCCGACCATTTCGTTCCGTCCTTATGTTCGTTCGCCTCTTGTAGTTTCTTCAGCGAGTCCCTATTCGCGGCGCCAGAAATGTTAGGTGTGACCTCAACAAGTCACCTATTTGTCAGGTTATGTTACCGTTTCCCAATTGTTAGTTAGAGTTCTTATCTGAGCAAAGAGACACAGAAGTATTCAGTATTTCTGCTCAGAAGTCCGTTGTTAACTCTGACTGTCTCTGACTGACTGTGGCTCTGAGGCTTGTTTATTACATCTTTTATAGACAGAAAAGGGCAAACATCAGCAAATGTAAAAAAAACAACATTTTCAAAGTAAAGACAATTCTCCGGGTGTTATCAGCTGATAAGACAATCTTCTGGGCGTAGACTGCTTTTTAGGGCTGATGCGGCCTCTTCTTGATGAGTACGTGACAATAGATGACGAATCCTTATTTTACAGAGAGAAATACAAGTAATTAGTAAGACATAAGGTCAACCATTTTGTTTCAACATATACCTTAATCCTTACAACCCCCTCTGCCATGGATACTATGCCCGGCTGCTGAGCTCCTTTCCCATTACAGCACTCTATATGGCTCCTCCTCCGCAGGGCTGAAATCACATTCCTTTACAACACAGCCAGTTAGCCATGATCTGCATAGGGTGTATCTGCCTACTGCAACCACACTGCCGTTCCGACCAGAGAATTTAACAGGTCAGAAGGACAACATAAAAGTCAGAAACATCCTCTGAAGACTAAGAGACTGTGTGTAATGGAATGTGATTCCAGCCCTGTGTATTATGGGGGGGGGGAGGAGCTGTATACAGTGCTGGGATGGGAAAGGAGCTCTGCCAAGTGACCTGCCAGTGGTCCCTGTTCTCTGATTCTCCAGCGGTGATCCCTGTCCTCTGATGTAAAGAGGAACTCTGGGAACTCAAAACTCTTAAGCCACTTTGAGTATCTTGGCTTGTGGTGGATGTATCTGCATGCACAGTGGAAGTGGTGCGTAGTAATGAGGGGGGTCCAGGTCAACTTTTGCATCGGGGGCCCACGAGCTTCAAACTACGCCTCTGTGTGGTGCGACTGCTGTTTACATAAGTATGCAGGACCTACATTCGTGTTTACATTTGTGATTGAGCATGGGTGTATGGGGCGCTTACATTCTTTGTTTTACATTGTACTTTTTGGCTGTAGCATATGCTCTTTTTTGAGAAATCTGGGGACAATTGTGCCCATATCTCTCCTCTGGCCTGCAAAGCATGTGATCAAAGCAAGATCAGTTTGATCAGATGCTGTACAAGCCAGTAATGGCTTCTAATCAAACTAAAAGTAATGTAACAGAAGAGGGGAAGGAACTCTTTCATGATGATTGCGATTAGAGCGGTTATATCGGTTACCGGGCTCCCCGATGGGACAGGAGAGCCCAGTAAAGGTGGAGGGAGGGGAGGTCCCCATTCCTCCATCTGTAAAAGTGATCCAGAGTCTGTAGAGCCACTTGGATCATTTTTTCCAAATAGGGATACACTCACAGAAAAAGAATAATACCAAGACCATTGTAGCTGCATTGATCCTGATCCTGCTGAACTGGCTGAGATTCAAACCATGTATGGGCAGGCTGATTGCACCCAAGCTGATTGATCGATGCACTTGGGTACAACTAGCCTGTTGGATTTTTCATGAGATCATTGCCAGAGGTTATAGCCACTAGCAATATTCACTGTGGCTCTCCCCGCGAGGAGAACACAATAGCTTCACGGGATGGATTCCCCCTGGGGGAATTCACCTATTTTCTTTCCTGCAACCACAGGTTGAAACTCTAACCATCTATGGCTGGCTTAACAGTCATTGGAGTTGCACCTGCTCTGACTAGATGCTACAAGGTTGGAACCAGACCTGCGTTCCGGTGCATTGTGTTTACAACAAATAAAAATAAAAAATCTTACACACACTATTTATTTTGATTTAATTTTATTAAATGTTTTGCACAATATAACAATAAAGTATATACATCATTTCTTCTGCCATGATGCACCACAATGTATGGTAGTGCGTTAATCTGCATTATGTTGTGTTGCACTGCATGTGTGATGGAAGTGCGTTGGGTCAATGTGTTGGGGTACCATTGACGATGGATGGCACTGCAACACATAAATATACATAATTGATGAGGATGAGGATACCAACCCCTAACATTTAGTATATTTTTTACTAACAATAGGCACCTCAACGAATCTTTACTGATACTTGTAATGTGTATTAACATAGGTTGCAGTAATGCACATTTACCACAACACAAAGGTGTGATTTGGCGCTTAACCACTTGCTTACTGGGCACTTAAACCCCCCTCAGTCCCAGACCAATTTTCAGCTTTCAGCGCTGATGCACTTTGAATGACAATTGCGCGGGAATACAACACTGTACCCAAATGAAATTTTTATCATTTTTTTTCCCACAAATAGAGCTTTCTTTTGGTGGTATTTAGTTACAGCTCGAAGTTTTTTATTTTTTGCTAAACAAACAAAAAAAGATGCAAAAATAAAAATAAAAAATCATGTTTTAATAGTTTGTTATAAAATTTTGCAAACGGGTAATTTTTCTCCTTCATTGAAGTGCGCTGATTAGGCGGCACTGATGGGCTGCATTGGTGGGCACTGATGGGCTGCATTGGTGGGCACTGATAGGCTGCATTGGTGGGCACTGATAGGCTGCACTGGTGGCCACTGATAGGCATAGTTAAGGCGGCACTAATAGGCACAGATAAGGCGGCACCGATGGGCACAGATAAGGCGGCACTGATGGGCAAAGATGGGCACAGATAAGATGGCATGGATGGGTGGCACGGATAAGTGGCACGGATGGGTGGCACGGATGGGCACTGATAGGTACCACTGATAGATGGCACTGATGGGCACTGATGGGCACTGATAGGTGGCACTGATAGGTGGCACTGCTGGGCACTGATGGGCGGCACTGCTGGGCACTGATGGGCGGCACTGCTGGGCACTGATGGGCGGCACTGGGGTGCAGCACCTTTGAGGCACATTGTGGGCACTGTGGGTGGAACTGTTGGTGGCACTGCTGGATGGCACTGTGGGTGGCACTGTGGGTGGCACTGTGGGTGGCACTGTGGGCACTATGGGCACTGCTGGGTGGCACTGATGGGGGGCACTTACTTTTATTCAGGATGGCACTGCGGTGGGCAGGTGGGCACTGGCAGGGGGCAGGTGGTCAGCTGTATTGCTGGCCGTGATCGGGACTGATGTCCCGATCACGGCCGCCGGTGATCGGCTTTTTTTTTCTCTCCTCACGCTGTCAGCGCGAGGAGGAATAATAGCCGATTACCGGCTCTGTTCTATCACATGATCAGCTGTCATTGGCTGACAGGTGATCACGTGATAAGGGGTCGGGATCGACCCCTTGCACGGATCGGTGATCAGGCGAGTCTCACGGACTCGCCGATCTCAGGGCGCGCGCAGGCCGCTCGTACCCGGGACGACGTCAATAGACGTAGTCCCGGAAAAGTAGATCCGCGCTAATGCCGTCATTTGGCAATAGCGCGGATCCCAAGTGGTTAAGCATGGCAGTTCACAGAACAATCCAAAACACAAAATTCCCCAGAATACTTACCAGCTAGCCAGCATAATATAAAGAAAAAAGTCTAAACTGTTTCCACAATTTACATTGGATGCAAATATATGTGAAGCCGCACTGCCACGTCAAGGCCCCTCTGCAAAGTGCGGTCCCTAACGCTAACGTTTCCAAATTGAGAAATATATAGCAAGAAATAAATTGAGTGTCTAAACTAGTTCAAAAATGTGAAAACAGAGGTTTTTGTTATATATTTGCATTCATAAGTGAAGCTACATAGCGCTCCCAGGGATCCCATTGGATCTTCCTTATGGCTTGTGCTTGGTCACCGTGAGATCCCATATGATTGGGATTTCTCTGTTCCTCTAATGTAATGTTTCCAGGATATATATATATGCCTGTTACCCCTCTAAGCCCTTGTACACACGGTCGGAGAATCCGTCGGAATGTGTCCTATCGGATCGTGTTATCGGATAATCCGACTGTGTGTGGTATGCATCGGACTGATTCCGTCGGAATATCCGTCGGACCCAATTTTCCAACATGTTGGAAATATTTCCCGACCAACTGGGCCGATCGGACATACTCGGATTATGTGTAGAGAATTTTGATCGGACCAAGTGCCACGCATGCTCAGATCAAATTCCTACATTATAGCTATTGGCTACTAGCCTGAATGTAGTCCCATCGTAACGAAATTACGTCATCACCTTCTGAAAGATCGGATTTTTCGCCAACTTTGTCCGACCGTGTGTATGCAACAGTTTCGGACAAGATCCGACGGACAAAATCCGAAGAATTTGGTTGTGGAAATCTCCGACCGTGTGTACAGGGGCCCAGTCTTAGGTGTTCGTAGTGATACTGGTGTTTAGAAAGTCTCTAGCACTCGAAAATATTATTCCCACTTATTGTGAAAACATTTCATATTATTCCAGCCACTGTTTTATTGCTGGTTCGACAATACCAGATGATAAAAAAAAAACTGGCCTCCAACCTCCCCTTAGCCAGTCCAACACACGCCTAAAAAGTATCAGCCTCCAACCTCCCACAGATCACTGTGGCACGCCTTCTGGACCCGATCGGCCCATCCTTCTGGAGGCTGAACGGCCCACTCTTCTGGAGCCTGAACAGCCCACCCTTCTGGGGCATGAACGTTCCACCCTTCTGGAGCCTGAATGGCCCATCCTTCTGGAGCCTGAACGGCCTACTCTTCTGGAGCCAGAACGGCCCACTCTTCTGGATCCAAAATGGCCCACTTTTCTGGAGGCAGAATGGCATACTCTGCTGGAGCCTGAATGGCCTTCTCTGCTGGAGCTTCTCCTTGTCCCCTCCCATCCTCTATCCCCCCCCCCCACCCTTGTCCTCTCCTCTATCCCTCCCATCTATCTCTTTGTCCCTTCTTCTATCACCCTAAAAAACCCCATCCCCTTAATCCCTATCTCCCTTCCCTCTCTATTTCCCTGTCCCCTCCTCTATCTCCTTAACCTCCCCTCTACCCACCTGCCCCACTGGTGGCATGATCCGTTATGCAGACAAAGTTCAAGACGGGCGCCAATTAGTGCCAAGCCCTGCTGTCCGGATATAGAGCAGGTTGGGAACAATTTATTCTGTCTGCCAGGAATGATCACTGTCGTGGTCTGAATGTTGGTCCATGGTGGCCATTTCTTCTTCTCTCTGCCAGGAATGATTGACTCTTATGCAGCCTCTTTCAGTAATCTCTATTTTCCAGCATAGGATAACACTGGGCCGCCTTGGTAATCTCCTTGGCAATTGCAGACCATTAAGATCCACACAGTAGGTGAGATTATTTATCAGGAGGGTGGCGGCTGCGATCCACTCAGAGAGGACATCGATGTCAAACAATATTTCCTGCCATTCAGGGGCCCAGAAATCACGGTTGATAAACAGACAAAAGAGTGCGGCAAAAATAATGGTTATGATGGCGTTAACCATTCTAATGAGGAACATGGGCCGGCTGCTGATATTGAGCTTATACTGCAATTTAGCCAGCCAGATGTTATGGATTGTCGCTCCTACAAAGGACAGGACTGTCCCGATCCTATGTGGCAATGGCCTGGAATTCAGTGGGCTTGCGCCAACCATAAATGTTCCAACGCAGCTGATCCATCCGATCGCTAAGATGGCGTTCCGTGCCCGGGGGTGGCGATTCTCTGATCCTATGGAGAGGTGTTTGTACATATAGTACTTGATGATGGCATCAAGAGCAGCCGCCAATGCTAGAACACCAAAGAAAATGGACTTCTCCGGTTCAAAGCATCCGGTATTGCTGATGTACATTACATAATTATCATGATGATGATATTCAATGGTGAGGATAAATGTTGTTATTAATCCCACACTGACCAAAATGGACCAAATAATTGGTAGAAAAGCCAATCTGTTCATTTTTAAATTCAAATATGATTTGAAGTGAAAATAAAAGTCCTTCAACTCAATACAACGTGGAGCTGATTAATCTGTGTGCTTTCTCTACTCTCTGCAGCTGTAGAATGAGGCTGGTAGCTGTGTGTGTGCTCTTATATTGGAAGACAAGCTATGATGTCATAGTGACTGCCCAGTCACTATGATGTCATAGTGACTGGGCAGTTATTTTAACTGACAATTTTTCCAAGTCCCCCCTCCCCCCCCCCCCCTTTTCCAACTGCCGCCTACTAACTGCCTTTCTTTTTAACAAGCCTTGCATGTCACTTATTACAGGCTGCATAGCAAGACCACTTACTGTTATTTCACATATATATTATTATTCTTATTATATCCAAATTTACCACCCTAACTCCTCCCACAGCTTTTACACTACATAGACAGTTATATGCCATATATATATGTTATATACCAAAACATGCGGATTGTTCCCAATTGGTGTGCTATTACTTTGTGGAACGTTTTGACGAATGGTTCGCAAAATATCGTCATTTTTGGGGAGAAATTTGCCCCATAGGAATGAATTGTGAAATGATGGGAGGTGACAAAAGCTGACCCTCCCATGATCAGCCAAAACATTATGACCACCCCATGAAAAAAAACTAAATTTGAAAAACATAATTTTTGTAAAAAACAAAATAAGAATTTTTGAAAAAAAAAAAATGTGAAAAAAAATAAGAATTTTTGAAAAAAACCTTTTTTGGGAAAAAACATTTTTTTTAAAAATAATTTTTGAAAAGAAAATAATTTTTGAAAAAAATATAATTTTTGAAAAAAAACTGAAAAAAAAAATTAGAAAAATTTTTTTTTGGGGGGTTTTTTATTGATGTCTACGCCACTTTAGGGAAAGTCACTCCCTTTGTTTTTCATGTTTACCATTTCCACCAAAAGTGAAAGAAAATTCCAGATTTTTGGTTGTCACCAGAACAGGAAATAGAGGGGTAATCTTCAAATGGGGACACTAGTTCTGGTGACACCGGGGGATGATGTCACTTTGAGGGATTTCTCTCACTTCTTTTTTGGCTATGGGAAAGGAAGTGAAGGAAAATACCTCCGATGGGGACACAGATGGCAAAGAAAACCTGACAGAGGTTATAGCCCTCCTTTACTCTATTGTAAGTGAAAAAAAAAAATTTGTCTTTAGTTCTATTTTATCTGGTATGTGGAGGATGGGGGGGACTCAGTCTAAAAGAGGGTGCAGTATATTAAACGTGGGGCTATGGGGGGAGGGGTGTAGTGTCTGCAGACCCGAGCAACTGTCACTGCCGGGGGGGGGGGGGAGGGGTGAGCGCTCAGATAGTCATTTTGAGGGTCATTTTAGCCTTTTCACTGTTGGGCATTTTTTTCCCATTTTTGCACATGTAATAAATGCTGATTTCTGCTCTCCCAGCGTTCCATAGTTGGTGAAATGATGAAGGCCCCACTCACACCTCTGACATACACCTGGATGGCAAACACCCATTTTTCATTTTTACGCCCAGCAAGTATAGAGCAGCCCATTGATTTCAGTGCGCTGCCCTATGCGCGGCAAGCGTGGCAAAGTCATTTATGGTGTGTTTCGGTTTGTTTTATTTACCGCGGAATTTGCCGCATTTGCTGTCTCGGCGTCTCACGTTTTGGCGTGACATTTACAATAAATGGCACTACAAGCGCGAGGCACATATTTTTGCATGTTCCGGAATTGCGTGGAAACGTGCATTTCTGTGCACATTACTGGAATGTGGAGATGTGACCAGAGACTAACTTATATGGTGGAAATTTGTCACAGCGGCATGCCGTGTTCCCTCATATTTCCATTTTTTCCTCTTTTGTTCCAATTTTTCAGTTTTCCCCAAGTATGGGGCATGAGTGATTGTACATACAGAGCAGGAGATCTATGGACGGGGGAAGGGTGTTCAGTAGATCAATAGAACATATGACTGGAGCCAGGGCCAAGACTGGGGGGGTCACATGACCTGGGCACTATGCTCGGGGGCAGGACGCAGGTGACAGCTGCAGCCTCCCTCTCCCAGCACCTCCCCCACAACACTACATCCAGGGCCGGCACCACTGATAAGCGAGGTAACCGACACCTCAAATCTCATCTCATTGATTGGACTCCAGTTGGCTGACACCTCACTCCAATTAGCTCTTTGAGATCTAACTAGTCTATGGGGTTCACATACTTTTTCCACCTGCACTGTGAATGTTTACATGGTGTGTTCAATCAAAACATGGTAACATTTAATGCTTTGTGTGTTATTAGTTTAAGCAGACTGTGATTGTCTATTGTTGTGACTTAGATGAAGATCAGATCACATTTTATGACCAATTTGTGCCAAAATCCATATCATTCCAAAAGGGTTCACATACTTTTTGTTGCAACTGTATATGCAAAGTGCTATATACATTGGTGGCGCTATATAAGTACCATATATAATAATAATGTTCTAGTGAGCCCACCCTCCCACCCTACAGTTAAAACATGCTGAGGGAACACAGTTAACCTTTTTATCGCCCCCTCCTGCAGTGTTTAACCCCTTCCCTGCCAGTGACATTTACACAGTAATCAGTGCGTTTTTATAGTACTGATCGCTGTATAAATGCCAATGCTCCCAAAATAGTGTCAAAAGTGTCCGATCTGTCTCCTGCAATGTCGCAGTCATGATAAAAATCACAGATCGCCGCCATTACTAATAATAAAAAAAATTATTACTAAAAATGCCATAAATCTATCCCCTATTTTGTAGACGTGATAACTTTTGCGCAAACCAATCAATATACACTTATTGCGTTTTTTTTTGTTTTGTTTTTTTACCAAAGAAGAGCACTGATGATGAGGCTGCACTGATAGGTTGCACTTATGGGCACTGATTGGTGGCACTAAAGCCCATCAAGTTCAACCATAAAAATAGATAAATAAATAATATCATACAATCCCATATACACAATCCTATAGCCACAGTTGATACAGCAGGGGAAAAAATTCCTTCCTGATCCCCCGAGAGGCAATCGGATTTTCCCCGGATCAACTTTCCCTATAAATGTCAGTACCCAGTTATATTATGTACATTTAGGAAATAATCCAGGCCTTTTTTAAAGCAATCTACTGAACTGGCCAGAACCACCTCTGCAGGGAGTCTATTCCACATTTTCACAGCTCTTACTGTGAAGAAACCTTTCAATATTAGGAGATGAAATCTCTTTTCCTCTAGGCATAAAGAGCGACCCCTTGTCCTCTGTGTTGACCGTAAAAGTGAATAACTCAACACCAAGTTCACTATATGGACCCCTTATATATGTGTACATGTTGATCATATCCCCCAATCTTCTCTTCTCAAGAGAGAATACATTCAATTCCTCTAATCTTTCCTCATAGCCGAGTTCCTCTATGCCTCTTATCAGTTTGGTGGCACTGATGGACACTGACAGGTGACACTGATGAGGAGGCACTGATGGGCACTGATTGGCAACACTGATGGGCAGTGATTGGCAACACTGGTGGGCACTAATCGGCAACACTAGTGGACACTGATAGGCAGCACTTGTGGGCACTGTTGGAACTGCACTGATTATCAGGACATTGAACTGATGAATGATAAATAGAGAAGGAAAAGATTAGTGGCGAGTAAAGTCAGAACAAATTGAGGAGACATTCCAGTAAACAGATTAGGAACATTGGATTCTTCTCCTCAGTATTATTGTATAATTTATCCCAATGGCACCAACAATGGGGCCTAATGACACCAATGATGGGACACAAGTCTTCCTTCTGACATAAAAAATGGGGCATTGTTTTTTCCCTACTGACGTTGGGGCTTTTTCAACTCCCAATTGCCACAATTCAGCCCCCCGAAAGTCTGAAGGACAGTAAACTGGCCCTTTGCTTAGAAAGTTTGGAGACCCCTGGTCTAAGGTCCTGTCGCCTTGGACATAATGGCACGGATGGACAATCCACTATTGGAGCATGGAGGAGTGCAATATCCAGGGAGAGTAGAGGATCAGGAAACTAAAAGCGTGTCTTATCTCCCCTAGACCAAATGAATAGCTGACCCTTGAAGTGCAGCCTCCCTGCAAGAGACAATTTTAACGTTTCCTGGAGTTGGGCTTTAATTTAACCAGTTGACCTCTGGAAGATTTACCCACCTTCGTGACAATGCCATTTTTTGCAATATGGCACTGCATTACAAATAGAACTTTCTTTTGGTGGCATTTGATCACCTCTGCGTTTTTTATATATATATTCTTTTACTTTCAGCTATAAAACATATCTAAGTAAATGTATTAATACTAGTAATGGCGGCGAGCAGCGACTTATGGCGGGACTGCGATATAATCTGACACTAACACTTTTGATACTTGTTGTGAACCAGTGACACTATTACGGTGATCAGTGCTAAAAATATGCACTGTCACTGTACTAATGGCACTGGCTCAAAAGAGAGCATCTAGGGTGCTCAAAGGGTTAAATGTATGCCTAATCAGTGTTTTGTGTACTGTATAAGGTGCTTTTACTAAGTTTTTGCCAATTTGCGTATTGCCATACAGGGGATTATGGGGAGCTTATATTAAGACAGATATAGGCGCTTACGCTAGTTGTATGTAGATGTAGCGCCCTGGTGTTTAGTCAGGGAGCTCCTCACCAAATTCCTTGTCAGGAATAGCTACTGTAGTTAATTGCTAGGGATCCATTGTTTTCTCTCTAAATTTGGTTGTATTTTTCTCTTCTACCACTAGGTGGCCGGGCAATTGGTGGTACTAGATATAAGAAGGACAAATCAATGTCAGGTTTTGGGTATATGGGGTATCTCAGGCAATGGGCAGGGGTTTTCTTTAATCCCTTGACCTGCTGGGAGAGCCTATATATTTGGGTGGAGTCAGGTGATTCATGTTCTGTGCCATCCGGATCTCTGTCGAGGTGGTCATATGTAGTCTTCCCCGGGCTTCTAGGCCGGAGATTGGGCCTATCCTGGGGAGTGAGGCTGCCAGGCTGTGTGAGGGCAACACAGGGTTGGGATTGTGGCTGGCAATCCAACCAGAATTGACGGTTCTGCTGGCCCGGAGAACCCGTTGTGGTCGAAGGTAGAAGGGAAACTGTTGCCACTAAGGAACCAACCACCTTTGCCAGGGACCACAGTGAGTAACTGAAGCAAGTACCGGAGCAGTATTCTCACCGAATGGGCACAGTGGAGAATCTGGAGACTTCAGGTCAAATCAGGAACCCAACCAGTGGAGGTGACGCTTCCAGAGCAGACGTGTATGTCAAGCCAGGGACCGAGCCAGTCAGCGGGGGTGAAGCTTGAAGGGTATCTGGAGTGCCAAGCTAGGGACCCAGCAAGGAAATATGGGTTTACGCTTGAGGAGGATACCACCGCAAAAACCTTGAGGAGGTCAGGGATTCAGAATTAGTGAATCAGAGGGTCCAGTGAGAGACCTGGAGCTCAAGGGGCTGAAGAACTACAAGCAGAAGTTGTAGTAGAGCTGAGAGGACTGTTACTTCTGAATTAGGAATTGTTAAGTACTGTTGCCAAAGGAAACAGCGACCTTACACGTGCAGAAGTGACGCCTTGCTGGGGCCTTTACCTGCACAGCTGTCCTCCTATTGAAGTCTCTGAGTCTGCTATTTGAAATTTCTACTACTCAAGGGTGTCCTGGCCATAACCCTCTTTCCCTTGCAAAACATAAAAAGGACTGTTAAAAGAAATAAAACCTCTTTTGCATTCAAGAAGTGTCTGGCGCCCAATGACTTTTATCACCTTTGCACCCACTTTGCCTCACAACCCACTACATGTTAAAGGATTTCAGCTGTCTGTGGCCTAAAAGGATCTCCTTAGACTGGAAGAGGTTAAAGACTTTGCTACATTTGGTGCCCAACTTGGGCTTAAGGTGCTGTCCTTGCTGCAGTTGCCCATAGCAACTGGCTTCAGCTCCATCTGGACTTCGCCTGGCTCCATGGGAAAGCGGCAAGTAACATTTATCCTTCTTATAGACTGTGTTATTGTGTGTATCATCAATGTGGGGACCAACAAATCTCACTGCTCATGGGAAAGGATCAGCCTGGTCTTTTGACACTTCCCGCCAGCTCTCTAAGGGTTAAAACAGACCCAAAAATGGACTCCCTTACAGTTTTGGTGTGCCACAGCAACAAGGAGGTGGGCGCCACAGTTGCCAAGAAACATTTGCACCAATCTGTTGGCAGGGGGAGGAGCTCCCGCTCTGCAGAAGAGGAAGTGCTGCCATGTGTGTCTGTTTGTTGGTGAAGCTGGGATTCTCTGTGCCCCCCCCCACTCGGGGATGTCCGCTTACCCCACTTCCCTGACAACTGGGGAAAAGACACACACCTCCGGGAGGTGACCATCCCCCAACCCCTGCCAACACTGACAAAGTGTTGAGAAAACTTCAGAAATTGCTAAAACAAATCCCTTAACACCTCATCAGGGAGCCCCTAAAGGGCTACAGGCTCCAGACTTTGTCACATGGCTTTGCCATCCCAGATCTAAGTTGAACCCCCCCAATGCCCCCGGACCACCCCCTCTGCCATGGATACTATGCCTGGCTGCTGAACTCCTTTCCCATTAAAGCACTCTATACGGCTCCTCCTCCGCAGGGCTGAAATCACATTCCTTTACAACACAGCCAGTTAGCCATGATCTGCATAGGGTGTATCTGCCTACTGCAACCACACTGCCGTTCCGACCAGAGAATTTAACAGGTCAGAAGGACAACATAAAAGTCAGAAACATC
Source organism: Lithobates pipiens (assembly GCF_037356315.1). Taxonomy (NCBI): domain Eukaryota; kingdom Metazoa; phylum Chordata; class Amphibia; order Anura; family Ranidae; genus Lithobates; species Lithobates pipiens. Next base: position 560,342,405 of record NW_027507764.1, on the reverse strand, counting down.
CTGTGAAGACTGAGAGACTGTGTGTAATGGAATGTGATTCCAGCCCTGTGTATTATGGGGGGGGGGAGGAGCTGTATACAGTGCTGGGATGGGAAAGGAGCTCTGCCAAGTGACCTGCCAGTGGTCCCTGTCCTCTGATTCTCCAGCGGTGATCCCTGTTGTCTGATGTAAAGAGGAACTCCGGGAACTCAAAACTCTTAAGCCACTTTGAGTATCTTGGCTTGTGGTGGATGTATCTGCATGCACAGTGGAAGTGGTGCGTAGTAATGAGGGGGGGTCCAGGTCAACTTTTGCATCGGGGGCCCACGAGCTTCAAGCTACGCCTCTGTGTGGTGCGACTGCTGTTTACATAAGTATGCAGGACCTACATGCGTGTTTACATTTGTGATTGAGCATGGGTGTATGGGGCGCTTACATTTTTTGTTTTACATTGTACTTTTTGGCTGTAGCATATGCTCTTTTTTGAGATATCTGGGGACAATTGTGCCCATATCTCTCCTCTGGCCTCCAAAGCATGTGATCAAAGCAAGATCAGTTTGATCAGATGCTGTACAAGCCAGTAATGGCTTCTAATCAAACTAAAAGTAATGTAACAGAAGAGGGGAAGGAACTCTTTCATGATGATTGCGATTAGAGCGGTTATATCGGTTACCGGGCTCCCCAATGGGATAGGAGAGCCCAGTAAAGGTGGAGGGAGGGGAGGTCCCCATTCCTCCATCTGTAAAAGTGATCCAGAGGCTGTAGAGCCACTTGGATCATTTTTTCCAAATAGGGATACACTCACAGAAAAAGAATAATACCAAGACCGTTGTTGTAGCTGCATTGATCCTGATCCTTGCTGAACTTGAATCCATGTATAACTGGCTTTAGTTTGCCTCTGTAGATACCCTGTGCTGTTATTCAAGACATAACAGACCCCTGTGCACAGGTGACATCCCACACTGTGTATTTTCGGCCCAGGTATGACATCTAGCACCGCGTGTCACCGGCCCACAGATCAGGTGGCACACTGGATATGGCAGTGGTACACACATGAAAGGAGGATGAGAAACAGTCCATTATAAAACATTTTTATAAGATATGCTCTTTTCAGATGGACGTTCCAATCAGGTCCACCTATCAATTTTTACGGCTGACTTAATCGGAAGGTCCATTCATCCCTATGGACAAGCAGCTGTACACAGACTTGTGTCCATTTGCACCCGCCTACCTCTGGGTTCGATCAGGCCCTTAAAAAAAAAGGGAGAGGACTCAGTCTTCAGTGTAAGGTGAAGCGGTTCCTGCTGAACTGGCAGAGATTCAAACCATGTATGGGCAGGCTGATTGCACCCAAGCTGATTGATCGATGCACTTGGGTACAACTAGCCTGTTGGATTTTTCATGAGATCATTGCCAGAGGTTATAGCCACTAGCAATATTCACTGTGGCTCTCCCCGCGAGGAGAACACAATAGCTTCACGGGATGGATTCCCCCTGGGGGAATTCACCTATTTTCTTTCCTGCAACCACAGGTTGAAACTCTAACCATCTATGGCTGGCTTAACAGTCATTGGAGTTGCACCTGCTCTGACTAGATGCTACAAGGTTGGAACCAGACCTGCGTTCCGGTGCATTGTGTTTACAACAAATAAAAATAAAAAATCTTACACACACTATTTATTTTGATTTAATTTTATTAAATGTTTTGCACAATATAACAATAAAGTATATACATCATTTCTTCTGCCATGATGCACCACAATGTATGGTAGTGCGTTAATCTGCATTATGTTGTGTTGCACTGCATGTGTGATGGAAGTGCGTTGGGTCAATGTGTTGGGGTACCATTGACGATGGATGGCACTGCAACACATAAATATACATAATTGATGAGGATGAGGATACCAACCCCTAACATTTAGTATATTTTTTTACTAACAATAGGCACCTCAACGAATCTTTACTGATACTTGTAATGTGTATTAACATAGGTTGCAGTAATGCACATTTACCACAACACAAAGGTGTGATTTGGCGCTTAAGCATGGCAGTTCACAGAACAATCCAAAACACAAAATTCCCCAGAATACTTACCAGCTAGCCAGCATAATATAAAGAAAAAAGTCTAAACTGTTTCCACAATTTACATTGGATGCAAATATATGTGAAGCCGCACTGCCGCGTCAAGGCCCCTCTGCAAAGTGCGGTCCCTAACGCTAACGTTTCCAAATTGAGAAATATATAGCAAGAAATAAATTGAGTGTCTAAACTAGTTCAAAAATGTGAAAACAGAGGTTTTTGTTATATATTTGCATTCATAAGTGAAGCTACATAGCGCTCCCAGGGATCCCATTGGATCTTCCTTATGGCTTGTGCTTGGTCACGGTGAGATCCCATATGATTGGGATTTCTCTGTTCCTCTAATGTAATGTTTCCAGGATATATATATGCCTGTTACCCCTCTAAGCCCTTGTACACACGGTCGGAGAATCCGTCGGAATGTGTCCTATCGGATCATGTTATCGGATAATCCGACTGTGTGTGGTCTGCATCGGACTGATTCCGTCGGAATATCCGTCGGACCCAATTTTTCAACATGTTGGAAATATTTCCCGACCAACTGGGCCGATCGGACATACTCGGATCATGTGTAGAGAATTTTGATCGGACCAAGTGCCACGCATGCTCAGATCAAATTCCTACATCAAAGCTATTGGCTACTAGCCTGAATGTAGTCCCATCGTAACGAAATTACATCATCACCTTCTGAAAGATCGGATTTTTCGCCAACTTTGTCCGACCGTGTGTATGCAACAGTTTCGGACAAGATCCGACGGGCAAAATCCGAAGAATTTGGTTGTGGAAATCTCCGACCGTGTGTACAGGTGCTCGTAGTGATACTGGTATTAGTTTTAGAAAGTCTCTAGCACTCAAAAATATTATTCCCACTTATTGTGAAAACATTTCATATTATTCCAGCCACTGTTTTATTGCTGGTTCGACAGTACCAGATGATAAAAAAAAAAAAACTGGCCTCCAACCTCCCCTTAGCCAGTCCAACACACGCCTAAAAAGTATCAGCATCTAACCTCCCACAGATCACTGTGGCACGTCTTCTGGACCCGATCTGCCCACCCTTCTGGGGCATGAACGTTCCACCCTTCTGGAGCCAGAACGGCCCACTCTTCTGGAGCCAGAATGGCCCACTCTTCTGGAGCCAGAACGGCCCACTCTTCTGGAGCCAGAACGGCCCACTCTTCTGGAGCCAGAATGGCCCACTCTTCTGGAGCCAGAATGGCCCACTCTTCTGGAGCCAGAACGGCCCACTCTTCTGGAGCCAGAACGGCCCACTCTTCTGGAGCCAGAACGGCCCACTCTTCTGGAGCCAGAACGGCCCACTCTTCTGGAGCCAGAACGGCCCACTCTTCTGGAGCCAGAACGGCCCACTCTTCTGGAGCCAGAACGGCCCACTCTTCTGGAGCCAGAACGGCCCACTCTTCTGGAGCCAGAACGGCCCACTCTTCTGGAGCCAGAACGGCCCACTCTTCTGGAGCCAGAACGGTCCACTTTTCTGGAGCCTGAAAGGCCCATTCTTCTGGAGGCAGAATGGCATACTCTGCTGGAGCCTGAACGTGGGTGTCCCATTCTGCTGGAGCCTGAATGGCCCACTCTGCTGGAGCCTGAATGGCCCACTCTGCTGGAGCCTGAATGGCCCACTCTGCTGGAGCCTGAATGGCCCACTCTGCTGGAGCCTGAATGGCCTTCTCTGCTGAAGCTTCTCCTTTTCCACTTTTGCAGCGTATTGCTGGCGGTTTTAACCCTTTCTCGGCCGCTAGCGGGGCGCTTTTAAAAATAGCAGCGTTTTACCGCCGGCGCTATAGGCTCGGCGGTGTGAAATGGGTCTATCTCCCCCATCTATCTCCTTGTCCCCTCCTTTATCTCCCAAAACCTGCCCCCTTACATCTCTCTAACCCCATCTCTCTATCTCCTTGTCCCCTCCCATCCTCAACCCCCCCCCCCCACTCTTGTCCTCTCCTCTATCCCCTCCCATCTATCTCTTTGTCCCTTCCTCTATCACCCTAAAAACCCCCATCCCCTTAATCCCTATCTCCCTTCCCTTTCTATTTCCCTGTCCCCTCCTCTATCTCCCTAACCTCTCCTCTACCCCCCTACCCCACTGGTGGCATGATCCGTTATGCAGACGAAGTTCAAGACGGGCGCCAATTAGTGCCAAGCCCTGCTGTCTGGATATAGAGCAGGTTGGGAAACATTTCTTCAGTCTGCCAGGAATGATCATTGTCGTGGTCTTAATGTTGGTCCATGGTGGCCATTTCTTCTTCTCTCTGCCAGGAATGATCACTGTCGTGGTCTGAATGTTGGTCCATGGTGGCCATTTCTTCTTCTCTCTGCCAGGAATGATCACTGTCGTGGTCTGAATGTTGGTCCATGGTGGCCATTTCTTCTTCTGTCTGCCAGGAATGATTGACTCTTATACGGCCTCTTTCAGTAATCTGTATTTTCCAGCATAGGATAACACTGGGCCGCCTTGGTAATCTCCTTGGCAATTGCAGACCATTAAGATCCACACAGTAGGTGAGATTGTTTATCAGGAGGGTGGCGGCTGCGATCCACTCAGAGAGGACATCGATGTCAAACAATATTTCCTGCCATTCAGGGGCCCAGAAATCACGGTTGATAAACAGACAAAAGAGTGCTGCAAAAATAATGGTTATGATGGCGTTAACCATTCTAATGAGGAACATGGGCCGGCTGCTGATATTGAGCTTATACTGCAATTTAGCCAGCCAGATGTTATGGATTGTCGCTCCTACAAAGGACAGGACTGTCCCGATCCTATGTGGCAATGGCCTGGAATTCAGTGGGCTTGCGCCAACCATAAATGTTCCAACGCAGCTGATCCATCCGATCGCTAAGATGGCGTTCCGCGCCCAGGGGTGGCGATTCTCTGATCCTATGGAGAGGTGTTTGTACATATAGTACTTGATGATGGCATCAAGAGCAGCCGCCAATGCTAGAACACCGAAGAAAATGGACTTCTCCGGTTCAAAGCATCCGGTATTGCTGATGTACATTACATAATTATCATGATGATGATATTCAATGGTGAGGATAAATGTTGTTATTAATCCCACACTGACCAAAATGGACCAAATAATTGGTAGAAAAGCCAATCTGTTCATTTTTAAATTCAAATATGATTTGAAGTAAAAATAAAAGTCCTTCAACTCAATACAACGTGGAGCTGATTAAGCTGTGTGCTTTCTCTACTCTCTGCAGCTGTAGAATGAGGCTGGTAGCTGTGTGTGTGCTCTTATATTGGAAGACAAGCTATGATGTCATAGTGACTGCCTAGTCACTATGATGTCATAGTGACTGGGCAGTTATTTTAACTGACAATTTTTCCAAGTCCCCCCTCCCCCCCTTTTCCAACTGCCGCCTACTAACTGCCTTTCTTTTTAACAAGCCTTGCATGTCACTTATTACAGGCTGCAGAGCAAGACCACTTACTGTTATTTCACATATATATTATTATTCTTATTATATCCAAATTTACCACCCTAACTCCTCCCACAGCTTTTACACTACATAGACAGTTATATGCCATATATATATGTTATATACCAAAACATGCGGATTGTTCCCAATTGGTGTGCTATTACTTTGTGGAACGTTTTGACGAATGGTTCGCAAAATATCGTCGTTTTTGGGGAGAAATTTGCCCCATAGGAATGAATTGTGAAATGATGGGAGGTGACAAAAGCTGACCCTCCCATGATCAGCCAAAACATTATGACCACCCCATGAAAAAAAACTAAATTTGAAAAACATAATTTTTAAAAAAAAAATGTGAAAAAAAATAAGAATTTTTGAAAAAAACATTTTTTGGGGAAAAAACATTTGTTTAAAAAATAATTTTTGAAAAGAAAATAATTTTAGAAAAAAATATAATTTTTGAAAAAAAACTGAAAAAAAAAAAAAAAAAAAAATTTTGGGGGGTTTTTTATTGATGTCTACGCCACTTTAGGGAAAGTCACTCCCTTTGTTTTTCATGTTTACCATTTCCACCAAAAGTGAAAGAAAATTCCAGATTTTTGGTTGTCACCAGAACAGGAAATAGAGGGGAAATCTTCCAATGGGGACACTAGTTCTGGTGACACCGGGGGATGATGTCACTTTGAGGGATTTCTCTCACTTCTTTTTTGGCTATGGGAAAGGAAGTGAAGGAAAATCCCCCCGATGGGGACACAGATGGCAAAGAAAACCTGACAGAGGTTATAGCCCTCCTTTACTCTATTGTAAGTGAAAAAAAAAATTTGTCTTTAGTTCTATTTTATCTGGTATGTTGAGGATGGGGGGGACTCAGTCTAAAAGAGGGTGCAGCATATTAAACGTGGGGCTATGGGGGGAGGAGTGTAGTGTCTGCAGACCCGAGCAACTGCCACTGCCAGAGGGGGGGGGGAGGGGTGAGCGCTCAGATAGTCATTTTGAGGGTCATTTTAGCCTTTTCACTGTTGGGCATTTTTTTCCCATTTTTGCACATGTAATAAATGCTGATTTCTGCTCTCCCAGCGTTCCATAGTTGGTGAAATGATGAAGGCCCCACTCACACCTCTGACATACACCTGGATGGCAAACACCCATTTTTCATTTTTACGCCCAACAAGTATAGAGCAGCCCATTGATTTCAGTGCGCTGCCCTATGCGCGGCAAGAGTGGCAAAGTCATTTATGGTGCGTTTCGGTTTGTTTTATTTACCGCGGAATTTGCCGCATTTGTTGTCTTGGAGTCTCACATTTTGGCGTGACATTTACAATAAATGGCACTACAAGCGCGAGGCACATATTTTTGCATGTTCCGGGATTGCGTGGAAACGTGCATTTCTGTGCACATTACTGGAATGTGGAGATGTGACCAGAGACTAACTTATAAGGTGGAAATTTGTCACAGCGGCATGCCGTGTTCCCTCATATTTCCATTTTTTCCCCTTTTGTTCCAATTTTTCAATTTTCCCCAAGTATGGGGCATGAGTGATTGTACATACAGAGCAGGAGATCTATGGACGGGGGAAGGGTGTTCAGTAGATCAATAGAACATATGACTGGAGCCAGGGCCAAGACTGGGGGGGTCACATGACCTGGGCACTATGCTCGGGGGCAGGACGCAGGTGACAGCTGCAGCCTCCCTCTCCTAGCACCTCCCCCACAACACTACATCCAGGGCCGGCACCACTGATAAGCGAGGTAACCGACACCTCAAATCTCATCTCATTGATTGGACTCCAGTTGGCTGACACCTCACTCCAATTAGCTCTTTGAGATCTAACTAGTCTATGGGGTTCACATACTTTTTCCACCTGCACTGTGAATGTTTACATGGTGTGTTCAATCAAAACATGGTAACATTTAATGCTTTGTGTGTTATTAGTTTAAGCAGACTGTGATTGTCTATTGTTGTGACTTAGATGAAGATCAGATCACATTTTATGACCAATTTGTGCCGAAATCCATATCATTCCAAAAGGGTTCACATTAGAGCTGAAACTAACGATTAATTTGTCTGTCGACTAACCTATCGATTATTTCTTCGATTAGTCAACGACTATCCGATTATTTTTATTTTTTAATGAATCTAGTGTTTTTTTTTGATTAGCTAATTAATCCTTTGGATAACCTTGAGAGTATTGTATTGCAGAGTATTGTATTGCGGGCAGTGTATTGGCGGGCAGTGTATTGTACTGCATTGGCTTGCAGAGTATTGTATTGGCTGGCCGAGTATGGTATTGCAGAGTTTTGCATTGGCTGGCAGAGTATAGTATTGCAGAGTATAGTATTGCATTGGCTGGCAGAGTATAGTATTGCAGAGTATAGTATTGCATTGGCTGGCAGAGTATAGTATTGCAGAGTATTGCATTGGCTGGCAGAGTATAGTATTGCAGAGTATAGTATTGCAGAGTATTGCATTGGCGGGCAGAGTATTGGCGGGCAGAGTATTGCATTGGCTGGCAGAGTATTGCATTGGCTGGCAGAGCATTGGCGGGCAGAGTATTGGCGGGCAGAGTATTGCATTGGCGGGCAGAGTATTGCATTGGCGGGCAGAGTATTGGCAGGGTATGGAGGGATGGCTGCATCCATCCGACCTCTCCCCTCCACTGCACAGATCAGTACAGAGAGGGGAGAGAGAAACGGTTTGTTTACAAGTGATCGCTCCATCAGAGCGATCACATTGTAAACGCCTGGGTTTAGAAAGATGGCCGCCGCTTAGGAGCTAGGCCGAAGCCGCAGCCTCTCCTAAGGCCGAGACCGTGGAGCGCTCTGCGGATCGCGGCATGTGCGCACGGATCGGTGACGATCCGTTGCGCCCCTAGGGACGGCGGCACGGAGGGGGAGAAGAGAGGGGGACGGCGGCACGGAGGGGATCGGTAGATGCTAAGCACTGCCCCCACTGTGACGCATCGACGCCCTGCACGCACGTCAACGTATTTTCTTAGTCGATTACGTCGAGGCGTCGTGGCAGCTCTAGTTCACATACTTTTTGTTGCAACTGTATATGCAAAGTGCTATGTAAATTGGTGGCACTATATAAGTACCATATATAATAATAATGTTCTAGTGAGCCCCCCCACCCTACAGTTAAAACATGCTGAGGGAACACAGTTAACCCTTTTATTGTCGCCCCCCATCCAGTGTTTAACCCCTTCCCTGCCAGTGACATTTACACAGTAATCAGTGCGTTTTTATAGTACTAATTGCTGTATAAATGCCAATGGTCCCAAAATAGTGTCAAAAGTTTCCGATCTGTCTGCTGCAATGTCACAGTCATGATAAAAATCACAGATCGCCGCCATTACTAATAATAATTTTTTTTATAAAAATGCCATAAATCTATCCCCTATTTTGTAGACGTGATAACTTTTGCGCAAACCAATCAATATACACTTATTGCGTTTTTTTTTTTTTACCAAAGAAGAGCGCTGATGATGAGGCTGCACTGATAGGTTGCACTTATGGGCACTGATTGGTGGCACTGCTAGGCGGCACTAATGGGCACTGCTAGGTATATAGTTAGTCAGGTTGAAAAAAAGACACAAGCCCATCAAGTTCAACCATAAAAATAGATAAATAAATAATATCATACAATCCCATATACACAATCCTATAGCCACAGTTGATACAGCAGGGGAAAAAATTCCTTCCTGATCCCCCCGAGAGGCAATCGGATTTTCCCCGGATCAACTTTCCCTATAAATGTCAGTACCCAGTTATATTATGTACATTTAGGAAATAATCCAGGCCTTTTTTAAAGCAATCTACTGAACTGGCCAGAACCACCTCTGCAGGGAGTCTATTCCACATTTTCACAGCTCTTACTGTGAAGAAACCTTTCAATATTAGGAGATGAAATCTCTTTTCCTCTAGGCATAAAGAGCGACCCCTTGTCCTCTGTGTTGACCGTAAAAGTGAATAACTCAACACCAAGTTCACTATATGGACCCCTTATATATGTGTACATGTTGATCATATCCCCCAATCTTCTCTTCTTAACCACTTCAATACAGGGCACTTTCACCCCCTTCCTTCCCAGCCCAATTTTCAGCTTTCAGCGCTCTAGCGCTTTCAGTGACAATTGCGCGGTCATGCTACACTGTACCCAAATGAAATTGTTATCATTTTGTTCGCACAAATAGAGCTTTATTTTGGTGTTATTTATTCACGACTCCGTTTTTTTTTTTTTTGCGATATAAGCGCAAAAAAAGCGGAAATTTGGGAAAAAAACAATATTTTCTTTTTTCTATTTGAAAAGAAATCCAATAAAATCAAATTTTGTCATAAATTTAAGCCAAAATGTATTCTGCTACATGTTTTTGGTAAAAAAAAATCCGTTAAGTGTATAATAATTGGTTTGTGTGATCACGGACATATGTACGCAAATGATCATGTACATATGTGTGCAGGTGATCACGTACATATGTGTGCAGATAATCATTGGGACATGTGATTTTAGTGGGACATATGTGGGGGACATGTTTTTATTATTAGGGACATGTGTTTTTATTATTTGGGGACATGTATGTTTTGGGGACATGTGTGTTTTGGGGACATATGTGGGGACTGTGTTTTCACTGTGTGGTGTGTTGTGTGTTTACACTACACTGATGATCAGTGAGTAAAAAGCTGTGAAAAGCAGCCCATACTCACTGATCATCAGCCGGCTGCAGCGTTCTGCTCTCCTCTTCTCAGCGGTGACTTCCGTGTGAGGAGAGGAGAGCCGATTGCCTAGCAACCGGCTGTTTGTTTACATCACATGACGGCCGTGATTGGACAGGGCCGTCATGTGATCAGGAGGGCCAATCACAGAGCCCTCCTGCCGATCTGAGATGTGCCGTGTCCGGGTGACACGAGCACATCGGGATCGCGCCGCTGCGCGGGCGCGCGCGTGCGCGATCCCCCTGCTCCTGAAGGACGTTCCTGAACGTCCTATCAGGAGCAGGCGGCTCCCACCCGGCCGTATATATACATTGGCCGGGTGGGAAGTGGTTAAGAGAGAATAAATTCAATTCCTCTAATCTTTCCTCATAGCCGAGTTCCTCTATGCCTCTTATCAGTTTGGTGGCACTGATGGACACTGACAGGTGACACTGATGAGGAGGCACTGATGGGCACTGGTAGGCAACACTGATGGGCACTGATTGGCAACACTGGTGGGCACTAATCGGCAACACTAGTGGACACTGATAGGCAGCACTTGTGGGCACTGTTGGAACTGCACTGATTATCAGGACATTGAACTGATGAATGATAAATAGAGAAGGAAAAGATTAGTGGCGAGTAAAGTCAGAACAGCTTGAGGAGACATTCCAGTAAACAGATTAGGAACATTGGATTCTTCTCCTCAGTATTTTTGTGCTGTCTGAGATGAGACTTGAGATGAAGCAGCAACATGCTGATGTACTCATCCCTGCACTTTCCTCACCTATAAAGATGCTAATTTAAAGCCCAACACCAATACACCCTGACATTATCCCTTGCAGTGGGGCCATGCTTGCACTGGAAGGGTTAGTTGCTTGTTTAGATCTAAGGGACATAGGGAAAAGAAGATTTACTTACCTGATTCTCTGCTCTGCTAGACAAGTCCCCACGCCTCTTGCCCCTGTACTCCAATATTCTAAGGCAGTGGTCTCAAAACTGCATCCCGGAGGTCAAATGTGGCCCTTTGCTTGCTGTTATCTGGCTCTTGGGGCACTATTTAATCCACTGATTCCATCAAAGGGCTATAATTCCTCCCAGTGACACCAACGATGGGGCATATTTTCTCCCAATGACACCTACAATAGAGCACAATTTCTCCCAATGACACCAACAATGGGACAGGGACACAATTCCTCCAATTCCTCCCATTGACAAGAAACAATAGGGCCCAATGACGGAACACAATTCCTCTAAATGGCACCAATGATGGGGCATCATTTCTCCTGATGACACCAACAATAGGTCCTAATGACACTAATGATGGGACAGTGATACAATTCTTCCCAATGACTCCAGCAATGGGGCCCAATGACAGAACGCAATTTATCCCAATGGCACCAACAATGGGGCCTAATGACACCAATGATGGGACACAAGTCTTCCTTCTGACATAAAAAATGGGGCATTGTTTTTTCCCTACCGACGTTGGGGCTTTTTCAACTCCCAATTGCCACAATTCAGCCCCCCGAAAGTCTGAAGAACAGTAAACTGGCCGTTTGCTTAGAAAGTTTGGAGACCCCTGGTCTAAGGTCCTGTCGCCTTGGACATAATGGCACGGATGGACAATCCACTATTGGAGCATGGAGGAGTGCAATATCCAGGGAGAGTAGAGGATCAGGAAACTAAAAGCGTGTCTTATCTCCCCTAGACCAAATGAATAGCTGACCCTTGAAGTGCAGCCTCCCTGCAAGAGACAATTTTAATGTTTCCTGGAGTTGGGCTTTAATTTAACCAGTTGACCTCTGGAAGATTTACCCACCTTCGTGACAATGCAATTTTTTGCAAGTATTTTTTTCCACAAATAGAACTTTCTTTTGGTGGCATTTGATCACCTCTGCGTTTTTTATATATATATATTTTTTTACTTTCAGCTATAAAATATATCTAAGTAAATGTATTAATACTAGTAATGGCGGCGAGCAGCGACTTATGGCGGGACTGCGATATAATCTGACACTAACACTTTTGATACTTGTTGTGAACCAGTGACAATATTACGGTGATCAGTGCTAAAAATATGCACTGTCACTGTACTAATGGCACTGGCTCAGAAGAGAGCATCTAGGGTGCTCAAAGGGTTAAATGTATGCCTAATCAGTGTTTTATGTACTGTATAAGGTGCTTTTACTAAGGGAAGAGATGGATTTTATCCCCTGGGTGCCGGCAGACATATAGTACATATACTGCATATTGGCGCCCCCTGCAGGCGAAAGTGCAAAATCATGTGTATATATATATATATGTATGATTCTGCACAGGAGAGCTGCCCTGTAGCAGTAAATCTGGTATGGTGTGTCCAGTAACTGGTTGCACTGCACTGACCTCCTTTTGCCATTTTGCGTATTGCCATACAGGGGATTATGGGGAGCTTATATTAAGACAGATATAGGCGCTTATGCTAGTTGTATGTAGATGTAGAGCCCTGGTGTTTAGTCAGGGAGCTCCTCACCAAATTCCTTGTCAGGAGTAGCTACTGTAGTTAATTGCTAGGGATCCATTGTTTTCTCTCTAAATTTGGTTGTATTTTTCTCTTCTACCACTAGGTGGCCGGGCAATTGGTGGTACTAGATATAAGAAGGACAAATCAATGTCAGGTTTTGGGTATATGGGGTATCTCAGGCAATGGGCAGGGGTTTTCTTTAATCCCTTGACCTGCTGGGAGAGCCTATATATTCGGGTGGAGTCAGGTGATTCACGTTCTGTGTCACTCGGACCGCCGTCGAGGTGGTCATATGTAGTCTGCCCTGGGCTTCTAGGCCGGAGATTGGGCCTATCCTGGGGAGTGAGGCTGACAGACTGTGTGAGGGCAACACAGGGTTGGGATTGTGGCTGGCAATCCAACCAGAATTGATGGTTCTGCTGGCCGGAGAACCTGTTGTGGTCGAACGTAGAAGGGAAACTGTTGCCACTAAGGAACCAACCACCTTTGCCAGGGACCACAGTGAGTAACTGAAGCAAGTACCGAAGCAGTATTCTCACCAAATGGGCACAGTGGAGAATCTGGAGACTTAAAGCGGGAGTCCGCCGGGACCCCGCGTTTTTTTTTTTTTTTTTAAGTCAGCAGCTACAAATACTGCAGCTGCTGACTTTTAAAATAATGTTTGCTTTTGCAGCAGCTGGCTCCAACAAAATTGCCGCTGGCACCACCGCTAGATTGTTCCCCTTGTGTTCAGTGGAGAGGGGAGGAGGCTCGATCCATGCAGCCAACCCCGGCTTCTCTTTTCACAATTCTGAAGCCGGGATTAGCTGCATGGTTCGGCCCCTCTCCTCTCCACTAAACACATGGCACTGCTCGTGGAGTTTGCTCTGCTCTTGTCCCTCTCGGTGTAAAGCCCAGGCCAGCAGCGATGTAACTGTAATGTACAGGGGGGGTTACTATGTACAGGGGGATAACTATGCATGGGGGTTACTATGTACAATGGGGGTAACTATGCTCAGAGGGGTAACTATGTATGGGGTGTAACTATGTACAGGGGGGTAACTAGGGGGAGAAGGGTAACATGGTAACTATGTACAGGAGGAGGGGGTAACTATGTACAGGGGGTAACTATGGCTCTGCCTGGGACACTGATGTAAGGACTAAGGCTGGGGGGAACTGATGTAAGGAAGGACTCTGCTGGGGGCACCTGATGTAAGGACGGACTCTGCGGGGAGCACCTGATGCAAGGGAGGACTCCGCTGGGGGCACCCGATGTAAGGACGGACTCTGCTGGGGACACCTGATGCAAGGACGGACTCTGCTGGTGGCAGGCGACGTGGAAGGTGACACATTCAGGAGTCCCACTGATTCTGCGTTATGGTGAGTTGGATGATTTAATTTTATATTACAATGCAATAATAGAAATATTTCAAGGATGGACTCTGCTGGGGGCAGCTGATGCAAGGACAGACTCTGCTAGGGGCACCCGATGTAAGGACGGACTCTGCTGGGGACACCTGATGCAAGGACGGACTCTGCTGGTGGCAGGCGACGTGGAAGGTGACACATTCAGGAGTCCCACTGATTCTGCGTTATGGTGAGTTGGATGATTTAATTTTATATTACAATGCAATAATAGAAATATTTCAAGGATGGACTCTGCTGGGGGCAGCTGATGCAAGGACAGACTCTGCTAGGGGCACCTGATGCAAGGACGGACTCTGCTGGGGACACCTGATGCAAGGGCTGACTCTGCTGGGGACACCTGATGTAAGAAGGGACCCCGATAGGGGCACCTGATGCAAGGACGGACTCTGCTGGGGGAACCTGATGCAAGGACGGACACTGCTGTAGACACCTTGCTGGTGGCAGTTGACACACTTAAGGGTCCCACTGGCTCTGCATTATGGTGAGTTGATTGATTACATTTCATATAACAATGTAATAATAGAAATAATGCGCTTCAATCATCCTGACACCATGGTGTTTGGAGTATCTTTATCTGCTGATTGTTAAACTCTGGAATACACACATTTCTATTGTTGTGTAGGATCTGGGGCTGCTGTCCCTCCATCCCTCTCCCTCTCCCCCCCCTTCCCTCTCCATCCCTCATTCATCTCAGACTCTAACCACACCCTCTTTGAGCCACCCCCACTATTTCACTTAAATCACACCCATTCTTGGTGTAACGCATGCCGTGCGGCACATTTTTATTTTGTTTCCATGCCACGCCTACAAACGCATGTCCTGCCCCTAATTATAATGCGATCCTGCCTACAGCCAAAAAAGTGTCCCTAAATTTTTTTACAATGTTGGCAACTATGGGAGAGTTGACCCAAAGGTGCCAACCAAGGCGAAAGCCAAGAGAAATTATCTCTTGGCCGAAGAGTGTTCAACCATCTCAGATTCTGACATTTCGTCTGATAACTAGCAATGTGCAGGAAGATGAGACACCTGCTACTACTACTGCGAGTGTGCGGATTATGCTGTTAGCCAATGCAGCTCCGCCGATCAGCATTGCCAGGTCCTTTGAGGAGGATCCAGGGAATCAATGGGTTCCCGCAGCTCGGCCTATTGCACTCCTACCAAGCTCCAGAGCGGATCACAAGCTGGAGGTGGTTGCTGGATATCCAGTTCAGCATGCCCCAGATGCTCGGGTTCTATCTGGGTGCAGAGACCCTAAAACCCTGCCTCGGCTGTTCAATATCCAATGCATAATAATTAAGAAAGTAGCAGAAAATTACGGGCATGGGCGTAGCGTAAGGGGTTGCAGGGGTCACAATCGCAACCCCGCCCCTAGGTCCAGGGGGCCCCAGCAGCCTCCCTGTCATATTATCATATTCTCCACAAAGTCTACCTCTGATCTGCCCTAGGGCCCCATAGCCACGCTCCAGTACTGGGCTTCTACTTTGCCTTCTACAGTCCGCACCCCTCCAATCTCATTGGCTGGAGAGAAGCTGTGAGACATTCCCTGAATGGAGAGGAGCACGAGGTGAGAACAGCCCAGGATGGGGACGTGTCTGTGCTGTGGAATGGTAACCTGGAATGGAGGAGGAGAGTGCCGTCCTATAGCCATGATGGGACCGATGTCACTAGTGAGGTAAGACACCACTCAGTGACTTCTGGTCACCAGCTGGGATTCCCTGTGCCCCCCCCCCCCCACTCGGGGATGTCCGCTTACCCCAATTCCCTGACAACTGGGGAAAAGACACACCTCCGGGAGGTGACCTTCCCCCAACACCTGCCAACACTGACAGAGAAACCTTCAGAAATTGCTAAAACAAATCCCTTAACACCTCATCAGGGGGCCTCTGAAGGGCTACAGGCTCCAGACTTTGTCACATGGCTTTGCCCTCCCAGATCTAAGTTGAACCCCCCCAAAGCCCCCTGACCACCCCCTCTGCCATGGATACTATGCCCGGCTGCTGAGCTCCTTTCCCATTACAGCACTCTATATGGCTCCTCCTCCGCAGGGCTGAAATCACATTCCTTTACAACACAGCCAGTTAGCCATGATCTGCATAGGGTGTATCTGCCTACTGCAACCACACTGCCGTTCCGACCAGAGAATTTAACAGGTCAGAAGGACAACATAAAAGTCAGAAACATCCTCTGAAGACTGAGAGACTGTGTGTAATGGAATGTGATTCCAGCCCTGTGTATTATGGGGGGGGGGGAGGAGCTGTATACAGTGCTGGGATGGGAAAGGAGCTCTGCCAAGTGACATGCCAGTGGTCCCTGTCCTCTGATTCTCCAGCGGTGATCCCTGTCCTCTGATGTAAAGAGGAACTCTGGGAACTCAAAACTCTTAAGCCACTTTGAGTATCTTGGCTTGTGGTGGATGTATCTGCATGCACAGTGGAAGTGGTGCGTAGTAATGAGGGGGGTCCAGGTCAACTTTTGCATCGGGGGCCCACGAGCTTCAAACTACGCCTCTGTGTGGTGCGACTGCTGTTTACATAAGTATGCAGGACCTACATGCGTGATTACATTTGTGATTGAGCATGGGTGTATGGGGCGCTTACATTCTTTGTTTTACATTGTACTTTTTGGCTGTAGCATATGCTCTTTTTTGAGAAATCTGGGGACAATTGTGCCCATATCTCTCCTCTGGCCTGCAAAGCATGTGATCAAAGCAAGATCAGTTTGATCAGATGCTGTACAAGCCAGTAATGGCTTCTAATCAAACCAAAAGTAATGTAACAGAAGAGGGGAAGGAACTCTTTCATGATGATTGCGATTAGAGCGGTTATATCGGTTACCGGGCTCCCCGATGGGACAGGAGAGCCCAGTAAAGGTGGAGGGAGGGGAGGTCCCCATTCCTCCATCTGTAAAAGTGATCCAGAGGCTGTAGAGCCACTTGGATCATTTTTTCCAAATAGGGATACACTCACAGAAAAAGAATAATACCAAGACCGTTGTAGCTGCATTGATCCTGATCCTGCTGAACTTGAATCCATGTATAACTGGCTTTAGTTTGCCTCTGTAGATACCCTGTGCTGTTATTCAAGACATAACAGACCCCTGTGCACAGGTGACATCCCACACTGTGTATTTTCGACCCAGGGATGACATCTAGCACGCGTGTCACCGGCCCACAGATCAGGTGGCACACTGGATATGGCAGTGGTACACACATGAAAGGAGGATGGAAACAGTCCATTATAAAACATTTTTATAAGATATGCTCTTTTCAGATGGGCGTTCCAATCAGGTCCACCTATCAATTTTTACGGCTGACTTAATCGGAAGGTCCATTCATCCCTATGGACAAGCAGCTGTACACAGACTTGTGTCCATTTGCACCCGCCTACCTCTGGGTTCGATCAGGCCCTTAAAAAAAGGGAGAGGACTCAGTCTTCAGTGTAAGGTGAAGCGGTTCCTGCTGAACTGGCTGAGATTCAAACCATGTATGGGCAGGCTGATTGCACCCAAGCTGATTGATCGATGCACTTGGGTACAACTAGCCTGTTGGATTTTTCATGAGATCATTGCCAGAGGTTATAGCCACTAGCAATATTCACTGTGGCTCTCCCCGCGAGGAGAACACAATAGCTTCACGGGATGGATTCCCCCTGGGGGAATTCACTAGACATGTGCATTCGTTTTCGTCCGAATGCATTTTCGTCCGAATTTCAGCTATTTTCGTTTTCGTTTTGACAAACGATAACGAAAGCACAAAATCCGAAAAACGAAAGATCCGACATAAATAAATGCTTTATTTTCGTTTTCATTGTTACAACAGTTCGATATAGAATAGGAGATTCGACATGACTTTGACAACAATCTGTCTATAGAACCTGTGGTCGAATGTGCCTAACCTTACCTCTATTAGTCCAAGATTATATAGAGAAAATATTCGACAGAGAAAAAAGATTTGACAGAGAGAAAAGATTCTGCAAGTTACTGTCCTAAAAAGTGTTTGGGGACCCGGGTCCTGCCCCAGGGGACATGTATCAATGCAAAAAAAAGTTTTAAAAACGGCCGTTTTTTCGGGAGCAGTGATTTTAATAATGATTAAAGTGAAACAATAAAAGTGTAATATTCCTTTAAATTTCGTAGGGGGGGGTTGTCTATACTATGCCTGTGAAGGGGCGCATGTTTCCCGTGCTTAGAATTGTCCCTGCACAAAGTGTCATTTATGCAGGAAAAAAAGTCCTTTAAAATCACTCGCAGCTATTATGAATTGTCGGCTCCGTAATACAGAGAACACTCATTGAAAGTCATTGATAAAAAAAAAAAAAAAAAAATTAAAAAAAAAGCGTGGGGGTCCCCCAAATTCAATTACCAGGCCCTTCAGGTCTGGTATGGATATTAAGGGGAACCCTGCCTCAAATTTAAGAAAAAATTTGACGTGGGGTTCCCCCTAAATATCCATAACCAGACCCTTCAGGTCTGGTATGGATATTAAGGGGAACCCCGCGTCAAATTTAAAAAAAAATTGACGTGGGGTTCCCCCTAAAAATCCATACCAGACCCTTTATCCGAGCACGCAACCTGGCAGGCCGCAGGAAAAGAGGGGGGGGACGAGAGAGCGGCCCCCCCTCCCTCCTGAACCGTACCAGGCCACATGCCCTCAACATTGGGAGGATGCTTTGGGGGTCCGTGACCCCTCAAAGCACCTTGTCCCCATGTTGATGAGGACAAGGGCCTCATCCCCACAACCCTGGCCGGTGGTTGTGGACGTCTGCGGGCGGGGGGCTTATCAGAATCTGGAAGCCCCCATTAACAAGGGGACCCCCAGATCCCGGCCCCCCCCCTGTTTGAAATGGTAAGGGGGTACAAAAGTACCCCTACCATTTCACAAAGAACGTGTAAAAAATGGTTAAATAAAACAAACACACTTTTGAAAAATTCCTTTATTAAAAATAAAAAAAAGATTCCAGCGGCGGTAATCCACTCTTGCTATCCAGCGACGGACGATCATCTCTCCAGCGATGTCTCATGTCATCCAGCGCAGCGAATCCTCCGTCCTTCTTCTGTCTCCGTGGAGGAGACACTGCAAGGATTCCGGCGGCTGACGTTTCTTATATACGGAGGGCGGGGCCACCCGTCACCTGACCCCGCCCCCCTCTGACGCAAGGGGAAACCCGGGGTTCCCTGTGACATAGGGGTGACCCGCACCCCTCTGATGTAACACAGGCAGGTTTCCGTTACATCAGAGGGGGGCGGGGTCACCCATACGTCACGGGGAACCCCGGGTTTCCCCTTGCGTCAGAGGGGGGCGGGGTCAGGTGACGGGTGGCCCCGCCCTCCGTATATAAGAAACGTCAGCCACCGGAATGCCTGCAGTGTCTCCGTGGAGGAGACAGAAGAAGGATGGATCGCTGCGCTGGATGACATGAGACATCGCTGGAGAGATGATCGTCCGTCGCTGGATAGCAAGAGTGGATTACCGCCGCTGGAATCTTTTTATTTTTTTATTTTTAATAAAGGAATTTTTCAAAAGTGTGTTTGTTTTTTTTAACCATTTTTACACTTTCTTTGTGAAATGGTAGGGGTACTTTTGTACCCCCCTTACCATTTCAAACAGGGGGGGGCGGGATCTGGGGGTCCCCTTGTTAAAGGGGGCTTCCAGATTCTGATAAGCCCCCCGCCCGCAGACCTCCACAACCACCGGCCAGGGTTGTGGGGATGAGGCCCTTGTCCTCATCAACATGGGGACAAGGTGCTTTGAGGGGTCACGGACCCCCAAAGCATCCTCCCAATGTTGAGGGCATGTGGCCTTATACGGTTCAGGAGGGGGGCCGCTCTCTCGTCCCTCCCCTTTTCCTGCGGCCTCCCAGGTTGCGTGCTCGGATAAAGGGTCTGGTATGGATTTTTAGGGGGAACCCCACGTCAATTTTTTTTTAAATTTGAGGCAGGGTTCCCCTTAATATCCATACCAGACCTGAAGGGCCTGGTAATTGAATTTGGGGGACCCCCACGCTTTTTTATTTATTTATTTATTTATTTTTTTATCAATGACTTTCAATGAGTGTTCTCTGTATTACGGAGCCGACAATTCATAATAGCTGCGAGTGATTTTAAAGGACTTTTTTTCCTGCATAAATGACACTGTGTGCAGGGACAGTTCTAAGCACGGGAAACATGCGCCCCTTCACAGGCACACTATAGACAACCCCCCCTACGAAATTTAAAGGAATATTACACTTTTATTGTTTCACTTTAATCATTATTAAAATAACTGCTCCCGAAAAAATGGCCGTTTTTAAAACTTTTTTTTGCATTGATACATGTCCCCTGGGGCAGGACCCGGGTCCCCAAACACTTTTTAGGACAGTAACTTGCAAATTAGCCTTTAAAATTAGCACTTTAGATTTTGAACGTTGGAGTCCCGAAGACTTTAATAGGGTTCTAAAGTATGCTATATAGTTAGCTCCGTCGAATCTTTATACATTCGACAGACACCATAAGCCTTCCAAGACAGATTCGACCGTAATTCATGTGGATTTTCGGACGAATGCAATTTTTGAACGAAAAACGAAATAAATAAAAACGAATTTCGGGAGTAACTAAATAAATTAAGCTTTCGGACGAAAACGAAATTCCAAAACGAAATATTTTACTCTGCACATGTCTAGAATTCACCTATTTTCTTTCCTGCAACCACAGGTTGAAACTCTAACCATCTATGGCTGGCTTAACAGTCATTGGAGTTGCACCTGCTCTGACTAGATGCTACAAGGTTGGAACCAGACCTGCGTTCCGGTGCATTGTGTTTACAACAAATAAAAATAAAAAATCTTACACACACTATTTATGTTGATTTATTTTATTAAATGTTTTGCACAATATAACAATAAAATATGTACATAATTTCTTCTGCCATGATGCACCACAATGTATGGTAGTGCGTTAATCTGCATTATGTTGTGTTGCACTGCATGTGTGATGGAAGTGCGTTGGGTCAATGTGTTGGGGTACCATTGACGATGGATGGCACTGCAACACATAAATATACATAATTGATGAGGATGAGGATACCAACCCCTAACATTTAGTATATTTTTTACTAACAATAGGCGCCTCAACGAATCTTTACTGATACTTGTAATGTGTATTAACATAGGTTGCAGTAATGCACATTTACCACAACACAAAGGTGTGATTTGGCGCTTAAGCATGGCAGTTCACAGAACAATCCAAAACACAAAATTCCCCAGAATACTTACCAGCTAGCCAGCATAATATAAAGAAAAAAGTCTAAACTGTTTCCACAATTTACATTGGATGCAAATATATGTGAAGCCGCACTGCCACGTCAAGGCCCCTCTGCAAAGTGCGGTCCCTAACACTAACGTTTCCAAATGGAGAAATATATAGCAAGAAATAAACTGAGTGTCTAAACTAGTTCAAAAATGTGAAAACAGAGGTTTTTGTTATATATTTGCATTCATAAGTGAAGCTACATAGCGCTCCCAGGGATCCCATTGGATCTTCCTTATGGCTTGTGCTTGGTCACCGTGAGATCCCATATGATTGGGATTTCTCTGTTCCTCTAATGTAATGTTTCCAGGATATATATATGCCTGTTACCCCTCTAAGCCCTTGTACACACGGTCGGAGAATCCGTCGGAATGTGTCCTATCGGATCGTGTTATCGGATAATGCGACTGTGTGTGGTCTGCATCGGACTGATTCCGTCGGAATATCCGTCGGACCCAATTTTTCAACATGTTGGAAATATTTCCCGACCAACTGGTTCGATCGGACATACTCGGATCATGTGTAGAGAATTTTGATCGGACCAAGTGCCACGCATGCTCAGATCAAATTCCTACATCAAAGCTATTGGCTACTAGCCTGAATGTAGTCCCATCGTAATGAAACCATCATCACCTTCTGAAAGATCGGATTTTTCACCAACTTTATCCGACCGTGTGTATGCAACAGTTTCGGACAAGATCCGACGGGCAAAATCCGAAGGATTTGGTTGTGGAAATCTCCGACCGTGTGTACCGGGGCTCAGTCTTAGGTGTTCGTAGTGATACTGGTGTTAGTTTTAGAAAGTCTCTAGCACTCAAAAATATTATTCCCACTTATTGTGAAAACATTTCATATTATTCCAGCCACTGTTTTATTGCTGGTTTGGTACCAGATGATAAAAAAAAAAAAAAACTGGCCTCCAACCTCCCCTTAGCCAGTCCAACACACGCCTAAAAAGTATCAGCCTTCAACCTCCCACAGATCACTGTGGCACGCCTTCTGGACCCGATCGCCCCACCCTTCTGGAGGCTGAACGGCCCACTCCTCTGGGGCATGAACGTTCCACCCTTCTGGGGCATGAACGTTCCACCCTTCTGGAGCCTGAATGGCCCATCCTTCTGGAGCCTGAACGGCCCACTCTTCTGGAGCCAGAACGGCCCACTCTTCTGGATCCAAAATGGTCCACTTTTCTGGAGCCTGAAAGGCCAATTCTTCTGGAGGCAGAATGGCATACTCTGCTGGAGCCTGAACGTGGGTGTCCCATTCTGCTGGAGCCTGAATGGCCCACTCTAAATGGCCCACTCTGCTGGAGCCTAAATGGCCTTCTCTGCTGGAGCTTCTCCTTGTCCACTATTGCAGAGTATTGCGGGCGGTTTTAACCCTTTCTCGGCCGCTAGCGGGGCGCTTTTAAAAATAGCAGCGTTTTACCGCCGACGCTATAGGCTCGGCGGTGTGAAAGGGGTCTATCTCCCCCCATCTATCTCCTTGTCCCCTCCTTAATCTCCCCAAACCCGCCCCCTTTCATCTCTCTAACCCCATCTATCTCCTTGTCCCCTCCCATCCTCTATCCCCCCCCCCCACCCTTGTCCTCTCCTCTATCCCTCCCATCTATCTCTTTGTCCCTTCCTCTATCACCCTAAAAACCCCCATCCCCTTAATCCCTATCTCCCTCCCTCTCTATTTCCCTGTCCCCTCCTCTATCTCCTTAACCTCCCCTCTACCCACCTGCCCCACTGGTGGCATGATCCGTTATGCAGACGAAGTTCAAGACGGGCGCCAATTAGTGCCAAGCCCTGCTGTCCGGATATAGAGCAGGTTGGGAACAATTTATTCTGTCTGCCAGGAATGATCACTGTCGTGGTCTGAATGTTGGTCCATGGTGGCCATTTCTTCTTCTGTCTGCCAGGAATAATTGACTCTTATGTAGCCTCTTTCAGTAATCTCTATTTTCCAGCATAGGATAACACTGGGCCGCCTTGGTAATCTCCTTGGCAATTGCAGACCATTAAGATCCACACAGTAGGTGAGATTGTTTATCAGGAGGGTGGCGGCTGCGATCCACTCAGAGAGGACATCGATGTCAAACAATATTTCCTGCCATTCAGGGGCCCAGAAATCACGGTTGATAAACAGACAAAACAGTGCGGCAAAAATAATGGTTATGATGGCGTTAACCATTCTAATGAGGAACATGGGCCGGCTGCTGATATTGAGCTTATACTGCAATTTAGCCAGCCAGATGTTGTGTATTGTCGCTCCTACAAAGGACAGGACTGTCCCGATCCTATGTGGCAATGGCCTGGAATTCAGTGGGCTTGCGCCAACCATAAATGTTCCAACGCAGCTGATCCATCCGATCGCTAAGATGGCGTTCCGCGCCCAGGGGTGGCGATTCTCTGATCCTATGCAGAGGTGTTTGTACATATAGTACTTGATGATGGCATCAAGAGCAGCCGCCAATGCTAGAACACCAAAGAAAATGGACTTCTCCGGTTCAAAGCATCCGGTATTGCTGATGTACATTACATAATTATCATGATGATGATATTCAATGGTGAGGATAAATGTTGTTATTAATCCCACACTGACCAAAATGGACCAAATAATTGGTAGAAAAGCCAATCTGTTCATTTTTAAATTCAAATATGATTTGAAGTGAAAATAAAAGTCCTTCAACTCAATACAACGTGGAGCTGATTAATCTGTGTGCTTTCTCTACTCTCTGCAGCTGTAGAATGAGGCTGGTAGCTGTGTGTGTGCTCTTATATTGGAAGACAAGCTATGATGTCATAGTGACTGGGCAGTTATTTTAACTGACAATTTTTCCAAGTCCCCCCTCCCCCCCCCTTTTCCAACTGCCGCCTACTAACTGCCTTTCTTTTTAACAAGCCTTGCATGTCACTTATTACAGGCTGCATAGCAAGACCACTTACTGTTATTTCACATATATATTATTATTCTTATTATAGCCAAATTTACCACCCTAACTCCTCCCACAGCTTTTACACTACATAGACAGTTATATGCCATATATATATGTTATATACCAAAACATGCGGATTGCTCCCAATTGGTGTGCTATTACTTTGTGAAACGTTTTGACGAATGGTTCGCGAAATATCATAGTTTTTGGGGAGAAATTTGCCCCATAGGTATGAATTGTGAAATGATGGGAGGTGACAAAAGCTGACTCTCCCATGATCAGCCAAAACATTATGACCACCCCATGAAAAAAAACTAAATTTAAAAACAATAATTTTTGTAAAAAAAAATAATAATAATTTTTTTTTTTTTTTTTAAATGTGAAAAAAAAAAAAAATTTTTGAAAAAAAAATTTTGGGGGGAAAAAACATTTTTTTTAAAAATAATTTTTGAAAAGAAAATAATTTTTGAAAAAAATATAATTTTTGTAAAAAAACTGAAAAAAAATATTTGAAAAAAAAAAAAAATTGTTTTTTTTTTTATTGATGTCTACGCAATTTTAGGGAAAGTCACTCCCTTTGTTTTTCATGTTTACCATTTCCACCAAAAGTGAAAGAAAATTCCAGATTTTTGGTTGTCACCAGAACAGGAAATAGAGGGGAAATCTTCCAGTGGGGACACTAGTTCTGGTGACACCGGGGGATGATGTCACTTTGAGGGATTTCTCTCACTTCTTTTTTGGCTATGGGAAAGGAAGTGAAGGAAAATCCCCCCGATGGGGACACAGATGGCAAAGAAATCCTGACAGAGGTTATAGCCCTCCTTTACTCTATTGTAAGTGAAAAAAAAAAATTTGTCTTTAGTTCTATTTCATCTGGTCTGTGGAGGATGGGGGGGACTCAGTCTAAAAGAGGGTGCAGCATATTAAACGTGGCGCTATGGGGGGAGGGGTGTAGTGTCTGCAGACCCGAGCAACTGCCACTGCCGGGGGGGGGGGGAGGGGTGAGCGCTCAGATAGTCATTTTGAGGGTCATTTTAGCCTTTTCACTGTTGGGCATTTTTTTCCCATTTTTGCACATGTAATAAATGCTGATTTCTGCTCTCCCAGCGTTCCATAGTTGGTGAAATGATGAAGGCCCCACTCACACCTCTGACATACACCTGGATGGCAAACACCCATTTTTCATTTTTACGCCCAACAAGTATAGAGCAGCCCATTGATTTCAGTGCGCTGCCCTATGCGCGGCAAGCGTGGCAAAGTCATTTATGGTGTGTTTCGGTTTGTTTTATTTACCGCGGAATTTGCCGCATTTGCTGTCTCGGCGTCTCACGTTTTGGCGTGACATTTACAATAAATGGCACTACAAGCGCGAGGCACATATTTTTGCATGTTCTGGGATTGCGTGGAAACGTGCATTTCTGTGCACATTACTGGAATGTGGAGATGTGACCAGAGACTAACTTATATGGTGGAAATTTGTCACAGCGACATGCCGTGTTCCGTCATATTTCCATTTTTTCCCCTTTTGTTCCAATTTTTCAATTTTCCCCAAGTATGGGGCATGAGTGATTGTACATACAGAGCAGGAGATCTATGGACGGGGGAAGGGTGTTCAGTAGATCAATAGAGCATATGACTGGAGCCAGGGCCAAGACGGGGGGGTCACATGACCTGGGCACTATGCTCGGGGGCAGGCCACAGGTGACAACTGCAGCCTCCCTCTCCTAGCACCTCCCCCACAACACTACATCCAGGGCCGGCGCTACCAATAGATGTAGTCGCGGCATAGAGCGCACATCGGTAGGGGGCCCCGCCACCTGTAAACAGTTCAGTGCAACCCTCACCGACTGCAGGCTCAGTGACAGCAATGTCCGCACAGCCGCGGTACCCAACGCTTTCCAGGATGTTGTAATGTACAGTATCTTTGGTCATTGCAATGTTTTGTGATAGAACTCCCTCACTATCACTGCACCCTCCGCGTCTCCCTCCTATTACACCACCAGGTGGCAGTGCTGTGCGGAAGAAGACAGAGGCTAGCCCCTCACACCTTGCCGGTCCTCTGATGCCTCCACAGTGCTAGCTGTTACCAGCGGTGGTGGTCAGTGTTGGCAAAGACAGGCAGGAGGAGGACAGGGCGGAGCAATAGGATGCTGGGTTGTACCAGGCTGCTGAGGAATGGGACAAGATGAGCCCGCCATGCCCTGTACAGTACATGACAGCTGGGAACCTTCCTTCCATTCATTTCCAGCACCATCCTGGGGTGAACATGGGTGACAATGTCTTAGCAACCGGGGCATGCTGGGGTTTGTAGTTGATGGTTAACAGGTTGATGGTTGCAAAAGAATGAAGAAAGTTTTTCTCTGGCTGCCAGGTGGCCAGACTGAAGATGTCCTTGCAAGGGGGCCTGTATCCCGAAGTGTGGTCCCTTGCATCTTGGTCTGACTGTGTGTTGCTTGAAATGCAATCATGCCCTGTGCCCGGAGTTTCCTTTTTAAAGAAAAAAAGGAATTGCTGGGAAATATACAGTAAACCATTTGAATTAATGTTAATGGACGATAATTGGTCATGGACATTGAGCATGTAGCTAGTTAAAATACACTGTGATAGGGAAATGAGTGCCTATATTTTCTAATATACTGTATATATATAAAATCAGGACTTTCACTGATCAAAGTATTTCTGAAGTTAATAATTTTATACTGTTTATGAAAGGGGGTGGCATTCTTACAGAAAATGGGGCCTGCTTTTAAAAAATGTAGATAATGTAGACATATAGAGGCAGGGTCGTCTTTAATATTGATTGGACCCCGGGCAAAAATATTCTTGGGTCCCCCCCCCCCCCCCCCCCATGCAATCTCACTTTCCACCTGCTCTGAGACATAAAATAAATAGAAGCTGGACTTAAAATCAGTTTACTGTATCAGATAGCAATTGTGATTGGTTGCCAGTGGTTATCTGGCGGTATATCATTACTGATTACTGACTGGTTGCTAGAAGTTACAGCACACATTACGGCTCACTGATTAGTTGCTAGAGGTTACAGCAAATGATTTCTGCTTGTTATTAGTTGCTAGAGATTTACTGTACAGTAATACTGCTCACTGATTGCTAGAGGTTACAGCACATCATCTTCTTACTGCAGGGAAGCATGATATACATATGAATGCCGCCTTTATTTACATATCAATGCTGGTGGCCACAGCTATTTGCTTAGTAATGGCGCCGCTATTTACATATGAGTGCCGGTTATTTACATGTAAACACAGGGTCTGCAGGCGAGTTATCCATACACAACAATAGGACAGAGCTGGGCAGCATTAGTAGCAGCACTTCACACTGACACGGCACAGGACTAAAACTTCAAGGGACAAGGAAATTTAAACTGGGATAGTTGGCAAGTGTGAGGCAGCTGCTTTGGGCCCATCTACAATGACAGGGCCCAGGGCAGCTGCCCCTTTTGCCCTGCCTTAAAGACGGACCTGGCGTATCCCTTGGCCAAGGAGAGACAGGGATCTAGCCGGATAACAAGACTGTCATTGTTATGCAGTGATCTTTCTGTGTTTGCTTACCTCCCCTCATGTCTTCAGACTAAGAGGCCAGCCACTTCCACCTGGTGGTTTTTATAACCTCTCCTCTAAGCATGGCTCCACCCCAGGCCCTATCAGGGAGCCCTATATAAACCTGTGAACTGCAGGCCATCAGTGCTGATCAACCATTGTGTATTCCTTTGTGTGTTAGCTTCCTGTTTCCTGCCATGTGCTCTGCTACTGGTTTCCGTTACCGACTTTGGCGTGTCTTGATTATCCCTGTTTGCCTGTGATCCTGACCTTTTGGCGTCTACCCGACTATTCTTGTCTGCTTGTGGCCCTGACCTTGGCTTTGTCCCTCACTATCCCTATCCTCCTGTTGCCTACTGTGGGTGTGAGCTGGGGGACCCTGGGGGTCGCGACCTGGAGACAGTTGCAGCCAAGTCCATCCTCACCACCAGAGGCACTGGTGAACACCTGCTGGCTCTTAGACTCCGCGCCCCAGGGAATCTTACGCTCTAACCCCAGTGGGATCTGTCCTCCGTCTGTAGCAGTCAGCCGTAGGGTCCACAACCTTGCGGTGCACTCCAGATCCCTACGGTGTGCACCTGTCACCTCGCCTCAAGGTGACCTGACAAAGACTAACCATTTGTATAGTGTTCCAACTGTATTTACTAGATAGTCAGGGAGCAATGCTAATGCTTTACTGCCTTTAAAGTGTAAATAACTATTTTTTAATGTCATACGTGACTATTTCATGTTTGCTATTAATACTTATTCATGTGGTACACCACATACATGTGTTATCTTGTTACACCCTGTTAACCCTTCCCTGTTTTTCCTACCCATCTCAGTTTTTCCCAGGACATCCGCTCTCAGACTTGGGAGCTCAAACTATTTTTCTGCAAACTCTGAGATGTAGTTTCTTGGGCAGGGGGAGGATATAACACCCTGGGGTTTAATCAGTGAGCTTCTCACCAAATTCCTTGTCAGGAGTAGCTACTGTAGTTAATTGCTAGGGATCCATTTATATCTCCCTACTTTTGACCTGGTTGTACTTTTCTCTTCTACCACTAGGTGGTCGGGAAATTGGTGGTACTAGATATGAGAAGGACAACTCAATGTCAGGTTTTGGTTATATGAGGTATCTCAGCTAATGGACAGTGGTTTTCTTTAATCCCTTGGCCTGCTGGGAGAGCTTATATATTCGGGTGGAATCAGGTGATTCATGTTCTGTGCCACCCGAACAGCCAACTGGGTGAACGTATGTAGTCTGCCTGGGCTGCTAGGCCAGAGATTGGGCCTATTCTGGGGAGTGAGGCTGCCAGGCTGTGCGAGGACAGCACAGGGTTGGGATTGCAGCTGGCAATCCAATCAGAAGTGACGCTTCTACCGGCCGGAGAACCTGTAGTGGTCGGAGGTAGAAGGGAGACTGTTGCCACTAAGGGACCAACCACCTTTACCAGGGACCACAGTGAGTAACTGAAGCAAGTACCGGAGCAGTATTCTCAACGAACGGCACGGTGGAGAA
Source organism: Lithobates pipiens (assembly GCF_037356315.1). Lineage (NCBI taxonomy): Eukaryota > Metazoa > Chordata > Amphibia > Anura > Ranidae > Lithobates > Lithobates pipiens. The sequence goes on along the minus strand of NW_027507764.1, from coordinate 560,313,049 downwards.
TTTGGAAACTTCAGGCACAGATCAAGTCAGGGACCCAAGCAGCGGAAATGATGATTGCAAAGCAGCCCTGTATGTCAAGCCAGGCATTGAGTCGGTCAGCGGAGGGTGAAGCTTGAAGGGTATCTGGAGTGCCAAGCTAGGGACCCAGCAGGAGAATACGTCCGCAAAAGCCTTGAGGAGCTCAGGGGCCTTTCCTTGCACAGCTGTCATCTTATTGAAGTCTCAGAGTCTTCTATTTTAAATTGCTACTACTCAAGGGCATCCTGGCCCTAACCCTCTGTCCCTTGCAAAACATAAAAAGGCCTGTTAAAAGAAATAAAACCTCTTTTGCATCCAAGAAGTGTCTGGCGCCCAATGACATTTACCACCTGTGCACCCACTATGTTGAAGGATGACAGCTGTCTGTGGCCTCAAAGGATCTCAGACTGGAAGAGGTTAAAGACTTTGCTACATAAAAATACATTTAACAATTTCCACTGACTATATCAACTGGATTACAATATATTTAAATGTCTGCTTGGTAGATTTCAGCTAGTAAACTGACATATGTCTATAGATGTATTCACACAGATGGAAGTGCTTGGTTAAGGTGCTGCACAGTTCATTCCGAATGCTGAGCGATGTGTTTCACATTGACAGCAATATATATTTTCTTTCTCCGGCTTTTACAAAATATGAACCATAAGAGGTAACCTGAGGATGCAATATCGTATTTTATACTAAATGTGGAGAAGAACACCAGGTGGGTCTTCTGGGGTTTTCCACAACCACAAATAATAAATCACCAATACCATTTCATCTGATCACCCTGCAGGGAAAATAAAGACGTTTTATACTGTCCTCTACCTGTAGCAGCATGAGAACCTTGTCTGCCAAGAAACAAGATACACGTATCATCGGCATAAAGGTGAAACTTTCAACCAGTACAGCATCACAATTATGTATTTCCTATTGTTTTGTAGCACCTCTAGTGTGCTATTAGTGTTAGTGCAGGCACATTTAAGTTATGACTCATGGGTAGTTTGTGAGTTAGAAATTGGGTCAAAGTTTACTGCAGGTCAGGCTGGATGGCTCCACAGAGGCAGGTCCTCCATCTGTTGCAAAACTACAAGTTCCATGAGGCTGACAGTTACAAGCAGGACTCCCACAGGCAGAGGCATGATGGGACTAATGATGGGGTAAGGCCACAAGTTTGAGAGCCCTGTTCTAGAAGTTAGTGGGCGGAGGCCAGGAAGACTGATCTGCATACTTGAGGAAACTTGGCCAATCCCCAGGGAGAATGTCCTGGCAGGGTGGCTAAGTCAGCCCTTAAATATATTGGAGCAATGCCAGCAGGAGAGTCGGGTGGAAGATGGAGTGCTGAGGAGGCTGTAGATGGCCTAGGTAAGGGACCACTGCCTCCAGGCTGGGCTCAGGCTGGCTTGGGAAGATTCTATCAGCATTTCAGTTTGGGAATGAATCTTGCCTAAGGTCCAGCAGGGAGCAAAGAGGACAGATGTTGTACATCAGCACACCCAAGGATTCACAAGGGCAGAGACTGCCACATGTAGCAAGCCTTTCAGGAGGACAGATTTGTGCTTGAAGGGGTTGCTAATGACACCGTTCTCATTACTAAAATCTTGTATATATTCCCTTATAATGCCCTCTAAGAGCTTGCATACTATTGATGTTAGGCTAACTGGTCTGTAATTCCCAGTGATGTATTTTGGGCCCTTTCTAAATATTGTGCTACATTGTCTTTTCTCCAATCAGCTGAATCAGCATAAATTATGAACAATGATCTGATAATTACTTGACTGAGTTCCCTAAGTACCCTTGGATGCAAGCCATCTGGTCCCGGTGATTTATTAATGTTAAGTTTCCCAAGTCTAATTTAAATGCTTTCCTCTGTTAACCATGGTGGTGCTTCCTGTTATGTGTCATAAGGATAAATACTGCAGTTTTGGTTACTGATGCTCCCTGATTCCCTTGTGAAGACTAAGGAGAAGAATAAATTCAATACCTTCACCTTCTCCCCATCCTTTGTAACCAGATGTCCTTCCTCATTGGGGCGGCACAGTGGTGTAATGGGTAGCACTTTCGCCTAGCAGTAAGAAGGGTCGCTGGTTCGAATCCCAACCACGACACTACCTGCCTGGAGTTTGCATGTTCTCCCTGTGCCTGCATGGGTTTCCTCTGGGTACCCCGATTTCCTCCCACACTCCAAAGACATGCTGGTAGGTTAATTGGATCCTGTCTAAATTGTCCCTAGTATGTATGAATGTGAGTTAGGGACCTTAGATTGTAAGCTCCTTGAGGGTAGGGACTGATGTGAATGTACAATGTATATGTAAAGCGCTGCGTAAATTGATGGCGCTATATAAGTAACTGAAATAAAATATGGGTGTGGCTTGCATGGACGCATGGCTCAAATGGGTGTAGTTAGAGTCTGAGATGAATGCGGGATGGAGAGGGAAAGGGGGAAGAGGGAAGGGGAGGGATGGAGGGACAGCAGCGGAGCTCCTCCTTACATCTGTGTCTCCATCAGTCCTCCTTACATCTGTGTCTCCATCTGTCCTCCTAACATCTGGTGCCCCTCTGACATCCAGACTGCGCCCTCTGACATCCATACTAGCCCCCTCCACATCCAGACTCTGACTGGCCCCCCTGACATCCACAGACTGGCCCCCCTGACATCCACAGACTGGCCCCCGACATCCACAGACTGGCCCCCGACATCCAGACTGGCCCCCGATATCCACACACTGGCCCCGACATCTCCAGACGCGGCATGCTGTCGTTGCCACACGGAATGGCTGAACTGCGGCGCCGCCCACTGCACTTCACAGACACTGGCAGCGGGGGTGGGCTCTATTGAAGACCAGCTTCTGGTCTTCTTTAAAATGGCGGCCTTCTTTAAAATGGTCTTCTGGTCTGGCCTTCTTTAAAATGACATTGTCTCCGCCGACCGCGGTCCTCTAGCGGCCGGCGGCAAAAAACGGGACAAACCGAATTTCCCGGAACATTTCCCGGGACAAAATTAAATCGGGACAAATGTCCTAATCCCGGAAATGTCCCGGGAAATTCGGGACAGTTGGCAACTATGGGGGCCTATAGCATACTCCAGTATTATTTTCCCCTTAGCTTCATCCCTTTGGAGCTCTACCCATAAGTATTCCACCTCCTCCCTAACTCCCTTAGTGATTTCATCTCTCACATTCACTTGTACATTATTCTTGATATATAGGCATACCCCTCCCCCTTTTTTGACCCTTTCTATCCCTGTGATAAAGGATATATTCTTGAATGGTTGCCAGCCAATCATAGATTTGTTGAACCTGGTCTCTGAAATTCCCATAAAATCCAAATCCTCCTCATACACAGGATCTCTAGCTCACCCATCTTGTTAGTGGGAGGAATAGTGCCTAAATGTTTATATAAGTGGGAGGAATTATGCCCCATTGCTGGTGTTAGTGGACAAAATAGTGTCCCAACACTGGTGTCGATGGAAGGAAAAATTCCCCATTGTTGGTGTCAGTGGAAGGAATGGTGTCAATCAGGGGAATAGTGCCCCGAGGGCAGGATAAAGGCAAACAAACGGCCACATTCAGCCCACAGGCCACAGTTTAGAGACCACTGCCCTAGATGGTAGGTGCATTACCTTTCTTCTAAAAACTTAGAAGATTTTATGAAATACCGTATTTGTCGGCGTATAACACGCACTTTTTTCCCCTTAAAATCAAGGGGAAATCATGGGTGCGTGTTATACGCCGATCCCCCGCCGATCTGCGCTGTCTGTGCAGCGCCGCCGACATTTACCGAGCCGAGCCGAGTGTACTGTGTACTCGGCTCCGCTCTCAGTCACGCCCAGTCCCGCCTCCTAGCCTTTACGTCCCACCATTGGCCCGGTGTTGTGTCCATCACAGGAGCCAGGACAAGGGGCGGGACGGGGGCGTTACTGCGAGCAGAGCCGAGTACGCTCGGCTCGGTCTATGTCGGCGGCGGGAGGAGCCAAAGATATCGGCGGCGGGAGGAGCCAAAGATCTTGGCGGCGGCGGGAGGAGCCAAAGATCTCGGCGGCGGTAAATTTAAAACTAAACCATGCTGCAATTTTGGGGAAGGCTGCAGGGGGACAGTGCAAGGCTGCAGGGGGACAGTGCAAGGCTGCTGGGGGACAGTGCAAGGCTGCTGGGGGACAGTGCAAGGCTGCAGGGGGACAGTGCAAGGCTGCTGGGGGACAGTGCAAGGCTGCAAGGGGACAGTGCAAGGCTACATTGATGGGCATTTCAAATGTAAGGTTTTTTTCCTTAAACTTGCCTCCTAAAAGTTTTTTTCCTTAAACTTCCTTCCTAAACTTGGGGTATGTGTTATACACTGGCACGTGTTATACGCCGATAAATACGGTACACAAATGTGTGTCAATTTCTATACACTGAACTGCAGTTTCAGACATTGTACTCAGCTCTCTTCTATGAATTTCAAAGCAATGCCCCTCTATGCATACCTCCCAACTTATTGAGATGGGAATGAGGGACAACTATTAGAAAAAGTATCTAGGCATAGGACACACCCCCTGCCACGCCCCCTTAAAGGAGAATTATGCAAAAGAATTATTAGTTCCCCACAAGTTATTTTTTTTAACCACTACTTGTCATGGTTATGCAATAGTTTGTCTGCTTACCTGTTCCCATTTGTTCATCTAGAGACCAGCTGACCCTCACCTTTCTGCTTTTGTAATCCATCCTCTGGCATGGCTCCACCCTAGCTCCTATCAGGGAGCTCTATATTAACCTGGGCACTGCAGGCCAGCCCTGCTGATCAACCTTTGTGTGTTAGCTTCCTGTTACCTGCCATGTGCTCTGCTGTTGTTCCGTTACCGTCTTTGGCGTGTCCTTGACTATCCCTGTTTGTCTGTGATCCTGACCTTTTGGAGTGTCCCTGACTATTCTTGTCTGCTTGTGGCCCTGACCTTGGCTTTGTCCCTCACCATCTCTATCCTCCTGTTGTCTACTGTGGGAGTGAGCTGGGGGACCCTGGGGGTCGCGACCTGGAGCCAGTTGCAGCCAAGTCCATCCTCACCACTAGAGGCGCTGGTGAACACCTGCTGGCTCTTAGACTCCGCGCCCCAGGGAATCTTACGCTCTAACCCCGGTGGGATCCCCCGTCCACAGCAGTCAGCCATAGGGTCCACAACCTTGCGGTGCACTCCTGACCTCTACGGTGTGCATCTGTCACCTCGCCTCGAGGTGACCTGACAGTTTGATCAGCCATGGACCCGGCTGATGTGCCGCTTCCTACAGTCGATCCGTTGCAGGGCTTAGCTCGCAGACTTGAGACCCAAGAATCGCATCAGACCCAGGTGATGCGATTCCTTCAAGATCTGGCTTCCCGCTTCAAGCAGCTACAGGCTTCCTTGGGAACCCCAAGCCTACAGCCTCAAGTACAGTCAGCAGCTGCACCTATCGCACCAGTCGCATCCACACATGCATTATTACTGCCAGCTCCGTCCCGTTTCTCTGGGGACTCCAAGGCTTGCAGAGGGTTCCTTAGCCAGTGCACAATTCATTTTGAGCTTCAGCAACAAAACTTCCTGTCCGATCGGGCAAAAGTAGCATATATCATATCCCTCCAGTCCGGCGAGGCGCTAGTTGGGCTGCCCCTCTGTGGGAACTGAATGATCCAGTGGTTTTTAGCCTGTCTGATTTCTTGAAACTTTTTCGGAATATCTTCGAGGAACCGGGTCGTGTCTTCTCAGCGGCTAGCGCTCTTTTACGTCTCCGTCAAGAGTCCGCGTCTGTGGGACAGTATGCTCTCCAGTTCCATATCCTCACAGCTGAACTGAGCTGGAATAATGAGGCCCTAGTTGCAACCTTTTTACATGGCCTCTCTGGTAGAGTGAAGGATGAATTAGCAGGAAGATCCCTTCCTGCTGATCTGGACAGTGTCATCACCTTGTGTAACCAGATCGATATTCGCTTTCAGGAGAGAGCCCTGGAAAAAAGACGCCAGCACTCCCCGTTCTTTAGGCAGCCTGAGCCCCCAGTCCCTTCTCCTCGATCTGAGGAGCACCCCCTGCCTACTGAGGAACCTATGCAGTTGGGCTGGACTAAGTTATCGCCCGAAGAACGTGCTAGGCGCAGAACTCTGCGCCTATGCCTCTATTGTGGGGCCAAAGGTCATTTCCGTGACACTTGTTCTCTTCGTCCGGAAAAACGCTCAGGGCTAATATATCTGGAAGGTGGAGTATTAGACCCTGAAATATCACCTTCACCTTCTCGTCTTCTCCTTTCTGTGTTGCTTCATATCGGTGCTTCCTCTCGTTCGGTCTCGGCAAATCTGGATTCCGGAGCCGCTGCCAATTTCATGGATTGGGAAACTGCATCCTCCATGAGACTTACCCTTTTGCCCCTTACAACGCCATTGGTGGTCTTGGCGATTGATGGCACGGTTCTCCCAGGGGGCCCTATCCGCTTCCAGACTCTTCCTGTTAAGATGTCAGTAGGGACACTCCACCAGTAGTGGATATCCTTCCTTGTCTTACCTAAGGCTTCATCTCCTATCATATTAGGTCTTCCTTGGTTACAGCTCCATTCTCCACACGTTGATTGGTCTGCTGGACAGATCCTGGCTTGGGGTTCCTCCTGTCCCTCTTCCTGCCTACTCAAGGGTACCCCAAAGGAGAAACTTCCTGTTACCACCATCCCAGTATCTTCTGCTCTTCCCGCTGTATATAGCGATCTCTGGGATGCGTCCTGCAATAGTCGGACTGATGCACTCTCTAGGTCATGTGGTACTCTGGATGAGGGGCCCACCTATGAACCTGAGTTGATCATTCACTCCAGTTCGCATAACCATTTACCTTTGCCTGTCCCTAATCTCCCTTGGACGCACAGCCAGGCTAACTTGTCTGCAAGTTCCACAGTTGCTATGTCCTGTGATGCGATTGAGATGGTCGCTACACTTAACAATACTATTCAGTCGGCCTCTGCACTAGTTATGCCAGTCCAGCCCATGCCCAATGAGCTTCCTGCTTCTTGTTCAGGACCTTCTGTGACCTGGCCTCACCCTACTGTTACTATGTCCGTTCAAACCCGTTTAAGAGGCTCAATCCATCCTTTGGATAGAATACATCATTCGGCCAGGAGGGGTTTTCAATCTTTTTCTCAGGGTTCTCTGCATTCTGTTTGTGTTTCAGCTATCCAGCTTGACTCTTGTGACATGTCACCTTCTAACCAACCTGACCTCAGCCCACTCTGGTGGTCCTGTTATGGATGCCCAGCTCATCTTTAAGGGTCTGGGGGACCCTGCTCAGGCTCCTGATCTTCTCATGCCCTTACCCATTCCTAAGAAGCCTTTAGTCCTCAAGTCTTCTCGTCCTCTCCCTACCTCGGTTCCAGTCTCTGAGGATAATCTAAAATACGGGGTTAGTCAAGTTTTGGATTCCCGGCTCCGTAAAGGCATTCTTCAGTACCTCGTACATTGGAAAGGGTTTGGCCCTGAGGAGAGGTCTTGGATCACTGCATCTGAGGTCTTTGCTCCTAGTCTGTTGAGGAGGTTCCATCTGGAGTTTCCTTTTAAGCCTGGACCCAGGCAGGGGAGGGGGAGGCCTCGTAAGAGGGAGGGTACTGTCATGGTTATGCAATAGTTTGTCTGCTTACCTGTTCCCATGTGTTTATCTAGAGACCAGCCGACCCTCACCTGACTGCTTTTGTAATCCATCCTCTGGCATGGCTCCACCCTAGCTCCTATCAGGGAGCTCTATATTAACCTGTGCACTGCAGGCCAGCCCTGCTGATCAACCTTTGTGTGTTAGCTTCCTGTTACCTGCCGTGTGCTCTGCTGTTGTTCCGTTACTGACTTTGGCGTGTCCGTGACTATCCCTGTTTGCCTGTGATCCTGACCTTTTGGCGTGTCCCTGACTATTCCTGTCTGCTTGTGGCCCGACCTTGGCTTTGTCCCTCACCATCCCTATCCTCCTGTTGCCTACTGTGGAAGTGAGCTGTGGGACCCTGGGGGTCGCGACCTGGAGCCAGTTGCAGCCAAGTCCATCCTCACCACTAGAGGCGCTGGTGAACACCTGCTGGCTCTTAGACTCCGCGCCCCAGGGAATCTTACGCTCTAACCCTGGTGGGATCCCCCGTCCGCAGCAGTCAGCCATAGGGTCCACAACCTTGCGGTGCACTCCTGACCTCTACGGTGTGCATCTGTCACCTCGCCTCGAGGTGACCTGACACGACTATTCCTTTATATTGGCTTTTAAAATGTACAAATGCAACAATTTAGACATTGGATGAAAGGTTTACACTTTTTGAAAGATAAAAAGTGCATCTACAACTATATAGATCAGACCAAAACATACCTCCCAAATGTCCCTGATTTGGAGGGAATGTCCTTGATTTTGAGCAATGTCCCTCATTCCTCTTCATTTTGGTCTGATCAATATATTTGTATATAAAATGCACTTTTTATCTTTCAGAAAGTTTTTCCCAGCTCTAAACCTTTCATCTGATTTCTAAATCGCTGCATTTGTACATTTTAAAAGCCAATATAAAGGAATAGTAGTGGTCAAAAAAAAGTCCTTGTGTATTTAATTAACCTTTTTTTTTGGTTAATTCTCCTTTAAGGGGGTGTGTCCTATGCCTACATACCTTTGTTAGTAGGTGTCCCTCATTCTAATCTTAAAATGTTGGGAAGTATGGTAAAATGAGGGACAAATGAGGAGGAAAGAGGGACAGAGGGACATTGCTCCAAATCAGTGACAGTCCCTCCAAATCAGGGACAGTTGGGAAGTATGTACATGATGATACCAGTACATGAAGAGAAGACCATACCTCCCAACTTTTTGAGATGGGAATGAGGGACACCTATCAGCAAAAGTATGTAGGCATAGGACACAGCCCCTGCCACGCCCCCTTAAAGGAGAATTGTACAAAAAAACAAGATTGGTTAAACACACAAGTGCTTTTCTTACCACTGCTATTCCTTTATACTGTATTTTGGAATTTACAAATGCAGCAATTTAGAAATCAGATGAAAGGTTTAGCACTGGGAAACACTTTTTGATAAAAAGTGCATTTTATATACATCTATAAGGATCAGACCAAAATGAGGGACAAATGAGGAGGAAAGAGGGACAGAGGGACTTTGTTTCAAATCAGGGGCAGTCCCTTTGAAATCATTTGATCAAAGATTGTATGCAGGACTCGAAGTCCAGCAGGAACGCATGGGAACGGAGTCCCTGTACTCTTTCCATAGCAGGAACGCAGTTCCCTTTAGCAGGACTGGCCTTTGAACAGGGGTGGGCTGAGCTGGGAGGGCAATCTGCTGTGCTACATTCCAGGAGTTGTAGTCTGGACCACACTCAAGTTCCTGGTGGCGGTGGGTGGAGACTGGAGAGAACCGAGCAGCGCAGGAGGAAACTACAACTCCCGAGTCCCAAACACTGGCTGTGAGTGTCCCGGTGTAATGACAAACCTCGTAGAATGGGCATGCCTGATGTGTGATGTTACAGGTGTGCCCCATTCCACGCTTCTTCCCAATTCCTCCTCCTTCACCCCGCTGCCGCACACATCTCCACTACTACCGATACCACCTAGCCTCCTCTCTATGGGGCCACCGCTGCCACCTCATGGTCGACGCAGGAACAACACCACACCGCTGTCAGCTCATCACCTCGCTGACAGGTCAGTTGAGATCTCACCAGCCCCCACTCTTCCAGGAACTGGAAATTACTGGGGGGGGGGGGTGAAGGGGGCAGAGGACCTTACTGGGGGGAGGTGAAGGGGGCAGGGGACATTACTGCGGGGGTGAAGGGGGCAAAGGACATAACTGGGAGGGGGAGTAAAGGGAGGCAGAGGATATTACTGGGGGGGGGGAAGGGGACAGAGGACATTACTGGGGGGGGGGGGGGGTGAAGGATACAGAGAACACTAGGGGGCAGAGTGAAGGGGGCAGAGTTCCCGGCATTCCCCTTTACATCAGAGTTTGCAGGATTCCCCCTTACACTGCAAGAGGGAACTCTGCAGACCCTGATGTAAAGGCGATATACACATATTTTGTATTTTTGAGGTGGGGGGTGGGGGATCTTGGGTGAGTTCCCGTATTTTTTTCCCCAGGACTTGACCCCTGATTGTATGGCTCAGAACAGTGGGAAATAGTCTTACTTTGGAAGTTTGCAGTCAGGGTGTCCAAGCTGAGGTCTCCCCCACACCAATAGACAAACAGTCATCGAATAAAAGCAGCCGGCAATTCCATAACATCAAGCGTAGTTATTTTCAAGCCTTCACATTGAGTACAGTCAGCAGCAGACTAGTTTCAGCGATAAGCCTTGTTCACAGCCTTTGAAATCAGTGAAAGTTGGGAACTATGCTCTATGTAAGGGAGATGAGAGGGTTATAGTCCAAATCTTGAGAGCAGCCTAGGGCAGTGATGGGGAACCTTGGCACCCCAGATGTTTTGGAACTACATTTCCCATGATGCTCAACCACACTGATTTCCCATGATGCTCAACCACACTGCAGTGTGGTTGAGCATCATGGGAAATGTAGTTCCAAAACATCTGGGGTGCCAAGGTTCGCCATCACTGGCCTAGGGTGACAACTGCTTTTTCATAGACCCAGCACAGTGAGCATTGTCATCTTGTGACAGGATCACTAGGTGAAAATAAAGAGAAACAAAGGAAAACCAATGCAGCCAGCACACCTAAAGCCTGAAATATATTACATTTTTAGGATCAGATACACCTCCAATGCCCCACAGTGAAATCCAAACTATAAGAAAGATTCTCAGCAATATAAAACACCTGTGCTCAGAAATGCCAATCCCCCCATGATTCCAATATGAAGGGGCTTAGTGGGCATATAGACAAAGATTATCCATTGCTACCTAAAATTCACTCTAGACTCAGTCAAGTATTGGTTTTACCAATGTAATATAATTATTGTCAATATTGTATTTATGATCTTACATTTTAGATTCAGTTCTTCTACTCCCCCCCTTTCCCACCAAGAACCTTTGCAAACGTGAACAGAATTATCAATAAACATTGAACTTTAAAAAAAATCTCAGATGTTTTTTGCTTGGCTTAGAAATTGGTGACTTTAAAACGGCAATAATGAACGAAAATGGTTGACATTTATCTGAACTTCAAACTTTCTTTGCAGATTTGTAAATTCTCGAAAATGTTACTAGAAGCTGTAGCTGTAAAGTTATTTTTTCTGCTGGTTTATTGAGATGTACTAAATACTTCTGTTTAGTGTTGGTATTTTATTGTTGGGACATCTCTGGAAGTTCAGTTCATTTCTGTATAGTAAAAATTAGAAAACTTTAGAGTATCTGTATCAGTGGCGGCTGGTGCTCAAATTCTATTTTTTTTTGGGGGGGGGGGGGGCAAGCAAACTTACTGAAAAAAAAACAATTGCAGCCTTACTGTGCCCATCAAATGCAGCCTCTGCGGCATCAAATGCAGCCACTGTGCCCATCAAATGCAGCCACTGTGCCATCAATTGCAGCCACTGTGCCCATCAAATGTAGACACTGTGCCATCAAATGCAGCCACTGTGCCCATTAAATGCAGCCGCTGTGCCCATTAAATGCAGCCACTGTGCCATCAATTGCAGCCACTGTGCCCATCAAATGCAGCCACTGTGCCATCGATTGTAGCCACTGTGCCCATCAATTGCAGCCACTGTGCCATTAAATGCAGCCACTGTGCCCATTAAATGCAGCCACTGTGTCATCAATTGCAGCCAATGTGCCCATCAAATGCAGCCACTGTGCCATCAATTGTAGCCACTGTGCCCAGCAAATCCAGCCACTGTGCCCATCAAATGCAGCCACTGTGCCCATCAGTTGCAGCCACTGTGCCATTAAATGCAGCCACTGTGCCCGTTAAATGCAGCCACTGTGCCCATCAAATGTAGCCACTGTGTCCATCATATGCAGCCACTGTGACCCCGCCCCCCACTCATTGTCTGACCAGCACTTAGTCCATCTTCGTGCCAATCAGGTGACAGGTATCAGACCCGTGCTTGCCTGATTGGCGGAGAGGCAGTTCAGTGTTGGAAAAGCAAATATTCATTTGCTTTTCTAACACACCTGGGTGGGCTCCGAGTGCAGTGCTCTGCACTCCGAGTCCACCCTATTTTGAAGCCTATTACCTTGACGGCCATGGATAGATTTATGCTATGCATGAATCTATCCATTAAGCATAGAGGGGGTGGCGCCCGGGCACCCCTAATGGCCACTGATCTGTATAAAGAGTTTTGAACAGTAAAAGGAAAACTGTAGCCTTTTAGGACCCCTTCACACCTATGTTTTGTTGTAAGGAGCACTTTAATGCATGCAATGCAGTAAAGCATGTGCATCGCTACCCCCATAAGGGTCGCTGGTGAATGTGGTCGTCTCCCACCCTGCACAGCCAGGCACATGGATTTCCAGTCACTCAGAGACAAGAAACAGTCCTTGCCAAATTGTTAGTTGTTTTTTTAGTTAGGGGAATTGAACTAGGATGGGGAAGGGTGCATATGGGATGCCCATTTGATCAATGAAACTCTGTAGGGACTTGAACTATATACACTCCAGTAAATACAGTGTCCCCCTCTTCTACCTCCAGCACACACTTTCTTGCAGACTATCATTTCCAGGACCAGCTAGCACAGGTTTCAGACTCAATCTCAGCACAGTCTCAGCTGGGTTTGTTTGAATCCACTTTGCAGGCAGGGACCGCGGGCCCCTATGGTGTAGCAAAAAATGGAAGTCTTTGGTGCTAGCTGCCCTATCTGTGGCTACTGTTCCAAGTACCAGGCACTGCCAACCCTCCTGGCTGCAGCTGCCCCTTTTCACCGCCCGTGCCACCACAATCCTCCTGACTGGCTCTGCACCCATCCCAGACTGCTCCATACCAGTCCTCTCAGGCGTGCCTCCCAGTCCTCCTGACTGTGTGTGACTCAACAGCCCTCTCCACTCCATCTCCAACATCCACTCAAGCTCTCCTCCCCAGCTGGGCTGACCCAGAGTATTTGAGGGGGCCTGCCCTCTGCTATCCCAAGTTGGGTATTGTTCAAGGCTCTCAGAATACTCCAGGCAACTCCACCTTTCCTCCCCTCCCACTCTTCTAGAAGGTTCCAGTACATTCTAGAAGTAGGGGGAGTTCTAAGTGATGCTGTCTGTGAGTCATCCAGCTCTCCCTGGATCTCTGCCCCACCCAGGAAAAACACAGACAGACTTGGCTGCTAGCCAAACCTGCAAAAATTTACCTACACTAACACAATAAACAATCTAAATTTCTAGCACAATAGAGGATGCTACACATGTGTAGCACTACCCCTGCAGGTGCCGCTGGTGAATGAAATATCTCCCACCCTGCACGGCCAGGTACACAAATTTTCCAAGCACACTGTAGTCAGAAAAAATATATAGGATAGGGTTGAGGGTATTATGGGATGCCCACTTGATCAAACTCAGAACTCTTCAGAGACACAAACTATATACAGCCTGTATACACACTTCTTCTACCTCCAGCACAATCTTGCTTGTAGAACAACAACTTTCAGGAAGAGCGTAATCAGACCATAGCAAATGCCCTTTGCAAGCAGGGACCGTGGGCCCATTTATTTGTGTAGCAAAAATAAATCCCAGTGCTCAGCTGTCCTACTCTTGCGGCTACTGATCCCAGTACCACCTGTTCAGGCACTACCAGCCTGCCTGGCTGCAGCTGCACCTTTCACTAGCCGTCCTGGCTAAGACTCCACAGCCCTCCCAGACTGACTCTGCATCCATCCCAGACTGCTTCAATCCAGTTCTCTCAGTGCTTTGATGGTACACTCACCAGCCTGCCTGGCTGCAGCTGTCCCTTTCACTAGCCATCCTGGTAAAAACTCCACAGTCCTCCCAGACTGGCTCTGCACCATCCCAGACTGCTTGTACCCAGTCCTCTCAAGTTTGCCTCTCAGTCCTTTGACTGTACACTCATCAGCCCTCCTGACTGTCTTCCTTCCTGGAGATTTGCCCAGCACTGTTCTCCTGCTGTCCTCAACCTTGCTCCCATGCCTCCTGGTCAGAATTCCTCCGTGTGTCATGAGAAGGGTCCCTAGCATGCCATCTCCATCTTCCACCTGAACTCCACTACCCCAGCTGGGCTGACCCTTAGTATTTGGGGGCGCTAGCCCCCTGCCACCACATCTGTTGGTAACTGCTCAAGGCAGCTCCACCTTACTTCACCTCTCATTCTTCTGGAAGTTTCTAGTAAGTTCAAGAAGTAGGGGGAGGTTCAAGTGTAGCGCCCTCCGAGTTCAGAGTGGGCTGCTAGGAAAATTATTTGGCTCCTTTGTAAGCAGAGGAGCAGAGGTTGATTGCTTCGGACTGTTTGGTATCTCTCACAGGCTGATGTTCTGCTACTTCCCCCCTGTCTTCTGGATAGTTCTGAAAGTATAGTGAGAGGGAGAGCAGAACAAGCCACCTGAATATTTATGGGTCTCTAGTAGGGATGAGCCCGACTCGAACATCAGTTGTTTGCCCATTCACCATTATGGGGCGTTCACGGGAAATGAGAGATCGCAGTGCATTGACGGCTGCTGATTGGCCAAAGGATCCATCTGACCTTTATACTTTGGCCAATCACAGTGGGCTGTGAGAGACATGATTGGCCAAAGGCAGGGTGCCTTTGGCCAATCATCACTCAGGGGGCTGATTCCACCCCCCACACTATGTAAGGCTGCTTACACGACAGCCGTACATAGTTTTATGAATGCGAGCAGCAAAATGACATTTGTAAAGGAAAAAATTTCATTTAAAACTGCTTGTGGCTGTAATGTTTTGGCAGATCCTGGCAATATACATAAAAATCATTGAAAAAAATGCATGGGTTCCCCCCAGTCCATTACCAGGCCCTTGGGGTCTGGTATGGATATTAAGGGGAACACTGCACCATAATTAAAAAAAATGGCTTGGTGGTCCCTCCCAAAATCCATACAAGGCCCTTCAGGTCTGGTATGGAATTAAGGGGAACCCCATGCAAAAATAAAAAATAAATGATGTGTGGGTTCCCCCAAAATCCATACCAGGCCATTCAGGTCTAGTATGAATTTTAAGGGGAACCCCATGCCAAAAAAAAAATATATGGTGTGGGGTTGCCTCCCAAAATCCATATCAGACCCTTATCCGAGCATGCAACCTGGTAGGCTGCAGGAAAAGGGGGGGTGAGAGAGCACCCCCCTCCTGAACCATACCAGCAGGGCCATCTTTAAGGCAGTGCAAAAGGGGCAGCTGTCCTGGGCCCTGTCATTGTTGTGGGGCCCAAAGCAGCTGCCCATACCTGCCAACTATCCCAGTTTAAATTCCCTCGTCCTTTGAAGTTTTAGTCCTGTGCTGTGTCCCAATATCTCAGTGTGAAGTGCTGCTACTAATGCTGCCCAGCTCTGCCTTATTGTTGTGCACAGATGACTCACCTGCAGACCTGTGTTTACATGTAAATAACCGGCATTCAGAGTGCGCATGCGCGAGGCTTCCAAGATGGCCGCGATCATCTAAAGCTCCGCTGCCTCGCGGAACGACGGAACCCCTACCGCACGACACGGCTACCCTTCCGCTCCCCGAGCTATAGGGGCGGACTCCCGAAGTGTTGGGGCACATTTCTGAATGACCGGTGGACTGGCTAAACGCAATCTGGGCCCGCTGTTCGCTTCATTGGACGTGAGGGAGAAATCCAAGATGGCCACCGCAGCACAGCTCCTGTCTCA
The DNA here is from genome assembly GCF_037356315.1 of Lithobates pipiens. Classification (NCBI taxonomy): domain Eukaryota; kingdom Metazoa; phylum Chordata; class Amphibia; order Anura; family Ranidae; genus Lithobates; species Lithobates pipiens. Next base: position 560,297,333 of record NW_027507764.1, on the reverse strand, counting down.
GGATCACAGATCTGCAGGCACAGTGGATTTCAGGTCAGATACAGACTTTCCTCCTCTCCACGCCACCCCAGGCAATCCCAGGGGTCTCCCCAAGGAAGCCACACCGTCCCCGGCCTCCACGGTCTCTCTGCTGGAACGCACCATCCAGGAGTTCTCCCCCTCCCCAGCGGGGACCTACAGGGTTACCCAGGCCGCCATGGCCCCCCACGAGGCTGCTCATGCAGACCCAGTCTCCCACATGGATGCCCTATTTGGCAAATTCTCTGAACTATTAGAGAGGGGCCTCTCCCAAACTGCCTTGCAAATCACGGGGGAATTGAAAGCTGATTTTATTAACCTAGGCTCCCGGATCGAAACGATCGAACACAAAATGGAGGATACCATAGCCAGATCCATCCAAAACTCCAGGCACATTTACTCAGTACAGGAGCAATTGGACTTAGCCATGGCCCGTATAGATGACCTCGAAAATAGGTCCCGCAGATATAACGTCAGAATTCGCGGGCTTCCAGAATCAATAACTGATGTGTCCAGGGCGGTGCAAGACCTCATTCAACAGCTAATCCCTGATATCCCAGCTACTAAGCTTGAACTTGACCGGGTCCATAGAACCCTCGGCCCCCCTAGGAAGGATGGCACCCCGCGAGATGTTCTGGCCAAGCCACATCACTTCTCGGTGAAAGAAGAAGTTATGAAGAGAGCCAGATCCCTGCAACACGTCAATTACCAGGGCCACCAGGTTCAGATCTTTGCGGACCTCTCCCCCTCCACTATACAGAGACGGAGAGCTCTAAAACCCCTCTTGCTTGCAATGTCACAAAAAGACATAAAATACAAATGGGCATTCCCATTTGCGGTCAGGTTCACGGTCAAAGGGAAGTCTTTTGCCTTCTCCACTTTCCCCGAGGGGGAAAAGCTCCTCACCAGGCTGAAAATCATTTCTCAAGAAGCTGACATGGACACTTCTAACCCTAGCCAAGGATCCAACAAACGACCCACTCCTAACAGCCCACAATCCCCGTTGTGGACCTCCGGAAGAGCCAAGAAGGTCAAGGATAATGCACCCACCTGAGCAACTTCCAGTCCCATTTTCAGACTCTCCATTCTGTGACTGACCGTCCGAGGACCTGGAGAGGGCCGGAGGACTGCTCCCCAAACATTGAAAGTTTGGCCCTCCAACCCTTTTTGCCCTCCCCTTGCCTAGGACTTGTGCTACCCTTGTGCTACCCTTCTCCCCATTGCCTCCAATATTCCGGGACGCTATGCAGTACTTCGTCCATCTACTGGACTGCCCGTAACCCCTCATATTTTTTTACATCCCCTCGAAATGGGCCCTAAGGTTGCTTTGAGGATTTCCCAGGGGGCTGCATTCCACAGCACCCCCCCTGGATACACCATCCTACCTTCTGCCTAAAGAACAGCATTCATTGTTTAGTCCCAGTGTCTTCTAGACATTATGTTTAGCCGTGCCTCAAGAAAAATTCCTTTTTTTGTATATTGCTGCTTATATGTTATTGCTATTTAAAGTTGATTTCACAGCTCGGGTAGTTACCCGACTAGGGGTCCCCAGTTCCGCGAGGGACCACATGTGTAACTCTCCCTCCCTCGGCCTATCCCAGGCGTCTGAGGGTCGGGACTTCTGACCTTATGGGTCGGTTGTCTTCATTGTTTGTTCTTGGGATTTCGGGGGGTGTCTCCTGCCCTGATCTCCTCTTTCTCTTCTCAGGAACCCTTTCTTTCCTTGCCCTTTCTCCCCCTCTCTCCCCCCTTGATGGTAAGCTACCCCCGTTGAATGTTTACATGACACTATTTTTTTTCTCCTCAGGTTGGGCTGAGCCAACCCAGTCGACATGGTATCCTGGGAGACAGCCTCGGGCCACCGATCCCAATGCCCTGACCAAGAACCCCGCTATGGATTGGGTAAGTGAGGTCGCTTTCAGATGCTGGGCTCCCCCTCTGCTCCATGGCTGATCCACAGGCTGCTAGGCTTAAGATAGCCTCCCATAACATTCAGGGTCTTAATTCCCCCATCAAACGGAGAAAAGCCCTTGATTACTACAAATCCCTGAAACTAGATATAATTCTACTTCAGGAAACCCACCTTCCTATCCGGTATAGTCCCAAGTTCCTACATGCCCACTTCCCTCAGTTCTTCTTAGCCAACGCGGAATCCAAGACCAGGGGGGTAGCCATTTTGATTGCCAAAACATGCAAATTCAATAAAAGTTTTGAAAAAGCGGATCCGGAGGGCAGGTATTTACTTGTAAAGGGCACTGTGGGGGACCAACTTTACTCCTTGGTCTCCTACTACGCCCCGAACACGGGTCAGGCCAAATTCTTCGAATCCCTGCTGCGCACCTTAGCACCTCTTTTAGAGGGAACGGTTATTGTCGGAGGGGACTCTAACGTCGCCTTTGATCAAGGACTTGATAAATCCTCCCCCTCACGTTCCCGCTTAACCAGGCCCACGAAGGCAAGCTTACGGATCGCCAAATTGCTGCACGCTCATGGGTTATCCGATGTCTGGCGGGAATTAAACCCCACAAAGAGAGACTACACTCACTTCTCAGCACCTCACCAATCATATGCACGCATAGACCACATACTTGTCCCCTCCTCGCTCCTTCCCAGGATGCTCAAAGCCTCCATCACTGACACAGTGATCTCGGATCACTCACTGGTAATTGTGACGGCCCTGGGGGGTTCGAGTGGGAGACACCCTAGGCATTGGAGGTTAAATGAATCCCTCCTTTCGGAGCCAGCACGAGTTATGGATCTCGACAAAGCATTGCAGGAATATTTCTCTATTAATGCGACTCCTGATGTCTCCCCCGAAACCCTGTGGGCGGCGCACAAAGCATATATTAGGGGAAAATTCATGCAATTAGGTTCTCAAATAAAACGGGAAAGACAATCAACCATCCTGAAGCTAGAAGAGGAATACTCTAAACTCAGAGCTCTTCACAAAAAGGACCCCCTCCGCACCCCCACCTCCATACTAGACAAGACTCGCTTAGAACTCAATCTCGCCCTCACCACGAAAGCTGAAAAATCGGTTAGGTGGTCTGGCCACAAATTTTACTCACAGGCGGACAAAATAGGCACACTCCTGGCTAATAGACTCTCCCCTAGAACCAAGCTGAGCACCCTCCCTCGGATCAGAAGCGCAGGACTCCCGCCCACGTCTAATCCGGTCACAGTTCTGAATGCCTTTCAGAACTTTTACACCTCTCTCTACAGTAGCTCCCCACCTCCCAAAGATAACCTCCTTCCAAAGTTTTTGGAGGGACTTCCCATCCCGGCCTTATCGGACGTTCACAAACAAGTTATGGAAGCCCCCTTCCAGGCAGAGGAGATTCTGGAAGTCATAAAGGCTCTTAAAAAAAGCTCCGCCCCTGGACCCGACGGTCTTTCGATCCCTTACTATAAAGCCTTTGCCAACACGCTAGCCCCTCACCTGGCCAATCTCGGTAATCATAAAGCTAATGGAGACCCCCTGGATCCCCACCTTAACACGGCGTATATCACGGTCATCCCCAAACCTGGCAAGAACTTGGAAGATGTCAGCAACTACAGACCGATTTCCCTTATTAATAATGATCTCAAAATTCTCACGAAAGTTATGGCCAATAGGTTAGCCTCCTTTATCGGACGCTACGTCCACAAGGACCAAGTTGGTTTTATCCCCGGCAGACAGGGACCTGATCAAATTCGGAGGGCGATTGATATTATCTCCATTTTGCAGTCTAATTGGGAAGGGGGACCCGGACAATCTGGCTTCCTCCTTTCCTTAGATATTCAGAAGGCTTTCGACTCGGTCTCATGGCAGTACATCTTCCAGCTCTTTGACAGGTGGGGATTTGGGGCTCGCTTCCTGGGCTTATTACGGGCCTTATACTCCCAGCCGAGGGCCCAAATTCGAATGCAGGGATACCTCTCTGAGCCAATACCCATCACCAGGGGGACCAGACAGGGGTGCCCCCTGTCCCCCCTCATATTTGCAATAGCCATTGAATCACTGGCGATCGCAGTCCGCCACAATATAGACATTGGAGGTGTCCAATGCGGTAGTCAAACGCACAAATGTGGACTCTTCGCGGACGACATACTGTTGTTCCTCACTTCCCCCCTCACAACCCTGCCCAACTTATCCCGGGTATTGGACGACTTTGCCAAGGTCTCAGGCTTGAGGGTTAATTACTCCAAGTCTGTGGCGTTGAATATCTCTCTCCCCACCCACCAAGTCCTCTCACTCAAACAATCCTTTCCGTTCCAATGGAGTGACACTGCCATCCAATACTTGGGTATCTCCCTTACACCTAAAATAGAGATGTTGTATGCCCACAATTACCCCAAATTATACAGACAGCTGGAAACTGATCTCTCCTCATGGTCTAAACACGAACTATCCTGGCTTGGCCGGATTAACTCCATAAAAATGACCCTTCTCCCCAAAATCCTCTACTATTTTCGAGCCCTGCCAATACCAGTTCGGAAGGACCACCTTTGCTCTCTGCAAAGCAAAATACTGAAATATATCTGGGGTAATAAGGGTTACCGTCTACCGCAAAACACGCTCTTCCTGCACAGACGCAGGGGGGGGTTGGGTCTGCCTAACCTCCACAAATACTACCTTGCAGCTCGCCTAGCCCAACTCTCCTCGATCTACTCCAAATATGAGAAACCGGATTGGCAGTCCATAGAACGCTGTTCGGTACCCTCCTTTACACTAGATTTTCTTTTATGGTGCCCGCCCAAAGCCAGGCCGCCCATCATGTCCCCATCCCTATCTCACTCCTGCGCCCTATGGGACGGTCTTCGCAAAGAGCCTTCCCTAGTCTCCACTTTAAGACCCCTTGCTCACATGTTCCGTAATCATGACTTCCCCCCTGGTCTGAACATTGAGGCCTTTAGATGGTGGTTGGACAAGGGACTATACCGGATAGGTCACTTTTTCAATTCCAGGGGTCCGATTTCCCTAGCTTATTGTATCGAACACTTAGAGCTACCAGATACAGAGAGGTTCCGCTTCCAACAAATATCTCACTTCTTGAACTCACTTTGGAAAAACAAACCCCTTCCTCCTTCCTTTACTGAATATGAAGCCTGGTGTGGTAGGATCGGGGAGCAGAGGGGTGGTATTTCAGTGATCTACGCGGCTCTCACTTCCCCAACGGGCAAATCCCCCTATATGACGGCTTGGGAATCTGATCTCCAGACCTCTGGCAGTCTCGAAACCTGGCAGCTGGCCCTAGCCAGATCCTTTCGTGGGATCCAGAACACCTCACTAATGGAGGCTAGCATCAAATTGATAACCAGGTGGTACCTCACTCCAGTAAGGCTAGCCAAAATATATCCCACGGCTAACCCCTTATGTTTCAGGGGGTGCCAACTTCGTGGCTCCATGATCCACATCTGGTGGGAATGCCCTAGACTTCGTTCGTTCTGGACTAAAATCTTCAACTTGATTTACTTAGTCACAGGCTGCCGGGTTCCGAGAACCCCAGAGGTTGCGTTACTCAATACCCCGGTTCCTTTGATGTCTGGTAACATTCAGAAACTAACTTATTTTATCCTATTAGGAGCCAAAATTGCGATTGCCTCCGCATGGAAGCAACCCAAGCCCTCCTTCCTCGCAGTTAAGAGGAAGATATCGTGGATAATGTCCCAAGAAAAACTGTCAGGTATTCTGTCAGACACCACACCTAAATTCCGAAAGGTGTGGGACCCTTGGGCCCGTTACATGGGAATCTCTCTGCTGCCTGGGGTACCCCCAGGCTCTCCCCTAGTGACCAGACCTCACTCCTAAAGCGCCCTCTCTTACATTGAATGCGAAACATTCCCCCGCTATAACCTTCCACCCTTTCAGGACATAGCTTACCTCCCCTTACCCCTCTGTTCTCCTCTTCTCCTCCTCTTTTCTTTTCTCTGTCCTTCTAGTCGTTCTATGTTTTTGGTTTGCTCAACAGAGCTGTAATTGACAGGTTCACCATACAGTCCAATTTAATGTTGCGGTACCCACTGCAGACGGTCCTCCAACTGTTTTATCCCTCTGAGAGGGAGGGGCCTGGGAGGATACTCCCCCATCCTGGCACAGCAAGTACCCTATTAGGGGTGTCGGGATGGGGGCTCCTGGGAGCTACCCCTAATAGTTCTACTTGGTGGGCTCTCCCGGGGGGGTCACCCTCCGTTTACCTCTTTTTCATGTAGCCCCTCGATGAGGAAGGGCATGCCGACTGTACCCTTTGGATATTGTCTGTCTTTCACTAATGTCTCCGGTTTTCATTACTTACATTGTGACAGCAGGCCCTCCCTGCTGCAGTTAGTTTATGTACTGTTATACGTTTGTAAGTGCCTTTAATATAAAATAAAATATTTTGAAAGTAAATAACCGGCATTCATATGTAAACAGCTGCATCCGCAGGTATTGATATGTAAATAAAGGCTGCATTCATGTAGATCATGCCCCCCTGCAGTGAGGAGATGATGTGCTGTAACCTCTAGCAACCAATCAGTGAGCAGTAATACTGTACAGTAATCTCTAGCAACCAATTAAAGCGGAGTTCAGCTCGTCTCTAGGAAATCCATGGAGAGGGTTGACCAGTAGATGGCTGGGGAGTCTATAAATATTCTGAGGTCTAGCAGCCAAGGTGCAGAGTTCCAGGATCCAGCCATCTGGAGGAGACCCCTGTGCTGGGGGCTCTGCCCCTGGGGTAGAGACAAGAGAGGAAGAAGCCTCAGGAGTCTGGTGAAGATATCAAGGTCCCAGCTAGGCCTACCTTAAGGGCCTACCAGAGAAAAAGAGAGACACTAGGCTGGGTCTGGATAAGAGCCAGGGGGTCAAGTGTGAGGAAGCTCCACTATTCTGAGACTAAGTGAGCACTTGATCCTGCTACACAGTGGGGAAGCGACTGTGGGGTGATTCCCATTACCGGACAATACTTGGTGTAGCCAGAAGTTGTGGAAGACAACTAGGAGTGTGCCATACAGAGACAGTGCTTAGTACAGCCAGGAGCAGTGCAAGACAGCCAAGCGTTGTACAGAATGACCAGGAGAAGGTTCATTGCACCCTAAATTTGTGCAATGCAGCTTGCAACTTGTATAGAGCAGCCAGAAACCTAGCAGTACTCAAGTTCTAGTTTTACAGTTTGAGGTCTCCCATACTCCCCATCCCGATCCAAGTTCCTGTAAAATAAACCCTCCTAAAAAAGAAAACCCCTAGACCGATTCTTAAACATGCTAAAGAATGGCAAAAATGCTGCGTGCCTGGCTGTGCATGCTGTGAGTGAGGGAAATAGCTGCTCAATTACCAGCAGCCCCTGTGGGGACAGCGCTATGCAAGCATTAGCCCATTGGTGTTGTTCATATGAAATGGCAGCCCAACATGCCTAGGAAACACACCTGTGTTGCAGCAGTACATCTTTGAGTATGTGGGTCTGTCACTCTGCTATCTCCTTCTATCAGCATCAGCTCCTTGCACTGAAGCACACCTGCATGGCTCCTCGTGCTGCTCCTCCCTCCTCTTCTCTAAGCTCTGCTGTCCAGGGACTGAAAGAGGCTGTTGCCATGTCAGATTCAGATACTTAAACTTTTTGCATTCAAAAATACATTTAGTGTACAAAACTCCTCCAGGTTGCCATATTGCTTTGATTTTTTTTTTTTTTTTTCAGAAATTTACAGGGGCTGCAGATGGAAAAGGAAACTGGATTTTTAGTAACATTAAACAATATGACTTGTGTAGCAATTGGGGATATATATATATATATATATATATATATACTATTTTTTTTCTACTGAAGTGGAGTTACCCTTTAAATTCAGATGTAAGCACATTATAGGCTAATATGAATCATCAACTTTTCTGCTAAACAGTGTGTCCAAAAACCAAACCCAGACATAGCCAAGAAGCTATTATTAGGGCCTATTAATGAATGTTGTGTGTTGCCTGCAGTTTTCTTTTGACGAGCGATCACTCCAGGAGCCTGGAGAATAATAACAAGGCATCGCATCAATAATACTTGAGATAATCATGCCGCGGTGGGGATGAATGGTGAAAACATCGAATGTCAAGAGCAAATCAGAAGGACATAATGTCCAAAATGTGGACTGAAAACATCAAAGGGGCTACAGAACAACGCGATTAACCTCTCTCTGATAATTCCAGATATGAAGCGTTCACTTCAAAGGAATACAGTCACACTGCTAGGAAAGGCAGAGCCGCTAATCGCTCCAGCGTCCAGGGACTACGCTGATGTTTGCTTTACATGTGTTTGTCTATCACGGTGTTACCTTGGAATGTACAGTAGGAGGCAAAAACAGTCCAAACACAAAAGACCTTCATTCCTAATAGTGGGTATTACGGTGGTACGTATTTGCCCAGTCGTCCAGTCCCAACACCTCTATTAGTCCTTATGTAGACTTGCTGCCCTGCTCAAACATAGAATTCAAAGCTGCTTCACCAGAGCTATTAAACTTGTTTGAGGTTTTCTTTCCTCTGACTACACATTGCGTCCCCTCCTCTTCTCTAAGCTCTGCTTTACAGGGACTGAGGCGGATACCCTTCATTTGCAGGTACTCACACTTGTAAGGGGGCTTCTGATTGGCTGGGTGTTGGTGTCAACAGGTGCAATTCCCCACCCTGCTTCTTCTAGGACAGAACAACAACCCACCTGTTTGAAGCCATCTGCTATATTGTGCCCACCCCCTTGCCAAAGGCCTTCCCAGATATCCCTGGCCATTAGCCTATATATTCAAAGAAAGTGATGTCCACACAAAAAATATAGTTTACTGGTGTTCTTCAGACGATGGCATTGACACCTCACATTGCATAGGCATACTATCTGGGGTCGATTGGCATTACTTTGCCAGTCACACATTTGGTGGACGTACCATAGCAGTCATTATATGAAATCAGCACATTACACAGCACTATTAAGCCATCTTCCCTTTTTGCAAAGTCTTTCTGTCTCCTTGGGAGCACCACAGTGTTGGGACCCACCTCCCTTTATACTGTATACTATATCTTCAACTTTTCCCTGTATACTATATCCTCATCTGCCTATATACTATATCTTCATCTCCTCCCGGTATACTATCTCTTCATCTCCTCCCAGTATACTATATCTTCATCTCCCTGTATACTTGTAGCACCCTGATGTTTAGGAAAGGTTACTATTAAATTTATTTGCTAATTGATAGTTGCCATGGCCAATTGATAGGAGGTCAATTGATTTCACCCTAATTCTAGAATTGCTGCACTTCTCTCTACTGTCGCTAGATGGCTGGGTATCTGGTGACATTAGATAAGACAAGGGCACTGCAAGGACAGAGTAGTAATGAATGGGGTGTCTCAGCCAATAGGCAGGGATTTTCTTGGGTCGCTTGACCTGCTGGGAGAACCTATTTATTTGGGTGGAGTCAGGTGATCGAGGTTCTGTGCCACCCGGATGGCTGTCTAGGTGGACGTGTGTCATATCGTCCCGGGCTGCTAGGCCACAAACCTAAGTCCTATCCTGGGGACATCTGGCTGCTAGGCTATCTGAGAACCTATCCAGGGCAGGGTTGGGTCCACTGCCTTGTAGTCCAACCAGAAGTAACGGTTCCACCGGCCGGGGAACCAGTCCTGGTCGGAGGTAGAGAGGAAGCTGCCACCACAAAGGGACCATCCACCCTGCTACCAGAGACCACTGTAAGTAAGCTGAGGCCAGTACCAGAGCAGACTTCTCACCAACCAGGGACGGTGAATAAGTGGGAAAGCATCAGCAAGTGGCAAGTCAGGGACCCAGCGGGACAGCAGAAGTGACGCTTGTGAAGTGCCAAGCCAGGGACCTAACGTGTGAGCAGGGGTGAAGCTTGAGGAGTATCTGTGAGTGCCAAGCCAGGGACCCAGCAGTGAAGCGGGGGTGACGATAAAGTGAAAGAGTTCAGGGGATCCAATGGTTAGTGGATCTGAAGTCTAGTGAGAGAGACTGGGCACTCATTGAGTGAAGACCCACAGTAAGTAAGTGTGGGGTAAAGAGAACAGTTTGTGTTGCAGATAGTTGAATACCTTTACTGTTAGTAACAGCTACAAGATTGTTGCCATAGGAGAAAGCAGTCCTACCTATACAGAAGTGGTCTGCGGCTGAAGGCCTTCACCCGTATAGCTGTCTACCTATAGAAGTCTCAGAGTCTGCCAATTAACATTGTATGTATCTAAGGGTGTCCTGCCACTAAACCTCTCTCTCACAGTTCTGTTTAAGAGACAATAAATCTCTTTGCATTCAAAAAGTGTCTGGCACCCACCTGTTCATCTTGAAGTACACCCAGCATACCTTGTAACCCACTCTACAATTAAGGATGTCAGCTGTCCTTAACTCCAGAGGTCATTATTGGGCTTCAGGGGTCCCGGGACTTTGCTACATACTATATCTTCATCTGCCTGTATACTATATCTTCATCTTCTCCCTGTATACTATATCTTCATCTCCTCCCAGTATACTATATCTTCATCTCCCTGTATATCTTTATCTCCCGGTATACTATATCCTCATCTCCCTGTATATTATATCTTCATCTCCTCCCAGTATACTATATCTTCATCTCCTGGCATATTATATCTTCATCTCCCGGCATATTATATCTTCATCTCCCGGCATATTATATCTTCATCTTCTCCCTGTATACTATATCTTCCTCTCACTGTATACTATATATTCAGCATTCTGCTCTATTCAAACCATGGTTCGCAAGGTGAAGCATCCTGGTTTGTCAGCCAAGATTAACAAGGTGCCTTCTATAGTGCAGCACTACCCCCAAAAGATGTTGTCATCTTTTGTCCCCTCAAAATAATTAAACACACAGCCATTAATGTCTAAACCACTGGCAACAAAAATGAGTACACCCCCAGGTGAAAATGTTCAAATTGGGCCCAAAGTGTTAATATTTTGTGTGACCTCCATTATTTTCCAGCACTGCCTTAAAGGGGTTGTAAAACCTCATGGTTTTTCACCTTAATGCATTCTATACATCAAGGTGAAAAACCTTCTCCCATGCTAGAGCCCCCATTTTACTTACTTGAACCCGGTCTTTTTCTCTCCGGGGACAAGCACACCAGCTCTAGCTGGTGTCTCATGTCCTGATTGGATAGATTGATAGCAGTGCAGCCATTGGCTCCCACTGCTGTCAATGAAAGCCAATGATGCCGGGGCCGAGTCCGGCATTTGTGTATGTGGACGCAAATGCTGGACTCGGGAGCACACCCTCAAGGTAACCCCCTCGGTAGAGCGCTTCTCCTAAGGGGTTATCTGATGCGGGGAGGAGCCGTGAGAACCAACAGGGAATACCAGAAGAGGATGTTCAGGGCTGTGCAAAATGAGCTGCACAGTGGGGGTAACTATGACATGTTTGTTAAAAAAAAGAAACACAATCCTTTACAATCACTAACTCTGTTGAGCATGGAGATCACCAGAGCTTCACAGGTTGCCACTGGAGTCCTCATCCACTCCTCCATGACGACACCACAGCGCTGGTGGATGTTAGAGACCTTGCACTCCTCCACCTTCTGTTTGAGGATGCCCCACAGATGCTCAATAGGGTCTGGAGACATGCTTGGCCAGTCCATCACCTTTACCCTCAGCTTCTTTAGCAAAGCAGCGGTCGTCTTAGAGGTGTGTTTGGGGTCGTTATCATGTTGGAATACTGCTCTATGGTCCAGTCTCTGAAGGGAGGGGATCATGCTCTGCTTCAGAATGTCACAGTACATGTTGGCATTCATGGTTCCCGCAATGAACTGTAGCTCCCCAGTGCCGGCAGCACTCATGCAGCCCCAGACCATGACACTCCCACCACCATGCTTGAATGTAGGCAAGACAAACTTGTCTTTGTACTTCTCCTCTGTTTGATGTCACACATGCTTGACACCATCTGAACCAAATAAGTTTATCTTAGTCTCATCAGACCACAAAACATGGTTCCCGTAATCCATGTCCTTAGTCTGCTTGTCTTCAGCAAACTGTTTGTGGGCTTTCTTGTGCATCATCTTTAGAAGAGGGCGTCCTTTTGGGATGACAGCCATGCAGACCAATTTAACCACTTCAGCCCCAGAAGATTTGACTGCTGAATGACGGGGCATTTTTTGCGATTCAGCAGTGTGCCACTTTAATTGGCAATTGCGCAATGCTGCACCCAAACAAAATTGACATCCTTCTTTCCTACAAATAAAGCTTTCACTTGCTGGTATTTGATCGCCTCTACAGTTTTTATTTTTTGCACTATAAACAAAAAAAGTGACAATTTTGAAAAAAACACAATATTTTATACTTTTTGCTATAATAAATATCCGTTTTTTTTTTTAAATTTCATTTTTTCTCAGTTTAGGCCGATATGTATGTACATATTTACATATCTACGAAAAAAAAATGCAATAAGCATATATTGATTGGTTTGCGCAAAAGTTATAGCGTCTACAAAATAGGGGATAGATTTATAGCATTTTTATTATTATTTTTTTTTTTTTTACTAGTAATGGCGGTGATCTGAGATTTTTATCATGACTGTGACATTATGGCGGACACATCGGACAATGTTGACACATTTTTGGGACCACTGTCATTTTTACAGCGATCGGTGCTATAAAATGCACTGATTACTGTAAAAACGTCACTGGCAGTGAAGGGGTTAACAGGGAGGTGATTCTAACTGAAGGGGGATGGGACTGACTAGAGGAAGTGACGGATCGTGGGTTCTAGCTAATAGGAAGACACGATCTGTCACTCCTCTCAGAACAGAACAGGGATTTGTGTGTTTACACACACACACTTCCGTGTGCTATCCCTCGTGCTCGTGATCGCTCGTGGCCGACAGTCATTGCGACCGTTGGCCACGAGCATCAGCACCCCCACGTGTGCCTGCTATCCCGATCCAGTGAGCTAATGTATAGCTAAGACATATAGCCAACTGTCCCTGATTTCAAGGGACTATCCCCGATTTGGAACAATGTCCCCCCTACCTCCTCATTTGTCCCCCATTGTTGTCTGATTTATATTTTTGTATATAAAAGGCACTATTTATCTTTTAAAAAGTGTTTCTCAGTGCTAAACCTTTCATTCAATTTCTAAATTGCTACATTTGTCAATTTCAAAAGCTAGTATTAATGAATAGTAGTGTTAAAAAAGCATCTGTGGGTTTAAATAATCATTTTGTTTGTATAATTCTCCTTTAAGGGGGAGTGGCGGGGGGTGTCCTATGTCCAGTGGTGGCCCGTCCATTAGGGACGCACGGGCGCCGCCTCCCCTATCCATGGGTCCAGCCCCTGATCTACATGCAGGGCACTGGACACGTAGATTCCAATGGGGATTTTTTTTTTTTAACACGTGATTAGAGCCAAACAGGGGTCTGCAGTACCCTTTGTGGTAGCAACCGTTTTAGTTAAGAAGAATAGATGTGCTAACTGACACTTGGTGGACTACTGATCCCAGCATGTCCAATGCAAATCCTGCCAGCCCTTAACGACAACGACTCGACTCCAAAACAACACCACATTCTCTCCCTCTGGCTCCACATCCAAATCCTGGCATGTCTCTCCCAGAGCTTTACACTGTGCTTCTCACTCACCGACCCCGGCATGGATTGGAACCCTCCTGAATTCATTTCCTGGCAGTGCTCCCAACTGTCCTCTTCCTGCTCCAGGACATCTCTTAATGATCGTGTAGAGAGAGGCTACCTTCCAGCTCCTGAGCTCCAGGCCTGAGGTCACCCCCACCCAGAAACGGGGTTTCCTCGGACCATGACAGTCTAACATTCCATCATCAGTTCTTCCACCCGACAACTCTTCCCAAAGCAGGCCGACCATGGATATATATATATATATATATATATATATATATATATATATATACATATAAGACCTGCCCCCTGCCAATCCTAGTTGGGGATTGGTCAGGGCTCCCACATACACCCCATGCCACTTTTAGCCCTCTGGCCTGCCTCTTTTCCAGGACCTTCTGAAAACCAGAGAAGAGGCGCCCAAGAGCTGAAGCATATGTCAGTCACCTGCTGCTTCACTAAACCAATCCCCTCCCCCAGATCAAAAACAAACAGGCCTAGCTCACAGCATAGGCCTGCCTACATTTACCTGCACTGACAGTACAAAACAAACCCACTACTCGAGCACCTACCTACCTAAGGTACAGGGTGCTACATATTGTAGTGCATGGTTGTCTTCTTGTCACAAGGCTATAGAGTGTCTTTTAATGTAGAGCATTGTTGTCCTCTTATGACAAAGTGACTGTGTCTCTTTTAATGTAGAGCATGGTTGTCTTCTTGTGGCAAGGTGACACTGTCTCTTTAAATGTAGAGCTTGGTGATCTTCCTATGACAAGGTGACAGCGTCTATTTAAAAGTAGAGCTTGGTGTTCTTCTTATGATAAGATGACACTGTCTCTTTAAACACTCTTTAAACACAAAACTTGGTGGTCATCTTATGACAAGGTGACAGTGTCTCTTTTAATGTAGAGCATGGATTTCTTCTTATGACAAGGTGACAGTGGGGGAGGTTTACTAAAACTGGACACTCAGATTCTGGTGCATCTGTGCATGGTAGCCAATCAGCTTATAACTTCAGCTTGTTCAATTAAAGGGATTGTAAAGTGAAATATTTTTTATTTTTTTTTAAATAACAAACATGTTATACTTACCTCCACTGTGCAGCTCGTTTTGCACAGAGTGGCCCCGAACCTGCTCTTCTGGGGTCCCTCAGCGGCTGTCTTGACTTCCTCCCGCAGGTGCTTCTCACGTTCATGCGAGCTCCCTCACATGGTGAGAAGCACCTGCGGGCGCGCTCCCGTGATTCAGCGGGCGGCTATAGCTGTATCACACGGGCCCGCCCCCCGGCGTTCCTTGTCAGTGGATGTGCTTGACAGCAGCGCGAGCCAATGGCTGTGCTGCTTTCCATCCATCCACTCCAGCCAATCAGCGGCCAGGCTGAACGGTGAAAAGGACGGCGGGGGCGAGCGTGGGATTTTCGAGGGGTGAGGGGGGGGCTGGGGGCGCAGGCACTGTCAGATGTTTTTTCACCTTAATGCATAGAATGCATTAAGGTGAAAAAACATTTACCTTTACAACCCCTTTAAACTTTTACAATAAAACATGGAAGCTGATTGGTTTCTATGCAGAACTTCACCAGATTTTTGAATGCTTCAATTTAAAAAAATCAACCCCAGTGTCTCTTGAAATGTAGAGCTTAGTGGTCTTCCTATGACGAGGTGGCTGTGACTCTTCAAACGTAGAGCTTGGTGGTCTTCTTTTGACAAGATGATAGTCTCACTTTAAATTGAGAGCTTGGCATTCTATTTATGACAAGATGATAGTGTCTCTTAAAACAGTGGTCATCATAGGGTTGCCACCTTTTCAAGTCAAACCCGAACACTTTAGCGGCGCACAGAATTATTATTATTTTTTTTAATATAAACTAGACATATATTTTGCTATTAAATAGCATTTCTAATCATATGAAGTTAATAACAAGAGTCCCGATTTACATCAGAGTCCACAGAGTTCTCTCCTTTTACATTTGAACTCGCAGAGTTCCCACCCACTTTAAGGGGGGATTCTGCAGACTCTGATGTAAGGGAGAACTCTGGGGACTGTGACATAAGGGATGCTCTGCGAACCCTGATCTAAGGGGGAACACTGAGAACTCTGATGTAGGGGGGAACACTGTGGCTTTGGTGTAAAGGAGAACTCTGATGTAAGAGGTGCTCTGAGAACCCTGTTTTACCTTAGTGTACTCACTCAGAGGAAGGAGAGACAAGGTGGGAGACTTCAGTCATAGACAGGGATGGATGGTGAGCTCAATTACCCCTTGGCAGTCAGCACCTTTCATCCAGATGTCTCTGCGGCTGCTGGACTTCAAATTTCCAGCCCCCACTTTCCATTTCCGAGGCACATCCCTGGGGATTGGAGTGTGGACAGAGGGATAGGGGTGGGAGGAAGAGGTGCAGATCGAGCCCTCGTTCCTCTCCCATCTGTACGTGTATTTGGGGGGGATTGTTAATAATGGCTTTGGGCAGTGTAACGGACACTCTCAGCTTAGACAAATGCAACCAGCAACCCTTCTGGGAAGCCATAGTCCCGTCTCAATAATGTGTCCGGGTTTCAGGCAGGCTGAAACCTGGACGCATGATGCCAAACCCGAACTGTCCGGGTGAATCCTGGACAGGTGGCAACCCTAAGTCATCAACCCTGTCCTCAGGGCCCACTAACAGGCCAGGTTTTATGTATTAACTTGGGGGAGATGCAGACTAGAATACTGCAATCACTGAGCAGCAAATGATATCACCTGTGATGTATTTCAGTTATCTTGCAAACCTGGCCTGTTAGTGCGCCCTGAGGACAGGGGTGATGACCACTGTCTTAAAACATAGAACATGGTGATCTTCTTATGACAAGTTTTAGAGTTTCTTTTTAAAAGTTGAGCATTATGTTTTTTAATGTAGATCATGGCTGTCTTCTTATGATAAGGTGACAGTGTCCCCTTAAATGTAGAACTTGATGGTCTTTTATGACAAAGTGATAGTGTTTCTTCAACTGAAATGTTTGGTGGTCCTCTTATGACAAGGTGAAGGTGTGTCTTTAAGCGTAGATCTTGGTTGTCTTCTTATGATAAGGTGACAGTGTCTCTTTTAATGCAGATCCTGGTTGTCCTCTTCTATGTCCTCGGTGCTCCAACAGTGAGATCTCCTGCCCATAATTCCCAACTCTGTTCCTGTTCTGTGTTCCAGCTTCTCCTCTTACATTCCGTAATATACAATAGATTAAAAAATCAGCAAGGTTTTGGGAGGATTGACGCTTTAAGACATTCCAGCATATATTAAAAAAAGAAACTACTTTATTTTCCCTTTTAAATTGGCTGCCCTGCTTGCAAACATTGGCCTGTATATGTTCACCCGTAGGCGATGATTCTCTGATTCTGCACTCTCCATGGAAAAACTACATGAATTTCAATTTATCATCATTAGACCTGGAGCCATCTCATTCCAAGGGTGTATTATTGTCTGTAGACAAAACACACGTCCCCATGATACCTTCATCAATTATTTCATCTACTGTATCTGAAAACTTTCTCCTAAATCTACCTTGTCCTTCCCTTCTAGCTATGAACATTAATAAAATCATGAGGAACTCTCTGTATTGTTTTCTCTCCTGTAAACTACCTAGCATGCCCCCTTTAATAGCTGCGTATTCCGCCCCTGGATTCGGCGGATATAAATGCATTATTTTCTCATTAAAATGAGCTTGTCACTTTTGCCGCTCTCTGCAAATCATTAGCGTGTTTACCGTGTTGAACAGCAGAAGCTCTGTGATAAATGGATGAATTTGTAGTAAAAAGGAAGCAAATCTTTTTGTTAATCTCTAAGAACTTCAGCCAGATGTAAAAATCTCCATTTAGCTCATTTTTTTAAATTTTTTTCCTACACTGAAAAAATAAAATAATCTAAAATTGTTTTTAAACTGTACTGTTTGTAATTACTTCTAATCCCTCTTTATATTAAATTCTTATCATCTCATGTGCACTGATTGGAATTTGGAGTCAGGCTGACAGTAGGTGGATCATTAGATTACAGTATATTTGCAGATTCTAGAGCATTCTGAATGCTCACCAGTAAAAGTTTTAGGACCCATTAACGCCTATCTATTGGTAAAATGTGCGTTTTAATGGACTTTGCTGCAACTATGGTGCTGTGTGCATTGCATTGTGGTGCCATGTATTTAGAACGACTACCCATGGCTATGTAAATTAGCTGCCAATGCACATTCAGCGCATTGCTAAATATGTTGCAGATGTACTTTTTTTTTGTGTTTATAATCTATTAGATTGTAAACTCTTATGAGCAGGGCTCTCTTAACCCACTTGTATTTTATTATATTGTAACTATACTGTCTCCCTATGTATATTCTAAAGCCATGTGTAAACTGTTGGCGCTATATAAATCCTGTATAGTAATAATAAGGTGAACTGCCAGCCCATTCATAAGGAATGGGCTGCTTTAGGCCGGGTTCACACCGCTGCGATGCGGGAACACCGCGAATCCGCGGCGTTTTCCCGCATCGCATTACTCCCGCCGGCAGTTCACACTGCCCTATGCGGACGGCTGGGAGTGTCAATGATATGTTAATGACACCCCCAGATCCGTCCGCATATCGCAGTGCGATCTGCCGACTCACACAGGAATCGGATCGCATGGTGTGAACCCCCATGCGATCCGATTCTGTTGCGGACCAAAAAAAGGGTCCCGTGCGAGTTTGCTGCGGGAGCGATGCGAATTCAGCCATACTATCTGTATGGCTGAACTCGCATCGCTACGGAGATCGGATGTGATTTGCGGTGCGAATCACATCCGGATCTCCCCCCGCAGCAGTGTGAACCCAGCCCCAAAGAGGAAGTAAACCCTGATGGGTTTACTTCCTCTTTAATTCCCTGCAAAGGTAAAGCATAATGGACTACTATGCATCGCATAGTAGTCCATTATGTGTCACTTACCTGACACAGAAGCCAGCGAAGTCGCCGCTGTCCCCTGTAGTCCGCCGCATCCATCTTCTTGGTGGGGTCTCGCAGCTCCGCCGCTGTCATTCAGCGAAGCCGCGATGACGTCACTCCTGCGCATTCGCACGGGAGCCGACACGCGCGGCAGCTCCGTCGTTGAGAATGCCGCGCTCAGTGCGCCTGTGTGCCGCTGTCTACGGCGCATGCGCCGTAGACAGCGGTGCCTGTTTTCGGGCAAATATCTCCTAAACCATATAGGTTTAGGAGATATTTCTTGGACCTACAGGTAAACCTTAATCTAGGCTTACCTGTAGGTCAAAGTGGTTTGTAAGGGTTTACAACCACTTTAACATAGCATGCAATAATATGTGAAATTGCTGAGTTAGGCTCAGTTAACACGACAGGGGCGGACTGACAACTCATGGGGCCCCCAGGCAATAGGAGATTATGGGGCTCCCAGGCAATCAAAGATTATGGGGCCACACGGTATATACAAACACACACACAGTATACAATCACACAGTATACACAGATATGTTTCTATTGGCTGAGAAGGTACTGGAGAGGTGGGGCAGCTATAATCTCTGGACTTTAGACCAAAGGGATGTCGGTAAGGGACATTTCAGAGATAGATGTAAATAAAACATAGAGTTTTAAATACTGTCCCTGGTTTTACTGAGACTGGTAACCCTGATGGGGCCCCCTAGTGGCCTGGGGTTCTCGGGCAGTGGCCGAATGGTCAGTCCGCCCTTGCTACTGTGATATGACTAAAGTGATCTACAGTAGGCTTATGTGGTGCGACTTTGATGCATATTCCATAGAGCCAAGTCACACTGTAAATTGCACCAAAGTAGTGCAGGAACCTTATCCAAAACCACACCATTCTGAGTTGCATTGTTTAGAATGAACACCATTGAAAACAGTTATATTTCCCTTGTCATACGATTCTGTGAAACTCAAGTCGCATCAGAAGTCACACCAATGTGGACCAGGCCTAAATGTGCATTCGTTAACATACTTACATAGTCAATTTTAAACAAATACACAAGTCCATATGGTTTAACCAATAGAAAAAAATGAACAAACAAAATAGAAAATGACCATATACAGAACCAAATAACTACAGCTGAACCAGAGGAAGGCAACAAAAAAACCTATAAGCATGGTCCAATTTGCTTCTGTGGGGAAAAAAAATTCCTTCTTGATCCACAGAAGACAATTGTATATTTCCTATTGTAGTGGTGTAGTTGTCACTAGTAACAAACATGACCTACTCCCATATATCACTTGCAGAGACAATGAACAGTCTTTTGCTGGTTTTGATTTTGTTTATTGGGAGGTACAACTTGGTTGGGGAAAGTGGTATATGGGATGCCCATAGAATAATTCATTTTGCCATCATACTTAAAGATTTGACTGCTTAGCACAAAGTTTAAGCCTGAAGAAATGATGTGCATGTTTAACAGCTATGATCTTCCTCCTGCATCACCATAAAGACTATTGCTCCTCCTCTGCTTAACTTCCGCAAACTATTACTTCCAGAATTTCCTCACCCATGACTGTGTAAGGATGAGGACATCACTCTTGACCATATAATGCCACATACACACAATTGGAATTACGGTTGGAAAAAGGTCTGATGGGTTTCCTGACGGAATTCCGATGGGATTTCACTGAAGCTGTCTTGCCTACACGCGGTCACACCAAATTCAGACTGTCAAGAACGCGGTGACGTACAACACATACGACGGGACTAGAAATAGGAAGTTCAATACCCAATAGCTTCCATCTTGTAGTTGTATCTAAGCATGCGTGAGTTTTTGCGTGTCGGAATTGCATGCACACAATCAGAATTTCCGATAGAAAGTTTTTCCGTCGGGAAAATTGAGAACGTGCTCTCAAATTTTTGCTGGCGGGAATATGGCCAGCTAAATTCCGATGGAGCATACACACGGTCGCATTTTCCGATGAAAAGCTCTCATCTGTCTTTTACTGGCTGAAATTCCGATCGTGTGTACGTTGCATAAGGGTGATGTTCTCAGAAATCCTCTCCTCCTGCACAAACGTATCCTTTAGTTATCAATGTAAAATAATGTCACATCTTCTTCTGTAAGCAAGAAGGACCCACTCAAGTTCCTCAAGCTGATTGTTCGCTGCTTCTAGGCCAGAGGCCTGCAGTATCTCTCCCCAGAGGCCTAGTAATTTAAAAGCACATGTTAAGCGCTGGACTACCGTTCCCAGCTAGCCCAGCTTGCAAATCCTGTGCCCTCAGGCCAGATCGATTTGACACAATTTCCCAGTCTCTCCTCTGATCCAGTGTAATGATGAGGACTTCACTACTGAACGTGTAGAAGTGAAGTTCCCTCACAGACTTCCTGGCACATCCAGCTCTCCACTGCGGTACACTCATGGACCCTTTTCTGCTCTGAGCCCTTGATGGAGAACTTGGCCAGACCATACGTTCCGACAGTTTCACCTGCCCCCCTGCTCCAGGAATTCCTTATCAATGACTGTAAAGTGATAAAACATTGCCAATGACCATGTAAAGGCAACGTTCCCTCACAGTTCTCCCTCCACTTCACCCGCCCAACCACTCCTCCCAGTGGCATGTTACCTCAGCTTATATAAGGGCCCTCCCCCTGCCAATACCAGCTGGGGATTGGTCAGGGCTCCCGCATAAGCTGCCTGCCACTCCAGTTCTAGGCCCTGCCCCTCTTCCAGAACATTCTTCCTGGAAGCAGAGGAGGCGCCTCAGAGCTAGAGCACAGGGGGTCACATTCACTGCTACACTGACAACTCCCAGCCCCCAGATCAAAACAGACAGACCTAACTTGCAGCATAGGCCTACCTAAATTTACCTGTGCTGACATTCTATTTAGCAAAAATCCTATTACTAGCACCTACCTATTGTTAGAGGATGCTACACTATAAATATTAGTATCCAGTTATATTATTTGCATTTGGGAATACATTTGGCTCAACAATCTACCGAGTTGGCCAAAACTCTTGAGGTAGCCTATACCTTAATTTTTACAGCTCTTACAGTGAAGATGCCTTCCCGTATATATGGAGGTAAAATTTCCATTCCTCTAGATGTAAAACAGCCCTTTTGTCTTCTGTAATGACCTGAAAAAAGAATAAGTCTACACCAAGTTCACTATGGACTACCTCAGCTAATCTTTGTCATAGCTGAGCTCCTCCAGGTCAGTATGAACTCCCCCCAAATAACCCTTTTTTGGAAAGTAGACATCTTATTTTTTGTCACAATTATTTGGAAATGAAGACCCTGGTGATACTGAGGGATGTAAAACATGGCACTTGGTAATGGTGCACTTTATACAGCTCATACAAGTCATACACAAAGGTTAGATGTAGTGAAAGGGTGAATGTATAAGTCACACACAAGGGAGGATGGAGATAAGGTGGGGGGGGGGGGGTAAGGGAAAAAGAGGTCAAGGGTTCAATTTACAGATCACATATAGAGACAGGCTGAAGATGAGTTAATGGGCAATGATGAGTGGAAAGGACATCCGAGAGTGTTTTATCCAGTCCTGTTTATAAACAGCACTGGTTGAAGTACCGTCTACTTAGATGTATGATGGTAGTATAATGGTTAAAGCATAAAAAGGAAGAGAACTGAAGAGTGAAAAGAGAAAGAGTGGAAAGGACTACAAGCGGAGCAATGGAGGTGTGGAGCATTGAGATGTCTTGGAAACAACTTGTTGGACTATATGAATTTTTTCTTTTGAGCAATGACACTAGTAATAGGGGTAGATCATAGAATTGCATACAGTATGGTAAGGAAGCTTGGGAAGGTATATATATGGAATGTACGTTTTCTTTGATTTGTCAAGAACAAGAGTTTAAATTTGGTAGCTTTGAGTTACAGTCAAGGAAATCCCTATTTAACTCAACATTTCTCCACCTTTATAAATCACTTTCAGTGCTTTCCCAGCAGGTTAGTCACCCAAAGAGGAGGTCAATTTTGCAGGAGCAACCTTGTTCTGAGCAGATGAAGGTTGTGTTGAGGAAAAAGTTGGTCAGAAGAAGTTCGAGAGGGTAGAATAAAAGGAGAACAGTCCAAAGACAAGCAATGGTTTTTATTAGGAAGGTATCTAAGGAAGCATGCAGGTTTTGAGGGGCATAAGGTAAAGATATTAAAGTGGATCAAAACCAGGTCACTAAAATCTCATTAAACATGTTAATGTTATATATATGTTAATTTTTTTTTAATTTGCAGCTTTTATTCAAATAATAATTGGTGATCCGGTTATGAAAGCCCTTGTTGAGGCACTTTGGTAGTCCAGCTCGATGGCAGGAGAGAACAATGGGTTCTCACACTGCAGAAGTTCGTCAAAGGTAGTAACTTGACCTGGAAATGGGTTCACATTATCTCTCCAGTCGCTTAGTGTTTTAGGAAAACAAGAAGCCACAAAGCATAACGAACATTAAATGGAGATGATAAGGTACTGTGTAACGCTGACCATTTGAACAATCAATGCAGAGAACATTTATTAAATCACCAACTAGGTTTCCTGTTTAGGAGAATCCCAGATTATACTCTCAGTAATGATGCAATAGTCAAGAAATTCTAGGAGGTAGTGAAGGGAGACGATGGCCACGCCTGCCAAACTTTGTCAAATTTTTTGGGGCAGCCCTGAAACAGGTAGGCAGCTTTTTAGAATGGGGCCATGGAGTTTACTAATCCCTTCCAAAAAACATTGTGGGGACTGTAGTTTTCTTCCAATGTAGGATAATAGCTTTACAGTCATGGAACAAGAGTGTGTTAAAGTGGTTGTAAACCCTCCCCCACATCTTTGTCCCATGTACCTCAGCATAAAAAAGCCTAATGAACACTGCTTGTAGATATCTCCTTACTTGCTTAGTATTGCTGTAATCCTTTTTGTTCTGTCGAATGAAGTCACTGAGCATGCCCAGATCTCCCCTGATTTAAGGCACACTCTCTGTCTTATCTATCTGTTATCAGGACTTCCTACGGCACAACACTGAACTCTGCTAATCATTCAGGGCTTCCTCCTACACACCACGTGACCATGTGACCTCACATACAGTCTAAACTTGGCCATTACTGCAGTCTTATCAGCTGAAGCTGATAAGTCTGACAAAGGCAAACATTGGACATCGGCACAAGTAAATACTATGAAATAAACTGTCATGGTTATGCAGTGATCTTCCTGTTTGCTTACCTCCCCTCATGTGTTCAGACTAAGAGGCCAGCCACTTCCACCTGGTGGTTTTTATAACCTCTCCTCTAAGCA
Organism: Lithobates pipiens; assembly: GCF_037356315.1. Lineage (NCBI taxonomy): Eukaryota > Metazoa > Chordata > Amphibia > Anura > Ranidae > Lithobates > Lithobates pipiens. Next base: position 560,273,531 of record NW_027507764.1, on the reverse strand, counting down.
TGGCTCCACCCCAGGCCCTATCAGGGAACCTTATATTAACCTGTGCAATGCAAGCCAAGAGTGCTGATCAACCATTGTGTATTCCTTTGTGTGTTTAGCTTCCTGTTACCTGCCGTGTGCTCTTCTGTTGTTCCGTTACTGACTTTGGCGTGTCTTTGACTATCCCTGTTTGCCTGTGATCCTGACCTTTTGGCGTGTCCCTGACTATTCCAGTCTGCTTGTGGCCCCGACCTTGGCTTTGTCCCTCACCATCCCTATCCTCCTGTTACCTACTGTGGGTGTGAGCTGGGGGACCCTGGGGGTCGCGACCTGGAGCCAGTTGCAGCCAAGTCCATCCTCACCACTCGAGGCTCTGGTGAACACCTGCTGGCTCTTAGAATCCACGCCCCAGGGAATCTTACGCTCTAACCCCGGTGGGACCTGTCTCCCATCCGCAGCAGTCAGCCGTAGGGTCCACAACCTTGCGGTGCACTCCTGATTCCTACGGTGTGCATCTGTCACCTCGCCTCAAGGTGACCTGACATAAACAAGTCAGCTATGAACAGGGAAGCAGGGTTGCCATAGAAACGCTGGATTGAGAAGGAGGCTTGGTTAACAGTACAGGACGTGCTCAATGTAAGGGCGGAAAAACACTCCACTGTGGACTCAGAAAACAATACTTAAGATGGCGCTGCCTAACCCCTGGAAACAAGTTTTTTAAAGTTTCTTTAAACAGTAAGTAATATGCGATTTGGGCTGGATTACAGTGGCTATAGTCTGATAATGACTTATTATAATGGACTAAATGAAAAGAAGCATCAGAGTGGGAGAGTTTACTTCCTCTTTAAGTAGGGTTCTATTTGCTGCAGTCGGGACAACTCCCTCCACCAAGCCCAATATTCATACTGACATTGGTACTGCACCTCTGTGATGCAAATAGTCTCCTTTAAATAGAAGCTTTGAATCAATGGACAGTGCCAACATACATGGCTAATGTCTGGGGAAGTGAACACATGGCCAGCATTCAGCCGATTGGGATACATGCCAGCCTCGCAGGAGTTAGGTAGATTCGATGGAGGAATTTAAAATAGATCAGGTGATCCCTGGCAGAGCCCAGGTGTTTAGAGGAGCAGTCCCATATATCCTCCCAGTCCTCTCCCTAAAGATTATGGATGTCATCCCTCCATTTGGCTTTACTGTGAGCCACCGGAGGTGCCATAACCTGAAACAATCCTTTTATACTTCAGATAAGATTTTCTCTACAGAGTTACCAAGGAGTGAGGAGTCTATAACGAAAGGCCAAGTCTCTAATAGCAAGCTACCGAACTGGGACATAAAGGTGTGAAGTAGTTGAAGGTACTGAAAGAAATAATGATTGGGAAGGTCATACTTAGGTTTTAATTGGTCAAAGGTCATCAACCTGCCCCCCTGAATTACATCTCCCACCTTCTTAATGCCTCTGGAGGCCAATAATACTGAATCTTGAAGTGTGTGCCAGACAGGGATTCATCCACAGCAGAGAGGAAGGGGAAACACCAGCCATCTGTGGTTGTGTCAATGGTGTCAAATTAGCTACCAGGCCTTGATGGTGGCCTTTATGGAAAGGGTAAGAATCAGAGTTCAATTCATTCCCCTTTAAAGTGCAAGTTTCAGACTCTTGTAGGATCATAAGATGGTGGCCTCCAATACTGCGGTGGAATCCCCATCATCCCTAGCCATCTGGTTGGTCCTACCCATGAGACACAAGGGAAGGTTTTTCCAGGCCTGTGTCTTTCGTTTGAGCAGAGCTATTAAGGGCGTTAGATTTAGAGCCATGTAGTCAGCTAAACTAGCCATAATTTGAACTCAAGTAGGTCAATTGAGAGACTTGAAGTAACAGTATTTTTAAGTTCACCACTGCCCCTGGGTCTCGGTCCAGAGGCAGGATGGCAGGATGGTGATTTATTGTAGTACTTGAACGCGGGCGAGCAGAGGGATCAGGGTGCAGGATACTCCAAAAACACACAGGAATTGGAGAACAGATTCTGAGGCAAAGCTCTTTAGTGGCAGCCTTAAGTATTGCTGAAGGTAGAGTGTACAGCCAGCCAGTCTGAGACTCTGTAAAAGCAGTCTCAGTCCTTGTAGCAACCTCTGGCATCTAATCCTAATAGCACAAGTACACCTGGAGCTCTAGGCAAAAGGTCATACTCAAAATGTCCAAAGACAGCTCCCCAAACAGCTTCCCTGTGTCACTCTTCAGTGAAAGGGGGTCCTTCTCCAGCCCAGCTTCCTAAGGTAGTGTCCTCCAGCAAATGTCTTTACGTCCAGGTCTCTTTAGGCCCTCATATAAGCATATGCCAAGGCCTGACAACAACAGCCCTTCAGTAACACAGGCTGCCTCCCAGGCGGGAGAGGCCCCAGGAGAGACCTCTGAATAGATCCTCCCAAACATTTTCTCCCCTAGCCACACCTTCTGGGACTGCCTCCCAGGGATTGACTGAGGCCTGATCAGGGGCAGATCCGGGGGGAGGGGGCAACGAGGCAACCCCCCCTCCCCGATAAATGAGTGAGCGGGCCGGCAGGTGAGCATGTAGCCAGTAAGTGGGCCAATGAGTCAGTGTGGGAAGGCAGGACAGTGAGCAGGCTGATGGGTGATTGGAGCGGGCAGTTGGGTGAGCGGTCAAGTCAGTCATGCCAGTAACTGGGCCGATAGGTGAGTGGAAAGGCAGGACAGTCAACGGGCAGGCATGCGAGCAGAGAGATGACATCATCTCTCACCACCCGCCTGCATCACTGCAGTTCCGCCCTTGCTATGCAGCTGTGGGCAGCAGAGAGATTACATAATCTCTCTGCTGCTTGCCTTCACTATGGGACACAGCTAGTGACAATTTGCACTTCGTGGCAGGCAAGTGACAATCCGCATCTTGTGGTAGGCAAGTGACATGGCAAGTAACAATCCATAACTTGTGGCACGTGATGTGGAGAGTGACAATCCACATCTTGTAACAGGCAAGTGATGTGGCAAGTGACAATCTGCACCTTGTGGCAGACAAGTGACGTGGGATGTGACAATCTGCGACTTGTGGCAGGTGACATGGCAAGTAACAATACGCATATTGTGGCAGACAAGTGACGTGGCAAGTGACAATCCGCATCTTGTAGCAGGCAGGTGAGGTGATGTGGCAAGTGACAATCTGCACCTTGGGGCAGTCAAGGGACAATCTGCACCTTGTGGCAGGCAAATGACATGGCAAGTGACAATCCCCATCTTGTGGCAGGCAACTGACGAAGCAAGTAACAATCATCATCTGGTGACAGGCAACGTGGCAAGTGACAATCTGCATTTGAAGGCAGGTGACATGGCAAGTGACAATCCTCATCTGGTGGCAGGTGATGTGGCAAGTGACAATCTGTATCTGAAGGCAGATGACGTGGCAAGTGACAATCCGCATCTGATGGGAAGTAACGTGGAAAGTGACACGCTGCATCTGGTGGCAGGTGATGTGGCAAGTGACACACTGGGGGCTCCCACTGATTCTGCATTATGGTGAGTTGAACTATTTAATTTTATATTACAATTTAATAATAGAAATAATGCATTTCAATCATCCTGACACCATATCAACCATGGTGCCGTGATGATTGAAACACCAACACCAGCTATTTTCCCGATAACTTGCCCATGAAAAACCTTACTTCTTGGCAGTGCCCCTCCCGAAACTAGGCTCTGAATCCGCCCCTGGGCCAGATAAATATTCATAGCTCAGTGGGTAACCCTCCAACTCTGTTTTTGGAAGCTTCTTCCAGAGGCAGGCGGGAGCAATCAACCACCATGCTTAAAAATAGACCTGATCAGACCTGAAAAATAACATGCTACTCTGCTGGGTACAGCAGAGCCAAAAACGAAATGTATCAACCAGCCTAAGGCAGGGACACGTTACACATGACACTGATTCAGGGGGCATAGCATCCGAGGCCATCTCCAGCATTCAGAAGAGGATGGAAGGAACTCTATCTGGAGTCCTGGAGTCACCCTCTGCCATACTGTTTCATGTGTAGAAGGCACCCACAATACCTAATATGGTGAAACTCCTGATGTGAAAGGTTACGCAGGGGAGATGGAATGACACAAGTTTCAGGGTGCCTGCACCATGGTCTAGAATTTGACAGTATTGATATCAAGAGAGCAGGGGTACAGCTGGTAGTACACTGTGGAAGTTGGGTCCAATGACTGGTCTAAAAACAGCTGAGCAGGAAGTTACCAAGTTGTAGTCAGGGGTGTTGCTAGGTGGCAAAAAGCCCAGGGACTTCAGCTCGAAGTCCAAGGCCAGCATGGGGGTGGGAGCGATAGTGGTGCGGGGTTTTTTCGGCTGGGCGATGGGGTTGTGTGGCGGGGGGTAAGCTCACTTGCTGGTTGCTGCCTGGCTTGCCAGTGCCCATCAATGCTAACCACTAAACTCACCTGCCTGACACACTGACCTACCTGACATATATACACTGACCTACCTGACATACATACACTGACCTACCTACCTGACATACACTGACCTACCTGTCATATATACGCTGAAGGTAGTGACATACATACACTGACCTACCTGACATACATTCAATGACCTACCTACCTGACATACACTGACCTACCTGTCATATATACGCTGAAGGTAGTGACATACATACACTGACCTACCTGACATACATACAATGACCTACCTACCTGACATACATACACTAACCTACCCACCTGACATACACTGACGGTAGTGACATACATACACGGACCTATCTTACCAGGAGACAGACTTCATGTGTCCTGCAGCAGCTCAGTTCATCTGCGGCGTGCGGTGCGCCCATCTTCATCACAGCAGGCAGCCAGAGGAGGAGAGGAGAGCCGTCCGCCCGACCGGGGAGCGGGGATCTCACAGTGATGTGGCACGGCGGCCGCATTGTAATTCCCACCTTCTGGAGCCTGCATCGCCTATGATAGACGTCACGTGGTCCCGGCACTGAACCAGTGGGACATCTATCAAAGGCGCTGCAGGCTCTAGAAGGCGGGATCTGCTATGTCACTCAGCTGAACTCAGCGGCGCTCTGGATCAGATCGGTCTCCGCTCGGCGGCGGCGCTTGGGGCTAACAATACAATGGTGCATGCGTGAGGCTTTTTCGGGGACCCATTCGGGGGGCTCCAGCCCCCCCTCCCGATGCCACTGGTTGTAGGCAAGATCAGAGAAGGGTAAAGGTAGGAAACAAATGAAATATTCTGATGTGAAAAAGGCATACTCTAAGGTAAAGGGGGGCTCCTGATGTGAAGGAGGGGCTCTGATGTGATGGCTGGGGGGTCTGATGCTAAGAGAGGAAGCTAATGTGAAAGAGAGGGGGCACCAAGCAATAGGTGACATCATCCAGTGCAGATGGCAGTATCCTTCAGCCCAATAAATACAATTCAGCACCTACTCTACCCTCTATCTCTGTCACTTATTTTGCAGGGTGTCAACCCCACTATCTAGAGGAGACAAGCAGCGATGAGATGCGGATGATTTCTTCTGAATGGAGCAGTGTCCGGGGGCTTGAGACGCAGAACATGCACTATAGATTATCACTGTCTTCTTTTACAGGTATATAGCTTGGCTGAGTACATTTAGCGACAAGACCCCTTAGGCCATTTTTATTATGTATTTGTTAGTACTTCAGCCTGGAGTTCTTCAATAGTGTCCAGCTGCATTTAGTAAAGTGTCGCGGTGTTCATCAAACACGGCCTAGCAGCCAACGTGAACTGAACATCAAACATTTAGCAGAAAAAAAATAAAGTCCAAGGTCTACTCTGAGAGAGGACATCACTTACTTCATTTGCTGTCGCCGCTGGGCTTTGATGCTCCAATATTTAACTGTTAGCTGATAGCGGTTAACAAACAATGACGCAGGTTGTTTGTCAGCTGCGTGGAGCAGGTGAACATTTTCTCTGGGTAAGACTGATAGAGCAAGACTTCAGCTGTATGCGCTTCAGACACTTGGGGTCAGACAAACATTGCAGGTAATGTCAAACTACACAAAGTGTCGCCGTGTCCTCTGCGCAGTGAAAAAATGAAGAACGATTTTAAATAATGCCTTGTACACAACGCATTTTTTATTTTTTTATTTTAAATTAAAGACAGTTTTCACCTTTTCCCTTCATTTAATGCATCTCATGCCGCATACACATGACCGGTTTTCCCGTCGGAAGTAAACTCCGAAGGTTTTTCGGATGGAGTTCCGCTGAAACTGTCATGCGTACACACGATCACACCAAAGTCCGATCGTTAAGAACGTGGTGGCGTACAGCACGTACGACGGGACTAGTTCAATAGAAGTTCAATAGCCAGTAGCCAATAGCCTCCGTCTCGTACTTGCGTCATTTTTGGTCCGTCGGAACAGCATACAGAGGAGCGGTTTTCCCGATAGGAATTAGTTCCGTCGGAAATATTTAAAACATGTTCTATTTCTAGGTCTGTCAGAATTTTCATGAAAAAAAATCTGATGAGGCATACACACGATCGGAATATACGATGAAAAGCTTCCGTCTGACTTTTTCTGTCGGACATTACGCTCGTGTGTACACGACATCAGTGTTGGGGATCTCTTTCAACCTCTCTCCAGACACTTCCTGTCTACATGCACTTGCTCTGTCTTTTGCTGCTATGGGTTGAATTTCCCAAGCACTGGCTGCTGGTAGTCTCAACCAGGGGCCATGTCACCGGGTGACAACAGATGAACACCACTGGGAGACAGTAGTCAACCCATGACATGGAGCGCCATAACAAGACAGGCCCACCAGGTTTTTTTTTATTGAAGCTGTAGATTTTAAAAGACTGAACACAACAATATTTCAACATGTTAAAGCTCATATAAGATTCTAGAGATTGGGTTTATATATACTTTAACCACTTCAGCCCTGGAGCATTTGGCTGGCCAAAGACCAGAGCACTTTTTTGCGATTCAGCACTGCGTCGCTTTAACTGACAATTGCGCGGTCGTGCGACGTGGCTCCCAAACAAAATTGACGTCCTTTTTTTCCCACAAATAGAGCTTTCTTTTGGTGGTATTTGATCACCTCAGCGTTTTTTATTTTTTGCGCTATAAGCAAAAAAAGAACAACAATTTTGAAAAAAACGAATTATTTTTTACTTTTTGCTATAATAAATATCCCCCAAAAATGTATAAAAAAAAACGTTTTTTTCCCGGTTTAGGCCGATACGTATTCTTCTACATATTTTTTGGGGAAAAAAAACACAATAAGCGTATATTGATTGGTTAGTTATAGCGTTTACAAAATAGGGGATAGTTTTATGGCATTTTTATTAATAATTCATTTTTTTACTAGTAACGGCAGCGATCAGCGATTTTTATTGTGACTGCGACATTATGATGGACACATCGGACATTTTTGACACATTTTTGGGACCATTGTCATTTATACAGCAAATGCATTGATTCCTGTGTAAATGACACTGACAGTGAAGGGGTTAACCAGAAGGTGGCAGTGTAGGGGTTAAGTGTGTCCTAGGGGCGTGTTGCTAACTGTGGGGGGCGTGGCTGTGTTTTACACATCACTGATCTCTGCTCCAATCGCAGAGAGCAGAGATCAGTGTCACTGTTGCTAGGCAGAATGGGGAGATGCTTGTTTACTTTAGCATCTCCCCGTTCTTCCTTCCTGTGAGACGATCGCGGGTATCCCCGCGGCGATCGAGCCCGCGGGACCCGTGATTGGACTCACAGAGGTCCTGACTGGCGCGCAAGCGCGCTGCCGGCGGTGTGCACGTGATGACACGGCGCCACATTTAAAGGGACGTACCTGTATGCCCATGTGCCTGTCCGTGCCATTCTGCCGATGTACATCGTTGTGCGCCAGTCGGGAAGCGGTTAAGGAAAGAATAGTTGAAGATTATGACGTCACTGCCCCTCCTCACCACCTTGTCCAATCAGAGAAAGCCTTGCTTTCACCAGAGAACATACAAGGCGTTTTATGAATGGTGGCGGTGTCGATTAAGCCATTAAGGTCAGTTTGCAGTGGGTAGCCGCTCGCATAGAACCTAAGCAGGACATGGAAGATCGCGTCTATCATTGTAGCAGAGCCAACTACTACAGTGATTGTCAGCTTCCGCAGTGGTCCATCGGGTTTGAGTAATGCATGCATACTGTACATTGTGCCAAGCTTCACCAATGTAAGTATGGAATACAAATATTTCCTGGAGTTCATGTTAAGAATGCAGTGGGTTGTGTGAGCTTATTTCCCCAACGAAAGAAAGGGGGCAACTTCCATGGACAGATAAATTCACCATGTCACCTGTATATGTAAACGATATGTATAATTCACACTCAAAAATCCATTTATTGCAATTCAGAAATCCTAAATTGGATTTATTAAATAGCCTTTCCCATTTAATCTCAAGTAGATGGCCGTCCCATAGAGTCCTCCCGTATGGTAGAAATGTGATATTAGCAATAAACACTTCCGAGTCGTGAAAGTAGCCGAAACATCACTAGTGACCTCGCTTTCCTTCACGGTCAGCGTATATACCTACCATTAGCATAAGAATTGTGCTATGTAAGGAGGCAGAAAGACTGCAGCTGTTGAGCTATATCTTGATGGGGAGGAGAGGTCTAGACATACAGGCTCTGAGCTAATGTCACCAATAATAAACTGAACATTTAAATTAAAAAGATAACCAATGTTGTGATTTGTGATTTTTTTTTCCCCTAAAAAAAAAAATTCAACCCGGACGATCTACAGAGTACACTTTAGCAGCATGGGTAGGCATTTGTTTAATCTCATTTATTCTAGTAAAACCATCTAATTATTTATTTTTCTACTAAAAAAGTTAAATTGGAATATTCACTGAATTTTAAAGTCTGCCTAAATAAATTCCCTGACACGTCACCATATACAATGTTATTTTTCTTAAAGGCCAATTTCACACAAAATCTATATTGTGCCTATACCTTCCGTTCCAACCCCTCTTTACACATCGTGATCTGATCCGACATCCGGCGCATCATAGGGGAGACTGAAGGGTCCGATCAGGTCCACCTGAAAAACTGACAGGCAGACCTGATCGGACAGCCTGTGTGAAAGGAGCCTAAGGCTTTGGGACTTCAGCAAACCACGGTGAGAGCCATTATCCTCAAATGGAGAAAACTTGGAACAGTGGTGAACTTATTCAGGAGTGGCTGGCAAACCAAAATTACTCCAAGAGCCGAACAACAACTCAGCCAGGAGGTCATAAAAGAACCCAGAGCAACATCTAAAGAACTACAGGCCTTATTTGCCTCAGTTAAGATCAGTGTTCATGATTTAGCAATAAGAAAGAGACTGGGCAAAAATGGCACCCATGCAGGGGCAGACTGACCATTCGGCCACTCGGGCACTACCCGAGGGCCCCGGGCCACTAGGGGGCCCCATCAGGGTTGCCAGCCTCAGTAAAACCAGGGACAGTATGTAAAAATCTGTGTTTTTTTTTACATCTGTCTCTGAAATGACATCCTTTTGGTCTAAAAATCCAGAGATTATAGCTGCCTCACCTCTCCAGTACCTTCTCAGCCAATAGAAACATGTCTGTGTATACTGTGTGATTGTATACTGTGTGTGTATACTGTGTGGCCCCATAATCTCCTATTGCCTGGGGACCCCATAATCTCCTATTGCCCGGGTGCCCCATGAGTTGTCAGTCTGCCCCTACACCCATGGGAGAGTTCCGAGGCCAAAGTCACTGCTGACTAAAAAGACCACAAAGACTTGTCTCACATTTACCAAAAAACATCTTGATTAACCCCAAATACTTTTGAAGTTGAACTTTTTGTAAGGTGTGTGTCCCGTTACATCTGGCGTAAAACTAATTTCATTTCACAAAAAGAACATTACAACAGTCAGACATGGTGGTGGTAGGGTAATGGTCCGAGGCTGCTTAGCAGCTTCAGGACCTGGATGACTTGCCATGATTGATGGAACCATGAATTCTGCGCTCTACCAGAAAATCCTGAAGGAGAATGTCCGGCCATCAGTGACCTCAAGTTCAAGGGCACTTGGGTTATGTAGCAGGACAATGATCCGAAACACACCAGCAAGTCCACCTCTGAATGGCTCAAAGAAACAAAATAAAGGTTTAGGAGTGGCCTATTTAAAGGCCATACTTAAATCTGATTGAGATGCTGTGGCATCACCCTAAACAGGCCGATCCTGCTGGAAAACCCTCCAATGTGGCTGAATTAAAACAAGTATGCAAAGAAGAAGGGGCCAAAATACCTCCACAGCGATGTGGAAGACTCATTGCCAGTTATCGCAAACGCTTGATTGCAGTTGTTGTCACAAATGGTGGCACAACCAGTTATTAGGTTTAGGGGGGAATTACTTTTTCACAGGCAGGCTTATTCCCTAAATAATTAAAAACATCATTTCAAAATTGCATTTTGGATTTACTCGGTTATCTCTGTGTAATATTTAAATTTGTTTGATGATCTTAAGTGTGACAAATATTAAAAAAAATAAAAAATCAGGAAGAGGGCAAATACTTTTTCACAGCACTGCATTCCTTGTTCTGAGTTGGTTTTATGCACCCGCTTACTCTTTAGCCACTCTCAGGAACGTGTGCATTGGGAATATTGCTCTGGACCTGATATAAGGGCGATTCTGGTGGGGACACTGATGTAAGGGGCACTTTGATGGAGACCTTGATGTAAGGGGGGCTCTGAGAGGAACTCTGATATAAGGGGGGATCTGATGGTGACCCTGATGTAAGGGGGAATACGATGGTGACCGTGATGTAAGGGGGAATCTGATGGTGACCATGATGTAAGGAGGAATCTGATGGCGACCCTGATGTAAGGGGGTATCTGATGGTGACCATGATGTAAGGGGGAATCTGATGGTGACCCTGATGTAAGGAGTAATCTGATAGTGACCCTGATGTAAGGGGGAATCTGATGGTGACCCTGATGTAAGGGGGAATCTGATGGTGACCATGATGTAAGGGGGAATCTGATAGGGACCCTGATATATGGGGGAAACTGATGGTGACCTTGATGTAAGGGGGAATCTGATGGTGACCCTGATGTAAAGGGGAATCTGATGGTGACACTGATATAAGGGGGAATCTGATGGTGACCCTGATATAAGGGGGAATCTGATGGTGACCCTGATATAAGGGGGAATCTGATGGTGACCCTGATGTAAGGGGGAATCTGATGGTGACCCTGATGTAAGGGGGAATCTGATGGTGACCCTGATGTAAGGGGGAATCTGATGGTGACCTTGATATATGGGGGAATCTGATGGTGACCTTGATGTAAGGGGGAATCTGATGGTGACACTGATATATGGGGGAATCTGATGCTGACCCTGATATATGGGGGAATCTGATGGTGACCCTGATATATGGGGGAATCTGATGGTGACCCTGATATATGGGGGAATCTGATGGTGACCCTGATGTAAGGGGGAATCTGATGGTGATCCTGATGTAAGGGGGGATCTGATGATGATCCTGATGTAAGGGGGAATCTGATGGTGACCCTGATGTAAGGGGGAATCTGATGGTGACACTGATATATGGGGGAATCTGATGGTGACCCTGATATATGGGGGAATCTGATGGTGACCCTGATGTAAGGGGGAATCTGATGGTGACCCTGATGTAAGGGGGAATCTGATGGTGACCCTGATGTAAGGAGGAATCTGATGGTGACACTGATATATGGGGGAATCTGATGATGACCCTGATATATGGGGGAATCTGATGGTGACCCTGATGTAAGGGGGAATCTGATGGTGACCCTAATGTAAGGGGGAATCTGATGGTGACCCTGATGTAAGGGGGAATCTGATGGTGACCCTGATGTAAGGGGGAATCTGATGGTGACCCTGATGTAAGGGGGAATCTGATGGTGACACTGATATATGGGGGAATCTGATGGTGACCCTGATATATGGGGGAATCTGATGGTGACCCTGATGTAAGGGGGAATCTGATGGTGACCCTGATGTAAGGGGGAATCTGATGGTGACCCTGATGTAAGGAGGAATCTGATGGTGACACTGATATATGGGGGAATCTGATGGTGACCCTGATATATGGGGGAATCTCATGGTGACCCTGATGTAAGGGGGAATCTGATGGTGACCCTAATGTAAGGGGGAATCTGATGGTGACCCTGATGTAAGGGGGAATCTGATGGTGACCCTGATGTAAGGGGGAATCTGATGGTGCCACGGATATATGGGGGAATCTGATGGTGACCCTGATGTAAGGGGGAATCTGATGGTGATCCTGATGTAAGGGGGAATCTGATGGTGACCCTGATGTAAGGGGGAATCTGATGGTGATCCTGATGTAAGGGGGAATCTGATGGTGACCCTGATGTAAGAGGGAATCTGATGGTGACCCTGATGTAAGGGGGAATCTGATGGTGACACTGATATATGGGGGAATCTGATGGTGACCCTGATGTAAGGGGGAATCTGATGGTGACCCTGATGTAAGGGGGAATCTGATGGTGACCCTGATGTAAGGGGGGATCTGATGGTGACCCTGATGTAAGGGGGAATCTGATGGTGACCCTGATGTAAGGGGGAATCCGATGGTGACCCTGATGTAAGGGGGAATCTGATGGTGACCCTGATGTAAGGGGGAATCTGATGGTGACCCTGATATAAGGGGGAATCTGATGGTGACCCTGATGTAAGGGGGAATCTGATGGTGACCCTGATGTAAGGTGGAATCTGATGGTGACCCTGATGTAAGGAGGAATCTGATGGTGACACTGATATATGGGGGAATCTGATGGTGACCCTGATATATGGGGGAATCCGATGGTGACCCTGATGTAAGGGGGAATCTGATGGTGACCCTAATGTAAGGGGGAATCTGATGGTGACCCTGATGTAAGGGGGAATCTGATGGTGACCCTGATGTAAGGGGGAATCTGATGGTGACACGGATATATGGGGGAATCTGATGGTGACCCTGATGTAAGGGGGAATCTGATGGTGACCCTGATGTAAGGGGGAATCTGATGGTGACCCTGATGTAAGGGGGAATCTGATGGTGATCCTGATGTAAGGGGGAATCTGATGGTGACCCTGATGTAAGAGGGAATCTGATGGTGACCCTGATGTAAGGGGGAATCTGATGGTGATCCTGATGTAAGGGGGAATCTGATGGTGACCCTGATGTAAGGGGGAATCTGATGGTGACCCTGATGTAAGGGGGAATCTGATGGTGACACTGATATATGGGGGAATCTGATGGTGACACTGATGTAAGGGGGAATCTGATGGTGACCCTGATGTAAGGGGGAATCTGATGGTGACCCTGATGTAAAGGGGAATCTGATGGTAAAGCTTATGTATAGGGGAATCTGATGATGACCCTGATGTATGGGGGAATCTGATGGTGACCCTGATGTAAGGGGGAATCTGATGGTGACCCTGATGTAAGGGGCAATCTGATGGTGATGCTTATGTATAGGGGAATCTGATGATGACCCTGATGTAAGGGGGAATCTGATGGTAACCCTGATGTAAGGGGGAATCTGATGGTGACCCTGATGTAAGGGGGAATCCGATGGTGACCCTGATGTAAGGGGGAATCCGATGGTGACCCTGATGTAAGGGATGACTCAATTTATAAAACATTTTTTTTCAGCCTATGAATATTTATAAAATATATGATGTGGCCCTAATACTGAAAAGTCTGGAGATCCCTGCTATACAATAATACGTCTCACAAGCTGACAAAGGTTTGAGACCTCTGATAATTCGTGTTTGCTCTCCATTGTAATTTAACAGCTTCACAAGATATGAAACAAAGGAGGATGTCAGGGAAATGGTTGGGGTGATGTCAGCGGTCAGCAGAGGTAACGCGTCCATGTGCTGCGGATTCCAGCACAGCCTGTGGTGCCATGTATTCCTTCTGGAGATTAGGGCATTAGAGGGATGGGTCTCTGTGCAATGTATACACTTGTTATGTGGAAAATCTCAGCGATATTTTGATGTGCTGTGAACTTCACACCATGCCAGCAAAAATTAGTAACCTTTCCCCGGCGCAAAATATGCAAAACATGATACGCCAAACATTTACACAGCTTTACATTCTGGATGTATCTCCATCATCCTATGCGGGTCACGTAGAATGTGTTCTGGAGAAGCCTACTATGAACAGGCTTGAGATAGCTACAAATCACCATCAGTCTTCTGACTGTGTACACTTTGCATTATAAGACTTTTTTGTAAGTGATGGATATAATGGGAGGTCAAAGTCCAACCAATAGAAATGCAGCTTGTCTGATTTTTTTTTTAGCAGCCCAGGAGAAGGATTTTGGCAAAACTGAAGTCAAAATTCTCAATTTAGGTCATGAAAGCCAAACCCTAGGAAGATACAAAAAACACAAATTAATCCGGCTTTGTAATCATTAGTACATCTTATATAGTAGACTGCAGCAGTGGGCCGTCCATTAGGGGCACCACCCCATCTCTCTATGCCACTCCCTATATGACTAATGGAGCATGAATCTATCCACGGCCGCTGCTGCCACCCCCTATTCAGGGGTCCGGCCCCTTTTAGGACGCCAGGTGCCTGAATCACAGCGGTGGGGATGTTTTTTTTTTTAAGCCCCTGATTAGAGCCATAGGCTCCAATAGGCTTCAAAGTAGGAGCCCACCCAGGTGTTATGACAGTGAATGAACATTCGCTGTTGTAACACTTATCCTCAATCCGGCCAATCAGAGGTGGGGTGTGAGACACATTTTCTGATTGGCTGAAAAGAGAAGACTCCCAGTTGGCCACTGAGAAGGAGGGAGGAAACGGAAGCCTGAGCCGTCGTCCACGCAGAGCAGGAGAACGGGAGAGCCACCAACACTGCAGAGAGCCCAGGAAAAGCGCAGAATAGATGGGGTAAGTGTCTGTTTCCTGCCCCCACCCAAAGAAAATTACCATATTAGGTCATTGACATCACCTGAGAGACCTTTGTTTAAAACCAGTCGAGGACTTGTCAAAAAGTCTGTGTTTTTATTTACAAATCCCTTTTTCTTGTGAATGAGTAGGGGTATGATGTACTTCTTACTCATTCACATGGTGGGGGGCAGTATCTGGGAGCGCCCTTATTTCTAGATTCTGATAAGCCCCTTATCCACAGGGCCCCACAACCACAATGCCAGGGTTGTGGAGAAGAGGCCCTTGTCATCAACATCATAGGGATAAGGCGCTTTGTTGGAGGGGTCTCCCCTGACAAGGTGCCCCCTTCATGTTGAGAAGATGTGGCCTGCTATGGTTCAGGAGGGGAGTGCCCTATTGTCTGCTTCCTTTTCGCATAGCTCCCAACTATCCCTGATTTCGAGGGACTGTCCCTGATTTGGAATTGCTCCTCATTTGTCTCTCATTTTGGTCCGATCCATATAGATCTATATAAAATGCACTTTGTATCTATCAAAAAGTGTTTTCCAGCACTAAACCTCTCATCTTAATTCTAAATTGCTGCATTTATAAATTGCAAAAGGGGGCGTGGCAAGGGGTGTGTCCTATGCCTGCATACTTTTGCTGATAGGTGTCCCTCATTCCCATCTCAAAAAGTTGGGAGGTGTGTTTGCGCACCAGCCAGGCTGCATGCTTGGATAAGAGTCTGGTGTGGATTTTGTTTGGGAGGGGGCACAGACTTTTTTTTCTGATTTCTGTGTGTTTCCCCCTCAGAATCCATGTCAGACCCCAAGAGTCTAGAATAATATTTTGTGTGTGTGTGTATTGGGGGGGGTGGGGGGGCGGTGTAGGAATCACACTCCTTCTTACCTAATTTGAAGAGCCTAGTATTAATTATGGGGGGGGGGGGCTGTGTGTTTTCTTTTTAGATTATCTCCAGCTGTGTTGTCAACATGGCAGGGGATTCCCAGCCAGTAAATAAATGGGGCCGGTGGACGTCACTTGTTGCTTAGGACATGGCGAGTGCCGGGACTATTGTATCCAAAGGGAACTGGCTGAAGTAGATGTAAGCCCTCCGCTCCCACTCCCTACTGTCATTAGTAAACACTGAAGCCTTCTGTATTTACAAATGACAGCTTTGCTTTCAGTGGAATCTAACAGATCCGTGCACACACTCACACTGGGCACGGGAGGGGCAGATTTCTAGAATCTGAGAGAGAGAGAATGATCTTCCTGCAAGGAGAGGCAGAGTAACCTACACATGGAAGTACTAGAGCCAAATACACAGGGAGGTACTAGAGCTGAATACATGGGTAGTACACAGGCAATTAATAGAGCCAAATACACGGGTAGTACACATGCAAGTACTAGAGCCAAATTGATGGGTAGTACACAGGGAAGTACTAGAGCAGAATACACGGGTAGTACACATGGAGGTAATAGAGCCGAATACACTGTTAGTACACATGCAATTACTAGAGCTAAATACACGAGTAGTACACAGGGAAGTACTAGTGCCGAAATACACTGTTAGTACACAGGGAGCTAATAGAGCCGAATACACAGTTAGTACACAGAGAAGTACTAGAGCCGAATACACGGGTAGCACACAGGAAGGTACTAGAGCTGGGCCAGGCAGGAGAGAGAGATGCGAGGAAGCTTTGGGGGGGGGGGGGGGGGGGGTTACGGTGTGCATAGCACACCCCTAAGCCCTGCATTGCTGTACCCAACACACCACTGAACACTGCTCATAACGCACCCCTAAATCCTGCACTGTGCACACAGCGCATCCCTCAACTCTGCACTCTGTGCATAAGGCACCCCTGGAACTGCACTCTGTACATTGTCCACCCCTGAACTCTGAACATAATGGGGGTATTTAAGAAAGGCAAATCCACTTATCACTACAAGTGCAAACTACAAGTGCAAAGTGCACTCGGAAGTGCAGTCGCTGTAGATCCGAGGGAGACATGCAAGGAAAATAAAAAGCAGCATTTTCAGCTTGCACATGATTGGATGATAAAATCAGCAGAGCTTCCCCTCATTTCAGATCTACAGTACCCCTCCGATTTACAGCGCCTGCACTTCCAAGTGCACTTTCTGTGCAATTTCAAGTGCACTTTACATTGTAGTTTGCACTTGTAGTGCAAAGTGGATTTGTCTTTCGTAAATAACCCCC
This sequence comes from Lithobates pipiens, assembly GCF_037356315.1. Taxonomy (NCBI): domain Eukaryota; kingdom Metazoa; phylum Chordata; class Amphibia; order Anura; family Ranidae; genus Lithobates; species Lithobates pipiens. The sequence goes on along the minus strand of NW_027507764.1, from coordinate 560,256,454 downwards.
TGTGTAATCCTGAACTCTGTATGTGACGCACTACTGAACTCTGAACATAGTGTAATCATGAATACTGCACTCTGCATGTAACGCACCCATGGACTCTGCACTCTGTACGCAATACACCCCTGAACCCTGCACTCTGTACGTAACGCACTCCTAAATCCTGCACTCTGCACATAACGCACCCCTGAACTTTGAACATGTTGTAATCCTGACCTTAACGCACTCTTGAACGCTAAATGTACATAGCTTAACCTTGAACGCTGTGCATAGGGCACCCCTGGAACTGCACTCTGGGTGTGAAAGCGTCAGCTCTGTATCTGTGTGAAGGGGGGGGGGGTGTCCGTTCCTTCCAATCAGCTCTCAGCTCTCCTAACTGAGTGTAACTTTGGCTGTGACTTTCTGAAAGCTCAGACCTGTTTATAAATTCTGGACTTTTACTGGCTGTAATGGAGAGAGGGTAGTAGATAAACGGGTACAACTTATGTAGGAGGATTTGTTTTATCTCTGCATATCACCGAAGCCAGTCACTTCACTGGATATACAGTATGTAAGGGCTTACAACCACTTTAATTTGCTATACCATTTTGGGCTTCGGTGCTTCTGATCTCCTTCTTTCTCTTTCCGCTACTTCCTGTCTACATGCGACTGCACCGGCGACACATCTTTCTTCTGGAGCGGCTTCTTCAGTGTGACACAGTGACAAAGGCGACTTTATTACCTTGAGTAAGGGAACCTACGCCAATCTGAAACAACGATATTCTTGGACTTACGTGACGTTGCCTTCACAATTTAAAAACACGCCATACGCATTTGATGGGAGTGCCGATGACTTCTCGTCTCCTCATGGGGATCGTTCTTCGAATGAAAGCCGCAGAATTAAAAAAGGATCGAACGCAACTTCTGAAATGACATTAACATGTTCAAGCTTCTTGGAGGTTTTAGTCATCGGGTTTAAATCTACTTTAATTACAAAGGGCCAAGCAGAAATCTATAATATCAAAGAAAACCTGCTGACAGCGACCGCGCTCTTTGACTCCTTAATAAGCTACAATGGATTTCTCTTTCCCAAGGAAGATACGGGGCTTTTGCTTTTGCTTTTTTTTTTTTATTTTTTTTTTTTTAATGCTGAGTCAGTATTCCATTTTTGCTGTTTTTTGCTTTTCTCTAGAATTGGGGCCCTGTTCTGTGAGTGTGAAAGGTGCAACTCATTGTGGTTACAACGGCGCTTTATCATCTTCCTGAAAACGGCCCCAGAGGCTCCTCTGTACACAGAACTTCGGTCAGTCATCAAATAATTCTCATAGGAAAATTCCTTGTGATTGTGGAAAGTCTGAAGTTTTCAAATGTCATTAAACAACCGTACACAATTTGGGGGATTTTAGGGCAGGCGCCATGTTTAATATTTTCAGCGTTGCTTTGGAGGTGCAGAATTTTAGTAAATAAGCAGTCAGTAGTCCTTTACATGGACCCTAGGTTCGTGTTTTAGTGTGTTTTGCAGTTTGCAGAAACGCACTAAAGTCCATTTAACATGGTTTCCTATGCTACACGTTCCCATCTAGGAGTTTTTCAGCCAGTGCGTTTTTGGTCGGGGACTTTTTTTCCTGCAGCAGATTGCATTTTGCATGTAATAGATTTCAAGCGTTTTTGATGCGTTTTTACGTGCGTTTTGCATTTTTTTTTTCTCCACAACAAACTGTGTATAGCTGGTTGTTTGTTAACCACTTCCCGACTGGCGCACAACGATGTACGTCGGCAGGATGGCATGGGCAGGCAAATTGGCATACAGGTACGTCCATTTGTATTTGCCGCCCTGCCATCGCGTGTGCGCCGGTCGGGATCCCCATAAGTCCAGTCGCGGGTCCCGCGGACTCGATCGCCGCGGGGATACCTGCGGTCGTCTCATGGGGAGGCTGAACGGGGAGATGCCTTTGTAAACAGCATCTCCCCGTTCTGCCTAACAACAAGTGACACTGATCTCTGCTGCATGTGATTGGAGCAGAGATCAGTGTTCACTAACACACAGCCACGCCCCCCACAGTTAGTAACACGCCCCTAAGACACACTTAAAGTGGTGTTGCCACCAAAAAATAAAAAAGTGTTTAAAATTCTGAAAAAAAATAATAATAATAATTGTAAATAAAAAATTTGTTTTACTTACCTCTAAATACCTGTTGCTAGGGGGTCCCTCGTAGTCTGCCTTCTTCCTTGCCCGGGCTGGTGACATCACTTCCCCTCGTGCCGCACAGTCACCTGGAACCTGTCACGTGTACCAGATGACTGTGCGGCGTATCATGGCGCCCTGCACCGCTCGCGCATGCGCAGTGGGTGCCCAGCTGTGAAGCCACAGCTGGGTGCCCACAGTACGAATGACGGCGCGGGGAACAAGGGGGGGCTTCCTTCCCCTGCATTGCTGGACCCTGGGACAGGTAAGGGTCCGATTATTAAAAGTCAGCAGCTGCAGTATTTGTAGCTGCTGACTTTTCATTTTTTTTTTTTAGGGGCACCCCAATTTAACCCCTTCACTGCCAGTGTCATTTACACAGGAATCAGTGCGTTTTTATAGCACCGATTGCTGTATAAATAACAATGGTCCCAAAAATGTGTCAAAAATGTCCGATGTGTCCACCATAATGTCGCAGTCACAATAAAAATTGCTGATCACCGCCATTACTAGTAAAAAAAAAAAAATATTAATAAAAATGCCATAAAACTATCCCCTATTTTGTAGACACTATAAATTTTGCGCAAACCAATCAATAATCGCTTATTGCGATTTTTTTACCAAAAATATGTAGAAGAATATGTATCGGCCTAAACTGAGGGGAAAAAAATGTTTTTTTATATATTTTTGGGGGATATTTATTATAGCAAAATTGTCGCTCTATTTTTGTTTATAGCGCAAAAAATAAAAACCGCAGAGGTGATCAAATACCACCAAAAGAAAGCTCTATTTGTGGGGAAAAAAAGGACGTAAATTTTCTTTGGGAGCCACGTCGCACGACCGCGCAATTGTTAGTTAAAGCATCGCAGTGCCGAATCGCAAAAAGTGATCTGGTCTTAAGTCAGCAAAATGGTTTGGTCTGAAAGTTGTTAAATGGGTTGTAAACCTTCATTTTTTTTCACCTTAATGCATCCCACTCCCGCCACCAATAAAAAGCGATCTTACGGCGGATCCACTGCAGAGACCACTTTTATCTTAAAGCCGACCATCCGCTGAACAAGAGGATAGCGGGGTTATGGTAGCTAGCTGCTGCCATAACAATGATCTGCCTATTCAAACAGCCGACGTATAAGGACGGCGGGCGGTAGGGAAGTGGTTAAGGACATGGTGGCCGGCTTCCCGGCTCGATCCTTAACAACCAGCTATTCACAGTTTGTTAAAGAGAGAAAAAAAAAAAGCAAAACGCACAAAAACTGCATGAACAAAAACCCATCAAAGACATGGGTTTAAAAATACAAAATGCACCAGAAAAGCGCATCAACCGCAGCCGCATAGATGTGAACCTAGGGTTAAAGGTTAAAGTAGTATTAAACCCAAAAGAAAACATTTATTATATTGCAGCTTACCAATTATTAGATGTGATGGCTGCACCTGTTTCCTTTTTTTAGGCCTTCTTTCTTCTATTTTAATCTGATGAGCTAGCCATGATCTAGCCAGCATGTCTGTTGTTTTTTTTTTTTTTTTAAAGGACAATCTCTCTAGCCGAATGTGCCAGTTTACACTGATAACACAAACTACTTAACACTGCTAGGCCAGTCAAGTTTTTCCACCCCAAACTCTCTCATCCACACTATATAGCCAAAAGTATTGGGCCACCCCCTCCAAATCATTTGGTGGAGGGGGGATTATGATGTGGGGTTGTTTTTCAGCGGTTGGGCTTGGCCCCTTAGTTCCAGTGAAGGGAACTCTTAAGAATTTTTTCCCACAATTCTTTGCAAAATGAAGATTTTTTATTTTTTTCCCACAAAATTGTCATTGTAATAGGTTATTTCTCTCACGTGGCATGTGTATACCACAAATAATGCCCCAAAATACATTCTGCTACTCCTCCTGAGTATTACAATACCACATGTGTGGGACTTTCACAGCCTGGACACTTAGAGAGGCCCAACATGCAGGGAGCGCCGTCACGTGTTCTAGGAGCATAAATTACACATCTAAATTGTTGACTACCTATTACACTTTTGAAGGCCCTGGAGCACCAGGACAATGACACGTGACACCAACGTGGCACTGATGGCAGATGGCACTGATACATGGCACAGATGGCACGTGACACTGATGTGACACTGATGACAGATGGCACTAATACATGGCACTGATGACACTTGACACCGATGACAGATGGAACTAATATGTGGCACTGATGACATGTGACACTGATGTGGCACTGATGACAGACGGCACTAATACGTGGCACTAATGACAGATGGCACTAATATGTGGCACTGATGACACCTGACACTGATGACAGATGCCACCAACACGTGGCACTGATGACACGTGACACTGATGACAGATGGCACCAATACGTGGCACTGATGACACGTGACACTGACAGGTGGCACTGATGACACGTGACACTGACAGATGGCACTGGGGACACATGGCACCAGGGACAGGTGGCACTGGGGACATGTGGCACTGGGGACAGGTGGCACGGATAGGTGGCACTGGGGACAGGGGGTACTGGGGACAGATGACACTGTTAGATGGCACTGGGGACAGGTGGCATTGATAGTTGGCACTGGGGACACATGGCACGGACAGGTGGCACTGGAGACACATGGCATGGACAGGTGGCACTGGGGACAGATGGCACGGATAGGTGGCACTGGGGACAGATGGCACTGATAAGTGGCACTGGGGACAGGTGGGCATGTGTGTGTGTATTACTGTGTGTGTTTTACTGTGTGTGTGTGTGTGTGTGTTTTACTGTGTGTGTACTCACTGTCACTGACGCTGCAGCTGCAGCACGGAAGCTCTCCCTCCTCACACGCTGTCTCTGTGTGAGGAGGGGAGCCGGCGATGAGAGATGATCTCATATGTTTACATATGAGATCACCGCTCATTGGACAGGCCGACCGAATGCTAAATGGCCGCTGTGATTGGCCATTTAGCACGATCTGTGATTGACTGTGTCCGAGGGACACGGCCAACACAGAACTTCCCCGATGCGTGCCCGCGGCGGCGCGCATTGGGGAAGTAAACAGGAGGACGTCCAGGGATGCCCTCTCGGCAGTTAGCGTCCGCTCTGTATTCGTCTTTTGGCTATAGGGCGGGCGCGAAGTGATTAAACCCTAAATCGAACAATTATTTATTTTTAAGGCTTTCTTTCTTCTATTTTCATCTGGTGATCCAGCCAGTAAGTCTGTTGTTTTATAAAAAAAAAAACAAGCTCTCAGGCAAAATGTATCAGTTACAGGGATGAGACAAACCATTTAACACTAGCAGGGGTGCTTATAATGTTCAGCTTTTATATAATTATGTAAAACATTTTATCCCAAAAGGAAAACAAAAACAAAAAACTGTAACTGATTACACAACGTTAGCTGGAGTTTAGCTTCAATTTATTAGTGTATAGAAAATATATATAAATATATAGTTTTTTAATGTTTTGCGCTGTAAACAAAAAGAGATCCAACATTTTGGAAAAAAAACCTACTGCTTTTAAAACATATCCACCACCACAGTTTTTTTTTAAATTTAATTATTAATAATTATTATTATATCAATGAAAAAAGACCAGAAAAAAACAAACAAAAAAAAATATATATATATATATATATATATATATATATTTTACTTTCTGCTATAAAACATATCCAATAACATAATAAAAAAAAAAATCTAATTTCTTCATGTACATAGCAAGAGAACAGAATATTGGATTTTTAGGGTGGCAAAACACAATAACAGAAATAATAAAATCTAAAAATCAACAAGATATGTCCATATCTATCTACCCCAAAGTGTTTTTGGAGTCAAATATCTATTGGGTTTTAACCACTTGCTTACTGGGCACTTAAACACCCTTCCTGCCCAGACCAATTTTCAGCTTTCGGTGCTCTCACACTTTGAATGACAATTACTCAGTCATGCAACACTGTACTCAAATGAATTTTGTGTCCTTTTTTTCCCACAAATAGAGCTTTCTCTTGGTGGTATTTGATCACCTCTGGGGTTTTTATTTTTTGCGCTATAAATGAAAAAAGGCCCGAAAATTTTGAAAAAAACCACATATTTCTTTGTTTCTGTGACAGAATTATGCAAATTATTAATTTTTCTTCATAAATTTTGGCCACAATTTATACTGCTACATATCTTTGGTAAAAATAACCCAAATTAGTGGATATTATTTGGTCTTTGTGAAAGTTAGAGAGTCTACAAGCTGTGGTGCGAATCGCACAAAATTGATCACATCTGATGTACTGGTGGACTATCTCGCTTCTTGTGACCCGAACAAGTCAGGAAAGTACAAATACCCCCCAAATGACCCCTTTTTGGAAAGTAGACATTCCAAGGTATTTAGTAAGAGGCATGGTGAGCTTTTTGATGTTGTCATTTTTTTCCCACAATTCTTTGCAAAATTAAGATTTTTCATTTTTTTTCTCCACAAAATTGTCATTGTAATAGGTTATTTCTCTCACGTGGCATGTGTATACCACAAATGACACCCCCAAAAAATTCTGCTACTCCTCCTGAGTATTACAATACCACATGTGTGGGACTTTTTCACAGCCTGGCCACATAGAGAGGCCCAACATGCAGGTAGCGCCATCACGTGTTCTAGGAACATAAATTACACATCTAACTTGTTGACTATTTATTACACTTTTGAAGCACCAGGACAATGACACGTGACACTGACGACAGATGGCACTGATACGTGCCAATGATGACACTTATACGTGGCACTGATGACACGTGGCACTGATGACAGATGGCACTAATATGTGGCACTGATGACACGTGGCACTTATACGTGGCACTGATGACACGTGGCACTAATACGTGGCACTGAAGACACGTGGCACTAATACGTGGCACTGATGACAGATGGCACTAATACGTGCCACTAATACGTGCCACCGATGACAGATGGCACTAATACATGGCACCGATGACGCGTGACACTGATGACAGATGGCACTGATAAGTGGCATTGATGACACGTGACACTGACAACAGATGGCACGTGACACTGACAGGTGGCACTGATGACAAATGGCACTGATACGTGGCACTGATGACAGATGGCACTAATACGTGGCACTGATGACAGATGGCACTATGTGGCACTGATGACACGTGGCACTGATGACAGATGGCACTTATACGTGGCACTGATGGCAAATGGCACTGGGGACAAATGGCACTGACAACAGGTGGCACTGTGGGCAGGTAGCACTGGGGTGGATGGCACTGGGGGCAGGTAGCACTGGGGTGGATGGCACTGGGGGCAGGTAGCACTGGGGTGGATGGCACTGGGGCGGATGGCACTGCTGGGGGAGGATGGCACTGCTGGGGGAGGATGGCACTTTTTTTTTTTTTTTTTTTTACTCGAGGCAGAACGGTTGCCGCTGCAGCCGTTCATCTCTCCCCTCTCACACTGTCTGTGTGAGGAGGGAGAGCGGCGCTCAGAGATGATCTCATATGTTTACATATGAGATCATCTCCCATTGGACACGCCGATCACGCTGTAAACGGCCGCTGTGATTGGCCGTTTACAGCGATCTGTGTTTGCCTGTCCCCGGGGGACACGGCGAACACAGAACTTCCGCGATGCGCGCCTGCGGCGGCGCGCATTTCGGAAGTAAACATTAGGACGTCCGGGGACGGCCACCCGGACGAACGCGCCTGCTCTACGGCCGTCATTCGGCTATAGGGCGGGCGCGAGGTGGTTAAAGCAAGATATTCATCAACACTCAGGTAATGGAAACCTATGAACAATGCGCAGGCCTTTACACATTTTGAGATATAGGCAAAAAAGGATTTTGATATAATTGTGTGTTATTATAAATATTACTATATCTGTTGTGTCTAAATTATGCTATTTTCAATTCATATTAGGGCTGTTACTGATTAAAATTTTCGTGTTTGATTAATCGTTTTTTTTTTTAAATCAATTAATCAACTAATTTCGATTAATTATAACGCACATACAGATCCAACTACTTTTAGCTGATCTCCTTGCATTGCAACTCTGCATTAATCAGTGGTAAATGTGGTATACATTATATACAATCCCCCGACACTAGTTACAGTAGTTTCCACAATCCATGACTTAACTTCACAGTCCACACAAATATGTTTTAAATTCAAACTGTACCACTGACGAAGTAAATTTTTTCCACAGTAGCGTGACAATCCCTCCACCTCCGGTCTAACTAATCACTCTCACCTTATGGCATGGAACCCTGTGCAAACAGGTGGTCATGCAAGCGGGTATCAAAAGGGTTAACACGGACCATAAACTTCTCTCACGTCTCCTTAGATCTTAGCAAGGACATCAGGTCATGGGTAGAAAGAAAAGATCGAAGTGCTCACCGCTTAAGTATAAGATTTTATTTTTGTGTTCAAACACAAACTACTCACATAAAGATGATAAAAACACAGCATGTAAAGCCGACAATGGTGTTAGTTGTGTAGGGCAGCAGCGGGCGACGTTATGCGTAGCTCCTCCTCCGTACGAGTTACGTTCAATCAGAACTTCAACGTCACCGGACTCCTCTCCCCCTCCCTTCATTAGCAGACAGAGGCACTTGTGCATTGCTAACGAAGGGAAGGGGGGAGGAATCAAGTGACGTCGATGTGCGTGACGTCACTGGATCTCCGACGGAAGTCGGCGGAGAGGTGAGTACCGATCAAAGGAATTTTGATCAATCAAAAAAATGAATCGATTAATCGAGGAATTAATCTTTAATTTACACAGCCCTAATTCATAGTGATCATATATGCAGCGCCTAATAAAAGTTCTCCTGACGAAGCCATCGTTTGGCGAAACATGTAGAGATTAGAATCAGCTGCATTTGTTCCAAGTATTGTATGGCTATTTATGACGACAAATTGTTGATTTTTAGATGTTTCTAAATAAAATTTTGATATATTTTATTATTTTTGTTATTGTGTTTTGGCACCCTAAAAATCCCATATTCTGTTCTCTTGCTGATGACTATCAGACATTCAGCAATTTTTTCTTTTTTAATTTCTTCCTGTGTTTACAATAATCCAAATGTCTCCAATCAATGTGCAGAAGGATATCCCAGCAGGATGATGGCTGGCATAGGCAGAAAGCTGTTCGCCATTGGCAGGTAGTGCGTGATGACATCATAAACCAGTCATGCTACTATAAAAAACATATCCAGTAAATGCATTAAGGTGAAAAAACTTCTGTCACTCAGCAGCCCCCCCCCCCCCCCGTTTTACTCACCTGAGCCCGTTCGTTCCCCCATCTCGGCTCTTGATTGGATAGATTAATTGCAGCCCAGCCATTGGCTCCCATTGCTGCCAAACAAATCCAATGACACAGGCGCCGGGGGGGGGGGGGATGGGCTGAGTCCGATATTCGTGTCTATGGACACAAATGCTGGACTCGGGAGCGTGCCCGCAAGGTAACTCCCCCTGGGATAGCTCTTCTCCCAGGGCAGTGATGGTGAACCTTGGCACCCCAGATGTTTTGGAACTACATTTCCCATGATGCTCATGCATTCTGCAGTGTAGTTGAGCATCATAGGAAATCTAGTTCCAAAACATCTGGGGTGCCAAGGTTCTCCATTGCTGTCCTAGGGGCTTTTCCGATGTGGAAAGGAGCCGCGAGAGCCGCCGGGGGACCCCAGAAAAGAAGGTTCGGGGCCACTTTGTGGAAAACGAACTGCACAGTGGAGGTGTATAAGATATGTTTGTTATTTAAAAAAAACAAGGGCTTAGTAACTCTTTAACATCTAGGCCAGCCATTCTCAACCAGGGTTCCGTGGAACCCTGGGGTTCCTCCAGAGGTTGCTAGGGGTTCCTTGAGCTGTGGCTGATGAACCACCTTTTTGATGGTGCCTACAGAGTTCAAGGTTCAGCATCACTTAGCAAAGCCAGCAGCATGACACCAAATATTTTTTTAGCTGTCTTTAAGGGTGGCAATCTGAGTACCACTTTAAGGGGGACATTCTTCCTATTGGCCACCAGTATCAGGGGCATTGTTCCTATTGACCCCTGATAAATTGGTTTTAGTAAGGGTTCCTCGAGACCTGAAAATAACTTTTTTGGGTTCCTCTAGGGTTAAAAGGTTGAGAAAGCCCGATCTAGGGTGATGTTTAGTGTAGTTACTCTGTGGCATTTTATTAAGCAATGTGCCGGTTTTTACTCCCGGAATGGCAGGGAGAAAAAAGAAACGGCGCATCGCTGTTATATAAAGAGAGCCCTGTGTTGTTTAAGAACACAGAGCTCTCTTCTGTCATTCGCTGAGCCAGTCAGTGGGTCCCGGACACAAATCATTGGCTTGATGTGCTGCAGTGAATGACAGCAGAGCATACTGAGTCCATGCACACATGCGGGAGCGGACTCAGAAGAAAGCCACGATATACAGGTAGGTGAATATTCCTGTACGAGCCGACCTGTCATAGTAAATGTACTGCGGTCAGGCATGTACTGGCCATCGGGACTTCCCAGGACTTTCCCGGTGGGCCGATGGCTCAGTGGGCCAGTTTCAGCGGCTGGCTATTGCATCTGCGGTGCGGTGAATTCCCCCGGAGGTCCGCAGCGTTTTACCCGTCAATCGCGGACATCTGACGCCTGACAAGTAGATCGAGATGCAGAGTAGCGCAGGAAGCGTCTGTGATAGGTTCTCTCTCATGTCACGCAGCGCTGCTCCCCAGCGGCCCCTCCTCTCTTCTCATCCATCCACATTTGTTTGTGACATCATCTGGGATGGACGAGAAGAGAGGAGGGGGCCACTGGGGAGCAGCGCTGCGTGATATGAGAAAGAAATATGAAGAAAACAACAAGTAATTGCTGTGATCCATGTTCCCTGAATGTGCCCCATGTGCCCTGAATGTGCCCCATGTGCTGTGATGTGCCCTGATGTGTCCCATGTGCCCTGAATGTGCTCCATGTACACTGATGTGCCCCATGTGCTCTGATCTACCCAAATGTTCCCTGATGTGCCTAGTGTGCCCTGAATGTGCCCTGATGTGCCCCATGTGCCCTGAATGTATCCTGATGTACCCGAATGTGCCCTGATGTGCCCCATGTGCACTGTATGTACCCTGATGTGCCCTGATGTGCCCCATGTGCTCTGAAGTACCTGCATGTGCCCCATGTGCTCTGAAGTACCCAAATGTGCCCTGATGTGCCCCATGTGCTCTGATGTACCTGAATGTGCCCTAATGTGCCCTGTGTCCCCTGAATGTGCCCTGATGTGCCATCATGTGCCTTAAATGTGCCCTTATGTACCCTGATGTGCCCCATGGAGCCTGATGTGCCCCATGTGCCTTATGTCCTCTGATGTGCCCCATGTACCCTGATGTGCCCCATGTACCCTGATGTGCCTTGATGTGCCCCATGTGCTTTGATGTGCCTCATGTACCCTGATGTGCCCCATGTACCCTGATGTGCCCCCATGTGCCCTGATGTGCCCCATGTCCTCTGATGTGCCCATGTCCTCTGATGTGCCCCATGTACCCTGATGTGCCCCATGTGCTTTGATGTGCCCCATGTGCTTTGATGTGCCCCATGTGCTTTGATGTGCCCCATGTACCCTGATGTGGGTTGATGTACCCCATGTACCCTAATGTGGGTTGATGTGCCCCATGTATCCTGATGTGCCCTATGGACTCTGATGTGCCCCATGTACCCTGATGTGCTGGGCTCTGTACCCTGATGTGCTGTTTCCTGTGCCTGGATGTGCTGTGCCCTGTACCCCGATATGCCGTGCCCTGTGCACTGATGTGCTGTGCCCTGATGTGCAGAGTCCTTATGTGCCATGTCCTGTACCTTGATGTGCCCTGTCCTGATATGCCCTGTCCTGTACCCTGATGTGGCCTGTTGTGCTGTACCCTGATGTGCTGTGCTCTGATGTGCCCTGTGCCCTGATGTGCTGGGCTCTGTACCCTGATAAGCTGTGCCCTGGGCCGGTCTGGATAAAGTCCAGGGCCACATTTTTGTCCCAGTCCAGCCCTGACTGCAGCAGGTCTGCCAGTGGTTGATTCTGCTAGTCCCCTCCAGACTGACAATGCTGCTGTCCAAAGGTGCCCCCTGTGCTCCTTCATCCAGAGTGGGGGTGCTCTAATATAGGAGGTATGTTACTAGCTAGATCACCAGGTGAAAACAGAGGAGGGAAGAGTAAGAAAGAAAATGAATGCAGCCACCACATCTAATGATTGGTAATCTGCAATATATATTACACTTTTTGGTTTATTACCACTTTAAGGGGTTAAACCACAAAAAAAAAAAAAAAAATTCTGCCCGCATAAGCATAAAGCTATGCAAACTTGCTGTGTAGCATCCAGCCTAAAAGAGGCCCCTGTACTTACTACTATTTTTACACATGTCATTGAAGGTCATTGATTACCAGGAATTCCAGCTCCGCCCTTCTTGTGACATAATCGCGTTGAATGCACGGGCAGCCAGGCTGGGACACGTTTGCACTCAATGTGACTTCCATGCCCGGGTGGAGCGCCAGCTGTCAGTGTGATGACCTTACACACTACTCATTACAGATAGCCGGGTTCCTGGTAAACCATGAGAGAACCAACGCAGCAGTTTACTCATCACTGATAATATACAATGCGGGAATTCAATAAAGCTGCTGCACCACTTTTATGTCACTAATCCCACTTTGCCAATGTGCTGAGCCAAATTCATGAAGCATTTGCAGCACTTCTGGTTCTAACAGTGACCCGTGCGCCAAATTTAAGTAGTCCTAAAATGTGACTCTTTTATATTGTGTCGCATTCAAATTTAAATTAAAATACTGACCATTATGATCTTACAAAAGTGGAGCTAATTAGCCACTTCAATACCAGGCACTTTCACCCCCCTTCCTGCCCAGGCCAATTTTCAGCTGATGCACTTTGAATGACGATTCTTTTTTTTTTGAGACAGGTAAAGCTTTCTTTAGATGGCATTTAATTGCCACTGGGGTTTGGCATTTTTTTGCTAAACAAACAAAAAAAGAAGTGCCCTCTACATGCCCCCAAAGCACCTTGTCCCCATGTTGATGAGGACAAGGGCCTCTTCCCGACAACCCTGGCTGTTGGTTGTCAGGATCTGCGGGCCCCCAGATACCAGCCCCCCACCCTATGTGAATGAGTATGGGGTACGACCTACTAACAAATGTATGTAAGCATAGGACACGCCCCCCTGCCACACCCCCTTAAAGGAGAATTATCCCCCAAAAAAAGGTTAATTAAATCCAAAAGGGCTTTTTTTTACCACTAATATTCCTTTATATTGGTTTCTAAAATGTACAAATGCAGCAATTTAGAAATCAGATGAAAGGTTTAGCACCGGGAAACACTTGGAAAGATAAAAAGTGCATTTTATATACAATTATATTGATCAGACCAAAAAGAGGGACAGAGGGACATTGCTCCAAATCAGGGACAGTTGGGAGCTATACCTCTATATGGCTGGCACTGCAGGGCTGTAGGCAGTGTGAATGGGGTTGCCACCTTTTCTTCAAGTCAAACCTGGACACTTTAGGGGCGCACGACAATTTTTTATTTTTTTTTATAGTATAAACTATACATATATTTTTCTATTAAATAACATTTCTAATCATAGGAAGTTAATAACAAGAGTTCCCCTTTACATCAGAGTCCACAGAGTTCCCCTTTTACATCTGAACTCACAGAGTTCCTTTACACTGTAAGGGGGGACTCTGCAGACTCTGATGTAAAGGGGGACTCTGGGAACTCTAACATAAGGGATGCTCTGGGAACCCTGATTTAAGGGGGGACACTGAGAACTCTGATGCACGGAGAGGACTCTGATTTAAGGGGAAAAACAGTGGCCTCCGGTGTAAAGGGGAACTCTGATGTAAGGGGTGCTCTGAGAACCCTGATTTGCCTTAGTGTACTCACTTAGATGCGGGAGAGAGAAGGGGGAATACTTCAGTCACAGACAGGGATGGATGGTGAGCTCGCTCACCCCTTGGCACCTCTTATGGGGGTAAGAGGTACAGATCGAGCCCTCTCTCCTCACCTGTCTGTGTGTGTGTTTGGGGGGGAGGGGTTGTTATTGCTGGCTTTGGGCAGTGTGAAAGAGTGTAACAAACATTCTAAGCTTAGACAACTGCAGCCAGCAACCCTGCTGGGAGGCCATAGTCCAGGCTAAATATAGTGTCCAGGTTTCAGGCAGTCTGAAACCCGGACACATGTTTCCAAACCCGCACTGTCTGGGTGAATCCTGGACAGGTGGCAACCCTAAGTGTGAAATTAACTACAGATGTGCTGATCAGTGTTCTGGCTGCAGTGGTGAATTGAATTTGTAGTTTATACAATCACAGATTCCTAAAAATTAATGATGTGGCTGTGTGGGTGGGGTGCAGAGGAGGGGAGGGGGCAACTAAAACATGTTAAACCCTGTATATGGGTGTAACATGTAACATGTTCTAGGCTGGGTTCACACCTATGAAGGTTGCAGTTGATGCATATTTTAGGAGCATTATGCGTTTTTCAATACATGTTTTTGACCCATTGAAGTCTATGGAACCAAAAACACAACCTGTTGGTCCCTGGCCCATTGCATAAAATGCACAGATGTGAAAATGACCCATAGGAAACCATGTTAAATGGACTGTAGTGTTTTTCCGCAAAACTGAAAACTCACTAAAAAATGCATAGGTGTGAACCAGGCCTTAAAGCAATGTTCCACCCAAAAATGGAACTTCTGCTTTTCGGAATCCCCCCCCCCCCCGTGTCACATTTGGCACCTTTCACGGGGGGGGGGGGATCAGATACCTGTCTAATACAGGTATTTTGCTCCCACTTCCAGGCACAGATACCCGCGCCACCCATGGGTATCTACGCCACTTCCCATCCCCCCCCCCCCCGCTTTCCTCTGGGAGACACACGGGTTTCGGGAGAGACAGCAGGGACCAGTGGGAATGCGCAGTTGGGAACCAGGAAGTGAAGTCGCAAGGCTTCACTTCCTGATTCCCTTACCAAAGATGGTGGCAGCAGCACCCGAGAGCCGAGGGACAAATCGGCTTTGGGTGCCGACATCGCGGGTGCCCTGGACAGATAAGTGTCCAGGGGTGGACTGAAAACTCATGGGGCCCCTGAGCAATAGGAGATTATGGGGCCCCCAGGCAATCAGAGATTATGGGGCCCCACAGTATACACACACACAGTATACAATCACACGGTATACACAGACATGTTTCTATTGGCTGAGAAGGTACTGGAGAGGTGGCGCAGCTATAATCTTAGGATTTTTAGACCAAAAGGATGTCGGTAAGGGACATTTCAGAGACAGATGTAAAAAAAAAAACCACAGATTTTTACATACCGTCCCTGGTTTTACTGAGGCTGGCAACCCTAATGGGGCCCCCTAGTGGCCCGGGGCCCTCGGGCAGTGCCCGAGTGGCTGAATGGTCAGTCCGCCCCTGCTGCAGTATTTATAGCTGCTGACTTTAAAAAAAACGACTGTGGAACTCCGCTTTAAATATATATATATATATATATATATATATATATATATATATATATATATATATATGTATATATATATATATATATATATTTTTTTTTTTTTTTTATTAATGTATACATATTTATAAAGCCTTGGAAAATCCCTCAAAAAGTACAGACTATCCAAGGTCATGAAGACCTGATAAACAATGCTGTTATTTCATCGCATTCATTTTACTAATAAATAAACCAGCTGGTTTACCGGCACACAGACAAGCCTTCCAGGACGCCATTAAACCACGTATGGCCGCCCAAGCGCATCGTACCTCAGACAGACTCCGTTACCTTATTTAACTTTTTATTCCATATAAACCTTTCTGCCGAGATGATGTGAGTCCAGCCCCCCCGGGGTAAACATTCATAATGGTATGCTGACATGAAACAAGCGAACACGCAATGCCTCGTTTACAACACTTCACCTCTCGTCTCGCCGTGTAATGTGCCGGAAAATACTCCATGAACTGCATTATGGGAAATGGACCGTCTTATATAATATTCACCTTGTAGTGCTAACAAGATCACTTTATGGAGGTCAATCCGGGACCATTTCACCTGGACACAGCCGGATATAGAACTGATATACAGTATATGTAATTAGGGGAGCATGGATTCTGGGGGAAGATTCAATGGAAGATGTTTTGTTGCCTGAACCAATATTTTACCTAATACTTAAGACATGGTCGGGTCATGGGGGGGGGGCAGGAAGGGCAGCTGCCCAAGGCACAGTAATTTCTTGTGGGGGTGGTGGGTTTCGTCCACCTGCAGTGTCACCTCACTGTTTCCAGGGTTGCAGAGTTGTTCACTAGGGATGAACTAAACCGAGAGTTTTCCTTTCCCCAAAATTAGCAAAAAAATATAGATTTGAATCCAATTTTGCGATTGCGATGAAATGCAGTCATTTGTAAGATTGAAATTAAATCCAGCCTTCCCAGTCTTGTACAGTTGTACAGGCTCCTCTACTATATGGAAATTACTTACTCTGATTTAACAGCTCTATTAATACAAAATAAAAATTGCAAAAAAACAACAACTGCCCCAGCTTAATCCCCCCCCCCCCCAGGTGTCAACTATGATGATCTGGAGGACATCTGAATTTACTGCTCAAGAGCTCATGTGAACGTGATCACCAACCTGTGAAAAGTTGTTGTTGACCTATGTTGTGCCCTCACCACTCACCAACCCAACTTGATATATCGTTGCTGATCTTGGGGGGGGGGGTTCCTCTTCGAGAGAGCCCCTCATCTAGTACTTGGTGGTTGGCTTTGGCTAACCATGAAGAGAGGGGTCCTCTCCAGGATTTTTTGGTTAGGTGGACCACAAGTGTTCCTTTGCCGCTATCAGGAGCCTTGCACCCCGGGGTCAGGGTAAGGTCCTACTTCTTCGAGAGGTGGACTAGAGAGCACACCCTTAAAGGATAACTAATTATTTGTTAAAAAAAAAAAAAATCATGTCATACTTACCTCCTCTGGGCAGTTGGTTTTGCACAGAGTGGCCCCGATCCTCCACTTCTGGGGTCCCTCAGTGGCGCTCCTATCTTCTCCTCTTCTTGAGTGCCCCGCTGGAGACGCGCTCTCCCTCGAGCACTCGTGCAGGCGCGCTCCCATGTCCTGCTGCTGCGTCTATTGACACAGACAGCAGGACTCGGCTGGATTTGATTGACAGCAGTGGGAGCCAATGGTTCCTGCTGCTATCAATTTATCCAATGAGGACCCGAGACAGCGGCTGCAGCTGATGTGCTTTTTCCCATCGCAGGAAAGCCTGGGCTCAGGTAAGTAAAGCGGGGGCTGAGGGGGGCTGCTGCACTAAAGAAGGGTTTTCACATTAATGTATAGAATGGATCAAGGTGAAAAACATTGAGGGTTTACAACCCCTTTAAGTGCACTTTTTTTGTGTTTATTTTTCACATGCACCTTTTTTGTTCACTTTCACTACAAAAGTGGAAATACGCTTTAGGCCACACCTACGTGCCTTACAGTACTTCTATCTATCTATCCTGGGGTATCCCAGGTCTTTTATAATCCTAGTCATACTCACATTTCATCACACTTTTTTCTTTAACTGTAATGCCCCGTAAACACGATTGGAATTTTGGTTGGAAAAAGCTCTGATGGTTTTCCCGACGGAATTTTGATGGGATTTCACTCAAGCTGTCTTACATACACACGGTCACACCAAATTCCGACCGTCAAGAACGTGGTGATGTACAACACGTACAATGGGACTAGAAAAAGGAAGTTCAATAGCCAGTAGCCATGCATGAGTTTTTGCGCGTCGGAGTTGCATACACACGAACGCATTTTCGGATAGGAAGTTTTTCCGACCAAAAAATTAAGAACCTGCTCTCGATCTTTTGCTGGCCAAAGTTTGGGCATGATATGTTCGGTATCTATTTATTCGGCGCAACCTCGTCTTTTATATTTAGCTAAAAATTGAGTAATCTTTATGGGTCCCAAAATTAAAATTAAATCAGTGTATTTGCTGAAATGTTGCGTTTTGTAAAACGTTGCACTGATGTCATGTAATATAAAAAAAAATTGGAACTACCACTATTTTATTCTCTAGGGCAGTGTCTCAAGGCACCTCATTCTAAAAAAAAAAAACTATTCTAATAGTTTTACATAAAGCAGCAACATCCACACATTGGACACCCAACATTAGAGGTGATTTTTTCTTCCAAAGCAAATACACTTTTGCACACTGGTACTGACTAGTATTCCAATGTTTCTCTTCTCCCTCAATTTCTCTCCATCAGTCAGCTAATGTGACCCCAGTGCTGAAGGAGAGGGTCACGGGAGGGTCAAACAAGGATACTGTGGAGGCCACAGACATCCTCCTTATTAACTGATGACGTCATTGGTTGTTAGGATGTCAGTGTCTAGAAAGTTGTAATGGTGCACAATGAAAACCAGTGTCTCTGTGTAGCTAAGGCAGGCTTCATCCACCTGCTGGCTTGTATACAATTTTTTATCAATTTTTAGGCATTTTGTGAAGACTTCCCTGTAGAAACCTTAAGGCACCCTGATTAAAAAAAAAATGGCTGCTCTAAGGCAGTGGCCCAGCACAAAGAGGGACCGGCCACCAGTCTATTAAAGGCGCACGGGTGCCGCCCCCCCATCTATTGCTGCTACCCCCCCCCCCCAAAGCGTACAACCCCCTACAGGAGGCCGGATGCATGAATTTCAATGGAGGGGGAGGTATTTTTTAGAAGGACCTGATTGGAGCCGGAGGCTCTAATAGACTTCAAAATAGGATGGGCTCCGAACGCAGAGAATGCGAACAGAGGCCACCCAGGTGTGTTAGAACAGCGAATGAATATTCGCTATTGTAACACTGATCCTCCTCCCGGCCAATCAGGAAGTGGGTTTTGAGACCTGTCATCTGATTGGCTGAAAGGACAGTCGATCCTATTGGATGCCTAGGGGGAGGGGAGGAGCTGCATGCTGGAAGCCACCATGATGGAGGAGAGGACACAGGAGCCACTGCCTGCCTAAATGGGGTAAGTTCCAGGCCGGCCATCAGAAAGTGGGGGGGGGGGCATGGTTGCCCACCCCAAAATAAACACCAGCCTCCACTGCCGACCGCTCAGAAGTTAACCCCTCCACGGATCGGGAGGGGGGTGGTTTTTGGTGGCTTTGTGTGATGGTTGCAGCTTGTTGCGGTGGGTGGGGACGACGACTGCTGGGTGCAGCCTGTCAGCTTGTGGGGGGGGGGTGAAGTGGTTTTTAGCTTGCTTACTGGTGGGTCATGATTGCAGCCTATCACTTTGAGGGGGGTGCAGCTTATCACCTGTGGGGGGAGGGGTGGTTGCAGTCTGTCAACTTGGGAGAGCAGCTTATCACTTGGGGTGTGTGCAGCCTGGGTATCACCAGTGCTATTAAATCCTGTCCCCATCTCAGCTCTCCTCCCTCCCCGTATCCTTCTTTAGGGAAAGGGAGTAGTGGTGCTGGGAGCAGGGGAGCGGTGCCCTCTGGAGGTTGGAGGGTGGCAGTGCAGTTTGTGCCGCCTTGCTCTGCCCGCCGCCAACCCCCACCGCGCAGCCCGGCTCCCAGCAGGCTACAGGCCGCCACTGGTTTGGAACCCCTGCTCTAGGGTAGCGTGTCTACTTCAGAAAACATATATTGTGTGGGGGGGGTTTGTGAAATCTTCATACCTAAAAGCATGTGTGCAAAAAATGCAAAAACAGCACTAGCGGCGAAAGGGGTGAGGCTTTATCAGGTATCCTTTATATACAAGTGACCTTGTGCTGATAGTGTCAATGTCCTTGGTGGTAAGTTGTGTTTTGTATGATGAAGAATGTGATATTAGTTCTGACATATAGTGTGGTTGGTGTGGACTTTTATATGACAAATTCTGATGACTTGATAAACAAAGCTCTCTTGTTGCTCATATTATTCAGAAAGGTCACACCATGTTCTGCAGATGAAATCTGGTGTCTGCTGCGATAGTTGGTGGGTTGGCTGAGGCTTACGAGACACGACACGTGCTATCACTCAGAAATTCCCTTTGAAGCAACTCTCATCCACCCTTCCCTTCAGTCTTGCACAGTTTGTACAGGCTCCTCTCCTGTACTGATTTCACTGCACACTGTGAGCTTTTCACCATGTGCATTAAAAGCTGCAGCAAGTCAGATAGCCATTTCCTGGCTGCAGGACATCCAGCATCATATAGCTCTTTCCTTTCCAGCCTAACTGTCCCTGCCCCACCCCTTTTTTTCACTGGATTTCAGTACCTTCAATCATGGGGGCTTGGCATCGAATGTGGGCGTTACCTAGGGCAGTCTGCTTGCCAATTCAGCATGCGTAGGAGCGGCCCCCAGACTGACATCCGTTTATCAGGACATTTTGAAATTTTCATAACGCCTCCAAGAGCAAGCCCACTGGTTGCATCAGGTCTGAGGCAGGGCGCTGCTGTTCAGGAAGCTGCGTACATCACCCTGCCATAACAATAGTGTCATTCAACTCAGAAGACTGAGGACATCTTGTGGCAAAATCATATCACTGCATAGGACTGTACCTGTGAGTAGGTGAGTATTGCAGCCTGAGCTGCTTTTCTTTAACCACTTGCCGACCGAGCCATAGTCGAATAATGGCTACAGTGCGGTCAGATAACTCTGGGAGGGCATAAAATGATGGTGCGTGCCCCTGGGAATGTCCATGACTGCCAAGTTCTCGGCATCCCAATCCCAGTGGTCCTTTACCACGTGATCACTCCATCCAATTGGACAGAGCAATCTCTGTCAACAAACTGGTATCATGTCTGGTTCTCTCCCTCCTCACACCGATCGTGTGAGGAGAGGAGGGTGAAGCTGCAGCGTGCGGCTGCTTGAGTGCAGAGTGCAGTGCGGAGCAGGGCCCAGGAATGCCACATCAGTGATCAAGAGTGCCCCAGCAGTCCCAAGGAGTGCCCCATAAGTGCCCATCAGAGCCCAGCAGTGCCATGGAGCACCCCATCAGAGCCTAGCAGTGCCAAGGAGTGTCCCATTAGTGCCCATCAGAGCCCAGCACTGCCATGGAGTGCCCCAGCAGTGCCAAGGAGTGTCCCATCAGTGCCCAGCAGTACCAAGGAGTGCCCCATCAGTGGCCCAGGAGTGCCACGTCAGTGCCCTATCAGTACCAAGGAGTGCCACATCAGTGTCAAGCAATGCCACATCAGTACCAAAGAGTGCCCCAGCAGTGCCACATCTGTGCCCCAGTAGTGCTGTACAATGCCACTAAAGTGCCCATTAGTGTCAATTCAGTGCCACCCTATCAGTGGATCCTCATCAGCACCCATCAGTGCCGTTAACATGTGTAAAAATGTGTTAAAAATATGCATTTCCATTTTCTTTCCACATTTTCCAAAAACATGTGGAAAAAAATGACATGTTCAAAAGACTCATCATGCATCCTAGAATATACGTTGGGGTGTTTTCTGGGCATTTCCATTGTCCAGGTGCTCCACAGCCTTCAAAAGTGTAATAGATTGTCAGGTAATTAGATGTGTAACTTTTGTCCGCAGAACACCTGATGATGCTCCCTGCATGTTGGGCCTCTGTATGTGTCCTGGCTGTGGTATTGGCATACTCAGGAGTAGGGATGAGCTCAGGCATGTTCGCATGGTCCACGTGCAGAGCCAGCCAGGAAGTCGGCGCAGCACTGCGCTAATCACAGTCAGTGAGACATTGCTCGATCGCATCGAGGCAATGTCTCACTGCCTGTGATTAGTGCAGCGCTGCGCCGACTTCCTGGCGTGCTCTGCACGCGGACCATGCAAACACGCCTGAGCTCATCCTTACTCAGGAGGACTAGCAGAATGTATTTTGAGGTGCACTTTGTGGTATGCATATGCAGTGTGTAAGAAATAACCTGTTAATATGACAATTTTGTGAGAAAAAAAAAATCCTCAAAAATCTTCATTTTGCAAAGAATTGCGGGAAAAAAATGACAATGTGAAAAAACTCGCCATGCCTCTTACTAAATACATTGGATTGTCGACATTCCAAAAAGGGGTCATTTGGGGGTTTTTGTACTTTGTCAGTGTCTCAAGAAATGGGAGGCCTTCAGTACATCAGGTGTGATCAATTTTCAATGATTGACGCTATAGCTTGTAGTCTCTATACCCTTCACACAGACCAAATAATATACTGTACACTGATTTTGGTTATTATTACCAAAGATATGTAGCAGTATAAATTTGCTAAATTTTATAACAGAAACAAAGAAAAATTCATATTTTTTACCAAATTTTGGGTTCTTTTTTTTATTTATAGCGCAAAAAAAACAAAAACCCAGAGGCGATTAAATATCAGCTGAAAATTGGCCTGGTTAGGAAGGGGGTTTAAGTGCCCAGTGGGCAAGTGGTTAACCACTAAAATTCCGGAAGGTTTTACCCCCTTTATGACCAGGCCATATTTTGCTATTATTATATGAATCATTGGTTGAAACTTGCTGCCAAAATTGTGATTGGAGTTGGCGGGGGCACACGTACTTCCTAAACCCGGCAGAAGGGAGCGATGTACAGCTGCCCGCCCGCATTTTACTGATTTGTAAGTGGTTAAAAAAAAAAAACCTGAGTTGGGCTTTAACCACAGAATGTGAGTTCCTTAGATGCTGACTGATAAAGATATAAAATGCAGACAGGTTTATGTCTGGCAAGTACAGGATTATGTATTCTATTTCCACTGAAAAGATAGAAGCTATTATAATGACTGTGCAGTTTTTATAGAGAACCCAGTACAGTTTATTCTTTGTATAATGTAGTTCACCCAGCACGCAGCGCCGCTTCCCCGCCAGTGAAGGTATCATCAACATTACAGATCATTCCTGCAGATTAGCAAGTCCCTTCGACCTTTAACTGAGAAACGTCTTATGATTTCCTTGTCTTCATTTCACTTCACTATTTTATATTATCTTTGTTTTCTGATTCACATCTCCCCCCCCCCCCCCCCCCCCCCCCGTCCTGTGTGCCAACATCAAAAAAAAAAAAGTATTATATAGCAATACTTAGCCTAAAAATTTATTGAAAGTTTAAATATGATAATGACAGTGTGACAGATCGAATGGTTTATATGGGAGAATTATTTTAATTTATAATGTATAACATGACATGCATTTATAGTTACACATTTTTGAGAAAGGTTAGACCCTTTGTCAGATTATTTTTTTTTTGCTGTCTGTGTCTCCATTGGGGGAATCACCCTTAGGCTCCGTTCACACACAGGCGATTTAAATTCCATAATCATTGCAAAATGCGGGACACTTTTGCAATGCCGTTATCTCTTAAGCTCGGTATGATTTTGGCGCGATCGTCACGGGACAAAACGCGCGGCAATCGCACAAACAAAATCGCATGTCACCCAAAAGAAGTCCCGGAAACTGGGTCATGCGATTGCACTGCGATTTGCGTGCAACAATCACGGCAAAAATACACCACGTTTAGGGTGCTGTTAAGAAGCAATGGCATCACAAATGTGCCCTGCATTATGCCTCGATTCTTGGATCGTGGGCAGAATCGCGACAATTATGTATGAAATGAGCCTTAAGCATTTATATAATAATTATAATGTATAACAGATCAAATGGTTTATATGGGAGAATTATTTTAATTTATAATGTATAACATGACATGCATTCATAGTTACACATTTTTGAGAAAGGTTACACCCTTTGTCAGATTTTTTTTTTTTTTGCTGTCTGTGTCTCCATTGGGGGAATCACCCTTAGGCTCCGTTCACACACAGGCGATTTAAATTCCATAATCATTGCAAAATGCGGGACACTTTTCCAATGCCGTTATCTCTTAAGCTCGGTATGATTTTGGCGCGATCGTCACGGGACAAAACGCGTGGCAATCGCGCAAACAAAATCGCGTGGAGCATGTCACCCAAAAGAAGTCCCGGAAACTGGGTCATGCGATTGCACTGCGATTTGCGTGCAACAATCATGGCAAAAATACACCAAAAATACACCACGTTTAGGGTGCTGTTAAGAAGCAATGGCATCACAAATGTGCCCCGCATTATGCCGCGATTCTTGGATCGTGGGCAGAATCGCGACAATTATGTATGAAATGAGCCTTAAGCACCGATCGGATTTCTGGCAGGGAATTGTGTGATGACAGACTGTTTGCCTAAAATCCGACCGTTAGTACGCTTCATCAGACAATTGTTGGCCAACTTTCCGCCAACAATTGTTGTATGGAAGGCTAGTAAATTTTCTGTGGACAACGGTCTGTTGTCAGATTTTTGTATCTTCTGTATACAAGTCCATCACACAAAAGTCCAAAGTACAAACACGCATGCTCGGAATCAATGCTCACCAAAGATGACATTAGTAGAAGGTGCCGAAAGGGTGGTGCTCAAGAGCTGAAATTCCACGTAGTACGTCACTAAGTGTGTTTGTTGGCTGACAATTGTGTCTGCCGTTTGTATTCAAGACAAGTTCCTGGCACACGCCCTTCGAACAAAAGTCTGATGCTCTGTTGGCCAACAATCTGATCGTGTGTATGAGGCTTAATGCCGCGTACACGCGACCGGACTTTCTGGCAGACTAGTCCGTTGGACAATCCGATCGTGTGTGTGGACTAATCCGATTGTTTTTCACATAAAAAATCAGACGGACCCAGAAATGGAACACGTTTCAAATCTGTCTGACGGACTCAATTTCTATCGGGAAAACCCTTTGTCTGTATGCTGGTCTGACGGACCAAATATGATGCAAGGGAAGCTATTGGCTACTGGCTATTGAACTTCCTTTTTTAGTCCCGTCGTACGCCATCACGTTCAAAACGAACGGACTTTCAAACAGACTTAGTCCGTTCATGTGTGGCCAAGTCCATTCGTTCAGAAAGTCCGTCAGAACTCCGGCAAAAGTTCGTCGGGAAGACCGTCAGACCTAGTCTGCCAGAAAGTCCGGTCGTGTGTACGCGGCATAAGGCTTCATTTAGACATGCAGTAAAGCCTAATTCCCTGTACACACGGTCCGACTTTCCGACGGAAAATGTGCGATCGGATCGTGTTGTCGGAAAATCCGATCGTGTGTGGGCTCCATCTGACTTTTTGTGTCGGAATCTCCGACACACAAAGTTTGAGAGCTGGATATAAAATTTTCCGACAACAAAATCCGATCGTTTAAATTCCGATTGTGTGTAGACAATTCCGACGGACAAAGTACCACGCATGCTCAGAATAAATTACGAAAGCTATTGGCTACTGGCCTGTTTATAGTCCTGTTGTACGTGTTGTACGTCACTGCGTTGAGAATGATCGGATTTTCCAACAACTTTGTGCAACCCGTGTTTATGCAAGATTAGTTTGGGCCAAAATCTGTTGGAAAAAATCTGACGGATTTTGTCGTTGGAATGTCCCACCGTGTGTACACGGCATAAATGTGTGGTTGAGCTGCATTTTTGCCACCCACCATCTGCACCCCTGCATTCACACCTCAGCATTTTGAATCGCGGGCAGACTTATCGCGATTCTGCCTGCGATTTCGGAACGCCCAGGTGTCAATGACAAATCACAGAACATACATTTGAGATGCCTTTCATTTGAATGGCACCTAAACCTCTGCAATCGCAACAAAGCGCATTGCATGAAGCATGTCGCCCAAAAGAAGCTTCTTGACTTTTTTATGGGCGACAAGCTTCACGTGATGCGGTTTGCTGCGATTGCAGCGCAATTTATTGCGCAACAATCGTGGCAGAACCACACTGTGCATTTAGGTGCCATTCAAAGTAATGGTATCTCAAATGTGCGTTTTGTGATTATTCATTCACACCTGGGCGTTTTGAAAGCACAGGCAGAATCCCAGCAAATCTGCCCGCGATTTAAAACGCTGAGGTGTGAATACAGCCTTAAACTGCAATTAACAATGGACAGGAGTGTTTACATGCCGCTGTCATGATGCTTCATGCCTACGGCAAAGTTTAACCAGCATCAAGTGATCGGTGGGAGCCGCCGAACACTACACACTCATGCAAATGGGAAAGCACTGCAAAAGTCCAGTGCAATGCACGGCGTTGCTGTGCGTGTGTCATCAAAAATGGGTTAAAACAGATAGTGAGGAGGCGTCACATAATTTCCTCACCACCTGTCAGTATCATCTGAAGCGCAATACAAATGCGGATCGGGCTTTAGAAAAAAGGGAGATTTATGCCGCATACACACAATCAAACAATCCGGTGGAAACTTTTTTCCTTATATAAGTCGCTGCACGCCGCGTGCCTGTCATTGTGGCCAGAGACAGCGACGAGGCAACAGCTCAAGAAGAGAAGAAGAGAACAGAAGAAGAGAACAGAAGAGAACAGAAGAAGAGAACAGAAGAAGGCGACAGAAGGCGGCGACAGAAGACCGGGCCACCGCTTGTAAAAGAGCTAGAAGAAGGCGCGGAGGCCCGGCAAGAAGAACCGAAGAGGGGGACAAGACCCCCGAAGAGGGGGACAAGACCCCCGAAGTCGGAAGAAGAGGGCGGCGACGAAGAAGAAAGCCGGGGCTCCTCCGCTAGTAAAAGATAAGTAATTCCGATCGTGTGTACACAATTCCGACGCACAAAGTTCTACGCATGCTCAGAATCAAGCAGAAGAGTCACACTGGCTATTGAACGTAAATTTTCTCAGTTTGTCGTACGTCACCGCACTCTTGACGTTCGGAATTTCCAACAACATTGTGTGACAGTGTGTATGCAAGGCAAGTTTGAGCCAACATCCATCGGGAAAAATCCCATGGATTTTGTTGTCGGAATGTCCGATCGTGTGTACGCGGCATAAGTGAACAGGGAGTGAGGGGTATTCATCCTTTTTTGAACAGATGTTCCTAGTGACAACTGTTTAACCGCTTGAGATCCGCGCTATAGCCGAATGACGGCTACATCGCGCACCTGCTTTGCCGGGACAACGTCTATTGACGACGTCCCGTGCGCGAGCGGCCTGCGCGCCCCCCTGAGGGGCGCGTGCGGCGCGCTCTGTGATCAGCGAGTCTATGAGACGGAGCAAGGGGTCGAGCCCGAAGATCTTACCACGTGATCAGCTGTCAGCCAATGACAGCTGATCATGTGATCACAACAGAGCGGGCAATCGGCTATTTTTTCAGCGCAAGGAGAGAAAAAAAGCCGATCACCGGCGGCCGTGAGAGGGACTTCAGTCCCGATCACGGCCAAGTCATCAGTGCCCACTTGCCCCCTGCCAGTGCAACCTAATTAAAGTAAAAGTGCCACCCATCAGTACCACCCCTTAGTGCCCATAGTGCCACCCATTAGTGCCCATAGTGCCACCCATCAGTGCCCATAGTGCCACCTATCAGTGCCCACAGTGCCACCTATCAGTGCCCACAATCTGCCTCAACAACAGTGCTGCACCTCATATGCCACATATCCGTGCCCATCAGTGCCATCTACCAGTGCCCAGCAGTGCCACCTATCAGAGCCATCTATCAGTGCCCATCAGTCCCATCTATCAGTGGTACCTATCCGTGCCCATCCATGCCACCCATCCGTGCCATCTTATCTGTGCCCATCTTTGCCCATCAGTGCCGCCTTATCTGTGCCCATCAGTGCTGCCTTATCTGTGCCCATCAGTACCGACTTATCTGTGCCTATCAGTACTGCCTTATCTGTGCCTATCGGTGCCAACTTAACCGTGCCTATCAGTGCCCACCAGTGCAGCCTATCAGTGCCCACCAGTGCTGCCTCATCAGTGCATTTCAATGAAGGAGAAAAATGACATGTTTGCAAGATTTTATAACAAACTATTAAACATGATTTTTTTATTTTTTTTATTTTGCTTTTTTTTTGTTTGTTTAGCAAAAAATAAAACTCCCAGCTGTAATTAAATACCACCAAAAGAAAGCTCTATTTGTGGGAAAAAAAATGATACAAATTTCATTTGGGTACAGTGTTGTATGACCGCGCAATTGTCATTCAAAGTGCATCAGCGCTGAAAGCTGAAAATTGATCTGGGCAGGAGGGGGGTTTAAGTGCCCAGTAAGCAAGTGGTTAAAAGTGAAAGTCCCACTGATCCTCCCAAGTGTCTTGTTCTGAGAATCAGTTCCATTTTCTGACAGGTATCCACTCTCACTTCCACATTTCTTGCCCACGGAAGTTCACCCGCTTGTACACCAAAACCCCCACCGCCTGTAGCCTCCTGGTACACGTCACATGTCCCCGTAGACTGTGGGACCAGTCTGAAAATGTAGCTAAATCTTTACTTGTGCAGTGGGGAGTTGGCTGTGAAACAGCCGGAAGCCACATCTGGCTTCCACAGTAAAGATGGTGGTGCCATGGATCCGAAGAGTGGCAAAGAACTGGCCAGAGTGAAGACAGCGATGGACTCCTGGACTGGTAAGTACCTGTTTCTTAAAAGTCAGCAGCTACAGGGCATGTGTAGTATATCATGTCCTTGTGCTCAACTGCCCCTCCCCCTCGCACTTCTCAGCAATTCTAGGCTGTCAAAATGACAGCCGGGATTTGCTTTGTAAATACAGCAGCTGTAGAAAGCTGCTGTCGTAAAAGGACTAACTGGCATGGCGTTTCGATCAGTTTCACCGTTATTACTCCACTCACCCGTACCAAATTGCTTCACAACACCCTGTAGCTATTGTATTAATAAGGTTCTGTTCACACTACCGCAACTTGACATCCAACTTGTGAGACCCCAAGTCGCAGGACATGTGAAATCCCATGTTAGTCAATGAGAGCCGTCCCCTATATGAATAATGGATAGATTCATGCATATCATGAATCTATCCATGGCTGCCACGGCCACCCCCTATTCAGGCATACGGCCCCTTTCAGGATGCCGGGCGCGTGAATTACAGCATAGGCCATAGGCTCTAATAGGCTTCAAAATAGGGTGCAGAGCATTGCGCCAGGATCTCACCCAAGTGTTACAACAGCAAATGAACATTCGCTGTTGCAACATTGACCCCGTTTCCGGCCAATCAGAAGAGACCCGTTTTCTGATTGGCTGAAAAGAGAAGACTTCTGATTGGCTGCTGAGAAGGAGGGAGGAAATGGAAGCTGCCACCGCTGTGGAGGCCCACGGAGAGCAGGGGAACAGGATGCCACCAAGCATGGGAAACTGCAATGGAGTAAATGTGACTGACTAATGGGGGGGGGGGGTGTTAGTGGCAGACTGCTTGCCCCCCCCAAAAAAAAAATTCCACCGGCCGCCACTGATTAGCATTACTAAAGTCACTCTGATTTTAGAAAAGGTTCCTGTACTACTTCAAGGCGACTTCTATCCAACGTATGCCCATAGACTTTAAAGGAAGTTGCCTCCAAGTCGGGTGCTCATCTATATTAAACAAAAAATGTGGTGCTAAAAGGCCTTATTTAAAATTTTAAAGACAGTTCCAAGACTATAAAATGTCCACAACAATGTTCTTTCAAATGTCCCAAAGGTGCTCTAAAGATGGAAAGAACATTGAAGAGAGCAGAGTGCATCAAAGGAGAAACCGATCACACAGCCGCCTACCATCATATATTGACCCCCACAGAGGGAAGGTCAAAAAGGCAGTTTAGAATTTATCTTGATCATACTGCTTATTGGTGAAGATGCTTTGCCAAACTCCTTTTTAAACACCACACTCCCAAACCTCCGATGTGTTTTTTCCGAGAGATCAATGTAGATTAAAAAAAAAGTCTGTAGAAAAACTCCAATGTTTCCAACCAACAAAATGGCTGCCGGGTCCAGATGCGCAATAACGTCATACGTCGCGGCTCCACCAATGACATCGTCAGGGGATATATCTATATTGATGTAATTTGGATCCAACATTACAGGAAGATTGCCCAGGCAGTGCATGGCATCTTCCTGTATTCTGTTATCTCTGCATACCAGCACAAAACAAAGTCGCATCAAAGTAGTACTGAAGTCACCAGCACATCTCCAGGCAAAGTTGCACCGTAAGTTGCGCAACTTACAGGTCGCAATAGTGTGAACCGAGCCTAAAGTGATTGCTTTTCAAAGGTTGGTATA
Source organism: Lithobates pipiens (assembly GCF_037356315.1). Lineage (NCBI taxonomy): Eukaryota > Metazoa > Chordata > Amphibia > Anura > Ranidae > Lithobates > Lithobates pipiens. The sequence continues at coordinate 560,226,319 of NW_027507764.1, read as the reverse complement.
ACAATGGCTGGCAGTAGCAATTAGTTTTGTCCCGAATTAGTTAAAGGAATTTTGACAAATTTGTTAATACGGAAATATCCCAATTAACGGAAACCCGTTTAACAATTTTTTCTGAATATTCGTAAATTCGAATATTCAAAAATGTGTAAATTGTACATTTGAAAAGTCATAAATTCGTAAATTTGAAAGTTCGTAAATTTGAAAAATCCTAAAACCCGAAAATTTGAAAATCTGAAAAATGACCTAAATAATAATAACTTAACCGTTACTAATTACCGTATTTATCGGCGCATAACACACAATTTTTTCCCCAGAAAATAGGGGGCCATCACGGGTGCGTGTTATACACTGACAGCGTACCTCAGAGGGGAAGGAGGGGGACGAATGCCGCCAGAATTCACAAGCCGCCATCTCCTGTTTACTCGGCTCTAACTCAGCTCCCACATCAAAGACACAGTCCCACCTCTGCCACTAGCATTGGTTCAGTGTTCTGTCTATCACAGGAGCTGGTCCAGTGCCGATGGTGGAGGCGGGACTGTGTGTGTGTGTGTGTGAGAGACGAGTAAACAGGAGATAACGGCTCAGTGATTTCCTGGCATCGATGGTGAGGCTGCAGATGAGCAATGAGGCTAAAAAGGGGTATGTGGATGGGCATTGATCAGGCTGCATGATGGGAGATGAGGGGACTGCAGATTGGCACTAAACAGGCTGCATTAATGGGCACTGACCCTTATTTTAATTCAAAGTTGTTTATTTGAAAAAAATATGTTTTTTTTCCTGAAACTTCCCTCTTTAAATTAGAGTGGGTGTTATATGCCCGTGCGCATTATACTCTGATAAATATGGTATTAAATGATAGGTATTGCAATTTCCTTTCAAATTTGGCTGTTAGTGAACGTAACGAACATGAATTTATCCGAAGTTACAAATTATCCAGAATAACGAATGTATTTAAACGAATAGAACATAACCCATTAATAATAATCATTTAAAAAAAAAGTATTATTTTATTATTATTATTATTAACCACTTAAGCCCCGGACCATTTTGCTGGCCAAAGACCAGAGCACTTTTTGCGATTTTGCACTGTGTCGCTTTAACTGACAATTGCGCGGTCGTCTGATGTGGCTCCCAAACAACCATTACGTCCTTTTTTCCCCCACAAATAGAGCTTTCTTTCGGTGGCATTTGATCACCTCTGCGGTTTTTTTTTTTGCGCTATAAACAAAAATAGAGAGACAATTTTGAAAAAACACATCATTTTTTACTTTTTGCTATAATAAATATCTCCCAAAAATATATAAAAAAAATGATTTTTTTCCTCAGTTTAGGCCGATACGTATTATTCTACATATTTTTGGTTAAAAAAAAAAATCACAATAAGCGTTTATTGATTGGTTTGTGCAAAAGTTATAGCATCTACAAAATAGGGGATAGTTTTATGGCATTTTTATCATTTTTTTTTATTCGTAATGGCGGCAATCTGCGATTTTTATTGTGACTGCGACATTATGGCGGACACATCGGACAATTTTGACACATTTTTGGGACCATTGTCATTTTTACAGCGAACAGGTCTATAAAATTGCATTGATCACTGTAAAAATGACACTGGCAGTGACGAGGTTAACTACTAAGGGGCTAGGGAGGGGTTAAGTGTGTCTAACTGTTAGGGAGCATGGCTACGAACAACACTTCACTCATTACCACTCCCGATCACAGAGAGCTTTGATCAGGGACAGTGTCACTAGGCAGAATGGGGAGATGCTTGCTTACGTTAGCATCTCCCCGTTCTTCAGCTCCATGAGACGATCGTGGGTATTTTGTTGTCGGAAAATTTGAGAACCAGATCTCAAATTTTGTGCGACGGAAATTTCCGATGGAAAATGACCGATGGAGCCTACACATGGTCAGAATTTCCGACAAAAAACTCTGATCGCACATTTTCCGTCGGGAAATCCATAAGAGGGGTGCACTATGGCCGCTCTGTGTATCCATGCTGATAGCAGAATAGAAGATGCCAGGATCTGGATGGGCCATTTTCGACGGCTACAGCCTTTTTCAGTGATTGAATTTAAAAAAAATGAGATGCTGATACTGGCTCAGCTTATTGAGCTCGCTTCTCACTTCCCCCGGTCTCCCTTTCATCTCCCGGGAGTGAAGAAGGGGAATGAGGCAAATATATGTATTAAAGTCTGTAAGAGAAATAAAATGGGGAGATAAGAAATTAATGTTATTGGTGTATTTCAGGTCCCGGAGGTCTGCGAGGACACAGACACAATGCTGTACATACAGTCAAGTTACATTCCGTTGATTTCTCCCTGGGACTCTTATTGTGTCTGCAGTGCTGCTTTCTTTCAGCTGCAAAATCGCTCTCAGCAAAATGGAAAGAAGAACAATTGTCTTCCAATAGACTGTCTGATTCATAAATACTTACCACAAACTTGGCTGCAGAGTGAGTTTGTTCTGTAAGGTTGGGGCATTAAAGGGGGACTCCAGCCTTCCCTTCAGACTTGCAAAGTTGTACATGCTGCTCTCTTATATTGAAATGACTTACTCTGATGCCTCTGCACACTGTGAACTTCTCACAGTGTGCATTAGAAGATACAGCAAGTCTGAAGGATGTCCAGTATCATCGAGGCTTTCTTCACCAGCCTGATTGCTCCTGATGCACTCCTTTCAGTCTCAGTGGAATCTGGAGCTCAATATTTGGGGGGGGGGGGGGCGTCAAACTAACGCTATACATTCCCCCGCGAGAGATGGACCAGAGAGAGTGGTGATCACCCCCCCCCTCTCCCACATGGGTGACCAACTGGTGAGTAGGGATGAGCTGAACACCCCCCAGTTCGGTTCGCACCAGAACATGCGAACATGCAAAAAAATAGTTTTGAACATGCGAACACTGTTAAAGTCCATGGGACACGAACATGAATAATCAAAGGTGCTGATTTTAAAGGCGTATATGCAAGTTATTGTCATAAAAAGTGTTTGGGGACCCGGGTCCTGCCCCAGGGGACATGCATCAATGCAAAAAAAGTTTTAAAAATGGAAATTTTTTCGGGAGCACTGATTTTATTAATGCTTCAAGTGAAACAATTAAAGTGAAATATTCCTTTAAATTTTGTACCTGGGGGGTGTGTATAGTATGCCTGTAAAGGGGCGCATGTTTCCCGTGCTTAGAACAGTCTGACAGCTCATCGACATCCCCCCGGGAGATGGACTGGCAAGTGGTGATCCACACCCCCGGGAGATGGACTGGAGAGTGGTGATCCACCCCCCCCCCCCCCCCCCCCGGAGATGGACTTGAGAGCGGCGATAGACACCACCCTGGGAGATGGACTGAAGACCAGCGATCCACATCCCCCCGGGAGATGGACTGGAGAGCGGCGATAGACACCCCCCTGTGCGGGAGACTAACTGGAAAGCATGTGATCGACCTCCTCCCACCGCGGGAGACAGATGGGATAGCGTCGAAGGAACACAGAGTGCAGCGAGTCACTGCATGTGTTTTAGCTCTGATCCAAGCAGAGATTAGGAGACTCACGGCTATGGATTCAGGACATTCCTAAAAATCCTGACCGTCTTGGTGGCTGTATTAGCTCAGCGTCCACCTAAACAAAGGCTGCTGTCCACGGCGTCTCCTCCCAGGCGAACAGGACACGATTAATCTCTGGACCCGCTTCCTGATTGGCCGGGAGGAAGATCAGAAAGACAACAGGCTTGTGCAATTCATTTCGTAACGAATCAAAATTCAATTCGAATTTTGCATCTTTCGGACATTCAGATGCATCTGAATGTCCGAGTAAAAAAATTCAACGAATACGAAAGAAATTATAGCGGATATAACGGATTAATTCGACACAATTCGGTAATTCGTTAAAGATCTAATAAAACAAAAGTTCAACTCAAAGTAAATCTTACAGTCCAATCAGCTGATTAATTTTGTGCTGGAGGATGGATTACTGGCAAAGTGCATTCCTGAGAACTGAGTGAGAAGGGTGTTGTATTGTATTAGAGCCGAGGAGAAGAGACGTTGTCATTGCGTGTGTTAAAAGATTCAATAAACAAAAGACTTTCCAAACTACGAATCATTATCACGAATATATATACATACATAAATCTTGAATTTCAACTAATAAGAATTAAATTATAGCGCATATAATTAATGAATTCGACATAATTCGAGATTCAGTATAATGAATATCGACACGTATTAACATAACATAACGAATATAGCAGAACGAAATTATGTATTTTACGAATGACAACAAACTGAAACTAAACAAAATTTTTCCGTTGTGCACAAGTCTAGAAGACAATAGCGAATATTAATTTGCTATGGTCACACAAGTGGGTGGGTTCAGGGCTCTGCGCTCCGAGCCCACCCTTTTTTTTAAGCCAATTAGAGCCTCAGGCTCTAGTCACGTGGTTAAAAAAAATAAAATAAAACTCATTGAAATCCAATGCGTCCGGCACCCTGCATGTAGATGAGGGGCCGGGCGCATGGATTATGGGGGCGGCACCCCTGCGCCCCTTATGGACCGGCCACCACTGTTCAGTCATTGGATATCAGTTATATCAATCATGGAGACTCAATATCACAAGTGAGCTTTACCTAGTCTGCATGCTGGCTTGCCAACTGCCTGTAAATTTAGGAACAGTTTGCAAAAATGTGTGAGGCCGCGTACACACGTGGGGACTGTTCGGCCAACTTTGTCCGCTGAACAGTGTTTCGGCGGACAGTCCGCCCGTGTGTGGGCTTTCAGCGGACAGTTTCAGCGAACAGTCCGCTGAACAAGGTTTTTCGGAATTTCCGAAAAACTGTCCACTGAAACTTTGTTTCAGCGAACAGTTCCCTCGTGTGTAGGCTTGTTCGACAAACTAAGTTCCGCGCATGCTCAGAAAGGATTTACACGCCGAAAGTTATAATGCAGTGTATAGGACGTCGTATTTTTCGTCCCGTCGTACGTGCCGTTCACGTCATCGCGCACGGTTTCAGCAAACTGTTCGTTCGTCGTGTGTGGCCATGTCCGTCCATGCTAATTTTGAGCGGACTGTTTGCCGAAACTGTTTGACGGACAAAGTTGGGCGAACAGTCCCCGCGTGTGTACGCGGCCTGATCTTTACAACTGTCGGTAAATATCACGGGTTGATAATTTGTCATGCTGTGTTGACTTTGTAAAGTGTAAATCAGGCAAATTACTTGTTATGTTAAAAAAAGTCCAAGGAAAAATCCAAGAAAAATTCCAAGCTCTACTTATCGACCAGCCTGAGACCAACTGAATTATCCTGTCTAAGCCCTTGTACACACAGTCGGAGATTCCGACAAACAAATCCGTCGGATTTAGTCCGTCGGATTTTGTCCGAAGGATCTTGTCCGAAACTGTTGCATACACACGGTCGGACAAAGTTGACGGAAAATCCGATCTTTCAGAACATGATGACGTCATTTTGTTACGATGGGACTACGTTCAGGCTAGTAGCCAATAGCTTTGATGTAGGAATTTGAACTGAGCATGCGTGGCACTTTGTCCGTCGGAGTAGGCTACACATGATCGGAGTATGTCCGATCGGAGCAGTTTATCGGAAAATATTTCCGGCAAGTTGGAAAATTTGGTCCGACGGATATTCCGACGGAAACAGTCTGATGCAGACCACACACAGTCGGAATATCCGACAAAACGCTCCGATCGGACACATTCCGACGGAATCTCCGACCGTGTATACAAGGGTTTATAGTATGCGTTAAAAACAGGGGTTTAGTCTTCACACATTTGCAAATATGTGCGTTTTTGGTTGTAACATGACTAAATGTGGAAAATGTCAAGGGGTATGAATACTTTTTCAAGGCACTGTATATACCAAAAACAAAACAAAAATGATTGGAAGCCCTTTACTGTTCTGTCTTCCCCAGTATGCCCCCATGCGTGCCATGGGGAATGTTCTTGGCGGCCTGAAGTCAGTCAAACTACCAGTCATAAACTATTATATACAGTGGTGTGAAAAAGTGTTTGCCCCCTTCCTCATTTCCTGTTCCTTTGCATGTTTGTCACACTTAAGTGTTTCGGAACATCAAACCAATTTAAACAATAGTCAAGGACAACACAAGTAAACACAAAATGCAATTTGTAAATGAAGGTGTTTATTATTAAAGGTGAAAAAAAATCCAAACCATCATGGCCCTGTGTGAAAAAGTGATTGCCCCCTAAACCTAATAACTGGTTGGGCCACCCTTAGCAGCAACAACTGCAACCAAGCGTTTGCGATAACGTGCAATGAGGCTTTTACAGCGTCCTGGAGGAATTTTGGCCCACTCATCTTTGCAGAATTGTCCTAATTCAGTTACATTAGAGGGTTTTCGAGCATGAACGGCCTTTTTAAGGTCATACCACAACATCTCAATAGGATTCAGGTCAGGACTTTGGCTAGGCCACTCCAAAGTCTTCATTTTGTTTTTCTTCAGCCATTCGGTGGTGGACTTGCTGGTGTGTTTAGGATCATTGTCCTGCTGCAGAACCCAAGTTCGTTTCAGCTTGAGTACACGAACAGATGGTCGGACATTCTCCTTCAGGATCTCTTGGTAGACAGCAGAATTCATAGTTCCTTTTATCACGGCAAGTCTTCCAGGTCCTGAAGCAGCAAAACAGCCCCAGACCATCACACTACCACCACCATATTTTACTGTTGGTATAATGTTCTTTTTATGAAATGCAGTGTTCCTTCTACGCCAGATATACTTGGACACACACCTTTAAAAGAGTTCCACTTTTGTCTCATCGGTCCACAGAATGTTGTCCCAAAAGTCTTGGGGATCATCAAGATGTGTTGTGGAGAAATTGAGACGAGCTTTGATGTTCTTTTTGCTCAGCAGTGGTTTTCTCCTTGGAACTCTGCCATGCAGGCCATTTTTGCCCAGTCTTTTCCTGATGGTGGAGGCATGAACGCTGACCTTAACTGAGGCAAGTGAGGCCTGCAGTTCCTTGGACGTTGTTGTGGGGTCTTTTGTGACCTCTTGGATGAGTCGTCGCTGCGCTCTTGGGGTAATTTTGGGCGGCCGGCCACTCCTGGGAAGGTTCACCACTGTTCCATGTCTTCGCCATTTGTGGATAATGGCTCTCACTGTGGTTCGCTGGATTCCCAAAGCTTTGGAAATGGCTTTATAACCCTTTCCAGACTGATGGATCTCAATTACTTTCTTTCTCAATTGTTCCTGAATTTCTTTGGGTCTCGGCATGATGTGTAGCTTTTAAGGATCTTCTGGTGGACCTTACTGTGTCAAGCAGCTCCTATTTAAGTGATGCCTTGATTGTGAACAGGTGTGGCAATAATCAGGCCTGGGTGTGGCTAGAGAAATTGAACTCAGGTGTGGACAACCACAGTTATAGTATGTTTTAACAAGGGGGGCAATCACTTTTTCACACAGGGCCATGATGGTTTGGATTTTTTTTCACCTTTAATAATAAACACCTTCATTTACAAATTGCATTTTGTGTTTACTTGTGTTGTCCTTGACTATTGTTTAAATTTGTTTGATGTTCCGAAACACTTAAGTGTGACAAACATGCAAAGGAACAGGAAATGAGGAAGGGGGCAAACACTTTTTCACACCACTGTACCTCTACCCTCTTCCTGAAGAAGCAATACCTACAACCGCGAAACAAGAAGTGTGTTTCCCATATTGCCATCTGTTTGTACTATTGTAAAACATAAGTGTAATAAATACATTGAAGATGAAGTTATTCATCTTGGATACTCAATACCAGCAGGGGGGGTGTCATTGGGGACATATGGCATAGAGCAGGAGAAATAAATTAAAATTCAAGGAGGTCATATCAGTATCATTTTTGTCCTACAGATATCCAAATCTTGATGTTTGTGCTATGACTCAGATCTGAAAGTATTAAGTATTTCATGACCTGCGTAGCCCAAAGGTCCCCTTTTCCTGACCCACTGCCACCTTGACCTTCTTATCAACCTTAATAATAATAATAATGAGACCACACCTTCTCTTTGGAGTAAACTGGCCACAACGGCCTTTATTAACACAACCCAAACTTTTACTCACTCCAAAGATATATATATATAAATATATAAATCTATAAACATGTATATCAAACCATAAACAACATTTTTAAACTAAATTCCAGTCTGGTGATCTCTGACGGTGACCCACTTTAAACCAAAACACCAACCTCACTGCGGTACCTTTAACATACCAGGCCTCCAGCTGTGACCGCTCAGAGACAACCAAATCCTGCAGTGAAAAACATACCCAGTATTCCGTCCACCGTTCAGGAATACACAACATCCCAGTATTCCGTCCACCGTTCAGGAATACACAACATCCCAGTATTCCGTCCACCGTTCAGGAATACCCAACCTCCCAGTATTCCGTCCACCGTTCAGGAATACACCGGAGGGGCCCATATTACCGATTAGCCCCCCACCCCTTTTTGATCACCTCCGTTTACCGCCACCGTCAAAGACCACCAGAAAGATACCGCTGCAGCCCCCCAAAAGGGCCGTTTTCCACTGTTGTGACGACCAGCCATCTGCCCCTGCAAGAAAAAACAGAAACGAAAAAAGACACCAGCCAGATAACAAAAACCCCTTGCACTAAAGAACAACCCCACAGTAGGGAGGGAGGGTGGGAAAGCTGCCTCCTCCGCTGAGTTCCCTCGTGGACTGGTGCCCGCTCTAGCTCCGCCCCCCTTTTATACCGCTCCACCCCTTCTTCTATTTTCTACCTGCCACTCCCTCTTCCATCTTCCTGGTTCCTTGGGCACCAGGTCATGCCCGCCCCTCCATTACCCCTCCCCTTGGGGCGGATCATTACGGGGCTCCCTTGACCTGCGTAGCCCAAAGGTCCCCTTTTCCTGACCCACTGCCACCTTGACCTTCTTATCAACCTTAATAATAATAATAATGAGACCACACCTTCTCTTTGGAGTAAACTGGCCACAACGGCCTTTATTAACACAACCCAAACTTTTACTCACTCCAAAGATATATATATATAAATATATAAATCTATAAACATGTATATCAAACCATAAACAACATTTTTAAACTAAATTCCAGTCTGGTGATCTCTGACGGTGACCCACTTTAAACCAAAACACCAACCTCACTGCGGTACCTTTAACATACCAGGCCTCCAGCTGTGACCGCTCAGAGACAACCAAATCCTGCAGTGAAAAACATACCCAGTATTCCGTCCACCGTTCAGGAATACACAACATCCCAGTATTCCGTCCACCGTTCAGGAATACACAACATCCCAGTATTCCGTCCACCGTTCAGGAATACCCAACCTCCCAGTATTCCGTCCACCGTTCAGGAATACACCGGAGGGGCCCATATTACCGATTAGCCCCCCACCCCTTTTTGATCACCTCCGTTTACCGCCACCGTCAAAGACCACCAGAAAGATACCGCCACAGCCTGAAAGGGTGACCACCTTACCCTTGAGGGCAACCCCACACCCCCAATGCGTTTTTGGAGGCCTTCCCCCAAAACCAGGGACCCTAAGTCAATGCCGACATCCATGAGAAGTACCCGATCCCTCCTCAGGCGCAACCCCACAGTAGACTCCAGTTCCCCGTGCCTGATTACCAACCCTACATTCCTGACCGAAAAAACTCCCCACCACCGTAGTCACCAAAATCGCATCCTCTGCTCCTGGATACTTGCCACTGATATAGTCCACCTTCAGTGGGTCCGGGCCACGATGTCTGACCACACTATCCCTGTGTTCGGGAACCGCGCCGAAGCCGCAGAAAATCCGCCCTTACGTTCCCGAGCAGTTACCACACCTTCCTGACCCCCAGGTCATTCCCCCCCAGCCCGGAGAAACAACACTTCCGGGGGCCCGTCCAAATGCACCCACCTGTCCACCACACGCACACCCCCCTTTTTCACTGTATGCCCGGGATTCCCGACCAATGTGACCCCGCTGCTCCCCTAGAAATCCCCAGCTGCCTCCCATATGGCCTCATGTCTCCTCTCCTGGCCCCCCCAGCAAACATAAGATTGGCCCACCATCCAAACGAGGCGTATTCTTTTCCTTTTTTTTTTTTTTTTTTTATGTGTTAGCAACAACTGTCCAGACCCACACCTCACCGAGATTGACCGACTGCAAGCTGCGGCCAATCGTAGGACCTGAACCTACGCGGCTCCCAACGACCCATCATACTCACCGACGCTTCATCCAACCCACATCTGGCTGCTTCTGTGGCCGCCCCGATGCGGAAGGAGCGTGAAGCATATCTCGACCCCACCAAACCGCTATTCCCAAAACACTGCCGAAAAACATCGACACGAACTGAAAGCTCGACCGGAAGGGCCCAGCCTCGTGCATAAGGAACGGGCCCTCCCCTCCTGGTCACACCCTGCGATACCCTCGAGCCGCGGCCCCCGGGCAAACCTGGGACCTAGGCAAGTGAAACGAGCAACCCCCACTCCCGACCCCGCCGGTCGGTTCTAGATCGCCTGGGCAGGATACAAACCTTATCAGCCGCTACCCGTACGTCCCTATCCAACAGTACCCCCGGTACTTGTTTGGACAGGCTGACCAACTCCCCCACCCGAAAACGCCCCATAAAAACGAGAAGGAAAAAGCCGCTGCAAACCATAGTGCCTCCAACCGTGACGTGCAAATTGATACCAATTCCGCACATATGGCCGCCCAAATCTCGAACGTCACCGGACAGCTTGTGTCCCCACGATTTACCTGTGTCCGAAAAAACCACCCAGCATCTGTCGCACCCAAAAGTAATTTGTCCACTCCTCCGAACCCATTATTTTAAAAGAAATGACAAGCCTGCCGTTTTCTGGTCACTCGTGGCCGCCGAGCGCCTGCCTTCCATATACTGGACCACAAAATAAAGTACCAGTAAACCCCATTCGCCGGCATCCCCGTCTGAGGACACCTCACCCACTAAACCCCTGCCATTCCCCCATCCCTTGCGTATGCTGACCAGGCAGACCCATATACGGACCGCCGTATCCATCCCACGGCGACTCCAAGGTCAGCGCCTACACCCACTGCAGGCAAGGGACTCCTTCCACAGCCGCCAGTTCCCTGAACTGGTCCCACTGACAAACGAGACCGTGAGTCAGCCAAGGAATTATCCACCCCCCAGGATGTGACTGCATATAGGAACACGTGCAAACCCAGGCACCGAAGGCCCAACTGACTTAAAACTCTAATAACCGGGGGGGGGGGATGTGCCGAATTGCAATGCACCACCAGCACCACCCCCATGTTTTCGAAATTAATACGCAATTCCAAGTTCCTGCAACTCCCCCCCCCACAGCTCCAACGCAAGCACTCTCTGGAAGAGTTCCAGCAGCACCAAATTGCCCCGGAAAACCGCCTCCGTCCCTGACTGCGGCCATGGCGCCGCCCTCCACTCGTCCCAAAAGAACGCGCTCTAACCCGTTGGCCGGGCCGCGTCGGTAACCCATTCCATCACAAAAGTGCTCGCCGGCCCGGCCATCCACACCCCTCTGCCGTCGTACGAGGACAAAAAATTCACGCCACACGCCTAAGATATCCCTGTGGTCCTTCGTCGAACAAATGAATCCCATTGGTGATTACACCCCCAGCCGTCGCAGCCCATAGCCGTCAGCAGAACACCCGTCCCATAGGCATAATGTGGCACGCAAAGGTCAGTTTCTCAAGCAAGGACTGCAAGCTTCGGTAACTGTAAGTTGTTTGCGGCCCCAAATCCCCCGAATCTCCCCCCGCAAGTCCTCCCGTTCCTTCAACAGCAGCCAGCAGTCCGCGGCCTCGGAATCGATCGCTAAGCCCAAAAGAAAACCAACACCTCAGCCGGGCCCTCTGTATGCCCACCGCCAATGGCACCCCGAAAAAATGCCCGCGATGTGCTGCAACTTGAAAAAAGGAGGATCGCACACACAGCAAAAAACCCCGGGGCCTATGCAGAGAAAAATTCGTCCAAATAGTGAATGATTGATTCAAGGCCCGAGACATCCCTCACCACCCAGTCCAAAAACGAGCTAAACTGCTCAAACCCGGAACACGAAATGGAGCAGCCCATGTGCAAACCCCTGTCCACGGAGAACCGCTCCCGCCAACGACAACCCAACCGCCGAGAGCTGTCCGGGTGCCCAGGTAGCAACCAGAACGCTGACTCAGTGTCCCCTTTGCCAAAAGCGCCCCCCCCCCCCGGCCACACCGCCGTACCCACCAGGCAGCCGCGTCAAAGGACGTATACAACACCGCGCAGACCTCCGGATCAAAGAAGTCATTGACCGAACCCCCTCGGGAAACAACAAGCGGTGTAGGAGCCGAAATATGTTCGGCTCCGTCGCGGGGACAACCCCCAGCGGCGACACCACAAAAACCCCCCAAGGCCACTGCCACGCCCAACTTGTCGTCCACTACCGTGGGCTGCTGCAGGGCTAACCCGAAGTTCCTCCCCAACGGTGGCCCCACCCAGTCCTGAGGAATGGGTACCCCCCCCCGGCCCCCCCTGAAAAACCGGAGATGGGGCCCGGGCTGAGGACAGCAGCCGCAACCAGAGGCTGACGTCCGTGAGATCCCACCATCGTTCCTGACGGACCGCCTTCTGGCCTGGTCATCGTACCAGAGTCACGCGACACCCCCGTACCCGTTGGGCCTCCCCGCTGGCGTCCAGCTAGCAACAACAACGCCGAGCAATGTCCGGGGTCTTCACCCGCTATGATGCCCGCCAAGATCGCAAACGCCTGCAACCAAGTCGCAAACGTCCGCGGTCGCAGCCCGCAATACCTCTCATCCTCATCATCTTCCCGGCGTCAGTGGGCTTGACCCCACCTAAGCCGAATTTCTCTCACGGGAGGAGTGAGAATATCTCCCCATACTCACCGCCAGCAATCCTCTCCCGGACCTCCGGTTCCCGGAGCGCTCCCAGCGGGCCCTCGAAGCAAACGAACCTCCTCCTTTTTGCCCCATCCCCAATCCCAACCATGTCTGACCGGCCAGACACCACCTCCGCCACCTTGTCGCCCCCGGACCCAGTATTGGTGGTGCGGGCCCCGGCACAGTCGGGCCAGTCCGCTCCACCAGCTGTTCCCTCCCATTCCCACTCACCGGCATCGCCGGCACCGTAGACATTATGGACATACCCTGAACCACCCCCAGCAACCCCTGCAAAGCAAAAGTAACGACAATATGCACTGACTTACCGTGCCGACCAGGAACATGCCCCACCGCTGCGCTGCCGCTCTCCACCCTGGCTCCGCACCTCTTCATCTGTGGGCAGCTCTCCTGCCGACCGCTCCGCCACGTCCTTCCTCCCCTGGGAAGGGAGCCCCCCAGGGCGACCCCCCCCCAGAGGCCGTATCGCTCCGACGGCGGGATAGTTGCTCCTCCGCAGGGGCCCCACCCCGTTGTGTCCCAGACTTGGGGCGCCCCCCGCATGGCCCTCGACTCCTCGAGTCCGCTGCTGGGCACAGCCCCCCCACCTGCAAGTTCGTGACCCCTCCCCCCGACGACCGCGCGACCCGTGCACTGTCCTCTGCCCCCCGCCCCCCCCCCCCCCTCCGTCCCCCGCTCATGCAGGGGCCCTCCCTGGGCACCCCCACGCGACTGGCTGCCGGGGAACCGGCACCCCCGAGGCCCGTGGCCCCGCTCCTCGGGTTGGGCCGGCGGCGTGTCGACCGCCCTGTGCCCCGACATTCCCGCTGCCTCCGCTCGGCTGGGGGGACCGACCTGTCCCCCATCAGGTTCCTATCCTCCTGAGGCGGCCGAGTGGGCGGGGCCCGGCGAAAAGCGAGCCGGCGGCCGAGACCGCCGGGGCCCGCTGCATAGGCACCCCGTCGCCACCCGCATCTGTGTCATCCCTCATTATGTCTTCCACTTGCCTGGCCATCCACGCCGTCCCCCGCACCTCCGCCTCCATCTGCCGCTTCGTGCCATGATGCGTGGAGGAGCAGTGAGAAAAGCTGCCTCCTCCGCTGAGTTCCCTCGTGGACTGGTGCCCGCTCTAGCTCCGCCCCCCTTTTATACCGCTCCACCCCTTCTTCTATTTTCTACCTGCCACTCCCTCTTCCATCTTCCTGGTTCCTTGGGCACCAGGTCATGCCCGCCCCTCCATTACCCCTCCCCTTGGGGCGGATCATTACGGGGCTCCCTTTACTATTTATTGTACATTAGGTATAGTTTTTAGTGGACTCCCTTACATCAGATGTCCAATCAGAGTGCCCCCTTACAATAGATGTCCCCATCAGAGTGCCTCCTTACATCAGGTGTCCAATTAGAGTGCCCCCTTATATCAGGTATACCCGTCAGTGTGCCCCCTTACAATACATGTCCCCGTCAGAGTGCCTCTTTACATCAGGTGTCCAATCAGAGTGCCCCCTTACATTAAGTGTCCCATGATAGTGCCCCATTACATCAGAGTGCCCCTTATATTTGCTTTCCCATTACATTAAGTGTTCCCATCGGTGTGCCCCCCTATTATAGTAGTTGTCCCCATCCGAGTTTCCTCTTACATCAGGTGTCCCTATCAGACTGCCCCTTATATTTAGTGTCACATGAGAGTACTCCCTTAAATCTAGTGTCCCTGTCACAGTGCCCCCTTATTTCAGCAATCCCCATCCGAGTGTCCCCCCTTACATCCGGTGTCCCCATCCCAATGCCCCCTTACATCAGGTGTCCCCATCAGAGTTCCCCCTTACATCAGATATTCCCATCACAGTGCCCCGTTACAGCAGGTGTCTCAATCAGAGTTCCCTCTTACATCCGATGTCCCATTCAGAGTATCCCTTACATCAGGTTTCCCCATCAGAGTAACCCTTAAATTTGGTGTCCCATCAGAGTGCCCCCTTACATCAGGTGCTCCCATCACAGTAAACCTTTACATCCGGCGTCCCCATCCCATTGCCCCTTTACATCAGGTGTCCCCATCAGAGTGCCCCCTTACATCAGGTGTCCCTATCAGAGTGCCCCCTTACATCAGGTGCCCCCAGAGTACCCCTTAAATTTGGTGTCCCATCAGAGTTTCCCCTTACATCAGGTGCTCCCATCACAGTAAACCTTTACATCCGGTGTCCCCATCCCAATGCCTCCTTATATTGGGTGTCTTGATCAGAGTGCCCCTTTACCTTTTAGTGCCAGACAGAGGGTGGGAGGTGAAGCTGACATCCAGATAGAACTGTCACTCACACTCAGTCTGGGTGTGAACCATGGACTACCATGTAGGGACACTTGGAAAATAAGGTCCAGTATGTGATAGAGGAAAAGCCTATCCTGCTATAGTTTTATACACTTTAATTAATTTAAATGGAATATTTTATTGCAATCTGTATGTTTTAATCACTGTATGTGTAATGCCGTGTACACACGACCGGACATTCCGGCAGAAAAGGTCAGACGGAATCATTTCGACGAATATTCCGATCGTGTGTGGGCTTCATCTGACTTTTTTTTCAAAAATTCTGACGGACCTAGAAATAGAACATGTTTTAAATCTTTCCAATGGAATTAATTCCTATCTGGAAAACCGTTCGTCTGTATGCTATTCCGACGGCCAAAAAGGGCAGCTATTGTCTACTGGCTATTGAACTTCCTTTTTCTAGTCCCGTCGTACGTCATCATGTTCTAAACGAACGGACTTTGGTGTGATCGTGTGTAAGCAAGTCCGTTTCAGTGGAACTCCGTCGCAAAGACCGTCATGCCGCGTACACACGATCGGAATTATGGTTGGAAAAAGCTCTGATGGTTTTCCTGATGGAATTCCACTCAAGCTGTCTCGCCTACACACAGTCACACCAAAGTCCGACCGCCAAGAACGCGGTGACGTACAAAACGTACGACGGGACTAGAAAAAGGAAGTTCAGTAGCCAATAGCTTCCCTCTCGTAGTTGAATCTGAGCATACATGAGTTTTTGCGCGTCGGAATTGCATACACACGATCGGAGGTGTGTATTCCGATAGAAAGTTTTTCCGTCTGGAAAATTGAGAACATGCTCTCAAATTTTTGCTGGCGGGAATTCGGCCAGCTAAATTCCGATGGAGCATACACACGGTCGCATTTTCCGATGAAAAGCTCTCATCGCTCTTTTGCTGGCCGAAATTCCAATCGTGTGTACGTGGCACTAGAGTTTATTGTTACATAAAAAAACGTGTGTACGTCGTGTGTACATGGCATTAGGGTTGCCACCTGTCCAGGATTCCCCCGGACAGTCCAGGTTTTGAATCACGTGTCCGGGTTTCATTCCACCTGAAACCCGGACAGATTATTCAGACAGGAATGTGGCTCGGAATAGTGCCACATTACTAGCTTCTTTGCAATGCCCAAACAGGTCTGTTACAATCCTATAGTGTATGCTATAAAAAAAAAAAAATTACTTTGCACCATTAAAGTGTTTGGGTTTGGCTTGAAGAAAAAGTGGCAACCCTATATTGTGTGGTGGAGATCTGGGGGTGGGGGGGGGGGGGCATTTTCTATCCAATGTATAAAACGCATTTATGGCTTTATATATACTTTAAATAAGCCCAGTGATCCCATGAAATAGGAGCTAGCTAGCTATCAGGTTACTGGGAATAGATGAGTGTGCTTTTGCTTTAGGAATACAGGTGTGTCTGTACAGCTGGCGGCGGGCATCCTGCGGATTGCTGACAGCCCTGAGCATATGTGATGCTGAATGGATGTGAATGTAGGAGTGCTCTGTGTACACACTTCCATAGCTGACATATTCCTCGTCCCCAGGGTGTGTGCACCCAGGACAGGCGGGCTGACAGCTTCTCCATGAAGCATGCATTTTCAGAAAGCAAGCAAAGAAATAGCTGCTAATGAAAACTCACAGCCCAGAGATTAGGAACCTGTCACTCATACTACATGGGAAAGTGAATCCACACTGCGTGGGTAGGATGTGACTCTATGCATCGCAGGTGTACGGAATTCAGCTTAAAGAAGAACTTCACCCAAGTAATGTCAATTTAATTCAAAGAGGAGTAAACCCCACAAATTGAATACAGTACTGTACTGTGAAAATGTATTTGCCCCCCCCCCTCCTGATTTTTATTTCTTTTTAAATATTTGTCACACTTAAATGATTCAGATCATCAAACAAATTTTTATATTATATAAACTAAATATACAAACTCGCGCTGATGATTGGGTATATCTGGGGGGCATTTATTCCTCTGCCCTTTATTTAACCACTTCAGCCCCGGACAATTTTACCCCCTTCCTGACCAGAACACTTTTTGCGATTCGGCACTGCGCCGATTTAACTGACAATGGCGCGGTCGTGCGACGTTGCACCCAAACAAGATTTTTTCCCCACAAATAGAGCTTTCTTTTGGTGGTATTTGATCACCTCTGCGGTTTTTATTTTTTTGCGCTATAAACAAAAGAAGAGCGACAATTTTGAAAAAAAACTAGTTTTTTACTTTTTGCTACAATAAATATCCAATTTAAAAAAAAAAAACAACAAATTTTTTCCTCAGTTTAGGCCGATACGTATTTTTCTACATATTTTTGGTAAAAAAAAATCGCAATAAGCGTATATTGATTAGTTTGCGCAAAAGTTATAGCATCTACAAAATAGGGGATCGTTTTATGGCATTTTTTTTCTTTTTTTTTACTAGTAATGGCGGCGATCTGCGATTTTTTTTTTTTTGGTGACTGCGACGTTGTGACGGACCTATCGGACACTTTTGACACATTTTTGGGACCATTCACATTTACACAGCGATTGGTGTTATAAAATTGCACTGATTACTGTGTAAATGTGACTGGCAGGGAGGGGGTTAACACAAGGGGGCGCTGCAGGGGTTAATTATGTACCCTGGGAGTGATTCTAACTGTGGGGGGAGGGGACTCACAAGGGATTGGTGTTTCTCTGTACTGGGAACACACCATCAGTCTCCTCTCCTCTGACAGGACGTGGATCTGTGTGTTTAGAAACACACAGATCCACGGTCCTGCTGTGTTCCCGGGCAATCGCGGGTGCCCAGCGGACATCGCGGGCGCCTGGTCACGCGTGAGCTCTAGATGACCGGGAATGGGAGGACGTCATATGACGCCCTCCCAGGATGGGAGATCCCATCTGCGGGAGTCATATTACTATGGGTGGGTAGGTAAGTGGTTAAGCTGGCTCAGCCTGCCGGAAACCAGGTCCTTGATGATGCTCTGTGGGAGGGCGAAACGTTGACTCTGTTTCCGGGAATACTGACTTCATTTCTGGTCGTTTGGAACGCACGCCACCAACAACGGTTTCATACGATCTGTTCCATGCTTAATGCTTGTCTAATCCCTCTTTTTTTGTAAGTACCCATCTTTTGTTTAAATAAATCAATTTCTTGATGGTACTTCACTATTAGTTCCTTTTTACTGACCCTCCAGACTGAAAAGCTGGGGGTCATGTGGATCTGGTGAGTGGGGACTCTTAAGGGGGTTTGTGCACCTGAAGTTTTCATTCATTCACTTTGGATTGGAGCACCTTCAGTTATTTGTTTTGGACATTGTGTTGGTTCATCTTATATACTTTTTCTTTTTTTTTTTCATTTAGTATGTTTGTGAGTGCTGTATTTATATGTTTTATTATTTTAAAATTGTAATATTACACAAAGGTAACCCAAGTAAATACAAAGTGCAGTTTTAACTGCTTCAGCCCTGGAAGATTTTACCCCCTTCCTGACCAGAACACTTTTTCTGATTCACTGCACCGCTTTAACTGACAATTGCGTGGCCGTGCGACGTTACACCAAAACAAAATTGACGTCCCCCCTCCACAAAAAGAGCTTTCTTTTGGTGGTATTTGATCACCTCGGTGGTTTTTATTTTTTGCGCTATAAACAAAAAACGAGTGACAATTTTGAAAAAAAAAAGCAATATTTTTTACTTTTTGCTATAATAAATATCCCCCCAAAAATATATAAAACAACACATTTTTCCTATTTTCCTATATTTTGTTAAAAAAAATCACAAGTGTACATTGATTGGTTTTCGTAAAAGTTATAGCGTCTACAAAAATGTGGGATAGATTTATGGCATTTTTATTATTATTTTTTTTTTCTTTTATTAGTAATGGTGGCGATCTGCAATTTTTATTATGACTGTGACATTATGAGGGACAGATCGGACACCTTTGACACTATTTTGGGACCATTTTTATTTATACAGCGATCAGAGCTTTAAAAATGCACTGATTACTGTGTAAATGACACTGGCAGGGAAAGGGGTTAAACACTAGGGGGAAATCAAGGGGTTAAGTGTGTGCTAGGGAGTCATTCTAACTGTTGGGGGAATGGGCTCACTAGAACATGACAGAGATCACTGCTCCCGTCCCGATCACAGGGAGCAGCAGATCTCTGTCATGTCACTAGGCAGAACAGGGAAATGCCATGTTTACATAGGGCTCCGTAACACAAATGCGGGACCCATGGGCACAGTCACGCTGTACGCAGCAGCCCCACCAATTAAAGGGGATGTACAGGTACGCCCATTTGCCCACCGCTGCCATTGTGCCAACATATATCAGCGTGCAGTGGTCGGCAAGTGGTTAAATAATGATTTACTTCATGAAGAGAAAAAAGCTGTCCAAACCTGCCTGGTCCTTTGTGAAAAAGGAATTGCCCTCTAAACCTAATAACTAGTAGTGCCACCTTTTGTGGCAACAACTGCAATCAATCGTTTGCGATAACTGGCAATGAGTCTTTCACATCGCTGTGAAGGAATTTTGGCCCACTCCTCTTTGAGGAATTGTTTTAATTAAGCCACATTGGAGGGTTTTCCAGCATGAACTGCCTGTTTAAGGTCATGCTATGACATCTGAACCGGATTTAGGTCCAGACTTTGACTAGGCCCCTCCTTCAAACCTGGCCACTGCAACGTTGGATTCAAAAATCACCCAAAAATCATGAGATATCATCACAGAGAGCTGCTTCAGGATGTCCCTTGGTCATGGGTGACCATTCAAGTGATATTTGCCCTTTCCTGTCATAAGACAAGAGGGTCAATGCCATCTGGTGAGTAGGGATCTTTACTTCACACGTTGTGATTTGGGGACACCGAGCAAGGATCAGTGTCGCAGAGAGAGCATGGCACTATTTCACATGTCAAAAAGGATTTTCAAAGTGGGGCAGTGCCACGTTAGCCGCAAAGCGCTGCTCATTTTTGCTACGATTTACCGACATTTAAGCGGCGCTTTTCAGCCGCTAGTGGGGTGCTTTTCGCCCGCTAGTGGCCGAAGAAAGGGTTAAAACTGCCCGTGTTGCGGTGCTTCGGAAGCGCTGCCCATGCATTCTAATGGGCAGGGCGTTTTGGGAGCAGTGTATATACACCAACCCGCCCCAAAGATGCTGCTTGCAGGAATTTTGGAACGTCCCGCAAGGCTTTTTGTAACTTTTTGTAGACTTTCGCACTGGGGTGGCATGGGAGGCAATTTTCAGGCGTCTTACAGGAGCTATTTTTTAACTAACTTGGATATCGTTGTTTTCATTTAGAACTTTTTGGGATATTTCTTTCATATTTATATGTTGAATCAGTAATTGTATATTGGGTATTATATAAAGATTGATCAGCGCAACCTATTAACAGCTGTGAATACCTTAAAATGAATGTGTAAATATTGCTCTGTGAATATTACTGTGCAACCAAATAACTATGTGCAGCTTCAATAAACAATGATATACCAGTAATCCTGTATGGGTAAATATGCGTAAACGCAGTGCAATAACAAATCCTCATATATATATATATATATAGTTAATGATTGCTGTTCTCAGTATATGAGTAATGAAATAATCAATTCTATATAATCAGATGATAATAGTGATATAATAGCCCATTAGCTCTGAATAGTAATTGTATATTATTATTTTACATGCAAGCGCTGTTCAACACACAGAGCACACAATCTTGTGGTTACTATGTTTGATTACTCCAAAACCTTAATCTTGTTGTTGTTTTTTTTTTAGCCATTCAGAGGTGGACTTGTTGATGTGTTTATATATATATATATATATATATATATATATATAACTGCTGCATAACCCATTTGCGCTTGAGGTCACGAACTGATGGCTGGACATGCTCCTTCAGGATTTTCTGGTATAGCGCAGAATTCACGGTTCCATCACTTATGGCAAGTCATCCAGGTTCCTGAAGCTGCAAAGCAGCCCTCAGACCATCACACTGCCACCACCCTTATGTGGCTGTTGGTATGAAGTTCTGTTTATAAAAATGCTGTATTAGTTTTACGCCAGATACCTTCCAAAAACACTTTTTATTCAGTTACAGAAAACAGTTTTTCTCCTTTTGGTATAAAGTTTTTACATAATTAAATAAAAGCTAAACCTACCTGGCTTTCTGTGCTGCTCCCCACGATGATGAACCAAATGCCCAGCACTTTATCAGAGGAATTGTTTTGTTTGCATGTTGACATAATATTGGCAACGTGTAAACAATATGATTGCCTATTTGGAGTGCTGGGTACGCATGGTTGGCTACACATGGATACCCAGTGCTCTCAGAATGGCACTTCTGAGATATATTATGGTCAAATCCCAGGATTCTGAGAGCAGTAAATGCTATGTTATTCTTGTCTAGGTGAGAAACATGGAAGAAAAGGAAGGAGAAGCTCAAAAAAGATATTTGGTTCCAAAAGTGTCAAAGGTGCCAAGGAGTGGTGAGAGGCCTTCTGACCATTTTTTAAAGTTACTTGCTGTCTGATTTGGTTGCAAGTTGAGTTAAGTTTTGTACTGCTGACCCTTTCTCTTGGTACTAGCAGTTGGAACAAGTGAGCTAACAGGGCCCCAACACTGGTGGACTTGATAACCTACTAGTGGTAACTAGCCAATGGTATAGGATAGGTGATACCTCTTTTACTATTTACCAGGTTGCTTGATCTGTTGCTGTTTTTCATAATCAATTTTACCTTGTCACTGTGTAATAACTGCTTACTATTTCTTTATTAAGATGCATTGTTACCCTCGGTCACTTTTCATCTTTACAGATGAAGATATATATATATATATATATATATATATATATATATATATCTCATTAACCCCCGATAGAGCTGCTGGTTTGATTGGGCTTACCGCTACGTTCTTCACCTCGATTTGCGTCTAGGGGTTTCCCGTGGTAGATGGCCCAGGAACTTTAGAGACTGACGACAGATCCGCTTAAAGGGATTTTTATTTGCAAAAAAACGTAGTTAACGAACAGTCTCTTAATATAGGATCAGAGGGTTAGGAGGAAAGTTCAGGTACTCTTAGGCCGCGTACACACGGGCGGATTGTCTGCCCAACTAAGTTCGGCAGACAATCCGACAGACAGTCCGTTCAAAATTAGCATGAACGGACTTGACCACACACGATGAGCAGACAGTCCGCTGAAAGCGTGCGTAATGACGTGTACAGCACGTACGACGGGACTAGAAAAACAACGTCCTATACACTGCAATGCAACCTTCGGCCGTGTAAACCCTTTCTGAGCATGCACCATACTTAGTCCGTCCAACTTGCCTACACACGAGCGGACTGTCCGCTGAAACAAAGTTTGGACGGACAAAACCAAGTTTGAACGGACTGTCTTACGGAAATTCCGTAAGACTTTGTTCGTCAGATTGTCCGCTGAAAAAGTCCGCTGAAGCCCACACACGAGCGGATTGTCCGCTGAAACACGGTTCAGCGGACTAAGTTGGACAGACAATCCGCCCGTGTGTACGCGGCCTTAGTGTCAAAGTCAATGATAAAGGACTTGCTTACTTTGACTAAATCCAGAGAATAGCCATTCACAGCTTGATGTTCACTCAAGTTGGATAGTCCCTCTCTCACAAGGCCTAGCAGCCAACAAGGTGCTTAAATCAGGAACATGTCTCTGCCACAGACGTTGTTGTAGAACATGTAGGAAACTAGAACTTGTAGAACATTCGTGTGGTACCAGTATCTTTCAGCCAGTTTGGCGATACCCACGAGATTGGATTTACTTAGGTCCCTCAGCCTCACCAGGCGCTTGCTAAGAAGCCAACCCGTACGTGGCCTTCTTCTGAAGAGTCCTCCCCTGGATAGCTACGAAGTTGCTGGGCCTCTCCACAACCAGAGACGACACCGGACCACCTCGGAATTCTTTCTTTAGTTTCCTTGTCTCAGGCTAGCCAGCCCCGAGACATAAAGTCAGGTGGATCCGCACCCTAGGCCATAGCCTTCCTGGGGGCTGGTCAGGAGGACCAGGACCATGGAGTCAGAACATACTTCTGAACCATGTGACATCCGCATCTTAAGTACCCTCTCCCAAAAAGCACAGCAAGAGTGACACTCCCACTGGGCTGGCTCTGAGAGAAAGTAACCTTAAAGCACCCAACTAGACTGTGGTTCCATGCCTGCCAGAAGAGACAGTGCCCTCTATGGCCAGGCTGTACACCCTATAGTCCAGTCAGACTGATGCTGAGGTCCAAATTTGGAATAATTATACCCAAACCAAACTGCAGTTCAGGTGTAACATTAAATTTAAAAAAAAAAGAGCGCATGCTCTTCAGGAGCCGGCGCTACATATGTATGGTAAATAGTTATATTGGGGAATGTGTAAGGTAAATCTGAACATCCACTTTAAGTGCTGGCAGCCAGCAGTGTTGTAAATCCCATCACAGAAATGTCTTACTTTTTGTGCTTCTGTTCTTGAAGATACAACGGAGTAGGGAACATTTAATGGATAAACTCACTAAAGGTGAAGTTGTTATTCAAATTTGGAGGGGAACACAAAGCTTTGGTACAAAAAAATAACAAACTCCTATATCACATGTGCTGATCTTGTGCTTGCACAGTATGAAACTTGATGCACCAGGTCTCCATAGAATAGCAAGGGACCACAGCTGATCCAATGCAGCATATGCGCAAGATCAGGCAAGATCTCCCAGGAAGTCATTGGTGATGTAGCCTTCAGTGGGTGTAGATGTGTGGCCCTGGATACGTAACCAGTACCTATCAAAAACCAGGAAGTGAGGTAAATGTAAGTTTACAAACACACTTTCAATTTATGTATGACTTTAGTGATGTTTCCACTTTTGCATTCAGGCAATGTGGATTTTTGTGCTTGGGGGTTAAGGGCCATTTTAAAGGAGACCTGTACTGAGGATGGTCTAAAACCAAAATCGTAAGCCCAACCATCCAATTTCCAACCATAAAAAAAAAATGGTACTGATTATGGAGATAGTAAATCTGGTAGATATGAAGTGGTTAAATTCCACCACCCTATACAATTAATTTTAATATATTTTCTCCAGCCTACTTGTGTGCTTCACCTTTTACAGAGACCTCTGTTCTGTCCTTGTTCTGATCTGCCAGGTACAGCGAATGACATGCATCTCTCATAATTTGATTTATCGGGCTGAACTGCCCAGCGCAAGATATTTTACAAGGCTTTAGTCAGCAAGAAACGTCACCAGCAGTGACTCAGCAGAACCAACATCAGCAATCAATGATAGAACGCAATGGAAAGCCAAGAAAGACACAAAGGACGTAGAAGGACGCTTATACTTGAACTTGATAATCATAAGTCTGCTCATAGGAGATTGACTGTTGGGGACTTTTGATTTTTTGATTGTTATTTAAAGTGCACCTGAGAAAATGTATATAGCAAATTAAATACCATGAGAAGGTTGAATTTGTTGGTGCTTTTTTTGTCAATTTGAGACAAATTGATTATGTTTGCACATAGCTCACCCTTATGCCGCGTACACACGAGCGGACTGTATGGCGTACTTAGTCCGTCGAAACACATTTCAGCGGACAATCCGCTCGTGTGTGGGCTTCAGCGGACTTTTTCAGCGTGCAGTCCGGCGTACTAAGAATTTCGGATTTTTCGAAATTCTGTCCTTCGTACTTTGGTTTCAGCGGACAATCCGCTCGTCAGTATGCTAGTTTGACGGACTAAGAATGGCGCATGCCCAGAAAGGATTTACACGGCGGAAGGGTGCTTTGCTGTGTCTTGGACTTCCTATTTCTAGTCCCGTCGTACGTGCTGTACACGTCATCGCGCAAGCTTTCGACGGACGGTTTGTGCATCCGTGTGTGGTCAAGTCCGTTCAGTCGAAAGTACGACGGACTGTCCGTCGGATTGTATTACGAACTAAGTACGCCATACAGTCCGCTCGTGTGTACGCAGCATTAGGCATGCTTTATTACCCAGCCAAACGCCACCACTGTCTTCCCCCCACTGCACTACCCATGTCTGTCTAATCTCCAGTGTCAGAGCTTGACCCCTTTCCTTCCCAGCCCCAGTGTCCCTTAAACTGGGTCTTTATACCCGGGGAACAGGAAGGGCAACCTGATCAAAAGACCACTGTGATTGGCTATCATAGTGGTCATATGATTCAAACTTGTTTCTCTTAACTCCTAATCATTAATAGAGACTGGGAGATGCCTATGACAGCATGGTCACTGTGCTGGGAGCATGCTCTCAGCACAGAAGCCTGGGCCATCCACAATCACATAAGTGCAGCATGTGGGCATATGCGTTATAAGGATGGAAAGAGATTAAATTCAAAATTGCGCCCGCACGTGGAATGGCAACACTTTTACCCTTAAAAAACTCCATAGGCGACGTTTAAAATATTCTACAGGTTGCATGTTTTGAGTTACAGAAGAGGTCTTGGGAAAGAATTATTGCTCTTGCTCTAACGATTATGGCGATACCTCACATGTGTGGTTTGAACACCGTTCTCATATGTGGGTGCACATTCTCATATGTGGGTTCGCTTCTGCACATTAAAAAAAAAATGTATTATTTATTTTACCTTTTATTTTTACACCTGTTTTTTTTTTTTTTAATTGTGTCACTTTTATTCCTATTACAAGGAATGTAAACATCCCTTGTAAGCCCTTGTACACACGGTCAGACATTCCGACAACAAAATCCGTCTGATTTTTTTCCGACGGATTTTGTCCGAAACTGGTGTTGCATACACACTGTCGGACAAAGTTGTCGGAAAATCCGATTGTTCAGAACGTGATGATGTTCAGGCCTTGCGACGGGACAACGTTGCGGCTAGTAGCCAATAGCTTTGGTGTCGTAATTTGATCTGAGCATGCGTGGCACTTTGTCCGATCAGAATTCTCTACAAACGATCGGACAAAGTCCGATCGGATCATGTTGTCGGAAAATTTTATAGCCCAAGCTCTCAAACTTTGTCGGTTGGATAGTCTGATGGAAACAGTCCGATGGAGCCCCCACACGGTCGGATTATCCGACAACATGGTCCGATCGGACATTTTCCGTCAGAATATCCGACCGTGTGTACAAGAGCTTATAGGAAAAAAAAGCATGACAGGACCTCTTAAATATACGATCTGGGGTCAAAAAGGCCTCAGATCTCATATTTACACTAAAATGCAATAAAAAAAAAATGTCCCTTTAAGAGCTATGGGCGGAAGTGACGTTTTGATGTCGCTTCCTCGCTGCAGTGATATTGAGACGGGTGGGGGCCATCTTCACTTGTCTCCATGTCACACAAGGGACAACATCCGTTCAGCTGCTGATGGCTCCGGTAAGCGGCGAAGGGCACCGTAGGGGGGCCGCCGATAAAAGTGATCTCGTGGCGAATCAGCCACAGAGACCACTTTTATCTTAAAGTAGACCACCCGCTGAAGAAGAGGATACCGTAGTTATGGTAGCTAGCTGCTGCCATAACAATGATATTCCTCTTCAAATTACTAATGTATAACGACAGTGGGCGGTCCGGAAGTGGTTAAAAAATGTCTAATGTTGAACTTAAGAAAAAACACCAAATTTACAGTAGAAACACGTATTTATTTTGCCTGATAAAGGATTTGTTATTCTATTCAGCAGGTTTCATGATTCAGCCTCCCCGCCACACAGCGCAGTCCGATTCTGGAGTTCTACTGCAGCAGCAGCTCAGCCTAATCAAGAACACACCCCCAGCCTCCTGGATTGGACGGTGCAGGAGCAGCAACACACTGACAAAATCATTCCTATGCTCTCAATGCTCTATCACAGTCATATGTGCAATATATATGTTTACTACGTTTAAAATTTGTTTGAAAAATCCTTCGAATTTTTGTTTAGCCTAAACACATTATAAGTCCACACATACAGTTTCTTCCTCCAGTAGAACATGGAGTTGGGGTCTAATGGCTAATCCCTTTCTCCCAAAACACAAAAACAAACTGATAGAATGGTTGGTTCCATCAAGTTAACTTTGTACTCTGTGTGCATACAGTGGTGTGAAAAAGTGTTTGCCCCCTTCCTCATTTCCTGTTCCTTTGCATGTTTGTCACACTTAAGTGTTTCGGAACATCAAACCAATTTAAACAATAGTCAAGGACAACACAAGTAAACACAAAATGCAATTTGTAAATGAAGGTGTTTATTATTAAATGTGAAAAAAAATCCAAACCATCATGGCCCTGTGTGAAAAAGTGATTGCCCCCCTTGTTAAAACATACTATAACTGTGGTTGTCCACACCTGAGTTCAATTTCTCTAGCCACACCCAGGCCTGATTATTGCCACACCTGTTCACAATCAAGGCATCACTTAAATAGGAGCTGCTTGACACAGTAAGGTCCACCAGAAGATCCTTAAAAGCTACACATCATGCCGAGACCCAAAGAAATTCAGGAACAATTGAGAAAGAAAGTAATTGAGATCTATCAGTCTGGAAAGGGTTATAAAGCCATTTCCAAAGCTTTGGGAATCCAGCGAACCACAGTGAGAGCCATTATCCACAAATGGCGAAGACATGGAACAGTGGTGAACCTTCCCAGGAGTGGCCGGCCGCCCAAAATTACCCCAAGAGCGCAGCGACGACTCATCCAAGAGGTCACAAAAGACCCCACAACAACGTCCAAGGAACTGCAGGCCTCACTTGCCTCAGTTAAGGTCAGCGTTCATGCCTCCACCATCAGGAAAAGACTGGGCAAAAATGGCCTGCATGGCAGAGTTCCAAGGAGAAAACCACTGCTGAGCAAAAAGAACATCAAAGCTCGTCTCAATTTCTCCACAACACATCTTAATGATCCCCAAGACTTTTGGGACAACATTCTGTGGACCGATGAGACAAAAGTGGAACTCTTTGGAAGGTGTGTGTCCAAGTATATCTGGCGTAGAAGGAACACTGCATTTCATAAAAAGAACATTATACCAACAGTAAAATATGGTGGTGGTAGTGTGATGGTCTGGGGCTGTTTTGCTGCTTCAGGACCTGGAAGACTTGCCGTGATAAAAGGAACTATGAATTCTGCTGTCTACCAAGAGATCCTGAAGGAGAATGTCCGACCATCTGTTCGTGTACTCAAGCTGAAACGAACTTGGGTTCTGCAGCAGGACAATGATCCTAAACACACCAGCAAGTCCACCACAAAATGGCTGAAGAAAAACAAAATGAAGACTTTGGAGTGGCCTAGCCAAAGTCCGGACCTGAATCCTATTGAGATGTTGTGGTATGACCTTAAAAAGGCCGTTCATGCTCGAAAACCCTCTAATGTAACTGAATTAGGACAATTCTGCAAAGATGAGTGGGCCAC
Source organism: Lithobates pipiens (assembly GCF_037356315.1). Classification (NCBI taxonomy): domain Eukaryota; kingdom Metazoa; phylum Chordata; class Amphibia; order Anura; family Ranidae; genus Lithobates; species Lithobates pipiens. Next base: position 560,197,813 of record NW_027507764.1, on the reverse strand, counting down.
AATTCCTCCAGGACGCTGTAAAAGCCTCATTGCACGTTATCGCAAACGCTTGGTTGCAGTTGTTGCTGCTAAGGGTGGCCCAACCAGTTATTAGGTTTAGGGGGCAATCACTTTTTCACACAGGGCCATGATGGTTTGGATTTTTTTTCACCTTTAATAATAAACACCTTCATTTACAAATTGCATTTTGTGTTTACTTGTGTTGTCCTTGACTATTGTTTAAATTGGTTTGATGTTCCGAAACACTCAAGTGTGACAAACATGCAAAGGAACAGGAAATGAGGAAGGGGGCAAACACTTTTTCACACCACTGTATATATATTAATATTAGGGCTGTGGAAATTACGATTAATTCCTCGATTAATCCTTAATTTTTTTGATCAATCAAAATTTTTTTGATCGGTACTCACCTCTCCCCTGGCTTCCGGGTCTTCAGGGAGTTCTGCTGGAGATCCGGTGAAGTCACGGACATCGACATCACCGGACTCCTCCCCCCTTCCCCAAGTGCCTCCGTCTGCTAACGAAGGGAAGGGGGAGGAGTCCGGTAACGGCGAAGTTCTGATTGAACGATAACGCCTACGATGGAGGAGCTACGCATGACGTCTCCCGCTGCTGCCCTACAGAACTAACGCGATTGTCGGCTTTACATGCTGTGTTTTTATCATCTTTATGTGAGTAGTTTGTGTTTGAACACAAAAATTAAATCTTATACTTAAAGCAGAGGTCCACCCTAAAGTGAACCTTCCGCTCATTGGAACCCTCCCCCCCTCCGGCGCCACAATTGGCACCTTTCAGGGGGGAGGGGGGTGCAGATACCTGTACAGTACAGGTATCTGCACCCACTTCCGGCGTAGATTCTGCAGAAGGTACGCCCCTTTCCGCAGAATCTACGCCCCTTTCCAAAAGTCCCCCGCTGCCTGCTGGGAAACACACGAATCCCAGAGACAGCGGGGACCATCCTTATTGCTCAGCGCGACCCACGCATGCGCAGAAGGGAACCGGGAAATGAAGCCGAAAGGCTCCACTTCCTGATTCCCATACCCAAGATGGCGGCGGCAGCACCCGAGAGACGATCGAGAGATTGGCTTCGGGTGACGACATCGCGGGCGCGCTGGGCGGGTAAGTGTCACTATTTTAAAAGTCAGCAGCTGCAGTATTTGTAGCTGCTGGCTTTTAAAGAAAAAAAAAACGGCGGACTCCCGATCTTTTCTTTCTACCCATGACCTGGCGTCCTTGCTGAGATCTAAGGAGACGTGAGAGAAGTTTATGGTCCGTGTTAACCCTTTTGATACCCGCTTGCATGACCACCTGTTTGCACAGGGTTCCATGCCATAAGGGGAGAGTGATTAGTTAGACCGGAGGTGGAGGGATTGTCACGCTACTGTGGAAAAAAAAATTACTTACGTCAGTGCTACAGTTTGAATTTAAAACATATTTGTGTGAACTGTGAAGTTAAGTCATGGATTGTGGAAACTAACCAGTGTCGGGTGATTGTATATGGTGTATACCACATTTACCACTGATTAATGCAGAGTTGCAATGCAAGGAGATCAGCTAAAAGTAGTTGGATCTGTATGTGTGTTATAGTTAATCAAAATTAGTAAATTCATCGATTAAAAATAAAAAGATTAATCGAACACGAAAATTTTAATCAGTAACAGCCAAAATATATATAGACAGGAACCTGCATGAACGATCTTAGACCCCTTTCACACTGGGGCGTTTTTCAGGCATTTTTCGGCCTTTTTCAGGCGCTTTAGTGTTAAAAAAAGCACCTGTAAAGCGCTTGAAAGAAGCCTCATCTGCAATCCCAATGTGAAAGCCCAAGTACTTTAAGAGCCCTTGCACAATGTCAGCGCCCCAAAAAACGCTTGTAAAGTGCTGCTTAAGCTAGCAGCTCTTTACCAGCGTTTTTCAAGCGCTATTGGGGCGCGTTTAACCCCTGCTAGTGGCCAGATAAAGGGTTAAAAGCGCCCACAAAGTGCTGCTGCCAAAAGAGCTTTGCAGGTGCTTTTCAGGCGCTTTTCAGGCATTTTGCAGGCGCTTTAGGAGTGGTGTCTTCAAAAGTGCTGCAAAGAAGCTGACTTTTTTTGACACCCTGCCAGCGCAGCGCCTCAGTGTGAAAGCACTCTGGCTTTTACATTGGGATTGCAGGTGTGGCTTCTTTCAGGTGCTTTACAGGTGCTTTTTTTTAAAGCTAAAGCACCTGAAAAATGCCCCAGTGTGAAAGGGGTCTTAATAGCCTTTTTTTTTAACCTGGCTTCCAATTTAATATTATTTGGAATTGTTTAAGTGTAAAATAGGTAACATAAAATATTAGTGAAACAATGAATTCCTCATCTTGGTATGAGAATTATGTGATGGGATCCCTTATGTAGGTCAGTGGAAAGGTAAATGGAAAGACATTACACTTCACTGTTGGCTGTCTATTAATGTCATTGTTTGCTGAAGAGAAAACAATTCCTGGGATTTCCCTAATGTTCCATCCTGCTGTGTAACAATGTTTGCCTACAGTGCCTTGGCAAGCAGCAGGAATTTGCTCTGTCCTAAGTAATAGATTACACCACTGAATCCAGGGCAGTCTGTCAACCCTGCAACCATCTCACAATCTTCTTTTACTAACCAAGATAACGATTATTCTGTTTGCAGTTGATCAAAGGAAACGTTGAGGGAATCAGTTTAAACCAGTACTCAACCAAATCAGTTGTATTTTTTGGATATAAGTCCTTCTTCATATGCTAAGTGACCGGTTACCAGAACAGAGATGGAACTCTAAAGCCTCATTTACACGATCGGATTGTTGGCCAACATAACCGTGGAATTTTGTCCGAAGGGCATTGGCTTAAACTTGTCTTGTATACACACAGCCACACAATTGTTGGGCAACAATTACGAACGTAGAGACGTACAAGACGTATTACGTGTTTTTTTTTTTTTAGCGCCATCCTTTGGGCTCCTTCTGCTAATTTTGTGTTAGTAGAAGTTCAGTGAATATTGATTTGCGCTTTTCATTTTGCATTTTTCATTTCGCACTTTTCATTTCGTGCTTTTCAGTTCGTTTCTGAACGGCAGTTCATCAACCAGACATGTTGCGGAATCGGAGGAGATAACATGTTATTTATTATTGCTTTGACATAATTTTTTTTATTGAATAATAATGATTTGATTTGGTATATTTTCTATATTTTTGGATGCATAGAATGCAATTTTTGGTTAAAGCGGGATTCCGCTCTTTTTTTTTTCTTACCTGTGTCACAGGTGGGCGACTGCTACCTTCGCTTAGCATCCACGTCCAACGTTTTTTTGACCCCCGGCGCGACGATTCTTTTCCTCGGGATGACTTTAAAAAAAGTGCTCTGGCGTTTTCCATTTTAAGTGTGGGCGTCTGAAGCCCACAGGCATTTACTTCCTGTATATCGATGACGCTCGGCTCCCAGCATGCTCCGCTCCATCTCGCGCATGCTCAGTGATAGCAGTGGTAATGGCAGATACAGCTGTCTGCCCACTTTAAAAATGGCAAATTCAGACACGCCCTCGTCACGTGACCGGCGTCCTAACGAAATCTCACGAGATTTCGCAATTTCATTGTCCCCCCATGGATTCTTGGGAAATAGCTTAGAAATTTCCCAGGGACCATTGCGAGGACGATAACCACGCCTACTCCCACGGGAGGACAACCCGGAAGTCAGCAGAAACATCTGAAATAAAAGGTAAGTAAAGAATATTTTTTTTTTTCAGGGTTCATTTAGGTAAGTATTCTATCTTGTGATTTTAATAATAGGAAGTTTAATTTTTAGGTACCAAACCGCTTTAAATTGTTCTATTGGCAGATAGCATGTCTAATTTTATTTGTTTAATTTTTTTAATGCACAATAAAAAAAATTGTGTAGAATAATACTTGGCTATGTGTTTTACTTCAAGTGACAGTTTGGGAGTAGGCAGTTACATTTAAAAAAAAATACAATGTGCAATTGACACCAACAAACATAGTTGTATCTTTGATCTTAAAAACTACGGGATAATGGTGTTGTGGTAGCTTGCACCAAAAAATAAAAAAAAATAACAAGCATAATAATATTATTCTTGATATCACTAGAATTAAAAAAGCCTTAGAAAATTAGTTTGCAATAAGTCCATCAGTATCACCAGCAAAGCAGCTTCATTATTATCCCATTAAAGAAGAAGAGAATTGTGCGCTGCATTTGGAGATTTCATAATTTGCCGCGTCACGAATGTTAATTCACCATTACGAACGCTAGTTTACAACACCGACCGCTTATGGCTTGTCCTTGCTTCCGAGCATGCGTGTTTTTACTTTGGATTTTTGTCCGACAGACTTGTGTACACACGATTGGAAAATCCGACAACACACATTTGTCTTCGGAAAATTTGAAAACCTGCCATCCAACATTTGGTGGCGGAAAGTCCGACAACAATTGTCCGATGGAGCGTACACACGGTCGGATTTTCCACCAACAGCCTGTCATCGAACATTTCCCGTCGAAAAGTCTGATCGTGGTGTACGAGGCTTTAGGTTACTTCCACGTTTGTGGGACCCGCAACAAAACCCAACTTAAAGTCCACATATTTGGCAGGTTGGTTTGTGAGGTGCGGGTGGTGTAGTAAAGTGTAATAACAAGAAAGAGTAGCAGATAGCCAGTAATTAGGATAGATGTGGATAGGTAGTAATTAAAACCACTTCCCCTCCGAAAGTATTACCCCCCTTCCTGACCAGGCATTGCATTACTTTAACCACTTAAGGACCTCCTCACGCCGATATACATTGCCCTTTAAGAGCCCAGCCATGGGTCACGCACGCACGACCTGGTCCTAAGCTCCGTGACCGCGGGACCCACGGACCTGATCGTCGCCGGTGGCCCACAATCGGTTCACAGAGCTGAAGAATGAGGAGAGGTAAGTGTAAACAAACTTCTCCCCGTGCTTCCTAGTTGCCTGTCACTGATCGTCTGTTCCCTGTCATAGGGAACGACAATCAGTGATGTCACACGCCAAGCCACGCCCCGTACAGTAAGAAACACATATTAGGTCACACTTAACCCCTTCACTGCCCCTAGTGTTAACCCCTTCACTGCCAGTGACATTTTTACACTAATCAATGCATTTTTAATTGCACTGATCGCTGTATTAATGCCAATGGTCCCAAAAATGTGTCAAAATTGTCTGACGTGTCTGCCGTAATGTCACAGTCACAATAAAAATCTCTAACATTACTAGTAAAAAAACATTTTTTAATAAATATGCCATAAAACTATCCCCTATTTTGTAGACGCTATAACTTTTTGCGCAAACCAATCAACGCTTATTGTGATTTTTTTTTTTTTTTACAAAAAATATGTAGATGAATACGTATCGGCCGAAACTGAGGAAAACATTTTTTTTTTGATATTTTTTGGGGATATTTATTATAGCAAAAAGTAAAAAATATTGAATTTTTTTCAAAATTATGCCCATTATGCTTTACCTTTGCAGGGAGACAAAGAGGAAGTAAACCCATCTTTAAGGTACCCATATAGCGCTGTCAATTTATGCAAGGCTCCCCACATTGCACACTCACATCGGTCCCTACACTCAAGGAGACCACAATCCAAGGTCCCCATTCATACAGTATACTAGGGCCAATTTGAACCAGCAAACCTTTTTACTGCTAGGCGAGAGTGCTACCCACTACACCACTGTGCCATCCCAAGTTATATTGTTTTAGATTTGAATGCAGCAAAGTGAACAAACAAAAGAAAAATATTAATCAATTGATTATAATGACTCTTTAACCACTTGCCGACCAGCCGCCGTCACTATACTGCGGCAGGTCGGCACGATCCCGTGAACCGTCGTAGCTGTATGTCAGTCCCTGTAAGCGGGCTAGCATAGGCGTGCCCATTGCACAGCGGGGTTGCAGATGCTCGTGACCAGTGGCCACGAGCGATCACGGGCACGAAAGGCAGAGCAGGGACGTGTGTGTGTAAACACACTCATCCCAGTTCTGTGAGGAGAGGAGAGAGAGATTGCGAGCTCCTACAAGCTGGGAACCACGATCTGTCATCTCCTATACTCAGTCTTATCCCCCCACAGTTAGAACACACACATAGGGAACGCAGTTAACCCCTGGATCGCCCCCTAGTGTTAACCCCTCCAATACCAGTGACATTTATACAGTAATCAGTGCATTTTTATAGCACTGATTGCTGTATAATTGTCAGTCGACCCAAAAATGTGTCAAAAGTGTCCGATGTGTCCGCCATAATGTTGCAGTCTCGATAGAAATCGCAGATCGCCGCCATTACTAGTAAAAAAATAATAATAAGACGCTATAACTTTTGTGTAACCCAATCAATATACGCTTTTTGCGATTTTTTTTTATTACCAAAATTATGTAGAAGAATACATATCAGCCTAAACTGAGAAAAACATTAGCTTTTTTAAAAAAAAATATTATGGATATTTATTACAGCAAAAAGTACAAAATATTGTGGGTTTTTTTTCAAAATTGTGGCGCTTTTTTTGTTTATAGCACAAAAAATAAAAAACACAGAGATGATCAAATACCACCAAAAGAAAGCTCTATTTGTGGGGGGAAAAAAAAGGACATCAATTTTGTTTGGGTACAATGTCACACGACCGCGCAATTGTCAGTTAAAGCGACGTAGTGCTGTATCACAAAAAATGGCCTGGTCATTGAGCAGCCAATTCTTCCATGGCTGAAGTGGTTAAATCACCTTTGGCTTAAAGTGGTAGTAAACCTCCAGATTTTTTTATTTTTTTTAAACCTGTAAGGCAAAAGGCATAATGAGCTAGTATACACTGCATACTAGCTCATTATGAAATACTTACTAGCTCATTATGAAATACTTACTTCTTTCTGGCAAGCTGGGAACTCAGAGCGCATGCTCCGCTGAAGTCAGCAGCTGCATGCAAAGAGGATTTTCCCTAAATCATACAGGTTTAGCAGATATTCTTTTTACCTACAGGTTTAACAAAAACAGCATTATTTCCAAATGGTGCTCTAATGCCGCGTAAACGCGGTCAGAATTTCGGCCAGCAAAAGACCGTTAAGAGCTTTTCATCGGAAAATGCGACCGTGTGTATGCTCCATCGGAATTTTGCTGGCTGAATTTCCGCCAGCAAAAGATTAAGAGCAGGGTCTCAATTTTTTCCAATGGAAAAAAGTTTCTAACGGCATTTACGATTGTGTGTATGCAATTTGGACGCGCAAAAAATTCATGACGAGACAGAAGTTATTGGCTACTGGCTACTGAACTTCCCTTTTCTAGTCCCGTCGTATGTGTTGTACAGCACCGTGTTCTTGACGGTCGGAAATTGTTGTGGCCATGTGTATGCAAGACAGCTTGAGCGAAATCCCGTCGGAAAAACCATCAGAGCTTTTTCCGACCAAGATTCTGATCGTGAGTATGCGGCATAATAACACACACGGTCTTTGATTTCAGCAATATGTGTAGTGAGAATTAGACTGGAATTCAATGCAAAATTTTATTCGAATTTCAGTCCGAATTTCTGAAATTCTGACAAATTTCGTTACGTTATTCAGAGCATTCGGTAAAATTTGTTTGTATCGTAATTTGGGTATTCGGGTATATCCGATTCTCCGAACCACATATGTCTAATCTTTATTGGGTTTATGGACCAAGGTCCAGGAATGTACAAAGTGTATAAAGAAAGAGAGTGCATGGTATACAGCCAAAGATCCAAAGAAGGAAAAAAAGTGTAAAACAATAACAACAAACAAACAACAATAAAACAATAATGATGAAGTTCCTGAGAGGTATTACAATAAGAGTATACAGTATATGCTATATCACAATCTACAGGATATGCAGAATGTGGGCGAGAGGAATATGAACATAACATCTCCGAGGCATATAGTGATAATAATAATGATAAGCTGGAGGTAGTGGGTTAGATTGTATTAAAGTCAACGGTCAGCTTGGCATGGATGCAAAACTCCATTATGTCACAAAGGAGTCAGGTGCCGTAGCAGAGACAAAAAGAAAAACAAAAAGAAAACAAAAACATATCAAGTAAGGTGACAAGAACTAGGTGGGAGTGCAGGGAATGAATGTATTTTACTGAACAAAAAAACTACATACACTGTTAGAAATTAGATCGAGAAAAAAAAAATGTCCATTGTACTCCTTTGAATTTTCTTATCACTACCTTTGAAATCCAAGGTTGATTTGACCTCACTAATGATTAGAAAATTGAATGAATGTTCTTAAAATGGAAAAAATTGAACAAATTATATTTTATTTCCAATACCTATTCATACACATATATTTTATAAGCATTTTTTTCTTATTGTCCTTACTCTCACTGGAGATAGTTTTGGTTGGATGTGGTTATTATGATTTCTGTATACTTTACATGTAGAAAATCCTTTCAATTGCTTATACAGCATATATAGTGATTTTTGTTTCCTCTTCTTCCTCCGCCTTGATTATTGTCAGAGCTTTAGATATAAATTTGTCTATAAAATTGACATGCTCCTGAGGAAGCGGGGGGTTCCCACAAAACGCGTAACCCACTTGTAGAGCTGTCCTTGGATCTTTGAAAGTGATAAGCTCCGAACTATCTAAAGGACCCTTTCTCCTTTTTTTCTATATATACTTTTATGGAAATGTTTTTTTGTTTTTTTTAAACTATGTTGTTTTTATTGTGAAATTTAAGTGTGGTTCTCATTAATAAAGTTCCTGTTCTGTTCCAAAATGAAAGAAAAATTGCATATACACAGGGGCATTGCTAGGTCTACAAAAGATCTGGGGCTAGAGCCCATAGCAGCGTAGTAAAGAAAGTCATACGCTTGGGTGGGCATATACATGTATATACAGTAATATACGTGTGTGTGTGTATGTATATATCCCCAGAGAGCCCCCCACTTACATCAGGATCCCCAGAGAGCCCCCCCTTACATCAGGGTCCCCAGAGAGCCCCACACTTACATCAGGGTCCCCAGAGAGCCCCACACTTACATCAGGGTCCCCAGAGAGCCCCGCACTTACATCAGGGTCCCCAGAGAGCCCCGCACTTACATCAGGGTCCCCAGAGAGCCCTGCACTTACATCAGAGTCCCAAACCCCCCCACTTACATCAGGGTCCCCAGAGAGCCCCGCACGTACATCAGGGTCCCCAGAGAGCTCCGCACGTACATCAGGGTCCCCAGAGAGCTCCGCACGTACATCAGGGTCCCCAGAGAGCCCTGCACTTACATCAGGGTCCCCAGAGAGCCTTCACTTACATCAGGGTCCCCGGAGAGCCCCGCACGTACATCAGGGTCCCCAGAGAGCCCCCACTTACATCAGGGTCCCCAGAGAGCCCCGCACTTACATCAGGGTCCCCAGAGAGCCCTGCACTTACATCAGGGTCCCCAGAGAGCCTCCCCTCCCCTTGGAGACCCCTGAAGAGACTCTTGGCTATGGGCCCCAGATTCGTGGCTATAGCCCCAAAAGCCAACCCCTAGCAACGCCACTGTATATACATAATGTATGTCCAGCTTTAGTCCCAGCCAGTGGAATATACTTCTGCTCCTATGTGCCAAGTTATGAGATCCCTGAGAGCTGATTTCCCTCGGATGCAAAATAAATAGGCAGTCTCAGGGGCAGACTCGCCGCAAGATCACTTTTATCGGGGGTGGGAGAGGGCCCTCCCACCACGCTCCAGTAGCGCTTGTCAGAGACACCGGTAGTGGAGGAGCCAATCGCATCCTCTCTCGTGCTTGGCTGGCTCCAGAGTATTGACTGGCGGAAGCAACGTCAAACATCACTTCCGCCCAATGCTCTTAAGGCCGGGTTCACACCGCTGCGATGCGGGAATGCCGCGAATCCGCAGCGTTTTCCCGCATCGCATGACTCCCGCCGGCAGTTCACACTGCCCTATGCGGACGGCTGGGAGTGTCAATGATATGTTAATGACACCCCCAGATACGTCCGCATATCGCAGTGCGATCTGCCGACTCGCACAGGAATCGGATCGCATGGTGTGAACCCCCATGCGATCCGATTCTGTTGCGGACCAAAAAAAGGGTCCCGTGCGAGTTTGCTGCGGGAGCGATGCGAATTCAGCCATACTATCTGTATGGCTGAACTCGCATCGCTACGGAGATCGGATGTGATTTGCGGTGCGAATCACATCCGGATCTCCCCCCGCAGCAGTGTGAACCCGGCCTAAAGGGGAAAATTTTATTTTTTTCAAATCAAATGTTTTTTTTTATTACATTTTTGTGTTTTTTTATTGCATTTTAGTCTTTTTGACCCCAGATCTCATATTTAAGAGGTCCTGTCATGCTTTTATTCCATTACAAGGATTTTTACATTCCTTGTAATAGGAATAAAAGTGAGCCAAATTTTTTTTGGGGAAAAGGACAGTGTCCCGCCGAGCTCACGTCCAGAAGTGAATGCCTATGCGAGTAGCGCCCGCATATGAAAACGGTGTTCAAACTACACATGTGAAGTATCGTCACGATCATTAGAGGGAGCTCAATAATTCTAGCCCTCCTCTGTAAGTAAAAACTGGTAACCTGTAGAAATTTTTAAACATCGCTTATGGAGATTTTTAAAGGTAAAAGTTTGTCGCTATTCCACAAACGGGCGATTTTGAAGCGTGACATGTTGGGTATCAATTTACTCAGCGTAACATTATCTTTCACACTATAAAAAAAAAAACTGGGCTAACTTTACTATTGTCTTATTTTTTCATTCAAAATCATTCATGAATTAATTCCAAACAAAGTGCGCTTGTAGGACCACTGCACAAATACGCTGTGACAGAAAGTATTGCAACAACCGCCATTTTTTCTCTACGGTCTTAGCCAATATATATATAATGTTTTATGGGTTCTAAGTAATTTTTGAGTAAAAAAATTACTTCATCTTAAAAAAGTTGTTATTACAAAAACATATATAAGACATACTAGGGCTCTAGCCCTTTAAAAACCTAGACAATTGTTCCCATACATAATGCCAAAACCATTGCAGACACCCCTGAGTTTCTATCCCGCATGTAGTATCATATGTATAACGAATAATGATGTAAACTCAGATTTAATGTAAATTGCAGCAGGAAATTAAAACCCGCCCACTGACGCATTTTGCCTATATTGGCTTCTTCAAGGGATTTAGGGAATGGGTGTGGTTTTAGAGCAAGATTCATGTGAAAAGCAGAACGTTTAGCGATGTTGAAAGAGATGCAATTACTCCCCACTCTAATGCTGGTCAAAGAAATGTGCAGATGCAATTGGACAAGGTCAAAAACGGCCCAACCTCCCAGCCTCAGATGACCCCAACAGACAGGGAGCAAACGCCAGGAAATATCCATAGAAAGTACAAGCCGGCAACTCGACAGCTTCTCCATAGAAAATATTAATTTATGCATTACAGCAATAAAATCATCCAAAAATGCTGATGTGTTTTGGCCTTAGGCCTTCATCAAAAGCATGATGAAAGCCTAAGGCCGAAACGGGTCAGTATTTTTGGATTATGTTATTGCTGTAATGCATAAATTAATATTTTCTATGAGTTGCCGGCCTGTACTTTCTACGGATCTTTTGTTAGCTTAATAACCAGAGCACCGACTATGCTACACACCAACTATACTATATAGTGGTTGAGCTTGGGTGAGTTTTTCTGTAGCAAACGCCAGGAACCATGGACTCATTTGGTGAAACACCCAAAATTTGTGCTAATAAAACAGAGTTACATGTGTCTCCTACATGTGTCCACAACACATGAATGCAGAACCTCAATTAGCAAATCACCCCTTTTGTATGTAGGTAGCCATGAGGTTCCAAAAAAAGGTCTGCAACAGAAAAGAACAAACACTGAGGGGTCACCAAACTAGCGCAAGGCCTGGAAAAGCATGCCTCCATATGGATCGCTTTGCATTACCCAATGCATAATGTGAATGGCCCGGTAGGGTTAAATTTTTTCATCTAATGCCGCGTACACACAAACTGACTTTTCGACAGACTAGGTCCCACGGTCTTCCCAACGGACTTTCGTTGGAGCTTCGACAGACTTTCCAAACGAACGGACTTGGCCACACACAATCACACCAAAGTCCGACGGATTTTAACGTGATGACGCTTGACCGGACTAGAATAAGGAAGTTCATAGCCAGTAGCCAATAGCTGCCCTAGCCATCGTTTTTTGTCCGTCGGACTAGCATACACACGAACGGATTTCTCCATAGGAACTGGGTTCCGGCGGAGTTCTGGCGAAAAAATTTGAAACATGTTCTATTTCTAAACTCTGTCAGATTTTTGGACAGCAAAGGTCCGATGGAGCCCACACACGATCGAATTGTCAGACGAATTTGTTCCGTCAGACCTTTGCTGTCAAAGTCCAGTTGTGTATACGTGGCATTACAGTAATAGTGTGATTGGTGATGTCATCACTACTTCACGAGGCTTTGATGAGAAGTCCACTTTAAAGGACAGAGAGCACAGCAAAGATAAAACTAGAAAAAATGAATCAGACCGATACTATATGTCACTTTATTTGGACAGTGGTACCGGCTCTCTTAGTCATTTCCTCCCATCAAACAAAACGAGTGAGGATTGAAATGATGCCAGAGATTAACAATCCGTTTTGTCCAAAAAGGAAATATTTAATCAGTGACTGTGCTAACCCAAATTGTACCGTCTCTATATAGACGAGGCTTCGATATTCTAACAAACCTTGGTCATAACGGGCTATCTACGAATCAAAACACAGGGCAATGAATCATAAACGGTGGAGAAGATAGTGTTCTTCCATTAAACAATGCCTTGGCTTCAGTATAAAACATTACAGATGAAATGAGTCATGATAGTAATTTGGGTGGGATTGATTGTTTATATTTCAGTGCTAATTTAACCACCTCAATAAAGGGCACTTTCACCCCCTTCCTGCCCAGGCCATTTTTCAGCGCTCTCACACTTTGAATGACAATTGCGCAGTTATGCTATACTGTAACCATGTGACATTTTTATAATTTTCTTCACATGAATAGAGCTTTCCTTTGGTGGTATATAATCACTCTTGGGTTTTTTATTTTTTCCTAAAAAAAAAAAAAAAGACCAAATAAATAAAAAAAAATTTAGTTTCTGTCAGTAAATTTTGTAAATAAGTAATCTTTCTTCTTCACTGATGGGCGCTGATGAGGTGGCACTGATGGGCACTGATAGGCTGCACTGATGGGCACTGATGAGGTGGCACTTATGGGCACTGATGAGGCAGCACTGATGGGCACTGATTAGATGGCACTGGTGAGGAGGCACGAATATGCCGCACTTATGGGCACTGATAGGTGGCAATGATATGTGGCACTAATGAGCACTGATAGGTGTCACTGGGCACACATAGGTGGCACTAGTGGGCACAGATAGGCAGCACTGGTGGTCACAGATAGGCGGCACGGATAGGGGCCACTGATGGGTGCCATTGATGGGCACTGATCGGCAGTGATGGGCAGCACTGATAGCCAGCACTGACTGACTGACATCACTAATGGCCACTGATTGCTAGCACTTGTGGGCAGTGGGCACAGATTGTTGCCAATTGTGAGCACTGGTTGGCACTGATTACTGGCAGCGGTGGGCAATCATTGCTGGCACTGGTGGACACTTAATTGTAATCAGGGCACTGATTACATACCTAGCTGTCCCCTTTGAGGAGATTCTGCTGATTGGCTCTCCTCTCCTCATGCTGTGTCAGTGTGACTGGCTGTGATTGGACAAAGCCGATCACATGGTTAAAACCATGGCTCTTTACACAGATCGGGGTTGCTTATGAAAACTGGGAACAAAGGTATTTATGTTTTATTATATCTATACACAAATTTTTTTGCCTTTCATTTCTATTTTGAACGGAATGGGTTGTTTTACAAGGTGAGGGTTTACATTCACTTTAAAGTGGTTGTAAACCCTTACAAACCACTGTGACCCATCAGGGTTTACTTCCTCTTTAAGTGCTTCTGTAGTTACCAGTACATCACCACATGTATTTTATATATGCAAGCAGTGTAAGTACCTGTGTGAGTTACTGCCAGTTTAACGCCATTTAATACTATGTGCGTTACTGCCAGTTTAATGCCATATAGTTTTGTGTGTGTTACTGCCAGTGTAACACCATATACAGGTAGTTGTGTGTGTTACTGGTAGTTTAACGCCATATCGGTTTGTGTGAGTTACTGCCAATTTAACGCCATATCGCTTTGCATGCGTTACTGCCAGTTTAACGCCATATAGTTCTGTGTGCTTTACTGCCAGTTTAACGCCATATAGTTTTGCATTGATTAAAGTCCATCTATGTACAGATTGCAACTTCTTCTTTACATTTGCTTATAAGCACCGCCCTGTCCCTCCCAATAATATCTGAGAGGACAACCAGGAGGGGCAGACGTTCCCTTGGCACTGTAAGGGGGCCAGCAACAAAGGGCTTAATTTCCTCTGTTTAGTGAGTTTGCCTGTGCTATCCAACCACAGCATGCAGAGGAGGTGGTGGACTGGCTTACTAAACCTTCCTCATCCTCTGTCACACAAGTAGAGACACATGTACAGTCCCCTGCAGTTGCCAGAGTGGATACATTTGTCCACATCTATTCCTGCCATAACCCCAACATCAGCCATTGAGGAGTGAGCTGGGTTATTTGACCACAGTGTCAGCCACTTGCATCTTGATGATGCCCAGCCATTACTGGATTCCGATGTTGGTTCTGAGGTTGAGGATGACAGGAACATGAGCCTAGAGAGAGGGAGGAACACTGGTAGACAAATTGGCATTCATGTGTCCCAAAGCCGCAGTGTATTGCCAAGTTGTCTCCAGTGGTGATGATGAAGATGGAGGAGATGGAGATGATGATGATGAGGTTACTGATGAGTAGGGATGAGCTTCGTGTTCGAGTCGAACATACGTTCGACTCGAACATCGGCTGTTCGCCCGTTCGGCGAATTCCGAATGTTATGGGCTGTTCGCGACAAATTCGTGTGGCGCTCACGGCCCACAATGCACTGCGTTATCGCAGTGCATTGCTGGCTCATGATTGGCCAAGCATGCACTGTGACCCCGCATGCTTGGCCAATCACAGCGCCAGCAGCGAGGAGAGCCATGATTGGCCACAGGCAGTATGCCTGTGGCCAATCATAGCTCAGGCTGTGTAGTACACGCCCCACACTATATAAGGCCGCCAGCGGGCCGGCCTAGTGTAGTGTGTTGGCGTCTGAAGCAGTTAGTGGGTGTTCTGTGTACCTTCAACACAGTACACACCGATCGTTTTCGGCCGATTTTCGATCTTGCTGTTGTGTAGTGGTTGTTGTCTGTGTGCCCTGACTGCAGTATACACCGCTATATTCACCTCACCTATATAGCTAGTGATCTATCTTTTATAATAGAGCTTGCAGTCAGTAGTGTTAGGAGCTTGTGCGTGCTGTCTGAGTGCTCTGTACCCAGTACACACCGCTATATCCACCTACATAGCTCTTCTCTATTTGAGCCCACTTGCCATCTGCAGGAGTTATTAGAAGTTGTGTGTGCCTCCAGCACAGCACAGTATACATCTGTATATACCCCTTTATCTCTGGTGTTCTATAAAAAAGGCATCTGCAGGAGTTAGTGGGTTTTTTGTGCCTCCAGCACAATATACACCTGTATCTACCCTTTATTGCTGTTCTCTAATAGAGCCATCTGCAGGGCTTAGTGGGTGTTGTGTGACTCAATTACAGTATACCCCTTTATCTCTGGTGTTCTATAATAAAGGCATCTGCAGGAGTTAGTGGGTGTTGTGTGACTCCAGCACAATATACACCTGTATCTACCGTTTATTGCTGTTCTCTAATAGAGCCATCTGCAGGGCTTAGTGGGTGTTGTGTGACTCCATTACACTGCTGTTTTACCCAACTCCCTTCAGGCCATTACCATGTCTGGAAGGCCAGCAAGGAGAGGCAGACAGGCGCGAGGCGATAAAAGAGGGCAAGCAGGCTCTGTGTCTAGAGACAACAGTGCTGGTCGTGGACGCGGTGCATTGTCATCAGCACGTGGCCATGGGACACGCTTGTCCTTCTTTTCGGCAGCTGGACATGTTGAACCGCAACATGCCAACGACTTGGTAGAGTGGATGACCAAGCCCTCTTCATCCTCCTCATCCTCTCTCACCCAGTCTCAGGGTACTAGCAAAGTAGCTGCCAACGCATCGTCTTCCCTCCTCTCAATGTCATCATCAGTGACTTCTTCCCTAGACCCACCACGTCCTCCTGAGGAGTCTCCTGAACTCTTTGAGCACAGTGTTGGGTACATGCTCCAGGAGGATGCCCAGTGTTTTGTGGGCTCTGATGATGACACTCAGCTAGAGGAAGGCAGTAGCGTGAGCGCAGATAGAGGGGATGCTCAAGAAGGACAGCAATCTGGCAGTCATGTTCCACAAGCTGCAGCATACTGCCAGGTTTGCTACAGCGATGAAGAGGGAGGGGATGATGAGGGCACTGACTCCACGTGGGTGCCTGGAAGGAGAGAGGAGGAGGAGGCACATGTCCAACGAGGCAGGATGCCCTCCGGGGGCCAGCTTAGGGGCAGCACACCGACTGAATCACACCGCAGAGCTCTGCCTGTGCAGGGCGCTGCCTCTGCGCGTTATTCTAAAAGTTCTTTGGTGTGGGCCTTTTTTGAGACGAGTGCATCAGATCGCACCGCTGCTATTTGCAACATATGTCTCAAGCGTATCTCGCGTGGCCAAAACATCAGCCGCTTGGGCACCACATGCTTGACCAGACATATGTTGACCTGCCATGCAGCTCGTTGGCAAGCGTACCTCAAAGACCCACACCAAAGAACAAAGCGGACCTCTCCTTGCTCCTCATCAGCTGGCATCTCCAACCCCACTAGACCTTCAGTCCTCTCTGAAACCTGCTCTGAGAGGAATGAAGGTGTAGAATTAGGTGTGTCACAGCCAAGTGCTTCTGGGAACTCTGCTAGCGGTACATCCACGTCAGATTATAGCAGGCAAATGTCCCTGCCCCAGCTGCTGGACCGGCGAAAGAAGTTCACTCCCAGCCATCCACATGCCCAGCGGTTGAATGCTAGCTTGGCTAAATTGCTAGCACTTCAACTGCTGCCTTTTCAGTTGGTAGACTCTGCCCCCTTCCGTGAGTTTGTACAATGTGCGGTTCCTCAGTGGCAGGTTCCCAAACGCCACTTTTTCTCACGGAAGGCGATTCCGGCTCTCTACAGGCATGTGGAAGGCAATGTCCTTGCCTCGCTGGACAGGGCGGTCAGTGGTAAGGTGCATATTACCGCTGACTCATGGTCCAGCAGGCATGGACAGGGACGTTACCTGTCTTTCACGGCCCATTGGGTCACTCTTCTGGCAGCTGGGAAGGATGCAGGACAAGGTGCAGTAGTGTTGGAGGTTGTTCCGCCACCACGCCTCCAAAATGCTACTATTGGTTGTGACACACCTCTCTCCTCCACCCCCTCCTCTTCTTCTTCCTCCATGGCCTCTTCCAGTGCTCTGTCCTCAGAACCAGCGGTGCTTCGTAGGCGTTCCAGGGGCTAGGCAAGTACGCAGGCAAAACGATGCCATGCCGTGCTTGCGCTGGTTTGTTTGGGGGACAGGAGCCACACTGGGGCGGATGTTTTGTCAGCTCTGCAGGGGCAGGCCGAGAGGTGGTTGACGCCACGCCAGCTTAAGCCAGGAATGGTGGTTTGTGACAATGGCACCAACCTCCTCTCCGCCCTCCGACAGGGACAACTGACCCATGTGCCCTGTGTAGCTCACGTCCTTAACCTGGTGGTGCAGCGGTTCTTGGGCAGGTACCCAGGCTTACAGGATGTCCTGAAGCAGGCCAGGAAAGTCTGTGTGCATTTCCACCGATTATTTAATGCCTGTGCTCGGCTGGCTGAGCTCCAAAAGGAGTTGAACCTGCCCAAGAACCGCCTTATATGTGACATGCCCACCAGGTGGAACTCAACGTTGGCCATGCTGCAGCGGCTGCACACGCAGCAGAGGGCCATCAATGAGTACCTGTGCGACTA
This sequence comes from Lithobates pipiens, assembly GCF_037356315.1. NCBI lineage: Eukaryota > Metazoa > Chordata > Amphibia > Anura > Ranidae > Lithobates > Lithobates pipiens. The sequence continues at coordinate 560,179,781 of NW_027507764.1, read as the reverse complement.
CGGCACCAGGACAGTGTCAGGGGAGCTCGGTTTTTTCTCACCACGCCAGTGGGGCATGATCAGGGATGCATGCACTGTCCTGTCACCGTTTGAGGAGGCCACAAGGACGGTGAGCAGTGACAGTGCATGCATCAGTGACACTGTACCTCTTGTCCACCTCTTGGAGCATACGCTGCGTGGAATAATGGACAGGGCACTTGAGGCAGAACAGAGGCAGGAAGAGGAGGACTTCCTTGCCTCTCAAGGCCCCCTTTATCCAGACAGTGTTCCTGCTGTGCCACCCATCACACAGGAAGAGGATGAGGAGGAGGAAGAGGAGGAGGAGGATGATTGTGTCAGCATGGAGGTGGAGGCTGGAACTCAGCAGCAGCAGCAGTCTTGTAGGGATGATTTACAGTCCCAAGAAACACGTGGACTTGTACGTGGCTGGGAGGAGGTAGCTGCGGATCATGTTGTCCTTAGTGACCCAGAGGACTCCGGACCGAATGCCTCAGCTAACCTACGCTGCATGGCCTCCCTGATCCTGCAAAGCCTGCGGAAGGATCCTCGTATTCTTCAGATCAAGGAGAGGGACCATTACTGGCTGGCCACTCTCCTTGATCCACGGTACAAGGGTAAGGTTGCCGACCTTATCTTGCCATCGCAGAGGGAGCAGAGGATGAGACATCTCCGTGAGGCCTTGCAGAAAGGTCTGTGCAACGCGTTCCCAGAGACTGGGAGGTTACAAACTCCTGGTCCTGGACAACGTGTTGCTGAGGCATCGGTCAGAAGGAGCGGTGGAGAAGGTGGCCGTCTGACTGATGCTTTCAGACAATTTTTTAGTCCGCAGCCCCAAGGTATGATCGGTTCCAGCACCCATCGCCAGCGTCTGATTTACATGGTGCAGGAATACCTAGGGGCAAGGTCAGACTTGGACACCTTTCCCACCGAAAATCCTCTGGCTTACTGGGTCTTGAGGATGGATCACTGGCCAGAGCTTGCACAGTATGCAATTGAGCTACTGGCCTGTCCTGCATCCAGCGTTCTTTCGGAACGCACCTTCAGTGCTGCTGGTGGCTTTCTTACCGATCACAGGGTGCGCCTGTCCACCGAATTAGTTGATCGACTGACCTTCATCAAGATGAATCAGTCTTGGATCACCCACAGCTACCAAGCACCTGAAGCTGATGTAACACAATCATTTTTTTTGATATATCACATCCCTTCAAGACTGCCTATGCTGATGCTGAGTGACTGTCCTGTTATGTTGATTGTCTATCCTCTTCCTCCTCCGCTGATATGTTGGAAGAACATTTCTGGTTCTGGGTGATGCCTAAGGCCCAATTTTTCTGCCCCTGTTTAACAGGGGCGTTTAATTAAAATTTTTGATGCAATGCTTTGCAGTAGGGCTAATTCCTGCAATAAAACTAGAGTATATGGAAGAGGTTGCAGTGTGGTGGCACCAGCACCAGTGCCTAAGGCCCAATTTTTCTGCCCCTGTTTAACAGGGCGATAATTACAATTTTTGATGCAATGCTTTGAAGCAGGGCTAATTCCTGCAATAAAACTAGAGTATATGGCAGAGGTTGCAGTGTGGTGGCACCAGTGCCTAAGGCCCAATTTTTCTGCCCCTGTTTAACAGGGCGTTTAATTACAATTTTTGATGCAATGCTTTGCAGCAGGGCTAATTCCTGCAATAAAACTAGAGTATATGGGAGAGGTTGCAGTGTGGTGGCACCAGCAGTGCCTAAGGCCAAATTTTTCTGCCCCTGTTTAACAGGGACATGTAATTACAATTCTTGATATAATATTTCACAGGAGGGCCCCTTCCTGTGCCCACTCAGAGTAACGGTGAGGACTTATAGTGTTGTGGCACCAGCACCACAACCACCAAAGGTAAATTTTTCTACCACTGTTCAACAATGGCATGTAATTACAATTCTTGATATAATCGTTCACAGCAGGGCGCTCCAGCGCCCACCAAGAGTCACTTTGAGGGCTTACAATGTTGTGGCAAAACCAACACCTTGTTCCGCCATTTCTGCAGAGCATATAGGGCAGGCCCCTACTTTCAAACATCCAATTTACAAACATCTCCTACTTGCAAACGGAAGGAGACAACAGCAAGTGAGATGAAAAAAGATGGACGACAAAACAAATTATACAGGGGTGATAACCCTTCCCTATGTTTTCCAAAAAGCTTAAAAATAGTTTTTTTGACTGGAGCGACACTTTAAAAATGTACCAGTTGAAAATTACAAACAGATTCAACTTAACACAACAAACCTACACAGTCCCTGTCTTGTTTGCACCGCCTGTATACTGCTGTTCTGAGTATATAGGGCCTGGGGGCCACACGCATTTCCTTTTTTTAATATGGGTACAGGGTTCCCCTTAATATGCGTACAAGACCCAAATAGGCTGGTAATGGGCAGGGAGGGCTACCCATGCCATTTTTCTCAATGATTTTCAACCATATTGCAGGAACCAGATATAACATTAAAACCGCAAGCAGTTTTAAATGGTGTTATTTCCGTTTAATGTAATTTTGTGCAGGGACTGTTCTAAACACGGGAAACAGGGGCACTTCACAGGCATACTACAGACACCCCCCAGGCACCATATTTAAAGGAATATTTTACTTTTTTTTTTCACTTTAATTGTCATTAAAATCAGTGCTCCCGCCAAAACGGCCATTTTTAAAAACATTTTATGCATTGACCCATGTCCCCTGGGCCAGGAGCCAGGTCCCCAAACCCTTTTTAGGACAGTATCTTGCATATTAGCCGTTAAAATTAGCACTTTTAATTTCGAACGTTCGAGTCCCATAGACTTCAATGGGGTTCTAAAGTTCGTTCGAATTTGGGGTCCGTTCGAAAGTTCTGGTGCGAACCGAACCGGGGGGTGTTCGGCTCATCCCTACTGATGAGACTTGGGTGCCAGATAGAGGGGGAAACTGAAGGTGAGGCGGCACAACCCCAAGGAGGCCGACATCATCAAAGAGTAGAGAGCTGCCACCTTATACCATCACATTCTGCAGCTGTTATCTCCCGCCTGCTCCCCAAAGCTCAGCTGTCTGGACCTTTTTCAACACATCTGCAGCAGTTCGCACTGTTGTTATCTGCAAACTGTGTCTCAGGCACATCAAATGTGGCAAAAACACCAACCATTTGGGTACCACATGCATAACAAGGCATTTAACATCCAACCACTCAGCCCATTGGCAAGAGCACCTAAAAGCCATACCAAAGGGGCACAAATCTGTCCCTCCTTCTCCTTACCAATTTCAGTCTGCCCCTGCAATACCAAGTCATTACCCTTCAGCAGCCTCCACTGACAGGGATGATGGTATAGCACAGGGTGTCCCAGGTCCTAGCAGCACATCTGCCAGCAGCACACCACCAGCTGTAGAATGTAGCTGGAAAATTTCTCTGCCCCATCTGCTGCAGCGGAAAAAAAATACAGTCCCTGCCACCCACATGCCCAGCGTCTGAATGCAAGCTTGTCAAAGCTGTTGGCTCTCCAACTTCTGCCATTCAGCTTAGTGGAGTCTCCCCTCTTCTGTGAATTTGCAGCATGTGCTGTACCACAATAGCAGGTTCCCAGTTGCTACTAATTTTCACGTAAGGCCGTTCCATCTCTCTACCATCACATGGAAGGGAATGTTCTGGCATCGTTGGGCAAGGCAGTAAGGCATGAAAACCACTTTACTGCTCACACGTGGTCCAGCAAGCATGAGCAGGGACAATATATTTAGTTCACAGCACACTGGGTAACGCTGTTTGCAACTCGAAAGAATGCAGGACAGGACTGCAGCTTGTTGTGCCCCCACGTCTCCATACAGTTGGTGGTGATGGTGCCAGACCTGTGAGCTCTACCCCCTTCTCCTCCTCCTCCACCACCTCCATGCCCTCCTCTGCAGAATTGTCCTATGAACATCAGGTACCCTATAAGCGTTCAAAGGGCTACTCCTACAATCAGGCTAAGAGGTGCCATGGAGTGCTTCAGGTGGTGTGTTTAGGGGACAGGAACCACACCAGAACAGAGATTCTTGCAGCTCTACAGGGACAGGCCGAGGTGGTTCACACCATGCCAGCTGGAGCCAGGAATGGTGGTGTCAAACCTCCTATCCGCCCTTAGACAGGGAAAGTTGACACGTGCCATGCCTGGCACATGTCCTCAATTTGGTGGTGCAGCATTTCCTAAGTAAGTACCCAGGGTTGCAAGATGTACTAGTACAGGCCAGAAGAGTCTGTAGCCATTTCAGGCAGTCATACACAGCCAGTACTCAGTTGGCTGAAATTCAGCTGGAATTCCACCTGCCCATAAACCGCATGATTTGTGACATGCGCACCAAGTGGAACTCAACTTTGGGAATGCTGCAGCGGCTATACATGCAGCAGAAGGCCAACAACGAGTATCGGTGCCAGTACGGCACTACGACAGGCTCAGGCCACCTCAGCTTTTTTTCCCAAAGCCAATGGCTGATCATTAAGGATGCATGCACTGTATTGTCACCCCTTGAGGAGGCCACAAGGATGGTGAGCAGTGACAGTGCATGCATCAGTGACACAATCCCTGTTGTGTTCCTGCTGGAGCAGACTCTGTGTGGCATTATGCACAGGGCAATGGAGGCAGCGCAGCAGGAGGAAGAAAGGGACTTCCTTTCCTCTCAAGGCCCACTTTACCCAGAAACCATCATTCCTATGTCACAGAAAACACAGGAGGAGAGAGCAGAGGAGAATGAGGAGGAGGATTCTAGCACTTTCATAGGCTTCGAAGAAGAGGAAGACATGCGTCAACCTGTAAACATTGGCTTTCCAACCCCAGGACCCTTGGGAGTAGTACATGGCTGGGAGGAGGAAGTTCCAGATGCTGTCATCCTGAGTGATCCCTGAGGAGTCTGCTTCTCAAGCTTCGGCAAATTTGAGGAGCATGGGTAACCTCATGCTTCAAAGCCTGCGAAAGGACCCAAGAATACGTGGCATAAAGGAGAAGGATGATTACTGGCTGGCAACCCTCCTTGACCACCATTATAAGGGGAAGGTCTCAGAACTCATCCCGTCCCCACAGAGAGTGTGATTGTAAAGAAACAAACATATCTATACTTACCTGCTCTGTGCAATGAAATTGCAAGGAGTGGCTGCTAACCTCCTCTTCCCAGGTTCCCAGCCTGCGCTCCTGGCCCCTCCTCTGTCTTCCTATGGGGGCACTTGTGTGTGCTCGCTCTCAAGCATCCATTGACATAGACAGTGGGGCTTAGCTCCGCCCCCTCTTCCTTGACACTGGCTTTCATTGACAGCAATGGTAGCACTGGCAGGTGGGAGAGAAGAGCTCCAGATGTGCACAGCGCTGTATCGAATGAGGGCTCAGTTAAGTAAAAAGGGGGGTGGGGGGAAGCTGGGGGGATGATGATGCGTAAACATTTTTTACCTTGATGCAAAGAATGCATTAAGGCAAAAAATGTTTAGGCTTTAGAACCACTTTAAGTATAACAAGTGAGTCATTGAACATAGATGCTTCCAAAACATAGTTACATAATTAATAAATAAATAAATAATAATAAATAAATAATAAATAGTAGGTGAGGTTGAAAAAAAACATAAGTCCATCAAGTCCAACCTGTGTGTGTGATTTTATTTCAGTATTAAATTGTATATCCCTGTATGTTGTTCGGGTGCTTATCAAATCGTTTTTTTTTAATTATTGATGCTCCCCGCTGAAACCACCGCCTGTGGAAGAGAATTCCACATCCTTACCGCTCTTACAGCAAAGAACCCTCTACGCAGTTTAAGGTTAAACCACTTCTCTTCTAATTTCAGTGAATTGTCTTTTTAAAATCCCTTTCGCAAAAAGGTTTTATCCCTATTGTGGGGTCACCAATATGGTATTTATTATAAACTGAAATCATATCCTCCTCAGGTGTCTCTTCTCCAGAGAGAATAAGTTCAGTGCTTGTAACCTTCTTTGTTGCCCTTCTCTGGACTCTCTCCAATTCCAGCACATCCTTCCTGAGTACTGGTGCCCAGAATTGGATGGCATACTCCAGACAACATATTTCTATACAAATCTTTCTATGTGCCCCTTGGTGCCCATTAAGTATTTTCCAAGCGCCCCTTGCCTTTTGAGGTAGTCATACCTTCATTGTAGAGAAAGATTTTAGTGTCCTATAAGTACTTATATGAATAGCTCAAGTCCATGTTCCTAGAACCCCAATTGGGTTCCCACCACAGGGTGGTATCGAGCAAGGTGGCAATCACGTACTATTACAGCTCCTGTTCCCTTCCTATACATGGAGTGACCTCGTATTCCCTTGTATTGATGTGCAAATACTTACTGAATCAGTTGTCTCCATTGGAAGATCTACCCTTCCCTTCTTGTTCTTGTGGCATCTCTAAAATTTTGGACCGCCCACTTTCTATTTCAGTGAAAACTGTCACATTAAAAAAAAAATCATTACACAAAAGGTTATCCTGGGCTCCACAGGCTCCTGCCTTCTTACACACAGTCTCTTAATACCTTTCTGGGGGTGAGGGCCTGGTCAGATAGCCTCTCCAGGAGGCCAGATGAGACACTCTTCCAGTGTCTTTTCACACATGCCACTCATGCAGCAGCTTGTCCCTAGGGGAAAAAGCCCTGAACCATAGACACATTGTATACTTAAAGTGCAGAGAACACCTGCACAATCACCATGCTGGTTTTCTGTAAAATGTTACATAGTTAGTCAGGTTGAAAAAAGACACAAGTCCATCCAGTTCAACCACAAAAAAAAAATAATAATAATATCATACAATCCCATATACCCAATTCTATACCCACAGTTGATCCAGAGGAAGGCAAAAAACCCCAGCAGAGCATGATCCAATTTGCTAAAGCAGGGGAAAAAATTCCTTCCTGATCCCCCCGAGAGGCAATCGGATTTTCCCCGGATCAACTTTACCTATAAATGTCAGTACCCAGTTATATTATGTACATTTAGGAAATAATCCAGGCCTTTCTTAAAGCAATCTACTGAGCTGGACAGAACCACCTCTGCAGGGAGTCTATTCCACATTTTCACAGCTCTTACTGTGAAGAAACCTTTCCGTATTTGGAGATGAAATCTCTTTTCCTCTAGACGTAAAGAGTGCCCCCTTGTCCTCTTTGATGACTGTAAAGTGAATAACTCAACACCAAGTTCACTATATGGACCCCTTATATATTTATACATGTTGATCATATCCCCCCTTAGTCTCCTCTTCTCCAGAGAGAGTAAATTCAGTTCCTCTAATCTTTCCTCATAGTTGAGTTCCTCCATGCCTCTTATCAGTTTGGTTGCCCTTCTCTGCACTTTCTCCAGTTCCCCGATATTCTTTTTGAGAACTGGTGCCCAAAACTGAACTGCATATTCCAGATGAGGTCTTACTAATGATTTGTACGGGGCAAAATGATATCTCTCTCTCTCTGGAGTCCATACCTCTCTTAATACAGGAAAGGACTTTGCTTGCTTTGGAAACCGCAGCTTGGCATTGCATGCTATTATTGAGCTTATGATCTACCAAAACCCCCAGATCCTTCTCCACCATGGATTCCCCCAGTTGTACTCCCCCTAGCGTGTATGATGCATGCATATTCTTAGCCCCCAAGTGCATAACTTTACATTTCTCAACAATAAACCTCATCTGCCACATAGTCGCCCAATTAAACAGAGCATTGAGGTCGGCTTGTAAATTGGAGACATCCTGTAAGGACGTTATTCCACTGTATAGCTTGGTGTCATCTGCGAAGACTGAAATGTTACTTTTGATCCCAGACCCAATATCATTTATAAAGATATTAAAAAGTAAGGGTCCCAACACTGAACCTTGTGGTACACCACTGATAACCTTAGACCATTCAGAGTAAGAATCATTAACCACTACTCTCTGAATTCTGTCTTTTAGACAGTTTTCTATCCATTTACAAACTGATATTTCCAAACCTGTAGACTTTACCTTACACATGAGCCGTGTGTGCGGAACTGTATCGAACGCTTTTGCAAAATCCAAGTATATCATGTCCACCGCCACCGCTCTGTCCAAGGTTTTACTTACCACCTCATAAAAAGAAATCAGGTTTGTCTGACAACTTCTGTCTTTCATGAATCCATGTTGTCTTGCTTAAATAATTTTTTTCCTGCAAGAACTCGTCTATGTGGTCTTTTATTAATCCCTCCAGTATCTTCCCAACTATAGAAGTTAAACTAACAGGTCTATAGTTACTTGGTAAAGACTTTGTTCCCTTTTTAAATATGGGCACCACATTGGCCCTGCGCCAATCCAGTGGTACTATTCCTGTCATTAATGAGTCCCTAAAGATTAGATACAATGGCTTTGAAATTACAGAGCTCAATTCTTTTAGGATCCGTGGGTGGATGCCATCAGGTCCAGGTGCTTTATCCACCTTTATTCTGTCCAAATATTTCTGGACCATATCACTTTTGAGCCATTGTGGATTTGGAGCTGCGTCACTTCCACCCCCATTATGGACATGAGCTCCCCCATGCTCCTTTGCATTTATTGGAGGCCTCATTCCTCTCAAGTCTTTGCAAAGCCTCTGGGCTTCCGGGCTCCAATCCAAGAGTTACCACTCTTTGAGGAAGCTCCACTCAGAACAGACATACTGAAGCCCATCAACCATTAGGTGAGAACCCTGGGTGACATGTAACCCTTCTGGCACCATGACAAACCAAAGTACTGCTACAATATATATCATTTTTTTAACTCCAAATACTTTTATTTTTTTATTTTTTATTTAACTCTACATTTTTACATAGAGGATATAAAAATTCTCTCAGCTTCTATACTAATTTTGCTATATTCTATTCATTTTTTAAATATATGTAGCACTTACCCCAAAGGAGCTGCTGACTTTATTTGGGCTTACCGTTACCTCCTTGTTTGCTTCTCCGTCTAGGGATTCCCATGATAGATGGCCCAAAGAATTTGGAAACTGACACTGAATCTTCTTTTGGGTTATTTATTTAGAACAGAAACAGAGTCTTTCAATAAAGGGTAGAGGGTTAGGAATGAGTTCAGGTACTTGCATTGCAAAAATGGAACTCTTTTATAGGAAAATCCAGAGAATAGCAACCGTTTCACAACTGGATTTAACAACCCCCGGATAGACCTCCTCTCACTAGGCCTAGCAGCCGGTAGGGTGCTCGATAAAGTGTCTGCCACAGACTTGTTATGTACACTTGAGCGTTACTGAGGGACGTAGATAAATTTAAAGAGCTAACATACGGTACCAGGTTCTCTCAGCCGATCCGGCGATACCATACGTGTGTTGATCCAGGCTGCATCCTTCAACTAAGCCTCCAGGCTCCTTCAGAGAAGTCAGCCTTGCGCACGGCCTTCTCCTGAAGAGTCCTCCCCTGGGGTTCTTCAGTTGCTGGGCATCTCCATTCAGATGAGACAGCACCGGACCACCCTTGGATCAGCAGGGCCCGAAACTTCACTTGGGCCTGTCCCTGCAGTTGTGTCGCCTCAGGCCAGCCGGCCCCGAGACTCGGGATGCATGGTTCTGCACCCCAGGCCAGGAGGGCCACGGGGCTGGGTCAGGAGGATCACCAGAACTGAACAGACAGAAATTAAAAGATGGAACCCCGAACCACATGGCATCAATACCTTAAATACCACCTCCCAAAATGCACAGCAGGAAACACTCCCACTGGGCTGGTTTCGAGAAAATAATGGCATTCAATGCACCCAACTAGACTGCGTTTCTACTCATTTACCGGAGGTGACAGCGACACCTGCGGTCAAGGAGAACCCAGTGCAACCCAGCTGGACTGGTACTGAAACCAGAAATTTAGAGAAATAATCCCGAAACTTAACTGTGATTTCAGGCAAATTAACTTTTCAAAAAACCATAGTGCCTGCTCGTCAGGAGCCAGCGCTACATATACATTTAATAATATATTAATACAGAGTAGCATAGAAATCATGGTCTCCGAAGGATCCTTACTACCATATATCAGTCTTTTTATTCTTGCTTATGATTTTTTGTTCTCTAATCTTTCTTCCAGGTCTAGTTCATAAATATTTGTTGATTGTTATGCGACATCTATATTCAGATTTTCAGCCATTGCATTTGGCAATTAAATCAGTAATTTTAAAATCTGCATATACATTTATGTATATCTCCTGCAGAGGTTTAATGTTGACCTTTCACTTAGAAAACCAACACAACCTGTAACTGAATAATGGATGCCCACATATTGCATATGGCTGTATATCTCTATGGTAAAGTGCGGTGCGTTTTTATTTTGTTAATTTGATTGACTTGTATTCATTGTGTGACGTTACGCCCTGAAATCCTGTTAGAGCTCATCCTACCCATGCCGACTGTGCTGCCAGTCTGACTGAGCACAGATTGAAGTTAAAATTAACATTTCCTACATCCTCGAAGTAGGTGTTGCTTAGTAACTGGTCGCCTAATACAGACAAAAAATTGTTGAAGCCTTTCCTTGCCTTAACACCTTCGCTGCAAGTCTAGACACACACAGAACACTAAATACAATCTTGTGTTAAAAAAGTCACAATTTTATCATTTTTAATTAAATTTTTTTGTATTATTTAAAATCATGTTTAGACATATTTTTTAAATATCCATTTGCCCTTAGGGCACAAAAGTATTGGGGTGCCTGCCTTTATACAAACATGAACTTTAATGGCATGCCAGCCTTAGTCCGTAGGGTTCAATATTGAGTTGGCCCACCCTTTGCAGCTATAACAGCTTCAACTTCTGGGAAGGCTGTCCACAAGGTTTAGGAGTGTGTCTATTGGAAAATTTGACCATTCTTCCAGAAGCACATTTGTGAGGTCAGGCACTGATGTTGGACCAGAAGGCCTGGCTTGCAGTCTACACTCTAATTCATGCCAAAGGTGTTCTACTATTGGGTTGAGGTCAAGACTCTGTGAAGGAGAGTCAAGTTCTTCCACCCCAAACTTGCTCATTCATGTCTTTATGGCCCTTGCTTTGTGCACTGGTGCGCAGTCACGTTGGAACAGGAAGGGACCATCCCCAAAATGTTCCCACAAAGTTGGGAGCATAAAATTGTCCAAAATGTCTTGGTATGCTGACGCTTCACTGGAACTAAGGGGCCAGGTCCAGCCCCTGAAAAACAACCCCACACCATAATCCCCCCTCCACCAAATGATTTGGAAGGGTGGTCCAATACTTTTCATCCCAAAGGTGTTCTATTGAGTTGAGGTCAAGACTCTGTAAAGGCCAGTCAAGTTCTTCTAACCCAAACTCACTTATACATGTCTTTATGGACGTTTCTTTGTGCACTAGTGTCTTGGTATGCTGAAGCCTTAAGCCCTTGTACACACGGTCGGATATTCCGATGGACAATGTCCGATAGGACCGCGTTGTCGGATAATCCGACAGTGTGTGGGCTGCATCGGACTGTTTCCGTCGGAATAGCCGACGGACCAAGTTTTCCAGCTGGGCTATAAAATTTTCCGACAACATGATCCGATCAGACTTTGTCCAATTGTGTGTAGAGAATTCCGATTGGACAAAGTGCCACGCATGCTCAGATCAAATTCCTAGACCAAAGCTATTGGCTACTAGCCTGAACGTAGTCCCATTGTAACGAAATTACGTCCTCACGTTCTGAATGATCAGATTTTCCGACAACTTTGTCCGACCGTGTGTATGCAACAGTTTCGGACAACATCCGTCTGACAAAATCCAATGGATTTGGTTGTCAGAATGTCCGACCGTGTGTACAAGGGCTAAGAGTTCCCTTCACTGGAACTAAGGGGCCAAGCCCAACTCCTGACTAACAACCCCACACCATAATCCCCCCTCCACCAAATGATTTGGACCAGTGCACAAAGCAAGGTTCATAAAGACATGGGTGAGTGAGTATGGGGGGGGGAGGAATTTGATTGGCCTGCACAGAGTCCTGGCCTCAGCCTGATAGAACACCTTTGGGATGAATTAGAGTGGAGACTGTGAGCCCTCGACTTCTTGTCCACATCAGTGCCTGACCTCACAAATGCACTCCATAAAGAATGGTCAAACATTCCCATAGACATACTCCTTGTGGACAGCCTTCCCAGAAGAGGTGAAGCTAGTAAAGCTGCAAAGGGTGGGCCAACTCAATATTGAACCCTACGGACTAAGACTGGGGTGCCATTAAAGTTCATGTGCATGTAAAGGCCAGTGTCTCAATACTTTTGACAATATAGTACTGTTGAGTTGTTATGTTGGGTTGGAGATACTGCACCATTTAGACAATCAATCAGAGCAGGACATACAGCCAATGCCGTATACTGATTTATTAGGGATAAAAATTTTGACAAAAAATCAAGACATTTAATCATACTTTCATAATTTTGGCAAAATATCTTGGCGTGAATGGTGAAGTTGAAATGGAGCTGAATTTTTTGGTGTTGTTTAAGGGTGCAACAGGCTTTAAAAGACATCTGAGGATTTCAGACATCCCTTTCAACTATCCTGGACCTGCTCTTCAATAAAAATGGCTCAATATTTTATTCTATTTTTTTCACAGAAAGAAAAAAGCAGACAGTGGAAAAAAACTGGAAAAGTAAAAAAATAAAGCAACATTACACAAAAATAAAAAAATCTGAATTAAAAGAACATTAAATTAAGTAAACCAATCCAAATCCAAAATATCTCAATACATTTATTTTCTAAGCAACTTTGCCGCTCAGTGAGCAAAACTGAGGATTTCTGTTTCAACAAAATGTTGTCTTATACCGCGTACACACGATCGGACTTTCCGGCGGACCAGAGTCCGTCAGACAATTCGATCGTGTGTGGGCTTCAGAGCACTTTTTCTTCCCCAAAGTCCGGCGGACCTAGCAATAAAACATGTTTTAAATCTTTCTGCCAAAAGGTCGCCGGACCCAGTTCCTATCAGGAAGTCCGCTTGTCTGTATGCTGGTCCGACGGATCAACTACAACGCAGCGGCAACTACAGCACCTGCCCACGAGAATGAAGAAGACGACGATGACGAAGGAGAAAGCCAGGCTCCTCCGCTAGCAAAAGAGCGATAAATAGAAGAAGATAGTGGAGGAGCACGGCGAGAAGAACCGGAAAGCACGGAGAAGTTGGAAGAAGACCCCTGAAGTCAGAAGAAGACCCCCGAAGTTGGAAGAAGACCCCCGGAGCTGTCTAATAAACTACTTTAAAAACCTGTGTAGTGTGTTTTTTATTGACACTTTTTCCCCACGTGAATGGGTAAGGGTACGATGTACCCCATACTAATTCACATAGGGTGGGAGGGCAGAATCTGGGGGCTCCCGGATTCCAATAAGCCCCCCGCCCGCAGACCCCGACAACCAACGGCCAGGGTTGTCAGGAAGAGGCCCTTGTCCTCATAAACATGGGGACAAGGTGCTCTGGGGTGGGGAGGGCCGCAGGGCGCCCCCCTTCTCCAAAGCACCCACCCCCCATGTTGAGGGCATGCGGCCTGTTACAGTTCAGGAGAGGGGGGGGCACTCGCTCTTGACCGGCTGGGATGCATGCTTGGATAAGGGTCTGGTATGGATTTTGTGGGGACCCCATGCCGTTTTTTTGACGTAGGGGGTTACCCTTAAAATCCATACCAGGCGACAGGGCTCGCAAGGTGTCAATCTATTCCTTCCCTTTAATGCCACGTACACACGACCGGACTTTCCGGCAGACTAAGTCCGAAGGGATTAGTCCGTCGGACAATCCGATCGTGTGTGGGCTAGTCCGAACGTTTTTCGAAAAAAAAGTCAGGACGGACCTAGAAATAGAACATGTTTCAAATCTATCCGACCAACTCAATTCCGACGGACTAAAATCGGGGAAAACCGTTCGTCTGCATGCTGGTCCAACGGACCAAATACGACGCAAGGGAAGCCATTGGCTACTGGCTATTGAACTTCTTGTTTAGTCCCGTTTATGTCATCATGTTCAAAATGAACGGACTTCGTGTGTGGCCAAGTCCGTTGATTCGGAAAGTCTGTTGGAACTCCGTCTAAAGTCCTAGTCTGCCGGTAAGTCCGGTCGTGTGTACTTGGCACTAGGATTACCTGCTGTGTTCCCTTTGCACTCATTTGCGGTGTTTGTTTTTCTTAATTTTTGTTTAGTTGGAAATTTCTAATTGGCAATTCCTCACTGATCTTATATTTACTGCACCCCTTTATGTGGAAGTCAGTAGGAAACCTACTCCATTTGCCACAGTGATGCCTTTATGATGCTGGAGAACTGAAGGGTTGCATGTTTGTTAAACTTCACTCTGTATGACAAGTCCACTTTAATGTACCCTTCATATGCCTCCCACCTACACAAACAGTATAGGGCGATCATACATTATTACTGCTTTGTTGAATTATGTAACAGTAAGTGCATATCACTGATACTCAGCATTCTGGTGGGTGTATTTTGTTCCCTGTCTTTACTTCTTGACTAAGCACTTTCCAAAGTCTCGGGGCAGCCATCCAAGTGTTTGTGTCTATATAATAAAGGTCTGCAAGCTTCTTAATATTCCAGCTATAAAGGAACACTATTATTGTAATATGGATAGGTACTAATGTGGATGAATCATCAATTAGTTACAGCACCACATCCCTTAATGTATAGAAGACAGTGGGAAGCAATGAATGGAATTTTTCTGGTGCAAATCACTGGTATACCATAATATTAATTATAAGTCAATTATAACAAAAGATAAAACTATTGTATCCATAATTTTTTTTTTTTTTTTTTACTAATGACCCAATTTGTGTAATCCTTAGTCTCATAGTGGTATAATATTGGTGGATCCCAACATGTTTTGCCCATTTGGTCTTCTTCAGAGAATGGAATATCTGCTAGGGGTCAAGGCAATTCTTGAGGTTACGCATAAGTAGCTAAAATTTAGGATCTAAACAATTCAAAGATGTTCACAGAGTTATTAAACCACAAGAGGCACACAAGACCAAGCTAGATATAATGTATTTATAAGGTTAACCACACAGGGGCACAAACTGTGTTCCCTGAGGAGTATAGTGCCTCAGTCCATGGTGTCCATATGCCCTCATGACTCTAGTACTTTTTTTTACCCTTAGCGGAGCCACAGGGGCATATGGATACCACAAACTGAGGAAGTCATTGTGCAGTGAAACTATACTCCTCAGTGAACACCTTGTGCCCTTGTGTAGTTATCCTTATAAATACATCTAGTCTGGTCCTTGTGTGCCTCCTGTGGTCACATAAAGCCCTTTGTGGTTTGAGATCTCAAAGAGTATCTTTGAATTGTTTAATTATTACATTTATACTACGTATGCATAACCTCAGTAATTGCATTGATCCCTAGTGGATATTCCATCCCCTGAAAAAGCCCAAATGTGCGAAACATGTCAGGATCTACCAATACTATACCTCTATGAGGATAAGGATTACACAAATTGGGTCATGAGTGCTTTTTATATGGATAGAATATTTTTTTCTCTATTGTTTAATATAACTTGAAATTTTTAGTGACTATTTTGGTATACTAGTGATTTGCACCCTAAAAATTCCATTTGTTGCTCCCCATTGTCTTCTATTTTTGTAAGATAAATACATGAAACTCTTTGGGGCTTCTATATAGCACTGATCGCCATAAACAGCCAAAAGTAAGGGGGATAACTATATTAGATTCCTTCCTGCCCAGGTCTCACATGCCTTGTACAGTTAAAGACAACATAAACTCTGGAAGCCAAGTAAGTGAGAAGACAAAGGACTATCACCAGTATTGAGTGTAGTCTCTGTGCAACTGATCTCTTCCACAATACATACCTACAGAACCATGCCTAGTTTTCCACTGTGTCTCTGTGTGGAAGTGACCATCTCAGTAGAGATGTGGCTTTTCTTCCTTAATGTCAGAGCCTCCAGCACGGAGAACATAAGTAGTGAGCTCACCAAATCTCACTCCAAAAAAAAACATATTTATTGTCAAGCGGAAAGAGACTAGACATAAGGACAACAAACTTCTCTGGCTGATCAGATCATGTCCTCTTGGTTTTCCATGAAAGGGGGGAGATAAAAAGGGAGAGGGATGGGGGAGGATTTATGTAATGGAGAGTCAAGCAGGTGTATAAAGAGAACAGGTACAAGTGTGGGGGGGGGGGGGGGGCATTGGTAGGTAAGGCCATGGTCAGACCCTCAAAGATCTAGCAATTCGACATTTGTCCCAAAAGAGAAGGAAATGTGTGTGAACCAAGGATACCATATAGTGGAGTACTTATCAAATGTGTGAATCTTGACCTGCTTTCAGCTACTGAAATTGTAGAAGCTTTCCAGGCTTTGCCAATTGTTTACTGTAGTACGGACATGGAGCATAAGTTTGAATTGAGCTTTGAACAGATCAGGCAGTCTGACACATAAGGGAATGGGGGGGCTGATCCGATGTCCTATAAGCTTTGGAAAAAGCAACAAAACTTCTGGCCACCGTGCTCACTTCAATTAATGGTCCCAAATCTGGGACACTATAGCACGTGGCTCTATTAATTCCTCCATTGTAAGAGCAAGCTAATTTCCAGGTGGCATATGGTCCCTCATAAACATGTAAAATTTGTACCTGTCATCTCAAACACCTGTAAAAGGCCCCCTTGTACAGATTTGGTTGGCAATTTCCCAGAATCCAAAAGTATTAGATCTTTATCTACCAACTTATCTCAACTTGATCACTTACAGATCTATTTGAAGTACTCCTCAAGCTCACCATACATGGATCAAAACTCAGCCAGTTCTGCAGGGCCCAACCAAAATTTGATCCATATATGGGTAGGATGGTTGAACAAAAGTCAATTTACCAATCGGCTTCTGCACAATCACCTTGTCGTGTTGTTCTCAATCGATCAGTGCCACAGGCTATAGCCAGCAGCTCTGATCGGTGTATTCTGATGGTGAGAAGGTCTCCTTGCTGTCAGAGTACAATAACTCTGCAGGAAGGATTCCCTCATCCACATCAAGTGTTGAACGAAAAACATACTGCTGTTTTAAATGACACAGTAACTACATTCAAGAAAATAGGTTGCCATGGATCAGCCATTTTCTACCAAATGTCTTTAACCCAGCATTACCGTCAAGCCCATGTAACTGCCTACCCAACACATCAGTGAGATGCAGACAAAACCCCCTCACCTGGCTAATATAAACAATGTGCTACCATTTGACCACTAATGCCGCATACACACGATCGAATTGTCCGGTGGACTCAGTCCGCCGGACCACAGTACGCTGGACAATTCGATCGTGTGTGGGCTCCAGTGGACTTTTTCATCGTAAAGTCCGGCAGACTTAAGCCTTGTACACACGGTCGGAGAATCCATCGGAATGCGTCTTATCGGACCGTGTCGTCGGATAATCCGACTGTGTGTGGTATGCATCGGACTGATTCCGTCCGAATCTCTGTCGGACCCAATTTTCCAACATGTTGGAAATATTTTCCGACCAACTGGTTTGATCGGACATACTCCGATCATGTGTAGAGAATTTTGATCGGACCAAGTGCCACGCATGCTCAGATGAAATTCCTACATCAAAGCTATTGGCTACTAGTCCCATCGTAATGAAATTACGTCATCACATTCTGAATGATCGGATTTTTCGACAACGTAGTCCGACCGTGTGTATGCAACAGTTTCGGACAAGATCCGACGGGCAAAATCCGATGGACAAAATCCGACGGATTAGGTTGGCAGAATGTCCGACCGTGTGTACAGGGGCTTAGAAAGTAGTTTTGACTCAAAATTTGTCCACCGGACTTAGCTTTCAGTGGACAATCCGTTCGTCAGTGTGCTAGTCCGGTGGACTAAGAATGATGCATGCTCTGAAGCAAGTACGAGACGGAGGCTTTTGGCTACTGGCTATTGAACTTCCTTTTTCTAGTCCCGTCGTATGTGCTGTACGTCATTGCGTTAGAAATCGGCGGACTTTCGGAGCGTCCGTGTGTGGCCAAGTCCATTCGATTGTTTGCCGGATTGTTTGCCGGACCAATTCCGCCTCACAATTCGATTGTGTGTACGCGGCATAAGTGTCATGCCACATATAAAAGCACTTGGGGGTTTAACCAATCATTTTTGTGTGCATTCATTCTTCAAGGTTTGCATCACTAGTGTAGCTGGGTGCTTAGCTGGCCAAGAAGATGCAACTACAGAAACACCATGCTTCACCTGCTCTATGTGTTCACACAGGACTTCTATGCTGATCTAGCAAGTGCCATTCCGCTTCCATCCACTCGATGAAGCCAGTGGGACAGGAAGTATCAGATTTTAATGCAAGGTTTTGATGGATCATGGGAGATGTACTTTGGTTAAAGGACTTGCTTATGGAAGCAATATTGCCTATTGCCAAATGGACTTGCAGAAGGGCATTATCTTTGGACCTGAGATCATGGCCTAGAGATGGTTGGAAAACGGTTCCATAGGAAGGAGTTTCACACTGGCAATATTGCCAGAGAAGGCTTCGACTGATGAGCATCTGGACCAGAGTCTGCCGAGCGCATAAGACTGGTGAGCTACAGCTGCAAGCAGAGCGAGACTTACTTTCACTTAGGAACCCTATACCACTGCATGCAAAATCTTTAAAGGGACACTACTTAAGTGCACCAACATAAAGACTGGGCCCCACCGCATATCCAGCAGAAGGTGGAGAGTAAGGAGACAATTAACTACTACTTTTGGAACATTCGCTAATTGCTACCAGACAGATTAACTGTCTCACTATTGTCTTATCATTCTTGATACTGTTTTGATATGGTTTAATTGCTGCTATTATTCTTTGTTTTATTTACTTTTGTGGTATAACTGCCAAGTGGGAGCCAATATAACCTACAGCTAATAACTGTTAATTAATCTATAGTGATAACCCTTTCTTTCATTGATTGATTCATTCTTGCACAGTTGCTTACCCTTAACCTGTGATAATATACTATACTTGCAGTCGACCAGCTTCGGTGTCAATTTCTGGTGTTTTTCTATAGTTGCATGCAGGATATTTATCGTGGTGCATGCATAAGTGTCTGCAGCTATCTCTTACCTAACCAGGTGCGTCAGAGGGTACTGATCAAAGAATCATGGCACGAGGACAGAGGACCCGATATATCAAGCGGCTCCTTCGAGAGTAGGAGCTACACTAGGACATGGCAGGACTCAGAGGGTGTCCTACATACTTTATGCAAGAACGTGCTCTTACTTATCTCAGAAAGTTTGTAGGTATGCCTTTGTTTTAGATCATGTGACCAACTCTTGAGCAAACATTTCAGCTTTTCTATTACTCTTGCTTTAGGCCGGGGTTCACACCTATGCGAATTAGATGTGGCTTTCCCTCGCATCCAATTCCCATAGCAGGAGAATGTGACTGGCTCCCTATGGAGCTGGTTCACATATCTCCGTTGCGGCTGCGGAGCGCACTGTGCGTCTTTGGCTCAGTTTCAGGGCCAAATTCAGGCATAGATTCCGCCCTGATTCGTCCCTGAAGCTGGGAACAGGGATGCACAGCACTCCTGTGCGATCCACAGCAGGTTATAGTGCGGCCTTAAAGGTCTGTGAATAGGTCCACTTTAATATATATAGCTGTAGGATGTACTTTATGTGGTGCAGGAGTAAAAGGGAAGTGTAATAAAAATGAAAGTGCATAATATTAGCACCTCAGTGTGGTCACAAACATAGAGTTTTATTGCAACAGACTTCCTGAAAACCTTTTTATACTGGCAGCCAGTTTACAAAAAGTCATATCAGACTTCCAGTATGTATCAACACTTAATTCTAAAATAACTAACCTTTTTTTTTTTTTTTTTTTTTTAAAGCCGACCTCCGGTTAAAAATGAAATGTATAAATGTGCTCCTTGTGATGGGTCCTGCTTTTTGCACACCGACCATGCAGTACAGGAGCTGCAAGAGGTTTTTCATACAAGTTCTTATACCGTACTGCTTGTATTAAAAGAGTTGCATTAACCGCTTGCCGTCCAGCGTACGACGATATACGTCGGCACAATGGCACGGCTGTGCAAATTGGCGTACCTGTACGTCCCCTTTAAATCACGGTCTAGTGGGCGCACCCGTGGGTCCCACGGACTCGATGTACGCAGGTGGCCTACGATCGTGACACAGAGAGGCAGAGTGAGGTGGCCCACGATCGTGACACAGAGAGGCAGATGCCTATGTAAACAAGGCATTTCCCTGTTCTGCCTAGCAATATGACAGAGATCTACTGCTCCCTGTCATCAGGAGCAGTGATCTCTGTCATGTTCTAGTAAGCCCATCCCCCCTACATTTAGAGCACACTAAGGGAACACATTTAACCCCTTGATCGCCCCCTAGTGTTTAGCCCCTTCCCTGCCAGTGTCATTTACACAGTAATCAATGCATTTTTATAGCACTGATCGCTGTATACGTGTCAATGGTCCCAAAATGGTGTCAACAGTGTCCTATCTGTCCGCCGCAATATCGCAGTCACTATAAAAATCGCAGATCGCGATTAATAATAAAAAAAAATGCCATATATCTATCTCTTATTTTGTAGACGCAATATACGCTTATTGTAAATTTTTTTACCATAAATATGTAGAAGAATACATATTGGCCTAAACTGATGAAGAAATTCTTTTTTTATATATATTTTTTGGGATATTTATTATAGCAAAAAGTAAAAAAAAATATTTTTTTTCACAATTGTCGCTCTTTTTTTGTTTATTGGGCAAAAACAAAACAAAACGCAGAGGTGTTCAAATACCATCAAAGGAAAGCTCTATTTGCGGGAAAAAAAGGACGTTCATTTTGTTTGGGTACAATGTCGCACGACAGCGCAATTGTCAGTTAAAGCGACATAGTGCCGTATCGTAAAAAAAGGCTCTGGCCAGGAAGGGGGTAAATCCTTCCAGGGCTGAAGTGGTTAACCACTCAATCTCCGCAAGATTTACCCCCCTTCATGACTAGGACATTTTTTGTGATACTGCACTGCGTTACTTTACATGACAATTGCGTAGTCATGTAACGCTGTAAACAAATTCAATTTGTGTCTTTTTTTTCCCCACAAATAGAGTTTTATTTAGTGGTATTTGATCACCACTGGGGTTTTTTTTTTTGTGCTATAAACGAAAAAAGACTGACAATTTTAAATAAAATATTTTTCTTTCTGCTATAAAACATATCCTATATATTAAAAAAAAATCAAATTTCTTCATAAATTTAGGCCGATATGTATCCTGCTACATATTTTTTGTAAAAAAAAAAAAAACTTCAATAAGCGTATATTGATTGGTTTACACAAAAGTTATAGTTTCTACAAACTATAGGATATGTACTGGAGTTTTTTATTTATTTACACTACTAGTATATTACTAGTAATGGCGGCAATCAGCGACTTATAGTGGGATGGTGATATTGCGGCACACAATCTGACACTAACAGACACTTTTGACACTTTGTGGGACCGGTGATACTAACATAGTGATCAGTGCTGGTCTGAAGAAGAAGCCGCACATGCTCAGAAACGTGCTATTGCCCCCCTTTTCTCCACTGACACCATCAGCCTTGCGTGTCCCGCAGTGAATACAGGCTTCCCTGCTGCCTCCTCTCTCCAACACGCATGAGAACGCTTTACAGCTGCTGGACGGCTCTACACTGCTCTCTACCACCATGCTGAGGATGGACACATGCCACAGAGGAGGACTCCTGATTGTATCATGTCTTTTAACACTCGACAATCTTCCACAAATGCGTGCATAGAGAAGCTCCGCAATACCTAATGGAGAAAATAAATCATTACACACCAAACCGCAGTCTTCGATCAGCCAACAAAAACCTCCTCCTCGTGCCCAAAGCCCGGTATAAATCCAAAGGGGGATCGGAGATTCGCTGTCCAAGGGCCTCGGCTATGGAATGCTCTACCAATCAACATCCGCCTGGAAGAAAATCACCTGGGTTTTAGGAAAAAACTCAAGACTTTCCTCTTTTAGCAGATGATCAAAGCTCGCCACAGCGCCTAGAGGCGATTCAGTTCGCATTGTGCGCTATACAACTATTTCATTCGTTCATTCATTCAATCTTGTAAGTGCTTTTAACCCTTTGTGCACTTTATTCAATGTTGCATACTGCACTTAGAGGCGCCTTTCTTTTCCTTTTTTATATCTTCAGAGTTGCTTCTCCTCTAACCAAAGTGCTGCCAGAAGTGCCACCTTATCACTATCATCCCTCTGACCAGCTATCCACCTCCACCAGAGCGCCCTTATCTCCTCTCTGTTCAGTGCTAAAAATATACACTGTCACTGTACTAATGACACTGACTGGGAAGGGGTTAAACATCTAGGGCGATCAAAGGGTTAACTTTGTGCCTAGTGAGTGCTTGTGTGTACTGTGTGTGCTGTTTTTTTTTACTAAGGGATGGGATGGATTTTATTCCCTGCTTTGCAGGGACAGAAAATCCATCACATCCCTGCTGACAGAACAGAGCTCTGCCTTGTTTACATAGGCAGAGCTCTGTTATGTGTCTCTCTTTGTCGATCAGCAGATGCGGGAAGACAAATACACAAATCGCAGCACAGCTCCCCCTACCTGGAAGTTCTGGATGAGCATGTGATCTGGCACAGGAGAGCCGCTTTGCCAGCATGTAAGTAAGTTATGCGGTCGGTAAGCCATTATTTGTGTCTATGTGAAGAAAATGTGTGCATTACCCATGCAAAACAAAGGTTCCTTTAACAACCCCCCCCCCCCCCCCCCCCCCCACGTAACAGCTACTTACCTTGCTTCTGTGTCATTTTTTACAAGGATAGAGTATAATAAAAAAAAAAATGAGAAATTTAAAATGTAGCATATATGACATTACGTTGAATTATCCTTTAACTTTATTGTATTAGAAATAAATGACAATGATGGGTGTGATTATCTGCATAATAAGCTCTGATAATTGTGTGTGCATTCCCTTAGTGTGCAGGTAGAAGAATTCCAACCTCTTTGTGTGTCAAATACATTTTTCACCATCTCGATTATAATAATATGGTGCGCAGCCAATTAATTAGAAATAAATAAGATATGACTTTAAATACTGTGCTGAGTGTTAAATTGCTTACTAAATTGAGGATAATGGTTCTATTAATTGCAAATATTTATTTGAGAGAATCGTCCTTGCTAAGTGTTAAAATTGGGGTATTTAAAAGAACATTTAAATCAGTTAAGTATTCATTTAAAAATCAGGAAATATTATTTTTTAATTGGTACCAGTGAATGTACCAATATCTGTCTTGGAATCAGCATGTCGTAATCTCCGGCATGATATAATTCAGAATGAGAAAAGGAGGTGCTGTACTCGAGCCAATCAAGAATGCTGACTTCACATGTGCTAACAAGGAACTGCAGTAGAAACATGGGCAGAAGCAGCGTAATTCCGCGTACACGCGACCGGCTTTTTGATGGAGGTCCGACGGACTTTCCGATATAACGGACTTGGCGACACACGAACGGACTAAGTCCATTGGAAAGTCAGTTTGGTTTGAACATGATGATGTAAACGGGACTAAACAAGGAAGTTCAATAGCCAGTAGCCAATAGCTGTCCTTGCGTCATATTTTGGTCTGTTGGACTAGTACACAGATGAACGGTTTTCCAGATTTTTAGTCTGTCGGAATTGAGTCTGTCGGATAGATTTTAAACATGTTTTATTTCTAGGTCTGTTGGATTTTTAGGATGAAAAACGATCGGATTAGCCCACACATGATCAGATTGTCTGTCGGACTCATTCAGTGTGACCTAGTCTGCTGGAAAGTCCGGTCGTGTGTACGCCGCATAAGGGGTCTTTCACACTGGTGGCCAGGGATAAGTAAAGAGAGGTGGCTGAGCCATCCCCGGCCACCTACTCGAATTCTAACATTACAGTCTAACAGGGCTGTAGACATGCCAGGACCGCAATACTTTGCTAAGATTGGCAAATGGCATGAGCCTAGGGGTGGGAAGGTAACTAGCGAGGCATTCCTAAATGCACAAGTAGCATAAGCCACTCATGTTGTACCAGGGATAATGATGCCGCCTACACACGATCGGAATTCTCATCGGAAAAAGCTCTGATGGTTTTCCCAACGGAATTCCGCTCTAGCTGTCTTGCCTACACACGGTCACACCAAATTCCGATTGTTTATAACACATATGACGGGACTAGAAAAAGGAAGTTCAATAGCCAGTAGCCAATAGCTTCTGTCTCGTAGTTGAATCTGAGCATGCGTGATTTTTGGCGTGTCGGAATTGCATACACACGATCGGAATTTCCGATAGAAAGTTTTTCCGTCGGGAAAATTGAGAACATGCTATCAATTTTTGGCTGGCCGAAATTTGGACAGCTAAATTCCGATGGAGCATACACACGGTCGCATTTTCCGATGAAAAGCTCTCATCTGTCTTTTCCTGGCTGGAATTCCGATCGTGTGTACGCGGCATCAGATTTTGGGTCAGAGTTTGTGCCTGCCAGGTATCAGGAGCCTTGGGGTTGCAAAGTAACTAGGGCAATAGGCAAAGAGGTCGAGAGTGAGCTACTTATCCTATAAATTGTGCCAAGAACACTGGGATATTTGGACCTGACAAATAGCACAAGGCTTGGCCTGACAAGCTAACTAGAGGTAAGTGCACAAGTAGCATGAGCCACTTGTGCCAAAAATGTTTCCAGGGATACTAAAATATTGGTCAGAGTTTGGACCTGGTAGGTGGCAGGAGTCATGGGGTTGAAAAAAAACTGGGGCAGTAGGCAAAGATGTACAAACAGCGTGAGGCACTTATTTACAAATATTGTGCCAGGGACCCTAAGATATCTGGACTGGCAAATGGCATGAGCCTTGGGGTGGCAAAGTAACTAGAGAAGCATTCATAAGTGCACAAGTAGCATAAGCCAAAAATTGTTTTGGGTATAGTAAGATATTGGTTAGAGTTTGGACTTGGTAGGTGGCAAAAGCCTTTGGGGTGGTAAGGTAACTAGAGGGCAATAGGCAAATATACAAAGCTGTATAAACAGTATGCATTACTTATTTATAAAATTGTGCCCAGAACACAGAGCCCTTGTACACACGGTCGGAGATTCCGACGGAATGTGTCCTATCAGACCGTTTTGTAGGATATTCCGACTGTGTGTGGTCTGCATTGGACTGTTTCCGTTGGAATATCCGACGGACCAAGTTTTCCAACTTGCCGGTAAAATTTTCAGACAAAATGCTCATACTCCAATCATGTGTAGCCTACTCCGACGGACAAAGTGCCACGCATGCTCAGATCAAATTCCTAGACCAAAGCTATTGGCTACTAGCCTGAACGTAGTCCCGTCTAACGAAATAACATCATCACGTTATGTACAATTGGATTTTCCGACAACTTAGTCCGACAGTGTGTATGCAACATCACTTCTGGACCTCTTCCGGAATTAATCCGTCGGAATTACTCAGACGGATTTGGTAGTCGGAATCTCCGACCGTGTGTACAAGGGCTAAGAGATTTGGACCTGACAAATGGCATGAGCCTTGGCATGGCAAGTTAACTAGAGCAGTAGGCATAAGTGCATTAACACAAGTCACTCAGACCAAAATTAATCCAGGGATGGTGAGATATTAGTTGGGGTTTGAACCTAGTAGCTGGCAGGAATCTTGTGGTAGAAAAGAATCGAGCAATAGGCAATGATGTAAAAACAACATGGACTACTTATTTTTTTTAAAAATGCACCTGGGATTACTAGATACTAGAAGGTTAGGACCTGGTGGCACTGATGGTCAAGCTAAGGGTGTTTATCCACTTGCTTACTGGGCACTTAAACACCATTCTGCCCAGACCAATTTTCAGCTTTCGGTGCTCTCACAATTTGAATGACAATTACTCAGTCATGCAACACTGTACCCAAATGAATTTTTTGTCCTTTTTTTCCCACAAATAGAGCTTTCTTTTGGTGGTATTTGATCACCTCTGGGGTTTTTATTTTTTGCGCTATAAATGAAAAAAGACCGAAAATTTTGAAAAAAAACGCATATTTCTTTGTTTCTGTGACAGAATTATGCAAATTATTAATTTTTCTTCATAAATTTTGGTCACAATTTATACTGCTACATATCTTTGGTAAAAATAACCCAAATTAGTGGATATTATTTGGTCTTTGTGAAAGTTAGAGAGTCTACAAGGTGTGGTGCGAATCGCACAAAACTGATCACATCTGATGTACTGGAGGCCGATCTCGCTTCTTGTGACCCGAACAAGTCAGGAAAGTACAAATACCCCCCAAATGACCCCTTTTTGGAAAGTAGACATTCTAAGGTATTTAGTAAGAGGCATGGTGAGCTTTTTGATGTTGTCATTTTTTTCCCACAATTCTTTGCAAAATTAAGATTTTTCATTTTTTTTATTTTTCTCCACAAAATTGTCATTGTAATAGGTTATTTCTCTCACATGGCATGTGTATACCACAAATGACACCCCAAAATAATTTCTGCTACTCCTCCTGAGTATTACAATACCACATGTGTGTGACTTTTTCACAGCCTGGCCACATAGAGAGGCCCAACATGCAGGTAGCGCCATCATGTGTTCTAGGAACATAAATTACACATCTAACTTGTTGACTATTTATTACACTTTTGAAGCACCAGGACAATGACACGTGACACTGATGACAGATGGCACTGATACGTGGCAATGAGGACACTTATACGTGGCACTGAAGACAGATGGCACTAATATGTGGCACTGATGACGCGTGGCACTTATACGTGGCACTGATGACATGTGGCACTAATACATGGCACTGAAGACACGTGGCACTGAAACGTGGCACCGATGACAGATGGCACTAATACATGGCACCGATGACGCGTGACACTGATGACAGATGGCACTGATAAGTGGCATTGATGACACGTGACACTGACAACAGATGGCACGTGACACTGACAGGTGGCACTGATGACAAATGGCACTGATACATGGCACTGATGACAGATGGCACTATGTGGCACTGATGGCACTGACGACACGTGGCACTGGGGGCAGGTGGCACTGGGGGCAGGTGGCACTGGGGCAGGTAGCACTGGGGGCAGGTAGCACTGGGGTGGATGGCACTGGGGGCAGGTAGCACTGGGGTGGATGGCACTGGGGGCAGGTAGCACTGGGGTGGATGGCACTGGGGGCAGGTAGCACTGGGGTGGATGGCACTGGGGGCAGGTGGCACTGGGGTGGATGGCACTGGGGGCAGGTGGCACTGGGGCGGATGGCACTGGGGCAGATGGCACTGGGGCAGATGGCATTGGGGCGGATGGCATTGCGGCAGATGGCACTGCTGGGGGAGGATGGAACTTTATTTTCTTTTTTTACTTTATTTTTTTTTTTTCTATCCCACAGGCAGAACGGCTGCCGCTGCAGCCGTTCATCTCTCCCCTCTCGCACTGTCTGTGCGAGGAGGGAGAGCGGCGCCGAGAGATGATCTCATATGTTTACATATGAGATCATCTCCCATTGGACACGCCGATCACGCTGTAAACGGCCGCTGTGATTGGCCGTTTACAGCGATCTGTGTTTGCCTGTCCCCGGGGGACACGGCGAACACAGAACTTCCGCGATGCGCGCCCGCGGGGGCGCGCATTGCGGAAGTAAACATCGGGCCGTCCAGGGACGACCGCCCGAACGAAGGCGCCTGCTCTACGGCCGTCATTCGGCCATAGGGCGGGCGCGAGGAGGTTATGTAAGAGCAGAAGCAAATATAAGCCCAAAACAGCCTAATGCCCCATAAACATGATCAGAAATTCTGCCAGCAAAAGTCGAATGTGAGCTTTTGGTCAGAAATTCCGACCGTGTATATGCTGCATCGGACTTTTGCGGGCAGAATTTCAGCCAGCAAGATTGAGAGCAGGTTCTCTATTTTTCGGTCGGAAAAATTCCTATCCAAAAATGCTTTGTCTGTATGTAATTCGGACGCGCAAAAAATCACGCATGCTCGGAAACAATTCAACACATGCTTTGAAGCATTGAACTTGATTTTCTTGGCTCGTCATAGTGTTGTACGTCACCGTGTTCTTGATGGTCGAAAGTTCAGAGAACTTTTGTGTGACCGTGTGTATGCAAGGTAAGCTTGAGCGAAATTCCATCAGAAAAACCATCCAAGTTTTTTCTGACGGAATTTCTGATCGTGTGTATAGGGCATAAGAGGCTTCCTAAAAAAATCGAAACACCAAAGGTAACACTGAAATTCAGATTTGGCTCAGGACATCCGAGTTCATTTAACCTAATGGCGTCTGAAATTTGAGATTACCCCTAGTTTTGACTCAGTTTTCTTATTTTTAACAATAAATGGCTTTTTGACTACTAGTCTACTGATCCTGCTCGTTTTCTTTCACATGTAGGCAGGTGATTAGCTGTAGCCACCACTGCACCCAAAGAATGATGCTTCTACTCCAGGCAGCAGAGCTTCAATGTGGTGACTGCTCATCCCGGCTAGCTGGCAGCACTAAAAAAAGTGATAACCTGATGGCTTTTTACTACTGGCACTAGCGGCAGTTTTCACATAGGACAAATGTTTCTTCTACCATAGACTTTGAAGGCCATCTTGGGAGAGCCTGTGTCTAATTGAGCACAGCATTCTCTTGAGTTTTTGGTGGCCATCTTGGACACAGAGGGGCTATATTTACATCACCCTCTGCATCACAAAGGGTCATCTGCAATGTAGGAAGTTTAGGTAGAGACAGTAACCGGTTTGTTCGAGATAGCTAAGTGTAGAGGCAGGGACAGGTT
Source organism: Lithobates pipiens (assembly GCF_037356315.1). Lineage (NCBI taxonomy): Eukaryota > Metazoa > Chordata > Amphibia > Anura > Ranidae > Lithobates > Lithobates pipiens. The sequence goes on along the minus strand of NW_027507764.1, from coordinate 560,151,068 downwards.
CCTGATGAGGAGAGACAACATAGGCATGGGACCAACTATCCCTCAGAAGGGTCATTGGCCCCTGGAGAAGTTTGCAGTGATATTTAACAGATACTTTGTTGCATTTATAGGGTGTGATTTTCAGCTTGAATTGCACATAGTGGGATTTATCCCTTATATTTAGTCAGCGCATCTTATACCATTCACTACTATCTATTCCCAGCGTTCAGGGAGTTCCAGGTGCAGCAGACTTCATCAATTACTGGCCAGTAGGGATGAGCTTCGTCCGTTCGGTGAACTACGAACACTTGGTCCGTTCGCATCAAAATTCGCATGGCGCTCACGGCCCACAATGCACTGCGATGGCGCAGTGCATTGCTGGCTCATGATTGGCCAAGCATGCACTGTGACCCCGCATGCTTGGCCAATCGCAGCGCCAGCAGCGAGGAGAGCCATGATTGGCAGGATGCCTGTGGCCAATCATAGCTGAGGCTGTGTAGTGCACGCCCCACACTATATAAGGCCGCCATTGAGGCGGCCTCATGTAGTGTGTTAGCATCTGAAGCAGTGGGTGATCTGTGTACCTTCAACACAGTACACACCGATCGTTTTTGGCTGATTTCCTATCTTGCTGTTGTGTAGTGGTTATTGTCTGTGCCCTGACCGCAGTATACACCACTATATTCACTATTCACTTCACTATATTTATATATCTTTAATAATAGAGCTTGCAGTCAGTAGTGTTAGGAGATAGTGCGTGCTGTCTGCGTGCTCTGTACCCAGTACATACCGCTATAATCCACCTACATAGCTGTTCTCTATTTGAGCCCAATTGCCATCTGCAGGAGTTATTGGAAGTTGTGTGTGCCTCCAGCACAATATAAACTACCCAACTGCTGTTTTACCCAACTCCCTTCAGGCCATTACCATGTCTGGAAGGCCAGCAAGGAGAGGCAGACAGGCGCGAGCCGATAAAAGAGGGCAAGCAGGCTCTGTGTCTAGAGACAACAGTGCTGGTCGTGGACGCGGTGCATTGTCATCAGCACGTGGCCATGGGACATGCTTGTCCTTCTTTTCGGCAGCTGGACATGTTGAACCGCAACATGCCAACGACTTGGTAGAGTGGATGACCAAGCCCTCTTCATCCTCCTCATCCTCTCTCACCCAGTCTCAGGGTAGTCGCAAAGCAGCTGCCAACGCATCGTCTTCCCTCCTCTCAATGTCATCATCAGTGACTCCTTCCCTAGACCCACCACGTCCTCCTGAGGAGTCTCCTGAACTCTTTGAGCACAGTGTTGGGTACATGCTCCAGGAGGATGCCCAGTGTTTGGTGGGCTCTGATGATGACACTCAGCTAGAGGAAGGCAGTAGCGTGAGCGCAGAGAGAGGGGATGCTCAAGAAGGACAGCAATCTGGCAGTCATGTTCCACAAGCTGCAGCATACTGCCAGGTTTGCTACAGCGATGAAGAGGGAGGGGATGATGAGGGCACTGACTCCACGTGGGTGCCTGGAAGGAGGGAGGAGGAGGAGGCACATGTCCAACGAGGCAGGATGCCCTCCGGGGGCCAGCTTAGGGGCAGCACACCGACTGAATCACACCGCAGAGCTCCGCCTGTGCAGAGCGCTGCCTCTGCGCGTTATTCTAAAAGTTCTTTGGTGTGGGCCTTTTTTGAGACGAGTGCATCAGATCGCACCGCTGCTATTTGCAACATATGTCTCAAGCGTATTTCACGTGGCCAAAACATCAGCCGCTTGGGCACCACATGCTTGACCAGACATATGTTGACCTGCCATGCAGCTCGTTGGCAAGCGTACCTCAAAGACCCACACAAAAGAACAAAGCGGACCTCTCCTTGCTTCCTACATTGCATCAGCTGGCATCTCCAACCCCACTAGACCTTCAGTCCTCTCTGAAACCTGCTCTGAGAGGAATGAAGGTGTAGAATTAGGTGTGTCACAGCCAAGTGCTTCCGGGAACTCTGCTAGCGGTACACCCACGTCCGATTATAGCAGGCAAATGTCCCTGCCCCAGCTGCTGGACCGGCGGAAGAAGTTTACTCCCAGCCATCCACATGCCCAGCGGTTGAATGCTAGCTTGGCTAAATTGCTAGCACTTCAACTGCTGCCTTTTCAGTTGGTAGACTCGGCCTCCTTCCGTGAGTTTGTACAATGTGCGGTTCCTCAGTGGCAGGTCCCCAAACGCCACTTTTTCTCACGGAAGGCGATTCCGGCTCTCTACCGGCATGTGGAAGGCAATGTCCTTGCCTCGCTGGACAGGGCGGTCAGCGGTAAGGTGCATATTACCGCTGACTCATGGTCCAGCAGGCATGGACAGGGACGTTACCTGTCTTTCACGGCCCATTGGGTCACTCTTCTGGCTGCTGGGAAGGATGCAGGACAAGGTGCAGTAGTGTTGGAGGTTGTTCCGCCACCACGCCTCCAAAATGCTACTATTGGTTGTGACACACCTCTCTCCTCCACCCCCTCCTTTTCTTCTTCCTCCATGGCCTCTTCCAGTGCTCTGTCCTCAGAACCAGCGGTGCTCCGTAGGCGTTGCAGGGGCTACGCAAGTACGCAGGCAAAACGATGCCATGCCGTGCTTGCGCTGGTTTGTTTGGGGGACAGGAGCCACACTGGGGCGGATGTTTTGTCAGCTCTGCAGGGGCAGGCCGAGAGGTGGTTGACGCCACGCCAGCTTAAGCCAGGAATGGTGGTTTGCGACAATGGCACCAACCTCCTCTCCGCCCTCCGACAGGGACAACTGACCCATGTGCCCTGTGTAGCTCATGTCCTTAACCTGGTGGTGCAGCGGTTCTTGGGCAGGTACCCCGGCTTACAGGATGTCCTGAAGCAGGCCAGGAAAGTCTGTGTGCATTTCCGCCGATCATTTAATGCCTGTGCTCGGCTGGCTGAGCTCCAAAAGGAGTTGAACCTGCCCAAGAACTGCCTTATATGTGACATGCCCACCAGATGGAACTCAACATTGGCCATGCTGCAGCGGCTGCACACGCAGCAGAGGGCCATCAATGAGTACCTGTGCGACTACGGCACCAGGACAGGGTCAGGGGAGCTTGGTTTTTTCTCACCACACCAGTGGGGCATGATCAGGGATGCATGCACTGTCCTGTCACCGTTTGAGGAGGCCACAAGGATGGTGAGCAGTGACAGTGCATGCATCAGTGACACTGTACCTCTTGTCCACCTCTTGGAGCATACGCTGCGTGGAATAATAGACAGGGCACTTGAGGCAGAACAGAGGCAGGAAGAGGAGGACTTCCTTGCCTCTCAAGGCCCCCTTTATCCAGACAGTGTTCCTGCTGTGCCACCCATCACACAGGAAGAGGATGAAGAGGAGGAAGAGGAGGAGGAGGATGATTGTGTCAGCATGGAGGTGGAGGCTGGCACTCAGCATCAGCAGCAGCAGCAGCAGTCTTATAGGGATGATTTACAGTCCCAAGAAACACGTGGACTTATACGTGGCTGGGAGGAGGTAGCTGCGGATCATGTTGTCCTTAGTGACCCAGAGGACTCCGGACCGAATGGCTCAGCTAACCTACGCTGCATGGCCTCCCTGATCCTGCAAAGCCTGCGGAAGGATCCTCGTATTCTTCGGATCAAGGAGAGGGACCATTACTGGCTGGCCACTCTCCTTGATCCACGGTACAAGGGTAAGGTTGCCGACCTTATCTTGCCATCGCAGAGGGAGCAGAGGATGAGACATCTCCGGGAGGCCTTGCAGAAAGCTCTGTGCAACATGTTCCCAGAGACTGGGAGGTTACAAACTCCTGGTCCTGGACAACGTGTTGCTGAGGCATCGGTCAGAAGGAGCGGTGGAGAAGGTGGTCGTCTGACTGATGCTTTCAGACAATTTTTTAGTCCGCAGCCCCAAGGTATGATTAGTTCCAGCACCCATCGCCAGCGTCTGATTTACATGGTGCAGGAATACCTAGGGGCAAGGTCAGACTTGGACACCTTTCCCACCGAAAATCCTCTGGCTTACTGGGTCTTGAGGATGGATCACTGGCCAGAGCTTGCACAGTATGCAATTGAGCTACTGGCCTGTCCTGCATCCAGCGTTCTTTCGGAACGCACCTTCAGTGCTGCTGGTGGCTTTGTTACCAATCACAGGGTGCGCCTGTCCACCGAATCAGTTGATCGACTGACCTTCATCAAGATGAATCAGTCTTGGATCACCCACAGCTACCAAGCACCTGAAGCTGATGTAACCGAATAATTTTTTTTGAAATACCACATCCCTTCAAGACTGCCTATGCTGATGCTGAGTGACTGTCCTGTTATGTTGATTGTCTATCCTCTTCCTCCTCCGCTGATATGTTGGAAGAACATTTTTGGTTCTGGGTGATGCCAGCAGCCCAATTTTTCTGCCCCTGTTTAATTACAATTTTTGATGCAATGCTTTGCAGCAGGGCTAATTCCTGCAATAAAGCTAGAGTATATGGCAGAGGTTGCAGTGTGGTGGCACCAGCACCAGTGCCTAAGGCCCAATTTTTCTGCCCCTGTTTAACAGGGGTGTTTAATTACAATTTTTGATGCAATGCTTTGCAGCAGGGCTAATTCCTGCAATAAAACTAGAGTATATGGCAGAGGTTGCAGGGTGGTGGCACCAGCACCAGTGCCTAAGGCCCAATTTTTCTGCCCCTGTTTAATAGGGGCGTTTAAGTACAATTTTTGATGCAATGCTTTGCAGCAGGGCTAATTCCTGCAATAAAACTAGAGTATATGGCAGGGGTTGCAGTGTGGTGGCAGCAGCAGCAGTGCCTAAGGCCAAATTTTTCTGCCCCTGTTTAACAGGGACATGTAATTACAATTCTTGATATAATATTTCACAGGAGGGCCCCTTCCTGTGCCCACCCAGAGTAACGGTGAGGACTTATAGTGTTGTGGCACCAGCACCACAACCACCAAAGGTCAATTTTTCTACCAGTGTTCAACAATGGCATGTAATTACAATTCTTGATATAATCGTTCACAGCAGGGCGCTCCAGCGCCCACCAAGAGTCACTTTGAGGGCTTACAATGTTGTGGCAAAACCAACACCTTGTTCCGCCATTTCTGCAGAGCATATAGGGCAGGCTCCTACTTTCAAACATCCAACTTACAAACATCTCCTACCAGGCCTGTACTGGCCATCGGGACTACCGGGAGTTTCCCGGTGGGCCGATGGCTCAGTGGGCCGGTTGTCAGTGTGTCAGATGCTCAGATCTCTGCTTCCACTCTTACGCTGACGACACGCAACTTTATTTCCGGATCAATGGAAAAAAAGATCACCAACAACAACTTGAAAACTGCCTCAAATCAATAGAGGACTGGATGACCACCAACTCCCTCCAGCTGAACCAATCAAAGACAGAGCTTCTTATCTTACACCCAAATCATAAGCCCGCAACCAAAACCTCCTGGTCTCCACCAACCGTCTTTGGGCAGACTATCTCCCCAAAGACCAAAGCGAAGAGTCTCGGGGTTATTTTAGACGCACAAATGTCAATGGATGCGCAAATAGGATCTGTAGTCAGTCGATCTCACCATCTGCTGCGCATGCTTCGCAGACTCATCCCTTTTATCCCAAAGAATGACAAAGCAGTGGTAGTTGGAACAATCATTAATTCACGACTGGACTACGCAAACTCGCTTTACATAGGATTACCACAATATCAACTTGCGCGATTACAACTGATCCAAAACACGGCGGCAAGGCTGATAACAGGTAAAAAACCCTGGGAATCCATTTCTCCTTCACTGAGGAGCTTACATTGGCTAACCGTAAAAAATCGGATCACGTTCAAGACCCTTTGCCTCACCCACAAATGCGTGCATAGAGAAGCTCCGCAATACCTAATGGAGAAAATAAATCATTACACACCAAACCGCAGTCTTCGATCAGCCAACAGAAACCTCCTCCTCGTGCCCAAAGCCCGGTATAAATCCAAGGGGGATCGGAGATTCGCTGTCCAAGGGCCTCGGCTATGGAATGCTCTACCAATCAACATCCGCCTGGAAGAAAATCACCTGGCTTTTAGGAAAAAACTCAAGACCTTCCTCTTTTAGCAGATGATCAAAGCTCGCCAAAGCGCCTAGAGGCGATTCAGTTCGCATTGTGCGCTATATAAGTATTTCATTCATTCATTCATTCACTACACTTCTCTCTCCGTGTCTGCATTGTGTTATAATAACTCTGGCTGGCTCCGCTCCTGCACCCGGCGGCGGCGGCACACAAACACCATCATCGTGATGCTGCCACTCATTTGTAACTCCCCCTAACATTACGGCCTCCTTGTCCTGGCGCCGTGATGTCACTCACGGCCGGGGAGGGGGAGGCGGGCCGGAGATATAGGAGGAGCGTATCGAGTGGCTGCCCAAGCTCAGCTGCCTGCAAGACTGCAACCAAGGAGCCAGCGCCGCTGAGGAGGAGGAACCTGAAAATTCCTTGCAGCAAGTCCAGACAGCATCAGATGCTATACGGGATGCAGGCTGCATGATTAATAATAAGCTGAGTCTATTACTGTCATTGTCTCATTTCTGTAATATGCAGCATGGGGGGGGGGGGGGGGTAAGGGTAAATGTACTGCCACTGGTCATGGTAACTGATAAATAATTTAATGCCACTGGTCATGGTAACTGATTATTAAGCAGTTACTGTGACCAGTGGTATTAAATTATTCATCAGTTACCATGACCAGTGGCATTAAATTAATAATTGACCAGCGGCATTCAATTATTAATCAGTTAGCGTAACCAGTGGCATTAATATTAATTTAATGCCACTGGCCACGGTAACTGATGAATAATTGAATGCCACTGGTCATGGTAACTGATTAATAATTTAATGCCACTGGCCACGGTAACTGGTGAATAATTGAATGCCACTGGTCACGGTAACTGATGAATAATTGAATGCCACTGGCCACAGTAACTGATGAATGATTTAATGCCACTGGCCACGGTAACTGATGAATGATTTAATGCCACTGGCCACAGTAACTGGTGAATAATTGAATGCCACTGGTCACGGTAACTGATGAATAATTGAATGCCACTGGCCACGGTAACTGATGAATGATTTAATGCCACTGGCCACAGTAACTGGTGAATAATTGAATACCACTGGTCACGGTAACTGATGAATAATTGAATGCCACTGGCCACGGTAACTGATGAATGATTTAATGCCACTGGCCACGGTAACTGGTGAATAATTGAATGCCACTGGTCACGGTAACTGATGAATGATTTAATGCCACTGGCCACGGTAACTGATGAATGATTTAATGCCACTGGCCACGGTAACTGATGAATAATTTAATGCCACTGGCCACGGTAACTGGTGAATAATTGAATGCCACTGGTCACGGTAACTGATGAATAATTGAATGCCACTGGCCACGGTAACTGATGAATAATTGAATGCCACTGGCCACGGTAACTGATGAATAATTGAATGCCACTGGTCACGGTAACTGATGAATGATTTAATGCCACTGGCCACGGTAACTGATGAATGATTTAATGCCACTGGCCACGGTAACTGATGAATAATTTAATGCCACTGGCCACGGTAACTGGTGAATAATTGAATGCCACTGGTCACGGTAACTGATGAATAATTGAATGCCACTGGCCACGGTAACTGATGAATAATTGAATACCACTGGTCACGGTAACTGATGAATAATTGAATGCCACTGGCCATGGTAACTGATGAATGATTTAATGCCACTGGCCACAGTAACTGGTGAATAATTTAATGCCACTGGCCACGGTAACTGATGAATAATTTAATGCCACTGGCCACGGTAACTGATGAATAATTGAATGCCACTGGCCACAGTAACTGGTGAATAATTGAATACCACTGGTCACGGTAACTGATGAATAATTGAATGCCACTGGCCACAGTAACTGATGAATGATTTAATGCCACTGGCCACGGTAACTGATGAATGATTTAATGCCACTGGCCACAGTAACTGGTGAATAATTGAATGCCACTGGTCACGGTAACTGATGAATAATTGAATGCCACTGGCCACGGTAACTGATGAATGATTTAATGCCACTGGCCACAGTAACTGGTGAATAATTGAATACCACTGGTCACGGTAACTGATGAATAATTGAATGCCACTGGCCACGGTAACTGATGAATGATTTAATGCCACTGGCCACGGTAACTGGTGAATAATTGAATGCCACTGGTCACGGTAACTGATGAATGATTTAATGCCACTGGCCACGGTAACTGATGAATGATTTAATGCCACTGGCCACGGTAACTGATGAATAATTTAATGCCACTGGCCACGGTAACTGGTGAATAATTGAATGCCACTGGTCACGGTAACTGATGAATAATTGAATGCCACTGGCCACGGTAACTGATGAATAATTGAATGCCACTGGCCACGGTAACTGATGAATAATTGAATGCCACTGGTCACGGTAACTGATGAATGATTTAATGCCACTGGCCACGGTAACTGATGAATGATTTAATGCCACTGGCCACGGTAACTGATGAATAATTTAATGCCACTGGCCACGGTAACTGGTGAATAATTGAATGCCACTGGTCACGGTAACTGATGAATAATTGAATGCCACTGGCCACGGTAACTGATGAATAATTGAATACCACTGGTCACGGTAACTGATGAATAATTGAATGCCACTGGCCATGGTAACTGATGAATGATTTAATGCCACTGGCCACAGTAACTGGTGAATAATTTAATGCCACTGGCCACGGTAACTGATGAATAATTTAATGCCACTGGCCACGGTAACTGATGAATAATTGAATGCCACTGGCCACAGTAACTGGTGAATAATTGAATACCACTGGTCACGGTAACTGATGAATAATTGAATGCCACTGGCCACGGTAACTGATGAATGATTTAATGCCACTGGCCACGGTAACTTATGAATGATTTAATGCCACTGGCCACGGTAACTGATGAATAATTTAATGCCACTGGTCACGGTAACTGGTGAATAATTTAATGCCACTGGTCACGATAACTGATTAATAATTTAATGCCACTGGTCACGGTAACTGATGAATAATTTAATGCCATTGGCCACGGTAACTGATCAATAATTTAATGCCACTGGTCACAGTCACTGATATATGAATTTGCTAGTGCCACTGTTGGTCATGGTCACTGATGAATGAATTTATGGCCACTGGTCATGGTCACTGATGAATGAATGTACTGCCACTGGTAATCATGGTCACTGATGAATGAATGTACTGCCACTGGTAATCATGGTCACTGATGAATGAATGTACTGCCACTGGTAGTCATGGTCACTGATGAAATAATGTACTGTCTCTGCTGGTCATGATCACTGATGATGAATGAATGTACTGCCACTGGTCACTGATGCATTAATGACTGACCACTGGTATAACTGTTTTCCTTATTTATGACACCTGCCATTGAACGGAGTGTAACTTACACATTTAATGCTAAAGGCGTCTGTTAAGTTGGAATGCATTATTTTCTCTAAATAATAAAAAAAAAGCTGTTTATACTTACAGTGAAGTGATTTAACTTTTTTTTTTTTCCACCATTGCGTATAGTTTATATACTGTTTTTGTGTGTGTTTGCAAAATGAAAGTGGGCCGGTCTGGATGAAGTCCAGGGCCAAATTTTTGTCCCAGTCCAGCCCTGTCTCCTACTTGCAAACGCAAGGAGACAGCAGCAAGTGAGATGAAAAAAGATGGACGACAAAACAAATTATACAGGGGTGATAACCCTTCCCTATGTTTTCCAAAAAGCTTAAAAATAGTTTTTTTGACTGGAGCTACACTTTAAAAATGTACCAGTTGAAAATTACAAACAGATTCAACTTAACACAACAAACCTACACAGTCCCTGTCTTGTTTGCACCGCCTGTATACTGCTGTTCTGAGTATATAGGGCCTGGGGGCCACACGCATTTCCTTTTTTTAATATGGGTACAGGGTTCCCCTTAATATGCGTACAAGACCCAAATAGGCTGGTAATGGGCAGGGAGGGCTACCCATGCCATTTTTCTGAATGATTTTCAACCATATTGCAGGAACCAGATATAACATTAAAACCGCAAGCAGTTTTAAATGGTGTTATTTCCGTTAAATGTAATTTTGTGCAGGGACTGTTCTAAACACGGGAAACACGTGGCACTTCACAGGCATACTACAGACACCCCCCAGGCACCATATTTAAAGGAATATTTCACTTTTTTTTTTTCACTTTAATCGTCATTAAAATCAGTGCTCCCGCAAAAACTTCCGTTTTTAAAACTTTTTTTTGCATTGACCCATGTCCCCTGGGGCAGGAGCCAGGTCTCTAAACCCTTTTTAGGACAGTATCTTGCATATTAGCCGTTAAAATTAGCACTTTCCATTTCGAACGTTCGAGTCCCATAGACTTCAATGGGGTTCTAACGTTCGTAACAAACGTGGGGTCCGTTCGAAAGTTCTGGTGCGAACCGAACCGGGGGGTGTTCGGCTCATCCCTACTGGCCAGCGCCTCCTAAATAAACCTATACATATAAAAAAATATCCCAAGTTTTGAACATCTCACAGAGCACTATTCAATCCATCATCCGAAAATGGAAAGGGTATTGAACAACTGCAAACCTACCAAGACATGGCCGTCCACCTTAACTGATAGGCCGGGCAAGGAGAAGCAGCCAAGAGGCCCATGGTAACTCTGGAGGAGCTGCAGAGATCCACAGCTCAGGTGGGAGAATCTGTCCACAGGACAACTATTAGTCGTGCTCTCGGCAAATCTGACCTTTACGGAAGAGTGGAAAGAAGAAAGTCATTGTTAAAAGAAAACCATAAGAAGTGCCATTTGCAGTTTGTGAGAAGCCATGTGGGGGACACAGCAAACATGTGGAAGAAGGTGCTCTGGTCAAAATTGCACTTTTTGGCCTAAAAGCAAAACGCTGTGTTGGGGAAAACTAACACTGCACATCACCCTGAACACACCATCCCCACCGTGAAACATAGTGGTGGCAGCATCATGTTGTGGGGATGCTTTTCTTGAAGGGGGATAGATAAGCTGGTCAGGGAAGATGGGAAGAAGGATGGAGCCAAATACAGGGCAATCTTAGAAGAAAACCTGTTAGAGTCTGCAAAAGACATGAGACTGTAAAATTTCAAGGGTTATGAATACTTTTTCTGTACCACTGGGCTGCATTTGCTTGCCATTATACATGCCTTGTTGTTTGGAACTGAATAAAGAGAAGAATCTTATGATGTTGTAACTAAAGATGGACGAACTTCCAACGGGACGTTTTGCGAACCCGAACCGCGAACGCGGCCAAAAGTTTGCGAACCGCAAAGTTCGCGGTGGGCTCCATTGACTTCAATGGCAGGTGAACCTTAAAAGCCTACAGGTCATATTTTCAGCCACAAAATACTTACTAGCTGTGCACACATAGTCCCACCACATGGCCACTGACATAACACATGTATGAAGTGAATCTGGGATCGACAACTACAAGCATTCTTTTTTTATCTGTGAAATTTTGACAATTCAGGACTCAGGAGCGCATGAAGGCAATGGAGGAGAGGAAAGGTCAGGGTAGGCTATGAAGAGGGTGCATGAGATGATCACCAGCACCGTGATAGAGAGCACTGACACCAGCACCATGATAGAGAGCACTGACACCAGCACCAAGATAGAGAGAGAGCCCTGACACCAGCACCGAGATAGGGGTGCACTGACACCAGCACCATGATAGAGTGCACTGACACCAGCACCGTGATATAGAGCACTGACACCAGCACCGTGACAGAGTGCACTGACACTAGCACCGTGATATAGAGCACTGACACCAGCACCGTGATAGAGAGTACTGACACCAGCAACGAGATAGAGAACACTGACACCAGCACTGTGATATAGAGCACTGACACCAGCACTGTGATATAGAGCACTGACACCAGCACCAAGATAGAGAGCACTGACACCAGCACCATGATATAGAGCACTGACACCAGCACCGAGATAGAGAGACCTGACACCAGCACCGTGATAGATTGCACTGACGCAGCACTGTGATATAGAGCACTGACACCAGCACCGAGATAGAGAGCACTGACACCAGTACTGTGATATAGAGCACTGACACCAGCACCGTGATACAGAGCACTGACACCAGCACAGAGATAGAGAGCACTGACACCAGCACCGTGATATAGAGCACTGACACCACACCAGCACAGAGATAGTAGAGAAAGAGCACTGACACCAGCACCGAGATAGAGAGCCCTGACAGCAGCACTGATACCAGCAACTCGCTGCTGGGCCCCAAAAATATGACACCGCTCAACCTCTTCAAACAGGAGGGTACGGGCATATAGTACGGTGTGCTTTTTTTGTACAAGAAAGTGAGCCAAATGTAGAAAAAAGGTCTGTGTGCTCGATTAAATAAATTGTTTATAGAGATATACATGGTCTACTGGTCACATGTGTTGAATTCCTCCGAGATCCATGCCTCATTCATTTTTATAAATGTGAGGTAGTCAACACTGTGGTGAGCTAGGCGAGTACGCTTATCGGTCACGATCCCCCCTCCTGCGCTGAACGTCCTTTCGGACAGGACACTGGATAAGGGGCAAGCCAACAGTTCCATTGCAAATTGGGCAAGCTCTGGCCAGAGGTCAAGCCTGCCCACCCAGTAGTCCAGGGGTTCATCACTCCTCAGAGCGTCCACATCGGCCATTAACCCGATGTAGTCGGACACCTGACGGTCTAGGCGTTCCCTGATGCTGGATGCGGATGAGACCTGTCAATGGGTTCGCTGAAAGAATGACCTCATGTCAGAAGTCACCAACACATCTTGAAACCGGCCTCTTCTTGCAGGCACTGTTGGATTGGTACCCGCAACTCTTTCTCTTGGAGTGGGAATTCCTCCTCTGCCAGCGCACGCAAAAGCAGAATGCAGCATTTCTCAAAGCAAGGCTTGGAAGTGCTCCATTCTGACAGCCCTCTGTGATGGTGGTAACATTTCTGTCATTTTGTGTTTGCACCGGGGGTCTAAGTACGTTGCCACCCAGTACTGGTCCTTGACCCTTATGCTTTTTATACGGGGGTCCCTGTTAAAACACTGGAGCATGAAGACCCCCATTTGCACTAAACTGGAAGCGGTGTGGTGGCCTGGCTCCTGCTCATCATCCAAGATAATTTCGTCCTCCTCGTTCACCTCTCCCCATCCACGCACAACAACAGGGATCCCAGAAAGGTTTAAAGCATGCTCTTCTTGCTCCTCCTCATCCACCCCGGCACCATCCTCCTCTGACTCCTCTTCAGACTCCTGTTGTTGACTTGACTCAGATAGAGTAGCCCCCCCGGGAATTCATCCAGCATTGCGACTTCCGCATCTTCCTGCTCCTGCTCCTCCACGGCTTGATCAATGACACAATGCAATGCACGCTCCATAAAGAAGGCATAAGGTACCATGTCACTGATGGCGCCATGGCTGCGACTGACCAGTTTGGTGATCTCATCAAATGGGCGCAGAAGTCTGCATGTGTCGCGCATGAGCAGCCACTGGTGCGGTGAAAAAAAACCAAGCTCCCAGAACCTGTTCTGCCGCAGAGTTCATACAGGTAGACGTTAACTGCACCTTTCTGCTGGAGCAGCCTATCAAGCATATAGAAGGTTGAGTTCCATCGCGTCGGGCAATCGCAAATAAGACATCTGACCAGCAGATAGTGCTGCCGCTGAATGTCAGCAAGGCAAGCCATAGCCGTGTAAGATCTTCTGAAATGGGTCGAGATTTTCCTTGCCTGCTGCAAGATGTCCAGGACCCCAGGGTATTTGACAACGAATCGCTGCACGACCAAGTTTAAGACGTGTGCCATGTATGGCACGTGCATAATTTTGCCCTGTTTCAATGCGCTAAGCAGATTGGTGCTGTTGTCACACACCACTTTACCAACTGTCAAATTGAGCGGTGTTAGCCACTGATCTGCCTGTGTACGCAAAACTGAAAGGAGTGCAGGGCCAGTGGGGCTCTTGGCTTCCAGGCACAACAGACGCAGCACAGCATGGCAATGTCTCACCTGGAATGTTGAATAGGTTCTGGGGAGCTTGGGCGGCGCAGCGGAAGAGACGCTAGCAGCGGAAAAGGAGGAGTCAGCCGAGGAGGAGAGGGAGGAGGATGGAGTAGGAGGAGGAGAAGAAGAGCCAGGCCTGCATGCAATCCATGGCGGTAAAACCAAATCTACACGGGTGCCACGGGTTACATGCTTGACGGCCGTCAGAAGGTTCACCCAGTGGGCAGTAAAAGTGATATACCTTCCCTGCCCGTGTTTGCTAGACCACGTGTCTGTGGTCAGATGTATCTTGGCACCGACACTGTGTGCCAGAGATACATTTACTTGCCGCTGAACATGGCCATATAGCTCTGGGATGCCCTTCTCTGAGAAATACTTCCTTCCTGGGACCTTCCATTGTGGTGTTCCAATGGCCACAAATTTTCGAAAGGCCTCCGAGTCCACCAGTTTATATGGCAGTAGTTGGTGGGCTATCAGTTCTGACAAGCCAGCCGTCAACCGTTGGGCAAGAGGGTTATCTGGCGTCATCTTTTTTTTTACGCTCGAACATTTGGCCCACGGAAGCCTGCCCTTTTCCAGAAAAACGTGAGCTTGGTGTGATGGAAGGTGGAGTGGAGGACAATTGTGAGGAGAGAGGAGAAGGAGAAGTAGAAGACGAGACTGGACGGTAAGAGCTTGGAGTGTGGCTTTGTGGGTTCCGTTGCTCCCACTGGGCTGGGTGGTGGCAGCTCATGTGCCTTCTTAAGGCGGTCGTCCCTAGGTGAGTGTTGGGCTTACCGCGACTTATGCGTTGACTGCAAAGATTGCAGATGGCAACACTATTGTCAGCAGCGGACACGTTAAAAAAATCCCACACTACGGAGCCATGTGCCGGCGTCCTGGGATCGCCAGATGTGACTGTAATTGTGTTGATGCCTCGCTCCTGATACATTAGCAGTCTGCTTTGTCCCTCCTGTGCAATGTAAGTTCTTCCTGCTTCTCCTCCCTATCTACTGGTCCATATCTCCCTCTGAACTCCCCTCCTCTTCCTCTCTTGTGGGCACCCACGTGACATCACTAGACACGTCATCATCAACGTCACCTCTCCCACTGCTATAATTAGAGATCTCGGAGTAGGCAGCAACACCGGGGACCAACCTCCACCTTGGGCTGATCTGGGTACTGTCGTCAGACTGCTGAGTGGCGGTTGTTGCTACCTCTTCTTCCTGATCCAATGCCAAGAGTGGCTGCGCATCGGAAATGTCTTGATATGGATCGGAAAATAATTCCTGTGACCCAAGCGGAAGGTATATGGTGGTGGTGGTGTTGGTGGTAATGTGTTTGGGGGTGCACATACCAGAGAGTGAAGAAGAGGGTGCAGATCGAGAGGATGAGGAGGGTGCAGAAGAGTAAGGCTGAGTGAGCCACTCAACCAAATCTGGTGCGTCCTTTGACGTAATCGCACGCACCTTCTACAATTTGTCACTTTGGCTAAAACCTGTTGCTCCTGCCCTACCCCTACCACCCCTGCGGAAGGGCCTGCCTCTTCCTCTGCCTGTCATTTTTTAAATGACCCTGTGACAAAAGTCTCTAGAGAAGTGCAGTATGTATGTGGAAGAAGGTATATAACACCCCGCTTCAATCTGTCGTTTTTGGGGGCCACTGGTCTATCACACCAGTTATAATACTTTTTTTTTTATTGCGTTTGTCACTCTTTGTAGTATCGCTGCAGAACCGCTCAGCAGTCACAGTGCACGATACTATGCTTTCTATATGTGCAAGTATTTTATACGTGTATTACACACCT
Source organism: Lithobates pipiens (assembly GCF_037356315.1). Taxonomy (NCBI): domain Eukaryota; kingdom Metazoa; phylum Chordata; class Amphibia; order Anura; family Ranidae; genus Lithobates; species Lithobates pipiens. Next base: position 560,135,222 of record NW_027507764.1, on the reverse strand, counting down.
ATATACTGCACACCAAATAGTACACCTATACCAGTCCTTAAAAATTTGCAGACTGTCTGTCCCTCGGTCTCTACACTGATAAAAGACTGCTACAAAATAGGGCAGCAGTCAGCAGCAGTGCACCAGCACCCTATATATTGTACACCTATACCAGTCCTTAAAAGGACCTTTGTGGGCCTAGTAGCTAGTGATTTGCAGACAGTCCCTCAGTCCGTACACTGATAAAAGACTGCTACAAAATAGGGCAGCAGTCAGCAGCAGTGCACCAGCACCCTATATATTGTACACATATACCAATGCTTAAAAGGACCTTTGTGGACTTAGTAGCTAGTGATTTGCAGACAGTCCCTCAGTCCCTACACTGATAAAATACTGCTGCAGAATAGGGCAGCAGTCAGCAGCAGTGCACCAGCACCCTATATACTGCACACCTATACCAGTCCTTAAAAGGACCTTTGTGGACCTAGTAGCTAGTGATTTGCAGACAGTCCCTACACTGATAAAAGACTGCTGCAGAATAGGGCAGCAGTCAGCAGCAGTGCACCAGCACCCTATATACTGTACACCTATACCAGTCCTTAAAATGACCTTTGTAGACCTAGTAGTAATAGCTAGCTAGTGATTAAACTGATTGTCCCTGCTGCACACAGCGTCCTGTCCCTACACTGACAAAATACAGCTGCAATCCCCAGCACAGCAGTGCACTGAACCCTATGTACTGTACTACACCTATACCAGTCCTTAAAAGGACTTTTGTGGACCTAATAGCTAGTGATTTGTGTAACTACAGTCTCTCCCTGCTGCACACAGCGTCCTGTCCCTACATTGACATAAGACAGAATGTAAAATGGCCAGCAGATCAGGTCTATTTATAAGGTAGGGGGTATGTCCAATTGTCCATGTGCTGAAATGTCTCACTTGGCTGTCCTGTACCCCATGATGGATGTGTCATCATGGGTCAAAGTTCTTTCACACTGTAAACACATATGTACGCCGGGTGAACAGCGGCAATAGTCCGCCGGTTTGGCGAATCGCGAACACGCAAAATTCACCGCAAACTGACAGCCGGGTGAACAGTTCGGCCATCCCTAGTTGTAACTTCAAATAACTCTTACATAAAATTCTGAAAGGAGAAGTTGGGTTGCCGGTTCCCTTCTAACCTCTACCAATAGTTAGCACTCGCTGCACACAGCCTACGCTCCCTTCTACATATTTCACATTTCTAAGTAAAACTGGAATTTAGGTTCTAAGTCATTCTCACTACTAGTCATCGTGTGACCTTAGCATTTCCTCCCCATTGTAACCACACAGTATTTTTTTTAATGGGTCGCCTCTGGTGTGTGATTACAGTGTTACTATCACTACAGCTATGCAATACCACAAATAGCTCACAGTATTTTTTTTCTAAGAATTTTGTCTTTTTGTTTAGAAAAAACTCTAATAATGAGAGACACTTTTTTCAAAAATAGCAAGTGCCAAAAACACAAAGTATAACCAATGCCAGTAGAGTTAAATGTACAGTACATATTTGTATTGAAACTGACCTAAGGGACATTTTTGCCTTCTATGGGGTTATGGAGTTTTGCCTTCTATGAGGAGCTTTCACTGTGGGATACTTGTTTCTGCGGTTTCTCCCCTGACAACAAGTATTATTTTATTCCAGCTTACAAATGCATATCTGAAAAGTATCAGGGAGGAGTAAGGATTCAGAGAACAACAGCTATCCCTCTATGACACCATCACCAAGAATTTTAAAATTTTGTGAACTGTATATAGTTTAATGTAACTCCTCTACCCTCCTATGTCTTCATTTCTCTCTTAGCCTCCTGGGCTATTGACACATCACCCCTTCCTGGTAAAGCACCCTGCCATTTCAAAGGCATCTGGTCTGGTTTGGTTCAGGAGTATGGGGGGATGGCATGATCATATTAAGGAAATGTTATAGATTTCCTGGGGGACCTCAACCTTTTTATTTATTTATTTTGATCTGGTAGGTGGCTGATAAAACATCTATCATATATGTGTTCCAGCATTTCATTTGTATATATTTTTTATTTAATTTGAATGTAGAAATTGTAAATTTTTTTTGGCAAGCATGGGCACCTCCTCTGGACTATATAGGAAAGGGACCATCTTGCTTGTTATTAGCGCTCAGTTCAAAAGCCTGCATCTATGATGCTATGGGGGGCATTAGTGTATGGAATGGGCAGCTTACATACCTGGAAAGGCACCATCGGTGCAGAAAGATATATTCAGTTTTTAGAGCAGCATATGCTCCCATCTAGATGACGTCTTTTTCAGGGAAGGCCTTGTATATTTCAGCATAAACCACATACTGCATCTATGACAACAGCATGGCTCCATCCGAGTCTGGATGCTTAACTGGCCTGCCTGCAGTCCAGACCTTTCACCAACTGACAACATTTGGCACATAAGAGAGAAAGAAAACCACTGCTCCAAGCTTTACTTCCAAATAAGGAGTCCCAGGTGCTGGCTAATGCATGCACAGGTGAGGTAGGATGAAGAGAAACTCTGGACAGCTGCACTACAAAAAGAATCTGTTTTTCTTGAGCCTTTTATTGTAAAGTAAAAATGACATAACATGAACCACAGCAAAGGTGATACAAAACAAAAACTGATGCGTTTCACACTGGAATCAGTTCTTACTCATAGCTATGAGTAAGCACTGATTCCAGTGTGAAACGCGTCAAAATTTTTGTTCTGTATCACCTTTGCTGTGGTTCGTGTTATGTGATTTTTACTTTACAATAAAAGGCACAAGAAAAACAGATTCTTTTCTTAGTGCTGCTGTCCAGAGTTTCCCTTCATCCTACCTCACCAATATTTGGCACATCTTTGAAACAAAAAAGACGACAAAGAAGATCCAGAGCTGTTGAGCAGTTAGAATCCTATATCAGGCAAGAATGGGACAACATTCCTCTCCCAAAACTCCAGCAACTGGTATCCTCAGTTCCCAGACATTTACAGAGTGTTGTATAGGAGAGGTGCTACACCAGCCATTCTCAACCAGGGTTCCTTCAGAGGTTTCTAGGGGTTCCTTGAGCTGTGGCTGGTGAACCACCCATTTGATGGTGCCTGCAGAGTTCAAGGTTCAACATCACTTAGCAAAGCCAGCAGCATGACACAAAATATATTTTTAGCATTCTTTAAGGGTGGCATACTGTGCACCACTTTAAGAGGAACATTCTTCCGATGGACCACCAGCATAAGGGGCATTGTTCCTATTGACCCCTAATGAATTGGTTTTAGCAAGGGTTCCTCAAGACCTGAAAATTATTTCTGGGGTTCCTCTAGGGTTAAAAGGTTGAGAAAGTCTATGCTACACTGTGGTCCCAACTTTTTTGAGATGTGTTGCTGCCACCAATATCAAAATGTGCTTATATTTTTCTTAAAATGGTATATTTCTCAATTTAAACATTTGATGCTTTCTATTTTCTATTGTGAATAAAATATAGGTTTATGAGGTTTGCAAATCATTGCATTCAGTTTTTTTTTTTTTTTTGTAAATTTTAGACAGCGTCCCAACTTTTTGGGAATTGGGGTTGTAGATGTAAAGTGTAAAACTGTTGGTTGCTGGAAAAAAACACCAATGCTTTCCTTCCATATACTGGATACACTGACGCTCCCCCAGACCTGATTAGAACAGCGACTTTTGCATTATATTTGAACTCCAATAATATTGTTGCTTTTTAATTGCCTATTACCCAGGCACTAAGTGCCATTACCCCCGACTCCATTAATAATACATGATAAAAAGTTTATTTTGCCATAAACATTGACCTTGTTTAATAATTGAGCACTGGATTATCATAATGTTGCCTACAAACATGAAGTGTCTCAGTCTTAGCTCCCCATCTTTTCGTGTCTTGGCTGTCTTGTATTTATGTCTGTACTTTCAGGGTTTTACGTTTCGCCTTTATTTCTATGCAACAGCTTTTAGTTCAGGGCTGAGCAACAGCATCTGGGAACAAAGTCAACGCTAAGAGCCTGGCATAGGAGAAGCATGGAGGCTGTCATTACTTCCTGGCTTAAATTTTTTTGTATCACTGACCCAATAAGCATGCTGATAGGAGTTTAGAAGCTAGGGTCAGGATGCATGACCACCGGGGAGGGGGGGGGGGGGTATCATCTTCAGGATATCAATGGCAGCCCCCATATTTCATATTTAAAGCACTATATTTTTTCATGTGTTTAACCACTTTAGCCCCGGAAGATTTGGCTGCTCAATGACCAGGCCATTTTTTGCGATACGGCATTGCGTATATTTAACTGACAATTGCGCGGTCGTACCCAAACAAAATTGATGTCCTTTTTTTCCCCACAAATAGAGCTTTCCTTTGGTGGTATTTGACCACCTCTGCGTTTTTTTATTTTTTGCACTATAAACAAAAGAAAAGCGACAATTTTGGAAAAAAAAAATCTTTTACTTTTTGCTATAACAAATATCCCACATTTTTTTTTTTTTCCCAAAATTTTTTTTTTTCCTAATTTTAGGTTGATATGTATTCTTCTACATATTTTTGGTAAAGAAAATCACAATAAGCGTTTATTGATTGGTTTGCGTAAAAGTTATAGTGTCTACAAAATAGGGGATAGATTTATGGCATTTTTATTATTATTATAATTTTTTTACTAGTAATGCCAGCGATCTGTGATTTTTATCGGGACTGTGATATTGCGGCGGACAAATTGGACACTTTTGGCACATTTTTGGGACCAGTGACAGTTATACAGCGATCAGTGCTATAAAAATGCACTGATTACTGTATAAATGTCACTGGCAGAGAAGGGGTTAACACCAGGGGCAATCAAGGGGTTAACTGTGTTTCCTAACTGTGTTCTAAATGTAGGGTGGATGGGACTGTCTAGGAGGGGAGAGAGAGATCGGTGTTCATACTTAATATGAACACACGATTTGTCTCTACTCCCCTGAAAGAAGCGGGATTTGTGTGTTTACACACAAAGATCCCGGTTCTCGCTATGTCAGGAGCGATTGTGGGTGCCCAGCGGTCATCACGCCCGTCGGGGTACTCGCATCGGCTCCGGGCCCACGCTGTGGGTGGCTCGTGCCCCTAGTGGCCAAAAGGAAAAGCGATGTAAGGTAACGTCAATTTGCCCAGCCGAGCCAACCTGGATGGCTGGTTCGGAAGTGGTTAAATTAGAACTTCAAGCATGCAGCCTAACGCAGTTGAAACATATTGATGCAAAAAAAAATTTGCCAAAGGGTGTGTGACTCTGTGTTCTGTGATTCTCAGACCTCTCCCACGTCACATAACCAAAGCAGATGTCACTACTATTTCCTGCTTCAGATTTTCAGCCTCCTATGTCACCACTGCTGAAGGGCTTGCATGCCATTTCTGTAGACTTGGCAGCTGTACAAGTGCCCCTTGGGAGTTAGGGGTCCCTTTATATTAGAGAGGGGCAATGCAGATGCTAGGATCTTGGTTGATCACTGCCTGACTCTGATTGGATATCAGACCATAAGAGATTTCAGGGTGTCAAAAAGGCCACTGTTTGTTTGTATTTGTCTATTTATTCTTAAAAAAAATAATATATATATATATATATATATATATATATATATATAATTAGGGCTGTGGAAATTAAAGATTAATTCCTCGATTAATCGATTAATTTTTTTGATCGATCTAAATTGTTTTGATCGGTATTCACCTCTCCGCCGGCTATTGGGTCTTCAGGGAGTTCCGTCAGAGATCCGGTGACATCACTGACATCAACGTCACTGGACTCCTCCCCCCTTGCCCAAGTGCCTCCGTCTGCTAACGAAGGGAAGGGTTCGGGAGTCCATTGACGTCGAAGTTCTGATTGAACGCGGCGCGTACGGAGGAGAAGCTACACATGACGTCACCCGCTGCTGTCCTACGGAACTAACACGATTGTCGGCTTTACATGCTGTGTTTTTATCATCTTTATGTGAGTAGTTTGTGTTTGAACACAAAAAACGGTTTCTACCCATGACCTGGCGTCCTTGCTGAGATCTAAGGAGACGTGAGAGAAGTTTATGGTCTGTGTTAACCCTTTTGATACCCGCTTGCATGACCACCTGTTTGCACAGGGGTCAATGCCATAAGGTGAGAGTGATTCGTTAGACCGGAGGTGGAGGGATTGTCACGCTACTGTGGTAAAAAAAACTACTAACGTCAGTGCTACAGTTTCAATTTAAAATTTATTTGTGTGAACTGCGAGGTTAAGTCATGGATTGTGGAAACTAACTAGTGTCGGTGATTGTATATAGTGTATACCACATTTACCACTGACTAATGCAGAGTTGCAATGCAAGTAGATCAGCTAAAAGTAGTTGGACCTGTATGTGCGTTATAATTAATCAAAATTAGTTGATCAAAAAAAAAAAACAATTAATCCAACACGAAAATTTTAATCAGTAACAGCCCTAATATATATAAATATATATATCTATTTATATATATATATAGATATATATGTAAATACAATTTTAGACTTGAGCACTAGTTGAATTGGGTCCCATATACATTTTCTTACATGGGGTCTTTTAATGACTATATTCACCACTGCCCCTCTACCCCCTATTTTCCGTACCCATTTGACAACAATTTGGTATCCTAATGAGCAAACATGGGACTTCAGTCCCCTCAAAACTGCCACAATTCTCAACAACACTGCTATCTTTAAAGGTCTGGTGTAATGTGTGCTTAAGTTTAAGGGCTCTACATGGCCCTAAAGACCAAACAGAGCCTTTAGGCCCATCTGCGCATGCACCAAACCTTTAAAGATGGGGTCGTTCTTCAGAACCTGCCAGAGTCCTGTGCACGTGTGGAGTTTAACATGCACGTGCTGAGCCATCTTCACGCCCCCACATATGTGCCGAAGGTCCCGAAGGCTGGTTAGGGCTCTTCAGCACATGTGCTTGTAGGCAGGGCCTAGGCCCAAGATGCATAATCAGGGAGAAACCAGACACATTTCTTGTAATGAATCAGTATGACCCTGTAATGCTGCTAAGAAGAGCCTCACGTTGATGGTCCGGATAACGATATGTTTCCTCACAAGTAGACAATGTCCCTGAGCTGACCCTACTCACCAGGAACCATTTCCTGCACAATGCACTCTACTAACTAGTGGGGTCTCAGTCCTTGACCTACCACTTGCTCCAAGCATGCCCAAATGATGTAGATATCCTATCATACACAGTTCCACACCAAGATGGCCACTGGGGTCCCTAAGGGGACAATTCCCCCAACAGATTCCACTCCACTTGTAATAATGACACAGTGCCACCTTATAGACAGCTCTCTACTTGTCCATGTGTAGAATATAATGTCATTCTTGCCCTGCAGCCAACAAAAATTTAAAATGATCCAATTGTGGAAGAGAAAAAGCTTGAGTCTGGTGTAAACAATTAGTTTTTTGGGATTAAGGTCCCCTTTGCGAAGTTGTAAAGCCGAACAAAGGAATAATTATATCAGATGCCTGTTATTTCAGGTAGGGGTGGCTGAATCACAAGATGGAGCTAACAGAATAAACAATAGATAGTAACTAATGTTTGACCATTCTTCCAGAAGCGCATTTGTGAGTGAGGCATTGATGTTGGACAAGAAGGCCTGGCTCACAATCTTCGCTCTAATTCATCCCAAAGTTGTTCTATCGGGTTGAGGTGAGGCCAGTCAAGTTCCTCCACCACAAACCAGCTCATCCATGTGTTTATGGAGCTTGCTTTGTGCACTGGTCCAAATCATTTGGTGGAGGGGGGATTATGGTGTGGGGTTGTTTTTCAGGGGTTTGGCTTGGCTCCTTTAGTTCCAGTGAAGCAAACTCTTTAAGGCGTCAGCATACCAACACATTTTGGACAATTTAATGCTCCCAACTTTGTGGGAACAGTTTGGGGAGGGCCCCCTCCTTTCCAACATGACTGCGCACCAGTGAACAAAGAAAGGTCCATAAAGACATGGCTAGGGTGGAGGAACTTGAATGGCCTGCACCGAGTCCTGACCTCCACTCTATAGAATACCTTTGGGATGAATTAGAGCAGAGACTACGAGCCAGGCCTTCTCGCCGAACATCACTGCCTGACCTCCGAAATACGCTTTTGGAAGAACGGTCAAACATTCACATAGACACACTCCTAAAGCTTGTGGACAGCCTTCCCAGAAGAGTTGAAGCTGTTATAGCCTCGAAGGGTGGGCCAACTCAATATTGAACCCTACGGACTAAGACTGGGATGCCATCAAAGTTCGTGTTTGTAAAGGCAGGCGTCACAATACTTTTGACAATATAGTGTATGGTGGCTCTTACCAAGGCTTATGGTGGTCACCGCTAACACTCAGCCTCCCTTTCCATCAAAGAGGGTGGAAACGTAGCCAGTAGCTGTCATGTTGTAGAGACTTGTCCCTTTAGTGACAGCTGGTATTAGTGGGAACTGAAACGCCCATCACCAAGACAAGGATCCAAACCCTTCATACTGATTTGACTGCTGTCCAAGTCTCCATTGGAGTCCTCCTCTAGTGACACAAATGGAAATAAGGGTATATCTCCCATAGAGAGCAGAAAAACCTAACAGAGGCTCCAACTTTTCTCATGATTTTGTCTTTTTGTACTTTAAAAGCTCATGCTCAATCTGATTATATGTTGCCTTCCCTGATTCCTCCCCCCCATCGACATGTTAATAACATTTTAAATAAACCTTTCTATTTTTCACTAAATACTTTATTTTAGACCCAGCGACATCCAGTGCTGGGGGGTGGAGGGGGGGGGGGGGTGTGATCAATTTCCAGCATACCCCTTTATCTCCCCAGTGGGCAGCATTCCGTATAGGTGATAGTGGATATGACCTCAGGGAGGCATGATATACATATGAATACTGCTTCTATTTAAATATGAATGCTACCGGTCTGCTGCTATATACATATGAATGAAGCCGTTATTTACATATCAATGCTGGTATTTACATGTAAACACAGGGTCTGCAGGTGAGTCATCTGTACACAACAATAGGGCAGAGCTGGGCAGCATTAGTAACAGAACTTCACACTGAGATATCAGGACACAGCACGGAACTAAAACCTCAAGGGATGAGGGAATTTAAACTGAGATAGTTAGCAAGTATGAGGCAGCTGCTTTGGGCCCCACAATAATGACAGGGCCCAGGGCAGCTGCCCCTTTTGCCCTGCCTTAAAGACGGCCCTGATTAAATCCGCAAGTGCCACTACTACTATTCCTTTATATTGGCTTTTAAAATTGAAAAATGCAGCAATTTTGAATTTGGATGAAAGGTTTAGCACTTTTTGAAAGATAAAAAGTGCATTTAATATACGACTATATATCTCTGACCAAAATGAGGGACAAATGCTGAGGAAAGAGGGACAGAGGGACATTGCTCGAAATCAGGGACAGTTCCTCAAAATCAGGGACAGTTGGGAGCTATGTGTTAACTGAATAAAGCAATAAAGAGAGCTCACAGTGTGCAGTGAAATCAGAGTAATTGGTTTAAGTACAGGAGAGGAGCCTGTATATCTCTGAAAAAGATAAGATTGATGTTCAGCTTCAACAATTTTTTTTCCTCATTCAAGATCTGATGCAAATACTTTATGTAGAGAAACATAGAAACAACCCAAAACAGATATGTACATCAACAAAAGTGTTAAAAAAAGGCATTTTCTGTGAAACCAACAGTAAACTATTGATTTCCACCTTTATTAATAGGTCCCATTACCCTATCATTTGTTAAGACACAATGCAAGGCCCAGCTGCGATGTGACCTATGATGTAAGCGGTGAGTGCAGAGAATTTACATGAATTTTGCATCCAAGCTTATTTGTCTATAAAGCCCATACTGAGATCGATATAAGATAGTGATAATGCAGCTCTTTGGAAATGTCACTAAAGGTCATGGCAGTCTTTTTCTTGTGAATAATGGATAATAAATTCTAGACACAACAACAACATTATATACTGCCGTCACTGCCGTGTATTGGAGTAGGCTTATGCACATAGCACACTGGAATATAAGTTGACCTCTGGGACGCAACAGACTACTTTTATCATTGTAAAACTTAGGAATACACAAAAAAAAATTATATTTTTTTTTGTATGATTTTGGAAATAGAAGGGAAGGATTTGTCTCAAATGTCACTTTGTGCGAAGGACATGTTGGCATGTAAGGGAGCCTATGATCAGTCAGGTGTTGATGCCAAACTATGCAATTCTTCGCCCCGCTTCTTCTTAGATAGGGCAACCACACATCTGCTGTTGAGTTACACTCTCCACCATATTGTGATCAGCAGCAAATCCTGCCCCGCTCTCAACATCCCCGGCCATAAGTCTTAATATTCATGAAAAAAAGAATTCCCGGACGATTAGTATCATTCCACTAAGTACCGCAATTGTCCAAGTGGCATCTCTGGCCTCATAAACACCCCTGGGTTGCTCAGTCAATAGTCATGGGGAGGGGGGGAGCGTGAATGCAAATATGTAATTATAATGTACACTTTATCTCATAAGTATCTACAGTAAGCTTTGTAGGGTATATGTAGAATCGACAGATTGATATGGATATTCTACACAGGTGGTTGAGCGTACAGTGGCTTAGGTAGGTATGCATGTTATATGTAATGCCTTACCCTTTTGTTTTTTTTGTTTTTGTTTCTCTCTTAGTTTGGTAAGTTGTAGTGATTGAGCCTGGGTATGCCCAATAGGCTCTGTAGTGTTTTGTTCACATCTTGAAATGTCAATAAAGATAACTTAAAAAAAAAAAAAAAAGGAATTCCCACATATAAAATGCATTTTATGCATTCACCAAGATTTCCGTGACATCTGATATCACATTTGACACACTATCAGAATTCTTTGATGCAGAACACCATACACAGGAGTGGACATTATATAGCTGTCATTTCTGCGCAGAACACAAGCATATCTTTTAAGGCCATCCTCCCTTACACCTCCTCTCCTCCTTTAGAGCACCACAGTATTGGGACCAATTCCCTACATATACTAAGTCCACAGCCTTAAGCTTCCTTCACCATGTCACAGGACCCGCAGCTGAGGGTCAAGGTGCCTTCTATAGTAAACCAGTCTTTTCCCAGTTCTCCTCTATGGCTCTGCCCAGCATGCTCCCAGATGGCACATACTTCCCCTGGCTTCCACCACTACTCACACGCTCTGTTCCACCTTGCCCGGGACTTCAGCTCTGCAAAGGGCCCTTTGGTTCAGCTCTGCAGTAGACTACATCTTAGCAGCTCTGGAATGTTTGGCTCTCATACCCCATCTTAGCTTGGCACAATGGCATTTATATGGGCACTTACTACACCCATGACATCACTAGGAGGAGGTACTTTTCTAAAAGAGGAGCAAACATCTATACAATACAACCTACCCATCCCCATGCTATAATGGGAGCAGAGCCACGTAGCCACAAGGAAGTTAACTGCACCTACCAACAGGCAAGTGCCAGTAATGTCATTTATACTTTTCATTCAAAATTACTGTTTAGTGAGGGTTAACTTGCTGTGGTGTGTCTGCAATTTGGCATGTTGATTTTCCCATAGCTGGGGTATTTAAGCAGGAAGGGATTGGATCTAGCATCAATCTCTGGAGAGTTAGTGGTTGGAGTTTGGTGATGGAAGTGAGAAGGACCATACACAGAGAGATGTAGCGTTACACCTTTGTGAGTTACCCCTTCGAAATGTGAGAAAATTACCATTGATTGGAAATTATTCCAAACTAAAGATATGAGACACCACACCATAGCCCAAATCCTGCCTAGCAGGAATTCTGTTTATGGAAAGACCTATTGCATTGCCATTTGATTGATGAAAAACTGTTTGATGAAGGACTTGTATGTGTATGCCAATTTTATTCCATAAACAGAGTTGATGGTTTAGTGATTTGCCTGGTATGATTTAATGAGGTCCAAGATGCCGGACTGTCCTGGCAAATCAGGGAGTGTTGGCATCTATGTTCTCTGCAACTTTGCTCTCTCCTCCTATCATATCCTACAAGTCAGATTCATATATTTACACAATTTATACATTTTTTCATTTCGGATAGAGTAAGGGAAGGTTATAACCCCTCTCAGGTTTTTTTTTGTCATTTGTGTCCCAGTGGAGAGATTCCCCTTCACTTCCTGTGCCATAGCCAAAACAGGAAGTGAAAGGAAATCCCTCCAAAGCAAGGAAATGCCTAGTTGTCAATAGAACTAGTGTTCCCATTGGAAGATTTCCCCTCTCTTACTATTCTAAGGACAATCAAAGATTTGGACTTTCGTTTCACTCTCAGGGATAACAGTAAACAGAACAATTAGAGAGGGTGACTCTCCCTAAAGGGGACAAAGACGGCAATAGAAACCTGACCATTCTATCCAAAAAGTAAAAAAATAAATAAAATTTATTTTAGGTATACTTTAACGCATGTGTTATATTTCTGCCTGGATTTCAGCTTTAACATAGCTTTTCTTGCCTGTCAACCCCTTCTTTTTATGCAATGTTAACCTTAAAAAGTCTTTTGTTTCTCCAAAACATTAATTTTGATGTTCTCTCATTGACGACAATATCACATGAGCGAAACACTGACACTTATAAGAGCAAACAGTCTCTCGCAGTTTATTAAACAATTCATGTCTGACATCATCCGAGGACGTTCTGCAGCGACAGAAAATACTTGCCGAAAATTTAAATTAATTTTACAGTTTTGTGGGCTTTTCGCAGACTTTTTATAGAAGAGGCTTTTTAGTAATACATGACTGCTTAATGTCTGCAATAAAAGGCTATTGCTCGATGATGGCTGTACACTTTATATAAACATGATGTGTTTAGCTGAACATTTAACAGAGACATTTCCATTTATTAACACCCGTTGATGGAGAAGATGACCTCCTTATTACTGTTAAAGTGTCTCTCTACAGTAAGTCTACACTCCACAATGGAGAGTTTTAGGCGAGGTTAAACAATCAACACTTTATTAAAGTTAAATGTAGCAGTACTGCCAGATGGGACCCACTGAATGGATGATGATAACTTGAGTTTTCCCCAACTTGAACAGAGGCTGCCAGCACACCAGAGCACAGTCCAAAGCACACTTGTAGGCTGGGCCAGACGTTTGGGAACCTAAGTGGAGAGAAGGCACACAGAGATCAATGAATGCAGTAAAGTATATTAACACAAAAGTTCCTATATTGTGGTAACAGGATCTCTATTGCACGGCCAAGCCCGTCACAGCATTACTTTACAGAAGGTCTTGCAAACATAGTCTTAGGCCCCTTTAAGATAGAGCAGAGTCCATCAAGTGGATACGCCTGCACAGCAGGGATCTATCTCTTGATATTTAAAGTGGTTGTAAACCCTTACAACACACTTTCACCTACAGGTAAGCCTAGAATAAGGCTTACCTGTAGGTCCAAGAAATATCTCCTAAACCTACACGGTTTAGGAGATATTTGCCGAAGACAGGCACCGTGGCGCGCAGGCGCACTGAGCACGGCACCATCAACGGCGAATATGCCGCACGTGGCGGCTCCCGTGCGCATGCACGGGAGTGATGTCATCGCGGCTTCGCCGAATGACAGAGGCGGATCAGCGAGACCCACGAGAAGATGGATGAGCCGGACTACAGGGGACAGCGGTGACATCGCTGGCTCCTGTGTCAGGTAAGTGACACATAATGGACTACTATGCGATGCATAGTAGTCCATTATGCTTTACCTTTGCAGGGAATGAAAGAGGAAGTAAACTCATCAGGGTTTACTTCCTCTTTAGGAGATGGAGTAACAGCAGTTCTCAAAGATATCATCTGTGACCAAAGAAAAATGGTCTTATTGGAACAACTTTAAGTTCTCTTCTAGATACCAACAATTACAATTACTAATTCACTCACACTGGTGTCACTGAGACCTTCCTCTTTCTTCTGGAGGATTCTAGAAGGAGAGATGGAGAGGTGAGTTGGAGCTGCCTGGGGTGTTCTAAGGAGCCCTGACCAATCCCCAACCTGGATTGGCAGGGGGCAGGCCTCCTTAAATACCTACAGTCAGCCCAGCTGGAGAGGAGTTGTCGGGTGGAAGAACTGGAGATGGAGTACTAGGCTGTCGGGGCCTTTCAGGGAATTCCCCAGTCTGGGTGGGTGACCTTGGGCTTGGGTACAGGATGGAGCCCTTCAGGAAAGCATGAAGGTTCTGGACAAGAGGCAGCCCGGAGGAGCAAGAGAGGACAGCAGGAGCTAGTACTGCAAAAGGCAATTTCTAAGGCCTGCCTGAGTGAGTGTCAGGCCTAACCTTAAATGTGCTAGCTGCTCCTGGGTGTTAAGAGTTGTGCAGGAGAAAGGAATAGTCTGCAAGCAAGGAAAGTGCTGGAGGATACTGAAGTAGTAACTTGTACAGAGAAGTGTACATAGCTGTCCCACTTGATTGATCCTAATTTACTGGGCATCCCATATTTCCCTCGCTCCATCCAAGTTAAATTCCCTCAACAAAACAAACAAAACAAACACATGGACTGTGAAGTGACTGGGAAGTGGATGTCGGGCTGGGCAGTGTGACAGGTGGGCCACATCACTTAGCAGCCCCTACAAGGGTACCGCTACTCCTGTTATTTCACTTACAGTATGCAGTCACTTTCCTTCTATATGAACACTGATTGTCATCTATTTTTCTGGAGATGTTTGTCTGCTTTTTAGCCTACTTTGTACATGATGGCTTATGGCCTCAGCAAATGTGAATTTCAATGCGTCTGTTTTGCTATGATACATAACCTTCAAAATAAAGAATTATAAAAAAGAAAAAAAAGAACCTCTACTAGGGAGGGGAATAGCCACCCACCCATAATGGTGGAATCCCCGCTGTCTTGGAGCTCAAACTCTTGATCAGTTCCTTTAGCCACCTACTGGGCAACCCCTCCCAGCGAATGGCATATAATAATAATTAAGCTACCTTTTTGATTCTCGCCTCCCTGTGTTCCAGACACCCCTAGAAAGCAGGGGGGGGGGGGGGTAGTCAAACCTGCAACCTATGAAACCTATAAAAGCCTAAAAAGATAAATAGCCACTTCAGACATTACAGAGAAGCTAAAAAAAAAAAAAAGAACATAAACTTGCCTAACATCCTATCAGCCTATAAAGGAGAGTGCTACATCAACATACAGTGCAGTTTTTTAGAAAATAAATATGATCAAAGTTTTTTTTTAAGTCTCAAGTTTTACTCCTCTGCATTAGAAGACTGTGTCTACCAGGGTTCCCCAAAGTGATCAATCCAAGAGGTCAATAAAATGTCTGGGGGTCAATAGAGTTGATTATTCTTTTGCAGTCGCTGTGGGGCTCCATGACTATTGGAGCAATTCAAATACTGTTACACTGTACATCAGGGTTGTTAATATCAACCCATAAAGATTGATGGGACTATAAAAGGGTAAATAAAATGTTTGGGAGTCAAAAGAGGGTCAGTAAATTTCTGGTAGTCAATAAGTGGTTGATAAATTATGGAAGGTCAGCCAAGCTTTTGAGGTTACTGTAGAGCTTCATGACTATTGGAGCAATGAAAATACTGTTACAGTGTATACCAGGGTTCCCCAAAGTAATCAACAGCAACCCCTCAAAGGGTTGATGAAAATATCCAATGGGGCAACAAAATGTCTTGGGGTCAGTAAATGCCTGGAGCTTAGTAGATGGTTGATAAAAGACAGGAGGTCAATTGAGTTGATTAGTCTTTTGAGGTCACTGTGGAGATCCTCAATTATTGGAGTGATGTAAATAGTGTTTCAGTGTATACCAAGGTTGTCCACAGTGGTCAATATTGGGTTGATGTGACTATCCAAAGGGTCAATGGTAAATGTTTGGGGACCAAAAGAGGGTCAGCAAATGTCTGGTGGTCAATAGGTTCTTGATAAATGATGGAAGGTCAATTAAGGTAAATCATCTTTTGAGGTCATTATAAAGCTCCAAGACTACTGAAGCAATGTAAATACCATTCTGGTGTGTACCTGGGATTCACACAATGGTCAGTATTATCCCCTAAGGGGTGAGGGACTATCCAATGGGTGGAATAAATGTATGGGGGTCAATAGGTGGTTAATAAATGATGGAAGGTGGATTAGGTCAATTCATTCTTTTGTGGTCACTGTAGAGATTCATAAATATTGGAGCAATGTAAATGCAGTTCCAGTGTATACCAAGGTTCCCCAAAGTGTTCAATATCAACACCTAAGGGTTAAATGGACTATCCAAGGGGTCAATAAAATGTCTGAGTGTCAAAAGAGGGTCAGCAATTGTCAATAGGCCTCTCACCACTCTTGTACTTAGGTGTGCTTTTACCAGATGGGGTCGGCGGGCTCTCCAATGGCTTTGCCCGCTCAGCTCACACAGCTGCACAGTACCCAAAGTCTGTGCAGCTCAGCCTTCAGGTCCCAGCAACCCCACACAACAGCCTTGGGCACTGTTCCCTGGGATTCAGCTGCTTATCCCGCAGGTACTGGGTGATGTGTCTCTGCTTGGGTTCCATGCACAGGGTATCCAGGTCCTGACCAAATGGCAGCTAAAAGGAATAGGTACTGTTATAGGTAGGAACAGTCCTAGGCTATAGCAATAGCCAATAAGGTCTTCTCCTTCTCTCATCTCTCTCCCTTGAGTTATATGGTACTAGGAAGAGAGAAAAGATCTGCAGTAGGAGAAACATTCTGCCCGGACAGTTTAAAGGGCCATGGGCCAGCGCAGCTTAATATAATTTTATAAGAAGATTGTTGTAACAATGAATGGTCTGCCAAAAGGGTCTTGTTAAATAAGTGAAGTGTTTTTATTGAAGATATATTGTAGTTACCCTTTCAAATAATTTTTCATAATAATCACTTGAGAAACCTGATATATTGTTTTTTGGGACCCTAATCCTACTAGGGGTATAAAAGTGAGCCCACTAATTTAATCGCCGTCCTGGGCCTACTTGTGTACTGGCAAAAAAAAATAAAAAAATCTCATTAACTCGGTAGCGCGGCACCAGCGTGTAATAACATTCCTAGCCTGATAAGTGGAAATTCTATTCAGTGTCACTTTGATTTTAATAAGGTCCCCACTATAATTCTTGGATCGAAATGTGGCCAAATGTAATCACAGCTCTCTGTCTTCTCCGACAATATCTGGTATAAAAAGGGAATAATTATGTGTTTTTCCCTAAAGAGCTGATGTTGCTTTAACTTTCTCACCTTTATGGTAAGTGTATCTGACAATGACAGGGACGGCGCATAATGTGCTGAAAATCAAGGTCACAGCTGACATGCCATCGCTCTTTAAGCAATTGAGATACTAGAAGGAGCTTTTAAGTCAATTCTGTTACACTTCATTTTTTGGTGATATGAAAGAATACTCACTAGGGCATTTAAAGAGATTTCACTTTCCAGAATCTACAAAATATACAAAATGTCAAATTGAAAAGCTGAGTTGATTTTGTACGTGTGTTTATTCTTTTTTATTAAAAATCCACACAAGCTTCAACATTTATATTTAAAAGTATTATATTGATCTACATGAGTGTCTGCTTCAGTTTCCTTCTAAAATGGCATGGACAAGCAGATGACACCACTATTTCCACCTTTAGGCCCCTTTCACACTGGGGTGCTTTGCAGGTACTACAGTGCTAAAAATAGTGCCTGTAAAGCGCCCTGAAACAGCCACTACTTTCTCTCCAATGTGAAAGCGTCGAGGGCTTTCACGCTGGAGTGGTGCACTGGCAGGACGCTCAAAAAAAGTCCTGCTAGCAGCATCTTTGGAGCAGTGAAGGAGCGGTGTATACACTGCTCCTGCCCATTGAAATCAATGGGGCAGCACGGCTATACCGCCGGCATAGCACTGCTGTAGCAGCACTATGCGGCGGTTTTTACCCTTTCTCGGCCGCTAGAGGGGGTTAAAACCGTCCCGCTATTGGCCAAATAGCACCACCAAAACGCTGGTAAAGGGGCACTAAAAATAGCGCCACTTTACCGCCGACGCCGACCCAGTGTGAAAGGGGCGTAAAACTGAAATGCAGGCAACAGCTAAATCAGGGGCGTCCAACCTGTGGTCCACGGGGCACGTGCAGCCCAAGACGGCTATGAATGCGTTCCCAACACAAAAAACGTACTTAAAATGTTCACATTCTTTTTAATTGCATATAAAAATGCATTTACACTTACCAAACACACGTGGCCGATATTTTACAGTGTCTCTTTGCTGGACCTGTATAAGTTGTATCTGCCCCAAAAAATATATCCCACTCTTCACAATCACACCTTATTTGGGTCATCGGTTTTCGGCAGCATCTATATTTGTGAGCATCTATTTTCAAGGATGAAGCACACGAAGGACAAAATTAGAACCCAAATATCTGATGAGCACCTCGAAAATTCATTGAGAATTTTTATTTTATTTCATCCATCCAACCAGATATTGATGCGTTCGTTGATCAAAAACAATGTCTTCTATCACACTAGTTTTATGTTGCTCTCTTTTACTTTTATAATAAAAAATATTACAAAAAAAATACATTTTCCTACTCAGATACATTATCTATATCAGTGATAGCAAACCTTGGTACCCCAGATGTTTAGGAACTACATTTCCCATGATGCTCATGCACTCTACAGTGCAGTTGAGCATCGTGGGAAATCTAGTTCCAAAACATCTGGCGTGACAAGGTTCGCATCACTGATCTATATCAATGATCGTTAACTTTCTGCTCTTCAGCTATCCTTATTGTAGTGTATTTTATGTGTGGTCCAAGACAATTCCTCTTCTTCCAATATGACCCAGGAAAGTCAAAATTTTGAACACCCCCATAGCTAAATAATCAGTTAATATACATATAAGGGAGCAGTTTTACCTGGAATTCTGGGTGATGACATTGACCGCTTACACAGGAGAGTACCAGGAGAAGAACCGCATAGTGTGGTTGGTGGGAGCTGCTCATTGTGCAGCTAAATGACATTTCACTCCTTCTTCCAGCTTCTGGTGGATCCCTGGTAATATCAATTATCACATATGGTCATAATATAATGTGGTCAATGATGTCAGACAGCATCCCCCGGCTGGTTTGTTGGCATTCAGCTGTCAGCCTGGGAACTGTCATTTGTGATGAAAGTCTGGCATAGGAGAATCATCGACATCAGTCATTGTATTTATGTTGGCTGGTGGAGCATTGTTTATCGCAAATCGATAGATGATGTCATTGATATTAGGTTCACCTCATGCATCATGTTTTTCTTTTTTTTTTTTACAGAGGATCTTCACCCTGTAAACAAAAAATGAAAAGTCAGCTGCTACAAATACCGTAGCTCCTGACTTTTGAAAAACACACACTTACCTGTCCCAGGATCCAGTGATGTCCTCACCTGACCCGACTCTTTTCTGGTCTTTGGGCCCACTCAACAACATCTTAACTGTGGGCAACCAGCTGTGACTTCTTGCAGCTTCACAGCTCGCTGCCCACTGTGTATGTGCGAGCCATGCTGTGCCTCGTGAATGGTCCATGGACCAGTGACATGTCCCAAGAGACTGCAGGGAGAAATGGTCAAGGAGCAGGAAAAGCGGAATTTCACATTTTAGGTGGCGTTCCACTATAATAAAATAATTTTACTATGATATCTGAGTGATTATTTACTTTGTCATTTTATTTTTTTGTAAACGAGTAACAATGGGTACCATGGACACATTCACACAGGGTAAAAGTATATCTGGGGGCCATCTTATTTTAACAGGGACATCCAGTTTTTGTTCAGTCTCTCCCCCCCACAGACCCCCACATATACCATATAGTCTCTTGTCCCTATCTCCCATGTGGTATGGTATGGTTCACGAGGAAAGGTACCCCACACTCGTTGCTCTCCCCTTTCCTGTCCAGCCAGGCTGCATGCCTGGATAAGGGTCTGGTATTCATGTTTGAGGGGGATCCCACTTTTTTATATTTATTTATTTTGCATGGGGTCAACCTTAAAAATCCATACCAGAGCCTTATTGAAGATTTTTAGGTTTACCCCAAATCTTTTGTAGTTTTTGTTCATGCCGTCTCCCAAAAAAATCATACCAGAACCCTGTCTAGGATAAGAGTCTTGTATGGGTTTTAAAAATAACCGCACACCATTGTTTTTTATTTTGCAGGGCATGTGGCCTAGTATGTTTTAGATGGGGAGGGGGGGACCAAATGTTTACTGCCCCCTCTTTTCCTAGCCACCCAGGTTACATGCCCGGATAAGGGTCAGATGTAATTATTGAGGAGAACCCCGCAAAAAACCCCCCAAAAAACACTTCCCCCTCAAAATCCATAACAGCCCCTTATCATAGATGGGGCACTCAATGAACCCCCCCCCCCAAAAAGGGTGTACACCTTCCCCCCTTTGTTACTCCAAATTGAATTAGCTCAGTTCGCTTATTACTATTCAGCAGCAGAGCTTAAGTGAAGGTATAAGGGGCATGCAAATTGATTCAAGGACAAGCAATTTGACCTAGCTGGATTAGTAGTTCATTTTTTTTAGTGTACTTGAATTTGCTTAAGCTTGTGGAGAGTGGGATCCCAATGGAGTAAGAATCCCTGATTCTGTAACATCGGTGACCTAATGATTGAAATAGCATACGATTCTACTACCTAATTAGGTGTTATCCTAATAAGAAAGAATAATTCTTCTTTATTTGAGCAGTTATGCCACACATGGGGTTTCCCTCACAAGTGTAGGCTTCCTGTTGGGGCTGTTGCTACTCTTCTCCATATTGAATTGGTAAGTGTTCATTTATACAAAAAATTTTTTACCAGTTCACTATTACATTGACCATATTGTAGCATCACATTTATATACAGTAAGTGGCTCATCCAGGCAAAGTTTACTATTGAAACCTACATAGGGTTAAAATAGGATGATTATGCCTCTTCTAAGTTTTCTTGAAGAAATAGATGAAAAAGATGTTCTATGTACAGGCTTTCATATTGTTCCTGTGTTAGCTAAGATTTAGAAATGTGTATATCAGCATTTTGATCCAGGGTTCTGTGAAGCCATAGGGTTGATCCAGAAGCTGCTAATGGTTCTTAGCATTTAGCCATTTCTTCCTCTTAGATAGGTAACCAGAGACACCAATGATCTTTTTAGCTATCTGTAAGGGTGGTATTGTTCCTATTCAGGGGCAGACTGACAACTCATGGGGCCCCCGGGTAATAGGAGATTAGGGGCCCCCCAGGCAATCAGAGATTATGGGGCCACACAGTATACACACAAAGTATACAATCACACAGTATACACATACATGTACACACAGTGTACACAGACATGTTTCTATTGGCTGAGAAGGTACTGTAGAGTTAGGGCAGCTATAATCTCAGAATTTTTAGACCAAAAGGATGTCGGTAAGGGACATTTCAGAGACAGATGTAAAAAAAAACACAGAGTTTAACATACTGTCCCTGGTTTTACTGAGGCTGGCAACCCTGATGGGGCCCCCTAGTGGCCCGGGGCCCTCGGGCAGTGCCCGAGTAGCCAAATGGTCAGCCCGCCCCTGTTCCTATTGACTACAAATGTAAGGAACATTCTTCTCTTTAACCATAATGCTAATGTTCCAGGAGCTGTAAATATGGTACTAGTTATGAGGGATAGTGATGGACGAACTTCCGACGGGACGTTTCGCGAACGCGAAACGCGAACGGACACAAACGTTCGCGAAAACGACCGTTCGCCGCGGGCTCCATTGACTTCAATGGGAGGCGAATTTCGCAAACCTTTAGGTCGAATTTGCGGCCACGGGGTAATTATTAGGGGGTAGCACGTAGTCCCACCACCTGGACAATAGCATAATACATGTATGAGGTGAATTTGGGATCGATAACTACAAGCATTTTTTTTTTATTTGGGAAATTGTTCTGACAATTCAGGACTATGGAGCTAATGAAGGCAATGGAGGAGAGGGAAGGTCAGGGACCAGGGTAGGCAAACAAGAGGGTGCAGGAGATACAGAGCACTGACAGCAGCACCGTAATACAGAGCACTGACATCAGCACCGTGACATACAGCGCTGACAGCAGCTCCGTGACATACAGCGCTGACAGCAGCTCCGTGACATACAGCGCTGACAGCAGCTCCGTGACATACAGCGCTGACAGCAGCTCCGTGACATACAGCGCTGACAGCAGCTCCGTGACATACAGCGCTGACAGCAGCACCGTGACATACAGCGCTGACAGCAGCTCCGTGACATACAGCGCTGACAGCAGCTCCGTGACATACAGCGCTGACAGCAGCTCCGTGACATACAGCACTGACAGCAGCTCCGTGACATACAGCGCTGACAGCAGCTCCGTGACATACAGCGCTGACAGCAGCACCGTGACATACAGCGCTGACAGCAGCTCCGTGACATACAGCGCTGACAGCAGCTCCGTGACATACAGCGCTGACAGCAGCTCCGTGACATACAGCACTGACAGCAGCTCCGTGACATACAGCGCTGACAGCAGCTCCGTGACATACAGCGCTGACAGCAGCACCGTGACATACAGCGCTGACAGCAGCTCCGTGACATACAGCGCTGACAGCAGCTCCGTGACATACAGCGCTGACAGCAGCTCCGTGACATACAGCGCTGACAGCAGCTCCGTGACATACAGCGCTGACAGCAGCTCCGTGACATACAGCGCTGACAGCAGCTCCGTGACATACAGCGCTGACAGCAGCTCCGTGACATACAGCGCTGACAGCAGCTCCGTGACATACAGCGCTGACAGCAGCTCCGTGACATACAGCGCTGACAGCAGCACCGTAAGCAGCCCCAGGAGGAAGTCAGCACAGCACAGGGATGGTGTGATCCCCTCATAATAAGAACCCCCAGGAGGAAGTCAGCACAGCACAGGGATGGTGGGAGCCCCTCATAATAAGAACCCCCAGGAGGAAGTCAGCACAGCACAGGGATGGTGGGAGCCCCTCATAATAAGAACACCCAGGAGGAAGTCAGCACAGCACAGGGATGGTGGGAACCCCTCATAATAAGCAGCCCCAGTAGAAATATGACACCGCTCAACCTCTTCAAAGAGGAGGGTAGGGGCATATAGTACGGTGTGCTTTTTTGGGTCAGGGAAGTGAGCCAAATGAATTAAGAAGGTCTGTGTGCTTGATTCCAAAAATTGTTTATAGACATATACATGGTCTACTGATCACATGTGTTGAATTCCTCCGAGATCCATGCCTCATTCATTTTTAGAAATGTGAGGTAGTTAACACTGTCGTGAGCTAGGCGAGTACGCTTATCGGTCACAATCCCCCCTGCTGCGCTGAACGTCCTTTCGGACAGGACACTGGATGAGGGGCAAGCCAACAGTTCGATTGCAAATTGGGCAAGCTCTGGCCAGAGGTCAAGCCTGCCCACCCAGTAGTCTAGGGGTTCATCACTCCTCAGAGCGTCCACATCGGCCGTTAACCCAATGTAGTCGGACACCTGACGGTCTAGGCGTTCCCTGATGCTGGATCCGGATGACACCTGTCGATGGGTCGGCTGAAAGAATGACCTCATATCCGAAGTCACCAACACATCTTCAAACCGGCCTCTTCTTGCAGGCGCTGTTGGATTGGTACCCGCAAATCCTTCTCTGGGAGTGGGAATTGCTCCTCTGCCAGCGCACGCAAAAGCAGAATGCAGCATTTCTCGAAGCAAGGCCTGGAAGTGCTGCATTCTGACAGCCCTCTGCGACGGCGGTAACATTTCCGCCATTTTGTGTTTGTACCGGGGATCTAAGTACGTTGCCACCCAGTACTGGTCCTTGACCCTCATGCTTTTTATACGGGGGTCCCTATTAAAACACTGGAGCATGAAGGCCCCCATTTGCACTCAAGCGGAAGGTATGTGGTGGTGGTGGTGTTGTTGGTGGTAGTGTCTTTGGGGGTGCACATAGCAGAGAGTGAAGAAGAGGGTGCAGATCGAGAGGATGAGGAGGGTGCAGAAGAATAAGGCTGAGTGAGCCACTCAACCAAGTCTGGTGCGTCCTTTAAAGTAATTGAACGCACCTTCTGCAACTTCCCACTTTGGCTCAAGGCTGTTGCTCCTGCCCTACCCCTACCACCCCTGCGGAAGGGCCTGCCTCTTCCTCTGCCTGTCATTTTTTAAATCACCCTGTGACAAAACTCTTAGTCCCTATACCGCTGAAGGACTGCTGCAGTATAGGGCAGCGGTCAGCAGTAGTGCACGTCAACCCTATGTATTGTGGACCGATAGCGGTCCTTACAGAACAGCAGACTGTAACGCACTCAGGCCTATGTACCGTAGCACCCTATACCAAGTTACCAGTCCTTATAAGAACTTTTGTGGACCAAGCAGGTTGTGTGTTAGTGATTAGCAGACTGTACGTCAGTCCCTATACCAATGAAGGACTGCTGCAGTATAGGGCAGCGGTCAGCAGTAGTGCACGGCAACCCTATGTATTGTGGACCGATAGCGGTCCTTACAGAACAGCAGACTGTACTGCACTCAGGCCTATGTACCGTAGCACCCTATACCAAGTTACCAGTCCTTATAAGAACTTTTGTGGACCAAGCAGGTTGTGTGTTAGTGTTTAGCAGACTGTGCGTCAGTCCCTATACCGCTGAAGGACTGCTGCAGTATAGGGCAGCGGTCAGCAGTAGTGCACGGCAACCCTATGTATTGTGGACCGATAGCGGTCCTTACAGAACAGCAGACTGTAACGCACTCAGGCCTATGTACCGTAGCACCCTATACCAAGTTACCAGTCCTTATAAGAACTTTTGTGGACCAAGCAGGTTGTGTGTTAGTGATTAGCAGACTGTACGTCAGTCCCTATACCAATGAAGGACTGCTGCAGTATAGGGCAGCGGTCAGCAGTAGTGCACGGCAACCCTATGTATTGTGGACCGATAGCGGTCCTTACAGAACAGCAGACTGTAACGCACTCAGGCCTATGTACCGTAGCACCCTATACCAAGTTACCAGTCCTTATAAGAACTTTTGTGGACCAAGCAGGTTGTGTGTTAGTGTTTAGCAGACTGTGCGTCAGTCCCTATACCGCTGAAGGACTGCTGCAGTATAGGGCAGCGGTCAGCAGTAGTGCACGGCAACCCTATGTATTGTGGACCGATAGCGGTCCTTACAGAACAGCAGACTGTAACGCACTCAGGCCTATGTACCGTAGCACCCTATACCAAGTTACCAGTCCTTATAAGAACTTTTGTGGACCAAGCAGGTTGTGTGTTAGTGATTAGCAGACTGTACGTCAGTCCCTATACCAATGAAGGACTGCTGCAGTATAGGGCAGCGGTCAGCAGTAGTGCACGGCAACCCTATGTATTGTGGACCGATAGCGGTCCTTACAGAACAGCAGACTGTACTGCACTCAGGCCTATGTACCGTAGCACCCTATACCAAGTTACCAGTCCTTATAAAAACTTTTGTGGACCAAGCAGGTTGTGTGTTAGTGATTAGCAGACTGTACGTCAGTCCCTATACCAATAAAGGACTGCTGCAGTATAGGGCAGCGGTCAGCAGTAGTGCACGGCAACCCTATGTATTGTGGACCGATAGCGGTCCTTACAGAACAGCAGACTGTACTGCACTCAGGCCTATGTACCGTAGCACCCTATACCAAGTTACCAGTCCTTATAAGAACTTTTGTGGACCAAGCAGGTTGTGTGTTAGTGTTTAGCAGACTGTGCGTCAGTCCCTATACCGCTGAAGGACTGCTGCAGTATAGGGCAGCGGTCAGCAGTAGTGCACGGCAACCCTATGTATTGTGGACCGATAGCGGTCCTTACAGAACAGCAGACTGTAACGCACTCAGGCCTATGTACCGTAGCACCCTATACCAAGTTACCAGTCCTTATAAGAACTTTTGTGGACCAAGCAGGTTGTGTGTTAGTGATTAGCAGACTGTACGTCAGTCCCTATACCGCTGAAGGACTGCTGCAGTATAGGGCAGCGGTCAGCAGTAGTGCACGGCAACCCTATGTATTGTGGACCGATAGCGGTCCTTACAGAACAGCAGACTGTAACGCACTCAGGCCTATGTACCGTAGCACCCTATACCAAGTTACCAGTCCTTATAAGAACTTTTGTGGACCAAGCAGGTTGTGTGTTAGTGATTAGCAGACTGTACGTCAGTCCCTATACCAATGAAGGACTGCTGCAGTATAGGGCAGCGGTCAGCAGTAGTGCACGGCAACCCTATGTATTGTGGACCGATAGCGGTCCTTACAGAACAGCAGACTGTAACGCACTCAGGCCTATGTACCGTAGCACCCTATACCAAGTTACCAGTCCTTATAAGAACTTTTGTGGACCAAGCAGGTTGTGTGTTAGTGATTAGCAGACTGTACGTCAGTCCCTATACCAATGAAGGACTGCTGCAGTATAGGGCAGCGGTCAGCAGTAGTGCACGGCAACCCTATGTATTGTGGACCGATAGCGGTCCTTACAGAACAGCAGACTGTACTGCACTCAGGCCTATGTACCGTAGCACCCTATACCAAGTTACCAGTCCTTATAAGAACTTTTGTGGACCAAGCAGGTTGTGTGTTAGTGTTTAGCAGACTGTGCGTCAGTCCCTATACCGCTGAAGGACTGCTGCAGTATAGGGCAGCGGTCAGCAGTAGTGCACGGCAACCCTATGTATTGTGGACCGATAGCGGTCCTTACAGAACAGCAGACTGTAACGCACTCAGGCCTATGTACCGTAGCACCCTATACCAAGTTACCAGTCCTTATAAGAACTTTTGTGGACCAAGCAGGTTGTGTGTTAGTGATTAGCAGACTGTACGTCAGTCCCTATACCAATGAAGGACTGCTGCAGTATAGGGCAGCGGTCAGCAGTAGTGCACGGCAACCCTATGTATTGTGGACCGATAGCGGTCCTTACAGAACAGCAGACTGTAACGCACTCAGGCCTATGTACCGTAGCACCCTATACCAAGTTACCAGTCCTTATAAGAACTTTTGTGGACCAAGCAGGTTGTGTGTTAGTGATTAGCAGACTGTACGTCAGTCCCTATACCAATGAAGGACTGCTGCAGTATAGGGCAGCGGTCAGCAGTAGTGCACGGCAACCCTATGTATTGTGGACCGATAGCGGTCCTTACAGAACAGCAGACTGTAACGCACTCAGGCCTATGTACCGTAGCACCCTATACCAAGTTACCAGTCCTTATAAGAACTTTTGTGGACCAAGCAGGTTGTGTGTTAGTGATTAGCAGACTGTACGTCAGTCCCTATACCAATGAAGGACTGCTGCAGTATAGGGCAGCGGTCAGCAGTAGTGCACGGCAACCCTATGTATTGTGGACCGATAGCGGTCCTTACAGAACAGCAGACTGTAACGCACTCAGGCCTATGTACCGTAGCACCCTATACCAAGTTACCAGTCCTTATAAGAACTTTTGTGGACCAAGCAGGTTGTGTGTTAGTGATTAGCAGACTGTACGTCAGTCCCTATACCAATGAAGGACTGCTGCAGTATAGGGCAGCGGTCAGCAGTAGTGCACGGCAACCCTATGTATTGTGGACCGATAGCGGTCCTT
The DNA here is from genome assembly GCF_037356315.1 of Lithobates pipiens. Classification (NCBI taxonomy): domain Eukaryota; kingdom Metazoa; phylum Chordata; class Amphibia; order Anura; family Ranidae; genus Lithobates; species Lithobates pipiens. The sequence continues at coordinate 560,107,713 of NW_027507764.1, read as the reverse complement.
ACAGAACAGCAGACTGTACTGCACTCAGGCCTATGTACCGTAGCACCCTATACCAAGTTACCAGTCCTTATAAGAACTTTTGTGGACCAAGCAGGTTGTGTGTTAGTGTTTAGCAGACTGTGCGTCAGTCCCTATACCGCTGAAGGACTGCTGCAGTATAGGGCAGCGGTCAGCAGTAGTGCACGGCAACCCTATGTATTGTGGACCGATAGCGGTCCTTACAGAACAGCAGACTGTAACGCACTCAGGCCTATGTACCGTAGCACCCTATACCAAGTTACCAGTCCTTATAAGAACTTTTGTGGACCAAGCAGGTTGTGTGTTAGTGATTAGCAGACTGTACGTCAGTCCCTATACCAATGAAGGACTGCTGCAGTATAGGGCAGCGGTCAGCAGTAGTGCACGGCAACCCTATGTATTGTGGACCGATAGCGGTCCTTACAGAACAGCAGACTGTAACGCACTCAGGCCTATGTACCGTAGCACCCTATACCAAGTTACCAGTCCTTATAAGAACTTTTGTGGACCAAGCAGGTTGTGTGTTAGTGATTAGCAGACTGTACGTCAGTCCCTATACCAATGAAGGACTGCTGCAGTATAGGGCAGCGGTCAGCAGTAGTGCACGGCAACCCTATGTATTGTGGACCGATAGCGGTCCTTACAGAACAGCAGACTGTACTGCACTCAGGCCTATGTACCGTAGCACCCTATACCAAGTTACCAGTCCTTATAAGAACTTTTGTGGACCAAGCAGGTTGTGTGTTAGTGTTTAGCAGACTGTGCGTCAGTCCCTATACCGCTGAAGGACTGCTGCAGTATAGGGCAGCGGTCAGCAGTAGTGCACGGCAACCCTATGTATTGTGGACCGATAGCGGTCCTTACAGAACAGCAGACTGTAACGCACTCAGGCCTATGTACCGTAGCACCCTATACCAAGTTACCAGTCCTTATAAGAACTTTTGTGGACCAAGCAGGTTGTGTATTAGTGTTTAGCAGACTGTGCGTCAGTCCCTATACCGCTGAAGGACTGCTGCAGTATAGGGCAGCGGTCAGCAGTAGTGCACGGCAACCCTATGTATTGTGGACCGATAGCGGTCCTTACAGAACAGCAGACTGTACTGCACTCAGGCCTATGTACCGTAGCACCCTATACCAAGTTACCAGTCCTTATAAGAACTTTTGTGGACCAAGCAGGTTGTGTGTTAGTGATTAGCAGACTGTACGTCAGTCCCTATACCAATGAAGGACTGCTGCAGTATAGGGCAGCGGTCAGCAGTAGTGCACGGCAACCCTATGTATTGTGGACCGATAGCGGTCCTTACAGAACAGCAGACTGTAACGCACTCAGGCCTATGTACCGTAGCACCCTATACCAAGTTACCAGTCCTTATAAGAACTTTTGTGGACCAAGCAGGTTGTGTATTAGTGTTTAGCAGACTGTGCGTCAGTCCCTATACCGCTGAAGGACTGCTGCAGTATAGGGCAGCGGTCAGCAGTAGTGCACGGCAACCCTATCTATTGTGGACCGATAGCGGTCCTTACAGAACAGCAGACTGTACCGCACCCAAGCCTATGTACCGTAGCACCCTAGACAGACCAAGTTACCAGTCCTGATAAAGAGCTTTGTGGAACAAGTGAGTTGTGAATGATTAGCAGACTGCAGCAGAAGGGCAGCAGTCAAGTATAATATTCTTTCTATATTTGGAAGAAAGAATATTATACGTGTACAAGCCTATTACCGTACCACTGATACCAGTCCTGAAAAGAACCTTTGTGGAACTAATAGTAACAGCAAGTCTTTAAAATTATCCTCACTGCCTGACACACTGCTTCCTGCCTGTCCCTATACAAATTGGCAAAAAAGAGTAGGCTGGAACGATTAGCTGGAACAGCTCTTTTGTGGACCTGATAGTAACAGCTAATGATGATGATGATGATGATGATGAAGAAAGACTAATCTGGCTGAGCTGTCCCTAAAATAGCAGCATACAGCGCTCTGTCCCTTTATCTAAACTGACAAAAGAAACTCAGGCTGCTGACCTAACACCTATACCAGTCCTGAAAAGAACTTTTGTGTACCAAATAGCTAGCGTTTTCTCTGTCCCTACTCCACACAGGATCCTTTCCCTACAGTGACAGAAGAAAGAATGTAAAATGGCCACCGGATCGGGTGTATTTATAGGTTAGGGGGAATGTCCAAGTGTCCATGAGCTGTCATGTCTCAATTGGTTGTCCTGTAACACATGATAAACGTGTCACGAAAGGTTAAAGTTCTTGTATACATTAAACACGTAAGTCCGCCGGGGCGAACGACGGAAAAAGGCGTTCGAACCCGCGGACGGCGAAAGTCGGAAATTCGCCGCGAAACGACCGCCGGGCGAACCGTTCGGCCATCACTAATGAGGGATTCCCCGAGACTTGAAAGATATTTTAAGGGTTCCTTCCCTTTAAAAAGGTTTATAAAGGGTGGTGTATTGGTATCATTTGTTCAATACCTTACTACTGTTCCCAGTCCTTTTCATGTCATCTTCAACATCATCCAGCGACTTCACCCTTAGTTTTTCAACTTCCTCAGAATTGGATTTCTCAATCTCAGTAACCAATTATGGTTGACTGTAAAGAATGGACTGCCAGTTGCTCCTATTTCTGCGGAGAAGCCACAGAAATAGGTCAGACACTGCACAGGGTGGGCTTGAATTTGAGGCAAGTCTTTTCTTGAGGTTAAACATACCATGATGTAATGAAGGGGGTTAAATGGTCTCTAAGGAATGGTGGCAGTAGAAAGGTTATCAGTAGGGAAACCCATGCTGGAAAGATCTCAGGCAATGATCCAGACAAACAAAGAACATTCTACTTCTCAATTGCTGGCCTTGGGACTAGACTCCATCATATAAAGTATGTACTGTATTTATTGGTGTATAACACTCACGTTTTCACCATGAAAATCGGGTGCAAATAGCGCGTGCGTGTTATACGCCAATACTTCAATTTTAGCTGCCTTATTTAAAATATACGTTTTTTCCTGAAACTTACCTCTTAAAATGAATGTGCGTGTTATACACCTGTGCGTGTTATATGCCGATAAATACGGTAATTGCTGCAAAAACCTAAATGCAAAAATCCATGGCTAAAGTAAGCTTGGGCATAGTAGTGGGTACAATAATTATTTAGGTTTTCATCTGCATTATGAGTTAATCAATCAATTTATTCATATGTAAATGTTGATACATGCTAGCATCCTGCCTTCAAGGTTAAGTCCCCCCAGAAAGTGGAGTTTACTTGGGTTGTGATAGTTTTTAAGCTGTCATGTCACCTGACTTAAAGCGGAGGTCCACCCTAAAGTGGACCTTCCGCTCATTGGAATCCTCCCCCCCTCCGGCGCCACAATTGGCACCTTTCAGGGGGGAGGGGGGTGCAGGTACCTGTACAGTACAGGTATCTGCACCCACTTCCGGCGTAGATTCTGCAGAAGGTACGCCCCTTTCCGCAGAATCTACGCCCCTTTCCGAAAGTCCCCCCGCTGCCTGCTGGGAAACACACGGATCCTAGAGACAGCGGGGACCATCCTTATTGCGCAGCGCGACTCGCGCATGCGTAGTAGGGAACCGGGAAATGAACCCGAAAGGCTCCACTTCCTGATTCCCATACCCAAGATGGCGGCGGCAGCACCCTTGAGACGATCGAGAGATCGGCTTCGGGTGCCGACATTGCGGGCGCGCTGGGCGGGTAAGTGTCACTATTTTAAAAGTCAGCAGCTGCAGTATTTGTAGCTGCTGGCTTTTAAAAAAAAAACGGCGGACTCCCGGCGGACTCCCGCTTTAACTTTGTGTTAAACTCAGGAAGTGCGACCTCAACCCATATATTAACAGAAGCAAGTAAAATATACAGTCGGCATAAGCTGGAGATAAATAATAGATCTCTAGCACTATCTCTTAGCAACACTATTAAACACTATTATGCCACCAAACATTCACATGAAACTAATTGCTACCACTAATACTTCTTATAATGCATTTTAGCAGGAAATGTATTAGAACATTGACAGGTAGTGCTTACTTTTAGTGGCTTTCTATCTTTCAATCAATAACCTCAGCTGTATCTCACTCCCTATCATGTCTGAAAAGCATCTGTGATTCATGGTGTGCTGAGTACTATGCTCTGTGGACTCTGGTGTTGCTCCCACCCTCATTATCCGTAGTGATGGAATCCATGATGGTAGGGTAAAGGTCCCAATTAATAATGTACACTGGACCAGATGTACAGCAGCCAGAAGACATATGTTACAGCTATTACAGTCTTACTTACCGATTCTTACTGACACTAATAAAACAAGATATGAAGGATCATTAGGGTGGACAGAATTTCAGTCCCTTCTGTGTAGTAGTAATGCAATCTATGGATACAGTTTCATAAAAGTATTTCCCTCCCTCTCCCATTTCCTTCCTTCCCTTCATTCCTTCTTCCCCTTGTTTCCTTACTTCCCTTCCTTCCTTCTTACCAGTACAGGAATGGAGCCTATATAATTGCCTCTCTCCCTCCTTTTTTTCCTTATTTTAAGGACAGCAAAGATGCCTATGCAACTACTTCCCTTCCTCCTTTCCTTCCCCTGCCTCCTTTTCTTAGGAGGGTGGGTGTGGATAACATTTCATAAAAGTCTTTTCCTTCCTTTCCTTTTTTCTTTCCCTTCCTCCTTTCCTTCCTTCTTCCTCTTCTTTCCTTTCCCCCCTTACTTCCTTCCAGTACAGGAACGGAGCCTATACAACTGCCTCTCTCCCTATTTTCCTTCCTTCCTTCAAGTACAGGAAATTCTCCCCTTCCTTCCTTTCCTCTTCCTGCCTCCTTTTCTTAGGAGGGTGGATACAATTTTACTCCCCTCTGTGTAATATTAATGCAATCTATTGATACAGTTTCATAAAAGTCTTTTCCTTCCCCCTTCTTTTCCTTCTTTCCCTTTTGCCCTCCTTTCCTTCCTTCCCCTTCTTTCTTCTGTCCCTTTGTTCCTTCATCCCTTTCCATCCTTCCAGTACCAGAAAGGAGCCTATACAGCTGCCTCTCTCCTTCCTTTCCTTCCTTCCTTTAAATACAGGAAAGGAGCCTATGGAACTTTTATCCTTCCCCTCCCTGCTCTCCTTTTTTCCTCTCTCCCTCCCTTCTTTCCTTTAAAATATCTGTAAGGAGCTGTAAGGTGGATATAACACCAGTGACCCCTGTTTAATATTAATACAACTTATGGATAAAGTTATTTTCCTTTCCTTCTCTTCCTTCCACCTATCTTCCTTCCTTCCTTCCTTTCCTTCCTTTTCTTCCTTCCTTCCTTCCTTCCTTCCTTCCTTCCTTCCTTCCTTCCTTCCCTTCCTTCCTTTTCTTCCTTCCTTCCTTTCCTTCCATCCTTCTTCTCCCTTTTTCCTTTCGTTCCTCCTTCAACAGAAAGCAGTTGCAATGCCTAAATTTGATGCTGAGCCTCCATGATTGAAAGAACTGAAATCCAACAAATGAAAGAGGCAGGCCAGAGACAAAAAATCTTGCAGCATGTCTTGCAGCCAGGAAAATGTCTTGCAGCCAGGAAATCTGGCGCTCTTTATCTTACTTGCTATAGCTTCTAATGCACATTGTAAGCAGTGAAATCAAAGTAAGCAAATCCAGTACAATAGAAAGGCCTGTACAACTGTACAAGACTAAATGGTAGGCTGCAGATCAGCTTTCACTCATCAATTCGTTGAGAAATAGCTGGTATAAATACTTACAGCACTGAATAGTTATAGTACCTTAAAAAAGCATTCATAACCCTTGAAATTTTCCACATTTTGTCATGGTACAGCCAAAAACATAAATGTATTTTATTGGGATTGTATGTGATAAACCAACACAATGTGGCACATAATTGTGAAGTTGAAGGAAAACGATAAATGGTTTTCAAAATCTTTTACAAATAAATATCTGAAAAGTGTGGCGTGCATTTGTTTTCAGTCCCCCTTTACTCTGATACCCCTAACTAAAATCTAGTGGAACCAATTGCCTTCAGCAGTCCACCTAATTAGTACATAGAGTCCACCTGTGTGTAATTTAATCTCAGTATAAATACAGCTGTTCTGTGAAGCCCTCAGAGGTTTGTTATAAAACCTTAGTGAACACACTGCATTGTGACGGCCAAGAAGCACACCAGACAGGTCAGGGATAAAGTTGTGGAGAAGTGTAAAGCAGGGTTAGGTTAGAAAAAATATATTCCACGCTTTCAACATCTCATGGAGCTCTGTTCAATCCATCATCCACAAATGGAAAGAGTATGGCACAACTGCAAACCTACCAAGACATGGCCGTCCACCTAAACTGACAGGCCGGACAAGGAGAGCATTCATCAGAGAAGCAGCCAAGAGGCCCATGGGAACTCTGGAGGAGCTGCAGAGATCAACAGCTCAGGTGGGAGAATCTGTCCACAGGACAACTATTAGTCGTCTCTCCACAAATCTGACCTTTATGGAAGAGTGGCAAGAAGAAAGATATTGTTGAAAGAAAGTCATAAGAAGACGCATTTTCAGTTTACGAGAAGCCATGTGGGGGACACAGCAAACATGTGGAAGAAGGTGCTCTGGTCAGATGAGACCAAAGTGTAACTTTTTGGCCTAAAAGCAAAATGCTATGTGTGGTGTAAAAACTAACACTGCACATCACCCTGAACACACCATCCCCACTGTGAAACATGGTGGTGGCAGCATCGTGTTGTGGGGGATGCTTTTCTTCAGCAGGGACAGGGAAGCTGGTCAGAGTTGATAGGAAGATGGATGGAGCCAATTACAGGGCAATCTTAGAAGAAAACCACTTAGAGTCTTCAAAAGACTTGAGACTGGGGCGGAGGTTCACCTTCCAGCAGGACAACGACCCTAAACATACAGCCAGAGCTACAATGGAATGGTTTAGATCAAAGCATATTCATGCGTTAGAATGGCCCAGTCAAAGTCCAGACCTAAATCCAATTGAGAATCTGTGGCAAGACTTAAAAATTGCTGTTCACAGACGCTCTCCATCCAATCTGACAGAGTTTGAGATATTTTGCAAAGGAGAATGGGCAAAAATGTCCCTCTCTAGATGTGCAAAGCTGGTAGAGACATCCCCAGAAAGACTTGCAGCTGTAATTGCAGCGAAAGGAGGTTCTACAAAGTATTGACTCAGGGGGACTAAATTCAAATGTACATCACACTTTTCAGATATTAATTTGTTAAAAAATTGAAAACCATTTATCATTTTGTTTCCACTTCACAATTATGTGGCACTTTGTGTTTGTCTGTCACATAAAATCCCAATAAAATACATTTAGGTTTTTGGTTTTAACATGACAAAATGTGGAAAATTTCAAGGAGTATGAATACTTTTTCAAGGCACTGTACCTATGGATGTAGCTGAAAGCAAAATGGTAAGCAAATTAGAATGTAACAAGGAAGAAACATTTGAGAAGGAATCTCATAACCTAATGTTGCATATTCATCATCATATGCTTAGTTGGTTGAAAAAAGAAACAAGCCCATCTAGTTCAACCCATAAAAAGAGGAAAACAAAAAACATATATATTTTACAATCCTATATACACAATCCCATTCCCACAGTTGATCCAGAGGAAGGCAAAAACCCCAGCAGAGCATGATCCAATTTACTCCACTAGGGGAAAATATATCCTTCCTAATCCCCCAAGAGGCAATTGGATGTTCCCTGGATTCATTTTTCCTATAATGTTAGTATCTGGTTATTTGTACATTTAGGAAAGAATCCAGGTCTTTTTTAAAACAATCTACTGAGCTGGGCAGAACCAGCTCTTGAGGGAGTCTATTCCACATTTTCACAGCTCTTACTGTGAAGAAGCCTTTCCATATTTAGAGATTAAATCTGTTTTCCTCCAGACATAAAGAATGCCCCCTTGTCCTCTGTGATGACCTTAAAGTGAATAATTCAACACCAAGTTCACTATATGGACCACTTATTTATTTATACATGTTGTTCATATCCCCCCTTAATCTCCTCTTCTCAAGAGAAAATAAATTCAGTTCCTCTAATCTTTCCTCATAGCTGAGTTCCTCCATGCCTCTTATCAGTTTGGCTGTTCTTCTCTGCACTTTCTCCAGTTCCCAGATATATGAACTGGTGCCAACAACTGAACGGCATATTCCAGATGAGGTCTTACTAATGATTTGTACAGGGGCAAAATGATAACTCTCTCTGGAGTCCATACCTCTCCTAATACAAGAAAGGACTTTTCTCACTTTGGAAAACTGCAGCTATTATTAACCACTTCAGCTCCGGACCAATAAACACCTTAAGGACCAGAGGTCTTTTTGCAATTTCGCACTGCGCTGCTTTAACTGGTAATTGCGCGGTCATGCAATATTGCACCCAAACGAAATTTGCGTCCTTTTCTTCCCACAAATAGAGCTTTCTTTTGATGGTATTTGATTGCCTCTGCGATTTTTTTTTTTTGCGATATAAATGGAAAAAGCGAAAATTTTGAAAAAAAAAGATATTTTCTTCTTTTTGTTATAAGAAAAATCGAATAAACTAAATTTTAGTCATACATTGAGGGCAAAATTTATTCAGCCACATGTCTTTAGTAAAAAAAATGTCAATAAGCGTATATTTTTTGGTTTGTGCAAAAGTTATAGCGTCTACAAACTAGAGTACATTTTCTGGAATTTACACAGCTTTTAATTTATGACTGCCGATCTCAGTTCTTGAGGTGCTAAAATGGCAGGGCAGTACAAATCCCCCCCAAATGACCCCATTTTGGAAAGTAGACACCCCAAGGAAATTGCTGATGGGTATGTTGAGCCCATTGAATATTTATTTTTTTTGTCCTAAGGGATTGAATAATGACAAAAAAAAAAAAAAATTTTTTTACAAAAAGTTGTCACTAAATGATATATTGCTCACACATGCCATGGTTATATGTCGAATTGCACCCCAAAATATATTCCGCTACTTCTCCCGAGTATGGGGATACCACATGTGTGGGACTTTTTGGGAGTCTAGTCGCGCACGGCACCCCGAAAACCAATCACCACCTTCAGGATTTCTAAGGGTGCAAATTTTTGATTTAACTCCTCACTACCTATCACAGTTTCGAAGGCCATAAAATGCCAAAACAGCACAAAACCCCCCAAAATGACCCCATTTTGGAAAGTAGACACCCCAAGCTATTTACTGAGAGGCATGTTGAGTCCATGGAATATTTTATATTTTGCCACAAGTTGCGGGAATATTACAAACTTTTTTTTTTTTGCACCAAGTTGTCACTAAATGATATATTGCTCACACATGCTATGGGCATATGTGAAATGACACCCCAAAATACATTCTGCTGCTTCTCCTGAGAACGGGGATACCACATGTGTGGGACTTTTTGGGAGTCTAGTCGCGCACGGCACCCCGAAAACCAATCACCACCTTCAGGATTTATAAGGGTGCAAATTTTTGATTTAACTCCTCACTACCTATCACAGTTTCGAAGGCCATAAAATGCCAAAATAGCACAAAACCCCCCCAAATGACCCCATTTTGGAAAGTAGACACCCCAAGCTATTTACTGAGAGGCATGTTGAGTCCATGGAATATTTTATATTTTGCCAAAAGTTGCGGGAATATTACAAACTTTTTTTTTTTTTGCACAAAGTTGTCACTAAATGATATATTGCTCACACATGCTATGGGCAGAAGTCAAATTACACCCCAAAATAAATTCTGCTGCTTCTCCCGAGTACGGGGATACCACATGTGGGGGACTTTTTGGGAGCCTAGCCACGTACGGGACCCCGAAAACCAAGCACTGCCTTCCGGATTTGAATATAAAATGCTACCAAAAAACCTGTTAGCTATGGCAGGGATCAGGCCTGACTCTGCGATCGCTGCAGTTATGTGTTTAGTGTTTTGTAAGTGACAGTGATCGATCGATACTGCACTTGGGTGGGCTGGGCAGAGGGGCAAAACGCAGGTGCTAGCAGGTATTTGGGCTGATCCCGCTAACAATGCGTTTTTTTGGAACCCTAAACTGCTGGGGACGCTAGTATAGATCTGATCAGATCAGATATTGATCTGTTCAGATTCTATACCACTACGGGAGGTGTATGCTTTGCGTGTGGGTGTTAGCGGTACTGGCACTAACCTAGCGCTGCCTGGGGCGACGCAGACCCTGACCCTAAAACCTAATTGATATCACCCGCCGGGTGATCAGGGGGTTAAACCTTTATTGGGTAATAAATGGTGGGTGCCCTGATGCTATAAAAAACAAACTAACCAGAGTCACCCGTAACACTTATACGGTGATCAGTGGTGAAAGGGTTAACTAGGGGCAATCAGGGGGTTCAAAGTTTTATTAGGTAGTATATGGGGGTCCCTGGCGCTATATAAAAGCCTGACGGGGAACCTAAATAACTAACTGGCTAACCAGCGTCACCAGTGACACTTATACTGTGATCGCTGGTGAAAGGGGGTGAAAGGGTTAACTAGCAGCAATCAGGGGGTTAAAACCATTATTGGGTAGTATATCGGGGTACCTAGCGCTATAAAAACCTGGCGGTGAACCTAAAAAAATAACTAGCTACCTAGCGACACTAGCGACACTGATGCAGCGTTCAGAAAAAATTATCGCTTAGTGACACTGGCAAAAGGGGGTGAAAGGGTTAACTAGCGGAAATCAGGGGGTTAAAACCATTATTGGGTAGTATATCGGGGTACCTAGCGCTATAAAAACCTGGCGGTGAACCTAAAAAAATAACTAGCTACCTAGCGACTGTAGCGACACTAATGCAGCGATCAGAAAAACGATCGCTTAGTGACACTGGCAAAAGGGGGTGAAAGAGTTAACTAGCGGCAATCAGGGGGTTAAAACCATTATTGGGTAGTATATCGGGGTACCTAGCGATATAAAAACCTGGCGGTGAACCTAAAAAAATAACTAGCTACCTAGCGACACATGCAGCGATCAGAAAAATGATCGCTTAGTGACACTGGCAAAAGGGGGTGAAAGGGTTAACTAGCGGCAATCAGGGGGGGGATCGGGGGGGGTTTGTGTGCCTGTGTGTACCTACATGTCAGTGTAGTGTTGGTGCACACTTACTATTAGTCTTCTCCTCGTAGTCTGGTCAAAAAGACCGCCCCGAGGAGAATGACATCACTTCCTCCTTCCTGTGTAAACAATACACAGTGGGAGGAAGCTTCTCATTGGCCAGGAGCGATCCAGAGGGGGTGGCCGAAAACGAACGGCCATCCCCTCATCACGGAGCGCTCCTGGAGCGCACCGGACCGCCGTAACCAGCGGGAGGGGGTCCGATCGGACCCCCCACCCGCTGGAAGGCAATCACGTACATCTACGTGATTGTGCCTGCCTGTGTCATTGTGTTGACGTACATTGGCAATACGGCGGTCCTGAAGTGGTTAAGTAAGGATGTGCTCAGTAGGGATTGGCGAATGGTTCGGCTTGAGCATAAGTTCGGACTTTCTTTGTTCAGTCGTTTGGCAAACAGCCGAGCAAATGGGTCATTCGCCCCCCCGTTCAGTGCATTGCGGTGCTGAACAGTGCATGGCAAGCCCTGATTGGCTGAAGCAATGAAAGCTTCAGCCAATCAGGGCACAGAGCACTGTCAGAGTCATGATTGGACACTGTCATCATGACTTTATCCAATCATGGCTTATTCCCGCTCCACAGTATAAAAGTATTCTTTTAATAGCAGCCATTTTCAGTGTGATTTCGGCGTGGAGAGAGATAGAACAGGGCTTTGCTGTGCACTGCCACATACAATAGATTTTTTTTACAATTTCATTTGTTTTAAAAACATTTTCACAATGCTTTTTGGGGGGAGGGGGTTGGGGCAGTGGATAGTGTTGGCAGGGCAGGGGAGAGTGGTGTCAGTAGTTTATTTTATTAATTTTTTTCATTTTTTTTCATTTTTTAAATTTTGTTTTGCAATATTTCTTTTAATATTTTTTGGGGGGCTTTGGTGAGATCTCAGGGGTCTAAACAGATCCCTGAGATCTCCCCTTTGAGACAGACAAAGGGACTGAGGACAGAGATTCCCCAGTCCCTTTCTCAGCACTAAAGATGAATGAACAGGAGACAGAGGCTCCTGTTCATTCATAAACCGAGCAGAGTAAAAAAAAACACAGCTTACTCTGCTCAGTTATCACAGAACACAAGAGTGAACATGCTCACTGTGTCCAATTACTAGTTCCCCCGCAGCCGGCTGGAGAGGAGAGGAAGGGGCAGAAGAGAACATGGGGGGGGGGGCAGAGAAGGACATGGAGGGGGCCGGAGGAGAACACTGGGGTGGAGAAGGACATGGGTGGGGTTGGGGGAGGATCACACAGAGCAGCTGGGATGATCGGTGTGGCTGGAGGGACAGCTGTGAACACCGATCTCCCTATATACAGTGGTGTGAAAAAGTGTTTGCCCCCTTCCTCATTTCCTGTTCCTTTGCATGTTTGTCACACTTAAGTGTTTCGGAACATCAAACCAATTTAAACAATAGTCAAGGACAACACAAGTAAACACAAAATGCAATTTGTAAATGAAGGTGTTTATTATTAAAGGTGAAAAAAAATCCAAACCATCATGGCCCTGTGTGAAAAAGTGATTGCCCCCTAAACCTAATAACTGGTTGGGCCACCCTTAGCAGCAACAACTGCAACCAAGCGTTTGCGATAACGTGCAACGAGGCTTTTACAGCGTCCTGGAGGAATTTTGGCCCACTCATCTTTGCAGAATTGTCCTAATTCAGTTACATTAGAGGGTTTTCGAGCATGAACGGCCTTTTTAAGGTCATACCACAACATCTCAATAGGATTCAGGTCAGGACTTTGGCTAGGCCACTCCAAAGTCTTCATTTTGTTTTTCTTCAGCCATTCGGTGGTGGACTTGCTGGTGTGTTTAGGATCATTGTCCTGCTGCAGAACCCAAGTTCGTTTCAGCTTGAGTACACGAACAGATGGTCGGACATTCTCCTTCAGGATCTCTTGGTAGACAGCAGAATTGATAGTTCCTTTTATCACGGCAAGTCTTCCAGGTCCTGAAGCAGCAAAACAGCCCCAGACCATCACACTACCACCACCATATTTTACTGTTGGTATAATGTTCTTTTTATGAAATGCAGTGTTCCTTCTACGCCAGATATACTTGGACACACACCTTCCAAAGAGTTCCACTTTTGTCTCATCGGTCCACAGAATGTTGTCCCAAAAGTCTTGGGGATCATCAAGATGTGTTGTGGAGAAATTGAGACGAGCTTTGATGTTCTTTTTGCTCAGCAGTGGTTTTCTCCTTGGAACTCTGCCATGCAGGTCATTTTTGCCCAGTCTTTTCCTGATGGTGGAGGCATGAACGCTGACCTTAACTGAGGCAAGTGAGGCCTGCAGTTCCTTGGACGTTGTTGTGGGGTCTTTTGTGACCTCTTGGATGAGTCGTCGCTGCGCTCTTGGGGTAATTTTGGGCGGCCGGCCACTCCTGGGAAGGTTCACCACTGTTCCATGTCTTCGCCATTTGTGGATAATGGCTCTCACTGTGGTTCGCTGGATTCCCAAAGCTTTGGAAATGGCTTTATAACCCTTTCCAGACTGATAGATCTCAATTACTTTCTTTCTCAATTGTTCCTGAATTTCTTTGGGTCTCGGCATGATATGTAGCTTTTAAGGATCTTCTGGTGGACCTTACTGTGTCAAGCAGCTCCTATTTAAGTGATGCCTTGATTGTGAACAGGTGTGGCAATAATCAGGCCTGGGTGTGGCTAGAGAAATTGAACTCAGGTGTGGACAACCACAGTTATAGTATGTTTTAACAAGGGGGGCAATCACTTTTTCACACAGGGCCATGATGGTTTGGATTTTTTTTCACCTTTAATAATAAACACCTTCATTTACAAATTGCATTTTGTGTTTACTTGTGTTGTCCTTGACTATTGTTTAAATTGGTTTGATGTTCCGAAACACTTAAGTGTGACAAACATGCAAAGGAACAGGAAATGAGGAAGGGGGCAAACACTTTTTCACACCACTGTAGCTGTTCAGCTGACAGCCGCAGAAGGGAGAGAGGGAGAAGCAGCTGTCAGCTAAAATCAATACAAAGGAGATAGGTATCCACAGCTTGTTCCCCACCGCACGATCATTCCCGGGAGATTGCCAGGTGCTTGCGGGTGTGTGGGAGCCGCTGCAGAAATGCGAGAGACTTGAGATTTCTGCTGTTGTTAGGTACCTTGTAGTAGAGCCCGACTTGTAGGAGAAGACCCCTCTTACGGCGCTGGTTCAGGAGCCACTGGAATGGGGACAGTGGTCTCGTGAGCACAGTGGGTAGGAGTACCTTATGGAAGTTGCAGCGGCCGGCACAGGAACAGAGTGGAGATCCTCCAGGGATGGCTGGACTGCAGATGACAGCAGGCAGAAGCGGATCAGGGAGCTGGATGGCAGCAAATGCAGGAACAGCGGCAACTGGAGCTGAATGAGAAGGCCGGGAACACAGCAACACAAGGCAGTAGGCAGAGTCAGACAGTCCGGGTCGGCAGGCAATAAGGCAGATGAACACAGCAGGCAAACAGCAAGGTCAGACAGTCCGGGTTGGCAGGTGATCAGGCAGATGAGTACAGCAGACAATAGCAGGGTTGGTAAGGCAAGCAGAAGTTGGCAATAGGTCACAACTAGGGCTGTAGCTAATGATTATTTTCATAATCGATTAGTTGGCCGATTATTGTTTCGATTAATCGGTTAATAACCTTCAGTTTCTCAATTGAAGTATATTGAACCAAAAAAACAAAATATCACAGTTTTGCGTTAAAAAAAAAGTCCTTGTCTTTTCCAAATACGCAGCAGCTGAAAAAAATCATGGATGTGAACGTGTCTCATAGGAAACCATAATAAGGAAAACACAAAGGTGTGACCCAGGCCTGAGATGTTTAGTAACATAATGGGGTTAAAAAAACTAAAATTAGTACAAAAAGAGAAAATAATCGCTACTGTAAGGATTTCACTTTTTACTATGGGACAGGGAAAGTAATATTTACAGTAGCAATTTGCTCTTTTTGTACTATAAGGGCTAATTTTAGTTTTTTTTAACCCCATTATGTTAGTGGCCGATTAATCGATTATGAAAATGGTAATTCATTAATTTCATAATCAATTAGTTGTTGATTAATCGATTCATTGTTTCGGCCCTAGTCAAAACAGAGATTTAGGCAAAGTCAGGCAGGCCGGGTCGGATTGAAGATGATAAAGAAGTCACACTAAGCCGGGTCAGTATAACAATTGGCAAATGGATACAGGTAACGCTGGTACAGAGCTGCAGACAAAACAGCGCCGCACAAGTGTAGCTGAGATACTTCTAAAAGTTCCTCCGCGCCAAACAGCACTAACACGCACGCGTATCTGCCACGCACACCCGTGCACCTGGGGAGAGCGCCGGCGCATACTGGTGGGCAAACATTGTCACACAATTCAGGAGTGCCCCTGATCAGTACTGCCACGTCCATGACAGCTGTTCAGTGCTATTAGTTAGTTAGTGTGCTATACTGTGCTATTTTTCTTCAATTGTCAGTGTAGAATATTAGTTTAGTGTCAGTCTAGGGATAGTGTGAGTGTATTGAGGAGGACCATCAATCAGCTTTGCATAGTGTGCAGCTAGAGTAGGGACAGCTCAGATAGTTTCACTGTAGTTTAGTGAGACCATGTCATTCATACATAAATTAGTGTAGAGTAGGGAGTGGGACAGCTCATATAGGTTCAGGGTAGTGTAGTGAGACTGTGTCAGTAATATTTACATTAGTGTATAGCTAGAGTAGGGACAGTTCAGATAGCATCAGTGTAGTGACGGTTGAACAACGTCTATTTGATTGCGTTACTGCCCGTTTAACGCCATTCATTTCTGTTTGCGTTACTGACAGTTTAACACCATATCGTTTTGTGTGCGTTACTGCCAGTTTAACGCCATATAGTTCTGTGTGCATTACTGCCAGTTTAACGCCATATAGTTTTGTGTGCGTTACTGACAGTTTAACGCCATATAGTTCTATGTGCGTTACTCTCAGTTTAATGACATATAGTTCTGTGTGTGTTACTGCCAGTTTAACAGCATTTACTTCTGTGTGAGTTACTGCCAGTTTAATGCCATATCGTTTTGTGTGCGTCACTGCCAGTTTAACGCCATATCGTTTTGTGTGCGTTACTGCCAGTTTAACGCCATGTCGTTCTGTGTGCATTACTGCCAGTTTAATGCCATTTACTTCTGTGCACGTTACTGCCAGTTTAACGCCATATAGTTCTGTGTGTGTTACTGCCAGTTTAACACCATATGTGTGCTTTACAGCCAGTTTAACTCCATACAGTTTTGTGTGCGTTACTGCTAGTTTAACACCATATAGTTCTGTGTGCATTACTGCCAGTTTAACGCCATATAGTTCTGTGCACATTACTTCCAGTTTAACGCCATATCGTTTTCTGTGCGTTAGTGCCATTTTAACACCATATAGTTCTGTGCGTCACTGTACGTTTGGTGCGTTATATTGCAGCATATTATAGTGTATCCGTAGAGTGTGCCTGTGTAGTGTGAGCACTCAAATTAAAGTGCGCCAAACACCTCTTTACATTGATTAAAGTGCATCTATGTACAGATTTCAACATCTTCTTTACATTTGCTTGTAAGCACCGCACCCTCCCTCCCAATAATTTCTGGGAGGACAACAAGGAGAGACAGACTTTCCCTTGGCACTGTAAGGGGGCCAGCAACAAACGTTTCCACAGGCAAAGATGAACGTGGTGGTCAGTCCTCAGGCAGGGCATAATTTCCTCTGTTTAGTGAGCTTGCCCATGCTATCCAGCCACAGTATGCAGAGGAGGTGATGGACTGGCTTACTAAACCTTCCTCATCCTCTTCATCCTCTGTCACACAAGCAGAGACAAGTGTGCAGTCCCCTGCAGTTGCCAGAGTGAATAAACCTGCCTCCTTGTCCACATCTGTTCCTGCCATAGTCCCAACATCAGCCATTGAGGAGTCAGCCAATGTCTCCTGGATGGTGCCCAGCCATTACTGGTTTCAGATGTTGGTTCTGAGGTTGAGGATGAACTTGCCCATTATGCTATGGAGTTGTTGGGCTGTCCTGCATCCAGCGTGCTTTCAGAAAGGCATTCAGTGCTGAAGGAGGTTTCGTTACTGATCATCACACTCCGGGTACCGTTTGACTTTTATAAAAATAAATCAGTCCTGGATTACCAACTATGAAGCCCCTGGTGCCGATGTCACTAATTACACTGCACAACGCTAATCACAAGCAGTGAGACATTTCCCCCGATCTGTGCAGGAAAATGTCTCACTTCCTGTTATTAGCGCTGCGCAGTGTAAGCTCCCTGGTGGGCTCGGGCATGTGCGAACACACCTGTGCCCATCCTTATTATTGAGCTTATGATCTACCAGAACACCCAGATCCTTCTCCACCATTGATTCCCCCAGTTGTACTCTCCCTAGTATGTATAATGCATGAATATTCTTAGCTCCCAAGCACATAACGTTACAATTAAAATTAAATCTAATTTGCCACATAGTTGCCCAATTAAATAATGCATTGAGGTCGGCCTGTAAGTTGGAAACATCCTGTAAGGGCGTTATTTCATTACATAGCTTGCTGTCATCTGCAAAGACTGAAATGGTACTTTTAATCCCAGACCCTATAATATCATTTATAAATATATTAAAAAGTAGGGGTCCCAACACTGAAACTTGGGGTACACCACTGATAACCTTAACCATTCAGAGTAAGAATCATTAACTACTACTGTCTGTATTCTGTATTTGAGCCAGTTTTCTATCCATTTACAAACTGATCTTTCCAAGCCTGTAGACTTTACCTTACACATGAGCTGTTTTTGGGAAACTGTGTCAAACTCTTTTGCAACATCCAAGTATACCACGTCCACCACTACAACTTTGTCTAATGTTTTATTTACTGCCTCATAAAAAGAAATCAGATTTGTCTGAAAACCTCTGTCTTTCATGAATCCATACTGTCTGTTACTTAAAAAAAATTTTTTGGTCTTTATTATTAAACTCTCCAGTATCTTCCCAACTATAGATGTTAACCACTTGCCGCCCCGCCCTATAACAGAAACACGGCGGCAAAGTGGTTTCAAAATCCTGACCGGACGTTAAATGACGTGATCAGGATTTTGAGCTGCGGCGTGCATTGCGGCGATCGTTGTTGTGGGGTGTCAGTCTGACACCCCACAACTACGATCTCGGTAAAGAGTTTCCGACTGAGACTCTTTACCACGTGATCAGCCATGTCCAATCACGGCTGATCACAGTGTAAATAGGAAGAGCCAGTGATCGGCTTTTCCTCACTCGCGTCTGTCAGATAAAATAAAAAACTTAGAGGTGATCAAATACCACCAAAAGAAAGCTCTATTTGTGGGAAAAAAATGATAAAAATTTCATTTGGGTACAATGTCGCATGACTGCGCAATTGTCATTCAAAGAGCGACAGCGCTGAAAGCTCAAAATTGGTCTGGGCAGGAAGGTGTTTAAGTGCCTGGTATTGAAGTGGTTAAACTAACAGGTCTATAGTTACTTTGTAAAGACTTTGCTCCCTTTTTAAATATAGGAGCTATGTTGGCCTTACACCAATCCAGTGGTACTATTCCAGTCATTAAAGAGTCCCTAAAAATGAGAAACAATGACTTTGAAATGACAGAGCTCAATTCTTTTAACATTCGTGGGTGTATGCCATCTGGTCCGTGAACTTTATCCACTCTTATGCACCATACACACGGTCGGAAATTCTGACGGAAAAAGTCAGATTGGATTATGTTGTCAGCAAATCCGATCGTGTGTGGACCAGTTTCAGCCAAAATCCGTCTGAAAAAATCTGATGGATTTTGTGGTCGGAATGTCCGTCCGTGTGTATGGGGCATTATTCTGGCTAAATATTTCTGGACCATATACTGTATATTTTGAGTCATTGTGGATCATTTGGAGCTGTGTCAATATTATACTTATGGCCATGAACTCTCCCATGCTCCTTTGTATACACAGAGCTGAAGAAGTGATTTAATAAATTTGCCTTCTCTTTGTCCCCAGTCACCCACTCTAAATTATTTTGTAAACGGCCTACATGCTCAGACCTGACCTTTTTTACTATAACTATATTTGAAGAATTTTGGGGGTTTTGTCCTACAATCTTTTGCAATCTGTTGTTCATTTAAACTTTTTGCAGCCTTGATTTCCTTTTTACATATTCTGTTATATTATTTGCAACATTTAAACAATGATAGTGTTCCTTCATTTTTATATTTTTTAAAAGCTCTTTTCTTATTATTCATAGATTTTTTAACTTTGGCTGTGAGCCAAATAGGTTTTATTTTTAGCCTTTTAAATGTATTGCCCATGGAAATATAGTTTGCAGTGTGTTCACATACAAGATTGTCTTTTAATAGGAGTATACATTTTTGCCCTTTAACTGTTCCTGCTGTGCCATTACTTTAGTCAATTTCTGTGTAGTTAAAATCCCCCATTGTTATAACCCTCCCAGCCCTTGCGGCCCTTTCTATCTGTGCACGAAAATGAGTCTCCACCTCCTCACTAACACTGGAAGGTCTATAATCAACTCCAATGATAACTTTTGTAGTACGCACACCCATGTGCAGTTCCACCCATAATGCTTCAGCCTCGTCACAGTCTCCATCAACTAGGTCCTCATTTCTTATGGTTATTTGTAACATGGGAAGCTTCTTATCATCTGCCATAGCCCTCCCCATCTTTCCGCATTCCACCCACCATTAGGGACTGCTCTAGTATAATCTAATTCTCCCTCCCCTCTCAATCCTAGTTTAAATACTCCTCCAACATTCCCATAAAATCCTCCACCAGGGCCTTAATAAAATAATGGGCCCCTGGGCAAAGTAATGCACTAGGACCCCTACCAGGGAGAAGGTGACCTGCGGTGCGCAATGCATACGGTGGCAAGGAGTTGGTGTGGCTAAATAATGCTACATTTTTGGCGTGGCTTTTTAGTCTGATTAGAAAAAGCAAATACAGAAAACCAGGGAATTATCCCAAATTAAATTCACCCCTATACACACTGTCCTGTCCTCTAACAGAGTACAGTTTAGATAGGGTGTTATAGTGGCAGGTTAGGGTAGTATGGGGCGGTACAGTGGAAGGTTAGGGTAGTATGGGGCAGTATAGTGGAAAGTTTGGATAGTATAGGGCAGTACAGTGGTAGGTTTGGATAGTATAGGGCAATACAGGGGTAGGTTTAGATAGTATGATACAGTACAGAGGTAGGTTTGGATAGTATAGGGAAGTACAGTGGTTGGTTTGGATAGTATAGGGCAGTACAGGGGTAGGTTTGGATAGTATAGGGCAGTACAGGGGTAGGATTGGCTAGTATAGGGCGGTACAGAGGTAGGTTTATATAGTATAGGGCGGTACAGTGGAAGATTTGGATAGTATAGGTCGATACAGTGGTAGGTCTGGGTAGTATAGGGAGGTACAGTGGTAGGTCTGGGTAGTATAGGGAGGTACAGTGGTAGGTCTGGGTAGTATAGGGAGGTACAGGGGTAGGTCTGGATAGTATAGGGAGGTACAGTGGTAGGTCTGGGTAGTATAGGGAGGTACAGTGGTAGGTTTGGATAGTATAGGGCAGTACAGGGGTAGGATTGGATAGTATAGGGCGGTACAGAGGTAGGTTTATATAGTATAGGACGGTACAGTGGAAGGTTTGGATAGTATAGGTCGATACAGTGGTAGGTCTGGGTAGTATAGGGAGGTACAGTGGTAGGTCTGGGTAGTATAGGGAGGTACAGTGGTAGGTCTGGATAGTATAGGGAGGTACAGTGGTAGGTCTGGATAGTATAGGGAGGTACAGTGGTAGGTCTGGGTAGTATAGGGAGGTACAGTGGTAGGTCTGGATAGTATAGGGAGGTACAGTGGTAGGTCTGGGTAGTATAGGGAGGTATAGTGGTGGGTCTGTGTAGTATAGTGTGGTATAGTGGTAGGTCTGGATAGTATAGGGTGGTATAGTGGTGGGTCCGGGTAGTATACAGTGGCGTATCCAGGGTATGGCATATATGGCAAGTGCCATGGCCGCTCCTGAGTAGCTGGGCAGCAAGGCAGTGACTTACCAGGGTCTCCTCTTCCCAGGGCCAAATTAACGCATGGACTACTGGAGCTACAGCTCCAGGCCCCTACCATAATATTGGCCCAATATAGAGATTCTGCACACAATTACCAGCCGGCCGCTACATTGCCTTGCAGTCTCGCCAGACATCTCAATTATAGGCCCAAGACAGTGACCTGGCCCGTGATGGCGACTGCTACATACATTGCCTTGCAGAGAAAGCTGCGCTGCATAGCCTCTGTACTGGTGCGCTTAGGCTGAGCACGCTCCTCACCTTGACGTCCTGGGAGACATGATGTTATCCATAGGCTGGCCCGAGAGGCCGGTGGGAAATGAGTGTAGGCGGCGCTGGCACTGCTGCAAGCAAGGAGGAGGAAGCGCAAGTACAAAAACAAGTAAGCTCTGCCTCTGCATGGGGCTGAGGAAGTCGGCCAGATAAGTGCAGCTCAATGTACTGGCTCTGGCTGAAGTGGGTTAACTGCTTGGGAGGGAGGGCTGTCAGTGCCTCCTAGTCCTATCCCTACCAGTGCTCATTAGTGCAGCTCATCAGTGCCACCTATCAGTGCAGCTCATCAGTGCCACCTATCAGTGCCATCTATCAGTGCATCTCATCAGTGCCATCTATCAGTGCCACCTATGAGTGCAGCGTCACCTATCAGTAACACCTGTCAGTGCCAGTGTCACCTATCAGTGCCACCTATCAGTGCAGCTCATCAACGCCACCTGTCAGTGCCAGCGTCACCTATTAGTGTCCATCAGTGCAGCTCATCAGTGCCGCTTATCAGTGTTAGTGTTTCCTCATCAGTGCTGCCTTATCAGTGCCTGTGAATGCCGCAAATTAGTGCCCATCAGTGCTGCCTATAAGTGCAGTTCATCAGCGCTGCCTATCAGTGGAGCTCACCAGTGCTGCGTATCAGTGCAGCTCATCAGTGCTGCCTATCAGTGCAGCTCATCAGTGCTGCCTATCAGTGCCCATCAGTGCAGCTCATCAGTGCAAATCCATAATTTGCTAATTGAAATATTAAAGAGCTTGACTTGTAGTTTTGTTAGCTGTTTTTTGTTAAGATTATGTGAACGATGGGTTTATAAATGTTTTGACAGGGGCACAGGTTCAGTGCTTGCCATTAGGCACCATTTTCACTAAATACGCCTCTGCTAGTATAGGGAGGTATAGTGGTAGGTTTGGATAGTATAGGGAGGTATTGTTGCTAGGACTGGATAGTATAGGGAGGTATAGTGGTAGGTTTGCATAGTATAGGAAAGAGAAGCACGGATTAGGAATGCAATGATAAGGAGTGCTGGACATGACAGTGTGGATGAGGGACATATAGGGTTAAGCTTTGTGGGTGGAGCTGAAAGGAAAGGTTTGCAGGAAGAAAGTTTAGTGTAGGGGAGGGGTCATATAAAAGGGAGGGGTGTGGCTTAAGAGGATCATTCGGATCCCAGCGTGACACAGAGGAGGCAGTTTTTTCGCTGCTCCTCTGCAATGGCTGACCTGGAGGGACTCTTCGCGCGGCTGCGACGGGCGGCGGAGGTGCACGGCGCGGATTGGCTGCGGGACCGCGTGGGTGACCTGGCGGACGGCGGGGAGGTCGACGGCGGGACAGGTGAGGTGCAGCTGCGCGCGCGGAGGTCTCGACCTCCAGCGCGTTTTTCTCCTGGGCCTACACCTGGGCCACCTCGTGACTCCCGGAGCCCGGGGGAGGACCGGTCGGTCCCCCCGGCGAAACGGCCGGTACTCGGCTCTCCCCGGTCCGGGCGGTCGTTGCGCCGCCGACCGGAGGGGGGCGGGGCTTCGCGGCAGCATGGCACTGGCTCCGGGCCTGGACGGGGCCCGGTGGAGGAGGGGGGGGTGCGAGTGGCTCGGGGTCTGGTGTTCAGGGGGGGTGCACGTTGCGGTCGATCAGCGGCCTGTGGGCTCAGGGGCTGGGATCCGCGCGGTGGGGGGGCGGGGGGTGCCTCGGGGGGGCTGCATATTTGAGGGGGGGGCGGGCGGGTCGCAGAGGGCCGCCAAGGTGACTGGCAGGGCCGGTTTCAGACGCCGGCATGCTGGGCGCGGTGGGGGGATGCGGACCTTGCCTGCTGTTCCGGATCGCATGGACCGGAAGGACCGCTCAGAGCACAGGGGGGTGGCGGCGTCCCCGGTGCGCGCTGGGGAGGTCGGATCAGAGAGCGAGCTGTCCCAGGAGGAGGAGGTGTCCTTTGCTGCGCCTGGACCGGTGCAGGTCGGCGGGGCCCCGGTGGGGCCAGGTAAGTTGCGTGATTCTGCGTTGCTGACGGACGCCTTGCGTGGTCTGATGGGGGTGACACAGGGGGGTTCTGGGCCCACGGGGTCCCGGGATGACCTGGGGGGGTTTTGGCTGGTCCGTCGGGGGGGGCGGGGCCAGTAGCCTCGGGGGGGCCCTCGGGTCCGCTGCAGGAGCTGTTGGAGGGGTTGCAGGCCCTGGTAGGTACGTTTGCTGGGGGCTCGGGGTCGCCACAGGTGGGCCCCTGGCTGAGTCATGGGGTGGGGGCCGGGGGGTCCGGGGCTGCGCCTGTGACGGACGCCCCGACTGCGGTGGCGTCGGGGAGTGTGGACGCGGGGGCTGGGGGCTCGGGGGTCCCCCCGGTAGCCGCGGACCCGGGGGCGCGGTCCGATATAGTTAGGCTCGCGGATGCTGCCCGGTGCGAAGTTTATGTTTGCTTCGAGGGCCCGTTGGGGGCACATTTGAAGCAGGAGGTGCGGGACAAGATCGGCAAGGGTGAGTATGTGGAGATTTTCTCTTTGCTCCCCCTCGAGAAGTTTAACTTGGATAGGGTCAAGCCGGACAGTTCCAAGAAGGACGACGAGGAGAAGCGTAGGTATCGGCTGATCCCGCGCACATTTGCGAATTGGCTTCAGGCGTTCGCTATCTTGGCTAGCGTGATAGGGGAGAAGAACCCCGAGCATTGCTCGGCGTTGTTTTGTTACCTGGACGCGATTGGTGAGGCTTATCGGGTGTATGGGGGGTTGGCGTGGCTGCGCTATGATGAGCAGTTTCGTCAGCGTAAGGCGGTGCGGGCGGAACTGCGCTGGGATCACAAGGACATAAGCCTTTGGATGAGGCTTATGTCTGCGGCGCGGACGCCCACTCCGTTTCTTCAGGGGGGGGCCGGGAGTGCGTCGTCCTCGGGGCTGCCGGCCGGAAAGAAGTGGGGGGTGTGCTGGCCCTTTAATGAAGGGGCTTGTAAATTCGGGGGCGCGTGCAGATTCAAACATGAGTGCTCCGGCGGCAACCACCCCCTGTCCCGCTGTTTCAAAAAGGGTAAGCGCGCCGGCGATGACGGTCACAAAAGGGATGACGCCGGTGAACCTGGGAAGGATGCTTCCTTTCCTAAATAGGTATCCGGATGGTGGGGCGGCGCGAGGGTTGATTTCGGGTTTTCGGGACGGTTTTAGGATTCCCTGTTCTTTAGCGGGGGTGCCGCCGTTAGCCAGGAACTTGCGCTCTGCTTTGGATCATCCGGGGGTGGTTGATGACAAATTGGGTAAGGAGGTGGCGCTGGGCCGGATGGGTGGGCCTTTCGAAGTACGGCCGTGGGGGGACCTGGTGGTTTCCCCGTTGGGTGTAGTTCCTAAGAAGGAACCGGGGAAGTTTTGCTTGATTCATCATCTGTCTTTTCCGAAAGGGGGGTCGGTCAACGATTTCATTGACCCGGAAGCGTGTACGGTTTCCTACACGTCTTTTGATGCGGTGGTTAGGTGGGTCAGGCGGTATGGTCGCGGGGCTCTGATGGCCAAGGCGGATGTGGAATCGGCGTTTCGGCTTCTACCGGTCCACCAAGACAGCTTCCGGCTGTTGGGGTGCCATTGGCGGGGCAAGTTCTATGTGGATTTGTGCCTGCCCATGGGTTGTTCCATTTCCTGCGCCTATTTTGAAGCCTTTAGCTCATTTTTGGAATGGGTGGTGAGGGATGTTTCGGGCCTGGAGTCGGTCATCCACTATTTGGACGACTTTCTGTGCGTGGGCCCGCCTGCCTCCAATGTGTGTGCGATTCTTCTGTCCACGTTGCAGCACATTGCGGGCAGGTTCGGGGTGCCGTTGGCGGGGGACAAGACGGAAAGCCCGGTTACGGAATTGAGTTTTTTGGGGATAGTGATTGATTCGCTGGCAATGGAGTGTCGATTGCCAGAGAATAAATTACGGGATCTGCAGGTGGAGTTGGCGGGGATGCAGGGCCGGCAGAAGGTTCAGCTTAGGGCCTCTGCAGTCACTGTTGGGCAAGCTGAATTTCGCTTGCCGGATCATCCCTATGGGCCGTGTGTTCTGCCGACGGCTGTCGGGGGCCACCGCCGGGGTGACCGGACCTAACCATTTTGTGCGTTTATGGAAGGAACACAGGGAGGACCTGCGGGCGTGGCATGAATTTTTGGAGTCGTATAACGGGCGGGCCATGTGGATGTCGGGGCCAGTGAGCAACTTCGATGTGGAGTTGGTCACTGACGCGGCTGGGTCTACGGGTTATGGGGCATTTTTTCGGGGCCGGTGGAGTGCTGAACCTTGGCCGCGCTCCTGGGAGGTGGCGGGGTTGTTGGGCAATTTGGTACTGCTAGAGTTGTTCCCGGTGGTGTTGGCTTTGGAGCTGTGGGGGGAGGAGTTTCGTAATTTGAAGTTGCGCATCAATTGCGATAACATGGGGGTGGTGCAGGTCATTAATCGGATGACTGCTTCCTCGCCCCTGGTCATCCGGCTGCTACGGCAGCTGGTTTTTCGATGTTTGCGGCTCAATGTTTACGTTTATCCAGTGCACATACCTGGGGTGGAGAATTCCTTGGCTGACTCGCTCTCTCGTTTTCAGTGGGACAAGTTCTGGCAGCTGGCACCGGGAGCGGAGGAGTCGGGGGCGCCCTGCCCCGGGTGGATGTGGGAGCTGCCCTTGGAATCGCCGCAGGTTGGTTAAAGAGGTCACTGAGTGAGGCTACATGGTCCGCTTATTCTAGGGCGTGGGCGGAATGGTGGGCGTTACTGCGGGAGGTTGGAGTAGCTGGTCGGGGCTCCGACCAGCGCTGGGTGGTCTTGTACTGGGTGGCCCGGAACATAGAGATGGGACTGTCGCCTGCGTCTATTGAGCGGAAGCTGGCGGGGTTGGCCTTTCTGTTTAAGATGTGGGGCGAGCCGGACGGGACGAAGGATTTTTGGGTGCGGCAAACGTTGAAGGGGTACAAGAAAGATCGGAAGGGTCGGGATGCGCGCCGGCCGGTGTCGTTTGACAATTTGGTGGCTATTTGTTCTCGGCTGGTGGACGTTTGCTCGTCTGCTTACGAGACCGTTCTGTTTACGGCGGCTTTTTCGTTGGCATTCTATGGGGCGTTTAGGGTAGGGGAGTTGGTGTGTCGCTCGAAACGGGTGGCTGGGGGTTTGTTGGATCAGGATGTGCAGGTGGTTGATCGGGTGTGTATACGGTTGCGTAGGTCCAAGACGGACCAACGGGGCAAGGGAGTGGCGATTACGCAGCTCGCCCTTCTGGGCTCGGCTGTGTGCCCGGTGGCGGCGGTACGGGCTTTCCGGGCGGTGCGGCCTGCGGGGTCGGGCCCCTTTCTGGTGCATGCAGAGGGCTCTTTTCTATCCAGGTTTCAGTTTGTGTCGGTTTTTCGGCGATGCCTGCGGGCGGTGGGTTTGGATGAACGGGAATACGCGTCACATTCTTTCCGGATCGGGGCGGCTACGGAAGCTGCACGATGTGGGCTGGAGGAGGCGGTGGTTCGCCGGATTGGTAGGTGGGAGTCTAGGAGGTTCCGGTCCTATGTCTGGCCTCAGTTGATCCTGGGGTGATTCGGGGTGCGGCTGGGGGCGTTGTTTGTTGTTGGGATTTCTGGGGGGAATACTGTGATTGTAGCATTACGTTGGTTGTTGTGTTATTTCTTTTGTTTTTATTCCAGATGGAGGTTCTCAAGGCCTCGTTTGGATCCTGGGGCATTCGTACGTGTGCTGGGGGGCCAGGAGAGGTGATTCTCTACCAGCAGGCAGGCAATTGGGTATCCCCAGGCGGGTGGCTAGGGTAATGTGGTTGGGGTTCCCGGGTATGCGGTGGGAGCGTGTTATGAGGGAGGTGGAGCGCTTCGCTTTGAGAGACAGGCCCCAGGATGTGCTGGTTGTTCATGCGGGGGGCAACGACCTGGGCATTCGAAAGGTGAAGGATATTTTAGCGGATCCTTTTCCCGGGCACCATTTTGGTATGGTCGGACATTGTGGCCAGAACGGTGTGGCGGTGGGCTAGGTCTTTGGCCAGCATTGAAAAAACGAGGATAAGGGTGAATAAGGTGGTTGGGAGGTTTGTGGTGCAGAACGGGGGCATTGTAGTTCGACATCGGGAGTTGGAGGTGAATGTTGGGCTTTATCTTCGAAAGGATGGCGTTCACCTATCGGATGTGGGTATTGACCTTTGGTCCTTGGGCTTGCAGGAGGGGATACAAAAAGCTCTTCGGGTGTGGGGTGGCCCTCAAGGTTGAGGGGGTCACCCTTTCGGGCTGTGGCGGTGTGTTTTCTGGTGGTTTCTGATGGTAGACAGGTACTCAGAAGGGATCTGAGGGTGTGGGGGGCTCATCAAACGATCGGCCCCTCTGGGTATTCCTGAACGTTGGAGGGAATACGGTTATGTTCACTGGCGGAAGTTGTCTCCGACCGGTCACAGGTGGAGGCCTTTTGGAAGTTGGTCAGGTGTACCGCAGTGATTTGGTATTGGCTTAAGTGGGGTCACCGTCAGAGATCACCAGAATGGGCAGTCAATGTTATTTAATGTGGTTTATATGTTAATAAAGTTATTTATATTTATATATTTATATATATTTATATATATTTTATATTTGCAAGTTATTGGAGTGAATTTTTGAGTTATGTTTAATAAAGGCTGTTGTGGCCAGTTTACTCCAACCTATGGTGTGGTCTCGTTTCTAATAGGGGAAGGTATGGGTAAGGTATAATATAAGGGGAACATTCAGACTACACTAGTCAGGTAGTGTTGGTAGGTCTGGATAGTATAGGGAGGTATAGTGGTAGGTTTGGATAGCGTTGCTGAATGCAAAGACTCCCAGGCTGCTGTGGTCTTTCCTCCTCAGCTTAGGTGAATTAATCTTTGGGAGGAGTGGAGGAGGCAGCCACACCCGTAGCTCCATCCACGAACTCTGGCTGCCTTGGGAGATATTGAAGATCTACGAGGAACAGCCTAACTTGTTTAAACGACAGGGGAGTGTTACAGGCAGCCTCCCCTGCACCGCTCATGCTCCTGCTGACTCGATAGGTTTATTTTTATTTTTTTAAGGTTGAACTGGATGGACTTGTGTCTTTTTTCAACCTGACTAACTATGTAACTATGATAGACTTGACAAAGCAGTACATGTTTACAAACTAAGCCGCAAGGGGACAGGGGGAGTGCATGGGCCCCCTATGAAGAGAATATTACCTTGGAGGTCCTTCCCTTCAACTTGCAAATTCTTTAAATTGATTCCTAAGGAGCCTTCCATGTATTTTGTCATTGGTTCAACATGGACCAAGACAGTTGGGTTATGCCTAGCCCCTCCCAGTAATTTATTAAACGGTCCACCACATGCCGAACCCTGGCACCTGGGAGACAGCAAACCATTTGGTTGAGACAATCCTGGCAACACATTATTCTATCAGTCCTTCTGATTATAGACCCCCCTATTACCACCAATTGTCTAGGCTTACCTGCGCTACCCTCATCACCCCTATTAGATGGGCTGCTCCCCCGACTGTTAGGAGTAGCAGTGACATCTAGGGCTGCCACCTCTGAGCTTGCCATCCCCACATCTTCACCCAACCTGGCAAATCTCTTATGCTGCATACACACGATCGAATTGTCCAGCGAACAATTCGATCATGTGTGGGCTCCAGCAGACTTTTTCATCGTAAAGTCCGCCGGACTTAGAAAGTAGTTTTGACTCAAAATTTGTCCACCGGACTTGGATTTCAGCGGACAATACGTTCGTCAGTGTGCTAGTCCGGCGAACTAAGAATGACCCATGCTCTGAAGCAAGTACGAGACGGAGGCTATTGGTTACTGGCTATTGAACTTCCTTTTTCTAGTCCTGTCGTATGTGCTGTACGTCATTGCGTTAGAAATTGCCGGACTTTCGGAGCGTCCGTGTGTGGCCAAGTCCGTTCGTTATAAAGTCCGGCAGATTGTTTGCCGGACCAATTCCGCCAGACAATTCGATCGTGTGTACACGGCATAAGTTTGCTCAAACCCTGGGCTAGCCTTCCCTTTCTGTGAGCCCCTACCACTCCCTCTGACTACAGTAATCTATCTTCCTACCTGATGATCCTGATTTACCCCTCCAACCTCCACATCAACCCTACTAACCACCTGCTCAGTGAGGACCCCTTTTAAGGTTGTCAATTCTGCTTAGTGTTGCAATTTGTTCCTCCAGATCTCTAATGTGAGTTCTCTTCTTCCCCATCTTTGCTTCCGTCTTTTATCCTCCCTTTTTTTCCTCTCTTTCTTTCTTCCTTTCTTCCTTTCCTTCTCTTCTTTTCCTTCCTTCCTTTTTCCCCTTCAACACTTTTTCCTTGTATCCCAACTATTTTCCTTTTGTCGCAAGTTGCTTCCAATGGAGACCATTAAGTGGGCTTTTCAACATAGTGTCACAAACAGTGAACCCACCTTGAGAACTGCCTTGAAGTCATTGCCAAGTGCATAGAGATAGGAAGAGGCTGCAGAAGATCAGCAGCCTGGAGATGTAACAAAAGATGAAAAAAAGGTGAAAACAAGTATTAAAAAAAATCATACACAATGCTTTACATTAATGGCTATGTTAAACCCCCAGGTCCAATTTCCTCACCAAGACTAACATCGTTAAGCAATTTTTACACCATGGCAAAAACGTGACTTCACCAAACACAGCGGTATAATCCCGTACATCCTCTTGTTTCACCCTCTCTCGGATTTTAATTTGATCAACATTTTACACGAGCCCGTACAAATGAGATGCAAAGCATTGAAAATGCTGCTGAGGTCGAAACATAATGGAAGAGGCTCTGACGTAAATACTCAGAGGATTTGTTAATGGAAATCCACAGCATTTTCAGCTACTTGCATCAGCCACTGTTTGTACCATAACCAGACCTCCCTTATTACATTAATTTTAATTAATCTCCTTATGCTGACGAAGCGCGTCTGCATCCGTTTTCAGATTCATAACCCCCCCCCACACCCCGCGCCCCCTCCCTTGTGCTCCCCCTCCTCCCTTTCGATCTGATTACATCTAATTTTCTCCCTGTTGCTCTTGCCATGTAGACCTGGAGTTTACGATTACAAATCATCTTGTTAATGCCATTTCAGACAAACGCAAACGCTGCGTCTCATTAATGTATGAATATCATGCTTTTCTTTTGGAGGATGTTTTATTAAATACGATGAGCCATCCGCTTTAACATTTATTAGTTCTTCCTAGCAGAGGTTAAGGTGGAGTTCAGCTAGACGGTGAGATGTAGACACAGATCCTGTTCCTGAATAAAATATATGTTTAGCGCATCTTCCTGGTGCGGAGATGAAAGAGCTGCAGAAGATGGGTAGAGGAAGCGTTAAGAACACACCAGCATTTTATTTATTGTGTGTTAGTTTATATTGATTTTCTAAAGGTTGTTTTTTGGATTTATTGAGTGGTCAGGGGAAAAAAAAAAAAATCTTATTCTAGATCTTAGCAGTCAGAAAAAAATAGGCCCAATAGGGCCTCTATATGTTTCAAAGGTGAAATAAAAAATAAAATAAAAATAAAATAATGCTGAAGTTTAATCTTCTTATTCTGCTTATATTTTGCCTTCACCGATTTCTCTTCCATATCAACATTTAGTGTGTGAACATGGACTTTCATGGCAGGATCACCAGTTATTATTTTAAAGCTGAAGTTTAATCTGATTATACGTTGCCTTTCCTGGTTTTTCTTTTAACATGCTAGTGAAAATTAAGAAAAAAAACCCTTTTTGTTTTGATTGCAATCCACTGAGTCCCTATGATTTTCTATGTAATGTGCAATGCAGGCAATGCACTTTTCTATGCAATGTGCAATGCGGGCAGATCATGGCTGGTGGGAGGGTGCTGTACATAGCTTCCTGAAACGATCACAGCATCCTGCCTCAGTACTCCTCCCAAGAGGGCTGGCTGTCTCTCTGATCCCATGGAACAGTACTGGTGCCTAGCAATTGGCCACTTGGGAGCAAGTGAAAAGAGTCACATTCTTCCCTCCTAAACTTGGGGTGCATGTTATACGCTGGCGTGTGTTATACGCCGATAAATACGGTAAGTATCTCCACTGAATGGAGTAGCAGAAGAATAAGCAATGGTTAATATACTGTATGTGTAGCACTACCCCTGGAGCCGCTTAGTA
Source organism: Lithobates pipiens (assembly GCF_037356315.1). Classification (NCBI taxonomy): domain Eukaryota; kingdom Metazoa; phylum Chordata; class Amphibia; order Anura; family Ranidae; genus Lithobates; species Lithobates pipiens. Next base: position 560,076,228 of record NW_027507764.1, on the reverse strand, counting down.
GACTGTCTGGAGTCCATTCCACAACAGTTGCCCCGCAGCCAATGCATACAGTCACTCTTTGGCTCAATTAACATTTCAGGGATTTTCTTTTTGGTATTTTTATTTTTGAGTAACTTGAACAGGGTTAGGGAATTGAGTGGGATACTCCAAAGCCATGTACAAATCGGAAGACACCTGTCTTCTTTAGAACCTACGAGTGTGTAGCAAACCTGGGAATAGTAATCTTCCTTTGGCGGAAATTTCAAGCAAAGTCCTGTCACTGGGAATTAAATAGACTAAGCTCTTCAAGACACTGGGCACTATGTCCCCTTTACATATCTTCATGAAAAGTTTACAGCGTCCTGTCTCAGTACTCCTCCCAAGAGGGCTGGTTCTCTTTCTGATCCCATGGAACAGCACTGGTGCCTAGCAATTGGCCACTTAGGGCTTCAATGTTGCATCTTGGGAGCAAGTGAAAAGAGTCATATTCTTCCCCATACTCAGAAGACCTAAGTATCTCTCTCTACTCAATGGAGTAGCAGAAGAATAAGCAAATGTTAATATACTGTATGTGTAGCCCTACCCCTGGAGTCGCTTAGTAGACTGTCTGGAGTCCATTCCCCAACAGTTGCCCTGCATCCAGGTATAGGGTCACAGTCACTCTTTGGCTCAATGAACATTTCAAGGGTTTGCTTTTTGGTGTTTTTATTTTTGAGTAACTTGGACAGAGTTAGGGAATTGAGTGGGATACTCCAAAGCTATATACAAATAGAAGGACACTTACTTTCTTTAGAACTACGGGCGTGTAGCAAACCTGGGAATAGTAATCTTCCTCTGTTGGAAAGTTCATGCAAAGTTCTGTCCCTGGGAATTAAATAGACTAAGCTCTCCAGGACACTGGGCACCCTCCCCAGGGATTGCCAAGACTTTAGCTACTGATTAAACTATTCCTGCCTGTGACCCAACGGGACAGGGGCTTTTGGAGGGGACTGCAGCCTCTTGCCTACTGACTATGGGCCCTGCCATTTGAGGGGGCTCTAGTCTTTGGGAGGTGTGTGACTGGGGACCTTTGGAGTCGTTTTTCTTTGGATTCCAGTCGATGTCTCCCCAAAACACACAGACTCTGAGAACTGGGGGACCCAGATACAGATTTGGGACCTCTGTGTTTTGTTGGGGCATAGCCCAAACCTGCTTCAACCCCCTCCTAGACTCAGAGACTCAAAGTAGATGATTATAATCAGCTCAACACAACCTGATGCTGAGGTCTCCTGCTGTTATGTGTAATCTGTTTATTAGGGTGTTAAGTGTCTTTCTCCCATTGTGTGCCTCCTAAGTGTGAATTCCCATTGTTAATTGAGTCACCTATTGTTTCTGTCTGTTTGCTAATCCTACATGATGTGATTAGTCTTGTGGCAACTTTACCTCATTATCTAACCATTGTGGGATGTTTACCCCAATGTGTAATATTTGTTTTTATTGTTTTATTGTGGTGACAGCCCATATTTTTGAAGTGTATAAAAACTTGTGCTACTCCTTTGGTTTTTACCTCAACATCTTGTCTGTGTATGATGCTTGAAATAAAGGGCTGGTATTAGCTATTGGTCTGCTAGATGGATTTGGAGTAGGGTTGCTACTTCATCCCTTTACCACTTGCCTTCTGGAAGATTTATCTCCCTTCATGACTTCATGACCAGGCCATTTTTTGCAATACTTTAACTGACAATTGCGTGGTCGTGTCACACTGTACCCAAATAAAATGCGATATAAGCAAAAAAAGACGGACAACTTTGAAAAAAAAAACATATTTCTTACTTTCTATTACAAAACATATCCAATAAAAAAAATGGAAAAATGTCTTCATCAATTTAGACCAATATGTATTCTGCTACATGTTTTTGGTAAAAAAAAAAAAAAAAGTCAAAATAAGTGTCTATTAATTGGTTTGTCCAAAAGTTATTTCATCTACAAACTATGGGTCAGATTTATGGAATTTTTATTTTTTACAAGAAGTAATGGTGGCGATCAGCCGGGTCTGCAACATTGTGGTGGACAAATCAGATGCTAAGTGACACTTTTTGAGGACTAGTGACACTAATACAGTGATCAGTGCTAAAAATATGCCACTATACTAATGACACTGGCAGGGAAGAAGTTAGCATTAGGGGCAATAAAAGGGTTAAATGTGTTCCTAGGGAGTGTTTGCTAACTGTGGGGGAGGTACTTGTACTGTGGGAAGGCAGAGCTCCTTGGGTGCAGGGATGGATGTGAATGTACAATATAGAATTAAAGTGCTGCGTAAATTGTCGGCTCTATAGTAATAACTGAAATACGAACTCACCTTGGCATTTGTTGACCTTTATACATACAGCAGCCTTGTATAATCCTTTCTTTGAGCTCCTCGGTAAATCCTAATATCCTTATAATTAACAGTAAAGCAGCGTGAAATGCAGAATGCAATCCCCAAACGCATCACACTTTTTATTATGACCAGCGGAGGTTGATCTGATTTTATGGTGACACGTGTGCAGTGACAAGCATTTTCGTAGCATTGCGGACAGATGAATGAAGTGGCCTCTATATTAATCAATGAACACGTTACAGGGGCAGCGCCTCCTTGTCACGCTCTGAATGATTAATGTGTCCTGGACTGGTGATCACACATCAATGCATTCTAGCAGCTGGTATCAGGTGGGCTTGTCGCTTTATTAATTAAAAACGCAGCTTCCTGCTGTTTATTTACGCACACCTTCCTCCTGAAAATCAGCTAACTAGGAAATAGTGTAATTCTTGCATCTCAAAGTCACATTTATTAGTTTTACTGTAGACCAGAAAATAACTTTTGGGCTGATTTAAAGCCCAGCTCCACCCCATGTGCACAGTTCATCACGCGGGTACATGTACAGGCGCTGTACGCTTGTTAGGCCGCGTACACACGGGCGGACTGTTCGCCCAATTTTGTTTGTCAAACAGTTTCGGCAAACAGTCCGCTCAAAATTAGCATGGACGGACATGGCCACACACGACACTTTTTGAGCGGACTGTTTCAGCGAACTGTTTGACAAACAGTTCGCTCAACTTTTGAAATGAACGGACTCGCCCACGTAAGGCGGAGGCAAATCCGCCCATTTCGAGCGCGTGTACAGGTAGGCGGGGCCCGCGAAGGAGACGTCGCGGGCTCCGCCGCCTGGAATGGACTTAAAGGGGAACCCCAACGCCGAAAAAAATCGGCGTAGGGTCCCCCCAAAAGTCCACAACAGACCCTTGTCCGAGCACGCTACCCGGCCGGCCAGGAAAGGGGGGCGAGCGAGCGCGCCCCCCCTCCTGAGCCGTACCAGGCCGCGTGCCCTCAACATGGGGGGGTGCCTTGGGGAAGAGGGGGCCGCGCGGCCCCCCCACCCCAAAGCACCTTGTCCCCATGTTGATGAGGACAAGGGCCTCTTCCCGACAACCCTGGCCGTTGGTTGTCGGGGTCTGCGGGCGGGGGGCTTATCGGAATCCGGGAGCCCCCTTTAAGAAGGGGGCCCCCGGATACCGGCCCCCCACCCTATGTGAATGAGTATGGGGTACAATGTACCCCTACCCATTCACCTGTGAAATAAAGTACAAAAAAAAACACAACACAGAGAAAAAATATTTTATTGCACAGCTCCTGGCCGGCCGGGTAGCGTGCTCGGACAAGGGTCTGTTGTGGACTTTGGGGGAACCCCCACGCCGATTTTTTTCGGCGTTGGGGTTCCCCTTTAAGCCCATTCCATGCGGCGGAGCCCGCGACGTCTCCGTCGCGGGCCCCGCCTACCTTCACACGCGCTCGAAATGAGCAGACTTTCCTCCGAGCGGGAACAGTTTGCTCATTTCGAAAGTAGCCTACACACGGGCGGACTGTTCGCTCAAACACAGTTTCAGCGGACAGTTTTTCGGAATTTCCGAAAGACTTTGTCCGTCAAACTGTCCGCTGAAACTGTCCGCTGAAAGCCCACACACGAGCGGACTGTCCGCCCAAACACTGTTCAGCGGACAAGGTTGGGCGAACAGTCCGCCCGTGTGTACGCGGCCTTAGAGTCATTGGATGTGGTCACTAAGGTAGTTGTAGGAATACGATAATGTGGGTGGCGTCTATGTTTGCACGTAATCACAGCGTGTACATGGATGTGCATGCATGCCCAGGCCGCATTAGCGCCAGATGAACTATTTAAGGGAAGCTCTAACTTAGTGTCAGTGCTGACTGGTCTTCAGCATGCTTCTTGCTCCCCGTGTTCTGCATGTGATTCCTGGTATTGACCCAAGATCCTCCTAACCTGTTTCTGATTCTGCTCAGCACTCCTGTTCTACCTGTTCCTGACCCTGGCTTTATACCTGACCTTGAGCCAGTTCATGATTTGGTCCATCACTGCCTGCTCATTGCTGGCCTTGGCTTGGACTTGACTATAATTCTGCCTCTGATTGTGCTATATGTCATTGTCGAGTGCCTACTTACCTTATGTGTTGATGCAGCTGCTGCTACAGGCCTGTTGACATTATCTGGACGTTCACACAAGCCAGTTCTACTTTAACTTCTGCTGATTATCCTGCTGACTTCTCAGTTGATGTTCCTGTTCACAGATCCTGTGGATCTTCCTGGCCAGCTTTTTGACTTTGAGGTTCTGCAAGGTACATCCTTCGGGACTTGCGTTCCTCCTGTGCCATTGCACCCTTTGTTCCAACTTCAGGGGTGTTTAGGCAGCAGACACAAGAGAGGCTGCCCTCTTCATCTTCGCTGCCTATCAGGTACGTGACAACTACTCTACTTATATTTGTCATCTCAAGCATCCCTCTTTCCTGCCCACACCTTTACATGTCAGTAGGGACCAGTGTTGTCTTTCAAATGCAGCTTTATCCATTAACATAACTCCTTAGACCCAATCTGTCTGGACAGTATGGTCACTAGCTGACTTGGCACTATCCACAGGCAAGTTAACTCTTCAATAAGACACAGATGTTGAATCCAACACAATTTTACTTCAGCTAATTGCAGTATGCAGTGAGGGAAAAAGGTATTTGGTCCCCTGCTGATTTTGTAAATTTGCCCACCAACAAAGAAATGATCAGTCTATAATTGTAATGGTAGGTTTATTTTAACAGCGAGAGACAGAATAACTACTGTCAGCCCCTGTACACACGGTCGGAGATTTCGACAACCAAATCCGTCGGATTTTGTCCATCGGATTTTGTCCGAAACTGTTGCATACACACGGTCCGACTAAGTTGTCGAAAAATCCGATCATTCAGAACGTGATCATTCAGAACGTGATGACGTAATTGACGTAATTTCGTTACGATGGGACTACGTTCAGGCTAGTAGCCAATAGCTTTGATGTAGGAATTTGATCTGAGCATGCGTGGCACTTCGTCCGATCAAAATTCTCTACACATGATCGGAGTATGTCCGATCGAACCAGTTGGTCGGGAAATATTTCCAACGTGTTGAAAAATTGGGTCCGACGGATATTCCGACGGAATCAGTCCGATGCATACCACACACAGTCGGATTATCCGACAACACGGTCCAATAGGACACATTCTGACGGATTCTCCGACCGTGTGTACAAGGGCTAAGTGTTTTAAAAGTTCAGAGGTGAATGGCAGCAAGGAGTTAGGTCTCAGGTTGTTCAGGTTGGTAAGGTACAGTAAGGGTACTGATCCCAGCACCAGCTCTTCAGGCACTTCCAACCCACCTATCCGCAGCTGCCCCTTTCACTAGCCCTCCTGGTTATGTCCCACCGTCCTCCCAGACTGTCACACTCACCAGCCACCCAGCCGTCTTCTCCCTGGAGATCCTCTGGATGTGCTTGCTGGCTCCTGCTGTCCTCACTCTTGCTCCTGTGCCTCTGGACAGGACTCCTCCATGTGTCTTGAGAAGATCCCTCCAGCACCCTAGCCCCAGGGTTGAGGTCAACACCCTCCTCCCCCCCAGACTAGGGGGCATCCTCAAGGGCCTCCAACAGTCTCCTCAGCACTCCATCTCCAGCTTCCACCCGAACTCCACACTGCCCCTGCTGGCCTGACTCTGAGTATTTAAGAGGGGCCTACCCCCTGCCAGCACATTTTGCTGGGGATTGGCTGGGGTATTCCTCAAGACTCCAGGCAGCTCCTCTTAACCACCCTCCCATTCTTCTGGAAACCCCTCTTTAAGGTTCCAGCAAGTAGGGGGAGTTACCAGAGGGGCTGCTTGACGAGTCATCCAGCCTCCCTGGATCACTCACCCTGACACACATTCAAAACACAAGCTTGGCTGCTAGCCAAGCCTAAATTAACCTACGCTGCAGAAATACAACCTAGCACTCTACACTAGAGGGTGTTACATAATAATAAACAGTTTCTGACCTCACAAATGCACAAATTCCCACAGACCTTGTGGAAAGCCTTCCAAGAAGAATGGAGGGCGTCATAGTCACAAAGAAGGGACAACTTCATATTAATGTCTTGAAGCTTTTGGCCATATAACTGTGTGGAGGGTGATGCGTTGGGGTGGGGAAAGGCTCAACCTTTTCTGTAAAATTAAAGGTTTGTGTAAAACCTCTGCTGCTACATGTCTAGATCTGTTGATCATTTTGACTTGTGTTTTTTGATAGAGGCAGCCTTAAACATAATTTTTTACTTGTGCTCAACCTAAATAACCCAGGGTTGGTTATGTAAATTGCAAGAGGCTTCATAAAGCTGTTTTTCAGCCATCGTCTGGCTCAAATGCGGTCTTGGCAGATGTAATTATTTCACAGTATCTTTTTTTTTTTTCATCCCAAGTACCGTATGTAGCTGTAGCGATGTAACCAGCATTTAATTCTTCAGCGTTTCATTACATTTCTTATTCTTGACTGTCTTTCATTTATCTCTTCATTTTTTAATGCGATATGATGGATTTATGTAGCCAGTCCAGGCTATCCGTCTGACCTCTACCGCTGGATTCGATGACAGACCGGTCAAAAGAAAAGAGCCAATTCTGCATTTCTCTGAAACTTTATGTCTTTCAGAAGCAATGTCTATATCGCTCTTTTCTTCTGCCTCTTAAAAAGAATATGGCAGCGGAATTACATCTGAAAATGTTCCACGGTAGTGACGTCATTTAGAAAGCCGGCTTCTCTAGATCTACTTCATTAATTGGGAATTTAACTGCTGAGTATTCTGGAAATAAAACGTTAACTGTTTTTGTATTTAAAGCTGAAACAAATAGCAAAAAGTAAACCAATCAATGCATGACTAACGTTGACAAAGATGTATTATCAGTGTGAAGAGTGGCTCCTGTCACAGGCGGAGAGATTCCAAATGCACTTAGCCTCCTGGGCAGGGCCACCTTTAAGGCAGGGCAAAATCGGCAGCTGTCCTGGGCCCCAGCATTGTTGTGGGACCCAAAGCAGCTGCCTCATACTTGCCAACTATCTCAGTTTAAATTCCCTTATCCCTTGATGTTTTAGTCATGTGCTGTGTCCCGATGTCTCAGTGTGAACTCATGTTACTAATGCTGCCCAGGTCTGCCCTATTACTGTGTACAGATGACTCACCTGCAGACCCTGTGTTTACATGTAAATAACCTGCATTGATATGGAAATAGTGGCGACATTATTATGTAAATAGTGCAGACTGGTTGCATGAATATGTAAATACAGGCGGCATTCATATGTCTATCATGCCACCCCCCTCCCCCCCCCCCCCGAGGTCATATCCACCATCATCTCTGCTAAATATTGCCCACTGGGGAGGTAAAGGGGCATGCTTGAAAGTCCTGTTTACAACTGTGGTCATTAAGGTTAACATCAGCCTGTTCTGCAAAGGTAAGAAAATTGGAGGTGGAACCCTTTTTCAAAATAATATGGTGCCACAACACACTGAATTTTGGGTTGATGTGAATACGCACATCTCAGCAGATGCGTGAGGTTGTCATTAACAATAAATATCACTTATGTGTATCTGCTAAAGGGCTGAACATTTCTATGGTGTCGGGAAAGTGATTTTGCATGCATTCCCGACACAAATAAATGTGAACACAGGCTAAATGTCTCAGTTACATTGGTGGTCAGTGTAAATCTTCTCCTTACATTGGGGCTTGGTGTACAATCCTTCCATTTACACTACTGGCCAGTGCATTTCCCTTTACATTGGTGGTAACTGGTAAGTGCAGAATTGCCCTTACTTTGGTGGTCTGTATAAATCCCCCCTAACATTGGTGGCCAGTGTATGTCATCTTACGTTGGGGGCCCGTACAAATCTCCTCGACAATGGTTGTAACTTCCCCCTTACATGGAGGTCATTGTATATTCCCCCTACACTGGTGGTTGGTGTAAATGCTCCTATTACATTGGTGTCAGAGTAGAAATCCCCAGTTTATAGGGTGAGTGGCATAAAATGCCCCGTTACATGGTGGTCAGTGCAAATTCCGCCTACATTGGTGGTCAGTGTAGAATCCCCCACTATATACTTTCCAAAGATTTCCAGCTTTGGTCTACATAATTCAGAATTTGCCACAGTGCACTGCCTCTTAACTGATCACACCCCCCTCCCCCAGCATTGCCACTGATCCCAGGAGTCCTATGCTCCCTAGGAGTTTTCTGTCTTTCCACCACTGCCACTGATCCCATCAACCCTCCTCAGCATTGCCACTGATCACACCCCCTCCCCCAGCATTGCCAATGATCCCAGGAGTCCTATGATCCTTAGGGGTTTTCTGTCTATTGATGGGGCCCCTCACCTCCCCAGTCCATGGTGTGCATCAGTGAGTAGATGATGTGCTGTAACCTTTAGCAACCAATCAGTAAGCAGTAGTGATGTGCACTAGCCTCTAGCATCCAATCAGTGAGCAGTAATAATGTGCAGTAACCTCTAGCAACCAATTAGTGAGTGGTAAGGATGTCCAGTAACCTCTAGCAACCAATCAGTGAGCAGTATTTATGTACAGTAATCTCTAGCAACCAATCAACAAGCAGAAGTCATGTGCTGTAACCTCTAGCAAATAATCAGTGAGCCACAATGTGTGCTGTAACCTCTAGCAGCCAGTCAGTGAGCAGTAACGATACACTGTAACCTCTGGCAACCAATCGCAATCGCTGTCTGATATGATTCAGTAATCTGATCTTCAGTCTAAAATTATATAGAACATCCTGTGAGCCTCCACTAACAATAATAAATCAATAAGTCCTCTTTGAATCAGCTGCAAGCGGTAAACATGTCTCATAAACCAGGTAAAAGTACTAAAATCGCATTAAAAACGCTACGCTATTAAAGGTATAAGCATAAAGCCTCTGAACTGGTAAAAAATATATCCTCTACACTGTGGTAATAATAATGTATAAAATATATGATGAAAAATATATAAAACAACAAGTACTTAATAGCCAAATAATAAAGTGACAATGTACATTCATACAGTGATGAAAAATATTAAAGCTCCGGGGAGCACAATTTCTGGGTGCTGTCCGGGGGTTTAGAGGGACGTAGATGGGGAGTTCTTCGGCGGGAGTCCCCCGAGCTATCCCACTCCACAGTGTGAGCCCATTGGGGTGGAGTGGTGACCTTGGGGGTCTCCTTAGAAGTTGCCGATATGTTTATATCTTAATTCTTCTACACCTCACATTTAAATCTAATCAAATTCCTTCCTTTTTTTTTATCTATGTTTCTGTATGTATATTTATATATATATATATATATATATATATATATATTTATATATATATATATATATTTTTTTTTTTTAATTTTGGTGTTCCTTTTTCTTATATACATCTTTATTACAAATTTTCAATGAAGTGGATCTTTACACTCCAAGCCCTTCTTGACATATAATAGCCCCAATTATATCTGTACAAGATACCTTGTATATCTTGACTTTTTTTTCTGATTGATGCATCCTGCTTTATTTGAATTCTCTGTTTTTTTTTTATGTTATGTTTTTGCTTTATTTCTATTTTCTGTCTATACATGATGTATTTACCAAAGAATGAAATTCAATAAAAATTATTGAAAGAGAAAAATATTAAAGCAAATAAGTCAGTGGAAATCTAAATACGGTAGATCCAAAAACTGAAATTATAGAAAAGTGCTTAAGTGCACTGTGCAAAGTTCAAATTGATCCAATTTACAGGTGCTCCACACTCCATGCCATTCAAGTGATGCGATAATCAGACGCTGTGTTCTCAATCAGGTGCCCCCCCCCCCATGTATTGAAGGCTCACCTTAAGGTGTGTGACCTTGCTGTTAAGCTTGGTCAATACACACTTTGGAACCGCAGCAGGGTTCAGCAGTGCGTCCGGAATCCTGGATCAATCGCCGATGTCCCTTAGTAAATCAATGAAAAAAGGATCTCATAGTGTAGTATGCTTATTCAATTTATTGAAACAAAAATAAACAGGTCCCACACCGGGTATTCACAATATCCAGGCGCTTCAGTGAGCCATTCTACATCAAGCAATAAATGGGTAAATGGTTAAAACCAGCCGGTAATGGGATGGTATGCTGATCGTTCCTAACAGTTGATCTGCTAAGCATGCCGTCCTGTTCCCTTCCCCTACATGTGTCGATACAAGGGAATTTCATATCTTCTGCCCCTTGAATATGTTTCCACTATAGTCAGTATACAAGCCAAAGGTCAGGAACAAGTGGTTACAAGTTGGTTACAGGTTGGGCAAGTGGAAGTATAGTCAAGGAACAAGCTATAGGTCGATAACAAGTAGTGGTGGAGATAAGGACATATGCAGGTACGCAAATTAGCAAGACATCAGCTGGAGAAAGAACAATAATCTGGCAAAAAGAAGAGCAGAGACATGGCTTAAATCAGGAAGTTCATGGGAGGAGCAAGGAGTTCAAGGTTCATTAGAAAAGCCAAGATTGTCCTAAGAGATCAGATAGGGAGTCGACCAGCATCTCAGATGGCACAGCGAGAAGAGCCCCAGCTCAGATCCAGACCCTGACAAAAGCCCTACATTCAAGGGGGTTACCAGAACTGACTCCATTGGAAAAAGATCGCAATAAGCATTTATTTATTTGTTTTCACAAAAGTTATAGCGTTTACAAAATAGGGGATAGTTTTATGGCACTTTTATTCATTTTATTAATTCATTATTATTTTTTTACTAGTAATGGTGGCGATCATCGATTTTTATTGTGACTGCGACATTATGGCGGACACATCGGACATTTTTTACACATTTTTTGGACCATTTTCATTTATACAGCAATCCTGTGTAAATGACACTGGCAGTGAAGGGGTTAACCACTAGGGGGCAGTGTAGGGGTTAAGTGTGTCCTGGTGCATGTTTCTAACTGTGGGGGGGGGGTCTGTGTGTGACACGTCATTGATCTCTGCTACTGATCGCAGAGAGCAGAGATCAGTGACACTGTCACTAGGCAGAACGGTGAGATGCTTGTTTACATCAGCATCTCCCCGTTCTTCCTCTCCATGAGGCGATCGCGGGTATCCCCGCGGTGATGGAGTCCGCTGGACCCACGACCCGACTCACAGAGCTTGCCGTGGGCGCGTACGCATGCGCCCGCTGGCCGCCTCTTTAGTTTGCCTGTACGAGTCCTTCTGCCGATGTATATCAGCGCGAGGCGATCGACAAGCGGTTAAAGGAGGATTATACAAAAAAAAACAAGATTGGTAAAACCCACAAGTGATTTTTTTTACCACTACTATTCCTTTATATTGGCTTTTGGAATTTACAAATGCAGCAATTTAGAAATCAGATGAAAGGTTTAGCGCTGGAAAACACATTTTGAAAGAAAAAAAGTGTATTATATATACAACTATATAGATCAGAGAAAAATGAGGGACAAATGAGGAGTAAAGAGGGACAGAGGGACATTGTTCCAAATCAGAGACAGTCCCTCGAAATCAGGGACAGTTGGGAGCTATGCATAAATCATATACCTGTATATCATGCCACTGTATTTTGGTTTTTAAAAAAATTCCTCTACCTAAAATTCCCGCAGCGCTGGTATGTGGTCACATGATCCTCCCTGTTCTTTGTCATCTGCAGTGAATGATCTTTGGGAGGGGCTTCTATTACTCTGCTGACATTTGTTCTCTGCAGTGTGAGTCTGTGTCTGGCCAGCTCTGATTAGTGCTGTAACAGTCATGTGACTAAAAAAACTGTTTCAGGACAGCAATTTAAATTAGATTATAAATATCAAAAAACTGTTTTACAGCTCTCAATACATCTTTATTGAACGTCAGATGTTTATTGTTTTGTGCATCAATATGATGTAGGTGGAGTCAAAGATGATTGACACTAGCTTTCATTTGTTCAAGGATCTTTTTTTTACTTTACAGGTATCATCAATTACATTTGATATACACTCACCGGACACTTTATTAGGTACTCCTTGCTACTACCGGGTTGGACCCCCTTTTGCCCTCAGAACGGCCTTCATTCTTCGTGGAATAGATTCAACAAGGTGTTGGAAACGTTCCTCAGAGATTTTGGTCCATAGTGACATGATGGCATCATGCAGTTGCTGCTGATTAGTCTTCTGCACATCCATAATGCCAATCTCCCATTCCACCAAATCCCAAAGGTGCTCTATTGGATTGAGATCTGGTGAGTGTGGAGGGCATTGTAGTACAGTGACCTCATGTCATGTAGAAACTAGTGGTGAGATGATTTGAGATTTGTGACATTATCCAGCTGAAAGGAGCCATCAGAAGATGGGTACACTGTAGCAGTGGTGGCTGGTGGATTTTTAATTTGGGGGGGGGGGGGCAGTACTGCCAGCACGCCCCCACCCGGGGGAAGCCAACAAAGTGGCAATGACAGCACCCCCCATCTCCTCTCCTCCTTCTCCCGAAATTGCAGGGAGTGGCGGAACGGAGAGCGGCCTAGAGGTGCAGGGAGCAGCAGACCGGAGAGTAGCCTAGAAGTGCAGGGAGCGGCGGCCATAGGTGCGGGCAGTGACCTGGAGGTGCAGGGAGTGTATGGTGTATGCTCTTCCTCACAGCGTACTGTAGATCAGGGCTGTGATCTCCGGTTCCGCATCCAATCCGTATAGCAGGAGAATGTGACTGGCTCCCTCTGTTGCGGCTGCGGAGCGCACGCCACAAAAACACTGTGCTTCTTTGGCTCCGTTTCAGGGCCGAATTCAGGCAAAGATTCGTCCCTGATTAATCCGTAAACCAGAGAATGGGGATGCACAGCAGTCCTGTGCAATCCTCAGCCGGTTCCAGTGTGAAATGAGCCTTAGGCTCCTCTCCCTGATTCCTCCCAATATTTAACCACTTGCTGACCGCCTCCTGTATATATACGTCGGCAATTTAAAGATGGATATCTCTGTAATGGCAGCAGCTGCTGCCACAACCGAGGTATCCATCTTTTCAGTGGGCGGTCTTGTTTACGATAATGGTGGTCTCTGCAGTGGATTCACCACGAGATCACCGCTATCAGCAGCAAGAGAGGGGCCACCCCCCCTCCCGCCGCTCTCCTGCGCCCTCCACCGTTCACCGGAGACATCGGCAGCGGTGGAGGCGATCAGGGCCTGTCTGTGGCTGGGTATGGAGATGGGTGAGGGAAAGATGGCCCCCACCCGTCTCCATACCATAGCAGGGCGGAGCGACGTAGATCTGTAGAGCGAGAGCAATAATTCTAGCCTTAGATCTCCTCTGTTTGACACAATTCCACAATTTTGAAGCGTGACATGTTACATAGTTAGTAAGGTTGAATAAAGACACAAGTCCATCCAGTTCAACCTGAGTGAGTGTCTACAATTGTCCCTCTCCCTGTACATTGCACACTCACATCAGTCCCTACCAGGGGCGGATTGACCATTTGGCTACTCGGGCACTGCCCGAGGGCCCCGGGCCTCTAGGGGGCCCCATCAGGATTGCCAGCCTCAGTAAAACCAGGGACAGTATGTAAAAATCTGTGTTTTTTTTGTTACATTTGTCTCTGAAATGTCCCTTACCGACATCCTTTTGGTCTAAAAATCCAGAGATTATTGCTGCCCCACCTCTCCAGTACCTTCTCAGCCAATAGAAACATGTATGTGTATACTGTGTGATTTTATACTGTGTGGCCCCATAATCTGTTATTGCCTGGGGGGCCCATAATCTCCTATTGCCCGGGGGCCCCACGAGTTATCAGTCCGCCCTGGTCCCTACCCTCAAGGAGCCCACAATCCAAGGTCCCCATTCATATACTAGGGTCAATTTTGGACAGAAGCCAATTAACCTACCAGCATGTCTTTGGAGTGTTGGAATGTCTGGTATGAATTTACTCGGCGTAACATTATCTTTTACAACATGAAAAAATGGGCTAACTTTACTGTTGTCTTATTTTTTTATTCAAAAAAGTAAATTTTTTCCAAAAAAAGCTCGCTTGTAAGACCGCTGCACAAATACGGTGTAACAAAAAGTATTGCAATGGCCACCATTTTATTCTCGAAGGTGTTATAAAAAAATGTATAATGTTTAGGGGTTCTAAGTAATTGTCTATCAAAAAAAAATTGTTTTTAACTTGTAAACACTGAATCTGAAAAAGAGGCTTGGTCTTTAAGTGGACAGCTTTTTTTTTCCTAAGCCCCTGTACACACGGTCGGAGACTTCCACAACCAAATCCGTCGGATTTTGCCCGTCGGATTTTGTCCGTCGGATCTTGTCCGAAACTGTTGCATACACACGGTCGGACAAAGTTGGCGAAAAATCAGATCTTTCAGAACGTGATGACTTAATTTCGTTATGATGGGACTACATTCAGGCTAGTAGCCAATAGCTTTGATGTAGGAATTTGATCTGAGCATGCGTGGCACTTGGTCCGATCAAAATTCTCTACACATGATCGGAGTATGTCCGATCGGCCCAGTTGGTCGGGAAATATTTCCAACATGTTGGAAAATTGGGTCCGACGGATATTCGGACGGAATCAGTCCGATGCATACCACACACAGTCGGATTATCCGACGACACGGTCCGATAGGACACATTCCAACGGATTCTCCGACTGTGTTTACAAGGGCTAAGACTGTTTTGGCCAGTTCCATGACAACAGGGATCCTTTTTCTTCTCTGATGGTGGTGGTAACTCTGATGTTTTGGGGGCTCTCATGTGTAGCGGACCTCTGATGTATAGGGGCTAATCTGAAGTGATGGGTGCCTCTGAGGGGATGACACTGATGTGATGGGAGAACCTTTGACATGATGGGAGAACAATGATGTATTGAGGTGCCTCTGATGTGATGTCGGGACTCTGATATAAAGGGGGGTCCTGATGTGAAGGGGGGCATGGGCCCTCATGTGAACTTGATTTCATCGAGGTGTTTGTGTGCATTGTCCCAAGCTCAGGTTCCCATTGATAAGTAACATTTCTGATTTTTAACAGATTGGGGTGCCTTGAGATTTAGCATACATTTAAAGGGTGCCCCGACTAAAAGAAAGTGAAAAACACTGCCAAAACACATCAGGTATTGTCTCTGAAAAAAGGAAATAGTGACAGTGGGATCCCTTTGCAAAGATACTGTGACTACCCTTAATTGTCAAGGTGACAATGGGCTTAATTTACTAAAACTAGATAGTGCAAAGTCTGGTACAGCTGTGCATGGTATCCAATCAGTTTTCAGTTTCTTTTTTTGTCAAAGGCTAATTGAACAAGCTGAAGTTAGAAGCTGATTGGCTACCATGCACAGCTGCACCAGATTTTGCACTTTCTAGTTTTAGCAAATATTCCCCGATGTCTCTTTAAATTTCCTGCATGAGCTATACCTAGTTAAAACGGAGTTCCAGTCATAAAACAAATTTTACATATACATATATAAGAACAACCTTTGGAAAACATTATTTTTTTTTTCTACTCTCCTTTTCAGGTCTGTTGCTAGGAGGTCCCTCGTAATCTGCCTCTTCCTCTCCAAGGCGCCTGATGTCATTTCCCTCGGCGCCCGTGCTCACTAGTGCTTCTGGGAGATGTATGTCATCATTTCCCAGGAGTCATTGGGCAGCAGAGAGGGCTGTAATCGCATTACTTCAAAACCGGAAGTGACTCAGGAAAAGGCGCGTTTTTATCTAAGTTGTCATAACAACAGGGCGGGACCTTCCTCCATCACCGCCCCTTGTTATGGTAACGTTACAAACAATCGGCGCTATGGGCGCCATTGAATCGCGCATGCACAAGATCGAGAGGTGCATGGTGGTTACCCAGCATGCACCTCCCCATGCATATTCTAGGAAGCCATCTTGATTGGGCTTCACATGCCCACATCAAAGATGGAAACGGCCAAAAACTGAGGAAAGAAATATTACAATAACAAATGTATATCTTTCAATAATCTATCAAGATCATTGTATACTGTTATTTTAATTTTCGTTAGCAATAATACTAGGACTTCGCTTTAACCTGTTTGTTTGATTTTCTATCTTCCTTCTAGAAGAAAGCTTCAGATACGCTTTCAATTTGTTTCCCGCAATTTACTCTGTATCATCTGTGTAAGTTGGATTCCGTTGTAATAACTGTGAGTTTAAGTGGTGTAATTTGTTTCCCTTGGTGAATAACTTGTTTCGGATGCGTTGTATGTCGCCATGGTTTTATGACTGGGCTGTGTGCCAGGCTTCTTGCAGGAAACATTATTTTTACATTTTTAAAGTACAAAGAACTCTGTATCACTTTAGTTAAAAGCCATATGAAATAATGATGTATTGTAGTTTACATGCTATTTATCGAGAGGTGGAGCTGCTGCCTTTGGTTGCCCAGAATTGGTACGAAAATTTACATTCTGCCTCAAGGACATGAGGATTTCACGAGAAATACCGGTGACTGGTCGTATGCAGGATTTAGGAAATTAAAACTTAAAGTGGTTGTAAACCCTTACAAACCACTTTGACCTACAGGTAAGCCTAGATTAAGGCTTACCTGTAGGTCCAAGAAATATCTCCTAAACCTACACGGTTTAGGAGATATTTGCCGAAAGACAGGCACGCGCCGTAGACAGCGGCGTGCAGGCGCATTGAGTGCGCGGCAGTTAATGGCGATATGCCACAAGTGGCAGCTCCCGTGCGCATGCGCGGGAGTGACGTCATGACGGCTCCGACGAATGACAGCGTCGGAGCAGCGAGACCCACCAAGAAGATGGAGGCTCTGGACTACAGGGGACAGCGGTGACTTCGCTGGCTCCTGTGTCAGGTAAGTGACACATAATGGACTACTATGCGATGCATAGTAGTCCATTATGCTTTACCTTTGCAGGGAACCAAAGAGGAAGTAACACCCATCAGGGTTTACTTCCTGTTAAAAGTATAACTAAATCCAACTTTTTTTTTTTTGTTTTGAATATAGTGGAGAGGGATTAGAACACCTGTCAGTTTTTATTGTTGTCCATGCCCCTGCTAGGGAGACACACCCTTTCTATTTGTCCTGTTTACAGTTATCACTTAAAGTGAAAGCAAATGCAAAATTTTGGGTTGTCACCAGAACGGGAGTAGAGCGGTTCCAAAGTGGTTAAGACCCCTTTCATACTGTGCCGCCACCGGCAACAGCGGTAAAGTGGCGCTATTTTTAGTGCCGTTTTACCATCATTTTAGTGGCACTATTCAGCCACTAGCGAGGTGGTTTTAACCCCCCCCCCCCTCCGCTAGCGGCCAAAAAGGGGCTAAGGTGGTATGACAGCTCTGCCCCATTGATTTCAATGGGAAGGAGCGGTGGAGGAGCGGTGAGTTCACTGCTCCTTCACCGCTCCAAAGAAGCTGCTGGCAGGACTTTTCCTGATGTTCTGGCAGCGCAGCGCTCTAGTGTGAAAGCCCTCAGGCTTTCACACTGGAGTGAATGGAGCTGCTGTTTTAAGGCGGTTTGCAGGCACTATTTTTAACGCTATAGCGCCTGCAAAATGCCCCAGTGTGAAAGGGGTCTAACGGGGCATAGCAAGGGGTATGTCCTATGCCTGCATACTTTTGCTGATAGGTGTCTCTCATTCCCATTAGACATGTGCGATTTGTTTCGTACGAATCGAAAATTCGTACGAATTTCCATTAATTTGGACATTCGGGAGGATCCGAAATACGAATTTCTATGCTTCCAAATTTTGTACTAAATACGAAATTTCCTTTTACAAATTTCGGATCCAAATTCCATTACAACGGAAATGTGACTGGTGTTTTGTTGACCAATCAGAGGTTTTCTTCTGCTGCTGAGTGAGAGTTGGG
The DNA here is from genome assembly GCF_037356315.1 of Lithobates pipiens. Classification (NCBI taxonomy): domain Eukaryota; kingdom Metazoa; phylum Chordata; class Amphibia; order Anura; family Ranidae; genus Lithobates; species Lithobates pipiens. The sequence goes on along the minus strand of NW_027507764.1, from coordinate 560,058,114 downwards.
AAAATTACCTTTTTTAATATTGGAGTGGGAGAGACTGGTACTGTTAGTCGATGGGAGATTCAGAATCTGACAAAATAAGAATTTTTCATTAATTACGATTATTCGTTATGATGAAGTTAAAAACCCAGGAAGTCATCACAGCACAGGGATGGTGGGAGCCCCTCATAATGAGCACAGCACAGGGAGGGTGGGAGCCCCTCATAATGATAAATTCATCATAACAAATGTTCTAAATTGTTACGAAAAGTTAACAAACCTAACACAAATTTGTATTTCATACGAATCCAAATTGAATTTCGGACACGAATTACAAAATATGAATTAACGGCTAATACGAAACGGAACAAAAACAAATTTATTGACGGCGCACATGTCTAATTCCTATCTCAAAAAGTTGGGAAGTGTGTTTATGTGAATGAATTTTGACAATTAACACTTCTCTGTTTAGTATCACTTTAAACCAGACTTTCCCTTTAAATTAAATTGAATGCCTTTCATGATGTACAGCTGTAGTTGTCGGTCTGATAGCTTTATTAGCACTCCAATTTTTTTTTTCCGCTTATTGGCTGGAAATGTTCGTTATCACACCCAAACAAAAGTCCAGAGCTAAACGATCTTTAACTCGTTCTGCAAATATGTTCATTTCTCCTGCTTCTTGTCTATATCTTGAATGATTCCGCATTCTTCAGTCTCTATTTCAGCCTGAAGAGTGAGAGTAAAAAGTGATAGCCTGAAGTCAAGTTGAGCCGTTTTATGATTAATCACCATTTGCATTGAGATAATCAGCGTTCCTGGTTTGTGTATCAAGTGGGTGAAATCAAATACATAACTAGTGCTTTTTTCATAAAGTGCTACTTCAGAAAGCACTCACCGATACTTTCCAGATAATATAACTCAACAACTTCCTCTGGAGGTTACTTAAAGCAAATTCAGACACCGCACCTGCACAGTAAGAACAATCTTGTGCAACAAACTTTAAACTTTTTGGTTTTAACCGTTCTTTAGTTTTGTTAGAGCAGAATATTTTTATTCTCTATAGTATATTTCTTTAATGTGGCTGAAAACTAGACATTACACTAGAGATGGGCTGAACATCCCACCCCGTTTCGGTTTGCAGCAGAACTCTCGAACATTGCAAAAGCTTGGCCCCAAACCCCCGAACCCTATTGAAGTTTATGGGACCCAAATTTGAGAAATCAAAAGTCCCCATTTTGAAGGCTTCTGTGCAACTTATTGCCCATAAAAAGGGTATAAGGGCCTGGGTACTGCCCTGGGGGACATGTATCAATGCAAAAAATATTTTTTTTAAAGTGTTTTGCCGGTGGTATGACAGCGCTGCCCCATTGATTTCAATGGGAAGAAGCGGTGGAGGAGCGGTGAGTTCACCGCTCCTTCACCGCTCCAAAGAAGCTGCTGGCAGGACTTTTCCTGACGTCCTGGAAGCGCAGCGCTCCAGTGTGAGTTAATGGAGCCGCTGTTTTAGGGCAGTTTGCAGGCACTATAAAAATAGTGCCTGCAAACTGCCCTAAAACAGCAGTATAGCGCCTGCAAAATGTCCCAGTGTGAAAGGGGTCTAAGGGGGCATAGCAAGGGGTGTGTCCTATGCCTGCATACTTTTTCTGATAGGTGTCCCTCATTCCCATTAGACATGTGCTATTAGTTTCGTACGAATCGAAAATTCATACGAATTTCCATAAATTTGTACATTCAGGAGGATCCGAAATACGAATTTCTATGCTTCCAAATGTTGTATTAAATACAAAATTTCCTTTTTTTTACAAATTTCGGAAATTTCTCTTGGGACTTCCAGAACAATCACTGGATGCAAGAGGCAGGCTCACTCTTTCAGTGTCTTAGAGAGGTGGCAGCAGTCCTGAACATGAACACAGCAACAGCAACCCTGGATGAAGCAGCAGACATCCTGGACACAGATGCTCTCTCAGCACACTGAGCGACAGTCCTCCGCCCTAACTCTAAAGGGTCCTTCCAGAACCTGGTCCTCTATGCACGCACAATGGTCCTTATGACAGCAGTGCCCTTTGGCCAGTTACAGCCGCTCCTTCCCGAGAGTGTCTGACAACAACCCACGCTGTTATACACACAGCACAGTGCCAGGGCCTACTATATCTCCTCTCATTCCATGTAACTCCCTGCAGCACCCCTTCTCTTGCTCTCTATGTAAGACTGCAGTGCAAGCTTTCCATTCCTCTCTCTACTCCAGGGCACAGTCATCCTGCAACTTGTAGTGCTGCTTTTCCCTTACTGATTTGGGCCACTGTCATGGGAATTACATCTCACATTAGCTTTGCTGCAGCTCCACAGATTAAGAAGCTGGATCTCCTTACCTGGGCTTCGACCGCAGCCAATCACAGTGTCCTCTTCTTGGATGTCAGATGTGTAACAAGGTCCCGGGCCCCTGAGGCCTAAAGGTGACCTCCAGGGTTAGGGACATCTGACATCCTTCTGTGTAGAATTGGTTACAAGGCACAGTGGGTATCAAGCAAAGTAGATCGATGGGCGCCAGACACTCCTTGAATGCAAAGAGATTGATTGTCTCTTGAATGGAACTGTGGGAGAGAGGGTTGGGGCCAGAACACCATTTAGTAGATACAATGTTAATTGGCAGACTCCAAGACTTCTATAGGTAGACAGCCATGCAGGGAAAGGTATATAGCCAGACACCACATCTGCATGAGTAGGAACGCTGTCTCCTATGGCAACAGTCTTGTAAAAGTTTCTAACAAAGGTTTCAATGAACTCTTTCACTTCTTCTACAATCTCCTATTGTAGAACTTCACTTTCACTGAGCCTTCACTCTTTCACTAGACTTACTGATCCACTGCCACTGGATCCCCTGAGCTCTTCTAATCTAGCACTCAGTATTTCCTCAAGTGTCACCCCGGCTTCACCGCTGGGTCTCTGGATTGGCACTCACAGATACTCCTCAAGCTTCACCCTTGCTGGCACGTTAGGTCTCTGGTTTGCACTTCACAAGCATGACCTCTGCTGTCCTGCTGAGTCCCTGACTTGGCACTTGCTGACGTTTTCCCACTTCTTCACCGTCTTCGGCTGGTGAGAAGTCTGCTTTGATACTGGCCTCACAGTGGTCTCCGGTAGTAAGGTGGATGGTCCCTTACTGGCAACAGCTTCCCCTCTACCTCCGACCAAGACTGGTTCCCTGGCCGGCGGAACCGTTATTTCTGGTTTGACTGCAAGCTGCAGTCCCAGCCCTACGCTGCTCTCTTTCTTCTGGATAGGCCCTCAGACAGCCTATCAGGCAAATGTCCCCAGGATAGGCCCAAGGCTTATGGCCTAGCAGCATTAAGACACACGTCCACCCAGACAGCAATCCAGGTGGCACAGAACACTGATCACCTGACTCCACTCAAATAAATAGATTCTCCCAGCAGGCCAAGGGACTTAAGAAAATCCCTGCCCATTGGCTGAGATACCCCATATACTCCTAATTTGTCCTTGGAATGCCCTTGTCTTATCTAATGTCACCAGGTACCTGGCCACCCAGTGACAGAAGAGAGAAGTGCAGCAATTCCAGAATTAGGGTAAAGTTAGTTAATCTCCTACCAATTGGCCAAGGCAATTATCACTTGGCAGATAAATGTAGTAGCCATCCTGCCTAAACAAGTCCTGCTTGCTGCATTTTTATTGCATGTTTTTTTTTTTACCACCACGGTAAAAAAAACGTAACGAAAAAATGTACCTCCCCATTGAAATAAATGGAAACTGCATCAAAAACATGGCAAAAATGCACCCCCAGTTGCAATTTTGGTGCAGTTGTTGAGTTACATGTCCTTTTTTTCACAGGTGCAAAACCCATGCCACAAACGCCGCAAAAACATGGTAAAAACACTGCAAAACCGCACATGTAGTGCCACCACTTTTTTTTCAATGGAGCAGTGCTTTGATTGATTGCACAGTTTGCACATGTCCCCCTACTCTCTTTGCAGCTCATTCATTGAGAAATTGAGTATCTGTTCTGCTATAATCATCACCTATTTATGCAGATTACAGCAAGTTTAGCTATCGTTTTTCTCAGAAGCAATATTCCTTTCAGCACATGCGGGCCTGATAAGGAAGTAAAAAGGAATGTGCAGCATATTAACTTTGCACAGTAAAAACTTTGTACTGTCCCTGCTGGTCTGCAAATTCCACAGTGTCACCTCTTACGTTTTTTTTTTTTTGAATGGGATCATGTCAGAGATAAGAGCAGTTACTGCCCATTGCATCAAAAGCTGGACGCACTGTACTACAGATAAGAACGTATCAGCTGCTCGTTCAGTACACAGCGAGCTCCTACTGTAAGTGTCGTGAGTCAGCGGATTCCCTGTCACTCTATGAATGTCACTTTTTTTTTTAAGTAACTGTAAATCCTATCAGTAAAATCAATGGTGTACTTAAAGGAGAAATTCACCTTTGCAAAAAAGAAATAAATAAATGCACACGAGGAAAGAACATTTTTTTTGATCACGGACAGATCAATTTAATAATAGCACCACATCCCTTGAGTAGTGTAGTGCTGGCTCCTGACGAGCAGGCACTATGCTTTATGGCAAACTTAATTTGCCTGAAACCACAGTTGGGTTTCAGGACTGTTTCTCTAAATTTCTGGTTTCAGTACCAGCCCAGCTGGGTTGCACTGGGTTCTCCTTGACTGTAGGTGTCACTGTCACTGCCGGGAAGAGTAGAAACGCAGTCTAGCCGGGTGCATTGAATGCCATTGTTTTCTCGGAACCAGCCCAGTGGGAGTGTTTTCCTGCTGTGCATTCTGCGAAGTGGTATTTAAGGTACTGACGCCACGTGTTTCGGGATTCCATCTTTTTATTTTCTGTCTGTTTGGTCCTGGTAGTCCTCCTGACCCAGTCACATGGCCCTCCTGGCCTGGGGTGCGGAACCATGCATCCCCAGTATCAGGGCCGGCTGGCCTGAGGCGACGCAACTGCAGGGACAGGCCCGAGCGAAGTTTCGGGGCCTACTGATCCAAGGGTGGTCCAGTGCCATCTCATCTGAATGGAGAGGCCCAGCAACGGAAGAACCCCAAGGGAGGACTCTTCAGGAGAAGGCCGCGTGCAAGGCTGGCTTCACTGAAGGAGCCTGGAGGTTTAGTTGAAGGACACAGCCTAGTTCAACACCATACGGCAGGGATATGCAATTAGCGGATCTACAGCTGTTACAAAACTACAAGTCCCATCATGCCTCTGCCTCTGGGTCTCATGCTTGTGGCTGTCAGAGTCTTGCTCTGCTTCATGGGACTTGTAGTTCTGCAACAGCTGGAGGTTCACTAATTGCATATTCCTGCCATACGGTATTGCCGGATCGGCTGAGAGAACCTGGTACTGTATGTTAGCTATTTAAATTTATCTACATCCCTCAGTAACGCTCAAGTTTACATCACAAGTCTGTGGCAGAGACTTTGTCGAGCATCATACCGGCTGCTAGGCCTAGTGAGAGAGGTCTATCTGGGGGTTGTTAAATCCAGTTGTGAAACAGTTGCTATTCTCTGGATTTTTCTCTAAAGACTTCCATTTTTGCAATACAAGTATATGAACTCATTCCTAACCCTCTACCCTTTATTGAAAGACTCTGTTTCAGTTCTAAATATATAACCCAAAAGAAGATTCAGTGTCAGTTTCCACATTCTTTTGGCCATCTATCACGGGAATCCCTAGATGGAGAAGCAAACAAGAAGGTAACGGTAAGCCCATATAAAACCAGCAGCTCCATCGGGGGTTAGTACTACAGTAGTTAAATGTAGATGAAGAGTTTGGGATTTTTAAGGTGCAAATTCATTTTAAAGATAGTAACAATTATAATATATAAGAAAAAAAATTATTTTAGAAAAAATTAAAAATTTGGCAAGTACAAATCAACAGAATTTTATATATACAGCATTATAGGATGGAATTCACAACACGTTTCACCTATAAATCAGGCTTCTTCAGGGGATGCTGTCCAATTAGAGGTACAAGCCTTCTTGGTCTCCTGAAATATGGTCAAATCACTAAAGGGTAACAGGTATCTATCTGCGTTCAGAGAACCATGTGCTAGAGGTGACCATAGCGGGCCTTCAAGGACCGAAAAAACAGAGTTCTGCAGTGGACTCAGTACCATGGGACGAATGCTGTCTAATGCCCCGTACACACGATCGGACATTCTGACGACCAAATCCGTCTGATTTTTTCAGACGGATTTTGGCCTAAACTTGTCTTGCATACACACGGTCGCACAAAGTTGTCGGAAAATCCGATCGTTCAGAACGACATGACATAGAACGCGTACGATGGGACTATAAAGAGGCCAGTAGCCAATAGCATTGTCTCGTAAATTATTCTGAGCATGCGTGGCACTTTGTCTGTCAGAATTGTCTACACGCGGTCGGAATTTAAATGATCGGATTTTGTTGTCGGAAAATTTTAGATCCAGCTCTCAAACTTTGTGTGTCGGAAATTCAGACGGAAAAAGTCAGATGGAGCTCACACACAATTGGATTTTCCGACACCAAGATCTGATCGCACATTTTCCGTCGGAAAGTCCAACCGTGTGTACGGGGCATACACACTATCAGATTTTCTGCTGATTTTTGTCTTCATATTTACCAAAACCATGTAGTACAAGGGCCTGCCTGATTACATACAAATTGAAACTCCTAAGGTTTGACCTCATATTATATGGTTTTGGTAAATCTGAAGGAAAAAAATCAGCAAAGTGTGTATGGGGCTTAAAACCGCCAGTACTTATTGATAAGACCGGCGTTTGACGACAGCATGTGTATGTCCCTGGATTCCAGCAGTTTACATAAATCCAGATATTTTTGCAGGTTACACACAATACGGAAATCAGGAGTAAAATTTTGTTTGACGAACGATCTGTCAATTTTCGGATCGTTAGTATGGTGCTTTCAACAGCTGATTCGGGTTTTTCAGCAGACAAAAGCTGGATCTGCAGACTATACATTTTTGCTGTATGTGAACGCAATGTTCGATTTTCGTTTAACTAGTATGGTTTTTGTACGAAAAAAAATCGTAAGAGCAAGGCTACGCATGCTCAGGACTACGCTGTGATCGGGAGCAGTGATCGCTGTCATGTCAGTGGTAGCCCACCCCCCCCAGTTAGAATCACTCCCTAGGACACACTTAACCCCTTGATCGCCCCCTATTGTTTAACCCCTTCCCTACCAGTGTCATTTACACAGTAATCAGTGCATTTTTATAGTACTGATCGCTGTATAAATGACGAGGGTCCCAAAATGGTGTCAAAAGTGTTCGATGTGTCCGCCATAATGTCACAGTCACGATAAAAATCGCAGATTGCTGTCATTACTAATAAAAAAAATGAATAATAAAAATGCCATAAATGTATCCCCTATTTTGTAGTCGCTATATCTTTTGCCCAAAACATTTACGCTTATTACGATTTTTTTTAACAAAAATATGTAGAAGAATACGTATCGGCCTAAACTGAGAAATACATTTGTTTTTTCATATATTTTTTGGGGATATTTATTATAGCAAAAAGTTCAAGATATTGATTTTTTTTTTTTTAATATAAAATTGTCGCTCTTTTTTTGTTTATAGTGTAAAAAATAAAAACCGCAGAGGTGATCAAATACCACCAAAAGAACGCTCTATTTGTGGGGAAAAAAGGACATCAATTTTGTTTGGGTGCAACGGTGTATGACACGCAGTGCTGTATAGCAAAAGCTCTGGTCAGGAAGGGGGTAAATCCTTCCGGGGCTGAAGTGGTTAACAAGTAATGGCATCGCAAACGCGTCGCGTGTTTTGCCCGTGATTTGTAATCGCAGAATCATGCAGATTTCATCCCCGATTCAACACGCCTAGGTGTGAATAGAGCTTAAGCTGCCTGCTCGTACCTTGTATGGGCAAAGCAGTTACACTCTGTCAGGAAGACTCAATCATCTACCTAGAGCACTCAGCTGCACCCTGGACATTCATTGAGAACTACAAGCTAACAGCTGCAAAGGCTGTCAGTACATGTAGTTTTCACATTCACAGATCTCTGTGAACGAATGACAAAGCAATGGAAGATTGTCTTCTTCAGGGAGGCACGGGGGTTGGTGCTACAGTAACGTGTTACATGTGTAGCGCCACCCACGAAAGAGCCGCTTGGTAATTTTGGGTTCCACATCTCGACTCCAAGAACAACCTCAGCCCTTCTGACACACCTGGCTGAATAAATCACTACAACACACAAGTGTACAGTACCTATGAACACTATTAATCTGTTAACCAGTTGGAGCCCCCCGGCCCTTTAACCCCCCTGACGGTCTTCCCGAGTCTGGCTCGGGGTGGAATTTTTGTACCATTAGCGGTAACCCCGAGCCAGACTCGGGACTGCATCACTGGATCCAGGAGGACGCTTACTTACCTTCTCCCTCGGATCCAGCGATGTCCCCCCGCTGTACGAGCGAGCCGTGTCTCGCTCGATCTATCACGGAGCCGATCTCCGTGCCCTGCGAGCGTTGCGACGCACGGAGACGGAGATCGGCGCCAAATTCAAAAAGTGAAACACACAGTATACATACAGTATAATGTAATCTTACAGATTACATTGCTGTATGTAAATATTTCACATTCCCTTTGTCCCTAGTGGTCTGCCCAGTGCCCTGCATGCAGTTTTATATTATAAAAACTGTTCTTTATGCCTGGAAACTGGAGATTGTCCATAGCAAACAAAACTGTCCCTTTACATCAAAAATGGTTTTAGACCAGCTAGAAAATAGCGATATTAAATTGGAATCACTCGCAGAATTGAGCGACATCGATTTGTGGGGAGATTCGTCATCAAATATTGAAAATTAATGACAGTGACAATTCTGCAGCTGAGCAAATTTCAGTGTTTTGATTTGATTACATTATTGAATAATTTTTATTATTGTTATATTATTATTTGGTACAATTATTTATAGTTATTTATTATATTATAATTTATGATTTCATTTTTCAAACTTTATTATACCCGGGATGTCTGCTAGACTCTGGTTTGGACAGATTTAAGTGAGTTATTCCTAAGAATTGCAGGACTACAATATAAAACGCCAAATTTTCATGCAAAATAATTGTACCGCTTTCAGCACCTAAAATCCGAAATAATCATACCGCCAGGGAGGTTAAGGGGCTTAGAATCCTGGGAGGTGGGGAGGGGTTTATGATCACGTGACCGTAAATGGCTGTCATGGCAGTCACATGATCGGAAAGCTCCCGATGGCAAGTAGTGATCGGGATCCTTCCGTTAGCTGACGTTGATTGTGCTGGGAGCGTGCAGGGCGCCCATTCTCAGCACAGCTGTATTCACACCAATTCACACAAATATGCGGCTGCTCGGGAACCAAGGCCCACCCACCGAGAGGCTACATATTTAAATGCAGCCGACACCAATGGGTTAATAATAATTTGCATAAATGACAGCGTAAGACAGAGTTTAGCCCATGATGGGTAAAGTAGAATACAGCTTGCTAAACAGAATCTATATAAGTAACACTATATTAATAGCAAAAATCAATACGTGAATACGTAAATAAGTAAATTAATAATAAACAACACAACTCTATCATACCTCCCAAGATTTTGAGATGGGAATGAGGGACACCTACTAGCAAATGTATGTAGGCATAGGGCACGCCCCCTGCCACACCCCCTTAAAGGAGAATTAACCAAAAAAAATTAAATCCATAAGGGCTTTTTTTTTTACCACTATTATTCCTTTATATTGACTTTTAAATTTACAAATGCAGCAATTTAGAAATTGAATAAAAGGTTGGATTTTTTGAAAGATAAATTTTTTTAGATTTTTTGAAAGATAAAAAGTGCATTTTATATACAACTATATAGATCAGACTGATATGAGGGACAAATGAGGGGGAAAGAAGGACAGAGGGACAGTTGGGAGCTATAATGTACTCTAAAATGCGTCCAAAAGGATAACAGTTCCCTAGCGCTTTGAGTGTACTCAAAGGAATGAGAGAGGGTAGGGCACCCCTTTAAATGGCAAACAAGCTGGGCCTTGGGGCAGTTACAGTTGTAGGGACCTCTTTTTGTCTTAAACCATCACCAGCTAATAGTTGGAGCTCGTTTGCACACGTTGCAGCCGTGAATAAGTTCTGCAGGCAGTATTAGGGCTAAAGGATAGCGGGGTAGACAGTTTGCTAATGGCTCAGTCCCAGAAGCAATAGTGGATAATCAGTGCGGTGCTCCGGTCTCACATTTTCTCTGGTGGCTTTTGGTCAGCCTGGTTGTCTCACCACTCTCAGGTGCACTGCAGAGAAGTGATCACCACCCCATGGTGACACTGAGCTACTCTGATGACAGGATGTAAAAAATAAAATTGCAAAAAAAAAGTTAGAAAAAAGAAAAAAATGTGTTTATTTAATTTATTTGTTTTACATTCTGTCACCAGTCAGTATCCCTAATCACCGCCACACCAGTCATATTATGACGCTGTACTGCACTGATGACAGTAATACAAAAAATGTGGGGAAAAAAAAAGATTTTTCCATTTTCATTTTCCCAAAAATTGTGACAAAAAATTATAACTTCAAAAGATTTGCCATGCCTATTACTAAATACCTTGGACTGTCTACTTTCCAAAAAGGGGTCATTTTGGGATAGTTATACTAGCCTGGCATTTTAGAACCTCATAAAATGAGATAAGCCGCCAGTACATTAGGATTAATTTTCAAATACACTGTAGCATTTGTTTGTAGACGCTATAACTTTCACACAAACCGATTAATATACACTTATTGGGATTTTTTTTTCTACCTAAGACATGTAGCAGAATTCATTTTGGCCTAAATATATAAAGATGTTTGATTTTATTGGATATGTTTTATAACAGAAAGTAGAAAATATAGTTTAGTTTTTTTCAAAATTTCCGGTCTTTTTTTATTTATTTATATAATAAAAAATGAAAAACCCCCGGCGGGGATCAAATACCACCAAAAAAAAGCTCTATCTGTGTGGGGGAAAACATTATATGAATTTTGCTTGTGTACAGTGTTGCATGTTTGTACAATTGCCAGTTAAAGTAGTGCAGTGCTGAATAACAAAAAATGGCCTGGTCATGAAGGGGATAAAATCTTCTAAGTTGTTAAATAAGGAGACTCCTGCGTTGGGGATTAATCCATCGTAGGGTTGTGACCAGACTCATTTACCCACAACTGATGGAAGCAGCTAGGAGTCTGAGAAGCTCCTTGGCTGCCTTACAAGTTGATTCTGTGTCCTAGCCTATGTCCCGGGACCACAATGTCACCTCTACTTGAGTTAGTGCATGGGAAGTAACTTAACACAGCATTCGTTCAGGGGCATTGGGAGGGGGTGGCTAGGTGGGGCTGAAGCCCCGAATGTGACCCTGAAATGCCCTGAGTCTGTGGAATTCTGCGTTCCATTGTTAGCCCTGAGCGCCAGCCGCAAGGACCGATCTGTTCACGAGTGCGGCCGAAAGTGGCTGAGTGTGGCCGAAATTACCCGAGTGCAATAGTGGCCGAACGTGGCCGAGTGCCATAGTGCCACTAGTCCCGCCTTCTGGAGCCTGCAGCGCCAATGCCAGGACCGCTGGACGTGTGATGTGATGTCCATCTTAGCATGCAGGCTCCAGAAGGCGGGAACGCTACATCCCCGCTCGGCTCTCCTCCTCGGCTCGGCTCCTCTCCTCTCTGGTGGTGAAGAGTGACTGACTGACTGACTGCCTGCAGTGACCGCACGCCCCAGCTGAGCTGAGGTAAGTCAGACACACAGTGTGTGTATGTATGTCATTGTCAGTGTATGTAGGTCAGGCAGGTCATCGGTCACTGTCAGTGTGTGTAGGTCAGGCAGGTCAGTGGTCACCGTCAGTGTATGTAGGTCAGTGTATGTAGGTCAGGCAGGTCAGTGGTCATTGGCAGTGTAGGTAAGTCTGGCAGGTCAGTGGTCCGTGTATGTATGTAGGTCAGGCAGGTCAGTGGTCATTGACAGTGTATGTAGGTCAGTGGTCAGTGTCTGTAGTCAGGCAGGTCAGTGGTCATTGGCAGTCTATGTAGGTCAGGCAGGTCAGTGTATGTAGTCAGGCAGGTCAGTGGTCATTGGCAGTGTATGTAGGTCAGGCAGGTCAATGAATGTAGGTCAGTGTATGTAGTATGTGTTGATGGGCACTGGTAAGGCACACAACCCTCCATGCAGACCCAAAAAGAAAAGCCACCCCCCCCCCCCCGGTTCTTGGACTTCGGGCTGAAGCCCCTGGTCTTTTTGCCACCCTGCATTCGTTACAGTGATTGGACCCTGTTAGTGGGAAGAACCTGCGTAATTAATGATAGGGTTTGGATAAGCCACTCTAATAAGTGAATGGGGAGCTGGGTGGGACTGTCCTGTCACTGGGCAGTCCTCAGGGCGAGGTTAACCATGTCCCCGGAACCAGAATCGAAATGTTGGTAAGTACTGTATGCCAAATTTTTCTTTATTTGGCACCAGAGATATTCCTTACTCCAGCTAAATTCAAGATCTGACAGCCCCATGCCCAAATGGATCTGCTGAAACATGTCAGCATAGGTTTCCTCGCTTCGTGGAGCAGTATGGAAAGTCTGCCGCATAAATATCTCATTAGATTGTGCCTAGCAGACCAGAAAGAATGGTGCAAATGAATGTACATTTCATTTGAATGTCACAAACGTATCTTTCCCCCGATAAGAAATATGCTTAGTAAACAAAACGCAGGGTCATCGTGCCAGGGAGAAGGCTCTTAATAGTATTCCCGCTTGAAGGTGAACCTGCTTTATAAGACCGCTCCTGACATTAAAATTCATGAAGATTCGGAGGAGCGAGAGAGAGAGCTGAGTGGGCATTAGAGCCTGGGCCAACTGGGACTTTCAATACATTGTACATTTGTGATAAAAAAAAAAAAAAAATCAATCTTTGCTCGCCACAAACCTCCTTGGCAATCTGAGAAAGAGAAATAGAGGGGACATCTAGTTTATGTCTTCATATTAATCAAAGCCACACGGGCGATGAAACACAAATGGAAACAAAACCAGCACGAGTCAAGTCATCTCCCAAAAGCCGAGAACTGCTGGTTGTGTTTTTTTTTTTTTTTTACCGCTCAAGAAAGAGCTAAAGAACACAAATTTGTTTGATAAAAAAAGACATTGCCTAAAGCTAAGCACAATAAAGAAAAGTCAAAAACTCCTGCATTTATGAGACTGCCGTGAGGTTGATTCTAAAGAGATGGAAGGGTATTCAACAATCAAATCACCACATCAGCTGTGCTGCCACTCACAACAGGTCACCCAGAGAAAATTCTAAAAGGAAAAAAAAGGAACATAGAGCGCACAAGCCTTGAGTATTACCTTTGCAACACTTTAATGAATGAAAAATGAAAAAAAAATGCATACTAACATTTACATATTCAAGCGTAGAGTATATACAGTGGTGTGAAAAAGTGTTTGCCCCCTTCCTCATTTCCTGTTCCTTTGCATGTTTGTCACACTTAAGTGTTTCGGAACATCAAACCAATTTAAACAATAGTCAAGGACAACACAAGTAAACACAAAATGCAATTTGTAAATGAAGGTGTTTATTATTAAAGGTGAAAAAAAATCCAAACCATCATGGCCCTGTGTGAAAAAGTGATTGCCCCCCTTGTTAAAACATACTATAACTGTGGTTGTCCACACCTGAGTTCAATTTCTCTAGCCACACCCAGGCCTGATTATTGCCACACCTGTTCACAATCAAGGCATCACTTAAATAGGAGCTGCTTGACACAGTAAGGTCCACCAGAAGATCCTTAAAGCTACACATCATGCCAAGACCCAAAGAAATTCAGGAACAATTGAGAAAGAAAGTAATTGAGATCTATCAGTCTGGAAAGGGTTATAAAGCCATTTCCAAAGCTTTGGGAATCCAGCGAACCACAGTGAGAGCCATTATCCACAAATGGCGAAGACATGGAACAGTGGTGGAACCTTCCCAGGAGTGGCCGGCCGCCCAAAATTACCCCAAGAGCGCAGCGACGACTCATCCAAGAGGTCACAAAAGACCCCACAACAACGTCCAAGGAACTGCAGGCCTCACTTGCCTCAGTTAAGGTCAGCGTTCATGCCTCCACCATCAGGAAAAGACTGGGCAAAAATGGCCTGCATGGCAGAGTTCCAAGGAGAAAACCACTGCTGAGCAAAAAGAACATCAAAGCTCGTCTCAATTTCTCCACAACACATCTTGATGATCCCCAAGACTTTTGGGACAACATTCTGTGGACCGATGAGAGAACTCTTTGGAAGGTGTGTGTCCAAGTATATCTGGCGTAGAAGGAACACTGCATTTCATAAAAAGAACATTATACCAACAGTAAAATATGGTGGTGGTAGTGTGATGGTCTGGGGCTGTTTTGCTGCTTCAGGACCTGGAAGACTTGCCGTGATAAAAGGAACTATGAATTCTGCTGTCTACCAAGAGATCCTGAAGGAGAATGTCCAACCATCTGTTCGTGTACTCAAGCTGAAACGAACTTGGGTTCTGCAGCAGGACAATGATCCTAAACACACCAGCAAGTCCACCACCGAATGGCTGAAGAAAAACAAAATGAAGACTTTGGAGTGGCCTAGCCAAAGTCCTGACCTGAATCCTATTGAGATGTTGTGGTATGACCTTAAAAAGGCCGTTCATGCTCGAAAACCCTCCAATGTAACTGAATTAGGACAATTCTGCAAAGATGAGTGGGCCAAAATTCCTCCAGGACGCTGTAAAAGCCTCATTGCACGTTATCGCAAACGCTTGGTTGCAGTTGTTGCTGCTAAGGGTGGCCCAACCAGTTATTAGGTTTAGGGGGCAATCACTTTTTCACACAGGGCCATGATGGTTTGGATTTTTTTTCACCTTTAATAATAAACACCTTCATTTACAAATTGCATTTTGTGTTTACTTGTGTTGTCCTTGACTATTGTTTAAATTGGTTTGATGTTCCGAAACACTTAAGTGTGACAAACATGCAAAGGAACAGGAAATGAGGAAGGGGGCAAACACTTTTTCACACCACTGTAGTCCATAAGGTGCATCATCCAGCAAGATCAGCTGGCAAGCAACAGTAGTGGGCTGTATAGTCCAAAAAGCAGCCGACGTGTTTCGAGGGTGTCCCCTTTTCTTCAGAGCTAGATTTTGTATGCAGGTGAGGTCAATGGTCTTTATCATAATCAAATCTAACTCTGAAGAAGACACCCTTTTTGGACTATATATCCCACTACTGTTGCCTGCCAGCTGGTCTTGCTGGATGATGCATCTTATGGACTATATACTCCCCCTTCCCCAAGGCACCCCCCATGTTCAGGGCACGCGGCCTGGCACGGCTCAGGAGGGGGGGGGCGTTTGCTCCTCCCCACCCCCTTTCCTGGCCGGCCGGGTAGCATGCTCGTACAAGGGTCTGATGTGGACCTAAGGGGGGACCCCCACGCCGATTTTTCGGCGTAGGGGTTCCCCTTTAAGTCCATACCAGGTGACGGGACCAGCGATGCCTCCTTGCATTTTTTTCAATTTTTCATTCATTAAAGTGTTGCAAAGGTAATGCGAGGGCTTGTGCGCTCTCTGTTCCTTTTTTTTTTCTTTTTAAAGCTAAGCACAACCTGGAGAGTTTAAAGGACAACTGTATATTTTATGGGGGTTCCTGTCGGTGGCAACAATTTAAATTATGACTTTGTGTGCTGATTTCTCAGACTCGACTCCAGAGTCCTTTCCAGGCTTTTCCCAACCTGCCATTGCCCCCTTTAAAAGAATTCTCAGTCTCTTATTTTCCAGAGAGCAACATCCTCCTCTCTCTCCAGGCTCTCACTCAGTTCCTCTTCTCATCCAATAAGGTTGAGGTAACTTTGCACCTGCACCCCTGCTGCTGCCCAGTGCTAAAGTTAGTTTATGATTGTATCTTCTGCTCCTTTGCCCAGGATGCTCCCCCAACTCGTTCTGCCCCAACCTCAGGGCTTAGTGATGATTATACCCCGGGGTCGGAGCAAAAGTTTCATTGTGCTTGGCCTGGACAGAGTCATGCTGAAGCCGCTTTCATGAGTAAGCCCTGGGGAAAGGGCCAAACTTGTCATTGGGTGTGGCCTGGATGAAGATGCTTTCATTAATTCAAGATACACTTTGCTGGTGTGTGGCAATTGGAGGGGTTTTCCTTTTCATTGGTATGCATTAAACTGGCATGGGCTCTTTTCCATGCCAGCACCTTCCTTCTTTTTTCTGTGGGTCACCAGAATCAGAGATGGGAACCTTGAGTGGTACCCGAAGTTTCCCCAACACATCTCTTCCCTATTTGTTCCTCCTACTTTGTTCATATTTACATCTCCTACTTTTTTTCATCTGCGCTGACGCTCAGCCTCAGTGACATGCGTCACACAAACGTGGGATCACAGAGACACATTGGGGTTGATTTACTAAATGCCAATAGACTGTGCAATAGCTCCAGAGCTTAGTAAATGAGGTAAAGCTTAATTTTAACCACTTGCTTACTGGGCACCTAAGCCCCCCTCCTGCCCAGACCAATTTTCAGCTTTTAGAGCTGTCCCTTTTTGAATGATAATTTCATGGTCATACAACACTGTACCCAAATTAAATTTTTATAATTTCTCCCCCACAAATAGAGATTTCTTTTGGTGGTATTTGATCACCTCTGGGTTTTAAAAAAAATAATTAAAAGAAATTTTTTTTTAAAAAAGAATACAAAACCATTTTAACCGCTGATAATACATTTTGCAAACAGGTAATTTTTCTCCTTCATTGATGTACGTTGATGAGGCTACACTGATGGGCACTGATAGGCTGCACTGATGGGCACCGATAGGCTGCATTGATGGGCACTGATAAGGCTGCACTGATGGGCACCGATAGGCTGCATTGATGGGCACTGATAAAGCGACACTGATGGGCACTGATAAGGCCAGCACTGATGGGCACTAATAGGCAGCACTGGTGGGCAATGATGAGGTGGCACTGATGGGCGGCACTGAAGCGCATTGGTAGGTGGCACTGATAGGTGACACTGATATCTGCCACTGATGGGTGACACTGATATCTGCCACTGATGGGTGGCAGTGATAGGCACTGATGGGTGGCAGTGATGGGCACTGATTGGCACTGGTAGGTGACACTGATAGGCAGCACTGCTAGGTGGCACTGGTGGGTATTAATAGGTGGCACGTGTGTGCATTGATAGGTGGCAATGATTGGTGGCACTTATATACTGGTGGCCACTGATTCGTGGCACTGGCAAGCGGTACTGATGGGCACATATGAGGTGACTTTGCCTCTTCTTCTTCGGGACTGATGTCCCTTTAACAGAAGCCGGTGCTCGGCTTTTTTTTTCTCCTCGCGCTGTCAGCAGAAGAAAAAAAAAATGATTACCGATCTTCTGTTTACATCACGTGATCAGCTGTCATTGGCTGACAGCTGATCACGTGGTAAGGGGTCGGAATCGACCCCTTACTCCGATCTGTGATCACCCAAGTGTCATTGACTCGGGTCATCACAGAGAGTGCCACGCATGCCCTTCAGGGGGGCATGGCGTGCATGCAAAGGGGAGGATGTATATTGACGGCCTCCTGGCAAAGCAGATCAGAATGACGGCTAGAGGGGTTAAAAAGAATGATGGCTAGGGGGGGTTAAAATGAATACCCAATCACATGCAAGGAAAATTTTTTAAAAAATATATTTTTCTTGCATGTGACTGGATGGTGAAAGTTTGCAGAGCTTCACCTCATTTTTTACTAAGCTATGGAGCAACTGCACTTGTCGAGGGCAACTGCACTTACAAAGCGCACACGCAAGGGTCTCAAACTGGTTGCCCTCCAGCTGTTGTAAAACTACAAGTCCCATGAGGCATTGCAAGGCTGGCAGTTACAAACATGATTCCCACATGCAGAGGCATCATGGGACTTGTAGTTTTGCAACAGCTGGAGGGCCACCAGTTTGAGACTCCTGGCACACAGTCTACTTTGCCTTTAGTAAATCAGTGACAAAACTCACTCTTCCTTCCCCGGTACACCACTGGAAGCAAGCTAGATATTTTGCTTACGGTACCACAGACACAGAGAATCAACAAGATTAGCACACCCCTAGGTTTGCCACTGGAAACTGGAGAATGGGGCAGGAATGTACTGTAGGTGAGAAGCCAGCACTGCCAGCCAAGATTTGGCAAGTTCTTGCGCTTGTTCACTGGTGGTCATCTTGTTAGCTGCAGACGCATACATTCCTAGGGAGCTTTTTTAATAGAAAATGTTATTATTTTGGAATTCCAACAGTTTTTACCAATTAAGAGATGAGGCTCCCTCCAAACCCCTCGTCAAGGTTCACCACTGCTGGAGGATGAGCTAAATCTGTCAAGTTTCCAAATATGTTCACAGGTTCCTCATCTTGGTGTGCATGCATGATAGAGACCCTTACTTTCCCAAGATGCTGTGTTCCTTAAGTAAAAAAAAGCATTATATTGGAATTCCAAAAAGAGTTTTTACCAACTGGAATACATTTTGATGAGAAACAAGGTAGACACTTCGTTTACAGGACCACAGACAGAGACAAAGTTAGTCTGTGACAGAAATAACAAAAATTTGTGTCGATGCGAGCTCCATACCCATACATTCCTAGGAAGCTTTTTTCTAAAAAATAGAAACAAAAACTATATTATTTTCAAATTCCAAAAACTGGTTTTACCCGCTAAAGTCTATTTTAATGAGAAGCAACCTAGACATTTTGTGCACAGGATCAGAGACGCAATGAGGGAGATTTACTAAAATTAGAGTGTGCAAAATCTGATGCAGCTCTTCATAGAAACCAATCAGCTGCCAGGTTTTATTGTCGAAGCTTAACTGAACAAGCTGAAGTCAGTTGCTGATTGGCTACCATGCACAGCTGCACCAGATTCTAAATGATCCAGTATTAGTATATCTCCCCCAGTGAGTCAGTAACAGAAATAACGCATTGCCAAATAAGATGCGGTAAATAATGGGATTTTTATATACAGCTTACCTGTAAAATCCTTTTCTTGAGAGTACATCACGGGACACAGGAGCTTAATTACATAGTGGGTTATATAGGCACCTCTGGTGATTGGACACTGGTTGACCCCAATTAAGGAGAATTCCTCCCCTATATAACCCCTCCCATCTGGGAGGCACCTCAGTTTTGTAGCAAAGCAATAGGAAACCACATAAAACCCAAGAGGGGCGGGAGCCCTGTGTCCCATGATGTATTCTCAAGAAAAGGATTTTACAGGTAAGCTGTATATAAAAATCCCATTTTCTTGATCATACATCACGGGACACAGGAGCTTCATTACATAGTGGGATGTCCCATAGCAATGCTCAGATTGAGGGGAGGGAGACACAGATCATAAATATAGACCGCCAGGGACCGGAGGACCTAAACTGCAGCCTGCAGTACACTGCGCCCGAAGGCGATATCCTCTTGCCCTCTGACATCCACCTGATAGAATCCGGTGAATGTGTGGACTGATGACCAAGTCGCAGCCTTACAGATCTGAGCCAGGGAGGCCTGGTGATGCACTGCCCAAGAAGCACTAACAGCCCTAGTAGAGTGCGCCTTCACCCGAAAAGGAGGAATCTTCCCCTTTAAACCATAGGCCTGAGAAATAACTTGTCTGATCCACCTTGAGAGAGTGGATTTTGACGCCGCCTGGCCCTTTCTAGGGCCTTCCGGCAGAATAAATAAGCAATCAGTTTTCCTTATGAGTAGTTGCCTGAAGATAAATACTGATTGCTCTAACCACATCCAAAGTGTGTAAAGATTGTTCCTCTGTGGACTGAGGGTCCGGAAAAAAGGATGGTAGGATTACATCCTGATTCAAATGGAAACCCGAAACCACCTTAGGTAGAAAGGACCTGTTGGGACGCATGACCACCCGGTCCTTATGGATAATTAAATACGGCTCCTTACTGGAAAGAGCTGCCAACTCTGATACTCTTCTAGCCGTAGATATGGCTACTAAGAAGACCAGCTTTTTAGTCAGGAGAACTAAAGAAGCCAGATGCAAAGGTTCAAATGGTTGCCCCTGTAAGGCCGAGAGAACCAAATTCAGATCCCATGGGCATACCGGAGGTTTAACTGGCGGTTTTGTCCGCATGGCCCCCTGGATAAAAGCCCGTACTAGGGAATGTGATGCAAGCGGCTTTTAAAAAAATACTGACAGGGCCGAAATCTGCACCTTGATAGTGCTTATGGCCAAATTCATTTCTAGGCCTGACTGGAGAAAGGCCAAGATTCTGTTAATGACATACTTTCTAGGATGCCATTTCCTGAGTTCACACCAGGAAACATATGTCCTCCAGATCTTGTAATAAATACGCCTGGAGGCCGGCTTTCTGGCATTGACCAGAGTAGAAAGGACTGGCCCCGAAAGGCCACGGTCTCTCAGAATGTGGGTCTCAGCAGCCAAACCGTCAAATTCAGACTGCGTAAAGCAGGATGGTAGATTGGACCCTGTGAGAGCAGATCTGGCCGGAGAGGGAGGGTCCATGGCCTGCCTACTGCCAACTTCATGATTTCCGCGTACCATGGTCGCCTGGGCCAAGCCGAGGCCACCAAAAGGACCGACTTTGTCTCCCTCTTGACTCTTCCCAGGAACCACGACAGAAGCGGGCTCGGAGGGAAGGCATAGATCAGATTGTACTGATCCCAGGGAACTGTCAGAGCATCTGACCCCTGAGCAAGTGCATCTCTTGTCCTTGATACAAATTTGTCCAGCTTCCTGTTGAACCTGGATGCAAACAGGTCTACGTCTGGAGTACCCCACTTGTGACATATATTCTGAAACACATCGGGGTGCAGAGCCCATTCTCCTGGGCACAACTGCTGGCGGCTGAGAAAATCCGCCTGCCAATTTTCCACTCCAGGGATGAAGACTGCAGAAAGACACGGAACATGCTTCTCTGCCCAGACAAGTATGCGATTCACCTCTTTTTGGGCCACCAGACTTCTGGTACCGCCCTGGTGATTGATATAAGCCACTGCTGTGGCATTGTCGGACTGAACCCGAACCGGGAAACCTCGCAATCTGTAAGACCACTCTATGAGAGCCATGTAAACTGTCCGAATCTCCAAGATATTTATGGAAAGTAGTTTCTCGGTCGCAGACCATTTCCCCTGCGAGCATGTTTCCTCCAATACAGCTCCCCAGCCTGTCAGGCTGGCATCTGTTGTGATAATCTTCCATGAAGAGGAAGAAAAGTTTTGCCTTTCAGCAAATTCTTGGTTTGCAACCACCAGACGAGACTCTTGCGTGTCCCTGGGGATAGACGCATAGGAAGATCCAAGGATTGGGGCTTCCTGTTCCAAGCCGCAAGCATGCATCTTTGCAGAGGCCTTGAGTGGAACTGGGCGAATGGGACGGCCTCGAAGGAGGCGACCATTTTCCCTAACAGTCTCATGCACAACCGAATGGGGGAAGATCTTCTGCCCAGAATTAGGCGCACCAGATCCCCAATGGTCAAGGCCTTTAGCCTTGGAAGAAACACCTTGCCCTGAGCGGTGTCAATGATCCTGCCCAGGTATTCCAACCTGGTGGCAGGCTGTAGGGACGACTTTTTAGGTTTATGATCCAACCTAGGTGTTCCAGGTGTTCTAGCGTTTTGGTGACGCTGTGATTCAGGAACGCTGCTGTTTTCTCCATGAGAAGCAAGTCGTCTAGATAAGCCATGGCGGCTATGCCCTGAGCTCTTAGGTCTGCTAAGAGAGGGTCCAGAATCTTTGTAAAGACTCGAGGGGCCGTAGCAAGCCCGAATGGCAAGGCCACAAATTGAAAATGGCGCTGCTCTAACGCGAACCTTAGAATTTTTTGGTGTGCGGAAAAAATTTGGCACATGGAGATATGCATCTTTAATATCTATTGATGCCATGAATTCTCCCCTTTGCAGGGAGGAGACCACAGTGCGGATTGACTGCATTCGGAAGGACCGGATGCGTAAAAACCGGTTCAGATCCCTCAGATCCAGGATAGGTCTGACACTTCCATTTGCTTTGGAATGGTAAAGAGATTTGAGTAAAACCCTGAACCCTGTTCTTTGGGTTCACTTCTACTATCACCCCCTGGGATAGTAAGTGATCTAAGGCCAGAAATAGCGTTTTTGCTTTACTGGACCCCTGGGGATCCTAGACCTTAGTTACCCACTTGTCCTGGATCTCTTTCCGCCAGGCTCCTGCAAACTGCAGGAGCCTTCCCCCCACTCTGCCGAGCGGGGGGCACCCCTTCACAAGGAAGTTCTTGGGCTTTGCTTGGCAGGCTTTCGCCCCCAAGTATTTTCCTGTCCCTGGGCTCTGCCTTGAGCCTTTCTAGTAGAGGAGGGCTGAGAAGGCCGTCGCCACTGCTTAGAGCTTGATGCTTCGGGAGAGAGAGCACGCCTGAATGACGGACGTTGGCTCTTTTTGATTGGAAGGAGAGTAGATTAATCCAATTCTTCTCCAAACAAACGTTCCCCTTTAAACGGGAACCCAATCCCATGCTTCTTGCATGACAGCTCAGCTGCCCAATTCTTTAGCCATAGGGCCCTTCGCATGTGTACCAACATGAAGGACAAACGTGATGCTTGTTGGACCGAATCCAAAATTGCATCAATCATAAAGCACAGAATATGAGGCAGTTCTGCATAATTTTCTACTTCCTCACTGGGAAGGATCCCAAGCATCTGCTTAACCTGTTCCTTGAGGAACTGACACAACCCCACGGCTACGACTGTAGGTTGTACCCCAGCGCTAGTCATGGAAAAGGAGGCTTTTTAATAAGGTTTCCAGCTTTTTATCAGTTGGATCCTTTAAATACCTGCGCAATATCCAAAGGACAAGTCAGGTTTCATTCACGCAAGAAACAGCCGCATCAACAGATGGGACCCCCCACTTCTTGGTGAAACTTTCCTTCAGAGGATAATGCAAAGAAAACCTTTTTAGGAGGAGCAAACAGTTTATTGGGATGTCCCCAATCCTTATACAACAATTCATCCATTAAGGGATGGATTGGAAAGGAATAGGCAGTCTGTGGGGCTTTCCTGACTCCCAGGGAAGAAACAGAGGATGTAGCGACTTCAGCAGCAGGCATTCTGAATGTGGTACGCACCAATTCAGTATAATACTGCACCTGTTTTCTGAGTGCCTGGGAGGAGGGGGCTATCTCCTCTTCCTCTGATTCATCCGACTGCTCATGATCCCCATCCTAAGATAGGGATCTCTCCTCTTTTTCAGAAAAATCATCTGAGAGAGGAATCTCAGCAGAGGGAGGGGATCTACCCCTTTTCTTGCTATATTTCAGAGAAGCAGAAATAAAATTCATTATTTTCTCTTAAAAACCCTCCAATGTAGCCTAAGGGAGTATCTCAGTGACATAAACCGGGGCTGACACATTAGGAGAGGCTGCAAACCTGACAGGTGCACTGACTCGTCTTGAGAGGCTGGCTCCAGTCTTGCAGGGGGGGATGGTAACTTACAGGCACTTTTTTAGAACCCCTGGACCTAGGCGGTGATTTACCAGTGCCTTTGCTACCTCCCCCTGAAACCCTCATACGAGGAGACATAGTCCTAAGCTATAAAGCAGAGGTACTAGTACAAGTGCAATCACTGTTGTGCTTAAAGTCTCACAATAAATATATATGCTTAAACTGCACAACCTGATGCTGAGTAGGTGTCTAGGTTTGCCTGGATCCAATTCCATCACCATAGACACTGGCGAAAAAAAACTGAGGTGCCTCCCAGATGGGAGGGGTTATATAGGGGAGGAATTCTCCTTAATTGGGGTCAACCAGTGTCCAATCACCAGAGGTGCCTATATAACCCACTATGTAATGAAGCTCCTGTGTCCCGTGATGTATGATCAAGAAATACAGGTATGTTCACCAGGTCCCCATCTGTGTGTGCATGCGTGCCGCAGACCCATACATTCCTGGGTGGATTTTTTCTTTAGTAGAATAAAAATGGTCTGATTTTGTAATTCTAAAAACAGTTTTAACACACTGGAGTCTATTTAAATAAGACGTGATCTAGTTCTCCATCATTTGGATTTGTATTGAACCTGACCAACCAAGTAAATTGGTTCCATGGTGAAATGGAAATTTTTGGGGAACTTGATTTTGTGGGGAAATTCCTGAAGAATGACTGCTCCGAAAAAAATGCCTCTTACACTAAATTAGTTACACAATGGTACCATATTCAGCTAGCTAATCTTGATGGATCTTAAGCTCCTGGTTGGGCCAGTAGGTGTTGGGAAATGGAGCTTTCATTCTTAAATTAGTTTTTGAGGGTGAATATATCATGGCTGTTATCTTTACCTTTGCCATGCTGTTATGCATGTCACTGACCAGAGACAAGCATGTGGATATGAGGCGCTTTAACACTAGATACACACAAGGTCCTACAACAGCAAGTTGCAAGAACAACCACCTTGGAACTTACACCAAGAAAAACAAGCTATTAATAACCACTCTCATTATCCAATCATAACTGGTTCCATCCAAAAAATGGTAGAAGCTTCACTTTGAAGGGAATTAGCCCTGATTGAAATTTTGGAGCAGCAGGTGCCTGTGTCTGACCTAAAACTCGGTTCTGCCATCTAGCTGTAGCAGGCCAGTGCCACAGATACTATGCCCGTGTACAGATTTGTCTTAGCGCCCTTTCCCATATGTTCGGAGGGAAACTGACTTTCATTAGTTATTTGCTCAGCTACTGATGTATAATATAGTCTATTGACGTAAAGATTATATCTGACACTGTTTCCCTTTAATATCTTATTTACCTGAGCAAACTTCCTTGAACTGTAAGTCTAATATTAACGTTCCTCAGAAAGGAAAAAATGCACAAAGTAAATTTCGCTGAAATCAGTGGGTGGAATTTCTTCTTTGACAGCTGTTCGATAGTACATTACTTCTGACAACTTCATTTGTTATCTGTAAGGCTTCTTAGAAATGTGCAGGTTCTGCTATTGAGAAAAGCGGGAAGCAA
Source organism: Lithobates pipiens (assembly GCF_037356315.1). Classification (NCBI taxonomy): domain Eukaryota; kingdom Metazoa; phylum Chordata; class Amphibia; order Anura; family Ranidae; genus Lithobates; species Lithobates pipiens. The sequence goes on along the minus strand of NW_027507764.1, from coordinate 560,033,137 downwards.
CATTTCTGCCCGCCAAAACTGACATTGTCTACCCAACATACCCTACGTAACTCGGAAACACAGAGAACCACCATGCACATGGAGTGACAGAAATGTCCAGAGTTGGTTAAAGATGATTCCAAAACACCCTTTGAGCCATAAAGGTATAAAGATAGGTCCAGAGTAAGAAGGAGAAACATGGATGCAGGGCCTACATGACTGAATTAAAAAGGGTTTGGCATAGGTAGGGGTTTTGGAAGTTAAAAGTAAATAGGGAATTAAAGGGTACTTACCAGTTGGGTGGGTCAGGCTAGCATAGGAGGGGCTACAACGGATAGTTGGGAAAGGTTCTGGGAAGACTTTAGTTGGAAGAGAGCTGGCATTTGGGAAATTTCCCATACTCCCTCTCTTCTTTATGCCCTATGTGGTTTATTGTTGCATTCTGTTGGGTGTAGTTATAGGTGTGGCAGTTGGCAGGTGTACAAGGTCTTTGAAGTTGGTCATTATGAGCAAATGTAAGTTGGTAGGACCTTTGGTACAGCGCTCCACCATATATCCACCAATTAATATATATACATAAGGGAAAAGGGTTTTCCTTTTTTTTATGAAGACTGGACCAACATTATGTGAAAAGACTATCTACAAACATCCTAAAAATGATAGTAATAGAAAAGGATAAGTATCCAAAATTTTATAAAATACTATTCCAATCCTGATACACGCTAGACTGGGGTGTCAGTTAAGTAGAAATGCCTACAAGCAGTGTTAGTATTTACATCAAATTTCGATTTAGTTTTAGTCATAGTCTTTTGACTAAAAAGCTATTTTAGTTCTAGTCGTATTTTAGTCATCTGAATTGTTTTTTTTTTTGTTGTATTTTAGTTGACTAAAATCTGCAGTATATTTTAGTAGACTAAAATATCCTACTTTGTAGTCGGCTAAAATAATTTTAGTTGACTAAAATCGAATGGATGGTGGTCTGAGGAGGCCTGTGATCCTACACAATGCTAAGCACACCACACCACACCACTAAGCACGCTACGGTCACTACCTTGCTTGCTGGGAGGGGAAACACTCACAGGCTTTACAGGCGGAGCTCAGAGGAAAGCGTGCTTACATGGAAAAACGTTCCTCCCTCAAAGTTTCGCTCTGTTTTCATTCATTGACGAAAAAAGGAATTGATTTTCTTCATAGTTTTCATCGATTGACAAAAATTCTAAGTCATTTTGGTTTAGTTTTTGTCACTGGAAGCAACCTCCTTTGCATAAAGCTGGGCCAACACAGACAGTAATTATACACTCCTAGAGGAGGACGAGTCAAGGACAAGTAAGGGGGAAGGGGGTTGTGCTAGGTGATTGACACTATCTGGAGTTGTAAGAAACCTTTGAAAATAATTAATTGGGGGGGGGGGTTAAACCTAAAACTGTACTGTGAGCAATAACTGGATTATATATAGGCAGGAGGTCATTGCTAGCTAGAAATGGGTGTTATTTGGCAGCTAAGGTCGTCCAGTGTCTCGAGTCACTGACCCACTGCAAATATACAGATCAAGAGTTCTGACCCAAATCTGTCTTTATAAATCAACATTCTTGTTAGTTACCCAAAGGTAGTACCAACCAGGAAACTATATTCACATATCGTAAAATCTTTGAAACTCTGAGATTGGGTAAAAGGGACATGGTCATATTGGCCAAACTAGTCACTATAGGGACAGGGTTTGATAGGGAAAAGCCTATTCGTGGTGGTTAATACAATAGTAACAATGGTCTCAAAAACAAACATTGTTGGCTGGCACCATAGCAATAAGCTTTGGTGCTGCATGGGTACATATTTAAATACTATGCCAACACTCTGGTAGTCTTGAGAATACATGTGAAATAAATGTGGGCAATATGTAACACACTGGCAATTGCAGCAAAATGTGGGCGACACACTAACTGCATCATATAAACCACAACACCATATTTCATTTTACCACATACATCAAACCACTTTAAAAGGAACAAAATTACATACCAAGTAAACTTTTTTTTTCCAAAAACCAATACTGTATTTACAGTTAGATAACCCCCATACATGACTCATAATCACAGCTTGGCACCCGCAACAAAACACAAAAAGTAATACTACTAACTAACTTTTCACAGCAGTATAAAGTGCAAGAGAAATAGGTTAAGTAATAAATAACATGATGCACTTGGTAAGATCAATTGGATGAGTACAACGAGATCCCTAATTGGCACCCAGGTGTCACTTAATATAGTTGAAGGACATGCTGGCAATTTCTTCTTCCTGAGGGACCTTGGTGTGTGGTTCCCGATATGCTTCTTCTGACTGCCAAGCGAATTTCCATGTTTCAGTGACTTTCTGTCATGCCACTTTTCCTTGGCAGGACACCTGAAGGAAAGGCGAAGGGCAGGGGTCAAGTCCTGGGGAAAAAAGTGTGGGAACTTCCAGCCACCAAAAAAAAAAAAAAAAAATGATACGCTCATATGCACGAACGCTTCATAAGTGGTATTTTTTATCCAATTTTCGTATTGTGTGTATGAAGCTTAACTGTTAGTACATAAAAAAACAATCCTCAATAAACATAAATACGGTAATTCTCTGAATAATCAGCATTTATTCAATTGCGCTTAAATGCAAATGTGAACATCATGTTCTGATCTTTATTGGGGAATGTTATTTTGTATATAGAGTGTTTATGTGGTGAGTTTACACTTTTCATTGAACAGAGTTTGGATAACACAGGGTTAAACGGAAAGGTCATAAATGAACTGCACATTATCTGGGCAGAATGCTTGGGGAGATAGTGATGTGTTCCTGCTTAGGAGATGTATGTTAGCTTGGGGGGCTGCAAACTCTGCAGGGCTCCAACACACACTCGCTGCTATTCCAACCCTTCACATATTTCCACATAAACTTCCCTCCTGGCATTAAACTTTGCCAGGTATTGTGCTCACCACCCCAAACTGATGTTCCTCCCTCAGCTCACCTCTCTCCCTGCATGTCCTGTGAGCAGAATAGCTGTGCTCCTCCTCTGGGTTCTCTCATCATATGGCACTGAAGATAGAGGAGGGGGGGATTCAGCGAGACGCACAGAGCAAGTATGCAGGAGAGACGGGGGGGGGGGGGGAGATGAGAAGACAGAAAATCAGGAGGGGCCGGCGGCGAAGAGTGCATCACGAGAGGTCTGACTAAATACAATCTCTTAGCAGCAGGGACCTAATCTACCCTTCAGCTAGCTGTGATTGACAGGTAGATCAAAGAGGAAGCTGTCATGGGGCCCCCTACTGGCAATGCCTGAATGGTCAGTCCACCCCTGGTGTGCGGCACTTACTATTGCGAGCTGTGTTGGCGGCTCCTGGTGTAGCACCTGCCACACAGCTCACATACTTCAAAGTCTTGCAGGACATGGCTGCTAACGGGGACCGAGTTCCTGTTGTGGAAAAAGTACAGGAACTCCGTTCCCATGCGTTCCCGCAGGACTTGAGCCCTGGCGAAGGGCATGTATATGGGGAAGGCAGGAGGGGCAGAAGAGAGGTAGGAGAGAAGTCATTCTGGGGGATAATGTAGGTGGAGAAGAGGATCATTTATAGTGCCTTGAAAAATAATTCATGCCCCTTGAAATGTTCCACATTTTGCAACCAAAAACATAAATGTCTTTTATTTGGGATTTTATGTGATAAACCAACACAAAGTGGCACATAATTGTGAAGTGGAAGGAAAATGATAAATGTTTTTTACATTTTTTTACAATGAAAAATCTGAAAAGTGTGGGGTGCATTTGTATTCAGCCCCCCTAAGCCAATACTTTGTAGAACCACCTTTTGCTGCAATTACAGCTGCAAGTCTTTTTGGGGATGTCTCTACCAGCTTTGCACATCTAGAGAGTGAATTTTTTGCAAAATAGCTCAAGCTCTGTCAGATTGGATGGAGAGCCTCTGCGAACAACAATTTTCAAGTCTTGCCACAGATTCTCAATTGGATTTAGGTCTGGACTTTGAGCCATTCCAAGGCTACTTTCACACTGAGTCGGTGCGTGCGACGGCAGAAAAACTGCAATATTGTTAGCGCCGCTTTACCGTTGTTTCAGTGGCGCTATTCAGCCACTAGTGGGGAGGATTTAACCCCCACTAGTGGCCAAAAAAGGGTTAAAACTGCCCACACAGCGGCACTGCAGTAGCGCTATGCCGGCGGTTTAGCGGCGCTGCCGCATTGTTTTCAATAGGAAGGGGCACTTTAGGAGAGGTGAATACACTTCTCCTACAGCGCTACAAAGATGCGGCTTGCAGGACTTTTTGTACTGTCCTTGCAAGCGCACTGCTCCAATGTGAAAGCCCTCACACTGGAGACACAAGAGAGGCGCTATACGGGTGCTATACAGGCACTATTTTTAGTGCTGTAGCACCTGTAAAGCGCCTCAGTGTGAAAGTAGCCTACCGCATGCATATGCTTTATATAGTTACATAGCTACAAAGCTTTGATCTAAACCATTCCATTGTAGCTCTGGCTGTATGTTTAGGGTCCTGCTGGAAAGGGGGAAAGCCCGTCCCAGTCTTTTGCAGACTTGATGTCCCCCACCTGGCTTCTCACAAACTGCAAACGGGACTTCTTACGGCTTTCTTACAACAATGGCTTTTTCTTGCCACTCTTCCATAAAGGCCAGATTGTTGAGTGCATGACTAATGCCGCGTACACACGACCGGACTTTTGGACGGACTTGGTCCAGAAGACTGAATCTGATGGACAATTTGATCATGTGTTGGCTCCAGCGGACTTTTTCTTCCCAAAAGTCCGGTGGACCTAGAAATAAACCTTGCTTCAAATCTTACCGACGTACTCGAGTCCGGTCGAAAAATCCGGTCGTCTGTGTGCTAGTCCGACAGACTAAAACCAACACTAGGGCAGCTATTGGCTACTGGCTATGAACTTCCTTATTTTTCATCATCGCGTTCGAATCCTTTGGACTTTTGGAGTGCTCGTGTGTGGCCTAGTCCGTTAGTTTGAAAGTTCGGCAAACCTCAGCTGCAAACTCCATCGGATTGTCCGCCGGACCAAGTCCGTCGAAAAGTCTGGTAGTGTGTACCCGGCATAATAGTTATCCTGTGGACAGATTCTCCCACCTGAGCTGTGGATCTCTGCAGCTTCTCCAGAGTTACCATGGGCCTCTTGGCTGCTTCTCTGGGGAATGCTCTCCTTGCCCGGCCTGTCAGCTTAGGTGGACGGCCATGTCTTGGCCTGTTTGCAGTTGTGCCATACTCTTTCCATTTTCCAATGATGGATTGAACAGAGCTCCGTGAGATGTTCAAAGCGTGGGATTTTTTTTTAACCTAACCCTGCTTTAAACTTCTCCACAACTTTATCCCTGACCTGACTGGTGTGTTCCTTGGCCTTCATGATGCTCACTAAGGCTCTCTAACAAACCTCTGAGGGCTTCACAGAACATCTGTATTTTTACTGAGATTAAATTACACACAGGTGGACTCTATTTAGTAATTAGGTAACTTCTGAAAGCACTAGATTTTAGTTAGGGGTATCAGAGTAAAGGGGGCTGAATACAAATGCTTGTCACACTTTTCAGATATGTATTTATAAAACATTTTGAAAACCATTTACAATTTTCCTCAATTTCCACAATTATGTGCCACTTTGTGTTGGTCTATCACATAAAATCCCGATAAAATACATTGAGGTTTTTGGTTGTAACATGACAAAATGTGGAAAATTTCACTTTTGCAAGGCACTGCATACAGCAGAGGCTGGTCTGGCCTGTTGGTGCTGGCTAGACCTGCCTCTACATGAAATTTTCTTGGTAATTGACTCTTCCCACTAATTAACTAATCGATAACTATGAAGTTGGATTACTTTCTCAATGACAGTCAACATTAGGAGGTTACACGTGCACACACATAAAATAGTAGGCCACCTTCCTTAAGGGCGTAAGTGCTCTATGCCTGGTTTGCTTGAGCCACCACAATTATTTAAAACAATATACCAGGGTAAAAACTTTTAAAGACAATTGCAGACAAAATATTGTTTACAAAGATACATTTTAATAAAATATATATATTGTTATTGTTACATTTTTATATGGGGGGGGGGGGTTCTTTCTGGCAGGGCAATTGTCCCCTTATGAATCGGATGTGTCTGTAAGTTGAGTTACTTGATCTCATTCTTTGCCTTACACTTTTCACAAACATTTGTCCTCCTTTTGGTGATTCTCTGAGGTCTGTCATTATGAAGGGCAATTTCTCCTTGAGTTAAATTTCAAATATACAGTATATGCTGCATCATGAAGTTTATTTCTGCACTGTTGTCTGCCTTGTTAAAGGGTTTTTTCACCATAATGCATTCTATACATCAAGGTGAAAAACCTTCTGTAGTGTAGCAGCCCCCCTTTTACTTACCTGAACCCGATCGTTCCATCGACAGGGACGAGCACAGCAGCTCCAGCCTCTCTCTCGGGTCCTCATTGTATAGATTGATAGCAGTGCAGCAATTGGCTCCCGCTGCTGTCAATCAAATCCAGTGACACGGGAGCCGGGGGGTGGGGACGAGTCCTGCTGTCTGTGTCAATGGGCGCAGCAATATACCCAAGAACACCAGAAAGCGTATTAGATATATTCAATGTTCCAGGTGCACAATCGACAAGATACCAATTCCATAACAAATAAGCTAACCAATAGTGGAAAAGGAACATTTAGAACCAAGAGGGGAAAAGGGGTCAAACGGGCACCGCACTAACCCTAACGAGCTAGTACCAGGCACAATTATAGAGGGAGTATGTGGCAATGGCTAGCATATCATCAATTAGTGTATAGGGATAACATTCAATCAGCTAGGATCTCAGGAGAGTAATAGATCCCAGTCTGACCAGATGTCTCCATAGTGGCATCCACTTCTCTCTTTCAATCTAAAAGAGAAGGGTAGGTAGATTGTTTCCAAAACCTGGGAATCCGGGATTTGGCAGCATTGAGCAAATGAGGAGTCATACTCCTTTTATATAACGTTAAGGAGGACGAACCCAATGGAAGAGAAAGTGCAGTGGATAGCTCTCTATGGGTCAAAGAGTCAAAGTGTGTTTTTTTTAATCCATGGGGTGATGGATGCCCAGAAGGAGGAATGTGCCCAGTTGTCCGTACCCCCTCCAGCAGCGAGCATCCGCTGTCAGGAACATCTAAACTAGATGGGATGGGGTCCTGTACCCATACCTCCCAACTTTCTGAGATGGGAATCAGGGACACCTATTGGTAAAAGTGTGTAGGCTTAAGACACATACCCTGTCACACCCCCTTAAAGGAGAATTGTAAAAAAAAAAGATTCATTAAACCCACAAGTGCTTTTTTACAACTACTGTTCCTGTATCTTGGCTATTGAAATTTACAAAAGCAGCAATATAGAAACTGGATGAAAGGTTTAGCACTGAAAAACCCTTTTTGATAGATAAGTGGTGCATTTTATATTCAACTATATAGATCAGACCAAAATGAGGGACAAATGTGGAGGAAAGAGGGACAGAGGGACAGTCAAAATCAGAGACAGGTGGGAGCTATGTGTACAATCTAGGACAGCGATGGCGGACCTTGGCACCCCAGATGTTTTGGAACTACATTTCCCATGATGTTCAACTACACTGCAAAGTGCATGGGCATCATGGGAAATGTAGTTCCAAAACATCTGGGGTGCCAAGGTTCACCATCACTGATCTAGGAGGAAATTGATAAGATGACTCTTTGGTACGAGAGCTAACAGAAGTGGTATGTGTTCATTTCATTTAATCATCCTCTGAACCTGCGAGGAGGCAAATTCCTGTCCTAGTTCTCTCTCCCACTCCCTGATATATTACGGGACAGATGTGGATTGCGAATTAAGAATCTTAACACACATGTGAACCTAACCTCAGTGGGACCACATGCAGCCACCTACCTGCTACTTCAATATTTGAAAAATCCTAGGAAGCCCAAACCCTTAGAAGACTGTGCGCATCTCTGAAAAAGTAATTTGGAAATAGCCAGAGCCTTTCAGTAAGTGATTGTCCAGTTTACATTAGAAAATGGGGTTAAGACTGGTTTATTCTTTCAAATGCAAGCTCAGCTCTAAACAGTATATACCAGCCAGACTATAAAATATCTAAAAATCAATGCCTTGCTACCTGCTTACATCCTTTCAGGAAGGATACAGCTCCGAGTCTGTCTTTTATAACTCTGGCTAAGTGCAAACTGCACAGCACAGACATTAGCCGCGTCCCTTGGGGAAAGGAGAATAAAAGTGATCTCTCTGCAACATTATCTTTACATTTTCCTTACCTTAGCTGTCCTTTCCGGCCAATGAATAATTATAAGCAATGCCACTGCAATGAATTTGATTTCCTTTGTTTTTTGTTTTTTTAATAAATGTTGTACCAAGACCTATGTACTAAAGGTGGAAACTGTTAGTTTACTTTTTCTTTTTTTTCTTTTTTGTTCTATGTTTGTGAAATAGTCAGAAATATTTTCATTTTGCAAATATCTTTGTTTATCCTTTATGATTACTCAACGGTCCAGGTCTCCATTTCCATATATCAGTTCTACATTTTTGGATATAAATGTGTCATGTTTATAGGGTACATACATCAGAATTTGGAACAAATGCAAGATTACTTTTTGTTTTTTTTTATTCTTTATTTTTAGCAAGACTACAGTCAAAGAGAGAGCCATGACTTAACATCATTATATAGTCCAAATGAGATCATTAAGTACAAACTAATGAAACAACCAAATACTGGGAGGTGCAAACCTTATAATGGTAGACAATCTTAAGAAGCGTATCGGTCAGCTTGCAAGCAGGTGCAGGTTTCCTCAGCATGGAACGGCTCTGTGACATAAGCCGACAGCAGGTTTTGGCCCGCTGTCTGCTGAAAACAGGTCACAGGAATGCAAAATCAACTGCACTTCTGTGAGAGCCATGATTGGCCAAAGGCAGGGTGCCTTTGGCCAATCATGGCTGAAGGAGCTAAGTCCACACCTCACACTATACAAGGCTGCTTACACGGCAGCTGTGTATAGTGTGCATTAATAGAGAGATTGAGAACTTGAGCTAGATTAGGCAGGTTAGTTAGTGACGTGCAGGCAGTTTAGTACATACAGTGTAATCAGTGTAGAAAAGAATATATATACACTTCAGGCAATGTATTAATATATATATATATATATATATATATATATATACAGTACATTCAGTGTAGATTGAATGTACTGGCCAGGCCAAAATAAAAATAAAAACAGCATGCCCCCCCCCCCCCCCCCCCGCAAAATCCATACCAGACTCCTATCCGAGCAAGCAGCCTGGTAGGCCAGGAAAAGGGGGGGGGGGGCAAGCGAGTAATATCAGAGGGGAGCGGGGTCATTAGGTTATGTCACCGGTGGCCCCGCCCTTACTTATATAACAGCTGTCACAGCCAGAAGACAGCAGTAATCGGAAGGCCTCCCATGAAGGCGGATTTTTTTCGTTGTTTTTTTTTCTATTTTTCAGGTCCGTCAGGTGGCGTGATTGATGATGGATGTACATTGCAAGACACTTTTTATCTATTTTTTTTTTTTTTTTAATAAAGGAATTGTCAAAAACTGTCTATTGTGGTTTTTACTTTTTGACACTTTTTTTGGTGAATGGGTAGGGGTAAAATGTCCCCCATACCCATTCACATGGGGGGGTGGGATCTGGGGGCTTCCACCTGCAGACCCCCACAACCAACGGGCCAGGGTTGTGGGGACCAGGGCCGTCTTTAATATTGATTGGGCCCTGGGTAACATTTTTCTTAGGGCCCCCCCCCCCCCCATGCAATTTCACTCTCCACCTTCTCTGAGACATACAATAAATAGCAGCTAGACTTGAAATCAGTTTACTGTATCAGATTAGGCAGCGATTGAGATTAGTTGCCAGAGGTTACAGCATATCATTACTGCTTACTGACTGGTTGCTAGAGGTTACAGCACTCCTTAAGGCTCACTGATTAGTTTCTAGAGGTTACAGCACATGATTTCTGCTTGCTGATTGGCTGCTAGAGATTACTGTACAGAAATACTGTTCACTGGTTGCTATAGGTTACAGCACATCATCTCCTCACTCACATATACATATGGATGCTGCCTTATTGCCTTATGACTGCCTTGTCATTGGCCTCAGCTAATTAAATATGCATGTCACTGCTATTTACATATGAATGCCGGTTATTTACATGTAAATACAGGTCTGCAGGTGAGTCATCTGTACACAACAATAGGGCAGAGCAAGGCATCAGCTATCAGGACACAGCACAGGACTAAAACCTCAAGGGGTGAGGGAATTTAAACTGGGATAGTTGGCAAGTAGGAGGCAGCTGCTTTGGGCCCCACAACAATGACAGGGCCCAGGGCAGCTGCCCCTTTTGCCCTGCCTTAAAGACGGCCCTGGTGGGGACGAGGCCCTTGTTCCCATCAACATGGGGACAAGGTGTTTTGGGGGGGACCCCAAAGCACCCTCTCCACATTGAGGGCAAGCAGCCTGGTATGGTTCGGGGGGGGGGGGGGGGCGCTCGCTTTCCCCCCCATTTCCTGGCCTGCCTGGCTTAATTGTCTGGTATGGATTTTTTTAAATAAAATTGGCGCAGAGCTTCCCATAAAATCTATGCCAGACACAAAGGGCCTGGTATGGATTTTGGGGGGACCCCACTTTGTTTTTTTTTTTAATTTGGGCATGGAATTTTACTTAAAATCCATAATTTTTCCTTGATTTTTTTCATCTACAGTGGTGTGAAAAAGTGTTTGCCCCCTTCCTAATTTCCTGTTCCTTTGCATGTTTGTCACACTTAAGTGTTTCGGAACATCAAACCAATTTAAACAATAGTCAAGGACAACACAAGTAAACACAAAATGCAATTTGTAAATGAAGGTGTTTATTATTAAAGGTGAAAAAAAATCCAAACCATCATGGCCCTGTGTGAAAAAGTGATTGCCCCCTAAACCTAATAACTGGTTGGGCCACCCTTAGCAGCAACAACTGCAACCAAGCGTTTGCGATAACGTGCAATGAGGCTTTTACAGCGTCCTGGAGGAATTTTGGCCCACTCATCTTTGCAGAATTGTCCTAATTCAGTTACATTAGAGGGTTTTCGAGCATGAACGGCCTTTTTAAGGTCATACCACAACATCTCAATAGGATTCAGGTCAGGACTTTGGCTAGGCCACTCCAAAGTCTTCATTTTGTTTTTCTTCAGCCATTCGGTGGTGGACTTGCTGGTGTGTTTAGGATCATTGTCCTGCTGCAGAACCCAAGTTCGTTTCAGCTTGAGTACACGAACAGATGGTCGGACATTCTCCTTCAGGATCTCTTGGTAGACAGCAGAATTCATAGTTCCTTTTATCACGGCAAGTCTTCCAGGTCCCGAAGCAGCAAAACAGCCCCAGACCATCACACTACCACCACCATATTTTACTGTTGGTATAATGTTCTTTTTATGAAATGCAGTGTTCCTTCTACGCCAGATATACTTGGACACACACCTTCCAAAGAGTTCCACTTTTGTCTCATCGGTCCACAGAATGTTGTCCCAAAAGTCTTGGGGATCATCAAGATGTGTTGTGGAGAAATTGAGACGAGCTTTGATGTTCTTTTTGCTCAGCAGTGGTTTTCTCCTTGGAACTCTGCCATGCAGGCCATTTTTGCCCAGTCTTTTCCTGATGGTGGAGGCATGAACGCTGACCTTAACTGAGGCAAGTGAGGCCTGCAGTTCCTTGGACGTTGTTGTGGGGTCTTTTGTGACCTCTTGGATGAGTCGTCGCTGCGCTCTTGGGGTAATTTTGGGCGGCCGGCCGCTCTTGGGAAGGTTCACCACTGTTCCATGTCTTCGCCATTTGTGGATAATGGCTCTCACTGTGGTTCGCTGGATTCCCAAAGCTTTGGAAATGGCTTTATAACCCTTTCCAGACTGATAGATCTCAGTTACTTTCTTTCTCAATTGTTCCTGAATTTCTTTGGGTCTCGGCATGATGTGTAGCTTTTAAGGATCTTCTGGTGGACCTTACTGTGTCAAGCAGCTCCTATTTAAGTGATGCCTTGATTGTGAACAGGTGTGGCAATAATCAGGCCTGGGTGTGGCTAGAGAAATTGAACTCAGGTGTGGACAACCACAGTTATAGTATGTTTTAACAAGGGGGGCAATCACTTTTTCACACAGGGCCATGATGGTTTGGATTTTTTTTCACCTTTTAATAATAAACACCTTCATTTACAAATTGCATTTTGTGTTTACTTGTGTTGTCCTTGACTATTGTTTAAATTGGTTTGATGTTCCGAAACACTTAAGTGTGACAAACATGCAAAGGAACAGGAAATGAGGAAGGGGGCAAACACTTTTTCACACCACTGTATATTGCTGGGAGTCGGCAATTCATTACAGTTTAAATGAAATGTTTTCCTTTAGAAATGTCATTTTGCTGCGACACTGTTCTACACATCACACAGATTCGCCACTTTAGAGGCAGACTAAGGGGACACCTCAGGCACGATATTTAAAGGAATATTTCATTTTTATTGTTTCACTTTAAGCATTATTAAAATCACTGCTCCTGAAAAAAAAACGGTAATTTTAAAAATGTTTCTTTACATTGGTACATGTCCCCTGGGGCAGTACCCAGGTCCACATACACTTTTCATGGGAATAACTTGAATATAAGCCTTTAAAATGAGCACTTTCGATTTTTCATGTTCGTGTCCCATAAACTTTATTAGGGTTCGCATGTTCACTCAAACTTTTTGCCTGTTTACATTTTCTGCTTCGAATCGAACCAGGAGGTGTTTAGCTCATCCCTATTTAACAATCCAATACAAGTTTACTTGAAAAATGTCCTTTCATGATTATGAGTGCTGTCTGTCTGCTTTCCACAACTTCCTGTATTACCTGCATGCTTTGCAGCTTCTCCTAAGGACAACATGTCCCATGGTACCTTGCTGCCTGCATGCAGTGATTTCTGTACTGACTCTGCCTTCTGAAACTCCTCTTCCTCTCATCTCCTCTGTAGATCAGAAGGCAAGCTCTGTGAAAGGTGTGACACATCAGTGCTACTCACAGGACATAGTGACTGCATGTCACAGAATTGAAGGAAGTAAACGTGTGGGGATCTTCACAAAGTAAGTTAACAACTTTCAAGATTATTCACACTGTATAGGAGTAGGCTAGAAATAATTGAAATACAATGTAGAAATTAATATATGACTTTACATTTTGACCGTAGATATGCTTTAACAGATGGAAAATGTTTATGATCTAGAAGAAAAACGGCAGACTTCAAAGATGAAATCTTGCTCTCGTTTACAATCTTTATCATAAAAGATAACCCTGCCTAGGTGCCGCGATTCAAATGCTACAAATCTTATCAATGAAAAGGTTTTATAGCTTCCATTACAGAGAGTCTTAGGCTTCATTCATACCACGTCGCTACGACAGTGCGTGCACGTATTTATCACGTGTTCCTGCATATTGCATGTAGGGCATCCCCATTGCTCAAGAAACTCGAAAAAGAAGTCCCTGACCCTTTTGCAACGTCACACCACCCAGGGACGTGCGGGGAGGTTAGTGGCTGGTGAGGCACAGGCTAGTATCTGAGCCAGTCACACACAGCTTACATACACCGCGATCGTTAGAGCGAGAGCAATAATTCTAGCACTAGACCTCCTCTGTAACTCAGAACATGTAACCTGAAAACATTTTTTAAAGCGTCGTCTATGGGGATTTTGAAATACTGAAGTTTGGCGCCATTCCACAAGTGTGTGCGCAATTTTAAAGCGTGACAAGTTAGATATCTATTTACTTGGCGTAACATCATCTTTCACATTACACAAAAAAATCGGGTTATCTTAGCTAGTGTTTTTGTTTTGTTTTTTTATGTAGCACTAACCACTGAAGGAGCTGCTGGTTTTATACGGGCTTATCGTTACCTCACCTGGTCACCTCTTCGTCTTAGGGGGGTTCCGTTGGAAAGTAGCCCAAATGATGATAAATCCGACACTTAGTGCTTTTTGAAGATTTATTTAGGGATAACACAAAAGAAAGAAATAAAACACAGTCCTTCAATAGAGGGTCAGAGGATAAGGGGGAGTTCAGGCACCTAGTAATTGCGGGTTAGAGGTATTAGTCAGATCCAGAGGGCAAACAGCTCCACAGACTGGATCCAGCAGTCACCGGATAGGCCCCTCTCACTTGACCTAGCAGCCGATGAGATGCTCAACAATGTCTCTGCCACATACTTGTCATTGAACTTAGAAATCTTGAGAGTTTTAGAACTACCATACAGTACCAGATTCTTTCAGCCGACCCGGCGATACTGTATGGTTATTGATCCAGGTTGCGTCCTCCAACTGAGTTTCCAGGCTCCTCCAGAGACACCAGCCTTGCGCTCGGTCCTCCACCTGATCAGTCCTCCCCTGGATCCTCCAGTTTTCTTGGCTTCTTCCCGCAGGTGAGACAGCACAGGACCACCCCTGGGTCAGCAGGCCCCAAGACATTCCTGGGCTTACACTCTCAGTTGCAAAGCCTAAGGCCAGCCAGCCCCGAGGCGCAGAACCATGCAACACAGACCCCAGGCCAGGAGAGCCACGAGGTCGGGATAGCGGACCCCAAGACAGGGACCTGAAAACTGACCCACAAAAATGGCGTTGGTACCTTAAATTCCCTCTCCCAGAATGCACAGCAGGGAAACTACACCCACTGAGCTATTTCCGAGCAAGAGATGGCATTCAATGCATCCAGCCTGCTGCTTTTCCACACTTACCGGCAGTGACAGCGACATCTACGGTCAAGTGGGAATCAGTGCAACCCAGCTGGACTGGTACAGAAACCAGACATTTTAGAGAGAATTAGTCTGAGCCAAACTACAGCCTTAGACAACTAAATTTTACACAATAATAGCATCTGCCCATCAGGAGCAGGGCGCTACATACTCCCCCCTCCATGTTAGACGATGTCCCCATCGTCTAGAAAAATAAAGACTTTCAGTCCTGAAAGTCTGGTACCTGAACTCAAAACTTGGATAGGGAAGGGAAAAAGAAAAGGTAAAACTTACACACAGTAATGGTAGGTTATCCTCGCGCTATAGTGGTAAAGTTAGAGCAGGTTGGTGTAGTTGCAGCAAAAAACACCGACAGAGGTGCAAACCCTCCCCTCAAAGTGACAGTAAATAAGAAATAGATGGTGTTGCGCTCCACACCAAATAAATTAAATCTAATAACACAATTACTAAATAATCGCATAAAATCTTGAAAACGCACTCATGTGATTAAAATTAAAATCACTAAATAATCGCATAAAATCTTGAAAACGTGCTCATGCGATTAAAAATTCCATTAATTCTAAGATAAATACCAAGTGAATAATACAGTGCTTGAAATAAAACTATTTCCTACTAATATTCATAAAATGAAGAAGCTAAAATGATCTATACAATCGTGATAAAGTGACAAAAAAAGAAACGCAAATCTTAAAATTGTCAACAGACTCGTGACATCAAACAAATCTGTGTCAGTCCATGAAAGTGCATCCAAGTGCCAGCATATGTGCCAAAAAAATTATATATGATAATAAATACACAATAAAAATATATAAAACGGTGTGTGAAAAAAATATTATCACAGAGTACAAAAGATAATGGTCCAGCAAACGTGATAAAAAATGTCTCTAAATAAGTATAAAAAAGCTAAATCATAAAGTTCATGCAGGAAATGAAATAAATCCACGCTGTGCTATGTGAAGAAATTAATCCTATGAACAACCCCGGGATGATTCCACCAGTGATTTTGCAGCTCCTTAAACGTGGGTGCTCACACACTGAGTGCAGTGGGTACCTTACCTCACTGCTGTCAGTAAGACAGCAATATGCTCCAGTGCAACGGTTGTGTCCTCAAATGGGGTGTATATCCTCAGTGGGTGTAGGGAAACTTCAAAACTTTGCGGTGTATATCCTAAATGTAGTATGGGCGCCCCCAAAACCTTTTCCTCCAGATATTCCGCAAGGGATCGCAAGTCAGACCCAAGAAAGAAAGAGGGGCTCCAATGGTGAAGTACGTTTACACAAATACTTTATTATAAAAAGGAACTAAGTCCTGGGTACTCACATTTATGCAGTAAAAATAAAACGTTTTTTCCACTAACAAACAACGAACGGCTTCCTCGTTCGTACCCCGGACGTCACTTCCGGTATCCTCCTAGGCCAATCCTACGCGTATCGTCATTGATCACGTGACTTCATCAGGGACAATTACACACAATATATTTGAACAATTTTACATGCAAACAGGTTACATAACACATAACTCTCATCCTTTAACTATTTAAACCACCCACTCTCCCGCAGCTTCATAGAGGATTTTGTTGCATTCCTGAAACAAAATGCACAAAACAGAAAAACAGAAGCATATACAATGTGCGACTATAAGAAGCAAAGCCCCATTTCAAAAAAATGAAATGACACTTTCTTTCCAATATCTAAATGCAATAGCCCAACCTGTTGTGCAAACCTCCACCATCTAGTGGCAAAAGCACTGAAAAACAAACCCTTTATACAAGTACTGTGGCCGGTAGATAGTCTTGACCCGAAGCCTCTTTCCAGGAACCGTAACGCTATCTAGCGAGGGCTTTCACACTGGAGCGGTGCGCTAGCAGGACACTCAAAGTCCTGCTAGCAGCATCTTTGGAGCAGTGAAGGAGTGGTGTGTACACACCGTTCCTGCCCATTGAAATCAATGGGGCAGCGTGGCTATACTGCCGGCATAGCGATGCTAAAGCAGCGCTTTGCAGTGGTTTTTAACCCTTTCTCTGGCGCTAGCGGGGGTTATAACCGAGATATACTGAAAAAAGCCGCACTAAGGTTATACAATTGCTTGCTGCCACCCTACAATCCCACTGCCTCCTAAAAAGAGAGCCTTGGGTGTTCAAATGTTATATATAAAAAGATAGAAGGGCCTAAGGCGCTACCACAGATTTGTACACCCTCAGTCAATGCAGAGAAGAGAAAGGGAGAAATTCCCAAATCCTCTCACTCTACAAGCTGGGGAGGATCAAGTTAGAAAATATACTAACTTGATCCTCCCCAGCTTGTAGAGTGAGAGGATTTGGGAATTTCTCTTATATTCTCTTATATATCTTTTTATATATAACAGGTGGTTAAAACCGCCCCGCTAGCGGCGCTAAAAATAGCGCTGCTTTACAGCTGACGCCCAGGCAAGTGTGAAAGGGGCCTAAAAGGTGCAGTTTTATCACACAGATGTCGCAAGCTTTGAGGGAGCATGCAATTGGCATGCAGACTGCAGGAATGTCCACCAGAGCTGTTGCCCTTGAATTGAATGTTCATTGCTCTACCATAAGCCATCTCCAAAGGCGTTTCAGAGACTTTGGCAGTATATCCAACCGTCCTCACAAACGCAGACCACGTGTAACCACACCAGCCCTGGACCTCCACATCCAGCATCTTCACCTCCAAGACTGTCTGTGACCAGCCATCCAGACTGCTGCTGCAACAATCAGTTTGCATAACCAGAGAATTTCTGCTCCCTTTTGTTTTAATGGGTCTGGGGGTATGTGTTTTGTCTTGGTCACTCCTAATTGGTCAGGTAGATTGTAAAAATTGTTAAAATATGGAGTTTGGAGGTACTGAGATCTATTTGTGCCAGTTGTTGATGGGGTTTTCCTGGGGCTCAGTACCTTGGGAACCTCATAAGTACTCAAGCTGAAATGTTCAGGAGGTTGGGTTATACACAAATGTTTATAATATTATATATAATATATATATATATATATAGATATACACACACACACGCACATATATATATATGTATATATATGTATTATATATATATACACACACACACATATATATATATATATATATATATATATATATATATATATATATATATATAATATTTTTATAATATTATTTTTTGTTTTTTTGTACATCCAACGGTTCTCTCCTGGTAACACTTTCCAACAGTTATCATGTTAATATTTTATTTTTTTTTGTTTAATTTTAATTAATTTTTATTGTTTAAAAAATGGCTGGCTTGGCCAATTTAATATGTACACCATGCAGCCCGCTTGGTTATTGAAGAAGGAAAAATAGGAAGAGGCCAAAAAACTGACAAAATGTTTAGTCAAGGCTTTGTGTAATTTGGTGCGTTTGCTGCCATTGTTGGAAATTTGGCATACATGTGTAGACAGTCAATTCTCTGCTTGTAAACTTGCCTGGGAAAGGAAATGGAAGCCATGGCACATATCACAGCCCCCTTCTGCTGCTGAGAACCGACAAATCATCAGTGATATTGCCAGCTACTCAAGACAATTCCTTGGTTCCTTGGGCTCCAGCCATCCTAGAACAGTAAAGGTAAGACTTTTAATGTCATAGACTTCTGTACGCCAAAAAAATAATTTTTATAGCCTTAATATCTATATATCTTATATCTAAAACTAAGAGCAAAAAATCGAATGTATCACAGTTACTAGTCTGTAGATGTGGTGGTGTCATTATTTTATATTTGTTTAGGTTTTTACTTTCTTCTTTTGCACTTATCAAACACATATTTCAGAACACTTTAAATGGGAAATTAACAACTTGAGTAGCAGCTAATACCCCTTCAGTTGTCAGGTTTCAGTGCAATGATAGTTTTACCGACAGTTACTCCGTCATGCGACACTGTACCCCAAACTAATTTTACATCATTTTTATAAAAAGATAGATCTTTCTTTGGTGGTATTGAATTTTATATATTGGTTTGTAAGCAGATAGAGCTTTCTTCTGGTGGCATTTTTTAAAAATTTTTACTATAATAAGGAAAAAAGTTCAAAAACTGTTTCTACTTCTTTCTGGTATAAAACACAAATAAAATGTAAAATGTTACACATTTCTAATAAAAATCCAAATTTGGTTCGAAAAACCTAAAAATGATCCCTTTTTGGAAAGTAGACAACCTTAGGTGATCTAATTTTTTGTCACAATTTTTTAGAAATAATTATTATTATTATAATACAGGATTTCTGTAGCGCCAACAGCTTGTGCAGCTCTTTACAACATGAGGGCAGACAGTATAGTTACAATACAATTCAAAACAGGAGGAATCAGAGAGAAAGCATGCTGATACTGAAAGGGTTCAAACACGGAGCTTTGATGTCTCCAATTTACAAGCTGACCTCAATGCTCTGTCTAATTGGGGCGACTATGTGGCAGATGAGGTTTAATGTTGAGAAATGTAAAGTTATGCACATGGGGGCTAAGAATATGCATGTATCATACATACTAGGGGGAGTGCAACTGGGGGGATCAATGGTGGAGAAAGATCTGGGGGTTTTGGTAGATCATAAGCTCAATAAAGGTATGGACTCCAGAGAGAGAGAGAGATATCATTTGGCCCCCTGTACAAATCATTAGTAAGACCTCACCTGGAATATGCAGTTCAGTTTTGGGTACCAGTTCTCAAAAAGGATATTGGGGGACTGGAGAAAGTGCAGAGAAGGGCAACCAAACTGATAAGAGGCATTGAGGAGCTCAGCTATGAGGAAAGATTAGAGGAACTGAATTTATTCTCTCTGGAGAAGAGGAGACTAAGGGGGGATATGATCAACATGTATAAATATATAAGGGGTCCATATAGTAAACTTGGTGTTGAGTTATTCACTTTAAAGTCAACACAGAGGACAAGGGGGCACTCTTTACGTCTAGAGGAAAAGAGATTTCATCTCCAAATACGGAAAGGTTTCTTCACAGTAATAGCTGGATGTGGAATATGACTCCCTGCACAGGTGGTTCTGGCCAGCTCAGTACATTGCTTCAGGAAAGGCCTGGATTCATTCCTAAATGTACATAATATAACTGGGTGCTAATATTTATAGGTAATGTTGATCCGGGGAAACTCTGATTGCATCTCTGGGATCAGGAAGGATTTTTTCCCCTGCTGTAGAAAATTGGATCATGTTTTTCTGTTTTTTTTTTTTTTGCCTTCCTGTGGATCAATTGTGGGTATATGGGATTGTATGATATTTTTTAATTTATTTATTTTTTATGGTTGAACTAGATGGACTTGTGTCTTTTTTCAACCTAACTATGGGGGTTTATTTACGAAAAGGCAAATCCACTTTGCACTGCAAGTGCACTTGGAATGAAGTCGCTCTCAATCTAAGGGGTAGATCTGAAATGAGGGGAAGCTCTGCTGATTTTATCATCCAATCATGTGCAAGCTAAAATGCTGTTTTTTTATTTTCCTTGCATGTCACCCCTCGGATCTACAGCAAGTTCCAAGTGCACTTGCAGTGCAAAGTGGATTTTCCTTTAGTAAATAACCCCCTATGTAATGCATAAAAGGTGGTTGCAGACAGTTAAACACTTGTGCCATAAACTGCTTTGTGGACAGTCCTTGCCTGAGCAATACTTGCCATCTGAGACAGTCTGCTATTAGATACATTAGGAGAAAAGCTGAAAAGTAACACAAGGGGGTGGATAGCTAAGTGCAGCATCAATTGGTTTGTTATGATAAAAAAAAGCCAAATGCAAACTCACAGAAATATCAAATCAAAAAGCTAATTTCCAGCCATGCCACATTGGATGGAAGCTAGAAGACAGCAAACAGGTGTTGTCAGTGAGGAAACCAAGTCCAATGTTCCAGGAAGTGAGGGGAGCCACTGTGGGACACAAGGCAGGATGTGATGTCACATCTGGGGCGGGCTGGTTTCTATGGTATGGTGTTTCGGAACTCCTATTAGCTCCTTTCTCAAACCATTTTTGTAATTTCAGAGATTTATTCCTGTCTTAGATAGAGCTGCCTACTGAAGTACAACACCCTTCCTATGGGATTTTTATGGACATTTTACAAACTACCTACGCTACACAAGCGTATCTTCACATTTTTCTTTTTTTCTTTGTAGATTCTTTCTTCCTTTTTTTCCCCCTTTGTGTATGTTGTGTGTTGCTATTGGTACTCTCTCTGGAGTCGTAGCTTAATGGTAAGGTCTGATGTACTATGGATCATAACATCCATCGGTATTGGGGGTGTGTGGCATACTGCCCCCCTAGACTTAGGAATTGGTGCTATGTTTTTTCTCTACAGCTATGAAACCATATTGGACGGTGTGTGTACCAGCATCGGCCTATATAACATATGTGCTAAGTCCTTCATGGGGTGCATATATGCAGTGCATATGGAAAATATTCACGGCACTTCACTTTTTTCACATTTTGTTATGTTACAGCCTTATTCCAAAATTGATTAAATTCATGATTTTTCTCAAAATTCTACAAACAATAACCCATAATGACAATGTGAAATAAGTTTGTTTGAAATCTTTGCAAACTTAATAAAAATAAAAAAGGAAGAAAATCCCATGTACATAAGTATTCACAGCCTTTGCCATGGCACTCAAAATTGAGCTCAGGTGCCTCCTGTTTGCACTGATCATCCTTGAGATGTTTCTACAACCTGATTGGAGTCCATCTGTGGTAAATTCAGTTGATTGGACATGATTTGGAAAGGCACACACCTATAAGGTCCCACAATTAACAGTGCATGTCAGAGCACAAAGCAAGCCACAAAGTCCAAGGAATTGTCTGTAGACCTCCGAGACAGGATTGCATTGAGGCACAGATCCAGGGAAACGTACAGAAAAAAATTCTGCAGCAGTGCCAATGAGCACAGTGGCCTCCGTCATCCGAAAATGGAAGAAGTTTGGAACCACCAGGACTCTTCCTAGAGCGGGCCGCCTGGCTAAACTGAGAAATCGGGGGATAAAGGCCTTAGTCAGGGAGGTGACCAAGAACCTGATGGTCACTCTGACAGAGCTCCAGCATTTCTCTGTAGAGAGAGGAGAACCTTCCAGAAGAACAGCCATCTCTGCAGCACTACACCACTTAGGCCTGTGTGGTAGAATGGCCAGAAAGAAGCCTTTTCTCAGAACAAGACACATGACAGCCCACCTGGAGATTGCCAAAAGGCACCTGAAGGACTCTTAGATCATCAGAAACAAAATTCTGATGAAACAAAGATTGAATTCTTTGGCCTGAATGGCAAGCATTATGTCTGGAGGAAACCAGGCACCGCTCATCACCTGGCCAATACTATCCCTACAGTGAACCATGGTGGTGACAGCATCATGCTGTGGGGATGTTTATCAGTGGCAGGAACTGGGAGACTAGTCAGGATCGAGGGACAGATGAATGCAGCAATGTACAGAGACATCCTTGATAAAAACCTGCTCCAGAGCACTCTGGACATCAAACTGGGGCAAAGGTTTATCTTCCAACAGGACTATGACCAGTGACAGTATGTACATTAAGGACACACAGGTGTCACCCCTTCTCTCCAGCCACCCCCCTATATGAATAATGGATAGAGCCATGCATTGATTGCCCTGTATTTGGCTCCATACACCTTCCCATCAACTCTGACCAGCTTCCCTGTCCCTTCTGAAGAAAAGCATCCCCACAACATGAAGCTGCCACCACCATGTTTCACAGTGGGGATGGTGTGTTCGGGGTGATGTGCAGTGTTAGTTTTCGCACTATACATAGTGTTTTGCTTTTAGGCCAAAAAGTAAAATTTTGGACTCATCTGACCAGAGCACCTTCTTCCACATGTTTGCTGTGTCCCCCACATGGCTTCTCGCAAACTGCAAACAGGACTTCTTATGGCTTTCTTTCAACAATGTCTTTCTTCTTGCCACTATTCCATAAATGTCAGATTTGTGGAGAGCACGACTAATAGTTGTCCTGTGGACAGATTCTCTCACCTGAGCTGTGGATCTCTGATGAATGCTCTCCTTGCCCGGCCTGTCAGTTTAGGTGGACGGCCATGTCTTGGTAAGTTTGCAGTTGTGCCATACTCTTTCCATTTTCAGATGATGGATTGAACAGAGCTCCGTGAGATGTTCAAAGCTTGGAATATTTTTTTATAACCTAACCCTGCTTTAAACTTCTCCACAACTTTATCCCTGACCTGTCTTGTGTGTTCCTTGGCATTCGTGATGCTGTTTGTTCACTAAGGTTATCTAACAAACCTATGAAGGCTTCACAGAACAGAGGTATTTCTACTGAGGATAAATTACACACAGGTGGACTCTATTTACTAATTAGGCAACGTCTGAAGGCAATTGGTTTCACTAGATTTTAGTTAGGGTTATCAGAGTAAAGGGGGGGCTGAATAAAAATGCACGCCACACTTTTCAGATATTTATTTGTAAAAAAATACATTGAAAAACATTTATCATTTTCCTTCCACTTTACAATTATGGGCCATTTGTTTGTTTTTAATCTATCACATAAAATCCCAATAAAATACGCTTTTAGTTGTGACATGACAAAATGTGGAAAATTTCAAGGGGTATGAATACTTCTTCAAGGCGCTGTAAATCAAGATTCAGAAGAAGCAGAGAGATTCAGTCCCATTCACACATATGTGATGCAGATTGTATGGCTGAAAGACAGGCACCGCTGTCTATGGCGCATGCGCCGTAGACAGCGGCACGCAGGCGCACTGAGCATGCCGCTGCTAACGGCGATATGCCGTTAGTGGCGGCTCCCATGCGCGGGAGTGACGTCATCGCTGCTCCAGCCACTCACAGCGTTTTCTTTTCTCACTTTCTCCTGACCATTGGCCTGTACTTCTGTTGTAGGAGTGGCTCCTTGGCTTGCAGGGTCCTATGGAGCCCTACTGGAGCCTCCCTTTCATGTGGCTCCCAGGACTACTGGCTGATATCAATACTCTGCCTCTGCTGACAGGTTTCCCATTAGGCACTGTGCCTACAGATGCCTTTCCCAGAGTGGTGCCTGTCTGTACATGGCTGGATCTGGGGGGGGGTAAAGAGGGTTGCGCCCCCCCCCCCCAATTTCAGCTGTGCCCCCCCGGCCACTCATGAACACTGTGCTCATGCCTGCTACAGGTCCAGACAGGAGAATTGTCAGCAAGCAGAGAGCTGGGAGGAGGTGTGGACTTTCTGTACTCTTCACCTCTAAGCCCTTGTACACACGGTTGGGAGATTCCGACAACCAAATCCGTTGTATACACACGGTTGGACAAAGTTGTCGAAAAATCCGACGTGATTAAGTTATTTCGTTACGACGGAACTACGTTCACGCTAGTAGCCAATAGCTTTGGTGTAGGAATTTGATCTGAGCATGCGTGGCACTTTGTCCGATCGGAATTCTCTACACATGATCGGAGTATGTCCGATCTGAGCATTTTGTCGGAAAATATTTCCGGCAAGTTGGAAAAGTTGGTCCAACGGATATTCCGACGGAAACAGTCCGATGCAGACCACACACAGTCGGAATATCCGACAAAACGATCCGATCGGACACATTCGGACCGTGTTTACAAGGGCTTAGATTGCATGGTACACAGCTTGATTACCCACCCTCTACCCACATTTCCCAGAGATAAGCAGTCCTTGGAAGAGGTAGGGGACGGGTAATCAGGCCGTGTACCATCTGATCTAAGAGGATTCTGTGTTATCTGCTGTATGGAGTGCTGTTATACCAGCTCCCTCTTCGCTGACACTTCTGGGGGATTTGGGGGGAGGATTTAAGCTAGGAGGGGGTATCTGGGGGAGAGGAATCATGCTAGGAGTGGGGATTTGTGGGAGAGGATTTGTGCTAGAAGGGGTCATTTGGGGGGAGAATTTACACTAGGAGTGGGGATTTCTGGGAGATGATTTGTGCTAGGAGGGGGAATTTGGAAGGAGAACTTACACTAGGAGTGGGGATTTGGGGGGGGGGGAATTACACTAGGAGTGGGGATATGGGGAGATCATTTATGGTAGGAGTGGGGATTTGGGGGGGGGATTTAAGCTACGGGGGGTAATTTGGGGGGTAGAATTTACACTAGGGGTGGAGATTTGGGCGGGGGGGGGAGAATTTACACTATGAGTGGGGATTTGTGGGTGATGATTTGTGCTAGGAGGGGGAATTTGGGGGAAGAATGTACACTAGGAGTTGGGATACGGGGGGAGGATTTATGCTAGGAGTGGGAATTTGGGGGGGGATTTAAGCTAAGAGGGGGTATCTGGGGGAGAGGAATTGTGCTAAGAGTGGGGCTTTATGGGAGAGGATTTGTGCTAGGAGGTGTAATTTGGGGGGAGAACTTACACTGGGAGTGGGGGATTTGTGGGAGAGGACTTGTGTTGGAGGGGTAATTTGGGGGGAGAATTTACACTAAGAGTGGGGATTTGTGGGAGAGGACTTGTGCTAGGAGGGGTAATTTGGGGGGAGAATTTACACTAAGAGTGGGGATTTGTGGGAGAGGACTTGTGCTAGGAGGGGTAATTTGGGGGGAGAACTTACACTAGGAGTGGGGGATTTGTGGGAGAGGACTTGTGCTAGGAGGGGTAATTTGGGGGGAGAATTTACACTAGGAGTGGAGATTTGGGCGGGGGGGAGAATTTACACTATGAGTGGGGATTTGTGGGTGATGATTTGTGCTAGGAGGGGGAATTTGGGGGAAGACTTTACACTAGGAGTTGGGATACGGGGGGAGGATTTATGCTAGGAGTGGGAATTTGGGGGGGATTTAAGCTAAGTGGGGGTATCTGGGGGAGAGGAATTGTGCTAGGAGTGGGGATTTATTAGAGAGAATTTGTGCTAGTAGGGGTAAATTGGGGGGAGAACTTACACTAGGAGTTGGGATTTGTGGGAGAGGACTTGTGCTAGGAGGGGTCATTTGGGGGGAGAATTTACACTAGGAGTGGGGATTTGTGGGAGAGGACTTGTGCTAGGAGGGGTAATTTGGGGGGGGGGGGGCAATTTACACTAGGAGTGGGGATATGGTGGGATGATTTATGGTAGTAGTGGGGATTTGGGGGGGGGGCGATTTAAGCTAGGAGGGGGTATCTGGGGGAAAAGAATATAGCTAGAAGTGGGGATTTGTGGGAGAGGATTTGTGCTAGGAGGGGTCACTTGGGGGGAGAACTTACACTAGAAGTGGGGAATTGGGGGGGGGGATTTAAGCTAGGAGGGGGGTATCTGGGGGAAAGGAATTGTGCTAGGAGGCGGGGGTTGGGGGAGAGGATTTGTACTAGGAGGGGGATTTGGGGGGAGAACCTACACTAAGAGTGTAATCCTCACTAAGAGGGGATTTGGGGTGAGGATTTAAGCTAGAAGGGGGGGATTTATGGTAGGAGGGTGGATTTGGAAGGAAAGAGGATGTGTTCAAGGAGGGGTGATTTGTGCAGAATTGGGGGGGGGGGGGGTGGTTTGAGCTAGAAGGTGGGATTGGGGGGCAAAGATATGTTCTGGAAGGGGGATTTGGACTGTGAGGATGGGGATTTTTCCTGCATTTTTGTTTGGGGAGAATTTTAATTTGAAGTTCTGGAAAACGCCACATAGGGACCCAAAGGCTGAACCTGAATTAGCTTTAAAGGGGAATTGTTTCTGGACTTTTTTTAAGAGTAATTTATAAAGTTGAGCTACATTTGTGGATAAAAATACATTAACAAAAAATCCTTTGTTACTATTTGGTACTATTTTTATATAGACTCTACTTTCCCTTTTAATGGAAGGTTTCTAAATTTACAGTGCGCCACCCGCCTGTGTATCTCAATGGATTGTATAGTAACTATCAGCAGATATTGGTTTAACCATCAATTAAATGCACTAAAAGAATTCTGTGCCATAAATTCCTTGAACTTTGACCAGTATTCTATATGATAGGGCAGACTCTGTAATTAACACATTCATGTATAGATTGATATGGTGAGTGGCTGAAATGTGGCTTTCCTCAAACCACCAAATGTAAATACTGTTTATGGGATTATCTGCAGGTCTTAAATAGGTCAGGAAAACATGGGGCACAATGCCATAGAGCTTCATTATCCCTTTGTTGTTGAAATATCCTAAAGACCTATTGATGAGGAATCAGTTCTCGTAATCTAGGCAGCAAATAATTAACAAAAAATAAATAAAAAATGAAGAAAAAAATGCTACGAAGGAATAAGAATAGACTTCAATTTTATTAGACAAAATATAAAAAAAACCCTGAGTTTTTAAAATAGTGAATGTGGGAGGATAATTGGTTAAAATAAGAGCTGTGGTACAGGAGATATAAACATTAAACACCAGCGCAAGTGGGAGCATTTGAAACATATAATAATATACAATAGTCAACTGTTACAATGATGGTAAAGACCAACGCGTTTCGACCTGCCGGGTCTTCTTCAGAGGATTTGTACGCTGTAAAAGCAGTAGCATAAATTGAAGTACATGCAAGAAAAAACACAAAATGTGATATAATAAAATCTGATCACTGTAACTACATCATATTATCTTTATAATTACCACCTGCACCGTGTTGCACAGTGTCTCCTGGACCTATATCGTCAGGGTAGAGTCCCTCATCAGATCCCATCAAAGACCCCCCCACCGGTAGGGCACACTAGTCAGGGGGGGCAGCAAACCATCCCACCTTTTAACCAATTATCCTCCCACATTCACTATTTAAAAAACTTTTTTTTTATTTTATTTTTTATATTTTGTCTAACAAAATTGAAGTCTATTCTTATTCCTTCGTAGTTTTTTTCTTCATTTTTTTTTATTATTTGCTGCCTAGAAAACCCCATATGGGGGAATTTCCCTCTTTGACAATTCTCCGGGGTGTGCAGCGTTGTCCTTTTCTCTGAATGGTGTCCCCTTTTTATGTTTTGAATCAGTTCTGGTATTTTGCGGTTTGCCATCCAATGAAATTTTGACCTTAAGAAAAACATTACTTCTACCTTATATATTGATCAGACTGTATTACCCACAGTCACCAATCGGTTTAAAATTGATTGTTAAGGGGAAACCATTCAGTGTTTGCTTCCACTCTTTGCCTATCCCTCCACTGCCTTTAAAAATTAAAAATCCTAACCAGAGATGTAACTAGAACCTTCAGGGCCCCGATGCAAGAAACCATGAAGGGCCCCCCTGGCCCCCAAACAGTGCCCTTCCCACTTTATCATGGTCCTGAAGCAGGCCCCCTTCTTGCAGTCTTGGAGTCCACCCACGGTGACAGATCGCAAGTGCCACCTTTGCAACCCCGGTAGTTCCGCCACTGGTGTCAGTGATTTTTTGTTGTTGTTATTTTTCATAATTTTTTTTTTTTACGATTTTATTTTATTTACTTTTTATTTATTTATTTTAGTTTTTGTTATTTTAAATAAATAATATAGGAGCCCTGTTGGGGGGGGGGGGGGGGGGGGGGTGGACGCTATGGTGGTATATCAGGGGTCTGATGTTTCGCCTTTGAGACAGAGAAAGGAGATTGAGGACACCTTAATCTCCATCTCTGCAGCCTTCGCAGCACAGAATAAATGAACAGGAATAGCTCTGTACAGAACTTCCCTTTCATTTCATTCATTACTAAGTCTAAGCTATGAATTCAAAAAAACGAGCGAGCTACCTGCCCACACATGGTACTTTTGCGGCGGACTAATATGGCGTACTAAGTCCGCCGTACTTTTGAAATGAATGGACTCACCCACACACGCGGAGGAAAGTCCGCTTATTTTGAGCGCGTCTCCAGGTAGTCGGGGCCAGCGAAGGAGGCGTTGCTGCCCCCCGCACCTGGTATGGACTTAAAGGGGAATCCCTACGCCGAAAAATCAGCGTGGGGGTCCCCCCCAGGTCCATATCAGACCCTTATCCGAGCACGCTACCCGGCCGGCCAGGAAAGGGGGTGGGGACGAGCGAGCGCCCCCCTCCTGAGCCGTACCAGGCCGCGTGCCCTCAAGATGGGGGGTGCCTTGGGTATGGGGGGCCGCACGGCCCCCCCACCCCAAAGCACCTTGTCCCATGTTGATGAGGACAAGGGCCTCTTCCCGACAACCCTGGCCATTGGTTGTCGGGGTCTGCAGGCGGGGGGGGGCTTATCGGAATCGTGATCCCCCTTTAATAAGGGGGCCCCCGGATCCCGGCCCCCCACCCTATGTGAATGAGTATGGGTACAATGTACCCCTACCCATTCACCTGTGAAAAAAAGTAAAAAAAAAAACACAACACTGAAGGGTTAAAATAGTTTATTTTTATTCCAGGGGTCTTCTGTTCGTCTTCTGGGGGTCTTCTCGCCAGACTCCTCCGCTATCTTCTGCTATTTTTCCTAGCTCTTTCACTAGCGGAGGAGCCCAGCTTTCTTCTTCACCGCCGCCCTCTTCTTTCCGACTTCGGGGGTCTTGTTCCCCTCTTCGGTTCTTCTTGCCTGGCCACCGAGCCTTCTTCTAGCTCTTTTACAAGCGGTGGCCCGGTCTTCTGTCTCCGGGTGGGAAAAGTCTGTTCATTTCAAAAGTACGGTGGACTGGCACACACACGGCCGGATTGTCCGCCGAAATGCGAGTCCGACGGATAGATTGGAGTGAAAAAATACTTTCTTAGTCCGCCGGACTTTTGGGTAAGTGAGACTTATCTCTTTCCAATACAGTGAGGTCTGTTCTCTTTGTTTGCTATCTGTAGAACCTGTATCCTGAAGAAGCCTAACGGTGAAATGCGCAGATACACAAGGGCTCACTGCACATTATGTTATTACTATACATGATTTTTTATTTTTCTGTACTGTTCTATTCATGTTGTGTATTTTTAATAAATAGTGTTTATTTTCATACCTCTTCGTTGTTTCCTATGCCTTTTTTTCTTGTTTATTCCCAAACCATCCACCTTGCTCCTCTTGGCCCGGCAGAAGAACCGAAGAGGGGGACAAGACCCCCGAAGTCGGAAGAAAGAGGCAGCGGTGATGAAGAAGAATGCCGGGCTCCTCCGCTAGCAAAAGAGCTATAAGAAGATAGCGGAGGAGTCCGGCGAGAAGACCCCCGAAGACGGAAGACCCCCGGAGCTGTGCAATAAATTATTTTATCTTGTGTGTTGTGTTTTTTTGTACTTTATTTTACAGGTGAATGGGTAGGGGTACATTGTACCCCATACTCATTCACATAGCGTGGGGGGCGGTATCCGCGGGCCCCCTTATTAAAGCGGCTCCCGGATTCCGATAAGCCCCTCGCCCGCAGACCCCGACAACCAACGGCCAGGGTTGTCGGGAAGAGGCCCTTGTCCTCATCAACATGGGGACAAGGTGCTTTGGGGTGGGGGGGGCCGCGCGGACCTTCCCCCAAGGCACCCCCCATGTTGAGAGCACGCGGCCTGGTAAGGCTTCGGGGGGGGGGTGCTCGCCCCTCCTTTACTGGCCGGCCGGGTAGCGTGCTCGGACAAGGGTCTTTTGTGGACTTGGGGAGACCCCCACGCCGATTTTTTTCGGCGTTGGGGTTCCCTTTAAGTCCATACCAGGTGGAGGGGCCAGCGGCGTCTCCTTCGCGGGCCCCGCCTACCTGGAGACGCGCTCGAAATGAGCGGACTTTCCTCTGCGTGCGTGGGCGAGTCCGTTCAGTAGGGCGGATAGTACGGCGGACTTAGAACGCCGTATTAGTCCGCTGAAAAAGTGCCGTGTGTGGGCAAGTAGCCCGTTCGGAAAGTACGGCGCACATTCTGGCGGGAAGTCCGCCAGCAGTCTGGCGGGAAGTCCGCCAGACTAAGTCCGTCGGATAGAGGGCTACGTGTATACGCGGCTTAAGCCCCGTGGCATAACATGTTGGGGGTGTGTCCTGGATGGAGTCTAGACTGAGGCTGCTTCTACTCTTTACATGAGGCTTTTGTGTGATGTGTGGCTCCCGGGACTTCTTTTCCTTCCTCATTTATTTTGTGCTGCAGCACTTTCGTTTCTTGCCAGGCAAGAGTTATCGAGAATTATGTTTTCTTTCAAAGATTTTATTCATTTACAAATAGGCAAACAATGAATACAAGTTTCTCACAAGGCAATAAACGAGCCTCTTATTGCAGAAAAGAACAACAATAGTGAAATGATAAGGCCAGGAATCGAAATGCGGTACCACTATCACGGCGAGAACTCATGTAACTATGTTACCTGTTCCAGGATCCCAGAGAGACTGTCCCGGTGTTCTATCATATACAGTCCCCCATCGGATAGTGTCCGCTGTGTACTGCGCATGCGCAGTATACAGCACACACAGATTCCGAAAATAGCCGAAGGTGAATGGCGCCTGCGCCGTGAGTCCAGGTTCTAGTCCCACCATCCAAGTGGACATAGAGTTGGAATATAAAAGAGCCGAGCCCCGAAGCGTGGCGAGCGGCCCTCTAATTTTCCCAGCCCTATATCCGCTTGGATGGTGGGGCTACCACTCAACTCACGGCGCAGGCACCGTTCATCTTCGGAGATTTTCCGATGCTTCTTATGCTCCGTACTGCGCAAGCGCTGCGCATGCGCAGTACGGGGCGGACACTATATGATGGCCGGACTGAATATGCCAGAACACGCCACCCCTAATGGGAACATACTGTGCCTGGACAGCCACCCCTGGGCTCCCGGAGTGTGACCGTTACCAAGAGAAACCATGAGTTTTGTGATTGGTATCTAGCCTATGTACCTCAAGGGGAGGCCCTCTAACCCGATTAACTGCCAGTAATCAGTACATAAGGTAGTTTCAGTTACAGAGGAGGGCCATATTGTATACAAGAGGGGGAGAGGGGAAACAGAATAGAAAAGGGCAAAAAAGAAGTATAGGAAGAGTCATGCCATGGGGAGTATTTGCGAGTTTGTAATGCCGGTATCCCCGGGCGGAGCGCAATGCCCATATGATGGGCCCAGGGCTCCCAGCTGGATTCAAACTGTCTTTTGTGTCAAGCAAAACACTGGTCAATTTTTCCTGGGACATGATCCATGAGAATTTGTGTGAGAATTGTTTTTAACCCCCTCGCACATGTACAGATGTAGCACACTCGGATTCCCCAACCCTCTGTGCATGTGTCCGGTTTTGCGCTCCCAGGCAAAGACATCTATTGGGGAAGTCTGAAGACTTCTCCGCCTTTGTACATGTGGAGGAAATCACCTGCACCTATCAGGACCTGAAGGCCGGGCAGAACCCTTCATTACTTCAGTGCACATGCTATAAAGGTGGAGTCGGTACAAAGAGAAGGCGGAGCCGGTATAGAGCTGGGGAGAAGTAGGGGAGCAAAAAAAGAAGGAGAGGAGAAGGGATGAGATTGGAGGATAGAAGGAGGGAGAAAAATAAATGAGGGCTTGGAGAGAGGTAGATGTCTAGTATGTCAGGGTACCATCCAGCCCCCTAGGCCTCTGCCAGTCCACCCCCGCGACTGACCCCCCCCCCCCCCCCCCAACATTTGTGTGTCAAATTTTGCATCCGTATTTACATAAAGGGTTTCCAGTGTTATGTAACTGTAATTTTTGGGACCGTTAGGCTCATTCACTCTCAGACCAGAAGTCGCTACTGGAAGGGCACACCATAGGCAGTGGGACCACCGGCACTCTCTGCTACTAGCAAAGGGTTATCACACAGACTTTATGCTTTAATAAAATAAATCATATCAGGTCAGCTTGAACTTTGGGATGACTGGTTCTATAAGAGACTAAATTGTCTAGAAGAAGGAGATATATTTACCAAGTTTGCAAAAAATGTCCAGAGGGCAAACACTGTTAAAAGGTCCCGTGTTTGAAAAGCAATATTTGCCTTTGCAAGTTTATTGTTCTTGGTTTGGGACAGTCAGCATACACAATAAATATAAAAAGCCATTTATTTTACTTCTGACCTTGAGGACGAAAGCTGAATTCAATAGTTACTGCTTGACATTCTCATCCGAATCAGACCACGAAGCCATTATCGCCCTTCTCTGCCAAGAGCAATTCACCCCGAGATCTTGTTTAAAAACAATTTGATTTTATTTCCGAGTGTTCCACTTAATTCCGTTCCTCGGAGGAAGAAAACAGCTGTGAGATTATTAAGGTTAAACTAAGCTTACAGACATGGGATCCGTGTGAAGGTATTAAAAATTCACAGCGCAATGGTTTAGGTAGTTAGACGTTAAGTTGGAAGAAATATTGGGACAATTAGACGTTAAAATTCTTAGTATTTCAAAAACAGCACCACCGGAGAGCATGAAAAGAATTGAGAAAACACAATAGCACTTTTCGCAAGCTTGTAATTAACGCAATACAAATAAATGTGTTTTTAATAATAATAATACCGTAATAATAAAAAAAATTGTATAGTTAAACAGATGCAGCTAATAATGGAACAGCAAAAAGCTAAAGTGTATCCTTTTTTAAAAATGTTCTTTCGGTTCGGGATGAAGTTAGAATTTGCCGCTAGGTTGGTGGTAAATCTCCAACAACTTTTGGCTGAAATGCTTGCAAATTCGCCAGTAGACATAAGAAACATCCTATAATACACAATAATTTCCCTGGTCAGCAAGTGCCAATAATTTTGAAGGAATTGGTAACCAAAGTCCCCTTTACTATAAGGACTTGTTCACACTTGTGGTTTGGGGTTTGTGGTACAACCCCACAGGAGCCGTGCTTTTACCACCCATCAACCGCTACCCCCTTTAGCTGCAGAGGTCAGGGGTCTACACATGCCATGGGCAAGATGTTTTGCTTGGCAGCTACATCACAGCAATGCATGGAATACATGTGTTGGAATGTGCTGCTATTCAATGCTATGTGCAACCCAATGCGCATATACAGTACACCCCAACAAACCTGGGCTATAGCACACCACAATACACAAATGTGATTGCTCTATGCATTGCAGTGTATTGTGTTACAGAGCAGGACTTAATATGTATGCTATGAGGTCCAATAATAGCCCAATAAAAATTATTAATTCAAAATGAATGGGCCACCATGCATGAACCGCTGAAGAACACCGCTTTATGTCATAGAGGGCCTTCAAAGTATTTTGGAGGCATAATGTTAGCACTTCCATCTAGCAGCACTAGGGTCATCGGTTCAAATCCCAACCTCATCACAGCCTGCAAGGAGTTTGCATGTTTTCCCTTCCCCTGCATGAATTTCCTCTGGTTACTCTGGTCCCCCCCACACTTTAAAGACATGTTGGGTTAATTGGCTCCTGTCTAAACTGGCCCTAGTATGCATATATTCATGTGAGTCATGGACCTTAGAATGTAAGCTCCTTGAGGGCTGGGACTGGTAGGAGTGTACAATATTTATGTAGCTCTGTCCCTGAAATAGTCACTGATTTGTGTCCCACGTTCTTTTCCCTTTGTGTAGCAGCCTTGAGGTTGTATTTTTTCAGGTTTATTGCAGAGTAACTTTGATGGGCTTATGGAGGCCGTGGGATTCTCTTGAATACTGAACAGGACTGTAAGGACACTCTTCCCTTTGTAGCTCCTTCTCAGAACAGTCCCTTGACCAGTAGGAAAATGAAGTGGACAGCACTGGAACGCCGTAAGCAATGTTCCAGGCTAGGCAAACCTTAATACTAGTGCACCAGATGTTGACAGCAGCAACAGCCACTAGATTCCCCCTCTCAGGTCTGTACTCACCATGTCCCTGGGACTTGGATGTCTTCCTCAAGACTCAGGCAGGCAATTTCCTCAGTGAGCCTCCAGACTGGATCCTTGGTGATACCTCTCTTTTAGCTCTCTATGCACAGCTGGGACCTTAATGAGAGCAGCAGGATCTTCAGCTGAACTGCCAGGAAGGACAGCAGCCCATTTGGCTGGGAATCTCCCCTTCTAGGAAAGAACACTGCACTACCAGGCTCTAGACTATTCAGTCAATTGTTGAATCCAATATTGGGATTTTAAAGGCAACCAATGAAATCAATATATTCCTTTATTTATATACATACATCTTTATTTCCAAAGCCTTTAAAACATGTTAAGACCCAATAGAAAATATCAATAATTGCAATTTAGACAATGCAGAAAAAAGTTTACGAGAGTTATATATATATATATATATATATATATATATATATATATATATATATATATATATATGCTGGGTGGTATTCCCAAGAGCATTGCCTATTACATAGCTATAAAGTTCTCCATTACAGCTTGCCAAATGGAACAATTAACTGTACAATATTTAGAGATTATGACAACCTCTTGCCCCTAACAGAGTGAACTACCTTCATTTGTAGGCTCCAGACTATTTATACACTTTCCCATCCACCATCTGGGCAATTTCCCCAGGGATTGGCTGGAGTTGCATAAATATTCAGCTGCTTATTTGATTCTCACATCCACTTTATTCTGGAAGTCTTCAGAAGGCACACTTCCTTTTTAGGGAAGTGATCAAACTTGCAGCGTACAGAGCCCAGAGCAGACCAAAGCAATCAGATGCCACTCTGCTAATTACAGTGGAGCCACAAGAACTAAATCTACCTAATCCTTGCTACCAGCCTATCTAGGAGGATGCTACATATATAAAAAATAACGTTACTTGGCATCCCATTGTATTCAGTGGGCCTGTTTTCAGTGGGCCTGGTTCACATACAGTATATGCAACAGTGGCATCATGAAAAAAAAAGTATTTGTGGGTTGGTGATCCTTCCTAGGACATTGGTGGATGCAAACCATTCAGCAATGTTCACTAATAAAACAAAATCAAAACCAAGACGAGAGCTCTTATAGTGGAGTAAATATATAATGTTTTTAGAAGTGTGATGAATTGACAAAGATGAAAAGCACTCCCATTTGGTGAGGTTGGGAGCAGTGGCAGCCCATCCATACAGGACGCAGGGGCGACGCCCCCCCTAATCCATGCGCCTGGCCCCTAATCTACATGCAGGGTGCCAGATGCATGGATTCCAATGGGGGTTTTGTTTTTTATAGAAGCACATGATTAGATTCTGAGGCCACCCAGTTGTGTGACAATATCAAATTAATATTCGCTGTTGTCTTCCTGATTCTCCTCCCGGGCAAATCAGGAAGCGGGTCCTGAGACCCGTCACCCGATTGCCCGAAAAGAGAAGCGATCCTATTGGCCGCCTAGGAGGAGGGAGGAGGAAATGTACGGTGGAATCCATCATGATGCAGAGGAGGAGAAGATGCAGGGGAAGCTTCCACCCGGAGGAAGTGCTGCCTGTGACCTAGATGGGGTAAGTGCGGAGCTGGTGACCGACTGACCGGGGGGGTGTATATAAAAATATGCCACTGGTTGCGTGTAACCATGGTAGATACAACCTTCCAGTTTGGCATGCTTGATGCCTCTGAGGGGCCCAACCCTAGGTTCTCAGGGTGGGTGGAGAGAAAAAAAACTCCAAGGCAGAGGCACCCTTGGTAGTGTAGGGTGGTTATCTTGAGCTTGATGGGACTAAAAGATCTTTATGGGATTTGTATATTACAGACCTATGTGAAATTTCATATAAACGAATGAAGTGGCATATTAGCCTTGAAACGCATCTTTGGTGCTGCAAATAAATGTCTATTTAATACTTATGATGACTGTGTCCTTTTTATGACCACTATCCCATACTACCCTGTCCCTGCCTCAAAAACCCCTGAGGGCTTTTTTCTCTCCCGTCACGGAATCATGAAAAAAAGTTCTAGTTCTGTTTTTTTTTTTATCTGCTGATGTGCATGGAGGGGCCATAGATGTCAATTGGAGTGCATGAAATTGCATGATACAGTTGGTTTTATTAAGGTTCATCAAGTCACATGAAGGTTTGTGAAATGTGACTGAAATATTTTTATGGGATTTGTATAATACAGACCTCTGTGAAACACTGCTCTTACGTACCTGATTGAAGGCCAATGTGATGAGGGCTTCCCTTGTGTCTAAGATCTGAGCATTTCCTGGAGGTGAGAGCAGGGAATACAGGGCTCAAAGAAGCACGGGTTGCCTGCTGGAGACTGCATGTGGTGACGTCTGGCTGGCAGGTTGCTGGACAGGGCTTCCTGGTAGTTAGTTGTAGTATTGGAACCCAAGTGGTGAGACAGGCCCAGAACAGCAACAGGGGTTGGGTATTACCCATGGCAAGTAGAAGGTCAGGGGGCAGAGCAGAACTGAAGCGGTAACATACACGGATGATTAAGCAGACGTGGTGGCAAGTATGTAGTCAAGGCCAGGTCATGCACAGGAGCCAGATGTGAGGATGAGAGAGTTTTCAGAAGGGCAGGGTCATATATGGATGGTCAGAGGAGGTAGCGTCTGTAGGAGCGAGCTGAGGCCAGAAACAGGAATCAGACAGAAGACAGGTCCAGAAGCAAGCCAGGTCTGTAACAGGAAGTCCACGAAGCACAGGAAACACAGGAACAAGAGCACTGGGGAGTCGAAGATCAACCATCAATCTCTGAAGGCTGCTGTCCTTTATAGAGGGCGCGTCTGGTGCCGGTCTTGGATGAGGGCATGCACAGGCATTCACCTGTGCACATCCCTGCCTTGGCACATGTCAGGGCATTTGTAATGCATCCTTGCGCATTCCCTATGTGACTGTGTGCATTTCTGTACAGACAAGCACACCAATGCAAGGTATTGGCAATGGTACCAGGTCTCAGCTTTGGCACGTGCGTGCCTTTGATACGAGTAGCATTCTGACAGCTGCATAAACTGATGAAGTGACACAGTAGCCATAAATCACATCTTTGGCATTACCAATAAATGTCTATTCCACACTTCTGATGATATTGACCTTTCCATGGCCACCACTTCACACCACCAAGCGCAACTCTGCCTGTCCCGGGGGGGTTCTCTCTAAGCACGGTATCATAGAAAAAAGTTCAAGTACTTTTTTTTTTTAATTTGTCTTGATTTGCGTTGAGGGGCCAAAGGTAGCCAATTTGAGTGCATAAAAATGCATAGTTAATGAGAACGGCTTCTAGGAACAGGCCATGTGCTCTTGGCCTAGATAGATTTAGAAAATGGCCTCTCACACTTCTCTAGATGCTAAGCAAATAATCTGAGCATGGAAACGCACATAAACTCATGAAAATGCACATGAAAAAATGCATGAAAATAGAAGCCCATTGGTGTGAGGCCAGCCTTAAAGTCTTTGTTTATTTTAATCCCATTGTAAAGTGTAACAGTAATTATGTTATATGACCAGATGACAGTCCTAACAGAATTATTTTATATATGATGATTCAAGCGCTCCCATTATAAGTCTGTTTCTTTAATCATTTGCAAACAATAAACAGAGAAAATACTAATTACAACTTTTATGACTTCTCAATGCTCCTTTTTCAGTTTCATTTTCCTGTTTAAGCAAGTTTTGGAAATTCTTGCGTCTGTTGGATGCCATCCCTCCGGGGCGCTGATAGCTCAAAAACCGCCGTGCTTTCTTCTTTATTACTCCTCCAAGGAGACGTAAAGCCTTGTACAAATAACGTTACACAATATATGAAATAAAGTGACG
The DNA here is from genome assembly GCF_037356315.1 of Lithobates pipiens. Taxonomy (NCBI): domain Eukaryota; kingdom Metazoa; phylum Chordata; class Amphibia; order Anura; family Ranidae; genus Lithobates; species Lithobates pipiens. The sequence goes on along the minus strand of NW_027507764.1, from coordinate 559,994,964 downwards.
CTCGGGCATTAATAATGGATGGCCGCACTGTGGCGAAAATCTAAAGGTTTAATTAGTGATCCCATGTTGCACTGTGATTTACTTAATCAGGGTTTAATACATTTTTAATGCATTAATATTCCGCTTGCAATTACATTCTTCTGTGATAGACCATTAGTAACAATCTGTAAAACCAATTAAAAAGTGGAGTTAGCCGCACACCAAAAAAAAAAAAAATTTGCAGCATTTGGTAACTACTTAAACTGTATTTCCACTCTTGAGAAAACTGCACTATATTTTTTAATGTGCTCCTATTCACACAACATACCAGAAAAAGAAATGATTAAAAAAAAACGTAACTTTTAGATGTGTCTAAGGAGAAGGTGTCATGGCTGATTGTATTATGCCGCGTACACACGACCGGTTTTTCCATCAGAATAAACTCTGACGGTCTTTCCGACAGAGTTCTGCTGAAACGGGCTTGCCTACACACGATCACACCAAAGTCCATTTGTTTAGAACACGATGACGTACGACGGGACTAGAAAAATGAAGTTCAATAGCCAGTAGCCAATAGCTGCCCTTGCGTAGTTTTTGGTCCATCGGAACAGCATGCAGACGAACGGTTTTCCCGATAGGAATTGATTCCGTCGGAAAGATTTAAAACATGTTCTATTTCTAGGTCCGTCAGAATTTTTTTTTTTTAAAGTCAGATGAAGCCCACACATGATCAGAATATCCGATGAAATGATTCCGTCTGACCTTTTCTGAGGGAAAGTCCGGGCATGTGTACGCGGCATAAGAATTTCTGCCACAAGAATTTAAATTGAAGAGCCACACCACTGCAGAAAGAACTTTAGTCCGTTAACCACTTGCCACTCAAGCTAATTCTTACACTTCTCTTCTACATGTAAAAATCTGCATTTTTTTGGTAGCAAATTATTCAGAACTAGGGATGGCCAAACGGTTCGGCCGGCGGTCGTTTTGCGGCGAATTTCGGCTGTTCGCGGACTATTGCCGCCGTTTGCCCGGCGGACTTCCGTGTTTACTGTGTAAAAGAACTTTGACCTATGATGACACATCCATCATGTGGTACAGGACAGCCAATTGAGACATTACAGCACATGGACACTTGGACATTCCCCCTAACTTATAAATTGACCCGATCCGGCGGCCATTTTACATTCTTTCTTCTGTCACTATAGGGAGAGGTTGCTGTGTGGAGCAGGGAGAGACTTCAGTGACCCAAATCGCTAGCTATTAGGCCCACAAAAGTTCTTTTAAGGACTGGTATCATGGAATAGGTGTTAGGTGTAGTTCAGGATATAGGTTTGAGGCACTGCTGTGCTAGTGATTGTTGCAGCAGCCTGAGTGTCTTTTGTCAGTATAGAGAAAGGGACGGGATGCTGTGTGCAGCAGGGACAGTCAGTTTAATCATTAGCTGTTACTATTAGGTCCACAAAAGTCCTTTTCAGGACTGGTATGGTAAAGTAGTACAGGATATAGTTTTGAGTGCTATTCAAGTTATTGTTCCAGCAGCCTGTGTTTTGTCAGTTTAAATAGGGACAGGCAGGAAGCTGTGTGTAGCAGTGAGGGACAGTCAGTTTAATCAGTAGCTGTTACTATTAGGTCCACAAAGGTTCTTTTCAGGACTGGTATGGTAATAGGCTTGTACACGTATAATATTCTTTCTTCCAAATATAGAAAGAATATTATACTTGACTGTTGCCCTTCTGCTGCAGTAGTCCTTTATGAGTATAGGGACTGAGGTACAGTCTGCTAATCCTTCACAACCTACTAGTTCCACAAAGGTCCTTATAAGGACTGGTAAGGTCTAGGGTACTACAGTACATAGGGTTGAGTGAGGTACAGTCTGCTATTCCTTAAAGGACTGGTATAGGTCCACAATATATAGGGTTGAGGTGCACTACTGCTGACTGCTGCCCTTCTGCTGCAGCAGTCCTTTATCAGTATAGGAACTGAGGTACAGTCTGCTAATCCTTCACAACCTACTAGTTCCACAAAGGTCCTTATAAGGACTGGTAAGGTCTAGGGTACTACAGTACATAGGGTTGAGTGAGGTACAGTCTGCTATTCCTTAAGGACTGGTATAGGTCCACAATATATAGGGTTGAGGTGCACTACTGCTGACTGCTGCCCTTCTGCTGCAGCAGTCCTTTATCAGTATAGGGACTGAGGTACAGTCTGCTAATCATTCACAACCTACTAGTTCCACAAAGGTCCTTTAAGGTCTGGTAAGGTCTAGGGTACTACAGTACATAGGGTTGAGAGAGGTACAGTCTGCTATTCCTTAAGGACTGGTATAGGTCCACAATACATAGGGTTGATGTGCACTACTGCTGACTGCTGCCCTTCTGCTGCAGCAGTCCTTTATCAGTATAAGGACTGAGGTACAGTCTGCTAATCATTCACAACCTACTAGTTCCACAAAGGTCCTTATAAGGACTGGTAAGGTCTAGGGTACTACAGTACATAGGGTTGAGTGAGGTACAGTCTGCTATTCCTTCAGGACTGGTATAGGTCCACAATATATAGGGTTGAGGTGCACTACTGCTGACTGCTGCCCTATTCTGCAGCAGTCCTTTATCAGTATGTGCACCCCCAAAGACACTACCACCAACAACACCACCACCACATACCTTCCGCTTGAGTCACATGAATTATTTTCCGATCCATATCAAGACATTTCTGATGCGCAGCCACTCTTGGTATTGGATCAGGAAGAGGAGGTAGCAACAACCGCCACTCAGCAGTCTGACGACAGTACCCAGATCAGCCCAAGGAGGAGGTTGGTCCCCGGTGTTGCTGCCTACTCCGAGATCTCTACTTATAGCGGTGGGGAAGGTGACGTTGATGATGACGTGTCTAGTGATGTCACGTGGGTGCCCACAAGAGAGGAAGAGGAGGGGAGTTCAGAGGAGATATGGACCAGCAGATAGGGAGGAGAAGCAGGAATAACTTACATTGCACAGGAGGGACAAAGCAGACTGCTAATGTATCAGGAGCGAGTCATCGACCATGTACGGTCACATCTGGCGCTCCCAGGACGCCGGCACATGGCTCCGCAGTGTGGGCTTTTTTTAACGTGTCCGCTGCTGACAATAGCGTTGCCATCTGCAATCTTTGCAGTCAACGCATTAGTCGCGGTAAGCCCAACACTCACCTAGGGACGACCGCCTTAAGAAGGCACACGAGCAGCGCGGATGCCAATAAAAAAAGCTACAGCGCGGACGCCAATTGCCGGGAGGGTGTCCCTGGACGTCCTCCTGTTTACTTCCGCAATGCGGGCTCCCGGGAGCGTGCATCGGGGAAGTTCTGTGCTGGCCGTGTCCCTTGGACACAGCCAGTCACAGATCGCTGTAAATGGCCAATGACAGCGGCTGTTTACAGGATGATCGGCGTGTCCAATGGGAGATGATCTCATATGTAAACATATGAGATCATCTCTCATCGCCGGCTCTCCCTCCTCACACAGAGACAGTGTGTGAAGAGGGAGAGATGAATCGCTGCAGCCTGTGAGTGTAAAAAAAAAAAGAAAATACAGTGCCCACAATAACTGTTAGCGCCATCTCTCCCCAGTGCCATCTGTCCACACTGCCACCTGTCCCCACTGCCACTTGTTGTCAGTGCCATCTGTCCCCAGTGCCACCTGTTGTCAGTGCCATTTGTCCAAAGTGCCACCTGTCAGTGCCACCTGTCCCCAGTGCCACGTATAAGTGCCATTTGTCATCAGTGCCACGTATAAGTGCCAACTGTCATCGGTGCCACATCAGTGCCACGTGTCATCAGTTCCACATAGTGTCATCTGTCATAAGTGCCACGTATCAGTGCCATCTGTCATCAGTGCCATCTGTCATCAGTGCCACGTGCCATCTGTTATCAGTGTTACGTGTCATCAATGTCACGTATCAGTGCTGCCATCAGTGCCACGTATTAGTGCCATCTGTCATCAGTGCCATGTATTAGTGCCATCTGTCATCAGTGCCACGTATTAGTGCCACGTGTCATCAGTGCCATGTATAAGTGCCATCTGTCATCAGTGCCACATATTAGTGCCATCTGTTATCAGTGTCACGTATTAGTGGCATCTGTCATCAGTGCCACATCAGTGTCACGTGTCATCAGTGCCACGTATCAGTGCCATCTGTCATCAGTGCCACGTCAGTGTCACGTGTCATTGTCCTGGTGCTCCAGGGCCTTCAAAAGTGCCAACTGTCATCGGTGCCACATCAGTGCCACGTGTCATCAGTGCCACATAGTGTCATCTGTCATAAGTGGCACGTATCAGTGCCATCTGTCATCAGTGCCATCTGTCATCAGTGCCACGTGTCAGTGTCACTTGCATCTGTTATCAGTGTCACGTGTCATCAATGTCACGTATCAGTGCTGTCATCAGTGCCACGTATTAGTGTCATCTGTCATCAGTGCCATGTATTAGTGCCATCTGTCATCAGTGCCACGTATTAGTGCCACGTGTCATCAGTGCCATGTATAAGGGCCATCTGTCATCAGTGCCACATATTAGTGCCATCTGTTATCAGTGTCACGTATTAGTGGCATCTGTCATCAGTGCCACATCAGTGTCACGTGTCATCAGTGCCACGTATCAGTACCATCTGTCATCAGTGCCACGTCAGTGTCACGTGTCATTGTCCTGGTGCTCCAGGGCCTTCAAAAGTGTAATAGGTAGTAAACAAGTTAGATGTGTAATTTATGCTCCTAGAATAGAACACGTGATGGCGATCCCTGCATGTTGGGCCTCTCTTTGTGGCCAGACTGTGGAAAAGTCCCACACATGTGGTATCGTAATACTCAGAAGGAGTAGCAGAATGTATTTTGGGGTGTCATTTGTGGTATACACATGCCATGTGAGAGAAATAACTTATTACAATGACAATTTTGTGGGGAAAAAAATCTTCATTTGCAAAGAATTGTGGGAAAAAATGACATCAAAAAGCTCACCATGCCTCTTACTAAATACCTTGGAATGTCTACTTTCAAAAAATGGGTAATTTGGGGGATATTTGTACTTTCCAGGCTTGTTCCGGTCGCAACAAATGAGATAGGCCACCAGTACATCAGGTGTGATCAATTTTTTTATGATTTGCACCACAGATTGTAGACTCTCTAACTTTCATAAAGACCAAATAATATCCACTAATTTGTGTTATTTTTACCAAAGATATGTAGCAGTATAAATTGTGGCCAAAATGTATGAAGAAAATTAATAATTAGCAAATTTTTAAAACAAACAAAGAAAAATGCGTTTTTTTTTTCAAAATTTTCATTCTTTTTTCATTTATATCGCAAAAATAAAAAAGGCTGAGGTGATCAAATACCACCAAAAGAAAGCTCTATTTGTGGGAAAAAAAGGACAAAAAATGTATTTGGGTATATGTTGCATGACTGAGCAATTGTCATTCAAAGTGTGAGAGCACCGAAAGCTGAAAATTGGTCTGGGCAGGACCTGTAGGCAAGTGATTAAGCTGTGCAGGTTTTTTTTTGTTTTTTTTCACTTTCAGGGTGATAAGGCTGTGGAACGCTCTTCCATAATTGGCGGTGGCAGCAGACAGTATGGTTATATTTAAAAGACCCTTGGATGTGCACGTTAATGAACACAACATACAGGGATATATGAAACAATTATAATTGTACATCTACACAGGTTGAACTGGATGGACTATTGTCTTTATTAAACCTTACCTACTATGTAACAAATTAATTAGCACTACAAAATGATACTTGGCTCTATATTCTCTAAAAGGGGCCATACTGGGAGCTGGGTAGAGGCTAGAACCAAGGGTCAGGCCTGGGTCAGTGCTCGGGGCAGCAAAGTGACTTAGAAGGGGAAGTTCCTACACCTATTCTCTGAAAACAAAAGCCCCAATTAGGACAGTTTTCAAATCTAGTTTAGTCATTATCTACAGCTGATAACGAAGAACTGTGAACACAATACAGACAGGGTGAATTATGTTAAACATTACCACAGTCCTCTTCTACACATTACAAAGCAGGAAGAACATGCAAGGATTTCTAAGCAAGTGAAAAGCACTTAAAAAAAAAAAAAAGGCAATATGTATTCATGTATTTATTTTAAGTTATGCTAAATGAATGGGAACATGTAGCTAATATAAAGTAGGTGTTATCCCAATTTAGCTGCAAACGTGGAAATACACTTTAAACAAAGTAAGGGGATAATTAAAAAAAAAAAGCAACAATATGACTGCAATGGAGACCTGTGCATTTTGGCACTACAACTACCCCCTGCAGTGGCCGCTGTAGGTGGAGAAAGTAGGAGGACTAGGTGTATAGAAAGCATGCAAGTATATGAGGTTACCGATGGCTGGTCAAAGAAATACTGCATACAAGAGAAACACGTGTCCATGATCGTAGGGGTGGTGGTTGTGGTGCTCTTAGCTGTAGGATTTGGGGCAGGTCTCACACAATCAGAGGCATGTAAAACTAATAATGGTGGTTACGTCACGATCAGACTTTCTACTTCTTCCTTTACAGCAACCACTACCTTTACTATCATCACTATTACCACTGCCACACCAGGTTCCCAGGCTTGCTCAGTTCACACATATCTAAACCCCCCCAAAAAAACAGAAATGTGATATATTGCAGCTTACCAATCCTTAAAGCTCAAGCAAAAAAAAAATTAAAATTCGCATGCAGTGGGGTTGTGCCCACACTGCATGAGTCAACTGTTTGTTTTGTCTAGGGGTGAGAAAAAAATCTTATACTCACCCAATCCTTTATTTTATCGTAAAACATTACAGTGGTGGACTATTCCTGGTCTATGGGCTTGATGACATCAGGAACAGCCCACAACTCAAGACCACTGGAGTATGGAAGTGCTGGGCCAGTCTGGTCCGGGGTGGATCGGAGGTCCACAAAGACATGGAAGAACGAATTTGGGGTGGAGGAACTTGACAGACCTGCACCTGACCTCAACCTGATAGAAGGCCTTTGGGATGAATTAGAGCAGAGACTGCAAGCCAGGACTTCTTGCCCAACATCAGTGCCTGACCTCACAAATGTGCTTCTAGAAGAATGGGCAAACATTCCCATAGACACACTCCTAAACTTTGTGGACAGCCTTTCCAGAAGAGTTGAAGCTGTTATAGCTGCAAAGGGTGGGCCAACTCAATACTGAACCCTACGGACTAAGACTGGGATGTTAATAAAGTTCATGTGCATGAAATAGGCCGGTGTCCCAATACTTTTGGCAATATAGTGTATATTTAATTAGACCTCATAGTGTTCTTTGGTTTTATTTTATTTGTTAATTTGCTAGGTACAGTATGGGTCACTTTGTTTTTTGCTTTTTGTTTTGTTTTTTCCATTTATGAAAAAAACTGTAAAATAATGAAGCTAATAAATACTTAATAATAATTAATAATGATGATAAATAACGCGGCTGTTTTTTGGATCAGGAATCAGGCCAAAATAATTGTTTTAAGCCCCTTGTCCCTTTACAAATTAACCAAAACTCCACAAATTTACCTTACCCCAAATGCTGAACTTTTGAAATTTCACCAAAATTAAACCCCTTGTCCCCTTAAAAATTAACCAAAACCCCACAAATTTGCCTTATCGAAAATGGCAAAATTTCACCAAAAATTAAGCCCCTTGTCCCCTTGAAAATGAACCAAAACCCCATAAATTTGCCTTATCCAAAATGCTGACATTTCACCAAAATTAAGCCCCTTGCCCTCTTAAAGATTAATAAAAACTGTACAAATTTGCCTTATTCAAAAAAATGCAGAAATCATACCGAAATTAAGCTCCTTGCCCTTTTAAAAATGAACAAAAAAAAGGTACAAATTTGCCTCATCCTAAATGCCGAAATTTCACCATAATTAAGCCCCTTGTCCCCTTAAAACTTAACCAAAACCCCAAAAATTTGCCTTATCCAAAATGCTGACATTTCACCAAAATTAAGCCCCTTGCCCTCTTAAAAATGAATAAGAACTGTACAAATTTGCCTTATCCAAAATGCCGAAATCATACCAAAAATTAAGCCCCTTGTTCCCTTAAAAATTAACAAAAAAATTACAAATTTGCCTTATCCAAAATCCTGAAATTTTACCATAATTAAGCCCCTTGTCCCCTTAAAAATTAACAAAAATCGTACAAATTTGCCTTATCCAAAATGCCAAAATTTCACCATAATTAAGCCCCTTGTCCCCGGAAAAATTAACAAAATCCCACAAATTTGCCTTATCCAAAATATCACCAAAATTAAGCCCCATGCCCCCTTAAAAATGAACAAAAAAAGCCTACAAATTTTCCTTATGCAAAAATGCAGAATTTTCACCAAAATCTGCAAATCTTCACTGAATCCACTTCTCTCAATTTTGCTTATCCCCAACTGACCATGGAAGATTTCTTCAGGAAAATTGGAGTTACTCTTTAAATGATCCCTGGGGTATAATACTCTAGCCTTGGTTTCAATGGCTCTATCTATACATGTGTTGAGTAATTGATTGATAGTTTGATTGTTTGCGCTCTTCTGGGAATTTCTGTGTGGCTTCATATATGTTATTCCAGCCATGCATAGCCTTTAATCATATGGTGTCCTCGTAGGGAAAAAAGGTTAATTGAATTGTCCGCTGATGACTCCATGATTGATCTCCAGACCGGAGCCAGATTCAAGGTCATGGAAGTGAATATTTGTATGCCTGATTGAGGCGCAGATCATCACCACAGCAATCAATTGAAAGACAGAGAGCTGTATAGGGATCCTAAGTGTTCACTATTGATTGGGATGGGAGCAGCCAATTTATCAGCCAGCCAATCATCTCTTCACGGCAGCCCTGGGAGGCATTTCTGGTCATTGTTACTATGTAAAACATTTTAAACGATTTAGTATTTTCAGTGTATATGCATTTAACAATATTAATATAACATTTACTTAAAAGTAATTTTAGTAAGTCAGCAAAAGGTCATCCTCCATATCCTCAGTGCATTTTTTTTTTTTAACTGTTTTTTTTTTTAACTGTTTTGCTGATAAACCACTTTTTATATTTTTCACACACATTAAAATGTACATTTCAGTCCTCAAAATGACTTAAACCCGACCCCCCAAAAAAAGTTATATATTTTCTGAAGGCAGAGAAGCAGTATAATAAAAGGACTGCAATAAATTTACTAAAGTTACTTTTATTGCACACAAGGACAACATTAACACCAATGTTTGTACAATGCAAAAAAAAAAAAGGGAATTTGTGACAAGTAAACTAAGCTCAATATCTCAAGCCTCAAAATGTGTGTACTTCCGTGACATGCCCAAAAAATAAAAAATACAATACCCAAAATCAGACATAGATGATGCTTTAAAAAAATCAGCTCATCAATTTAGAGATATCCATAAATTACAGCCCCGGAATTATTTCTTCTTCTGGCTAGGTGTGAGATTCCAATTAGCTAAATGGGCGAATCTTGGCTAAAAGTTGCACGAATCTCATGTAAAAATCTAATTAAGAAAAGTCCAAGGGTGGGATGCTTTAGGCACCAAAAAAACCCCCACAAATATGAAAACAAATACATTTTATTCAACATTCCATAAAACAAAGATAAAACCACAAGGCTGATTAGAGAGTTGGATAATAATATCAAAAAAAAAATCACATATCAATACACGTTACCAAGTATGTTTATACATTCTTTATAACCAGTCAGACTTTGAACGATTGTTACATCGTTACATTCTAGGCTGACCATTTGTATCTTGTTAATTGTCAATGTAAGTCATTGTTGGATTTTCCTCCAATGTTAAAGTAACATAAAATTTTCAGTTTTTTTTTTCCTTTTAAAATAACAATACTTACCGTATATACTCAAGTATAAGCCGACTCGAATATAAGCTGAGGCACCTAATTTTACCACGAAAATCTGGGAAAATTTATTGACTTGAGTATAAGCCTAGGGCGGGAAACGCAGAAGCTACTGGTACACAGTGCCCATCTGCAGCCTCACTGTGCCCATCTACAGTCTCACTGTGCCCATTTGCAGCCTCACTGTATCCATCTGCAGCCTCACTGTGCCCATCTGTATCATTAGTGCCCATCTGCAGCCTCACTGTGCCCATCTGCAGCCTCATTGTGCCTATCTGCAGCCTCACTGTACCCATTTTCAGCCTCACTGTATCCATCTGCAGCCTCACTGTATCCATCTGCAGCCTCACTGTGACCATCTGCAGCCTCACTGTGCCCACCTGTATCATCAGTGCCCATCTGCAGCCTCACTGTGCCCATCTGTATCATCAGTGCCCATCTGCAGCCTCACTGTGCCCATCTGCAGCCTCATTGTGCCCATTTCCAGCTTCACTGTGCCCATCTGCAGCCTCACTGTGCCCATCTGCAGCCTCACTGTGCCCACCTGTATCATCAGTGCCCATCTGCAGCCTCACTGTGCCCACCTGTATCATCAGTGCCCATCTGCAGCCTCACTGTGCCCATCTGCAGCCTCATTGTGCCCATCTGCAGCCTCACTGTACCCATTTGCAGCCTCACTGTGCCCATTTGCAGCCACACTGTGCCCATCTGCAGCCTCACTGTGCCCACCTGTACCTTTGATTACAAACAGCAGGTGTCTCCCACTGTGTCATGCAACTGCAGTCTTAATTGTTCAGCAGCCATCCATTGTAACAAAACTCCTCCTTGTCCGTAATAAACGGAGCACTGATTCAGTTTCCCAGCATTGTATCAGTGTTCCGTCAATAAAGGATGTGAAGGAAAAGGGGCTTTGTTATAGTGGATGGCCGCCGAACAGTTAAGACTGCATGACACAGTGGCAGACCCTCACTCGAGTATAAGCTAAGGGGGGCCTTTTCAGCATAAAAAATGTGCTGAAAAAGTTGGCTTATACACGAGTATATACGGTACCTGCTCTGTGCAATAGTATTGCACAGAGCAGCCCTGATCCTCCTCTTCTGGGACCCATCGGTGCTGCTCCTGGCTCCTCCTCTTCAGTGAGGGCCCCCATTGGAAGCCACATTTGTGTGGGCTAGCTCCTGAGCTGCCTTGTATGCATCCATTGACACAGATAGGAAGGCTTGACCCTGCCCCCTGCTTGCCAACGTTTCCCACTGTCTGTGCAGCGAGCCGGCACAAAGCCGAGAGAGCCGCGGCTCTCATGCACATCACTGGATCAGGATTGGACTCGGGTAAGTATAAGGGGGGCTGGGAAAACACATGCAGAAGAGAAGGTTTTTTACTTTAATGCATAGAATGCATTATGAGTAACTTCACTTTTGTTAAGAAAAAAACATTCCCCTCTGGCTGATGATCTTTGCACATTGCAAGAATTTTAACAAACTTTGTTGCAGATCCCTATCTTTTGTTATTCTGAAGAACTCCCTGTGTGTTTGTCTGTGTCTATGTGGTAAGTGAATCTAATGGGAGTGGTTTCATAATTATCAATCAGCTGCTGCACCTGCAGGGCTCTAATAAGGAAAATTGTAGGGTCTGCATCCCTTTAGATATGATTTCCTATTGGGAGTATCTTACCAAAAATGAATTTTTTGTTGCAGGGGATGCCTAAATTCTGACTTGTATCTTAGTGCAGATTTCTGGGAAAATCAGTGAGCCAATCACACAAGCTTTTGTGGGCACCACTGCCCAGCGGGGGAGCCAATCAATGGATGACGGGGACTAGATGTCCGACGCCCACCGGCGATCGTTCTCCGCAGTGACAGAATGGAATTTTGCCTTGTTTACACAGGCAAATCCCTGTTCTGACATGGGAGATCACACAGATCCTGTCTTTCTGCTATGCAGGAAGACAGATCTGTGTGTTTCCCCGGTCAGTCCATCATACAGTTAGAACACAAATAACCCCTTGATCGCCCTTGATGTTATACCCTTCCCTGCCAGTGTCATTAGTACAATAACAGGGCATATTCTTAGCACTGATTGCTGTAATAATGTCACTGATTCCCAAAAAAGTGTCAAAAATGTCAGTTAGGTTAGTTAGGTCAGTTAGTTATTTATTAAATAATAAAAATGCCATAAATCTATTCCCTATTTTGTAGACGCGATAACTTCTGCCCAAACCAATCAATATACGCTTATTGCAATTTTTTTACCAAAAATATGTAGCAGAATACATATCGGCCTTAACTGATAAATAAATTCATTTTTTATTTAGATTTTGTTTGGGTACAGTGTCACACGACCGCGTAATTGTCAGTTAAACCGACACAGTGCCGTATCACAAAAAATGGCCTGGTCAGCGAGTGGGTAAATCCTTCCGGTGCTGAAGTGGTTAAGGTAAAAAAAAAAAAACTAAGCCTTTACAACTATGTGCTACTACTACTGTACAGTATATTTGTTATATGTTTTTTGATGATATTTATATTATATATATTACGAGGTCACCACCCATCTTTCCCTGATGAAGATTCTCTTGAAATTGGAACGTGTTGGGTCCACGTGTAACAATCAGTCAAAATCTGATTGGTTGTAAAGAATGTATAAGCATGCTTTGTGACATGTGTGACATTTTCTTTTTGATTGTATCTTATATATTGGGAATGTAGCACCTTGGACTATATAAGACTTTATTGTAACTCGTGTTAAAATATTTATAAATAGGTCCCTTTTTTGTGTATTTGATCAGTATGTTTGTCACTTAAAAAAATATTTCTCGTTTTTTTCCCCCACATTAAACATTAAAAAAGAAGACTGTAAGAGTCCAGGGCTTACTATACATGCACCAATGGTGCGTTGCCACAAGAGGAAATCCATGCCAACTGAGCATGCACCAAAGTCGCCTCAGTGTGCCAACCCGCACCTGCACAGAAGACCTGATGGAAAAAACCCACACAGGAAGTGACCTCAACCTGATGGAAAAAGGCGGGAAAAATGCCCAGGAGGCGCACAGGAAGTGACCTCAGTCTGATGGAAAAAGGCGGGAAAATGTCCAAGAGGCACACAGGAATTGACCTCAAACTTCCCAAATAAGCCCAGCCCAGACACTGCCAAATTGCTGGATTATCTTCAGTCCCCCCTTGTTCCTGTGCTAGTGTGTGATCTGTCTGAACTTGTTGTGACTTGGAAACCTATTTGACTACTCTTAAATGCTGCTTGCCATTGACCTCGGATTTGTACCTTGACCATTCTATTTCTTTGCCCCTTTTGTACTCAGCTGCCAGATTGGAACTGACTCCGGCTTGGATCTCGACTTAACCTTGGCTCAGATCTCAGACTTAGGCCGCGTACACACGGGCGGATTGTCTGTCCAACTTAGTCCGCTGAACAGTGTTTCAGCGGACAATCCGCTCGTGTGTGGGCTTCAGCGGACTTTTTCAGCAGACAGTCTGACGAACAAAGTCTTACGGAATTTCCGTAAGACAGTCCGTTCAAACTTGGTTTTGTCCGTCCAAACTTGGTTTCAGCGGACAGTCCGCTCGTGTGTAGGCAAGTTGGACGGACTAAGTATGGCGCATGCTCAGAAAGGGTTTACACGGCCGAAGGTTGCATTGCAGTGTATAGGACGTCGTTTTTCTAGTCCCGTCGTACGTGCTGTACACGTCATCACGCACGCTTTCAGCGGACTGTCTGCTCATTGTGTGTGGTCAAGTCCGTTCATGCTAATTTTGAACGAACTGTCTGTCGGATTGTCTGCCGAACTTAGTTGGGCAGACAATCCGCCCGTGTGTACGCGGCCTAAGGCTTGCACTGTGCTCCGCACCCCTGGCACCCATGCGACTCGTGTCCGCCAAGTCTCTGTCTCCATCTCCAGAGGCTTCATGGGCCCAAGGTGCAAGGGAGACCTTCCTACTACTTCGGTCTCATCTCAGGTACGTGGCTCGCTTGACAGAAGACAATCTTGACTTTTTTGAATATGAACAAAATGAATATTAAAAAAAATCTCATCTACCAATCTACCAAAAAAAATATTTTGCAGAGGGAGGTAGACCCTGCCACCCACCTGAAAGAGCCCTTACTATCAAGCATCTCTTCTAGGTTACAAGACCTCAGTGTTGTTCCAATCCACTTCCTATGAGCCCAGGGGCTACAATTACCTGGTGCCACTCTGTGCAGCTTTCAGGATCCACCCTTTGCTGGAGAAAGAAGAAGCTTTAATTTCCCCAGATTGGACCAGAAAAACTGTAAAAAAGGTAAAAGTGTCAGAAGTCTCCAATGGGGGAAGCACAGGAGCATGGAGGAAGGATTCCAGTCTGGAGTTACCTGTGACCTATCTATTGAACAGTAATATTGAACTTCACAATAAAGAGCCAATCCAGAGCCTAGGGAGGTGGAATGGGTGGGACAAGACTATTGTGTCATCAGTTTGAATTTCCCAGGTTTGTAACAAACTTGCTTTAAAACATCAAAAAATGCTTAATGCCTCGTACACGCGACCGGACTTTTCGACAGCAAAGGTACGACGGAATGAATTGGTGTGATTGTGTGTGGCCAAGTCCGTTCATTCGGAAAGTCCGTTGGAAATCCGCTGAAAGTCCGTCGGGAAGACCGTCGGACCTAGTCTGTTGAAAAGTCCGGTCGTGTGTACACAGCATAACAATTTAACAATAATAAAATTGGCCTGCCAAGAAAAAAAAAGTTATTTTTACATTAAGGAATATCCAGCTAGTTTGTCAGTGAAAAAATAGCCATGTTTCTTGGTATTTAAATAAAGGTCAAAGTTCGGGAGACTGTATTGCACAGTTTAAAGGCCCATATAAAATGGTGAAGCTTTAACTTCTTCAGTTTGCAAGCAGAGCACAATTACTGATTAAAAAACACACAATTACTATGGGACCGCATACCCCAAAGAGTCCACATTTGGTTAATATTGACCAAAACAATTAACATTTTTTCATGACCTCTCCGTGATTTATTCATGGCAATGGATTCTTCCCAATGTGGAAAGCAAACTGGAAAGGTTAATGTTTACTCAGAAATGCTAATTCCATTTATTGCTCTTAACAGTTTAGATCAGCAGCATTAGATAGAGGCATTGTGGGTGGGAAGGAATGAATCGCCTTGGTCAAGTTCATGTTCAAATGTTAATTATTTCTCCTAAAGTGGCTTAAAGATAAACTTGAATTTAGATGAAGGAGTTCCCAAGTTTAGTTTTCTTCCTGCATTCTTTTTTTTTTTGTTTTCACATATACTTTGAACAGTCGTAGGTCATGCATGTGCAAGTTTCCAGCATGCCCCGTTACCCTGCAAAATATGCTACTCTTGCATTGTATTTGTTATTGAAGGATCTTGTCCAAGGTAACTGGATATATGCTTTTTCTCATGAACAAATGACTAAAAAATGTACATTTTATCGACAATAAGAGTAACCAGGACCACCAAGTGGTAGAGCCGGTCCTCCTGCATCGGGCTTGGGACACAGTAGTACAACAAGGGGGTCCGGGGCAGAGAGGGGACCTTTTATTTCCCACTGGGCTCAGGTAGAGTACTCCCCTGGGCCATTGCTCCCATTAGTGTAAAGTTTCCTGGTCCCCATCATTTCAGCACAGGGGCCCGTGGCAGAAGGGGGACTCTTCTTTCTTTTGGGCTTAGATGGAGTAATCCAAGGGGCTGTGGATCCTAATAGTTCAGTGAAAGTTCCAGCCTATGCAGGACTGTCCTAGGCAGAGTGATACAATTACACAGCCTTAGCCATTGTACACACGGTCGGAGATTCCGACGGAATGTGTCCTATCGGACCGTTTTGTCAGATATTCCGACTGTGTGTGGTCTGCATCGGACTGTTTCCGTCGGAGTATCCGACAGACCAACTTTTCCAACTTGCCGGTAAAATTTTCGACAAAATGCTCCGATCAGACATACTCCGATCATGTGTAGAGAATTCCAATCGGACAAAGTGCCACGCATGCTCAGATCAAATTCCTACACCAAAGCTATTGGCTACTAGCGTGAACGTAGTCCTGTCGTAACAAAATAACGTAATCACGTCGGATTTTCCGACAACTTTGTCCAACCGTGTGTATGCAACAGTTTCGGACAAAATCCGTCGAACAAAATCCAACGGATTTGGTTGTCAGAATCTCCGACCTTGTGTACAAGGGCTAAGAGGAGGTGGAGTTGGCGGCCGCAGTGAAGGATTGAGTTGAAGCAGTGCCTGGTGACATGACTTGAACCCCCTGCTAGGATGGCTCTACAGGGCTCCATGATTTCTATTGGTGGGCCCTGAGACTAATATTTTAAAACCCAACCCCAGCCAAGCCAGTGTTGGCTAGACTTATGCCGCATACACACAATCAGATTTTCCGATGAAATGTTGAATGTGAGCTTATTGGCAGAAAGTCCGACCATGTGTATGCTCCATCCGACAATTTGTTGTCGGACAAACAAATGTTGGCTAGCATGTTCTCAAATTTTCTGCCAACAAATGTGTGTTGTTGGACTTTCCTAGCATGTGTACACAAGTCTGTCGGACAAAAGTCCAAAGTACAAACACGCATGCTCGAAAGCAGAAGTGGTCAGTCTTGTAAACTAGTGTTTGTAATGGAGAATTAACATTTGTGACGTGGCAATTATGAAATCTCAAAATTCTCTTCTTCTTTAATGGGATAATAATGAAGCTGCTTTGCTGGTGATACTGACGGAGATGGCATCATTCCATTCTGCCCTATTGCTAAGACATTGCTAAGACATTCCCAGCCAATTCAAAGGCTCACACGTGCTATCTCTTCTCATCGCAGCAGCTCTGAGCTCAGTGATGCTACTACTGAAGAGATTGTGAACCGCGTTTATGTGCGGAGGTTTGAGAGCTTGTTCCTATGATGGTGGATGTGAACAGTAACAGCTGGGAGTGTCTTAGAAATGTCTTAGCAACAAGGCAGGATGGGATGATACCATCTCTAGGAGTTTTTTGACCAGTCTTCGTGAGGTACTGTACATAAATAGCCTACACCTATAGTAAGAGTATTATTCAACTTAAGTTAAAGCTGTACAGTTTGTTTTTATCCACAGGCGCCCCTTACCTGCATAGGCAGAGAGTATGATATAGTACTTTATTGAATACCCTTAAACCTAAACTATGGGCACCACTGAAGAAGAAACATAAAGCTCTATATATAAATACTCTATAATAATAATAATTTTGAAATGCGTTGGCTGCCTAGCTACAGTATCTGTTGATATTATGGTCAAAGTTTTCTGACTATTCAGTAAATGTATACATAGTTGTCTGAGCCACTATATTCATTGATTTTATCTGTGTTGTTTTTATGTATTTGCATCAATAAAGTGATTACAGTTTTTTTTTTTATATATAAAAGCTCACAATTGTTTTCTTGCCAAATAATAGTCCCAATTTTTAGAGGGAGTTTTTTTTTCCTGTTATCTGCATAGGTCCTTTTTTAGAGAACTAACCCTTTAATATTGTATTTGTGAATACAGAGCCAAATTATTTTATTTAGTGTCTTTTATATTTGCCCAGACTTCATTTTTAAAGCGATTTCTGACTCTGTTGCCCTATTTCCTCAGTTCAGACTTCAAAGGCCTACGAGGTGGCATTGTTTATGTGAACCAGATTGGAATCGGACAAATTCTTCCCAGAGAAATGTTTGGAAATGCCGCCGCAGTGTATTGTCAGTATGTAATCTCGCACTGGAATGTGACAGGTGCAAATGTTCATTTAGATAAAAAAGACATTACCCCTGAAACATTACACCTCTCCTTTCTCCCATTCCAGCGCTCTTTCACCAGTCTCCTCTAAAAGGGGAAATTAATGAGTGTAAACAGCTGGCTTTCCCACTAGTAAGCACCATGTGATAAATATCGCTATATTTTTTCCCCAAATAAGCTTTGAAGGAAGTCAATTTTTAAAAACAAATTTTTAACCTTCTGAGGTCCATACAACCCCCAAAACATAACCTGAAGCTTCTAAGTCATTTAGTTACAATGGAACTCCAGGTAAACATTTTCAAAACCTAAATGAACCCCCCTCCCCAAGCTGATAAAGGATCTACTGCTCATCTTTTCTAGGGGAAGGGTTAGCATGGCTTTATACCTACCTTAACACATGGTTCTGCAACATCTATTGGTCTGGTCCCCATCTCTACAATGCAGAAATGTGGTTGGGTGCTCCTATGTACAATAGCGACTAGCAGCCACGTTTTTAGGCTGGTCCTGTTTTGTACATGATGATGTTGGCGATAGAGGCGGCAACAAGACTTCTTGATGACCACCAAGGACAGCAGCTCTGGGCGAAGTGGTTGTCACAATTGAAACCAAAAGGTCAAAAGATTGTGAGATCATGGACTAAGGTGAGTATTCCTTTTTTGTAAGTCCACCCCCTTAACACAACAGTCTCCAAACTTCAGCCCACATGCAGCCCTTTGCTTGCCTTTATCTGGTCTTGTGGCACTATTGCTCCAACTGGTACGAGGCACTATTCCTCCCACTAGTATCAATGGTGAAGCATTACTTTTTCCACCAACACCAACAATGGGGAATTATTTCTCTCACTGAAGCCAGTGATGGGGCACTCTCCTGCCCACTGACACCAGCAATAGGGCCCCATTCCTCCCACTGACAACAATGATAGGGGCACTATTCCTTCCACTGAAACTAAGAATGAGGCACTATTCCTCCCACTAATAACAGTGATGGGGCACTTTTCCTTTCACTAACACTATTCCTCCTCCTACTGATCACAGGGGCTATGTCATTTATTAACCCCTTCTGACCACCAAGTCTGAGCCATTTTTTACTCCCATTGGCCACAGTCCAGCCCCCTAAAGTCTAAAGGACAATAAACTGGCCCATAGTTTTGATAGTTTGGAGACCTCTGCCGTAAGAAAACAAGCGCTGAATCCTTATCTAGCTGAGGAAGATAGTCTTTAGCCAAAAACATATTTTTATGATACAAGCTTATTCCATATCTTGCGTTAAAGTTCTTCAATGACAATGATATGCTCAGTAGTAATGATCGAAATTGAGAGCTTTCATTGACTTCAGTCATGACATTTTGGTGAAATTTCACCTTTTGGGTACAATGTATGGGAGTCAATGAAGAAGACACAGATACAAATGGGTACAGATGGCTTTAAATTGCTCCTGAGGGTTTCGGAAATTCCTTTCAACTATAATGGACCTTTTCTCGTGCCAAAAATGTCCCCTCATTAGCTTACTTTTTTTACTTTTTTTTCCAGAGAAAGAAAAATAAAAAACAGCAAAAACAGTGAAATATTAAAAAAATAATGTTGAAAATATAAAGCAAAGTACATGATCAAATTTACAAATAAAAGATAAAGCACAAATTTAACACTAAATTGGATTATGTAAACTACCTGTGCTGACCTTGACAAAATCACTATTTATCCCTGAACCCCCCAGTCTTCATGGAGCATCCAATCCCCCATGGTGGCAATACTGGATCAGCTGTGGAGTAAGTGCAAAAAAATTGATTTTTATAGCTTCTGATGTCACCACCTATTGGGGAAATGTCTCACACACCCTGCTGTGTCTGAACCCATGAGGAGGGAGAGAGCTGAGAGAGCTGCTGCTCTCGTGCACATTGCTGGATCGAGATCCGGCTCAGGTAAGTATAAGGGGGGTTTGGTACAATATAAAGGGGGGACAATACAATACAAGAGGATTAAGAAGGCCCTGCTCAGAAGAGTTTACAATCTAATAGGGTGAGGCAGGTGGTACAAAAGTTTGTAACTGTGGGGAATGAGCTGAAGGAAGAAGTAAAAGATGGAGGTGTGATAGGCTTCCCTGAAGAGATGAGTTTCCAGGGATTGCCTGAAGGCAGCTAGAGTAGGAGATAGCTGAATAGGTTGAGGTAGAGATTTACAGAGGGTGGGAGAGGCTCTGGAGAAATTCATGGGAGGAGGAGACAAGGGAGCTTGAGAGTAGGAGATCTTCAGAGGAGCGGAGAAGACGATTTGGGTGATATTTGGAGATAAGATCGGTGATGTAGCTCGGGGCAGAGTTGTGAATGACTTTGTATGCTGTGGTTCTTTCCCTCAGAGGTGTTTTTTTTTTGTTTTGTTTCTACACTCTGCTTAAAAATTTGTAAATCAGTACTGCTTGGACCTTGAAGAAGGGGACATACCCCGAAAGCTTGTCCTGAAAAACTGTATGTTAGTGCAAATAAAAAAAGTATCACGGACAGTACTCAATTTTCTCTATGCCTTGGTTAGTATTTGAATTTAATTCTCTGGGAGATCAGGAGCCAGTGTAGGGATTGGTGGAGAGGGGTGGCAGACACTGAGTGGTTGGTAAGGTGGATACGTCTGGCAGCAGCATTCATGATAGACTGAAGAGGAGCCTATGGAGAGGTAGGCCTATGAGAAGGGAGTTGCAATAGTCAAAGCGAGAGATAACAAGGGAGTGAATGAGTGGCTTGGTGGTTTCATTAGGTAAAAAGGGGCGTATTTGAGAGATGTTATGAAGGTGAAGTCTACAAGCTTTTGACAATAATTGGATCTGGGGCTGAATGGATAGATCAGAGTCCAGGATTGCACCTAGTACCGTGGTGTAAGAGGAGGGATTGATGGTTGTATTATTGATTTTAATGGAAAAGTCATGGTCAGTATAGGGACTGAGGTACAGTCTGCCAATCATTCACAACCTACTTGTTCCACAAAGGTCCTTATAAGGACTGGTAAGGTCTAGGGTACTACAGTACATAGGGTTGGGTGAGGTACAGTCTGCTATTCCTTAAGGACTGGTATAGGTCAACAATTTATATAGGGTTGAGGTGCACTACTGCTGACTGCTGCCCTACTGCTGCAGCAGTCCTTTATCAGTGTAGGGACTGAGATACAGTCTGCTAATCATTCACAACCTACTAGTTCCACAAAGGTCCTTATAAGGACTGGTAAGGTCTAGGGTACTACAGTATATAGGGTTGAGTGAGGTACAGTCTGCTAATCCTTAAGGACTGGTATATCACGGTGCTGGTGTCAGCGTTTTATGTCACGCTGCTGATGTCAGTGCTCTCTATCACGGTGCTGGTGTCAGATCACTCTATCACGGTGCAGGTGTCAGTGCTTTATATCATGGTGCTGGTGCTGGTGATCATCTCCTGCACCCTCTTCTTTGCCTACCCTGACCTTCCCTCGCCTCCATTGTCTCAAGAGTCCTGAATTGTCAGAATTTCACATATAATAAAAGAATGCTTGTAGTTGTCGATCCCAGATTCACCTCATACATGTGTTATGTCATTGGCCATGTGGTAGGACTATGTGTGCACAGCTAGTAATTATTTTGTGGCTGCAAATATGACCTGTAGGTTTGTAAAGTTCACCATCCCTGTGCTGTGCTGACTTCCTCCTGGGGCTGCTTATTATGAGGGGCTCCCACCATCCCTGTGCTGTGCTGACTTCCTCCTGGGGCTGTACCTCTGCTGTGCATATTATGAGGGGCTCACACCATCCCTGTGCTATGCTCATTATGAGGCGCTCCCACCATCCATGTGCTGTGCTGACTTCCTCCTGGGGCTGTACCTCTGCTGTGCATATTATGAGGGGCTCCCACCATCCCTGTGCTATGCTCATTATGAGGGGCTCCCACCATCCCTGTGCTATGCTGACTTCCTCCTGGGGCTGCTTACGGTGCAGGTGTCAGTGCTGTATATCACGGTGCTGGTGTCAGTGCTTTATGTCACGCTGCTGATGTCAGTGCTCTCTATCACGGTGCTGGTGTCAGATCACTCTATCACGGTGCAGGTGTCAATGGTTTATGTCACGCTGCTGATGTCAGTGCTCTCTATCACGGTGCTGGTGTCAGATCACTCTATCATGGTGCAGGTGTCATTGCTGTATGTCACGCTGCTGATGTCAGTGCTGTCTATCACGGTGCTGGTGTCAGTGCTGTATATCAGGGTGCTGGTGTCAGTGCTTTATGTCACGCTGCTGATGTCAGTGCTCTCTATCACGGTGCTGGTGTCAGATCACTCTATCACGGTGCAGGTGTCAATGGTTTATGTCACGCTGCTGATGTCAGTGCTCTCTATCACGGTGCTGGTGTCAGATCACTCTATCATGGTGCAGGTGTCATTGCTGTATGTCACGCTGCTGATGTCAGTGCTCTCTATCACGGTGCTGCTGTCAGTGCTGTATATTACGGTGCTGGTGTCAGTGCTTTATGTCACGCTGCTGATGTCAGTGCTCTCTATCACGGTGCTGGTGTCAGATCACTCTATCACGGTGCAGGTGTCATTGCTGTATGTCACGCTGCTGATGTCAGTGCTCTCTATCACGGTGCTGGTGTCAGATGACTCTATCACGGTGCTGGTGTCATTGCTGTATGTCACGCTGCTGGTGATCATCTCCTGCACCCTCTTCTTTGCCTACCCTGACCTTCCCTCTCCTCCATTGCCTTCATGCGCTCCACAGTCCTGAATTGTCACAATTTCACATATAAAAAAAGAATGCTTGTAGTTGTTGATCCCAGATTCACCTCATACATGTGTTATATCATTGGCCATGTGGTGGGACTATGTTTGCACAGCTAGTAATTATTTTGTGGCTGCAAATTTCACCTGTAGGTTTGCAAAGTTCGCCTCCCATTGAAGTCAATGGGGCCCGCCGCAAACGTTACGGTTCGCAAACTATCAGCCGCGTTCGCGTCCGCGTTCGGGGAAAATCCCTTCTGAAGTTCGTCCATCACTATTAGGCAACAGGTTTGCATACTTTCAGAAACTGTAGTTCCAAAAGTCTTTCCCAGACTCCAAGATGCAGTAGCACTGCTAACAGCAAATCTTTTGACCTTCAATAAAAAAAAACTAACATTTACTAAACGTTGTATCAAATTTTAATTTTAAATTTTGTTTTTGTGTAGAGTTGCCCATTAAAAATCTACTTCTCCTGTGTCTCCTAAATATAAAATTTCGTATTTTGTTAGGAAAAGAGAAAAGGCACACTCAATCTACAAAATTTATTTGGATGACTTTAATCTCTTTTGGAATCCCAGGGCTGTTTGGGGGCCCAAGTCCCCCGCAGCCTACACCTTCAGCATTTCTGTTAAACTCTCAGCTCAAGCTCACTCTACACGAATCAATGATCGGATCTGCATTCTTTGCAAGAAAAGTAATTAAGCGGGAAAGGGAAGAAAATGTTTCTAAAAAGGAACAAGATCACGGTGCGTATTGAATTCTTTTAAGCGATTTGCCTGGCTAGAGTAAGCAAATAATGTGCTGCGTTTTATTTATGATACCCCAAGCTGGTAATATAACGTAACTGTTACAAAGTGGCTTACCTTCTGGTGCTGCCTCGTGCCGGAAATATATGGGGCAGGGAACAGTAATTCTGTAATATTAATAGTTGTGTGGGCAAGGTGTGACAATCTAAGGCTTGAAGGTTATTATGCAAACTGGAGCAGGACAGGTCCTTTTTAAACCTGCCAGTATTCCTAAAAAAGAATACTAAAATACTTATATCTATAAACTAGTACAGCTCAATATTTTCTTATAGATAACACTGGGAATATTTTTAAATCATCTTATAAAAATGTGCACTTCCAAATAAAACAATGAACAAAAGTACAGTAGTACCTTGGATTACGAGCATAATCTGTTCCAGAAGCATGCTTGTAATCCAAAGCACTCAACACGAGTTTCCCCATAGGAATCAATGGAAACTCAGATACAGTATCTCACAAAAGTGAGTACACCCCTCACATTTTTGTAAATTTTTTAATTCTACCCTTTCATGTGACAGCACTGAAGAAATGACACTTTTGCTACAATGTAAAGTAGTGAGTGTACAGCTTGTATAACAGTGTAAATTTGCTGTCCCCTCAAAATAACTCAACACACAGCCATTAATGTCTAAACCACTGGCAACTAAAGTGAGTACACCCCTAAGTGAAAATGTCCAAATTGGGCCCAAAGTGTCAATATTTTGTGTGGCCACCATTATTTTCCAGCACTGCCTTAACCCTCTTGGGCATGGAGTTCACCAGAACTTCACAGGTTGCCACTGGAGTCCTCTTCCACTCCTCCATAACGACATCACGGAGCTGGTGGATGTTAGAATCCTGCACTCCTCCACCTTCCGTTTGAGGAAGCCCCACAGATGTTCAATATGGTTTAGGTCTGGAAACATGCTTGGCCAGTTCATCACCTTTACCCTTCTTTAACAAGGCAGCGGTCGTCTTGGAGGTGTGTTTTGGGGTCGTTATCATGTTGGAATACTGCCCTGTGGCCCAGTCTTCGAAGAGAGGGGATCATGCTCTGCTTCAGTATGTCACAGTACATGTTGGCATTCATGGTTCCCTCAATGAACTGTAGCTCCCCAGTGACGGCACAATTCATGCAATCTCAGACCATGACACAACCACCACCATGCTTGACTGTAGGCAAGACACACTTGTCTTTGTACTCCTCACCTGGTTGCCGCGACACACGCTTGTCACCATCTGAACCAAATAAGGTTATCTTCGTCTCATCAGACCACAGGACATGGTTCCAGTAATCCATGTCATTAGTCTGCTTGTCTTCAGCAAAGTGTTTGTGGGCTTTCTTGTGCATCATCTTTAGAAGAGGCTTCCTTCTGAGATGACAGCCATGCAGACAAATTTGATGCAGTGTGCGGCGTATGGTCTGAGCACTGACAGACTGACTCCCCCCCCCACCCCACTGCTTCAACCTCTGCAGCAATGCTGGCAGCACTCATACATCTATTTCCCAAAGACAACCTCTGCATATGACGCTGAGCACATGCACGCAACTTCTTTGGTTGACCATGGCAAGGCCTGTTCTGAGTGAGACCTGTCCTGTTAAACCGCTGTATGGTCTTGGCCACCGTGCTGCAGCTCAGTTTCAGGGTCTTGCCAATCTTCCTATAGCCTAGGCCATCTTTATGTAGAGCAACAATTATTTTTATCAGATCCTTTAGAGAGTTCTTTGCCATGAGGTGCCATGTTGAACTTCCAGTGACCAGTATGAGAGAGGTGAGGTCAAGATCAGGGTCAAAGGTCGGGCTCAGTATAATTTGGACAGAATTTTTTTACTATTTAATTAATATCAGCGTCAGTGTGTTTTAGGTAGGAAACCCCCCCCCCCCCCCCAAAAAAAAAATGCACACTATTGCTTCTGGGCTGTACTACGGGTACAAACGACAACTGACATACATATGTGGTATCGCTGCGATCCTCAGGAGAAGTAGAATTTATCTTGGGTTATTCTTTGGTGGTAGGTTATGGTAGTAACAAGAAATATACAGCTACATTTAAAAAAAAAATTCTTTCACTTTTTTGGGACAGATTTCCTTTTAATAATAATAATTAAATGAAAAAATCAGGAGATAACCATTTACTGCCAAATGAAAGTCCAATTTGTCCTGAAAATAATCTACCTGGATGCACAAATTAGTTGTGATTATATGTACAGTTTTACTAACACATGTCAAAGTTGCAAAATCGTGCTTAGGCATTTCGATTTGTTTTACCCTTTGGCGTGAAGGGGTTTAAAAAAGGGGGTAAAAGTTCCCTTTTAAAGTTCTGTTACTCAAATGTGTCTTGCAGAAAATAGGGTCTATGTGTTTCTCATGCCTCTGTATTATTATTTGCAGTTTTGTTGGTCGATAACACAATAAAACGTGAACTGCAGACCATGGCGTGTGCTTGTATCTGGGATAAATCTCTTTATATGTCTGCCTTTCAGACACTAAAATTAGATTGAAACCTGTTCCACGCAGGAATTCACTCACTGTGCTTAGCCTTTGAATTGGAAAGATGTCTCCATTAATATCATTATATGTTGTTATAGAAACTGAGCAGCACGAATGAAGTCTTTATACTGCAAACTGTGCAGAACAGGCAAACCAAAAAATTTCATATTTTATAATGTTGTTGTGACGAGACAGGGGCAGTCCATTGGGGAATAATTCTACCTTCCCGTAAGGCAAGAGAAATTAAATATAATTGTCCATATCCTATATCTTGTCATGGATTATCCTACTTCATCCTATCAAGGGATGGCCTGAACATCCCTGAGTTTGGTTGAAGTTGGGTTTGGGTGCCAAATCTGAACCCCAATGGGGACTGGTATAAATGTCAAGTGGGACCCCATGCAAAAAAAAAAACAGCATTGATTGGCTCAATTATTTGCCCAAATACTCTTTAGAATCTGTGTCAAGCCAGGGGAGACTCATTTACATTATACAAGACAACAGACAGGTGGATGGAGTTGATGACATTAGCATTCAAGAGTCTGTGTCCCAACAGTATGATTCAGTCCATTGCTAACATGGCATTTACATATCCAGAGTCTATGTGTCTTGGGGGCGGCATGGACCTGAATTCAAGTAAAACCTCAGGGGTCCCCAGGCATACAGCTCACAAAGAGCACTGTTCCCCCAAATGCCAGGGCCCATAATCGCAACGCAAGAGGCTTGCATTCAGTCCCCTCCAACAGCCTCTGTCCCTCCCGGCTTGGTCTGTCACGTACACATATTGCTGAAATCAATGACTGTGTTATCAGAGTACCATTTCGAAATAATGCTGGTTTTGTTAAGCCAAAGGTGATTTAAAGAGTCATTGGAATCCTTTGATGAAAATGTTTCTTTTGTTTGTTCACTTTGCCATATTAGAATTGAAAAAAAAATAAAAAAATCTAAAGTTTTTGTTTCAACCTAATCAAAATGTAGCGATTTGAAACATTTCGAATTGAAAAATATTGTTAAATTTGAAGAAATTTGAAAAAGACTTAAAACAAATTCCGAATACGAATTTTGAATACGAATCCCGAATACAAATCAAACGAATCAACCAAATTTAACAAAACTAAATAACTAGATTAGTGAATTAAAACAAAACAAATTTTTTCGCCATGCACATGTCTAGCAACTACACTCCTCTTCCTTGTGTTGCTGAGTTAACCCTTCTGTAGCAGTGTTACTTCCTTCCCCGTGGTAATTTTACCAACCCAGGTTCTTTATATATGCCAGAGCCAACATGCAACCCTTTGAATAACATTAGAACAGGCTCATAACAATTAATAAAACAGGTTGCAGAATAACAGTTCAATATGAACAATGTCCTTTTGCCTAAACAAACTACTGTATTGTGGCTGCCCAGGCATACCTCCATGAGGTGAGAGTCCATCTTGGTATTCTCCATGGCTTGGATATCCCTTGAGAGTCTCAGGGCCTTGAGCAGACTGCAAGGAGCAGCAACCCCAATACCATGAGCCGTAAACAGAACCAACCAAATCAACTACCCCAAAGGCGCCTGGATCTCAGCCCTCCCCCTTGTTACACAGGTGGGCTGGCTAGGGCCAAAAAGCCAGGGAAATAAGCTTACAACAGTTAACCCTTTACCCCTTTTGCTAACTCGCTAGAACAAACAAATTTCAGCCTGCCTACAAGCTTGTTATTATCCCTGCAATGCACATTGATTACTCAAAGGGAATTGTTTTTTTTTTTGCTCAACAAAAGTGGAGCCTATGATCAAAATATCAGTAATGAGCTACAACTCATGGAAGATGTCCATGATACAATGCTGCATCTGTCCCCCACTGGTTCGAAGAACGGGAACTGAACATTCAAAGACTAAAGATCGCTCAGTTCTTAGTCTTCGGGGTCTGTCAGTCACCAGCTCTCTGCTCTGCATGGCTCACTGGAGCACCGGGCTGTGGAGGGGACAGGAGTGGCGGTGCAGTGATAGGCTGAGCCAGGTGCTGGTCGAGGTGGGTTTAATTTAAAACCAGTATATCAGTCCGACTTCGGGGCGATTTGACAGACATCTGTGCGGGTTCATGCACAGATGTCTATTGATATCACCCCTAAAGTCACCAAAAGTAGTGCAGAAACCACTTTGGGAAATCGGTGCGGCGACGCAAAGTTGTTACCAAAACATGTAAAGCACTGTGCAAAGTGTTGGTGCTATATAAATACTGTATAATAATAATAATTAAATAATAATAAAAAAAATAATACATTTAAAAAAAGGGGCATACTCAGGGGACCACTTGATCTTTGGATGTTCCATCACCCTTATATGTTTCTATCCTTCTGTAAAAAAAAAACAAAAAATATTGAAGCTAATGAGTGGCCTTTTTTGGCACAGGACCAGGTCTAGAGTATTCAGAAGCCCATTGCACCCTTAAAAACCACCCAACATCACTTTAATTTTACTTTTGCTACTAACTGCAATTTATTTCACCACAACAGTGAAATTTTACAGAAAACGCGAAATTTTCTCTCCCTCAATAAACGCCTGTGTTTAGACATGCGATAAAGCCTACAGATCCCCTTTCCCCCACCTATAGAAAATACAAAACATTATTAGCATTCATTCACCTTGTCTATTATGTAGCTGCAGCCGGCTTGTAGTAAAGAGATCTTCCCGGTGGGACAGACAGAAATCTGTCTGATCCAATCTCTCCTATCTTTCTGCAGTACACAGGAAGGCCACCTGTTTGTCTGGTCATCTAGCTTCATGTCGGGTCCATGTTCCATCTGCTACAGATGTTCCTTCCATTTATTTAGAGACTAAGTTGGCAGTATTAAATCATTATGCTTCATCCAGGACCTTAATGGACCAGCTTTATCTCATTAAAGGTCTTCTTTTTCCTGCTTAATATAACGGTGGAGTTTCATTCCAGACCTCACTAACCGGGGACTGTGTGCAATCAAATAAAACATTAGAGTGAGAGTGATAAGATGGAGTAATATTTGTCTCAGGGATTTATTGTGCATTGCTTGTCTCCGGTAATAGAATAGGTGCATCAAAGTAAGCACTGTCTGTGCTATCTCTTGGTGTTCTACGTCAGGGGTCTCGAGACTATGGCCTGTGGGTCACATCTGGCCTATTATGGGATTTTATCCAGCCCGTAAATAGGATCAGTGGTATTTCCTCAATGTACACAGGTTGAGAATTTAAGTATATGATGTATCCCTCCTACTGAGTTTGGATACCCCTGCTCTATCCGCTAGACATAATGCACATTTTATTTGGCCCACAGCTACGGTTAGTAGTGTATACTCAATGTGCACAGGTTGAGAATTTGAGGTCAGCAAAAGCTTCTCCCCTCTTACAACTCCTGATGTAAGGTGGACATCTCATCTGATGGCCACTCAGATGTAAGGGGGGCTCTAATGAACATCCTGATGTAAGGAGGGCTCTGATAGGTACTATGAGTTAAGGGGGGCTCTGATGAGCTCTCTGATGTTAGAGGATGCCTGATGGGAACGCTGTTATAAGAAGGACTCGAATGGGGGTAAGGGTGTCAGAAACCATGAAATCAGACCGATACAGAAGTACAGTTAAATCACACTTGTTTAAAAATAAAAGTAAATAGAAAAACATAGTCAAAACATAGCCAGAGTTCAGGAACCGGAACGGATAGTCAGACAAGCCAAACGTCAGGGAGACGGATATGAGCGTAGTAAAACAGCAAGTAGGATCTGGAGCCAGAAGGGATGTCAACCAAACAAGTCTTTAACAGGAAAGCAGGAAATAGTCTCTGTGATGCCGACCAAGGCAAAGGCAGAGATCCTCTGGACTGAATGGCTTAAGTAGGCAGGACTGATGAGCAGGATATCATCAACAGCTGAGTAACTGTGGAGAGATAGGAGCTGGCAATTAGCGGACAGCTGAGCGGCCAGATCAGAGAATGAAGAGCTGAGCCCAGCCCTGACAAAGGGGGGGACTCATAACATTTTTAAAACTGTTCTTTAGGACCACAAATATTTATAAAATATACGATTTGGCCCTTGTACTAAACAGTTTTGAAGACATCTGTTCTAAATGGCTACTCCTAAGGATATGTTAAAGCAGAACTTGAATGTCCAGTCTTTAAAGTAGAACTATAGGCAAAACTTTATAACGTTATAACCCTTGTTAGATTTTTTTCCGCCCATTGCAGAGATTTCCCTTTACTTCCTGTCCCATAGCCAAACAGGAAGTGAGAGGAAATCCCTGCAAATTAAGGGAAGTCTCTGGGGACCCCCAGGTCACCAGAAATAGCATCCCCATTGGAAGATTTCCCCTATATTACTTTTCTTGGGACAACTCAAAATTTAGAACTTTCTTTAACTTTCACTTTCAATGATAATGGTAAACAGGACAAATAAAGAGGGGGAATTACTCAACTACTCAACGAGAGCACAGACAGCAATAAATATTGACAGGGGTTCTAATCCCTCTCTACTTCATCCAAAACTAAAAAAAAAAAAAAGTTTTGCCTTTAGTTATACTTTAAATCCATGTCTTACCTGTGCAAAAACACTGGCAGCAAAAAAAATAATAATTATACATTGGGCTGAAATTGCAAAATATAATTACCTTACTCCCCTGATCCAGTGGTACCTAGGCAAGAATGATGTCACAGGCCTTCCAACAAGATCCCGGGGAAGTTGAGGATCCCAAATCTTGCGATACTATGCTCCTGTACTGTATTGGGACATCTTCTCCCCAGATGTCCTATTATTGGTTTTCCTAGGATCTTGGAGGGAGGGAAGTTATGGTTTAAGACAGCCTTTCTCAACCTTTTCAACACAGAGGAACCCTTGAAATTGTTCTCTGGTCTCGGGGAACCCCTGCTAAAAATTAGAAATCTGCAACTCGTGATACAATAGTGTGATGGTCAGTGGGAAGAATGGTCCTTACACTTCTGGTCATTGAGAAGAATTACCTCCTTACAGATAGCTAAAAAGATCAATGGTGTCAGTGGGAACTTATCTGAGAGGCAGAAATTGCCCAATGCTGATGGAACCCCTAGCAACCTCTGGAGGTACCCTGGTTGAGAATCACTGGTTTAAGGTAAGGCTATTTTTCAAGTAATGTGTGTTTTTTGCCCTTGAATATTGAAGTGTTTTTGCATGGGTAGGGAGTCTAATGAATAAGTGGACCTTGCATTTTGATTGATCCAGGCATCTAGATATTCATGCCTGGGTTTGACCATATTTGCATGATATTTTGCAGCACAGGGTGCTGGGGTAGAATTATAGCTTGTACAAAATGGGGATTATAGGTTTGCAATCCCTGTTTTAGTGACTTTATAATTTATTGTCACTAGAGACTCAGAATCAGAATTTAAAATTGGTACTTGCAGTTTTTTCCTTATTATAAATTATTTTTATTTACTTGTGCCTCCAAACTTGCTGGGAAATGTATCTTCGCCAGTAAAGTATATTCCCTCTGATAGTAAATCATCCTCTATACTGCAGTTAGCTGAAGTTAAATTGCATTGGATTCGATTTCTGTTAAGCTCCCTGTGGATGGTACCAAGTCAGCAGGTCACCATACTGTCCAGATTAGGGTTGATTTACTCAAACTGGCGAGTGCAAAATCTGGTACAGCTCTGGATAGCTGCAGTTAGCTTCCATTTTATTTTATTTATTTATTTATTTATGTCAAAGAACAAACTGAAGTTAGAAGCTGATTGGTTTCTATGCAGAGATGCACCAGAGTTTGCACTCAGTTTTGGTAAATCAACCCCAGTGGCGGCTGGTGCTCCATCAGTCGGGGAGGGTAGCAAACATACCTGACCATGGATTCCACCCCCCAGCCCTCCGAATTGCATCAAGCACCATACCCACTGCCCCCACCCCCACTGTCACCAGCTCACTTAACCTGTGCTGCCCCCAGACTGACATGTTGGAGGTTGCCTGCCAGCAGTGGCTTACTCCTCCATCTCCACCATGCCCCAGCCTCTGTGCCCCCCCCCCTCCATCTTCCAGTTGCAGCTGGTGGGACGTGGGGCTTCCCCTGCATCTCCTTCTCGTCTCAACCCTCCTTTTCCCTCCTCCTCCTAGGCCACTTCTCCTTTTGGTCAAACGGGGAAACAGGTCTCAGGACCTGCTTCCTGATTGGCCGAGAGGAGAATCAGTGTGACAATAGCGAATATTAATTTGCTATTGTCACACAACTAAGTGGGCTTGGGGCTCAGAGCACTGCACTCCAAGCCCACCCTTTTTTGAAGCCTATTAGAGCCTCTGGCTTTGATCACGTTCTTAAAAAAAAAAAAAGCCCATTGGAATACATGCATCTGACACCCCGCATGTAGATTAGGGGGCGGGACACATGGATAGGGGGGCAGCGCCCTGCGCCCTACATTACGGTCTGCCACTGCTAAGGAGGTATGTCAATCTATAAAGAGGCATTTCAACATTTATATAATGCATGATTGTGTCAAGGACTCGCAACCGTCATTGTTTTTATCTCTTTAATTGTTGCTGTATTTTTATTATCTCCCATTCATTGTAGCCATTTATATTCATATAGTTCCTTATTTATGTACAACTGTTTGAGTTAAAAAAAAAACACTTTAAAAACAACAGTGTCGATTTAAAATGTATAGGAACATTGTCATAGTATGGCTTCAACCCATACGTCTTCGTCAGAATTTGCATACAGAAATTTATTGGCAGTTGTATATTTGGTCTGCAGGATTATTCCAAGTGGTAATAGTGAAGAAATTATTATATCAATATAACAGGACAACATTTTATTCCAAAAGGTCATTAGGATATCAAGGATACAGTGGTTCCATAGAAGGGTGTGAGGAACAGATCATCCTAAAACTCTGTTGAGGGTGAAGTACATGTGCAACACCCAAGATAGCCGCTTTCACTAAAAGGCTTTTGTTTTAACCATAATTTACTTATCTCCACTGGGAATGATGATGTTGCAAGGTTAAGAACATGAAGTGAGGGTTGTTTAAAATGTGAAATGGTTTGCTGAGCTCTAATTCATTTCAGATTGAAACGAGTAAAACAAAAAAGATTCCAGAAAAAAAAAAATGTCCATAAAATGCTTTAATCCCAACTCTGTGGCAAAAAAAAAAGGTCTTCAGTTGGGTTGTGCCCGCACCGCACAGGTCAACTGCTCATTTTTTTCTAGGGGATTGGAGAAAGCTTATGCTCACCCGACACCTGCAAACCGCACTCCCCCATGATCCAGCGGTGGCCTGTTCCTGACAGCCTCACGTCTAGAACAGGTCTATGAGCGTGATGACGTCCATTGCTCAAAGCCACTAGACCGCGAGGGGAGGGGGCCCTAGGGACAGGACTTCAGCCCTCCTCAGACAAGGCTTTCCAACCAGAAAGCTGCAAAAGAACATACAGGGGGCTCAAACGCCTACTGCACTAGGTGTTTGTGCCCCCTGTGTGTTCTTTTGCCACTGCATAGGAAAACTTTTTCTTGCTCAGATTTGGCTTTATTTGTTTTTAATTCTGTGCAATGTGGCATTCCCATTTAAAATGACTTTTTACTATCTGTGCACCAGCTTAAAATGTAAACCCAAAACCAAAAACGTAACATACTGCAGATTACTGTCTCTTAGAAGTGGTGGTTGCATTCGTTTTCTTTTTTTAGTTTTTTTTTATTTTCACCTGTGGATCTTGCCAGTAAGTCTATTATTTTACAACTTAGGCTGGGTTCACACTGCAGCGGTTTATGAGAACAGATGTGATTCGCACTGCACTGCAGTGCAAATCACATCCGATCTCTGTGCGATGCGAGTTCAGCCATATAGATAGTATGGCTGAATTCGCATCGCACACGGACCAAACTCGTACAGGACCCTTTTTTTGGTCCGCAGCAGAATCGGATCGCATGGGTGTTCACACCATGCGATCCGATTCCTGTCCGAGTTTGCAGATCGCACTGCGATATGCGAACTGATCTGGGGGTGTCATTAACGTTTCACTGACACTCCCAGCAGTTCGCATAGGGCAGTGTGAACTGCCGCCGGGAGGTATGCGATGCGGGAACCCGCAGCGGATTCGCGGCGTTCCCGCATCGCTGCAATGTGAACCCAGCCTTACTGTTAAACAGACCAAGCTGTCCAGAAAAAGCGAGACAGTGGATGTGAAAGTGGCTATCTTGGGTGTAGCACATGTAATTCACCCTCAGCAGAGTTTTAGGATGATCTTTTCCTATGGAACTGCTGTATCCTTGATATCCTAATGACCTTTTGGAATAAAATGTTGCCCTGTTATATTGGTATAATAATTTCTTCACTAATACAACTTGGAAAAATCCTGCAGACCAAATGTGTGTAGCAAAGTCCCAAGATTCTTTAGGCTTAATGGTGACCTCTAAAGTTAGGGACAGCTGACATCCTTCATTGTAGAGTGGGTTACAAGGCATGGTGGGTGTAATGCAAGATGAACAGGTAGGCGCCAGACAATTTTGGAATGCAAAGAGATTTATTGTCTCTTAAACAGAACTGTAGGAGAGAGGGTTAGGGCCCCGGACACCCTTAGGTAGATGCAAAGATATTTAGCAGATGCAGAGACTTCTCTAGGTAGACAACTATATAGATGAAGGCCTCCAGCCGGACACCGCTTATGTATAGGTAGGACCGATGTCTCCTATGGCAAAAATCTTGTAGCTGTTACTAATGAGAATTGTATTTAACTATTTGCAACATAAACAGTTCTCAGCTTTCCCCTCAATCACTCACTGTGGGTCTTCAATTTAACGAGCTCCCAGTTTCTCTCACTAGACTTCAGATCCAATAGCCACTGGATCCCTCGAGCTCTTCCACTTTAGCACTCAGTATTTTCCTCACGTGTCACCCCAGCTTCCCTGCTGGGTCCCTGGCTTGGCACTCACAGATACTCCTCAAGCTTCATCTCTGCTGTCAAGCTGGGTCCCTGACTTGGCACTTGCTGAAGTTTTCCCACTTCTTCACCGTCCCCGCCTGGCGAGAAGTCTGCTCTGGTACTGGCCTCAGCTTACTCACAATGGTCTCCAGTAGCAAGGTGGTTGGTCCCTTAGTGGAAACAGCTTCCTCTCTACCTCCGACCAATACTGGTTCCCCAGCCAGCTGAACTGTAACTTCTGGTGTGACTACAAGCCCGCAGCCCCAACCCTACGCTGCCTTTCCTGCTTCTGGATAGGCCCTCAGGCAGCCTAGCAGCCAGATGTCCCCAGGATAGGCCTTAGGTTTTTGGCCTAGCAGCCCAGTGCACTGAAACACACGTCCACCCAGACAGCCGTCCAGGTAGCACAGAACCCCAATCACCTGACTCTACCCAAATATATAGGATATTCCAGCAGGCCAAGGGACCCAAGAAAACCCCTGATCATTGGCTGAGACACCCCATTCATTCCTAATCTGTCCTAGCTATGCCCTTGTATTATCTAATGTCACCAGCCACAATGCCACCTGGTGACACAAGAGAAAAGTGCAGCAATGCCATAATTAGGAAGAAATCAATTGATCTCCTAACAATTGGCCAAGGCAACTTTCGCCTGGCAAATAAATTTAATAGCACCCCTGCCTAAACATCAGGGTGCTACTCATACAACTGCCAATACATTTCTGTATGGAAATTCTGATGAAGTTGAGTTGAGGCTATACTCTGACATGGTTTGAGACAGTGGTCCCCCATCACAGGAAGTGCTTGGAGTATCTTCAGGGCAGGATCACTAGCCAATGCCATTGCTTAATGAAAGATGTGGCTATAAATACATTGAAACATGTTTTGAAACAGCATTAACAAGTCAAAGTTTGTATGACGTGATTGTGATTGGGTTAACATTCACTTTGTTTGTGCATCAGCTCCATTGAATGATATATAACATGACTTATCAGATACATAATGTTGATCAATACTATAGATCGGCTGTCATAAAAAGATTTATCAAAGGATGGGCAGCCCTTGCAGAGCAGCTGAAGCAAAAGTCACATTGAACTAAGTTTCCTTTTCGATAAAAAAATTGTTCAAGGGTTTTGCTCTTGCTACAGAAAGGTCCCATTTGGCATTCTCTCTCGTTTTTTGCAGCACTGTGCAACTCAGAAGAATGAAATACTTTTTAACAGGAGAGCCTTTGATGGCGAGGTTGTACTTGATGTTCTTTGCAAATACTGCTGTACTGTATAATGTGTCGCTAGTTTACAGCAGTGGAGCAGACTGTGAAAGCTTTGATGACTGCAACTGTATTTATTTGACACGACTCTGAGCATTTCATTTACCATGTCTTCACCGCGCTATGCAGGCCCCTGGTATGTATAATGCATGCATATTATCAGCCCCCAAGTGCATAACTTTACATTTATCAACATTAAACCTCATTTGCCACATAGTTGCCCAATTAAACAGAGCATTGAGGTCAGCTGGTAAATTGGAGACTTCCTGTAAGGACATTATTCCACTCCACAGCTTGGTGTCATCTGCAAAGACTGAAATAGTACTTTTAATCTCAGACCCTATATAATTTAAAAAGATATTAAAAGGTAATGTTCTGGATTTATTTATTAGGCTGGCAGTTTCTGTTTTTGCGCCTATCTTTCTTTGCACTGCCTTTGTAACAAAGGGCCAAATGGTCCCATTTCTTTCATCCCTTTTGTATTTTATAGTCTCATTGGCATTTGTTTTGTCTATTTGATGTCTATTTGTATCTTTGTGTAGCACCCTTGTCCTAAACAGGGCTGCTAGTAAATTTAGTTGTGCTAGGTGGTATCCAACCTGGCTAATTTGTGGTCTTGATCAACTGGTTTTCTCTTAAACTTGAGTTTAACTGTGATTTCTCCATTCTGTCAATAGGTGGCACTGTTGCCTTTGGCATTAGAGTGATAGATTATAGTGAATTCAGGTTGTGAGTGAATATGCTTTTCTCAGCCAATCAGCAGGAGTTTCTTTGGCCGCTGAGGCTGCTGTGATAGTCTATTTATTTGGAAAGGGTCAGGTGATTGGGGTTCTTTCCACTGCCTGGGTGGGTGTGTGTGAAGCATCAGCAGAGGTGTAGGCCTAAAGCCTGAGGCCTTGCCACATGTAAAGGAGCCCAGCATGAGGGGAGCCTGATCGTTGCCAGGGCATAGGAGAAGAAGTTTCCAGAGGGTCAACCGCTCTAGTTGCCAGAGGCAGGTGTCAAAGGGATGGAATTTTAAAGGAGTACCAGAGCAGATTCTTCATCAGGACTCTGAAGTGTTGGGAAAGCTTCATCAAAGACGTACAGCGGGTAGCTGTGAGTAAAGCTTGAGGGATCCAGAGGGTAGCTGTGAGTCCGAGGAACCCAGCGGGTAGCGGTGGGTAAAACTTACAGAATACAGAGGGTAGCTGTGAGTGAAGCTTGAGAAGTCCAGCAGATAGCCGGGAGCTAAGCTTGAGGATCTACAGTGGGATACTGTGAGTGAAGTTGTTGCCATAGGAGACAGCCATTGCCGACAAGATATAGATCACTGCATTCAGCTTAAAGGCCCTTTTTTCTGTATTGCTGTCTGCCTAGTTACATTTTTGCCCAAGATTTGCCTGATTGCATGGGAGAAACCGGAGAAGCAACAGAGTTCGGCAGAAGGGGGAATGTCCCCTCCCACCTCCTGTAAAAGCAATCAAGCGGCTAAACCGCCGCTATGAGGGCTTTTAAATTGCAGGGAATCGCTGGCTAGGAAAAAAAGATATCTGGATGATGCCCGTAGTAGTAGACATCATTCAGACATCTCTGCTTAAAGTAAATGACGTCATATGACGTCTGTCCGGAGGAAGTGGTTAAAGAATATGACACATTTTTGGAGGAAAAAGAATTGTAAGAGCTGAATTGTGTAGCAGGGAATACAACATACTATATGAGCTAAACAAGATGTCCACTGCTTCGTAAAAATGATCTAGGCTCACCTAAATAAAATACCATGCCATTACACAATTGTTCTCTAGCTTTCAGATTTTAACAAACTCAGCACATTTTAGCCCTTGTACACACGATCGGACATTCTGACAACCAAATCCGTCTGAATTTTGTCTGAAGGATTTTGTCCGACGGATTTTGTCCGAAACTGTTGCATACACACAGTCGGACAATGTTGTCAGAAAATCCGATCGTACTTAACGTGATGATGTTATTTCGTTACGACGGGACTACGTTCAGGCTAGTAGCCAATAGCTTTGGTGTAGGAATTTGATCTGAGCATGCGTGGCACTTTGTCCGATCGGAATTCTCTACACATGATCGGACAAAGTCCGATCGGATCATGCTGTCAAAATTTTTTATAGCCCAGCTGGATACTCCGACGGAAACAGTCCGATGGAGCCCACACACTGTCTGATTATCCGACAACACGGTCCTATCGGACATTGTCCATCGGAATGTCCGACCGTGTGTACAAGGGCTTAGAGTATTGCCTTCTTCCAGCATTGCCTTTCTTTGCACTCAGTCACATAACATCCCAGAGGAGGCTGGAACCATAGGTCTGAACAGGGAGCATTTAGCTATATAACACCCAACAGTTGTTATAGACTGCAAGACCCATTCTGACTGAGGTCTGAAAGGGAGCGTATGACCACTCAGGCCACCAGCTCAACAACTGTTAATTGTACTGACCCCCAGCCCCCCATCTTGGTCCTCCTCTGGCCTCTACATTTCAACTTTAAAAATTTTACAGATGCTGCCATCAGAGATTACACCCATCTCCGGCCTCTTGGAGCTGAACTGAGAAATGTTTCACATGAAATTCATCACAGATCTTTCAAAAGTCGCACTTGTCTGCTAATGATGGGTAATACCAATTTCACCGAGTGTACAAGGCTTTGATTTCTTAGAGTAAACGTTAAGGAAAGACCAATTCTAGACGTCACCACAAGACGGGACAACACATGTGAGATATCGCTGCGAATGTCAGAGAAAGCACAATATATCAAGCACCGGACCCCCTGCGTATCTCTGAACTTGTAATTTGACCCTTCCTTTCTGTTAAAAAAACTTGTAACCTGTAAAGGCTTTTAAAGCATCACTGAAGGATAATTTCATGTACGGTAGTTTGTCGCTATACATGTAAAGTGTGACATGTTTGGTATTTATTTACAAAACATTGGTTTTTATATTATACCAAAAAAATTGTGCATTATATTGCGTTTGTGTTCACCAAAATTCATTACAAAGTGTATTTTTTCCCCCAAAAAATTGTTTGAAAAACAACTGTGCAGATAGATATCAGGTGACATAAATTGCAACAGCTAACATTTTATTCTCTCGGGCCTCTGCTTAAAAAATATATAATGTTTTGGAGCGCTACGTAATTTTCTAGCAAAAAATTGCAGATTTTTAAATGTACGAGACAGAAATGTCAGACTTGGCCAAACCCACCATTAAGCACAATTTGGCCAAACCTCAGCATGGCACAATAAGGGCATTTCAGTTGGCACCACCCATTCCCCACTCCTATTCTCAGGAGTACCGATTTTATATACTTCCCAAGTATAGTTATGGCCTTGGCAACCAAATACTGACACCCTATAATAACAGAGCTAGAGAGTGTCATTGATTGCTATGGAAAACCTGATCACTGTCCTAAGTCATGCCTTAGAACAGGGGTCCAATGTGAAGCTACCAAATCAACAAAGGGGAAGGTGCAAACACCTGGTGCATTACCCAAGATTTTTTTTTTATTCAAAGGCAATGAAAGCTATATATTTGGGTGGGGTCAGGTGGTGCCACCCGGAAAGCCGTCTGGGTGGATGTGTGTCGTCTGCCCCGGGCTGCTAGGCCGGAGATTGGGCCTATCTCGGGGGCATCTGGCTGCTAGGCTGTATGAGGGCCTATCCAATAGTGAAAGAGCAGCACAGGGTTGGTATTGCGGCTTGGAGAACTGGTCAATGGTAGGAGGTACAAAAGAAGCTGTCGCCACAAAGGGGCCAATCACCCTTGCCAGGGACCACAGTGAGTAACCGAAGCAAGTACCAGAACCATATTCTCACCGAAAGCACACGGTGGAGAATCTGGAAACTTCAGGCGGTGATGAAGTCAGGGACCCAACCAGGAGACACTGGTTGGGTCAGCCTTGTGTGTCAAGCCAGGGACCGAGCCGGTTAGTAGGGGTGAAGCTTGAGAAGTATCTGGATTGCCAAGCCAGGGACCCAGCAGAGAAGTGTGGGTGATGCTTGAGGGAGATACCACTGCAAACCTTGGAGGAGCTCAAGGGATTCAGAGTCAGTGAATCAGAGGGTCTAGTGAGAGACCAGGAGCTTAGTATTGAAGAACTACAAGGAGTAATTGTAGTGGAGCTGAAAGAACTGTTACGTTTGAGTTAGGAACTGTTAAAGGACTGTTGCCATAGGAGACAGCCTTACTGCAAGTGCAGATGTGGCTTCTTGCTGGGGCCTTTCCCTTCACAGCTGTCCTCCTATTGAAGTCTCTGAGTCTACCAATTGAGTTTGCAACTATCTAAGGGTGTCCTGGCCCTAACCCTCTTTCCCTTCAAAATATAAAAGGACTGTTAAAAGAAAAACTCTTTTACATCCAAGAAGTGTCTGGTGCCCAATGACTTGCACCAACTATGCTTCACAACCCACTACACATTGAAGGATGTCAGCTATCTTTGGCCTTGGAGGTTCTCGTCAGACCAAAAGAAGTAAAAGACTTTGCTACATTTATACATAGAAGATTTATAAATAAATATATGAATTTTGAATTTGAACATGCTCTGAAGTTTTTTTTTTTTCGGGGGTGCATGTAACTTGTCTTGCCTAGGGTGCAAAATAATCTAGCACCGGCCCTGGGTGGAGGAGTATGATGTAGTCAGTGCTGGTACAAGATTTTTTTGACACCCTAGGCAAATCTTAATTGTTCATGTATACAGTGGAGGTGGCGATCTGACATTACGCAGTGCATGTTAACGCACAAAAAAGAACGTATATCAACGCTGATAGGTTACAGCAGTACAAAGTGTGAAGAGAAGTGGCAGGTTGCAGGGGTTACGATTGTGACCCCTGCAACCCCTTATGCTACGCCCATGTGGGAGAGCAATGAGCTTCTTTTTCTCAGACTGTATATAAGATTTATAAGGCTGAGCAGCAGCTGAATACAATGAAGAGTAGTCATTCACTAGTGGTCTTCGCTCCCCGTTCACAGACTTCCAGAGCAGAGGTTGGTAGGGTTTCCTTGAGCAATTAGCAATTTCTTCCCCTCCGATAAGTTCCCACTGACACCATTGATCTTTTTAGCTATCTGTAAGGGAGTAATGCTTACAATGAGCACAAGTGTAATGCCGCATACACACGATCGAATTGTCCAGGGGACTCGGTCCGCCGGACCATAGTACGCCGGACAATTCAATCGTGTGTGGGCTCCAGCGGACTTTTTCATCGTAAAGTCTGGCGGACTTAGAAAGTAGTTTTGACTCAAAATTTGTCCGCCGGACTTGGCTTTCAGCGGACAATCCGTTCGCCAGTGTGCTAGTCCAGCGGACTAAGAATAACGCATGCTCTGAAGCAAGTACGAGAAGGAAGCTATTGGCTACTGGCTATTGAACTTCCTTTTTCTAGTCCCATCGTACGTGCTGTACGTCATCGCGTTAGAAATCGCCGGACTTTCGGGGGCGTCCGTGTGTGGCCAAGTCCGTTCGTTATAAAGTCCGGCGGATTGTTTGTCAGACCAATTCCGCCGGACAATTCGATCGCGTGTACGCGGCATTAGGAGCATTCCTCTCACTGACCATCACACTAATGTATCATGAGTTGTAGATATAGCACTACCCCCACAAGGGTTGCAGATGACTGGGTTCCCCACTCCTACACAGTCAGGCAAAGAGCATTTTCCAGCTTTCATATGGACGCAAAGAACAGTCTTTGAGTTTATTTTTTACATTTTATTAGGGGTAATAACTTGGATAAGTAATAGCTATTATGGGATGCTCAATGTTGACAGTATCAAAACCAGGGACATCATCCTCCCTATGTACAACTCCGATTGATTCTTCTCCATTACTCTGTGCAGCACTAATCCTCTTCTTCAGTAGGGATGAGCCAAACACCCCCCTGTTCGGTTCGCACCAGAACCTGCGAACAGACCTAAACTTCGTGTGAACTTTAGAACCCTATTAAAGTCTATAGGACTCGAACGTTCACAATCTAAAGTGCTCATTTTAAAGGCTAATATGCAAGTTACTGTCCTAAAAAGTGTTTGGGGACCTGGGTCCTGCCCCAGGGGACATGGATCATTGCAAAAAAAAGTTTTAAAAACGGCCCTTTTTTCAGGAGCAGTGATTTTAATAATGATTAAAGTGAAACAATAAAAGTGTAATATTCCTTTAAATGTGGTACCTGGGGGGTATCTATAGTATGCCTGTGAAGGGGCACATGTTTCCCGTGCTTAGAACTGTCCCTGCACAAAGTGTCATTTGTGCAGGAAAAAAAGTCTTTTAAAATCACTTGCGGCTATATTGTCGGCTCCCCGTAATACAGAGAACACTCAATGAGTGTTCTCTGTATTAGCCAACAATTCATTCATTGATAAAAAAAAAAAAAAAGCGTGGAGGTTCCCCTAAATTCAATTACCAGGCCCTTCAGGTCTGCCATGGATATTAAGGGGAACCCCGCACCAAATAAAAAAAAAATTTGACGTGGGGGTCCCCCTAAAAATCCATACCAAACCCATTATCTGAGCACGCAACCTGGCAGGCCGCAGGAAAAGAGGGGGGGACGAGAGAGCCCCCCCCTCCTGAACCGTACCAGGCCACATGCCCTCAACATTGGGAGGATGCTTTGGGGGTCTGTGACCCCTCAAAGCACCATGTCCCCATGTTGATGGGGACAAGGGCCTAATCCCCACAACCCTGAGTGGTGATTTTAGGGGTCTGCGGGCGGGGGGCTTATCAGAATCTGGAAGCCCCCTTTAACAAGGGGACCCCTTGATCCCGCCCCCCCGTTTGAAATGGTAAGGGGGTACAAAAGTACCCCTACCATTTCACAAAGAAAGTGTAAAAATGGTTAAATAAGACAAACACACTTTTGAAAAATTCCTTTATTAAAAATAAAAAAAATAAAAAAAAAGATTCCAGCAGTGCTAATCCACTCTTGCTATCCAGCGACGGATCTCCGGGGTCCAGCGATGGATGATCATATCCAGCGACGGGGGATCTCTCAGTCCAGCCCTGTCCATACATCCGTCTTCTGTCTCCACTGCGGAGACACTGCGGGGATCCCAGCGCTGACGTTTCTTATATTAGGAGGGCGGGGCCATCCGTCACCTGACCCTGCCCCCTCTGACGCTGGTGAGGGCTAATACATTGTCGGCTAATGCAGAGAACACTCATTGAGTGTTCTCTGTATTACGGGAGCCGACAATATAGCCGCAAGTGATTTTAAAAGACTTTTTTTCCTGCACAAATGACACTTTGTGCAGGGACAGTTCTAAGCACGGGAAACATGCGCCCCTTCACAGACATACTATAGACACCCCCCAGGTACCACACTTAAAGGAATATTACACTTTTATTGTTTCACTTTAATCATTATT
Organism: Lithobates pipiens; assembly: GCF_037356315.1. Lineage (NCBI taxonomy): Eukaryota > Metazoa > Chordata > Amphibia > Anura > Ranidae > Lithobates > Lithobates pipiens. The sequence goes on along the minus strand of NW_027507764.1, from coordinate 559,951,846 downwards.
AAAATCACTGCTCCTGAAAAAACAGCAGTTTTTAAAACTTTTTTTTGCATTGATCCATGTCCCCTGGGGCAGGACCCAGGTCCCCAAACCCTTTTTAGGACAGTAACCTGCATATTACCCTTTAAAATTAGCACTTTCGATTTTTCCCATAGACTTGTATAGGGTGTTCCGGCTTTTCGAATTTGCCGCGAACAGCCCAAATTGTTCACTGTTCGCTGAACAGGCGAACAGGCAATGTTCGAGTCAGGTCTGGTATGATTGCATGGATTGCATACAAATTGAAACTCCTAAGGTTTGACCTCATATTATGGTTTTGGTAAATCTGAAGACAAAAATCAGCAGAAAATCTGATAGTGTGTATGGGGCTTTAGACTGCTTCCAGACCATGTTCTGCCTTCTGCTTAGCCTGCTGGCATCTTCATGGTTGCTGACCACCGCCTGTTTCAGACCATGCATTCAGCCTGGTGTGGGTTCAATTGTTCCTACCATGCAGCCGTCCATTCTACTCCACCACAGTAACTGTGGCCCTGCCCCTCGGTGATCTTCCTATTAGTTTCCACATGCACCATCAGATATCATTTTACCATGTAAAGCCTTGTGCGTGTCCTTGGAAAAATTCTCAAAAGTGGTATTTGCAGATGCTTACACACGGCTGGCCAAAAGCAAGTGACATAATTTGGTCTTGGAAATAAGTTGCACATCGTATTGTCATTTGGTGGCGGGACTCACTCCAAATGCCATTTGACAGACTCAACTCGGACAGGGGCTTTTGGAGGGGACTGCAGGGTAGCCTCTTGCCTACTGACTATGGGCTCTGGCATTTGAAGGAGTTACGAGCATTCAGGAAGATGTCCTGTTATGTAATGCAAGATGACATGTTATTGCCACATTTAACAGTCAAGGAAGCCATGATGGTCTCTACCAATTTGAGACTTAGTGAGAAGATGAATGTGGAAAGAAGGCTGGTTAATGAGATCTGTTGTCGGACTGTCTGGGGTGGTTACTCCCTGACTAAGCAAGGGTTGTCTAGTGTTGTCTAGTTCTTGGGTGCAGTTGTCAGTTATAATACCTGGTTCCTGGCTCCAGAGTGGAAGAATCTGTATCTTGGCAGAGGCACCCAGGAAGGGTGCCAAGCAGTCCATCACATGCCAGAAGTTAGATTCTGTTGCACCCTGTAAATATGGAGAGTGGAAGCCTACTATAGTAGTAGTATTGGCAGTGCCAAAAGGTATGACACCATGCAACTTCTAAGCAGCTTTCTGCAAAATTATAGGAGATTAAAAGGAGCCAGAACACAGTTCTTCCACCGCCGACTATTCGGCAATCTCAACATGCATTAAAAAAAGCAAAAAAAAGAGAGATTCCTGCAATGCTTCAGTCTACTCTACAACACGTGGAAGACTCGCTTTAAAGATTAAATACTATCATTTCAAAAGTGCACAGTGAGATTGTCGGCTGCATAAAATATGAATACAAAATAATATTCAAGCTATGTAATAGGCGCTTAGATATATTGATGGTGGCACATACTGTACCAGTAAAAGAACAGATTACGATTTTATTATTTATATCACTTTTCCCCCCCTGTTATAATATTGCATAATTCATGCATGCCCTCCAGATTTTATTCATTGAAGCCATAAACCAAAAATGCTTAACCCCTCCAACTGTGAAATACGGATTCTCTATATTTTAAGTAAGAGAGGCATATCCATACATTATCGCTGACACTTTGCACTTTGGACAATCCGTATTTCAGTTTGATCCTATTACCATTCCTCCAGAGCCAGCCTACGTCTCCCCACAGCTCTCTAAGGTAACTGTATAAAGAACTATAAAAAATATATAACGATCTTCTATTACCGCCAACAATGATGTATGCTTCCCTGCACAATGATTTTTAATAAAGAATAGAATGGATCTCAATGCAATGCTAATTTTTTAAGACCTACTGGCGCGGTTATCTTTAGCGTCTCTTCGGAAAGTGTCGGAGAATTGCGTTTTCCAATTACTGGAGGTCACCCCTGCAGCTTTTGTGAACATGCAGAAAGATTGATGAGAGGGTGTCATGGAGAGGCAATGAGACCACACTGTAGAAAAGGGTTTATTTGGTGATAATCCAACCCTTTACATTATGTCCACCCAAAGCTGAACTTCAGCCAGATAGAAAAGACACAGAATTAATGCAGCATCATTACATCTACAGTAGAACCTTGGATTGTGAGCATAATTCATTCCTGAAACATGCTAGTAATCCAAAGCGCTTGTACATCAAAGCAAATTTCCCCATAACAAATAATGGAAACTCAAATGATTCGTTCCACAACCATTTGTTCATAAATCCTTCAGTTTATAGTCCATATAAAAAGATTATAGCAATGTGATAGTTTGTGTAACCATAAAATGTCCATCCACAAATGGAAGCCTCCACGAGGGGATTAGAAGCAAAATCCAGCAGGTGCTACAGAGTATAAAAGAGAAGAGAGGCGCCTCTAATGCCGCATACACATGACCGGACTTTTCGATGGACTAGGTCCAATGGTCTTCCCAGCGGACTTTGGGCGGAGGTCCAACGGACTTTCTGAACGAGCAGACATGGCCTCACATGACTGGACTAAGTCGAAAGTCTGTTAGTTTTGAACATGATGACGTAAACGGGACTAAACAAGCAAGTTCAATAGCCAATAGCTGCCCTTGCGTCGTATTTGGTCCATTGGACTAGCACACAGACGAACGGTTTTCCAGATTTTTAGTCTGTTGGACTTGAGTCCGTCAGATAGATTTGAAACATGTTCTATTTCAAGGTCCGTCTGATTATTTTTCAAAAAATCGTTCGGACTAGCCCACACACGATCGGATTGTCTGACGGACTAATCCCGTCGGACCTAGTCTGCCAGAAAGTCCGGTCGTGTGTACGCACCATAATGCCCCGTACACACGAGCGGACTTTTCAACATCCAAAGTCCGAAGGACCGAGTCCGTCAGACTATCCGATCGTGTGTGGGCTGCAACGGACTTTTGATTCGCCAAAGTCTGACGGACTTTAGAAATGAAGCATGCTTCAAATTTTCCCGAAGGAACTCCGCCGGACCCGGTCCCCTTCGAAAACTCCGCTCGTGTGTATGCTACTCCGACGGACTAAAACCGACGCTAGGGCAGCTATTGGCTACTGGCTATGAACTTCCTTATTCGAGTCCAGTCATACGTCATCACGTTCGAATCCGTCGGAGTTTAGTGTGATCGTGTGTGGCCAAGTCCGTTCGGCCGAAAAGTCTGTCAGAACTCCGTCGGAACTCCGGCGGAACTCCTTTGGAAGTCTGTCGGACATAAGTCCTCTCGTGTGTACGGGGCATTAGTGTAGCAATATGCTGCTAAATGTTGCACCTTCATTAAATGTAACCATATTGCTACACTAATGCTGCGTACACACGACCGGTTTTTCCATCAGAATAAACTCTGACGGTTTTTCCGACGGAGTTCCAATGGAGTTCCCCTAAAACGGACTTGCCTACACACTGGGCCGTCTTTAATGTTGATTGGACCCTGGGCAAAATATTTCTTGGGCCCGACCCCCCATGCAATTTTCCTCTCCGCCTGCTCTGAGACATACAATAAATAGCAGCTAGACTTAAAATCAGTTTACTGTATCAGATCAGGCAGCAATTGCGATTGGTTGCCAACAGTTACAGCATTTCATTACTGCTTACTGAATGGTTGCTAGAAGTTACAGCACACATTACAGCTCACTGATTAGTTGCTAGAGGTTACAGCGCATCATCTCCTCACAGCAGGGGAGCATGATATACATATGAATGCCGCCTTTATTTACATATGAATGCAGCCTGCCGCAGCTATTTACTTAGTATTGTAGCCACTATTTACATATGAATGCCGGTTATTTACATGTAAACACAGGGTCTGCAGCTGAGTCATCTGTACACAACAATAGGGCAGAGCTGGGCAGCATTACTAGCAGCACTTCACACTGAGATATTGGGACACAGCAGAGGACTAAAACATCAAGGGACGAGGGAATTTAAACCTGGATAGCTGGCAAGTATGAGGCAGCTGTTTTGGGCCCCACAACAATGACAGGGCCCAGGGCAGCTGCCCCTTTTGCCCTGCCTTAAAGCCGGCCCTGCCTACACACGATCACACCAAAGTCTGATCGTTTAGAACACGGTGACGTACAACACATACGACGGGACTAGAAAAAGGAAGTTCAATAGCCAGTAGCCAATAGCTGCACTTGCGTCGTCTTTGGTCCATCTGAATACCATACAGACGAATGGTTTTCCCGATAGGAATTGATTCCGTCGGAAAGATTTAAAACATGTTCTATTTCTAGGCCCGTCAGAATAAAAAAAAAAAAAAAGTCAGCTGAATATCCGATGAAATGATTCCATCTGACTTTTTCTGCCGTAAAGTCTGATCGTGTGTACGCGACATTAGAGGCGCCTCTCTTCTCTTTTATACTCATTTGTGACATGACACTACTTGCATATCAAGTCAAAAGTTATTTAAAAATGTAGCTTGTCTTGCAAAACGCTCTCAAAACCCAGTTACTCTCAAACCAATGTTTTACTGTATTTTATTTTTTAAATGCATAGAAAGTACTTGAATTTGTTTTGGCATCATCTTCTTGCAGTCCTTGTACAGCAGAGCTCATAATGGGAGGCAGAGAAGCAGCAGGAGGAGTCCAACGGTTGTGCTGCAGTGATCATGTGGTAACAAAAGGCATGCTGATAGGAAGAAAGAGCAGAGTGATGAAAGGAGTTGTAAAGGCAGAGGGTTTTTTTTATCTTAAAACCTTCTGTGTGCAGGAGCCCCCCCTCAGCCCCCCTAATACTTACCGGAGCCCCCTCTCTGTCCAGCGGTGTCCACAAGTGTTTCAGCCGTCCGAGATTCTCCCTCCCGATTGGCTGAGACACACCATTGGCTACCGCTGCTGTCAATCAAAGTCAGCTAGCCAATCAGAAGAGAGAGGGGGCGGGGTGGGGCCGGGCGGGGTTCCGTGTCTGAATGGACACAGGGAGCTGTGACTCAGCTCGGGTGCCCCCATAGGAAGCTGTTTAATGTGGGGGCACTGAACAGGAGGGAGGGGCCAGCAGCACCGAAGAGGGACCCGAGAAGAGGAGGATGCAGGCTGCTCTGTGCAAATCCACTGCAATAGAGGACATAAGCATGACATGTTTATTATTAGTATAGAAAACAAAAAAAACAAGACTTGATCACTTGAACTGCTGTTTCTCCTTATAAGGCTGGGATTGAGCTGTGCTTTTACTACCCTTCAACTGCTACTCCCTTTAGCTGCAAAGGCCGTACCTCCCAACCTTTTGATATGGGAACGAGGGACACCTATCAGCAAATATATGCAGGCATAGGACACACCCCCTGCCACGCCTCTTAAAGGAGATTTATACAAAGAGACGCTATAAGTTTTGCGCAAACCAATCAATAAACGCTTATTGAGATTTGTTTTAACCAAAAATATGTAGGAGAATACGTATGGGCCTAAACTGAGGAAAAACATTTTTTTTATATATTTTTGGGGGATATTTATTATATCAAAAATTAAACAAATAATGTGTTTTTTTTTTCAAAATTGTCGCTCTTTTTTTGTTTATAGAGCAAAAAATAAAAACTGCAGGGGTGATCAATTACCACCAAAAGAAAGCTCCATTTGTGGTGAAAAAACTGCGTCAATTTTGTTTGGGAGCCACGTCGTACAACCACGCAATTGTCAGTTAAATCGACGCAGTGCCGAATTACAAACAGTGCTCTGTTCAGGAAGAGGGCAAATCCTTCCGAGGATGAAGTGGTTAAAATGCCACTAACAAAGATTTTGTGACATTTTAGTCCATTGGGTTTACATCCACTTTCACCTTTTATTTTGTAGCGACATAGTAAATGGCAGAGAACACAAATATGAGAAAAAAAAAAAAAACGCCTCCCATCGCCCTTTAATGAAATATTAGTTGGCGTCCCCGGTGCATTGTACGAAGTGCGATCTTCAGTAACATTACACTGCAGAGGGCTAAAAATAGAGCGGAAGAATGAATGAGGGTAGAAACAGCGGATTTTCATTTCCATTTGAGCCCATCTTCCTCCCCTTTAATGTTCATTTAGCAGTCCGGAGCACGTGCCTCTGCTTCAGCCTGTTTCCCTGAATAGAAGTGACAAGGTCGTCTTGCAGCAATGCAGATGTTACAAGTGCTGCATCGATGGGTGTTTCCCAGTAAAAATAGCCCAATCCCCCCCCCCCCCCCGAAGACGCTGGCGTTATATTTAGCAGTGGGCAGCACTTATTGTATCTCGCTGCGTATCCCATAACTTCATACCGGAGAATTTTTAGAAAGCAGACTGGATTTATCACACACCGAGAAGGGTCAGTCCACCTATAAAGGAATATTTCATTGTTGAACGATTGGGACTGGAGTTTACCACTTAAAACGGAACGCCAAGACGCACGTTAAAGCATCTCTATGGTCACAATGTAAAATCATATCTTCATTTCTACATCGTATTTCAATTCTGTAAACTTACTTTATTGAGATCCCCACACTTTTACTTCCTTGAATTCTGTGACACGTATTCACACCTCCCAACATTTTGAGCTGGGAATGAGGGACGCCTACTAACAAACGAATTTAGGCATAAGACACGCCCCCTGCCACATCCCCTTAAACCGGTGTTCCGCCTCCAAAAAATAAAAAAACAGCAGCTACACATACTGCAGCTGCTGGCTTTTAATAATAGGACCATAGACTTTAACAGTGTTCGCATGTTTGCACACATTTTTTGTCTGTTCGCATGTTCTGGTGAGGACCAAACCAGGGTTTCTTCCCTACTCCTCACCTGGTTCCCACTAGACACGCTTGACACCATCTGAACCAAAAAGTTTATCTTGGTTTCATCAGACCATAGGACATGGTTCTAGTAATCCATGTCCTTAGTCTGCTTGTCTTCAGCAAACTGTTTGCGGGCTTTCTTGTGCATCATCTTTAGAAGAGGCTTCCTTCTGGGATGACAGCCATACAGACCAATTTGATGCAGTGTGCGGCGTATGGTCTGAGCACTGACAGGCTGACCCCCCACCCCTTCAACCGCTGCAGCAATGCTGGCAGCACTCATATTTCCCTCCAAATACAAAAAAGTTTCTTCACAGTAAGAGCTGTGAAAATGTGGAATAGACTCCCTGCAGTGGTGGTTCTGGCCAGCTCAGTGGATTGCTTTAAGAAAGGCCTGGATTATTTCCTAAGTGTACATAATATAACTGGGTACTAACATTTATAGGTAAAGTTGATCCGGGGAAAATCCGATTGCCTCTCGGGGGATCAGGAAGGAATTTTTTCCCCTGCTTTAGCAAATTGGATCATGCTCTGCTGGGGGTTTTTTTGCCTTCCTCTGGATCAACTGTGGGTATAGAATTGGGTATATGGGCTGATATGATATTTATTTTATTTATTTTTTTGGTTGAACTGGATGGACTTGTGTCTTTTTTCAACCTAACTATGTAACTATGTCTATTTCCCAAAGACAACCTCTGGATATGACGCTGAGCACGTGACCTCAACTTCTTTGGTTGACCATGGTGAGGCCTGTTCTGAGTGGAACCCGTCCTGTTAAACCACTGTATGGTCTTGGCCACCGTGCTGCAGTTCAGTTTCAGGGTCTTGGCGATCTTCCTATAGCCTAGGCCATCTTTATGTAGAAAAACAATTCATTTTTTCAGATCCTCAGAGTTCTTTGCCATGAGGTACCATGTTGAACTTCCAGTGACCAGCAGGGCAGGACTTAGGGTGGTGGGGGCCCCTGGGCTTGAGTCACTTTCGGGCCCTACCTTCTATACATTATCGTATTTATCGGTGTATAACACGCGCTGGCATATAACACGCACCCCAAGTATAGGAGGGAAGTTTAAGGAAAAAACGTACATTTAAATGCCCATCAATACAGCCTTATCAGTGTCCATCTGCAGCCTTGTCCAGTGTCATTGCAGCCTTGTCAGTGTAGCCTTGTCATTTGCAGGCTTGTCATTGCAGTCTTGAAGTTTAAAAATGGCGCCGCCAAGATACAGAGTCCTGCAGCTCTCGGGTCCTCTCGGCGGCTCTGGGGTCCTCTCGGTGGCTAAGGGTCCTCTCGCTGTCCTGAGCGGAGCATACTCGAGTGTACTCGGTTCGGCTCACAGTCACGCCCAGTCCCTGTGTTATGTCCATCATAGGGCGGGACTGGGCATGACTGTGAGCCGAGCCAAGTACACTCAGCTATGTATCTTGGCGGGGTCTGCGGGGCCCCATATTGAGTGGGGCCCATGAGCTTGAGCCATGAGAGAGTGAGAGCGATAACACCAAATTTAACACACCTGCTCCCCATTCTCCCCATTCCCACCTGAGACCTTGTAACGCTAACGAGTCACATGACACCGGGGAGGGAAAATGGCTAATCGGGCCCAATTTGGACATTTTCACTTAGGAGTGTACTCACTTTTGTTGCCATCGGATTAGACATTAATGGCTGTGTGTTGAGTTATTTTGAGGGGACAGCAAATTTACACTGTTATACAAGCTGTACACTCACTACTTTACATTGTAGCAAAGTGTCATTTCTTCAGTGTTGTCACATGAAAATATATAATAAAATATTTACAAAAACGTGAGGGGTGTACTCACTTTTGTCAGATACTTTAAAGAAATATCTTTATAAATACCTTTATGGGGAAAAAAATGCCACTGAGCCGCCATTGGATAAAACTGAACACAAATTACTCACACCCTCATCTAGCTGCTATATTTGTCACTGCAAATAAAAATAAGGATTAGTTTAGGTTAGAGGGATCGCTGCACAATTGCCACACATTCGCCCCAGACTCTTCCTTTTCTATTACCCAACATTACCCAGTGAGAACATTTGCCATGTCGGCAAATGCTAATGAAGTTGCAGAGGGTCTATATACAGTAAATGCTGCCAAAGTTCCCTGACTTTTATAAATCGGCATCAGTGTTTCTTTTTCCAGGATGATTGTGTGTGAGGTTCTCCGACTATTAAATGATATCACTAAAGCAATGAATTAAAACCAGAGCAGCCAAATAGAGAACATGTTCAGGCTCCGACCTTGGCACCCAGAACACTCTGCTTTGTATTTCAGTGTGGTTCTGTAAACCATGGGCCCCGCTCTGTTATTCTTTTTTTTCCCACGGTGTATAATCACGCCGAGCGTGTGTCTAAATTATACAGGGATCTGACTGCGCTGATGTTTCCAGCGCTGCACAGAGCCACAAAATTACAAGCGCGTCTTTGTCTGGTAGCGGGGGCCGATGCTGTAAGCTATCCGGAGCAGACAAGACCACCCAGGGACAGCCGCGGTTGACATCTTCCCTGCGGATCTTTGGCTTGGCTGGGGCTCAGTTCTAAGGTGAGATCAGAGAACGGAGAACGGTCGCTGCTCAATCCGGCATACTGTGGAACGTCCCCATGGTTTCAGAATGTCAAATCGTAATAATAATCAGCTGTAGATGAAACAGTTGCCTACTTGATGAAGGTGCCTTTACAGGAAAATTGTGGCTTGATGAATATTAAAATTCCACATGAATAAATTCCTGGTGCATCACAAGTAAAAATTTTCAGAAAAGCTCCACCTTCTATCATTTAAAAGCCGTCCCTGGGGTTCAGACAAGCGACTTTGCCTAGGCTGCGATGATGTCATCAGCCTGCTGCAGGCAGGGCGAAGCATTTCTCCAGTCTCACTTTCCCCAGTGATCAGCCTGCAACATTGTAAATTTCACAAAGAGGCTGGAGGAGGGGCTGATCTGTGTCAGACATTTGTAAGCTGCACGGCCGCATGATTGTGTCATCCCTGAGCCAGCATCTCAGCCCCAGAAGTAGATGCTGACATTAGATAGGCGCAGGGGCGGACTGATAACTCATGGGGCCCCCGGGCAATAGGAGATTATGGGGCCTCTGGACAATAGGAGAAGATTATGGGGCCCCTGGGCAATAGGAGATTATGGGGGGCCCCCAGGCAATAGGAGATTATGGGGCCTCTGGACAATAGGAGAATATTATGGGGCCCCTGGGCAATAGCAGAAGATTATGGGGCCCCTGGGCAATAGGAGATTATGGGGGGACCCCAGGCAATAGGAGATTATGGGGCCCCCCGGGTAATAGGAGAAGATTATGGGGCTCCCGGGCAATAGGAGATTATTTGGGGGCCCCCCAGGCAATAGTAGATTATGGGGCTCCCGGGCAATAGATTATGGGGCCACACAGTACACACATATACAGTATACACACACAGACACACAGTATACACACACGGAATACACATACACACACTGAAAAGGTACCGGAGAGGCGGGGCAGCTATAATCTTGGGATTTAAAAAAAAAAAACAGATTTTTACATACCGTCCCTGGTTTTATTGAGGCTGGCAACCCTGATGGGTCCCCTTAGCGGCATGGGGCCCCTCGGGCAGTGCCCGAGTACCCGAATGGTCAGTCCGCCCCTGGATAGGCCTGGTAAAAGATCAACAATAAAAAGGTAAATGTGGTTACAATGAAATAGGCAAAACATCCTTAACCACTTAAGCCCTGGACCATTTGGCAAAGACCACAGCACTTTTTGCGATTCAGCACTGCGTCATTTTAACTAACAATTGTGCGGTCGTGCGACGTTGTACCCAAACAAAATTGAAGTCCTTTTTTCCCCACAAATGGAGCTTTCTTTTGGTGGTATTTGATCACCTCTGCGGTTTTTATTTTTTGCGCTATAAACAAAAAAATAACTACAATTTTGAAAAAAAACGCATTATTTTTTACTTTTTGCTATAATAAATATCCCCAAAAAATATATACATTTTTTTTTCGTCAGTGTAGGCCGATACGTATTCTTCTATATATTTTTGATAAAAAAAATTGCAATAAGCATTTATTGATTGGATTACGCAAAAGTTATAGCGTCTACAAAATAGGTGATAGTTTTATGGCATTCTTATTAATAATTTTTTTTTTTTTACTAGTAATGGTGGCGACCAATGATTTTTATCATGACTGCGACATTATGGTGGACAGATCGGACACTTTTGGCATGATTTTGGGACCATTCACATTTATACAGCGACCAATGTAATTAAAAATGCACTGATTACTGTGTAAATGTGACTGGCAGTGAAGGAGTTAACCACTAGGTGGCCCTTTAGGGGTTAAATGTGTCCTAGGGAGTGATTCTAACTGTGGGGGGGGGGCTGTGTGTGACATGACACTGATCACCGCTCCTGATTACAGTGAGCGGTGATCAGGGTCCTGTCACTAGGCAGAATGGGGAAATGCTTGTTTACATTAGCATTTCCCCGTTCTTCTTCTCCGTGAGATGATCGCGGGTATCCCCACAGACATTGGCTCCATGGGACCCGCGATCACACTCACAGAGCTCGTGGCGCGCACGCAAGCCGATTCTTTAAGGGAAACGTGATTCTGCCTGTATGTGCCCTTCTGCCGCAGTATATGTGCGTGAAGCGGTCGGCAAGCGGTTAAAAGAGTTGTATAGTCAGAAGGTTTTTTTTATCTCAGCATCCTCCAATTACCTACCCGAGCTCCTTCTCTCTCCAGAAATGTCCACAATCCCTTCAGCTATCCAGTACAAGCCTCCTAATTGGCTGAGACAGAGCAGGGGCGCTATTGGCTCCCACGGCTGTCAATAAGTCAGTCAGCCAATCAGGGGAGAGAGGGGGCGGGGCCAGGTCAGGGCTCCGGGTTTGAATGGATACACGGTGCTCTGACTCGTTTGAGGGACAACCTGTAGCAAGTTGCTGGCTGAGGGGCACTCAAAGGAGGGAGGGACTAGGAGCAGCAAAGTGGGACCCAAGAAGAGGAGGATTTGGGCTGCTCTGTGCAAAATCAACTACACAGAGGAGGTAAGTATAACATGTTTGTTATTTTTTTTTTTTTTTAAAAGCAAGCCTTTACAATCACTTTAATATAACAGATTCTTTATTATAATGGTATAATATATCTACAGTATATATAATAGAAGCATTGATTCTTAATTCTTTATTATACGTCACAAATCCTTGCTTGTTATCTATCAAACATGAAATATATCCCCTCTAGCCATGACCTACACCAGCCATTGGCAGCTAGGCTTCCAGAGAACTCTGTGGTTGTTAGGAACTCCTTGAACTTCGGCTGGCTGACCTCCCATCTCATGGTGCCTTCATAGTTCCAGGGCCAATGTTATGTGAAAAACCGATAGCATGACACCGATGATCTTTCAGCTGTCTGTAAGGGGTTGCATTTTGTTTTTATTGACCACCGATTCTTCCACAGGCTCAATAATCAGTCTAGGGGTTTTTGTTTTTGGTGTTTTTATTGGGTAACGGTCAACATGGATAGGGACAGGCAGGGGCGGACTGACAACTCATGGGGCCACCGGGCAATAGGAGATTATGGGGCCACCGGGCAATAGGAGATTATGGGGCCCCCAGGCAATCAGAGATTATGGGGCTACACAGTATACACAAACACACACACACAGTATACAATCACACAGTATACACAGACATGTTTCTATTGCCTGAGAAGGTACTGGAGAGGTGGGGCAGCTATAATCTGGGGATTTTTAGACCAAAAGGTAAGGGACATTTCAAAGACAGATGTAAATAAAAACACAAATTTTTACATACTATCCCTGGTTTTACTGAGGCTGCCAACCCTGATGGGGCCCCCTAGTGGCATGGGGCCCTCGGGTAGTGCCCGAGTGGCCCAATGGTCAGTCCGCCCCTGGGGACAGGACCAAGGGATACCCTGAACTGTAGAAATTATAGAACATTCTACTGCAAAATTTCTGGCGGCACTGTACAGGTTGCATTTGCACAACATAGGATGCAATGTACTTTATCCTGGCTAGTAGTAGTGGTAGTAGAGGTAGTAGTAGTAAAACAACTGGTTGCCTTGCAACAACTGCACCCAGTCCTGACTTACAGTGTGAAACACTAATGCCGCCGTACATGCGACTGGACTTTCCGGCAGACTAGGTCAGACGGTCTTCCTGACGGACTTTCTGAACGAACGGACTTGGCCACACACGAACTGGCTAAGTGCATTCGAAAGTCCATTTGTTGACGTTAACGGGACTAAACAAGGAAGTTCAACAGCCAGTAGCCAATAGCTGCCCTTGTGTCGTATTTGGTCCGTCGGACTAGCACACAGACAAACGGTTTTCCCGATTTCAGCCCATCGGAATTGAGTCCTTTGGATAGATTTGAAACATGTTCTATTTCTAGGTCTGTCTGAGTTTTTTTTTTTTTTTAAACGATCGGACTAGCCCACACACGATCGGATTGACGGACGGACTCAGCCTGTTGGACCTAATCTGCCGGAAAGTCCGGTCGTGTGTACGCGGCATCACAGTCACTTCTTCAATAAGTAGCTGGGTCAAGTCCCAGAACTTGGAGATTCTACATTCCTAAATTCCTGGCTATTTATTTAGATACTGACCCAGTCTGTCTCTCTCTCGCTCTGGTAGGGTCCCCGGCTAAGCCTAACTGGGATCTTGATGGCTGCACCAGACTCCTGAGGCTCCTTTCCTTCTTCTCTCTGGCCCAGGGGGAAAAGCCCCTAGCATAGAGGTCTCCTTCAGATGGCTAGACCCTGGACCTCTTCCCCTGGCTGCCAAGCCTCATAATATTTAAGAACTCTCCAACCTGCTACTGGACCTCCCTTTCCAGGGATTGGCTAGGAATCCCTGAATTTTCAGACTGCTTGTTCTGCCCTCCCTCTATACTTCTGGAAACATCCAGAAGACAAGGGAAAGTGACAGAACAGCAGCCTATTAAACACAGAACAGCCGAGCACAATCAACCCCTCTGCACCTCTGCCAACTAAATTTAAAAAAAACAACTACAAATTGTCAGATCCTGGGAATGGTATATGGATGGTGCCTGTACCTATATATACGGGAGGTGCTTCCAAAAACCTAGAATCAACCAAAACACCATAAAGGATATAGTACCTCCTGAGGCTACAAAAATTTTTTATTGGTTAATTGGACACATATATATTTAAAAATGTACAGTGCAAAAGCCAAAACCCCCATAGGATCGCTCTCCTTCCATCCTCATCCCCTCACCCACATCCCCTACCCCCACCCACATCCAGGTGCCCACCCCACTCCCAGTTCCCAAATCCCACCTAATTCCCCCCCTCTCTATTAACCTCTGCTCCCGCTATAGATCTATATAGTGAGGTCCTTTAAGGGTCCCACTAGAATACATTTAGCAGCCATGAGCATGACCAAAAACATGACATACATAATATGAACCCTTATAGGACATCACCGTATAGATCTGAGGAGGGAGCAGGGGTTAATAGAGTGGGGCAGTTAGGTGGGATTTGGGAACATGGAGTGGGTTGGGCACCTGGATGCGGATGGGGGTAGTGGATGTGGATGGGGGGATGGGGATGGAATGAGAGCAATCCGATTGGGGGTTTTGGCTTTTGCACTGTACATTTTTAAATATATATGGTCAATTAACCAATAAAATATATGTTTTGGTAGCCTAAGTAGGTGCTAAATCCTTTGTGGTGTTTTGGTTTTATGGTTAAACTTACCTAGCAGCCTATGAGACTAGCAGGGTAATATATATACTGTATATATATATATATATATTTATATATATATATATATATATACACTGTACATACACACACAAATATATGTGTCACATGTACTCACTACACATCCAACATCGTTAAAAAAGAACTGTTAACCGGTGGGACAGGGGTCTGTTGTGAGAACATCATTGGAGGACTGCATGGAACCAATGTAAGGTGGTTTCAAGTATATATTTACAACTCGTGAATTTATCATTAAATCCCATCAATACAAAGGTACATTCTCTTCCATCTGCAATGAACAGAGCCCAGTCCTCAAACATTTAAAGAAAAATATTTATCTTCACTGAGCCAGTTTCATGAAGTTCCTGGCCATAAAACCAATTAGCTCCTTGTACCTTAACTACCGATCAATTTCCTGTTTATTGTTCTAAATTTTGGTTTAGCCTGAAGCACAACGGGTAGGGCGACACACTGGGTGGGGCCCGCTGTCACCTTGTAGCGCATTGTATTATCCGGCCGTGTTGATACTGAGTTGCGGCTTCTTGCCACCGGCAAATCTGGCAATGTTCTTCCGAAGAAAGTGATTGATGTAATGAGGTTTTGCATTCCTGATGGGTGAGGTAATGAGGATTGGACACCCTAGGCCTTCTGAGAAACTTTAAAAGAAAATGATTTATCATGAAATACAGATTTTCTTTAAATACGTGATGTAGGGTAACCAATAAATATTTTGCAAAAGGGAAAATAATCATAACAATCAGCAGTTCTTCAGACATTGTACCGCAGTCTTACCTCCTCCCGAGTATTTGGACTGCTAGAGAACTTCATCACATTTGTCATGCTGATCTTGATCTCTCTTTACTCACTTCCAAGGCAAATACCTTCTATTCTGCCAATCAGATTACAGACCTGCCATTCCAACTGCAAGCCTGATTTCAGCTGGCATACTCATTATAAAGATGGCTGTGTTGACCGTGACTTGGATATCTCAAGCAATGCTAAAATTAGTTGTGTTTCTATGTTCCTTAACCCCCATACACACTATCAGATTTTCTGATGATTTTTGTCTTCAGATTTACCAAAACCATGTAGTAGAAGGGCCTGCCTGATTACATACAAATTGAAACTCCTAAGGTTTGACCTCATATTACATGGTTTTGGTAAATCTGAAGGAAAAAATCAGCAGAAAATCTGATAGTGTGTATGGGGCTTTAGAAGGGAGTTATACTCAAAGAAAAAATAAAACTGTTGACTTGCCTCCAGATGCCTCCAGTTTTAATTTTCAGTCTCTTTGGTAGGCCGTAGGCAAAACTTTGGCACTTCCTTGTAGCATCAAAGCTTTACTACCTCCCATAGTCCAAGCATCGCTACTGGCTAGTGGGGCAGCCCATCATAGTGATGCATGTAGGAACATATAAAAAAAGGAGGAGAATGCAAACTCCAGCATGACCTGGAAGTTTCAGAGTCTTAAGCCTTGTACACACGGTCGGAGAATCCGTCGGAATGTGTCCTATCGGACCGTGTCGTCGGATAATCCGACTGTGTGTGGTATGCATCGGACTGATTCCGTCCGAATCTCCGTCGGACCCAGTTTTAAAACATGTTGGAAATATTTCCCGACCAACTGGGCCGGTCGGACCTAATCCGATCATGTGTAGAGCATTTTGATCGGACCAAGTGCCACGCATGCTCAGATCAAATTCCTACATCAAAGCTATTGGCTACTAGCCTGAATGTAGTCCCATCGTAACGAAATTACGTCATCACGTTCTGAATGATCGGATTTTTCACCAACTTTGTCCGACCGTGTGTATGCAACAGTTTCGGACAAGATCCGACGGACAAAATCCGACGGGCAGAATCCGACAGATTTGGTTGTGGAAATCTCTGACCGTGTGTACAGGGTCTTAGAATGAGGGCACTGAAATGTGCTGCAAAGGCTGAAACCAACCTTTCCAGAAGAAAGTGCTGTGCCAAGCTCCGTTTAGTGCTAATTACAAAACCACAAGCTTAGGACTTTGGTCACCTGATACATACCTCCCAACTTTTTGAGTTGGGAATGAGGGACGCCTATTAGCAAAAGTATGTAGGCATAGGACACGCCCCCTGCCACGCCCCCTTAAAGAAGAGATAAGCAAAAAAAAATATTAGTTAAACCCATCAGTGCCTTTTTTTTTTTTACGACTACTATTCCTTTATACTGGCTTTTGAAATTAACAAATGCAGCAATTAAAAAATTGGATGAAAGGTTTAGCACTGGGAAACACTTTTTGAAAGATATATAGTGCATTTGATATACAACTATATAGACCAGACCAGAATTAAAGAGAAATTAGGAGGAAAGAGGGACTGAGGGCTTTGTTCCAATTCAGGGACAGACCCTCAAAATCAGGGACAGTTGGGAGCTATTTGTACAAAGGGTAGATTGGCCATACTAAACTATGATCTTTCCCATTTAACAGAGATCCCATGATCAAATGCCTGTATTTTTATTCATCTAACCAGCATTGAACAGAACACAAGCAGCAGGGGTTAGTACCCCTTTTAGTAAGGTCCCTCCCCTGGATGAATATAGTGGATGGAACCAGTCTGTCATATATAATCTAGGACTGGAAGATCTGAACAAATGAATGGGGTGGGCAACTACATGGCAAATGAGGTTTAATGTGGAAAAATGTAAAATAATGCATTTGGGTGGCAAAAATATGAACGCAATCTATACACTGGGGGGAGAACCTCTGGGGGAATCTAGGATGGAAAAGGACATGGGGGTCCTAGTAGATGATAGGCTCAGCAATGACATGCAATGCCAAGCAAAGCAAACAGAATATTGGCATGCATTAAAAAGGGGATCAACTCCAGAGATAAAACGATAATTCTCCGGCTCTACAAGACTCTGGTCCGGCCGCACCTGGAATATGCTGTCCAGTTCTGGGCACCAGTCCTCAGGAAGGATGTACTGGAAAAGGAGCGAGTACAAAGAAGGGCAACAAAGCTAATAAAGGGACTGGAGGGTATTAGTTATGAAGAAAGGTTATGAGCACTGAACTTATTATCTCTGGAGAAGAGACGCTTGAGATGGGATATAATTTCAATATACAAATACCGTACTGGTGACCCCACAATAGGGATACAACTTTTCCGCGAAAGGAAGTTTAAAAAGACATGTGGCCACTCATTAAAATTAGAAGAAATTAGATTTAACCTTAAACTACATAGAGGGTTCTTTACTGTAAGGCCGCGTACACACGCGCGGACTGTTCGCCCAACTTTGTCCGTCCAACAGTTTCGGCAAACAGTCCGCTCAAAATTAGCATGGACGGACATGGCCACACACGACGAACGAACAGTTTGCTGAAACCGTGCGCGATGACGTGAACGGCACGTACGACGGGACGAAAAATACGACGTCCTATACACTGCATTATAACTTTCGGCGTGAAAATCCTTTCTGAGCATGCGCGCAACTTTGTTTGACGAACAAGCCTACACACGAGCGGACTGTTCGCTGAAACAAGGTTTCAGCGGACAGTTTTACGGAATTTCCGAAAAACCTTGTCCGTCAAACTGTCCGCTGAAACTGTCCGCTGAAAGCCCACACACGAGCGGACTGTCCGCCCAAACACTGTTCAGCGGACAAAGTTGGGCGAACAGTCCGCCCGTGTGTACGCAGCCTAAGAGCGGCAAGGATGTTGAATTCCCTTCCACAGGCGGTGGTCTCAGCAGGGAGCATCAATAGTTTAAGAAAACTATTAGATAAGCACCTGAATGACCACAACATACAGGGATATACAATGTAATACTGACATATAATCACACACATAGGTTGGACTTGTGTCTTTTTTCAACCTCACCTACTATGTAACTATGGAGCAGAGGATGATGGAAAAAGGCTACCACTGGTATACTAATATGCAAGCCTATAGCTTTTGTAAATGAACCCTTTGGGGTAGGCCGAATGAGTAACAATCCACCTATGGGAAGCCTATGGAAAGGACTATGGAAGAGTTAGTCAGCCATCCTTTTAGTTTCTCATTTACACTGTGCAGAGTTACTTAATTCTGGCTTTAAAATGTGGCAGTGAAGATTGTGATGTAAAGAACTGCTCCCTATGTTCCTGCCTCAGTAAAAATCATTAAAAGCCTGAATGAATGGACATTCTTTATTTTTGTAGGTGGATCTCAAGCCAGGAGAATGTGAGTAAGCTAAGATGGAGGAGTTTCTCCCAACTACAGGTGTGTGTGTACCCTATCCCAATGTTGAGCAGGAGGACGAACAGAGGAGCTCCTGGCCAGCCTGACATAGCTGGTAACGAATCAGAAGCTTGCTTGGTGTAGATGCCATCACTTGGAGAAGAGGAGTCAGCCTTGCTGGTTGGAGCAGTACTGGGTGGCGGAGTTGAAGAAGTGGTCTGTGCTCAGTGTGGGACAACGCACCAGTTGTCTGGCGTGAATGAACAAGGCACAGCGATGTACTATCCTCCCCGATTGTGAGCAACCCTGTGATCGGTGAGTGCCCTGGGAGGAAGACTCAGCCTGACAGTAGGTCAAGGTCATGAGCAGCAAGGAAGACCCTGTGAGTCAGTCGGAGATGACAGCAGCTTGAACCTGCCTTCACAGGATATAGTTAACAGTGGACAGTGAAGTCTAGGGGCAGTTTGTTAGCTTGGAGAAGGGAGGAGGGAGGATGAAGGAGAAGCAGAGGAATCCATCCTGGGCTACAGGGCTGTGATTTCTATTGAGTCACACAATGTAGGAAGACACAACTCTAGTCCCTGCATACAAGGGTCGCTCCATAGGGCGCTGCAAGTGAAAGGGGCCACCCTGAAACAGGAAACCTTGAGCAGCAGTCATGGCACCAGCTTAAACTGGAACGTAGGCAAAGATTAATCAGTTACTCTAGGCCCAAATCCGGGCAAATTTTTATTTTCCTTGGAGTGGGGCTGTGCCCGCACTGCATGGGTTAACTGCTAGTTTTCTTGTTTTCGAACACAGCACAAATACTCACCTGATCCTTCGAGCCTCCGGAAAACAACGCTCCCCTACGGCCAGCAGTGAACTGTTCCTAACATCTTCACATCCAGACCTGGTCTATGGGCATGATGACGTCAAGAACAGACCACCGCACAAGACCACTGGACCGTAAGGGGGACGGGAGCGGAAGGGACCGGTCTTTACCTGGGAGGATTGGAGGATTAGGTGAGCATATCTCCGCTCTCCGAACCCCTAGACCAAAATGGGCGGTTAAGCCATGCAGTGCGGGCACAGCCCCACTGCATGAAATTTTTTTAAAAAATTGCCTGAAGTTCTGCTTAAAGCGGTTAAAAAAAAAACTGAGAGTTTACATAAATCATATATATCATGCCACTGTGTTTTTTTAATCCTCTAAGCGCCTTATTTCTGCAGCACTGTTGTGTGGTCAGATAATTGATTGATTCTTTGGTATCTGCAGGAAAAGATATGTGGGAGGGGCTTATGATACTCTGCTGATGTATGTTCTCTACAGCGTCAATCTGTGTCTGGCCAGCACTGATTGGTGCAAGAAGAGACATTCAAATTAAATTATAAATATTTATAATTAGCTCCCAATAAATCTTTTGAATATGAAATGTGTATTTTTTTGTGCATAAATATGGTGAAGGCGGAGTCAAATATGATTGACACTCGCTTTTATTTTGTTCAGACTGTATCTGCATTCAATGCTCTTTTTTTACTCTACAGGTATTAGCAATTACATTTGATATATTTAATACTAATCACTGGTGGCTGGTGGGTTCTTCTTTGGGGGGGGGGGGGCAGCAAACAAACAACACCTCCCCCCGCGTGGCATGGCACAGCACATCCCCCCACGGGCAAACTGCTTGTGTGGCGGGGCTGTGGTGTCCTCTCCTGGAGTGCGGGCAGTGGCCGTAGTGGCTCAAGTGTCTTCCGCCAAAGCGCTAGGCATCCAATAGGATCGCCTGTCGCTTTGGCCAATCGAGAAATATGTCTCCCAGACCTGCCTCCTGATTGGTGGGGAGGAACTTTAGTGGGATAATAGCAAAAATTCATTTGCTATGGTCCCACAACTGGGTGGGTTTGGAGCGCAATGCCCTGCACTCCGAGCTCACCCTTTTTTTAAACCTATTCGAACCTCGGGCTCTAATCAGGTGCACCCCGCTGCATTGGAATCCATGGTTCGGCAATACTGATATGTAGATCAGGGGGCCGGCCACATGGACAGGCGAAGCGGCGCCTGTGCACCCTCTATGGACGGGCTACCACTGATACTGATTTATATTAAAACAAAGCTTTTTTGAGAGTTTCTTAGTGAATGTGATTAATCAGCATACTATATCACACCCCTGTAATGTTTAGCAATAGGAGGACATGAAGGAGGAGGGAAGGAGGGGACTGTCATTTACTACTGTGTATATGCCTACATGTGTGACGCTATAGTAATGTGGGCTGTACAGATATCTGTACAGATATGAAAAGGGAGGAAATTAAGGGCTTAGAAGGAAACTGAAATATGAGCATGCTCAGCAGAGGACACCATCTAGGCTTTACAATCTCAGCCTACAGTGCGGACACATAAGATATGAGGAACAGCTGAAGACAGGATCAACCAGGTATATTTCACTCTATACAAAACAAATGCTTTAGTGGCTTTGTGAGTAGGAAAACACTGCTATATAGCATGACAATTTAAATGAGAGTCTGGGTTTAATGACACTTTAATAACATTTTATTATTTACATAAAATTTTAGTGATTGGGATTAGATCGATTTAAAGAACTAGATGCAAAACAATGCCGTGTTGCTTTAAATGCTATTGTAGAGAATAAATGGGTAAATCAGGTCATTTGTGTTGTACATCTAATTTAAATAGAGAGGAATCGAAAGAGGAAAAGTGAGAGGGAATGAAGAGAAGGCATCATGAAGCATCCCGTAGAGAGAAGTCACATGACACATATTCTCATTTCTACCCATGCAGGGAAGCGACCAGCACGGGAAGTGACCAATCATGCACTCGCTACTTAACAAATCAAACTTTCGACCTTGACACAAATTTGCAAGCCGCTTCTGATTTCCACTGTCCTGAATGGTGGAAGCGGAGTGCCGTTTTATACTAGAAAAGTACTCCACTGTAGTCCCTACCAGCTTTTTCTTTGCAGTTCCCCCCTGGCTTTTCTTTGCAGTCCCTCCTGGCTTTCCTTGGCTAGGGTACCCCAGATTTATAACTGCAATACGTACTGACTTGAACGTCCCAGGCATATGCTACAGACAAATGACAATAACACCGATCTGGAGAAGATTGTCCAGTTGGCCATTTATCTTAAAACAGAAACTATCATTAATCCAGTACCCGTAATATAGGTTGCCGTTCTTGGGAGGCATCCAATAACCACATATAGATTGGGTATAACCTTTAATACTATCCCCAGTCATGCCACACCGGCTCGGGGACAAACACATTTCAACACAGATACCACTTTGTTACCACTTCCCGTTAATCCACCATTAACTGGGATCCCATAGAGTATGCTGCAACTTACATGGGTCACCCTATGATTACCGCTCCAAAATTGGTAATGCCTCCAAAGACCCGAACCACCAAAACCATTTATCACATTCGAAACAACGAAAACCACCATACAACCAACAATCCAGGACAGAAAATGTGGGGATTTCCAGTTCTTCTGTTCCAGCAATGAGGGTCTGATGATATGTGGATCTTATCACTGTGTCCTTCCACCCACCGAAACCACCAGCCAATCCAAGTAAGTGACCTCTCCATGTTGACATTAACCCCATGTTGCCTGTTATGCCCTGTCCCCCCTATCCTGTGGCCCTTCACCCATTTTTTTATTTTTTGTTGCTTCTGGCCTGTCTTTGCAGTCCCTCCTGGCCTTTCTTTGCAGTCCCTACTGGTTATTTCAAACTGTGGGTCATCCTGACATTGAGAATTCTTTCTTTCAGACACAGGGCTGTAATCACACATTAATACATTTTGTTTGGCTTTCAGCTTTCGAGATCTTAAAATCCCAAGCTAGTAATGGAAGACACGGCATCAAAGCTGCCGACAGCTATTCTCTTTATCTGGGTCGTGCCACTTTGACCGGCAAAAATAATTTATATTATTTATTGTTTCACTTGTGAGAAGTCTGTTGCCGGGGCCTCTGAGCTGGGAATCGGCTTGGAGACATAACCGGTCATTCTTGGCATAATAATGATGTGTAGGAAGCAAGATGACCGCTTTGAAAAGATCCGGAGTCTGGAGATGGAAAACGTCTCCGTATTTGGACGTTGTCGTATGAGAAAAAGCTAAAGAAGAAATTCTGGGCAAGAACACCTTTTTGTTTGTATGTTCATCCACTCCATGCAGCTATTTAGCATAGGAGAATGTGCATTACTTAAAGGAGAAGTACAGCCAAAGCTCGTTGGTTGTACTTCTCCTGTGGATGACAGGAGTGCAGTTCATTCTGCACTCCTGTGACTCGTTTTCAGCAGACATAAGCCTGCTGTCAGGGGATGTCACAGAGCCGGTCCAGGCCAGGGGAAAGATCATGAAAATAAAGTTGGGATCTGTCCACAACCCTGGACCGGAACCTGGCTCAGCCTCTCAGCGATCCACTGAGAGCCTGAGCCAGTTGCTCCCACCCCCCACCACAGCCCAGTGCTTCAGTGGCAGAGCAGAGAGTCACTGACAGTCACTGACAGTCACCATCAGGGAGCTTTGAGCATCTTTGATCGCTCAGTTCTCAGTGTTAGAGCCGGCGGAGGACAAATGCAGCATCCACCTAGGTAAGTATGTGTAGCTGCTGATTTGGTTACTTAGCAATCCGCCAATCACCCTGCTGCCACACTCCCCACGATCAGTTAAGACAATGGACAGTTGTTAGCATGATTTCGCTTAGTTTACTGCAGGATACAACTTGGGTGAAACAAGGGTGCCATATGAGATGCCCATAGCATTTGGTACATTGCACGACAATACTGAATAGCCTTGGTTTGGAAATAGTTGTACATCTAGTATTCTCAGCAAATTATTGAAACACTACTTTTCACTTCCAATTTTGACATCTGTCTCCTCTCAGGGGAGAGGAGACAGATCGTGTGTTCATACTATGTATGAGCGCCGATCTCTGTCTCCTCCTAGTCAGCCCCCTCCCCCTACAGTTAGAACACACATAGGGAACACAATTAACCCCTCGGTCGCCCCCTAATGTTAAACCCTTCCCTGCCTGTGACACTTATACAGTAATCAGTGCATTTTTATTACATGCCTACTATTACTACACCATTGTAAGTGTATTCTAAGATTTATTTTATTTATATTAAAGATGCTTACTTACTGCACTTAGAGGGCGCGGTTCTTTGACCTTTGCTATAGTGCGTTTTTTATAGCACTGATCTCTGTATAATTGTCATTGGTCCCAAAAAGGTGTCAAAATTGTCTGATGTATCTGCCACAATATCGCAGTCACCGCATTACTAGTAAAAAATAATAATAATAACAATAAAAAATGCCATAAATCTATCCCCTATTTTGTAGACGCTATAACTTTTGCGCAAACCAATCAATATACGCTTTTTGAGATTTTGTGAATATAAGGAGGAGATCAGTCCTCTAATATGAGTATTACCATTACAAATTGATTCGAAGCTTGAGGGTTGGGTCATTTAATACCTATTTTCAGTCCACTCCACTCCAGTCCGGTCACTTGATCTGGCTCCTCTAAGTCAGCCCGCGACACCTGCAGGGGAGAGCAGGGAGGGCCAACAATGGATACACCATGACCACTTCTGGCTTTCCCAGCCATTGTCAGCACTCTCCCCTGCAGCCACCACTGACTGACACAGGGGATTGTGATTGGCCCAGAGAGGGCTGAAAATAGGTACCGTAAGTATACAGATCTTTTTTTACACAGGTTAGTCAGTATAGGCATTAGAAGGGGGCATTTTCAAGACTAGTAAGTTTTTAGCTTGAATTCTACTTTAAGCATTTGATATAGGTTAGGTAGGTAAAGCTGATCCAGGCTGATATAAAGAACACAAAAAACACAGATCTGTGATCAATAATTAAGTGCAGTGGTGGTTGATAGTATATTTTCTGGGGGGGAGGGGAGGCAAGCAATGCACCCACAGCCCCGAAAACCCTGTAGGTGGCTCCATTTCTCTCACTTACAGGGAGATCATCCAGTGGGGGGTGTCAGCATCCACACTTGCACCCCGGGCACCTGCATCTCCCTTGTCCCCATCCTGCACTCAGTGGGAGCTGCTTAGGAGATCAGATCTGTGGGAGCCGTTGGGAGACAAGCTGTCACTTGTAAACACAGAAGCTGGACTTCTGTGTTTACAAGTGATAGTGGTGAGCAGGGAGCAGTGGGTTTGAGCCAGATGTGGTGGAACTAAGTTCCACCAGGTTCCAGCTGAAAAAAGCCCTGTATAGAGATATCTATCTATATAGAGATATCTATCTCTATACAGATATATCTATATAGAGATAGATAGATATATCTATATAGATAGATATATCTCTATGTCTATATCTATCTATCTATCTATCTATATATATATATATATATATATATATATATATATATATATATATATGTGTGTATATATATATATATATATATAGAGAGAGAGATAGATATCATATTGTCAAAAGTATTGGGACACCTGCTTTTGCACGCGAACTTTAATGGCATCCCAGTCTTAGTCAATATTGGGATTCAATATTGAGTTAGCCCACCCTTTTCAGCTATAACAGCTTTGACTCTTCTTTGAAGGCTGTCCACAAGGTTTAGGCGTGTATCTATGGGAATGTTTGATCATTCCTCCAGTTGCTCATTTGTAAGGTCAAGCACTGGTGTTGGATGAGAAGGCCTGGCTTGCAGGCTCTGCTCTAATTCATCCCTACAGTGTTCTATTGGGTTGAGGTCAGTACTCTGTACAGGTCAATCAAGTTCCTCCCCCCTAAACTCACTTCTCCATGCCTTTATGGACCTTGTTTGTGCACTAATGCACAGTCATGTTGGATCAGGAAGGGGCCATCCTCAAACTGTTCCTACAAAGTTGGGAGCATGAAATTGTCCAAAATGTCTTGGTATGCTGACGCCTTAAGAGGAACTGGGACGAAGGGGGCCAAGGCCAACCCCTGAAAACAAAAAGAAACAACCCCACATCATAATCCACCCTCCACCAAATGATTTGGACCAGTGCACAAAGCAAGATCCATAAAGACATGGATGAGCGAGTTTGGAGTGGAGGAACTTGACTGACTGATAGAGGTTCTAACAATTTCCCCTGGCTTTTCACTAACAGAAAAGAAAATGCCTCTGGCTGGATCCAGGCTCTAAACTAACATTCTTCTCAAGTTTACTAACCTGAAACAGGCAATCCTGAACATATCTGGCCAATGATTAGAGTGGTGTATTATCATTCATACAAGTCCCATGGCTCTAATGAGCGGATTGCAATAAATAGCAGAAGATTCATGTAAATCTAAATGAGATTGGGAAATAGAAACGTGAGATGTCACTGACATGCCAGTAATCTGACTTCTCCAGTTACAGCAATGAAAACAGGAGCCAGAAGAACAGAGGGAATCAATAGAGGAAATATGGATTATGTCTGATGAAATGAAAGCTGGAGCTATTGAGGTTATTTCATTATATTGGTGATGTTCGTGCATATGAAACCAAAGAAAAGGGGGTAATGTTATACATAGACATAGACATATTGACACCCGGGCCCCATTAAAATCTATGGGAGCTTAACCTTGTTTTTTTTAAAAGGGCCAAATTGCAAGCTTTTGGTTAAAAAAAAAAGGCATTGGTAGCTGGGCACTGCCATGGGGGACAGGTACCAATGCAAAAAAATATATATATATCCTGTCTAAACTGGGCCTTGTATGTGTATGTGTGAATGTGAGTTAGTGACCTTAGAAGCTCCTTGAAGGAAGCGACTGATGTGAATGTGCAATATATGTGTAAAGTGCTGTGTAAATTGATGGTGCTATCCAAGTACCTGTATTAAAAAAAATTAATTAACTAAATAAAAAATCCCATTTAGTGAGGAGAGGATCTTTTATTACAGCTTAATCGCTAAAGGACCGAAATAATTTTCCCCCTTAATGACCAGGCCATTTTTTGAGATTCGGCACTGCGTCGCTTTAAGGGTCCGTTCACACAGGGGCAACTCAGATCTGACTTCAGGTCGCCCCCTAGTCGCCTCAAGTCGCGCTACATGTAAAAATCAATGCAAGTGAATGAGAGCCATCTTAATGCACACTACTGAAGTCGCTCTGACTTCAGAAAAGGTTCCTGTACTACTTCAATCCGACTTGTAGGCGACCGGTACCCATTGATTTCAATGGAGGTCGCCTCCAAGTCGGCTCTCCGTCTATACGGAGGCGACTCTAACAGAATTATCAGCTCTCAAGAGGTAACTCCAGGCCAAATTTATGAAAAAAAATTGGCGTAGGTTCCCCCTCCGAGAGCATACCAGGCCCTTAGGTCTGGTATGGATTTTAAGGGGAACCCCCCTTTGCCGTAAAAATGGCGTGGGCGTCCCCCACAGATCCATACCAGACCCTTATCCGAGCACGCTACCTTCTGCTAGTTCTTTTACTAACGGAGGAGCCCGGCATTCTTCTTCGCCGCCGACGCCCTCTTCTTCCGACTTCGGGGGTCTTGTCCCCCTCTCTTCTGTTCTTCTTGCCGGGCCACCGTGTCTTCTTCTAGTTCTTTTACAAGCGTGTTCTGTCATAGTGAGCGGAGACAGCGATGAGGCAACATCTCCAGAAGAGAAGAACAGAAGAACAGAAGACGGCGGCGGCGGCGGCGGCAGCAGCGGCGACAGAAGACTGGGCCACCACTTGTAAAAGAGCTAGAAGAAGGCGCGGTGGCCCGGCAAGAAGAACCAAAGAGCGGGACAAGACCCCCGAAGTCAGAAGAAGAGGGCGTCAGCGGCGAAGAAGAATGCCGGGCTACTCCGCTAGTAAAAGAGCTAGCAGAAGTTAGCGGAGGAGTCCGGCGAGAAGACCCCCCAAGACGGAAGAAGACCCCCGGAGCTGTGCAATAAACTATTTTAACCCTTGTGTGTTGTGTTTTTTTTTTTACTTTTTTTTCACAGGTGAATGGGTAGGGGTACATTGTACCCCATACTCATTCACATAGGATGGGGGGCCGGGATCCGGGGGCCCCCCTTATTAAAGGGGGCTCCCAGATTCCGATAAGCCCCCCGCCCGCAGACCCCGACAACCAAAGGCCAGGGTTGTCGGAAAGAGGCCCTTGTTCTCATCAACATGGGGACAAGGTGCCTTGGGGTGGGGGGGCTGCGCGGCCCCCCCAAGGCACCCCCCCATGTTGAGGGCACGCGGCCTGGTACAGTGCTCGCTCGTCCCCACTCCCTTTCCTGGCCGGCCGGGTAGCGTGCTTGGATAAGGGTCTGGTATGGATCTTGGGGGGGCCCCATGCCGTTTTTTCGGTATAGGGGGTTCCCCTTAAAATCCATAACAGACCTAAGGGCCTGGAATTCTCTCGGAGGGGGAACCCACGCCAAATTTTTTAAAATAAATTTGGTGTGGAGTTCCCCCTTGAGAGCTCATTCTCTGATTGGCCGCGGAAAAAGTCCCCTGGCCTGGGGCAACTTAAAGTTGTGTTGTAAGTCGCCCCAAGTCGTGTTTAGGTCGTGTCCAAGTTGCCTCCAAAAGTCGTGTTGAAAGTCGTGTTGCCCCTGTGTGAACGGACCCTAACTGACAATTGCGCAGTCAACCGACGCAGTACCCAAACAAAATTGACGCCTTTTTTCTTTTACAAAAATAGAGCTTTCTTTTGGTGGTATGTGATCAGTGATCACCTCTGCGGTTTTTATTTTTTGCGCTATAAACAAAGATCGACAATTTTGAAAAAAATGTTTTTTTAACATTTTTTCTATAATACATATCCCAAAAAAAATAAAAAATAAAATAAAAATGTATTTATCAGTTTAGGCTGATATGTATTCTTCTACATATTTTTTTGTAAAAAAATTGCAATAGCTGTATATTGATTGGTTTGCGCAAAAGTTATTGCGTCTACCATCTATGGGATAGATTTAGGAACTTTTATTTTTTATTGTTTTTAATGCTAATGGCGGCGATCTGTGATTTTTAGAGATACTGTGACATTGCGGCGGACAAATCTGACCCCAAATTACACTTTTTGGGGACCAGTGATATTATTACAGTGCTATAAAAATGCACTGATCAATGTAAAACTGACACTGGCAGGAAAGGGGTTAACACTAGGGGGGCGATCAAGGGGTTAACTGTGTTCCCTAGGTGTGATATAACTATAGGGGGGGTGGGCTGCCTGGGACATGACAGAGATCACTGTTCACGATAACTGGGAACAGTAGATCCAAGTCATGTGATCTGTCAGAATGGAGATCCGCCTTGTTTACAAAGGCAGATCCCCATTCTGCCTCTGTACTAGGCGATTGTGGGTCGCTGGCAGACATTGAGTCTGCCCGACCCACGCGCCCACCCGCAATTGCGCCTGCACTGTGGGTGCGTGCCAAGTCCTGCTGGAAAATGCAATCTCCATAAAGCAGAGGGAAGCATGGAGTGTTCTAGAATTTCCTGGTAGAGCACTGTGCTGACTTTGGACTGGATAAAACACAGTGGGCCAACACCAGCAGAGCACATGGCTTCCCAAATCAACACTGAATGTGGAAACTTCACACTGGACCTCACACAACTTGGATTCTGTGCCTCGTGCCTCTCCCCTCTTCCACCAAACTCTGGGACCTTGATTTCCAAATTAAATGCAAATTTTTCCACAGTCCGTGATGATTTGGGGAGCCATGTCATCTGCTGGTGTCGGTCCACTGTGTTTTATCAAATCCAAAATCAGCGCAAAATCAGCGCTCTAACAGGAAATTCTAAAGCAGTTCATGCTTCCCTCAGTGCTGACCAGTTTTTATGGAGATCCTGATTTCATTTTCCAGCAGGACTTGGCACCTGCCTACACTGCCAAAAGTACCAATACCTGGTTTAATGATCATTCACGATATCACTGTGCTTGACTGGCCAGCAAACTTGCCTGACCTAAACCCCATAGAGAATCTGTGGGGTATTGTCAAGAGGAAGATGAGAGACTCCAGACCCAACAATGCGGACAAGATGAAGGCCGCTATCAAAGCAACCTGGGCTTCCATAACACCTCAGCAGTGCTGATCGTCTCCATGCCACGCCGCATTGATGCAGTAATTCATACAAAAGGAACCCCAACCAACTATTGAGTGCATATTATACTGTGTATGGACATACTTTTCAGTAAGCCAACATTTCTGTATTAAAAATAATTTTTTTATCGTTCTTATGTAATATTAAAATTAATTAATATTCGAAAAAATTCCCATGTACACAAGTATTTACACCTTTTGCCATGACACTCAAAATTTAGCTCAGGTGCATCCTGTTTTCACCGATCATTCCTGAGATGTTTATACAACTTGACTGGAGTCTACCTGTGGTCATTTCAGTTGATTAGGGAACAAAAGGAAGTGCCACTTAAGTGCAATAAATTTAGTTTGGTTTAATGACACAACAGGTAATGCACTTACAGGAAGGAGATTAAAAACAGGCTCATCTTTGTGCTGGTGGCATGTGGGGCAGTCCGGTCTGGTCCCTAGTCCATCCTATTCCACAGGAAGGCAGCGATGGGAGACGAGGTGTTCGGTCCTTTACCTGCGGCCTCCAAGAAGTCTGCTAAGTCCGATGTGGAACACAGGTGGAACACAGGTGGAACGCAGGTGACGACGGAAGAGGAACCAGAGGAAGCAACAAGGAGTGGGGAATCTGGAAAGAACAAAAAGGCTACGCGCTCTGAGTCTACTGCTCCTTCTACAGGCCTGTCATTTTTTTTCCAAAAGCACCTGAAGGACTCTCAGACCATGATAAACAAAATTCTCTGGTCTGATGAAACAAAGATTGAACTCTTTGGCCTAAATGCCAAGCGTCATGTCTGGAGGAAACCAGGCACCGCTCATCACCCGACCGATATTCCTACAGTGAAGCATGGTGGTGGCAGCATCATGTTGTGGAGATGTTTTTCAGTGGCAGGAACTGGGAAACTAGTCAGGATCGAGGGCAAGATGAATGCAGCAATGTACAGAGACATCCTTGATGAAAACCTGCTCCAGAACGCTCTGGACCTCAGACTGGGTCAAAGGTTTATCTTCCAACAGGACAATGACCCTAAGCACACAGCCAAGATAACAAAGGAGTGGCTACGGGACAACTTTGTGAACGTCCTTAAGTGGCCCAGCCAGAGCCCAGATTGAACCCGATTGAACATCTATGAAGAGATCTGAAAATGACTGTGCACTGACGCTCCCCATCCAACCTGATGGAGCTTGAGAGGTCCTGCAGAGAAGAATGGGAGAAACTGCCCAAAAATAGGTGTGCCAAGCTTGTAGCATCATACTCAACAAGACTTGAGGCTGTAATTGGTGCCAAAGGAGCTTCAACAAAGTATTGAGCAAAGGTCGTGAATACTTATGTACATGCAATGTTTTCCATTTTTTTATTTTTAATGAATTTGCAAAGATTTCAAACAAACTTCTTTCACATTCTCATTATGGGGTATTGTTTGTAGAATCTTGAGGAAAATAATAAATTTTGGAATAAGGCTGTAACAAAACAAAATGTGGAAAAAGTGAAGTGCTGTGATTGTGAATACTTTCCGGATGGGCTGTAGTTACATTTGAAAAATGGAGATATGTAAAAAATGTACAACGTCAGGGA
This sequence comes from Lithobates pipiens, assembly GCF_037356315.1. NCBI lineage: Eukaryota > Metazoa > Chordata > Amphibia > Anura > Ranidae > Lithobates > Lithobates pipiens. The sequence goes on along the minus strand of NW_027507764.1, from coordinate 559,920,452 downwards.
TGCCTCTGTGAAGTTATTGTACGACCAATAAAATCAGCTGCTGCATCTCTCCCACCCCGCCTTTCACCAGACTCTCACCGACACATTCCTCAGGCTCTGTTCATGCATGGACAATTGGTTGTACAATATGTATGATGGCTTTCATGGTAGCTGTGACCCACGCAGTTGATCCGTGTCACTAATCCTGTGTAAGGACTTCTTGGAGGTCTATGTGGGAGGGAGGTGTTAAATGAAAAGCGTTCTGTAAAATTAGCACTTACAGTTTTCTGTCTTTCATCTGATCTAATGGCTGATGTCAGCAAACAGGACAATTTCCTACAAAGAGCTGAAAGACATTCCTGACAGTTCAACCTGCACCAGAACGGCCTCAATGTTACACCTGTTTAGAATGGAGAAATATTAAACTGAACTCTGGGATAAGCAAATATTGTCTAACTACAAGAGTTGTGTATTCTTACTTGAATCACGGGGCACTTTATGTATTTCTTCCAAATCTATGCCATCAATCATCCATTGGAAAACGTTTTGCAGGAGCTTCCTGTAATAAAGACCGCTTATTGCTGCTCTCTCTCCTCGTGTAGAGTGACCGGTCTTGTCTCCACCCCCTCCTGTAGATTTCTGCAGGCAGCCTGTAGTGCGTGGAGCCTGCTGGGCCCCTCCCACAGCGCTGCTCTCTGTACAGGCTATATACAGCACAGTGATGATGCCACTCCTACTTTCACAAGGTAATATCCAGCACGGCAAAATCAGTTGGTGCACACAAGTAGATTTATATCCTTTGTGGCTATTGAGAAATATGTTTAAAAAAATTGGTAAAAAATTTTGGTAAAATTGCAGTTTAAAACCACTTCCCGTCCAAGGTACGTCATATGACGCCATGGATATTGAATGGGGATACCTGTAGCTGCAGGTTTCAGCCAGCCATTCTGTGCACCGCAAGAACAATCATAGCGGCAATTCAGCCGCTTGATCATTCCTACAGTTGGTAAGAGGGGACACCGCCCTCCCCCCCCCCCGCCACCCTCCGGTGCTTTTCCGGGCTCACCCATACGATCGGTGAACCGGAGAACTAATCGGTCTCCGCCGGAAGTTTACCATACAGATTCCTCAGTCATCTCTATGGCCCACGGAGGCCCAGGTGTGACATTATGATGTCATGTCCGGGGTGGCGGAAGTAAACAAAGCCGAAGACGTGGCTGGAAAGGCAGAGTGAGTTTATTTATTTTATCTCAGCCTTTCCAGCCTGGAGGAGAGATGTGGGGTCTTATTAAACCCACATCTCTCCATAAAGAGGACCTGTCACACACTATTCCTATTACAAGGGATGCTTACATTCCTTGTAATAGGAATAAAAGTTATCAGAATTCTTTTTGGAACGAAAGATGATGGTCAGGTGGTCACTGTATCTACTATCGACTAAAGCCCCGTACACACGAGAGAACTTATGTCCGACAGACTTCCAAAGGAGTTCTCCCGGAGTTCCGACAGAGTTCTGACGGACTTTTCGACTGAGCGGACTTGGCCACACACAATCACACTAAACTCAGACGGATTCGAACGTGATGACTTACGACTGGACTCGAATAAGGAAGTTCATAGCCAGTAGCCAATAGCTGCCCTAGCGTCGGTTTTAGTCCGTCGGAATAGCATACACACGAGCGAATTTTTCGGAGGGACCGGGTCCGGCGGAGTTCCGTCGGAAAAATTTGAAGCATGTTCCATATTCTAAAGTCCGTCAGACTTTTGCGAATCAAAAGTCCGTTGCAGCCCACACACGATCGAATAGTCTGACGGAATCATTCCGTCGGACTTTGGATGTTCAAAAGTCCGCTCGTGTGTACGCGGCATAAGAAATAGTTGGATGTCGGTGCTCAATGGCCGATAGTGGATCCAGTCGTACGGAATACAACGGAGTGGAAGAAAGTTCATGGGACAGAGGTGGTGAAAGACCTCCCAAACACAACCCTCCCAGGACCTTCACCTCCATGCCACGAATGGGACTTAACCCCATTTTGATTGCACCTAGGCTCCTATCCAACCTCCTATCAGCCGAAATCCACCTATAAAACATCAGAAGCCACAGCCTCATAGCCTGCTGGCGTAGGAATTGCCTTTGCTTTGTACTCCATATATATGAAGTACCTGATAATACATCAACAATACAGACATGATCGCAGATGTTGAAATGCGGGGCAATTTAGGAAAAGCGATCACAGGTCAGTTTGTTTTAGTATAAATCACACAAATAGGAAACATAAGGGGAATACAAAGACATTGAATTTCAAAAGTGCCAACTTCCCTAAAACTATGATCCGTGCTAGAAGATAATAATTGGGATGAAATCTTAGGAACAAAGAACAAGGAGGAAAAATGGGTATGCTTAAGAGCATATTAAATAAGGGCATTAGCCAGTGCATCCCAACGGGAAATTAATTTAAAACATCTAATAAAAGTCCTGGGTGGCTTAACTTCAATGTAAAAATGCATATAAAAGCAAAAGAGAAGGCCTTCAAAAAATACTAGGCTGAGGGATCATCATCAGCATTCCAGCTTTACAAAGAATGCAACAAGAAATGTAAGGGTTCAATCAGGGCGGCTAAGATAGAGCACAAAAGGCACATAGCGGAGGAGCAATTCTTTAAGTACATAAATAGTAAGAAGGGAAACTGGTTACTAAGGATGGAGAGATGGTGAAGGTATTGAATTTATTCTTCTCCTCAGTCTTCACAAGGGAATCGGGGGGGCTTCAGTAACCAAAACTGCAATGTTTATCCTCATGACATGTCACAGGAAGCACCTTCATGGCTAACAGAGGACAGAATTAGAAGTAGACTTGAAAAACTCAACATTAATAAGTCACCGGGACCAGATGGGTTGCACCCGAGAGTCCTTAAAGAACTCAGTCAAGTAATTGTCAGTCCATTGTTCCTAATTTTTACGAACAGTCAGCTGACTGGTATGGTACCAGCTGATTGGAGAAAAGCCAATGTAGCACCAATATTTAAAAAAGGGCCAAAAATACATCCTTGGGAATTACAGACCAGTTAGCCTAACATCAATAGTATGCAAGCTCTTAAAGGGGATGATAAGGGACTATATACAAGATTTTAGTAATGACAATGGTATCATTAGTAGGGATGAGCTTCGAGTTCGAGTCGAATTCATGTTCGACTCGAACATTGCCTGTTCACCAAACAGCGAACAATTTGGGGTGTTCGTGGCAAATTCGAAAAGCCGCGGAACACCCTGTACAAGACTATGGGAGAAATCTAAAGTGCTAATTTGAAAGGCTTATATGCAAGTTATTGTCATAAAAAGTGTTTGGGGACCTGGGTCCTGCCCCAGGGGACATGTATCAATGCAAAAAAAAAAGTTTTAAAAAATGACGTTTTTTCGGGAGAAGTGATTTTAATAATGCTTAAAGTGAAACAATAAAAGTCTAATATTCCTTCCTAAATTCCTAAATTTTGTACCGGGGGGGGGGGGGGGGGGCGGGTGTGTATAGTATGCCTGTAAAGGGGCCCATGTTTCCCGTGCTTAGAACTGTCCCTGCACAAAGTGTAATTTCTGCAGGAAAAAAAGTCATTTAAAATCACTTGCGGCTATAATGAATTGACGGCTCCCTGTAATACAGAGAACAGTCATTGAAAGTCATTGATAAAAAAATATAAAAAAAGCGTGGGGTTCCCCCAAATTCAATTACCAGGCCCTTCAGGCCAGGTATATATATTAAGGGGAACCCCGCGTCAAATGAAAAAAAAAAATGACGTGGGATTCCCCCCAAATATCCATACCAGACCCTTCAGGTCTGGTATGGATTTTAAGTTGAACTCCACGCCAAATTTAAAAAATAAATGGCGTGGAGTTCCCCATAAAAATCCATACCTGACCCTTTATCCGAGCACACAACCTGGCAGGCCGCAAGAAAAGAGCACCTTGTCCCCATGTTGATGAGGACAAGGGCCTCATGCCCACAACCCAGGCCGGTGGTTGTGGGGGTCTGCTGGCGGGGGGCTTATCAGAATCTGGAAACCCCCTTTAACAAGGGGACCCCCAGATCCCGGCCCCCCGTTTGAAATGGTAAGGGGGTACAAAAGTACCCCTACCATTTACCAAAGAAAGTGTAAAAAATAGTTAAAAAAGACACACACAGTGGGGTGATCCCCATCAACATGGGGATAAGGTGCTTTGGGGGGGACCCCAAAGCATCCTCCCAATGTTGAGGGCATGTGGCTTGGTACAGTTCAGGAGGAGGGGGCCGCTCTCTTGTCCCCCCCTCTTTTCCTGCGGCCTGCCAGGTTGCGTGCTCGGATAAAGGGTCTAGTATGGATTTTTAGGGGGAACTCCAAGCCATTTTTTTTTTAAATTTGGCGGTCTGGTATGGATATTAGGGGGGAACCCCACGTAATTTTTTTTAAAAATTTGACACAGGGTTCCCCTTAATATCCATACCAGACCTTAAGGGCCTGGTAATTGAATTTGGGGGAACCCCACGTTTTTTTTTTTTTTTTTTTAATCAATGACTTTCAATGACTGTTCTCTGTACTGGATTTGACAATTCATTATAGCCGCAAGTGATTTTAAATGACTTTTTTCCTGCAGAAATGACACTTTGTGTAGGGACAGTTCTAAGCATGGGAAACATGTGCCCCTTTACAGGCATACTATAGACACCCCCTAGGTACGAAATCTAAAGAAATATTACTCTTTTATTGTTTCACTTTAAGTATTATTAAAATCACTGCTCCTGAAAAAACTGACGTTTTTAAAACTTTTTTTTGCATTGATACATGTCCCCTGGGGCAGGAGCCAGGTCCCCAAACACTTTTTATGACAATAACTTGCATATTAGCCTTTAAAATTATCACTTTTGATTTTGAACGTTCGAGTCCCATAGACTTTAATAGGGTTCTAAAGTTCACACGAAGTTTAGGTCTGTTCGCAGGTTCTGGTGCGAACCGAACCGGGGGGGGGGGGGGGGGGGGGGGTGTTCGGCTCATCCTTAATCATTAGCAGTAATCAGCATGGAATCACAAAGTATCGCTCTTTCCAAACCAATCTATTAACCTTCTATGAAGAGGTGAGCTGCCATCTAGATAAAGGAAGGCCTGTAGACGTGGTGTATCTGGATTTTGCAAAAGCATTTGATACAGTTCCCCATAAACTTTTACTATACAAAGTAAGGTCCGTTGGCATGGACCATAGGGTACATGGATTGAAAGCTGGCTACAGTGGCGAGTTCAGAGGGTTGTGATAAATGGGGAGCACTCAGATATGGTCCGGGGTGGAAAGTGGGGTTCCCCAGGGTTCTGTCCTGGGACCAATCCTATTTAATTTATTCATAAACAACCTGGAGGATGGGATAAACAGCTCAATCTCTGTATTTTCGGACAATGCTAAGCTAAGCAGGGCAATAACTTCTCCACAGAATGTAGAAACATTGCAAGAAGATCTGAACAAATGAATGGGGTGGGTAAACATGAGGTTTAATGTAGAAAATTTTAAAATAATGCATTTGGGTGACAAAAATATGAATGCAATCTACTCACTAGGGGGAGAACCTCTGGGGGAATCTAGGATGGAAAAGGACCTGAGGGTCCTAGTAGATGATAGGCTCAGCAATGGCATGCAATGCCAAGCTGCTGCAAGCAAAGCAAACAGAATATTGGCATGCATTAAAAAGGGGATTAACTCCAGAGATAAAACAATAATTTTCCTGTTCTACAAGACTCTGGTCCGGTCGCACCTGGAGTATGCTGTCCAGTTCTGGGCAATAGTCCTCAGGAAGGATGTACTGGAACTGGAGAGAGTCCAGAGAAGGGCAGCAAAACTATTAAAGGGTCTGGAGGATATTAGTTATTATGAGGAAAGGTTGCGAGCACTGAACTTATTCTCTCTGGAGAAGAGACGCTTGAGAGGGGATATGATTTTTATATACAAATACCGTACTGGTGACCCCACAATAAGGATGAAGCTTTTCTGCAAAAAGGAATTTAATAAGACACCAGACCATTCACTAAAATTAGAAGAAAATCGGTTTAACCTTAAACTACCTAGAGGGTTCTTTACTGTAAGAGCAGTTAGGATATGGAATTCTCTTTCACAAGCAGTGGTCTCAACGGGGCGCATTGATGATTTAAAAAAACTATTAGATAAGCACCTGAACGAACACAACATACAAGGATATACAATGTAATACTGACATATAATCACACATATAGGTTGGACTTGATGGACTTGTGTCTTTTTTCAACCTCGCCTACTATGTAACATATGTTCGGGGAGGACTGTATAGGCATTCCACACACCTGCCTGCAACTCCATCTGCTACACCCTTATCACTCTGTTACTGCTTGAGCATTGGACCAGTGATATATATGGAGTTTGACTTAATGGCGGAATATTAGCCTAAATATACTATCTCAGCTGAGGAATTGTTCAACTCCTATCTCTGGACTTTCAACTGCCCAAATTTTCCTTACTCCCTTGCAAAGTAATTGTTTGTGTGCATGTGTGTATGTGCAGCTGTGAGTCCTGATCTTAGACAACATTGTCTAAATTTTAACTACATGGTTTGGTGAAGGTATTTTTGTAATGTGCTGCTTTTCTAATTAAAGTTGGGATTTTTTACTATTTAACCGGAGTGTCCCACTATGTGACTTCCTTGTAAGATGGTCTGTTTCCCTTTCTATACGTTTAATTATACCCCTATCCCCCTCAGTATAGCCCACACACTTAAATACTTTTTTATCTGTATTACTTTGCATAGTATTTCACAGGTTTTGCAAGAAAAATACCCCAGCAGGGTCCTGTAGTTACCCTACAATCACACCTATGTGCTTTTTAGTGCTTTTTGCAAAAATGCACTACAGTCCATGTAACATGGTTTCCTGTGGTACGCGTTCACATCTATGTGTTTTTCAGCCGTTGTGTTTTTGGAAAGGGTTAGGGTCGGGACTTTTTTCCTGCAGCAGATTGCATTTGCTTGTAATAGAATTCAGTACACTTCAATGTTGCATTTTTGATGTGTTTGTTGATGCATTTTGTGGGTTGTTTTTCCTTTAGAAACACTGTAGCTGGTCTCTACAATAGGCACCAGAGTTAGACCTAGTGCACGCAGTAATCAGCACTCAGTAACAGAGCTGATCTCTCCCTCTAAAGTACAATAAGCACCAGAGTGGGACTCGATGGAATCGGTAATCGGCACTCGGTAGCAGAGCTGCCCTTCCTCTGCAGTACAATAGGCACCAGAGTTAGACCTAGTGCACTCAGTAATCAGCATTCAGTAACAGAGCTGGTCTCTCCCTCTGAAGTACATTAGGCACCAGAGTTAAGCTGGCCATAGACTAATCAAATTTCAATTCATGTATGGGCAGTTGATCCATCAATAAACTTCAGTACAACCAGCCTATTGGACTTTTTTCATGCAATGACTGCCACATAGCCACAAGCAATCATCATTGTATTCTGACAGCTGGGAAACCTCCTACTGTCTGAATACAATAGCTCCGGAGGGATTCCCCCATCAACACTGAGGCTGTTACTGTGTTTATGGGGGAATTTAGTGATTTTCTTTCCTTCAAGCAGTGCAAAGAAAATTGGTTAATGTATGGCCTGCCTTAGACCCAGTGCACTCAGTAATTGATTAAATAGAGAAAGTTGAAAACGCTTTGGGGGTGGGGGGGGGGGGGGCAAGCCAGGATAGCCAGCTTCAAGCGCCATCAGGGTTTGGTCTTGAAATCTGGCCACAGGCCCAACTGAGGCCACATAGTTCATAGAATTTCTCCTTAAAAAGTTGTGGAGAATGCAGCATAGAAGAATTATATGGTTAAGTTTATATTCCACCATCTTGATTGGCATAAGGAATAGGCGGAACCGGCTGGCCATTATCCCAAAAGTATTCTCCACCACTCTTCTTGCTCTGGACAGCCGGTGATTAAAAACCCTCTGGTCAGGGTGAGGGTCCTCATGGGGAAGGGCCACAAGTGATCACCCAGCCCAAACGCTTCATCAGCAATGCAGACCAGCCACGTTGTCTTCTGGAGGTGGCAATCCCAAGCCACCAATCTGGAGCTGTCCGTAAAACTCGGTCTGGGCGATGACTCCACCATTCGACATCTGGCCATTCTTGCCCACGTTCACAGAGAGAAAATCATATGTCACCGACACCCCCGCCAGCATCACAATACTATTAAACCCCTTGTAGTTGTAATAGTATGACCCCGAGTTGGGGGGTTGGACTATGTGGATGTGTATCCTATCTATTGGGATACAATATCCCATCTGTTGGGAAAATTCCCACCACTGGGCAAATTGGGAGGCCACAGTTGAAGGAAACTGTGGAGAGAAACAAGAAAAAAATGAATTAGGACTTTTGCACATAACATTGCAAGCAGATTAGACACAAACATTCTTGGCCAACATCAGTATAACATTTATTTGAAGAAGTATTTAAATACAATTAACCTAAGGTCCACTTTATCAGATTCCTTACCCCCTCTGATGGCCCATTGCAAAAATTTTAGGGGGGTGGGGAGATGTTTTGGACAGGTAACCCTCTCCACTTCATTGAGAGCTGAATGCATAAATAATGTGTATTGCTTTGTGTATGGGTTTGGCAAAGTCAGCAGATAGAGTATTGGTATTGGTTGACTTAGCGGTTGGGGGGAGGGAGGGTTCCAAATGATTTTGTGACCCCAAAAAAAGCCTCTGGCACTCTGCCTGAATTTAAAGACACAAATAACATTTGTACATATTTTAGGGGGTGTTTAGGGTAAGCACTACTATGGAGCTGACAAAATACATTGTTAAGTGACTAGGCTAGGTGTGTATGGGCCCAGGATAGCATGCTGGGAAGGTTAGTGAAGGCAAATATGCATGAAGAACAAAAATGAAGCATTAAAAACTCCCCGCATGCATGAAGACAAAGATGACTTTCACAGCATATTACACTCATGGTAATTAGGGAATGATGAAATAAATAAAATACATTAGTAAACATTAAATACATAGAATGTGATATTAAAGGAGAAAACTTACCTTAATATAGTCCTTCTGCAGGACCTGATTAATGGCAGAATAGGTCTCTGGAATAATGATCCCCAGAGCCTGGGGGGAGATTCCTGCAGACTTCTCCCTGTCGCCAAGTACTGCAAGGTAGTGATGAGCCTCTGTTCAGGAGTGATGGCTTGCCGCATGCAGGTGTCCTGCTTCATAATATAATGGGACAGTAAAGCCAACAGACGGTGAAAAACGTTGTCCATCATCCGGAGATAATTCCTGAAATCATTAGGATTATTTTCACGGATCTCCCGCAACAAAGGCATATGAGAGAATTGGTCGTTCTGGAGCAACTAATTCTTTATCCATGAACTCCTCCTCACCCTGTTGATGGATTGGGCTTGGGTCAAAGTAAGAACCCCAATACCATGCCCCTGCACAGCACAAACTCTATTATGACTGAGTACATACCCGCAACTTGGCTTCAAAACGGCCGGCTGGTCAGAACGAACCAACAGAACGCACTGAAAATCAGAAAGGCCTGAGAAGAGCGAGCTGAAAATCAGAAACGAGCAGACAAGAGCGCACTGAAAATCAGATACGGACTAGAAATAGCACACACTGAAAAAAGACATGTGAACTGACTACACACACTGAAGAACAGATACAAACCCACAAGCACAAACTGAAGAGCAGTAACGAACTGAAAAGCATGAGGCTGAAAATCGCAAATCGTCTCTCACCAAACTTCTACTAACACGAGATTAGCAGAAGGAGCCCAAAGGGTATCGCACTGGCTATCAAACTTCCTCTTTATAGTGCCGTTGTACTTGTTGTACATCACTGTGTTCTTGGCGATTGGAATTTCCGACAACATATGTGTGACCGTGTGTAAGCAAGACAAGCTTGAGCCAATGTCCATCAGAAAAAAATCCCAGGATTTTGTTGTCGGAATGTCCGATCGTGTGTACGCAGCATTTGATTTACAGTGCACTCAGTAGTCAGCACTCAGTAACAGGTTTCCTCTGCAGGACCATTGTGAAGAAGGGATGTGTCCATGGCTGCTGTTAGGCCCCATTCACACCTGAGCGTTTTGTATATTGAAGCCTGAAGCTACAAAACGCTGGAGGGAAAAAAATGTATCAATGGAGATGTGAACATCTCCACTCCATGTCGCTTGAAGACGAACGCCTGAAGTTCAAACAAGTTCTGGACCCTTTTTTGTCACTCAAATTGGGCAGATTTGGGTGTTTTTCTTCTTTTTACATTGGTGACCTTTTGCCCTGCACAAAATCGTGGCAAAACGCGGTAAAAAACGCTGCAAAAAATGCAGCAAAATCGTGGTAAAATCGCAGTAAAATCGCACGATTTTCTGCCTGAAAACCCTATGTTCAGGTGTGAATGGGGCCTTAGAGATCAAGAACCCCCACCCCCAATATAACAAAACAATATTTTCACAAAAAATACACTAAAATCATTATTTTGTATAGGAAGTGCCTGAACACAGACCTTTGTGGTTAGACACAGCTAACAGAATGAATTGAAAAGTAATATTAAAAATGCGAAGGCGTATATGCAATATTTCATGAAATATCATTGAATTAAATATTTAATTAATTAAATATTTAATTAAGTATTTAAATAATTATATACTTTAACTATTTATTCAGAAAGGCACACACAGCAAAAAGACTTACATAGAAATAGAGCTGAAAGTAAGTCAGAGGTGTCGCTGAGAATTTACATTTTTCCTTTACTAGAAATGTAAAAAAAAAAAAACCTTTGGGGGAAAAATACTCCATACGGTTATACACTGGCTTCATTCAACATAAAAAGTGTTTTTGCTTAAAAAAAAAAAAAAAAATGAGTGTGGAATTTTGGCTGTATATCACAGGCTCCACTCTGGGACTGTCTGGAAATAAAGGGGCTGATTATTATATATATTGAGGAGAGCCCTCTGTAGGTCACAGGATGTCCCCAAGGAATGTCAGGAGTCTGGAATAAAGCTGTAATTTCAATGGACTCTGAAGGATATAATAGAAGATCATAGATCTGCTGGGGACGTCTCCAGAGCAGCACAGTAGGAATATATTAGAGAAAAAATATGAGTTCATGTCTTATATCAATACGAGTATTATAGCGGGACGGGAGAGAGTTCTGCATGGTTTGAATTCTGGTATTCTGAAGGGCTAGATGGGTAGGACACGGATGAAGTGGGTGTATTAGGACATACTTTCTATTGATGGAAAGAAAGGCAAATTGCAAAGCTAGATTTTAAAAGCTAAACTTTGGTTTAAAAAAAAAAAAATAGAAATGTAGTCAGCAGTGGCGTAACTAGAACCTTCAGGGCCCCGATGCAAGAAACCATGAAGGGCCCCTCTGAACCCCAGCCAGGGCCCTTCCCTCCGAGTCCGGCGGTGGACCACCAGGGCGTGGTCACAGGTATGACCTTTGTGAGCCCTGTAGTTCCCCCACTGGCATCAGTAGTTTTTTTTTATTATTATTATTATTTTTTAGGTGCCCCATTGGGGGACTGTCCCTAGGCAGGATGGGGTCTCCGTCCCCAGAAAAGATGAGGTCCTTTTCTCCAGGGCAGATGAAGTTACTGCCCCCAGGTGAGAAGGGGTCCCTGTCCCCAGGGGAGGCATGGGCCCCCTGCAGCACAGGGCCCAGTTGCGGTCGCGACTGCTGCACCCCCTATAGTTACGCCCCTGGTAGTCAGGTATTGCTCTCAGCCTTCTCCAAATCTCCAAATTCCTTTTTTTTTTGTTTTTTGCTACAGCCATTCTCAACCACGGTTCCGTGGCACCCTAGGGTTCCCGCCAGAGGTTGCTGAAATCTCCTTGAGCTATGGCTGAATGACTTCCCGTCTGACGGTGACTGGATTATTTTGGGTCCAGCGCCATTGGAAGAGCTAGTGGGAAGAGCTAGTGGGAATGACGACACCAGTGATCTTTTTAGAGGTCTGTAAGGGTGGCATTCTCACCCCCACTACGAGGGGCACATTCTTTCCACTAGCCAGCAATGTAAAGGGAATTTCCTCCCAACTCTTATCAAATTGATTTCTGCAGAAGCTCCCCAAGACCTGAAAACAATTTCAAGGGTTCCACCAGGTTTCAAAAAGTTTTAGAAAGGCTGTGGTAGAAGGCCACCGCATTAACTCTCCATGGTCCCACTGTATGTAGGAATGTAGCCGCTCTCTATTGCTCGATCCTGAGAGGGACTATGGACTATGGGATTTGCAGTGTGCGTGACCACAACTATCAAACACTGCGTACTGAAAGCTAACCGAAAGGAAGGGGAAAAAGGAATGGTCCTAGGCCTAAATGACATGTACTGGAGCTGTAGCCTTCTGAGATACGTACAACACATTCCCCACAAGGCTACAAGTGGGTGGCTGGGGATTTGGTTCAGCAAGTCATCAGAACTCTGTCTGCCTTCATGCGCAAGAAGCAGCCAGCTGAAGAGGATCAAGATGGTGACAAAGGACCATCTACTAGTTTGTTGTCTACAAAGTCCCAACGAAGGGGGATTCTCTTTTTTTGTTATACAACAGGGATGTGCCAACAACACACTTGTCTGACATGGGGAAATACCCTCTTTGCTAAGGACCCACTGTATGGCACCTGAACGATGGATAAATGCTGGATTCGCTGTGCAGATGAGGAAAAAAAGAATAGGTGGAGGTGGAGGGAGCTGAATACTGCATTAGGTAGTGGATATGTATGGATTATTTTTGGAGAAGAGAGATATCATTTGGTGTCTCTTTAAAATGAATCTTCTTATATTTTGCCCCTTCTGATTCCTTCTTTCCCCTCTCTACGTCACTCTAATGAAATGTTTAAATAAAACCTTCCTGATTTAATTACATCCCTTATTATGGACACAATGACGTCATCACTTGGCCCTCCACTTTCACTTTTCAAATTGTTCAGAGTAATTATTTTTTGGTACGCTGTGTGCATGGAAATATATAGTGAAGTGTTCCCAAATTTGACTTGAAAATGGCAACTACACCTTAAAGTAATTGTAAACCTTATTTTTTTTAAATAACAATACATGTCATACTTACCTCCACTGTGCAGCTCGTTTTGCACAGTGGCCCAGACCATCCTATTTTGGGTCCCTCATTGGCTCTACCGGCTCCTCCTCCCATCCGATAACCCCCTAGGAGAAGCGCTCTCCCGGGGGGGGGGGGGGGGGATTTCCATGTGGGCATGCTCCCGAGTCCAGCATTTATGTCCATAGACATGAATGCCGGACTCGGCCCCGCTCCCCCCCGCGCCCACGTCATTGGATTTGATTGACAGCAATGGGATCCAGTGGCTGCGCTGCTGCACTGTTATCAATCTATCCAATCAAGAGCCAGGACCCTATGCAGAGAGGGAAATCACGTCTCTGCCAAGGAAATTACAGGGCTCAGGTAAGTTAAAAGTGGGGGGGGGGGGCTGGGGGGGCAGTCACTGCCAGAAGTTTTTGCACCTTAATGCACAGGATGCATTAAGGTGAAAAAACATAAGGGTTTACAATCCTTTTAAGCATTGTAGGGGCTAAAGGACCAATCCACCTTAAAAGAAAACATTTAAATAAAGAAGGATATAAGTAGATTTTGGAAAGTGTCCCACAGAGAAGATTTTGGACAGTGTCATACTGAGATTTTGAACAGTGTCCCACTAAGTAGATTTTGGAAAGTGTTCCACTGAGAAGATTTTAGACAGTGTCCCACTAAGAAGATTTTGGACAGTGTCCCACTGAAAAGATTTTAGACAGTGTCCCACTGAGGAGATTTTGTACAGTGTCCCACTGAGGAGATTTTGGACAGTGTCCCACTAAGGAGATTTTGGTCAGTGCCCTACTGAGAAGATTTTGAACAGTGTCCCACTAAGTAGATTTTGGACAGTGTCCCACTGAGAGAGAAAATTTTGGACAGTGTCCTACTGAGGAGATTTTGGGCAGTGTCCCACTAAGAATATTTTGGACAGTGTCCCACTTAGGAGAATTTGGACAGTGTCCCACCGAGAAGATTCTGGAAAGTGTCCCACTGAAGAAATTTTGAACAATGTCACACAGAAGATTTTGGACAGCGTCCCACTAAGAAGATTTTGGACTGTGTCCCACTGAGGAGATTTTGGCCAGTGTTCCACTAAGAAGATTTTGGACAGTGTCTCACTGAGGAGAATTTGGACAGTGTCCTACCGAGAAGATTCTGGAAAGTGTCCCACTGAAAAAATTTCGGACAGCGTCCCACTAAGAAGATTTTGGACAGTGTCCCACTGAGAAGAATTTTGCACAGTCACCCTTTGTGTCCAGCCCCCCTCCCCCTTCTCCTTTTTCTTTTGGGGGCTGGTGTTATATGTGTATGTGGTGGAAATCTTTTTCCCCATTTCACTCATATATCCTCCACTAGGTGGCACATTGGTTTCTGCTGGTCTGTTTTCAGAGCCGGAGGGATCTGCAGGAGCAAGCCGGCAGCCGCAGCACGCGCATGATGTAAGAGCTTGGGGCGGAGCCGCGCGTGTACGGTGACGTTGTCTGTGTCCCTCCAGCGAATGTCACGTGCTGGTAGGGTGGGAGGGGTAAGCACTGCATTACACAATTTTTCATCAGATTTGGAGACCTAAACATGGAGATCTTGCTTCCAGAATGTCCGAGAGATATAAAAAGTCTTCAAAAAAAGAAAGGTTTAGTGTTGGGTGGAATAAGTCCTTGATGGCTGGCTTCAGGCTCTTTATGGCTATTACATAATAGACTACATTCCATTGCAGTGTACAGCTAGTTACTTAAGACACTTTTGATCTTGTATAGGTTTTACCTGTATGGTTTATGCACTGATGGCGTTGAACAATTGTTGATGGCTATTTCAAATATTTGAGTAGCATAAACTTTCCCAAGGTAAGTGAAAGTACGCACGTGCTAAAACAGCCGTATCATCTGAGCCAGCTTATTTTTCTCACCTGTACACCCCCTATGGACCAAAGCTGTTTTTACATTCCTCCTATGGGGTTGTTTGTTCAGCAATAACTTTGTCATTATTTAAAGTGGTTGTAAACTCTCACTTATATATCAACTGAAGTGACTGGCCTCTGGTGATAAAGAGACAAGAAACAATTGCTCTAGACATGTGCGGTTCGTTTCGTTCCAAATTGAAATTCGGACTAATTTAAATTTTTCGGAAATTCGGATGTATCCGAATTTTTGAATTACAATAGTACCAAATTTAAACTAATCCAAAATATCGAAAAATTTGGATGAAATTCGAATAGTTTTTGAATACTCAAATTCAAAAAGTTTTCCAATTTCCAAAGAGAATAAAATAGAATAGAAAATAAAGGCATAGAATAGGAAAAAAAAATAGAACAGAAAAGAATATAACAGAAAATAAAATAAGAGAATATAATAGTGTAAAACAGAACAAAATATAATAGAAAATAAAAGAACAGAATAGACTAGAATATAATAGAAACAAAAAGAATAGCATTTCGAATTTCAAATAGAATAAGTATGAATTTAAATACATAAGAAAAGGAATAGTAAAAAATAGAATAGAATAGAAAAAAATAAACAATAGAATAGACTATAACCCCTTCCCACCGAGCGTACGCAGATGTGCGTACTCGGCTTCCGGAGGGTATACCGGGATGATGCCCGCACCTGCAGGCATCATCCCGGTCCTGTTTTTCTGAGCGGGTGATTGGCTTTCCAGCCATAACAACCGATGCGGCTAAAAGCTGTTATGCCGGAGGAGCTGGAGGGGACGCCCCCCGCCGCCTCCCACCGCTCTTACCGGTGCTCCCGCTCAATCGGGAGCACCGATCTCACATCCGCAGTTTCCAGCGGCTAGGGAGGGACTGGACTGACGCCGTAAGTGGCGTCATTCCAGTCTCCTAATTGTAAACACGGAAGCGACGTCATGACGTCACTTCCTGTTTACTCGGCTGCCAGTGGCGCCGGATTTAAAAAAATATAAAGTATTCAGAATCGCAGTTTTCAGCGATCTGAATACTTTGAAGTGTAAAGGAGGGGTGGGGGGTCTTTTAGACCTCCGATCCCTCCATAAAGAGTACCTGTCACCACCTATTACTGTCACAAGGGATGTTTACATTCCTTGTGACAGCAATAAAAGTGATCAAATTATTATTATTTTTTTTAAAACAATTTATTAATTAAAAAATAAATAAAAATAAATTAAATAAGAATTTTTTTTTAAAGCACCCCCCGTTGCCGCGAGCTCGCGCAGCAAAGAAAACGCATACGGAAGTCGCGCCCGCATATGTAAACGGTGTTCAAATCACACATGTGAGGTATCGCTGCGATTGTCAGAGTGTGAGCAATAATTCTAGCACTAGACTTCCTCTGTAACTCTAACCTGGTAACCGGAATTTTTTTTTAAAGCGTCGCCTATTGAGATTTTTAGGTACCGTAGTTTGTCGTCATTCCACGAGTGCGTGCAATTATAAAGTGTGACATGTTTGGTATATATTTACTCTGCGTAACATTATCTTTCACATTATGCAAAAAATTGGGCTAATTTTATTGTTTAGTTTTTTTAAAATTCATGAAAGTGTCCCTTTCCCCAAAAAGTTGCGTTTAAAACACCGCTGCACAAATACTGCATGACATAAAATATTGCAACAATCGCCGTTTTATTCTCTAGAGTCTCTGCTAAAAAAAATATATATATATATAATGTTTGGGGGTTCTAAGTAATTTTCTAGCAAAAAATATGGATTTTAGCTTGTAAACACCAAATGTCAAAAATAGGCTTAGTCATGAAAGGGTTAATAAAGTAGAAAATAATATAATGAAAAAAAAAAACAATAGGATAGAAAGAATATAACCAGTTCCCAAAATTAAGATAGTATCCATTCAAATTTGAATAGAATAGAAAAGAATAGTATAGAATGGAATAGAAAATAACAGAATAGTATAGAAAAAAAACAACGTTATCGTAACGTGTCTTAGTGCAGACTTCTGGGAAAATCTGTGAGCCAATCACACGAGCAAGAAATGAATGACATTTCAGGGGGATTTCTGTTCCCCGATGGTCCCCAGCGGTCCCACAGGTATTGAACATGTACACATTCATATAACTATACAATAAATACCCTACCTGGATGTCAGCTGGATTGTCATTTTTAACTACTTGCCAACCGGACCAATTCTGACAATTCTCACATACATTTAAAAATCTAAAATTTTTTGCAAGAAAATTACTTAGAGCCCCCAAATATTATATATATATTTAGCAGGGGCTCCTGGGGCAGATCTACACCTATGTTTTCAAAAGTATTGGGACGTCACCCTTTACATGCACATGACATTTTAATGGCATCCCAGTCTTAGCCCTTGTACACGCGATCGGAGATTCTGACGGAATGTGTCCGATCGGAGCATTTTGTCGGATATTCCGACTGTGTGTGGTCTGCATCGGACTGTTTCCGTCGGAATATCCATGGGACCAAATTTTCCAACTTGCCGGAAATATTTTCCGACAAAATGCTCCGATCGGACATACTCCGATCATGTATAGAGAATTCCGATCGGACAAAGTGCCGCCCATGCTCAGATCAAATTCCTACATCAAAGCTATTGGCTACTAGCCTGAACGTAGTCCCATCGTAACGAAATTACGTCATCACGTTCTGAACGATCGGATTTTCCGACAACTTCGTCCGACCGTGTGTATACAACAGTTTCAGACAAAATCCGACAGATTTGGTTGTCGGAATCTCCGACCGTGTGTACAAGGGCTTAGTCCGTAGTATTCAATATTGAGTTGGCCCACCCTTTGCATCCATAACAGCTTCAACTCTTCTGGGAAGACCGTCCACAAGGTTTAGGAGTGTGTCTATGGGAATGTTTGACCATTCTTCCAGAAGAGCATTTGTGAGGTCAGGCACTGACGTTGGACGAGAAGGCCTGGCTTACAGTCTCCGCTCTAATTCATCCCAAAGGTGCTCTATCAGGTTGAGTTCAGGACAGGCCAGTCAAGTTCCTCCACCCCAAACTTGCTCCTTCATGTGTTTATGGCCCTTGCTTTGTGCACTGGTCCAAATCATTTGGTGGAGGGGGGATTATGGTGTTGGGTTGTTTTTCAAGGGTTGGGCTTGGTCCCTTAGTTCCAGTGAAGGGAACTCTTAAGGTGTCAGCATACAAGACATTTTGGACAATTTCATACTCACAACTTTGTGGGAACAGTTTGGGGACGGCCCCTTCCTGTTCTAACATGACTTCACACCAAAGCACAAAGCAAATAATAATGTAAAAAAATGTAAAGTGCCCCCATCCCACCATCTTCACAAAGGTGAAAGGTACATTTTTATATCTGGCCCATTTCCTGTTAGGCCTTCCTGAACCCGATATGACTAAACACTCCACTGAATTACTGAATCACGACTTGACTGCCAACAGATGCCTAATGGTATTAAAGTAGTGACAATCTATGATACAGTCTCAAACAGACTTGAGTAAACATGGAATGCCTTACAGTCATATTGAATAATTCACTATATACTGTACATATAATAAGACTTGGTTTTCATGGAACCTCAGAACCAGTGGCGGTGCGTCCATAGAGGGCGAAGGAGCGCCACCCCCTCTCTCCTGCACCGCTCTATCACCAATAGATAGATCCATGCATTGCATGAAACTATCTATTGTCACCACTGCCGCCCCCTATTCAGGTGTCTGGCCCCTTGTCGGGTGCCGGGCATCTGAATTACAGTGGCGGGGTTTCTTTGGAAGCGCCTGATTTGAGCTCTCAGCTCTAATAGGCGTCCTGATTAGAGCCGTGTGCTCTGATAGGCTTCCAAAAGGGTAAACAGCGAGCACAATGCTGTGCGTTCGCTGTTTACACAGTGTTGTGTTAGAGAAGCGAATACATTGCTTCCCTAACACTGACCCGCCTCTCAGCCAATCAGGGTGCCGGGTCTGTGTTACCTGTCACCTGATTGGCTGAAATCACAGGCGCTGTGATTGGACGCCTACGAGGCGTCCAATCATTGCAGAAGACGAGAGGAGGAGCGCGGGAGAAGACATCGGGGTCGGATTTGGAGGACACCGCTCACCGTCTGCCACCGTCACCCGCTGCACACTAGAGAAAAGGTAAGTTCCGGGCAGACGGCGGGTGGGGGGCACAGCGGCAGCACTTAATGGGCACAGCGGCAGCACTTGGGGCACAGTGGCCGTACTTAATGGGCACAATGGCAGCACTTAATGGGTACAGTGGCAGCACTTGGGACACAGTGGCAGCATTTGTGGCACAGTGGCAGCATTTATTGGGCCCAGTGGCAGCATTTGGGGCACAGTGGCAGCGTTTGATGGGCAAAGTGGCTGCGTTTGATGGCACAGTGAGGCTGCAATTGCAATTTGTTTGCGCCCTCCCAAAAATTCTGAGCACCAGCCGCCACTTCTCAGAACTGCCTTCTGATATCTATATCTCAACATGACATCTACCATTTATCAACACTTGACAGAGGGGTTGCTTAGTCTGGCAGGATAGGGTGGGCATACCCTCCTCCCTTTCTTTCACCCACCCCTCCTCCACCCCACTTCCTATATATATCACCCTTTTTCTAGATACCATTTAGATCATCCTTGAACTCTCTAGTGCTCCTTACCATGATCAGAATAAGGCTCGGTTCACACAGGGGGCGACACGACTTGCTGCGCCGCGACCTGACAAGTCGCCTCCGTTCTGTACTACGGAACCGTTCTGAGAGGAGCGACTCGAGTCACTCCGACTTAGAAAAAAGGTTCCTGTACTACTTTTGGGCGACCTCGGGCGACTTGCATTGACTTCTATACAGAAGTCGTTTGCAAGTCGCCGCTGAGGTCGCGGCAGGTCGCGGCGCGGCAAGTCGTGTCGCCCCCTGTGTGAACCGAGCCTTACTGTATTCTCAAGTAACCTTTCACTTAATGCAACCAGATATGGAACTTCAACGAAGGTACAAAGTAGACAAGCTTTTTGTATGTATTGTATAATAATTTTACAATTAGATGTTTTTGTTCTATTTTCCTTTTTATACTGTGCTTTTACAACCTTGGCATTTTGTAATATAATACATTATTTCTATATTTACCATATACTAATCATACCACTATGTCCTCTCTTTATCCAAGACCACATGCCAAGATTTCATCATATCATACCGCCAATTTTGGTGAAAATGATGGCCATTCGATAGCAAATCCAGAGATAATTCCAAAATAAATAAAACTATAATTCTCCCGCTCTACAAGATTCTGGTCCGGCCGCACCTGGAATATGCTGTCCAGTTCTGGGCACCAGTCCTCAGGAAGGATGTACTGGAAATGGAGAGAGTACAAAGAAGGGCAACAAAGCTGAAAAAGGGTCTGGAGGATATTAGTTATGAGGAAAGGTTGCGAGCTCTGAACTTATTCTCTCTGGAGAAGATACGCTTGAGAGGGGATATGATTTCAATATACAAATACCGTACTAATGACCCCACAATAGGGATAAAACATTTTTGCAGAAGGGAGTTTAACAAGACACATGGCAGCTCTATTGGACTTTTTCCGTCGGAAATCCAGACGGAAAAAGTTTGAGAGCTGGATCTATAATTTTCCGACAACAAAATCCGATCTGACTTTTTCCGATCGTTTGTAGAGAATTCCGACTGACAAAGTGCCACGCATGCTCAGATTAAATTATTAGACCAAAGCTATTGGCTACTAGCCTCTATGTAGTCCCGTCATACGCAACAAACGTCACCGCATTCCGAGCGATTGGATTTTCCAACAACTTTGTCCGACCGTATGTATGCAACACAAGTTTTGGCCAAAATTCGTCTGAAAGAACTCGACGGATTTTGTGGTCGGAATGTCCGACCGCGTGTACAGGGTGTAAGAGTGGCAAGGATGTGGAATTCCCTTCCATAGGCGGTGGTCTCAGCGGGTGGCATTGATAGTTTCAAGAAACTATTAGATAAGCACCTGAACATACAGGGATATACAATGTGATACTGACATATAATCACACACATAGGTTGGACTTGATGGACTTGTGTTTTTTTTCAACCTCACCTACTATGTAACTATGTAAATCCACATATATCAAGGAATAAAAAAACAAGCCAACATAGTCGTAAAAAGTATCTTATGGCAGATTGTAATCATACAAAACAAAGAGTTCCAGCGGACTGTCAGCTCATGGGTAGGCAAAGCTGGGAGTAACGGCAAAGTGTGCATGATGTCATCAGCGTCAGGCCAACCCCCACGTGTTTCGTCTTTAATGACTTCCTCTGGGGGAAGGCTGATCTTTGTTCAGTTTATTGCAATGTCTCAGTATAATTGTCTACGTATAACAGGTCCAGTGTCTACTCTTGTCCTGGCAAACTGCAGTACATCCATATGGCATGCTGACAAGCAGTATACAGTATCACAAGGTGCTATGTGTACAATATACGGTGACAGTACACAGTGGCAGTGTCGAGAAGATCGTGCTATGGCAAGATCTCAACCTTAAAATAAAAGTGTGCAAAAAAAAAATAAATAAACCTTTTCCAGAGAGCTGACATTATAGAATTATGTTTCTAGATTAGGCGAGAGCTGAAATAAATTGAATACTACGATACTGTCTCCGGCAATTAAGCAGTTTGTCTACCAACAAAAAGATGTGAATCTTTAATGATCAGAATTTGCAGTTTTCACACATGTTAAATAGTTTCATTACACCTAACAACAACTCGTGCATGGCTTATCGCTCATTCTTATACAAGACATCCCCAGGTGGTGGCATGTCATTAAACATTTACTGCACACTTCGCTGTGTTTATTGATTTAAAAAGAAAGTGCAGATCAGCTACATACAGTATGTTACCAAGTTACAATATTTTTTTTAAGGGAATGTATTGTCAATTTATTATAATTGTTAGATCTTCATGTAAAAAAGACCAGCTGATGTAAGGCTTCTACTGCCCCCCCCACACATTCTTATTGGTCAGTGAGGCAATCCGTGATGGCGCTATCGTTAGGCGAACTAGGCAGCCGCCTAAGGCACAGCCATCTAGGGCACAGCCACGGCTGCTGATTCATACTGGTTCTTGCCCTACAGTAATCCTGGTTGTTGTCAGCTCTTCTGTGTCATGAGGACAGGCTATCCCGCTTTCCCTGTTGGCTTCTGTGTCTGGAGCTTGATATGCCGCCGCCCTGCCCTCTTTCAATGTGACCGGCAGTTGGTAAGTGTACCGATCAGGCTCGTTTATCAATGTGGGGGTGGTTATGGATGGTTCTGAATCTGCTGCGGGAATGTCAGCGAGGGGATGGAGCTCGCCCTAGCTCCTCTAGTCACTGAAAGAAAGGAAGAAGGGATCCCCTGTTCCGCATATAAACAGAGTTATGTGATTAGAAAGATAACCTCAGCCTGGGCTGCCGTGAGTCCATGACCCAACGCATTTCACTCTGCCCCCCAGAGCTCAGATCCCCATGACTAAGCGCCAGGGTGGAGCAAAACGCATTTGGGGCATGGCCTGGTGGGAGCCCAGGCTGAGGTTGTCCCTCTTATCGCCATCGCATAACTCAGTGGATGTGCGTCACAAGGGATCCCTTCTTCCTTTCTTTCACTGCCCTCTTTCAAGATGGTGGCAGCAGTTATCGGTTCTGCTGTGCATGCGTGATCGGCCATCTTGTGCATGCACGGTTGAACAGTGGGTCTTGGTGCATGCGCTACACACCAGATGGGGGACGGTGCGGGCAGTGCATTCTTTTCTGTGGGGAATATATAGTATCTCACAAGAGTGAGTACACCCCTCACATTTTTGTTAAAGTGGTTGTAAACCCTTACAACCAACTCTGACCTACAGGTAAGCCTAGATTAAGGTTTACCTGTAGGTCCAAGAAATATCTCCTAAACCTATACGGTTTAGGAGATATTTGCCCGAAGACAGCCACCGCTGTCTATGGCACATGCGCCGTAGACATGCGACGCGCAGGCGCACTGGGGCAGGCCGCAGATCGTGCCAATATGCCGCGAGCGTCGGCTCCCGTGCGCATGCGTGGGAGTGACGTCAGCGCGGCTCCGGCGAATCACAGCGCCAGAGCCGCGAGACCCGGAAGTCGCTCTGGGATCCATAGCAGCGGTGAAGAGGAAGACGGGGGACCGTTTCAGGGGCTTCGTTGTCAGGTAATTATTCATAATGAGCTAGTATGCTATGCAAACTAGCTCATTATGTCTTTGTCTTGCAGGATTTTTTTTTTCAGGATTTTTTAAAAAGGGTTTACAACCACTTTAATATTTTATTCTATCTTTTCATGTGACAACACTGAAGAAATGACTCTTTGCTACAATGTAAAATAGTGAGTGTACAGCTTGTATAACAGTGTATATTTGCTGTCCCCTCAAAATAACTCAACACACAGCCATTAATGTCTAAACCGCTGGCAACAAAAGTGAGTACACTGCTAAGAGCCGGTTCGCACAGGGGCAACCTAAGATCCGACTTCAAGTCGCCCCAAGTCGCGGTTGAGAAAATCAATGGAAGTGAATGGAACCTTCTTAATGCACACTACTGCAGTTGCTCCGACTTCAGAAAAGGTTCCTGTACGACTTCAATCCAACTTCTAGGCAACTTGCACCCATTTATTTCAATTAGGGATGAACCGAACACCCCCCGGTTCGGTTCGCACCAGAACTTGCGAACGACCCCCGCGTTCGGTATGAACGTTAGAACCCCATTGAAGTCTATGGGACTCGAACGTTCGAATTGGAAAGTGCTAATTTTAACGGCTAATATGCAAGATAGTGTCCTAAAAAGGGTTTGGGGACCTGCCTCCTGCCTCAGGGGACATGGGTCACTGCA
Source organism: Lithobates pipiens (assembly GCF_037356315.1). NCBI lineage: Eukaryota > Metazoa > Chordata > Amphibia > Anura > Ranidae > Lithobates > Lithobates pipiens. The sequence continues at coordinate 559,896,633 of NW_027507764.1, read as the reverse complement.
AAAAAAAGTTTTAAAAACTGCCGTTTTGATTTTAATGACGATTAAAGTGAAAAAAAAAAAGTGAAATATTCCTTTAAATATGGTGCCTGGGGGTTGTCTGTAGTATGCCTGTGAAGTGCCACGTGTTTCCCGTGTTTAGAACAGTCCCTGCACAAAATGACATTTAACGGAAATAACACCATTTAAAACTGCTTGCGGTTTTAATGTTATATCTGGTTCCTGCAATATGGTTGAAAATCATTGAGAAACATGGCATGGGTAGCCCTCCCTGCCCATTACCAGCCTATTTGGGTCTTGTACGCATATTAAGGGGAACCCCGTACCCATATTAAAAAAAGGAAATGCGTGTGGCCCCCAGGCCCTATATACTCAGAACAGCAGTATACAGGCGGTGCAAACAAGACAGGGACTGTGTAGGTTTGTTGTGTTAAGTTGAATCTGTTTGTCATTTTCAACCGGTACATTTTTAAAGTGTAGCTCCAGTCAAAAAAACTATCTTTAAGCTTTTTGGAAAACATAGGGAAGGGTTATCACCCCTGTATAATTTGTTTTGTCGTCCATCTTTTTTCATCTCACTTGCTGCTGTCTCCTTGCGTTTGCAAGTAGGAGATGTTTGTAAGTTGGATGTTTGAAAGTAGGGGCCTGCCCTATATTATAGCGGTATGTACTGGGTACAGAGCACGCAGACATCTCCTAACACTACTGACTGCAAGCTCTATTATTAACCGCTTGTTAGCCCAATGTTTGCATAAAGTGAAAGATGAAGTTATGCTGAGTAAATAGATATCAAACATGTCACTCTTCAAAATTGCACATGCCTGTGGAATGGCGCCAAACGTCGCTACTTAAAAAATCCCCATAGGCTACGCTTTAATTTTTTTTTTTACTGGTTACATGTTTTGAGTTGCAGAGGAGGTCTAGGACTAGAATTATTGCTCTCGCTCTAACATTCTCGGCGATACCTCACATGTGTGGCACATGCGAGCACATGGGGACATGGGCGCTTTAATTTTTATTTTATTTTTTTATTGTTCATTTTACTTTATTTATTTTAGTTTGACATTTTTTTTCCCAAAAATATATTTTTGATCACTTTTATTCCTATTACAAGAAATGTAAACATCCCTTGTAATAGGAATATGGGGTGACAGGTCCTCTTTACAGTGAAATCTGGGGGGTCAATATGACCCCACATCTCACCTCTAGGCTGGGAAGCCTGAAATAAAAAATAAAAAAAAGATTCTGGCTTTGATCGTACTGGCGAGTTGGTAGAAGCACCGGAGGGCGGTGAGGGGTGGGGGGCGTCTATGGCTGGGTATTTGAGGGTATCACCGAGTATGGCTGGGTATCTCTGAGTATGGCTGGGTATGGCAATTCATGGCAGGGTATTACAGAGTATTGGCGGGGTATTGGCGGGGTACTACAGAGTAATAGTAGGGTACTGCAGAGTATTGGGGGGTACTACAGAGTAATGGCAGGGTACTGCAGAGTATTGGGGGTACTGCAGAGTAATGGCGGGTACTGCAGAGTATTGGGGGGTACTGCAGAGTAATGGGGGTTACTGCAGAGTAATGGGGGTTACTGCAGAGTAATGGCAGGGTACTGCACTGCAGAGTAATGGCGGGGTACTGCAGAGTAATGGCAGGGTACTGCAGAGTATGCACTGGTATTGCAGAGTATTGGCAGGGAATTGAGGGGTTAAATTCGGTGAGCAGCGATGTGGGCACTGCAGATGCAGCCCACATCGCTGCTGACACCGATCTCTTTCCCCTCCGCTGTACCGATCGGTACAGAGAGGGGAGGGAGGAACCGGCGTCATAACATGACGCCGGTTTGTTTCCAAGTGATCACTCCGTCATTTGACGGAGCAATCACGTGGTAAACGGCCGCTATGAGCGGCCGTTTACCGTGATCCGTGATGCGCTGGGTCCTGTGGACCCGGCGGTCACGGATGCTCTCGAGTGCGCACACCTCGGGGCACGCGAGAGCAGAATTCTGGGAGGCCGTTAATTAACGGCCTCTCAGAGTTAAACAACCGCCCTGAAGCCGTTAATCGGCAATGGGCAGTTGTTAAGTGGTTAAAGCTAGATCACTAGCTATATAGGTGAGGTTAATATAGTGGTGTATACTGCAGTCAGGGCACAGACAACAACCACTACACAGCAGCAAGATAGGAAATCAGCCAAAAACGATCGGTGTGTACTGTGTTGAAGGTACACAGAACACCCACTGCTTCAGATGCTAAGTAACACACTACACGAAGCCGCCTCAAAGGCGGCCTTATATAGTGTGGGGCGTGCACTACACAGCCTGAGCTATGATTGGCCACAGGCAGGATGCCTGTGGCCAATCATGGCTCTCATCGCTGCCGGCGCTGCGATTGGCCAAGCATGCGGGGTCACAGTGCATGCTTGCCCAATCATCGGGCAGCAATGCACTGCGCCAACGCAGTGCATTGTGGTCCGCGCGCGCGTCACTCGAATTTTGACGCGAACGGCCAAAACGTTCGGAATTCGCCGAACGCACGAACAGCCAATGTTCGAGTCGAACGTACGTTCGACTCGAACACGAAGCTCATCCCTAATTTCAATGGAAGGCGCCTCCAAGTCGGATCTCCATCTATATTGAATATTGAAACCGGCATGCGTTCCCCTCCAAGGGCAAACCAGGCCCTTAGGTCTGATATGGATTTTAAGGGGAACCCCTATGCCGAAAAAATGGTGTGCGGGTCCCCCCAAAATACATACCAGACCCTTATCCGAGCATGCAGCCCAGCTGGTCAGGAAAGGGGGTGGGGACGAGCAAGCCCCCCCTCCTGAACCGTACCAGGCCGCATGCCCTCAACAAGGGGGGTGGGTGCTTTGGGGAAGGGGGCGCCCTGCGGCCCCCACCCCAAAGCACCTGGTCCCCATGTTGATGAGGACAAGGGCCTCTTCCCGACAACCCTGGCCGATGGTTGTTGGGGTCTGTGAGCGGGGGGCTTATCGGAATCCGGGAACCCCCTTTAATAAGTACCCCTAACCATTCACCTGAGGGAAAAAAAGTGTCAATAAAAAAACACACGGCACAGGTTTTTAAAGTAAATTATTAGGCAGCTCCGGGGGTCTTCTTCCGACTTCGGGAGTCTCTTTTGACTTCTCCACTCTCTTCGGCCTCTTCTCCTGGTGTCCGGTTCTTCTCCCGGTGTCCACCCTCTTCTCCCGCTCTCCGGTTCTTCTGCCAGCTCCTCCACTATCTTCTTCCAGCTCTTATGCTAGCGGTGGCCCGGTCTTCTGTGTCATCTTCTTTCCTCTTCTCTTCCTGCGATGTTGACACAACGCTCTCTCCTGCTGTAATGCCGTGTGTGACGTGCGCAACGACTTATATTGGCATGGGGCGTGGTCACTGGGTGATGTCACACAGTGACCCCACCCCTTATGATGTCACAGCACCGGGGCACGCTGGGACGTGCTCAGCATCATATCCAGAGGTTGTCTTTGGGAAATAGACGTATGAGTGCTGCCAGCATTGCTGCAGAGGTTGAAGAGGTGGGGGATTAGCCTGTCAGTGCTCAGACCATACGCAGCACACTGCATCAAATTGGTCTGCATGGCTGTCGACCCAGAAGGAAGACTTTTCTAAAGATGATGCACAAGAAAGCCTGCAAACAGTTTGCTGAAGACAAGCAGACTAAGGACATGGATAACTGGAACAATGTCCTGTGGTCTGATGAGACCAAGATAAACTTATTTGGTTCAGATGGTGTCAAGCATGTGTAGTGGTAACCAGGTGAGGAGTAGGGATGAGCCAAACAACCCTGGTTTGGTTCGCACCAGAACACTTTGAAATCGTGCGACTTCACTTGAAGGTCAGTCTGACATCTTTGCAAATTTATACACAGATTTCTATGCAAGTCGCACCTGAAATCACAAAAAAAAATAGTGCAGGAACCTTTTTTTCTAAATCGGTGCAGCACCGCCAAGTCAGAGTCACACCAATTTAAACAGTTCCATTGCCAACAATAAGGGGGCGACTTGTTGTGCGATTCGGACTTGTCAAATCATTCAATAAAATTAGAAGAAAAGAGGTTTAACCTTAAACTACATAGAGGGTTCTTTACTCTAAGAGCGGCAAGGATGTGGAATTCCCTTCCACAGGCGGTGGTCTCAGCGGGGGGGAATCGATAGTTTCAATAAACTTTTAGATAAGCACATGAACGACCCCAACATACCGGGATATACAATGTAATACTGACATATAATCACACACATAGGTTGGACTTGATGGACTTGAGTCTTTTTTCGACCTCACCTACTATGTAACTATGTATCCATGACCAGTCGTATTGGTGTGCACGTGGGCTAAACGTGTTTTCTTGGGTTTAAATCAACTGTAAAATATCTGCTCAACTTTATTTACTCAAACTTTTTTTTTAACATTTTATTTTAGCCACCACCAAGGTTGGGAAAATCATTGATTCAATATAATAACATAGTAAAGATCTGAAACGATGATTCTCAACCAGGGTTTCCGTGGAACCCTAGGGTTCCTCCAGAGGTTGCTAGGGGTTCCTTCAGCATTGGCCAATTTCTGCCTCTCGGATAAGTTCCCACTCACACCATTGATCTTTTTAGCTCTCTGTAAGGAGGTAATTCTTCCCAATGACCACAAGTGTAAGGCCGCGTACACACGCGCGGACTGTTCGCCCAACCTTGTTCGGCAAACAGTTTGTCAAACAGTCCGCTCAAAATTTGCATGAGCGGACTTGCCCACACACGAGCGGACTGTTTGACGAACAAGGTTGGGCAAACAGTTCGCTCAACTTTTGAAATGAACGGACTCGCCCACGTAAGGAGGAGGCAAATCCGCCCATTTCGAGCGCGTGTACAGGTAGGCGGGGCCCGCGAAGGATACGCCGCGGGCTCCGCCGCCTGGAATGGGCTTAAAGGGGAACCCCAACGCCGAAAAAAAATCGGCGTGGGGGTTCCCCCCAAGTCCACACCAGACCCTTGTCCGAGCACGCTACCCGGCCGGCCAGGAAAGGGGGGCGAGCGAGCGCGCCCCCCCTCCTGAGCCGTACCAGGCCGCGTGCCCTCAACATGGGGGGGTGCCTTGGGGAAGGGGGGGGCGCGCGGCCCCCCCACCCCAAAGCACCTTGTCCCCATGTTGATGAGGACAAGGGCCTCTTCCCGACAACCCTGGCCGTTGGTTGTCGGGGTCTGCGGGCGGGGGGCTTATCGGAATCCGGGAGCCCCCTTTAAGAAGGGGGCCCCCGGATACCGGCCCCCCACCCTATGTGAATGAGTATGGGGTACAATGTACCCCTACCCATTCACCTGTGAAATAAAGTACAAAAAAAAACACAACACATAGAAAAAGTATTTTATTGCACAGCTCCGGGGGTCTTCCGTCTTCGGGGGTCTTCTCGCCGGACTCCTCCGCTATGTGTGTGTAGCTCTTTTGCTAGCGGAGGAGTCCGGCTTTCTTCCTCCCCGCCGCCGGCCTCTTCTCCCGACTTCGGGGGTCTTGTCCCCCTCTTCGGTTCTTCTGCCGGGCCACCGCGCCTGGTCCGGTGGCCCGGTCTTCTGTCGCCGTCTTCCGTTCTTCTGTCGCCGCCTTCGGTTCTTCTGCCGGGCCACCGCGCCTTCTTGTAGCTCTTTTACAGGCGGTGGCCCGGTCTTCTGTCGCCGATGTCGTCGCCGCCGCCGCCGCCGCCGCCTTCCGTTCTTGTTCTTCTTCTTGTTCTTCTTCTTCTTCTCCTGGAGATGTTTACTCGACTAGCTCTCCGGCCGGAATGCCGGGGACGCGCTGTGCGGTCACTTATATAGTGACAATGGGGCGGGGTCACATGGTATATGTCACATGGGTTGGTCACATGGGTTGATGTCACATGGGGACTATGACATCGTAAGGGGGCGGGGTCACCATGTGACCAACCCATGTGACATATACCATGTGACCCCGCCCCATTGTCACTATATAAGTGACCGCACAGCGCGTCCCCGGCATTCCGGCCGGAGAGCTCGTCGAGTCAACATCTCCAGGAGAAGAAGAAGAAGAACAAGAAGAAGAACAAGAACGGAAGGCGGCGGCGACGACATCGGCGACAGAAGACCGGGCCACCGCCTGTAAAAGAGCTACAAGAAGGCGCGGTGGCCCGGCAGAAGAACCGAAGGCGGCGACAGAAGAACGGAAGACGGCGACAGAAGACCGGGCCACCGGACCAGGCGCGGTGGCCCGGCAGAAGAACCGAAGAGGGGGACAAGACCCCCGAAGTCGGGAGAAGAGGCCGGCGGCGGGGAGGAAGAAAGCCGGACTCCTCCGCTAGCAAAAGAGCTACACACACATAGCGGAGGAGTCCGGCGAGAAGACCCCCGAAGACGGAAGACCCCCGGAGCTGTGCAATAAAATACTTTTTCTATGTGTTGTGTTTTTTTTTGTACTTTATTTCACAGGTGAATGGGTAGGGGTACATTGTACCCCATACTCATTCACATAGGGTGGGGGGCCGGTATCCGGGGGCCCCCTTCTTAAAGGGGGCTCCCGGATTCCGATAAGCCCCCCGCCCGCAGACCCCGACAACCAACGGCCAGGGTTGTCGGGAAGAGGCCCTTGTCCTCATCAACATGGGGACAAGGTGCTTTGGGGTGGGGGGGCCGCGCGGCCCCCCCTTCCCCAAGGCACCCCCCATGTTGAGGGCACGCGGCCTGGTACGGCTCAGGAGGGGGGGCGCGCTCGCTCGCCCCCCTTTCCTGGCCGGCCGGGTAGCGTGCTCGGACAAGGGTCTGGTGTGGACTTGGGGGGAACCCCCACGCCGATTTTTTTCGGCGTTGGGGTTCCCCTTTAAGCCCATTCCAGGCGGCGGAGCCCGCGACGTATCTTTCGCGGGCCCCGCCTACCTGTACACGCGCTCGAAATGGGCGGACTTTCTGAGCGGGAACAGTCCGCTCATTTCGAAAGTACAGCGGACAGGCCCACACACGGGCGGACTGTTCGCTCAAACACAGTTTCAGCGGACAGTTTTTCGGAATTTCCGAAAGACTTTGTCCGTCCAACTGTCCGCTGAAACTGTCCGCTGAAAGCCCACACACGAGCGGACTGTCCGCCCAAACACTGTTCAGCGGACAAGGTTGGGCGAACAGTCCGCCCGTGTGTACGCGGCCTAAGGATCATTCTTCCCACTGACCATAACACTAATGTATCATGAGTTGTAGATTTCTAATTTTTAGCAGGGGTTCCCCGAGACTGGAGAACTATTTAAAGGGTTCCTCCGTGTTGAAAAGGTTGAGAAAGGCTGATCTGGAAGAATGTTCAATAGGAAAGAGTGCCCTCACTTTTTTTTTATTTATTTTTATTTTTTTAAAGCCATACAGTATATAAACAGCCACACAAACAAGAGATACTAATCTGTACATTACAAGACATGTTTTAAAAGGTCTGCTAACTCAAACAGCCCTGACAGGTGAATGGAAGTTACATGAAACGAATGGTTGCAAATATGTTCATTTGTTCTGCTGCATATTTTAAGACATCTGTAAATCAATGTGATTTATGCCGGCTTTGTAACATTATCGGCAGTCGGCTTTGTTCGTTCTTGTTGAAAAAATAAATAAATAAATGTTAACCACGTAAGGCTTTCCTCTGTCTTTGATTCATTCCTCAGTTCAGTCGTGGGGAAGAAAAAAGTAAAAGCAAAGATTACACCATTCCGGTAAGACTTGCTTGGCCGGCCTGTAAGAAGACCGTTCATCACTCTCACTATTGACATTTCACATGTGACAACAGTGATTTTATCATCTCGTTTTCCTGTTTCCACGGCTCAAAATAAATTGTTTTACCTTTTTTTTGCTGTTTTAGGTCAGGCGTAGAAGATCAAACATGTTGGTGTTGTTGTGTTCTCTTCCTGGGATTACGAAATGGTGGACGCAAAGTAAAAAAATGGCATTGGAGGGGGTTGTCACGTTTATTGTATCATCTGATCCAAGACACGAACGTGTTATAAAATATTGCGGCACCCCTGGTCTCTTTTTAAAACCTTGCTTTTTGTAGTCTATTGGTCCTGGTCTATGGTCATGGGCCTTCTCTGGTCAGCCTTTTGAGCGCAGCCCAGTGCTCGTCCTTCCATTCCAGTCATCATGGCTCCACATCAACGCGCAGTCACACATCCATTTTGTCTCAACAAATATCCCCTGAGGAAGCCCCAATGGGCGAAACATGTCGGGACACAATCAATGAAAGACTTCGATCTATCTACACTTCATGATGTGTAACTGTACTGCTCAATGTTTGGTATAGCCACCTTTATTGGTTTTTTAATGTCTGTATTATTGTTGAATACATTTTATTATATTTTTGTAAGCTCTTCTGAGCAGGGCCCTCTTAATCCTCTTGTATTTTATTGTATTGTAACTGTATTATCTCCTTTTTATATTGTAAAGCGCTGTGTAAATTGCTGGCGGTATATAAATCCTGAATAATAATATTTTTATAAGTTATATGGTTTCTTTGTCTGTGTATTTGGCATCTGGAAAGTCCCATTAAACTACCTCCTGAAATATCCAAGTTAAAAGTTAGTTCCACCACATTTATCATGAATGCACTAAAATGCGCTCTTTCTGGTGACTTACCAAATATCTCCTTGGCCAACCTATTCCCCTTGTCCTCCTGCATGTTCTCCTGGGACAGATCTACACTATTTTGTCAAAGGTATTGGGACACCTGCCTTTACACGCACATGAACTTTGATGACATCCCAGTCTTAGTCCATACAGTTCAATATTGAGTTGGCCCACCCTTTGCAGCTATAACAGCTTCACCTCTTCTGGGAAGGCTGTCCACAAGGTTAAGGAGTGTGTCTATGGGAATGTTTGACCATTCTTCCATAAACGCATTTGTGAGGTCAGGTAATATAATACATTATTTATAATACATTATTTCTATATTTACCATATACTAATCATACCACTATGTTTTCTCTTTATCCAAGACCACATGCCAAGATTTCATCATATCAAAAAAAAAAATATGGATTTTCATTAAAATATGGTATTTTATTTAAAACAATAATAAAATGGTATGAAAGCATTAACAGTATAGTAGTAGAAAACAAAATCTCACAATATAAATCCTACCTATCCCAACTATCTATAATATTCTGAGGAAGAAAAAAAAATCTTTCCAGAATATGTTGATGGCCACAAATCAGTTGAAGGATAGTATTTTCTTTAAAGTGTTTCCCAGATTAAATTGGCTTCTTTATGTACAGAGGATCTCTATAAATAAGTACAATGTAACAATACTAGTGTATAACACTACCTTCACATTAAAGCACTTTCTCAGTATATAATTATCCACTTACCAGTGATGTCAATCTTAGGCTAAATACATTTCAAAGGAGACTGCAGGAGGTTAGGCATTGTATACAATATTTCAAATAAGAACCAAAGTTTAAAAAAAGTTTGTCCCAGAGATAGCAAAACTACATGAATGGGGGAAGGAATTGGGCATAGGAAAAAGGCATGTAATGGGTAAGGCTCCCTGCTGCGAGGGGCTGGAGGGAAGTCCAATTTGTTAGTTACTGACTAGTTGAAAAGTTCTTCCACCCACCCACCTTTATTTGTTCAGTACTTGAGCAGTTACATTATCATGGCAACCAGACAGGTAGGGGACCTTGGTTGAATCACAGGATGTTTTTGGTAAGTGGACCATGTCAGTTGGTATGGAGGCCTCTTGTGTTTTATAGGTCCATCAGGGTTTGGTCTTTTGGTTCTTGGTTTTCATTAGGAGGACCTCGAGGTGGTGATGTACAACTGGGAGCAAAGTTTGGGTACAATTCACTTTGAACAGCTTGGAAACAAAGACCTCATTCCTGGTTATTGCAACTGGGGCTCTGGTCTTTTGGTTCTTGGTTTTCATTAGGAGGTCCTCAAGCTGATGATGTATGACTGGGAGCAAAGTTCACTTTGAACATCTACAGCTTGGAACCAAAGACACCATTCCTGGTTATTGGTTTCTGGTCCTGGTTATTGGTTCTGGTTTGTGTCCAAATTGTGTTGCTTACTTAATTATTATAGTCAATAAAGTGGCTGCTGTGTCCAAATAAATCTAAGTCAGTCTAGTGTTTTTAGTTTTATAAAGTTTTAGGCGATAATAGGGGCCTTTTTTGGCAAATCCTTTATGTCTGGGATGCACCTTTTGGAAAGGATTTGTTAAAGCTTTGTAGGAAGGCTACGGGAACCTGCTGGAATATAGCTTGGTGGACATGCCTGGCTGCTGAAATGCATGGGCAACAATCCTTAGGAATACCGATAATGAATGAAAGAGAGGACCTCACCCAATAAAGAGCTGGAAGCTGATTATGCTGCAATGGGCAAGGCCAAAACTTGAATGGATTGTTAGTCCTGGAGAAAGCAGAGCTTGGAAGAAAGACTACATTAACGAGGGAAGAATTTGGGCATAAGAAGTGTGGTGAGAAAGGCTTACCTTTATAAATCAGGAGCTTCAGGGGATTCTTCAAAGGGTGGTCTAGGTACACCCATCCCAGAAGAGTCTACAGTTGTAAAAAAATATTTTTTTGTCATAGGTCATTTGTCATGGCAACTAAGTGGGTTGAAAGTCTTTAGCATTGGGAAATCAGTAGAATGCTTTGGTTAAAGAGGCACTTCTGATGGTCCATGAGTTGGTGAGATGCAGCTGAAGACAGGCTGGCATAGTCCAGTTCACTCTAAAACATATTGGCACCAAAGACCCTCTTCCTATTTAGTTCATTTTTAAAATGTGATTTTAGTATTGTATGATATTGTTATTGATGGTTTCATAAAATGGCTGCTGTGTCCAAATAAATCTATCCCACTCAGTCTGTGTTTCTATTGGGAAAAATTCTGATGAAAGATCCAGTATCAAGGAATAAGCATTCCAAAAAGACATCAAATTTTGTACTGGTCACAAATTAAATGCGAGCACTGAATGGATTAACCAAAGGCCCCAGAGGGCATAAAGCACTCACTATTCTAATGCTGGCAAGGTAGAACTCCACAATGAAGCTGTAGGTGGATATTTGCTAGAAGGATTATGAGTAGAGAAATGAGCATTATTCCTGCCTCTTCTATACTTTTGTAAGGGCTCCTAATTCCCAACTCTATTAGCAGCAATTGCCAACGGCTGATATATTTCAACCCACGGAACACCCCCAATGCATATGCCATTCTTCCATCGACAATGGCTCCCCTTCAATACAACTCCAGAGACCTTTCATTAATGCAATATAGGCTATCTTTTGTGTGAAATACTACAGTTCATTGGCCTCTACACACATACACATCAAGAAATATTTTTAAACTTACTATGCATGCATGTCCTCTCCTACTACATATTGCACAGCCCTTTGTGGTGGAGGCGGGCCCAAATATAGCTTGTGACATTATAGCGCAAGAGGAGTGCTATAAGATATATGAACCGAAGGTGCGGTCCCGCCTATACTGAGCCCTAGATACATTTCCATGTCACTTGTCTTGCCATTGCCTCTCAAGAAAAGTAAATCAGGATAGAACTGGGAACAAACACAAAACTATTTTGGCATTCTGTTTGAAAAGTAAAGTAAAGTTAGGTACTCACTTCAGACACTTAACTTACTGCAAGGTTGCAAGAATGATGCAAATATATCATCTATGACAGCCTTCTTCAGCCTTTTCAATACAGAGGAACCTTTAACATACCTTCCCGGTCTCAGGGAACCCCTGCTAGAAATTACTATCTCTACAACTCACGGTAGATAGGTGTGATGGTCAGTGGGAATAATGCTTCTTACACTTGTGGTCACTGGGAAGAATTCCCCCTTACAGATAGCTAAAAAAATCAATGGTGTCAGTGGGAACTTATCTGAGAGGCAGAAACTGCTAATTTCTCAAGGAACCCCTAGCAATTTCTGTAGGAACCTTAGGGCAGTGATGGTGAACCTTGGCACCCCAGATATTTTGGAACTACATTTCCCATTATGCTCATGCACTCTGCAGTGAAGTTGAACATTGTGGGAAATGTAGTTCCAAACAGGCATGTACTGGCCATCAGGACTACAGGGAGTTTCCCGGTGGGCCGATGGCTCAGTGGGCCGATTTCAGTGACAAAGTAATGGCTGCGCGGCTTGCCCTCAACTTCACGCAGTGATGTGAGAAAGATTAGAAAAATACAGAGGAGAATAAGAGAAATAATAAAAGAGGTTAGTGAGGACTCCTTTTGTTATGCTACTTAGGTTTTTTGCACAATTGCGTATAGTTTTATATGCTGTTTTTGTGCCTGTTTGCAAAATTAAAGTGGGCTGGTCTTGATGAAGTCCAGGGCCAAATTTTTGTTCCAGTCCAGCCCTGGTTCCAAAACATCTGGGGTGCCAAGGTTTGCCATCACTACCCTGGGGTTTCATGGAACCCTGGTTGAGAATCTCTGGTCTATAATATTGGTTTGAATCAATGTCATGCTTCTGTAGATGATGTGGTGCTTGGCTTACACAATTCTTTTGAAAAATGCAACTACATAGAAGAAATGAAGGGCTCATACACACTGCATGCACTCTAAATGCTCCTTTTTTTACCATGTGGGCTGCTGTCAGTTTTTACCAAATGAATTTATTATTTTTTATAAAAAAACAGCCAAAACATTTTGGGGTCAGAAAAAACTTTACCATATATTTTTGGAAGCTAATTGCTGGAACACGAGAGTTACTGGCTAGCCATATCAGTGTGAGCAATCAAAATAACAAACATATTAATTTGGACTCTTTTATCCTTTGGTCTGGTGCTCCTTCTATTGGTGCATGCTTTGTTTCTAGTATCCTGCTGAGGTATCCACTGGAGGGTAGCCTTGTCTGTTGTGAGTAGCCTATCTTGAGCCAGTGAGCTCTCTGGATGTTTTAAGTCATTTACTATTTTGTATGAAATCCCAACACTTATTGGATGCCTTTTCTTCCCTAGTGGTGGCTGGCATTGATCCAGTGTGGTAAAACACCAGTCACCAAACTATACGTGAACAAGCTCTAACAGGTAACTTGAGTACATTTTGAATGTTGAGCTGAAAGCAAAGCAAACATAAAAACTCCATGCAGGTAATTTCCATGCTGGATGCTGCATCCATGACTTCCAGTTCAGTATTCCAAAAGTGCTAACCGCTTAGCCAGTCTGCAGTTATACACGAAAGCTCCCTAATCAATAACCGCTAATGTGACAGGTGACAGAGAGCAGTGATAATACGTGTCATTAGAGCAAAGAGTGAAAGATATGAATGAAAATAGTCTCAGGGAACAGTCTTTATTCAGACAGTTGCTTTTTCTGCATAGATGCTGACTCGATGACAGATCCTTGTATCTTTCCTTCCTCACTTCCTCTGATACGGGTAGATAAGAATCCTGATATCTATCGTACTCCCAGGCTTGAAATACCACATTCTTTGCCTCAATATATATATATATATATATATATATATATATATATATATATATATATAATCACGCTTTTAAAAATGTTACACTGGATTTTTTTCTCTTTCAAAAGAATATGATTCTCTTACATTGCCACAAGCATTGCAGAAATGCCACACCTACCCCTGCAGTAAAGCCCCACCCTACTGCTAAGTCCCTCCACTTACAATGAAAGTATATCTAAAAGTCAAATGTTCAGGTTTAGATTAAGGGTGATATAGCCCTGGCAGTTCTCCACTGGTGCCAGAAAGTGTCCTCAGTATAGGGGGCACTGCAAACACTTTGCAGGACACCAGAGGAGAGCAGGACTAATGCCCCGTACACACGAGCGGACTTTTCGACATCCAAACTCCGACGGACCGAGTCCGTCAGACTATCCGATCGTGTGTGGGCTGCAACGGACTTTAGCTTCGCTAAAGTCTGACGGACTTTAGAAATGAAGCATGCTTTAAATTTTCCCGACGGAACTCCGCCGGACCCGGTCCCCTTCGAAAAGTTCGCTCGTGTGTGTGCTACTCCGACGGACTAAAACCGACGCTAGGGCAGCTATTGGCTACTGTCTATGAACTTCCTACGTCGAATCCCGTCGTACGTCATCACGTTCGACTCCGTCGGAGTTTGGTGTGATGGTGTGTGGCCAAGTCCGTTCGGTCGAAAAATCCGCCAGAACTCCGTCGGAACTCCAGCGGAACTCCGTCGGAGGTTTGTCAGACTTAATCCCTCTCGTGTGTACGGGGCATAAGACTAACTGCTGTGAAAGAGACTGTTGCCTGGAGAGACTGTGCTGCACAGAGAGCCTGGAGAGGCTGTGCTGAATACAGAGCCTGGGGCGACTTTGCTGCATAGAGCCCAGAGAGACTGTACTGCATACAAAGTCTAGAAAGAGATGGCTGAATACAGAGCCTGGAGAGACTGTGCTAAATACAGACCTTAGAGAGACAATGCTGAATTCAGAGCCTAGAGAGACTGTGTTGCATACAGAGCCTTGAGAGACTGTACTGCATACAGAGCCTGGAGAGACTATGCTGCATACAGAGCCTGGAGAGACTGTGCTGCATAGGGAGCCTGGAGAGACTGTGCTGCATAGGGAGCCTGGAAAGACTGTGTTGGATATAGAGCCTAGAGAGGCTGTGCTGCACAGGGAGCCTGGAGAAACTGTGCTGCATACAGAGCCTAGAGATACTGTGCTGCATGGGCCTGGAGAGACTGGGCTGCATACAGAGCCCAGAGAGACTGTGCTGCATCATGCAAAGAGGAGTGCCTAGGGCTTGCACTTAGGACTCCATAACGAGAGAAAAAAAGGCTTTAGCAGGCAGTCCCTAAGGGCGGTGAGACCTGACTGTCAAGGAGGATGTGTGGACTGACTTCTGACCAGAGGACACCTTATCCAAAACCAGTGGTGAAAGACCTCTGGCCTCCCTTAGGCCCCTTTCACACGGCCACCTCCGCTAAGCGGAATGCGCTTGTTCAGTTGGAAATCTCCCACTGAGCTGGCGGATGAAGTCTATGTCCACTCCACTATGACCGCCTGTCCATTTCCATCCAATGCCATCCGATCTGCCTGAGAGATGGGTAATATGACCACTATCCATCTGGTTATGTTTGCGGACAGAAATCGGATAGAGGTGTCAGCGGACATGTGTCTGCTGACATCCACTGCTCCATAGAAGAGACTGGAGGATCTGATCAGGTCCACCTGAAAAACTGATAGGTGGACTTGATCGCACAGCCTATGTCACACGGGCGGACTGTATGGCCTACTTAGTCCGTCGAAACACATTTCAGCGGACAGTCCGCTCGTGTGTGGGCTTCAGCGGACTTTTTCAGCGTGCAGTCTGGCGTACTAAGTATTTCGGATCTTTCGAAATTCTGTCCGTCATACTTTGGTTTCAGCGGACAATCAGCTCGTGAGTAGGCTAGTTTGACGGACTAAGAATGGCGCATGCTCAGAAAGGATTTACACGGCGGAAAGGTGCATTGCTGTGTATTGGACTTCCTATTTCTAGTCCCGTCGTACGTGCTGTAAACGTCATCGCGCAAGCTTTCGACGGACTGTTTGTGCATCCGTGTGTGGTCAAGTCCGTTCATTCGAAAGTATGACGGACTGTCCGTCGGATTGTATGACGGACTAAGTAGGCCATACAGTCCGCCCGTGTGTACGCGGCCTGAAAGGGGCTGGAGATTGCTATGACCACTCCATTAATGTGGATTACAAATGCTCCATTTTGAAAGTGAGCATTCCTTAAAGAATTAACAACCTCACCGCCGTAAGACTTTATATCAGTTTTCCACTGGCCAGCGGTTTTGTTAGGGCCTTGAAAGTAGTAGACAACACACGTTAATTAATTAATCCCATGGATATCCCTTGTATACCCATTTGGAGAGACTGTGCTGAATACAGACTCTGGAGAGACTGTGCTGAATACAGAGCCTGATGAGACTGTGCTGAATACAAAGCCTCGAGAGACTGTGCTGAATACAGACCATGGAGAGACTGTGCTGAATACAGACCGACGAGAGACTGTGCTGCATAGAGAGCTTGGAGAGACTGTGTTGAATACAGAGCCTGGAGAGACTGTGCTGCATAGAGAGCTTGGAGAGACTGTGCTGAATACAGAGCCTGGAGAGACTGTGCTGCATAGAGAGCCTGGAGAGACTGTGCTGCACAGAGAGTCTAGAAAGACTGTGCTGCATACAGAGCCTAGTGAGACTGTGCTGAATACAGACCCTAGTGAGACTGTGCTGAATACAGAGCCTGGAGAGACTGTGCTGCATAGAGAGCCTGGAGAGACTGTGCTGCACAAAGAGTCTAGAAAGACTGTGCTTCATACAGAGCCTAGTGAGACTGTGCTGAATACAGACCCTAGTGAGACTGTGCTGAATACAGAGCCTGGAGAGACTGTGCTGCATACAGAGCTTGGGGAGATTTTGCTGAATACAGAGACTGGTGAGATTGTGCTGAATATAGAGCCTGGTGAGACTCTGCTGAATACAGAGCCTGGTGAGACTCTGCTGAATACAGAGCCTAGAGAGACTGTGCTGCATAGAGAGCTTGGAGAGCCTGTGCTGAATACAGAGCCTGGAGAGACTGTGCTGCATACAGAGCCTGGGGAGACTGTGCTGCATATAGAGCTTGGAGAGACTGTGCTGAATACCGAGCCTGGAGAGACTGTGCTGCATAGAGAACCTGAAGAGACTGTGCTATACAGAGAGCATAGAAAGACTGTGCTTCATACAGAGCCTAGTGAGAATGTGCTGAATACAGAGCCTAGAGAGACTGTTCTGCATACAGAGCCTAGGGAGACTTTGCTGAATACAGAGACTGGTGAGATTGTGCTGAATACAGAACCTGGTGAGACTCTGCTGAATACAGAGACTGGTGAGACTTTGCTGAATACAGAGCCTGGAGAGACTGTGCTGGAGACAGAGCTTGGAGAGACTGTGCTGCATAGAGAGCTTGGAAAGACTGTGCTGAATACAGAGCCTGGAGTGACTGTACTGTACAGAGAGCCTGGAGAGACTCTGCTGCACAGAGAGCCTAGAAAGACTGTCCTGCATACACAGCCTAGCAAGACTGTGCTGAATACAGAGCCTAGAGAGACTGTGCTGCATACCGAGCCTAGAGAGACTCTGCTGCATACAGAGCCTAGGGAGACTGTGCTGAATACAGAGACTGGTGAAACGTTGCTGAATACAGAGCCTGGTGAGACTGTTCTGAATACAGAGCCTGGAGAGACTGTGCTGAATGCAGAACTTGGAGAGACTGTGCTGCACAGAGAGCTTGGGAAGACTGTGCTGCACAAAGAGCCTAGAAAGACTGTGCTGCACAGAGAGCCTAGAAAGGCTGTGCTGCATACAGAGCCTAGTGAGACTGTGCTGAATACAGAGCCTGGAGAGACTGTGCTGAATACAGAGCCTGGAGAGACTGTGCTGAATACAGAGCGTAGAGAGACTGTGTTGCATATAGAGCCTGGAGAGACTGTGCTGAATACAGAGACTAGAGAGACTGTGTTGCATACAGAGCCTGGAGATACTGTGCTGAATACAGAGCCTGGAGAGACTGTGTTGCATATAGAGCCTGGAGAGACTATGCTGCATACAGAGCCCGGAGAGACTGTGCTGCATACAGAGCCTGGAGAGACTGTGCTGAATACAGAGCCTGGAGAGACTATGCTGCATAGAAAGCCTGGAAAGACTGTGCTGCACAGAGAGCCTAGAAAGGCTGTGCTGCATACAGAGCCTAGTGAGACTGTGCTGCACACAGAGCCTAGTGAGACTGTGCTGAATACAGAGCCTGGAGAGACTGTGCTGAATACAGAGCGTAGAGAGACTGTGTTGCATATAGAGCCTGGAGAGACTGTGCTGAATACAGAGACTAGAGAGACTGTG
The DNA here is from genome assembly GCF_037356315.1 of Lithobates pipiens. Lineage (NCBI taxonomy): Eukaryota > Metazoa > Chordata > Amphibia > Anura > Ranidae > Lithobates > Lithobates pipiens. Next base: position 559,878,800 of record NW_027507764.1, on the reverse strand, counting down.
TTGCATACAGAGCCTGGAGATACTGTGCTGAATACAGAGCCTGGAGAGACTGTGTTGCATATACAGCCTGGAGAGACTATGCTGCATACAGAGCCCGGAGAGACTGTGCTGCATACAGAGGCTGGAGAGACTGTGCTGCATACAGAGTCTGGAGAGACCATGCTGCATACAGAGTCTGGAGAGACCGTGCTGCATACAGAGTCTGGAGAGACTGTGCTGCATACAGAGCCTGGAGAGACTGTGCTGCATCATGCAAAGAGGAGTGCCTAGGGCTTACACTTAGGACTCCATAAAGAGAGAAAAAAAAGCTTTAGCAGGCAGTCCCTAGGGGTGGTGAGACCTGACTGTCAAGGAGGATGTGTGGACTGACTTCTGACCAGAGGACACCTTATCCAAAACCAGTGGTGAAAGACCTCTGGCCTCCCTTAGGCCCCTTTCACACGGGCGCCTCTGCTAAGTGCAATACGCTTGCCCAGTGGGAAATCTCTCTGCTGATCCCCACTGAGCAGGCCAGTGCCGGGACAAGGTCATCCAGCACCCAGGGCAAAGATGCCAAACTGTGCCCCCCTTTCCCTTAGGGTTAGGGTCAGGGTGCCCCCTACCCCTGCAATAAACCATTGGGCCAGGGGCAGCCGTCCCTCCTGCCCACCCCTTGTCATGGCCCTGGAGAAGGCAGATGATGTCTGTGTCTGCTCCACTATGACCGCCTGTCCATTTCCATCCAATGCCATCCGATCCGCCTGACAGATGGGGAATAGGACCACTATCCATCTGTTGTTTGTTTTTTTGCAGACAGGATCGAATGCCGGTGGGTGTCAGTGGATGTGTCTGCGTAGTATCTGTACTAGTAATGGCAGTTATCAGCGATTTTTAGCAGGTCTGCGACATTGCGTTGGACAGACTGGACACTTTCGACACTTTTGTGGGACCATTGACATTTATACAGTGATCAGTGCTATAAAAATGCACTGATTACTGTATAAATGACACCGGCAGGGGCCATGAAGAAGTTAAATGTGTTCCCTGCAAGTGTTTTCTAACTGTATGGGGGGTGGGGCAGACTGGGGAAACACACAGATCCATCTTCCTGCCTAGTAGAAAAACAGGATCTGTGGGATTTCCCCTGTCAGAATGGAGATTTGCCTTGTTTACACAGGCAGATTCTTGTTTTGTCACTACGGGGAACAATCGCGGATGACCCAGCGGACATCGAGTTCCCATGACCCGCTGATTGGCTTCCTCGCTAGCTAATGGGAGCATGCCCGCAAAAGCGAGTTCCTGAGCTCACGTACAGGTAAGGAGATTCGCGGGATCATGCCACCTTGCCGCAGTATAATGACGGCGGCTGGACGGCAAGTGCTTAAGCTGGATACACTCTATACAATTTTCTGTAGATTTTTTTCCTTTATGCCGCGAACACACGATTGGACTTTCCGGCAGACTAGGTCCGACGGAATCAGTCCATCAGACAATCCGATCGTGTGTGCGCTAATACGATCGTTTTTCACATAAAAAATCAGACGGACCTAGAAATAGAACATGTTTCAAATCTGTCCGACGGACTCAATACCTATCGGGAAAACCGTTCCCCTGTATGCTGGTCCGACGGACCAAATACGACGTAAGGGAAGCAATTGGCTACTGGCTATTGAACTTCCTTTTTTAGTCCCATCTTAAGTCATCACGTTCAAAACGAACGGACTTTCGAACGGACTTAGGCCATTCGTGTGTTCGGAAGGTCCGTCAGAACTCCGCCGAAAGTCAGTCGGGAGAACCGTCGCACCTAGTCTGCCGTAAAGTCCGGTCGTGTGTACATAACGGGAGCTGATCTGCGGGTACCGCTGACTTAGATTTACCAAAACCATATAATATGAGGACAAACCTAAAAACTTTCAATTTGTATGCAATCAGGCAGACCCTCTCACTACATAGTTGAAGATAAATATAAAGGAAATTGAACAACAAAAGTTGGATATAAATTGCGTGCAAAAAAATGTATAAAATAAATGCACCAAACCACAACATAAAAAAAAGTGTGACTGCCACCTAAAGGCGGTAGGACAGATGTGTATACACAGTAACCACAGGCAGCTGATGGGTTCAGGAGGTTTCGGTTATATACCTAAATACAAAGCAGCTGACGGATAGTGAAATCGAGCTCTTAGTAAGCTAGTTTGCAGCACTGGGTTCTGTGCTGCAATTAGTTACAATACAATTTCACGTAACGGTTCTAGAGACATCTGGTCCTCAATTGTCACTCAACATGGTTCAGATCTTCACATTCAAGGCCAAAGATTAGGAAGACTGAACCAAAGATGAAAATTGCTTACATTTACCAATAAGATACAGAATTTATTTTACATACCGAATAATAAATAAAAGACTGCTAAAGCAAATAAAAAGTTACCAGACAAGATATGGCGAGGTGAGTCAAAATAAACCAAAAAGTTCTCCAGAAAACCAGGGTGAAGCACTGTAGAGCCTTCTTAACCACTTGCCCTCCAGGCCATTTTTTGCGATACAGCACCGTGTTACTATAACTGACAATTGCGCAGTCGTGCGACGCTGTACCCAAATAAAATCTATGTCCTTTTTTCCCTACAAATGGAGCTTTCTTTTGGTGGTATTTGATCACCTCTGTGGTTTTTATTATTTTGTCTTTTAAAAAAGAGGGACAATTAAACAAAAAAAAAAAAAAAAAAGCTTTAAAACACATCCAATTAATTTTTTTTTTTAGAAAATCTAATTTCTTCACAAGTTTAGGCCAATATGTATTCAGCTACATATTTTTGGTAGGAAAAAAAAATCACAATAAGTGTATATTGATTGGTTTGCGCAAAATTTACACCTACAAACTATATGATATATTTATGGATTTTTTTTTTTTTACTAGTAATGGCGGTGCTCAGTGAATCGGACACTTACTTAAACTTTTGACACTTTTTGGGGACCAGTGACACTAATACAGTGATAGAAAATATGCATTGTCACTGTACTAATGACAATGGCTGGGAAGGGGTTAACATCAAAGGGTTAACTGTGTGCCTAACCTGTGCTTGTGTACTGTGTGGGAGGTGCTTTTACTAGAGGAAGGCATTAATCCATGTTCTTCCTTTGCAGGAACACAGGATCAATGCGTTATCTACTGAACGGAGATCTGCCTTGTTTACATAGTTCTGGCTCTCTGCCTAATTATCGGCGGGTGCCAGCGGACATCAAGTCTGTGGTACCCGCAGATCAGCTCCCGTTGTGTATAATCACAGTGGGAGCAGGTCACCGGCGGTGCGCATGCCCACCTCCAGACCTGGAAGTGCAGGATCAGGTGCTAGGTGTGTGATCCTGCACAGCAGAGCCACCTTGCCTACGTATATGTAAGTTGTACGGTCCGCAAAGCTGGAAAATATAAAAATTGTTCCTTCCGGTGGGGCTGTGCCCGCACACCAAGTGTTACCTTCTCGTTTAGTCTAGTGGAAGGTTTTTGCATTGTAACCTTATCCTCTGCCCCCTGGAAGATGTTGCCCTCCACTCTGCATTGGTCTTGATGACATGAGTACCTTAGACTACTGGAGCATGGTGGAGAAGATGCTACAGAGACTAGTCTTTATGCCGCGTACACACGACAGGACTTAAGTCCGGCAGACTTTCGACGGAGTTCTGACGGAGTTCTGACAGAGTTCTGACGGACTTTCCGAATGAACGGACTTGGCCACACACAATCACACCAAAGTCCGACGGATTCGAACGTGATGACGTATGACTGGACTAGAATAAGGAAGTTCATAGCCAGTAGCCAATAGCTGCCCTAGCGTCGGTTTTAGTCCGTCAGACTAGCACACACACAAGCGGATTTCTGGGTCTGGCAGAGTTCTGTCGGAAAAATTTGAAACATGTTCCATTTCTAAAGTCTGTCAGACTTTTGCAAATCAAAAGTCCGCTGCAGCCCACACACGTTCGAATAGTCTGCCGGAATCATTCCGTCAGACTTTTGATGTTGAAAAGTCTGGTCGTGTGTACGGGGCATAACAGTATGGAGGATCAGAGGATCAGGTAAATGTTAGTGAGCCAGGGTGCCATTCATAATGATTGGCACTGCAATGCACTGTACCGTGCACTGCATCATTTTCCAAATGGGGCCTTAGTTTGTCATTCAAAATTTTTATTAAAGGAAATAACAAATACAGGAAAAACTGTCTTGCAAAAAAAGAAATAAAAAAAAATGTAAACAAGTAAAATTTTAAGGTTTTGTTGCAATGGTTTTGTTGAAAAGAAAACAATAAATAGATTGGACGAGTCATCCAGGCAAGTCGCTGGTATTTCGTAATATAAAAAGTATTAAGCCGCGTACACACGGGCGGACTGTCTGGCCAACTTAGTCCGTCGAAAAACACATTTCAGCGGACAGTCCGCTCGTGTGTGGGCTTCAGCTGACTTTTTCAGCGTGCAGTCTGGCGGACTAAGTATTTCGGAATTTCCGTAATATTGTCCGTCGTACTTTGGTTTCAGCGGACAATCCGCTCGTCAGTATGCTAGTTCGACGGACTAAGTATGGCGCATGCTCAGAAAGGATTTACACGGCGAAAGGTTGCATTGCTGTGTATTGGACTTCCTATTTCTAGTCCCGTCGTACGTCTGTACACGTCATCGCGCAAGCTTTCGACGGACTGTTTGTGCATCCGTGTGTGGTCAAGTCCGTTCATTCGAAAGTAGGACGGACTGTCTGTCGGATTGTCTGACGGACTAAGTTGGCCATACAGTCCGCCCGTGTGTACGCGGCTTTAGAGTTAGTCTGACAATGTACAGATAGGGCAGGATGAAGAAGTAGGAGGGCTATGAATCCTTCGAAAGTTTTAGGGAATTGCCAACCTGGATAATAAAAGGAATAGTGGGTAAGGGAATGATGCCCTACAGATCTGGGCAAATTGCGGGTCCAGGGCCACATTTGGCCCTTTGGCTGTACCTGTCCGGTCCATGATTCCTCCACCCATTCTCGAAAGCATCGTGGCCACGGCATGTGAACAGACCTATCTGGCTGTTATTTTACATGGGGGAGGCTCAGCTACCCGTTTTTACCATCTCCTATCAACCACTGAAAGTCGCTGGCCGAACACATATATGCAGTCTCTCTGCAAGTGGGCGCATGTATGCGGCCTTGTGTGAATATGAAGCTGTGCTGAGAGTACGCGCCCTGTGCGCTCCTGGCCCAGTCACCAGCGGGCACCGGAAAGATGTATAGCGACGTATGTAGATGTATACTTGCAATCGGGGGCTTTCTATTAATGCGACCATTGTGAGGACCAATCACAGCAGTCACATGACTCGAATACCTGCCTTCGGCTCCTGACATTTAGAACTCTTAAAGAGCTGGGAGGCATCAGTAGGAAGGATTTAATGAGCAGTTGTGCTTATTATTCCTAGCACCAGGTGTTTGTTTTCTATATGTTTCCGTACTTATGGACCTTACCAAGTCCAAAATTATTATTGAGCAGAATTAAGTTTCACCATCCACAGCAGTCACAGTTTCTTATATGGCCTCCTCTGAAAAATGAATTGTCCACCCGTGATGTACTATATAGGGAAAAGATGGTAATAGGGAAATAGGGGAAGTGTAGCTTGAGGGGTAGGAGAAGAGGTGGCATGTAAAGGATATAGGAGAGGGGACAACAAGCCTGGAGGTCTAATCGGGAGTAATAGCATAACATAAATGTGTGTCTTGGTAATTATTGGCTAATCAAATGGGATTTCTGAAAGCGAACCTTGCGTTAAAAAAAGGGAAGTCTGCCTATTTTGCAGACCCCCCATTATGAAATACAAGTAAAAAGGCAAAAAATCATAAGAACACCTTACACACCCGCAGGGGCAGACTAACAACTCATGGGGTCCCCTGGGCAATAGGAAATTATGGGGCCCCCAGGCAATCAGAGATTATGGGGCCACACAGTATACAAAAACACACACACACAGTATAAAATCACACAGTATACACATACTTGTACAAACAGTATACACAGACATGTTTCTATTGGCTGAGAAGGTACTGGAGAGGTGGGGCAGCTATAATCTCTGGATTTTTAGACCAAAAGGATGTCGGTAAGGGACATTTCAGAGGCAGATGTAAAAAAAAACACACAGATATTTTACATAATGTCCCTGGTTTTACTGAGGCTGGCAACCCTGATGGGACCCCCTAGTGGCCCGGGGCCCTCGGGAAGTGTGTGGCTGAATGGTCAGTCCGCCCCTGCACACGCGGCTTCTGGACCCTTCCTGTACAGGGTCTTCTTCTGGAATCTCTAGAACACCAATAAACCCAAATCTTTTGGGAAGACACTTGAGCACTATGCAGGAACAACTTCTCTCAAGATTTGGGCTCCTCAATATTCTCAGAAACCCATGAAAAAGCCTAGAAACGTCATCTTTGCCTCTGGTGTAAGGTAAGTATTTTTTATTTTTTTTTCCTATAATATTTTATTCTTTTAGCTAAAGATTTATTATTTGAGGAAAGGGTGGGTGGGAGGCATTGAAAGTGGACCTTGCTTTTTCATACGAGGTCAGCTTTAAAACAATATCCTGTTTTTCTATTAAAGCAGAGTTTTAAGTACACTTTGGTCAATCAGCGTTTTGCTGTAAAGATATTGTTGATTTAACACACTTACTTTATTCAGATCTGATTATTTTTATAAAGAGTTTTGACATATACCATATGTCCACAGATGTTCTAATGCGTTGAGCAATAGACATTTGGGGGTGAAAAAAACAGTTTCATTTATCACTCTTATTTGTTGATGGAATTTATAGGATTCTTTAACAACATAGTTAAAGTGTATTTTAAGTAGACATTTTGTTATTATTGTAGCATTTATAATATCTAAAAATACTTCAGCAGAGACAGGCGTATGAAGTTTTAAAAAATAAGTACCAGCAGCCCGAAACAGTCAGTATTAAAAAACAACCCTTTTAGCATCTTCTTCATGTGACCATTACCAAACCAAAGAGGAGGTCCAGCTCCCCCACGAAAAATTAGTCAGCAGCTACAAATACTGCAGCTGTTGACTTTTAGTAAATGTCCAGGAAGACCACGATGTTGGCACCCCAGATTGGATCAGCTGTTGGGTGCAGCCGCCGCCATTCCTGGTAAGGGAACCCGGCTTCACAGCCGGTTCCCTTCTGCGCACAGCCACAGCCCGGTCTCCCGGAAGTGGGGAACAGTACCTGTCAAAAACAGGTACCCTTTCCCCTTTCCCCCCTGAAAGGTGCCAAATGTGGCACCAGAGGGGGGAGGAGACGGAAAATAGGAAGTTATATATATAACACAAAGCCCTTGTACACACGGTCGGAGATTCCATCGGAATGTGTCCTATCGGACCGTTTTGTTGGATATTCCGACTGTGTGTGGTATGCATCAGACTGTTTCCGTCGGGATATCCGTCGGACCAAATTTTCCAACTTGCTGGAAATATTTTCCGACAAACTACTCCGATCCGACATACTCCGATCATGTGTAGAGAATTCCGATCGGACAAAGTGGCACGCATGCTCAGATCAAATTCCTACATCAAAGCTATTGGCTACTAGCCTGAACGTAGTCCCGTCGTAAAGAAATTACGTCATCACGTTCTGAAAGATCGGATTTTCCGATAACTTTGTCCGACCGTGTGTATGCAACAGTTTCGGACAAGATCCGTCGGACAAAATCCGACGGATTTGGTTGTCGGAATCTCCGACCGTGTGTACAAGGGCATACAGTTGTGATCATAAGTTTACCTGGCAGAATTGAAGAATTCTTGGCCATTTTTCAGAGAAAATGAACGATAACACAAAAACTTTTATTTCACTCATGGTTAGTTTTTGACTGAAGCCATATATTATCAATCAACTGTGTTTACCCTTTTTAAATCATAATCACAACAGAAACTACCCAAATGACCCTGATCAAAAGTTTACATACTCTGGTGATTTTGGCCTGATAACATGCACAAAAGTTGACACAAAGGGGTTTGAATGGCTATTAAAATTAACCATCCTCATCTGTGAACTGTTTGATTGTAATTAGTGTGTGTGTATAAAAGGCCAATGAGTTACTGGACTCCTTGCATCTTTCATCCAGGGCTGCCCTGACGTTTCTGGATTCTGAGTCATGGGGAAAGCAAAAGAATTGTCAAAGGATCTGCGGGAAAAGGTAGTTGAACTGTATAAAACAGATAAGGGATATAAAAAGATATCCAAGGAATTGAGAATGCCAATCAGCAGTGTTCAAACTCTAATAAAGAAGTGGAAAATGAGGGGTTCTGTTGAAACCAAACCACGGTCAGGTAGCCCAACTAAAATCTCAGGCACAACTGCCAGGAAAATAGTTCGGGATGCAAAGAAAAACCTACAAATAACTTTGCGTGAAATAGAGGACTTTCTGAAAACATGTGGTGTGGGTGTTTCAAGATGTACAATAAGGAGGCACTTGAAGAAAGATGGGCTGCATGATCAAGTCACCAGAAGAAAGCAATTACTACTCAAATGACACAAAGTATCCCACTTACAATATGCCAAAGAGCACAGAGACAAGCCTCAAACCTTCCGGCACAAAGTCATTTGGAGTGATGAGACCAAAATTGAGGTTTTTGGCCACAACCATAAACGCTTCATTTGGAGGGGAGTCAACAAGGCCTTTGATGAAAAGTACACCATTCCTACTGTGAAAGACAGAGTTGGACCGCTGATGTTTTGGAGATGTGTGAGCTACAAAGGCACAGGAAATTTGGTTGAAATTGATGGCAAATTAAATGCAGTATGTTGTCAAAAAACACTGGAGGAACATTTGCATTCATCAGCCAGGAAGCTCCACATGGGATGTACTTGGACATTCCAACATGACAATGATCCAAAACACAAGGCCAAGTCGAGCTGTCATTGGCTACAGCAGTATAAAGTGAAGGTTCTGGAGTGGCCATCTCTGTCTCCTGACCTCAATATCATTGTGCCCCTCTGGGGAGATTTCAAACCTGCCGTTCATGCAAAACAGCCCAAGAATGTACAGGAACTGGAGGCTTTTTGCCAAGAGGAATGGGAAGCTTTACCATCTGAGAAGATAAAGAGCCTCATCCACAAATAGCACAAAAGACTTCAAGCTGGGATATATAAACGTTTGATCAGGGTCATTTGGATAGTTTCTGTTGCCATTATGATTTAAAAAGAGTAAACACAGTTGACTGATAATAAATGGGTTCAGCCAAACACTAACCGCGAGTGAAATTTTTTTTTTATATTCTCTGAAAAATGACCAAGAAATCATAAATTCTGCCAGGGTATGTAAACTTATGAGCACAAATGTGTGTATATGTATCGGTGCATCCCTAGTTAACAGCCATCATCCAGTATCTCAATGTAGTCGGGGAGGCCTGAAGCCATACCCTTGCAATCATTAATCTGGCCATAAACAGTGTTTCCTGTAGGAAAGTGTGATGATGACGATTGCTATCCAATTTTTTTTTTTTTTACCACATTTCACAGATCAGTCCACCTCATCAGGAGCATATTAGTAGGATTGCCGATGCTGAGATGTATGTACATTACTCAATATCCATATGCAATGTACACTTACATTATACTATCTTTCAGTTCACTTGTCTCATAGGGCACCACAGATTGTAAAAAAAAAAAATCGAATGCTAGTCCAATAGGTTATCAATGGGGTTGATTTACGAAAGCTGGAGAGTGCAAAATCTGGTGCAGCTCTGCATAGAAACCAATCAGCTTCCAGGTTTTTTTTTTTTTGTCAAAGCGAACAAGCTGAAGTTAGAAGCTGATTGGCTACCAGATTTTGCTCTCTCCAGTGTTAGTAACTCAATCCCAATGTCTTTGTTATTCACAAATGTCAATGTCTGGTGATCCCAGTGCCCAAATGTATCTTTTCCAAAAGTTTTGTCTTTAGATACATTTTAAAGACTTTCAATAAGAATTTGATTTTAGCCAGTTTACTGTTAGCCCTTGTACACACGGTCGGAGATTCCGACGGAATGTGTCCTATCGGACTGTTTTGTCGGATATTCCGACTGTGTGTGGTCTCCATCGGACTGTTTCCATCGGAATATCCGACGGACCAACTTTTCCAACTTGCCGGTAAAAACTTTTCAGACAAAATGCTCCGATCGGACATACTCCGATCATGTGTAGCCTACTCCAACGGACAAAATGCCACGCAGGCTCAGATCAAATTCCTAGACCAAAGCTATTGGCTACTAGCCTGAACGTAGTCCCGTCGTAACGAAATAACATCATCACGTTATGTACGATCGGATTTTCCGACAACTTTGTCCGACCGTGTGTATGCAACAGTTTCGGACAAAATCCGTCGGACAAAATCCGTCGGACAAAATCCATCGGACAAAATCCAACGGATTTGGTTGTCAGAATGTCCGACCGTGTGTACAAGGGCTTAGACATTGTGCAGAAACCAGCTGTTTGTTTCCTTTCCCTAGAGGTGGGTCAACATTGTGAAATACTCCTTCTCTGATAAGTACCGTATATATCAACTTCTCCGCTTCCTCATACTTTCGTCTCCCGGCTAATAATCTTGAAGCTCTGGCTTTGTTTATATTGATAGCATTGTAATGGATTCAAGTCAATTAATGACATCTTGTGTGGTTCCTGACCAAACACATGATAGGACAAAAGTGAGACATTATTGTTCCCATGATGTAACAGGTAAAACAAGTAAAGGGACCATGGTGCTTGTCCACTCCCAGGGTCATCTGTCTCCCGCAAATTGACAGGCCTGTCACAGTGTTTCTTTACCCTGATAATTTGGTGAAATACATGTTTGCAGAGTGGGAGGTACGGGCCAGTGACTTGTTTGCTGAAACTCCAAAGTTCTTTCTTTTTTCTTTTTATTATTGTGCCATTTTGTAGAATTCTGGCCTTCAGTAAAGACTTTGAAAAATATGCATTAAATATTCAAATAATAGGCTAAGACTTATCAGTAAGCTCCTAATGCAGCTTGAGGAGCTCCATTTCTTCCTGGGTGTGGTCAAACTTGGGCTCTTGTCTAAAGAATTATGTTCTCTTAAATCATCCATGTGACTTGTTCAAAGTAAACCTTTGTTCAAAACAAAATCCCCATATAACACCTTCATACTCAATCCTTTGTGACACACATGTCCATCAATACCCTTCCCTACTCTTCTGTGGCCCTCATATCCAGTAAAGCCACCTCTGGGTGGGCAGAAGCATGTGTTCAAGTCTGAACTCTATCAAATGGAGGTGATGGGGATGTGCATACCAATGTGCAGGTACTACCAGATTATGGTTGGTTGCTGCAAAAATAATCTTTCTGATTGGCCCAGTGCTCTCAAATGTGAGTGGCGGGACAGTCTTCAGTCCTATGTTAGCTCCAGCCAAGCCACTGAGAGCTTACATAAGCGTCTTATCTTTACAAAGATGTCTGAATAGAGGAACGGAGTATTGAAAGGTGATTTTAAAGAAAATCTATTGTTTTGCATTGCATGAGAAAAATGCAGGTTCACTTCAGTGAAACTCAGGGTGCCTTGTATAAACTGAAGCAGGATTATTTAGGATTTTTTCTTCTTTTTTTAACAAATGATTGCTTTTCTAATCTTGTAAACTCACAAAATAGTAGGCAACGTTTAGCCATACTGTATGGATACAGAATACAGAATACTTTATCAATCCCAAAGGGAAATTGGGAAATTGTTACAGCACAGACACACTTAAAGTGGTTGTAAACCCTTACAAACCACTTTGACCTACAGGTAAGCCTAGATTAAGGCTTACCTGTAGGTCCAAGAAATATCTCCCAAACCTATACAGTTTAGGAGATATTTGCCCGAAGACGGGCACCGCTATCTACGGCGCATGCGCCGTAGACAGCAGCTCGCAGGCGCACTGAGCAGGGCATCGTCGATGACGGCAATGCTGTGAGTCTCGGCCCCCAAGCGCAAGCGACGTCATCGCTGCTCTGGCGAATCACAGCGCCGGAGCAGCTAGACCCACGGAGACCCACCAAGAAGATGGACGCTTGGAACTACAGGGGACAGCGGTGACTTCGCTGGCTCCTGTGTCAGGTAAGTGACCCATAATGGACTACTATGCGATGCATACTAGTCCATTATGCTTTACCTTTACAGGGAATGAAAGAGGAAGTAAACTCATCAGGGTTTACTTCCTCTTTAACAAAGACAACACAAGATTACAACAATAGACTGAACAAGATGCAAAAACACAACAAAATTTCCAATAATAGCCATTAACACCAAATAACAAAATTAAAACTACACTACAAATAAAACATCCATACAATTAAAATACAACATAGAATAATTAACACAGATTAATAGCCATACCAGAATGATACATTATTTTATATATATATATATTAAATATATATATATATATATATATATATATATATATATATATATATATATATATATATATATACATAGTATTTATATATTTGTTATTATGATTATTATTCTTATTATTCTTATCCCCTGTACACACAGTCGGATATTCCGATGGAAAAGGTCCGATCGGACCGCGTTGTCGGGCAATCCGACCGTGTGTGGGCTACATCAGACTTTTTCCGTCGGAATGTCCGACCAACAAAGTTTGAGAGCTGGATATAAAATTTTCCGACAACATGATCCGATCGGACTTTGTCCGATCGTTTGTAGAGAGTTCCGATCGGACAAAGTGCCACGCATGCTCAGATCAAATTACGAGACCAAAGCTATTGGCTACTAGCAGCAACGTAGTCCCGTTGCAACGAACGGACGTCATCTCGTTCCGAACGATCGGATTTCCGACAACTTTGTCCGACCGTGTGTATGCAACACCTTTTTAGGACAAAATCCGTCGGATTTTGTTGTCGGAATGTCCGACCGTGTGTACTAGGGCTAAGAGTTTTTTGGAGGCATGGTGTCAAAAAATGATTGACTTTTTAAAGCGGAACACAAAAAGTGAAAAGTTGCTGTTTTATAGGGAACATCTAGAAGTATTAATTGGGCCTAATGTCGCGTCGGACTTTCCAGCAGCAAAAAAGTCAGAAGGAATCATTTCTTCGGATATTCCGATTGTGTGTGGGCTTCAGCTGACTTTTTGTTTAGAACATTCTGACGGACCTAGAAATAGAACATGTTTTAAATCTTTCCAGTGGAATCAATTCCTATCAGGAAAACCGCTCGTCTGTATGCTGCTCTGACGGACTTTGGTGTGATCATGTGTAGGCAAGTCCGTTTCAGTGGAACTCCGTCGGAACTCCATCGGAAAAACCTTCAGAAAAAACTTTAGTTTATTCTGATGGTAAAACCGGTCGTGTGTACGCGGCATTAGTTGTAACCTGAAACATTTACTGTTTTCTGGAATCCTTCCTGAAAAACAGCAGCACGCTCAATGTACCTATGCAGTCCTGTGCAGTGGGAGATCATCTAAGTCCCTGCTGTATCTGATTGCTAGTGAGATTTGGTCATGTCATCACTATGCTGCTCACTGTTCTCCTTACTGGAGGCAACGCTGTATCCTGGCCTAGGCCGACAAGGGGGCCAACATGGAAAGAGTCCCCGCCAGCTTGCGCTGTTAGTGTAGTGCCAGTCTTATGGGGCGGACTGGGCTAAGAGGCAAATTAGTCTAGCGCCCCCATAAAGAGGCCACACTGCTTCTGGTATGCGGGCGTCCTGCATTCCGCAACCGTGAGGGGGGGGGGGGCACCAAATCTAATTTTGACTGTCCTATCATCCTGGACCACAAACCTTCCTCACTGTGCTATATGTTTTCTGCTGCACCATTGGCATGGTTATATCTTCTTAGTCCTCTTATCAGAAATGTGTGCTTAAAGTAGAACTACAGGCAACACTTTTTTTTTCATTTTGGAAATAGTAAAGGAGGGTTATAGGCCCTGCCATTTTATTTTTTTACCATTTACCATTACCTTTTTTCTTACCATCCCTGTCCCATTGCAGAGATTTCCCTTCACTTCCTGCCCCATAGCCAAACAGGAAGTAATAGGAAATCTGTGCAAATTAAGGGAATCCATTGACCCCACCCCCCCCCCCCGGCCCTCAGAACTAGTGTCCCCACTTGAAAATTTTAGGGTCTTAAACAGCAAGGGGTGTGGATCATATTTAAATTAGGGGTGCACGAGTTTAATCAGGCCTAGGGCAGCACAAAACCTAAATACAAAATACATAAATACACTACTGACTGGAGGTATAGGTGTACCTGAGGATCTGCAGTGCAAGGATCTCCCTGCTTCTACTTCATTAAGTCTGAATATTTGTGCTTCCACCACCTTTCCTACTGTTTCTTGATTAGTACCAAGTAATCAAGGGAGCAGCTCTGACATGAGGAAGCAAAACCCTGCTACTACCAAGATATCTGTGTCTCCACCGACCGACACGCTGCAAAACAAGGCAGAACAAGTCATGATACGTCAGGAATGGGGGGAAAGATCAGCAGCGGTGGGACCACAGACAATACTGGAGACTAGACCTTTGCACTTGGGTGTAGATTTCACATATTAGGTTCTCTTTAAGCTTTACATTTCTGGGTAATTTTTTTTTACATTCACCCAAACCTATTAAATGAGGGTTCCTTTCAATGCTATGTCATTTTAAAATAAAATAGAAGTACCAAAACTAAAATGCTGGAATGGACATGTCAATAAATACATGAGGTTGTAAAGTGATAAAAGGTGAATTGAGCACAGGTCATTATGTCAATTTGAGGTATAGACTGAGAAGTGAGTAGATCAGCTCTGCACCAAGTGACTTCTGTGTATGGCCAAACTGGAAAATCCTCTGCCATCTCCATCATGTACCTCATCTGTCATTGTTTGCCAGTCATCCTAATGTTTTCCTTTTCTGTTACTCCACCTGATCACTGCTTGCCCTAATCCTAGTTCACACACTTAATGCCGCGTACACACGATCAGAAATTCGGCCAGCAAAAGCTTTTGGTTGGAAAATGTGATCATGTGTATGCCCCATCGGCCAGCAAAAGATTGAGAGCATGTTCTCAATTTTTCGGTTGGAAAAAGTTCCTATCCGAAAATGCATTCGTGTGTATGCAATTCCGATGCGCAAAAACTCACGCATGCTCAGACTCAACTACGAGACGGAATAGATTGGCTACTGGCTATTGAACTTTGTTTTTCTAGTCCCGTCGTATGTGTTGTACGTCACTGCATTCTTGACGGTCGGAATTTGGTGTGACCGTGTGTATGAAAGACAGCTTGAGCGAAATCCCATCGGAATTCCGTGGGGAAAACCATCAGGCCGCGTACACACGCGGGGACTGTTCGCTCAACTTTGTTCGTCAAACAGTTTCAACAGACAGTCCGCTCAAAACTAGCATGGACGGACTTGGCCACACACGACGAACGAACAGTCCGCTGAAACCCTGCGCGATGACGTGAACGGCACGTACGACGGGACTAGAAAACGACGTCCTATACACTGCAATGCAACCTTCAGCGTATAAATTCTTTCTGAGCATGCGCGGAACTTAGTTTGACGAACAAGCCTACACACGCGGGGACTGTCCGCTCAAACCAATTTTCAGTGGACAGTTTTTCCGGATTTCCGAAAAACTTTGTTCGTCAAACTGTCCGCTGAAACTGTCCGCTGAAGCCCACACACGAGCGGACTGTCCGCTGAAACACTGTTCAGCGGACAAAGTTGAGCAAACAGTCCCCGCGTGTGTACGCGGCCTCAGAGCTTTTTCCGACCAAAATTCCGATCGTGTGTACGTGGCATAAGGTTTTGCTGTTATTGCCTGTCACCAGCTGGGAAAACCCAATAGAGGGAAACTGGGAGATAAAATGCATTCATTTCTGTTCCAATCTGGATTCAACTTAGACATTAAGATTCAAGGGAGCCAACATTCTATTGCTGGTTGTTCACTCTTAATAATCAAAAAAAAAAAAATCAACCCTAGTTACAGAAGTGGCGTCTGCAGTGAAGAAAAGAGGATTGATTTCCCATATATTTATCAGTGGTTACTTTCCTCTATACAGGACTCTTTGGGGATATTGGGGAAATAACAGACGAACAGTGGGCTATGGCCCTGGAATCAATCCCCTTTGTATCCCTGTCTGCTTCCCACAAACGTTCACAAACACTGTGATGCAGAGAGGAGGAGCAGATGCGATTGGTAGCCACCACGCTCGCTGCTCGTAGGAGCGATGCCCGCCACGACTTAGATGGGGTAAGTGCAGGGCTGGATGACTGACTGCCCACAGGGGGGGGGGGGGGGTTTGTTGTGAGTTCACCAAACCGATCCAAAGCGTGGGGGGGTGGTTGTTTGTTTGCAGCCCCCCCTTCAAAAAAAGAGAAAACACCACTTGTCACTGAAATGGAGGCTGGTGCTTAAATCATCATATATATATATATATATATATATATATATATATATATATATATATATATATAGAGAGAGAGAAATCTTGTAAATACAAACAATGGAATTCCAAGCAATGGTGTGCCCCCCCTCCTAGCACACCCGCCCCTCCAATCACCCTTCCTAGCACAAATCCTCTTACGCAGATCCCTCTAAATCACTACTCCTAGCACAAACACACAAATTTCCCCTTCTAGAAAAATTGTTACCCCCTGCCGCCCCCCAAATTCCCTCTTTGAACACAAATCCCCTCTCACCTCACATGATACCACAGTGATCAGGCACGTGCCCCTCCAGTCCACTTCTTGTCCTGGCCCTGCCTCAATGCCCCCTTATACTTCTCCTCTTCACCTCCAGTGTCCGTTTGTAAGTTCACCTCTACTCCACATCCAGTACTCCACTGTACTGTTTCTCCTCTCCTCTGTACTGTATAACAACTTCCTATCCAGCATCCCTTCCTCTGTAAAAGTTCCTCCACGTTCAGCTTTCACCCTCCATTGCTGTCTACCACTGTCTTATCATTCCCCCTTCAGTGGGTCCTTCTTTCATTTTCAATGTCCACTTTCCATGCATGCACTTCGGTTCTCCAGTGCTCTACCACATGGTAAGTGACATGCCAATCAGAAGCCAGTGACACTGGGAAAATACACTGGTAATCATTAGGTCTGGGAAATATTTAAATCACAACTAAATGTCTGGTCCCTGGGAAAGTAGAAAATGTCACATGACCTTCAACAGTGACAATTGCACATGTTTTATTAGTGAATTGTTGTGCAGGAGTTTCCCTGGGGGCCGGAAGGCAAATTTTTATGTACATTTTGTCATTTTTTCATAAAAACCAAATAGAGTCTATGGGGCACACCCAAAACCCCCAAATCTACATGAAAAGGGCCTCTTATACCCCTTGTACTCTTTTTTGAGTGCCATGCGTCTAGCGACAGGCACCTGAAGGCTCAGGGATGAACAGCCCCATTTAAAACAATGGCAGTTTTAATGTTGAGCATTTTGGAGCTTTGAACTACAAAATGCTGAGTTGTGAATGGGGCTTAATTATTCCAAATGTGAATTGTACAAGACAATTCTAGTCTTGTTACCCCAAGCAAGCAGCCTATACCATGGGCATCTATAACCATTTTCCTGGCCTGGACCAACAGATCTTTTTTTCTTCTCCACTGGGTCACTAATCCTTTGGAAGGTAAAACATTCATTTATATGTACACTATATTACCAAAAGTATTGGAACACCTGCCTTTACACACACACACACAAACGTTAATGGAATCCAAGTCTTCGTCTGTAGGGTTCAATATTGAGTTGGCCCACCCTTTGCAGCTATAACAGCTTCAACTCTTCTGGGAGGGCTGTCCACAATCTTTAGGAGTGTATCTATGGAAATGTTTGACCATTCTTCCAGAAGTTAATTTGTGAGGTGAGGCACTGAAGGAGTTGAAAGAGAAGGGCTGGCTCATAGTCTCTGCTCTAATTCATCCCACAGGTTTTCTGTTGGGTTGAGGTCAAGACTCTGTGTAGGCCAATTAATTTCCTACCCCCCAAATGTGCTCATCCATGTCTTTATGGACCTTGTTTGTGCACTGGTGCGCAGTCAGGAAGCATACAGGAAGGGGCCATCCCCAAACTGTTCCCAAAAAGTTGGTACCATGAAATTGTCCAAAATGTCTTGGTATGCTGATGCCTTAAGTGTTATTTTAGCTGGAACTAAGGAGCCAGGCCCAATCCTTGAAAAACAACCCCATACCATAATCCTCCCTCCACCAAATGATTGGGACCAGTGCACAAAGCAAGGTCCATAAAGACATGGGTGAGCGAGTTTGGGGTGAAGGAACTTGACTGACCTGTACAGAGTCCTGACCTCAACCCAACAGAACACCTTTGGGATATATAAGAGCGAAGAATTCGAGCCAGGCCTTCTCTTCCACATCAGTGTCTGACCTCACAAATGCGCTCCTGGAAGAATGGTCAAACATTCCCATAGACACACTCCCAAACCTTCCCAGAAGAGTTGAAGCTGTTATGAACTTTAATGGCATCCCAGTCTTAGTCCACAGGGTTCGATATTGAGTTGGCCCACCCTTTGCAGCTATAACAGCTTCAAGTCTTCTGGGAAGGCTGTCCACAAGGTTTAGGAGTGTGTCTATGGGAATGTTTGACCATTCTTCCAGAAGCTCATTTGTGAGGTCAGGCTGTTGTGAACATTTTTATTAATGTATGTTGTCAGATGCCCCCCATTGTCTGTTTTGCTGTAATGTGCTCATGCGAGGGTATTCACGCATACAGACGCTGGCGGTAGACCATTGGATGCGGAAACCTTCCTGTGGACACGGCAGATCTGTTTGCTTTTTTAAGGATGTTTGTTTATGCCTCACCAAGGGACTGGCCACTCCATGGTGATCGCATTTAAGCTCCTAAGTAAACAGATCTGTGTACATGGGAACCATAGCATAACCATACAAAATTATGCCCCACTGAGCCATGATAGAGTATGGCTTGCATCATTGGTAGCAGTGGGAATGTGAACACGATCGTGTTCAGAACCATGTGTTTGCCGCATGGTTTTGCACACGACCAACTGCACACATCACTACTGCATTTCTATTTGAATATATACATGTGTGTGTGATTGGTTCTTTTGAAAGAATACAAGTGTCTGATTGGCTGATTCTGAAAAAAGAAATGATATGCTTATAGGGAGAAGCTTAAAATTTCCCTGACATTATGGCAGGCCAGAAAAGAAGCCAACAGATCTTCCTAATTCAGCGAACTTCGAGGGGGAAGAGACATCCAGAACCAGACCAGCAAAGGCCAGCCTGTGGTAAGTCAACCATATTTATTTGAACATTTTTGCTGTTCTGTGTTCGGGACGGGATATTGATTCTCTGTCCGCTGAATGAGGTAAGCTCTGCCAGGCAAAAAACCTTATTTTTTTTGTCGCTTTCTGTATAATGACGGGACTTTTATTGTAGGTTATATTTTTTGTCATTGTAAGTAGGCCTATTAATTGGGGAAGCAGCTATATTGAAATTCTCTATAGGTCCCATGTAATATAAACCTAAAGTGAATGCTTTGTGTGACTGAGTAGGCTGTGTAACTGTATGCTGTGTGTATGACTGAACAGGCTGACACCGTGTCTCAAAATGGCTGCTGCATATGTAATTGACCATGTGGCTGAACAGGGGAGGGGCAACCAGTATTGTTGATGGTCCTGTGTATCTGTTGACTTTCCAACTTTCAGAACAAAGTTATGTGTAATATGTTTGTGATGTATATGAGAAATAGAAATGGATAAATTGTGATGTTTACCTTTGTATGGGACCAAGACACATGTCTCCATAAGTGTAAAAATATTTTTAAGTAAAGGGTTTTTGTTTTAAGTAAGTTGAAAATGCCTGCCGCATATTCAAGCGGCCATTCATTGTTACTTACAAAAAGCCCTTGTACACATGATCGGAGATTCTGACGGAATGTGTCCGATCTGAGGGTTTTGTCGGATATTCCGACTGTGTGTGGTCTGCATTGGACTGTTTCCGTCGGAATATCCGTCGGACCAAATTTTCCAACTTGCCGGAAATATTTTCCGACAAAATGCTCTGATCGGACATACTCCGATCATGTGTAGAGAATTCCGATCAGACAAAGTGCCACTCATGCTCAGATCAAATTCATACATCAAAGCTATTGGCTACTAGCCTGAACGTAGTCCCATCGTAATGAAATAACGTCATCACATTCTGAACGATCGGATTTTCTGACAACTTTCGTCTGACCGTGTGTATACAACAGTTTTGGACAAAATCCGTCGGACAAAATCCGATGGATTTGGTTGTCGAAATCTCCGACCGTGTGTACAAGGGCTAAGAACTGTTTTTTGAATGGACTACACCCTATGGGTGGTCTCAGGTTTCTAGGATCACTGTTTGTGTTCTCAATGTCTTGCTCCTATAGAAGATGCCAGAGTAAGTATATGAACTTTTATTTGGGAACAGAGAGTATGTTTGAGCCGTGTTATTTTGTGGTTTATGTGGTGTCTCAAATGTATAATTTTGTGGGGAGAAGTTTGTTTCTAGTGAAGAAATCTTGGTTTTGGTGGGATTACATACTTTTCAGTGGAACTGTTCCTAAAATGTTTGTAAGTGTTCATGTGGTGTCTCAGGTGTGTGGCTTTGTGGAGAATTCTAGTGAAGAAGTCTGTTTTTGGCAGGATCAACAACTACATATAATGTGTTGGTGTTTTAGTGTGGCCCTTTTGTCATTGGCCATTTTGTGGTCGCCGAGCGGCCGTGGCTCGATGCTCATTTGTTGCAACTACCATTTTGTGTTTGTGCTGTTTGGCCTGTGGGTCATCCCAGAGGGGAAGCAGCTCCATTTCCTTTGTGTGTGTGTGTAGCCATGCGGTCTACTTTGCACTGAATTTATTAGCTTTAACTTTTTTGTACTTTTAGCGGTGTGTGTTATTTTCATTTTTACATTTTTGGGAGTTTCTCAGAGGGCAATTCATTGTTTTGAGGCTTGTGTTGTATAGCCTTCAGAGGAGGAGGGGGCTTTGGTTGATCTCCTTGTGCCATCTTTTTGCAGGAGTCTCAGTTTCTGGCTTTTGTTGCGCTGTTGTGTGGTATTTCGGTTTCAAAACTTGTGGGTTGACTTCCCAGGGGATATGTGAATCAAGGTGGATTCCCTCCCATTTGCAAGGCTTCCCCTCCCCCTCCCTTTTCCTGTTCAGGTGTGAAACAGGAATTTGGTGGGAGGAGCTTGGGGTCTTTTGACCTGAGTTTGGAAGGACGAAATCATCTTTGATTTTTATATGTAATTAAAGAGGAAGTAAACCCTGATGGGTTTACTTCCTCTTTTTTTCCCTGCAAAGGTAAAGCATAATGGACTACTATGCATCGCATAGTAGCTCATTATGTGTCACTTACCTGACACAGGAGCCAGCGAAGTCGCCGCTGTCCCCTGTAGTCCGCCGCATCCATGTTGCTTGTGGCGTCTCGCAGCTCCGACGAATCACAGCGGCGCAACCGCGATGACGTCACTCCCGCGCATGCGCACGGGAGTCGCGCCTCGCAGCTCCGCCGCTGTCATACGGCGAAGCGCACGGTAGTCGACAAATTTGGCAAATCCATTCTTGGAGTTGCCGCATTTAGTGCGCATGCGCGTCGCTGTCTACGGCGCATGCGCCGTAGACAGCGGTGCCCATTTTCGGGCAAATATCTCCTAAACCATATAGGTTTAGGAGATATTGCTTGGACCTACAGGTAAGCCTTAATCTAGGCTTACCTATAGGTCCAAGTTGTTTGGAAGGGTTTACTTCCTCTTTAAGGTTTATACTGTAATACAGTTTTGGGTAGAGAGCAAACAGGAGGCATCCAAGTTATTGTTGTAACATCTAGGTACAGATAGAAGCCATAAGATTGTTTTGCATAGTGGAGGATTTTCATGGTGTTTTGTAGTTGTCAGACAAGTGCTTTTAGCCCTTGTACACACGGTCGGACATTCCGACAACAAAATCCGTTGGATTTTGTCCGATGGATTTTGTCCGAAACTGGTGTTGCATACACACGGTCGGACAAAGTTGTCGGAAAATCCGATCGTTCGTAACGTGATGACCTAATTTAGTTATGACGGGACTACCTTTAGGCTAGTAGCCAATAGCTTTGGTCTAGGAATTTGATCTGAGCATGCAGGGCACTTTGTCCGATCGGAATTCTCTACAAACGATCAGACGAAGTCCGATCGGATCATGTTGTCAGAAAATTTTTATATCCAGCTCTCAAACTTTGTTGGTCGGACATTCCGACGGAAAAAGTCAGATGAAGCCCACATACGGTTGGATTATCTGACAACACGGTCCGATTGGACATTTTCTGTCGGAATGTCCGACCGTGTGTACAAGGGCTTAGAAGGCTGTGTATAGTGAGACCGGTCGGGCCGTGTATACAGGTCCTTCTCAAAAAATTAGCATATTGTGATAAAGTTCATTATTTTCTGTAATGTACTGATAAACATTAGACTTTCATATATTTTAGATTCATTACACACAACTGAAGTAGTTCAAGCCTTTTCTTGTTTTAATATTGATGATTTTGGCATACAGCTCATGAATCATTTTCCGTCAGAATATCCGACCGTGTGCACAAGGGCTAAGAAGGTACAAGTATCATAGGCTATTTCACAGTTTCATTGTTTTTTTTTCTGCAACATTCTAAACGCTGCATGTCTTCCTCCAGTTTGTAATGAGGAGGAAAAGTGGGAGATGATAGTGGAGAGAATAACAAATTTTTAAACCAATAATACTAACTGTTCTAATTCTAGCCAAGTTTGTGACCTAGTAGGAACGACAGGTTCCACGACTTTCTTCCTTTGATGGAATTTGAATCAGCAGTCTGGTGAAGGATGTTCCCATAAGAACCTTGTTGTCAATGGTTCCAGGTATTACACCCCAGGTGGTAAGAAGTTCCCACATGTCTGGGTTCTTGCCATATGAGGTTTGTTTGGAGGTCAACCAAAACCAGTGTTATACTTTCCTCAGCAGCTGTCGACATTCTCATCTGATGGGGTAGGTTCAGTTACTGTAACATGAACTTCAAAAGGTCCACCAAAGGGTTCATGAGTCTCTCCTGGACCCTGACACAATAACCAGTTTACATTATTTCTAACCAGGTAACTGGGTCGTTGTAAAGAAGCTTGAGGGATGAGACAAGGTCAGCCACTGCAAGAAGCTGCTCAAATACACCAAAGGATGAGGAGTATCTTTGTTTATTTATATTTTTAAAGTGTATTTTTCAACTAGCTAAGAAAGCGAACAGGACACATGGTTGGGTCTACTCTGAGTCTCCACCAAGTCTAGTACCCCAGTGATGCCGGCGGTACATGCTATATGTGATGTTCATATTGGTATGAGGAGTTTTGAACTAGTAAATCCAAACAGACACTTGTCAATAGAATTTAACGATACATTTCTAGAGGGTAAAATTAATTATAATTTTAACAATAGCTCTGGTTCTTGTCAGCTTTGGTAACAGGACAACTAGGTAGCCCACAAGCGTGCTTCAACTTTAGTTTGGTATTAATGCGGATCTACAGCTTAAAAGGTAATTTCCCTAATGCAAGTGGTTCATGTGTGCTGGTGAAACTCATCCAAGCATGGCCGAACGTGTGGATCTGATGGCGCAGGAGAAGGTAAGAATGACAGGGACAGCTAGAGGGAAATTGTTCACCAACCTCAACTAAGTCTGGGCATGGTTTCCTGCTTGTACCCGGTGGGGGCTTGAGCTTATGAAACAATTGGACAATTTCTCATCCATTGAGGATGGGGTGTTTCATGAAACTGTTGAATCTACAAGGAAGTTTCCACAGTCCAAGGGGGGTTTCTGTGAAATCATAGGAAAAGATTGTTATACCCGGATCGGGGTTACTAGTGACAACATTCAGGCCCATATGGACAAGGCTAGATCCCTGCAAGGCAAAGCCAGAGCTATAGCTATAGCTAGGGAAGGTTGGAATCCTTTTAAGGGTTTGGGAAACTTTTTTAAAAATTATTTTCCATAGGATCATGGTTGAAGGAAGTAGGGGTATATATACTCATGTTGTTTTTATTTCTATTCCTTCTAAATGTCCTGATGAGGTGATCCTGTTGCATAATTGGATGAGTGAACAGAGCCCAAGCAGATGACCACATCTTCCTCAACAAGATGAGATGCCCTGAAGCCCAGCCCGTGTACAAGACACAGAGGATCCCAGACCGACCGGCGATTACTACAGCTCACCATGTCATGTCCTCCCTATAAGTCATCCCTCCTGAAGAACAGAGTCTACAAGTCAAGCCGTGTTATGAACTCGTATATGGACTGTAAGGACTGATTCATTTCCAGGTGTAAGAAGAAGATCTAGATTAATCGAGGAACACATGTAAGCATATGACAAAGTGAAGGAGCTGTTGTGGAAATTTTTGTTAATGTATGTTGCCAGATGTGTCTGTTTTGCTCTAATGCGCTCAAGCGAGGGTATTCGCACATAAAGACGCTGGTGGAAGACTATTGGATGCGGAAACCTTCCCGTGGACACGGCAGATCTGTTTGCTCTTTTAAGGATGTTTGTTTATGTCTCATCAAGGGACTGGCCACTCCATGGCGACCGCATTTAAACTCCTAAGTAAGCGGATCTGCGTACATGGGAACCATAGCATAACCATACAAAGTTATGCCCCACTGAGCCATGATAGAGTATGGCTCGCATCATTGGTAGCCGTGGGAATGTGCACACGATCGCGTTCAGAACCATGTGTTTGCCGCATGGTTTTGCACACGACCATCTGCACACGTCACTACTGCATTTCTATTTGAATATATACTTGTGTGTGTGATTGGTTCTTTTGAAAGGATACAAGTGTCTGATTGGATGATTCTGAAGCCACCGCCTTACTTTGTTCATTCATGTTGACAGTATAAATAAAGGAGTAAAAAGCCTTCAAGGCAGGATTCTCTCAATGTGATACTAGGGTCTGTTTGTGTTACCGAGAGACATACAAGCATGCTTTCCCGGCATTATCTAAGAGAGCTGTTTGATGTGGAAGAGAAGGCCTGTCTCACAGTCTCCACTCTAATTCATCCCAAAGGTGTTCTATCGGATAGAGGTCATGACTCTGTACAGGTCAGTCAAGTTCCTCCACCCCAAACTCGCTTATCCATGTCTTTATCGACCTTGCTTTGTGCACTGGTGAGCAGTCCTGACCTCAACCTGATAGAACACCTATGGGATAAATAGAGACTGGGAGCCAGGCCTTCTCTTCCACATCAATGCCTGACCTCACAAATGCGCTTCTGGAAGAATGGTCAAACATTCTCATAGACACACTCCTAAACCTTGTGGACAGCCTTCCCAGAAGAGTTGAAGCTGCTCTAGCTGCAAAGGGTGGGCCAAATTACCATTGAACCCTACGGACTAAGACTGGGGTGCCATTCAAAGTCATGTGCGTGTAACAGCAGACGTCCCAATACTTTTGGCAAAATAATGTATTTCAACTGTGTGTTTAGCTATTTCTTTTGGTCTTTAGCATTAAAGTGATTGTAAAGTCTTGTTTTGCTTAAGTGAAAAATAACAAACATGTTATACTTGCCTACTCTGTTGCAGTGGATTTGCACAGAGCAGCCTGGATCCTCCTCTTCTTGGGTCCTTCTTCCGCTCTCCTGGCCCCTCCCTTCGGTCAAGTGCCCCCACAGCAAGCACTGTGCTATGGGGGCACCCGAGCCGAGCCACAGCTCCCTGTGTCCATTCAGACATGGAACCGCTGTCTAGCCCCGCCCCATTTTTTCCCTCATTGGCTCACTAGCTTTGATTGACAGCAGCGGGAGCCAATGGTCACCACGCTATTGTTTCAGCCAATGAGGAGGGGGGTCCCAGGCAGCCGAGACAATCCTACAACATTGCTGGATTTAGATGAGGGTCAGGTAATTAGGGGGGCTGAGGGGGGCTGCTGCACACAGAAGGCTTTTTATCTTAATGCATAGAATGCATTTAGATAAAAAAAAACCTTCTGCCTTTACAATCCCTTTAAGTAAAAGATACATTCTTTATTAATATTCCAGGCTGAACCGCTTACCGTATTTATCAGCGTATAACATGCACTGGGTGCGTGTTATACGCCGATCCCCACTGTCTGCGAGTCAAAAATACCGAGCGCAGCCGAAAAATACCGAGCGCCGCCGAAAAATACCGAGCGCCGCCGAAAAATACCGAGCCGATTGCTCGGCTCCGCTCATAGTTCCGCCTCCCTGCTATTTCTCTAGCGAGCGCTGCCGAAAAAGACCGAGCCGACTGTACTGTGTACTCGGCTCGGCTCGGCTTGCAGTCCCGCCCATACTGGGCACACAGTACAGACGGCTTGGTCTTTTTCGGCAGCGCTCGCTAGAGAAACAGCAGGGAGGCGGCACTACGAGCGGAGCCGAGCAAGTCGGCTCGGTCTTTTTCAGCGGCGCTCGCGTGGTCTGTCTCGGCGGCGGGAAATTTAAACATGGGCATGGCTGCAAACGGCGCTGGCCAAGCTGCAAATGACACTGATCATTCTGCAATGATGGAAAAGGCTGCAGATGCACGCTGATAAGGCTGCATTGACTGGCATTTAAATGTAAGTTTTTTTTTCCTTAAACTTCCCTGCTAAAACTTTTTTCCTTAAAATGCCCTCCTAAACTTGGGGTGCGTGTTATACGCCGGTAAATACGGTATATGTATATTGGGTTATTGTGATACCTCTAGTTATACCTCCCCTATTGGTAATACTATAAGGCGCGCACTTTTTGTTGCCCGTAGACATATTGCTCTTAAGTGGACCTCTCCACATTCATCGACTGTGTCCGCTCGGTTTGTGGATCTCAATAGGATCATTCTTTTTGAAAAGCATACATATTCCCTAAGGAACGTCCTGAATACGTTTGATGTTATCTGGTCTAGATGGCTTCAATCTATGACTTAGGTATCATGTAAACCAACGGGTGCTGTGTACTTTGTAATACTGGATATTGTCATTCTTTATTTTTTTTGTTTTTTTGCGTGTGTTATATATACTCCGTGTGTGTGTGTGTGTGTGGGGGGGGGGGGGGTCTGGGGCTTTTCTTTTTTATTTATTTTTCTCTGGGGGGTTTTGGCTTGATGTAATCTCTCTTTCCCTCTTTTTGTGGTTTTGTCTGTATTCTGTCAATGTTTTCATATAAAATAATACAAAGTATTTGATTCAAAAGATACATTCTTGGAATAGGATATGATATACACACCTCCCAACTTTTTGAGCTGGGAATAAGGGACACCTATCAGCAAACGTATGCAGGCATAGGACACACCCCTGGGCACGCCCCCTTAAAGGAGAATTGTACAAAAAAAAAACAAGATTGGTTAAAACCCATAAGTGTTTTTTTTTTACCACTAATATTCCTTTATATTGGCTTTTGGAATGTACAAATGCAGCAATTTAGATGAAAGGTTTAGCGCTAGAAAACACTTTTTGACAGTTAAAGTGGTTGTAAACCCTTACAACACACTTTGACCTACAGGTAAGCCTAGATTAAGGCTTACCTGTAGGTCCAAGAAATATCTCCTAAACCTACACGGTTTAGGAGACATTTGCAGAAAGACAGGCACCGCTGTCTACGGCGCATGCAGCACTGAGCGCGGCACCCGTCAACGGCGATATGCCGCGCGTGGCGGCTCCCGTGCGCATGTGCACTGGAGTGAAGTCATCGCTGCTCCGGCGAATCACAGTGCCAGAGCAGCAAGACCCACCAAGAAGATGGACGCTCGGAACTACAGGGGACAGCAGTGACTTCGCTGGCTCCTGTGTCAGGTAAGTGACACATAATGGACTACTATGCGATGAATAGTAGTCCATTATGCTTTACCTTTGCAGGGAACGAAAGAGGAAGTAAACCCATCAGGGTTTACTTCCTCTTTAAAAAGTGCATTTTATATACATCTATATAGATCAGACTAAGATGAGGGACAAATGAGGAGGAATGAGGGACAGAGGGACATTGCTCCAAATCAGGGACAGTCCCTTGAAATCAGGGACAGTCCCTCCAAATCAGGGACAGTTGGGAGCTATGGGTATAGCAGTGGAAACCTGAACATTTTGTATGCCAGTGAAATCCAAGAATGCAAAATTCGGATGTATAGTCATGTTGCCTTCAGGATTCTGGTCTCTCCACCTGTCGTTTTTTAATGAATGCATTTTATACTTTTTGCAATGTAACAAAACATGTCCGTACCGTCAGCAAAAAGACAATTGAAAATTCCTGGACTCCACTCTGTTGTGAGTTCCTATTCTTTTCTTCAGTGATGAGAATGAGCTCATTGTCTACACTCTCATGCAGGGATTTGAGGACACCGAGCTCAGGACAGCGGCCAGACAAAACACATTAGTTGTCGCCATAACACTTGCAAGTCAAAATTAATATCCTAGCTGTCATCACTGTTCTTGCATACAAAGAGCCCACTCTGAAAAGAGAAAGTCGACATCAAATAATAAACTCAATCCGGGCAAACACTAGACATTCTCTAGTCTAGAGACAACCCTTTCTGCGGAAACTGAAATGTTTGGTGGGTTTGAGCAAAATGCGTGAACCTATTGTGCAAAGCTTTTAAAGGACAATTCCAGTTAGGATAAAAGCAATCAATAAAATCATGGGTAAACATTAGTAACATCAAGTTATGAGCACTTGGTAACAGGGTTTGTGGAAAGGCCACAGAGTAAGGCAATTATCTGAGGATGGGCAATAGACTTTGGCTATCCATTAAATGAGGTGCTTCTTAACCACTTCAGCCCCGGACCATTTTGCTGGTCAAAGACCAGACCACTTTTTGCGATTCGGCACAGCGTCGTTTTAACTGACAGTTGCGCGGTCGTGCGACGTGGCTCCCAAACAAAATTGGCGTCCTTTTTTTCCTACAAATAGAGCTTTCTTTTGGTGGTATTTGATCACCTCTGCGGTTTTTATTTTTTGCGCTATAAACAAAAATAGAGCGACAATTTTGAAAAAAACACATTATTTTTTACTTTTTGTTATAATAAATATCCCCCAAAAATATATAAAAAAAACATTTTTTTCCCTCAGTTTAGGCCGATACGTATTCTTCTACATATTTTTGGTCAAAAAAATCGCAATAAGCGATTATTGATTGGTTTGCGCAAAAGTTATAGCGTTTACAAAATAGGGGATAGTTTTATGGTATTTTTATTAATAATTTTTTTTTTTTACTAGTAATGGCGGCGATCAGCGATTTTTATTGTGACTGCGACATTATGGCGGACACATCGGACATTTTTGACACATTATTGGGACCATTGTCATTTATACAGCAATCACTGCTATATAAATGCAGTGATTCCGGTGTAAATGACACTGGCAATGAAGGGGTTAACCAGTGGGTGGCAGTGTAGGGGTTAAGTGTTCCTAGGGGTGTGTTACTAACTGTGGGGGGGCTGGGATTTAATTTAGTGAACACTGATCTCTGCTCCAATCACATGGAGCAGAGATCAGCGTCACTAGTTGCTAGGCAGAACAGGGAAATGCTGTTTACAACGGCATTTCTCCATTCAGCCGCCCCGTGAGACTATCGCGGGTATCCCAGCGGCGATCGAGTCCGCGGGACCCGCGACCGGACTCACGGGGGTCCCGATCGGCAAGCGGCGCGCTCACGATGGCAGGGCGGCATTAAAGATTGGATGTACCTGTACGCCAATATGCCTGCCCGTGTCATTCTGCCGACGTACATCAGCGTGCGCCAGTCGGGAACCGGTTAAGGAACATCATTTATTAAATTGAAGAAACTTTCTATTCCAAGAAAAATTTAATAATGTGCAACTATTGTTCCACCTAATACTGCATATTTAATTGTATGAATGTGCAGTCTCAAAATACCAACCAAATCGTTCTCTTCATTCCTCCCAAGACCTCCTGCTCTCTAGCTCCCTTCTCACCTCCTTCCATGCCAACTTCCAGGACTTCTCCCTCTCCAATCCTAGAGAACTCCCTACTCCAATCTATCCGACTATCTCCAACTCCAGTGACAGTGAACTTTGGAACCCCAGATGTTTTGGAACTACATTTCCCATGATACCCATGCACTCTGCAGTGTAGTTCAGCATCATGGGAAATGTAGTTTCAAAACATCTGGAGGGCCACGTTTCACCATCGCTGCCCTAGTCTATTCAAATTTAGGAAATCCCTGAAAACTTTTCTTTTCAGAGAAGCCTATCCCACCCCCCACCTAACAACTGTACTTTTATTTTCTCCATCAGTTCATCCCATGATTGCCAATCAGCCAATCACATGGCAGCAACTCAATGCATTTAGGCATCAAGATTTGGTGAAGACAACTTTCTGAATTTCAAGCCGAGCATCAGAATGGGGAAGAAAGGGAATTTAAGTGACTTTGAACGCGGCATGGTTGTTGGTGCCAGACGGGCTGGTCTGAGTATTTAAAAAACTGCTGATCTACTGGGATTTTCACGCACAGCCATGTCTGTGGTTTAGGGAGAATGGTCTGAAAAAGAAAAAAATATCCAGTGAGCAGCAGTTGTGTGGATGAAAATGCCTTGTTGATGTCAGAGGTCAGAGTGGGCAGGCTGGTTCAAGATGGTAGAAAGGCAACAGCAACTCAATGACCTCTCATTACAACCAAGGAATGCAGAATACCATCTCTGAATACACAATAAATGGAACCTTGAAGCAGATGGGCTACAGCAGCAGAAGACCACACTAGGGGCCACTCTTAGCAGCTAAGAACAGGAAACTGAGGCTACAATTCACACAGGATCACCAAAATTGGACAATAGAATATTGGAAAAAACGTTGCCTGGTCTGATGAGAATTTCAGCTGCAACATTCAGATGGTCGTGTCAGAATTTGGTGTAAACAACATGACAGTATGGATCCATCCTGCCTTGTATCACCGGTTCAGGCTGGTGGTGGTGTAATGGTGTGGGGGATATTTTCTTGCTACACTTTGGGCCCCTTAGTACCAATTGAGCATCTCCCTGAGTATTGTTGCTGACCATGTCCATCCCTTTATGACTACAGTGTCCCCATCTTCTGATGGCTCCTTCCAGCAGGATAATGCACCATGTCACAAAGCTCCAATCATCTCACCACTGGACAATGAGGTCCCTGTACTCCAATGGCCTCCACACTCACCACATCTCATCCAATAGAGCACCTTTGGGATGTGGTGGAATGGGAGATTCACATCATGGATGTACAGCTGACAAATCTACAGCAACTGCGTGATGCTATCATGTCACTATGGACCAAAATCTAGGAGGAATGTTTCCAACACCTTGATGAATTGGAGAATTTGACTATCCTAATGACAGCAGAACATTTTAGAAGCTCAAATATTAAAATCAATAGTGATAAATCTATAAGAGTGGAAATATTTTGGTTCATAAATGGAATAAATGACATTTAGCAATGATCAATCACACACATGTGACACCTTATGTGATCAAGTTCAAATAAGGCATACGTTTCCAGGGTGTAACATGTAACATGTTACATATGCACCGGCCCCCGCTCCCCACTGATCCCCTCGTTTTGACACCTCATAATGGGCACAGCGGGTGTACACTCAGACCTGGGAACTCGGCACAGGGATGGTGGGAACCCCTCATAATGGGCACAGCGGGTGCACACTCAGACCTGGGAACTCGGCACAGGGATGGTGGGAAACTGCCATTCCTCTCCTTGACAGCGAGGTGAGAGGTTGCTAGTTCCTTTGCTCCTGTGCTTCCAGAGACCAGGGGCTAGAGTTACTCCTCTGCCCCAGGAAGGATGCTGGATCCTGGGGAGGACCCTGGCGGGGGCCCCCTGGATAGGCCTCAACCTGCGGAAGATTCTGGGCCTGGCCCAAGGAAGGATGAATCTCTGTCTGCCTTTAGACGGAGGATTGTGGAAACGCTGAAGCGGATTGAGAAGGAAGAGGAGAAGTTGGGAGCTTTGAAAGCTGAATTTAAAAAGAAGAAGCAGATTTGTGCCAAAGTCTTCAGTAAGAAGAGACCGGCTCTGAGGCCTGAATTGAAGGACCTGGAACAAGCTCTGCGGAAGCAGAAGGAATTGGTGAGTTCTCTGAAGGAGAATAGTGGAGCTTTTAAAGAAAAATATAAAAATGAGGAGCGATTTAACCAAATGAGGAAAGGAGCTTCTTCCTGCATGGAGAGCGAGGAGATGGAAGCAGAGAGTGAGAAAGTGGGCCCAGAGGATGAGCCCAGCTGTTCAACACCTCAGACACCTGCTGAGCCCTCAATGGCGGAGGCCTCTGTCCCCTTCCCTCCCCAGCAATGTGGAACATCCCAGCAGGAGGTTGAAGGTTCTGACATGCTGGATTTCATCAACAAACTGGAGGCCAGTCCAGATTCAGCTCCCCAGGAAGGTGAGGAGAAGATGGACACCGTTCCTAGTCCTGTGGAGAGAGCAGGTGCAGGTACTGTGTGTGTGCAGGATGGTGGGATCTTTAATAACAATGGGCCTGCTGAGGGTTGTAGTACTGCAGACAGTCAGCCCAGACCCATAGACAATGTACAGCGAGCAATAACATCTGCTAATAACTGTCAGCTTCAGTCTGCAGAGAGGTCCATGGACAATACAGAGACTTTGCCTGGACCAGGCACAGCGGCTGTTCCTGTGAATGGTGGAGGAGATGCTGGGTGCAGTAGTACCACAGCTCTCCAGGAGTCTGCAGCAGCCAAGACTGTGATGGCTCCCAGGATTGAAGCTGAGTGTTCGGGGGAGGGGGTGGGTCCTGCTAATCAGAAGACTGCTATCCCAGCTGATTCAGACTCTCTGCCAGCAGGTTTGAATGTATCTGAGGACAAGACTGCAAAAGCTGGAAGAAAAACTTATGCTGGTGTTGCTGCCACAGGATCTGGGAAGGGGGAACAAGCAGGGAGGGAGCATGGGGACGTTTTATCTTTCTCCCTGTTTAAAAGGAGGAATGTTGTACAATTGAAATGGGAAGGTGATGGAAACCCCCCACATAGGAGGGTGGTGGTGGATAAAATCCTGCAGATGGGGTTTAGGCCTGCGGATATCTTCGCCCTGATCAGTCCGGCAGGTTCCTATGAATATGATTTGTCCTTTATCCGTCCCGAGTCTCTGGACATATTTTGGGAGAAGTTTGAACACATGTGTAGGGGCCTGCCGGACTGGAAAGGGCTCATCCCCAAACTTATCTCCCGCCAGCCCCTCATTAAAATGGTGACAATACTTGTGCGCAATGAGTCCATACCCCAAGGGGATCTGACTGTATGGTTGAGGAGGTATGGGGATGTCCTGAGCCCCCTGAGAAAGATTTTGGACGATCGGGGAATATGGACAGGGGGATGGTCTGTGCAGCTGAAACTAAAGGTTATTGACAATGTTGTCCAACATCTGCCATCCTCAGCTTTCCTGGGGAGGGACAGGCTGACCATCTTCTACCCGGGCCAGCCAAAGCTCTGCAATAAATGTGGAGATAAAGGGCATCTTGCATCCTCCTGTCCAGTAATGAAGTGCTCCCTGTGTCAGGGTATAGGGCATTTGGCAAAGGATTGTAATATTATAAGGTGTAATCTGTGCAATGCAGTGGGACATCCTTATAGTCAGTGTCCTGAGGCAATGCACAACAAGCCTGAGCTCATGAGGGAGTTTTTCCGTCTGGACATGGAGGATGCGCAGAGCTCATCAGCTGGAGGGCCTGTGATCCCATCTGAGTCTGTGCCAATACCCAATGTGTCTCCCCAGTCTGTGCCAATACCCAATGTGTCTGTGTCTCCCCAGTCTGTGCCCATACCCAATGTGTCTGTGTCTCCCCAGTCTGTGCCCATACCCAATGTGTCTGTGTCTCCCCAGTCTGTGCCCATACCCAATGTGTCTGTGTCTCCCCAGTCTGTGCCCATACCCAATGTGTCTGTGTCTCCCCAGTCTGTGCCCGTACCCAATGTGTCTGTGTCTCCCCAGTCTGTGCCCGTACCCAATGTGTCTGTGTCTCCCCAGTCTGTGCCCGTACCCAATGTGTCTGTGTCTCCCCAGTCTGTGCCCGTACCCAATGTGTCTGTGTCTCCCCAGTCTGTGCCAGTACCCAATGGGTCTGTGTCTCCCCAGTCTGTGCCAGTACCCAATGTGTCTGTGTCCTCCCAGTCTGTGCCAGTACCCAATGTGTCTGTGTCCTCCCAGTCTGTGCGTGTACCTAGTGTGCCTGTGTCCTCCCAGCCTGTATGTAAAGTTTCAGTTGCCAAGAATGTGTCCAATCCTTCTGTGTCTTATCCTTCTGTGTCTTCTAAAATTGCAGAGGCAGCAAGAGGTGCTGAGGCTGGTGCATCAGGTGTGGTGCCAGTCCCCCTCCCCCGACGCTGCAGGGTTCCTATTGCAGATCGTGGGGGCCAGAGGAGTGGGGAAAATAGTGGGGAGGCTGGCCTGGTGGTAGATAAGGGAAGGGAGAGTGGGGGGGAGGGGGTTGAAGGGGAGGATAGGTGTGGGGAGGCTGGTTGTGGTTTATCCAAAGATGATATGGAGTGGTTGGAGGATAGGAGGAGGAGGGGCAAAAGAAGGAAAAAAAGGGGTTCAGTTCCCTTAAATCCTGTAGTTTTGCCTTTGGAAAATAAGTTTAAGGTCCTGTCGGATGATGATGATGATGATGATTGGGACTCGTTCAGTTCAGCATCCTCTATGGATGATGAGTGCCAGGGCGCAACAAAGCGTGCTGGTTCTCCAGGCAGAGGGAGTAGTCAGGCTAAGAAACGTCTGCCTCAATTACCCTGATGGCAGTTCCCACTCCGTTAAAAGTGGCAACCATTAATGTTGCCAGCTTGAGATCAGTAAGCGCTCGTCATATGGCCTTATTTTTGCTCAGCGAGTTTGATGCTGACATTTTGTTTTTACAAGAGACCCATCTGAGTAGTCTGGCTGATATACATCTGGCAAAGAAGGAGTGGAGACGTGGTCCCTCATTTTGGTCTCTTGCGGCCGAGCCTTACAGCGGGGTTGCAGTCCTTTTTTCTGGTATGGTAACGTGCCGGCGGGTAATTGAGGTAGAGATTGGGAGATGCATGGTCTTGGACGTCTCTGTAAGGGGGCAGGACTTGCGCCTGATTAACATCTATGGTCCCCAGACGAAGTGGGACAGGAAATGCCTCTTTACAAAGATTAAGCCTTTTCTTTTTACGGCCCAGCAGGTTATCTTTGGAGGTGATTTCAACACCATTACTAGGTCTAAAGACAGGAGAGGTTTCAGAGATAGGTTGGGCTATGACACCCTTTTTCTCAATGCGATAGTTAGGGAAGCAGGTCTGGTAGATGCGCACATTAAGCGTTGCCCAGACAGCATGGGGTTCACTTTTCAGAGAGGTAGTAGTCAGAGTAGGATAGATAGGTTTTTTTTTTAAAGGGAGACTCTGCTTTTTCGGCACCTGTGTGTCGGGCAGTGGAGTTTTCTGACCACTGTATTCTGTCTGTGACTCTGAATGCCTCAGACATGCCACCTAGGGGGAGGGGTATCTGGAGATTGAATTCGGCCCTCCTGGAAGACGAGAGAGTAAGACAATCCTTTGAGGATTTTTTTCAAGCACAGGTAACAATCCTAGACTTTTGCAACAGCAAGTCAGAATGGTGGGAGCTTGTAAAACAGCGGACTGTTAGGCTTTTCAAGGCCATAGGAAGAAAGAAGCAGCAAGATAAGTATATCACCTACCAGCGTTTGCGGAGGAAACTTGACCGCCTTGTTTCGAATGGAGGAGATTCTGGGGCGATCTCTGAGGTGAAGCTCCTCCTTAGGAGACATGAATATGACCGGCACGCCTCTTTGGTTCAGGAGAGGGATTACGGGAAATACCATTCGCCTGACCCTTACCAGAACTGTAAACAGAGCGTAGCAGTTAAGACGGTCCATGGCCTGAAGGACAGTACGGGCTCCCTGACGAAGTCTAGGTCAGGGATCCTGGAGGTGGTCAGGTCATACTATGCCGATCTCCTGGGAGGAAGGAACCTTGATCGGACAAGGATGTTGGGTTTTTTGGACTCTACACCAGGACTGGAAAGTAATGTTCCTTTTTTGACAGATGAAATCACTGCAGATGAGGTAGTCCAGGCTATTGATAAACTGGCCATCAAGAAAACGCCAGGGCCAGATGGGTTGACAGCTGAGTTTTATAAATGTTTTAAGACGATCCTGGCTCCCTACCTTGCGGAGGTTTTTAATGGCTGTTTGTATGAGGGTTCTCTCCCTCCCTCCATGAGGCAATCTGCAGTGATCCTTCTGTCAAAGGGTAAAGATCCTTCGATGATTGAGAATTGGCGCCCCATTAGCCTTCTTAATGTCGATAGAAAGATACTGGCAAAGATTTTTTTCTGGCGATTATCACCAGTGGCAGGCAGTTTGTTATCTCACCACCAGCACTGTTCGGTCCAAGGTAGAAGCACTTTCTCAGCAGTGTTAGCTGTCCGGGAGGCCTTGGAGCGTTGTAGGGCTGCTGGTTGGGGTAAATTTTTGCTGACATTGGATCAGGCTAAGGCCTTTGATCGGGTTAATCATGAGTACTTATGGCTCCTTCTTGGCAGATATGGCCTGGAGGGGGGTTTCATTGATTGGCTTAAGATTTTGTACAAAGGGGCTGAAAGCTTTCCGCTAGTTAATGGTTGGGTCGGGCAACCCTTTGTGGTCGGCTCGGGTGTGCGTCAGGGGTGCCCATTGAGTCCTCTGTTATATGCATTTGCAATTGACCCCTTCATCAGAAGGCTGGAGAATGGGCCATTGTGTGGGGTACCTATGGGCATCGCTGGTGAGCCTCCTTTGAAAGTTGTGGCCTATGCTGATGATGTTTCTGTTTTTGTCTCTGGGACTGGAGAGGCGCAGGAGGTGGTCTCAGTGATAACACAGTATTCAGAGGCATCAGGTTCAAAGGTCAACCAGGACAAGTGTGAAGCTTTCTGGATGGGCGTGGAAGGTGAGAGCTTTGTTCTCCCGGATGACTTCCCGGAGCCCCAGCAAAAAATTAGAGTTCTAGGCATTGAATTTGGCCCAGGTGACTATGGTCATGCAAATTGGGTGAACAGGCTGGAGAATGCCGATGCCAAGGTGGCAAGCTGGAAAGGTTGGCAGCTTTCCTTGAGGGAAAAGGTTGATCTGATCAAGACTTACCTGATTCCGATTTTTCTATATGTCAGTTTTGTTTGCGTTTTGCCAGCTTCTCTCTATACCAGGGTCTATACTTGTTTCTTCCAGCTGTTATGGGGGAACAGAATAAACCTTGTCAAAAGGAATGTGACTTACCTTTCTAGGCGGGAGGGTGGTCTAGGGATGATCAACCCTGTAGTCTTTTTCTCTCTGATGTTTGTGAAGTACAATCTTGGTAACATGTTGGCAGAGAGACCGCCTGGGTGGGTTGGTATTTTCCAGTCCTGGTTTAGGCCCTTTCTGCGAGACTGGGAAAATGGTGGGCCAGTGAAAAGCCTGAGGGTCAAGCATGATAAGCTCCCGGCTTATGTTGCCCCGTGTTTGAAAATGCTTCGGCAGTGGCAAGTAACGGCAGGAGAAGTCAGATCTCTTCCAAGGAAACTTCTTGAGAAGCGGATCATGAGCTCTGTTTTTTGCGAGCCACTGGCCTTGAGGGATTGCCCAAGCCTGGTTTTGGGGGTGGGTCTGCGGTTGATTAATTTGGAAAGAATCCCAATGAAATTTAGGGATCAGGCTTGGCTTGCCTTTCATGGAAAACTATATGTGAAGGGCAACTTGAAGTTTCTTTCCATGAGTGATCGGGGCTGCCCGAGAGTGGAGTGTGGAGGAGTGGTGGAGTCCATGGATCACTTTCTACTTCAGTGCCCTTTTAATATAGAGGTGTACAAGAGGGTGGGGAGGGCTCTGAGTATACCCTTCCTCCCCCATATGAGTTATGCAGAGTGGGTGTATGGGGCTTTCCAGACTCGTCGGGATTATGATTTAGAAACACTTTTTTTAGTTAGTTTAGTAGTCCGTTATTTCACGTGGAGTGCACGGTGTCAGGTATCCTTACGGGGTAAAATCCTCCCTGTGGAAGTGGTGGTGGAGAACATTCTGGGTGAGGTTGGGAAGATTCGGGGTCTTGAGAAAGACCGGTGGCAGCAGGAGGCCTGGATAAAGGCGTGGAGGAATATCAGGACTCTGTAGCGGCTGCCTGTTGATCTCGGGGTGTGCGGCTTTCTTTGTATTCTTCTTTCACTCCCCTAGATTTTCAGATCCAATATAATTTTGATAAAAGGCTACATGCATGGTGACGGTGATGTTCCTTAGTCTGGCTCTCCCATAGGGATTATGTTGTGCGCAATTTGTTTTGCACTGTTTATTTTGTTCTTGTTCTTTCTGGTTTGTATAATTGTATTCAATTATTTTGTAAATATGTTTTATTTATTTATTATGTTTTTATTGTATATAAGTTGTTGTTTGTAAGATTTTCAATAAACAAAATTAACCCCTCATAATGGGTACAGCGGGTGTACACTCAGACCCAAGAACTCGGCACAGGGATGGTGGGAACCCCTCATAATGGGCACAACGGGTGCACACTCAGACCTGGGAACTCGGCACAGGGATGGTGGGAACCCCGCATAATGGGTACAGCGGGTGTACACTCAGACCCAATAACTCAGCACTGAGATGGTGGGAACCCTCATAATGGGCACAGCGGGTGCACACTCAGACCTGGGAACTCAGCACAGGAATGGTGGGAACCCCTCATAATGGGTACAGCGGGTGTACAAACAGACCCGGGAACTCAGCACAGGGATGGTGGGAACCCCTCATAATGGGCACAGCGGGTGTACACACAGACCTGGGAGCTCAGCACAGGGATGGTGGGGACCCCTCATAATGGGCACAGCGGGTGTACAGACCTGGGAACTCAGCACAGGGATGGTGGGAACCCCTCATAATGGGCACAGCGGGTGTACACACAGACCTGGGAGCTCAGCACAGGGATGGTGGGGACCCCTCATAATGGGCACAGCGGGTGCACACTCAGACCTGGGAACTCGGCACAAGGATGGTGGGAACCCCTCATAATGGGTACAGCGGGTGTACACACAGACCCAGGAACTCAGCACAGGGATGGTGGGAACCCCTCATAATGGGCACAGCGGGTGTACACACAGACCTGGGAGCTCAGCACAGGGATGGTGGGGACCCCTCATAATGGGCACAGCGGGTGTACACTCAGACCTGGGAACTCGGCACAGGGATGGTGGGAACCCCTCATAATGGGTACAGCGGGTGTACACACAGACCCAGGAACTCAGCACAGGGATGGTGGGAACCCCTCATAATGGGCACAGCGGGTGTACACACAGACCTGGGAGCTCAGCAC
The DNA here is from genome assembly GCF_037356315.1 of Lithobates pipiens. Classification (NCBI taxonomy): domain Eukaryota; kingdom Metazoa; phylum Chordata; class Amphibia; order Anura; family Ranidae; genus Lithobates; species Lithobates pipiens. Next base: position 559,839,535 of record NW_027507764.1, on the reverse strand, counting down.
AGGGATGGTGGGGACCCCTCATAATGGGCACAGCGGGTGTACAGACCTGGGAACTCAGCACAGGGATGGTGGGAACCCCTCATAATGGGCACAGCGGGTGTACACACAGACCTGGGAGCTCAGCACAGGGATGGTGGGGACCCCTCATAATGGGCACAGCGGGTGCACACTCAGACCTGGGAACTCGGCACAAGGATGGTGGGAACCCCTCATAATGGGTACAGCGGGTGTACACACAGACCCAGGAACTCAGCACAGGGATGGTGGGAACCCCTCATAATGGGCACAGCGGGTGTACACACAGACCTGGGAGCTCAGCACAGGGATGGTGGGGACCCCTCATAATGGGCACAGCGGGTGTACACTCAGACCTGGGAACTCGGCACAGGGATGGTGGGAACCCCTCATAATGGGTACAGCGGGTGTACACACAGACCCAGGAACTCAGCACAGGGATGGTGGGAACCCCTCATAATGGGCACAGCGGGTGTACACACAGACCTGGGAGCTCAGCACAGGGATGGTGGGGACCCCTCATAATGGGCACAGCGGGTGTACAGACCTGGGAACTCAGCACAGGGATGGTGAGGACCCCTCATCATGATAAATTCATCATAACAAACTTTTGTTATTTTAACGAAAAGTTTACGAATCCAACGAAAATTCGTATTTCGTACGACTCCGAATTGAATTTCGTACACAAATGACGAAATATGATTTATTTTTTCCGCATGAAACGAAACAAAAAAATTTTTTGACGACGCCCCTGTCTACACTATGGTAGATCATGGAGCTTCCTGTCACAGTGTAACTGCCTGCAAATATCAGATGTAAGGGCAGACAGATACACAGACAATTTGCAGTTCCGAGGAATTACACCCATGATCTGCTGATTGTGGGTGCAATGCTCCTCCAGTCTCCTTACAAAAAAAAAACAATTATAATAATAGATGCTAATTTTGCTAATTTTTTTACCTGAAAAAAATTAGTATTTATTATTTTTTTGGGAAAGGTGAACTTATCCTTTAATAACTACTATTGCAATTCAATTTCACTTCTCTTCTTGGGTTGAGAAGCCCCTGGGGTCTTGGCTCTATATGTAGGAGGCATTGACATGGCAGTTTGGTCCAGGTAGGTCTTGAATTTAACAAAAATTTGACTAACTACACTTATGGCATTGGTTTCCATGTTTTGTGATGTTCTGGTCAGATATTATGGCTTGAACAATTTGGAGATACACTCGCTCCATGGATCAGATGAATAAATTTGGAATAAAGGTTAGCAGAAGATTAGGAAGGTTCCTGGCCAGGAGTAATGGGGTGTTAGTATGGCATACAGAAATTGATAACCAAGTACTCCTGATATAGAGGAGATGTAGAGTAGACTTTTTTTGGGGTTCACTGGAAACAGTGTAACAAACTATAAAAGTGGGGTGTGGCGGTCACTGGTGAGGTTTTACTAGTGTTTGTTTAGTACAGCTCAAGCAGGGTTCTGTGGAACCCTAGGATTCCTCCAGAAGTTGCCTCCAGGGGTTCCTTAACCACCTCAATACTGGGCACTTACACCCCCTTCCTGCCCAAGTCAATTTTCAGCTTTCAGCGCTGTCGCTGTTTAAATAACAATTGCGCGGTCATGCTACACTGTACCCAAACAGAATTTTTATCATTTTGTAGCCACAAAGAGAGTTTATTTTAGTGGTATTTAATCACCTCTGCATTTTTTATTTTTTGCTAAATAAATGTTTTTCTTTTGTCTCTGTTATAAAATGTTGTACATAAGTATGTTTTCTTCTTCACTGATGGACACTGTTAAGGCGGCATAGACGGGCACTGATAAGGTGTTACCGATGAGGTGGCACTGACAGGCACTGACGATGGGCACTGATGGGTGGCACTGATATGCAGCACTGATGGACATTGATAGGCAGCACTGATGGCACTCATAGGCAACACTGATGGGCACTGAAAGACTGCACTGATGGGTACTTAGAGGTGGGACTGATAGGTGGCACTGATGGGCACTGATAGATGACATTGTTAGGCATCACTGATGGCACTGGCAGGCATTGGTGATGGGCATTGATTGGCAGCTGCCTGGGCACTGATTGGCATTTCCCTGGTCGTCTAGGGTGGCATACCTGGTGGCGGAGTGTCCTGGCCATCTCTAATGGTCCTGGCGGCATCCTGGTGGTCCTGGGTGGGCATCCGAGGATAAACAATCAGCACAGACCTCCCTGTCAGGAGAGCAGCTGATCGGCTCTCCTCTACTCGCCTCTGTCAGAGGCGAGTGAGGAAAAGCTGAACAACGGCTCTTCCTGTTTACATCGTGATAAGCCGTGATTGGACATGGCTGATCATGTGGTAAAATGCCTCCATCAGAGGCTCTTTAGCGAGATCAGTGTGGCGGTGTGTCAGACTGACACACCGCACCGCCAATCGCCGTGATGCGCGCCCCCCTCAGGCACGCGCGAGCGCTCATTCTGGGAGGCTTTGGAGATCAGGTAGACAGTAAAGCCTTGTACTGTACTGTCCTGAAAACCTAACAGCGCCCTTCCTCAGTACTCCTCTCAGGAGACCTGAGTCCTGATGTAAGCAGTGGGATGGCATTTGAAGTGATATATGTAAATTTCAAAATGCCTTGATGGCTTTTTTTAGGTTGAGCCTGAATGTTAGGCCAAGTTTTTCTTGACTTAGCTGTCCTTCGGTCACCACGTTATGGCCTATAATTGTATAGGAGGATGCTTTGTCTCGTTTATGTTTTTGTATACCATGTAAAACTGAAATAAAAATGATTGGAAAGAAAATACCTTGGTGGGTGGATATCAGTCGGAAGGATCAAAGCCTAGTACACACCACTATTGGTTTTTTTTTGTTTTTGTTCAAACCGGCGGGTTGAACGAAAAAAAAAGCTGACATCTAAGGTCGGAGCTGTTGTACTAACAATCCAAAGTTAGTACAGTGATCTCCCCCGCTGCACTATTGTGTTTTGACAGGGGTGTGGCCCCCTGCCATTGGCTGAGAATGCCAATCGGGAGGCGGTTGGCAGACCTTTTCCGGTCTTGACCCATTCGTCAGCTGCTGTACACACAATGGTGTCCGGTTTCTATTGAACTGGCCAATGATGCCCCACATTCGGCCCATCTGTACTAGGCTTAAAAGTCATCACGTAGAAGGGGCCAATGTGGTATGATGACCCTGTTTTGTGTGTTGATGCTTGAGCCCTCCTAGGGTTCAGTACCGTGGTGCCTTTCCAGGCACTTACATTTTGGTATGTCCTTGAGTCAGTCTAGAGCAGTGATGGCAAACCTTGCCACCCCAGATGTTTTGGAACTACATTTCCCATGATGCCCATGCTCTTTGCAGTGTAGTGGAGCATCATGGGAAATGTAGTTCCAAAACATCTGGGGTGGCAAGGTTCTCCATCACCGGTCTAGAATTATGTATTTATTTCAGTGTATCTTCTAAGCCCTTGTACACGCGGTCGGAGATTCCGATGGAATGTGTCCGATCGGACCATTTTGTCGGATATTCCGACTGTGTGTGGTCTACATCGGACTGTTTCCGTCGGAGTATCCAACGGACCAAGTTTTCCAACTTGTTGGTAAAATTTTCCGACAAAATGCTCCTATCGGACATACTCCGATCATGTGTAGAGAATTCCGATCGGACAAAGTGCCACGCATGCTCAGATCAAATTCCTACACCAAAGGTATTGGCTACTAGCCTGAACGTAGTCCCGTCGTAACGAAATAACGTCATCACATCATTCCGACAACTTTGTCCGACCGTGTGTATGCAAAAGTTTCGGACAAAATCCGACGGACAAAATCCGACGGATTTGGTTGTCGGAATCTCCAACCGCGTGTACAAGGGCTAAGACATCCTCTTGCTAAATCTCCTATTATTGTGATAAACATGCTTTTTGGTGGTTATTTATATGCAGTTAATAGAATGGCTGCCAAGGCTAATCGAAAAACCATGTCACTTAATCCTTGTGGTTCTTTCAACTGTCGTAGATAACCAAGAAAGTCCAGCCCCTCAGTCGCGTATTTCCAATTGGAATAAGACTTTAAACAAATAGTCCTATAACACAAACCTGCTTTAGATGCTGTGGCTTGTTTTAAAAGCGTGTCACGTTGATGAAAACATTGGAGAAAATTGATGATAATGGCCTTACGTAAAGTTCCTGTAATCTATTTGTGTACAATGCACACTTGTCCTATTAGGGGCTAAACAAGGACACAGACAAACCAACACATCCACGGTAAGTCAGCTACATATAAACTTTTAAAATATTTGCTATGGTAACACATACAGGAGAACGAGTCAATAAAAGAGAGAAAACAAGATTAAACTTTTTACCGTTATGAAATCATAAAGAATGCATTATAATGTATATTTATGTTTATATACAATATATATATATATATTGGAAGAAGCACTTAGCTGGTTCATTATTTATTTTATCATCTGAAGTATTTCCTTTATACATGAGAATGTGGAAAGAAGGGATTAAAGAGTCATAGGGATTTAGGAGAGTAACGTGTCCTGAGTAAAACATTTTTTTTACTTACCTTAACCACTTACAGACTGAAAGATTTCTCCCCTTAAGACCCCTTTCACACTGGGGCGTTTTTCAGGCGTTTTTCAAACGCTTTCGCGCTAAAAAAAAAGTGCCTGTAAAGCGCTTGAAAGAAGCCTCATCTGCAGTCCCAATGTGAAAGCCCAAGTGCTTTAAGAGCCCTTTCACAATGTCAGCGCCCGAAAAACGCTCGTAAAGCGCCGCTTAAACTAGCAGCACTTTACCAGCTTTTTTCAAGCGTTATTGGGGCGCTTTTAACCCCTGCTAGTGGCCAAATAAAGGGTTAAAAGCGCCCACAAAACACTGCTGCCAATAGCATTTTTCAGGCGTTTTTCAGGCGTTTTTACAGGCGCTTCCCATTGATTTCAATGGGAAGGGGCGCTTTAGGAGCGTTGTATTCACCGCTCCAAAAGCGCTGCAAAGAAGCTGCTTGCAGGACTTTTTTTGACGCCCTGCCAGCGCAGCGCCTCAGTGTGAAAGCACTCGGGCTTTTACATTGGGATTGCAGTTGCAGCTTCTTTCAGGCGCTTTTTTTAACGCTAAAGCGCCTGAAAAACGCCCCAGTGTGAAAGGGATCTCGGTGTGAAAGCACTCGGGCTTTTACATTGGGATTGCAGTTGCGGCTTCTTTCAGGTGCTTTTTTTAATGCTAAAGCGCATGAAAAACGCCTGAAAACGCCCCAGTGTGAAAGGGGTCTAAAGTGGTTGTAAACCCTTAAAAACCACTTTGACCTAAAGGTAAGCCTAGATTAAGGTTTACCTGTAGGTCCAAGAAATATCTCCTAAACCTATACGGTTTAGGAGATATTTACCTGAAGACAGCCACCGCTGTCTACGGCGCATGCGCCGTAGACATCGGCGTGCAGGAGCACTGGATAAGCCGCATGCGCGGGAGTGACGTCATCGCTGCCCTGGCGAATCACAGCGCCGGAGCAGCGAGACCCACCAAGAAGATGGACGCTCGGAACTACAGGGGACAGCGGTGACTTCGCTGGCTCCTGTGTCAGGTAAGTGACACATAATGGGCTACTATGCGATGCATAGTAGTCCATTATGCTTTACCTTTGCAGGGAAACAAAGAGGAAGTAAACTCATCAGGGTTTACTTCCACTTTAACCACTTGCCGCCCGCCCTATTACAAATTGACAGTGGCAAAGTGGTTTCATAATCCTGATTGGACGTCATATGACGCGATCAGGATTATGAGCCGCTGCGCACCCCCGGGGGCGCGCAACGCGTCGATCGTTGTTGCGGGGTGTCAGTCTGACACCCGGCAACTACAATCTCGGTAAAGAGTCTCCGACGGAGACTCTTTACCACGTGATCAGCCGTGTCCAATCACGGCTGATCACAGTGTAAATAGGAAGAGCCGGTGATCGGCTTTTCCTCACTCGCGTCTGTCAGACGCGAGTAGAGGAGAGCTGGTCCAGTGTGGGCATCCTCGGGGGAGCTGTGCTGATAATCGATCAACACAGACCCCCCGTCTGTGTTGATCGATTATCAGCACAGCTCCCCCGAGGATGCCCACACTGGACCACCAGGGACGCCACCAGACCACCAGGGATGCTAAGCAAAAGGTAATCCTCCCTAGACCACCAGGGATGCCAGTCAGCACAATGGATGCCAATCAGTGCCCATAATGGATGCCAATCAGTGCCCACAATGGGCATCACTGATTGGCATGCATTATTGTTTGGCACTGATTGGCATCCATTAGTACAGTATAACACCAATGCTGCCTATGAGTGCCCACCTGTGTTGTCTATCAGTGCCCACCTGTGCCGCCTATCAGTGCCCACCTGTGCCGCCTATCAGTGCCCACCCATTCCCATCTGTGCCGCCTATCCATGCCCATCTGTGCCGCCCATCCATGCCAATCCGTGCCAGTTATCAGTGCCAATTTGTGCCATCTATCAGTGTCCATCCGTGTCGCCCATCCGTGTCGCCCATCCGTGTCGCCCATCAGTGCCGCCTGTCAGTGCCGCCTATCAGTGCCCATCAATGCCACCTCATCAGTGCCACTTCACTGGTGCCACATCATTGGTGCCCATCAGTGCCGCCTTATCAGTGCCCATCAGTGTAGCCCCATCAGTGAAGGAGAAAACATACTTATTTACAAAGTTTTGAAACTGAAACAAAAAAAAACATATTTTTTTTCAAAATTTTCGGCATTTTTTTATTTGTAGCGCAAAAAATAAAAACCGTAGAGGTGATCAAATACCACCAAAAGAAAGCTCTATTTGTGGGAAAAAAAAATACTAAAAATTTCATTTGGGTACAGTGTAGCATGACCGCGCAATTGTCTTTTTTTTTTCCCAAATATTTTATTGAGTTTTTACAAAATACATAGGAATGCATACATAAGCCAAAGTTCCAAAAACAGAATAATGACAGTTATCAGAAATAGAACTGAACTAGAGAACCATCGAGTAAAGTACTGATGTAGCGATATAGGTGAAAATAAACAATGAGAATAAGGAACCTATGCGATGCTAGTAAGGAAACATGTCCATATTAGGGGGTATAGGAGCAAAAGTAATGGTAATGGAAGGAAAGGGGAAGGGTAGCGAGAGGAGAATTGGTTATTGTGGGAGAATAATATTGAATATATATTTATCTCTGGTCACCCCTAGAGGGATCTGACTGTGTGCGACAGCGCTGAAAGCTCAAAATTGGTCTGGGCAGGAAGGTGTTTAAGTGCCTGGTATTGAAGTGGTTAATGTCCAGGCCATTTTTTTTTGCGATTCGGCATTGCGTCAATTTAACTGACAATTGCGCGGCTGTGCAACGCTGTACCCAAACAAAATTGACGTCCTTTTTTCCCACAAATAGAGCTTTATTTTGGTGGTATTTTATCACCTCTGCGTTTTTTTTATGTTTTGCACTATAAACAAAAATAGAGCGACAATAAAAAAAAAAACTATTAAACTTTTCGCTATAATAAATATCCCAAAAAAAATAATTCTTCATCAGTTTAGGCCAATATATATTCTCCTACATGGACATGGCAATATGGGTGGGTGGCAACGACAAACAAAAGGCACCACCATCCCTGTGTATAAATGTAAAAAGGGGAAATTTGTTTGGGGAGATTTGTAAGGGTGCCGACACAGAAAGAGAGTCATTACAATGCTGTACAGTAAGAATTTAAAATTACGGTAATGTTTATTATTGTATACAAAACATAATAAAAAAATTTTTTATTATGTTTTGTATGTAATAATAAACATTCCAGTAATTTTACATTCTAACGCCCCATACACACGGTCGGACATTCCGACCACAAAATCCGTCTGATTTTTTCCGACGGATTTTGGCCGAAACTTGTCTTGCATACACACGGTCGCACAAAGTTGTCGGAAAATCCGATCAATGGGAACGAGAGAACGTACAAAACATACGACGGGATTACGTAGAGGCCAGTAGCCAATAGTTTTCGTCTCCAAATTTGTTTTGAGCATGAGTAGTACTTTGTGCGTCTGAATTTTCTACACACGATCAGAAAAAGTCCGATCGGATTTTGTTGACGGAAAATTTTAGATCCTGCTCTCAAACTTTTTCCGTCGGAAATTCTGACAGAAAATGTCCGATAGAGCACACACACGATCGGATTTTCCGACAACATAATCCAATCGGACTTTTTCCGTCGGAATTTTTGACCGTGTGTATGGGGCATTGCTGTGCAGCATTGTATTGGTATTCTTCTACATATTTTTGGTAAAAATAAAATCGCAATAAGCGTATGTTGCTTGGTTTGTGCAAAAGTTATAGCATCTACAAAATAGGGGATAGATTTATGGCATTTTTTATTATTATTTTTTTACTAGTAATGACGGCCATCTGCGATTTTTAGTGGGACTGCAGGATTGTGGCGGACAGATCGGACACTTTTGACACTTTTTTTGGACCATTGACACTTATACAGCGATCAGTGCTACAAAAAAATGCACTGATTGCTGTATAAGGCCCCTTTCACACATGCGGACATTATGTCCGTATTTCATCCATCCGTTTGCAAATGAAATACAGACATACATGCATTCCTATAGGATAGCGAGTGTCTGCGGATGAACATCTGCAGACACCCGATATCGTCCGCCTCCGCAATTGTCCGATTCTGCAGACGGAGGAAAATTCTATTTTTCTATCCGTCTGCAGAGCGGATCGGATGAACACAGACAGACGGTCCGTGCTCATCTGATCCCCCATAGAGGAGAGCGGAGATCTGACAGGGCGGTCCCTGCACAGTGTGCCGGGACCGCCCTGTTATCCGCCGGCTCAGCGGGGACAATGGAGCGATCCCCGCTGAGCAAGCAGATCATCACGGGGCGGATCATTACTGATCTGTCCCGTGTGAAAGGGGCCTTAATGTCACTGGCAAGGAAGGGGTTAGCACTAGGGGGTGATCAATGGGTTAAATGTGTTCTCTGGGAGGTGTTTCTAACTGTAGGGGGAGGGGACTGAGTGGAGGAGGAGAGAAATCGCTGTTCCTGATTACTAGGAACAGCAGCTCTCTCTCTACTCCTCTGTCAGAATGGGGAGCTGTCTGTTTACATTGGCAGATCCCCGTTCTGGCTCTCTTTCCTGCGAATGCAGGTGGCCAGCGGACATTGCAGCCACACGCATCGGGCCCCTCCCCGCCATGCAGCTCTGGTTCTTAAAGGAGGCAACGCACACCTATGGCGATTTGCGGGAAAGAGCCGACCTGCCGCAGTATAATGATGGTGGCTGATCGGCAAGTGGTTAAAGAAGTTGAAACAAGAAGAAAGCAAATCCATGGCATATTTTCTGAATGGTCTAGAGCAGCCATTTTCAACCAGAGTGCCCAGCCACCCTGGGGTGCCTTCAAGTTTCTTCAGGGGTGTTTTAGTAGAATTTTATTGAAAATACCGCGCTCTAAACAAAGAGCTATCTAAAAATAAGCAGCAGCTAAAATGTGAGATACACACATAAAGACAAATAAAAAAAGGAAAATAGCTGTGCTATGTAGTGTATAGTGAACAGTGAGTATATGATGACAATTCTAATGAGAGAAAATAAAAGATATCACCATAATATAATAAAAAAACATAAAAATCTATCCCAATTTGAATATCATAGATAAATGTGAAGAAACAATAACAATGAGAACGTCTAGAGCTCAATGATAAATAGAAAATAGTCCATAAATCACACACATGTGCATAGAAGAGTAAATGAATGAAAACTTGAAAGTGATCCTCCACTACCAGTTGTGCATCAGACACCAAATAAATTGCACTCTTACCCAGGGATCGAGTCCTGGGGAAAAAAGTGTGGGAACTCCCACCCAAGATCCACTCCCTCCCCCCCCAAAAAAAAAAAAAAATGATACGCTCATATGCACAAACGCTTCAAAAGTGTTATTTTTCATCCAATTTTCGTATTGTGTGTATGAAGCTTAACTGTTAGTTCATTAAAAAAAAAAATCCTCAATAAATATAAATACTGTAATTCTCTGAATAATCAGCATTCATTCAATTGCGCTTCCATGCAAATGTGAACATCATGTTCTGATCTTTATTGGGGAATGTTATTTTGTATATAGAGTGTTTATGTGGTGAGTTTACACTTTTCATTGAACAGAGTTTGGATAACACAGGGTTAAACGGAAAGGTCATAAATGAACTGCACATTATCTGGACAGAATGCTTGGGGAGATAGTGATGTGTTCCTGCTTAGGAGATGTATGTTAGCTTGGGGGGGCTGCAAACTCTGCAGGGCTCCAACACATACTCGCTGCTATTCCAACCCTTCACATATTTCCACATAAACTTCCCTCCTGGCATTAAACTTTTCCAGGTATTGTGCTCAGCTTACCACCCCAAACTGATGTTCCTCCCTCAGCTCACCTCTCTCCCTGCATGTCCTGTGAGCAGAATAGCTGTGCTCCTCCTCTGGGTTCTCTCATCATATGGCACTGAAGGTAGAAGAGGGGGGGATTCAGCGGGACACACAGAGCAAGTATGCAGGAGACTGGGGGGGGGGGGAGATGAGGAAACAGAAAATCAAGAGGGGCCGGCGGGGAGGAGCACATCACAAGAGGTCTGACTAAATACAATCTCTTAGCAGCAGGGACCTGATCTACCCGTCAGCTAGCTGTGATTGACAGGTAGATCGAAGCGGAAGCTGTCATGGGGCCCCCTACTGGCAATGCCTGAATGGTCAGGTGTGCGGCACTTACTATTGTGAGCTGTGTCGGCGGCTGCTGGTGTAGCACCTGCCACACAGCTCGCATACTTCAAAGTCTTGCAGGACACGGCTGCTAATGGGAACTGAGTTCCTGTTGTGGAAAAAGTACAGGAACTCCGTTCCCATGCATTCCCGCAGGACTTGAGCCCTGCTAATTGATCTGTTTGCTGATTTTACTTACATTTATTGTACGTGTGTTTTGTTAATTTTTATTAAATGTACCAATCTGATTTACGCTATGGAGAGCCCCTTCTTTTAATATTTTCTGGGTGACATCTGAGTTTAAAAAAAGTGTCTGAAAAGCTTGCGAAAACCTATTTCCATTAAAATCAATGAATGCTTTCACATTGGGGTAGTGTGTTGGTGGGGCGGTGAAAAAACTCCTGCAAACAGCATCTTTGTAGCATGTTTGGAATTTTTTTTTAAAACGCCTCAAAAGTGCCCCCTCCATTAAAATCAATGGGAAACGCCTTAAAAGCGCCTTAAAAGCGCCTTAAAAGTGCTTCAAAAGAGCCGCAAAATTATTATTTTGAGTCACGTGACCTTCAAAAAAGCACACCGCAGACACCTCAAACGCGCTTTAACTGCTTCAGCCTCAATTTTATCCCCTTCCTGACCAGAGCACTTTTTGCGATTCAGCACTGTGTCGCTTTAACTGACAATTGCGTGGTCGTGCGACAATGCACTCAAAGAAAATTGACGTCCTTTTTTTCCCACAAATAGAGCTTTCTTTTGGTGGTATTTGATCACCTCACTTTTTATTTTTTGCGCTATAAACAAAAAAAGAGCATCAATTTTGAAAAAAAAAACACAATATTTTTTACTTTTTGCTCTAATAAATATCTCCCAAAAATTAATAGAAAAACATTTTTTTCCTCAGTTTAGGCCAATATGTATTCTTCTAAATATTTTTGGCAAAAAAAAAAAAAATTGCTCAAACCAAAAATTGATTGGTTTGCATAACTGTTTTAAAGTCTACAAAATAGGGGATAGTTTTATGGCATTTTTAGTATTTTCCTTTTTTTTACTAGTAATGACGGCGATCTCTGATTTTTATTGGGACTGCGACATTATGGCGGACATATCGGACACTTTTGATACATTTTTGGGACCATTGGCATTTGTACAGCGATCAGTGCTATTAAAATGCATTGATTACTGTAAAAATGTCACTGGCAGTGAAGGGGTTAAAACTAGGGGGGGCGATCAAGGGGTTAATGTGTTCCCTGGGTGTGTAACTGTAGGGGGAGGGTACTGTCTAGGGGAGATGACAAATCGCTGTTCATACTTTGTGTGAACAGACGATCAGTCTCATCTCCCCCTCAGAGAACCAGAAACTGTGTGTTTACACGCACAGATCCCGGTTCTCGGTGTGTCACGAGCGATCGCGGGAGCCCGACGGTGATCGCGACCGTCAGGTTCTTGCATCGGCTCAAGGGGGAGCAGTGGGTGTGCACGTGGGCCTCTGGCAGTGCCTCTAGTGGCCACAGAGCGAAGTGAGGCTACATAACGTAGTTTTGCCCAGCCGTACTATTCTGCCGCAGTAAATCTGCGGCGGGTGGTCGGCAAGTCGTTAAAAGCGCTTCAAAGATGCTTCAGTGTGAAAGGGGTCTTATGCGAATACTACGTAGGTCAGATGCGATCCCAAAAGCACAGATTTACATGTCATCTAAAAAAAATGATTTCTAATGAAGGCTTTTCACCTATATGTGGTACAAATTTGGTTCAAAAAAGGGTCCTGTGTGAGTTTAGTACGGTGCGAATTGCAGCTCTATAGACTTCTATGGGACCAGATTGAAATTGCAATCCAGTGTTCACATCACTGCAAATCATTTTTTTTTGCCCATATTTCATAGGAATAAAATCGCAGATGTGACCATTCCACTCACAAATTCACGCTAAATTTACATTGAACTCGCACCTGGCAAGCAGAAATCGCAATGTAAATTCACACCATGTACCGCTTTAAATTTGCACTGAATTCGGAGCTCATAAGTGGGAATCGGCACTAAGACCCTTGACTGGGGCAGTGCAGGCATTAGCGGTAAAGCAGCTGTTATAGCGGCGCTATTCGGCCACTAGCGGGACGATTTTAATAGTGCCTAAAAAGCGCTGCTGCCAAAGCGTTTTGCAGGCAATTCGACAGCACTGCCCATTCATCTCAATAGACAGGGGCAGTGGAGGAGCGCTGTATTCACCACTCCCGCACCGCCCCAAAGATGCTGCTTGCAGGACTTTTTTTCCCCGTCCTGCAAAAGCACCGCCCTAGTGTGAAAGCACTCAGACTTTCACACTGGGGTGGTTGAGAGGCACTTTGCAGGCGCTAAATTTAGCGCAAAAATGCCTGAAAAGCACCCCAGTGTGAAAGGGGTCTGAAGGTCCCGTTTACCTCTTGCCTATTCACATTGTTGTCAATCAAGTCTTAATAAAGGGGGATCCGTTGGACTGCTGAAACGCGTTGCCTAATTTTTGGATTGTCATTTAAAGTCACATCTGGACCTCTTAGCAGGAATGCAGCGCTTCAATTTCCATTTTTGTTAAACTACACTACAAGCCAAGGAGACCATGAGGATCCTCTGAGGTGTCGATTCCTACCCACAAACCGGATCACCTACATCAACACCAATACTTTGAGATAGAAATACCAGTGAGATAACCCTACAGGCCCAGCTCTATTTTTGCACTTTCTTCAATAGGAAAATGACAGGTCCACTTTAAAGTTCCTTTTGCTGTATGGGTGACTGAATCACATGGGTGACCTGAACAGACTTGTACGGTCTGTAATTATTGCATGATGTGGTGCATATCTAGGACGTCATTCTCGGTTACATGGGGTTGCTCACATCATTTGATTAGCCATGCATGGAAATCTGTTTGATTAGAGCACAAAGCCGGCCTCAAAGTCTTCGCTGACTGTTCTGACACACAGAGGAAGCTTCTTATTACCGATATTCCATTTCATCCCATAGCACGCAATCTTAGGGACTATTGTTAGGAGAACTGGAATGGCCTAGCCAGAAACTGTTCCAGTTCATTCACCTATATAATTAAAGTGGAAGTCTATCTTTGCACTTCACAAATGAAAAACCCTTAATAGACCTAAAAACGTTTTTCAGGTGACAGCTTTACCACTTTTTTCCATATTACAATTTTTTTCAAATAGTTTTTAACCACTTCGGGACCGCAAGGTTTTACCCCCTACATGACCAGGTTATTTTGTGCGATACGGCACTGTGTTATTTTAACTGACAATTGCGCGGTCATGCGATGTTGTACCCAAATAAAATTGATGTCCTTTTTTTCCCACAAATAGAGTTTTCCTTTGGTGGTATTTGATCACCTCTACGTTTTTTATCTTTTGTGCTATAAACAAAAAAAAAGACAATAAAAAGAAAAAAAATAATTTTACATTACATTTGGGTAGCACAGTGGTGTAGTGGTTAGCACTCTCACCTAGCAGTAAAAAGAGTCGCTGATCGAATCCCAACCATGACACTACCTGCCTGGAGTTTGCATGTTCTCCCTGTGTCTGTGTGGGTTTCCTCCGGGTACTCCAGTTTCCTCCCACACCCAAAAGACATGCAAGTAGGTTAATTGGCTTCTGTCCAAAATTGACCCTAGTATATGAATGGGGACCTTGGATTGTGGGTTTCTTGAGGGTAGGGACCAATGTGAGTGTGCAATTTACAGGGTTAGGGACAATTGTAGACACTTACTCAGGTTGAACTGGATGGACTGGTGTCTTTATTCAACCTTACTAACTATGTAACTATGTAATTACAATTTATATTTACAAATAAGACATCTAACTGACACTTTTGACACTTTTTGGGGACCGGTGACACTAATACAATGATCAGTGCTAAAAAAAAATGCACTGTCACTTTACTAATGGGACTGGCGGGGAAGGGGTTAACATTAGGGGCGATCACAGGGTTAAGTGTGTCTCCAGGGGGTGCTTACTAACTATGTGGGGGGGTTGCACTGATTGGGGAAAGACAGAGATCTGGGTTCTTGCTTAGCAAGAACACAAGATCTCCATCTTGTCCCCTTGCATAACGACGGTCTGCCTTGTTTACATAGGCAGATCTCTGTTCTGCCTATAAGCTGGTTGTCAAGGAGCAGAGTCGAGAAGACAGCCGTGGCGTCCTTAACAACCAATGAGTCTCAGCTGTCAATGGGTTTCCCTGCTGACAGCTGAATAAAAAATAATAATAATAATTTGCCAGTTAAACACATGGAATTATTATTTTTTTTAAACTTCGTGGGCCTCACAATCCTTACCAGTCCCTTATCCAGATAGCCTGGCAGGTCAGGAAAGGGGGGTCGGGGGAGACAAGCAAGCCCCCCCCCCACTGAACCATACCAGGCCACAAGCCCTCAACATTCCCTCCCCCACCCCAAAGCACCGTCTGAGGTCCTCATCCCCACAACAGCGGCTGTTGGTTGTGGGGGTCTGCGGGTGAGGGGCTTATTGGAATCTGGAAGCCCCAAGATCCAGGCACCCCCTATGTGAATGAGTATGAGGTACATAAAACACACACAGTTTTTGTCAATTATTTTATTAAAAAATAAATAAAATAGTGTTCCCCGATGTAAATCCATCTTCAACCACTGTGCCCGCCACACCGCCAGAACCAGAAAAATAAACAAAATTAAAAACGCTCCAGCCGACATGAAGGCTGGCTGCCTACTGCCGGCTCCGCTGCTTGACAGTTCTTATATAGGTAAGGGTCGGAGTCACCTGCCGATTTGACCTGGTGGCACCGCCCCCCTTGTGATGTTGCCGACCCAGCATGCATCAATCCATGACATCAGAAGGGGGCGTGCCACCAGGTGACATAGCCAGGTGGCACCCCTTTACCTATATAAAGAACTGTCAAACGGTGGAGCCTGCAATAGGCAGCCAGCCTTCATGTCGGCAGGAGCGTTATTTATCTTTCGGTTGCGGTGGGCGGCGGGATTGAGGATGGATTTACATTGGGTGGACGCTATTTTTTAAATTTTTTAACAAAGGAATTGTCAAAAACTGTCTCTGTGTTTTTATTACTTTTTGACACTTCTTTGGCGAATGGGTAAGGGTACTATGTACCCCATACTCATTGTCTTGGGGGGGGGGAGCGGAATCTGTGGTCCCCTTTCTTAAAAGGGGCTTTTCAGATTCAGATAATCCCCCTGACCGCAGATCCTCACGACCACAGCCCATGGGTATGGGGAAGAGAACCTTGTCCCCATCAACATAGGTGACAAGGTGCCATGCTGAGGGCATGTGGCCTGGCATCGCTCATCCCCCTCTTTCCAGAGCTTCCAGGCTGCATGCCCGGATAAGGATCAGGTATGGATTTTGGGGGGGCCCCACTCATTTTTTTTTTACTATTTTTTTTAGATGTAAATTTTTTTTTTTTTGATTCAGCTGTCAGCACGGAAGCCCATTGACAGCTAACGACTCAACGGTTATTGAGGATGCCGCCGCCAGCTTCCTAGCCTCGCTCCTTAAAAAACAGCTTTTACTGCACCCTGAATGCAGAATGAACTGTGCAGTGCCCAGTGCATTTCAGGGTGTTCGGTGGGGCGAACACCTGCCGAGTACCCAGCAAATTTGGGTGTTCCCCGACTGGGGCAAAAAGCCAATGTTTGGTCCTAACTCATGCTTGGGCCAAACCGCTCGCCCAACTCTATGTCTAATAATTGGTAAGCTGCAATATATAACATTTTTTGATTTGGAGGGTTAATACCATAACGGCCTGGAAAAGCTTCATCAACAGGTCAAAAGTTAAAAACAATTTCGTAACAAAAAAAAAAGGCAAAATGCTGAAAAAAAAAGTATATAAAATAAATAGGCCCCATGAAATGGTTAATAAACCCTCCTATCTATTCTCACCCTGGCAGTAGCAGCTATGCCTGCCTTCTCCACTTGTGGCTGTTAAAGAAATTATTCGTCACCTGAAACCTCCTAATAATATTCAGCAAGTGTTGGGCAGTGTGGATTTCACACCGAGCATTTCGCCTCCTCAGCATTCCCGAACATGCTAAGCGCTGATCAGCAAAGTGCTGGAACTCAGGAGTCCGCTGCACCCTGACACACAAACCGCGCTGATTGATAATCCGCATTACATAATGCTTAGAGGTAAATGGGCTCAGTGTGGATTACTCAGCAGGGGAACGGGCTTTTCATAGCCATCTCCTGGAAGAGAACAATCGCACAAGTCAGATTTTTCTCCCGACACCATCACTTGACTCTTGCCACCTTTAATTTACTTGGATAAGGCATACAATTTATGGCAATTACTAGACGAACAATAACAATATGACAACATTTTTCTTCTGGGATCAGGCTGTGAAGCTGAAATTCCTGCACGGCGGTCTTTAAAGCATACACAAAAAAATTAATTTGTTGATTTAAAGTGGGGTACCCCCTAAAAAACAAAAATTTAAAGTCAGCAGCTACAAATACTGCAGCTGCTGACTTTTAATAATCGGACACTTACCTGTCCCAGGGTCCAGCGATGCGGGGGAACGAAGCCCCCTCTCGTTCCCCGATCTGCTCACAGCGCCATCATTCATGCTGTGGGCACCCCGCAGGGCGCCGTGATACGCTGCGCAGTCACCTGGGACACGTGACAGGTCGCAGGTGACTGTGCGGCGCGAGGGGAAGTGATGTCACCAGCCCGGGCAAGGAAGAAGGCAGACTACGAGGGACCCCCTAGCAACAGGTATTCAGAGGTAAAAAAAAAAAAAATTCCAATTATTAATTTTTTTTTTTTAAGATTTTTAACCATTTTTTTTATTTTTTTGGTGGCAACACCACATTAAATCTATTCTTCAGCAGCCACTAAGGTTGAAAATCCATTTTGTGTGCACCAAATGACCTTGACAATGAAGATATCACTTCGTACCTATATATCTCCCAACTTTTTGAGATGGGAATGAGGGACACCTATCAGCAAAAGTATGCAGGAATGGGACACACCCCTTGTCACGCCCCCTTAAAGGAGAATTGTACAAAAAATGAAAAGATTGGTTCAACCCACAAGTGCTTTTTTTTACCACTATTATTCCTTTATATTGGCTTTTGTAATTCACAAATGCAGCAATTTAGAAATCAGATGAAAGGTTTAGCACTAGAAAACACTTTTTGGTAGATAAAAAGTGCATTTTATGCATCTATATCAGGGTTTCTCAACCAGGGTTCCGTGGAACCCTTGGGTTCCTCTAGAGGTTGCTAGGGGTTCCCTGAGCAATGGTCAATTTCTGCTTCTCAGGTAAGTTCTCAAGGACACCATTGATCTTTTTAGTTATCTGTAAGGAGGTAATTCTTCCCAATAACCACAAGTGTAAGAACCATTCTTCTCATTGACCATCACACTAATGTATGTTGAGTTGTAGATTTTCCATTTTTAGCAGGGGTTCCCCGAGACCGGAGAATTATTTCCAGGGTTCCTCTGTGTTGAAAAGGTTGAGAAAAGCTGATCTATATGGATCAGACTAAAATGAAGGACAAATAAGGAGGAATGAGGGACATTGCTCCAAATCGGGGACAGTCCCTCAAAATCAGGGACAGTTGGGAGCTATGCCTATAGCAGTGAAGATATGTGCCAGCACACCATGGAACGACACAGATAGCGTCCAAACGGGTGATTTATTGCATGATCACAACACAAGGATAGTGCAATGTTTTGGAGCTGCGCAGGACCCCTTAGTCAGGCATGTGATGAAGGGGTCCTGCGCGGCTCTGAAAATTTGCACTATCCTTGTGTTGTGATCATGCAATAAATCACCCCTTTGTACGCTATCTGCGTCGTTCCATGGTGTGCTGGCACATATCTTCACTGTGACTTGAACCAGTATCCAGCTGGTTGTTACTGCAGCACCCAGATCCAAGAGTGCATCCAGGAATGCGTGCAATGGGAATATGAAGTACTACTATGCCTATAGCAGTGACATCATCACTGTGCTGCACATAGCCTATGCAGAAAGCAGAGCTGTAGGAGGGGCCCAGTGGGCCCCACCCACTACAGGCTGCCTGCAGAAAACTATAGGAGGGGGTGGAGACTAGGGATGGGTTCACTGTTCAGTCCTGAGTCTATTAAAGGAAGCTTTGAGATTCTAATAACCCCCTCGCCTAGCGACCCTAGCTACCCTAGCGACCCCCAAAACCAACGGCCTGGAAGAGACCTTTGTCCTCATCATCGATAACCACTTAAGGTCCACCCTATAACAGTTTTACTGCTACTGGGCGGCACCTCTGTGCTGGATGACATATATATGTACATGATCCAGGCTCTTCTGGGTAGGGGGCATGCAGGCTGCCGGTAGTTTGTTCCCGCCGTGATCACACTACGGGAGCCAATCGGGGGGTACTTCAGACTCAATGCCCGCCAGCACCTGCCGATCATCAAGCAGAGAGGTAGAGCGGCGGTCTGCCTATGTAAACAAAAATGGACAAATGTGTAGTACTGTAATTGCGCAGGTGAAAGTAATAAATCAAAAACCAGTAGCCGACAATCACGTAACAGAACATTTGTGTAAGGACAATAGAAAATAAAGATTGCCACGCTAATAAAAATGTGATAACCAAATATACATGAAAAAAATAACAGTGATCAGTCCATAAAAAAGTTCAAAACAAGTGATATGTGGAATATCCTCAGCAGTCGTGTGTCAAGGATGCTAAACGACTAGATGCCCAATGTGCAACTTTCAAGGCTGTTCCCTTACCGGATAGCTAAGACTCCACATTATAGGAGCCTAGTATAGCATGGATTTCTACAACATGAAAGATCTGTCCTCTGGATGTAGACAAGATGATGTTGATATCCGCTCCACTGGTTACTCCCTTTCTCTCTCGCTCACAGGTAAGGTGCAAAAAAGAGGTAATGATCACCACATAGTATAAAACCGTGATGGTTAGCTGAAATTCCAGCAAAACATGAAAATTGTATATCCATGGATAAAACAATCTGCAGATTGTATTCAAACTAGTGTGGTGTAACTGAGCATAAACTTCACCCTACCAGTTTCGTCATAACTGACGTCATCGGGGGTGATGTCAGTTATGACGGAACTAGTAGGGTGGAGTTTCTGCTCAGTTATACCAAGCTATGTAAGCAAAGCAGGGAATACATTTCATCTCTTCCCATAGCAAAAGTAACCTCCCATGACTCTGGCAAACATATACTGTCCCAATTCTAGATAGGTGACCTTTTTGAAGGAGGTTCTCCTGAAGTGCGTGTCATTCCAGACAGGCCTTCTAATACTGGGGGAGACTTCAATAAGGCCCTTTTGACACTATTTTGAGACCACTGATATGTATACAGAGATCAGAGCTAAAAATAGCCACTGATTACTGTATAAATGACATTGACAGGGAAGGGGTTAACACTAGAGGGCAATCAAGGGGTTAAATGTGTTCCCTAGGTGTGTTCTAACTATGGGGGGATGGGACTGACTAGGGGAGGAGAGAGATTGGTGTTCATGCTTAGTATAAACACATGATCTGTCTCCTCTGAGAGAACCGGGAGTACATCATGGTCCCCAGAAAGCCCCCCCTTTACATCAGGGTCCCCACAGAGCCTCCCCCTTAAATCAGGGTCCCCAGAGAGCCTCCCCCTTAAATCAGGGTCCTCAGAGAGCCTCCCTCCTGCATCGGGTTCCCCAGAGAGCCCCCCACTTACATCAGGGTCCCCAGAGTGCCTCCCCTCTCCTTGGGATCCCTGCTATGGGCCTCAGATTCGGGGCTGTAGCCCCAAAAGCCACCCCCTAGCGATGCCACTGACACACAGATCCCGGTTCTTGTTGTGTCACAAGTGATTGTGGGTGCCCGGCGGTCACGCGCGCATCGGCTCCAGGGACACGCGCCGAGCTCGTGCGTGCGCCTGCTATCTTGTCTTAAAGGAGCAACATACAGCTACGGCGATTTGCCCGGCCAAGCCAGCCTGTCACAGCTGGTCAGCTAGTGGCTAACTAAACTAATTTATGTTAATAATGAATCAAAAAAATCTATTTTTTATATTTTTTATTGTTAGTGAGTAGAAAGTGAGAAAAAAGTATAGCAAATAAAAAATAAAAAAATTGAGCAGATACAGTACAATTGGTACACAAGCTGTATTGCAATTTAATATTATTAACAATTTCTCTTCCTTTTCAATCTGCAACCGATGTACGGTAATTATCTGTAAAATTCAATGCAATGTGGCAACCTGCAACAACCCCCCCCCCCCCCCAGATTCTTGCTTGTGTGATTGGCTTACTGATTTTCCCAGAAGTCTGCTCTAAGATTCCAGTCAAATTTTAGGCATCCTTTGCAATAGGAATTTCAGTTTTAGTAGATTAAATACCTCTAATAGAGATGCATACACTAGAGATTTTCTTATTAGAACACTGAACCAAACCCTCTCATTCAGAATTAGTCCACAATGTACATTGTGAAATATACAGTTATTTCTTCAGAGCAGAAAAAGGTAGGAATCTGCATCGATCTGCAAAATCCCTGCAATGTGCATTGATCACCCAGGGGGAATTATTTTTTCTCAACAAAAATCGGGTTACTCTTTAACTTGAGAATGAAAAACGAGGAATACCCAAGAGTGGATGGGAACACCCAGCAACCCAACGTAGGTGGGCTAAGGTGTGGATATTATGACAGTGAGAATTTCTAAGTTATATGCTCAGGAGATAAGAGAAGTCAGGAGAGGATCCAACCCACACATTTCTATCAATAACCGAAATATAACATTTGGGTAGAAGAACTTTTAATAGCATCTTTTAGCTGGTAAACTACCCTAATGCCCCGTACACATGAGCGGATTTTCCATCGTAAAAATCTTGGATGGTTTTTCTGACGGAATTCCGCTCAAGCTTGGCTTGCATACACACGGTCACACAAAAGTTTTCTGAACTTTCGACCATCAAGAACGCGGTGACGTGCAACACTACGACGAGCCGAGAAACTGAAGTTCAATGCTTCCGAGCATGCGTAGGAATTTTGCGCTTCGGAATTGCTACAGATGATCGGAATTTTCCGATTGAAACTATTTCCAACCAAAAAATTGAGAACCTGCTCTCAATCTTTTGCTGGCAGGAATTTAGCCAGCAAAATTTCTATGGAGCATACACATGGTCACATTTTCCAATCAAAAGCTCTCATTGGTCTTTTGCTGGCCGAATTTCCGATCGTGTGTATGCGGCATTACAGCTTCTTTCAGTATTAAATTGCAAGAAACTTCATTCAGAAAAGCTAGGAAACACACTAATGTTATCTTGAGGGTTTTTTTTTTTTTTCTTAACCTGTGAATGTAGGCAAAAATCAAACCATGCACAAATCTGCTTTTCTTTTTCAGAAAATGCTGACTTAAAATTAAGGGGTGGGGGGAGGGGAGATGTATGATATGTGCTCTCCATGGTGCTGATTCTACTGTATTAATTTTAACTCAAGCATGCAGCCAGTGAAGACAGAACCTGCTTGTAGCAGGTAAAAGGCTAAAACAATCTGCATTTAGCTTTTTCATCAAAGGGATCATGAGTTAAAGCATATCTATCCCCAAAAACAGAGGCGTAACTAGAAACCTCAGGGCCCCGATGCAAGAAATCAGGAAGGGCCCCCCCCCCCCCCCCCGAAAAGCATGATTTTGATACTATATTTTTTTCCACTGTAGAACAAAGTAAAACATTTCTGTGCAGCCTGTGTCCCGAGTGAAACCTGTGTCACCAGTGCAGTGGTGGTACTGGAGGGGGGTGGCAGTGGTACTGGAGGGGGATGGTGGTCCTGGAGGTGGGTGGCGGTGGTGGTCCTGGAGAGGGGTGGCAGTGGTACTGGAGGTGGTGGCAGTGGTACTGGAGGTGGGTGGTGGTGGTGGTACTGGAGGGGGGCTGATGGTGGTACTGGAGGTGGGTGGCGGTGGTGGTACTGAAGGTGGTAGCGGTCCTGGAGAGGGGTGGCGGTGGTACCGGAGGTGGGTGGCGGTGGTACTGGAGGCTGGGTGGTGGTACTGGAGGAGGGTGGTGATGGTACTGGAGAGGCATGATGGTCCTGGAGAGGGGTGGCGGTGGTACTGGAGGTGGGTGGCATGGTGGTGATACTGGAGAGGGGGTGGCGGTGGTACTGGAGGTGGGTGGCGGTGGTGGTACTGAAGGGGGGTGGCGGTCCTGGAGAGGGGTGGCGGTGGTACCGGAGGGTGGGTGGTGGTACTGGAGGAGGGTGGCGATGGTACTGGAGAGGCATGGTTGTCCTGGAGGTGGGTGGCGGTGGTACTGGAGGTGGGTGGCATGGTGGTGGTACTGGAGAGGGGGTGGCGGTGGTACTGGAGTGGGTGGTGGTGGCACAGTCTGGAGGGGTGGTGGCAGTCTGGAGGGAGGGTGGTGGGCTGGTGGTACTGGAGGGGGGGTGGTGGCACTGGAGAGGGGATGGTTGCATTGGAGGGAGGGGTGGCACTGGAGGGCGGTGGTGGAACAGTCTGGAGGGGGGTGGTGGAACAGTCTGGGGGGGGTGGTGGTGGTGGCACAGTCTGGAGGAGTGGTGGCACAGTCTGGAGGAGTGGTGGTGGTGGCACAGTCTGGAGGAGTGGTGGTGGTGGCACAGTCTGGAGGAGTGGTGGTGGTGGCACAGTCTGGAGGGGGGGATGGTGGCATTGGAGGGAGGGGTGGCGGCAGTCTGGAGGGGTGGTGGTGGTGGCACAGTCTGGAGGGATGGTGGTGGTGGCACAGTCTGGAAGGGTGGTGGTGGTGGCACAGTCTGGAAGGGTGGTGGCACAGTCTGGAGGGGTCTGGAGGGGTGGTGGTGGCACTAGAGGGGTGGTGGTGGCACTAGAGGGGGCTAGTGGCAGTCTGGAGGGGTGGTGGAGGCACTAGAGGGGGGGTGGTGGTGGCACAGTCTGGAGGGGTGGTGTTGGCAGTCTGGAGGGGGGGTGGTGGGCTGGTGGTACTGGAGGGGGGGTGGTGGCACTGGAGGGGGGATGGTGGCATTGGAGGGAGGGGTGGCACTGGAGGGCGGTGGTGGCAGTCTGGAGGGGGGGTGGTGGAACAGTCTGGAGGGGTGGTGGTGGTGTCACAGTCTGGAGGGGGGGTGGTGGTGGCACAGTCTGGAGGGGGGGTGGAGGGCTGGTGGCACTGGAGGGTGGGTGGTGGCACTGGAGGGGTGGTGGCACAGTCTGGAGGGGTGGTGGCACTGGAAGGGGGTGGTGGGCTAGTGGCACTCGAGGGGTGGTGGTGGCACAGTCTGGAGGGGGGGTGGTGGCACTGGAGGGAGGTGGGGGTAGCGGCACTGGAGGGGGGTGGTGGTGGCACAGGAGGGGGGTGGCACAGTCTGGAGGGGTGGTGGTGGCACAGGAGGGGGGTGGTGGGCTGGTGGCACTATGGTGGCACTGGAGGGGTGGTGGTGGCATTGGAGGGAGGGGTGGCACTGCAGGGAGGTGGTGGCACAGTCTGGAGGGGGGTGGTGGAACAGTCTGGAGTGGGGGTGGTGGTGGAACAGTCTGGAGGGGGGGTGGTGGTGGCACAGTCTGGAGGGGGGTGGTGGTGGCACAGTCTGGAGGGGGGGGGGTGGAGGGCTGGTGGCACTGGAGGGCGGGTGGTGGCACTGGAGGGGTGGTGGCACAGTCTGGAGGGGTGGTGGCACTGGAAGGGGGTGGTGGTGGCACTGGAAGGGGGTGGTGGGCTAGTGGCACTCGAGGGGTGGTGGTGGCACAGTCTGGAGGGGGGGTGGTGGCACTGGAGGGAGGTGGGGGTAGCGGCACTGGAGGGGGGTGGTGGTGGCACTGGAGGGGGGTGGTGGCAGAGGAGGGGGGGTGGTGGGCTTGTGGCACTATGGTGGCACTGGAGGGGTGGTGGTGGCATTGGAGGGAGGGGTGGCACTGCAGGGAGGTGGTGGCACAGTCTGGAGGGGGGTGGTGAAACAGTCTGGAGGGGGGTGGTGATGGCACTGGAGGGCGGGTGGCACAGTCTGGAGGGGTGGTGGTGGCACTGGAGGGGGTTGTGGGCTGGTGGCACTGGAGGGGGTGGTGGCACTGGAGAGGGGGTGGTGGGCTGGTGGCACTGGAGGGGGGGTGGTGGCACTGGAGGGAGGGGGTGGCACAGTCTGGAGGGGCGGTGGTGGCGAACAGTCTGGAGGGGGATGGGGTGGAACAGTCTGGAGGGAGGGGATGGGGTGGAACAGTCTGGAGGGGGGGATGGGGTGGAACAGTCTGGAGGAGGGGATGGGGTGGAACAGTCTGGAGGGGGGGATGGGGTGGAACAGTCTGGAGGAGGGGATGGGGTGGAACAGTCTGGAGGAGGGGATGGGGTGGAACAGTCTGGGGGGGGGGATGGGGTGGAACAGTCTGGGGGGTGTGGTAGAACAGTCTGGAGGGGGGGGCTGGTGACACTGGAGGGGGGGTAGTGGGCTGGTGGCACTGGAGGGGGGGTGGTGGCACTGGAGGGAGGGGGTGGCACAGTCTGGAGGGGCGGTGGTGGCGAACAGTCTGGAGGGGGATGGGGTGGAACAGTCTGGAGGGGGGGGGATGGGGTGGAACAGTCTGGAGGGGGGGTGGGGTGGGACAGTCGGGGGGGGGGGTGGAACAGTCTGGAGGAGGGGATGGGGTGGAACAGTCTGGGGGGGGGGATGGGGTGGAACAGTCTGGGGGGGGGATGGGGTGGAACAGTCTGGGGGGTGTGGTAGAACAGTCTGGAGGGGGGGGCTGGTGACACTGGAGGGGGGGTAGTGGGCTGGTGGCACTGGAGGGCAGGGGGTGGCACAGTCTGGAGGGGTGGTACTGGAGGGGCGATGGTGGGCTGGTGGCAATGGAGGGGGGTGGCGGGCTGGCACAATCTGGAGGGGGGGTGGTGACTTACCGCCAATCAGTCGATGATGATGATCGATTCCCCCTCGATTCCCCCTCCTCAGAATCCTGCAGAGTGACGTAAAGTTCCTCCACGAAGCGTGCCTCCGCTGCTCCTTGCTTCAGAGAGTGCCTTCACTGCATTGGCTGAAGGTTTTTTTGTGTCGCAGAGTCGCAAGTGCGACTGGGACCTGTAATTTTCGCCCACTTCAGGGGGCCCACCGGCAGCCCGCCCGCCGCCCGAGGGGCCCACCTGACTGTCCGGCCGGGGGTGTGCGTGTGCGGTGTTATTAATGTCAGGTTCATGCCGTCCTTCACCAGCGTGAGAGAAGTGCTCGGTTGGCTCCGCCCCCGCCTATCCAGAGCGACTGTAAGGGAGGCGGGGGCGGAGCCAACCGAGCACTTCTCTCACGCTGGTGAAGGACGGCATGAACCTGACATTAATAACACCGCACACGCACACCCCCGGCCGGACAGTCAGGTGGGCCCCTCGGGCGGCGGGCGGGCTGCCGGTGGGCCCCCTGAAGTGGCCGAGAATTACAGGGCCCAGTCGCACTTGCGACTGTTGCGACCCTGATAATTCCGCCACTGCCCAAAAATGAAAATGTAATATATTTAAGCATTACTAGGCAATTTAGACTTGTACACAACTGAAAATTTTGTTTAATTTTGTTTTGTTTTCATTCGTAAAATACATAATTTGTTTTTGGATAATTTGTTATTTCTGTAGAGTGTTGATATTCGTTATACTGAATCTTGAATCATGTTGAATTCATTTGTTGTATCCGCTATAATTTCTTTTGTATTAGTTAAAATTTCGATATTTATGTATGTATATATATTCATAATAATGATTCGTAGTTTGGAAAGTCGTTTGTTTATTGAATCTATTAACAGACAATGACAATATCTCTTCTCCTCTGCTTAAATACAAAACAACACTCTTCTCACTCAGTTCTCAGGAATGCACTTTGCCAGTAATCCAACCTCCAGCACAAAATTAATCAGCTGATTGGAGTGTAAGATTTACATTGAGTTGACCTTTTGTTTCATTAGATCTTTAAAAGAATTATCGAATTATGTTGAATTAATTTGTTAAATCCGCTATAATTTCCCTCGTATTAGTTGAAATTTGTTATTTTTTTTCTTCGGACATTCGGATGCATCCGAATGTCCAAAAGATGAAAATTTCGTCCAAATTTCGATTCGTTGCGAAACAAATTGCACATGTCTACTAGGCATTACATTTGTTGGCGGAACCAGTTTCCTTTTGAAGGGGTGTGACATTGCCTAGTTGTTCTCCTGATTTCGTCTAGGGATGAACCGAACACCCCCTGGTTTGGTTCGCAGCAGAACATGCGAACAGGCAAAAAATTTGTTTGAACACGCAAACACCGTTAAAGTCTATGGGACACAAACATAAAAAATCAAAAGTGCTAATTTTAAAGGCTTATAGTTATGGGTTCTTTGGTGTGCATTGTTTGGCCAACTCTTATGGTCAACAGCCTGTTCCCAACTAGGAGAGGCCTGTTGTAGCCTTCTAAAGGCTACAACAGGCCTCTTCTGGGTGGGAACATGCTGTTGACCATGAAAGTTGGCAAAACAATGCACACCAAAGGATCTATGGCCCTCAGGAGATAATTTGAACCAATTTTTAGTTTCTTGGTAGCCTTGGTAGCCTCTAGAAGGTTACAGCAGGCCCCTTCTGGATGGGAACAGGATGTTGACCATGAAAGTTGGCCGAACAATGCACACCAAAGGATCCATGGCACTCGGCCTAAAATTTGAATCAATTTTTAGTCTCTTGGTAACCTCTAGAACAGTGTTTCTCAACTCCAGTCCTCAAGGTCCCCCAACAAGTCACGTTTTCAGGATTTCTCTCAGATGAAACGGCTGTGGTAATTACTAAGGCAGCGAAAATGATCAAATAACCTGTGCAAAATAATGGAAAGCCTGAAAACATGACCTGTTGGGGGCGCCTTGAGGACTGGAGTTGAGAAGCACTGCTGTAGAAGGTTACAGCAGGCCCCTCCTGGGTGGGAACAGGATGTTGACCATGATAGTTGGCCAAACAAGGCACACCAGAGGACCCATGGCACTCCGTAGAAAATTGCAACCAATTTGTAGTCTCTTGATAGCCTCTAGAAGGCAACAGCAGGCCCCTCTGAGTGGGAACAATGCACACCAGAGGACCCATGGCACTCAGTAAAAAACTTGAGCTAGTTTTTATTCTCCTGCACTGGAAAGACCAGATTGTATTATTATGGCTATTTTTAGTTGTGGCCTTGAACAAATTCAGTAAGCATTTTAAAGCTTGATCTGCAATTTTGACCACAGCAAACCTTAAAAACAAAACAAAAAAACCCCCAGTAAAATGGGGCCAGCATTTCCACTGGGGGCTGCCTATTGGCTCCTTACCAGAAATGTTTCGTAATTAAGCTGTGAACAAAGTTCTGCATTATGATCATACTATTCCCAGCCACATTCAATAAATCACCCCAATTAGCCTTCCATCGTCCGTGAAATATTATTAACACTGGCAGCAGCATTAGGAAGGTGGGCTGAACAGTGTCATCGTTTTATTTATGACGGCGCGCTGTGTACACCGCGTAGAATGTTGTGTGTATTTGTGACGGTTCATCAAATTCCCCCCATTACATTAATCCAGTTCTATTTCTAAAAAAGATGTTTGCTTATGTGGGTTAGACAGCAGTGGCCAACACTGCCTACTTATTATTCATCCGGGTAATTAATGGGTTTTTCTAGAAGGGAAGAATTTTTTCCACGGCTACCTTCAACAGTTCAAAGCCACAATACAGACAGAGAGGACACGGTCAAACACGGTGGAGTAATCCCTCTGCACTCATTCTGCTGGCACAAGGTATGCTGAGCTTTTCTAAAAGCCAATTGTGACAGAGGAAAATGAAAGGGAGCCATTGGCACGCAGGACCATGTTGGTGTTTGTTAATAAATAGTGATGGCTGATTAATTGATGCCTTTTTACCCAGTGACACTTTAAATGCTCCTTTGTAGAGTATATGTTCCCATCCCTTATAGTGACATTGTTTTTAACCAGTTCAGCTCTCACACTCCTTATAGACCAGAGCAACTTTTTCATTTCTGCTATGAGCCTGTTTATTCAACAATAACTTTGTCATTACTTAACCTCCCTGGCGGTATGATTATTTCAGATTTTAGGTGCTGAAAGCGGTACAATTATTTTGCATGGAAATTTGGCGTTTTATATTGTAGGCCTGTAATTCTTAGCCCTTGTACACACGGTCGGATATTCTGACAACCAAATCCGTTGGATTTTGTACGACGGATTTTGTTCCGAAACTGTTGCATACACACGGTCGAACAAAGTTGTCGGAAAATCCGATTGTACGTAACGTGATGACATTATTTCGTTACGACGGGACTACGTTCAGGCTAGTAGCCAATAGCTTTGGTCTAGGAATTTGATCTGAGAATGCGTGGCACTTTGTCCATCGGCGTAGGCTACACATGATCGGAGTATGTCCGATTGGAGCATTTTGTCGGAAAATTTTACCGGCAAGTTGGAAAAGTTGGTCCGTCGGATATTCCGACGGAAACAGTCCGATGGAAACCACACACAGTCGGAATAGCCAACAAAACAGTCCCATAGGACACATTCCGTCGGAATCTCTGACCGTGTGTACAAGGGCTTAGGAATAACTCACTTAAATCTGTCCAAACCAGAGTCTAGCAGACACCCCGGGTATGATAAAGTTTGAAAAATGAAATCATAAATTATAATATAATAAATAATTATAAACAATTATACCAAATAATAATATAACAGTAATAAAAATTATTCAATAATATAATCAAATCAAAAACACTGAAATTGCTCAGTTGCAGAATTATCATTGTCATTAATTTTCAGTATTTGATGACGAATCTCCCCACAAATCGCTATCGCTCAATTCTGCGAGTGATTCCAATTTATTATCGCTGTTTTCTAGCTGGTCTAAAACCATTTTTGATGTAAAGGGACAGTTTTGGTTGCTATGGACAATCTCCAGTTTCCAGGCAGAAAGAACAGTTTTTATATTATAAAACTGCATGCAGGGCACTGGACAGACCACTAGGGACAAAGGGGATGTGAAATAATCACATACAGCAATGTAATCTGTAAGATTACATTATACTGTATGTAATGTGTGTGTTTTACTTTTTGAATTTGGCGCCGTTCTCCGTCCCCGTGCGTCGCAACTCTCGCTGGGAACGGAGCTCATCCCGGGGAGAAGGTAAGTAACCTCTTCCTGGATTCAGTGATGCGGTTCCGAGTCTGGCTCGGGGTTACAGCTAATGGTACAACATTTTCACCCCGAGCCAGACTCGGGAATACCGACAGGGGAGTTAAAGTGGTTGTAGACCCTAACAGACCACTTTGACCTACAGGTAAGTCTAGATTAAGGCTTACCTGTAGGTCCAAGAAATATCTCCTTAACCTACGCGGTTAAGGAGATATTTGCAGGAAAGATGGCATCGATGTCTATGGCACATGCTCGTTTAATGAATGGGATTGTGACGTCACTGATGGCTCCCGCGTGCATGTGTGGGGGTGACGTCAACAGGCTCCGGCCAGTCATATCGCCGAAGCCGCGATACACGTAAGTCACTCCAGGTATCATGTCAGCGGCGGAGGAGGTGACCGAGGACCACTGCGGGGGCTTCGATCTCAGGTAAGTAATTCATAATGAGCTCGTATGCTATGCATACTAGCTCATTATGCTTTTGTCTTGCAGGGTGTTTTTTTTTCTTTTTAGAGAGGGTTTACTTCCTCTTTAAGATAAGTATATCATTTCTTGTGGAACAAACAAAAATGGTATTTTGGTGATATTGTCTTGTAAAAATTAAAATAGTAGCTGAGGGGAGAAGGTCAGGGCAAAATAAGGGTTAAAAAGGAGGTAAACAAGGAACCAATTTTATAAAAAATACCTTTTCTTTTTTTTACTTGCCATGTTGCTTGAGTTCATACTGTATGTAAATTAAAGCTCAACACTTTAATGTGCAGATGAATGAAACAGAGTAGATTTAAAAAGTAACAATGGCACTTTGCATTTCTATATTTTGTGTCTGTACAGAGGTCATAAACACTGGAACTCTCTGTCCCTCCCCAAATTAAGGATTAGGTAACATCAGTTGCGTCGATAGGGGGCGGCTATTGGGGCTATAGCCCCGAATCTGGGGCCCATAGCCCAGAGTCTCTTACCGTAGAGGTCCCTGCCTAAGCACCGGCTTCTGCATGAGAAAGCCGGGCAGGCGGATGAGAGAAGCAAGCGAGCGGGCGGGCAAGCAGAGATGACATTATCTTTCTCCGCCCGCCTCGCATCATTGCTCTTCCGCCCTCACAGCCGGGCCTCTTCAAATTGGGAGCCCCACTAGCACTGCAAAATGACTGGGTATACGGCCGGAGACAGGCAGAGCTGCGCTGTATTATTCCCCAGCTAGGAGGGAATAGGTGGCGCCCAGTGGCGTAACTAGAACCTTCAGGGCCCCGATGCAAGAAACCATGAAGGGCCCCCCTGAACCCCAGCCAGGGCCCTTCCCTCCGAGTCCGGCGGTGGAACTCCAGGGCGTGGTCACAGGTATGACCTTTGTGAGCCCTGTAGTTCCACCACTGGTATCAGTAGTTTTTTTTTATTATTATTATTATTTTTTTTTAGGTGCCCCATTGGGGGACTGTCCCTAGGCAGGATGGGGTCCCCTGTCCCCAGAAGAGATGAGGTCCTTTTCTTCAGGGCAGATAAAGTTACTGTCCCCAAGTGAGAAGGGGTCCCTGTCCCCAGGGGAGGTGGGTGTCCCTGTCCCCACGTAAGAAGGGGTCCCTGTCCCCAGGGAGAGATGGAGGGGGTATGTAATGGTGTGTGGGGGATGGGGTCCTCTCACTCACCATGACCAAGCTGTAGGCCGCGCACTCATCCATGTTGGTGTGGGCTCCATCCAGTGTGCTGGACGGGTGATCAGCATATCTCTCAGAAAGACCTTTCATCATCTGTGTATGACGAGGGAGGAGGGGGGCTGGCAGACAAGCCTGCAGTGTTCTCCGGGGAGCCGGCTCTCATAGGGCTGCACTGCATCTGTGTGCTTAAAGTTTGTTTACCCAGGAGAAGTATGCAGTGCAGTGTGGGCCGGACTCAGGGGGGGGGGCGGGACTCTGGCTGGGGAGAACAGACATTGGACTGAGCAGCAATGCATGGAGCAGGAGAGGGGTACTCTGAGGAGCCGACCGAGGACACAGGTCATGCGGGGAATGCACAACTAAAGAGCAGCCAGTGCGATAGTCAAGCATGGAGCTCTGCTAGTCACCCTCCACCTCCAGCCACCCGTGTGCATGGTGCACTGGTACCCCTAGCTGCCTATGCTGCTGCCGGCCATATGTAGAGGGGGCTGCATGGGCCCCCTGCATCACAGGGCCCAGTTGCGGTCGCGACTGCTGCACCCCCTATAGTTATGCCCCATGGTGGTCGCCTGGAGCGCCACTGACACTCTGACCCCGCCCCATGTAGCCTGCATGTTCGGGACTCGCAAGGCCACAGAATAGGAGCTGAGATCGGAGTGGGAGGGAGCGACAGCCAGCAGTGATGGTGAGAGCCAGGGGCTTTGGAGCTGGGATCGGAGTGGGAGGGAGCAGGTGCCCGCAGTGCTGAAAGCCAGGGTGAGCCCAACTTGTCAGGACCAGGTAGGTCCTACTCCCCAAATAGTCTGCCTGTAAGTGTAGACTAAATCCTAATCTGGCTGTGGCTAAACTGTTCACCAATTGGAGAATTAGAGCAGGGACCACCAGTGGTGTAATGGCACATCTTCCACACATAGACATAGTGAAATGCAACACTGCTTGATGGGCTTTCTTTAGACCTGGTTCCCATCTATGCGGGTTTGTGCTGGGATTGCAGCCCATTTATTTGAATGGGCTGCCATGCCTGCATTTCCTGCAGAGAAAAAGTGCATGCAGCATTTTGAAAATGCAGCGGCCTTGAAATCGCATGGTGCTTTCCCTGAAGGTCCTGCACCCACATACACGCTGAATTTTTAGATGCATGAGGGTGCCATTAGGAATGAATGGCAGTCCAGTGTGTTTTTTAAACAGCAGCGTGTGCAGGAATCGGAGCAATTCGCACAAGGGATAATCCACATCAGGTGGCAGGCAACGGTGGCAAGTGACAATCCACATCTGGTGGCAGGCGACATGGCAAGTGATAATCCACAGCTTGTGCCAGGCGATGCTGGCAAGTGACAATCTGCATCTGGTGGGGGGCGACATGGTGAGTGGCACGCCCAGGCCTCCCACTGATTCTGCATTATGGTGAGTTGAAAAACTTCATTATATATTACAATGTAACAATAGAAATAATGCGCTTCCATCATTCTGACACCATAACAACCATGGTGCCGTGATGATTGAAGCGCCAACACCAGCCACTTCCCCGACAAATTGCCCACAAAAAATTGCTTGCCACACCTCCCCCGTGCTTGCAAAAAGGTTGGTGACCGCTGCTATGGGCTCTAGCTCCAGATCTTTTGCAGACCTAGTAATGCCCCTGGACAATCCGCAACATGTGGCAGGTGACGTGACAAGTGACAATCCACACCTGGGGCAGGCGACAGTGGCAAGTGGCACACTTAGGGCTCCCACTGATTCTGCATTATGGTGAGTTGAACCATTTTATTTTATATTACAATGTAATAATAGAAATAATGTGCTTCAATAATCCTGACACCACAACAACCATGGTGCCAGGATGATTGAAGCGCCAACACTAGCCATTTCCCCAATAAATTGCCCGCAAACAAAAGTATCTTCTGGCAGTGCCCCTTCCGAGACTAGACCCTGGATCGGTTCCTATGCTGAACAAAAACATTCCCACAACATGATGCTGCCACCACCATGTTTCACGGTGGGGATGGTCTGTTTAGGGTGATGTGCAGTGTCCTATCATTTTGCTTTTAGGCCAAAAAGTTGAATTTTTGGTGTCATCTGACCAGAGCACCTTCTTCCACATCTTTGCTGTGTCCCCTACATGGCTTCTCCCAAACTGCAAATGGGACTTCTTATGGCTTTCTATCAACAATGTCTTTCTTCTTGCCACTCCTTCCATAAAGGTCAGATTTGTGGAGCGCAGGACTAATAGTTGTCCTGTGGACAGATTCTCCCACCTGAGCTGTGGATCTCTGCAGCTCCCCCAGAGTTACCATGGGCCTCTTGGCTGATTCTCTGATGAATGCTCTCCTTGCCCGGCCTGTCAGTTTAGGTGGACGGCCATGTCTTGGTAGGTTTTCAGTTGTGCCGTACTCTTTACATTTTCGGATGATGGATTGAACAGAGCTCCGTGAGATGTTCAAAGCTTGGGATATTATTATATAATCTAACCCAGATTTATACTTCTCCACAACTTTATCCCTGACCTGTCTGGTGTGTTCCTTGGCCTTCATGATGTTTGTTCACTAAGGTTCTCTAAGGCCCCTTTCACACTGTGGCGGCTTTTAGGCGCTACAGCGCTAAAAATAGCACCTGAAGAAAAACAGCCCCCAGAGGGCTTTCACACTGGAGTGGTGCGCTAGCAGAACGGTGAAAAAAGTCCTGTTAGCCACATCTTTGGATCGGTGAAGAAGCGGTGCTTTGCAAACTGTTTTAACCCTTTTAAAACCGCCCCGCTAGCGCCCGAAAACCGCCGCTAAAACTACGGTAAAGCAGCGCTAAAAATAGCACCGCTTTACCACCGATGCTGATCCCGCCCCAGTGTGAAAGGGGCCTAACAAACCTCTGAAGGCTACACAGAACAGCTATATTTATACTGAGATTTAATTACACACAGGTAGATTCTAGTTACTAATTAGGTGACTTCTGAAAGCAATTGGTTCCACTAGATTTTAGTTGGGGGGTATCAGAGTAAAGGGGGCTGAATACAAATGCACACCACACTTTTCAGATATTTATTTGTAAAAAAAATTGAAAACCATTTATCATTTTCCTTCCACTTTACAATTTTCTGCCACTTTGTGTTGGTCTATCACATGAAATCCCAATAAAACACATTTAAATTTTTGGTTGTAACGTGACAAAATTTGGAAGATTTCAAGGTGTATGAATACTTTTTCAAGGTATTGTATGTATATATATATATATATATATATATACCCAAGGCAGGTGGGGTGAACAGCATGTCGGTAGTTTCTATGTGTAGTGCAATCAGACCGTCCCACCGGTCATATATAGAAGAGTTCAAGGGATTGCTGCACAAACATTTATTAAAATTAAAAGACATACAATAATCGATCAAAAGTATTCTATCATTCGTTACAGTTTCGGGCTGTTCAGATAGCTCCCTTCCTCAGACAGGAACTGGAACTGGATGTGTTCCTGTCTGAGGAAGGGAGCTATCTGAACAGCCCGAAACTGTAACGAATGATAGAATACTTTTGATCGATTATTGTATGTCTTTTACTTTAATAAATGTTTGTGCATACCTTGAAATCTTTATATATATAGATAGATATCTATATATATATAGATATCTATCTATCTATCTATCTATATATATATATAGATATATATCTATCTATCTATATATATATATATATATATATATATATATATATATATGTGCATGTGTGTATATATATATAGATATCTATCTATCTATATATATATATATATATATATATATATATATATATATATAGAAAGGCCAGTATGGTGGCCTGAAATTATGGGAGGAGCCCGGTTGTGTATATAACCCGCCGTTCGCCCATCTTCCTCGTCGGTTCCGGTGCGCGATACCTGATACGTCAGATATCAAGGGCCGACTATCCTAGACCAGACGCAGTGAGCCCGTTCGTGAGTTCTCGCGTTGTTCGTCTCCGTCTTGACCATCTTCCCGTTCATCAGCGTCCGTGGGTTTCGCCGTCAGAGTGTCGTCTTACCCATCGAATTTGTCGTTACACGTCGGGCCGGCTGTCGCAGGTAGGGCTTCGGCACCCCCTTTTTTCAGTTCATGTATTACAATGTCCCATCAAACATTCCCTGAACTCACGAACCGCTCGAATGTTTTACTGTGGCTCTCGTACTCATGTCACTGTTTCTACTTTCGATATAGTCGTTATCACCTTCGGTCGATCACGCCACGTCAGGCGATTCGTTCGCAGGTACATTCGAAACCGTTCGACTCCCCGAGCATTCTATTAGTATCGGTCGAATCATTCGACTCACAGCCGACTGCTTGTTACGACAAAGCAAGCAGTCCGCACGTATCGCTTGGTCTGCTCCAGTTCGAACATGTCTCATTATTCGTGCAGTTGTGTTATGTATCTCGTTTCATCTCAGTTCAAGTCATTTCAGTCCCACTCATTTCTACCGTTTCAAATAATTTCTGTCACTAGCCGCGCTCCGGTGCGAATCTTGTCGCACCTCTGGTGCACCGATTCGCTTTGAAGTGCCCCAGGGTTCGGCCTCATTTCTGTACATGCTCCAGAGACTGAGTCACTTGCAGGTTCACGCACGGTCCCTGATTCTTGTCTTTGTCATGGCATACCATTTCTGTCACTTATTACGCTCCAATTCGAATCCTGTCGCATTCTTCTATGCACCGATTCGTCCTGGTGTGCCCAGCTGCTACGCCTCATTTCGGTACATGCTCCAGAGACGGATTCTTTGTAACCTACAGTCCAGTCGTTGAATCCTGTCTCTGTCATGGGATATCATTTCTGTCACTTATTACACTCCAGTTCAAATCCTGTCGCATTTTCATGCACCGATTCGTTCTGGTGTGCCCAGCTGCTACGCCTCATTTCAGTACATGCTCCAGAGTCGGATTCTTTGTTGTTACCATCAGTCCAGTCGTTGAATCTTGTCTCTGTCATGGGATATCATTTCTGTCACTTATTACGCTCCAATTCGAATCCTGTTGCATTTATTTATGCACCGATTCGTCCCGGTGTGCCCAGCTGCTACGCCTCATTTCAGTACATGCTCCAAAGACGGGATTCATCTGTTAGGTTCATGGGCTTGTCTTCTGATTCCAGTCTTTGTCATGGGTTTCATTTCATTCACCTATCACGTTCCGGTACGAATAGTCACATTCGTGGACCAAATCCGTCCCGGCGTGCCCCAGGAATGGCCTCATTTCAGTACATGCTCCAGAATCCGTTTCGTGCTCGGTCGCAAGTTCGTGGCATGGCGATTCGGATCTCTGTCATGGCAGATTCACTCATTTCACGGTCACTCATCGCTTCCCGCTCCTAGTCCAGTTGATTCTTCAATGTTGGATTTTATCGGGGGGCCCTTGCTCGTCAGCCTCATTCGCTATGGAGTTGACAAAAAAAAAAAAAAGGGAAAAAAAAAAACATAAATGGAAAAAATATATATAAAAAAAAAAAAAAAAAAGGGGAGAGAAAGGGGGAAAAGAAAAGGGAAGAGAAGAGAAGGTTTCATTGTTTCTTTCATTGTGTCGTTCATCTCATGTCTAAATCTCACCTCCACTGTTAGCTAGCCGTTCGTCAGGTGGGAGTCTCAAACAAACATCACCTTCATCTCCTCAGATCAGTCAAGTTTCAGTAGGTCCAGCCTGCACCTGGTCGGACGGTGCCTCCTTAGGTAAGCATAATCATCTGGTAGGAGATGCTCTTCAGCACAAACATCCTTCTTTAAAAAAAAAAAAAAAAAGAGAAAATGTATTTTCTTTAGGAGTCTCCAACCAGTTTGTAATCCATGTCACCCCTATAGGTCCGTATTAGGAGGAAACCCGGATCAGAGGGCTAGTAGCCTCGCCAGACCCGCATTCTGCCACCATGTCCCAGGCTGGCAGCGAGGACCTCACGGCTCCATTATCTCCATCTGTTGTCTCAGAGAATGGCAGCCAAAGGGCCTTCAGAGCGTGGACCATTCCCAGGCTCACAGCCGAGCTAAGACGCAGGGGCGTGCCCTTTCCAGCAACAGCCAGAAAGGCCGAGCTTTTCAGGCTCCTGTTTCCTCCCCCTGCGGCGGTTGAGGCTTCTGCCCAGCAGGCCTCCCTGGGCTCCATCGCCTCCTCAATCTCACAGCTTCACACCCTGGTGTCGTCCCTCACAACCTCAATGTCAGATCTGCAGAGTCGAGTGGCCCTCCTCGAGACCCACCCCGCTGTTCCT
Organism: Lithobates pipiens; assembly: GCF_037356315.1. NCBI lineage: Eukaryota > Metazoa > Chordata > Amphibia > Anura > Ranidae > Lithobates > Lithobates pipiens. Next base: position 559,801,779 of record NW_027507764.1, on the reverse strand, counting down.
CTGCCAGTACCAGCATCCGAGCCAGTTGTTAATCCTCCCGCAGGTATCTCCGGATGTGCACCAATAGTGTACCCGTCCCATTTGGTGTCAGCTAACATCAGGAAGGACATCTTAGAGGGCAAAGACGTCAATTTGGCTTCTCTTCTCATCTCTATTCATGAGCTGGCAGAGAACAAGGCGTATACCTGGGGGGACGTATCAGTGGTCCTCAAAGCCAAGGATTCCAGACTGGACAGGAAACTCTCAATCACCGAGTTTACCTTGGCTTTCGGCATGATGAGGGACATCATTTGCTCAGCCTCCCCTGGCAGGAGGGAGGAGCTGGATCGGTACCTCCATGTGGTAGTTGACCTGGGTTACAAGTACGGCGGTTTTTCATTCTATGATTACCACCGCTCCTTTTCCGCTAAAGCAGCCGCCAGGCTCTCCCAGTTCCAGACACCTACGGACTGGAGCACCATGGATACCGAGCTGTTCTGCCGCCACTTCACGGGGCTACGGTCCCCTCTGTGTGCGATCTGCCAGTCAGCAACTCATACTGCGGCTTGGTGCGCTAGCTCAGTGGCAGCCCCGCCCTTAGACGGTCCATCTACCTCGGGTGCCGCTCAGGGCCTACAGGCACCGGCACGCCTGCCACAGACCGATAAGCTTGGGCGCCCAGTCAAAACCATGGGCGGTGCACCAATCTGCAACAATTACAACAGTGGGTCGTGCAATTTTAGTCAGTGTAGGCTGCTCCATGTGTGCACCCAGTGTCATAGAGCTCACCCCCGGCTGATGTGCGAGCTCAAGCCGCTCAAGAGGTCCTGACTAAGCCGGCTCAACATTTCATGGCTTAGTGTCTACCTCACCAGTCATCCTACCCCCTCACTATCCGCCTTCCTCGTCCAGGGCTTCACGCAAGGTTTTCATACTGGACTTGTCTCTCTCCCTCACCTCACGCACGAATGCCAGAACCTACGGTCAGCAGCCACGGATGAACAAGCCATTGACCTACTGCTGCAATCTGAGCTAGACCAGGACTTTATCATCGGCCCTTTCGTACAGCCCCCATTTAACACCTGGCGAGTCAGCCCTATTGGGCTTGTCAAGGGCAAGTTCTCTAATAAACTCAGATTGGTTTATGATTTGTCAGCGCCTCATTCCTCTACGGTCCCCAGCCTCAATTCCCTTATCCCCTCTGAGGAGTTCTCCCTTAAGTATGCATCTGTAGACATGGCCATCCAGGTCATTCTTAAATCAGGCACAGGTACCTGGCTTTCCAAGGCCGACATCTCAAACGCCTTCAAGCTTCTTCCCATCCATCCATCCCTCTGGTGCTGGCATGGCATTAAGTGGAGGCAGCTGTACTACTTTGCGACTAAACTCACGTTTGGATCCAAGAGTAGTCCCTGGCTCTTCGACACTTTTGCGCAGGCTCTCGCATGGATCTTGCTGCACGTAGCCCAGTGTCAGGAAGTCATTCATTATCTGGATGACTTCCTGCTGATAGAGTCACCCGGCTCTCCTCCACGAGATCTGGGTAAGTTGAGGGCAGTCTTCAATAATCTTAACGTCCCCATTGCCGAGCATAAGGTGGAGGGTCCATCGCAGGCCATCACCTTTCTCGGGGTCAGCCTAGACACTAACACTATGCAGGCCAGCCTTCCCCCGGATAAACTGACCCGCATCAGGACGGTCCTGAGGGACTTCACCCGTGCCAGGACTTGTACCAAGAGACAGCTTCAATCCCTTCTTGGCATGCTTAACTTCGCCATGCGCATCATCCCTCAGGGGCGCTCGTTCGTGTCACGCCTGTTAGCCTTACTGTCCCACTCTCAGGACCCGGAGCAAGTACTCAGCCTGGATTCCGCAGCTATAGCAGACCTTGCCATGTGGGAGGAATTCCTATCTTCCTGGAATGGAGTGTCCCTGTTCGTCCCCTCCGTGTCCTCCCTTTCACCTCGGGTGGTGACCGACGCGGTGGCCTCCACGGGCTTTGCGGCGATCTTTGGCAACCTCTGGCTCGCAGCCCCCTGGCCTCCCCAGATACTGGCTATTCCTGGCTTCACTGAGACGTCCTCCCTGTTCGAGTTATATCCCATTGTAGCCGCTGCACACACGTGGGGCCGCAGCTGGTCGGGCCAGACGGTGGTATTTTCTACAGATAACCTGGCCACTGCGGAGATCATTAATAATAGCAGGTCCAGGTCTCTACAGATTATGTCCTTCCTGCGGCGACTGACCCAGCTCTCATTGTTGTTTCAGTTCAACCTTCATTGTTCCTTTGTCCCCGGTAAATTTAATCAGGCGGCGGATGCCCTCTCCCGCTTTAACTTTGTTTCGTTTTTTGACCAGGTGCCCGGAGCCGGACCAACATCAGCAGCTATCCCGGATTGGTCTCAACTGACCTTGGATTAGCCCCACACCTCTCAGCAGCAACTCAACTCATTGATCTCTCCCTCTCAAACAATACCCGCAAGGCCTATCAATCGGCCTGGAGGGCCTTTAGCCGCTTCGCGTCGTCTCACAGCGCAGAGTCCTCCCGGGTCAAACAAGTCCTTGCCTTCATTTCTTACTGCCATTCGGAGTTGGCATTGTCTTTTAATACGATCCGGTTGTACTTGGCCGGGGTACAACATTTCACGTCCCTCCAGGACCCTACTAAGCCCTCCTTGTTCACTTACCACGCCGTCCGGGCTCTCATGCGCGGCATTCAGAAGCGTCAGCCGGTGTCCAGCACCAAACGGCTGCCTATCACAGGTGAAGTGTTCAGGGACATGTCAGATATTCTGGCCTCTTCACCTTTCGGTCTCCACGTTAGTGTCGTCCTGCAAGCAGCCATACATCTGGCCTTCTACGGCTTCTTGCGACCAGGCGAGTTTACCTGCAGTAGCCCCTCGGCACGCATGCTGTGCAAGCACCATCTAATCAGGTTTGAGGACCACTTCATCCTACACTTAGCGGTTTCCAAGACACAGCAGCTTGGCTCAGGCACGGACATACACTTCTATAAGACCTACAACCGCTGGTGCCCGGTTGCTGTTCTCACCCGCTTGTTGACCCTTTTGGCCGATCAACCAGGGACTGGCCCGCTTCTGCCCTTTCACACGAAACCTCTCAACGCAGCCCAGTTCATGGAACATGTCAGGATACTCCTGGGCATCCTTCACCTCAATCCTGCCCACTACTCTGGACATTCATTTCGTATCGGGGCAGCTTTGACGGCCTCCCGCCAAGGGGTCCCGGTCCATGTTATCAAAAAGTTGGGTAGATGGAAGTCCTCCTGTTTTGCCCGTTACATACCCAATCCGCAAGTTGAGATGGCCCAGGCCTTCGTCAAACTCACCCAGTAACAGTCTTGATTCAATAAAATGTATTCCCTACCTGAGTGTTTTGCCCCCTTATTTTGGTATACCGTACGTTAGACCAGGGCACACTTTCAGGTCCATTTCAAGTAAGCGAGTTTATGTTATCCTTGTTTGTCATCCTTATCCGTATCGGTCAGAGGGCTCTACACCATAAATATATATATATATAGATATATATATATATATATATATATATATATCATATTTTAAAACGTATTTATGAAAATAAAAATTCAAATAAAACTGACCTCCAACCATTATGGTGTCCCTTTAATAAAGCCGGGGCATTAGATTAAGTCAGCATCAGAGTCTTTTGTCCTTTGGCTCTTTGGTTAAATTTGCTATCCTAAAGATCCATGTAATTATTTTACATATTGCTCTGCAAGAAGACAGGAAGTGGTGATCCAATTTGCGAACCGCCATTGTAAGTCGCATGTAATCTGCACCGCATCCAGTTTCCTTGGAATTACTCTCCAGTAATTGGGTGATGGTCGGTGAAAATTCAATTAGGAGCCTCATCCGCACCGGTCTAATGTAACTGAATTCAGCCTTACAGAAAGCCAAAGAAAAATTAGGGTCAGAAAGTCGTTGGAACGGAGTCAAGAAACTTCTGTTAATGTGGTCAGATAAGGACAGGATGAAGCAGTGTGAAGGCTACAGGATGAAAGATAAAGTCAATGATGAAGCCACACAGAAAGTTCAACTTTAAACCGGACAATGTAGCATCATGGGTCTTTAGATGTGTTCAAGTCACATATATGGACGTGGAAGTGAACTATAATGCCTTTAAAAAACATTTTTTTTCAATAATAATAGCAATAAAAAAGAGTCATACTGATATACAGTATACATTTTTTTTAATAACAGTAATATTTTTCCTGTAATAACAATAATAGATTGGCTGACCACAAAAAAATAATTATTAGAGACTTGTAAGGACTCTGAAAGCTTTACATCATATAGAACATTTACTAAATGGATTTGCTTTTTATTATTAATCTTTTATTGTATCTGGCTGATTACATGAGCTCAATGTAATATTATTAATAATATTAAACACTGCTCATGTGATCAGCCAAACAGATACAAATAACGATTTAAAATAATCTGTATATATACTGTATATACAGTGTCTCACAAAAGTAAGTACACCCCATCACAATATTTTATTCTATCTTTTCATGTGACAACACTGAAGAAATGACACTTTGCTACAATGTAAAGTAGTGAGTGTACAGCTTGTATAACAGTGTAAATTTGCTGTCCCCTCAAAATAACTCAACACACAGCCATTAATGTCTAAACCGCTGGCAACAAAAGTGAGTACATCCCTAAGTGAAAATGTCCAAATTGGGCCCAAAGTGTCAATATTTTGTGTGGACACCATTATTTTCCAGCACTGCCTTAACCCTCTTGGGCATGGAGTTCACCAGAGCTTCACAGGTTGTCACTGGACAAAATAGATGACAGCGCACACATACAAAAATTTCATTTAAAATCTGCAAGGCTATTTAAAACATCTGAACATATTCAAAAATATGGGGATTTGGTTACACCATATGGCCATATAGTGCTAAGCCCACTACTGCGTCAAAGTACCCCATTATCAGTGGGTCCTACACTATACATAGAATGAAAGGTCCTGCATCTCAAACATTGGGGACAAACTCCTCTTTATGGGAGATCTATTAGGACTCCTCCTATAATGCAGGTGGACACTGATAAGAGGTAATGAAGGGAAGATGGGGTGCTCCGGCCCAAAGGATCAGGTTGGGACCCTAACAATATACAAACAGACTTGGGGGGCACACCCTAAAAATGTGTCTACATTCAAGATGGTGCTGCTATAAGACCGCAAACAGAACAAAATAAATTACAGCGCACGCATACAAAAATTACAATTAAATCCTGAAAGGCTATTTAAAACATCTGAATATATTCATTACCTCTTAATAGTGTCCACCTGTGTTATAGGAGGAGTCCTTGTAGATCTCCCATAAAGAGGAGTTTGTCCCCCATGGTTGAGATGCAGGACCTTTCATTCTATGAATAGTGCAGGACCCACTGATAATGGGGTACTTTGACACAGTGGTGGGCTTAGCTGTATATGGCAATATGGTGTAACCAAATTCCCATATTTTTGAACATGTTCAGGTGTTTCAAATAGCCTTACAGGATTTAAATGTAATTTTTGTATGTGTGTGCTGTAATCTATTTTGTTCTTTTTGCGGTCTTATAGCAGCACCATCTTGAATGTAAACAAATTTTAAGGGTGTGCCCCCAAGTCTGTTGTTTGCATTGGTTAGGTTGCCACTGGAGCCCTCTTCTACTCCTCCAAGATGACATCATGGAGCTGGTGGAGGTTAGAGAACTTGAGCTCCTCCACCTTCCTTTTGAGGAGGCCCAACAGATGCTCACTAGGGTTTAGGTCTTGAGACATGCTTGGCCAGTCCATCGCCTTTACTCTCACCTTCTTAAGCAAGGCAGTGGTCATCTTGGAGGTGTGTTTGGGGTCATTATCATGTTGGAATACTGCCCAGTCTCTGAAGGGAGGGGATCATGCTCTGCTTCAGTATGTCACAGTACATGTTGGCATTCATGGTTCTCTCAACGAACTGTAGCTCCCCAGTGCCGGCAGCACTCATGCAGTCCCAGACCATGACACTCCCACCACCATGCTTGACTGTAGGCAACACACACTTGTCTTTGTACTCCTCACCTGGTTGCTGCCACACAAGCTTGACACTATCTGAACCAAATAAGTTTATCTTGGTCTCATCAGACCACAGGACATGGTTCCAGTAATCCATATCCTTAGTCTGCTTGTCTTCAGCAAACTGTTTGTGGGCTTTCTTTTGCATCCTTTTTAGAAGAGGCTTCCTTCTGGGATGACAGCCATGCATACCAATTTAATGCAGTGTGCGGCGTATGGTCTGGGCACTGACAGGCTGACCCCCCCCCACCCCTTCAACTTCTTTGGCAATGCTGGCAGCACTCATACGTCTATTTCCCAAAGACAACCTCTGGATATGATGCTGATCACGTGCACTCAACTTCTTTGGTTAACCATGGCGAAGCCTGTTCTAAGTAGAACCTGTCCTGTTAACCCACTGTATGGTCTTGGCCACAGTGCTGCAGCTCAGTTTCAGGGTCTTTGTAATCTTCTTATAGCCCATCTTTACTTAGAGCAACAATTCTTTTTCTCAGATCCTTAGAGAGTTCTTTGCCATGAGGTGCCAAGTTGAACTTCCAGTGACCAGTATGAGAGAGTGAGAGCGATAACACCAAATTTAACACACCTGCTCCTCAATCACACCTAAGACCTTGTAACACTAATGAGTCACATGACACCGGGGAGGGAAAATGGCTAACTGGGCCCAATTTGTACATTTTCACTTAGGGGTGTACTCACTTTTGTTGCCAGCGGTTTAGACATTAATAGCTGTGTGTTGTGTTATTTTGAGAAGACAGCAAATGTACACTGTTATACAAGCTGTACACTCACTACTTTACATTGTAGCAAAGCATCATTTCTTCAGTGTTGTTACATGAAAAGATGTAATAAAATATTTTCAAAAATGTGTATGTATATATATATATATATATATATATATATATATATATATATATATATATATATATATATATATATATATTGTAGGGGATCAGAGGGGTGAAGAGCTATCTCAGAGGCAGTCCAGTAAAATAAAAGTGGCTTTTATTTAGCAAAACAGCAAAAAAACATAAGACCAGACAGACTTGTCTTATCACATGGATGTGCACACAGGTACAGCTCACAGTTCAGCAGCACACAGGCTTAGAGGTAACAGTTCGTGGCTCCAAACAGAGCTACAGTCTTTTGTGGTTTAAGCTCACCCAGCAGGTACACCATCCAGCAATGGACATTTCCACACAGCGTGCTGCTGTGTCTCTCCTACTCAAACAGCTCCACACTGACACTTTCAGCACACCTGACCATAAGCAGGCCTAAAGGGGAAGTACTTGCCTTCTTCAATTAACCCCCTCTTAACCCTGCCCCAGGCTGACCCTCTACATATCCCCCTCTCTGTTCCAGGCCAGGGGTCTGGACACCACGAATCCAGTGGCAGTAGACCCGGGAAAGGGCATCCGCATTCTGATGTACCTTTCCCGGTCTATGTACCACTACAAACCTGAAGTCCTGTAGAGCAAGGAACCACCAGGTGATTCTGGAGTTTTTATCTTTATTTTGGGCCATCCACTTAAGGGGCGCATGATCTGAAACTAACTTGAAGGGTCGGCCCAACAAGTAGTAGCGGAGTGTCTCCAAAGCCCATTTTATTGCGAGACACTCCCTTTCCACAATGGAATAATTCCTCTCAGCTGGTGTGAGCTTCCGGCTCAAGTACACAACAGGGTGCTCATCCCCCCCAATCATCTGGGACAGTATTGCACCCAGACCCAATTTTGAGGCATCTGTTTGTACCAGGAACTCTTTTTGTAAGTCGGGAGCAACCAACCCTGGTTCCTGGCACAAAGCTTGCTTCAACCGGCAGAACGCTGCTTCTGCTTCTGCACTCCACTGAACAACAGTTGCGTTCTTTCCCTTCGTGAGATCAGTCAGAGGTGCTGCTATACTGGCAAAATTGGGGACAAACCTCCTATAATAGCCCACAATGCCAAGGAAAGAACGCACTTGTTTCTTTGTGAGTGGACGGGGCCATTTCTGAAAAGCCTCCACCTTGTTTAGTTGGGGCTTAATCACACCCCTGCCTACAACATACCCCAGGTAGCGGGCCTCCTCCAACCCAACCTTGCTCTTTTCTGGGTTCACTGTGAACCCCGCCCTTCGGAGGGCATCCAAGACCAACTGGACCTTCGGTAAGTGACTCTCCCAGTCCTTACTAAAGATGACAATGTCATCAAGATAGGCTCCTGAGAATTCCTTATGAGGTCTCAGGATGAAGTCCATGGCCCTCTGGAAAGTGGCTGGGGCCCCATGTAACCCGAATGGCATTCGGGCATACTGCCATAAACCCTCGGGTGTGGCAAATGCAGTTTTTTCTTTAGCCTCTGGGGTAAGTGGGATCTGCCAGTATCCCTTGGTCAAGTCAAGAGTGGTGATGTACCGGGCCGGTCCTAATCTCTCAATTAATTCATCGAACCCGGAGCATGTGATACGTGTCTGGCTTGGAGACTTTATTTAACTTGCGAAAGTCATTGCAGAACCGCCAGGTTCCATTCGGCTTGGGTATAAGGACTATAGGGCTAGACCAGCTACTTGAAGACTCCTCAATGACCCCAAGGTCCAACATGCTCTTAAGCTTGGCCGAGACAATATTTCGGCGAGCTTCGGGTATGCGGTAGGGTTTGAGGTTTACTTGAACGCCAGGGTCTGTAATGACATTATGTTCAATTACCGAGGTTATGCCTGGTAGGTTTGAAAAAATGTCTCGATTTCTCTGCAAAAACTCCCAGGACTCCTGTTTTTGAGAAGGGGAGAGAGCCTCTGCAATCCCTACCTTCTTAATCTGAGCATCAGGGTCTTCCGGGACTTTCAGACTGACTTTCAAAACCTGTCTATCTTTCCATGGTTTGATCAAGTTGACGTAGTAAATCTGGTAGGGTTTACGTTTGGTGGGTTGATGGACTTTATAGTTGACCTTGCCCACCCTCTCAACTATCTCAAAGGGTCCTTGCCACTTGGCGAGAAACTTACTCTCAACGGTAGGCACTAAGACCAGCACCCGATCCCCAGGTTTAAACTTTCGAATCTTGGCAGATCAGTTGTATACACGACTCTGGGCATTTTGCGCAGCCTGCAAATGTTCCCGTACTATGGGCATAACTTTTTTTATTTGGTCCTGCATTTGAGACACGTGTTCTACCACACTCCGATACGGGGAAGCTTCTTGTTCCCACGTCTCTTTCATTATATCCAGTAGTCCACAGGGGTGTCTTCCATAAACCAGCTCAAAGGGGGAGAACCCAGTGGAGGCTTGGGGTACCTCTCTTATGGCAAACAACAAAATTTTGCAGGGTAAAATAAATAAATATAGATACAAATAAAGATGTGAGTGGCAAGCTGCAAACTCCCCCCCATGACCAGGTCTTTGCAAGGTCTGGCCCATAGACCTGGCAAAGATCCCTGCCTGCACATGTGTCAAATATGAATTCAAGATGGCGGTGCTGGAGAAGAGCAGTATAGGCAACTTTTAGGATTAAAAAAATATTTTTTTAATTGTAAGGGTTGATGATTTTCTTTAAATAAAAAAAAAAAACAAGACTTATTGTTGTTGAGGTAGAAGTTTTAAACTTTTAAAGAGAGTGAACAGAACAAAAATCTACCATGCACAATACATGGGAAACTGGACAAATAGTAGACGTGTAAACATTGTATGTGACAAATGAGGACAACAGATACCAATCTGATTCCACCTTCAAGTACAAAGACCGGAGGGTACAATCTATCAGAATTCTCTAAGTATTGTTTTAGCCCCAAACACAATCGTATCATAAGAACAAAAGGCAGAGGAAACACAATCCCTTGTTCACGCATTGCCTGTTTATGACGGGACTTGACTATTAACCAGGAGAGCCAAAGAAAGAGAAGAATTCAACGAAGTTCATGTTTAACCACTCAGGCAAGCAGTTGAGATTTATCAGCTCAAAGGTCTTGGCAAGGACTGATGGGGGGGGGCTGAGTGTTTAACTTGGGCCACTGGCGCTCATAAACAAACAGTGTCCGACATCAAAAGGAAAACAGCAAATGAGGGAAGGTGTAGACCAAACAATGAATTGGTCAAGCATGCGTGGACACTTTATGTGTGACATTGAGAGTATTAACCTTTTAGGTGAGGCACTCTCCATCTGTATCCCCATAGTTTGAACAAGTTAAACATTCACCTATAATGTCTCTTTTATCATTAGATTAGGACAAGGTCACGGCATCACTTCCACCACTAATCCAAAAAAATAAAACGTTCTTTTTGAAATTTTAAGACAGTGGAGCCATGTAAATAATTTCTTTATGCCCTATGGAAGGAGGTACCTAAGCTCAGTCTTCAAGTCCCCCCAAATGGTCATGTTTTCAGAATTTCCATCACCTTGCACAGGTGCCTCAAATAGTGGCTTGATATTTTATCTAAGGAAAATTCACAAAACATGGCCTGTGGGGTGGTACTTGAGGACTGAGGTTGAAAACCATTGCTCTATGGTCCACTGTGCACCTCAAAATGCTGATGTATAGAATTTTAAAGCCATTTACACCAACTGTTTTACTTAAGTTTAGTAAGGGTTCTTTCACATGGGAAACTGGTTGCCCACGTACAATTCTAATATCACAGCCAGACAGGGTTGTACACATCTTCTGGCTGCAAGGCAGGAAATTTTAACTCAGCTTGCAGAGTTCAACAGGCGGCACCACCTGGCAAACTCACCCTTTTAGGTAAATGGAAGCGTGCTGCCTCCACGAGCCAAGTTCATGGCTTGTGGTTGAGGTGTGGTATTTTAATAAAAAATCTCTCTTGGAATTAAAAAAAACTAAATTAAAAGAACAGACAATGGGATTGCCTCCTGAACACCTGGTAACCCCCTCAGATTGCAGTAGGCACTGCCACTCGCGTGAATCAACCCTAAGGGAGATTACTCCAAGTCAAAACCCACTATCAACATTCAACTATTGCGAGCTTGCCCACGCTCCCACTCATAGCAGTATTTGAAAAGGGAAAAAGCAGCTGCAAACAAAAATATCCAGCATCTCAACTATTTTTATAATAATAATACACCAGGGTTGTTGAAGTAGTACTAAAGATTAAGGTTTTTTTTACCCTAATGTGTTCACAGGAGGACATTTACAACCTATGTCCCTAAACATTTACCTACTCTCCTTTGTCATGGCCACTGGGTCCCTTGACAATCTATGCTATTCCCCAAACCTCCACGTTGTAGAGGAGACAGTGAGGGTAGCAGAGCAATAAGATCCTACAGCTGCCCGTCATTTCACTGGGAAGAAAAAGCAGGGGCATGGGTTGGCAGGCACTGTGTGTTTGAATGGCTTTTCATAGTTGCAACAACTAACATAGAGTCCAATGAAGAGTGCTCAGATTGAGTGATATTCCTAAAACATGCCATAGTTGCACCATTTGGCATTCTGGCAAAGTCAAAAGACCAGATATAGTTGCCATTTTTAGCCCCCTAAAAGGGCTAAAAGGGCTGTCCAAGCCCTTCTAGGGGGCTTGGGCAGCCTCCAGGCTCACCTGTCCCACATCTATCCATTCCATGCATGTGCTTCCACTGTGGAGACACTTATAAATTTGTAGTGTTAGGACTGCAAGCAACACAGGGTGCCGTGATGAGGCCTTGCAGCTTTCACATGCGTTTGCAAATGTGTGCTAACTAAACCCCTGCTTTTAACAGACGGTTAGACAGGTAAATTTGGTTGGTCAGCAGACTGGTTGGTGAGTTGAGCTATGGAATTGTTTTTGTCTAGTAAATATATGCCCTCCATGCGCTCCTCACTGTGAAGGCCAGTTATAGGTGTGGGCAGTGGCCAGTTTTTTGTTACTGTTTGTATATATGGTCCGGGGACACATTGGGCACCTTCACTGCCATTGTGCTCTTGCTGGGTGTCCAGTGTGCTCCTGTTCCTTTAAGGGGGCTTGGGCAGCCTCCAGGCCCACCTGTCCCACATCTATCCATTCCATGCATGTGCTTCCACTGTGGAGACACTTATATATTTGTAGTGTTAGGACTGCAAGCAACACAGGGTGCCGTGATGAGGCCTTGCAGCTTTCACATGCCTTTGCAAATGTGTGCTAACTAAACCCCTGCTTTTAACAGACGGTTAGACGGGTTAATTTGGTTGGTCAGCAGACTGATTGGTGAGTTGAGCTATGGAATTGTTTTTGTCTTGCAGATATAGTTGCCATGCCAGCAGTTTGTAATGCCATTAAGAACTGAGAGTCTTTATCAAGCCCTAATATCCGTCTCCTGTTGCATCTCATTGTGATTTTAATTGAAAAGTACTGCTCCAGACCCGAGGAAGTGGGAGGCATCTCCCCTGAAACACGTTGGCTTTACATGAGGCTTTTAAACAACAAATATTTCAAAAAGACCTCTGAGTGATATGAACTTTTGTAATGGTTGCTCTTCAATACCCATCATCTGCTGAACTACTTTTTTAACAGAGAGGAAGCACCCAGGGGCTGGAACAAGGTCAGTCCACATTGTACCTTCATTATGTATTAGCTCCTTTGAAGATTACATTCAGATTGAAATTCACAGATTTCACACATTCCAATGTAAATCAACATTTCAGTAATATTTTTAGTGAGTTTAAATTAAAAAAAATTCTCCTAAGAGAAAGAACCATAGTGTGTTCCAAAGGTTGCCTTTGCCTTAAACCCCTAGCTTGACTGGAAGGTTCCACCTACCCGATAGATTTTTTTAAGTAAGTAGCTCAGGATGTTTTTTGGTCTCATCATCAGGCAAGGCTGCCAGGAGCTTCTCAAACCATTGTGAACACTTCAAGGGCACATTCAGTTTGGAAATTCTAAATTTCAGAGGTTGTCTACCGAACTGCAACTGATTCAGAAGTTCATTAATCTCCAACAATCATTTATGAAGTTTAGCACCAGAACATTGCAAGAAGAGGAATCAACTTAACATAGGTAACAGCAGAACATTACAGTGCCTTGAAAAAGTATTCATTCCCTTGAAATGTTCCCAAAACTTAAATGTATTTTGTGGGGATTTTATGTGATAGACCAACACAAAGTGGCACATAATTGTGAAGTGGAAAGGAAATGATATATGGTTTTCAAAATTTTTACAAATAAATGTCTAAAAAGTGTGGCGTGCATTTGTATTCTGCTCCCTTGACTCAATACTTTGTAGAACCTCCTACAGCTCCAAGTCTATTTGGGGATGTCTCTACCAGCTTTGCACATCTAGAGAATGACATTTTTGCCCATTCTTCTTTGCAAAATAGCTCAAGCTCTGTCAGACTAGATGAAGAACGTATGTGAACAGCAATTTTAAAGTCATGCCACAGACTTTAAATTTGATTTAGGTCTGGACTTTGACTGGCTATTCTACCACATCAATATGCTTTGATTTAAACCATTCCATTGTAGCTTTGGCTGTATGTTTAGGGTCATTGTACTGCTGGAAGGTGAACCTCCGCCCCAGTCTCAACTCTTGTGCAGACTGTAAGCCCTTGTACACACTGTCGGACATTCCGACAACAAAATTTTGTCCGAAACTTGTGTTGCATACACACGGTCAGACAAAGTTGTCGGAAAATCCCATCGTTCGTAACGTGATGACCTTATTTATTTACGACGGGACTACGTTCAGGCTAGTAACCAATAGCTTTGGTCTAGGAATTTGATCTGAGCATGTGTGGCACTTTGTCCGATCGGAATTCTCTACAAACAGTCGGATCATGTTGTCGGAAAGTTTTATAGCCCAGCTCTAAAGCTTTGTCTGTCGGATATTTCCGACGGAAACCGTCCGATGGAGCCCACACACAGTCGGATTATCCGACAACACGGTCCTATCGGACATTTTCCGTCGGAATGTCTGACCATGTGTACAAGGGCTAACAGGTTTTCTTCTAATGCCGCGTACACACGGTTGAATTGTATGACGTACTTAGTCCGTTGAAACACATTTCAACGGACAATCTGCTCGTGTGTGGGCTTCAGCTGACTTTTTCAGCGTGCAGTCTGGAGTACTAAGAAGGTCGGTTTGCACACCAATCTTTCCGTCGTACTTTGGTTTCAGCGGACAATACGGTCATCAGTATGCTAGTCCGACGGACTAAGAATGGCGCATGCCCAGAAAGGATTTACAGGGCGGAAGCGTTCTGTCTTGTAAAACTAGTGTTCGTATTGAAGCTAGCATATTCATCATGCTGCTAATTTTGTGATTTTTATAGCACATTCTTTTCTTCTTCATAATGCAAGAAAAGTGAAGTTGCTTTGCTGCTTATATTCACACAGAGTTATCACAAATGTCTTTATTCATCCTCGTCCTATGATTAATATTCCAATTCGAGAATAAATAAAAATAAAAGCGCGAATCGTCTCTAACCAAACTTCCACTAACGCAAAGTCAGCAGAAGGAGCCCAAAGGGTGCTTTGCTGTGTCTTGGACTTCCTATTTCTAGTCCCGTCGTACGTGCTGTACACGTCATCGCGCAAGCTTTCGTCGGACTGTTTGTGTATCCGTGTGTGGTCAAGTCTGTTCAGTGGAAAGTACGCCGGATTGTCCGTAGGATTGTATGACGGACTAAGTCCGTCATACAATTCGATCGTGTGTACGCGGCATTAGATTGCCCTGCATTTGCCTCCATCCATCTTCTCATCAACTCCAATAAACTTCCCTGTCCCTGCTGAAGTAAAGCATCCCCACAACATGATGCTGCCACCGCCATGTTTCATGGTAGGGATGGTATGTTCAGGGTGATGTGCAGTGTTAGTTTTCCGCCACACATAGTGTTTTGCTTTAAGGCCAAAAAGTTCCATTTTGATCTCATCTGACCAGAGCACCTTCTTCCACATGTTTGCTGTGTCCTCCACATGGCTTCTCGCAAACTGCAAACGGGACTTTCTATTGTTTTCCTTCAACAATGGCTTTCTTCTTGCCACTCTTCCATAAAGGCCATATTTGCGGAGAGAGCACAACTTCTCTCACCTGAGCTGTTGATCTCTGCAGCTCCTCCAGAGTTACCATGGGCCTCTTGGCTGCTTCTCTGATGAATGCTCTCCTTGCCCGGCCTGTCAGTTTAGGTGGACGGCCATGTCTTGGTAAATTTGCAGTTGTGCCATACTCTCTCCATTTTTGGATGATGGTTTTAACAGAGCTCTGTGAGATGTTAGTAGCTTTGGATATTTTTTTCATAACCCAACCCTACTTTAAACTTCTCCACAACTTTATCCCTGACCTGTCTGGTTTGTTCCTTGGCCTTCATAATGCTGTTTGTTCACTAAGGTACTCTAGCAAACTTCCGAGGGCTTCACAGAACAGCTGTATTTATACTGAGATTAAATTAGACACATGTAAATGGACTCCATTTACTAATTCGGTGACTTCTGAAGGCAATTGGTTCCATTAGATTTTAGTTGGGGGGTATCAGAGTACAGGGGGCTGAATACAAATGCATGTCACACTTTTCAGATATTTATTTGTAAAAAAAAAATGAAAACCATTTATCATTTTCCTTTCACTTCACAATTATGTGCCATGTTGTGTTGGTCTATCACATAAAATCCTAATAAAATACATTTAAGTCTTTGGTTGTAACATGACAAAATGTGGAAAATTTCAAATGCTATGAATTCTTTTTCAAGGCTCTGTGTAAGAAGAGGAACCAACTTAACACAGGTAACACCAGAACATTTCTAAGGACTAAGAAGAGGAACCAGCTCTGCACAGGCCTCCGATGTATTCTAATAAATGGTAATAACAAGTGTAGGGAGATCATACCCAACCCTAGTTTCATAGTTTCGTAATTGG
Source organism: Lithobates pipiens (assembly GCF_037356315.1). Lineage (NCBI taxonomy): Eukaryota > Metazoa > Chordata > Amphibia > Anura > Ranidae > Lithobates > Lithobates pipiens. Next base: position 559,785,928 of record NW_027507764.1, on the reverse strand, counting down.
TATAGTTAAATAAAGACAATGGTCCATCCAGTTCAACCTGTGTGTATGTGTGTGTATATATGAAGATAATCATTTCCCATATCCCTGTATATTGTGTTCACTAAGATACACATCCAAAAGTTTTTTAAAACTATCAACACCCTCTGCTGACACCACCAATTGAGGAAGAAAGTTCCACATCCCTATTGCCCTAATAGTGAAAAAAACCCTTAGCTTAAGGTTAAACCACTTTTCATCCAATCTCATTGTGTGACCTTGTGTCTTCTCACACTCCCTGAGACTGAAAAGCTTGCCGTGGCTTGCCATTGCTTGCTATAGCTCAGTCTGTCTTCCATGAGGACCCTTAGATCTTTCTCCATCCTGAATTCCCCAGAGATTCTCCCCTTGTTGTGTAACTTGCATTTATATTTTTAACCCCCAAGTGCATTACTTTACATTTTTCAATATTAAACCTCGTTTGCCATGTAATTGCCCACCCAATTTATTTTTTTGAGGCCTTCCTTAAAGTTTCTATATCCTGCTGTGAGGTTATTGCCCTGCTTATTTTTGTGTCATCAGCAAACACTAAGATTGTGCTATTTATATCGACCTTTATATCATTTATGGATAAATTAAACAGACTTGGTCCCAAGACGGAACCTGGGGTACTCCACTTATCACTCCAGACCAGTCTGAGCACATGCTATTTATCACCACCCTTTGGACTCACCCTGTAACCAGTTTTCTATCTAAGAACAAACTCTATGGTCTATACCAGGGGTCTCCAAACTTTTCAAACAAAGGGCCAGTTTAACGTCCTTTAGACTCTAGGAGGGCAGGATTGTAGCCAGCGGGGGCAGAAAATGTCCTGGCCCCGGCATCAGTGAGAATAAATATGACCTCAGGGTTGGTGGTCAATAGGAGGAGGAAGAGTGCCTCTATTAGTAGGAGGAAAAGTATCTCGTCATTGGTTTCAGTAGAGGAAATAGTGCCTCATTATTAGTGTCAGTGGGAGGAATAGTGCTCCATCATTGGCATCAATGGGAGGAATAGTGCCCCATCATTGGTATCAGTGGGAGGAATAGTGCCCCATCATTGGTGTCAATGGAAGGAATAGTGCACCATCATTGGTGTCAATGGAAGGAATAGTGCCCCATCATTGGGATCAGTGGAAGGAATAGTGCCCCAAGGGCCCAGATAAAGGCTAGCAAAGGGCCGCAGTTATTATTATTATTATTCAGGATTTATATAGCACAAACAGTTTGCGCAGCGCTTTACAATATGAGGGCAGACAGTACACTTACAATACAAATCAATACAGGAGGGATCAGAGGGCCCTGCTCATTAGAGCTTATGATCTAGAAAGTTTGGAGACCCCTGGTCTACACCCACCAGTGGCGGTGTGTCTATAAAGGGTGCAGGAGCGCCGCCCCCCCTCTACTGTCACTCTCTAATCACCATAGATAGATTCATGCATTGCATGAATCTATCTATGGTTGCTGCTGACACCCCCTATCCAGGTGCCCGGCCCCTTTTCGGTCACCGGGCACCTGAATTACAGCGGTGGGGGTGTTTTTTGGAATCACCTGATTAGAGCTGTAAGCTCTAATAGGCGTCCAAAACAGTGACAAGCTGGCGCAACGCTGTGCGTTCCTTGTCACTCAGCTCAATGTTAGCAAAGCCGAGGGAATTCGCTTTGCTAACATTGACCCGCCTCTCAGCCAATCAGATGGCCAGGTCTGTTACTGGTCGCCTGATTGGCTGAAACGTCAGGCGCTGTGACTGGATACATATCAGGCATCCAATCATAGGAGAGGACTGAAGGAGAGGAGGATGGGAGAAGACATATGGAGGGAGAAGACGCATGGAAGACAACGCTCACCGTCACCAGCTGCCCCGCCGAGACAGGGTAAGTGCCCAGTAGGGGTGAAGGGGGATCACATTGGCAGCATTGGATGGCACAGTGGCAGCATTGGATGGGACAGTGGCAGCACTGGATGGCACAGTGGGAACATTTAATGGCACAGTGGCATTACTGGGAGCATTTGATGGCACAGTGACAGCATTGGATGGCACAGTGGGAGCATTTTATGGCACAGTGGCAGCATTGGGAGCATTTGATGACACAGTGGCAACATTGGTTGGCACGGTGGCAGTGTTTGATGGCACAGTGGCACTGTTTGATGGTTACAGTGGCTGCGTTTGATGGCACAGTGGCGGTATTTGATTGGCACAGTGGCTGCGTTTGATGTCACAGTGGCTGCATTTGATGGCACAGTGGTACCGTTTGATGGGCAAAGGCACAGTGGCTGCATTTGATGGCACAGTGGCTGCGTTTGATGGCACAGTCGCGGTATTTGATGGCACAGTGGCTGCGTTTGATGGCACAGTCACGGTATTTGATGGCACAGTGAGGCTGCAATTGATGTTTTTTTTTAGAATTTTTTAATTTGTTTGCGCCCCCGCAAAAATTTTGAGCACCAGCCGCCACTGATACCCACCAAACTCAGTTTGTAGATTAAGCGTCTATGAGCAACTGTATCAAACGCTTTTGCAAAATCCAGATACACCACATCTACAGGCCTTTCCTTATCTAGATGGCAGCTCACCTCCTCGTAGAATGTTAATAGATTGGTTTGGCAAGAATGACCCTTCGTGAACCCATGCTGATTACTGTTAATGATACTATTCTCATCCACAAATTCTTGGATATAGTTCTTTATCATCCCCTGCAATCGTTTTCATACTATCGATGAACCACAATGAGGAGAGAGAGTGAAATAGTTTGTAACATGAATGGTTTTACATACACATTTGTGAATACCTTTTGTAGCCCCTTCACTTCTTACATTCCATTTTAGATTTTTAATTGTCTTTTAAGTATGGTCAAGGCAAAAATGCACCATGGGTGGTCATCATTCCTGAAGAATCCCCACGTTAATCAAGCCTCGCTCAATGGATAACATAAATGGTGTGTATAGCTTGTTTTCTGCTCAGAATAATTTTCTGGCCACTCAAAAAAAACAAAAAAAAAAAACACAAGGCCAGCGAAAGAGCTTGTGCTGCGTATAGCATAGCCTCCAGGAACTGAATGTTGTTAGAATAGAGACACTCTCCTTTCAGAGCTCAGCATTCTGCACAGAGAATGAAGCCTATTCATCTTGAAAGCCCTTTTTCCTTGTGAATGTAGACAAGCTGTCACAGACCTGTGTGTGGTTGTAATCGACTCATTCAAGTTTAAAGTGAGTCCCATTCAGGTCTGACCAGTCATGCAGCTTTATTGGACTGATAATAGTCATTGCCGGTCTTTGATCCCGCTTGACTGACTAGGCCAGCTTGAATGGAATTTTCTTTTTCTTTTTTTTTTTTATGAATGAAAGTGATCTTTGGATTTGGGTTTATGGTATTCATGAAAGCTGCATGTTTTAACAACTGGAGTGTTAAGTTTAAGAATAGGCAATGCTGTATTTTAAGAAAATTGCATGTGGCCTTCAGAAATAAATATGGTTATGGAACTAGATCGGCCTTTCTCAACCTTTTCAACACAGAGGAACCCTTGAAATAGTTCTCCAGTCTCGGGGGAACCCCTGCTAAAAATTTGAAATCTACAACTCATTATACTATAGTGTGATGGTCAGTGGGAAGAATGGTCCTTACACTTGTGGTCATTGGGAAGAATTACCTCCTTACAGATAGCTAAAAAGATCAATGGTGTCGGTGGGAACTTATCTGAGAGGCAGAAATGGCTCAATGTGAAGGAACCCTTAGCAACCTTTGGAGGAACCCTGGTTGAGAATCGCTGCACTAGATATTGCATGCATTCTCTAGGTTGGTTAACGTGTATTTAAACCCTATCAATGGAGGAGGTGGGTGGAAGGTGGAGGCGCACCTCTTTCATATGTGCAGCGGGTGGTGGTAACCTCAGCAGCACCTGAACGTTAGCTCTGTGGTGAGGAACCGGCGGCTTTGGGGAGATGTCTACACTTTGCAACATAAAAACAACAGTTCAGTAGACCTAAGTTATATTCCTGGTGCTGTCATCCAGCCTAATGTCTGGACTTTCCAGGCTGCAAGTTATAGGAAGAAGCTTCCCATCCATTATGGACTTCGCTTTGTTCACTGGTTTTCAGTCATCTTGGAACAGGAAGGGGCCGTCCCCAAACTGTTCCCATAAAGTTGGGAGCATGAAGTTGTCTAAAATGTCTTGGTATGCTGACACCTTAAGAGTTCCCTTTACTGGAAATAAGGGGCCAGGCCCAACCCCTGAAAAACAACCCCACACCATAATCCCCCCTCCACATCAGTGTCTGACCTCATAAACTGTCTTTTTGGGTCAAACATTCCCATAGACACACTCCTAAACCTTGTGGACAGCCTTCCCAGAACAGGTGAAGCTGTTATAGCTGCAAAAGGTGGGCCAAATTAATATTGAACCCTACGGACTAAGACTGGCGTGCCATTAAAGTCCTTGTATAAAAAAAGGGGTGTCCCAATACATGTTGATTGGCTGGCCTGGGTAAATGTAACTCTTGAGCAAGTACACAGGGGTCTATTCACCCCAGGCCCAATGCATGATGGGATGTGCGGGAGGTGAAATATCCCGGGTCAGCCAATTAATGTGCAGCTCAGTGTACATTCTAAAAAAGTTTGCAAGCAGGAAGGTAAGAAATGTTTATTGCAGAAGAGACATAATGGGGTTTGTGTACTAAAGGCAAATAGATTATTTACTTTGCAAAGGAAGTTGCACTTTGCATGGGGATTTTCCCCACAGCTTAGTAATTGAGGTAAAATTTCACTTTGCAAAGAATACCCAATCGTGGTATTCTTTAAATATTTTATTATATCTTTTCATGTGATAACACTCAAGAAATGACACTTTGCTACAATGTAAAGTAATGAGTGTACAGCTTGTATAACAGTGTAAATTTGCTGTCTTCTCAAAATAACTCAACACACAGCCATTAATGTCTAAACTGGCTGGCAACAAAAGTGAGTACACCCCTTAGTGAAAATGTCCAAATTGGGCCCAATTAGCCATTTTCCCTCCCTGGTGTCATGTGATTGGTTAGTGTTACAAGGTCTCAGGTGTGAATGGGGAACAGGTGTGTTAAATCTGGTGTTATCGCTTTCACTCTCTCATACTGGTCACTGGAAGTTCAACATGGCACCTCATGGCAAAGAACTCTCTGAGGATCAGAAAAAAAGAATGGTTGCTCTACATAAAGATGGCCTAGACTTTAAGAAGATTGCCAAGACCCTGAAACTGAGCTGCAGCACTGTGGCCAAGACCATACACCAGTTTAACAGGACAGGTTCCACTCAGAACAGGCCTCGCCATGGTCAACCAAAGAAGTTGAGTGCACGTGCTCAGCATCAAATCCAGAGGTTGTCTTTGGGAAATAGATGTATAAGTGCTGCCAGCATTGCTGCAGAGATTGTAGGGGTGGGGGGCTGTCAGCCTGTCAGTGTTCACACCATACACTGCACACTGCATAAAATGGGTCTGCGTGGCTGTCATCCCAGAAGGAAGCCTCTTCTAAAGATGATGCACAAGAAAGCCCACAAACAGTTTGCTGAAGACAAGCAGACTAAGGACATGGATTACTGGAACCATGTTCTGTGGTCTGATGAGACCAAGATAAACTTATTTGGTTCAGATGGTGTGAAGCGTGTGTGACGGCAACCAGGTGAGGAGTACAAAGACAAGTGTGTCTTTCCTACAGTCAAGCATGGTGGTGGGAGTGTCATGGTCTGGGGCTGCATGAGTGCTGCCGGCACTGGGGAGCTACAGTTCATTGAGAGAACCATGAATGTCAACATGTGACATACTGAAGCAGATCATGATTCCTTCCATTGAGAGACTGGGCCGCAGGGCAGCATTCCAACATGATTTTGACCCCAAACACACCTTTCTAGACCTGCCAGGCTGCATGCTCGGATAAGGGTCTGGTATGGATCTTGGGGGGAACCCCACTGCGTTTTTTTTTTTTTTTTAACATTTTGGTGTGGGGTTCCCTTCCAAATCCCTCCAAGTCCTGAAGGGTCTGGTATGGACTGGATGGGGGGGGGGGGGGGGATCACCCTTTTTCCATTTATTTTTTCAATAGCCAGGTGCCGGAAATTAATTTAAATGGGATTTGACTCTTTAATTTTTTTTTACTTTAGAAATGTAATTTTTACTGCAGCATGTTTTATGCATGCTACAGATGCACCACTTTTCAGGCACATTAGGGGGATCCCCCAGGCACGATATTTAAAGGAATTTTTCATTTTTATTGTTGCACTTTAAGCATAATTAAAATGACTGCTCCTGAAAAAAACGATTGTTTAAAAAAACTTTCCCTCAGGGCAGTACCCCCATACTCCTTTTTATTGCCAATTACTTGCATATAAGCCTTCAAAATTGGCACTTTAGATTTTTCCTGTTCGTCTCCCATAAACGGGTTTGACGATCAGGTTAGAACATTTCCCCTGTTCTGGAATTCTGCTGCGACCCATGTCTAATCAACTCTAATCTGTTTCTATTGCAACGACAAGCTTTGCAATTTTTCTTTGCTAACAGATAAAGTTCCACTTTAATAAGAAATGTGTTATAAATCACATTTCTCATGCATGCCCTCAGGGGCCATGGCATCCATTGTGCACACCCGAATGGGAAGTTCCCATAATAAATGTTTATATGAGCGGCGCACTACCTGTTTAGCTGGCTTGACACGTTCGGTGAATTTCAGTTGAGACAAATGTTGATCGTCATGGGTAAAGCGATGTGCTACAAGTATAATGAAGTCAAAAGTGCATATTTCACTTCTGGGTTCACTGATGTGTAAGAAGACTTCTCTAGCAGCCCGGCCAGTGCCACATGAACATTTTAAAGATAAAGCATATTATGCCCATATTTTACCTTCGCCAATACCAATCATCAATACCTGTTTTGTTTTTAAACTTCAGCTGTCAACAATGGTACAAAGTATTAAAGAGGAAGTAAACCCTGATGGGTTTACTTCCTCTTTTTTTCCCTGCAAAGGTAAAGCATAATGGACTACTATGCATCGCATAGTAGCTCATTATGTGTCACTTACCTGACACAGGAGCCAGCGAAGTCGCCGCTGTCCCCTGTAGTCCGCCGCATCCATCTTGGTTGTGGCGTCTCTCGCAGCTCCGACGAATGACAGCGGAGAAGCCGCGATGACGTCACTCCCGCGCATGCGCACGGGAGTCGCGTCTCGGAGCTCCGACGCTGCCATTCGGCGGAGCCGCGATGACGTCACTCCCGCGCATGCGCACGGGAGTCGACAAATTAGGCAAATCCATTCTTGGACTTGCCGCATTTAGTGCGCCTGCGCGCCGCTGTCTACGGCGCATGCGCCGTAGACAGCGGTGCCCATTTTCGGGCAAATATCTCCTAAACCATATAGGTTTAGGAGATATTACTTGGACCTACAGGTAAGCCTTAATCTAGGCTTACCTGTAGGTCAAAGTTGTTTGGAAGGGTTTACTTCCATTTTAAAAAGTTTTTCACAAATGAAATACATTTTTATTTTATTTTTTTTCATTTTGCACTTTTTTTTCAATGTGAAACGTGTAAATATATGTTAAAGTTGTAAAAATATTAACAAACAACAAACTATTAATAGTTCATAAAATAGAAGTGAACAAAAATAAAATCAGCAGGAAAATAATAATGAAATGGAGAATGAGAATAAGGAGTAAATTAAGGCTGATTAGAGTAAATTAAGGGTCAATAAGGGGTTAAACAGAGGAACATTTCATTAAAAAATGTTTTTTTTTTTTTTTTTTACTTGACAGGTTGCTTTAAACTGACTTCATCTGTAGATCGAAGTTCATTCCCGTAATCTGTAGATCAGGCATCACTAAACGGCGGTCCGGGTCCAGCCCAAATCACTCTATCCCCCGGACCGCAGCCACAGCGGTCGCGCCGTTTAGGAGCCTGTTCTTCTCTCAGCTGTCATGCTTTCATCTTCGCAGAGCTGACAGCGGAAGGCGGGACAGTTCTGGAGGGAGGGCGGGAGCTGCCCAAGGTAAACAAGCCAGTGATTGGTTGCAAAGGTGAAGGGCGTTCCAATCAACCAATCACCAGCTTGCAGCTTCTGTCCTCCATTCAGATCTGCTGTTCCTCCTATCCTTCTGTCTGTGTAAGGGAAGATGTAATGTAGGAAGGGGAAGAGGCGCTGTATACTGCAATGAAGAGGCTGAGTACTCTAATGTGTGTGGGGGCTCAGTACTGTAATGTGGGGGGGGGTGAGTACTGTAAAGAGGGGGGCTGAGGATAGTAATGAGGGGAACTGAGTACTGTGATGGGTGGTCCGTGGACAGTAATGTGGGGGCTGAGGACTGTAATGTGGAGGATATGAGCAGGGCCGTTTTTAAGGCAGGGCAAAAGGGGCAGCTGCCCTGGGCCCTGTCATTGCTGTGGGGCCCAAAGCAGCTGCCACATACTTGCCAACTATCCTGGTTTAAATTCCCTTGTTCATTGAAGTTTTAGTCCCGTGCTGTGTCCCAATATCTCAGTGTGAAGTGCTGCTACTAATGCTGCCCAGCTCTGCCCTATTGTTGTGTACAGATGACTCACCAGCAGACCATGTGTTTACATGTAAATAGTGGTGCCATTCATATGTATATCATGCCCCCCCAGGTCAAATCCACCATCACCTATACTGAATGCTGCCCACTGGGGAGGTAAAGGGGCATGCTTGAAAGTCCTGCCTACAACTGTGGTCATTAAGCCTAACATCTGCCTGCTCTGCAAAGGCAAGCGAATAGGTGGGTCCAAAGATGAGCAGAGGAGGCAGGTAGAGTTAAAGGGGGTGGAGGGTTGGTGTGGAGAGGATGAGGGAGGTTTGGGGTGCAGAGGTTAGCGGGGTTTTATGATGCAAAGGTGTACTGACAGGGTGGATAAAGATGTAGGTCACGTGTGCGGCAGCCCATTCATTTCAATAGGCTGCTCTATGTGCTAGAAATGCGTAAGAAGGTCCCTAACCCTTTTTCAAAATCACACGGTGCCGAGGCACATGTCAGCAGATGTGTGAGGGTGTCATTAACAATTGATGGCATTACTGTGTATCTGCTAAAGGGCAGCTGCAGATTTTGCATGCGTTCCTGACACACAAATGTGAACGCAGGCTAAATGTCTCAGTTAGATTGGTGGTCAGTGTAAATCTTCTTATTACATTGGGGCTTGGTGTAGAATCCTTTCATTCATGCCTGATCTGATACAGTAAACCGATTTTGAGTCTAGCTGCTATTTATTGTATATCTCAGAGCAGGCGGAGAGTGAAATTGCATGGGGGGGGGGGGGCGGTTTGGGCTTTGCCGTTGGGGGCCCCATGAGAATTTTTGCCCAGGGCCCAATCAATATTAAAGACAGCCCTGGATATGAGTACTGTAATGGGGAGCTGATGTCTGTAATGGGGGGCTGAGAGCAGCAATGTGGGGGCTAAGGACTGTAATGTGGAGGATATGAGTACTGTAATGGGGGGCTGAGGACAGTAATGTGGGGGCTGAGGATTGTAAGGTGGGGGCTGAGGACTGTAATGTGGGGGGTATGAATACTGTAATGGGGGGCTGAGGACTGTAATGGGGAGCTGAGGACAGTAATGCGGGGGCTGAGGATTGTAATGTGGGGGCTGAGGACTGTAATGTGGGTGATATGAGTACTGTAATGGGGGGCTGAGGACTGTAATGGGGGGCTAAGGACTGTAATGTGGGGGCTGAGGACAGTAATGTGGAGGATATGAGTACTGTAATGGGGGGCTACGGACTGTAGTGTGGGGGCTGAGGACTGTAATGTGGGGGGTATGAGTACTGTAGTGGGGGGCTGAGGACTGTAATGGGGGGCTGAGGACTGTAATGGGGAGCTGAGGACAGTAATGTGGGGGCTGAGGAAAGTAATGTGGGGGCTGAGGACAGTAATGTGGGGGCTGAGGAAAGTAATGTGGGGGCTGAGGACAGTAATGTGGGGGCTGAGAACTGTAAAGGGGGGGGGCTGAGGACTGTAATGGGGGGCTGAGTACTGTAATGTGGGAGCTGAGGACTGTAATGTGGGAGCTGAGGACTGTAATGTGGGGGCTGAGGACAGTAATGTGGGAGCTGAGGACTGTAATGTGGGGGCTGAGGACAGTAATGTGGGAGCTGAGGACTGTAATGTGGGGGCTAAGGACTGTAATGGGGGGCTGAGGACTGTAATGTGGGGGCTAAGGACTGTAATGGGGGGCTGAGGACTGTAATGTGGGGGCTAAGGACTGTAATGTGGGGGCTAAGGACTGTAATGGGGGGCTGAGTACTGTAATGGGGGGCTGAGGATTGTAATGTGGGAGCTGAGGACTGTAATGTGGGGGGGAACTGAATACTGTATTGGGGTGGAGGACAATAATGCGATTACTGTGATGGGGGGCTGAGGACTGTAATGGGGGCTGAGGACAATGTCGGGAATATGAGTACTGTAATTGATAGTAAGCAGAAAAACCCAAAAGCTATACTCCCTTCTAGCACCTACCTAGGAGGGTGCTACATAGTTTCCGAGTAAACCAGAAGTGATGTCATCTCTTCGGGTTACTATTATGAACAGTCGATCAAAGCTGATCCCGGCTAGACATGTGCATTCATTTTCGTCCGAATTTTGGGTATTATCGTTATCGTTTGTTAAAATTAACGTGCAGAATCCAAAAACCTAAAGATCCGACATAAACAAATGCTTTATTTTCGTTTTCATTGCGAAAACAGTTCGATATAGATAGGAGATTCGACATGACGCTGACAATGGCGATCTGTGTCCATCGAACCTGTGGTCAAATGTGCCTAACCTTAAGAGGAAGTAAACCCTTCCAAACAACTTGGACCTATAGGTAAGCCTAGATTAAGGCTTACCTGTAGGTCCAAGCAATATCTCCTAAACCTATATGGTTTAGGAGATATTTGCCCGAAAATGGGCACCGCTGTCTACGGCGCATGCGCCGTAGACAGCGGCGCGCAGGCGCACTAAATGCGGCAAATCCAAGAATGGATTTGCCTAATTTGTCGACTCCCGTGCGCATGCGCGGGAGTGACGTCATCGCGGCTTCGCCGTATGGCAGCGGCGGAGCTGCGAGACGCGACTCCCGTGCGCATGCGCGGTAGTGACGTCATCGCGGTTGCGCCGCTGTGATTCGTCGGAGCTGCGAGACGCCACCAGCAACATGGATGCGGCGGACTACAGGGGACAGCGGCGACTTCACTGGCTCCTGTGTCAGGTAAGTGACACATAATGAGCTACTATGCGATGCATAGTAGTCCATTATGCTTTGCCTTTGCAGGGAATGAAAGAGGAAGTAAACCCATCAGGGTTTACTTCCTCTTTAGATCTATTAGTCCAAGATTATTCGATATAGAGAGAAAGGATTTTACATAGAGAGAAAAGATTAAACATTGTAGAGACAATAGCAAAAAAGGTAGATTGTGTCTAACCTAACTCTCTTAGTCCAAGATTATTTGACATAGAGAGAAAAGATTCAACATGATGATTCTACGAAGCAGTCGCCGCGAGCGGACATTTATGGTTAAATGCTCCGCCCATAGGCTATAGAAGAATTCTAAAAAAATATAAAAATAATTCTTACTAGTGTCATACAACATTAGAATTCTACTATAGCTTGTAGGCGGAACATTCAACCGGAAAAGTACGATTGCGGCGTTGTACAGTTTAGCTGCTCCGAATCTTCTTAGAACATTCAACAGGCACCATAAGCTTCAATGACAGATTCGACCTTAAAGCGGTTGTATACTGTTTTTTTTTACTTTTACCTTCAGGTAAGCCGATAATAAGGCTTACCTGTAGGTAAAAAAAATATCTACTAAACCTGTATGGTTTAGGAGATATTCCCCTCGCAATGCGCCGCTGACTGCAGCAGCGCATTCCGCACAGGGGATTTTCGGCTGAAAGCCCAGCAGACGCTGGACTTTGCTGGAAGGAAATCTCCCGTGCGCATGCGCGGAAGTTACAATATCACAGCTCCGGCCACTCACAGCGCCGGAGCCGCGATATCCGGAAGACACACCGAGGGAACATGTCAGCTCCCTCAGCGTGGATCGTCGGAGATATTGGGGCCTCGTTCTAAGGTAAGTATTTCATAATGAGCTAGTATGCGGTACATACTAGCTCAATATGCCTTTTCCCTTACAGGTCAGAAAAAAATAAAAATAATTTCAGCGGGTTTACTACCACTTTAATTATTTCAGATTTTCGGAAGAATACATTTTTTAACAAAACAAAATAAATAAAAACGAATTTCGGGAGTAACTAAATACATTTATTTTTCCGACGAAAACTAAATTCTGAAACAAAATATTTCAGTGTGCACATGTCTAATCCCGGCTTTTTCCGGCTGTCCCGCAGCTGCAGGCATCATCCCGGTATAACCACCGAAAGTCCAGTAATGCCGATGGATGAGAAGTGGTTAAGGAAAAAAACGTATATGTGCAGCTCCCCCAGCCCTCCCAGATACTTACCTGAGCCCAATTTCGGTCCATCGCTGTACCCTTGGGCAGCGATGGGGCTAATCCTCTCCCTCTCCACTGGATACAGTGAGATCAGTGGGAGCCATTGCCTCTTGCTGCTGTCAATCAAATCTAGTGACGACGGAAAGGGTGTGGAGACAAGCTGCACTGTGCGTGTCAATACATGCACACAGTACGACTCGGGATCGAGATCACATGACTAACCCCCTAACAAGTGGCTAGCTGGGGCAGGGGACTCGAAGGCAGGAAGAGCAAGGAGCAAGGCGGGGGAATCCAGAAGAGGAGGATCGGGGCTGCTCTGTGCATAACCATTACACAGAGCAGGTAAGTATAACATGGTTCTTATTAAAAAAAAAAAAAAAAAAAAAAAAGATCCTTCACAATCACTTTAATTTTAGTAATGGGCTGCACCATATTTTTTATTTTGGCAGCAGTTCTAATTTAAAAGGAGAGATTTTAAGTTGCGCAAAAATGGAGCCTAATATGTTTAGAGAGTTTAAATTGTTAATACATTAGCTCATAAAGATTATCACTGAAGCTGTAAAATTCTTGCTAACATTGACTAACACTGTAAGAGATTTTGAATATGTATGACACATCAATGGATAGATCTGGTGACTTTCACCAATTTTTTTCTATTTTTATCTTACATTCTATTCAGTTTTGATAAACAGATACAAAAAAAAAAACACTAAAAGGGAAGGAAATGTATTCAAGATATGTGGAATGTGATGATTATCAGAAATAAATGGAACATTTTGCAAGATCTTTTTATGCAGCAAATGGACATATTTCTACTTTCCGAGAAGAACAAAAACACTTGCATCAGAAAAGTTCTGTAATTATGGCCAATGAAGGGCTCTGGAGAAAAATAAGCTGCAATCATTATCTCCAAATAAAATGTGCATTGCCGCTGTTGGTGAGTCAGACATACACTATATTACTAAAAGTATTGGGACGCCTGCCTTTACACTTTAAAGTGGTTGTAAACCCTTAGCCCTTGTACATACGGTCAGACATTCCGACAACAAAATCCGTCGGATTTTGTCTGACGGATTTTGTCCGAAACTGGTGTTGCATACACACGGTCGGACAAAGTCGTCAGAAAATCCGATCGTTCGTAACGTGATGACGTTATTTAGTTACGATGGGACTATGTTCAGGCTAGTAGCCAATAGCTTTGGTCTAGGAATTTGATCTGAGCATGCGTGGCACTTTGTCCGATCGGAATTCTCTACACACAATTGGACAAACTCCGATTGGATCATGTTGTCGGAAAATTTTATAGCCCAGCTGGAAAACTTGGCTCGTCGGATACTCAGATGGAGCCCACACACGGTCGGATTATGCGACAACACGGTCCTATCGGACACTGTCCATCGGAATATCCGACCGTGTGTACAAGGGCTTAGGTGTGATTGGTGAGCAGGTGTGTTAAATTTGGTGTTATCGCTCTCACTCTCTCATACTGGTCATATCTGAGCATGCGTGGCACTTTGTTCGAACGGAATTCTCTACAAACGTCGGGACAAAGTCTGATCAGATCATATTGTCGGAAAATTTTTATATCCAGCTCTCAAAACTTTGTTGGTCAGACATTCTGACTGAAAAAGTCAGATGGAGCCCACACACGGTCGGATTATCCGACAACATGGTCCGATTGGACAATTTCCGTCGGAATGTCTGACCGTGTGTACAAGGGCTTACAGACCACTTTAGCCTACAGGTAAGCCTAGATTAAGGCTTGCCTGTAGGTGCAAGAAATATCTCCTTAACCTACACGGTTAAGGAGATATTTGTCCAAAAAACGGGAACATGCGCACTGAGCGTCTCGTTAGTGAAGGCGATCATGTCGTCACTGACAGATTCCCACGCGCATGTGCCGGAGTGACATCATCGCTGCTCCGGCCAGTCACAGCGCCGGACCAGCGGTACTCGGAAGTCACTCCGGAAAATATGGCGGTGATGGAAGAGGTGAATGAGGGTTGCTTTGGGGGCTTCGATCTCAGGTAAGTAATTCATAATGAGCTAGTATGCTATGCATACTAGCTCATTATGCCTTTGTCCTGCAGGGTGTTTTTTTTTTTTAGATAGGGTTTACTTTCTTTAATGGCATCCCAGTCTTAGTCCGTAGGCTTTAATATTGAGTTGGCCCACCCTTTGCAGCTATAACAGCTTCAACCCTTCTGGGAAGGCTGTCCACAACTACAGATTACAGACCAGTTAGCCCAGTGATTCTCAACTAGGGTTCCTCCAAAGGTTGCTAGGGGTTCCTTCAGCATTGGGCAATTTCTGCCTCTCAGATAAGACCCCACTGACACCATTGAACTTTTTAGCTATCTGTAAGGAGGTAATTCTTCCCAATGACCACAAGTGTAAGGACCATTCTTCCCACTGACCATCACACTAATGTATCATGAGTTGTAGATTTCAAATTTTTAGCAGGGGTTCCCCCGAGACTGGAGAACTATTTCAAGGCTTCCTCTGTGTTGAAAAGGTTGAGAAAGGCTGAGTTAGCCTAACATCAATAGTATGCAAGCTCTTTGAAGGAGAGAAGAAAGAAGAAAACTGTATCATTAGCACTAATCAGCATGAATTCATGAAGAATAATTCTTGCCAAACAAATCTAATAACCTTCTATGAGGAGCTGAGTTGCCATCTAGATGAAGGAAGGCCCGTAGATGTGGTTTATCTGGATTTTGCAAGGCATTTGATACAGTTCCCCACAAATGTTTACTATAAAAGCTAAGGTCTGTCGACATGGACCATAGGGTGAGTACCTGGATTGTAAACTGGCTAAAAGGGTGCGTTCAAAGGGTACTGATAAATGGGGAGTACTCATAATGGTCCAATGTGGAAAGTGGGGTCCCCTGGAGTTTTGTCCTGGGACCAATCCTATTTAATTTATTCATAAATGTTTTATGAACTATTAGGGATGAGCTTCGTGTTCGAGTCGAACGTATGTTCGACTCGAACATTGGCTGTTCGCCCGTTCGGCGAATTCCGAACGTTTTGGCCGTTCGCGTCAAAATTCGAGTGACGCGCGCGCGGACCACAATGCACTGCGTTGGCGCAGTGCATTGCTGTCCGATGATTGGCCAAGCATGCACTGTGACCCCGCATGCTTGGCCAATCGCAGCGCCGGCAGCGAGGAGAGCCATGATTGGCCACAGGCAGGATGCCTGTGGCCAATCATAGCTCAGGCTGTGTAGTGCACGCCCCACACTATATAAGGCCGCCTTTAAGGCGGCCTCCTGTAGTGTGTTACTTTGCATCTGAAGCAGTGGGTGTTCTGTGTACCTTCAACACAGTACACACCAATCGTTTTTGGCTGATTTCCTATCTTGCTGCTGTGTAGTGGTTGTTGTCTGTGCCCTG
This sequence comes from Lithobates pipiens, assembly GCF_037356315.1. Lineage (NCBI taxonomy): Eukaryota > Metazoa > Chordata > Amphibia > Anura > Ranidae > Lithobates > Lithobates pipiens. Next base: position 559,770,061 of record NW_027507764.1, on the reverse strand, counting down.
ACTGCAGTATACACCACTATATTCACCTCACCTATATAGCTAGTGATCTAGCTTTAACCACTTAACAACTGCCCTTTGCCGATTAACGGCTTCAGGGCGGTTGTTTAACTCAGAGAGGCCGTTAATTAACGGCCTCCCAGAATTCTGCTCTCGCGTGCCCCGAGGTGTGCGCACTCGAGAGCATCCGTGACCGCCGGGTCCATAGGACCCGGCGCATCACGGTAAACGGCCGCTCATAGCGGCCGTTTACCACGTGATTGCTCCGTCAAATGACGGAGTGATCACTTGGAAACAAACCGGCGTCATGTTATGACGCCTGTTCCTCCCTCCCCTTTCTGTACCGATCGGTACAGCGGAGGGGAAAGAGATCGGTGTCAGCAGCGATGTGGGCTGCATCTGCAGTGCCCACATCGCTGCTCACCGAATTTAACCCCTCAATTCCCTGCCAATACTCTGCAATACCAGTGCATACTCTGCAGTACCCTGCCATTACTCTGCAGTACCCCCCATTACTCTGCAGTAACCCCCATTACTCTGCAGTACCCGCCATTACTCTGCAGTACCCCCAATACTCTGCAGTACCCCCCAATACTCTGCAGTACCCCCCAATACTCTGCAGTACCCCGCCATTACTCTGCAGTGCAGTACCCCGCAATTACTCTGCAGTGCAGTACCCCGCCATTAGGTACTGCACATTACTCTGCAGTACCCCCCAATACTCTGCAGTACCCGCCATTACTCTGCAGTGCAGTACCCTGCCATTACTCTGCAGTACCCCCCATTACTCTGCAGTAACCCCCATTACTCTGCAGTACCCCGCCAATACCCCGCCAATACTCTGTAATACCCTGCCATAAATTGCCATACCCAGCCATACTCAGAGATACCCAGCCATACTCGGTGATACCCTGAAGTACCCAGCCATAGACGCCCCCCACCCCTCACCGCCCTCCGGTGCTTCTACCAACTCGCCAGTACGATCAAAGCCAGAATCTTTTTTTTTATTTTTTATTTCAGGCTTCCCAGCCTAGAGGTGAGATGTGGGGTCATATTGACCCCCCAGATTTCACTGTAAAGAGGACCTGTCACCCCATATTCCTATTACAAGGGATGTTTACATTTCTTGTAATTGGAATAAAAGTGATCAAAAATATATTTTTGGGAAAAAAAATGTCAAACTAAAATAAAGTAAAATGAACAATAAAAAAATAAAATAAAAATTAAAGCGCCCATGTCCCCATGTGCTCGCATGTGCCACACATGTGAGGTATCGTCGAGAATGTTACAGCGAGAGCAATAATTCTAGTCCTAGACCTCCTCTGCAACTCAAAACATGTAACCAGTAAAAAAATATTTAAAGCGTCGCCTATGGGGATTTTTTAAGTAGCGACGTTTGGCGCCATTCCACGGGCATGTGCAATTTTGAAGAGTGACATGTTTGATATCTATTTACTCAGCATAACTTCATCTTTCACTTTATGCAAACATTGGGCTAACAAGTGGTTAATAATAGAGCTTGCAGTCCGTAGTGTTAGGAGATAGTGCGTGCTGTCTGCGTGCTCTGTACCCAGTACATACCGCTATAATATAGGGCAGGCCCCTACTTTCAAACATCCAACTTACAAACATCTCCTACTTGCAAACGCAAGGAGACAGCAGCAAGTGAGATGAAAAAAGATGGACGACAAAACAAATTATACAGGGGTGATAACCCTTCCCTATGTTTTCCAAAAAGCTTAAAGATATTTTTTTTGACTGGAGCTACACTTTAAAAATGTACCGGTTGAAAATGACAAACAGATTCAACTTAACACAACAAACCTACACAGTCCCTGTCTTGTTTGCACCGCCTGTATACTGCTGTTCTGAGTATATAGGGCCTGGGGGCCACACGCATTTCCTTTTTTTTAATATGGGTACGGGGTTCCCCTTAATATGTGTACAAGACCCAAATAGGCTGGTAATGGGCAGGGAGGGCTACCCATGCCATTTTTCTGAATGATTTTCAACCATATTGCAGGAAACAGATATAACATTAAAACCGCAAGCAGTTTTAAATGGTGTTATTTCCGTTTAATGTCATTTTGTGCAGGGACTGTTCTAAACAAGGGAAACACGTGGCACTTCACAGGCATACTATAGACACCCCCCAGGCACCATATTTAAAGGAATATTTCACTTTTTTTTTCACTTTAATCGTCATTAAAATGAGTGCTCCCGCCAAAACGGTAGTTTTTAAAACTTTTTTTGCAGTGACCCATGTCCCCTGAGGCAGGAGGCAGGTCGCCAAACCCTTTTTAGCACACTATCTTGCATATTAGCCGTTAAAATTAGCACTTTCCAATTCGAACGTTCGAGTCCCATAGACTTCAATGGGGTTCTAACGTTTGTACCGAACGCGGGGGTCGTTCGCAAGTTCTGGTGCGAACCGAACCGGGGGGTGTTCGGCTCATCCCTATGAACTATATATTAAATACCATGCATGGAGGATGCCTTGACCTTGCCTGTGATGTACCACGACTGTGCAATATGTGCAACCTGCTAACCGGGTGCAGTGTGGTGTGTCGGTAAGCAGAGATCACACAGAGGTTGAGGTGAATGAGAACAGTGTATTAAGGAAGTCCCAACAATGCAGAATTGGGCCCGGTGGGTAGGCACAGCCAAGCGGAGCCATTTACGAAACAGTAGCAGAAGAGCACTATCTTGAAATGACGCCGACAGCTTCTGCAACAAGGAGAAGAAATTAGGTCTGGCCCATCCACATGCTGACTGGAGACAGAGTAGTCCCTGCACTTTCCCTACTCCTCTGGAACCTCTCCCTGCCGCCATGCGCTGTCCCTGACAGATGGAGAACCTGCCCCTACACTAGCCAAGGGTTGCCACCTTTCCGGGATTCACCCATTTTGAATCAAGTGTCCGGGGTTCAGTTTGACTGTGGCTCCCCAAACATATTTGACAACTGTCCTGCCATCACTCTGTCCTGGGATATGTCCTTGTAAGGATCACTAAACCGCTGCACTTGTGTAGGCTCAGTTTGGTAGGCACTGCGGTATTGACAACCTTCCCTCCAGTGTGGTGTCATCCTTGCATGTTGTGTAGCTGGGTGGCAGAGTGGGGCGAAGCTGGTGGTGGGGTTGGGGAGGGGAGCAGGGTGGGGCAGCTCTCCTGGAAAGGCCCAGGCTTCACAGCAGGTGGACCCGGAACCGCCAGCGATGCTCCGAGTAGCCGATCTTACTGGATGCTGTCAGATTCTATCCACAGTAAGTACAGCTTGTCAATAGGAGGGACTTGGAGAGGGACTTCCCCTGATTTTTTTTGAAAAAAAAAACAATAATTTTTACTTTCTGCTATAAAACATACCCAATAAAAAAATTGAAAAAAAAATCGAATTTCTTCATCAATTTAGGTCAATATGTATTCTGCTACAAATGTTTGGAGCGGGTCACCAGTGGTGCGCACACATGCCCCAGACCCGGAAGTGTCAGATCACGCTGAAAACCCTGAAGAAGCATTTCATTCTTGGACCCCGGCAGCACAATGTCTTGGGCCAGCCCTGGCTTACCTTTAGAGGTAATCCTTCTCTCATGAGAAAATGTTTGAAGGCAACTGCTTGAAAAGGACAAACAATTAAAATTCAACAAACATCTTCTACTACTTTGATTTCCAGTGAAGTTTGAGCGTAATCAGATCAGTCCTAATTTAAAAACAACAGTTGCTGAACTGTAGCTAACAAGGGTATTAGCTTAGTAGAGGAAATCGAAAACCTGTTTCTTTATTAATTTTGGTTGCGGCGTGTATCCCACAATGGGGCAAAGATCCGCTGTTGAGGTCAACCTACATCACGTCTATGTCCATGTAGAATCATGGCAGTTTATAGAATGGACTGTGCTATTCTTCACCAACTGCCTTCATTAACAGGACTGCCTAACTTCAGCCACAAGCCTGTTTTTTAAAAAAAATATTTTATAAATATATTTTTTTATTGGATTTTACAAAGAGAAAATATAGGATAACTGCAATACACAGCATCAGGACACGTTCAGAGGAATTCAGGAAAGTACTACCAACAGTTTTCTATCACTATAGCCCTTAAAAATGGCCTGTGCCAGATTCAAAAATCCCAGTTCCCATTTCAAAAACTTTCCAACTCAGCTCGGGGGGCCCCAATAGCAAGCTGCTTGGCTGTGGGGGGCACTCAGCAGGAGGGGGGGGGGCAGGAGCGCCGGCGAGGGATCTAAGAAGAGGAGGATCTGGGCTGCTCTGTTCAAAACCAAAACCCTCCCAAAAAAACAAGACCTTAAATATGACTTTAAGACCCATTTTAACTTGGAGTACAGAGACAGGCAAAGTGCCTGTCTCTTTACTCAGTGTAGCAGAGCTGCATATTTGCATCCGCTGCCCTCTCCCTGTCACTGGGCGCTGTCAGCTTGACAGCCGGGAGCCTCTTAGCAAACAGCTGATGGTGAAGCTGAGACACTAGCCCCCCCATCATTTCTGCTCTCACCTTTAAATTCACAGCAGGCAGTGAGTGGAAGCTATAGTCAATAGGAGGCTGTTCACTAACGATCTGCCCACATCCCGCAGCTCATTGCATTAAGGTATGCACCCCAAAGCTCAAACACACGAGTGTCTGTATAACATGGACCGTGTCAGTAGAGCAGAGATTGGTGCATACCTCCAAACATTTTGAGATGGGAATGAGGGACACCTATCAGAAAAAGTATGCAGGCATAGGACATGCCTCCTGCCACACCCCTTAAAGGAGAATTAACCAAAAAAAAGGTTAATTAAATCCACAAAGGCTTTTTTTTACCTCTACTATTCCTTTATATTGGCTTTTAAAATTTCCATATGCAGCAATTTAGATGTTGAATGAAAGGTTTAGCTCTGGGAAACACTTTTTGAAAGATAAAAAGTGCATTTTCTATACAACTATATAGATCAGACCAAAATGAGGGACAAATGAGGTGGAATAAGGGACAGAGGGACATTGCTCCAAATCAGGGACAGTTGGGAACTATGTTGGTGTGGACAGTGGACTTTGTCAGTAGGACAGAGGATGATGTCAGTAGAGCAGTGGTCAGCATCAGTAGTTTTCTGTTTGTATTATATTATTTTATAATTTTTTTCTGCAATTTTATTTTTAAATAGTTTTTTACAATATAATTTTTTAACATTTTTTTTAGGAGCCCTGTTGAGAAGATTTGGCTAAATATCAGGGGTCTAAACTGGCCCCTGATGTCTCACTTTTGAGACAGAGAAGGCAACTGAGGACAGAGATTCCCCAATCCTTTTCCCTGCAGCCTCAGCTGCACTGGACAGTGAATGAATGTACTCTGTGCTGAGCGGCTACCTGTTCATTCATCAACTGAAGCACAGTAAACACAGTTTGTATTGCTTCCATTATGAATAAACACAATGAGTGATCGGTACTGATCCCTCACTGTGTTCATTCAGAAAAGGAAGAGGGGCTGGTAAATGACATATTTATCCCACCCCTTCCCCTGCTCTCCATCCTGATACAGTCTCCCATGAGAGGAGAGGAGGAAAGCTGGAGGCACTGCCGAGGGGAGACATGGGGGAGGCAATAGGGGCCATATGCGGGGCATTGGGGTGATTAGGGTGTGCCCAGGCATACCTGGCACACCCTGTGTGCACGCCAATGGGAACTAGTTTCTGTGAATCACCATCAGGCTTTGCCCCCTCCTCTCCGCTGTGCTGTCTTACAGGTGGCAGCAGCAGAGAGGAAGCACAGCTGCACTAGGGGTGCAGAGTCTGTATGGGCACTCTGGTCTCTCCACACTTGGTGCAGTTCCCCCGATTCATGTATCTGTCTACAACAGGAACTGTACATGAATCTGTCACCACCACCGACATTTGTCATATGGGAGCCAATCAGAATTTTAAAGAGCGCCTTAGACATTATTGAAGAATTCCCCTCAATGTATTTTGATATAAATACAAGTGAAGTAGATGGATACATACAGGTCATAACGGAATCTTTCATTGGATATTCCGATCGTGTGTATGCCTCAGACTTTTTTTTCCGAAAATTCTGATGGACCTAGAAATAGAACATGTTTTAAACCTTTCTGATGGAATCAATTCCTATTGGTAAAACCTCTTGTCTGTATGCTGTTCCGACGGACCAAAATTGACGCATGCTCTGAAACAAGTACGAGGCGGAAGCTATTGGCTACTGGCTATTAAAATTCCTTTTTCTAGTCCCGTCGTACGTGTTGTACGTCACCACGTTCTAGACAGTAAGACTTTGGTGTGATCGTGTGTAGGCAAGACTGTTTCAGCGGAACTCCGTCGGAAAAACCCGTCAGAGTTTATTCTGACGGAAAAAACGGTCGTGTGTACAGGGCATTCGTTTCCTCAAAAAGTTCAGACTTTCCAACGGGAAATGTTCGATGACAGGCTGTTGGCGGTCAATCCGACCGTTTGTACACTCCAAAGTCCGACAATTGTTGTCGGATTTTCCACGGACAAATGTTGGATGGCAGGTTTTAACATTTTCCGCAAACAAATGTGTTGTCGGATTTTACGGTCATGTGTACACAAGTCCATTGGACAAAAGTCCAAAGTACAAACACGCATGCTCGGAAGCAAGGAGGAGCCAGAAGCGGTCGGTCTTGTAAACTAGCGTTCGTAATGGAGAATTAACATTCGTGACGCGGCAAATCATGAAATCTCGAAATGCAGCGCACAATTCTCTTCTTCTTTAATGGGATAATAATGAAGCTGCTTTGCTGGTGATACTGATGGAGTTATTGCAAACACATTTTCAAAGGCTTTTTTTTTTCTAGTGATATCAAGAATAATATTATTATGCTTTTTTTTTTTTATTTAGGCAAGTTACCACAACACCATTATCCCGTAGTTTTTAAGATCAAAGATACAACTATGTTGGCGTGCCTTGTCAATTTTACATTGTATTTTTTAAATGTAACTGCCTACTCCCAAACTGTCATTTGAAGTAAAACACATAGCCAAGTATTATTCTCCACAATTTTTTTTTTATTGTGCATTAAAAAAGAAAACAAATAAAATTAGACATGCTATCTGCCAATAGAACTTAACCAAAAAGTGCATTCTATGCATCCAAAAATATAGAAAATATACCAAATCAAATCATCATTATTCAACCCAAAAATGATGTCAAAGCAATAACTCCAAGGCCAATAATAAATAACACGTTATCTCCTCTGATTCCGCAACATGTCTGGTTGACGAATGGCCGTTCAGAAACAAATGAAAATCACGAAACGAAAAGCTCCCCAAACTTCTACTAACACAAAATTAGCAGAAGGAGCACAAAGGGTGGCGCTAAAGAGCTGAAAAACAACGTAGTACGTCACTACGTTCATATTTGTTGGCCGACAATTCCTTGCCTTTTGTATGAAAGACAAGTTTGGGTCAAGGCCCTTCGGACAAAATTCCACGGTTTTGTTGGCCAACAATCCGATGGTGTGTACGAGGCTTTGGAGTATCCCATACCACTCTGTACCCTAATCTGTTCATTCAGCAATAAAGTTACAGAAAGACATCCCCTAGACTTATTTCTGGGCTGGAGTGAATGGGCTGTTGCTGTGCGCCCTGCCTTTGCACTACTGTGGAAAGAAAAGAACGTGCCCAACTCAGTGGACTAGTGCTACGCAAAGTATACTGTAGGCAACAGGAACCATAATTCCATGGTGGTGGCATCTTGTTGGCATAGGGGAGGTAAAGAACAGCCCAGAGAAGAGAGAGGAAAAACGATGTGAAATATCTCTAATGTAGTGTACAGGAAGACAGTGATGACACTCCCACAACCAAGAGCATTGAAAAGAAGAGGAGAGCGTTGGAGACGGGTGTATCAAGGAATAAGGTGAGTATTACAGTATTATTGAAGTTCTGATTTTATTGTCGGGCCGTATATGATGATTTCTGTGCCACGCCTATGTAGTTGCTAGCAATGGTTTTTTTCAGCTCAAACATGGGGGGGGGGGGGGCGCAGTACTGAATGTATGTAATGGCAGGGGTGGTGGTGTGTGCTAGAGGGTCTATTGTCACTGGGTACGATCTATTGTTGTGGGGGGGGGGGTCTTATGCTGCTGTTGGAGTGGTTGTTGGAAGAGATCTACTGTTGAAAGTGGGGTCGATTGTTGCTGGCTGCTGGAGGGTCTATTGAATCTGTTGTTGTTGGGGGGGGGGGGGGGGTTATGTTGCTGGGGGTTGGGTCTTTGGTTGTTGGAAGAGATCTACTGTTGAAAGTGGGGTTGATTGTTGCTGGCTGCAGGAGGGTCTATTGAATCTGTTGTTGCTGGGGGGGACTATGTTGCTGGGGCTTGGGTTTTTGGTTGTTGTGAGAGATCTACTGTTGAGGGAGAGGTCTATTGTTGCTGCCTGCTGGAGAATTTATTGGTGCTGGCTGCTTGGCAATCTATTGTTGCTGGGGGTGGGGGGTCCATAGTTACTGGGGGAATCTGTTGTTGCTAGAGGGGTAATATGTTCCTGGGTGGGTTGGGGGTCAATGGTTGTTAAGAGGGTCCTATTGTTGAGGGAGGGGTTTATTGTTGCTGGCTGCTGGGAGATCTATTGTTTCTGCAGGGAATCTATTGTTGCTGGGGGTGGGAATCCATTGTTGCTGAAGGTATCTGTTGTTGCTAGAGGGGTAATGTGTTCCGGGGGGGGGGGGGGGTCAATGATTGTTAAGCGGGACCTACTGTTGAGGGAGAGATTTATTGTTGCTGGCTTCTGGAAGATATATTGTTTTTGCGGGGATCTATTGTTGCTGGGGGTAGGGGGTCTATTGTTTCTGAGGAAAACTGTTGTTGCTAGAGGGGTATTATGTTGGGGGAGGTCAATGGTTATTAACAGGGACCTACTGTTGAGGGAGGGATTTATTGTTTCTGGCTGCTGGGAGATCTACTGTTTCTGCAGGGGATCTATTAATGCTGGGGGTGGGGGGTCCACTGTTGCTGGGGGAATCTGTTGTTACTAGAGGGGTAATATGTTCCTGGGTGGATCAATAATTGTTAAGAGGGGCCTACTGCTGAGGGAGAGATTTATTGTTGCTGGCTGCTGGGAGATATATTGTTTCTGTGGGGGGATCTATTGTTGCTGGGTGTGGGGGTTCAATTGTTTCTGGGGGAATCTGTTGTTGCTAGAGGGGTATTATGTTGGAGGGGGGTCAATGGTTGTTACGTTGGGCCTACTGTTGAGGGAGGGATTTATTGTTGCTGGCTGCTGGGAGAGCTATTGTTTCTGCGGGGGATCTATTGTTGCTGGGGGGGAGGTCCAATGTTGCTGAGTGCAGGGAATCTATTTTACTGCTTTTCTTGTTATCATTAACGACTTCCATACAAATTACTTAGCACCACGACATGATACCTGGCTCTGTGTTCTCTAAAACGGAAGGTACTGGGAGGTGGGCAATGATCATTTCCATGCTGCACTCATGTAATCACCAGAGAAACAAACCACAAACTGCTTGAAGCAATTCTCTGCTATATTTCTTACATTCATGAAGCCCTTCCATTCTCCCAGTTGCTCAGTCCGCACCAATGTTCTATCGGCATGGCTCAGCTCACTGCTTCAGACAATCAGGGTGGTCCGCCTTTGAAAATGGAACATAATGTTCATTAGATACCAGCAAACCCATGAAGAAGTGCTGCCTCTACTACACAGATGATGATTTACTTTAATGAGGAAAGTAGAAATATGGGAAAGAGAGAAAAGAAAATTGTGATAAAACGGGCTTTGTTATTAACCACCCGCAATGTACTGTGTGCCTTCCAGGTAAGATCGCCGCAATCGCTGTGCGGTGATCTGCACAATTTTCTGGACCCTTCTCCTCCCCCGCAGCCTTGTGGGAGACACGCAGGTCCCAGAAGACAACAGGACCATTCGGAAAGCGCAGCGCGACTTGCGCATGCGCAGTAAGAAACAGGCTGTGAAGCCTCAAGATTTGACCTCCTGTTTCCTTTAGTGAAGATGACGGCATCTGTACCCGAGAGCGAATAGATAGGTCAGCTTGGGGTATCGACATCACGGGATCCCTGGACAGGTAAGTGTTCTTTTAATAAAAGTCAGCAGCTACAGTATTTGTTAGACATGTGTAGTTCACTTTTGTCCCGAATTAGTTTTTCAGAAATTTGGATATATTCAAATTTTAGAATTACAATAGTACCAAATTTAAACGGAAAAAAAATTCGGACAAAACTTGAAGTTTTCGAATTCGAATAGTTTTCAAATTATTATATTCTTTCTATTATTTTTTTTTATACTAGTCTATTCTATTCTAATCTGTTCTTTTCTATTCAAATTGATTCTATTTGAATTTTGGGAAATGGTTATATTATTTCTATGCTATTCTATTATTTTTTGAATTATTATTTATTATTTAATTATTATTTATTTATTATTATTATTTATTTATTATTATTTATTAGTATTTATTATTTTTATGATTTATTTATTATTATTAATAATAATAATAATATTATTTAAAGCGGTAGTAAACCCGCAAATTTTTTTTTTTTTTAAACCTGCAAAGCAAAAGGCATAATGAGCTAGTATGCACCGCATACTAGCTCATTATGAAATACTTACCTTAGAACGAGGCCCCGACGTCTGGCCCGATCCATTTCTTCCGGGTATCGCGGCTCCGGCGCTGTGAGTGGCCGGAGCCGCGATATCGTCACTCCCGCGCATGCGCGCGGGAGATTTCATTCCGGCCGGTCGGCCACTGCCGGATTTTCAGGCCGAGAACCCCCTTGTGCGCATGCGCCGCTGCAGTCAGCGGCGCATACCGAGGGGAATATCTCCTAAACCGTACAGGTTTAGGAGATATTTTTTTACCTACAGGTAAGCCTTATTATAGGCTTTCCTGTAGGTAAAAGTTAAAAAATTGAGCATACAACCACTTTAAGGTACTAATATAGTGCCATCAATTTGCACATACATTGTACATTCACATCTAATTATATTCTTTTTTGAATTATTATTATTATTATTATTATTATTATTATTATTAAAAGTACTTATATAGCACTGTCAATTTGCACATACATTGTACATTCACATCTAATTATATATTTTTTTTAATTATTATTTATTATTATTATTATTATTATTATTATTATTACTTACTTAGCTACCTAGCGGCACTAGTGACACTAATGCAGCGATCAGAAAAATGATCGCTTAGTGACACTGGCAAAAGGGGGTGAAAGGGTTAACTAGGGGCAATCAGGGGGTTAAAACCATTATTGGGTAGTATATCGGGGTACCTAGCGCTATAAAAACCTGGCGGTGAACCTAAAAAAATAACTAGCTACCTAGCGACACTAATGCAGCGATGAGAAAAATGATCGCTTAGTGACACTGGCAAAAGGGGGTGAAAGGGTTAACTAGGGGCAATCAGGGGGTTAAAACCATTATTGGGCAGTATATCGGGGTACCTAGCGCTATAAAAACCTGGCGGTGAACCTAAAAAAAAAAACTAGCTACCTAGCGACACTAATGCAGCGATCAGAAAAATGATCACTTAGTGACACTGGCAAAAGGGGGTGAAAGGGTTAACTAGGGGCAATCAGGGGGTTAAAACCATTATTGGGTAGTATATCGGGGTACCTAGCGCTATAAAAACCAGGCGGTGAACCTAAAAAAATAACTAGCTACCTAGCGACAGTAGCGACACTAATGCAGCGATCAGAAAAATGATCGCTTAGTGACACTGGCAAAAGGGGGTGAAAGGGTTAACTAGGGGCAATCAGGGGGTTAAAACCATTATTGGGTAGTATATCGGGGTACCTAGCGCTATAAAAACCAGGCGGTGAACCTAAAAAAATAACTAGCTACCTAGCGACAGTAGCGACACTAATGCAGCGATCAGAAAAATGATCGCTTAGTGACACTGGCAAAAGGGGGTGAAAGGGTTAACTAGGGGCAATCAGGGGGTTAAAACCATTATTGGGTAGTATATCGGGGTACCTAGCGCTATAAAAACCAGGCGGTGAACCTAAAAAAATAACTAGCTACCTAGCGACAGTAGCGACACTAATGCAGCGATCAGAAAAATGATCGCTTAGTGACACTGGCAAAAGGGGGTGAAAGGGTTAACTAGGGGCAATCAGGGGGTTAAAACCATTATTGGGTAGTATATCGGGGTACCTAGCGCTATAAAAACCAGGCGGTGAACCTAAAAAAATAACTAGCTACCTAGCGACAGTAGCGACACTAATGCAGCGATCAGAAAAATGATCGCTTAGTGACACTGGCAAAAGGGGGTGAAAGGGTTAACTAGGGGCAATCAGGGGGTTAAAACCATTATTGGGTAGTATATCGGGGTACCTAGCGATATAAAAACCTGGCGGTGAACCTAAAAAAATAACTAGCTACCTAGCGACAGTAGCGACACTAATGCAGCGATCATAAAAATGATCGCTTAGTGACACTGGCAAAAGGGGGTGAAAGGGTTAACTCTAGGGGCAATCAGGGGGTTAAATCTTTATTGGGGGGTGATAGGGGGCTACCCTGGACCTAACACTAACTGCCCTGACAGTTTTTACTGTTACAACTGACACTGAATGCAGTGATCAGTAAAGAAATGATCAATGCAATCAGTGACACTGTGACTGGGGGGGAGGATCGGGGGGGCGATCGGGGGACGATCAGGGGGGTATCGGGGGGGGGGGGTTTGTGTGCCTGTGTGTACCTACATGTCAGTGTAGTGTTGGTGCACACTTACTTTTAGTCTTCTCCTCGTAGTCCGGTCAAAAAGACCGCCCCGAGGAGAATGACATCACTTCCTCCTTCCTGTGTAAACAATACACAGTGGGAAGAAGCTTCTCATTGGCCAGGAGCGATCCAGACGGGGTGGCCAGAAACCAACGGCCATCCCCTCATCACGGATCGCTCCTGCAGCGAACCGGACTGCCGTATCCAGCGGGAGGGGGTCCGATCGGACCCCCCACCCGCTGGAAGGCAGGCATGTACATGTACGTGCTTGTGCCTGCCTGTGCCATTGCAATGACGTACAATGGCAATACGGCGGTCCTTAAGGGGTTAAAAATGGTATCAACTCCAGAGATAAAACGATAATTCTCCCGCTCTACAAGACTCTGGTCCGGCCGCACCTGGAATATGCTGTCCAGTTCTGGACACCAGTCCTCAGGAAGGATGTACTGGAAATGGAGCGAGTACAAAGAAGGACAACAAAGCTGATAAAGGGTCTGGAGGATATTAGTTATGAGGAAAGGTTGCGAGCACTGAACTTATTCTCTCTGGAGAAGAGACACTTGAGAAGGGATATGATTTCAATATACAAATACCGTACTGGTGACCCCACAATAGGGATAAAACTTTTCCGCAGAAGGGAATTTAACAAGACATGTGGCCGCTCATTAAAATTAGAAGAAAAGAGGTTTAACCTGAAGCTACGTAGAGGGTTCTTTACTGTAAGAGCGACAAGGATGTGGAATTCCCTTCCACAGGTGGTGGTCTCAACAGGGAGCATTGATAGTTTCATGAAACTATTAGATAAGCACCTGAACGACCCCAACATACAGGGATATACAATGTAATACTGACATGAAATCACACACACAGGTTGGACTTGATGGACTTGTTTTTTTTTTTCAACCTCACCTACTATGTAACTATGTAACTTGTTACTCTGGACATGACTTGAGCAAAGGAACACCAATACACATCAATGTGATATTGTTTTCCTACGTTATAATATCTCAGCTAGTCAGAAACAAACCGGCGGTTTAGGTCATCATTACCAGCGTCTTCAGAAATTGTTTCTAAGCCTTCATAATTATTACTTGCGGGAGAATGTTTTAAAACAACTTTGAACTGGTTATTCTTTATTTACATCAAATCAAAGCTTGCTGGAAAATAGATAATGCAGGCCTGTAATTATATGATTGCAAAATCCTAGTAATGAGCTGTTATTTCTTGCCATGAAGAAAAAAAAAATAATATAAAATACTGTAATTGAATGCAATCCTACAAAATTCAGATCAAAGTCAACGTTTAGTACAAATAACAGCAGACTGTACTTTGGGCATTTAAAGGCTAACTCTACCCATTTTTATTTTTACTTAGGTGGAGTGCGGAAGATTTAGGCCGGATGCACATATGAGCACGCAGCGGCTCACAGCAGGGGTCGGGTGCATCCTCGTTCACCATTTCGGGTCTGAATTCAACCCACATTTTTGGCTGAATTTGGACCTTAAATGGACCAAAAGACGCACAGGGCTCCTGTGCAAATCACATCAGAGCCGCTGTGGAGAGCCGGTCACAATCTCCTGCTGTGTGAATTGGATGCAGGGAAACCCACTTCCAATTCTCTCTAGTGTGAACCTAGCCTCAAAGTTCTAGGCAGATATAAAATATACAAATTCAAGGCTGTGGATAAGGGGGTACCACTCGTCACCCTGTATGGGGCCTGGGCCAGAAGGGGGGCCCAGGCAGCTGAATGAATCGGATATGGACAGGGAGGGTGATTGTCATGGTAGGGGGGAAATTATTGGACCCGATTCCCTGTATGGCTCACTGTGCATCAGCTGAAAGCTGGCTTCTCCTCCTCTCCATCCAGCCAGCTTTGAGAGAGAATCATACAGGGGATTGGTTCCAGTAATTGCCCCCTGCCGTACCAATCACCCTCCCTGTGCACCATACCCAGGCCTCCCTGGCCCCCAGGCCCAGATTCTCCCGTGTAACCCCCCCCCCCCCCCTCAGTGCTTCCGGCATCCTTCCTCTCCATCCCACCGGCAGCTGCAAGCACACAATGGGATTCTTCAAGTGATATTAAATTCTTGTTTTGTTATTTAAAAAAAATAACCACCCTGTTATACTGTTATATTTACCTGATCTGTGGAATGGTTTTGCACAAAGCAGCCCAGACCCTTCGCTTCTCATGTCCCACATTGGCGCTTCTGGCCCTTCCCTCCTGCCGGGTGCCCCCACAGCAAGCAGCTTGCTATGGGGGCTCTTGAGCTGAGCCTCTGCTCTGTGTATCCATTCACACACGGAGCTGCGGCTTGGCCTCGTCCCCTCTGTCTCCTGATTGGCTCACTGGTTGTGATTGATTGGCTCCCGCTGTTGCGAAAAGCCAATCAGGAGTGTGAGTCCTTGGAGAGGCAAGGATAGAAACCCAAACATTTTATATATATATATATATATATATATATATATATATATATATATATATATTTATTTTTTATTTTTATTTTTTCAGACACCCTAGAGAATAAAATGGCGGTCATTGCAATACTTTATGTCATGCCGTATTTGAGCAAAGGTCTTACAAGCCCAATTTTTTGGGGAAAAATACACTTTAGTTAAAGAGTTAAAAAATAAGACAGCAGTAGAATTAGCCCAATTTGTTTCTATATTATGAAAGATAATATTACGCCGAGTAAATTGATACCCAACATGTTACGCTTCAAAAGTGCGCCCACTCGTGGAATAGCGACAAACCTTGGCACTTAAAAATCTCCATTAGCGACCTTTACAATTGTCTACAGGTTACCAGTTTTGAGCTACAGAGCAGGTCTAGAGAAAGAATTATTGCTCTCGCTTTAACAATCACGGCGATACTTCACATGTGTGGTTTAAACACTATTTTCATATGTGGGCGTGACTTACTTATGAGTTCGCTTCTGCGTGCGAGCTCGGTGGGACGGGGTGCTTTAAAAATTAATTTATTTATTTTTCTTATTCATTTTATCTTTTATTTTTTATTTTTACACTGTCCTTTAAAAAATATATATATAAATAAATCTGGGTCACTTTTATTCCTATAAAAAGGGATGTAAACATCCCTTGTAATAGAAAAAAAAAAAAGCAATTAAATATGAGAACTGGGGTCAAAAAGACCTCAGATCTGATATATACACTAAAATGCAACAAAAAAAATGAAATTAATTTAAAAAATGCTATGGAGCCGAGCGGGGGCCATCTTTCCCTCACTCGGCATCCAGGCATGACGTGATCATCTCCGCTGCTACCGACGGCTCCGATAAGTGGCGGAGATGGTTGAAGTGCGGCGGGAGGAAGGGTGCCCTCTCCCGCCACCGGTAAAAGTGATCTTGCGGTGATTCACTGTAGAGACCACTTTTATCTGATAGCCCTTGTACACATGGTTGGACATTCCGACAACAAAATCCGTCTGATTTTTTCAGACGGATTTTGTCCGAAACTGGTGTTGCATACATACGGTCGGACAAAGTTGTCGGAAAATCCGAACGTTTGGAACGTGATGACATTCGGTCGTTTGCGAGAGGACTACGTTGTGGCTAGTAGCCAATAGCTTTGGTCCCGTAGTTTGATCTGAGCATGCGTGGCACTTTGTCCGATCGGAATTCTCTACAAACGATTGGACAAAGTCCGATCGGATCATGTTGTCGGAAAATTTTATATCCAGCTCTCAAACTTTGTTGGTCGGACATTCCGACGATTATCCGACAACACGGTCCGATCGGACATTTTCCTTTGGAATGTCCGACCGTGTGTACAAGGACAAAGAGAAACGCACACCATTCCTGAAAATACCAGGTTTACGGCAGCTGGCTGCTGCCATAACAACGATATTTAGCGTCAAAGCACTGACGTATGGGTACAGCGAATTGCGTGAAGTGGTTAACGTGGAGTTCCACCCAAAAATGGAACTTCCGCTTTAAGAGGAGGTGACCCCCTGACATGGAGTGAGACTCCTTGGAAAAAACAATGGCAAGAGTTCCATTCGGCAGATTCTGCTACCGGGAAGAAGCCAGTTGGGAAGTCGCAGCACCAACAACCACTCATAAACTAAATACCACTTTTGGTGGACTGGTCATTTAAATCCAAATCCGAGATGCGATCTGCGTCTTTTACAATGTAAACTATTTCTCTAAATATAACTGACTTCATTTTTTTTTTTTTTTTTTTTTCAACCTGAACTGTTTTGTTTGGTTTAAAGTTGTGAAATTCCCCGCTAATAATATACAACTCAAGATAAAACCGTTAAAAGATTATTCTATTGACTTGTTCAATTAAACTGAATTAAATACACAGTTTCATTTGTTATATCAAAGTCTTTATTTAGATATGTTGTCTCCTTTTCACCTTGAGCTTTAGAATGATTGTAATTGAGAAAATGAAATATAGATGCAGAATTATTCCTGGTAGCTTGTTTTGTACTCGTATTGTGGAAGGCGGCTACATAAATTAGCAATTCTACAAAAAAAAGGGAAAAAAAAAGGAAATTCCCACTTGGAATTCTGGAAATGGTACACCCGGGGGGCTTTAAATCCAAATGGGCAAAAGTGACAGGTTCTCTCTAATTGCTAATATTACCTTCACTGTTAAAATACTATATTTACCTTATCACCTTAAAGCAGATTTTCACTGCATTTGAGCACCACAAACCAAAAACACTTCATTCATTTTTAATATTCAAGGCAAACTCCCCCATACATCCATGTCTCCATGTTCTATTTTGTTGAGAACTCGCTTTGATAAACAGCCCCCCCCCCCCCCTCAGCATTTCTGGCCATGGTCATTTTGAGTAAGGGCAAATGATTTATGTACCATTTACTTCCTGGAATCCATCTGCCCTTACCTCAGGTATGCATGCAAGAGAGTGTTCTTATCTGAGAAAACCCCTCCTCCCCTCCTGAAGACTCCTGGGATGTATGACATCATTTTTCCCAGGCAAGAAACCAGGCAGTAACTGAAGAAGTGTTTAAAAAAAAGTTTACAAACAAGTAAATATGATATACTTTCCTATCTATTTACTATTGGTAGTAGCCTGAGGATTACAAATAATTAATGTTAATCTGGAGAGTGAAGTTTCACTTTAACCACTTCCCAAATGTAAAATGACCGCGGGCGGGATGCATTCTCGTTTTGGGATGAGGTCATATGACAGCAACCGCTGCTCTCGCATGCCGCGGTTGCATCCGTGCCGTGTTCTGCGACGCCGTTCTCGGGAAAGAGTGTCCAATCGCAGTCGGTCACATGTAAATGAGGAAGTGCTGTTTATTGGCTCTCCTCGGCTCACACTGACAGAGTGTGTGGCTAGTAGAGCCAATCAGTGGCATCTCCTTGCAGGGAAGACCTGTACAGATAATCAGGGCACTGATCATCAGTGCTCAGATTACAGTGCAGCCCCAACAGTGCCCATCAGTGACACCAATCAGTGCCCATCAGTGACACCAATCAGTGCCCATTAGTGATGCCAGTAAGTGCTGCCTTTCAGTGCCGATCAGTGTCGCCCATCAGTGCCAATCAGTGCCGCCTATCCGTGCCACCTATCTTTGCCCACCAGTGCCTCCTATCAGTGCCCATCAGTGCTACCTATCAGTGCGGCATATTAGTGCCTCCTCATTCGTGCCACGTAATCAGCGCCCTTCAGTGCCACCTCATCAGTGTCCATAAGTGCCGCTTCATCAGCGCACATCAGTGAAGGAGAAAAATTACTTATTTACAACATTTTAATTTTGATATTCTTGGATGGAGTTGCGCTTTAAAGTTTTACTAAACCCACAACAGTAAAATCAGTCTGTATACACAGTAAGGCATGCTTTTTATACTCACTGTGGAACCTAAGGGGTTAATCCTCTGCATTATGTAAAAAGCTGTTTGATTATTATTATTATTATTATTCAGGATTTACAGTGGTGTGAAAAAGTGTTTGCCCCCTTCCTCATTTCCTGTTCCTTTGCATGTTTGTCACACTTAAGTGTTTCGGAACATCAAACCAATTTAAACAATAGTCAAGGACAACACAAGTAAACACAAAATGCAATTTGTAAATGAAGGTGTTTATTATTAAAGGTGAAAAAAAATCCAAACCATCATGGCCCTGTGTGAAAAAGTGATTGCCCCCTAAACCTAATAACTGGTTGGGCCACCCTTAGCAGCAACAACTGCAACCAAGCGTTTGCGATAACGTGCAATGAGGCTTTTACAGCGTCCTGGAGGAATTTTGGCCCACTCATCTTTGCAGAATTGTCCTAATTCAGTTACATTAGAGGGTTTTCGAGCATGAACGGCCTTTTTAAGGTCATACCACAACATCTCAATAGGATTCAGGTCAGGACTTTGGCTAGGCCACTCCAAAGTCTTCATTTTGTTTTTCTTCAGCCATTCGGTGGTGGACTTGCTGGTGTGTTTAGGATCATTGTCCTGCTGCAGAACCCAAGTTCGTTTCAGCTTGAGTACACGAACAGATGGTCGGACATTCTCCTTCAGGATCTCTTGGTAGACAGCAGAATTCATAGTTCCTTTTATCACGGCAAGTCTTCCAGGTCCTGAAACAGCAAAACAGCCCCAGACCATCACACTACCACCACCATATTTTACTGTTGGTATAATGTTCTTTTTATGAAATGCAGTGTTCCTTCTACGCCAGATATACTTGGACACACACCTTCCAAAGAGTTCCACTTTTGTCTCATCAGTCCACAGAATGTTGTCCCAAAAGTCTTGGGGATCATCAAGATGTGTTGTGGAGAAATTGAGACGAGCTTTGATGTTCTTTTTGCTCAGCAGTGGTTTTCTCCTTGGAACTCTGCCATGCAGGCCATTTTTGCCCAGTCTTTTCCTGATGGTGGAGGCATGAACGCTGACCTTAACTGAGGCAAGTGAGGCCTGCAGTTCCTTGGACGTTGTTGTGGGGTCTTTTGTGACCTCTTGGATGAGTCGTCGCTGCGCTCTTGGGGTAATTTTGGGCGGCCGGCCACTCCTGGGAAGGTTCACCACTGTTCCATGTCTTCACCATTTGTGGATAATGGCTCTCACTGTGGTTCGCTGGATTCCCAAAGCTTTGGAAATGGCTTTATAACCCTTTCCAGACTGATAGATCTCAATTACTTTCTTTCTCAATTGTTCCTGAATTTCTTTGGGTCTCGGCATGATGTGTAGCTTTTAAGGATCTTCTGGTGGACCTTACTGGGTCAAGCAGCTCCTATTTAAGTGATGCCTTGATTGTGAACAGGTGTGGCAATAATCAGGCCTGGGTGTGGCTAGAGAAATTGAACTCAGGTGTGGACAACCACAGTTATAGTATGTTTTAACAAGGGGGGCAATCACTTTTTCACACAGGGCCATGATGGTTTGGATTTTTTTTCACCTTTAATAATAAACACCTTCATTTACAAATTGCATTTTGTGTTTACTTGTGTTGTCCTTGACTATTGTTTAAATTGGTTTGATGTTCCGAAACACTTAAGTGTGACAAACATGCAAAGGAACAGGAAATGAGGAAGGGGGCAAACACTTTTTCACACCACTGTATATAGCGCCAACAGTTTGCGCAGTGCTCTACAACATGAGGCGCAGATAGTACACTTACAATACAAATCAATAAAGGAGGGATCAGAGGGCCTGGTCTTTAGAGCTTACAATCTAGAGGGGAGGGTCAGGTGGAAAAAAAAGGTAATAACTGTGAGGGATGAGCTGATGGAGAAAATGAAAAAAACAGTTGTTGATAGATGTGGGTAGGGTAGGCTTCTCTGAAGAGAAGGGTTTTCAGGGATTGTCTAAAAGCTAATAGAGTAGGAGATAAGCGGACATATTGGGGTAAGGAGTTCCATAGAATTGGAGAGGCTCTGGAAAAGTCCTGGAGGTACGCATGGGAGGAGGTGATGAGGGAGCTAGAGAGCAGGAGGTCTTGAGAGGAACGAAGAGAACGAGTAGGTTGGTATTTAGAGACTAGCTGAAGGCAGAGTTGTGGATGGCTTTGTATGTAGTTGTTAGTATTTTGAATTGAATTCTTTGGCTGAGCGGAAGCCAGTGGAGGGATTGACAGAGAGGAGTAGCAGAGACAGAGCGATTGGTAAGGTGGATGAGTCTGGCAGCAGCATTCATGATGTATTGAAGAGGTGATAGACTATGTAGAGGTAAGCCAATGAGAAGGGAGTTGCAGTAGTCGAGGCGGGAGATGACCAGCGAGTGAATTAAGAGCTTTGTTGTGTCATTGGTTAGAAAGGGGCGTATTTTGGAGATGTTGCAGAGGTTGAGGCGGCAGGATTTGGACAGTGATTGGACGTGTTGCTGAAGGAGAGTTCAGAGTCCAGGACTACACCTAGAACCTTGGCATGTAGGGGATGGGCTTATAGTTGTGCCATCGATTTTGACAGAAAGATCAGGGGAAGGGGCATATGGGGGAGGAAAAATTATAAGTTTGGCTTTGGATCCTGTTTTCTCTGATCCTCCCATTCTTTTACTGTCCCTAATCTATCTGCTGATAGCACAAAGCCTTGGAGTCACTCTGCACATGCTTAGTTTGGTTGTATTACTAGAGTTGGGGGGGGGATGCATGTGATCAGCACAGGGCCAATTACCACTGTCCAGACAGAGGGTCGGGGGTCATGCCTCATAGGATAGTCAGAGGAGAATGAAAACTCCTCCTAAAAGCTTTAAACATAGATGTCACAAGACTGCTATATACTGCTGATGAGAAAATATATTTAGCAGGTTATATTTACTAAAACAATTGCATTTCCATGTTCTGTGTACAGTGGGAGATCAGATATAGTGAATGCAGGGTCCTGGGTTTAGTAACACTTTAAGTTCTGAAGCTGTCACAATTTAGGTAGGAGCCCAATAAGTTTGTTACATCGGTGATTCATTTTTTGTCGGGCGGGAGGGGAAGGGTTAAGGCTCTCTTTTGGTGGTACTGTCTACAAATTTTAAAGAGTGTTACTTTATAATTCCAAGATAATTCATTTTAAAATATTCTGATCTTATTTTGCAATTTGCTTAATTTAGGGAATTTTTTTTGGTACACAAAGTATGTATGTGTGTGTGAGGACTTTTTTTTGTGCTTTCAATGCAAAAAGCTAATGAAAAAAAAACAAAAAAAAACAAAAAACACATTTTTGTATGGGAATGACAAGGGCAGGTTATTGGGGCCAGTAATGGATAAAAAGAGATTATTCAGCTGAACATGAAAAAAGAACATTCTTATTTTTCTAATCTTCAAAGTATGCAGCAGCTATTGTACATAAAATTGTTACTTTGTTATAAACTACACCTGACAGCTGCAGCGAACTGCAATGTAACTTTTTTTTTATCACTACTAAAGACATCAATGTAGCGCTGACCGGCTTTATCACACATTCTGGTCCCAGCTTCTACACTTGTGAGTGCGTCCCCTACACAGCAATAAAGGATTGTGGGCAGTGGCATGACAAGGTCATCCAGAGCCCAGGGCAAACACACCAAAGTGTGCCCCCCCGCCCCCAATGTGTATGAGCATTATGTGTCATTAAAAAAAATCCCCCCCCCCCCCCCAAAAATAACAAAAAACTGAGCATCAATCTTTTTCACCCCCCTAAGCATAAATTCCCCCTCCTCCCAGTGCATAACTGTTCCCCTGCTGAAATCCCCCCTCCCAGCACAAATCGTACCCCCTTCCACCCCCCAAATCCCCCCAATTCAAGTGCCCCCCAAGAAAGAAAAAAAATCACCCCTCCTAGCACATATTATCTACCCCCAAAATTGCCCCTCCCAATAACCCCACTGCAAATCCCTCCTTCCAACACAAAGAGCCCCAATCATCCCTCCTAGCACAAATCCCCCCCCCATTCCTTCTCCCCTTAAATGTTAGCATACCCCCCAAATTTCCCCTCCTAGAACAATACTTACTCCCTGCTGCCCCCCAAATCCCCCTTTCCAACACAAATCCCCTCCCCCCAATTTCCTTGTGGTGCCCCCCCACTTCACATGAAACCACAGTGCCCAGGGCAGCCGACCCTCCTGCCCACCCCTTGTCCCGGCCCTGATTGTGAGGCCCTGGTGTCCAACCTGCCCCCCTTTTGTACTTAACCACTCAAGGACCGAGCCTCTTTCTGATATTTGTTGTTTACAAGCTACTGTAAGAACATTTTTTTTTTTTTTTTGCTAGAAAATTACATAGAACACGCAAACATTATACATTTTTTTCCCCCTAACACCCTAGAGAATAAAATGACGGTTGTTGCAATACTTTCTGTCACACCGTATTTGCGCAGTGGCCTTACAAGTGCACTTTTTTTTTATAAAAAATTTTGAATTAAAAAATAAGACAGCAGTAAAGTTAGCCCAATTTTTTTTTTTATATTGTGACAGGTAAATTGATACCCAACATGTCACGCTTCAAAATAGCACCCGCTCATGGAATGGCGACAAACTTTTACCCTTAAAAATCTCCATAGGCGACGTTTAAAATTAAAAAAATTCTACAGGTTTTTGAGTTACAGAGGAGGTCTAGGGCTAGAATTATTGCTCTCGCTCTACCGATCATGGCAATACCTCATGTGTGGTTTAAACACCGTTTTCATATGCGGGTGCTACTCACGTATGCGTTCGCCTCTGCATGCGAGCTCGGCTGGACGGGGCGCGTTCATTTTTTTTTAAATTATTATGATTTATTTTACCTTTTTATTATTTATTTTACCTTTTATTTTTTATTTTTACACTGTTCTTAAAAAAAAAAAAAATGTGTCACTTTTATTCCTATTACAAGGAATGTAAACATCCAAAACATCCATTGTAATAGAAAAAAACATGACAGGACCTCTTAAATATGAGATCTGGGGTCAAAGACCTCCTATTTACACTAAAGGGCAGTTAAAAAAATATATTATTTAATATATTTTCACTTTATTTTATATATATCACTTGTCTCCATACCCAGCAAGGGAAAACATCCGGTCGCATCCGCTGCTGCCGATGGCTTCTGTAAGTGGCGGAGGGCACCGGAGCCTGTCAGGAGGGGGGCCCCTCTCCCACCGCTGATAAAAGTGATCTCACGCCGAATCCGCCGCAGAGACAAATATTATCGGAAAGCAGATCACCGGCCGAAGAAGAGGATACCAGGGTTATGGCAGTTATCTGCTGTCATAACAATGATATTCCTCTTCAAACTTCGGTCTGCAAGGGGTTAAAGCTGAACTCCAACTTTCTTTTCGTTAGAACTGAATGGAATGCTGTCACAGCATAGATCATACCTCTGTACCCTGCTGCTCTGTTGTCTGCAGATCCCCTGATATTCTGGGTTTAGTTGTGGCTTTTCTATCATGTGACACTCTGTGATTCCTACCGACAGACTCTGTTCCTTCCACGGCCACTTCCTGTAGCCCCTGGAGTCTGTAACACACCCCTCTGTAGTCTTTCAAACTCTGTAAATGATGTAACTTTCTTCACATGGCTTGTGCTCACTATTTTTTGGGGGGTGGCACAACCAACACCCCCCCCCCAGGAGAAAGACAGTGAGTCCTCCACCAGCAATCACACACCACCGACCACGGGAGACACAGGCGGCGATCAGTCACCCCCCCAGGGAGACATGCAACACCGATAAGTCACCCCCCCCCCCATGCAGGAGACACAGGCAATGGGCGATCAGTTACCCTTCCCATGGGAGACACAGGCGACGATGATCAGTCAACCCCCACGTGGGAGTCACAGGTGATGGCGATCAGTCACCCCCACCATGGGAGACAAAGGCGACGGCGATAAGTCACCCCCCTGTGCGGGAGACACAGGCAATGGCGATCAGTCACCCCCCCAGGGAGACATACGGCGCCGATCAGTCACCCCCCCACGTGGGAGTCACAGGCGATGGCGATCAGTCATCCCCCCATGTGCAGGAGACACAGGCAATTGCGATCAGTCACCCCCCCATGTGGGAGTCATAGGCGATGGCGATCAGTCACCCCCACCGTGGGAGACAAATGCAACGGCGATCAGTCACCCCCTGTGTAGGAGACACAGGCAATGGCGATCAGTCACCCCCCCAGGGAGACATACGGTGCCCATCAGTCACCCCCCCACGTGGGAGTCACAGGTGATGGCGATCAGTCACCCCCCCATGGGAGACACAGGCAATTGCGATCAGTCACCCCCCCACGTGGGAGTCAGAGGTGACGGCGATCAGTCACCCCCACCATGGGAGACACAGGTGACGGCGACCAGTCACCTCCCTGTGTGGGAGACACAGGCAATGGCGATCAGTCACCCCCCCAGGGAGACATACGGCGCCGATCAGTCATCCCCCCATGTGGGAGTGACAGGCGATGGTGATCAGTCACCCCCCCCAGGGAGACATGTGGTGCCAATCAGTCATCCCCCCATGCGGGAGACACAGACGACAGCAATCAGTCATCCCCCAGTGGGAGAGACACAGGTGAAGGCGATCAGTCACCCTCCTCAGGGAGACATACGGCGCTGATCAGTCACCCCCCCGTTTGAGACACAGGCGACGGTGATCATTCACCCCCCCGTTTGAGACACAGGCGACAGTGATCATTCACCCCTCTGCGGGAGACACAGGCAATGGCGATCAATCTCCCCCCCAGGGAGACATGCAGTGCCAATCAGTCACCCCCCCACGCTGGAGGCACAGGCAACAAAAATCAGGCCCCCCCCCCCGTGGGAGACACAGGTGATGGCGATCAGTCACACCCCCAGGGAGACATACAGCAGCGATCAGTCCCCCCCATGGGAGACATTTGGTGGTGCTCACCCCCTCCCTCCCACGGGAGACAAACAGTGGCGGTCACCCCAGAGGCTGACTTACCTTGTGAGGCATGGAGGCCGGCGAGCAAATGGACATTCTCCTTCCAGCCGAATGGAAACCAGAAGTGTGTCCTGAAACAGGATTGGCCAGGGAGTCCTAATTCTCCCTGGCCAATAGGGGCTGATTGGCCGGGAGGAGAATGAGGAAGAATAGCGAATATTCATTCGCTAGTGTCATGCAACTGGGTGGGATTGGAGCGCAGTGCTCTGCACCCCGAGCCCATCCTGATTTGAGCCTATTAGAGCCTCTGGCTCTAATCACGTGCTTCAAAAATATACACCCCCACCACTGGAATCCATGCGACCAGCACCCTGTATGTAGATCAGGGGGCCGGAAGTATGGATGGGAGGGTGGCGCCCCTGCACCCCTTATGGAGCAGCCACCACTGATGGTGGGTGGGATTGAATACATCATAATTAGCATTCAATCCCACCCAGTCACACCTACAGGAAGAAACCAAACCTCCCAAGTCCAAATATTTTTATTTTTGGTCATTTATGTTTTTTCACCTGGGTGTTTTTATTTTTTGTGAGGTCACTGGATGGAGATTCGGGGGGGGGGGGGGGGGGTGAATGGGGACTGATAGGTAGAACCAGTGAGGTAGCCATATATGGGCCCTCCTGCTACTCCCCTCTTAACCAATACTGCACTGCATTTTTGTGACATTGGGACCTTTTTCCTTTTTCTTTTTTCTTCACTCACTGAGATAGTATAGAGCAGTTGGGTTTGAATAGATGGGAAGGAGGGATGGGCAAGGGAACACGGTTAGGGTAGAATTGGAGTGGCAGCCATAGGCATATAAATAATAACTAACTAATAATAAGTTAAATATTACTAACTATAAATTATATGTATTGGAATTTCCTTTTTAAATTTGTCTGTTAAAGAATGTAACGAATATGAATTTATCCGAAGTTCCGAAATATCCGAATGCCATATTTAAACGAATGGATCGGAACGAATTAATAATAATAAATAACCATAATAATAATAATAAAACGTTTTTATTATTATTATTATGGTTATTTATTATTATTAATTCGTTCCGATCCATTCGTTTAGATATGGCATTCGGATAATTCGTAACTTCGGATAAATTCATATTCGTTACATTCTCTAACAGCCAAATTTAAAAAGGAAATTCCAATACATATAATTTATAGTTAGTAATAGTTAAGTTATTATTTTAAATTTTAAAAATAAATTTTATAAATTGTATTTAATATTTTATATAATATTATAATATAATAATAATTTTATATAATATTTCATATAATATTTTTAAAATTTTAAAAATATTTATTATTATTAATTCGTTCCGATCCATTATTATTATAATTTATTATTAATTTGTTCCATTCCATTTGTTTGGATGCGGCATTCTTTATTTCGGATAATTCATAACTTTGGATAAATTCATATTCATTACGTTCACTAACAGACAAATTTGAAAAGAAATTCCAATACCTATAATTTAATAGTTAGTTATTATTAGTTAGTTAGTTATTCTTTTGAATTTTCAGAATTTATTTCTTATTTTCGGATTTATGAATATCGAAATTTTCCAAATTTTCCAAATTTTCGAATTTCCAAATTGTGATCATAATAAATGACCTGGAAAACGAGAAAAAAAACAAAGAAATGGGTGGCCTTACATAATGATGTGAATTAAATAATAACAAATGCAAAATGTGCCATCATCCAGATTTAGGGTCCCCAACCGAGACCCACCAAAGGAAAAGAGCGCTTGGACTATCTCGGTACAAATAAAAATTATTTTGTATATGAACGAATATATAGACAATCATAACATTTAGGTAATTTATTGATACAAACAAGAAAAAACTGTTTTTAAAAATACAGACGATGTAGTATTTCGACTAGTTTCCCAGTTGGACCGCTTTTTCAAGAAATACAGAGGATACATCTGGAAAATATATATAAAGAACATTTAACCTCGCCGCGGGAGGCCTGGCCGGGTAGCCTCTATGCCCTTCTGGCACTGATGAATGGGTAAGCAGCTACCTATCATATTATGTATATCCCTTTTTTTTCCCCCAAACAACATTAGAATTGTATTATTTATGTCTTTTTACTATAAATGTTTTTAATATATATTTTCCAGATGTATCCTTTGTATTTCCTGATGAAGCGGTCCAACCACAAAACTAGTCGAAATACTACATCATCTGTAATTTTAAAAACGTTTTTTTTCTTGTTTGTATCAATAAATTACCTAAATTTTATGCTTGTCTATATATTCGTTCATATACAAAATAATTTTTATTTGTACCGAGATAGTCCAAGTGCTCTTTGGTGGGTCTCGGTTGGGGACCAGACTGCCAAATCTCTATCCTGAGAAAAAAACAAAAACGAATGAAACGAAAACAAACTATTTTTTTTCGGCAGTGCCAATATCTACCCCTTAATCAGTAATATCAAATATTTCACAAGTTTTGGGGGTATTTTATGTTTTTTCACTGTTAATTCATTGGGGTGTTCTTATTTTTTGTGAGGACATGGGTTGGAAATCTAGAGGGGGTTAATGGGGACATGTCCCCGCTGACATCCGTCCCTCCATAGAGGTCTATGGAGCGTCCGTTCAGGTCCGCCTAAAAAACTGACAGGCGACCTGAACGGACAGTCCGTGTGAAGGAGGCCTTAGTCTGGTAGGCCCCACGTCATGATGGCAATGAACTGCGAGGAGGAGGGAGCCTGAACCCCTAGTGCTCATAATCTACAGTAGACTCCTTGTGGGTGAGTGGGTCCCAAAACATGGCTGAATTGCCCATATGTGCTCCTCCAGGGACCCAGTTGCAAAGCTCCCAACTGTCCCTGATTTGGAGGGACTGTCCCTGATTTGGAGCAATGTCCCTCTGCCCCTCTTTCCTCCTCATTCATCCCTCATTTTGGTCTGATCTATATAGTTGTATATATAATACACTTTTTTTCTTTCAAAAAGTGTTTCCCAGTGCTAAACCTTTCATCCAAATTCTATATTACTGCATTTGTAAATTCCAAAAGCCAATATAAAGGAATAGTAGTGGTAAAAAAAAGCACTTGTGGGTTTAACCAATCTTGTTTTTTTTTGGACAATTCTCCTTTAAGGGGGCGTCACAAAGGGGTGTGTCCTACTCCAATATACTTTTGCTGATAGGTGTACCTCATTCCCAGCTCAAAAAGTTGGCAGGTATGCCAGTTGATATGCACAAACCAATCAATATACGCTTATTGGGATTTTTTTTTTACCAAAAATATGTAGCAAAATACATATTGGCCTAAATCGATAAAGAAATTTGTTTTTTGGGAAAAAAAAAAATATTGGATATGTTTTATAGCAACAAGGATATGTTTTATAGCAGAAAGTAAAAAATAATAAGTAATAAGTAATAATATATATATTATATATATATATATATATATATATATATATATATATGTATATGTATGTATGTATATATATATTTATATATATATATATATATATATATATATATATATATTTTTTTTTTTTTTTTTTTTTTTTTTTTTTTTTTTCAAAATTATCTGTCCCTTTTTTTTTGTTTATAGCAAAAAAAATAAAAACGAATGAAGTGATCAAATACCCCCCAAGAAAAGCTCTTTTTGTGGGAAGAAGAGGAAAAACATTTGTTTGGGCACAGCGTAGCACGACCGTGCAATTGTCAGTTAAGGCAACGCAGTGCCGTATCACAAAAGATGGCCTGGTCGTGAAGGGGGGGGGGGGGGGGGGGGTTAAAGTGGTTAAAAAATTGCTGCTTAGTGTCCTCCGTAATACAGAAGGGAGCTTAGACATAGAGATTGTATCACTCCTCAATATTCCTGGCATTAGAATTTGGGTAATATCTCAGCTCCAGTACTATTATATAAAAAAAAAAACCCTACAAGCGAGCAGCAATAATTAGACCAAATTGTTAAAGTGTATTCCAGGAAACCAAAAACACCCCCTTATTGAAGATGAGATTTTTTATTTATTTTTTTTTATTTCATAAAAGCTAGGAATGAATATTACATTTAGTAAATCTAGTTCCCTTTTCACTTCACCAATCATTATTTTACGAGCATAACTGGTGATTAAATGGCATTGATGTAAGAGACATTAAGAAAGAAGGTCTGCCTGAAGTCTATGCGCTGGACACTGAGCTCGACTGGAGCGTGCCAGCATCAGCATGGCTCCACATTTAATTAGGTTTACGGATTTTACTGGCCATTTTAATATCGATCGACATTAAAAACATTGCAATGCAGCAGACAGTGATCTACCAAAAGTACAGAACGCGATAAATGAGTCACGGGGAGCTAGATGGAACAAATGTCATCACTGCTGCTCGCTGACATGCAGGGAATTTACCAACTAAGTCTTATTTTTTTATAATAATTGTATTCATTTTCTGAAAAGTAAAAATTATTGTAAAATGATCAGCCTCAATGTGAGAAAAATGACGTGTGTTACTGGGTAGGTTGACTGCTAAGCTCTGAACAGTTATCAAATTCCTGTTAGAAACCCTCAACAATTAAAGTCCAGCTGAAATAGTGCACCTTTTTATCTAAAAGACCTTTTATCTCCAGTCAAAATGCTGCTTTCTGCTGTCACACTGCAGTGGTCTGCGCTGGCAGAGCTGAGTAACAGCCACACCTTGCAGCAAAAGTGTCTTCACAAAGACTTTTCAGCCTCGTTTACACTTGTGGATGGGGAAGGGGGGGTTGGGGGCTTTAAAAACATGCACTTGAGCCACGTTTTTAAGCCCCCACCAACACCAACCCCCCCCCCCCCCTTTTTAGAAGGGGGAGTACACATGCCACAGTTGTGATGCTTTGCATCATGGTGAAGAAAAAACTATACCTGCTGTACCTTGCAGTAGTGCCCACCGAGCACGACCTATTCAACTGAATGGTGCCATGCTGCAAAAGCCTTAGTGGTGCAGAGTTTTAGGGGTTAAACCAAATGGTGAGGAGGTGACATAAGGTCTCCTCACTGACTGTCAAGCATCCTGTGAAAAGCAATCCAGTGTAATTATGCCCTTAGTGCAGGGATGAAGAAGGGGGCAAGTCTGACTAGATCCAGCATCAACTAGCCCTTTAATTCCCAGCCCGTCTGGTAGGCCCCACATCATGATGACGATGAGTACCCCAGCTGCAAGGAGGAGGGAACCCAAACCCCTAGTAATCTACAGTAGACTCCCTTGTGGGTGGGTCCCAAAACATGGCTGAATTGCCCACATGTGCTCCTCCAAGGACCCACCTGATACCTGAGGGCTTGTGGACCTTGTTAAGGCCTAACTCTAGGCCCAACATGGTCCACAAGCCTTCTAAGCACACTTCCTCTCTTTTACACTTGCAGGTAGGCTGTGCCTAAGACAAGGTGCACCCTATGCACATACTCACCATACTCCTGGTCTCCCGTCACTCTGTCTGGGAACACCGCCACCTGTGCTGGACCACAATGTCCAGCTTTCAGTACAAGCTGACTCTGATGCAAGAAGAATAGCAAAAGCTCACAGTTACCTTTGATCTCCCACACTGTCTGTGCCCACTAATATCCTTGGATAATTGGATGCCTCCTTCCAATATCTTTCAGACACCTCTCCAGCCCATAGCAAAAGACGCAGGAATAGGTGCAGGGCTGGCATGACAGGGTAACAGGGCCAGCTTGCCAATTGCCAATATTGGTCTGTGTAGAGGGGGTGGCCAGAATATTATGCATCATAGTTAGGAAGTGGTCAGTGTCCGGTGATCAGTCGCAGGTCACCAGATACAGAAACAGCTCCCACCTTCCTGCCCTGCTGTTTGTATTATATTATATTTGAAACATTTGGCATTGATTGTTGTATGTTATAGTGGTTGAAATCTTTGGAGGCCTTCTAAATTAAGACCAGTATGACATAGTGGGGATCCATCTTGGTATGGGATCCTCGAAAAGATGCCAGTTAACCAAGGTTTAACTGGGCATTTGGATATGGATATCAGCGTTGGAAGTTGAAGAATTGGTATCTCCCCGAGTCGGCCTGCTGCGACTGGGGACCTGGTGTGTCACGCTGGTACTATATAAATTTGGGGTCTTTCCAGTGCCTTCAAAGATCTACAACAAGGTTATGATTGATCTGAAAAAGTATTGTTTATAAATAATATGTTTATGGTTTATTGTTACTAAAATTTCCAGTACAGCCAAGTTTACTCCAAAAGGGTGTCGTCTGGTTATTTAAGATGTTAAACATAATAGTAGGGTACGTGTAAAGGTATCAGGCCAGCTTGCATCTGTCTTAGCATAGTCATGTGAAGTCTCCAGATCTGATCACTAAAAGAATTCCCTTGGTCAGCTCCAGCAGAATTCACTAGACTAGGCCCCCCAGTCAGCCAGCTGGGACCTCAATGAGCAGTAGAAAAGCACAGTTGGACTGCCCAGAAGGGCAAGCCCTTCAAGCTGGGAATCGCCTCCTGGACAAGAACCCCTTTGTTCCAAGCTTCAAACTATTTATGCTCTCGCCCAGCCACCACCCGGGCACCCATACTCAGGAATTGTGTAGGATAATTATTCATCTACTGATTTGACTCTTCCAGCCCACTACTTTTCAGAACCCTCCATAAAGTAGGGGGGAGCAGTCAAACCTGCATCCAGTGAGACACAGAATCACAAGCTGCTCAACTAATTACAGTAGAGCTAAGAACTAAATGACCCAACCTAGCACCTATCTAGGAGGGGGTTACATGGAACTGGCTTGCCAACCACTGCTAGGGGGCATTACATCCTGTTGACCCCTCCAACCAGCCATAATCTGCCTGAACTGCAAAGAGAAGCAGAGAGACCCAGTGATGATGGTACTGGGTGTAAAATAGGGTATGTAATGAATACGAAAAGGTTATTTTTATTCTCGTGTTGATGGGGGGGGCAAGGAGGAACCAGGTAAGGCAAAATATAACTTCAGCTTCAAATTTTTGCTCTAGGGTTTAGGTGCGTTTTATATATCCTTCACCTTATTCTTTGAAGGTTACACAAAACAATGTGTTACGGTCCACTGTAAACTCTGTCAGACTTCAGAGAGTTTGAATGCACAGTGGCAAATGAAAAATATGTGTTTGTGCGACTGTTCCAGCTGGCAAGCGTACAGGGGGAACATCAGCCAAAATAAGTCACCATTAAGTACAGAACAGCACACTCCTCTCTCCCTCTGCACATTGTTCCTCTGCGTGAACAAGCAAGGCACATGAAAATGATTCAGATGTTCTGAATATAGTAACACAACACTGAGCCAGGACCTCTGCAGCGGTATGCAAACTTGTGGAGGACTTTATAGTGAAGTGAGAAAGTTATCAAACTCATTTCAGAAGCGAGCGTCTGTCAATAGGATAATACTGTTAGCGCAGGTGTCCAAATAAACCACAGTTTGGCCACATTTTTTTCATAAACTGTTGAGATTTTGTATTCTTTGGTTCAATGGTGGTAAAGTACCTTTGGAAGATTTTTTGTTGTTGTATCATTTTTGCTATGTGCTGTCCAACTTCTCATTACTAATAAATTGCTGTTATTAATCAAAGTAGAATGCCAGCAAAAAATAACTAGTCTTCAAAATGCTCCCTTCCCCCTCCATACACCTATTCTGACTAACTTGCCTAAGAAAGATGGATATGCTTACCTATTTTCAAACCACTCTGGTGCAGTCATGTGATCTTCCCTGTGTCAGCCACCATTGGCTGCACTGGAGAGGAGAGAGCGCTCAACAATGACTGGAATGCTTGGGAGTGCTGATGCCACCCATAGGCTTACTATGGGCCATTCCTTGTTAGTGCTCCCTCTTCTCCACTGCAGCCACTGCAGATCACATAGCTAAACCAAAGTGGCCTGGAAATAGGTAAATGTATTAGTATTATACTCACAAAATCAAAATTGATCACATGGTACAGCATCAAAGTTCATTGCATTGCACACATCGTTCATTGCATAGTGCATCAAAATCTTGTGCAGGAGGTGAAGACCCAGTAGGCTAATGCGTTTTGAGGTTAAGCCTCTTCCTCAGAGCTACCAGTTGGTTTAACCTCGAAACTGAGATTTTGATGCACTATGGACTGAACAATGCTGTACCATGATGAGCTTTAACGCAATATAAGGCACGGAAATGGAGGCTGAAAGCCATAGGTGAAGGGCTGGGCATGACTAATGTTCGGGGGAAAGGAAGGAAGGGGTTAAGTGGAAAGGAAGAGAGAGAGGGGGTGGAGCGCAATAAAAGGAGGGGGATGAGCTGGAAAAAATCAAACGTGGGACGGAGAGGAAGAAGTTGTCCACCCACCCGCCCAACCGGGTTGTAGGTTTAAGATGTGTTTATGTGATGTGTTGTTTTCTTGTTGTTGGTCTGTGTTTATTTCTCTTTCAGGGATCGGTGATGCGGGTCGTCATAGCAGCTGTAACGGTGGGTCTTTTGGTCTTTGATGGGGCAGGAAAACTGATGTGATGGAAGTGTGGGGGGGGCTCATAGGTGGTATGTGCCCCCCTTTTTGGTGTATCCCAGCGGCAGGGTAGGCTGGAATACGGGGTTGGTGGCACTGCGGGAAAGAGGGTTGTCTCCGGGCTGATAAAAACGTCCGGAAGCCTGGTATGGTAAAGTTGTTGGTCCCGTAGTGTACTGGTGGAGAGTGTTAAGTAAAAGGTGGAATTCAGAGGTACTGTCAAAGACCAAAATGACTTGGAGGAAAATTGCCGTTGCTGAATAGTGTTGTATATAGTTAATAAAGTTATTTAAGTTTGGTTTGAATATTTGTTATTAAAGGCTGCTATGGCCATTTACACTCCAAACTCCGGTGTAGTCTATTTATTGGGAAAGGGGGGTCAAAGTAAGGAAAAGGGGGGCCAAAAGGGAAAAGGGGGGTATAAGGGGAGTGAGTTACATCCCGAATACATTGGTCATGTGATTTTGTGGTGTATAATACCACTTATTAACAATAAAATTATGGTTTTAGAATAATGAACTAGGTCGGGGCGCCCTTTCTTTCTTTTTCTTGTGGTTCTACAATTTTTAGACATGGCTTATCCTTGTTGAACCAAGAATAGCATATTCATCCTGAGCAGGCGCAAGAGAATTTGGGTTTTAACCTGGTTGCAGCAGGGCCCCATTCAGTTGATTGGGTCATGCTTGGTGGTACTGCACAAACACAACAGCGGAGATCGTTCTTGCTGTGCCATGATGCAAAGCATCATGACCATAGCATATGTACATCCTCAGAGGAGTAGTTGGTGGGGGGTGGCTCAACTCTATTTTTACCGCCTAAAAACCAAAAAGAAAAAGGCAGCCTAAACATCTTCGTGAGGACACTTGTGCTGGGAGGTGTGGTTGTTACTCATCTCTGCTATTACAGACCACAGCAGTGTGAAGGCAGAAATCAGTATTTTCATTGACGATAAAAGGTATTTTAGACAAAAAGGTGTCCTATTTCAGTTGGGCAATGACTATCGAGAGGTTCTGAGAAGAATTTGATAACAGTTGAGAGCTGAACAATAAAAACCAGCACCACCACGCCACGCAAAACCATGTGCATTGCATGCCATTGTGGAGCAGAGTTCCTCTATGATCCTCACCTGTACCTATTGAGCTTTGCTACTTCTACACAGAAAAACCAATGATCAGTTGAAGTAGCAAGACTTTAGTACCCTGTGTTAGAATTAGTGCCTCCAACTGCCAGTCCTCTGATTTAACGTAGCAGGCAAAGCATGTGATGCTTACCTACTAGCTGCTCCTAGGAGCATTTTGGGACCCCTATTGATCGAGTGAGCTCAAATATCACCAGAGGGTACAGTCCTGGACTTTTAGTGGGGCTGTGAACAGATGGATGTCATTTACTTGGGAGTCAAAATCTAGACTTGTTTTGACACCAAAAACTAAAGGAGAGAGGATTAGGGCATAGGACATTCAAAGATGATTAGCTCCACTACTTCTGGAAATCCACCTCCAGCAAAGTGGTGTGAGCCTAGGCCTTATTTAAAGAACACATGGGTGTCCTTTTTAGGCAGCGGGCCTATGAGAATGAAACCTCCAGTACACACTCTGCCCCAGATAGGAAAGCTCACAAGGTCACCCAAAATATTTAGATCGTTCCTCAACATGCACCACTGGCACTAAACATCCTATCAGTTGGCCAGGGGCCATATACATATTTATAACCCAACCTGGATGATGTTTCACTATTGCCAGAGACACCCCCCAGAAGCAGGAAGAAGCAAATGATAACGCTGGGCTTAGGTGAGACCAAATGAACACAGAGCCATTGTTTTAGCTTAGGCTAATTGATTTAAAGCGTCACTCCTGGTTAGGGCAGGGTGGCTACAAAGCAGCACCAGGCATTGTAGGGAAACTCAACTTTAACATCTCTTCTCCCCTTATTTTCTACGGCAGCAGAAACTTGGCAGACTGCTAGCCTTCTATAGTAAGTAACCTGCAGGTACAGTACTATAAACTGTTAAAAAGGACTGAAACCCAACTTCAGCATCTCTGTTGTGGTCTTTGAGGATGAATTACTTCAGAGTACACATAGCTAGAGAGATCAGTGATAGCTTGTTGTAAAGCTCTTTTACTGTTTGTTAGGAATATGCCCATAACTGGATAACAGGTGCACTTTAACAGCTCACAAACGAGCAAACAAAAGAAGTTCATTGTTAAGGTTTACAGTTACTCATTAAGGGCCACTTGAATGCAACCTCATAAGGTAGCTGTGAGCCTTTCGTTTAATTATCTGTAGATCAGTGCGTTCCTTTTCTTTGTATACACATTAGTCAGAGATCTGCTACTCCTAAGTCTATTTCTGAATCTGTTTATTCTTGGCACTAATATGATTACAGTTCTGTGTGTGATGTTTAGTACAGCCAAGATTCACAAAGAGCACATCTTTATACTAAACACTCCGCACGGGATCAGAGAGTGTAAGTGTCACTGTCTATTCTCTCCGCTTTGACAGAGCTCTGAGTCTGTTGTAAAAGGTAAGTAAGGTTCACATAAAAATTGGCCTTGCTGGGCTGGATCAGCCTCATGCATTCTGGTATTTGACAAAGATTTCAAGGAAATATGGGAATCATATTTGACTTAATGTAAGGACGTGTTCTGTCTGATGAAATAAAATGCAACCACAAATATTTAGTAGGCCATCCATACAACCCTTTGTACTTCTTGGTCAACGGCACAATACCAGATGTCACCACTAGATGGGGGTATCACAGATCTTTACACCAAAACACCCCTAGGCATTGTAGAAACAGTGACCACTTTGTTTATCACTTCCTGTTGCACTTTCAAGAAGTCAAAGTATCATTAATAAGCAAATATTTCAGGTTTTTATATACAAAGGTAATTATTGAAGTTACAAGCCTCATCAACCATGGCCCGTATTACAGGATCAATTATTATTCTCATATTTCCCATGCGTTTATTTTTTGTGGATATACCAGAGGTTTTGCCCCCCCTCCCGTCAGAAACAAGCTCACACATTGTTTAGCGCAATCCATTGGCCTATAGCCCTAAATTGGCGTTTCCACTGAGTTCCTTGGTCGCAAGTTATGCAGCGTATGGAGGCCATAAAACTTATGGAGAAAATACACCATACGGTTATGGATACTATGCATATATTAAATGCACAGTAAATGGATGACCTGGTCTACTTATTGATGGTCTTTAGTATTACAGGGAATACTAGTCACTCATGATTATATTTTTGGATCCTTCATGCCTCTATGATAATGTAGTTTTGGTTCCTCAGGTTTATGAGGCTAATATACACTAAATATTGTGTATTTTGTATTTTCTAGTGTTCGTTTAATTTTTTCTTTCCTTGGTGAGTGTTTTTGTTTTTTCTCTGTTCTGTTCATTTCCAAGATTGTATGAGGCCTTGTAAACTGTATGCTGATCAGAGACTATAGACGTTTGTAACCTTTGGATTTTTGGCCTCACTTCATGTAAATGTTTTTCTCTTTACAACTTCAATAAAAAGCATTTGTAATAAATATTCAAGTTACTTCTCAATCCACTTTCACATTTAACATGCTTTATGTACCATAATTTGATTATATATGATTCTAGCGTCTGGTGCAGCCTTTCTCAACCCTTGTACCACAAAGGAACCACTGGGATAAGATTCTTGGGGAACCCTTGCTAAAATCAATTATTTTGGGTCAATGTCTCTTACATTGGTAGTCGGTAGGAAGAACCCTACAGTGGTGGTAAGAATGAAACCCTTACTGACAATTAAAATGATGATTGCTGTCATGCTGCTGGCCTTGCCGAATGGCAATGACCCTTGGACTATGCAAGCATCATCAAATGGGAGGTCAATTAGCTACAGCTTAAGGAACCCCAGGCAACCTCTGGAGGAACCCTAGGGTTCCACAGAACTCTGGTTGAGATTGGCTGCTCCAGTGGTTATGTGTATTTCACTGCAATTACATGGTCTCGCTGGTCAACAACTGCTGAGATAAAATCTTAGACAATGTAAGAGTCAATTGTTTTTGTTAATTAGAAGAGCAATAAAATAAAACCCTTGTGTGGCACTACAGAGCAGGAAGCAGAGCCTAAATATGTAGTGAGCAATATGGCTGCCCAATGTACTTACATTATCTCACAAAAGTGAGTACACCCCTCACATTTTTGTAAATATTTTATTATATCTTTTCATGTGACAACACTGGAGAAATGACACTTTGCTACAATGTAAACTAGTAAGTGTACAGCTTGTATAACAGTGTAAATTTGCTGTCCCCTCAAAATAACTCAACACACGGCCATTAATGTCTAAACCGCTGGCAACAAAAGTGAGTACACTAGGGACCAAGAGATGCCTATGACAGCTTGATCAATGTGCTGGGAGTGTGCAGTGAGCGCGCTCTCAGCACAGGAACCTTGGTAGTCCTTGGATGCCTATGTGCAGCGTGGGCACCACTCTCTTTGCTGCCACACATGCATTACGTGGGTGGCAAGAGGTTAAGTAAAAAAAAAAAACACAAACCAGAAAACAATGTCCCTAATTATGTGAGATCTTTCTGTGCCCATAACTTTGCTGACTTCTCCCAAATCTTAAAATAAATGCCTGGATTAATACAATAATGCCAAAGGAAAACACCAAAGTATCTGGCTAATACTTCTTCCTCAAATCTAAATCTGGACAGCGTTGTGTCGCAACTCGGAGACCAGCGATGGACTGCATAAAACAAACAGCTTTATGATAAAAAAAAAAGGTCATGTGACACATATACTGAGCTGTATCCTCTATTTGTTCCTTTTTGATGTTTCCCCTTCCAGTCTAGACCAATAAAACTCAGCTGATCTTAGCTGGCCCAAATACGAAATGACTAAGAAGGCTTTGAAGTTATGAATGAAGTGACAAAAAAATCTGAAAAGAGCAATGCTGGTTTAAACCTTCTTTATGGTAAGTCGTAGAATACAATTCATACATTATCACTAGAGAACAGAAGAGGAAACGAGGTATGATCGCGATCCAACACATAAAAGCTTATAATCTATTAAGGAAATGAAAATAGGTCAAAGGGCATATAAAATGTTGAAGGCGAAGCCAAGATATACGAAATGCAAGAAACATTATACTATTATTATTTAGGATTTATATAGCGCCAACAGTTTTCATGGCGCTTCACAAAATTGTGACCGTACAGTTACAATACAATTCAAGAAAAGAGGGGTCAGAAGGCTCTGATTGTAAAAGCTTACAATCTAAAGGGAGGGGAAGTGGCAAAAAAAGGTAATAACTGTGTGGAGAGGAGCTGATGGAGAAGGCCAGTTGTTAGGTAGACGTGATATAGGCTTCCCTGAAAAAAAATTATTTTTATGGATCATCAAAAGGCAGATAAAGTAGAACAGTGGCCCAAAACCATGGCCCAGGGGCTGCATGTGGCCCTTTGCTTGCCTTTATCTGGGGCATTATTCCTCCCCTTGGGGCATCATTTCTCCGATTGATGCCAACAGTGAGGTTCTATTCCTTCCACTGACATCAACAATTGAGCACTATTCCTCCGACTAATAACCTTCCACTAATACCAACATCAGGGCACTATTATTTTCACTAAAACTAATGATGGGACATTTTCTACTACCACTGGCCACAGCCTGATCCTCTTAAAGTCTGGGGGACAGAAAACTGGCCCTTTGTGTAGAAAGTTTGGAGACCCCTGGAGTAAAAGATAGCTGTATAGATCGGGGTAGGGAGTTTCAGAGGATGAGAGAGGCTTTAGAGAAGTTCTGGAGGTAAGCTTTGGAGGAGGCAATAAGGGAAATAGATCAGAAGGTCTTGGGAGAAGCGAGGATGGCAGATTTGGTCATATTTTGAGATTTTATAGGTGATGTAGCTCAGGACGCAATTGTGAATGGTTAAAGAGTTTGTTGAGATATGACCATCACACCTATATGAGCTTGTTGAACATTCTATTCCAAAACCATGGACAGTATTGTATCGTTTGCAACTACAACAGCTTTCACACTTCTGGAAAGGTTTTCCACAAGCTTTTGGAGTGCCTGTGGGCATTTGTGCCCAATGAGCCAAAAGAGCATTTTTGTTAAATCAGGTATCAATATTGGATGAGAAGACCTGGCTCACAACTGACATTTCAAGTCATTCCAAAGGTGCTCTGTAGGGTGGAGGGCTCTGTGTAGGCCACTTGAGTTCCTCCACACCAAATTCATCAAACCATGGAGCTGACTTTGTACAGAGGCTTGTAGTGTGAACAGGACACATACAAAACAATTGTTTTCCTGTGTGTCCTAGAGCTGACTGGCCTTCCAGTGTGGGAAAGACGTTTTATTTATAGCCCAGTCTACCGCCCAGTCAACTGTGTGTACCCAACAATATTAAATGATATGTTCAGTTTGTGAAAAAGTGCACTTAAGCTTTTTGGGCCTCCTTCCCTGACCTAATTGATCCCACCCTCTCCTACACAGATGTATACCTATGGATTTGTGAGGCTCACAACCTCTGGGGGATATTTTGCATTCAGGACCACAAGTCATCGCTCTTCTGTACTATGTGAATAAAAAAAGTGGGTAGATTTGGCGCTATACCTTTAAATCAAAAATCAGAGATACTTTCCAAGCAGAAAGTATTACGTCCTTCCTATTAAGTGAAATGATGTGATAATCGTGATTAAATCTATCAGGGTGTATCAACCTCCTGAAATTATAACTTCCTCTCCGTCAAGGGAAAGGGAATGTGGAGACACTAATAGAATGTGAAGAAAAAAAATATATATTTTTTGCTATACGTGCCTGAGATCAGTATCTTATCAAATCAATAAGTGTGAACAATCAACGTACATATAATATATATAGTGGGTAATTCATCATACAAAAGTATAAAATCATGTGCAAGTGGAAAAAATATGTATATATACGTGGAAAATTAATAAAATAGGAAGATTATTGAAATAGTCCCAAAAATACGAATAAAGAAGAAAGTGACTTGTGCAGAGTGTCCTTAATTTTCACAGATGGACAAAATTCTCCCGGTGCGCTTTTCAATGCAAAATGATGTAATTGCCCTCACCAGAGATCCTACCCCTGCAGGGGTGTATTGGCCTTCACAGTGTAAGCCCCTGTGCCGCTCTATGGTGTTTTCCTGGGAGATACTTTTTCCATCCACTGGCGTTGTGACCTCGTTTATATGTTTAATGAGAAAGAAACATATCCATGGTGTAGTATGTAACCACAATAGCGTTTATTTGAATAAGAAAACGACTCCCATGTAGCAAGAAATAAAACTGCAATGCTTTTAAATCACCGCCGACTGCTGTAGTTTGCTGTGGAGAGTGTGCGTCGTATGGCCACTCCCTGCGCGTTTCGTCATTCAGACGTCATCTTCACATTCTATTAGTGTCTCCACATTCCCTTTCCCGTGATGGAGAGGAATTTATAATTTCAGGAGGTTGATACACCCTGACAGATTTAATCACGATTATCACATCATTTCTTTTAATAGGAAGGACGTAATACTTTCTGCTTGGAAAGCATCTCTGATTTTTAATTTAAAGGTATAGCGCCAAATCTACCCACTTTTCTTTTTCACATAGTACAGTCCACCTTGATTGGTCAGACTAATAAGGTAGAGGCAGCTTTTACCTAAAGGTTTTTTATTTAATATACAATCCATAGCGCAATCTCATTTTTATTCAGCATCGCTCTTCTGGCCACGCCTGCACAGTATAGCCACCTAGAAGTCTATCAGGCTCATCTACCTTCTCCTCCCAGCTGAGAGATGAAGGTAGACAAGCCTATGGATGGGGATGTGGTAGTATGGATGGTTGTGCCACTATAACAGGAAGCAAGGGAAAATATCCCCAATGAAGACACAAACAGACAAAAAACTGCAGAGTTAATCTAACTTTATGCCACTGTGTTTTGAACTAAATAAGTTGTATTCCTGAAGTTATACTTAAAGTGTTACTAAACCCACAATAGTAAAATGGCCACAATGGCGAATACAACAGCTGGCAGGGGAGAATCCCTAATCCACAGAGTTTAGTGTGGATAGAGGTCTAAAGCCCCGTACACACGATTGGACTTTCTGACGGGAAATTTTCGATGACAGGCTGTTGTCGGAAAATCCGACCGCGTGTGTGCTCCATCGGACAATTGTTGTCGGACCTTCCGCAAACAAATGTTGGCTAGCGGGTTTTCAAATTTTCTGCGGACAACTATGTTGGTGTCCCTTGTCAATTTTACTTTTTTTTTTAAATGTAATTGCCTACTCCCAAACTGTCAT
The DNA here is from genome assembly GCF_037356315.1 of Lithobates pipiens. NCBI lineage: Eukaryota > Metazoa > Chordata > Amphibia > Anura > Ranidae > Lithobates > Lithobates pipiens. Next base: position 559,727,760 of record NW_027507764.1, on the reverse strand, counting down.
TTGAAGTAAAACACATAGCCAAATACAGGGGCGGACTGACAGCTCATGGGGCCCCCGGGCAATAGGAGATTATGGGGCCCCCACGCAATCCGAGTTTATGGGCTACACAGTATACACACACACACACGCACACACACACACACACACACACACACAGTATACAATCACACAGTATACACATACATGTTCACACAGTATACACAGACATGTTTCTATTGGCTGAGAAGGTACTGGAGAGGTGGGGCAGCTATAATCTTGGGATTTTTAGACCGAAAGGATGTCAGTAAGGGACATTTCAGAGACATATGTAAAAAAAACACAGATTTTTACATACTGTCCCTGGTTTTACTGAGGCTGGCAACCCTGATGGGGCCGATAGGGGCTCGGGACCCTCGGGCAGTGCCCGAGTCGCCCAGTGGCCAATCCGCCGCTGGCCAAGTATTATTCTACACAATTTGTTTACTGTACATTTAAAAAAATTAAAAGAAATAAAATTAGACATGCTATCTGCCAATAGAACTTAACCAAAAAGTGCATTCTATGCATCCAAAAATATATAAAGTATAACAAATCAAATCATTATTCAAACAAAAAAATAATGTCAAAGCAATAACTCCAAGGCCAATAATATATAACACGTTATCGCCCCAGATTCCGCAACATGTATGGTTGACGAATGGCTGTTCAGAAACCAACTGAAAAGTGTGAAATGAAAAGCGTGAATCAACACTCACCAAATTTCTGCTAACATGAAATTAACAGAAAGATCCCAAAGGGTGGCACTAAAGAGCTGAATAACAACGTAGTACGTCACTACGTTTGTAATTGTTGGCCAACAACTGTGTGGCCGTGTGTATGCAGGACAAGTTTGGCCCAACGCCCCTTCGGACAAAATACCACGGTTTTGTTGGGCAACAATCCGATTGTGTGTACAAGGCATAATAGTTTTCTCTGCATGTATAGTTAGCTTTAATATTCTAACACTGTACTGTCTCCTTCCTGGCAAGTCTTGTCCAGCAATGCCCGCGGGTATTCATAGACATGAAATTGCCATGGCCAATTATGGTAATTATGATCTAGTTTGGATCCTGATGAAAAAAAAAAAAGATATAAATAAATATTTTAATTGTAAATTATTTTCGGTCATTGTAGCGTAAGCATTCTGCAAAGGCGATGGATAAGTTCCAGCTTTACATGGAAACAACCGGACAATACTATCATTTATGGCTGACTAATTTTAGCTGAGTCCATCTATTTTCTATTTTTTTCAGTCACGTTTCTTGTTATCCGTGTTACAGTTCACAGCTGTGAGAGCCCTCATGTAATCAGTCGGCAACTTCTGAAACTCAAATAAGCAAAGTGTGGCTCAATCATTAACCAAACTTTCTTTTCATGATCTCATTGACGGAGATTAGGTAGGTGAAAATAGAAGGTGTTCCATTATCTGCAAAGGATATTAACTCTGTCGGGTGAAAAAAGAATTCATGTGAAAAGACCTGGTGTTAACTGTTCCTTTTTATTTTCAAGCTCTCTTCTCTGTATAGGTAGGGCATAAAGGTGCAAGTGGCCTTCCCGGACACATTATTTCGACTGGACTGTGACCCTCCAACATAGGCGTGTGCACTGTGGTGCAGATTCTCCCTGCTGCCCCCCCCCCCCCCCCCACCCTGCTGGCTTCCCTTCCCTCTTCTTCCACTGGCTGCTGCTGCTGCGGGCACACAGGGGGATGTTATTTACCAGCCCCTTCCTTTTCTGAATGAACACAGTGAGTGATCTGCTCCTCCTCCCACTCCTACCCCTCTATGTCTGCCTACCCACCCTCCAATCCCTGGTGTGCTGTGCCTCAGGAGAGGGATGTGTGGGTGAAAATTTGAAGCCCCACAGCCAGCAGATACAGATGAAAGGTTCTTATTTCCTAATGAGTGAGCTCACCATCCACTGTCAGTGACTTGAGTATCTCCCTCCCTTCCTTCTCACTCCTGCCTCCAAGCAAATAAGTTCCCTAAGGCTGCCCTTAAAATTTCCACTCACCTTATTGCATTAGGTATGTGGAATTAAGCTGAGGTTGAGTGTGGAACGGGGGCAGACTGGACCGGTGGGCCGCTCTGATGCTTTGCAAAAAAGGCCAGTTTCCTGGCTGATTGCTTCTGCCAGAAGCGATCAGCCAGGAAACTGTTGGAAGGAGAGCTGGCTGGATCACATGGAGAGAGGATCTCCCACTGTAACACAGCTTGGATCTGAAATGCCAGCCTCTGTCAAACATAGTCCTGTCCCCAGCACTAGCTCCTATGATAGACAGCACACTGGTCCAATGGCGATCCAGGAGGCGGGGCTTTGTTTAACAGCGCCCGGCATTTCAGATCCAAGCTGTGCCACAGCAGGAGATCCTCTCTCTGTGTGATCCAGCCAGCTCTCCTCCCAATTCCTCCCTGTGATCCCCATGCAGTGATAGGCTGCATTGATGTGCACTGATGAGGCTGCACTGATGGGCACTGATAGACTGCATTGATGGACACTGATAAGCACTGATGAGGCTGCATGGATGAGCATTGAGGAGGCTATAATGATTGGCACGGATGAGCATTGATAGGCTGCATTGTTTGGCACTTATAGGCTGCACTGGTGGCCACTGATGAGGCTGCACTAATAAGCTGCAGTGATGGGGCTGCACTGCTAAGGCTGCACTGATGAGCATTGATAGGCTGCATTGATGGGCACTTATAGGCTGCACTCATGAGGCTGCACTGATGGCCACTGATGAGGCGGCACTGATGACAACTGATGAGGCTGCACTAATATGCTGCTCTGATGGCCACTAATTGGCTGCACCGATGGCCACTGATGAGGCTGCAATGATGGCCACTGATGAGGCGGCACTGATGACAACTGATTAGGCTGCACTAATATGCTGCACTGATGGGAACTAATTGGCTGCACCATTGGCCACTGAGGAGGCTGCACTGATGCCCACTGGTGAGGCAGCAATGATGGGCACTGATATGCTCCACTGATGGGCAATGACAGGCCTCATTGATGGGCACTGATGAGGCTGCACTGATAGGCACTGATAGGCTTCACTGGTGGGCACTGGTGAGGTTGCACTAATGGGTACTGATATGCTTTATGTTAATATTGTTAAAGTTGATGTTGTTAATATTTTTTTTTTTACTTTATCCTGCATAAAATATTTAATGATGTCATTTTATGAGATAATTTGGGAGGGAGTGTTTAGAGGCGAAATTTGGGGTGGGGCAGGGTAGGGGCTAGGTGGAGCAATTGGTGGTGAGTAACTCTTAAGGCCTGGCTAGTAGCTCAAGATTTGAAATTTTGAGCCCTGCAATGAGGTGGGGGGGGGGGGGCTCAAATGTAATGGGTGCTCTGCAGCTGGGAACTCTGATGTAAGTTGGGGCTTTGGTGAGTAGAAGAGTAGAAACCCCTGTAGCTTTTCCCATTACACCAGAGTCCACAGCTTTGGTTCAGGGCTAGCTTACTTTCCCCAGAGATAGGCTTTCATTTAACTTGAACTCCAGAAAAGAAAAACCTAAAAAGTGTTGGTTGGGGTTTTAGATTTAAGCTATATTCAGTACTTTATTTAATGTAGACTGTGCTGGACCACAGAAACATGAAGAAGACATTTTCCTCCTTACATTCAGTTTACTTTCACCTTCTGCTGATGTGCTGAATGTTGTGTGGCACTATATCCTCCACTCAGCAGAGGGAGAACAATAGCCAGAAAAGTGATTTGAAGTCCAGGAAGTATGTCATATTGTGGAGCTTATGGACCCTTTGCACTATAATTCCCAAGAGACACTGGGGCAAGGAGGAGTGGAGCTACTTTTCTGAGACAGTTTAGCTAGGCTCTCTCTCTTGGCACTGAGGGAACTGATGAGAGCACATCTGCTGCATACTGACCAAACTCCTGAGAGGCCAGACCAGATGAAACAACAAGGTAGCGCAGCACAGACTAATGCGATCGCATCTGCACAAATGTTGCAGGAAGATCAGAGCATCCTCTCCTCCATTGGCAGCCCCTAATCCATGCACCCAGCCCCTAATCTCCATGCGGGATGCCAGACACTTGGATATCAATGTTTTTTTTTTTCCTTTTTAAGCACATGATTAGAGCATGAGGCTCTAACTGGCTTAAAAAGGGTGGGCTTGGGGCACACAGCACTGCACTCCAAGCCCATCCACTTGTGTGACATTAGCGAAATAATATGTGCTAATGTCTCCCTGCTTCTCCTCCCGGCAAATCAGGAAGTGGGTCCTGATTGGCCAGGAGTCCTAAGACCCGATTGGCTAGGAGGAGAAGCAACCACCAGGACTCAGAAGGGGATGTAGGGGGAAAGCCGCCAAAGCTGCAACCTGGATGGGGTAAGTGCGGGGCTGGCAGGCGGCCTGGAGAGAAGCTGGCGAGAGAAGCAGCAATCGGGCAGTGCGATTGATCGAGCGACAGAGGGGGGGCAGGTTTGTTTGCTGCCCCCTCAAAAAAAATTGAGCACCAGCCATCACTGCTCTCATCTCTACTTCTCACCGCTAAAACAGCTGAGGCATTTTGTTGAGAGAAGGCACCCCCTTTCTAAAACAAGGTTTCACAGCCGCACCACGGATTGGTGAGAGGGCACTGCCCATTGACCATGCTAGAAGGGACTGAGTTACTTTGCTGCAATTTTACTGCACCTATATTGCATGCTGGTTTATCAAATATTATTATGATTAAGGGCATCAATGCTTCTTAAAGGGCCCCAACTGTAGCTGGCAGAAGAACAACATAAAAGACTGCCCCTCCCATGAAAACATCCTGCAAGTCCCCTTTGTTCCCTTCTCCTGTTTTCTTCTTTTATATGCACAGTACACATTCAGTTGGTCTAGGCCTAGCATATAATGTTTCTAAAATGCTTTGTGAAGCTGTCATTCTATAGAGTACTGTTTATAAGCTAGAATTTAACGTAGGGTGACTTTTGCTATGATATAGTGCCCTAAGCTGAATGTCCTTTAAATGCTCAAAAAACATTCCTGATTGTTGTCATCATTCTTTTGGTAGGAGATGACGACAATCACATCATCACATTGTACTGATAGAAATGAAATGATGGTAAACACTCAGCTTCCTGGCAATTGTATAAATCTGAATAGAACTCAAGGCTGTTTGTCCGCGGCACGCAGGAATTCCACGATTATCTCCGTATAAAACCAAAACAAAAAGAGAAAAATATTGACGGCGGTTGGCTCACTTATACTTATTGATGCATTACATAAAAGAACATAAAAACATTCCAGGCTCTCACAGACACAACAAGACTGCACATAAACAATTAGCATCAGAGACAAACATTGCGTTGTCATTGCCAAGTGGAAAACCTTTATAAGAACGGTACATGGTAACATAGTACTTGTTTGTATTTTTAGAAATGTAGCTATATATTTAGAACAACTCCAATCTAATAATAAAATAAAAAGGTACACCATTGGCCACGGCTTGTTGAAGGTGGGGGCATGCCTGGTGCTACCACTAGGTGAACTAGGCAACCGCCTATGGCGCAGCCACAGGTTGCTGTGGTGGGCTAAGCTCCCCAGATTTCAGTTGTGCCCCCCCAGGCTGGTCTTTCTTTAGATGCTGTGCCTGGCCACTGAGTGCCTTCCCCTATCCCCGCACTTACGGCTGGGACAAGGGGAGAACAGCCAGGAGCAGTGAAGTCTGCAACTGAGAAATGACAGTAGAGAGTTGAGAGGTGCGGGCTGTGCTCTCTTCTTCTGTCAGTGGAGCAATCCTCCATAAAGCAGATGACACAGGATCGTTCTTGCATCAGCCTGTGAAATGGAGGGGATATGTGCTATAGGTAGGAGGAAGGTTTGGGGAGGGAGAGGAGGTGGGGGGGGGGGATATGTGCTAAAAGGAGGGGAGGGGGTTTGAGTAAGGTGGGAGGATTTTATGCTGGGAAAAGGTAATTTGGAGGGGTTTTAGCTAGAGGAGGGATTTGGGGGAATTTGTCCTGGGGGGGTTGTGCTAGGAGGGAGAATTGGAAGGGGTTGTCCTGGGGGGTGGGGGATTATGCTAGGAGGGGGATTTGTGTGGGGAGGAAGCCAGGAAGGATTTGTGATGGGAAGGGCAATTTGGAGGGGGTTGTGCTAGTAAGGGGGATTTGTACTAGGGAGTGGGATTGGTGGGATTTATGCTAGAAGGGGGGATTTGGGGGAGAGGATTTGTGCTAGGGAAAACTTGAGGGGAAAGAGGATGTTTGCTAGGAGGGGTGAAGTAGAACTAGTGAAGTTATATTTCATATTTATTTAGGGGTGGGGGGCAAGTAGGTGGTCTTGCCTGGGGCACAAAAGAGTCTAGCCCTGGCCCTGGGTGGGGAGAGAGGCAGTGACAATTCTACTAAGGCTAATATACAGAAGATTTGATGCATACAATTTTTTGTGGCAGAGGATTCAGATGCCTGAATGCAGTCAGATATATCAGATGTATCTGATTTCATTGGCCACCTTAAGGGATATCTAAACCTCAAAACTAAATAATATTTTTTTGCAGTCCCACAACAAACTGTTTCTGAGGCCCACAGCAGCTTACTCCTGAGCCTTAGGACAACTTATTCCTGGACCTACAATGACCTGCTCCTGAACCCTACAACAACTTTCTCCTAAACCAACATGCAAAGACCTGCTTCTAAACCCCACAACGACCTATTCTTGAGCCCCACAATTACCTGCTCCTGAACCACATAACAGCCTGCTCCTGAGCCCTACAACAGTCTGCTCCTGAAACCTACAACAACCTGTTCCTGAACCCCATGACTACCTGCTTCAGAACCCCACAACGACCTCTTTCCTGAACCTGCAACAACCTGCTTCTGAGCCCCACAACAGCCTGCTCCTGAGCCCTACAACAGCCTGCTCCTGAGCCCTACAACAGTCTGCTCCTGAGCCCTACAACAGTCTGCTCCTGAGCCCTACAACAGTCTGCTCCTGAGCCCTACAACAGTCTGCTCCTGAGCCCTACAACAGTCTGCTCCTGAGCCCTACAACAGTCTGCTCCTGAGCCCTACAACAGTCTGCTCCTGAGCCCTACAACAGTCTGCTCCTGAGCCCTACAACAGTCTGCTCCTGGGCCCTACAACATCCTGCTTTTGTGAACACACAAAATGTGAAGCACACAAAAATTTGCACATGGTCCACCTCCGAAGAGAAAAGAACCCTGGCCCTGATCTTCAAGGATGCAAGACTCTTGACGGGGACTAGGGTACACGTGGGCCAATGAGCCCTAAACCAGATAGACCCTAGTCTTCATGGGACCAGCAAAGACAAGGTCCACCCAAGTACTAGGTGGGGCCTCCTCAAAGGTAGACCCCAAGGGAGGGGGAGAACCTAAACATATGACCATGTGCCCTCTCCCCAACAAGATTTTCAGGGCAAGCCAGAGGACCTACACCCTACTAATCAGGAGAGCGTAACGTGCATCATGCTGTGCATAAAAGTTCAAAGTACTTGTAAGTGCTTGGGGATGCAAGATATTGATGGGCCACAGGCATAGAAATGTTTCCGGTCTCAAGCAAATGTCCAGCCAAAATGGACAGTTGTGATAAAAAGTCTGCAAGGGTGCTGTGTGTTAATTGCCATACACAAACACTGTGAGTTGCCTCAAAGTTACTTATTCTGGCACCATTGGACTGCCACTTTAGAGGCATGAGCACTGTAGCTGCTCTTGGATTACTAATGGTTAAAGCGGTGTTTTAGCTGAAATTTTTTTTTTTTAAAGTCAGCAGCTAAAAAAAAAGTAGCTGCTGACTTTTAATAAGGAGACTTACCTTTCCAAGGCGCCTGCGATGTTGGCCACTGAGGCTGACATGTCCCTCGGCTCTCGGGTCCGAGCGCTGCCATCCTCACTAAGGGAAACAGGCAGTGGAGCCTTGCGGCTTCACTGGCCGTTTCCTACTGCGCAGGCGCGAGTCACACGCCGCTTTGTGAATGGGACGCTCTGTGTTAGGGAACACACAGTTCCCAGAACACAGCACGCCCCATTACCCAGAAAACAACATGACGAGGAGAGAAGATGAAGATCACCTAGGAGCAGGAAGAAGGCAGATTAGGAAGACTGCCTAGCAACAGGGATTTCTGACAAAGTAACATTTTTTTCTTTTTTCAAATGTTTTTTTTTTACATTTTTTTAAGAATATTAATGATCTTTTTTTTTTAAGGTGGCCCTCCACTTTAAATCCTGCCTGCACTCCAACCACCCTTGAAGGTCTATACCAGTCTTTCTCAAACTTTTTTACATGGAGTAACCCTTGGAATGACTTTTCTGTCTCAGGGAACCCCTCACTAATAACTGCTTTATCTACAGCTCACAATACATTAGCTTGATGGTGACTTGGAAAGTAACCCTGGTTGAGAAACACTGGTCTACCGTCTATATACAGTCTATAGACCTCCAAAGGTGCCTCTAACCTTTAGTAGTTTTTCTTCTTGTACTATCTTCACTATTTGGAAGAACTGCTGTTGACAGCAGCTTCTGTGTATCTCCTGTACATCCTTCTGGTATCAGAACAATTCCCTCAGCCTCCAAAGTTTATCTCCATGATCCCATCCTGTGTGCTGGATGTCTTCTCTTTGAAGGCAAATATTTGAAATGTCTTATCATATCGTTCCTGTATCTCCTGTACTCTAATTACACCGTAAACAAAGCAGATAATCTATAGTGCCCTCCACGCCCCCATACAGAGCAGAACATCTTGCATATCTTACAAACATTAAGCCGATTGATCCACTTCTCTTATGATAACCAAAAGGTCACATCATAAATTAAAAGCACAGCCATACTAAAAAAATTCATCAGTCAACTGACCTTTAAGGTTCATACAAACAGGCGGTGAAAATAAACAGTTCAGCCACATATTTACTATCCCCAACAGCATTTCTCAACCCTATTCAGTTGCAGCACCCTTTAAACGTATGAAAAATCTCGGATCACCCCGTCTAAAATGTAAAAAACATACATGTTACCCATCAATGGTAAACCTGAGCCAGGGACGATTCACACAACCACCTTGATGAAATCACCATGACCTTGTAGGACTTAGGCCCAGTAACCTAATGCCTACTACCCCATGCCCACATACCACCCTCCAAAACCCTCTTTACAAAAGACCCAACTAGGCTTTGGAGTAAATGGCCATCCGGCCTTATTTTATTAACAAATATAAACTTTAATAAATAACATAAATTAACATTACCAACACTTCAACTTTTAAACTGGTTCCTGGTTGGGTGGGGGAAATGCCCACCCACTGGTCACTGCTACCACCTATTTTAACTTCAACCTTATGCCTCCAGTCGGAATCCCCTGACTCGGAGGCGTTATCAAACCTAGCAGTGACCTACCCCTTTTTAACCCTTCCAGGTACCCCCTGTACCTGGAAGTACCATAAACCACTCCCATCACATGGATGGGTACAGCATGTTTTTACACATGTACTTCTCCGATCTCCTCTCCCAGCAACCCAAAGAGCTGCCTTACCACACAACTTCCCTTTTCCTAAACCCTACTTTAGGGCGGGTGGGTGGGAAACGCTTCCTCCTCCGCTCTGTGACTGCACTTCACTTCCCCTAACCATCTCACTTCCTTAGCCCAGGCTCCGCCCCCAGTTCCTCCCCTTTCCCTCTCTTAAAGTGTTTTTTTTAAACACTTAAAGCGGCAACTGTGCAGTCCAGCACAGTCATGCCGTCCCTGCACCTATTTCTTCTGGCATTTTGCTCCGGGACTCTCTTTATATCACAAGTCCCCCCTCCACATCACAGGTTCTCCCATCTCATCAAAACATCCCTTCAGTTCAGAGGTCCTCTCATCACATCAGAACCCCCTTCAGATCAGAGGTCTCCCCATCACATTAGAACCCCCTTCACATTAGAGGCCTCCCCTTCACATCAGAGGCCCCCATCACATCAGAGTTTGCCCACTATATCAGAAGCCCCTATACATGATAGCCACCCCTCCCATTCACACAGGCCTCTTCATAACAGAGCCCCCAGTCACACAGGCCCCTCTTTACATCAGAGCCTTACCTTTTGGCTCAAGCAGCACAACAGAGTTGGAAGTTCGAAAGGTGGCAGACTGAATGGTGACGGTCTTGTATGCCATCTGCCATGCATAAGAGTCATGTGTTGCCATGGTGCAGACGAGCCGGCCGCCTGCAACACAGCAATGAATGATGCCTGTGTCTCAGCCTCCAGCTTCCTTGGTTGTTATGGTGCAGGTGGCTAGCCTGCCTGCACCATGGCAACTTAAGACCCTGGTCCTAGACATGTGCATTTTGTTTCGTTCCGAATCAAAATTCGGACGAATTTTCATTATTCGGACATTCGGATGCATCTGAATTACCGAATTACAATGCTAATGAATTCAACCAAATTCGGACAAAATTCGAATCAAATTCGAAAAATGACATTTTGCAACCTGAATTTGGGGCCATGTATCTCGGGCCACATGTAGCTAGAAACCCCAAATTTGGTATGCAAACACAGTAGCACTAGCGCTAAAATATCTCCAAATTTGGGGTTTTTAGCACCAAGTGACCCCGAGATACGTGGCCCCAAAGTCGGGTCACAAAATGTCAAGCACTTTTCTGCAGCAGAGAATTACATTTTGTGACCCAAATTTGGGGCCACATATCTCGGGGTCACTTATAGCTAGAAACACCAAATTTGGTATGCAAACACAATAGTACTAGTACTACAACATCTCCAAATTTGGGGTTTCTAGCACCAAGTGACCCCCAGATACATGGCCCTAAAGTTAGGTCACAAAATATTTTCGAATCCGGTTGAAATAGTTTCGAATGCAGTTGAAATAATGTTCGAATCCGGTAGAAATATTTTCGAATTTGGTTTAAATATTTTCGAATGCGACCGATTTTTCGTATTCGGTAGAAAATGAAACGAAATCCGCAAACAAATCTAACTAATTTAAGAAATATAACTAAACGAAATTAATTAATTAACGAATTAAAATGAAACAAAACGAAACAATTTTTTTCCTTTTGCACATGTCTAACCAATCCAGGGAAAAATGGGTTCTGTGCTCACTGCACTCTAGGGGCACCCAGTTGGCATCCCAGGGTGCATTTAGCCATAAACTGGGCAGTTACATGTGGTTAGGGACAGATGAGTGACCCTGAACACAGACAGATGCGTCTGAGTTCAGACCTCTGTCCCTAACCACATGTAACCGCTGGTTGTGCGGATAAAAAGGGAACACGTTATACAAGCTGAGCAGTCGCGGCTGTTTACATACACCTGATATCCCAACAGCCAGAATCGATCTTGCTGCTGGAATCCGGTGTATGCATGTAATTACCCAGGTGAAAAAGGCCATACCCTAAAATAAAAATTTGAATATATTTTTGCCACTTTGCCACAACCAAACCGCAAGAATTAAATTTAGATCTGTACAGAAGCTTTGAATCATTTCTAATGCTCGCTGGTAGATTAAAGCGTAGATAAACCCAGATAGTTTCGGTATTGCAAGGTGTGCAAAATTCCTACCAAGTTTCGCATTTTTTGGCTGTGGATCAAAAAGACCATCAGCTGCTAAGTAGATATTTTATCGAGGAACATCTGTGATTACACGCTTGCTTTGCACTCTTGGAATTCTTTTAAGAAAATTACTGGATCTGTTGTTTTCCATCAGAAGATAATCTTTTCCTTTAAAGTGGAATTCTAGGCACACGGCTAAATACACAGAGGAGTTATAAATATAACATCTGTCTTACCTGCCAAAGGATTCGTTCTGTCCATCCAGACCTAAGATTGATACACAGCACAGCTCTTCTTTACAGGGGAGGGGAACTGATCTTTCTCTTTTGCACTTTCACTTTTACTTACAGGGCTCCAAGACGTGCTGGTAGGTTAACTGGCTTCTGTCCAAAATTGGCCCTAGTATATGAATGGGGGCCTTGGATCGCAGGCTCCTTGAGGGTGTAGGGACCGATATGAGTGTACAATGTACAGGGAGAGGGACAATTGTAGACACTCACTCAGGTTGAACTGGATGGACTGGTGTCTTTATTCAACCTTTCTATGTAACTGGCTCCTCCCCACCCCTATCCTGTGACTGGACAGTGAAAGGAGAAGCAGCACATTATTGAGTTCAGTCACTCCATTCTTTCTTCCAAAACAGAATGCTTCTTGCACTGCAGCTCAACTGAATAATTCCTCGTGTTGCTTCTCCCACTCCCAGTGGTGTGTGCAGGAGGCTTATAACAAGTCATGTTTAGGTATTTATACTACTATATTAAAAATGTGTAGCAATGTAGTTGACACTAGTAACAGACAATCCACCAATTCACCCCGCTGCCAGATGTCATACATCACTTGCAGAGACAATGAAAAGTCTTTTGCTGTTTTTTTTTTTTTTGTTTATTTGAGGGATTCAACTTGGTTGGGGAAAAGGGTATATGGAATGCCCATAGAATGTTTCAATTGCTATCATATTTTACAAATTACACACACTAGCACATAGTTTGAGCCAGAAGAGATGATGTGCATTAGTAATTGCTATCTTTCTCCTCCTGCGAATCCATGTAGACTGTTGCTCCTCCTCTGCTTAACTCCTGCAGACTATTGTTTCCAGGAATTCCTCAAAACTTCTTTCCTCCTGCACAAAACTTCTTTCCTCCAGTGAAGTAATGTCACATCTTCTTCTATTGAGCAAGAAGGACCCACTCTGTATGAGTCCTTAAGCCGGCTCTGGTTGCTCACTGCTACTAGGCCTGAGGCCTGCAGCACCTCTCCCTGGAGGTCTAGTAGTTTCAAAGCATTTCTATGGATGGTGGATTACTGTTCCCAGCCAGCCCAGCTTGCAAATCCTGTGCTTTCAGGCCACATCGATTTGATACAGATCTCGACAGTCTCTCCTCTGATCCAGGACTCCTCATCTTTCACCATGTAAATGATGAAGACTTTGCTAATGACCGTGTAGAAGCAAAGTTCCCTCACAGACTTCCTGGCACATCCAGCCCTCCACTGTGGTACACACACCGACCTTTCACTGCCCTGAGTTCTTGATGGAGAACTTGACTGGGCCATATGTTCTGACAGCTTCACCTGCCCCTCTGCTCCAGAAGTTCTTTATCACTGACTGTGTGACGATTGGTCAAGACATTGCCAATTACCATGTAGAGGCAAAGTTCCTTCACAGCTCTACCTGGGCCTCCTCCTGCGATCGGTGCACCCCCCTAGATGGGGGTGCCCTCCTGCTGCTGTCTAGTATTCCACCCTTCACTTCACTCAGCCCACATCTCCCCCCCCAGTGGCATGTTACCTCAGCTTATACAGGAGGCCTGCCCCCTGCCAATACCAATTGGGTATTGGTCAGGGCTCCCACATGAGCTGCCTGCCACTCCACTTCCAGGCCCAGCCCCTCTTCCAGAATATTCTCCCTGGAAGCAGGGTAGGCGCCTCAGAACTGGAGCACTGGTGGTCACACCCACTGCTACACTGACCACTCCCAGCCCCCAGATCAAACCAGAGAGACCTAGCTTTCAGCATAGGCCTGCCTAAATTTGCCTGTGCTGACAGTTCCTAGTAAAAAAAAAGCTATTATTAGCACCTACCTATTGGTAGAAGGTGCTATAAATGCATTTACTGATACAATAATGATTAAAGAACTGCAACAATTTGTGTCTTTTTGTTATCTGTCTGGAGTTCAAATTTAAGTTTTTTTTTTTTTTAAAAGCCCAATTCCGGCAAAGAAAAAAGAAACATGCCTGTACTGCATGGATCAACTACTCATTTTGTCTAGGGGAGAGGAGAAAGCTGTATACTCATCTGATCCACCACTCCACCAGCAAATGGCGCTCCCCCACGATTCAGCGTTGGACTGTTCCTGACGTCCTCACATCCAGAGCTGCTCTATGGACGTAATGACCAGGGATGAGTTTCGAGTTCGAGTCAAACGTATTATTTATAAGGAAATTGTTCACCTTTATTGGATGAATAGAGGAGGGTGTTGATCTATTTAGTTGTATTACTTGAGGGTAGGGATGAGCTTCGTGTTCGAGTCGAACGCATGTTCGACTCGAACATCGGTCGTTCGTGCGTTCGCCAAATTCCGAACGTTTGGGCCGTTCGCGGCAAAATTCGTGTGGCCCACAATGCATTGCGATGGCGCAATGCATTGCTGTCTCACGATTGGCCAAGCATGCACTGTGACCCCGCATGCTTGGCCAATCGCAGCGCCAGTAGCGAGGAGAGCAATGGTTGGCCACAGGCATCCTGCCTGTGGCCAATCATAGCTCAGGCTGTGTAGTGCACGCCCCACACTATATAAAGCTGCCTTTCAGGCGGCCTCGTGTAGTGTTTGTTAGCATCTGAAGCAGTGGGTGTTCTGTGTACCTTCAACACAGTTACACACCAATCGTTTTTGGCTGATTTACTATTTTGCTCTTGTGTAGTGGTTACTGTCTGTGCCCTGACCGCAGTATACACCACTATATTCACCTCACCTATATAGCTAGTGATCTATCTTTAATAATAGAGCTTGCAGTCAGTAGTGTTAGTGCGTGCTGTCTGCGTGCTCTGTACCCAGTACATACCACTATATACACCTACATAGCTGTTCTCTATTTGAGCCCGATTGTCATTTGCTGGAGTTATTGGAAGTTGTGTGTGCCTTCAGCACAGCACAGTATACATCTGTATATACCCCTTTAACTCTGCTGTTTTCTGGTTATTGTCTGCGTGCCCTGACCGCAGTATACACCGTGATATTCACCTCACCTATATAGCTAGTGGTCCATCTTTAACAATAGAGCTTGCAGTCAGTAGTGTCACTCAGGAGATAGTGCGTGCTGTGTGCCTGCTCTGTACCCAGTACATACCGCTATTATCCACCTACATAGCTGTTCTCTATTTGGGCCCGATTGGCATCTGCGGGAGTTATTGGAAGTTGTGTGTGCCTCCAGCACAGCACAGTATACATCTGTATATACCCCTTTAACTCTGCTGTTTTCTGGTTATTGTCTGCGTGCCCTGACCGCAGTATACACCGTGATATTCACCTCACCTATATAGCTAGTGGTCCATCTTTAACAATAGAGCTTGCAGTCAGTAGTGTCACTCAGGAGATAGTGCGTGCTGTGTGCCTGCTCTGTACCCAGTACATACCGCTATTATCCACCTACATAGCTGTTCTCTATTTGGGCCCGATTGGCATCTGCGGGAGTTATTGGAAGTTGTGTGTGCCTCCAGCACAGCACAGTATACATCTGTATATACCCCTTTAACTCTGCTGTTTTCTTGTTATTGTCTGCGTGCCCTGACCGCAGTATACACCCTGATATTCACCTCACCTATATAGCTAGTGGTCCATCTTTAACAATAGAGCTTGCAGTCAGTAGTGTCACTCAGGAGATAGTGCATGCTGTGTGCCTGCTCTGTACCCAGTACATACCGCTATTATCCACCTACATAGCTGTTCTCTATTTGGGCCCGATTGGCATCTGCGGGAGTTATTGGAAGTTGTGTGTGCCTCCAGCACAGCACAGTATACATCTGTATATACCCCTTTAACTCTGCTGTTTTCTTGTTATTGTCTGCGTGCCCTGACCGCAGTATACACCGTGATATTCACCTCACCTATATAGCTAGTGGTCCATCTTTAACAATAGAGCTTGCAGTCAGTAGTGTCACTCAGGAGATAGTGCGTGCTGTGTGCCTGCTCTGTACCCAGTACATACCGCTATTATCCACCTACATAGCTGTTCTCTATTTGGGCCCGATTGGCATCTGCGGGAGTTATTGGAAGTTGTGTGTGCCTCCAGCACAGCACAGTATACATCTGTATATACCCCTTTAACTCTGCTGTTCTATAAAAAAGGCATCTGCAGGAGTTAGTGGGTGTTGTGTGCCTCCAGCACAATATAAACTACCCAACTACTGTTTTACCCAACTCCCTTCAGGCCATTACCATGTCTGGAAGGCCAGCAAGGAGAGGCAGACAGGCGCGAGCCGATAAAAGAGGGCAAGCAGGCTCTGTGTCTAGAGACAACAGTGCTGGTCGTGGACGCGGTGCATTGTCATCAGCACGTGGCCATGGGACATGCTTGTCCTTCTTTTCTGCAGCTGGACATGTTGAACCGCAACATGCCAACGACTTGGTAGAGTGGATGACCAAGCCCTCTTCATCCTCCTCATCCTCTCTCACCCAGTCTCAGGGTAGTAGAAAAGCAGCTGCCAACACATCGTCGTCCCTCCTCTCAATGTCATCATCAGTGACTCCTTCCCTAGACCCACCACGTCCTCCTGAGGAGTCTCCTGAACTCTTTGAGCACAGTGTTGGGTACATGCTCCAGGAGGATGCCCAGTGTTTTGTGGGCTCTGATGATGACACTCAGCTAGAGGAAGGCAGTAGCGTGAGCACAGAGAGAGGGGATGCTCAAGAAGGACAGCAATCTGGCAGTCATGTTCCACAAGCTGCAGCATACTGCCAGGTTTGCTACAGCGATGAAGAGGGAGGGGATGATGAGGGCACTGACTCCACGTGGGTGCCTGGAAGGAGGGAGGAGGAGTAGGAGGAGGAGGAGGCACATGTCCAACGAGGCAGGATGCCCTCCGGGGGCCAGCTTAGGGGCAGCACACCGACTGAATCACACCGCAGAGCTCCGCCTGCGCAGAGCGCTTCCTCTGCGCAGAGCGCTTCCTCTGCGCGTTATTCTAAAAGTTCTTTGGTGTGGGCCTTTTTTGAGACGAGTGCATCAGATCGCACCGCTGCTATTTGCAACATATGTCTCAAGCGTATCTCACGTGGCCAAAACATCAGCCGCTTGGGCACCACATGCTTGACCAGACATATGTTGACCTGCCATGCAGCTCGTTGGCAAGCATACCTCAAAGACCCACACCAAAGAACAAAGCGGACCTCTCCTTGCTCCTCATCAGCTGGCATCTCCAACCCCACTAGATCTTCAGCCCTTTCTGAAACCTGCTCTGAGAGGAATGAAGGTGTAGAATTAGGTGTGTCACAGCCAAGTGCTTCCGGGAACTCTGCTAGTGGTACATCCACGTCCGATTATAGCAGACAAATGTCCCTGCCCCAGCTGCTGGACCGGCGGAAGAAATTTACTCCCAGCCATCCACATGCCCAGCGGTTGAATGCTAGCTTGGCTAAATTGCTAGCACTTCAACTGCTGCCTTTTCAGTTGGTAGACTCGGCCCCCTTCCGTGAGTTTGTACAATGTGCGGTTCCTCAGTGGCAGGTCCCCAAACGCCACTTTTTCTCACGGAAGGCGATTCCGGCTCTCTACCGGCATGTGGAAGGCAATGTCCTTGCCTCGCTGGACAGGGCGGTCAGCGGTAAGGTGCATATTACCGCTGACTCATGGTCCAGCAGGCATGGACAGGGACGTTACCTGTCTTTCACGGCCCATTGGGTCACTCTCCTGGCTGCTGGGAAGGATGCAGGACAAGGTGCAGTAGTGTTGGAGGTTGTTCCGCCACCACGCCTCCAAAATGCTACTATTGGTTGTGACACACCTCTCTCCTCCACCCCCTCCTCTTCTTCTTCCTCCATGGCCTCTTCCAGTGCTCTGTCCTCAGAACCAGCGGTGCTCCGTAGGCGTTGCAGGGGCTACGCAAGTACGCAGGCAAAACTATGCCATGCCGTGCTTGCGCTGGTTTGTTTGGGGGACAGGAGCCACACTGGGGCGGATGTTTTGTCAGCTCTGCAGGGGCAGGCCGAGAGGTGGTTGATGCCACGCCAGCTTAAGCCAGGAATGGTGGTTTGCGACAATGGCACCAACCTCCTCTCCGCCCTCCGACAGGGACAACTGACCCATGTGCCCTGTGTAGCTCACGTCCTTAACCTGGTGGTGCAGCGGTTCTTGGGCAGGTACCCCGGCTTACAGGATGTCCTGAAACAGGCCAGGAGAGTCTGTGTGCATTTCCGCCGATCATTTAATGCCTGTGCTCGGCTGGCTGAGCTCCAAAAGGAGTTGAACCTGCCCAAGAACCGCCTTATATGTGACATGCCCACCAGATGGAACTCAACATTGGCCATGCTGCAGCGGCTGCACACGCAGCAGAGGGCCATCAATGAGTACCTGTGCGACTACGGCACCAGGACAGGGTCAGGGGAGCTTGGTTTTTTCTCACCACGCCAGTGGGGCATGATCAGGGATGCATGCACTGTCCTGTCACCGTTTGAGGAGGCCACAAGGATGGTGAGCAGTGACAGTGCATGCATCAGTGACACTATACCTCTTGTCCACCTCTTGGAGCATACGCTGCGTGGAATAATGGACAGGGCACTTGAGGCAGAACAGAGGCAGGAAGAGGAGGACTTCCTTGCCTCTCAAGGCCCCCTTTATCCAGACAGTGTTCCTGCTGTGCCACCCATCACACAGGAAGAGGGTGAGGAGGAGGAAGAGGAGGAGGAGGATGATTGTGTCAGCATGGAGGTGGAGGCTGGCACTCAGCATCAGCAGCAGCAGTCTTATAGGGATGATTTACAGTCCCAAGAAACACGTGGACTTGTACGTGGCTGGGAGGAGGTAGCTGCGGATCATGTTGTCCTTAGTGACCCAGAGGACTCCGGACCGAATGCCTCAGCTAACCTACGCTGCATGGCCTCCCTGATCCTGCAAAGCCTGCGGAAGGATCCTCGTATTCTTCGGATCAAGGAGAGGGACCATTACTGGCTGGCCACTCTCCTTGATCCACGGTACAAGGGTAAGGTTGCCGACCTTATCTTGCCATCGCAGAGGGAGCAGAGGATGAGACATCTCCGGGAGGCCTTGCAGAAAGCTCTGTGCAACGCGTTCCCAGAGACTGGGAGGTCACAAACTCCTGGTCCTGGACAACGTGTTGCTGAGGCATCAGTCAGAAGGAGCGGTGGAGAAGGTGGCCGTCTGACTGATGCTTTCAGACAATTTTTTAGTCCGCAGCCCCAAGGTATGATTGGTTCCAGCACCCATCGCCAGCGTCTAATTTACATGGTGCAGGAATACCTAGGGGCAAGGTCAGACTTGGACACCTTTCCCACTGAAAATCCTCTGGCTTACTGGGTCTTGAGGATGGATCACTGGCCAGAGCTTGCACAGTATGCAATTGAGCTACTGGCCTGTCCTGCATCCAGCGTTCTTTCGGAACGCACCTTCAGTGCTGCTGGTGGCTTCGTTACCGATCACAGGGTGCGCCTGTCCACCGAATCAGTTGATCGACTGACCTTCATCAAGATGAATCAGTCTTGGATCACCCACAGCTACCAAGCACCTGAAGCTGATGTAACCGAATAATTTTTTTTGAAATACCACATCCCTTCAAGACTGCCTATGCTGATGCTGAGTGACTGTCCTGTTATGTTGATTGTCTATCCTCTTCCTCCTCCGCTGATATGTTGGAAGAACATTTTTGGTTCTGGGTGATGCCAGCAGCCCAATTTTTCTGCCCCTGTTTAACAGGGGCGTTTAAGTACAATTTTTGATGCAATGCTTTGCAGCAGGGCTAATTCCTGCAATAAAACTAGAGTATATGGCAGAGGTTGCAGTGTGATGGCACCAGTGCCTAAGGCCCAATTTTTCTGCCCCTGTTTAACAGGGACATGTAATTACAATTCTTGATATAATATTTCACAGGAGGGCCCCTTCCTGTGCCCACCCAGAGTAACTGTGAGGACTTATAGTGTTGTGGCACCAGCACCACAACCACCAAAGGTCAATTTTTCTACCACTGTTCAACAATGGCATGTAATTACAATTCTTGATATAATCGTTCACAGCAGGGCGCTCCAGCGCCCACCAAGAGTCACTTTGAGGGCTTACAATGTTGTTGCAAAACCAACACCTTGTTCCGCCATTTCTGCAGAGCATATAGGGCAGGCCCCTACTTTCAAACATCCAATTTACAAACATCTCCTACTTGCAAACGGAAGGAGACAACAGCAAGTGAGATGAAAAAAGATGGACGACAAAACAAATTATACAGGGGTGATAACCCTTCCCTATGTTTTCCAAAAAGCTTAAAAATATTTTTTTTGACTGGAGCTACACTTTAAAAATGTACCAGTTGAAAATTACAAACAGATTCAACTTAACACAACAAACCTACACAGTCCCTGTCTTGTTTGCACCGCCTGTATACTTCTGTTCTGAGTATATAGGGCCTGGGGGCCACACGCATTTCCTTTTTTTAATATGGGTACAGGGTTCCCCTTAATATGCGTACAAGACCCAAATAGGCTGGTAATGGGCAGGGAGGGCTACCCATGCCATTTTTCTGAATGATTTTCAACCATATTGCAGGAACCAGATATAACATTAAAACCGCAAGCAGTTTTAAATGGTGTTATTTCCGCTTAATGTCATTTTGTGCAGGGACTGTTCTAAACACGGGAAACACGTGGCACTTCACAGGCATACTACAGACACCCACCAGGCACCATATTTAAAGGAATATTTCACTTTTTTTTTTTCACTTTAATCGTCATTAAAATCAGTGCTCCCACCAAAACGGTAGTTTTTAAAACTTTTTTTTGCAGTGACCCATGTCCCCTGAGGCAGGAGGCAGGTCGCCAAACCCTTTTTAGGACACTATCTTGCATATTAGCCGTTAAAATTAGCACTTTCCAATTCGAACGTTCGAGTCCCATAGACTTCAATGGGGTTCTAACGTTCGTACCGAACGCGGGGGTCGTTCGCAAGTTCTGGTGCGAACCGAACCGGGGGGTGTTCGGCTCATCCCTACTTGAGGGTGTCACCTTGATTTTTTATTCAATATATTTTTATGTGCCACTGATTGTTATGCCAATATGGGAGAGTAATTTACACGAGTATGGGAGTGTGGATGTAGAGTTTGCTATTGGGGGATTTGACCATTGATATATATTTGCAAAAAAATGTTTTTGCGTTTTCACATGCATTATTAATATCACTAGTTGGTAGGATTTACAATATTATCAGCACTATCACATATATTTTATTACTATTCATCAGGGGGCTAGCGCTTCACTTATTTTATTTTCATACAAAGGGTTAAGTTGCACCTTAAAGAGGACCTGAGCTATGTTAATAAAATGCAAGCACAGCAGTCACCAGTATTGCCTGTAGACTCCCTGTGGCTGATCTTTTCCCCTGTACTGACATAGAATGCCTTGCTTTGAACCATATCTCTTTGTGGAGATGGCCATCTAGGTAGAAGGTTTTCCTTTCTTATGCCTCAACTGCTGCCTTTATGACCGGTGTTCTTATAACCAGTGGAGGAATATTTATTTATTACAGGTACTTATATAGCGCCTTCAATTTATGCAGCTCTTTACATATATTATACATTCACATCAGTCCCTGCCCTCAAAGAGCTTACAGTCTAAGGAAAATTGAAGAAATAGCAGAATAATTGTTGGGAAAATAGATCCAAGAATGAATGAAGCAGAAACAGGGAGATCCTTGCACTACAGGCCCCCAGGTACTCCTTCCTCTCCAGCAAAGAGAATAGTGTGAAGCAGAGTAGTGAAATCACCAAATCTCCTGAGACTAGCAGTTAGAGGCAGCCGTGCCTTAGATCTCACAATGCACTCTATGGCTCGATGCACTCTATGACTAAGCACCTGATGGAGTGAAATGCGTAAGTGGAGCAGGTAGAATTTCCCTGTATTGGATGACCTTAGTAAACATACTCTGGACTGTTATGAGGCTCCATTCTTTTTTGTTTGCCACTATTTTTGGTAGGTGATCAGTACCTCCCGTGGCTTTCTACCCCCTATTACAGGTGAGCTAAAATGTGGACCAGTAACATTGACATCCCTAGTCCCGTCCACTCAAAACTGATGCTAGATGAAATCTTATTGGTTGCTTGGAGTTACTGCACCTAACTTTTTACCAATATTTTAGCCAATGTCTTAAAGAGGATCTAAACCCATCAATTTAACAGTTTCAAAAAACAGTTATATTCCGGCACATATCGTGAATATAACCACCTGTCATAAGAGGTACCTCCCCCCTAATCTCTATGAGCCCAGCTCCTAATCTCCATGCAGGGCGCCGGACACATAGAGTTCTATGTTTTGTTTTGCGAAGCACATGATTAGAGCCAGAGGCTCTTATTGGTTTCCAAAAAGGGTGGGCTTGGGGCGCAGAGCACTGCACCATGAGCCTGCCCATTTGTGACAATAGCGAATCAACATTTGCTATTGCCTTTCTGCCTCTCCTGCCGACCAATCAAGACAGGAATCGGGTCCTGAGACAGGATTGGCCAGGAGGAACAGTGACCGGATTGGCTGGGTGGAGTAGTCGGGGAAGCCGCTCAGTACCTGGATGGGGTAAGTGCGGGAGCTGGCAGGCTTGCGAATTGGCGAGTGGGCATGCAAGCGGGGCTGGAACGTGGGCGAGCCGGGTTGGTGAGAGCGGGGATGGAGAAAAAAAAGAAGCATCAGCCACCACTGAATATAACTGTCCTGATGGCTGCCAAGATGGCAGCTTCCTTGGCTGAAAATGATAGGAGGGTTTAGTTCTGCTTATATATATATATATTGATGTTAGAACAAGTTCAACAAAGATGGGCAAACACAGACATTTATCAAACAATGAAGTGAACATAAACTTTAATTAAAGCTGGACATACTTTCCTAAAATAATGAGCACCATCTGCAGCCCTTTCCCCTGCACCAGTAACAGCTACCATATGCCTCCATTCATCCTAATCATATTAATTTGTATCATAGAGAGCAGCAAAAGTCAACTGTTCATCACGCATAACAGAACCCACTTTATCTTCTAACCAAATGTCATTCATCAGTTGAATCAGGGACTTTTTTCCAGATAAAAAAGATACAATTCTAATCTTTTGGTGTTAGAAAAAAACTACAACAAATGTGTAAGTGAATTTGTAACTGTCCTGAGAGGAAACCAAATTTTATAACAATTTATTTGACTGTAAAAAGGTGTTATCATTTGTATCTTGATCGTTTCCTGAATGACCATATTTGAACTTTTAGTATACGTGGGAGGAAAATAACCGCTAAATTAAAACCTCTGGTAAATGTGCTTTTAAAGTAGGTTCAATGTGACATTAATGTGTCATCAGAGTTTCGACAAGCATCCTTAAAAGAGAAGTGCAGGCATATAAAAAATAAACACACATACCTAGGGGGACACAGAATTTGTCTGATGCTGCATCTGGCCGCTATCACCTCTAAGACAGAGAACTGAGTGATCAAAGACCGCTGATTGCTCGTTTTTTGGTCTTCAGTTATTCAAGAGCGGGTGACTGTCAGTCCCTGGTCTCTGCTCTGTCCCTCCAGTGCTCACTGGAGTGCCGGGCTGTGGAGGGGGAGGGATCTGCTGGCTTGGGTTCTCAGCTGTGTGCCGAAAGGCATAGCTAGCTGCCAGTCAGGCATCTGGATGGATCCCGACATTAAAGTTGGGATCACTCCAGAGTCTGGACTGGCTGAGTGACGTCAGCCAACAGTGAGCTTTAGCCCGCTGTTGGCTGAATATGGGTCACAGGAGTGCAGAATGAAGTGCAGCCCTGTGATTCCCAGGAGAAGTAGGGCCAAAGCAGCTTTGCTCCTGCTTCTCCTTTAATTGAATTCTTAAAGAAGAGGTCCACCATAAAAAAAAAATACATAAAACCGCTCCTTTAAATACATTAAAAAACATTTGAAAAAATTTTTTTTTTCACTTACCAGAAATGCCTGTTGCTAGGCAGATCGTCCTAATCTGCCACTTCCTATTCCGCTGTGATCTTCAGTCTTCTCCACCTCGCTAGGGATGAGCCGAACACCCCCCGGTTCGGTTCGCACCAGAACTTTCGAACGGACCCCAAATTCGTACGAACTTTAGAACCCCATTGAAGTCTATGGGACTCGAACGTTCGAAATTAAAAGTGCTAATTTTACATATTAAACATAAAACATATTAAAATGCTGGAAAGCTCTGAATGGGGCTGGGTGTCATTGTGGGGAGGATAGGGATTGTGGAGTGTGTTAGGGGACTTTTTAGCAGACTTAAAGTGATACTAGAGTCTTGTTTTTTATTTTATTTTTTGTTTTTCTTTAAATAATAAACATGTTATACTTACCTGTTCTGTGCAGTGTTTTTTCACAGAGCAGCCCTGATCCTCCCCTTCTCAGGTCCCTCTTTGTCGCTCCTGGCCCCTCCCTCCTATTGAGTGCTCCCACAGCAAGCATCTTGGTATGGAGGCACATGAGCCAAGCCACAGCGCGGTGTGTCCATTCAGACACGGAGCCGTATGCCCGGCACGGCCCACCCTCTCTCGTCATTGGCTCACTGACTTTGATTAACAGCAATGGGAACCAGTGGATCTTCGCTGCTGTCTCAGCCAATTAGAAGGGAAAGCCGAGTCTCTCATGCAACACCGCTGGCTCAGGTAAGTATTAGGGGGGCTGCTGCACACAGAAGACTTTTTCTCTTAATATATAGACAGCATTAAGATAAAAAACCTTCTGCCTTTACAACCACTTTAATGGCCCAGTTAGGGGTGAGTTTTTTGGCGGGAATGGAGGACACTATGGGACTCTGCCGGAGTTTGGGGACACTGCGGAGTGCTGGGAGCTCTGCAGCAGGCTGTGTGGCACTGTGGGAGGCTGGGATGTACTAACGAAGGTTAGGAGGCACTGTGGAGACTAAGGGCTCCCAGGGGGCACTGTGGGTCCCAATGGTAGGTTGGGGGCCCCATGGGAACTGGGAGGCACTATTAAAAGGCTAAGGGAGCTGCAGGTGGCTGTAGAAAATAGTCTGTGGCCTGGCAGAGGGACACGACAGGTGGTGGAGAACCTCTCCTCTGCAGTATCTGCAGCTACATAACTTGTTCTAAAGCTTAGTTAGCTTGTATTAAGAATATGTAAGTGTTTGAATGTCCATAACCTGGCCATGGCTTCACTTTAAAGGGATTCTGTCACATAAGATAACATATTCCACCCTTTGGAGAATGCTAGATACTTGGGTGTCCTTCTGATCCTCTGTATTAATCGTAGCATTGGCCAAACAGAATCCTAAAATATTTTGACTAAGGCAAAGCTCTCACCTTCATGTATTACGGTATCTTTGGTGGCTTGGCCGGAGTTCTGCTTAACAAAGTTTCCGCGAATATAAACTTGACAAAGCTCCAGGTTATATGATTGCTGAGATTATTTACAAGTTACTTAGGGAGAAAAAGTCACCCAGGGAGCGAACAGTGAACATGTGTAAGGGGAACGATGCTCTCTGTTCCTTTCTCAGCGTTCCAGCCATGAAGTCTCTGACAGGGTCATTAGAGGTGAGCTGAAATTCTGTCCCGCAACTCTGTTCAGTACAAGAGACTAATGATTCATAATTCCGACCCAAATCCTCGCCCAAGTCGTGTTTTTCCAATCAACTTTTTTTTTTTCAGATCACAGTCTGTACCGGTCTAAGGGTTCAGCTTGTTTGTCAGAGGCTCTATGTTGTGTATACATTGCAAGCGTGAGACTATGGAATGCTATTGCTTAAACTGCAACAATATGTTAATTCAATGGGTCGCCTGAGAGCTTAGGGGGAAAGTGAAAAGCCTTCTGTTGACAGCAGTTTCAATCTATGTTAAAGGTACGCCAAGTCTTGGAAGATGTGCAGGGCAATGGAATTATTTATAGAAAACACTGCTTGGCTTATAAACATCCAGTGTTGTGTCTTTTCAATTGGGAGCCCCCGTTATGTTAAATGGGACCCCTGATATACATTCAGTTCAGCCTTTCATGGGCCTTGGAAGCTGCCCTTCTACAGGGCAAAAATAAATTGCCCATGCGTTTTCTCATGTAGTCTTGCTACATTTATGTGTCCGCCACCCAAACAGCATAACCAGCACTATACTGTTTGGCCCCTCCATACCGCCACTGGCCATTATGAAGCAGGGCAGTGATAACCCAGGTAGTTCTTGTAGAGCATCAATGTAGTCCCTTTAAAGCAATGGTCACCAACCTTATGGAGCTCAAGGACCACTAACCTCACAATTTTTTAATCCTGCAGACCACTAACATGAATTTTACATGCCTTATACACACAATTCATTCCATCAAAATTTTCTGGTGGCCCACCAGTGGTCCATGGGCCAGGTTGGTGACCGCTGATTTAAAGCAATAAAATTGTACCTGTAGAGCAAATAGGCGACCCCTGTACAGCACCAATATAATCTTTGTAGAGCACAAAGTTTGTACCTCTAAAGCACCAACATTGTCCTGAAAAGTACTGAAGATTCCCTTTAGAGTACCGAGGTAGTTCCTATAGAGCACAAAAGTAGTCTCTGTAGAGCACGAAAATAGTACCTATAGAACACTGAGGAAGTCCCTGTAGAGCACTGAGGAAGCCCCTGTAGAGCACTGAGGAAGTCCCCGTAGAGCACTGAGGAAGTACCTGTAAGGAAGCAAGGTAGTACCTGTAGATCATCAGTTAGTCCTTGTAGAGCACTGAGGTACTCCCTGTAGAGCATTGGGGTAGTCCTTATAGAGCACAGTGGCAGTAACAATAGAGCACCAACATAGTCCCAGTAGAGTACTGAGGAGTCAATTTAGAGTACTGAGGTATTTCCTTAAGAAAACTAAAGTAGTCCCTACAGAGCACAGAGGAAGACCCTGCAGACTAATGAGGTAGTCCCTGTAGAAATAGATTAGGTAATTCCTCTAAAGAAGCAAGGTACCCTCCATAAAGCACCAAAGCAGCCTGTGTAAAGCACTAAAGTAGCCACTGTAGAGCACTAAAGTTGTCCCTGTAAAGCTCAGAGGTGAAGCAGTACCTGTAGAGCACCAACATAGTGCCTGTGGATCATCAAAGTAGTCTGTGCAGAGCCCCTGTAGAGTACTAGGGTAGTCCCTCTAGAGCCCCAAGGTAGTCCTTGTAGAACACAATGCTAGTAACTCTAGAATTCCAACATAGTCCCTGAAGAATACAAAAGTATTCCCTATAGAGCACCAAAATAGTTCCTGTTGAGCACCAATGAAGACCTTGTAGAAAGATTAGGTAGTCCCAATAGAGAACTTAAGTAGTTCCTGTCGAGCAGCAAGATAGCCCCCCGTAGAGTGCCAAAGTGTAGAGCACTGAGGTAGCCCCTGTAGATCACCAAAGTAGTC
This sequence comes from Lithobates pipiens, assembly GCF_037356315.1. Taxonomy (NCBI): domain Eukaryota; kingdom Metazoa; phylum Chordata; class Amphibia; order Anura; family Ranidae; genus Lithobates; species Lithobates pipiens. The sequence goes on along the minus strand of NW_027507764.1, from coordinate 559,700,678 downwards.
CCTGTATATAATTGAAGCAGTTCTGGAAGAGCACTAAGGAAGTCCCTGTGTTCTGTACCTGTAGAGCACTGAGATAGTTCCGTAGGGTTCTGAGGTAGTCCCCATAGAGCCCCAAAGTAGTTCTTGAAGAGCACCGTCATAATCCCTGTAAAGTACTGAGATAGTCCTCATAGAGCATCGAAGTAGTCTTTGTAGGGCACCAAGGTAGTCCCTGTAAATCAATAAAGTAGTCCCTATATGACATTTAATTAAGGCTTGTAGAGCACGAAGGTAGTCATTGTAAAGCTACAATTAGGATAGTATTTGTCCGGGATTGTACTCTATTTTGAGGAAAGCCATGTGTCGTAGTGTGATCACCAGGACAGGAAGTGAAGGGAAATCTCAACAGACACACAGACAGCAATAAAAACATTGTACGGGCTTTCACCCATCACCACTCAAACTAAAGTTTTGACTATATTTTAAACTACCCTTTTTCATATAAATACACATCCAGACTTAATGTTTTAGACAATTTTTTTTTCTAGAATCACTCTTTCATTTTTCATTACACATTCAGCAAGTAGTTAAGTGATGCTATTATGAATACCACTGTCATTTTATTTCACCCTGTCCCAATTCTGCATAAAACATCATTAAATGGAAGCATACATTAATATTACCGTTTTAAAACTCTACCCTTCGGTGAAATACTTTAAAAAACACCAGGTATGATTTAACTTTTTTGGTTTGCAGCAAAGTCACTTTATGAAACATCCTTGAAGGTCTGTAATTTTAGTGTGATGGATTTTTAATAATATGTTTAAAAAAATTTTTTTTATCTAGAGAGACCTGGCATTAGAGAGTTCAGGAAGAATAATGATTTGAAAGACTTTGTCACAGTTTAGGAAAATCTCTAACTGCATGTGACATTTTTCTATGTTTTGTCTGTTTTTAAGAATATATAGAAGGATAAGGATAACACAAAGCCCATTAGAATGACTATTTCACACAACAAAAGGTCAGAGGCTAAAGCCAACAAGTTTCGTGGACTGAACCAGTCCCCTTTCATCAGGACTGTATAACAAAATTACATATAATAAAGCTTATTATAGATGACAGGCTCTATAACAGCTACTCTACGACCCATAGAAATTACTAGATAATAAAAAATGAGAAAATACACAAATGGACAAACATATGTATTGAGGATTAGATTCCAATTACAAATAAGATTCAACCATCGCATTTAAAGTCCAACAAGATTCGCCCTTTCAGCATACACAAACAACATAACAGATACACTACAGTTATAAAAAAATAAAAATAAAAAGATTTACCCACGTATTTAAAATCAATACAAGATTTACCTTTTCGGCTTCTGCATTCCACATAGGAAAAATCCTCAAAATGTAATAGCTGACTGCTGTGAATTACAGATGAACAAATGTCCGGTAAACACTCATTGTGCGAATCACACAATGAATTATTTTCATATAAATAGACTAATTAGGTGAGATTCCAACTGTTACAGTCCATTACTGCACAGGTATTAATGCATGTTGCATTAAAGCGTAACTCAGTTTAAGAACAAAAATGTAATCTATTGTAGATTACTAGTCCTTAGATACAATAGTTGCATCCATTAAAAAAAATTTTTTTAGGCTTTCATAGGAGATGCCCTTTAATCACCCTTCAACTTCAGTCTACTGCCGCGTACACACAACCAGACTTTCCAGAAGACTAGGTCCGACGGACTTCCCAACGGACTTCCGAAGGACTTTCCGAACGAACGGATTTGCCCACACATGACTGGACTTCCCGGCAGACTAGGTCCGCCGGTCTTCCTGACGGACTTTCGATGGAGTTACGACGGACTTCCAAATGAACAGACTTGCCCACACGTAGACTAAAGTCCGTTCATTTTGAACATGATGAGTTACAACAGGACTAGAAAAGGAAGTCAATCTTGCTGCTTTTATCGATGTGATTGACACCTTGCGAGCCCCGTCGCCTGGTATGGATTTTAAGGGGAACCCCCTACGCCGGAAAAAAACGCGTGGGGGTCCCCCCAAGGTCCATACCAGACCCTTACACGAGCACGCATCCTGGCTGGTCAGGAAAGGGGCTGGGACAAGCAAGTGCCCCCCCCCCCGAACCATACCAGGCCGAATGCCCTCAACATGGGGGGTGGGTGCTTTGGGGAAGCGGGGCGCCCTGCTGGCCCCCCCACCCCAAAGCACCTTGTCCCCATGTTGATGAGGACATAGGCCTCTTCCCGACAACCCTGGCTGTTGGTTGTCGGGGTTTGCGGGCGGGGGGCTTATTAGAATCCAGGAGCCCCCTTTAAAAAGAAGGCCCCCAGATCCCGGCCCCCACCCTATGTGAATAAGTATGAGGTACATCGTACCCCTACCCATTCACCTGGGGGGGAAAAAGTGTCAATAAAAAAACACACTAGACAGGTTTTTAAAGTAGTTTATTAGGCAGCACCGGGGGTCTCTTCCATTTTCGGTGGTCTTTTCCAACTCCTCCACTCTCTCCGGCCTCTTCTCCCGCTCTCTAGCCTTCTCTCACGGTCTCTGGTTCTTCTCCCACTCTCCGATTCTTCTCCCACTCTCCGATTCTTCTCCCGCTCTCCGATTCTTCTCCCTGGCTCCTCCGCTAACTTCTGCTCTTTTGCCGCTCTTTTGCTAGCGGTGGCTCAATCTCTTTCGCCATCTTCTTCCCTCTTCTCTTCTTCCGATGTTGACACAACGCTAGATAGATAGATACATAGATAGATACATATATTGATAAATAGATATCTAGCTAATCTGTGAGAGGCTAGAATTAGCGCCAAGAGCACAAGTCCCTGCCCTGCTTCTGTCCTGCAGGTCTCCCATAAGACCTGGCTACAGGGTTGAATGCTTCATCTCACCCAAGACTCTTTGAAGCCTCCAGACCCTGATCTTAAATGACCAAACCTGGAAAACACTGACAAGTCAGTCTTCTCCACTCAGAAACAATAATCCAGAGCCCCTCAAGCTCTAAGTTTGACAATCCTGTGTGCCTTTTGCCTGTACTCACAAAGGGGCATGGCCTATCAATGTCACAATATGTATGTCTCCCTGGCCAACCACTAGGCAGTTTATTGTCATTGATGCATGCTGGGGGAAGGTATGAAAATTTGGGGGACCTTGTGAATTTTCTTTTTTCCCTGGACTCCTGCCTTGAAATGTTTGTGTACTCCTATGCAAGGAATAGTGCCCCATCATTGGTATCAGTGGGAAAAATAATGCCCCACCGTTGGTATCAGTGAAAGAATAGTGAAAGAATAGTGCCCCATCATTGGTATCAGTAGAAGGAATTGTGCTCCATCATTGGTATCAGTGGGAGGCATAGTGCCCCATCATTGGTATCAATGGGAGGAATTGTGCTCCACCATTGGAATCAGTAGAAGGAATTGTGCTCCATCATTGGTATCAGTGGGAGGAATATTGCTCCATCATTGGTATCAGTGGGAAGAATAGTGCTCCATTGTTGGTATCATTAGGAGGAAATGTGCTCCATCATTGGTATCAGTGGGAAGAATAATGCCCCATCATTGGTATCATTAGGAGGAAATGTGCTCCATCATTGGTATCAGTGGAAAGAATAGTATCCCATCATTGATATCAGTGGGCGAAATAATGCCCCATCGTTGGTATCAGTTGGAAGGAATAGTGCTCCATCATTGGTAATAGTGGGAGGATAGTACCCCATCATTGGCATAATTGGTAAGAATAGTGCTCCATCACTGGTATCAGTGGTAGAATTATCAGCTCATAACAATGGGCGTAATAGTGCTCCAAGGGCCAGATAAAGGCAAGCAAAGGGCCATAGTTTAGAGACTACATTAACTGGTGCCCATCTGTTCACAACACCGTTAAAAGTGGGGGGGAGGGTGGCTCTACCCTGAGGTAAAACGTAAGGTCACTTGACCCCTGGGTGCACCTAAATGCTCTTAGGAGGTAGAGAAGTTGATAGATAGATAGATAGATAGATAGATAGATAGATAGATAGATAGATAGATAGATAGATAGATAGATAGATAGATAGATAGATAGATAGATAGATAGGGTTATCATTACTGGTATTTTACCAGTATGCCCAGTAAAAATGACTGTCCAAGGTGTGGGGTAAATACTGTATATTACTAGGAAGAAAAGCAAAAAAAAAAATATATATATATATATATATATATATATATATATACATATATAGTCCCTTCTAAGGATTTATTCTGATCATATGATAATAATAACAATAATTATCTACCTATCTATCTCTCCATCTATGTCACCACACACACACACACACACACAGGACACATTCTGAGCCATGTAGAGCACCAGATCTATGGGTATAATTTGAGGATTATATTTCTCACTCAGAGTTCCAAAATGGACTCGGAACTGGAAGGCGAGCCAGAGCTGCCTGAACACGAAATTAGCGAGGAAAAACATTGATTTATAACAAGAAATCCTTTTATCTGCAAACGACTGAGGTTACTTGGGCATCCAAAGGCAGCGACGTTTAAGTCAATATGAGGATTTTAACTGAAAAGGGATACGCTGTTTGAAAGCTCAGCAATTGTTGACATAATCTGTTATTTATAGGAAAATTATGGAAAGCAGAAAACACACATCGACGGCGTCCAAAACACTTTCCAATTTTCACAGCATTTAAAGGTGAATCGCCATTTTAATTGTTAAAGCCGAGCACAGTAATAAAATCAATAAATATCAATAGCATAATTCTGCTGATCTCCTATAGCCTCTTAGCAGCCTTCTCATGTTTGCTAAAGGTGACAACAGTGGACCATGCTTGCATAATGTACTGTATTTTTCAGACTATAAGACGCACTTTTTTCTCCCAGAAATATGTGGGAAAATGTGCCTGCGTCTTATGGTGCGAATATGCGATTGGCACCGCCCCCGCCGCGATCCGGAGCGCTCCACGTGCCTCGGCCTTAGGAAAGGACGCAGCTTCGGCCTAGCTCTGGAGCGGCGGCCATCTTGGTGCACCCTTCGGCCATTTACAATGTGATCACTCTGTCACATGTAAACAAACCGGCGTCATGACGCTGGTTCCTCTCTCCCCTCTGTGTACAGATCGGTACAGTGGAGGGGAGAGATCGGATGGCAGCAGCGCTGTGGGCTGCATCTGTAGTGCCCACAGCGCTGCTCTGTGACAAGTGCAGTCACAGCCATCCCTCCATACCCTGCCAATACTCTGCAATTCCCTGCCAATACTCTGCAGATCCTTGCCAATACTCTGCAATACTCTGCCATACCCTGCCAACAGGCCCGGATTGGCCATAGGACAAACCGGGCAATTGCCCAGTGGGTCGCGGCCACTGGGGCCGCCATGCTGCAAGTACAAATCGTGGACAAGGCTCTTTAAGCCCGCGCCGCTCATGCAGCCTCTCCGCGGCCGCCGAGCTGCCAGCTAAACTCAGCCCATCGGCGTCGGGAGGATGTAAACATAGAGGGGGCGGAGCTAAATGTGAAGCCAGCTTTACAGGGGGCGTGACTGTGAAGGGGAGGAGCCAGAGCAGACACCTGCTGCTGAGTCCTGGCAGAACACCGGAAAACAGTTAACGTGAGTTCCGCGCCGTGCTCTGCGCTCACCCCCTTATAACCTGGATAGGAGGAGCGGTGGGGGCGGCTGCATATAGAACAATCATTCACTCTATCTTCCTCCTGCAGTATCGGAATGCCTGCGAGAAGTAGAGGAGAAGCAGGAGACTGCAGGAGGAAGATGGAGAGAATGATTGTTCTATATGCAGCCACCCCCACCTCTCCTCCTATCCTGCTTATTACTGCTGCCCCCCCCCCCCGGGCTCTCTACACCATCCATACTCTTTGCCTTCTCGTGCTCTCTGCCACCCCCCCCAGTGTGCTCCACCTCCCCCATGCCCTCTGCCACCCCCCCAGTGCAATCCACCTCACCCATGCCCTCTGCCACCCCCCCAGTGCGATCCACCTCCCCCATGCCCTCTGCCACTCCCCCAGTGCAATCCACCTCACCCATGCTCTCTGCCACCCCCCAGTGCAATCCACCTCACCCATGCCCTCTGCCACCCCCCCAGTGTGCTACACCTCCCCATGCCCTCTGGCACCCCCCCGGTGTGCTCCACCTCCCCCATGCTCTCTGCCACCCCCCAGTGCAATCTACCTCACCCATGCTCTCTGCTACCCCCCCAGTGCAATCCACCTCCCCCATGCCCTCTGCCACCCCCCGTGTGCTCCACCTCCCCCATGCTCTCCCCCACCCGCCAGTGCAATCCACCTCACCCATGCCCTCTGCCACCCCCCCAGTGCGCTCCACCTCCCCCATGCCCTCTGCCACCCCCCAGTGCGCTCCACCTCCCCCATGCTCTCTGCCACCCCCAGTGCAATCCACCCCCCCAGTGCAATCCACCTCACCCATGCCCTCTGCCACCCCCCCAGTGCGCTCCACCTCCCCCATGCCCTCTGCCACCCCCCAGTGTGCTCCACCTCCCCATAACCTCTGCCACCCCCCAGTGCAATCCACCTCCCCCATGCCCTCTGCCACCCCCGCCAGTGTGCTCCACCTCCCCATGCTCTCTGCCACCCCCCCATGCAATCCACCTCAACCATGCCCTCTGCTACCCCCCCAGTGCGCTCTACCTCCCCATGCTCTCCACCGCTCCCTCCCTGTTTTCTCCACCACCCTCCCTGTGCTCTCCACCTACCCAATGCTCTCCGCCACCCTCCCTGTGCTCGCCACCTTCCCCCATGCTCTCCACCACCCTCCCTGTGCCCTCCACCTCCCCCTATGCTCTTTGCTGCCTCCCTGCGCTCTCCATTTCCCCCGATGCTCTCCACCAGCCCCCTGTGCTCTCCACCTCCCCCCATGCTCTCTGCCGCCCTCCCTGCACTCTCCACCTCCCCCCATGCTCTCCGCCGCCCTCCCTGCACTCTCCACCTCCCCCCATGCTCTCCACCATCCTCCCTGTGCTCTCCATCATCCTTGCTGTCCTCTCCACCTCCCCCCATGCTCTCCGCTGCCCCTTGTGCTCTTCTCTTCCTCCCTGTGCTCTTGCCCCACCCCATGTTCTCAAGGTTCTTCCCTGTGCTCTCCATCCCCCCATGCTCTTTCCTGGTCCCACCTCACCCCCCCCCCCACACCTTTGCTGGGTTCCCCCCTCCCCTCTCTCAGGGGATTTGACAGGGTGGAGAGTGGGGAAGGGGCCGGTTAACATGTCATGGGCTGCTCAATCCAAAATGCCCAGGCCTATTTTTTTTCCCAGTCCGGGCTTGCCTGCCAATATGCTGAAATTCCCTGCCAATACTCTGCAATACGCTGCCAATGCTCTGTCATACCCTGCCAATACTCTGCCAATACTCTGTCATACCCTGCCAATACTCTGCAATACCTTGCCAATACTCTGCCATACCCTGCCAATACTCTGCAATACCCTGCCAATACTCTGCCAATATTTTCTATGGTAATGGTCACTCTGCATTTTCTATGGTAATGGTCACTCTGCATTTCATGGGCACTGGAAAATATTTTAGTACACCATTTGGTTCAGAATATTTTTTTTCTTGTTTTCAACCTCTAAAACCTAGGTGCGTCTTATGGAGCGAAAAATACGGTATGTTGAGATGTCCACTTGTAGTTTCCATGGGAAGCCCGTGTGACAGGGTGACAATGCAGAACCACAGTTGGTAGACAAGGACAGGGTGTTGTCACTCTATAACAGGAAGTACTTGAACAAGTGATGTGTGGTTAGCAGAATAAATTAGCGAAAGATTCGGGACCACAGAGATGAACATTTTCTACCAGTGTCAGATTCCCAGCAGATTTGTGGGGGGACATTTTTAGTGATTGGAGTGGTGTTCACAAGTGTGGGCTGCAGTAGAGGTAAGTATTCAATCTCCCTTTTAGACTCCATGCACACTGGACGTTTAACTAAGGTCATAAAAATGCCAGTAGCTTTGCAGTCTTTCAAAGTTTTTTAATGTTTTTGCAATAGCGTTTATTATCGCTTTAGCGGGCGGGGGGTTATTTATTTTTATTTTTTTATTATTTTCAATGGATCAAAAACGTTAAAAAAACACTGGTGAGCCACGTTTTTGAGCGTTTATCAGCATTTATGAGCATTTGGCGATTTCTTGTGGTCAGAAAAAACGACTCCTGAACGCGATTTTCTGGCGTTCTAAAAAGTTAATGGGTTGTTAAAAAAAAACGCTCAAATGCCAAAAAACTGCAGTTTTTGAGCTCCAGTGTGCATGGAGCTTACAGTGATGGCCTGATTTAAAAATCATGGAGTATGTCATAGGATCACGTTAAACTGGCCATACATGTGGCAATCTGATAGAGCTTATAATCGTAGAATTTTAAATCGTAGTTTTGATCCACGGCAATGAGGATTAAAATTGCTCCCCATCCAGTCCGGCAGAAAAAAAAATGATAATTTTCAGTCATTGCAGTCGTTTGTCTTTCAATAGACTGTATTTAAGCCGTCAATGAATTGGCCAGTAATTCATAATTACTAAAGAGCCATGGGGCAATCCTAAAATGAATTTTTGAATAAAATTCTGACTTTTAAAGTCAGAATTCAGTGTTTAAAAGTCAAAAGTCTGAATTCAAAAGTCATACGTCTGAGAATAGAAGTTATAAATCTGACTTTATTATCTCAAAAATCCAAGTTATTAAAAAGTCAGAATTCTGTGTTTAAGGCTAGGTTCACACTATTGCGATGCGGGAATGCCGCGAATCCGCGGCGTTTTCCCGCATCGCTCACCTCCCGCCGGCAGTTCACACTGCCCTATGCGGACGGCTGGGGGTGTCAATGTTATGTTAATGACACCCCCAGATCCGTCGGCATATCGCAGTGCGATCTGCCGACTCGCACAGGAATCGGATCGCATGGTGTGAACCCCCATGCGATCCGATTCCGTTGCGGACCCAAAAAAGGGTCCTGTGCGAGTTTGCTGCGGGACAGCTGCGAGTTCAGCCATACTATCTGTATGGCTGAACTCGCAGTGCTACGGAGATCGGATGTGATTTGCTGTGCGAATCACATCCGGATCTCCCCCCGCAGCAGTGTGAACCCAGCCTAAAAGTCTGCATTCAAAAGTCAGAATTCTGAGATTAGAAGTCATAAATCTGACTTTATTATCTCAGAATTCTGAATTTAAATAAAATAAAAACTCTGTAATTAAAATTCAGAATGCTGAGTTTTAAAGAGGTTTGGTTTTTGTTATTATTACCGTATTTAAGCTCAGGTATAAGCAACGTTTAGGTATGTCCGGATCTGCGTGGCCTTGATTTTTCATGGTAGCGCATTGTGATGCACTGTATGTCTGTGCATTGTACTTGTACTTTAATAAAAAGAATAATGCAAAATATATATATATCTAGTAATGTAATTTCTGGGCTCCTTCTAAAAATTATACTTGTTTGGTTTTTAAAGAGGAACTGCAGAACATCATTTGTAATAAAAAAACATATTTTCCATTCTAAAGCTTCCCTTCAACCGCTTTGCATATTATTTTATATATACTGTGATTCTGTTCTTGCCAAATGTGCTGCAGAAATCTCCCTCTACTGAGTCTGGCTGCAACCATTTTAACTGTGGGCAGCTGAAGCAGCCTGTTCACTTCCTGGATTTACACAGATACACAGAGGCACACCTCCAGCTCTGCAGCTCTCATCGGCCCTCATATGACTCACCCCTCTCCCTTCCTGGGAAACTCTCACGAGAGTGAGAGAGAGAGCTGTGCATGTCATAAGCCTAGACTAATGACCAGACAACAGACAGGAAGTGGGCTGTATAAGGTATTTACTGGCAGAAAAAAAATGTTTTACTATCCATAATTTAAACAGCAAAGGCAGAAGATTTAATAGATGGAAAGTTGAAAAAATGACTAAAGTTTCGATTTAATGTCAGGAATTCTGACAAAAAATAAAGTCAGAATTCTGAGTTTACTGTGGACGAGTGTGGGGTATAGCAAGATGGCGGCGACGGAACTGCGATGGGTCGCCGAATATGTCGTTACACCAGCAGGAAAAAAGCAGCTTAAGAAATGCGCCAGTCCATAAAGATATATACAGTATCTACAGTAAGTGACAAAAATATATATATTATTATGATTTTTTTTTTTATTGCTATTACTTTAATTGAAAAAATTTTTTTTTTTAATCTTTTATTGTGTCTGGCTGATTACATGAGCTCAATGTAATATTAGTAATATTAAAAACGGCCCATGTGATCAGCCAAACAGATGCAATTAAAGATTTTTAAAAATCTGTATATATACTGTATATACAGTATCTCACAAAAGTGAGTACACCCCTCACATTTTTGTAAATATATTATTATATCTTTTCATGTGACAACACTGAAGAAATGACACTTTGCTACAATGTAAAGTAGTGAGTGTACAGCTTGTATAGCAGTGTATATTTGCTGTCCCCTCAAAACAACTCAACACATAGTCATTAATGTCTAAACCGCTGGCAACAAAAATGAGTACACCCCTAAGTGAAAATGTCCAAATTGGGCTCAAATTGTCAATATTTTGTGGGGTCACCATTATTTTCCAGCACTGCCTTAACCCTCTTGGGCATGGAGTTCACCAGAGCTTCACAGGTTGTCACTGGAGTCCTCTTCCACTCCGCCATGACGACATCACGGAGCTGGTGGAGGTTAGAGATCTTGCGCTCCTCCACCTTCTGTTTGAGGATGTCCCACAAATGCTCAATCGGGTTTAGGCCTGGAGACATGCATGGCCAGTCCATCACCTTTACCCTCAGCTTCTTTAGCCCAAAACAAGTACAAGAACTTCTTTTGTAGCATTGGGTGTCCCGCAATTCTGTCTCAGCCTTTTTACCGCAATTTGCTGCAATTCGTTGAGCGACAATCACGGCAAAATCACACCACGATTTGGTGCCATTCAAAATATCGTGGATGTCAAGGGCATCCCACAATTTGCGGTGTTTCTGAATTGCTGCGATTCTGCCTGCAAAACGGAACACCATGGTGTGAATGCAGCCTCAAGCTTCAAACAAAAGCACCACCGAAGAATCATGGAAGCACCACAGAAGCATCAAAAACAAATCAAAAAAGAATATTGAGGCTCAGTTCACACTGGAAATGGCCGCGGATCGCATAGGAACAATGTGCACCCCTGTTCCCTGTTTCAGGGAAGAATCAGGTCTGAATCTTTTCCTGAATTTGGCCCTGAAACGGAGCCAAAGACACACAGCGTTTCTGTGCAAGCCGCCCTGCAGCCACACCAGTGTTATGTGAACCGGCTCCATAGAGAGCCGATCACAATCTCCTGCAATGCAAATTGGATATGGGGAAACTCGCATCCAATTCGCATAGGTGTGAACCCAACCTGAAACGGTAGATACTGTAGGCACCCCGGTGGTATGATTATGCCAGATTTTTGCGTCCTAACGTGGTACATTGTTTTGCATAGAAATTTGGTATTTTACTTTGTAGGTTTGTAATTCTTAGTAATAACACATTTAAATCTGTCCAAAAAAGAGTCTAGTAGATCATCCCGGGTATGATAAAGTTTGAAACACAAAATCATAAATTATATTATAATAAATAACTATAAAAAAAATATATATATAATAATAATAAAATGAATATCGCCACGATTCACTATCGCTCAATTCTGCAAGCATTCTAATTTACTATCGCTGTTTTCTAGCTGGTCAAAAAACACTTTTGATGTAAAGGGGACACTTTTTGGTTGCCATGGACAATCTCAAGTTTCCAGGCAGAAAGAACAGTATATATATATATATATATTGACGTATAACACGCGCCAGCGTACAACATGCACCAAAAGTTTAGGAGGGAATTTTAAGGAAAAAAAAACCTTTTAAGGAAAAAAACTTACATTTAAATGGCCATCAATGCAGCCTTATCAGTGTCCATCTGCAGCCTTGCACAGTGTCCATCTGCATGCTTGTCAGTGTCATTTGCAGCCTTGTCAGTGTCCATCTGCAGCCTTCTCAGTGTCCTTTGCAGCCTTGCAGCCTTCTCAGTGCCTTTTGCAGCCTTCTCAGTGTCATTTGCAGCCTTGCCCAGGCTGCAGTTAAACTACAGTGACATGTCAGTGTCACTGCAGTTTGAAAATGGCGCCGCTGAAATACACAGAGCTGGTCCTATGTATCTTGTCTCTTCTCGGCTCCTCTTGTAGTCCCGCCCAGTCCCACCCTATGATGGACATAACACAGGTCCAATGGCGGGACTGGGCGTGACTGTGAGTGGAGCTGAGCGCCGCCCATATACATACATAGCCGTGTGTACTCGGCTAGGCTCGTATAGCTCCGCTCACAGTCACGCCCAGTCCCTGTGTTATGTCCATCATAAGGCAGGACTGGGCGTGACTGTGAGCGGAACTAGCCGAGGATAGCCGAGTACACCCGGCTATGTATAGATATCAGCGGTGCTTGCTCCTCTGCTCACAGTGGGGGATTGGCGTATAACGCACCCACGATTTTCCCCTAATTTTAAGGGGGAAAAAGTTTGTGTTTTACGCAGATAAATACGGTATATATATATATATATATATATATATATATATATATATATATATATATAAACTGCAGGCAGGGCATTGGACTAAGCACTGGCCGCAAAAGGGATGTGAAATGATTTGATACAGTAACAGTGTTGGGCCAGCAGTTGTTTGCTCCCCACATTGCTATTGTTTTTATGTATCACGTGATTTTATAATTTTAAGTTCTGTTTATCAGAATTTTTTCAATAAACCATCATTGGTTGTATTTCACCATGCGAGGCGTTTTTTATGCTTTGTTCCTTTTATGGTGAACCCTCACGAGACTTCTGGCACCAAGCTCTACAGTAGTTTATGGTACGGAAACCCTACTCACCTTCCCCATCCGGATACCGTAAGGAACCCTGAGAGGAAAATAACATCTGGTCGGTGTACTGGGGTGAGTGGCTGGAGCCCCCCCATAAGCTCGCAAGACACACTACTATACGGTGGATGTGTCCAACCCATCTGGTAAGAGTATCTACTTTCTCTACTTGCCTATAACCCATTTTCAAGAGTTTTTGAGGTCTAAGAACGTGACAAGATATTTTACCTTGAATGCCATCTGAGGACTTTTAACCAAGCTCTAGATGCACCAGAGTGATTAATTTTGGGACTGTTCTTAAATATTTCATGGACTTTCCATTCACTTGTTTGTTTGTTAGTTATGCACATTTTTTTCACCTATTTAAATAGGTGCCTTCAAGCGCAGCACTAATTTATATATGTTAAGTGTACTGTATGTGTTATGTTTTGTGTACTTTTTGAATTTGATGCTGGGCTCCGCCCCCATGCGTTGCGCCGCTCACAGGGAACGGAGCCCACCACACAGAGCATTGGGCGGAGGACACAGACCCAGACACAGCGTGGAGACATTCCAGGATCCTGGTGACAAGGTAAGTAACCTGGACCAGGATTCTGCAATGTAATCCCAAGTGTGGCTCGAGGTTACCACTAATGGTACTAAAATTTAACCCCAAGCCACACTCAGGGAATACCACCGTGGAGGTTAATATGTGTTAAAGTCAAAGCAAGTGTAAATGAGCCCTAAGGGTGTGCACAATGCATTAACCTAGTGTTTCTCAACTTCAGTCCTCAAGGCGCCCCAGCAGGTCATGTTTTCAGGATTTGTTTGCAGATGAAAAGGCTGTGGTAATTACTAAGGCAGTGAAACTGATCAAACCACTTGTGCAAAATAATGGAAGGCCTGAAAACATGACCTGTTGGGGCGCCTTGAGGACTGGAGTTGAGAAACACTACATTAACCAATAGCTATAACTATCTACCCTCTCTAGGGGTCTTGGTGGAGCTCAAGAGACTCATCAAGCAAAGCCAGCCAATCTGCATGTCTACATAAGAAGTCACCTTGTGTCTGCCAGGATTTTCGGCATTATCATGTGATGAGTGGCATACATTGTGAGTCTTGGTACAGGCTCATGCAGAATCCATATGCAAAAGGGTGGAATTTTTTCAGCATGCATTTATAACATGCAGACTGACATTTGACATGGTTATATTTTTCCTATAAGTAATTTAGCTCCAGCTCCAGTAAGCTGAAGACCACTTGCTCCTGGCTTCTGGATTTTTTCACACCATCTTTAAACTACGCTCATTCTAAAAAAATTCAAAGGGTGATTTCCATCAATCATAAAATGTTGGAACCTTTTTTTTTTTTTAAACGGTGAAAAGCAAAAAATATTTATGATGTGTCATTTCAGACTTCCCTTTCATGCCTTGTTCACTCAACCATTTATATCAAACTCTGTGATATGTTTAAACTCCCCCAAAAGATGAATTTACCATAATCCATGCAGTTCTCAAGAACGCCAGGTGCCCATAGTCATCAGACGCTAATTATGTATGTAGTGTAAAGCTGAATACAGTCTAACCCACATGTGTGGGTGTTCCCAGAAACATTATAACTGGTAATGAGGCTCCTGCAGTCTTTCAGGATATCAAAGTGAAACTCCAGCCAAAGAGCTACATAGTTGCAGTATGTATATATTAGTTCTAAATGAATAGTATTAGTTCTAAACTGCCAGTCTAATGATAAAAGTTGCAGGTGGGTTAAGTTCATGCTGAGCTGGACTACATAAAACAGTCTTTCTCAACCTTTTTACTTCAGGGAAACCCTTGAAATAATTTTCAGGTCTTGGGGAACCCTCATTAAATCCATTTCTTTGGAGGTCAGTAACATTGGTGGTCAGTGGGTAGAATGTTGCCTACATTGGTGGACATTGGGAAGAATGCTCCTTCCATTGGTGCTCAGTAGGAAGAATACCCTTTACATTGGTAATCAATTGGAAGAATGCCAGTTAGATTGGTGATCAGAGAGAAGAATGCTCCTTACATTGGTGATCAGAGGGAAGAATGTTCCTTGCATTGGTGATCAGAGGGAAGAATGCTCCTTACATTGGTGATCAGAGGGAAGAATGCTCCTTACATTGGTGATCAGTGGGAAGAATGCTCCTTACATTGGTGATCAGAGGGGAGAATGCTCCTTACATTGGTGCTCAGTAGGAAGAATGCTCCTTACATTGGTGATCAGAGGGAAGAATGTTCCTTGCATTGGTGATCAGAGGGAAGAATGTTCCTTACATTAGTGATCAGTGGGAAGAATACCCTTTACATTGGTAATCAATTGGAAGAATGCCAGTTAGATTGGTGATCAGAGAGAAGAATGCTCCTTACATTGGTGATCAGAGGGAAGAATGTTCCTTGCATTGGTGATCAGAGGGAAGAATGCTCCTTACATTGGTGATCAGAGGGAAGAATGTTCCTTACATTGGTGATCAGAGGGAAGAATGCTCCTTACATTGGTGATCAGAGGGGAGAATGCTCCTTACATTGGTGATCAGAGGGAGGAATGCTCCTTACATTGGTGATCAGAGGGGAGAATGCTCCTTACATTGGTGCTCAGTAGGAAGAATTTTCCTTACATTGGTGCTCAGTAGGAAGAATTTTCCTTACATTGGTGCTCAGTAGGAATAATGCCAGTTAAATTGGCGATCAGAGGGAAGAAAGCTCCTTACATTTGTGATCAGGGGAAGAATGCTCCTTACATTGGTGCTCGGTAGAAAGAATGCACCTTACATTGCTGATCAGTGAGAAGAATGTCTCTTACATTGGTGGTCAGTGGGAAGAATGCTCCTTACATTGGTGGTCAGTCGGAAGAACACCCCCCTTACAGTTGTGGTCAGAATGCCACCCTTACAGACAGCTAAAAAGTTTATTTGCAACACCCAAATGGTGTTGGCTCAGGAACTATGCAAGAAAAATAGCCCTGGGACTTTAAATGAGGTGAGAGAGGTTTAGCCAGTGTCCACAACAAACTCTGAGACAAAATCAATTTATTTGTTTTAAAATGTTATGTAACAGAGCGGCAACAACAATGATTGTGAGTTACCCGGCATAATAGCCAATGTACAAATCACAGATGAAAGTAAATATAAAGATTTATTACAAATGTTGTACATCCATGAGCAACAATAAAACTTAAAAGTTGCTGGGTTAGTAAATACACATACACAATAAAAATGTACATACATGTGGACAGGAAATATGTAAACATAATGCAGACATTAATAAAGCTCTATGCTGCACTACACGGCTGCCATTTTGATATCCAGCATTTGGGGATTTATCTCAGATCTTCGGTAAGTATGAGGTCTGTTTTTGACCTCTCTTGACAATTATTTCGCCTGCCCCCATTTATCAACAACATACATTTATTGATATTATTTACATTGCAGATACAACATTCATGCATCCGCCCCTGAAGAAGCGAGCAGGGTCTAGCGAAATGCATAGGGCTTTATTGATGCTTGTTTTATGCCAGTACATGCTGGGTATTATTGATGTCTGCATTATGTTTACATATTTCCTGTCCACATGTATGTACATTGTTATTGTGTATGTGTATTTACTGACCCAGCAACATTTAGGTTTTATTGTTGCTCATGGATGTACAACATTTGTAATAAATCTTTGTACATTTACTTTCATCTGTGTTTTGTACATTGGCTATTATGCCGGGTAACTCACAATCATTGTTGTTGCCGCTCTGTTACATAACATTTTGAAACAAATAAATTGATTTTGTCTCAGTGTTTGTTGTGGACATTGGCTAAACCTCTCTCGCCTCATTTAAAGTCCCAGGGCTATTTTTCTTGTTTTTTGTACATTATTAGGGATGGAGGTGTCAGAGGGGTCACACCATACCTTCATCTCCTTTCCAGGAACTATGCAAGCACCATGAAATGGGAGATCAATGAGCCACACCTCAAGAAAGCCTTATCAACATCTGGAGGCACTCGCTGGGAATACCTGGTATAAGGACTCTGTGTGGAAGCATGAAAAAGAAGTAGGTTGATCGATGTGAGCACATGGATGGTTCTGGGGCAGGCTTGTGGCTCAGTGGTCATATGATGATGAAAAATTGTTCATTATGGAACCCCTAAGCCCTTGTACACACGGTCGGAGTTTCCGACAACCAAATCCGTCGGAGTAATTCCGACTGATTAATTCCGGAAGAGGTCCGGAAGTGATGTTGCATACACATGGTCGGACTAAGTTGTCGGAAAATCCGATTGTACATAACGTGATGACGTTATTTCGTTACGACGGGACTACGTTCAGGCTAGTAGCCAATAGCTTTGGTCTAGGAATTTGATCTGAGCATGCGTGGCACTTTGTCCGTTGGAGTAGGCTACACATGATCGGAGTATGTCCGATCGGAGCATTTTGTCGGAAAATTTTACCGGCAAGTTGGAAAACTTGGTCCGTCGGATATTCCGATGGAAACAGTCCGATGCAGACCACACACAGTCGGAATATCTGACAAAACGGTCCAATAGGAAACATTCCGTCGGAATCTCCGACCGTGTGTACAAGGGCTTAGGGGTAAGGATTTAGGTTTAACCAGAAAGGTTGTGGTGGTTTGGGTTAAAAGAAACCAAAAAGCCTTTACATAAACTCGTGGGAGGCACAGAAGAGATTTCTTAAAACCCAGCTCCATCTCTTTCCTCTTCCACGTGCCTTCTGCCCAACCAACCCCTATCTTTATATATGCCTTATTTTTTCAAGTGTCTCAGTCCAGTCTTGTGGCATCACAGGCCCTATTTGGCCTAAATAGCAGGTCCTATTCAGCTTCTTCCTCTGATGGTGGATGGGTCCTGAATGCTGCAGGGAGTAGACAATAAAGTGCCACCTCTCTGTAGCATTCCTCTGTGGATACAGGGGCCGGGTTTTTGATGCCCTGGGATCACAGGAAGTGAGTTGAATTATGTTATTCAACCAGGAAGACAAGATACCCATTTGGCGCTGGATGGTGGGAAAGTGGCTCCCCCTTTTTAATAAAATGTTTGCATTATAAGCTGGCTTTGGACTCCTTGTGCTAAAACAATCTCATCATTGGTTTTAACGGCTTAATTAGCTGCTGTCATGCATTTTACCTGAATGGTATTCTTCCAAGTAGCCATCGGTAAAATTCAAAGTAACATTATTATGGATTTTTAGAGGAAATCTGTGCTTGCTGAGAAAATATGAGGCTGCCATTAGGGGCATTTTGCTTAAAATACTACCTTCCTGGCTGTCTCTGGCTTTTGATACTGACCTAAAGCAAGTGTGCAACCAGTAAAGTGAGAATTAATGTATAGCTAAAGATATTTTGTTTCATTTTGGATAGAGTAGGGAAAGGGTAAAACTGCCATTTTCTTTTAATCTGTGTCCAATGGGGAGATCTCTCTTTACTTCCCGATCTGTAGACCCAACAGGAAGCAAGAGGAAATGTCTCCAACGTGTGGGAAATGCTGTCCAGAAGCAGATTTCTCCTCTAGTCTTGTTCTGGTGAGGAAGGTCATCAGCGCCATAAAGAAGGTAAATCTTCTGCCCTGGACAAGACATGATAGAGGAAAAGTAGCATGGTTTAGCAATGCCCCTATGCTAGGTTGGCATGCGCAGATCACGTAGTAAGCTCTGTCCTGGGCACAAATAAAGGAAGGAACTATATGACCCACATGCTAGGAGATCATTAAAAAAAAAAGTAAATCTTTCTAATGGCCATACAGGTGACAAAAACTGACAGAGGTTCTAACCACTCTACCCCCTCCTCAGACTGACCATTAGGTAAGTTGACATTCTGATTTCACCTCTTTACATACTATTTGGGGGCTGGCAGCAAAATATTTGCTTTGCTAAATCACATCCCAGGTGGCACATATTAAGGAATGTAAGATGGCACCTGCATATCCTGAATTTTTTCCCTGCTTCTGGGTTATGTAAATAGTCAGATCCAGTAAGTTTGTAATTGAATGAAGATAAATGCATCAATCTCTTTGTAGTGAAAGAAGAACAATATTTCACGCTGTGAAGTTCGGACTTGGGTGATATTTTAATTGGCCTTAGCCAAGAATGCTGCTACGAGGCTCCTTGGTGGGCCTGTTACAGACAGGATGATGTCCATTTCTGCTCTGTGTAAGTTAGTATGACTGTTCCACCCATCTGTTTACATTTATGGCTAATGATGAGGGTTAAACCGTATGATTCGGAGAGGTCAGGAGGGGCTCGACCTCCCAGAGCCCCAGAGATCTAGGCAGCAGGAATTTCTTTGAAAGGCAAGGTAATCCTGCCCAGAGGTAACAAATGTCCTGTTCCATATCTCATATCCCTAATGACGCTATGTCCTGAGGGCCGGCCGGGATAAAGCTTTCAGGTCTGTCTTAGAGGAGCCAATGTCATAATATTTGACAAGCGCTAATTTTACAGGTTATGACAGTTTGACACAAACAATTTCCTCTTATCTGATGGCTGACAGCAATGTCACTGACACGGGACTTTACACTTCCAAAGCTACTCAGAAGATGATTTCTGGCTTTTTTTTTTGTAGTTAGTAGAATGAAAAGCTGATTTTGGATTGAACATCTGCCTCCCTATTTTCTGCCTAACCCTCCAACTTTTCCTGTTCATCATTTTTTTTCTTGTATTTTGATTTTCTTCCTTTTTCTTTCTTTCTTTCTCTCTCTACTTCTCCCTTTAGGCTGAATTCACTAAGATATAAGTCTTATTAGGCTTTTTGTTGACAAGTTGTATGTCAGCTTTGTGGCTTTGATTGCTGAACATAACAGTGATTATGTCAAACTAAAATCATTATCGCTTAGCAAATTCAGACCTTTCCTCCCCACTCCTCTCCTCTATTCTCCTCTTCTTTTTTTATTTCTTTCCTTTCCCTTTCCCCTTCCCTTCATTATCCCTTCTCTCCTCTCCTCTCTTCCTTAACTTCATTGACCCTTCTCTTCCTGGGTTTCCTTTCCTTTTCTTCCATTTGCCCTTAACGTCATTGACCCTTCTCTTCCTGGGTTTCCTTTCCTTTTCCCTTCCTTTTCTTCCATTTGCCCTTCACGTCATTGACCCTTCTCTTCCTGTATTTGCTTACTCTTTCCTTTTCTTCATTTTGCCCTTAGCGGCATTGACCCGTCTCTTCCTGTATTTCCTTACTCTTCCCTTTCCTTTTCTTCCTTTTACCCTCAACATCATTGACCCTTCTCTTCCTGTATTTCCTTACTCTTCCCTTTCTTTTTTTTTTCTCCTTTTGCCTTTAACTCCATTGTCCCTTCTCTTTCTTTATTTCCTTTCTTTTCCCTTTACTTTCATTTTCTTCCTTTTGCCCTTAACGCCATTGACCCTTCTCTTCCTTTGTTTCCTCACTCTTCCCTTTCCTTTTCTTCCTTTTACCCTTAACGTCATTGACCCTTCTCTTCTTGTATTTCCTTACTCTTCCCTTTACTTTACTTTTTTTTTTTTTCCTTTTGCCTTTAACTCTATTGTCCCTTCTCTTTCTTTATTTCCTTTCCTTTCCCTTTACTTTCATTTTTTCATTTTGCCTTCAACTTCATTGTCCCTTCTCTTGCATTGTTTCTTTTCCCTTCTCGTTTGTTCCCTTTGCCCTTAGCTCCATTGCCCCTTCTCTTCCTATATTTCCTTTCCCTTACATAGTTACATAGTAGGTGAGCTTGAAAAAAAGACACAAGTTCATCCAATTCAACCTGTGTGTGTGTGCGTTTATGTTAATAGTACATTGTATACCCCTGTATGTTGTGATCTTTAACCACTTGCCGACCGCCGCACGACAATGTACGTCGACAGAATGGCACGGGCAGGCATAAGGGCTTACATGTACGTCCTTGCCTGCCCGCGGGTCGGGGGCCCGATCGGTATTCGTTCGGGAGCGATCCCGGACGAGGGGACGGCCATTCATTCATGGCCACCCCCTCGCGATCGCTCCCGACGAATGAAAATGCTCGGTGACATCACTTCCTCTCCTGTAATGTAAACACAGGCAGAGGAAGTGAAGTAATCTCTCCTCGTGTCGGTCTTTTTCGTTCCGGCACCGAGGAGAGAGGATCAGTGAGTTGCACCAACACTACACTTACAGTAGAACACGCCAGGCACACTTTTCACCCCCCTGATCACCCCCCAATCACCCCCCAATCACCCCTTCCCCCCCCAGTCACAGTGACACCAATTGCATTTTTTTTTTTTTTTGCATTGGTGTCATTTGTGACTGTAATAACTGTTAGGGCAGTTAGGGCTAGCCCCCTTTAGCTCTAGGGTGCCCCCCTAACCCCCCCAATAAAGGTTTAACCCCGTGATCACCCCCCGTCGCCAGTGTCACTAATAAGCAATCGTTTTTCTGATCGCTGTATTAGTGTCACAGGTGACGCTAGTTAGGCAGGTAAGTATTTAGGTTCGCTGCAGCTTTTTATAGCGTCAGGGACCCCCATATACTACCGCATAGCCCCCTGATTGCCCCCCAGTTAACCCTTTCACCAGTGATCACCATATAACTGTTACAGGTGACGCTGGTTGGTTAGTTATTTTTTTTTTGTTTCAGGGCACCCGCCATTTATTACCTAATAAAGGTTTAACCCCCTGATCACCCGGCGGGTGATATAAGTTTGAGGGCCAGATAAGGCCTGCGTCGCCCCAGCGTCAGGTTAGTGCCAGTACCGCTAACACACACGCGCAAAGCATACACCTCCCTTAGTAATATAGTATCTGATCAGATCTATATTAGCGTTGCCAGCATTTTAGGTTTCCCAAAACGCATTGTTAGCGGGATCAGCCCAGATACCTGCTAGCACCTGCGTTTAGCCCCTCCGCCAAGCCCAGCCCAGCCCACCCAAGTGCAGTATCGATCGATCACTGTCACTTACAAAACACAACACACATAACTGCAGCGTTCTCAGAGTCAGGCTTGATCCCTGCGATCGCTAACAGTTTTTTTTGTAGCGTTTTGAAACAGTCGCTGACAGGCTAGGTGCTTTTTTACCTGTGAGTCTCACTAGTGTACCCCTAAATTTAGAGCCCAAAATGGCAAAGCGAAGGTACACTAGTGAAGAGGCCTACACGTTTCTGAGCATGACAGACAGTGAAGAGGACGTCACTCATCTGTCAGATTCAGGCTCAGAATACGATCCTGTAGAGGACAGCGGCTCCATGACAGATAGCTCTGACGACGGAGATGAGGCCTCTGTTAGGGACAGGTGTGCCCGATCCCGAATGTATTCTGTTGTTGAGGTGCATAAACCGCAGGCCACTCGTATGGAGCAGAGACGTACTAGAGCCGCTCATCCTTCTGGTGAACTGGCAAGCACCAGCGGCCTAGTACACCCTGGACCTACATCCAGCACTGCAGTAACACGTGGTGACGTGGCGAGTCCCATAAGTGCAGTTCAAGCTGGCGAGGTGGCAAGCACAAGTAGTGTCCCGCTGCCACCAAGAAGAAGACAAAGACAGGCCCGTCGTACCCATAGTGCCCTTCCTGCAGAATTCGCCAATCCTATTTGGGTGCCCACCACTTCTGCAGAACCCGTACTTCCCCCATTCACTGGCCAACCTGGCATTAACGTGGAAACAGTTGATTTTACGACACTTGACTTTTACTCACTGTTTTTCACCGAAGATCTCTATAGATCTATTGTGGACCAAACCAATTTGTACGCTGCTCAACACATCGCCACTATTCCCCAGTCCGCCCTTGCCAGACAATGGAAACCAGTTACGGTTTCCGAATTTAAAATCTTTCTGGGCCTCTCCCTCAACATGGGCATAACCAAAAAGAGTGAGTTGCGGTCATATTGGTCCACTGACCCAATTCACCATATGCGCGTGTTCTCTGCTTCCATGTCCAGGGCACGATACGAGATGATTTTGCGGTTCATGCACTTCAGCGACAATGAACTCTGTCGTCCTCGTGGAGACCCTGAATACGATCGGCTCTACAAAATTCGGCCCCTCATAAACCACTTCAACCAACGTTTTGCAGACTTGTTTACTCCCGATCAAGTTGTCTGCGTTGATTAGTCCCTGATTACGTTTTCTGGTCGCTTGTCATTCAAACAATACGTCCCCAACAAGCGTTCCAGATACGGGGTCAAGATGTATAAGCTCTGTGACAGGGCCACAGGCTATACACGTAGTTTCATGGTTTATGAGGGTAAAGATAGTCACGTAGAGCCGGAGAACTGCCCTGACTACATAGGAAGCGCTGGCAAGATAGTGTGGGACATGGTGTCACCCTTATTCGGAAAGGGGTACCACTTGTACGTGGACAATTATTACACAAGCGTGCCACTGTTTAGTCACTTGTTTGATCAGCAGATTGGAGCATGTGGCACCGTGCGACCCAATCGCCGGGGCTTTCCCCAGCGGCTTGTAGAGTCCCGTCTTAGGCTGGGGGAGAGAGCCTGCTTGCGCAGTAATAATTTGCTCGCTATGAAGTGGAGGGATAATAAGAATGTTTTCGTTCTTACCTCCCTTCATGCAGACACGACGGTCCAAATTCCTACGGCGACTGGTATTGTGGAGAAACCCCTCTGTGTCCACAAATATAACCTTAACATGGGAGGGGTGGACCTCAATGACCAGTTGTTGGCGCCGTATCTAGTTGCCCGTAAGTCCAGACGCTGGTACAAAAAAGTGTCTGTTTATTTATTCCAATTGGCTATACTGAATGCTTATGTACTACACAAAGCTTCAGGACGGACTGGATCCTTCCTCAAATTCCAGGAGGATATCGTCAGAGCCCTTCTGTATCCAGGCGGTGCTCCACCTCACCTTCCCCTACCAGATGCAGTAAGCCGGCTGCATGAGAGGCATTATTCTTATGTCCTCCCGAGTACCCCTACCCAACGAGCCCCCCAAAGAAAATGTCGTGTCTGCAGAAAGCGCGGATTTAGGCGTGACACCCGTTCTTATTGTCCACGCTGTCCTGGCAATCCTGGTCTTTGTCAGGGTGAATGTTTTGAATGCTACCATGAACTAGTTGAGTATTAGCGTAGGGTACAGCATTGCACAGGCTAGGCACACGTTCACAGGGTCTCCCAAGATGCCATCACATTTTGAGAGACCCAAACCGCTGGAACCGTTACAACAGAAGTGTTAAAGTTACATAAAAAAGTGTAAAAAAAAAAAAAAAAAAAGTAAAAAAACCAAAAAACCAAAAAATATATAAAATAAAAAAACCAAAAATAGTTGTCGTTTTATTGTTCTCTCTCTCTCTCTATTCTCTCTCTATTGTTCTGCTCCTTTGTACTGTATTCTATTCTGCAATGTTTTATTGTTAACCATTTTTTGTTTTCAGGTACGCCATTCAGCTGTAGCGTGGATTTATTTATCTTGACAGCAACAGCGTTTGCTCCCACGATACGTAAAGCCACGACTCCAGCACTGTCGGAGGTGATTTCACCACCACAGTTAAAAAAGAGCATATATGCCGAAGCATGGGGGCATAAGGGGTGGAGGAGCGATTTTGCTCCTAATGCCACGTACATACAGTCAAAATTCCGACGGAGGGCTTGCCCGTGGAAAAGTTTGAATGTATGTACGCGGCATAACTTTTTTGCGGGAGGATGCCCCCATGCTTCGGCATATATATATTTTAGGCACAGATTGTGTTAAATGTGTTATTTTTTGCTATTTTTTTTGTATTTGCTTTGCAGGTATGGTACGTCTTACTGTTATACTGTAATGTTACTTTGTTTTATTGTTAACCATCATTTGCTTAGCAGGTACGCCATTCAGTTGCAGCGCGGATTTATTTATCTTGACAGCAACAGCGTTTGCTCCCATGATACATAAAGCCGCGACTCCAGCACTGTCGGGGGTGATTTCACCACCACAGTTAAAAAAGAGCATATATGCCGAAGCATGGGGGCATAAGGGGTGGAGGAGCGATCTGCTCCTACCTTTTGCGGGAGGATGCCCCCATGCTTCGGCATATATAAATGGTGCATGTATGCCCACCATTAGAAGTGGGTGGATGAAGGGAGGTATCTAATGGTGGGCATACCCACCGATCAATATTTTTTTTTCGTTCAGCCCACAGGCTGCATGAAAAAAAAATTACAATATATGCCCAACCAGTTCCAGCAACATACTGGTATGTTGCGGGACTTTGAGTGCTTATACCAGAATGATGCCTGCAGGTTTAGGTATCATCTTGGTATCATTCTTTTCAGCCAGCGGTCGGCTTTTATGTAAAAGCAATCCTAGCGGCTAATTAGCCTCTAGACTACTTTTACAAGCAGTGGGAGGGAATGTCCCCCCCCCCGCACCATCTTCCATGGTTTTCTCAGGCTCTCCTGTCCCAACAGGGAACCTGAGAATGCAGCCGGTGGTTCCGACAGCTGACCATAGAGCTGATCAGAGACCAGAATGGCTCCAATCATCTCTATGGCCTAAGACACCGGAAGCTACGAGCATTTCATGACTTAGATTTTGCGGGATGTAAACAGCGCCATTGGGAAATTGGGAAAGCATTTTATCACACCGATCTTGGTGTGGTCAGATGCTTTGAGGACAGAGGAGAGATCTAGGGTCTGATAGACCCTAATTTTTTTTAAAAAGAGTACCTGTCACTACCTATTGCAGTCATAGGGGATATTTACATTCCCTGAGATAACAATAAAAATCATAAAAAAATATATATAAATGAAAGGAACAGTTTAAAAATAAAATAAAAAAGCAAAAAAAATAATAAAAAAAAAACAATAAAAAAAAACACCCCTGTCCCCCCCTGCTAAGGCGCAACGTGGAACGCAAGCGTTGGTCTGGTGTCATATGTAAACAGCAATTGCACCATGCATGTGAGGTATCACCACGAAGGTCAGATCGAGGGTACTAATTTTAGCAGTAGACTTCCTCCGTAAATCTAAAGTGGTCACCTGTAAAGGCATTTAAAGGCTTTTAAAAATGTACGTATATTGTCGCCGCTGCACGTTTCTGCGCAATTTTAAAGCATGTCATGTTTGGTATCCATGTACTCGGCCTAAGATCATATTTTTTATTTCATCAAACATTTGGGCAATATAGTGATTTTTAGTGCATTAAAATAAAAAAAAGTGTGTTTTTTCCCCAAAAAATGCGTTTGAAAAATCGCTGCGCAAATACCGTGTGAAAAAAAAAAATGAAACACCCACCATTTTAATCGGTAGGGCTTTTGCTTTAAAAAAACACTTCATGTTTGGGGGTTCAAAGTAATTTTCTTGCAAAAAAAAATATTTTTTCATGTAAACAAAAAGTGTCAGAAAGGGCTTTTTCTTCAAGTGGTTAGAAGAGTGGGTGATGTGTGACATAAGCTTCTAAATGTTGTGCATAAAATGCCAGGACAGTTCAAAACCTCCCCAAATGACCCCATTTTAGAAAGTAGACACCCCAAGCTATTTGCTGAGAGGCATGTCGAGTCCATGGAATATTTTATATTTTGACAAAAGTTGTGGAAAAAATACATTATTATTTTATTTTTATTTTTTTTTTGCACAAAGTTGTCATTAAATGATATATTGCTCAAACATGCCATGGTTATATGTAAAATTACACCCCAAAATACATTCTGTTGCTTCTCCTGAGTACGGGGATACCACAAGTGTGAGACCTTTTGGGAGCCTAACCGCGTACGGTACCCCAAAATCCAAGCACCACCTTCAGGATTTCTAAGGGTGTAAATTTTTGATTTCATTCCTCACTGCCTATCACAGTTTCGGAGGCCATGGAATGCCCAGATAGCACAAAATCCCCCCAAGTGACCCCAGTTTGGAAAGGAGACACCCCAAGCTATTTGCCGAGAGGTATGGTTAGTATTTTGCAGACCTTCATTTTTGTCACAAAGTTTTGAAAATTGAAAAAAAGAAAAAAAATATACATTATTTTTTTTTTCTTCATTTTCAAAAACAAATGAGAGCTGCAAAATACTCACCATGCCTCTCGGCAAATATCTTGGGGTGTCTACTTTCCAAAATGGGGTCATTTTGGGGGGTTTTGTGCTATTTTGGCATTTTATGGCCTTCAAAACTGTGATAGGTAGTGAGGTGTGAAATCAAATATTTACACCCTTAGAAATCCTGAAGGCGGTTCTTGGTTTTCGGGGCCCCGTACGCGACTAGGCTCCCAAAAAGTCCCACACATGTGGTATCCCCGTACTCAGGAGAAGCAGCAGAATTTATTTTGGGGTGTCATTTCACATATGCCCCTGGCATGTGTGAGCAATATATCATTTAGTGACAACTTTGTGAAAAAAAAATAAAAAAAAATAAAAGTTTGTACTTTTCCCGCAACTTGTGGCAAAATATAAAATATTCCATGGACTCAACATGCCTCTCAGCAAATAGCTTGGGGTGTCTACTTTCTAAAATGGGGTCATTTGTGGGGGTTTTGTGCCATCTTGGCATTTTATGGCCTTCAAAACTGTAATAGGTAGTGAGGCGTGAAATCAAAAATTTACGCCCTTAGAAAGCCTGAAGGTGGTTCTTGGCTTTCGGGGCCCCGTACGCAGCTAGGCTCCCAAAAAATCCCACACATGTGGTATCCCCGTACTCAGGAGAAGCAGCAGAATTTATTTTGGGGTGTCATTTCACATATGCCCATGGCATGTGTGAGCAATATATCATTTAGTGACAACTTTGTGAAAAAAAAAAAAAAAAAAAAAAAGTTTGTAATTTTCCCGCAACTTGTGGCAAAATATAAAATATTCCATGGACTCAACATGCCTCTCAGCAAATAGCTTGGGGTGTCTACTTTCTAAAATGGGGTTAATTTGGGGGGGTTTTGTGCCATCTTGGCATTTTATGGCCTTCAAAACTGTAATAGGTAGTGAGGCGTGAAATGAAAAATTTACGCCCTTAGAAAGCCTGAAGGCGGTGCTTGGTTTTCGGGGCCCCGTACGCGGCTAGGCTCCCAAAAAGTCCCACATATGTGGTATCCCCGTACTCAGGAGAAGCAGCAGAATTTATTTTGGGGTGTCATTTCACATATGCCCATGGCATGTGTGAGCAATATATCATTTAGTGACAACTTTGTGAAAAATTTATAAAGTTTGTAATTTTCCCGCAACTTGTGGCAAAATATAAAATATTCCATGGACTCAACATGCCTCTCAGCAAATAGCTTGGGGTGTCTACTTTCTAAAATGGGGTCATTTGTGGGGGTTTTGTGCCATCTTGGCATTTTATGGCCTTCAAAACTGTGATAGGTAGTGAGGAGTAAAATGACATATGTATGCCCTTAGAAATCCTGAAGGCGGTGCTTGGCTTTCGGGGCCCCGTACGCGGCTAGGCTTCCAAAAAGTCGACCACATGTGGTATCCCCGTACTCAGAAGAAGCAGCAGAATGTATTTTGGGGTACAATTCCACATATAACCATGGCATGTGTGAGCAATATATCATTTAGTGACAACTTTGTGTAAAAAAAAAAAAAAAAAAATTTTTTGTCATTATTCAATCGCTTGCGGCAAAAAAATAAAATATTCAATGGGCTCAACATGCCTCTTATCAATTTCCTTAGGGTGTCTACTTTCCAAAATGGGGTCATTTGGGGGGGTTTTGTACTGCCCTGCCATTTTAGCACCTCAAGAAATGAGATAGGCAGTCATAAACTAAAAGCTGCGTAAATTCCAGAAATGTACCTTCGTTTTTAGATGTGACAACTTTTGCGCAAACCAATAAATATACAGTTATTGACTTTTTTTTTACCAAAGACATGTGGCTGAATACATTTTGGCCTAAATGTATGACTAAAATTGAGTTTATTGGATTTTTCTAATAACAAAAAGTAGAAAATATAATTTTTTTTCAAAATTTGCGGTCTTTTTACGTTTATATCGCAAAAAATAAAAATCGCAGAGGCAATCAAATACCATCAAAAGAAAGCTCTATTTGTGGGAAGAAAAGGACGCAAATTTCGTTTGGGTACAACATTGCATGACCGCGCAATTACCAGTTAAAGCAGCGCAGTGCCAAAGTGTAAAAAGACCTCTGGTCATTTACCAGCAAAATGGTCCGGTCTGAAGGTGGTTAAGGTACTCATCTAATAGTTTTTTTTAAATTATTGATGCTCCCTGCTGATACCACTGGTTCTGGAAGAGAATTCCACATCCTTATCGCTCTGACAGTAGAGAACCCTCTGCACAGTTTAAGGTTAAACTGCTTCTCTTTCTAATTTTAGTGAATGGCCGCATGATTTTTTAAATTCCATTTCACTAAAAAGTTTGTTTTCTATGCTAGCGTCACCGGTACGGTATTTGTACATCAATGTCATATCCCCTCTCAATCGTCTCCTCTCCAGAGAGAATAGGTTCAATGCTTGTCATCTTTCCCCATAGCTGAGATCCTCCAGTTCCAGCATATCCCTCCTGAGGGCTGGTGCCCAGAACTCTATGGCATACTCCAGGTGTGGCTGGACCAGAGTCTTGTAGAGTGGGAGAATTATTGTTTTATCTCTGGAGTGAATCCCTTTTTTAGTGCATGCCAACATTCTGTTGGCTTTGCTTGCAGCAGCTTGGCATTGCATGCCATTGCCGAGCCTGTCATCTACTAGGACCCCCAGGTTCTTTTCCATCCTAGATTCCCCCAGAGCAAGTAAATTGCATTCACATTTTTGGCACCCAATTTCATTACTTTAGATTTTTCAACATTAAACCTCATTTGCCATGTAGTTGTCCACCCCATTCATTTGTTTAGGTCTTCTTGTAAGGTTTCCACATCCTGCGGAGAAGTTATTGCCCTGCTTAACTTTGCATCATCCTCAAATACAGAGATTGAGCTGTTTGTCCCATCCTCCAGGTCGTTTATGAATAAACTAAAAAGGATTGGTCCCAGCACAGAACCCTGCGAGCCCCCACTTTCCACACCGGACCATTCGGAGTCAGTGGTGGCTGGTGAAGTTTTTGGATGGGGGGGCGCCAGACCCCGCCCATCATGACCCCGCCCATCATTTTGGCACCTCCCACTTCTCATAAACCACGCCCCTTATGTAATCTGAAAAAAAAATTGGCGTGGGTTCCCCCCTCTGAGAGCATACCAGGCCCTTAGGTCTGGTATGGATTCCAAGGGGAACCCCCTACGCCGAAAAAACGGCGTGGGGGTCCCCCCCAGATCCACACCAGACCCTTATCCGAGCACGCTACCCGGCCGGCCAGGAAAGGGGGTGGGGACGAGCGGGCACCCCCCCCTCCTGAGCCGTACCAGGCCGCGTGCCCTCAACATGGGGGGGTGCCTTGGGGGAGGGGGGGGCATGCGGTCCCCCCACCCCAAAGCACCTTGTCCCCATGTTGATAAGGACAAGGGCCTCTTCCCGACAACCCTGGCCGTTGGTTGTTGGGGTCTGCGGGCGGGGGGCTTATCGGAATCCGGGAGCCCCCTTTAATAAGGGGGCCCTGGATACCGGCCCCCCACCCTATGTGAATGAGTATGGGGTACAATGTACCCCTACCCATTCACCTGTGAAAAAAGTACAAAAAAAACACAACACAGGGTTAAAATATTTTATTGCACAGCTCCGGGGGTCTTCCGTCTTCGGGGGTCTTCTCGCCGGACTCCTCCGCTATCTTCTTGTAGCTCTTTTGCTAGCGGAGGAGCCCGGCTTTCTTCCTCGCCGCCGGCCTCTTCTTCCGACTTCGGGGGTCTTGTCCCCCTCTTCGGTTCTTCTGACGGGCCACCGCGCCTTCTTATAGCTCTTTTACAGGCGGTGGCCCGGTCTTCTGTCGCCGCCGCCGCCCGTTCTTCTTCTTCTTCTTCTCCAGGAGATGTTGACTCGCCGCTCTCTCCGGCCGGAATGCCAGGGACGCGCTGCGCTGCCACTTATATAGGGACAATGGGGCGGTGTCACATGGGTTGATGTCACATGGGTTGGTCACATGGGTTGATGTCACATGGCGACAGTCCCAGCATCCTCCGGGACTGTGACATCGTAAGGGGGCGGGGTCACCATGTGACATCAACCCATGTGACCAACCCATGTGACATCAACCCATGTGACACCGCCTCATCGTCCCTATATAAGTGGCAGCGCAGCGCGTCCCTGGCATTCCGGCCAGAGAGATCGTCGAGTCAACATCTCCTGGAGAAGAAGAAGAAGAAGAACGGGCGGCGGCGGCGGGGGCGGCGGCGGCGACAGAAGACCGGGCCACCGCCTGTAAAAGAGCTATAAGAAGGCGCGGTGGCCCGGCAGAAGAACCAAAGAGGGGGACAAGACCCCCGAAGTCGGAAGAAGAGGCCGGCGGCGAGGAAGAAAGCCGGGCTCCTCCGCTAGCAAAAGAGCTACAAGAAGATAGCGGAGGAGTCCGGCGAGAAGACCCCCGAAGACGGAAGACCCCCGGAGCTGTGCAATAAAATATTTTAAACCTGTGTTGTGTTTTTTTTGTACTTTTTTTCACAGGTGAATGGGTAGGGGTACATTGTACCCCATACTCATTCACATAGGGTGGGGGGCCGGTATCCGGGGCCCCCTTATTAAAGGGGGCTCCCGGATTCCGATAAGCCCCCCGCCCGCAGACCCCGACAACCAACGACCAGGGTTGTCGGGAAGAGGCCCTTGTCCTCATCAACATGGGGACAAGGTGCTTTGGGGTGGGGGGGCCGCACGCCCCCCCTCGCCCAAGGCACCCCCCCATGTTGAGGGCACGCGGCCTGGTACGGCTCAGGAGGAGGGGGCCACCCGCTCGTCCCCACCCCCTTTCCTGGCCGGTCGGGTAGCGTGCTCGGATAAGGGTCTGGTGTGGATCTGGGGGGACCCCCACGCCGTTTTTTCGGCGTAGAGGGTTTCCCTTGGAATCCATACCAGACCTAAGGGCCTGGTATGCTCTCGGAGGGGGAACCCACGTCAAATTTTTTTTCAGAAATTTGGCGTGGAGTTCCCCCTTCAGAGCTCATTCTCTGATTGGCCACAGCAAAAGTTGCCTGGCCTGGGGAAACCTTTCTGGCTGTGAAAGCTTTTTTTCCATGCATTCAGCTAAATGCATGAACATTCTCAAAAAAGTAGAAACTAGAAAGCCTTTATGCGGTGACTCACCTCCTGCCTCACTGTCTTGCAGTTCCGCTCGGGCTGAGGAACGGAGCTGCCGACGTCACTTCCGGGTTTCGTGAAGCAGCCGAAAGCCGGAAGTGACCTGCCTGTCTAAGAATGACAATGCTCCCGCCCGTAGAATCACAGTGATTTTACGGGCGGAAGCTAGTCGGCGTTCTGCAGTGCGCCGCAAGGCGGGTTTTTAACCCGCAAATGAAGCGCCATGGATGCAATCTTGTGATTGCATCGACGTGGCGCTTCTCATAGTGCACTGTGACCAGCGCCACAGTACACTATGTTAAATTGTTAAATGACATTTTTTTTTTTTTTAAATGTCTTAAAGGGCCCGTTTTTTTTTTTTTTTTTTTACTTTTTTTTTTTTTTTTACACCTAGGGGGAGGTGGGGCGGCGCCCGGGCGCCCCCTATGGGCGGGCCGCCACTGTTCGGAGTATTTCCCATTTATCACCACCCTTTGGCCCCCTGTAGCCAGTTTTCAATCCATGTACTCACCCTATGGTCCATGCCGACAGACCTTAGTTTGTACAGTACACATTTGTGGGGAACTGTATCAAATACCTTTGCAAAATCCGGATACACCACGTCTATGGGCCTTCCTTTATCTAGATGGCAGCTCGCTTCTTCATAGAAGGTTAATAGATTGGTCTGCCAAGAACCATTTTTCATGAATCCATGTTGATTACTACTAATGATACTGTTTTCATTACTAAAATCTATGTTTTTTTAATCTTATAGTAATCTTTCATTACTAAATCTTTTATCTTATATAGTCCCTTATAAGCCCCTCTAATAGCTTGCAGACTATTGATGTTACCTTTCCTTTTATTCCCTTTGCCCTTAAAGAAGAATTTTTGTTTTTTGGAGAAATTATACTTACCTAGGTGGATGCAGCATCGATGACCTACCACCTCTAAGTCTGAGAACTGAGCGATCAAACACAGCTGATGAGCAATTTTCAGTGCTCTGTGAGCAGAGAGCTGGCGACTGTCTTTAACTTCATTGTCCCTTCTCTTCCTCTGTTTCCTTTCCATTCACTTTCCCTTTCTTCCATTTGCCTTTAACTCCATTGTCTCTTCACTTCCTTGGTTTACTGGCCTCGCCTCTCCCTTCTTCCTTGTCATTTCCCTTTTCTTTCCCTTCCCTCCCTTTCCCCTTATCTTCCATGCCCCTTCTCTTCCTATATGTCCTTTCCCTCCTCATACATTTGTTTTACTTTACCCTTAAAGGAGAAGTTTAGGTTTGTTTTTGTTTTTTGTGAGAAATAATACTTAGGTGGATGTGTTTCGCACAAATGTTAGCTCTTAGTCATACAGACTAAGTGCTAACATTTGTGCAAAATGCATCTACTTTTTTGTCCCCTGCTCCATCTGTCAACTACTTGTCATATGAAGCTTCAATAAAAGGATTTTTGGAAGTGCAGCCGTCCGGAATCATTTCCTTATGTTCCTCGTAAGGGGAATATTGCTGGTAGATGACAAGGTAACAGCCAGTTACCAGTCGGTCAAGTGGTTCATTTGGTACCTCACTGCCTGGCTATTGTTGCTGGCTGTGTACGTGTGGATTATTTTCCATTTTTTTCAGGTTCTAGTTACCAGATTTCACCCCTTCCATTCTTCACCATCAAATTCCAGGGGTGGTTGGCCCAAAGTTGTAAGAAATAACTCTTCAAGGGATCCTCATAGAGATTACTTCCTTACTGCTTTTCTTTTTCCTTCCTTCCTTCCTTCCTTTTTCCTTCCTGTTTAACACAAATACTGTACCACTCCAGATCAGTCCTCATAATACCCCTCCAAAAGTCCTCACATGAAGGTGCCCACAAAACACAAGTAAGAAATCTTTAGCGTGAAACACGTCAACAGGTCTCCTGTTATCCTTGTGTTGTGGTGTCTTTTATGGGCTATTGGTTATAATAAAGATTTTGGAAGTGTCCTACTGGAGTGTACAGCCATCCCTTTCTTCTCAAGTTCCTTCCTTCCTTTCTTGCTCCTTTCCTTTCAATGGCGTCACTAGGGGGTGGCTGTTGAGACTAGAGCCCATAGCCCCGAGTCCAGGGCTGGTCTTACCATGAGAGTGTCCTGGGCTGCCTGACACAGCGCTTCTTACAAAGCTGCAGCACTCTCACTGAGTCTGCACTCCGTCTGTGCTTCATTGACAGCCAGAGAAGGGAGATAAGTGTAAGAGTGAGTCTCCTTCTTGCTCTGCCCATATCATAGAGTCGGGAGAATGTTTCTCACACAGAGCTCGTGAGCAGGTGAGTGCAGTCCATGGGGTGGGGGGGGGGGGGACTCTGTACTACCCTAGCCTATCTTCTGTATACCCAGCATCTCTGTATATACCCATCATCTCTGGATATACCCATCATCTCTGTATATACCCAGCCTCTCTTTATACCTAGCTTCTCTCTATACACCAGCCTCTCTGTATACCTAGCCTCTCTGTATACCCAGCTTCTCTCTATACACCAGCCTCTCTGTATACCTAGCCTCTCTGTACACTTAGCCTCTCTGTATACCCAGCCTCTCTGTATACACTAGCATCTCTGCATACACTGGCCTCTCTTCTATATACCCTAGCCTCTCTGTATGTAGCAATACGGTAGGTGATGTGGCAAGTGACAATCTGCATCTTGTGGCAGGTAATGTGACAAGCTCTCTTTTGACCCCGATGTAATGAGGGGGGCTTTGGGGACCCTGATGTAATAATAATAGGTAACGTTGTATATATATATATATATATATATATATATATATATATATATATATATATATATGCCCGCCCAATCGTATGACTTTCTTTACATCGCTGCTATGGGCTCTAGCCCCAGATCTTTTGTAGAGCTAGCATGCCCCTGCTTCCTTTATTTCCGACCTTCCTGTCTAACAATGTACTGTAACACTCCAGGTCAGTCCTCATAATACCCCTCCACAGGCCCTCACATTGAGGTGCCCTAATAATACCTTGAGTAAGCCCTCTTTAGTGTGAAATATGTCAACAGATGTCCTGTTATCCTTGTGTTGTGATGTCTTTTATGGGCTATTGGTTATAATAAAGATGTTTTAAGTGTCCTACTGGTGTGTGCCTCCATCCATTTTTTCCCTTCAAGTTTCTTCCTTCCTTCTTCAAATTGGACTGCAGTGGCTATTATACAGATAAAGTAAATTGACTTTCTAGCTTTAGCGCAGTTGCAGCATATCTGGAGAACAATTTCAAGTCATGGATTGGCTCTTGTTGTTTCCCAGAGTTTTTCTTTAATACTTGTTTCCCTTCACTATTCTTACATTAAAAATAACAGAAGGAATGTTTGTGGCATAAATAGATCTTCTCTACGAGGAATTTATGTCCTGTCATTAGTGGTTGGAATTACTTAGAAACCTATGATTTCAGCGACAATAAATTGTACAGTAATTACAGTCTTCACCATCAACAAGAGAAAAAGAAAATAATGTAGGAATTCGCTTTACCCATTTTAGTTAACATCTCATGAAGTGTCTGCAGGAGAAACAAGAAATGATACCAGTTAAACAGAAAACACATGTAAAGTAAGGTCGGTGTTGTAAAACATTTTGAAACAATGTATAATTTACTGCTACTTATTGCATTTACGTTGCTGTTACTAAGTAATCAGCAGTGTAAAATCTCTGGTTTGGACATTTGTTTTCTTTGCATAAGAATGAAGGTGATTTGAAAACTACAGCGAGTAGTGAGCAATGGCAATTGCTCATTGGTTGACCATGTATTAGTTTTCTACATATTGTAAGTTTTTTTTGAGACCAGGGTCTGGTATATTCTTACAAAAAATTACATGCTCCAACAGTAAAAACCATTGAAATGGCAAAAGACTTTTAAAAAGGGCCTAGTGTCACTTTGAGGGGGTTGGGCTTCTCGGGTGGGGAGGTGGGATTAGGGAGCTTTGCAGAAGACCTGGTGGCTTTGTAGGTGATGGAGTTTCAGGAAAGGACTGGGACAACTGGAGGATGGGGTCTGAGGAGGGGTTGAGGTCTCTCCAGGAGGCAGGAGGCATAGCAGGGGCTTTGTGGGAGACTGGAAGGCGCTGAGGGGGCTGGATACCCTGTGGCAGACTCAGAGGCTCTGTAGGGAACGAGGTTTCTAAAAGGGACTGAGGGCAATCTGAGGATGGGGTCTCTGAAGGGGCTGGGGTCTCTCCAGGAGGCTAGGGGCATAATAGGGGATTTGTGGGAGACTGGAGGACACTGACGGGGCTAGAGACTCTGTGGCAGGCTGGGGGGTTCTGTAGGGAATGAGGTTTCTAAAGGGGACTGAGGACAACCTGAGGATGGGGTCTCTGGAGGGGTTAGGGTCTCTCCAGGAGCTTGGGGACATTGTAGGGGCTTTGTGGGAGACTGGAGTGCACTGCAGGGGCTGGAGACCCTCTGGAAGGATGGGGGGTGGCACGGTGAAAGGCACATAAACACTGTGGAAGGTTGGGAGCATTGTGAGGGCTGAGGGTTCTCGGGAGGCCTGGGAACACTGTCGGAGGTTGAGGGCACTGCAAGAGATTTCAGGGCTCCTTGGATCACTGTGGGAGGTTGAGAGGTAATGTGAGCCACTATGGGAGGGATTGGGACTTTAAATGGTGTAATAATGTATTTTATTAACATATAAATACATGAAGGAAGTACAATGGACTAAAAGTATTAACAATACAAAGAATATAGTAAATTCATATCTGTACATATATTCCAACATGATATATCCGTATATAATATGTGGATGAGTAGCTACATCCTCCCTGGTTCAACATGGGCAATAAAAAATTATAAAAGTAAATCATGATTCTAAGAACCCCCACATGCTCTACCAATCAACATCCGCCTGGAAGAAAATCACCTGGCTTTTAGGAAAAAACTTAAGACCTTCCTCTTTTAGCAGATGATCAAAGCTCGCCACAGCGCCTAGAGGCGATTCAGTTCGCATTGTGCGCTATACAAGTATTTCATTCATTCACTCATTCACATGTGGGTAAACTGGTAATAGATGTAGATTGTCGCATCATAAAAAGGCTCTACGCGTTTCGTGGACAACGTCAACTCCTCAAGAGCAAATGCAGAGTGTAGGTGTATCTGAAAAAATATATAGCCAGTATGATCTAATGCTCTGCCATGGATAGAAGGGAGGATAGGAAGGGGAGAGGAAGAAAAAATACATTGTACCTTACAGATCACCCTACAAAATCCCATAGGGTACTCGGAGCCAAGGACATAGTGGGAATATCATCTCCAGGAGCTGTGGCAGTATGGTCCCGCAGCAAACAGATCAGCAAAAAAAACTGTGAGCAAACACATGTGAGAATGTCATGTTCCAACTGGGATAACAGAGGGTGAGATAATAATTCCAAGACCATTCCATGAAAGATGATAAGAAAGATGTAAGTTAAGTATGTACACATTGACATATCATGTGAAAGCTAAAGCCCATAAGAATCATACCGAAGACAATAGTGAGCACTGAGAAACACCAAAAGACACCCATAGGAAAAACATAGAGCCAAGTGGCACCTTGAGCCTAAGAACAAGACACATAGTCCAGAAATGTGCATGTGCATCCAGAAGATCTGGAACAGAAGGAGAAGTACTACGGTGCTGTATTTTATTTTTAGTCCATTGTACTTCCTTCATGTATTTACTGTATACAGGTATGTTAATAAAATACATTATTGAATACTGATTTAGCCATATGCCTCATTTAAAGTCCCAAACCCTCCTTTTTTGTATACAATTGTCATAGGGATGGAGGCACATGATTTTACCAAGTCATTGCATCATTTAAAGTCCCACCCAATTTACTTTTATGGGAGGTTGGGGGGGGGGGGGGGCTTGGGCACTTTGACAGTTTAGAGGCAATGTGGGGTCTTCAGCAAGTTGGAGGCTCATGGGGAGGGATGCAGGGAGGGATGCACGGCTAATTTGCCAGCAAGCCAAGTGTATCTTAGCCCACCTGGGATAAGTTATTCCTGGCGGTCCTTATCTTGCAGTAAGGGCCTATGTGAACAAGCTTTGGGCTTTCAGCTCATTCTGATGATATCAGTTTGAAATACTTCTGAGATCATTCAGAATTCATCAACATGTGCATTGGTCCTGCAGTTGACTTCCTTCTGGCCTGCCTTTGACCTGCTTTAATTGGGTTTTACATTCCCTTAGACTTGTATAGGAATGGAAAAACCCATTTGGAGCAAGCAAAAGTTTGTTAACATTTGAGGCCCTAAAGTAAGCATCATTATGGACACCATCCCTGTGAGCAATTCTTTGGAAAGGGGCTGCTGTGGCTGGTACAAAGTTAACGGCATGACTGCCAAATCTTTAACCTACTCATTTGTGTGCATGAACCATACATTTAGCCCTTTGGTGGGAAGTTTTACAGCACTAGTTGCCGTATGTCGCCGCGTCTTGCTCCTGCCTTCTCACTCCAGTCACCTCAGGCGAACAGGCCGGCTTTGCTAATTTTTCAGCTAAACTGTGCAATAAAGAATCTGGCCGCCTTTCATGTGTCGTGTAGTGCGTTTTCTGCTTCGTCTGTAGACAGCCAAAATAGGTTGTTAATAATTCATAGCGCCATTGATCATACTTCCTGAAAACCTTAATTGCTTTGCTGGCAATTTCCCAGGCTGCAGATCTCATTTGGAACATGGAAGGCTTCTGCACCGAGCTTTCACTGCAGCTGGACATTTCATGCCAGTTTACACATTAGTCAAATTAACCCCTGCCTCGTAAAATCGCTATTTAGGTGCCTGCCATATGTTGTCACCCGACCTCTGCGTTCGCTCCGAGCCAAACACTGAGTGCTATTAGGCTGCTGAACAAATTATTCTCTTTGGTGTCTGTATAACACCAGGTGGACTCATCACACTGTACAAACAGAGGAAAAATCACGGCTTACAGAAGCGATTCTAAAGAGCGAGACCCTTTGGTGCATTGATTACATGGGGTGTGGTTATTGACAGCTTGGGGCTTTTTCAGAAATTGAAGTGGAGGAAAAAGCCTAACGTTAACTATTTGTAAAAAAAAGTTCCCTCCTGCCTCCTACCCATCCTGCATACCTTGTGTAAACAAGATCTTTCCTCTTTTTTCATCTGGTCTGAACACACGATCCTGCAGCCCCAGCTCCCCTGTACCAGTGAGCGGTTGCTGCATCTAGAGGATGGTAGGCCAACAATGGCTGGGCTATGAGTGACATCACGGGTCCCAGAATTCACAGCCATTGTTGGGCGTTCCCTTACACAGATTCGCTGGAGCTGCAGGATTACGTGTCAAGACCAGACCAGATTAAGAGGAAGCCAATAAAAGAAGTTCATTGTTGGGGTTTACACACACTTTAAAAGTGTAAGTGCACATGTCACACTCACCTCTCCTGGGTTACAGTGCCTGGTTTCCTCGCCAATTTTTTAGAAAATAGCTTTCCTGATTAGCGTTCAGCATTTGAGCAACGTATCACCATTCTTAAGCTGTGCCCCCTTTCTGTACACCCTGTACCCCTATGCCTCCTGTGTCCTCCGTGGCAAGCTTCCAAACTTTGGTATACTGTGTCTCTAAGGGTGCCCAGTAATTACAAGTGTTCTTCTTGTCCTCAGGTTAGTGACACCCAGCACCAAATGCTCCCCAGCCCATCCTGTGTCATCTAGTGACACCAAATGTGCCCCATGTGAACCTATGTTTCTGCATTTGGACTTCAGTGTCATCTAATGACTCCAGGTGCACCCCTCTGTCTACAAGTATGCCTCCAGTCCCCATGTAATTCAGTGACACCAAGTGTACCCCTGAGCCCCCTGAGTCTCCATGTGAGCTCCAGTGCGCCCCATGTTATCCAGTAACTCCAAATGCACCCATGTGTGTCCTTGTGTCTTCAAGGGTGCCCTAATGCACCCCATTTCATCTAGTCTTCAAGTGCGCCCAAGTGCACGTAGCGTCATCTAGTGACTCCAAGTGTGCCTTCGTGCACCCCCCTGTGCCCACGTACAATCTGTCATTAAGTGAATCTTTGCTTTCCTTTGTCCCCAAGTGCACCTATGTGCCATCTGTGTGCTCCCATGCACCCCCACAACACCTGTGTCTCCATGCTGCCTCCATTAAACTCCTGTATTAGCAAGAGAGTCCAACTCTGTGGATATGTGGTCCATGATAGTAGATACTGTATAAAGGAGCCCAACCTGATCCAGTTACAAATTAACTAAAATATACCTACATTTATTACCGCCATCTCTCTGTGTTAGCCTCCTGGTATCCCTTGCACACCAGCATTCAAAAAAGGAAAGGGAGAGACAACAATGTGAGCCAACCAGGTTTTATGCACTGCAGGGTGCCGGGTCCAAAAAAACTCTTGGAGTATGTTGCAGAAATTCCAGGATTATCCTATTAACTTTGTCATCATCGATCTAGTACAGCACAGTGAGGCAACAAAATAAATAAATGGGATCATTAGGAATGACTTTGTTGTAGTTCCAGTTGGTTTGGACTGGTATTGTGGAACTATGGAATTGCACAACATTTATGGAACTGCTCAACATTTATGGAATTAAGGAACTATGGAACCACACAGCATTTATGGAACTAGGGAACTATGAAACCACATGACATTTATGGAACTAGGGAACTCTGGAACCACACAACATCTATGGAACTAGGTTGCTATGAAAGCACACAACATTTATGGAACTATGGAATTATGGAACCACACATTTATGGAACTAGGGAACAATGGAACCACACAACATTTATGGAACTAGGGAATTATGGAACCACACAACATTTATGGAACTAGGGAACAATGGAACCACACAATATCTATGGAACTAGGGAACTATGGAACCACACAAAATTTTTGGAACTATGGAACTATAAAATCACACAACATTTATGGAACTAGGGTACAATGGAACCACACAACTTTTATGGAACTAGGGAACTATGGAACCACACAACACTTATGGAACTAGGGAACTATGGAACCACACTACATTTATAGAACTAGGGAACTCTGGAACCACACAATATCTATGGAACTAGGGAACTATGGAACCACACAACATTTTTGGAACTATGGAACTATAAAATCACACAACATTTATGGAACTAGGGTACAATGGAACCACACAACTTTTATGGAACTAGGGAACTATGGAACCACACAACATTTATGAAACTATGGAACTATGGAACCACACAACATTTTTGGAACTATTGAACCACACATTTATGGAACTAGGGAATGATGGAACCACACAACATTTATAGAACTATGAAAACACACATTTATGGAACTAGCGGACTATGAAAGCACACAACATTTATGGAACTAGGGAACTATGGAACTATACAACATTTATAGATCTATGAAAACACACATTTATGGAACTAGGGAACTATGGAAGCAAACAACATTTATGGAACTAGGGAACTATGGGACCACA
Source organism: Lithobates pipiens (assembly GCF_037356315.1). Taxonomy (NCBI): domain Eukaryota; kingdom Metazoa; phylum Chordata; class Amphibia; order Anura; family Ranidae; genus Lithobates; species Lithobates pipiens. The sequence continues at coordinate 559,659,342 of NW_027507764.1, read as the reverse complement.
CAACATTTATGAAACTAGGGCACTATGAAAGCACACAACATTTAGTAAACTAGGGAACTACAGGACCGCATAATATTTATGGAACTATGGAGCTATGGACCTGCACAACATTTCAGGTAATGTTAGCTCTTCATCAAGCACCTAATGCAATATGGTGTACAATGTTGAAACTGTTGCAACAAAATAAATACAGTAAAACCTTGGACTGCGAACATAATTCGTTCCAGGAAGCATGCTTGTAATCCAAAGCACTCGTATATCACAGCGAATTTCCCCATAAGAAATAATGGAAACTCAAATGATTCATTCTACGACCGTTTATTCAAAGGTCCTTCAGGTTATAGTCCATATAAAAAGATTATAGCATGTTGTGTAACCATAACATGTCCATCCACAAATGGCAGTGGTCTGCTCCAGATGACATCCCATTGACGAAACGCGTAGGGAGGGATTATACAGCGTCATTGCATCACTTCCGGTTTCGAGCCGAGGAGCGCAGATCGCTCCAGTTTCCTGTTTCTAAATACTGTTTTCTCTTTTAATGATTTTTATTAAATTGTGAGTACCCGTAAGTATTATTAATACATTTTTGGATATCTGTACGGTATCACACTATGGAGTCTCTTTCTACGCTACATGTGGGCAACATCTAAGAGGTTAACAGTGAGGAGACCACTTACATCGCAAACAAGGAGGCACTTGGAGAACGCAGGACAGGAAGTTTCCTCCCACTCCACAGGCTGCACAGTGGCTCATGCTGTGAAGGTGAAATACCTCCTTGTGGGGTGAATAATAGCGGTGAGTGTGTTTCTTCTGTGGCACTGTTTTCCAAGAAGCACAGAACAATTTGAAAGAGCACATTGTCACTTTATTGGCCTTTTTTTCTTTTTTTTTATTATACACCAGGGTTTAAGGACGGTATATGCATATTTCTGAACCCAGTTTCACAGCAACAACATACACCAGTCATATATGTTGGATTTTTTTGCACAGAAATGTCACTTTGAATTGAAGGTTTTCCACAGGATTGTGTTTATTTAATTTTATTTTTGTTTGAACATAACAATATGCATTATATATAAGCGGTTAGGAAGTTTACACAGTAGGATTTTTTGTGACTATACAAATATTAATTTTCTGCACTTTTAGTCACTTTTTGCACTAAATGCACCCGTGACACACACCCCTCAAGTATTTAAAGGTTGTAGGTCACCTCTTAATAAGAGCAGCATCATACCTATCCCCTCCTTTTCACATTTCTTCTAGATTTACCTTAGGGTGAATTTATTGATAGAGGCTGCAGCTCCTCATTTTTCATTTTCACCATAAGCGCGGGGATCTATTTTTTTTTTTCACACAACGCTACTTGTATATCAAGACATCGCTTGGATAGGGGGGGCCCTATCTCGCCACCGATAAAAGTGATCTTGCGGCGAATCCACCACAGAGACCACTTTTATCTTGAAGCAGAACGCCCGATGAAGAAGAGGATACCACTACGGACTGCCCACTGTCGCTTTTTCCGACGCTACTTTGAAGAGGAATACCGTCGGTATGGTAGCAGGTAGATACCATAACCCTGGTATCCTCTTCTTCAGCGGGCGTTCTGCTTCAAGATAAAAGTGATCTTGCGGCGAATCTGCCGCAGAGACCACTTTTATCTTGAAGCAGAACGCCCGCTGAAGAAGAGGATACCGGGGTTATGGTATCTACCTGCTACCATACCGACGGTATTCCTCTTCAAAGTAGCGTCGGAAAAAGCGACAGCGGGCAGTCCGTAAATGGTTAAATGTAACTGTATTGCTACACTTAGAGGCTCCTCTCTTCTCGTTTATACTCAGTTGTGACATGACGCTACTTGTTTATCAAGACATCGCTTGTATATCAAGTCAAAATTTATTTAAGAATTTTGCTTGTCTCCAAAACGCTCTCAAACCAAGTTACTCTCAAAGCAAGGTTTTACCGTACATGGGATCATCAGAAATGGCTTTGATGTAGTTCCAGTATTTTGGACTGGTATTATCGAACGATGCACAGGTTGGAAACACTGAACTGTCAGTCCACATTGCTTCTATTGCATCTGTTGAGACGTATCAGTTCTTCTACCCCACCCCATTAAACCACCACCTTTCAGGGACCCTTTGCTACCCAAATCCCAGGCCATTTGCCAAAGCTGTTGGCCTTTCCTGATAATTTTGATGCTTGCCCACTTCCAAAACTTTCCTACTGGCCAGTGCAGCCAGGATTGTATGGAGGGCAGAGAAAAGAAAGATTGGCAAGCTTCGACACCAGCATCAGAGCTTTGTCCAATCAGAACCGGTCAGCACATGAGTGGGGAAGGTGGGTCATCTTTACGTTCCTCCACTTTGATCCTGTTAGTAGCCATAGGTCTACTTTCCCGCACAAACTTTTAAAGATAACTTTTTAAGGTACATTGATGTGTTTGTTATTTGCAGCCAAACAAGCAAAGGTAATCTAGTTTATCAAGAAAGCCAAGCCTTTTCGGTCATATTGTTTCTTTGTCTCTTTGTTTAAATAAAAAAAAAGGAAGGACTTGGTTGAATAAACTTGGTTGGAATTAAAGGGGTAATTCCGGGACTGGGAAACGCTTTGAAGCTGAATGTGCTAATCTCCAGCCTTTTTCATTGGCTCACATGCTATAAGTCTATTATGTATGGATAAGGGCTCTATAGACGGGCTTGGAGAAGGGTCGAAGGGTGGTCAATACTAATCAGATACACATGGCTGTAAACTTCCATATGGGTAATGTGGAAGTGTAATCCTATTGTAAATGTTTTATTAAAGCACAAATTCAGTTTTATGACATTTGCTACATATTCCATATTAGCTGCATGTTCTTCATTTACTAAGCTTAACTGAATAATCTTTTTTTTGTTTTGTTTTTCTTAATTCCTTACTTTGCTTTGTCCTTCACTTTATACTATTACATTTTGCTGGTAGCTGTGAGTGATCAGTAGATGCAAAGCGGTTGATTTACTAAAACTGGAGAGTGCAAAATCTGGTGCAGCTCTGCGTGGTAGCTAATTGGCTTCTAACATCAGCTTGTTCAATTAACCACTTAAGCCCCGGACCAATTTGCAGCCAAAGGACCAGGCCCCTTTTTGCGAATTCGGCACTGCGTCACTTTAACTGACAATTGCGCGGTCGTGCGACGTGGCTCCCAAACAAAATTGGTATCTTTTTTTTCCCACAAATAGAGCTTTCTTTTGGTGGTATTTGATCACCCCTGCGGTTTTTATTTTTTGCGCTATAAACAAAAATAGAGCGACAATTTTGAAAAAAAATTCAATATTTTTTACTTTTTGCTATAATAATTATTCCCAAAAAATATATAAAAACAATTTTTTTTCCTCAGTTTAGGCCGATACGTATTCTTCTACATATTTTTGGTTAAAAAAAATCGCAATTAGCGATTATTGATTGGTTTGCGCAAAAGTTATAGCGTTTACAAAATAGGAAATAGTTTTATAGCATTTTTATTAATTTTTTTTTTTTACTAGTAATGGCGGCGATCAGCGATTTTTATTGTGACTGTGACATTATGGCGGACACATCGGACATTTTTTGACACATTTTTGGGACCATTGTCATTTATACAGCAATCAGTGCTATTTGAATGAACTGATTCCTGTGTAAATGACACTGGCAGTGAAGGAGTTAACCACTAGGGGGCAGTGTAGGGGTTATGTGTGATATTATGTGTTTTTTTTTATTGTAGAGGGGCGTGGCCTGGCATGTGATGTCACTGATCATCTTTCTCTATATCAGGGAACAGACGATCGGTGACAGCCACACTAGGAAGCACAGGGAGAGGTTTGTTTACACAGACCTCTCCTTTTACACAGACCTCTCCTCGTTCTTCAGCTCTGTGACCCGATCGCGGGACACCAGCGGCGATCTGGTTCGCTGGTCCCGCGGCCACGGTCACGGAGCTCAGGACCAGGCTGAGCACTTAAGGAGCCACGTACAGGTACGTGATTGTGCCCAGCCGTGCCATTCTGCCGACGTATATTGGCGTGATGTGGTCCTTAAGTGGTTAAGCAATAAAAAATAATAAAAAAAGTGTCTTGGTTGGCTCAATCAACTCCACATCCCGGGTATGAATAACTAAAAAATATTGAAAACTAGTGGGACTTTCAGGCCAAGTTCACACTATTGTGAATTGGATGTGGGTTTTTCAGCTTCCAATTCGCATGTCAGGAGATTGTGACCGGCTCTCTATGGAGCCGATTCGCATATCTCCACTGCGGCTCTGTTGCGAATTTGCACAGGAGTCCTGTGGGTCTTTTGGTCTGTTTCAGGTCCAAATTCAGCCAATAATTCGGGCTGAAATCAGACCTAAAATGGTGAATGGGGGTGCACCGAATCCCCGGCTGGGAGCCGCTTTGTCACTCAGTGTGAACCCAGCCTAAAAGTGTTGAAGCTCCTCTCAGTATAATTATCAGTACAAAATCATTACCGTATTTATCGGTGTATAACATGCACCCCAAGTTTAGGAGGGAAGGAAAAAAACTTTTGGAGGGAAGTTTAACCTCCCTAGCGGTAATCCCGAGTCTGGCTCGGGTTGGGATTTTCATTACAATAGCGGTAACCCCGAGCCAGACTCGGGTTTGCACCGCTCGATGCAGGGGAGGACACAGGGATCGTTACTTACCTTGTCCCCTGGATCCAGCGATGTCCGCCGCGCTGTGTGATCGAGCCGTCCTGCGCTCGATTCACAGTGCCGAATGCCGCCGAGCTCCGTTCCCTGCGACGTTACGACGCACGGGAGCGGAGAACGGCGGCAAATTCAAAAAAGTAAAAACACACAAAACACACACAGCACTGTAATCTTACAGATTACAGTGCTGTAGTAAAAAATACACACCCCCTTTGTCCCTAGTGGTTTGTGCAATGCCCTGCATGCACTTTTATATTATAAATACTGTTTTTTACTGCTTGGAATTTGGAGATTGTCCATAGCAACCAAAACATGTCCCTTTTTCAGTTTTTTTTGGATTTGATTACATTATTGAATAATTTTTATTATTCTTTATTATATTATAAACTTTATCATACCCGGGATGTCTGCTAGACTCTGGTTTGAAGAGATTTCAGAGCGTTATTCCTAAGAATTACAGGACTACAAAATAAAAGCCAGATTTCCATGCAAAATAATTGTACCGCTTTCAGCACTTTATTCCAGACTGAATCATACCGCCAGGGAGGTTAAGGAAAAGAAAACTTACATTTAAATGCCCATCAATGCAGCCTTATCAGTGTCCATCTGAAGCCTTGTCAATGTCATATTCAGCTTTATCATGCAGCCTTGTCCACTATTGCAGCCTTGTCCATCAATGCAGCCTTGTCCCCTTGTCTGTGTCATTTTCAGCCTTGTCTGTTTGATTTTTAGCTTTTCTTTTTTAAAATAGCGCTGCCGAGATGTCCTGTGCGCTCGGCAGTTCTCGTTGGCTTTCGGCCGCCTTCGGCCCTTCCCGTCGGCTTTCGGCCGCCTTCGGCCCATCTCGGCGGCTTTCAGCCACCTTCGGCTCTTCTCGTCGGCTTTTGGCCGCTCTCGGTCATTCTCTGCTGTTTTCGGTCGCCGGGAAGGGCCGAAGGCAGCCGAAAGCTGATGAGAAGAGCCGAAGGCGGCCGAAAGCTTCTGAGAAGGGCCGAAGGCGGCCGAAAGCCGCCAGGAACGGCCGAAGGTGGCTAAAAGCCGCCCAGAGGCTGCACCCGCGATTTTCCCCTGATTTTAAGGGGAAAAAAGTGCGTGTTATATGCTGATAAATATGGTAATTAAAAGAAAACTTGTACAATTCTTAAAAGCTGTATAGCTGGGGTTTACATATTGTCAGAAACCATGAAATCAGACCGAGACAGAAGTACAGTTAAATCACACTTGTTTAATAATAAAAGTAAAAAGAACAAATGTAGTCAAAACATAGCCAGAGTTCAGTAACCGGAACGGATAGTCAGCCAAGCCAGAAGTCAGGGACCAATGTAGTGGAACAGCAAGCAGGATCTGGAGCCAGAAGAGATGTCAGCAAAGCCAGTCTTTAAACAGGAACGCAAGATAGTTTCTTGTGATGTCACCAAGGCGAAGGCAGAGTTCCTCTGGACTCGACGGATTAAGTAGGCAGGAGTGACGAGCAGGATATCACCAACAGCTGAGTAACTGTGGAGAGATAGGGATGGGAGTTGGCAATCAGCCGACAGCTGAGTGGCCAGCTCAGAGAAGGAAGGGCTGAGCCCAGCCCGACACATATCCCCCTTAAAAATATTAGAAACATAATGATAACACATCATCAAAAACCCAAGGCACCCCCAAAGATAGAGACCCCTTCTTAGGTATGTTAACAGTATAACTTTAGTGAAAAATTTAAATATCTTCATACATATATATATATATATATATATATATATATATATATATATATATATATATATCACACAAGGAGGGACCTCCTCCCGGTGCATTTCGCCTTTGTCAGCTTCTTCAAGGGCTTGGATGGGTTCAATACCAGTGGGTTAGGTTAAAAAAAAAATAGATTGTATCTCAGGAGGATCTGACAAAGAGTCTCATTCAATGTGGCCAGACACCCAGCGGATCAAGAAACTGCAAGCTGGATGGGCCAGGACAGTCCACCGGGGAGCCACCAAACATCACTCCAAAAAGGGGAGGGGGAGAAAAGAAGGCACCCACTCAGGGTGTATTTAAAGTACTGGCCTAGATAGTATGTGTGTATATAATTCCAATGGAAGGCAAAGGGTGGGTAGCTGCATCAGAGATATATGGATCTGCAGAGTATCCCTAATGCAGACTTCTGCTCCCTCCAAAAAAAAACAATCCTTAGAAAGGGTGTCCTCGCATGAATCGCCTGTGGCCTGTGTTTGTTTAATTAAGTGTTAACAAAAAAAACCTGCCAGCTGATTGGTTTCTATGCAGAGCTGCACCAGATATGTCACTCTCCAGTTTTAGTAAATCAACCCCATAGGGGTTGGTTTATTGGCTAAAAAGGAGCACATTCGTAATGCACAACAATAGAAATAATGTAAAAAAGACAAGAACAGGAGAGCCCGGTCATGTCATAGCCGCATGGTCTGCTTTCCTCCCATCATTGAGCTCTCACTGCTGCGCTAAGTGAAGACAGCTCTGCGGGGCATTGCAGGCTCCCCACTATGAAACTCTTTTCATAAATGGGCCACAGTGCAAATTCTTTAATAGGGAGCAATCTACCCCCTTTGTCATAATTGAGCCCCATAGTGTTTCAGTGGCTGCTGAAATCGCCCTAATTTAATTACAGCTACCACTCATGTCTAGCTACTTGCTGTCTGAGCAAGTTTCTCTCATACATGTTAAAATCAGCATTTTATTTGCTAGGAAATTACTTATAACCTTTTAATATTTTATGTTTTCTGAAAGCAGAGGCCCTGGAGAATAAAACGGTGGCTGTTGCTATTTTTTTGTCCCACAATATCTGTGCAGCCATTTATCAAATGCAAATTTGCAGGACAAAAAATACACTTAAATGCATTTTAGTGCACAGAAACACAATATAATACCCATTTGTTAGGTAAAATATAGAAGGGGATGTTGTGCTGAGTAAATTGATAACAAACATATTAAGATTTAAAATTTTGCACGCCCCTGAAATGGTGGCAAACTACGGTATTTAAAACAATCTTCATAGGAAATATTTTAAAAGCCTTTAAAGAGGAAGTAAAGCCTCAAAAAAAAAAATACACCCTGCAAGGCAAAGGCATAATGAGCTAGTATGCATATGCATAGGTCCCTGCATTGGACCCAGTGGGATGTCCAGCATAGGCGCTGCAGGCTCCAGAAGGCGGGGACTGGTATGTCACTCAGCCGCACTCTGGTCAGATCGGTCCCTGCGGCGGCTCTCTGGCTCAGAGCTAATAATAGAAGTGTGCATGCCCCGAGACCCGGGGCTTTTTGGGGACCCACTTGGGGCTCCAGCCACCGTCAGGCCCCCCCCCCCTGCCGATGCCACTGTGTGTCTCTCTTCCTCCAGCAGCTGAAAGCTGGTCTCTCCCTCTCTCCCTGCTGATCTTTTATCTGCTGAGAAAGAGATGACAGTCGTCCCTTACTAATCCCCCTCCTTGTGTGCCCCCCCCAGCGCTGGCTCTAATGTTCTAATGCTCCTGAGTTTGTTATCTCTGTAACTTTGCTTCTCTCCTTCTGTCTCTCAGAGCTCCAACTGCCCAGCCTATTTATTTTTTTCATCTCATCTTCATTTTTTATTTATTAACTCTGTTTCATATTTTAGATTTAGCAGGAAGTCTGTGAGTTATGTTGTATTTGTGTCTGGTAATAATTTTATTGTATTTTTAGCAAAATATAGCTTTAATATTTTTTTTTTGGGGGGGGGGCTGTCAGGTAGTCTGTATGGGGCCCCGCACATTCTATCAGCAGCCCTGTGTGTCTACACTATAAACCTGGCTGTGCTATGCTATAGAACTGGCTTTTGGTGACAGGGACACACGAGTGGACGGTGATAGGAAACAGGATGTGCAGCAGGAAAATGCAGAATCTGACACACCCAGAAGTGTTGGAAATTGATGATCCTTGTGGCAATTCTGGTTCTGCAAGAATGCAAAGATTGGATTCACAGACAGGTACTGGTAAGACATGTATTTTAAAGAGATACTGCCATAAAGTAAGTATACATAATGACAGTGTCACTTTAATGAAACAATTATTGAAAATTGTTTACAAAATTTGCAAATGACCAGGTTTGGTATTCTCTGATTCATTATACCTGCGGGGTGCATTGTGCCTGCACATTATCTAAACAGGCAGGGTTCTCTCATTAACCCACACTAGTCTTCCATAGTGCCCAACTGTCCCTGATTTCGAGGGACTGTCCCTGATTTGGAGCAATGCCCCTCTGTCCCTCATTCCTCCTCATTTGTTCCTCATTTTGGTCTGATCTATATAGTTGTATATAAAATTCACTTTTTATCTAGCAAAAAGTGTTTTCCAGCGCTAAACCTTTCATCTGATTTCTAAATTGCTGCATTTGTAAATTCCAAAAGACAGTATAAAGGAATAGTAGTGGTAAGAAAAGCACTTGTGTGTTTAACCAATCGTGTTTTTTTGTACAATTCTCCTTTAAGTGGGCGTGGCAATGGGGTGTGTCCTATGCCTGCATACTTTTGCTGATAGGTGTCCCTCATTCCAATCTCAAAAATTTGGGAGGTATGGTCTTCTCTTCATGTACTGGTATCATCATGTACATACTTCCCATCTGTCCCTGTTGGAGGGACCAGGGGCGGACTGACCATTCAGCCACTCGGGCACTGCCCAAGGGCCCCGGGCCACTAGGGGGCCCCATCAGGGTTGTCAGCCTCAGTAAAACCAGGGACAGTATGTAAAATTCCTCTCCAGTACCTTCTCAGCCAATAAAAACATGTCTGTGTATACTATGAGTACATGTATGTGTATACTGTGTGTGTGTGTTTTTGTATACTGTGTGGCCCTATAATCTCTGATTGCCTGGGGGCCCCATAATCTCCTATTGCCCGAGGCCCCATGAGTTGTCAGTCCGCCCTTGGGAGGGACTGTCCCTGATTTGGAGCAATGTCCCTCTGTCCCTCTGTCCCTCATTCCTCCTCATTTTGGTCTGATCTATAGAGTTGTGTATAAAATGCACTATTTATCTTTCAAAAAGTGTCTCCCAGCACTAAACCTTTTATGCAATTTCTAAATTTCTGCATTTGTAAATGTCAAAAGCCAATATAAAGGAATGGTAGTGGTAAAAAAACACCTGTGGGTTTAACCAATATTGTTTTTTTTTTGCATAATTCTCCATTAAAAGGGGCGTGGCAGGGTGTGTGTCCTATGCCTGCATACTTTTGATAAAAGGTGTCCTTCATTCCTATCTCAAAAAGTTGGGAGGTATGATCATGCATATGTCTGAGGGACAGCCTAACTGACAGGCACCCCCCCCCCCCCCTCACCTTCAACAATTATATTTTCACTAAAATGTCATGGCTGCGATGCAATGCTTCAGCCATGGCAAAAACAATACCGTCATTGATAAATACCCATTTCATTGAATAGCGCTGCTCTGCAAGTGCCCTACAACCGTACAAAGCATGCAGTTGTAGTGTGCTAGTGTGGGGTTAAAACAGACAGTTAAGAGGCAATGTAAAAAATTTAAACAAGTCCTTTTTATTTTATTCATTTTTAGAATTTTACTATTTTTTTTTACTTTTTTTGTTTTGTTTTTTATTTATTTATAGTTTTTTTAATGCCCTGATGGGGAGCCAGGGGTCTAAACAGACCCATGATGTTTCAAATTTGAGACAGAGAAAGGGATTGAGGACAGAGATTCATCAGTCCCTTTCTCTGCAACCTCAGCAGCTCTGGGTTCACCAGTGTCAGGGATAAGGCAGTACAGCTGGCCCTCCTGCTCAGCAGGTGCCCCCCTTTTGAACTGATGGAGACTGGATCCAGTCAAGGAGGTCTGGCTGTATTGCCTTTTCAGCGGCCCTGCCCCCCTCTACAACAGAGACATGCTGTGAGGTCAGTGGCTGCTGAGGTACTGTTGTAAACAGCGTTCAAACCACACTTATGAGGTATCGCCATGAACATTAGAGTGAGAGCAATATTTTCAAAATCTGTACTCAATAGGCATGTGCACACTGAAATATTTTGTTTTGGAATTTCGTTTTTGTCCAAAAAATACATTTATTTAGTTACTCCCAAAATTAGATTTTATTTATTTTGTTTCTTTAAAAAATGCTTTCGTCCGAAAATCCGAAATAATTAAGGTCGAATCTGTCATTGAAGGCTTATGGTGTCTGTCGAATGTTCTAAGAAGATTCGACGGAGCAGCTAAACTGTACAACGCCGCAATCGTACATTTCCAGTCAAATGTTCCGCCTACAAGCTATAGTAGAATTCTAATGTTGTATGACACTAGTAATAATTATATTTATTATTTATTATTACTATTCAACCAACATTAGAATTCTTCTATAGCCTATGGACATTTGACTACAAATGTCCGCTTGCTGGCGATTGCTTCGTTGAATCTTCATGTTGAATCTTTTCTCTTTATGTCGAATAATCTTGGACTAATAGAGTTAGGTTAGGCACATTTGACCTTTTTTTCTATTGTCTCTATAATGTTGAATCTTTTCTCTCTATGTCAAATCTTTTCTATGTAGAATCTTTTCTCTCTATGTAGAATAATCTTAAACGAATAGAGCTAAGGTTAGGCACTTTCGACCACAGGTTCGATGGACACAGATCGCTATTGTCAGCGTCATGTTGAATCTGCTATCTATATCGAACTGTTGTCGCAACGAAAATGAAAATAAAGCATTTGTTTATGTCAGATCTTTTGGTTTTTCGGATTCTGCACGTTCGGTATCGTTTGTTAAAACTATAACGAAAATACCCGAAATTTGGACGAAAATGCATTCGGATGAAAACGAATGCACATGTCTAGTACTCAAGCAGGTGGCTTAATGGACAAATTACTAACGTTTGAAATTACAACTTCAAACCAGTAATTTCACAGTAAATAGATAAATAATAAATTATTATGTTATAACATATAGCATAATAATATATTATTTAGCTTGATTAAAAAAGTACATTTTTAGCAGCAGCAGATTCTCCCTCTTAACTGAATGAGAAAAACAGTGGATTATGGGTAAACTTTATACCCTTAAACCCATATTTCTTCCTTGTAATTAAGAGGGCTGGGCTGGAAGGGAACATTTGTCTTTTAGACACGCCCCCTTTTATGACACTGCAGTAAAAGGAGAGCCTCCACTGCAGAATTTTTATTGGACAGCTTGCTGAGCTTGGACCAATAGTGCTTTACCATTGCTCCAAGGCTCCAAGCTGTCCATTGAGCTCAGTGCCTCTGACAAGACGTGAGAGGCACTGTGAGCTCATCCTCTTAGTCTGCTACAAATAGAGTGTGCCAGCTTGTATTTAAACTGGCTGCTCTGTATGTAGCTTCTGACAGGCTGCGTATCTCTGGAACCATAGATGCCAGGAGCCCCAAATGTTGACCAGTGGTGGGGTAGAACTTTGGCTCTGAGACCCCAGGTCCCTGAGCTATGACCCTTGAAGCGCGATCATTTATTTTCCTTTTTTTTTATTTTATGTCCATGGCAGGTGAGGCTCTGCCTCATCTGCGTCCCCTGACTAAATGTCCCTGCTCTACATCTGGGTTGTCATGTACACGGTCCACTCAGGAGGGTTTCCACATTTCGTTATCTCTGTTACATTTTTTATTTTGCTATTTTCCACATATGGTCCTACCCATTTGCTGTTGTTTTAAGCAATGTTGCTCTTAACTAGATGTACCTGTACATTGGCTGAGTATACACTACTTCATCTGGGTTGGATGTTCTGTGAAGCTACCATTTTATTTTATCTATTGCATGCCATTAAATAAAGAATTATAAAAAAAAGGGTTATCTAAAAAGGTTTTAAATTAAGCATCGCAACTTCAACACTGCGAAATTTGTCAAACGTCTCCCTGTCGAGAGGGACTAGCGCGAGAGAATCAATAAATTTGCAATGCCAGATCTTGTCCTTTACCTCCTTCGACAGGTGCATTGGACCCGATACCCCAATGCGGGACAGGACCGATTTTACGACCGTAACTATGCGTTCATCTGGCAAGCCCGATATGGCAGCGTCACTGGACCTACCCCAAATTAAATCACAGTCATACTCACTGATGTGCGGAGGCAGAGCTGAAGTTGGGCGACCAGCAGCAGATCCAGGTGGAACATCCGGTGCAAGATCGTCCATGGTAGGGGCTGGCAGAGGCCCGTGACATCCATCTCCTAGAGGGGTTCTGTGCTTACGCCGGAGTGCTTTGTGAGTGGTTCCCGGAGTTGGCCACATCTCTCTTTTGCTACTTAGATCTTATTTGGGGTGCCCATAAGGTTTACCGGGGTCAATGTTGGTTCACTACAACACCCAATTTCGTCAAAAAATAACGACACGTAAGGAGTTTCGTTTTGATTGCCAAGACGGTAGCCTGGGGTTATTGCTCATGTACCCCCACAGGCCTTCGTCCTTTCAGTCCCTGGCCGGCACTCTCTATCTGGACCGCCGGCTGCCCCCAAAAAAGTTCTATGCTGGCTGTTTAATGAGAGCCACTGCAAGTGTTACACCGCTTGCCATTTTAATCATGAATGCTCACTTTTTGTGGGTGCTCACCCCACCAGCCGGTGTTTCCAGAAGGGAAAACAACCACTTTCTAAGCAGGGATCCAAGCCTGACCTTTCTAGACTGGAGAACACCAGTGAACTTCTTAGAGATGCTTCCCTGGCTAGACCGGTACCCCCTTCATAGGGGGCCTTGATCCTGAGGGACGGTTTGGACCTTGGTTTTTGGATACCCTTCACTCCTTCCAACATGTCTACTATTGCATCTAATTTGAAATCCTCTGTTAAATTTGAGTCCGTAGTGGCCTGAGAAGCTTCAGAAGGAGCTGGATTTGAGGTGTATGGCAGGCCTGTTTGATTATCCCCCTTTCCACAACCTGTGTCCCCCTTGGTGTGGTCCCAAAAAAGGCAGAGGGAAAATTCCGCCTTATACACCATCTGTCCTATCTTTCTGGCTCCTCGGTCAATGATGGCATCGATAAGGAGGAATCCAGGGTCCACTACACATCTTTCGACAATGTGCTTCACTTGATCAGGGCTGCTGGTCAGTCAGCTTTGCTGGCTAAGGCAGACATTGAGTCCATCTCCCGCCTCCTCCCGGCGGAATGCTTCCATCTGCTGGGCTGCTACTTTCAAGGAAGCTCATTTTTTGACATGTCCCTTTCCGTGGGCTGTGCCATTTTGTGTTATTTCTTTGAGCTCTTCAGTAGCTTAATGATATCGGATTGGATATCTTTAACCTTGGTCTTCAGCATGAAGTAGAACAGGCGCTGGCTGTGGTGGGGTGCCTGTCAGTTATCCACTGACGGGTGGGTGATGGTTTCTTGACCTTGCCAGCAGAAAAGTTGCTGTAATGGACTATGCCCTTGATGAAAATTGGGAGTAGGCTGTCTGTCCAGCACTTATGGTAAGGGCAGGCCCCCTTTTGGAATTGCGTGCTCACAGTACAACTGTGACTGAAATCGGTTTAAAAGTCCTTACATGTTATGTGTTGGAATTTAAATAAAGCTGTGGCTTTGCCCTTTCAAACCTAATGGTTGTAAGTGTGTTTATTTAAATGGGGTGAGGGGGCAAGGGTGAGAGTTTCTATCCATTTATGTTACATTTGATTTGTACCTGGGCACATTGCGCCTCAGCAGTCATGCTGTTGCTATTATTATGATTATTATTATAGATTTTGTTATTGTGGTGTTGGGGGATGTTTTTACTTTGGTGTCGGGGAATAGTATTATTTTTGTATGGTTAAGGAAAATATTATATATAAGACATGATATATCAGCCTGGATGTCACACCACTTCCTCAAATTCGACCTATCCAAAACCGAGCTCATAATTTTCCCTCCCCCCCATGCCCTCTCCTCTGACCTCTCTGTCAAGATTGATGGCATAACTATCTGCCCATCCCTGCATATCAAGATTCTAGGTGCTATCCTGGACTCTGAACTCTCCATTTGGCCCCACATCCAATCGCTGTCTAAAGCTTGCCGCCTCAACCTCTGCAACATCTCCAAAATACGCCCCTTTCTAATGACACCACCATGCTCCTAATTCACTCCCTGGCTTGACTACAGCAACTCCCTCCTCAATGAATTACCCTTACATAGGCTATGCCCTCTTCAGTCCATCATGAATGTTGCTGCCAGACTCATCCATCTTACAAACTGCTCCATGTCTGCTACTCCTCTCTGCCAATCCCTCAATTGGCTCCCGCTCACCCAACAAATTAAATTCAAAATACTAACAACTACTTAGAAAGCCATCCACAACTCGGGCCCCCAGCTACATCACTAATCTATGGTTTAAAATATCAACCAAATGCTAACCTAATTGTTCTTTTCGCTTTTCCCAAGACCTCTTGGTCTCTAGCTCCCTTGTCACTTCCTCCCATTCTCTCCTTCAGGACTTTTCCTGACCCTTTCCCATCGTATGGAACTCCCTACCCTAATCTGTCCGATTATCTCCTACTCTGTTTGCTTTTAGACGATCCCTGAAAACCCATCTCTTTAGAGAAGCCTATCCTGCCCCCACCTAACAACTGTACTGTACTCCATCGCCTCTTCCTCCTCAGCTATTACCTTTTGTATCCCTCGACCTTTCCTTCTAGATTGTAAGCTTTAAAGAGGAAGTAAACCCTGATGGGTTTACTTCCTCTTTTTTTCCCTGCAAAGGTAAAGCATAATGGACTACTATGCATCGCATAGTAGCTCATTATGTGTCACTTACCTGACACAGGAGCCAGCGAAGTCGCCGCTGTCCCCTGTAGTCCGCCGCATCCATGTTGCTTGTGGCGTCTCGCAGCTCCGACGAATCACAGCGGCGCAACCGCGATGACGTCACTCCCGCGCATGCGCACGGGAGTCGCGCCTCGCAGCTCCGCCGCTGTCATACGGCGAAGCCGCGATGACGTCACTCCCGCGCATGCGCACGGGAGTCGACAAATTTGGCAAATCCATTCTTGGATTTGCCGCATTTAGTGCGCATGCGTGCCGCTGTCTACGGCGCATGCGCCGTAGACAGCGGTGCCCATTTTCGGGCAAATATCTCCTAAACCATATAGGTTTAGGAGATATTGCTTGGACCTACAGGTAAGCCTTAATCTAGGCTTACCTATAGGTCCAAGTTGTTTGGAAGGGTTTACTTCCTCTTTAACGAGCAGGGCCCTCTGACGGCTCCTGTATAGAGTTGTATTGTAACTCTACTGTCTGCCCTCATGTTGTAAAGCTCTGCGCAAACTGTTGGCACTATATAAATCCTGTATAATAATATTGATGGGGATATTATTATTATTATCATGGTGGTTGGGGAAATTGTTATTATTATTATTACTGTATCACTAATATCATTATCATCATCATTGTTAATATTGTTATTATGGTGGTGGGGGATAATAATAATAATATAATAACTAGGGACGAGTTCAGATTTGTTTTGAAATTCAAACCCGGAAGGAAGCTGTCACTCCTGCCCACTTTGGCCCAATCAACTGTGGCCAGGGCATTCCCACCCCCCACCCCCCCCCCCACAGCTGCAATACACAAAGGGGCAGGGATGCCTGTGACATCATTGACCTAAAATGGCCCTGTGGCACATAGTTTGGACCAAACCCAAGCTCATCCCTAATAATAATATTATTATTATATCAGTGTCTCTCTGTCAGTATTTTTCTATTAACAGACTGACAGCTGAATGTAAAAAAGGGACAGGGATGGTGGCGAACATCACTGACCATATATGGCCATAACCACATTTGGCCAATGGCCATGACCATATTTGGACAATGACATCAGCCACCATCCCCACCCCTTTGTTCACAAACCAGCTGTCAGCCAGGATTCTGTCATGCTGCAAGGGCTAGAAATGGGAGCAGATTTCCTTTGTGGTAGGCGGTTTTTTCAGCGGGTCGGCGAGCATCGTTCATTGTGATTGACATGGATCTATATTACTGGATGTCATGATTGACAATATATTTACATTGTGGAATATTGATTTTTTTTTTTCTTAAAATAAAGGAATTGTCAAAGTGTCGGGCTTGTCAAGGTTTAAAATGGGTTTCCAGATTTCGATATGCCCCCACCTGAAGACCCCCATAAGCCCCAGGCCAAGGTTATGGGGAAGATTGACTTTTCCTCATCAAAATAGGCATAAAGCGATTTGCCAGGGGAGTCCCATGACTTTTGTTTTGTCATTCGTACTGTAAAATGTACAAGAGGAAAGTAACATTAAAAGAAAAAAAAAAACATTTGCAGGTAATTTACTTTTCCCCATCAGCTTTTTTTTTCGTTTTGTAAAAGATGGCTTGGGGCCCCCCTCAAAGGTCCATAAAAATATACATACCAGACCCCATGAAGTGGGGGGGGGGCAGTATTCCAGTCACTGTGCTTGTAAATCCATCCAAATCACTTCCACTAGAAAGCCAACAGTTTTTTTATTTTATTTATTTCAGGGACTTATATAACGCCGTCAATTTACGCAGTGCTTTACATATACATTGTACATTTACATCAGTTGGCTTGAAATGTACACTCCCCACCAAGTGGTAATTTTTTTTTTTTCATTAGCACATATCCCCAAGGGCAGCACCCAGAACCCCATGCCATTTGTTTGACAATTCCCTGCCTATTCACCTTGAATATTACCAGAACTGATCTTTTTAGATTCCACTTCCATTGACATTGACGAGCCTCCTGTGAACCACACCCAGGTACATACAGCTTATCCCTAGAAGGGACAAGTGATATTGCAGCATAAAGTTATTTAGGAGTATATGACTCAGTTCAGATATGATGGGCAGTCTAGGCGTGCGTGGCCGCCTTTCCTTGAGGCTCAGTATGGCTAACAGTTCTGGGATGGTTGACAGATATTGAGCACATGACTATAATACCAGAATGGGATATCTGCACCATGATATGTTGAAAGCAGTGACAGAATCCAAAGATGAAGCTGTGGTCAAGCTAAAACTCAACTGCAAAACCAAATCATGCCAAATCAAGAGGCCAAAAAGCAATACTAAAAAAATAAAATAAAAAAAAGTATATAACAAATTAAAAATGAAGCATTCACAGGTTTATAAGATATCAATATGCTCTCTGCAACACCGGTGGGATCCAAGAAGGCCTGGCCAAAGATCCTCCTTGTCTCGGGTTTTCAAGTTGCTCACATATCCTTATTGTGACAAAAGGGATGGCTGCAGACATCTATTCACCTAAAGGAGGACATTGGGATCACTAGTTTTCTGTTTGCCAAGAAGCAATACTGATGTGCCCAGAATCCAGTGGCAGAGGACGGGAACCAGAGAGCAAGGAAGCAGTTGGCATCTAAGCATATACAGTAAATGGAAGAACAAGAGTCAAGCAACAACTCATCAGGGGTGCTCATTTTTAAATGAATATTTGAGTTTTTGCCAAGGACAGTTGTAAATGGGTTTTGTTAATATGAAACTAATGCCGCGTACACACGATCGAATTGTCTGGCGTACTTAGTCTGGCGAACAATCCGGCGGATAGTCCGGCGGACTTTCTACCGAACGGACTTGGCCACATACGGACGCACGGAAAGTCCAGCGATTGCTAGCGTGATGATGTACAGCACGTACGACGGGACTAGAAAAAGGAAGTTCAATAGCCAGTAGCCAATAGCTTCCTTTTCGTACTTGCTTCTGAACATGCATCATTCTTAGTCCGCCGGACTAGCATACTCACGAATGTATTGTCCGCTGAAACCCAAGTCCAGCGGAAAGATTGGGCTGCAAAACTACTTTCTAAGTCCGCCGGTCTTTACGCTGAAAAAGTCCGCTGAAGCCCACACACGATCAGATTGTCCGGTGAAATGTGGTCCGGCGGACTAAGTACGCAGGACAATTTGATCGTGTGTACGCGGCAGAAGGCAACCCATACATTGCTCATATATTTCATTCAACCAGCAGGTTGAACAAAAAAATAAAAAATACTTTATGTAGATGGGGGAATCCCTCCCACTGCGCTATTGTATTCTGACAGCGGGAAGACTTCCCCACAATCAGAATAAACTGATCAGTGCCACTGGCTATAGCCAGTTCAAGAGAAAAATTGATCAGGTTGGTTGTTCACAAGTTAATAGATAGATCGATTTGTGTACAACCAGCCTGCCTATACATGGATCGAAATTTCTGCCAGTTCTTGCAGAACCGGATGAATTTCAAACCATTCAGTGACAGAGAGGGGGGTACCAGACAGCAAGGAAGTTGCTGACATCTAAGCCCCTGTACACACGGTCGGAGATTTAGACAACCAAATCCGTCGGATTGTGTCCATCGGATCTTGTCCGAAACTGTTGCATACACACGGTCGGACTAAGTTGACGAAAAATCCGATCATTCAGAACGTGATGACGTAATTTCGTTACGATGGGACTAGATTCAGGCTAGTAGCCAATAGCTTTGATGTAGGAATTTCATCTGAGCATGTGTGGCACTTGGTCCGATCAAAATTCTCTACACATGATCGGAGTATGTCCGATCGAACCAGTTGGTCGGGAAATATTTCCAACATGTTGGAAAATTGGGTCCGACGGATATTCCGACGGAATCAGTCCGATGCATACCACACACAGTCGGATTATCCGACAACACGGTCCGATAGGACACATTCCGACGTATTCTCCGATCGTGTGTACAAGGGCTAATAATATACTGTATATAAAAGAACATACCCAAATAGTAAAAACTTATCTTTGGTGTTATTTTTTTAATGAATGTTCATGTTTTCGCCAAAGACCGTTATCTATATTTTTCCTTAAGATGAAACCAAGGCTGTCCATTTTTTTTTTCATTCAACCAGCGGTTTGAACGAAAAAAAAAAAAATTACTCAAGTACCCTATCCACACTTGATTCCCCCCCCCCCCCCCCACTGACCTATTGTATTCTGACAGCGGGGGGACTTTCCTGTGGTCACAATACACTGATTAGCACTGATTAGCACAGCCGGCTATAACCAGTGGCACCGAGAGGATTTTTTCCAGCAGGCTGCTTGTACACAATTCTATTGATAGATCAATTATCGCACAATCAGCCTTTCCCCCTACATGGATCAAAATTCAGCCAGTCCCTGCTGAACCAGTTGAATTTCAATCCATTCAGTGCCAGAGAGGGTGGGAACCAAAAGGCAAGGAAGGAGAATATCCAGTATATGGAGGAAAGTACCCAAAGGGGTTGGTTTACTAAAACTGGAAAGTGCAAAATCTAGTGAAGCTCTGCATGGCAGCCAATCAGCTTCTAACTTCATCTTCAATTCAATTAAGCTTTGACATAAAACCTGGAAGCTGATTGGTTTCTATGGAAAGCTGCACCAGACTTTGCACTGTCCAGCTTTAGTTAATCAGCCCCAAAGTGTCAAACAACAACTTATCAGGGCCACTGAACCAGCGGAATTTAGATCGATCGATGTATGCTTGGCTTAGCTCTTATCTTATTTTTAAAGGCTAGGTCATAATATACCCAGATCTAGTCCTTTGGAACTTCCTCCAGCTCAATAACTTGAAGGTCCATATCTCACAGTGCCAGCCACTTCTATTAGAAGATTAAGGCTGGGCTCACACTAGAGATCGCAGCGGCTCACAGCAGGAGTCCGGTGCATCTCCATTCACCGTTTCAGGTCCAATTTTAGCCTGAATTTTGGGCTGAATTCAGACTTGAAACAGACCAAAAGACGCACAGGGTTCTTGTGCAATTTGCACCAGAGCCGCTGTGGAGATGTGTGAACCGGCTCCATAGACAGCCGGTCACATTCTCCTTCTGTGCAAATTGGAAGGAAACCCACATCCAACTGGCAATAGTGTGAACCCAGCCTTACCCTATGTGCACACCTATCCATTTTTGCAGAATCTCACTACATCACACTCCATTTAACATGGTTTCCTATGGTACACGTTCACATCTATGCGTTTTTCAGCTTGTGTGTTCTTGAAAGGGTCAGAGACTTTTTTTTCCCCGCAGCAGATTGCATTTTGCGTATAATAGACTTCAATGGAGCGGCACCAAAAACGCAAGTGTTGCGTTTTTGATGCAATTTTTTGATGTGTTTTTCTTTTTTTTTTTCTTTACTTTAACACACTGTGTATAGCTGTTTGCTAAGAAGCCGGCCGCCCAGTCCTTAACAATTGATGAGTTATCAGCTCTCAGCGGGTTTGCCCACTGATAGCTGGATATAAAAAAATATAAAATGAAAAAAAATGGAAATAAAAAACCTTTGGGTATGGTATGAATTTGGAGAGGAACCCCATGCCTTTCTTTCCCTAATTCTGTCACGGGGTTTCCCTTAACCACTTCAGAACTGGGCACTTTCACCCCCTTCCTACCCAGACCAATTTTCAGCACTCTACACTGTACCCAAACAAATTTTTTTCACACAAATAGAGCTTTCTTTTGGTGGTATTTAATCACCACTGGGTTTTTTCTTTTTTGCGATATAAGTAAACAAAATTGTAAACATTTTGGAAAAAGAAACCCTAATTTTTTTAGTTTCTATTATAATATTTTGCAAATAATTAATTTTTGTTCATACAATTTGGCTAAATTGTATACTGCTACATATCTTTGGTAAAAATAGCCCAAATTAGTGGATATTATTTGGTCTGTGTGAAAGTTATAGAGTCTGCAATCTATGGTCCCAATCATTGAAAATTGATCACACCTGATGTACTGATGATCTAATTTCTTGAGGCTCTGAAATGTCAGGACAAGTACATATACACCCAAATGGCACTTTTTTGTAAAGTAGACAATCCAATGTATTTGGTAAGAGGCCAGGTTCGTTTTTTGAAGTTGTACTTTTTTTCCCCACAATTCTTGGGAAAATTACAAAATTAGTTCTCACACACAACATATGCATACTTCCAAATATACCCCCAAAATCAATACCAGACCCTTAAACGAGCATGCAGCCCAGCTGGTCAAGAAAGGGACAAGAGGACAAGCGAGTGCTCCCCCTGAAACCATACCAGGCCATATGCCTTCAACATGGAGGGGGGGGGGTGCTTTGGGCAAGGAGCCCTGCCCCAGAGCACCTTGCACCCAGTTGATGGCCTCTTCACCACAACGCTGGGCTGGGGTTCTGGAGGTCTGCCCAAGGCCCCCCCTCCATGTGAATGAGTATGGGGCACATAGTCCCCCTATCAATTCACCAAAAAAGTGTAAAAGTGAATAAAGACAGTACAAGAGTTTTTGACAAGTTTTTTTTTAAAAAAAGTAAAAACAAAACAATGTCCCCACAATGTAGATCCATCGTCAAAACGCACTGCAAGATGCGCTGGAAAAATGCATCATTCACGGCCGCATAGATGTGACCCTAGACTTGAAGTGTATCCATCATAGTTCCTTTCTCTCTCCAATTTAAAATGTACTGCCTCCCATATCCTCCATAAGCAACTTTGTAGCTAATGTTGCATTCTCAGTAGCATGTTGTATAATTCCACACCTTCATTTATGAGGAATTCTAAAAAAACTCTATGAATTATTACTATTATCATTATTCCGGACTTACAGCTGCAAGCTTTGCCTATTTTTATAGCCACGGTTAGCAGTCCTGGCACGGTGTAAGCGGAATGGCAAATTACCCAGGAAGGAGAGGGGATGCAGCAGAATTTTAATCTGTCCACCAGCATCCATTCCCAGCATTTGTCTAAATTCTAGCAGCTGTTGTCAGTGTGAGCAAGCACTTTCCCAGGATGGACCAGTGTGCCGGAGAGCCTTGCTGACTGATATTAATACAGGCTGGGAGGCAGAGCCGGCTTTTTCTTGCCTGTTGCGGTTCCTCGCGAAACACCTTCAGGGAAGATCATTTGATGCATCGTTAAATCTTGTTCTGCATCCTAATACGCTGCATTGTGTGTTCTGCGCTGGAGAGGCAGGAACATTGACATTCTGCAGACGTACAAGTGCTGCAGGCTACACACAGGTTCTAGACAGACTCTCAGCTAGGGCGAGCTTTGAAAAAAAGATGTAACCCTTTCGTCAAAAGAAAGGGAAGGATCAACGAGGTGCACAGAATTCCTTCGCTCGTGTTGGAGTTTCAGCGTCTGATATTTGGAGCATTTCCTCATGATTGATGCACCTTCTTTGCTTTGTCGGTCGGGAAAATAAATTATTATATCAGTGGGTAGTTATCGGCGCTAAATTTTTAAAGCAGGTTTCCAGGCGACAATAAATTAATGCAAGAGGTACATTTGCTGCATAACATTGGTGTGATGGTATTACTACCTCCACTTTAGCTCCACAAGGGTCTGAGCCAGCAGGCTTTGTTTACTTTCAGAAGGGTTTTGCATTACCATACAAGTCCATGGGAATGCAAAACCTACTTGAAGCAGGAGAGAAGGAGGTCAGCTGGGTAACTTACGCACCTATCAATCACTTATCAATGACCTTAGAGCCATTTCAAAATGATGCCATCAAGACAAGACCAATGCCTGTTTAAAAAGGCCCTAATAATATTTCTCAGCATCATAGCATCATAGCATAGTATCTGACTCCGTGATTGCATACGTTTTGTCTAGAGCAGGGGTCTTCACATTTTCTAAACAAAGCACCAGTTTACTGTCCTTCAGGCTTTAGCTGGGCTGGACTGTGACCATTGGCTGTATAAAAGGTCCTGAGGTTAGTGGAAAAAAAACAATGCCCCATTTTTGGTGTCACTGGGAGAAATTGTGTCCCATCATTGGTGTCATTGGGCCCCATTGTTGATGTCATTGTGAGACATTGTGTCCCATAATTGGTGTCATTGGGCCCTTATGTTGGTGTCATTAGTAAGAATTTTGTTCCACCAATGGTGTCACTGAGACCCATTGTCAGTATCAGTGGGAGAAATGGTGCCCCATCACTGGTGTTAATGGGGGGAATGTTGCCCTTTCCTTGGTGTCAGTGCGGGGGATTATGCACCATTGTTGTTATCAGTGGATGAAATAGTGCCGCAAGGGCCAGATAAAAGCAAGCAAAGGGTTGCATCTGGCCCCCGGGCCACAGTTTGGAAACCACTGGTCTGGAGGCTTAAGCTGACCATGCGCTGTTTGAATGGTCACCTACTGACTCCATCCACAGACAGCTAAACACTTCAAAAAGACAAAGAAGTTAAATCTAATACAATTCTACTTTCGATATTTGTAGTTCAGAAGACAATAGGTTTTGTGTTATCCATGGGAATACAAAACCCGGTTAAAGCTGGTAAGAAGGGGGTCAACTGTATGTCTTATGTACCAATCAATTCTTGAATGATCTTAGAGGCGTTTCAAAGTTATGCCATCAACACAAAGCCAAAGCCTGTTGACAAATGCCCTAATAGTATTTCTCAGCATCATAACATAGAATCTGACTCCATGATTACATACATCAGGGGTCTCCAAACTTTCTAAACAAATCACCAGTTTAATGTCCTTCAGACTTTAGGGAGGCCGCAATGTGACCATTGGCTGTAGAAAAGGTCCTGAAGTCAGTGGAAAAAAAACAATTCCGCATCTTTGGTGTCATTGGGAGAAATGCTGTCCCATCAATGGTGTCATTGGGAGGAATGTTACCTCTTCATTGGTGTCGTTAGGGGCATTATTCCCTATTGTTGTTATCAATGGATGACATAGTACCCCAAGGGCCAGATAAAAGCAAGCAAAGGGTTACATCTGGCCTCTGGGCCACAGTTTGGAAACCACTGATCTGGAGGCTTAAGCTGACAATGCGCTGTTTGAATGGTCACCTGTTGACTCCATCCACAGACAGCTAAACACTTCAATAAGACAAAGAAGTTAAATCTAATACAATTCTACTTTCGATAATTGTAGTTCAGAAGACAGTAGGTTTTGTATTATCAATGGGAATGCAAAACCCGCTTAAAGCAGGTAAGAAGGAGGTAAGAAGGAGGTCAACTGTATGTCTTATGTTCCTATCAATCAATTCTTGAATGATCTAAGCCCTTGTACACACGGTCGTGGATTCCGACGGAATGTGTCCGATTGGACCGTTTTGTTGGATATTCCGACTGTGTGTGGTCTACATCAGACTGTTTCCGTCAGAGTATCCGACGGACCAAGTTTTCCAACTTGTTGGTAAAATTTTCCGACAAAATGCTCCGATCGGACATACTCCGATCATGTGTAGAGAATTCCGATCGGACAAAGTGCCACACATGCTCAGATCAAATTCCTAGACCAAAGCTCTTGGCTACTAGCCTGAACGTAGTCCCGTCGTAACGAAATAACGTAATCACAACGGATTTTCCGACAACTTTGTCCGACCGTGTGTATGCAACTGTTTCGGACAAAATCCAACGGACAAAATCCGACGGATTTGGTTGTCGGAATCTCCGACCGTGTGTACAAGGGCTTAGAGGCGTTTCAAATTTATGACATCAACACAAGGCCAAAGCCTGTTGACAAAGGCCCTAATAGTATTTCTCATTATCATAGCATAGTATCTGACTCTGTGGTTGCATACATTTTGTCTAAAGCAGGGGTCTCCAAACTTTATAAACAAATCACTAGTTTAATGTCCTTCAGACTTTAGTGGGGGGCTGCACTGTGACCATGAGCTATAGAAAAGGTCCTGAAGTCAGTGGAAAAAAAATGCCCCATCTTTGGTGTCATTGGACCCCATTGTTAGTGCCTGTGGGAGAAATGGTGTCCCATCACTGGTGTCATTGGGAGGAATGTTGCCACTTCATTGGTGTCGTTAGGGGCATTATTCTCTGCTGTTGTTAACAATGGATGACATAATACCCCAAGGGCCAGATAAAAGCAAGCAAAGGGTCGCATCTGGCCCCAGAGCCACAGTTTGGAGACCCCTGGTCTAGAGGCTTAAAGTGTTACTAAACTCAGGACCCTGCATTCACTATATCTGGTCTCCCACAGTACACAGAACATGGAAATGCAATTATTTTAGTAAATATAAACTGCTAAATATCTTTTCTCATCAGCAGTTAGAGCAGACTTGTGACTTCTATCAGTGTCTGGTTAAAGCTCCTAGGAGGAGTTTTCATTCTCCCTGATTGTCCTATGAGACTGACCCCTCCATTAGAATGCATTAAGGTGAAAAACCTCTAGACTTTACAACTTCCTTCATAGTACAGAAGACATTATCCAGGCTTTTGAAATGTATCAAGACAATGACTTTCCCAAGCCCTGTCTCTGTGATTAACTAAAACTGATTGAGGGAACATGGAAGAAACTGTAAGGGACCTAGCTGGGACTGAAGTAACTAGCACTAAACAGGAGGGGAGGGAAGTCATAGTGACTGAAAATGGCCACTAGATGGCAGCACACTAAAGAACAATAATAACCTCATACAGGTCTCCAACTACTAGCATTTTAACACTTTATGAATATGTCCAGGCAATAGTGCAAATTAACCCATTGCTGACCAGCCGCCGTCGTTATATGGTGACAGGTCAGCACGTTCCCACAAAATGCTGTAGGTGTACGTCAGCTCCCTTACGAGCCATAGCAGGCGTGCACAAGCCCACTGTACGGCGGGGAGCCCAATGCAAGTGGCCACGATGTCCACCGGCCACCCGCGATTGCGAGAACGAGAGCCAGAGGGGGATCTGTCAATGTAAACAGACAGATCCCCATTCTGACATGAGAGTTATAGAGAGATCGTCTTTTCCTAGTGATTAGAAACAGCGATCGCTCTCCTCCTCCAGTCACTATACTGCCCCCACAGTTAGAAACACCTCCCAGGGAACACACCCCTTCATCACCCCCCCCCCCCTAGTGTTAACCCCTTCCCTGCCAGTATTTATAGAGTAATCAGTGGATATTTTTAGCTCTGATTGCTGTATAAATGTCAACGGTCCCAAAAAAGAATCAAAAGGGTCCAATCTGTCCGCAGCAATGTCGCAGTTCCGCTAAAAATCGCTGATCACCATCATTACTAATAAAAAAAAAGAAAAATAAATAATAAAAATGCCATAAACCTATCCCCTATTTTGTAGACGCTATAACTTTTGCGCAAACCAATCAATGTATGTTTATTGCAATTTTTTTATACCAAAAATATGTAGAAGAATATTTATCGGCCTAAACTGATGAAGAAATTTATTTTTTCTGGGGGGGGGGGGGGGGTTATTATAGCAAAAAGTAAAAAATATTGTTTTTCTTTTCAAAATTGTCGCTCTTTTTTTGTTTATAGCACAAAAAATAAAAACCGCAGAAGTGATCAAATACTACCAAAAGAAAGCTCTATTTGTAGGGGAAAAAAGGACATTAATTTTGTTTGGGTGCAATGTCGCATGATGGCGCAATTGCCAGTTAAAGTGACGCAGTGCCGTATTGCAAGAAATGCTCTGGTCATTAAGGGGGAATCTGCAAGTGGTTAATACCAAGAAGTTAAATAAGAAACCCAGTCAAACATGACATATTTGGACTGAAATGTACTCATGTTGTCCACTACGTTAAAATGTCCCCCTGTCACTTATCCTCTGGTTGTCTTACCAGCAAAATGACTGTAGTTGCCCAAATGCAGGTTGGAGTGATCCCTAAACACCAACCTCTTCCCAAGCCCATAAACTGGCAGATTGGTAGGTTCCCTTTCATATAAATATGTGACAGGAAACTTTAGCCACCGACATTGTAAAAAGTTTGATGGATCAAGCTACAAGGACAAAACCCTGAAAATAATAGTCATTTCAAGAGACTAAAGCCTCGTACACATGATCAGATTGTTGGCCAACAAAGCATCAGACTTTTGTCCAAAGGGCGTGTGCCGCAAACTTGTCTTGCATACTAACGGTACACAATTGTCGACCAACAAACACGAATGTAGTGACGTACTACGTGGAATTTCAGCGCCACCCTGGAGCGCCACCCTTTGGGCTCCTTCTGCTAATGTCGTGTTTGCTGAGCATTGATTCCGAGAATGCGTGTTTGTACTTTGGACTTTTTGTGTGATGGACTTGTGTACACACAAGAGGAAAATCTGGCAACAGACCATTTTACTAGAAAAATTTACTAGAAAATGTACCTGCCATCCAACATTTGTTGGCGGAAAGTTGGACAACAATTGTCTGAAGGAGCGTACTGACGGTCGGATTTTAGGCAAACAGTCTGTCATCACTCAATTCCCTGCCGAAAATCCGATCGTGTGTACGAGGCTTTAATCGCTTCAGCGCGGACTTCCTAAATAACATCAGCAGTTTACTAATTTGGCAAGTTGCCGACAGTTGGTTTTCAAAAACACCAGATTAACCATTCCCGAAACAAACATTAACGGCTGACAAGCTCAACATCAATTTCGATGAATTATATCAAAACTAATGACTCAAAAAATTCTGATTGCAAGCTTGATGCTAGTTTTGGAATCATTATTTTTGTAAATTACTCAGTAAACGAGAAACATCAAATTAAATCGAATTTTCAGAGTACTGAAAAGGACACTTTACATAAATTGCATTGTGTTCATGAGCTGGGTTATAGAGAAGAGGCGGTCATAAGGCACATGGAGAAATATGTCCTGGTAGGTTATAAGAAGAGAAGATATTTGGAAAGTAGTTGTTATAGCAGGATTGTTGCTGCACACACAAGAGGAACTGCAGTCTGCTCACATAATCTGTAATAAAAACATCTTTGCCATTCTGAAGCTTCCCTCCAACCACTTTGCATATTATTTTATACATACTGTGATACTGAACTTGCCAAATATGCTACAGAAATCTCCCTCCACTGAGTCTGGCTGCAGCCATTTTAACTGTGGGCAGCTGAAGCTGCTGCCTGTTCAGTTCCTAGATTTACACAGACACACAGGGGCACACCTCCAGCTCTGCAGCTCTCATTGGCCCTCTCATGACTCACCCTTCCTGGCAAACTCTCGCAAGAGTAAGAGAGAGAGCTTTGCATGAAGTCATAAGCCTAGACAAGAAACAGGAAGTGGGCTGCATAAGGTATTTACTGGCAGAATAAAATATGTTTTACTATCTGAAGTTAAAACAACAAGGGGCAGAAGATTTGATGAAAAGTTGAAAAAATGACTGAAGGTCCGCTTTAACTTCCTTTTCAGTTATCCCATAGGCAAAAACAAATTGTCAACTGTTATGTTGGCGCCTGCTTTACCCTACAATCGTTATCCACATGGGTTCAGAAATGAAACATCGATCTTTGTACATGTGTACATTTCTTTTGAGTTATTCAAAAGTTATTCAGTCATTTTTCTTGCCTTTTGGCCCTGGGCTCTGGGATCGAATCACACAGGAACCCCATCTGTACGGAGTTTTTACTGTTCTTGGCTAATTAACTTATCCCTCCTCTGCCCTTAAAAGCATTCGATCACATTGAGA
Organism: Lithobates pipiens; assembly: GCF_037356315.1. Classification (NCBI taxonomy): domain Eukaryota; kingdom Metazoa; phylum Chordata; class Amphibia; order Anura; family Ranidae; genus Lithobates; species Lithobates pipiens. The sequence continues at coordinate 559,630,392 of NW_027507764.1, read as the reverse complement.
TCGATGTGATCAAATGCTTTTCATTTTTAAAAACTGCACCGCTTACATTCAGGTAAATGGGAATTGATTCAGAACATCCCTTTCTGGGTTCCTATATCATACCAGATTGACCTATATTATACGGGGGAAGCACCGGATGGTCAATTAGGACTCCTGTTGGGGCAGGAGATCCCGGTAAAGCCACAAAATATGTTGGGGGGGGGGGGATACGTCCCCTCTTGCTGCTTGTGAAAGCAATCTAGCGGCTAGTTAGCCACCAGAATTACTTTTACAAGAAAGCCGACCGAGGGCTCTAAAAAATGGTACCTGCTGTTGCAGGCATCATCTCATTATAACCAGTAATGCCGCGTACACACACGATCGGAATTCTCATCGGAAAAAGCCCTGATGGTTTTCCCCGTCGGAATTCCGACGGAATTCCACTTAAACTGTCTTGCCTACACACGGTCACACCAAATTCCGACTGCCAAGAACGCAGTGACGTACAACACGTACAACAGGACTAGAAAAAGGAAGTTCAATACCCAGTAGCCAATAGCTTCCACTTTGTAGTTGAATCTGAGCATGCGTGAGTTTTTCCACGTCGGAATTGCGTACACACTTTCTATCGGAATTTCCGATAGAAAGTTTTTCCATCGGGAAAATTGAGAACACGCCTATCAAATTTTTGCTGGCGGGAATTCAGGCCAGCTAAATTCCAATGGAGCATACACACGGTCTCATTTTCCAATGAAAAGCTCTCATCAGTCTTTTGCTGGCCGAAATTCCGATCGTGTGTACGTGGCATTAAAGTCCAGTGACATACGGGTAAGTTGCTGGTCAGCAAGTGGTGCCTCCCCTATTGACTTCAATACATTTCACCAAAAGAGCACATTTTGTCAGTATGTCCCAATTTTTTCCCAAAACTTTGTAAAACCAAAAACTCTCCACTTCCTTAGTATAGATGTTAAATTGTATTTTGGTAGTTGCAGACGGAGCAAATGGTTTGATATGCACTGCATGAATTATAGGTGAAAACATTTTCCCACACACATTGTAGTAAACATCATTAGTTACTCTTTGACTAGAGCGCACATAATCTTTTTTTTTTTCATTTTAGCTACAAAAGTCCTTAAAGATCTTTCTAAGTTGCCCCCTTTGTAAGTATCCCATTGAGAGGTCAGTGGCTGGATGTCCTCTGAAGGTCAATCCCTAATCCTTTGTAATGATTATAAAGTAAAAACAGCTTGGTGTAGCTAAACTAAGAAGTTGAAGTCTTCAGATGTATGGAAAATGGTTATCTCTTTGACATCTCCTCAATGGGTCGGGTTAATAACCTGAACAATCTCAAAATGTTTTGTTCTTTCCAGAAAAAAAAAAAAAATCATGATTTAGCTTTTCATGATGCCACAGAAAAAAACAGCTAGATGTCCAACACCTACAACTCTACCATGACAACCTGAAAATGCAAAGGTCAGCTTTGACATTCCCAGTGGAAAGAATTGGGCATTCAATGTCAACTTTGAAGTTCACCATCAGCGGGCCAATCTTTAAGTCGAGCAACGTTGATGGAATTCATCTGATTCTGAGTCTCGTGGGAACATCAGCCTTAATTTAACTAAAATTCAGTATTCTAAAATCAATATTCTATTAAGGCACTCTGTACTTTTGACCGTGGCCCTTTGCCCTTTAAAGGTGCTAATTTTGTAAGGGAAAATGAAAAGTCCGTTACAAAACTAAGAAATTAAGTCTCCAATGGGCTGGAGTTAATTTTTTTTTTATTATTATAATTTTTGTTTTTCAATTATTTATACCAATGTTTGTATGTGGTTGGAGTATGTAGGGGCAGGAACAACCGGAGATAAAAGCTCAACTAATAATGATTATGATGATCTATATGGAAATGTTTTCTGCAACTCTCTTTAAAAAAGATATGGGAGCAGTATAATGCTGACTAAAGTTGCTATTCCTGGCTTCACTACTTACTTAGTAAGTCACTAACCCGGAAGAAGTGAAGTGCTGGAAGTACAAGGGCTGTACAGAGAGTCCCGGAGCAGAAGGAGAGAAAAGGATAAGCGTAGGGACGGCATGACAGGTGTGGACAGCACAGTCATGCTTGTAGGGAAAAAATAATTTGTCTCCTTTAAGAAAAGGGGAGTGGCCGGAGCAGGGTAGGCGCTCGGGTTAGAAAGCTAGTAGGCAGGAGGGGGAGTGATATCAGTAGTGAGCGGCGGAGGAAAAGATTCCCACCCACCCTCCCGAGTATCGTTGATTATAATAGGGGCTGTACGGACAGCCCATGGCAGTGGTTGGATCTTTGAAGGAGGAGAATATGGATGTTATATGCATATATAACATGGTTGGTACCCATCCGTGGTATGGGGGTTAACATGGTTGGTACCCATCTGTGGTATGGGGTTAGCATGGTTGGTACCCATCTGTGGTATGGGGTTAACATGCTTGGTACCCATCTGTGGTATGGGGTTAACATGCTTGGTATCTATCTGTGGTATAGGGTTTAACATGATTGGTATCCATCTGTGGTATGGGGTTAACATGGTTGGTACCCATCTGTGGTATGGGGTTAACATGGTTGGTACCCATCTGTGGATGGGGTTATCAGGTACCTTCTGGTTAACAGGGGGTTAACCTGGAAGGGGTAAAAGGTGGGTCACTGCGAAAGTTGAGTACCGTCTCCGGGTCCGGGGGCTTGCGACTGGAGACCTAAAGTAAAAAGAAGTTTGTCGCAGTGACCAGTGGGGTGGGTTCCCCTCAAAGACCCCAAAAGTACATAAAAAGTTGGTTAAGAGTTATTTAAAATGTTGTTTATTTAATCTCAAAGTAATTGTTAATAAAAGGCCATCAAGGCCATTTAATCCAAAATCTTGTCATGCCATTTGTGAGGGGATTTGGAGGGGTGAGATATTATGGTTAACGGGTGACTGAAGTGACTGTGGGTTAGGTCCTTTACATGTCATGAATGTAATACAAACGTGTGCATTACTTTTGTTATTAACCTTCATAGGTCATTAAAATTTCACATGTGGGAATAGTATCTCTTCCTTTGTAGGACTCTTCTTCATCTGCTCTTTCATTTCAGGTAAATAATGGATTCCAAGCAGAAGCAAGGTGCCGTCATTGAGTTCTTGATGAAGGAGGGGTGCAGGCTGTCCGAAATCTACAGAAGCCTACAGAATGTTTACAGAGATAACACTACTGAGAATGTGCACAGATGGATGAAGACGGGGAAACCAGCATTGAAGGCAAGCCATGCAGTGGGAGACCATCAATGTTGGACAATCTGCATCCCTCCTTCATCAAGAACTCAATGATGGCACATTGCTTCTGCAAAGGAAGAGTCCTACAAAGGAAGAGATACTCTTCCCACATGTGAAATTTTAATGACCTATGAAGGTTAATAACAAAAGTAATGCACACGTTTGTATTACTTTCATGACATGTGAAGTCACTTCAGTCACCCGTTAACCATAATATCTCACCCCTCCAAATCAGGACCTGGATCTGAACCTGCAGCTTCTGCTGATTTTGCCACTATCGCTTCTTGCTGAGCCACCTGAGATGCTGGACAGTTCCCTGCCTGATCACTTAAGACAACCTTGCCTTGCATCTTGTTTCTCTTGAACCTTGAACCCCTTGCTCTTATTAAAGTCATGCCTTTGCACTTTCTGTCTGCCAGATTATGGTGCTCTTTTCCAGCCAATATCTCGCTACCACTTGTTACCAATTTTTGGCTTGCTCCTCGACTATGCTTCTGCTTGATCCCAACCTGCGACCACTTGTTACCGACCTTTGGCTTGTTTACTGATCACACTTCTGCTTAATTCCTACCTGCTAAATCCACTACTGGACCCTAAGCTTGCTCAACTCCTGGTGGGGTGATCCCAAGGACCATGACCTGGTACTAACACACATCAAAATATACCTCCACCATTAGGAGCGCTGATGAATACCAGTTAGTGCCTAGACTCCGCACCTCGGGTGAGCTTGCTTCATCCACCAGGGTGACCTGCTCGTATACCTATCCTGTTGAGCCTCTCTACTGTTATAGCAACTGGTCTCTGAGCCTGACCCCTGACTGTGACAGACATTTGCAGACATTTGGAGTCTGATAGGGCCCCCAGTACAGAGAGTAAAAATGGGGCAACTACTTTATCACTATTACTGTCCTCCAAGGGATATGGGAAAGGCAGGGGGTTGCCAAGCCTGCCTAGGGCCCCATTCTAGAAATGTCAGAGGAACACTTATTCTGGTGCTCCCCTATATTGCTGAGAACCCCATTTTTTCCTTTGCTACCCTAACAAAAATTTGGGACCAGACACATACCAACATTTCTAGGCCAGCTATATGCTGTTGGATGCTTCTCTGCCAGTGTTTCCTTCCTTCCCCACATGTAATGCCGTGTACACACGACCGGACTTTTCGAGGGACTAGGTCCGACGGTCTTTCCGACTGACTTTCGGCGGAGTTCCGATGGACTTTCCGAATGAACGGACTTGGCCACACACCATCACACCAAAGTCTGATGGATTCGAACGTGATGACGTACGACTGGACTAGAATAAGGAAGTTCATAGCCAGTAGCCAATAGCTGCCCTAGCGTCGTTTTTTGTCCGTTGGACTAGTTGGACTAGCATACAGACGAACGGATTTCTAGGTCCGGTGGAGTTCCGGTGGAAAAATTTAAAACATGTTCTATTTCTAAAGTCTGCTGGATTTGTGGCAAGCAAAGGTCCGATGGAGCCCACACATGATCGAATTGTCCGACGGACTCGTTCCGTCGGACCTTTGCTGTCAATAAGTCCCGTCGTGTGTACGCGGCATAAAGCAGTAAGGGCAATACTTGGTGTTTGCAATAGAGGGCGGGGGGGGGAAGGGGGGGGAAGGGAAGTGAGGGTGATGAGGAAAGGGGAGAACCCCAGGCTATTCATACCCTGCCTCCTTCTACTGGTGCTCCTTTAATCTGCAGTCTTCTCCTAGGACCGATCAGCAGCACCAAGAAAGGTAAGCAGAGCTGAAATAAAGGTAATGCAGGCTTCTCATTGGTTGTGTGAAGGGAAGATATGAGAATGATAAAATAGAGACCTAAGAGATGAAATGCAGACAAGGCCAACTGTTCTTTGAAAGGTTCCATCCTAATATCTTTTTCAATCAGCATAATATACAGTAAGAGCTTCCCACAATGTGCATTAGAAGCTGCAACAAGTCAGATAGAGCCGACCCCTGGGGAGGGGATGGGCCCGCCCACCACTGGCGCTCCACCTCTGCTATGATTATTCACAGCAGAAGCCGATCAGAGGGCACAGGCCAATGGATGTCTGCTGACACCCACTGATCGTCGAGGTGACATGCTGGACGGTGCTCAGAACATCTAGACAATGCAGAACTCTCTCCTGTCAGCGGGGATGTGAAGGATTTTGTTTGCCTGCAAAGCAGGGGATAAAATGCATCGCATCCCTTAGTAAAAGCACTACATATACTACAAAAAACACTGGATAGGCACACATGTAATCCATTGATTGCTCTCGATCTTTGACCTCTTCCCAGCCAGTGTCATTAGTACAGTGACGGTGCATATTTTTAGCACTGATCACTGTATCAGTGTCACTGGTTCCCACAACGTGTCAGTTAGTGTCAGATTGTCTGCCACAATATCGCAGTCTCGCTATAAGTCACTGATCGCCGCTATTACTAATATATAAAAAAAAATCCAGTATATATCCCCTAGTTTGTAGATGTTATAACTTTTGTGCAAACCAAGCAATATACCAAAAACAGAATACTCAAGCGCAAAAGTGGATGATCAGCACAAACTTATAACTAAAAAGAAAACAGCTGCAAACACTCCAAACAGGTCAGTCAACCAAGAAAAATAAAAGTATTAATAATAAATAGTGTTGCGCTATCTTCAGTATTCCAACAACTAAAAAAGTGGCAAGTGACAAAATATCATAAATAGGCTAAAAATATTGAAATATCAAGAATAACTAATGTTGTGCTATGTTCAATGTTCCCACAACTACAAAAGTGTTAAGTGCTAAAATATAACAAAATAGCTGGAAATCATAAAATAAACGTACTAATATATTACTAGAAATTGTGAAAAGGGGGAAACACACCTCCCAAAATTATTTCACTACTCTTTTAAATGTGATTGCAAACACATAAATAATTATCAGGTGGACAAAGTGCAATGTGCAGGAGGAAGGAGAGAAAAAAAAAAAATAATATATATATATATATATATATATATATATAGTGAATAAATTAATTATCAACACTCTAAAATTAATATAAATTCATATGGAATAAGGATAAGTATCCAAAAATATTAGGGCAATTCATAAATGCCAGAAATAAAACATTTAAAACATGAAAAAAAAACAAATGTGCAATTAATTAAATTAATGAATTAAATTAATTAAATTAATAAATTGTGTTAAAAAAAAAAAGTGTAAACCAACACAGCCACTGTGCTAAATAAACTCTATAGACGGATTGATTTTTCATAAAATGTACTTATCCAGTAAAGTCCGCATAAAAATAAATAAATATATATATATATATATATATATATATATATATATATATATATATATATATATATATATATATATATATATATATATATATATATATATATATGGATACATTTTACATAAAATGTACTTATCCGGTGAAGTCCACACCAAAAAAGATAACCAATCCTGGGCGTATTGGGTGCTTCGGGTTGATAGGCATATCACAAAAGAAATCACCAAACTTATCCTTATACTCCGGTAAATCAAAAGGAAAGTCCTGCTTCCTCCACTCCAGATAGATTATTTAATTATAAAGAAAGGAAGAAAAAATTCATGTCTATTAGTAGAAAAAAGGATCAGCATAAAGAACCACTCACATGTGTTAGGATATAGAAAGCGCATCAATTGGATTGAATGGTCAGATCACACAGCTTGAGTTTGCAGCCGCTGCGCTGCCAAACTCTATTGTGCACTGTCACAGGCTCCAATATATGCTTATTGGGATTTTTTTTTCAAAAACGTGTAGAGAAATACATATTGGTCTAATATATTATTTTTAAAAATGTTTTATAGCAGAAAGTAAAAAAAAAATATATATTTTTCAAAATTTATATTTTTTTTTTGGGGGGGGGGGGGGGGGGTTCGTGTATAGTACAAAAAATGTAAACTGCAGAGGTGATCAAATACCACCAAAAGTAAGGTCTATTTGTGGTAAAAAAAAATACATTAATTTTATATGGATGCGTTGCATGACTGCACAATTGTCAGTTAAAGTAACGCAGTGTCGTATCGCAAAAATGGCCTAGTCATGAAGGAGGTAAATCTTCCGGAGGTCAACTGGTTAATTACAAAAATAATAATATTAACCACTTGCTTACTGGGCACTTAAACCCCCCTCCTGCCCAGACCAATTTTTGATCCAAAGCATACCACCTCATCAGTGAAGCATGGTGGTGGTAGTGTCATGGCGTGGGCATGTGTGGCTGCCAATGGGACTGGTTCTCTTGTATTTATTGATGTGACTCCTGACAAAAGCAGCAGGATGAATTCTGAAGTGTTTCGGGCAATATTATCTTATTATCTGCTCATATTCAGCAAAATGCTTCAGAACTCATTGGACGGTGCTTCACAGTGCAAATGGACAATGACCCGAAGCATACTGAGAAAGCAACCAAAGAGTTTTTTAAGGGAAAGAAGTGGAATGTTATGCAATGGCCAAGTCAATCACCTGGCCTGAATCCGATTGAGCATGCATTTCACTTGCTGAAGACAAAACTGAAGGGAAAATGCCCCAAGAACAAGCAGGATCTGAAGACAGTTGCAGTAGAGACCTGGCAGAGCATCACCAGGGATGAAACCCAGCGTCTGGTGATGTCTACGCGTTTCAGACTTCAGGCTGTAATTGACTGCAAAGGATTTGCAACCAAGTATTAAAAAGTGAACGTTTGATGGATGATTGTTAATCTGTCCCATTACTTTTGGTCCCTTAAAAAATGGGAGGCACATATACAAACTGCTGTACATCCTACACCATTCACCTGATTTGGATGTAAATACCATCAAATTAAAGCTGACGGTCTGCAGTTAAAGCAAATCTTGTTTGTTTCATTTCAAATCCATTGTGGTGGTGTATAGAACCAAAAAGATTAGAATTGTGTCGATGTCCCAATATTTATGGACCTGACTGTATTTCAATTTTGTAATAATGTATTTTTTTTTTTTCATTTGTTTTAATTATAATCTTGCTGATGAGGCAGGAAAGAAGGAACCAGGGAAGGAATAATAAAAGCAGATTAAACTTCAGCTTTAAATGTAATGATTTTCCAAAACAAACCGCATTAACCATTGCTGGTGGAAATACCCTTTTCCAACTTGGTCTGTGTATGAAGGAAGAGAAGAGGGAAAGTCCCCGTAGAGATTCACCTTTATAAAACAAAGGGACTGTTGCTTTTGCTGCCTCCATCGACATTTCTATCGCTCGCTATTAGTTTATATTTAACTCACGACAGCTGCCCAATGCCAAAAGCCACAGAAGACTTCCATGTGTCACTTCCACCTTCACCTTTCATGTGATACCCAATACTCCCCCACCGCTCACTGACAAGGGTGGTAACGCCCCACTTACCGTACCGTGAAAAGGGTATTCCTGATTTCAGTGACCCCACCCTGCAAGAGAGCAGAATTGTTTTATTTCATTCTGAAGTTTTATTTTTTCGTAGTTTCCTTTTACTGGTTCCTCTTTCAGCTCTCATCAACATGCTAATGAAACTTTGAAATTAAAACATTTTCGTTTTCATTACACTTAGTACCAGTGACATCATCACTAGGTCTCTGTGCTTCTCTGTGCAATGCAGGTAGATCATGGCTGGTGGGAGGGGCATGGCTGGTGGGAGGGGCTTCCCGAAAACATCGCAGCACCTTGTCTCGGTACGCTTTTTCAAGAGCTCTCAGTTCTGATGCAAGCAGTGAACTGGATCTTTGGAGGAGTTATGCGAATATCAAACTTCCTTGCTGGATGGGTTTTAACCACTTGACAACTGAGCACTTAAACCTCCCCCTCCTGCCCAGACCAATTTTCAGCTTTCGGTGCTCTCACACTTTGAATGACAATTACTCAGTCATGTAACACTGTACCCAAATTCATTTTTTGTCCTTTTTTCCCCACACATAGAGCTTTCTTTTGGTGGTATTTGATCCCCTCTGGGTTTTTTTATTTTTTGCGATATAAATGGAAAAAGACCAAAAATTTTGAAAAAAAAAAAGCATTTTTCTTTGTTTCTGTGATAAAATTTAGCAAATTATTAATTTTTCTTCATAAATTTTGGCCACAATTTATACGGCTACATATCTTTGGTACAAATAATCCAAATTAGTGGATATTATTATTTGGTCTTTGTGAAAGTTAGAGAGTCTGCCATCTGTGGTGCAAATCATACAAAATTGATCACACCTGATGTACTGGTTGAAATCTCATTTCTTGCGACCCGAACAAGCCTGGAAACTACAAATATCCCCCAAATTACCCCTTTTTTGAAAGTAGACATTCCGAGGTATTTAGTAAGAGGCATAGTGAGCTTTTTGGTGTTGTCATTTTTTCCCACAATTCTTTGCAAAATGAAGATTTTTTATTTTATTTTTATTTTTTCCACAAAATTTTCATTGTAATAGGTTATTTCTCTCACATGGCATGTGTATACCACAAATAATGCCCCAAAATAAATTCTGCTACTCCTCCTGAGTATTACAATACCACATGTGTGGGACTTTTCCACAGCCTGGCCACTTAGAGAGGCCCAAAATGCAGGGAGCGCCGTCACATGTTCTAGGAGCATAAATTACACATCTAACTTGTTGACTACCTATTACACTTTTGAAAACCCTGGAGCACCAGGACAATGACACGTGGCACTAATGTGGCACTGATGACAGATGCCACTAATACCTGGCACTAATGACACGTGACACTGATGACAAATGACACTAATATGTGGCACTGATGACAGATGGCACTTATACGTGGCACTGATGACACATGTCACTAATATGTCACACTGATGACACATGGCACTAATACGTGGCACTGATGACACCTGACACTGATGACAGATGGCACTGATACCTGGCATTGATGGCAAGTGACACTGATAACAGATGGCATGTAACACTGACAGGTGGCACTAATGACAGATGGCACTGATGACAGATGGCACTAATATGTGGCACTGATGACACGTGACACTGATATGGCACTGATGACAGATGGTACTATGTGGCACTCATGACAGGTGGCACTATGTGGCACTGATGACACGTGGCACTGATGTGGCACTGATGACAGATGGCACTATGTGGCACTGATGACACGTGGCCCTGATGTGGCACTGATGACAGATGGCACTTATACATGGCACTGATGACAGATGGCACTTATACGTGCCACTGGGGACAGATGGCACTGACGACAGGTGGCACTGGGGACAGATGGCACTGATGACAGGTGGCACTGGGGGCAGATGACACTGACAGGTGGCAGTGGGGGCAGATGGCACTGACAGGTGGCAGTGGGGGCAGATGGCACTGACAGGTGGCAGTGGGGGCAGTGGGGACAGGTGGCAGTGGTGACAGAAGGGCACTTTATTTTCGGAGGTTTTTTTGATTACTTTTTTTTTTCCACTAACCGCTGCATCTCTCAGCGGTTCATCTCTCCCTCCTCACACGCTGTCTCTGTGTGAGGAGGGAAAGCCGGCAATGAGAGATGATCTCATATGTTTACATATGAGATCATCTCTCATTGGGCACGCTGATCACGCTGTAAACTGCCGCTGTGATTGGCCATTTACAGAGATCTGTGACTGGCTGTGTCCAAGGGACACGGCCAGCACAGAACTTCCCCCGATGCATGCCCGCGACGGCGCACAGAGGGGAAGTAAACAGGAGGACGTCCAGGGACGCCCTTCCGGCAGTTAGCGTACGCACTGTAGCCATTTTTTGGCTATAGCGTGAGCGCGAAGTGGTTAATCTGAAGAAGTGGGCACATTACCTCCCTAATAGACATGTGCACAACACATTTTTATTTTTAGTTTTGTTTCGATTATTTATTTACATAAAATTGTTTAGTTAAATTTGTTTCATTCGTTTTCGGAATTTGTTTTGTTTTATTCCTTTTCAAATTGATTCAAAGTTTTCAAATCAATTTAGAATAGTTTTCGAATTCGAAAATGTTTCAAATTCGAAAAGTTTTCCAATTTGAAAAGTTTTCCAATGTGAAAAGTTTTCCAATTTCCAAAAATAATAAAAAAGAATAGAAAATAAAGTAATAGAATAGAAAAAAAAATCTATTCTAGTCCTTTATTTTCTATTCTATTTTATTCTCTTTGGAAATTGGAAAACGATTGGAATTCGAAAAGTTTTGTTTTGATTAGTTATTTACATAAATTTGTTTAGTTAGATTAGTTTAATTCATTTTCAAAATTCGTTTTGTTTTATTCCTTATCAAATTGATTCAAAAGTTTTCAGATCAATTTAGAATAATTTTAGAATTCTAAAAATTTTCAAATTCAAATAATTTTCGAATTCAAAAAGTTTTCTATTGCGAAAAGTTTTCCAATTTGAAAAGTTTTCCAATTTTCAAAAAAGAAAAAAATAGAATAGAAAATAAAGGAATAGAATAGAAAAAAAATCTATTCTAGTCCTTTATTTTCTATTCTATTTTATTCTCTTTGGAAATAGGAAAACGATTCCAATTCGAAAAGTTTCTACACACACGATAACGAAAAGGCCTGGCTTGCAGTCTCCATACTAATTCACCCCAAAGGTGTTCTATGGGGTTGAGGTCAGGACTCTGTGCAGGGCAGTCAAGTTCCTCCACCTCAAACTCGCTCATCTATGTCTTTAGGGACCTTGCTATGGCCCAAATCATTTGGTGGAGGGGGGATTATGGCAGTGAAGATCCTTATCCACTATCCTATAAGATTACAATATTGGTTGCATGCCAAGCCTTTTGGATGTACTGTGTTCACCTTGTTACATGAGATCAACAAGTGCACCACTCTAAAGTCACCCGAAGTCTTAAGTTCCCCATCTATGTTCAGAACACTAGTCACATACAAATGGATCCACACTGGGGGTTCATTTAGTGCACTGGGTCAGGTATTGTAGTTAACCGCTAGCTGACCAGTCGCAGCAGTTATACTGCGGCAGGTTGGCACGGCTGCACAAATCGCCATAGGTATACGCCGACTCTTTAAGATGCTACTGCAAGCACGCGCACTGCCGGAGGTGCGCACCCACAGCGTGTCCCCCGAGCCGATGTATGTGCCTGGTGGGTGCGATGTCCGCCAGGCAACCTGCGATCCCTCGTGGCAGAACACACAAATCCCGGTTCTGTCAGGGGAGAGGAGACAGATCGTGTGTTCCTACTAAGTAGAAACAACAATCTGTCTCCTCCTCTAGTCACTCCCATCCCCCCACAGTTAGAACACACAGTGAAAGAATACATTTAACCCTTTGATCACTGCCTAGTGTTAACCCCTTCCTTGCCGGTGACATTTATACAGTAATCAGTGGCTATTTTTACCTCTGATCGCTATATAAATATCAATGCGTGTTCGATCTGTCCGCCACAATGTCACAGTCCCGATAAAAATTGCAGATCGCTGCCATTACTAGTAAAAAAAAAATAATGATAATAAAAATGACAGAAAATCTATCCCCTATTTTTTAGACACTATAACTTTTGCGCAAATCAATCAATATACACTTATTGCGATTCTTTTACCAAAATATTTAGTACAATACATATCGGTCTATTTGTTTTATTTTTTTGGGGATATTTATTATAGCAAAAAGTACAAAATATTGTTTTTTTTTCAAAATCGTTGCTCTTTTTTTGTTTATAGCACAGGTGATCAAATACCACCAAAAGAAAGCTCTATTTATGGGTGAAAAGGGACATACATTCTGTTTGGGTACAGCGTCACACGACCGTGCAATTGTCAGTTAAAGTGACGCACTGCCGTTTCGCTAGGGGGCAAATCCTTCCAGGGCTAAAGTGGTTAAGCAGGGCTGCTGGGACTGTGGTGCTGGGGTGAAGAAGGGAGAGGTCTGACAGACAAATATAAAGGTCATTCCTCTACCCTCTTCCTGCCTGGACTCATATAGCCCAATTTAATTGAGGTTGTCCCCTAATTGAGGTTATATTCCCCTGAAAGCAGACCCGATCTTGTTGACTTTTCCTGTGACTTTTTGTTCTTTATCATATTTCACCATACTTGTTCAATGCCTTATGTTACTGTGACTGTCCTATTCTCTTTTAAGCAATCTCACAGTAATGGCACGTACACACGACCAGACTTTTTGATGGACTAGGTCCGGCGGTCTTACCGACGGACTTTTGCGGAGCTCCGATGGACTTTCTGAACAAATGGACTTGGCCACACATGACCAGACTAAGTCCGTTCGAAAGTCCGTTCATTTTGAACGTGATGACGTAAACGGAACTAAACAAGGAAGTTCAATAGCCAGTAGCCAATAGCTGCCCTTGCGTCGTATTTGGTCCATCGGACCAGCACACAGATTTTCCCAATTTTTAGTCCGTCAGACTTGAGTTCGTCGGATAGAGTTGAAACATGTTTATTTCTTGGTTATTCAGACTTTTGGGAAAGAAAACTCCGCTGGACCCCACACACGATCGAATTGTCCGGAGGAATTTGGTCCGCCGGAAAGTCTGATCGTATGTATGCGGCATTAAAGTTGCTTTCTGAGTTCACCATAACCTGTGTCTTTCACTGTGGTATTTACACTATACTACTGCTGGATGTGCCAGTGTGCTTCAGGTTGAAGAAGCAGAGTAGGGAACCAACAATATTCAAGTGTCTTCTGCGGGGGTAGCGCTACACCGGGATGACATTAAAGTTCATGTGCGTGTAAAGGCAGTTGTCTCAATACTTTTGGTAATATAGTGTATATTAATAAACAGTGACAAAAAATTCAGTTCATATAATGATCAGCTTCCACCATCCGTGCACTAATGATGAGCCCCAGCCTCTCACCTCAAATCCCAAAATATACTCGATCTGGCTGGATGCTGCAAAAGAAAAAAGCCTGCTGCTTTGGATATTGGAGATTTTCAACTGGGGCTCATCATTTGTGCGCGGATGGTGGAAACGGATCACCAGCTAGAATTTTTTTTTAAGAATTATACTTACAATCAAGAAGTGATAAAATCATCTTTACAATGTACAAACAGCCATGATCCAACTATCCTGTGACATCAGCGTCATGCAGCTCCTCCCACGCGTTACGTCACATCCATGTGACTTCCTCAGGGAAAAATGCTGTGGAGCATACTCATACAGCAAAATCCCTTCAACCAGCCCTATTTTATTTCAGCATGTAACGCTGTTCTGTGCCCTACCTACAATTTACGTGCCTGGCCACATCATTTGACTCCACCCTAGGCCAGCACCACCTGCAGCCATGTTGATTCTTACAGGATGACAAGCCTGTCAAAGACCCAAAGATGAAAGCAGGGCACAAAGGGGAGGGTTTATGGTGCAAAGGGGAGCAGAGAGGGATTTCGGGTTTTCAAGGGTGAGCAAAGAAAGGGCTTGTGTACAAAGGTAAGCGGGTGGGGGGGGGGGGCTTGGGGTGCAAAGATAAACAGGTTGGGGGGAAGGGTATGGGATGCAAAGGTGAGCAGAGAGGTTTGGGATGCAAAGGTGAGTGGAGATGGGATTAGAGAGCTTAGGTAAATGGGGGGCATTTGGGATGTGAGGCTGAGCACAGGAAGGGTGCTTGGGGTACAAAGGTGAGCAGAGAGGGAACTTTGGATGCAAAGAGGAAGAGGGAGGGTTTGGAGGTGAGCAGGATTGGGGGGTTATGGTGCAAAGACGAGTGGGGGGGGGAGAGGTTTGCAGTACAGAGGAGAGCAGGACTGAAATGGTAAAGGTGCAATGTTGAGCAGATGGGGGATTTGGGGTGCAAAGGTGAGCAAGAGAGAGGGGGTTAAGGTGCACAGTTTAGCATGTTAGCATGGGGAATTTGAGGTGCAGTTATTAGCAGAAAATGATGTGGGTTTGTGGTGCAAATGTGAGCAGAAAAAACACAGGTACTGCAGAGATGAGCCAGGGGAGTGTTTTGGGTGCAAAGGTGAGCGGGGGGGGGGGGGGGGGGGTTGGTTGCAAAGGTGAGCAGGAGAGATCATCTCTATGGGGTACTTAGATAAACGGGGAGTATTTGGGATGCAAGGGTGAGCAGAGAAAGGGCTTGGATACAAAGGTGAGCAGAAAGGTTTAGACTTAATAAGTAAGCAGACTGGGGGGGGGGGGGGGGCGCTGGGGTGCATAGGTGAGCAGAGAGGGAGGAGCTTTGGGTGCAAAAATGAGCAGGGGGCAGGAGTTTGAAGTGCAAAGGTGTGCAGAGGGAAGGGTTTGGTGGGGTACAAAGGTTAGTGAAGAGGAGGTAGGGGTCCTTAGATAAACACAGGGTATTTGGGATGCAAGGGTGAACAGAGAAGGGGGCTTGAGTTACAAAGATGAGCAGAGCGGGAGGTTTGGTTGCAAAGAAGAGCAGGCAGGGGGACATGGAGAGCAGAGGGGAACAGGATTGGGATTGTTAGGGTGTAAAGATGAACAGAGAGGGGGGGTTGAGTTACAAAGATACAGAGAGGGAGGTTTGGGTGCAAAGATGAGCAGGCAGGGGGTATGGAGAGCAGAGGTCAACAGGACTGGGGGGGGCTTGTTTTTGTGCAAAGATGAGCAGGCAGGAGGTATGGAAAGCAGAGGTGAACAGGACTGTGATTGTTCAGGTGTAAATATTAGCAGAGGGGAGGGGTTGAGTTACAGAGATGCAGGGGGGAGGTCTGGGTGCAAAGAAGAGCAGGCAAGGGGTATGGAGAGCAGAGGTGAACAGAGCAAGATTGGGGGGGGGGGGGTCGTTTGTGTGCAACAATGAGCAGAGAGTGGGGTTGAGGTGCAGAAGAGTCTGGACTAGAGCAATTAGGGTACAAAGGTGAGCAGAGGAGGATTTAGGGTGCACATTTGAGCAGAAGAGGGTTTGGAGACCAAACGTAAGTGAGGGTTACAGAAATAAGCAGGGAGAGGGTGCATTTGGGGTGCAAAGGTAAGGGGGGGGTTGGGATGCAAGGGTAAACAGAGAGGGGTGGAGGTCATATTCTTCTCTATGGGGTGCC
This sequence comes from Lithobates pipiens, assembly GCF_037356315.1. NCBI lineage: Eukaryota > Metazoa > Chordata > Amphibia > Anura > Ranidae > Lithobates > Lithobates pipiens. The sequence goes on along the minus strand of NW_027507764.1, from coordinate 559,614,183 downwards.
CCCAGGTCTGCGTCCACTTATTTTGAGAAGCTCAGGCATTAGCATCTTTATTTATGGAAAAATTATCTTTTTCTCCAATAAAATGTGATTGATATGATGACAACAAGGATCCTAGTGAGTCATGTAGTAAGTTACACCTTGTGGTGTGCATTCATGTAGTGATGTGAAGTCACCGGGGTCATGTGAGAATTTACATTCAGCCTTTATTTGGTAAACCGTGGGAGGTCTGAATGTGAGAAAGCCACATATAACTTTTTGGCTGCTTTCATTAGCAGTGGGGACTTTACCTCCTGTGTCATTACACTCCTATATAAAGTCCTAGCTCAGATCAATGACTAATAAGTAAGGTGGGTACCAAATGTCACCAATGTTTCCAGAAAGTGTCCCGGCTGCCCGGGCCCCCCTGTGGCTGCTACGAGGGCAGTGGAAAGGGTATTGCGCCTTCACGTGGCTTCTAAATATCTGTGAACCTGTAGGAGGGTTCTCAATGAAAACACATGGAACTTACAATGCTGTTCGCCATAACATACTTTCAAAGTAGTTTAACCACAATAAGACTTTAAAGAACTTTAAAAAAAAATCACAACTAGACTTGCTTGGAAATTTAAGAGATACGTCAGCACCTATTTAATGAGCTTCAGATCGTTTTTACAGTTTTTTCCACTTTTTGAATATTTGCTATTTTTCCGTTCAAGAAATCATTAATAGTTATTTACAGTAAAGCTTAAAGTCTATCTAAACCTTTATCCCAAAAGTAATAAAACTGCTGTGAGTGTGAGCTGGACTTTGGCTTCAATGAGTAATGCCCCGTACACACGGTCGGACTTTCCGACGACAAAATTCATCAGATTTTTTCCGTCGGATTTTGGCCCAAACTTGTCTTGCAAACACACGGTCGCACAAAGTTGTCGGAAAATCTTATCATTCCGAACGAGGTGACGTACAACTTGTACGACGGGACTATAAACGGGCCAGTAGCCAATAAATTTTGTCTCGTAATTTATTCTGATCATGCGTGGCACTTTGTCCGTCAGAATTGTCTACACATGCTCGAAATTTAAACAATCGGATTTTGTTGTCGGAAAATTTTAGATCCGGCTCTCAAACTTTGTGTGTCGGAAACTCCGATGGAAAAAGTCAGATGGAACTCACACATGATCGCACATTTTCCGACGGGAAAGTCCAACTGTGTGTACAGGGCATTAGTGTATTTGCTAATTCACTAATGGAACTTCCACTTTAAGGGAAGATGATCCCCTGACATGCCACATTTGGCATGTCATTTGTTTGGGGGGGGGGAGCGGGACCCCTCTAAAAAGAGTATTCCAGCTCCCACTTCCTCCCGGGACTCCGTAGAGCCGAAAGTCAGTTCACCTCTCCCCCCTCCCTTTTGGCAATCATCTGGGACACGTCACAGGTCATAGATGATTGCCCAGCCAGTCATAGTGCGCTGCACGTCTTGCACATGCGCAGTGCATGCCCACAGTAGTGATGCCGGTGCCGCAGAGAAGAGGGGGAGACAAGCGGGGCTTCGTTCCCCTGGACCCTGGGACAGGTAAGTGTCGGACTATTAAAAGTCAGCAGCTGCAGTATTTGTAGCAACTGATTTTTATTTATTTATTTTTATTTTTTTAAAGTGGAACTCCGTTTTAACACTCCCCTCAGTGTCCCTGGTCACCATCACACAATGTATATGATGACGCTGTACTGAACTGTTGACAATATGTAAAAAATAAAAAATAAATGTGAAAAAAAAAATAATGTTTCTTAGTTTTCCAAAAAATTGTAGCAAAAAATTACAACTTCAAACAACTTGCCTAGCCTCTTACTAAATACATTGGACTGTTTACTTTCCAAAAATGGGTAATTTTGGGTGGTATTTGTACTGTCCTGGCATTTTCAGGCCTCAAGAAATGAGATCAGTTCAGTACAGTACATCAGAAATGATCAATTTTCAGATACAGGCAGCCCCCGAGTTACAAACATCTGAGTTGCGAACGAGCTTGCACTCTATGCTGGTCCCGAAAAAAGCCATCTTGCAGAACAGAACACATCCCACAGGTATTGTTCCGACTTACGAACAAATTCAAACAAATAAGAACAAACCTTCAGTCCCTAGCTTGTTTGTAACTTGGGGATTGCCTGTATACAGTGCTTTGAAAAAGTATTCATACCCCTTGAAATGTTCCACATTTTGTCATGTTACAACCAAAAACGTAAATGTATTTTATTGGAATTTTATGTGATAGACCAACACACAGTGGAACATAATTGTAAAGTGGGAGGAAAATGATAAATGGTTTTCAACATTTGCATTTGTATTGAGCCCCCTTTACTCTGATACCCCTAACTAAAATCAAGTGCAGGTCAGGGATAAAGTTGTGGAGAAGTTTAAAGCAGGGTTAGGCTATAACAAATTACCCCAAGCTTTGAACATCTCACGGAGCTCTGTTCAATCCACCATCCGGAAATGGAGAGAGTATGGCACAACTGCAAACCTACCAAGACATGGCCGTCCACCTAAACTGACATACAAGGAGAGCATTCCACAGAGAAGCGGCCAAGAGGCCCATGGTAACTCTGGAGGGGCTGCAGAGATCCACAACTCAGGTGGGAGAATCTGTCCACAGGACAACTATTATGACCCGTACACACTATCGGAAATTTCACCAGCAAAAGTCTGATGAGAGCTTTTGGTCAGAAAATATGTGTGTACGCTTCATCTGACTTTTGCTGGTAGAATTCCAGCCAGCAAAAAATTGAGAGCAGGTTCTCAATTTTTCGGTTGGAAAAAGTTTGTAGCAATTCCGACGCGCAAAATTCCTACGCATGCTCGGAAACAATTCGACGCATGTCCGGAAGCATTGAACTTCATTTTCTCAGCTCATCGTAGTGTTGTACATCACTGCATTCTTGACGGTCGAAAGTTCAGCCAACTTTTGTGGGACCGTGTGTATGAAAGCCAAGCTTGAGCGGAATTCAGTTGGAAAAACCATCCAATATTTTTCCGACGGAAAATCCGCTCGTGTGTGTACGCGGCATTAGTCGTGCACTCCACAAATCTGGCTTTTATGGAAGAGTGGTAAGAAGAAAGCCATTGTTGAAAGAAAGCCATAAGAAGTTCCATTTGCAGTTTGCGAGAAGCCATGTGGGGGACAGACCCAAGCCACAAAATTTAGACAGGAAATGAGCAAAAAACTGAAAGGAAAAAAATACACATAAACTGCATGTAAAACTGGTCTTGCGTTGTGTTGTATTTTAATGCAAAGCAATAAATAAAAAAGGCACCAAAAATGTGCAATTCCTAACACGATGATGTGAACAGCCCTTATGTCTTCTTTAATGGTCAGATTATCAGTGTTCTCTGTAAACTGCTTTACGAAAAGTGTGATAAATGTGCAAATAATTAAATTGTTGGTTGACGTTGGTAAAAATGGTTCATTCCTGTTGTAGGCCCTCAAAACCAGCTCACACTGGTACAGTCCACTGCCTCTGACACATTGACATGGTCAGCGGAAGCAAGTCAGCAATTGAGTGAATGGAAGGGCTTTGCAGGTCATGCCCAGGTCCTGGTATTAACATTTACACATGACTGCTCCTCCAATGGAAGGGCCAACACTTACTGTGCAATTATCACCACTCCGAGCCCTTTGACTCTCTCCATTCCAGTTCCCTGTGGTGCCATTTTCTCCAGAAGTCTTCCCAAGTCCTCTGTGTCCCCGGCCTTATTAACCTCTTGATCCTTAAAATGAGACTTTAATGACTTTGGTGTCACTGCTAGGGCTAACAATGGGCCAGGTTGTTTGAAAGCCGTGTATTCATCCCCGCACTAAGAGTCAATATTTCTTTAGCTAACAATCCAAGCAACAGTTTTCTTTTTTCCTAAAATGATCATGAATCTTTTTTGGAATGACTGAGCCAAAGTGGATAAAAATAAATAAAGGCATGGAGGGCAAGTTTAACACATTTTCAAATATGGTGATAATTGGCTGCCCCAGGCTTTACTTTTTTTTAACCACTTCCAGCAAAAGCCAATTCTGGCATTCCTCTCCTACATGTAAAAAAATCATAATTAAAAAGAACCCCAAACATTATATAAACAAATTATATATATGAATATATATATATATATATATATATATATATATATATATATATATATATATATATATATATATATATTTTTTTTTATATATATATTTTTTTTTTGCAGAGACCCCCAGGGAATAAAATGGGGGTCATTACAATTTTTTATTTCACACGGTATTTGCGCAGTAATTTTTCAAATGTGATTTATTTTCATGAATTTAAAAAAAAACACAATATTTACTCAACTTTTTTTGTATAAGGTGAAAAATTATGTTACGCCGAACACATAGATACCTAGCATGTCACGCTTTAAGATTGTGGCTTGCTCTTGCTCTGACGTTCGCATCGATACTTTACATGTGTGGCTTGAACGCCGTTTACATACATATGCTTTTGCTTCTGCATTTGAGCACAAGGGGATGGGTGCGCTTTAAAAAAATATTTTATTATTCTTATTTTATTTTTTTATTTTTACACCTTCCCTTTAATTTTTTTTGTTTTTTGATCGCTTTTATTCCTGTTCCAAGAAATGTAAACATCCTTTCTAATAAAAAAAAAAAAATCAGCATTGTTTACATCTGCCAGCACCAGAAGTGATGTCATAACATTGACTTCGGCCTCTGGTGGTCATAGAGATGGTTGGGGACCAGCTGGTGCATGACCAGCTCTATGGTAAACCACTGCCAAAATATATATATATATATATCTATATAGAAATATATAGATCTCTCTATAGTAAACAAAAATTACATAAAAATAATTTGAAAAAGAAAATTCAACAAAAAAAATTCCCTCTTAAAACGTTGTTACTTGACACTACCATATTTCTATTACTGAATGTCTTCCCGCCTATAAGATGTCATATGCAGCTACAGGCAGCATCAAGATATATATATATATAGATAGCTGGATAGATAGATATGTGGATATCTAGATCTATATCTACTTGCTTTTATTTTAAGCTGATTTTATTTTTTGGGGGGTTTTTTGGGACCCATTAAACTAAAACAAATACAAATCAAGAAAGTCAAAAGAAAAGTCTATACCAACTTTAAGCGGTATTAAAACCAAAACAATAAATTATTATTTTGAAGCTTACCAATCTTTAAATTTGGTAGCTGCATTCGTATTCGTTATAAAGGCTTTTTTTTCTCTTTAATTTCACCCAGTGACCCAGTCAGTAACACACATTCCTGTCTAAAGCCCCGTACACACGATCGGATTTTTGGACAGGAAATGCGTGATGACAGGCTGTTGGTGGAAAATCCAACCGTCTGTACGCTCCATCGGACAACTGTTGTTAGATTTTCCACAGACAAATGTTGGATGGCAGACTTCAAAATTTTCCCCCAGACAAATGTCTGTTGTCGGGCTTTCCGAGCGTGTTTACATAAGTCCGTCGGACACAAATCCAAAGTACAAACAGGCATGTTCAGAAAAGCAAGGACGAGCCAGAAGCAGTCGGTCTTGTAAACTAGCGTTCGTAATGGAGAATTAACATTCGTGACGCTGCAAATTATGAAATCTCGAAATGCAGCGCACAATTCTCTTCTTCTTCAATGGGGTAATAATGAAGCTGCTTTGCTGGTGATACTGATGGAGTTATTGCAAACTAATTTTCAAGGCTTTTTTTTTTTCTAGTGATATCAAGAATAATATTATTATGCTTGTTTTTTTTGTTTTGTTTTTGGTGCAAGTTACCACAACACCATTATTTATCTTTTTTTTTTTTGTCAGCACTAAAGCTGGGCTGATTAGCTACCATGGCTACCAGTTTTAGTACATCAATCCTAGTGCAATGATGCAAAGAGTAATGGTGGTCATTAGTCCATCAGTGCAGCTCTCTGCATCCTTGGGGATTGACCACCTGCAGAAGATCTGAGGAGGAACAAGACCCTGCGCATCATGGAACATACTCCCAAATCACCTGTTTTGGCTAATCAGGTAATGACTCCAATTTTTTGTGGCAGACAGACAGATAGCTATGCTATATTGTATGCATGTACACTATATTGTCAAACGTATTGAGGCGCCTGCATTTACACGCACATGAACTTTATTGGCATCCCAGTCTTAAGCCTCGTACACACGGTACAATTGTTGGGCAACCGAGTGTCCGATTTTTATCAAAAGGGTGTGTGCCAGGATCTCATGTTGCATACTAACGGTACACAATTGTCGTGCCACAAACACAAATGTAGTGACGTACTACGAGGAATTTCTTCTCTTGAGCGCCACCCTTTGGGCACCTTCTGCTAATTTCGTGTTTGGTGAGTATTGATTCCAAGCATGCGTGTTTGTACTTTTGACTTTTGTGGGACGGATTTGTGTACTGACCGTACGAAAATCTGACGTCAAACCGGTGTCTGCCGAAAATTTACTAGCCTGTCATCCAATATTTGTTGGCCGAAAGTTGGACAACAATTGTCAAAAGGAGCGTAATAACGGAAAGAATTTCGGACAACAGTCTGTCAATAAACAATCCTCTGCCAACAATCGTACCGTGTGTACGAGGCTTAGGACTGGGATGCCATTAATCTCAATCATTTTGATAATATAGTGTATATATCCATTTGTTCGTATCTAACTCTTGTCATTTCTATGGGCCAGCGGTCTGACACCATAGGCGTTGTGTCCATAAGGATGCACCGGCGCCACCCCCTCTCTCCAGCCACCCCTCTATCAACAATAGATAGATTCATGCATTGCATGAATCTATCTATGGCTGCCGCTGCCACCCCCTATTCAGGCACTGGGCGTCTGAATTACAGCGGTGGGGTATTTTTTTTTAAAGCACTTGATTTGAGCCATAGGCTCTAATAGGCGTCAAAAAAGGTAAACAGTGAGCGCCAAGCTTGGCGCTCGCAGTTCACCCACCTGTGTTAGAAAAGCGAATGAATGTTGACTTTCCTAACACTGAACCACCTCTCTGCCAATCAGGTGCTCGGTTCTGTTACCTGTCACCTGATTGGCTGAAACGACAGGCGCCGCTATTGGATAGAGGAAGAGAGGATGGGAGATGAGGCCGGCAGGAGACGCATGAAGGACCCTACTCGTCACCCGCTGCACCACCAAGACAGGGTATGTGCCGGGCAGATGCCAAGCGGGTGGGGGTCACACTGGCGGTATTCAAGGGCACACTGGCAGCATTTAATGGGAACACTGGCAGCATCTGATGGGCACACTGGCAGCATTTGCTGGGCACAGTGGCAGCATATGATGGGCACAGTAGCAGCGTTTGATAGGCACATTGGCAGAGTTTGATGTGCACAGGGGCAGTGTTTGATGGGCACACTGGCAGCATTTGATGGGCACAGTTGCAGCGTTTGATGGCACAGTGGCTGCTATTGATTTTTTTTTTTCAAAAATGTTTTGCTCCCCCCCTCAAAAATTTTGCGCACCAGCCGCCACTGTCTACCACTATATCTGATACACTTGAGACCTGTTTCCATAGAATTTTCCTGGCAGATTTGTTTACGAGGTCGGTTGCCAGGTCTTTCCGCAGCCCTCCACAAGTGCCTGGCTTGGGTCCAGCATGCAGAATGGGATGGCACATGTACACAACTGCTTTGTGCACAAAGATAATACTGGGGTCAATTTAGAGTGCATGTCTTTGGAGTGTGGGTGGAAACCCAAACAAATACAGGGACATCATGCAAACTCCATGGCAGATAGTGTCCTTGGCAAGATTTAAACAAATTGCTGCAGGGCATAGGTGCTTGTACGCGGCGTGCAGTGTGGTGCGGCAATAATACTTCACACAGTCAGGTGCAGTGAAGAACTTGAAATAGTACAGCAACGGTTCACAATAATCCCAGTGGGGGGATGCTGAACCTGGTGCACTCTCAGCTTACAGTAATGTGAAGAGAGCGGGTATCACCTGGACTGACGGCGTCTGTTAAGAGAACAGAATGCAGCCAGGCTGTCTTCTGCCCAAATGGGATGAAATCCAAATAAGATGCATCCCTATGCTTTCCCTCCTCATTACAAAACTTTCCCTAACAGGCGGGGTACCTACCCATACCCTCCCAAGTTGTAAAAAGCGCACCAAGCCTGGAAGCCAGGGCCTTAAAAAGGCTCTGCCTGATTCAAGATGGCTGCTGCGTTACATAGAACAACAGTGTCCAATAGGATAGCTTCTCCAGTGACTCAGGAAACCATAGAGGAACCCTGTTCCTCTTGACTTCCTCTCCGACAACAGTTCCACCGTGGGAGAGCGCCACCTGCAGTGGAGAAAGTAGACTGTACCCGCCTACATGTTTACCACCAAACTAGCCATAAATGGTTAGAATTTTGTTTGTTTGATATTTTTGAATGGTTAGTGGGGACAAATTGATGTTTTGACCGTAGAGAGGAGGTAAGGGATGCAAAATGTTTCTAAATTCTTATCTGAACGAACTAATGTCTTACTGTTAATGGGAAGAAAACCATACTTACTGTATTGTGCATTGTCTAGGAAAAGTTTCATCGGGAATTAGAACTTTCATGGTCAGGAACATTCTGTCTTTTAAATGGTTATGTATGGTATAGAACAGGGATATGCAAATAGCGGACCTCCAGCTGTTGCAAAACTACAAGTCCCATCATGCCTCTGGCTGTCATGCTTATGGCTGTCAGAGTCTTGCTATGTCTCATGGGACTTGTAGTTCTGCAACAGCTGGAGGTCCGCTAATTGCATATCCCTGGTATAGAAGAAGTGTATTGAAAGAACAGTACAAACCAAGGTTTCTGCACAGTGCATACAAGATAGGATTTATGTGGGGGACAAATTGATGATAATTTTTGACCGCAGAGAAGAGAAAAACTGATGGCGAAGGATGAATAATGTTTCTCAATTCTTATCTGAACAAACTCATTTCCCATTGTTAATGTTGTCCTTAGTTGGAAAAAAAAAATCATACTTATTATAATGTCCGTGTTCTAGGAAAAGTTTCATCCAGTATTAGAACTTTCATGGTCATGAATATTCTGTCTTTTAAATGATTATGTATGGTAATGGAGTGTACTGTATGTAGAGACAATACAAACCAAGGACCACAGTCCGTCAAGAGCCATTAGAGGAGGATGGACAGAATGTCCAATAAATCTCCTCTTTTAAAGGGGGACACCATCTAGACCAGGGGGGTCTCCAAACTTTCAAAACAAAATGCCAGTTTACTGCCCTTCAAACCTTGAGGGCCAAACTGTGGGAGTAGAAAATGCCCTGGCATCAGTTAGACATGGGCGCCGTCAATAAATTTGTTTCGTTCCGTTCCGTTACGGTTCATATTAGAACTAATTGGTACTTCGTATTTTGTGTCCGAAATTCAATTTCAATTCGTACGAAATACGAATTGTCGTTAGGTTCGTTAACTTGTACGAACGTTCTTTACGATGAATTTAAAAGCAAAAATATATCTCAATATGACAGTCGATGCTGATGGAAGTTTGGTTTTTATCTGAAATACGAAATTCCGTTGAAGAATTTCCTATCTGAAATACAAATTTTCGTTAGATGAGGGGCTCCCACCATCCCTGTGCTGTGCTGACTTCCTCCTGGGCATTCGTAAACAAAAGTTTGTATTTAGTACAAAATTCGGACACATGGCAATTCGTATTTCGGTTCCTCCCGAACGTACGAATTTAGGGAAATTCGATTTTGAGATTCGTACGAAACTAATCGCACATGTCTAGCATCAGTGGAATTAAACAATGCCATAGGCTTGATGGTCAGAGGGAGTAAAAAAAAAATGACGTCATTGGTGTCAGTGGAAGGAATAATGCCCATTTGTTGGTTGCAGTGGGATAATTAGTTCCTCACCTCTGGTTACAGTGGGAGGAATAGTGCCCCATAATTGATGTCAGGAGAAGAGTTAAATCCCCATCTCTAGTTTCAGTGGGGGGGAATAGTACCCCATTGTTGGTGTCAGTGGGGGGGGGATAGTGTTACGTATCAGTGGAAGGAGTCGTACCCCAAGGGCCGGATAAAGGCAAAGGTCTATACCTGGATGCCGAAATCCCTGAACTAGACCCTCTGAATTTTAATATCTGGCCCTCCTCCCAGGGGGAGTTTTGGTGGTTGGTGGTCCCCAAGTTAATCATCCCTGTATTTGTGATAACTCTACAAAGTTTCACAGAACCGGAAGAAGTGGGATATTTGGGACCCAAGAAACCAGTTGTGTTAAAATTGTGGAAATCCCCCCTGGCAATACACCTAGAATTTCTAGTACCTGGTCTGAGCACAACAACAAAGGAGACAAGTGGTGTATAGTAGGGTGAGAAGATCAACAACAAGCTGCGAGACTAAATTGCACAACTTTTATATAATAGATTTGTGAATTGACAAAGGAAGCCATGTTGGGCTATGTCATGGTACATTTTGTTTATTTTTATATATGAATTTGAATAAATTGTTGAGACTTTAATAATGGTGTCTATGTAATCGGGCACCTTTAGGCTAGGTTCACATATGCCCGGCTGCGGTTTACAGTCTGGTGTCCGGTGCGGTCTTGTTCACTGGTTTAGGTGCGACTCCGGTGCAAATTTTTACATGAATTCACACTTAAACCGGACCCAAAATCACACAGGACCCTTTTCAAAAACGGACCGCAGCTCCCTTGGACATCTGTGAACCGGCTCCATTGAAAGCCAGTCTGATTCACATGTTATGCAAATCAGATGCGGTTATTTATTTATTTATTTATTAAATAACAAAAATGTTATACTTACCTGCTCTGTGTAATGGTTTTGCACAGAGCAGCCCAGATCCTCCTCAATACCTTCCAACTTTTTGAGATGGGAATATGGGACACCTATCAGCAACAGTATGCAGGCATAGGACACACCCCATTGCCACACCCTCTTAAAGGAGAATTGTACAAAAAAAAAACAAGATTTGTTAAACGCACAAATACTTTTTTTACCCCTAATATTCCTTTATATTGGGTTTTGGAATTTGCAAATGCAGCAATTTAGAAATCAGATGAAAGGTTTAGCGTTGGAAAATACTTTGTGATAGATAAAAAGTGCATTTTATATACATCTATATAGATCAGACCAAAACGAGGGACAAATGAGGAGGAATGAGGGACATTGCTCCAAATCAGGGACAGTCCCTCGAAATCAGGGAGAGTTGGGAGCTATGCTCCTCTTCTCAGGTCCCACGCTGGCACTCCTGGCCCCTCCCCCCTGCCGGGTGCCCCCCACAGAAAGCACCATATTGTGGGGGGCACCCAAGCAGGCTCACTCACAACCTGCGGCTCTGTGTGTCCATTCACACATGGAGCCACAGCTCGTCCCCCCCCCCATCCATCTCCTGATTGGCTCACTGGCTGTGATTGACTCCCATTGCTGCCAAAAGCCAATCAGGAGTGCAAGTCCCCGGAGAGGGAAGGCTCTCATGGACATCGCTGGATCGAGAGGGGGCTCAGATAAGTATTAGGGGGGCTGGGAGGGGATGACGACTGCTGTACACAGAAGATTTTTGAAAATCTTATATATGTGTGAATCTCCAGTTTTAGTAAATCAGCCCCACTGTATATACTGTACATTGTACTGGAAGTCTGCACAAGAAAAAAACAATATTTTTTCTGTATTTTGCTAAAAATTTTCTCTTTCTAGATTTCAGACAAACACTAAAAATAAAAATGTTTACCGAAAATGTTTACCGAAGTAATACATGCTTAGAACTTCAGGAATTGCAACTTTTCTCAGAATTTCCTGTAAATGTAACATTTAAAGTATTTACACTGCAAATATCTCCAACTAATTGGGTTGTTTCTCTCCGCCTTTGTCTCGCACCATCATGTAGCCGTGGATATTCCACTGCATTGCTCTATATGACACGGCTTGACTCACAACATAACAGCAGCTCAACGCCTACTGTGGATTTACTGAACTGTTTTACAATACTTTCAGCATCGTATTAAAAAAATATATATATACTTTTTTTTTTTTTTTTTTTTTTTACTCTGAGTTTCACTGAAAAAGTAAATGAAACAACTAGCGACCACTGTCTACAGCAAAACAGGAAAACGAGAGAGAGAAAAAAAAAGTTTATCTATTTTCATATAGGAGTTTCCATGTGTGAACAAAATTTTGAAAAAAAAGGAGAAGTAGGTGTATTTTTATTTTTTTTTTTTTAAAAGAACAGTTTCCACTTTTTTTTTTTTTACATTTTTGTTATTTGACTATTTTTATGTCCACTTGTGAGTTGCACGGGTATAACTATTTTTTTTTTTGATAAAAAAATGTTTGGGGGAATTATATTTTGTTCAGTGACTATGGGGAAATCATTTTTGTTTGAGAAAGTACATTTAGTACACAGTTTAGTAAAAAATAAATAAAAAAAGAAAAAGTACTATCTAACCACTGCCTGGCCACGTAACTTAAATATACGGCGGCAAAGTAGCGCTGCTGCGCCGTATCACCTACCTAGTATGTGATCCGACACTTCTGGTTAGGGGGGTGTGCACGCGTGCCACCGGCAGCCTGCTCCTGCAGCAATTATACACAGCAAGGAGCTGGTCTGCAGGTACAGCGGACTCGGCGTCCACCGGCACCCGCCGATCATCCAACACAGAGGCAGAACGCCGGCCAGCCTATGTAAACAAGGCAGATCGCTGTTCTGAAAGAAGGGAAGGCATGGATCTATGTCTTCTCCTAGTAAAAGGATCTCCCACTGTACACTAAAACACTAGCTAGGCACACATTTAACCCTTTGATCGCCCCTGATGTTAACCCCTTCCCAGACAGTGTCATTAGTACAGTGACAGTGCATATTTTTTAGCGAGCGAGTATTAAAAGGGTTAACACGGACCATAAACTTCTCTCACGTCTCCTTAGATCTCAGCAAGGACGCCAGGTCATGGGTAGAAAGAAAATATCCAAGTGCTCACCGCTTAAGTGTAAGATTTAATTTTTGTGTTCAAACACAAACTACTCACATAAAGATGATAAAAACACAGCATGTAAAGCTGACAATCGTGTTAGTTCCGTAGGGCAGCAGCGGGTGATGCCATGCATAGCTCCTCCCCCATACGCGCTACGTTCAATCAGAACTTCGAAGTCACCGGACTCCTCCCCCTTCCCTTTGTTAGCAGATGGAGGCACTTGGGGGAAGGGGGGAGGAGTCCAGTGACGTCGTTGTCCGTGGCGTCACCGGATCTCCGAAGGAACTCTCTGAAGACCCGGGAGCCGGCCGAGAGGTGAGCACTGATAAAAAGAATTATGATTAATCAAAAAAATTAATCGATTAATCGAGGAATTAATCTTTAATTTCCACAGCCCTACAAAATACATATTGGTCTAAATTGATGAAGTAATTTTTTCAATTTTTTTATTTCAGAAAGTATTATTATTATTATACAGGATTTATATAGCGCTGACAGTTTACACAGCACTTTACAACATTGGGGCAGACAGTACAATTATAATACAATTCAATACGGGGGGAATCAGAGAGCCCTGCTCGTTGGAGCTTACAATCTAGGAGGGAGGGTCAAGTTATACAAAAGGGTAATAGCTGTGGGGGGATGAACTAATGGAGAAAATAATAGTACAGTTGTTAGATGGGGGCCGGATAGGCTTCTCTGAAGAGGAAAGTTTTCAGGGATCGCTTAAAAGTGGATACATTTGGAGAAAGTCTGACAGATTGGGGTAGGGAATTCTAGAGGATGGGCGAGGCTCGAGAGAAGTCCTGGAGGCGGAAATATGAGAGGAGGTGATGAGGGAGCTGGAGAGCAGGAGGTCTTGGGAGGAACGAAGAGGGCGATTAGGTTGGTATTTTGAGACTAGGCTAGTGATGTAGCTGGGGGCAGAATTGTGGACGGCTTTGTAACTAATTGTTAGTATTTTGAATTTAATTAGTTGGGCAAGTGGCAGCCAATGAAGGGATTGGCAGAGAGGGGTAGCAGACACTGTGCGGTTTGTAAGGTGGATGAGTCTGGCAGCAGCATTCATGATGGACTGAAGGGGGGATAGACTATGTAGAGGTAATCCAATGAGGAGGGAGTTGCAGTAGTCAAGGCGAGAGGTGACCAAGGAGTGAATCAGGAGCTTTGTGGTTTCATTGGTTAGAAAGGAACGTCGTTTAGAGATGTTTCGGAGGTTGAGGAGACAAGCTTTGTAAAGTGATTGGATGTGGGGCCGAAAGGAGAGTTCAGAGTCCAGGATAACACCTAGAACCTTGGCATGTGGGGATGGGTGGATGGTTGTGCCATGGCTCTTGACAGAGAAGTCAGGGGAAGAGGCACGTGGGGGAGGAAATACTATACGTTCGGTTTTGGACACGTTGAGTTTGAGGAAGTGTTGTGACATCCATACAGATATGTCTGTTAGTAAGTTAGTGATGCGTGAGGAGACTGATGGAGTGAGTTGAGGGGTGGAGAGATAGATTTGTGTGTTGTCAGCGTAGAAATTATATTGAAGGCCGTGAGGCCCAGGGAGGAGGTGTAGATTGAAAATAGAAGAGGTCCAAGAACAGAACCTTGGGGGACCCCGATGGAGAAGGGAAGAGGAGTGGAGGAAGTAGAATTGTAAGTGACACTGAAGGTGCGTTGGGATAGGTAGGATGAGAACCACTGAAGAGCACAGTCATGGAGACCAAGGGAGTAAAGTTTTTTGAGGAGGAGACGGTGGTCAACCATGTCAAAGGCAGCTGAAAGGTCCAGAAGTCGGAGTGCAGAACAGTGTCCGTTGGTTTTTGCAGTTAGTAGGTCATTTGTGAGTTTTATAAAGAGCAGTTTCTGTTGAGTGTTCAGTGGATCAAGGAGGTTATTCTTAATGAGGTGGTCACTCGGTTGGTTGTAAACCAGGTGCTCAAAGGAGTTTAGAGGAAAAGAGGAGCAAGGAGATAGGGCGTAGGTTGTTAAGATCGGTAGAGTCAAAGGACGGCTTTCTAAGTATGGGGGTGACCAGTGCAATGTTTAGAGCATTGGGGAAAATGCCAGAGGTGAGGGAGAGATTGAAGATGTGGGTTAGAGAGTGTAGGATAGAGTCAGAGGACGACCGTAGTGTTTGAGAGGGAATAGGATCCAGGGGGCAGGTGGTTAGGTGGGCGATAGAAAGGCGGTTAGCAACTTCGTCTGTAGTAGCAGATTTGAATAAGGGGAGTGTCAATTGTACCTGTTGACAGGAAGTAAAAAAAATATGCTTTTGTTTTTTTTTCAAACTTATCTGTTTATAGCACACACAAAAAAATTAAAAAATAGGGCACAGATGATCAAATACTACCAAAAGAAAGCTCTATTTGTGAAAAATAAATGACATTACATTTATTTAAATATATTTAATTTAGTTAAGTTTATGTACAGCATTGCATGACCGCGCAATTGTCAGTTAAAGTAACGCAGTGCCGTATCTCAAAAAATCGCCTGGTCGTGAAGGGGGGTAAATTTTCCGGAGATCAAGTGCTTAAAAAAAAAAACTCTTAGGGGTCAGTTACTAAAAAAAAAAAAAAAAAAAAAAGTACAAGTACCAATTTCTCTGCATTTATGAAGAAGTCGTGAACCTGTAATGTTTGTAATAGGTGTGAAATGTTGATTTCTACTTGTTGCCTTTTGCAGGACAAATGTAACATTTCCCAAAAAAAAGAGGAGGTCGGGAAATGTAACATTTCCTGACATTTAATTTTGAAAAAAAATAAATAAAAATAGCCTTAAAGGGGTTGTAAAGGTAAATGTTTTTTCACATTAATGCATTCTATGCATTAAGGTGTTAAAACATCTGACAGTGCCGGCGCCCCAGCCCCCCCATTTTACTTACCTCACCCCTCAAAAGTCCAGCGCTTGCCCCCTGACGTCCTCCTTGCCACTCAGCCTGGCCGCTGATTGGCTGGAGTGGATGGATTGAAAGCAGGGCAGCCATTGGCTCGCGCTGCTGTCAATCACATCCAATGACGCGGCGCGCCGGGGGCGGGGCCGTGTGATACAGCGAGCCGCTATAGCTGCCGGCTGTATCACGGGAGCGCGCCTGCAGGTGCTTCTCACCATGCGAGGGAGCTCGCATGAACGTGAGAAGTACCTGCGGGAAGAAGCAGAGACAGCCGCCGAGGGACCCCAGAAGAGCAGGTTCGGGGGCCACTCTGTGCAAAACGAGCTGCTCAGTGGAGGTAAGTATAACATGTTTGTTATTTTTAAAAAATAAAAAAAATACCTTTACAATCCCTTTAAAGTAATATCAAAGTCTTGGTTTAAAAACAAAACAAAAACACAAGCATGTTATACTTACCTCCTCTGTGCAGTTGGTTTTGCACAGAGCAGCCCAGATCCTCCTCTTCTCGGGTTTCGCCGCCAGAGCTCCTGGCCCCCCCCTCCTGTCATGTGACCCTACAGCAAGCAGCTTGCTCTTCGGGCACCCAGGCAGGCTCGCTCTCGAGCCACGGCTCTGTGTGTCCGTTCACACACAGAGCTGACGCTTGGCCCCTCCCCCTCCTGATTGGCTCATTAGCTGTGATTGAAAGCAGCGGGAGCCCCTGGCTGCCACCTCAGCCAATGAGGAGCGAGAGTCACCCGAGAGCCGAGGCTCTCGAGCATATCGCTGGATCGAGATAAGGCTCGGGTAAGTATTAGGGAGGCTGAAGGGGGGCTGCTGCACACAGCAGAAGGTTTTTTTACCCTCATGCATAGAATGCATGAGGGTAAATAAATTGAGCCTTTAGAACCACTTTAATGTGATTTTAAAGCCAAAATCAAACATTTATTATATTGCAGCTTACCCATTCTAAAGCCTCATACACACGGTCGGACTTTGTACAAACTTTTCCGTGGACTTTTGTACAAAGGGGGTGGTCCACAAGTTTGTATTGCATACACACGGTCGGACTTTTTGACAACAAACACGAACGTAATGACGTCACAACGTACTGACGCCGCTTCAAAAGAGGACGTTCAATGACTCCAGCGCCACCTTTGGTCAACTTCTGTATTGTAGTCTGATCTTTTGCATTGGTTCTGAGCATGCGTGTTTGTACCTTGTACAAAAGTCCGATGCTTTTGCGTACACACGGTCGGACTTTGCTCCATCGGACTTTTGTTGCCAGAAAGTTTGTCCGTTCGCACAGCCAACAAAAGTCAGATGAAAACAGAAAAAGTTTGTCCGATGGAGCGTACACACAGTCGGATGTTGCTCCAAAACAGCTAATTTGCATGTTTGTTGTCAAAAAGTCCGACCGTGTGTACGGGCCTTTAGATGTGATGGCTGCATTTGTTTCCTTTTTTAAGCTTTCTGTCTTCTATTTTCATCTGGTGATCCAGCCAGCAAGTCTGTTGTTTTTCAAAAGCTCAAGCTCCCCAGCAGAATGTATCAGATTACAAGGATGAGACAAACCATAGCGAGCAATTAAAATGATCATCTTTTATTTATTCATGTAAAATCTTTAGCCCTAAAGGAAATAACTGCCATAACTGATTATAAAGTGTGAGCTGCGGTTTGGCTTCAGTTTGCTAGTGTATATAAATCTGCTAATGCATTTACCCCCCACCCAGACTGACAAGGCTGCTGTCTGCTGTGCCTCCGCTGCTCATTGCTCCAGAGTTGTGCCTCACTAATACAGGAGGTGTGTTACTGGCCACATCACCACCATCACCACCATATCTAATGATTAGTAAGCTGCACTGTAATACAGTTTTGATTTTGGGTTTAATACCTCTTTACAAACATCAAACAGATGAGATAAAGAACATTCAACCAATAGAGAAAATAGTTTGGGATTAGGCCAGAAGAGGAAATAATATGAGGGAGACCTCGGCACTGTAAACTAAGGCTGGCCATAGATCTTTATTTTTTCAATCAGCCAATTGGCTTATCAAAAGAAAAACACTGGGACTCCTCCACTGTCACAATAAAGTGATCCGATTGGCTGTAGACGGCTGATTGAGAAAAAAAATTCAATTCGACAGAAGTCAAACTTTAGATCAACTTCTGTCTAGCAGCAATATCCATACATGGATCGAAATTTGATCGGTCAAATTCCTTATCATTCCTTATGTGAATTTAGGGGCAAAATGAATGTTAATATGCAAATTTCTCTCCGGTTCAAGTGTTTTTTTATTTATAAGAATATAGTGAATCAGGAAAATACGGTATTATGGCCACTAGATGGAGCTGATGATCATAGTAAATAAGTATTTGGTTGTACTGAATCTGCCACACCAGAGAGTGAACTGCTATACAGAATTGATATAATGGGGTTGATTTACTAAAACTGGGGAGTGAAAAATTTGGTGCAGCTCTGCATAGAAATCAGCTTCCATGTTTCTTTGTCACTTCAATATCGGTACTTTCACCCCCTTCCTGCCCAGGCCAATTTTCAGCTTTCAGCACTGTCACACTTTGAATGACAATTACGCGGTCATGCAATGCTGTACGTAAACACAATTTTTACCATTTGTTTTTATATAGCTTTCTTTAGGTGGCATTTATTCACCACTGGGGTTTTTTATTTTTTGCTGAACAAATAAAAAATATTGGAAAAAAAAGTCTTTATTTCGGTTAGAAAATTTGGTAAATAAGTAAGTTGTCTCCTTCACTGATGTGAACTGATGAGGCAGCACTAATGGGCACTGATAGAGGGCACTGATATGCAGCACTGATAGGCGGCACTGATATGCAGCACTGATAGGCACTGATAGGTGGCACTGATGGGCAGCCTTTATGGGCACTGATGGGCAGCAATGATGGACACTGATAGGTGGCACTAATGGGCAATGATAGATGGCGCAGATGGACAGCCTTTATGGGCACTGCTAGGTGGCGCTGATGGGCAGCCTTTGTGGGCACTGATAGGCAGTAATGATGGGCACTGATAGGCAGCACTGATATGCAGTACAGTAGGGCACTGATTGGTGGCACTGATGGGCAGACTTTATGGGCACTGAAAGGCAGCAATGATGGACACTGATAGATGGCACTAATGGGCAATGATAGATGGCGCTGATGGGCAGCCTTTATGGGCACTTATAGGCAGCAATGATGGGCACTGGTAGGTGGCACTGATGGGCAATGATGGGTGGCATTGATGGGCACACATAGATGGCACTGATGAGGAGGCATTGACAGGCATCACTGATGGGCACTGATTGGCATCGCTGATGGACACTGATTGGCAACACTGGTGGGCATCACTGTTGGGCACTAGTGGGCATCACTGGTGGACATTGCTGATGGGGCTGCACTGATAGTCACTGCACTGATTATCAGTACAGAACCCCTCTGTCAGCTTATTGGGTCTCCTCTACTCGCGCTCTATCGCTTTCTAGTTTTGCTGTGATCAGCTGTGTTTGGACACAGCTGATCACATGGTAAAGAGCCTACGTCATAGGCCACATCATAGTGTGTGTCTGAGCGACACACCGCACTGCCGATCGCTGCGTGCCCCCCGGGGGCATGCATGAGCGGCTTGCTCTGAGGGACGTCATACGATGCCCAGTCAGAACGGGAGAGCCACCGTCTGACCGTCATTTTGCTATAGGCCGGGCAGGATGTGGTTAATTGAACAAGCTGAAGTCAGAAGCCGATTGGCTACCATGCAGAGCTGCACCCGATTTTGCACTCTCCAGTTTTAGCAAATCAACCCCAATGTTGAAAAGACACTGAAACCTTGTATAAATCACCAAAGGGAAGCATTGGAGTTCTGCCTCTGCAACATTCTCAATTCTTTAGAGCAGTTCCCTCTACAGGAGATGATTCATTGTCCTGTCGGTGGTGAGCATAGGAATCTCCATACACATAATAGACTTCTTCCTCATATGATTCCCTCTGATGGTCAAATGTTCTTAGCCTATATTGTACATGCCTATTGGGGTCATATTATACACCGTCTATTGGGGTTAATGGGAGCGTGCCGCAATGGCAACAGGGGTTTGGTATTTTTTTTGTACATATTTTGCCCTTGGGACTAAGAAAAAAAAAAGATGCATTAAGGAGACAGCAGGACCACCTCCTGAATACCTGCCTTCCAATGCTATACCGCCCTACCACAGTCGATCAATTTTCAAAGGGTGGTAAGCACTGGCGCTCATGTGAAAAAGTCCCTATTGAAACTTCATAACTCCGCACAGAGGAAGAGTCTTCGGGGGCCTGGCATTGCACTCGGAACGCAATAATCACGGCTGCAATGCTTCCTTCTTAAGCTCATGTGCAACAATAAAAATAAATACACTTTTTTTTTTTCCCTGCAAACATGGGTGCGTTATTATTATTATTATTTTTTTCTTTTTGCAAAGGTGGACTTAGCCTTTAATGCCATTGTTAGGATCAGCTGGAAAACGAAAGAAGCATTTGATGAGAGGCGGGGACGCCTCCCACCTCCCTGGAGAGCTAAGACCAGCGTATAAAAAGGGGCGAGGATCAGAGGTCCGGATACTGGAAAAACCTCCTCCAGACCCCATGGAGAGAAACTGGCAGGACTTGCCTTCTGTTCAGCTGCTCAACCGTCACCATTATCCTTTTGATTGCTGTGATAGAAATCAAGAGAGGGGTCAAGAAAATAAATAGCTGGAGTTTTTGGAGGTGGTCAATAAATTACCAAACGGTCAAAGCTAACAACGATTAAACAAAGATCGCTTCTGGGGATGTTCAACGTTATCGCTGGCTGTGGGCAGCAAAGCCTGATTTCCCATTATGTGTATTGATTGATGTCTTACTGCTAATTGTTGTGCATTCCAACCGTTTATACGTAATATTGTTACAGCGGTTACAGGCCAAACCCGGAGGAAACCGAAAAATGGAAATATTATCAAATTTGTTTCATAAACAGAACTATGTTTATTTTATATTTTCATTTTAAGGGAACTCCTTTAGACAAGGCTTGCAAATAAAATGCCATGAATATAAATATAAATATATATATATATATATATATATATATATATATATATATATATATATATATATATATATATATATATATATATATATATAAAGTTGTGCTCATAAGTTTACATACCCTGGCAGCAATTATGATTTCTTGGCCATTTTTCAGAGAATATGAATGATAAAACAAAAACTTTTCTTTCACTCATGGTTAGTGTTTGGTTGAAGCCATATATTATCAATCACCTGTGTTTACTCTTTTTAAATCATAATCATAACACAAACTACTAATGAAATGACCCTGATCAAAAGTTTGCATACCCTGGTGATTTTGGCCTGATAACATGCACACAAGTTGACACAAAGGGGTTTGAATGGCTATTAAAGGTAGTAACCATCCTCACCTGTGATCTATTTTCTTGTAATTAGTGTTTGTGTATAAAAGGCCAATGAGTTTCTGGACTCCTGACAGACCCTTGCATCTTTCATCCAGTGCTGCACTGATGTTTCTGGATTATGAGTCATGGGGAAAGCAAAAGAATTGTCAAAGGATCTGCAGGGAAAAGGTGGTTGAACTGTATAAAACAGGAAAGGGATATAAAAATATATCCAAGGAATTGAGAATACCAATCAGCAGTGTTCAAACTCTAATCAAGAAGTTGAAAATGAGGGGTTCTGATGAAACCAGACCACGGTCAGGTAGACCAACTAAAATTTCAGCCACGACTGCCAGGAAAATTGTTTGGGATGCAAAGAAAAACCCACAAATAACTTCAGGTGAAATGCAGGACTCTCTGAAAACAGGTGGTGTGGTCGTTTCAAGATGTACAATAAGGAGGCACTTGAAGAAAGTTGGGCTGCATGGTCGAGTCGCCAGAAGAAAGCCATTACTACACAAATTCCACAAAATATCCTGCTTACAATACGCCAAACAGCACAGAGACAAGCCTTAAACCTTCTGGAACAAAGTCATTCTCATGAGTGATGAGACCAAAATGTAGCTTTTTTGGCCACTACCATAAACACTACATTTGGACAGGGCCGTCTTTAAGGCAGGGCAAAAGGGGCAGCTGCCCTGGGCCCTGTCATTGTTGTGGGGCCCAAAGCAGCTGCCTCATACTTGCCAACTATCCCAGTTTAAATTCCCTTGTATTTTGAAGTTTTAGTCCTGTGCGGTGTCCCGATATCTCAGTGTGAACTGCTGGTATTAATGCTGCCCAGCTCTGCCTTATTGTTGTGTACAGATGACTCACCTACAGACCCTGTGTTTACATGTAAATAAACGGTGTCCAGTGGTATTGATATGTAAATAAAGGCGGCATTCATATGTAGATCATGCCCCCCTGCAGTGAGGAGATGATGTGCTGTAACCTCTAGCAACCCCATCAGTGAGCAGTATTACTGTACAGTAATCTCTAGCAACCAACTAAGCAGAAATCATTTGCTGTAACCTCTAGCAACTAATCAGTGAGCCGTAATGTGTGCTGTAGCCTCTAGCAACTAGTCAGTAAGCAGTAATGATATGTTGTAACCGATGGTAACCAATCGCAATTGCTGCCTGATCTGATGCAGTAAACTGATTTTTAGTCTAGCTACTATTTATTGTATGTCACGGAGCAGGTGGAGAGTGAAATTGCATTGGAGGGAGGGGGGGGGGGGCAAGAAATTTTTTTGCCCAGGGTCCAATCAATATTAAAGATGGCCCTGCATTTGGAGTGACGTGAAAAGGGCCTATGATCGCTGATGTTTTGGGGATGTTTGGGCTACAAAGGCACAGGAAATTTGGTCAAAATTGATGGCAAGATGAATGTAGTATGTTATCAAAAAAATACTGGAGGAACACTGGCATTCATCAGCCAGGAAGCTGCACATGGGACGTACTTGGACATTCCAACATGACAATGATCCAAAACACAAGGCCAAGTCGTCCTGTCATTGGCTACAGCAGAATAAAGTGAAGGTTCTGAAGTGGCCATCTCTGATCTCCAACGTGCAGTTCATGCGAGACAGCCCAAGAATGTACAGGAACTGCAGGCTTTTTTGCCAAAAGGAATGGGCAGCTTTACCATCTGAGAAGATAAAGAGCCTCATCCACAAATACCACAAAAGACTTCAAGCTGTCATTGATGATAAAGGGGGCAATACACGGTATTAAGAACTGGGGTAGGTAAACTATTGATCAGGGTCATTTGGGTAGTTTCTGTTGCTATTATGATTTAAAAAGAGGAAACACAGTTGATTCATAATAAATGGCTTCAGCCAAACACTAACCATGAGTGAAAGAAAAGTTTGTGTTATCATTCATATTCTGTGAGAAATGGCCAAGAAATCATAAATTCTGCCAGGGTATGTAAACTTATGAGCACAACTGTATATATGTATATAATATACTCATTGGCCACTTTATTAGGTACACCTTGCTAGTACCAGGTTGGACCCCCCTTTTGCCTTCATTCTTCATGGAATAGATTCAACAAGGTGTTAGAAACGTTCCTCAGAGATTTTGGTCCATATTGACATGATGGCATCACACAGTTGCTGCAGATTTGTTGGCTGCACATCCATGATGTGAATCGGATGTGAGCGTGGAGGACATTGGAGTACAGGGACCTCATTGTCCAGTGGTGAGATGATTGGAGCTTTGTGACATGGCGCATTATCCTGCTGGAAGGAGCCATCAGAAGATGGGGACACTGTAGTCATAAAGGGATGGACATTGTCAGCAACAATACTCAGGTAGGCCATGGCATTTAAACAATGCTCAACTGGTACTAAGGGGCCCAAAGGGTGCCAAGAAAATATCCCCCGCACCATTACACCACCACCAGCCTGAACCGGTGATACAAGGCAGGATGGATCCATGCTTTAATGTTGTTTACACCAAATTCTGACCTGACCATCTGAATGTTGCACCTGAAATCGAGACTCATCAGACCAGGCAACGTTTTTCCAGTCTTCTATTGTCCAATTTTGATGAGCCTGTGTCAATTGTATCCTCAGTTTCCTGATCTTGGCTGACAGGAGTGGCACCCGGTGTGGTCTTCTGCTGCTGTAGCCCATCTGCTTCAAGGTTCGATGTGTTGTGCATTCAGAGATGGTATTCTGCATACCTTGGGTGTAATGAGTGGTTATTTGAGTTATTGTTGCCTTTCTATCATCTCCAACCAGTCTGCCCATTCTCCTCTGAACTCTGACATCAACAAGGCATTTTCCTCCACACAACTGCCACTCACTGGATATTTTCTCTCTTTTGGACCATTCTCTGTAAACCCGAGAGATGGTTGTGTGTGGAAATCCCAGTAGATCAGCAGTTTTTTAAATACTCAGACCAGCCCGTCGGGCACCAACAACCATGCCAGGTTCAAAGGCACTTAGAGTGGTTGTAAACCCTGTACAACCACTTTTACCTACAGGTAAGCCTATAATAAGGTTTACCTGTAAGTGCTGGAAATATCTCCTAAACCTCCACGGTTTAGGAGGTATTTACGAAAAAGCTGAGCACCACTGACTATAGCACATGCACACTTTAGAAAGGGCAGATCATGCCGTTTCTAATAGGGGTCATGTCGTGACTGGCGGCTCCCACACGCATGCGCGGGAGTGACGTCACAATACTCTGGCCAGTCACAAAGCCGGAGTTTGTGGCCCCAGAAAGAAGAGGGGTGAAGATGGACGCTTCCTGCTAGTGGGGACAGCGGTGACATTGCAGGCTTCGGTTTCTGGTAAAGCCGCGTACACACGTAGCCATCTGTCCGACGTACTTAGTCTGGCGGACTTTCCGCCAGACTGTCCGTCGGACTTTCCGAACGGGCTACTTGCCCACACACGGCACTTTTTCAGCAGACTAATACGGCGTACTAAGTCCGCCGTACTATCCGCCCTACTTTTGAAATGAACGGACTCGCCCACACATGCGGAGGAAAGTCCGCTCATTTCAAACGCGTCTTCAGGTAGGCGGGGCCCGCGAAGGAGACGTCGCTGGCCCCGCCGCCTGGTATGGACTTAAAGGGGAGCCCCAACGCCGAAAAAAATCGGCGTGGGGTCCCCCCAAAGTCCACAACAGACCCTTGTCCGAGCACGCTACCCGGCCGGCCAGGAAAGGAGGGGCAAGCGAGCGCCCCCCCTCCTGAGCCGTACCAGGCCACGTGCCCTCAACATGGGGGGTGCCTTGGGGAAGGAGGGGCCGCGCGGCCCCCCCACCCCAAAGCACCTTGTCCCCATGTTGATGAGGACAAGGGCCTCTTCCCGACAACCCTGGCCGTTGGTTGTCGGGGTCTGCGGGCGGGGGGCTTATCGGGATCCGGGAGCCCCCTTTAATAAGGGGGCCCCCGGATACCGGCCCCCCACCCTATGTGAATGAGTATGGGGTACAATGTACCCCTACCCATTCACCTGTAAAATAAAGTACAAAAAAAACACAACACACAAGATAAAAATAATTTATTGCACAGCTCCGGGGGTCTTCCGTCTTCGGGGGTCTTCTCGCCGGACTCCTCCGCTATCTTCTTGTAGCTCTTTTACTAGCGGAGGAACCTGGCATTCTTCTTCGTCGCCGCGGCCTCTTCTTCCGACTTCGGGGGTCTTGTCCCCCTCTTCGGTTCTTCTGCCGGGCCACCGCGCCTTCTTATAGCTCTTTTACAGGCGGTGGCCCGGTCTTCTGTCGCGCCACCGCCGCCGCCACCGCCTTCCGTTCTTCTTCTTCTTCTTCTTCTCCTGGAGATGTTGACTCGAC
Source organism: Lithobates pipiens (assembly GCF_037356315.1). Taxonomy (NCBI): domain Eukaryota; kingdom Metazoa; phylum Chordata; class Amphibia; order Anura; family Ranidae; genus Lithobates; species Lithobates pipiens. Next base: position 559,588,571 of record NW_027507764.1, on the reverse strand, counting down.
GTTCTCCCCGGCCGCAATGCCAGGGACGCGCTGCGCGGCGACTTATATAGGGACAAGGGGCGGTGTCACATGGGTTGATGTCACATTGGTTGGTGTCACATGGTGACCCCGCCCCCTTACGATGTCACAGTCCCGGAGGATGCTGGGACTGTCGCCATGTGACATCAACCCATGTGACCAACCCATGTGACATCAACCCATGTGACACCGCCCCTTGTCCCTATATAAGTCGCCGCGCAGCGCATCCCTGGCATTGCGGCCGGAGAGAACGTCGAGTCAACATCTCCAGGAGAAGAAGAAGAAGAAGAAGAACGGAAGGTGGCGGCGGCGGTGGCGGCGTGACAGAAGACCGGGCCACCGCCTGTAAAAGAGCTATAAGAAGACTATCCCATAATTCAAATACCTTCACTTCCCTAAGACCCCTTTCACACTGGGGCGTTTTTCAGGTGTTTTTCAAGCGATTTAGCGTTAAAAAAAGCGTCTGTGAAGCGCTTGAAAGAAGCCTCATCTGCAATCCCAATGTGAAAGCCCAAGTGCTTTAAGAGCCCTTTCACAATGTCAGCGCTTGAAAAACGCTCGTAAACTAGCAGCGCTTTACCAGCGTTTTTCAAGCACTATTGGGACGCTTTTCAGGCACTTTTCAGGTGTTTTTAAGGTGCTTCCCATTGATTTCAATGGGAAGGGGCGCTTTAGGAGCTGTGTATTCACCGCTCCAAAAGCTCTGCAAAGAAGCTGCTTGCAGGACTTTTTTTTTACGCCCTACCAGCGCAACGCCTCAGTGTGAAAGCACTCGGGCTTTTACATTGGAATTGCAGTTGCGGCTTCTTTCAGGCGCTTTTCTTAATGCTAAAGCGTCTGAAAAACGCCCCAGTGTGAAAGGGGGTCTAATTTACCTTGCAGTTGAGCACTTCTAAAAATGTTTTCATGCACTTGTACCTCTAATAAAATAGAAGTATATATTAGTAAATAATGTCAGGAAATTCCAGTAAGGGATTGAGTCTATACACTCTGCAATGTGATTTCAAATTGTATAAAACTGTTTTATCATTTATCATATTAGCAAAAAAAGGAAAACAATCACATGCAAACAAAACATTTTTCCATAATATAGTTAGCACTGAATAAACAGTATGACTCACTACAAATAATTTTAGTTAATTCCCCTTATTTTAATGACACAGCCTCTATGAAGGAAATGCATTTTTTTTAATAAATACATTTTCTTTCCGTGTCACTTTGCTTCCTTCCTGGGGGAAAATGTGATGTTTTTTAGTTCTTTTTTTTCAAAAGTTAATATTACTTCTGCTTTTTTTTTTCTTGAGTTGTAGTAATACACAGAGTGCCAATTCCTTTGTCCTTTCATCCAGTTCATTGGTTTGTAGAACACAGCTTCCTCCAGAAAACTTTTCATTGCAAATAAAAAATAAATGAATAAAAAACCCCTCTACGATAAATGGAAAATTGGATAAAAGATAATAATAATAATGTAATTATAATAAAGTAATAATAATAAAGTAGAAAGTCCATACAAAATATAAACAATACACATAATGTCACACGTATATATTCTTGAAATTTATTTAAATTTTTTTATTTATCTTTATTTTACAAAACATTTTTTACAAATTTTTATATGACATTTACAAATTCACATATTAAATATTACTCTACATGGATTTTTTTCTATTGTCTTCCTCAATTCATTAGTCATTTCCTAAATCGCATTAAGCTCTATTTGTCTATTTATGTATATATTTACATATTTAATCCATATCTTTAATGATATAATATTTCCAATTATAACCCACATTCATCACAGCACTTACCACATTCATTCCTTTCGTATCACTTCATTCTCTCTATTAATACATCTGACGAAAGAAAAAAAAGGAGAAAGGAAAAAAGAGGAAAAGACTCTCCTTTCGAGGAGAAAGGAGAGTCTTTCTCTCTTTTTTCCTTTCGCTTTTTTTTCTTTCGTCAGATGTATTAATAGAGAGAATGAAGTGATACGAATTGGTTTCTCCCATGCCCACGTTACCACCCCTAGTCCTATATCTCTCTCCACAACACCTGTGAGGTATTAAACTCTTTCCACTTCTGCCACGCTGTTGTTATTTGTTTTCTAGATCCTTTTTCAGTCTCAATCCTCTCCTCCAGGACTCACATCTCGTCCATCTCAGACTCCCATTCCTCTATATTGGGTATTACTTTACTTTTCCATTTCCTGGCTGTGATGGTTCGTGCTGCAGTTAAGAAATATTTTAAGATGCCCTTTTTTATACTCTTCACCGAATTCGGGATCATTGATAATACTGATATTAATATATCGGGCTGTATCTGAATCCCTGTCATTGCAGTATATATTTTCAATATTTTTTCCCAAAAGATCTGGACTCCAGAACAGTAGTACCAGATATGTGACATTGTGCCTCTATCCCCTTGATACCTCCAACATGCTTCTTGATTCTCTGGGCTAATTTTATGCATATCTACTGGCAGGGGCGGATGGACAACTCATGGGGCCCCCGGGCAATAGGAGATTATGGGGCCCCCAGGCAATCAGAGATTATGGGGCCACACAGTATACAAAAACACACACACACAGTATACAATCACACAGTATATACATACATGTACACACAGTGTACACAGACATGTTTCTATTGGCTGAGAAGGTACTGGAGAGGTGGGGCAGCTATAATCTCGTGATTTTTAGACCAAAAGGATGTCGGTAAGGGACATTTCAGAGACAGATGTAAAAAAAACACAGATTTTTACATACTGTCCCTGGTTTTACTGAGGCTGGCAACCCTGATGGGGCCCCCTAGTGGCCCGGGGCCCTCGGGCAGTGCCCGAGTGGCTGAATGGTCAGTCCGCCTCTGTCTACTGGGCATCTATACCATCTCGCTAAAATTTTGTAATTCCTTTCTTGATGTTTGTTGGATATTGATAATTTATGCGTTGCTATAATAGCCTTTTCCCATTTCACTTTGGGGATAATGGCGCCTATTTCTTCCTCCAATTTTTTTTTTTATATACGTTATCTACTGTATATTATTTCTTGAACTTAAATACTTATATACATTAGACAAGGTGTGTGTTGGTCTCTGGTGTTTTACCAATATTTTTTCGAGGTCAGTAAGTGCTCTATTAATTATACCTTCCTTCATTAAAGAGAGGATATATTTCTGAAGCTGACAGTATTTCATCCATTTAGCTTTATATTCCATACCCAAGGAAACTAATGGGAGAAGTCTATTTTGTCTCTATCAACCTAGTGTCTTCTTTTCTCTGCTATTTAAAAAAAGAACCCCTTTCCAATGCTGGTGGGAACTCTGGGTTGCCGAAGAGAGGGGTCATTGGGCCTATATACATTGACCCTATCCCCTGTCTGAGCAATCCATCCCATACTTTCATTGTTGCTACCACCAGGAAGGGCATATCCCGATTGAGGGGGCGTTTCTCTTTCCTTATCCATGGTAATGATTTTAATTTAATGGCTGTAACCTCCTCCTCGAGTTTCACCCACTGCTTGCACTCTACGTTATGGAACCAGTCCACTATCCTTGTTATAAACACCGCTCTTTGCCGATAAATCTGGGAGGGCCAGGCCACCGTACTTTTTTGGCCAAATTTATATATCTCTGCTTATTCTAGCCGGCTTACCCGCCCAAATAAAGCTCCCTATCGCTTTTCGTAATTGGTTAAGAATGTTTGTTGAAGGAAATATTGGAATGGTTTGAAATATATATAAAATTTTGGGCAATATGTCAATTTTTATGATATTTATCCTGCCCGTCCACAAAAAAAATCCCCTTATCATATCGCTGAAGTGTCTTTATTATTTTTTGCGTGATCGGGAGATAATTGAGTTCCTGAAGCTTTTCTATCTCTCTAGGGATAAATGTTCCCAGATATTTGATTGCGTTTACTTGCCATTTAAAAGGAAAGTTCTTTTTAAGAAGTTCCTCTGTATTATTTTCTAATGTTATATTCAGCACCTCTGATTTACTATAATTCACTTTAAAATTACTTACTTTGACAAAACATTTAAATTCCTGTATTAAATTTGGTAATGTCACCAGTGGATTCGCAATATATACCAACAGATCATCTGCATATATGGACATTTTATATTCTTTTTCCTCCACTTAGATTCCTTGTATATCTCTGTTGTTACGAATGGCTGTCGCTAGATGTTCCATGGCTAATACATACAGCAATGGAAAAAACGGACAACCATGCCGGGTTCCATTGGCTATAGTGATTGACTCAGATATATCTCCATTTGCCCTTATCCTAGAGGTGGGATTATGATACAGAACCATTATTTTTTCCAAAAGCCTTGGGCCCAGTTCCCATTGCCTTGAGGTTTCCTTGAGAAAACACCATCCCACCCTGTCAAAAGCTTTCTCAGCATATGGCAGCATGAGCAAACAGGATGGGATGGTGTGTTTCCAGATGTATTCAACAAGTGTAAGGCCGCGTACACACAATGAAGGGTTGGGAAGCAGATACTGCATTAACCTCCCTGGCGGTATGATTAGTTCTGGTTTTAGGTGCTGAAAGCGGTACAATTATTTTGCATGGAAATTTGGCGTTTTATATTGTAGTCCTGTAATTCTTAGGAATAACTCTCTTAAATCTAGCAGACATCTATGATAAAGTTTATAATATAATAAATAATAATAAAAACGATTCAATAATGTAATCAAATCCAAAAACACAGAAATTTGCTCATTTGCAGAATTGTCGCTGTCATTAGATTTAGTGTTTGATGACGAATTTCCACACAAATCGCTATCGCTCAATTCTGCAAGTGATTATAATTTATTATCGCTGTTTTCTAGTTGGTCTAAAATCACTTTTGATATAAAGGGACACTTTTTGGTTGCTATGGACAATCTCCAAATTCCAGGCAGAAAAAACAGTATTTATAATATAAAAGTGCATGCAGGGCACTGCACAGACCACTAGGGACAAAGAGGGTGTGTCATTTTTTTATACAGTACTGTAATCTGTAAGATTACAGTACTGTGTGTGTGTTTTGTGTGTTTTTACTTTTTTGAATTTGGCGCCGATCTCGGCTCCCGTGCGTTGTAACGTCGCAGGGAACGGAGCTCGGCGGCATTCGGGCACTGTGTGAATCGAGCGGAGAACAGCTCGCACACACAGCACGGAGGACATCGCTGGATCCAGGGGACAGGGTAAGTAACTTCTCCCTGTGTCTTCCCTGTATCCAGCGATGCGATCCCGAGTCTGGCTCGGGGTTACCGCTTATGGTACTGAAATCCCAGCCCGAGCTAGACTTGGGATTACCACTAGGGAGGTTAAATGTTCGCTTCATTATAGGGATTAACTGATCTTTAAGTTTTAAGATCTTTAAGTTTCTTATAAAATCGAGGGGTAAAACCATCCGGGCCCGGACTTTTCCCCATCGCTAATGAATCGATTACTTTTTGTATCTCTGCCTTTGAGAATTCCTGTTCTAGATGCTTCACTTCTACAGTTGTTAATGTTGGTATAGGAGTATCCCTTATATATTGATATATATTTTGCTGATTCTGATCCTTCTCAGCTAGTGGGTTTGGTATATTATAAAGCCTTGAATAAAAGGTATGAAATATTTTCAATATCCCTTTTGGATTATATACCATATCTCCTAATTCGGTTTTAACCTTAACTATTGATGCTCCATTTATTCGTTGGTGGAGTACTGTAGCTAGGAGTTTACCGGGTTTATTTCCTTGTTGATAGTATAAGGACCGAGTTTTATCTCTAATCCATAATGTTTCTTTATTTAATAAAGTTCGTAGCTCTGTTCGTTTTGCTGTTAGCTCCACTAATTTCTCCTCTATTGGGTTTTGTTTATGTAGTTTCTCTAATTTAGTTATATCCTTCGATAGCTGTGTTGCTCTAGACCCCTTTATCTTTTTTAACCTCGCTCCATGTTTTATAAATAACCCCCGTATTATGCATTTCAATGTTTCCCACTGAATCGATAGAGAGGTTGTATCCTTCAGATGGTCCCCCATAAAGTTTGTTATTGCTAGTCCGATCTCTGATGTACATACCTTGTCAAATAATAAGTTATCATTTAGCTTTCAAAAGCCTCTAGCCCTGTTCCCCCCAGACACGGCTATCCTCAGAAATATCGGCATATGGTCAGACCATACCATGCTACCTATCTCGGAAGAAGAGGCTACAGCCATTCCTAATTGGTTTATCAAAAAAAAAAAATGTTTTTTTTTTGCATTCCCTTGCACATGATTGGGTACAATCCCCCCCCCCCCCCCCCCAACTGGCATGAGCTGTTTCTGCCATATGATGTGGAACGCTCATAGAGGTATGAGTTCCCTTGGCATGTCTGGCTAAATCTGGTCCTAATTCGTACGAATTTTCGATTCGTACGAAATGAACCGCACATGTCTAGTACCTAATAAAGTGCCCGGTGAGTGTACAGTATGGTATATGGAAATTAAAATTCATGGGCAGGGCTAAAGTTCCAGTTTTATAAAGTGAAGAAGTAAGGTGCCAACACAAATCAGTTTTTTTTCGCATTCCCTTGCACATGATTGGTTACACCCCCCCCCCAACTGCCGTGAGCCGTCTGGGGCTGTTTCTGCCATATGATGTGGAACGCTCATAGAGGTATGCGTTCCCTTGGCATATCTGGCTAATTCTGGTCCACGTGGAGCTCCCTTACAACTTCTATGTGCGTCTGACACATTTTTTACTGAATTGTGACCCAGACTATCCCATAATTCAAATACCTTCACTTCCCTAATTGATCTTGCAGTTGAGCACTTCTAAAAAAAATTTCATGCACTTGTATATAAAATATCAGTAGTATATATTAGTAAATAATTCCAGTAAGGGATTGAGTCTATACACTCTACAATGTGATTTCAAATTGTATAAAACTGTCCTATCATTTATCATATTATTGTAGCAAAAAAAGGAAAACAATCACATGCAAACAAAACATTGTCCCATAATATAGTTAGCACTGAATAAACAGTATGACTCACTACAAATAATTTTAGTTAATTCCCCTTATTTTAATGACACAGCCTCTATGAAGGAAATTATTATTTTTTTTTTTTAATAAATTGTTTCTTTCAGTGTCACACTTAGCTTCCTTTCCGGGGGGAAAATGTGATGTTTTTTTTAGTTCTTTTTTTTTTTCTTTTTTTTTCAAAAGTTAATATTACTTCTGCTTTTTTTTTTTTTTTTTTTTTTGCACAGAGTTGTAGTAGTACACAGAGTGCCAATTCCTTTGTCCTTTCATCCAGTTCATTGGTTTGTAGAACACAGCTTCCTCTAGAAAACTTTTCATTGCAAAAAAATACATAAAAAAAAACCCTCTACGATAAATGGAAAATTGGATAAAAGATAATACTAATAATGTAATTATAATAAAGTAATAATAATAAAGTAGAAAATATGTACAAAATAAAACAAAACACATAATGTCACAGTATATATTCTTGAAATGTATTTTAACAAATATCAGCATTTAGGACACTACTTCTTGTTCTTATTCACACTGTTAGGTTTAATTCAGCGGCCGATATATCAGTGCATCCCTAATAGCGATGAAAGATTAATCTATCATGTTAACATAATATGAACAATATTTGAGTCTTAAACTTGTTTAACAGGGAACAGTAGTTACATTTATAATTTTATTATAAAAAGTTGTTCTTTGAATCCGTTTTATTTTTTTACCATTCTTCAATCGACAAAATACTATGCTGGTTATCATAATTTGGAATAACGTTTCAGTATTCAGCAGATACGTTTGTACTATGTTCTTATTTATGTCACGTTTGTTCTATATATTCAAAAAAAATGTTTTTTGGTAATAAAGGAACACATACTCTAACCCTAGGGTTCCTCCAAAGGTTACTAGGGGTTGCCTTAGCATTGGGCAATTTCTGCCTCTCAGATAAGTTCCCACTGACACAGTTAATCTTTTTAGCTATCTGTAAGGAGGTAATTCTTCCCAATGACCACAAGTGTAAGGACCATTCTTCCCAGTGACCATCACACTAATGTATCATGAGTTGTAGATTTCTAATTTTTAGCAGGCGTTCCCCGAGACTGGAAAACTATTTGAAGGGTTCCTCTGTGTTGAAAAGGTTGAGAAAGGCTGTTCTATAGAATAGACCCCCATAACAATATCTCCCAAGAGCCCTTTGCCTGCATAGAACAGGGTGTCCCAACTCTTGGAAGTCAAGGCAGCAGCTGTTTTTTTTTCTATTTTTTTTTTCTCTGGCCTTAGCCAGAAAGTTAAAAGATACTATTCCCCTGGTCTATCACCTCCCTTAACTACATGGTAACACTTTCTCATTACCACTTACAAATGTTATGTCAAAGGCTCTTTCACATGGCGGTACAGGCAACTACATCACTTTTTTCAAGTTCACGGCCACTCAGTAAGAGACGTGGCGTCCCTCACGCCCTTTGAACGTCTCTTTGTAGAAGACAAACCCATTCCCCACATGATCTCGGAACTGTACCATCTGCTCGGCTCTGATACCGAGATAGCTAGACCAATGTACATACGGGTGTGGGAGAGAGACCTACAGTTTGACTTTTCCACGACTCAACTGTCCCACCTTTACAAACTCACTCACACAAGCTCCATGGAATCCAAAACCCAAGAAATGAATTATAAAATCCTGTCTCGCTGGTACAGAGTGCCGGCAGACCTAGCACGTATGTACCCTTCGGTATCGGACCGGTGCTGGAGGGAATGTGGCCAACAGGGCACCCTCCTCCACATTTGGTGGGACTGCCCGCGAATCAAGCCATACTGGGCAGACATCCGATCCCAAATAAAAGCAATCTTGAACTTAGATATACCACTATCTCCAACTAATTATCTTTTGCACATCCCTCCGGTCCCGATTGGTAGATACAAAAAGAGCCCCCTGCCACATCTAATGAACGTGGCTAGACGTCTTATACCAATCTATTGGAAGCAGACTAGAATCCCCACATGGGAGGACTGGGTCAAAAAAGTCAATGACATTAGAGAGGCCGAACATTGGGTAGCAACATGTAGAGGTACAAGGGCTAAGTTTGACATCATATGGCAGCCTTGGACAGCCTACACGTCCGACACTATTTAAGCATCCGCCAGCCTGGTCCTGGCTCTTCTGGAGCTAGCAGAACCATCCCTGAGATCTCGCACAGGAAATGGCACTATTGCCTAGTAACTGTTACTCACCTCCCTGCCCCCTTGTTGGAGAGGCAAATTCACCGCTATGACTCACCCGGCGCAGGGCTGCTGCACTTCCTCGAGACGGCAGGTAAGCTCCATCTCCCTCCCCCACCCACCCTTCCCAGCCCTCCTGTTTTCCTATTTCCTTCCCTCTCTCTCTCCCCCCTTAATCTTCTTTTCCGTCCTTCTTTTTTCTACTCCACACTTCAGTATGACCTTGCTCACTAACGACCTCTATGGCATTGAGATGTGGTCGAGAGTAATGTTGCCTGCAAGCTAGCTGATCCTGTGGCTGCCTTGCCTAGCTGGCGAAGGGGAATCCCTCTGTCCGGAGGGGTGCTTACAGGCCCGCCCCTCCTGAGCAGTGAGACTGCTGTGGGCCTGCTTCACCCCCGGGGGAGGCACGGGAGAGGTAGATGGAGGCAGCTTGGCCCCCTCTCCTGGGTTGCCATCGGGGGGGGCGGCCCTATGCCTCCCCGACCCCACACATGTCGGAGGGCGGCCGGATCGGGCATCGGCCTGTCCCCCCCCCCCCCCCCCCCCCCCCGTGAAGCTAGAAGCACTTTCCGGCAGGGCCACATATCAAAGAAACCAGAACGGATATAGATTTGCAGGAGACATTGCAGGTACTAGCTTAAAGTAGGGCAATGGGTCTAAGTGCCCGATTAAGACCATCTTCTCTCTGCCTCCCTGGACAGGATAAACAGGTGTAATTGTTTCATACAGTTTATTTGACTTGTAATTGGTCATGACACACCTGTCTAATGTGTACTCAAGTGTATTCTTCTGTTAAAATGTTTCAAAATAAAGATTTTACAAAAAAAAAAGCTCTTTCACATAAAACCGTTTATTTAATTTTTATGGGGTGGGCCTGGGACGTAGGTAAATCTTGGTCCATCTTCGTGGAACGCTCTAGTTTCAGGAAACGATCAGAGAGACCCAAAATACATTATTTCCATGATTGTTTTTCTTCTTTTCTCAATCATATCATCAAAAGTGCTCTGTGAAACACACCCAACATAAAGCACCAATACCACTTCAAAAAGAAGTTGGGTTTTTTTTTTCTATTTCCGTTTCCTCCGACATGCTACAATTTCACAGAATTTGCTCCTTTATGTTAGAGCTTTCATGAAATGTTGTTAAATAATAGTAAATATACCTCTAAACTGACTGATTTTGAGTCACAGATATGTATTTTAGAGCAGTGAGATAAGACTTTGGTCATCCACACCAGCTATTGGAATTGGAAACAGTCGTAGGTCTAAATTGACCTTTCAGTCAACTGGTCCATAAGTGAGATTCAATCAGTTAGGTTAAATGTTTACAATTCTTTGCTGCAAAAATTCTCTAGGTGTAAGCAAACACAGGAAATGTCTTACTACTCTTACCTTCCCTCCTCCTTAAGCCAGTGCATGCTTTGGAGAGGTGACCATTTATGTTCATGATGAAGACCATGACATCCATGTTCATGGAAGACCTTTTGGAAGAAAGAATGTGATATGAGAACTTTTTAGAGATTTGTATCAGCAGCAAAAGGATCTTAATCCCCAGGGTCACATGTAGGTAGTGCGCCCAATCTAGCATTCTACATTTGGCCAGACTCTTCAGGAAAGAGTCCAAATGCTGCTCCAGTACCTCGCCCAAGGACAGTCCTATCAGTGCTCCTCTCACTGCTCAGCTCCAGATGTTAAATCCCAACCCCACGCCATGTCCCCTGTTTAAAACATATGGGAGACCCCTGGGAAACCATTAAAACCCTCAAAAAGAACCTAACAAACGTCTTAATGAAAACTGAAGGCATGGATGTTAGCAGGAGCCTTGGCTACCTCACGGGGGAGCAGGAGACAGGACAGGAGAGCAGGAGCACAACAGCCTGGTCATTCTGCTCTCTTTTCCCAGGGTCTCCCTAAATCCTCCCCCCACCCCTGGCTTTTATAGGAGCTTCCAGCCTTCTCCCAGCGGGAGGAGACATAATTAAAGGGGACCTTACCTGCTTATACTCTTGTGGACCATGAGCTACTCTAAAGAAAACCTGTGCTTTGAAGTTAAGAGGAGTAATACCCATGAGTATGGACATGTATGTGATTCACTCCTCTGCTTCCTACATGACCAAAATCAAGATTTGGAGCTTACACGGGGCTAACTCTCTTTACTCCCAACAACTAAGCTGGCAAAACACAGGTTCCCTTTGAAAGCCTCTTTCGTATTTTTTGACTGGCACACAAGTGTAACATCATAGGCCGCGTACACACGGGCGGACTGTATGGCCTACTTAGTCCGTCGAAACACATTTCAGCGGACAGTCCGCTCGTGTGTGGGCTTCAGCGGACTATTTCAGCGTGCAGTCTGGCGTACTAAGTATTTCGGAATTTCCGTAATTCTGTCCGTCATACTTTGGTTTCAGCGGACAATCCGCTCGTGAGTAGGCTAGTTCGACGGACTAAGAATGGCGCATGCTCAGAAAGGATTTACACGGCGGAAGGTTGCATTGCTGTGTATTGGACTTCCTATTTCTAGTCCCGTCGTACATGCTGTACACGTCATCGGGCAAGCTTTCGTTGGACTGTTTGGGTATCCGTGTGTGGTCAAGTCCGTTCAGTGGAAAGTATGACGGACTGTCCGTCGGATTGTATGACGGACTAAGTAGGCCATACAGTCCGCCCGTGTGTACGCGGCCATAGAAGAAAAGATATTTAAGTACAGGTCTTTTTTGATCATTGTTGTACACTTTTCCTTTGTGACTGGCTTGACATTTTTCAAAAGTTAACCAGTAATCTGCCCATCACCAGGTTTTATCTTTACTATCTCACTGGCCTTCCAAAAAAGATGTTATCTTATCTCCTCAGTAGTAGAGATAAAAATCTTAATCTTTCCAATAAAGTCTAGTCCCAGGACAAACACATTTTATGTCTATTATACACCATTGCATTCTTGCAGCAAGGCCTATCGCTTCCTTGATCTGTTGTGCCACTAGCAGAGCTGTATTCCCCATATGGAACCAGCGGGCATGTGGTTGGCAGGGTAAAAGGCGAACCAAAGGACCACATTTACAGTTTTAGTTTTTTTTTTTTTTTGGCCTTTTCTTGCAATCTCAATTTGATTTCATGCTACATAGCTAAAGGGGGGGTACAAGGTCTACTGACACGAGAGAAACAAACAGAAGGCACCTCTAATTGCAGTAACATCAAGACTTTAATAGCCAAATGCCATAAAGCCGGTTCACCCTCACCCCAAGCTGCCTCTAAAGGCACCATGTTTTTGCAATAATAATATTGTAATATGGGGCTGTGCCGACACTGAAAGGGTTAATTTCTCGTTTAGGTCTAGGGGAGCAACAAAAGGAAATTCATTTACCCGATTCCCAACTTTTCCCCGATGCTAGACCAGTCTCCACAGCGTCTGCACCCACACACTCCACCAGTCTCAGATCCTGATCTCATCAAGACCAGAGCAGTCTCAACAACCCAGCAATGGATGTGAAGATGCTGAGGGACAGCCAGGGTTGCCACCTCATCCCTATAAAACTGAACACATATTAATTACACAGGTTCTGTGGCTGATTAAGGTGGTAATTAAACTCACTTAGTGCCTTATCAGCGTTAAATTAGCCTCAGGGCCCATGTAATTAATATATGTTTGGTTTTAAAGGGATGAGGTGGCAACCCTAGGGACAGCCCACCACCGGATTGTAGGGGAGCATACACTATATTACCAAAAGTATTGGGACACCTGCCTTTACACGCACATGAATTTTAATAGCATCCAAGCATCTTTGTCTGTAGGGTTGAATATTGAGTTGGCCCACCCTTTGCAGCTATAGCAGCTTCAACTCTTTTGGGAAAGCTGTCCGCAATGTTTAGGAGTGTGTCTATGGGAATGTTTGACCATTTTCCCAGATGTGCATTTGTGAGGTCAGGCACTGATGTTGGAAGAGAAGGCTCGCAGTCTCTGCTCTGATTCATCCCAAAGGTGTTCTATAAGGTTGAGGTCAGGACTCTGTGCAGGCCAGTCAAGTTCCTCCACCCCAAAATCGCTCATCCATGTCTTTATGGACTTTGCTTTGTGCAATGGTCCAAATCATTTGGTGGAGGGGGGATTATGGTGTGGCGTTGTTTTTCAGGGGTTGGGCTTGACCCCTTAGTTCCAGTGAAGGGAACTCTTAACATTAACATCCTTCCACAAGCCTTTACATTTTTCCTTCCCAGATTCCTTCATCCTCCTCACTTGTACATAGTGCCCATTGTCATGCCCTCCACACTCCTCTCCTGTACATAGTGTTCACTGTCATACCGTCCACACTTCTCTCCTGTACATAGTACCCACTGTCATGACCTCCACATTCCTCTCCTGTGCATACTACCCAATGGCATACCCTCCACACTCCTCTCTTGTACATACTGCTCACTATCATACACTTCTCTCCTGTGCATACTGCCCACTGTCATAACTTCCACCCTCCTCTCCTATACATACTGCCCACTGTCATACCCTCCACACTCCTCTCCTGTACATACTGCCCACTGTCTTACCCTCCACACTCGTTTCCTGTACATCCTCCTTAGTATCCTACCCTCCACACTACTCTGCTGTACATACTGCCCACTTTCATAAACTCCTCTACTGTACATAGTGCCGGCTGTCATACTCTCCACACTCCTCTCCTGTGCACACTGCCCACTCTCATACCATCCACACTTCTCTCCTGTACATAGTGCCCACTGTCATACCCGCCACACTCCTCTCCTGCACATACTGCCCAATGTCATACACACCAAACTCCTCTCCTGTACATACTGCCCACTGTCATACCTTCCACACTTCTCTCCTGTACATAGTGCCCACTGTCATACCCTCCACATTCCTCTCTTGTGCATACTACCCACTGTCATACACTTCTCTCCTGTACATAGTGCCTGCTGTCATACCCCTCACAATCCTCTCCTGTACATACTGCCCACTGTCGCACACTTCTCTCCGGTACATAGTGCCCACTGTCATACCCGCCACACTCCTCTCCTGTACATACTGCTCACTGTCATACCCTCCACACTCTTCTCTTGTACATACTGCTCACTGTCATACACTTCTCTCCTGTACATAGTGCCAGCTATCATACCCTCCACACTCCTCTCCTGTGCACACTGCCCACTCTCATACCATCCACACTCCTCTCCTGCACATGCTGCCCACTGTCATACCCACCACACTCCACTCCTGTACATACCGCCCACTGTCATACCCTCCACACTCCTCTCCTGTACATACTGCACCTATCCTACCCTCCACACTCCTCTCCTGAACATATTGCCCACTGGCATACCCTCCATACTCCCCTCCTGTACATACTGCCAACTGTCATACCCTCCACACTCCTCTCCTGTACATACTGCCCCCGTCCTACCCTCCACACTCCTCTCCTGTACATATTGCCCTCTGTCATACCCTCCATACTCCCCTACTGTACATACTGCCAACTGCATTTCTCCCCACACTCCTCTCCTGTACATACTGCCCCTATAATACCTTCCACACTCCTCTCCTGTACATACTGCCCACTGTCATACCCTCCACACTCCTCTCCTGTTCATACTGCTATCTCTCATACCTTCCACACTTCTCCCCTGCATTCCTCTCCTGTGCATACTACCCACTGTCATACACTTCTCTCCTGTACATAGTGCCTGCTGTCATACCCCTCACAATCATCTCCTGTACATACTGCCCCCGTCCTACCCTCCACACTCCTCTCCTGTACATATTGCCCTCTGTCATACCTTCCATACTCCCCTACTGTACATACTGCCAACTGCATTTCTCCCCACACTCCTCTCCTGTACATACTGCCCCCATAATACCTTCCACACTCCTCTCCTGTACATACTGCCCACTGTCATACCCTCCACAGTCCTCTCCTGTTCATACTGCTATCTCTCATACCTTCCACACTTCTCCCCTGCATTCCTCTCCTGTGCATACTACCCACTGTCATACACTTCTCTCCTGTACATAGTGCCTGCTGTCATACCCTTCACAATCATCTCCTGTACATACTGCCCACTGTCGCACACTTCTCTCCGGTACATAGTGCCCACTGTCATACCCGCCACACTCCTCTCCTGTACATACTGCCCACTGTCATACCCTCATCATTCCTCTCCTGTAAATACTGACCCCATCCTACCCTCCACATTCCTCTCCTGTACATATTGCCAACTGTCATACCCTCCATAGTCCCCTCCTGTACATACTGCCAACTGCATTTCTCTCCACACTCCTCTCCTGTACATACTGCCCCCATAATACCTTCCACACTCCTCTCCTGTACACACTGCCCACTGTCATCCCCTCCACACTCCTCTCCTGTACATACTGCCATCTCTCATACCCTCCACACTTCTCTCCTGTACATAGTGCCCACTGTCAGACCCTCCACATTGCTCTCCTGTGCATACTACCCACTGTCATACACTTCTCTCCTGTACATAGTGCCTGCTGTCATACCCCTCACAATCCTCTCCTGTACATACTGCCCACTGTCGCACACTTCTCTCCGGTACATAGTGCCCACTGTCATACCCTCCACACTCCTCTCCTGTACATACTGCTCACTGTCATACCCTCCACACTCCTCTCTTGTACATACTGCTCACTGTCATACACTTTTCTCCCGTAGATAGTGACCGTTGTCATACCCCCCACATTCCACTCCTGTGCATACTGCTCACTGTCATACCCTCCGCCCTCCTCTTCTGTACATACTGCCCACTGTAATATCCTCCACACTCCTCTCCTGTACATACTACCCACTGTCTTAATCTCTACACTTGTCCCCTGTACATACGGCTCAGTATCATACCCTCCACACTACTCTGCTGTACATGCTGCCCACTTTCATAAACTCCTCTACTGTACATAATGCCAGCTGTCATACCCTCCACATTCCTCTCCTGTGCACACTGCCCACTCTCATACCATCCACACTCCTCTCCTGCACATACTGCCCACTGTCATACCCACCACACTCCAATCCTGTACATACCGCCCACTGTCATACCCTCCACACTCCTCTCCTGTAAATATTGCCCACTGTCATACCCTCCACACTCCCCTCCTGTACATACTGCCAACTGTCTTTCTCTCCACATTCCTCTCCTGTGCATACTGCCCCCATAATACCTTCCACACTCCTCTCCTGTACATACTGCCCATTGACATACCCTCCACACTCCCCTCATGTACATACTACCAACTGTCTTTCTCTCCACACTCCCCTCCTGTACATACTGCCAACTGTCTTTCTCTCCACATTCCTCTCCTGTGCATACTGCCCCCATAATACCTTTCACACTCCTCTCCTGTACATACTGCCCACTGCCATCCCCTCCAAACTCCTCTCTTGTACATAATGCCCACTGACATACCCTCCACACTCATTTCCTGTACATAGTGCCCACTGTCAACCCTCCACACTCCTCTGATGTGCATTCGGCAGCACAGTGGTGTAGTGGTTAGCACTCTCACCTAGCAGTAAGAAGGGTCGCTGGTTCGAATCCCAACCACGACACTACCTGCCTGGAGTTTGCATGTTCTCCCTGTGCCTGCGTGGGTTTCCTCCGGGTACTCCGGTTTCCTCCCACAATCCAAAGACATGCAGGTAGGTTAATTGGCTTCAGTCAAAAAAAAAAAAATTGGCCATAGTATATGAATGGGGACCTTGGATCGTGGGCTCCTTAAGGGTAGGGACCGATGTGAGTGTGCAATGTACAGGGATAGGGACAATTGTAGACACTCAGGTTGAACTTGATGGACTGGTGTCTTTATTCAACCTAACTAACTATGAAACTATGAAACTATGTCATACCCTCCACACTCTTCTCCTGTACATAGTGCCCACTGTTATACCTTCCACATTCCTCTCCCTCACCTGCACATACTTCCCATTGTTATACCACCCATACTCCTCCCCTATGCCTCTTACCCACAAAAACAGTTCTTTAAAATGATATTGAATATCCTCAATGTTACCAGCTCTAGAATGGGCACACTTTTGTTAGTTCAACTAAAGGAAATCTTCTCAGTCCTCACATTTGTTCTGCCCATTATTAGTACTCATTTAATTTTGTGATTACTATTGTCATATATAGAGGAACATAGGGCATGTCAGCTACTCTAAATATACCACTGGTAAAAAAAAGTGTCCCTGGAAATATTTTTGAAATGTGGGCAACTATGCACTTGGCCACTGCCCAAGGGCCCCCGGGTCAGTAGGGGGCCCCTTAAGAGGCTCCTGGGATCCTGTGATATGAAATCGGTAGAAAACTTTTCTAACATTACTACTTTTTAGAAGCCCTGAGGTAGGTTATGCCAAAATGTACTAGTATACACAGCATATTAGCACATTACGGTACACTTACCTGTCAGACTGAGTCCTCCAGCGCTGAGCTGTGATCAACCCGGTGGGTCCCGGACACTTCCATCTTCACCCGATCTTCCTTCTATGGAAAGAACTAAAGATCAGAGTTCCTAGAAGAGGCCCACGGAACGGATATGAAGACTGTTTGTGTGGAAGAATGGGCCAAAATCACACCTGAGCAACGCATTTGACTAGTTTCTCCATACAGGAGGCGTCTTGAAGCTGTCAATACTTTTTCCCTGTGTAATTTTATTTTATTGCACATAACTTCATTTCTGAACCTATTTGTTTTGGTTTCTTGGTATGTATGGAGTGCATGGGTTGTTACTGACATGTGGTGAAAATGTCATGTCAGTTACACCTTTAAAAATATATTTACCTAAAAAATGGTGATGTGCTCAATAATTATTTTTGCCTGCTGTATATGGGATTTTAGACACTGAGTTTACACATGTAATCTATAACATGAATGATTGACATGAAAAATGGAAGCAGAAGCAGATCTGAGAAGCATTGGGTGACTAAGCCTTTGAATTTCTTGAGAGTCTGAAGCTGGGACAACACCGGTGACCGTGTTACAGTTGTAAGAATGGCTATGATTCATTTACAACACACTGGGCTCCCCCCAATACATGGAAACATCTCAATATGGTTTCACTCTACAAGAAGAACACCATGCACTGTGCTTCTACAACACATAATCAGAAACCGACATCAGAACGGTCATCATTTATAGAATATCACATCTCCATGTAAAATAACCCTAAATAAAAATACTGTTAAAAGACTGGCAAAAATACGATATTGTTATTATTACATTGCAGTTGGTAGGTGTGATGACAGCATTACGTATATCATTTTTTTTTCTTCGCGTTTACCTTGAGATAAAGCTGTCCAGCAACTGTGACAGTCATAGGGGTTGGGACAATCTAGAAAAATGTAATTGGGGTTTACACCAGACAGGCATTTAAAAAATAAAAAATTGCTGTAAGCACCTGAGCCCCGTATTGGAAGTTGTGCTTCCTGTTTATTTAGACTCTGCTTTGTGTATAGGCGTAGACGCCCCCTTGCATATCTTTACCAGAGAAGCACTCTTACCTGCTGTCACTGCACCAGGCAGAGGAAGAATGACAGGCGAGGTGGTGGTTCACAACAGGAAAGGCAGTATGCAGCTTTCTGCATGTAATATGTCAGAGGAGCATGGAGAGTATGACAGTGGGCAATATGTACAGGAGAGGAGTGTGGATGGTATAGCAGAGGGCTGTATGTGTAGGAGAGGAGTGTTGGAGGGTATGACAGGGGGCAGTATGTGCAGGAGAGGAGTGTGGAGGGTATGACTGTGGGCAATATGTGCAGGAGAGGAGTGTGGAGGGTATGACCGTGGGCAATATGTGCAGGAGAGAAGTGTGGAGGGTATGAACGTGGGCAATATGTGCAGGAGAGGAGCGTGGAGGGTATGACGGGGGCAGTATGTGCAGGACAGGAGTGTGGAGGATATGACAGGGGGCAGTATGTGTAAGAGAGAATTGTGAGGTGTATGACAGAGGGCAGTATGTACAGGAGAGGAGTGTGGAGGGGTATGACAGAGAGCAGCATGTGTAGGAGAGGAGTGTGGAGGGTATGACAGAGGGCAATATGTGCAGGAGAGGTTTGTGGAAGGTATGACGGGGACAGTATGTGCAGGAGAGGCGTAAGGAGGGTATGACAGGGGACAGTATTTGTAGGAGAGGAGTGAGGAGGGTATGATAGATGGCAATATGTGTAGGAGAGGAGTGTAAGGCATATGATAGGGCAGTATGTGCAGGAAAAGAGTGTAGAGGGTATGACAGAGGACAGTATGTGCAGGAGAGGAGTGTGAAGGGTATGACAGTGGGCAGTATGTGGCGAAGAGGAGTGTGAAGGGCATGACAGTGGGTAGTATGTACAGAAGAGGGAGTGTGGAGGGCATGACAGTGGGCAGTATGTACAGAAGAGGAGTGTGGAGGGTATGACAGTGAGTAGTATGTACAGAAGAGGAGTGTGGAGGGCATGACAGTGGGTAGTATGTACAGAAGAGGAGTGTGGAGGGTATGACAGTGGGTAGTATGTACAGGAGAGGAGTGGAGGGTATGACATAAGGCAGTATGTGTAGGAGAGGAGTGAGGAGGGTATGATAGAGGCCAGCATGTATAGAGAAGAGTGTGGAGGTAACCAGTGGCGTAGCTAGCACAACTAGCAGCCGGGGCTGGACATTTTTTTCACCCCCTCCCAAGAAAAATGGTATGTGGCAATATAGAGGCACCATGCCAAAACTGTGGCATGCCTCTTATGACATCACCGCCCATCATGCCCAGGCGGTGACATCATAAGGGGTGGGGCCTCCGGATGAGATCACACATGACCCAGCCCCATGCCAATAAACGTAGTGGCCCACCATACACCTGCCATTAGAGCCGGAGAGAGCATTGAGTCAACATCAGAAGAAGAACAGAGGGAGAAGACAGCTGAGCAGACCAGACAAAAGAGCAAGAAGACAGCGGAGGAGACCGGGCAGAAGACAGCGGACAGAGGGAGAAGAACCTGGAGAGAGAGCGGAGAAGGACCGGAGAGGGGAGGAGAATCAACAGAGGCAGAAGACATCCGTGGAGGACACAGAAGAGCCGGAGAGGGGAGAAGAGATTGGAAGAGATGCCGGAGCTGCCATAATAAATTACTTTAAAAACATATGTAAAGTGTTTTATTTTTGTCTCCGCCCCTGGGGGGCCCCGCTCTGCTCTCTGCACAGGCTATGCATAGCACAACGATGATGTCACCACTATTTTTATAAGGTAATAACTAGGTTTGCAAAGGCATTTTCTGCACACAGATTATATCCCGTGAGGCTATGAGGAGTTTATGTACATAAAAGTTTTTGTGACTGGGATTCGGCTTTAAAAACATTAATTCCTATGAAATGCTACAATGAGAAGTGTGTGAGGCGCGGTTAGACCGGTGCTGTCAGTTCACTCTGATTACGCTGTTACTGTGACAGTACTTAAGAGATTAGCCATTTAAATTTTTTTAAAAAATACAGTCAGACAATGTGTGTGTCAGCAAACATGACCTGTAGCTAAACGTCTGCTTACGCTTGGGTGAAGGCTGTCATTGTGTGTCAGTGTCGGGGGCCCCTGTCAGTTGTCGGATCTCTCTGACAGCGGCTGAAATGCTATCAGTGTTGGGATTTACAAGCTGTTGGTTATGACAAGCTCCCAGGGACTGACGAGACGCGACTCGGGAAACTGGTCACGTAGGGCTGACATGTCGACGGAGCGGGTTATACTCACTTAGGGGGACCATTTACTCACGGAGTCATTTCTGCGCCGGCTAATAGCGTCCATTTACAGAATTCTTTAAAATTCCCTTTAGGCCGTTTTTTTTAAACAAACGCATATTTAGCGGGCAAACACAAAAAAAAAAAAGCTTTCAATAGTTTAGCTTATATTTTTTTTACATACTGTCAGTAGTCCAGTACAGTGTTGGCATATGATTGGTGTGGCGGTAATCAGGCATACTGAGTGGCATGTTAAAAAATATATGACAGTATGGTAAAAAAAAAATTTAAATAATTGTTTTACATACTTTAACCACTTCACGATCTCCCACCATAGATATACTGCGGCAGGGCGGGCGCTCTGTGTCAGATCACGTACCCAGTACGTGATCTGGCACCAGGGTCTGGGGTGCGCGCCCGCACCGCTGGCGACCAGCATTTGCTGTGATCACACACAGAGGGAGCCCAGCAGCGGGTATGGCGGACTCAGTGCCCACCGTCACCTGCCGATTACACAGGACACAGGCAGAATGAGAATCCGACTATTTAAACAAGGCAGATTGCCATTCTGCCAGAAGGGAAGGTATTGATCCTGTGTTTCTGCAAAGCAAGAACACGGATCTTTGCCTTCCCCTAGTCAAAGCACCTCCCCCACAGTGAGTAAGCACAACCTAGGCCAGTGATGGCAAACCTTGGCACCCCGGATGTTTTGGAACTACATTTCCCATGATGCTCATGCACTCTGCAGTAGAGCTGGGCAATTAAAAAAAACTAAAAACTTGATTCACATTTCGAATCAAGGTTTGTTTTTTTATGGACACCGCCCCGGTCCTGAGGAGCTGAGGGCAGGAGTTTTTAGGCGAGGCCGCGGCTTCGGCCTAGTCCGCGGCATCCGGCCTTGCGGACTAGGCCGAAGCCGCAGACTCGCCTACAAAATCCTGCCTGCAGCTCCTCAGGACTGGCGTGGTGTCAGTGGCGGTCCTGGGGAGCTGCAGGCAGGAGTTTTTAGGCAAGGCTGCAGCTTCGGCCTAGTCCGCGACATCCAGCCTTGCGGACTAGGCCGAAGCTGTGGCCTCGCCTAAAAACTCCTGCCTGCAACTCCTCAGGACCGGCGCGGTGTCAGTGGCGGTCCTGGGGAGCTGCAGGCAGGAGTTTTTAGGCAAGGCTGCGGCTTCGGCCTAGTCCGCGGCATCCGGCCTCGCCTAAAAACTCCTGCCCGCAGCACCTCAGGACCGGCGCGGTGTCAGCGCCGGTCCTAGTGAAAAAACAAAACAAACAAAAATGATTTGCTGAAATATTGAATCGATTTGACCTCTCAACTCGATTCAAGATTTAAATCTATTTTTTCCCCAGCCCTACTCTGCAGCGTAGTTGAGCATCATGGGAAATGTAATTCCAAAACATCTGGGTGCCAAGGTTCGCCATCACTGACCTAGGCACACAGGTAACCCTTTGATCGCCCCTGATGTTAACCCCTTCCCTGCCAGTGTCATTAATACAGTGACAGTGCATATTTTTTAGCACTGATCACTGTTTAAGTGTCACTGGTCCCCAAAAAGTGTCAGTTAGGTGTCCGATTTGTCTGCTGCAATATCACTGTCCCACTAGAAGTGGCTGATTGCCGCCATTACTAGTAAATAAATAAAAATATCGCTTAGTTTGTAGACTTTGTAACTTTTGCGCATACCAATCAATATACACTTTTTTTACCAAAAATATGTAGCAAAATACATATTGGCCTGAACTGATGAAGAAATTTGATTTTTAAAAAAAAATTTTGTTGGATGTGTTTTATAGTAGAAAATAAAAAATATTGTGTTTTGTTTTTTAAATTGTCGCAATTTTTTCGTTTATAGGGCAAAAAATAAAAACTGCAGAGGTTATCAAATACCACCAAAAGAAAGCTCTATTTGTGGGGAAAAAAGGACGTCAATTTTGTTTTGGTACAGCGCTGCACGACCGCGCAATTGTCAGTTAAAGCGAAGCAGTGCCGAATCGCAAAAAATGGCCTGGTCATTCAGCAACCATATCATCCGGGGCTGAAGCGGTTAAAGAAAGTTGCATGTTTCTGTAATGGTGATTTCTACCTACCTCACTTATACACTTAACAATATATACCATAACTGATTACAACCTTCTCTATATAAGAATCAACCAATGCGGTTGCAGCTATAACCCATGAGATCAATAAGGAAATGAAAATTACTTTTAGGAAGAGATTTTAGTGATTGGGTTTAGATACACTCCAATTCTGTATCTAAATGAAATGAGACGTTCCTCTGCGTTTTTATTTTCGGGATGTGAAAGCCGCCTCTTCCATTCAGGTGAAGCCGTCTTATGAATTATGATGGGACTTCAGTAAGAAGACGTCTTCCGAGGATTACTTAGAAAAGCAGAGGCTGTCGTTTGATAAATAACTCTGATATTTCGGCGCTGTCATTTGTCACTTTGGAACGATCAAGCAGAGCTTATGTCCCCGAGTCACAAAACGTCTCCGGCAGAACGCCGCAATCTTCTACAAAAACAGGGAAAAGAACTTCTATTTGTGCCATTGCTTTTCAAATATTTTTCACGTTGATAATGATATTGATGGTATATGTGATTATTTGGGGTCAGCCAACAAAAACAGACATTGCCGTTTCTGGTGTTTGGGGGGGAGGGGGGGGTTGACATTTTCTTTTGTCTCTCAGAGACTCTATTGGTGAGTTCTGCCCACCTGTGTCAATTAGGAAGTGAGCTGAGCTGCTGATCACTGCTGGGAGGGGGAGCTGGGCTGCTGAGTAACATCTGGAAGGGCGAGTAAGGGAAGAAGGAGCTGCTTAGTCACATCTGGGTGGGGGAGAACAGGAATCTGAGCAGCTAAGTCACGGCTGAGAGGTGGAACGGGGGAATCTGAACGGCTAAACCACTGCTGTGAAGAAGGGGGAGCTACACTGTTGAGTCACTGCTGGGAGGAGAAACAGGGGGAGCTGAGCTACTGAGTCACTGATGCACAATGGGCAAAAGGTAGTTGGGCTGTTTAATGACCGCTGGGAAAGGGAGTAAGGGAAGCTGAGCTTCTGAGTCCCTGCTGGAAGGAGGAGCAGGGGAGCTGAGCTGCTGAGTCGCTGCTGGGAGAGGGAGTAAAGGGAGCTGAGCTGCTGAGTCGCTGATGGGAGAGGGAGTAAAGGGAGCTGAGCTGCTGAGACGCTGCTGGGAGAGGGAGTAAAGGGAGCTGAGCTGCTGAGTCGCTGCTGGGAGAGGGAGTAAAGGGAGCTGAGCTGCTGAGACGCTGCTGGGAGAGGGAGTAAAGGGAGCTGAGCTGCTGGGTCGCTGCTGGGAGAGGGAGTAAAGGGAGCTGAACTGCTCAGTCGCTCCTGGGAGAGGGAGTAAAGGGAGCTGAGCTGCTGAGTCGCTGCTGGGTGGAGCAAGAGGACTAAGCTGTTGAGTCACTGCTAGGAGAGGGAGTTAGGGGAGCTAGGAGAGGGAGTTAGGGGGCATCAGGAAGACATCACATGTGACGAATCATGTGGGGCGGGGCTACACGCTGACGCCATTGCTCCCCACGTGACCCCGGAAGTGCGGGAGAAAGAATAAGTGTTTGCTGGTAAACAATTTTATCCACACTTTGCTGCTCTTTATCCATTGAAAGTAGCCATTTGGCATTATTCAATAAACATTACAAATACAGTATTACACTATTGGAGTGCTCTATTTGTATGGTTTACCTTTGGGCTCTGGCTGATTTGGATATCCCATTGTGAGATTGACCACACTGGAAGGACCCTTCATCAAAACCAGAACATCCCAGAGGCTTCCTGGTTTTACTTGGAGAAGGAGCAGGGGAAGCTGAGCTGCTGAGTCACTACTTGGAGAAGGAGCAGGGGAAGCTGAGCTGCTGCGTCACTACTCGGAGAAGGAGCAGGGGAAGCTGAGCTGCTGCGTCACTACTCGGAGAAGGAGCAGGGGAAGCTGAGCTACTGAGTCACTACTTGGAGAAGGAGCAGGGGGAGCTGAGCTGTTGAGTGACTGCTGGGAGTAGTAGCAGAGGGAGCTGAGCTACTTAGTCACTACTGGGAGGAGAAGCAGGGGAAGCTGAGCTGTCAGAAATCACATGTATTCTTTAAATCAGACCTGGCATGTAAGAAACATAAAAATTGCCAACCTATGCTTCTGAAAATGGCAATTGCCTGGCTGTCATATCTGACCCCCTGGCTTTAACTCTTTGAGTCCCTGACCTGGAACATGTCTGATCCCAGGAACTTCTGACTTTTCTCTGACTTTTTCGGGGGTCAGAAACTCGGACAATATTTAAGTCAAGCAATTCAAATTTCCAGAAGGAGGCCAGTAATGGCAGTTGTTGGATTTGTCTTGCGACAGGTTCACTTTAATATGTGTAATGTCTTTGCTGTAGTTCACACTTTCATTTGTTCTGCTCCTGTGCTGTCTTATTATAGGGTCTATCCTGTTTGAACTTGTCTCAGTGACCTGTAGGTGTCGCTTTTGCTTCTTCTGCAGCTTCATCTGCAGAAAAGAACACACGAATATGAATATTAACAAATTCAAAAAAAAAGCCCCATACTAGCTGTTGACTGTGCTCTTGAAAACAATCACTTAGCACTGCAGGAATTTTCCATCATGCACCACAATCTGTTTACACAGGAAGTTTAGTGTAATTGCTCTTGCCATGATATGTGGTTATAAATTGTATTTGCACATTAGGGCAAACACACGTCTTTATTTGCTGTCCACTAGCACTGGCAGGTCAGAGCTGTCCCTCATTGTCCCTCATTGTTCCATATGAGGTCTCCATCTCTTACGTCGCTTCTCTTCATCCAGTCCAATCAGAGAATGCTTTGCATTCATTAACAAATACAATGTGCAGTGTGCAGAGTCATCTGCACAGAAGTTGTGTAGGAACTGGGTCTATAGCCCCCACATTAAACATGATAGCATCGGGGGGGGGGGGTAAAACCGCAGCTCTACTGGCTAGTTTTACTGCCCCCTGGCTGCTCCTGTGAATGAAGCCTAAAAGTGCTTTTACACCCCCTAGAATAAATAAGCAGGTAACCCTTGCGAAGCGTAAATATGACACATAGGAAACAATTGTTTCCTGTGTGTCCCTGCGGTGACAGACTTTTACTAGGATTGCACCCATAATGGTTTTTTTATCGGCACGTACGAGTACTGATACTTTCGGTCAAGTACTCGCTGATACCAAGTACTGATAATTTGAGGTGCGATTTGCATTAATACAAAATGAATGGGAGAACTGCTAGGAGAGGGAGTTAGGGGGCCTCATGAAGACATCACGTGTGACAAAACATGTGGGGCGGAGCTACACGCTGATGCCATTGCGCCCCTGGAAATGTGGGATAAAGAATTTGTGTTTGCTGACAAACGATTTTATCCATGCTTTACTGCTTTTTATCCATTGTAAGTAGCCACTTGGCTTTATTCAATAAAACATTACACATACAGTATTACACTATTGGAGCTCTCTATTTGTATGGTTTACCTTTGGGTTCTGGCTGGTTTGGATATCCCACTGTGAGATTGACCATACTGCAAAGAATTGCATGCGATTTGAACAGGAATGCAGTGCGATTCCTGTCCGAATCACATGTGATTTCCCACACCGCTCCTGTGTGTGTGTGTATAGAAGGGGAAAAGCGTTATCTAGTGGGCAGTTTTTAAAATTAGAACTCACATGACATAGCTGGCCAAATGCAAAATCTACGTAGGTGTCCCAGTCCCGCCAATGATAGCAAATCACAACCGCTGGAGGAGAAGTTTCCGGGACCCCGTGGGTATAGGGCAGAAGTGATGTCAGCTTGGGGGTGGTCCACCTCTATATCTCCTCCAGGCCTGTGAGCACTTCTAGTGGCCGTGATCATCGGCGGGACCGGGACACCTATGTATTTGCATTTGGCCAAATATGTACTATGAGTTCTAACATTTTTAAATACCCACTAGATGGCGCTTTTCCCTTTCTATATACACACACCTAGGAGCGGTGTGGGAAATCGCATGCGCTTCAGACAGGAATCACATTGCATTCCTGTTCAAATTGCATGCAATTCTTTGCAGTGCGATTTGCACCTATTAATTTTGTGTTGACGCAAATCGCACCGCAAAGTATCGTTTGCGCCATCGGGAGCATTTGCGCAAGTACCGATAATAGCGCAAATGCTTGGTATCGGCACCAATATCGGTATCGGTGCACTCCTATCTTTTATCGCATGATATTGGCACATTAATAATAAGATGCTGTGTATGCTCTTTGTTAAAAAATATTTCTAAGTAAACTTTAGTCCTAGTTCCTTGGTAAAATAAAATCCATTCTAGGAATTCCAGCCAAAGGATTCCATACCTGAACAACAGATTTGTTCTGACTTCAAAGTCTATTATTGTTTGAGAACACAGTAGCGGCATGACACGGCGTAACCAGAAAAGCGCTGACATCTAAAACTCCGGTGACCTGGTCATTGCTTTGAGTTGACCTTTGCTAGGCTAAAGGCTAAAAAATAATCTGAGTTTAGTTTCCCTTGGTCATCTGGGGGCGCTCGGTGGAATGCATTTCCTGGGGAAATCCGATTCCACACCTACAAGTCTGAAAACATGGCTAGGTCTTTTTTTGAGTCTCCTTAATCAATGAATGTAAAGAATTTCCATCTGTTTCCAGCAGTTATCACAAGGAACATGCCCTGTGTTGTGTGTTTTGTCCCAGGCTCCCTGAGATAATGACTGGCCTTCTCCAGGCCTGTGCTGGGATTATTAAATAGAACATAACGTCAGCGTTTTTTCCTGGTTGGTGGCCTTCCTGTGGAAGTCTCAATCCTGGGCTTTGTTTAACAGTGAAGGATTCCAAAAGCCTTGTGTGATCCCTCAAGAAGGTGCTGTTTGGATAAGTAGAAGGCCAGGGGCTGCCCCGGGATGACCTATAATGGCAAAACAAACAACATGGAAGGATTAGCAGTTGGAAATTCCTCATCTCCAAATTGACTGAATAATTGGCTTCCTTGATTGAGACAACCCTATGGAATTGAGGCTCGCCGATTGACGGCAATCAGAAGAAGAATTGATGGGTTCTTTGAAACCTAAGTGTCTTGGAATGGAGCTCCAAACAAAATGTTCTTTAGATCATTTTTGCCACAAAACAGATTGAACAGGCCTTACCCTGCAAGGGGAGTGGTTGGCTCTGTAAGGGGTAAAAAGTGGAGGTGAGTAGATACCCATGCGGTAATGTTCAGTGAGCAAACCGGAGATGGGGCAGGGGCACTGAGACTGGGGAATTGCATGCTGTCACCCTCTATATATTTGTAGGACCCTCCTAGTTAGGTGCTAAGCTGTGAGATAAATCTAGTTCTTTTTCTGCTCCTCTGTAAGTGGCTGATTACTTTGGGCTGATCGGGGTTCCACGGGCTGAGGACTTGATTGCTTCTTCCTGCTTTCTGGAAAGCTCCAGAGCATAGGAGTGGAGCAGGCTGAGCAAGCAGTCTGAATATTTAGTGCCGGGACAAGGGGTGAGCAGGAGGGACAGCTGCCCTGGACACGGTGGTATCATGTGAGGTTGTAAGGTGCTGAGAGGAGATTGGGGGAGAGGAGATTTGTGTTGGAAAGGGGTGATTTGGGGGAGGCAGGGGGTAAGAATAGTTTTAGATGGGGACATTTGGGGAAGTGTGCTAGGAGTGATGCTTTAGGGAGATCTGTGTTGAGAGGGGGAATTAGGGAAAAGGATTTGTGATAGGAGGGGGAATTGAGGGATTAGTGCTCAGTTTTTTGGGGGGGGATTTGTGCTGACACATAATGCTCATGCATCTTGGGGGGGGGGGCGCAGTTTGTATGTTCACCCTGGGCTCTAGATGACCTTGTCCCGGCACTGTGAATACTTGTAAGGTCGCAGCCAATCCCAGAAGAGGCGTGCACAGAAGGTGGCTGGAGTGAACATAAATAGTCTGTAGCTAGAGCAGTCAGGGTTCCTGTTCCAGGCGGAGAGGCACCTAGACTGGAGAGTTATTGCCTCAGGCCACTTAGCTAACACCTGCCAAGAAGATCAAAGAGGTCCCAGCAGACACAAAGCTGAAATATAGTGAGAATACCACCACAGAAGGGTACTGTGGGTGTACAGAAAATATATACACTGTGCCACATCCTAAAGAGTATATTAGGAAAAAATTTACCTTTTAGGCACCCAAGTAACCCCACCCATGTTAGGGGTTAACAGTAGGGCAGTCTACCAGGCCCTGCTCTCAGGTCAGTACTCACAAGTCCTCAAGTAGTTGAATGCCTCCCTACTGCATCAGGCAGACATTTGTAAAGTGGACTCTCTGGGTGAGATTCCCCCTTCTTCTTTAGCCTCAGAGATTTCTTTGGATGGATAGGACCCCAGCTTTGCGTCTTCTGGGAAAAAATGGAGGAAAACATTAACTTTTTAAGCACCTAATACCTTAAAGTGGTGTTGCCACCAAAAGAAAATAGATTAAAATTCATAAAAAAAATGGTAAAAAAATTATTGGAAAAAAAAAAATGTTTTTTACTTACCTCTAAATGTCTGTTGCTAGGGGGTCCCTCGTAGTCTGCCTTCTTCAATGCCCAGGCTGGTGAGATCCCTTCCCCTCGCGCCGCACAGTCACCTGGGACCTGTCACATGTCCCAGATGACTGTGTGGCGTATTACAGCACCCGGCGCCGCTCACGAATGCGCAGTGGGTGCCCGGCTGTGGCTTCACAGTAAGAATGCTGTCGCCGCAAGCGGAGCGGGGAACGAAATTGTGAAATGATCAACATAAAATACCCATACATAATAAAAAGTGTCCATATAGCATATCCAAAAAATATATGCTCCGACATATGCAAATCAATATGGCAATGCAGTCCAACTTAAAGCGGAGGTCCACCCTAAAGTGGACCTTCCGCTCATCGGAACCCTCCCCCCCTCCGGCGCCACAATTGGCACCTTTCAGGGGGGAGGGGGGTGCAGGTACCTGTACAGCACAGGTATCTGCACCCACTTCCGGGATAGCTCTCTGCGGAAAGGGGCGTACATTACGCCCCTTTCCGAAGGTCCCCCGCTGCCTGCTGGGAAACACACAGATCCCAGAGGCAGCGGGTCCATTCTTATTGCGCAGCGCGACTCGCGCATGCGCAGTAGGGAACTGGGAAATGAAGCCGAAAGGCTCCACTTCCTGATTCCCATACCCAAGATGGCGGCGGCAGCACCCGAGAGACGATCGAGAGATCGGCTTCGGGTGCCGACATCGCGGGCGCGCTGGACAGGTAAGTGTCACTATTTTAAAAGTCAGCAGCTGCAGTATTTGTAGCTGCTGGCTTTTAAAAAAAAAAAAAAAAACGCGGACTCCCGGCGGACTCCCGCTTTAAAGTGATGAAAAGAAAGTGAAACAAAATCTCGTTGATCCACGAAAATCCTTCACCCAAGTGATGTGCGCCAATTCCACTCCCTTAAGAATAAAGCTCACCAGATGCTGTTGTCATTCACTCTCTTGTCTGGAAAATATCAACTTATTAGATGTTATTGAAGAGCCGCTTATACACACCAATCTCTTTTCAGATCAATAAAGACACTCTCCACATATGGGGATAGAAATTGAGACAGAGCCTCCAATAGTGTAAAAACACCTTAAGGTTTATTAACCACTTCAGCCCCGGAAGGATTTACCCCCTTCCTGACCAGAGCATTTTTTGCAATTCGGCACTGCATCGCTTTAACTGACAATTGCGAGGTTGTGTGAGGTGGCTCCCAAACAAAATTGAAATCCTTTTTCCCCACAAATAGAGCTTTCTTTTGTTGGTATTTGATCACCTCTGCGGTTTTTATATTTTGTGCTATAAACAAAAAAAAGCGACAATTTTGAAAAAAAACGCATTATTTTTTACTTTTTGCTATAAAAAATATCCCCCAAAAATATATTAAAAAAACATTTTTTTTCCTCAGTTTAGGCCGATACGTATTCTTCTATATATTTTTGGTAAAAAAAAATTGCAATAAGCGTTTATTGATTGATTTGTGCAACTGTTATAGCGTTTAGGGGATAGTTTTATGGCAGCGATCAGCGATCAGCGATTTTTATTGTGACTGCGACATTACGGCGGACACATCGGACAATTTTGACACATTTTTGGGACCATTGGCATTAATACAGCGATCAATGCTATAAAATTGCATTGATTACTGTAACAATGTCACTGGCAGTGAGGGGGTTAACCACTAGGGGGCAGGGAGGAGTTAAGTGTGTCCTAGGGGAGTGTTTTTACCTGTCTGGGGGATGGGCTGTGTGTGACATGACACTGATCACTGCTCCCGATGACAGGGAGCAGACGATCAGTGTCCTGTCATTAGGCAGAACGGGGAGATACTGTTTACATCGGCATCTCCCTGTTCTTGAGCTCTGTGACACGATCGCGGGTATCCCAGCGGCGATCGAGTCCGTAGGTCCCACAGGTACGTTACTTTGCCCAGCCGTGCCATTCTGCAGACATATATATGCCGACAGCGGTCCACAAGTGGTTAAAAGTAATGCACTTACACCATAAAAGATTCAAAATCACCTTGTTAAAATTCCAAACATGTTAGGTTACTCAGTGTTGCGATCTCCTCATAGCTTCCTTCGTACATGTGAAGTCACCGTCTCAGCGTTGCCATGTAGCCAGGTCCCGACGTGTTTCGTCACTTCTGACTTCGTCACAGGGGATGGGGACATGGCACGGCAACAAAGCTTAAGTATCCTCCTCCTCATCACTTTAACTCATAGTGAGCAAATTTGGTAGATTTATAAGTCAATGGACATGGACCATCGCAATATTGTCCATCTGTCCAATTAACCTGCCTTCTGCCAGTTAAAAGTGTAATTATAAATTGCAAATTATAAAATACTCACAATGGGCTAGATAGTTAACAGCAGCATGCACATTACTGTGTGTCATCATACTCCACCAATAAAACACACTACTATGTGAGAATTAAAATGGACTGACCTAACTGACCTGATTGTCCAACTGTTCCATTAACCCCACATTGACTAAGAGAATTTGAAATAACCATTAAATCCTGCAGGAAGAGCCTAATAGTCTCTCCAATTATAAAGTCTGCAGCACGCAATATATACAATTTAATTAAATAATGGTAAATGGTAAAAATAATCTACAAATATCGAATCTCAGATTAATTGTCACTACCAATTTAAGGTTTGGAGGAGTGATATTGTTGCTTTTACAAACTTGATTATAATTTTAATTTATAATCTATATAAAATATCCCTAAATATATATATATATATATATATATATATATATATATATATATATATATATATATATATATATATATATATATATATATATATATATATATATAATCTTTATCTTATCTCCAGAAAATAAATGATAAAAACTATAATAAAGTATATCCTCAAAAAATTCTCAAAATATTCAGTTAGAACCCGACTAGTAAGTATTAATCACTAATGAGAAGCAGTTAATGTCCAGTTTGATGTTTAACCCCTCAGGGCTCATCATCTGTAATAAATGAATCCACTTTGTTTCCCTTCTATAGGGGTCTCTAATGCCGCGTAGACACGACCGGACTTTCCGGCAGACTAGGTCCGACGGTCTTCCCGATGGACTTTCGACTGAGTTCCGACGAACTTGGCCACACACAAACGTCCGTTCATTTTGAATGTGATGATGTAAACGGGACTAAACAAGGAAGTCCAATAGCCAGTAGCCAATAGCTTCCCTTGCGCTGTATTTGGTCCGTTGGACCAGCACACAGATGAGCAGTTTTCCCGATTTTAGTCCATCAGAATTGAGTCCATTGAATAGATTTGAAACATGTTCTATTTCTAGGTCCGTCTGATTTTTTTTTTTTTCTCAAAAAACTATCGGACTAGCCCACACACGATCGGATTGTCCGACGGACTAATCCCTTCAGACCTAGTCTGCCGGAAAGTCCAGTCGTGTGTACGCGTCTATTAGAGCCTCTCCAAGCAGGGAGGACCCTATCCACACCCCAAAACGGAGAGAAAAGGGGGTCTTTTGCATGATAAAGCCTGTAGTGTTCTGAGACACTATGATATTTATATCCTTTTAAAGTGGTTGTAAACCCTTATAACACACTTTCACCTACAAGTAAGCCTAGATTAAGGCTTACCTGTAGGTGCTGTAAATATCTCCTAAACCTACATGGTTTAGAAGATATTTACAATTCCCCGTACGAGGATTTCTTCTGCGCATGTGCTGATGTACTTAGAGCATGAGCACTTTAGAAGGGTCACAGCGTGCCGTTTTCATTAAACGACATGCAGTGACTGGCGGCTCTCGCGCACACGCGCGGGAGTGACGTCACGTGACTCCGGCCAGTCAAAGAGCCGGAGTCCATAACCCCAGCGAGGAAATCGGGGACATCGCTGGCTCCCGTGTCAGGTAAGTGACACATAATGGGCTACTATGAGATGCATAGCAGCCCATTATGCTTTACCTTTGCAGGGAAACAAAGAGGAAGTAAACCCATCAGGGTTTACTTCCTCTTTAATATATTGGTTATGTGTTCACCTACTCTTGTTTTCAGAGTTCTTTTTGTATGTCCAATATATATCAGTCTGGATGGGACTCATGTTATGAGGTCAGTGATTTCATACTCTCTACCTATAGGGTTTAAATAAAATGTGGATCATTTCTTTATTTTATTATTATTCACGATTTATATAGCGCCAACAGTTTACGCAGCGCTTTACAATGTATAGGGGGGACAACACAATTACAGTACAATACAAAAGGTACAAGAGGGCCCTGCTCGTAGAGCTTGCAAACTGACATGCTCTGCGTTTCATGCAGGCTACAAAACCCTTTGGATCCAGACAGAAAGATAGTTTGGATGGAGGATCTAGAATTGTTTAAACTACATTGTCACCAAAATTGGGAGCCCTCCTATAAATAAAGTCCAATAATTATTATTTTTAAAGACACAGTATAAAATCCATTATCACATCAGGCTTATTGTAGAACATGGGCCAAATAGACCCCACTGTAACACTGTTGGAGCAAATAAATGCTTACAATGTGATGGGATCCAGGGGAACTTGATGTGGATCAGAACAGCCTGATGTAGCTCAACATGTTTTGAAAGTGATAGCTTCTTCAGGAGATTGAATATATTCTATCATAGATGTACTTGAGGGGCTCAAGTAGGCCTTCCAGTACACAGGTTAAAAAATGATAGCATTGAGCACCAGAGTAAAATACTCTCCAATACTGATCCTGATATACTAGAGGGGGGGTCTTAAAACATATAACTTGGAAATAGTTTTCACCTAACTTGCAAGAGAAGTGTTTTTTTAAGGAAATAACTAGCAAAACCCCAATAAAAATATTTATATCTCCTTCAGCAAACCCAGTAGGAGGTTCAGGCCACTGGTGCATGCTGGTAGAGGA
Organism: Lithobates pipiens; assembly: GCF_037356315.1. Lineage (NCBI taxonomy): Eukaryota > Metazoa > Chordata > Amphibia > Anura > Ranidae > Lithobates > Lithobates pipiens. Next base: position 559,554,210 of record NW_027507764.1, on the reverse strand, counting down.
TATAAATACTATGGACAGGCCAAGTGATCTCTGTCCTTTCTCTGTAGGAAGTAAGGAGTAAATGGAGGGCAAAATCAAGGGAGGCAGAAAGACAGGAGGCAAGGAAGGAAGTAAGAAAAAAAGAAAAAGAGAAAAAGGGAGGGATAGAAAGGGAGTAAGTGATGGAAGGAAGCAAGAGAAGGAAGGAAGGAAAGAAGGAAGGAAGAAAGGGAGAAGAAGGAGGCAGGGAGGAAGATTAGAGAAGGAAGTAATCCCTTAGTGATCCCTTACACCAGGGGTCTCCAAACTTTCTATAAAAAGGACCAGTTTACTGTCCTTTAGACTTTAAGGGGGCCAGACTGTGGCCAGTGTAAGTAGAAAATGCCCTGGTGTCAGTGGGATTAAACCAATGCATTGGTATTACTGGGAGGAATAGTGCCCCATTGTTGATATAAGTAGAAGGAATAGGGCCCCAACATTGGTTTTTAGTGTGAGGCATAGTGCCCTGCTGTTGGTATCAGTGAGAAGACTAGTGCTTCATCATTGGTGTCAATGAGAAGAATAGTGCCCCATCATTGGTGTCAGTGACAGGAATAGTGCTCCATCATTGACGTCAGTTGAGAGAACTGTACCCCATCATTAGTGTCATTGGGAGGAATAGTGCCCCTTCATTGGTGTCAGTGGGAGGAATAGTGCTCCATCATTGGTGTCAGTGGGAGGAATAGTGCCCCATCATTGGTGTCAGTGGGAAGAATAGTGCCCCATAGCTGGGTTTAGTGGTAGGAATAGTGCCCCAAGGGCCAGATAAAGACAAGCAAAGGGCCACATCCAGCCCCTGGGCCACAGTTTGGAGACTACTGCCTTACACAATGCAGGACAATCAGACCACATCTCTCCCCAATCTCTACCAGCTGCTCCGTGCCACGTTCTGTGAAAGGACTTCTTTTCATCAAGGATAAAGGAAGAGAAACATAAAAATAAAGTTTTTGTGTGGCCTAATTAATACTTAGCTGACTATTTGATGAATCACATATCAGTTTGAAAAAGAAATCTGAAATTGATTAATAGCATTCAGTCATCTATCAAACTTAATAGTGTATTCAGTTATTGGATTGGAAAGACTCCTATGGAGAACAGAACTTTCAGCCATGCAGGTAACAGTTTCTTCATTGTTATCTCTACCTGCTCTGTTCTATCAGATGACACCAAACTCTTGTTGATTAATGTGGTCCTCACATGATAAACTAAATACAAACTTCTGCAGCCTAGTGTGCGTGTATCCATCACCTTCTTCATGGGAGCACATACATAGAGAAATGTTCTGCTTCCCATCACCATTGTCAACATACCAATGTCACACAACCAGGGGGGCCTTAAAGTGGGTCTCAAGACAAAACGTTTTTTTTTTTTGTTTTGTTTTTAATAGAGTAGGGAAAAAGTAAAACCCCTATGAAGTTAATGTTTGCTGTTCTGGAGACACAAAGGAAAATAAAAAGGACATTTCCACAAAATTATGGGACTTCCCCTCTTAGTTGTCACAGGAACAGGTGCCACCACCATTGGATGATTAACCCTTACCTCTTTCTCTTGTGAAAACTCTACAGTTTTGAATTTCCCATCACTTAATTTCTTGGTGATAATGGTCACCATAGCAAATAGAGGTGTGAATTGACCCGGTGGGTACACAGACAGACAGAAGGTCTAAGCCCTTGTACACACGGTCGGAGATTCTGACAACCAAATCCATTGGATTTTGTCTGTAGGATTTTGTCCGACAGATTTTGTCCGAAACTGTTGTATACACACGATCGGACAAAGTTGTCGGAAAATCCAACGTGATGACGTTATTTTGTTATGACGGGACTACATTCACACTAGTAGCCAATAGCTTTGGTGTAGGAATTTGATCTGAGCATGCGTTGCACTTTGTCCGATCGGAATTCTCTACACATGATCGGAGTATGTGCGAGTGGAGCATTTTGTCGGAAAATTTTACCAACAAGTTGGAAAACTTGGTCCGTCAGATACTCCGACGGAAACAGTCCGATGGAGACCACACACAGTCGGAATAGCCGACAAAACGGTCTGATCGGACACATTCCGTCGGAATCTCCAGGGGCTAAATCTTCCCCACTCTTCCCAAAATTCGTTTTTTTCCTACACACATATTAAAGTGGAGTTCCAACCAAAAAAAAAGAAAAAAAAAGGCATTACTGTGCATGAAATAATATGAAAAAAAAAATTTGGACTTTTTTTTTTTAACTCACCTCTTATGCCATGTACACATGACTGGACTTTCCGGCAGACTAGGTCCGACTGAATCATTCCATCGGATAGTCCGATCGTGTGTGGGATAGTCTGATCGTTTTTCTTTAAAAAAATCTGACGGACCTAAAAATAGAACACGTTTCAAATCTGTCCGACGGACTCAATTCCTATCGGGAAATCGGTTTGTATGCTGGTCTGACAGACCAAATACAACGCAAGGGCAGCTATTGGCTACTGGCTATTGAACTTCCTTTTCTAGTCCCATCGTACGTCATCACGTTCATAATGAACAGCCTTTCGAATAGACTTTAGTCCGTTCGTGTGTGGGCAAGTCTGCTCGTTCCGAAGTCGGTCATAACTCCGCCAAAAGTCCATCGGGAAGACCGTCTGAACTTTTCTGCCGGAAAGTCCAGTCGTGTGCACGTGGCATTAATGCCTGTTGCTATGTGGTCCCTTGAAATATTCTCCCTTCCTCACCGCGGCTCCCTGTCACTTCCCTCGGCGCCTTCACTCTCTACTTCTCCTGGGAGATGTGCGTCATCATTTCCCAAGAGTCACGGGAAACGCTGAGGGCTTCGGTTGCCATCACAACAGGGTGGGCACTTCCAAGAACGCCACCATTTGAGATGGCAACCTGATTGGTGGACGGTGTCCTGTCGAAACATGCCGTCTGTTGAATAATGGCCGCCGGTACTACACATGCGCAGCGCTTGTGCAGTACGGATCCGCCGAAGGGCTTTCGCCAGCTCCATACTATGCAAGCGCTGCACAGGTGCAGTACAGGGTGGGCATAATGCGACAGGGGGCATTTCTCATCAGAACAACGGCGCTGCGAAAATAACACAATGCACATGCGCGAGATTGGGGAGAGAACAGGCACCGTATCTCGGGAACAGAATGCTCATGGGCATCACATGCCCACAAGCAAAATGAAAACGGCCAGGACACCATGATCAAAGTTCTTTAACCACCTCAATACAGGGCACTTACACCCCCTTCCTGACCAGACCAATTTTCAGCTTTCAGCGCTCTCACAGTTTGAATGACAATTACTCAGTCATGCAACACTGTATCCATATGAAACTTGGGTCCTTTTTTCCACACAAATAGAGATTTCTTTTAGTGGTATTTAATCACTAGTGGGTTTTTTATTTTTTGTGCCATAAATAAAAAAAAACGTAAATTTTGTGAAAAAAATGCCTTTTTCTTTGTTTCTGTCATAAAATTTTGCTAATTAGTAATTTTTCTTCATAAATTTTGGCAAAAATGTATACTGCTACATATCTTTGATAAAAAATAGCCCACATTAGTGTATATTATTTGGTCTTTGTGAAAGTTATAGAGTCTACAAACTATGGTGCCAATCACTGAAAATTGATCACATCTGATCAGGCCTTCAGTACATCAGGTGTATCTAATTTCTTGAGACACTAACAAGTCAGGAAAGTACAAATACCCCCCAAATGACCCCTTTTTAGAAAATAGATATTCCAAGGTATTAGGCAAGTAGCATGTTGAGTTTTTTTAGGTTGTCATTTTTTCCCACAATTCTTTGCAAAATGAAGATTTTTTTTTTTTTTTTTTTTACAAAATTGTCATATTATCAGGTTATTTCTCACACACAACATATGCATACAACAAATTACACCCCAAAATACATTCTGCTACTCTTCCCGAGTACGGCAATACCACATGTGTGAGACTTTTACACAGCCTGGCCACATACAGAGCACCAACATTGATGTAGTACCTTCAGACGTTCTACGAGCAAAAATTACACATCTCATTTCACAACCACCTATTACACTTTTGAAGGCCCTGGAGTACCAGGACAATGGAATTTCCCATAAAATGACCCCATTTTGGAAAGCAAACACCCCAACGTATAATCTGTGAGGCATAATGAGTCTTTTGAATGGTTCATTTTTTTCCAGAAGTTTTTGGAAAATGTGTAAAAAAATGAAAACGCATTTTTTTTTTGAACAAAGTTGTCAATTTTTAAAATATTTCTAACACATAGCATGTATATAGTAAAAATTACACCCCAATATACATTCTGATACTCCTCCCGAGTATGGCAATACCACATGCAAACCCTGTGTGAAGAGTATGTAACAGCCTCAGCTGGGCTCCAACCAGGCCACCCTCCCAATGTGTTTTGCTCCTCCCCCAGAGCTTACTCCCCATATTAAGCTCTGGGGATGGAGGGAAACACGTTGGGGGGGGGCATGGCCTGGTTGGTGATCAGGCTGAGGCTGTTACATACTCTTTACACAGGGCTTAAAGCAATGTATGGCTTACAGGACACCTTTTTCTACACAATGAATTTTGGACCCGGGACGAGCTTCTTAGACATGTGCATGGAAGAAATAATTTTTTTTATTATTTAGTTTATATTCATTAACCTAGTTATTTCGTTTTGTTAAATTTGGTTGACTAGTTAAATTTGTATCTGGGATTCATATTCGGAATTCGTTTTATGTCTTCTTTAGAATTTTCTTCGAATTTACAGATTTTTTGGGATTCAAAGCTTTCTAAAACGATAGATTTCAAATCTGTCGAATTGCAAATGTTATATATATTTTTTTTTTTATTATTCAAATACAAACAAAAGAAAAGCCTTCATCAAATAATTAAAATTACTCTTTAAATCACCTTTGGCTTAACAAAAACAACAGTATTTCAAAATGGTACTAATAACACACAGGGGGGTTATTTACGAAAAGCAAATCCACTTTGCACTGAAAGTACACTTGGAAGTGCAGTTGCTCCAAATCTAAGGGCTAGATCTGAAATGAGGGGAAGCTCTGCTGATTTTATCATCCAATCATGTGCAAGCTAAAAATCAGTTTTTTCCTTGCATGTCCCCCTCGGATCTACAGTGACTTTACTTCCAAGTTCACTTTAAGTGCACTTGTAGTGCAAAGTGGATTTGCCTTTTGTAAATAACCCCCAAAGTGTCTTTGATTTCAGAAATATGTTTACAGTTGGAATTGGAATGGAATTCAATGTAAAATTCGATTTAGATTTCAATTGAAATTTTGGAAATTTGGATGAATTTCTTTTCATTTATTGGAGAATTCGGTAAATTTCGTTTATACTGTAATCTGGGTATTCGAAAATATCCGAATCTCTGAAAAGAACGGAAAATGTGCCTGAATATTCATTCGGAACTAAACAAACAGCACATGTCTAGAGCTCTGTCTCAGCCAGCACCCACAGCAGTTTGCTCATAGATCAGGATCTTCTGGAGTCACCTACAGTCTTTGCTTTTGGTTCATAATAATTCCTGTACTCTGTGATTGTCCCACATCTATGGTTCATCTGCAGCGCTAATTTTTTCATTTTTTTTTTTTTTGCTTTTCTCTATAAATCAGCTGCCCAATATGTCTATGCTAACATAAAATTGCCACGGGACGTCTTCCTGATGGGTACTCATGACATGTGTACACTGAATGGAGCTTTTAACATTTTATGAGTCCTCTTATATTTTATGGTGAGATGTAAAAGAAAATATTTCACTCATAAAAGGCACTTTAAACAGGGACAGTAGGAAGTGGTTATCTCAATACTAGGAATACGTCTTTGTGAAAAACACTGTTAACTTATCAAATTTATTGAAGATAAAGGCAAAAAAATATTGTTTCTGACCTTTACCCATTTAAGTGCCATTTTAATGGGCCTGAAGTATTGACTCCAAACCCTTCTATTTTTCCCTATAAAGTGTATCTAAACCAAAGAACAAAAATGTAAAATATTGCAGCTTTCTGGTAGTCAGATATGGTGACTACTTTAGCTTTCAATTTTCAAGTTAAAGACATTTTCAGTGAGCACAGAAATTACTTGTTGATTTTGCCAGAAATGCCGCCTCTGTATTGCTTCCTGTGAGCTGGAAAAAACATAAAAAAATGTATGGGGCCTGGGTTTGTTCAAGAAATGAAAACATTTTCAAATTTAACTTAACCTGGAACCGGTCCGGTGTGGGCGATGGCTAGGCAGGAAGACAAGTGAGGGCAAGATAGCCCCTACTCGGCTCTATGCCCTTGGAGGACTGGAGCAACCGCCAATGTCACTTCCTGTTCTCGGGCAGATAGACAGGATTTTTTTTTCCCTTAAAGTCAAAATGTTATAAAAAAATTTTTTTAAAGGTAAATGAGAGATCTGGGGCCTTTTTTGACCCCAGATCACTCAATAAAGAGGACCTGTCCTGCTTATTTCTATTACCAGGGATATTTACTTTCCTTGTAATAGGAATAAAAGTGATCAAAAAAATTTAAAACTTAAATAAAGAGACAGTGTAAAAAAAAAACAAGAAAAAAAAAAATTTAAGCGCCCCACCCCTCCGTGCTCACTTGCAGAAGCGAACACATATGTTAGTCAAGCCTGCATGTGTAAACGGTGTTCAGACCACACATGTGAGTTATCGCTGCAATCGTTAAAGCAAGAGCAATAATTGTAGCACAAAACTTCCTCTATAACTCTAAACAGGTAACCTGTAAAAAATGTTAAAGTGCCGCCTATGGAGATTTTTATGCTACAAAATTTCCCCTTAGGGGTGGGACTTTATAGGCATAGACGGTGAGACATACAATATGGTAAAAAAAGTATAACATAATTTTATTTAAACAATAAATCAAATATATTGTTTAAATAAAATTACTTTATACTTTTTTACCATATTGTATGTCTCACAGTCTGTCAGGGAAGAAGCCGCAATCTCGCGAGGCACGTTCGTGTTAGCGCGCGTCGGCGCCCACGTAAACGCATAGTAGTTTCTAAACGAATGACCGACGCTACGCCTAACCGGGCGGGCGTGCGCAGGGATGTTACGAGTACTCTACGTAGCCGTACGATCGCTCCGACGCGCCCACGACGTGACCCGGTCATCTCGTCTATTTAAACGTTCACCTGACAGAGCCGCATCGCTGGATTATCGTCAGCTCTCCTGTGTACCTGTGCCTGCGATCCTTGTTTGATTTGACCTCCTGTGTACCGACCCGGCTTGTTTAACCTGTTCCTGTTGTTCTCCTGGCTTCGACCCTTGGCTTGCACCCGACGTTCCTTGTCTGCTTCCTGCACCCGATCTCGGCTTGGCTCAGACTCCTGCTTCCGGTCTCATCTAAACCTCCGAAGACTTACCTCCCGTGTTTGAACCTCAGCTTGGTTTGACCTCTCTACTGAACTTCCTAGCACGGTTGCCCCGGACTCCTATTCACCAGGCCCTTGTCCTCAGCTGCTGCTACCTGGCAACCTGTGCTACTGTGGGCATTGCATCCCTGTATCACCTTCAGGGTTGTGCTGCACTCGGCCGCAAGGGGAGCCCTCTCAGCATCTCGGCCTCATCTCCCGGACGTGACAGTATAATCCAGCCATGTCAGAGGCCGACAGAGGCAACTCCCCAGAAGAAGCCATTCTACAAGAAGTTATGGCTCTTACGCCAGCTATTCAGGAACTCCAGGAAAGTTATCTTTGGCTGAAGGAACGTCTACAGCACTGTCTCGAATTGCCCACCTCTCCTGGTCAAGTACCTGCTCCAGTAGTCTTAACCGCTCCAGAACCACGAGTTCCAGCCCCAGAGCGTTTTTATGGAGACCGAAAGAAATTCCGATCCTTCAGAAACTCATGTTTCCTATACTTCTCCCTGCAACCTCAGACCTTCTCCTCTGAAGTAACCAAGGTGGGGTTCACCGTTTCACTGTTAAGAGACGATCCCCAGACATGGGCCCATGGCCTGCTGGAGCACCGCAGCCCTTCGGTAGAAACTCTGGATCTGTTTTTCGAAGCCATGGCACGCCTATACGACGATCCTTTTCGGACGGCAACAGCTGAGGCAAACTTGTACGCCCTTCGCCAAGGCGAGCGACCCGCAGAGGACTACACAGCAGAGTTCCGCATATGGAGTACTGACTCCGGTTGGAATGAAGCAGCACTCAGATATCAATATCGGATGGGGTTGTCCGAAGCTCTAAAAGACGAGCTAGCCAGATTAGAGGTTCCCTCTACCCTCGAGGATCTTATCCAACTCACCACCCAGTTAGACAGGCGTCTTCGGGAACGTCAGTCCGAACGTGCCCGGATTCCCTGTTCTTCCCAGGCTCCACCTTCGGTTCACCCAGCAATGACTGCTGTCCCGTATAACATGCCCCGTCCCGCCTTAACCTCTGAAGAAAGACTGTATCGCCGACAGGCACGTCTTTGTTTCTATTGTGGGGAATCAGGACATTTCATAGACAATTGCCCTACAAGACCAAGTAGACCTGTCCTCTGTACCCCATTTCACCTACAGGTGACAAGGTTGGCCTCCACCCACGTCACCCTTCCGGTCACTTTGATAGTAGCAGGCAAGAGGGTCCCGCTACAGGCAATACTTGACTCTGGCGCCTGTAGCTGTTTTTTGGATCTAGCCCTGGCTGAAAGTCTGGCCCTTCCACTCAACCTCAAGAAGCAGAGATTGACCGTGCACCTGGCCGATGGCTCCTTACCTAGCTCTGGCCATGTTACCAAAGAAACCATACCCATCCTAACGATCACTGATTCAGGTCATCGGGAATTCCTTAAGTTCGATGTCCTCAGTTCTCCAATGTTTCCCGTTATCCTGGGGACCCCCTGGCTGCAGGCACACAACCCCAGGATTGATTGGATCAAGAAGGAGGTGTCCTTCACTTCTACCTATTGCCAACAACATTGCCTGGATCCCGAATCAGGTGACTTGTCCCGTTGTCTGACCATCCAACCCGTACCCAGTCCACATCCTGACATTCCAGCAGCGTACCAGGAATTCAAAGATGTCTTCGACAAGAAGAAAGCCGATATTCTACCACTACACCGTCCCTACGATTGCCCTATCGAGTTACTTCCGGGGGCCCCCATTCCGTTTGGCCGGATATTCCCCCTTTCAGAAACTGAACTTGAGGCCCTGAGACAATATATTGATGAGAACTTGGCCAAGGGATTCATTCGTCCCTCTTCATCCCCCGCCGGTGCAGGCATCTTTTTCGTGGAAAAAAAAGACAAGACCTTAAGACCGTGTGTGGACTATAGGGAATTGAACAATATCACCCTAAAAAACCGTTATCCACTCCCGCTCATCCCTGAACTCTTCCAAAGATTCCACACCTCACGTATTTTCACCAAGCTTGACCTACGTGGGGCTTACAACCTTGTCCGTATCCGGGAGGGGGACGAGTGGAAGACGGCGTTCAGAACGAGATTCGGGCATTTCGAGTACCTAGTCATGCCATTCGGACTATGTAATGCTCCAGCAACCTTCCAACATTTCATCAATGATGTCCTCCGGGAACATCTAGACCACTTTGTGGTCGCTTATCTTGATGACATCCTCATCTTCTCAACCTCTCTGGAACTTCACAGAGTGCATGTTAAAAAGGTACTACACATCCTTAGAACGCATGGGTTATATGTCAAGGCCGAGAAGTGCGATTTCGAGAAAGAATCTATTCAATTTCTGGGACTTATTATTACCACAGGTGGAATTGCCATGGATCCCCAAAAGGTGAAATCTATCCTGGACTGGCCCGCTCCCTCCGACAAGAAGGGGGTTCAGAGATTCATTGGGTTTGCCAACTTCTACCGAAGATTCATAAGGAACTTCTCCACCATTGTGGCACCCATCACTCAAACTACTCGTCTACACACCAAATTCCATTGGTCCCCAGCAGCGCAATCCGCCTTTGCCCAGCTCAAGACCCTCTTCACTACCGCACCAATCCTGCAGCATCCAGACCCCGCCTTGCCCTACGTGTTAGAAGTTGACGCCTCGGAGGTGGCCACAGGGGCGATTCTATCTCAGCGTCAGGGTCCCAAGGCTTTACTTCACCCCGTAGCCTTTTTCTCTCGGAAGATGAGTTCCCCAGAGAGGAACTACGATGTGGGGGATCGGGAACTTCTGGCGATTAAAACCGCTCTAGAAGAATGGAGATATCTCTTGGAAGGTGCTGCTCACCCCGTCCTCATTTTCACGGATCATAGGAACCTAGAATACCTCCGTACGGCCAAACGCCTGAGACCCCGACAGGCCCGATGGGCTTTATTCTTTTCAAGGTTCAATTTTCACCTAACCTATCGCCCAGGATCTAAGAATGGCAAAGCAGACGCTTTGTCCCGGATGTTTCCTGATACTCCGGAGGATGCTCCACCCAGTACAATCTTGTCTCCCCAAAATTTTCTACTAATACAACCGGATCTGAGGTCCTCAATAGAGCAGGCCTCTAGCCAGTGTACGGAGTCTGAAGTCTCTTCTCTAAGAAGCCAAGGAGGGCTTTTATGGCATCGAGACAAGATCTTCGTTCCCCGGCAAGCCAGGTTGCTGGTATTAAAAACTTTCCACGACCACCAACTAGCAGGCCACTTTGGAGTTCGAAAAACAATTGACCTTGTACAGCGGTCCCTATGGTGGCCTACCCTAAAGACGGATTGTAAAGACTACGTCAACTCCTGTACCACCTGTCAACGTAACAAGGGATGCAACGCCAGACCCTGGGGTCTGTTAAGACCACTGCCAGTCCCGGAGAAACCATGGAAAGAAATTTCCATGGATTTCATCGTAGAGTTACCTCCCTCTGAAGGGTTTACGACTATCTTGGTAGTGGTAGACCGCCTGTCCAAGATGGCGCACTTTGTGCCATTGAAAGGAACTCCCTCTGCCTTGGATACAGCGAAGACCTTTATAAAGGAAATTGTTCGATTACACGGGGTACCTGATAGCATCGTATCAGATAGAGGGGTACAATTCACCTCGAAGTTTTGGAAGGAACTTTGTAAACTGCTCTCGATTGGAATATGCCTGTCCTCAGCCTATCACCCACAGAGCAACGGTCAAACGGAGAGGACCAACCAGACATTAGAGCAATATCTACGATGCTTCTGTTCCTTTTCCCAGGATAATTGGGCTTCCTTGTTACCTTGTGCAGAATTTGCCTACAACAACTCAGTACACGCTTCTACCAATCAATCGCCTTTCTGGGCGAATTACGGATTCCATCCCTCATTTCTGCCTAATGTCATTCCGGAATCCTCTGTCCCGGCAGTTCAAGATAGGGTAAACCTTATTCAGGCAAACTACCAAATGCTCCAAGACACCATGAAGAAGGCTCAGGAACAGTATAAGAGACAGTACGACAAGGGGAAAAGGGTTAATCCCGCCTTCAAGACAGGGGACAAGGTGTGGCTCTCAGCGATAAATCTTAAGCTGCCATGTCCATCCCGGAAATTGGGACCTAAATTTCTGGGTCCTTTTGAGATTAAACGGGAGATCAATCCTGTAGCATTTGAGCTTGTTTTACCTGAATCTTTTAAAATCCACCCTGTATTCCATGTTTCTCTGCTTAAACGTGTTACCTTCAGCCCTTTTTCAGGAAGAGAAGAAGTGCCCCCGCCTCCAGTTCAAGTTGGTGAAGAAACTGAGTACGAAGTTGAAGCTATCCTTGACTGCCGCCGGAGAGGTAGGACTGTTCAGTTTTTGATCAAGTGGAGGGGGTATTCTGCTGAGGAGAACTCTTGGGAGCCTGCTAACCACGTACATGCTCCTCAACTTATACACAGTTTCCGCAGCCGGTACCCTGAAAAATGGGCTCGGTTGGGCATCCGGAGGCTGCCCCTTGGGGGGGGGCACTGTCAGGGAAGAAGCCGCAATCTCGCGAGGCACGTTCGTGTTAGCGCGCGTCGGCGCCCACGTAAACGCATAGTAGTTTCTAAACGAACGACCGACGCTACGCCTAACCGGGCGGGCGTGCGCAGGGATGTTACGAGTACTCTACGTAGCCGTACGATCGCTCCGACGCGCCCACGACGTGACCCGGTCATCTCGTCTATTTAAACGTTCACCTGACAGAGCCGCATCGCTGGATTATCGTCAGCTCTCCTGTGTACCTGTGCCTGCGATCCTTGTTTGATTTGACCTCCTGTGTACCGACCCGGCTTGTTTAACCTGTTCCTGTTGTTCTCCTGGCTTCGACCCTTGGCTTGCACCCGACGTTCCTTGTCTGCTTCCTGCACCCGATCTCGGCTTGGCTCAGACTCCTGCTTCCGGTCTCATCTAAACCTCCGAAGACTTACCTCCCGTGTTTGAACCTCAGCTTGGTTTGACCTCTCTACTGAACTTCCTAGCACGGTTGCCCCGGACTCCTATTCACCAGGCCCTTGTCCTCAGCTGCTGCTACCTGGCAACCTGTGCTACTGTGGGCATTGCATCCCTGTATCACCTTCAGGGTTGTGCTGCACTCGGCCGCAAGGGGAGCCCTCTCAGCATCTCGGCCTCATCTCCCGGACGTGACACAGTCTATGCCTATAAAGTCCCACCTCTAAGGAGAAATTTTGTACCATACTCAAGATTGGGATGTTGGCTGATAGATAGCAGATTATATCATAACCTCCACTTTTTTGATATCTATGGAGATTTTTAGGTACCGTAGTTTGTTGCCATTCCACAAGCGTGCATGATTTTAAAGCCTGACATGTTAGGTATCTAGTTACTCAGTGTAACATCATCTTTCACTTTATACAAAAAAACTGGGCTAACATTAGTTTTTATGTTTTTTTTTAAATTCATTAAAGTGTATTTTTTCCAAAGAAGTTGCGTTTGAAAAACAGCTGAGCAAATACAGTGTGACATAAAATATTGCAATGACCACCATTTTAATCTCTAGGGTCTCTGATAAAGAAAAAATATATGATGTTTGGGGGTTCCAAACAATTTTCTAGCAAAAAATACAGATTTTTACTTGTAAAAACAAATGTCAAAAAAAGGTCTGGTCTTAACACTTTTAACATGACCCATGGGGGCGGTGTCGCTAAATACTCTTTAATAAAATTCAATGCACTTGTCTATGCCCAAAACCAAAAAAAAACATTTATTCAAAAAGGGGGGGGGGGGGGGGAACAATTAACTAGAAATCTTAATTAAATAAAAATTATTTAAAATTAAAAATTTATTGTACAAGCATCAAGAAAACTATATAAAAAAAAACAAAAAAGCTGTTATACCTGAAGAAAAGGGAAACCGAAACTGGGTTGGGTTTTGGCTTTCCTTTTCGTTGTAAGGTATATTTTTGGTATTTTGTCACTTTGTTTTTTTGAGGTTTTTTTTGTGTTTGTGTTGGGTCGTTGAATACATTTTGTTTATTTTTGTTTATTTATCATTTCTGTGTGATCATTTCCACCCTTTTGGGATATGTCATTTTGTTTCAGGAACAGACAAGTGTATTGAAAGAGCTAAAAAAAAAGAAGGCACAGACGTTCTTATCTTTCTTCTGTGAACTACGAGTCCCATCAATCCACCATGTAATGGAGATGAGCAATGCAGATATGTTTAGATAAGCCTGGGAATTTCTGGTTGTATATGCTTAAAACACAACTTCAGACTGCCTCCTCCTTATTCTACCCAATTTTTCCAGAAGTCTTCTCGCTGGTCATATGGCATCACGGGTCCTCTTTCTCCATTGGCCTTTCCAGAATGCTTTCATAATTACTTGATGATGTACCCTTTGATTGGCTGAGTTTATAGGAAATGGGCAGGATGACATTTGGTATCTTTCAGCCCAAAAGAGGACTGATGCTGCACTGTCAAGAGGTGAGTGTGTGGGGTGGACAGTGTCAATAAGAATCCCCTGCACAAGACCAATTTTCAAGTCCCCTTAATATTGGTCAAGTAAAAACCTACTCACTGTGTATTGACTGACAGATAGATAGAAATGACTTGTATCCAGGTGGACATAATAGTGGGGTGACTTTCAACACCAAAATCTAGCATAAAGGGACCCCTAGGTCCTAGAAGACCTTTGTGTAAGTGCACCGTTCAACCACTGGTCATGCAAAAAAACATTCTCACTGTGTATCAATGGACACCTACTATAGATAGAAAAGGGCAGTGTCCGGGTATACATGAGTGGGATCTAATCTATGAAGTTTTGGTTCATGGAGGTCTGAGGGGTTTGGTCTCAAAGGATTGGTTCCCCCCCCCCTAGTCATCTTGGGGTTTCCATTATAAAAAAAAAGAGGGAGGTGTGAGAGACCTTATAGTGTTGTTAGTTTGCTCAGTTACAATGATTAGCTCAGTAGGTTACATATGTTGAGGTTTTGGTCACCCTGTGGCGTAAATACATGCAACCTTCCATAGGTGCAGGTAAAGAAAGGCCTGTTCTCCACACAGGATATGAGGTCGCTCTACATGCCATGTGGATCCCAATCCTGGATTCTCAACAGAATTTTTAGGCAGGTGTTGAACTTGTTGAGTAGAAAAGGTCTAGAGATCAAAACACAGCTGGCTGTATCAATTGACAGCTAAATAGAAATGGGCAGAGTCCAGATCTACATGACAATGGCATGGCAGTGGCAAAGTCCAGTATAAAAGGGACCTCTAAGTCCCAGAGGGCCCTTGTGCAAGTACAACCTTCAACTACTGGTCTCAGTAGTCCAGGTCCGGGTCTACATGACATTAGCTTGGCTTCCAGAACCAAAGTCTAGTACAGTGATGGCGAACCTTGGCACTCCAGATGTTTTGGAACTACATTTCCCATGATGCTCAACTACACTGCAGAGTGCATGAGCATCATGGGAAATGTAGTTCCAAAACATCTGGGGTGCCAAGGTTCGCCATCACTGGTCTAGTATAAAGTGACCCCTGGGTCTGCACAAACGGAATTTCCAACCATAGCAGGGGATAGTTGTGCTTTAACTCTAATTGCCTGCAAAGGTGCATAGAAAATACATCTAGCTTCTCTTGGGCTGCTACAGAAAACGGGTAGCTGCAGACTGAAATGGATATGCAATATTTTAACAGAAATAAATCGCACGTTGCCTGGTATGGCAATTATATATATTAATTCAATTTTGAACAAAATCGGAATTCTACATTAATTGCAGAGCGAAAGAGAGAAATTTGTGAATTTATAGCACACTTAGACTGCTGTCTCTCCACAGGCTTATCCCAATCCTCAGCTTCGTATTAATTTGTCAGATTTGAATTATAACTAATACCGCAGCTCGTAAATTGGCAGACATTGTATTTTACGGCATGCTGCTAATTTTAGCTCTGTCTTCAGTTCAATTAGAAAAAATGCTATTAACTTCCGTGCCATTGCAACAGTATTCTTCCAGCCAAGAGAGAACCTCCTGACCTTATTATAGTGCGTATTACTAAATATTTCCAAGAACTTCTTCATTTCAGACTCAGCTGTTCCAAATCTTTACTGGAAGGAAAATTGGTTTAGCTGAGGCAGCAAAATCCATTCAGAGTAGTGAATATGTATGTCCTGATTGTGGTTAGTCTATGATAAAATGTTCATATTGCACAATGTATAATAACAAAAAGAGTACCAATGGCAGTCAATGATGCCATTGGTACCTTGAAGAAACACCTTAGTAACGTAGCAGTTAGAAGCCAAGAATGTGGCATGGAGACTCTGGCACCTGAATCCAGCGGTAGGTGTAGCTCTACAAAAGAGTGGAGATTGGAATCACTGGCAACAGGACTGGCGAGAATTATTAACATCTAATTGAAGATCAGACAAGTTTTGGATAGACTTACGAAGAGTTTATACTGCAGTGCATGATGTCATTGGAGCTTTGAAGGAACACCTTAGTGATGTAGCAGTTGGAAGCCAAGGATGTGGCTTGAAGACTCTGGCAGCTGGCACACACAGTAGTGTTGACTGCTGAAGAATCCAGAGACAGGTGTAGTTGTACACCTACCAAAAGGTTGGAATCACTGACTGGTAAGAATTATTCAAATCCAACTGAAGTCACCAAAACAAACAGTCATACAGACATTGCACTAACAACCCATGTTTTCATAGTCTTACATCCAATTTCCTAATATAGCAGTCGTGTGCTGTGTCTGTGCAATCTGGCTGATTGCACAGACTGCAGTCTCCAGAGTTAGGCCGCGTACACACGCGCGGACTGTTCGCCCAACTTTGTCCGTCCAACAGTTTCGGCAAACAGTCCGCTCAAACTTAGCATGGACGGACATGGCCACACACGACGGACGAACAGTTTGCTGAAACCGTGCGCGATGACGTGAACGGCACGTACGACGGGACGAAAAATACGACGTCCTATACACTGCATTATAGCTTTCGGCGTGAAAATCCTTTCTGAGCATGCGCGCAACTTTGTTTGACGAACAAGCCTACACACGGGCGGACTGTTCGCTCAAACAAGGTTTCAGCGGACAGTTTTTCGGAAATTCCGAAAAACCTTGTCCGTCCAACTGTCCGCTGAAACTGTCCGCTGAAAGCCCACACACGAGCGGACTGTCCGCCCAAACACTGTTCAGCGGACAAGGTTGGGCGAACAGTCCGCCCATGTGTACGCGGCCTTAGACCTTGTGCTCAACATTTGATAAGAACCTGCTCAGACTTTCTTCTTCTACAGTAAAAGTCTGTGTAAGGAAAGGACACAGGAAGAGGGGGTGTGGCTGTTACTCAGCTCTGAGTACTCAGCAAAGAGCATTGGCGTTAGAGCAGTGGAGGTTGGTGAAGTTTTAGGATAGGGGGGCGCCAGACCCCGTCCTTCCTTCTTGTCCCCTCCCACTTCCCATAAGCCCCACCCCTTATAGAATCCACCCACTCTGTCCCCTGTATTCCACTTGTTTCCACCCATAGTGTTAGGAGTATACAGCCCCAGAATCACAGAACAGAGTATACAGCTCAGCATTACAGATACGGTATATAGCTCAGCACCACAGATACAGTATATGGATCAGCACCACAGATATGGTATATAGATCAACACCAGAGAACCGGTATATAGATCAGCACCACAGATACGGTATACAGATCAGCACCACAGTTACGGTATACAGATCAGCACCACAGATACAGTATATAGATCATCATCACAGACACTGAATGAATGCATGAATGAATGAATGAAATATTTGTATAGCGCACAACGCGAACTGCATCGACTCAAGGCGCTGTGAAGAGCTTGGTTGTCCACACTGACAGCTTTGACAATTACCCCCCAACAGCCCGCTCACAGCACCCCCCCATGGATGGATCGCGGGAAACCCCCGCTCACAGCACCCCCCCAATGGATGGATTGTGGGACATCCCGCTCACAGTACACCCCCCAACAGATGGATTGCGGGACACCCCGCTCACTGCAGAACCCTGTCCCATGGGTGGTTTTTGGGACACTCCATTCACAGTGCAGGTGGGTTGCAGCACAAAAGCAAAGTTTCCCATGCAGGAGGTCCGGCGCTTACCCGGTGTCTCCTCTCCAGTCAGCTTCCTCCTCTCTGTACCACTTCCACCAAAGTGATGGGCATCCAATAGGGATGCCTGGTGCTTTGGCCAATCATGAAACAGGTCTTCCTGACCTGCCTCCAGAATGACGGGGAGGCACTACGGTGTGAAAATAATGAATATGCATTTGCTATGGTCACACAATTGGGTGGGATCAGGAGGAAGGAGGAATAGTTCCCTATCATTGGTATTAGTTGAAGGAATAGTGCCCATTCATTTATATCAGTGGGAGTAATTATGCTACATTGGTGGTACCAGTGGGAGGAATAATGCCCCACGTACTATTGGTGTCAGTGGAAGGAATGGTGTCTCATCATTGGGGTCAGTGGGGACACTATTCCTGCCTCATATCAGTGGGAACAAAAGTGCCCCAAGGGCCAGATAGAAGCAAGAAAAGGGGCCACTGTTTAAAGACCATTTCTCTATAGGCCTAATGGACAGTACATCTCTCATGAAAACTTGCAAGTAGATGGATTTCCTGTAGGGCAATGGAGCAAAGGCTGTGCGCTGTGTGGTCCTCAGAGGAGGACAGTAATCCTGTCTACTCGCAGTTCCTTGTCCAGGTCACTCACTGATCTGAGGTCTGAAGTGGGGGCAAAAATAAAATGGGAAGGGGCATGGAGGGGGATTGTTAACCCCTCATTTTCTTCATAAAGCCCTACAGAAAATCTGATAGTGGATACATTTTGAGGAAAATGTGAAACTGATACACAGTAAGTCCCTAAAGAGCCAGTGCCGCAATGTCCCTGTGTGTACCTCTAGTTCTCGGCAAAGATCTTGCACTGTGCACCCCTGCAGCCCATGTCCCCACCAGAGATCAGTATGCACACTTTGAAGTCAGACACACTTTTGCCCCCCCCCCCCCCCCCCGGCAACCCATACTTGTGTTTCTTTCATAGTACAGGCAGTCCCCGGGTTACAAACATGATAGGTTCTGTAGGTTTGTTCTTGTAAGTTGGAACAGGTATATTTTTTAAGTGCAACTCCAGCCAAAAAAATTATGTTTAAGTTCTTTTAAATAGCATAGGGAAGGGTTAACACCCATGTAACTTTTGTTTTCCTGTCTGTACCCCTGTTCTGAAGATTTCACCTCACTTTTTGTCTCTGTGACAATTGGATTTTGCAAATTTTGGGTTATTGTGGAAACAGGAATTGGTGATGACGCTTCAGTGTAGACACCTTTTTCCCATGATAACTCTTACAGGAGTGATTTTCCCTTCCTAGGGGTAGATTTCCTCTTACTTCCTGTTGTCACCCTCCATTTGTAAGTATGTATGTAAGTCGGATGTTTGTATCTCATAGACTGCCTGTAAATACTTGCTGCAACTTATATTGTAGCACTACCCCGTAAAGGCCGCTGATAGAATCTGTACCCCACTGGTTGCCCCGACTCTGCAAATCCTCCATTACCTCTGGCACCCTGGGTTTGTGTAATTTTTACCAACTGTTACCAATAATAAGAGACTTGCACAATATCAATGAAACAGTTTAAGTTTGTTTACTGTAGATTATCGAGATATTGTTATCTGAACAATATAACACTGTGAGAATCTTGCAATAATAAAGGAAGTACAAAGGACACAATATGATCCAAATTTAGTCAAACTCGTATACGTTCACAGAGACCTATGTGAACAGGTCAGCAGAAGTGTAGGGAACTGACACTTTATTTTCTATGTCAGATTCACTCACTTCTGTCTCCTCAACCCACAGGCCATTGACATCAATACAACATAACCGAACACTATGCAAAATAATATACAGTTGCAAAAAAAAGTATGTGAACCCTTTTGGAATGATATGGATTTCTGCACAAACTGGTCATAAAATGTGATCTGATCTTCATCTAAGTCACAACAATAGATAATCACAGTCTGCTTAAACTAATAACACACAAAGAATTAAATGTTACCATGTTTTGATTGAACACACCATGTAAACATTCACAGTGCAGGTGGAAAAAGTATGTGAACTCCATAGACTAATGAGATCTCAAAGAGCTAATTGGAGCGAGGTGTCAGCCAACTGGAGTCCAATCAATGAGATGAGATTGGAGTTGTTGGTTACAGCTGCCCTGCCCTATAAAAAACACACACCAGTTCTGGGATTGCTTTTCACAAGAAGCATTGCCTGATGTGAATGATGCCTTGCACAAAAGAGCTTTCAGAAGACCTACGATTAAGAATTGTTGACTTGCATAAAGCTAGAAAGGGTTATAAAGGTATCTCCAAAAGCCTTGCTGTCCATCAGTCCACGGTGAGACAAATTGTCTATAAATGGAGAAAGTTCAACACTGCTGCTACTCTCCCTAGGAGTGGGCATCCTGTAAAGATGACTGCAAGAGGACAGCGCAGACTGCTCAATGAGGTGAAGAAAAATCCTAGAGTGTCAGCTAAAGACTTACAAAAGTCTCTGGCATATGCTAACATCCCTGTTAGCAAATCTACAATATGTAAAAGACTGAACAAGAATGGATTTCATGGGAGGATATCACAGAGGAAGCCACTGCTGTCCAAAAAAACATTGCTGCACGTTTAAAGTTTGCACAAGAGCACCTAGGTGTTCCACAGCAGTACTGGCAAAATATTCTGTGGACAGATGAAACCAAAGTTGAGTTGTTTGGAAGAAACACACAATACTTTGTGTGACGAAAAAGAGGCACAGCACACCAACATCAAAACCTCATCCCAACTATGAAGTATGGTGGTGGGGGCATCATGGTTTGTTGCTGCTTTGCTGCGTCAGTGCCTGGACGGATTGCTATCATAGAAGGAAAAATGAATTCCCAAGTTTATCAAGACATTTTGCAGAAGAACTTAAGGCCATCTGTCCACCAGCTGAAGCTCAACAGAAGATGGGTGTTCCAACAGGACAACGACCCAAAGCGTAGAAGTAAATTAACAACAGAATGGCTTAAACAGAAGAAAATACACCTTCTGGAGTGGTCCAGTCAGAGTCCCGACCTCAACCCGATTGAGATGCTGTGGCACGACCTCAAGAAAGAGATTCACCCCAGACATCCCAAGAATATTTCTGAACTGAAACAGTTCTGTAAAGAGGAATGGCCAAGAATTACTCCTGACCATTGTGCACATCTGATCTGCAACTACAGGAAACGTTTGGTTGAAGTTATTGCTTTCAAAGGAGGTTCAACCAGTTATTAAATCCAAGGGTTCACATACCTTTTCCACCTGCACTGTGAATGTTTACATGGTGTGTTCAATCAAAACATGGTAACATTTAATTCTTTGTGTGTTATTAGTTTAAGCAGACTGGGATTGTCTATTGCTGTGACTTAGATGAAAATCAGATCACATTTTAGAAATCCATATCATTCCAAAGGGGTTCACATACTTTTTTGCAACTATATCTAAATTGACTCCTTTAAATAGAGTTCCAAAGGATAAACGTAGACCTTTTTTGGGCTAAATAACTTTAGTCACTGGAGCAAATAAGGAGATGATATAAAGGTTGAAATGTTACTTCTTGGAATCCAGCAGTCTTCAGCTAGCTTTATAGTGTTATGAATAAAGGATGGTAAGATATAACAAAGTTGGCTGATCTGTGAGGTATCTGTATTTCACTTCAAACATTCCACAATCTCATGCTTACAAGCTGCGATTGTGGCTTTGTTTACATCCGCGACCTGGATGTAACATCATAATGCTGCGTCCGGGCCTCTGACAGGTCATAGAGATGTTCATTGCGCAATACATACCAACAAGTGTAGGTTGGTTAAAAAATTACATTAAAGTGTTACTAAAGGAGCCTGCATTCACTATATCTGGTCTCCCACAGTACACAGAACATGGAAATGCAATTGGTTTAGTAAATATAAACAGCTGAATACCTTTTCTCATCAGCAGTTAGAGCAGTCTTGTGACTTTTATCAATGTCTGGTTAAATCTTGTTTTTATTCTCTTCTGACTGTCCTATAAGGCTGGCCCTCTGTCTGGACAGTGCTGATTGGCCCTGTGCTGATCACATGCACCCTCCCAAGAAAAAAATATAACTCTCTAGCAATACACACCAAACGGAGCATGTGCAGCTTGTCCCCTAGGCTCTGTTCTTTCAGGAGATAGTTTGGGTACAGTGGAAGTAAGGAAGGATCAGAGAAGACAGGATCAAATAGCCTTTTTTACACAATGCAGAGGATTAACCCCTTAGGTTCCACAGTGAGTGTAACAAGCATGATTTACTGCGTATACAGACTGATTGTACTGTTGTGGGTTTAGTAACACTTTAATGATTTTTCAATAGACCAGGAAGCATTAAGTGCGTATTTGCATGTCATTTTTCTGCAGTATTTATTTCCTGTATTATGTATCAAACTCATGGCGCTGTATATGAGTTTATAATTGTATTATGCCTAATTAAAGAATGAATATTGCAAAATAAGATTACAAATGTTAGACCCGACTGCAAAACTGTAATCACTCGTGCCTTATAATTAGACACTTCAGTGACATTATTACCCGGCAGCCACAAATTAGCAGCTGGGATATTTTATTACATAGAAGAAGTCTAGACGGTTCACTTAGTCTTAAGAAAAAGGGTCATATTTACTATCGGCAGGGCAGGGTGCGAGAAGTGCTATGATGGGGGAAATTTCACGGAACGAATCGGCTGTATGACAGTGCGCACTCGCTAAATATTTTTCTGCGAAGTTGACGGTTAATGAAGAATGTTAAAGCTGAAATCCAGGCAGAATAAAAGACACACATTAATATGTCTCTGTATTCAATAATACATCGTTAAATGTTAAATATTCATGCAAGCTGTAGGAGTACCTAAAATGTAACCTCATATCAGTCCCATGCAGCCCTGCACAGTAGAGCTCAGACTGGGAGAAGAAGAATTGTCACTAGGTTCATCAATTGTGCTGCAATGTTCATGTGCTAACAAGGAGCATGTTGATGTAGCTCCCTCTAGTGTACAGTGCATGGGTGCTCAACCCTTTGGCCCTCCAGCTGTTGCAGAACAGCTGGAGAGCCACAGGTTGAGCACCCATGGCTGAGGGAAATTTATTTTGATTGGTTGGGGTTACTGTAGGTCAGGCCAGAGGGCTCTACATGTCAGGCCTCTGGTACCTCACCCATGGTTCTGGAACCTGCTGGAAGTTTATAGAAGCTAGTGGGTGGAGGCAAAGAGGCCATGATCTGCATGTTTATGGGAATCTGACCAATCCCCAGGCAGGAGGCCTGACAGGGTGGCTGGGTCAGTCCATAAATATTATGGAGCCTGGCCAGAAGGGAGTTAGGTGGAAGATGGAGTGTTGAGGCTGTTTTGAGTAGTTTGGGAGGGACCCCAGGGCTGAGGGGCCTCTGCCTCTAGGCTTGGAGTGGAGGAAGGAAGAAGGACAGGGGGGTCTCCACTACCCCTAACCCCCACAGCCTCTTCTAGGGGACACCCTAGCTAGCATGGGAGGACCTGGACAGCAGGAGGCCTGAACAGAAGTACCTCTACACCCCCAAGGCCTTAAGAGGGAGAAAGCTGCCAGATGCAATATCCAGCAAGCATTTCTGAGACAGTGCCAACAACCTAAGCCCAATCCCTTGTTCTGGGACACTTTACCAAGCAGCCAGGTTGGCTGGTATTTTCAAGAGAGGGTACATAGAGCTCCTGCAAGTTATGACTTTGCTCAAATTGAATGTTCGTTATTATGGTGCATGCACATACAGTACCTCCCAAAAGTGAGTACACCCCTCACATTTTTGTAAATATTTTATTACATCCTTTCATGTGACAACACTGAAGAAATGACACTTTGCTACCATGTAAAGTAGTGAGTGTACAGCTTGTATAACAGTGTAAATTTGCTGTCCCCTCAAAATAACTCAACACACAGCCATTAATGTCTAAACCACTGGCAACAAAAGGCAGTACAAAAGGCAGCCCTAATTGAAAATGTTCAAATTGGGCCCAAAGTGTCAATATTTTGTGTGGCCACCATTATTTTCCAGCACTGTCTTAACCTTCTTGGGCATGGAGTTCACCAGAGCTTCACAGGTTGCCACTGGAGTCCTCTTCCACTCCTCCATGACAACATCACAGAGCTGGTGGATGTTAGAGACCTTGCGCTCCTCCACCTTCCGTTTGACGATGCCCCACAGATGCTCAATAGGGTTTAGGTCTGGAGACATGCTCGGCCAGTCCATCACCTTCCCTCAGCTTCTTTAGCAAGTGGTCATCTTGGAGGTGTTGGTCATCTTGGAGGTTTGTTTGGGTTTGTTATCATGCTGGAATACTATCTTGCGGCCCAGTCATGGGATCATGCTCTGCTTCAGTATGTCACAGTACATGTTGGCATTCATGGTTCCCTCAATGAACTGTAGCTCCCCAGTGCCGGCAGCACTCATGCAGCCCCAGATCATGACACCCCCACCACCATGATTGACTGTAGGCAAGACACACTTGTCTTTGTACTCCTCACCTGGTTACCGCCACACACGCTTGACACCATCTGAACCATATACGTTTATCTTGGTCTCATTAGACCACAGGACATGGTTCCAGTAATCCATGTCCTTAGTCTGCTTGCCTTCAGAAAACAGTTTTCAGGCTTTCTTGTGCATCATCTTTAGAAGAGGCTTCCTTCTGGGATGACAGCCATACAGACCACTTTGATGCAGTGTGTGGCGTATAGTCTGAGCACTGACAGGCTGATCCCCCACCCCTTCAACCTCTGCGGCAACGCTGGCAGCACTCATACATTGATTTCCAAAAGACAATTTCTGGATATGACGGTGAGCATGTGCACTTAACTTCTTTGGTTGACCATGGCGAGGCCTGCTCTGCAGCTCAGTTTTAGGGTCTTGGCAATCTTCTCATAGCCTAGGCCAGTGATGGCGAACCTTGGCATCCCAGATGTTTTGGAACTACATTACCCATGATGCTCATGCACTCTGCAGTGTAGCTGAGCATCAAGGTTTGCCATCACTGGCCTAGGTCATCTTTATATAGAGCAACAATAATTTTTTTCAGATCCTCAGAGAGTTCTTTGCCATGAGGTGCCTTGTTGAACTTCCAGTGACCAGTATGAGAGATTGAGAGCGATAAGAGAGAAAAGCAGGTGAAGGCATTGTCAAGGGGAGTACTGCGATCTCGTGAGAGGTAATAAATACCTGGAAGTATTACATGAACCTGGTCCATTTAAAAAAAAAAGAAGGATATATTGCTTCCCGATGTAGGGCGCAATATAAGTGTGAGCCAAATATGGGAAAGTAGGCAATGTGCCATGAGTTGGTTATAATGCACATGTTTTAACAGAGTGTACTTTTTAAAGGGGAATGACCACCCACAAAGAAACCGCAATGGTTGGGAACATTAAACACACAGTCTCAGTCTATGTCTCAGTCAGCGGGTCACAGAAGTTGTAGACAAATCAGGGAATTCTGCTCTGATACCTATCATCCCTGATAACACATGATCTATGGCATTGCTTCTGGATCCTGACATTTAACCTTGGCAGCACCAGCCAGGCTCTTCTACTGACAGCTCAAGAGGAGGAAAGGGAGGACACTGCTGCTGTTTTTGTGTTTAGACAAAGATAAGACCCGTGTGACATTCCAGCTGTTGTGGAACCACGGGCTACATCGGCCTCCCCAGCAACCTATATCTCCCAACTGTTCATCTATTGAATCCAATTCCTTTTGTCCTTCTTTCCTCCACATTTGTAGGCACGAGCAAAGTCATTTCGCCATAAAATTTTGCCAAAAGGGAAGCTGTCAATTTTTCTCATTTTGCTGCTTAGATCAAAATATGTTTGAAAAAAATATATATATATTTATATATTTGGTTAAATTAAGAAAATAAGATTTTTTTTGGGGGGGGAAGAGGGGGGATTTATGATAATTTAGTTTATTTAATTTTTTTGTTGTTCATTATTTATGTCTTTATTTTTATTTAGTTCAAGTTTTTTGGGGGGATCCGGGTGAATTTATGGTAATTTTGTTTTATTTTGTGAATGGTTCTTTATTTATGTTTTTTTTTTTTTTAGAGTCGTTTTGGGGATGAGGATGAATTTATGATACTTTTGTTTACTTTATTTGCTGTTCTTTCTTTATTTTAAATTTTTTTTAGTTAAGAGATTTTTTTGAGGGGTGCTAGGCCCTACCTGATTTGTACTTGGTTATTACCAGTGCTCTTAGTAGTTACTTATACTATGACTTAATTGAAGGAATTATTTGTCTCAATCCATAAAAAAAGCTTACAGTTAACTTTGTACTGTTTGTAAAAACGGCATGTCTTTGTATAGTGTCATACTTTTTAATAACAATTTATTGAAGCCTAAACGAATGAACCTAACAGTTGGTTGGGTTGTCTTCGCCCGTGACACAGTTTCTTCCCAGATGGGATGTCTGGAGTTGTTGGACAATACCCACCACCCTACAGTTAGCGCTTGGAATTGATTCCATTATTTACTTATGCTTGTTACTTGTGTTCTGTCATGTTTATCCATTCGGATGATCTTCTTACCTATGTCCTATTGTATGGCAGATACTGATTACTTTTCGGTCCTTTTTTCGATAAACTGTAATAAAAATATTAAATTTAATAGGAAAAAAAAAAACTTGAATTTATGGTAATTTCATTTTTTTTTTTTATTTGTTGTTTATTATTTATGTTTTTTTATTTTTATATTTTGAAGTTTTATAGAGATGAGGGTGCATTTATGGTAATTTCCTTTATTTTATTTGCTGTTTTTCTTTATTATTTTTATTTTATTTATTTTTTTGTTTTTGTTTGGTGGGGTTGAGGGGTGAGTTTATAATAATTGCATTTATTTAATTTGTTGTTCTCTATTTGTTTAGTCTTTTATTTATTTTTGTGAATACGTTTTTGTTTTGTTTTTTTTTGGGGGGGGGGGGTGAATCTGTGGTGATTTTGTTTATTTGTTTTTTTTGTTCTTTGTATGTATGTTTTTTTTTTATTTTTGCATGTGATCATTATTTATGGTATGTTGCTTTATATTTTTATTTTTATTTTACATTTTTTCACTTTTTTTCTTTTGGTGAAAAAAGTAAAATGTAGCTAATGAGAATAAATTTTTTGGACTCCCTGGGTTTTTTTTATTTTCTGTGATAATGGCCACCACCAGGACATATAGAGGTTGAATCTCCCCAACAGGAGCACAGACAGCATCATAAACCTGACAATTGTTCTAATCCCTCTTCACTCTTATGCCGTGTACACACGTCCAGATTTTTCGACGGACTAGGTCCGATGGTCTTCCCGACTGACTTTCGGTGGAGTTCCAATGGACTTTCCAAATGAACGGCCACACACAATCACACCAAAGTCAGACGGATTTGAACGTGATGACATACGACCAGACTAGAATAAGGAAGTTCATAGCCATTAGCCAATAGCTGCACTAGTGTCGGTTTTTGTCCGTCGGACCAGCATACAGACAAGCGGATTTCTCGAGAGGAACTGGATCTGGCGGAGTTACGGCGAAAAAATTTGAAACATGTTCTATTTCTAAAGTCCGTCAGATTTTTAGACAGCAAAGGTCCGATGGAGCCCACACACGATCGAATTGTCCAACGGATTCGTTCCGTCGGACCTTTGCTGTCAAAAAGTCCGGTCGTGTATACGCGGCATAATGGGTCCTTTCACACATGCTGACCGTTCAGGTCTGCCTGTCTGTTTTTCAGGCGGACCTGAACGGACGCTCCATGCACCTCTATGGAGTGACGGACGTCAGCGGTGACATGTCCGCTTACACCTAATCTGATCCACTAAATCCAGACGGATAGAAACCTTATTTTCCATCTGTCCGGTGGATCGGATGAACACAAACAGGCAGATCGGTTTTCATTTGATTTCCCCATAGAGGAGAGAGCGGGGCTCTGACAGGTCCGTCTCTGCACAGTGAGCAGACACAGACTTTTTTTTTCCCTGCTGAGCAAGAGTCCGTGAAAACAGACATTACTGTGTGAAAGAGCCCTTAACCACTTGCTTACTGGGCACTTAAACCCCCCTCAGTCCCAGACCAATTTTCAGCTTTCAGCGCTGATGCACTTTGAATGACAATTGCGCGGGAATACAACACTGTACCCAAATGAAATTTTTATCATTTTTTTCCCACAAATAGAGCTTTCTTTTGGTGGTATTTAGTTACAGCTCGGAGTTTTATTTTTTGCTAAACAAACAAAAAAAGTTGCAAAAAAATAAAAAATAAAAAATCATGTTTTAATAGTTTGTTATAAAATTTTGCAAACGGGTCATTTTTCTCCTTCATTGAAGTGCGCTGATTAGGCGGCACTGATGGCTGCATTGGTGGGCACTGATGGGCTGCATTGGTGGGCACTGATGGGCTGCATTGGTGGGCACTGATGGGCTGCACTGGTGGGCACTGATAGGCATAGTTAAGGCGGCACTAATAGGCACAGATAAGGCGGCACCGATGGGCACAGATAAGGCGGCACTGATGGGCAAAGATGGGCACAGATAAGATGGCATGGATGGGTGGCACGGATAAGTGGCACGGATGGGTGGCACGGATGGGCACTGATAGGTACCACTGATAGATGGGACTGATGGGCACTGATAGGTGGCACTGATAGGTGGCTCTGATAGGTGGCACTGCTGGGCACTGATGGGCGGCACTGCTGGGCACTGATGGGCGGCACTGCTGGGCACTGATGGGCGGCACTGGGTCGCAGCACCTTTGAGGCAGATTGTGGGCACTGTGGGTGGCACTGTTGGTGGCACTGCTGGATGGCACTGTGGGTGGCATTGTGGGTGGCACTGTAGGTGGCACTGTGGGCACTATGGGCACTGATGGGGGGCACTGATGGGGGGCACTTACTTTTATTCAGGATGGCACGGCGGTGGGCAGGTGGGCACTGGCAGGGGGCAGGTGGTCAGCTGTATTGCTGGCCGTGATCGGGACTGATGTCCCGATCACGGCCGCCGGTGATCGGCTTTTTTTTTCTCTCCTCGCGCTGTCAGTGCGAGGAGGAATAATAGCCGATTACCGGCTCCGTTCTATCACATGATCAGCTGTCATTGGCTGACAGCTGATCACGTGATAAGGGGTCGGGATCGACCCCTTGCACGGATCGGTGATCAGGCGAGTCTCACGGACTCGCCGATCACAGAGCGCGCCGCTCGTATCCGGGACGACGTCAATAGACGTAGTCCCGGAAATGTAGGTCCGCGCTGATGCCGTCATTTGGCAATAGCGTGGATCTGTAGTGGTTAAGGAGCGTCTGTAAACTTCAGGAGCCATTGAATGCTCATAGCACCCAACTAGTTGTGAACTGGGGCAGGGCCAAAAAAACCACCAAAAACCACCTTCATTTTGCCTTCCCCATTGGCTTCACTATAATTACCTATAATGGAAAAATTACAATAAATTCTTCCTAATTTTGCAGAATTTTTTTTTTTTTTTATTATTTATTCTTTATTCATTATTTTCTTCCACTGCAAAATAGCATAAAAAAACAATTAATGTATTCCAAACACAATATTTGTCCAACATAGTTTCTATCTCCAGCATTGTTATACTTTCCAGCAGGCTTTCTCCAGGCTTTCCCCGCTTTAGAAGCTCAATTTAAGACCAAGTAATAATATGGAGTAAAACCCCATTTTTTTCAAAAGTTATTTAAAATGGAGACAACTAAGGCCCCTTTCACACTGGGGCATTTTTCAGGCACTACAGAGCTAAAAATAGCGCCTGAAAAAATCTGGCTCCTTTCACTCCAGTGTGAAAGCCGGAGGGCTTTCACACTGGAGTGGTGCGCTAGCAGGATGGTGAAAAAAGTCTTGCTAGCCAAATCTTTGGAGCAGTGAAGAAGCGGTGTATTCACCGCTCCTAAACTGCTCCTACCCATTGAAATCAATGGGACAGCGCGGCTATACCACCGGCAAATTGCCGCTTTGCAGACAGTTTTAACCCTTTTTCGGCCGCTAGCGGGGTTAAAACCGGCCCACTAGCGGCCGCATACCGCCGCTAAAACAATGGTAAAGCGACGCTAAAAATAGCGTCGTTTTACCACCGATGCCGCTCCCGCCCCAGTGTGAAAGGGGCT
Source organism: Lithobates pipiens (assembly GCF_037356315.1). Classification (NCBI taxonomy): domain Eukaryota; kingdom Metazoa; phylum Chordata; class Amphibia; order Anura; family Ranidae; genus Lithobates; species Lithobates pipiens. The sequence continues at coordinate 559,524,656 of NW_027507764.1, read as the reverse complement.
CATTTCCGAAATATATGGTCAGCTGTGTAAAGGTGATACGTCCAGGCTGGATCCCCGGGATAACAATAGGGAGAGATGGGAAGCAGATATTGTACAAATAATGGAAGAACAGTGGAAGAGAATATTGGAGATGGGTCCTAAGATATCGGTATCACCAGCACTTTCCTCCCCACTCCCCATTAGAGAAATACTTGCTGTTTATAAACAACCGTGCTGGTTTTCAAACGTTCCTATATTGCACTGCTATGCTACATCAAGTCTTGTCTTCATTTTAATTTTTGTTCATTGTTCCCTTCTACTACTATTAATTTATCTAGAGAGTATCTTTCATATTTATCCCTTTTGATAGTTCGTAGCTCTTCCTTTAAGCCACTGGGGACGGGGATCCCATTCTCACCTGCCACGCTCTCCACATCTTTACAAATTCTCTATATTCTTTATGTAAGTAGCTGACCATATATTTCGGAAATGAGCCTCTTAGTTGTCTCCATTTTAAATAGCTTTTGAAAAAACAGGGGTTTTACTCCATATTATTACTTGGATCTTAAATTGAGCTTCTAAAGCGTGCTTAATCTGTAAGTATCTATAAAATGAGTGATATGGTATGTTATATTCCCTTTTTAATTACAAAAAAGTTTTTAAAGCGTTCCCTTTTGCAGAAATTTTTCGGTGTAATGTAAATTCTCAATCTCACTAATCCCTACTCCTCAGGGGGGAACGTTACAAGGTTCCACCCTCATCACCAGTATGTAATATCTGACACAGGCAACTAAGCCATAGACAACATTTGCTTCCTTTATTTCCAGCCAGGCAAGACTTGAAGTTAATCGCAATTTGAACAAACTGGGATGATTAGTAAGTAACCAAGAACTAATACAATCTTAATGAGATGAAGGTATGGAGGTGGAAATGATGGGGAAATTCTTTTGAATCTGGTAGTGCCGGAAGGAACAGCTGTTTGAGCTTGCCATAAAATGACCATAAAGACAGCCAGCTTCAAGCTCACTGGCGTCACAGCAGATAAACCTGGCCATACACAAGGGAATTTGCCATCAACTTCAACCACTTTCAAGTCAGCAGGATTTGCAAATACCATCAACAGTATTCAACAAACACCAAGAAATTTACCACCCATGAGTTTGATAGACCACCAAAATGTGGTGAAATGTGAAATCAAAACTGGTCAATAAATTGTCAGCTTCATTTTCCAAAACACTCCCCATCCCACTCTGTAGTAATCACCTTAGATCCTTAAAACACTCTTCTTCGACAATTTATTTGGCGCTCAAAACGACCACGGCACTCCAAAGCTCTACTAACCAAACACAGACTGGCGGTGGTATGGGTTTAATAGATATTCAAGATTACTTTCGGGCTTCTATCCTAACCCAACTTAAACACTGGTTTACACCCTCCCCCGATATCCTTTGGAGAAGTATTGAGCTGGAGTTAAGCCCTACTAAAGACTTACACTCAATTATGATGCTAGACATATGGAAACCATTCCCTATACAAAAACTTCCACCTACTATACAAGCCTCTCTTCTGGCTTGGAGAGACCTGCATAGACTGTCACTTCAAACCCTTACCAAATCGGATATCCCTGTACCCATTTCTATTCTTGCAAACGCAATTCCAAACTTCACAAACACAGACTGGCAGGCTATAGGCATAACATGGCTTGCTGATTAATACGACAACAAAGCCCTTAAATCGTTTAACACACTTCAAAAACAATTCAACTTAATGCCCATAGACTGCTGTAAATACAACCAAGTATCCCACCTTCTGAAACCCATTAAAACTCACCATATATATCTCCCAGATACAATATGGGGATTCTATACTAAAACTCCTATGCCAACTAAAGGAATATCCTTCTTCTACAATTTCTTTCAGGAAAAACTCCTTCATCAAATCCCAACGTACCAAAAATGGGAATCAGATTTATGTAAACCTATCACTACTTCACAATGGCAATGCACATTCAAAACAGTCTATAAGACCTCTAAAGCCGCATACACACAGTTGGATTTTCCAACCGTTTGTACGCTCCATCGGACAATTGTTGATCGGATTTTCTGCGGACAAATGTTGGATGGCAATGTTGGATGGCAGGTTTTAAAATTTTCCACTGACAAATGTCTGTTGTCAGATTTTCAGAGCGTGTGTACACAAGTCCATCGGACAAAAGTCCAAAGTTCAAACACGCATGCTCGGAAGTAAGGACAAGCCAGAAGTGGTCGGTCTTGTAAAATAGCGTCGTAATGAGAATAAACATTCGTGACGCAGCAAATTATGAAATCTCAAAATGCAGTTCACATTCTCTTCTTCTTTAATGGGATAATAATGAAGCTGCTTTGCTGGTAATACTGATGGATTTATTGCAAACTAAATTGCAAAGGCTTTTTTTTTCTAGTGATATCAAAAATAATATTATTATTATTTTTTTTGGGCAAGTTACCACAACACCATTAAACCTGTAGTTTTTAAGATCAAAGATACAACTATGTTGGTGTCTCTTGTCAATTTTACATTGTATTTTTTTAAATGTAACTGCCTACTTCCCAACTGTCATTTGAAGTAAAACACATAGCCAAGTATTTTTTTTGTTTTCTTTTTTTAATACACAATAAAAAAATTGTGTATTAAAAAAAGAAAACAAAAAAAATTAGACATGCTATCTGCCAATAGAACTTAACAAAAACGTGCATTCTATGCATCCAAAAATATTGAAAATATAACAAATCAAATCATTATTATTCAACTAAAAAATAAAGTAAAAGCCTCATGCAGGGAGTACTGTTAGGGCTGGGCTCAGCCCTTCTGTCTCAGAGCAGGCCGCTCAGCTGTCGGTTAATTGCCAGCTCGAATCTTTTCCACAGTGGCTCACCTGATGATGATATCATTTTTGTCAGTCCTGCTGGTTACTTAAGCTATTCAATTCAGTTCCTTTCTGCCTTCGCTTTGGCCAACACATCCAAAGACTCTCTCCTGTGTACCTGCTGAAGACTTGCTTGGCTGATGTCCATTCTAGGTTCTTGATCCTGCTTGCTGTTCCACTACGCTGATGGCTCCCTGACGTCCTGGCCTGTCTGACGATCCGTCCATTTTACCGAACTCTGACTATGATTTGACTACGTTGCTCTGTTTACCTTTAACTATTATTATTATTATTATTATTAATAAACAAGTGTGATTTTAACTGCACTTCTGTCTCAGGCCTCATGCACACGAGACGCAGTTAAACGCGCGTTCAGATGCAGTTGGACAGTTTTTTCAACTGCACCTGAACTCATTCAATGTTATCCTATGTGTCCATGCACACAGTCTCGTTTTTTTCCGTTTATATGCAGTTGCGTTTAATCTCGTTTTTCCAGAAGCAAAAAAATGCGTTCAGAAACAAAAATTTCTGCGTTTCAGACGCAAAACGCGGCAAAACGCGGTAAAACGCGGCAAAACGCCGCTACCGCGTTTAGCCGCGTTTGCGTTTATATGCGTTTTTAAAGGTGACCTTTTTTTTTACATTAAAAATCTCAAAAATGATTGCAAATGATGAAAAACCATTAGAAAAATATTTTAAACAATTGCAATTGCAAGTGGACAATCCACAACTTGTGGCAAGTGACGTGGCAAGTGGACAATCCACAACTTGTGGCAAGTGACATGGCAGGTGGCAAGTGATGTGGCAAGTGGACAATCCACAACTTGTGGCAAGTGACGTGGCAGGTGAAGTGGCAAGTGACGTGGAAAGTGGACAATAGACAACTTGTGGCAGGTGACGTGGCAAGTGACCTGGCAGGTGACGCGGCAAGTGACTTGGCAGGTGACGTGGCAAGTGGAAAATCAACAACTTGTGGCAGGTGACTGGCATGTGACGTGGCAAGTGGACAATAGACAACTTGTGGCAGGTGACGTGGCAAGTGACCTGGCAGGTGACGCGACAAGTGACTTGGCAGGTGACGTGGCAAGTGGAAAATCAACAACTTGTGGCAGGTGACTGGCATGTGACGTGGCAAGTGGACAATCCATAACTTGTGGCAGGTGACGTGGCAAGTGACGTGGCAAGTGGACAATCCACTTGTGGCAGGGGACGTGGCAAGTGACGTGGCAAGTGGACAATCCACTTGTGGCAGGTGATGTGGCAAGTGACGTGGCGAGTGGACAATCCACAACTTGTGTCAGGTGACGTGGCAAGTGGACAATCCACAACTTGTGGCAGGTGATGGGGCAAGTGATGTGGCAAGTGGACAATCCACTTGTGGCAGGGGATGTGGCAAGTGACGTGGCGAGTGGACAATCCACAACTTGTGTCAGGTGACATGGCAAGTGGACAATCCACAACTTGTGGCAGGTGATGTGGCAAGTGATGTGGCAAGTGGACAATCCACTTGTGGCAGGTGACGTGGCAGGGGACGTGGCAAGGGACGTGGCAAGTGGACAATCCACAACTTGTGGCAGGTGATGTGGCTGGTGACGTGGCAAGTGGACAATCCACATCTTGTGTCAGGTGACGTGGCAGGTGACGTGGAAAGTGGTGTGGCAAGTGGACAATCCACAACTTGTGGCAGGTGATGTGGCTGGTGACGTGGTAAGTGGACAATTCACAACTTGTGGCAGATGGCATGGCAGGTGACGTGGAAAGTGGACAATCCACATCTTGTGGCAAGTGACGTGGCAGGTGATGTGGCAAGTGACGTGGCAAGTGGACAATCCACAACTTGTGGCAGGTGATGTGGCAAGTGATGTGGCAGGTGATGTGACAAGTGGACAATCCACATCTTGTGGCAAGTGACGTGGCAGCTGACGTGGCAAGTGACGTGGCAGGTGACGTGGCAAGTGACATGGCAAGTGGACAATCCACATCTCGTGGCAAGTGACGTGGCAGGTGATGTGGCAAGTGACGTGGCAAGTGGACAATCCACAACTTGTGGCAGGTGACGTGGCAGGTGATGTGGCAAGTGACGTGGCAGCTGACGTGGCAAGTGGACAATCCAAAACTTGTGGCAGGTGACGTGGCAAGTGACGTGGCAGGTGACGTGGCAAGTGATGTGGCAAGTGGACAATCCACAGCTTGTGGCAAGTGACGTGGCAAGTGGACAATCCACAACTTGTGGCAGGTGACGTGGCAGGTGACGTGGCAAGTGAACAATCCACAACTTGTGGCAAGTGACGTGGCAAGTGGACAATCCACAACTTGTGGCAGGTGACGTGGCAGGTGACGTGGCAAAGTGAACAATCCACAACTTGTGGCAGGTGACGTGGCAAGTGACGTGACAGGTGAAGTGGCAAGTGACGCGGCAAGTAGACAATCCACAACTTGTGGCAGGTGATGTGGCAAGTGACGTGGCAGGTGATGTGGCAAGTCACGTGGCAAGTGGACAATCCACAACTTGTGGCAGGTGATGTGGCTGGTGACGTGTCAAGTGGACAATCCACAGCTTGTGGCAGGTGGCATGGCAGATGACGTGGAAAGTGGACAATCCACATCTCGTGGCAAGTGACGTGGCAGCTGACGTGGCAAGTGACGTGGCAAGTGGACAATCCAAAACTTGTGGCAGGTGACGTGGCAGGTGACGTGGCAAGTGACGTGGCAGGTGACGTGGCAAGTGATGTGGCAAGTGGACAATCCACAGCTTGTGGCAAGTGACGTGGCAAGTGGACAATCCACAACTTGTGGCAGGTGACGTGGCAGGTGACGTGGCAAGTGAACAATCCACAACTTGTGGCAGGTGACGTGGCAAGTGACGTGGCAGGTGATGTGGCAAGTGATGCGGCAAGTAGACAATCCACAACTTGTGGCAGGTGATGTGGCTGGTGACGTGGCAAGTGGACAATCCACAGCTTGTGGCAGGTGGCATGGCAGATGACGTGGAAAGTGGACAATCCACATCTCGTGGCAAGTGACGTGGCAGGTGATGTGGCAAGTGACGTGGCAAGTGGACAATCCACAATTTGTGGCAGGTGACGTGGCAGGTGATGTGGCAAGTGGACAATCCCCAACTTGTGGCAAGTGACGTGGCAAGTGGACAATCCACAACTTGTGGCAGGTGCCGTGGCAAGTGACACGGCAAATGCAAGTGTACAACTGCTCTCTATGCTGCTGCTGCTCACTCTGATCAAAATAGCAGAAATAGTTAAAAAAAATGCTTTGAGAGCTTGGGGAGGGTCTACATGATGTTATCTTTATAAACGCGTCTAAACGCAAACGCGTCTAAACGCGTCTAAACGCGTCTAAACGCGACATGCAAACGCGGCAAAACGCGCGTTTCTAAACGCGCGTTTCAGCTTTTTTTTGACAGAGGTTTCATCTGCGTCTCGTGTGCATGAGGCCTCAGTCTGATTCATGGTTTCTGACACCCGCACCCCTTCAACCTCTAGCAGCACTCACACATCTATTTCCCAAAAACAACTTCTGAATATGGCACTGAGCATGTGCACTCAGCTTCGAGTTGGTCAGTGAAGATGAACCCATGCACCTGGGCTTCACGCATCTCTCTGCGGATGAGAGAGCCTTTAGGAGGAGGGAGAGATTGTGCCTTTATTGTGGCCAGGCAGGTCACTTTTTGAAGTCTTGTCCTACTCGTCCAGGGAACACCCGAACCTTGAGGTCCTGTCATGGACAGACCTTAGGTGGCGTTGTTTTGTCCCCAGTTATCCAGAAGGATAAGATAAGGCTCTTGACGGAAGACCTTTACAGCCTGCCCATGTGACTCATGAGACAGTTCCATTGTCCATGGTCGTAGGGGCTCTTCACCATGAGATAATCCAATTCCAAGTTATTTCCTCACCCAGATTTCCGCTGGTTATTGGTTATCCTTGGTTACAGAGGCACAACCCTTCTTTTGATTGGCTCCGTGCTGAGGTCAGGCATGTACTGGCCATTGGGACTACCGGGAGTTTCCCGGTGGGACGATGGCTCAGTGGGCCAGTTTCAGTGAACAGCCAGTGACGTTGCTAGGGGGTGGCTTTTGGGGCTATAGCCCAGAATCTGGGGCCCATAGCCCCCCCGATTCCCAGGGGTCCTCAACCACAGGGCTACAGCCCACTACCGGGCTGTGGCCTCTCTGTAGCCATGAGGTGGGCAGCACAGGAGAGCCAGGACATCATCTCTCACCGCCCGCCCTGCATCACAGCTGTTCCACTCTCACTGTGCATCCGCAGCAGAGAGATTACATCATCTCTCACTGCCCGCCCTCTCTCTGGTGACCCTTATGTAAGAAGGGGGGGCTCTCTGGTGAACCTGATGTAAGAAGAGGCTCTCTGGGGACCCTGATGTAAGTGGGGGGCTCTCTGGGGACCCTGATGTAAGGGGGAGGCTCTCTGGGGACCCTGATGTAAGAAGAGGCTCTCTGGGGACCCTGATGTAAGAAGAGGCTCTCTGGGGACCCTGATGTAAGAAGAGGCTCTCTGGGGACCCTGATGTAAGTGGGGGGCTCTCTGGGGACCCTGATGTAAGTGGGGGGCTCTCTGGGGACCCTGATGTAAGTGGGGGCTCTACGGGGACCCTGATGTAAGTGGGGGGCTCTCTGGGGACCCTGATGTAAGGGGGGCTCTCTGGGGACCCTGATGTAAGAAGAGGCTCTCTGGGGACCCTGATGTAAGTGAGGAGCTCTCTGGGGACCCTGATGTAAGTAGGGCGCTCTCTGGGGACCCTGATGTAAGGGGGGCTCTCTGGGGACCCTGATGTAAGAAGAGGCTCTCTGGGGACCCTGATGTAAGAAGAGGCTCTGTGGGGACCCTGATGTAAGTGGGGGGCTCTCTGGGGACCCTGATGTAAGTGGGGGGCTCTATGGGGACCCTGATGTAAGTGGGGGGCTCTCTGGGGACCCTGATGTAAGGGGGGCTCTCTGGGGACCCTGATGTAAGAAGAGGCTCTCTGGGGACCCTGATGTAAGTGGGGGGCTCTCTGGGGACCCTGATGTAAGTGGGGGGCTCTCTGGGGACCCTGATGTAAGTGGGGGGCTCTCTGGGGACCCTGATGTAAGGGGGAGGCCCTCTGGGGACCCTGATGTAAGAAGAGGCTCTCTGGGGACCCTGATGTAAGTGGGGGGCTCTCTGGGGACCCTGATGTAAGGGGGAGGCTCTCTGGGGACCCTTATGCAAGGCTGGGGCTCTCTGGGGACCCTGGAAAAAAAAAGCCGTTTATACTTAGTTACTTATACTTACAATGTTTTTACTTATTTTTTTGCGCAATTGCATATAGTTTATATACTGTTTTTGTGCGTGTTTGCAAAATTAAAGTAGGCCGGTCTGGATGAAGTCCAGGGCCAAATTTTTGTCCCAGTCCAGCCCTGGCTGAGTTTCTCTCCTGGTCACCACAATGCAGTGAGACATGCTTCCTGAAGGTATCCAAGGTCCTGTGCACCGCTTCACTCCCCTCCCTGCCGGAGGAGTACCGTGATTTTGGCGATGTCTTTGATAAAGGTCAAGCCGGTAGTTTGCCTCCACACCGGCCTTATGATTGCGCAATTGACCTTCAACCTGGTGCCATACCTCCTCGTGGACGGGTTTACCCTTTGTCGGTCTTGGAGGATAAGGCCATGGAGGAGTATGTTGCTGATGCACTTTCTCGAGGTTTCCTGCTGGTGCTGGTTTCTTCTTTGTGAAAAAGAAGAGCGGTGAACTGAGACCTTGTATAGATTATAGGGGTCTCATTCATGTCACGATTAAGAATGCCTACCAGATTCCATTGATTACTGAGTTATTTGACCGCCTCAAGGGAGCAACAGTTTTCACAAAGCTTGACCTGAGAGGGGCATACAATCTCATGCGCATTAAGGAGGGTGACGAGTGGAAAACTGCATTTAATACCAGAACAGGCCATTATGAATACCTGGTAATGCCTTTTGGCCTTTGTAACACCCCGGCAGTTTTCCAGGAATTTGTTAACGATGTCCTCCGAGATTTGTTGCAATTGTGTGTGGTGGTTTATCTCGATGATATGCTCATATTTTCCAAGTCCCTGGAGCCACCACACAGATGTCTGTCGTGTACTTCAGAAACTAAGAGAGAACAATCTCTATTGTAAACTGAAGAAGTGTGAGTTCCGTCGTGAACAGGTTACATTCCATGTCATTTCCACTGCTGGTTTTTCGATGAACCCAGACAAACTGTCGGCAGTCCTACAGTGGCCTCGACCCATGGGTTTACATCCTCCTGGGCTTTGCCAACTACTATCGGAAGTTTATTCGTAACTTCTCGTCTCTGGTCAAGCCTCTGACTGATATGACCAGAAAGGACGGTAACCCACAGAGTTGGTCTCCTGAGTCCATTAAGGCCTTTGAGACTCTCAAGGCTGCCTTTGTTTCTGCTCCTGTGTTGGCACATCCTGATCCTACGTTGCCTTTTATCCTAGAAGTTGATGCTTCTGAAACTGTAGTTGGCGCCCTTCTGTCTCAACGTCCTAACTCTGAGAGCGCTATGCATCCGTGTGGTTACTTTTGCAAGAAATTATCACCTGCTGAGTGCAATTATGAGATTGGTGACAGAGAGCTGTTGGCGGCTCATTTTAGCCCTGAAAGAATGGAGACATCTCCTTGAAGCTACCACTGTGCCCATTCTTATTCTTACTGACCATAAGAATCTTACATTTTTGTCTGAGGCTAAGTGACTCTCTCCCAGAAGGGCGCGATGGGCTCTTTTCTTGTCGAGCTTTAATTACAGTGTCTCATTTTTACCCGGTACTAAGAATGTAAGGGCTGATGCCTTGTCACGACAATTTTCCTCCACTTCCAAGTCGGAGTCGGTTCTGGTTTCTATGATTCCTCCTTATCGTATCTTGGCTACGGTTCGCATCAGTCTTACTTCTCCTTTGGGTGACAAAATTCTTGCTGCTCAGGTTCATGCTCCTCCTGATAAACCTTGTGACCGCTGCTTTGTCCCAGAGAGTCTCCATACTGCAGTGCTCCAAACTTACCATTCTTCCAAGGCAGCTGGCCATCCTGGAAAGAATCAACTCATTTGGGCCATCTCCCAACAATTCTGGTGGCCTAGTCTACGGGCTGATGTTACTGTCTTCATAGCTGCCTGTCCCGTGTGTGCTCAGAGTAAGACTCCACGACACCTTACAGTGGGTCTCCTACAAACCATACCCAATGGAGAGAGGCCTTGGACTCACCTGTCTATGGATTTCATTGTGGAATTGCCCAACTCCCAAGGCAACACTGTTATCCTGATGGTGGTTGACTGGTTCTCTAAGATGTGTCATTGTATTCCACTTAAGAAGTTGCCCACCTCTAAGGAACTGGCTTCCATTTTTGCTCAGGAGATCTTTCGCTTACATGGGCTACCCAAGGTGATTGTCTCAGATAGGGGCAGTCAGTTTATCTCCCGGGTTCTGGCGAGCCTTTTGTGCACAGTTGGGAATCCAGCTTGTGTTCTCTTCTGCGTATCACTCGCAGTCTAATGGGGCCGCAGAACGAGCCAATCAGTCCTTGGAGCAATTCCTACGTTGCTATATTTCTGACCATCATAACAACTGGTCTGACCTATTACCTTGGGCAGAGTTTGCTCACAACAGTGCCTTGAATTCTGCCTCCCGTTTGTCTCCATTTATGGCGAATTATGGTTTCCAACCCTCCATGTTGCCTGACTCGTTTGTTCCGCAGAGCATTCCTGCGTTAGAGGAGCATCTCCGTGGTCTTCGTTCCACTTGAGTACAAGTCCCGGAGGCTTTGCGTCATGCTAATGATAGGTACAGACGCCATACCGACCGCAGACGCCTACCTGCGCCTTCCTACCAGGTTGGGGACAGGGTCTGGCTGTCATCTCGCAACCTCCGGCTTCGTGTTCCCTCACTGAAGTTTGCACCTCAATTTATTGGGCCTTTCCATATACTTTGCAGTATTAACCCAGTAGCTTACGTGTTGGATCTTCCTCCTAGTATGCGCATCTCAAATGTGTTTCATGTCTCCTTATTGAAACCGTTTGTCTGTAGTGATGGACGAACGTTTCGCCCGGCGGTCGTTTCGCGGCGAATTTCCGACTTTCGCCGTCCGCGGGTTCGAACGCCTTTTTCCGTCGTTCGCCCCGGCGGACTTACGTGTTTAATGTATACAAGAACTTTAACCTTTCGTGACACGTTTATCATGTGTTACAGGACAACCAATTGAGACATGACAGCTCATGGACACTTGGACATTCCCCCTAACCTATAAATACACCCGATCCGGTGGCCATTTTACATTCTTTCTTCTGTCACTGTAGGGAAAGGATCCTGTGTGGAGTAGGGACAGAGAAAACGCTAGCTATTTGGTACACAAAAGTTCTTTTCAGGACTGGTATAGGTGTTAGGTCAGCAGCCTGAGTTTCTTTTGTCAGTTTAGATAAAGGGACAGAGCGCTGTATGCTGCTATTTTAGGGACAGCTCAGCCAGATTAGTCTTTCTTCATCATCATCATCATCATCATCATTAGCTGTTACTATCAGGTCCACAAAAGAGCTGTTCCAGCTAATCGTTCCAGCCTACTCTTTTTTGCCAATTTGTATAGGGACAGGCAGGAAGCAGTGTGTCAGGCAGTGAGGATAATTTTAAAGACTTGCTGTTACTATTAGTTCCACAAAGGTTCTTTTCAGGACTGGTATCAGTGGTACGGTAATAGGCTTGTACACGTATAATATTCTTTCTTCCAAATATAGAAAGAATATTATACTTGACTGCTGCCCTTCTGCTGCAGTCTGCTAATCATTCACAACTCACTTGTTCCACAAAGCTCTTTATCAGGACTGGTAACTTGGTCTGTCTAGGGTGCTACGGTACATAGGCTTGGGTGCGGTACAGTCTGCTGTTCTGTAAGGACCGCTATCGGTCCACAATACATAGGGTTGCCGTGCACTACTGCTGACCGCTGCCCTATACTGCAGCAGTCCTTCAGCGGTATAGGGACTGACGCACAGTCTGCTAAACACTAATACACAACCTGCTTGGTCCACAAAAGTTCTTATAAGGACTGGTAACTTGGTATAGGGTGCTACGGTACATAGGCCTGAGTGCGTTACAGTCTGCTGTTCTGTAAGGACCGCTATCGGTCCACAATACATAGGGTTGACGTGCACTACTGCTGACCGCTGCCCTATACTGCAGCAGTCCTTCAGCGGTATAGGGACTGACGCACAGTCTGCTAAACACTAACACACAACCTGCTTGGTCCACAAAAGTTTTTATAAGGACTGGTAACTTGGTATAGGGTGCTACGGTACATAGGCCTGAGTGCAGTACAGTCTGCTGTTCTGTAAGGACTGCTATCGGTCCACAATACATAGGGTTGCCGTGCACTACTGCTGACCGCTGCCCTATACTGCAGCAGTCCTTCAGCGGTATAGGGACTGACGCACAGTCTGCTAAACACTAATACACAACCTGCTTGGTCCACAAAAGTTCTTATAAGGACTGGTAACTTGGTATAGGGTGCTACGGTACATAGGCCTGAGTGCAGTACAGTCTGCTGTTCTGTAAGGACCGCTATCGGTCCACAATACATAGGGTTGCCGTGCACTACTGCTGACCGCTGCCCTATACTGCAGCAGTCCTTCATTGGTATAGGGACTGACGTACAGTCTGCTAATCACTAACACACAACCTGCTTGGTCCACAAAAGTTCTTATAAGGACTGGTAACTTGGTATAGGGTGCTACGGTACATAGGCCTGAGTGCGTTACAGTCTGCTGTTCTGTAAGGACCGCTATCGGTCCACAATACATAGGGTTGCCGTGCACTACTGCTGACCGCTGCCCTATACTGCAGCAGTCCTTCAGCGGTATAGGGACTGACGCACAGTCTGCTAAACACTAATACACAACCTGCTTGGTCCACAAAAGTTCTTATAAGGACTGGTAACTTGGTATAGGGTGCTACGGTACATAGGCCTGAGTGCGTTACAGTCTGCTGTTCTGTAAGGACCGCTATCGGTCCACAATACATAGGGTTGACGTGCACTACTGCTGACCGCTGCCCTATACTGCAGCAGTCCTTCAGCGGTATAGGGACTGACGCACAGTCTGCTAAACACTAACACACAACCTGCTTGGTCCACAAAAGTTTTTATAAGGACTGGTAACTTGGTATAGGGTGCTACGGTACATAGGCCTGAGTGCGTTACAGTCTGCTGTTCTGTAAGGACCGCTATCGGTCCACAATACATAGGGTTGCCGTGCACTACTGCTGACCGCTGCCCTATACTGCAGCAGTCCTTCAGCGGTATAGGGACTGACGCACAGTCTGCTAAACACTAACACACAACCTGCTTGGTCCACAAAAGTTTTTATAAGGACTGGTAACTTGGTATAGGGTGCTACGGTACATAGGCCTGAGTGCAGTACAGTCTGCTGTTCTGTAAGGACCGCTATCGGTCCACAATACATAGGGTTGCCGTGCACTACTGCTGACCGCTGCCCTATACTGCAGCAGTCCTTCATTGGTATAGGGACTGACGTACAGTCTGCTAATCACTAACACACAACCTGCTTGGTCCACAAAAGTTCTTATAAGGACTGGTAACTTGGTATAGGGTGCTACGGTACATAGGCCTGAGTGCGTTACAGTCTGCTGTTCTGTAAGGACCGCTATCGGTCCACAATACATAGGGTTGCCGTGCACTACTGCTGACCGCTGCCCTATACTGCAGCAGTCCTTCAGCGGTATAGGGACTGACGCACAGTCTGCTAAACACTAACACACAACCTGCTTGGTCCACAAAAGTTTTTATAAGGACTGGTAACTTGGTATAGGGTGCTACGGTACATAGGCCTGAGTGCAGTACAGTCTGCTGTTCTGTAAGGACCGCTATCGGTCCACAATACATAGGGTTGACGTGCACTACTGCTGACCGCTGCCCTATACTGCAGCAGTCCTTCAGCGGTATAGGGACTAAGAGTTTTGTCACAGGGTGATTTAAAAAATGACAGGCAGAGGAAGAGGCAGGCCCTTCCGCAGGGGTGGTAGGGGTAGGGCAGGAGCAACAGCCTTGAGCCAAAGTGGGAAGTTGCAGAAGGTGCGTTCAATTACTTTAAAGGACGCACCAGACTTGGTTGAGTGGCTCACTCAGCCTTATTCTTCTGCACCCTCCTCATCCTCTCGATCTGCACCCTCTTCTTCACTCTCTGCTATGTGCACCCCCAAAGACACTACCACCAACAACACCACCACCACCACATACCTTCCGCTTGAGTGCAAATGGGGGCCTTCATGCTCCAGTGTTTTAATAGGGACCCCCGTATAAAAAGCATGAGGGTCAAGGACCAGTACTGGGTGGCAACGTACTTAGATCCCCGGTACAAACACAAAATGGCGGAAATGTTACCGCCGTCGCAGAGGGCTGTCAGAATGCAGCACTTCCAGGCCTTGCTTCGAGAAATGCTGCATTCTGCTTTTGCGTGCGCTGGCAGAGGAGCAATTCCCACTCCCAGAGAAGGATTTGCGGGTACCAATCCAACAGCGCCTGCAAGAAGAGGCCGGTTTGAAGATGTGTTGGTGACTTCGGATATGAGGTCATTCTTTCAGCCGACCCATCGACAGGTGTCATCCGGATCCAGCATCAGGGAACGCCTAGACCGTCAGGTGTCCGACTACATTGGGTTAACGGCCGATGTGGACGCTCTGAGGAGTGATGAACCCCTAGACTACTGGGTGGGCAGGCTTGACCTCTGGCCAGAGCTTGCCCAATTTGCAATCGAACTGTTGGCTTGCCCCTCATCCAGTGTCCTGTCCGAAAGGACGTTCAGCGCAGCAGGGGGGATTGTGACCGATAAGCGTACTCGCCTAGCTCACGACAGTGTTAACTACCTCACATTTCTAAAAATGAATGAGGCATGGATCTCGGAGGAATTCAACACATGTGATCAGTAGACCATGTATATGTCTATAAACAATTTTTGGAATCAAGCACACAGACCTTCTTAATTCATTTGGCTCACTTCCCTGACCCAAAAAAGCACACCGTACTATATGCCCCTACCCTCCTCTTTGAAGAGGTTGAGCGGTGTCATATTTCTACTGGGGCTGCTTATTATGAGGGGTTCCCACCATCCCTGTGCTGTGCTGACTTCCTCCTGGGTGTTCTTATTATGAGGGGCTCCCACCATCCCTGTGCTGTGCTGACTTCCTCCTGGGGGTTCTTATTATGAGGGGATCACACCATCCCTGTGCTGTGCTGACTTCCTCCTGGGGCTGCTTACGGTGCTGCTGTCAGCGCTGTATGTCACGGAGCTGCTGTCAGCGCTGTATGTCACGGAGCTGCTGTCAGCGCTGTATGTCACGGAGCTGCTGTCAGCGCTGTATGTCACGGAGCTGCTGTCAGCGCTGTATGTCACGGAGCTGCTGTCAGCGCTGTATGTCACGGAGCTGCTGTCAGCGCTGTATGTCACGGAGCTGCTGTCAGCGCTGTATGTCACGGAGCTGCTGTCAGCGCTGTATGTCACGGTGCTGCTGTCAGCGCTGTATGTCACGGAGCTGCTGTCAGCGCTGTATGTCACGGAGCTGCTGTCAGTGCTGTATGTCACGGAGCTGCTGTCAGCGCTGTATGTCACGGAGCTGCTGTCAGCGCTGTATGTCACGGAGCTGCTGTCAGCGCTGTATGTCACGGTGCTGCTGTCAGCGCTGTATGTCACGGAGCTGCTGTCAGCGCTGTATGTCACGGAGCTGCTGTCAGCGCTGTATGTCACGGAGCTGCTGTCAGCGCTGTATGTCACGGAGCTGCTGTCAGCGCTGTATGTCACGGAGCTGCTGTCAGCGCTGTATGTCACGGTGCTGATGTCAGTGCTCTGTATTACGGTGCTGCTGTCAGTGCTCTGTATCTCCTGCACCCTCTTGTTTGCCTACCCTGGTCCCTGACCTTCCCTCTCCTCCATTGCCTTCATTAGCTCCATAGTCCTGAATTGTCAGAACAATTTCCCAAATAAAAAAAAAATGCTTGTAGTTATCGATCCCAAATTCACCTCATACATGTATTATGCTATTGTCCAGGTGGTGGGACTACGTGCTACCCCCTAATAATTACCCCGTGGCCGCAAATTCGACCTAAAGGTTTGCGAAATTCGCCTCCCATTGAAGTCAATGGAGCCCGCGGCGAACGGTCGTTTTCGCGAACGTTTGTGTCCGTTCGCGTTTCGCGTTCGCGAAACGTCCCGTCGGAAGTTCGTCCATCACTATTTGTCTGTAACCGATTTACCACCTCGGTGCCACGTCCTCACCCTATTCAAGTTGAGAACCATGAGGAGTATGAGGTGCAATTCATTGTTGACTCCCGTAGGTTCCGTAGGCGCATACAGTACCTGGTGCATTGGAAGGGGTACGGTCCGGAGGAACACTCCTGGGTTTCATCCTCTGATGTACATGCCCCTGTCCTCCTCTGCGAGTTCCATAGATGGTTTCCCCTCAAGCCCGGTGGCCCTCTGAGGGAGAGGGGTCATTGAGGGGGGAGGTACTGTCAGGGCTCGCTTAGCCCTTCCTCCTCTGGGCTGGCCACTCAGCTGTCGGCTAATTGTCAGCTCTCTTCTCTTTCCATATTTACCAGCTGTTCCTGATGATGCTCGCCTGAACTGCCTATTTAAAGCCTTCCAGCTCACTCTTTCCTTTACCTTAGCGTTGGTCACATCACAAGGAACCATCTCCTGCTGTTTGTTTCAAGACTGGCTTGCTGACATCCCTCCTGGCTTCTTATCCTGCTTGCAGTTGCTCTCCTTGGATCCCTGACTTCTGGCCTGGCTGATTACCCGATCTGGTTAATGAACTTTGGACTGGCTGACTACCCGATCTGGCTACTGGACTCTGGCTATGCTTGACTACGCTTTTTCCTATTTACCTTTTTATTTTTATTAATAAACAAGTGTGATTTGATTGTACTTCTGTCTCAGTCTGTTTCATGGTTTCTGATATATATATATATATATATATATATATATATATATATATATATATATATATATATAATATGTAATATATACAGGTATACCCCACTTTTAAGTACACAATGGGGTTTATTTACTAAGGCTGGAAAGTGCAAAATCAGGCTCACTTCTGCATAGAAATCAATGAGTTTCTAACCCCAGCTTGTTCAATTAAGCTTTGGTAATAAAACCTGGAAGCTCATTGG
This sequence comes from Lithobates pipiens, assembly GCF_037356315.1. NCBI lineage: Eukaryota > Metazoa > Chordata > Amphibia > Anura > Ranidae > Lithobates > Lithobates pipiens. Next base: position 559,507,566 of record NW_027507764.1, on the reverse strand, counting down.
TTTCTATGCAGAAGTGAGCCTGATTTTGCACTTTCCAGCTTTAGTAAATAAACCCCATTGTGTACTTAAAAGTGGGGTATGCTTGTATATATATTAAGGCTGTTACTGATTAAAATTTCTGTGTTTGATTAATCGTTTTTTTTTTTAAATCGATGAATCGACTAATTTTGATTAATTATAACGCACATACAGATCCAACTACTTTTAGCTGCTCTCCTTGCATTGCAACTCTGCATTAGTCCGTGGTAAATGTGGTATACACTATATACAATCACCCAACACTAGTTAGTTTCCACAATCCATGACTTAACTTCACAGTTCACACAAATACCTTTTAAATTCAAACTGTAGCACTGACGTAAGTATTTTTTTTTCCACAGTAGCGTGACAATCCCTCCACCTCCAGTCTAACTAATCACTCTCACCTTATGGCATGGACCCCTGTGCAAACAGGTGGTCATGCAAGCGGGTATCAAAAGGGTTAACACGGACCATAAACTTCTCTCACGTCTGCTTAGATCTCAGCAAGGACGCCAGGTCATGGGTAGAAAGAAAAGATCGAAGTGCTCACCGCTTAAGTATAAGATTTAATTTTTGTGTTCAAACACAAACTACTCACATAAAGATAATAAAAACACAGCATGTAAAGCCGACAATCGTGTCAGTTCCGTAGGGCAGCAGCGGGTGACGTCATGCGTAGCTCCTCCCCGTATGCGCTATGTTCAATCAGAACTTCGACGTCACCAGACTCCTCCCCCCTTCCCTTCGTTAGCAGACGGAGGCACTTGGGGAAGGGGGGAGGGGTCTAGTGACGTCGATGTCCGTGACGTCACCGGATCTCCGACGGAACTCCCTGAAGACTCGGAAGCCGGGGGAGAGGTGAGTGCCGATCAAAAGAATTTTGATCGATCAAAAAAATGAATCGAGGAATGAATCTTGAATTTTCACAGCCCTAATATATACATATAATATATATATAAGTAAAATAAATATATAATCTATGTCAGTTTACAGTCCTTAGATGTAGTGGTATTCGTTTTTATGTTTCAGGCTGGAACATTTTCAGCAAGTACAGAAAAAAAATGACCTGCTGTCCTTCTCACTTCCTGTGAGCTCAAAAGAAAGCACAAACATCCTTATCTATTTTATCTACTATCAGACTACCATGTGATGGAGATAAACAAAGGAAAACTTGTTTGAAGTCCAGGCTTTTACCACTTTATATTATATTGTGCACTCCTACGGCCATGTGCGATGACCACAATATAAACAAGATGCTGATTATTTGACTCAGTGACATGGGCAGGATGTCCAGTTGCAGAAGTGAATATCCAAACCCATCACCAGTTCCCGCTGAAGTTCCCTGTAGATTACAGAAGTCCCATTGCTGACAATAAATTCTGCAGCATTATTCGGATCATTGGCTTCACATAGAAACCAACACAGTGAATTTTCCTCCACAGCTGACAAAGTGTACCTGACCTCGGTACAGGATGTGTATGCAGCTACTGGAACAAATCTGGAAATGCAAATACACAAGGTGCTTCCTTTCTTCACTTCTAAATCTATTTTCTTGTTAGACTTGTTCTTTAAAAGAAAAACACAATATCTGGTACATACCGTGCTCTGTTATATATAGCATACTTTCACAGGATAGTGTGAAGGTTGTCGCTGAAACTTTGCCTGTATAAAAGTGAAGGTATTAGCTAGTGGGAACACCTAATCCATAGAGCGCAGAGGAGAAAAGAGACCCCATTGCATGACCCCAGGACCAATGGAGCGCTGGATACATACTGTATATGTGAAATGTTTTACTAGCCAAAGAATTGGCAATTGTGCTCAGCCGGTCATGTGATACAGACACCCCTGCCGGACAGCATAGCTGGCTCCTGGACATTTTTGCAGCTAAGTAATACAGCCCAGTCCAGGATGTGTCCCCTAACTTGTTATTGAACAATGACGGAACAGCAGCACACTGAAGTGGTCACCTCCCGGTCCCCCCACCCCCCCCCTCCACATGGCTGGGGACAGTTCAGAGTACTGCCATTCCTTCTCCCAGTCGTGGTGCTTCTTTGTACAATATCACAGGAGATTAATGTGTCCCCTTGCAGGCAGGGGTGTAGAGATGAGTTGTGGACAATGGTGTAGAGATGAGTTGTGGACAAGGGTGTAGAGATGAGTTGTGGACAAGGGTGTAAAGCTGAGTTGTGGACAAGGGTGCAGAAGTGAGTTGTGGACAGAGGTGCAGAATTGAGTTGTGGGTGGGGTGCAGAGGTGAGTTGTGGACAGAGGTGCGGAATTGAGTTGTGGGTGGGAGTGCAGAGGTGAGTTGTGGACAGAGGTGCGGAATTGAGTTGTGGGTGGGGGTGCAAAGATGAGTTGTGGACAGAGGTGCAGAATTGAGTTGTGGGTGGGGGTGCAGAGGTGAGTTGTGGACAGAGATGAGTTGTGGACAAGGATGCAGAAGTGAGTTGTGGACAGAGGTGCAGAATTGAGTTGTGGGTGGGGTGCAGAGGTGAGTTGTGGACAGAGGTGTGGAATTGAGTTGTGGGTGGGAGTGCAGAGGTGAGTTGTGGACAGAGGTGCAGAACTGAGTTGTGGGTGGGGGTGCAAAGGTGAGTTGTGGACAGAGGTGCAGAATTGAGTTGTGGGTGGGGGTGCAAAGGTGAGTTGTGGACAAGGATGCAGAGGTGAGTTGTGGACAGAGGTGTAGAATTGAGTTGTGGGTGGGGGTGCAGAGGTGAGTTGTGGACAGAGGTGCAGAATTGAGTTGTGGGTGGTTTGCAGAGGTGAGTTGTGGACAGAGGTGCAGAATTGAGTTGTGGGTGGTTTGCAGAGGTGAGTTGTGGACAGAGGTGCAGAATTGAGTTGTGGGTGGGGGTGCAGAGGTGAGTTGTAGGCAGGGGGTGCTGAAGTGAGTGGTAGGTGATGGGTGCAGAAGTGCACTGCAGGTGTAGAGATGAGTTGTGGACAAGGGTGCCGAAGTGAGTTGTGGACAAGGGTGCAGAAGTGCGTTGTGGAAAAGGGTGTAGAAGTGAGTTGTGGCCAGGGGTGCAGAGGTGAGCTTTGGACAGCAGTGAACAGGTAAGCCTAGGACAGGGGCAGAGGTGACGAGAGGTTAACAATGCACCTTTAAGACCCACCCACTGTTAGTGCAATTTGACCACACCCACCCTTAGACACGGCACTCAATGTCCACATCGGTGAAGGGGGAGGTGAGTTTCTGAAGCTATTTTCTGTCAAAAAAAACCCTGGCAAGAAAAAAATTAGGTACTGGGCTGGCTGCATGGGATCTGACAGCTCAGCATGCCCAGAGGCTAGTACAGCAGGGGTTGATGTGGGGTGGGGACAGTGTACGGGACTAGTTCACCTAGCTAACTAGCACTTTAACTGATTATCTGGAGTTCCACTTTAGTAACAGTTTTTATTGCAGTCCCTTTTTCTGGCTGCTAAGCCCGAGCGCTGGGGAATTTTATTTCATGTATTTAATATGAATCGCCCTTCCCACACGCACCTCGCTTGCTAGTTAGAAATTGACTGAGCCGCCTTGCTCTTCTATCTTACTGAAAACTCGCTCAACGGTTGAATTCCGCGTTAAGTGTTTCTATAAAACCCCAGTTCTGTCTATTACACGAATCAGTGACTCATAGTGACTTTTTTTCTGTTCTGTAATAGAGAGATACTTGGCCTGCGTGTCAGTTCTGATAAATGTCAAGGTTTCAAGGTATTCAAAGGAGCGTCAGTATACAAAAGGCAGATTATTGCTCCTCTGTAAAGACAGAGGCTGTGGGTGCTGCAAAAAGCCGGCAGGTCCCTTGGATTTATGAAGATCTTGTTTACACAGAGACCATCCCATGGTCAGTACTGTGCGAAGAGTGCTTCACTAAGTATATGGGACATGCAGTGTATATACACTATACATAGCCAACGTTTCAGAATACCTGGCCATCATACCTACTATACGGTATGTGGACAATTTTCTAAATGATTGAGTTCAGGAGTTTCCAGTGAAAGGTACTATGAGTGCTACACCATGCAAAGACTTCGTAGACAATTGTTTTCTTCCAACATTTTTGTAACAATTTGGGGAAGATCCATTTCTGTTCCAGCATGGCTGCAACCCTTGCACAAAGCCACCTCCATAAAGACATGGTCTGATGAGTTTGGTGCGGAGGAACTTAAGTGTCTTGACCTCAACCCTACTGAACACCTTTGGAATAGACAATTCGAGTAAGGTCTTCTCCTCATCCAACATCAGTACCTGACCTCACAAATGCTCTTTTGGCTGATTGGGCACTAAATTCCCACAGACACCCTCCAAAATCTTTTGGAAAGTCTTCAAAGCCATTATAGTCTCGAAGGGGGGCAACCCCATATTAAACTCTATAATTTTGGAATGGAATGTCCAACAAGCTCATATAGGCAGGGCAGGACTTACCATTGGGCTTGACTGGGCTCAAGCCCATGGGCCCCGCCCAATAGGGGGCCCCGTCGAGATACATAGCCGAGTGTACTCTGTTCAGCTCCGCTCACAGTCACGTCCAGTCCCGAACCGTGATGGACATGGGGACTGAGCGTGACTGTGAGCCGAGCTGAGTACACTACTCTCGGCTCTGCTTGGGACTGTGAGAGGACCCGAGAGCCGCCGAGATACACAGGACTCTGTATCTCAGCGGCGCCATTTTTAAACTTCAAGACTGCAATGACAAGGCTGCAAATGACACTGACAAGGCTGCAGATGGATGCTGATTAGGCTGCATTGATGGGCATTTAAATGTAAGTTTTTCTACTTAAACTTCCCTCCTAAAAGTTTTTTTCCTTAAAATTCCCTCCTAAACTTGGGGTGCGTGTTATACGCCGGCGCGTGTTATACGCCAATAACTACGATAATGTATAGAAGGTAGGGCCCGAAAGTGACTCAAGCCCAGGGGCCCCCACCAAGTCCTGCCCTGCATATAGGTGTGATGATATGGGGTCCACAGATTTTTCGTTATATATATATTGATTATTAAAGCTTCAGGAAAAAGAAAAACCCTCCTTTGAAGTGACCCCCCCCCCCCCCCCCCCGCCAGACTGAAAAGGATTGATGCTTGTTTATGCCTAGGGTACTAATTACATTAACTTTTTCTTAACCCATCCCCCATTTCCAACTTGAGTGTTGTCCTTTGGCACCCTCAGGGACAATGCAGGGCAGTTAGCCCTGTACAGACATACCCCACTTTTTAGTACACAATGGGGTTTATTTACTAAAGCTGGAAAGTGCAAAATCAGGCTCACTTCTGCATAGAAACCAATGAGTTTCTAACCCTAGTTTGTCCAATTAAGCTTTGGTAATAAAACCTGGAAAATCAGAATGCAGAAGTGAGCCTGATTTTTCACTTTCCAGCTTTAGTAAATAAACCCCATTGTGTACTTAAAAGTGGGGTATGCCTGTATTGTACCTGATGACATCAGAGTGCCTTAGAGGCTGCAGGGCTGGTTACATGGAGGTAGCCTGTGTGAGCAAGGGATGTAGTAAGTAAAAGTCGTTTTTACTGGTATCCTTGTTATAAGTGAGCATGTAATACTTGCGGAGCCCCGCTGTAATGGAGAATTTTCATTTTCCCAGCAGTTTTTAATTGGTTAACTGAATGTCCTTAATCTTAAATAAGGTAAACCATAACCCAATCACTACAGTCCAAACTATGGCATGTGGGCCACATCTGGTCCACTACAAGATTTTATCTGGCCCGCATCTAGGGTCACTGGTATATCCGCATACGTGCACAAATTTAGGATTAAGGTCTCTGGGACTCTGATGTAAGGCGGGGTTATGATGGAGACCCTGATATAAGGAGGACAGTAATGGGGACCCTGATGTAAGGGGGTAATATGATGAAGACCCTGATATAAGGGGGGGCTATAATGGGGACCCTGATGTAAGTGGGGAATATGATGTAAGGGGGAGCTCTGATGGGGACCCTGATGTAACGGGGACTGTGATATCAGGGGGATTTGAGATGGAAACCCTGATGTAAGGGGAAAATGTATGTAAGGGAGACTCCATTAGGGACCCAAATGTAATGGGGGCTCTAATGAGGACCCTGATGTAAGGGGTACTCTGATATAAAGGGTATTCTGATGTAAAGGGGACTCTGATGTAAGGGGGACTCAAATGGGGACCTTAATGTAAGGGGGATTCTGATGGGGACCCTGATGTAAGGGGGAACAGAAACGAGGACCCTGATGCGGGGGGGGGGGGGGGGGGGCTCTGAAGTAAGAGTGGACTCTGATGGAAACCCTGATGTAATGCCGCATACACACGATCTGACTTTTTCGACGGACTAAGTCCATTCGAAAGTCCGTTTGTTTTGAACATGATGACGTAAAAGAGGACTAAACAAGGAAGTTCAATAGCCAGTAGCCAGTAGCTGCCCTTGCATCGTATTTGGTCCGTCGGACTAGCACACAGACCAATGGTTTTCCTGATTTTTAGTCCGTCGGACTTTAGCCCGTCGGATATATTTGAGACATGTTTTATTTCTAGGTCCATCAGACTTTTGGGGGAAAAAAGTCCGCTGGAGCCCACGCACGATCGAATTGTCTGACGGATTCCTGTCTGCCGGACCAAGTCTGCCGGAAAGTCTGATTGTGTGTACGAGGCATTAGGGGTACTCTGATGTAAGGGGGGACTCCAATGGGGACCCTGATGTAAGGGGCAACATAAAGAGGACCCTGATGTAGGGGGGCTCTGAATTAGGAGGGGACGCTGATGAAATCCCTTATGTAAGGGGTACTCTGATGTAAGGGGAAACATAAACGAGGACCCTGATGTTGGGCGGGTGCTCTGAAGTAGGAGGGGACTCTGATGGAAACCCTGATGTAAGGGGTACTCTGTTGTAAGGGGGACTCCGATGGGAACCCTGATGTAAGGTGGGAACATCAATGAAGACCCTGATGTAAGGGGGACTCTGCTGTAAGGGGTTCTCTGATACAAGTGGGACTCTGATGGGGACCCTGATGTAAGGAGGGGGGACACTAATGAGGATCTTGATGTAAGGGGAACTCCTTCATTGTCAACCTGTCTTATATTTTGTCATAGACTGCACAGGTATAGTCTGCCAAGCATCCAAGCAAGTGCAGTAAACGCCAATTATTATTATTATATATTTTTTTATATATTTTTGGATAAAGTACAGGAGTGTTGGACCCTTTGTTGTGTTTTTTTTTATCACTGTCTGTGTCACCACTGTGGAGATCCACCCTCTCTACTTGCCCTGGTGACCATAGTCAACATCCCTCAGTGAAGTTCACATTGGCAGGCAGTGGCTACAAAGAGACTACTGAAGATCAGCAACGCTGATATACAAGCAAGAATTGAGAAAAAAAAAAAAACGGACAAAAGTATCTCATTTAGCTCTGGTTCACATTGGTACGATTAGACATGCGATTTGACATGCCAAATCAGCGGCAATTGCTGGCAATGGCACGTCCTAATAGGTGCGACGCTGCATTTACGGCACCGCAACGATTTCAAAAAGTTGTTTCTGTATGACTGTTTGCGATTTCGGGCTGCGATTTCCATTGACATCTGTGCAGAAACCCGCACAGATGTCGCTGAAATCGCAGCTGAAATCGGGAGTGACACCTGGGAGTGAAATCGTGCGAGTTCAGCTGATGCTTCATTCCCGCAGCTCAGCGTGAACCTGGGCTTAGGGGGAAAAAAAGACATCTGTTTATGAGACACGGTACATTAACTAACTACATGTCATTTTGTTAGGGTTTACATTTCCATTAAGCTCCTCTTAAAGTCTAGTTCATGTTTTTGGTGCTCAGAGAAGACGCAATGTTTAATTTGGACGGGTCTGTATATCCCGACATACATTACATACACATTCTAGCAGTACTTCTGGCTGGGGAACATTTTTTTACATATCGCCCCAGGTCTGTCTATAGGTTTTATCTCTTCCTGTTCAGCAAAAAAAAATTTGTGTTGTAGTCTTCATATATATGTGAGCCTCAACTGTGCCACACGCTCCGCGCTGATCCGTTCCCCGGGACGCGCATGCACGCAGCAGCAGAGATTGCAATAGCTCCCTGATTTCGAGAGACTGTCCCTGATTTCGAGGGACTGTCCATAATTCCGAGGGACTGTCCCTGATTTGCAGCAATGTCCCTCTGTCCCTCATTCCTCCTCATTTGTCCCTCTTTTGGTCTGATCTATATAGTTGTATATAAAATGCACTTTTTATCTATTAAAAAGTGTTTCCCAGCGCCAAACCTTTCATCTGATTTCTAAATTGCTGCATTTGTAAAATTGCAAAAGCCAATATTAAGGAATAGTGGAATAAAAAAAATAATAATAATAACACTTGTGGGTTTAACAAATTTTGTTATATTGTATAATTCTCCTTTAAGGGGACGTGGCAGGGGGTGTGTCCTATGCCTGCATACTTTTGCTGATAGGTGTCCCTCATTCCCATCTCAAAAAGTTGGGAGGTGTGCATTAATGACCAAAATAAAATAATGTTACCTAGACAGAAACTGTAAAATTAAGAATACATGTCAATATATTAGGCCAGGTACACATGGGTGGCCTGGGAGGTGGTAAAAACAGGTGGATTTTTTTTTTTTTTATGTTTTTATTTATTTTTTTACCACTCTCTTCAATGTTACATGACAGCGGCTCAGGTCTGTTTACATTGTCTTGGCCCTGGCAGGATGTCAGAAAAAGTCCTGCCAGCAGCTTCTTTGGAGCGCATTAGGAGCAGTGAACTCACCGCTGCTAAAGCGCCCCTGCCCATTGAAAACAATGGGGCAGCGCTGCTATACTGCTGGCAAAGCGCCGCTAAATCCGATGCTTTGCAGGTGGATTTAACCCCTTATCGGCCGCTAGTGGAGTTAAAACCGCCCCGCTAGCAGCCAAATAGCACTGCTAAGACGAGGGTAAAGCGGTGCTAAAAATTGCGCTGCTTTACCGCTGATGCCCGAGGTAGCTCAGTGTGAAAGGGGTCTTACATCAGTGTTCCACTTTACACTCCATACATCGGAGTTCTCAGTGTTCTCCCTTAAATCAGGGTTTCCAGAGCATCCCTTATGTCAATGTCCCCAGAGTTCTTCCTTACATCAGAATCTACAGTGCAAGTGGCTCCCGATGTAAAAGGGGGACTCTGTGGATCCCGATGTAAAAGTGGGACTCTGTGGATCCTGATGTAAAAGTGGGACTCTGTGGATCCCGATGTAAAAGGGGGATTCTGTTGATCCTGATGTAAAAGGAGGACTCTGTGGATCCCGATGTAAAAGGGGGACTCTGTGGATCCCGATGTAAAAGGAGGACTTTGTGTATCCTGATGTAAAAGGGGGACTCTGTGGATCCCGATGTAAAAGGGTGACTCTGTGGATCCCGATGTAAAAGGGGGACTCTGTGGACTCTGATGTAAAGGGGGACTCTTGTGATTAACTTCATATGATTAGAAATTTTATTTAATCGCAAAGTATCTATCTATAGTTTATACTATTAAAAAAATTGCTGTGCGTGGCTAAAGTGTAATGGTGGAAACCCTAGGTCCGGTGCGTCCTGGTTCACCGTTTTCAGGTCCGATTACAGCCCGATTTTTGTCTGAATTCAGACCTGAAATAGACCAAAGACATACAGAACTCCTGTGCAAATTCGCATCGGAAGCGGCTTCATAGAGAGCCAGCCCCAATCTCCTGCTATTGGGAATTGGATGTGGTGAGCCCAGTGTGAATAGTGTGAAAATATTGTTTATTTTGTTTATATTTTACCTTCCCTGGTTCTCATTAGCCATGTGCGAACCGTATAATTATGAATCAAAATTCAGACGAAATTTACATTATTCAGAGATTCGGATGTACACACATCTCCGGATCACAATATTAATGAGTTTCAACAAGTCCAGAATCATTATTATTATTGTTATTATTATTATTATTATTATACAGGATTTATATAGCACCAACAGTTTACACAGTGCTTTATAATATAAGGGCTGACAGTAAAATTACAATACAGTTCCATACAAAAGGAATGGGAGGGCCTTGCTCATGGAGCTTACAATCTAAGGCAGTGATGGTGAACCTTGGCACTCCAGATGTTTTGGAACTACATTTCCCATGATGCTCAACTGCACTGCAGAGTGCATGAACATCATGGGAAATGTAGTTCCAAAACATCTGGAGTGCCAAGGTTCGCCATCACTGATCTAAGGGGAGGGGGAGGTGGTACAAAAGGTAATAGCTGCAGGTGATGATCTGATGGAGGTGACTCAAGTATGGCTTTTTGGGGGAAGGTGTGGTAGGCTTCCCTGAATAAATGAGTTTTGAAGGAAATTATAAGGAAATGGCATGATGTGATAGTTAATAATAATAATAAATAATATATTATTATTAATAATAATAATAATAATAATAATAATAATTAATATATTATTATTATTATTATTATTATTATTATTAATAATAATAATAATAATAATAATAATAGTAACTAGAAAAGCTACAATTTCTGGAGAAATTGTGTGAAGTGTTCTTGCCTCCACCTACTGGAGTGGGCGGAGTAACTGTTGTGTGGTTGGAGTGGCTGGCGTAACTCTGAAAAGTGTTAAAAAGCATAATATTTTAAAAAGTATAAATAGTAGTAAAAAAGTTGAAGAAGTCCCATCATTAGCTGAAAGAGTTGAACATTTTTTTTTATTTTAATTTTTTTTTTTAAATGTTTTTTTTTCAAAAATTATTTTTTTTAAATTATTTTTTTCAAAAAAAATGTTATTTTTCTTTTTCAAAAAAGATTTTTATTCTTAAAAAAAATAATTTTTTTTCAAAAATGTATTTTTTGCTCAAAATTTATTTTTTCATATTTTGGCTGATCATGGGGGGGTCATAATGTTTTGGCTGATCATGGGGGGGATCATAATGTTTTGGCTGATCATGGAGGGGTCATAATGTTTTGGCTGATCATGGGGGATCATAATGTTTTGGCTGATCATGGGGAATCATAATGTTTTGGCTGATCATTTACTAAAACTGGAGAGTGGAACATCTGGTGCAGCTATTCATTGTAGCCAATCAGCTTCTAACTTCAGCTTATTCAATTAAGCTTTGAAGAAAAAAACCTGGAAGCTGATTGGTTTCTATGCAGAATTGCACCAGATTTTGCACTCTCCAGTTTTAGTAAATCCAACCCCATAACGCAATAAGATGTGTGTATTGATATTGCTCATTCTTTTTTTTTTTAAATAAACTTTCCCCCACAGCTCCTAAAACACATTGGTAATTGAAAGTGGACCCAATCCAAGTTCACTGCGATGCCAGGGTGGTCCCCAGCCAAGGCTCAGAAAGAAGGAGGGTTGGGTGTCAAGCTAGGATTAGGAGGGTTGAATGTCAAACTAGAAACTCAGTCCTATGAAAACCAACATCTGCTACTGAAACAGCATGACAAGTACTGGCAGATGTAGAATCCTAGAAAGTCCTACAACACACATCATTATTTGTATCGGGATAACCATTCCTGAATGTCACCGCTATACCAATTGCATCGGCTTATATTGGCCCTGCAAGATACTCTATTTGAAGGAATGTTATTATGAAACTCTCTAAATGATTTAAATTCCACTGAAAATGTAAACACAAATGCTGTAGCCATTAGTGACCCCACCACCTGTGCTGTTTTGCCCATCAGCTCCTGTCAAAGTTTATTTCTGGTTCGATCAACACTCAACTCTCTCCGCAGCATTTGTTCTCTTGATCTTTGCAAAGTGTTGACTTTATTTGTACAAAGTGGCCTGTTTGCCTTTTCACTTAGCCGTCTGTGAGTAAAAACTATGGCTGGTAATAGGTTTCTGAGGCTGGAAAGCATCAATCCAAAAAAGGGCAAGTCTGGGACACAAAAAACAGCTGTTGGACAAAGGGTTAGGTGTGGTGACACCACCTTTATTTCCAAGTCTATGAGTGGAGTCTTCCAGCTTGGGGCCAATAGTAAAACCCATGGCTGGTAATGGGATTCTGAGACTGGGAAGTGTCACTCCAAAAAAGACCAAGAAGTCATAGATACAGAATACAGCTGTTGGACAAGGGGTGACACACTTTTACTTCCAAGTCTATGAGTGGAGTCTTTCAGCTTGTGGCTAATAGTAAAAGCAATGGCCAGTTGATGGGTTTCTGAGGCTGGAAAGTGTCACTCCAGAAAAAGACCAAGAAGTTTTTGACACAAAAAACAGCCGTTGGACAAGGGGTTAAGTGTGGTGGCACCACCTTTACTTCCAAGTCTATGAGTGGAGTCTTTCCGCTTGTGGCTAATAGTAAAACTAATGGCCAGTTGATGGGTTTCTGAGGCTGGAAAGTGTCACTCCAAAAAAAGACCAAGAAGTTTTTGACACAAAAAACAGCCGTTGGACAAGGGGTTAAGTGTGGTGGCACCACCTTTACTTCCAGGTCTATGAGTGGAGTCTTTCAGCTTGCAGCTAATAATGGTAAACTCTGTAAAGACCAACTCCTTCTGAACCTGTGTCTTCAGCTCTTCCTGTAAGGCTATAATAAAGGAGTCTCATTTATGAGAAGAATCCAAGGTAAGCTGGCCATACACCGATAGAATTAAGGTCAAATGTTTTCATTATTGGAAAATTCATTCGATTTTCTTTAAAATCTTTTTTGGAAAAATCAACTATTAGCGGAGTCAAATCAAATCAATCAGTCTTCCAACTTGGGGCTAATAATCGAAAACTCTTTGAAGGCCAGCTCCTTCTGAACCTGTGTTTTCAGCATCTTCTGCAAGGCCATAATGTACAAGTCTCTCTTATGAGAAGAACCCAAGTCAAGCTGGCCATACACCAATAGAATTGTTTTTGAAACATTAATTTGATTTTTTTTTTGTTGAATCAACCATAGTTCTTTTTTCCAATATGAGGCTACTAATGGAAAACTCTTTGAAGGCCAACTCCTTCTGAACCTGTGTCTTCAGCATTTCCTGCAAGGCCATTCTCTTATGAGAGGAACCCAAGTTAAGCTGGGCACACACCAGTACAATTAAGGTACAAAAAAAATAGTTTTTTAAACAATTATTCAAGTTTTTTTTCAACTATCAACTATTAGTGGAGTCAAATCAAACATCTTCTTGGAGTTTTCTAAATTGAGGATAATAATTGAAAACCTTTTAAAGGCCAACTTCTTCTGCACTTCTTCTGCACTGTCTTCAGTCTTCTGAAAGGCCATAATGAAGGAGTCTCTCTTATGAGAAGAACCCAAGCTAAGCTGGCCATACACCAGTAGAATTAAGGTAAAAAATAGTTTTTAAAACATCCATTTGAGTTTTTTTTTTTATCAAATCAACCATCATTCTTTTTTCCAACTTGGGGCTAATAATGGAAAACTCTTTAAAGGCCAGCTCCTTCTGAACCTGTGTCTTCAGCTCCTCCTGCAAGGCCATAATGAAGGCAGCTCCCTTATGAGAAGAACCAAAGTTAAGCTGGCCATGCACCAGTAGAATTAAGGTAAATACATTTCATTTTTGAAACGTTCATTTTATTTTATTTTTCTTTAGTCAAATCAACCATTGTTCTTTTTTGGCTAAATCAAACATTAGTGGGGTCAAAATCAAACATCTTATTAGAGTCTTCCAACTTGGGGCTAATAATGGAAAACTCTTTGAAGGCCAGCTCCTTCTGCACCTGTGTTTTCAGCATCTTCTGCAAGGCCATAATGTACAAGTCTCTCTTATGAGAAGAACCCAAGTTAAGCTGGCCATACACCAATAGAATTGTTTTTGAAACATTAATTTGATTTTTTTTTGTTGAATCAACCATCGTTCTTTTTTCCAACTTGAGGCTACTAATGGAAAACTCTTTGAAGGCCAACTCCTTCTGAACCTGTGTCTTCAGCATCTCCTGCAAGGCCATTCTCTTATGAGAAGAACCCAAGTTAAGCTGGGCACACACCAGTACAATTAAAGTACAAAAAAAAAAAAAAAAGTTTTTTAAACAATTATTCAAGTTTTTTTTTGTAAAGTCACCCCTCATTCTTTTTTGGTCAAATCAACCATAGTACTGGAGTCGTCCAACTTAGGGCTAATAATGATGAACTCTTTCTTAAACTGTCTTCATCTCCTGCAAGACCATAACATTGTCTCTCTTATGAGAAGAACTGAAGTTAAGCTGGCCATATGTCAGTAGAATTTTTGTCAAAAATTAAAATTTTTGAAATGTTCATTTGAAATCAACAATTGTTTTTCAGCATAAATGATAATAAAATATTAAAGGCACAAGATGGATTTTTTTTCCTGAACAAACACAATTCTAACTGTGAATGCATTTTTTGCTCGGGAGAAATATATTGTAATGGGCATGTGCCAGGCACAAAACAGAAGCTGCTTTACAACTGGGATTTCATTCAAGTAGCAGGTCCGGAGGAAATTTAGAATGACTTTCAAACAAAACCAGTTGACTCAATGATGGCAAGATCCAATGCTCTGACGAACTATTTTTCAGATGTTGGGAACAAAAGTCCGAACGAAATTCTATTGGTGTATGATCAACTTTCTTTGAATATTCTACATTGTGGAAAATTGAATAAGGAACAATGGTGAGAACATCTACGTTCTGGACAATCAGAGAGGTGTATGTGGGCAGTATAAGTTTAAATTTGCCAATAAACATCCGTTTTAATTGTGGCTTGTGTAATACAGACCACAAAAATGACAAATGTTCCAGTACCTAGTGCCGAGGGAGTCTGTAAAAGCAGATAAGAACCATAGAATGGGTGTAGCTTGTCCCACTACCTGATTGACTTTGAACATTTTATCTAGCTAAGAACACTAGCCTATGTCTGCCCATATTGCTTAATAACTGAAGTGATGGGGCTCTTTTTACTGCCTTGAGTGTTTTATAATCTCCAGTAAATGTGGCTGGTGTCCTTTGTGCATGGTGTAGATTAGCACGGATAGCTGGACCTCAAGTGTTATTGTTTGTACAACTACCATGCAATGCTTCCTTCATACCATGGGAAAAGTGTCCAGTCAGTAGGGACAGACAATCTTCCTCACAAAGTTTGGAATTAAAAAAAAAAATCTCAAAACCACAACAAAAGATTCTAATTTGTGAGTACGTGGGCTGAGTAATGAGTATAGCTGCCAATTAAAAAGACAGTCCCTATTTTGGAACCGAATCCCTAAAGTCCTATTTCTTTCTCTGTTGTCCCTCATTTAAGTATGATCTATATAAAAATAATAAATGACCCAAAATGTTAAACTACACTAAACCATCCTTCCAACCTATAAATGTCCGGATGTGGCCCGAGGACCACTTTAGCCTGTAGGAGGAGCATTGATTTGTAAAGGGGTAATAGTAGTGATCCCTCTACTGCAGCATGTCTCCAGCCTCCAATCAAAGCTGTATTGTATTCACATTATTATTATACATGATTTACTATGTATATAGCTCCAACAGTTTACAATATAAAGAGAGACTGGGCCAGTTAATGTTTGGCTGATGGCCCTGAGCGGAGACACTTCACCATTCTGAGACCAGTCAGAGCAGGAACCAGGACCGTTTTTAAGGCAGGGCAAAAGGGGCAGCTGCCCTGGGCCCTGTCATTGTTGTGGGGGCCAAAGCAGCTGCCTCATACTTGCCAACTATCCTGGTTTAAATTCCCTCGTCCCTTGAGGTTTTAGTCCAGTGCTGTGTCCCAATATCTCAGTGTGAAGTGCTGTTACTAATGCTGTCCAGCTCTGCCCTATTGTTGTGTACGGATGACCCTCTGTTTACATGTAAATTACCGGCATTCATTTGTAAATAGCGGCTGCATTCATATGTAAATAGCGGCGACCAGCAGCATTCATTTGTATATCATGCCTCCCTGAGGTCATATACACAGTAGTCTCTAGCAACCAATCAACAAGCAGAAATCATGTGCTGTAACCTCTAGTAACTAATCAGTGAGCCGTAATGTGCTGTGTAACCTCTAGCAACCAGTCAGTGAGCGGTAATGATACACTGTAACCTCTGGCAACCAATTGCAATCGCTGCCTGATCTGATTCAGTAAACTGGATTTGTGTCTAGCTGCTATTTATTTTATGTCTCAGAGCAAGTGAAGAGCAAAACTGCATGGGGGGGGGGCCAAGAAAAGTTTTGCCCAGGGTCCATTCAATATTAAAGATGGCCCTGGCAGGAACCACAGTCAGTGACCTGTCCTGGACAACATATACCTATTTGCTCCCTCTGCAGCCCTTTAGTATTGACTTCCTTTGCGGTTCTGAACTGTCATATGACCAAATGCCAAGTGCCACAAAGAAAGCAGATGCTGGAACCTGTGGAATGGTGTGTGCCAGCAAAGCAGGTTCTTTGGGTTACCATGTCCACTTTCCATGGCATACTTTCTTTGGCCTGCAGAAATCTGTCCTCACCATTAAAGGGCCAATTGGTCAAAGTTTCATGTCCCTCTATGGGGCAATGGGCCCCATCAAGGGTTGCTGTGAGGATAGTTTCTTAGGAATGCCATGGCCTTTTGAAGATCATTTGGAATGGACTACTAACATCATTTACAAGAAGGATTTTAGCTTAGAGGTCAGGAGAGCAAA
The DNA here is from genome assembly GCF_037356315.1 of Lithobates pipiens. Taxonomy (NCBI): domain Eukaryota; kingdom Metazoa; phylum Chordata; class Amphibia; order Anura; family Ranidae; genus Lithobates; species Lithobates pipiens. The sequence continues at coordinate 559,491,001 of NW_027507764.1, read as the reverse complement.
GCCGGGAGATGCTCCTGATGACCTGTCTGTCCGTCAGAAAGATTAACCTTGTGTGGACATGAAACATACACAGGATCCACTCCTAACAGGGCCCAGAGAATTAGACATGGAGCAATTGTACAAACAACCCATTGCTCAGGAACAGCTGCCGCACCCGTCACTATTGCCAAGTGTCACTTGTAAGTAATCCCCAGACATTAGAGTGCGACTTCGACTTTCCTCACTTTTCAGACAAAGTGTGATACTGTGATCTACCGCAGAGCCTTCCCAAAACAGAAGATATCTTCATGTCATCGCTTCCATCACAAATCCAGAGGAAGAGGGATTTATTCTTCATTCAGGGATAGTCCTGGAGGCTTAGAATTATCCCTATAGATAATACTTAAAGTATAACTACAGGCAAAACGTTTTTTTTTAGTTTTGGATAGAGTGGAGAGGGATCAGAACACCTGTCAGGTTTTTATTGCTGTCTGCGCCCCCATTAGGGAGACTCTATTTTATTTATGTTTACATTCATCACCAGAAGTGAAAGAAAATTCCCAAATTTGGGTTGCCCCTAGAAAAGTAATAAAGGGAAAATCTTCTAATGGTGACACTAGATCTGGTGACAACCAGCGATTCCCTCACTTGGAGGTATTTCTTCTCAATTTCGGTTGCAGCTAATGGACCAGACATGTTTAGCCTTTTGTTCTACTTTAACCACTTCCCGCCCGGCCTATAGCAGAATGATGGACGGGTGGGGGCTTTATTGTTCTGAATGGGCGTCATATGACATCCTTCAGAACAGGCCACTCGTGCGCACCCCTGGGGCCGCACAGTGTGACGATTGGTGGTGCAGTGCGTCCCTCGGACACACTGCATCACCGATCACGGTAAAGAGCCTATGACGTAGACTCTTTACCATGTGATCAGCTGTGTCCAATCACAGTGCATGAGGAGCGGAAAGCCAATAAGCGACTTTCCTCAGTGGGGACATGTGCACTGATAATCAGTGCCCTGATTATCAGTGCAGCCCCATCAGTGATGCCTGTCAGTGCTCATCAGTAATACCTGTCAGTGCCCACCAATGATGCTCACCAGTGATGCCAATCAGTGCCCATCAGTGATGCCAAGCAGTGCCCATTCGTAATGCCTGTCAGTGCCCATCAGTGCACTCTATTATCAGTGCCGCCTATTAGTGCCCATCAGTGCTGCATATCAATGCCACATATCAGTGCCACATCAGTGCTACATACAGGCATACCCCACTTTTAAGTACACAATGGGGTTTATTTACTAAAGCTGGAAAGTGCAAAATCAGGCTCCCTTCCAGTTCCTGGAAGCTCATTGGTTTCTATGCAGAAGTGAGCCTGATTTTGCACTTTCCAGCTTTAGTAAATAAACCCCATTGCGTACTTAAAAGTTGGGTATGCCTGTATAAGTGCCTCCTCATCAGTGCCCCCTCATCAGTGTCGCCTATCAGTGCCCATCAATGCAGCATATCAGTGCCCATCAATGCTGCATTTCAGTGCCCATTAATGCTGCATATTAGTGCCACAATGCTTCACTTCCTGATTCCTTCACCTGTATTTACTACTGTTATGTTTACTGGCGGAAACAGTACCCACTTCATTTAAAGTCCCAGGGTGAATCCTTTGTTGTTTTTCACCTAGAATGGTGGCGGCAGCAGTCGAGACACGATCGATCGATCGGTCTCGGCTGCCGACATCGCTGGACCCCGGGACAGGTGAGTGTCTATTTATTAAAAGCCAGCAGCTGTAATATTTATAGCTGCTGGCTTTTAATATTTTTTTCGCAGGTGGAATCCCTCTTTAAAGGGTATATGACAAAGTGACAACCTAAGAGAGAAGTTGGAAGGCTGGGGCAAAGTGTTGTCCCTCTAGAACAGGAAGTGCCTGAACAAAGACCTTCATGGCAGGATCATCAGTCGTTATAATGAAAGCTTTATATTTAAAAAGATTTTTTAAAAAAATAGTTTTGGATTGCTTTCGTTTTGGTAACTGGGTTCACACTAGTTTAAGCACATGCATGTAGAGTTGTCTGCATTGGCTCTCTAAGCTCTGGATGCATCTGCTTAAGTTTAGTCGCATTGTAAACACTGATGTCTGGAGGAAAGGGCACTCATTGCTGGGCTATAAGTCCACATTACCATTACTGGAGGAGGAGGAGGGGGGGGGGGGGCATAATTTGCTTTAAGCAAACAGCTTTACCAAGTCAAGTACATCCTATTTGCTGACATGCGTTCATAAATGGCCTTATTTAAATATGTCTGGGATTTTTTTTTTCTCTCTCACATTACATAGCCAGGAACAAGACATTCTCGGCTCTGGGAGAGGTTGCTGAAGCATTAAATTCCTCTGCTTTAGATCAATGAGGACATTACAGCTCTGTGGAACATGGACCATGGAGTGGACTAGTGGAGCTTCACTAGGGTTGCCACCTCATCCCTTTAAACCCGAACATATACTAATTACACAGGTTCTGTGACTGATTAAGGTGGTAATTAAACTCACTTGAGGCCTTATCTGCGTTAAATTAGTCTTAGCACCTGTGTAATTCATGTGTTCGGGTTTAAAGGGATGAGGTGGCAACCCTAAGCTTCACCCAAAAGGAGAAGTTCTGCTTTAAGGCCTCCTTCCCCCTCCTCTTTAGGCTGGGTTCACACTATTTCCAGGGGAGGCCTGGTGTGTCCCCATTCACCGGTTCAGGTCTGAATGTTTGGCTGAATTCGGACCTGAAATGGAGCCAAAAATGCACAGGACTCTTCTGCTGTGTGCCACCCCCCGCCCCTCGGAGATATGTGAACGGACTCCATAGAAAGCCCATCACAATCTCCTGCCATGCAAATTGGATGCTGAGAAACCCCCATCCTATTTGCAATAGTGTGAACTAGGGATGCACTGATACCATTTTTTTTACAATGGGTACAAGTACCGATACTTTCTTTTTTTTAGTACTCTCCGATACCAATTACCGATACCTTCCGCAACTGCTTTGTTTTCACTTCAGCTGTCAGCAATGGTACAAAGCACTGAAAAGTTACTTACAAATGAAATAAATTGATTATTTTTTAAAATGTTGCGCTCGTTCAATGTGAAATGTGTAAATATATGTTAATATATATGTGTAAAAATATTCACTAACAAAGCAAACAACATTTTTTTATCGTTTATAAAATAGACGTGAAAAAAAAAAAAAAAAAAAAAAAGGAAAATAATAATTTAATGGAGGAGAATAGGGAGTTAATTAAGGCCCATTAGAGTAAATTAAGGGTTTATAATGGGTTAAACAGAGGAACATTTGTTCATCCCTTGGATCTGCAGATGAAGAAATAGAAAGATTTAAAAAGAAACAATGTTTCTTTTTATTTTAGTGTTTCAGGCTGAGCAATGTTGTTAATAAACATTGCCAGCTGCTTTTTTTTTTTTGGCAGCTCCAATTACTGGACTTCTTTAACACTTCAGCTGCCAACAGGGGAGGCCCACTGACAGCTCAAAGAATCGAGCCTGAAAGTATCGGTTTCAGGTATCGGTGCATTTGCACGAGTACGGATACTTGTGCAAATACTCAGTATCGGCACCGAGTACTAGCACTCGGTTGTACTAGTACAATCCTGGTGTGAACCCAGCCCGAAAAGGCACTTTTTTTTATTTGGAGGGGAGGGGGGAGCAGATACCCGGCTTTGATGTTCCAAGCGGAAGTCCCCCCCCCCCCTGCAGTCTGCTGGGAAAAGTCACAGGTCCCGGAAGACTACGGGACCATTTACAACACGGCTCGTGTTTAGAAGTGTTGAATGCCAGATTTTTTTGCACCCTGAGGTAAGGTAGGAGGCAAGGGCCAACGTAGAGGTGAGTATAGGAGCTCTTCTTCTGTAGTGACCAGAAATTAGGATTTTTGAGACTCCACAGGGTCATTTGATTTATTTAATATCACAGGTACTTATAATATATTTTATATATATATTTGTATATATATTATACAGGGCGCAGGGTGCCACCCCCAATCCTTGTGCCCAGCCCTTATTCTACATGCAGGGCACTGGACACATGTTTTTTTTATTTTTTCTGTAAGCACATGATTAGAGCCTGAGGCTCCAATTGGCTTCAAAAAAGGGTGGTCTCGGGGAGCAGAGTGTGGGGGGGGGGGGGCTGGGGTGCCAGGTATGTGATCTGGCATAGAGTGGCCACCCTGCCACAGTATATCTGCGTGGGGCGGTCTGCAAGCAGTTAATAAACAGACACTCTCTTGTCCCAGGACCCAGCGATGTTCTTACCTGAGCAGCTCTTTCCACCGGTCTTCTGTCCCCGGCTCCGGCATTTCAACTGTGGGCACCCCGGCTGTGCCAGCTTTCAGCTTCACAACCTGGTGCCCACTGCGCATGCACAGATACGCTTTGCTGGCTAACTTAAGTTATTTAAGGATCAAAATAATAACATTTGGGTCAGATGGTTGCTGGGACCCCCTACTACTTTCTGGTAGACCTGCACATAGAAGAAAATTGGGGTAGACAGTATTACCTGAACTATCCACTCTGATTAGTGTTTAATGCTATGTACAGCACTGCAGTAGATGATAGCGCTATAATAATCAATAATGATAATAATAATAAAATTGTTGCATCCACCAATATTTTCTGTTATCTATCCATGAGATTTCAATGTCTTCTCAGATGTCCATTGCTCTGCCCTCCCTGGGCTCCACTCAATCTGCAAAGTTGCATTTCACACGCTGCAATTTATTGCTTCACATGCTGACTTTTTTTATATGCTGCTGTTAAAAAGTTCTAAACTGCTGGAGAGCTACTACAAAAGCCTGGTGACAGCGCGGGCACCAAGCAGATGTCCACCATCACTCACCTATTAATGGTCAGTGATCATTAACACTGATCCAAGCCAGAGGCGGCTCTTTAATTAGGCAAATTAGGCGATTGCCTTAGGCCTCGCCCACAGGAAGGGCCTCGCCATCGAGCGATTGCCTAATTTGTCTCTGAGGTGTTGTGCTGCACTGTCTGCTGCTGTGTGGAGTGTCTCTCAAACGGCGGGGTGAGCGAGCGGCGGGCGCGCTGCACACAGCTGCAGACAGAGTGAGCTCCGCGGCGGTGGATGAGGGGGGTGATAAGAGTATGTCCGACTGTCTAATATGCATGGCTTAGGCTGCCTGTGTGTCCAATAGCAGCAGCGCTGTCCTCCGAGTCCTAGCCCTTCCTTCCCCTAACGGCGGCCCCATTGCATGCCGGGAATTGTAGTTCTCCCACAGAGCACAGGCACATAGACTTTAACATGGCCGTCTGGTGCCTGTGCTCTGCAGAGACTACAACTCCCAGATTGCACTGCAGGGCAGAGCTAGAACATCATGTGTTGCTTCTCCAACTGAGTCCTGCTGCCTTTACCAATTTGTCACCAAGGCGAGGAGCAGGATCATCAGGTACAGTTTATATATAGGTTTTTCATATATATATATATATATATATATATATATATATATATATATATATATATATATGAAAAACCTAACAACAATGCACCCCCACCAAATCTAAGAGTCCAAAGGCCATATTAACTCTGCATTGACAAGACAGTTTTATTTTCACACATTCTAAAAATAACTTTTCATCTGCTTTACTGAGGATGCTTTACAGTGGCTGTGTTTGATGGCATGGTGGCTGCAATTGATGGCACAGTGGCTGGGTTTAATGGCACAGTGGCTGCAATTATTGAGCACAGTGGCTGCGTTTGATGGCACAGTGGCTGCATTTGATGGGCACGGTGGCTGTGTTTGATGGCACAGTGGCTGCGTTTGATGGCACAGTGGCTGAGTTTGATGGGCACAGTGGCTGCGTTTGATGGCACAGTGGCTGCGTTTGATGGGCACAGTGGCTGCGTTTGCTGGCACAGTGGCTGCATTTGATGGCGCAGTGACTGCATTTGATGGGCACAGTGGCTGAGTTTGATGGCACGGTGGCTGCAATTGATGGCACAGTGGCTGCATTTGATGGGCACAGTGGCTGAGTTTGATGACACGGTGGCTGCATTTGATGGGCACGGTGGCTGTGTTTGATGGCACAGTGGCTGCAATTGATGGGCACAGTGGCTGCGTTTGATGGCACAGTGGCGGCGTTTGATGGCACAGTGGCTGCGTTTGATGGCGCAATGACTGCATTTGATGGGTACAGTGGCTGAGTTTGATGGCACGGTGGCTGCAATTGATGGGCACAGTGGCTGAGTTTGATGGCACGGTGGCTGCAATTGATGGGCACAGTGGCTGAGTTTGATGGCACGGTGGCTGCAATTGATGGGCACGGTGGCTGCAATTGATGGGCACAGTGGCTGCATTTGATGGGCACGGTGGCTGTGTTTGATGGCACAGTGGCTGCGTTTGATGGCACAGTGGCTGCATTTGATGGCACAGTGGCTGCGTTTGATGGGCACAGTGGCTACGTTTGATGGCGCAGTGACTGCATTTGATGGGCACAGTGGCTGAGTTTGATGGCACGGTGGCTGCAATTGATGGCGCAGTGGCTGCATTTGATGGGCACGGTGGCTGCATTTGATGGGCACAGTGGCTGAGTTTGATGGCACAGTGGCTGCAATTGATGGGCACAGTGGCTGTGTTTGATGGCACGGTGGCTGCTTTTGTTGGCACGGTGGCTGCGTTTGATGTCGCAGTGGCTGCGTTTGATGGGCACAGTGGCTGCGTTTGATGGGCACAGTGGCTGCGTTTGATGGCACAGTGGCTGTGTTTGATGGCGCAGTGGCTGCAATTGATGGGCACAGTGGCTGCGTTTGAGGGCACAGTGGCTGCGTTTGAGGGCACAGTGGCTGCGTTTGAGGGCACAGTGGCTGCATTTGATGGCACAGTGGCTGCATTTGATGGCGCAGTGGCTGCATTTGATGGGCACAGTGGCTGAGTTTGATGGCATGGTGGTTGCAATTGATGGTGCAGTGGCTGCATTTGATGGGCACAGTGGCTGAGTTTGATGGCACAGTGGCTGCAATTGATGGGCACAGTGGCTGTGTTTGATGGCACGGTGGCTGCTTTTGTTGGCACGGTGGCTGCGTTTGATGTCGCAGTGGCTGCGTTTGATGGGCACAGTGGCTGCGTTTGATGGCACAGTGGATGCGTTTGATGGCACAGTGGCTGTGTTTGATGGCGCAGTGGCTGCATTTGATGGGCACAGTGGCTGCAATTGATGAGCACAGTGGCTGCGTTTGAGGGCACAGTCGCTGCGTTTGAGGGCACAGTGGCTGCGTTTGAGGGCACAGTGGCTGCGTTTGATGGCACAGTGGTTGCGTTTGATGGCACAGTGGCTGCGTTTGATGGCGCAGTGGCTGCATTTGATGGGCACAGTGGCTGAGTTTGATGGGCACAGTGGCTGAGTTTGATGGGCACAGTGGCTGCAATTGATGGGCACAGTGGCTGCGTTTTGGCACAGTGGCTGCGTTTGAGGGCACAGTGGCTGCGTTTGATGACACAGTGGCTGTGTTTGATGACACAGTGGCTGCGATTACTGGCACGGTGGCTGCTTTTGATGGCACAGTGGCTCCTGTATCATTGTCCGCCCACAGTCTCTGACCATTTCCTGTATCATTATCTGCGCACAGTATCTGACCATCTCCTGCATCTTTGTGGCATGATTGTCTGTCAGCACCCTGTCAGTGGCTCCAACTTTTCATACCGTGTTAGCCAGGTAAGAGTTTGCTTGTTATTACCATAATAAAACCGTCTCCTGTATCATTGTCTCTGCAAGTCTCTGACCGTCTCCTGTATCCTTGTCCACACACAGTCTCTGACCGTCTCCTGTATCCTTGTCCACACACAGTCTCTGACCGTCTCCTGTATCATTGTCCACACACAGTCTCTGACCGTCTCCTGTATCATTGTCCACACACAGTCTCTGGCCATCTCCTTATTCATTGTCCACACACAGTCTCTGACCATCTCCTGATTCATTGTCCACACACAGTCTCTGACCATCTCCTGATTCATTGTCCACACACAGTCTCTGACCATCTCCTGTATAATTTTCCGCAGTCTATGACCATCTCCTGCATGATTGTCTGTCAGCACCCTGTCAGTGGCTCCAACGTTTGATACCATGTTAGCCAGGTAAGAGTTTGCTTGTCATTACCATAATAAAACCATCTCCTGTATCATTGTCCACAGTCTCTGACCCTTGCCTGTATCATTGTCTGCACAGTCTCTGACCGTCTCCTGTATAATTGTCTGCATAGACTCTGACCATCTCCTGTATCATTGTCCACACACAGTCTCTGACCATCTCCTGTATCATTGTCCACACACAGTCTCTGACCATCTCCTGTATTATTGCCCGTACACAGTCTCTGACCATCTCTTGTATCATGGATGTGAGGTCGGTGACTGTCCTTTAGCTGGATTGGACTGTCTCTTAGCTGGGCTGTCTCTTATCTGGGACTGTCCCTTAGCTGGATTGGATGGGTCGGACTATGTCTATCAGCTGGGTTGGACTATGACTATATCCCTCAGCTGGGACTGCTCCTTAGCTGGATTGGACTTGTTGCATTAAACAGGTTATGTTTTAGAATATGTTGTAAAATTACTTTTTTTTTTGTTTTATACTTTGTTGACAAATTAATTTCACATTTATGAGACAGCACAAAGGATAATGAGTAGGCAGCTGCACAATTTGATCTATATCTGTGTGCGTGTAACATATATACCCACCCACCCTATGTTTAATGATATTTGATTAAAGAATAATTGGCTAGAGAAATTTATAGAAACGGTGAATTCATAGTTCATAGGAATTAAGTTAATATATGCATTCATACAGTTAATTTTTATCATTTTTATAATATTTTTCCCATTATGGGCGTGAGTGGGGCCTCATGTCTAAGTTTTGCCTAAGGCCTCAGAAAGTCTAGAGCCGCCTCTGATCCAAGCCTGCCAGAGGTCACAGACCACACCGATGATATATATAATGGTCAGTGCCTGGAAATGTCATGCTGTTTACCAAACCGTCACCTAGATGGTGGTGACATCTTACAATGGGTTTTATATAAATATTCAGAGGTAATGTACGTTTTGTTGCCCTAAACCAAGGCAAGGAGGCTTATTTAATAAGATATGTCAATGCTAAAGTGTATCTAAACCCAAAAATGTAATATATTTCACCTTACCAATCTTTAGATGTGGTGGCTGCATTCATTTTATTTTTTTAGGTTTTTTTCCCCTTTATTTTCACCAGGTGGACCTCCCAGTGACACACTTCCTATCTTAATGTGACTCCACTCTAGATGGAAGAGCAATGGAGACAGCCGTATTCTCAGTCTGGAGAGGATATTGTTAGATGGATTAGCAGATTTAGATGAACTTGAACAAATTAAAGGTGAACTGCAGCTAACACTTTTTAGGCAGTTACAGTATATTTTTTTCCTTTTGAGATAAAAGTTTTACATAAATAATTAAGAACTGATCATTGTAAGCACATCTGGTGGTGGTAAATGGTGTGTCTCAATTCTCTTACTGCCATTTTTGCTAGACAGCTTGGTCTACTAAAGCGGGGGTCCCCAACCACCGGGCGTGGCCTCTTTGCAGCCGGGCCGTGAGTGCGGGTGAGTGAGCCGGCAGCGAGATTATATCATCTCTCACCACCCGCAATGCACCATCGCAGTTCTGCCCTCACTGTGCAGCCGCAGAGAGATTACATCATCTCTCACTACTCTACCTCACTCTGGGACCCAGCCAATGCACATGTGCCGAAAAGCTGGGGAGAGACTGACAGAAGCCTCTTTCTCTGCTGTCACTGTTGCCTGCCACCAAATTGCCTTTACATTTAAAAAGTGACAAGTTGCATCTCTTTTTTTTTTTGGTGGCAGGCGATGTGGCAAGTGACTATGCGCATCTGGTGGCAGGTGACATGGTACGTGACAATCCGCATCTGGTGGCAGGCGACAGAGCAAGTGACTATTAGCATTTGGTGACATGGTAAGTGACAATCCGCATCTGGTGGCAGGCAACGGTGGCAAGTGACACACTCAGGTCTCCCACTGATTCTGCATTATGGTGAGTTGAACTATTTAATTCTAGAAATAAGAAATAGAAATAATGTGCTTCAATCACTCTGACGCCATATCAACCATGGTGCCGTGATGATTGAAGCATTAACACCAGACATTGCCCTTACAAATTGAATGAATGAATGAAATACTTGTATAGCGCACAATGCAAACTGAATCGCCTCTAGGCGCTGTGACGAGCTTTGATCATCTGCTAAAATTGCCTGTGAAAAAATGAGGACAGGTGGTAAACCTAGCAGAGACCCTAGGGAATCGCCCTAGCAAACTACTTGCTACGTGGACAGTTGCCAAGGGGCCCAAAATGCCTGAGAGGGATCCGAGAAGAGGAGGATCGGGCTGCTCTGTGCAAACCATTACACAGAGCAGGTAAGTATAATATGTTTGTTATTTTTTTATTATTATTTTTTTTTCTTTTACAATCACTTTAGCCACTTGCCAACCAGCCGCCGTCATCATACAGCGGCAGGTCGGCATGATCCCGCTTCTTTAAGCCGGATAGCAGGGTGCCGATGCTCGTGCCCGACGGTCGGGATGACCGCCGACCGTGAGTGATCACAGGCACGAGAGGCAGAACAGGGACCTGTGTGTGTAAATACACAAATCCCTGTTTTGTTCTGTGAGGAGAGGCAGTTCGTGAGTTTCTAATAGCTACGAACCACAATCTGTCATCCCCTCTAGTCAGTCCCCTCCCCCTTCAGTTAGAACACACAGTCAGGGAACACAGTTAACCCCTTGATCGCCCCCTAGTGTTAACCCCTTCCCTGCCAGTGACATTTATACAGTAATTAGTGCATTTTTATAGCACTGATCGCTGTATAATTGTCAAACGTTCCGAAAATTTGTCAAAAGTGTCCGATGTGTCCGCCATAATGTCGTAGTCATTATAAAAATCACAGATCGCCGCTATTACAAAAAAATAATAATAAAAATGCCATAAATCTATCCCCTATTTTTTAGACACTATAACTTTTATGCAAACCAATCAATATACGCTTATTGTGATTTTTATTACCAAAAATGCGTAGAAGAATACATATCGGCCTAAACTGAGAAAAAAAATTAGCTTTTTTAAAAAAAATTGTGAATATTTATTATAGCAAAAAGTATGAAATATTGTGTTTTTTCCAAAATTGTCGCTAATTTTTTTGTTTATAGCGCAAAAAATAAAAACTGCAGAGATGATCAAATACCACCAAAAGCAAGCTCTATTCGTGGGGGAAAAAAGGACATCAATTTTGTTTGAGTACAACGTCAAAAAACAACCGCACAATCGTCAGTTAAATCAACGCAGTGCCGTATCGCAAAAAATGCTCTGGTCATTGAGCAGCCAAATCTTCCGGGTCTGAAGTGGTTAACACCTCTTAAAAAAATAAAGACAGAATCCCAGCTGACAGGGATCAGTTTTTTACAGACAGGAACACGATTAGATTGGTGAACATTGTGTAGTCTTCATATCACATAAGACTTTAGTTTTAGGTGGTGTTTTATTGTAAATGAGATAACAATGTTCCTGCGTTAGCAGCCACAAATGAAACACAGTTATGCTTCTATATGCCTTTCCTGGTTTTGCTTCCTTCTTCCGAATTCAGAGTTTTCCCATAGTCCACGCGTCTATTACCCTAAGTTCTCACATTTTATCACAGACTGTTAAGTCATTTACAACTGGCAATCAATAAACCCAAAGGCCATCCACACAAGTGACCTGTCACATTTATGGTGGATACTTTGTTGTCAAGTAGACCGTGCCTGCTCCTTGGATCGCCTTTGAAGTCCTGACTCCTGAACTTCTTACCGACCTTAATCATTTGACCAAAAGCTTTTGAACCCTATAAAACAGAGTCCATAGGAAGAGAGGCCTTGATGGGAACTCAGAAATACCTCCCACGTTTCAGGTTCCCAGGGAGGTTTCATTGGGCCCATCGACACTTGGGTGTGCAGGTATGTGTGGCTCTCAAATACAGATACCTAACATATATATATATATATATATGTATATATCTAAAGCCAAGCCTTCTTCCACTTTGGGTAGAGTAGATTAACGTTTTCATCCTCTTTTTATTTACGGCACCCTTTAAAAGTATGCAAAATTCCAAGCCACCCCAGTCTAAAGCCCCGTACACACGATCGGAAATCCAGGCCAGCAAAAGTCCGATGGGAGCTTTTTGGTCGGAAATTCCGACCGTGTGTATGGTCTGGTGAGAGAAAGTGAAAAAACTCTGAACAGCCGCACTCTAAAAAGGATCTATTTTCTCGTGCCTTTTATTGTAGAATAAAAATCACATAACACGATCCACAGCAAAAAGTGATACAGAACAAAATTCTGACGTGTTTCACACTGAAATCAGTGCTTACTCATAGCTAGTGATCATTTGGAATAAGGAACAAATATATACTCTAAAAATTACATCATGTGACCTTGATAGTTATGGCGAAAAACCATAACAGCTTAAAAACTGTGAACGTGAGATCTCTACACATGTTGCCTGTATAATTAATTCCAAAAAACCTGTGATCATTAAGCAAAACCCAAAAATAAAGCCAAACAAGTGAGTGAAAATAGTATTTATCTATGTGCAACTATAAAGTGAAAATATAGGATACATGTGCAATGGGTGTGTATAAATAGTAATATATGTATACGTTTGTTCATAATAAAGTAAAACAAGGCAAAAACGAAATATCCTTCTGCGTTCAATCATTCCAAATGTGTAAATAAAAAAAAAATAAAAAAAATTCCAGAACAAATATAAAGTGAGTGTATATAGATATGTAAAGGAATGTATATAAATATATATATACTGTGACTCTTAATGTTATCATGATAACAAAAATAGAGAAAAGTGTTAATGATATATATATTATTATTATTATACAGGTTTTATATAGCGCCAACAGTTTGCTCAGCGCTTTACAACATTACAGTTACATTACAATTTGGTACAAGAGGAATCAGAGGGCCCTGCTCATTAGAGCTTACAATCTAAAAAGGAAGGGGCAATTGATACAAAAAGGTAATAGCTGTGGGGGGATGAGCTGATGGAGGAAGTAAAACAGTGTTAGTTAGAAGCAGGATAGGCTTCTTTGAAGAGAAGGGTTTTCAGGGATCGTCTAAAGATGGATAGATTAGGGGACAGTCGGACAGATTGGGGTAGGGAGTTCCAAAGGATGGGAGAAGCTCTGGAGAAATCCTGGAGGCGAGCATGGGAGGAGGTGACAAGGGAGCTAGAGAGCAAGAGGTCTTGGGATGACACCGAAGAGAGTGGCTTGGTTGGTATTTTGGGTATATTATATATATATATATATATATATATATATATATATATATATTATATAATTCTATATATATATTGAAGATCAAAACAAAAATCAAAACATTTTTTGTAAAAAAGAACAAATATGATTGTTCTAATGAGTGACAAAAAAGAACACAAATTAATATGTAGAAAGTTATAGAAAGTGTATATAGATAAATGTATATTGAAAAGAATCTAAAAGTATGTGTGTAAACACACGGTAAATCTATCAATGTTCGTGATATCATGCTGTCACAGAAAGACAATGAAGATGTCGGGATTCCTGCATCTAGGCATACATGTATGTGATGATACAATATTTAGAGAGGCTCAAAATATATGTTAAACTAAAGAGGGACCAGCTCATTGGGACAATCCGATTGGGATAACAATCTTATCTGTCCCTTTAATCAAAATGATATACTTCATTGCAGGCTCCTTCAGACTTTTGCTGGCGGAATTTCCACCAGCAAAAGATTGAGAGCAGTCTCTCTATTTTTCAGATGGAAAAAGCTCCGATCGGAAATTCCGATCATCTGTAGCAATTCCTGGCGTGCAAAATTCCTGCGCATGCTCGGAAACATTTTGACGCATTGGGAAACACTGAATTTAATTTTCTCGGCTCGTCGTAGTGTTGTACATCACCGCGTTCTTGATGGTCGAAAGTTCAGAGAACTTTTGTGTGACCGTGTGTATGCAAGTAAAGCTTGAGCGGAATTCCATCGGAAAAACCATCCAAGATTTTTCAGACGAAAACTCAGATCATGTGTACGCGGCATAAGATGTAGAAAACATAAATGTTACTTATCAATGGGAAACCTGAGCCTGGGATGATGCACAAATTACAAAAGTGACATATTTAAACAAATCTGAAATAACAAATCAAAATTTGGGATGAAATTCTAATTTAAACAGTTTTCTAATTGAATTTGGATTTCCGAAGAGAATAAACGTGTGTCCTGATGAAGCAGACCAGCGAAACACGTTGACACACAGGGGATCACTCATCTGATATGGTGTAACAATTCTCTTCCATAGTGTTTTGTCCATTGTCTACATTTCACACATATGTAAATACATGTTTTTAAGCTCTGTGTTTTTGCTTTTAGCAAATCCTTTTTTATTGCATTGCACAAATAAAGTATATCCTTTTATATACTGTATGTGGTCTAAATTGCTTTTAAATTCCAAACCTTTAAGATTCTGAAGAGAATAAAATAGAATAGAAAATACAAGGAATAGAACAGAAAAGAATAGAATAAAATAGAAAAGAATAGAATATAAAATAAAAGAATAGATTATAATAGAGTAAAACAGAACATAATACAAAATAAAAGAATAGAAAAAAAATTGAATAGAATAAAAGGGATGGAATAAAAAAAAGGACAGAAGAAAATAAAATAGAAAATAAAGGAATAGAATAGATTCAAAAATGGAATAGAATAAAATAGAAAGAATATAACCATCTTCTGAAATTCACATTTCAAATAGAATAAATTTAAATTGCATAGAAAAGAATAGAATAGAAAATAAAACAAGATAGCCATTTCACAAAATTTGAATGAAATACATTCAAATAAGAGAATAGAATTGACTAGAATAGAAAAGAAAAGAATAGAATAGAAAATAACCATCTTCCGAAATTTGAAGCCATTGAAGCCATTGGGAAGCCCCTGTGCCTCAGAGGAGGGAGGGGTCACCTGGGTACATCTCCATGTGGACCCAGTATCAGCTGCAAGGATGCGTCAGACGTCCTATGGAGGAAGATCCGTGGTGGGCTTTTTTTTTTCAGTCCATCAGCGGAGCCATAGAAGAAGATGAATGGACTTTTGGTGGGACATTTTTATTTTTTAATTTTTTAATAAAGGACTTATCCCAAGGTGTATGTTGTGTTTATTTTTAACATTTTGACATTTTTTTTTGTGAAATGATACAGGTACAATGTACAATGTTACAAATGGGGGGCAGGATCTGGGGTTCCCCTTGTAAAAGGGGGCTTCCAAATTCTGATAAGCCCCCACCCGCAGACCCCCACAACCACCGGGCAAGGTTTGTGCGGATGAGGTCCTTTTCCCCATCAACATGGGGATAAGATGCTTTGGGGGGCTACCCCAAAGCACCCTCCCCATGTTGAGGGCATGTGGCCTGGTAGAGTTCAGGAGGGGGGCGCTCTCTCGTCCCCCCCTCTTTTCCTGCGGCCTGCCAGGTTGCGTGCTCGGATAAGGGTCTGGTATGGATTTTGATGGGGACTCCAAGCCATTTATAAAAAAAAGTGGCGCAGGGTTCCCCTTAATATCCATACCAGACCTGAAGGGCCTGGTATGGAATTTGGGGAGACCCCCCCCCCCACGCAATTTTTTTTAGTTTTGGTCTGGGGTTCCCCTTAATATTCATACCAGACCCAGGAGGCCTGGTAATGGACTGGGGGGGGGGGAATCCCATGACATTTTTATCCAATGACTTTTATCTGTATTGCTGGGACCCGACAGTTCATTATAGCTGTGAGTAGTTTTAAATGACCTTTTTTCCTTTAGAAATGTCATTTTGTGCAGGGACAGTTCTAAACACTGGAAAAATGCGCCACTTTAAAAGCATACTATAAACACCACCCAGGTATGAAATATAAAGGAATATTTCACTTTTATTGTTTCACTTTAAGCATTATTAAAATCACTGCTCCCGGAAAAAAACTGCAGTTTTTAAAACCTTTTTTTGCATTGATACATGTCCCCTGGGGCAGGACCCGGATCCCCATTTTTTATGACAATAACTTGCATATTAACCCTTCAAATTAGCACTTTTGTGTAAGTCTATACTCCCATGCAAGGGTCCCACTGTAAGGTAACTCCAGCGTTAATTCAGCAATCACATCTTCTAATGTGTGGTCTCAAAGAAGACCTTGACACCCAACCTCTTCCTGTATTTAATGTATCATTCCATGAAATAGGAAGTGGCTCATACAAGAGGAGGCACACCACATCATAAAACACTAACTATTTAGGCTCTTGCCTCCACCCCATCACATTAGAGACCCCCCTCCACTCTTCAAATTGGAGATCTCACATCAGAGGACCCCCATTGCATCATAGGTCCCACATCATCTCAGAGGTACCCTCTTTACATCAAATCCCCCCATCACAGCAGAGTCTTCCCATCACAGATCCTTCAAGTCAAATAATACCCTATTTACACAGCCCCTCATCACAGAGTTCCGAATCACACAGCCCCCCTCAATCACACTGCTCCCATCACAGCGCTTCTCAATCACTAAAATATACTAAATGAATAATAATAATAACAATAATAGTAATAAAAACTTTTTATTATTATTAGTACTATTATTTACTATTAATTTGTTCCATTCCATTTGTTTAGATGCGGCATTCATTATTTCAGATAATTTGTAACTTTGGATGAATTCTTATTCTTTATGTTCACTAACATCCAAATTTGAAAGGCAATTCCAATACCTATAATTTAATAGTTAGTTATTATTTAGTTATTCTTTCTAGTTCACAAACTTTTAAATTGACGAATTTTCAAATTGACGTATTTATAAATTTACAAATTTACGAATTTACGAATTTTTCGAATTTACAAATTCACAAATTTACGAATTGCGATCACAACGAATGACCCGAAAAATGTAAAAAAAAAAAAGAAAGAAAACGAATGAAAAGAAAACTAAAACAAATTTTTTTTCCCACAGTACACATGCCTACTCATGGCATCGTTGACCTCATATTGCCACATGGCTATATTATTTATTTACTAAATAAAGAAAAATAAATGCGATCAGAATATGTGAATCAATTCAAATAAATGATGACGTGACAGCAGCACTCATAACATTGTACAAAGCAACATCCAAAAAGATATATAAAAAAGTGTTGCACTGTCTTTAAAAAAAACTGACATATAATCGATTAAAGTGAATATACCAATAAATTGTGACACCAAACTCTATGAATTATTAAGGTGCAAAAGTCCATTAAATTAGCTAATGCCTCACAGAAAACGTCTATTCATACGAAACGTACGTCGGCAGGGCAGGAATAGCGGTGACGTCACTCTCGTGAAAGTGATAGGATGATTTATATTTCTAATGTCTGTGATCACTTATTTGTTGTAAGTAGAATTTTACTAAATTTACAGTTTTTAATTTAGACGCTGCGCAATGTTTTCCTTTTCTTTTATAACCAATGGTCGGATCGGTTTCTGTGCCTACCCTGAGGTTTTATCATCGCCTCGCTTTCACCAGCGGTTCCATATGGATGAATTGCACCTAATATGAGGGGTTACAAAGCTCACAAATGCGGTTATAGACCTTGATAGGTCTTTGGATCGGGTAAGAAGATATTTTTGCCTGATCTATTCAGACACTGGGTGATGCACTGAATTGAATGGACTTTTGCATATTAATAATTCATGGACTTCGGTGTCACAATTTATTGGTATATTCACTTTAATTGATTATATGTCAGTTCTTTCTTTTATATACAGCGCAACACTTTTTTTATATATATTCTTTATTACAGAAATTTATTGAGGGCCAACAATGTACACAGTGCTTTACATATTGTACATTCACACCAGGCCCTGCCCTCAAGGAGCTTACTAGCTAAGGTTCACATCTCACATACAGTATCTCACAAAAGTGAGTACACCCCTCACATTTTTGTAAATATTTTATTATATCTTTTCATGTGACAACACTGAAGAAATGACACTTTACTACAATGTAAAGTAGTGAGTGTGCAGCTTGTATAACAGTGTAAATTTGCTGTCCCCTGAAAATAACTCAACACACATTCATGTCTAAACCACTGGCAGCAAAAGTGAGTACACCCCTAAGTGAAAATGTCCAAATTGGGCCCAATTAGCCATTTTCCCTCCCCGATCTCATGTGACTCATTAGTGTTACAAGGTCTCAGGTGTGAATGGGGAGCAGGTGTGTTAAATGTGGTGTTATTATTCTCACTCTGTCATACTGGTCACTGGAAGTTCAACATGGCATCTCTCTGAGGTTCTGAAAAAAAGAATTGTTATTCTACATAAAGATGGCCTAGGCTATAAGAAAATTGCCAAGACCCTGAAACTGAGCTGCAGCACATGGCCAAGACCATACAGCGGTTTAACAGGACAGGTTTCACTAAGAACAGGCCTCTCCATGGTCAACCAAAGAAGTTGAATGCACCTTCTCAGCTTCATATCCAGAGGTTGTCTTTGGGAAATAGATGTATGAGTGCTGCCAGCATTGCTGCAGAGGTTGAAGGGGTGGGGGGGTCAGCCTGTCAGTGCTCAGACCATATGTCGTACACTGCATCAAATTGGTCTGCAGTGCTGTCGTCCCAGAAGGAAGCCTCTTCTGAAGATGATGCACAAGAAAGTTTTCCGAAGACAAGCAGACTAAGGATATTTATTACTGGAACCATGTCCTGCGGTCTGATGAGACCAAGATAAACTTATTTGGTTCAGATAGTGTCAAGCGTGTGTGGCGGAAACCAGGTGAGAAGTACAAAGACAAGTGTATTTTGCCTACAGTTAAGCATGGTGGTGGGAGTGTCATGGTCTGGGGCTGCATGAGTGCTGCCGGCACTGGGGAGCTACAGATCATTGAGGGAACCATGAATGCCAACATGTACTGTGATATACTGAAGCAGAGCATGATCCCCTCCCTTCAGAGACTGGGCCGCAGGTCAGTATTCTGACATGATAACGACCCCAAACACACCTCCAAGACAAACACTGCCTTGCTAAAGAAGCTGAGGGTAAAGGTGATGGACTGGCCAAACATGTCTCCAGACCTAAACCCTATTGAGCATCTGTGGGGCATTCTCAGACGGTAGGTGGAGGAGCTCAAGGTCTCTAACATCCACCAGCTCCGTGATGTCATCATGGAGGAATGGAAGAGGACTCCAGTGGCAACCTGTGATGCTCTGGTGAACTCCATGTCCAAGAGGGTTAAGGCAGTGCTGGGAAATAATGGTGGCCACACTAACTATTGACAATTTGGGCCCACTTTGGACATTTTCACTTACGGGTGTACTCACTTTTGTTGCCAGCGGTTTAGACATTAATGGCTGTGTGTTGAGTTATTTTAAAGGGACAGAATATTTATACAAGCTGTACACTCACTACTTTACATTGTAGCAAAGTGTGATTTATTCAGTGTTGTCGCATGAAAAGATATAGTAAAATATTTACAAAAATGTGAGGGGTGTACTCACTTTTATGATATACTGTACATTCGCATACTAGGATCAATTTAGACAGGAGCCAATTAACCTACCAGCATGTCATTGAGCTAATATATCCATGTGGCATGTTAAGTCAATTATGTCACATGCATCCCCACCCCTGTGTGTAGATGCAGCTGCAGGGCAGGGAATGGCTCAGCCATAGCTGCCTTCTGAATTTGACTGTACGCAGGCTCCCCACTAATGCTG
Source organism: Lithobates pipiens (assembly GCF_037356315.1). Taxonomy (NCBI): domain Eukaryota; kingdom Metazoa; phylum Chordata; class Amphibia; order Anura; family Ranidae; genus Lithobates; species Lithobates pipiens. The sequence continues at coordinate 559,471,201 of NW_027507764.1, read as the reverse complement.
ACTAGCTTAAGATTGTTCTACAGAATTTTTGCATTGTTCGGTGTATTGCTCTGACCATGTGCACCTTCCATCTTGCTCGTTATTATTTGATCCAAATGGCTGCCTTTGTTGGATTTGGTACAGAGATACACAGGAGGTCCCCAAGTGCCTGGACCAAGATTGAGCTTCTGGCATGTTGTTTTAACTAAAGTCCACTTCACTTACCTCCAAGCTGGTAATACTTCATCCTCGAGCTCCCTTCTCTCTGCTGACATCTTCGCCCAGAATTGGCATCTTTGGCCACCTTAACTTGCTGGAAAGCAAGAATCATTGAATGCAGCTAACTGGAGTCCCATAGTCTGGCACACCTCTACTTCCATGTTCTTTATAGCCAGAAGGAATATTCATTTCTTAGGATGTGTGGATGCTAAATGGTACGATTGGTATCAGCTTTACCTACTTGACCAGTGTCTGGAGGTCACAAGTCAGACTAGCCCCTTCACGAGGCCAAATGACAGCCCCAAACTTTCACAGTATGTGTTGCTGCATGCCCAACAGGTACGTTCGGTCGTTACTTTGATAGCATCTGAAATGCTGCTGATGGATCATTGTAAAAAGAATCCAAGACCAAAAAACATGGTGGACTTCTCATTTTAAATGTTAATTAAGATTTGAGGAAATGATAAAAGCAGTAAAATTGGTAACCTACTTCTAAGCCCTTGTACACACGGTCGGACATTCTGACAACCAAATCCGTTGGATTTTGTCCGACGGATTTTGTCCGAAACTGTTCCATACACACGGTCGGACAAAGTTGTCGGAAAATCCGATTGTACATAACGTGATGACATTATTTCGTTACGACGGGACTACGTTCAGGCTAGTAGCCAATAGCTTTGGTCTAGGAATTTGATCTGAGCATGCGTGGCACTTTGTCCGTCGGAGTAGGCTACACATGATCGGAGTATGTCCGATAGGAGCATTTTGTCGGAAAATTTTACGGACAAGTTGGAAAACTTGGTCCGTTGGATACTCCGACGGAAACAGTCCGATGGAGACCACACACAGTCGGATTATCTGAAAAAACGGTCCGATAGGACACATTCCGTCGGAATCTCCGACCGTGTGTACAAGGGCTTATAAGTTTCATGTCTATGTTATGTCTACCTCTGGATGCTTGGCCTGGATCCACACCCCTTGCTGCAACGCCATGTCACGTTGACTGGTGTTGATGTGGCAATGTAACATTTATGGTTGAATATGTTTTTTATTATTATTATTATTATTAATAATATTTTGTAAGAAGAAGACAGACATAGGAAAATATAGATAACTCTACATCACATAATTGAGGCTCCACATATATCCATAGTGACAAACCAATAATCAAAAAAGTATACAGTAGGCGAGAATTTAGGTCATGTGACTGTCGTGATTGGCCGTCACAGAGGTCACATGTTCGGAAAGCTCCCGATGGCTATTATGCATAGGAAGCTTTCTGGTAACTGCTGGCCACCATGCTGGGAGCATGCTAAGTGTTTTAAACAGGGCCACATATATACAGCCGCATATATATGGGCACTCGGCGTAAAGGCCAGCCCACATGCCGAGAGGCTGCATATTTGCGTTCGGCCAGCGTGAAGAGGTTAAGGTGTAAAACCTTCCATTGCTGCTGCTCCCCCCCCCCCCCCACTCTTTTTCTTACCAACGCCTAATCCGATCCAGCGATGTACAAAACAGCAGTGGCTCCTGCAATTTGTCAGGAGCGGAATAATGAATCCAAATATACCACAAAGTGGTAAACCTATCCCAAGAGTCGGACTCTCTCGCCTGCATTTCCTCCATCAGAATAGTGTCATTCATTATATCAACCCAGCAGGATAGGGGAGGTGAGGATGTTGACGTCCAGAGTCTAGAAATGAGCTGTCTAGAGGCAGAGAGAAAAAAAACGTAAAAGACTCATCTTTTGAGACTTAACAGAGCCTGGTAAAATGGTTAATAATGCAATGGTGGGGGACAGAGAGATAGACTCATCGTAGATCTCATTATGCACCTGAAAAACCGTGGACCAAAATGGTTGGACTAGGTCACAGTCCCACCAGCTATGCAAGTACATACTCTTAGCTCTACAACAACGCCAACAGAGATATGAGGACATAGGAAAAATACGGTGGAGGGAAACCAGTAGAGTTACATTTAAAGTTGAACTCCAGGTAGACAGAAAACACCAATTTAGGCAAGTATATATTCGTTGGGGAGGAACATCAGTTCCCCTGTAATGTTATCACTGCCCCCTTCTCTAGCACCACCATCTTTGATAATGCAAAGCATATGAGGATGTGCTGAGGGACTCGGCCCAGCCTTCATGTCATACATGCTCTGTCTCCACCTATGTGGGAAATTCTTTGCACATGTGCAGTTGTGCCACAGGGCCCTGCTAAAGCCTTCAGGCCCCATATCTGCTCTGTCTTCACCCTTGTGTGGGAAACCCCCTGCTCCCATACCTATTGCGTCTTTGCCAATGCATGAGATAGCCCTTGCAGATGTGCCGAAAGGGCTCTGGCTGAACCCACAACCATGTGGCACATCTGTGCTTGTGCAATATCTGGTGATATGCATTCGAAATTTTCGAAAAATGTTCAAAAATGTAATGCAATATGACAACCTGGAGGTTTTCTCTACCCTGCTGGTGTACAGAATGTCCCCCGGAAATGTAATTTCCTGCTTGTGTGATTGGCTCACTGATTTTTTCAGATGTCTTCACTAAGTAACATTTTTGGCATCCCATGCAACAGTATTTTTATTTTTGTTAGGATAGTTCCAAAGGGTTCACTACTTCTAAAGGGGGGCAGACACTGCAGCTTTCCTCAACAGAAAGCTAAAAGTGCACCAGGTGGTTACAATGAACTTGAGCCTCCCATTCAGGAATTCGTTTGGAAAGGGCTTGGTGGAACAAACAGCTTTTTCTGCAGAACAGAAACCGGTAGGAATCTGCTACAAAGTGTATCAAAATTCCTAAAATATACCTTGATCGTCCAGAGGGGATTGATTTGTTCTCAACAAAAGTGGAGTTACACTTTAAGCAATGACTACTACAAATAGCTTTATATACAGTATCTAACAAAACTGAGTACACCCCTCACATTTTTGTAAATATTTTATTATATTTTTTCATGTGACAACACTGAAGAAATGACACTTGTCTACAATGTAAAGTAGTGAGTGTACAGCTTGTATAACAGTGTAAATATGCTGTCCCCTCAAAATAACTCAACACACAGCCATTAATGTCTAAACCTTTGGCAACAAAAGTGAGTACACCCGTAAGTGAAAATGTCCAAATTGGGCCCAAATTGTCAATATTTAGTGTGGCCACCATTATTTCCCAGCACTGCCTTAACCCTCTTGGAGTTCACCAGAGCTTCACAGATTGCCACTTGAGTCCTCTTCCACTTCTCCATGACGACATCACGGAGCTGGTGAATGTTAGAGACCTTGCGCTCCTCCACCCTCCATTTGAGGATGTCCCACAGATGCTCAATAGGGTTTAGGTCTGGAGACATGCTTGGCCAGTCCATCACATTTACCCTCAGCTTCTTTAGGCAGTGTTCATCTTGGAGGTGTGTTTGGGGTCGTTATCATGTTGGCCCAGTCTTCAAAGGGAGGGGATCATGCTCTGCTTCAGTATGTCACAGTACATGTTGGCATTCATGGTTCCCTCAATGAACTGTAGCTCCCCAGTGCTGGCAGCACTCTAGACCATGACACTCCCACCAACATGCTTGACTGTAGGCAAGACACACTTGTCTTTGTACACACCTGGTTGCTGCTACACACGATTGACACCATCTGAACCAAATAAATTTATCTTGGTCTCATCAGACCACAGGACATGGTTCCAGTAATCCATGTCCTTAGTCTGCTTGTCTTCAGCAAACTGTTTGTGGGCTTTCTTGTGCATCATCTTTAGAAGAGGCTTCCTTCTGGAACAACAGCCATGCAGACCAATTTGATGCAGTGTGCAGCATATGGTCTGAGCACTGACAGGCTGACCCCCCCCACCCCTTAAACCTCTGCGGCAATGCTGGCAGCACTCATACGATTATTTCCCAAAAGACAACCCCTGGATATGACGCTGAGCATGTGCACTCAACTACTTTGGTCGACCATGGCAAGGCCTGTTCTGAGTGGAACCTGTACTGTTAAACCGCTGTATTGACTTGGCCACCTTCCTGCAGCTCAGTTTCAGGGTCTTGGAAATCTTTTTATAGCCTAGACCATCTTTATGTAGAGCAGCAATTATTTTTTTCAGATCCTCAGAGAGTTCTTTGCCATGAGGTGCCATGTTGAACTTTCAGTGACCAGTATGAGAGAGTGAGAGCGATAACACTAAATTTAACACATATTCTCCCCATTCACACCTGAGACCTTGTAACACTAACGAGTCACATGACACCGGGGAGGGAAAATGGCTAATTGGGTCCAATTTGGACATTTTCACGTAGGGGTGTACTCACTTTTGTTGCCAGCGGTTTAGACATTAATGGCTGTGTGTTGAGTTATTTTGAGGGGTCGGCAAATTTACACTGTTATGCAAGCTGTACACTCACTACTTTACATTGTAGCAAAGTGTCATTTCTTCAGTGTTGTCACATGAGAAGATATAATAATATATTTACAAAAATGTGAGGAGTGTACTTACTTTTGTGAGCTACTGTACATTTGTTTTCTGTATATCCTACTTTATAGCAGCAAGGGAAATGAAACATTGCACATGCTGCATATACATATACATTTGTACTTTTCAATTTCTATGATCCAGCTGCATAAGATCTCTTATGACGGAAGATATATCTGATTAGGTGACAGTGACCTTGCAATGTTACAAGGTAAAGAATTTTAACAAAAGAATTACTGGATATTGAGTAGCTTTTGCCGCCCACGCGTTTCACAGGCCTCCTCATTCATTACTTCCTCACATTGATCTGAGAGGCATCTGCTTAAGGAATTTAGGTTGCTTGGTCACAACACACTGAAATATTTCTTGTAATTGGAATAAGTTTCTAAACAACCTTTTCACGTCTTCGATGTTTCTGTCACTTAAAATAGCTAAATTCAGTAAATTCTGTAAATAGTCAAGCAATAGGCAGCATTGCTTCCCTGTTCATCCAGCTGAAATAGAGTTTAACCCATGTTACTCAGCAAATGAACACAATATCCATCTACACAAAAATGGATATTTCAGCTGGGTCGCTTATTTGGCTTCTCCTTTCCAGAGTTATTGACTTTGCCATCATCATTATAATCCTCTCTTTATGGAGCACTAACGTATAACATATTGTATAACAAATGATTTTGGGGAGCAAATTACTATTTCCAAACAAGGGTTCAGAGCCAAGGAGGGTAAGAAGCCCCTGCCTACTGTGAACTAATCGTTTAAAAAAATATTTTTGTCCCCCAGCAGACAAAAGAACTAAAAGCAGGTCAGGCTACACTATTCACCGCCAATCCAAAGCTGTCCCCTGCAGTTCTTCTATTCCACCACAACGGAGACATCTACAGTCTTCCAGTTGAAAAACACCCAGCCGACCTGGAAATCTGAGGACATTATTGGGATTGGAGAACGCCATGGGCCCACTAAACGGTGGAGGGGAGGGCTTTTATCTACCTATTTTTTACATTTTAACTACCCCTTGGAGGGGGGGGGGGCTTTGGTGAAATATCAGGGTTCTACAGGGGCCCCTGATGACTAAATGTAAGCACAACTGAGAGGTAAAAACCAGATTCAACCAACCCTCAGGCAACTATCAAAAAGAAAAGAAAATTGTATTCAACTCACTGAGATAAATGGAAAAAGTTTATTGTTCCAAAAATGTTTTTTAAATGTATATAAAGCATTGGTACCACATCTCACAAACACTCTCCTACTATTAAAACTCAAACATCCACCTGTCTGACAATCTGGCTATACATTGGCCAGTGACCATCATTTCAAGCAACATTGAAATGCATTATTCATAGATTTAAAGTGGCGAAGTGACCCTAAAGAATGGAATGGACGTAGGAGGCTCCAGCTCATAGATTGGATGGTCACATATCTGGATGATCATACATCATGAGTCCACCATTTATGAAGAAAAGTATAGATTAGTTCAAAATCCAAACTTGATGTTAGTGAGTGGAATTGACTCCATGGTAGATGTAGATATGGATGTAGAACAGTTGTGGTGGTCTACAGGGGGCCCCTTGTCAGAGCTCGATGTAGTGTGCACCAACTGGCTACGTTAAGACAACCCAGTTCATGGTAGTACGGTTCATAAATTGCATTGTTCATAAATGTCTTCACCGCTCACCTTGCACTACGAATAAGCCCTTGTACACACAGTCGGACATTCCGACAACAAAATCCGTCGGATTTTGTCCGACGGATTTTGTCCAAAACTTGTCTGGCATACACACGGTCGGACAAAATTGTCGGAAAATCCGATCGTTCGTAACATGATGCCGTTATTTCGTTACGACGGGACTACATTCAGGCTAGTAGCCAATAGCTTTGGTCTAGGAATTTGATCTGAGCATGCGTGGCACTTTGTCCGATTGGAATTCTCTACGCACAATCGGACAAAGTCAGATCGGATCATGTTGTCGGAAAGTTTTATAGCCCAGCTCTAAAACTTTGTCCGTCGGATATTCCGACGGAAACAGTTCGATGGAGCCCACACACAGTCGGATTATCCGACAACACAGTTAGCCCCAAGTGCCGCGGCGAGCATCGGGACCAATCTGATCCCAAGCACCGCTGATTGTGGCCGAGTGCCATAGCAGGTCCCACCTTCTGGAGCCTGCAACGCCTATGATGGACGTCCCACTGGTCCAATGCTGGGACCGCGAGATGTGTGACGTCCATCATAGACGCTGCAGGCTCCAGAAAGCGGGAATTGCAAAGCGACCGCCGCACCACATCCCCGCTCGGTGCTCGGGCTGGCCGTTCTCCTCTCCGCTTCTCCTCCTCCTCTGAGGGCTGGCTGCCTGGCTGCTGTGACACCGCACAGGTAGGTCAGTGTATATAAATGTCAGTGTAGGTAGGTCAGGCAAGTCAGTGTAGGTAGGTCAGTGTATGTAAATGTCAGTGTAGGTAGGTCAGTGTAGGTAGGTCAGCGTATGTAAATGTCAGTGTATGTGTAGGTCAGTGTAGGTAGGTCAGTGTATGTAAATATCAGTGTATGTAGGTCAGGCAGGTCAGTGTAGGCAGGTCACTACCGTCAGTGTAGGTAGGTCAGGCAGGTCAGTGTAGGTAGGTCACTACCGTCAGTGTAGGTAGGTCAGGTAGGTTAGTGTAGGTAGGTCACTACCGTCAGTGTAGGTAGGTCACTACCATCCGTGTAGGTAGGTCAGGTAGGTTAGTGTAGGTAGCTCAGTGTATGTAGGTCACTACCGTCAGTGTAAGTAGATCAGGTAGGTTAGTGTATGTAGGTCAGGTCATGGCCCAGCCAAAAAAACCTGCGTCACGTACAACAACCCCCCCCCCATTGGACTTTGGGCTGAAGCCCCTGGTCCTTTTGCCACCTAGCAACGCCCTTGATGGGGAGATGGGATGAAAACTGACAGTCTGTCTATTTTCATCCGATCCCATCAGATCTGACCCGCTGGACGGATGGCAAATGTATCGCCATACGTCTGTTTTCAGCGGATTTTGTTGGATCGGATGTCTGCTGTCATTCACCCTCCCAATAGAGGACAATGGGTGGCCCGATCGGGTCTACCTAAAAAACAGACAGGCGGACCCGATCAATATAATCTCATGAAAGGGACCTAACCCAATGATCACATTGCTTTGTTTATTAACAACACATTTGATAATAATGTCAGTGTTATTATGGCTAACACATGACTTTATTGATAAACAAAGGGTTAAGGTCCTTGTATAGATTACTATAAAAGGTATTATGTAAGTTAGAATTTTTTAGGGACAAGGACAGGACCAAGATTGTAAGACAAGATCTTCCATAATTCTTCATTTACAGCCCTCAGGCTTCATTTACACTTGCATGTTCAGACTGCTCTTCAGATAGAATTTGACAGGCAGTGAGGAGACATTGTATCGCCTCCTCCCCGCATGCTTTAATCCTCTAAATGCTGGACTACCACATCGCAATTGCATGCATTGTGTGTGGTTGCAGTGCATTCACAGCATGACCCCTTTAACTTGACAGGGGGTATAATTCCTGATGCAGCCATGAAGCAAAGCCTCGCAGTCACGGCACTTGTACATCCCCAACCACTGCCTTTCTGGCTAAAAGTGAAGGGGTTAAGGGGTAGTAAATCCGCAGATTAATCACATGTTTTACTGCCCCCAACTGCTAATGTAAACCCTTTAAAAAAACACTTTATTTTGGGTTTCCGTTTGACTCCAATGCATTGTATTACAATGTCAAAAATTTGGCAACATTTCTAGATTTTTGGAAAAATTTCCATACCCAATAAAAATGTCAGCAAAAGGGCAGGTTGGGAATGTAATCCAGTCCAGGGCAGGGTTGGGAACTCAATCCAGTCAACGGTGGAGTTAAGGAACTCAATCCAGTCAACGGTGGAGTTAAGGAACTCAATCCAGTCAAGGACGGAGTTAGGAACTCAATCCAGCCGAGGGCAGAGGTGGGAACTCAATCCAGTCCAGGTTGAGGTTGGGAACCCAATCCAGTTGAGGGCAGGGGTGGGAACTCAATCCAGTCCAGGACCGGGTTGGGAACCCAATTCAGTTGAGGGCAGAGTTGGAAACTCAATCCAGTCAATTGCGGAGTTGGGAGCTTGATCCAGTAGATGGTAGAGTTGGGAACTTGATCCAGTGGAGGGTGGAATTGGGAACTCAATCCATTTGAGAGCAGAGTTGGGAACACAATACATTTGAGAACAGAGATGAGAACGCAATCTGTTTGAGGGCAGAGTTGTTAACTGAATCCAGTCGAGAGCAGAGTTTAGAACTCAATCCAGCCCAGAGTGGGGTTGGGAACCTAAACCAGTCGAGGGTGGGGTTGGGAACCAAAACCAGTCCAGGGTAGGGTTGGGAACCTAATCCATTTGAGGGGCAGTGTTGGAAACCCAATCCAGTCCAGGGTGGGGTTGGAAACCCAATCCAGTTGAGGGCAGAGCTGGGAACTCAATCCAGTTCAGGGCGGAGTTTGGAACTAATACCAGCCCAGGGCTGGTTTGGGAACCCAAACCAGTTTAGGGCAGAATAAACATTTCAATTCAGTTGAGGGCAGAGTTGGGAACTCAATCCAGTCTTCCTGAGAAATTATTTAACAAGCCTGCATTCACCTAAAATTTAAATATTGGTTTTGGTGGACTTAACCTTTAGTTCATCTATCATGATTCTTTATCTTTTTTTTTTATTTTTTTTATTAAAGCCAGAACCCCCTTTTAGGAGTCCTGTATTTGCTCCCGGCAACCTGCTCCTTTTTGTGGCATTTAGCAAAGTATTTAATTTCCTTTGAAGTTGGTTGATTGACTACAATCTTAGAAAAGATGTCAAGGGGGTTAGCATGAGGTACAGAGAAACGACACATGGTCATGACAAAGCACAGGTAAATGGACCACGGGGGGGTAGACCATTCCCCAAGGCTAGCCATCAGATGGAGCTACTGTCAAACCTCCACTTGTGTGAATGGAAAGGAATGTTCTTGTCACTAACAGAGCTGAAGGCAAATTTTGAACTTCATCCGTTGTGTTAATGCCCTGTAACACAAAGAAGTGCATTCTTTCTTGGGTTGCAGTTTACTTAACTTGGTCATTGTCGGCCTTCTTCTGTTGTTTGACGCCCATTATCCACTTGAGAATAACACGTGAGCCCCCTGCTAGAGCAAACACTTTTGCCCCCCGCAATACAAGCATCACATTTCACGTGTGCTCCAGGCGGTTGTAGACCGCAATCTCCAGCACACTCCAACACATGACTTACTGTGGAGCTTTTAGCAAAACAAAAGCTACAGTTTATGAAACATGCTGGGACTATTAAAATGGATCTGAAACCAAAACATTTTTTTTTAGCTTTGGATAGAGTGGCGAGGGATTAAAACCTCTGTAAGGCTAGGTTCACACTAGTACGGTCAGGGCTGCTGATAGAGGGGGACCACCAGTCCTCCTGTAGGGGGCCTGGGCACACAGGGGGGTCCGAATAGCAAGAGGGATTGGTGTGGTTGGGCGGAGGGGCAATTACAGAAAGATGCCCTGTGCGGCTCTCTACAGCAGATGAAAGCCGGTTTCTCTCTCTCACCGGCTTCCAGCTGCTGCAGGGAGAGACACAGACACAGGGCATCATTCCTGTAATTACTTCCACTGCACTGATTCCCTTCCCTGTTCTGGATACTTCTGACCCCCCCAGTGTGCCCCCCTGTCACTGTGCCGAGCCCCCCCCCCCCTCCAATGGCCCTGCCGGCTTCGCTGTCCTGTAAAAAGATAAATTGTAAAAAAATAATTTATTTAACATTGTAATAAACAATTTTTAAAAATGGTAAAATAAAATTATTTTAAAAAATAAATAATAATAATAATAATAATATAAATAAATAATAATATAAATATTATTTTAATATCTTTTTTTTTAAAACAATACATTTAAAAAAAGAAAAGAAATAAAACTATTAAAAAAGGGCTAATTCACACATGTTCTCTGTTATGTTTGTGTCCGCTAATAATAACTTTAGTGTATTTTTTATGAAAATATTGTTTTGATATATTGGGGGATGGGGGCCCTGCCAGGTAGGCTGTGCAGGGCCCCATGATTACGGTGCCACCTTACACATATGCATTCTTTATGTGTTCCTGCACATTGCGTGTAGGGCTGCCCATTCATTTTAACAAGAGAAATGTGGAGAAAAAACTCCCCGACTGTTTTGTAAAATTTTGCCACACCAAACCGTATGCTGCAGCACCATGTTGTTTGGCGTGTGCGAAAAAAAAGAAAAAACTTGCAGAATTAATGCCACTCCTTGTTATCAGCTGAAGAGCAGCATGTTTCTGTGCATGTTGGGAAATCTCATGACTTTTCACATGTTCCTGGCATGTATAGATGTGAACCAAGCCTGAAGTGTTTATTGCTGTGCATGTTCCCTTTCTATCTGTCCTAGTGACCGGACAGAATGTGATGGGAATTTCGAACTGTAATGCCGCGTACACACGATCGAATTGTATGACGGACTTAGTCCGTCATACAATCCGACGGACAATCCGGCGTACTTTCCACTGAACGGACTTGGCCACACACGGATACACAAACAGTCCGACGAAAGCTTGCGCGATGACGTGTACAGCACGTACGACGGGACTAGAAATAGGAAGTCCAAGACACAGCAATGCACCCTTTGGGCTCCTTCTGCTGACTTTGCGTTAGTGGAAGTTTGGTTAGAGACGATTCGCGCTTTTATTTTTATTTATTCTCGAATTGGAATATTAATCATAGGATGAGGATGAATAAAGACATTTGTGATAACTCTGTGTGAATATAAGCAGCAAAGCAACTTCACTTTTCTTGCATTATGAAGAAGAAAAGAATGTGCTATATTAAAAAAAACACAAAATTAGCAGCATGAGGAATACACTAGCTTCAATACGAACACTAGTTTTACAAGACAGAGCGCTTCCGCCGTGTAAATCCTTTCTGGGCATGCGCCATTCTTAGTCCGTCGGACTAGCATACTGACGACCGTATTGTCCGCTGAAACCAAAGTACGACGGAAAGATTGTTGTGCAAACCGAAATTCTTAGTACTCCAGACTGCACGCTGAAAAAGTCCACACACGAGCGGATTGTCCGCTGAAATGTGTTTCAACGGACTAAGTACGTCATACAATTCGATCGTGTGTACGCGGCATAAAGCTGAAGTTTAGGCTTCTTATTCTTTGCCTTCCCTGGTTCCCCCCTCCTCCCTTCATCAACATGCTAACCTTATTTTAGACCAAGCGATGCCATCATTGGGTCTCTGTGCTTCTCTATGCAATGTAGGCAGACCATGGCTGGAGGAAGGGGAAGGTAGGGTGCTGTACATAGCTTCCTGGACAGGTCACAGTAATCTGCCTCTCAAGACTCCTCATCCCTGATGCAGGCAGTGAGATGGCTCTTGAAAGGAGTTATGCAAATAATCCAATGAATAAAGGGGGCGGGCTAGGACAGTCAGGCTGGGGAGGAAAGGGCTAGAAATCACAGCTCGAGCTGTGGACCTCCAGCTGTTGCAGAACTACAATTCCCACCATGCCTCTGCCTTTGGAAGTCACACTTGTATTTGTCAGCCTTGCCATGCTAGTTGCACAACAGCTGGAGGGACACAGGTTGAGCTCCCATGGGCCAGATGAAGCTGGATGTCCTCCAGACAGAAAATGAGATGGGCTAGGATTTGCTCCAGCTTCTGATGCACACTGTAAGATAGGACCATCTTAACAGCATCATGGGCCCCTGAGCAAAGTAATGCACTGGGGCCCCTACAAGCCTGTGTCAATTTTTGTATCTACTCTCAAGAATTAAAGTATAATTCCTCACTGTGCCCCCCTTGCAGCCTCACCGTGCCTCCATTGCAGCTTCACCATGCACAAAATTGCAGCCTCACCGTGCCCCTTGTAGCCTCACTGTGCCCCCATTGCAGCCACACTGTGCCCCAATTGCAGCCTCACAGTGCCCCCGTTGCAGATTCTCCTTGCCCCCATTGCAGACTCACTGTGCCCACAATTGCAGCATCATCCGTGACCAACATTGCAGCCTCAGTGTGCCCCTTGCAGACTCACTGTGCCCCCATTGCAGACTCACTGTACCCCTTGCAGCCTCACTGGGCCCCTTGCGGACTCACTGTGCTCCTTGCAGCCTCATTGTGCCAACATTGCAGCCTCACAGTGCCCCCATTGCAGACTCACCGTGCCCCATTGCAGATTCACTGTGCCCCATTGCAGACTCACTGTGCCCCTTGCAGACTCACTGTACCCCCATTGCAGCCTCACCATGCCCCCATTGCAGCCTCACTGTGCTCAACATTCCAGCATCATCCGTGCCCAACATTGCAGCCTCACTGTGCCCCCTGCAGACTCACTGTGCCCCCATTGCAGACTCACTGTGCCAACATTGCAGCCTCACTGTGCCCCTTGCAGCCTCACTGTGCCCCTCGCAGACTCACTGTGGCCCCATTGCAGCCTCACTATGCCCCTTGCAGACTCACTGTGCTCCTTGCAGCCTCATTGTGCCAACATTGCAGCCTCACAGTGCCCCCATTGAAGACTCACCGTGCCCCATTGCAGACTCACCGTGCCCCATTGCAGACTCACTGTGCCCCCATTGCAGCCTCACCGTGCCCCCATTGCAGCCTCACCGTGCCCAACATTCCAGCCTCACCCGTGCCCAACATTGCAGCCTCACTGTGCCCCCTGCAGACTCACTGTGCCCCCATTGCAGACTCACTGTGCCAACATTGCAGCCTCACTGTGCCCCTTGCAGCCTCACTGTGCCCCTCGCAGACTCATTGTGGCCCCATTGCAGACTCACTGTGCCCCTTGCAGCCTCACCTTGCCAACATTGCAGCCTCACCGTGCCTCCATTGCAGCCTCACTGTGCCCCCATTGCAGCCTCACTGTGCCCCCATTGCAGCCTCACTGCGCCCCCATTGCAGACTCACTGTGCCCCTTGCAGCCTCAGTGTGCCTCCATTGCATACTCACTGTGCCCATTGCAGACTCACTGTGCCCCCAATGCAGACTCACTGTGCCCCCAATGCAGACTCACTGTGCCCCTTGCAGCCTCACTGTGGAAGAGGAAGAAAGAGGAGAGCCAGAGATCACAGAGCCGCTGTTACAGCTAACTTGCCTCCACTCGCCGTCACACACAGCCTCCTAATCCCGCACCTGTGATAGACAGATCACATCCCAGCATTGGACCCTCATTCTGTCTATCACAGGCACGGGGTTCGATGGAGCCGGGGCTGTGTGTGACGGCGAGCGGAGAGGAGGCAATTTCAATGCCTTTGCTCTAGATCCGACTGACCTCATTTGCAGACTGAAGTTCATTTCTTTGATCTAAAGAACAAAATGTTACAATGTTTCTAGTTAGCTCAGTGGTTGAGGAATGATGTGAAACTTGGCAGACTGTCTGTTTTTTTTGTTTTTTTTTTGTTTTTTGACAGCTGTCGGCTTGAGCAGAGAACGCAAGTGGGGAAAAATGCGATCTCGATTCTTAATGATTAATCGTGCAGCTCTAGGCTGTACTGACCATCAGGATACAGATGATCAGTGCACCAACTATCACTATCATTATTATGTAGATGTCCCATGTGTGGATTTTTACCAGTTACCACATCAGACCAAAATGAGGGCTCAAATGAGGAGGAAAGAAGGACTTTGTCCCAAATAAAGGACAATCCCTTGAAATCAGGGACAGCTGGGAGCTATGGCCATAGGAAGCCTAATTGCATCACAGAAATATTAGGGCTCCTACCCATCCAGACGTGGCTTACGCTGTGTGGCAGAGCTGTGTAACTCTAATGCCATGTACAAACTAGCAGATTTTTTGACAGCAAAGGTCCGACGGAGCGAATCCCTTAGACAATTCGATCGTGTGTGGCCTCCATCGGACCTTTGCTGTCGAAAAATCTGACAGACTTTAGAAATAGAACATGTTTCCACTTTTTTCGCCGGAACTCCGCCGGACCCAGTTCCTATCGAGAAATCCGCTCATGTGTATGCTAGTCCGACAGACAAAAACTGACGCTAGGGCAGCTATTGGCTACTGGCTATGAACTTCCTTATTCTAGTCCGGTCGTACGTCATCATGTTCGAATTCGTCTGACTTTGGTGTGATTGTGTGTTGCCAAGTCCGTTCATTAGTTCGCAAAGTCAGTCGGAACCCCGCCGAATGTCCGTCGGGAAGACCGTCGGATCTAGTCCGTCGAAAAGTTCGCTCTTGTATACGCGGCAAAAGGACTGGATGGGCAGAAATACTAATGCTCTGCACACACGGTCGGACTTTCCGACAGACAATGTACGATTGGATCGTGTTGTCACAAAATCCGATCGTGTGTTGGTTCCATCTGACTTTTTCCATCGGAATTTCCGACACACAAAGTTTGAGAGCTGGATATAAAATTTCCCCACAACAAAATCGGACAAAGTGCCACGCATGCTCAGAATAAATTACGACAAGAAAGCTATTGGCTACTGGCCCTCTTTATAGTCCCGTCGTACGTGGTTTACGTCACCTCGCTCTGAACGATCGGATTTTCTTTTTTTTTCGTTTTCTCAACTTTGTGCGCTCGTGTGTTTGGGCCAAAATCCGTCGGAAAAAATCAGACGGATTTTGTCGTCGGAATGTCCGACCGTGTGTACAGGGCATTATTCTTTGGTAGGCAAACAGCTCCGATATATGGATTGAATTTGCTTGCTATATATGTATTTAATATTTTTGCCCGGAATATAGCTTTAAGGGCAAGTGGGTGGCCTAATGGATCGTCGCGGTGCTGTTGAACGATCAATTGATAAATCATTTATGGAAAACAAAAATTTTTTTTTGCCACAGCCGTCCAGATTTTCTTTACAAATACCATCATATAGAAGAATATAAGACAAAACACACTGCACAATAACAGAAGGATTGCGCCCAAGATATCTCCTTCATGTGTCGCCGCGTGATGCCGCCCGGTTTTTCCCAGTTTTATGACACGCCGTACGTCGCTTTCAACCCCTTTCATGTCACACAATGACCCCGGCACGGCACAATAATGTGTCTAGCACCAGCTCAGCAGACACCATGAATTTATTCCAGTCTGCTACTTCTGAAGGCTCGCTGAAACTTTAATAGACGGTAGACGAGATTTTTTTTATTCCCCTTCATTATTGAAGCGCTCCGGTTTGATTAATCTTACGTTTTATTAGTTTAATTGTCCGACGCCTAAACAGGACTCTGTTTGTTTAGGGGTTTTACAAGCCCAATATATATGAAAAAAAAAAAAACCTTTGAAAATGGTTCTGCTAAGTCCGCAGCGGCATGTTCTGCGGTTTATTAGACAGGAATATCAGACATCAAATGAGCGCTTGTATTAAACGGTTACACTATGACATCTTGTAGAGGCAAGCTCAGTTCTCAGCAGGGATGGGGACTGGCAATTGTCTTACATGGATGCTATGTTGGGCAGAGCTTTTCCTACATTCAGTGGAGGGTAAATGGGGGGGAAACCATTATGCCCCGTACACACGATCGGAAATTCCACCAGTAAAAGTCAGATGAGAGCTTTTGTTTGGAAAATGCGACCGTGTTTACGCTCCATCTGACTTTTGCTGGTGGAATTTCGGCCAGCAAAAGACTGAGAGCATGTTCTCAATTTTTCGGTCAGAAATTATGATCGTCTGTACCAATTCTGACGTGCAAAATTCCTACGCATGCTCGGAAACAATTTGACGCACGCTCGGAAGCATTGAACTTCATTTTCTTTGCTCGTCGTAGTGTTGTATGTCACAGAATGAATATTCGCTATTCTCACACTGATCCTCCTCCTGGCCAATCAGGAAACGGGTCGTGAGACCTGTCACCTCGATTGTAAGAATCCTATTGGACATCTAGGAGGAGGAGGGAGACGCATGGCAGAAGCCGCCGTGATGCAGAGGAGTAGGAGACGCCTACCGCCTGTCACCCGTAGGAGCGATGCTCGCCCGGAACCTAGATGGGGTAAGTGCGGGGCTGGGTGACCGACCAACCATGAGACCCATGGAGGGGGGGGGAGATATGAGTGACCCGACTGAGCGGGAGCGCGGGGGTGCCATTGGCCCTGACCAGCGCGGGGGGGGTAGCCCCCCCCCAAAAAAGCCACCACTGGTTGGCATCAAAGTTGTGTCAAAGTTGCAATGTAGAGTCACAATGGAAATTGCATGACTTTGAATGAAGCTTTATGCTGTTGTCCTTTTTATTTATTTTTTGTTATTGCTGCCTTGTCGGGTATGTAGCCCAAATAAATCCTCCTTCTTCAGCCTTGGTGTGCCCAGAGGATGCGGCATCGCCAGATGAGTCCTTGCCACCCGGAATCACAGGACCCTACAAATACGTTGAGTTTTTTTTTGATCAATATACAGTATGCATCAATGTGTTTGCTATCTTATATCTGCCTTTAAGGCCCCATGTGCACGGGACGCTGAGGCAAAGTCCTCTGAACAAAATTTTTTTGACACCTTGAAACCGGCGCTTAAAACGCCCGTTTAGCCGCATTTAACCACGTTTGTGCCTAGAAGCGTTTATTAAGATTACCTCATTTAAGACCCTCCCCAAGCTCAAAAAACATTGTAAGTTAAAGAGGAAGTAAACCCCTTCAGACCACTTTGACCTACAGGTAAGCCTAGATTAAGGCTTACCTGTAGGTCCAAGCAATATCTCCTAAACCTATATGGTTTAGGAGATATTTGCCCGAAAATGGGCACCGCTGTCTACGGCGCATGCGCCGTAGACAGCGGCGCGCAGGCGCACTAAATGCGGCAAGTCCAAGAATGGATTTGCCTAATTTGTCGACTCCCGTGCGCATGCGCATGAGTGACGTCATCGCGGCTTCGCCGAATGGCAGCGTCGGAGCTGCGAGACGCGACTCCCGTGCGCATGCGCGGGAGTGACGTCATCGCGGCTTCGCCGCTGTCATTGGTCGGAGCTGCGAGACGCCACCAGCAAGATGGACGCGGCGGACTACAGGGATCAGCGGCGACTTCGCTGGCTCCTGTGTCAGGTAAGTGACACATAATGAGCTACTATGCGATGCATAGTAGTCCATTATGCTTTACCTTTGCAGGGAAAAAAAGAGGAAGTAAACCCATCAGGGTTTACTTCCTCTTTAACTATTTCAGCCATTTTGACCAGAGTGAGTAGCAGCAGCAGAGAGGGCAGTTGTCTACTTGTGTTTGCCTCCATTTCTGTGCTTTTTTTAAATAAATGGATCCCATAATGAGCATATGTGAGGAAATGCTCCTGACATTGCTCTTGATGAGGCTAGAATGACATAGAAAATACAATTTTTTTTAATTTCACAAGCATGTCCATTGCCACATTTGACCTTCTGCTTGAAAAAGTACGACCCAGTCTGACACGCATGGACACCAACATGAGCACACCTCCCAACATTTTGAGATGGGAATGAGGGACACCTATCAGCAAAAGTATGCAGGCATAGGACACACCCCTTGCCACACCCCCTTAAAGGAGAATTGTACAAAAAAACAAGATTGGTTAAACCCACAAGTGTTTTTTTTTTTACCACTACTATTCCTTTATATTGGCTTTTGGAATTTACAAATGCAGCAATTTAGAAATCAGATGAAAGGTTTAGCTCTGGAAAACACTTTTTGATAGATAAAAAGTGCATTTTATATACAACTATATAGATCAGACCAAAATGAGGAGGAAAGAGGGTCAGAGGGACATTGCTCCAAATCAGGGACAGTTGGGAGTGTGTCACCAGAGGAACGTCTGTTGGTGATGATCAGCCAGGTATGTGCATATATTTATATATAGATGTACAAATGTATTATTTTTGTTTTTCCTTTATTTTTTTAATTTTTTCATTGTTTTTCATCATATTTTTGTCTTTTCAGGTCAAAAATATAGGGCACCTTTAAAAATTCTTATAATGGAAAACGCGTCTAAACGCCAGTACCGCATTTAGCCGCGTTTAGCCACGTTTGGTGTCTGAAATGTGGAAATCTTCGGTGTCTGAACCCATTTTTTTTTGCTTCCAAAGAAACTCTGTTAAACGCAACTGCATAAAAATGGCAAAAAACAAGACTGTGTACATGGTCACATAGGATAACATTGAATCAGTTCAGGGGCAGTTAAAAAAAGCATCCAACTGCCTCTGAACGAACGTTTAGCAGCATCCCGTGTACATGGGGCCTAAGTCCAACTTTTAAAAAATCAGTTTGCATAAAGCTCAGTGGGGAAAAGAGGAACCATGGGAGGCAAAATATAAGCAGATTAAACTTTGGCTAATGCCGCGTACACACGACCGGACTTTCCGGCAGACTAGGTCCGACGGAATCAGTCTGTCGGACAATGCAATCGTGTGTGGGCTAATCCGATCGTTTTTCGTTAAAAAAATCCGATGGAACCTAGAAATAGAACAATTTTCAAATCTGTCGGATGGACTCAATACCTATCGGGAAAACCGTTCGTCTGTGTGCTGGTCCGACGGACCAAATACGACGCAAGGGAAGCTATTGGCTACTGGCTATTGAACTTCCTTGTTTAGTCCCGTCTTACGTCATCACGTTCAAAATGTACGGACTTTCGAACGGACTTAGTCCGTTCCTGTGTGGCCAAGTCCATTCAGTTGGAAAGTCTGTCGGAACGCCGCCGAAAGTCTGTCGGGAAGACCGCCGTACCTTTTCTGCCGGAAAGTCCGGTCGTGTGTACGCGGCATTAAAGTTTTCTTTTCGGAGAACCTTTTAGATCTGCCTACACTTTTGCTTTAAGCTGGAGATTTTTACCTCTCCCAAGTGAAAAATGCTGAATTAATTTGGCAAAAAGATGTGCCTTCCGAACATTCAGCTTTACCCAGAAAAATAAACTCAGCGCTCAGAGTTTTTCAACATCTCCTGGCAGGAATCGTGAGAAGCTGCACTGGTAATATTATGTGCTGTTTCCGTTTTCTTCATTATCATGGGCCCTCAGAGAGCGAGCGCGGCTCTTATCCCTAGCAGACTCCTCGCAGGATTATGTAACAACGCTTACACAAGAAAAGTCTTGCATAACCGCGTCCTCAACTGATTGCTACATCTGCAAGTCAACAACACCTTTCGCATCGATGTAATCACTGTTATTGTACACTTAACAAAAAATATGACCCTCGTACACAAAAACAATACATCACATTGGTGCAGACAGACTCACAATATAGGGGGGGGGGGGGGGGGGGTTCCTACTGCTAAAAAGGGCTTGTGGAAATAATAAAATTTTCGTGTTTGTTTTTCAGGAGACTGGAACAGAATTTTTTTTTATTTCTTAGGCCCCTTTCACACAGGCGGACCTGAGTTTTTTTTTAGGCAGACCTGAACGGACGCTCCATACAGGTCTATGGAGCGACGGATGTCATCGGTGACATGTCCGCTGACATCCAACCCGCTCCGATACGCTAAAGTGCGACAGATGGAAATCCTACTTTTACCATCCATTTGGCAGATCGGATCGGATGAAAACGGACTCTATGTCTTCATCCGATCCCCCATAGAGGAGAGCGGCGCTCTGACAGACCGACCTGTCATCTGCCTGCTCAGCGGGGATCGAAGGAGCGATCCCCTGCTGACCAAAGCGGAGCCCGTACACGTCCGTGTGAAAGGGAGTGTTTTGCAGGAGTTAAAAAAAAAATGTAAGCCCATGTCCACTTTACCCACTTTAACCACTTAAAGTGGTGTTCCAGCCGCGTTAATAAGGACACTTACCTGTCCGGGGAGCCCGCGATGTCGGCCCCTCCGAGGCTGATCCGTCCATCAGATCGGGTGCCGGCGCCGCCATCTTGTCGAAGGGAAACAGGCTTTGCGGCTTCACAGCCCGTTTCCTACTGCGCATACTGTTAATTTCTGGGACACACACATGTCCCAGAAGACAACGGAGCAGCTCGGCGAAGAGGAGGAAGTGAAAGAGCACCGCCGTGAAATAGGAAGAGGCAGATAAGGAAGACTGCCTTGCAACAGGGGTTTCTGGTAAGTAAAAAAAAAAAAAAAATTTCAAATTTTTTTTAGATATTTTTTGAGAATATTAATGTCATTTTTTATTTTAGGGTGGACCTCCGCTTTAAAAACCAAGCCTATTCTGAAATTTCTCTCCTACATTTAAAAATCTGTACTTTTTTTGCTAGAAAACGACTTAGAACCCCCAAACATTTTATATATATATATATATATATATCTATATATATATATATATATATATATATATATATATATATATATATATATTATTATTTATTTATTTTTTAAAGCAGACGCCCTAGAGAATGAAATGGTGAGTGTTGCAATTTTTTATGTCACAGCGTATTTGCACAGCAGTTTTTTCAAAGGCAACTTTTTGGGGAAAAAATACACTGAAGAACGTGGATTTATTTGGGCTACAGACCCAACAAGTAATATATTTTAATGTACAAAAACACTATATTGTTTGATAAAATAGATACACCAAGTAAATAGATACCAAACATGTCACCAGTGGGGCGCCATTAGAAGTGCAGGGGAGCCACCCTTCTAATCCATGCACCCGGCCCCTAATCTACATGCAGGGCACCGGACGCATTTTTTTTTTAAGCACATGATTAGGGTCTGAGACTCTAATTGGCTTCGAATAGGGGGGGGGGGCTCAAGGCACACCCTGAGCCCACCCAGTTGCCCACCCAGTTGTGTGACAATAGCATATTAATATTCGCTGATGTCTTCCTGCTACTCCTCCCAGCCAATCAGGACCAATTGGCCGAGAGGAGAAACGACCATATTGACCACCACTGTGGAGATGCAGGGGAGAACCTGCTGAAGCTGCCTGCTACCTAGATGGGGTAAGTGCGGGGCTGGTGGATGGACGGGTGAGCGCCGAGGGGAGGACAGTTTTCCAATCGACTGAGGGACGGGGGGGGGGAGGTGGGGATATTTTGACTGACAGAATGAACAATCAGGGGTGGGGGAGTGGTGGGATGTTTTGACTAAGTAAAAATAGGCAGTGACAAGTCCTCTTTACTGAGACATCTAGGGTCTATTAAACCCCAGATGTTTCCTTTGCCCTTAAAAGCTTTGGATCATACCAAGATCAGTATGATCCAATGCTTTTTCCAAACCACTAATGGTTTGTCTACAACCAGCGAGACCCGAAGTGACTAAATACATGTCGCTTCCAGTTTCTTAGACCATAGAGATAATCAGGGCCGTTTTGGTCCCCGATCAGCTCTATGGCCAGATGGCGGAACCGCCGGCTACAATCCCAGGTTCCGCCATGTAACAGGAGAGTTCGGGAAGGCAGCTGCAGGCATCACCCCGGTATAAACACTGAAAGTGGTTAAGGCCCAGTTCTAGCTAACCTGAAAACGTACCCCTCCCGTGGGGCTGCACCTGCACTGTAAGGGTTACTTGCTCGTTTGGGTTTAGAGGACATGGAAAATAAGATTTACTTAACCAATTCTCTGTTCTTCTGTGCTGCTAGACCGGTCTCCACAGTGTCTTCTCCACCATGCTCCAATGGTCTAAGGTCCTCAAGGGTCCATAGCCCTGCACTGGATGTGATAACGCCTAGATAAAGTCTACCACCAAAGCTTGAGGAGAGCAGTCTGCCAAGGCAGCGGAGAATCAGATAAGTAAAAGGCTTTTACACTCGGGGATTACAAATGTAGCTTTCATTTGTTGATCCATGAATAGGTGGACTTCCACACAGGCACACATTCCCATTCTGCAGTATATGTTCTGGCCAAGGCTTCCTCCTAGGACAGTGATGGTGAACCTTGGCACTCCAGATGTTTTGGAACTACAATTCCCAGGATACTCATCTACACTGCAGAGTGCATGAGCATCATGGGAAATGTAGTTCCAAAACATCTGGGGTGCCAAGGTTCGCCATCACTGTCCTAGGATAATCTATAGTATGTTAATTGGGGCTTGGTACACAACCTCATATTAAGCAGGATAACCTCATAGCTTCCAAATGGCCATCACTCCAAAGGACACATTCTTCTATTCTGATACTTGGGTAATACTTGTCTAGCAACTGGTTTTAAAGTTTATTTTACCGCATTAATCTTGGGAAATTATGAATTTTTCCTATAGCAACTAGACCAGTTTTTGTTGGTGGCTGATTAGGGAAGCTGTCTCTTTTAAAGGCACTTTTTGCTGATGCTGTCCATTTAAGATGTCCATTAATGCATTAAAACATCTCTTGCTCATGAAGTATTGATGGCCTGTCCTTTTTTCTTTTCTCTTTCAAATGACAGTTTTAATTTTTCATTTTTTTCTCTCTCCAAGACAACAGATTTTATTTGATAGCCTCTTAGGACTTTTTTTAGGGCTTTTTTCCAGCTGCTCACGGTGTGTTCAATTGAGTAATGTAGAATTTTACTCATTGATGTAACTAATTTTAAGACAAACGTATGGAAGATACCTTATGTTTTTATAAAGGGTGACTGGTTTCCCATGTTTGTGGGGTTTTTTTTGGTACTAGGTGTGGTTTCCCAAGTACACTCAGAGCTGTTGCTGGTAATCATGCAATTGGTTGGAGACCAAGAAGACAAGAGGGCTTTCCTTACACCTCTGGTCCAGATACATTTCTGGTGTAGTACAGGGAGTGAAAGGGCACAGAGTGGCATGAGTGTCAGAAGCCCAGTACAGCAAAGTCCACTTCTGGAGGCTGGCTAGGCTGTGAGGTGCTTGGGCAGACCAACAGAAGGGTCCCAGGAATCGGTTGACCAGGAGTCAGCTGGCTGGGACACTGGAACACAGAGCAGATTAGATAGGTGAGGAGACAGATATCGGTCAGGGTATCAGAGAGTCATGGTCATGAGGTAAGCCAAAGAAAAACTAGAGGGTCAGCAGAGGCAAGCCGTGGTCAGAAAGTAGCTGAGGTCAAACTAGGAATCAGCAGAGACAAGCCATGGTCAAGAACTAGCCGAGGTCAAGCGTCAGAGACAAGCCGAGGTCAAGAACTAGTCAAGGTGTCTGGGAACTGGCAGAAACAAGCCATGGTCAAGAGCTTGCCAATGTCAAACTGGGAATCGGCAGAGTCAAGCCATTGTCAAGAACTAGCCAAGGTCAATCTAGGGATCAGCAGATAAAAGCCATGGTCAAGAACTAGCCAAGGTCAAACCAGGAATCGGCTAGTGGAGGTCAAACCGGGAATTGGCAGTGATAGGCAATGGTCAAGAACTAGCCAAGGTCAAACCAGGAATCGGCAGGGACAAGCCATGGTCAAGAGCTAATGGAGGTCAAACCAGGAATTGGCATAGACAAGCCATGGATAAGAACTAGCCAAGATCAAACAAAGAACCGGCAGAGACAAGCCAGGGTCAAGAATTAGCCAAGATCAAACCTTGAATCGGCAGAGACAAGCCATAGTCAAGAACTAGCCAAAGTCAAACCAGGAATCAGCAGACACAAGCCATGGTCAAGAACAAGAACTGGGAATTGGAAGAGACAAGCCATGGTCAAGAACTAGCTGAGGTCAAACTGGGAATTGGCAGAGACATGCCATAGTCAAGAACTAGCTGACATCAATAGCAGGTAGTCAGGGGAGAGACAAGTCCAAGGTCAGCTGGATATGCAATCAGAAAGTAGATTTCATGAACGGTTACAGGATTAAAGATGGGGACAGCCAAACACCATCCAGCAGCTTACTGCTTCATCTCAAATAGGCCGCCGTGTGGCAAGACTGGGATTGGGCATGCATGCCCGTGCACCTGCTTGCACAAATATCTGGAAAGTGTGTTTGCATGAATTAACATGTTCATGTAAACATGATTGCACATGCAACTGGCTGGAAATGACCTTTGTTCTGTGTATTAGCTCACAGACACATCATCTTCTGATGCCACTGACGGCACTGCCATTGGATTGAGTTGAACTGCTAGAGTGGCATTACCACAAGGGTCCCTTTGGGATTTGGCTTTCAACTATGGAGATGGGGGAAGAGAGATTTGCGAGGATGGAGGTCTAAAGCAGGACTGCAGTCACCTAATTACAAAAACAAAATAGCCAGAGTTCTGCTTTAACAAGTTATAGCTAAGATGTTTTTTTGTTGTTGTTTCCTAAGCAGTAATTGTGTCTTTCTTCTTTCCATAGAGCTGGGAGGTATGTAATCCTTCTTCTGTAATAGTAACCTACAGCCCATGATGTCATCCTGGGTGCTCCCTATTGTCTCTGAACAGGTGGCGTGTGTCGCTTATTACTATAATTATTATTTACTGTGAATGATCTTTATATATCCTCATTATGTTCTGTAAATCTTTACAGACAAGGTGTTCAATAACCATCTATTCACTGTGTAGCATTAAAGTCCAGGCTTATTTATTTATTTTTACTTTTCTTTACGCCTCCTTTTGCAACCTCCTTAAAGTTATCCTGTCACCACAGGGTCAGTAAAAAAAAAAAAGCCCAACTGTAAAAGCAGTGTTTATTTACTTACTTCCAGTGGCCAATATAAGGAAGGGCCATCACTTTTTCTAGTCGCTTTACAGCTGCTGCAAAATGACATTTGAAGAGTGGTTAACCACCTCCATACTACCGTATTATAAAAAAAAAAAAAAAAAAGCAGCGTGGTGGACTATTATTTCTGGATAGGCATTCATAAATAGTGTTTCAGAATAACATTCACCCATGCATCTGTGAATTGGTTTGGTCTGAGCTGTCGATGTACAGAGTCAATCAGAGTGGCTCTTACCTGTGAATTGGTTTGGTCTGAGCTGTCGATGTACAGAGTCAATCAGAGTGGCTCTGTACCTGTGAATTGGTGTGGTCTGAGCTGTCGATGTACAGAGTCAATCAGAGTGGCTCTGTACCTGTGAATTGGTTTGGTCTGAGCTGTCGATGTACAGAGTCAGTCAAAGTGGCTCTGTACCTGTGAATTGGTGTGGTCTGAGCTGTCGATGTACAGAGTCAGTCAGAGCGGCTCTGTACCTGTGACTTGGTGTGGTCTGAGTTGTCGATGTACAGAGCCAATCAGAGTGGCTCTGTACCTGTGAATTGGTTTGGTCTGAGCTGTCGATGTACAGAGTCAATCAGAGTGGCTCTGTACCTGTGAATTGGTGTGGTCTGATCTGTCGATGTACAGCGTCAATCAGAGTGGCTCTGTACCTGTAAATTGGTGCAGTCTGAGCTGTCTATATACAGAGTCAGTCAGAGTGGCTCTGTACCTGTGAATTGGTGTGGTCTGAGCTGTTAATATACAGTGTCAATCAGAGTGGCTCTGTACCTGTGAATTGGTTTGGTCGGAGCTGTCAGTGTACAGAGTCAATCAGAGTGGCTCTGTACCTGTGAATTGGTTTGATCTGAGCTGTCGATGTACAAAGTCAGTCAAAGTGGCTCTGTACCTGTGAATTGGTGTGGTCTGAGCTGTCGATGTACAGAGTCAAACAGAGTGGCTCTGTACCTGTGAATTGGTTTGTTCTGAAATGTCGATGTACAGAGTCAATCAGAGTGTGAATTGGTGTGGTCTGAGCTGTCGATGTACAGAGTCAGTCAGAGTGGCTCTGTACCTGTGAATTGGTGTGATCTGAGCTGTCGATGTACAGAGTCAATCAGAGTGTCTCTGTACATGTGAATTGGTGCAGTCTGAGCTGTTGATGTACAGAGTCAGTCAGAGTGGCTCTGTACCTGTGAATTGGTGTGGTCTGAGCTGTTAATGTACAGTGTCAATCAGAGTTGCTCTGTACCTGTGATTGCTGTGAACCAAACACAGTTATCACAAGTGCAAACACTAGTAGTGTTTACAAATATTCAGCTCTTTCACAACAGAGAATGCTTCCCTTTCCTCTGTTGTGAATGGGCTGAATGTTTTTAAACACAGCATAAAGAAGGAACAGAAGATTAAAAGGTGAAAGTTGAGGAAGGAGGGTTCTTAAAATGGCACTGACCAAAAAAAAAAAAGGAACCTCCCGCAGCATTTTTTACTGACAAAAACATGGAAAATTTACTAGCGGAGCACATTTTTTACTGGCAACCAGAGAAATGACAGAACTCCTATTGAAAACTAACATAGTGAATATTTGAACGGTAAAAACATGATATGGAAACACTGATAATACCTATAACAAAGTAATTTGCTTGATTTACACTTAGGCCCAATTCACACTGGGGCGGGAGGTGCGTCGGCAGTAAAGCGCCGTTGGATTTGCGGCACTATTCGACTGCTAGCGGGGTGGTTTTACCCCCCCCCCGCTAGGGGCCGAGAAATGTTTAAAAACCACCACAAAGCACGTCTGTAGAGGCGCTTTGCCAGCGGTATAGCCACGGTGCCCCATTGATTTCAATGGGCAGGAACCGCTCCTTCACCGCTCCAAAGATGCTGCTAGCAGGACTTTTTTTAGCGCCCTGCCAGCGCATGTGAAATGATCTGTGCTGAGAGGCTTCCTGTTCATTCACAGACGGAAGCATAGTAAACTATGTTTACTATGCTTCCGTTATAAATGGACACAGTAAGCATGTGTGTGTGTCCACTTAGAAAGGAAGGGGCCGAAAAATTACATATTTACTAGCCCCTTCCCCCCACTCTCTATCCTGAAACATCCCCCACAGCAGCCGGGGAAGAGGAGAGGAGGAAAGCCAGCAGCACTGCATAGTGGGGGGGGAGGGTAGGGGCAACACTGGGGGAAGCACAGGCAGTAGGGGGAATTGACACTGCACGTAGCGATTAGGGCATGCCCAGGCAGACCTGGCACACCCCCTGTGCGCGCCTAAGGTTAGTACTGAAATGGTTAAAGAGTGGTTAGCTACAGATGAGTATCACAAAATATCTGCAATGTGGGCAGGGCAGGACTTACCATTGGGCTTGACTGGGCTCAAGCCCATGGGCCCCGCCCAATAGGGGGCCCCGCCGAGATACATAGCCGAGTGTACTCGGTTCGGCTCCACTCACAGTCACGCCCAGTCCCACCCTATGATGGACATAACACAGGGACTGGGTATGACTGTGAGCCGAGCCGAGTGCACTCGGCTACTCTTGGCTCCGCTTAGGACTGCGAGAGGACCTGAGAGGCGCCAAGAGCTGCCAAGAGCTGTCAAAAGGACCCGAGCGCCGCCGAGAGTCGCCGAGATACACAGGACTGTGTATTTTTAAATTTCAAGACTGCAATCACAAGGCTGCAAATGACACTGGGGCAAGGCTGCAAATGACAAGGCTACACTGACAAGGCTGCAAATGACACTGACAAGGCTGCAGATGGATGGGCAAGGCTGCAGATGGACACTGATAAGGCTGCATTGATGGGCGTTTAAATGTAAGTTTTTTTTCCTTAAACTTCCTTCCTAAAAGTTTTGTTCCTTAAAATTCCCTCCTAAACTTGGGGTGCGTGTTATATGCCGGCGCGTGTTATACGCTGATAAATACGGTAATATATAGAAGGTAGGGCCGGAAAGTGACTCAAGCCCAGGGGCCCCCACCACCCTAAGTCCTGCCCTGAATGTGGGGTGTGCTTGCTTTCCCTTATGCAAAACAGTCTTAAGAAGTGAAGGAAAGTGTCTGGGTGGCTAGCAGCTGTTGTTTTACAAATAC
The DNA here is from genome assembly GCF_037356315.1 of Lithobates pipiens. Classification (NCBI taxonomy): domain Eukaryota; kingdom Metazoa; phylum Chordata; class Amphibia; order Anura; family Ranidae; genus Lithobates; species Lithobates pipiens. The sequence goes on along the minus strand of NW_027507764.1, from coordinate 559,443,005 downwards.
AGACATAAGAAAATGTAAAAAACAGCTGGAAGATCCTGATTGGGTGACTTGTCGATCTGCATTCTGCAAGGGAATGCTGAGACTTGTAGTACTTGAAGTGCCAGAGGTTACCCATTTGCAACTACAGAACAATGGCAAGGGTACAACTGCCTAGCACACAGTACAAAAGTGCAGAAGGAGTGCCAATTGGCACCAACCGCATTGAAATGATTACCCACATTAACTCAAATAGCAGAGCGGACCAACCCTGCATACCTGGCACTGCCAACTAACACAACACAAAAGGCTTTTTTACTTCTCTTTTGAAATTCCGAAATGACGCAGAGACAAAAATGCAGGAAGAATGAACACAGCGATATTCCTTGTCCTTACAGGTCAACTTCACTTTTTTGGGGGAGGAAAAAAATGACTTATTAGTGGAGTAGCTGGGCGCCGCTCAGATTACGGTTGGGTTAAATAATAGCTCAACAAAGTCCATTGGGATTAGTCAGCCAACAGAAGTTTCTGAACTTTCAACATGAGCCGTCTCCTTCTGGCGCTGGACGGATTCATCAGAGAGAGGAATGGTGCAGAGATGGTCACTTAGGGTGGCAGTCAGTATCTTCTTTGGTTGGCAAGCCTGGCACAGACATCATCATCTCCACTAGACCTGCCACTGAGGTGCTGCTTTAGAAAATTATCAGAAGTCAATGGAAAAAGAATAAAATCTCTACAGCAGAAATAAAATCCACAACAAGCTTATAATAATAATAATAATAATAATAATATTAAAGCTTTTTCTAGATTATCCTTCAATCAACTAGTTCTGGTGACAACCAGAGAGTCCCTCACTTTGGAGGGATTTCCTCTCACTTCCTGTTGTGACTATGGGAAAGGAAGTGAAGGGAAATATCCCCAGATAACAAAAAAAATGAAAAATTGACAGGGGTTCTAACCAGTGGCATCCATGACCATAAGGGGCACAGGGGTGCCCCCCCCCCCAATCCACGCGCCCGTCTCCTAATCTACATGCAGGGCGCCGGACACATGGATATCAATGAGGCTTTTTTTTTTCTTTTGAGGCACATGATTAAACCCCGAGGTTCTAATTGGCTTCAAAAAGGGTGGGCTCGGGGCTCAGAGCACTGCGCCCTGAGCCCACAAAGTTGTGTGACAATAGCGAATTAATATTCGCTATTGTCTTCCTGATTCTCCTCCCGGACAATCAGGAAGCGGGTCTTAAGAGCTGATTGGCCGAGAGGAGAAGCGACCATATTGGCCTGCCGAGGAGGAAGTAGTCGCAGGGTGAAGCCTCCATGAACCTGCCGAGGAGGAAGGAGACGCAGGGTGAAGCCTCCATGAACCTGCCGAGGAGGAAGGAGACGCAGGGTGAAGCCGCCATGAACCTGCCGAGGAGGAAGGAGACGCAGGGTGAAGCCGCCATGAACCTGCCGAGGAGGAAGGAGACGCAGGGTGAAGCCGCCATGAACCTGCCGAGGAGGAAGGAGACGCAGGGTGAAGCCGCCATGAAGCCGCCGAGGAGGAAGCTGCAGAGAAGGAGGACACGCAGGTTGAAGCCACCAAGGAGGAGGAGACGCAGGGTGAAGCATCACTAAATCAATAGTAAGACCTCATCTGGAATATGCAGTTCAGTTTTGGGCACCAGTTCTCACAAAGGATATCGGGGAACTGGAGAAAGTGCAGAGAAGGGCAACCAAACTGATAAGAGGCATGGAGGAGCTCAGCTATGAGGAAAGATTAGAGGAACTGAATTTATTGTCTCTTGATAAGAGGAGATTAAGGGGGGGATATGATCAACATGTACAAATATATAAGAGGTCCATATAGTGAACTTGGTGTCGAGTTATTCACTTTACAGTCAACAAAGAGGACGAGGGGGCACTCTTTACGTCTAGAGGAAAAGAGATTTCATCTCCAAATATGGAAAGGTTTCTTCACAGTTAAGCCCCATACACATTATCAGATTATCTGCTGAGTTTTTCCTTCAGATTTACCAAAACCATACAATATGAGGACAAACCTTAGGCGTTTCAATGTGTATGCAATCAGGCAGGCCCTTCTACTACATGGTTTTGGTAAATCTGAAGCAAAAACTCAGCAGATAATCTGATAGTGTGTATGGGGCTTAAGAGCTGTGAAAATGTGGAATAGACTCCCTGCAGAGGTGGTTCTGTCCAGCTCAATAGATTGCTTTAAAAAAGGCCTGGATTATTTCCTAAATGTACATAATATAACTGGGTACTGACATTTATAGGTAAAGTTGATCCGGGGAAAATCCGAAGGAATTTTTTCCCCTGCTGTAGCAAATTGGATCATGCTCTGCTGGGGTTTTTCGCCTTCCTCTGGATCAACTGTGGGTATAGAATTGGGTATATGGGATTGTATGATATTATTATTATTATTATTTTTTTGTGGTTGAACTGAATGGACTTGTGTCTTTTTTCAACCTGACTAACTATGTAACTATATGTAAGCTGCCATGAAGCCACCAAGGAGGAAGGAGACGCAGAGTGAAGCCACAGAGAAGGAGAAGACGCAGGGTGAAGCTGCCATGAAGCCACCGAGGAGGAAGGAGACGCAGAGTGAAGCCGCAGAGAAGGAGAAGACGCAGGGTGAAACTGCCATGAAGCCACCGAGGAGGAAGGAGATGCAGGGTGAAGCCGCATGAAGCCGCTGAGGAGGAAGGAGACGCAGGGTGAAGCCACCATGAAGCCGCTGAGGAGGAAGCTGCAGAGGAGGAGGACATGTAGGGTGAAGCCACCGAGGAGGAAGAGACGCAGGGTGAAGCTGCCATGAAGCCACCAAGGAGGAGACACAGGGTGAAGCTGCCATGAAGCCACCGAGGAGGAGACACAGGATGAAGCTGCCATGAAGCCGCCGAGGAGGAAGCTGCAGAGGAGGAGGACACGCAAGGGAAGCTGCAATGAAGCCGCAGAAGAGGAAGCCGTAGAGGAGGAAGGAGACGTGGGGTGAAGCTGCCATGAAGCCACTGCGGAGGAGGAGACGCAGTGTGATGCCATCGAGGGGGAGGAGATACAGGGTGGTGCCACCGAGGGGGAGGAGACGCAGGGTGAAGCCACCGAGAATGACGAACCGCAGGGTGAAGCCACCAAGGAGGAGGAGATGCAGGGTGATGCCACTGAGAATGACGAACGGCAGGGTGAATCCACTGAGGAGGAGCAGACGCAAGGTGAAGCTGCCGTGATGTCACTGAGGAAGAGGAGACGCAGGGTGAAGCCACTGAGAATGACAAACCACAGGGTGAAGCCACCAAGGAGGAGGAGACGCAGGGTGATGCCACTGAGGAGGAGGAGATGCAGGGTGAAGCCACCAAGGAGGAGGAGACACAGGGTGATGCCACTGAGGAGGAGGAGATGCAGGGTGATGCCACCAAGGAGGAGGAGAAGCAGGGTGAAGCCACTGAGAATGACGAACAGCAGGGTGAAGCCACTGAGGAGGAGCAGACGCAAGGTGAAGCTGCCGTGAAGCTACTGAGGAGTAGGAGATGCAGGAAGGAGACGAAGCTGCCCACGACCTAGATGGGGTAAGTGCGGGGCTGGTGGGTGGACGAGCAAGCGACAGAGGGGAGGGGTGTGGGGGTATTGACTGATCGACCCTTCAACCGACTAACCGAGGGGGTGGTGGGTGTTATGTTTGCCTCCCCCCCAAAAAAATTAAGCACCAGCCGCCACTGGGTATAACCCTCCCTTACACAAGTTAAAAATGTTGACTTTAGCTCTACTTTAACCACTTGCCGACCACATAACTTAGCTATATGGCAGCAGAGCGGCTCTCCTGTGCCAGATCCCATACCTAGTGTGTGAATCAGCACATCCAGGTAGGGGGCGCGTGCGCACGCCGTGGCTGTGCTGTGATTAGACACAGGGTGCCAGCAGCTGCTGATTGGCGAGGAGAGACACAGAACAGAGCTCTGTCTATGTAAACAAGGCAGAGCTCTGGTCTGTCAGCGGGGATGTGATAGATTTTCTTTCCCTGCGGAGTAGAGATCCATCACATCCTTTAGAGAAAACAGCACGCTGTACACACAAAAAACACTGGCTAGGCACACATTTAACCCTTTGATCGCCCCTGATGTTAACCCCTTCCCAGACAGTGCCATTAGTACAGTGACAGTGCATATTTTTAGCACTGATCACTGTATTGGCATCACTGGTCCCCAAAACAGTGGCAAAAATGTCAGTTAGTGTCATACTGGCCGCCGCAATATCGCAGTCCCACTATAAGTCGCTGATTGCTGCCATAATTAGTATGGAAAAAAAATGTAAATCCAGTATATATCCCATAAACCAATCAATCTATGCTTATTGGGATTTGCTTTACCAAAAATATGTAGCAGAATTCATATTGGCCTCAATTTATGAAAAAATGTGGTTTTTAACTTTTTTATATTGGATATGTATTATAGCAGAAAGTAAAAAATAAAAATAAATAAATAAATATATATATATATATATATATATATATTTTTTTTTTATTATTATTATTATTTATTTATTTATTTATTTTTAATTGTCGGTCATTTTTGTTTATAGCGCAAAAAATAAAAACCGCAAATACCATCAAAAAGAAAAGCTCTATTTTATATACAGCGTCGCATGACCGCTCAATTGTCAGTTAAAGTAATCAACGCATTTCAGAACATCAAATGCAGATACAGTCAACTTTCTTCAAAACATGAGATACAGTCAATGCATTTCAGAATTTAAGATGCATTTTAAAGCTTCAGATAAAACAGTTTGTTTCGAAAAGTCAAACCTAATCAATTCATTTTGAAATGTCAGATACTGTCAACACATTTCGGAGCACCAGATAAAGCCAATCCATTCCGGATCATTTGATACAGCAATTGCTTTTCGGAACATCATATACAATCAATGCCTTTAAGAACATCAGATACAGCCAATGCATTTTGGAAAGGCCAGATATAGCCAATGCTTTTTGGAAAGGCAGAGCCAATCAACACATTTCGGAATGTCAGATGCAGCCAACACATTTTGCAGCACCAGATTCAGCCAATGTGTTTCGGAAGATCAGATCCAGCCAATGTGTTTCACAGTGTCAACTCTTCAGAACATCAGAGCCAGCCAACATGTTTCAGACACACCCATGCATTTTGGAACATCAGAAACAACCAATGCATTTCGGAATATCAGATACAGCCAGTGCTCTTCGGAATGTCAGAGCTAATCAGCGCATTTCAGAGGTCAGAGCCACCCAACGCATTTTATAACATCAGATACAGCCAATGTCTTTTGGAACATCAAATACACCCAATGCTCTTCAGAACATCAGAACCTATAAATTCATTTCAGAATGTCAGAAGTCACCCAACGCATTTTGAAACATCAGATACAGCCAATGCATTTTAGAATGTCAAATACAGCCAAAGCACTTGGGAATGTCAGTACTGGTCAACACATTTCGGAAGTCAGATCCATCCAGCACATTTTAGAACAGTGGATACAGCCAATTCATTTCAGAACATCAGATACAGCAAATGCATTTCAAAAATGTCACATACAGCCAACTCTCTTCAGAATGTCAGAGCTGATCAGCGCATTTCAGAAGTCAGAGCCACCCAACGCATTTTAGAACATCAGATGCAGCCAATGTGTTTCGGAACATCAAATACACCCAATGCTCTTCAGAACATCAGGGCCCATAAACACATTTCAGAATGTCAGATGTCAACCAACGCATTTCAAAACTTCAGATACAGCCAATGCATTTTAGCATGTCAAATACAGCCAACGTTCTTGGGAATGTCAGTGCTGGTCAACGCATTTCGGAAGTCAGATCCACCCAGTGCATTTTAGAACAGTGGATACAGCCAATTAGTTTCAGAACATCAGATGCAGTCAATGCATTTCAGAACATCAGGCACAGCCAATGAGTTTTGGAATGTCAGATACAGCCAATGCATTTCAGAACATCAGGTACAGCCAATGAGTTTTGGAATGTCGGATACAGCCAATGCATTTCAGAACATCAGGCACAGCCAATGCATTTTGGAATATCAGATACAGCCAACAAGTTTCATGAGCACATTCACTGATTGGTTAAGAGGTAAGGGACTGGAATTGGGCCCACAATGCGACAGAGTTATAGTGTTTTCCCATCTCAGCTGGCCACCCCATCTTAAAGACCACACGTCCTTGTCCTGATTGGAGAACAACATAACCAATCAGAGAGCAGATAGGCAACTGTTATGTGGCCCTGGAAGAAAAAGTCCCTATACTTTCTTAGGGGCCCCTTATAGGATGCTTGGAACCTCACTGACACCATTGGAGAGAATGCAGCCAATTTCCCGCACATGGTCCTCGGTAAATAAAGTGATTTGTTGAAGGTTAATCGATAAATATATATAAAGCGTTTAATCTCCATAATGAGTTCTTCCCTGAATTTATCAGGACGAGGATAGCTGTAAGCCATTTATTAATGTTATGATTACCCTGTAACATTACATTAGCAGAACAGTTATTAGTTCTGGGTCATTACAACTATTTTATTTGTCGCCAAACACAGCGATGTGCCCGGTCATCAATTCCCAACAAGAGATAATGAAACGCGTTGTCGTGCCTCCTTTGTAAACAAGACGGATATCACCGATCACAAACTGCTGCACCCCACTGAAACAATGCCAACCTTATTATAAAGCAGACCCGTCATCATGGAAGCGGATGAGTTTTGAGGCAGATAATTACACCGGAAGAAATACCATTAACCCTTTCTCTGCCAGGGCCTGTTTTTGCACACTTGTTTAAAAAAAAAAAATCAGACCAATTTTCAGCTTTCATCGCTCTCTCGCACTTTGAATAACAACTGCGCGGTCGTGTAATGCTGTACCCAAATGACATTTTTAGAATTTTTTTCACACAAATAGAGATTTCTTTTGGTGGTAAGTTATCACTGCTGGGTTTTTAATTTTTTGCTAGAAAAAAAGAAAAACTACCGAAAATTTTGAAAAAAAATAACAAACTGTTTCATAGTTTGTTATAAAATTTTGAAAACAGGTAATTCATCTCCTTCATTGATGTGCGCAGATAAGGCTGCACTGATGAGCACCGGTGGGCACTGATAGGCTGCACTGATGCGCACTCATAAGGTGGCACTGATGGGCACTGATAGGTGGCGCTGATGGGTGGCACTGAAGGGCACTGATAGGTAGCACTGAAGGGCACTGATAGGTGGCACTAATGGGCACTGATGGGTGACACTGGTAGGTGACACCAATAGGTAGCAGTGAATGGTGGCACTCATGATGAGGCACTGGTGAGCCTTGATTGGCAGCACTCGTGGGCATAGATTTGCAGAACTGATGGGCAAAGGTAGGTGGCAATGTGGACACTGATAGGCTGCACCAATGAGCACTGATAGGCTGCACTGATGGGATACACTGATGGGCACTGATAAAGCGGCACTGATAGGTGGCACTGATGGGCACTGATGGTTATTACTAATGGGTGGTACTGAAGGGCACTGATGATCACTGATGGGTGGCACTGATGGGCACTGGTAGGTGACACTGATAGACAGCACTGATCGGTGGCACTGATGATGAGGCACTGATTAGCAGGACTGGTGGGAAAAGGTAGGGGGCACTGGTAGGTGGCATTGGTGGGTACTGATAGGTGGCGCTGGTGGACACAGATGAGGCAGCCGCAGCTCTCTGTGTGAGGGGCCAATCTCCCTCTGACAGAAGCCAGTGATTGGCTTTTTTTTTCTCCCCACAATGACACCGGGGAGGGAAAATGGCTAATTGGGCCCAGTTTGGACATTTTCACTTAGGGTGAACTCACTTTTGTTTAGACATTAATATCTGTATGTTGAGTTATTTTGAGGGGACAGCAAATGTGCACTGTTATACAAGCTGTACACTCACTACTTTACATTGTAGCAAAGTGTCATTTCTTCAGTGTTGTCACATGAAAAGATAGAATTAAATATTTACAAAAATGTGAGGGGTGTACTCACTTTTGTGAGATACTGTATATCTATATATATATATATATATATAGCTTAGGAGTGCACACCCTAATGCAATAGGAGGCACACACCTATGCCCTTGACCCTTACTGATGTAAAGTGGTATCTGGCCCTTTTAGCAATGGTGTGGCTCTTCAATTCACATCTGTGTAGCAATTAAAACCTGAAAGGGGTTCTAATCCTTCTACTCTATTCAAATTATTATTATTTTTTAAAATTGGCTATATTCCTGTATGCCTGTAACGTGACTAGTGAGGTCTAGTGCTGGTGAGTGGGGTTGATTCCAGACTCCAAACATTTTTTACTTTTTTTATTAATTAAACTTCCTTTTACATGCCTTGTGTAACTGCTCATAATCTTTCTTCATTTGAAATTCCCATCATCCCCTACACACTTGCTGAAAGATCAGCCTGACAGCTGGAGTGCTTAACTGACTGTTCGAATTTGGAAAAAAAAGTAAAAAAGTGAGTCTGAATGACACCGATCACGCCTGCAGCTGAGGCTCGTCTTTTAGCTGTTCCACATTGGTGCTGTCAGCACAGGATCTGATAGGTGGGTGTTAGTGGGATTAGCTGTGACCGGTTGCGGGACGTGTAGAGAATGTCGATCCCTCTTATGGAATGCATACATGAATTTGTATTTAGATAGCACCAGTTTGCACTTTGCATGGCAGGAATTTGCATTATCAGTCCCTGGCCTTATTTGCATTGCAAATATTCCCTTTCACATTCGAGCGGTGTGATTCCCAAACAATCAGATCTTAAAGATAACCGCTCAGACTTTTTCATCTTTGTGAGTGTTCTCAGAAATAGGTAAACCAAATGCTGGTCTTTGAGTGGAATTGTTAAAGCTGAACTCCAGGCACACAAACCTTGTTTAACCTTATATAACAGTTACAGTGGATGTCAATTCACACCGCTTCCACCAAATTACTCTGAAAAAAACAGATATAACCTTTGTAGGAACCCTGCCATAAGTTGGAGCAGTGGTGGGCGCTAATGCAAGGAGCAGGGGCACTGCCCCCCTAATCCATGGGGGTTTTTTTTTGTTTTTTTTAGAAGCACATGATTAGAGCCTGAGGCTCTAATTGGCTTCAAATAGGGTGGGCTCGGAGCGCAGAGTATTGCACCCAGAGCCCACCCAGTTGTGTGACATTAGCAAATTAATATTCACTAATGTCTTCCTGTTTCTCTTCACGGCCAATCAGGAAGTGGGTCCTAAGACCCAATTGGCCGCGAGTCCTAAGTTCTGATTGGTCGGGAGGAGAAGCGACGGCCGGGACTCAGGAGGAGACACGGGGGAGGGGAGCCACGAACTGGATGGGGTAAGTGCGGGGCTAGAGGGGGGCCTGGCGAGTGATACAGCGAGTGAGCAAAGGGGGGAGCGGCGATCGAGCAAGCACTAGGGTGAATGAATGAATGAATGAATGAAATACTTGTTTGTGGCGAGCTTTGATCATCTACTAAAAGAGGAAGGTCTTGAGTTTTTTCCTAAAAGCCAGGTGATTTTCTTCCAGGCGGATGTTGATTGGTAGAGCATTCCATAGCCGAGGCCCTTGGACAGCGAATCTCCGATCCCCCTTGGATTTATACCGGGCTTTGGGCACGAGGAGGAGGTTTTTGTTGGCTGATCGTAGACTGCGGTTTGGTGTGTAATGATTTATTTTCTCCATTAGGTATTGCAGAGCTTCTCTATGCACGCATTTGTGGGTGAGGCAAAGGGTGGGAGATGGTTGGTTAGCTGGCTGGCTGGGGGGGCCACAGGCCATCCCCCACCCCCAAGAATATTGAGCACCAGCCGCTACTGAGTTGGAGTGACCCTAGTGTAAATTTTATGTTGGCAGCTAGACTGTAGCCAACATGAGCTCAGATTGTTCATGTTATCTGGATTTGTTGGGTTTTCCCCAAGCCTAGGACATTGTTTGCTTCTGTCTGTTCCTAAGGGGTGTTCTCCAGTAGAGTAGGTAGAGTGAGAAGGTACAATATTGGGGGTTATGAATATTTATTTTACCCTGGACAATTACTGAGAGATTTACACCGGTAAGGTGGGCTGAGGAAGGAGATTAGTATTTGGGGTGACCTTCTAGAAGGGTCTTTGCCGTCTTGGCTCCTGGCAGGAGAGGAGGGTCCATCTCCTCCAGGCTTGTGCCAGAGAGGATGTGTGTAATAGGGATTCAGTCATTGCCTCCCTGGCTTGCTGCATTGGGAGGCTGAGAAGAATCCAGAGGTTCTTGACCTCTCAGGCCTGCTGCCTGGCGAGGGTGAGAAGAAATGAGAGGTTCTTGGTTTCTCAGGCTTGCTCACTGGGGAGGGTGAGATGAATCCATAGATTCTTGACCTCTCAGGCCTACTGACTGGGGACCATAAGAAAAATCCAGAGTTTCTTGGCTTCATAGGCCCTTTGCCTGGGGAAGGTGAGAAGAATGCAGAGGTTCTTGGCCTCTCAGGCCTGCTGACTTGGGAGGGTGAGAAGAATCCAGGGGTTCTTGGTCTTCTAGGCCTGTTGCCTGGGAAGGGTGAGAAGAATCCAGAGGTTCTTACTGTAGGCTTATGAAGGGTATAGCTCCAGAGAGGGGTGCAGTACAAGACTTCTCAGGTCTGCTGCCCAGGGAAGGAAGATGGAGCTGAAGAAGAGATTTGTGTAGTCAACTGCTGGTCTTGGCTTGAGGGTCCTTTACAACAATTTGCTGATCTTGGCTGAAAAGACCATAACTAGCCTGTGAGAGAGGCTGAAGATAATAAAGGGTACTAAAGGGTCTACATTAGCCTGTGGCAGGAGCACAAGAAGTTCTACATTAGCCTGTGGCAGAGGCAAAAGATCTTAAAAAAACCTACTGAGTGGAGGAAATTTTTGCTGTTGTTTTGGGGTAGTCTGTATCCCCAACCCACTATCCCCTAGACCAGCCTTTCTCAACCTTTTCAACACAGAGGAACCCTTAAAATAATTCTCTGGTCTCGGGGAACCCCTGCTAAAAATTAGAAATCTACAACTCATGATACATTAGTGTGATGGTCAGTGGGAAGAACGGTCCTTACACTTGTGGTCATTGGGAAGAATTACCTCCTTACGGGTAGCTAAAAAAGATCAGTGGTGTGAGTGGGAGCTTATCTCAGAGGCAGATATTGCCCAATACTGAAGGAACCTCTAGCAACCTCTGGAGGAACCCCAGGATTCCACGGAACCCTGGTTGAGAATCACTGCCCTAGACATTTGAGAGAGAAAAAAATGCAAAAAGGTGATTGATAGCAATGCGAAGAGTCCCTGCCGTCAGAATACAATGTATAAGCTGGGAGAATTCCTCAACTGGTTGTCTAAATGGAAAAAAAAAAGATCAAATTATGGCCAACTTAAAGAGGAAGTAAACCCTGATGACTTTACTTCCTCTTTCATTCCCTGCAAAGGTAAAGCATAATGGACTACTATGCATCGCATAGTAGCCCATTATGTGTCACTTACCTGACACAGGAGCCAGCGAAGTCACCGCTGTCCCCTGTAGTCCGGCGCATCCATCTTCTAGGTGGGTCTCGCAGCTCCGCCGCTGTCATTCGACGAAGCCGCAATGACGTCACTCCTGCGCATGCGCACGGGAGCCGAGATGCGCGGCATTGCACGGCATTTTCATTATCGAGGATGACACGCTCAGTGCACCTGCGCGCCGCTGTCTACGGCGCATGCGCCGTAGACAGCGGTGCCCGTTTTCGGGCAAATATCTCCTAAACCGTATAGGTTTGGGAGATATTTCTTGGACCTACAGGTAAGCCTTAATCTAGGCTTACCTGTAGGTCAAAGTGGTTTGTAAGGGTTTACAACCACTTTAGGTACCTGAGTTTTACGTGTTAATAACCTCTTGAAAACCCCGTACAGTGAAGCTCAGATAGATTGGGTAGAGGGAGAAGCAGCACAAGGAAGCAGTTGTTCTAAGGAATGGCATGCTGATATAAGGAGAGAGCAGAGTGAAAGAGAGATGACCTCATGGGTCTGCTGCTTCTCCTTTTGCTGTCCAATCACAGGCTAGGGGCAGGCAGGCTGGATAATACCTAGAAATGTTCTAGGTAAAAAAGCAAATCAGGTCTTCTCCTGCCCTGACAGACAAAGCTGTGCTGTTGGGCAGAACTAAGTAGATCTCAGAACTGGAAGGACAGGAATACAAATTCTTTGGCAAGTAAAACATCTCCCTTATATGTATTTTATCTGTTTATGTGTCTCTTTCCCTGAATTTCATACCTAAACAAACTTTACACCTTTCTAATGATATCTTGAACGCCCCGCTGTAATATCTGTTGTTGCTGAATTCTGGAATCAGTGCTTTCTCGGAAACTGTGTTTTGTTTGTTGGCATTCCTTTTCGAGCCTTTAATGATACACTAAAGATACACATTTTTTTTTTTTTTTGTATGTCCATTTCTAGCAGTGAGGAATCCCATCCTTGTGACCTTTTACCCATTGAGAGGCATTTCAGGACCCCCAAGCACCAGAGGGGATTATCCCTGCACAGAGGTCTACCATAAAGAGGCTTCTTCAATCTCCCGGCTGACAAGTCCAATAGCCATCCTTCAATCATACATCAATGCTGCCATGAGGACTTGTGTATCTCCACGTCCTTGACATTTGGACAAATAAATTGGTGACTGTACACTGTACCTGGAGAATGTTTTTCCTAGAAGTTTGCTTTGTGTAGAGTCTGTACTATTTGCTCCCTTATCGAGTGTTTAGTAATAAAAAAGATAACTGAACAAAGATTGCAATGCCTTGCCAGAGACGCGGAACTTTCTAACTTTCGGTGTGCAGAGGAGTTGTCTGGGAAAGTGATGCCAGTTGTTGAGATGTCGCCATTCAAGAACTAATATGGCAATAATTGCGCTATATAAAGTGTCAACAACACCCGTGGTCAAATAATAACCGTACAGATAACAAACAGACAGAATTGAACTGCCACAGCAACAGAAACCATTACCCAAATTTAATATTGGCCTTCTGTCTTCAAGGATCCAAGGTCGCCCTCCCTCCAAAAATCGTTGATGCATAGCTCCCAACTGTCCCTGATTTGGAGGGACTGTCCCTGATTTGGAGCAATGTCCCTCTGTCCCTCATTCCCCATCATTTGTCCCTCATTTTGGTCTGATCTATATAGTTGTATATAAAATGCACTTTTTATTTATCAAAAATTGTTTTACAGCACTAAAATTTTCATCTGAATTCTAAATTGCTGCATTTGTAAATTCGAAAAGCCAATATAAAGTAATAGAAGTGGTAAAAAAAGCACTTGTGGGTTTAACCAATCTTGTTTTTGTTTTTTGTACAATTCTCTTTTAAGGGGGTGTAACAGGGGGTGTGTCCTATGCCTGCATACTTTTGCTGATAGGCAGCCATGTACTGGCCATTGGGACTACCAGGAGTTTCCCGGTGGGCCGATGGCTCAGTGGGCCACTCTGATGTAAAGGGGCTGTTGATGGGACACTCTGATGTAAGGGGCTGCTGATGGGACACTCTGATGTAAGGGGGCTGGTAATGGGACACTCTGATGTAAGGGGGCTGGTGATGGGACACTCTGATGTAAGGGATTGCTGATGGGACACTCAAAATGTAAGTGGGCTGGTCTGGGTGAAGTCCAGGGCCAAATTTCTGTCCCAGTCCAGCCCTGCTGATAGGTGTCCCTCATTCCCAGCTCAAAAAGTTGGGAGGTATGTTGATGCATTGCATTGATCTCAGGGAACCACTTAACCACTTCAGCCCCGGAAGGATTTACCCCCTTAATAACAGGCCCTTTTTTGCAATAAGGCGCTGCGTCACTTTAACTGACAATTGCGCGGTCATGTGATGCTGTACCCAAACATAATTTATATCCTTTTTTTTCTCACAAATAGAGCTTTGTTTTGGTGGTATTTGATCACCTCTGGGGTTTTTATTTTTTGCGCTATAAACAAAAAAATACCAATAATTAAAAAAAAAAAACAATATTTTTACCTTTTGCTGTAATAAATATCCCAAATTAAAAAAAAAAAACAACAAATTTCTTTATCAGTTTAGGCCAAAATTTTTTTGTTCTACGTATTTTTGGTAAAAAAAAATCTCAATAAGCGTATATTTGCAAAAGTTATAGCGTCTACAAAATAGGTAATAGATTTATGGCATTTTTATTCTTCTTTTTTTTTTACTAGTAATGGTGGCGATATGCGATTTTCTGCGGGGCTGCGACATTACGGCAGACAGATTAGACACTTTTGACACTTTTTTGGGACCAGTGACATTTAAATAGCAATCAGAGATAAAATTAGCCACTGATTACTGTATAAATGTAGCTGGCAGGGAGGGGGTGAAAACTAGGGGGCCATCAAGGGGTTAACTGTGTTCCCTGGGTGTGTTTGGTCATGACAGAGATCGCTGTTCCCGATGACTGGGAACAGAAGTCCTCTGACATGTCACTAGACAGAACAGATAATTGCCTTGTTTACATAGGCCTGGGGATATGCAATTAGCGGACCTCCAGCTGTTGCAGAACTACAAGTCCCATGAGGCATAGCAAGACTGACAGCCACAAGCATGAAACCCAGAGGCAGAGGCATGATGGGACTTGTAGTTTTGCAACAGCTGGAGGTCCGCTAATTGCATATCCCTGACATAGGTATTCCCCCGTTCTGCCTCTGTACAAGCCTTCCTGCACAGACCAACGTACACCTGTGGCGGTTTGCGCAGGAGAGCTGACCTGCTCCAGTATAATGACGGAGGCTGGTCAGCAAGAGGTTAAAGGTGCTCTATTGGATGAGATCTGGTGAGTGTGGAGGACATTGGAGTGCAGTCACCTCATTGTCCAGTGGTGAGATGATTGGAGCTTTGTGACATGGTGCATTATCCTGCTGGAAGGAGCCATCAGAAGATGGGGACACTGTAGTCATAAAGGGATGGACATGGTCAGCAACAATACTCAGGTAGGCCATGAAGTTTAAACAATGCAGGGACAATTGTAAGAAGGTAAATTTGCAGAGGCAAATTTTCAATCCTCTGGAAATCGGGGCACCTGCTAACTACACTGCATGGAGAAGTCACTCTAAAGCTGTCCATACACTTTAAGATTTCCAAGGTTCTACCTTTGTATTAAGGCACTATTCAGCTGACAAATTTCTACCCATTTTCAGATTAAAGGATGTTAGGGGGAAGGGTGCCAACACAGCCACCCATGGTTTGAAGGATTAGGGTCACCAGGAACTAGACAACATTCACTTTGTGTATGGTCAACTTAAGCCATGTGTGTTCCATACAGACGGTGAACTCCACCAGGACAGCATGGCAGCCTACACTCAGACATGGTGTCTATCTTCTTATCCATCATCCCTTTATCTCTCACCCTCAGTTTACAGCCACGCGTCACATGTGTCTGCCAAATGGTCACATGCAGCTTACGCCATCACTCTGAGGGCCCTCAATCTTCTCCATCCGTCTCCTCAATGCTTTGCCTTTGGCAAGATTTTAGTTGACAAGCAACTTTTATCCGATGTCAACCAAACCCTGTACAATCAAGATGTCATCTGACAGTCTAAAATGTTTCCTTCACTCAGAGGTCAAAGGGCATAACCCCATCCAGGCTGCAAAGAGTCACTAATGAGCAGAGAAAAATACATTGGGGGGAAAAGGAATGAAGCCTGATGAGGTCTGGAAATAAAAAGCTACACTATTATGAATGACTAGTTACATTTAATAAACAAAGAGAAAATAAAGAAAATATTTGGGACTTTAAATGAGGTAATAGGGGCCGTTCAAATCCCCTCCTCCAGCAGGCGGGACTTTGTATGAGGCACGCGGGAGCAGAAGCACAAAATTTGATAAAAAAACATATTTTAATAAATACAGGTAGTCATATATTTACATATTAATACACGTAGCCATATATTAGTATTAGTATGAAGCCTGATGAGGTCTGGAAATAAAAAGCTACACTATTATGAATGACTAGTTACATTGTTTTATTAAAGTGGAAATGCTCTGCACTGGCAGCTCTGCACCAAAAACTACCCAAACCTATCCCCAAACTTTGAATTAATGAGTTGCTAATTGTCCCAATGCAGGATATTTGGGAATTCTTCTGATTGTGCACTGTCCCAATTCAACTTATTTGGGGGGGGGGGGGGGTGGCGGGGGTTGGTGTGCACTTTCCAAATGCAGTTTGTTTGATGGGGGAGAGGGAGTACTTCTGATTGTGCACTGTCCCTATGTGGTATATTTTCGGGGGTTCTTCAGATTGTTCACTGTCCCAGTAGGTTATATATTCGGGGGGAGGGTCTTCAAATTGTTCACTGTCCCAGTGCAGTATATTTTGGGGGGGGGGAGTCCTTTAAATTTTCCACTGTCCCAGTGCGGTATATTTGCGGGGGGGGGGTATTCAGACTGTTCACTGTCCCAGTGCGGTATATCTGGGGGTGGCTTCAGACTGTTCACTGTCCCAGTGCGGTATATCTGGGGGGGGTCTTGAGACTGTTCATTGTCCTAGTGTGGTATATTTGGGGGGGTCTGGGGTCTTCAGATTGTTCACTGTCCCAGTGCGGTATATTTGGGGGGGGGGTCTTCAGATTGTTTACTTTCCCAGTGTGGTATATTTGGGAGGGGAGGGCTTCTGATTGTGCACTGTCCCTATACTGTATATTTTGGGGGGTTCTTCAGATTGTTCATTGTCCCAGAATGGTATATATTCGGGGGGAGGGTCTTCAAATTGTTTACTGTCCCAGTGCAGTATATTTTGGGGGGGGGGAGTCCTTTAAATTTTTCACTGTCCCAGTGTGGTATATTTGGGGGGGGGGGGTCCTCTTAAAATTGTTTACTGTTCCAGTGTGATATATTTGGGGGGGTCTTCAAATTGTTCACTGTCCCAGTGCGGTATATTTGGGGGTGGGGGGGTCTGGGTTCTTCAGATTGTTCACTGTCCCAGTGCGGTATATTTGGGAGGGGAGGGCTTCTAATTATGCACTGCCCTAATGCAGTATATTTGTGGGAACGGGGAGGGCCTTCTGATTGTGTACTCTCCCACTTCAGCTTATTTTGAATGGGGATCTTCTGACTGTGTACTGTACCACTTCAGTTTATCTAGGAGGTTTTTTTCTGATTGTGCACTGTCCCAATGCAGCTTATATGAGATGAGGGGCCAGGAAGGGGGGGGGGGGGGGTTCTTGTGCATGGTCCTTTCCTCTTCTCTTTTCTTTCTTAGGGGGCCTATGAAATTTTGCTTTGGGGCCCTGTGATCCCTAGCCCACATATGCACTACTTGGGAAAGAGCTGCATCTTTCCAGTGACCTGCACAAATCGGTCATGGCCTACCTACCAAGAAGTTGCATAAATCCTCCTGTGATCCACTCAGGCCTGTAGTGCTATACGGCAACACTATCCAAGGCAGAGGTCACCATGCCTGTGAAGGTTCTCATTTATTCAGGTCATTGTATATCTAGTAGTAGTTTGTCACATTCAACTGGGCTTGTTCTGTAATGTTGAAGACGTTTCATGGTTTCTCAAAGCCACTTTTTCAGTTCTTGGCCAAGAAGTGGCTTGGTAAGACTACAGAACATCTCATTGAATGTGAGTTACTACTACTAGAGGAGGCAACTAGTTCTCGAAGCTGCCATTTTGCAGACTTCATGCAAATACGCCCTCTACATTTGGTGTAACCAGTCAACGACACTTTCCCCATCTCATAAGTCCTTCAACGTTTCGCCCAACCCTTTAGCTTACGAAGCAGTTATTTCCACCAACAGCCAGATTTCAGCTTTCAACTGGGGCGTGGCCACACAGGCAGATTATTTTATTATCCGAACCTATAAATGAGTACATGGCCCTTGAAGGAATCTTTTTTGAAACATTTTATGCATTTGGTTGAAGCTGTTTTTGAATGTAATTTCCTCTGTGCAAGACTTTTGAGGAAGTTTTTTTTTTTTTCACTCCGTATTGGTGGCGACCAGTCTCCACAGTATGAATGGCGTGTTTCTATGTCCTTAAATCATAGGTTAAGTCTGTGGTTCCCATTCTTTAGGTTCCATTCACAAATCACTCTGTGACAGTATCATTCGGGGACAGAGCTGTCTGCCTTCCTTCACTGGCGACTTTTGTCAGCCACAGGCTAGTCACTGTCTGAAAGGGAACCACTTCTTCCTCTACACAGGATGCTGCTCTGAGTTCTGCATTCTCTCTACACACGCACACAGTCCTACACAGCCTAGGACAGAAACATGAGATTGGACCAGTCCATCCAAAAGCGGCAGTGTAGTTTTTATTTTGGTAGTTGCTGGAAATGTAAAAGCTTAACACCATCTTTTTTCATATAAAATGAACAGTACATAGCTCAGTAGGTATTAAAATAACGTGATGACGTTATTTCGTTACAATGGGACTACGTTCAGGCTAGTAGCCAATAGCTTTGGTCTAGGAATTTGATCTGAGCATGCGTGGCACTTTGTAGAATGTGTAGAATTCTCTACACATGATCGGAGTATTTTGTCCGAAAATGTTACCAACAAGTTGGAAAACTTGGTCCGTCTGATACTCCGACGGAAACAGTCCGATGTAGACCACACACAACCGGAATATCCGACAAAACGGTCCGATCGGACACATTCCGTCAGAATCTCCGACCGTGTGTACAAGGGCTTACAGTGCTGTGGCCTTGGCTCGCAGTGCTGCTAGACCCAACAGAACGTATGTAGCTCTATTCTCTGCACCAGTACGGACCTCTGACTGATGTAGCTTGAGGAGAAAGAGGACCCATGACATCATGGTACCCAGTGGGCAAAACTACCAGGGTCGCAAAGGTCCCACTTGTGACCGGAAAATACCAGGAAGGGGGCCTGCTGCAGAACATATGAAAGGGTAACACTGCTTGAGGTGGACACTGGTTGCTACATTGAGCGTGTCACCCTATGCCGGCATGGGGATTGCCAGTTGCTTCTGTTTCACACAGCTCAAGGTCATCTAGAGACCAGGGCGACCATGCCAAATTGCGCCCCCCCACCCAATATGTATGTAAAAATTGTAAAAATGAAATACATTAATAATAGTTAAATAAATGTAAGTGCCTCCGTCCTCCTGTGCTTGTGTGCAAAGGCGAATGCTCGCTTTGGTCCCGCATGCACACAAACAGTAATTGTCCCACACATGTGAGGTATCGCCACAAATGACAGATCATGGGAAGTAATTCTAGCACCGGACCTCCTCTGTAACTCTAAAGGGGTAACCTGTAAAGGCTTTTACGGTAAATCCTTTACAGGTTATAGTAAAATTAGTAAAATGTTAGTAAAATTTACGTAGTTTGTGTGCAATTATAAAGCATGACGTGTTTGGTATCTATTTACTCGGCGTAACTTCATCTTTTATATTTTACAAAAAAATTGGGTTATGTATTGTGTTTTTTTGGGGGGGTTTTTGCATGAAAATTAAAAAAAGTGTATTTTTTCCCATAAAATTGCGTTTAAAATTTATTCTGTAGAGACAATTTATTCTGCTTTATAAATATATACCGTATTTATCAGGGTATAACACGCACCCCAAGTTTAGGAGGGCATTTTAAGGAAAAAAGTTTTAGGAGGGAAGTTTAAGGGAAAAAAAACGTACATTTAAATGCCCGTCAATGCAGCCTTATCAGTGTGCATCTGCAGCCTTGTCCATCATTGCAGAATGATCAGTGTCATTTGCAGCTTGCCCAGCGCTGTTTGTGGCCTTGCAGAGTGTCATTTGCAGCTTGCCAGTGTTATTTCCAGCTCGCCCAGCGCCGTTTGCAGCCTTCCATGTTTAAATATCCTGCCGCCGAGACAGACCGAGCGAGCGCCGCTGAAAAGTACAGAGCGGCAGCGAAAAAGACCGAGCCGTCTGCCCGGCTCCGCTCGTAGTCCCGCCTCCCTGCTGTTTCTGTAGCGAGCGCTGCCGAAAAAGACCGAGCCGACTCTACTGCGTATTCGGCTTGGCTCGGCTCGCAGTCCCGCCCAGGGCGGGACTGCAAGCCATACCGAGCCGAGTACACAGTAGAGTCGGCTCGGTCTTTTTCGGCAGCGCTCGCAGAAACAGCAGGGAGGCGGGACTACGAGCGGAGCCGAGCAGACGGCTCTATATTTTTCGGCGCCGCTCTGTATTTTTCGGCGCCGCTTGGTCTTTTTGCCTCACAGACAGTGGGGATCGGCGTATAACACGCACCCACGACTTTCCCCTGATTTTAAGGGGAAAAAGTGCGTGTTATATGCCGATAAATACGGTATATATATATATACAAAATGGTAGAGCTGCACGATTCTGGCCAAAATGAGAAACACAATTTTTTTTCTTAGAATAAAGATCGCAATTCTCTCACGATTCTCGCAGCATAACATCATCGTTTATATTATACAAAAAAATTAGGCTAACTTTACTGTTTAGTGTTTTTTTTAATTAATTGAAGTGTATGTTTTGGCAAAAAAATGTGTTTGAAAGACTGCTGCACAAATACAGTGTGACATAAACTATTGCAACAACCACCATTTTTATCTTTAGGGCCTCTGTGGTAGCAGCTTTACTGCTGTTATAGCAGCGCTTTTTTAGGTCACTAGCAGGGTGCTAAAACAAGGTTTACCTGTAGGTACATTGAATATCTCCTAAACTTGCACAATTTAGGCGACATTCAGTATATGCGCTGCTGCCGACATCATCGGCGCATGCGCACTGGAGAAACAGGCCGTTGGTGCCGTTTCCTCAAGAGTCGTGCCGTGACCGACGGCTCCCACATGCACTTTTGTTTCTAACGCTTATTTATAGCACTCACGTTTCTGTGCTTAATTGGCATTCGATTGCGGATTTCATAGAGGAATATATATTCCTCTTTACTGGCAGTTTCCATAGTGCTTGTGAAGCCCACAAGCACTATCTTCTGGGCTCTGGTGCAGCTGAGCGTGCATCGCACCCGTCCTCGCGCATGCGCCGTAAGTACGGCGCAGTGCCGTACACTTCTGATGCTGCCATCACAACAGACGTTGTCGTCGGAAGTGCCCGCCAACGTTGTGATGGCAACTAAACCCTCGGAGCTGCCCATTGACTCCTGGGAAATGATGACAAGCGTCTCCCAGGAGCACTAGCGAACACGGGCGCCGAGGGAAATGACGTCAAGCGCCATGGAGAGGAAGAGGCAGATTACGAGGGACCCCCTAGCAACAGACATGAAAAAGTAAGTAAAATTTTTTATTTTTTTTCCAAATGTTGTTAATTGTATTTAATGCGGCTGAATAATACAAAATTAATTTTATGAGTGGAACTCCTCTTTAATGAGCTAGTATACAATGCATACTAGATCATTATGCCTTTGTCTTGCAAGGTTTTTTTTGGGGGGTGGGTTTATTCCGAGGTTTACAACCACTTTAATGCTTTCTAGAAGAATAAACATCCCAATGTAAACACCTTTGCGGGTGATGTATGTGTGTTATTGTAGAGCGGTGTAGCCCATTGTCCCCTTTGTTGTGCTTGTTGTCCTTTGTGCACTCAGCAAAGCTTTTTTGTGATTCTCACCGTTGAACATCAATCAGTTTTGCTGATGGCTATACAATCTTTTTTCTTTTTCTTTTTTTTTTCTACAATTCATGTCAGTGCAGAGCGTACTGCGGCTCGTGTACACGTTCCCCCCCGCAAGAGGCTCAACGGATTTAAACGGATTCGGATTGTTTTTCTAATCAAACTTGGAAGGTTTCCATGTCTTATTTTAACCCGCAAAAGCATTCCCAAACACCAATTAGTGTAACTCCCGGCTAAACGTTCAGGTTAAATCAGCTGAAAGCATTAGAGATGCATCACAACAAAAGGTGTGCAGTCTTAACTTTTGGCAGCCACATCCCAAACAGAAAAAGCCTATTCCCTGCCAGCGTCATTTTGAGAAGGGCTGTATGGAAGCAATGGTCCCTCTGCAGAGGTCTGACACACCCCCATGCCGAGTCAGAGCCACAGCTCTCCAATCAGTGGAGAGCATGAGTTTACTGATAGCAGAGCTATAAGTCTGACACAGCAGGGGGCATGTTGGACCTCAGCAAAGAGACCACTGCTTCAGCACATAGATCATGGGTCCCACCTAGAGCTACGTCTCTCCAGTCAGCAGGAAGCACGTGTTTGATGATCGCAGAGCTATAAGTCTGATTTAGCAGGGGGGGGGGGGGGCATATTGGACCTGTGCAGAGAGACAACTGCTTCCCAACAGAAAATAAGGGTCCCAACTAGAGCTAGATCTCTCCAATCAGCAGGGAGCATGAGCTTTGCTGATTGCAGAGCTATAACTCTGACTCAGCAGGAGGCTTGGGCTGGACTTCTCCTTTAATTATCGTATTTGAGCGGAAAAACGCTCAGAAATGCTCGACAAGACATGCTAAAACACACAAAAATGTTTAAATCAAGAGCTTCCATGCAGTTTTATGGAACAAAAATGCTTAAAAAACACACCGATCTGCACGATTCGAGATTGGAGCTCCAGGACTTTTTTGAGCTTCAGGCGTTTGGCGTTAGGCGGCTTGGAATGGAGATGTGAACCAACTCTATAGAGAATAATAGATTTTTTTTCTCCTCCAGCATTGTGAAGCTTCAAGCTTCCATCTACAAAACACTGAGGTGTGAATGGGGACTAATAGTCAAATGCACGGGCAGGGCCGGTGCTACCACTAGGCAAACTAGGAAGCCGCCTAGGGCGCACTGCTGCCTAGGGGTGCCCAGCTGCTGGTTTACTTCCGCGTCTGCATGCTCTGCAGGCTGCAGTATGTAACGCCGACCGGTAGTGTAATTAGAGGTGCAGCGCAGCACTGGAGCCAGCGCTAGAGGAAGCAGAGCTAATGCTTACGGTAAAGTGGCGCCTTCAGACACATGGGCAGGGCAAAGGGGGTGGAGTCATGGGTGGAGCCAATGGGGGGGCAAAAAAATGAGGTTTTGCCTAGGGTGTCAAAAATCCTTGCACCAGCCCTGTGTATGGGCTGCTGAAGAGTGGAGTTTACTGGTTCCTCTATTGCAGAGAACTGGCGTTTTAACTACTTGGCGCCTGCGCTATAGCCAAAAGATGGCTTCAGTGCGGGTCTTAACTGCCGGGAGGGCGTCCATGGATGTCCTCCCAAGCAAGTGCAGTCTACGCGATCCTGCGGGTCTTGCGTGGCGCGCTCTGTGATCAGCGAGTCTATGAAACTAACGATCACGTTAACACCCCTCACCACGTGATCAGCTGTCAGCCAATGACCGCTGATCACGTGATGTAAACAGAAGCTCGGTAATCTGTATTTTTTTTTCCTTGCGCTATCAGTGTGAGGTGAAAAAAAAGCCGATCACCCTCTTCTGTCAGAGGGACATCGGTCCCTCACTCAGAAAGCCGCGGCTGTGCCCACTATTGTCACCTGCCAGTGCCAATTGTGCCACCTACCAGTACCCATCAGTGCCACATACCAGTGCCCACAGTGCCACCCATCAATGCCCACTAGTGCTGCCAATCAATGCCCATCATTGTCTAATAATCAGTGCCACAGACCAGTGCTACCTATCAGTGTCACCTACCAGTGCCCATCAGTGCCACCTATCAGTGCCACCTATCAGTGCCAACCTATCAGTGCCGCCTATTAGTGTTCATTAGTGCCGCCTTATCAGTGCCCATCAGTGCCACCTATAAGTGCCCATCAGTGCAGCCTCCTCTGTGCACATCAGTGAAGGAGAAAAATTACCTGTTTTTGAAAATTTTATAACAAACTTTGAAACATTTTTTTTTCAAAATTTCGGTCCCATTTTCTTTTATTATGCAAAAAAAAAAAAAGTGTGACAGCGCCGAAAGCTGAAAATTGGTCTGGGCAGGAGGGGGGTTTAAGTTCCCAGTAAGCAAAGGGTTAAGTTCTTGCAGGATACCTTTAAACTCTGAATGTTCTATGTCCACCGTTAAATTACCGTTATAATGACGGTATTCGCCTCCTTCGCTCCAGTAATTATGACTCACGGCTGAAAGAACAGATATCACCGAGTTCAGCAATCCTCCTACATGTAGAATAACAGAGCCTTACACTCACAGCCTATGAGCTCCTCATTCCTGTTGGTGGTTTCCACATACCAGCCTCACCCTGACCAAGAATTACAGAATCATTCTGCTGCAGGACAGATTTTTTAATATGTGAATGGCTTGTGTATACAATGGGATGTCAGCAAGAGTTTTAATTACCACCCAGTTCTGCTTAAATTCATCTCATGGAACGTTATTGTCTTAAGTCACCTTTAAAGAGGAAGTAAACCCTGATGGGTTTACTTCCTCTTTCATTCCCTACAAAGGCAAAGCATAATGGACTACTATGCATCGCATAGTAGCCCATTATGTGTCACTTACCTGACACAGGAGCCAGCGAAGTCGTCGCTGTCCCCTGTAGTCTGCCGCATCCATCTTGTTGGTGGGGTCTCGCAGTTCCACCGCTGTCATTTGGCGAAGCCGCGATGACGTCACTCCCACGCATGCGCATGGGAGCCGAGACGCGCGGCAGCTCCGTCGCTGAGAATGCCGCGCTCAGTGCGCCTGCGCGCCGCTGTCTACGGTGCATGCGCCGTAGACAGCGGTGCCTGTTTTCGGGCAAATATCTCCTAAACCATATAGGTTTAGGAGATATTGCTTGGACCTACAGGTAAGCCTTAGGCCGCGTACACACGGGCGGATTGTCTGTCCAACTTAGTCTGCTGAACAGTGTTTCAGCGGACAATCCGCTCGTGTGTGGGCTTCAGCGGACTTTTTCAGCGGACAGTCTGACGGACTTTGTCTTTCGGAATTTCCGTAATTTTGTCCGCTGAAACTTGGTTTTGTCCGTCCAAACTTGGTTTCAGCGGACAGTCCGCTCGTGTGTAGGCAAGTTGGACGGACTAAGTATGGCGCATGCTCAGAAAGGGTTTTCACGGCCGAAGGTTGCATTGCAGTGTATTGGACGTCGTTTTTCTAGTCCCGTCGTACGTGCTGTACACGTCATCGCGCACGTTTTCAGCGGACTGTCTGTTCATCGTGTGTGGTCAAGTCCGTTCATTCAAAAGTTGAACGGACTGTCTGTCGGATTGTCTGACGAACTTAGTTGGGCAGACAATCCGCCCGTGTGTACGCGGCCTTAATCTAGGCTTACCTGTAGGTCAAAGTGGTTTGTAAGGGTTTACAACCACTTTAAAGGAGAATTCCAGCCAAAGCTTGTTTGTCTGTATTTCTCCTTTGGATCGAAAGAGTGCAATTCGTTCTGCACTCCGGTGACCCGCTTTCAGCTGAAGCCCGCTGCCAGCTGACATCACAGAGCTCCAGGCTCCGGCTCAGGCAAGATCACGACAATGAAGTCGGGATCCACCCGCATGCCTGGAGCAACACCCGGCTCAGGCCCTCAGCAAGCCACTGAGAGGCTGAGCCGGCCGCTTCCCCCCCTCCACAGCCCAGCACTCCAGTGAGCGAGGAGGAGGAAGAGCAGAGAGCCTAGGACTGATGCCGCGTACACACGACCGGACTTTCCGGCAGTCTAGGTGTGGCAGAATCAGTCCGTTGGACAATCCGATCGTGTGTGGGCAAATCGTTTTTCAACTAAAAAAATCTGACGTACCTAGAAATAGAACATGTTTCAACTCTGTCCGACGGACTCAATTCCTATCGGGAAAACCGTTCGTCTGTATGCTGGTCCGACAGACCAAATACGGTGCAAGGGAAACTATTGGCTACTGGCTTTTGAACTTCCTTTTTTAGTCCCGTCGTACGTCATCATGTTCAAAACGAACGGACTTTCGAACGGACTTAGTCTGTTCATATGTGTCCAAGTCCGTTTGTTTGGAAAGTCCGTCGGGAAGACCGTCGGACCTAGTCTGCCGGTAAGCCCTGTCGCGTGTACGCGGCATTACAGTCACCAGCTCTCTGCTCAGGCAGCTGTGAGAACTGGGCGATCGGTGGTGTTTGATTGCTCAGTTCTCAGTCTTAGAGCCGGTGGGGGGACAGATGCAGCATCAGATTGATGCTGCATCCACCTAGGATGATTCTTAACTAGTTAACTAGTTAAGGACCGGAAGGATTTGCCCCTTTAATGACCAGGCCATTTTTTGCGATACGGCACTGCGTCGCTTTAACTGACAATTGCGCAGTTGTGTGATGCCGTACCCAAACAAAATTTATTACCTTTTTTTCCCCACAAATAGAGCTTTCTTTTGGTGGTATTTGATCACCTCTGCGTTTTTTTTTTCTGTTTTGTTTTTTGTGCTATAAACAAAGAAAGACCAACATTTTTGAAACCAAAACAATATTTTTTACTTTTTGCTATAATACATTTTCAGAAAAAAATTAAAAAATAAAACTAATTTCTTCATCAATTAAGGCCAATATGTATTCTTCTACATATTTCTGGTAAAAAATTTTTTGCAATAAGCGATTGACTGGTTTGCGCAAAGGTTTATAGCGTCTACAAAATAGGGGCTATATTTATGGCATTTTTATTATTCTTTTTATTTTACTAGTAATGACAGTGATCAGCAATTTCTAGCGGAGCTGCAACATTGTGGCAGACAGATCGGACACTTTTGATGCTTTTTTGGGACCAGTGACATTTATACAGCAATCAGTACTAAAAATAGCCATATAAATAGCCATATAAATGTTATTCACAAGGAAACACTAGGGGGTGATTAAGGGGTTAAGTGCTCCCTGGGAGGTGTTTCTAGCTGTGTGGGGAGTGTAGTGACTGGAGGAGGAGAGAGATCGCTGTTTCTGATCACTAGGAACAGCAGATCTGTCTCTCCTCACCTGACAGAACTGAGATCTGTCTGTTTACATTGGCAGACCCTGTTCTGTCTCTCTCAGGAGCGACCGTGGGTGGCTGGCGGACATTGCGGCCGACAGCCACACGCATCGGCTCTGGCATTGCGCCCCCTAGAGCTCTTAAAGCGTCCCACATACAATGACGGCGATTCGCCCAGGAGAGCCAACCTGCTGCCAGTACAGCTGGTCTTAAAGCGGTAGTAAACCCGCTATTTTTTTTTTTTTTAACACCTGCAAAGCAAAAGGCATAATGAGCTAGTATGCGCCGCATACTAGCTCATTATGAAATACTTACCTTAGAACGAGGCCCGACATCTGGCACGATCCACGGGGGGGGTGGCAGGCAGTGTGGTACTTGGGGGGAGTGGCAGCGGTGGTGGTGCCATCCTCTCCCACCACCTCTGCTTCTTACTGATACCATCCCCCACCACCACTGATCTCATCCCTACCCTATCCCCCCATCACCTCTGTTGTAAAAGTGATATTGGGTGGGTAGGTTTGGGATCAGTAAGAAGCAGAGGTGGTGGAGGACTTGGGATGGATCGATTGCACTGCAATTCGAATCATCAGTCACTTACTTGAATGCCTCCAGGGATGCCTTTCCTCATGGGGAGAGAGAGAGACCCTCCCCTTCACTCGATTGGTGTCAGCTGACTTCATTTTTCAATGTCCGTCCCACCTCCCTACATTCTCTCTCTCTGGATAGGCGGGGTGGGATTGGGCAGTCCAGACAGTCTCACTGAGTCTCAGCCTCTTCTCAGCTCAGCGGGCGAAAGCCCCCCCTCCCCGCGGCGGAACGAACGGCCAGGCAGCGCGGCCACAGCGGGCCTCCCACGCAGTAGATGTAATTGCGGTAACGCCGCCCAAGTAATGGGAACTGAGTTACCATGAGGGGAAGAGTAATCAGTTAGATTACTCGTTACCCTCTAAAGGAACTGCGTTATGTAACTCCGTTTATTTTAACTCAGTTACTTACATCACTGGACTTAAAGTGGTTTAAAGAAAAGCCATACTTCTCTTTTAAAGCTAAAGTTTAATCTGCTTATATTTTGCCTTCCCTGGCCTGTCTTTCCGTCTGGCAACATGCTAATGAGATTTTAAATAAAACCTTTTCGTTTTCATTACATACCTCATGGTAGATGTCATTACTGAGTCTTTCTGCTTCTCTATGCAATTCGGGTAGATCACGGCTGGTGGGAGCGGCTGGCAGGGTGCTGTACATAGCTTATTGAAAACATCACAACACCCCCCTGCCTCAGTACTCCTCTCTTAAGCCTCGTAAGCACTATTAGAAAATCAGGAAAATTTTCGTCCAAAGAATTTCCTTATAGTGTGTACACAACTTTTGACAGCCTATTCGGAATTTTCGTATGAAAATTCCCAAAGGGACAAACCATACCTCCTAACTTTTTGAGATGGGAACGAGGAACACCAATCGCCAAAAGAATGCAGGCATGGGGCACACCCCCTGCCATGCCCCCTTAAAGGAGAACTATATGGAAAAAAGAAGGTTTGGCTGAACCCACAAATGCTTTATTACCACTTCTATTCCTTTATATTGGCTTTTGAAATTTACAAATGCAGCAATTTAGAAATTGGATGAAAGGTTTAGCGCTGGGAAACACTTTTTGAAAGATAAAAAGTGAATTTTATATACAACTATATAGATCAGACTAAAATGAGGGACAAATGAGGAGGAAAGAGGGACAGAGGGACTTTGTACC
The DNA here is from genome assembly GCF_037356315.1 of Lithobates pipiens. Lineage (NCBI taxonomy): Eukaryota > Metazoa > Chordata > Amphibia > Anura > Ranidae > Lithobates > Lithobates pipiens. Next base: position 559,414,530 of record NW_027507764.1, on the reverse strand, counting down.
AAATCAGGGACAGTCCCTCCAAATCAGGGACAGTTGGGAGCTATGACAAACTCCCAAATTTTTCTCATATGGAAACAGAACGAATGATTTTTGCTTAGTGTGTACCGTTTTTGTACAATTTTTGTACAAGAAAAATCAGAAAAGAAAGACTGCGAATTATCAGAAACTATGAACAGCAAAAAAAGCCGTTGTTCTTCGAGAATTTTCGTACAAATTTTCTTTCCTCGGTTTCCATTTTCTGTAAAAACAAGGAAAATTGGATGATCGTTCGCCCGATTTTCTTATAGTGTATTCCCCACTTTAGCCCTACAGCAAGAATTTGGCTGACTCTTGGAAAGAGTCGTGCAAATATCAAAATGTCTGATAGGTGGGTGTCAATCTGGAGGAGTGGATGTTCCTACGTAGACCATATGTGCATACAGATTGCCCCAAGTAACACGTGCATCATGGGCGCCAGCATTGGACGGGGGGGGGGGGGGCAAGTGCCCCCCCGGAGCAAGGTGTCCGCACATGCAGCCCATAAAATTTCCACTTACCTGCACGCGTTTGGCCAGTGGAAATTAGCGGAGGGCGAGTGAGGAGTGGGGGTGTCCTGTACAAAAGGCTGCACCGCTTCTGCCAGAAGTGATCAGCCAGGGAACTGTTAGAAGGATCGTGCAGACGGATGACACAGAGCAGGGATCTCCCAATGAGACGAGGCTTGTATATCAATATATATCAAACAAAGTCCCACCTCCTAGGCTGGCATTGGACCAGTGTGCTGTCTATTTGAGTAGCCAGTCTAGGAGGCAGGACTTTGTTTGACAGTAGCAGCTATTCATATACAAAGAGGTCCTGATTCCTCTGTATAGATCTTTAATTATCACTAAAGGGGTCACCAGCAGGAGGAAGGAGATCCTTATCCATCTATATAGATATTTAGTTAACACTAGAGGGGTCACCAGCAGGAGGATGGAGGTCTTGATTCCTCTATATAGATCTTTAGTTATCACTAGAGGGATCACCAGCAGGAGGAAGGAGGTCCTGATTCCCCTATATAGATCTTTAGTTATCACTAGAGGGGTCACCAGCAGGAGGATGGTGGTCCTGATTCCTCTATATAGATCTTTAATTATCACTAGAGGGATCACCAGCAGGAGGAAGAATATTCTGATCCCTCTATGTCAGGGGTGTTAAACTAAATTTCAGCATTATGGTTGCCCTCAAAAGGGCCGGTTTTATTTGTAAGACTAGATGTCCAGAGCATCCCCTATCCTTATATCAGACATCAAGAGCCTCCCCACCATCAGAAGTTGAGTCCCCCTCCCTCCTTTATATCACAGTCCATCCCCCTTATCTTGTGCTGCTGCTGGGAAGAAGCTGGGGGTATTGCTGAAAAGCAGGAAGTATAGGGTTTGGAGGAAGATCAGAGGAGGGCTGGAGCTCTCCTGCAGCAGCAAAAGAGGTGCGAGGGCCACATGAATTGGCCTGGAGGGCCGGATTTGGCCTGCGGGCCTTGTGTTTGACACATGTGCTCTATATAGATCTTTACTTATCACTAAAGGGGTCACCAGCAGGAGGAAGGAGTTCCTGATCCATCTATATAGATATTTAGTTAACACTAGAAGGATCACCAGCAGGAGGAAGGAGGTCCTGATTTCTCTATATAGATCTTTAGTTATCACTAGAGGGGTCACCCGCAGGAGGAAGGAGGTCCTGATTCCTCTATATAGATCTTTAGTTATCACTAGAGGGGTCACCAGCAGGAGGAAGGAGGTCCTGATTCCTCTATATAGATCTTTACTTATCCCTGGAGCGGTCACCAGCAGGAGTAAGGAGGCCCTGATCCCTCTATATAGATCTTTAGTTATCACTAGAGGGATCACCAGCAGGAGGATGGAGGTCCTGATTCCTCTATATAGATCTTTAGTTATCACTAGAGGGGTCACCAGCAGGAGGAAGGAGGTCCCGATTCCTCTATACAGATCTTTCGATAGAACTCATTTAGATTGCCCATTGCAACATTTTAATTCAACACGTTAAGGTGAAACACAACAAACGTGTTGAATCAGAAATAAACCCAGCATTCTAGCCCCACAAAATACTGAACCTCATTGAGAAAGACAAAACAGCCCACACACCATTATTATGATCCACACTTTTATTTTGTGTGCAGGGAATTGCCCCCACATGGAGTTTAGGGAAAGAAGGGGGGATTTGTGGGAGAAGAGTGGCTTGGCAGAGATGATATAAGCGAGGCAAGGTTCTCTGCAGCTCTCAGCACAGGTTGGGTGCAGGGATTAAGTTTTACAATGTGCATGCGCAAGTGAAGTCCCAAGATGTTATTACACTGACATCTATAGAAGGGGAAGCCTTGGGAAGATTCCATTGTGCTTTATGGTAATGAGATAAAATAAGCTTGCTGATGGGGAAAAGTGTAAGTGCCGTTGCGGCACAGCCTTATTCACTTGAATAGGTCGCGTTCGGCCGCAGCATGTGTGCAGCTCTCAGTGGCTTCATTCTGTTGCTCAGGTGGGCCCTTGGGGAATGATAACCCTGTGGCTTTTGCCGCCCCCTGGACAGCATTGTCATGGAGCCTTTGGGAAGATTCACCATTTCTATTTGTTCTGTTTACCATTATCACCAAAAGTGAAAGTGAAAAGAAAAATCCTACATTTTTCCTTTTCACAGGTGCAGTAATAAAGGGGACATTTTACAATGAAGACACCATTTCTGGTGACAGCCACTGATTCATTTCACTTTAGAGGGATTTCATCCCACTTCCTGTTTTGGCTATAAGACAGGAAGTAAAGGGAAATCTCCCCAATGGGACATAGATGGCAACAAAACTGTAAGCCCTTGTACACACGGTCGGACGTTCCGACAACCAAATCTGTCGGATTTCGTCCGACGGATTTTGTCTGAAATTGGTGTTGCATACACACATTTGGACAAAGTTGTCGGAAAATCCGGTCGTTTAGAACGCGATGACGTTATTTCTTTACGACGGGACTACGTTCAGGCTAGTAGCCAATAGCTTTGGTCTTGTACTTTGATCTGAGCATGCGTGGCACTTTGTCCGATCGGAATTCTCTACAAACGATCGGACAAAGTCCGATCGGATCATGTTGTCGGAAATTTTTTATAGCCCAGCTCTAAAACTTTGTTGGTCGGATATTCTGACGGAAACAGTCCGATGGAGCCCTGACGTGGTTGGATTATCCGACAACACGGTCCAATCGGTCATTTTCCATTGGAATGTCCGACCATGTGTACAAGGGCTAAGAGGGTTATAACCTTCCCTTACGCTATCCAAAATTAAATCAAGCTTTGCCTTTAGTTCCTCTAAAACTTAACTTAACTAATGGACTGAATAAGTCAGAGTGGACCCTTGGAAAATTTTAAAAATTACTATAAAAACGAGAAAACAATACACATGAAATTACTTTGTGCATTAGTCTTTTGTGAATTGACAAATATTCGAGGAATATTGAACATTTAGGCTTGCACTGTAAAGCTTGTGTGAAGGGAGGAGGACACACCTTGCTTCTCACGACTGTCCAAGCAAGGTGACCATCTACAATGATCCCCAGTTATGGAGTAAAGGTGACAACTTTAAGTAGGATAAACTCATCAAGAACTTGTCATGCCATGAGATTTGACAATTCTGGTTTGAGGAAAAAAAGGGAGAGAGAGCCTGAGAAACGGGCTTGTTTTAAGAGGGTGGCTCGGTTGATCTTAAATAGTAATCTCAGAGAAAGTGGAACATCCTGTCCTCTGACACTGCGGGAATCATGACCTGTATAAACACAAACATGGTTGACATCTCAAGGTATGTCAACACGGCCCATTTCCCAAAAAGCAAGTTAAAGAAAAAAGCTTTATACTTGACAAGTTCATTCTAAGGAGTCACACAAAGGAGTCAAGCAGGTTTGGTTTAGGAGGAACACCACTAGGGAGATTGCCTTAGGCCTCTAACTGTAGATGGCTCTCTTCTAGTGCCTTGCCTATTTTAAGTGTTGTTTTTAAATCTGGAATGTATAGTGATTTAAAGTGGATCTTTCAGTAACTTCACAAGACATTTAAAGGATACACGCTTGCCATCTTTCAGAGCATGTTTGGGGTATACCTTGAAATATGGTCAGCATATGAGCCAATCAACTTACAGGATAACGGGTTCTTCTCCCTGCCAACTCCTGTTATCTTTGAAAAACAGCAAAGCCACGCACACAGCCGCGTTATTCATTCACAGTAAGTTAGGAATGAAAAAAACGACATGTCTCATCTTCCACTGCGTCCAAAAGACTGTAGTAGTTCTCAATGGAGCACAAGTGGATTGACGTCACCACACTTGTAGCCCACTGATACTTCCCCCAACTCCAAACCTGAAGGTTCTTATCTCTGTATGGACTATGGCCTGGAGGAAGAGTCTGGAGGAGCCATAGCATTGCACCCTTCATCCACTCATTGCAGTTGCAATGTTTTGCAGGGACCAAAACAAAAGAAAAAAAAGTGAGACCCGGAGGAGAGCAAATAAACAGAGGGTCTTCAGGACTAAGGGGAGGGAGGGGAGGGACAGATCATAAAAGGGTTAATAAACATTTGAGTTCAGTGTAGGGGTGCGTGTAGGTCTTATCTAATTGGTGATTGAAGGTCTGCCAGGCAGGGCAGAGCCCCGAGGGTCGTTCCTGTAAAAGCTGCTGGGTAGTCATTCCAGAAGAGGACGTTTCTCCAACCACCCATACACCCTTGACTTGCCCCCTTGCTGCACCTGCTCATTACGGCCCTGTAGACTGCTATGGGGCCATTTACCTTCATTTATAGCCTGGGAACACAGCCCCATAGCCGCTATGGACCTGTAATGCCCAGGCGCAGCCAGGAGTGGGAGATATGCAGAGATGTGTGTAAAAAAAACAATGGAGGCTGTGGACGTTGGATTGGGGTAAGCATACACCTGTGAATGGGGAGGGTGGGTTCCTTTAGGTTAGATCGGGTCAGGGGAAAGGGCAAGAAGAATAAATTCACTTATCCTTTAGCGCCCTTTCACACCTGAGCAATTTGTTGGTCAATATTATTATTATTATTATTATTATTATTATACAGGTCAATATGAAGATTTGCATTATATTGAGTAGTGCCTGATCACACCTAAGTGTCTTGCTGCTGCCTGTCAAGCAAAAAAGTGCAAATTTACGTGTTCAAAGGGAGTGCCTAAAAATACACAATACAAGTGTTTAAAGCTATTTTGTATGTTTTTGCACCTAATTACCAGTCGCTGACACCTAGAAACCTCACCCCAGTGAACACAATGGAGGATCCAGGAGTGTCCATGCTGGATGTGAAGACTTTCATCCATCAGTATATTCATATAAAAGAACACCTGGGTAGCAGTGACCATAACATGATTTCATTTAACGTGAGCTGTAAGCAACCAACACATACAGGAAATATAAAAACACTTAACTTTAAGGGAGCAAATTTTCTAAGAATGAGAGCTGCTCTTCAGGACTTGGACTGGGAGGGAATATTGGCATCGATGAACATAGAACAGAAATGGGAATTCTTCAAAAAGAATGTATGTGAACTCAAAGTATATTGCCATGAGCAATAAGTTTAAAATGCTAAAAATAAAACCTATGTGGCTCACAGCCAAAGTTAAAGTGGTGTTGCCACCAAAAAATAAAAAAGTGTTTAAAATTCTTAAAAATAAATAATTGGAAATTTTTTTTTTTTTACTCACCTCTAAATACCTGTTGCTAGGGGGTCTGCCTTCTTCCTTGCCCAGGCTGGTGACATCACTTCCCCTGGCGCCGCACAGTCATCTGGGACCTGTCACAGATGACTGTGTGGTGTATCACGGAGTGGGTGCCCGGCTGTGAAGCCACAGCCGGGTGCCCACAGTACGAATGACGGCGCCGCGAGCGGAGCGGGGAATGAGGGGGGGCTTCGTTCCCCCGCATCACTGGACCCTGGGACAGGTAAGTGTCCGATTATTAAAAGTCAGCAGCTGCAGTATTTGTAACTGCTGACATAAATTTTTTTTTTTTAGGGGCACCCCACTTTAAAAAAAATTATAAATATAAAGAAAAGAGCTTTTAAAAAATATAAAAATGAAGGAACGCTATCATCATTCAACTGTTACAAAGAATATAACAGAATATGTAAAAAGGAAATCAAGGATGCAAAAATTAAAAACAAACGTCAGATTGCAAAAGATAGTAGGACAAACCCCCAAAAATTCTTCAAAAATTTTAATAGTAAAAAGTTTAGGTCTGAGCATGTAGGCTCTTTACAAAATAATCTAGAGAAGGCAGATGTATTAAATACTTTATTCAGCTCTGTGTATACAAAGGAGCATGGGGGAGCTCATGTCCATAATGGGGGTGGTAGTGACACAGCCCCAAATGATCCACAATGTCTCAAAAGTGATATGGTCCAGAAATATTTAGACAGAATAAAGGTGGATAAAGCACCTGGACCAGTTGGCATCCACCCACGCATCCTAAAATAATTCAGCTCTGTCATTTCAAAGCCATTGTTTCTAATTTTAGGGACTCATTAATGACTGCAGTGGTACCACGTGATTGGCAGGGCCAGATTTCCCACAAGGCCACCGATGCCAGGCCTCGGGGTGGCAGTGGTGCAGGGGCGGTGCAGCTCCCTCCCCCCGCACTAACATACATAGCCCCCGGGACACTGCTGAGTCCAGGAGGAGGCGGGAATGACACTGCGTGGCCGCGCTGGGCACTGTGAGATCCACACTGAGCCACTCGCTCTGTGTAAATGAGCGGGCGGCTCTTCTATCCTGGCTCTGCCTGCCTGCAGGGCTGTCTGAGTGGTGGACATGGATGATGAATGCCGGGGCCCGGAATGAGCGTACTCGCACACTATAGGACAGGTAAGACTGAAGTCATGTATGTCAGTAGTCAGGTCAGTCATGTATGTCAGGTAGGTCTGTCATGTATGTCAGTAGTCAGGTCAGTCATGTATGTCAGTAGTCAGGTCAGTTGTGTATGTCAGGTAGGTCAGTCATGTATGTCAGTAGTCAGGTCAGTTGTGTATGTCAGGTAGGTCAGTCATGTATGTCAGTAGTCAGGTCAGTTGTGTATGTCAGGTAGGTCAGTCATGTATGACAGTAGTCAGGTCAGTCATGTATGTCAGGTAGGTCAGTCATGTCTGACAGTAGTCAGGTCAGTCATGTATGTCAGTAGTCAGGTTTGTCATGTATGTCAGGTAGGTCAGTCATGTAAGTCAGTAGTTAGGTCAGTCATGTATGTCAGTAGTCAGGTTAGTCATATATGTCAGGTAGATCAGTCATGTATGTCAGTAGTCAGGTCAGTCATGTATGTCAGTAGTCAGGTCAGTCATGTATGTCAGATAGGTCAGTCTTGTATGTCAGTAGGTAGGTCAGTCATGTATGTCAAGTAGGTCAGTCATGTATGTCAGTAGGTAGGTCAGTCATGTGTGCCAGTAGGTAGGTCAGTCATGTATGTCAGTAGTTAGGTCAGTCATGTATGTCAGTAGTCAGGTTAGTCATATATGTCAGGTAGATCAGTCATGTATGTCAGTAGTCAGGTCAGTCATGTATGTCAGGAGATAGGTCAGTCATGTATGTCAGTAGTCAGGTCAGTCATGTATGTCAGATAGGTCAGTCTTGTATGTCAGTAGGTAGGTCAGTCATGTATGTCAAGTAGGTCAGTCATGTATGTCAGTAGGTAGGTCAGTCATGTGTGCCAGTAGGTAGGTCAGTCATGTATGTCAGGAGGTAGGTCAGCCATGGATGTCAGTAGTTTCTTCCACCAATCCCAATGATGGGATACTATTCCTGCTACTAATTAAGGTCACCACTCCTCCTATTGACTACCAGACCATATTTATTCTCACTGATGCCAGGCCAGGGACATTTTCTGCCCCCACTGGGCACAATCCAGCCCTCCTAAAGTCGGATGGACAATAAACCGGCCCATTGTTTGAAAACTTTGGAGACCCCTGGTCTAAGGTTATCAGTAGTGTACCCCAAGGTTCAGTGTTGGGACCCCCTACTTTTTAATATCTTTATAAATTATATAGGGGTCCATTACCCTTTGGTCATGGTATGAATATTAAGGGGAACCCCACACCAAAAATACAAAAAAACTAAATAAAATGGTGTTGATGTCCCCTAAAAATCCATTCAGATCTGGTATGGATATTAAGGGGAACCCCACACCAAAATCGAAAAAAAATTACGTGGGAGTCCCCCAGGCCCCCAGGCACTACATACTCTGAACAGCAATATATATGCTATATGGCCTGCCCTATATAATCTACAGAAAAATTGGGCCTTAAGTGTTGATGGTGCCAGAACATTGTAATCCCTCACAGTTATGTCCCATACACACGGTCGGACTTTCCGATGACAAAATTTGTCAGATTTTTTCCGATGGATTTTGGCCTGAACTTCTCTAGCATACACACGGTCGCACAAAGTTGTCAGAAAATCCGATCGTTCTGAACACGGTGACGTAAAACACGTACAACAGGACTATAAACAGGCCAGTAGCCAATAGCTTTCGCCTCGTAATTTATTCTGGGCAACGTGTGGCACTTTGTCCGTTGGAATTGTTTACACACGATCGGAAATTTAAATGAATAAATATTATGTCAAAAATTGTAATTACATGCCCCTGTTAAACAGTGTCAGAAAAATTGGGCCTTGAGTGGTGGTGCCACAACAAGCACCTACAACACTGAACCCTGCCCTGCATCCTTCCCAGCTGGCAGCAGAGTTACCCAGTGCGCCGTGAAGGAAAGGTACCGTCCCTGTCCATGCCTGCTGGACCATAAGTCTGCGGTAATATGGACCTTACTGCTGACCACCCTGTCCAACAAGGCCAAAACATTGCCTTCCACATGCCGTTAGAGAGCCGGAATGGCCTTCCGTGAAAAGAAACCGGTTTTGGAACCTGCCACTGAGGTTACTTAGAATTGGTTACTTGGAGCCCCCAAATATTACATTATATATATATATTTATTTACCGTATTTATCGGCGTATAACACGTGCCGGAGTATAACACGCACCCCAAGTTTAGGAGGGAATTTAAAAGAAAAAAAACTTTTTGGAGGGAAGTTTAAGGAAAAACACTTACATTTAAATGCCCATCAATGTAGCCTTATCAGTGTCATTTGCAGCCTTGCTTTGCAGCCTTATCAGTCATTTGCAGACTTGCCAGTCGTTTGCAGCCTTGTCAGTCATATGCATCCTTGCATTTGCAGCATTGTCAGTCATTTGCCGTTTAAAAATGGTGCCGTTAGTTCTCACCATTCTCGGCGGCTTTCAGGGTATTTTCGGGCCGCACTCGGCCATTCTCGGCTATTTTCGGCCACACTGGGCCGTTCTCGGCGGCTTTCGGAAAGCCGCCGAGAACAGCCGAGTGCGGCCGAAGATAGCCGAGAACGGCCGAAGATAGCCGAGAACAGCCAAAGATATCCAAGAACGGCCGAAGATAGCCGCGAACGGCCGAGTGTAGCCGAAAATACGCGGAAGCCGCAGATAGCGGCAAAAAGCCCTAGCAACAGCGGGGGATCGGCGTATAACACGCTACCCCGATTTCCCCCTGATTTTAGGGGGGAAAAAGTGTGTGTTATACGCTGATAAATACGGTATTTATTTATTTTCTTTTAGCAGAGACCCTAGAGAATAAAATGGCGATCATTGCAAATTTATTATATCACGCTGTATTTGCGCAGCTGTTTTTCAAATGCAGATTTTTGGGAAAAAATACACTTTAATGTATCATTCAAAGTATGCATTCAAATAAACACAATATATAACCCAGTTTTTTTGGTAAAGTATAAAAGATGATGTTACACCAAGTAAATAGATACCTAACATGTCACACTTAAATTGTGCACACCTGTGGAATGGCAACAAACTACAATACTTAAAAATCTCCATAGGCGACACTTGAATTTTTTTTTTTACAGGTTACCTGTTTAGAGTAACAGAGGAGGTCTAGCACTAGAATTATTGCGCTCACTCTGACATTCATGGTGACTAGGGATGAGCCGAACAACCCCCGGTTCGGTTCGCACCAGAACTTTCGAACGGACCCCGCGTTCGAAACGAACGTTAGAACCCCATTGAAGTCTATGGGACTCGAACGTTCGAAATGGAAAGTGCTAATTTTAACGGCTAATATGCAAGATACTGTCCTAAGAAGGGTTTGGGGACCTGACTCCTGCCTCAGGGGACATGGGTCAATGCAAAAAAAGGTTTTAAAAATGGCCATTTTGGCGGGAGCACTGATTTTAATGACGATTAACGTGAAAAAAAAAAGTGAAATATTCCTTTAAATATGGTGCCTGGGGGGTGTCTGTAGTATGCCTGTGAAGTGCCACGTGTTTCCCGTGTTTAGAACAGTCCCTGCACAAAATGACATTAAACGGAAATAACACCATTTAAAACTGCTTGCGGTTTTTATCTTTCAATATTTTTATTCAAGTTTTCAACTTAGAAGTTACAATCTCAGTAATTGACATCATTAAGACACAGAGAAACAGAAGTCTAATAACAATATAACTCCAATTGCGTAACAGTACCCATAAGATGACAAAAAAAAGGGAGTCGGTCCGCATATGCATGGCTTAAAAGATAGCCCAAAGAATAATTAAATCAACACATACCAACATCATGTATTTATCTTGCTCTATATGAGAGCGGCATGGCAAGTACTAGAGCCCCGCCCCCCAGCCCTCAATTCCCATTCCGGTACTCTAATCAGTATATCCTAATAACCGTACCGTACTCAATGGCACATATGCGGCCCAAAATAAAGAGCTCCCTCAGTAGAGAGGGAAAGATGAAATAAGATCGCTATCATAGACTGAGATAAGTGAAAAAGAGTAAAGAGAGGAAAGAGAAGAAGAAGGATAGAAGAGATAGAAGAGATAGAAGAGAGGATGCACCCCAGCTCCAGGAGGGCCCCCAACCCTAGCGGGCTAGGTAAACCCATTAGACTGTAACCAAATCCCTGATCCACGGACCCCACACTCTGTTGAACCAAGCCAGTCTATCAGTTAGTATTGCCGATAGGCGTTCATTCACCATAATCCAAGACAGTTTTGATTTGAGCAAATAAAAGGGTATTGCTGGTGACCTCCACGATTTAGCTATAGAAACCCTTGCCGCCACAAATATGAAAGCTATAAGCGTGCTCATTGGCCTCGATGCCCCTTCCACGGGGCGCCCCAGCAGCGCATGCAACGGTGACTTCCGAAGGTTCACTCGGGTCAAAGAATAAATAAAATTGTACGTGCGTATCCAGAACCTTCGCACCTTGGGGCATGACCACCATATGTGATACATGGTCCCCTCCGCAGTGCAACCTCTAAAGCACCGCGGGGACGCCCCCGGAGCAAAAGCAGCCACTCGAGCTGGAACTGCTTGCGGTTTTAATGTTATATCTGGTTCCTGCAATATGGTTGAAAATCATTCAGAAAAATGGCATGGGTAGCCCTCCCTGCCCATTACCAGCCTATTTGGGTCTTGTACGCATATTAAGGGGAACCCTGTACCCATATTAAAAAAAGGAAATGCGTGTGGCCCCCAGGCCCTATATACTCAGAACAGCAGTATACAGGCGGTGCAAACAAGACAGGGACTGTGTAGGTTTGTTGTGTTAAGTTGAATCTGTTTGTAATTTTCAACTGGTACATTTTTAAAGTGTAGCTCCAGTCAAAAAAACTATTTTTAAGCTTTTTGGAAAACATAGGGAAGGGTTATCACCCCTGTATAATTTGTTTTGTCGTCCATCTTTTTTCATCTCACTTGCTGCTGTCTGATGTTTGTAAGTTGGATGTTTGAAAGTAGGGGCCTGCCCTATATGCTCTGCAGAAATGGCGGAACAAGGTGTTGGTTTTGCCACAACATTGTAAGCCCTCAAAGTGACTCTTGGTGGGCGCTGGAGCGCCCTGCTGTGAACGATTATATCAAGAATTGTAATTACATGCCATTGTTGAACAGTGGTAGAAAAATTGACCTTTGGTGGTTGTGGTGCTGGTGCCACAACACTATAAGTCCTCACCGTTACTCTGGGTGGGCACAGGAAGGGGCCCTCCTGTGAAATATTATATCAAGAATTGTAATTACATGTCCCTGTTAAACAGGGGCAGAAAAATTGGGCCTTAGGCACTGGTGCCATCACACTGCAACCTCTGCCGTATACTCTAGTTTTATTGCAGGAATTAGCCCTGCTGCAAAGCATTGCATCAAAAATTGTATTTAAACGCCCCTGTTAATCAGGGGCAGAAAAATTGGGCCTTAGGCACTGGTGCTGGTGCCACCACACTCCAACCTCTGCCATATACTCTAGTTTTATTGCAGGAATTAGCCCTGCTGCAAAGCATTGCATCAAAAATTGTAATTAAACGCCCCTGTTAAACAGGGGCAGAAAAATTGGGCTGCTGGCATCACCCAGAACCAAAAATGTTCTTCCAACATATCAGCGGAGGAGGAAGAGGATAAACAATCAACATAACAGGACAGTCACTCAGCATCAGCATAGGCAGTCTTGAAGGGATGTGGTATTTCAAAAAAAATTATTCGGTTACATCAGCTTCAGGTGCTTGGTAGCTGTGGGTGATCCAAGACTGATTCATCTTGATGAAGGTCAGTCGATCAACTGATTCGGTGGACAGGCGCACCCTGTGATCGGTAACAAAGCCACCAGCAGCACTGAAGGTGCGTTCCGAAAGAACGCTGGATGCAGGACAGGCCAGTAGCTCAATTGCATACTGTGCAAGCTCTGGCCAGTGATCCATCCTCAAGACCCAGTAAGCCAGAGGATTTTCGGTGGGAAAGGTGTCCAAGTCTGACCTTGCCCCTAGGTATTCCTGCACCATGTAAATTAGACGCTGGCGATGGGTGCTGGAACCAATCATACCTTGGGGCTGCGGACTAAAAAATTGTCTGAAAGCATCAGTCAGACAGCCACCTTCTCCACTGCTCCTTCTGACTGATGCCTCAGCAACACGTTGTCCAGGACCAGGAGTTTGTGACCTCCCAGTCTCTGGGAACGCATTGCACAGAGCTTTCTGCAAGGTCTCCCGGAGATGTCTCATCCTCTGCTCCCTCTGCGATGGCAAGATAAGGTCGGCAACCTTACCCTTGTACCGTGGATCAAGGAGAGTGGCCAGCCAGTAATGGTCCCTCTCCTTCATCCGAAGAATACGAGGATCCTTCAGCAGGCTTTGCAGGATCAGGGAGGCCATGCAGCGTAGGTTAGCTGAGGCATTCGGTCCGGAGTCCTCTGGGTCACTAAGGACAACATGATCCGCAGCTACCTCCTCCCAGCCACGTACAAGTCCACGTGTTTCTTGGGACTGTAAATCATCCCTATAAGACTGCTGCTGCTGATGCTGAGTGCCAGCCTCCACCTCCATGCTGACACAATCATCCTCCTCCTCCTCTTCCTCCTCCTCACCCTCTTCCTGTGTGATGGGTGGCACAGCAGGAACACTGTCTGGATAAAGGGGGCCTTGAGAGGCAAGGAAGTCCTCCTCTTCCTGCCTCTGTTCTGCCTCAAGTGCCCTGTCCATTATTCCACGCAGCGTATGCTCCAAGAGGTACAGTGTCACTGATGCATGCACTGTCACTGCTCACCATCCTTGTGGCCTCCTCAAACGGTGACAGGACAGTGCATGCATCCCTGATCATGCCCCACTGGCGTGGTGAGAAAAAACCAAGCTCCCCTGACCCTGTCCTGGTGCCGTAGTCGCACAGGTACTCATTGATGGCCCTCTGCTGCGTGTGCAGCCGCTGCAGCATGGCCAATGTTGAGTTCCATCTGGTGGGCATGTCACATATAAGGCGGTTCTTGGGCAGGTTCAACTCCTTTTGGAGCGCAGCCAGCCGAGCACAGGCATTAAATGATCGGCGGAAATGCACACAGACTTTCCTGGCCTGCTTCAGGACATCATGTAAGCCGGGGTACCTGCCCGAAAACCGCTGCATCACCAGGTTAAGGACGTGAGCTACACAGGGCACATGGGTCAGTTGTCCCTGTCGGAGGGCGGAGAGGAGGTTGGTGCCATTGTCGCAAACCACCATTCCTGGCTTAAGCTGGCGTGGCGTCAACCACCTCTCGGCCTGCCCCTGCAGAGCTGACAAAACATCCGCCCCAGTGTGGCTCCTGTCCCCCAAACAAACCAGCGCAAGTACGGCATGGCATCGTTTTGCCTGCGTACTTGCGTAGCCCCTGGAACACCTACGGAGCACCGCTGGTTCTGAGGACAGAGCACTGGAAGAGGCCATGGAGGAAGAAGAAGAGGAGGGGGTGGAGGAGAGAGGTGTGTCACAACCAATAGTAGCATTTTGGAGGCGTGGTGGCGGAACAACCTCCAACACTACTGCACCTTGTCCTGCATCCTTCCCAGCAGCCAGAAGAGTGACCCAATGGGCCGTGAAAGACAGGTAACGTCCCTGTCCATGCCTGCTGGACCATGAGTCAGCGGTAATATGCACCTTACCGCTGACCGCCCTGTCCAGCGAGGCAAGGACATTGCCTTCCACATGCCGGTAGAGAGCCGGAATCGCCTTCCGTGAGAAAAAGTGGCGTTTGGGGACCTGCCACTGAGGAACCGCACATTGTACAAACTCACGGAAGGAGGCCGAGTCTACCAACTGAAAAGGCAGCAGTTGAAGTGCTAGCAATTTAGCCAAGCTAGCATTCAACCGCTGGGCATGTGGATGGCTGGGAGTAAATTTCTTCCGCCGGTCCAGCAGCTGGGGAAGGGACATTTGCCTGCTATAATCAGATGTGGATGTACCACTAGCAGAGTTCCCGGAAGCACTTGGCTGTGACACACCTAATTCTACACCTTCATTCCTCTCAGAGCAGGTTTCAGAGAGGACTGAAGGTCTAGTGGGGTTGGAGATGCCAGCTGATGAGGAGCAAGGAGAGGTCCGCTTTGTTCTTTGGTGTGGGTCTTTGAGGTACGCTTGCCAACGAGCTGCATGGCAGGTCAACATATGTCTGGTCAAGCATGTGGTGCCCAAGCGGCTGATGTTTTGGCCACGTGAGATACGCTTGAAACATATGTTGCAGCGGTGCGATCTGATGCACTCGTCTCAAAAAAGGCCCACACCAAAGAACTTTTAGAATAACGCGTAGAGGAAGCGCTCTGCGCAGGCGGAGCTCTGCGGTGTGATTCAGTCGGTGTGCTGCCCCTAAGCTGGCCCCCGGAGGGCATCCTGCCTCGTTGGACATGTGCCTCCTCCTCCTCCTCCTCCTCCCTCCTTCCAGGCACCCACGTGGAGTCAGTGCCCTCATCATCCCCTCCCTCTTCATCGCTGTAGCAAACCTGGCAGTATGCTGCAGCTTGTGGAACATGACTGCCAGATTGCTGTGCTTCTTGAGCATCCTCTCTCTCTGCGCTCACGCTACTGCCTTCCTCTAGCTGAGTGTCATCATCAGAGCCCACCAAACACTGGGCATCCTCCTGGAGCATGTACCCAACACTGTGCTCAAAGAGTTCAGGAGACTCCTCAGGAGGACGTGGTGGGTCTAGGGAAGGAGTCACTGATGATGACATTGAGAGGAGGGACGACGATGTGTTGGCAGCTGCTTTGCTACTACCCTGAGACTGGGTGAGAGAGGATGAGGAGGATGAAGAGGGCTTGGTCATCCACTCTACCAAGTCGTTGGCATGTTGTGGTTCAACATGTCCAGCTGCAGAAAAGAAGGACAAGCATGTCCCATGGCCACGTGCTGATGACAATGCACCGCGTCCACGACCAGCACTGTTGTCTCTAGACACAGAGCCTGCTTGCCCTCTTTTATCGGCTCGCGTCTGTCTGCCTCTCCTTGCTGGCCTTCCAGACATGGTAATGGCCTGAAGGGAGTTGGGTAAAACAGTAGTTGGGTAGTTTATATTGTGCTGGAGGCACACAACACCCACTAACTCCTGCAGATGTTTTTTTTTATAGAACAGCAGAGTTAAAGGGGTATATACAGATGTATACTGTGCTGTGCTGGAAGCACACACAACTTCCAATAACTCCTGCAGATGACAATTGGGCCCAAATAGAGAACAGCTATGTAGGTGGATTATAGCGGTATGTACTGGGTACAGAATACGCAGACAGCACGCACTATCTCCTGGCACTACTGACTGCAAGCTCTATTATTAAAGATGGACCACTAGCTATATAGGTGAGGTGAATATCACGGTGTATACTGCGGTCAGGGCACGCAGACAATAACCAGAAAACAGCAGAGTTAAAGGGGTATATACAGATGTATACTGTGCTGTGCTGTGCTGGAAGCACACACAACTTCCAATAACTCATGCAGATGGCAATTGGGCCCAAATAGAGAACAGCTATGTAGGTGGATTATAGCGGTATGTAATGGGTACAGAGCACGCAGACAGCACGCACTATCTCCTGGCACTACTGACTGCAAGCTCTATTATTAAAGATGGACCACTAGCTATATAGGTGAGGTGAATATCACGGTGTATACTGCGGTCAGGGCACGCAGACAATAACCAGAAAACAGCAGAGTTAAAGGGGTATATACAGATGTATACTGTGCTGTGCTGTGCTGGAAGCACACACAACTTCCAATAACTCCTGCAGATGGCAATTGGGCTCAAATAGAGAACAGCTATGTAGGTGGATATAGTGGTATGTACTGGGTACAGAGCACGCAGACAGCACGCACTATCTCCTAACACTACTGACTGCAAGCTCTATTATTAAAGCTAGATCACTAGCTATATAGGTGAGGTGAATATAGTGGTGTATACTGCGGTCAGGGCACAGACAGTAACCACTACACAAGAGCAAGATAGGAAATCAGCCAAAAACGATTGGTGTGTAACTGTGTTGAAGGTACACAGAACACCCACTGCTTCAGATGCCAACACACTACACGAGGCCGCCTCAAAGGCGGCCTTATATAGTGTGGGGAGTGCACTACACAGCCTGAGCTATGATTGGCCACAGGCAGGATGCCTGTGGCCAACCATGGCTCTCCTCGCTGCTGGCGCTGCGATTGGCCAAGCATGCGGGGTCACAGTGCATGCTTGGCCAATCATGAGCCAGCAATGCACTGCGCCATCGCAGTGCATTGTGGGCCACACGAATTTTGCCGCGAACGGCCCAAACGTTCGGAATTCGGCGAACGCCCGAACGACCAATGTTCGAGTCGAACGTACGTTCGACTCGAACACGAAGCTCATCCCTAATGGTGACAAATCTAATTAGCTGCTCGGATCCCTTTTATGAGAATCGCTGGCTGAATAAAAAAAAAAATACCAGGGTTAGGCCTAAAAGCTTCAGCCCTAAAGCCCTGGTAAACCACTTCAAAGCCTCAATGTATTTATATGTATTTTGGTCGTGAAGTGGATATAGTACATAGATAAATACATAGACACTTGGGTATTTAAATGCAAACATCTAAAATATGGATAATTAATTATATGTGTATCTCAACTGAACTGTGTGTTGATTCATAAGTCTTTTTAGCTTAGCATCTTTTTTAATAAAAAAAAATGTATATTTCTCATTTTATTTTTAAGTTATACAGGGATTTACCTTTCCTCTGGCGGTAATGCTATGTAAGACAAATAATCCCAGTTTGTAAACCAATTTTTGGTCTAAATGCTTCTTATTTTTTCTCTTTCTGCATGAGAAGAAGCACAACAGAAGCGTTAATTGAATTTTTCGGAGCGAGAGCCGTAGTGACAGGACCAAAATTTATCTCCGCTGAGTTAAGGCGAGGAAATAGAACTGAATCACATCCAGTCGCTAGGTAATCCAACAGCATTAAACTACCCTTCTGATTGTCTCCTTTAACTCATGCATTTTGATCAGATTGCTATCCATGTTGTGTGAAAATGGATCGATTTTCATATGTGGCTCATTGTTCAATATTTTCGATCCTTTGATGGTTCACTTGGATCAAATCTAATCTTGATAGGAACAAATCCTTTTAAAAATTGGAGCAAAATTAATACAAGCGAGGTGCACTTTACACTTCAAATTTTGATGATATGGTCTTAGGTTCACCTTACTTCTTGTGGAACCTGTCCTTCGTCAAAGGTAACTGTATAAATGCCCACAAAAGATGTCTATACTTACCTTTCCTTTGATCCCCTGCAGCTCCGTTCACTTAGGGAACTGTGCCAAACACGTTGCCTCTTAGCCCTTGTACACACGGTCGGACATTCCGACGGAAAATGTCCGATCGGACCATTTTGTCAGATAATCCGACTGTGTGTGGGCTCCATCGGACTGTTTCCATCGGAATATCCGACGGACAAAGTTTTAGAGCTGGGCTATAAAACTTTCCGACAACATGATCCGATCGGACTTTGTCCAATTGTGTGTAGAGAATTCCGATCGGACAAAGTGGCACACATGCTCAGATCAAATTCCTAGACCAAAGCTATTGGCTACCAGCCTGAACGTAGTCCCCCGTTGTAACGAAATAATGTCATCACGTTATGTACGATCGGATTTTCCGACAACTTTGTCCGACCGTGTGTATGCAACATCAGTTTCGGACAGAATCCGTCGGACAAAATCCGACGGATTTTGTTGTTGGAATGTCCGACCGTGTGTACAAGGGCTAAAAGGGAATCATTCTGTTTTCCACATCTTAAGGGGACTGCACCCTTCACTGCGCACCAACATAAGGGCCCCGACTAAGCCAACAAAAGCATTAACCTTCCAGATTGTTTGTGCTCAGGGACTATCTTTCTTAGAAGTACTGGTGTGCAGGGGATTTGACAGATTTTCTAGTGCTTAAACCTACAATCTCCTGACTGAGGGCCTACAAATGAGCTAGCCAGCCAGCCCAATACCCTGGTATTCATACACATCTCACTTGGGGAGTAATCTCCCAGTTGGAGGGCTATTGTTTATATGCTCAGTCATGCATCCTCAAAGGACAATCAGGGGAGGATGAAAACTCCCCCTACAAGATTTAACCAGACACTGATAGAAGTCACAAGACTGCTATATACTGCTGTTAAAAAAAAAAAAACATTTAGCAGTTTATAATAACTAAAATTATTGCATTTCCATGTTCTATGTACTGTGGGAGATCAGATATAGTGATTGCAGGCCTCTGTGTTTAGTAACCCTTTAAGGTGAAAAAAAACTTATGCATTCAGCCCCACCTAAATACTTACCCGAGTCCGATCTTGATCCAGCAATGTGCATGAGAGCAGAGGCTCTCTTGGCTCTTTCTCTTCATTGCCTTAGAGACAGCAGCATGAGACATTGGCACTTGCTGCTGCCATTCACAGGCAGTGATGAGAGAGCAGGGGCGAGGGCAGAGGGGGGCGAGAGGGACCTGTCCAATCGCTATCATTTTTTTAAATACCCAGCATACTGTATACAGTATATCCTAAATTAGCTGTCTTCTGGCTGGTAACCAGACTTGCCTCTTCTTACCATGCATCAGCATTTGAAGGTCCTTACCGCTGCAGAGAATAATACTCATGACATGTGAGCACCGTTCTGTTTAGCAGTATAATAATTGCAGGCTGACCTGATGTTGCACCCAACGATAGCCTGGCCTCAAAGACAGTGGGTTAAATAGTACTGGGCTTCCATCATCCAATCATGCGCTAGCAAATGCAGTTTCTTTTTTTTTTTTTCATGTTTGGGTATTCTTTGTAATACACTCACTAATCTAATGGAAAATTCCCCTGCAAAGTAATCAATCTATTTGCCTTTAGTAAATCAAACCCTGTGGGGGAGATTTATCAAAGCTGGTGCACTCAGAATTCGGGGCAGCTGTGCATGGTAGCCAATCAGCTTCTAGCTCCAGCTTGTTCAACTAAGCTTTGCCTATAAAACCTGGAAGCTGATTAGTTTATATGCACAGTTGCACCAGAGTTTGCACCCTCCAGCTTTAGTAAATAAACCCCTAAGTTTCTGACTTATGTAGGAGCAATGAGGTTTTCTACAAGACTCCTCAAGAGAAATGGAAATGCCCTACCAGCAATAACATAACCCAAACCACATCCTGGAAAAATCGAAAAAACAAAGGAAAAGAGGCCCCAGGGATAGTACGGGTAAGGGTTTTAGTGAGTATCAGTGAAGTAAAGAAGTATAGAAAATGTAAGAAAAATAACAAAATTTTATTCAAAAAAATATATAAAAATATTAATAAATAATAAAACAATACATAGAACAATACAGTACAGCTAAATCTCCCGTAAGGCAGGTCAGAGAGACTCTCTATAGCAAAAGCACCACCTGGCTTAACAAGACAGGATACCCAACATGTTTCGGAAAAATCATTACAATTTCTTCTTCAGGGGTATGAAGATATATGCTGTAATGTCTAGCATAAAGACAAATAAGTACAAATTAGAAATATAATATATGAAATTTATGCATCAAAACTTTAGAACACAAATATATACATATGGCGATAGATTTTAAGCGAAACAAGACTCTTCCACCCACTTTAAAGTGGAACTCCAGCTTTATATATAAAATAAAACATTGTAAATCCACCCATATGTTTTTGGAGAAGTTGAAACTACATCAAAAATAAATAGAAGGCTGAGAAATTAGAGTTTTACACTAAAAGACAAAGCAACTATAATGTGGAGAACACTAAAAGAACCAAGGACCGTCATAGAAATGAATAGAAATGAACATATATCACAGCTGGGCACTTCCTATTGTAACCGCTTGAAAACAAGCTTTCTCTATGTTTTTAGTGTATTTCCCGAAAATGTTTACTGCTCAATCCGTAAAGTTCAGTGAACGGTATAGACAGCCCATCCTTTATGTCATTGTAGCTTATTTGCATAATAGGCAGTTGTGCCTTGTACATTGTGCGGAGTCGTAGATGGTGGGGCCGCCCCTTTCATCCCAGCACAAAGCAATCTTCCCCTTGATTACCCAAACAGCTGCTGCTAATTGTCTTAATTATCCCCAAAGAAAATGCTGTTGAAAAAAAAAACCTTCTCTAAAGTCAAAACTATTTAAAAAAAATATTTTGGATAGCGAAAGGGATGGTTAAAGTTCCCCCAGGTTTTTTTTTTTTTTGCCATCTAAGTACCATTAGGGAGAATTGGCCATGCTTTTTTGCCATCTATGTGCCATTAGGGAGAATTAGCCATACTTCCTGTCCCATGCAAACAATAGGAGGAACGATGAAATCTCTCTAAAGTGGGGAAACTGCCCTCCCCAGAAGTGTCCCATTGGAAGAAAACCTCTCTATTCCTCTTATGGTGGCAACTCAACTTAGATTTTTTTCCTGATTCATAGTTCCAAAAAATAGAGAGTAAATTTACAGATCGTGATAAATAAAGGGGCTTTATACTTTTAAGGGAAAGTCTAACATCATTGGATATGCATTTTGACTTTCTTTAGAAGTTCCTTCAGAAACTGTCAGAAACCATGAATCAGACTGAGACAGAAGTACAATCAAATCACACTTGTTTATTAATAAAAATAAAAGGTAAATAGAAAAAGCGTAGTCAAGCAGTCCAAAGTTCATTAGCCAGATCGGGTAGTCAGCCAGTCCAAAGTTCATAAACCAGATCGGGTAATCAGCCAGGCCTGAAGTCAGGGATCCAAGGAGAGCAACTGCAAGCAGGATAAGGAGCCAGGGATGTCAGCAAGCCAGTCTTGAAACAAACAGCAGAAGATGGTTCCTTGTGATGTGACCAACGCGAAGGCAAAGGAGGAGTGGACTGGAAGGCTTTAAATAGGCAGGTCAGACGAGCATCATCGGGAACAGCTGGTAACTGTGGAAAGAGAAGAGAGCTGGCAATTATCCGAAGCTGAGCAGCCAGCCCAGAGGAGGAAGGGCTTAGCCAGCCCTGACAGAAACCAGCTTATTATTTCTTTGAGAAAGTGTTGGGCTTAGAGGGAAATGCGTCAGTATTGGTAAACACAAGATAGAAAAATTAACATTTGCATCTCGGAATGTGGTGCACCTTTAGAAAGTTCCTTTAGGATGCTGCAATTCATTTCTTTGGTGGACATGTGCCGGTCTGCGGATTCGGCACCTGAAATGTGGTTAAGTGTGGAGTCAAATCTGACCTGGATCAAAATGTGGCACATGTCAACATGTCTACCATGTCTTGTGGTGACTCGGGGAATGGCGGAAGGAACCACTGGAGGAGCAGGGAACCAGGAAAGCTGCACCTCCAGAAGTGTCGATTTCTGAAGAATCTTCAAGCGGCATGGAGCAGAGGGTGTTAAAAAAATAAGTATTTACATTCTTCTTTACAGGGAACACTTTCATCTTGAATTTTCAGTTTGGCTAAGGCCGCGTACATACGGGCGGACTGTATGGCCTACTTAGTCCGTCATACAATCTGACGGACAGTCCGTCATACTTTCGAATGAACGGACTTGACCACACATGGATAGCCAAACAGTCCGACGAAAGCTTGCGCGATGACGTGTACAACACGTACGACGGGACTAGAAATAGGAAGTCCAATACACAGCAATGCACCCTTCCGCCGTGTAAATCCTTTCTGAGCATGCGCCATTCTTAGTCCGTCCAACTAGCCTACTGACGAGCGGATTGTCCGCTGAAACCAAAGTATGACGGACAGAATTACGGAAGATCCGAAATACTTAGTACGCCAGACTGCACGCTGAAAAAGTCCGCTGAAGCCCACACACGAGCGGACTGTCCGCTGAAATGTGTTTCGACGGACTAAGTAGGCCATACAGTCCGCCCGTGTGTGTACGCGGCCTAAGAAGTTGCCTGCAGGACAGGAAGTAATGGCAAATCCAAAATTTTGTTTAGTTGTCACTAGGACAGGAGATGGGGAAAACAGACATGTGTGATTTGTTACTAATCAAAATTCAGACACAAATTTTCGTTATTCCGAGAGTCGGATGTGTCTAAATTTTCTAATTACATAAGTAACGAGTTACAATAAACGTAACAAAATAATGAATTTGAGAGCTTCGAAAAAGAATTTGAGAACTTCGAAAAAGAATTTGAGAACTTCAAAAATTTATTTGAAAAATTTGAAATCGAATTTGAATTTGAAAATTAATTTGAAAATTAATTTGAAATGGAAACATATTGCAATAAATACAATAAGGTATAATAGTGAAAGAAGATGAGAATAAGAACAGAATAAAACAAATATAGTCATCTTCCAAAATGTGAATTGATTAGAAAATAACAAATATACTAACCAAATTTGATAATATGAAACAAATCCCGAAAACAAATTATTCTAACATAAGGAATATGACGAAACAAAATTATTAACTTAACAAACAAATCCGAAACGAAATTTTTTTTCTGTCGTGCAGATCTCTAGGGGAAAATCTTCCAATGGGAAAACCGAATACTCAAAGATTAACTACATTTGATAGGATGCCATCACTGTTCGGACAACATATTTCTACTTAGCTCTCCTTTGTTTTTTAGGCTGGGTTCACACTGGAGCGATGCGGGAACGCTGCGAATCCGCGGCGGGTTCCCGCATTGCATGCCTCCCGGCGGCAGTTCACACTGCCCTATGCGAACTGCTGGGAGTGTCAGTGAAATGTTAATGACACCCCCAGATCAGTTCGCATATTGCAGTGCGATCTGCAAACTCGGGCAGGAATCAGATCGCATGGTGTGAACACCCATGCGATCTGATTCTGCTGCGGACCAAAAAAAGGGTCCTGTGCGAGTTTGGGGCGGGTACGATGCGAATTCAGCCATACTATCTGTATGGCTGAACTCGCATCGCACAGAGATCAGATGTGATTTGCACTGCAGTGCGGTGCGAATCACATCCGAGTCTCCTAGCCGCAGCAGTGTGAACCCAGCCTCAACTGCGGTTAGTAAAGCTTGGTGGTGCCAACATAGCTCAAATTATGCTTGATTCAGCAGGAATAATACCGTATTTGCCGGCGTATAAGACGACTGGGCGTATAAGACGACCCCCTATTTTTCAAGTGAAAACAGGGAGGTTTTGGCCAATACTTGCGGTATAAGACTACCCCCCTTCTAAGGCAACACCATTTTAAAAAAACATTAGAACGATTAAAAAATACAAAGCAAGAATGCCAACTACTCATCCGCCATGCTGTGTTATGTCATAAAGTAAATCAAACAATAATAACACAAACAGAGATCTATTGAATGCCACAACTCTGGAAAGTAGAATTTTTCACTAACCAAACCTATACCACTTTTGGGTTACATTCTATGGGAATTGTCCACCAAAATGCATTTAATAACCCCCCTGTCATATGTCCCAGATTTACCTGTCCCTCTTGGGTGCCTGGGACCTCAAAGGCAAATAGCAGGATGTATAGTAGTAGATCAGTGAATAGATTTACGCAGGGAAGTACGGTGAGCGGTGTATTATTTTAATGAATACAACGCCTGCTTGGATTGGCAGAGGCTGTAGCATCATCAGCCCTTGCCTCTCTCTCTCTCTCTCTCTCTCTCTCAAAGCCAATCCGAGCAGGCTACTCTATGTAGCCTGCTCGGATTGGCAGAGGTTGTTACTCCAATCCAAGCAGGCTCTGTATTCATTAATAGAATACATCGCTGAATGAATTAATTAAATATTTGTATAGCGCACAATGCAAACTGAAACGCCTCTAGGCGCTGTGGCGAGCTTTGATCATCTGCTAAAAGAGGGTCTTGAGTTTTTTCCTAAAAGCCAGGCTCAACGGCGTATACTGTTTGTAGCTGAAGCCACATACAGTATTAGCAGACATTTGGGGGCTGACATCCATCGGGCAGCATTGTATACCCGGCGTATAAGACGACCCCCGATTTTTGGGCATTTTTTTTAAGTGTAAAAGGTAGTCTTATACGCCAGCAAATACAGTATATATTTTTTAAATTAAGACATGTATTGGTGTAATAGAGGATCTTCCTTCACTTTAAAGAGATATTCTCTCACTTCCTGTTGCATCTTCAGGACAGGAAGTAAAGAGAAATCTTCACAAAGGGACAAACACAGTAACAAATAAACAGACATTGGTTTTAACCCTTCCCTACTTTATCCAAAATGAAAAAAAAAAAACGTTTTGGCCAACATGTACAGTATCTCACAAATGTGAGTACACCTCTCACATTTTTGTAAATATTTTATTATATCTTTTCATGCGACAACACTGAAAAAATGACACTTTGCTACAATGTTAAGTAGTGAGTGTACAGCTTGTATAACAGTCTAAATTTGTTGTCCCCTAAAAATTACTTAAGGGTCCTTTCACACGGGGCGGATCAGTTCTGATCCGCCCCGTGGATGTCCGTTTGCTCAGCGGGGATCACTCCGCCGATCCCCGCTGAGCAGGGAGATGACAGCTCCGTCTCTGCACACTGCGCAGGGACGGACCTGTCACAGCGCCGCTCTCCCCTATGGGAGATCGGATGATGACGGACCGCAGTGCCCGTCGTCACCCGATCCGATCCGCAGACGGATGGAAAAATAGCTTTTTCCTCCGTCACACTTTTTCGGATCGGAGCGTGTCGGATGTCAGCGGACATGTCACCGCTGACATCCGACGCTCCATAGAGCTCTATGGAGCACCCGTTCAGGTCCGCCTGAAAAACTGACAGGCGGGCCTGAACAGATCGTCAGTGTGAAAGGGGCCTTACACACAGCCATTAAGGTCTAAACTGCTGGCAACAAAAGTGAGTACACCCGAGAGAAAATGTCTAAATTGGGCTCAATTAGCCATTTTCCATCCAGGGTGTCATGTGACTTGTTAGTTTTAGCCCCTGTACACACGGTCGGAGATTTCGACAACCAAATCCGTTGGATTTTGTCCATCGGATTTTGTCCGTCGGATCTTGTCCGAAACTGTTGCATACACACGGTCGGACTAAGTTGTCGTAAAATCCGATCATTCAGAACGTGATGACGTAATTTCGTTACGATGGGACTACGTTCAGGCTAGTAGCCAATAGCTTTGATGTAGGAATTTGATCTGAGCATGCGTGGCACTTGGTCCGATCAAAATTCTCTACACATGATCGGAGTATGTCCGATCGAACCAGTTGGTCGGAAAATATTTCCAACAAGTTGGAAAATTGGGTCCGACGGATATTCCGACGGAATCAGTCCGATGCATACCACACACAGTCGGATTATCCGACAACACGGTCCGATAGGACACATTCCGACGGATTTTCCAACCGTGTGTACAAGGGCTTACAGGGTCTAAGGTGTGAATGGGGATCAGGTGTGTTAAATTTGGTGTTATCGCTCTCACTCTCTCATATTGGTCACTGGCAGTTTAACATGGCACCTCATGGCAAAGAACTCTCTGAGGAGCTGAAAAAAAATATTTTTGCTCTACAAAAAGATGGCCTAGGCTATAAGAAGATTGCCAAGACCCTGAAACTGAGCTGCAGCATGGTGGCAAAGACCATACAGCGGTTTAACAGGACAGGTTCCACTCAGAACAGACCTCGCCATGATTGACCAAAGAAGTTGAGTGCACATGCTCAGCGTCATATCTAGAGGTTGTCTTTGGGACATAGACATATGAGTTCTGTCAGCAGAGGTTGAAGGAGTGGGGGGTCAGTCTGTCAGTGCTCAGACCATACGCCACATACTACATCAAATTGGTCTGCATGGCTGTCATTCCAGAAGGAAGCCTCTTCTAAAGATGATGCACAAGAAAGCCTGCAAACAGTTTGCTGAAGACAAGCAGACTAAGGACATGGATTGTGGTCTGATGAGACCAAGATAAACTTATTTGGTTCAGATGGTGTCAAGCGTGTGCCGTGGGAACCAGATGAGGAGTACAAAGACAAGTGTGTCTTGTCTACAGTCAAGCATGGTGGTGGGAGTGTCATGGTCTGGGGCTGCATGAGTGCTGCCGGCACTGGGGAGCTACAGTTCATTGAGGGAACCATGACTGCCAAAATGTACTGTGATATACTGAAGCAGAACATGATCCCTTCCATTCGGAGACTGGGCCGCAGGGCAGTATTCCAACATGATAACGGCCCCATACACACCTCCAAGATGACCACTACCTTGCTAAAGAAGCTAAAGGTGATGGACCGGCCAAGCATGTCTCCAGACCTAAACCCTATTGAGCATCTGTGGGGCATCTGTGGGGCATCCTCAAACAGAAGGAGGAGGAGCGCAAGGTCTCTAACATCCACCAGCTCTGTGATGTCGTCATGGAGGAGGGGAAGAGGACTCCAGTGGCAACCTGTGAAGCTTTAATGGACTCCATGCCCAAGAAAGTTAAGGCAGTGCTGGAAAATAATGGTGGCCACACAAAATATTGACACTTTGGGTCCAATTTGGAAATTTTCACTTAGGGGTGTATTCACTTTTGTTGCCAGTGGTTTAGACATTATTGGTTGTGTGTTGAGTTATTTTGAGGGGACAGCAAATTTGGACCGTTATACAAGCTGTACACTCACTACTTTACATTGTAGCAACGTGTAATTTCTTCAGTGTTGTCATGTGAAAAGAAAAAGGGGTGTACTCACTTTTGTGAGATACTGTACTTCAAATTGTCTTTGGCTAAAATGCAAAGGCTAATGCAGGCCATACATGGGTCGGATTTTCTTTGGAAAATCTGAAAATTTGTTCGTTTTGTGATCCGATGCCACAATTGATTTTGAGATTCGACCAACCGAGCCTTCGATATCACCTCATGTTGCTACAAAAAATGATTTTCGCGGCTGGGAATCTTCTTTTCAGGTCACAGCTCACGTGCATTTCTTTTTCGACTATATTTCTCACACGATTTTGCCATCATTGATGAGAAATTCTTTTTTTTTTTTTTTTTATTTACAACAAGCCCGATCACTCAAATTGCCACACAAAAATCGACTGTTGCTGCAGCCCACAAATGGTGCAAAATTCGAACGAAAACATTTTTTGTTAAGATTTTTGAAAAAATAAAGTTCTTTTGGAATTTGACCCATGTATGGGCAACTTAACTGATTCAACCACCAGTGCCGAGACAAGGCCATTTGGTGCCCAGGGCGAACTAAAAGTTCAATTAGGTTTAATGCGATAGAATTAATAGAACAGAGTTCACTCACACATTTTAATTATATGTATTTTTATTGGAGGCACTTTGAAATAACAATGCAACAAATGTGCTTGTAGAAAGGCCTGTTAACTGTTTTTTTTCTGACAAGGCCCATGTGAACATACTAAAGTTTTCAGTTTTTCATTATTTTGTGCGAGGTAGTGCCCCAATACCAAATATTCACATAAATAGAAAAAAAATGCAAAATCTAAAAATATCACAAACTTCTCAACTGACATACATGGCCTTCAGCAAAAAAGAATCCTCGATACAAAATATTAATATATATAAAAGTGCAAAATGAAGGGATTACACTATTTCTCACTGAAACATACAACATTTAACTGTAATCTTTCCTAAAGGTAGTCAGTGCCCCGATTCCTGTCCGAGTTTGCAGATCGCACTGCGATATGCGAACTGATCTGGGGGTGTCATTAACGTTTCACCGACACTCCCAGCAGTTTGCATAGGGCAGGGTGAACTGCCACCGGGAGGCATGCGATGCGGGAACCCGCAACGCATTCGCAGCGTTCCCGCATCGCTGCAATGTGAACCCAGCCTGAAGGGGTAAACCACTAGGTGGCTCTGTATGGGTTGTGTGTCCTAGGGAGTGATTCTAACTGTGGGGGGAGGGGCTATGTGCAGGGCAGGACTTAGGGTGGCGGGGGCCCCTGGGCTTGAGTCACTTTCGGGCCCTACCTTCTATACATTATCGTATTTATCGGCGTATAACTCGTGCCTGCGTATATCACGCACCCCAAGTTTAGGAGGGAATTTTAAGGAAAAAAACTTACATTTAAATGCCCATCAATGCAGCCTGGCAGTGTCATTTGCAGCCTTGTCAGTGTAGCCTTGTCATTTACACTCTCGCCCCAGTGTCATTTGCAGCCTTGTCATTGCAGTCTTGAAGTTTAAAAATGGCGCCACCGAGATACAGAGTCCTGTGTATCTCGTCGGCTCTCGGGTCCTCTCGCAGTCCTGAGAGGAGCCGAGAGTAGTGTACTCAGCTCACAGTTGCGCCCAGTCCCTGTGTTATGTCCATCATAGGTCAAGACTGGGTGTGACTGTGAGCAGAGCGGAGCTGAGCCGAGTACACTTGGCTATGTATCTCGGCGGGGCCCCCTATTGGGCGGGGCCCATGGGCTTGAGCCCAGTCAAGCCCAATGGTAAGTCCTGCCCTGGCTATGTGTGACACAACACTGATCACCGCTCCCAATTGCAGGGAGCAGAGATCAGTGTCCTGTCACTAGGCAGAATTGGGAAATGCTTGTTTACATCAGCATTTCCCCGTTCTTCCTCTCCACGAGACTGTCGCGGGTAGATGTCTGCGGGACACATGATCACACTCACGGAGCTCGCGGTGGGTGCCCAAAAAACGCTTCTTAAAGGGAAACGTACAGGTACGTTAATATGCCCGTACATGCTCTTCTGCCAACATATATATCGGCGTGAGCGGCAAGCGGTTAAACAACATACAGGGCCTTCAGCCAAAAAGAACCCCTTAGTACAAAATATTCATTTAAAAAAGTGCAAATAGAAATCAAGGGAATAAATGAAAATTTCTGTAAACTTGCGGAAAAGAGTTGGAAAAATGTCAAGTATTTTCCTATGGAAAAGTTAGTATTATGACATAATCACAAAGACACCTTTCTTGCTTTCATAGAAGCAAAATAATCTATGACTCAATCAAAATTAATCGCTTTTGCAGTTGCCTACTCAATAGAAAGTATACTGAGGTTTGAAAGCCTGTCTTGACCCATAGTTGATCGTAAATAATTTTTAATGAGCTTCAGCTTGCTGCAGCTCCTTTCACAAGATGCAACATTAACAGGAAGAGTCAAGAAATTTTCAAAGCTATTTCAATATTCGGATAACAAGCAGTAAGAGAATAGTCATGTATTATATGACACAGATCAAGAGGTGTTGCAGATTTTAAATTTCACGGTATAGACTCAATGAAAAATTGGGGCGGCACAGTGGTGTAGTGGTTAGCACTCTCACCTAGCAGTAAAAAGGGTCACTGGATTGAATCCCAACCACAACACTACCTGCTGGAGTTTGCATGTTCTCCCTGTGCCTGCGTGGGTTTCCTTTAGGTACTCCAGTTTCCTCCCACACTCCAAAGACATGCAGGTAGGCTAATTGGCCTCTGTCCCAAATTGGCCCTAGTATATGAATGGGGACCTTGGATTGTGGGTTCCTTGAGGGTAGAGACCAATGTGAGTGTGCAATGTACAGGGATAGGGACAATTGTAGACACTCAGGTTGAACTGGATGGACTGGTGTCTTTATTCAACCTAACCATATAACATATAACAAAAATTTAAAGCTTTCAGTCTCAGCAAAAATGTCCAAGCCATCCAGATCTTTGTTATACTCGGAAGCCAAGTTAAATGCAGATTTCTGTAATTCTGTCTCAGTCATTGTGACAAGAGCAGGGCCAGAGAGGAACTCAAAGTCCTGGGATGTTTCCATTAATGTTTGTGACTTTCATGTCTTCTTCACCCAGGTTGACCTGAGCATCTCGGGAGTCGTATAAGGCTCTGGTTTTAGGTCTTCTTTGCCTCTTTGGTGGAAATGTTGCAGGAATCTGAAGTTTTTCACATACTTCTGCAGCATAATTTAATATTTCCTGGACATCCATATTACGCATTTCTTGAAAAGTGCGTCTTAAGCCATCAATCATATGAGATGCCTGTGGTATGAAAATCCCTTTGGCCTGGATAGCTTGGTTTACTCGGTCGATCTAATTCAAGATTCTGTTCCACACAAACAGCGTACACAAAAAACGATAATTAACCTACAACAGAAGACTTTCAGATGTTGATACGGATTCAGGATTTGACGAGTTTTCTATAATGTCCGTAAGAGCTTCATGTATATCGGTGATCTGTGTAAATAAAGCTTTTCTTGCATTTGCACTTGAAGACCATTGAGTATCTGTATGACCCTTCAGAGTTGTCTTTACGAGTTTTGTTAGGGTTTCCCAGCGGGATGTGGAACTGGAGAAAAATGTAAACATTCTTTGAACAGTTCCGAAAAAAGGTTTTAACTTCTGGACTCACGGAAGCTGCATGTACCCCTGCCAGGTTTAGGCTATGGGCTACACATGGAACACATCTTGCATGTTGATTTTCTTGCAGAATTCTTGCCAGCACACCATTGTATTTGCCAGCCATGTTAGCTGAATTATCATAGCCTTGACCTCTTGCATCCTTAACCACTTGCCGACCAGTGCACGACGATGTACGTCGACAGAATGGCACGGGCAGGCAAATGGGCGGACATGTACGTCCCTTTAGATTTGCCGCCCTGCCATCGGGAGCGCGCCGCTGGCGGCGCGCTCCCGCGCTGGTCGGGACCCCCGTGAGTCCGGTCGCGGGACCCGCGGACTCGACCGCCGCGGGCATCCCCGCGATCGTCTCACGGAGCGGCCGAATGGAGAAGTGCCATTGTAAACAACATTTCTCCATTCTGCCTAGCAACTAGTGACGCTGATCTCTGCTCCATGTGATTGGAGCAGAGATCAGTGTTCACTAAATGAAAGCCCAACCCCCCCCACAGTTAGTAACACACCCCTAGGAACACTTAACCCCTACACTGCCACCCACTGGTTAACCCCTTCACTGCCAGAGTCATTTACACAGGAATCACTGCATTTATAAAGCAGTGATTACTTTATAAATGACAATGGTCCCAAAAATGTGTCAAAAATGTCCGATGGGTCCCCCACAATGTCGCAGTCACAATAAAAATCGCTGATCGCCGCCATTACTAGTAAAAAAAAAATAATAAAAAATTATTAATAAAAATGCTATAAAACTATCCCTATTTTGTAAACGCTATAACTTTTGCGCAAACCAATCAATAATCGCTTATTGCGATTATTTTTACCAAAAATATGTAGAATACGTATCGGCCTAAACTGAGGGAAAAAAATGTTTTTTTATATATTTTTGGGGGATATTTATTATAACAAAAAGTAAAAAATAATGCGTTTTTTTCAAAATTGTCGCTCTATTTCTGTTTATAACGCAAAAAATAAAAACCGCAGGGGTGATCAAATACCACCAAAAGAAAGCTCTATTTGTGGGAAAAAAAGGACGTCAATTTTGTTTGGGAGCCACGTCGCACGACTGCGCAATTGTCAGTTAAAGCGAGCGACGCAGTGCCGAATCGCAAAAAGTGGTCTGGTCTTTGACCAGCAAATTGGTCCGGTCTGAAAGTGGTTAAGGTTAAATCCATTGGTTTTTAACTTGGTAATCATTTCTGAGGCTAGACGGCTTCCAGTTTTCTCTTTTTATGAATAAAATCTATAAAGCTCTCTTGTATTGTCACCTTCCCTTTAACAACAGTGACATAGCGTATAATTTCACTCATTTGCTCATGATTGGAGATGTCTGGAGTACAATCAAAAAGCAATAAGAAAATTTGCCTCCTTTATCAATAAAATGGTAGAACGAACAGTGTTGGCCAATAAACTGATAAATTCATTTTGAATTTTATTGGAGAAGTAACTGACAATGTGCCTCTGTTGTGTTTCAATTTTTTCTTTTAATGACATGTTGTGATGGCTTATTACTTCTAAAATGTCAAGAAATATACCAGAATGTGGCCTACCAATGACATCTTCGGAACCTCTAAGTGCCAGATTGTTTTTTGGCACACAACAATATGCAATTCAGAATACATTTTAAGACATTTCACCACTTCTCCTTTTCAGTATTAATAACTTTCTCCAGTTCACTGCCAATTACTTTCCCATCTTTCAAACTTTTTTCCATCATTTTCCACTTTGAATAGCATTCATGATTTTCTGGTGAATTTTCATGTGTAGGTATACAAGGATTTTAGGTGTTTTCAAGCACAGAATCCCTTTTTTGGGTCGGTTAATGCATAGTTATGCTTACCAAACAAAATGCATGGAAAGCAAAATAGAGAATTTGAGATTTTTGAATAAATCACCCATGCACAATCAATATTTTTACCACTACGTACATTTTTAGTAAACCAAGTGGCATTGAAAGTGCGTCCTTCTTGTGGTTTACATTTTCCAAAATCACCATCTTTTCCTTGATCTGGGCCCTTTTCAACCAGATAACACCTAATCTTGTCTGTTAAAGTTGGTCATGAGGGAGGATCGTTTGCGTTAATCATAATATAAGCTTCAGCTTCAGACGAAGTATCCTCTAAAGAGGGCTCACTTGGTGTTTTTTGCTTTTCTGCTGCTTGGGCTTCAGAAACAAATGGCTCGCTGTCACTCTCTTCTGTACAAAACATGTTCTCCAAACTTTTATCAGCCTCAGTGACAGCAATCATCTCTTGATCTAGGGTGATGACATTGATATTTGTGGTTGAAGTATTATCAGTTGCAGAACTTGCGCTGGCAACTTCTTCTAATGTGGTGGTATTCAGAGAAACGTTGCTTGTGCTTTGTTTCAACCATTTCTGCCACGGCCAAGATAACTTTTTGGCTTCCTCTTCTACTAATTTTCTTCGTTTTCAGAATTCTACCCCAGATGGTTTTTTGGACATTTTTTAGCGCAGTGGTCATCGATCTTGTCCTCAGGGCCCACCAACAGGCCAGGTTTGCAAGATAACTGAAATACATCACAGGTGATATCATTTGCTGCTCAGTGATTGCAATATTCTAGTCTGCATCTCCCCAAGGTAATACATAAAACCTGACCTGTTAGTGGGCCCTGAGGACAGAGTTGATGACCACTGCTTTAGAGAACAATAATACCAAGCAAACTCCAGTCAAAACTGGATGTTCTTGCAGCAACGTTAAATCAGAGAATGCAGACTAAAATATCTAAATACATACATTATATGTGCAAAAAATAAAATATAGTAAGCAGCTTCAACATTTAAAATATCCAAAGAACGTTAAAGTTAATTTTCCCAATCAACACTTAATAGTTGTAAGTAAATGCAACATGAATCATTTGCCCTTACTCAAGATGGCCATGGCCAGAAATGCTAGGGGGTGTTTTTCAAAGAGATTCCTTACCAAAATAGAGCATAGAGACATAAATGGATGGGTGAGTTTGCTTGG
This sequence comes from Lithobates pipiens, assembly GCF_037356315.1. Lineage (NCBI taxonomy): Eukaryota > Metazoa > Chordata > Amphibia > Anura > Ranidae > Lithobates > Lithobates pipiens. The sequence goes on along the minus strand of NW_027507764.1, from coordinate 559,380,480 downwards.
AGTATTAAAAATGAATTAAATATTTTTTTTGGTTTGTGGTGTTCAGATGCTGTGAAGATCCGCTTTAAAGTGGAAGTAAACCCTTCTATCGTTTTCAGTCAAGGAAGCTGCCATCTTGGCCTCTAATGATGCTTCAATTGCCATAATGCTGCACATGTGATCAGTTATGAAACCAGCCATTGGATGGCTTGAAAGTTTGGTGGAGAGCACAACCAATGTGAAAGTTAGCATTTCCGGCATGCCGGGAATGTAAGTGCTTTTTGAAACTGGGTTTACTACCGCTTTAAGTACAAGATGGACTATCCAACTAACCTTAAAGGGGTTGTAAAAACATATTTCAAATAAAAAGAACAAACATGTGTTTCTTACCTGCTCTGTGCAAGGGTTTTACACAGAGCATCCCAGATCCTCCTCTTCTGGGGGCACCTGCTCCCACTGATATCAATCTATCCAATGAGGACAGAGACAGTGGCTGGAGATGGTACCAAAGAACCTTTTTTAGCACATTGGGACTTTGTGTATATCACTGGCTTTTGACTCAATTTGCAACATGAGGGGTTAAATGTATTGCCACTGGTTTCTGATACATTAGCGAACTGTGCCAGTTAATTAACCCCTTTGTGCTGCATTAGTGGCACCAGTGTAACACTGATACTGATGCCATTTATGCAGCACAAAGTGGTTCATTTACTGGCACTGGTCATTTGAATGTGAATGAAGACTGTAGCTGAAATACTTTCAGAGGTAATATATTATCCATTAGGTAGAGCGTCAGAAAACGAAATGTTCTATGTTCTAATTAGAATCCTCCTCCTCTCAGCCAGCGGCCAGCCAGACACCCCGCCAGCACCACCACACCCCCACCCACTGACTGACCCCCAACAAACCCCCACTCCCCTCCCTCAACCCCGAAACAAAGTAGTTGATTTACTAATATGTATTAATAGTATGGGCCTGTTACTTGAGATCTTGCATGTTGCAGAGCTTAGTCCCGCCTCTTCTGCTCCTCTAGGTTGCGGCTCAAGCTGTGCTCTCTACTCCTCCCATCATGCTGCGCACTTCACTCCTCCCATCAAGCTGCTCTCTCTGCTGCTCCCACCCCGGTGGAAGATCTGATCTCCTGCTCCTCTGCACCTCCTCCCATCACGCTGCGCTCTCTGCTCCTCCCATCATGGTGGAAGGAGATCTGCTCCTCCCAGCTGGTGACATCACACCAGGCCGAGACTACAGTACAGAGTGCCAGTCAAGGGGAGAATCTCTGCTGACAGGGCGCAAGGCAAATGAAAACTTGTCTGTGTAGGCTTGCGTCAGGTGTGCAGGACTCAGTGCACCCGGCACATCGTTACAAGTGCAGGCTATAGCGGCTGGAGCCTCCGAGCAATCACTCCAGTCCAGCCACCTTTTAGAAGGACACTTCACTGTGCCCCCCCCACCCCCAATAAATTGTACCGCCCAGGGCATCCGTCCCTTCTGCCCCCCCTTGTACTGGATCTGTCAACCACTGTATAAAAAAAATTAGATGATATCTTTCCCCCCAGCTACCTCCTACAGTGCCTAGGTATGGGTGATTTTATGCTCCTTCTGACCAGATCTCAGAGAATGTTGAGTAGCATAACTCTCACGAGAAGACAATCTTGCGCTGTGGTTACATAGAGATTTGGGCTACTCCACATTCCCCAAGATCTTGTTGTCCGGAGGAGGATGTCACATCCTGCTTTACAAAAGAGAAAGCTATAGACGCAGGGCCGGCATGAGATGACGGGGGTTAAGGGGGCTTGTTACAAGTATTAAGAGCATTAGGGGGGTGCTGAAGGGTAGGTTATCAGGCTGTATGGGGCAGGGTTTGAGCTGGGTGGTGCAAAGGAGGGAATGAGTCGGCAGAACGGAAGAGGAGGGCTGAAGTAGGAGAGCAGAATGGAATAACTTCCCACCCTCCCACCCTGAATATGGTGGGTTTTTTTTTTTGCTAGTTGGTGAATTGGGGGTTGGTTTAGCCGGATGTGGTGGTGGCAGGGTGCAAGGTCCTTTTTAGGTTCATATGGGCACAAAAGATATGGTGTAGGGACCCATTTGAGGTACGGCTCCCAGTTGGTGGATGCGTACCTGTTAGTTGTCTCCGAGTTGGTGGTTTTTGGAGACCTGTGAAGTGACTAGCAGGTACTGTCCTGGGTTTTATGCCTATTAGGACCTTGTGGCTCTTTGTCTTTAATCAGTTTTTTTTATGGTATTGATATGTTAATTATTGGTTATTTATATTTGTTTAATAAAAAGGCTGCTATGGCCAATTTAACTCCAATTTTGTGTGGTGTGGTCACTACGGGAAGGGTGGGTTTTTTTTTTTGGTATAGCAGTTAACATATTTAATACCACAGTCAAGTCATTTCATGCACTGTTTAAGGAAAGATGAGGAACATTAAATAGACAGACTTTGCCTGAAATGCACGGTGCACTTTAAGCCCTTGTACACACGGTCGGAGATTCCGACAACCAAATCCGTCGGATTTTGTCCGGCGGATCTTGTCCGAAACTGTTGCATACACACGGTCGGACAAAGTTGTCGGAAAATCCGATCTTTCAGAACGTGATGACGTAATTTCGTTACGATGGGACGCCGTTCAGGCTAGTAGCCAATAGCTTTGATGTAGGAATTTGATCTGAGCATGCGTGGCACTTTGTCCGATCGGAATTCTCTACACATGATTGGAGTATGTCCTATCGGAGCATTTTGTCGGAAAATATTTCCGGCAAGTTGGAAAATTTGGTCCGACGGATATTCCGACGGAAACAGTCCGATGCAGACCACACACAGTCGGAATCTCCGATATAACGGTCCGATAGGAAACATTCCGACTGATTCTCCGACCGTGTGTACAAGGGCTAAGACAAGGTCCACACTAGACCATTCCCTGAAAAGCAATCCACGGTGTAGTGCCACCACCTGAATGTCTGTTTTCTTTTTCCCTGTGTTTATGACAATTTATAATGGGACCAACACATACGTTTGGCTTGTGGTTGTGGCATGACCCTATTGATTTGAAAGGCCAAGTCTGTGAGCTCCATATCCCATGTTCAATTTTCCACGTCATGTAAACTGTCCTCCCAGCCTAGGGGGAGTTAAAAACTGCAACTCAACTGCCTGTCTGCCTGTGTGAAAGAGGCCCAGCTTTCTACAGAAATATTTAAATGTATTTCAAAACGTAAACCACCGCTTGAGTTTCCAAACAGCTGGTAAATGTTTTGTAATGTGGGACGCTTTGGGTTTGAAAAGGGAAATAAGGTTATCAGGCCTGGTTCTCTTCAGGAAACAGCAGGTTGCTGGCACTTGGCCGGTCTTAAAAGCTCATCCAAAAATGTAAATCTTTGATTAATTTAGATTAAAAAAGATGTTCACGTTTCTTAGGAAAATCTCCCACTGCTTCAGAGCTCTCTGAAAAGCGATAAACATGGTTATATCATCAAAAATGATGATACTTAGAACATTCGTTGTGCAGTTTTGAACTTTGCGCCTGCACTGGAGGACATCTGTTGTGGAACCAGCAAAACCCAACGGCTGGCTTTAAAGCAGAACTCATGCTAAGTAATTTGTTAGTGTAACCATCACACTGCCTTCATTGGTTTTTCACTCCAGAAGGACAGAGCCATCTTTGTTCGACCATCATGCAAGGTCACCATCTACTTCCTGGACTGATAAGCTGGCTCGGAGATGACAATATCATGCAAATCCTGTGTATACCTTCCAACATTTTGAGATGGGAATGAGGGGCACCTACTGGAAAATGTATGTACGCATTGGACACGCCCCTTGCCACACACCCTTAAAGGAGAATTAACCAAAAAAAAAAAAAAGGTTAATTAAATCCACAAGGGCTTACTTATTTACAAAATTTACTGACTGAAACTTTTTTTTTAGTATCAAAAGAAAAAACCCAGCAGTGATAAAATACCACCAAAAAAAAGCCAGATTTGTGTGAAGGAAATTATAAAAAATTTTCATGGTTACAGTGTAGCATGACCAAAGTGTGACAGCGCTGAAAGCTGAAATTTGGCCTGGGCAGGAAGGGGGTGAAAGTGCCCTGTAGGCAAGTGGTTAAACTGACCATGCACTGTTAGCCCCTGTACACAAGGTCGGAGATTCCGACAACCAAATCTGTCAGATTTTGTCCGACAGATTTTGTCCGAAACTGTTGCATACACACGGTCGGACAAAGTTGTCGGAAAATCCGATCTTTCAGAACGTGATGACGTAATTTCATTACGATGGGACTACGTTCAGGCTAGTAGCCAATAGCTTTGATGTAGGAATTTGATCTGAGCATGCGCGGCACTTTTTCTGATCAAAATTCTCGACACATGATCGGAGTATGTCCGATCGGACCAGTTTATTTCCAGCAAGTTGGAAAATTTGGTCCAACGGATATTCCGACGGAAACAGTCCGATGCATACCACACACAGTCGGAATATCCGACAAAACGCTCCGATAGGACACATTCCGACGGAATCTCTGACCGTGTGTACAAGGGCTTAGGCTTCTTTTACATGGGCCTGGCTGACTCGTGAACAACGATGGGTCATGTTGTCAGTAGCAGTTGGCTCGTGGTTAGCAGGCAAGCAGGCGGCAATAAGCCGCCTCCTGCGCACCTGTTTAAAAGAGAATTATGGGATTTTTTTTCATTTTTGAATAATACTTACCTAGGTGAATGCAACATCGGTCTGATGCCTCATCTGTCCCCCCCCTTCAGCTCTAAGGCTAAGAACAGAGCGATTAAACGCCCCTAATCACTCGGTTAGTCACCAATCTCTACTCTGCCCATCCAGCACTCAGTGGAGCGCTGGGCCGTGAAGGGGGCATGAATGGCCGGCTCAGCCTCTCAGCAGCTCTCTGAGAGGCTGAGCTGGGTGCCAGTCCAGGCATGTGGGTGGATCCTGACCAAATGGTCAGCCTGAGCCTGGACTGGTGTTCTGCCGAAAACTCCAACTTACCAAAATCTCCAACCATGTCACTTCCAGTGACTCTCCAGCAGCAATAATTGAAGATTTCGATGAGTTGGCTGTTTTCACAGAACACCGGCAGCGTATACACTCCGGTACCCCGATGAGTTGGCTGTTTTCACAGAACCCTGGGTAAGGAGGAAAAAAGTTATTGCCGCCTTTGAGGCGGCCATGTTGTTGCTTATTAGCGGGCATACTAACAATGTCCACTCATTATATGGTGTATCGTAACGTATACGCTGCCGCTGTTCTGTGAAAACAGCCGCCTCGTCATGTACCATGGTGTATACGCTGCCGCTGTTTTGTGAAAACAGCCACCTCGTTGAAATCTCCAATTATTGCTGCTGGAGAGTCACCGGAAGTGATGGGGTTGGAGATTTTGGTGAGTTGGAGTTTTCGGCAGAACACCCATTTTGGGCATACTAGCACATTATGATAGACTTACCTGCAAAAGGAGCCCTCCAGCGCAGCACTGTCACGGCATCCAATTTCAGCAGGTCTTTCTTCCAGGTTCATGGGTTCTGTCCATTTGAATGGCCAGGGCCGCAAAGACCTCACTCCTGTGCATGCGGAGTCCTGGTCGCAGCATGGCGCTCTGCATTTCACGGCATACTGTATGCCCTGGAATGCAGACCATCACTGCGCATGTGCGGGTGACATCATTACCTATTGCCGATGTGAAAATCTCCCAAACTAAGCCTGATCGATTGGCAAAGGGGCAGAAAGACACTTTACTACCACTTTAAGCCCTCGTTCACATTGAATGCGGCTTTAAAATTGTGCGACTTCATCTGAAATCACACAACTTCAAAGCCGCATGTCAGTGCGACTTCGGGTTGCGATCTTGAGGACATTTGTGTGGCTTCATGCACAGATATCTATGCAAGTCGCATCCCTAAATCGGCAAAAGTAGTGCAGGAACTCTTTTTTTTTTTCAAATCGATGCAGCTCTCGGCGATTTGAACAGTGCCATTGCTGACAAAAGGTGGAACTTGTCATGTGATCCATTCTGCGTGGCTCTGAAACATTGCTTTCTGCTGTCATGTAGACACGGGCGCTGTCAAACAATTTGTTCCGTTTCGTTCCGTACGAAAAAAAAAATCGTATTTCGTAATTTGTGTACGAAATTCAATTCGGATTCGTATGAAATACGAATTTTCGTTAGATTCGTAAAGTATTCGCTAAATAACAAAAGTTTGTTATGATGAATTTATCATTATGAGGGCTCCCACCATCCCTGTACTGACTTCCTCTGATTGGTGAACAAAACACCAGTCATGTTTCTGTTAATTTGGATCCAAAATTTGTTAACTAAATTTTGTATTTTGTATGAAATTCATAAGAATAGATCCCATAGGGTCCCCACCATCTCTGTGCTGAGCTCCCAGGTCTGTACACCCGTTGTGCCCATTATGAGGGGTCCCCACCATCTCTGTGCTGAGCTCCCAGGTCTGTACACCCGCTGTGCCCATTATGAGGGGTTCCCACCACCCCTGTGCTGAGTTCCCAGGTCTGTACACCCGCTGTGCCCATTATGAGGGGTTCCCACCATCCCTGTGCTGAGTTCCTGGGTCTGAGTGTACACCCACTGTGCCCATTATGAGGGGTTCCCACCATCCCTGTGCTGAGTTCCTGGGTCTGAGTGTACACCCACTGTGCCCATTATGAGGGGTTCCCACCATCCCTGTGCTGAGTTCCCTGGTCTGAGTGTACACCCGCTGTTCCCATTATGAGGGGTTCCCACCATCCCTGTGCTGAGTTCCCGGGTCTGAGTGTACACCCGCTGTGCCCATTATGAAGGGTTCCCACCATCCCTGTGCTGTGCTGACTTCCTCTGATTGGTGAACAAAACACCAGTAATGTTTCTGTTAATTTGGATCCAAAATTCGTTAACGAAATTTCGTATGAAATTCGTAAGCATAGAAGCATATCATAAGCATAGTTTCCATAGGGTTGCCACCATCCCTGTGCTGTGCTGACTTCCTGGGTTTTTAACTTTTAGGTTCATGAACTTTTTGTTAATTACAAATTTTCGTTATGAATTTGGATCCGAAATTGTAAAGTGCGTGTTATAGGCCGATAAATACGGTATTTATAATAGGAATATGGCACGATCTGTTCCTTTTTACAGTGAGATATGGGGGTAAATAAGACCCACATCTCACCTCTAGGCTGAGAAGCCTAAAATAAAAAAAAATAAAAAACGATCACGGCTTCCCAGCCGAGGCAGCGCCGTTTTTTTTTCTAATTCAGAGGCCGGGCGTCACGTCATAAGATCGCGCCCAGCCTCCGAACGATCATAGAGACTCTGGCGACCATCTGGTCCACCGGAAATCTCTATCGTCACCATCCGGGGCCGGCGGATCCGTTCTCCGACTCACTGATGGAAGCGGTGAGTCGGTAGAAGCACCGGAGGGAAGTGGGCGGGGGGCGGCCCCTCCCTACCGCCTGTAAGGACAATCAACGTATAAGAACGATCAACATTTAACAACATAAGAATGCTATGATCATTCTTATGGTGCAGAGAATCGCCGGCTGAAAACGGCAATATCTGAATGATGTCTGTAGCTGCAGGCATCATTCAGATATCACTGCACAAAGTCAAGGACGTTCCTGATTGTCCTACAGGGTGAAGTGGTTAAATGAAATTCTACCAGTATATGGCCAGCTTTACAATGTTGCAGTCTGATCATTAGGGGGGGGGGGGGGGGGAATGGGGAAATGCTTATTTCTACTTTCAGCAGACTGATGACATCATCACCGCCTAGCCTAGGCCATATGAGTCTAGGCCAAATTTCTAATTGGAGCACAAGAGCAGCTTTACAGTGATTATTCAAGGTAGAGGTTTTTTTTTAATGGATGTTTTTGCTTTTTATTGTAACAGATAGATGGATAAACCTCGGCGTAATACTGTATTAAAGAATTATATACCTGTACACCATCTGAGCACCACAAACTAAAACACTATTAATTTCATTGTTAACTATCCAAGCAAACCCCATCCATCCATGCTTCTATGCTTTATTTTGTTGGGAAAAAAACTTTGAACCCCTCCCCCCCCCCCAGCATTTCTAATCTGTGGCCATCTTTAGTAAGGGCAGATGATTTATTATTATTATTATTATTATTATTATTATTATACAGGTTTTATATAGCGCCAACAGTTTGCTCAGCGCTTTACAACATGAGGGCAGATATTACATTTACATTACAATTTGGTACAAGAGGAATCAGAGGGCCCTGCTCGTTAGAGCTTACAATCTAAAAAGGAAGGGGCAATTGATACAAAAGGTAATAGCTGTGGGGGATGAGCTGATGGAGGAAGTAAAACAGTGTTAGTTGCTCATTGTCCCCCCACCACTGTATACTGCCCACTGCCATCCCCATATACTGCTCACTGCCCCCCCCCCCCCACTGTATACTGCCCACTGCCATCCCCATATACTGTTCACTGCCCCCCCCCCACTGTATACTGCCATCCCCATATACTGCTCACTGCCCCCCCCCACTCTATACTGCCCACTGCCATCCCATATACTGCTCACTGCTCCTCCCCACCACTGTATACTGCCCACTGCCATCCACTTATACTGCTCACTGCCCCCCCTCACTGTATACTGCCCACTTCCACCCCCACATACTGCTCACATCTCCCTCTACTGTATACTGCCCACTGCCATCCCCATATACTGCTCACTGCCCCCCACCCACTCTATACTGCCCACTGCCATCCCATATACTCAGTGGCGTAACAAGAACCTTCAGGGCCCCGATGCAAGAAACCATGAAGGGCCCCCCTGAACCTCAGCCAGGGCCCTTCCCTCCGAATCCGGTGGTGGAACTCCAGGGCATGGTCACAGGTATGACCTTTGTGAGACCTGTAGTTCCACCACTGGTATCAGTAGTTTTTTTTTATTATTATTTTTTTAATTTTTAGGTGCCCCATTGGGGACTGTCCCTAGGCAGGATGGGGCCCCCGTCCCTAGAAGAGATGAGGTCCTTTTCTCCAGGGCAGATGAAGTTACTGCCCCCAGGTGAGAAGGGGTCCCTGTCCCCAAGGGAGGTAGGGGTTCCTGTCCCCATGTGAGAAGGGGTCCCTGTCCCCAGGGGGAGATGGAGAGGGTATATAATGGTGTGTGGGGGATGGAGTCCTCTCACTCACCATGACCAAGCTGCAGGTCGCGCACTCATCCATGTTGGCCTGTGCTCCATCCAGTGTGCTGGACGGGCGATCAGCATATCTCCCAGAAAGACCTTTCATCATCTGTGTATGACGAGGAAGGAGGGGGGCTGGCAGACAAGCCTGCAGTGTCCTCCGGGGGACTCTCATAGGGCTGCACTGCATCTGTGTGCTTAAAGTTTGTTTACCCGGGAGAAGTATGCAGTACAGTGTGGGCCGGACTCGGGGGGGCGGGACTCTGGCTGGGGAGAACAGACATCGGACTGAGCGGCAATGCATGGAGCAGGAGAGGGGTACTCTGAGGAGCTGGCCGAGGACACAGGTCATGCGGGGAATGCACAACTAAAGAGCAGCCAGTGCCATAGTCGAGCATGAAGCTCTGCTAGTCACCCTCCAGCCACCCGTGTGCATGGTGCACTGGTACCCCTAGCTGCCTATGTTGCTGCCGGCCATATGTAGAGGGGGCTGCATGGGCCCCCTGCATCACAGGGCCCGGTTGCGGTCGCGACTGCTGCACCCCCTATAGTTACGCCCCTGCATATACTGCTCACTGCTCCTCCCCACCACTGTATACTGGCCACTGCCATCCACTTATACTGCTCACTGCCCCCCCTCACTGTATACTGCCCACTTCCACCCCCACATACTGCTCACAGCTCCCCCTACTGTATACTGCCACTGCCATCCCCATATACTGCTCACTGCCCTCCCCCACTGTATACTGCCCACTGCCATCCCCATATACTGCTCACTGCCCCCCACGGTATACTGCACACTGACCCTCTTTTTTTCTTGGGAGGGTGCATGTGATCAGCACAGGGCCAATCAACACTGTCAAGACAGAGGGTCAGGGGTCCTGCAGCCACATAGGACAGTCAGAGGAGATTGAAATCTCTATATTATATAATATATAATATAAGACTGCTATATACTGCTGATGAGAAAAGGTATTTAGCAGTTTATATTTGCTAAAAATAATTGCATTTCCATGTTCTGTGTACTGTGGGAGATCAGATATAGTGAATGCAGGCTCCTGGGTTTAGTAACACTTTAATGCTGATTCAGAGAGTTTAGTTCCGCTTTAAGATGTCAAAAGATGTAAGTCATTTCCCAATCTAAACTTTTTTATTAACATTGTTTGCCTGATACGCTCTGCTCCTCCATGCCTCTCCGCACAGATTTCTCATGAACGCTCACCCATGCTGAACGATCGTGTTTGCTGCAGCACTGGAGAGCAATCAGATCCGCCTTGTCTGCACAGCCAATCACCCACCTGAGTTCCCTTTTCTATTGATAAGGATAGGTGGATTTTTTTTTTCATTTTACCCCAGAAAGTGATTAAGCTGATGACCTCAAGCTCACACTAATGCAAACACACAACAGTGTACGCTATGACCATTTATGAAGACGATAACCCCTAAAGTGTGCATACGCTCTGCACATCTATATAAATATATCGTTTCTAAGAATTTCACACTTCAGCTTCCTGGGAGGGTCTCATCGAGATTTCCTGGAAGAAAAATGTGAAAGGCACTTACCGAGGAAATAGTACTCTTTAAGTTTGTATTTTCAAGATAATTTTTCATGCCGTGAAGCTTTTTCTACACAGTACACAGCTTTTTATTTTAAAGTGAAAGTGATGTAAATTATATGTTCAAAAGCCAAAACTTTCAATTTTTAGACAGAATATGGAAGGACCGAAACCTTGTTTTTTATATTTTGTTAGTGTGGCCCATTTGCCTTCCGGTCCCATAAACACAACAGGAAGCCGGAAGAAGTTGCCATCTAAATTAGTTGTTGTCACCACAACGTATCGCCATTGAAAGATTTCCACTTGATTCCTGTTCTGATTCCAAAACTTTTTGTACTCTATTCAAAACTCAAAAATATGTTTTGACTTCAGACCAGCCATTCTCAACCAGGGTTCCACCAAAGGTTACTAGAGGTTCCTTGAGCTGTGGTCGATTGACCTCCCGTTTGATGGTGTCTCCATAGTTCCAGTGCTAAAGCCACCTGGCAACCCAGCCCCAAAGTCCAATGGTCTTTTTAGATGTTTGTAAGGGTGGTATTCTGATTATCACTGTATAGGTACCATTCTTCTTACTGACCATCAATGTAAGGGCAGTAGTGGCTGGTGTTTTTTTTTTTTTGGGGGGGGCTGCAAACAACCCCCCCTGGACCAGTGGTGGAGTGGCACTAGCACAACTGCCACCTACCCCCCCCATGGCATGGCACTAACAACCCCCCCCCCACCACCACCACCACCACCACCCACTGTCCTTACCCTGGATGTGAGAGCAGGTTGGATGTGGCCATCTTCCAACTTGGCGGGCTTGGGGGAAAGCTGCTCCATGTCCTCTCCTGGAGCAGCTTCCGCGGTGTCTCCTCTCTGCTCCTCCCAGCGCTAGGCGTCCATTAGGATCACCTGACTTTTTGGTCAATCTGGAAACAGGTTTCAGACCTGCTTCCCAATTGGCCGGGAGGAAGATCAGTGTTACAACAGCAAATTTTGAAGGCTATTTTGAACCCTATTAGAGCCTCTGGCTCTAATCAGGTTCTTCAGAAAAAACCCTGACCTCTGTAATTCATATGCCCGGTGACCTGAAAGGGGCCAGACACATGAAAAAGTGGGGCGGCTGTGGTGGCCGTGGATAGATTCATGCTATTCACTTATGTGTCCACTGCATATAGGGTGGTGACTGGAGAGAGGGGCAGTGCCCGAGCGCCCCTAATAGACGGGAAAGGGGCATTTTTTTCACTGACCCTCAATTAACTGGTTCTAGTAAGGGTTCCCTGATACCTTAAAATTATTTTAGGGGTTCCCCTGATGTAAAATGTATGGGAAAAGGCTGCCTAATGCCGCGTACACACGATCGGACTATCGTGCGGACTTGGTGGAAGTGGAAGGGAAAATGATAAATGGTTTTCAATTTTTTTACAAATAAATATGTGAAAAGTGTGGGGTGCATTTGCATTCAGCCCCCCTGAGTCAATACTCTTTACAACCACCTTTCACTGCAATTACAGCTGCAAGTCTTTTTGGGGATGTCTCTACCAGCTTTTCACATCTAGAGAGTGAAATGTTTGCCACAGCTTCTCAATTAGATTTAGATCTGGACTTTGACTGGGCTACATGCATATGGTTTGATCTAAATTCAGCCAGATCTACAGCCAGATCAAAATTCCATTGTAGATCTGGCTGTATTTTTAGGGTCGTTGTCCTGATGGAAGGTGAACCTCCGCCCCAGTCTCAAGTCAGACTCTAAGGCCGCGTACACACGGGCGGACTGTTCGCCCAACCTTGTCCGCTGAACAGTGTTTGGGCGGACAGTCCGCTCGTGTGTGGGCTTTCAGCGGACAGTTTCAGCGGACAGTTGGACGGACAAAGTCTTTCGGAAATTCCGAAAAACTGTCCGCTGAAACTGTTTGAGCGAACAGTCCGCCCGTGTGTGGGCCTGTCCGCTGTACTTTCGAAATGAGCAGACTGTTCCCGCTCGGAAAGTCCGCCCATTTCGAGCGCGTGTACAGGTAGGCGGGGCCCGCGAAGGAGACGTCGCGGGCTCCGCCGCCTGGAATGGGCTTAAAGGGGAACCCCAACGCCGAAAAAAATCGGCGTGGGGGTTCCCCCAAAGTCCACACCAGACCCTTGTCCGAGCACGCTACCCGGCCGGCCAGGAAAGGGGGGCGAGCGAGCGCGCCCCCCCTCCTGAGCCGTACCAGGCCGCGTGCCCTCAACATGGGGGGTGCCTTGGGGAAGGGGGGGCCGCGCGGCCCCCCCACCCCAAAGCACCTTGTCCCCATGTTGATGAGGACAAGGGCCTCTTCCCGACAACCCTGGCCGTTGGTTGTCGGGGTCTGCGGGCGGGGGGCTTATCGGAATCCGGGAGCCCCCTTTAAGAAGGGGGCCCCCGGATACCGGCCCCCCACCCTATGTGAATGAGTATGGGGTACAATGTACCCCTACCCATTCACCTGTGAAATAAAGTACAAAAAAAAACACAACACAGGGAAAAAATATTTTATTGCACAGCTCCGGGGGTCTTCCGTCTTCGGGGGTCTTCTCGCCGGACTCCTCCGCTATGTGTGTGTAGCTCTTTTACTAGCGGAGGAGTCCGGCTTTCTTCCTCCCCGCCGCCGGCCTCTTCTCCCGACTTCGGGGGTCTTGTCCCCCTCTTCGGTTCTTCTGCCGGGCCACCGCGCCTTCTTGTAGCTCTTTTACAGGCGGTGGCCCGGTCTTCTGTCGCCGCTGCCTTCCGTTCTTCTGTCGCCGCTGCCTTCCGTTCTTCTGTCGCCGCCTTCGGTTCTTCTGCCGGGCCACCGCGCCTTCTTGTAGCTCTTTTACAGGCGGTGGCCCGGTCTTCTGTCGCCGCTGTCGTCGCCGCCGCCGCCGCCTTCCGTTCTTGTTCTTCTTCTTGTTCTTCTGCTTCTTCTCCTGGAGATGTTGACTCGACGAGCTCTCCGGCCGGAATGCCAGAGCCGCGCTGTGCGGTCACTTATATAGTGACAATGGGGCGGTGTCACATGGTATATGTCACATGGGTTGGTCACATGGTGACCCCGCCCCCTTACGATGTCATAGTCCCCATGTGACATCAACCCATGTGACCAACCCATGTGACATATACCATGTGACACCGCCCCATTGTCACTATATAAGTGACCGCACAGCGCGGCTCTGGCATTCCGGCCGGAGAGCTCGTCGAGTCAACATCTCCAGGAGAAGAAGCAGAAGAACAAGAAGAAGAACAAGAACGGAAGGCGGCGGCGGCGGCGGCGACGACAGCGGCGACAGAAGACCGGGCCACCGCCTGTAAAAGAGCTACAAGAAGGCGCGGTGGCCCGGCAGAAGAACCGAAGAGGGGGACAAGACCCCCGAAGTCGGGAGAAGAGGCCGGCGGCGGGGAGGAAGAAAGCCGGACTCCTCCGCTAGTAAAAGAGCTACACACACATAGCGGAGGAGTCCGGCGAGAAGACCCCCGAAGACTGAAGACCCCTGGAGCTGTGCAATAAAATATTTTTTCCCTGTGTTGTGTTTTTTTTTGTACTTTATTTCACAGGTGAATGGGTAGGGGTACATTGTACCCCATACTCATTCACATAGGGTGGGGGGCCGGTATCCGGGGGCCCCCTTCTTAAAGGGGGCTCCCGGATTCCGATAAGCCCCCCGCCCGCAGACCCCGACAACCAACGGCCAGGGTTGTCGGGAAGAGGCCCTTGTCCTCATCAACATGGGGACAAGGTGCTTTGGGGTGGGGGGGCCGCGCGGCCCCCCCTTCCCCAAGGCACCCCCCATGTTGAGGGCACGCGGCCTGGTACGGCTCAGGAGGGGTGGCGCGCTCGCTCGCCCCCCTTTCCTGGCCGGCCGGGTAGCGTGCTCGGACAAGGGTCTGGTGTGGACTTTGGGGGAACCCCCACGCCAATTTTTTTCGGCGTTGGGGTTCCCCTTTAAGCCCATTCCAGGCGGCGGAGCCCGCGACGTCTCCTTCGCGGGCCCCGCCTACCTGTACACGCGCTCGAAATGGGCGGATTTGCCTCCGCCTTACGTGGGCGAGTGCGTTCATTTCAAAAGTTGAGCGGACTGTTTGGCAAACAGTTCGTTGAAACAGTCCGCTCGTGTGTGGGCAAGTCCGCTCATGCAAATTTTGAGCGGACTGTTTGCCGAAACTGTTTGACGAACAAGGTTGGGCAAACAGTCCGCGCGTGTGTACGCGGCCTAACAGTTTTTCTTCTAAGATTGCCCTGTATTTAGCTCCCATCAACTCTGAGCAGCTACCCTGTCCCTGCTGAAGAAAAGCATCCCCACAACATGGTGCTGCTACCACCATGTTTCACAGTGGGGATGGTGTGTTCAGGGTGATGTGCAGTGTTAGTTTTCCCCCACACATAGCGTTTTGCTTTTAGGCCAAAAAGTGCAATTTTGGTCTCATCTGACCAGAGAACCTTCTTCCACATGTTTGCTGTGTCCCCTACATGGCTTCTCACAAACTGCAAACAGGACTTCTTATGGTTTTCTTTTAACAATGTCTTTCTTCTTGTCACTCTTCTATAAAGATCAGATTTGTGGAGTGAACGACTAATAGTTGTCCTGTGGACAGATTCTCCAACCTGAGCTGTGGATCTCTGCAGCTCCTCCAGAGTTACCATGGACCTCTTGGCTGCTTCTCTGATGAATGCTCTCCTTGCCCGGCCTGTCAGTTTAGGTGGACGGCCATGTCTTGGTAGGTTTGCAGTTGTGTCATACTCTTTCCATTTTTGGATGATGGATTGAACAGAGCTCTGTGAGATGATCAAAGTTTGGGATTTTTTTTTTTTTTACAACCTAACCCTGCTTTAAACTTCTTTACAACTTTATCCCTGACCTGTCTGGTATGTTCCTTGGCCTTCATGATGCTGTTTTCTCCCCAAGGTTCTCTAACAAACCTCTGAGGGCTTCACAGAACACCTGTATTTATACTGAGATTAAATTACACACAGGTGGACTCTATTTACTAATTAGGTGACTTCTGAAGGCAATTGGTTCCACTACATTTTAGTCAGGGGTATCAGAGTAAAGGGGGCTGAATACAAGTCATACACTTTTCAGATATTTATTTTTAAAAAATATTGAAAACCATTTATCATTTTCTTCCACTTCACAATTATGTGCCACTTTGTGTTGGTCTATCACATAAAATCCCAATAAAATACTTTTATGTTTTTGGATGTAACATGACAAAATGTGGAAAATTTCAAGGAGTGTGAATTCTGTGCTGTAAGTATCCTCGATTGTATCTCATGGTGGGCCCATTCATACCCATTGTTTCAGCCCTGAGGAAAGGGAGGCATTGCCTCAAAGCACCCCGCGATTCAGGTACCAAGGGACAGGGGAAAGTTTAACCCTTTGAGGACCAAGGGACGTATTTGCCCCATGTTTTTAATTGCCTGTATCATCTGATTAAGAACTTAAAATACTTAATTTTTTTGGTTTGAGTCAAAAAATTTGTTCTTATCAACAAATGGATCTAGCTTTTTGACAGTTATTTCATGAAATGGCTTAGCTACAGCAAATGAAGTCTACTACGAACTTACGAAACTGTACAAAAATAAAAATTGCTTCTTTTTTTTTTTCCATAAGTAACCTAAATAGTCAGATTTTATTGGATCTTAATTCCTCCCCCAAAAAATGTATTGTTCTGTTCAAATACATTCTTAGGCTGGGTTCACACTGCTGCGGTGACGAGTTTGGATGTGATTCGCACCGCACTGCAGTGCAAATCACATCCGATCTCTGTGCGATGCGAGTTCAGCTATACAGATAGTATGGCTGAATTCGCATCGCATGCGGCCCAAACTCGCACAGGACCCTTTATTTGGTCCGCAGCAGAATCGGATCGCATGGGTGTTCACACCATGCGATCCGATTCCTGTCCGAGTTTGCAGATCGCACTGCGATATGCGAACTGATCTGGGGGTGTCATTAACTTTTCGCTGACACTCCCAGCAGTTCGCAAAGGGCAGTGTGAACTGCCGCCGGGAGGCATGCGATGCGGGAACCCGCAGCAGATTTGCAGCGTTCCCGCATCGCTGCAATGTGAACCCAGCCTGAAGGGGTAAACCACTAGGTGGCTCTGTATGGGTTGTGTGTCCTAGGGAGTGATTCTAACTGTGGGGGGAGGGGCTATGTGTGACACAACACTGTCATTAACTTTTCGCTGACACTCACAGCAGTTCGCAAAGGGCAGTGTGAACTGCCGCCGGGAGGCATGCGATGCGGGAACCCGCAGTAGATTTGCAGCGTTCCCGCATCGCAGCAGTGTGAACCCAGCCTTAAAGGGAAAAAAAATTTAATTATTTTTATATTGATGACGGTAATCTTATGGTCCTCAATAAGGGTGGGGGGGTTGGGGAATGCAGCAATGTTTCATATAACAGGGTCACAAAGGTGGACTATGCCTTTAACCCCAGCAGGGAAAGAGGTGTCACCCTCCTGAGCTGCCAAGCACATGCGTATAAATCACAAAATTGGGCAGACAGAATTACAAATCTGTTAGTATAGGAGATGGCTCACATACGTGTGTTTCAGTTCTATATTCAGTTGTTTTTGTTTTTATAATGGTGACATTTCAAAGGATGAGTTCCAGAAGCTAGTAATACCCCGTATGGGCACCTAGCTGTCTCACGCTGCGGACTTTGAACTGTTAACGAGTGCCTAAATAGAATGAGATTTTCAGCATTTGTGAATTCCCCAGGCTGATTTTAATCTGCGCTCAATGAATTTTTTTTCTTGCAGGGTACGGTTCGTAGCCGGCCATGAAGCCAGCGCCGGTGGAAGGCTGCGAATGTAGGCTAATTACAGATGCAAATGTATCTCCCTCTCAGGGATTGACACAGTTAGGATGTACTACCTGTTTAATGATTCCTTGTCTACAAACTGACTGACAGCGAGAAATCTGCATTAGTAATTCCTTCCAATTGGTCTCCTGCCATTTGTGCGAGCTTGGCAATTTGGAGAGGGAATGTAATCAGTGTCCTGTCCATTATCTTATGGAAACTAATTGTGAGCTACATTTAAAAGGCTACTCCGAGCAAAGAACTAATTGCATAGTTTTAGATCTCGCATCTCTAGGAATGGAACTACCTGCCCAAATATTAGAGTGGTACCCCAATATCAACTAATTGCTGAATTAGCTTAAACCCTTACAAACCACTTTGACCTACAGGTAAGCCTAGATTAAGGCTTACCTGTAGGTCGAAGAAATATCTCCTAAACCTACACGGTTTAGAAGATATTTGCCGAAAGACAGGCACTGAGCGTGCCGCAGTTAACGGCTATATGCCGCGAGTGGCAGCTCCCGTGCGCAAGCGTGGGAGTGACGTCATGGCGGCTCCGACGAATGATAGCGCCGGAGCAGCGAGACGCACCAAGAAGATGGATGCGCCGGACTACAGGGGACAGCGGTGACTTCGCTGGCTCCTGTGTCAGGTAAGTGACACATAATGGGCTACTATGCGATGCATAGTAGTCCATTATGCTTTACCTTTGCAGGGAATCAAAGAGGAAGTAAACTCATCAGGGTTTACTTCCTCTTTAAAGCAGCCCATTGGCACTGGCGTAACACATATGTGCGATAGACAAAGAGCAGATACTTCGCGGCAGGCTCAAGTCCTCAGGCCCCCCCCCCGTTAACATACCCAACAGATATCAGCCACTACCCTGTTTCCCCTAAAATAAGACCTAGTGTGATTGTCAGTGATAGCTGCAATAAAAGCCCTACCCCCCAAATAAACCCTAGTTAAAGTCCTTGTAGGTCTTCTTTTCAGGGTAGGGCTTATTTTTGAGGAAACAGAGTAGGGCTTATTTGGGTGGTAGGGCTTATATTGCAGCCAACACCGACAATCACGCTAGGTCTTATTTTAGGGGAAACAGGGTATAAAGCCTCATGTGCAGTTGAGCTCAAAAAGGCCTGTTTTACAGGCGTTTTTTGGGGGGGGGGGGGGTTTTCCTGCCTCTAGTCGCTCCTCCGTGTTAACATATGTGTCCATGAACACTATAGACCAGTGATGGCGAACCTTGGTACCCCAGATGTTTTGGAGCTACATTTCCCATGATGCTCAGCTACTCTGCAGAGTGCATGGGCATCATGGGAAATGTAGTTCCAAAACATCTGGGGTGCCAACGTTCGCCATCACTGCTATAGACGTTTATAAGAGTTTAGAGGGCATGGCATTTAGAGGCAGAAGAAAAACATCACTTGCATGTTATGAAGAGGAGCGTTTGGGCTGAAAGGCAATGCAAATGCGCATAAACGCACTTTAACAATAGGCGTTAATACATTCTAATCACCAGAATAAATTATGGCCAACAGAATGCCCCGGATTACGTCACAAATGACGTAACGCATAGGGAGGAGCCGGAGCACACATCACTGCACATGCGCGAACCAGCCACGGCCATCACGTTTTTGGTAAAATTCATATCTCCCAATTGTCCCTGATTTCGAGGGACTGTCCCTGATTTAGAGCAATGTCCCTCTTTCCTCCTCATTTGTCCCTCATTTTCATCTGATCTATATAGTTGTATATAAAATGCACTTTTTATCTATCAAACTGTTTTTTTTCCAGTGCTAAACCTTTCATCTTATTTCTAAATTGCTGCATTTGTGAATTCCAAAAGCCAATATAAAGGAATAGTAGTGGTAAAAAAAGCACCTTTGGGTTTAACCAATCTTGTTTTGTTTTTTTTGTACAATTCTCCTTTTAAGGGGGGCGTGGCAGTGGGTGTGTCCTATATTAGGACTAACCAGGGAAAGGGGGAAGCTAGAAATAAAAGAGAAATAAAAAATAAATAAAGAATTCTATTTAACTATCTTATCCCCTGAGTGTTCCTCGCAGAAGAATCCATTTCCAGACCCTTTGGGCCACTTTCTAGCTCCCCCTTTGCCTGGTTATTCTTAATATATGTATTTTGATTAGGAGGAACCTGCCTTGTTTGTTACTTATTAGCATATTGATTACAACTAGGCATTAGGTATTCTGTCTGTGGATGGTGTAGTGTTATTAAATAATTATTGTTAGATAAAAATACACTTTCCCTTCAATTAGACACATTTATTAGATTGGACCCTCCTGACTAACCATTTGTTTTTTCAGTGGGTGTGTCCTATGCCCAGGGGCGGACTGACCATTTGGGCACTCGGGTACTGCCCGATGGCCCCATGCCACCAAGGGGCCCCATCAGGGTTGCCAGCCTCAATAAAACCAGGGACAGTATGTAAAAATCTGTGTTTTTTTAAAACAAATCCCAAGATTATAGCTGCCCCACCTCTCAAGTACCTTTCATTGTGTGTTTGTGTATTCTGTGTGTGTATACAGTGTGTGTATATTGTGTGTCTGTGTGTGTATACTGTGTGGCCCCGTAATCTATTGCCTGGGGGCCCCATAATCTTCTACTATTGCCCGGGGGCCCCATAATCTCCTATTGCCCAGGGGCCCCATGAGTTTTCAGTCCGCCCCTGCCTATGCCTGCATACTTTTGCTCATAGGTGTCCCTCGTTCCCATCTCTAAAAGTTTGGAGGTATGTAAAATTGACCATCCAAGTGATGCAAATTGTTTGTATAATATCTACTCATTATAAGTGTATTTACCCCTATTAAATATTGCCTACTCTACTGTTTTATACTATGGACATTGTTTTTTTTTTCTTTCTTTTTCTATGACATCCTTCCTGCATGGGTCTTTTTTTTTTTGAATATTGATTTGTGGGATACATTGTGGTGTAATTGCCTGACAAGACTCTTGAAGGAGGTTGGGGGTTCTTCGGAATATTAAACAAGCGCTGTTTGACCTTTCCTTAGCGGGGGGTCATTTGAGTCTGGTATGCCTATTTGCCTTTGTCCTATTGCTGAGAATCTTCGAGGTTGTTGGGATTCACAATCTACCTTTTCCCTCTGTTATATATAGAGAAGATTCCTCAAACTATTTTCTGGCTTCCCATTGGGACTTTTTGGTTTGTACAGCCTACCTGACAGGTCTCCACCACCTAGCTCAAGAGTCACGATGATCAGCAAATAGTGGAAGTGTCCAGATACTGACTGAACGCAGCAGGTAGAAAGTTCCCAGCAACGCTCCATACAAAGACGGGATATCCCGGACCAGCTCCCGGTCACATGATTGCTGTGATAGCCTGCAATTGGCTATCAAAGTGATAACTCAGTAAAAACCCGCTCCCGTACTTTTATTTCTCCTTCTTGGCACCACCCGTGCAGTATCACTGCAAGTAGTAGGCAGGGCAGTGCACATCATTTGTTGAACTGCAGATTGTGAAGAGTGCCACCTTCTTCATAGTAATTGGCCTTGCAGCACACCACAGATGGGTACAATTATTTTTATTTACTATTATTATTATTATTGTAAGCAGCAACGCTCCATACAAAGATGGGATATCCCGGACCAGCTCCTGGTCACATGATTGCTGTGATAGCCTGCAATTGGCTATCAAAGTGATGACTCATTAAAAACCCGCTCCCGTACTTTTATTTCTCCTTCTTGGCACCACCCGTGCAGTATCGCTGCAAGTAGTAGGCAGGGCAGTGCACAGCATTTGTTGAACTGTAGACTGTGAAGAGTGCCACCTTCTTCATAGTAATTGGCCTTGCAGCACACCAGTGGTGGGTACAATTATTTTTATTTATTTTTATTATTATTGTAAGCAGCTGCTAGTTGGTGTGGGCACAGACTGCAGTGCTGGATCACCAGTCATGACACACAGATTTAACCCGGTATCAGCCTAATGCAGTCCCTGTACAGCAGAGCTCAGCCCAGGGTAGAGAGAAGCAGCACAAGGAGCCAATCAGTTCTACTGCAGTTGAAGAAGCATGCTCATAGGCGGAGAGAGAGCAGAGTAACAGAGAGGTGAGATCATCAATTTACTGCTTCTTTTTTCACTGTTCGGTCCCAGGGTGGGGGAAGAACTGCAGCAAAGAAAATACAGGTCTCTTGCCCTGACACACAGGGCTGTGCTGTGTGGCAGAGCTGTGTAAATTGTAGGACTGGATGTACATGAATACATTTGTAGCTGGGAGCTACCTGGAGTTCAGATGTAACAGGGAGCACTAAATCACTTACATTATTATGTTGTAACCCAGTATAAGGCGCTGATTATTGATGAGGTTAAAATACTTTCTAAATCAAGTGAAAATCCGAGTCATAAATCTTATTACATCAAGCCATGGACTTTTTGGTGCCACCCACGCAGCGGCTCAGTGTGACGCGTAAAACGTTTACCTTGTTATGAGAATTGAGAAAGGAACAAAGAAACCCCACGTGTTACCTATAGTTCCACAGTTCCCTTTTCAGAACAATCTCTTGAGAATAGCGCACTGCACTGATAACCCCCGATAGATACTCGCGCTGGCTTCTTTTTTTTTTTTTTACCGGCATGTTTCATAATTGCGAATCAGAAATATCCCTTCAAGAAAGTTTTCATTTCTAAAAACTCCCTCTACTTCACGAAAGCGTATCACTCATGAATATTTTTTTTTTCCATCCAGCTCTCTTAATAACCTGAAATCTTAAGCTGCTACACACCAGCTAAAATCTGTAATGAGCAGGGCCGCTGATAGTACAGCACAGCCAGCCCCCCCTGTACTGGGCCCAGGCCCCATCAGTTTAAAATGGGGGGCCAGGCACCTGCTGAGCAGGAGGGCCTGCTGCACTGTATTATTGCAGACACTGATCCTATTCTGCCTTCCCCTGCAATGCTGCCAGCTTCTTACTCCGGCCGGCACTGCAGGGGAGTGGTTCTAACACATGCACCCCTTCCATCTGCTGCCCGGCACCTCTGTGTGCCCCTTTCCCCCCGCAGCGCTGCTGGCTTCCCTCCTCTCATTTACTGCCGGAAACTGCTGCGGGGGCACAGGGGGATATTTCAGGGTGGAGAATGGGGAGAGGGACCGGTATATATATAATTTATTGGCCCTTTCCTGAATGAATGAACACAGTGAGTAATCAGTGCCAATCACTCCTGCGTCCATTCATCACTGATGAATAAAATAGCACACAAGGTAACAGGTAACGGGGGGGGGGGGGGGGGTCCTGTCAGGTAGCATGTATGGGACCCAAGCTGATTGGAGAAAAGCACCAATATTTAAAAAAGGGCCTAAAATACATCCCTGGGAATTACAGACCTGTTAGCCTAACATCAATAGTATGCAAACTCTTGGAGCGGATGATAAGGGACTGTATACACGATTTTAGTAATGACAACGGAATCATTAGCAATAATCAGCGTGGGCTCATGAAGAATCGTTCCTGTCAAACCAATCTATTAACCTTCTATGAGGAGGTGAGTTGCCATCTAGATAAAGGAAGGCCCGTAGACGTGGTGTATCTGGATTTTGCAAAAGCATTTGACACAGTTCTCCACAAACGTTTACTGTACAAAATAAGGTCAGTTGGCATGGACCATAGGGTGAGTACATGAATTGAAAACTGGCTACAAGGGCGAGTTCAGAGGGTGGTGATAAATGGTGAGTACTCGGAATGGTCCGGGGTGGAAAGTGGGGTCTCTCCAGAGTTCTGTGCTGGGTCCAATCCTGTTTAATTTATTCATAAACGACCTTGAGGATGGGGTAAACAGCTCTGGAGAAGTCCTGGAGGACAGTTAGGAAGGAAGGAGATGAAAAGAGAGCTAGAGATAAGGAGGTCTTGGGAGGAATAAAAAGGACAGTTTGGGTAATATTGTGAGATGAGGTTGGTGATATAGCTTGGGGCAGATTTGTGGATGGCTTTGTATGTGGCATTCCTAAAGGCATAGTTGGCCATGGACACTGAAGAACAGATGAATATGTCACAATACCCCAGCGCTCCTGAGCTGCTCCTGTTAAGGGCAATCACAGAGAGAAAATAAACCGCACACCACAACCTGGGCCTCATAGATAACAAAAGAAAGATCTTCTAACCTGCCCAAGAATTTCGATACCAAAGGTTGAGTGAAAGAATTGATTCTATAAGAATAGGGCTGGACATGTTCATTGTGAATTACCATTCAGCATTGGGTGAATGTCCAGCTATAAAGATCTGTAGCTCAGTGCAAAGTTTTGGATGGTTTTGTTTGTTGGATTTCTAAGCCCACGTACACACGGTCGGAGATTTTGCCAACCAAATCCGTCAGATTTTGTCTGTCGGATTTAGTCCGACGGATTGTGTCTGAAACTGTTGCATACACACGGTCCAGCCAAGTTGTCTGATTTAGCGGTTGCCAAGAACGTGGTGACGTAATTTCGTTACAATGGGACTACATTCAGGCTAGTAGCCAATAGCTTTGATGTAGGAATTTGATCTGAGCATGCGTGGCACTAGGTCCGATCAAAATTCGCTACACATGATCGGATTAGGTCCGACCGGCCCAGTTGGTCGGGAAATATTTCCAACATGTTGGAAAATTGGGTCCGACGGAGATTCGGACGGAATCAGTCCGATGCATACCACACACAGTCGGATTATCTGACGACACGGTCCGATAAGACGCATTCCGACGGATTCTCCGACCGCGTGTACGCGGCATAAGAGTATATTTGGCTATGGACGTTAAAGAAAAGATCGAGGTTTCAAAATGTCTCCTGGGCTCCTGAGGACTCTAGCTGCTCCTGTTTAGGGCAGTGGAAGAAAGAAGTCATAAACCACAGCTGTCTGGGAACAAGCTGGAGGAGACTTGCCCATAGACCTGACATTTTTGCCAATACCCAACATACCCACCCGTTTGTGCAGAAATGTGCGCACTCATAATGGGAACAAACGGGTGCATGCAGGTGTGCCATGGAGCGCGCTTGTGCGCGTCGGTGCACGCCACCTGTGCTAGATTCTGGCATCCTCTGACCTTTAAAAGATTTTCTGAATACTCCCAGATACCACTGACTATGCATTAAGGTGAAAAAACATCTGACAGTGCCTGCGCCCCCAGACCCCCGTTTTACTTACCTTTCTCCAGAAAGTCCCGCGCTCGTCCCCCGACGTCCTTTCCACCGTTCAGCCTGGCCGCTGATTGGCTGGAGTGGATGGATGGAAAGCAGCGCAGCTATTGGCTCGTGCTGCTGTCAATCACATCCACTGATGCGGAGTGCCGGGGGGCGGGGCCGTGTGATACAGTGAGCGGCTATAGCCGCCGGCTGTATCACGGGAGCTCCCTCGCATGGTGAGAAGCATCTGCGGGAGGAAGCCGAGACAGCTGCAGAGGGACCCCAGAAGAGCAGGTTCGGGGCCACTCTGTGCAAAACAAACTGCACAGTGGAGGTAAGTATAACATGTTTGTTATTTTATTTTTATTTTTTAATTCACTTTACAATCCCTTTAAGCTTCCTGTTACCCTGTGTGTTATTGTTTGTGTACTACCTGATTACCGACCCGGCTTGCTCTTGGATACCTCTTGTCTCTCTCCTGGCTTATGACCTCGGCTTGTCCACAGATCTGCTCCTGTCTCCTGCCTTGGCTTGTCTGACCACATCTCTGATCTTCTGTCTTCCAACCACCAGCTGCAGTACTTACCTGTTGTCCAATACTGCGGTACTTACCTGCTGTGACCAGCCTACCAGCCTAATTTGCAAAGGACAAAGCCCCTTTTGCAATTCGACACTGCGTCGCTTTAACTGACAATTGCGCGGTTGTGCGACGTAATTTTTTTCCCACAAATAGAGATTTCTTTTGGTGGTATTTGATCACCTCTGTGTTTTTTATTTTTTGCACTATCAACAAAAATAGAGCGACAATTTTGAAAAAAATTTAATATTTTTTACTTTTTGCTATAATAAATATCCCCAAAAAATATATAAAAATTTTTTTTTTTCCTCAGTTTAGACCGATATGTATTCTTCTACATATTTTTGGTAAAAAAATCGCAATTAGCGATTATTGATTGGTTTGCGCAAAAGTTATAGCGTTTACAAAAGAGGGGATAGTTTTATAGCATTTTTATTAATATTTTTTTTTTTTTACTAGTAATGGCGGCAATTTTTATTGTGACTGCAACATTATGGCGGACAAATCGGAAATTTTTGACACATTTTTGGAACCATTGTCATTTATACAGCAATCAGTGCTATTTAAATGAATTGATTCCTGTGTAAATGGCGCTGGCAGTGAAGGAGTTAACCACTAGGGGGCAGTGTAGGTGTTATGTATGACATTTTTTTTTTATTGTAGGGGGTGTGGCCTGGCACGTGATGTCACTGATCATCCTTCCCTATAAAAGGGAACAGACGATCGGCGACAGCCACACAGGGAAGCACAGGGAGAGGTTTGTTTACACAGATCTCTCCTCGTTCTTCAGCTCTGTGACCCGATCGCGGGACACCAGCGGCGATCGGGTCTACTGGTCCCGCGGCCACGGTCATGGAGCACAGGAACGGGTCAGGGAGCGCGCCGGCGGCTATGCTTATGCTGGATATGCTTTATACCTAGATTGTAAAGTATAACAAGCAGGGCCCTCTGGCTCCTCCCGTATAGAATTGAATTGTAATTGTACTGTCTGCCCTCAAGTTGTAAAAGCGCTGTGCAAACTGCTGGCGCTATATAAATCCTGTATTATAATAATAATAATAGTAGAAAGTAAAAAATATTGCTTTTTTTATTTTTTATTTTATTTATACAATGAAAAAAAAAAAGCAGAGGCGATGAAATACCACCAAAAGAAAGCTCTATTTGTGTGAAAAACGTGATATAAATTTTATTTGTGTGCAGCGTCGCATGAACGTGCAATTGTCAGTTAAAGTATAGCGTACATAGCATAAAAATGGCCTGGTCATGATGAAGGCGGTAAAACCTTTCAGAGCTGAAGTGGTTTTAATTTATCTATGTGGAGATGTTGCCTGACTTGTGCTACGCAGTTCATGTGGATAGAAAAAAAAAAAGCCTTCCTGAACAAAAGATTGGAATCCTTATACTGTATGTACAATGTATCTGCAATGGAGACGGATTGTCCCAGGTTTGCTGTATTGACACCATTTACTACAAGGCTCCGGTCAGCTTGACGCGTTAGTGCAACCCTTGTTTTTCTTAATGAGATTTTCCTAATTAAAATCAATCAGTTGAAAGGTTCAGAAGAAAACAAAAAATGATATATAAGTAAATAAATGAACCCATTTAACTACTTCAATACCGGGCACTTACACCCCCTTCCTGCCCAGGCCAATTTTCAGCTTTCTGCACTGTCGCTGTTTAAAAGACAATTGCGCGGTCATGCTACACTGTACGCAAACAGAATTTTTATCATTTTGTTCCCACAAATAGAACTTTCTTTTGGTGGTATTTGATCACCTCTGCGGTTTTTATTTTTTGCCAAACAAATAAAAAAACACCAAAAATTTTGAAAAAAATAAGTTTTTCTTTTGTTTCTGTTATAAAATGTTGTAAATAAGTACATTTTCTCCTTCATTGATGGGCACTGATAAGGCAGCACAAATGAGGTGGCACTGATGGGCACTGACAATGGGCTCTGATAGGAGGCATTGATGGGCACTGGTAGGTGGCACTGATATACAGCACTGATGGGCACTCATGGGTGGCACTGGTGGGTACTGATGGCCACTGATAAGCAACACTGAAAGGCTGAACTGATGGGTACTCAAGGGTGGCACTGATAGGCGGTACTGCTGGGCACTGATGGACACTGATACATGGCACTGATGGGCACTGGTAGGCGACACTGATGGGCATCACTGATGGCACTGGCACTTGCACGCATTGGGGATGGGCACTGATTGTCAGCTGCCTGGGCACTGATTGTCATTTCCCTGGTGGTCTAGGGTGGCATACCTGGTGGTCCAGTGTGGTGGCCATCCCTGGTGGTCCTGGGTGGGTATCTGAGGGGGGGCTGCGCTGATGAACAATCAGCACAGACCCCCCTGTCACGAGCTGATCAGCTCTCCTCTGCTCGTGTCTGTCAGACATGTGGACTTGATGGAATTGTGTCTTTTTTTTAACCTCACCTACTATGTAACTATGTAAAAAGTACATTTCAGCCAGCTGCTCAGTATAATTCAGTAATAGATGGTAAAGCACAAATGTAACAGGCTAACATGTTTCGGCCCTGACAGCCTTCCTCAGTGTTAGGCCAACCTCACCTACTATGTAACTATGTAAGGTAAGGGGGTGCACTGTGATGTAAAGGAGGTTGGGGAACTCTTGACTTCTGATGATGAGGGGGCTCTTGACATCTAGTCTTACAGATATAACTGGACTTTTGAGGGCAATCATGATGCTGATGTGGCCTGAAATTGAGTTTGCCACTCCTGCTCTATAAGGCTCTGAGGTCCTTCAAGCTGAACTCCAGACACACATGAATGGAGCTCTGGAACCATTACTCTATGTATTTTTTTTAAATGTAAGCAATGTAAGTACTTGAATCTGACCTGGTATCAGCCTCTTGCAGTCCATGTACAGCAGGGCTGGAGTGCGGGAGGAAGAAGCAGCACAAGGAGCCGATCTGTTCATGTGCTGACAATAAGCATTCTGATAGGAGGAGAGAGCAAAGTGACAGAGAAATGAGCTCATCACTGTGCAGCTTCTCCCTTCGCTGTCCAGTCACAGGATGGGGATGGGTCCAGGACAACTTGGTATCGGGTCTGAAGTATGAGAGTAAGAAGCAGCGCAAGAAGCCAATTAGTTCAAGTGCTGACAAGAAGCATGCTGATAGGAGAGAGCAGAGCGATGGAGAAATGAGCTCCAAATTGTGCTCTTCTCTTTTCACTGTCCAGGTAGAATGACTTGGGTCCAGAGATGAAGTGTGAGAGGAAAAAGCAGCACAAGGAGCCAATCAGCTCATGTGCTGACAAGAAGCTGTTTTCAGCCTTTTTGATCCTTTGTTGAACCTCAGTGTTGCTGATCTCCTCCGACAACTTTTAGCCACTTCCTATCCACATGCAGTCACTGCAGCATTTGCTGCACAACATTGCTCTGGACCATGCCTGTGTGATGTATGTTATAAGGTGACAATGCAGGAGATGACAAAATCGGAGATCGCCACCATTACCGGTAAAAACAATAAAAAATAAATAAAAGTCCCTAAATCTATCCCGTAGTTTGTAGCTGTGATAACTTTTGCGAAAACCAATCAATATACTCCTTTTTTTTTTTCTTTACCAAAAATATGTAGAAGAATACATATCAGCCTAAACTGATGAATAAATTTTTTTTATATATATATTTTTTTTGGATATGTATTAATTAAAAAAGTAATTTTTTTTTTTTTTTATTATTGTTAGGCCGCGTACACACGGGCGGACTGTTCGCCCAACTTTGTCCGTCAAACAGTTTCAGCAAACAGTCCGCTCAAAATTAGCATGGACGGACATGGCCACACACGACGAACGAACAGTTTGCTGAAACCGTGCGCGATGACGTGAACGGCACGTACGACGGGACGAAAAATACGACGTCCTATACACTGCATTATAACTTTCGGCGTGTAAATCCTTTCTGAGCATGCGCGGAACTTAGTTTGACGAACAAGCCTACACACGAGGGGACTGTTCGCTGAAACAAAGTTTCAGCGGACAGTTTTTCGGAATTTCCGAAAAACCTTGTTCAGCGGACTGTTCGCTGAAACTGTCCGCTGAAAGCCCACACACGAGCGGACTGTCCGCCGAAACACTGTTCAGCGGACAAAGTTGGCCGAACAGTCCCCGCGTGTGTACGCGGCCTTAGTCTTTTTTGTTTATAGCACAAAAAAAAATAAAAAAAATAAAGAAACGCAGAGGTGATCAAATACCACCAAAAGTAAGCTCTATTTGTGGGGGGAAAAAAAATATTTTGTTTTGGTACAGAGTCGCACGACCGCGTAATTGTCAGTTAGAGCAATGCAGTGCCGAATCGCAAAAAAATTGCCTGGTCATTAAGGGGGTAAATCCTTCCGGCGCTCAAGTAGTTAATGGCAGGATCGTCGGTTATTCATTTAGTGAATGCTGCATATGTGCATAGATTAAAACAAACTTTTGAAAGGAAATAAGTTGCCTCCTCAGTCCTCGCTGACTGTTTTAAACCGGAAAAGGCTGAACAACCCAGTGTGTAACCTCCCCATACACCTAAATGGGTTGTCTTGGGTGGCGGTACCCAAATGCCAGCTGCAGTTTAGGACCCCGTTCCCACAGGTGGGCCGATCGGGTCAGTTTTTCAGGCACACCCGATCTGACCCTCCATTATCCTCTATGGATAGGTGGGTGTAAACGGACATGTTGTTATTATTATTATACAGGATTTATATAGCACCAACAGTTTACGTAGCAATTAAAGTGGTTGTAAACTCTTACAACACACTTTGACCTACAGGTAAGCCTAGATTAAGGCTTACCTGTAGGTCCAAGAAATATCTCCTAAACCTACACGGTTTAGGAGATATTTGCCGAAAGACAGGCACCGCTGTCTATGGCGCATGCGCACTGAGCGCGCCGCGGTCAACGGCGATATGCCGCAAATCGAATGACAGCGGCGGAGCAGTGAGACCCACCGAGAAGATGGATGCTCCGGACTACAGGGGACAGCGGTGACTTCGCTGGCTCCTGTGTCAGGTAAGTGACACATAATGGACTACTATGCGATGCATAGTAGTCCATTATGCTTTGCCTTTGCAGGGAATGAAAGAGGAAGTAAACTCATCAGGGTTTACTTCCTCTTTAAGGCTCCTTTCACACTTGTGTGACTTTTACATCAAAGTCGTACCCCATGATTCCCAATGATAACCATTCATATCTGTGCGACTTGAAGTCGCACTGACTTCAAAGTAGTCCCTGTATTACTTTGGTCCAACTTTGACCATAGACCTCAAGTTTACACAGGCATTCCCTGAAATCGCTGCAAAATTGCGGTAAAATTGTGCAACTTTCAAGTCGCAGTAGTGTGAAAGGGGCCTTACAATATAAAAGGGAGACAGTACAGTTACGATACAATAAAGAGAGCTAAGAGGGCCCTGGTCATAAGAGTTTACAATCTAAGCCCTTGTACACATGGTCGGAAAATGTCCGATCGGACCGTGTTGTCGGATAATCCAACCGTGTGTGGGCTCCATCTGACTTTTTCCGTCGGAATGTCCGACCAACAAAGTTTTACAGCTGGATATAAAATTTTCCGACAACATGATCCGATCGGACTTTGTCCGATTGTTTGAAGAGAATTCCGATCGGACAAAGTGCCACGCATGCTCAGATCAAATTACGAGACCAAAGCTATTGGCTACTAGCCTGAACGTAGTCCCGTCGTAACGAATGAACGTCATCACGTTCCGAACGATCGGATTTTCCGACAACTTTGTCCAACCTTGTGTATGCAACACCAGTTTCTGACAAAATCCATCAGAAAAAATCAGATGGATTTTGTTGTCAGAATGTCTGACCGTTTGTATAAGGGCTAAGAGATAAGAACTTACAATCTAAGAGATACACATGTGTGGATTTTTAGGGGGGGAACCCATGCCATTTTTTAAAAATATTTGGGCATAGTTTGGTTCCCCTTAAAAACCATACCATACCTGAAGGGCCTGGTATGCATTGGGAATTTTTTTGGAATTTTTCACTGCTGTTTACATTTTAGCTGTCAGTGGGGAACTTCGCTGACAGCTGATGAGTCATCGGTTGTAAAAGTGGAGCTCTACCCAAAAGGGAAAGCTCCAATTGTCTGCCTCCTCCCCCTTCTCCACTGCCACATTTGGCACCGTTTGTGGGGGGAGGGAGCGGGTACCTGGTTTTCGACAGGTACCCGTTCCAACTTCCGGCTCAGTTCGCCGCAGCGAAGGGAGCGGGAAATTCAGCCCCCTCCTCCCCCACCCTCTTTCCCTCCCACAGACGGCCCAGTCACAGAGCACATCGCAAATCCGGCTGTGAAGCGCCAGCACCCTAAAGCTGATTCAAGAATCGGCTGGGGTGAGGACATCGCTGGATCCTTAGACAGGTAAGTGTCCTAATAGTAAAAGTTACCAACTACAGTATTTGTAGCTGCTGATTTTATTTTTGATGGGGGGGGGGGGGAGGCAGAACTCCGCTTTAAGGACGCGGCGGCCGGCTTGGTCAGCAGGGATTGGTGGACAGATTCCCTGCTGAGCAAGCAGACTCCAGGAGTCCACCCTGGGCAAGGGGGCTAATATTTGCCACAACCATGACATGTGCACAGTCCTGAGTGGTAGCATGCCCTTTCTCAGGTGGATTGTTGGGGAGCAGTAAAACTGCGACTTAACCGCCTGCTTTTATACCCCCCCTACTTTTCCCAGCTGCCAAACTGAACAAGCCCTTGTTAATACTGTTATAGTGGTTGTAAAAAAGAAACCCTGTATGTGATGGCATTGGTTGCCCAGCCATGACGTGTTCAGCCATAGCCTGGGGTATTGGCCTGTGGTAAGCTGCAGCATTTTCAATAGGCGGTAGTATCTCAGTGGTGTGCCAGATCATCAATTCCTAATCTCCCTTCATGAAATATTCCACCAGACGGTTTTACAAAGAAAAAAAAAAAAACCACAGGGCCCCCAGGCCAGGAGGTAATGTTTTACTGACAGACCGTCCTCAGGGGAGGAGCGGGAGTCCATGCTGGGTTAATAAGTGACTGGCATGATACTTAATTGTCCCATTGTGTTCCTGTGTTTGCTCAGTTGGAGGTCTAGCTGCAGGTCAATTCATCTTAGTCCATGGAGGCTCTTTAGTAATTAGGCCCTGGGTACCACGGATGGTACAAATTGGCATGTAGGTTCATAGAAGGGCATACATGGCATTATCATGCTTGGTGCCCAGGGCCTAATTACTAAAAGTGATAATTACTCCAATACATTGCTATTAGAGATGAGCTGAGCATACCTGGGTTCAGTTTGGGGCATGCTTGGCAACATTTTTGAACTCCAAACCCCATTAAAACCAACAGGAGTGGGATGGTATAAAACAGTAATGGCCATTTACTAGGCAAAGGACTGTCAAAAAAAATTGCATGGTTGGGGTTGGAGGGGTTACGGTTCTGAGCACTGGGACCAGGGCAATCTTTAATATGTATTGGAACCTGGACAAACATTTTCTTTTGCCTCTCCCCCCAATCCCACACTTTGAGACATACAATAAATAGCAGCTAGACCCAAAATCAGTTGACTGCAGTAGATCAGGCAGTGATTGGTTGCCAAAGGGTATAATGTACCATTACCACTCACTGACTGGTTGCTAGAGGTTACAGCACACATCACATCTTAGTGATTAGTTGCTAGAGCTTACAGCACATAATTTCTGCTTACTGATTGGTTATTAGCGGTTACTGCACATTATTACTGCTCACTAATTGGTTGCTAGAGGTTACTGAACATCCTTACCACTTACTGATTGGTTTCTAGAGGTTACTGCACATTATTGCTGTTCACTGATTGGTTGCTAGAGGTTACTGCACTTCATTACAGCTCACAAATTGGTTGCTAGAGGTTACTGCACATCATTACAGCTCACAGATTGGTTGCTATAGGTTACATCACATCATTACTACTAAGTAATTGGTTGCTAGAGGTTACTGCAAATTATTGTTGCTCACTACTTGATGGCTAGAAATTACAGCAGATCATTCACTGACTTTTTGCTGAAGGTTACTGCACATTATTACCATTCACTGATTACTAGAGGTTACAGCACATCATTATAGCTCATTGGTTGGTTCCTAGAGGTTACAGCACGTCATTACAGTGCAGGGTTGAGGGGAGCACTGTGTACAAAGTGCAGGGTTGCGGGGTGTGCTGTCTACAGAGTGCAGGGTTGAGGGGTGTGCTGTGTACGGAGTGCAGGGCTGAGGGGTATGCTGTGCATGAAATGCAAGGCTGAGGGGTGCACTGTGCACAGAGTGCAGGGCTGAGGGGTGTACTGTGTACGGAGTGCAGGACTGAGGAGTGCGCTGTGTATGGAGTTCAGGGCTGAGGGGTGTGCTATGTGGGGAGTGCAGGGTGGAGGGGTGCGCTGTGTATGGAGTGCAGGGTTGAGGGGTGCGCTGTGTATAGAGTGCAGGGCTGAGGAGAGCACTGTGTATAGAGCGCAGGGCAGAGGGGTGCACTGTGCAGGGAGTGCAGGGTTGAGGGGTGCGCTGTGTATCAAGTGCAGGGCTGAGGGGTTATAACCCCAGTCAGGTTTTTTTGTTTTGACAGGATAAGTCCTGGCCAGCAGAACAACGGGATCCTGTGGTGAAGCAGAAGCTAAAAAGCAGGAACTCATGTTGAATGTCTGCAATTATCTTGAGTCTTGCAATGCTTTAAATTGGCCATTGGCTGTTATAAGTCCATCCATCATGCATGCTCATGGGCATATGCCTCAGCACAAACGTGTGGACTTGTGTACAGCCCTGATTCTGTGCATAGGTTTGTGGGCCATTTTGTGCACGTGCAGTTCTTCAGGCAGCAACACAAACTCAGTTTTCCTGACAGAGCCTAACAAGGCAGATTTTCTCAGTAGAACACTTAGAGTGCACCAGGTGATTATAATGAACCAGACCATCCAATTCAGAATCAGTCTGCAAAGAACATGGTGAGACAAGCAACTATTTTTTCAGAGCAACACAACCCCTGCTTTGTCCATTGATTACCCAAAAAGGATTGTTTTTTTGTTTATTTCTCAGCAAAAGTGGAGTTACTTTTCAAACTCACCCAGCTCCACCTGAAACATCACATTTTGGTAAGCTCGTCTTTTATCTTGCCATCATCTATTAGAATTGAAAAATCAGTTTTAGTAAGATATATATATATATGTAGCGGATGACATTTGGGATCAAATGTCACACGCATTGTAAATTTAGTTTTTGCCTCAGGACCCTACGGTACTGACGGTTAATTGTGTAGGTAAGCCTTAACACCAGTCTGGCCAGGCCATGTTTGAATTTCTGCCTTGTCATGCGAGCGGTGAGGTGCACTTAACAGGCTAGGACCAGGTCTGGTTGGATGTTTGGCTATGGCCCTCTCTGAGCCAATCTGTGGGAGTGCCGGGCCCACTGAGGAGTCTGGGAGGGGGTACTTAAACAGGTGTGGGTCCGGATTTGTTTGTGAGACCCGTGTGGTCTGTTCTGGTTCCAGGACCGGGGTAGCCCCGTGAGGGGTCCCAGTCATGGGGTGTTCGACGTCCCGCAGCATGTTCCTGTCAGTGGCCCCTGATAGACCTGTCTGGTCTGGGGTAGGGATCCGCCTGTTCCCAAGTCTCCAAACCTGCTGGTCCGGGGCGCTGTAACTGAGGGAGGATTCAAAGTGTCCGGGTGTGCTCTCGGCTTGGAGGGACACCACAGCTTGTGGAAGTGACCGGGGGAGGACTCTTCGGAGGAGGGCCGACAAGTGGCATCCTGAGAAGTGCCTGGTTACTGAGTTGGGAAGGACATTAATGAGTTCACACTTTTCTTCAAAGGAAGCGGGAAACGTTCCAGGTGCCGTTGGAAAAAGGTTCCTGTTCATCTTCAGTTGATTGTTCAAGTTCTGAGTCAATGTGCTGACTGCCATGATCTCTGACTAGAGGTCTGTTCAGCCTTGAAGTGCCCAGCTGTGAGTGGTTACTCTCTGGGTGGAAGTAGAGACTTGTTAAACCTGCAGTTCAAGGTACCTGAGTTCTTCACCCGTGCCCTCTGTTCCCTAAGAGACTGTGTTTTGTGAATGTTCTACTGCAAAATAAAACCTTTTGAAAGGACTTTATCTGTGTCAGTGTACAAGTCATTGGGTATCAACCCTGGGAACCCCTAGATGTGGAAGAGCAGGCCAGGAGAAGGTAACCGGTAAGCCCATTCAGTCAAAGCCACTCTGCAATGGGTTAGCTAAACATAATTATATATATATATATATATATATATATATATATATATGTGTAGCACTACCCCCGAAGGAGCTGCTGGTTAGATTTGGGCTTACCGTTGCCTTCTGTTCCACTCGCTTCACGTCTAGGGTGTCCAGTGGTAAATGGCCCAGTAACTCGAGAGACTGACAACAGATCCACTTGAATGGATTTTATTTGCAAAGCGTAGACAATGAACAGTCTCTTAAATTGGTATCAGAGGGTTGGAAAGGAAGTTCAGTTACTCTTAATGTCAAAGTCAAAATGTTGAAGAACTTGCTTACTTTGACTGCATCCAGAGAGTAGCCATTCGCAGCTAGATGGTCACTCAGGTTGGACAGTCCCTCTCTCACAAGGCCCAGCAGCCAACAAGGTGCTTACTCAGGAACAAAGTCTCTGCCACAGACGTTGTTGTAGAACATACAAGATATGTCTCTGCCACAGACGTTGTAGAACATGTAGGGAAACTAAACTTGAAGAACACTCGTAGGATACCTGGATCTTTCAGCCAGCTTGGCGATATCCACGAGACTGGATTCTCTTGGCTCTTACTAAGAAACCAACCCGTACATGGTCTTCTTCTGAAGAGTCCTACCCTGGAATGCTTGAAGTCACTGGGTCTCTCCCAAACCGGAGACGGCACCCAACCACCTCAGAATCCTCCTTTAGTTTCCTTGCCTCAGGCTAGCCAGCCCCGAGACATCAAGATTGGGTGGATCCGCATCCCAGGCCATAGCCTTCCTGGGGGCTGGTCAGGAGGACCAGGACCATGAATTCAGTACATCATTCTGGACCGGAACCCCGAACCACGTGACGTCCACATCTTAAATACCCTCTCCCAGAAAGGACAGCAAGAGTGACACTCCCACTGGGCAGGCTCCGAGAGAGAGTAACTTAAGCACCTAACCAGACCATAGTTCCTTGCCTGCCAGAAGAGACAGTGCCCCTTGTGGCCAGGCTGAACATCTCACAGTCCAGTCAGACTGATGCTGAAGTCCAAATTTAGACAATTGTACCCAAACCAAACTGCAGTTTAGGTATAACCTTAACTTTGAAAAAACGCATAGTGCGTGCTCTTCAGGAGCCGCCGCTACATATATATATATATATATATATATATATATATATATATATATTTATTTATTTAATTCCTATGTTTATTTTTACAACATACCCACAGTAAGAGCATCTGTAAATCCAGCCTTAACTGGTGTATTTCTTGTACAGGAAGCCATAGATCTTCTTTCAACAGCTGAAGCCAATACTACCAGATGGTTCAAATCTAGCCAGGTCACCTCAGGGGCCTAATTATCACCTAAGTGACAATAAATGATAGCAGCAATCAAGGAGAACTGTAATGTAATGACTGCTCAACAATAACCCAACCACACATACGACTCCGGATAAAGGTCCTGTATTGTATTTAAGATTACTAGGTACTATTACTCTGTGCTTTACTGGACTCTCAAAGTAATCATTACACGACCACATTTCTGGAACTTTACTTGGCAGCGATGATATTTAGCATCCATAAAGCTCACTTACTCGTTAATAACACAACTTGAAGTTTTAAAAGGACCAAAGAGGACAATTAAGATAATTGTCAACAGAAGATTGTCTGGAAGCTTCTGGGTACAGTTGTGTTTCATGAAAACTTTAAAGTAGATCTATACCCAACCAAGTTTCATATAAGCTTTGTATAACTTCCAAAGCCTCGTTATTTTAAACAATCACATAAGTATTGATTACATTTGCATAGCAAGGTAATCTAATCCATTGAAAAAAACTTACTTTTCTACCTTAGCACTGCATCATCCACATTCCTTTGCACCACTTCCCCGAACTTCCTGTTGGGGAGCATGCACTAATAAAACTAGTACCATTGTTTAGGCTGTATTCATTAGAACTAGATATTCCAGCATGCATTGGGCCAGCACACATGCTGCATGCCCGGGTTCAGAAATGTAAAGCCAGTGTAAGGATGATGCCTGAACCCACATGTCCAGCAGTCCTCTTTGGGGGCATGCACATAAAGGTGTGTCCATAGGACTCTGCAAGGAGCCACCGTAACTTAGAAATGTATTGCCCAAGTAGGGGTGATGCCTTCACCAATGTGCCCAGTAGTCCTCCTTGGGAGCACACATGTAAGGGTGGCTCTACAGTATAAGACCCAGCAAGGGGAAGGAGCTACCCTAGCTAAGAAACATATAACCACTCGAGGGATTATGCCTGTACCCATGTGCCCAGTAGTCCTCCTTTATGTGCATGTAAGGGTGGGTCCATAGAACCCTGCAAGACGAAGGAGCCATACTAGATCAGAAATATATTGCTAATATAATGATGATGTTTGTACCAATGCACCCAGTAGTCTTCCTTGGGAGCATGCATCTAAGGGTAGGGTCAATAGGACCCTGAAAGAGCCACTGTAGCTCAGAAATGTACTGCTGAGGTAAGGATGGCACTTATACCCATGGGCCCAGTAGTTCTCCTTGGGAATGCACATGTAAAGGTGGCTCCATAGGGCCCTACAAAATGAAGGAACCACCCTAGCTCAGAACTGTATAGCTAACGTAAGGATGACGCCTATACCCATGGGCCCAGTAGTTCTCCTTAGGCATGCACATGAAAGTGTGGCTCAATAGAACCCTACAAGTGGAAGGAGCCACCACAGAAATGGAGACCGAGGCCAGTGCACTGGGCCCATGGGTATAAGTGCCATCTTTACCTCAGCAGTACATTTCTGAGCTACAGTGGCTCTTTCAGGGTCCTATTGACCCTACCCTTAGATGCATGCTCCCAAGGAAGACTACTGGGTGCATTGGTACAGACATCATCATTATATTAGCAATATATTTCTGATCTAGTATGGCTCCTTCCTCCAGAATCTGGATAAAAGGAGAACTATATAAGAAGAAGCAGCATACATTGTAAGTATCTATATATATTATCCTCAAATAGGATCTGCCACCCCAAAAAAAGTACTGTAACTTGCGACTTTTATTATTTTTCATTCCCGGAAGTCAGTGGGCGGAGCGGAGGGGGCAGAGTGGAGAGAGCAAGTCAACAGGCTGACAGCATAAGGTAAGTTGGCCGGGGCAGGGGTGTGGGTCGCACTTGCAGCCGCATGTTCCAACGGAATCGGTGACCCGGGCCGTCACATTCGTTAACGGAAGTCTTGTCCTATGTCTCCGTCAGAGATAGTTCACTAACTATATGGGCTGGGTGTAACAAGATGTCTGCTGCTGCCTTCTGACTGTAGGCTTTTTGCGGCTGAGTGCAGGGTGTACCAAGATGGGCGTCGCAGCATTTGTACTAGAGCTGCAAAATCCTGTAAGTTTGTCTGACTAATTTCAGTGCCGCTGCCTGCCCATCAGTTCCATCTATCATTGCCCATAAGGGGCAGCCCATCAGTGCCACCTGTCAGTGCCCATAAGTGCCAGCCATCAGTGCAAGCCCTGAGTGCTGCATATAAGTGCCCACAAGTGGCATCTATCAGTGCCTATAAGTGCCTTCCATCAGTGCTGCATATAAGTGCCCATCAGTCAGTGCCACCTATCAGTGCTGCATATCAATGCCCATCAGTCACTATCACATATCAGTGCTCATCAGTGCTGCAAATCAGTGCTCATCAGTCAGTGCCACCTATCAGTGCTCATCAGTGGCAGTCGGTATTGTACTTTGAAAATTGTCATATGACCTTAAAAAAAAAGTATAGTCAATCGGTATTGGCGAGTACTTGAAAAAAGTATTGGTACTTGTATTCGGTCTTAAAAAAGTGGTATCGGTGCAACCCTAGTTGCAATTCTTTGCCGGTTTCCTGGTTGAGGCGACTGGTGGTTGTGTTGAGAGACATTGCTAAGGGCATGATCCACTATTTTCATTATCACAAACCTCACAAGTTTTGGAGATGGGGAAGAGGGACATCTTTGAGCACAAAGTATAAATGTAAAGAACAAATCCATTCAGAACAAAACCATCAAGAAATAATATGGGAAAAAAATTGGTTAAACCCAAAGAGCTTTCACCACTCAATTTTCATTATTTTGAATTTTTAGGATAACAAATGCAATCATTTAGAGATTGGATGAAAGGTTTAAAGTGGTTGTAAACCTTCTAAATAGGAGAACAGAACTACATCATCCATTCACAGGATCTGTAAGTCTCATCTTAAACTGTGGCAGAGGGACTCATAGATTTCAATGGCTTACAAGAGTGGTGACTTCACCGCACTCATAGTTCATTCATACTTTCTCCAGTCCCATAACGATAGGCCCATACCTCTGCAAGAGCCTGTGCATTGAAACCGTGATTCACCAATCATGGCTGCAATGCTTTGAAGCTTTCAATGTAAACATTTTATAAATGACCTATTTTAATTAATGTGAAAGTATTTATTACATATTTGCAAAAGGTGGAAATCCAATCCTCAGATGATGTCCTATCGTGACGAAACGCATAGGGTGGAGCCTTGGACGGTGACGTCATTAAGTTTTTTTCCTCTCAGGAGGTGGATGGGCTAACAAACACAGGAAGTGAAGCGTAGCTGATGGAGACACCGCGACCAGTTTTTATGCTATCCCTTATCGCCTACGATTGACTTCAAGATTGTAAGTGCGATTCTTTTGTTCATAATAAGTTACCTTTTATCTACATACTGCACTATAGAAGTTTTTTGTTTTATGTTTCCGAGAATTACCTGCTTATAGTTGCTGTTCAGGTACCTTGCTGTGGGTTTTGGGGAGACCAGTTTCCCCGTGCTGGGTGAGAATGCTATAATAGCAGTTATTACTACTATCTGGTAAGCAGGCCACCTTATTCACTTTGGGTGTGAAGTTACACAAAGGATATTCTCACAACCTTTATTCCTGTATTTACACGGATGGGTGTTATTTCTTTGCTAATCCACGTACTGGAAATTTAATGGGACTTTTTTTTATATTTCACTTGATAAATCATTTTCACATGATTATTTTTCACGTTTATTTAACATTGATTTATGCTGGTATCTTAATGAGACTCTGCTTTAGTTTTTTCTGTTTTTTCCTTGTTTTCAAATTTTTTTTTTGATCTCATATGTCAGAGATTGCAAATCTTGGCACCCCAGGTGTTTTGGAACTACATTTCCCATGATGCTCCTGCACGCTGAAGCGTAGGTGTGCATCCTGGGAAATGTAGTTCCAAAACATCTGGGGTGCCAAGGTTCGCCATCACTGTCATATGTCATTTTAGCGCTGCGTCTTTTGTGTTTTTATAAAAGGTGGAAATTGCCTTTAATGGAAATTATGGTGTAAAACAAGCTATAAATAGCTCATACCCTCAAAATGACAATTTTTCTTTTTCATTTGAAACTTTCCATCGGCTCCTGGGCATTTACAATCTTCTTGTTTCCCTTCCACGCACAAGTCAACAAGTCCCTGACCTAAATTGGCACGTCTTATGTAATTATGTTTCTATGTGTTCCATTCTTTGAGTGTCTAAGGGAGTTTTGTTAACAGAGATGATGGTAAGGGTAGCCGAGATAAAAATCTGTCCTCATCACACAATCTGGCTGCTTTCAGACATCAGTTGTAGAAGATCTTTGGAAACTGGGTCATTTATAGATTTCTGATGTCAATAAAACAAAGGCCACCATCCACCAACCTCCAACTGTGTTTAAATTTATCGAATGTGTCTGGTTTCATTCATCTGTGTATAGTGTTGAACCTTATGTGGTTTACTTTCGTTTTGAAGATGTCAAGGTTTAAAGAGGAAGTAAACCCATCTTTGATTCCCTGCAAAGGTAAAGCATAATGGACTACTATGCTTCGCATAGTAGTCCATTATGTGTCACTTACCTGACACAGGAGCCAGCAAAGTCATCGCTGTCCCCTTGTGTACGGAGCCTCCTTCTTCTCAGTGGGTCTCGCCGCTACGGCACTGTCATTCGACGAAGCCGCGATGACGTCACTCCCGCGCATGCGCACCGGAGCCTCCACTCGCGGCATATTTCCATTGACAGCGGCGCGGCAGACACCGGTACCTGTGTTTTGGCAAATATCTCCTAAACCGTGTAGGTTTAGGAGATATTTCTTAGACCTACAGGTAAGCCTTAAAGAGGAAGTAAACCCTGATGAGTTTACTTCCTCTTTCATTCCCTGCAAAGGCAAAGCATAATGGACTACTATGCATCGCATAGTAGCCCATTATGTGTCACTTACCTGACACAGGAGCCAGCAAGGTCACCGCTGTCCCCTGTAGTCCGCCGCATCCATCTTCTCGGTGGGTCTCACAGCTCCGCCGCTGTCATTCGGCGAAGCTGCGATGACGTCACTCCCGCGCATGCGCACGGGAGCCGAGACGCGCGGCATTGCGCGGCATCTTCGTTATCGACGATGCCACGCTCAGTGCGCCTGCGTGCCGCTGTCTACGGCGCATGCGCCGTAGACAGTGGTGCCCGTCTTCGGGCAAATATCTCCTAAACCGTATAGGTTTG
Source organism: Lithobates pipiens (assembly GCF_037356315.1). Lineage (NCBI taxonomy): Eukaryota > Metazoa > Chordata > Amphibia > Anura > Ranidae > Lithobates > Lithobates pipiens. The sequence continues at coordinate 559,338,567 of NW_027507764.1, read as the reverse complement.
GGAGATATTTCTTGGACCTACAGGTAAGCCTTAATCTAGGCTTACCTGTAGGTCAAAGTGGTTTAAAGGAGATCCAAAGTCAGTGAGATGTCTTTTCATATTATTCTTGTTTATTTTTTTGAAGCACGTGATTAGAGCCCAAGGCCCTAATTGGCTTCAACAAAAGGGTGGGCTCAGGACGCAGAGCACTGCTCTCTGGGACCACCCAGTTGTGTGACAATAGCGAATTAATATTCATACTAGGTGAGGTTGAAAAAAGTCCATCAGGTCCATCAGTATTCCATTGTATATCCATGTATGTTGCGGTTGCTCTATCTAAATAGGTTTTTGAAACTATCAATGCCCCCCCACTATTGTCTTCCTGATTCTCCTCCCGGCCAATCAGGAAGCGGGTCCGAGATCTGATTGGCCCAGAGGTAAAATGATTCCAAGGAAAGCCACCAAGTAAGAAGCCGCTATGAAGACCAAGACGCAAGGGGGGTGCTAAGTGCTGGGCCAACCGACCAACCAGCCCCACTGGTGAAGACCATCTTTCACCAAACCAACCTTTTTTTTAATTTTTGTAAAAAAATTATTCTTATTGTGAAAATGTCCTTATATTGTCTGTTTATCTGTTTATGTTGCTGTGTCCAATGGTTTGTTCCATACGGAGAACTTTATAACAGACAGATACATCACCTTCCTGCCCATAAAAAAGACATGTCCCCGCTTACGGCATACAAGTGGGCGTTCCTACCTCCTTCACTGCTTTGCAGGGAGATAATATAACAACTCAGTGTACATGGACACTTGTAGTCTCTGTACTGTTTCAGATGCCAGTATATGCAATGACATATGATATCTCACAAAAGTAAGTACACCCCTCACATCTTTTCATTTGACAACACTGAAGAAATCACACTTTGCTACAATGTAAAGTAGTGAGTGTACAGCTTGTATAACAGTGTCAGTTTGCTGTCCCCTCAAAATAACTCAACACACAGTCATTAATCAATAGTCTTAAACAAACAAACGGCCTTCACGCAACACTCAGCGCTATGGTGCCTTCAAGTACCCCTTGTTGCTGGATACAACTGCAATTTTAGGCAGGTAAATAAATAAGAAAAGTTAAAAAAATATATTATATAAAAAGCAGCCACTTAAAAGATCATAGACTATATACACGTGGATAAAAACACGACATTAGCAGAAAGTAGCCAAAGGGTGGCACTCAAGAGCTGAAATTCCACATAGTGCATCACTACTTTTGTGTTTGTTGGCCGAAAATTGGGTACCGTTAGTATGCAAGACAAGCTGGCACACACCCTTTGGACAAAAGTCTGTTGCTTTGTTGGCCAACAATCTGATCGTGTGTACGAGGCTTAAGGATTGTTTTTATTCATGTGTATATACACAGTCATTAATGTCTAAACGCTGGCAACTAAGTGAAAATGTCCAAATTGGGCCCAATAAGCCATTCTCCCTCACTGGTGTCATGTGACTCATTGGTGTTACAAGGTCTCAGGTGTGAAAGGGGAGAAGGTGCATTAAATTTGGTGTTGTCGCTCTCACTCTCTCATACTGGTCACTGGAGGTTAAACATGGCACTTCATGGCAAAAAACTCTGAGGATCTGAAAAAAATAATTATTGCTCTACATAAAGATGGCCTAGGCTATAAGAAGATTGCCCTGAAATTGAGCTGCAGCACTGTGGCCAAGACCATACAGCGGTTTAACCGGACAGGTTCCACTCAGAACAGACCTCACCATGGTCGACCAAAGAAGTTGAGTGCACGTATTCAGCGTCATATCCAGAGGTTGTCTTTGGGAAATAGACGTATGAGTGCTGCCAGCATTGCTGCAGAGGTTGAAGGGGTGGGGGGTTTAGCCTTTCAGTTGCTCAGACCATAAGCCACACACTGCATCAAATTGGTCTGCATGTCTGTCGTCCCAGAAGGAAGCCTCTTCTAAAGATTGTGCACAAGAAAGCCCGCAAACAGTTTGCTGAAGACAAGCAGACTAAGGACATGGATTACTGTCCTATGTTCTAATGAGACCAAGATAAACTTATTTGGTTCAGATGGTGTAAAGCGTGTGTGGTGGCAACCAGGTGAGGAGTACAAAGACAAGTGTGTGTTGCCTATAGTCAAGCATGGTGGTGGGAGTGTCATGGTCTGGGGCTGGATGAGTGCTGCTGGCACTGGGGAGCTACAGATCATTGAGGGAACCATGAATTCCAACATGTACTGTGACATACTGAAGCAGAGCATGATCCCCTCCCTTCAGAGACTGGGCAGTATTCCAACATGATAATGACCTCAAACACACCTCCAAGACGACCACTGCCTTGCTAAAGAAGCTGAGGGAAGGTGATGGACTGGCCGAGCATGTCTCCAGACCTAAACCCTATTGAGCATCTGTGGGGCATCCTCAAATGGAAGGTGGAGGAGAGCAAGGTCTCTAACATCCACCAGCTCCGTGATGTCGTCATGGAGGAGTGGAAGAGGACTCCAGTGGCAACCTGTGAAGCTCTGGTGAACTCCATGCCCAAGAGGGTTAAGGCAGTGCTGGAAAATAATGGTGGCCACAGAAAATATTGCCACTTTGGGCCCAATTTGGACATTTTCACTTAGGGGTGTACTCACTTTTGTTGCCAGCGGTTTAGACATTAATGGCTGTGTGTTGAGTTATTTTGAGGGGACAGTAAATTTACACTGTTATACAAGCTGTACACTCACTACTTTACATTGTAGAAAAGTGTCATTTCTTTAGTGTTGTCACATGAAAAGATATAACATATTTACAATCATGTAAGGGGTGTACTCACTTTTGTGAGATACTTTATATATATAAAGTTCCCCCATGGCACTTCTGGCCCCTCCCCCCCACCCCCTGTAGCAAGCTGCTTGCTATTGGGACTCTTGTGCATGCTTGCTCCTGACCCACACTATGTGTGTCCACAAGACCCACAGAGCATGGTTTGGCCCCGCCCCCATAAATCCCTCCTCACTGCCTTCAATTGACAGCCTATAGCTCCTGCTGCTGTGCCTGAACCAATGAGGATGAAGAGAGCTGAGAGAGCCTCTGCTCTCGTGCACATCACTGGATTGAGATTGGGCTCACATTCCAAGGACTTGAATTTAGATTTGTTGCTGCTGACTTTTGGTAAACCTCTAGAACTTTTGGTAAACCTCCAGAATCATTTTGGGACAAACAATTGAGTTCTGCCTTAAAGCAGAACTCCCCAGTTCTGCTTTATGCCCCCCTCATCTATTTTTTACACTTTTATGGGGGGGGGGAGGGGAGTGGGTACCTGGTTTTGACAGGTACCTGCTCTCACTTCCAGTCGGATCACAGTTGCATTTCCACCAGAATTTCGGCCCTCTCCTCACTGCTCGCAACCATCTGAGGCACATCACAGGCCCCAGAAGGCTACAGGACCATTCACAAAGTGCAAAGCGGCTTGCACATGTCAGCCAGCTTCCCACAGTAAACATGCCAGTGCCGGGAACCCAAAGAACGGCAAGTAACCAGATCGGGTGAGGACAGCGCTGGATCCCTGGACAGGTAAGTGTCCTTTTATTAAAAGTCAGCAGCTGCAGTATTTGTACTTTTAATTTTTCTCATACAGATTAAAGCTTTTCTTTAAGAATCATTTGGGGCCAATTGTTCAGGTTCTTGCATGAGTCCGGGGTTGACCGGTTCTCTTTAAACTCATTCTTCCTTCAATTTGTCCTTTCCCATGACTCGGTGAGGATGGGTTCAGTACACAATGCACTTACTGAATGGCAAACATCTGACAATTCGCCAGAGAAGCAGCAAGGATTACGTAGCGGGTGCTGAAAGGGCCAAAAAAAGATACCATGAAAAAAAAAAAAACTGGCTTTGCCGGTCTTGTTTTAGCACAGGAGTTGACACACAGGAAGGAGCCGATGGGGTTCAGGTAGAATGGAGGACAGACTAATGCGGCTGATGTGAGAAAGTCACTGAGGCGTAACACTATTGGCCTTGGAAATGGAGGCCCTTGTTAAGCCTATCCATAGTTTCCGCTTGTTGAACCTGCTAGCATTTACTTAGTGATCTGCAAATGTTCGCTTGGCGTTTAAAGCCGGAGCTCAGATCCGAGGGAAAAAAATAAAAAATTCTCAGCCTGCCTTAAAGTGGAATTTTGTCTGAAAAGAAAAATGCTAACAGGATTTTCAGAAGAGACATACTGGACCCAATTAGTGGCTACATGTCCAATATGCATGCAATCTTAATCGCTTGCCTACTGGGACGATTTTTTTTTTTTTTTTTTTTTTTACACACATGGTAAAACTGCCATCTTTGTTAGAAAATTATGTAGAACCTTCAAACATTATACATTTTAGGAAAGCAGAGTCTCTGGAGAATATAATGTTGACTGTTTTTTTTATTTTTATTTTTTTATCTTATACAATATTTATGCAGCGGTTTATCAAAGATACATTTTCAGGAAAAAAATACACTAAAATGAATTTTAGTGCACATAAACACAATCTAATTCAAAATTTTATGGTAAAATATAAAATATGATGTTACATCAAGTAACTAGATACCAGACATATAAAAAGAATTTTGGACTGAGGCTACATTGGACTTCAATGGCACCATATCACTTGGAATACAAAAAATTGATAAAAAAGTCGAATTTTATTAAATTTACAACAACATGTTGAAAAAAACATACATGATTATTTTAAAGAAAGCTCTGTAAATTCAAACATATAGGATGTGACTGAAAAGACTGATATTACCAGTTCACCCTGTAACAATTATATTGGCATACTCAACATGTTTCGCGGGAAAGTTCACCGCTTCTTCAGGTGCTTTATTTGCATACATATGATGCTTATAGAACAGAGATCATACATCATACTACAAAATAGAAAATAAAAAAGGCACATTAATCATAAAAAAGGACAATAAGACATTTAAGATCATTATTAAAAATGATCAAGTATCAACAGTGTAATAACATGTGTGTTGTCACCCCTCATAGGCCCCCTTACCCAGAGAAAGATCATGCAAAGCAGTCCAGAGGGGATAGGTCCGCCCCGGCCGGTGTGGGAGCCCCCAAAGGCAAAAAAAGGAGAGAATTATGGGATATGATGGGATAGTCTGATGAAGAGATTTGATAAACACTGTTATGGATTAGGCTCAGAATAAAAGAAGGAAAGTATATCTTTCTTAGAGCCATGCAGTTGTATAAATTAATTAGACTAATTCAAAAATGGAAAAAGCAACATCATGCCTTTACCTTGGGAGTCCCGTCCATCATATTGAATTTTTTAATTAGTCTAGTTAATTTATACAACTGCAAGGCCCGAATGCCGCGTACACACGATCAAACAATCGGGTGGAAAAGTCCGGCAAACTCAAGTCTGCTGGACAATCCCGCCGTGTGTAGCCTCCGGCAGACTTTTTTGACCCGAAAGTACGGCGGACTTAGAAAGTAATTTTGTACTCCAATCTTCCCGCCGGACTCGCATTTCGGCGGACAATCCGGCCGTGCGTATGCCAGTCTGCCGTACTTTTGAAATGAACGGACTTTTCCCGCCCGGAGAAAAGTCCACTCATTTCGAACGGGTCTCCAGGTAGGCGGGGCCCGTGAAGGAGACGTTGCTGGCCCCGCCACCTGGTATGGACTTAAAGGGGAACCCCAACGCCGAAAAAATCGGTGTGGGGGCTCCCCCCAGGTCCGCATCAGACCCTTGTCCGAGCACGCTACCCGGCCAGCCAGGAAAGGGGGGGACGAGCGAGCACCCCCCCTCCTGAGCCATACCAGGCCGCGTGCCCTCAACATGGGGGGTGCCTTGGGGAAGGGCGGGCCGCGCGCCCCCCCCACCCCAAAGCACCTTATCCCCATGTTGACGAGGACAAGGGCCTCTTCCCGACAACATCTGAGTCAACATCTGAAGAGAAGAAGAGAAGAAAAGAACAGAAGGCGGCGACGACGACAGTGGCGACAGAAGAACCGAAGAGGGGGACAAGACCCCCAAAGTCGGAAGAAGAGGCCGGCAGCGAGGAAGAAAGCCGGGCTCCTCCGCTAGCAAAAGTGCTAACAGAAGATAGCGGAGGAATCCGGCGAGAAGACCCCCGAAGACGGAAGACCCCCGGAGCTGTGCAATAAACAATTTTTACCCTGTTTTTTTTTCACAGGTGAACGGGTAGGGGTACATTGTACCCCATACTCATTCACATAGGGTGGGGGGCCGGTATCCGGGGCCCTCTTATTAAAGGGGGCTCCTGGATTCCGATAAGCCCCCCGCCCGCAGACCCCGACAACCAACGGCCAGGGTTGTCGGGAAGAGGCCCTTGTCCTCGTCAACATGGGGACAAGGTGCTTTGGGGTGGGGGGGCCGCACGGCCCCCCTTCCCCAAGGCACCCCCCATGTTGAGGGCACGCAGCCTGGTACGGCTCAAGAGGGGGGGGGGTGCTCGCTCGGCTTTGGGGTTCCCCTTTAAGTCCATACCAGGTGGCAGGGCCAGCGACGTCTCCTTCGCGGGCCCCGCCTACCTGGAGACCCGCTCGAAATGAGCGGACTTTCCTCCACGTGTGTGGGCGAGTCCGTTCATTTCAAAAGTAGAGCGGATAGTACGGCGGACTTAGTACGCCATATTAGTCCGCTGAAAAAGTGCCGTGTGTGGGCAAGTAGCCCGTTCGGAAAGTCGGATGGACAGTCTGGCGGGAAGTCTGCCAGACTAAGTCCGTCGTATAGGCTGCTACGTGTGTACGCGGCATAAGAAAGATATACTTTCTTTTCTTTTTACAGTATATGGTGGCTGCTGCTGTTTAAACTCTTTAGCTATCCACAAAGTTTTATCCCTGGTAGGACTTGCCTAATGCCGCGTACACACGATCGGAATTCACATCGGAAAAAGCTCTGATGGTTTTCCCGTTGGAATTCGGACGGAATTCCGCTCAAACTGTCTTGCCTACACACGGTCACACCAAATTCCGACCGCCAAGAACGCGGTGACGTACAACTCGTACGACGGCACTAGAAAAAGGAAGTTCAATACCTAGTAGCCAATAGCTTCCGTCTCATAGTTGAATCTGAGCATGCGTGAGTTTTTGCGCGTCGGAATTGCATACACACAATCGGAATTTCCATCTGGAAAATTGAGAACATGCTATCAAATTTTTGCTGGTGGGAATTCGTACAGCTAAATTCCGATGGAACATACACACGGTCGTATTTTCCGATAAAAAGCTCTCATCGGTCTTTTGCTGGCCGAATTTCCGACTGTGTGTATGCAGCATTATATTGCTGTACACGCCGTCACGGTGGGTTATCAGCTATCAGTATGGACTGATTTAATTCTGCTTTTTCTGGTAGTTTATTTCTGAGCCTAATCCATAACAGTGTTTATGAAATATCTCCATCAGACTATGCCATCATTCTCCCCCTTTTTTGTCTGTGGGGGCTCCCACACCCGCCGGGGCGGACCTATCCCCTCTGGACTGCTGTGCATGATCTTGTTCTGGGTAAGGGGGCCTATGAGGGGTGGCACCACACAAGTTATTACACTGTTGATACTTAAACTGGAAGTAAACCCATCGATTTAAACAGTTTAAAAAAAAAGGCATGCCGGGAATGCCAACTGCACATTGGCTGTGCTCTCAGCCAAACTATCAAACCCTCCAATGGCTGGTGTCATAATGAATCACATGTGCAGCACCATAGCAGTTGAAGATTAAACAGAGGCAAAGATGGCAGCTTCCTTGGCTGAAAACGATATGGGAGTTTACTTCCACTTTAAATGTCTTATTGTCCTTGTTATGATTAACCTGTATTTTTTTTTTTCTTTTCTATTTTGTAGTATGATATATGATCTCTGTTCTGTAAACATTATATGTATGCAAATAAAGTTCCTGAAAAAGCGGTGAACTTTACCGCAAAACATGTTGAGTATGCCAATATAATTGTTACAGGGTGAACTGATAATATCAGTCTTTTCAGTCACACCCTACATGTTTGAATTCACAGAGCTTTCTATAAAATAATCAATTAGGTTTTTTAACATGTTGTTGTAAATTAAATAAAATTCAACTTTTTTTTATACATTTTTTGTATTCCAAGTGTTATGGCACCATTAAAGTCCAATGTAGCCTCAATCCAAAATTCCTTCTATAATTCAATCCAAAATTCCTTCTATAATTCTATAATATAAAGTACATACCTTCTTCATATTAATAAATCTCTATGGCACTCCATTTAACAATTAGATACCAGACATGTTAAGATTAAAAAACTGCGTGAAAAATGACAGTACCTAAAATTGTCCATATTTAATGCTTTAAAAGTCTTTACAGGTTACCAGTTTGGAGTTTATTGTAAATTATGGGCCTAGAATTAGTGCTCTCACTCCAATGTTCGATACCTTACATATGTGGTGCATTCATAATTTACATAGCCGTGCTGGACCCCCGTGCATGTTTGCATTTGTGTATATAAGCGAGGCTGTTTTGATTTTTTTTTTTTTAGATATATTTTTTATTAACTTTATTGAAATATTTTACACTTTTGTTTGATTTAACTTTATTGCTAGGACAATGGGGTTAACAGGAGCAGTAATACATATTGTACAACAGATTGATTACAGCTTGAGTCATTAATTCCTCCTCTGGCTGCTCTAAAATTGCACTGGACTAAATTGACCCTGACCCTGACCACTTCTTAACTATGCATCTGTTTAGAGCAAAAATTTGTCTCAATTTTGGTAATGAATTTGTTGCAGATATTACAAACTTGTCGCAGCTGGCTGCCCAGAAATTCAAATGCATGGTCGCAAATACACAATAATTATGTCGCATAGTTTTGCGAAGTGAGATGCAGGCTGATTTGCATCTATGTCCCTACTTTCATTGATAAATGTCCCGGTAGATTGCTTTTTAGAGGTGGTCTGCAGGCGTTCAGAAAGGTGATACTGCTGCCTGCTGAGAAATTAAACACCACATGGAAAGTTAACAACCAGATATCAAATTTTCTTAAAATTTTTTTTTTTTAAAGATTTAGGATATAATCCAGAGTAAAAAAGATTACAATGATAATCAAAACCAACAGTAATATAAAAAATAGTCCACCATTACACTAACAAGATTGTGTAAAGCAGGGGTGTCCAACCAGTGGCCAGGGGGTCACATGTGGCCCACGTAGCCCTCTGATATGGCCCACGACCTCCTGCTCTGGGATGGCGGGTTGGCAAGCCCAGATTGCAGGTTGGCTACCCGCCATGCCAGAGCATCAGTGTTGTGAATGAAGCCAACGGTAGAGGGAGCAGGCAGCTGCAGAGCAGAGCCGAATAAGCCCAAGCTTACTGTATAGCACCAACTCCTCTCATAGGCGGCATGGGACAGAAAGTTTATTACTAAAATCACAGTGTATATATGGGCATATCTGTTCTGCAGTGGTTACTGGGCTGCTTTTAAATTGATCTGCATGTGTAGAGCAGTGTACCTGCGGCTTACCTGCACTGAGCCATAGACTTCTGGTTTTACCTGTGGGTTTGGTGTACTTTCAGAAGGTGCACCACACCTGCAGGATATGATAAAATTCTATGGCAAAGTACAGCTAACCTGCAGGTGCGGGTAGACCGCATACCATCAGTGTAAAAGTAGCCTTAGGCCCCTTTAGCATGATCTGTCTGACCCAATCGGACCCTCCATTCACCTCCATGGAGTGGCAGATGTAAACAGACTTGTGTCCATTTACATCTGCCTCCTTCCAATCCGATCTGCTACAAAAACGAAAAGTGGATCCATCCCCTTCCATTTGATCAGATGAGAGGGCCCATAGAGTAGAGTGGGATGTATCTGTTTGCGCTTTGCATACGCAGAGTGGACGCGGAACTGTCATCTGCTCATTGTGGCCCGCGACTGGTTACTAAGTCGCTTAAGTGGCCCTCGCTCTTCAAAAATTTGGGCACCCCTGGTGTAGAGTAACTCTGGAAATAAGTACAAAGAGAAAATCCACAGAATCACGAAGGCTGCACAGAAAATGGCGATCACCGTAAGGCTCATATGTGTAACGGGGTACGGTATCAACATTTCGAGGTTATATAACAATTAAATGAAGAGGCAGAGGAAAGAGAGGTAAAATGGGAAAATAGAGAGTGGCAAAGAAGAGAGAAAGAAGATACACAGTGGACTGTACGGGCAAACAAATGTGAAGCCCAAAAATTAAGGGATTTAGAGGTCAGAGCACACATAGCCGGCCCATGGACTCCAAAGCCTTCCAAAACGGTTGCCTGTGTCTTGAGGGATGCTGAAAAGTTTTGTGTGGGTCATGATCCACAATATTTTTTGCCTTACCTGAGAAATGGAGACTCAAGTCTGTTGCCACGATCTAGCGATCATTAATTTAGCCGCTAAGAAGATAAAGAATATTAATCTCTGGGTGGCCTGAGAAACTTTCTCGAGTGGCTCATTCAACCAAGCTACAAGTGGGGATTGCGGAATGAAGACTCCAGTAACCCCTCTCAGTGGGGCAAAAACTCTATCTCCAAAATCTCTGGAGTCTTCGACACTCCCACCATACATGAAACATTGTACCTTGGATTTGGCATCCCCTTAAATGGTCAGATAGAGTTTCATCAAGTGAGAGGGGACCAGGTATCCTCTGCTAAGGACTTTTACGTTGGCTTCAATCAAGATGCTCTTGTAAGACAATTGGAAAAAATTGTGCCAAGACTCTCATTTTCAGATGCTAGGTCAGTACCCCAGTCTCTCATATTAGTTTGGTAGGGGTGTCCAACAAGAGCCCGTAAATAGTGGCTATATCCCCCTCTCTGGCCCATATCTCATGTACGCCATTTTTCGCAAGGAATGACTGTAGGGCCCATGGCGGTATCTGGCCACAGTGAGTGTAGGAAATGGGATATTTGATAGAATCCGAAAATTCCCATCATCAGCATTTTCACAGTTTCTCAAGAGTAAACGGCACAACCAGATATGTATTTATTCCCCGATAAGTTAAGTCAGAGAACACCACCTTCTTTAGGGCTAAAAAAAATACAAAAAAATACAAAAGACGTATAAATAGGTACAATTAAAATATAGACCATTTTTATTATATTGTAAGCACTTTGTGACTCTTTATGCAGGTTGCGATTGATGCGTTCTACAGTGAATTTTTCAGTGTGTTTTGCGTTTTTGTACACGCCTTTTTGAGGAGTTTTTGATGCATTTTTCATGTGTTTTGCATTTTTTTTCCTCTTTAAACAAACTGTGTATAGCAAGTTGTTAAGGAGTGGGCTAGGAAGCCGGCTGCTGCGTCCTTAAAGTGGTTGTAAACCCTTATAACCAACTTTGACCTACAGGCAAACCTAGATTAAGGCTTACCTGTAGGTCCAAGAAATATCTCCTAAACCTATACGGTTTAGGAGATATTTACCCGAAGACAGCCACCGCTATCTACGGTGCATGCGCCGTAGACAGCGATGCGCAGGCGCACTGGGCAGGCCGCAGATCGCGGTGATATGCTGCGAGTGTCGGCTCCCATGCGCATGCACTGGTGTGACGTCATCGCTGCTCCGGCGAATCACAGCGCTGGAGCAGCGAGACCCAGAAGTCACTCCGGGATCCATGGCAGCGGCGGACATGAAGACGGTAAGTTATTCATAATGAGCTAGTATGCTATGCATACTAGCTCATTATGCCTTTGTCTTACAGGATGTGTTTTTTTTTTTTGTTTTCGTTTTTTAGCCTTTACTTCCTCTTTAAAAATGAATCAACTGTCAGCGGGCTTCCCTGCTGACCGCTGAATATGAAAACAAGAATTGGTGGCAATAAAAAAAATTGCGTGTGGTCCCCCCCAATCCATACGAGGCCCTTTAGGTCTGGTATGGATTTAAGGGGGAACCCCACTCCAAAATGAAAAAATTAGCATTGGATCTCCCCCAAAATCAATATCAGACCCTTATCCGAGCATGCAGCCCTGCAGATCAGGAAAGTGAGGGCACAAGAGAGCACCCCCTCCATGGAGATGCTTTGGGGCAGGGGGGCTCTGCCCCCCCCAAAGCACCTTGTCCCTATGTTGATGGGGACAAGGGCCTCTTCCTCACAGCCTTGCAGGCAGTTGTAGGGGTCTGTGGCCAGGGGGCTTAATCGAAATTTGGTAGCTCCCTTTAAGAAGGGGGTCCCCGAGGTCCCCGCCCCCCCATGTGAAGGAGTATCGGGTACCCCTACTCATTCACCAAAAAGTATAAAAAGTGAGTAAAGACACTACGTGAGTTTTTGACAAGTCCTTTATTAAAAAATAAAAAAAAATAATCTCCCCTGGTGTAGATCCATCGTCAATCACAATGCCCGCAGCACTGCGAACTCGGGGAAAAAAAGCTCCACTCGCACCGAAGGATCCCGTCTGCCTGCTCTGCCAACTGACAGTTCCTAAATAGCTAAGATGGCATCACCCCCTGTGACAGCAGCGGCCCAGCATGCACCAGTCAATGACATCACAGGGGGGACATTGTTTTTTTTATTTTTTTTATTTTTTAATAAAGGAATTGTCAAAAACTTGTGTAGTGTGTTTACTCAATTTTTACACTTTCATTGGTGAATGGGTAGGGGTACTAGCCCATACTCATTCACATAGGATCTGAGAGCCCCCTTGTTAAAGGAGTGGGCTTCCAGATTCCGTATAAGCCCCCCGCCTACAGACCCCCACAACCACAACTGACCTGCCAGGCTGCATGCTCAGATTAAGATCTGGTATGGATGGGGGCTCTCCCTAACTCTGGAGGTCACCATTATGCCGCGTACACACGAGCGGATTGTATGGCGTACTTAGTCCGTCGAAACACATTTCAGCGGACAATCCGCTCGTGTGTGGGCTTCAGCGGACTTTTTCAGCGTGCAGTCTGGCGTACTAAGTATTTCGTTTTTTTCGAAATTCTGTCCGTCGTACTTTGGTTTCAGCGGACAATACGGTCGTGAGTAGGCTAGTTCGACGGACTAAGAATGGCGCATGCCCAGAAAGGATTTACACGGCGGAAGGGTGCTTTGCTGTGTCTTGGACTTCCTATTTCTAGTCCCGTCGTACGTGCTGTACACGTCATCGCGCAAGCTTTCGACGGACTGTTTGTGTATCCGTGTGTGGTCAAGTCCGTTCAGTGGAAAGTACGACGGACTGTCCGTCGGATTGTATGACGAACTAAGTACGCCATACAATCCGCTCGTGTGTACGCGGCATTAGGGCTTGGGACCTGGCTACATACATAGTAAGACCAATTTAGACAGTAGCCAATTACCTACCAGCAGGTCTTTGGAGTGTGGGGAGTACCCAGAGAAAAACCCACACAGGCACAGGGAGAACATTCAAACTCCAGGCAGGCAGGTAGTGCCATGGTGGGGATTTGAACCGACAACCCTAGTGCTGCACGGTGGAAGTGTTAAACACTTAGCCACTTGCAGCCCTGATGAAGGGGATGTTTTCGTGACTCCTGAAACATGTTGTTTTTTTGGTTAAAGTCTTCTATTTTATTTTGGCCGGTTAACTTTTGCCGTGACTCTTCAATCTCAAACTCTGAGATGTAGCCGCTGGAACATCTTCTATCCATCGGCTGTATGTGAAGCACCCGGTAAATGAATATCCTTTGCTTTATTTATTTTCAATCAATATCTCAATTGAATAGAAATAGTTTTTTTTTTTTTAAATGACTCATTTCATTTTCTGCTTTACATGTTCCTACAGACTTGCAGCCTCCGGGAGAGAGCAATTGGCGGAAGACTTTGTGGTATGTACACTGATCTCTGGGTCTTATCTTTTCAGCACACTAATGAGGGTAATGAGCAATGGGATCATTTCTGCACTTTGAATCTTTTTTTTTTTTTGCAAATATTTTGAAGATTATATAAAGCTGCAGCTGTGATAAACTTGTCAGTTCTACAGAGAATAAAATATATTTATAAAGATTAAAGCGCAGAGCGTATTTTTAGCGAACGTAGATTTTGAGTTATTATCTGCGGTGTTTATCTTAAAGCCCAATTTGGGGCAATTAAAAAAAAAAATCATCCTTTGCAGTAGGGCTGTGTCTTCCCAACTCGATTAGAAGTAGGGGAACTAAATACCCAAATCTCCCGCTCCTCTTACAGCTAGACCGGTCATCGCAGCCTTTTTCTTTCCTGCTCTAGCAGTCTAGGATCAAGATGTCATCAAGACCACAGCCAGCAGGGGCTATAACCCCGCATTGGGAGTGGTGCCTGCCAGGGGGGAGTGGAGAATCAGATGAGTAAAAATGCATGGGTGCTGCCCACTCTCTCCAGCCACCCCCATATATGTATTATGGATATCCATTTCCGCCGTCGCCACCCCCTATTCATGCGTCCGGCCCCTTTTTGGACACCGGGCGCCTGAATTACAGCAGCGGGGCTGTTTTTGAAGCACCTGATTAGAGCCGTAGGCTCTAATAGGCTTCAAAAAAGGTGGACTGGTGGCACAAATCATTGCGCTTGTAGTCCACCCAGGTGTGTTAGAAAAGCAAATGAATATTCGCTTTCCTAACACTGAGCTGCCTCTCTGTCAATCAGGTGCGCAGGTCTGTTACCCGTCACCTGATTGGCTGAAAGCAATTTGACGCCTATGGGGAAGAGGGGAGGAAACGCATGGAGGAAACAGGAGCCGCTGTCTGACCCGCTGCAAGGTCCCACCGCTCGTTGCAGTCAGCCGCTGCCTGACTCTCTACTGAGACAGGGTAAGTGCCGGGCAGACAGCAAGCAGGCGGGGTGGGGGGGGGGGGGTCACAGTGGCAGCATTTGGTGGGGCACAGTGGCACTATTTGATGGGCACAGTGGCTGCATTTGATGGGGCACAGTGGCTGCGTTTGATGGGCACAGTGGCTGCATTTGATGGGCACAGTGACTGCGTTTGATGGCACATTGGCTGCAATTGATGGGCACAGTGGCACTATTTGAAGAGCACAGTGGCATTATTTGATGGTGCACAGTGGCAGCGTTTGATGGGGCACAGTGTCTGCGTTTGATGGGCACCCTGGCAGCATTTGTTGGGGCACAGTGCCATCATTTGAAGCACTATTTGATGGGCACAGTGGCAGCATTTGATGGGCATAGTGGCTGCGTTTAATGGGCACAGTGGCTGCGTTTGATGGGCACAGTGACTGTGTTTGATGGCACATTGGCTGCAATTGATGGGCACGGTGGCACTATTTGAAGAGCACAGTGGCATCATTTGATGGGACACAATGGCAGCATTTTATGGGGCACAGCGGCTGCATTTGATGGGCACAGTGGCACTATTTGAAGGGCACAGTGACACTATTTGATGGGCACAGTGGCAGCATTTGATGGGACACAGTGGCAGCATTTGATGGGCACAGTTGCTGCGTTTGATGGACACAGTGGCTGCGTTTGATGGGCACAATGGCTGCGTTTAATGGGCACAGTGGCTGCATTTGATGGGCACAGTTGCTGCGTTTAACGGGCACAGTGGCTGCGTTTGATGGGCACAGTGGCTGCGTTTGATGGGCACAGTGGCACTATTTGAAGAGCACAGTGGCATCATTTGATGGTGCACAATGGCAGCGTTTGATGGGGCACAGCGGCTGCATTTGATGGGGCACAGCGGCTGCATTTGATGGGCACACTGGCAGCATTTGTTGGGGCACAGTGGCACTATTTGAAGGGCACAGTGGCAGTATTTGATGGGCACAGTGGCTGCGTTTGATGGGCACAAGGGCTGCATTTGATGGGCACAGTGGCTGCGTTTGATGGTGCACAGTGTCTGCGTTTGATTTTTTTTTTTCTGAATTTTTCAGTTTCTTTGCGCCCCCCAAGAATTTTGAGCACCAGCTGCCGCTGCTGTAGACAAAACAAGCAATTGGCTCTTGCAGTCAGGTTTGCCAACTGTCAGGAAATTTACAGACAGTTTGTAAAAATCAGTGAATGTTGGCGGGTCCATTGATGCTGAGTGCTGGGGACTTATTGTGGCTGGAAGTTGCAGTGCTGCTGGAGAGATGTACTGTTGTGAGAAGGAATCTATTGTTTCTGGTGGGGGTCTTTTGCTCTGGGTTTCTTATTAGGGGGGGCACTGTTGAGGGGGAAGGATCTGTCGATGTTGGGGGGTTCAAATATTGCCAGCAGGGGTCTTTTGTTTCTAGTGCAGATCTATTGTTGCTGGTGGGGATCTATTGTTGCTGGGAGTGTATTTTGTTTCTGGTGGAGGGTCTATTGTTGCTAGGAAGGATCTGTTGTTGCTGGAGGTAAATCTATTGTTGCTGGGGGTGTATTTTGTTTCTGGGGGAGGGTCTATTGTTGCTAGGAAGGATCTATTGTTACGGGGGTGTATTTTGTTTCTGGGGAGGGTTTATTGTTCCTAGGAAGGATCTATTGTTGCTGGGGGTGTATTTTGTTGCTGGGGGAGGGTCTATTGTTGCTAGGAAGGATTTATTGTTGCTGGGGGTGTATTTTGTTTCTGGGGGAGGGTTTATTGTTTCTATGAAGGATCTATTGTTGCTGGGGGTGTATTTTGTTTCTGGGGGAGGGTCTATTGTTGCTAGGGGTGTATTTTGTTTCTGGGGGAGGGTCTATTGTTGCTGGGGGTGTATTTTGTTTCTGGGGGAGGGTCTATTGTTGCTAGGAAGGATCTATTGTTGTGGGGGGTGTATTTTGTTTTTGGGGGAGGGTCTATTGTTGCTGGGGGTGTATTTTGTTTCTGGGGGAGGGTCCATTGTTGCTGGGGGATGTATTTTGTTTCTGGGGAGGGTCTATTGTTGCTGGGGGTATATTTTGTTTATGGGGGAGGGTCTATTGTTGCTGGGGGTGTATTTTGTTTCTGGGGGAGGGTCTATTGTTGCTAGGGGTGTATTTTGTTTCTGGGGGAGGGTCTATTGTTGCTGGGGGTGTATTTTGTTTCTGGGGGAGGGTCTATTGTTGCTGGGGTGTATTTTGTTTCTGGGGGAGGGTCTATTGTTGCTGGGGGTGTATTTTGTTTCTGGGGGAGGGTCTATTGTTGCTGGGGGTGTATTTTGTTTCTGGGGGAGGGTCTATTGTTGCTGGGGGTGTATTTTGTTTCTGGGGGAGGGTCTATTGTTGCTGGGGGTGTATTTTGTTTCTGGGGGAGGGTCTATTGTTGATAGGAAGGATCTATTGTTGTGGGGGGTGTATTTTGTTTCTGGGGGAGGGTCTATTGTTGCTGGGGGTGTATTTTGTTTCTGGGGGAGGGTCCATTGTTGCTGGGGGGTGTATTTTGTTTCTGGGGGAGGGTCTATTGTTGCTGGGGGTATATTTTGTTTATGGGGGAGGGTCTATTGTTGCTGGGGGTGTATTTTGTTTCTGGGGGAGGGTCTATTGTTGCTAGGGGTGTATTTTGTTTCTGGGGGAGGGTCTATTGTTGCTGGGGGTGTATTTTGTTTCTGGGGGAGGGTCTATTGTTGCTGGGGTGTATTTTGTTTCTGGGGGAGGGTCTATTGTTGCTGGGGGTGTATTTTGTTTCTGGGGGAGGGTCTATTGTTGCTGGGGGTGTATTTTGTTTCTGGGGGAGGGTCTATTGTTGCTAGGAAGGATTAATTTTTTGCTGGGGGTGTATTTGGTTTCTGGGGGAGGGTCCATTATTGCTGGGGGTGTATTTTGTTTCTGGGGGAGGGTCCATTGTTGCTGGGGGTGTATTTTGTTTCTGGGGGAGGGTCCATTGTTGCTGAGGGTGTATTTTGTTTCTGGGGGAGGGTCCATTGTTGCTGAGGGGTGTATTTTGTTTCTGGGGGAGGGTCCATTGTTGCTGGGGGTGTATTTTGTTTCTGGGGGAGGGTCCATTGTTGCTGGGCGTGTATTTTGTTTCTGGGGGGGGGGGGGGCATTGTTGCTGGGGGTGTATTTTGTTTCTGGGGGAGGGTCCATTGTTGCTGGGGGTTTATTTTGTTTCTGGGGGAGGGTCCGTTGTTGCTGGGGGTGTATTTTGTTTCTGGGGGAGGGTCCATTGTTGCTGGGCATGTATTTTGTTTCTGGGGGAGGGTCCATTGTTTCTGGGGGAGGGTCCATTGTTGCTGGGGGTTTATTTTGTTTCTGGGGGAGGGTCCATTGTTGCTGGGGGTGTATTTTGTTTCTGGGGGAGGGTCTATTGTTGCTGGGGGTGTATTTTGTTTCCGAGGGAGGGTCTATTGTTGCTGGGGGTGTATTTTGTTTCTGGGGGAGGGTCCATTGTTGCTGGGGGTGTATTTTGTTTCTGGGGGAGGGTCCATTGTTGCTGAGGGTGTATTTTGTTTCTGGGGGAGGGTCCATTGTTGCTGGGGGTGTATTTTGTTTCTGGGGGCGGGTCCATTGTTTCTGGCGGTGTATTTTGTTTCTGGGGGCGGGTCCATTGTTTCTGGGGGTGTATTTTGTTTCTGGGGGAGGGTCTATTGTTGCTAGGAAGGATCTATTGTTGTGGGGGGTGTATTTTGTTTCTGGGGGAGGGTCTATTGTTGCTGGGGGTGTATTTTGTTTCTGGGGGAGGGTCCATTGTTGTTGGGGGGTGTATTTTGTTTCTAGGGGAGGGTCTATTGTTGCTGGGGGTATATTTTGTTTATGGGGGAGGGTCTATTGTTGCTGGGGGTGTATTTTGTTTCTGGGGAAGGGTCTATTGTTGCTAGGGGTGTATTTTGTTTCTGGGGGAGGGTCTATTGTTGCTGGGGGTGTATTTTGTTTCTGGGGGAGGGTCTATTGTTGCTGGGGTGTATTTTGTTTCTGGGGGAGGGTCTATTGTTGCTGGGGGTGTATTTTGTTTCTGTGGGAGGGTCTATTGTTGCTGGGGGTGTATTTTGTTTCTGGGGGAGGGTCAATTGTTGCTGGGGGTGTATTTTGTTTCTGGGGGAGGGTCTATTGTTGCTGGGGGTGTATTTTGTTTCTGGGGGAGGGTCTATTGTTGCTAGGAAGGATCTATTGTTGTGGGGGGTGTATTTTGTTTCTGGGGGAGGATCTATTGTTGCTGGGGGTGTATTTTGTTTCTGGGGGAGGGTCCATTGTTGCTGGGGGTGTATTTTGTTTCTGGGGGAGGGTCTATTGTTGCTGGGGGTATATTTTGTTTATGGGGGAGGGTCTATTGTTGCTGGGGGTGTATTTTGTTTCTGGGGGAGGGTCTATTGTTGCTAGGGGTCTATTTTGTTTCTGGGGGAGGGTCTATTGTTGCTGGGGGTGTATTTTGTTTCTGGGGGAGGGTCTATTGTTGCTGGGGTGTATTTTGTTTCTGGGGGAGGGTCTATTGTTGCTGGGGGTGTATTTTGTTTCTGGGGGAGGGTCTATTGTTGCTGGGGGTGTACTTTGTTTCTGGGGGAGGGTCTATTGTTGCTAGGAAGGATTTATTTTTTGCTGGGGGTGTATTTGGTTTCTGGGGGAGGGTCCATTATTGCTGGGGGTGTATTTTGTTTCTGGGGGAGGGTCCATTGTTGCTGGGGGTGTATTTTGTTTCTGGGGGAGGGTCCATTGTTGCTGGGGGTGTATTTTGTTTCTGGGGGAGGGTCCATTGTTGCTGGGGGTGTATTTTGTTTCTGGGGGAGGGTCCATTGTTGCTGGGGGTGTATTTTGTTTCTGGGGGAGGGTCCATTGTTTCTGGGGGTGTATTTTGTTTCTGGGGGCGGGTCCATTGTTGCTGGGGGTGTATTTTGTTTCTGGGGGAGGGTCCATTGTTGCTGAGGGTGTATTTTGTTTCTGGGGGAGGGTCCATTGTTTCTGGGGGGTGTATTTTGTTTCTGGGGGAGGGTCCATTGTTGCTGGGGGGTGTATTTTGTTTCTGGGGGAGGGTCCATTGTTTCTGGGGGTGTATTTTGTTTCTGGGGGAGGGTCCATTGTTGCTGGGGGTGTATTTTGTTTCTGGGGGAGGGTCTATTGTTGCTGGGGGTGTACTTTGTTTCTGGGGGAGGGTCTATTGTTGCTAGGAAGGATTTATTTTTTGCTGGGGGTGTATTTGGTTTCTGGGGGAGGGTCCATTATTGCTGGGGGTGTATTTTGTTTCTGGGGGAGGGTCCATTGTTGCTGGGGGTGTATTTTGTTTCTGGGGGAGGGTCCATTGTTGCTGGGGGTGTATTTTGTTTCTGGGGGGGGGTCCATTGTTGCTGGGGGTGTATTTTGTTTCTGGGGGAGGGTCCATTGTTGCTGGGGGTGTATTTTGTTTCTGGGGGAGGGTCCATTGTTTCTGGGGGTGTATTTTGTTTCTGGGGGAGGGTCCATTGTTGCTGGGGGTGTATTTTGTTTCTGGGGGAGGGTCTATTGTTGCTAGGGGTCTATTTTGTTTCTGGGGGAGGGTCTATTGTTGCTGGGGGTGTATTTTGTTTCTGGGGGAGGGTCCATTGTTTCTGGGGGGTGTATTTTGTTTCTGGGGGAGGGTCCATTGTTGCTGGGGGGTGTATTTTGTTTCTGGGGGAGGGTCCATTGTTTCTGGGGGTGTATTTTGTTTCTGGGGGAGGGTCCATTGTTGCTGGGGGTGTATTTTGTTTCTGGGGGAGGGTCTATTGTTGCTGGGGGTGTACTTTGTTTCTGGGGGAGGGTCTATTGTTGCTAGGAAGGATTTATTTTTTGCTGGGGGTGTATTTTGTTTCTGGGGGAGGGTCCATTGTTGCTGGGGGTGTATTTTGTTTCTGGGGGAGGGTCCATTGTTGCTGGGGGTGTATTTTGTTTCTGGGGGAGGGTCCATTGTTGCTGGGGGTGTATTTTGTTTCTGGGGGAGGGTCTATTGTTGCTAGGGGTCTATTTTGTTTCTGGGGGAGGGTCTATTGTTGCTGGGGGTGTATTTTGTTTCTGGGGGAGGGTCTATTGTTGCTGGGGTGTATTTTGTTTCTGGGGGAGGGTCTATTGTTGCTGGGGGTGTATTTTGTTTCTGGGGGAGGGTCTATTGTTGCTGGGGGTGTACTTTGTTTCTGGGGGAGGGTCTATTGTTGCTAGGAAGGATTTATTTTTTGCTGGGGGTGTATTTGGTTTCTGGGGGAGGGTCCATTATTGCTGGGGGTGTATTTTGTTTCTGGGGGAGGGTCCATTGTTGCTGGGGGTGTATTTTGTTTCTGGGGGAGGGTCCATTGTTGCTGGGGGTGTATTTTGTTTCTGGGGGAGGGTCCATTGTTGCTGGGGGTGTATTTTGTTTCTGGGGGAGGGTCCATTGTTGCTGGGGGTGTATTTTGTTTCTGGGGGAGGGTCCATTGTTTCTGGGGGTGTATTTTGTTTCTGGGGGCGGGTCCATTGTTGCTGGGGGTGTATTTTGTTTCTGGGGGAGGGTCCATTGTTGCTGAGGGTGTATTTTGTTTCTGGGGGAGGGTCCATTGTTTCTGGGGGGTGTATTTTGTTTCTGGGGGAGGGTCCATTGTTGCTGGGGGGTGTATTTTGTTTCTGGGGGAGGGTCCATTGTTTCTGGGGGTGTATTTTGTTTCTGGGGGAGGGTCCATTGTTTCTGGGCGTGTATTTTGTTTCTGGGGGAGGGTCCATTGTTGCTGGGGGTGTATTTTGTTTCTGGGGGAGGGTCCATTGTTTCTGGGGGTGTATTTTGTTTCTGGGGGAGGGTCCATTGTTTCTGGGCGTGTATTTTGTTTCTGGGGGAGGTTCCATTGTTGCTGGGGGTGTATTTTGTTTCTGGGGGAGGGTCCATTGTTTCTGGGGGTGTATTATGTTTCTGGGGGGAGGTGTTTATTATCATTAACTAATTCCATACAAAGAAACGTAACTCCTCAAAGTAAAAGGAGCGGCACTAGGAGGTGGATAAGGGGCAGAAACAAAGGGCGGTGCTCAGAGGTAGGTCGGGGTGGAGAGGGCACCCCCACCTATTGTTTGAGAAAAAA
The DNA here is from genome assembly GCF_037356315.1 of Lithobates pipiens. NCBI lineage: Eukaryota > Metazoa > Chordata > Amphibia > Anura > Ranidae > Lithobates > Lithobates pipiens. The sequence continues at coordinate 559,316,818 of NW_027507764.1, read as the reverse complement.
AATCCCTGGTTAATTCCTAATAACAGACGGCATCACATGTCATTCTGACTTTTCTCTATCGTTTTTCTTTATTAATGGCGGTTGTTAACCTCAAATTAACAGTCAGCAAATCGGATTATCATTTTATCATTTTACACTTTGCAGTCATTTAGAGACTCGCTGATCTCACTGGCAGTTCTCATTATGACATGAAGTAGAGATTCTCATGTTTTTGCTTTTCCGTTTGTTGGCCGCCTTCCTCCGCCAAAGCAAACTGACATTTTCATTGTTCTACAGTAATGATTACAATTCGTGGTAATTAATCCATCCATAAATGGTATCACAGCTTCTTTTCTTTAACGAGAGCCTCAAAAATAATCACATTTTCATTCTAATGGGGTGTTTATGGCCAGCACCCCCCCCCCAAAAAAAAAAAGAAGACGCTGCGTCTATCCCTGCCCACTTCCCATTGGTGCTCATCCAGCAGGTTCCACAAAGAAAAGGCAGTTGGGTCCAAATGGTGGGACAGAGTCCTTTAGCGCCCAAGGCGAAAAGACCAAAGTGCACACCCCCCCCCCCCCCCATTCACAGCTGTAAACTACTTGAGCATCATATTTTGCCAGTCCTGCCCTTTTTACACCCCCCCTCCTACAGAAACACTCAAGGTAGCTGCCTATTCTACCTACCTACCGGCTCGGCCTTGGCTGGGACACCACGCTAAGCCAGTCAGACTTCATTGCTTTGCACAATAATTATCAGCCTGGACATGATGACAGGAGGGGAGATCAGGTGTAGGGTTGCCACCTGTCCGGGATTCACCCAGACAGTCTGGGTTTCAAATCGTGTGTGTCCAGGTTTCCGACTGCACAAAGGTCATAATAGACTGTGGCTCCCCAAGTAACCACAACCGCCGAGTACATAGGTGTGCGCAGAGGTCCCATCTCCACACATGGACAGGAGAGGAGAAATGGCTTCATCTGCTCCTCCTCCTCCTCCCACCCCTACCCCTCTGTCTGCCCATCCATACTCCAATCCTCAGCGTTCTGTGTCTTAGAAAAGGGCTGTGTGGGTTGGAAATTTGAAGCTTGGGAACCAGCAGATACATTGTAGATGAAAGGTGTCGATACCTGACTCTCTATCCTCGGGTGAGTGAGCTCACCATCCAATGTCTGTGACTGAAGTCTTCCCCCCTTCTCTCTCCTGCCTCCGAGTGAGTGAGTACACAAAGGTATAAGGGACTCAGACTTAAAAGGTGCCCTGTGGACTCTGATATAAGGGGGACTTTGGGAACCCTAATTTAAGCGGGGGTGCAGGAAACTCTGATGTAATTGGTTTGGTTAGCAGAAACCTTCTTCCATCAGAATTCTCTTTTACATCAGAGTTCCCCCTTAAAAAATGTTTTGCCGTGGGCCACTAAAGTGTTCAGGTTTGGCTTAAATAAAAGGTGGCAACCCTAGCGCTATGTGCTACTCCCTCATTGTCCAATCACAGGCTGGGGGAGGTGTGGGGTGTTTTTTTCCTTTAGCCATCCAATAGTTGGGTGAGCACATTTACAACACTATACCATGATCTGAAGTGGGAATAGGGTGCTGATTTGCACACATGGAGGATGCATTTAGTATACAGTATGTGTATGGCAGGATGACAATGGGGGGTATGTGGGGAATATGTGGGGCTTACTTCTTGGGAGGAAAGCAATGGCAAACCTAGACAACATTATAAAAAGCATCATCCTACCAACAAATAGTTAAAGCAAGGGGTGGGAGGGGGTGGTAAGGGAGGGCTGAAGCCCCAAATGTGACTGAGAAAAGCCCCGAGTCTCAGGCATGCAGCTCCCCATTGTTAGCCCTGAGCGGTGAGCCCCGGGACCAATCTGATCCCGAGCGTCGCCGAGTGTGGCCAAGTGCCACCGAGTGCCATAGCAGGTCCGGCCTTCTGGAGCCTGCAACGCCTATGATGGACGTCCCACTGGTCCAATGCTGGGACTGCGGGACGCGTGATGTTCATCATAGGCTCTGCAGGCCCCAGAAGGCGGGAATTACAATTTGGCCGCCTCGCCACATCCCCTCTTGACGCTCGGGCGGGTCGCTCTCCTCCTCGGCACCTCCTCTGACGACTGACTGCCTGGCTGCTGTTTATCTGCTGTTTAATGGTTTTGTACAGAGCAGCCCTGATCCTCCTCTTCTTGGGTCCCCCACTGGCGTTCCTGGCTCCTCATCCCTTCCGAGTGTCCTCATAGCAAGCTGTTTGCTATGGGGCACTCGTGCATGCTCACTCCAGAGCCCTGCTCTCTGTGTCCATTGGCTGTAATTGACAGCCAATGGTTCCCTCTGCTTTCTCCATGGCCAGTGAGGAGAAACCACCACTCTCAAGCAAATCGCTGCACTCAGTTAAGTATAAGTGGGTTACTACTGAGCGGAGGGATCAGCAGAACTGAGGGATACTACAGAGCGGAGGGATCAGCAGAACTGAGGGATACTACAGAGCGGGGGGATCAGCAGAACTGAGGGATACTACTGAGCGGAGGGATCAGCAGAACTGAGGGATACTACTGAGTGGAGGGATCAGCAGAAGTGAGGGATAATACTGATCGGAGGGATCAGCAGAACTGTGGGATACTACTGAGTGAGGGGATCAGCAGAACTGAGGGATACTACTGAGCGGAGGGATCAGCAGAACTGAGAGATACTACTGAGCGGAGGGATCAGCAGAACTGAGGGATACTACTGAGCGGAGGGATCATCAGAACTGAGGGATACTACTGAGCGGAGGGATCAGCAGAACTGAGGGATACTACTGAGCGGAGGGAGCAGCAGAACTGAGGGATACTATTGAGCGGGGGAATCAGCAGAACTGAGGGATACTACAGAGTGGGGGATCAGCAGAACTGAGGGATACTATTGAGCGGAGGGATCAGCAGAACTAAGGGATACTACTGAGCAGGGGGATCAGCAGAACTGAGGGATTCTACAGAGCGGGGGGGATCAGCAGAACTGAGGGATACTACTGAGCGGAGGGATCAGCAGAACTGAGGGATACTACTGAGCGGGGGGATCAGCAGAACTGAGGGATACTACTGAGCGGAGGGATCAGCAGAACTGAGGGATACTACTGAGCGGGGGGATCAGCAGGACTGGGAGTTACTACGGAGCGGGGGGATCAGCAGAACTGAGGGATACTACAGAGCGGGGGATCAGCAGAACTGAGGGATACTACTGAGCGGAGGGATCAGCAGAACTGAGGGATACTACTGAGCGGGGGGATCAGCAGAACTGAGGGATACTAATGAGCGGAGGGATCAGCAGAACTGAGGGATACTACTGAGCGGAGGGATCAGCAGAACTGAGGGATACTACTGAGCGGGGGAGATCAGCAGAACTTAGGGATACTACTGAGCGGAGGGATCAGCAGAACTGAGGGATACTACTGAGCGGGGGGGATCAGCAGAACTGAGGGATACTACTGAGCGGAGGGATCAGCAGAACTGAGGGATACTACTGAGCGGGGGGATCAGCAGAACTGAGGGATACTACTGAGCGGAGGGATCAGCAGAACTGAGGGATACTACTGAGCGGGGGGATCAGCAGGACTGGGAGTTACTACGGAGCGGGGGGATCAGCAGAACTGAGGGATACTACAGAGCGGGGGATCAGCAGAACTGAAGGATACTACTGAGCGGAGGGATCAGCAGAACTTAGGGATACTACTGAGCGGGGGGATCAGCAGAACTGAGGGATACTAATGAGCAGAGGGATCAGCAGAACTGAGGGATACTACTGAGCGGGGGGATCAGCAGAACTGAGGGATACTACTGAGCGGAGGGATCAGCAGAACTGAGGGATACTACTGAGCGGGGGGGATCAGCAGAACTGAGGGATACTACTGAGCGGAGGGATCAGCAGAACTGAGGAATACTACTGAGCGGGGGGATCAGCAGAACTGAGGGATACTACTGAGCGGAGGGATCAGCAGAACTGAGGGATACTACTGAGCGGGGGGGATCAGCAGAACTGAGGGATACTACTGAGTGGAGGGATCAGCAGAACTGAGGGATACTACTGAGTGGAGGGATCAGCAGAACTGAGGGATACTACTGATCGGAGGGATCAGCAGAACTGAGGGATACTACTGAGCGGAGGGATCATCAGAACTGAGGGTTACTATGGAGCAGGGTATATGCTGAACAAGGGTACTAATAATCTTGGCATCTGCTGAACAAGAGTACCGATGAATTGGGGATCTTCTGAACAGGGGTACTATGAGCTGGGGATCTGCTGAGTGGGGGGTAGTACTGAGCTGAGGTTCTACTGGGCCCCTTTAAAACGAATCGGAAATCAACACACACCGGGCATTTGCCCAGCTTCAGAAAAGCACAATGGAAGCATCAGAAACACATCAATAAAGCACGATGAAGCGATAGGCGCTTTAATGCGTTTTAAAGTGGAAGTTCATGTAAATGAGCCCTAATAGAGATCCATACGGCAATAAAAGTCCAACAGGGGCACTAATCCCTCAACACAGACCACAATAAGAGATGTGGCTTTAGCTCTAAGGTGTAATTGGATGTTCGTTGGTCCCGACCTTCCAACCTGTTGGCAGAGCAGAGAGAAGCGGCGGAGGGCTGGCAGTAGACGGCGGTACTCTTCTATTGGACAGGTAGAGGGTGACAATAAACAGCGCAGACATGGTGTGTCAGCAGGCTGCGCTCTGCCCTGAGCACCCATTCAGACGAATGGCCACAGCTTTCAGCAAACATTTGCTCACCCATCTTGGAAACGGCAAGCAATCCATTTAAATGGGTTCACGTGAGCGCTGAGTGATGCTATTCCGGGAACAAGTCACAACAGACCCGGCTCTGCAAAGACAGATGTTGCGGCTGAGCCGAGGAGGGCCAGAATTAAAGGATTTACCTGCCTTTTCTTTGCAGCAGCCGATCCTTCTCCCAATCCTTTCACCTGACTCACAAGAGAAGCCACAAAGGATAAAGTGTTATTGGGGATGGTTCCAGCCAAAGGAACCTAAAAAAAAAAGCTGAACTCCGGCCTTTCCTTCAGTCTTGCACAGTTGTGCCGGCTCCTCTCCTCCACTAAAATAACTTACTCAGAGTTCACTGCACACTGCGAGCCTCTCACAGTGTGCATCGCAAGCTGCACTAAGCTTATTCTTGCATCTAGCTCTTTTCACCCCAGCCCGACTGTCCCTGCCCCACTCCATTCATTCATTGGACTTCAGGGCTTTCGATCATGGAGGCATCCCATGTAGAGAAAAATAGGTCACCCTCACTCAACTGCAGCACACGGCATCCTGAGAAAAGTACAGGCCGGCAACTGCGACAGCTTCTCCATAGAAAATATTCATTTAATCATTAACATCATCCAAAAACTGACGCGTTTGGGCCTTAGGCCTTTATCAAAAGCTTTTGATGAAGGCCTATGGCCGAAACGTGTCAGTTATTAGATGATGTTGTTGTCGTAATGCTTAAATAAATATTTTCTATGGGGAAGCTGTTGAGTTGCCGGCCTTTACTTTCTATGGATATTTTGTGAGCTTAATTAGCCAGAGCACCGACTACTCTACACACCGACTATACTATATAGCAGTGATGGCGAACCTTGGCACCCCTGATGTTTTGGAACTACATTTCCCATGATGCTCAAGCACTCTGCAGTGCAGTTGAGCATCATGGGAAATGTAGTTCCAAAACATCTGGAGTGCCAAGGTTCGCCATCACTGCTATATAGCAAGCGCTGCGCAAACTGTTGGCGCTATATAAAACCTATATAATAATAATAATATAGCGGTAGAGCTTGGGTGAGTTTTTCTCACACGGCCTCCTGTGGTTGGTCCAGTGCTTTGGCCAAAGTGTCTCCACACCGGAACAACATGTTGAAAGGTCCTTAAACTGCGTAGAGGGTTCTTTACTGTAAGAGCGGTAAGGATGTGGAATTCCCTTCCGCAAGCAGTGGTTTCAGCGGGGAGCATTGATAATCTCAAAAAATTATTAGATGAGCACCTAAACGACCGCAACATACAGGGATATACAATGTAATAGTGACATAAAATCACACACACACACATACACACACACACACACACACACAGGTTGGACTTGATGGACTTACCCTTTTTGCAGGTATAACTATGTAAAACATAAAAAAAAAAATAAGTGCCTATACTGTTTAAAACCCAGTAATGCACAGTCTTCACCCTGCTCAGTTGCTCCCTATTTTTGGCAGTGTGCCTAAAATCAGAGCCTCTAGAGGCCAATCTGCTGCCAGCCTAAAGATTTACTGCTGCTCAGGGGCAGGAGCAGGAGCAATGCCGGAGGCAATTTACAGCACACACTAATTTTGGTAGCATAATTATTAATGTGGAATGTATGTTCCTTGCTAAAGAGCAGCCAGGATGTGGAATTCTCTTCCACAGGGGGTGGCCTCAGCAGGGGCATCAATAGTTTCAAAAAACTATTAGATAAGCATCTGAATGACCACAACATACTATAATAATAGACATATAATCACACACACACAGGTTGGACGCGATGGACTTGTGTCTTTTTTCAACCTTACCAACTGTGTAACTATGTAAAAAGTAAATTTCAGCCAGCTACTTAGTATAATTCAGTAATATATGGTAAAACACAAATGTAACAGGCTAACATGTTTCGGCCCTGATGGCCTTCCTCAGTGCTATGAGGAAGCCTGACACAGGTGAAACACGTTAGCCTGTTACATTTGTGTATTATCATGTAGCAAATAAAGAATTGCACTTTATTTGATTATATTGAGTAGCTGCCTGAAATGTACTTTTAATTCTGCATCACGCGTGGGTGTTACCTAGTGCGGTCTGCATGCAAATACAGCCTGTCTGGGAACACCCACTCCAAATTGCCATCAAAGCATTTTGTTATTTACATAATTCTTCCCAAGAGCCAGCCCCCCTACCCCCCCCCCCCCCCCCGGCTGGCATCAGAGATCAAAGCTCCTGAGAGGAGTACTGAGGTAGGGTATTGTGTTGTTTTCAGGAAGCTCTGTACCCTGCTAACCCCTCCCACCAACCATGATCTGCTTGCGTTGTATAGCACGGCTCAGAGACCCAGTGGTGACATCACCAGGTCTAAGTCCCATCAACCCGCATGCATACACTTAATAATAAAGTGGCACCACCGGACACCTTCACCAGTGGCGGTTGGTGCTCAATCTCCTTGCCATGGGCCAAGAGCTGCCCTCCCCCCCCAGCCAGCCAGGCCCCCCAAACCACCCTCCCCCCCAGCCAACCAACCAACCACATAACTCACCACCTGGTGCTCGCTTGATCGCCACTCCCCCCCCCCCCCCCACTCCATCACTCGATCACTTGCCCATCGCCTGCCAGCCCCGCACTTACCCCATCCAGGTCGCGGCTTCCGCCCCGTGTCTCCTCCCGGGTCACGGCGGTCGCTTCTCCTCCCAGCCAATCAGGAGTTAGGACTCCCGGGCAATCAGGTCTCAGGACCCGCTTCCTGATTGGCCGAAGGAGAAACAGGAAGACATTAGCAAATACTAATTCGCTAATGTCACACAAATGCGTTTAATCATGTGCTTCTAAAAAAAAAAAAAAAAAAAATCCCTGCATGTAGATTAGGGGCTTGGCACATGGATTAGGGGGCAGGGCCCCTGCACCCTGCCACTGATCTTCGATAGTTTCAAAAAACTATCAGATAAGCATCTGAACGAATGCAACATACAGGGATATACAATGTAATTGTTTTTTTATTTAAATATTCTTTATTCCATTTTTCACATCAAATACAAAATCAATAAATATAAACACAACATCATTATTCCGCCAATCTATATATACATACATTTTCTTTAAAAAATAAGGAGAAGTGAGAGTACTGGATTTAGAGAAAGGGGAAATAGAGAAAAAGTAAATGTAATAGTGACTTATAATCACACACATAGGTTGGACTTGATGGACTTTTTGAACCTTACCAACAGTGTAACTATGTAAAAAGTAAATTTCAGCCAGCTACTCAGTATAATTCAGTAATATATGGTAAAACACAAATGTAACAGGCTAACATATTTTGGCCCTGATGGCCTTCCTCAGTGCTATGAGGAAGCCTGACACAGGTGAAACACGTTAGCCTGTTACATTTGTGTATTATCATGTAGCAAATAAAGAATTGCACTGTGTTCGATTATACCGAGTAGCTGCTTGAAATGTACTTTTAATTCTGCATCACGCGTGGGTGTTACCCAGTGCGGTCTGCATGCAAATACAGCCTACTATGTAACATTATTTTTTTTATCGCGTTGTTTTGGGTAAAGTTCCACTTTAAATTTGAGATTAAACACATGCACCCATCTGGTGCACCCATTCTCTGCCCCCCCTCCCCATGCTGCAGCTGCCCGTAGTTGGCATGCAGGGTGCACTGTGGACATGTGGCCATTTGCTTGCTTTCTAGCAGTTGAGGGTGGGGTGGGCAGTTGCACACACAGTGTGTGCTTTTTTTTGTTTTGGCTGTTGGCAGTTGAGGCGATGAGGGCAGAGAGAAGGCGGGCTGAAACACGGTATGAATAATCATTATCCAGATATCTCTCCACTCAAAGTCCAGGGTGTCATGTGACGTCATTGGTCGAGAAGCGGTTGAAAGCTTCAGCAAAGCTTGCTGAAAGCTCTGCAAATGCTTTGTAAAAGCTCACTGTTCACACTGCTCTAATGCACGCTGAAGCTTGTATGAAAATGGCCCAAAGTCTGAAGGGGACAGCACTGGATAGGAGGTGCCTCTTGCAGTGAAAGCTTCTTTATTTGTTTATTTTACCGAAGAACTTTTTTTTTTTTTGTCAATGGGTTTTAAGCGTCATTTTCCTTTAAGGTAATATTTTTGTAATCTCTCCCTCTTTTGTCGGTGTCACATTTTAATTGTTTTAATAGACAAAAAGGATCTGACAAAAGAAGACAAAAAACTCTGACATTAGACCGCAAACTTTTTATCTCTACAATAAGAATACGCTCATTGTAATCGCATCATAAGGAGTATAACGACCAATGAGAAGCAACAGCCGGGGAACTGATCTGGGCTGATAACAAAAGTGTGTCATCTTTGGTTTTTCTTTCTTTTCTTGCGGGTTCACAGCTGATGTATGAAATCCTTTTCTAAGAATCTTGCAGGTACTTGTCTGCACAGAAGTGCGCCGGAGGAGACGGAGCCCGCAGCTATTTAAGCTTTTGTTTTTGATGTCACCCGAACATTGTCCTCCTGTGAATGAGCGGAGAAAGCTTTGAGGTGGTGACTCAATGGGTTCCTGTTTTTTTATTTGTAGGGTTAGAAATTGTAGAAAAAAAAAAAAGAAAGAAAAAGCAGGCGCCTCTGAACACTGACTATCATTTATTGTGGATAACAAGCCATTAAAAACCCACATTGAGGTTGGAGCATCTCGGCACGTCTGAACCAGTGGATGTCGCTGCGTCGTGTAGCACAAACAAGCGCCGGGTTGCTGAGCCCCTCGGGTCGGCCGTCCCATCCCGCAGGAAGCTGCTTGGGTGAGATGTAATGAGACCGAGAGTAGGAGCGCAGCTGTGACCGAAAACCAGGGCTGGAACGCAGCCTGAGCTAGATGGTGAGGTGCTGGTGCGCCGCGTGGAGCGCAATGGCGTCACTGGCGTGATTGCGACGCGTTTCAAGCTTGAGCACGCTACACAGATAAAATGTAGTATTTAACCACTTAAAGTGGTGTTGCCACCAAACAAAAATAGCTTAAAATTCATAAAAAAATAAAATAAATTATTGGAAAAAAAATTTTTTTTACTCACCTCTAAATGCCTGTTGCTAGGGGGTCCCTCCTAGTCTGCCTTCTTCAATGTCCAGGGCTGCTGACATCACTTCCCCTTGCGCCGCACAGTCATCTGGGACCTGTCACGTGTCCCAGATGACTGTGCAGCGCATCACGGCACCCTGCGCCACTCGCGCATGTGCAGTGGGTGAAGTCACAGCTGGGTGCCCACAGTAAGAATGCCGGCGCCGTGAGCAGAGCGGGGAACAAGGGGGGGCTTCGTTCCCCCGCATGGCTGGACCCTGGGACAGGTAAGTGTCCGATTATTAAAAGTCAGCAGCTGCAGTATTTGTAGCTGCTGACTTTTCTTTTTTTTTTTTAGGGGGCATCCCACTTTAAGGACCGAAAGATTCTCCCCCTTAATGACCAGGCCATTTTTGGCGACATGTATTCTTCTACATATTTTTGGTAAAAAAAAAGAGAAAAATTTAGCAAAAAGCGTATATTGATTTGTGGAAATGTTATAGCGTCTACAAAATAGGGGATAAATTTATGGCATTTTTATTATAATTTTTTTTTTTTAACTAGTGATGGTGGCGATCTGAAATTTTTAGCGGGACTGCGACATTGCGGCGGAGAGGTCGGACACTTTTTTGGGATCAGTGACATTTATATAGCGATCAGTGCTATAAAAATGCACGGATTCCTGTATAAATGACACTGGCAGGGAAGGGGTTAACACTAGGGGGCGATCCAGTGGTTAAATGTGTTCCCTGGGAGGTGTTTCTAACTGTGGGGGAGGGGACTGACTTGAGGAGTAGAGCTATCGTTGTTCCTGATCACTACGAACAGCAGATCTGTCTCTCCTCCCCTGTCAGAACGGGGATCTGTTTGTTTACATTGACAGATCCCCGTTCTGCCTCTCTGTCGGGCGATTGCGGGTGGCCGGCAGACTTCCCGGCCACCGGGTCACGCGCATTGGCTCCCCACAGCGCAGGGCGCGTCTGCTATAGCTCTTAAAGGATCCAACGTACACCTAAGCTAATTTGGGGGAACAAGCCGACCTGCTGCAGTATAATGACGGCGTCTGGCCGGCAAGTGGTTAAATACTTACTTGCAACATATTGCCTTTTCATAATCAATTTTTTATTGACTTGCAATGTGCCTCCTGAACTTGCTAGCAAATTTGACTTCTTCAGGAAGAATCAATCTCCTTGCACAGCCCCCTCCCTTTTTGTAAATCATAGCTCTCTCCTCTCGCTGATGACTCATTGGTTGTTAAGGATGCAGCGGCTGGCTCCCCGGACCTCTCTTTTGCAACCAGCTATATACAGTGTAAAAAAATAAAAGCAAATCACGGAAAATGCAGAATTTGCATTCTTCTTGCATGCCCATTGAAGTCTATTAGATGCAAAACGCTGCATTTTGCAGGGAAAAAAAGTCCCTGACCCTTTTCAAAAACGCAGAGGCACAAAAATGCATTGATCTGAAGGTGTTCCATAGGCACCAATGTTAAAAAAATCCCTGCTGTTCTGCAAAATGCATCAAAAAACACATTAGTGTGAATCAAGCCTAACTGGGACTGTCGTTAAGTGCACCAACGCTCTTAAAGGGCCCCAACGTTAGCCGGCAGGAGAACATCTCAAAGGACTGCCGATCCTGTAACTGTATTCTGCAAGCCACCTTTGTTCCCCTGCCCCATCTGCTACTATCTTCCTTTTCTTTTGGACAGTGTGTACCCAGATAGTCTAGGACCAGTATTGCAGCCAAAAATGCACCCTGGCAGTATACAGTAGTTCCAGCACTTGTAGATTAAACTTTACTACTGCTGCACATGAGTTGGCCTTGCTACTGTTTATGCTGATCTGGATACCAAATGTCATCTTATGCCTAGTACTTACTGTTAATCACTTTGTGTGCTAACTTCCGTTATTACCATTGGTAATCCTTTTATACTTGCTAAGTTACCAATTATACTGGGTGAAAATATATTACATTTGCCTGTTTTCTTTGATACAGCGCTACTTTTAGGTACTAAGTGAAAGGAAATAGTGGGTATCCCGGACGAGCCCCCATGTGAAAAGAAGTAGTTGGTGTACCTATAGAAGGGTGATCGTCCAGAATACCTACGATTTCCTATCACTAAGTATTACTTTCAGTGAATTCATGTAATATTGCATGTTTGAAAACTCAACCTGGTGTGTCAGAGGGACTGAGGTTCCTGAGAAGATTGAGGCAAAGAACAGAGGAACCATCCTATCCAGCGGCTCCTACGTGGGTAGTGCTATATATATATATATATATATATATATATATAGATAGATATATATGTGTAGGCTGAGGTCACTGTTTTGTGTTGGAAAAGTACTCCATAGTGTGCCCCCAGCACTGTAATCACATGATTGGCCAATGACATGATCAGAAGAAGACAAGACTCCTCCAGTGTTTCCAGTTCTTATAGGCTGATGGGTGGCTGGTGGGAAAGTGTTAATAAGGAAGGTACTGTATATAGAACTGATTTCCTCAATAGCCCTTTTTTCCATCATCAGCGCTAAATCAAAGATTATTTATCTGAATGGGAGCGATAACTGAACATGTGACTCCTGTTGCATTACTTCCTCTGGATCAACAGAAAATGATAAGTGCTACCTGTTTACAGGGGCGAGTGTTCTGTTCAAGTATGAATCAACGTATTTCCATTCATCGCTGCAGCTGAATTTCGGGCCCAGCAATTCACATCTGTAATTGCTTTCTTCAGGGGAAGGAGAGGAGCTGGGCAATAGATTCCCGTATCATCACTTATTTCCTGGAGTAATTAGAGTCCATTCTTCTAATTGGAAAACCAGCCAGAGAATTCACACGAGACGTGAAAAAACACCAAACCAGGTTGCAGCTCCTTCGTGGACAGTAACAAGATAAATATAATATGGGATATACTTACTGGATTTAAAGAGAAAGTGGCGCAAGGGGGCTACCATTGTTAATCCCCTTCTGAAGATGCCAGTCGTCTGGCTAAGAAGCAAAGCAGTTGGGTTTGAAACACTGACCTGGAACATAGAGGCATAACCTTATTTCTATTCTTGTTCCAGGTAAGGGGCACAAACTATTGAACCAAGAGGACAAGCAATAGTTAGAAAACTAGCAATAGTGACCCTGCCTTAAAGAGTAGGTTCCCCTTTATGTGAAAAATGAAAAGGTGAACTAGTTCCAAATATCCTGGCTGAGCCTCTGAATACAACTGTACATAGCCGCTCTGATTCCCTTTGCTGCTAGTGTAGCGGTCCGTACATCACACACAGGGCCGGGACAAGGGGTGGGCAGGAGGGACAGCTGCCCTGGGCACAGCACTATTATGTGAGGCGGGAGGCACCACAAGGAGATTGGAGGGGGTGAGGGAGAAGGGAATTTGTTTGGGGGGGGGGGGGGGGGGTGTTAGGGGTTAAGAATTGTTCTAGGAGGAATTTGGAGAGGTGTGCTAGGAGTAGTGATTTGTGGGGATTTGTGTTTTGGAGGGGGGGTGGGTAAAGGCCATTTTTGGTAGGAGGGGGGATGGGGGGGGGGCTTGTGGTAATATGGTAGGGAGAAGATCTGTGGTAGGAGGGGGGATTGGGGGCTTGTGGTAATATGGTAGGGAGAAGATCTGTGGTAGGAGGGGGGATTGAGGGGCTTGTGGTAATATGGTAGAGAGAAGATCTGTGGTAGGAGGGGGGATTGGGGGGCTTGTGGTAATATGGTAGGGAGAAGATCTGTGGTAGGAGGGGGGATTGGGGGGCTTGTGGTAATATGGTAGAGAGAAGATCTGTGGTAGGAGGGGGGATTGGGGGGCTTGTGGTAATATGGTAGGGAGAAGATCTGTGGTAGGAGGGGGGATTGGGGGGCTTGTGGTAATATGGTAGGGAGAAGATCTGTGGTAGGAGGGGGAATTGGGGGGGAGGGGCTTGTGGTAATATGGTAGGGAGAAGATCTGTGGTAGGAGGGGGAATTGGGGGGCTTGTGGTAATATGGTAGGGAGAAGATCTGTGGTAGGAGGGGGAATTGGGGGGCTTGTGGTAATATGGTAGGGAGAAGATCTGTGGTAGGAGGGGGAATTGGGGGGGGGGGCTTGTGGTAATATGGTAGGGAGAAGATCTGTGGTAGGAGGGGGAATTGGGGGGCTTGTGGTAATATGGTAGGGAGAAGATCTGTGGTAGGAGGGGGAATTGAGGGGCTTGTGGTAATATGGTAGGGAGAAGATCCGTGGTAGGAGGGGGGATTGGGGGGCTTGTGGTAATATGGTAGGGAGAAAATCTGGGCTTGGAGGGGAAATTTAAAGGGTAGAAGATTTGTGCTAGGAGGGGGAGGTTTTTTGGGGAGGGGGAATTTGTGCTTGGGACATGTGGAGAGAGAGGATTTGAGCTGGTGGGGCATCGATTTGTGCCATGAGGGGGGGATTTCAGCAAGAGGTTTTATTTGTACTGGGAGGGTGTATGCAGATTAGCGCTTGTTTTTTTTTTGGGGGGGGGGTTTGCTGACACATTATCATACATCTCGGGGGGAGGCACAATTTGGCATGTTCCCTCTAGGCTCTAGATGCCCTTGTCCCGGCACTGACCTCACATGACCATACACAGCCCTGGAGTGGTCCTACCACTAATTACATGGGAACTGCCCGATCATGGCCACCAACCACTCAGTCAATACTCTTTTTTGATTTACTGCACATGCTCAGTAATCCAAATAACGGTGATGCCGTGATCCCAGGACCCAGCCTGGGACATTGTCCTAATGATACTAAGAACCGAGATGTCGGGCTGTCCCAGCAAATTTGGGGCAGTTGGAATCTATGAAGCCTTAAACCCCAATCCCTACACATTTGAGCCAATACATTTTGCAGAATATTGAAGGCCTTGAAATCTGATTATCTCTGCTGGAGGGCCAGTAAAGGCCCCGTACACGCGATACGAAAATCAGAAGTAGAATTTCATCCAAGGAACGATCTGACGATTTTCAGATCGTTCGTTTCAACAACCGATCCTGTTCTTTCATCAGACAAAAGCTGGATGCGCAGACTATAACATTTTTGTCGTATAGGAACTCAATGTCCCATTTTTGTTTAATTAGTACGGTTTTCGTCCGAAAAAAAAATCGTAAGAGCAAGACTACGCATGCTCAGGAATGAAGAAACACATACAAAACTATTCAACACATGACGTCACTTCTGAAGTTGTATTCTGTCGTATGAGAATTTTTCGTATGGTGGGTAACCTCTTCACTTTCGACATGAGACTAGCGTGCCACAAAAAACGGGCGTCTGAAAATCTGATCGTGTGTACGAGGCTTTAGTGTCTGGGTGCCGCCACAATGGCGGGTCAATGGCGGGTCATTAATAGAGAAAGCAGGAGTGTCTGTTAAAATTCAGCACTTTCAGGTTCATTGCTACTCCAGCATTTACAGAATGAGCGGCCTCCGCGTGTCTCTGGAGGCTGGAAACACACAGGAATAAAAAAAAATGAGATGAGAGAACATACAGCTTAAATAAGGCTTTATTTTCACATATTTTACAATGAGTTTCAAAAAACATTTTATAAAAGAAAAACTTTACATTGAAAATTTACAAAGAAAAAAAATACAACTCCCTTATTATTATTATAAAAATTATAAAATTAAAATTATTATTATTAAAATTATTATTATTATTATTATTGTTAATAAAAAATACAAATACAAAAAATGATTTTTTTCTCTTACGGGTGGACATTGATGTACTGACCTACTCATTGACCTTTATATGTATTTTAAAGACTCAATAGCAATATAACAATAAAAAAATAAAAAACTCATCCAGAGTCCCTCATATTATATACTGTGTATGTCTGGCGATGCAAGGTACAATTTGGTTGTACAATTTCTGTGCAATCTCTTTTAGGGTGGCCATATGCACTACAATCTGATTGTACAATTTAAAGTAAGCCTTTCCTAAAGGAAATCTGGAGAATACAACTGTTGGCCTGATTTACAAAAGGCTAGCTGCATAGCTGTTTTGTCCACCCTCTGTGCTTTACGAGTCGAGGCCCATTCACACTAGGAACCAGGGCCAAGACAAGGGGTGGCTGCAAGGGACGGTTGCCCAGGGCGCAATGGTGTACTGTAAGGATTGGGGCCCCCTTTCCTTCTGTTGCAAGGCTGATGGGAGTAGTGGCAGTGACAAATGAGTGACTGCTGGGCGTAAGATCCCCTAAGCTTGCACATCATGAACGGGGAGCAGGGGGGGGGGGGGGGGGCACAGTTTGGCATCTTTACCCTGGATGCTGGATGATCTTGTCCCGGCACTGCTAGGAACTGCAAGTGAATTGCACAGGAACGCAGTGCAGTTCCATGCAGTGTGCACTACTTTTTGAAATGCACAGCAATCGCATCACATGGGATCCAGTGTGGGCAAACGCACTGTGTTTGGGGTGTCATTAACTTTATGCTCTAAAGCCTAAAGGTTTTTTTTTTTTTTTTTACCTTAATGCAGATTAAGGTAAAAACCTTGATCTGTGTCAATAGATGCAGACAGGGAGGCTCGGGAGCGAGCCTGCACAAGTGCCCCCATAGAAAGCAGCCTTCTTTGGGCCACTCGCTGAAATGGAGGTGACAGGAGCGCCGGTGGGGGACCCCAGAAGAGGAGGATCTGGGCTGCTCTGTGCATGGAGCAGGTAATTATATATATAATATTATATAACATGTTTATTATTTTATTTTTAAAAAGTGGAGCTTTAATATCACTCTAACAGGGCAGCCATGAAAGAAATACTTTAAAGCAGTAGTAAACTGCCATGCTTTTTTTTAAACATGCAAGGTAAAGGCATAATGTGCTAGTATGCATCACATACTAGCATATTATGTGAAACGTACCTAAAAAGAAGCCCTCCAGCGACAAGCTATTACCAGTGACAGGGCTTCCAGGTCTTTCTTTCTGGGTTGTCCTGACTGACCATGCCACGATGCGCGCGGGAGCCGCTATACACAGCACAGGACTCTGAAGGAACAGCATAGGCATGCCGTTCCTTCAGAGTGAATGCGCCTGTGACGTCACCAGCCCATTCACGAGTAAATATTTCCTAAATGGTGCACGTTTAGTAGATATTTACTATACCTTTGCTATATATTACTATACCTATAGCTTTGTTATAGGCTTATCTATAAGTTTAGGTGTGCACAGGGGGTGGGCCAGGTGTGCCTGGGCACACCCTAATCACCCTGTGCACCAGGGCCGATGATAAGGCAGCATCGCCTGCCCTCCTGTACGGGGCCCATGTCCTATTATTTCAAAAGAGGGGCCCGGGCACCTGGCGAGCAGGAGGACCGGTTGTACTGCCATATTGCAGATACCGATCCTCTTGTTCCTCCCCCTGCAGCATTGCTGGCTTCCTCACTCCTGACCAGACTTGGATCAGGATGCTATGAATAATGGGCTACTCTTGAATGGATTCACTATAGAGACCACCTTGGAGAACTAGACCTGATAAGTATACATAGACTCCTTTGAAACATTAATCAAGTTTATTTTGTGGAACCTCTATGGGGACTGTCTTGTTACATCATTGGGGAGACAAGCTGAGTACCCACAAGTGCATGTTGGAAGGATTGTGTCGCTCTTATTCGTAGTGCGAGGTGAGCGTTGAAGACATTTATGAACAATACAATTTATGAACCGTACTAACATGAACTGGGATGTCCTAACGTAGCCAGTTGGTGCACACTACATCAAGCTCTGACAAGGGGCCCCCTGTAGACCACCGCAACTGTTCTACACCCATATCTACATCTACCATGGAGTCAATTCCACTCACTAACATCAAGTTTGGATTTTTAACTAATCTATACTTTTCTTCATAAATGGTGGACTCATGATGTATGATCATCCAGATATGTGACCATCCAATCTATGAGCTGGAGCCTCCTACGTCCATTCCATCCTTTAGGGTCACTTCGCCACTTTAAATCTATAAATAATGCATTTCAATGTTGCTTGAAATGATGGTCACTGACCAATGTATAGCCAGATTGTCAGACAGGTGGATGGTTGAGTTTTAATAGTAGGAGAGTGTTTGTGAGATGTGGTACCAATGCTTTATATACATTTAAAAAACATTTTTGTAACAAACTTTTTGCATTTATCTCCACGAGTTGAATACAATTTTATTTTGTTTTTGACAGTTGCCTGCACCCCCCTATGTGTTCAGCTCTTCACTCATCTCTGTGTTCAGCTCCTCACTCCCCTCTGTGTTCAGCTCCTCACTCCCCTCTGTGTTCAGCTCCTCACTCCCCTCTGTGTTCAGCTCCTCACTCCCCTCTGTGTTCAGCTCCTCACTCCCCTCTGTGTTCAGCTCCTCACTCCCCTCTGTGTTCAGCTCTTCACTCCCCTCTGTGATCAGCTCTTCACTCCCCTCTGTGTTCAGCTCTTCACTCCCCTCTGTGTTCAGCTCTTCACTCCCCTCTGTGTTTAGCTCTACTTCTCCTCTCTGCTCAGCTTTGCACTCTCCTCTGTGTTTAGCTCTGCACTCTCCTCTGTGTTTAGCTCTGCACTCTCCTCTGTGTTTAGTTCTGCACTCTCCTCTGTGTTTAGCTCTGCACTCTCCTCTGTGTTTAGCTCTGCACTCTCCTCTGTGTTTAGCTCTGCACTCTCCTCTGTGTTTAGCTCTGCACTCTCCTCTGTGTTTAGCTCTGCACTCTCCTCTGTGTTTAGTTCTGCACTCTCCTCTGTGTTTAGTTCTGCACTCTCCTCTGTGTTTAGTTCTGCACTCTCCTCTGTGTTTAGTTCTGCACTCCCCTCTGTGTTTAGCTCTACACCCTCCCTCTGTGTTTAGCTATGCACCCCCCTTTGTGTTTAGCTCTGCACCCCCCCTTTGTGTTTAACTCTGCACCCCCCCCTCTGTGTTTAGCTCTGCACTCTCCTCTGTGTTTATGCCTATAAGTATATATCAACCATGGGGGCTTACTCCTGCTTTAAGAAGACAGAGTAAATCAATAGATCTGCTTCTGCACTCCTCTGTGCGCAGCTCTGCACTCTACTCTGTGTTTAGCTCTGCACTCCCCTCTGTGTTTAGCTCTGCACTCCCCTCTGTGTTTAGCTCTGCACCCCCCCCCCCCTCTGTGTTTAGCTCTGCACCCCCCCCCTGTGTTTAGCTCTGCACCAGCCCTCTGTGTTTAGCTCTGCACCCCCCCTCTGTGTTTAGCTCTGCACCCCCCCTCTGTGTTTAGCTCTGCACTCTCCTCTGTGTTTATGCCTATAAGTAGATATCAACCATGGGAGTTTACTCCCGCATTAAGAAGACCGAGTAAATCAATAGATCTGCTTCTGCACTACTACTCTGTGTTCAGCTCTGCACTCCCCTCTGTGTTCAGCTCTGCACTCCCCTCTGTGTTCAGTTCTGCACCCCCCTCTGTGTTTAGCTCTACTTCTCTCTGCTCAGCTCTGCACTCTCCTCCGTGTTTAGCTCTGCACCCCCCCCCCCCCTGTGTTCAGCTCTGCACCCCCCTCTGTGTTTAGCTCTACTTCTCCTCTCTGCTCAGCTCTGCACTCTCCTCCGTGTTTAGCTCTGAACTCTCTTCTGTGTTTAGCTCTGCTCTTTTCTCTCTGCGTTTAGCTCTGCTCTCTCCCCTCTGCTTGGCTCTGCACTCCTCTCTGCACTTTATGAAGCCAGAGTTTCTCCACTTGTCCCTTTCATTCCAAATCTTGCAACACAAAAAACTAACAACTGGCAGGTGGTAAAAGAAGAATGAATTTTAACAGTGCGGTTTAGAGCCGGCATGTAGGAGTGGCGAGCTCGACAGCTGCCAGCATGGAGACGATCACACAGCAGAACGTTGTTGCCTGGAGGGAGGGAAGAGAAAGAAGAGATTACAAAGTGTGAGGATCACTGGAGCCCTGCATGTTCTAGCTGACAAAGTCCGCATTGTACTTAAAGGGAAAACTCTTTTCCAGATATAAAAACACACGGAGCTCAATATATGCATAGCACAAATATTGGTTTACCATATATACATACTTACTGGCATGTATATCGTCCTACCCTTGATAACCCAGGAACACTTACTGCAAGTCTGTACTCTGAGCACCAATTATTGAGGTGGTCCTGATATTAGCCTCTTGTAATCTCCTACATACCATCACTCAGACTGAGAGAGACTGGACCATATCTAGAAACCAATCCGCCTATGTCGCAATGTGCTGACAGGTGAAGCAAAGATAGGGATTACTCATCAGTGTGCTGCCATTCTTCCCTGTCCAATCAGCAAGCTGTTGGGAGTACAGCCATGGCCAAAAGTTTTGAGAATGACACAAATATTAATTTTCACAAAGTCTGATGCCTCTGTTTTTATGATGGCAATTTGCATACACTCCAGAATGTTATGAAGAGTGATCAGATGAATTTCAATTAATTCCAAAGTCCCTCTTTGCCATGAAAATTAACTTAATTCCATAAAAAAAAAATTCCACTACATTTTTGAAGAAGGCTTCAGGGCACCCAAGAAAGTCCAGCAAGCTCCAGGACCGTCTCCCTTCAGTTTATTTATCTGCGGGATTGGGGCACCACCAGTGCAGAGCTTACTCAGGAATGGGTGCAGGCTGGTGAGCGTACATCTACTCTCAGGAAGGGCAGCAAAGAAGCCACTTCTCTCCATGAAAAACATCACGGACAGACTGATATTCTTCAAAAGGTACATGGATTGGACTGCTGAGGACTGGGGTAAAGTCATTCTCTCTGATGAATCCCCTTTCTGATTGGGGCATCCGGAAAAAAAAAACTTGTCCGGAGAAGAAAAGGTGAGCACTACCTTCAGTGTCATGCCAACAGTAAAGCATCCTGAGACCATACATGTGTGGGGTTGCTTCTCAGCCAAGGGAGTGGGCTCACTCACAATTTTGCCTAAGAACATGAATAAAGAATGGTACAAAAACATCCTCAGAGAGCAACTTCTCCCAACCATCCAAGAACAGTTTGGTGAGGAACAATGCCTTTTCCAGCACGCTGGAGCACCTCGCCATTGGGTAAAAGTGATAAATAAGTGGCTTGGGGAGCAAAAATGTGAAAATGTTGGGTCCATGGCCAGGAAACTCCCCATACCTTACTCCCATTGAGAACTTTTGGTCAATCCTCAAGGGGTGGGTGAAGAAAAAAAACATGTAGATGTTGGATGTAGCCCAGATGTTGATTGACAGCATGCCAGGGAGAATTGCAGAGGTCTTGAAAAAGAAGAGTCAATACTGCGAATATTGACTCTTTGCGTAAACTTAATTTAATTGTCAATAAAAGCCTTTGACAGTTAGACCCCTTTCACACTGGAAGCATTTTTCAGGCTTTTTAGTGCTAAAATGGCACCTGTAAAGCGCCTGAAAAAAGCCTCATCTGCAATCCCATTGCGAAAGCCCAAGTGCAAGGGTAATACTGTCACCTTAGGCCACAACGCAGGATACAGCATCAACAGGGAAGAGTACATAGATGCCGGACTGTTCCGGAGTTGGAATGAGATCACCCAATAATGACTAAAGTATATTAGCTATGGGACTCCTAGAAAGCACCGAAATCCAAAATGTGTTTTGGACATAAATATTCTATATGCCATCTCTCCTTATTCTAGAACACTGGGTGGAACTATTGAGGTTTCCATACTGTATATGCCGATGCTGATGTGCACCAAAAACCCTGTGCTGTATATCACAAGTGAAGACTGACAATTCTATTAATTCAGTTTACAGATCAGGTGTCTCACAGTATCAACATATAAAATTTCATGAACAGACGCTGGAAATCCCCCATTTCATCTGAATACCAGATGGAGTTATTAACAAAGAACTACACAAATTGGGGAAAGCCCCTATAAATACTTTCTGGTTGACTCCCAAGAATTTATATATTACATTAAATGAACTACTACGATGGATCTTGACACATTTCTAGATTTCTATAATTACCATGTGTTAATGGACTAAACACTTTAAACAAAATTGTCATCGTACAATACCAACAAAGCAATTTTCAAAAAAGGTTATGTGAAATAAAATAAAAAAATCTTGTAGCTCGAGAGCTGTCAATTCATTACAATGCCGACTATGCTATGATATTTTGATGTACTAATATGGGCAATATTTTTTTTTACCACTACACTGTATGGCTAAAAGTGTGTGGACAACTAGCTGGCTTTAGGTGTAATGCCGCGTACAAACGACCGGACTTTTCGAGGGACTAGGTCCGATGGTCTTTCCGACGGACTTTCGGCGGAGTTCCGACGGTCTTTCCGAATGAACGGACACACACAATCACACCAAAGTCCGACGGATTCGAACGTGATGACGTACGACCGGACTAGAATAAGGAAGTTCATAGCCAGTAGCCAATAGCTGCCCTAGCGTCGGTTTTTGTGTGTCGGACTAGCATACACGCGAACGGATTTCTCGGTCCGGCGGAGTTCCGGGGGAAAATTTTAAAACATGTTCTATTTCTAAAGTCCGTCTGATTTTTGGCAAGCAAAGGTCCGATGGAGCCCACACACGATCGAATTGTGCGACGGACTCGTTCCGTTGGACCTTTGCTTGCAAAAAGTCCGGTCGTGTGTACGCGGCATTATAGTGAACAATGATAAGTTTACAGCATACAAAAACATTTTCGACAATTGTGCTCTTCCAACATCATGTTACCGGTTTGGAGAAGGACCTTTTCTGTTCCAGCACCACTGTAGCTCTCTGCACAAAACCAACTACATAAAGACATAGTTTGATGAGTTTGGTGTAAAGGAGCTTGAGCCCTCAACTCAACTCTACCGAACGTTCTAACACCTTTGATCATTTTCGACCGACATCAGCACCTGATCCCAAAAATTCTCTTTTGACCTAAAATGGGCACAAATTAACGGATACACTCCAAACTCTTGTGGAAAGCCTTCCCAAAAAAGTGGAGGATGTTATAGTCACAAAGGAGGGCCAATTTCATAATAATGCCCAAGGGTTTGGAATCGAATGTCCAACAAGTGTGACGATCAGGTGTGCACAAAATGTTTGGCTGTATAATGTGTTATCATCACTTAAATCTGGTCACACACATTGCAATCTGATTACACTGACTATGTCATACAAGGGGCCACCCTAAATTATTTGTTCAATTATGTACAATCAGACTGGCCTTCACACTCCATAGTTATTATTCAATCAAACAAAGCTTGTACAAGTAGATTTGATTGGCCTTCAGAAGATGAAGATGGTCCCACAGAAGTCTAAGCCCTTGTACACACGGTCGGACATTCCGACAACAAAATCCGTCAGATTTTTTCAGACGGATTTTGTCCGAAACTGGTGTTGCATACACACGATCGGACAAAGTTGTCGGAAAATCCAATCGTTCGGAACATGATGACGTTCGTTCATTGCGATGGTAGTTCGTGGCAGCTAGTAGCCAATAGCTTTGGTCTCGTAATTTGATCTGAGCATGCGTGGCACTTTGTCCGATCGGAATTCTCTACAAACAATCGGACAAAGTCCGATCGGATCATGTTGTCGGAAAATTTTATATCCAACTCTCAAACTTTGTTGGTCGGACATTCCGACAACAAAATCCGTCTGATTTTTTCAGACGGATTTTGTCCGAAACTGGTGTTGCATACACACGATCGGACAAAGTTGTCGGAAAATCCAATCCTTCGGAACATGATGACGTTCGTTCATTGCGATGGTAGTTCGTGGCAGCTAGTAGCCAATAGCTTTGGTCTCGTAATTTGATCTGAGCATGCGTGGCACTTTGTCCGATCGGAATTCTCTACAAACAATCGGACAAAGTCTGATCGGATCATGTTGTCGGAAAATTTTATATCCAACTCTCAAACTTTGTTGGTCGGACATTCCGACGGAAAAAGTCCGATGCAGCCCACACATACAGTCGGACTATCCGACAACATGCTCCGATCGGATCTTTTCCGTCTGAATTTCCGACCGTGTGTACAAGGGGCTTAGAGGATCCACTGTGCAGGAACAGCTAGCAACCAGGATGTAAACAATATGGCAGACCATGGCAATCAGATTCAGTAATCCTTCTAGGGAGGGTTGGATACTTTAGATCGGTGTGATAAGCCAGGCAAGCTGCAAAAGTGCACCTGTTTTGAAAGTGGACTTATCCTTTAAGTCGCTAAGTGCACTGAGTAATCTGAGTTTCATGTGTAGGATGTTCAGGTCTGAAGCACTGTGAAGGTTGCCCAATTTGCTGTATCACCATTTAGAACCAGGTGAGGATCTGGTGTTGTGAGAATCTTCTCATAACTGCCGCTAAAAGGGAGTAGGTGGACTGTTGTACTACAACAATGCCTGGATAATGGATGTCACACCACTTTCTCAAACTCGATCTTTCTAAGCCCTTGTACACACGGTCAGACATTTCGACAACCAAATCCGTCGGATTTTGTCCGTTGGATTGTGTCCGAAACTGTTGCATACACACGGTTGGACAAAGTTGTCGAAAAATCCGATCTTTCAGAACGTGATGACGTCATTTCGTTACGATGGGACTACGTTCAGGCTAGTAGCCAATCGCTTTGATGTAGGAATTTGATCTGAGCATGCGTGGCACTTTGTCCGATCGGAATTTTCTACACATGATCGGAGTATGTCCGATCGGACCAGTTTGTTGGAAAATATTTCCAGCAAGTTTGAAAATTTGGTCCGACGGATATTCCGACGGAAACAGTCCGATGCATACCACACACAGTCGGATTATCCGACAACACGGTCCGATAGGACACATTCCGACGGATTCTCCGACCGTGTGTACAAGGGCTAAAACTGAGCTTGTAATATTTCCCCCTTCCCGGTCCCCCCCCCCCCCCCCCCATGACTTTACCATTAAGATCAACAGCACAACCATTGGTCCCTCCACACATATCAGGGTGCTGGGTGTAATCCTTGACTCTGACCTCTCCTTCAGCCCCCACATCCAATCACTGGCTAAATCCTGCCGCCTTCACCTCCGCAACATCTCCAGAATTCGACCCTTCCTGACTAATGACACCGCAAAGCAACTCGTTCGATCCTTGATTATTTCCCGCCTTGACTACTGCAATTCTCTCCTTAATGGCCTACCCTTAAGCAGGCTATCCCCCCTTCAGTCTATTATGAATGCTGCTGTTAGCCCTTGTACACACGGTCGGACATTCCAATGGACAATGTCCGATAGGACCGTGTTGTCGGATAATCCGACCATGTGTGGGCTCCATCGGACTGTTTCCGTCGGAGTATCCGATGGACCAAGTTTTCCAGCTGGGCTATAAAATTTTCTGACAACATGATCCGATCAGACTTTGTCTGATCATGGTTAGAGAATTTCGATCGGACAAAGTGCCATGCATGCTCAGATCAAATTCCTAGACCAACGCTATTGGCTACCAGCCTGAACGTAGTCCCGTCATAACGAAATAACGTCATCACGTTAAATACGATCGGATTTTCTGACAACTTTGTCCGACTGTGTGTATGCAACAGTTTCGGACAAAATCCGTCGGACAAAATCCGACGGATTTGGTTGTCGGAATGTCCGACCGTGTGTACAAGGGCTTAGACTAATACACCTCACTAATTGATCCGTGACTGCTGCCCCTCTCTGCCAATCCCTTCACTGGCTTCCCCTACCCCACCGTGTAAAATTCAAAATGCTAACCATAACATACAAGGCCATTCACAACATCCCCCCCATCTACAGCACCAACCTCATCAGAAGATATCACCCAAATCATCCCCTCCGCTCCTCCCAGGACCTCCTGCTCTCTAGCTCCCTTGTTACCTCCTCTTATGCTCACCTTCAAGACTTCTCCAGAGCCTCTCCCATCCTCTGGAATTCCCTGTGCTGGTATATCCAATCAGCCCCTAATCCAGGGGTGTCCAAACTTTTTTCAAAGTGGGCCGGATTTGATGAAGTGAACATGCCTGAGGGCCGACCATTTTGCCTGACATTCTTTGAACCATTGAAAATTCGGTCTAAGTGTGTCCATCCGAGCACTAATACACGGCCCAACAAGAATTCTCTTGCCTTTGTCACGCTCGTTCCCAAGACACAGACAAATGCTCTGCACTTTAGGGGGCACCATTAATTCTTAATGGTACCCCACACATTGGAAAATATAGGGTGCTTTTGGTGCAGTGCAATAAAAAAAAAAAAAAAAACACACACACACAGACACATGTGCGCACACACACATACAGACACATGTGCGCACACACACACACATACAGACACATGTGCACACACACACATACAGACACATGTGCACACACGCACACACACATACAGACACATGTGCACACACACACACACACACATACAGACACATGTGCACCCACACACATACAGACACATGTGTGCACACACACATACAGACACATGTGCACACACACACACACATACAGACACATGTGCACACACACACATACAGACACATGTGCACACACACATACAGACACATGTGCACACACACATACAGACACATGTGCACACACACACATACAGACACATGTGCACACACACATACAGACACATGCGCACACACATACAGACACATGTGCACACACACACACACATACAGACACATGTGCACACACACACACACACACATACAGACACATGTGCACCCACACACATACAGACACATGTGCGCACACGCGCACACACACATACAGACACATGTGCGCACACGCGCACACACACATACAGACACATGTGCACACACGCACACACACATACAGACACATGTGCACCCACAAACATACATACACATGTGTGCACACACACACATACAGACACATGTGCACACACACACACACATACAGACACATGTGCACACACACACACACATACAGACACATGTGCACACACACATACAGACACATGTGCACACACACACACACATACAGACACATGTGCACACACACACACACACACATACAGACACATGTGCACACACACACATACAGACACATGTGCACACACACATACAGACACATGTGCACACACACACATACAGACACATGTGCACACACACACATACAGACACATGTGCACACACACATACAGACACATGTGCACACACACATACAGACACATGTGCACACACACACATACAGACACATGTGCACACACACATACAGACACATGTGCACACACACATACAGACACATGCGCACACACATACAGACACATGTGCACACACACACACACATACAGACACATGTGCACACACACACACATACAGACACATGTGCACACACACACACACATACAGACACATGTGCACACACACATACAGACACATGTGCACACACACACACACATACAGACACGTGCACACACACACACATACAGACACATGTGCACACACACACACATACAGACACATGTGCACACACACACACATACAGACACATGTGCACACACACCCACACACATGTGCACCCACACACATACAGACACATGTGTGCACACACACACACATACAGACACATGTGTGCACACACACACATACAGACACATGTGCACCCACACACATACAGACACATGTGTGCACACACACACATACAGACACATGTGTGCACACACACACATACAGACACATGTGCACACACACACACACACATACAGACACATGTGCACACACACACATACAGACACATGTGCACACACACACACACATACAGACACATGTGCACACACACACACATACAGACACATGTGCACACACACACATACAGACACATGTGGACACACACACACATACAGACACATGTGCACACACACACACATACAGACACATGTGCACACACACATACAGACACATGTGCACACACACATACAGACACATGTGCACACACACATACAGACACATGTGCACACACACACACATACAGACACATGTGCACACACACACATACAGACACATGTGCACACACACACATACAGACACATGTGCACACACACACATACAGACACATGTGCACACACACACATACAGACACATGTGCACACACATACAGACACATGTGCACATACACACACACATACAGACATACATGCACACAAATACAGACACATGCATATACATACATACATACATACATACATACACACACATGAATAAAGGCCTTTTTAACACGAATCTAGCTTGTAGTACAGTACCTTTGCAGCTTCCTCATTCAGCCGGGTACTGCACTGTAGGGGGAAGCAGAGAGCACAGCACACTCCTCTGCACTTTACTTTCACTTTTGAAGCTCACGGAGCTTCTCACAGTGCCGGGGATCGGCTGATCTGACAGCCCTGATCCCGCAGCACAATAAATTGAGAAAGACCAGGCGGGCCGTTCAAAACCGGACCGCGGGCCGCAACTGGCCCGTGGGCCGGACTTTGGACATGCCTGCCCTAATCGGTCCACCTTTAGGAGATCCCTGAAAACTCACTTATTCAGGGAAGCCTATCCTACACCCACCTAACGACTGTCCCCGCGCCGCCCCCATCAAATCATTTTGACCAAATTGTACCTTTAAGTAAAGGGTGATATACAGTGTCCATGAAATGTGACCTTTGCATATCCTTGGAGAAACAAAACTGAGCTCCTGTGCGAGGCTGCATGCTTTATACTACTCTAAACAGGAATGCTATGACACTGAATGTGACATTCAGGCGACAGGACACACAGACGTCGTACTAAGAAGTCTCAAGAGACGCCCTTGTGTTGGTGACAGAGAAGCTTGCTGGGTATACACGGCGCAGTCTTGGCCTACTTCTGCAGCTGCCTCTGACTTGGACCAGATGAATGATGGATATGCAGATGCAGGTCAAGACACTTTTCAAATGACGGATGAAATTTAACCACTCTGAGCCTAGAACAGACCAATGATGAACAAAGGCTGGATGTCTGGCATTGATGCTACACATTCCTACTTATACTTGGTGGTATATGTGGAGGGCTCTGGACTTATATGCAGCACAACCATGTGGCAAGGATGGCATAAACTGGGGTTAACTGGCAGTTAATAGATGCAGAAGGCTAATTCACCCAACAAATGCGTCTGCACCCATGTACTTCCCATGTTGATTTCCAAAATGTGGGAGATGTATTAGAACTGGGGCACACATAATCTGCTGCAGCTCTGCAGAATAACCAATCCGCTTCTAAGTGCCAGTTCACACTATTACGATGCCAGGCATCACATGTAATTCGCAGCGCCACTGCTGTTCACATTACATGCGATGTCTGTGCGGTGCGATATCAGCCATACTGATAGTATGGCTGATATCGCACCACATTCGGTCCAAACACGTACAGGACCCTTTTTTCTGTTCGGACCAGAATTGGATCGCATGTGTGTTCACACATATGCGGTCCGATTCATGTCCGGACTGTCAGTTCGGAGTACGATATGCAAGCTGAAATGGGGGTGCCGTTAACATATAATGACACTCCCCAGCAGTTCGCATATGGCAGTGTGAACTGCCGTGCGTGTCGGGTGCAATGCGGGAATCCGCATTTGATTCGCAGGGTTCTCGCATCGCACTAGTGTGAACCGGCACTAACTGCAGCTTCTTCAATTAGTCTTTGACAATAAAACCTGGAAGCTGATTGGTTACTATGCACATCTGCAACAGATTTTCAGCGCACCACTTTTAATTAATGGATTTAATAAATCCCACCTAACGACCCCAGTGACAAACGCAGAGTGCTGAATGGGCAGTGACTCACTTGATATGCATAGTGCTAAAAAGATAATGACATTACTGGAGGGCTAAGAGCTGAATGCACACTGATTCTCTTGGGGTTGCAGAGTGCCCAACTGACACCAACTATTGGAGGGCAGAGTGCTGAATGGATACTGACTATCTTGGAGGGCTAGGTGCTGAATGGATACTGACTATCTGGAAGGGTAGAGTGCTGAATGGATACTGACTATCTGGAAGGGTAGAGTGCTGAATGGATACGGACTATCTTGGAGGGTAGAAAAGCTGACTAGCTACTGACTATTTTGGAGGCCAAAGTTCTGAACAGTGGCGCAGTGTCCATAAGGGCGCACGGGCGACGCCCCCTCTCTCCAGCCACCCCCTCTATCACCAATAGATAGATTCATGAATCTATCTATGGCCACTGCTGCCACCTCCTATTCAGGTGCCTTGCCCCTTTTCAGGTTCCAGGCGCCTGAATTACAGCAAGAGAGGTGTTTTTGAAGTACCCAATTAGAGCCATAGGCTCCAATAGGCGTCAAAAAAGGTAATAAGTGAGCGCCATGCTTGGTGCTCGCAGTTAACCCAGCTGTGTTAGAAAAGTGAATGAATATTCACTTTCCTAACACTGAACCGCCAATGAGGTGCTCAGGTCTGTTACCCATCACCTGATTGGCTGAAACGATGGGAGCTGTGATTGGACGCCTGTCAGGCATCCAATCATAGGAGCGGACGGGAGGAGAACGGGAGAGAAGACATCAAGGACATGGAAGAGCAACACCACTCGCCGCTGTCACCCGCTGCCCCACCAAGACAGGGTAAGAGCCGGGCAGACGGCGGGTGGGGGGGGCACAGTGGCAGCATTCGATGGGCACAGTGGGAGCATTTAAAGGGGCACAGTGGGAGCACTTGATGGGCACAGCGGCTGCGTTTGATGGGCACAGTGGTGGCATTTGATGGGCACAATGCTGAATGGACAGTGACTCTCTCTGGAGGAGCAGTGCAAAATCTGGTGCAGCTTTGCATAGAAATCAGCTTCCAAGTTTTATTGTCAAAGCTTAAAGCGGTTGTATACCCACTGAAGTATTTTTTTTTTTCCGGAAAGGAAAAGGCATAATGAGCTAGTATGCACCGCATACTAGCTCATTATGAAATACTTACCTTAAAACGAAGCCCCGACATCTGGCCTGATCCATGCCGAGGGAGCTGACATGTTCCCTCTGCATTTCTTCCGGGTATCACGGCTCCGGCCACTCATATCGTCACTCCCACGCATGCACACGGGAGATCTCTTTCCGGTAGGGTCCGGCATCTGCCGGACTTTCAGCCGAGAATCCCCTGTGCGCATGCACCGCTGCAGTCAGCGGCGCATTGCGAGGGGAATATCTCCTAAACCGTACAGGTTTAGGAGATATTTTTTTTACCTACAGGTAAGCCTTATTATAGGCTTTTCTGTAGATTAAAGTCCAAAAATTTACTATACAACCACTTTAATTGAACAAGTTAAAGTTAGAAGTTGATTGGCTGTCATGCAGAGCTGCACCAGATTTTGCACTCTCCAGTTTCAGTCTCTCTTGTAGGGCAAAGTACACAAGGAACACAAAGGCCTCATTTCCATTCAGGGAAAATGCCAAATTTGAGGTTGACAAATTCTTTAACAATACAACTAGCAGTCAATGCATAGGTTATCCACAGACCACTAAAGTTATAGCAGCAATGGTCTGCTGGCCCTAGGGTGACCACATTTCAAATCTGCCATTCAGGAACACCCCCCCACCACTCACCCCCCTTCCCAAAAAAAGATGTACATCACAGGGGTCCCTTGAGTCTGCCTGTAAAGTGGTGCATCTGTAGCATGCGTAGATTATGCTGCAGCAAAAATGACTAAAGAAAAACAAAAAAAAGGGTCAAATCACATTTAAATTGGCTCACGGTTGCAATTGCTGTCACCCAGCTATTGAAAACAAAAGAAAAAAAAAACGAATTGGGGTCCCCCCCCAGTCCATACCAGACTCTTCGGAAACCTTATGCCAGAATGTAAAAAACAGTGTGGGGTGCCCCCAAGATCCATACCAGACCCTTATCTGAGCATGCAGCCTGGCAGGTCAGGAAAGAGGGGGGGGGGCCTCCCCTCAACCATACCAGACCACATGCCCTCAACTTGGGGGTGCGACCCCAAAGCATCTTGTCCCCATGTTGATGGGGACAAGGGTCTCTTCCCCACAACCCTGGTCTGTGGTTGTGGGGCCCTGCGTGAGGGTGGCTTATCAGAATCTGGAAGCCCCCTTTAACAAGGAGGCCTTCAGATCCCGTCCCCACCCCCTATGTGAATGAGTATGGGGTACATAGTACCCTTACCCATCTGGCAAAAAAGTGTCAAAAAGTTATAAAAACAGACAATTTTTGACAATTCCTTTAATAAAAAATCATATATAGGTATGGGCAGGGCCATCTGGCAACATCACCTGGTGGCACCATGTGCAGCCCTCTCTCCTCTACAGCCATTCAAATTACATATTGGTGTGGTGTTCCCCTTAAAACCCTTTGGGTCTGGTATTGACTGGGGGGGGGGGGGGCGTTTTTTTTTTTTTTTTTTACCAGCAATTTTTCTTTTTTTATTATTCAGCTGTCAGTGTGGAAAGGACATTGACAGCTGAAGACTTATCGGTTGTTAAGGATGTGGCAGCAGGCTTCCCAGCCCCACTCCTTAACAACCAGCTTTTAGTGCGACCTGATTGGACAACTCTTTGCCCAATCAGGGTGCAGAATGCACTGCGCAGGGTGGCTGTGTCAGTTCCATTCCAGGACACTGTACTGTCCCGGAATGAAGGTGCCCGGGACCTGAGACATACCGGCAAAATGCGGGACTGTCCCTGGCAATCCGGGACACGTGGTCACCCTAGCTGGCCCTTGGACAACCCGTAGCCATTCCTATTATCTAAGCTGCAGAGAGTCTTGTGACTTCCCTCTCTCCTCCTTTCTTCCACCATCTGCCATGGATTTCTCTGGAAAGGCTGACGACGGGCTAAAATATCAACGTTAATACTCTTCTATGCAAATTTGCAGTATTAAACAGAAACATTCTTCTTTAACGGACTGTAAATATGCTCATGCAAAACAAGGTTCAATCGTTAACCTCCTAAGACCCCGGTCTAATGCAAGTATAGTCAAAGCCTCATTTGCATGTCACTCCCAGCATTCCTGGCCCAGTGACAGAGAATGGTTCCTGATAATGTGGGGAAGGAGTTGCATTAAAGTAAATGTTGACAATCCTCTCTGACTGTACAGCAGTATAGATTAGTCATTGTTCTCCACCAAGTAACATTATTATAGGCTTAAAGGAAAACTGTCGGAAATTTTCAGCGAGCAATGACTTTGAAGTTAGTATTGTGAGGGTTATGTGAAAGCATTTTTTTTGGCATGATCCTCACCTACTTTGGCACACGTCGTGCCAAATCTTGCTGCTGATCTTTTTCATTGGCAGACTGGTCGGTTCTCCCCCTAGTGGCTATCCTGTGCAGTTATCCTTGCAAGACACCTGTTGAAAGAAAATAAATTAGAGGGTAAACCACCTACAGACAGTCATTGTGCCAATCAAAAGCAAATTTGTATATTTTATAAGAAAGAGTGACTGCAATCAAGAATAGAAGTAGAGAGCAGAAACAAAACTTTGAAAATATGATCTGAAGATTACAGCCTAACTCCACGCAGGAAAAAATGGCCCTTGCGGTGAGCCCCTCTCCCTTGCCATACTACAAGGATTAAATGTTCGTTAAGGCTAGAGTTAGGGGAACAAGGTGTAATACCCTATTCCTTACTCTCGCAGGCTTCCTCCATCTATGCAACTGGTCTCCAGAAGCCTCTACTCCAGGGGTCTCCAAACTTTTCAAACAAAGGGCCACTTTATTGTCCTTCAGACTTTAGGAGGGCCGGATTATGGCCAGCAGGGGCAGAAAATGTCACGGGCCCAGCATCAGTGAGAATAAATATGGCGCCAAGGTTGGTGGTCAATAGGAAGTGTATTCCCCCTATTAGTAGGAGGAATAGTATTCCATCATTGGCATCAGTGGAAGATATAATGCCCCATTTTTGGTGTCAGTGAGAGGAATAGTGCCTCATATTAGTGGAAGGAGTTGTTTCCCAAGGGCCGCATAAAAGCTAGCAAAGGGCCACATCTGGCCCTCGGGCCACAGTTTGGAGACCCCTGCTCTACTCTATAAGGCCATTGCCATTGGTCTCATGCTGACATCATAAAGCACAGTGTAGAACCAATAGCTCTTCTTTGTACATGAGGATGGTGAAGGCCCATCCACAACCAGAAGCTTCAGAGAGAAGAGAAGAGTGCATTCGCCTGCGGGGGCGAGAAACAGGGTAATTATTACACTTTATTCCTCTATTCCTCCAAACCAGGGGTCTCCAAACTTTCTAAGCAAACAGCCAGCTTACTGTCCTTCAGGCTTTAGGGCAGGGCTGGACTGGGACAAAAATTTGGCCCTTGACTTGATCCAGACCAGCCCACTTGAATTTTGCAAACAAGCACAAAAACAGTATATAAAACTATACGTAATTGTGCAAAAAAACATACGTAGCATAACATAAGGAGTCCTCACTAACCTCTTTTATTATTTCACTTATTCTCCTCTGTATTTTTCTCATCTTTCTCACATCACTGCGTGAAGTTGTGGGCAAGCCACACAGCTATTACTTTATCACTGAAACCGGCCCACTGAGCCATCGGCCCACCGGGAAACTCTCTGTAGTCCCAATGGCCAGTACATGCCTGCTTTAGGGGAGAGTATAAAATGCCTATTTCTTTTTAATGGGAGGAATAGTGCCCCATTGATGGTGTTAGTAGAGGGAATGGTTCTCCATCATTGGTGTCAGTTGGTGGAATAGTGCCCCAAGGACCAGATGAAGGCAAGCAAAGGAACACATCCAGCCCCCAGGCTGCAATTTGGAGACCACTGCTCTAGGCTTAAGGAGTATTTAACCCTCACAGTATGGTTGGGGTCCACTATAAGGCTAGATTTTTCAAGAATCCCTGAATTGAACTTTACGTAAACCTGCTTTAAAAAAATAAACACTAAAAAAAACCCTCCAGTTTACAGTTAGAGCACTCCTTTGCCTTATTTGACCTTCAATTAGTCCCAGACTAAGTCCCTAATGATCAATCCTGATACTTCCCAGTATAGTAGGACATGTGACACTCACCCTACTCTCCCATAATGCAGTGATTCATTGCCAGACCCCAACGCTTTCATAGGAGTGTGCGCTTCACAGTTTATAGATACTGACCACCAGGACGGGGTCACTGTATTTTTAGGCAGGCATGGACCCGAATCTGAAGCAAAACCACTCCAAAGGTCCCCCAGACACCCCCCCCCCCCCCAAAGAATAGAGTCCCCTAAAAATCCAGAGCCCATAGTCAGTATGCAAGAGGTTACCCTGCAGTCCCCTTCAAAAGTTCCTGTCCCGGCTGGGTCTGTCACAGGTTGCAAACCCTAAAATATACCAACTGAAGTGACTGGTCTCAGGTGATACAAAGAGATGAAACAAATCCTCCTACAAAAGTTGTACTTGTTTATGTGCAGCCCTCTCTCCTCTACAGCCATTCAAAGTACAGAAATGCTTTGCATTGAGGCATGTAAAAGAATATTTTTTGTTAATTTTTCATTCCAGGGGCTTACAACCACTGTAAATACAGGATAGCTGATGATATTTGGGTCTGGCGGCCTCAATGTAACGTCAGTAAACACTTGTGTGCAAGCTATCCTGGTCTCCGACTCATCACAGACATAAAAACGTTCTTTGTAAGAATTTGGGTAAAGAGAAGAACGATCTTCTTATGGGCGCCTCCACTTTGAGGTGATGTGTGTTTGTGAAAACACACACAGTCTGAACCTTCCATGTACTTCTCTATTGCAGAGTGGGGTTTTGCTGCATGAATGGCTGGGCTGTACAAGGCAACACAGTCTATGCTCTAATCAGTGTGCCACTCGTAATTTATTGCTGCAGTAGATTGTTGGAAATGGTTTTACTCTGAGTTTTATCTTCCCAGCTGGCCTCCGAGTTACGGACACAAGACCGAACCAAAAATTCCCATATATTACGGTGACAGTGTTACAACAAGCAGAGCTCTAGACAAAAAAAAATAAAATAGAGAACAAACATAAAAGCAAACCCATATTAACTAGCAAAAAACAGTTTAATGAGTAGATTTCTTTGAATAGCTTGAGTAAGCACCTATGCGGAGAAAACACAGACTACGCTCTCCTAGGGCCCAACTGGTACACGATAAGTACCAAAGGGCTGTACATGGTGGACCTTTGACCACAGGTTGGGCACCAAGCACCTTAGACAACACATTAACCCACAATGCACAGAATATGATTCCACAATACATAATGGATATTTGTCAATACCACCAGATTGTCCCATAAAAATCCCCCTCATTTTTAAGAATCGATTGCAAGGCCAGGACAAGGGGTGGGCAGGAGGGGCAGCTTTCCTGGGCACTGTGGTATTATGTGAGGTAGTACAGGGAGGGCACCACAAGCAGATTGGGGAGAGGGGATTTGTGTTGAGAGGGAAAAAATTTGAGAGGGCAACAGGAGGTAAGAGTTGTTCTAAAAGGAAAGGGGTGATCCCTGATGCCACACATCTGAGAAATCCTATAGAGGTGGCAACCTCAGTCTGGACTCCAACCAGGCCACATTCCAACACGTTCCACTCTGCTCCCTGGAGCTTAGTCAGGGGTAAGCATCAGGTGGTGGAGCGAAACATGTTGGGGGCGTGGCCTGGTCAGAGTCCAGGCTGAAGTTGCCAGTCTATCCACCTCCATAGGATTTATTAGATGTGCACCATCAAGGATCACCACTTTCCTTTTTGAGCCATTGCAGGAGCCGGGACGGGCTCATCCCTCGCCAGCACTCTCAGCAGCAGATACAAAGGAACCCACCTGTATACCCCTTATCCACCGAGCCTGAGCGGCAGGTAAAGAGAAAACAGGTTACAGTGAGAATTGTACTAGGAAGGGAAATTTGGGGAGGTGTCCTAGGTGTGGTGATTTGTGAGGAGGGATGGGGAAGAGTATTTGTGCTAGGAGGGGCAATAGTGAGGGGTGTTGGGCTAAAACGGTAATATGGTAGGGGAGGGAGGTGGGGATTTGTGCTAGGAGGAAACATTTTTGGGGAGGGGGATTTTTGCTAGTAGGGATGTTTGGGGGCATTATTTGTGCTAGGAGGGGAAATGGGGGGTTATGCTAGGGTGGAGGATTGGAGGAGGGGAGTTTGTGCTGGGAGTGGGGGGAGAGGATTTGTGCTTAGAGTGGAAGTTTGAGGGGTAGGGTATTTGTGGTAGGAAAGGGGAATTTTTTTTGGGGGGGGGGGTGGGGGGTTGGGGATTGTGCTAGAAGCATATGCTGAATGAGCAGGAGGTGGATTTGTACTGGGAGGAGGGAGAATTTATGCTTATGGGATAAGCGTGCAGATTAGTGGTTAAAGTGGACCTTCAGTCATTTTTTCATCTTTCCATCTATTAAATCTTCTGCCCTTGTTGTATTATCTTTGGATAGTAAAACATGTTTTTTTCTGCCAGTAAATACCTTATAAAATAAATCTGCCAGTAAATACCTTATACGGCCCACTTCTTGTTTCTTGTCATTAGCCTAGGCTTATGACATCATGCACAGCTCTCTCTATCTCACTCTGGGTAGAGTTTGCCAAGAAGGGAGGGAGGATGAGTCATAAGAGGGCTAATGGGAGTCTGCAGAGCTGGAGCTGTGTGTCTGTGTAAATCAAGGAAGTGAACAGGCAGCAGCTTCAGCTGCCCACAATTAAAATGGTTGCAGCCAGACTCAGTGGAGTCTCCTTTAAGGGGGCGTGGCCAGGGTGTGTGTTCTATGCCTGCATAATTTTGCTGATAGGTGTCCTTCACTCCCATCTCAAAAAATTGGGAGGTGTGATCTTGGGGGGGTGCAATTTGGAATGTTAGGCCTGGGCTCTCGATGACCTTTTTCCGGTGTCCTGTTGAGAACTGTCCCCCATTGGATAATGTCCGCCATGTACTGCGCAGGCGCAGCGCTTGTGCAGTACGGAGGACAAAGGAGACGTCGAAAGTCTCCGAACATGAACAGCTGTTCATGAGCTGCACGCGGCGCATGTGCAATGAACACTACATTGTGCCACACGCTCCCGATGCTCGTACAACTCTGCAAAGGGCGGGTGTAGGGGGCGGATGCATACAGAAGATGGCCAGAGCTCATACGATGGTGGTGGATTTCTTAAAGGGGCGGATGCCATCTTCTGTATGCATCTGCCCCTTTGAGAAATCCACCACCATCGTATGAGCTCTGGCCATCTTCTGTATGCATCCGCCCCCTACACCCGCCCTTTTCAGAGTTGCACCGGGAGCGTGTGGCACAATGTAGTGTTCATTGCGCATGCGCCGCATACAGCTCATGAACAGCTGTTCATGTTTGGACACTTTCGGCGTCTCCTTTGTCCTCCATACTGCGCAAGAACAGGGCAGACACACTATCCAATGGGGGGACCTTTCTCGTCAGAAGACCAGCACTGATAGATAGTGTTATGCCGTGTACACGCGACCGGACTTTTCCACAGCAAAGGTCAGACGGATTCGAATCCGTCGGATAATTCGATCGTGTGTGGGCTCCATCGGACCTTTGCTGTCCAAAAATCTGACGGACTTTAGAAATAGGACATGTTTCAGATTTTTCGGGCCTGAACTCCGCCAGACCCAGTTCCTATCTAGAAATCCGTTTGTGTGTATGCTAGTCCGACGGACAAAAAACGGCAGCTATTGGCTACTGGCTATGAACTTCCTTATTCTAGTCTGGTCATACGTCATCACGTTCGAATCCGTCAGACTTTGGTGTGATTGTGTGTGGCCAAGTCCGTTCATTCGGTAAGTCCGCCGGAACTCCGCCGACAGTCAGTCGGGAAGAACGGCGGACCTAGTCTGTCGAAAAGTCCGGTCGTGTGTACGCGACATTAGGCTTTTCTTCCACTTTAAGTTGGAAGGTTCATTTTAAGTTGATGTTGTCACCAGGATGGAAGGCGGGGGGGGGGGGGGGGGGGGAATCTCCCCAAGAAAACTTCAGACAGCAGTAAAAGCCCGTCAGAGGTTCAAAGCCATCCTCACTCTGTCCAGAACGAGGAAAAAAAAAAAAAAATAGTCTGAAGTTACATATCAAGTCCCATGAACGATGCATTGCTGAGCGAGGCACAAATCTACTTTTTGATGCACTGGGTGAAATTTCTGTCCATATCCTCCGCAGCCAAGAAAAGCGCTGACCTTCTCCGCGCCGCAGCTGCTGTGACCCAGTTTCCCTAGGGAAAGGTGATTGTGTAACAGAATATTTTTATATGGCTCTGTACAAAAGGAGTGTTAGGGACAAAAGAAGGGTTTACTTGAACATTACTCATCCTTTGATAGTTATATGACTTCAGCGTGGTCATGCCTAGTCATTGTCGGTATTAAGTGACATGTAAACATCATGAGCAAGTTGGCACAACCAGGACAAAAGGAAACAACTGACAGACATAGACCTTCAGTGGCAGCCAAGGAGAGATTACTCAGGAATAGTGGTGGTCACTGCTGGTCACAGGGGGGCCCTCCAGTGCAGCCTCAAAAATTAACAAAAAGACCAAACTAAATATTTAGAATATGCAGGGCTTTTTTTTCCCAATAGGAACACTCCAGCACAGAATGTGTACTGGCAAAGAGGGCTGGGGTGTGATGGAGGGTCTATCGACGCTGGCTGCTGGGGGATCTATTGTCGCTGGAGGGTGTAGTGTTGCTGGGGTGAATTTTCAGTTGTTGGGGGGATGGGGGTCTTTTGTCGCTGGAGGGTGTAGTTTTGCTGGGGCAGATTTTCAGTTGTGGGGAGATGGGGGTCTATTGTTGCTCTGGGTCCTTATGATGTTATTGGGGGGGGGGGTCTACTGTTGAAGGCTTCTGGAGAATCACCTATTGTTGCGCGCGCGGGGGGGGGGGGTGTAGTGTTGCTGAGGGTATTTATCATTACGGGAGGGGGGTTTTATTGTTGCTGAGGGGAATCTACTGTTGCTCTGGGGGTCTTATGTTTTTGGGGGAATCTACTGTTGAGGGGAGAGGGTCTACTGATGCTGGCTGCTGGGGCATCTATTATTTCCATAGGGCAATGGTTTCCAAACTGTGGCCCTTTGGTGGACTTTATCTGGCCCTTGGGGCACTATTCCTCCCACTAACCCCAATAATGGAGCATAATTCCTTCCATTGATACCAATGATGAGGCACTATTCCCCCCACTGATACCAATGATGGGGCACTATTCCTACAATTGACACCAATGATGAGGCACTATTCCTCCCACTGACACCAATGATGGGACACTATTCCTACCATTGACACCAATGATGGGGCACTATTTCTCCCATTGACACCAATGATGGGGCACTATTTCTCCCATTGACACCAATGATGGGGCATTATTCCTCCCAGTGATACCAATGATGGGGCACTATTCCTCCCACTGACACCAATGATGAGGCAGTAGTTCTTCCACTGATACCAATGATGGAGCACTGTTCCTCCCACTGACACCAACGATGAGGCAGTAGTTCTCCCACTGATACCAGTGATGGGGCACTGTTTCTCCCACTGACACCAACGATGGAGTACTACATTCCAGTGATACCAATAAGGCAGAACTATCCCTCTCACCGATACCAATGATGGGCTGCTATTCTTCCTCTTACTGCCCACAGGCACTATGTATCTGACCACTATCCCCGAGGTAAGGTTTATTTCCACTGATGCTGAGCTCAGGACATTTTCTACACTCACTGGCCACAATCCGGCCCCCTTAAAGTCTGAAGGACAGTAAACTGACCATACGTTTGGAAAGTTTAGGAAACCCTGCCATAGGGAGTCTATGGTTGCTTGGACAAATCTATTGTTGCTGGGGGGGTATTTAGGTCCGGGAGGAGGGTCTATTGTTGTTGGAGCAGATCTATTGTTGCTGGTGGGATGATCCATTGTTGCTGGGTGTTTTTTGTTCCTGGAGGGGGTCTGTTCATTCTATTGTTGCTGCGGGGTAGGTATTTTGTTCCTGCGGGTCTATTGTTGCTGGGAAGGACCTACTGTTGCTGCGGGGGTCCATTGTCACTTAAGGGGAGGGCTATTATCATTAACCAATTCCATACAAATGAATTAACACCATAAAATGATACCTGGCTCTGTATTCTCTAAAAGGGACAGCACTGTGAGGAGTATGTGGGCAGACACAAGTGGTGGTGCTGTGAGGTAGGTAAGGGCCAAAGAAAAGGGGTGACTCAGGGGAAGGGGGAGTACCTGCACCTATTCTTCAATAAAAAGCCCTGAGAATGTGTAATACGATGACAGGGCCCAAGACACTGTGGACACAGGCTGGACACTGGACAATACAGAAATCCACAATGCACAGAATATAGAGTATAGTATGGAAATTTGCGAACACTACCAGATTGTCTTGGAAGATCACCCTCTGTAATATCCTGGTGACCCCGGTACAGTGAGGGGAAATCTAAAATGTTACAGTTGTCACCTAAATGGGAGGAGATTAGAAATCTTGCAATGGGGACACCTGGTCCGTCATAACTCACTTGGGAAACATCTCCACTTACTTCTTGTTCCGTCTCCATCTCCCTAGTGGGACACAGACATCAATACAACTTGGGCCTGGGTTTCCAAAGTTAAACAAAAAAGTTTGGGCTTTAAAAACACTTAACATTTTTAGTGAATAAAACAACTCATATATATAAATATATATTAGCTATTCAAAGTTCTCGTGTATTACAGAACTCACTCCTCTGTGTATTATTGTTTCGGATATATCTCCCGGTAATCTTGGTGGAGCTAAAGGATCACTAAACACAAAGGACTTTGTACATGTTACATCGTCTTCATAACTATCTGGTGACATAAACCACGATTGCAACACTTTCATGCAATACTAGTTTTATAGAACCCGCGGTGTTGGTTTATGACATAATGAGGCCGCTTTTATTTGTTTGGCAGGGTCAGTTCTGAGTTTTCCAGCTATAAAGTATGCGAAAATGCTTCTCATGTCGGTGAAAAGTATGAAGAATGCCCATTAAATTGGTGGTCAGAGGGAAGAATGCCCCTTACATCGATGATTAGCTGGAGAATGCACCTACATTGGTGGTCAGTGGGGAGAATTTCCCTTACTTTGATGGTCAGTAGGAAAAATGCAGAAGAATGCATTTATATTAGTGGCCAGTAGGAAGAATACTCCTTAAATTGGTGGTCAGTTGGAAACATGCTGTTTTATTGGTGGTCAATTGAAAGAATGTTTCTTAAATTGGTAGTCAATGTGAAAAATGCCCCTTACATTGGTGGTCAGTGGAAAGAATGTCCCTAAAATTGGTGGTCAATGGGAAAAAATGCCCCTTACATTGGTGTTCAGTGGGAAGAATTCTCCGTACATTGGTGTTCAGTGGAAGAAGTTCTCCTTACATTGGTGGTCAGTGTAAAAAAGTCCCTTACATTGGTGTTCAGTGGGAAAAACTATTTTGACAATAAAACCTAGAAGCTGGTTGGTTTCTATGCAGAGCTGTGCCAGATTTTGTATTCTCCTCCTTCCCATCCCCTTGTTCCCACCTACCTCTTAGCCCTTGTACACACGGTCGGACATTCCGATGGTAAATGTACGATAGGACCGTGTTGTCGGATAATCCGACCGTGTGTGGGCTCCATGGGACTGTACTCTGACGGACCACGTTTTCTAGCTGGGCTATAAAATCTTCCGACAACATGTTCCGATCGGACTTTGTCCGATTGTGTGTAGAGCATTCCGATTGGACAAAGTGCCACGCATACTCAGATCAAATTCCTAGACCAAAGCTATTGGCTACTAGCC
Source organism: Lithobates pipiens (assembly GCF_037356315.1). Classification (NCBI taxonomy): domain Eukaryota; kingdom Metazoa; phylum Chordata; class Amphibia; order Anura; family Ranidae; genus Lithobates; species Lithobates pipiens. The sequence goes on along the minus strand of NW_027507764.1, from coordinate 559,274,450 downwards.
TGAACGTAGTCCCATCATAACTAAATTACGTCATCACGTTCTGCACGATCGGATATTCCGACAACTTTGTCCGACCGTGTGTATGCAACAGTTTCGAACAAAATCTGTCGGACAAAATCCAACGGATTTGGTTGTCAGAATGTCCGACCGTGTGTAAAAGGGCTTACAGATTCACAAGTTTAAAAAAGATAACCTCAAAGCTGCAGTTTACTCACCTAAATCCACCATTAATGTCCCTCTATGGAGCCAGGGACTTCCAGGTGGGACAACCAGTGATCTGATACTGCGGTTTACACCCACGCGGCCCGATCACCTTTTTTGTGACATCATCACACCGCTGCACTTTTCTAGATACTGAGAGGACCCCACTGCTGGGCAGCTATTGCAAAGTGTCTACGTCATCTAGGTAGTGATGTGAATTAGAAGGATCCTCCACCTCTGCAGGGAAGAAGATAGAAGATCCAGGACCCTGTACATTCCTAAGAAAACCCAGCCACTGGACAGTCAATTGAAAGTGTCTACAGCACCAGGGCAGTGATATGGACAGAGAAGGATGCTTCTTGTTGCAAAGAGATCTAGTACCCACCATGTTACTAAGAGGGCCAACCACTGGACAACCAACAGGTATTGTCTACATCACCTAGGCAGTGACATGGGCAGAAAAGAATCCTCCTCTTCTGCAGTGAAGATAGAAGATCCTGAGAGGACCCAGTGCTGGACAGCCAATAGATATTGTCTACATCACCCAGGCAGTGATGTAGGCATGAAGGGAACCCACACCCTCTGCAGGGAAGAACATAGAAGACCTGTTACCCAGCACATTCCTTAGAGGACCTACCACTGGACAGCCAATAGGTAATGTCTACGTCACCTAGGCAGCGACACTAACAAGAAGGACTCTCCAACTGCGGTTTACACCCACGTGGCCCGATCACCTTTTTTGTGACATCATCACACCGCTGCACTTTTCTAGTTACTGAGAGGACACCACTGCTGGGCAGCTATTGCAAAGTGTCTATGTCATCTAGGTAGTGATGTGAACTAGAAGGATCCTCCACCTCTGCAGGGAAGAAGATAGAAGATCCAGGACCCTGTAGATTCCTAAGAGAACTCAGCCAATGGACAGTCAATTGAAAGTGTCTACAGCAACAGGGCAGTGACATGGACAGAGAAGGATCCTTCTTGTCGCAAAGAGATCTAGTACCCCCATGTTCCTAAGAGGACCAACCACTGGACAACCAACAGGTATTGTCTACATCACCTAGGCAGTGACATGGGCAGAAAAGGATCCTCCTCTTCTGCAGTGAAGATAGAAGATCCTGAGAGGACCCAGTGCTGGACAGCCAATAGATATTGTCTCCATCACCTAGGCCAGTGATGGCGAACCTTGGCACCCCAGATGTTTTAGAACTACATTTCCCATGATGCTCATGCACTCTGCAATGTAGCTGAGCATCATGGGAAATGTAGTTCCAAAACATCTGGGGTGCCAAGGTTCGCCATCACTGACCTAGGCAGTGATGTAGGCATGAAGGGGACCCACATCCTCTGCAGGGAAGAACATAGAAGACCTGTTACCCAGAACATTCCTTAGAGGACCTACCACTGGACAGCCAATAGGTAATGTCTACATCACCTAGGCAGTGACATGGGCAGAAAAGGATCCTCCTCTTCTGCAGTGAAGATAGAAGATCCTGAGAGGACCCAGTGCTGGACAGCCAATAGATATTGTCTCCATCACCTAGGCCAGTGATGGCGAACCTTGGCACCCCAGATGTTTTAGAACTACATTTCCCATGATACCCATGCACTCTGCAATGTAGCTGAGCATCATGGGAAATGTAGTTCCAAAACATCTGGGGTGCCACGGTTCGCCTTCACTGACATAGGCAGTGATGTAGGCATGAAGGGGACCCACATCCTCTGCAGGGAAGAACATAGAAGACCTGTTACCCAGAACATTCCTTAGAGGACCTACCACTGGACAGCCAATAGGTAATGTCTACATCACCTAGGCAGCGACACTGACAAGAAGGACTCTCCACCTCTACAGGGAAGAAGATAGAAGAAGCAGGACCCAGCAAATTCCTGAGAGGACCCGACCGCTGGACAGCTAATAGAAAAAGTCTACGTCACCTAGGCAGTAACATGGACAAGAAGGACCCCCTTCATCTAAATAAAGAAGATAGAAGATCCAGAACTCAGCATGTCACATGACCACAAATGTAGGCAAGTAAGGTCTTGCCTAAATTTTAAATAATTGGTTACTTAGGTGGGGGGTAATAAAGGGTAAGTTAATGCCTGGAGCTTTAACAGAGATGTATTTGCTGCCATGAACCAAATCCAAAACCAGTGAGAAAAGGGACTCAATTGATAAAAGTCTTGCCAGTAATTCCATTGAGTTATGAGCACGGCAGTGGCAGCGGGGATAAACCAATTGGATTTATTTTGGTGGGTAATAGATCACAGTGTGTTATCTTTTCATAGCTTGCTAGAATCACAGCATGTCAATCAGTAGAAACAAGAAGGATATCGGATGTGTAGTGCTAGGTGTACACACACCGCGCTCACCTTAAGGATTTAAAAGTCTGGGAATTAACGTCAGACACAATGGATTGAAGGGGCAGAATCATCAGCTTCTAAGCTATAGCATTTCCAGCAACGAATCGTTTTTTTTTTTCGCTCTTGCTGCTGTATTAGATGCCAAAACCTCTGTGACGCATCAATATCCAGAGAGAAGAATGAAAAGTATCTGGCCGGATGATTGCCTTTTTACAGTAAATCTTTAGTAACTTTAGCTGCTGAATAACCCCGCGCACCCCTCAAGGGGCCTGACGCACCATTACGACCGTAAAAATGTCTCATAAAAAAATGGAGGGCCTGCTATCGGAAGGAAGGAGCGGTTTATTATTAAAACAACACGTTTATGGATGGAAAAAAGTCTGACATCTTAGCATAGAACAATGAGCCTTCTGCTGGGTTATTTTTGTGCATGGTATGTATGGAATAATCGCTCTGCTATAGGATCTTCCTAGTAGAAGTTATTTAAAGTGAACGTATAGGCAAACAGATAAAATCACAGATTTGATACTGTCTTACATACCAGAAATGGCTGATTTTGTTTAGCCAGTCTTGTAAGCTAGGCACCGCAAAGGCAGAATCTGACCACACTTTTACCCAATGCAGGTAAAGCAAAACAGTTAGGGCAAGGGGTGCCTCAGCCTATGGCTGGAAAGTGATGGAGCAGCAGTTCACGGAGAAGGTCATCCCTGTGCTCTCTCTCCTTCAAAGCCCTTGTACACACGGTCGGAGATTCCGACAACCAAATCCGTCGGATTTTGTCCGTCGGATTTTGCCCGTCGGATCTTGTCCGAAACTGTTGCATACACACGGTCGGACAAAGTTGTCGGAAAATCCGATCTTTCAGAACGTGATGGCGTAATTTCGTTACGACGGGACTACGTTCAGGCTAGTAGCCAATAGCTTTGATGTAGGAATTTGATCTGAGCAGGCGTGGCACTTTGTTCGATCGGAATTCTCTACACATGATCAGAATATGTCCGATCGGAGCATTTTGTCGGAAAATATTTCCGGCAAGTTGGAAAATTTGGTCCGACGGATATTCCGACGGAAACAGTCCGATGCAGACCACACACTGTCTAAATATCCGACAAAACGCTCCAATCGGACTCATTCCGTCGGAATCTCCGATCGCGTGTACAAGGGCTAAGAAAAGTTCCTATTTGATTGACATACTGTATAGCTTAATTGGTTTACAATGTTGATTTCCTCCCCCAGTGTGAGCTGAACTTAATCATTTAGAGGGGGAAAACACAAATTTGGGCAAAATAAGTAGGTGTGGTGGTCAGGTGTTCACAAATTGTTGGTCATGTAGTGTACATTTCTATGAAAACTTCACTAGTGGCCAGTACATTGGTGTCACCAATCCAATAGCAGTACCTCTATATAAATACAGGAAGTGTGGATTGCAGTAGCAGAGACCTGGCTATTAGGATAGTAGCAGGAGAAGGGTGGGAGATCTTCTTGCTGGTATGATGAACATAAAAAAGCCTAATGGGGCATCAGACATGTTTCCACCCAACTAAAATTTAACATAAACCAGTTGGGGGCCATTGCTCGGAACTGAAAGAAGACTTCATTCCCTGTGTCTCAGGTATGGCAAAAGGTTTCATTGATTGTGACTCAGGAAAAGCTTGCTAGCATAATCCAAGGTTTGCGAAAATGATTTGAAAAGTGTGGAGTCCTTGGGCATGCGATGTGCACATTGGGTTTATAAATCTTTTGCACTATGGGGGATTTACCAAGCCATCTTCGTTGTACTTGGGATCTTTCTTCTTCTTTTTTCTTTACCTCTCCTTTACCCTTCTTCTTGCCTTCATTCTCTTTCTAGTACGGTTTTTCCAATGTTGTTTGATGATTTGGCTATGATAGAATGTTTTTTTTTTTACCAATCTACAGATTGGAGACATGTTTTGTGTATGATTTATTACAGCCTTTCTCTACCTTTCCAACACAGAGGAACCCTGGAAATAATTCTCCGGTCTCAGGGAACCCCTGCTAAAAATGAAAATTCTACAACTCATCATACATTAGTGTGATGGGCAATGAGAAGAATGCTTATTACCCTTGTGGTTATTGGGAAGAATTACCCCCTTACAGATAACTAAAAAGATCAATGGTGTCCTTGAGAACTTACCTGAGAGGCAAAAAATGAACATTGCTCAGGGAACCCCTAGCAACCTCTAGAGCAGCCTTTCTCAACCTTTTCAACACAGAGGAACCCCTCAAATAGTTCTCTGGTCTCTCTAACTCATGATACAATAGTGTGATGGTCAGTGGGAAGAATGGTCCTTACACTTGTGGTCATTGGGAAGAATTACCTCCTTACAGATATCAAAAGAGATCAATGGTCAGTGGGAACTTATCTGAGAGGCAGAAATTGCCCAATGCTGAAGGAACCCCTAGCAACCTTTGTGGGAACCCTGGTTAAGAATCACTGCTTAAGAGGAACCTAAGGGTTCTACGGAACCCTGGTTGAGAATCACTACTCTAGAGGAACCCAAGGGTTCTACGGAACCCTGGTTAAGAATCACTGCTTTAGAGGAACCCAAGGGTTCCACAGAACCCTGGTTGAGAATCACTGCTCTAGAGGAACCCAAGGGTTCCACAGAACCCTGGTTGAGAATCACTGCTCTAGATGAACCCAAGGGTTCTACGGAACCCTGGTTAAGAATCACTGCTTTAGAGGAACCCTGGTTGAGAATCACTGCTTTAGAGGAACCCAAGAGTTCTACGGAACCCTGGTTAAGAATCACTGCTTTAGAGGAACCCAAGGGTTCCACAGAACCCTGGTTGAGAATCACTGCTCTAGATGAACCCAAGGGTTCCACTGAACCCTGGTTGAGAAACCTTGATTTATTATTTTGGAATCCTAGAATGTATTTCGAGACTCAGCTACTGTTCTTATATAATTTCTATGTGTTCTTCTAAAGCTAGATCATTGTGGTATTGACTGTACTGGTAAGATAACCCTTTCTTTTGTTTTGTATAACAATTTTCCTTTTAATAAAAAAACAAAAAAAAAACATTGGAAGTCAAAATTTGGGGGTGATGTTTCACTCTAAAGAGGGAACGTCAAACAACTCCAGTCAATAAGCAAATTCCATTGCTTTCACCGAACCATGTCACAAAAAAACAAGAAACGACTGTAGCCTAGAGTTTGACATGATCTCCCATGATCCCTTGGGCCTAGTTGAGTAGTTTTTTTCAGAAGGCCTGCAAATGACAGGGCAGTCCTCCCAAGTCCATGACCTCCCTACTGGATGTTCCTTTAGTTGGATCTATCTGTAGATCTATTGTGCCCCGGAGACCATCCCTTGACTCGTGGGTCTGCTCTCTGTACAGAATTCCTGTTGTGAATTCCTGCCATATCTAAAATGCTCTCTTGCTTTGCATGCTTAGGCGGTAGCTTGGCCTATATACATTCAAGCTGGGTGATCAGAGTTCAGAATCTGTACAAGCATCTTCCTGTACCTCCTTGTGTTCAGTGAATCATTGATAGCCCTGGGCTTGGTTACCCAAGCATGATTCTGCAATTATGAAGAGGGAGAAATACCAGGTCAGCATTTAAAGCAGACCTTAACCAATTTATCAATGTTCTATCTTGCCTAAAGGTGGGAAAATCACTCCCCCTTCTTAACATATACCTGATGGCAGTACTAGGCACCCTCTAACCCCTTTACAGTTACAGGTGGCACATATATATGCAGGAAGAGCTAAAGACCGACTTATCAAGCAGATTAAGTCAATCAGGATCCCTGTCTTTGCACAGAGAACACTGGAAGCAACACTTTGACCAGAAATAAGTGAGCCAAAAACCGCTGTTAGATATGTGCAAATGAGTAGCTGGTGCTGCCAAGTCACTGCTGGGAGGGGGAGCTGAACTGCTGAGCACTGTGGGGCAGGAATCAGGGAGAGCTAAGATGGATGTAGGGTTGCCACCTCTGTCCGGGATTCACCTGGACAGTCCGGGCTTTGAATTGTGTCCCGGGTTTCAGTCCGCCTGAAACCCAGACACAATATTCAGACAGGAATGTGGCTCGGGAACAGGGCCTGACAGGAGGGTGAGGAGCCCTATGCACGCTGCATTACTATTCTCTTTGGAGGGCAGGGGATGCAGAGTTGCAGAGTCACCGCTGGGAGACACAGCAGAGGAATGCTAAGCTATGGAGTCATTGCTGGAAGGGAGGACCAAAGGGAAAGTAGCTGCTGAATTACAACTGGGAGTGTGAGGCGGGATGAACTGGTCTGCTGAGAAAATAACTTACATTACTTCAGTGACTCTGCTGTAAACTTTGGGAATGAAATGCTCCACATTGCAGCTTACAGAGGTAAGTGAGGGCTTGTTTACCATTTGTTAGTAGTATGGTAATACTTAAATGTCCATAGCCTGGCCACATCTTGGAGAAGTTACTTCCTATCCCATACTTTGATGGCATAAATCTGATCATTTGTGAATATTCTGTCTCTCTCTCTGTCTGCTAAACAAAATTGTCACTCTGCAAATAGCATTAAAAAAAAAAAAACAATAGAATAAAATAGAATAGAAATAATATACCCATTTTCCAAAATTCAAATAGAATCAATTAGAATATTATTAGAATAGAAAATAACACAATAGTATAGAAAAAAAAACCCCAGAATAGAATAGAATGAATATAACCATCTTCCTATTCTAATCTATTCTTTTCTATTCTATTCAAATTTAAATAGATTTCTTGGGAAATGGTTATATTCTTTCTATTCTAATCTATTGTTTTGTTTTTTTAACTGGTTCCCCGACCGGCGCGCGCCGATGTACATCGGCAGAATGGCACAGACAGGCAAATGGGCGTACAGGTACGTCCCTTTAAATTTGCCGCCGTGCCATCACACGCGCATGCCGGCCGGGACCTCCGTGAGTCGGGTCGTGGGTTTGATCGCTGTGGGGATACCCGCGATCTTCCCACGGGGAGGAAGAACGGGGAGATGATAATGTAAACAAGAATCTCCCCGTTCTGCCTAGTAACAGTGTCACTGATCTCTGCTCCCTGTGATCGGGAGCAGAGATCAGTGACGTGTCACATGTAGCCACGCCCCCCCCCCCACAGTTAGAAACATGCCCCTAGGACACATTTAACCCCTACCCTGCCCCCTAGTGGTTAACCCCTTCACTGCCAGTGTCATTTACACAGGAATCAGTGCATATGTATAGCACTGATTGCTGCATAAATGACAACGGTCCCAAAAATGTGTCAAAAATATCCGATGTGTCCGCCATAATGTTGCAGTCACGATAAAAATCGCAGATAGCCGCCATTACTAGTAAAAAAAAAATGAATAAAAATGCCATAAAACTATCCCCTATTTTGTAAACGCTATAACTTTTGTGCAAACCAATCAATAATCGCTTATTGCGATTTTTTTTTTTACCAAAAATATGTAGAAGAATACGTATCAGCCTAAACTGATGGAAAAACATTTTTTTTTATATATTTTTGGGGGATATTTATTATAGCAAAATGTAAAAAATAATGCGTTTTTTTCAAAATTGTTGCACTTTTTCGCTTATAGCGCAAAAAATAAAACCCGCAGGGGTGATCAAACACCGCCAAAAGAAAGCTCTATTTGTGAGGAAAAGAAAGATGTCAATTTTGTTTGGGAGCCACGTCGTGCGGCCGCGCAATTGTCAGTTAAAGTGACGCAGTGCCGAATCACAAAAAATGCTCTGGTCAGGAAGGGGGTAAAATATTCCGGGCCTGAAGCGGTTAATTAAATTCTTTTTTTATTAATCTATTCTATTCAAATTCAAATGTATTCTATTTGAAATTCGAATTTCAGAAGATGGCTATATTCTGTGTTATTCTATTTGTTGCTATTATATTCTAGTCTATTCTGATCTTTTATTTTCTATTCTATTTTGTTCTAGTCTATTTTTACGCTATTATATTCTATTCTTTTATTTTCTGTTATATTCTTTTCTAGTCTATTTTTTCTATTCTATTCCTTTATTTTCTATTCTATTTTTTTCTCTTTGGAAATTGGAAAACCATTGGAATTCAAAAACTATTCGAATTCGAAATTGAAAACAATATGAATTTGAAAAGTATTCGAAAATGATTAGAATTCGAAATTTTGTCCAAATTTTTTTTGTTATTTCAGATTTGTTTAAATTCGATACTATTGTGATTCAGAATCTCCGAAAAATTAAGATTCGGAACAAAACGAACCACACGTCTAAATCTTAGGGGCTGCTACTTTTCCGATATGTGGTCACTTCAGTAAGAAGACTTGGGTGGGAAAGAAGGAGCGCCCGGTATCCAGAACACTGCAACCTTCTATGTATGGTTCTTACGGCATTCATTACATGTGTAAACATGTACATTAAGCCAACGTGTTTCGGGGGACTGGACTCCCCTTCTTCAGGACTGTTGCTGTGTGCTGACAGATGGGAATGGTTCCCAAAATGACATATTTCTTAAGAGATTTCGAAAAACAGATGCCTCTGCATCCCTAACAAGCACTGTTTTCTGAAATCTCGTAAGCATTATATAATTTTGATAGCTATTGCCATCCAATAGCCCTGAAGAAAGGGGAGTGCACTCACCCCGAAACACATTGGCGCGATGTGCATGTTTACAATTTTAATAATCGTTTTCCGAACCATAAATCAAAAGTTGCCGTTTTTCATTTAATTATCTTATGCTATTTTTACGCATTTTCTGAGCCGCTCAATTTAAAATAAACTGAGTGTATTGCCTGACTTTAGCACAGTTGCATTGTCTGCCGGATGGCCTCAGAAGTTCACAAATATCACTTTTCAATACGTAACATAGAAATGCAATAGCGATTCCATGCAAACCCCCGGTGACAAGGTGTGTATGTCAGGTGATGATAAGCACTCAGGCATGGCGGCTTGTGTTATTTTATGGTGGCTGGTCTTGCCATTGGGGAATATTTGGCATTCTTTGAGGCTCAAGCCGGAAAGAATGCTTCAAAAATCAGAGAGTGAAATGCCAGGAGGTGCACACTTTTTTTTCTCGAAAAGTTATTTTATCACCCTTATCTGATGAATGTTCCCATGCCGAGGTTCCTGTGACTGGAATGACACCGAATTCTTACCGTACGTGGACAGAATTTGTCCACCTCTTCCCCCCAAGGCAATATTTAACCCCTTGGCCTTGCATTTGCTTCTGCAGCTGGCCCCCCTGCAAATCCTAGCATGTCCAGTGGGTGCGACGTCATATAAACTGGTTTAGTTTGGGTGTTTTGCAGGGCAAAGCACAAACATCGCTCAGCTATCGGGTGTAGTGAAGCTTTGGCATAAATCACACCTGCCTTGTATTGCGGGTTATGTAGCACTACCAGGCATGTGCACAAATGGCTTCCCTTTAAAGCTAAACTCTAGGCAGATTTAGAAAATGCCCCAGCGTCAGTGGTCATTGTGGGTAAATAATGCCCCAGGGTTGGTGAGCAGTGACCCAGCGCCTGTGGTTATTGAAGACAGAACAATGCCCCATCATTGGCATCATCTAGAGGAATATTGCCTCCTTGTTGGTGTCTGAGAGAGAGAGAGCCTCAAGGGTCAGGAAGTAAAGGGTCACACCCGGCCCTCTTGCCCGAGGACCCCTGATATAGAGTTTTTGTCACTGCTTAGAATACTTTTTAAAAGAAGAATTGGGCATGGCTATATTATACATACTGTCGTTTTATTGCTCCAGCTAAGACCAAGTAACTATGTGTAGAAGCTCCTGGGAACTGGACACCACTACTCCTGGAAGCTGGACACCACTACTCCTGGAAGCTGGACACCACTACTCCTGGAAGCTGTACACCACTACTCCTGGAAGCTGTACACCACTACTCCTGGAAGCTGGACACTACTACTCCTGGAAGCTGGACACTACTACTCCTGGAAGCTGGACAACACTACTCCTGGAAGCTGGATACCACTACTCCGGGAAGCTGGACACTACTACTCCTGGAAGCTGGACACTACTACTCCTGGAAGCAGGACACCACTACTCCTGGAAGCTGGACACCACTACTCCTGGAAGCGGGACACCACTACTCCTGGAAGCGGGACACCACTACTCCTGGAAGCTGGACACCACTACTCCTGGAAGCTGGACACCACTACTCCTGGAAGCTGGACACCACTACTCCTGGAAGTGGGACACCACTACTCCTCGAAGCGGGACACCACTACTCCTGGAAGCGGGACACCACTACTCCTGGAAGCTGGACACCACTACTCCTGGAAGCTGGACACCACTACTCCTGGAAGCTGGACACCACTACTCCTGGAAGATGGACACCACTACTCCTGGAAGCTGGACACCACTACTCCAGTGCTTCCAAGTCCTATGCTGAGTGGCTGGCCTGTAGGCAGGTTGTCTACAGATGCACTAGTTAGTGGCTGGACCAGGCTGAGGGGGGAAAGAGTAATGCCCCGTACACACGATCAGACTTTCTGACAACAAAACCCGTGGTATTTTGTTCGAAGGATGTTGGACTTGTCTTGCATACAAACAGTCACACAAATGTTGGCCAAGAATTACGAACGTAGTGACGTACAAGACGTACGTGATATCTCCATTATGAACTCTAGTTATATCTTCGACTCGTATTTGATTCCGAGCATGCGTGGACTTTTGTCCGATGGACTTGTGTACACACGATCGGGAATTCCGACAACAAACATTTGTTGGCGGAAAATTTGAGAACCTGCTAGCCAACATTTATTGACAGAAAGTCCGACAACAAATGTCTGATTGAGCATACACATGGTCAGACTTTCCACCAACAAGCTCACATCCAACATTGGTTGGTCGAAAATCTGATTGTGTGTACGGGGCATTTATGTGTGTGCTACAGTTCCTGGGTTTTGTTAATCCGGCCTACCTACTGGCGATGTAAACTTGAGGGAAGGCTGGGTTCAGCGAGTGGGAACACAGATCAAGCAGTGCATGGTGTGACTACCATAGAGCAGTGGTCATCAACCCTGTCCTCAGGGCCCACTAACAGGCCAGGTTTTATGTATTCCCTTGGGGAGATGCAGACTAGAATACTGCAATCACAGAGCAGCAAATGTTTATTTGCATTCTGAACACAGAAGATCAGCTTCTCGCCATGGGCGCACCATTTAATTTTAATTTTCGGAATGAATGCAAAAAGTTCCCTGACTGGAGGAGGTGGACAGGCTGATACCAGCTCTCCTGCTCATCCAATCAGAGAACACTTTGCATTTATTTAGAAATTGCAAAGAATTCTCTGGTTGGTGCACCTGTTTTGAGCAGCTGACCTCCTGTGTTCAATAGGTAGGAGTGCAGCAGAATGACATGAGACCCAGAAGCAAGTGGAGATGACTGGAGTAGTGGTGTCTACGTGGGGGATTTCCAGCTTCCAGGGCCATCGGCCACGTGTGGTCTATACATTGCTACACTGGTCCAAGCTGGAAGCCTGGAATTCTTCTTTAATGTTTATAGAAGTCATGTTTAAAGAATGAATTAAAAGAAAACATGCAATAACCATTACTTCAATCTAGTCAATGAGTCACTTAAGACATGAGTAGTCTCGGTCCTCTGCCTTGTGGTCACAGTCACGGCTGAGTACAGAAATCACTGGAAATACATATTTGGAAGCACAGCTAATGGTAGAAATCAGAGATGACGGATGCTGAAGGTATGCAAATTTTTACTCTCATTTACCCGTATCTGTTAATGACATGCTTGATGAGTCAAAAAAAAAATTAAAAAGTCTATTTTTTTGCATTCAAGGGCTCATTTCTACTCTTCTAAGCATATGAGTTATTATACATTTTTTTATATATTTTTTCCCTATTGGTGAAAACACTTTGAATGATGGAAGTATTTGTTCTACTCTCTCACCCAATGACTGACTAGCTTACTGGTAAAGGTTTAGAGTTGGTTCACACAGGGGGCGACTCGTCAGGCGACTTACCAGCCTGACAAGTCGCGTCCTGTTCTGTGCAATGGAAATGTTCTAATCGGAGCCACTCATGTCGCTCAGACTTAGAAAAAGGTTCCTGTATGACTTTTGGGGCGACTTGCATTGACTTCTATACAGAAGTAATTTTGCAAGCTGCCGCTAAAGTCGGATCCCGGTCGCCTGAGGCAGTCGCGCTGCAAGTCGTGCCGCCTCAGTGTGAACCGGGTCTTATGGCAAATGCTGAGGACACCCCTCACATTTTTGTAAATATTTAATTATATATCTTTTCATGTAACACTGAATAAATGACACTTTGCTACAATGTAAAGTATTAAGTGTACAGCTTGTATAAGCCCTTGTACACACGGTTGGAGATTCCGACGGAATGTGTCCAATCGGACCGTTTTGTTGGATAATCGGACTGTGTGTGGTGGTCACCATCGGACTGTTTCCGTCGGAGTATCCGACGGACCAAGTTTTCCAACTTGTCCGTAAAATTTTCCGACAAAATGCTCCGATCGGACATACTCCGATCATGTGTAGCCTACTCCGACGGACAAAGTGCCACGCATGCTCAGATCAAATTCCTAGACCAAAGCTATTGGCTACTAGCCTGAACGTAGTCCCGTCGTAACGAAATGACGTCATCACGATATGTACAATCGGATTTTCCGACAACTTTGTCCGACCGTGTGTATGCAACAGTTTCGGACAAAATCCGTCGGAAAAAATCCGTTGGACAAAATCCAACGGATTTGGTTGTCAGAATGTCCGACCGTGTGTATAAGGGCTAACAATGTAAATTTTCTGTTCCCTCAAAATAACAACACACAGCCATTAATGTCTAAACCGCTGTCAACAAAACTGAGTACACCCCTAAGTGAAAATGTCCAAATTGAGCCCAAAGTGTCAATATTTTGTGTGGCCACCATTATTTTCCAGCACTGCCTTAACCCTCTTGGGCATGGAGATCACCAGAGATTCACAGGTTGTCACTGGAGTCCTCTTCCACTCCTCCATGATGACATCACAGAACTGGTTGATATTAGAGACATTGCGCTCCACCACTTTCCATTTGAGGATGCCCCACAGATGCTCAATAGGGTTTAGGTCTGGAGACATGCTTGGCCAGTCCAGCACCTTTACCCTCAGCTTCTTTAGCAAGGCAGTGATTGTCTTTGGAGGTGTGTTTGGGGTCATTATCATGTTGGAATACTGCCCTGCAGCCCAGTCTCTGTAGGGAGGAGATCATGCTCTGCTTCAGTATGCCACAGTACATGTTGGCATTCATGGTTCCCTCAATGAACTGTAGCTCCTCAGTGCCGGCAGCACTGATGCAGCCCCAGACCATGACACTCCCACCACCATGCTTTTTTTTCTTTTTTTTTTTCTGTAAAGGTGAACTAACACTTTCATTTTTTTTTTCGGTGGCCATTGAGTTCCAATTATAGACAGAATCAATTTTGCGATCTGAAGTGGCTTATGGAAAGGTTTATGATACAGACTAGTCACAGATCTGTCATTCTTGATGGTGACTGCAATAAAAGCTCCAGTATTTGCAGAGAGAATTCCTTTGCTGCATTACGGAGTCCCAGCTATGAGTCCTCCATTGATGTGTCTAATCCCCCTGCTGACACTCATGAAGGTAAATGCAACACACCTACACATCAGAGAGCGCAGACAGGAGTCTCCCGCCATTAGAAGTATCCCAAGGAACAATCAAGCTATTTCTTCTGAAAGCTAACAGCAGAAGCATTGTCTTCGCCAGTTCCCGCCCGGCCCGCGGGGTATGAAAGAAGATAGAAAGTGACAGCTTTAGAGACTTTGTAAATATTCATAGAGGTAAACCTGCAGGCACACATACTGTCCGGGCACAGCCGGCTTATCAAATAATAGGGAGCACCCAACGCACATAATGTCATTAGAATTATGGATGCACAGAGTGCTCAGGTATGTGTGTTCTTCTCATTGTAAATGACATCCATTGCCTGCACTTTATGGAGTTCATCATTTCAAGTCTGGAATAAAATACACATCATTACAGGGAAATTCAGAAGCGCATTGCCTATCCATGCACTACAGACTGACGACATCACTAAAAATGCAGCCTATCCATGCAAGACATCAGCAACATCACTGAGAATACAACCTGTCCATTTACTAGAGACCGGTGACATAATAACCAAGAATGCAGCCTATCCATTAACTAGAGACTGGTGACATTACTGAAAATACAGCCTATCCATTCACTAGAGACAGGTGACATTACTGAAAATACAGCCTATCGATTCACTAGAGACCGGTGACATCTCTGAGAATGCAGCCTATCCATTCATTAGAGACTGGTGACATCACTGAGAATGTAGCCTATCCATTCATTAGAGACTGGTGACATCACTGAGAATGCAGCCTATCCATTCACTAGAGACAGGTGACATTACTGAAAATACAGCCTATCGATTCACTAGAGACCGGTGACATCTCTGAGAATGCAGCCTATCCATTCATTAGAGACTGGTGACATCACTGAGAATGTAGCCTATCCATTCATTAGAGACTGGTGACATCACTGAGAATGCAGCCTATCCATTCACTAGAGACTGGTGACATCACTGAGAATGCAGCCTATCCATTCACTATAGACCAGTGACATCACTGAGAATGCAGCCTATCCAATCACTAGAGACAGGTGCCATCACTGAGAATTCAGCCTATCCATTCAGTAGAGACCAGTGACATCACTGAAAATGCAGCCTATCCATTCACTAGAGACTGGTGACATCACTGAGAATGCAGCCTATCCATTCACTAGAGACCAGTGACATCACTGAAAATGCAGCCTATCCATTCACTAGAGACCGGTGACATCACTGAGAATGCAGCCTATCCATTCACTAGAGACCAGTGACATCACTGAGAATTCAGCGGGGGGGTTGTCTTAGCCTCATGCAAAGACCGACTTTCAGAAATACATTTTTGGGGTGGTCTGGCAATGGATTGGGGAGAAGGGCAGCTCTGTAAAAGTTAAGCGTTAGATTACTTTGCTGGGTCTTCTCTGAATAATTTAAGCACGGGTCCCCTTTGAATAATCCAGCCTTGTAGTTAGTCCATGCTGTAGAGAAGTTCATGCCATAGAGAAGATTATTATTCCTGACAGGTTTTGTAAATGACTTTTCGCAGAAGGATTTGTCTTTCTAGAGTTTCCCGAAGCAGCCGTAAGAAGATTTTGTAATTATCAGAAGATTTTGTAATAGCTCTTGCAGGAGCCAAATGTATAATCTTGTATCAGTTTGTACCTGCAGCTGTCAGCAAAAGGCGGTGAATCAACTCTTTTCTCCATGTGTCTCACATTCTTCGCAAGCTAATTCTCAAGAAACACCCAGAATATACCCAACGGCATTTGAACAACGCAGAGGATCAGCTGGGTGTTTTAACCCTCTGGGTACAGAAGATCCGGAACATTGGGGGGAGGTCTTTGCATAAAAAAAAAAAAGACAAAACAAAACGACAAAAAAAAAAGTTATGCATCCATTAAAGCCCAACTGACGTTTTCATTAGATACACTCCCTGTGCATCAGAACAAAAAGTGTGCAAGGCCTTGCAGTTTCTTTTATTTGGAAAGCAGCCACAGCCTGAGTTTTGAAATTTGCCCTTCTTAACCAGTATGCTGCAGAGAAGGATCCTTGCTTTTTTCATGGAAGCAGTGGTCTCTCTGTGGAGGTCTGACATGCTCCTTTCTGAGTCACAGCTTGAGTTGTCCAATCAGCAAGGGGGGGGGGGGTGTCATAGTTCTGTAGAGCAGAGGGACCACTGCTTCCCCTATAAAAAGCCTTCTCTGGAGCATTTTCACTCTGCAGCACAGTCCATGCGATGCTCGGATCTCCTATTAGAGAGCGTCGTCAATGTAGCTGCACTCAGTCTCCCTATTGTGAAGAGTTTTAGGCCTGTGAACCAGAACTTTACAAATTATTCTGATTATTATTATTACATAAATTCATAGAGCGCCAACTGCCTAGAGAAACCAGCCAAAAGCTGGCAAGGTCTCCTCTCTGCTCAGCAAGGGCCTGTAGGTAAAGAGGAGATTGCTATGTAGTATTTAAAGAGGAAGTAAACCCTGATGAGTTTACTTCCTCTTTCATTCCCTGCAAAGCATAATGGACTACTATGCATCGCATAGTAGTCCATTATGTGTCACTTACTTACTGACACAGGAGCCAGCGAAGTCACCGCTGTCCCCTGTAGTCTGGCGCATCCATCTTCTCGGTGGGGTCTCGCAGGTCCGCCGCTGTCATTCGGCGAAGCCGCGATGACGCATGCGCATGGGAGCCGACACGCGCGGCATCTTCGTCATTGTGCGCCACTGTCTACGGGCAAATATCTCCTAAACCGTATAGGTTTAGGAGATATTTCTTGGACCTACAGGTAAGCCTTAATCTAGGCTTACCTGTAGGTCAAAGTGTGTTGTAAGGGTTTACAACCACTTTAAGAAGCAGAAAATGGGATTTCTCTAAACCCACCAGCTCCACCCAATATTAGTCCACCCAAAAAAAAAAAAAAAGTCCTGTGGTAGAGAGACCTTAACCACTTCAGCTTCGGAAGATTGACCCCCTTCCTGACCAGAGCACTTTTTACAATTTGGCACTACATCGCTTTAACTGACAATTCCCCCACAAATAGAGCTTTCTTTTGGTGATATTTCATCACCTCTGCGGTTTTTATTTTTTGCGCTGTAAACAAAAAAAGAGCAACAATTTTGAGAAGAAAAAAACAATATTGTTTACTTTTTGCTATAATAAATATCCCCAAAAATGTTTTTTAAAAAAAATTTCCTTATCAGTTTAGGCCGATAAATATTCTTCTACATATTTTTGGTAAAAAAAAATAAAAAATGGCAACAAGCGTATATTGATTGGTTTACGCAAAAGTTATATCGTCTACAAACTATGGGGAAGATTTATGGCATTTTTTTTTACTAGTAATGGAGGTGATCAGCGATTTTTACCGCTACTGCGACGGACACTTTTGACACATATTTGGGTCCATTGACATTTATACAGCGATGAGTGCTATAAAAATGCACTGATTACTGTGTAAATGTCACTGGTAGGAAAGGGGTTAACACTAGGGGGTGATCAAGGATCAAGATGTTAAATGTGTGTTCCCTCAGCGTGTTCTAACAGTGAGGGGATTGGACTGACTGGGGGAGGAGACATATATAACGTTGTTCCTACTTAGTAGGAACAAACGACAGGTCTCCACTCCCCTGACTGAACAGGGATTTGTGCGTTTACACACACAAATCCCCGTGCTGGCTCTCGTGCCCGCCGGCCACGCACATTGGGTCCCCCATCAAGTAGCAGGCGTGCGTGCACTCTGGTGGCTCTTAAAGGGGACCCCGTACCCGTGCCATTGTGCCACAGTAAATATGCATGAGCCAGTTGGGAACCGATTAAAGCTGAGCTAAACTCTTTGATACTTGAATGGCCCAACATCCCCTGACGATACCGTCATCTTCTACTCCTTCTACTTCGGCCAGCATGGGATGATGTCACACCCATGTGCAGGAGTGCAGTCACCCCGCCACATGTGTGCTATACTGTAAAATGAGCTGCACTTGCCCAGCTCAGTGTACATTCCAAAGAAGACTGCGAGCTGGCAGGTAGGTATATTTTATTGCAGAAGAGACATTGCATTGTCTCTTCTGAGGTAGGAGGTAAACCCATCGATTTAACAGTTTCAAAAAACAGTTACATTCCCGGCATGCCAGGAAGGTTAACTGTCACATTGGTTGTGCTCTCAACCAAACTATCAAACCATCCAATGGCTGGTGTCATAACTGATCACATGTGCAGCATCATGGCAGTTGAAGATCAAACAGAGACCAAGATGGCAGCTTCCTTGGCTGAAAACGACAGGAGGGTTTATTTCCACTTTAAGGAACCTGCAGAGAAATACCAGCCTGGCATAACCAGAATACAGTTCCAAACCCCTAGCCCCCTCTGTTTCATGCTGTCCCAGTTAAGTCCCCAAGCATGGATCCATGCCCAAGAGTAGTCTTCCATCACTACAGAATAATCTGAGGCCACAACACGTTCCTTGTAAACAGTTGCTGAACTTTACTGTAGAGTACATGAGGTAAGGACAACCATACATCAGAATGATGGCACAAGCTTGAAACAAACATTCCTGATCAGGACAGAAAGAACAACAGAGATATGTGCCCATAAAGTCTTGCTGCATGCTTTCCTTCACTGCGGAAAGCCAGGACAACCCTTACCTCCCAGCAGAAAGTCTTTCTATGCACTCCCCCTAAAGGGCCCAGAACCTTTATAGTGGCTTGTGGATGGTGCCAAAAAAGAAGAAGTTTCCACATGCTAATGGCTTATAGACCCTCCCTGGCCACCTACCGGTATATATACTCCCCCAAATATGGGACACATATGGGAGGAACCTTTGCCTTAAAAAAGGCTTGCCCTTCCAATATTGCAGTATACATTCAGTGTTGGAAGAAGACAAGCCAGATGGCTAAAGAACATAATAAAGACATGTTCTTTTTTTAAATAAAAAAAAAAATTATAATGTATGTATTAATTATTAATTAATTATTAGAAGGCACTGATATTTACTGGACAGCATTCCCCGAGGAAGCCCCATCATAGGGTGAAACATGTTGGGAACTACACCATCGTGCTGTACTTTAAAGGACTGCACTTTATACGTCTTTCGTAATATATTTATGCTGTTTTTATGTATTATTAAAATGTATACCTTTCAATAATTTAAAAAAAAATGCATTTTTTTGCTTGCACATGATTGGATGATGGAAGTCTGACAGCATTCCCTAAGGAAGCCTCATTATAGGGCGAAACATATTGGGAACTACACCATCATGCTGTACTTTAAAGGACTGCACTTTATATGTCTTTCGTAATACATTTATGCTGTTTTTATGTATTATTAAAATTTATACTTTTCAATAATTAAAAAAAAAAATGCATTTTTTTGCTTGCACATGATTGGATGATGGAAGTCTGACAGCATTCCCTGAGGAAGCCTCATTATAGGGCGAAACATATTGGGAACTACACCATCATGCTGTACTTTAAAGGACTGCACTTTATATGTCTTTCGTAATACATTTATGCTGTTTTTATGTATTATTAAAATTTATACTTTTCAATAATTAAAAAAAAAAAAGAATTTTTTTGCTTGCACATGATTGGATGATGGAAGTCTGACAGCATTCCCTGAGGAAGCCTCATTATAGGGCGAAACATATTGGGAACTACACCATCGTGCTGTACTTTAAAGGACTGCACTTTATATGTCTTTCTTAATATATTTATGCTGTTTTTATGTATTATTAAAATGTATACTTTTCAATAATTAAAAAAATTAAAATAAAATAAATGCATTTATGCTTGCGCATGATTGGATGATGGAAGTCTGCAGAGCTTCTGCTCATTTACTAAGCTCTGGAACAACTGCACTTTGCAAAGTGCACAGTCTATTTGCCTTTAGTAAATCAACCCCTCCCTATATGTCTTATATTGCACCTTTGAGTAGCTGGCTTACACATAGAGCAGGGATATGCAATTAGCGGACCTCCAGCTGTTGCAGAACTACAAGTCCCATGAGGCATAGCAAGGCTCTTACAGCCACAAGCATGACACCCAGAGTCAGAGGCATGATGGGACTTGTAGTTTTGCAACAGCTGGAGGTCCGCTAATTGCATATCCCTGACATAGAGCAATGATTGCATTAAGGTAAAGGCTCCTATGGCCGGCGAGCGCCTTCTAGAAATTCTATCTTTTCCATGGGTGGCCTTCTTGCTTCTAGAACCCGGAAGCACATTTCAAAAACACATGTTTGCCTATAATCCTCAGCAAATTCCTCTTACTCCTTCCCCTTTACCAGGCAGGAGGTGACAATAAGAACGGGCTTGACTGCTTCTAATTAAATAAGCGTTCGCAGGAAGCGGCCTCGTTAATTCTATAACCACTCAAGCAGAAAGCGTTTTCTGGCGACACATTTAAGATTCCGGGATACGGTTGTTACAGATCCTCGAGTGTCATTCTATATTGGTTGTGTAGATGAGTCTCATCAATGTCTAGTGAGCAGGAATCTGGTGATAACACCTCACCGTTCTAATGACTTATTTCCTCCGTAACGGGAGAATGCCGCAGCACAACAATGCGGCGCACGCGGATCAGCTGTCTGTCTGAGGTCACTGCCAGGTTGCCTTTTGTCTTGTAGGATGGAATACGGATGAACAAGCCCGACTGAAACACTAATACATCAACTATTTACATTACCTGTGAGAAGGATACTAATCTAGATATACACGCGTTCCACCGAGTGCTCACTACATCTGCCTTACAGGGAATATAAACCCAAACAATGAACTTCTCCCATTTGCTCTCTTCTGGTCTGCTTGATTCACCATTGGTAGAGCAATGTTTGTGGACTACAAAACATCTCCAATATGGAGAAGATGGAGGTGTTCTGTAGTCTCCTCCAGTCCTGGGGTACCTTCTGATCCTCCATAGATGCAGTGCAGAGAGTGAATGTTGTCACTAGGATAGAAAATGTGTTACTGGCAGGATTACCAGATAGAACATCTTCCTGACCATGCTATATAGCCAAAAGACCACTACAGAGCGGCCGTCCAGTGCTGGGAGGGTGCCCATGGATGTCCCCCCAGAACCCTTACTACTGGCAACGCTCTGTGACCGATGTGTCCTTTGGAATCAGCTAATCACAGATCCGGGTAAAGGAATCACAGCGGCCCTTTACCATGTGATCAGCTGTGTCCAATGACAGCTGATCACAGGATGTAAACACATGCCGGTTATCGGCTTTTCTTTCCCCAGGCTGACGGCCTGAGGAGAAGAAGAAGAAAGCCGATAACAGGCTTGTGTTAAAGGGACATTGGCACTGATTATCAGTGTCCTGATTATTAGTGCAGTCCCACCAGTGCTGCCAATCAGTGCCCACCAGTGCTGCCTATCAGTGCTCATCAGTGCTGCCAATCAGTGCCCACCAGTGCTGCCAATCAGTGCCCAACAGTGCTGCCCACCAGTGATGCCAGTGTCCACCAGTGCTGCCAATCAGTGCCCATCAGTGTTGCCAATCAGTGTCCACCAGTACTGCCTACCAGTGCTGCCAATCAGTGCCAGCCAGTGCTGCCAATCAGTGATCACCAGTGCTGTCAATTACTGACCACCAATGCTGCCAATCGGTGCCCAGTGCTGCCAATCAGTGCCCACCAGTGCTGCCTATTAGTGCTGCCAATCAGTGCCCATCACTTCTGCCAATTACTGACCACCAGTGCTGCCAATCGGTGCCCAGTGCTGCCAATCAGTGCCCATCGGTGCTACATATCAGTGTTCATCAGTGCTGCCAATCAGTGCCCAGCAGTCCTGCCTACCAGTGCTGCTAATCAGTGCCCACCAGTGCTGCCAGTACCCATCAGTGCTGCAAATCAGTGCCCACCAGTGTTGCCAATCAGTGCCCACCAATCAGTGTCCATCAGTGCTGCCAATTGATGCCCATCAGTACCTCCTCATTAGTGTCACCTATCAATGCCCATAAGTGGCGCCCTCCCAGAAAACTAAGCCTGCACTGTGGCTGTCTTTCGGATATAGCACAGGCAGGATGTTGTTAAACATCTAGGGGGCTCAAAGGGTTAAATGTGTGCCTAACCAGTGTTTTTTGTGTTTACTAGGTGGTGACTTTACTAAGGGATGTGCTGGATTTTGTTCTCTGCTTTGTGGGGAAAGGAAATCCATGACTTGCCCGCTGACAGGGCAGAGCTTTTCCTCCACCCAGAAGTTTCCGAATCACCTACCTAGTACGTGATCTGGGGCAGGAGTGCCGCCTTATATGTAAATTATATGGCCGGCAAGCGCTTATAGACAAAATGCCAGCCAGTCACAGTTAAAGCAACAAAAAAAAAAATGTAAGCCAATACAAGAGCCTTGGAAGATCAGCTTCTATTGTTTTAGACATGCCCCCAAAACTACATCTCCCAAGAGCTCTTTTCCTATGCACAGTATGTGAGCAGCCTCCAAAGAGTCAAGGCAGCAGCAGCATAAATTATATGGCCGGCAAGCGCTTATAAACAAAATGCCCCCAAAACTACATCTCCCAAGAGCTCTTTTCCTATGCACAGTATGTGAGCGGCCTCCAAAGAGTCAAGGCAGCAGCATTGTTTTGCTGGGAAATAAATCAATGTAAGCATATGGAGAGGGACAGAGAGGGCCAGGGATAGATACATTTCTACATTTCAGCAGGCAAGTCTGTCAAAGCTGATTGTGATTTTGGTGCAGCAGAGGTACTTTATTGCCAGCCCAAACAGGAAGTTAGAAGCTCACCGGATTTATGCCATATCAACAGGTATTTTTTTTTGTCTTTTTTGTACAGCATTTTTAAATAGATAAAACAGGAGGAAATGTTCATGCATTGCAGAGATGACTAGTTCTTCTCAGCTTTTTTGGTTGAATAACAGGCAGTATAATTGAATCCACTTCCTCTGAGCACGGGTTGTGATGGGACCCGCCTCCAGCATATGACTCCTATCAGCATGCTAAATGTCAGATCCTTAAGCTGATTGGCTCCTTTTGTTGCTTCTTCCTGTCTCAACCTAAGCCCTGCTGTAGAGTGGACTGCAAGAGGTCGACACGTGTCATTTTACACAGTATTTACACTGCTTGCATCTAAAAAATATATTTACAAATGTATATATATAATATATATATATATATATATATATATATACTGTATATTTATATATATATATATATATATATATATATATGTGTGTGTGTGTGTGTGTGTGTGTGTGTGTGTGTGTGTATATATATATATATATATATATATATATATATATATATTTATATATATTTATTTTTATACATTTGTAAATATATTTTATAAAAAAATATACAGTATGGTATATATTTATGTATGTGTTTATATATATATATATATATATATATACACACATACACACATATATATACACACACACACATATATATATATATATATATATATATATATATATATCATGTTTTACGCAAAACACTTCCCCACAAAATAAATTACTTTTTCCCACGTTATCTTTCAGCCAGACAGGCTACATCTTTACTAAATAGTAGCCATTAAAGACACATTTAACATCCATTATTTAATTAGGCCATTACTAGAATTGGAAAATAAGTGGGAAAAACAGGAAATGGCTCTTGATGGAAGTTGCACTTCCTCTTGTGGAGAAATGACAGCAGATCCTCCTAACTCAACAACATAGCTCTTCACTGCCAACAGCTTGGCACAATGATATAACCTTAACGTGAAAATAAAGATTTCAGCTTCCTGTTCCTTAAGTTACCACAACACAATAATAACAAGTCTCAGAGAAGGAACGCATTATCTGTGATCTGATTTGTTAAATCAACATCCGTATTTGAGACTCCTGGGTACAATAAGTACTGAGAAATAAACACAACATAGTATCTGATTCTTTTTTTTATTTTTATTGAAGTATGATTACCTAAGGCCACGTACACACGGGCGGATTGTCTGTCCAACTTAGTCCGCTGAACCGTGTTTCAGCGGACAATCCGCTCGTGTGTGGGCTTCAGCGGACAATCTGACGAACAAAGTCTTACGGAATTTCCGTAAGACAGTCCGTTCAAACTTGGTTTTGTCCGTCCAAACTTGGTTTCAGCGGACAGTCCGCTCGTGTGTAGGCAAGTTGGACGGACTAAGTATGGCGCATGCTCAGAAAGGATTTACACGGCCGAAGGTTGCATTGCAGTGTATTGGACGTCGTTTTTCTAGTCCCGTCGTACGTGCTGTACACGTCATCGCGCACGCTTTCAGCGGACTGTCTGCTCATCGTGTGTGGTCAAGTCCGTTCATGCAAATTTTGAACGGACTGTCTGTCGGATTGTCTGACGAACATAGTTGGCCAGACAATCCGCCCGTGTGTACGCGGCCTAAGAGTACAGAAGGGTTCTTATAAAAAGGTAAAAATATTAGGCCATACGACTAGACAAGATCCACTAAGGCAATGAAGATTTGAGTGTCTATAGCAGGCTTTCTCAACCTTTTCAACACAGAGGAACCCTTAAATTAACTTTTCAGTCTCAGGGAACCCCTGATAAAAATTGCTATATCTACAACTCGTGATAAATTAGTGTGATGGTCAGTGGGAAGAATGCTGCTTACACTTGTGGTCATTGGGAAGAGTTACCACCTTAAATATAGCTACCTAATAATTACCTCCTTACAGATAGCTAAAAAGATCAATGGTGTCAGTGGGAACTTATCGAAAAGGCAGAAATTGCTCATTGCTCAAGGAACCCCTAGCAACCTCTGAAGGAACCCTAGTTGAGAAATCCTGGTCTATAGCATGGGTTTTTAACCATTTTAGGAGTACAGACCCCCAAATAGATTGACCAATATGCCCCCATACTCCTTTCTCTAGACCGGTGATTCTCAACCAGGGTTCCTCCAGAGGTTGCTAGGGGTTCCTTCAGCATTGGGCAATTTCTGCCTCTCAGATATGTTCCCACTGACACTATTGATCTTTTTAGCTATCTGTAAGGAGGTAATTCTTCCCAATGACCACAAGTGTAAGGACCATTCTTCCCACTGGCCATCACACTAATGTATAATGAGGTCTAGATTTCTAATTTTTAGCAGGGGTTCTCCGAGACCGGAGAACTATTTCAAGGGTTCCTCTGTGTTAAAAAGGTTGAGGAAGGCTGCTCTAGACTGTCTAAATTGTCATCATCACCAACCATTAGATACCAGCATGACTTCAAACTATGTCTGCAGCTTAGTCTTTACTTTAGGTGTGGATAGCTAGAAACAGAACAGCTTAAAGATGAATGGCAATTTTTATATAGTGTGGTGTTGGGGTGATTATACTTATGTGGTAGGCGCTTTTTCCCAATGAGTTGCGCCAGTCCAAATGGTATTTTAGGGCATGGCAACCCATGCAGGGGTTCTTCCACATCAACACCGCTGCTCTTCTTACCAGGGCCTTTTGGGGGTCCTCCTGACACCCCCAATAGGAGCCCATCTGACGATTGGGACAAGACCTCCTGGCTGGGGCAATGCTGACCCCTGATTGAGACCTCCTGTATCTTGACTCCTGGCTGGAGCTCCTAAGATCCCTGGATGAGACCTGTTTCCAATATGGGAGCTGTCTCCAAAACTGGGAGCCCTAAACTACTGTATTCTCAAGCTTGAGTATATAACGGCTTTGCACACCTGTGTACTCACTCAGGCTGCAGGCACCCAGTGAAATCTGGACACTGGATTTAAGTTTCCGTCCCACCCAAGACCCTTTGGAACCTTCAAGCTCTGGGACTACAGAATGCAAAGAAAAACCAAAAACACAGCTTTCTCTGCTCAGAAACGATAGTCTGGAACTTCGCAATAAGCCTTAATGCGAGTCCTTTCTAATTTTCTCATACATTTCCACAGTGGCAGGGCCTCGCACTGTCACAATACTTCCATTAGTCCAGCTTGGACCAATGTAAGTATGTATGTGCCATGCTTGGTCGATCCCCGTAAAAGCTAGTAATCACTGTAGTAGACACTAGCAACCACTAGTAGAGATTTTGCTACCTATCCGTGTCCCGTACCAAGTGGCTGCCTTGCTGCATAGTGTACACGCTCAGCTCGGGCATCATTCAGGGAACGTTTTGCATCTCAATGAATGCAAAGTGTTCTCTGATTGGACAAGGTTTAGATACTGCCTCTCTACCTTGTCCATTCAGGAATTTGGTGTACACATAGTTGAATTATATCCTATGTGGCTATTGAGGAATATAATACGATAATATTTTTTATTCCTAGAATTGAGCTTTAAACCCAACTTTATTTTCCTTACTATTTTTGGATACTTACCTTTTTACAGGCATTTTTCCTTAGTTCAAATGAGACCACAGGTTTTCTACTCCTCTTGCTTTGATGGTGGGAGGTCCCTAATGTCCTCACATGTCCTTAAAGAGGGAGTCCGCCGGGACTCCGCGTTTTTTTTTTTTTTTTATAAAAAACCAGCAGCTACAAATACTGCAGCTGCTGACTTTTAAAATAGTGACACTTACCCGCCCAGCGCGCCCGCGATGTCGTCACCCGAAGCCGATCTCTCGATCGTCTCTCGGGTGCTGCCGCCGCCATCTTGGGTATGGGAATCAGGAAGTGGAGCCTTTCGGCTTCATTTCCCGGTTCCCTACTGCGCATGCGCGAGTCGCGCTGCGCAATAAGGATGGACCCGCTGCCTCTGGGATCTTTGTGTTTCCCAGCAGGCAGCGGGGGACTTTCGGAAAGGGGCGTAATCTACGCCCCTTTCCGCAGAGAGCCATCCCGGAAGTGGGTGCAGATACCTGTACTGTACAGGTACCTGCACCACCCTCCCCCCTGAAAGGTGGCAATTGTGGCGCCGGAGGGGGGGAGGAATCCAATGAGCGGAAGGTCCACTTTAGGGTGGACCTCCGCTTTAATGACGTGCGAGCGATGTTCCTTGCTGTAGCATTGTGAGCCCCGGGCTAAGTAATGACTTACCCCTAGGAGGTGGGTCCATGACACCCTGGACTTACAGGAAGTGAAAGAAGGATGCCCTGTGTCAATCAACACAGAGGAGTGTCAATTCTGTAGGGGAAAGCATAGGATAGAAGGTATTGCAGGCAAAAGATGCCTTTCCTATTTTAGGAAGCACTGGGAAATTCCTTTTATATATAATTTTTTTAACTATCGTGGAGTTGGACTTTAAATGAGGCAGTCCGTCATAATGATGGGTCAATAGGAATGTATGAGGAAAGGCAGAAGTGAGCAGGCAAGCCACAGCACCAAAAAAGAATGTTGAAGCTTTTAAGGGCAGACTTGGGGGTTAGGTGTTCCTCCAGGTTCTGGTTCCTCAACCTGTCAGCCCGGTTTTCTTGGAACTCTGAGTACTTTAAGTAGTTTGAACATCATAAAAGTCCATAAAATCATTAAATAACAAAGTGCAGCTTGTGAATGGAGCTGTCTGTTTCAGTATCCCTTCAGTACTGATCAATCCCGGGGGCCAAACATCTCATTTATAAGTCACCGCTAAGTCCCAAAAGGGACCGGAATTACATATAGCCCCTGGAAACAAACAAGTTGTCTATCTCTTCCGCACATGACAAACGTCCCTCATAAACACATGATGAGGACACAGTGGCCCGCTTATTACTGCTCCCCATGTGACCCTCGTCTGCTTTCTACCCTGCGGGTGATCTATACTCTATAGAATAAATTAGGACATAGAATACATACAACACCAGCCCTCCTCTATGTTCTGAAAATATCTCTAAACACAACGCTCATCATTTATATAGAGCAGATTACGTAAGAGAGGTTTTCACAGCATTCATGGATAAACATGTCAAGGTCTCTTTCATAAGGCTACGAAAACAAGAGATTTAAAGCAAAACCACTTACAAAAAGGGAAAACAATATAGGACTACTAACTAAATAGTACAGTTCTTATCTCCAAAATAGTTTTCGATGGTGCAGGGAGCCCCCCACAAACATTCTACACAGGAAGTAGCTATGTTCATATACATGCCAGCCACCCAAATTATCCAACCATCCAATCATGGTGCCCATATTAGCCATTTAGGTTCTCGTAATGGAAAATGTCATGGTGGAGACAGAAGGTAATGGAGGTGAGATCTTTGTGTAGAGCAGCCTTTCTCAACCTTTTCAACACAGAGGAACCCTTGAAATAGTCCTCTAGTCTTGAGGAACCCCTGAAATAGTTCTCCGGTCTCGGGGAACGCCTGCTAAAAATTTGAAATCTACAACTCATGATACTTTAGTGTGATGGTCAGTGGGAAGAATGGTCCTTACACTTGTGGTCATTGGGAAGAATTACCTCCTTACAGATAGCTAAAAAGATCAATGATGTCGGTGGGAACTTATCTGAAAGGCAGAAATTGCCCAATGCTGAAGGAACCCTTAGCAACCTTTGGAGGAACCCTGGGATTCCACGGAACCCTGGTTGAGAATCACTGGTGTAGTGAGTACCCTGGATTGTGGACTTACTGAGTATTGAAGGTAGTTATTGAGGTAATAAAGGAATTTCCACATACCAGAAACATCCCGAAATTGGAGAATAGCCTTAAGGCTCCATTCACACTTGTACGACTTAGGAGTGCCACTTTGATACAAATTTGGATGGACGCAACTTGGATACGACTTTTCTTTGACCAGTGATAATGGACATCTGTTGCATTGTATGACATTCAGGTACGACTTCCATGCTACTTCTGAGGGTTAACATTGAAGTCTATGGCCCTCAAGTTGCATGAAAGTCAGACCAAAAAGCGTGAACTAGTTTAACCACTTGCCGACCACCGCATGCCTAGATACGTCGGCACAATAGCAGCGGTGGGCAAATGGGCATACCTGTGTGTCCCCTTTAAGAGCCGGGGCTAACAGGCGTGCGCGAGCCTACCGCGTACAGCGTGACCGGCGGACTCGATGTCCACCGGTCTCCCGGCGATAATGTCACGGAGCCGCAGAACAGGGAAGTGCCCATGAAACAAGGCATTTCCCCGTTCTGCCTTGTGTCATGACAGAGATCACCGCTCATTGTCATCGAGTGCAGTGATCCCCTGCACAGTTACAATCACTCCCTAGGACACACTTAACCTCTTCGTCAGCCCTTCACTGCCAGTGTCATTTACACAGTAATCAGTGCATATTTATAGCACTGATCGCTGTATAAATGACAATGGTCCCAAAATAGTGTCAAAAGTGTCCGATGTGTCCGCCATAATGTCGCAGTCCCCATAAAAATCGCTGATCATTTACTAATGATCAGCGATTTACTAATAAATCGCTGATCATTACTAATAAAAGAAAATTATTAATAAAAATGCCATAAAACTATTCCCTATTTTGTAAACGCTATAACTTTTGCGCAAACCAATCAATAAACATTTATTGTGATTTTTTTTACCAAAAATATGTAGAAGAATACGTATCGGCCTAAACTGAGGAAAAAGTGTTTTTTTATATATATTTTTTTGGGATATTTATAAAAGTAAAAAATATTGCATTTTTTCAAAATTGTAGCTGTTTTTTTGTTTATAGCGCAAAAAGAAAACAAAAAACCATAGGGGACCACCAAATACCACCAAAAGAAAGCTCTATTTGTGGGAAAAAAGGATGTCAATTTTGTTTGGGAGCCACGTCGCACGACCGCGCAATTGTCAGTTAAAGTGACGCAGTGCCAAATCGCAAAAAGTGCTCTGGTCTTTGGCCAGCCAAATGGTCTGGGGCTTGAGTGGTTAAAAAGCAGTCACAGCATCACGGGGAATCCGTGGTCTCTTTGTAGAGCCAGACCTCTGCAATCAGCAGGGAGCTTTGCTGATCGTAGAGCTGTAGGCCTGACTCAGCAGGGGCATATCAGATCTCTGCAGTTAGACCACTGCTTCTCCAAGGGTCAGAGCAAGGATTCCACTTTACAGCATGCTGGCATGGGACAGACTTTTCTACTCAGGCTGTGGCTACCTTGGAAAGAAAGTGAGCTGTAAGAATTTTCACACCTTTTTTTTTTGCAGAACCTGGAATGTAGGAATGCATTTCCTGTAGCTGATTTAAACAGAAGTTTCAACTGGGCATTATGCTAAATTATAGCACTATGAGGTTATATGTAGTCAATATAAGGTTATATGTAGGCCTTATAAAGCCATAAGCCAACAATAAAAGGCTGTAATTATACAGATACAAGGGGCTGTGTTCCAGGCTAAACATATATTATCTAAATCCATTCTTCATGAATATTCTTCTTGGATCTAGGAATACTTTGTGAGTTTCTTCCATATCTGTCCAATAATCCAGTGTGAGACTTTCCCTTCCTGTAATAAAGACCAGTCACTGCTGTTGTCTCTCCTTGTGCAGGATGACTGGTCTGGACTCCGCCCCTCCTGTAGTTTTCTGCAGGCAGCCTGTAGTGGATGGAGCCTCCTGGGCCCCTCCCACACTCTGCTCTCTGCACAGGTTATGTGCAGCACAGTGATGGTGCCACGGCTAATTTTACAAAGAAATAACTGGGTTTGCAAGGGCATTTGGTGCACACAGTCTACAGGATAGGAAGTGACGATAAATCTCCCTAGTGAGACACAAATTGTGAAAAAAGCAAACCTGACAGCAGTTTTAATCCTTCTCTACTCTTTTCAGAAGCCAAAAAAGAAAAGAAAAAAAGATTTTGGCTTAGGTATACTTTAAGAAGCTTTTTCTTTTAAAATGAGACTGCTGACAGTAATTAGGCTGTAGGTACATAATGTCTGTGTCTTGACAGAATGTTTTTTTTTTTTTAAATGGGATGATGACATCTGGGGGACGATTCTTTATAATCTGGATACCAAATACTCAAACAGCCATCTCCATTCCTCCCTAAACCTCCTGCTCTCTAGCTCCCTTGCCAACTCCTCCCATGCTGATCTCCAGGACTTCTCCAGAGCCTCTCCCATCCTCTGGAACTCCCTACCTCAATCTGTTAAACTATCTCCTACTCTGTCTACCTTTAGTCAATCCCTGAAAACTCATCTCTTCAGGGACGTCTATCCCACCTCCACCAAACTCCTGAACTTTTAATTACAAGTACAATGGATACATATCGTTAAAGCTCTTCCGAGCCCTAGAAGTTGGATGGGGCCTGAGCTAAGACCCCACCCAAAAAACCCTCTCTGTTCACAACTCTCTACACCGATCAGCCATAGGATTATGACTATTGACACGTAAAGTGAATAACATTGATTATCTTGTTACAATGACATCTGAAAGTGGGTGGGATATATCACGGCAGCAAGTGAACATGTTGTCCCTGATGCTGAAGTGTTCCTGAAGCAGAAATACGGGAAAGTGTAAGGATTTGAATAACTTTGACAAGGGCCATATTGTAATGGCTGGACGACTTGGTCAGAACAACTCCACAACTGCAGCTCTTGTGGGATGCTCCAGGTCTGCAATGGTCAGGACTGAACAAAAATGGTCCAAGGAAGAAACACTGGTGAACCAGCGGAAGGATCATGGGTGGCCTAGGCGTGCTGATGCATGTGGGGAGCAAAGGCTGGACCGTGTAGGATTACTGTAGAAAGGTGTCAGAACACACAGGGAATCACAGTTTGTTGTGTAAGGGGCTGTGTAGCTGCGGACCGAACAAGGTGCCCATGCTGACCCTTGTCCACAGCCAAGAGCAACGGAAGAAGGTGGCCTGGCCTAATGAATTCAAGAATGGTTTGAGGAACATGACAACCAGTTTGAGGTGTTGACTTTTTAAAACTCTCCAGATCTTAATCCAATTGAGCATCTGTGGGATTTGCTGGAAAAAGAAGCCCCATTCATGGAGGCCCCACCTCACAACTTACAGGACTTAAAAGATCTGCTACTTCCAGATACCACATCATACCTTCGGAGGTCTAGTGGAGTCCATGCCTCGATGGGTTATAGTGGGTGGTCATGTTATGGCTGATCGTCGTACATCTCTCACACTACACACCGATTGCATTGCACAGAGCAAGGTTTACTCCTTGGCCATCATGTCAGAATACAATTGGAAACCGAATTGAATTCTGAGGCTTTCTAGACTTCTTCTTGCAGTACCAAAGCACAAGACACCAAAATTGTTCCCATTGTAACTGAAATTCATTTTTTTTACTGGTTTGTCTCACACCATTAGAGATTGGCCTTGTAGACGGAGTTCCTGCTGTTTTATCTAACTGGTGAAAGAAGTAAGTGCTTAGATGGGCTACGTTTGAGGTGGGTGATAACAGCATGGTAATGTTCCCTAGTTTTTCAAATAGCAGTCAAAAGGCAGGGCACTGGTACTCAGTTTACGAACTTAAAGAGGAAGTAAACCCTGATGGGTTTACTTCCTCTTTGATTCCCTGCAAAGGCAAAGCATAATGGCCTACTATGCATCGCATAGTAGTCCATTATGCGTCACTTACCTGACACAGGAGACAGCAAAGTCACTGCTGTCCCCTGTAGTCCGGAGCCTCCATCTTTTTGGTGGGTCTCGCTGCTCCGGCGCTGTCATTCGTTGGAGCCACGATGACGTGACTCCCACACATGCGCACGGGAGCCGCCACTCGTGGCATATCGCCGTTAACTGCGGCGCTGTCTACGGCGCATGCGCCGTAGACAGTGGTGCCTGTCTTTCGGCAAATATCTCCTAAACCGTGTAGGTTTAGGAGATATTTCTTGGACCTACAGGTAAGCCTTAATCTAGGCTTACCTGTAGGTCAAAGTGGTTTGTAAGGGTTTACAACCACTTTAAATTGTTGTATCAAACCCTTATGTAGCCTCAAAGCATAAATGCTGCATTGGGGTTGATTTACTAAAACCAGAGAGTGCAGAATCTGGTGCAGTTTTGCATGGAAACCAATCAGTCTCCATTTTTAGTTTTTTTTGTCAAAGCTTAATTGAACAAGCTGAAGTTAGAAGCTGATTGGCCACCATGCACAGCTGCACCAGATTATGCACTCTAATTTTTGTAAATGAAACCCATTGTCTTCTGCATATGTATCACAACTGTGTTAGCCTGGAGTGGCCCTTTAACAATGAGAAGCAGAAGCAGGGCAATTATTCCTTTCAACGCCCCCCCCCCCCCCCCCCCTCCCTCCTTCCACTCAGGATGAATACAGATCAACTTTGACTTTGAAGTTCCCTAGAGCCAGAGTGGAAGTCTGACTGCTAGGTGAACTCACCCCTCCTTCCCTGGTCCTGCAAGGCAAGTGTAATCCAGAGAGCAGACATGAGAAAGAGCAGAGAGGAGGGGAGGTCTGGGGGCCTCCAACTATGTAAACCTGGCAGAAAATGGTTTATATGAATATCAGCTGTTCTGGGCTGTGGGCCAAAAGTCGATTAAGGCCATCTGAAAGGAACTTGTCAGGATAGCCTGCGTGATTCACAGTGTTCAGATTAAGAATTACATGGGGGCCACGTGGTGCAGGCCCCTGACGTCAAGGGCTGCTCATGCTCCATCTTGGTAGCAGAACAGCTCAGGGCCTGATTCTCAAAGCTGAAACAAGTGTTTGCATGGTCATCAGTCACTCCCGCCTTATGATTGTTAGTTAACTTTCATTTTATCTCATGACTTCAGGAATATCCGCCAGTGTCCACGGTGTACCATTGTTAAAGGGTGCGTTCAACTTTTAACAAAAATGAAAAGTGACCTAACTTCAAATATCCTGGCCACCCTTGAGGACCCTACTGCACACAGTGCCATGGTGCCCTGTGCTGACATTGTAGCACAATGCATAGTCCTGAAGTGAGTATCCATCACAATACTCGCAATGGCAAGCACTCACCGGTCAACAACCATTTAGCTGTGCTGACCAATGACAAGCATGCCTTACTGGAAGAAGAAGCCTCAGATGCACTTTCCATTGGTCAGTGTGGTCACGTGGCTGCAATAAACAATGTGCACCTGTCAATATAGGCATTATAAAGAATACTTGCGCCAAGGCTGTGTGATGCAGTGTAGGAACCTCTACACTGGCAGCACAGGACAGCACAGCCATTATGTGAATCAGGGTCCAGAGCAGTAGCGACTGGTGTTTTTTTTTTGGGTGTGGTGGCAAACAACCCCCCTGGGCCGCCGGTGGAGCTGCAATACCCCCACGGCACTAACACAGCCCCTACTACCACCCACTGTCCTTACCTTGGATGTGGGCGGTGAGAGCGTGGCAGGCTCGAAGAAAGCTGCTCCGGCGACCGGTGTTCTCTACTGGAGCAGCTTCCACTGCGTCTCCTCTCTCTTCCTCCCAGCAAATAGAATCGCCTGACATTTTGGCCAATTGGGATACAGGTTTCATACCTGCTTCCCGATTGGCCGGGAGGAGGATCAGTGTTGCAACAGCGAATTTCATTTGCTGTTGCCACACACCTGGGTGGGCTCCAGATGCAATGCTCTGCGTCCCGAGTCCACCATATTTTGAAGCCTATTAGAGCCTCTGGCTCTAATCAGATTCTTCTTAAAAAAAACCTGTCCGCTCTAATTCATATGCCCGGTGACCCGAAAAGGGCCAGACACATGAATAGGGGGCGACCATGGATAAATTCATTCAATCTCTCCACTGCATATAGGGGATGGAGAAGATGGGGGGGGGGTGCCCCTAATGGACGGGCCTTCCCTGGTCCAGAGGGGTGGCAGGATATTTGGGTTTAGTTCTCCTTTTTCTCATTTTTTCATGAAAAGGTGAACTTACCCTTTAAAACAGATCTGTCACTTACACAGAAGTGGAAGCCATTTTGCCTGTCAAACTACTTTAAGGAACTACTGGTATCACAAAGCATAGATCCCCAAAAAAGAATAGCTGTGTGCAAAGGGAACCTTAGCATGGGTGGAAAGATTTTTCTGCTGCTCTGGTTCCTCTCTCTCCCTTAATCAACATAATAAATTTTTTAATGAACACCTTTCTGTTTTCATTACATACCGTATTTTAGACCCAGTGACATTATCACTAAGGTAGGTCATAGATGATGCAATTTTATTTCATGCAACCACGGGTTGCAGAAAAGAAAATTGCTAGATACCCCGATCAACACTGTCAGTGTTGATGGGGGAATCCCTCCCGCGGGGCGCCCACCCGGCGGAGGCGCGGTGAGCTGTCCCTGTTGCAAGAGCACAGTGATTACTGCTAGTGGCTATAGAAATCTGACATGCTGGTTGTACCCAAGTCTATCCATCGATCAACTTGGGTACAATCATCCTGCCCATACATGGACAGAATTTAAACCCCCTATGTGCTTCCCTAAGCAAGGCAGGCAGATCATGGCTGGCAAAAGGGGTCTGCAGTGTGCTGAAACATCCTCAGCACCCCTCTAAGGAGCTCTCAGCCCTGATGGCGGATGTCAGTCTGGTTAAGTGGATATTCTCAGAAAGGCTACAATTGCATACAGACCAGTCTGGCAAAGCTCACGTGTGTTGCTGAGCCTCTCTAATCGAAATCCCACAAATGAAAGGGGATGGGGTGTGGCAGGGACAATAGGGCTGAGGAGGAAAGTGAGATGATGCTGGATGTCCTCCAGCCAATAAATGAATGGGACTCAGGAGCGCACTGCAGAGCTTAATAGCTGTACAGTATGTTGTTAAGCCAGCCATACATGGATCGAAATGCAACCGGTTCAGCAGGGACCATCCAAATTTTGATCTATGCATGGGGACAGTGCTTGTACAGAAGTCGATCCACCGATCAACTTTCCTACCACCAGCCTGTCAAATAAATGCCATTCAATCACTGCTGCTGCCTATAGTTGTCCTGTAGAAAAAATGAGGCCCTAAAGCCAAACGTAGCGCTAAAAAATGTGTAAAAGGCAATATAACATGTGAAATAAATCATAAACAGCTGCTAGCATTTAAAGTCTAATACGAAAAACTTCAAATAGGTAGGTATACAAGGTAAGTGCAGCACTAATACACTCAGTAATCAATAAAGCAAGTGATATAAAAAATAGGTGAAGTCCCAAAATGTAATTAACCACTTACTTACTGGGCACTTAAACCCCCCTCAGTCCCAGACCAATTTTCAGCTTTCAGCGCTGATGCACTTTGAATGACAATTGCGCGGGCATACAACACTGTACCCAAATGAAATTTTTATCATTTTTTTCCCACAAATAGAGCTTTCTTTTGGTGGTATTTAATTACAGCTCGGAGTTTTATTTTTTGCTAAACAAACAAAAAAAGATGCAAAAAATAAAATAAAAAATCATGTTTAATAGTTTGTTATAAAATTTTGCAAACAGGTCATTTTTCTCCTTCATTGAAGTGCGCTGATGAGGCGGCACCGATAGGCTGCACTGGTGGGCACTGATAGGCTGCACTGGTGGGCACTGATGGGCTACATTGGTGGGCACTGATAGGCTGCACTGGTGGGCACTGATAGGCATAGTTAAGGCGGCACTAATAGGCACAGATAAGGCGGCACCGATGGGCACAGATAAGGCGGCACTGATGGGCAAAGATGGGCACAGATAAGATGGCACGGATGGGTGGCACAGATGGGTGGCACGGATGGGTGGCACGGATGGGCACTGATAGGTACCACTGATAGATGGGACTGATAGGTGGCTCTGAAAGGTGGCACTGCTGGGCACTGATGGGCGGCACTGCTGGGCACTGCTGGGCACTGGTAGATGACACTGATGGGCACGGATATGAGGCACTGGGGTGCATCACCTTTGTTGAGGCAGATTGTGGGCACTGCGGGCACTGCTGGGTGGCACTGTGGGCACTGCTGGGTGGCACTGACGGGGGGCACTTATTTTTTATTAATGTGGCACTGGCAGGGGGCAGGTGGGCACTGGCAGGGCTGGCCGTGATCGGGACTGATGTCCCGATCACGGCCGCCAGTGATCGGCTTTTTTTTTCTCCTCGCGCTGACAGCGCGAGGAGGAATAATAGCCGATTACCGGCTCCGTTATATCACATGATCAGCTGTCATTGGCTGACAGCTGATCACGTGATAAGGGGTCGGGATCGACCCCTTGCACGGATCGGTGATCAGGCAAGTCTCATAGACTCGCCGATCACAGAGCGCGCCGCGCGCGCCCCTCAGGGGGCGCACAGGCCGCTCGTGCACGGGACGACATCAGTAGACGTAGTCCCGGCAAAGGAGATCCGCGCTGTAGCCATCATTCGGCTATAGCGCGGGTCTCAAGTGGTTAAAGAAAAACAAATAGATTTGCACTTACAAAGTTTGGGCAGGGTCACTGGTTCAAATCCCAACCACGACACTACCTGCCTGGAGTTTGCATGTTCTCCCTGTGCCTACGTGGGTTTCCTCCCACAATCCAAAGACATGCAGGTAGGTTAATTGGCTTCTGTATATGAATGGGGACCTTGGATTGTGGGCTCCTAGAGGGTAGGGAACGATGTGAGTGTGCAATGTACAGGGAAAATTGTAGACACTCACTCAGGTTGAACTGGATGGACTGGTGTCTTTATTCTAGAAACTATGAAACAAAGTAGAAGCTGTTTGAAAGCAGTACAATGTTTGTAGGTAAAAAACAGGACCATAGCATCTCCAAAAAACTTCTGCTCACTTCCTCTGTAATTCGCCCATCCACTTCCTGAGAGTAAAAGCATGATGATGTCACCATCGTAGGCTTCTCCCTACATGTTTCGTCACTGGCGGACATCAACTGTGGAATGGCCAGTTCCTGTTCCAACTGTATAGTAATTTTGCTGTTCCCCTCTACACTGTAAAGCGAAGCGCAAACTGTTGGCGCTATATAAATTGTGTATTATAATAATAATAGTAATAATAATATAGCTGGTGGCACTGATCAACTTATTCAGACATTGGGGAAGTCACACTGCCATCAAAACACAATAGCGCAACAAGAGTTATTCCCCCATCCACCTTGAATGTGTACATGGGCAATTGGGTCAGGTTTTTATTCATGCAAGCCCGCTAGTTGGGCGGAAAAAAAACTGAATAATCTATGGGCTGCTTTAAGCCGCAGGAACTGACTACAGCAATTGTATGGACTTTGTTTAAATGTGCAATATACAGTAAATGGCCATTTCCTGTTCTAATATTCCACCTGCTGTTCGCGACAGACCAAGGCAAAAGGAGAGGCCAGCTGAAGGTAGGGTTTATAGAGTGGTGCAGGGGGTAGGCTGGCATCATGGTGCATTAGTAACCCTTCTTCTCCCCATGGTCTCCAAGGACGATACAGATATGATGAAAAGCGCAGGGGGATGAGTATAGCCTAACAAAAGTGAAATTAAATAATGAGCTCATAGACTTAGATATGATGTCCTGTGACAGCCAGGATAGGCAAGGCTATGCTGCTGCAGATCACAGATGGTGCACCAAATCCACAATAAAGCCTCTCCGTCAGCA
The DNA here is from genome assembly GCF_037356315.1 of Lithobates pipiens. Classification (NCBI taxonomy): domain Eukaryota; kingdom Metazoa; phylum Chordata; class Amphibia; order Anura; family Ranidae; genus Lithobates; species Lithobates pipiens. The sequence goes on along the minus strand of NW_027507764.1, from coordinate 559,236,030 downwards.
AGTGAGGAGGTCTACAACTAAAGTACAACCAGCAAATCCTAACATAAACAGCAAAACACCAATCCACCTACCTAATGTCCTCACTTCTACCTATGATTGGGCATGTTGCACCAATAATTGGAGTACTGCATCCCGGGATTTCTCACATCTAAGTATCAGCACGGGACTAAGCCTAGAGTTACTTTGATATCCTGAAACCTGTTCTTATATCCTTGTGTGCCCTGTTTGCTGAAACCTGTTTCTGCATGCCTTAATATCTGGCAGTTCAGTTCCTAATAAATAGACCAACCTTCTCAACCCTTTTCACCTGGAGGAACCCTTGAAATATTTTTTTAGTAGGGAACCCCTGCCAAAATCAATTCATTGGGAAACAATGGGAAGAATGCCTCCGGTAATGGCAGTCAGTGAAAAGAAAGTCCCTTGCAGTGGTGGCCACAAAGCCATCCTTACCAATAGATAAAAATATCAATGGTATCATGGGGTTGGCTCTGCCATTTAGCTGACTGACTGTTGATGGGGAAATTGAGTGATTTTCTTTCCTGGTTGCAGGAAAGAAAGTCGCATCATCTATGGCACCAGTGGCAGTGCGTCCATAAGGGTGCACGGGTGCCGCCCCCTCTCTACAGAAACCCCCTCTATGACCAATAGATAGATTCATAGCATGAATCTATCTATGGCCACCGCTGCCACTGCCTACTCAGGTGCACGGCCCCTTTTTGGGCGCCTGAATTACAGCAGCAGGGGGTGTTTTTGAAGCACCTGATTAGAGCCATAGGCTGTAATAGGCATAAAAAAAGGTGACCTACGAGCGCCATGCTTGGCGCTCGCAGGTCACCCAGGTGTGTTAGAACAGTGAATGTATCTTTGCTTAACTAACACTGAACCACCTCTCCGCCAATCAGGTGCTTGGGTCTGTTACTAGTGGCTGTGTTTGATGGGCACAGTGGCTGCATTTGATGAGCACTGTGACTGCGTTCGATGGGCACAGTGGCTGCGTTTGATGAGCACAGTGGCGGCATTTGATGGGCACAGTGGCGGCATTTGATGGGCACAGTGGCGGCATTTGATGGGCACAGTGGTGGCATCTGATGGGCACAGTGGCTGCAATTGGTGTTTTTTTTTTAAGTATTTTTCAGTTTATTTGCTCCCCCAAAAATTTTGAGCACCAGCCGCCACTGTATGGCACACATGGACCATGGGCTGAATCCAGCCACTAGGCCATTTCATGTGGCCTTTGCACAGCTGCTACACCCCCCTTCCCCCCTGGGCAGCTGCCAAGAGGCTTTCTCTGCTCTGCTTTATCACCTTGGCAGTCGGTAGCAGAGAGGAGAACAGAACTCCTCCTACAGATTCTGCACCTCTATGTGCAGTGGCAACAACTCCTTGTCTCTGCATCCTCTAGTACCATCGTTTAGCAGACTCCAGCAACTCACACCAGCCCTTCTCCAGACTTTGCACCTTCTGCTTCCCAGCTCCACCCCGAACTTCAGCAGCACAAGGTAAGGGGAGGGTGCACTGTGATGTAAGGGAGAATGGGGGACTTTTGACTTCTGTAGGAGGGTGGGAGGCTCTTGACATCTGATGTAAGCGTTGGGTGGGGTTGCTCTGGACATCTAGTCTTACAGATACAACTGGCCCTTTCAGGGCTACCATAATGCTGAAGTAGCCTGTGATGAAATGGAGTTTGACACCCCTGATCTATGGCCTGCCTCACACTGAATGCATTATGTGGAAGAGTTTCCTCACATTCACTGTCATTTCATCGTAGTTGGCCATACTCAACTGGACTTGTTCTGTAACATTGAAGAGGACTGACTCAAGCAGCTTCCCCATTTCAAATTAATGTCAGGAACATACCTCAGCATTTATACCCACCCACATCATTCGGTCACCTAATCCAGTGACCATGGTTTCAACATGTCAAGGCAGATGTTGATTGTCCAAAAAGTTGACCAAAAGTTTGGAAGTTTGTGAAACCACCCCCGTTCTACGTCCATATTCCAAAGACTCCAACGCACACATTCCTGCAGAACTGGCTGTGTATGTAAGTGGGTGCTGCAGTGACCGCTGGATGGAACCGTGTATAATCAGAGCAAGATAATGTCACCAGCACATCATTGATCTCCAGAATGGGTCCAAAACTTTATTCAGCGATCACATTGTTACACCAAAAGCAATGTTTTGGAGCCTTGCAGGACCCCTTCACACTGCCTGATGAACAGGTACTAAAAGGCTCTAAAACTTTGCTTTTTCTGTAACAATGTGATCGCTGAATAAAGTTTTGGACCCGTTCAGGATTCAGAGTTTTCAAAAACCTCATTCGCAATGTGCACTCTTCATGCATGTTGTCCCAGTGGAGTCACATTTGCTACCATTCACCCAATATCTAGATTTTCCATTCTTTTTTAGTGATTCTTGCTGTATTATTAAAGTGGGGATCCTGACATTTTTTTATTTTTGTTATAAAATTACCCCCGTTATAGTCACCGCCTGTACTTTCACAATCGACTATCTTCAAAATTGTCGCTTTTTTTAAAGTGGTTGTAAACTCTGTTATACCACTTGTACCTACAGGTAAGCCTATAATAAGGCTTACCTGTAAGTACTGTAAATATCTCCCAAACCTGCACGGTTTAGGAGATATTTACCATATACGCTTGCGTCAACGTCATCAGCGCATGCGCCGTGAAGAAACGGTCCTCCGTGCCGCTTCTTCACCAGCAAGTGCCATGTCTGATGTCTCCCGTACGCATGAGCGAGAGTGACGTCACGTGACTCTGGCCAGTCACAGAGCAGGAGTCCACTGCCCCAGAAGGAAGAGGGGTGAAGATAGATGTGGCCACCAGCGGGGACAAAGCCGGCTTCGTTTGCAGGTAAGTGCCACATACCATTATGATTTTACTTTGCAGGGGAAAAAAAAAAGTAAAACCCATCAGGGTTTACTTCCTCTTTAAGTAGTTGTGCAGTATTGGTTTCTTACTTTGTTCTTCTCCTGCACAGAGTTATCCATCCTGACTATGGGCATGTGAAGCCCACCGGGTCTCTCTACAACAGTTAGGTGCATGCTGGCTACCCAGCATGCACCTCCAGATCTCTCGCATGCGCAGTGTGAAGGGAGCGTTCCCCACTGCATGTACCATACCTTCCAACATGTTGCGACTGGAATGAGGGACACCTACTAGCAAACGTATGTAGGCATCGGACACACCCCCTGGCACACGCCTTTAAGGAAAATTAACCAAAAAAAGGTTCATTAAATCCACAAGGGCTTTTTGGTTACCACTACTATTCCTTTATATTGGCTTTTAAAATTTACAAATGCAGCAATTTAGAAATGATGAAAGGTTTACACTGGGAAACACTTTTTGAAAGATAAAAGGTGCATTTTATATACAACTATATAGATCAGACCAAAATGAGGGACACATGAGGAGGAAAGAGGGACAGAGGGACATTGCTCCAAATCAGGGACAGTCCCTCAAAATCAGGGACAGTTGGGAAGCTATGCATGTATTACGTTCCCTATTTAAAAATGGCGCAGATCTCTGCCCAGCATGATATCAAACCTGGTTTTGAAATAACAAGCAACACAGCAATCCCAGGAGCCGATGTACGATAGACTTGGGGTGGTCTATTTAAGACCTAGTTGTATTTTGCCTGGAATTCCACTTTAATATGTACAGTGTTAGGTCCTTCAATGTTATCAAAGTCCAGAAAAATGCATCCAACAAACCTAATCCGCAGAGATCAGCCCTCTTAACCCGCCATCTGAACATTTTATAGCTGCGACCAAAAACAAAGTGAATGCGGCTCAATCTACATACGCAAATGTGCTTCCAAATGCATTTTGTGAATACGACCCTTATAATTTAAATCAAGTCCGATTACTATTGCATGACATCTCTTTAAAGTGCGGTCACGTATTGTCTTACCAAGGACGCTTTAATGCCGCATTCTTCTCTGTCCGGAGAGTATCTGATCTATGTTCTGGCAGGCGCTTCCTTTTATTTCCGTCTGGGAAGAGAATAATAATAACAATGAACAATATGACATGCAGAGGAGTCCAGGTCAACAGACTTTTATTACTGCTGCAACGCGATATCACAGCTTATTTCTGTGCGGTTTACACCGAGAAACGTGCTGCCATCTGTGGATGTTGGCACACTGTGAACATTCCTGGAAGGGTCTGTGTCACTGCTAGACAGATAAACATATCTTGGCTCCCTTATAGGGTAGGTCCTCCTTTCCAGGGATAGCTACAGATTTGAAAGTGAACATGTGATCAAGCTAAGGACATTCAGGCATTCTATATTCTTAACAAGTATTGTAGTGCTATAAAACAATTCCTTAATGACCCCTGTAGACAAAGTTGCTGTGGAGAAATTAATCTTCAAACGTTTACAACACCAGCACCTTCTAGCAGCTCGTCTCACCATGCTTCCCCTCTCACAATTTGCTCAAAGTGTAACTGTGGCCAGGTTATGGTCAATTAATGTGGATGTACATGCTCATATAAATCAATTTAAAACATTGCCACCCTACTCCCTCATCTACAAGCTGCATGCTGTTTGAAAAATAGCTCACTATTCTTCCATTGTGCAATCCCATGATCGCTAAGCTCCAGTGCTCTGCCGAGAACTGTCCCCTCATCGGATAGTATAGTTTGCGCAGTACGGAGGACAAGGAGGCGCCGAAAGTCTCAGAAGATGAACGGCGCCTGCGCACTTAATAGTATCTTGTGCCCTCAGTCCAGGTTCAAGCCCCACCATGCAAGTGGACATACAGTAGATGATGTTAAACAGCACTTAGTAAGAGGGCCCCTTGCAAGCGCAGTACAGGGCGGACACTATCCGACGCGGGGCAGTATTCGACAAGACACCGGCTCCACTGTGCCAGTGGGGGCGTGCAATGGAAGCCAGCAGGTAACATTACTGGCCTATGAATTTAGCCCTGTTGTCAGGTGAGCTGGAGTAGCCTATGAAAGATCCTATGAATGGATCTATGAAAAGAGATGGTGTACCTTTCAATCATCCACCTGTCCTCCATTTATAGATTATGTTTTATTCATATAAGCTACAAGTAGAGCTTCTATCGATGGGAAAGCTGGGCTTGTTTTTTTTTTTTCATATGTTTTTATCTTAGCTGCTTAGTTCTTCTGCTCCCTCTACACAGCAGTGACTCAGCAGCTCAGTTTCCCCTGCTCACCCTCCCAGCAATAGCTCAGTAGCTCCGCTATCCCTGCTATCTCTACCCATCAGCAGCTCAGTTCTCCCTGCTCACCCTCCCAGCTATAACTCAGTAACTCCGCTCCCCCTGCTACCTCTATCCAGCAGTAACTCAGCAGCTCAGTTTCCCATGCTCGCCCTCCCAGCAATAACTCAGCAGCTCAGTTCCCCCTGCTCACCCTCCCAGCAATAACTCAGCAACTCCACTCCACATGCTACCTCTACTCAGCAGTATCTCAGCACCTCAGTTCCCCCTGCTCACCCTCCCAGCAATAACACAGCAACTCCACTCCACATGCTACCTCTACTCAGCAGTAACTCAGCAGTTCAGTTCCACTTGCTCATCCTCCCAGCAATAACCCAGAAACTCAGCTACACCTGCTACCTCTACTCAGCAGTAACTCAGCAGCTCAGTTCCCCCTGCTCACCCTCCCAGCAATAACTGCAGCTCAGTTCCCCCTGCTCACTCTCCCAACAATAACTCAGCAACTCAGCTACACCTGCTACCTCTACTCAGCAGCTCAGTTCCCCCTGCTCACCCTCCCAGCAATAACTCTGCAGCTCAGTTACCCCTGCCCACCCTCCCAGCGGTAGCTAAGCAGCTCAGTTCCCCCTGCTCACCCTCCCAGCAATAACTCAGCAGCTATGCTACCCCTGCGACCTTTACCGAGCAGTGACTCAGCAGCTCAGATCCCCCTCCTGCCAGTAACTCAGCAGCTCAGTTCCACCTGCTTACCCTCCCACAAATAACCCAGCAACTCCGCTCCCCCTGCTACCTCTACCCAGCAGTAACTCAGCAGCTCAGTTCCCCCTGCTCAGCCTCCCAGCAATAACTCTGCTACCCCTGCTACCTCAACCCAGCAGTGGCTCAGCAGGTTATCCCCCTGAAAATGTGCATATGCTGCAGCACATCATCAGCGGGCTTGTCTGCCTCCTACAGGTTCTTGTAGCCAGCACCCTAATGAAGTGGTGCAGCACATTCATGTCATTGAAGGGTCAGCTACAAGAACCATAAAGAGACAGCCAGCTCCCGATGACATCAGACGATAGTGGCCTGGGACATGGCATACTAAGAGGAGTGGCAGATCACAGCAGAACAATGCTGAATCCTCTGGGCATGTGGATAAACCTGAAAACATGACAAGAGGGGATTTAAAAAAAAATAAACATGGGGTAAATTTCCTCTTTAACCTCTTTCCGACCACGTAATGCATATAGGTGTTGGCAGGAAAGGTGGGTTTTATCAACCAGTCGCACACATGTGCATCTATGGCGGCATGAGATTTGTGTACTTACAGCGTGCTCACTGCAATCCCCCAGCACACTGACCAAGCTGTCACCGATGGCTCTTGGACACGGCTTCTGATCAGGGGCCAGCTGGACGGGGTCCCAATCACATGACCACTGTGAAAGCCAATGCACATCTTTGCCAGCACAATACGGATCAACAAGTACTGCCCAAAAGTTTTAGTACAGTGATCACATAACAAAGGACAAAGTGCAACAATTCAGAGCTGCGCAAGACCCCTTCGTCACATGCCTGATGAAGCCATGCAGGAGCCGGAGCTGTGCAGGACCCCCTCATCAGGCATGTGACAAAGGGGTCCTGTGTAGCTCCAAAACGTTGCACTTTGCCCATTGTTATGTGATCATTCTACAATATATCTTTCGGACTGCACTTGGTGATCTGTGGTGTGTTGACAAAGATGTATATCGTGATAACTCCAGTCTCCAGATGGTTGTTGCTGCAGCACCCGCAACTTGGGAGAATCATCAAAAAACGTGTGCGATGAGAATTAGGATTTTAACACTCTGAGAGCCAATCACAGCAGCCACAAGATACAGAAGCAGTGCCATCTCCCAGGCATTAAAGCCCACTTAGAGGGCCACCAGGAGGTGGCGTTAATGGGTTCTAGACTCCTTGGCGAGAAGCGAACATGGAACTTCAGCTCTGCAAGGCAAACATGCTCTATTAAGCCAACGTGCTGCCTGTTTAATGCTCTTTCTTCTAAAAGCAAACAATGAGTAGGGAATTAAATTATTCAATTTATCAGGAAGCGACATAACATGAAAAGCCAACCCCTTACCAGATGGGTCGGCGCTTTTTATTCAGTGATTCCGCTAAGTGGGACACCAGTAAAAAAAAGGTCATAAATCTTAATGAAGATAATAAGGCAATCCCCCACTGTCAGTGCGGCTTGAGACATTGCTCATGGTTTATATCCCTTCAGGGATACCAGGAGTCCACAGATCCTGCCATAATAAGATGGGTACTGGAGCAGATAGTTCTCTCTTCATTAATATTATGTAACAGTGTGAATAACTGAGGCCTCACTACCGGCTCCGCACCGTCTTTGGAGGACCCCCCACTGGGAATAGCTATCTGTCTCTGTAGTATATTGCTGCTGTTTAAACATGGTGATATGAGGGAACAGTGGGGGTGTTAATGGAGTCAGGAGGCTGTCAGCAGGCCGAAAGACTTAGTTCATCTTATGCAAATCTCAGCAATGTTGCCTAAAGCATCGTCTCTCGCCTCAACAGGATATGTAATCCTTCGTAACAGCCAATGTTTACCAAAAACTCACCGACAAACCGCATGACTGGGCGGTTGATGCCAGGGGCAAAGGCATAATACATTACTAGAAAAAAAATAAATAAAGCTTTCTCCACCAAGCGATATTTCAGTTTAACAGAGATACGGACAAGCCAAATTGCTCGTCGGCTTCTCTAGGGAGCTCAAGTGGTGAGACAGTCGCGCCAGTATTCCCTGTGCTGCCCAAGAGCTGCAGCCGTCACAAAGAGCAGTGGTGGTGTCACAGTCCATAGTTACATAGGAGGCAGGGTTGAAAGACAATAGTCCATCCAGTTCAACCCGTGTAGGTGTACGTGTGTCAATGTCTATAATTGTTTCATATATCCCTGTATGTTGTGTTCTTTGAGATGCACATCCAAGAGTCTCTTAAAAATGATCCATACTCCCCGCTGCCACCACCAATTGTGGAAAAGCGTTCCACATCCTTATTGCCCTGACAAGTGAACCCCCCCTGCGCAGTTTAAGGTTAAAGCAGCGTTCCACCCAAAAATGGAACTTCCTCTTTAAGTCAAGGTGACCTCCTGACAGGCCACATTTTGCATGTCATTTTTTTGGGGGGAGGGAGCAGATACCCTCTTTTTAGAGGGATCCAGCTCCCACTTCCTCCTGGGGCACCGCGGCACAGGAAGCAAGTTCACCACTCCCCCTCCCTCTCGACAATCATCTGGGACACGTCACAGGTCCCAGATGGTTGCCTGGCCAGTCACAGTGTGCAGCGAGGCTCGCGCATGCGCAGTGTCTGCCCGGCTGTGAAGCCACAGCCGGGCGCCCACAGCTCCGCAGAGAGGAGGGGGAGGGGAGCGGGGATTTGTACGCCCGCATCGCTGGACCGCGGGACAGGTGAGTGTCCGATTAATAACAATCAGCAGCTACACTTTTTGTAGCTGCTGACTTTTATAAGGGGGAAACTCCGCTTTAAACTGCTTCTCCTATAAGCTCATTGTGTGGCCACGTGTCCTCTTACACTCTGAATAGTTTTTTCCTATGCTGGGATCACCATTGAGGTATTTGTAAATCGCTATCATATCTCCTCTTGTTTTGCCAGTGTGAATACATTTAGTGCTTGGAGTCTTTCCTTGTAATTGAGGTCCTCCAGTCCTCTTATTAGTTTTGTTGGACTCTCTCCAGTTCCAACACATCCATTCTGAGGACTGGTGACCAGAACTGGACAGAGTACTCCAGATGTGGTCTAACCAGAGTTTTTTTTAAAGTGGTAGGACTATTCTTTTATCTGTGGAGTATATCCTTTTTTAGGCATGCTAATATTCTGCTGGCTTTGGTAGCTGCAGCTTGACATTGCATGCTATTGCTCAATCTGTCATCTACTAGGACCCCCAGATCTTTCTCCATTGATTGATTCTCCTTGATTACGTAAGAGGTTCTCCCCCTAGTGAGTAGTTTGCAGTTATGTTTTTTTGCCCCCAAAGGCATCACTTCACATTTCTGAACATTAAACCTCATTTGCCATGTTAGTTGCTCATTCCATTATTTTGTTCAGGTCTTTCTGTAAAATGTATATATTTTGATGTGAAGTTATTGCCCTGCTTAATTTTGTGTCGTCCGCAAAAACGGAGATTGAGCTGTTTATCCCATCCTGTATATCATTTATGAATAGATTGAATAGAGTTGGTCCCTTGGGGTACCCCACTTACCATGAGAGACCAGACTGAGAACCCCTGGCAATATGTTCCCAGTGGGGTAGTCCTAATACCCCCTTGTTTTTAGAAAATTGGGACAGAGAGTCACCCCATTGGTGACATTTTCCCCACGTAAATCTTGCACAAGGCCATCAAAAAAGTATTAGCCTCCTGTAGCTGTACTCTTCAGCTGGTGGTTTGATCTACATCAGGAGTCTCCAAACTTTTCAAACAAAGGACCAGTTTACTGTCCTTCATCCTTCAGGGGGACTGGACTGTGGCCAGTGGGTAAAGAAAATGTCCTGGTGCCAGTGAGAGTAAACAGTGCTCCATCATCCGTATTAGGGGGAGTAATAGTGCCTGATTGTTGGTATTAGTGGGAGATATAGTGCCACCTCATTGATGTCAGTGGGAGGAATAATTCCCCATCATTGGTATTAGGGGGAGTAATAGTGCCCCAATGTTGGTATCAGTGGAAGATATCATGCCCCATCATTGCTACCAATGGGAGATATTGTGCCCCATCCTTGGAACCAGTGGGAGATAGCGTGCCCCATCATTGATGTCATTGGGAGGAATAGTGCCCCATCATTGCTGTTAGTGGGAAGAATAGTGCCCCATAGTTGGTGTCAGTGGGAGGAATAGTGCCCCATTGCTGGTGTCAACGGTAGGAACAATGCCAGTTCAGGCCACAGTTTTGAGACCACTGCTATACATTATGGAAATAGCCTATGGGTCTGTGACACTACTATTTGGCTTTGTGATGGCTGCAGCTCCCAGGCAGCACAGGTAATACTGGCTTGACTGTCTCACCAATTGATTTCCCAGTGGGGTACTTCTCATTCTCTGCTATACTGTGCTGTTGGGCAGCCATACTGGGGATGGCTCCAGTAAAAAAGCATAGGTGCCACCCAAATATGGAACTATTAGAGCCAGTCATGCATATGTGCCAACTGTCACTTGGGCCAGCTACATAGGAAGCTGAGAAGTCTGTAAATGGATCAAACACTTTGTATCTAATTACACATAACTACAGTTAAAGAACATTTATCTTTACAGTTAAAGTCAACCTTTACAAGTCTGCATGGATAAATTCCTAACATTCAACAATATTCAGCAAACATATTTAAAGTGAATAGGAAATGTTACCATTATAAAGCAGTTTACATTGGTGGTCCGAAGGAAGAGTGCAAAACTTACAGTCATGCTTAGTATTGCCATGGGTTGTTGGTCCTCCTATGCACTATACATGTATAAGGTGACTGTACACTCTTCAATCTGATTGTACAATCTCTGTACAATTTCCTCTAGATTTACCAAAACTATGGAATAGGAGGACCCACCTATTTATTCAATTTTTATCCAATTAGGAAGGCCCTGGCACTAAACCAGGTGTGTCCAACCCACAAGCCACATGAGGCCCCAGAGAATTTAGCATATGGCCTGGGTCCCTCTGGAGGGACGTGGGGATGCCACACAAATATAGAAGCCGTGGCAGCCTACACTGAAAAGCCGGGCAAATGCACACCTGGAGGAATCCAGTGGATGCTGTGCAAACATAGTTGACGGATGCAGGATGAGTATGCTAATGAGCTCAGCTGGTGAAGTGCTTCCTGTCTCTTATTGGTTTTCATTTTCCAAATCTACCCTACATACCAGGAAGTCATGGACTTTTCTATTGAACACACCAGCGGCTAAGGTAAGGCCTTGTTCTAAAAATCAAAGAAAGCTTTTATTTTTCTGCAACAGAGGTACATTAATGGTATATTGGTACATAGGGGAGCTGGAATTTAGAAACCTAGCCTTTAAAATACCCTGTGCTGGCAGCACTTTCAAGAGTCAGACCTCTGCTCTCACATACAAGTGGCGGGCCAGGTCTCCAACAATAAGGCACTCCCCATTGCTCCAATTAACTGCTTTAGCCTTCTGAGCAGAGCTCTTAATACCCTCAATGTGATACTAATATAAAAGGAAAAAGAAAGGGAGTGGTGGCACAAAATAAATGTGTACATGGGCTGCCTACATCCCTAATTAAACCCATAGACCCATGTTTGTGTGTTCTGGAACTTTAAGCCCTTGTACACACGGTCGGAGATTCTGACGGAATGTGTACGATAGGACCGTTTTGTCAGATATTCCGACTGTGTGTGGTCTACATCGGACTGTTTCCGTCTGAGTATCCGACGGACCAAGTTTTCTAACTTGTTGGTAAAATTTTCCGACAAAATGCTCCGATCGGACATACTCCAATCATGTGTAGAGAATTCCGATCGGACAAAGTGGCACGCATGCTCAGATCAAATTCCTACACCAAAGCTATTGGCTACTAGCGTGAACGTAGTCCCGTCGTAACGAAATAACGTCATCACGTCAGATTTTCCGACAACTTTGTCCGACCGTATGTATGCAGCAGTTTCGGACAAAATCCGTCTGACAAAATCCGATGGACAAAATCCGACGGATTTGGTTGTCGGAATCTCCGACCGTGTGCACAAGGGCTTAGAGGAAGTGACTATGAAAGAAAAGTGCAAAATAGCCAAATCTCAAAATAATGAAAATTTCAGCCGAATTTGGCAACGTAATGAAGCGAATCGCACAGGTCTACCAGACACTGTCTTGCCGGATAAATCTCTCAGTGTGGACTTCAGATGTACCAAATGCATGCTAATATTAAGGAAAAGTAGTGATTCTTTAACTAGTGATGACCAAATTGCTTTCACTTTCAAATTAAAGGAACACAGTAAAATGAGAATGTGAGAATATGAGAATGTAATTGTGTAATAATTACATGAATATGTGTTTTATTTTTCACCATGGAGTGATTATTTGCATTTTTTTTTTTTAAATCAAAAACTATCAAAGTATGGTGAGGATTGTTTCTGCCAAAGCATTTTACAGAAATAAAAGCCATCCCTCCTTCCCATATCCTAAGGTTGGGAAGTATGGAACCAATCTTTCGTCGCTGCTGAGCAAACTCAGCTTTGTGGTGAGATAGCCCCATCACCACTTATGTTTTTTCGAACCTTTAAAGGAATAAAAATTTTGCCAAGATGCAGATCTGCTCAATGACCTTCAACTACAAAACTTGGCCTTATTCTGGACTCCCATGTCCTTAAATGTAAGATTTAAAGTGTTGGCACTAGCTTAGAAATAATTCCACTATGTCTCCTCTCTTTCAGCTATATTACTGACATCAACCATAAATACTTTCACTCCTCCAGGAACCTCATAATGTCCTTGTGTCTCAGAGCTTCATCCCACGCAAGACTTTTCATCCATGGTTTCCTCTTCCTGTAGACATAGTAGAAAAGTCTTTGTTGTTAACCAGGGTTCCTCCCGAGGTTGTTAGGGGGTCCTTGAACATTAGGCTGTGAAGGATTGATCTCCCACCTATAATGACCAGCAATTTAGGGGGGAGGTGAATTTTCCGAAGACATCCCAATTTATAGGGGCACTTGAATACTGACTTCTAGTGTAAAGGGCTACTTATCTAACGATTACTGAATTGACTTTCAATGTAAGGGACTGGCCATAAGTTGCCTGTCATGGTGATGTACCATGAGCTGTCAATATAACCATATTTTGTAAGGTTTCTCCAAGGTAACAAGGTTGAGAAAGGCTGCTATATAAGTATCAAAGCATCTGAGTCAGTCGATTTTATTTCTAGAATCATTATCTTTCCTACTAAGAACTTGAATAAGGTTCTTCATAGAAGATTTAGGTCATCAAAACATTTCCTCCTAAGTGATCCTGGAGTGGGGTTTAAACTAAACAGGATATTATTGGGTTTGAGCAAGGTTAAGCAGAGCTTTTGGAAGCACCAACCTAACATATGATCAGTAACTTTGGAGGAGGGAAGTTAGGGCAGGTATGCAGGGCAATAGACGAATCCAACCAAGGTGCCCAGTAAGCCTCTTATTTTGCCCTGAATTGCCAAGCTACAGGTATGATTTAACCATGCATACCAACATATTTGTTCCATTCCCTGGGACTCTGTAATCCACTCCTGACAGCCTACACTTGACACAAACCCCTGTCATGGTCTGGAGTCAGGCTCAAAGGACAGTAGCTATAGCAAAAAAGAAGCTCCCCATCAACCAGCTGGATAAGTACAGAAGCAGGTCCCCCAGGCAGATGAAATGGGCTCACCTGAGGTGTGGGGTCTAAGCACTAACCAGTGTTCACCAGAGCTCCTGATGGTGGAGAAGGGTTTTATTGCATGTTAGTACCAGGTTGTGATCCTGAAAATCTCCCCACCAGAAGGTGAGAAATCAAGGGTTTAGTAGCACATATAGCAGATAGGGGTAACCAGAAGCATAGTCAGTAAACAAGCCAAAGGTTGGTAACAAGTGGTTGCAGGTTGGGATCAAGCAGAAGCATAGATGAGAAACAAGCCAAGGGTCGGTAAAAAGTGATAGCAAAGATACGGACAGCAGCAGGAGTGACTCGAGCCAGATATTGGCTGGCGAGAGAGCACATTAATCTGGCAAACAGGAAGTCCAGAGACATGGCTTAAATCAGAAAGTTCATGGGAGGAGCAAAGAGTTCAAGGTTCATGACAAACAGGGTTCAAGGCAAGATCATTTAAAGAATTGTCCAGGGAGCTGTCCAGCATCCCAGGTGGCTCAGCAAGAGGAGACACATTGCCAGACCCAGCAGAGTTTGCAGGTTCAGACCTGGGTCCTGACAGCACCTTACAGATGGTTCCATCCAGATGATGCATGCTTTTTTGGTGGTCCCGCCAAGATCACAACCACTTTCTGGATGGCCACACCCCTAATTATGCACGAACTGCCACTTGTGGCCGCCATCCTATCAATTCTTACTCCTCGTGAGTTACTGTGCATGCTCAGTAACTCTAACAATGGGGATTCTGTGATCCTGGGACACAGAATCATCATGCCAAATGACCGAGATGTGGTATCAACCAGGAAATCTGGGACAGTTGGCTTCAAAAAAACAGCTCAGAGCTAGCTAAATGTTTAGTAAATATTCCTAAATCGGATACTCCTTAGCCCAGCGTTGGCAAGCTAACATTGAACAATGCCTATGTGTTTGGCGCCTTAGGGGTAACATTTATTGGTTAGCCCAACTGCAATCGGCTGTTGGCTTTGCCTGACTGAAAAAGCCTAAAAATTAAAAAAAGAGAAGAAAAAAAAAATCTTAAGTATCTGGAAGGAAATGAGTAATGCAATTTATGAATTCATATGAGCAGGATGCAGACTCCACAAAACAGAACACTGTGTATGTTTTAATCATAGCGGCTGCTTCCACTCATTTTTGAATTGTGATGCTATTATTGTCCAGGCTACCTCCAGCGTGATGACAAATGCACCGTATCCTTCAACATCTCATTGTGTTGGCTTTCCTCGGCCCTGTATACGGGGCAGGCCAACTTCTTCCAAAAAGCAAACAATGATTTCAGTATCTCCCGTGTTTGGCTACAGAGGGTGGGCGTTCTCGCAGAGCTGGTAACTTGGAAGCATGTGTGATGGGGAAGGGGGGCTTCGCTGTTCTTCTGCCAAGAACCATCCTATATCCGGGTCACATGGCTGTCTGCCTGCTGTTACTGTACTGCTTTATAAGGGGATACAGTAGGAGCAAATGAGGACAGTGCAGATTTTCCTGGAAATGTACATGAAGAAAATTAGGAGGCAGTCGGAGCTATTTCAAGTGGCTAACTCCTTTAACTACTTTGTTACCGACCGCTGTGCATAATGGAAAGCCTCTAATAAGCTCAGCAAGAATGTATTGTATAAATAAGGCATTTGTGGATAGTATTTCATGTAAAGCAAATCAATGCTTTGTTCATACAGAGCAAGGTAACAGGTTTGCTTTAACCCCCCCCCCCCACCTTCCAGTGTCACCCCCCCCCCCCCCCCCCACCACACTGTGACTCACTTTATGCGACAGCTTTGGGACACTCAGCAGCTAAATTTCCCCTGCTCCCCCTCTCAGCAGTGACACAGCAGCTCAGATCCCCTCTTCTCTCAGTGACTTAACAATTCAGCTATTTCACTCCCCTGACTCAGCAGCTCAGCCTCCCCATCCGCCTTTCCAACAGTGATTCAGTGATCCAGCTCAGCTCCCCCTGCTTCCCCTTCTGAACAATAAATGAGCAACTCAACTTCCCCTGATCTCCCTCTCAGCAGTGACTCAGCATCTCAGATCCCCTCTCCCAGCAGTGACTCAGCATCTCAGATCCCCTCTCCCAGCAGTGACTCAGCATCTCAGATCCCCTCTCCCAGCAGTGACTCAGCATCTCAGATCCCCTCTCCCAGCAGTGACTCAGCATCTCAGATCCCCTCTCCCAGCAGTGACTCAGCATCTCAGATCCCCTCTCCCAGCAGGGACTCAGCAACTCAGATCCCCTCTCCCAGCAGGGACTCAGCATCTCAGATCCCCTCTCCCAGCAGTGACTCAGCATCTCAGATCCCCTCTCCCAGCAGTGACTCAGCATCTCAGATCCCCTCTCCCAGCAGTGACTCAGCATCTCAGATCCCCTCTCCCAGCAGTGACTCAGCATCTCAGATCCCCTCTCCCAGCAGTGACTCAGCATCTCAGATCCCCTCTCCCAGCAGTGACTCAGCATCTCAGATCCCCTCTCCCAGCAGTGACTCAGCATCTCAGATCCCCTCTCCCAGCAGTGACTCAGCATCTCAGATCCCCTCTCCCAGCAGTGACTCAGCATCTCAGATCCCCTCTCCCAGCAGGGACTCAGCATCTCAGATCCCCTCTCCCAGCAGTGACTCTGCATCTCAGACCCCCTCTCCCAGCAGTGACTCAGTGCCTCATATCCCCCTCCCCCTGCAGTGACTCAGCATCTCATACCCCCCCCCCCCCCCCGCAGTGACTCAGCATCTCAGATCCCCCTGCAGTGACTCAGCATCTCAGATCCCCCCCTGCAGTGACTCAGCATCTCAGATCCCCCCCCCCCGCAGTGACTCAGCATCTCAAACCCCCCCCCCCGCAGTGACTCAGCATCTCAGATCCCCCCCCGCAGTGACTCAGCATCTCAGATCCCCCCCCCCCCCGCAGTGACTCAGCATCTCAAACCCCCCCCCCGCAGTGACTCAGCATCTCAAATCCCCCCCCCCCGCAGTGACTCAGCATCTCAAATCCCCCCCCCCCCCGCATTGACTCAGCATCTCAAATCCCCCCCCCCCCTGCGGTAACTCAGCATCTCAGATCCCCTTTCCTAGCAGCGACTCACCAGCTCAGCCCCCCTGAACCACCTTCCTAGCAGTAATACAGCACCGCTCTCTCTGCATCCTCCTCCCAGTAATAACTCAGAAGCTCAACTTCTCCTGCTCCCGCTCTCAGCAATGACACAGCAGCTCAGATCCCCTCTCCTAACAGTGACTCAGCAGCTCAGCAAAGTGAAGGGAACTCTTAAGGCGTCAGCATACTAAGACATTTTGGACAATTTTCATGCTCCCAACTTTTTGGGAACAATTTGGGGATGTCCCCTTCCTGTTCCAACATGACTGCACACCAGTGCACATAGCAAGGTCCATAGAGACATGGAGGAGCGAGTTTGGGGTGGAGGAACTTGACTGGCCTGCACTGGTATGCTGACACCTTGAGAGTTTCTTTCACTGGATCTAAGGGGCCAAGCCCAACCTGATAAACAACCCAACCCAACCCAACACCATAAACAACCCCACACCATAATCCCCCCTCCACCAAATGATTTGGACCAGTGTACAAAGCAAGGTCCATAAGACATGGATCAGCGAGTTTAGGGTGGAGGAACTTGACTGGCCTGCACCCGTTAGAACACCTTTGGGATGAATTAGAATGGAGACTGCAAGCCAGGCCTTCTCTTCCAACATCAGCGCCTGACCTCACAAATGCCCTTCTGGAAGAATGGTCAAACATTCCCATAGACACACTCCTAAACCTTGTGGACAGCCTTCCCAGAAGAGTTGAAGCTGTTATAACTGCAAAGGGTGGGCCAACTCAATATTGAACCCTACGGACTAATGCCCTGTACACACGGTCGGAAATTCAGATGGAAAAGGTCCGATCGGATTATATGGTCGGAAAATCCAATCGTGTGTGGGCTCTATCGGAAAATCCGTTCTTGTGTGGGCTATATCGGACTTTTTCCGTCAGAAATTTCCGCTGGAAAAAATTTGAGAGCTAATTTAAAATTTTCCGTCAAAAAAATCCGATCGGACTTGTTTGTAGAGAATTCCGACGGACAAAGTGCCACACGTGCTCAGATCAAATTACGAGACCAAAGCTATTGGCTACTAGCTTCTACGTAGTCCCGTCGTAGCGCAACGAACGTCACCACGCTCCGAACGATCGAATTTGTCCGACCGTGTGTATGCAACACCAGCTTCGGACAAAATCTGTCGGAAAAAAAATCTGTCGGATTTTGTGGTCGGGGGGCATAAGACTGGGATGACGATAAAGTTCATGTGCGTGTAAAGGCAGGTGTCCCAATACTTTTGGTGATATGGTGTACCTCTATTCCATCTAGATCTAATGTAAAAAAAAAAAAAAGAAAATCCATCTCCTTTCCCGCAGCGCCGGGCGCTCTCGTTAGGCAGTCGCTGGGATGATTGACAAATGAAATTGATATTTAACCCCTGAATTCCCAAGCAGGTTTCAAAGCAAGCCCCCAGGACAGCTGCGGAGCTTATGGTGAAATCCTATATCAGCACATATAATGAGCTCTCTCTAATGATCGGCGGCATTAATGGCCATTTGGAGTGCCAAAAGAATGCTGACCGCCGTCTTCTCATAACCTCTGCTCCCGGAAAATCTGTGCGGACAAATGTGGCCCCCCGTCGCCCCACGGGGCCTTCATAGGTCATATCAGTCCTGTGTGGAGGCCGGCTGGGCTCAGAGCTTCATTACACAGCACTTCCACACATAACTGGAACATCTAATTTAAAAAGCCAGCATCAGCCGGTAATGTAAGCCCCTTCTATTTGTAGATCACACCTTAGCGTGGTCGGTGATTGATGCCATACATGTGAAAATAGCAGCCACGTGGGCATTACACGCAGCTCCTGGGAACTCTGCTACCGGGAAAGACACGTCGCAGCGCGGCCCCCGAAAAATCTGATGCTCTGATTGGCTGCAAACTGAATTCTTCCAGAGGTCACAATGGGATTGGCTGCAGGCTGATTTAAGATGGACATATATGGGCAGGACAGGGTTACATCACCAGTGACTGAGGTTCCCCATTTATGTATGTGTGTTGTGGCAATGCCCGCTAAGATGCCCGCTTTATCGGGTGTTGTCGTAAGGCATGTGATATGTTGTGGTGACATGAATTGTGAATGGAACCTCAAAGCGTTGTACAAAAGAGCACCGTGCATTTTGGTGCAGGTATTTTTGAAAATGGGTAATGCGTTTTTTTTTTTTTTTTTTATATCTGTTCTATTGTGTTGGCTGCTCAATCATTAAGAATGGGCTGCCTTAAAGTGATTGTAAATCCTCACATATACCCAGCAGTGGAGGCCTGTGCATTAAGGGCGCACAGGCGCCGCCCCCTCTAGCACCAATAGATAGATTCATGCATTGCATGAATCTATCTATGGCTGCTGCTGCCACCCCCTATTCAGGCGCCCGGACCCTTTTTGGGCACAGGGCACCTGAATTACAGCGGAAGGGGGTGGTTTTGAAGCACCCAATTAGAGCCATATGCACTCATAGGCATCAAAAAAGGCGCTTGCAGGTCACTCAGCTGTGTTAGAAAAGCTAATGAATATACTCTTTCCTAACACTAAACCACCTCTCCACCAATCAGGTGCTTGGATCTGTTACCCGTCACCTGATTGGCTGAAACGACAGGCGCTGTGATTGGACGCCAGGTGTCCAATCATAGCAGAGGATGGGAAGAGAAGACATCGAAGACATCTGTGGGCACACTGGCCTGCGTTTGATAGGACACAGTCGGAGCAATTGATGGGCACAGTGGCGGCAATTGATGGGCACAGTGGCTGCATTTGATGGGGCACAGTGGCTGCGTTTGATGGCACAGTGGTGGCAATTGATGGGCACAGTGGCGGTAATTGATGGGCACAGTGGCGGCAATTGATGGCACAGTGGCCTGCGTTTAATGGCACAGTGGCTGCGTTTGATGGCACAGTGGCTGCGTTTGATGGCACAGTGGCTGCATTTGATGGGGCACAGTGGCAGCATTTGATGGGGCACAGTGGCAGCATTTGATGGGGCACAGTGGCTGCGCTTGATGGCACAGTGGCGGAAATTGATGGGAAAAATGGCTGCATTTTATGTGGCACAGTGGCTGCATTTTATGGGGCACAGTGGCTGCATTTTATGGGGCACAGTGGCTGCATTTTATGGGGCACAGTGGCTGCATTTGATGGGGCACAGTGGCTACATTTGATGGCACAGTGGCTACATTTGATGGCACAGTGGCAGCAATTGATGGGCACAGTGGCTGCATTTTATGGGGCACAGTGGCTGCATTTGATGGCACAGTGGCTGCGTTTGATGGGCACAGTGGTGGCAATTGATGGCACAGTGGCTGCATTTTATGGGGCACAGTGGAGGCAATTGATGGGCGCAGTAGCTGCATTTGATGGGTACAGTGGCTGCGATTGATGGCACAGTGAGGCTGCAATTGATGGGTTTGTTTTCAGAATTTTTCAGTTTATTCGCGCCCCCTAAAAATTTTGAGCACCAGCCGCCACTGATACCCAGTGCAGTGACTGGCCTCAGGTGATACTCAGAGATGAAATAAATCCTCCTACATACAGTGCCTTAAAAAAGTATTCATACCCTTTGAAATTTTCCACATTTTTTCATGTTACATGAAACTATTGGGATTTAGCCCAGGTTCACACTGAATGTGAGTTTAGCTGATAAATGGTTTTCACAATTTTTACAAATAAATATGTGAAAAGTGTGGGGTACATTTGTATTCAGCCCCCCAAGTCAATACTTTGTAGAAACACCTTTCTTTTTGGGGATGTCTCTACCAGCTTTGCACATCTAGAGAGGGACATTTTTGCCCATTCTTCTTTGCAAAATAGCTCAAGCTCTGCCAGATTGGATGGAGAGCGTCTGTGAACAGCAATTTTCAATTCTTGCCACAGATTCTCAATTGGATTTAGGTCTGGACTTTGACTGGGCCATTCTAACACATGAATATGCTTTGATCTAAACCATTCCATTGTAGCTCTGCCAGTATGTTTAGGGTCATTGTCCTGCTGGAAGGTGAACCTCCGCCCCAGTCTCAAGTCTTTTGCAGACTCTTTTCTTCTAAGATTGCCCTGTATTTGGTTCCATCCATCGTCGCATAAACTCTGACCAGCTTCCCTGTCCCTGCTGAAGAAAAGTATCCCCACAACATGATGCTGCCGCCACCATGTTTCACAGTGGAGATGGTGTGTTCAGGGTGATGTGCAGTGTTAGTTTTCCCCCACATATAGCGTTTTGCTTTTAGGCCAAAAAGTTCATTTTTGGTCTCATCTTCCACAGGACTTGTTATGGCTTTCTTTCAACAATGTCTTTCTTCTTGTCACTCTTCCATAAAAGGCAGATTTGTGGAGTGCACCACTAATAGTTGTCCTGTGGACAGATTCTTCCACCTGAGCAGTGGATCTCTGCAGCTCCTACAGAGTTACCATGGGCCTCTTAGCTGCTTCTCTGATGAATGCTCTCCTTGCCCGGCCGGTCAGTTTAGGTGGACGGCCATGTCTTGGTAGGTTTGCAGTTGTGCCATACTCTTTCCATTTTCGGATGATGAATTGAACAGTGCTCCATGTGATGTTCAAAGCTTGGGATATTTTTTTAGAACCTAACCCTGCTTTATACTTCTCCACAACTTTATCCCTGACCTGTCTGGTGTGTTCCTTGGCCTTCATGATGCTGTTTGTTCATGAAGGTTCTGTAACAAACCTCTGAGGGCTTCACAGAACAGCTGTATTTATATTGTGATTAAATGACACACAGGTGGACTCTATTTACTAATTAGGTGACTTCTGAAGGCAATTGGTCCCACTAGATTTTAGTTGGGGGGTATCAGAGTAAAGGGGGCTGAATACAAATGCCCCCCACACTTTTCACATATTTAATAACATTTTTGAAAACCATTTATTATTTTCCTTCCACTTCACAATTATGTGCCATTTTGTGTTGGCCTATCACATAAAATCCCAATAAAATACATTTACATTTTTGGTTGACAAAATGTGGAAAATTTCAAGGGGTGTGAACACCATCAAAATGCTGCATTCATAATTCTGTGCGGTTAGAAAAAAGGGGGCGGAGATCTGAGGTTACACACTGCAGAACTCAGTGAGGAGAGCTCTAAAAGCTGATTGGAGGGAAGGGACACACCCCTCCTCTACACAGCACACAGGAACAGAGCTGAGGCTGTCAATCAGTTGGAGCTCCCTCCTGTCACCAATTTTTCCCTTATTTTGTAGACGCTATAACTTTTGCGCAAACCAATCAATATACGCTTACTGCAATTTTTTTTACCAAAAATATGTAGAAGAATACATATCGGCCTAAACTGAGGAAAGAAAAAAAAATAATTTTCAATGCCAATGCCGTTGTGTTAAGCGGGTATTTTGGTGTAAACAAGCCCGAAATAATTTTAAATCTGAAGCTTCATTGGTGGTCAGTGGCACCTTAAACACCCTACCTTTCATCATTGGTGGTCAGGGACACCTTAAACATCCTACCTTTCATCATTGATGGTCAGTGGCCTTTAAGTACCCCCCCCAACAAACATTGGTGGTCAGTAGCATTTTACCCCTACCCAAATAATCCCACAATCATGGGTGGCCAGGTGCATTTTAAAGCAACCCACCCCCTGCTCCATCATTAGGGGCCGTTGGCACTGTAAAATGGAATTCCAGTCAAATTCAAACTAAGCCGAAACCTGTTACCCCCCCCCCCCTCCCCCATTTCAAGACCGTTCTATTCTAAGACTTTTCCATCTACCCTGTAAAAGAAAAGATGTCTATACTTACCTTTTCTGAGGGTGCTCCGGTCTGGTCACATGATTGGGTCCCAGCATTGGCTTCAGTGTAGAGGAAAGGCAGAGCTTAAGCGATGACGTCTCCCATTGGCTTACTATGAGGTATCCATTGTCAGCTGTCCCTCCTCTACACTGAAGCTGGCACTGGGACCCAATCATGTGACTGGACCGGGTTCAGAATAGGTAAGTTCAGGCATCTTTTCTTTTACAATATTCTTAGAATGTAGGTGAGAAATAGATTTGGGCTTAGTTAGAATTCGACTTTAAAAACTCCCAAATCAAAAATGGTTCTTCAACACCACCACCCCACCACACACCCACAGAGCCATTCTGATAGGCTCTGTGCCTTTTGCCTATAATGTCCACTATTTAATGAAAGTGGGATCAAAACCACTGTGCATGACCCTTGCACACCAGTACCCTAAGGATCATTATAAAGGGCAGGCCAGAGCTGCTGTGCTCCTGACCAGTCATTTAAAGTGTAAGTAAACCCTCCTATCATTTTCAGCCAAGGAAGCTGCCATCTTGGCCTTTGTTTAATCTACAACTGCCATGAGCTGCACATGTGATCAATTATGACACCACACATTGGATGGTTTGATAATTTGATTGAGAGCACAACCAATGGGAGTCTTACATTTCCGGCACGTGCCGGAAATTAAACGCTTTTATGGATGGCACTTTAACTGCAATGGGTAATAAGTTCAAGTTAAAAGTCAAGTTTTGGAGATATGTTGTCCAAATGAATCTCTCATACAGATGCAATATGTGAATTAACAAAAGCTAAAAAGTTGTATGTAAACATTTCCAGCTCCAAAACCCAACTCCAAAAACAGCCATGTTGATATTCAGTAGCCAAAATGTCATGAAGTTTGAGGGATCAAGCACTCTCTGGAACTGGAGATGTTTCCTTACCAATTACATGAAAATTTCCATCAAGTCTAATTGCTGGCTGTTGGGTAAATAAATACTCTTGGCAAATACAGGTTTATTCAAAGGATTCCTTCTTTGGCTTGAGCTACGGTGATGCCACCGGTTTTCCAGTGAACATTCGTTCAACTTCCCGTATTCTATAGGAGTGATAGGTACACTTGAACTGAACATCTATCTGTTCTCCTTCTCTTTTCAGTGTAACAGAACACTCCATAAACAAAGTGCCCTCTGTCAGGGTATGTCGTCTACGTGTCTTGACCATGAAGGAGCCACTTCTCAATGTCCAGTAATTGATATCAGTCACCAACTTCAATGGCGAGAGAGAAAGACATACCTCCAACACAACTGCCACATGAAAAGCTGAGCAAGCTGTTTTTCTCAACAGACGTCAGAAACTGGATCGTCATTGACAGATGGCTGGCCATTACGTTGAGGCCTGTAACACGGTCCCTGGTATAAATAGCCACGCTCTATGCTACGTAGGATGTAGGGCATTCGTGTTCATTATAAATCTCTTGCAATAGAAGCCATTGCAGTATGGATGAGGGGGGCATCTCAGTTTTCTGATCTGGGGAGTGCCCCATGTATATTCATAGTGATTTCCTAAAATACTCCTTGTCGTCGCCCTAACAGCTCATAGGAATTGCGGTTGTCTGACCTCTGGGGCAAAATATTAATTTCAGCTTTTCCAGACAGCCAGGGATGATCTGGGGTGTTAGAAATGTCTCCTATGTTTGAAGTTTAAGAAACTTCTTACTGGCTAACTTATGCTATTAAAAGGAGAAGTATGGCCGAAGCTCTTTTGGCCATACCTCTCCTGTGGGTCACAGAGCTGGTCCAGGCTCTGCAGGGATCCTGACAATCAGGTCAAGATTCACCCAGATGCCTGACTGGCAGCTGGCTCATTCTCTCAGCAAGCCAGCGAGAGCCTGAGCCAGTTTCTCCTACCCCCTCTATGCCCTGGCATTCCAGTGAGCACTAGAGTGGCAGAGCACAGAGCAGACCCAAGAACTGAGCAATTAGAGGTCTTTGATCGCTCAGTGTAGAGCCAGTGGGGACAGATATATATATATATATATATATATATATATATATACACACTCACCTAGATAGCTATCTAGGTGTGTATGTATGTTTGTTTGTTTTTTTCATTCCCGCACTTATCTTTTAAAGATTCTAGCTTTCAGGATAACTTAAGTCATCAGGGGGCAGCTAAGAAGCAAACCTCTACCAGTATAGCCACCTCTACACAAAGACCCACAGACCCAATGCAGAACAAGGCGTGCTAAATCAGTAATGCTGGTGACTAGTTCCTTGTTCATTGCTTGATTTTTTGGACATGGCTTCCCTAGCTCAGGTTCTCTTTACAGCGTAAAGCTGTAACTATACAAACATGTTGAAAAGTAAGACATAACTCTTATAAAAGTTGGGACATTCTCACCTTTCCTACTGCCCAATCCACCAACTGGCTATCCAATCCTGTTAAACCTTCTACTGAAGTCAGGACTGAAACCCACACTTCTAGGAGTGTCAAACTCATGGGTCTTCCACAGCTCTCTCTTGTTCCACCTGCTGGTCTCCATGTAGGGAGATT
Source organism: Lithobates pipiens (assembly GCF_037356315.1). Taxonomy (NCBI): domain Eukaryota; kingdom Metazoa; phylum Chordata; class Amphibia; order Anura; family Ranidae; genus Lithobates; species Lithobates pipiens. The sequence goes on along the minus strand of NW_027507764.1, from coordinate 559,211,069 downwards.
ACCTACAGTATGTTAGTTGAGAGCGGCTGGCCTAGGCTGGGGAAGGGGTTAATGTTCTACACCTCTGTTCCTGGGTTTTTTGGACCCAGCCTACCCACCCTGTGAGATAAATAAGAAGGGAAGGCCAGGTCCCGGAGCTCTGGCCCGCTCAAAGAGAAATGCCATGATTACTGCAGAGAAGGACTGCTGTGCCTTGCAGTGCATCTGAGGCACCGGGAGTCCAGAGATCTACCAGTCCCTGGAGAGCACCAAGTATAGACTAGGTATGCCTGGGCAGCCTAGTAGATATAGTTAGGGGATACGCGATCGTATTTGTTCACATTGAACTATATTGCCAAAGCGTTTAAGTGGAAGTTACATCAACTGTCCTAAACCTAGTTTGAAGTTATTTAAAGGGGTGCATGATGGTTCCTGGTGTATCAAAGAATATGATGGGTCCAAGTGGATGCACATGTGGTGCATGAAGCACAGCTACTACAAAATGTTTTCTTGGCAAGACCAGGAAGAGGAATGCAGTTGTTATGGGTAACCTAGAATCAGAGCAAAGTACATTGCAGCCAGTTGTGAAATGTGGTACCAGGTATAGGTGACTGGTTCTCTATTAGTGAGGGGGTCAGTGATCTGCCTCCCTCCCCATCGATTGGCTTCCAAAGCAACCTGGGACCGAACCCGCTATACGGAGACCCATAGCCTGGCCACATGGTCCGTGAGAGAAGGCGTTAACAAGTGCATGCATGAGGTCCACGCTAAGTGCACGGCGGGATCCCATTCTGCCACTGGGAGTGAGGTGGTAGAGGTACAATGGACTAGTGAAGAGGGAACAGACTTAGCAGCGTCCCTCGGAATTGCAACATACATTACATAAGGTATGTAGTGACACGGGACAGTACTTTTCAGAGGAGTACTGCACACTGTATAAGGCTCATCTCTAAGCCAGGCAACATCATGTTTGATTCTCACATAAACGCAGTCCCTGCCTGGTCCCAGGGATTGATGCGTGTGCACATGCGTGAAAGGTACCCCTAAGTGCAGAGCGAGTGGCCCCACATCCACATCCCTACTGTATCCTGTAATAAGTGGAGGACAACAGGAGGTATCACAGGAGCTACAGGAGACCCACCTGCAGGACATCAACACTCCTGGCAGTGCCCGTTTCAGCGCTGTTTTCAGCCATAGATTTCTCAGGATTGGAGAGGAGTCCTGTTTTCCATTACAGGTATGGCTAGCTTTAAAACATTTTGTATAGTGACAGGGTCGCTTTAGGATAAAACAGATTCAGTTGAAATAATTGGCCTTATTGACCTCGGCACAGTCACAATGCCTTTTGCATAGCACTGATAGCCCACATACTGGTTTTACATATTACCTGAGAGTTGCTGTTTACATTAAATGGTTTTAAATTCTCATACATGGAAAAGTAAAGCTTGGCAGACCTTAGTGGAAGAATCAGTACGGGGGGACAATGGCAGGAAAGCCTCAGTCTGGAAATCTCAAAGAGGTAAAGTGAACATTATGGAAATATAAATAATTGGGTTAAAGCAGCAAAAACCAAAAAAGGTACTGTAGATATTGAGGAAATGTGTTCAAGAGTGCAAATTTCCTTACCGTGAGAATAGAGGAATAGGTGTGCGTAAACCTCGTACAAAAGATCCCTTGCCTTAAATGACCAGCAAAGCTAAAATAAAATGTGTGGGAAGTAAACTTGTGTGCTGAAGCCCAAGCAGTGGCCAGAAGTGACATGTAGGCACTGGGAAGAGAGGCCATGGGAGGTCAAATACTGTCCAACTTTCCGAGATAAGAAACAGGGACCCATTATAGTACAAAGTGCGGGGGCAAAGAACACTCCATGCTCCCATTACATAGGCCATAAAGACCTAATACACAAAAAATTATTGATTAAAGGGGTTGTAAAGGTTCGTTTTTTATTTTCTAAATAGGTTCCTATAAGCTAGTGCATTGTTGGTTCACTTACCTTTTCCTTCGATTTCCCTTATAAATGTTTTTTTTCTTTGTTTTCTTTGTCTGAATTTCTCACTTCCTGTTCCTCCTCAGTAAGCTGTTCAGTAAGCTGTTCTGGCTGACTAAACACCGCTCGGATGATGGTGAGAAGTTTACTGAGGAGAAACAGGAAGTGAGATATTCAGACAAAGAAAAAAAACATTTAGAAGGGAAATCGAAGGAAAAGGTAAGTGAACCAACAATGCACTAGCTTAGAGGAACCTATGTAGAAAATAAAAAACAAACCTTTACAGCCCCTTTAAACCCATATGTTCTTTTTTCACCACTACTTTTCCTTTATGCCTGCTAATAAAAGAAAGAAATTTAATAATATTAGAGGTCAAATGAAAAGATTTGTTAAATAGCCTATTTTGTTATAGAGGTCTTTATATCAGACTCAAAAGAGGGACACCTGAGAATCTGGTTTTAATTCTGGGACAGACTCTACAAATAAGGGACTAGTTTTGGAGCCATTTGGGCACATATTGGGTAGAGTGTCACCTGAAATCTAGGAGAGCCCCAATAATCATATACAAACCAGCTCCTGTAGTCAAGAGCTAAGGCCCACCATCTTGGATCTCATTGTTGGTCCAAAGCTACAACAGGCAGTCTCAATAACAAACAGTAACAGGAAGGAAGTAGGATGGGATACTCAACCACTGGAAATGGTCAAGATGAGCATCTTATATAGTATAGTGAGACTGGTCAAGATGGACATTTCATCCACAAGAACTGGTCAAGATAGGTATCTCATTCACAGGAACTGGTCAAGATGGGCATCTCATTTACTGGAACTGGTCAAGAGGGGCACCTCATCCAGGGGGACTGGTCAAGAGGGGCACCTCATCCAGGGGGACTGGTCTAGAGGGGCATCTCATTCAGGAGGGCTGGTCAAGAGGGGCATCTCTTTAAAAGGAACTGATCAAAGTGGGTACCTCATCCACTAGAGCTGGTCAAAATGAGCATAACATCCATTGGAACTGGTTAAGATTGGCATTTCATCCACAAGAACTTGTCAAGATAGGTATCTCATCCACAGCAACTGGTAAAGATGGGCATCTAATCCATAGGAACTGGTCAAGAGTGGCATCTCACCCAGGTGGACTGGTCAAGATGGGCATCTCATCCAGGGGGACTGATCAAGAGGGGCATCTCGTCCAGGGGGACTGGTCAAGAGGGGCATCTCGTCCAGGGGGACTGGTCAAGAGGGGCATCTCATCCAGGGGGACTGGTCAAGAGGGGCATCTCATCCAGGGGGACTGGTCAAGAGGGGCATCTCATCCAGGGGGACTGATCGAGAGGGACATTTCATTAAGGGGGACTGGTCAAGATGGGCATCTCATCCAATGAAACTGGTCAGGATGGGCATCTCTTCTACAGGAACTAATCAAGATGAGCATCACATCCTCGGAAACTGGCCATGATACAGTACACATAAGTAATGCCCTGGGTTTTGGAGAACATAGGGCTCACTACATCACAATGTTTAAAACCAATTTTTCACATTAACTGACTGGCCCCAAAAACGTCCCTTCCCTCCTCCAGTTTTTGTGTTGCTGTACAGGGGAGTACAAGTAGCTAAAATCAAGTCAGTTCCCAGTATTTGTCCTATCTGCATTCAAAAATGCTTGTAGCAATGTTTAATACACAGCAGCATTGGTGTATACTTTATATCTGGCTGGAGTCCAGCTTTAAATTTCCATTGTCCTCAATAGCCACACAATGCTACCAATCTACTTTGTGTGCACCAGAATAGATCTTTGTTGCGCCTTTGCAAAATCAGATATTACCTTGTAAACTTAGAATCATCACTGTGCTGAGCATAGCAAAGAGCAGAGCTGTGGGAGGGGCCAACAAATCCGCCCACTACAGCCTGCCTGCAGAAAACTACAGGAGGGGGGCGGAGACAAGACCCACCACCCTGCACAAGTAGAGAGAGCAGCAGTGAGCGGTCTTTATTACAGAGGCAACTTTTCACACTGGATTACTGCATAGATCTGGAAGAAATACACAAAGCACATCAAAATCCAAGAAAGAATACACATGGCTTGCATTAAGACAATATTTGCTTTATCTCCGAGTTCAGCTTTATATTTTTGGGTGCAGGTGCGGAGTCTAACGTTCACAAACGAGTGACTAGGGTCATGGCAGGAGGTCGGAGGGTGATGGCCACATGATTTCATGTGTTTGTATACACTGCCAGTCCTCCTGACTCACTCACTTTAGCTGCAGTTAAACCAGAGCACACAAAGACTCTACCTGCCTCGGTCACACCTTTGTTCTTGAAGGTTGTTGCATAACCGGCAGGATTATGGAAACAAGGATCCGGCCTGGGTGGGAAACGTAAACCAGAAAAGGAGCCGGCGGGCCTGGGCCAGGGGAACCTGGTGGTGGTTGCAGGGTTGTGGGGAAGGTGCCAAGCCACACAGTACACTGAGTCATTGAAAAAAAAGCAAGTCTTGTGGTGCTCACAGTTTATTTCCCATGACTTCCATGCCTGCTTGCTGAGTGACGTACTCAGGTAGAGCAATATTTACATATTCATTCAATACGCGCGAGGTGAGGAAAACCGAGGGCACGGGGGCGGAGGGCCGAGCGCGCCAAATGTGCAGTCAGAGAAGAAAGGGACTGGCTGGAAAGCGCGGGTGATATGTAAGGCTGCAAATATGCGAGGCACTTCTCCTGGCGGGAAAAAATAATCAGCGCATTGTGCGTGGTGCGCAACCCCTCCTGGCAGGGATGTTAACCCTTCCGGAGGTTGCTTGTAATGAGCTGAACTTCAGGCTGATATAATAGACACAAATGAATGCAGCTTTGTAATCATTAATATGTTATTAAATGTATTTTTTTTTAAATGCAAGAAGCGTAAGTACCTAAATCTGACCTGGCATCAGTCCCTGTACAGCAGAGCTCAGACTCAGAAAGAGAAGCGGCACAAGATGATATGTCAGGTGCGCTGCAGTGCAAGGAGCATGCTGAGAGGGAGAAACAGTACAAAGTCAAATCAGTTCATATGTGACAAGAAGCATGCTGATAGGAGGAAATAGAGTGACAGAGAGATGAGCTCATCACTGTGCTCCATCTTCTTTCCCTGTCCTGTCATAGGCGGTGGTGGGTCCTGGATGACCTGGGCTCAGAGGATGTGGGTTGAATGATGCTAGCCATCAGACTGAGGGCATCTAGTGGCAGAAAATAGTACTTTAGTGGAAATCTCTGGTTTTATTTAAGCAATTCATTTTTAATCTTGTTATTTTAGCTGGAGTTCTGCTTTAACCACTTCCCGCATATGACGTTGTGGTCTTGAAATGACAATATCTGGATGATGCCTGCATCTATAAGGATCATCCAGATATCTTTCTTTTCAGCCACTGATTCCCTATGTGTAAAAGTCATCCTAGTGGAAGATTAGCCGCTGGACTGCTTTTACAGGCAGCGGGAGAAGAGGTCACCCCCCCTTTCCAGGCTCTCCTGTACAATCGGAGAGCCGGAGATTCGATTTTGCTGCGGTTCAACACAGAGCTGGCAGAGGACCGGGTGGTCCCCAGGGACAGTACTCTTGAGTAGCTCTTGGAAAGAAGCTCTTTTGGATTGCATCTGCACAACACAGGTACCCAACCACTGGCTTTTTAATGCTGTGAGCCCTTTGTCAAGCATGGCTAACATAAGTATAGAGATTGTCCTGCTTGGAATTCCAACCAATCAGCTGTTTCCAGAGGGCAATCCAGCACCTCAGGGGCGGTACTCTTGAACAGCTCTTGGAAAGAAGCTCTTTTGGATTGCCTCTGCCAAGCATGGCTAGCATTACTAGATGGCTAATATAAGTATAGATATTTTACACTTCCCTACAAAAAAACACAAAAGCTACCTGCCACAGGGATGCCCTGCATGGAACTCCAACCAGAGGGCAAGCCAGCACCTCAGGGATGGTACTCTTGAGCAGCGATTGGAAAGGAGCACCTTTGGATTGCATCTGAACAACACAGGCAGGCAACCACTGGGTTTCCTCAGAGAGCCGGAGATCTGATCCAGCGGTGGGGTCACCACAGAGCTGGCCGTGGACCGGATGGTACTCTTGAGCAGCTCTTGGAAATAAGCTCTTTTGGATTGCATCTACACAACACAGGCACCTAAACGCTGGCTTTTCAAAGGTGTGAGCCTTTTGCCAAGCATGGCTAGCATAAGTATAGAGATTGTCAGCTGTTTCCACAGGGCAATCCAGCACCTCAGGGGCGGTACTCTTGAGCAACTCTTGGAAAGGAGCTCTTTTGGCTTGCATCTGCACAACACAGGCAACCAACCACTTGGTTTCCAATGGTGTGAGCCCTTTGCAAAGTTTTCAATAGTACAAGCTTTTTGCCAAGCATGGCTAACATTACTAGCTGGCTAACATAAGTATAGATATTTCACACTTCCCTACAAAAAGCACAGAAGTTACCTCTCACAGAGATGCCCTGCTTGGAACTCCAACCAATCAGCTGTTTCCACAGGGGATTCCAGCACCTCGGGGGGTGGTACTCTTGAGCAACTCTAGGAAAGAAGCTCTATTGGATTGCATCTGCAAAATACAGGCAACCGACCACTGGGTTTCCAATGGTGTGAACCCTTTGCCAAGCATGGTTACCATAATTGATAGAGATTTTAAACTTCCATACAAAAAATACACAAGCAACATTCCACAGGGATGCCCTGCTTGGAACCCCAACCAATCAGCTGTTTCCACAGGGAAATCCAGCACCTTGAGGGTGGAACTCAGCTCTTGGAGACCAGTTCTTTTGGATTGTGTTGGCGCAAAGCAGGCAACCAAACATTGTATGACCAGTGGTGCAAACCTTTTGCCAAGCATGGCTAGCATAAGTATAGTGATATTACATTTCCCTACAAAAAGCACAAAAGCTACCTCCCATACTGATGCCCTGTTGGAACTCCAACCAATCAGCTGTTTCTCACAGGGCAATTCAGCACCTCGTGGGTGGAAATCTTGGAAACCAGCTCCATTGGATTTCTTCTGCACAACACAGGCACTCAACCACGAGGGTTTCAAATAGTGCAAGCTCTTTGCCAGGCATGGCTAGCATAAGTATTGCTAATTCACTCTTTCCCTACAAAAGCACAAACCTATTTAAATTGCAAAATTGACATCTGATTGAAGTACACCTCTATATATCATAAAAAAGGGCCACCTCGTCCTCTTAATCCCTACCGTCTGGGAATTCCAAATTGAAATTATTGACATGTAGAAGCTATTACATAATCTCTTCATTCAACAGTAAAAGGCATTAAAATGAGTGCTGTAATCTGCACAGCCAATATAAAGCAGAATAATATGCCAGCTTTATAAATCCACACATAAAAGCCGCCTTTCATTTTCAGACTAAATAACAACATTAATAAAGCTCTTTATGCACTGACGGCGTTGGCTCACAATGAACACGGCGCACAAAGAGAGGAGATTGTATCAACGTCCCTCCAGCTACGAGGGACTGAAATCATGGAACCAGTGCAGAGCCGAGGATGAAAAACTTCCAAGAGTAACTTCTAAGAGTCGCTTAAACAATGAGACTACATAGAAATATGAATGGATTTGATCCTATAAACCAGAAAGCTAGATGTACAGGCCATTAAATTATGTATGCAAGCTTGTGCTTGCTTCAAGTGCCTTCTGCAGCATGCACTTTGTTACCAGTGATGGTTAAAGCTGAACTCCAGGCACGGAAATTTTTATTTCAGTATCCTGTATTCCTCAATAGCAACATAGGATACTCATCTACTTTGTATGCACCTTGTAAAAGCAGCGGCGTCACTGTGCTGTACATAGCCTGTGCAGAAAGCAAAGCTGTGGGAGGGGCCAATCAGGCCCCACCCACTACAGGCTGCCTCCGGGAGGGGGCGGAGACAAGACCAGTCACTCTGCATTTAGAGAGAGAGCAGCAGTGAGCGGTCCTTATTACAGGAAGCTCCTGCACAGAGAAAACATTTTTTTTTCAGAAATGAGCCCTACAGTCAGGCAATCTTTGCTCATCCCGCTGGTCCAGGACCTCCGTATTCTCCCTGATCCTGAGATACAGTTGGGTGTTAAAGCCCAAGAGACGGCTCTCACTCCATGTTTCTCGAAAGCAGGAAGTGGGCCGTACACCAGTGACGTATTGCAAATCCAGTTAGCTTTAAAGTGATTGTAAAAGATCGTTTTTTAAATAACAAACATGTCATAATTAACTCCACTGTGCAGCTCGTTTTGCACAGAGTGGCCCCTGAACATCCTATTCTGGGGTCCCTCAGGCGGCTCTCGTGGCTCCTTCCCCACATCAGATAACCTCCTAAGAGAAGTGCTCTCCCAAGGGGGTTACCTTGCGGGTGCACTCCTGAGTCCAGCAATAGCGTCCATAGACATGAATACCAGACTCGGCCCCGTCCCCCCCGGTGCCCACATCATTGGATTTGATTGACAGCAGCGGGAGCCAATGGCTGCACTGCTATCAGTCCATCCAATCAAGAGCTGGGACCCCGTAGAGAGAGGTACAGCACGTCCCCGCCCAAGAGATGAAGGGGCTCAGGTGAGTAAAATGGGGGGAGGGGCTGAAGGGCCGGTGACTGCCAGGTGTTTTTTCACCAGGATGCATTAAGGTGAAAAATCACAACCCCCCAATTACAACCCCTTTAATGAGCTTGTACAACAGTACACAGCAGATACTGAGGACTTGAGGCCACACCTCTAACTGGATTAACCACTTGCCCTCTGGAAGATTTAACCCCCCCCCCCCCCCCTCCTGACCAGGCTATTTTTTGTGATACGCCACTGCATTAGTTTAATTAACAATTTTGCGGTCGTGCGACACTGTACCCGAATAAAACGCATGTCCTTTTTTTCCCACAAATAGAGATTTTTTTTTGGTGGTATTTAATCACCTCTGCGATTTTATTTTTTTGCGCTATAAACAAAAAAATTTGCGACAATTTTGAAAAAAAAAAAAAAAGATTTTTTTTGTTTCTGCTATTAAACATATCCAATAATTAAAAAAAATCTAATTTCTTCATAAATTTAGGCCAATATGTAATTTGCTACATATTTTTGGTAAAAAAAATACCAATAAGCATATATTGATTGGTTTGCAGAAAAAATGATAGCGTCTACAAACTATGGGATATTTTTAAATATTTATTTGTTTTACTAGTAATGGCGGTGATCAGCGACTTGCTGTGGACAGTCGGACACTAACTGACATTAAGACCCCTTTCACATTGAGGCAGTTTTCAGGTGTTTTATCGCTAAAATAACACCTGTAAAGTGCCCGAAAACTGCCTCTCATGCCTCAATGTGAAAGGGGTCTTAGTGTCAAAAGTGTCAGTTAGTGTCCGACTGTCCACAGCATTTGCTCAGACAGGAAAAAAATTCCTGCAAGCAGCATCTTTGGGGCGGTGCGGGAGCTCTTTATATATCCCCCCTACACCACCTCTGCCCATTGCAATGAATGGGCAGTGCTGCCAAAGTGCCCGAAAAGCGCTTTCAAGGCGTCACAACATGGGAGATTTTAACCCCTCCTTGGAGGTTAAAAGCTCCCCACTAGCGGCCGAAAAGCACCGATTAAAAAGCGGTAAAGCGCCACTAAAACTAGCTGTGTTTTACTGCTAACGGAGCCACCGCTCTAGTGCAAAAGTAGCTTAATACAGTGATCAGTGCTAAAAAATATGCACTGTCACTGTACTGACACTGGATGGGAAGGGGTTAGCATCAGGGGCGATCAAAGGGTTAACTGTGTGCAGAGCCAGTGTTTTAGTGTACAGTGGGGGCGGGTGCTTTTACTAGGGGAAGGCATAGATCCTTGTCCCTGCTTTGCAGAGACACAGGATCCATACCTTCCCTACTGTCAGAATGACAATCTGCCTTGTTTACATAGGCAGGACGCCTCAATGCTGGATGCCGGTCGATATCGAGTGCGCGGTACCCGCAGATCAGCTCCTGCTCCCAGATCACAACATGTAACCAGGAAGTGCCAGTAAACGCCTTTCCTTGGTTCGTGATCTGCTGCTCTCATGTCAGAGGGGGGTCTGCGCTGATAATCAGCGCATTGAATACAAGCTCAGCCTTCATCAGAGGTGCCCACCACAGCTGCCAATCAGTGCCCAAAATGACAGTCAGTGCTCAAAGTGACAGTCAGTGCCCAAAGTGCAAATCAGTAACGCCTGTAAGTGCCCTACACAGATGCCAATCAGTGCCCATGATTAATGACTGTCAGCACCTCATCATCAGTGCTGCCTATCAGTGCCATCTATTAGTGCCCATCAGTGCCGCCTATCGGTGCCCATCTGCTGCCAGTCAGTGCCCAAAGTGACAGGCAGTGCCCAAAGTGACAGTCAGTAATGCCTGTAAGTTCCCTTCACAGATGACAATCAGTGCCCATCATTCATGACTGTCAGTACCTCATCATCAGTGCTGCCTATCAGTGCCATCTATTAGTGTCCATCAGTGCTATTTATTAGTGCCCATCAGTGCGACCTATCGGTGCCCATCAGTGCCGCATATTAGTGCCGCCTATCAGTGCCCATCAGTGCCATCTATCGGTGCCCAGTGGCGCCTATCGGGGTCCATCGGTGCCACATATCAGTGCCCATCAATTCTACATATTAGTGCCTCCTCATCAGTGCCCATCAGTTCCACCTTATCATTGCCCATCAGTGCTACCTCATCAGTGCCCATCAGTGCAGCCTCATCAATGCCCATCAATGAAGGAGAAAACAAAATTTTATAACAGAAACAAAGAAAAACTTATATTTTTTCAAACATTTTGGTCATATATAGTTTGTTTAGAAAAAAAATGTAAAACCCCAGAGGTGATCAAATACTGCTAGAAGAAAGCTCTATTTGTGGGAAGAAAATGATAAAAATGTCATTTGGGTACAGTGTTGTATGACCGTGCAATTGTCATTCAAAGTGTGACAGCGCTGAAAGCTGAAAATTGTCCTGGGCAGGAAGGGGGGTAAGTGCCCGGTATTGAAGTGCTCACCTTTCCGCGATCCCCCGCCCTGCAGGCAGACCAATCCACCGAAGCCGCTCTGCTCTGAGATCATGATGCCAGCCTCCTACCTCAGCCAATCAGAGGCCTTGTATTCATGGCATTGAATGGCTGAGCAGCACTCGTTTTTTTTTTTCCGGGAGTGTTGTCTTTCACCCATCACATGGCATCCTATCGGTAGATGGAAGGAGCCGTATATTTTGGTACTTTTATGGTACCTGAACATTTTTAGGTGTTTTCCCAGAAAAGCGGGATAACAAGTTCCTGTAGATTGCCGAGTGTTCTTATACAAGAGCTGGGTGTTGCTTTCAGCGGTGTCTTTAAAATAACCCAACTGATTTCCAGGTACTTTTTACAATCGTAATTGATACAATTAAAGCTTCAGCCTTCAGGCCCCATTCACATTTTACATTGAGGAATCGTACATTCCCGCTTGTGGGGTTTTTTTTTGCAAGTTTTGCGCGTGTTTCTGTGTGTCGTGTGTTCATTGACTTGAGTGAGCGGCCCTAAGCCCAACAAACACGCTAAAGGAGCTCCCTCGACTCTTTTAGACATAGAGCGTTGTGCGTTTTGGCGAGTTTGTAGCACATTTGCCACGTGACAAAACGCGCCCGCTAACCATGTTTGGGGTACCATTAACAATTAAAGCTGAAAGGGTGGCGCTCAAGAGCTGAAATTCCTCGTAGTATGCCACTATGTTCGTGTTTGTTGGCCAACAGTTGTGTACCGTTTGTATGCAAGACAAGATCCCGGCACACGCCCTTCGGACAAAAGTCTGGCGCTTTGCCGAAAATCCGATTGCGTGTACGAGGCTTTAGTCAGTTAGTTATTCTTTTCAAATTTTCTTTCTTATTTTCAGATTTTTGGAATTTACAAATTTTATGGATTTACGAATTGCGATCATAACGAATGACCCGAAAAACGAATTAAACAAAAACACATTTTTCGGCAGTACCCTTGTCTAGTGTGACGGGAATACTTTACTTTTTGGTTACATGGTCAGGTTGAAATAACAACAAGACCTTCTAGTTTAAAGGGGTTGTAAAGGTAAATGTTTTTTCACCTTAACGCATTCTATGTGGAAAAGTCCGGAGTCCGCCGGACTTTTCCACCGGATTGTTTGATCGTGTGTACGGGGCTTTAGTTACAGTGTTTCATGTTAACAACTTGGCAGACTGCCTGGATTTTTTCTTTACACGCAGAAGTTTCCCTTTGATCTAAGGAGGAAGAGTTAGTTACAATGTTTCATTTTAAAAACTTGGCAGAATGCCACCAATGTTTTCTTTTGACAGCTGAGTGGGCAGATAAGTCTCTCCACTTGTTATATGAAAAAATAGGCAAATTCTGCAATAAAGATCATCAGAGGGGGTGAATCGAGATCACGATTAATTGTGCAGCTTTAACTTCAGCTTGTTCAATTAAGCTTTGACATAAAACCTGGAAGCTGATTGGTTTCTATGCAGAGCGGCACCAGATTTTGCACTCTCCAATTTCAGTAAACCAGCCCCAGTGACACTAAGATGAACTTTAGTTGACATTAATTTATTCTAAAATCACTTCATTATTATTTCACAAAAAGAAGAACCTTTTCTATGACGAATCCCTTCTCCTCCTCCTCCTCCTATGGTTCTTGTGCTCCCACTTCCCTCTATTATGTGGAGAAATTCAAACTCTTTGACCTGAAGCAGCCAATCATAGGCGCTCTGCACCAGGAAAAAGAGAGTTCCTATAATGCAATTATTGATATGTTCTGATCTATGAGTATTCTTCTGCCAATCAGCTTCAGGTAGAAGAGGGGGCGGACACAACATTTGCCACACCGCATTCCAGTTCAAATCACATTGGGATTCTTTGCAGTGCAATTTGAAGCCATTCATTATGTATGGGCAGAAATCGCACCGCAAACGCATCGGTACTCTGTATCAGTGAGTACTTGACTGAAGGTATTAGCGGTGGCCTGACCAATAAGGGCACCCGGACACTGCCCTCTCTCTCCAGACCACCCCCCTATATGCAATGGATCCACTATCCACGGCTGCCGCGGCCACCCGCTATTCATGCGTCCGGCCTCTTTCAGGGCATGGGGCGCATGAGTTACATTGGTGGGGGGTGTTTTTTGAAACACCTGATTAGAGCCAGAGGCTCTATTAGGCTTCAAAATAGGGTGGGCTCGGGTCCCAGAGAATGCGACTGGAGCCCACCCAGGTGTGTTACAACAGCGAATGAATATTACTGAATCATTCACTGTTCCTCAATGCAGCCAATCAGAAGCGGGTGTGAGATCGTTTTCCGATTGGCCCGAAAAGAGAAGACTCCTGATTGGTTGCCTAGGAGGAGGGAGAAAATGGAATCCACCGGTGATGGGGTAGGGGCCACTGACCAACCGACTGACTGGGGGGGGGGGGGGGGGGTTGGTTGTTCGGTTTGCCACCCGCCCCCAAAAAATACTCGCCAGTAAAAAGCTGGTATCAGTGCAACCCTAGTTACAACCCTCCCTTATCTAAAATGAAAAAAAATCTAATAAAAGTTTAAAAAAAAGTTGTCTTTAGGACTCATTCACATCTAGCAATGGAGGAACTTTGGGGTAGATTTATTAAAACAGGTGCACTCAAAATCTGATGCAGCTGTGCATGGTAGCCAATCACCTTTTAACTTCAGCTTGTTCAATTAAGCTTTGACAATAAAACCTGGAAGCTGATTGGTTTCTATGTAGAGCTGCCCCAGATTTTGCACTCTCCAGCTTTAGTAAGGCCCCTTTCACACTGGGGCGGGAGGTGCGTCGGCAGAAAAACGCCGCTAGAAAAAAAAAAAAAAAGCCTTTTTGCTTGCATGTGATTGGATGATGGAATTCAGCAGCTTTTCCTCATTTACTAAGCTCTGGAACAACTGCAAAGTGCTCAGTCTATTTTCCTTTAGTAAATCAACCCCGTATAGTCGCCCCCCCCCCCCCCCCCCCGCTTTCTCCTCATTGGCTCACTGGCTATGATTGACAGCAGTGGCATTCGATGGCTCCTGCTGCTGTCCCCGCCAATGAGGAAAGAGAGACCTGGGACAGCCAAGGCTCCTGTGCACATCACTGGATTGAGAGGGGGCTCAGGGGAGTATAAAGGGGGGGGGGGGGCAGCAAACCAAAGATTTTCTACCTTCTTGCATAGAATGCATGAAGGTAAAAAAAAAAAACCTTCAGACTTTAAAACCACTTTAGCAACGAATGTCACCCAAATGCACATTTGGTATTTTGCTGCGATCTGGAAATGCGGGCAGAATCGTCGCACAGATGTGAACGGGGCCTACTTTCACTGCTGTAATAAAATGCAATACAATAACGACCTCTCTAAAAAAATAAATCTTACGTTGTTGTAGACCATATTCCTCCATGCAGACTCTTGAAGTATCCTTTTGCTGTGCCAAGGAATCACCGAAGTTCCAGCAAATCTTCCAACTGCAACTGCAGATGATCAGATCCCGGGTCCCATACCTGCACATAGGAAGAATTGTAAGGTCATCACATGTTTTGTTTGTCTACCAATAGAAATACGAGTTACATATTGACCACTTAAGGACCGGGCCTCTTTTTTAGATGTGTTGTTTACAACAGTTTTTTTTGCTAGAAAATTACTTAGAACCCCCAAACATTATACATTTTTTTCTTACACCCTAGAGAATAAAATGGTGGTCGTTGCAATACTTTCTGTCACATCGTATTTGCGCAGCACTCTTATAAGCGCACTTTTTTGGGAAAAAATACATCTTTTTGAATTAAAAAAATAAGACAACAGTAAAGTTAGCCCAATTTTTTTTTAATATTGCGAAAGATAATGTTATGCCGAGTAAACTGATACCCAACATGTCATGCTTCAAAATTGCGCCCGCTCATGGAATGGCGACAAACTTTGACCCTTAAAAATCTCCATCGGCGACATTTAAAAAATTCTACAGGTTGCACGTTTTAAGTTACAGAGGAGGTCTAGGGCTAGAATTATTGCTCTCGCTCTACCAATCAAGGTGATACCTCACATGTGTGATTTGAAAAGCGGGCACTACTCACGTACACGTTCGCTTCTGCACACAAGCTTGGCGGGATGGGGTGCATTTAAAAAAAAAAAAAATATCTTATTTATTTTACCTTTTATTTTTTATTTTTACACTGTTTAAAAAAAAAAAAAATAATAATAATAATAATAATAATAATAATTGTGCATGACAGGACCTCTTAAATATGAGATCTGGGGTCAAAAAGACCTAAGATTTCATATTTACACTAAAATGCAAAAAATAAAAAATAAATTAAATACATTTTTTTTTTAAATTTGTCATTTAAAAAAATAAATTAAAAAAATGTCCTTTTAAGAGCTATGAGCGGAAGTGACGTTTTGATGTCGCTTCCGCCCTGCAATGGTATGGAGACGGGTGGGGGCTGTCTTCCCTCACTCATCTCCATGCCCAGCCAGCAGAAGGACCCAATCGCCTCCCACGCTGCCGACGACTCTGGTAAGCGGCAGAGGGCATCGGAGTGCAGGCATGTACTGGCCATCAGGACCACAGGGAGTTTCCCGGTGGGCCGATGGCTCAGTGGGCCGGTTTCAGTGACAGCCCGTCAAAGTAATGGCTGCGTGGCTTGCCCTCAACTTCACGCAGTGATGTGAGAAGGATGAGAAAAATGCAGAGAAGAATAAGTGAAATAATAAAAGAGGTTAGTAAAGACTCCTTATGTTTTTTTGCACAATTGCGTATAGTTTATATACTGTTTTGTGCTTGTGTGCAAAATTAAAGTGGGCCGGTCTGGATGAAGTCCAGGGCCAAATTTTGGTCCCAGTCCAGCACTGCCGGAGTGCAGTGGGGGGTGGGGACCGATAAAAGTGATCTTGCGGCGAACCCGGCACAGAGACTACTTTTATCTTGAAGCGGACCTCCAGCCGAACAAGAGGATACCAGGGTTATGGCAGCTAGTTGTTGCCATAACAATGATATCCTCCTTCAAAGTAAGGGCGTATATCGGCGTGCAGCGGTCCGGACATGGTTAATGACTGGTGCAGGTGGAACGAACAAAAAAAAAAAATGGATTCCTCCATCTGCATCTGATTGGATATAGCCAGTGTTCAGCCATCGATATTCCACCCACTTCCTTTTGGTTTTATAATGAAGGGATGTTGGGTGGAAGGCAGCCATGGAGCAAATTTCAGCAGGTTCTTTATGAACCGGCCAAAAATTCACACAGTGTATGGCCAACTTTAGCGTTGTCACCTGAGGACAAGAAATGTGTTACTGGCAGGATCACCAGCTGAAAATAAAGGAAAAAACAATCTTAAAAGTGGATTTTCACTGCATATGAGCACCACAAACCAAAAACTCTGTTTAATTTAATTTTTATTATTCAAAGCAAACTCTCCCCATCCATGCGTGTCTCCATGCTTTATTTTGTTAAGCAATCACTTTGAAAAACACCCCCCTAGCATTTCTGGCCATGGCCATCTTGATTAAGGGCAAATTCATCCCAAAGGTGTTCTATCGGGTTGAGGTCAGGACTCTGTACAGGCCAGGCAAGTTCCTCCACCCCAAACTCACTCATCCATATCTTTATGGACTTTGCTTTGTGCACTGGTCCAAATCATTTGGTGGAGGGGAGGATTATGGTGTGGGGTTGTTTTTCAGGGGTTGGGCTTGGCCCTTTAGTTCCAGTGAAGGGAACTCTTAAGCAGACATGTGCACCGCCGAAAAATTTGTTTGTTTTTTCGTTTTAGGGTCATTAGTAATGATCGCAAACCGCGCTGCAGTGGTCTCCGTTGCTTACCAGAGCCGTCGGTAGCGGCGGAGACGATCGGGTCATCTCCACTCACATGCTGGATGACGGAGTGAAGTAAAGATGGCCCCCACTTGGCTCCACACCATTGGATGGCGGAAGCGACATCAAACATCACTTCTGCCCAATGGTCTTAAAGGGGAATTTTTTTTTTTGCAAAAAAAAAAAATGACATTTAGTTGGTGTTTTTTTTTTATTGCATTTTGGTGTAAATATGAGAAATTAGGTCTTTTTGACACCAGATGTCATATTTAAGAGGTCCTGTCATGCTTTTTTTCTATTACAAGGGATGTTTCCATTCCTTGTAATAGGAGTAAAAGTGACAAAAATTTTTTTTTTTTTTTTTTTAAAAAGACAGAGCCAAAATAAAAAGTAAAAAAAAAGATTTAAAGCGCCCCGTCCCGCCGAGCTCGCACACAGAAGCGAACGCATACGTGAGTAGCGCCCGCATATGAAAATGGTGTTCAAACCACACATGTGAGGTATCGCCACGATCGGGAGAGCGAGAGCAATAGTTCTAGCTTGAGACCTCCTCTGTAACTCAAAACTGATAACCTGTAGAATTTTTTAAACATCGCCTATGGAGATTTTTTAAGGTTCAGAGTTTGTTGCCATTCCACGAGTGGACGCAACTTTGAAGTGTGACATGTTGGATATCAATTTACTCGGCGTAACATTATCCTTCACAGTATAAAAAAAAAATTGGGTTAACTTAACTGTTGTCTTATCTTTTAAATTAAAAAAAGTGTATTTTTTTCCCCCAAAAAATTGCGCTTGTAAGATGGTGTGACAAAAAGTATTGCAACGACTGCCATTTTATTCTCTAGGGTGTTTGAAAAAAAATATATATAATGTTTGGGGGTTCTAAGTAATTTTTTAATCAAAAAAAATAAAAAATGATTGTAAACAGCAAGTCTGAAAAATAGGCCCGGTCAGGTGCGTGTAAAGGCAGGCGTCCCAATACTTTTGACAATATATATTGTATTTACAGCCTCCACATATACACAGGGGTTTTTTTTATTTTATTTTTATCACATTAAAGCTCACTGATAAGACAATTTACATTAAACAGATCACACCGTCTTGTATATCTAAAAGAAAAAAAAAAATACTGCAAATTTCCTTTAATCCGCTCCCAGGACACATCAATCATTGGTAGCAGTAATAGGTCCCGGGGACACCTCGGAGGTGAATTAGCGGCAGATGTAAAAGGATGAAGTGAAACGGCGAGGAGCCCATTAGGAAGAGGCAGAGGACAAGTTTATTTTAAACCTTTTAAAGGGATTATCCCGGCGATGTTAGTAAACTTTGTAACCTGATGTGTGAGGTCAGGGTACCTGCCCTTATATGCCCCGTCCCCGGAGAGCATGGCAGGTGTCACATGTCAGGGGGGACGGGGGGCCTTCATGTCCAATCCACGGAGGCTCATTTAAAAACCATGACCTTAATTAATATAGGTTTACCCCTAGCACCCCATGAAGGTGCATATTTGAGCAGCCCATTCATTTCAATGAACTGCCCTATGTGCATAGAACATATGTAAGAAGCTCCTGGGCTTTTTTGGGCATTGAGCTTTGTAACTGCAAACATGCACATCTGCTTGCCACACGAGTGCAGGCAGGGCTGTCTTAATGAGTGGGCACACCTGGGCATTGCCCAGGGGCCCCAGGGGCATGGGGGGCCCCTGCACTTTCCCCAAAGCATCTGGTCCTTGAGCCCACGCTGCCCCAAACGTGGGGGCCCCATGATGGCACACAGGGGAGTGATGGATAGACAGGGGAGGCAGGTTGGCAGCGGTGCGCCGTGCTGTGCAGAACGATACCTATTATTTCACAGCCAGCAGGGAGGGGCGGGGCCACAGCACCAGTGATGCTCTGACCCCGCCCCCCATCTAGGGTTGCCACCTTTTCTTCAAGCCAAATCCGAACACTTTAGCGGCACTGGGCACATTTGTTTTCGTAGTATACACAATAGGATTATAAAAGACCTGGGACACCTTTGGGTGCCCCAAGGAGAGTGGTAATGCAGCTCGCTGTGGCAAACAGTGGGTGTGGCCAAACTGCTCTTTCTGACATCATGGCACCCGCCCCCCCCCCCCCCAGTGATGCCAAACCTGCCCCCAGACAGCGGCCCACAGCTCCCGAATGGCAACAGATTTTTGTGTGACTACAGTGGAACCTTGGTTAATGAGTAACCTGGTTAACGAGCGTTTTGAAAGGCGGGGGGCGCCGGGGACACTCGAAACAGTTTGGAACTGTTCGGAGCCATTTGGAAATGCTCTGAATCACTCAGAAACACTCAGTTCCTGAGTGTTTCTGAGCCTTTTCCAAGGCTTTCCAAGGAGTTCAGCCGACTTGTCCCCGAGTATATCCGCCCCCCCCCCCACCTCTGGCCACATGTGGTGTTGCATGCAATAAAAGTCAATGCGGAACGAATTATCTTCATTTCCATTGACTTCTATGGGGAAACTCGCTTTGATATGCAAGTGCTTTGGAATACAAGCATTCTCCTGGAGCGGGTTATGCTCGTAATCCAAGGTTTCTCAGTTACTTGGGGAGCCACAGTCCAGTCTAAATAATGTGTCCGGGTTTCAGGCAGACTGAAACCCGGACACAAGATTCCAAACCCGAACTGTCCGGGTGAATCCTGGACAGGTGGCAACCCTACCCCCATCGGAGGCCGCGGGGTAGGAGCTGGAGTCGGAGCTGCTGAGTCGGCAGCACTGAGAGACTGCCTGCGGAAGTGGCATTGTGGATGGTGTCATGGTGAGCCCGGCTGTCCAGCACTGTTTGCAATGAAGGGTTTGGGATGCCTGGAGGGATGCTCCCTCCTCCACCCCTCCTTCTGCCAGCTGGATTGGTATAAGTGAGTCCTGTGCTGGAGGTGGGCACATAGCCAAAAGTTTACATGCACTGTATCTCCACTGGTGATGGGGGATATCAAGGGTGTATGGGGGAAAACAATGCTGAGGGGGGATATGGGCTGCATAGGGGGTAGCAATGCTTGGGGTAGCTTGGGTGGCTATAGTGCTAGAGGTATCAGGGATGTAGAGAGGCCACAATGTAGGGCAGTGATATGCAATTAGCGGACCTCCAGCTGTTGCAGAACTACAAGTCCCATGAGGTATAGCAAGACTGACAGCCACAAGCATGACACCCAGAGGTAGAGGCATGATGGGACTTGTAGTTTTGCAACAGCTGGAGGTCCGCTAATTGCATATCCCTGGTGTAGGGGGTATCAGGGATGTAGGGGGGTCACAATACAAGTGGTAGAGTCGTCAAAGTGCTGGGGTGACATCTGGGGTGAAGAGGGAGCAGAGTGCTGGGGGGATATTTGAAAGAGTATAAAAATCAAATTCATACCCCCCCCCCCCTCCCCGATCCATCCGCATCTCCTTGCTTCATTTAGATGAGAAATTGTTTTCAAAAACACCCCCCCCCCCCAACATTTCTGGATGTAGACATCTTGAGGAAGGGCAGAAGATTCATGTAGCATTCACTCAGGGCCGGGACAAGGGGAGGGCATGAGGGGGTGGCTGCCCTGGGCACTGTGCTATCATGTGTGTCAGGGTGGGGGTGTCACAAGGAGATTGGGAGAAGGAAATTTGTGTTGGAAGGGGGAATTTGGGGTGCTGCAGGAGGTAAGTACTGTTCTAAAAGGGGCAATTTTGGGGGAGCGGGTGCTAAGAGTGGCGATTCAGGGGGATTTGTGTTGGAAGGGGGAATGTGGGGGGAAGGAAGATTTGTGCTAGGTGGGGGGGATTTTGGGGCAATTTGTACTGAGAGGGGGGAATCGGAAGTGGGAGGGAGAAGACGTGTATTAGGATTGGAAATTTGGGAGAGGGGGTGCTAAGCGTGGTTATTTGGTAGGATTTGTGTTGGGAGGGGGATTGAGGGACGAAGATTTGTGCAAGGTGGGGGGATTTGGGGGCAATTTGTGCTGGAAGGGGGGGAATTTGAAGTGGGAGGGAAAAGACTTGTACAGGGATTGGAAATTTGGGAGAGGGTGGTGCTAAGAGTGGTGATTTGGTAGGATTTGTGTTGGGAGGGGGGGTTAGGGGGAGGAAGATTTGTGCTAGGTGGGGGGGATTTTGGGTTGATCAATATCGTGTCACACGTAGCCCCTCCACCCTACAGTTAGAATCACTCCCTAGGACACACTTAACCCCCTACAGCGCCCCCCTAGTGGTTAACCCCTTCACTGCCAGTCACATTTACACAGTAATCAATGCATTTTTAATCGCACTGATCGCTGTATAAATGTGAATGGTCCCAAAATCGCACCAAAAGTGTCCGATGTGTCTGCCATTATCTCGCAGTAACAATAAAAAAAATCGCTGATCGCCGCCATTACTAGTAAAAAAAAAAAAAAAATTATTAATAAAAATGCCATAAATCTACCCCCTATTTTGTAGACGCTATAACTTTTGCGCAAACCAATCAATAATCGCTTATTGCGATTTTATTTACCAAAAATATGTAGAAGAATACGTATCGGCCTAAACGGAGGAAAAAAAAAAGGTTTTTTTATATATTTTTTGGGGATATTTATTATAGCAAAAAGTAAAAAATAATGTGTTTTTTTTCAAAATTTACGCAATTTTTTTGTTTATGGAACAAAAAATAAAAACCGCAGGGGTGATCAAATACCACCAAAAGAAAGCTCTATTTGTGGGAAAAAAAGGACGTCAATTTTGTTTGGGAG
This sequence comes from Lithobates pipiens, assembly GCF_037356315.1. Taxonomy (NCBI): domain Eukaryota; kingdom Metazoa; phylum Chordata; class Amphibia; order Anura; family Ranidae; genus Lithobates; species Lithobates pipiens. The sequence continues at coordinate 559,189,559 of NW_027507764.1, read as the reverse complement.
CCACATCGCACGACCGCGCAATTGTCAGTTAAAGCAACGCAGTGCCGAATCACAAAAAGTGCTCTGGTCTTTGGTCGGCCAAATGGTCCGGGGCTGAAGTGGTTAAATCAAGTGCTTGGTATTTTGGATAGCTATTTTTAGAAATTCCCACAACATGTCCTGTTGGGGGTATTTGAGGACAGGGCTGAGAACCATTTCTCTAGATGACCTTGTCCTGGCACTGCATTTTCTTCCTGGATTCCATCTGCCCTTAGGTCAGGCACGCAGGCAGGAGGATGTGCTTAGCCAAGGAAACCCCTCCTCTCTTTCTGAAGGAGTCCTGGGATCTATGACATCATTGTGACCCAGGCCAGAAACCAGGAAGTAAAACAAGTTAATATAATACACCTTCCTATCTATTTACTAATGCTGGCGGTATAAGGAATAAAAATAGTTGGTGATTGAGAGAGTTCCACTTATAAATAGAATTGTCATTATAATGGGAAGTGATGAAATGTGGGCTTCCCATTATCTTGGCTGACTTGCTCCATAAATCAGCAGCTCGGGTCCTGTGAATGGTGCGGTGACACCCAAGAGCTCCCAGATCCTGGACTTTGCTTTATTATGTCTGCCGCTGGCGTTCCCACACAGGCAAAGTCAATGGCGTCTATGAAGTGCGCTGTTTGTTTAATGTCGTAAAATCTCATAGTGCATGAGTGCGGAGCTGGTGTTTTTTGGGGACACGGCTTGTTAAATTAGAATGCCGGAAACAAAAAAAGAAAACATTTCCTAAAGCACCGTCTATAAAAACATACAGGGTGATAGGGAAAAAAAAAAGGCCAAATGCTCCATGGAGTCTGTCCCTTTTTTATTTATTCATTTTTTTTAAATCTTTTTGTCTGAGGGTGGTAAACATTACCATAAGTTTAAAAAAAAAAAAAAAAATACCCTTCAAGTGGTTGTAAACCTCAGACATGAAATATGAACAAAGTATATCCCTATATAGCAGGGGTGCCCAACCAGTGTCAAATCATAGTGTAGCGCTTAACAAAATTATGAATGACCTAGTTAGTGCATCATCATACAATAATTAACCCAAAACACCTTAAGGCTGGGTTCACACTGCTGCGGGGGGAGATCCGGATGTGATTCGCACAGCAAATCACATCCGATCTCCGTAGCACTGCGAGTTCAGCCATACAGATAGTATGGCTGAACTCGCAGCTGTCCCGCAGCAAACTCGCACAGGACCCTTTTTTGGGTCCGCAACGGAATCGGATCGCATGGGGGTTCACACCATGCGATCCGATTCCTGTGCGAGTCGGCAGATCGCACTGCGATATGCCGACGGATCTGGGGGTGTCATTAACATAACATTGACACCCCCAGCCGTCCGCATAGGGCAGTGTGAACTGCCGGCGGGAGGTATGCGATGCGGGAAAACGCCGCGGATTCGCGGCGTTCCCGCATCGCAATAGTGTGAACCTAGCCTAAGTGTGAAGATTCATAAAAAAATATATAGAAATAAAATTACAATTCCAAAAAATATAAATGAATTAAAAGTCTCTATGTAAAATGTTGATCCAATCCAAACGTGAAATAAGGGTCACCATCCACCTTCTTAAAATGAGGCTAGCATGCAGACACCCTGTGATATTCCCGTCACCTTTCGAAATAAAGGCTTACCGGATAATATGGATCCAAACGAATATATATTCGAAGGATCATGCAAGCTTGTACACTCAGAAGGCGAGATTACAGATGTAAATTGTCCAGGGAAGTAACAAGTCAGACTCCTCATATAGATGCCCCAACTAGTTGTTAAATCCTCATCGGTACACTCCAGCTCAAAATGTTGAACTCATACAAAGGAAAATAAGGAGCCACAATAGTGTAAATCCGTTTAAAAGAAAAAATTTAATAAAAAAGTAATGAACTCACATGTAACCAAAGAAATCAAGCGCTTATTCCATAAAAACAGTGCTACAGCAGTAGTCCCGACGCGTTTCGTCCTCTACAGACGTCATCTGGGGCCCAGCGGAGCTCTCTGATGTGGCCCACGAAAACACCTCCCTAGGGAAAACACATTTAACCCCTTGATCGCCCCCTAATGTTAAACCCCTTCCCTGCGCATTTATACAGTAATCAGTGCATTTTTATAGCACTGATCTCTGTTTAACCCTTTCATGCCTAAAGCCCCATACACACTATCAGATTTTGTGCGGATTTTTTCCTTCAGATTTACCAAAACCATATAATATGAGGTCAAAGGCCTTAGGAGTTTCAATTTGTATGCAATCAGGAAGGCCCTTGCATTATATGGTTCTGGTAAATCTGAAGACAAAAATCTGTAGAAAATCTGATAGTGTGTGTGGAGCTTTAGCCTATTTCTGACATTTGTTGCTTACAAGTTAAAATCTGTATTTTTTGATAGAAAATGTATTAGAACCCCCAAACATTATATATATATATATATATATATATATATATATATATATATATATATATATATATATATATATATATGTATATGTATATGTATATGTATATGTGTGTGTTTTTTTCCTCTTTTTTTTAGCAGAGAATTTAGAGAATAAAATGGCGATCATTGCAATATTTTATTATATGTAATATTTTATTATATATATATATATATATATATATATATATATATATATATATATATATATATATATATATATATTGTAGACATGTCACTGGAGAAGTGATCGAGGGGGTGTACATCTCACCTAGGTTGCTACACAGTGTGAGATGGTAAATCCAGGATGGATCAGTTTCTCAGCAGCGATATGCTGCTGAGTTGTTATTTAATTTTGCCGGGCCTGGGTTTATATGGAATGGCAGGTAGGTTTGGTAGAGGGACCTGTCATTCCACATCCCCCGATCCAGTTCTGGGTTTGGGATCAGGTGAGCTTTGATCCTAATTAGCCTGGGAAGCTAAAGGCTCTGCAAGGTCTGCAGGTGATTGCTCCCAGCCAGGGAAACGAACAGTCTGTGTGTTTGAGGAAGCTGCAAGCACAGCCAGTGCTGGAGCTAACATCCACCCTGCGATATCCAGGCGAAAGACGCTGCGTTTATAAGTGTCAGATAGGTGAGAAGAACCTGTTAGTAAGCGCCCAGCCGGGCTAGGTTGTTTTGTTTTTGTTATTATTTTGTGCCTGTTATACACAAGAAGCACGGTGTTGCTGTATACTTTGTTTGTTGGACTGTTTGTACCACGAATAAACGCCAAGTTCTACTTTATAAAGTCCAAGTCTGCTGTGAACTGTGTCCAAACACACCCTACCCCGGGAAGATCCCTTACAATTGGTGGAGGTAGCGGGCAACGCGGTTGCTAGGGGCAACGGTGTGGACAGACTTGGCTACAGCTGCTGATGTCCTGGGTGAAAGCTGCAACTACACTCCAAAAACAGTCCAGCAACATGGAGGAGATGCTGAAGCAGTTTATGCAAGTGAGTTTGCAACAACAGCAGGCTCAGACAGAGGCCAATAGACGACATGAACAGTCCATGGCTGAACAACAGCAGATGATCGCTGCACAACAGCAGGCTCAGATAGAGGCCAATAGACGACATGAACAGTCCATGGCTGCACAACAACAACTTATTGAGCACCTGATAGCAAATCGAGAGGCGCCTGTGGTGATGGGAGCCGCTCCAGAGATTTTTTCTGGGAGAAGGACTGTGCAGAAAGCGCTGCAAAAGATGACTGCTGAGGACGATGTTGAGGCCTATCTAACAGTATTTGAGCGCGTGGCTGAGCGAGAGAAGTTACCAGCCGCTGAGTGGGCAGAGGTAATTGCGCCCTATTTAACAGGTGAACCTCAAAAGGCCTACTATGACCTCAGTGAGCAAGAGGTTAAGGACTATACTCGGCTAAAAGAGGAGATACTTGCCCGACTAGGAGTTACTACTGCAGTCCGTGCCCGGAGGGTACGCAACTGGAGCTACAGTCTGGACAAATCAGCGAGGTCCCAGATGTATGACCTAATCCATTTGGCAAGAAAGTGGTTGGAGCCAGACACTTCTACTCCTGCACAAATCCTAGAGAAGGTCGTGATGGATCGCTACCTCCGAGCGCTTCCTACTGACCTGCAACGCTGGGTGGGACAAGGTGATCCTAGGAACGCAAACGAACTTGTCAACCTTGTGGAGAGGTTCCAGGCGACTGAGGACTACCTCCGTGATGTTCCTGCAGCATCTTCACCTCCCCGGAGCGCCAGATCTGTGCCGTCAGCTGGTAAGAGACTTCCATCTATTGGGGGAGTGTGGAGGGGTGCTGATGGGGGGAAAAGGGCTCAAGTGGTGTCTCAGGGACAAAAGACTGGTGATGGTCCCGGGTGGCTAAGGGGCTCTGAAAAGGACTCCTTGCCAAAGAGACCAGGCCCTATCCAGTGTTGGAGATGCCATGAGGCGGGACACGTGTCTGCCCATTGCCCTCTTACCTCTGAACCCATGGAATGTGACGCTAGCCGGCGTCAGTCGCTATTTGCGGAACCATCTTGTGCTGCAGTTCCTGGACTAGAGACTGAACCGCAAATCTGCAACATCACAATCAATGACTTTCCTGTTAAAGCGTTAATGGACTCAGGAAGCCTTGTAACCTTGGTGCATGCTAGCCTGGTGACTGGGGACTTAGAGTCTAAAAAGCATATGAGTGTTGTGTGCATACATGGTGATACAAAAGTGTACCCTATAGTGCTGGCTAAAGTCGGGACTGAACAAGGCACCGTACAATATGAAGTGGGTGTGGTTAAAAACCTCATGCATAATGTAATATTGGGGCGCGATTTTCCATTATTCTGGGCTCTTTGGGAAAAAAGAAAAATCCCCAAAAGGAGTGAGGATACCTCTAAGGGGGTTGCCTTGTCCACTGTGAATGATAAAAATGTGCAGGATGAAAATGATTGTTTTCCTTTGCAGGTCCTGGCTGGGGAGGAGGAGGCTCCTCCCACTGAGCAAAATATACTAGACTTAGAGGTGTCTAGCGATAATTTTGGGACTGCACAATTACAGGACCCCACTCTCAAAAATGCGAGAGAGCAGGTTGCTGTTATGAACGGGGTACCTCAGGAACCAGATGCTGAAAAAAGATTTCCACATTTTTCGGTGACTAATGATCTTTTCTATAGAGTCAATAAGGTTAAAGATGAGATTGTGGAACAGCTTCTGGTACCTAAGCCGTACCGGCGTCAGGTGCTTGACATGGCACATAACCATGTTCTTGGGGGACACTTGGGGACTGACAAAACGCGAGAGAGGGTTCTCCAGAGGTTTTTTTGGCCGGCCATATATGATGACATTAAAAAATACTGTGAGTCGTGCCCCACATGTCAGGTTAGTGCCCCAGTGTCACATTTTCGCAGTCCTTTGGTTTCGCTCCCTATTATAGAGGTGCCTTTTGAGCGTATTGCCATGGATTTAGTGGGTCCCATTGTAAAGTCAGCTAGAGGACACCAGTATATTTTGGTAGTCCTGGATTATGCGACCCGCTATCCTGAGGCTGTACCCTTAAGAAACACTGCATCTAAAACAATTGCACGTGAGTTGTTTTATATGTTCTCTAGGACTGGGATCCCCAAAGAAATCCTAACTGACCAAGGTACGCCATTTATGTCGAAAGTAATGAAGGAATTATGTAAACTATTTAAAATCTCACACATCCGTACCTCTGTATACCACCCCCAGACGGACGGATTGGTGGAGAGATTTAATAAAACTTTGAAACATATGTTGAAGAAAGTGGTGGCAAAAGATGGTCGTGACTGGGATCATTTATTACCCTACCTCATGTTTGCTATTAGGGAGGTGCCCCAAGCGTCCACAGGGTTCTCACCATTCGAGTTGGTCTATGGTCATCACCCTAGGGGTCTACTGGACATTGCAAAAGAGACATGGGAGAATGAGTCCACCCCATACAAGAGTGTTATTGAGCATGTAGCACAAATGCAGGACCGTATAGCCACTGTAATGCCCCTGGTAAGGGAACACCTCCAGAGAGCTCAAGAGGCCCAAAGTAGAATTTACAACCGGTCCGCAAGAATCAGGACATTCAACCCAGGCGATAGGGTCCTTATACTAGTCCCCACTGTTGAGAGTAAATTCTTGGCGAAGTGGCAAGGTCCTTATGAAATTGTTGAAAAGATCAGTGAGGTGAACTACAAGGTGCACCAACCAGGTAGAAGGAAGCCTTTCCAAGTTTATCACATAAACTTGATCAAGCCCTGGAAAGACAGGGAATCCTTGGGGGCGACAAATACTGTTAATAATTTGTCACAACCAATCCCTCCAGTCAAGGTAGGTGATACTCTATCAGTGTCACAGAAACAGGAGGCTCAGGAATTTTTACAGAAAAACAAAAACAAGTTCTCTGACCTCCCAGGGCGTACACACCTCATCCATCATCACATTGAAACTGAGCCTAGAAGCAGAGTAAACCTTAAGCCCTATAGGATACCCGAGGCACGTAGGGAAGCCGTATCTGCCGAGGTAAAACGTATGCTTGCTCTGGGGGTAATTGAGGTGTCACAGAGTGAATGGTCCAGCCCAATTGTGCTAATCCCAAAGCCCAATGGAACTTGGAGGTTCTGTAACGATTTCAGAAAGTTGAATGAGATCTCCAAGTTCGATGCGTATCCTATGCCCAGGGTAGATGAGTTGATTGAGAAGTTGGGTAACGCCAGGTACATAACCACCCTCGATCTCACAAAGGGCTACTGGCAGATTCCACTTTCTGGTGAGGCTAAAGAGAAAACTGCATTCTCCACCCCTGATGGGCTATTCCAGTATGTAGTGATGCCATTCGGGTTACATGGAGCCCCTGCAACTTTCCAGAGGTTGATGGACTTGATTCTGCGACCACATCGTGATTACTCAGCCGCCTACCTTGATGATGTGGTCATTTTTAGCCCTGATTGGGAAAGTCACCTCTGTAAGGTACAGGCCGTGTTGGATGCCATAAGTGATGCGGGGTTGACCATAAATGCCGAGAAGTGTGCTCTAGCCCTAGAAGAGGCCAAATATCTAGGCTACATTATTGGGAGAGGGTTGATTAAGCCACAGCTAAATAAAATTGAGGCAATACAGAATTGGCCTAGACCCCTGACAAGGAAACAGGTTAGAGCTTTCCTGGGTATTACGGGGTATTACCGTAGATTTGTGCCGAACTTTGCCTCAGTTGCTGCTCCACTAACTGACTTGACAAAGGGCGGAAAGACAGCAATGGTCACGTGGACCCCAGAGGCCGAGAAGGCTTTCCAAAGCCTTAAGTCTGCCTTGTGCCAACCACCTGTGTTAGTCACCCCCGATTTCAGGCGAGAATTTCTGGTCCAGACAGATGCCTCTAACACAGGCTTAGGTGCAGTACTCTCACAAGTAGTGAATGGTGAGGAGCATCCAGTGACGTACTTGAGTAGAAAACTAACCCCGGCCGAGAAAAATTATGCCATTGTGGAGCGAGAATGTTTGGCAGTAAAGTGGGCCCTAGAATCGTTAAAGTATTACTTGCTAGGCAGGAAATTCAAGTTGGTGACAGACCATGCCCCCCTAACATGGATGAAGTTAAACAAGGAGAGAAATGCAAGAGTGACTAGATGGTTTCTCTCCCTACAAAACTTTAATTTCACTGTGGAACACAGGCCAGGGAAATTACAGGCAAATGCTGACGCATTGTCAAGGGTAAGTTGTCTGTGGGGACAAAAGGCTCAGCCCTCCGGTCTGAAAAAGAGGGGGGGGATATGTAGACATGTCACTGGAGAAGTGATCGAGGGGGTGTACATCTCACCTAGGTTGCTACACAGTGTGAGATGGTAAATCCAGGATGGATCAGTTTCTCAGCAGCGATATGCTGCTGAGTTGTTATTTAATTTTGCCGGGCCTGGGTTTATATGGAATGGCAGGTAGGTTTGGTAGAGGGACCTGTCATTCCACATCCCCCGATCCAGTTCTGGGTTTGGGATCAGGTGAGCTTTGATCCTAATTAGCCTGGGAAGCTAAAGGCTCTGCAAGGTCTGCAGGTGATTGCTCCCAGCCAGGGAAACGAACAGTCTGTGTGTTTGAGGAAGCTGCAAGCACAGCCAGTGCTGGAGCTAACATCCACCCTGCGATATCCAGGCGAAAGACGCTGCGTTTATAAGTGTCAGATAGGTGAGAAGAACCTGTTAGTAAGCGCCCAGCCGGGCTAGGTTGTTTTGTTTTTGTTATTATTTTGTGCCTGTTATACACAAGAAGCACGGTGTTGCTGTATACTTTGTTTGTTGGACTGTTTGTACCACGAATAAACGCCAAGTTCTACTTTATAAAGTCCAAGTCTGCTGTGAACTGTGTCCAAACACACCCTACCCCGGGAAGATCCCTTACAATATATATAAAATAAAATATTACATATAATAAAATATTGCAATGATCGCCAAAACACACACACATATATATATATATATATATATATATATATATATATATATATATATATATATATATATATATATATATATATATATATATATATATATATATATATATATATATATATATATATATATATGTATATGTATATATGTTTTTCTCTTTTTTTAGCAGAGAATCTAGAGAATAAAATGGCGATCATTGCAATATTTTACAAACAAGAAAGATTTAAAGATATGATAGAGAGATGATCAAAATCCCTATAATCCCTCCAAAATCATTTTCACATATATGCAATATTTTATGTCACGTTGTATTAGCGCAGCAGTCTTTCGAATGCAATTTTTGGGAAAAAAATACACTTTAATGAATCAAAAAAAAACTAAACGGTAAAGTTAGCCCAAATATTTTTGTATAACGTAAAAGATGATGTTATGCTGAGTAAATAGATACCTAACATGTCATGCTTTGAAATTGCGCACGGTCGTGGAATGGCAACAAACTACAGTACCAAAAAATCTCCATAGGCGGTGCTTTAAAAAAAAAAAAAAAATAACGGTTATCACCAGGTTAGCGTTGCAGGGGAGGCCTAGTGCTAAAATGATTGCTCTTGCACTGACGATCTGTCCTCTGCAATGTCCTGCTAAAAATCACTGATTGCCGCCATTATTAGTAAAAAAAAAAAAATATATTAATAATAATAAAAATGCCATAAATTCCCTATTTTGTAGACGCGATAACTTCTGCGCAAACCAATCAATATACGCTTATTAGGATTTTTTTTTACCAACAATATGTAGAAGAATACATATCGGCCTAAACTGATGAAGAAATTATTATTTTTTTACTTTTTTGGGGGATATTTATTATAGCAAAAAGTTACAAATTTTCTTTTTTTCAGAATTGACTGTCTTTTTTTTGGTTTATAAAAAGCGCAGAGGTGATCAAATGCCACCAAAAGAAATCTCTATTTATGGGGGAAAAATAGGACGTAAATTTTGTTTGGGTATAGTGCCGTGCCTGCGACTGCTCAATTGTCAGGTAAAGCAACGCAGTGCCGAATGGCAAAAAAAATGGCCTGGTCATTGAAGGGGGCAAATTCTTCCGGTCCTTAAGTGGTTAATACCGATTTAACCCCTTGGCACCAACGTAACACTGGACTGGGCTTTTTTTCCCATGGGGGGGGGGGGGGGGGGCACATATTTTGATTGGTGAGCTGCGATATACGAGATTTTTGGGCTTTGGGTTTAATATCACTTTAAGCATCATCCTCCGGGGCACCATCGGATGAAGTTCCCGCCATGACCCCTCCATATCCCCCATGGTCCGGGATGATGAGGAATCAGGAAAACAGATGGAACTCTCGGCTGATGTATCAATTGTTCATCCAGATCAGATCTGTTTATAGCAATCCTGAGAGCTAAATATAGAACCCTTCCTCCGACTTCCAGCCAGCTGCTTCCAGATTGTGAGCGGTGAGGGGCGTCCCGCTCAGAGCCAGCCGTCCCGGCCAAGTCTACATCACAATGAGGACTGATTACACCCTCCAACAATATATATATATATATATATATATATATATATATATATATATATATATATATATTTATATTTATTTAAAAAAAATCTTAAAAAAATAAAATAAAAATGATTAACCACTTACGTACCGGGCACTTTCACCTCTTCCTGCCCAGGGCAATTTTCAGCTTTTAGCGGTGACGCATTTTGAACAATTGAGCGGTCATACAACACTTCACCCATATTATTATAATTATAATACAGGATTTTATATAGCGCCAACAGTTTACGCAGCGCTTTACAATATGACATTTTTAGCATTTCCTTCCCACAAATAGAGCTTTCTTTTGGCGATATTTGATCACCTTTGCGGTTTTAATTTTTTGCTAAAACTAAACTAAAAAAGACAAAAAATGTTTGGAAAAAAAATAAAGTATTTTTTTAGCTGGTCATAAAATGTAGTTTTCTCCTTCACTGAAGGGCACAGATGAGTTGGCACTGATATGTAGAATTGATGGGCACTGATATGCAGCACTGATGGCCACCAATAGGCGGCACTGATATGCAGCACTGATGGGCACCGATATCAGCACTGATAGGCACTGCTGGATATTGAACACAGGAGAACGCTGTCTCAGCACGGGCACCATTTAGGAAACTTTTTTCTTAAAGCGGGAGTCCACCGGGACTCCGCGTTTTTTTTTTTTTTAAAGCCAGCAGCTAATAATACTGCAGCTGCTGACTTTTAAAATAGTGACACTTACCTGTCCAGCGCGCCCGCGATGTCGGCACCCGAAGCCGATCTCTCGATCGTCTCTCGGGTGCTGCCGCCGCCATCTTGGGTATGGGAATCAGGAAGTGGAGCCTTTCGGCTTCATTTCCCGGTTCCCTACTGTGCATGCGCGAGTCGCGCTGCGCAATGAGAATGGACCCGCTGCCTCTGGGATCTGTGTGTTTCCCAGCAGGCAGCGGGGGACTTTCGGAAAGGGGCGTAATCTACGCCCCTTTCCGCAGAGAGCTATCCCGGAAGTGGGTGCAGATACCTGTACTGTACAGGTACCTGCACCCCCCTCCCCCCTGAAAGGTGCCAATTGTGGCGCCGGAGGGGGGGAGGATTCCAATGAGCGGAAGGTCCACTTTAGGGTGGACCTCCGCTTTAACCACTTCCATACCATGCACTTTCACCCCCTTCCTGCCCAGGACAATTTCTAGCTTTCATCGCCGTCGCACTTTGAATGACAATTACGTGGTCATAGAACACTGTACCCAAACTACATTTTTATCATTTTCTTCCCACAAATAGAGCTTTCTTTTAGTGGTATTTGATCACCTCTGCGGCTTTTAATTTTTGTGCTATAAACGGAAAAAGACCAACAATTAGAGAAAAAAAAAAACTGATGGGTACTGATAGGCGGCACTGATGGGCACTGACTGATAGGTGGCACTGATGGGCACTGACAGGCGGCTGTGATGAGCACTGACAGGTGGCACTGATGGGCAGCACTGATAGGTGTTAACATACCTCCCAACATTTTGAGATGGGAATGAGGGAGACCTACTAGCAAATGTATGTAGGCATAGGACACGCCCCCTGCCACACCCCTCAATTAAATAGTAGGCAGTAAAATGCCGCTATTTTTAGCGGCGCTTTACTGTCAATTTTGCGGCACTATATGGGACATTTTTTCTCCCCCTGCTAGCGGCTGACAAAGGGTTAAAACCCCCGCAAAGCACGTGCACGCACGCCTGCTATCCCGGTGTATAGCTATGACGGCTCGCAGGATCATGCCGACCTGCCACAGTAAAATGACGGGGGCTGGTCGGTAAGCAGTTAAGGGGCATAGCAGGGGGGGGTGTGTCCTATTCCTACATATTTTTGCTAATAAGTGTCCCTCATTCCCATCTCAAAAGGTCGGGAGGTATAGGAAAACTACAAGAGGGGGTGAAGACAAGACCAGTCACCCTGCACAAGGAGGGAGAACAGAGCTGTGGGAGGGGCCCAAAAAGCTCCACCCACTACAAGCTGCTTGCAGAAAATGACAGGAGGGGGCGGAGACAAGACTAGTCCCCCTGCACAAGGAGAAGAAGCAGAGCTGTGGGAGGGGCCCAGAAAGCTCAACCCACTACAAGCTGCCTGCAGAAAACGACAGGAGGGGGCGGAGACAAGATTATTCCCCCTGCACAAGGAGGGAGAAAAGAGCGGTGGGAGGGGCCCAGAAAGCTCCACCCACTACAAGCTGCCTGCAGAAAACGACAGGAGGGGGCGGAGACAGGACCAGTCACCCTGCACAAGGAGAGGGAGCAGCAGTGATTTATTGCAGGAAGGAAAAATCTCACACTGGATTATTGCACAGATCTGGAAGCACACCAAGATTCAAGGAAGAACACACATGAAAAATGTATTATAGTCAATATTTGCTCATCCTGGAGTTCCTTGTTTTTTGATGGAGCTTTGGCCTAGAAAAGCCGCCAACCAACCTTGTTCTGGCTGTCCTCACTGGCAGATCGGGCGCCTCCACCGTGATACAATGAGATTCCATCAATGGAGCAGGTCGCTGCGCCAGAAAGGCGGTAGACAGCTACTGTCAGCCACATGCTGCTCCGCTCCCCAGAGGCCTCTCCGAAGCATTCCTGTGCATGTGAGCAGCTCTGGCCGCTTTCAGCCAGGGACCGAATTACAAATGTCTGCCGCTCATCGCCGTCTTGTGCTCGCCAGCTGCTGTTTTGAAGAAGAGTTCATTGTGCGCACAAGGCTACCACCGGCGCTTATGAATCAGCTCTGTGATTTGTTCCTCCACAATAACAGGTAAAAGTGGCGGGGGCCAGGCTTTCACATCCAACCACGTCTCCCCATTTCCCCTTTCACACTTCAATACTTCGGATTCCTCCTCTCCTTCTCTGGCCTCCGTGCAATTGTGCGCACTTCTTTTGTCCCAGCATCTGTCCGCGGACGGGCACAATGGACGCAATCTCATCAATGGATCCATTAAGAAAGGCCTATTGCTTTTCTTTAAAGAGAACTAGCAGTGACCTTGGCCATGGACTTTGGGGGGGGGGGGGGGGGGGGTCGGACTTGTGTGCGACATCCGACCACCCCATGGTTAAGATTTCTGCAGCCTTCTCCATAAAACTTGGAAGCGGCTTATTGGAGGAAAACTTAAAAGGGAATTAAACATAAAAAAAAAAAAAACATTGACAAGAAGGATTTTTATGGCAGAAGAGACGCTTTTGCCTGCATGTCAGTTGCCATGTACACTGAACCACGCATGCGCAGCTTGGTATACATTTACAGTTCTGTGATTCCCATGTGTAAGCATGGGAGTGATGTGTCCTGGTTTAAGCAAGTGGCCGAAGAGTTGGAACCTGGAAAGAAGACCGAGAGAAGGTGGCAGGACTTGCTTGTGAACGGCAGAAGTGCTGGAGAGAATCGCTTACCAGCTAAGTCTGCCACAATGTGCCAATACGCTGGCTACAAAACCCCTGGGGCCCAGTTTAGAATTTTTCGTTTTCAGAAAAAAAAATTAAAAATGTGAACATCGTACACCCTCCCCGGTCCCCATTGTACTTACCTCTGTGGGTGATGAGCTGTCAGTGCCAAAGGCAGCCAATGCAGATGTCCAGGGATTCCAAATCCCTGCTCTTCTCCCTCTGCAGGGCTTCCATAACAGAGAAGAGTGATGCTGTGCATCGGTGCTAACCAATCAGAATCGCTCTGATCCACCCTGGAAGCCCTGCAGAAAGAAGATGGGGGAGAGTGGGGGATTTTAAATCCCTGGAACACTACACTGGCTGTGTGGGCACTGATAGCTCATCTGGGATTGGGTGGGGGGGGGGGGTTGGGAGGTTGTAATTCAACGTTTTAATTTTTTTTTCTGAAAAGGTGAGCTTACACTTTAACCTATTTATGACTGCCCAGTACATATGTGCAGTGCTGAATGGGTGGGCTTTAATGCCCTCACACATGGGTGCTGGGCGGCCAATGTTTATGAGCTAAAAGCACGCTCCCAGCACAGAGACTATCAAAGAGAGCTATCAAAGTCAGCTAAAGATAGGTAGAAGTTCCTTGAGTAGTGAGTCGCATGGATTGATTTTCCATGTGATACTTTCATAGATGTGTTACTGACTACACTCCAACAGGAGGAACTATGCTGACCACCAATGTAGCATGACATTCATTCCATTGGCCACCATTGTAAGATGGCACCTCTCCTACTGGCCAATAATGTTAAGGGCAACCTTTCCTCTAGTTATCATTGTTTTATACTGACCACCAATTTGACATGGCATTCTTTCTATTGGCTCCTACTGACCACCAACGTCAATGGGAAAATGTTCCTCTGCTTATCAGTATTTTATACTGACCACCAATGCAACATGGCATTCTATCCATTGGCCACCACTGTTATGCCGCGTACACACTATCGGATTTTCCAACATTAAATGTTGGATGTGAGCTTGTTGGTGGAAAGTCCGTCCGTGTATATGCTCCATCAAACATTTGTTGTCGGACTTTGGCTGGCATGCTCTCAAATTTTCCGCCAAAAATGTTTGTTGTCGGATTTTCCGGTTGTGTGTACACAAGTCCATCGGACAAAAGTCCAAAGTACAAACAAGCATGCTTGGAATTACACATCACTATTGAACTTCCTTTTTATCGGCTCGCCGTACGTCTTGTATGTCACTACGTTTGTAATTGTTGGTCAACATTTGAGTGACCGTGTGTATGCAAGACAAGTTGGAGCCAACAACCTTCGAACAAAAGTCCACGGTTTTGTTGTTGGAAAGTCTGATCATTTGTATGAGGCATAAGAGGGCACCTCTCCTACTAACTAATAATGTCAGGGGAAACCTTTCCTCTGAATTCTGACGTTTCATACTGACCAGCAATGTAAGAGGGCATACTTTCCATTGATCCCCAATGTAAGAGGGTACCTCCCCTACTGGCCACTAATGTCAATGGATACCTTTCCTCTGATTATCATTGTTTTATATTGACCACCAATGTAACATGACATTCTTTCCATTGGCCACCACTGTAAGAAGACATCTCCACTACTGATGACTAATTTCAAAGGAAACCTTTTTTAATGTTTTATTCTGACCACCAATGTAACATGGGGTTCTTTCCATTGGCTACCTCTATAAGAGGATACCTTACCTACAGACCATTAATGTCAAGGGAAACCTTTCCTCTGAATTCCAATGTTTCATACTGACCACCAATATAACATGGTGTTCTTTCCATTTGCAACCAATGTAAGAGGACACTTTCTCTACTGGCCATCAATGTCTAGGCAAATCTTTCCTCTGAATTCCAATGTACTGATCACCAATATAACATGGTGTTCTTTCCATTGGCCACCACTGTAAGAGGACACCTTCTCAACTGACCACCAATGTCTAGGGAAACCTTTCCTCTGAATTCCAATGTTTCATACTGACCAAAAATATAACATGGTGTTCTTTCCATTGGCCACCACTGTAAGCCCTTGTACACACGGTCGGAGAATGTGTCCTATTGGACCGTGTCGTCAGATAATCCGACTGTGTGTGGTATGCATCGGACTGATTCCGTCGGAATATCCGTCGGACCCAATTTTCCAACATGTTGGAAATATTTCCCGACCATCTGGTTCGATCGGACATACTCCGATCATGTGTAGAGAATTTTGATCGGACCAAGTGCCACGCATGCTCAGATCAAATTCCTACATCAAAGCTATTGGCTACTAGCCTGAACGTAGTCCCATCGTAACGAAATTACGTCATCACGTTCTGAAAGATTGGATTTTTTCGACAACCTAGTCCGACCGTGTGTATGCAACAGTTTCGGACAAGATCCGACGGACAAAATCCGACGGACAAAATCAGACGGATTTGGTTGTCGAAATCTCTGACCGTGTGTACAGGGGCTCAGAAGGCACCTTCCTTACTGACCACCAATGTCTAGGGAAACCTTTCCCCTAATTATCATTAATTTATACTGACCACCAATATAATGTGTCACCACTGTAAGCCCTTGTACACACGGTCGGAGATTCCAACAACCAAATCCGTCGGATTTTGTCCGACGGATTTTGTCCGAAACTGTTGTATACACACGGTCGGACAAAGTTGTCAGAAAATCCGACGTGATGACATTATTTCGTTACGACGGGACTATGTTCACGCTAGTAGCCAAATAGCTTTGGTGTAGGAATTTGATCTGAGCATGCGTGGCACTTTGTCCGATCGGAATTCTCTACACATGATCGGAGTATGTCCGATCGGAGCATTTTGTTGGAAAATATTTCCGGCAAGTTGGAAAAGTTGGTCCGACGGAAATTCCGGCGGAAACAGTCCGATGGAGACCACACACAGTCGGAATATCTGACAAAACGCTCCGATCGGACACATTCCGACGGAATCTCCGACCGTGTGTACAAGGGCTAAGAGGGAACCTCCCTCACTGAGCACTAATGTCAAGGGAAACCTTTTCTCAGATTCCAATGTTTACAACTGACCACTAACGTAAAGTAGCATTTTTCCATTGACTTCCAGTCCAGGAAAAGTCTGGTTCCACTAAGGACCACCAATTATATTTTAAATATACCATGAACTGTTGATATAAAAACTTTTATCAGGGGTTCCCTAGGACCTGAAAATTATTCCAAGGTTTCCTCCATGTTAAAAAGGTTGAGAAAGGCTTCTCTAAAGTATTCATGATTCCAATGAATCAAAAGTGCTCGAAATTGGCTACAAAAATTTCAAAAGTACGGCCACCATGGCTTTCAAACCTTAAATGAATATATGTGTCCCGAAGAGAACTCCAATGACTGCAATGAGCAACTGCCTTAGGCTGAATATACACTAGCAGAAAATCATTAGGAAAATGTGGATTTTGGAACGATCGCTTGAGTTTCTATTTGATGGAATAGAATGGAGTGGAATGGAATGGAAGAACTTGCTCTTGAACTGCTCTTCACCAACTCACTCCATTAAGCAGGGTGAATACACACCATGAAAGAAGATGTTAGCAAACGCCTGAATAGTCAACCACAACCACGAGCGAATGCTGAATCCACGATCCTCCAAATGTTCTTAGATAGCACAAGGGAGTGGCTAAGAGGCCACAGGCTAATGACATCACTTCCCACTCGAACGTTGTGCACCAAATGGAAATTTTCAAAAAATTTGAGACAATGGAGGTCTTGTTTCAAGCAAGAAAGGAACTTTTGGGAAAAGTTGAACAAATGTTCTTCTGATATTCTATTAGTATATACCCAGCTTTACAGCTACAACATCCCAAACTTCACAAATGTTACAGGGGTGATGGTAATGGCGGACCCCCCCCCCTTAAAAAAAATAGTCCTTTCTGCGCCCCTCTGTATCTGATCTAGTTAGCAATGCAGCAGTCTCTGGAGAAGGGATATCTTTTAAATGAAGGTGATTATAACCAGGGATCCCATGACATATACTGACCCCACTAGACACCTCTACACCCCGTCCAACATCACTTCCAACTCCTGTAATGAATTCTATAGCTCTGCAGTCATATCAAATATCAGCCTGTAAAAGAGACCTCAAGAGCAATCTCTTCTATGGGTCCGAAACCACTGACCCACCTCTGAAGGGGGTGATCTCTGACACTCAGTATAAGACCCCCCACCGTGAAGGAATTTCAACATTTCTAAACTACAGGCAGATGGAAAAGACCCCCTGATAATACCGTAATGCAGAGCACCCAACTGTCCCTGATTTGGAGGGACTGTCCCTGATTTCGAGGGAGTGTCCCTGATTTGGAGGGACTGTCCCTGATATGGAGGGACTGTCCCTGATATGGAGGGACTGTGCCTGATATGGAGGGACTGTCCCTGATTTCAAGGGACTGTCCCTGATTTGGAGGGAGTGTCCCTGATTTGGAGGGACTGTCCCTGATATGGAAGGACTGTTCCTGATTTGGAGCAATGTCCCTCATCCCTCATTCCTCCTCATTTGTCCCTCATTTTGGTCTGATCCATATAGATGTATATAAAATGCACTTTTTATCTATCAAAAAGTGTTTCCCAGTGCTAAACCTTTCATCTGATTTCTAAATTGCTGCATTTGTAAATTCCAAAAGCCAATATAAAAGGAATAGTAGTGGTAAAAAAGCCCTTGTGGGTTTAACCAATCTTGTTTTTTTTTGTACAATTCTCCTTTAAGGGGGCGTGGCAAGGGGTGTGTCCTATGCCTGCATACTTTTGCTGATAGGTGTCCCTCATTCCCATCTCTGAAAGCTGGGAGGTGTGCTAATGCAAAGCAGCATTTCCAACAGGTTATCTCTAATAAAGTGTACCCCATGTTCTGCTGGTTACTGTAAAAATCTTCCCTCCGGTGGCACTGGTTACCCCCTACAGCTATGCTCTTCCAGCACTGCAGGGGTTAACAGCAGCGGCTGTAAAGGACTTGTGCAGTTCACCCGTCCATTCACAAAACTCTTAGTATTCGTCATGCCTGCCTGGATGCAAGGCATACTGTGAATGGAGGAGGGGCAGATTAATAATAGGATCTCCTCTCCTCATTTCATAAAATGCCTTGCCTTCTAAGATATTTTTGAATGGTTGAAGGGACGGGGCGGATGAACGGCGTGAGTCCTCTAAAGCCTCAGCTGCTGCTCTTATGCCCCACGGCACCAGAAGATCACCACTGTGGGGAGTATTCAGTGCCATTATAGTTTTTTTTGAAAAACAGCTGAAGACCAGAACCCAGAAAAATGTTGGGAGAAGTTGCCGGCGCTAGGCAGGGACCTTCGTGGACATCAGACCACAGATGGGTGACCTTACTTCTGCTTTAAGGCTCCAATCACATTCGCAGGACTCCAAAGTTGTGTTGCCTTAGGGGTGCAACTTTGACGCAACTTTGGATGCGACTTTGGCTTTGACCAATGATAGTGCACAACTGTTGCATTCTATAATATTCAGGTATGACTTTCATGCAACTTTAAGGGTTAACATTGAAGTCACCCCTCAAGTTGCATGAAAGTTGGACCAAAGTAGTGCAGGAACTACTTTGAAGTCGCTGCAACTTTAAAGTCCCATACACACTATCAGATTTTCTACTGATTTTTTCCTTCAGATTTACCAAAACCATATAATATGAGTTCAAACCTTGGGAGTTTCAGTGTGTATGCAATCAGGCAGGCCCTTGCATTACATGGTTCTGGTAAACCTGAAGACAAATATCTGCAGAAAATCTGATAGTGTGTATGGGGCATAGAACACATTAAGGTGAAATTTTTTTTACCTTTACAACCCCTTTAAAGTGGTTGTAAACCCTTACAACCAACTTTGACCTACAGGTAAGCCTAGATTAAGGCTTACCTGTAGGTCCAAGAAATATCTCCTAAACCTTTACGGTTTAGAAGATATTTACCCGAAGACAGCCACCGCACGCAGGCGCACTGGGCAGGCCGCAGATCGCGGCGATATGCCGCTTGTGTCGGCTCCCGTGCGCATGCGCGGGAGTGACGTCATCGCGGCTTCGGCGAATCACAGCACCGGAGCAGCGAGACCCGCAAGTCGCTCCGGGATACATGGCAGCGGCGAAGAGGAAGGCGGAGGACCGCTTTGGGGGCTTCGTTCTCAGGTAAGTTATTCATAATGAGCAAATATGCTATGCATACTAGCTCATTATGCCTTTGCCTAACAGGGCGTGTTTTTTTGGGGGGTTTTTTTGCCTTTACTTCCTAAAGGCCTGTATACACGGTCAGAAAATCTGAAGATAAATTTCGTCTGATGAACGATCTGCCGATTTTCTGTTCGTTAGTTTGCTGCTTTTGGCAGCCAATTACGAATTTTCGGCAAACAACTGGATGCGCAGGCTTGAAATTTTTTGTCTGATGTGACCGCAACGTCTGATTTTTCTTTTCATTAGAACGGTTTTCTGGCAAAAAAAAAGAAAAATCTGAAGAGCAAGACTAGGCATGCTCAGAAATGAAAGAACATATACAAAACAATTCAAACACATTACGTCACTTCTGACGTTGAATTCCATTGTCAGAGAATTTTCTGACGGTGAGTACCCTCTTGAATTTTGATTTGAGACTGGCATCCAACAAAAAACTGATGAAAATTCGTCCAATAATCTGACCGTGTGTACGAGGCTTTAGTCTGTTCCTATGTGTGTAATGAAAATCTGTATTTAGCGGTTTGCCTGGGGTCCTGGCCTAATGAAAGTGGAAAACCCCTTTAAAAAACACAACCAACCAAGGCAGTGAAAATCACCAAAAACGACCACAAATTGAGTTTGCATATTGCGCTGTGATATGCACCTCCGAATATTCAAAGAGGGTATAATATAGCAGAGCGTACTTCTCACTTCTGGGGAAATAAGGATGTGAGATCCAGCCACAAGCTTTCACACTATACCAAGAGGAAGCACAAAACATTTTACAGATCGGGGGGGGGGGGGGGGGGGAAGGAAACTCACAGAGCCTTGAAAAAGTATTCATACCCCCTTGAAATTTTCCATGTTTTGTCATTTTACAACCAAAAACGTAAATGTATTTTATTGGGGTTTTACGTGATAGACCAACACAAAGTGGCACATAATTGTGAAGTGGAAGAAAAATTATAAATGTTTTTGAAACTTTTTTTTACAAATAAATATGTGAAAAGTTTGGTGTGCATTTGTATAGCGCCCCCCTGAGTCAATACTTTGTAGAATTGCTGCAATTGCTGCAATTACAGCTGCAAGTCTTTTCGGGGATGTCTCTACCAGCTTTGCACATCTAGAGAGTTAATGTCTGCACCATACTAATGATCTGAAAATTGGCAGATCGTTTGTCGGACGAAATTTTACTTCCGATTTTCGTATCCTGTTTATTGGCCTTAAAGTGGTTGTAAACCCTTACAGACCACTAGATTGAGGCTTACCTGTAGGTGCTTGAAATATCTCCTAGACCTACACGGTCTAGGAGATGTTTGCAAATCGTCGCAGGGCGATTTCTTCTGCGCATGCGCTGGAGTTATAAACGTTTCTAGCTCGGGTCATGCCATTTTGGGCGGCTCCCACGTGACTGCGTGGGAGTGACGTCACACGATTTCGGCCAGTCACAGAGCCAGACTTCGCGGCGCCTGGAAGGAAGAGGGGTGAAGAATTGACACTCGCTGCTAGCGAAAGGAAGACGGAGACATCACAGGCTTCTCCTGCAGGTAAGTGTGATGCATAGTAGTCCATTATGCTTTACCTTTGCAGGGAAACAAAGAGGAAGTAAAACCCATCAGGGCTGACTTCCTCTCTAACCACTTCAGTCCCAGAAATTTTTACCCCCTTCGTGAACGGAGCACTTTTTGCGATTCGGCGCTGCCTCACTTTAGCTGACAATGCGACGTTGTACCCAAACAAAATTGACGTCCTTTTTTTTCCCACAAATAGAGGTTTCTTTTGGTGGTATTGGATCACCTCTGCGTTTTTTTTTTTTTGCTCTTTAAACAAAAAAAGAGCGACAATTTTGGGAAAAAAGCAATATCTTCAAAGTTGTGGGCATGTTCTGTAAATTAAATGACGCAAATCCTCAAATAATCCATGTTAATTCCAGGTTGTGAGGCAACAAAACTCGAAAAATGCCAAGGGGGGTGAATACTTTTGCAAGGCACTGTATAATGAGGTTTGTATTGAAAACAGAAGACCAGGCTTTTTCTGGTACTATTTGTTTACAATATTAAATCACTATTTTTATATATATTTTTTAGCAGACACCCATGGGAACAAAATGCCAATCGCTGCCATATTTTTATGTCACACGGTAAAATTTTTTGGAAAAAATACTTTAATTAATTGAAAAAAAAAAACACACACACACACACACATTATATATATATATATATATATATATATATATATATATATATATACCCAATTTTTTTGTAAAATATGAAAGATGGTACATCACGTAAATAGATACCCAACATGTCATGCTTTAAAATTGTGCACGCTCATGGAATGGCAACAAACTAAGGTACTTAGAAATGTCCACAGGGGACACTTTAATTTTTTTTTACAGGTTACCTGTTTAGAGTTACAGGGGAGATCAAGTGCTAGAATTATTGCTCTTGCTCTGACGTTTGTGGCAGTACCTCACATGTGTGGTTTGAACACCGTTTACATATACAAGCGTGACTTCTGCATGCGTTTGCTTTTTGCGTTTGCGGGCTCTTTAAAAATAGTTTTTTTTTCAATTTTTTTTAAACTTTCCATATATATATATATATATATATATATATATATAAAATCACTTTTATTCCTATTACAAGGAATGTAAACATCTCTTATAATAGAAATAAGGATGACAGGTCCTCTTTATGGAGAGATTTGGGTTTAAAAAGACCCCAAATCTCTCCTTTACCTTTAAAAGCTAAAGATCCCCAAAAAAAAAAAAAAAAAAAGGCTGGACAGGAAGTGATGTCATGATATCGCTCCAGTCCTCCAAGGGAATAGAGGCGATCAAAGACCATCTAGTCTCTAAATGCCTCTGTGACCAGTCAGCCGCACAATCGGATCGTTTTTTGGGCAGGCCGGTAAAAACGATAAGCCAGCCCAAGAAACACTGGCGAGCAGCAGGAGGGGGGGGGGGGGGGGGGGGGATTTCCCCTCCCGCCGCTTCTGAAAGCATTCCAGCCCTTTGAAAAAAAAATCTGACGGGTTATAACCTTCCCTTTTTCGAAACAAAAGGAAAACAAACGTTATGACTATAATTCTAATTTAAACTTCAACAGTATATAAACCCAAAACATTTAATACAACGCAAATTACTAAACCTTGGTGTGGTGGCTGCGTTCGTTTTCTTTTTTTTTTAAGTTTCTTTTGCTTTAGTTTCACCTGGCAATCCAGCAAAAAACATGCTTTCTGCCCCTGGGAGGATACATCACTCCTGCACTGTGGAGGGAACCACGGTGGTCACTCTAAGCTGCTCTCTTGATATGGACTACAAACATCTCCGTATCTCTTCCTCTCCATTACACATGGGGGCAGAACAATTGGTAGTTTACCAGAAGATAGGTAGGAAGGAAGATATTATTCACTGCAAATCACAGGAAGTGCCAAGGAAATGACATTGCTGGCAGGATCAACAGGTTGTTTTTTTGTATTTGCTGAAAATGTTCTTAGCTTGAAAAAAAAAAAAAGGGACATTAAGCTACAATATATTGCATTTTTGTTCTTGGGTTTAGTTGACAAATACTAAACAAATACTTTAGTTGAGGCATTTCTCTTTTCTCCCTGCGGTTAGGAAACCAAGCAGACCGGACGACGTTCGGACAAAGAATGGGCAAGGCTTTTTTTTAGATAGTCATCCCCCAGGTTGGTATGTGGATCTCCAGGGCAAGCTGGCTGATTTATCTATTAAAATGTAAAGAATTTTCTGGGGTGTGAGAAATATTTCAAGTCGGTTTTAGAAATGAACTTCTTAAGAAATGGCGAATTATTCATCTCTAAGGAGATCAGAGGTAGATAGAGTCCTCTATAAAGTGGACCTATTCTCAAATGTTCACCTAAAGCTATGTGATCCGTCTTGATGGGATAAATACACCAATGGTAATAACACTTAGGCCCCATTCACACTTTGCGTAGTGAGAAAACGATTGTTCCTACTCGCAATTTTGGTGGGCGATTTTCATGCAAAATCTGTACGAATGGGTCCATAGACTGGCCATACACTGTATGAATTTTTGATGGTTCCTGATGAACCAGCTGAAGTTCGCTTCATAGGTGGCCCTGTTGGCTCCCCACCACCAGACATCCTTCAACTGAAAAAGCAGAGGAGCCGGATGGAAAATTGTTAGCCAAATAGTGGATGCATCCAATCAGATGCAGCTGCTGCTTGGGTATTCTGACAGCCACTGACGGGCTGTCTGAATACGATAGCTCTACCAGGGGATTCATCCTACATCTCCAGCTTGAATGGAAGAACCTGCAGGCTGAATTGGAAAAAAAAAAATCTATTAACTAAGCCAGGCATGTTCAAAGTCCAGCCCACGGGCCAATTGAGGCCTGCGTTCCGGTTTAATGTGGCCCCCCTGGTGATTTGGACATATATATATATATATATATATATATATATATATATATATATATTTTGTAGCCCCCCAGGGCCACAAAAGATATATATCGTATTTATCGGTGCTGCCTCGGAGGTGGTTGGACAAGTGCCGTCAGATTACACTCAAGAGAATCTCCTGTTTACTCTGGTGCATCTATAATAGGAAGTCCCGTCTCCTGGGCTGCCATTGGACGACTGTTCTGTCCATCATAGGAGGCGGCACTTTGTATTAAAGAGGAGATTCTCCTGTATGTAATACGTTGGCGCTCATCCCGCCCCCTCTCTGTCCCCCCTGAGGCTGCAGATGGGCATTGATCAGGCTGAACTGATGGCAATGGTAAGGTTGCTTTCATGGTAACGGCGAGGCTGCTTTCATGGCAATGGTAAGGCTGCATTGATTGCAATGGTAAGGCTTCATTGATTGCAATGTTAAGGCTTCATTGATTGCAATGGTAAGGCTGCATTCATGGCGACGGTGGGGTTGCATTCATGGCAATAGTGAGGCTGCAGATGGGCAATGATTAGGCTGCATTGATGGGCACAGACTCTTATTTTTTCAAATTTAAGTTTTTTCCTGAAACTTCCCTCTTTAAGTGAAGGTACATGTTATACGCCAATAAATACGGTATATCCAAATAACACGCCCAAGCTCATACTTAGTCCTTAGTAGCATCCATAAGGACGCACAAGCGCCGCCCCCTCTCTATGACCAATGGAAAGATTCATGCATAGCATGAATCTATCCATGGCCTCCGTTGCCACCCCCTATTCAGGCACCCGGCCCATTTTTGGATGCCGGGAGCCTGAATTACAGTGGCGGGGGTGTTTTTGAAGCACCTGATTAGAGGCATAGGCTCTAATAGGCATCAAAAAGGTGGCCTGCGAGCGCCATGCTTGGCGCTCGCAGTTCACCCAGGTGGGCTGAATGAATGAATATTTGCTTTCCTAACACTGAACCGCCTCTCCTCAAATCAGGTGCTCGGGTCTGTTACCCATCACCTGATGCATGGAGGACACCGCTCACCACCGTCACCCGCTGCCCCACCGAGACAGGGTAAGTGCCAGGCAGACTGCAAGCGGGTCAAGGGGGTCACAGTATTGGCATTTGATGGGCACAGTGGCTGCATTCGATGGGCACAGTCGCTGCATTCGATGGGCACAGTCGCTGCAATTGATGGCTTTTTTTTCAGAATTTTTCAGTTTGTTTGCGTCTCCCAAAAATTTTGAGCACCAGCCGCCACTGGTCCTGAGCGGCACTCGGAGATTGGTTGTGGGCCACAAAAGATATATATATATATATATATATATATATATATATATATATATATATATATATATATATATATACAAATAACAAGCCCAAGCTCATCTCTTCAGCACACACAGCCACAAAGGCGAGAGAATTGTTTTTGGGCAGTGTATTAGTGCTTGAACGAACACACATAGACCTGGGCCGGAAAAATGGTCGGCCCTCGCGCATGTTCACTTCATCAAATCTGGCCCTCTTTGAAAAAAGTTTGGACACCCCTGAACTAAGCCATTGCGTTTTGGTAGTAGTCACCCCCTCCTCTGACTGATTAATTCTTCCAGTGCAGTATGGGGGAATGAGCAGAAGAATTAAAGAGACTCCACCCCTGAGGAGCCCTCAAGAACCTGTGACTGGGGTACCATAGAGGCTGACCTGAGAGGTACAGTGATTTTATATACCTGCTTAAAGCCTTGATATGTTTTTAAAAAAACTTGTTTTTGATCTTTTAAAAAATAAATAAAGTTATACCTGGTAATCCCGCAATGACAAATGTCTCCCAGTTCTGCTCCTGTGTTGTCACCCTGTCACGCTGGGGACTAAAAGCAGCAGTGAGGACACACATTGCACAGGCATGGTGTACTGTTCTAAAAATGTGTTCTCAGAATGTGAAAATGTGTTAATATTAAGAAAAGCAAGCACTGTAACAACGCATCACAAGCATACAGGCACAACGCACACCAGCATGGTATGTGCACCATAAAGTGTACTTTCTGTTGTGAGTGGGCCCCTGGGACTCATTCAGGTAGCCCTTGCTGCCCCTCTGAACACGTGATCCATGGTAGATTGATTTTCAAGGGTTGGTTGACAGGTGGCTTGGGGGCCTGTTTTAACAAAAGGCTGGTCCACTGCATCGCAAACAACATTGAGGCAGGTGAAGTGTGGCCCTATTTGCTAGAATGGGACTTGTTCGGCAGCCAGTACAGTCACCGTGGTTAGCAAGCAATACCTTGGGGTTCTTCAGGCACTACCACAGGGTGTAATTTCTGCATTGCCATGACATGTGTACAGCCCTGAGCGGCTGCGTGTCCTTCTTTAGTAGAAATTAGCTCACCTGAGCTATCCCACCAGGAAGCTGTCAAAACAGACAGCCAATCATAGGCAGCATATGTATGCCTCACTCCACACCTGAATGTATACAAGGGGTGTGTATTCGTGCGGGTGTGGGTAGTAAATGCCTCAGCTATCTACGATTGGCTGTCTGCTTTGACAGCTTCCTGGAGGGATAGATCAAGTGGGTTTGGACTCTGAAGCTTCCTTGAGGTCATCTCTGTTCTTTAGGTGGGTGTTCTGGATTGAGAAAACCATGGATCAACTGCCTGTTTTTACTGTTCCTGGTCTCCCGAAAGCCTAATCCTCTGTGACATAGCCCTGGTGGACGTGGCCAGAGTGGCACTAGCTGAGGCCACATATCTTCGTTAGTATACGGCTGGTTTGAGGACCGTTTTTGTCATAGAGTTTGAATGAGTGATTCTTAGGCTTGGTCCCATCTTCTGAGCACAGGCAAGGATACATCTAACCTTCAGCTTCGAGCTCCGCTTCAAGCTTTTTCAGGCCCTCCTAATCCACCACTGAGCAGATACTTTATTTATGTATTAATAAAATGGACCCAAAAGCTTCAGAATATCTAATGTCTAGCAATCTAACATGTCCAAGAGGGCAGAGAATTCCTTGTCTATCTCGGCGCTCACATGTTTTGTCCTTGCTAAATACCCAAAGCAACAACAAGCAATGCCAAGGTCATCCAACTGGTGATAGCCTAGGGGAGGCTCGTGAATGCAAATTTACACATTTATTTTCTTTTGTTCCATCATCCCGCAGAGCCAGAATAGTGCAACCTGCTGACATCCGACCTCTAGCCATGACATGACCTTTATGGCGGAGTCTGGATGGGATGTCTGTGGACACAGGGGAACCATCAAGGCACCATCAAGGCCAATGACAGGAGTATTGAACCGTGGAGAAAAGCTCTTAAGAAGATAATGGTGGTGGAGATGGACGTGATCAGCAGTGAGATGTTCTCTTATCTTTTCCCCTCGTTCAGGTTTGTTGTAGAACTCTTATATATCTGAATATATAATGGAATTCAAGAAAGCTGAACTTCACGCAACTATATAAAAAAAAAAAAACAATGTTTAAAGTAGAACTAAAGGGCACTTTTTTCCAATTTTGGACAAAATAAGAGAGGTTTATAACCCCTGTCTGTTGTTTATTTGTGCTGTTTGTTCCATTGGGGAGATTTCTCTTCACTTCTTGTCACATTGCAAATACCGAAAGTAAAAAATCCATCCAAATTAGGGAATCTCTGGTTTTCACCAGAACTAGGTTTCTCCTCAAAACTTTTCTAATGATTTTCTTTCACGTTCATTCTCGGTTTCGGAAAAGCAACACAAATAGAAAGGCTATGTCTCCTTAATAGGGACAAGAAAAAAAATAAAAACTTGGTAGGTTTTCCAATTCTACCAAAAAAAAAAAGATTTACCTTTTTTAGGCTTTAAAATAGTGTTTCTCAACCAAGGTCCCATCTGAGTTTCCCTGAGTTTGCCCTGGATCAGTATCACGAGTTGCCATGGTTGGATGGACCTCTGACATGGTGGGAAATCGCGAATGTGATGGGGAGCCTCTGATGGGGTGGAGAACCTCTGGTGATGGTGGACCTTCCGATGTGATGGTGGACTTCGCATGTGATAGGGGGACCTTTATTGTGATGGTGGACTTCGGATGTGATGGGGGGACCACTCATGTGAAGGAAGGTTAACATATGAGGGGACTCTGTTATGATGGTGGACTTCTAATATGAAGAGGGGGAGGGAGGGTGGCTCTAATGTGGAGAGGGACCTCTGATGTGATGGTGGACCTCTAATGTGAAGAGGGACCACAGATGTGATGGAGGACCTCTCACGTGAAGGAAGGTTCAGAAGAGGGGACTGTGATATGTGGAGGACCTCCGATGTGATGGTGAACCTCTAATGTGAAGGAGGGTGGGCTCTGAAGTGAAGAGGGACCTCCAATGTGATAGTGGACCTCTGATGTGAAAAGGGCCCATCGGATGTGATGGGGGGACCTCTTATGTGAAGGAAGTCTCACATGTGAAGAAGGGAATCGGATATGGTGGAGGACCTGTAATGTGAATAGGAAGGGGAGCTCTGATGAGAAGAGGGACCTCTGATTTGAAGGGGGACTTCTGATGTGAAGATCATTTCATCAAGATGGTTGTATTCATTGGCCCAGGCTTCCCATTAATAAGTAACATGTACGTTTTATATATTTTGGACTGGGGTGGCTCGAGATTTTGCATACTTCTAAGGTGTGTAACTAATGAAAATAAAAGGCATGTGCAACACTGCTTTAAAATCAGAAAATTATGAGCAGGAAGAATTTTTTCAGACATGTCTCCTTCTGCAATAAAATGTTTGCAACTGGAGATAGATTATTGGATACACCCAGAATTGCTGAATAGTCCATTTAAGTGTGTGAATGAAAACTATGATTTGCTCCTCACTTGCTGTGTAGTCACCTATACAGGAATTGAGGTGCAATCTCCTGCATGGAGACGAAGACAGCAAATAAAAAGGAGTCTACAACACTTCCCCCCTATACAAAAAAAAAAAAAAAAAAGTCATAATATTGTAGCTAGCTTTTAAAACGGATATCATAGTTTTGTGACCTCTATAAACGCCTGCACCCCATACGCTCCTCCAGTTGGTGTGAGCGTGTTATTGCAGCATGGGCACTGTCCCATGGTCGCTCATTTATATTGATGCCTTGAAAGTCCCTCACACCAACTGGCCTGCATTTATATTCATTATTTCCTTCATGACTATTCATCACACAAACCACTTCAGCATGACCTATTCCATAAAGGAGACGTTTGTCTCGATTTTATTTTTCTGGTAGCAATAAACCTAAGCTCCAATCGAAATTGAAAACTAAGCCATGAACTTCATAGGAGGAGCTGGGCCTGTCTGCCTAGAGCATGGGTGCTCAACCTATGGCCCGCCAGCAAGTCCCATAAGGCATTGCAAGCCACTGACAATTACAAGAATGACTCCCAAAGGCAGAGGCATGATGGAACTTGTAGTTCCCCAACAGCTGGAAGGCCGCAGGTTGAGAGGCTCATGGCCTAGCGGTTCTGTTATGTCTCCAGGTGTAGCTGTACTGCAGCTTGGAAGCTTCCTTGTTACTATTAATCTGCTGTTATGGGAACACCAACTTCTGAGCCTCGGAAATCTGCAAGCCAGGTGGAAAGAGAAGTTACAAAGAAACATATGACATAACCTGTGCTTTAATAATGCAGTTCACAGCACTTAAATGGCATTCCACTGCTGCTTCTACTCACCTCCCGTTCACTTCCCAACCACTACATCTACCCACCAAGGAAAAGGAGCCATATGCAGCCTCTAAGACGTGGATAGGCTGCATTCTCAGTGATGTCATTGGTCTCTTGTGGTTGAATAGGCTGCATTCTCAGTGATGTCACTGGTCTCTTGTGATTGGATAATTTGCATTGTCAGTGATGTCACCAGTCTCTAGTGAATGGATAGGCTGTATTTTCAGTAAGGTCATCAATGATGTGAACTAGATGGACTAAGGCACTTTACAGATGCAGTGTTACCTGGATGGTATAATTGGTCACTGGCTCAGTGTATAAGGTTCTGTATAATTAGGACTGAAATGATTGTCACTTTAAATTTAGTACTTTGGTCCTTCTGAATTCGGGCAGGATTAAATTGGGAAGTTACAAAACAGAATGGTGTGTGAAAATGGTTTACACATAAATTATAGACAACATCTGGAAAGTCAACCTGACCTACATGATCTCATATTACTGTCTGCTCTATTTTTATAGCTGTTAACTGGGTTCTGTAATGTAACGTAACAAAAAAATGAACAGAGTTCTGGTTTGGTCAGAGAGTCCTATGAAGGAAGACACATATTTCACTGGTGACAAATACTATCACCAAAAATACAGCCTATCTATTCACTAGAGACCGGTGACATCACTGAGAATGCAGCCTATCCAATCACTAGAGACCAACAAAAAACTGAGAATGCAGCCTATACATTCCTTAGAGGCCAGTGACATCATTGAGAACGCAGGCTACCCATTCACTAGAAACAAATGACATCACCGAGAATGCAGCCTATCCATTCACTAGAGACTGGTAACATCACTGAAAATTCAGCCTATCCATTCACTAGAGACTGGTAACATCACTGAGAATGCAGCCTATCCATTCACTAGAGAATGGTGACATCACTGAAAATTCAGCCTATCCATTCACTAGAGACCGGTGACATCACTGAGAATGCAGCCTATCCATTCACTAGAGACCAACAAAAAACTGAGAATGCAGCCTATACATTCCTTAGAGACCAGAGACATCATTGAGAATGCAGCCTATCTATTCACTAAAAACAGGTGACATCATGGAGAATGCAGTCTATACATTCCTTAGAGAACAGTGACATCATTGAGAACGGAGGATACCCATTCACTAGAGACTGGTGACATCAATGAGAATGCAGCCTATCCATTCATTAGAGACTGGAGACATCACTGAGAATGCAGCCTATCTATTCACTAGAGACCAACACAAAACTGAGAATGCAGTCTATGCATTCCTTAGAGACTTTAGATATCACTGAAAATGCAGCCTATCCATTCACTAGAGACTGGTGACATCACTGAGATTGTAGCCTATCCAATCACTAGAGGCTGGTGACATCACTGAGAATGTAGCCTATCCATTCACTAGAGACTGGTGACATCACTGAGAATGTAGCCTATCCAATCACTAGAGACTGGTGGTGACAGAGGTGGCTCTAGGCTTTGTGGGGCCTTAGGTGAAACTTACACACGAGGCCCCAATCACGCCCCTAAATGGGAAAAAAAATTTGAGCAATAAAAATTGCTGCAAAAAGATGCACAGATCAAGCACACAGTTCATCAGCACCACTTCCAGGGTACCTTCCTCACCCATCAGACATATGCAGACAATAAAACATCTGGGGCCAGCAAGGTGGCAAAACCTCTAAGAATTTTTTTGTGTCTTGAGAGAATGGGGAGGGGGTGTCACTGAGTCATTCCACATCGACAGAGAAAGTAGAATAGGGGGATCCCAGCACAATGCGGGGGGAGAAAGATGGGGAGGGATATAGAGAGGGAAAGGGAGAGAGAGAGAGAGAGATAGGGGGAGGGAGAGAGAGAGAGGGGCAGAGGGAGAGAGGGGGGAGGGAGAGAGAGGGGGGAGAGAGAGAGAGGGGGGGGGGAGAGAGAGAGAGAGGGGGGAGGGAGAGAGAAGGGGTGGTGAGAGAGAGAGCGAGGGGAGGGAGAGAGGGGGAGAGAGAAAGAGGGGGAAGAAAGAGGGGAAGAGAGAGAAAAAGGCGGAGAGAGAGGGGAGGGGAGCAAGAAATTGTGAGCGATAGGGGAGGGAGAGAGAAAGAGGGAAAGAGAGAGGGGAGCAAGAGATTGTGAGTGAGAGGGGGAGGGATAGTGGGTGAGAGAGAGAGAGGGAGGAAGGGAGAGAGGGGGAGAGAGAGAGGGGGAGAGAGAGAGGGGGAGAGAGAGGGGTATGGAGAGAGGGGGAGAGAGAGGGGTATGGAGAGAGGGGGAGAGAGAGGGGTATGGAGAGAGGGGGAGAGAGAGGGGAGAGAGAGGGGTATGGAGAGAGCGGGAGAAAGAGGTGGAGAGAGAGGGAGAGGAGAGGAGAGGAGGGGGAGAGAGAAGGGGGGAGAGAGAGAGAGGAGAGAGGGAGAAGAGAGGGAGGAGAGGGAGGGAGGGAGGGGTGGGAAGGGGTAAGAGAGAGAAGGAGTGTGGTGAGAGAGAGAAGGGAGAGAGCGGGGGAGAGGGGGGTAAGAGAGAGAGGGGGAGAGAGAAAGAGAGAGGGGGATGTGGAGAGAGGAAGGGGGGAGAGGGGGTAAGAGAGAGAGAGGGGGGGGGAGAGGGGGTAAGAGAGAGAGGGGGGGGGTGAGGGAAAGTGGGTAAGAGAGATCCCTAGCCCTGTCGTCAGCCCCTCCTGTGCCCCATGTCCCAGTTTGTGAGAGCACTTGGGGGGCAAAGAGTGGGGAGGAGCTGGAGTGTGGCGGAGACTGCTGGGGGGTGGGGGCAGAGAGTGCTGGGGGATGGGGGCCGGAGAATGGGGGCCAGAGAGTGCTGGGGGGCAGAGAGAATTGGGAAAGGTGGAGAGCACAGGAGGGGTGGGGGCTGGAGAGCGCTGGGGGGTAGCTTGAGGGGGGGAGAAGAACTAAAGTGGAGCGCAGGGGGGTGTTTGCGAAATGGGGGCGGAGCCAGGGTGGTCAAGGAAGGGCTGGAGAGCAGGTGGGGTGGAACCAGGGAGCACACGGAGGGGCTGGAGAGCATAGGGATGCAGAAAAAGTTAGATAGGAGGAGCGGGGGGGGGGGGGGGGAGACTGTACATAGTGCAATTTACTTTTCCATATTCCTCCATGCAGCCGGGGTGCTTTCATCCAGCCGCTGCCGCCACCTAGAGGCCTCTACTTGCTGCCACTGGACCGGACGCTCCATGATGAGACCTTGACATGAGTGTTTGATTACAGGCAAATTAGGCGGCTGCGAGCCCCTGTGAGTGTGCGGCCTTAGGCGATCGCCTAATTTGCCTAATTAGAGAGCCGCCTCTAACTGGTGACATCACTGAAAATGCAGCCTATCCATTCACTAGAGACCAGTGACATCACTGAGAATGCAGCCTATCCATTCACTAGAGAGCGGTGACATCACTGAGAATGCAGCCTATCCATTCACTAAAGACCGCTGACATCACTGAGAATGCAGCCATTAAGCATTAGAGACCGGTGACATCACTGAGAATGCAGTTTATCCATTCACTAGAGACCAACAAAAAACTGAGAATGCAGTCTATACATAGCTGAGACTGGTGACATCACTGAAAATGCAGCCTATCCATTAAGTAGAGACCAGTGACATCACTGAGAATGCAGCCTATCCAATCACTAGAGACCAGTGACATCACTGAGAATGCAGCCTATCCAATCACTAGAGACTGGTGACATCACTGAGAATACAGCCTATCCAATCACTAGAGACCGGTGACATCACTGACAATGCAGCCTATCCAATCACTAGAGACCAGTGGCATGAGGAATGGGTCACCAGACATGAAGCAAGAGCACTCAGAATGGGTGGCAGGAGGCGGCAGTACCACCCATGAGCACTCCTAAAGCTCTGCACAACCTAGTAATTATGAGCAATTATCCTCTACAGTTAGAATGTTTCCCGGCTAATTATTTTGAGGAATAATTTTACTTGCGTTTTGCAATTAACCTTTAAAAAAAAAAAAAAAAAAAGGACCTAATTGTGTCAGATAAAAGTCAGATTTTTGTAAGCTATCAATCGGGTATTCCGAGACAATGGCTCAGACAGGTGGCGAACGTCAGGTGACCAGACGTAAGAAACTCGAGAGGCCATACTACGCTTTAAAGACCCTTGACAACAATGATACAACCTAGATAAATGGGAGGAAGCCACTTCTAAAATCACGACTATACTCTTCACCAAAAAAAAAAAAAAAAAAAAGAAAAAAAGGAAGAAAAAAAAAAAAAGAAACACACAAAGTATCGCTTTGATATGTGAGATTAAAGAGGACGGTTAAGTGTGGAGGAGTCGGGGCATAATGACACACGCTTTCATCAGAAGAAACCCAAATTACCCACTGCGCTCACAACCCTATCATATGTTCTGCGCGGTAAGCAAGCTACTTATTACAAAGAAGCCCTTACCGTAATCAAACTTTCGGAGGAAAGAAAAAGGAGACGAAACTGCTATTCATGATGGACTTTTATATATATGTTTTTTTCTTCCTTTGTCATCTCTTGGGACGGATCAGCTGTCGGAACACATGCCTGACCGTAGACAAAAAAAAAGAAGAGGGGTGGGTGAGCGCACTGACCATCTGCTACAGACCGCTGAGTAATAAGAGCTAATGAAATCACCAGGATGGCCCCACCAGGCTGACGGTTTTTCGACTTGGCCGCAGCCGGGAAGTGGAGGCTGCCAAGAGCCAATTTTAAAGGACTGCTGTATTTTGGAGGCTCGGGCCCAGAATTCAAGGAGAAATTTGGAAACCACAGCTGAGTTCCTGCAAGTTTTACACCCCCCCCCCCCCCCCCCACCCCATCCTCCTCCTCCTCCTTCTTCTCTTTCTCTCAAGGGCACATTCCTTTCCTCTAGTCATGTCAATGAGGAAGTTCACAATACTGGGCTTCTCGCCCTCGTATGGTTTCCATTTAAATAAACTGGCATGAGTTCATTCTAAGCGTTTCTTTCAGGCGGCTGATGCGCCCCTCCGCAGCAGCGGGTCTGACCTTAGCAAATTCAAAGGGGCGTTTTTTTTGTTTTTTGTTGGGAAGAGAAAAAAAAAACGCTATTCCGACCGGATGTGGATTCCAGAGATGACGAGGCATTCGCCGAGGAGATTAAAGCCGGGGTGATAGCGGTGGCTGAGTCAGTTCATTTCCTAGAGGCTGACCCCCCAGCACGCCGATGAGTATAGATTTCTGGATCTAGCAGAGAAGGCGGATATTGGTTGGAAATGAGAAGATGCTGAAATCATTACATTCAGGGAACGTTTCCACTTACCGGCAATTCCTAGGGAGAGTGGATGATAGGCAATCCTTTACCGGACACCCTCATAAACTATGATCCAGAATCTATAAAAATCGGCAACACTGCCGCTTAACCACTTAAGGACCGAGCCTTTTTCTGACATTTCTTTTTTTACGTTTTAAGTTAAAATCAGTATTTTTTTTTGCTAGAAAATTACTTAGAACCCCCAAACATTATAATTTTTTATTTTTTTTTAAGCAGAGACCTTAACCACTTAATCCCCAGACCATTTTGCTGGCCAAAGACCAGACCACTTTTTGCGATGCGGCACTGCGTCGCTTTAACTGACAATTGCGCGGTCGTGCGACGTGGCTCCCAAACAAAATTGACATCCTTTTTTCCTCACAGATAGAGCTTTCTTTTGGTGGTATTTGATCACCCCTGCGGTTTTTATTTTTTAGCGCTATAAACAAAAAAAGAGCGACAATTTTGAAAAAAAACGCATTTTTTACTTTTTGCTAATAAATATCCCACAAAAATATATAAAAAAAAACTTTTTTTTCCTCAGTTTAGGCCAATACGTATTCTTCTACATATTTTTGGTAAAAAAATCTAAAAAAATCGCAATAAGCGGTTATTGATTGGTTTGCGCAAAAGTTATAGCGTTTACAAAAAAGGGGATAGATTTATGGCATCTTTATTAATAATTATTTTTTTACTAGTAATGGCGGCGATCAGCGATTTTTATCGTGACTGCGACATTATGGTGGACACATCAGACATTTTTGACACATTTTTAGGACCATTGTCATTTATACAGCAATCAGTGCTATACAAATGCACTGATTCCTGTGTAAATGACACTGGCAGTGAATGGGGTAAACCAGTAGGTGGCAGTGTATGGGTTAAGTGTGTCCTGGGGTGTGTTTCTAACAGTGGGGGGGGCGTGACTGTGTGTGTGACATGTCACTGATCTCTGTTCCCCATGACAGGGAGCAGAGATCAGTGACAGTGTCACTAGGTAGAACGGGGAGATGCTAGTTTACATTAGCATGTCCCCGTTCTTCCTCCCTGTGAGACGATCGTGGGTATCCCCGTGGCGATTGAGTCCGTGGGACCCGCAACCCAACTTACAAAGGTTCCGACCAGCACGCGATGGCACGGCGGCAAATTTAAAGGGACGTACAGATACGCCCATTTGCCTGTCCGTGCCATTCTGCTGACGTACATCGGCATACGTCGGTCGGGAAGTGGCTAGAGAATAAAATGATGGGCATTGCAATTTTTTTTAAAGCACTGTTAATTTTAGCAGCGCTTTACCGCTGTTATAGCTTTGCTTTTGGCCCACTAGAGGGGCGCTTTTAAAGAAAGGGTTAAAAGCACCCGTGTTACAGGCGCTTGGGCAGGATGTTTTGGGGGCTCCCGCACTGCCCCAAAGATGCTGCTTGCAGTACTTTTTTCCCCGTCCTGTATGCGTTTCAGACTTGAGGTTTTCTTTTTCTTTTTAGTCGATGGAAAGCTAATTACATGAAACCACCGCCATAGGAAAGGTGTATTTTGGATGGTGAGCTGTATTGGATTTCCACCAGACATATCGTTTGGTGTTGAGACCAAATCATTCCATTTTAGTCTCATCTGACCAGAACACCTTTTTCCATGTGGCCTCAGAATCTTCAAAATGCGTTAAAGGTGCATTAAAGGTGGTCAGATAAAACTAAAATGGAATGATTTGGCCTCCAATACAACTCATCATCCAAATACCACCATTCCTACAGTAAAGCATGGAGGGGGTAATGTCCTGCTTTGGGGGTGTTTCTCTGCAGCAGGGACTGGAGCACTTGTCAGGATAGAAGGAAAAATGGATGGGGCAAAATACCACCAAATTCTTGAGGAAAATCTGCTGCTCTCTGCCAGAGAGTTGTCAATGGGAAGAAGGTTTAACTCCCAACATGACAATGATTCAAAGCACACAGCAAAAATGACCACACAGTGGTTGGAGGAGAAAAAGGTGAATGTTCATGCATCACCTAGTCAGAGTCCAGATTTAAAGTGTTTGTAAAGGATCATTTTTTATTTTTTTTAAATAACAAACATGTCATACTTACCTCCACTGTGCAGCTTGTTTTGCACAGTGTGGTCCCGAACCTCCTCTTCTGGGGTCCCCCGGCGTCTCTCGCAGCTCCTTCCCACATCAGGTAACCCCCTAGGACAGTGATGCACCAGGAGTGCCCCAGGAGAAGCGCTCTCCCGAGGGGGTTACCTTGCTGGCTTGCTCCAGAGTCCAGCATTTGCATCCACAGACACGAATGGCGGACTGGGCCCCACCCCTTGGCACCCGCGCCATTGGATTTGACTGAAAGCAGCGGGAGCCAATGGCTGCGCTGCTATCAATATATCCAATCAAGAGCAGGGACCCCGTGGAGAGAGGGACAGCTCGTCCCCGCTGAAGAGATGAAGGGACTCAGGTAAGTAAAACGGGGGGGGGGGCTGCGGGGCAGGTGACTGCCAGGTGTTTTTTCACCTTAATGCATAGGATGTATTAAAGCGGGAGTCCGACGTTTTTTTTTTTTAAAAAGCCAGCAGCTACAAATACTGCAGCTGCTGACATTTAAAATAGTGACACTTACCCGCCCAGCGTGCCCGCGATGTCGGCACCCGAAGCCAATCTTTCGATCGTCTCTCGAGTGCTGCTGTCGCCATCTTGGGTATGGGAATCAGGAAGTGGAGCCTTTCGGTTTCATTTCCCGGTTCCCTACTGCGCATGCGCGAGTCGCGCTGCGCAATAAGGATGGTCCTCGCTGTCTCTGGGATCCGTGTGTTTCCCAGCAGCCAGCGGGGGTCCTTCGGAAAGGGGCGTAGATTCTGCGGAAAGGGGCGTACCTTCAGCAGAATCTACGCCGGAAGTGGGTGCAGATACCTGTACTGTACAGGTACCTGCACCCCCCTCCCCCCTGAAAGGTGCCAATTGTGGCGCCGGAAGGGGGGGGGAGGGTTCCAATGAGCAGAAGGTTCACTTTAGGGTGGACCTCCGCTTTAAGTTGAAAAAACACAAGGGTTTACAACCCCTTTAAACCTCATTGTGGAAAGACTTGAAGACTGCAGTCCACAAATGGTCACCATCAAATTTCACTGAACTCAAGCAGTTCTGCAAAGAAGAGCGGGCAAATGTTGCAAAGTCTAGATGTGCAAAGTTATTAGAGAAAAAAAAACAACACACTAAAGGCTGTAATTAAAGCAAAAGGTGGTCCAACAAAATGCTGACATAAGGGGGTGATCCTTTTTCCAACTCAGTGATTTTGTTTTTTAATTTTTTTCTCACATGTTGGTGTTATAGCTTTCACTTGGATGTTATAAGTTGCACTAGTGAATACAGCTGGATAAAACAAAACTGTGTCTGTCTTCATTTCAGGCTGCAAAGCAACAAAATGTGATTATTTTAAAGGGGGGGCGATTCTTTTCTATACCCACTGTATTCAAGTATACATATTCCATACGTGCAGGACGGCTGTGGAAGTGGAGAATGACTGAACGAGGTTGACACTGTGACATCACCGATCCTCCTCTCCACCTCGTCCAATTAGAGAATGATTTGTCTTCACGGAAAAAAAAAAAAATACAAAGTGTTCTGTGAATTGCAGATGTGCCGAGCGAGAAACCCCCTGCATTTATTTTTCAGAAGGGAAGCCACTCGGCACAAGACCCAGAAAGCCATAGCGGTCACTGTAGTAGTGGTCACTTCTACAGTGAATGTCCACTTTCACATCAGTCCCACAGGTATGGAGTTTATATACTTACATTGGTCTAAGTTGGACCGATATAACTATGCAATAAAAGCCATATCTGGAGTTGCGCTTGAAGATTAGCTGCAACTTTAATTTAACCATGAACAGTCCACTGGTAGATTTTGCTTGTCTTTAGTTACATTTTAATTCTCCTTTCTCTACTTTTTAAGTCCCCAGCTTTGTCAAGCCAACAGGTACTCTTCAAAAGCTTTTACAGCCATCCAAAACTGCAACGCGTTAGAGAGATCTGTGCAGAGGATCAGAGCACAGCCTCAGAGAGGGACACATTCTTCTATGACCCAGCAGATTATTTCCAGCACATGATACTTTAGGCTGTGGCGGGCCGGAAGAAAATCAAATTGGTTTGTAATTCCTCAAAACCGGTCA
Organism: Lithobates pipiens; assembly: GCF_037356315.1. Classification (NCBI taxonomy): domain Eukaryota; kingdom Metazoa; phylum Chordata; class Amphibia; order Anura; family Ranidae; genus Lithobates; species Lithobates pipiens. The sequence goes on along the minus strand of NW_027507764.1, from coordinate 559,150,519 downwards.
CAGAATCTCAAGGCAACCACAATGGGATACACATTCCACTTGGCTGAGACACCGGTCAAGGCAGATAAAAAAAATATATATTCCAAATGTATCATTCACCAGTTATATCCAAGATAGAGTGGAATTTCCCTTATTAGTCATTGCGTGTGCAGACTTTATGGAGAAAGTTGGATGCCGTTACTCAGTTATGAGAGGGGGGGGGGGTCTCCATTTTCCTTCACGTACAACTAAAGGCAAAACTTACTTGTTTTTACATTTGGACAGAGTGATGGAAGAGTGGAACTTTTTTTTACTGCTGTCTTCTAGGGAGATTCACTCCCTTTAGTGGTCCTTTCACTGGGAACCAGAGGCGGCCCGTCCATAGGGGGCGCCCCCCCCCCCCCCCCTCAGTCTAACAAAAAAAAAAAAAAAAAAACGGGCCTTTTAAGACATTTAAAAAAATAAATAAAATAAATGTCATTTAACAATTTAACATAGTGTACTGTGGCGCCGGTCGCAGTTCACTATGAGAAGTGCCACGTCGATGCAATCACAAGATTGCATCCATGGCGCTTCATTTGCGGGTTAAAAACCCGCCTTGCGGCGCACTGTAGAACGCCGACTAGCTTCCGCCCCGTAAAATCACTGTGATTCATTGTCATTCATTGTCATTCATTGCATTGTCATTCATTGTCATTCATTGCATTGTCATTCAGAGACAGGCAGGTCACTTCTGGCTTTCGGCTGCTTCACGAAACCCGGAAGTGACGTCGGCAGCTCCGTTCCTCAGCCCGAGCGGAGCTGGAAGACGGTGAGTGGCATAATTGACTCTGACTGACAAAAAAAATGAAATAATGAAGTAATTAAATAATAATTAATTACCAAATTCACCTGACCTAAGCCTTTACTTACTAGACCACTCTCTGTGTGCTGTGCACTTGTGCAGGAATTATTATATTAGAGAGCAATAAGCAATTTGTAAAAGAAACAAATAATTTCATGCTTCTTGCAGGAGGATCACATCATGCCATGCAGTATTCTTATTCAGCAAGTGCAAAGTAATGGTCTGCTCTGTTGCTTATTACTCAAGGTTATTGTTAATTTGCTGGCAAAGACATTTTATAAACCTTTTTTGTATTTTAGTGTAAATAGGAGATCTGAGGACTTTTTGACCCAGATCTCATATTTAAGAGGACCTGTTATGCTTTTTTCTATTACAAGGAATGTTTACATTCCTTGTAATAGGAATAAAAGTGACACCATTTTTTTTTTTAAAACTGTGAAAAAAAATGTTTTTTAAAGCACCTAGTCCCGACGATCTCGCGTGCATAAGCGAACGCATACGTGAGTACTGCGCCCGGCCGCCCGCATATGAAAACGGCGGTCAAACCACACATGTGAGGTATTGCCGCAATCGTTAGACTGAGCCCACACATAGTCTTTTTTTCTAGATATTCATGCCTAGACCACACCAACTTTCTGCGCGGTCTCTTTTTTTAATGCCGGGATCACCCACACGTGACCATTGTTTGCTCAGTAACTCAAATAATTTGATGCTGGCAAATCCAGGACAATTGGCATCTGTGTCTTGCATGCCGAAACATAGTTCACATAGTTACATTAATCCAGCTTGAACCAATGTAACTATGCGAACTAGGTTTCGGCATGCAAGACATGGGTGCCAACTGTTCTGAATATGCCGGCATCAAATTGAGTTACTGAGCAAAAAATGGTCATTACCGATGGGATCACCACCACGTGTGGGTAGTTCTGGCATTAAAAAAGAGACTGCGCAGAAAGTTGGTGTGGTCAAGGAAGGAATATCAAGAAACAAAGACTGATATGTGTGGCCCATGGGCACAGATGTCCGTTTCAGGACTGGGACGAAGATGTTGGCAAGTATGGCAGGGTGGTGTGTTTTTCAGCAATGAAAACCTTCCGCCTAACACTACCAGTTGCAGGTTCTCCGAAAGCAAAGTGCAATGGCCCTTTAAAGTCTCCTGCATGTGGAAACCCCTTTCAAGTATTTAGTTCAGCCGATCGCCTTGATGTTGTATAAAAGAAACTAGAATTACACCAGTATGAAAGAAAGCGTTACCTGAGAGCTGAGATTGGATAAGCGAAGTCTTTACAGTAAAATATGACAGGAATCCCGTAGCTTTTGATCTTTTATTGTCTTGCCTGGGCAGATGGTAATCACAAGCATTGTAAAGTATAGAACCTCATCATTAGTATGATACACAGCGCATATGGCAGGGGAAAGTCAGCTGAGAGTTTTGCTGGAGGAAAAGATTGCCAGCCAACGTGCTACGAGAGTGTACACAGAGCAGAGGAGCCAAGGGAATCGTGCTAATTAAATGCTGATAGCTCAAGGAAAGAAGGAATGAGATTAGAAAGTTAGATCACTACTGCACTTAGGAAAACATACTTAGGAGAAATTAGGCAATCACTAATGAGGTTAAGAGCAAAGGAGGCCCTGCAGCCACAGGGGGAACTACAAGTCCCACCGTGCCCCACTGGAGTTTCACAGCCAACACAGATAATTTGTTTTCAAAACATCTGAGCGGCGTTCTGATTTCGTTCTCCCATAAGACGCAAGAGAGCAGAGCAATTTTAAATCAATTTTTCATCTTTATAAAGAAGTATGAGTCTTTATTAAATTTAGTCTCTAGGATTCATCTCCAGAAAAAATTGTCTGTGAAACTGCATTTTTTTTCAGGTATTTTTGGCCCTTTTACAAATCTATTTTTCCCAACACAAAATTATGAAACAACCTGCAAAAATGATGGCATTTTCTGTACCTAGACACGCAATTTTGATATCGCCTATTGCATACTTCTTGGACAGCAGTCCACTTTTGGCTCAAAAATAATTAATGAAATATAAAAACTGAGCTGGACCCATCAGATAATGTTACATTATCAAAAAGAAAAATCCCTCCTTACATGGCTAGCTAAAAACTATAACAACATTTCTCATAATTATTTAATATTAAGCACATGTTTATTCATATAGGAAGAGTATACATTTTGTTATAAAGCTCTGAGCTATGGTAGCCCCATTGGAAGAGATTCTTGGTTTTGAATTGCATCCATAGCTTCCAACTGTCCATCATTTGGAGGGACTGGCCCTCTTTTGGAGCCAAATCCATCTGTTCCCTTTTCCCTCCTCCATTTGTCCCTATTTTTGGTCCGAAAGTAAAGACCTCTATTGTGTTAATGTATTATTTAAAACCTATCAGTGGGTCTGTGCCCACATTGCACAAATCAACTGCTCATTTTGTCTAGGGGTGAGGAGAAAGCTTATACTCACCCGGTCCCTCATTCCTTCGGAACACCGTGCTCCCCGCAGACCAGCGGTGGACTGTTCCTGGTCCTGCTCTGGGCTTGATGACGTCAGGAACAGTCCACAACTTAAGACCGCTGGAGTGCAGGGTGCTGGAATGGTCGTGTGCTGGGAGAATGGGTGGATTTGTGAAGTATATCCCCTTCCACCTCCCCCCCTGTGCCCACATTGCACAAATCAACTTCTCATTTTGTCTAGGGGTGAGGAGAAAGCTTATACTCACCCGGTCCCTCATTCCTTCGGAACACCGTACTCCCCGCAGACCAGCGGTGGACTGTTCCTGGTCCTGCTCTGGGCTTGATGACGTCAGGAACAGTCCAAAACTTAAGACCGCTGGAGTGTAGGGGTGCCGGAATGGTCGTGTGCTGGGAGAATGGGTGCATTTGTGAAATATATCCCCTTCCACCTCCCCCCTTGCCCACATTGCACAAATCAACTGCTCATTTTGTCTAGGGGTGAGGAGAAAGCTTATACTCATCCGATCCTTCATTCCTTTGGAAAACAGTGCTCCCCTGCAGACCAGCGGTGGACTGTTCCTGGTCCTGCTCTGGGCTTGATGACGTCAGGAACAGTCCACAACCTAAGACCGCTGGAGTGCAGGGGTGCCGGAATGGTCGTGTGCTGGGAGAATGGGTTGATTCGTGAAGTATATCCCCTTCCACCCCCCCCCCCCACCCCCAAACACAAATATTAACAGTTAGCCTGTGCTATGGGAGGACTTTTTATTTATTTATTTTGCCCGGGGATGGGATTTAAATATCAATCTCTAAGTCAGCCTTTCTCATCCAAGGTTCTGTGGAACCCTAGGGTTCCTCCAGTGGTTGCTAGGGGTTGTTTGAGCTGTGGGTTACTGACCTTCCATCTGATGGTGCCTGCATAGTTCTTTGGGCCAACGCCACTTTGCAGAGACAGCTGTACAATCTTTTCAGCTGGCATTTTCACCACCGCTGTAAAGGGAGAATTTTCCCTCTGGCCACCAATGAAGAAGGGACATTTTTCCCAAGGACTCCCAATGAATTTGTTTCAGCAGACCTGAAAATAAATTCAATGGTTTCTCCAAGGCAAAACGGTTGAGAAAGGCTACCCTAAGGTATTGGATGTGTAACTTCAAATAACAAGGATGAAGAAAAAGCTGAGATGAAAAAGTATTTTATGAGTTTAGCCAATTGTTTTGGCATATTAATGTTTCATGGTTTGCCTACTGTAACTGGGAGCATAGTCCTTATGCTACATACTTTTTACTAAAGGTGTCCCTTGTACAAGTGATTGAGGGTAAATAATGATCATGGAAGCTGTAGAAGAATGGTAAGAGATGTGTGCCGATCTCCGAAGCACATGTGCATTTAATAGAGGACGGAGAACAGAGGAAAAATGGATCCTGGACTTCGATTCTCTCAAGAACCTCTGGTTGAGGGTAAATATCGATGATGGAAGCTCGAGAAGAAAGGTAAGAGATGTGCCCCGATCTCCAAAGCTGTTGTACATGTGCATTTGATGGAGGACAAACATGGACAATGCAGCACAGCAGAAGAAAAGCTTAGTTCTCAAGGCTTCTATGCTCCCAAAAATTGAAGCAAATGTGTAGTTGACAAAACCTACGTTCATCGACACACTGGGGTCTTCAGAAAAGAGATGCCATGTCCGCGTACTCACATTTGAAGCACATATCTGGAAAAACACAGGTGTACTAAAACAAGAGAGGATTCTACTTGTTACATAGAGATGTTCTGCCAAGATTTGCCTCCTGACAGTTAAATTTTTACATATAGTATCTTAGATCCCAGCTAGCTGAAAGACCTGTTGCAGTCTGGCACACCCTTACACCCTCTGGCAATCCCAAGAATCCACTTTCCTGTGTTTATCTCACGTAGCTCCCATGTCTTTAAAATTTACTACCCAGCCTGTCCCGGAAGACCTTACCCCTAGGTGTATATAGATCCGTGACAATACTCAAGATCTGTATGGCATTTGAACTCAAACAAGACCCCCCCTGCAACCAATGTGGACAAATTTGCAACAAATAACCATTATTCCTGGGGTGTTGGGTTTAACCTTATATTTGGATGTCGGACGATGACAAATGCCTTGACTGAATGATGTCACCAAAGCCGGCATGCTGAGTAGGTAATTTAAATAGTAACCTCTGTCCTCTTTTGCTTTGGCCGCTCTCCCGCCCAGCGCCACCATCTTTGATAGTCTGGCACGTGCACAGAAGTGATCTGTAGCACATCTGAGCAGATGCAGCGGGGGGGGGGGGGGGGTGAGGGGGGGTGCTAGGGGTTTAGGGAGAGAATATAAACAAAAAAATCAGTGCTACTACCCATACCTCACATAGAAATCAGAGCTCCCAGGTGCTCGATCCACAGTCGTTGGCTGAGTAGAGAAATGAGGAAAAGATTATCCGCACTCTGGGGATTGCTCTTAAAAAAATTTAGTATTTATTAACAAGCCACAGTGACCAAATGCAAATAAGAAAGGTTGACGTGTTTCAGCCTATAAGGCCTTAGTCATAATCACATTACAGACATGAAACTTTGAAATAAACAGTAGCTCTTTAGGAAGAGGGTCTTCCATACATGTGCAGACACATGAAGTAGAAAAGATGTAGCTGGATAGCCGCACTCCGAATTATTCAACTTTATTTCAAAAATGTAATTAAAATCATAGCATCTAGGCTGGTAAACAGACTAACTGCACAGCCGCTGACATGTTTCACACGGTGTGAAACATGTCAGCGGCTGTGCAGTTAGTCTGTTTACCAGCCTAGATGCTATGATTTTAATTACATTTTTGAAATAAAGTTGAATAATTCGGAGTGCGGCTATCCAGCTACATCTTTTCTACTTCAGTTCCTGTTGCAAACAGAGCCAGCACCCTGTGGGATTGTGGAGACAGCTGATTTGTGAGAAGTCATTACCTTAGAGTGGTAATTCTTTGTATGTGCAGACACATGTTGGGACTTCCATACCAGCTCCATCATTGCACATGCCCAAGAAAAAGAGGACTCCGAGCAGGAAAATCTGTGCACAAGCAGATGCCAGGGGTCGAGTGTCAATCTCTCCTGGGCAAACAAGATGGAAATACTGAGTTGCAGCACAAAAAAACTATAAAAAATACAAAAGTGAGAGTCGAGGAGGAAGAACGCAGGGGAAAATAAAACTTTCTATTTAGGGTGAAGGTTATCTTTAAGCTGAACTTCAGGCAATATTCAAATACATGTACAGTATGTGAACTCTTTTCAGCTGCCAAAAGATGTGTAATTCTCTTCTGATCCCATCATGGCTTGCTCACAGGCCTATAACCTCCCTTTTCTTCACAGCAGTTTAATGACACAGCTTGGTCACCACCTCCAGCCTGCTAGTTGGAAATAAGGGATCAGCGGCACACCGATAAGGTCATCACTCTGCTCACAATGCTCTTTCCCCAATAGCCGAGTTGCCAGTGTTAGGATTGTTTTGTATTCGTTTTAATCGTATTATTTCATCATTCAGTAGCTCATAATTTCATTTTATAAGCTAAATCATTTTTGTTGCTAATTAGGTCTGAAGGGAGGTATTAAGCAATTTAATATCAACAGTGATCGAGCCTCCATTTTTATTTCATTTTATTTTGCATTTATTTTTTGTTATATTCATCCCAATGCATTTTTTAATGTTAAATCTATTGTGGCCTTTCTAATTTATTTTAAAGATATTCATCCCGTCAATTTTTAGTGAGATCTGCTTTTGGGTTTCTACTATTATGTGTAATTCGTTATTGTTGATTAATCTTTAGAAGTGTTTTCTGTTTATAATGAGTTTGGTTGCTTTTTTTTTTTTTTTTTCCTACACGTGAAGTGAAGCATTTTAAGATGAATTGAATGACAATGGAAATTCATATTTTTACAACCATTTCTGTATTTGTTTTATAGCCCTGGAAAAAAAGGGAGATTTTTGAGCCCCTGAAACGCATTGGCTGTTTTCTTGTTATGAGCCAATACCAATATTAAAAGATTTTGGACTCCTAGACAATCATTTGGTTTTGTGCTCTCAGACGTTGTAGACGTGGGGCTCCTACCTGTCCAATTCCGAATCCTGCAAGTGGTGAGCAACCCGGCCTTGGCATATTGAGTATTAAAGATGGACTGTAGGAATGGGAATAAACCCTAGGTTCACATCTATGTGACTTTGGTTGACGCATTTTTCTTTTTTAACCTGCCTTTTTGCATGCAGTTTTCTTGCGTTTTTTTTCTTCTTTAACAAACTGAATAGCTGGTTGTTAGGGAGCAAGGCGGCTGCCACATCATTATCAACTGATGAGTCATCAGCTGTCAGCTGGGTTCCCCGCTGACAGCTGAATGTAAAAAAAAAGAATTGCCGGCAATAAAAAAAGGGGGGGGGGAATTGCGTGGGGCCCCCCCCCCATTCATACCGGGCTTTTCCTTGTGCCAAAAAAAATGTTGTGGAGTCCCAAGTCGACTCTCCCAAAATCCATACCAGACCCTTATCTGAGCATGCAGCACAAGAGGTCAGGAAAGGGAAGGCAATAAAAAAAATGGGGGAAAATGGCAGGGGGTCGCCCCCCCCATTCATACCGGGCCCTTCAAGTGTGTTATGGATTTTGAGGGAAATCTCAAGCCAAAAAAAAAAAAAATGTTGTGGTGCCCCCCCAAAATCCATACCAGACCCTTATCTGAGCATGCAGCACAGCAGGTCAGGAAAGCAATAAAAAAAATGGGGGAAAATGGCAGGGGGTTGTCCCGCCCTATTCATACTGGGCCCTTCAAGTCTGTTATGGATTTTGAGGGAAACCTCACGGCAAAAAAAAAAAGTTGTGGTGTCCCCCCCCCCCAAAATCCATACCAGACTGTTATCTGAGCATGCAGCACAGAAAGTCAGGAAAGGGAAGAGATGAGGGAGCAGCACCCCCCCTCCTCCTGAACCATACCAGGACACATGCCCTCAACATTAGGGGGTACTTTGGGGCAGGGCCTCTTCTAAAACACCTTGTCTCCATGTTGATGGGAACAAGGGCCTCTTCCCTACAACCCTGGCCGGTGGTTGCAGGGGTCTACCCTTACAAATTCACCAAAAAAAAAAAAAGAGTGTATGCACTAAGACACACTAAGAAATGCATAGATGTATGCAGTGACGCAGGCTCTCCAGCCGAAATGCATCTGCTTTTTTTTGCTTTCCTACATGTGCCAATAAATTTTTCTTATGAATTGGAGTTGCCGGCTATTTTTCTATTTTGTGAACCTAGGGTTAGTGTCCTCAAGCTGCAGCGTATGGTGCCAGTCAAGCTGCAGAAGACTGGTGTCTCTTCTTGAAGGTGCCAGATATTTTCCTCCACACTTTCCTACAGCAGAGGATCATTAGATAAGTGTTACAACAGCATTGGAAGCTGTCATGTAGTACAGATACTTTTCATCTGTCACTTGGAAGCAGTACATTCCACAGGGGCCCCTGCTCAGATGACTACGGGCACCCAGTCACTGCAACACAGCTACTCGAACTAACATAACCCCAACTCGAGTGCCTGGTGGCAATAATGTGGTCTTGGAGGAAGACTCAAAAATCTAAAATAGGTTCTGGCTGGGCAATAAAGGGGAATATGCAGGCAGTAGGGTACAGTCTCAGCCCTCTCCAATGCCAAATAATTGACAGGGCTTAGACTGTACCCTACTGCCTGCATATTCCCCTTTAATGCCCAGCCAGAACCTATTTTAGATTTTAGACATAGTGGGTAAGGTTCTTTTCACAAGGGCGCCTCTGCGTAGCTGATTCTGCTTGCTCAGCAGGGGGGGGTTGCTCCGCTGATCCCTACAGAGCAGGCAAATGACAGGTCCATGTCTGCTCCACCATGCAGAGCGGACACAAACACAGTCCCGCTCTCCTCTATAGGGAAATGGGATGGAAATGGAACGACTGTTTGTTTCCATCTGATCAGATCCGCTGGACGAATGGAAAATAGGACCACCATCTGTCAGTTTTTTTGTGGATAGGATGGGATCGGATGGCGGTGGGTATCAGAGGGCATCCACCATTCCATAGGGGAGACTGAAGAAGGTCCACCTAAGAAAAACTGACAGACGGACCTGATCGGACAACCTGTGTGCAAGGGCCTGACGGTTAGCAATTTTCATCTCCTTGTGATCGATTTAAACCACCAATTCCTACATTTGATCACTCAGGATTTGGATTCCAGGTCAATAGATAGGGGTTGAAATTGCTGGAAAGTTGCCATGTGTATGGTCAGCTTCAACCCAATGAGCTCCCATTGAATAGTAAAGGAGAGCAGTCTTTCCTTCCCAGATAGATAGGATAACTTGCCACAAATGTGTGGCAGTGTTGAATTGTAAGTCTAGTAACTTGCTGCCCATTTTCACTGGCAAGTTGTACACTTGCAGAGCACTTGAAGCACAAGTTCTTGTTGACACATTTTTTAGTTTGTAGCAAATTTGCATGGCAAGTCTACATCAAGAGCAAAGTTGCAGTGGTGAGTCTACCGCAAGAGCTCTGCAAGTTTACAGCATGAAAATTCAGCCACAGTGCCCCCCTGTGGGGAGATGACTATTGCACAACATGACTGAACCAGAACTTGCAGCAGACTTGTAGAGTGTTTGCAAAGAAAGTTGATCTGGAGTCTTGCAATGCGGACTTGCTGCAATTGTGCCAGTGGCAGTGCATCCATAAGGGTGCACGGCCGCTGCCCCCTCTCTCCATCCACCCCCTCTATCACCAATAGATAGCTTGGCCGCCACTGCCACTGCCTATTCAGGTGCCTGGCCCCTTTTTGGGCCCCGGGCGCCTGAATTACAGCGGTGGGGGTGTGTTTTTGAAGCACCTGATTAGAGCCATAGGCTCTAACAGGTGTCAAAAACAGTAAACAGTGAGCGCCAGGGAGGTTGGCGCTCGCAGTTCACCCAGGTGTGTTAGGAAAGTGAATGAATATTCACTTTCCTAACACTGAACCACCTCTCCGCCAAGTGCTTGGGTCTGTTACCCATCACCTGATTGGCTGAAATGACAGGTGCTGTGATTGGATGCCTGTCAGGTGTCCAATTATAGGAGAGGATGGGAGAAGACATGGAGGACATGGAGGAACATCGGAGACACTGCTCGCCGCCATCACCTGCTGCCCCACCAAGACAGGGTAAGTGCCGGGCAGATGGCGGATGGGGGGGCACAGTGGCAGTATTCGATGGGGCAAAGTGGGAGCATTCGATGAGGCACAGTGGGAGCTTTCCATGGGGCACAGTGGGAGCTTTCCATGGGGCACAGTGGGAGCATTCGATGGGGCACAGTGGGAGCTTTGATGGGGCACAGTGGGAGCTTTGATGGGGCACAGTGGGAGCTTTGATGGGGCACAGTGGGCACATTCAATGGGGCATAGCAGGAGCATTCAATGAGGCACAGTGAGGGCATTTAATGGGGCACAGTGGGAGCATTCGATGGGGCACAGTGGGAGCATTCAATGGGGCACAGTGGCGACAATTGATGGGGCACAGTGGCGACAATTGATGGGGCACAGTGGCGACAATTGATGGGGCACAGTGGGAGCATTCGATGGGGCACAGTGGGAGCATTTAATGGGGCACAGTGGGAGCATTTAATGGGGCACAGTGGGTACATTCGATGGGGCACAGTGGGAGCATTCGATGGGGCACAGTGGGAGCATTAGATGGGGCACAGTGGGAGCATTCAATGAGGCACAGTGGCGACAATTGATGGAGCACAGTGGCGACAATTGATGGGCACAGTGGCTGCGTTTGATGACCACAGTGGCTGCGATTTATGGCACGGTGGCCGAGTTTAATGGGACCGGTGGCTGCGTTTAATGGGCACAGTGGCTGCGTTTGATGGGCACAGTGGCTGCGTTTGATGGGCACAGTGGCTGCGTTTGATGGGCACAGGGGGGCTACAATTGATGTTTTTTTTTTTCAGAATTTTTCAGCAGGTCAGCAGCCCGTCATCCCAAAGCAGGAGGTGGTGGGCCACTGGTTGGCCGCCCTTGACCTATGGCCAGCTTTAAATCTTACCCATTCTATCCAAAACCAGTTTGGCTGGAGTTGGGCAAGTAAGACGACCAAATGAATGTCAAGACCCAGATCACAGAGAAGGAAGCGCGCCATCCTCCAAACAATGCTGCCATAAAACTGAAACACAGCCGCTGTGTTGCAGACTTTCCAGCGTGGGTTCTGGTGGCAGCTGAAGGGTCACCGATATCTGGGCATCTATCAGTTTGTCATTCTTCTGGCCCTCATTTCCTGTGTGTGTGTGCATTGTATCGGAGTTATGTCAGCTATTCTGGCAACGTCTGTCAGCAGCCTTGGGTGTGAGAGGGACCTGTCAGAGCCACGCAGTGACAACCTTCAGTCCTCTAATGAAGAACGCTGGGAGCCGCCGGGAGCCAATTACAGCAAAGCCGACTCCTGCGCCACTCATTCCAGGCACAGAACTCTATCTGGAGACTTTCCCAAAAGAGCTTCTGAGCTCAACTTTATTCTGCTTATATTTTGCTTTCCCTGCGTCCTCCTTTCCCCTCTTCATCAGCATGCTAATCAAGGGAATAAACGGTAAATAAGAAGCAATGCCCCCCCCCGGCAGGAAAAAATCATAATGTATTAATATGAACCGCGTACTAGTTATGAGAACCTTACCCATACAGGGAGCCCTCCTGGGCAGCGCTGTCATGGCTCCCCGGCGCTGCCATCTTCACCCGTCTTCCTTCTGGGCTCTGGCTGTATGAGTGGGCGGGGCTGTGATCAGCTCCGCCACGGGTATGCCATGCCTTCAGGGTGCATGCGCCGGTGACGCCGTGCAGGAACCCTCAGCTCCAGCACGGGTATGCCAGGTATGCAGGTATGCCCTCCCTTCAGGGTGACGTCACCGGCTGCGTGTTGTGTGAATATTTCCTAAGCAGTGCAAATTTAGGAGATATTCACCGTACCTACAGGTGGGGATGCACCAATATAGCGGCCGCCAAAAAATTATCAGCCAAAAATAGGTTTATTAATATTTTGCCAATAGAAAAAAAAAAAGAAAAAGAAAAAAGGTGCTAATAATGGCATTCTGCCTCCCATTGACTTCAATGAAAAATCGCGTCCCATTGATTTCAATCCAAAATCACGTCTATTGACTTTGATTGCAACACAAAATGCCCCCTATTGACTTCAATGCAAGATGATGTCCCATTGACATCAATGCAAAATCGCGTCCCATTGACTTCAATGCAAAAACTAGCCTTATTGGCTTCAATGCAAAATTATGTCCCATTGACTTCAATGCAAGATGATGTCCCATTGACTTCAATGCACGATGATGTCCCATTGACTTAAATGCACGATGATGTCCCATTGACTTCAATGCAAAAACTCCCCCTATTGACTTCCATGCAAAAAAAAATCCATTGACTTCAATGAAAGATGATGTCCTATTGACTGCAATGCAAAATTTTGTCTCATTGACTTCAAAGCAAGAAGAAGTCCCATTGACATCAATGCAAAATTTTGTCCCATTGACTTCAATGCAAGATGATGTCCCATTGACTTCAATGCAAGATGATCTATTCAAAATGCAAAATCACATCTATTGACTTCAATCCAAAATTGCATCACATTGATTGCAACACAAAATGCCCCCTATTGACTTCAATGCAAGATGATGTCCCATTGACATCAATGCAAAATCGCGTCCCATTGACTTCAATGAAAAAACGCCCCTTATTGGATTAAATTCAAAATTATGTCCCATTGACTTCAATACAAGAAGATGTCCCGCTGACTTCAATGCAAGATGGTGTCCCATTGACTTCAATGCAAAAATGCCCCTATTGACTTCAATGCAAAACTATGTCCCATTGACTTAAATGCAAGATGATGTCCCATTGACTTTAATGCAAAAACGCCCCCTATTGACTTCCATGCAAAAAAAAATTCCATTGACTTCAATGCAAGATGATGTCCTATTGACTGCAATTCAAAATTGTGTCCCATTGACTTCAATGCAAGATGATGTCCCATTGACTTCAATGCAAAAGCGTGTCCCATTCACTTGAATGCAAAAACACGTCCCATTCACATGAATGCAAAATTGCGTCCAATTGACTTGAATGCAAAAACGTGTCCTATTGACTTCAGTGCAAAAACACCCCCCCCCCCCCATTGACTTGAATGCAAAAAGCGCATCCCATTGACTTTAATTCAAAATCGCGCCCCATTGACTGTAATGCAAAATCGCGCCCCATTGACTTCAATGCAAAAACGCCAGCCACATTAATTACACTAAAAAAAAAATAATAATTTAAAACTCCATTTTGGTATCGGCTTTCGGCTAAGTGTATGCTGAATTTCTGGTATCGGCACTGGAATTTTCTGGAAAGGTGCAGGTTCAAAAGTGGAGTTTAATTCCATTTTAAGGTAAAAAAATAAAAAATAAAAAATTCCACTTTCACAATATACTTATCCATCTCTCTCAGAGTTGGTGTCATTGCTACTTTACAAAGCAATATCTGGGTTTGGCATTTGCTGTGCACAGAGAGGATTTATAGCCTTTGTACTCATTGAATACTCAATGTTGTCATAAGTCTTTGTGCCCGAAAAGCAGCCCCATTCACACGGGAGATTTGGAATCCCGGGCAGAACCGCCACGGTTACAAATTGAGGCAAAAATGTGCGTTTGGTTTCCATTCATCTGAACACCTGGCACGCCAAACGCGGCAATATTTTGCAACAATTGTCACGCGGCAAAACGCAGTGTAACAACGCTCCCGATCAAGGGCCAAAACTTAGAGCGACAATCATACATAGGGAAGCCCATTCAAGCGAATAGGCTGCCTTATGGGCGATGCGTTTCAGTCTCCGACCTGTGCAATTCATAGTGCCAGCGGGAACCGGAGTTCCCTCCACGTGATTGGTGAATGGAAGAATGGAAACCCTATTTTCCATCCATCTGGGGGATCGGATCAAAATAGACAGGCGGTCTGTAATCATCCGATCCCCACATAGGGGAGAGCAGACACTCTGACAGGTCCATCCCTCTACAGAGTGCATAGACAGACTTGCCATCCGCCGGCTCAGCAGGGATCAACGGAGCGATCCCCACTGAGCAAGTGCATGCTAAATACGGACAGCCCCGTGTGAAAGGGGCCTAAAGGCGTCAGCATACCAAGACATTTTGGACAATTTCATGCTCCCAAATTTGTGGGAACAGTTTGGGGATGGCCCCTTCCTGTTCCAACATGACTACGCACCAGTGCACAAAGCAAGGTCCATAAAGACATGGATGAGCGAGTTTGGGGTGGAGGAACTTGACTGGTCTGCACAGAGTCCTGACCTCAACCCGATAGAACACCTTTGGGATGAATTATCGCAGAGACTGCGAGCCAGACCTTCTCGTCCAACATCAGCACCTGACCTCACAAATGCACTTCTGGAAGAATGCTCAAACATCCCCATAGACACACTCCTAAACCTTGTGGACAACCTTCCCAGAAGAGTTGAAGCTGTTCTAGCTGCAAAGGGGGGGCCAACTCAATATTGAACTCTACAGACTCATGCCCTGTACACAGGGAAATTCCGACTACAAAACCCGTCTGATTTTTTTCCCCGACGGATTTTGGCCCAAACTTGTCTTGCATACACACGGGTCGCACAAAGTTGTCGGAAAATCCAATCGTTCCGAACGCGGTGGCGTAGAACACGTACGACGGGACTATAAACGGGCCAGTAGCCAATCGCTTTCGTCTCGTAATTTATTCTGAGCATGCGCGGCACTTTGTGCGCCGGAATTGTCTACACACGATCGGAATTTAAACGATTGGATTTTGTTGTCGCAAAATTTTAGATCCGGCTCTCAAACTTTGTGCGTCGGAAATTCAGACGGAAAAAGCCCGATGGAGCCCACACATGATTGGATCGCACATTTTCCGTCGGAAAGTCCGACCGTGTGTACGGGGCATAAGACTGGCATGCCATTAAAGCGGAGGTCCACCCTAAGGCTCGGTTCACACAGGGGGCGACACGACTTGCCGCACCGCGACCTGACAAGTCGCCCCCGTTCTGTACTACGGAACCGTTCTAAGAGGAGCGACTCGAGTCGCTCCGACTTAGAAAAAAGGTTCCTGTACTACTTTTGGGCGACCTCGGGCGACTTGCATTGACTTCTATACAGAAGTCATTTGCAAGTCGCCGCTGTTGGCACAATTGGCACCTTTCAGGGGGGAGGGGGGTGCAGGTACCTGTACAGTACAGGTATCTGCACCCACTTCCGGCGTAGATTCTGCAGAAGCTACGCCCCTTTCCACAGAATCGACGCCCCTTTCCGAAAGTCCCCCGCTGCCTGCTGGGAAACACACGGATCCCAGAGACAGCGGGGACCACCCTTATTGCGCAGCGCGACTCGCGCATGCGCAGTAGGGAACCGGGAAAGCACCACTTCCTGATTCCCATACCCAAGATGGCGGCGGCAGCACCCGAGAGATGATCGAGAGATCGGCTTCGGGTGCCGACATCGCGGGCGCACTGGACAGGTAAGTGTCATTATTTTAAAAGTCAGCAGCTGCAGTATTTGTAGCTGCTGGCTTTAAAAAAAACAAAAAAAAAACGGCGGAACTCCCGCTTTAAAGTTCATGTAAAGACAGGTGTCCCAATACTTTTGGTAACAGTGTATAACCTTATGGGGCGATTGCTGCTAAAACAAATGGCCTGGTGACAGGGGCACTTTAAAAAAAAAAAGAAGGTGGTTCCCCTTTAAGCGGCCGGTCTCCCAGCAGTCAGCTGTGATGTAGACGGTCAGTGTAGGGGAGAGGATTATCCTTCCTGTGGGATCAGGTCCTGAGTCAGTGCAGTAATGTGTCTGCAATGTGCCAACACAGTCCTTTCACCTCCACGCAATCATGTGTAATTCTGCATTGGCACACAGTCTCCCATATTGTTAGTGTAATCCTAAGATCAACTGTGCGCCTCTATAGCTCGCCGGGGGAAAATAGGAGCCAGAGAAAAGGACTACTTTATTAAAAACACAGCGCCGCGCTCTCCTCGGGTCGCCTTTGACCTTCTTTTGTTTGGCGGCGACCGTGTAAAAACAAATTCATGTGGGTCAGCGAGCCTGGCAGGACCTGCCTACTGGCAGCTGGACGGCGATGTCACTAAGAAATGATCTACAATGCAAAGCCGCGGTACCTACAACGGGTATTATTCAAGAGATACAATATATCGTTTTATTTTATTTTACCGTTATTATTGAATATATTATTACAGAACAGTGATGGTGAACCTTGGCACCCCGGATGTTTTGGAACTACATTTCCCAAGATGCCCATGCACTCTGCAGTGTAGCTGAGCATCATGGGAAATGTAGTTCCAAAACATCTGGGGTGCCAAGGTTCACCACCACTGCTATATAGAAACTCAAGTCACTAAAATCCCATATAAGCTTTAAGGAGTATGTCAGGCCATACTAGGGTTGCCCCCTGTCCGGGATTCACCCGGACAGTTCGGGTTTTGAAACATGTGTCCGGGTTTCAGGTGGACTGAAAGCCAGGAAACACATTATTCAGACTGGGCTGTGGCTCCCCAAGTATCCGAGATAGTCACACACTAGCTCCCGGGTCTCTGTTGCCATCTGGGAGCTGTGGGTGGCTATCTGGGGGTAGGTTCGGCATCACTGGGATGCAGGGTGAGGATGTCAGCAATAGCAATTTGGGCACAGCCGCTGTTTGCTATGGCATGCTATCCGCACCACATTACTACTCTTCTTGGTGCACCCAAAGGTGTCCCAGGCTGCTAAAGTGTTCCGGTTTGGCTTGAAGAAAAGGTGGCAACCCCAGGCCATACTTTACTTATATTTTTTTTTAGCTTCCAATAGAGTGGGGATGGATTAGAACACCTGTCAGGTTTTTGCTGGGATTTTTACAGCATTGGCCAGGCAAGGTTCGGGTTCTGGTGAGGTTGCCGGCATGGTACCGGCTCTGCTCAGTCCTCCCGGCTCAGGGCCATACTCCCTCGACTTTGATATGGCAGGACTCTTAACTCTGGTATCCAGGACCCCTTCTTTGGCTCTTCAAGCAGTGACAGCTGGATCCTGGGTACCAGGGGTCTCCAAATTACGGCCCATGGGCCACATCTGGCCCTCTACTAGATTTTTATATGGCCCATGGCCAGTGCCAATGACATATCCTCAATGTGCCCAGATTGAGGATTCAGGTCAGCAGAAGCTGCTTATTGTCTGCTTTGACCTGATGTATGGGGTAGTTTGAAAGGGACTCTGATATTAGAGACTCTGATGGGAATACCGATGTAAGGGGGGACTCTGATGTAAGCAAGACTCTTATCCAAACACTGATATAAGGGGGGGACTCTGATGGGGGCCCTGATGTAAGGGGGGGGACTCTGATGGGGGCCCTGATGTAAGGGGGGGGACTCTGATGGGAACATTGACGTAAGAGGGACTCTGATGGAGACCCTGATGTAACGGGGATCTGAAGGGGGGCCCTGATGTAAGGGGGGGACACTGATGGTGGCCCTGATGTAAGGGGGGGCCCTAATGTAAGGGGGGGCTCTGATGGGGGCCCTGATGTAAGGGGGGACTCTGATGGGAACATTGATGAAAGAGGGACTCTGATGGGAACATTGATGAAGCGGGGACTCTGATGGAGACCCTGGTGTAAGGGGATCTGATGGGGGCCCTGATGTAAGGGGGGACTCTGATGGGGCCCTGATGTAAGGGGAGACTCTGATGGGGGCCCTGATGTAAGGGGGGACTCTGATGGGGGCCCTAATGTAAGGGGGGACTCTGATGGGGGCCCTGATGTAAGGGGGAACTCTGATGGGGGCCCTGATGTAAGGGGGAACTCTGATGGGGGCCCTGATGTAAGGGGGAACTCTGATGGGGGGCCCTGATGTAAGGGGGAACTCTAATGGGGGGCCCTGATGTAAGGGGTGGACTCTGATGGGGGACGTGATGTGAGGGGCGGACTTTGATGGGGGCGCTGATGTAAGGGGGGTGTGATGGGGACCCTGATCTAAGGGGGACTCTGATGGGAACATTGATGTAAGAGGGACTTTGATGGAGACCGTGATGTAAAGGGGGATTCTGAGGGGGACTCTGATGTAAAGGGGGACTCTGAGGGGGACTCTGATGTAAAGGGGGACTCTGAGGGGGACTCTGATGTAAAGGGGGACTCTGATGGTAACCCTGATGTAAAGGGGGACTCTGAGGGGGACTCTGATGGTAACCCTGATGTAAAGGGGGACTCTGAGGGAGACTCTGATGGTAACCCTGATGTAAAGGGGGACTCTGATGGTAACCCTGATGTAAAGGGGGACTCTGATGGTAACCCTGATGTAAAGGGGGACTCTGATGGTAACCCTGATGTAAAGGGGGACTCTGATGGTAACCCTGATGTAAAGGGGGACTCTGATGGGGAACCTGATGTAAAGTGAGCAAACTTATTTATTTATAAAAGGTTTTTTTTTTGGCCAAAAATATTTCTAAAATCTTCCATGTGGCCCTCATAGCGGAAGGTTTGCTAGATCTGGTGACCCCGCGTCATTTGGTTGCTAGGGGGCAGACAGCTGGTCATTTGTCAAGTGTTCTATGTTACCATGGTGCTGGTGGTCAGACAGTAAGTGGCTGAAAAGAGGCTGCAGGAGATTAGCAGCACTGAGATGCAACAAATGATGCATAAAACTAGAAACAGGTATTTTTATTTTTTTTAATGGCCTTCAGTTATGGGTTGCATCTCCTACGCAAAAAAAAACCTGCAGTGAGAGAAATATAACTGCCATGGCTGACCTCCTGAAAATGCGACTTGCCTGGCGGCCAGCAGCACGTGGACCGGATCCTTTAAGCAACCACAGCTCCCGGCCCGGCCTTCAAGGAACTGTGACTTGGAGTGAGATCATAACTGAGTGATGGAGAACCTGAGCCAGACGAGTAGCACTTTCAGAAGGAGAGGTCACCAACTGCCACTTCTAAACATTCCACACCGCGGGTCTCCTACGATGCATTTCCAGTGAAAATGGTTTTTGTTTTTCAGTTGGAGAGTTTCCCCTTTATTTGTCATTTCCTTCATAACATCTGCATGAGAGTGATTAGAAGTTCACCCTTCTGGTGTTGCAATGATGAAGTCCGGAGGATGACCCCTCTTCATCCCACCACTCCGAGACATGTCCAGGGCACGGCCAACACTCATAGCTCAACACCTCCCTCATACCGGCTCGTCCTGTCTGCAGCTACCAACTCCCTTCATACAGGGGGCACAACAGGAAAAATGGAGCAAAGGAAAAATGAGGACACGTTTATTTTTCATTTCATTCATATACAGCCATAAAATACGGCACCGGCACAGGCAAAACGCTTCCCGGCCAAAAGAAACACGGGGTGACAACGCTGCAGTGATTTCACAGCAAAGCAAACAGTGTTGTCACCCTGTTAAAGGAAGTGGAAAATGAATGTATTCTTGGGGTTGGCAGCTTCTCCACACCACAATATTGTCACTATACTTTTGGTTTTGTAACAATCTGAAATTAAGGTGCCACTCCGAAAAAGAACCACCTATTTAGGGCCTTGTCCATAAGGGCTTTGGTCTCTAAAGAGCGATCCGCAATCAGATCGATCCACAGAGAGCATTGGACAGACGGACTGCCTCCACCACTTAATCTCCAAACGAATGTGTGGATTGTGAGCGGTTGTGCGGTTCTTTCAGAGCGGTCCCGTTCACTTGAATGACCCTTTTCTTTGCCTTTTTCCGGCGCTTGGGGCACTTTAGCTCCCACTGACACCAATAATGGGGTACTCTTCTTCCACTGACACCACTGATGGGGCACTATTCCTCCCACTGACACCAAGGACGGGGCACTACTTTTCCACTGACACCGACGGCAGGGCACTATTCTTCCACTGACACCAAGGATGGGGCACTATTCTTCCACTGACACCAACAACGTAGCATTATTCTTCCACTGACACCAACAACGTAGCACTATTCTTCCACTGACACCGACGGCAGGGCACTATTCTTCCACCGATACCAATGACGGGGCACTATTCTTCCACCGACACCAAGGACAGGGCAATATTCTTCCACCGACACCAAGGACAGGGCACTATTCTTCCACCAACACCAATGACGGGGCACTATTCTTCCAATGACACCAACAATGGGGCACTATTCTTCCACTGACACCGACGGCAGGGCACTATTCTTCCACCGACATCAACGGCGGGGCACTATTCTTCCACTGACACCACTGACGGGGCACTATTAATCCACCGACACCAACAACAGGGCACTACACTTCCAATGACACCAACGACGGGGCACTATTCTTCCACTGACATCAACGATGGGGCACTATTCTGCCCACTGACACCAATGATGGGGCACTATTCCGCCCACTGACACCAATAATGGGGCACTATTCCACCCACTGACACCAATGATGGGGCACTATTTCGCCCACTGACGCCAATGATGGGGCACTATTCCGCCCACTGACACCAATGATGGGGCACTATTCCGCCCCCTAATGCCAAAGATGCACTGTTGACTCTCACTGACGCCGGGACAATTTCAACTCTTAATGGCCACAGTCCGGGCCCCCCTAAAGTCTAAAGGACAGTAAACTGGCCCTTTGTTTAGAAAGCCTGGAGACCCCTGTACCCCCATCACAAGTGAACTAAGTTACCAACACAATAGTATAAATACCATAGAGTGAAAGTAAACCATGATTTCAATGCATTTACACATTATGGGAAGCGGTCACGTTGGTGCGATGCAAGAAAGACATATAATGAAACGCAGTCAGTTCTCGGCCAATCAATATTTCAGAATCATCAGAGAAATCAGCCAGAGAATTTTCGACAAGACTCTTTCTTAAAGTAGAGATTAAACTTAGAAGACACCACATCCTGGCTGTGCATGTAGAGAGAGTTCAGCCTCCGCACCACAAAAACCAGAAGTAAAAACTTTAACTAGTTCATGACTGTCCAAGTTAACTCGGAAGGTGTATAGACATTGCTTTGTTTTGGGGCAGGGGGTACGCTCTGCCCAGTGTGCCCCTGGGAGCTATGGTGTGAATAGATGGCTTTCCTCCTATGGAGCCGGGTGCCATTGGCTTTGGTTCCTGACAATGTGATCAACACAATTGCACCAAAAAAAAAATATTTCCATATCTAGAACCAGCGTAGCTACAGCAAGGAGATGGTGTTTTTTGGGTCACATGTATCCCCTCTCACCTCAACTTGATGGCCATCAATGGTTTAAACTGAGCAAGGCCACCGCTGTGCTCCAGCTGATTACAGCCACACTGCCCTACATAGCCGGGCTTCTCAGAAGGTCAGCAACTGTCCTAAAAGGACAAGTTCACCTTTAAGACCCCTTTCACACTGGGGCGTTTTTCAGGCGTTTTTCATGCGCTTTAGCGTTAAAAAATACGCCTGAAAGAAGCTGCAACTGCAATCCCAATGTAAACGCCCGAGTGCTTTCATACCAAGGCGCTGCGCTGGCAGGGCGTCAAAAAAAGTCCTGCAAGCAGCTTCTTTGCAGCGCTTTTGGAGCGGTGAATAAAGCGCCCCTTCCCATTGAAATCAATGGGAAGCGCCTGTAAAACGCCAGAAAAACGCCTGAAAAACGCTATTGGCAGCAGCGTTTTGTGGGCGCTTTTAACCCTTTATTTGGTCACTAGCAGGGGTTAAAAGCGCCCCAATAACGCTCGAAAAACGCTGGTAAAGCGCTGCTAGTTTAAGCGGCGCTTTACGAGCGTTTTTCGGGCGCTGACATTGTGAAAGGGTTCTTAAAGCACTTGGGCTTTCACATTGGGACTGCAGATGAGGCTTCTTTCAAGCGCTTTACATTTGCTTTTTTTTACGCTAAAGCGCCTGAAAAACGCCTGAAAAACACCCCAGTGTGAAAGGGGTCTAAGGCTTCACGTACACGGGACGTTTTTACAACCTCTCCTGAACGATTTAACTTGACAGATAGTAACCCACGTTTTAAAACGTTCCATTGTGCCGCGTTTACGTGCCACGTTTGCGTTTAGAAGCATTTAACAAAACAAACAGGCTGACCCCGAACCCCTTCAACCTCTTTGGCAATGCTGGCAGCACTCATACATCTATTTCCCAAAGACAACCTCTGGGTATGATGCTGAGCACATGCACTCAACTTCTTTGGTCGACCATGGCAAGGCCTGTTCTGAGTGGAACCTGTCCTGCTAAACGGCTGTATGGTCTTGGTCACTATGCCACAACTCAGTTTCAGGGTCTTGGCAATCTTCTTATAGTCTAGGTCAGTGATGGTGAACGTTGGCACCCCAGATGTTTTGGAACTACATTTCCCACAATGCTCATGCACTCTGCAGTGTAGTTGAGCATCATGGGAAATGTAGGTCCAAAACATCTGGGGTGCCAACGTTCACCATCACTGGCCTAGGTCATCTTAATGTAGAGCAACATTTCTTTTTTTTCAGATCCTCAGAGAGCTCTTTGCCATGAAGTGCCATGATGAACTTTCAGTGACCAGTATGAGAGAGTGAGAGCGATAACACCAAATTTAACACACCTGCTCCCCATTCACACTTGAGACCTTGTAACACTAACGAGTCACATGACACTGGGAGGTCAAATGGCTAATTGGGCCCAATGTGGACATTTTCACTTAAGCCCCATACACACTATCAGATTTTCTGCTGATTTTTTCCATCAGATTTACCAAAACCATATAATATGAGGTCAAACCTTAGCCCTTGTACACACGGTCGGATAATCTGTCGGATTGCGTCTTATCGGACTGTGTCATCGGATAATCCGACTGTGTGTGGTATGCATCGGACTGATTCCGTCCGAATCTCCGTCCAACCCAATTTTCCAACATGTTGGAAATATTTCCCGACCAACTGGGCCGGACGGACCTAATCCGATCATGTGTAGAGAATTTTGATCGGACCAAGTGCCACACATGCTCAGATCAAATTCCTACATCAAAGCTATTGGCTACTAGCCTGAACGTAGTCCCATCGTAACGAAATTACGTCATCATGTTCTGAAAAATCGGATTTTTCGCCAACTTGGCCCGACCGTGTGTATGCAACAGTTTCGGACAAGATCCGACGGACAAAATCCGACAGGCAAAATCCGACGGATTTGGTTGTGGAAATCTCCGACCGTGTGTACAGGGGCATAGGGGTTTCAATGTGTATGCAATCAGGCAGGCCCTTGTACTACATGGTTTTGGCAAATCTGAAGGAAAAAATCAGCAGACAATCTGATAGTGTGTATGGGGCTTTAGGGGTGTACTCACTTTTGTTGCCAGCGGTTTAGACATTAAAGAGGAAGTAAACCCTGATGAGTTTACTTCCTCTTTGATTCCCTGCAAAGGTAAAGCATAATGGACTACTATGCATCGCATAGTAGTCCATTATGTGTCACTTACCTGACACAGGAGCCAGCAAAGTCACCGCTGTCCCCTGTAGTCCAGAGCATCCATCTTCTCGGTGGGTCTCACTGCTACGCCACTGTCATTCGGCGAAGCCGCGATTACATCACTCTCGCACATGCGCATGTGAGCCGCCACTCGCGGCATATCGCCGTTGACAGCGGCACGCTCAGTGCACCTGCGCGCCGCTGTCTACGCCGCATGCCCGGTAGACAGCGGTGCCTGTCTTTCGGCAAATATCTCCTAAACCGTATAGGTTTAGGAGATATTTCTTGGACCTACAGGTAAGCATCTAGGCTTACATATAGGTCAAAGTTGGTTGTAAGGGTTTACAACCACTTTAATGGCTGTGTGTTGAGTTATTTTGAGGGGACGGCAAATTTACACTGTTATACAAGCTGTACACTCACTACTTTACATTGTAGCAAAGTGTCATTTCTTCAGTGTTGTCACATGAAAAGATAGAATAAAATATCTACAAAAATGTGAGGGGTGCACTCACTTTTGTGAGATCTCGTATATATGTGCCATTCAAAGTGATTCGTAGAACATGTAACACATATCGTATACCCACACGCATTTACAGTGTCACTGTAACGCAAGAAGTGTGAACCAAAGGAGAACCAAACCGAGTTTAAGAGGTCAATTTGCCCTTTTTTCAATATGTAACAAATATAAAAACGGGGTGACAATTATTATTTTTAGCACTGATATTGGTGCGCAAATTGATGTTTAAAAAAAAAAAAGAAAAAAGAAGAGCGAAAAATTGAAAGAGGAATAGAAAAACGAAGTTGCTCTTATCTTGTACACGGATAGTTCCGCTGTCACGGGCTGTCAAACCACTGAGCTCTGCTACTACAGCTGTTGGAAAATTACTACAGGAAGACGCTGCATCAGATACCACGACCACTACGCAGCAGAGAGTGCGTGCAAAACCCGGCCGTAATGGGGATAAAGCATTTTGTAATAATATCTCTCCTGCATAGCTGGACCCCCCAACAGATTTTACTATACAAATAGTAACTTTGCTATTGTCAGTGTTTACCTGATGCGGTGGGGGGGGGGGGGGGATCTCCCTAAATTTAGCTCACATTAGACCTTAAATTGGTGTTCCACCCAAAAAACAAAATGTCATTAACATTTGGAAAAAAATTATTATTTTTTGCTTACCTTTTTTTCCCTGTTGCTATGTGGTCCCTCGAAATCTTCCTCCTCCAGCGCCTGGGCTCCTGACATCACTTCCCTCGGCGCAGGAAGGGGGATCGCCTCTTTCCCCTCGCTCTGTCAATCATCGGGGACACGTGACTGGTCCCAGATGAGTGCGTGGCCAGTCACGGCAGGCGGTGTGGCTCGCGCATGCGCAGTGGGTGAAGCCACAACCGGGTGCGCCCACAGTTAAAATGCCGGTGCCGCCGAACGCAGGGGGAGACAAGCGGGGCTTCGATCCCCCGCATCGCTGGACCCTGGGACAGGTAAGTGTCCGATCATTAAAAGCCAGCAGCTGCAGTATTTGTAGCTGCTGACTTTTTTAAAAAAAAAATTATAGTGGGAGCACCGCTTTAATGTTAAACTCCATTTTCAGCAACAAATACAAAAAATGTTACTGCAATACTTACTTTCATTAACCCGCAGGAGGTCTAATATTGGGGTTGCATAACAGCCAGTGACATCCAACCAACTTCCTGCATGCCTAGGCTGTTTTACAGCTCTGTACTTGTATTTAATAAAAGGAATACTATTTTAGATGTCATCCTGAATGCCGACCATCCCTTTACTTATTACAGCACTAGACCTGGGCTCACAGTACTCCTGGACACAGTACTACTGGACCTGGGCTCACAGTACTCCTGGACACAGCACTAGACCTGGGCTCACAGCATCTTGAAACAGTACTGGACCTGGGCTCACAGTGCTCCTGGACACAATACTAAACCTGAGCCCACAGTACTCCTGGAGACAGTACTGGACATAAGCTTGGAGCACTCCTTGAGACAGTACTGCACCTTGACTCGCAGTACTCCTGGACACAGTAACAAAACTGGACTCACAGTACTCCTGGACACAGTACTGGATCTGGGTTCACAGAACTTCTGGACACAGCACTAGACCTAGGCTCACAGCACTAAACCTGAGCCCACAGTACCCCTGGACACAGCACTAGACCTGTGCATACAGTACTCCTGGACATAGTACTGGACCTGGGCTCACAGTACTCCTGGACACAGTACTGGACCTGGGCTCACAGTACTCCTGGACACAGCACTAGACCTGGGCTCACAGTACTCCTAGACACAGTACTGGTCCTGGGCTCACAGTACTCCTGGACACAGCACTAGACCTGGGCCCACAGTACTCCTGGACACAATACTAAACCTGAGCCCACAGTACTCCTAGAGACAGTACTGGACATAAGCTCAGAGCACTCCCGGTGACAGTACTGGACCTGGATTCATAGTACTCCTGGATACAGTACTGGACCTGAGCCCACGGTACTCCTGGAGACAGTACTGGACATAAGCTTGGAGCACTCCCGGAGACAGTACTGGACCTGGGTTCATAGCACTCTTGAACACAATACTGAACCTGGGCTCACGGTACTCCTGGATACAGTACTGGACCTGGGTTCACAGAATTCCTGGACACAGCACTAGACATGGGCTCACAGCACTCCTGGACACAGTACAAACTCTGAGCCCACAGCACTCCTGGACACAGTACTGGACCTGGGTTCACAGTACTCCTGGGATTGAGTTGTCTCCACCACCAAGAAAAGGAAGCAATTTTCTGGAAAGGGAGTAAGAAGAAAGCTGGGAGTTTAGCTTTAAATCTGAATACCAAGGAAACGGCTAAATACAACAAATGAAATACCAACGATTGAGCTGTTTTAACTGCACTATCCAGTTTTGGGATTTATACAGCTCGGCCACACAGCAGGTTTTATATATCAGTCTCCTCTCTTCCTCTGCACTGCAGCACTCAGAAGACTAGAAAATAAAAGGTCAATATTGTGAGCCGATTACAAAGTTCTGCATTGCCCATGGTCAAGCGGGTATAGAGAGGAGGGTAAGCAGAGCTGATGACTTATCTGCTCTTTCACCCTAGGCTCACACCTATGCGTTTTTTTTAATGCGTTTTGCAGTTTGCAAAAACACACTACAGTCCATTTAATATGGTTTCCTATGGTACAAGTTCACATCTATGCGTTTTGCGGTCGTGCATTTTTGGAAAGGGTCGGAGACCTTTTCCCCACGATTTGCGGGTAATAGACTTCAATGGAACCACACGAGAAATGCAAGTAATGTTTGATGCGATTTTTGATGTGTTTTGTGCTTTTTATTTTAACACTGTATATAGCTGGTTG
Source organism: Lithobates pipiens (assembly GCF_037356315.1). Taxonomy (NCBI): domain Eukaryota; kingdom Metazoa; phylum Chordata; class Amphibia; order Anura; family Ranidae; genus Lithobates; species Lithobates pipiens. The sequence continues at coordinate 559,123,416 of NW_027507764.1, read as the reverse complement.
CTAAGCAGGGAGTATTAAAAAAAATTTGCCGGCAAAAAAAAAAATTGCAGAAAAAATGGCGTGGGGTCCCCCCTTAAAATCCATACCAAACCCTTATCTGAGCATGCAGCCCGGGAGGTCAGGAAAGTGAGGGGACGAGCGAGTACCCTCCCCCCCAAACCATACCAGTCCGCATGCACTCAACATGGGGGGATTGGCCCCCCCCAGCACCTTGCCCCCATGTTGATGGGGACAAGGGCCCCTATGCCGACAACCCTGGCCAATAGTTGTCGGGGGGCTTATCAGAATCTGGAAGCCCCGTTTAAGAAGGGGTCCCCAGAACCCCATTTATCTCAAAAAGCAGTCAAATGTAAAAAAAAAAAGGAAGAACAAAAGCTGTTTTTTGACAAGTCCTTTATTAAGAAAATAGCTCTAAGCAGTCTTCTCCCGCTGCCGTCTCTCCTGGTGCCATCTTCTCCCACCGCCGTCTTCTCCCGCTGCCGTCTCTCCTGGTGCCATCTTCTCCCACCGCCGTCTTCTCCCGCTGCCGTCTCTCCTGGTGCCATCTTCTCCCACCGCCGTCTTCTCCCGCTGCCGTCTCTCCTGGTGCCATCTTCTCCCACCGCCGTCTTCTCCCGCTGCCGTCTCTCCTGGTGCCATCTTCTCCCACCGCCGTCTTCTCCCACCGCCGTCATATCTCCTTGTGCCGTCTCTCACACCGCCGTCTTCTCCCACCACCATATCTCCTTGTGCCATCTCTCCCGCTGCCGTCTCTCCTGGTGCCATCTTCTCCCACCGCTGTCTTCTCCCACCGCTGTCTTCTCCCACCGCCATATCTCCTTGTGCCGTTTTCTCCTGCCGCCGTCTCTCCCGCTGCCATTTCTGTTGGTGCCATCTTCTCCCACCGCTGCCACAAGGGGCAGGCTCTCTGGCTGATGTCATCAGATGGCCACGTCCCTTGGCTATATTAGAGATGACACAGAGTGTGCGAAAACACAATGGAGGAAGACAACCACAGAAGAAGAGCAGGGTTTTTTTTATAATGGTAACTGGCAGAGAGGAAGTACACAGCAGCGGGAGAAGATAGCACAAGAAGACAGCTCGGGGAGAAGGCAGCAGCAGGAGAACATGGTTCAGAGCTATATTAGTAATAAAGGACTTATCAAAAACCACCGTCTTTAGATTTTTTGTAAATTTCACTGCTTTGAGGTGAATGGGTAGAGGTACAATGTACCCGATACCCATTCACATGGGGGGGCAGGATCTGGGTGGCTTCCAGATTCCGATAAGTCCTTCTCCTGCAGACCCCGACAGACCCCGACAACCACTGGCCAGGGCTGTCGGGAAGAGGCCCTTGTCGGGAAGAAGCCCATGGGGGGCACTCATCTCCCCCATGTTGAGGGCATGCGTACTGGTATGGTCCAGAAGGGGGGGCACTCGCTTGTCCCCTCCCTTTCCTGAGCTACCTATATTCCAGGTGCATTTTGCGTTTTGTTTTTTTCAATACACATTTTTCATCCATTGAAGTCTATGGAACCAAAAACCGGAAAAAAGTCCCTGGCCCATTTCCCTGACCCAAATGCACAGATGTGAACTACTTCCATAAGAAAACATGTTAAATGGACTGTAGTGCGTTTCTGTAAAAGTGAAAACGCACTAGGGCTGAAACAACTAATCGATTAATCGACAACTAATCGATTATGAAATTAATCGATTACTATTTTCATAATCGATTAATCGGCCAGCAACAAAATTGGGTTAAAGTTAATGAGTCTGATCTTTACCAGATTGACCCTTTAATAGTGTATGCACTATATATCCCCTCTAATAGTATATGCACTATATATCCCCTCTAATGGTATATACACTGTTTATCCCCTCTAATGGTATATACACTATTTATCCCCTCTAATGGTATATACACTATATATCCCCTCTAATAGTGTATATAGCCTCTAATAGTATATACAGTATATTGTTCCTGTAATGATATATACAGTATATCTTCAATAGTATATACAATACATCTCTCCTCTAATGGAATATACAGTATATCTTCAATAGTATATATCCCCTCTAATATATACAGTATATCTCTTCTGTCTGTTATTCTCAGAGTGGATTCGATATTTTGCTCCCTACTATATAGTTGGTTATTTATATTCACCACTGCATATAGAGATTTTTAAAAATAAATTGCCTTTTTTTAAACTTTACATAATAACTAAATTATACACCACGTGTTTTTTTTGTTTTTTTTAAGGTCATTAACCGATTAATCAAAACAATAATTGGCCAACTAATCGATTATGAAAATAATCGTTCGTTGCAGCCCTAAAACGCACAAAAAAAAATGCATCAGTGTGAAGCAGGCCTATATAGAGTAAGGGTGGAGTAGAGCTTCTGCAGAGGTGCGGTGGTGAGCTGAGCAGGTGAGAGAAGTGTGGGAGGAAGGGCAGGCTCGTGGCTTTGTGACCTCTTTTGTGAAAGCCTGCCTTTTGTTTCCTGTACTTTTTTTTTTTCTTATATTATTCCTTTGAGATGTGCCAAGATTCTCTAAAAACAATACAAAACTTCACTGCAAAAATAAATTTATAGAGTAACTATTCAAAAACATCTAAACATAGTGCAGGTTGGCCGATCTCCACACCTCACTGTGCAGAATGCTTTGCAGAGCTCCATTCCAGATATCAATCATAGATGAAGATGGATCTATACTCCAACCAATTTCTTTTTTTATAAGAACTCATGGAATCAGTGGCGTAACTAGAACCTTCGGGGCCCCGATGCAAGAAACCATGAAGGGCCCCCCTGAACCCCAGCCAGGGCCCTTCCCTCCGAGTCCGGCGGTGGAACTCCAGGGCGTGGTCACAGGTATGAACTTTGTGAGCCCTGTAGTTCCACCACTGGCATCAGTAGTTTTTTTTATTATTTTATTTTTAGGTGCCCCATTGGCAGGATGGGGTCCCCATCCCCAGAAGAGATGAGGTCCTTTTCTCCAGGGCAGATGAAGTTACTGCCCCCAGGTGAGAAGGGGTCCCTGTCCCCAGGGGAGATGGGGGTCCCTGTCCCCAGGGGGAGATGGAGGGGGTAAGTAATGGTGTGTGTGGTCCTCTCACTCACCATGACCAAGCTGTAGGCCGCGCACTCATCCATGTTGGCCTGGGCTCCATCCAGTGTGCTGGACGGGTGATCAGCATATGTAGAGGGGGCTGCATGGGCCCCCTGCAGCACAGGGCCCAGTTACGGTCGCGACTGCTGCACCCCCTATAGTTACGCCCCTGCATGGAATACAAGCTAAAACACAACCCCAAAATGTGGCATTGTCTCCGTGGAAAGGAAAGATTGTGAGGGATTGGTGTCAGCAGACTGACTGTCTAAACCTCAACGTCTACCAAGATCCTCCAGAGAGACCACGTGACTAATGCGGAGGCCCTGGATTAAAAAGACCCCCTATTAAAAAGGGAGTCTTTAAAGCAGTGGTCTCCAAGCTGCTGCCCATGGGCCAGATACTTACTTTTATTCGGGTCTAGGGGTATTATTCCACCTGTTTATATGAGGTGTTATTCCTCCCACTGACACCAACAGTGGCGCTCAATTCCTCCCACTGACACCAACAATAGAGTACTATTCCTCCCACTGTTTTCAGTGAGAGGAATAGTGCCCCATCAATGGTGTTAGTGGGTGGAATAATGCCTCATCGTTGGTGTCAGTCGGAGGAATAGTGCCCCATTGTTGGTGTCAGTGGAAAGAATAGTACCCCGTTGTTGGTGTTAGTGGGCAGGATAGTGCCTCATCGTTGGTGTCAGCAGGAGTAATAAGTGCCCCACCATTGGTGTCAGTGGGAGGAATAGTGTCCTATAATTGGTGTCAGTTGGAGTAATAGTTGCCCATCGTTAGTGTCAGTGGGAGGAATAGTTCTGTATTGTTGGTGTCAGTTGGAGAAATAGTGCCCAATGGTTGCTTTCAGCAGGAGTAATATGTGCCCTATTATTGGTGTCAGTAGGAGGAAAAGCGTCCCATTATTGGTTTCAGTAGGAGAAATAGTGTCCAATTGTTGGTGTCAATGATGGGGCACTATTCCTCCCACTGACACCAATGATGGGGCACTGTTCCTCCCACTAACAGCAATGATGGGGCACTATTCCCCCCACTGACAGCAATGGAACACTGCATCTTCCATTGGTCTCATTGGGAGGAATAGTGCCCTATTGTTGATGTTGTGAGAGGAATAGTACCCCATCAATATATCAGTGTGAGGAATAGTGCCCCACTGTTGATGTCGCTGGGAGTAATAGTGCCCCTTTGTTGCTGTCTGTGGGAGCAATAGTCCCCCACCATTGGTGTCAGTGGAAGAACAGTGTTCCACTGCAGGTGTCAGTGGGAAGAGTAGTGCCCCATTGTTGATATCAGTGGGAGAAGTAGTGTCCCATCATTGATATCAGTGGGGGGAATAGTGCCCCGTCATTAGTGTTAGTGAGAGGAATAGTGCCCCATCATTGACACCAATGATGGAAGATCTCCCACAGACAGCAGCAATAGGGCACTATTTCTCCCAGTGACGTCAACAGTGGGGCACTAGTCCTTACACTGATACTATTGATGGGGTACTATTCCTCCCACTGACACCAACAAGTTGGCACTGTTCCTCCCACTGACACCAACAATAAGGCATTGTTCCTTCAACTGACACCAATAGTGGTACACTATTCTTTCCACGGACACCAATGATGGGGTACTATTCCTCCCATCAATACCAATGGTTGGGCAATATTCCTCCTCCTACTGACTACAGGCTCCATGCATTTTTTTTTTACTTTCGCTGACCACCAAGTCTTCAGTCTTTCACAGTCCGGCCCCCCTAAAGTCTGAAGGGCAATAAAATGGCCCTTTTAGAATGTTTGGCAAACCCTACTTTAAAGCAACCTTGTCAGTAACCAAAAATAAAAATACCCTGCAAAAGAAGAGGTATTCTATTCACTTCACTGGCAGCCGTGTCTTCTACCACCCCACATTCCACCACTGAAGCCTCCACCAGTCCCCTTCAACATTTGACACCTCTGGGAGTGTTGGATGCCTGTGTTCTCCACCATCCTCAGCTACTTATACATTTCATCAGATATACTGTACTTTTGTTATTTTTTACAATTTTCCATTTATACAAATATCCTGTTCCTATACCCCCTCCCTATTCCAAGTCCAAGCATAAACCAGTCCAAATGAGCCCCATAAAAAGGTACAACTTATACCGTGTACACACAGCCGGACTTTTCGACAGCAAAGGTCCGACGGAACGAATCTGTCAGACAATTCGACCATGTGTGGGCTTTATCGGACCTTTGCTGTCGAAAAATCAGACGGCCTTTAGATTTAGAACATGTTCCAAATCTTTCCGACGGACTCGAGTCCGGTCGAAAAATACGTTTGTCTGTATGCTAGTCCGATGGACGAAAAACCGTCACTAGGGCAGCTATTGGCTACTGGCTATGAACTTCCTTATTCTAGTCCGGACATATGTCATCACGGTCGAATCCGTTGGACTTTGGTGTGATTGTGTGTGGCAAAGTCCGTTCGTTCGGAAAGTCCATCGGAACTCTGCCGAAAGTCCGTCGGGAAGACCATCGGACCTAGTCAGCCTGAAAGTCCGGTCGTGTGTACACGGCATTAGACTTAGTACAATTTTAAACTCTATTCAAGCATATTCAAACAAACCCCTTTCCTTCTCTACTCAACTATACCCAAAATACAAACCCCTTTCCTCCTCTACTCAGAGAACGAACCCCTTTAATTTACTTATAATTAGTAACAATATGTCCATGCTCTTAGGAATATGCAAAATGAGTCTGGTAATCTACAAGATAGAGTAGGGACTGGCGATAGAGGGCTCACTTTGATGCAGTTGGCCAACTTGAACATGTATTGCATGACATATGAAGGACATATCTACAGTCTCTTTTTCCCAACCTGTTATAATCTCCAAACCCCTCCACTTCCCCCAGAAATGACGTGACAAGGTTTTTGGAGTAAAATGGCCTTACAGCCTTTTTATTAACAATTAACATAATTTAAATAAATTACATTTTAAATAACCATCAACCAACTTCTCTATATACTTTGGGGGTCTTCGAGGGCAACGACACACCACTTGGTCACTACGACCAACTTCTTTTAAACTTTAGGCCTCCAGTCGCAAAGCCACCGACTCAGAGACGGTACGCAACCTTCGCAGTGACCTACATTCTTACCCCTTCCTGGTTAACCAGAAGGTACCTGAGAACTCCATACCACAGATGGGGCCCAACCATGTTATATATATAACAGCCATCTTCTCTTTCTCCAAAGATCCACCACTGCCGGGCTGCCCTCCTGACTACAAACCAAACTTTGGGAGGGTGTAAGGGAATCTTTCTCCTCCGCTCTTGACTGACGTCACTTCCCCCGTTCTCCTCCACTTACTTCCTCCCGGCTCCAGACTACCCCCCTTTTCTTAAAGGGTATAACCTCTACCTTATCCCCTGCCTGTACTCTGTCCAGCCCTGTCATGCTGTCCCTCCGTCCACCCCCTTTTGTTCTTTTACTACGGGACTCCCTTTATATGCAAACTAAGAATTACCCTTTTTAAGCAAGTTTGTTGTGAGTAGAGTATGTAATGGCGCGTACACACGATCGGACTTTCCGGCGGACCAGAGTCCGTCGGACAATTCGATCGTGTGTGGGCTCCAGCGGACTTTTTCTTCCCAAAAGTCCAGCGGACCTAGAAATAAGACTGGCTTCAAATTTGTCCGCTGGACTCGGCTTTTAGCGGACAATCCGTTCATCAGTGTGCTAGTCCGATGGGCAGCTATTGGCTACTGGCTATGAACTTCCTTATTGTACGTCATCACGTTCGAATCCGTCGGACTTTTGGAGTGATCGTGTGTGGCCAAGTCCGTTCGTTTGAAAGTCTGGTGGACTTCGCCCTTGCACACACGATCGGAGATTCCGACGTAATGTGTCCTATCGGACCGTTTTGTCGGATAATCCGACTGTGTGTGGTATGCATCGACTGATTCCGTCGGAATATCCGTCGGACCCAATTTTCCAACTTGTTGGAAATATTTTCCGACAAACTGGTCCGATCGGACATACTCCGATCATGTGTAGAGAATTTTGATCGGACAAAGTGCCACGCATGCTCAGATCAAATTACTACATCAAAGCTATTGTCTACTAGCCTGAACGTAGTCCCGTCGTAAAGAAATAACGTCATCACATTCTGAACGATCGGATTTTCCGACAACTTGGTCCGACCGTGTGTATGCAACAGTTTCGGACACAATCCGTCCGACAAAATCCAACAGATTTGGTTGGCAGAATGTCCAACAGTGTGTACAAGGGCTTCAGCTGCAAAGTCCGTCAGATTGTTCGCCGGACTAAGTCCGTCGAAAAAGTCCGGTCGCGTGTACGCGGCATAAGGGTTATTAAGTGGTTACACCTATTTAGAATCTCATGTTTTGTTTATATAGAAGCCATTTAGGACCCGAATACACATGTCTCCATTTCTAAGACATCGTTCAGATCTGTAATTAAAAGGGCAGGGATGCCTGAAGTTGGATGATTCTTTGATGGAGCAATAACGTATACTCGCGGTGCTGTAACCCATTTTGTATTCTGTTTACTATGGTTTTGGTTTTTTTTTTTTCTGGGGAGGGGGAATTATCGAACGTTTCTTAAAGTGAAACTTTAAAATCGTGTTTTTCTTATCTGGCTCCATGAAGTTGAAGTTTACGGCGGCGGATGTGGGCAAACATTCTGCAGGTATAACCAGACAGCATCCGACATCATACACAACCCAGAAAATGCAAAAATGACAGCGGCGGACCCGATCGTTCGCAAAATGATTGTACAAAAGTGCACAGATGACTTGCCTTCGCTTCGGTTAGTTTTGCTATGATAGGATGCGTTATTATAGGTGGTAGCAAAATACCCATTTACTAACAGCAGCCCCCAGTGACCCAAAACTGCTAACCGAATACCATGAGCACCGTCATATTGAAATGTATGATTTGACAGAGATAGTCTTATTACCGACCAGCACCTGGGCTAATAAATGTAATAAATATATATTAAAAAATTGGAGATGCAATCTCAGTCTGTTCATTTTCTTAGAGTGGAGTTCCGCCTGGGAAAAAATAAAATAAAATAAAAGTCAGCAGCTACAAATATTGCAGCTGCTGACTTTTAAAATTAGGACACTTACCTGTCCAGGGAGCCCGCAATGTCCTCATCCGAAGCCGGCCCATCCCTCGGCTCTGGGGTGCAGGCGCCAACAGGGCTGGACTGGGACAGAAATTTGGCCCAGGACGTCATCCAGACCGGCCCACTTACGTTTTGAGTGTCCCATCAGCACCCCCTTACAACAGAGTCCCATCACCAGCCCCTTACATCAGAGTCCCATCACCAGCCCCTTTACATCAGAGTCCCATCAGCACCCCCTTTACATCAGAGTCCCATCAGCACCCCCTTACATCAGAGTCCCATCACCAGCCCCTTACATCAGAGTCCCATCACCAGCCCCTTACATCAGAGTCCCATCAGCAGCCCCCTTACATCAGATTCTCATCAGCAGCCCCCTTACATCAGAGTCCCATCAGCAGCCCCCTTACATCAGAGTCCCATCAGCAGCCCCCTTACATCAGAGTCCCATCACCACCCCCCTTACATCAGAGTCCCATCACCACCCCCCTTACATCAGAGACCCATCACCAGCCCCTTTACATCAGAGTCCCATCACCAGCTCTTTACATCAGAGTCCCATCACCAGCTCTTTACATCAGAGTCCCACCACCAGCTCCTTACATCAGAGTCCCACCACCAGCTCCTTACATCAGAGTCCCACCACCAGCTCCTTACATCAGAGTCCCATCACCAGCTCCTTACATCAGAGTCCCACCACCAGCTCCTTACATCAGAGTCCCATCACCAGCCCCTTACATCAGAGTCCCATCACCAGCTCCTTACATCAGAGTCCCACCACCAGCTCCTTACATCAGAGTCCCATCACCAGCCCCTTACATCAGAGTCCCATCACCAGCCCCTTACATCAGAGTCCCACCACCAGCCCCCTTACATCAGAGTCCCATCACCAGCTCCTTACATCAGAGTCCCACCACCAGCTCTTTACATCAGAGTGTCCCCCCTCCCACATGTACTCACAGTTCTAAAGGCAGCCTCTCTTCTTCCTCTCTCCAGTCATGTTATAACAAGTGATAGGGGAGAGAGGAAGGAAAGTCTGCTGACCGTGTCTATCTCCCCCTGCAGGCTGGAGGGAGCAGGAAGCCTAATGCTCTCTCCAGCATATCACGGAAACTGCTCCTCCTGACAGGAGTGAAATCGAGATCACTCACTGTCAGTGAGGAGCGGCTCTAGGACTGCACCAGACTGGCCCACTGACCCATCGGCCCACCGGGAACCTCCCGGTAGTCCCGATGGCCAGTACATGCCTGGGCGCCTACATCCCTACTTAGACCCCTTTCACACTGGGGTGTTTTTCAGGTATTTTTCAAGCGCTTTAGCGTTAAAAAAATGTCTGTAAAGCGCCTGAAAGAAGGCTTGTCTGCCATCCCAATGTGAAAGCCCAAGTGCTTTCATACTGAGACCCCTTTCACACTGGGGCGTTTTTCAGGCGTTTTAGCGTTAAAAAAGCACCTGTAAAGTACCTGAAAGAAGCCTCATCTGCAATCCCAATGTAAATCCCGAGTGCTTTCACACTGAGGCGCTGCGCTGGCAGGGCGCCAAAAAAGTCCTGCAAGCAGCTTCTTTGCAACGCTTTTGGAGCGGTGAATACACGGCTCCTAAAGCGCCCCTTCCAATTGAAATCAATGGGAAGCGCCTGCAAAACGACTGCAAAGAGCCTGAAAAGCGCCTGCAAAGCGCTTTTGGCAGCGGCGCTTTGTGGGAGCGCCTTTTAACCCTTTATTTGGCCACTAGCAGGGGGTTAAAAGCGCCCCAATAGCGCTAGTTTTAGCGGCGCTTTACAAGCATTTTTGGGGCGCTGCCAGTGTGAAAGGGCTCTTAAAGCACTCAGGCTTTCACATTGGGATTGCAGATGAGGCTTATTTCAAGAGCTTTACAGACGCTTTTTTTAATGGTAAAGCGCCTGAAAAACACATGAAAAACGCCCCTGTGTGAAAGGGGTCTTAGGGAAACAGAACGTGGAAGCCCTACTGCGCATGCACGTGTCGCGCTGCACAATCCGAATGGTCCCTGCTGTCTTCTGGGACCTGTGTGTCCCCCGAAAGACAGCGGGGGGGGGGGGGAGGATTTGACGGACATTGCATAGTAGATCTATGCCCAGAAGTGGGAGCAGATACCTGGATTTGATAGGTATCTCCCCCCCCCCCCCCCCGAAAGCCACCAAATGTGGCAACGGGGGACGGGGGAGCAACCCAATCAGCGGAAGTTCCATTTATGGGTGGAACTCTGTTTTAACTACAAATCTTCATGCATATAATAAGCTTACGAGCGACTGCATAGTTTCAAACACATTACCTTCATCAAGCTGCATGTGTATATAGATGAACATTATAACACTATATAGATTCTGTATAAAAGTTTAAATATTATTAGTAATAATACTAATAATATTTAAAAAATAAAACAATATAATAATACAGTATATTTCAACTACTAGTCCCATTAATTCATTCATCATTAATTCATCATGTAATAGAGATGAACAAAAGCAGACATGTTTGAAGTCTTTGCAAGGAACTTTGCAAGGGCAGAGCTTAGTAAATGATGGGAAGCTCTGCTGACTTCCATCACCCAATCATGCGCAAGCAAAAATGCTGTGTTTTTTTTTTTTTTCGTTTTTTTCCTTGCACAGGATTGGGTAATACTTCACCACATACATTAAGCTTTGGGGCAGATTCCTTTGCACAGTGTAAAGTGAAAAGTGTATTTGCCCTTAGTAAATATACCCCTTAGTGTTCTGATGCTTTTTTGTCCAAGATGCAGGCTTGGGGGGGGGAGGGGTGTATGGATAAGACACCACTGTTTTCCCTATTTCCAAAAAAGAAAGCGCTGTCGCCTTCCTGGCTGTGCTGTCTGGCAGGGATATATGGATCACAATCCTGGGTGGACAGAATTACAATAAGACCTTGTTCACATGGGCGGACTTAAGCATGAGGGCCATGTTTGTCCCCTGGGAGCAACGCAGCTGTTGCTCCCAGTTTGTGCTGTTGCATGCGCGTGCAGGTCCCTGAACGCACGCTGTCTGTGTTTGGGGAGCCACACCCAGGCAGCGGCTGTGTCTGTGCAACCTATGCATCCCAATTGACATGAATGGGACTGCCTGCGCAGGGATGCACAGACCACCCTTGCATCCCCATGCGGGCAAACGTGGCCTTCACATGGGCGTATGCTTAAGCCATTGATAACGGCTTGATGCATATATGTGGCCCAGTGGTGGCTGGTGTTTTTTTGGGGGGGGGGGGGGCAATCAAACAACCAACCCCCGGGCAGCCAGTGGAGTGGCACCTCAAAGTCCATCCCGCCCGCTATCTGTCACTTACCCCATCTAGGTGACAGGCAGCAGGCATTGGCTCCTGTGTCCTCTCCTCCTCGCTTCTGCCATGCGCCTCCTCCCCTTCTCCTAGGCATCCAATAGGATCGCCTGTCCTTTCAGCCAATTGGATGACGGGTCTCCAGACTCGCTTCCTGATTGGCTGGGAGGAGGATCAGCGTATTCTCGGAGCCCCCCAAGCCCACCCTATTTTGAAGCCTATTAGAGCTTCTGGCTCTAATAAGGTGCTTCAAACCCCCCCCCCCATTGGAATACATGCATCTGGCATTCTGAAAGGGGCCAGACGCATGGATGGAGGGGGGAGATGGCGCCCATGCGCCCTTAATGGACGGGCCGCCCCTAATGCGGGTGGGCCTTAACACCGAGTGACCACATATATGCGGCCCTGTTAAAACAACTTACCTTTCTAAGATGGACGGGCCTCCCCTAATGTGGGCGGGCCTTAACACCGAGTGGCCACATATATGCGGCCCTGTTACAACAACTTACCTTGCTAAGAGTGTGCTCTTGGCACGGTAGCTGGCGGGTACCAGAAAGCTCCCGATGCATACTAGCGATTGGGAGCTTTCCGATCATGTGACCACTGTGACAGCCAACCATGGCACATAAGCAGAAACCTCACCTCCCAGCCCTTTAAGGGGTTTCAGATCATGTGACCTCCCTGATTGGCTGTCACAGCGGTCACATGATCGGAAAGTTCCCGACCGCTGGTATGCATCGGGAGCTTTCTGGTAAGGCTGCCACCAAGGAGTTAAGTACACCTGTATGAACGAGGCCTAAGACACATCACATCTGTGTATATACCCGTCTCTCTCGAGTTCACATTGAGTGATGTCAAAAGCAACTTTAACGATCGCCATCCTCTGAATTACAGCAAAATAAATTAGCGCCCGCCGTACCTTCTTTTTCACGAGCGCTCGGAACGATCCGCCATTATTTGTAGAGATCCATCAATTCATGGAAATAGCTTCAGCAGAACATTTTCCAGCCGAGGTGATGTGGTTCCCCAGAATGGCGGCAGATTGTCTTCCAAATTTGAATTCTATTTTATCTGGAGAGGTCGGTTCTCAGCCGTGATGAAAAAGACACTTGCTCCGAATATATCCTTAGAACTCGCAGCCAAGAATCCGGCTTCCTCCAAAGACATCATGGCCCGCAGATGTTTATTATTGTAAATCCCGAGAAAGATCCACAAATGCCACCGAGGGAGAAAACCTTCATAAAAATAGTCCTGGAAAACAAAAATAATGAACAACTGATTATCCCAGCTCTTAAAGCAGACCTCCGGCTAGTATAAAAACACTCTTTATGATGATTAAAAAGAAGAGAAAAAAAAAAAAAAGTATTGTGTTTTAAAGTTCTGCCAGAAGAACGTCTAGAGATCGGTCTTTATATTACTTTTATATTACTTTTCTACCATCGCCTGCTTAGCAAAAATTAGAAAAAACAGAGTCTGTCTTGCATTGTATAATGTGGCCAGCCTAACATGTTTCAGACACTAGGAGCTGAAGAGGAGAGGTGTATAGAGATGGAGAAGAGCATAGAGAGGAGAGGAGCATTGTTAACACGCTCTACTTGTAGTTCAGCTCCGAGATGACGCTCACACACACACACACTTGTACTTATAATGGTGTTAACTACTTCAATACCTGGCACTCACACCCCCTTCCTGCCCAGGCCAATTTTGAGCTTTCATCGCTGTAGCACTTTAAATGACAATTGTGCGGTCATGCTACACTGTACCCAAACAGAATTTTTATCATTGTGTTCCCACAAATAGAGCTTTCTTTTGGTGGTATTTGATCACTTCTGCGGTTTTTATTTTTTGCTAAACAATTAAAAAAAGACCTAAAATTTTGAAAAAAAAAAAAGTTTTACTTAAAATTTTGTAAATAAGTAAGTTTTCTCCTTCACTGACGAGCACTGATAAGGCGGCACCGATGAGGTGGCACCGACGATGGGCACTGATAGGCACTGGTAGGTGGCACTGATGGGTGGCACTGATATGCAGCACTGATGGGCATTGATAGGCGGCACTGATGGGCACTCATGGGTGACACTGATGGGCACTGAAAGACTGCACTGATAGGTACTTATGGGTGGCACTGATAGGCGGCACTGCTGGGCACTGATAGGCGGCATTGCTGGGCACTTATACGTGGCACTGATGGGCACTGATAGGCACCACTGCTGGCACTGGCAGGCATTGGGGATGGGTACTGATTGGCAACTGCCTGGGCACTGATTGGCACCTGCCTGGTGGTCTAGGGTGGCATACCTGGTGGTCCAGTGTGGTGGCAGGCCCTGGTGGTCCTGGGTGGACATCTGAGGGGGGGGGCTGCGCTGATAAACAATCACAGACCCCCCCTGTCAGGAGAGCAGCAGATCGGCTCTCATCTAGTCATGTCTTTCAGACGCGAGTGAGGAAAAGCCAATCAACGGCTCTTCCTGTTTACATCGTGATCAGCCGTGATTGGACACGGCTAATCATGTGGTAAAGAGCCTCCGTCAGAGGCTCTTTACCTCCGTCAGAGGCTCTTTACCGAGACCGGTGTAGTGGTGTGTTAGACTGACACACCGCACCACCGATCGCCGCGATGCGCGCCCCCACGGGTGCACGAGAGTGGTCGTTCTGGAGGGCCATCATATGAATTCCACCCAGAACAAAAGCCGTGCCGCCCAGCCGTCATTTGGCGGCCGGCGGGCGGGAAGTGGTTAAATAAAGATATTTGTATATTAGCCTCTAGAGGGCGCTTTCATTGGCTTAGCGCATGGGTGCTCAACCTGTGGCCCTTCAGTTGTTGCAGAACTGCGAGTCCCGTGAGGCACTGCAACACTGACAGTTACAAGTATGACTCCCCAAGGCAGAGGCACGATGGGACTTGTAGTTCCGCAACAGGGCCACAGATTGCGCACCCATGGTTTAGCAGAATTACTCAATCATTAAAGGGGTGTTCTGGCCGCGATGTGTTTTTTTTTTATTTCTTTTTTTTAAAGTCAGCAGCTACAAACATTGCAACTGCTGACTTTTAATAGGGACACTTACCTGTCCAGCGAGCCCGTGATGTCGGCCGCCCGAGGCCGATCCGTCCATCGGATCAGCTGTTGGCGCCGCCATCTTAACGAAGAGAAACAGGCAGTGGAGGCTTGTGGCTTCACTGCCAGTTTTCCTACGGCGCATGCGCGAGTCGCACAGCGCTTTGTGAATGGCCCCGTTGTATTCTGGGACACATACATGTCCCAGAAGGCAACAGGGCACTCGCCGAAGAGGAGGAAGCGTCGCGGAATAGGAATAGGATTAGGAAGACTGCCTAACAGGGGTTTCCGGTAAGTTAAATTTTTTTTTTCTAATTTAAAAAAAAAAAAAAAAATTAAGAATATTAATGCTATTTTTTTTTTATTTTTTTAGGGTGGCCCTCCGCTCTTAAACCAGATAGCAGTCACACAGGGAGCGTTTTTTTTTTCAAAGTGCAACAGTTGAAACAAGTAGTATTTATAATCATTTAAAATACACCAATGATAAAAATAATAGACCCTTTGTTTCTTTGAAAGTGGGCAAACTTACAAAATCTGCAGGGGATCAAATACTTATTTCCCCCACTGTACATAGAACACCTACAGTATTGTATGCATCCTGACGGATACAGTAAGTACACTCATGTGAATGAGACCTTAGTCCCAATTTACATCCAGCAGAGGCAATGATAAAATCGCAGGCGCCATGTGATGTGCAGGACCCCGGAAGACCTGAGCAGGACCCGTCCTCCCTCTAATTACAGATGAGATGTTCTCCTAAACAAATCATCATCTGAAGGACGGGATATACACAGACAGACAGACAGAGCCTGCAGCACAGGAACAGCCTCAGTCACCGGGTTACAAGCGCTCTGGCCTTTGGCTGCGTCGGATGTTTTTCTTAAGGGCATACATCCAATGTAAAGCTCAATAAAGAGGAGATAATACTATATAAGGAAAGAAGTCTGAGATGTGAAGGATGGATGGCTGAGAAGAAGAAGATTCATGCGGACGGAAGGACAGGGATTGTCGCTTTCATGAGAAATGCAGTGAAATCAAATAGAAAGAGCACAAAAGGCTCACATATTTGTGATGCGGGGAACGCAGAGAACCCTGTGCGTTTCCTGAAATCGCACGGTGAAAAGTTAAATTAACAGCACCCCAAAAACAGCTCGCAAAACGCAGTGCGATTGTCTGAATTGGGTCGCACGGGGGGGGGGGGGGGGGGTGAACATCCCTGCGATCCGTTTCCAGCGCGGCCACAAAAAAAAAAGGGTCCTGCTTCATTTTGACGCGAATGTGATTTCAGCCATTAAAAATGAACGGGCTCAAATCACACCCCACAGACATCGCATTGCGATTCGCACAGGAATGTGGTGCGATTCATGTGTGAATCGCATGAGGATGTCCCACATCGCACAAGTGTAAACTCTCCAAATGCTGGGAGTTCTTTGTAATTGATCAGGTGATCGTTATCCTGTTCAGTAAGTAAAGGGTCATAAAATATATAGAAGCCGTTTCATTTCCCCAAAAGTCTACGGGGGTTATTTACGAAAGGCAAATCCACTTTGCACTGCAAGTGCACTTGGAAGTGCAGTCGCTGTAAATCTAATGCTGCGTACACACGACCGAACTTTTCGACGGACTGGGTCCGACGGTCTTCCCGACGGACTTTCCGAACGAACGGACTTGACCACTCACACCAAAGTCCAACAAATTCGACCGTGATGACGTACGACTGGATTAGAATAAGGAAGTTCATAGTCAGTAGCCAATAGTTGCCCTAGCGTTGGTTTTCATCCGTCGGACCAGCATACAGACGAACTGATTTTTCCACCGGACTCAAGTCCGTCAGAAAGATTTGAAACGTTTTATTTCTAGGTCCGTTGGACTTTTGGGAAAAGAAAGTCCACTGGAGCCCACACACGATCGTAATATCTGATGGATTCATTCCGCCGGACCTAGTCCGTCGAAAAGTCCGATCGTGTGTATGCGGTATAAGGGGTAGATCTGAAATGAAGGGACTCTCTGCTGATTTTATCATCCAATCACGTGCAAGCTAAAATGCTGTTTTTTTATTTTCCTTGCATGTCCCCCTCAGATCTACAGTGACTTAATTTCCAAGTGCACTGCAGTGCAAAGTGGATTTGCCTTTAGTAAATAACCCCCTATATCTTGTGTCCAAAGAAAAAGCTATTTTTGAGCTCCTATCCAGTGACTTTGCCTAGGCTGAGATGATGTCATCAGTCTGCTGCAGGCAGGGGGAAGCATTTCCTCAGTCTCCTCTCCATCAGGGATCAGACTGTACTAGGGTTGTACCATTTTTTTTTTTATCAGCAAGTCTGAGTACCGATACTTTCAGTCAAGTACGCACTGATACCGGTTCTTTGTGGTGCAATTTGCGTCCATACAAAATGAATAAGCACAAATCGCTCTGCAAAGAATTGCATGCAATTTGAACAGGAATATGCTGCAATTCCTGTCCAAATCGCATTCGGTTTCCCCACTGCTCTAGTGTGCTCTTGTGCGAACCTAGCCTTGTCATAGTCATTCAGCCTGGGTTCACACAGGAAACCATATTTGATTTAGGCAGGAATCGCACCTCATTCCCGTTCAAATTTCATGCAATTCTTTGCTGTGCGATTTGCGCCCATTCATTTTGTATGGATGCAAATCGCACTGCAAGGAATCGGTAATCAGGATCGGTGAGTATTTGACTGAATATATCGGTACTTGTAGTATTGGTGCAACCCTAGTACAGTCTGATCCCTAATGGAGAGGAGACTGAGGAAATGCTTCAATGTGTCTGCAGCAGACTGATGACATCAAATCGCACCGCAAAGTTTCGGTTCCGGGTATCAGAAGCATTTTTAAGCTTACGACTAATTGTGAAAATACTTGGAATCTGCACTGATACTGGTATTGGTATATCCCTAAACTGTACAGTGTAACTTTGTAGCAAATCACACAGCGAGAGGTTGCAGCAGGAGCTGATCTGTGTCAGACATTTGTGAATACAACATAAGAGTGCTGTAAGCCAGCATCTCAGTTGGGAATATAGATGGTGACTCTGGATGATGTCTGAACAAAGATGGTTCTGTCCTTTTGGAGAAGGAGTATTGTGATCTCCTGCTCTAAGAGGTAAGTGCTACAATTACACATTACTTAGAATGAATGCTGCTAACAGGAAGCAATATTTCTAATGGAAGGTTCATCCAAGGTAGATGTAAACCCTACCTGAAGGACATTTAATTTGCTAAAGAGCTGTGTACCATAAACAACTTCCATCTTTTAAAATAAAATACTCTCAATGTTGATCTCCTGTGGCTTCTTTGCAGCCACTTCATGTCTAAATTTATGAATTCCTCAGGACAGGATTCCCAGATTCCCATGCATGGTGTGTCACTTGTAGTCTCCACTGGAAGCCCTTAGACCAGTGGTGGCTGGTGGGATTTTTATCTGGGGGGGGATGCGGCAAACAACCCCCCACCCTGGCACTTACCCCATCAGTTGCAGGTGGGCCGGCTCCTATGGGCGGCAAGTAGCCCGGGTTGCAGGCTCCAATGGGTGGCTGGTTGTGGGCTCCTATGGGTGGCCGGGTTGCGGGCTCCTATGGGCGGCTGGTTGTTGCGGGCTCCTATGGGCAGCTGGTTGCGGGCTCCTACAGGTGGCTGGTTGCGGGCTCCTATGGGCAGCTGGTTGCGGGCTCCTATGGGCAGCTGGTTGCAGGCTCCTCCGGGCAGCTGGTTGTGGGCTCCTACGGGCGGCTGGTTGTTGCGGGCTCCTATAGGCGGCTGGTTGCGGGCTCCTATAGACAGCTGGTTGCGGGCTCCTACAGGCAGCTGGTTGTGGGCTCCTACGGGCGGCTGGTTGTGGGCGGCTGGTTGCGGGCTCCTACGGGTGGCTGGTTGCGGACTCCTACGGGAGGCTGGTTGCGGACTCCTATGGGCGGGTGGCTGTGGGCTCCTATGGGCAGCCGGTTGTGGTGCTCCTACGGGCAGCTGCCTGTGGGCTCCTACGGGCGGCTGGTTGTGGGCTCCTACGGGCGGTTGGTTGTGGGCTCCTACGGGTGGCTGGTTGTGGGCTCCTACGGGTGGCTGGTTGCGGGCTCCTATGGGCGGCTGGCTGCGGGCTCCTATGGGCAGCCGGTTGTGGTTCTCCTACGGGCAGCTGCCTGTGGGCTCCTATGGGCAGCTGGTTGTGGGCTCCTACGGGCGGCTGGTTGTGGGCTCCTACGGGTGGCTGGTTGCGGGCTCCTACGGGTGGCTGGTTGCGGGCTCCTACGGGTGGCTGGTTGCGGGCTCCTATGGGCGGCTGGCTGCGGGCTCCTATGGGCAGCCGGTTGTGGTTCTCCTACAGGCAGCTGCCTGTGGGCTCCTATGGGCAGCTGGTTGTGGGCTCCTACGGGCGGCTGAATGACTTTTCAATGCTTACATGAGATTTTCGTGGTTTGGTTTATATGGACTTTGAGTAATCCTCCGGAGGAGTCAGGGGAAAAAGTGCACTAGTTGTCAAACGTAAAGAGGACAATGGACAAATCTCATGGGGCCTCATTTATATAAACAATAATGGAGCGGAAAATATGGAACTGTTGCCCATATCAGCCAATTAACTTTCAGCTGGATGAAGACATCTACCTGATGAATGGGGTCTGTGTTTTCTGAAACCTTAGAGGATATTGAGAAATTAATTCCACTCACTAGAGCAGGAGTTGGAAACCCTGGAAAAATGGAGATCTACCTGAACAGCAAAGATCTCCCGGGTACAAGAAGCTCCCTTTTTTTAAGGTGATACCCTATCAAGGCCCCATTAATAAGTAAGGAAGGTATGAAAAGTTCAGGGGTCAGTAGTATGTAACGCAGAGAACAGAGGTCAGAAGTATCGCAGCGTGCAGGATCAGTAGTAAGTAATGCAGAGATCATTAGTATATAATGCAGAGTTCAGAGGTCAAAGTAATGCAGAGTGCAGGGGTCAGGAGTAAGTAGCATGGAGCTCATAGTCAATAGTATGTTAAGTAGATTGCAAGAGTCAGGAACAAGTAACACAGAGTGCAGAGAATATGTAATGTAGCATGCAGGGATCAGCACGTAGTGCAGCAGTCAGAAGTAAGGAATAAGTCATGCAGATTTCAGAGGTCAGTAGTATGCAATGCAAAGTGCAAGGGTCAGGATCAAGTAATGCAGAGTGCAGGAGTAATTAATGCAGAGTGCAGTGGACAGGAGTAATATAGAGTGTGGAGGTCAGTAGTATGTTACGTAGAGTACAGGGGTCAGAAGTAGCACAGACTTCGGAGGTAAGCAGTATGTAATGTAGAGTGTAGGGATCAGGAAGAGTAAGTAACACAGAGTGTAGGAGTCAGGAGAAAGTAATGCAGATTTCAGAGGTCAGTAGTATGTAATGCAAAGTGCAGACCTCAGGATCAAGTAACGCACAGTGCAGTGGTCAGGAGTTATAAAGAGTTTGGAGGTCAGTAGTATGTTACATAGAGAGCAGGGGTCAGGAGTAAGTAACGCAAAGTGCAGACTTAAGTAATGCAGACTACAGAGGTCAGTGGTATGTTACGTAGAGTACAGGGGTGAGCAGTAAGTAACGCAGACTTCAGAGGTATGTCCTGTAGAGTACTGGGGTCAGTAGGAGTAAGTGATGCAGAACGTAGTAACACAGATTTTAGAGGTCATTCGCATGCAATGCACAATGAAAGGGTCTGGAATAAATAATGCAGAGTGTAGGAGCAATTAATGCAGAGTGCAATGGTCAGGAGTATGTAAAACAGAGTTAAGAGGTCAGCAGTATGTATTCACACTGCTCATTAATTCAGAAAGATTCATCGATCCAAAGTCTTCCATATAATGTTTACAGGAAGCTTTTTATTGGCCATACATGTAACAACATTTAGGACATTTCAGCCTGCCTTCAATCGACGTAATCAAAAGAGAGATTGGAAGAATGAAGGCAATATCAAAATAGAGAACATTTGGATTGTTATATGTATGGCCAACACTTAGCCTTAATGGAGTTTAATGTAGAGACTCTCTGGCCTTAAGACCCCCGTACCTCAAACAAACTGCGCCTTTCAGATGTTAATTAAGGTGGTCAGAAAATCCAGTTTGAAGCTGACCACCCACAATTGTGCTTCAGGTTCAGACACATTGCCCTTCTGATGACCATATTAGGACGTGTTTAGGCTACCAGAAAAAGTTCAAGATGAAGTGTGAGCTTTCTCAGTGTTTGGCTGATGAAGGAGACACGGGGCGAGACGATGAGCAGGATATGCAAGAAACCGCCCTGGCTCAGAAGTTCTGAGTAAGTCAGCTATACCTGAAGGGCTTTGATTGTTGATGTGCAAATGATCTGACTATTCAAAAGTCCCTCTTGTTCCCGGTATGCGCATCTCCAATTGGTTGTTTCATGGGCTGTGAACTGATGTGTCAAAGTATCCGCACATGGATAAAAAGAACTTATCAAATACTTAAGTTTCCAAGCTATGATCCCAAGAGGGGCGCGGGGGTGAGGGCTCCTCTCATGTCCGGCTCTGGATGGGCCCGGCCTGGCGGATTGATGTTCTACAACCACGACATAGAGGACTACCTTGTTGAATTAGGCGGTCGCTCTTGGTCATATCCTTTCCCAGCAGAAGAAGGGCTGAAAGCTCATTAACTTTAGATCTGCTTTAGTTCACGATGCATTTGCGAGTGCCCTTCAGAATCCGGCAAGCATAGATGCCGGTATATCTCTCTACACCACATTAATGTTTTACATGTTCAACCTGTTAGTATGCTGTTTCAGTTACTCTGTATTGTGTACTATGAAAATAAAATACTTTTAAAGTAAAGTTTCCAAGCTGAAGGTGCGCATAGACATTAGATGACTATCTCTCGGTTGGCCTTCAGGGCCAGATCAGGTGATTATCCAATATCTATGGGGATCTTGACAACCAAACAAGAGATTTCAGAAAGTGATCCAGATTGCCATCGGTTTTCCCAGCTTTGGGAACTTTGCATTGCTCCAACCTCTTCCTCTGTTGCTGTAAAAAGAGCGCTCATGCAAATGGAACATTCCTCGTTATGGGCCAAGAAGATATTGTGAGATGGTTGGACTGACATGCGTTTCTGAACCCTTATTTATATATCTGGCTAGCTTAACGTATATCTAAAACCAAACCTTTTTTTTATTTTATTTTCGATGGAGTAGAGTAGTGTTTTATTTTTTTCCTTAAATTTTTCTTGGTGTGCTTGTCTCGTCAGGGAGCTATCCCTTTACTCCCTATCCTGTAGGCACAGAAAATCCTATCTTAGATAGTTGACACTGGAACAGGTGTCCTCATTTTACGATATCACTTCTATCCTTATTCTGTTGGCCACTCAAAATTTTTAATTTTTCTTCACTTTTAATCCTAGTGACAGTGGTCACAGGACAAATAGGGATTTAGTATCGTTCCAGCGAGGACACAGCAATAAAAAACCTGAAAGGGGGGTTTATCCATCACCAATCTATCCACAACTAAAGAAAACAAATTCAGGCTTTGGATTAGGGTGTCCCGGATTGCCCGGGATTGTCCCACAATCGCATTTGTGTCCCGTGTCCCAGGCACCTTCATTCCGGGACAATAGTGTCCCAGAATGAAATGAGGACACATAGTCACCCTAATAGAAGATTTCTAAACTGGTTGCTAGGGCCGCGCCGCCTGGTGTCTAGCAATCAGTGACGTCACATTTGCACAGTCTCAGAGTAAGGCCGAGGGGAGCAAGACCTTTACCCAGTGCTTAAAAGGTGAGCAAATGGAACCTGATTGGAGCAGGTCAGATGACAAATCGGGGCACTGGGGCTGGGGACAGTACAGTAATAACTGAGGCTGACAAAGTGGAGCCCTGCCCTGGGGGGCAATAAAAAAATGAGGCTGACAAGTGGGGGGGGGGGGGGGCAATAAAAAAATTAGGCTGACAAGTGGGGGCAATAAAAAATGAAGCTGACAGGTGGGGGCAATAAAATGAGGCTGACAAGTGGGGGCAATAAAAAATGAAGCAGACAAATGAGGGCAATAAAATGAGGCTGACAAGTGGGGGCAATGCAAAATATATATGTAGAGAATGTATACCATCTGTCTAAACTGGTGACCACTGTTTGCTTTTGTTTTTCCAAAAATTGTCACAAAAGTATCAAAAATCTGCTTTTTTTCGGCTGGCACAAGGGCGTGTGTGCTGGGGGGGGCGTCCCTGAATGGCAGTTTGGAAATGTGGTCACCCTACTTTGGATACATTTAGAGAGGTAAACGTTAATGGAGCACTAGGCCAGGGTTTTTCACCCATGGAGCCCTAGGGTTCCTCCAGAGGTTGCTAGGGATTCCTTGAGAATTGGGCAATTTCTGCCTCTCAGATAAGTTTCCACTCACACCATTGATATTTCTAGCTATCTGTAAGGGGAGAAGTCTACTGAATGACCACGAGTGTAAGGAGCATTCTTGCCACTGACCATCACACTAATGTATCATGGGTTTTAGATATACCGTATTTATCGGCGTATAACACGCACTTTTTTCCCCTTAAAATCAGGAGAAAATCGCGGGTGCGTGTTATACGCCGATACTCTGCGATTTCAGCCGCCCAGAGCCCTTCTCGTGGCTTTCGGCCGCTCTCGGACCTTCTCGGCGGCTTTCGGCCGCTCTCGGACCTTCTCGGCGGTTTTCGGCCGCTCTCGGACCTTCCGAGAGCGGCTGAAAGCTGCCGAGGTCCGAGAGCGGCCGAAAGCCGCCGAGAAGGTCCGAGAGCGGCCGAAAGCCGCCGAGAAGGTCCAAGAGCGGCCAAAAGCCGCCAAGAACTTCCGGATGCCGCCAAGATATACGGGACATCTGGGCGGCGCCATTTTTAAAAACATAAGCGGACAATGCACTAAGACGGACCAGCTGCATGACATGGCTGCAATGAGGACAGGCTTCATGACGAGGCTGCAATGAGGACAGGTTGCATGACAAGGCTGCAATGAGGACAGGCTGCAATGAGGACAGGCTGCATGACAAGGCTGCAATGAGGACAGGCTGCAATGAGGACAGGCTGCATGACAAGGCTGCAATGAGGACAGGCTGCATGACAAGGCTGCAATGATGGACAGGCTGCAATGAGGACAGGCTGCATGACAAGGCTGCAATGAGGACAGGCTGCATGACAAGGCTGCAATGAGGACAGGCTGCATGACAAGGCTGCAATGAGGACATGCTGCAATGAGGACAGGCTGCATGACAAGGCTGCAATGAGGACAGGCTGCATGACAAGGCTGCAATGAGGACAGGCTGCATGACAAGGCTGCAATGAGGACAGGCTGCATGACAAGGCTGCAATGAGGACAGGCTGCATGACAAGGCTGCAAGGAGGACAGGCTGCAATGAGGACAGGCTGCAATGAGGACAGGCTGCATGACAAGGCTGCAATGAGGACAGGCTGCATGACAAGGCTGCAATGAGGACAGGCTGCAATGAGGACAGGCTGCATGACAAGGCTGCAATGATGGACAGGCTGCATGACAAGGCTGCAAATGACGCTGACGAGGCTTCAGATGGACACTGATAAGGCTGCATTGATGGGCATTTAAATGTAAGTTTTTTTTTCCTTAAATTTCCCTCCTAAAAAGTTTTTTCCACAAAATTCCCTCCTAAACTTGGGGTGCGTGTTATACGCCGGCGCGTGTTATACGCCGATAAATACGGTAGTCATTTTTAGCAGGGTATCCCTGAGATCTGAAACTTATTTCAAGGGTTCCTCTGTAGGGATGAGCCGAACACCCCCCGGTTCGGTTCGCACCAGAACTTGCGAACGACCCCCTCGTTCGGCACGAACGTTAGAACCCCATTGAAGTCTATGGGACTCGAACGTTCGAATTGGAAAGTGCTAATTTTAACGGCTAATATGCAAGATAGTATGCTAAAAAGGGTTTGGCGATCTGCCTCCTGCCTCAGGGGACATGGGTCACTGCAAAAAAAAGTTTTAAAAACTACCGTTTTGGCGGGAGCACTGATTTTAATGACGATTAAAGTGAAAAAAAAAAGTGAAATATTCCTTTAAATATGGTGCCTGGGGGGTGTCTATATAGTATGCCTGTGAAGTGCCACGTGTTTCCCGTGTTTAGAACAGTCCCTGCACAAAATGACATTAAACGGAAATAACACCATTTAAAACTGCTTGCGGTTTTAATGTTATATCTGGTTCCTGCAATATGGTTGAAAATCATTCAGAAAAATGGCATGGGTAGCCCTCCCTGCCCATTACCAGCCTATTTGGGTCTTGTACGCACATTAAGGGGAACCCTGTACCCATATTAAAAAAAAGGAAATGCGTGTGGCCCCCAGGCCCTATATACTCAGAACAGCAGTATACAGGCGGTGCAAACAAGACAGGGACTGTGTAGGTTTGTTGTGTTAAGTTGAATCTGTTTGTCATTTTCAACCGGTACATTTTTAAAGTGTAGCTCCAGTCAAAAAAAATATCTTTAAGCTTTTTGGAAAACATAGGGAAGGGTTATCACCCCTGTATAATTTGTTTTGTCGTCCATCTTTTTTCATCTCACTTGCTGTTGTCTCCTTCCGTTTGCAAGTAGGAGATGTTTGTAAATTGGATGTTTGAAAGTAGGGGCCTGCCCTATATGCTCTGCAGAAATGGCGGAACAAGGTGTTGGTTTTGCAACAAAATTGTAAGCCCTCAAAGTGACTCTTGGTGGCCGCTGGAGCGCCCTGCTGTGAACGATTATATCAAGAATTGTAATTACATGCCATTGTTGAACAGTGGTAGAAAAATTGACCTTTGGTGGTTGTGGTGCTGGTGCCACAACACTATAAGTCCTCACAGTTACTCTGGGTGGGCACAGGAAGGGGCCCTCCTGTGAAATATTATATCAAGAATTGTAATTACATGTCCCTGTTAAACAGGGGCAGAAAAATTGGGCCTTAGGCACTGGTGCCATCACACTGCAACCTCTGCCATACACTCTAGTTTTTTTGCAGGAATTAGCCCTGCTGCAAAGCATTGCATCAAAAATTTTACTTAAACGCCCCTGTTAAACAGGGGCAGAAAAATTGGGCCTTAGGCACTGGTGCCATCACACTGCAACCTCTGCCATACACTCTAGTTTTATTGCAGGAATTAGCCCTGCTGCAAAGCATTGCATCAAAAATTGTACTTAAACGTCCCTGTTAAACAGGGGCAGAAAAATTGGGCCTTAGGCACTGGTGCCATCACACTGCAACCTCTGCCATACACTCTAGTTTTATTGCAGGAATTAGCCCTGCTGCAAAGCATTGCATCAAAAATTGTACTTAAACGCCCCTGTTAAACAGGGGCAGAAAAATTGGGCTGCTGGCATCACCCAGAACCAAAAATGTTCTTCCAACATATCAGCGGAGGAGGAAGAGGATAGACAATCAACATAACAGGACAGTCACTCAGCATCAGCATAGGCAGTCTTGAAGGGATGTGGTATTTCAAAAAAAATTATTCGGTTACATCAGCTTCAGGTGCTTGGTAGCTGTGGGTGATCCAAGACTGATTCATCTTGATGAAGGTCAGTCGATCAACTGATTCGGTGGACAGGCGCACCCTGTGATCGGTAACGAAGCCACCAGCAGCACTGAAGGTGCGTTCCGAAAGAACGCTGGATGCAGGACAGGCCAGTAGCTCAATTGCATACTGTGCAAGCTCTGGCCAGTGATCCATCCTCAAGACCCAGTAAGCCAGAGGATTTTCAGTGGGAAAGGTGTCCAAGTCTGACCTTGCCCCTAGGTATTCCTGCACCATGTAAATTAGACGCTGGCGATGGGTGCTGGAACCAATCATACCTTGGGGCTGCGGACTAAAAAATTGTCTGAAAGCATCAGTCAGACGGCCACCTTCTCCACCGCTCCTTCTGACTGATGCCTCAGCAACACGTTGTCCAGGACCAGGAGTTTGTGACCTCCCAGTCTCTGGGAACGCGTTGCACAGAGCTTTCTGCAAGGCCTCCCGGAGATGTCTCATCCTCTGCTCCCTCTGCGATGGCAAGATAAGGTCGGCAACCTTACCCTTGTACCGTGGATCAAGGAGAGTGGCCAGCCAGTAATGGTCCCTCTCCTTGATCCGAAGAATACGAGGATCCTTCCGCAGGCTTTGCAGGATCAGGGAGGCCATGCAGCGTAGGTTAGCTGAGGCATTCGGTCCGGAGTCCTCTGGGTCACTAAGGACAACATGATCCGCAGCTACCTCCTCCCAGCCACGTACAAGTCCACGTGTTTCTTGGGACTGTAAATCATCCCTATAAGACTGCTGCTGCTGATGCTGAGTGCCAGCCTCCACCTCCATGCTGACACAATCATCCTCCTCCTCCTCTTCCTCCTCCTCACCCTCTTCCTGTGTGATGGGTGGCACAGCAGGAACACTGTCTGGATAAAGGGGGCCTTGAGAGGCAAGGAAGTCCTCCTCTTCCTGCCTCTGTTCTGCCTCAAGTGCCCTGTCCATTATTCCACGCAGCGTATGCTCCAAGAGGTGGACAAGAGGTATAGTGTCACTGATGCATGCACTGTCACTGCTCACCATCCTTGTGGCCTCCTCAAACGGTGACAGGACAGTGCATGCATCCCTGATCATGCCCCACTGGCGTGGTGAGAAAAAACCAAGCTCTCCTGACCCTGTCCTGGTGCCGTAGTCGCACAGGTACTCATTGATGGCCCTCTGCTGCGTGTGCAGCCGCTGCAGCATGGCCAATGTTGAGTTCCATCTGGTGGGCATGTCACATATAAGGCGGTTCTTGGGCAGGTTCAACTCCTTTTGGAGCTCAGCCAGCCGAGCACAGGCATTAAATGATCGGCGGAAATGCACACAGACTCTCCTGGCCTGTTTCAGGACATCCTGTAAGCCGGGGTACCTGCCCAAGAACCGCTGCACCACCAGGTTAAGGACGTGAGCTACACAGGGCACATGGGTCAGTTGTCCCTGTCGGAGGGCGGAGAGGAGGTTGGTGCCATTGTCGCAAACCACCATTCCTGGCTTAAGCTGGCGTGGCGTCAACCACCTCTCGGCCTGCCCCTGCAGAGCTGACAAAACATCCGCCCCAGTGTGGCTCCTGTCCCCCAAACAAACCAGCGCAAGCACGGCATGGCATCGTTTTGCCTGCGTACTTGCGTAGCCCCTGCAACGCCTACGGAGCACCGCTGGTTCTGAGGACAGAGCACTGGAAGAGGCCATGGAGGAAGAAGAAGAGGAGGGGGTGGAGGAGAGAGGTGTGTCACAACCAATAGTAGCATTTTGGAGGCGTGGTGGCGGAACAACCTCCAATACTACTGCACCTTGTCCTGCATCCTTCCCAGCAGCCAGAAGAGTGACCCAATGGGCCGTGAAAGACAGGTAACGTCCCTGTCCATGCCTGCTGGACCATGAGTCAGCGGTAATATGCACCTTACCGCTGACCGCCCTGTCCAGCGAGGCAAGGACATTGCCTTCCACATGCCGGTAGAGAGCCGGAATTGCCTTCCGTGAGAAAAAGTGGCGTTTGGGGACCTGCCACTGAGGAACCGCACATTGTACAAACTCACAGGAAGGGGGCCGAGTCTACCAACTGAAAAGGCAGCAGTTGAAGTGCTAGCAATTTAGCCAAGCTAGCATTCAACCGCTGGGCATGTGGATGGCTGGGAGTAAATTTCTTCCGCCGGTCCAGCAGCTGGGGCAGGGACATTTGTCTGCTATAATCGGACGTGGATGTACCACTAGCAGAGTTCCCGGAAGCACTTGGCTGTGACACACCTAATTCTACACCTTCATTCCTCTCAGAGCAGGTTTCAGAGAGGACTGAAGGTCTAGTGGGGTTGGAGATGCCAGCTGATGAGGAGCAAGGAGAGGTCCGCTTTGTTCTTTGGTGTGGGTCTTTGAGGTATGCTTGCCAACGAGCTGCATGGCAGGTCAACATATGTCTGGTCAAGCATGTGGTGCCCAAGCGGCTGATGTTTTGGCCACGTGAGATACGCTTGAGACATATGTTGCAAATAGCAGCGGTGCGATCTGATGCACTCGTCTCAAAAAAGGCCCACACCAAAGAACTTTTAGAATAACGCGCAGAGGAAGCGCTCTGCGCAGGCGGAGCTCTGCGGTGTGATTCAGTCGGTGTGCTGCCCCTAAGCTGGCCCCCGGAGGGCATCCTGCCTTGTTGGACATGTGCCTCCTCCTCCTCCTCCTCCCTCCTTCCAGGCACCCACGTGGAGTCAGTGCCCTCATCATCCCCTCCCTCTTCATCGCTGTAGCAAACCTGGCAGTATGCTGCAGCTTGTGGAACATGACTGCCAGATTGCTGTCCTTCTTGAGCATCCCCTCTCTCTGTGCTCACGCTACTGCCTTCCTCTAGCTGAGTGTCATCATCAGAGCCCACCAAACACTGGGCATCCTCCTGGAGCATGTACCCAACACTGTGCTCAAAGAGTTCAGGAGACTCCTCAGGAGGACGTGGTGGGTCTAGGGAAGGAGTCACTGATGATGACATTGAGAGGAGGGACGACGATGTGTTAGCAGCTGCTTTTCTACTACCCTGAGACTGGGTGAGAGAGGATGAGGAGGATGAAGAGGGCTTGGTCATCCACTCTACCAAGTCATTGGCATGTTGCGGTTCAACATGTCCAGCTGCAGAAAAGAAGGACAAGCATGTCCCATGGCCACGTGCTGATGACAATGCACCGCGTCCCCGACCAGCACTGTTGTCTCTAGACACAGAGCCTGCTTGCCCTCTTTTATCGGCTCGCGCCTGTCTGCCTCTCCTTGCTGGCCTTCCAGACATGGTAATGGCCTGAAGGGAGTTGGGTAAAACAGTAGTTGGGTAGTTTATATTGTGCTGGAGGCACACAACACCCACTAACTCCTGCAGATGCCTTTTTTATAGAACAGCAGAGTTAAAGGGGTATATACAGATGTATACTGTGCTGTGCTGGAAGCACACACAACTTCCAATAACTCCAGCAGATGTCAATCGGGCCCAAATAGAGAACAGCTATGTAGGTGGATAATAGCGGTATGTACTGGGTACAGAGCAGGCACACAGCACGCACTATCTCCTGAGTGACACTGCTGACTGCAAGCTCTATTGTTAAAGATGGACCACTAGCTATATAGGTGAGGTGAATATCACGGTGTATACTGCGGTCAGGGCACGCAGACAATAACCAGAAAACAGCAGAGTTAAAGGGGTATATACAGATGTATACTGTGCTGTGCTGGAAGCACACACAACTTCCAATAACTCCAGCAGATGTCAATCGGGCCCAAATAGAGAACAGCTATGTAGGTGGATAATAGCGGTATGTACTGGGTACAGAGCAGGCACACAGCACGCACTATCTCCTGAATGACACTGCTGACTGCAAGCTCTATTGTTAAAGATGGACCACTAGCTATATAGGTGAGGTGAATATCACGGTGTATGCTGCGGTCAGGGCACGCAGACAATAACAAGAAAACAGCAGAGTTAAAGGGGTATATACAGATGTATACTGTGCTGTGCTGGAGGCACACACAACTTCCAATAACTCCAGCAAATCACAATCGGGCTCAAATAGAGAACAGCTATGTAGGTGTATATAGTGGTATGTACTGGGTACAGAGCACGCAGACAGCACGCACTAACACTACTGACTGCAAGCTCTATTATTAAAGATAGATCACTAGCTATATAGGTGAGGTGAATATAGTGGTGTATACTGCGGTCAGGGCACAGACAGTAACCACTACACAAGAGCAAAATAGTAAATCAGCCAAAAACGATTGGTGTGTAACTGTGTTGAAGGTACACAGAACACCCACTGCTTCAGATGCTAACAAACACTACACGAGGCCGCCTGAAAGGCGGCTTTATATAGTGTGGGGCGTGCACTACACAGTCTGAGCTATGATTGGCCACAGGCAGGATGCCTGTGGCCAACCATTGCTCTTCCCGCTACTGGCGCTGCGATTGGCCAAGCATGCGGGGTCACAGTGCATGCTTGGCCAATCGTGAGACAGCAATGCATTGCGCCATCGCAGTGCATTGTGGGCCACACGAATTTTGCCGCGAACGGCCCAAACGTTCGGAATTCGGCGAACGCACGAACGACCGATGTTCGAGTCGAACATGCGTTCGACTCGAACACGAAGCTCATCCCTATTCCTCTGTGTTGAAAAGGTTGACAAAGGCTGCACTAGGGAATAAGGGGCAAATAATATATATAAAACCATAAAGCACCTGGGAATAAGGGGACAGGTAATAATTATTAAGCCAAAGGAAACCAGGAAATAATGAGGAACTATCACTGATCAAGATACTCGGCACCAGGAACTAATTAGACATATAATTAAAAATCCTCTAGACACTAGTAAATGCGAGTGGGAATAAATATTAAACCACAAAGCACCAGGGAATAAGAAGGCAAACAATTATATTATTAAACTGTATCTAAAGCCAAAACTTTTTTTTTGTCCTTTTGGATAAAGTAGGAAAGTATTAAAACCTATGCTAGCCTTGTCTCCACAGTCATCCAGTCATCCTCTCACAGGGCTGGACTGGGAAAGAAATTTGGCCCTGGACTTCATCCAGACCGGCCCACTTACATTTTGAGTGTCCCATCAGCAGCCCCTTACATCAGAATGTCTCATCGGCA
Organism: Lithobates pipiens; assembly: GCF_037356315.1. Lineage (NCBI taxonomy): Eukaryota > Metazoa > Chordata > Amphibia > Anura > Ranidae > Lithobates > Lithobates pipiens. Next base: position 559,092,229 of record NW_027507764.1, on the reverse strand, counting down.
CCCCCTTACATCAGAGTGTCCCCTGAGCAGCCCCCTTACATCAGAGTGTCCCCTGAGCAGCCCCCTTACATCAGAGTGTCCCCTGAGCAGCCCCCTTACATCAGAGTGTCTCATCAGCACCCCCTTACATCAGAGTGTCTCATCAGCGCCCCCTTACATCAGAGTGTCTCATCAGCGCCCCCTTACATCAGAGTGTCTCATCAGCGCCCCCTTACATCAGAGTGTCCCATCAGCGCCCTTACATCAGAGTGTCCCATCAGCGCCCTTACATCAGAGTGTCCCATCAGCGCCCTTACATCAGAGTGTCCCATCAGCGCCCCCTTACATCAGAGTGTCCCATCAGCGCCCCCTTACATCAGAGTGTCCCATCAGCACCCCCTTACATCAGAGTGTCCCATCACCAGCCCCCTTACATCAGAGTGTCTCATTAGCAGCCCCCTTACATCAGAGTGTCCCATCACCAGCCCCCTTACATCAGAGTGTCCCATCACCAGCCCCCTTACATCAGAGAGTCCCATCACCAGCCCCCTTGCATATCAGAGTGGCCCACTGAGCCATCGGCCCACCGGGAAACTCCCTGTAGTCCCAATGGCCAGTACATGCCTGTCCTCTCAGTTTCTCCTGGTGACCATTGTTACTGGGATAAAAAGTGATGGGAAATTAAAAAGTTCAGTCATATACTGTAGATGGAGCTCATGGATTGGTTCTTTACACACACACATGTATATATATATATATATATATATATATATATATATATATATATATATATATATATAAATATCAGAAATGTATTCATGCAGATGTGTAAAGGTACTGAAAGGTCCATTTTAAAAGGCAGCGCTCATAGGTGTTTGTATGCCAGTGTAGTAGGGTCTCCAGCCTCCTTAAGTCTAATGAGAACCTCCAAAGCCAGATATAGCTGACATCCTTCTGTATATGGTGGGTTGTGAGGCATAGTGGGTGCAAAGTGGAAGTTATTGGGCACCAGACACTTCTTGAATGAAAAAGAGAAGTTTATTTCTCTTACAAACTTTTATGGGGGGGGGGGGGGTTTAGGGCCAGGACACCCGTGAGTAGTTGCAAGTTCAATTAGCAGACTCCAAGACTTCAATAGGAGGACAGTCGTGCAGGGAAAGGCCTCCAGCAAGAAGCCACATCTGCACATGCAGGAATGCTGTCTCCTATGGCAAAAGGCTTTAACAGTTCCTAACACAAATGTAACAGTTCCTTTCAGCTTCACTACAACTTTTCCTTGCAGTTCTTCAGCCCACTGAGCTCCCGGTCTCTCACTAGACCCGCTAATTCACTCCTACTGAATGCCTTGAGCTCCTCCAATCTTCATGGTGGTATCTTCCTCCAGTGTCCCCCCCCCCCCGCTTCTCTGCTGGGTCCCTAGCTTGGCACTCCCGATACTTCTCAAGCTTCACCCCTGCTAGCCTGCTCGGTCCCTGGCTTGACAAACAAGGCTGCTCTGCAAGCGTCACATTCGCTGGTTGGGTCCCTGACTTGATCACCGTCTGAAGTTTCCCAATTCTCCACCATGCCTGTGTGGTGAGAATATGGCTCCGGTACTTGCTTCAGTTACTCACTGTGGTCCCTGGTAATAAGGTGGATGGTCCCTTAGTGGCGACAGCTTCCCCTCTACCTCCGACCACTGACAGGTTCTCCGGCCGGCAGAACCGTCACTTCTGGTTAGACTGCAAACCGCAATCCCAACCCTGCGTTGCTCTCTTGCTTCTGGATAACACACAGCCTAGCAGCCAGATGCCCCCAGGATAGGCCCATCCTCTGGCCTAGCAGCCAGGGGCAACACGACACACGTCCACCAGGACAGCTGTCCAGGTGGCACAGAACAGAGATCACCTGACTCCACCTGTGTATATAGGTTCTCCCAGCAGGCCAAGAAATCCAAGAAATCCCCTTCCCATTGGCTAAGATACCCCATATACCCATAACCTGACCTTGAGTTGCCTTTCTCATATTTAGTACTACCAAGTACCCAGCCACCTAGCGGGAGAAGAGAAAAGTGCAATTAAGCCAAACAGGGAGAAATATATGGATCTCTATCAACCAACCAGGTTGACTACCCATGGCAAGTAAGTTTGTGAGGAGTAACCCTGCCTAAACTCCAGGGTGCTGCATCAGTATGACAGAATTTGATTGTTTGATCAATATCTGTAGAAAGGAGACACAAGGGTAAAGTTTTCTTGATCAGCGGTTACAGCTGCTGATCAGTGTATTCTCACAGCAGTGGTCTTGCCTGTCTGCCTGATAAAGCATGACTCTGAAACACTGAAAGTTGTTTCTACTGGTGATATAATAATAAAGTCAGGCCTGGAAAGAAACAACCAAAAAACACGGATGAAGCTGGTGGAGTTCAAGGTCCTAGAAGGTAGGCAGTAGTGAATGTAAATAGGCTGGGACCTGTCTTAGGTCCCCCTAATTTGGTACATTTATAGTAGTACTTGTGTACCTAATGGCGCGTACACACGATCGAATTGTCCAGCGGAATTGGTCCGGCAAACAATCCGCCGGACTTTATAACGAACAGACTTGGCCACACACGCACACTCCGAAAGTCCGGCGATTTCTAACGCGGTGACGTACAGCACGTACGACGGGACTAGAAAAAGGAAGTTCAATAGCCAGTAGCCAATAGCTTCCTTCTCGTACTTGCTTCAAAGCATGCATCATTCTTAGTCTACTGGACTAGCACATTGACAAACGGATTGTCTGCTGAAAGCCAAGTCCGGCGGACAAATTTTGAGTCAAAAATACTTTCTAAGTCCGCCGGACTTTACGATGAAAAAGTCCGCTGGAGCCCACACACGATCCAATTGTCCGGCGTACTGTGGTCTGGCGGACTTGGTCCGCCGGACAATTCGATCGTGTGTACATGGCATAACACTGTCTTCAAGTCGGTGTGGTGCATCTGGAAGAGCGGCAAGCACCTGAACGACCGCAGCATACAGGGATATACAATGTAATACTGACATATAATCACACACATAGGTTGGACTTGATGGGCGTGTGTCTTTTTTCAACCTCACCTACTATGGAACTATGTAACTTTATGGGTCCCAGATACTAAGCTTAGTTACCTACAAGGATCTTGAGACTCCAGTATACATTAAAGGGGTTGTAAAGGTTATTTTTTTTATTTTCTACATCGGTTCCTCTAAGCTAGTGCATTGTTGGTTCACTTACCTTTTCCTTCGATTTCCCTTCTAAATGTTTTTTTTCTTTGTCTGAATATCTCACTTCCTGTTTCTCCTCAGTAAACTTCTCACCATCATCCGAGCTGGTGGTTAGTCAGCCAGAACAGCTTACTGAACAGCTTACTGAGGAGGAACAGGAAGTGAGAAATTCAGACAAAGAAAACAAAGAAAAAAAACATTTATAAGGGAAATCGAAGGAAAAGATAAGTGAACCAACAATGCACTAGCTTAAAGGAACCTATTTGGAAAATAAAAAACGAACCTTTACAACCCCTTTAACTACTGAAAGTCTTTATGCTGGTGGTTATTGTTATGTATATCTGTTATTTATATTTTTGTTAATAAAGAGGCTGCTGTGGCCAATAAAACCCCAACCGGTGTTGGTATGGTTTACTTTGGTGGTGTGGTGTGGTGGAGGGGGTGGCCAGGCAGCATGTGGTACCAAACTTTATCTGTATTCCCTAGGAAAGTCAGACTATGGAACATTTTGGTGTGCTGGAGATGTCATCTATTGTTCAAACTTGAGTGCCATTTGTGTGAGCACCGGCGCATCCCCATTGCTGAATCTACGTCACTAGTACCGCGTGGTGTGCTATGAGTAAGCGCTGATTACGGTGCGAAACGCGTCAGCATTTTCCTGTACCCTGTAATTCCCTTTGCTGTGGATTTTTTGATTGTGTTTTGATGTGACCCACGTTATTTCAATTAAAGATGGGATTTCAAGTCTTTTTCCAGTGTGCGGCTATCCAGAGTTTTGTCCTGCTTGTTTGCTCACCGCGTGGTGTGCAGCTGGGACTTCCATTTTTCTTTTTTCTTGGTTCATCCTACAAATGTTGTGCCTTTTTATTATGTTGGCTGTTTCATGGTCTTGTTGTTGACCGTACGTCCGATGCTTGTGTATTCGGTTCCAGCACACTCTAACGCCACTGGCCCCCCCCCCCAGCCCTGAGCCAAAGCTGTGTGTCTCCTTTTATTTGTGATAGCACTCCCAGAGCCTCCCGATGCAGGAAGCATCATGTAAGCATATCTCCCTGTGTACAGAGCCTGGAACTGGTGAGTCAGCGAGTGCAGCATTATCCACTTCATCTGACAATAGTCCAGGAAAAAAAACACATCAGACCCGGACGGCCCCCTCCGAAAGCCCCGTCAGATGCAATTTCTTTTCTTTTTTTTTTTCTCATGGTTCTGAAAAATCAATGCGAACGACTTAACTTGTGTCGTAATCCAAAGTATCCTCTCTGTCTAATATTCATGAACTGCAAATTTCAAAATGTCAACCTTGTTTCCTGAACATCTGCTGGGCACACGACAGCAAGGCCGGGAAATGCCTCAGCTTCTGTTTAACTTTCACTGGCGACTGCGGCAGCGGGCCGGGGGTCATGCCCACAGCATTACAATTCCCTGGAGGCCCTTTGCTTGCACCTGGCACAATGCCCTCCGACAGGGAAATGCCCAAATTTGCTATGGAGACATTCAGTCTTAGGATTAGAGCGCAAAGTAAACACCATACAATATTAAGGAACCGGAATTCACAGAAAACAATCAGCATACATAATGAGTTATTATTGTAATATTTACTTTTTTTATATATCAATTTCTTGCTTGCTGTCCCATACTTCCGTTTTGGTATTACATATATTTATATATTACTAAATGAATACAGTCTGTATATATTGGCTCTACAGAATGCTGGGAAGGAGAATGCTTTTGGCAGTCCGCCTAACCAGATCTGTAAGTTTGTTTTCATAAAAAAAAGTATTATAGGTTAAAGTTTTAATAAAAAGAAGGGATCAACTCCCTTCTCATTGGCCTGCCTCTCCATGGGCTAGCCCCGTGATGGTGAACCTTGGCACCCCAGATGTTTTGGATCTACATTTTCCATGATGCGCAACTACACTGCAGAGTGCAGGAGTATCATGGGAAATGTAGTTTCTAAAACATCTGGGGTGCCAAGGTTCGCCATCATAGCCCCTCTTCAGTCTATCATGAATGCTGCTACCAGACTTATCCACCTTACCAACCGCTCAGTGTCTGCCAACCCTCTCCTCCAATCCCTACACTGGCTCCCAATCACCCAGCGAATTAAATGTAAAATACTAACCACAACATACAAAACCGTTCACAACTCTCCCCCGAGCTACATCACCAATCTTGTCTCCAAATATCACCCTAATCGTCCTCTCCGCTCTTCTGAAGACCTCCTACTCTCAAGCTTTCTCGTCTCCTCCTCCCATGCTCCTCTCCAGGATTTCTCCAGAGCCTCTCCTATCCTCTGGAACTCGCTACCTCTACTGGTCCAGGTATCCCCTACTCTTGCTACCTTTAGGTGATCCCTGAAAACTCATCTCTTCAGGAAAGCCTATCACGTCTCCCAACTAATCTTTTACCACTTCCATCAGCTCATTCCCCACAGTTACATCCCTTTGTACCACCTGCCCCACCCTGTTAGATTGTAAGCTCTTCTGAGTCAGGGTCCTCTTAATCCTCTTGTATTTTATTGTATTATAACTGTATTGTCTCCTTTTTATATTGTAAAGCGCTGGGTAAACTGTTGGCGCTATATAAATCCTATATAATAATAATTATTATTTATTTATATTTCTTCCCTTATCTCAAAGTTGAATATTGTTGTGCGCCAGTGCTGAAAGTTAAATTACAGACATTTTGGATAAAGTACGGGATAGTTCTAACCGCTGTCATATTTCCTTCTTTTTTTTTACCACCTGCTTCCATAGTTAAAAGTGGAAGTGAGAGAAAATTCCACCAAAACTAGTAAATCCTTGGTTGTCACCTCAACTGATGCACCATTGGAAGATATCCCCTTTTACTGTTCTGGTGAAGGGAAGAATATCCCTTACATTGATGGTCAATGGGAAGAATGCCCCTTATACTGGTGGACAAGAGGAAAAATGTTTGCGTATATTGATGGTCAATGGGAAGAATGCTCCTTATATTGGTGGACAATAGGAAGAATGCTCCTTACATTGGTGGGCAATGGGAAGAATGCTCCTTACATTGGTGGGCAATGGGAAGAATGCTCCTTATATCGGTGGGCTATAGGAAGAATGCACCTTACATTGGTGGGCAATGGGAAGAATGCTCCTTATATTGGTGGGCAATTGGAAGAATGCTCCTTACATTGGTGGTCAGTGGGAAGAATGTTCCTTATATTGGTGGGCAATGGGAAGAATGCTCCTTATACTGGTGAGCAATGGGATAAATGTTGCATACATTGATGGTCAATGGGAAGAATGCTCCTTACATTGGTGGACAATGGGAGGAATGCTCCTTACATTGGTGGGCAATGGGATGAATGCTCCTTATGTTGGTGGGCAATGGGAAAAATGCTCCTTACGTTGGTGGGCAATAGGAAGAATGCTCCTTACATTGGTGGGCAATGGGAAGAATGCTCTTTATATTGGTGGGCAGTAGGAAGAATGTCCCTTTCATTGATGGTCAGTGGGAAGAATGCTCCTTACGTTGGTGGGCAATGGGAGAAATGCTCCTTAAATTGGTGGGCAATGGGAAGAATGCTCCTTATATTAGTAGTCAGTGTGAAGAATGCTCCTTACATTGGTGGCCTAAGTAATACTCTAACAGACAGCTGAAAGGTCACTGTTGTCATGCTGCTGGTTCTGCCAAATGTATCGATCTCCAGGCACCATCAGGCTGGAGGCCAGTCAGCCACAACTCAACCCTAGCAACCCTGGTAGGAACCCCTAGCAACCCTGGTAGAGAATAGCTGTGTTAGAACAGCGATCATACAACTTAACATTTCTAACACAAGGTTAGTGACACTTCATTATATACGATGGGGTAAGAGTATCTTTCAAAGCCCCTCTAAATACTATAGTAAAATTATTTTTGAATGTGTTGGAGGAGGATTATGAAAAACCATTAAAAAGCAGTTTACCCATTGGCCATTGTTCTGTAGGCAGTCTGAAACCGCTGATCACTCATCAAGCACCTGTCATCACCCACTCTTACTTCCGCCCTCAGCTGATGTCTTTCCCTCTTTCCCGCTGACCAGGCCGCGGCCCTCAGAGGCACATACCTGGATAAGTGGTGTCTGCTGGTTCCCTTCTGTCACCGTACAATTTCCACTACACGTGCAATAAAATGCATGCCTCCCTTAGGCGACCATGGGAGGTAGAATGAAAGGGAAGGTAAGGGAGATTGGAAGGTATTTTGCTCATAATAAACATACCAGCAAAGTGGAAATGTTGGTTACTGGAGCCTCGAGGCATTGCTTTATCTCCGTGCAGGAGGCAAAAAAAATTCTTCTAATGACAAAACTCAGCTGACTTTAATAATCAGCGGCAACCGGCAACATGATTTACTTTCAGCTGCCTTTAGCTTTTTTGGAAAATCAAAAGATCATTTTGGGTTCCTAACAACATTATGTTTCAGCTGATATCATAAAAATGCTGAAAACTTCCTGGTAAGTTCTTATACTCAACATCTGATCTATATTTTTACGTCAAGAGCATGCTAAGTAAAGTGTAATACTTGCAGGTATTTATTACCTCTCACAGGGATCGCAGTACTCCCTCTAATGCCGCGTACACACAAGCGAAATATCCAACAGAAAAAGTCTGACGGAAGCTTTTCATCGTATATTCCGATCGTGTGTGGGCCTCATCTGACTTTTTTTTTTTTCGAAAATTCTGACGGACCTAGAATTAGAACATGTTCTAAATATTTCCGACGGAACCAATTCCTATTGGGAAAACCGCTTGTCTGTATGCTGTTCTGACGGACCAAAAACTACGCATGCTCTGAAGCAAGTACAAGACGGAAGCTATTGGCTACTGGCTATTGAACTTCCTTTTTCTAGTCCCATCGTACATGTTGTACGTCACCGCGTTCTTGACGGTCCGACTTTGGTGTGATCATGTGTACGCAAGACAGTTTCAGCGGAATTCCGTCAGAAAAACCTTCAGAGTTTATTCCGACGGGAAAACCGATCGTGTGTACAGGGCATAACAGTGCCTTCATCTGCTTTTCTCTCTATAAGGACAGAGCCATCTTTGTTAAGGCATCATCCAGGCTCACCATCTACTTCCTGGAGTAAGATGCCAGCTCCGGGATGTGTCATCCTTGAGATGGCAACTCAGTCCAGAAAGTACATACTTGGCTGTGTTCACAAATGTCTGATAAAGATTAGGCGATGCTCTTGACTTAGTACAAAGTTACAATGCTGTAGTCTGATCACTGGGGAGAGGAAACTGAGAAAATGCTTCCTACTGCCTGCAGCAGACTGATGATATCATCTCCGCCTAAGCAGGAATGTGGAAGTGTGAGTGCTTCACTCCATTTAAAGGGCGCTGCCCATAACCAAAGTAAACAGAATGGAAGAGGCACCAATCTCTTGGATTAAGTGGGATATTTTATTGAAGATTTACCCGTAAACCAACACATTTCAGGTATCTTTGTCCCCTTCTTCAGGGCCGAATTAAGTGTGGAAACAGATCGCAACAGAGATCCAGCAGGGACTAATTATTTGACTGAATAGCTATAGTGGGTTTCCAAGAAACACAGTGATTGTGAGTGATCGATAAAATACCGCGGCTTCAGAATCTCCACTTTGGGCAAGGTCATTTGTCTGGAGTGTAAAGATTGCTTTTTAATTATACAACGTTCTTTGAACCATCATATAACTTCATGCAGACTTGTAAAGGTACTGAAAGGTCCACTTTAAAAATCCAAATTCATAGGTGCCAGTATATTAATATACTTTGCAGACATTATCATCAGTACTGTTCTTTTTCTGAATGATATAAAACATAACATTGCTATAAAATCCATGGAAGCAGGAGGTGGGGAATGTTGGTGGTCAGTGATGGCCAATAAAGGTGGGCAAATAATGAAGAACGGGGTGGGGTTGGTTGGTGGTAGCTGATGAGGGTTGGTGGATGATGAAGGGAAGGGGGCTGTTGGTGGGGTCAGTGGTGGCCAATGAAGGTTTGGTGGTGGCTATTGAGGGTATATGGGTGATGAAGAAAGGGGGCTATGTTGGTGGTCATTAGTGGCCAATGAATGTGAGAAGGACGATGAAGAAGGGGGTGGGGGTGGTCAGTGGCAGCTGATTAAGGTTAGTAGATGATGAAGAACAGGGATGGAGGTGGTTGGTGGTGGCTGATGATGGTGGATGTATGATAAAGAATGGGGGGGGGATTGGTGGCTGATGAAGGTGGGTAGATGATAGAGAAGGGGGGTGGGGGTGGTTGGTGGTGGCTGATGAGAGTGGGTGGATGAAGAAGGGGAGGTTTTTTTTATGGGGTCAGTGATGACCAATGAAGGGTTGGTTGGTGGTGGCTGAAAAAGAAGGGGAGACGGTGTTGGTGGTCAGTATTGGCTGATGAATGTGAGTAGATAATGAAGAAGGGGGTGGGGGTGGTTGGTGGCTGCTGATGAAGGTGGGTGGAGGTGGTGGGGTGGAGGTGGTGGTGGGGTGGAGGTGGTGGTTGATGATGGGGGATGGATGATAAAGACGAGGAGGTCGGTATTGGTGGCCAATGAATGCGAGTGGAGGATGAAGAAGGGGAATGGGGGTGGCGGACTGATAAAAGGTGGGTAGATGGTGAAGTAGGGGATGAAAATGTAGGACTCACCTGTCCTTCCGTTGCAGCTGAAAGTCTTAATGGCAACAATTTTAAGGAGGGAATCCCCATTCCACCTCTACCACACCCTTGCTTCCATCACAACCCACACTGCCCCCTACTGACCAGTACAGTGCCAGTATGGGAAATATGCAACAGGAAAGAGATGATCCAGTCAACCACAAAAAAAAAAAAAAAAAGGCTTAGCATTGCCGACCAAGATCCAGAAGATTCCCAGGTATGGGAATGAGTAGAGACTGATCAAACCACCATGGCCTCCAGGGAGGGAAAAGGAACTCACCAATACGGGACTTTCCAGCTTGAAGAGTCTGGCAGGCAGTCAATCCCTTCCTTCCATGATGCATGCAGGATACCTGACCAGCCAATCATCAGGTCCAAGTGATGTCATGTGGGGGTGAGAATAGAGTCTATAGCCCTGTGTAAGCTCCAAAGTGTCTTGAAGATTAGACAGGACTTCTGTCCAATGTGGTTGGTGAACGGGGTGACAGGGCATCAAAGCTAAGGTAAGTGTAAAGCCCCATACACACGGTCGGACTTGTACAAACTTTTCCGTGGACTTTTGTACAAAGTGTGTTGTCCACAAGTTTGTATTGCATACACATGGTCGGACTTTTTGACAACAAACACGAACGTAATGACGTCACAACGTACTGACGCCGCTTCAAAAGAGGACGTTCAATGACTCCAGCGCCACCTTTGGTCAACTTCTGTATTGTAGTCTGATCGTTTGCAATGGTTCTGAGCATGCGTGTTTGTACCTTGTACAAAAGTCCGATGCTTTTGCATACACACGGTCGGACTTTGCTCCATCGGACTTCTGTTGTCAAAAAGTTTGTCCGTTCGCAGAGCCAACAAAAGTCCGATGAAAACAGAAAAAGTTTGTCCGATGGAGCGTACACACAGTCGGATGTTGCTCCAAAACAGCTAATTTGCATGTTTGTTGTCAAAAAGTCCGACCGTGTGTACGGGCCTTAAGGAGTAGATTGGTGGGCATTTAGTTGATTTGCTATGCATTTAAAAAAAAAACAGATGTCCTCCTAAAGGCTACATTCCGACTAGCCTAAGCACTGAAAAGTGATTGCCAGTCAAAAGACAGGTAGGCAACAGCTATCAGGCGTTCAGGAGGTGATTTTCTTTTTTCCACTGAACAGCAATTTATAATGGGTCTAATGCACTGAGGCATGGTCCCATTGACTTTAATGGTCAAGTCTGACAGGCGGCGCTGCCGGTCAACTTGGCATGGTACATTACATTTACATCATCTGTAATGCAAGGCATCATGGCCACTGTATGTGAAAAGCCTCCTCTGGCTGTTATTTAGTCTTAAAGTGTAAGTAAACCCCCCTATCGATTTCAGCCAAGGAAGCTGACATCTTGGCCTCTGTTTAATCTACAACTGCCATGATGCTGCACATGTGATCAGTTATGACACCAGCCATTGGATGGTTTGACAGTTTGGTTGACAGTGCAACCAATGGGAGTGTTACATTTCCGGCACGTGCTGGAAATGAAACAGTTTTATGGATGGGTTTACTTCCTCTTTAAGGTGGATGGCTCAGGTGCCTGTTTTTACTACCCTCCTGCCACCCATGTGAAAGAGGCAGCACTCGCCTATCCCTCTCTGTTGGGGCTGCACTCCCTTTGTGTTGCCAAGATCTGCTCATCAGCCAACATACACTACATTACCAAAAGTATTGTGACGCCTGCCTTTACGCCCACATGAACTTTAATGGCATCCCAGTCTTCGTCCGCAGGGTTCAATATTGAGTTGGCCCACCCTTTGCAGCTATAACAGCTTCAACTCTTCTGGGAAGGCTGTTCACACGTTCATAAGGTCCGGCACTGATGTTGGAGAGAAGGCCTGGCTCGCAGTCTGCAGTCTAATTCATCCCAAAGATGTTCTATTAGGTTGAGGTCAGGACTCTGTACAGGCCAGTCAAGTTCCTCCACCCCAAACTCGCTCATCCATGTCTTTACGGACCTTACTTTGTGCAATGATCCAAATCCTTTGGTGGAGGGGGATTATGGTGTGGGGGGTTGCTTTTCAGGGGTTGGGCTTGGCCCCTTAGTTCCAGTGAAGGTAACTCTTAAGGCAGGGGTCTCCAAACTTTCTAAAAAAAAGGGCCAGTTTATTGTCCTTCAGACCGTAGGGGGGCCCCAGACTGTGGCCAGCAGGGGGTGTAAATTTTCCTGGCATCAGTGGGAGTAAACATTGCCACATTTGTTATGGGGGGGGAGGGTGGAGTACTACCCCATTATTGGGATGAATAGTACCCCAGTCAGTAGGAGAAATGGTGCCCCACTGCCCCACTGTTGGCTTCAGTTGGCAGAATAGTGTCTTGCATCAGTGGGAGGAACAATGTCTAGGGCCAGATAAAGGCAAGCAAAGGGCCGCATCATGCCCCAGGCCCACAGTTTGCAGATCCCTGTCTTAAGGCGTCAGCATACCAAGACATTTCAGACAATTTCATGCTCCCAACTTTGTGGGAACAGTTTGGCCATGGCCCCTTCCTGTTCCAACATGACTGTGCACCAATGCACAAAGCAAGGTCCATAAAGACATGGATGAGCGTGGTAGGGATGGAGGAACTTAACTGACCTGTGCAGAGTCCTGACCTTAACCCAAAAGAACACCTTTGGGTTGAATTGGAGCGGAGAAGACCTGAAGCAAGGTCTTCTCATCCAGCATCAGTGCCTAACCTTACAAATGCACTTCTGGAAGAATGGTCCAACATTACCATAGACATACGCCTAAACCTTGTGGACAGCCTTCCCAGAAGAGTTGAAGCTGTTATAGCTGAAAAGGGTGGGCCAACTCAATATTGAACCCTACAGACTAAGACTGGGATGCCATTAAAGTTTATGTGGATGTAAAGTGAGGCATCCCAATACTTTTGGTAATTGAGTGTATGTTGGCTGATGAGCAGATCTTGGCAACACAAAGCGAGTACAGCCCCAACAGAGAGGGATTGCCAAGTGCTGCCTCTTTCCTACGGGTGGCTGGAGCAACGTCTTTGGGGCAACAGTCCTTAGGAGGGAATCCCTGCTCCACCTGTACTACACCCCGTCTCCATCACAACCTACACTGCCTCCTATTGACCAGTACGGCGTCGGTATGTGAAATATGCAATAGGCAAGAGAGGAGCCAGTAAACTAGGGAAAAGAGGCCGACGTGGACGAGATCTGGCAAGTTCCCAGCTATGGAAATCAGTAGAGACCGATCAAACCACCGCTGGGAGTTGTACCGATCAGGGACGCATGGCTTACATAATTCTGAAATCTTTTTCAGTGACGTTGCCTTTAAAAAAAAAAGTTGACTTTCATTTTGGGGTTGACTGGTCCTTTAATAACTTCCAATCGCCTCCAGACCAAAAGAATTCTTAGAATTCGCGGTGACATCAGCTGTGAAAGGCAGTATTTTCCCTTTTACGAGCTGGAGCCGCCGAAGCCTGGATCGCAGCACTGACAAGTCTTTAGAGCTCATATGAATGGAATGTAATAACTTGGGCTGGAAAACCATTACTTACTCGAGAGACAGCGGCAGCCGTGTGTAAAGCTTAACCTACCTATATATAACGTGTACTGTACACATACTGTGGTTCTGGGAATTCTGCGTGCCGGCATTCTCAGAAAAACGTGCCTGGGAGTCCTCACTACACAAAGGTCCCAGGCAACGCACCGCGCACACAACGACGCCCAGCGCGCCCTGCCTCCTACATTGTGCTGCAAGTACACTTTAATATTGTACATTATCACCTTAAACCGCCATATTATTTATTTCACATTCTATTCTCAGATCCGAGGCGGTGAAAAGCGATGACATTAATGAGTCGCGTTTTACGGTAAAATATAGATTTACCATTCATGTGCATGAATAATTAAAGCCACTGCAGAGATTTTTTTTTTCTTAAAGGGACACCCATGATGCATTTAAAGTGGGGTGTTCAAGCTGAACTCCAGGCAGAGATAGATGCAAATGAATGCAGCCCCCGTAATTATTAATACGATGTCAATTGTTTTTTTTTTTTTTTGCAGGCGTTGTAAGTACCTGTATTTGACCTCCTGTCAGCCATCTGCAATCCCCCTGTATGGTATAGCTCAGAGTGGGGGAAGGAGAAGCAGCAAAAGGGACGAATCAGGTCTTGCTGCTCTGTGGCCCGTGACTGGACATTGAAAGGGAAAGCAGCACACTTTAAATATCTGTCACTCTGCTATTTCCCTCTGTCAGCATGCTCTTTGCACAGGGGCGTGCTGATAGAAGGGGAGAGCACAGTGATAGAGAGATGAGCTTATTAGTCTGCTGCTTCTCTTTTCAATGTTCAGTGACAGGCAAGAGAGGGGCAAGGCCTGATTGGTCCCTTGATTCAGCAGTGACTGGACATTGAAAGGGAAAGCAGCAGACTTTAAATCACTGTCACTCTACTGTCTCCCTCTATCAGCATGCTCCTTGCACAGGGGCGTGCTGATAGAAGGGGAGAGCACAGTGATAGAGAGATGAGCTTATTAGTCTACTGCTTCTCTTTTCAATGTCCAGTCAAAGGCAGGAGATGGGCAAGACCTGATTGGTCACTTGACTTTGACCTGACTTGACTTGGCAGTGACTAAACATTGAAAGGAGAAGCAGCAGAGTAAATTTCTGTCACTCTGCAATCTCCTTGCACAGGAGCATGCTGATCAGTGGCGGCCCGCCCATAAGGGGCGCAGGGGTGCCGCCCTCCTAATCCATGTGCCCGGAACCTAATCTACATGCATGGACACATGGATGCCAATGTTTTTTTTTTTCTTCTTTTTCTTTTCCTGAGGCTCTAATTGGCTTAAAAAAAGGGTGGGCTCTGGGCACACAGTACTGTGCCCCGAGCCCACCCAGTTGTGTGACGATAGTGAATTTATATTCGCTATTGTCTTCCTTAGTCTCCTTTCCGGCCAATCAGGAAGCAGATCCGGATACCTGATTAGCTAGGGAGTCTTATTATTAGTCTTATTAGTCTTAGGACTCCCTGGCCAATCGTGTCTCAAGACACACTTCCTGTTCAGCCGGGAGGAGAAGCAACGGCCCCAGCCTTCCCGTTCATCCATCTCGGGGGGAGGGGGGGTTGGTGTTAGCTTGACGCCCCCCCCCCCTCCAAAATATTTAGCACCAGCAGACATTGGTACTGATAGAAGGGGAGAGCACCGCGATAGAGAGATGAGCTTATTAGTCTGCTGCCTCTTTTTTCAGTGTTCAGCCAAAGGCAGGAGAGTGGCAAGGCCTGATTGGTCCCTTGACTCGGCAGTGACTGGGCATTGAAAGGGAAAGCAGCAGACTTTAAATCCCTGTCACTCTGCTGTCTCCCTCTATCAGAATGCTCCTTGTACAGGGGTGTGCTGATAGACGGGGAGAGCACAGTGATAGATTAGCTTATTAGTCTGCTTCTTCTTTTTTCAATGTCCAGTCAAAGGCAGGAGAGTGGCAAGACCTGATTGGTCCCTTGACTTAGCAGTGACTGGACATTGAAAAGGACTGCAGACTTTAAATTTCTGTCAGTCTGCTATCTCCCTCTGCCGGGACAAGGTCATCCAGTGCCCAGGGCAAAGATGCCAAAATGTGCCCCCTCCCCTTCTTCATTATGTGTTAATCTTAGGGGTTGTTACCCCCACAGCAGTGATCTGCTTGACAAATGCCTTGCATCAGAATGAGCTCAGTGGTGTCCCCATCCATACAGTAAACCGCAGCGCCCAAGGCATCCATCCCTCCTGCCCACCCCTCATCCCGGCCTTGATCTCCCTCTATCAGCATGCTCCTTGCACAGGGGTGTGCTGATAGAAGGGGAGAACACAGTGATAGAGAGAGATGAGCTTATTAGTCTGCTGCTTCGCTTTTCAATGTCCAGTCACAGGCAGGAGAGGGGAAATACCTGATTGGTCCCTTGATTTTGATTTGATTTGACTTGGCAGTGACTAAACATTGAAACGAGAAGCAGCAGAGTACATTTCTGTCACTCTGCTATCTACTTTATAGGAGACTGAGGAAATAATGCTACCTCCTGGTTGCAGCAGACCCCTCAGCACTGACAAATCACTTGAGCTGAAGGACAGCTTTTTAAGAATAAAAGCCAAGTTTTTTTTTTTTTTTTTAAATTATTATTTATTTATTTTATTTTATTTCTTTAATTGATACTGCTGTTGCATAGGCGACTGAGGAAATGCTCCATCCTGCGTGCAGCTGACCAAAGACACCTCAGCATTGATAAATCACTGGAGCTGGACAGCTTTTTAAGAATAAAAGAGTGCTTATATATATATATATATATATGTGTATATATATATATATATATATATATATATATATTTATATATATATATTTATATTTATATATTATTATTATTTTTTATTTTTTTAATGACCATGTTGCTTTATAGGTGACTGAGCAAATGCTCCCTTCTGCCTGCAGCAAACTGAAGCAAATCACAAAGTAAAGGGAGTTTTCTTTTTTTACTATCCTGCTGCTGTCTATTGCAATATATGAGGAATGCCTTCAAGCAACGTGTAGCGATTCGGAAAAGGTTCACTTTGATATTCTTCTGAAGAAACCAAGATCCCATATAACCCCCCCAAAAAAAAAAAAAAAAATATATATATATATATATACACACACCGCAGCTTCTTGTTCTTTCTTCTTTTGCAGAATACGATTTCCTCCAGGTGAAGTTTAATAAGAACGTACAATCCAGCGCCTTTCATCGCGAAACGTTTAATCCCAAAAAACGGAGCGGGTTGACCTCTGGGAGGCCACTCTTTCCCCATGGCGGCTCAGGTAGAGAGGAATCCATTAATCATGTCCGTTGTGGCGTAACCGGCGTTATCTCTACCTCTCAAATATCAGGGGGAAAAAAAAAAGACCAGCAAAGCAAAACAGACTTTTTACGGGGCCCCAACTGTTCTCATCCTTTGAAAAGGTTACTGCACCTTGCAGCCAACGCCAAGGTAATCCCGTTCAAATCCCCGCTGCCGTCTCCCCCTATAATTAGCATTACGCCGGCATTAACATTTAGACGTGGCAGATTTTTGTTCACAGAAAGGGAAGCGATACATGAAAAGACTCCATCTTATCAATACCGAGAAAAGAAAGAGGCGATTACCCGCCAAACAAAACATCGCTATTTTATTGTATATAATTATATCGTTAGCGTCCCGGCTAAGTAACCACAACAATCGCACAGTAAGGCTCGGATGATCAGCGCTTTGTCTTATGACTTTCCTGAGAATTAAAAAAAAAATTTAAATAAAAGTCAACTGGACAAAAAAAATTCAACCTTGAAAACGGTGCAACGGTGCTAAAACCTGAAGCCGAATGCCAAGCCACCGACTTTCCAAGCAGAGACCGGGCTTCATTTTTATTCTTACTTTTTAGACATCCTCTGTACTTTATCTATCACTACCTTGCACCAACTGCTGTGTCTTAATGAAGAGTTTTGCCAAATCGGTAAGTATCCATATTGTCCACATATACTATGTCTAATGCCCCGTACACACGAGCGGATTTTCCGTCGGAAAAAACTTGGATGGTTTTTCTGACAGAATTCCGCTCAAGCTTGGCTTGCATACACACGGTCACACAAAAGTTCTCTGAACTTTTGACTGTCAAGAACACAAGCCGAGAAAATGAAGTTCAATGCTTCCGAGCATGCGTCAAATTGTTTCCGAGCATGCGTATGAATTTTGCGCATCAGAATTCGTACAGACGATCGGAATTTCCGATCGGAACTTTTTCCGACCGAAAAATAGAGAACCTGCTCTCAATCTTTTGCTGGTGGGGATTCCACCAGCAAAAGTCCGATTGAGCATACACACGGTCGGAATTTCCGACCAAAAGCTCACATCCGACTTTTTGCTGGGGGGATTTCCGATTGTGTGTTCGTGTGAAGATACACTATATTACCAAAAGTTTTGGGACTCCTTTACAGGCACATGAGCTTTAATGGCACCCCAGTCTTAGTCCATAGGGTTCAATATTGAGTTGGCCCACCCTTTGCAGCTATAACAGCTTCAGGTCAGGACAGGTCAGTCAAGTTCCTCCACCCCAAATCATTTGGTGGAGGAGGGATTATTGTGTGGGGTTGTTTATCAGGGGTTGGGCTTGGTCCCTTAGTTCTAGTGAAGAGAAATCTTAAGGCGTCAGCATACCAAGACATTTTGGGCAATTTCATGTTCCCAACTTTGTGGGAACAGTTTGGGGATGGCCCCTTCCTGTTCCGACATGACTGCACACCAGTGCACAAAGCAAGTTCCATAAAGACATGGATGAGCAAGTTTGGGGTGGAGGAACTTCACTGACCTGCACAGAGTCCTAACCTCAACGTGATAGAACACATTGGTGTGGTCAAGAAGGCCTGGCTCACAGTCTCCAATCTAATTCATCCCAAAGGTGTTCTATCGAGTTGAGGTCAGGACTCTGTGCAGGTCAGTCAAGTTCCTCCACCCCAAACTCGCTCATCCATGTCTTTATGGACCTTGCTTTGTGCACTGGTCCAAATTATTTGGTGGAGGGGGGATTATGGTGTGAGGTTATTTTTCAGGGGTTGGGCTTGGCCCCTTAGTTCCAGTGAAGGGAACTCTTAAGGCGTCAGCATACCAAGATATTTTGGACAATGTCATGGTCCCAACTTTGTGGGAACAGTTTGGGGATGGCCCCTTCCTGTTTCAACATGACTGCACACCAGTGCACCACGCAAGGTCCATAAAGACATGGATGAGCGGGTTTGTGGTGGAGGATCTTGACTGACTTGTACAAAGTCCTGACCTCAACCTGACAGAACACCTTTGGGATGAATTAGAATGGAGACTGCGAGCCAGTACTTCTTGTATAACATCAGTGCCTGACCTCACAAATGCGCTTCTGGAAGAATGGTGAAACATTCCCATAGACACACTCCTAAACCTTGTGTACAGCCTTCCCAGAAGAGTTGAAGCTGTTATAGCTGCAAAGGGTGGGCCAACTCAATATTGAACCCTATGGACTAAGACCGGCATGCCATTAAAATTATTGTGCATGTAAAGGCACCAATACTTTTGACAATATAGTGTATCATTAATATCACCCCCCCACCAAGACGAGTCCCAAGGCAAAGTTGTAAAGTTTAGTTGTCACCCCCCCGTATTCCTAGTGATGGCGCTTGTCTCAGGCAAGTGCATGGAGCCAGATATAATTTTTTCGGGCGATGGTGAGAGTTCTTCTTTAAATGAGGTTTTCGTTTTAGAGGCATCGAAATTGTAATTCAAGCCTTTTGCTGGTAGTACAGGGATTAATAAATTAGCTCTTGAAGTTTAGTCTGTTGGAACATTATTTAAGACGTTGTTTAACCAAGCAAATAATTACCCGCCGAAGAGGCCAGATTCCCCACTTCAGGCCAGGCAGATTCGGTGACACCACGTGATTCTGCCTCCATCTCGTGACCTACTTTATGAATTGTGACTCATGGAAAGCTGTATAATCAAACATGTACACAGAGGATCATGTGCATCGTCCTGCCGGATCCGGCTGCCAGAACCCGGCGCTTCTGGCTAACTATGCCTAAAAACGTCAGCGTGAAGCGAGAGAAGCGATCATGTGCTGGGCATGGTGGAAGGCGTTGGAAGACAGAAGTGAGTGAATGAAAGCCGTAGTCTTCCAGAGGAAGTGTCACGGTAAATTTAATTACTGGGGAGTGACTCAATGTGACATCTGAAATGATGACTTACCTCCAGGCAAAAAAGAAAAAAAATTCTTCTGTGAATAGTTTCTAAAATACAATACCAATAGGCTCATGTTTGGTGTTCTTAGATATAATAAGTGACCTGTTAATCCTACCAGTCGAATAGTATAAAATGTTGGCGCTAAGAAATAAACACATATGAATATGTGGGTGACAAATCCAAAATAATGTGATCATACAATAATAATGGGAATGAGGAAAAGTCCAATGCCTGTAACGGTCCTAAAAAGGACCAATAAAAAGTCTGCCACCCAACAGTGGCTAATAAAGGATGCAATGCCCTGGACCTCTCCGATAGCGAGGGCATCAAAAGTGGTGCATCTTCAACCAAGAAGCAGGTGAAGTAAATCTACTCTATGCTGCGTACACACGATCAGAGTATCCGGCGGACATAGTCTGGCGGACAAACCGCCGTAAAGTCCGCCGGGATGTGGGGGGCTGGTATCCGGGGGCCCCCTTATTAAAGGGGGCTCCCGGATTCCGATAAGCCCCCCGCCCGCAGACCCCGACAACCAACGGCCAGGGTTTTCGGGAAGAGGCCCTTGTCCTCATCAACATGGGGACAAGGTGCTTTGGGATGGGGGGCCGCGCGGCCCCCTTTCCCCAAAGCACCCCCCATGTTGAGGGCACGCGGCCTGGTACGGCTCAGGAGGGGGGGGGGCGCTCGATCGTCCCCACCCCCTTTCCTGACCGGCCGGGTTGCGTGCTCGGATAAGGATCTGATATGGACCTGGGGGGTACCCCCATGCCGTTTTTTTGGCGTAGGGCTTCCCCTTTAAGTCCATACCAGGTGACGGGGCCAGCAACGTTTCAATCTCGCCGCCGAAGGCAGCGACATTAA
Source organism: Lithobates pipiens (assembly GCF_037356315.1). NCBI lineage: Eukaryota > Metazoa > Chordata > Amphibia > Anura > Ranidae > Lithobates > Lithobates pipiens. The sequence goes on along the minus strand of NW_027507764.1, from coordinate 559,071,812 downwards.
CTTCCTTCGCTAGTCCCGGCTACCTGGAGCCGCGCTCAAAATGAACGGACTTTTCTCCGTGCGGGAAAAGTCCGTTAATTTCAAAAGTACGGCGGACTAGCACACACACAACCGTATTGACAAATTTTGAGTCAAAACTACTTTCTAAGTCCGCCGGACTTTTGGGTAAAAAAAAGTCCGCCGGAGCCCACACACGGGCGGATTGTCCGGCAGACTCGATTTTCCGCCGGATAGTTTGATCGTGTGTAAGCGGCATTACCAGAACAGGTGGATTCGAATGTCAGCGACAACGAGTCATAAAGGCAAGGACATCGGCAGATCAACGAGACTCCAGGGGACCTCCAAACACAACTCCAAGGAATGTTATGAACAACTGCCATACTGGACCTCAAATGTTGGAAACACCAAGACTGGAACTTAGGTACCTAAGCACCTGCCAAAGCACAGATGGCAGTTCCCTGCCAAAGCAGAGATTGCAGGTGTTGGGCCAACAACCCTTTGCAAATCTATAATCCCCCTTGTGTTGTTGGGCAAGGCAGCCTATACGGTAGACTCACCGACCACTTTATTAAATACAACTGTCCAATTGCTTGCTAACACAAATTGCTAATCAGCCAATCACAAGGCAGCAGCTCGATGCATTTAGGCACCTAGACATGGTGAAGATGAGCTTGAGCAGCAGAATGGGTGACAATAGGATATCCGGCACCCCATCCCTATTGAATATTACAGCAACAGGATGATTGGGATTATAGCGGTGCCCACAATTAGAAAAGATACATTTTCTAAAATAGAAAGTTTTATTCATATAACATGAAAACAAAATTTTGGGTTCAAATAAAAAAAAAAAATCAATGTATAATACATTTCACATTAATGGTCACTGGTATCCGCATATAGAAAAGTTATCAGTGCTTGAGATCAGATCCCAACAGGTTTCGACCATCATTGGCTTCTTCAGAGGATTTCTAAGGACCACCAATTTTCCATAAAGCTCCAGAGAGACGTCAAAGGAAATCACCAAGTGGGTCCACATAAATATGGAGGGGAAGCCCTGTACGATCACAGGGGACACAAAGGGATCAGGCTATGGGAATATAATAAGTAGTGATGGCCGAACGGTTCGCCCGGCGGTCGTTTCGCGGCGAATTTCCGACTTTCGCCGTCCGCGGGTTCGAACGCCTTTTTCCGTCGTTCGCCCCGGCGGACTTACGTGTTTAATGTATACAAGAACTTTAACCTTTCGTGACACGTTTATCATGTGTTACAGGACAACCAATTGAGACATGACAGCTCATGGACACTTGGACATTCCCCCTAACCTATAAATACACCCGATCCGGTGGCCATTTTACATTCTTTCTTCTGTCACTGTAGGGAAAGGATCCTGTGTGGAGTAGGGACAGAGAAAACGCTAGCTATTTGGTACACAAAAGTTCTTTTCAGGACTGGTATAGGTGTTAGGTCAGCAGCCTGAGTTTCTTTTGTCAGTTTAGATAAAGGGACAGAGCGCTGTATGCTGCTATTTTAGGGACAGCTCAGCCAGATTAGTCTTTCTTCATCATCATCATCATCATCATCATTAGCTGTTACTATCAGGTCCACAAAAGAGCTGTTCCAGCTAATCGTTCCAGCCTACTCTTTTTTGCCAATTTGTATAGGGACAGGCAGGAAGCAGTGTTGTCAGGCAGTGAGGATAATTTTAAAGACTTGCTGTTACTATTAGTTCCACAAAGGTTCTTTTCAGGACTGGTATCAGTGGTACGGTAATAGGCTTGTACACGTATAATATTCTTTCTTCCAAATATAGAAAGAATATTATACTTGACTGCTGCCCTTCTGCTGCAGTCTGCTAATCATTCACAACTCACTTGTTCCACAAAAGTTCTTATAAGGACTGGTAACTTGGTCTGTCTAGGGTGCTACGGTACATAGGCTTGGGTGCGGTACAGTCTGCTGTTCTGTAAGGACCGCTATCGGTCCACAATAGATAGGGTTGCCGTGCACTACTGCTGACCGCTGCCCTATACTGCAGCAGTCCTTCAGCGGTATAGGGACTGACGCACAGTCTGCTAAACACTAATACACAACCTGCTTGGTCCACAAAAGTTCTTATAAGGACTGGTAACTTGGTATAGGGTGCTACGGTACATAGGCCTGAGTGCGTTACAGTCTGCTGTTCTGTAAGGACCGCTATCGGTCCACAATACATAGGGTTGCCGTGCACTACTGCTGACCGCTGCCCTATACTGCAGCAGTCCTTCATTGGTATAGGGACTGACGTACAGTCTGCTAATCACTAACACACAACCTGCTTGGTCCACAAAAGTTCTTATAAGGACTGGTAACTTGGTATAGGGTGCTACGGTACATAGGCCTGAGTGCGTTACAGTCTGCTGTTCTGTAAGGACCGCTATCGGTCCACAATACATAGGGTTGCCGTGCACTACTGCTGACCGCTGCCCTATACTGCAGCAGTCCTTCAGCGGTATAGGGACTGACGCACAGTCTGCTAAACACTAACACACAACCTGCTTGGTCCACAAAAGTTCTTATAAGGACTGGTAACTTGGTATAGGGTGCTACGGTACATAGGCCTGAGTGCGTTACAGTCTGCTGTTCTGTAAGGACCGCTATCGGTCCACAATACATAGGGTTGCCGTGCACTACTGCTGACCGCTGCCCTATACTGCAGCAGTCCTTCATTGGTATAGGGACTGACGTACAGTCTGCTAATCACTAACACACAACCTGCTTGGTCCACAAAAGTTCTTATAAGGACTGGTAACTTGGTATAGGGTGCTACGGTACATAGGCCTGAGTGCGTTACAGTCTGCTGTTCTGTAAGGACCGCTATCGGTCCACAATACATAGGGTTGCCGTGCACTACTGCTGACCGCTGCCCTATACTGCAGCAGTCCTTCATTGGTATAGGGACTGACGTACAGTCTGCTAATCACTAACACACAACCTGCTTGGTCCACAAAAGTTCTTATAAGGACTGGTAACTTGGTATAGGGTGCTACGGTACATAGGCCTGAGTGCGTTACAGTCTGCTGTTCTGTAAGGACCGCTATCGGTCCACAATACATAGGGTTGCCGTGCACTACTGCTGACCGCTGCCCTATACTGCAGCAGTCCTTCAGCGGTATAGGGACTGACGCACAGTCTGCTAAACACTAACACACAACCTGCTTGGTCCACAAAAGTTCTTATAAGGACTGGTAACTTGGTATAGGGTGCTACGGTACATAGGCCTGAGTGCGTTACAGTCTGCTGTTCTGTAAGGACCGCTATCGGTCCACAATACATAGGGTTGCCGTGCACTACTGCTGACCGCTGCCCTATACTGCAGCAGTCCTTCATTGGTATAGGGACTGACGTACAGTCTGCTAATCACTAACACACAACCTGCTTGGTCCACAAAAGTTCTTATAAGGACTGGTAACTTGGTATAGGGTGCTACGGTACATAGGCCTGAGTGCGTTACAGTCTGCTGTTCTGTAAGGACCGCTATCGGTCCACAATACATAGGGTTGCCGTGCACTACTGCTGACCGCTGCCCTATACTGCAGCAGTCCTTCATTGGTATAGGGACTGACGTACAGTCTGCTAATCACTAACACACAACCTGCTTGGTCCACAAAAGTTCTTATAAGGACTGGTAACTTGGTATAGGGTGCTACGGTACATAGGCCTGAGTGCGTTACAGTCTGCTGTTCTGTAAGGACCGCTATCGGTCCACAATACATAGGGTTGCCGTGCACTACTGCTGACCGCTGCCCTATACTGCAGCAGTCCTTCAGCGGTATAGGGACTGACGCACAGTCTGCTAAACACTAACACACAACCTGCTTGGTCCACAAAAGTTCTTATAAGGACTGGTAACTTGGTATAGGGTGCTACGGTACATAGGCCTGAGTGCGTTACAGTCTGCTGTTCTGTAAGGACCGCTATCGGTCCACAATACATAGGGTTGCCGTGCACTACTGCTGACCGCTGCCCTATACTGCAGCAGTCCTTCATTGGTATAGGGACTGACGTACAGTCTGCTAATCACTAACACACAACCTGCTTGGTCCACAAAAGTTCTTATAAGGACTGGTAACTTGGTATAGGGTGCTACGGTACATAGGCCTGAGTGCGTTACAGTCTGCTGTTCTGTAAGGACCGCTATCGGTCCACAATACATAGGGTTGCCGTGCACTACTGCTGACCGCTGCCCTATACTGCAGCAGTCCTTCAGCGGTATAGGGACTGACGCACAGTCTGCTAAACACTAACACACAACCTGCTTGGTCCACAAAAGTTCTTATAAGGACTGGTAACTTGGTATAGGGTGCTACGGTACATAGGCCTGAGTGCGTTACAGTCTGCTGTTCTGTAAGGACCGCTATCGGTCCACAATACATAGGGTTGCCGTGCACTACTGCTGACCGCTGCCCTATACTGCAGCAGTCCTTCATTGGTATAGGGACTGACGTACAGTCTGCTAATCACTAACACACAACCTGCTTGGTCCACAAAAGTTCTTATAAGGACTGGTAACTTGGTATAGGGTGCTACGGTACATAGGCCTGAGTGCGTTACAGTCTGCTGTTCTGTAAGGACCGCTATCGGTCCACAATACATAGGGTTGCCGTGCACTACTGCTGACCGCTGCCCTATACTGCAGCAGTCCTTCATTGGTATAGGGACTGACGTACAGTCTGCTAATCACTAACACACAACCTGCTTGGTCCACAAAAGTTCTTATAAGGACTGGTAACTTGGTATAGGGTGCTACGGTACATAGGCCTGAGTGCGTTACAGTCTGCTGTTCTGTAAGGACCGCTATCGGTCCACAATACATAGGGTTGCCGTGCACTACTGCTGACCGCTGCCCTATACTGCAGCAGTCCTTCAGCGGTATAGGGACTGACGCACAGTCTGCTAAACACTAACACACAACCTGCTTGGTCCACAAAAGTTCTTATAAGGACTGGTAACTTGGTATAGGGTGCTACGGTACATAGGCCTGAGTGCGTTACAGTCTGCTGTTCTGTAAGGACCGCTATCGGTCCACAATACATAGGGTTGCCGTGCACTACTGCTGACCGCTGCCCTATACTGCAGCAGTCCTTCATTGGTATAGGGACTGACGTACAGTCTGCTAATCACTAACACACAACCTGCTTGGTCCACAAAAGTTCTTATAAGGACTGGTAACTTGGTATAGGGTGCTACGGTACATAGGCCTGAGTGCGTTACAGTCTGCTGTTCTGTAAGGACCGCTATCGGTCCACAATACATAGGGTTGCCGTGCACTACTGCTGACCGCTGCCCTATACTGCAGCAGTCCTTCATTGGTATAGGGACTGACGTACAGTCTGCTAATCACTAACACACAACCTGCTTGGTCCACAAAAGTTCTTATAAGGACTGGTAACTTGGTATAGGGTGCTACGGTACATAGGCCTGAGTGCGTTACAGTCTGCTGTTCTGTAAGGACCGCTATCGGTCCACAATACATAGGGTTGCCGTGCACTACTGCTGACCGCTGCCCTATACTGCAGCAGTCCTTCAGCGGTATAGGGACTGACGCACAGTCTGCTAAACACTAACACACAACCTGCTTGGTCCACAAAAGTTCTTATAAGGACTGGTAACTTGGTATAGGGTGCTACGGTACATAGGCCTGAGTGCGTTACAGTCTGCTGTTCTGTAAGGACCGCTATCGGTCCACAATACATAGGGTTGCCGTGCACTACTGCTGACCGCTGCCCTATACTGCAGCAGTCCTTCATTGGTATAGGGACTGACGTACAGTCTGCTAATCACTAACACACAACCTGCTTGGTCCACAAAAGTTCTTATAAGGACTGGTAACTTGGTATAGGGTGCTACGGTACATAGGCCTGAGTGCGTTACAGTCTGCTGTTCTGTAAGGACCGCTATCGGTCCACAATACATAGGGTTGCCGTGCACTACTGCTGACCGCTGCCCTATACTGCAGCAGTCCTTCAGCGGTATAGGGACTGACGCACAGTCTGCTAAACACTAACACACAACCTGCTTGGTCCACAAAAGTTCTTATAAGGACTGGTAACTTGGTATAGGGTGCTACGGTACATAGGCCTGAGTGCGTTACAGTCTGCTGTTCTGTAAGGACCGCTATCGGTCCACAATACATAGGGTTGCCGTGCACTACTGCTGACCGCTGCCCTATACTGCAGCAGTCCTTCAGCGGTATAGGGACTGACGCACAGTCTGCTAAACACTAACACACAACCTGCTTGGTCCACAAAAGTTCTTATAAGGACTGGTAACTTGGTATAGGGTGCTACGGTACATAGGCCTGAGTGCGTTACAGTCTGCTGTTCTGTAAGGACCGCTATCGGTCCACAATACATAGGGTTGCCGTGCACTACTGCTGACCGCTGCCCTATACTGCAGCAGTCCTTCATTGGTATAGGGACTGACGTACAGTCTGCTAATCACTAACACACAACCTGCTTGGTCCACAAAAGTTCTTATAAGGACTGGTAACTTGGTATAGGGTGCTACGGTACATAGGCCTGAGTGCGTTACAGTCTGCTGTTCTGTAAGGACCGCTATCGGTCCACAATACATAGGGTTGCCGTGCACTACTGCTGACCGCTGCCCTATACTGCAGCAGTCCTTCAGCGGTATAGGGACTGACGCACAGTCTGCTAAACACTAACACACAACCTGCTTGGTCCACAAAAGTTCTTATAAGGACTGGTAACTTGGTATAGGGTGCTACGGTACATAGGCCTGAGTGCAGTACAGTCTGCTGTTCTGTAAGGACCGCTATCGGTCCACAATACATAGGGTTGCCGTGCACTACTGCTGACCGCTGCCCTATACTGCAGCAGTCCTTCATTGGTATAGGGACTGACGTACAGTCTGCTAATCACTAACACACAACCTGCTTGGTCCACAAAAGTTCTTATAAGGACTGGTAACTTGGTATAGGGTGCTACGGTACATAGGCCTGAGTGCGTTACAGTCTGCTGTTCTGTAAGGACCGCTATCGGTCCACAATACATAGGGTTGCCGTGCACTACTGCTGACCGCTGCCCTATACTGCAGCAGTCCTTCAGCGGTATAGGGACTGACGCACAGTCTGCTAAACACTAACACACAACCTGCTTGGTCCACAAAAGTTCTTATAAGGACTGGTAACTTGGTATAGGGTGCTACGGTACATAGGCCTGAGTGCAGTACAGTCTGCTGTTCTGTAAGGACCGCTATCGGTCCACAATACATAGGGTTGCCGTGCACTACTGCTGACCGCTGCCCTATACTGCAGCAGTCCTTCATTGGTATAGGGACTGACGTACAGTCTGCTAATCACTAACACACAACCTGCTTGGTCCACAAAAGTTCTTATAAGGACTGGTAACTTGGTATAGGGTGCTACGGTACATAGGCCTGAGTGCGTTACAGTCTGCTGTTCTGTAAGGACCGCTATCGGTCCACAATACATAGGGTTGCCGTGCACTACTGCTGACCGCTGCCCTATACTGCAGCAGTCCTTCATTGGTATAGGGACTGACGTACAGTCTGCTAATCACTAACACACAACCTGCTTGGTCCACAAAAGTTCTTATAAGGACTGGTAACTTGGTATAGGGTGCTACGGTACATAGGCCTGAGTGCGTTACAGTCTGCTGTTCTGTAAGGACCGCTATCGGTCCACAATACATAGGGTTGCCGTGCACTACTGCTGACCGCTGCCCTATACTGCAGCAGTCCTTCAGCGGTATAGGGACTGACGCACAGTCTGCTAAACACTAACACACAACCTGCTTGGTCCACAAAAGTTCTTATAAGGACTGGTAACTTGGTATAGGGTGCTACGGTACATAGGCCTGAGTGCGTTACAGTCTGCTGTTCTGTAAGGACCGCTATCGGTCCACAATACATAGGGTTGCCGTGCACTACTGCTGACCGCTGCCCTATACTGCAGCAGTCCTTCATTGGTATAGGGACTGACGTACAGTCTGCTAATCACTAACACACAACCTGCTTGGTCCACAAAAGTTCTTATAAGGACTGGTAACTTGGTATAGGGTGCTACGGTACATAGGCCTGAGTGCGTTACAGTCTGCTGTTCTGTAAGGACCGCTATCGGTCCACAATACATAGGGTTGCCGTGCACTACTGCTGACCGCTGCCCTATACTGCAGCAGTCCTTCATTGGTATAGGGACTGACGTACAGTCTGCTAATCACTAACACACAACCTGCTTGGTCCACAAAAGTTCTTATAAGGACTGGTAACTTGGTATAGGGTGCTACGGTACATAGGCCTGAGTGCGTTACAGTCTGCTGTTCTGTAAGGACCGCTATCGGTCCACAATACATAGGGTTGCCGTGCACTACTGCTGACCGCTGCCCTATACTGCAGCAGTCCTTCAGCGGTATAGGGACTGACGCACAGTCTGCTAAACACTAACACACAACCTGCTTGGTCCACAAAAGTTCTTATAAGGACTGGTAACTTGGTATAGGGTGCTACGGTACATAGGCCTGAGTGCGTTACAGTCTGCTGTTCTGTAAGGACCGCTATCGGTCCACAATACATAGGGTTGCCGTGCACTACTGCTGACCGCTGCCCTATACTGCAGCAGTCCTTCAGCGGTATAGGGACTGACGCACAGTCTGCTAAACACTAACACACAACCTGCTTGGTCCACAAAAGTTCTTATAAGGACTGGTAACTTGGTATAGGGTGCTACGGTACATAGGCCTGAGTGCGTTACAGTCTGCTGTTCTGTAAGGACCGCTATCGGTCCACAATACATAGGGTTGCCGTGCACTACTGCTGACCGCTGCCCTATACTGCAGCAGTCCTTCATTGGTATAGGGACTGACGTACAGTCTGCTAATCACTAACACACAACCTGCTTGGTCCACAAAAGTTCTTATAAGGACTGGTAACTTGGTATAGGGTGCTACGGTACATAGGCCTGAGTGCGTTACAGTCTGCTGTTCTGTAAGGACCGCTATCGGTCCACAATACATAGGGTTGCCGTGCACTACTGCTGACCGCTGCCCTATACTGCAGCAGTCCTTCAGCGGTATAGGGACTGACGCACAGTCTGCTAAACACTAACACACAACCTGCTTGGTCCACAAAAGTTCTTATAAGGACTGGTAACTTGGTATAGGGTGCTACGGTACATAGGCCTGAGTGCGTTACAGTCTGCTGTTCTGTAAGGACCGCTATCGGTCCACAATACATAGGGTTGCCGTGCACTACTGCTGACCGCTGCCCTATACTGCAGCAGTCCTTCAGCGGTATAGGGACTGACGCACAGTCTGCTAAACACTAACACACAACCTGCTTGGTCCACAAAAGTTCTTATAAGGACTGGTAACTTGGTATAGGGTGCTACGGTACATAGGCCTGAGTGCGTTACAGTCTGCTGTTCTGTAAGGACCGCTATCGGTCCACAATACATAGGGTTGCCGTGCACTACTGCTGACCGCTGCCCTATACTGCAGCAGTCCTTCATTGGTATAGGGACTGACGTACAGTCTGCTAATCACTAACACACAACCTGCTTGGTCCACAAAAGTTCTTATAAGGACTGGTAACTTGGTATAGGGTGCTACGGTACATAGGCCTGAGTGCGTTACAGTCTGCTGTTCTGTAAGGACCGCTATCGGTCCACAATACATAGGGTTGCCGTGCACTACTGCTGACCGCTGCCCTATACTGCAGCAGTCCTTCAGCGGTATAGGGACTGACGCACAGTCTGCTAAACACTAACACACAACCTGCTTGGTCCACAAAAGTTCTTATAAGGACTGGTAACTTGGTATAGGGTGCTACGGTACATAGGCCTGAGTGCAGTACAGTCTGCTGTTCTGTAAGGACCGCTATCGGTCCACAATACATAGGGTTGCCGTGCACTACTGCTGACCGCTGCCCTATACTGCAGCAGTCCTTCATTGGTATAGGGACTGACGTACAGTCTGCTAATCACTAACACACAACCTGCTTGGTCCACAAAAGTTCTTATAAGGACTGGTAACTTGGTATAGGGTGCTACGGTACATAGGCCTGAGTGCGTTACAGTCTGCTGTTCTGTAAGGACCGCTATCGGTCCACAATACATAGGGTTGCCGTGCACTACTGCTGACCGCTGCCCTATACTGCAGCAGTCCTTCAGCGGTATAGGGACTGACGCACAGTCTGCTAAACACTAACACACAACCTGCTTGGTCCACAAAAGTTCTTATAAGGACTGGTAACTTGGTATAGGGTGCTACGGTACATAGGCCTGAGTGCAGTACAGTCTGCTGTTCTGTAAGGACCGCTATCGGTCCACAATACATAGGGTTGCCGTGCACTACTGCTGACCGCTGCCCTATACTGCAGCAGTCCTTCATTGGTATAGGGACTGACGTACAGTCTGCTAATCACTAACACACAACCTGCTTGGTCCACAAAAGTTCTTATAAGGACTGGTAACTTGGTATAGGGTGCTACGGTACATAGGCCTGAGTGCGTTACAGTCTGCTGTTCTGTAAGGACCGCTATCGGTCCACAATACATAGGGTTGCCGTGCACTACTGCTGACCGCTGCCCTATACTGCAGCAGTCCTTCATTGGTATAGGGACTGACGTACAGTCTGCTAATCACTAACACACAACCTGCTTGGTCCACAAAAGTTCTTATAAGGACTGGTAACTTGGTATAGGGTGCTACGGTACATAGGCCTGAGTGCGTTACAGTCTGCTGTTCTGTAAGGACCGCTATCGGTCCACAATACATAGGGTTGCCGTGCACTACTGCTGACCGCTGCCCTATACTGCAGCAGTCCTTCAGCGGTATAGGGACTGACGCACAGTCTGCTAAACACTAACACACAACCTGCTTGGTCCACAAAAGTTCTTATAAGGACTGGTAACTTGGTATAGGGTGCTACGGTACATAGGCCTGAGTGCGTTACAGTCTGCTGTTCTGTAAGGACCGCTATCGGTCCACAATACATAGGGTTGCCGTGCACTACTGCTGACCGCTGCCCTATACTGCAGCAGTCCTTCATTGGTATAGGGACTGACGTACAGTCTGCTAATCACTAACACACAACCTGCTTGGTCCACAAAAGTTTTTATAAGGACTGGTAACTTGGTATAGGGTGCTACGGTACATAGGCCTGAGTGCAGTACAGTCTGCTGTTCTGTAAGGACCGCTATCGGTCCACAATACATAGGGTTGACGTGCACTACTGCTGACCGCTGCCCTATACTGCAGCAGTCCTTCAGCGGTATAGGGACTAAGAGTTTTGTCACAGGGTGATTTAAAAAATGACAGGCAGAGGAAGAGGCAGGCCCTTCCGCAGGGGTGGTAGGGGTAGGGCAGGAGCAACAGCCTTGAGCCAAAGTGGGAAGTTGCAGAAGGTGCGTTCAATTACTTTAAAGGACGCACCAGACTTGGTTGAGTGGCTCACTCAGCCTTATTCTTCTGCACCCTCCTCATCCTCTCGATCTGCACCCTCTTCTTCACTCTCTGCTATGTGCACCCCCAAAGACACTACCACCAACAACACGACCACCACCACCACCACCACATACCTTCCGCTTGAGTCACTGGAATTATTTTCCGATCCATATCAAGAGGACATTTCTGATGCGCAGCCACTCTTGGTATTGGATCAGGAAGAGGAGGCAGCAACAAGCGCTACTCAGCAGTCTGACGCCAGTACCCAGATCAGCCCAAGGAGGAGGTTGGTCCCCGGTGTTGCTGCCTACTCTACTTATAGCGGTGGGGAAGGTGACGTTGATGATGACGTGTCTAGTGATGTCACGTGGGTGCCCACAAGAGAGGAAGAGGAGGGGAGTTCAGAGGGAGATATGGACCAGCAGATAGGGAGGAGAAGCAGCAATGACTTACATTGCACAGCAGGGACAAAGCAGACTGCAAATGTATCAGGAGCGAGTCATCGACCATGTACGGTCACATCTGGCGCTCCCAGGACACCGGCACATGGCTCCGCAGTGTGGGCTTTTTTTAACGTGTCCGCTGCTGACAATAGCGTTGCCATCTGCAATCTTTGCAGTCAACGCGTTAGTCGCGGTAAGCCCAATACTCACCTAGGGACGACCGCCTTAAGAAGGCACATGAGCAGCCATCACCGAGCCCAGTGGGAGCAACGGAACACACAAAGCCACACTGCAGGCTCTCACCGTCCAGCCTCGTCTTCTACTTCTCCTTCTCCTCTCTCCTCACAATTGTCCTCCACTCCACCTTCCATCACGCCAAGCTCACATTTTTCTGCAAAAAGGCAGGCTTCCGTGGGCCTAATGTTTGAGCGTAAAAAAATGATGACGCCGGATAACCCTCTTGCCCAACGGTTGGCGGCTGGCTTGTCAGAACTCATAGCCCGCCAACTACTGCCATATAAACTGGTGGACTCGGAGGCCTTTCGCAAATTTGTGGCCATTGGAACACCACAATGGAAGGTCCCAGGAAGGAAGTATTTCTCAGAGAAGGGCATCCCAGAGCTATATGGCCATGTTCAGCGGCAAGTGAATGTATCTCTGGCACACAGTGTCGGTGCCAAGATACATCTGACCACAGACACGTGGTCTAGCAAACACGGGCAGGGAAGGTATATCAGTTTTACTGCCCACTGGGTGAACCTTCTGACGGCCGTCAAGCATGTAACCCGTGGCACCCGTGTAGATTTGGTTTTACCGCCACGGATTGCATGCAGGCCTGACTCTTCTTCTCCTCCTCCTACTCCATCCTCCTCCCTCTCCTCCTCAGCTGCCTCCTCCTTTTCCGCTGCTAGCGTCTCTTCCACTGCACCGCCCAAGCTCCCCAGAACCTATTCCACATGCCAGGTGAGACGTTGCCATGCCGTGCTGCGTCTGTTGTGCCTGGAAGCAAAGAGCCACACTGGCCCGGCACTCCTTTCAGCTTTGCGTTCACAGGCAGATGAGTGGCTAACACCGCTCAATTTGACAGTTGGTAAAGTGGTGTGTGACAACGGTGCCAATCTGCTTAGCGCATTGAAACAGGGCAAAATCACGCACGTGCCGTGCATGGCACACGTCTTAAACTTGGTCGTGCAGCGATTCCTTGTCAAATACCCTGGGGTCCAGGACATCTTGCGGCAGGCAAGGAAAATCTCGGCCCATTTCAGAAGATCTTACACGGCCATGGCTCGCCTTGCTGACATTCAGCGGCGACACCATCTGCCGGTCAGACGTCTTATTTGCGATTGCCCGACGCGATGGAACTCAACCTTCTATATGCTTGATAGGCTGCTCCAGCAGAAACGTGCAGTTAACGTCTACCTGTATGAACTCTGCGAAAGAAACGGTTCTGGGGAGCTGGGTTTTTTTTCACCGCGCCAGTGGCTGCTCATGCGCGACACATGCAGACTTCTGCGGCCATTTGAGGAGATCACCAAACTGGTCAGTCGCAGCCATGGCGCCATCAGTGACATGGTACCTTATGCCTTCTTTCTGGAGCGTGCATTGCGTCGTGTCATTGATCAGGCTGTGGAGGAGCAGGAGCGGGAAGATGAGGAAGTCGCAATGCTGGATGAATTCCCAGGGGGGGCTACTCTATCTGAGACAAGTCAACAACAGGAGTCTGATGAGGAGTCAGAGGAGGATGGTGCCGGGGCGGATGAGCAGGAGCAAGAAGAGCATGCTTTAAACCTTTCTGGGATCCCTGTTGTGCGAGGATGGGGAGAGGAGAATGAAGAGGACGACATTATCCTGGATGATGAGCAGGAGCCAGGCCACCACACCGCTTCCACTTTAGTGCAAATGGGGGCCTTCATGCTCCAGTGTTTTAATAGGGACCCCCGTATAAAAAGCATGAGGGTCAAGGACCAGTACTGGGTGGCAACGTACTTAGACCCCCGGTACAAACACAAAATGGCGGAAATGTTACCGCCGTCGCAGAGGGCTGTCAGAATGCAGCACTTCCAGGCCTTGCTTCGAGAAATGCTGCATTCTGCTTTTGCGTGCGCTGGCAGAGGAGCAATTCCCACTCCCAGAGAAGGATTTGCGGGTACCAATCCAACAGCGCCTGCAAGAAGAGGCCGGTTTGAAGATGTGTTGGTGACTTCGGATATGAGGTCATTCTTTCAGCCGACCCATCGACAGGTGTCATCCGGATCCAGCATCAGGGAACGCCTAGACCGTCAGGTGTCCGACTACATTGGGTTAACGGCCGATGTGGACGCTCTGAGGAGTGATGAACCCCTAGACTACTGGGTGGGCAGGCTTGACCTCTGGCCAGAGCTTGCCCAATTTGCAATCGAACTGTTGGCTTGCCCCTCATCCAGTGTCCTGTCCGAAAGGACGTTCAGCGCAGCAGGGGGGATTGTGACCGATAAGCGTACTCGCCTAGCTCACCACAGTGTTAACTACCTCACATTTCTAAAAATGAATGAGGCATGGATCTCGGAGGAATTCAACACATGTGATCAGTAGACCATGTATATGTCTATAAACAATTTTTGGAATCAAGCACACAGACCTTCTTAATTCATTTGGCTCACTTCCCTGACCCAAAAAAGCACACCGTACTATATGCCCCTACCCTCCTCTTTGAAGAGGTTGAGCGGTGTCATATTTCTACTGGGGCTGCTTATTATGAGGGGTTCCCACCATCCCTGTGCTGTGCTGACTTCCTCCTGGGTGTTCTTATTATGAGGGGCTCCCACCATCCCTGTGCTGTGCTGACTTCCTCCTGGGGGTTCTTATTATGAGGGGATCACACCATCCCTGTGCTGTGCTGACTTCCTCCTGGGGGTTCTTATTATGAGGGGATCACACCATCCCTGTGCTGTGCTGACTTCCTCCTGGGGCTGCTTACGGTGCTGCTGTCAGCGCTGTATGTCACGGAGCTGCTGTCAGCGCTGTATGTCACGGAGCTGCTGTCAGCGCTGTATGTCACGGAGCTGCTGTCAGCGCTGTATGTCACGGAGCTGCTGTCAGCGCTGTATGTCACGGAGCTGCTGTCAGCGCTGTATGTCACGGAGCTGCTGTCAGCGCTGTATGTCACGGAGCTGCTGTCAGCGCTGTATGTCACGGAGCTGCTGTCAGCGCTGTATGTCACGGAGCTGCTGTCAGCGCTGTATGTCACGGTGCTGCTGTCAGCGCTGTATGTCACGGAGCTGCTGTCAGCGCTGTATGTCACGGAGCTGCTGTCAGTGCTGTATGTCACGGAGCTGCTGTCAGCGCTGTATGTCACGGAGCTGCTGTCAGCGCTGTATGTCACGGAGCTGCTGTCAGCGCTGTATGTCACGGTGCTGCTGTCAGCGCTGTATGTCACGGAGCTGCTGTCAGCGCTGTATGTCACGGAGCTGCTGTCAGTGCTGTATGTCACGGAGCTGCTGTCAGCGCTGTATGTCACGGAGCTGCTGTCAGCGCTGTATGTCACGGAGCTGCTGTCAGCGCTGTATGTCACGGTGCTGCTGTCAGCGCTGTATGTCACGGAGCTGCTGTCAGCGCTGTATGTCACGGAGCTGCTGTCAGCGCTGTATGTCACGGTGCTGCTGTCAGCGCTGTATGTCACGGAGCTGCTGTCAGCGCTGTATGTCACGGTGCTGATGTCAGTGCTCTGTATTACGGTGCTGCTGTCAGTGCTCTGTATCTCCTGCACCCTCTTGTTTGCCTACCCTGGTCCCTGACCTTCCCTCTCCTCCATTGCCTTCATTAGCTCCATAGTCCTGAATTGTCAGAACAATTTCCCAAATAAAAAAAAAATGCTTGTAGTTATCGATCCCAAATTCACCTCATACATGTATTATGCTATTGTCCAGGTGGTGGGACTACGTGCTACCCCCTAATAATTACCACGTGGCCGCAAATTCGACCTAAAGGTTTGCGAAATTCGCCTCCCATTGAAGTCAATGGAGCCCGCGGCGAACGGTCGTTTTCGCGAACGTTTGTGCCCGTTCGCGTTTCGCGTTCGCGAAACGTCCCGTCGGAAGTTCGTCCATCACTAATAATAAGCAAAATGATCAACTCTGATATGGACACAGTAGTGCAGGGGCACCAGCAGCTAGCTGCAGTCACAAACAAATGATGCTATCATATGCTGACCACTTTCACCAAAGCAAAGGATCACAGCAGTCGCCCCTGCCTTCCAGCGGTGGTGAAGACGACTTGCTGAAGTTCAAACCGAGCATCAGAATGGGGAAGAAAGAGGATTTAAGTGACTTTGAACGCGGCATGGTTGTTGGTGCCAGACGGGCTGGTCTGAGTATTTCAAAAACTGTTGATCTACTGGGATTTTCCCACACAACCATCTCTCGGGTTTACAGAGAATGGTCCGAAAAAGAGAAAATATCCAGTGAGCGGCAGTTGTGTGCTGGAAAATTCAGATGTCAGAGGAGAATGGGCAGGCTGAGATGATAGAAAGGCAACAGTAACTCAAATAAGCACCTGTTACAACCAAGGTATGCAGAATACCATCTCTGAATGCACAGCACATCGAACCTTGAAGCAGATGGGCTACAGCAACAGAAGACCACACTGGGTGCCACTCCTGTCAGCTAAGAACAGGAAACTGAGGCTACAATTCCCACAGGATCATCAAGATTGGACAGCAGAAGACTGGAAAAACGTTGCCTGGTCTGATAAGTCTCGATTTCAGCTGCAACATTCAGATGGTCGGGTCAGAATTTGGTGTAAACAACATGAAAGCATGGATCCATCCTGCCTTGTATCACCGGTTCAGGCTGGTGGTGGTGTAATGGTGTGGGGGGGATATTTTCTTGACACACTCTGGGCCCCTTAGTACCAATTGAGTATCGTTTAATCACCACGGCCTACTTGAGTATTGTTGCTGACCATGTCCATCCCTTTATGACTACAGTGTCCCCATCTTCTGATGGCTCCTTCCAGCAGGATAATGCACCATGTCACAAAGCTCCAATCATCTCACCACTGGACAATGAGGTCCCTGTACTCCAATGGTCTCCACACTCACCAGATCTCATCCAATAGAGCACCTTTGGGATGTGGTGGAACGGGAGGTTCACATCATGGATGTACAGCTGACAAATCTGCAGCAACCGTGTGATGCTATCATGTCACTATGGACCAAAATCTCTGAGGAACATTTCCAACACCTTGTTGAATCTATGCCACAAATTATTAAGGCCGTTCTGAAGGCAAAAGTGGGTCCAACCCGGTAATAGAAAGGTGTGCCGGTGGCCAATGAGTATTTCTGGTACCGCAAGGAAACTGGAGCGCACCCCAGTGATTGATGGCTTTAGGAGACGCACCCTTTTCAGTCTGACCTCATTGTTGATAATTGGTGTGGTTTGTGTGTGGAATGAATGGACGGTCTGTCCGGAGCCCAGGCCTCATTCATAGCAACCTGGGAGCTGCAGACAAAATGGCCGCCCTTCAGCTCTGCGATGGAGACAGCGGGCCATAAAACTTCACGCCACTTCCTTATTACTTTACAGAATTGTCAGTGTGGAGGTTGTGACCCCTTTGCTATCAATATAAATATAGAGTGTCACATGCGGTGGTGTACATATACGGGCACAGAATGCTTTCTGTTGACTGGAAACAATGAGGCCTGCTGTCTGTGGGACACACACTCTCCTTTGTCATCGCCGGCCAGACGCTCCTTCATAACCTTGCAGCTTCCATCGGCCTATGTCACCCGGCCCTGAGCTGGAAGACCATAAATATTTATCTGGGAGGAAATCCTTGGCTATCACCTCAGGTCGCCGAGGCCTATGATGAAAACGTCGAGCCGATGTGCTGATAGGCTGTCAGGCTGGATAGTCTTCTGTGTGTTCGATCGGCTGGTCTGGAAACACGCACTCACTTCGCTCGTCCTCAGCCAGACAGTTTTTAGGCTTTCTAGGAATTCTACTGAAAACCAAAGCCAAGTGGATTCTGATTCACTTTCATCTGCCAAAAGGAACGTGTCAGCGCTCTTAAAAACGTGGCTGTGTTACTGCATGTCACTTCTGGATCTGCGACAAAGGCTGGGGTCACATCTGTGCGTGTCGGGAACGCACGCAAAAAAAAAAAAAAAAAATCACGTCTACACACAGGGGTACTATTAGTTGTTAATGGGACCCCGACATCTGAAAAGGTGGATGTTTTCACACACGCCAAAATGCATGGCAGCAAAGCACCCCATGGGGCACATGTAGGGCATCCCATAGAAATGAAAGAGTTGCTCTACATGCAACGCATGGGAACGTGCTGAAAACGCACACACACGCAGGGTGAACCAAAAGTAAAGGGGAAATTATTTATTTTTCAATTTGGATGAAGGGGTGAGGGGAAGATAATCAATATCAGGGTTTTTTTTCTTTCTGTGCCCCTGTAGAGTCGCTCTCTAAGGCCGGCTGTAGACTGATCTCATATTTATCTGATATCTATATATCCATCCATCTATCTCGTATCAATATATCCGTGGCATCTATCTGATTTCTATCTATATATATATATATATCTATATCTATCTCTATATCTATCTCTATCTCTATCTCTATCTCTATCTCTATCTATCTATCTCTATCTATCTATCTCTATTTATCTCTCTATCTCTCTCTATATATATATATATATATATATATATATATATATATATATATATATATATATATGAGATAAATCTATCTCAGATAGATATATTCCAGATAGATACGGTAGATCTATCTATCTATCTGATTTCCATCTATCATAGATAGATATGAGATGGATATGAGATAGATCTATTATCTATCCATCTATCTATGATAGATATGAGATAGATGGATAGCTACGAGATAGATCTATCTCAGATAGATAGATCTATCTCAGATAGATCTATCTATCTATCTATCTATATATCTATCTATCTGAGATAGAAATCAGATAGATAGATTGATCTCAGATAGATAGATAGATAGATAGATCTATCTATCTCAGATAGATGGATAGATCTATCTATCTTGTAGCTATCCATCTATCTCATGTCTATCATAGACAGATGAATAGATAATAGATCTATCTCATATCCATCTCATATCTATCTATGATAGATAGAAATCAGATAGATAGATCTATCTATCTATCTCATATCTGTCTGAGATATATCTGATTTCTATCTATCTGAGATAGATATATATATATATATATAGATATATCATAGACAGATATGAGATAGATAGATATATAGATATGGGATAGATAGATATGCTATAGATAGATAGATATGCGATAGATAGATAGATAGATAGATAGATAGATAGATAGATAGATAGATAGATAGATAGATGGATACAAGATAGATAGATCTATCTATCGATCTATCTGAAATAGATCTATCTGATTTCTATCTATCTATCTATCTATCTGATATCTATCTATCTATCTATCTATCTATCATAGATAGATCTATCTCAGATAGATATATAGATCTATCAATCAATCTATCTGAGATAGATCTATCTATTTTAGATAGATAGATAGATATGCGATAGATACAAGATAGATAGATCTATCTATCTATCGATCTATCTGAGATAGATCTATCTGATTTCTATCTCAGATCTATCTATCTATCTATCTATCTATCTATCTATCTATCTATCTATCTATCTATCTATCTATCTATCTATGTAAAATAGATAGATCTATCTGTGTCGTATCTATCGCATATCTATCTATCTGATTTCTATCTATCTCATATCTATCTAAAATATATCTGATTTCTATCTATCTTGTATCTATCGCATATCTATCTATCTATCTATCTATCTCATATCTGTCTATGATATATCTATATATCTATCTGAGATATATCTATCTCAGATAGATAGAAATCAGATATATCTCAGACAGATATGAGATAGATAGATAGGTCTATCTATCTATCTATCTATCGCCAGCCATAGACGGATCAAAATTCAGTTCAGCAGGAACGGGCCGAATTTTGATCTATCTATGGGTAGGCTATCTATGGGTAGGCTGGTTGTACTGAAATCGATTGATCGACTTAAGCAAAGCCAGCCTGTCAGGTTTTTCTTGTGCGATCACTGCTACTGGCTATAGCCACCAGCATTGCATTCTGATGGTGGGGGGAACCTCCTGCTGTCAGAATACAATAGCACAGTGGGAGGGATTTCTAAACACTGACTGTGTTGATGGGGGAATCGAGCAATTTTCTTTCCTTCAAATCGCTGATGAAGGAAAGAAAATTGCATAATCTATGGCTTACTTGCCACCCAAGCCAATTCTGACTTTTCTGTCATATATGTACAAATCACACTTTTTTTTCTAGAAAATTACTCAGAACCCCCAAACATTTTATATTTGTTAAGCAGAGGCCCTAGAGAATAAAATGAAGAGTGTTGCAATTTTTTATGTCACACGATATTTGCACAGCTGTTTTTCAAACACGGATTTTACCCAATAATACCCAATTTGTTTTGTTAACATATAAAAGATGATGCTACACCGAGTAAACACGCCTGTGGAATGGCACCAAAAAACCTCCATAGACAACACTTTAGAAGCCTTTACAGATTAACAGTTTAGAGTTACACAGGAGGTCTGAAGGCAGGTACAGGCACCATCCTGGTATAACCACCTAAACACCAGACCAGGAAATCTTCCAATAGGGGACACTTGTTTCTGCGCCAACTTCTCGTCTTATGGTGGCCATAAACGGTGCAATAAAACTGAATGATCAAATCAGATACTGACTGGGGAAGATAAAAATGGCATGGCCAATAGATGAGGAACGGAAAGTAGTGTTTTTTCGATAGACCCAAGTCAAGTGGTTGTGGCGAAGTGAGTGAAAATTAGTGAAATTGTCCAAATTGGGCTCGATGAGTCATTTTCCCTCCCCGATGTCATGTGACTCATTAGTGTTACAAGGTCTCAGGTGTGAATGGGGAGCAGGTGTGTTAAATTTGGTGTTATCGCTCTCACTCTCTCATACTGGTCACTGGAAGTTCAACATGGCACCTCATGGCAAAGAACTCTCTGAGGATGTGAAAAAAAAAGTTGCTCTACATGAAGATGGCCTAGGCTAGAAGAAGATTGCCAAGACCCTGAAACTGAGCTTCAGCACGCTGGCCAAGACCATACAGCGTTTTAACAGGACAGGTTCCACTCAGAACGGGCCTCGCCATGGTTGACCAAAGAAGATGAGTGCGCGTGCTCAGCGTCCTATCCAGAGGTTGTCTTTGGGAAATAGACGTATGAGTGCTGCCAGCCTGCAGAGTTGGAAGGGGTGCGGGTTCAGCCTGTCAGTGCTCAGACCATACGCTGGACACTGCATCAAATTGACCAGCATGGCTGTCGTCCCAGAAGGAAGCCTCTTCTAAAGGTGATTCACAAGAAATCCCACAGTTTACTGAAGACAAGCAGACTAAGGACATGGATTACTGGAACCATGTTCTGTGGTCTGATGAGACCAAGATAAACTTATTTGGTTCAGATGGTGTCAAGCGTGTGTGGCAGCAACCAGGTGAGGAGTACAAAGACAAGTGTGTCTTGCCTACAGTCAAGCATGGTGGTGGGAGTGTCGTGGTCTGGGGCTGCATAAATGCTGCCAACGCTGGGGAGTTACAGTTCATTGAGGGAACCATGAATGCCAACATATACTGTGACATACTGAAGCAGAGCGTGACCCCTTTCCTTCAGAGACTGGGCCGCAGGGCAGTATTCCAACATGATAACCACCCCAAACACTTCCAAGACGACCACTGTCTTGCTAAGGAAGCTGAGGGTAAAGGTGATGGGCTGACCAAACAAGTCTCCAGACCTAAACCCTATTGAGCATCTGTGGGGCATCCTCAAATGGAAGGTGGAGGAGTGCAAGTTCTCTAACATCCACCAGCTCTGTGATGTCGTCATGGAGGAGTGGAAGAGGACTCCAGTGGCAACCTGTGAAGCTCTGGTGAACTCCATGCCCAAGAGGGTTAAGGCAGTGCTGGAAAAATAATGGTGGCCACACAAAATATTGACACGTTGTGCCCAATTTGGACATTTTCACTTAGAGCTGTTTAGACATTAATGGTTGTGTGTTGAGTTATTTTGAGGGGACAGCAAATTTACGATGTTATACAAGCTGTACTCTCACTACTTTACATTGTAGCAAAGTGTCATTTCTTCAGTGTTGTCACATGAAAAGATAGAATAAAATATTTACATCTCACTCTTGTGAGATCTATCTATCTATCTATCTATATATATATATATATATATATACATACACATACAGATATATATATATATATATATATATATATATATATATATATATATATATATATATATATATATATATATATATATATAGATAGATAGATAGAGAGATAGATATATATAGAGATAGATAGATATATAGAGAGATATTTTAAAATAGAGCCATAAAGAGGATATCAGTGCGTTTGTATTTTATTGTTGTCATAGTAGATAAATCACAGGTCATCGCTCACAGCAAAAGAAAGCAAACTAAAATAATTTCACATTTGTCTCTAATGAGCAATAACTGTCACATAATTGCTCGGCAACAAACACAGGAAAAGAACGGGTCTCATAAAACCAAATTCTTGCATAAAAACATAAGTGTTCTCTATTGCGCACATTACACATTGTTTTATTAATAGCCCCCTTGGGCTCCACACAAAACACAACAAGGAACTTTTGAAAAAATCCCTGTTTGGAATGCCCAGGAATAGGGATGAGCAAATTGCCTGGGTTTGGATCGCAAACCTTGCATTGAACCCTATTGAAGTTTGCAGGGGGGCGCATCTTGTTCTCCAATTCTGATCATTGGTAGGGATAACAAGCAAACCATGAAAAGCCAGGAACTGCCATGATGAACATACAGTATACCAATGCCAAAATAAAAATGATAAAAAAAATAATATATGGCTGCTGTGAGCCCATCCTTTTACCAAGGGGGCTGGAATATCCATTTCTTTAAATCCTTGGTGCCCAGCGTGAGCCCTCTGGCATATACAGTGCATCCGGAAAGTATTCACAGCGCTTAACTTTTTCCACATTTTGTTATGTTACAGCCTTATTCCAAAATGGATTAAATGCATTATTTTCCCTCAAAATTCTACAAACAATACCCCATGACGGCAATGTGAAAAAACTTTGTTTAAAATCTTTGCAAATTTATAAAAAAAAAAAACGAAAAAAAAAATCCCATGTACATAAGTATTCACAGCCTTTGCTCAATACTTTGTTGAAGCTCCTTTGGCACCAATTACAGCCTCAAGTCTTGTTGAGTATGATGCTACAAGCTTGTCACACCTATTTTTGGGCAGTTTCTCCCATTCTTCTTTGCAGGACCTCTCAAGCTCAGGTTGGATGGGGAGCGTCGGTGCACAGTAATTTTCAGATCTCAATCAGGTTCAAGTCTGGGCTCTAGCTGGGCCACTCAAGGACGTTCACTACTTCTTTGTTATCTTGGCTGTGTGCTTAGAGGCATCGTCCCGTTGGAAGATGAACCTTTGCCCCAGTCTGAGGTCCAGAAAGATCTGGAGCAGGTTTTCATCAAGGATGTCTCTGTACATTGCTGCATTAATCTTTCCCTCGATCCTGACTAGTCTCCCAGTTCCTGCCACTGAAAAAGATTCCCACAGAATGATGCTGCTACCACCATGCTTCACTGTAGGGATGGTATTGGCCCAGTGATGAGCAGTGCCCAGTTTACTCCAGACATGGCGCTTGCCAATCAGGCCAAAGAGTTCAATCTTTGTTTCATCAGACCAGAGAATTTTGTTTCTCACGGTCTGAGTCCTTCAGATGCCCTTTGGCAAACTCCAGGTGGGCTGTCATGTATGCGCCTTTTACTGAGGAGTGGCTTCCATCTGCCAACTTTACCATACAGGACTGATTGGTGGAGGGCTGCAGAGATTGTTGTTCTTCTGGAAGGTTCTCCTCTCTCCACAGAGAAACACTGGAGCTCTGTCAGAGTGACCATCAAGTTCTTGGTCTCCTCCTTGACTAAGGCCCTTCTCCCCAGATTGCTCAGTTTGGCCGCTCAAGGAAGAGTCCTGGTGGTTCCAAACTTCTTCCATATATGAATGATGGAGGATCCTGCGCTCATTGGGACCTTCAATGCTGCAGAAATTTTTCCGTACCCTTCCCCAGATCTGTTCCCCGATACAATCCTGTCTCGGAGGTCTACAGACAACTCCATGGTCTTCATGGCTTGGTTTGTGCTCTGACATCCACTGTTAATTGTGGGACCTTCTATAGACAGGTGTGCGCCTTTCCAAATCACGTCCAATCAACTGAATTTACAGGTGGACGCCAATCAAGTTGTAGAAACATCTCAAGGATGATCAGTGGAAACCGGAGGTACCTGAGCTCAATTCTGAGTGTCATGGCAAAGGCTGTGAATACTTACATGTATGTCCATGTGATTTTGTTCGTTTTATATTTTCAATAATTTTGCAAAGATTTCAAACAAACTTCTTTCACATCGTCATTATTGATTGTCTGTAGAATTTAATCCATTTTGGAATAAGGCTGTAACATAACAAAAACGTGGAAAACGTGAATACTTTCCGGATGCACGGTATTGTGTGGCTCTTAACCACTTTCCGCCCAAGGTACGTCCAGGGACGTCCTTGACTTTCTGGGGGTAAATCTGAATGAGGCCACATACATCACTCAGATATCGGCATTTTCAGCCGGAGATTCCCTACGCCATAAGAACAATCATAGCCCTCCGGTGCTTCTACCGACTCACCGCTTCCATCGCTGAGTCGGTCACAGGATACGCCGGCCCCCGGATGATACCATAGAGATTTCCGGCAGACCAGATTGTCCCCAGGGTCTCTATGATCGTTCGAAGGCCGGGCGCGATGTTATGACATCACGCCCGGCCTCTGCATTCAAAAAAACGGAGCCGATTTGGCTGGGAAGCCAGGATCGTTTTTTTTAATTTTTTTTATTTTAGGCTTCCCAGCCTAGAGGTGAGATATGGGGTCTTATTGACCCCATATCTCACTGTAAATAGGTCCGATCGTGCCATATTCCTATGACAAGGGATGTTTACATTCCTTATAATAGGAATAAAAGTAATCAACATTTTTTTTTTTAAAGTGTCAAACTAAAAAAATAAAAGTAAAATTAACAATAAAAAAAAAAAAATTAAAGCGCCCCTGTCCCCGTGAGCTCGTACGCAGAAGCAAACACATACGTAAGTCCCGCCCACACATGAAAACGGTATGCAAACCACACATGTGAGGTAACGCCGTGAACGTTGGAGCGAGAGCAATAATTCTAGCCCTAGACCTCCTCTGTAATGCAAAACATGAAACCAGTAAAAAAATTTAAAGCGTCGCCTATGGGGATTTTTAAATACCAAAGTTTGGCGCCATTCCACGAGCGTGTGCAATTTTGAAGCATGACATGTTGGGTATCTATTTACTCGGCGTATCTTCATCTATCATATTATGCAAAAAAATTGGGCTAACTTTACTGTTTTTATTTTTTATTTTTTTTTAAGCATGAAACGTTTTTTTTTCTGAAAAAAATGTGTTTGAAAAATTGCTGCGCAAATATCGTGCAAAATAAAAAGTTGCAACAACCGCCATTGTATTCTCTAGGGTGTTTGCTAAAAAAACATATATCATGTTTGGGGGTTCTATGTAATTTTCTAGCAAAAAAATTATGAGTTTTACATGTAGGAGAGAAATGTCAGAATTGGCTTTGATGCTAAGTGGTTAATGTATAACTGACGGCAGAACTTTTTAATTCAGTTTTATGTAAAGTCGAGAGGAATTAGAACCCCCCTCAGGTTATGACCAAAAATAAAAGTGAAAGAAAATCTGAAATTTTGAAGCAGTCACCATGCCAGGAACATAAATGGGTTTTAAATTGGGACATTGTTTACTCCCACTGTTGTCAGGACATTTTCTACTTCTGCTTGCCACACTCCGGCCCCCCTAAAGTCTGAAGGACAGTAAACTTGGCCCTTGGTTTAGAAGGTTTGGAGACCCCTGCTGTAGCATTACATTCACCGAACATTATGTGAGGCATTTTGGGATTTTGGCATAAGGGCCACTCTCAGGGGGCCACTATATCAAAGCATTGACAGTGGACAAAGGCTATACACTGCATTATAGGTTGTTCCATTTCTGGCAGGGAACCCTCAAAGCTTTCTGCTAAAATGTAGCAATTTCACCAATTTTGGGAATTCATGGCGGACCCATGGTGGTCACAATCCAGAGCACTCAGAAACGACAAGTCCCAGCGTTCACAATTAACCTGCTGGGACTTGTAGCTCCCAATAGATACAGAGACAAAAGCCAGACTATAATCTGATATTCTGACATGTTATGGCTGAAAGGAATGTTAATTAATGAGAACCACGATAATTAATTGATTGAGCATATCCCCCCCTCTGAGACTAAAACCTTTTAAACCTAATTGCTTGAAAAAAAAGAAAATAAAAATCACATTTGCATATAAATAAATACATTAAGCGTCAAGGACTGGCATAATAAGATTTAGAGATAAACGCATTGGGCTGTATTTAATAACGCACATTAAAAGTGACTTTGCCTGTAAATAACCATTCCAGTTGTGTCACAGTTTGAGACCAATGTACAAAATTGTCTCCAACGCTAAAGAATTACAAGTCTACAATGAGGAATTTGGCCTGGACTTAAAGGGGCTGATCACAATACTATTAATATTCCAATGTTGAGCATACATGGACGCTCCTTTTGGAAAACCTCATCTTATGTTTTGAAAGTTGATATAAAGTTACTTCTAAAACCCGTTTGTGGCCCTTTCAGCACCCAATAGCTTGACAGGGTTCAACAAACTTCAACCTGAAAAATTAAAGTAGCAAGGTGAACAGGCAACAGTAACTGCATCCAATTAAATTCAGACACTGTTTGGGTATTCAAAATATTCTGAATACAATAGCCTGCAGGGGAGATTCCTCCATCCATGCTGTTTAGAGTGGATGCAGATATGAGATTTTTCTCGTTCAGCCCATGGGTATGGCTGGCATAAGGGTATTCTCAAGCCTTCTGTTGTTCTTCCCAGCAACCTCTACATCAGGACTGTGTGCTGTAGTTATGTAGGGTTAGATGGGAAGAACTACAGCTGCCAGCGAGGGTCACCCAATCTGCAAAACCCAGAACAGTCACATAGCAGAGGCACCAAGAGCTCTTCAATAGAGAGAAGTTTCAACAGAACGCCTGCCAAAAAAGACTAATATTCCTCTTCTTCTTTAACCAGGTACTTTCAGAGCAGCTTGCTTGAGGAAGCAACAGGTATCTGAATAATTAAAAACCAAGACGGGCCCCACAAAGCCACTCTTCGCTGACATCATCGTGTACAATGCAGGCCCAGTGGTCCTGCATTTAACCAGTGGATGCTGAGGGCCCACCTACATTCAACAGCTCTACAGGGCATGGATAAGTGCATCAGCTTATGAGAGAGCCAGAAAAAAAGATAGGCAACCCTCTGTATTACATCTCCCTAGACCAGTGACGGCGAACCTTGGCACTCCAGAGGTTTTGGAACTACATTTCCCATGATGCTTAACTACACTGCAGAGTGCATGAGCATCATGGGAAATGTAGTTCCAAAAACATCTGGGGTGCCAAGGTTCGCCGTCACTGCCCTAGACCAAGTAAGCATTAGCCCTTGTACACACGGTCGGAGATTCCGACGGAATGTGTCCTATCGGACCGTTTTGTCGGATAATCCGACTGTGTGTGGTCTCCATCGGACTGTTTCCGTCGGAGTATCCGACGGACCAAGTTTTCCAACTTGTCCGTAAAATTTTCCAACAAAATGCTCCAATCGGACATACTCCGATCATGTGTAGCCTACTCTGACGGACAAAGTGCCACGCATGCACAGATCAAATTCCTAGACCAAAGCTATTGGCTACTAGCCTGAACGTAGTCCCGTCGTAATGAAATAACGGCATCACGTTATCTACAATCGGATTTTCCGACAACTTTGTCCGACCGTGTGTATGCAACAGTTTTGGACAAAATCCAACGGATTTGGTTTATAGAATGTCCGACCGTGTGTACAAGGGCTTACACCAACCATTCTCAACCAGGGTTCTGTGGAATCCTAGGGTTCCTTTAGGAGGTAGCTAGAGGTTCCTTGAGCTATAGCTGATTTACCTCCTAGCTGATGACGCCTGATACAGAACTTGGCAGAGCCAGTGGCATGACACCTTTGCAGCTGTCTGTAGGGCTGGCCATACATGGTTCGAATCTCGGCCGGTTCAGCAGGAACTGGCCAAGATTTGAACCATTAGTGGGCAGGTTGAATGTACCAACTTGATCAATAAATAATCTTGGGTGCAAGCAGCCTGCTGGATTTGGTTACGATTAGGGCTGAAACAACTAATTGACTAATCGATTATGAAATTAATCAATTAACATTTTCGTAATCGATTAATTGGCCAGTAACATAATGGGTTAAAAAAAAAACTAAAATGAGCCCTTTATAGTACAAAAAAGAGCAAATACAGTAATCGCTACTGTGAATATTACTTTCACTGTTCTACAGTAAAAAAAATGAACCCCCTTATAGTAGTGATTATCTGCTTTTTATACTATAAAGGGCTCATTTTATTTATTTATTTTTAACCCCATTATGTTACTAAACGTGTTAGATCTGGTTCACATCTATGTGTTTTTTGGTGCTTTTTGCAGAAATGCACTACAGTTCATTTACATGGTTTCCTATGGGACACCTTCACATCTGAACGGGTCGGGGACTTTTAACGCAAAATGGTGCTTTATTGGTTCAATATACTTCAATGGAGAAGCTGCATAAAAGCATGTAATGTGTTTTTGCAGCAATTTGTGTTTTTTAATCTGTCCAAAAAAAAAATGCAGTAAAATCACGTGCGCAAAAATCAAAACGCACAGCAAAAGGCACTGCAGAAGCAGATCAAAAGCAAACTGCATAGGTGTGTGGCCTTATGCTGGTCACACCGATCAATTTTCGGATGAGAATATTCAGACAAAAAAATCTTTGTACATTCGCTGAATGAAAGAATTTTGTTTGAAATTTTCACTTGTTTTTAACATTCTGTTTTTAAAATGAATGTAATATCTGAACGAAAACCACTTACATTGTCTGAAAATTCCTTTCACTAAGAAGTTTTCTATTATTTCTAAATTTTCCCGTCACTGTGGTTGAAAATGAACGTCAATTCGACCCACTTTTTTTTTTAAGGTTATTAACCGATTAATCGAAACAATAATCGACCAACGAATCGATTATGAAAATAATTGTTAGTTGCAGCCCTAGTTACGATTATTGCAAGCAGCTGCTATAGCCACTAGCGATAATCACTGTCTTCTCCTGGGGGGACGGCCTCCCCAGCCCCCCTGCTAGGAGAAGACAATGGCATGGCAGGAGGGATTACCGCATCAACACTGTCTGTGTTGATGAGAAAACCAAGCTAATGTCTTCAAAATTTGCTCTGTGTATGTCTGGCCTAAGGATAGTATTCTGACCAGCACTGCAAAAGGGCATTCTTCCAACTGGCCGCCAATGTAAGGAGACATTATTTCCACTGACCCCTAAAGAAATCATTTTAGCGGGGGTCCCCTGAGACCTGAAAACTATTTCAAGGGTTTCTCTTGGGTAAAAAGACTGAGAATGGGGGGGGGGGGGGGGGGATGTGATTTCTCCCAAGGCTGAAATCTGGTCAACTTATGTTGTCATTTTTAATGTCCATGGGTGAACCATAGTCGACAGTGTGGCTCGTAGCTAAAGTATATCTATATCTAGGGCAGCACTGTGGCATGGCAGTTAGCACTTATGCCCTGCAGCACTGAGGTCTTCAGTTCGAGTTCTGGTTGGGGCATTACCTCCCATATGCCAAAAACTTGTAAATTAAACATCTCCTGTCTAAAAATTGCTCCAATATGATATTCTACTGTGTGTGCCCAAGATGACTGCCCCAACAGCAGATAAACACATTGAGGTTGATTTACTAAAACTGGAGAGTGCAAAGCTCTGGTGCAGCTCTGCATAGAAACCAATTAGCTTCCAGGTTTGTAACGAAACCCTATTTAACGACCACAAGGGAGCAAATAAAGGTTCATTTTTAGGGTTTACATATACTGTATGGTCCGTCAATTGCCATAGAAATTATTGCTGTCCCATGTTTAAGATTTTGCTCAATAATCCAGACATGTGCATTTAGGCAACAGTCAAAAAAATCTTGGGCACATTCAGGAGATTATCATATTAGAGCAATTTTAGAAAGGAGCCATTTAACTTACAGTACAGCATGTTTTTGGTTTATGGGAGATAATACCCCAACCAGGATGCAAACCAAAGACCTCAGTGCTGCAGGGCATAAGTGCTTACTACTATGCCACTGTGCTGCCCTAGATAGATATACTTTAGCAAAAAGCTAGTCAATAAGGCTCGGTTCACACAGGGGCAACACGACTTTCAACACGACTTTTGGAGGCAACTTGGACGCGACTTGGAGTGACTTGGACGTGACTTGGACGCGACTTGGACATACTTGGACTCGACTTACAACACTAATTTAAGTCGCCCCAGGCCAGGCGACTTGCCGTGGCCAATCAGAGAATGAGCTCTCAGGGGGGAACTCCTTTTGAGAGCTGATAATTCTCTGAGAGTCGTCTCCATATAGACGGAGATCCGACTTGGAGGCGACCTCCATTGAAATCAATGGGTACCAGTCGCCTACAAGTCGGATTGAAGTAGTACAGGAACCTTTTCTGAAGTCGGAGCAACTTCAGTAGCGTGCATTAAGACAGCTCTCATTCACTTACATTGATTTCTACATGTTGTGCGACCTGAGGTGACTTGGGGCGACTTGAAGTCGGATCTAAGTCGCCCCTGTGTGAACCGGCTCTTATGGAGCATCTCATGGCCATTAAAAAATACAACCGTCTCATAAAAAAAAAGCCCAAAGAGAACATTTAATATTAAAGTTGATCAGATTTCAGCCTTGGGAGGAATCACATTGCACACCCTCGACTAAGGGATGTGCCTATTCGTGAGGCTCCCCAAGATGACAACCTATACCCCTATCTTATCTTATTTTACGACTGATCAGACGACACATTTTTTTGGAGTCAAATGGCCATAGCAGCCTTATTTTTATTACCAACATATGAAAATACAAAAAATCTTTCAAAAACATAACTTAATGCATATAAATACATTTCACAACAAACATTATAACCAAATATACATCCGTATTACACATTCCTGATCTAGAGGTCTTTGAAGGTAAATTATAATTTCCAAGCAGCTAGTTGTATCGGTTTACCCATGCAAAGGCCCCCCGCCATGTATTACGAAAGCTCGGGGACAAACCAGCAACTTCCTTCCAGATACAACCTTCTACACCATCTTTACCATTTAAAGGAAAAGGACACCCATACCTCCATATGAGCCCAACTCCCCTAAACCTCCATTATTTTTAGCACCGCCTTCAAAGACCCCATAGACCTAGCGCTGCTACGACAATAAACAATGCAACCATCCGTGGACACCCACAACCTTCACTAGACCGCCTGAGGGGAAAAAAAAACCCAAGTCCACATCAACCCAACCCCTTAATCCTTAAAGTAGGGAGGGAGGGTGGGAAAAGCTCCTGCTCCTCCAGATAATGGCGCCGACTGTTCTTCCGCGTGGCGACTCCGCCCCCTAAAATGGCGATCCCTGCCCACCGGCCTGCCTCCTATCCCTTCTACATTCCCCTAGAATAATTCAGTCTCCACCTCACATCCCACCTCCTCGTCATGCCGGCCCTCCCCCTAGTGCCTGTGTCCGGGCCATTACTTTCCCGTTCTAAGCCATTGTACACACGATCGGAGATTCCGACGACCAAATCCGTCGGAGTTATTCCAACGGATTAATTCCGGACGAGGTCTGGAAGTGATGTTGCATACACACGGTCGGACCAAGTTGTCGGAATTTCCGGTTGCCAAGAACGCGGTGACGTAAGCCGCGTACGGCGGGACTACGTTCAGGCTAGTAGCCAATAGCTTTGGTCTAGGAATTTGATCTGAGCATGCGTGGCACTTTGTCCGTCGGAGTAGGCTACACATAATCAGAGTATGTCCGATCGGAGCATTTTGTTGGAAAATATTTCCGGCAAGTTGGAAAAGTTGGTCCGACGGATATTCCGATGGAAACAGTCCGATGCAGACCACACACAGTCGGAATATCCGTCAAAACGCTCCGATCGGACACATTCCAACTGAATCTCCAATCGTGTGTACAAGGGCTAAGGGTCTAATGCAGCCTATCTAAGCCTTTTTACCCAAGAGGAACCCTTGAAATAATTTTCAGGTCTCAGAAGACCCCTACTGAAAATATTTATTTGAGGGTCAGTGGACATAATGTCTCCTTGCCTTACCGCCCTGTGATGCTCAATGGCACAAATGTGGTTTCAAGTTGTACTATTGACAGCAATAGTATAAAAGACCACAAACTGATTTATCCTTGAGGATGTCCAATGCCTCTTCCACTTTCTCCAGGAATTCCAATCCCTGTCTGTGCAATAGCCCGGAGAATGGGATAAGAGGATTGTCTCAGTGGGCAGGGATTAGGCGGTTTGAGACCCTGATCAAACAGCAAGCACTCAATAAAAGTTTCATTATCCGCTGGCTCCCCAGGGCTAATTGCCCTTTGCTTTATTTGCTGGCCCACCATTGCTCCTGTTCGTCAATATTTTATTAGCAGGCAAAAGTGGTCACGGAGAGCTGGGGATGACAGTCCATGTGACAGCAATGTGATAAAGTAACAAAACTTTTTGAAAGGGTCTGAGCAATGCCATAATGTAGTGTTACATCCTTGTGATAAAAGCTAGCCATTCTTTGGTCGCCATTCTCCAGGACTCTGTCCCAACAAACCCTTTCCTGTTCCTGGCTGCCAAACTCTTCCCCAGGATGTGGGATGATAACACCTAAGTGAGAAGATATTGACTGCCAGACGGATGGAAAAACATATTACACTACGCTGCGTACCTAAATGCTTCAACCAATCATCAGTGAACTCACCTTTAAGTTTTGATGCTTATATTAAAAAAAGTTGGAGGAGCTACTAATGACCAGTTAACGATACCCTGTACCCTAGGGAAGGGGGAGGGTCAATGGTTGACACCAATTGTTGACAAGTCTTTGTAGTGATGATAAACTTCTGGCATTCCTACTACAAGTCTTCCTCTGGATAGACCTTCAGATACCCAACAGTTAATGGTTGACACCAATTGTTGACAAGTCTTTGTAGTGATGATAAACTTCTGGCATTCCTACTACAAGTCTTCCTCTGGATAAACCTTCAGATACCCAACAGTTACAGTTCCTCAAGGAACTCAAGTCATAAACCAAGCAAATTTTGTAAGCAATGTGATGTATTTGATCAGCATTTGCTATAAATTGGGTAACAAACAAGCGCAATTCCAGTAAACGGAGTCAGGGTGCCACTGACATTCTTCAGCAAAAGTCACAACTGTGCCAAATCTGAATTCTCTGTATTTGATTGCCACAATAATCCAGTGTGAACCTCACATGGTCAATAGAGTGTTCTGCCTGAGGGCTTTGTGTGATTTTCCCTGTTTCTTGGTGTCCTAGATGACCAATCATATTCAGATATTCAGGGAAGATTTTACCATTGCACAACGCAAAGCACAGCACTCATTTAGAATGGCACACTAACGCACAAGTATGGTAGGTACCAAAGACCTGCACTGCAGTGCACCACAACAGAAATGCAGTCCGTGCAAGTGCAGGTCTGCCGCACTTCACAAAATCAAGTTTATCACATGTGCTTGTGGATGAGGCCACTCGCCCTGCACATGGGGGTACCGTTCACGCAGAGCACACTCACCAATGCCGGGACCTGGCGGAGATCATGTTCATGTGAGAATCAAGCATTATGGTGGTTCCCCGGCTTAAAGATGAGTCTTACACAGTGTGCAGAAATTAATTACACAGAGTCCCTCTGTAAAAGTGCTGTTCCATGTCACTACACACTTTAGCTTGATGTATGCCCTCTCCACCAGTCCAGGGTACCTCTGCCACCTCACTTCCAGTGACAGAATGGGGACCCTCATGCATGCACTTGTCAACTCTTTCACTCCCGTACCATGCAGTCAAGCTATGGGTCTCCATAACATCGGTTCAGTCCCAGCTGTTTTGTGAAACCGACCGCTAGGGAGGGTGTCAGATCACCAACCTCGTTAGCTGTCACCTACACCAGGTACCACACTTCACAGCTGGCTGTAATGTACCATGAGCTAGTTCTTGGTTTCCCATAGCAACTGCATTACTCCCCCTGCTTATCTTGCTGGGTACACCTTCCTCACCCCTTCTCTTTCATATGCTAGACACCAGCATGCACCCCTTTTGAAAGGCTTCAGACCAGGCTAAGAACAGTTGAGGCAACCTTACTTGAACACATTGAAACCAAGTCCAAGATGAACAGTTATATATATGCCCACCAGCACAGCCTATCAGTGCCACCTCTTCAGTGCCCAACAGTGCAGCTTCTCAGTGCCCAGTGCAGCTTATCAGTGCACATCAGTGCAGCCTATCAGTGCCACCTCTTCCGTGCCCATGAGTGCAGCTTTTCCTAACATCCCACAAGTGCACCACCCCAGTGTGAAAAGTCACATTGAAATGAATGGGAGGCGGTTTTCAGGCGCTTTACAGGCTCTATTTCTAGCGCTAAATCGCCTGAAAACTGCCTCAGTATGAAAGGAGTCTAAAGGCAAGGCCAATGGCACTTGATATGAAGCCACAGGACTTTTGCAATGGTAGGTGAGCATTTTGATTTCATATTTGTTTTTTGTATGAAGATGGCTTAAAAGCTATAAGGGCAAAGCCAATGGGACTTGATATTGATCCATAGGGCTTTTAGAGTGGTGGACGCTCGTTTTCTGAATGTAGATGTCTCAAAAGCTCTAAAAGATAAGGCCAATGGCACTTGATATAAAGCCATAGGACTTTTGAAGTGGTAGGTGTCTATTTCAAATTAATTTTTATTTTTATTTTGTATGAAGATGGCCTAAAAGCTACAGAGGCAAAGCCAATGAGACTTGATATCAAGCCAGAGGACTTTGAATGATGGATGTGCATTGTATTTTGAATGTAGATGTGGCACAAATGGGACTTAATATATTTTATTTTTATTTCAGGTACTTATATAGCGCTGTCAATTTACGCTGCGCTTTACATATACATTCACATCAGTCCCTACCCTCAAGGAGCTTACAATCTAAGGTCCCTAACTCACATTAATACATACTAGGGACAATTTAGACAGGATCCAATTAACCTACCAGCATGTCTTTGGAGTGTGGGAGGAAACCGGAGTACCCAGAGGAAACCCACGCAGGCACAGGGAGAACATGCAAACTCCAGGCAGGTAGTGTCATGGTTGGGATTGAACCAGCGACCCTTCTTACTGCTAGGTGAAAGTGCTATCCACTACACCACTGTGCCACTCACTGCAATGTTTCGGCAGATCCTCAGTGCCCACTTGTGCCCCCTACAAGTGCCGCCTACCAGTGCCCACCAGCGCCACCTGTCAGTGCCCACAGTGCCAGCTGTCAGTGCCCACAATCAGTGCCTGGACAGTGCTGCACATCTGTGCCACCTATCAGTGCCCATCAGTGCCCATCAGTGCCATTTATCATTAATATATAATACAATGTATATATTATATATTGGAGTGGTGGGTGCACACTGTCAATCCATATTTGTTTTTTTTATATGAGGATGGCCCAAATGCTATAAGGGCAAAACCAATGGGGTAGTTTGCAAATCTGAGTTTATTTATCGCATCTGTTTCACGTGTTTAGATAACCCTTGAAATTTTTTAAAAAAGTCATAAAATGTGTTACATCCGGCACCCCAAATGTTTTTGTAGGCGGGGTGAGTTGTTGCGTAATTTAGGTAATACATTGTAGACAGCTGTATGGTATTTAAACACTTGTCTGTTGATGTTTTCAATGGCTTTGTGTTGTTGATTCAGGCGGTAGGGAAGAATTATGTTCTTATCTTGGCCAAGGCATAACCAACATTGGCAGTTGTTTTCTCAAGAGGGATGGGGGTGGGTGGGGGGGATGGGGGTGGGTGGGGGGGATGGGGTGTTTGGTGTCCACTTTTTTTTTTTTTTTTAAATCCTCAATCAACATTTCACACATTCTCACCTCATAATGAGTACCGGCTATTTAGCTGCAAATTAGTCGGAGTTTAGAGGCTTTTCCTTTCCTTTGTGACCTGGATGGAGAAAAGCTAAATCAGTGATGTTGAGGGAGTTGGAGCTAATCCCTAGATGCCTCGCATAGAAAAGTCTTTGCATAGCTGTGCTAATAGAACACACAAGTTTGGCTGGTCATAGTTTCAAAAGAAGTTATGTAAGAGCGATTGTGAAATTTCACAGCTGAGGACGTAACTTCAGGAATTGTAATCGGTTCATAACAGCCATTGATAGGATTGTCCTTCTGGTTGTGTTTCCAACTCAGTTCCATAAAGACTCATCTTAGATGTAAACCCCAACTAGAGAACGTTTAGTTCCAGGGTCTACACCCCTGCGGTACAAATTATGAGGGGCTCCCATGCTTATTTATTTATTTAATAGTACATAGAACAGTGGTATCTAAACTGCGGTCCATGGGTTGGGTGTTCTGTCAAATTCTCCAACCCATCAGAAACTCCAATGACTTAGCTTCCGGTTTCTTTAAACCAGCAGTAATTGGAGGTTTTGACGAATTGGTGGTTGGAGTACGGTGCAGGATATTATGAGCGGAGATTCTTACTCCGCTCTGATACTAGACAAAAAAATAGCCGCCTCTGAGAACTGTGTCTCCGCCGATGTGCTGTCAAAACAACTGAATCTTCCTGTACCGGACTCTATTTGGTTGTCCGTGTTGTGTCCAACCACCAATTCGTCAAAATCTCCAATTACTAAGGGTTTAAATAAACCGGAAGTGACGTGGTGGGAGTTTCCGATGGGTTGGCGAAATTGACAGAACACCGGCCTTTGCTTGCCTTTATCTGGCCCTTGAGGCAATTAGAGAACATTTAGTTCCAGGGTCTACATACCTGCGGTAAAAATTATGAGGGGCTCCCATGCTTATTTATTTATTTAATAGTACATAGAACAGTGGTATCCAAACTGCGGTCCATGGGTTGGGTGCTCTGTCAAATTCTCCAACCCATCAGAAACTCCAATGACTTAGCTTCCGGTTTCTTTAAACCAGCAGTAATTGGAGGTTTTGATGAATTGGTGGTTGGAGTCCGGTGCAGGATATTATGAGAGGAGATTCTTACTCTGCTCTGATACTAGACAACAAAATGACCGCCTCCGAGGCGGCGACAACTTTGTCCCCGTTAGCCGCTGTGCCGTCAAAACAGCTCAATCTTCCTGTACCGGACTCTATTCAGTTGTCTGTGTTGTGTCCTACCACCAATTCGTCAAAATCTCCAATTACTAAGGGTTTAAATAAACCAGAAGTGATGTGGTTGGAGTTTCTGATGGGTTGGATAAATTGACAGAACACCAGCCTTTGCTTGCCTTTATCTGGCCCTTGAGGCACTATTTCTACCACTTATACAAAGCACTATTTCTCACACTGACACCAACGACAGAGGTAAGTCCTCAAACTGACACCAATGATGGGACACCATTCCGCTTGTTTCCGAATCCTGGCCTGATGCATTTTGAAGACAAGAGGTCGGCCGCAGCGCAAAGTGTTCTCCGATTGGACGAGGTGGGGAGTGCAACATCACCGACCTGCCTCTCCACCGCCTCCAATTAGCCCTTGTACACACGGTCGGAGATTCCGATGGAATGTGTCCTATCGGATCGTTTTGTCGGATATTCCGACTGTGTGTGGTCTCCATCGGACGGTTTCCTTCAGAATATCCAACGGACCAAGTTTTCCAACTTGCCGGTAAAATTTTCCGACAAAATGCTCCGATCGGACATACTCCGATCATGTGTAGCCTACTCCGACGGACAAATTGCCACGCATGCTCAGATCAAATTCCTATTGGCTATTGGCTACTAGCCTGAACGTAGTCCCGTCGTAACGAAATAACGTCATCACGTTATGTACAATCTGATTTTCCGACAACTTTGTCCGACCGTGTGTATGGAACAGTTTCGGACAAAATCCGTCGGACAAAATCCAACGGATTTGGTTGTCAGAATGTCCGACCGTGTGTACAAGGGCTTAGAGAACATTTTGCATTCATTTAGAAAATGCACAGCGATCCAGGAACAATGCCCGTACCAAGCAGCCAACCTCCTGTGTTCAGAATGCATCGGGCCAGTCGCTCAGCGCAGGACCCGGAAGCAAGTGGAGATTACACATGTGCAATTCGTTTCATTGCGAATTGAAATGCGGAAATAAAAGATTTTCATTATTCGGATGTATCCGAATTTCTGAATCACAATAGGAATGAATTTCAACGAATCCGAAATAAATGACGAAAATAGAAATAACGACTTTGAACTTTCAAAACTGAATTTGGAAAATTTGAAAATTAATTTGAATTTAAATACTAATTTGAATTAAAAATAGAAACATATTTTCCATTTTGGAAGGTATAAAAGTGAAATAAGATGATGATAAGAATAGGAGAGAATAGAAAAATAATAGAATAGAATAGAACCAATATAGCCGTCTTCTGAAATCGATTACAAAATAATGAATATACTAACTGAATCCAAATAAACAAAACAAAAACAAAACATTCTAACAAAAAAAGAATATGGCAAAACAAAATTATTAAATTAACGAACAAATCTGAAAGGAAATAAAATACATTTTTGCATCGTGCACCGTTTCCAGGGGCATTGGCCAGTAATGGTATATACATAGTTACATTGATCCAAGCTGGACCAATGCAACTCTGTATAAAATATCCGTAACCTAGAATTCTTCTTTAAATGCTTCTTGACTCGCCCACGTACATTTACTGCAGTGGGGCGGTCTCTGCGCGTAATCACGTACCTGTATGTGATTTTGCTATTCCTGGTCTGGGAGCACCACCGATGACCAGCTCCCGCTGGGATTCTATCAGCATGTCTTTGGAGTGTGGGAGGAAACCAGAATACCCGGAGGAAACCAGTGCAGGCACAGGAGGAACATGCAAACTCCAGGCAGGTAGTGTCTTGGTTGGGATTTGAACCAGCGACCCTTTTGATGCTAGGTGAAAGTGCTAACCACTATACCACTGTGCTGCCCTTTATTATTACATATTCATTTCTTTTGTTTATTTTTTTATATATTTTTGGTGATTTTTTAGTTAATTGTGTATTTAACATTTATTTATTCATATATTATTAAAAAAACATTTTTACATCCTTTTCATTTGAGCAGAATATCGTGCAAAAACTCACGGATGTGTACAAAAAAAACACGCAAATTACGCATTTCCATACATTTCTATGGGAATTTAAAAAAAAAAATGCACTAAAAACGCGCAAATTTGAGCTACAAAATTGGAGCTTTGAGATACAAGCTACAAAACGCTGAGGGCCTATAAACAGTGTTGCACTTAAAGATCAGGTAATTTGGAGGATGTATAAAAGAATCAACATGATGCCGCGTCCACTTCAATGTCACACTTCTCCTGTGTCAGCTTTCAGACGGCATAAGTCTACATATCAATCTATATTTAAAAACCGGTAAAAATGAGACCATTGTCCTAGCTTCACCCCAGATCAGCTGTTATGAGAAATGCTGTTTACAGACGGGTCTGACCCAAGAATGCTGTCTCTCGTTTTTTATACTGTTTAAATAAGAATTTCGGAGTTGTGTTTGAACACTCAAAACACACAAATAACTTCAAAAACTCAGTAAGCCCCCGAGGTCATTGCTCCACTGATCAGCTGGCCCAGACCCACAGAGAACATAAGGATGCCCTGAGATGGCACAATACCATAGCCTGTGGTGACCCGTAGACAGTTTCTTTGTCACTCTACACTTAGAGACCTCCATTTTCATTTGCAGATAACACTTAAAGGGCAAGTCTATGCCTGCGACACACAGTAGCTTTATGCAGTACTGACTACCTAGACATAGTTGCCAACAGTCCCAAATTTCCCGGGACATGTCCCGGTCTTAACGTGTCCTGGAAAATTTCAATGGAAATTGGCATCTTCACCGATTTAGCGCCAGAGCCGCCGCTAGAGGTCCGAGACCGGCACTAGTGACTTTGTCTCCGCCGCCATTTTACAGAAGACCGGCTCTCGTGAGGAATAAACAAGAGGCAGAGCTCTGGGTGGCAATAAAAGTGGTTGCCAATAGAAATGGAGATGCTCCATTTCTATTGGCAGCCGTTTTCATCGCCACCCGGGCTCCGCCTCTTGTTTCTTCCCCACAAGAGCCGGTCTTCTGTAAAATGGCGGCGGAGACCGAATCACCAATACAGAGCGCATGGACTAGCTGCATCTGTGGAGACAAGTGAGCACTGCATCTGTGCTGACAAGTGAGCACTGCATCTGTGCTGACAAGTGAGCACTGCATCTGTGCCGACAAGTGAGCACTGCATCTGTGCCGACAAGTGAGCGCTGCATCTGTGCCGACAAGTGAGCGCTGCATCTGTGGAGAAAAGTGAGCACTGCATCTGTGCCGACAAGTGAGCGCTGCATCTGTGCCGACAAGTGAGCGCTGCATCTGTGGAGACAAGTGAGCACTGCATCTGTGCTGACAAGTGAGCACTGCATCTGTGCTGACAAGTGAGCACTGCATCTGTGCCGATAAGTGAGCACTGCATCTGTGCCGACAAGTGAGCGCTGCATCTGTGGAGAAAAGTGAGCACTGCATCTGTGCTGACAAGTGACACGCTGCATCTGTGCCGACAAGTGAGCACTGCATCTGTGGAGACAAATGCCGCGCTGCATCTGTGCCGACAAGTGACAAGCTGCATCTGTGCCGACAAGTGACACGCTGCATCTGTGCCGACAAGTGACACGCTGCATCTGTGCCGACAAGTGACACGCTGCATCTGTGCCGACAAGTGACACGCTGCATCTGTGCCGACAAGTGACACGCTGCATCTGTGCCGACAAGTGAGCACTGCATCTGTGGAGACAAGTGAGCACTGCATCTGTGGAGACAAGTGACACGCTGCATCCGTGTCTACAAGTGAGCGATGCATCTGTGGAGACAAGTGACACGCTGCATCCGTGTCGACAAGTGAGCGATGCATCTGTGCCGAGAAGTGAGCACTGCATCTATGCTGACAAGTGACACGCTGCATCTGTGCCAACAAGTGAGCACTGCATCTGTGGAGACAAGTGACACGCTGCATCTGTGCCGACAAGTGAGCACTGCATCTGTGCCGACAAGTGAGCACTGCACTCTGTGCCGACAAGTGACACGCTGCATCTGTGCTGATAAGTGACACGCTGCATCTGTGCCGACAAGTGAGCACTGCATCTGTGCCGACAAGTGAGCACTGCATCTGTGCCGACAAGTGAGCACTGCATCTGTGGAGACAAGTGACACGCTGCATCTGTGCCAAGTGAGCGCTCCATTTGTGGAGACAAGTGGCATGCTGCATCTGTGCCAAGTGACACGCTGCATCTGTGGAGACAAGTGAGCACTGCATCTGTGGAGACAAGTGACACGCTGCATCCGTGTCGACAAGTGAGCGATGCATCTGTGCCGACAAGTGAGCACTGCATCTGTGCCGACAAGTGAGCACTGCATCTGTGCCGACAAGTGAGCACTGCATCTGTGCCGATAAGTGAGCACTGCATCTGTGGAGACATGTAACACGCTGCATCTGTGCCAAGTGAGCGCTCCATCTGTGGAGACAAGTGGCATGCTGCATCTGTGGAGACAAGTGAGCACTGCATCTGTGGAGACAAGTGACACGCTGCATCCGTGTCGACAAGTGAGCGATGCATCTGTGCCGACAAGTGAGCACTGCATCTGTGCCGACAAGTGAGCACTGCATCTGTGCCGACAAGTGAGCACTGCATCTGTGCCGACAAGTGAGCACTGCATCTGTGGAGACATGTAACACGCTGCATCTGTGCCAAGTGAGCGCTCCATCTGTGGAGACAAGTGGCATGCTGCATCTGTGGAGACAAGTGAGCACTGCATCTGTGCTGACAAGTGAACGCTGCATCTGTGCCGACAAGTGAGCAATGCATCTGTGCCGACAACTGACACATTGTATCTGTGCTGACAAGTGACACGCTGTATCTTTGGTGACAAGTGACAAGCTGTATCTATGGTGGCAAGTGGCACGCTGTATCTGTGGTGACAAGTGACAAGCTGCATCGATATCGGTGGT
Organism: Lithobates pipiens; assembly: GCF_037356315.1. Classification (NCBI taxonomy): domain Eukaryota; kingdom Metazoa; phylum Chordata; class Amphibia; order Anura; family Ranidae; genus Lithobates; species Lithobates pipiens. The sequence continues at coordinate 559,029,519 of NW_027507764.1, read as the reverse complement.
GACAAGTGACAAGCTGCATCGGTATCGGTGGTGACAAGTCACAAGCTATATCTGTGATGACAAGCTGTATCGGTATCGGTGGTGATAAGTGACAGGCTGTATATCTGGTGACATGTGACACAAACTGCATCTGGAGGCAGGTGATGGTGGCAAGTGACACGCTCAGGGATCCCATTTATTCTGCATTATGGTGAGTTGAACTTTTTCATTTTATATTACAATGTAATATAAGAAATATGGGCCTGCTGTCCCTCCATCCCTCTTTTTTTCCTTCCTTCTCTCTCATTCTTCCCTCCGTATCTCACTTTTTTTTCTCCCTTTTCTTTCTCCCCCCATCCCTCTGTCATCTCAGACTCTAACCACACCCCCTTTAAGCCACGTCCAATATTTAGTTTAGACTACGTCCCTTTTTCCACCGGGCCACTCTACGTAGACTGTATTTTCCCGTCCCCTGCTTCACCACACCTACAAATTAATGTCCCACCCCCAATTATGATAAGACTCCGCCTACAAACACGTGTCCCTATACATTTTTTGAGAATGTTGGCAGCTATGCCTAGGGAGCTGATGGATTGCTTCCCCCAAGTCTTATTGAAAGTACCCTAACTCTCTGTTTTCCCCAAAGCAATTAATGACCCACCAGAGAAGACCAATAGATGGACATCACTCCTAAAATTCTTGCTTCTAATACCATCTAATACCACATCTTCTCTGGGACGTGTCTGGGAGGGTAGAGGACTGTCTAACACCACATCCTCTCCAGGACGTGTCTGGGAGGGTAGAGGACTGTCTAACACCACATCCTCTCCAGGATGTGTCTGGGAGGGTAGAGGACCGTCTAACACCCCCTTCTCTCCAAGACAAATCTGGGAGGGTAGAGGACCATTAAATACCACATCCTCTCCAGGACAAGCCTGGGAGGGTAGAGAACCATCTAACACCACATCCTCTCCAAGACAACCCTTAAAGGGTAGAGGACCATCTAACACCACCTCCTCTCCAAGACAAATCTGGGAGGGTAGAGGACCATTAAATACCACATGCTCTCCAGGACAAGCCTGGGAGGGTAGAGAACCATATAACACCACATCCTCTCCAGGACAAGCCTAAGAGGGTAGAGGACCAGCCAACACCACTGACTCTCCAGGACAAGCCTGGGAGGGTGAAGGATTGTTTAACACCACAACCTCTCCAAAACAAGAATAGGAAGCTAGTAGACCATCTATCACTATATCTTCTCCAGGACAAGCCTGAGAAGCTAAGCTTCTTTCTAGAAGTTCTCTAAATTCGTATCTCTTTCCTTAGTCTACATAACTTGCTATGAACCTTCTGGTGACTGGTTGGGGTTAAATATCTATAACCCATAACATTGTTTCTTCTTGTTCTGTCCATGGAACACTCTCCAACAACAGGAAGAAGCAAAAACTGTTCCTAACTTAGGGGAACCCAATGAACACAGTTCGGGGCTGCATCCCTAAATTTACCTAGAGGCACTCCAGATTTGACAGGGTCGGTACATTTAGAACAGTGGTGGTCAACTTACATGACCTAGTGGGGTTCAAGTGCAGGCTCCTGACATCACCAAAGAACTCCACATAATATTCAGTGAATGTAATGCTATAGAAAACTGTTACAGACTGCAGACTGGCAACATGAGATGGTTAAAGACTACCGGCATGCTACAGGAGATGGTAACAGACAGCAAGCATGCAATGGAAGTGAATGGAGACTTGGGACATTCTTCATGAGATGTTTTTCATAGACGGGAGGTATATTACATGAGACTATTATTAGAGATTACTGCTACTAAAGCCTATTTAGGGCACTTTCACACTGACCTGTAGCAAAAACTTGCGAAAAACGCATATGCGTTTTTGCTTCTATTTCTTCGTGCGAATTTGATGCATTTGCTGTGCGCTTTTCACAGGACAGCCGCTGGTGTTTTTTTTATCCTTTTTTATCATGTTTTCTATGCATTTCAATAGGAAGGTGCACCAAAAATACAGCAAGCAAGATTTTATTAAAAGCAGCGGACCCACAAGGGATCAGCGTGAAGAGTTCCATAGGATGACGCGGTCACGTGTTTTTCTTTTGCTTTTTTTTTTAAACGCAAAAGCGGAAGTAAAACGGATCAGTGTGAAAGCAACCTTACAAATCAGTGCTTTTCCTTAGACTCCTTTCACACTGAAGGTGCTTTTCAGGCGTTTTAGCGCAAAAAATAGCGCCTGTAAAGCGCCTCTCATGCCTCCCCAGTGTGAAAGCCTGAGTGCTTTCACACTGGGGCGGTGTGCTTGCAGGATGGAAAAAAAAATAGTCCCGCAAGTAACGTCTTTGGGGCGGCGTGGGAGCGCTGTATACACCACTCTTAAACCGCCCATGCCATTGAAATCAATGGGCAGCTCTGCCAAAGCGCCTGCAAAGCACTTTAGCAGCGGCACTTTTTGGGTGCTTTTAACCCCTTGTTAACATCTTCTTTGGGGTTAAAAGCTCCCTGCTCCCGTCCGCACAGCGCCGCTAGTGTGAAAGTAGCCTTAAAAATGACTTGTCACAACTGATATTTCTTTCAGCAAGATCCATTACAAAGAGATCTGAAGAAATAAAAAACGTCAAGAAAACCAGCAAGTCTAATTCTGGCAATACACTATGCGAAAAATCGGCCGAACCCATTTTCGAAAAACGGACGTTCGGCAGAAAGTTTCCAAATTTGTCCTTCATTTTTTGCAGCTCAAAAACCTCCCAACGATTATCGATTTTGTGCCCATTAACTGGCCGAAAAATGAATGAACTGGCCAAATAACCGAATTTCGGTTGTTTTTTCGTATAGTATATGGCCAGCATAAGGCTGCTTTCACACTAAAAGCGCGTCCCTTTAGCGCTGTTTAAGCGGCCCTTTTGCAGAGATGATCAAATACCACCAAAAGGAAGCTCTATTTGTGGGGAAAAAAGAACATCAATTTTATTTGGGTACAGCATCGCGCAATTAATCATTAATAAAGTAACGCATGGCCGTATCGCAAACAATGGCCTGGTCATGAAGGGGGGTACATTTTCCATTCCAGAGGGCAAGTGGTTAAGGAAAACACAAAACACACACTACTGTTTGCAGGCGCTTGGCCCCCGCAATGTCCACAACCTTCTGCTCACATTACAAATCTGAGGAAGCTAACCAGAAATATCATATCAACCCCAACCAGCAGATCTTGCGCATGTGCAGCGAGGAGCCATCTGCCAGCCATGTAAACATGTCCCTTGATGAGTCCTAAAATGTAGATTTTTTTTTTTTCTAAATGCGGATTCGTTTTTTTCTATACGATATAAAATGCAAATATGATGGAAACTGAGCAGAATGTGGAATTTGCCACTAAAAATAGTTCCCCTTCCCAATCTAAAAAGTTTTGGAGCGTCCATCAGTTCTTATAAACACCTAAAACCTCAACATTCACTTCTCCAAATGTTATAAAATGAACTTTTGGCTTATTTAAAAAAATGCATTTAGGAACGCAGAGCCTTTGAGGTCATCATCTGATTGAATTTCAGCAATGCACCAGGCATGCCGGCACTGAGATGTGACAAAAATTCCATGGCGCTATTCCAGGCTTGTAGTGCCTCTGGATAGAAGAGGCCAGGTTAAAAAAGGAAGGGAACGTTTTCATAGAAAGACATGACTTGATATTCCTAGAGGTGTGCTCACACTAGCAGCTTAAATTTAAAGAGAAATTCCAGGCAACGTGTATCGGAGAGGGAGAGGGGCTCGCTTTTCCACGAAGCAGCTGTGCAACTGACCTTAGAAAGACATGGAGGCATGGCACTCTATAGCCCAGGAGGCCTCAAGGTCTCTCATTAATACCTCTACTGTCAAAGCGAATTATAAAGTGCTTCTGAGATGGTACATGGTAACAGCTAGGCTGGCAAATTATATACCCATGAGGGGACAATGTACCACATTTGGTGGCAATGGCCTAAGGTAAGGCGTTACTGGATCAGGGTGTACAAATTTATCTACTCTCTCACTCAAGCAAACCTTGTCAAATCCCCAAGACATGCTCTGCTGGTCTGCAAGGTGGAGACAGCTTCAAGGCCTCAGAGACGTCTCAAAGCCATTATATTCATATCAGCGAAAATCACTATTGCAAAATCTTGGAAAATCGGTCGTCTTGCCATTCGAACAGCTCAAGCACAAACTTTCCTGGATTATACTCAATGATCACATGTCATTGATCTTGAATGATAAAATGCAGATGTTTGAGAAAGTTTGGGACCCATGGGTCAAATACCTGACTGGAGATCCTCCATCCATACCCGACTAAGGCAGAATTCGTTTGCTGGGACTCGGCACGGGGTCATACCCTACTTTTCCCCTTAACTCTCCCCTTTAACTCTTCCTTTCTTCTCTTTTCTCAGGTCACCTTGCCTATCCCCTATAAACCTATAGGTGTTTTAACTTCCTCAGGGTCTGAAGACAGCCTCCTGGTTGACGAGGGGGTGGCTTCCTTTTCTTGGAAGTATAGGTCCTCTTTTAGGAATGTATACTGTTATGGGGTGCATCCCCCCAGCCATTGGGATTTATGAGCTGTCCCTAAGCTTGAAATGCAATAAGTAGTTGCTCTATCCTTTAAGGTACAATGAACCTGGGAAGTGCCTCGTGAATGCATTATCTAGAATTTTGAATAAAGATCTGGGGATCTGCTGAGGAGCAATGGGCCTAGGTACAAATGAAATGTAACATAATGGGATCAAAAAACCCCCACTACCCTTGCCCTTTCACCCCATTAAATAAAACCCTTACTACCATTAGGTTGGAAAGGGCAAGGCCACAGCTTTATTAAATTCCAACACATAACATGTGAACACATTTAACCAGTGCCAGTCACATTTGTACTGTGAGCCAGTGGCGTTGCTAGGGGGTGGCTTTTGGGGCTATAGCCCCAAATCTGGGGCCCATAGCCCAAGGATCTGCAGGGGTCCCCAAGGGGAGGGGAGGTTCTCTGGGGACCCTGACGTAAGTGAGGGGCTCTCTGGGGAACCTGATGCAAGCGGGAGGGTCTCTGGCGACCCTGATTTAAGGGGGGCTGAACTCGCACAATTTAATACCCGCATGTCAGCCCGACTTTGGGAGTGATTTCAGAGACATCTGTGTGGGTTCCTGCACAGAAGTCTACTGAAATCACACCCAAAATCACCAAGAGTAGTACAGAAACTACTTTTGGGAGTCGGTACGGCTCCGCAAAAATGGCGCCACACCGATTCGGACGTTGCTATTGCCGCAATAGCCGCCGATTTGACATGTCAAATCGCATCAATGTAAGCCTGGGCTTCATAACAGTCATCCACTCGGCTATTGCCAGCTGTTGCTGTCCTAGGCAGAGTACATTTGGTATCAATCCGCTTGTGACAGGAGCCGGTACTATAAAGAAAACAATGGCTTATATACTTGCTTCCTCTACCGCTGGCTTCATTCACAACACTAATGCTCTGGGATAGAGGGTTAACAACCAGCGATCTGCACTTACCGACCCGCCATCCCAGAGCAGGAGGTTGAGGGCCACATCAGAGGGCTCCGTGGGCCAGTTTTGGCCCTCGGGCCTATTTTACACACGCATGAACTTTAATGACATCCCAGTCCATAGGGTTCAATATTGAGTTGCCCCACCCTTTACAGCTATAACAGCTTCAACTCTTCTGGGAAGGCTGTCCACAAGGTTTAGGAGTGTGTCTATGGGAATGTTTGACCATTCTTCCATTTGTGAGGTCAGGCACTGATATTGGAAGAGAAGGCCTGGCTTGCAGTCTCCGCTCCAATTTATCCTGAGGTCAGGACTCTGCAGGCCAGTTAAGTTCCTCTGACCCAACTCACTCATCCATGTCTTTATGGACCTTGCTTTGTGCACTGTTTTTTCAGGGGTTGGGCTTGGCCCCTTAGTTCCAGTGAAGAAAACTCTTAAGGCATCAGCATACCAAGAAATTTTGGACAATTTCATGCTCCCAACTTTGTGGGTACAGTTTGGGGATGGCCCCTTCCTGTTCCAACATGATTACGCACCAGTGCACAAAGCAAGGTCCACAAAGACATGGATGAGTGAGTTTGGGGTGGAGGAACTTCATGGCATCCCAATGCTTTTGGTAATATAGTGCATCTCCAAGGTTGGGTTTCCCCTAAAGTAAACCTAGGGCCAGATTTGTAATTTGTCATTTTAAAGTATAACTAAAGGCATTTTATTTTTAGTTTTCAATAGAGTGGAGAGGCATTAGAACACGTTAGGTTTTTTTATTGCTGTCTGTGCCCCCAATAGAGAGATTCCCTCTCTCTGTTTGTCCTGTTTACCGTCATCATCAAGACTCTCACACCTCCTGCTTTTCGCTTTGGGACATAGATGGCAAAAATAAAATGTAGATCTTCACCCTTTAAATGGACTTGGCTCCTCTGTATCCTATTGTGTTTTTTTTTTAAAGAGTAATTCTTGTCCTGCTCCCCATCCTCTGATTCGCCTAGCCCCCCGTTGCCTCCTGGGATACGTGACATTCATATCCCAAGATGCACCGGGAGCCCTGCACATCACCCCATTCACTAACAGAGGAGGGGGCAGGCCTAGCAGTGCATTATCAGAAGGCTGTACCAGAACCTGGAAGAGCTGGTGCATCCTCCTTATGACGTCACAGAGGAACATGGTGGCACAGCACCTGGGTGTTTTTTTTTTTAGCATTTGACATATCTTGGTAAGCTTATCTATTAAAAAAAACGAGCAATAACCCTATAAATGTCTATGCTTGGTCCAAACTCTTGGAGGATTCCGATGGACTGTCCAGAGGAATTAGTGGGGCCACATGTTGGATCACATTCAAGCCCCTTTGCCTCACCCACAAATGCGTGCATAGAGAAGCTCCGCAATACCTAATGGAGAAAATAAATCATTACACACCAAACCGCAGTCTTTGATCAGCCAACAAAAACCTCCTCCTCGTGCCCAAAGCCCGGTATAAATCCAAAGGGGGATCGGAGATTCGCTGTCCAAGGGCCTCGGCTATGGAATGCTCTACCAATCGACATCCGCCTGGAAGAAAATCACCTGGCTTTTAGGAAAAAACTCAAGACCTTCCTCTTCTAGCTGATGATCAAAGCTCGTCACAGCGCCTAGAGGCGATTCAGTTCGCATTGTGCGCTATACAAGTATTTCATTCATTCATCCATTCATTCACATGTGTGTACTAGGCACAGGACCCAGCCAAGATTTTTTTTTAAACATCTGACACACCTTGGTAAGCTTACCTAAACAAAATAAGCCACAACCATATACATTTCTATGCATAGTCCATATTCCTAGACCTAGTGGGTCATCCTGAAGGACTCCAATGGACTATCCAGAGAATTAATGGGGCTATAAGTGTGTACTAGGCACAGGACCCAGCCGGGATCTTTTTTTTTTTAAAACATCTGACACACCTTGGTATAAAAACAAAAAACAAGCCACAACCCTATAAATTCCTATGTGTGGTTCATAATCCATGATCATGAATCATCCTGGAGGACTCAGGTGGACTATCCAGAGGAATTAGTTTGGCCACATGTGTTTACTAGGCACAGGACACACCTTGGTTGGCTTACCTAAAAAAATGTTTTTTTTGTTTTTTTTAAACGAGCCACAACCCACGTTTCTATGGATGCTTCGTACTCCTGGTGAATCATCTTGTACTCCTGTTGGACCATCTTGGAAGACTCCAATGGACTATCCACAGAAATTAGTGGTGCCACATGTGTGTACTAGGCACAGGACCCAGCAGGGAGTTTTTTTTTAGCTTCTGACAAACCTTGGTAAGTCTTCCCTAAAAAAATAAAATAAAAAAAGAGCCAAAACCCTATAAATTTTTATACAAGGTCTATACTCCTGGTGGATCAGCCTGGTGGACTTTCGACTATCCAGAGGAATTAATGGGGCCACATGTGTGTACTAGGTACAGGACCCGGCCAGGATGTTTTTATTTTTTGTGAAGCCCATGCAGTACCAGGGCAGGTCAGCATAGTGAATAACTCGGAAGCAGAGATGAAGGTAAGTATTTTAGTGTGCAGTCTAGTCTGGTGTTGTATTTTAAGGATAACTTCACTAAATGTCAAGTTATCCTTTAAATCATCTCTGAGTGCTGGCCTCAAATTTCTTAAACTGCAAATCTTCTCAGCGCTTTTTCCAGCTCATTACCCTCGTTACACTTTGCTATGCCGAAAAGCCACCCAGTAATTACAGAAATGTCATTTTTCACCAGGTGGAGAATTATCTACGGTCAGAGCGAGGAATCTGGGCTGGTTTCGTGTGGCTCGTCTCGCCCCTATGAGCTTTTCTTCACCACCATGTAACGAAACACAATTCTGCAACAGAAAATGCCAATTGATGACAAGAAAAAAGGACCTTAAATGGAAAACAAAAGGCCCTTTCGGGGCCCACCTGTTGTGTGTATTTACAGCTTGGTGCTGGGACCTTGACAGATGACCCCCATGTTTTCTCTAGCCTCATCTTCTCAGTGACCTGAAGAGCCGGGTCTCCGTCTCTCCAATGAGGTGTAAAGGGCAATCAGGGGTAGCTTCTTCCTGCTCGCCACCACCATATAATATCCCATCACCTTCTCAGCCCTCGCTCCATGCATGGGCACCCTCAGGAAAGTGAAATGCCCCACTCCAATATCCCCTGTCTGTTTACATTAGTCACTGCAGCAGAATAAAGGAAACTCACTCTCAGCCCTGCTAAGGATCATTAAACTCAACCAGAGGATGTAACCTGTTTTGCTGTGATGACTAAAGACCTTCATCTTTCATTCGAGGTGCAAAGGCAGGATTTATTATCTTCCATTATAAACTCCTCACTCCTTCTACAAGGTTGGGCGACTGCAGATTTTTTTTTCAGCTGATGCAGTCTGGGCATTCCTTAAAGCTGAACTCTGAGGGCGGTGGCGAGTTTTTTCTTAAAGCTGAACTCCGGCCTGCCCTTCAGTCTTGCACAGTTGTAGCGGCTCCACTCCTAATCTGAAATGGCTCACTCTGATTTCACTGCACACTGTGAGCTTCCCAGCATGTGCATTAGAAGCTGCAGAAAGTCGGATAGACCCCACTTCATGTCCAGCATCCTCTAGCCTAGTGGTCTCCAAACTGCGGCCTGGGGGCCACATGTGGCCCTTTTCTTGTCTTTATATGGCCCTTGGGGCACCATTTCATCCACTGACTCAATCAACAGGGCATTATTATTCTGACACCAACAATGGGGCACTATTCCTCCCACTGACACCAATGTTGGGGCACTATTCCTCCCATTAATACAAATATTGGGACATTATTCCTTCCACTGACACCAACAATGGGGCACTATTCCTCCCATTGATACCAATTATCGGGCACTAATCCTCCCATTGATACCAATGACGGGGCACTATTCCTCCCACTGACACCAAAAATGGGGCACTATTCCTTCCACTGACACCAAAGATGGGGTACTATTCCTCCCACTGATACCAATGATGGGGCACTATTCCTTCCACTGATACCAATGATGGGGCACTATTCCTTCCACTGATGGGAATGATGGGGCACTATTCATCCCACTGATACCAATGATGAAGCATTATTCCTCCCACTGACACAAGAGAGTTATTTCTTGCTCACTCTGAAGGAACAGCACGGGTATGTAGTTCCTTCAGAGCGCATGTGTCGGTGACATCACCAGCTGCATCTAAAGTAAATATCTCCTAAACAGTGCATGCTTATATTTACAGTGCCTATAGGTAAGCCTTATTATAGGCTTACCTAAAGGTAAAAATCATACATGGGAGTTTACTCCCAGTTTAAAATTTTATTTTAACCACCATTTTATTCTACAAGGTCTCTGCTTTCAGAAAAGGATACTGTTTGGAATTTTAACCACTTCCAGCCCAAGGAGGTCATATGACATCATATGATGTCATATGACGTCAATGACTTTGACTGAGGATATATGAATGATGCCTGCAGCTGCAGGCCTCATTCAGATATCATCTTTTACAGCCGCCAATTATGTGCACCATAACAACAATCATAGCGGCAGTTCAGCCACCTGATCGCTCCTACATCCCCCCTCCTGCCGGCCTCCGTTGCTTCAAATCGCCTGTGCAAATGGTGACCTGGAGAAAGAATTCGCAGCTGCCAGATGTTGATCATAGAGATTTCCGGTGACTAGATGGTCCCCAGTCATCTCTATGACCTTTGGAGGCCCGGGCGTGACATTATGACATCAAGTCCGGCTGGCGGAAGTAAACAAAGCTTAGAATTCGGCTGGAAAGAAAGAGATCGTTCTTTTCTTTTATCTCAATCTTTCCAGCGTAGAGGAGAGATGTGGGGTCTTATAGACCCCACATCTCTCAACAAAGAGGACCTGTCACGCACCATTTTTATTAGAAGGGATGTTTACATTCTTTTTAATAGGAATAAAAAAGCGTAAAAATAAAAAAAGGAAAACAATCAATAAGAAAAAACTATAATTTAAGCGCCCATGTGCCCACGTGCTCGCACACAGAAGGGGATGCATAAGTAAGTCGCGCCTGCATATGTAAACAAATGTAAACTGAGTTCAAATCACACATGTGAGGTATCGCCACGTGCGTTAGAGCGAGAGCAATAATTCTAGCACTAGACCTCCTCTGTAACTCTAAACTGGTAACCTGTAAATCATTTTTTAGGTGTCGCCTATGGAGATTTTTAAGTACCAAAGTTTGGCGCCATTCCACAAATATGTGCAATTTCAAAGCGTGACATGTTAGGTATCTATTTACTTGACGTAACATCATCTTTCACATTATACAAAAAAATTGGGCTAACTTTACCATTTTTTTATTGTTTAATTCATGAAACAGTTTTTTTTTCCCCTCAAAAAAAGCGTTTGAAAAATTGTTGCGCAAATACTGCGTGACATAAAAAGTTGCAACGACCGCCATTTTATTTCCTAGAGTCTCGGCTAAAAAAAACCCCATATATATAGTGTTTGGGGGTTCTTAGTAATTTTTTAGCAAAAAAAATATGATTTTTACATGTAGGAGAGGAGTGCCAGAATTGGCCCGGTATGCAAGTGGTTAAACGAATCTTCAGGCCTAAAACGCTTTTTTTTTAAACGTGTGGGAAAAAAAAAAAAGCAAAACGCAGTTCTGACAGGGGTTAAAGGGAACTTGTGCTGTGACCATGCGGGGCAAAGTACCATCTTCACTTTTTTATTATCAAATTAATCACAAATCAAAAAAAATTTTTAATTAGCTTCACAGAACGTCCAATTTTGGTCCCATTATTTGATCTTTGTGCTCACATACACAGTAAGACAATCATCTTTCCCTTAACATCCGCCATCACTTCATGCCTGTTCTGTCCATTACTGGTGAGAAGAAACATTTGAATCCTCAGTAATATCGGTGATAACAATACAAAGCAGTGGAGCACAGCGCGATTCCGAACCTGATCTATCCAGACATTTATCTCAATTCACTCCCAGCATGATTATAGAGAGACGCGCCGCTAACAGGCAAGGTTGCAGCAATAAGCACAGTGCATCATGTCTAATTTAGCGGGTCAGCAGTTCCATGAGTAATACACACTGCTGCTTACCGCTGAAAAATGGATTTCTCTCTCTCCTCTGCTAACTGACTGCACACGCCAGACTTCCACTGATTGTACTAAGCGTCTAAAAGAATACTGAGTGACAGATTTTTAAAGGGTACCGTAGATTCACTCTACATTCATTGAGCGGACCATTCAGCTGATCTATAGCCAACATTCACCAACGTTGTCCACTGGTACGTTCACCAGTTCCAAAACCATTCACCAACATGTGGATGTCAGGGATCTGTCACACCACGGTGCATGCAACAGCTCACATTAATACCCGCATTTTAATGCATGTTATGGTAACTTGCTGTGTATGTACACATATGTGTGTATATTGCAGTGCGTTGGCATTCGTTCTTAAAGCACACGTTCTGGACCTTCTAATAACTCGAATTCAGCTTTCCACAACCAGGGTTCTTCCAGAGGTTGCTAGAGGGTCCTCAAGAAATTAGCAATTAATGCCTCTTAGCAAAGCTATCTGTAAAGGGGCATTTTTCATAAAATTTCACCAACATTGTAAAGAGCATTCTTCCTATTGCCCACCAATGTAAGGTGCATTCGTCCTATTGGCCACCAATGTAAGGAGCATTCTTCCTATTGGCCACCAATGTAAGGAGCATTCTTCCTATTGGCCACCAATGTAAGGAGCATTATTCCTATTGGCCACCAATGTAAGGAGCATTCGTCCTATTGGCCACCAATGTAAGGAGCATTCTTCCTATTGGCCACCAATGTAAGGAGCATTCTTATTGGCCACCAACGTAAGGGGCTTTCTTTCCACTGACCCTCAATATACTGAACATTCTTCCTATTGGCCACAAAATTAAGGAGAATTATTCCTACTGACCGACAATGTAGGGAGCGTTCTTCCTACTGACTACAAATGTAAGGAGCATTCTTCCTATTGGCCACCAATGTAAGGAGCATTCTTCCTACTGATCACCAAAGTACGGAGAGATCTTCCTACTGATCAACAATGTAAGGAGAATTCTTCCTACTAACCACCAATCTAAGAAGCCTTCTTCCTATTGATCACCAATGTAAGGAGCATTCTTCCTATTGGCCACCAATGTAAGGGGCTTTCTTTCCACTGACCCACAATATATGGAGCATTCTTCCTATTGGCCACCAAATTAAGGAGAATTATTCCTACTGACCAACAATGTAAGGAACATTCTTCCTATTGGCCACCAAATTAAGGAGAATTATTCCTACTGACCAACAATGTAAGGAGCATTCTTCCTATTGGCCACCAAAGTACGGAGAAATCTTCCTACTGAACACCAATGTAAGAAGCCTTCTTCCTATTGACTACCAATGTACAGGGCATTCTTCCTATTGGCCAACAATGTAAGGAGCATTCTTCTTATTGGCAACCAACGTAAGGGGCTTTCTTTCCACTGACCCCCAATATACGGAGCATTCTTCCTATTGGCCACCAAATTAAGGAGAATTCTTTCTACTGACCACCAATGTAAGGAGAATTCTTCATACTGACCAACAATGTAAGGAGCATTCTTCCAAATGACCACCAATGTAAGGAGAATTCTTCATACTGACCAACAATGTAAGGAGCATTCTTCCAAATGACCACCAATGTAAGGAGAATTCTTCCAACTGGCCACCAATGTAAGGAGCATTCTTCCTACTGACCACCAGTGTACAGAGAATTCTTCCCATTGGCCACCAAAGTAAAGAGAATTCTTCCTACTGACCACCAATGTAAAGAGCATTCTTCTAACTGACCACCAATGTAAGGAGCATTCTTCCTACTGACCACCAGTGTACGGAGCATTCTTCCTATTGGCCACCAATGTAAGGAGCATTCTTCCTAGTGACGATCAATGTAAAGAACATTCTTCCTACTGACCACCAATGTATGGCATTATTCCTATTGGCTACCAAAGTAAGGAGAATTCTTCCTACTGACCACCAATGTAAGGAGCGTTCTTCCTACTGACCACCAATGTAAGGGTCGTTCCATTTGCCTTGCTCTTAAATAATTCCTTGGGCCTGTTTCATGCTGTGGGTGTTAAATTGACGTCACCAGGATGGAAGTGAGGGGTAATTTCCCCAGTAAGGACACACATACAGTAGCAGAGGCTCCAATTCTTCCCAACTATTAAAAGTTAAAAAAATACAAACACCTTTTGGTTGGAGCTAAGCTTACGTTTACTAACTACTAGAGCTCCCAACTTGAGAAGAACAGTCTGCTTGTCAGACCGGAGTTCTTCTTAAAATGTAAACAATAGAACATGAAGAAGTCCCCCGACCATATACTATTATTATAGTCAGAACTGTTTCTGGGTGAAGGCCCAGTACAAAAGGTTATTGCAATGTGCCATCAAAAAAACAAAAGCCTGAACAGAACATCTAATATTAACACACTGGCCGGACCCGGCCTAGGCGTAGGTGTAGCACTTCTCTATCTTTATAGGGGATCAGATTTGACCCAACACCGTTCAGGTCATGAAAGATTTCCAGGGTCAATGGCCTATTGGCCTTCTCAGGAATGTTCAGTCGTATCAGTTTTTAGAATCCCGACCCCCTGATATGCTGAAAGGCCTGCCAGAAAAACTTATCATGACACTCTGCACTTTCAAGGAATCGGAAACCTTGTCGCCTTCATATACGATGACCTGCACACATGTTTTTCCAATTGTATTGTGGAAAAAACGCTCTGTAAACACGACGGGACCATGAGATGTCAGCAAACCGGCATGGGAGAAATTCTTCAATTAAAGCTGAACGCCAGGCAAGCACCTACATACAACCTGAAATACATCTGTGGGAACTGCTTTACCCACCCAATGAACTATAATGCTGTTAAGCCAGTTTTATTACCACTGAAAGAGCATTTGCCTATTGACCACTAATGTAAGGAGCATTCTTCCCTCTGACTATCAATGTAAGGAGCATTCTTCCCTCTGACTATCAATGTAAGGAGCATTCTTCCCTCTGACTATCAATGTAAGGGGTATTTTTCCCTCTGACTATCAATATAAGCAGTATTCTTTCCTCTAACCACCAATGTAAGGGATATGGTTCACACTGACCACCAATGTAAGAAGCATTCTTCCCACTGACCACCAATGTAAGAAGCATTCTTCCCACTGACCACGAATGTAAGAAGCATTCTTCCCAATGACCACGAATGTAAGGAGCATTCTTCCCAATGACCACCAATGTAAGGGGCATTCTTCCCAATGACCACCAATGTAAGGGGCATTCTTCCCAATGACCACGAATGTAAGGAGCATTCTTCCCAATGACCACCAATGTAAGGAGCATTCTTTACACTGACCACCAATGTAAGGTGCTGTCTTCCATTGACATGCACTGTGAGGAGCATTCTACTCCCTGAGCACCAATTTAAGGAGCGTTCTTGCCACTGACCACCAATGTAAGGGACATTCTTCCCATTGACCACAATGTAAGGGGCATTCTTCCCAATGCCCACAAATGTAAGAAGCATTCTTCCCGATTACCACCTATGTGGTAACACTGACAACCACTGTAAAGGGCATTCTACTCCCTGAGCACCAATGTAAGGTGCATTCTTTCCAGTGACCACCAATGTAAGTCATTCTTCCCCCTGACCACCAATTTAATGAGTGTTCTTCCCACTGACCACCAAAGTAAGGGGCATTCTACCCCCTGCCCCTCAATGTAAGGTGTTGTCTTCCCATTGACCAGCATTGTAGGGGCATTCTTCCCACTAACCACGAATATAAGGTGTATTCTTTCCAGTGACCACCAATGTAAGTCATTCTTCCACCTGACCACCAATTTAATGAGTGTTCTTCTCACTGGCCACCAAATTAAGGTGTTTTCTACCCCCTGCCCATCAATGTAAGGTGTTGTCTTCCCATTGACCACCATTGTAGGGGCATTCTACCCACTAACCATGAAAGTAAGGTGCGTTCTTTCCAGTGACCATCAATGCAAGTCATTCTTCCACCTGACCACCAATTTAATGAGTGTTCTTCCCACTGACCACCAATGTAGGGACCATTCTTCCATCTGACCCCCAGTAAATTGTGTTTTGTAGGGGTTCCCGAAAATTATTTCAAGAGCTCCTTATGGCTGAGAAGGTTCGAACAAGTAATAAAACACAGAAGCTCTGATTTCCTTGTCATCTAACCTGCTCTATAACAAAAACGCAAAAAAGCAATTCAAACTTCTAATATTAAAACAAAAATAAGTAATAAGATGATCTATGGCTGCCAAGCCCGTTTCCTCCAGTCAATGAGCAGGATGTAGCCACAATGAGCAGAGACAGGAATTAATTAATGACGAGAGCTAGCACCCCGGGCAACGGCTGCGCGGCTCCGAGGCCTCAGGATTCCGAGTGACTGCACATGAGCACTTGTGACACACTCAGATATCAGTCACAGGGAAATCACATGGAGACAGTATGACAGGCCAAGAAAAAACACCTGCGGGGCAGCCGGCTCTGATTTCAGATTCTTGATGTTCATTTCATATTTATTAACTGAATTCATATCAATAAAAACAGGTTTAGAGCTTGCCGGAAAGAGAACCGATGTTTGCACTGTCTGCGGGTGGAGGCGGCTTAAAGGAGCACGCCCTCGACCTAGAAGTCACTTGTTATAAATCCCTATGGCTGCAAAAATCTTCATTTCCCAAAAAAAGAAAACCAAGATCTTCCCAAATTCCAAGCACCAATTTCTAACCTGGGAACATCTTGGTTTGATTTTTATGGGAATTTTGATCACACATTTTGATGCGGCATGCGCCGTAGACAGCTGTGACTGTCTTTAGGTAAATATCACCTAAACCGTGTAGGTTTAGGAGATATTTCTTGGACCTACAGGTAAACCTTAATCTAGGCTTACCTGTAGGTCAAAGTGGTTTGTAAGGGTTTACAACCACTTTAAGTTAAAAGTGTTGATTATCTCGTTACAATGGCATATGAAAGTTGGTGGGTTATATCGGGCAGCAAGCAAACATGTTGTTCCTGAAGTTTATGTGTTGAAAGCAGAAAAAAATGGGCATCACAGTTTGTTGTGTATGGGGCTGCATTCTCACAGACCGGTCAGGGTGCCCCATGCTGGCCCATGTCCACAACCAAATGCACCTACAATGGGCATGGGAGCATCAAAACTGGACCACAAAGCAATGGAAGAAGGTGGCTTGGTCTGGTGAATCATTGTCACGCAGGTGGTCAGACACTATATCTACTGTGTGCTTCACCTATAGCAGCTACCTTTCCCATAAGGCAAGCAAGCCTAGCGGTACTCGGTTGCCCCCAGGACTTATACACAATGCTATAGTGCCTGGCCATCATGCCAAGGCAGATGCGAACTGAGCAAAGCAATTAGATACTTGGGGTTAGCAGATAGCTAGCGTGATTCCATGACAGTCCAGGTAAAAGGCAGGCCGAGTTCAGGGAATAGTTCAATAATCCGGTCCAAAGCCATACACAGGGAAATCCAAACTAGCAAAGCAGGGCAGACAGACAGGGAGCTTGATCAGGAACAACACAGGCATCACGCTCTATCAAAAACACCAAAATGAGGTTTGCGCTGGTTTATAACAGGCTTGGTTTCCATCCAGAGACTGATCACATTAATGAGCCTGCAGGTGGACAGACAGACAAGGAGAGTGCCATAGCCATAGGTGTGCAAAGCCTATTGCATTAGGGTGGGCACCTCAAAGCTCAAACACATGCATTTGTATATATATATATATATATATATATATATATATATATATATATATATATATATACATACTGATGGTGTCAGTACAGCAGTGGACTGTCTCAGTAGGGCAAAGATTGGGGTCATTAGTTTTTATTGTTATTTTATTTTTTACAATTTTTTTTTACAAATTGTTTAGGAGCCCCATTAGGGGGCTTTGCTGAAATATCAGGGGTTTAAACAGGGGGAATCTGCGCCACACAAGGTGATTAGGGTGTGCCCAGGCACACCTGACACACCCTGTCCGCACGCCTATGGCCATAGCCAAAACCCGGATTCTAGCATGAGGAGCAGGAGCACTAAGTGATCCTGAAAATCATGTTTTCTTTTACATCATGTGGATGGCCAGGTGCATGTGTGTCCCTGTAGCTCTGAGGAAGGGAGCATGGCTTCTCGAAACGCGTCAGTTTTCCGACTGCAGTGATTGTCAGTCCTGACATTGGAGTTGTGCATGATATGCGTATTTACTTTTCATGTTCGTGAGTATGTCTTTGGCGTCTTTTAATAAATTTCATTGGTGTTGAATGCACTAGGCGTTTGACGTGACTAGGAGTTTTTCTTTGACGTGAATTTGGAGTTTCCCTGCTCAAGGAGAATGCCTTAGATTGTCGGAGTGAGCGCTGAGGTTTGATTGTCTTTGGAAGTTTCTCATTTAGGCGGACATCGAGTCTGCTCCGGGGCGTGAGAGCGCACGCGCCTCCGCAACTACGCCTGCGTGAGCCAGCTTACAGCTACGCCGATTCACGCAGGAGAACAAACCTGGTTGGGCGGCTGGTTGGCAAGCAGTTAAAGAGAATGTAAATCCAACATTTCATATTCTTGATATGTACCATGTACCTGTATGAGGGAAGATTAGTCTTCTGCTGTTTCTCCTCCCCCATCTCTTCTGTAGCTGAGAACAGAGGGCATGTGATCACTTATAAAAATGCGGAAAAGGGCATTTAGAATGTGTTTTTTTTTTTCATTAAAATTTTTTTTTTTTTTTTTTTATATGTATACACAAATGTTTTGTCTTTCATTTCTATTTTATACTAAATGGGTTGTTTTACAAGGTGAGGGTTTACATATACTTTAAAGACATTCAAATAGAAAGCAACATTTTTTTTTTCCAACAAGGGTTTAATACGACTTTAATGAAAACCGCAGATTTAAAAAATTGAAAATTGCTTTTGAAATAATAACAACATGTGGTTTTAGTTTCAATACACTTCAAGCTGACCTCCCTGCAGTGTAGGTCTACATAAATGATTGCAGAGACTATTGGTTCCCTTTAATTCCCCCACCAATGCTTTGTCAGCCCCTTCACCATCCCATGCCAAGCAATTGATACAATAACAACAAATCAATGAATCGGAACACAAAAGGCTGACCCAGGGCAATAGAGCCAACGAGCGATTATTCATTAGCAAGCCCCCCGAGAGCCTCTCTTTCATAAATGGGATTGCGCTGACCTAATGAAAACGCAATGCATACAATAAAACAAATCAACCTAAATGAATGTTTTCGCTAACGAGCCACCATTAACATTGATCACAACTCAAAAAAAAAAAAAAAAAAAAAACAATTTACAAGCCCTTGTAGCCATCGGATACTTGCTTCTCCCTAATGAGTTAATCTGGAGATCAGAGATACAATGGAACCATCCACCATACACATTGTAATAAATGCGTCCAACCGTAGAGAACGCCAAGAGAGTAACAAAAAAAACACACAAATTTCTAGAACGGCAACAGGCAAAGGTTGGAGCGATGGCGGATGTGTTCTTAAAATGAGAAATATTATCAGAACATAATATGACTACACCGACACATACCGATAGTCCCGGTGATAGCAAGACCATCCCCCACCGCGTGTAGTGCCGTCCTCTTTCTGCTGATGGAGTCCACATTATTTGATTGAAGATCCTTTGTAATTCTTTTCTTCCAGTTTTTCTTTTTCTTATTGGGTTAAAACCAATGGTGTCTACGATATATCCACTGCTTTTACTGGGTCTGCCACATCTAAAACAAAAGACATAAAGCTAAAGTTAAAGCTCAACTTTTATCTGCTTCTTTTACCTTCATGTACCCGGTATCCCCTAAAATAAGACCTAGTGTGATTGTCGGTGATAGCTGCAATAAAAGCCCTACCCCCCAAATAAGCCCTAGTTAAACTCCTTGTAGGTCTTCTTTTCAGGGTAGGGCTTATTTTTGAGGAAACAGAGTAGGGCTTATTTGGGGGGTAGGGCTTATATTGCAGCTAACACCGACAATCACGCTAGGTCTTATTTTAGGGGAAACAGGGTATGTTATGGGAGGATCTCAGCAAACGCTATGTGTGTCGGCGGCGATCTAAGTATGGTGTGTCGGCAGCGATTCCAGTTCTCGCACAGCCGGAAGGGACGTCATGGAACGCCGGGGACCATAGAAGGCTGTTTATTAGCCTCTTCTAATCAGACATTGTCCTACATAAGGGGTACTGTTTTGAGGCAATACATAACCCTCTTTGTCTATGACATCGAAGGGGACACTACACCAGTCTCCGCACCAGGCAGACATAGCTCTGGCCTACTGGCAGGGCTGCTTTTAGAAATCATGGGGCCCCCATACAGCCTTCTTGATGGGGCCCCACAGGGTGCAGTGCAACAGCGGCACTGACTTTATCCACCAACGGTCCTAAAAAATGTCTTGGTCCTCTCTATTGACTTGATGGGGCCCAGAGAAGTGTAATTTAAGCTCTGGCTAAGCAACAAGGAGTGGGGGTGTGGTCTAGTAAAATCTATTTAGGCAGATATTAACAATAAAGCTGCATGGACCCCCCTGTTTAGCTGATGGGGTCTTGGCCCAGTACAACAGGACAATGAGGTTGTACTGCCTTAACAGCGGCCCTGCCTACTGGGGGCCATTTTTTACCATTCACGAGTAAGTCACTACTTGGTAAAACTTTTTTTTTTTTTTATTTGCATTTTTGATTTAAAATATTTGATTTAAAAAATAATAATTATATATATATATATATATATATATATATATATATATATATACACATATATATATATATATATATATATATATATATATATAAAATAAAAATAAATATAAAAAATGAATAAAAAAGAAAAAGAAAATGATATAAAAATGTAATTATATATATATATATATATATATATATATATATATATATATATATATATATATATATATACATACATATATACATACATTATATATATATATATATATATATATATATATATATATATATATATATATAATTTAATTATCTTTTTTTTTATTCATTTTATTTCATTTTTTATATTTATTTTTATTTCTTTCATTTTTTCATTACTACTATGTCTACGCTAATTTTTTTATATTTTTTTCTCAGAGAATTACACATTTATCTACATCTCTTTTTTTGCATTGAAGGTTCTCTTGGACCCAAATGTGAGGGTTGATTTACTAAACCTGGAGAGTGCAATATCTGGTGCAGCTTTGCATAGTAACCAATCAGCTTCCAGGTTTTATTGCCAAAGCTTAATTCAACAAACTGAAGTCAGAAGCTGACTGGCTACCATGCATAGCAGTATCAGAGTCGACTCTCGCGTTATGGTCCCTCTTATATCAGTATCCCTATCAGAATCCCCCCTTACATCAAGGTTCGCCTCTTCATCCCCCCTTACATCATAATACCTCATACATCAGTGCCTCTATCAGGGTCCCCCCTTACAACAAGATTCCTACAGTGAGGAAAATTATTATTTGATCCCATGCAGATTTTGTAAGTTTGCCCACTTACAAAGAAATTAAGGGTCTGTCATTTTTATTATGGGTGTATTTTAAATGATAAAGACAGAATATAAACCAAAAATCCAGAAAAAAACACATGATACAAATGGTATAAATTGAGTTGCAGTTCAGTGATAAAGTATTTGATCCCCTACCAACTAACAATAATTCTGGCTCCCACAGGCTGGCTACAGTATGTGCTCATATGGTACACAGATTAGTCCTGTCAATTTAAGAAGGTGCTCCTAACGACAACTCTTTATGTGTATAAAAAAGACTCCTGTCCACAGAAACTTTCTTCCATTCAAACCTCACTATCATAATCAAGACCAAAGAGATGTCAAAGAATGTCAGGGACAAGATTGTAGACCTGCAGAAGGCTGGAATGGGCTACAAGACCATCAGCAAGAAGCTTGGTGTGAAGGAGACAACTGTTGGAGCGATTATTGGCAAATGGAAAATAACCATCAATCGCACCTTTGGACTGGAGCTCCGTAAAAGATTTCACCACATGGGGTGAGGATGATCATGAGAAAAGTGAGGGATCAGCCCAGAACTACACAGGAGGAGCTTTTGAATGACCTCAAAGCAGCTGGGACCACAGTCACCATACAAACCATTGGTAACACAATAAGCTGCCATAGATAAAAATCCTGCAGCGCCGGCAAGGCCCCCCTCCTCAAGAAAGCAAATGTACAGGCCTGTCTGAAGTTTGCCAATGAACATCTAAAAGATTCAGAGAAGGATTGGAAGAAAGTGCTGTGGTCAGATGAGGCCAAAATTTTGCTCTTTGGCATAAACTCGACTCGCTGTTTAGAGGAAGAAAAAAATGCTGACTATGACCCTAAGAACACTATTCTTAAAGTGGTTGTAAACCCTTACAAACCACTCTTACCTACAGGTAAGCCTAGATTAAGGCTTACCTGTAGGTCCAAGAAATATCTCCCAAACCTACACGGTTTAGGAGATATTTACCCGAAGACAGGCACCACTGTCTACAGCGCATGCGCCGTACACAGCGGCGTGCAGGCGCACTGGGCAGGCCGCAGATCGCAGCGATATGCTATGCATACTAGCTCATTATGCCTTTGCCTTGCAGGGTGTGTTTTTTATTTTATTTTATTTTTCCCTTTACTTCTTCTTTAAAGTCAAGCACAAAAGGTGGAAACATTATGCTTTGAGGACGTTTCTCTGCTAAAGGTGCAGGCCGATTTTGCCGCATTGAGAAGCCAATGGACGGGGGCATGTATTGTAAAATCTTGGATAAGAACCTTCTTCCCTCAGCCAGAACACTGAAGATGGGTCATGGATGGGTCTTCCTGCATCACAAAGACCAAAAACATACCACCATGGCAACAAAGGAGTGGCTCAGAAAGAAGCACATTAAAGGTCATGGAGTGGCCTAGTCAGTCTCCAGACCTTAATC
Organism: Lithobates pipiens; assembly: GCF_037356315.1. Taxonomy (NCBI): domain Eukaryota; kingdom Metazoa; phylum Chordata; class Amphibia; order Anura; family Ranidae; genus Lithobates; species Lithobates pipiens. The sequence continues at coordinate 559,006,998 of NW_027507764.1, read as the reverse complement.
CTATAGAAAATCTATGGAAGGAGCTGAAACATTGATTTGCCAAGTGATAGCCAAGAAATCTTAAGAATTTAGAGAAGATCTGTAAAGAAGAGTGGACCAAAATCCCTCCTGAGATGTGTGCAAACCTACAAGAAACGTCTTACCTCTGTGCTTGCCAACAAGGGTTTCTCCACCAAGTACCAAGTCGTGTTTTGCTTGGGGATCAAATATTTGACTCACTGAACTTCAACTCAATTTATAACATTTGTATTGTGTGTTTTCTTTCTGGATTTTTGGTTGATATTCTGTCTCAAAATGCACCTATGATAAAAATTATAGACCCTTAATTTCTTTGTAAGTGGGCAAACCTACAAAATCTGCAGGGGATCAAATAATTAATTCCCCCCACTGTATACATCTTATATTTTATATTATTTTCTGGCCATAGCTCAACTCCTAAACCAGGAATATATAACGCTGTTTTATCTCTGAATATTTCTTCTCTTATAAATGACATACTGGGGTTATAAATATGCACACTGAACAGGTTCGTAGACGCTGCCCTATAAAACATAGCAGACTGAGCTACTACACAGCCAAGCTGCAGCTCACTCATATCCTTCCCCAGCATCTTATTTTATCTCCAGTGACACCCCAGAGCCATTTAATCATTTTTTTCTAACAAACGGCTGCTCAAAATAGAGCCTCGGTGGAACAGCCGCTGACACCATTCCAAAGGGAAAGGGGGAGATGCTCGAAAACAATGGTCCTCAGACCCCGGCGGTAAGACCTCTTGCCCTCGCCCAGCCTTATTCCTGGCAGTTACTGGCACAGGGAGGCGAACGCCCCGTAAGGCCGACCCTTTTGTTGTGTCAATTCTTTTTTTTCTTCTAGCAAAGGTTATGCTCAAGCTTCTTAACTATTTCCTTTGAACAACAATGTCTGGAGGAACGCGTGCCAAAACTGGATAGGTTGTAGCGTTCTATCTTTGCAACAAGGGCCTATTCCCACTAGGTGCAACAAAAATCAGATGTTTTACTGCAAGAAAGAGATATCCAACATGTCAAGGCTTAAATTTACGTGCACCCGTGAAACGCCGGCAAACTTATTTTCCATAGGCGATGCTTTAAAAGTCCCTATACAGGTCACCAGTTTTAGCGTTAACCGTGAATAATGAGCCAGAATGTGCGACGATATACAACATGTGTATCACAGGCAACATTTTCTCCACATATGTGTGTGGGGGGTTAGGGGAACTCCCCCAGTCATCACTCACTCACACTATTGTTACGTTATAATAACACATTTTTCTTGCACAAAGCCAAAAACATAAAGACTACAGCATGGACACCAGATTAAATAAGGCCCCATTCACACCTGTGCATATTAGAATCGCAGGCAGACATGCAACAAAACATGCACTGCACTTATGGTGACATTATTTCCTAATGACGCTCCAAACGCCCTGCATTTTTCTGTGATTGTCATGTGGCAAAATGCATGAAACTTGCGGCAAAACATGCAATGCCAAAACGTACTTGGCTCCGTTCCAAAATCTGGTACTTCTTGGCCAAGTCTAGAAGAATGGTCAAACCAGGGGCGGACTGACCATTGGGCCACTCGGGCACTGCCCGAGGGCCCCATGACACTAGGGGGCCCCATCAGGGTTGCCAGCCTCAGTAAACCAGGGACAGTATGTAAAAATTTGTGTTTTTTTTTTTTTACATCTGTCTCTGAAATGTCTCTTACCGACATCCTTTTGGTTTAAAAATCCTGAGATTATAGCTGCCCCACCTCTCCAGTACCTTCTCAGCCAATAGAAACATGTCTGTGTATACTGTGTGATTGTATAGTGTGTGTATGTGTGTGTGTGTGTTTGTGTCTACTGTGTGGCCCCATAATCTCTGATTGCCTGGGGGCCCCATAATCTCCTAGTGCCCGGGGGCCCCATGAGTTGTCAGTCCGCCCCTGGGTCAAACAGTCCCATAGACACATGCCTAAACCTTGTGGACGGCCTTCTCAGAAAGGTTGAAGCTGTTATAGCTGCAAAGGGTGGGCCAACTCAATATTGAACCCTATGGACTAAGACTGGGATGCCATTAAAGTTCATGTGCGTGTAAAGGCCGGTGTCCCAATACTTTTTGTAATATAGTGTATCTATCTATCTATCTGTGAAAGAACATTCACTTGAAATGACGTGCATTTTTCCACTCCTCCATACCCATTTATTTTACTTGTGTGTATGGAAGACGATCGTTTCTCACTGACGTAATGACTGATGGTGCCAGGGAAACACGACGGCCCGCTCTCAGTAGATCCCAGCTGCAGAAAGCATCACTTTAATTAGAATTAGCTAATGTTCTTGGGCTACTGTTGTCTGTACTGTCGGGAAGGATTTGTAATGTCAAGGTCAGCACTCCGTCCTAATTAATTGTCTGGCTGGGTGAGATGTTTAGGGATTTGATGGTCGTTCAAGCAGCATTCTTACACCTAAATCTGCTCATGGACGATAATGGCGGTCAGATGGTAGTGAACACAGCGGCCTCCTTTTTGTTTCTTATTTCATGCATAAAAGCAATACTCTTAGCCCTTGTACACACGGTCGGACATTCCGACAACAAACTCCGTCGGATTTTGTCCGAAACTGTTGTTGCATACACACGGTCGGACAAAGTTGTCGGAAAATCCGATAGTTTGTAACGTGATGACGTAATTTAGTTACGACAGGACTACGTTCAGGCTAGTAGCCAATAGCTTTGGTCTCGTAAATTTGATCTGAGCATGCGTGGAACTTTGTCCGATCGGAATTCTCTACAAACTATAGGACAAAGTCAGATCGGATCATGTTGTCGGAAAATTTTATAGCCCAGCTCTAAAACTTTGTCGGCCGGATATTCCGACGGAAACAGTCCGATGGAGCCCACACACGGTCGGATTATCCGACAACACGGTCCGATCGGACATTTTCCGTCGGAATGTCCGACAGTGTGTACAAGGGCTAATATTTTCAAAAACAGTTTTATGTAAAAGTTATGGGGGGCAACCTTCCCCCAGTTTTGTTCCTGTGCCACCATATCACATGCGCACCTGGTGGAAACTGGAAGTGGCCATGTCAGCACATATTGGGCAGTCATGGTCCATCATTATTGATATCAAGCAACCAGTCCAGGGCAATGATGCACAGCCAACGTCTTCAAACTACGGCCCGTGGGCCACTACAATTTTTTATCCAGCTGGCAGCTGATGCACACCATCTCTGCTTCCCCTCCCCCACCTCCTGTCAGTCCCCAGCGCAAGAATACAGGTCCCTGATAGCATCCTAGCAAGCAATGGTGGGCTTACCCCCCAGAATTCACAGGAGGACAGAAATTCCTGCGCCCTCTGCTAGCCAAATTACGGAGGCAAAGGGGACATTAATGTAAGACCCCTTTCCCACCACACCGCTGATAGCGTCTGCGGTAAAACGCCGCTATTTTTTGCGGCGTTTTACTGCCGGATTTGCGGCAGATTTTCGGCGCATTTCGGACGCTAGCGGGGTGCTTTTACCCCCCGCTAGCGGCCGCGAAAGGGTTAAAGCGCAATACGCTGCAACAGCGGCGTTTTGCTGGCGGCATTACAGCGCTGCCCCATTGATTTCAATGGGGAGCAGCGGTGGAGGAGCGGTAAACACACCGCTCCTTCACCGCTCCAAAGAAGCTGCTGGCAGGACTTTTTTCTGACGTCCTGCCAGCGCACCGCTGTAGTGTGAAAGCCCTCGGGGCTTTCACATTAAACACAATGGTGCAGCTTCTTTAGGGCAGATTGCAGGCGCTATTTCTAACGCTATAGCGCCTGCAAAACGCCCTGGTGTGAAAGGGGTCTAAGGGAGGACTCTGATGGGGTCACTGATGTAAGGGGGGAACTCTGATGGGGGCTGTGATGTGAGGCTTGTCATACATGAGTCTTTTTTTTCATTCAACCAGCAGGTTGAACCTATGAAAATGATTAGATTCCCCCATCCACACACTAAGGGTCGGTTCACACTAGGACGACTTGTCAGGTGACTTAGCCGCCTGACAAGTAGCGTCCCGTTCTGTACAATGGAACCTTTTTAATCGGAGTGACACAAGTCGCTCCGACTTAGAAAAAGGTTCCTGTACGACTTTGGGGGCGACTTGAGGCGACTTGCATTGACTTCTATACAGAAGTCGTTTTGCAAGTCACCATAGCGGTCGCGTCCAGGTCGCCTGAGGCAGTCGCGCTGTAAGCCGTGCTGCCTCAGTGTGAACCGACCCTCATTGTTGATGTGTAATTAAACTCACTTGGTGTCTTATCTGAATTAAATTAGCCACAGAACCTGTGTAATTCATATGTGTTCTGGTTTAAAGGGATGAGGTAGCAACCCTACTGGCGGCGCTGATCAAGAGAATTATCAAACAGGCTGTTTGTACACAAGTCGATTGATACAGTGCTTTGAAAAAGTATTCATACCCCTTGAAATTTTCCACATTTTGTCATGTTACAACCAAAAATGTAAATGTATTTTATTGGGATTTTATGTGATAGACCAACACAAAGTGCCACATAATTGTGAAGTGGAAGGAAAATTATAAATGGTTTTCAAAATGTTTTACAAATAAATATGTGAAAAGTGTGGCGTGCATTTGTATAGCGCCCCCCTCAATACTTTGTAGAACCCCCTTTCACTGCAATTACAGCTACAAGGCTTTTTGGGGATGTCTCTACCAGCTTTGCACATCTAGATATGGTGACATGTTTGCCCATTCTTCTTTGCAAAATAGCTCAAGCTCTGTCAGATTGGATGGAGAGCGTCTGAACAGCATTTTTCAAGTCTTTCCACAGATTCTCAATTGGATTTAGGTCTTGACTTTGACTGGCCCATTCTAACACATGAATATGCTTTGATCTAAACCATTCCATTGTAGCTCTGGCTGTATGTTTGGGGTCGTTGTCGTGCTGGAAGGTGAACCTCCGCCCCAGTCTCGAGTCTTTTGCAGACTCTAATGCCACGTACACACGATCAGATTGTCCGGCGTACTTAGTCCGCCGAAACGCATTTCAACGGGCAGTCCGATCGTGTGTGGGCTTCAGCTGACTTTTTCAGCATGAAGTCCGGAGTACTAAGAAGGCCGGTTTGCACACCAATCTTCCCGTCGTACTTTGGTTTCAGCAGACAAACAGACGTTCGTCAGTATGCTAGTCCGACGGACTAAGAATGGCGCATGCCCAGAAAGGATTTACAGGGCGGAAGCGCTCTGTCTTGTAAAACTAGTGTTCGTATTGAAGCTAGCATTTTCGTCATGCTGCTAATTTTGTGATTTTTTAATATAGCACATTCTTTTCTTCTTCATAATGCGAGAAAAGTGAAGTTGCTTTGCTGCTTATATTCACACAGAGTTATCACAAATGTCTTTATTCATCCTCATCTTATGATTAATATTCCAATTCGAGAATAAATAAAAAAAAAATAACGGACGAATTAAGCTGAAGTCTGAAAAGCGCGAATCGTCTCTAACCAAACTTCCACTAACGCAAAGTCAGCAGAAGGAGCCCAAAGGGTGCTTTGCTGTGTATTGGACTTCCTATTTCTAGTCCCGTTGTACGTGCTGTACGTCATCGCGCAAACTTTCAACGGACTGTTTGTGTATCCGTGTGTGGCCAAGTCCGTTCAGTAGAAAGTACGCCGGATTGTCCGTAGGATTGTATGACGGACTTAGTCCGTCATACAATTCGATCGTGTGTACACGGCATAACAGGTTTTCTTCTAAGATTGCCCTGTATTTGGCTCCATCCATCTTCCCATCAACTCTGACCAGCTTCCCTGTCCCTGCTGAAGAAAAATCGCCCCCACATGATGCTGCCACCACCATGTTTCTTTAACAAAAGTTTTTATTATTAATTTACAAATTTACGTTCCAATACAATAGGCTTACATTCAGATTTCAGTACAGGTGTTTCACAGTATAGTATAAATTCAAGCAGGCTGTTGCCTAGCAATGTAAACATTTCCTGTGTCCGGGCGAACCCGGGTTTTCACATGACTGCAACAGAAGCGTGTCGAACAATATATAGAAAGCCCATAGTAATCATCTGCAGTAAATTGGTAAGACGAAAAGAGAAGAAGGAAGGAAGTAGATGTTCTAAGGGTCAAGAGTTGATTAGAAGAGTTTGTAGAATGAAAAGCAGGGGAGGAGTAGTGAGGGTCAAAAAAGAGAAGGAAGAGGAGTCAGGGAAGAGAGGGGGGGGAAAGAGAGAAGAGAATGGGTTCACAGGGTGTGCCCAGCTGGTCCTTACAGTGGCAACATCGAATCTAGGAGAATAATGGTATGCGATCCAGGGTTGCCAGACCCGTAGGAACTTGGCATGAGTGTCAGAAAGAACAGAAGACAATTTTTCATTGACCATAACATCGTTCAGTCGGTTCTTGACTGCCTCAAAGCTCAGGGCTGGGGTTCTCCATGCTCTGGCTATTGTCAACTTAGTTGCAGTAAAAAGATGTTGCGCCAACTGTCATTCTGGGCGTAGTAGTGCAGTGATTGGTTTGCCAAGAAGTGCCTCGAACGGATCTCTTTTAAGATTTACTCGAAGTAGACTATGGAGTAATGTGTACACCCTGACCCATAGTCTGCACACCGGCGGGCACGTCCACCAAATATGGGCCATAGTGCCCTCCTGGACGCATTCCCTGAAGCAGAGAGGGGAACAGGTTGGGACAAAGCGAGCCAGGCGCATCGGGGTGTAATACCACCGGTACAAGACCTTATAGGCATTTTCCAAAATGATTACGTTGCGCGAGCAGTTGGATGGCTAGGGTCATTGCCTGCCAGTCCTCTGGGTCAAGCTTCTTCCCCAACTCTCTCTCCCACCGCAAATGATAGGACCACACTGGAGGTCTCTTCTTAGAGAACAGAGCTGAGTATATTAGAGATATCAGACCAGGAGAGTGGGGCCTGGATCTACAGATGCTCTCAAACGGTGTCAACCTGTATGGGGCGTCTTGAGATTTAATGAGACTCTGGAGGAAATGACGGATCTGTAGATACCTGAAATGTTCTCGTAAAGGTATGTCATTCGACGAGCGTAAAACTTCAAATGATAAGATTCTAGTGGGAGTAAGCAAGGAGTGTACTTCCCCGAATCCATTCATGGTCCACCACTTGAATTGTGCTGGGTTATCAAGGCCTGGGGGAAAAAGTGGGCAACGAAGGAGCCGCATCAACGGAAGATGGGAAGAAACCAGCCCTGCAGAGTACTTCACTGAGTCCCAAACTCGTAACATGTGATTCATGTGAGGGAGCCATGGTAATAAAGAAATTGGGATGGGGTCAACTTCAAGCAGATCAATAGTAGCCCATAGTGGGAGCTGATACGTCTCGTGGAGGTGGGAGAGCGGAGCAATGGTAGCTGCTACGTAGTAGTCTCTTATGTTTGGGACTGAGAGGCCCCCCATTACTTCTTTTGGCGAACATGATTTGTTTATTAATGCGGGAGCGAGACGATCCCCAGATAAATTGCAGGATCCTACGCTGATGGGTATTGAGGACATGTGAAGGAACTGGGATAGTGAGTACCCGAAAATAGTATAGTAGCTTCGGGAGATACGCCATTCTGATGGCTATTATTCTCCCGAACCATGAAAGAGGTAAAGAGGACTACGCAGACAACATATCCGTTAATCTTTTGAACAATGGTGGATAATTCGCCTGATATAAAGCCCGATACGTAGAAGTGAGACGGATTCCCAAATAAGGCAAGGAGGAGACCCACTGGTAAGGAAAGGCTGACTGCAAGTCCCCCAGCAACTCCATAGAGAGGTTAGTCGACAGTGCCTTCGACTTTGATGGTTTAATCTGGAGTCCTGAGAGAGATGCAAAGGTCTGTAACAGTGTGTGTAGGTTTGGTAGGGAAGTTCTAGGAGAGGTGACAGAAAGAAGAATGTCATCTGCAAATAAGGAAATCTTATGGGGACAACCTGCTATTTCAATGCCCCTGATATCCGGATGAGCTCTTATTGCTTCCGTCAGGGGTTCCAATGCCAACACAAAAAGAAGGGGTTACCCTGCAGATATCAAAAATGGGAGATTCAAATCCGTAATATTTAATTTTTGCTCGGGGAGAATCGTATAGGGCTGACATCCAAGTCATGAAAGAGGTCCTGAATTCATAGTGCCGTAGAACAGACATGAGGTAGGGCCAAGATAAGGAGTCAAAGGCCTTATTTATATCGAGGGATAGAAGCATGGATTCAAGAGAGCGAGCGTGGGCTATATGTTGGAGTTGTACTATACGTCGAATTGCATCACCCGCCTGCCTTTGTGGCACGAAGCCCACCTGGTCTTTTTTTATCAAACGAGGGAGAAAAGAGTTTAGACGAGTCGCCAAAATTTTTGTCAGGAGTTTCATATCTACATTGATGAGCGAGATAGGCCTGAAATTGGCCCAAGAGGAGTGGTCACGGTCCGGCTTAGGAATCATCACCACATTTGCTGTCAGAGCCACAACTATGTTTCATGGTGGAGATCACATCTATCTTTTACATTTATATTTTATATATTGAAAACACAGTTCTGCTTTTCATCAGGAATGCATGAATAAAATGCTGAAATAAGTCATCGGAACTGGCTGAGATTTCTTAAGGAACTGAGATTCAGGCGGTTAAACTATGTACATTCATTTGCTGATCATGCTCTGTTCATGCAGACCACTAACCAGTGAAGTTAAATACAATTCTTATGATTCCACTTCTGGTTTTAAAAAGGATGTCCGATATTATGTGAATTACCATTCTGCTGATTGAAGTTAAAATGTACAGTGTGTACACCAACGATGACGTTTCTCTCTTGTGATTAAAGATGGTCTATATTGATTGAGAGAGTGAAGTTTCCGCTTTAACAAGTGGCAAGTTGCATTATATAAAATTTTTGTTCTTCGGTTTAGATATGCTTTAAAGTCCCACTTTGGGCAAAAGACCTATACCTCCCTCCCACCCTCCTCTAACCCATTTTAGTCCCCCCCCCCTCCTTCCACTTCTACCTTACCATCTGATGACAGATACACTCATCTAAGGCAGGAGATAAACTATGCAATGTAGTTTCCTTCAACCACGGGTTGCAGTCAAGAAAATCGCTGGATTCCCCCATCAACACAATCCGTTGATGGGGGAATCCCTCCCGGCGGATCTACTGTGTTCTCCCGGCAGGGGGTGGGGGGAGAACACTATAACGGCTATAACCGCTGGCAGTAATCACATGCTAGAAATCGGAAATGCTGGTTGTACCCAAGTTGATTGATGGATTGCCTTGGGTACAATCTGCCTGCCCATAGATGGATCGAATCTTGTCCCTGCTGAACCAGTTGAGGCTGGAACCATCTATGGCCAGCTTTAGTCACCGGTCCAGGTCCCTAATGCTGGTGCAGAGGACTGCAGATCCAGTGCTGCAGTGGCACCCCAAGATGACAGGTCCCCTGTCTTTTATCCTCTCTCTTCTAAAAGAACCCAGCCAGCAGCCATCCGATGGGAAGTGTCTATGTCTTACAGGCATCTACATGGACACCCAAAGAAGGTCCATTCCAGAAGGAAAAAGGAGGTGCAGACGCGGCAGTGGTTTCATGTGATTGCAGCGTCAGGTGAGTTAAAATGGGCATGTAGCTACTTTTTTTAACTATAGCAATCATTTAGAAGAATGTTGAAGGAAGGGGTGGGAATGGGGTCATTTTTAACTTGACATGGCATATATGCTATGCCCCTGGAAGACATCCGTTATGACGAAGCGCGCGCATGGCGGAGCCTAGCCATCACATCTGCCAGAGCGAGTGGAGTCGTGGTTTGTTTGAAACCTGTATACCACACTGTCTTGTGAGTAGTTTTACCTTACTTTTAAAATAAAAGAGGCACAAAGTTTGCTACACTATTGAGTTTTATATGTGCTTTTTTTTACTGAGCACTAGCGATGATGCTGGCAACCATTGTCTGAGCGAGTGCGGAGCACATAGAAAGTTGCATTTGTCCACCTCAGCTTGCTAAGACTTCCATGGTATTGGGATTTGGGAGTTTGGTAAGGGGGCTTTTTACTTCTTTGGTAAAGGCACACTGGATTTAATTTTACAACACAGAAGGCCTACATACAGTGTGAAAATAATTATTTGATCCCCTGCAGATTTTGTAAGTTTGCCCACTTACAAAGAAATGAAGAGTCTATCATTTTTATCATGGATGCATTTTAAATTACAGAGACAGAATGTCAACCAAAAATCCAGAAAGAACACAATACAAATTTTATAAATTGAGTTACAGTTTAGTGAGTAAAATAAGTATTTGATCCCCAACCAACCAAAAATAATTCTGGCTCCCACAGACTGGCTACACAGGTACACAGATTAGTTCTATCAATTTAAGAAGGTGCTCCTAATCACTCGTTAGGTGTATATAAGACTCCTGTCCACAGAATCACTTTCTTCCATTCAAACCTCACCATCACAAGCAAGACCAAAGAGCTGTCAAAGGACGTCAGGAACAAGATTGTAGACCTGCACAAGGCTGGAATGGGCTTCAAGACCATCAGCAAGAAGCTTGGTGTGAAGGAGACAACTATTGGATCGATTATTCGCAAATGGAAGAAATACAAAATAAATATCAATCGCCCTTGTTCTAGAGCTCCATGCAAGATTTCCCCTCATGGGTTAAGGATCATCATGAGAAAAGTGAGGGATCAGCCCAGAACTACACGGGATAAGCTTGTGAATGATCTCAAGGCAGTTGGGACCACAGACGCCAAACAAACCATTGGTAACACAATACGCCGCCATGGAAGGAAATCCTGGAGCACCCGCAAGGTCCACCTCCTCAAGAAGGTACATGTACAGGCCCATCTGAAGTTTGCCAATGAACATCTAAATGATTCAGAGAAGGATTGGGAGAAAGTACTGTGGTCAGATGAGACCAAAATTGAGCTCTTTTGCTTTAACTCAACTTACTGTGTTTGGAGGAAGAAAAATGACTATGACCATAAGAACACCATCCCTACAGTCAAGCATGGAGGTGGAAACATTATGCATTGGGGCTGTTTATCTGCTAAAGGTACAGACTTTGCCCTATTGGAGGGGCCAATGGATGGGGTTATGTATTGTAAAATCTTTCATCTCCCTCAATCAGAACACTGAAGATTGGGTGGTGGATGGATCTTCCAGCATGACAATGACCCAAAACATACCGCCAAGGCAACAAAAGAGTGGCTCAAGAAGAAGCACATTGATGCCATGGAGTGGCCTAGCCAGTCTCCAGACCTTAATCCTACAGAAAATTTAAGGAAGGAGCTAAAACTTTGAGTTGCCAAGTGACAGCCAAAAGGCCTTAAGGATTTAGAGAAGATCTGAAAAGAAGAGTGGACCAAAATCCTTCTTGAGATGTGTGCAAACCTGGCCACCAACTACAAGAAACATCTTACCTCTGTACTTGCCAACAAGGGTTTCTCCACAAAGTACCAAGTCATGTTTTGCTTGGGGATCAAATACTTATTTTACTCCCTGAACTGCAACTCAATTGATAACATTTTTATCATGTGTTTTTTTTCTGGATTTTTGGTTGATATTCTGTCTCTGTCATTTAAAATACATAATAAGAGTTATTGGACACATATAGATCTGTAGAACTCTCAGGCCGCGTACACACGGGCGGATTGTCTGTCCAACTTAGTCCGCTGAAACGTGTTTCAGCGGACAATCCGCTCGTGTGTGGGCTTCAGCGGACTTTTTCAGCGGACAGTCTGGCGGACTAAGTATTTCGGAATTTCCGTAATTTTGTCCGTCCAAACTTGGTTTTGTCCGTCCAAACTTGGTTTCAGCGGACAGTCCGCTCGTGTGTAGGCAAGTTGGACGGACTAAGTATGGCGCATGCTCAGAAAGGATTTACACGGCCGAAGGTTGCATTGCAGTGTATTGGACGTCGTATTTCTAGTCCCGTCGTACGTGCTGTACACGTCATCGCGCAAGCTTTCAGCGGACTGTCTGTTCATCGTGTGTGGTCAAGTCCGTTCATTCAAAAGTTGGACGGACTGTCTGTCGGATTGTCTGACGAACTTAGTTGGCCAGACAATCTGCCCGTGTGTACGCGGCCTCATACTTTTTACTTTCATTATAGAGTGAAGACTGAAGAGGAATGGGAGCTTTTAGTAGGAGATTCCGACCGTGTGTAGGCTCCATCGGACATTTTGCATCGTAATTTCCATCGCACAAAATTTGAGATCCGGATCTCAAATTTTCCGACAATAATATCCGTTGTCGGAAATTCCGATTGTGCGTATACAATTCCGACGCACAAAGTTCCACGCATGCTCGGAATCAAGCAGAAGAGTCGCAATGGCTATTGAACTTAAATTTTTCTCGGCCCGTCATACGCATTGTACGTCACCGGGTTCTTGACGTTCGCAATTTCCCGACCAACTTTGTGTGTATGCAAGACAAGTTTGAGCCAACATCCATTGGAAAAAATCCCATGGATTTTGTTGTAGGAATGTCCGATCAATGTTTGATCATGTGTATGGGGCATAAGAACAATTAGATATGGGGGGAGACTATTCTCACTTTTAGCCCTTGTACACACGGTCGGACATTCTGATGGGCAATGTCCGATGGGACCGCGTTGTCGGATAATCCGACAGTGTGTGGGCTCCATCGGACTGTTTCCGTCGGAGTATCCGACAGACCAAGTTTTCCAGTTGAGCTATAAAATTTTCCGACAACATGATCCGATCGGACTTTGTCCGATCATGTGTAGAGAATTCCGATCGGACAAAGTGCCACGCATGCTCAGATCAAATTCCTAGAACAAAGCTATTGGCTACTAGCCTGAACGTAGTCCCGTCCTACAAAATAACGCCATCATGTTAAGTATGATTGGATTTTCTGACAACTTTGTCCGACTGTGTGTATGCAACAGTTTCGGACAAAATCCGTCGGACAAAATCCGACGGATTTGGTTGTCGAAATGTCCGACCGTGTGTACAAGGGCTTACAGTTCTGAAAATATGAATACTATACTTTTTTGACCGTAGAAATGAAGAAGATGTACATATATGGACAAAAAATTGTATTTTTTTATTTGACAGGATAAAGAAAATGTAGCATGTAAATACTGGCACTTAAAAAGACAGCCTGCTAAATAAATACCATTGATCTCAGTGTTCCTTCTCCTTTCACAGTGCCTTCCCAGGACTTGACATCACTGAAGTGGAGCAGCACAAAGTCTGCTATAAACTTAATCGACCTCAGAGACTCCTCTGACTGCCTGCGTGCCAAACATTCTGAACAGAGCTGCCAGTTTACAGACACTTGGAAGATGTTCAGCAGATGACGGGGGAAAGTAGCCGCAGAAATTTCCTGGAAAAACGCGCGGTCCAAAAGGACTCTGTAACCGGTTTCAAAAGTTGGGAGGATCTGTCTGATCTGAAATGACAGACCACGCAGCCCTTTAAACGCCCCTTTCCAGCAAGCCAACGCTACTTTTTTTTTTTTTTTTCTGAGAATTCTGGTCCTGCTTGGAAAAGTCTCACTTTGGAAAAATATTGCACTAAAAAAAAAAAACACTTTATGCTGCGTACACACGACCAGACTTATGTCCGACAGACTTTCGAAGGAGTTCTGACGGAGTTCCGGCAGAGTTCTGACGGACTTTCCGAATGAGCGGACTTGGCCACACACAATCACACCAAACTCCGACGGATTCGAACGTGATGACGTACGACTGGACTCGAATAAGGAAGTTCATACATTCCAGTAGCCAATAGCTGCCCTAGCGTCGGTTTTAGTCCGTCGTACTAGCATACACACGAGCGAATTTCTCGGTAGGAACTGGGTCCGGCAGAGTTCTTGCGGAAAAATTTGAAGCATGTTCCATTTCTAAAGTCTGTCAGACTTTTGCGAATCAAAAGTCCGTTGCAGCCCACACACGATCGAATAGTCTGCCGGAATCATTCCGTCAGACTTTGGATGTTGAAAAGTCCGCTCGTGTGTACGGGGCTTTAAAGATTTCTGACTTGATAATACGAGCTGGATATTATTGTATTAAAACGAGAAGCTGCTAGGATCACATCACAATACCGTTAAAGCCGGTGTTCTGGCAGATAGTGTCCTGCCATCATATAGTGTCCGCCCGGTACTGCGCATGTGCAGTAAGGGGCAGACGAAGCTTCGGAAAATCTCCGAAGATGAACGGCGCCTGCGCCATGAGTGGAGGTGTTAGCCCCCCCATCCAAGCGGACATAGGGTTGTGAAAATTAGAGGGCCCCTCACGGGTGAGCTTCGCTCGCCACTCTTCGGGCTCGGCCTCACTGCGCTCGGCTCTTTTTATTCTAACTCTATGTCCGCTTGGATGGTGGGGATAGAACCTGGACTCACGGCGCGTCGTTCATCCTCTGCTATTTTCCGAATCTGTGTGTGCTGTGTACTATGCATGCGCAGTACACAGCGCACACTGTCCGATGGGGGACCATATTTGATAAGACACAGGCCGTAGAAGGAGCATTTCTCTTTCACACAGTCTGGGCTGGGTTTACATATACAGAGGCTTGAAAAAGTATTCATACCCCTTGACATTTTCCACATTTTATCATGTTACAGCCAAAAACGTAAATGTATTTTATTGGGATTTTATATAATAGACCAACACAAAGTGGCACATAATTGTGATGAAGTGGAAGGAAAATGATAAATGGTTTTCAAAAATGCATTTGTATTTAGCCAATACTTTGTAGAACCGCCTTTCACTGCAATTACAGCTGCAAGTCTTTTTGGGGATGTCTCTACCAGCTTGGCATATCTAGAGAGCGAAATTTTTGCCCATTCTTCTCAATATCTCAAGCTCTGTCAGATTGGATGGAGAGCGTCTGTGAACAGCAGTTTTCAATTCTTGCCACAGATTCTCAATTGGATTTAGATCTGGACTTTGACTGGGCCATTCTAACACATTAATATGCTTTGATCTAAACCTTTCCATTGTAGTTCTGGCTGTATGTTTGGGGTCGTTGTCCTGCTGGAAGGTGAACCTCGACCCCAGTCTCAAGTCTTTTGCAGACTTTAACAGGCTTCCTTCTAAGATTGGCCAGTATTTGGCTCCATCCATCTTCCTATCAACACTGACCAGCTTCCCTGTCCCTGCTGAAGAAAAGAATCCCTAAAATGATTCTGCCTCCACCATGTTTCACAGTGGGGATGGTTTGTTTAGGGTGATGGGCAGTGTTCATTTTCTGCCACACAGGGCGTTTTGCTTTGAGGCTAAAAAGTTAAATGTTGGTCTCATCTGACCAGAGCACCTTCTTCCACATATTTGCTGTGTCCCCCACATGGCTTCTCACAAACTGCAATCGAAACTTCTTATGGCTTTCTTTCAACAATGTCTTTCTTCTTGCCACTCTTCCATAAAGGCCAGATTTGTGGAGTGCACAACTAATAGTTGTCCTGTGGACAGATTCTCCCACCTGAGCTGCAGCTCCTCCAGAGTTACCATGGGCCTCTTCTCTGATTAATGTTCTCCTGGCCCAGCCTGTCAGTTTAGGTGGACGGCCATGTCTTGGTAGGTTTGCAGTTGTGCCATACTCTTTCCATTTTCGGATGATGGATTGAACAGAGCTCCGTGAGATGTGGAAAGCTTGGGATATTTTTTTATAACCTAACCCTGCTTTAAACTTCTCCACAACTTTATCCCTGACCTGTCTGGTGTGTTCCTTGGCCTTCATGATGCTGTTTGTTCACCACAGTTCTCTAACAAACCTCTGAGGGCTTCACAGAACAGCTGTATTTATACTGAGATTAAATTATACACAGGTGGACTCTATTTACTAATTAGGTGACTGCTGAAGGCAATTAGTTCCACTAGATTTTAGTTAGGGGTATCAGAGTACAGGGGGCTGAATACAAATGCACGCAACACCTTTCACATTTGTAAAGAATTTTGAAAAACATTTATCGTTTCCTTCCACTTCACAATTATGTGCCACTTTGTGTTGGTCTATCACATAAAATCCCAATAAAATACATTTACATTTTTGGTTGTAACATGACAAAATGAGGAAAATCTCAAGGGGTATGAATACTTTTTCAAGGCACTGTATGTGAATTGGATGCATTTTTACCCGCATCCTATTCTCATAAACATGTGAGTGTGACCGGCTTTTAATGGAACCAGTCCACACATGTCCGGGGTGGCCGTGGTGCGGTTTTAAAAAAGGCTCCTGTGCATTTTTGTGTCTGGTTCAGGTGCAAATTCAGGGAAAGATTTGGCCCTGAATCACACCTGAACCAGTGAACACAAACGCACAGGACTCCGTACTGCAACCCGCAGCCGGACGTGTGTGAACCCATCCCTCAGTGTTGATGGGGGGAATCCCTCCCACAGAGCCATTGTGTTCTCCCGACGGGGTGGCGAGGGGAGCCACCCCTGCTGGGAGAACGCAGTGATTAGTGCTAGCGGCTATAATAGTTGCTAGTAATAATCGCATGTAAAATCCTACAGGCTGGTTAAACCCAAGTTAAATCGACCAATTAACTTGGATACATTCAGCCTGCTCATGCAAAGTTCGAATCTCAGCCCCTGCCGAACCAGCCAAGATTCAAACCATCTATGGCCGGCTTAAAAATATATGTACTGTAAAGTTATTTATTTTTTTATACATAAGGGAATAATAAAGCTTTGTTAGGGTTTTTTGGGGGGCGGCTATAGACATTTCCATCCAGCGTCATACCAAAAACAGCTACAGTTACTGTATTTTTGCTCAAAAAACAAAAATAGCCAACATGCCGAGCCAAACCAAAAAATGATTAAGGTTATCATTTCAAAAGTAACATCTCATTTGGGCCGAGTTCACACTGGTACGATGTGACTGTTGTATGACTGTCATCCTACTTTGCCGCGCTACATCTCTCCTACATCGGTGTTACTTCCATCCGAGTTGAACGAAGATAAGGTTTTGCTCCGACTTTGAGATAGTAGGACTTGTCCTTTGACCAATCGAAACAACCCCAGAGTGACATAAATTCCTTTTACCGCTGCTGTAATCACCATGTCGGATGTCACAAGTCAGTTGGTTAGGGCAAGGATCCGACTTTGATCCGACTTCAATGATATTCAATGGGCTGAAGTAGGATCAAAGTCGGACCGACTTGTGTCGGACCAGTTAAGACGGCTCCCATAGGGAAACATTCATTTTCACACGTCACGCAACATAAGCTCCCAATGTCGGAGCGTTTGTCGTACAAGTGTGAACCTGGCCTAAGGCTGGGTTCACACTTGTACAACAAACGCTCCCGACATTGGGAGCTCATGTCGCATGACGTGTGAAAATCAACGATTGATGAGAGCCGTCTTAACCGGTCTGACGCAAGTCAGTCTGACTTTGAAAATTCTCCTAACACTACTTTGGTCCTATGGTCCTACTTCAGCCCATTGAATATCATTAAATTTGGATAAAAGTAGGATCCTTGTCCTAACCATCCGACTTGTGACATCTGACATGGTGATTACAGCAGCAGTAAAAAGAATGTTACTCTGAGATTGTTTTGATTGGTCAAAGGACAAGTCGTATTATCTCAAAGTTGGAGCAAAATCTTCTCTTTTTCATTCAAGTCGGATGGAAGTAGGACTGATGTAGGACAGATGTAGCGGGGCAAAGTAGGATGATAGTCCTACAACAGTCATGTGGTATCACTGTGAACCCAGCCTTAGCGGTTATCTTCACCCACCCAGAATGCACAGGTTCTCCAAGCAGAGATCTGGAGATAGATTCAGTGATATTGTTACTGAGCTGCTAGCTGTTCTGCTTGCTGGAGAATACTCCCGAGTCAAAAATCTTGGCAATGCTTGGGTACACTGGTCTGGCCAAAAGCAAAACCTTCTGGTTGCTGGCAATATAATGTCACATAAGACACTCCTAATTCCAAAAACAAGAAATAGGGCACACCAACAGCCTGGTCCACTAGGCAAGTCCCAACCACGAGAAGATGTTCCAGAAGGCTAATGCCGCGTACACGCGATCAGACTTTTTGACGGACTAAAGTCCTGCGGACCGGAATCCGTCGGACAATTCGATCATGTGTGGGCTCCAGCAGACTTTTCTTTCCAAAAAGTCTGACGAACCTAGAAATAAAACATGTTTCAAATCTTTCCGACAAACTCGAGTCCGGTCGAAAAATCCGGTCGTCTGTGTGCTAGTCCGATGGATTAAAACCGACGCTAGGGCTATTGGCT
This sequence comes from Lithobates pipiens, assembly GCF_037356315.1. Lineage (NCBI taxonomy): Eukaryota > Metazoa > Chordata > Amphibia > Anura > Ranidae > Lithobates > Lithobates pipiens. The sequence continues at coordinate 558,988,784 of NW_027507764.1, read as the reverse complement.
ACTGGCTATGAACTTCCTTATTCTACGGAATCGCGTTTGAATCCGTCGGACTTTTGGAGTGATCGTGTGTGGCCAAGTCCGTTCCTTGGAAAGTCCGGCGGATCTCCACTGCAAAGTCCGTCGGATAGTCCGCCGGACCAAATCCGTCGAAAAGTCAGATCATGTGTATGCGCCATTAGACTTTTGGAACATCTTCTCGTGGCTGGGACTTACCCAGTGGACCAGACTGTTTGGAGTATTTTTTGGACTTTGATGTGCCTATTTGATGTTAACGTTGGTGAGTATACTGTACATCCAAACTTGTTTATATTAAAGCGGAGGTCCACCCTAAAATGGACCTCCGCTCATCGGAATCCCCCCCCCCTCCGGCGCCACAATCGGCACCTTTCAGGGGGGAGGGGGGTGCAGTTACCTGGATAATCCAGGTAACTGCACCCACTTCCGGGCTAGCTCTCTGCGGAACGAGCGTAGGTTACGCCCCCGTTCCGCAAGCGCCCGCCCCCTTCAGCAAGTGCCCCGCTGCCTGCTGGGAAACACACAGCTCCCAGAGGCAGCGGGGACCGTCCGGATTGCGCCGCGCGGCTCGCGCATGCGCAGTAGGGAACCGGGAAATGAAGCCGAAAGGCTCCATTTCCTGATTCCCATACCCAAGATGGCGGCGGGACCCGGCAGCCGAGCGAGCGATCGGCTTCGGGTGCCGACATCGCGGGCGCGCTGGACAGGTAAGTGTCACTATTTAAAAGTCAGCAGCTGCAGTATTTGTAGCTGCTGGCTTTTAAAAAAAAACAAAAAAACGCGGAGTCCCGGTGGACTCCCGCTTTAATAAAGTTATCTAAAAGGTACTGAACTAGGTTGGTGCACCCTCTGTGTCTTGTTTTTGGAATTAGGAGTGTTTGAGCCCTTGTACACATGGTCGGAGATTCCGACGGAATGTGTCCTATCGGACCGTTTTGTCGGATATTCCGACTGTGTGTGGTCTCCATCGGACTGTTTCTGTCGGAAAATATCCGAAGGACCAACTTTTCCAACTTGCCGGTAAAATTGTCCGACAAAATGCTCCGAACGGACATACTCCGATCATGTGTAGCCTACTTCGATGGACAAAGTGCCACGCATGCTCAGATCAAATTCCTAGACCAAAGCTATTGGCTACTAGCCTGAACGTAGTCCCATCGTAACTAAATAATGTCATCACGTTATGTACAATCGGATTTTCCGACAGCTTTGTCCGACCGTGTGTATGCAACAGTTGCGGACAAAATCCGTCGGACAAAATCCAAAGGATTTGGTTGTCAGAATGTCCGACCGTGTGTACGGGGGCTAAGACATTATATTACCAGCAACCAGAACGTTTTGCTCTTGGCCAGACAAGTGTAATCAAGCATCGCCGGGATTTTAGCCATTAATAGATAAACAATGCCCCCTGTATTTATTCCCACAATATTTTCTTTCTAATTCCAGTGTTCTTCTCAATATGTTCTTCCCCTTATCTTCAATGGTCCCTTTTCAGACAATGTATTGTGTATTGGCTGAAGTGTCTCAAGCCCTTTTTCCAAAGAACAGAAATCAACAAGGATGACAAGGAGATAAGCTTATCCTAGCCCATATACAAAGATGCCTTAAATCACAGACCTTTCTGAAGAGCCATCATCAAACTCCCTGCAGGAAATCTATTGACACAGCCATTCACTCTACATAATAGAGGAGAGCTTCTTCATGGAATCCAAAGGATTACTGAACTCTGTAACTTGTATACAAGAAACAAACACACAGAGCAGGATTTGATACCAAGGGAATGCTCTTCACACAATGGAATTCCACCAATTATAAGGATAGAGGTCAATTTTGTTTCTAGCCTATGTCCTAAGGGGACATTAGACCTTTGCAATGCCTCATAGCTTGCCTCTCTAAATCCAGGTCTTAGGGGGATTCATCAAAAAGAAAATTATTTCAACTATGCCTCCGTGTGATTTTCTTGTTTCAGTGATACATGTAGTATGAATACACTTATGCCACGTGCACACAGGATCAGAATTCTCATCGGAAGAAGCTCTGATGGTTTTCCAGATGGAATTCTGACGTTATTCCGCTCAAGCTGTCTTGCCTACACACGGTCAAACCAAATTCCGACCGCCAAGAACGCAGTGACGTCCACCACGTACTACGGGACTAGAAAAGGGAAGTTCAATAAACAGTAGCCAATAGCTTCTGTCTTGTAGTTAAATCTGAGAATGCGTGATTTTTGGCGTGCCGCAATTGCATACACACGATCGGAATTACCGATAGAGAGTTTTTCCGTCGGGAAAATTGAAAACATGCTATCAATTTTTGGCTGGAGGAAATTCGGACAGCTAAATTCCGATGGAGCAGATACACGGTCGCATTTTCCGATGAAAAGCTCTCATCTGTCTTTTTCTGGCCGGAATTTCCGACCATGTGTACGCGGCATTACTGTTTTTATACATTTCTTTATATCCCCATTATTTTATTTCAGGGATTTTTTTCATGAGTTAAGCCCCATACACACTATCAGATTTTCTGCTGAATTTTTCCTTCAGATTTACCAAAACCATATAATATGAGGTCAGACCTTAGGAGTTCCAATGTGTATGCAATCAGGCAGGCCCTTGCACTACATGGTTTTGGTAAATCTGAAGGAAAAACTCAGCAGAAAGTCTGGTAGTGTGTATGGGGCTTCACTTTCTGCTTTTGAGGGGTCAATCCACACAACAGCCACACACTTAAAAGTATTTGTTAACCTAATCAAACAAGCTTTAATAAGGTAATGTCAATGTAAAAGTAATTTTTTTAAGAATTTTAAAATGTACAGCCTTCATTATAATAATACCTCTATTGCCATAAAGGTCCTTGGCCAGGCACTTCCTGTTATAGGGTGACAATGCTCTGTCTCTATATTTATTCTCATTGGGTCCTGATTATATATAGGATGTATTATTTTTACTAATATTTTTTTTATTTTTAACCTGAATTGATGAAATGGTGTGTTTTAATGTTCCCATTTGTTTGAGGTTCTTGTATATTGATTACAGTATTACTCAATGCTACTTGGCATTCATTTTTATATATCCAATACTACTGACTATTTGGTTTTAACTATGAACCTACCTAAACTAGATATTGTATAGATATGGACATTATGGTTTCTTTTAGCCCTGATGAATGGGTAATTTTTGGACCCCCAAAAAGTTTTGGGCACTCTTTGGATTGTCCCCCTGACATTTGTTAAAATAAAGTTGTATTTGAACCCTTTATTGGAATAAAGTTGTATTTGAACCTGCCCAAGGAGGGGATATTGTATGAATATCGTACAGATATGGACATGTCCCTATAAGAGTTTTTTTGGGGAGCATTTTTTGGACCCCCGAAAAATGTTGGCTACTCTTTGGATCGTCACCCTGACTTTTGATGGAATCAAGTTGTATTTGAACCTTTTAGCTATGATGTGACACTACAATTTAAATTTGTGTTTCCTTAGGCCAGCCATAGGTCTTCATTCCCCCATCAACACAGACAATGTTGACAGGGAATCCCACCCATTGAGCCATTGTGTTCTCCCGGGGGGGGGTCAAGGAGAACACAATGATTAAATGATTATTGCTATTGGCTATAACAGCCTCTAGAGATAATCACATGTAAAATCCAGCAGGCTCGTTCTACCCAAGTTGATCAATCGATCAACTTGAGTACATACAGCCTGCCCATACATGGTTTAAATCTCGGCCAGTTCCTGTCTTTGGTTGGCTTTTACACTACAAGAGGATTGTGGAGATCCCCTGGGGTATAGAAACTGCCTGTGCAGAAATCAGATTCCATGTATTTACAACAACATCAATACTTTAAGATAGCAATACCAATAAGAGAACCTTACAGGTCTAATGAAATTTTTCCACTTTCCTCAACTACCATTTGTGCTCCTGCATTGATACCGCATCACGTTGCCTTTTAGAGGAGACCACAAGCAACCCTTTCAGCACACTTTACATGGACACGGTCCAATGTTGTAAAAATATTACTTAGGCTAAGTGCTACCTAGCTAAAAGTGGCAATTACGGTCAAGCTGATGAATAACCTTCCTGTGCTGTCTCAGTAAGTCAATTGGCTGGGTTCGATTTTCTCCTGAGACAGGGCGGTAGCAAGCCGGAATAGATGGTGGCCCTTTCTCCCCCCAATAGTTATAAGCTTACATGTGCACCCAATGCACAAAGGGTTTTTGACCAACTTCAGGAGACCACTTTATAAAAAATAGTTGTAAACCCTTACTAATACCCAGTAAAGTGACTGGCCTCAGGTGATACCCAGAGATTAAACAAATCCTCCTACACAAGTTGTACCTGTTTATCTGCAACACTCTCTCCTCTACAGCATTCAAAGTCCAGAATTTATGCAGCTTGTCGGAGCTGTCAGAAAGCAGGGGTCGGAGATCTGAAGGTACATGCTGCAGAGCTGAGCAAGAAGAGCTCTGAGAGCTGGTTGGAGGGAAGAGACACACCCCCATTCACGCAGTACACAGGAACAGAGCTGAGGCTGTCAATCAGAATGTGTGCTTGAGCTCCCTACCCGTCACCACTTTTCTCTTGGTGTCAGAAAAACTTGTCAGAAGAGAGGCAGACGCAGAGGAATAAGGCAGTAGACAGAAATTAAACGTATTGCTGTGGATTGAGACAAGTACACATTATAGAGGGATATGCTTTGTTCATATTTCCTGTCTGAGGTTTACAACCAATTTAGGAGACCCGTGTTGCCATCACTGCTTCTAAAAATGTTAGTTGTCTGGCTTTTAATCCGCCCTAGTTTCTTCAATATTCTGGGCCACAAACCTAGAAGTAGTATGTATTTTAAGGGATCTACCATCTTTTGACTCCACTTGCTGCACCCTCAGCTTTTTCTACGTGATTTAAAGTCTTGGGCGTCAGAGGTGTAAAGTAGCTAGGACAGTGATGGTGAACCTTGGCACCCCAGATGTTTTGGAATTACGTTTCCCATGCTGCTCATGCACTCTGCAGTTTAGTTGAGCATCGTGGGAAATGTAGTTACAAAACATCTGGGGTGCCAAGGTTTGCCCTCACGGAGGTAGGATCTTCAAGAAGACAGCGATGGCAACCTATTTACTTCTTGCAGTTCCAGATTCCTTTCACAGGTACTTGAAAGTGTCAGATCGTACTGGAAAACATCGCAGCACGATCCAATTAAATCCTTAAAGCGGAGGGAATGGAGGAGGGGCCGGACATGGCGTAGATTGCAGCCGATTCTGCGGCGATCTTTCCCCCGGAAGCGGGAGCAAATACCCATATTAGACAGGTATCTGTTCCCCCCTCCAAGGTGCCAAATGTGACACTCGAGGGTGGGCAGGAACTGCATAAGCGGAAGTTGCATTTTTTTGGTGGAACTCCGCTTTAAAGTGGCCTTAGTTTGGTTCCAACATTTATGTCTTTTTATTTTTATCTGACTTGTTCTGTTAGTTATATATGTTTCCTCGAGAGTTTACTTGTAAACATGTTAGATAGGCAACTGATTGTCCAATACAGAGGACAATTGGTTAGCAGTGTACAGATCTAAGCTGGTACTTCCTACTTATAGCAGTATTAAAAAGGAGTTCTGCTCTTCCCCTCCCCCCCCAAAAAAGCAGCTACAAATACTGTAGCTGTGGACTTCTACTATCAGGGCACTTACCTGTCCAGGCATCCAGTGGTGTCCTCACCCAAACCAGCTTGAACTGGCTCTTGGGTGCTGGCACCGCCATCTTGGCTAAAGAACGCCAGCAGTGAAGCCTTGCTTCTTCACAACCGGTTACCTATTGCGCATGTGTGAATCGCGCTTCGCTTTGTGAATGGGCCGGCTGCAGCGGGAAGAAGTGTCGGGGTGGGGGGTTAAACTTCCGACTGACCGCATCGCAGTGACCAGGAAGTGGGAGCAGGTACCTGTCAAAACCAGTCACCCGCTCCCCCCTGCCCCTCAAAAGGTGCCAAATGTGGCATTGAAGCGGAGGAGGCAGACAAGCGGAGCTTCCCTTTTTTTGGGCGGGTCTCCGCTTTAAACCCCAAACCAAAAATGTAACATAATATTTTCAAGTGTATATTAAGAATGAGCAGAGGGGGATCTTTTGGAAAAAAAAGCTTATAAATGCAAACGCACATAAATGTGGATAAATGCGTGGGCAATATGAGCCAAATTTGAACATTTTACTTATGCTGCTTTTTTCTGCCAGCTGCCTAGTGTGCATAGACCCTAAATGTACTTTCCCACATAGCTGCTGTGCACCTTGAGAAGTCCCGTCTAATAATTTACAGCTGACAGGTGCTATTCAAAGATCCAGAAAAGAAAAAAAGATTCTTCTAGACCTGACAAAGCTGCAGTGTCAGAGGTCACAGGGGTAGCTAAAAGGTAAGTTCATGCCCTATTGGGCGGGGGTCATGACCTTTGGAAGCAACTGTTAAACGACCGTGATATCGCAACTATGTAGAAGGAAAAAAGTATGACCTTTCTCTGTGAAAAGGGAACAGCGGTAGCATAGTGTGCTGACTCGGCACGCCCGGCAAACTTGTGTGTTGCAAGAAATAGGCACGCAAGAGTTCAGCTTTGAAGAATGGATCATTTGTCAATCATTCAAGACATTTTTGAGTAGTCAAATAGGAATCAAAGTGAACCCCTCAGTCGTTTATCATTAGGGCTAACGAGAACGCTAATGAAGACAAATCATTGTTTTAAATGACTTGGAACATAGTACAAACTTATCAACATGTCACACTTGTGATTTTGCCAATGGTGTCAACACTCCACAGACAATTGTCAAAATGAAATTTCTAGTCTCCCTGCGGACCAGACCCCCTCTCCGATGGAAGTGCTGCAGAATCTCAAACCCCAGTAGCGAAAGCAGTGATATCTTAATGTTTTGGAGAAGCCAGGAACAATGCCATAGGAAAGGGTGAGTGGAGTCTTTGCCGTACAGTTGCCTCGCTGTGGTCAACTGTTGTGATCCTTACAATGGAAGTGATGAAGGTCTAAGCCCTTGTACACACGGTCGGAGATTCCGACGGAATGTGTCCGATCGGAGCGCTTTGTCGGATAATCCGACTGTGTGTGGTCTCCATCGGACTGTTTCCGTTGGAGTATCCGACGGACCAAGTTTTCCAACTTGTTGTTAAAATTTTCCGTCAAAATGCTCCGATCGGACATACTCCGATCATGTGTAGCCTACTCCGACGGACAAAGTGCCATGCATGCTCAGATCAAATTCCTAGACCAAAGCTATTGGCTACTAGCGTGAACATAGTCCCGTCGTAATGCAATAACGTCATCACGTCGGATTTTCCGACAACTTTGTCCGACCGTGTGTATACAACAGTTTCGGACAAAATCCGTCAGACAAAATCCAACGGATTTGGTTGTCGGAATCTCCGACCGTCTGTAGAAGGGCTTAAGGTTCCAAAATGGGGATGCACAGATCAGTGAAGCAGTGAGAGTCTGATACCAGCTTGGTGGCTTGGGTATAGCGATATGCACCTTAACGAAAACCCATCCTTGTGGCTACCAGCTCTGATGGGCATCCAGCAGGTGGGTTCTTAAAGACCAGTCCATCTCTCACATGGAAGTATCTTGGAAGTAGACATAATGTTAACCACTGCATCACAAACCTATGAAAGCAAGCTCATTGTAAGGTAAACCGGAGTCCTATCATCAGAAAGCCAGAGCGGACTTGTGCTTGTGCTCATGCACATTGCACACGTGCAAATTTTTCTGAGTGAAGGACCAATGTTAGATTTATTGTGCCACTTCATCGAGGGTGTATATTAATGCATGTGCCCATACTAATTAGCATTTGGTGCCCTGTGGCCTATTTAAACCACTATGGGCAGTTGCTGAATGGTCTTCAGCTTGTTCCTGTGTGTATGACCCAGCTTGCCTATGGACTTCGCTTCTGCTCTTGCTCTGTTACCTAACTACTTCAACCTCGGCTTGTTTATTGGACATGACCTGCCTGCTCACTCTGTACCGCTTTGCCCTGCTGTTGCTGACCTTGGCCTGCCTTCTGAACTTGCTTTGCCTGCTGATTCGGTTGTTGCTGACTAGGGATGAGCCGAACACGCCCCGGTTCGGTTCGCACCAGAACTTGCGAACGACCCCCGCGTTCGGTACGAATGTTAGAACCCCATTGAAGTCTATGGGACTCGAACGTTCGAAATGGAAAGTGCTAATTTTAACGGCTAATATGCAAGATAGTGTCCTAAAAAGGGTTTGTGGACCTGCCTCCTGCCTCAGGGGACATGGGTCACTGCAAATTACCAGCCTATTTGGGTCTTGTACGCATATTAAGGGGAACCCCGTACCCATATTAAAAAAAGGAAATGCGTGTGGCCCCCAGGCCCTATATACTCAGAACAGCAGTATACAGGCGGTGCAAACAAGACAGGGACTGTGTAGGTTTGTTGTGTTAAGTTGAATCTGTTTGTCATTTTCAACCGGTACATTTTTAAAGTGTAGCTCCAGTCAAAAAAACTATCTTTAAGCTTTTTGGAAAACATAGGGAAGGGTTATCACCCCTGAATAATTTGTTTTGTCGTCCATCTTTTTTCATCTCACTTGCTGCTGTCTCCTTGCGTTTGCAAGTAGGAGATGTTTGTAAGTTGGATGTTTGAAAGTAGGGGCCTGCCCTATATTATAGCGGTATGTACTGGGTACAGAGCACGCAGACAGCACGCACTATCTCCTAACACTACTGACTGCAAGCTCTATTATTAACCACTTCTTAGCCCAATGTTTGCATAAAGTGAAAGATGAAGTTATGCTGAGTAAATAGATATCAAACATGTCACTCTTCAAAATTGCACATGCCCGTGGAATGGCGCCAAACGTCGCTACTTAAAAAATCCCCATAGGCGACGCTTTAATTTTTTTTTTACTGGTTACATGTTTTGAGTTGCAGAGGAGGTCTAGGACTAGAATTATTGCTCTCGCTCTAACATTCTCGGCGATACCTCACATGTGTGGCACATGCGAGCACATGGGGACATGGGCGCTTTAATTTTAATTTTATTTTTTTATTGTTCATTTTACTTTATTTATGTTAGTTTGACATTTTTTTCCCCAAAAATATATTTTTGATCACTTTTATTCCTATTACAAGAAATGTAAACATCCCTTGTAATAGGAATATGGGGTGACAGGTCCTCTTTACAGTGAAATCTGGGGGGTCAATATGACCCCACATCTCACCTCTAGGCTGGGAAGCCTGAAATAAAAAATAAAAAAAAGATTCTGGCTTTGATCGTACTGGCGAGTTGGTAGAAGCACCGGAGGGCGGGGAGGGGTGGGGGGCGTCTATGGCTGGGTATTTCAGGGTATCACCGAGTATGGCTGGGTATCTCTGAGTATGGCTGGGTATGGCAATTTATGGCAGGGTATTACAGAGTATTGGCGGGGTATTGGCGGGGTACTACAGAGTAATAGCAGGGTACTGCAGAGTATTGGGGGTACTACAGAGTAATGGCAGGGTACTGCAGAGTATTGGGGGTACTGCAGAGTAATGGCGGGTACTGCAGAGTAATGGCGGGTACTGCAGAGTATTGGGGGGTACTGCAGAGTAATGGGGGTTACTGCAGAGTAATGGGGGTTACTGCAGAGTAATGGCAGGGTACTGCAGAGTAATGGCAGGGTACTGCACTGCAGAGTAATGGCAGGGTACTGCACTGCAGAGTAATGGCGGGGTACTGCAGAGTAATGGCAGGGTACTGCACTGCAGAGTAATGGCGGGGTACTGCAGAGTAATGGCAGGGTACTGCAGAGTAATGGCTGGGTACTGCAGAGTAATGGCAGGGTACTGCAGAGTAATGGCAGGGTACTGCAGAGTAATGGCTGGGTACTGCAGAGTAATGGCGGGGTACTGCAGAGTAATGGCAGGGTACTGCAGAGTATGCACTGGTATTGCAGAGTATTGGCAGGGAATTGAGGGGTTAAATTCGGCGAGCAGCGATGTGGGCACTGCAGATGCAGCCCACATCGCTGCTGACACCGATCTCCTTCCCCTCCGCTGTACCGATCGGTACAGAGAGGGGAGGGAGGAACAGGCGTCATAACATGACGCCGGTTTGTTTCCAAGTGATCACTCCGTCATTTGACGGAGCAATCACGTGGTAAACGGCCGCTATGAGCGGCCGTTTACCGTGATCCGTGATGCGCCTGGTCCTGTGGCCCCGGCGGTCACGGATGCTCTCGAGTGCGCACACCTCGGGGCACGCGAGAGCAGAATTCTGGGAGGCCGTTAATTAACGGCCTCTCAGAGTTAAACAACCGCCCTGAAGCCGTTAATCGGCAATGGGCAGTTGTTAAGTGGTTAAAGCTAGATCACTAGCTATATAGGTGAGGTGAATATAGTGGTGTATACTGCAGTCAGGGCACAGACAACAACCACTACACAGCAGCAAGATAGGAAATCAGCCAAAAACGATTGGTGTGTACTGTGTTGAAGGTACACAGAACACCCACTGCTTCAGATGCAAAGTAACACACTACACGAGGCCGCCTCAAAGGCGGCCTTATATAGTGTGGGGCGTGCACTACACAGCCTGAGCTATGATTGGCCACAGGCAGGATGCCTGTGGCCAATCATGGCTCTCCTCGCTGCCGGCGCTGCGATTGGCCAAGCATGCGGGGTCACAGTGCATGCTTGGCCAATCATGGGGCAGCAATGCACTACGCCACCGCAGTGCATTGTGGTCCGCGCACGCGTCACTCGAATTTTGACGCGAACGGCCAAAACGTTCGGAATTCGCCGAACGGCCGAACAGCCAATGTTCGAGTCGAACGTACGTTCGACTCGAACACGAAGCTCATCCCTATTGCTGACTGCTGCTCATCTCCTGGTTCTGCTTCCGTCTCTTGCTCTGGTGCCAAGCTGCTCTTGCATCCTGTTCCGAGGACTGCAACTACCAGCTCTACCCACCTACAGAGTGGACATCACCAACTAAGGCACTTGTGCCACGCCTTGCCCTTACATTTTCCTTCTCCACTTTCAGGAGTGTTGGGCGGGAGGTGCAAGAGAGGCCTCCACAATGTTCTAGTCTTCACCAGGTATGTGATACTCATGTTACGCTAGAAATACTGTCGCTGGCATCAACTTGATAAGAGAACCCTCACCTAGCTATATGCACCTTAGCTAAATCTGTCCTTGGGGCTACCAGCTCAGATGGTTATTCGGCAGTTGGGTTCCTGAAGACCAGTCTATCACCCACATGGTAGTCTCTCTGAAGTAGGCATCATGTTATCCACCAATGGCAAGTGTTTTTGAACCCATAAGTGCAAGCCTATGTCACACTAGCAATCCTGTTATTGGCGTTATCTTAGCAACAAGAGAAGCCTCACCTACTCCTATTGCGTCATTCCCTTGCTTGCTTGAAATGCTGAAGGGTTTCAAAAGTAGTAATCGAGCAATACCTTGCTTATTCAGTCATCAAGTGAAAAGGAAAAGATGAGCGCTCTCTCTCTGCTCTTAGGGATTTTGTTGCTGGCAAATTTCCCTGTGACAGGGGCTTAAATGCCAACTGTGCTGGATTTGCCGTAACAGTCCTATAATTAGGACCTCTGTCCCAAGATGCTGTGCCCTGGGTTGCGTACCAGGGTTGTTTTAGCTATTCAGAATACCTAATTGAGGGGGATCAGGGTTGTGAGTGGGCGCTTCCTACATATTTAGGAGTGGGATAGTGACAGAAAATGGGTGTTGTCTAGGAGCTGGCTACAGCGTCCCAGAGATTGGGACTAATATGCTGAATTATACATGGGCCTAAGGTAAGGCACACACTTGGGGATATTGACCCACACTATGATGCCCCATTATTAGTTTTCCTACAGTTCACCTTTAACCAATTGCCGACCGTCTCACGTTGGATAAGGGAAGCAAAGCGGCTCTCCTGCGCTGGATCACGTACTAGAAAATCCTTGCTGCTCTTACAGTAAAGAACCCTCTACGTAGTTTAAGGTTAAACCTCTTTTCTTCTAATTTTAATGAGTGGCCCACAATTGCTACCTTTGTGTGAAATCCCTGGTGTTCCTGACAGTCCCTCTGTTTTCCTATTAAAAAATGACTACACTAGGCATGAGAGCACAGCATGGTCAGTTCTCCAGCTATGCTGGGAACTCATCCTGCTCTCCTCCAATGATCAGACTTCGGCTGACACATACCACCTTCACAACCATTCACTGGGAACACCAATGTGATGCTGCTTTTCAGAGTGCAGCTGAAAACAGAAGGAATGTGATCATTTCTATAAAAAAAAAAAAAAAAAGGTATTTAGAATATATTTTTATATCTATACATAAAATGTTTTGCATTTCATTTCTATTTTAAACTGAATGGGTTGTTTGCAAGGTGAGGGGTTTACATATATTGTTGATAGATATAAGCTGGCAACTCTGTGGACTTCTTTATTGGCTACACAAGTACATCCAGTAAAACAACACTAACGCGTTTCGGCCGCTGTGGCCGTACTCTAACAAGATTAAATCAGATTTACTTCCCAGGGCTCACTTTTATAAAAGAATGAATAAAAAAAAAAACTGTTCATGGAATGTATTCAACTTTTTTTCTTTTTTTTTTTGGAACTACAGCATAAAATGTTCTCTATGCTGTACAAGCTATATATAAACTATATTGCATAAACAGAACACTACATGACTTCTTTCCTTGTAAAAGAAAGATAAAAATCTAAACTATGCCAGCAAAACACATGTGAGAGGCCGATCTGTCCTGACAGTGACGTTTTTATGGGCTAATTACAAAGTAGAGAGTAGGAAGGGACAGTTGTGAGAGGTGAAACGCTCGCGGTCTTCCTTACATGTATTTATTACCCATAATGAGCGACTTTCTCCTGTAGGTGATGTAACCTCCTATTTGTTTTATAGCTGAAATGATGAGTTTGCTTTGATTGTATATTAGCAAACCAAACCGCAACGGAGAACTTCTAACAAGTAAAAAAAAAAAAAAAAAAGACACAAATAATGCAGAACTCTATTCATGATTTTAAGCCGCGATTCACACACCAGTGCGACTTGTCATGCGAATTGACATTTTAAAGTCGCATGCCAGGTCGCATCCCATTCGCGGCAACCGAACCGGTCGCATCGATGCGTCTCAATTCGCAGCGACTTTGAAAAAAGGTTCCTGCGCTATTCTTTCGTGATTTCATGAATGAATGAATGATTTGTATAGCGCTGCAATGCGAACTGAATCGCAAGGCGATTTCAGTGCAACTTGCATTGACATCTGTTCACCGCTTGCCTACCGGGCACTTTCACCCCCTTCCTGCCCAGGACAATTTTCAGCGCTGTCGCACTTTGAATGACAATTGCGCAGTCATGCTACACTGTACCCATATGACATTTTTAGCATTTTTTTTCACACAGATAGAGCTTTCTTTTAGTGGTTTTTAACCGTCACTGGGATTTTTATTTTTTGCTAAACAAATGAAAAAAAAAAACTATTTTTGGGGGAAAAAACGTTTCTTAGTTTCTGTTATAAAATTTTACAAACAGGTAAATTTTCTCCTTCACTGATGTGCGCTGATGAGGCTGCACCAATGGACACTAAAAGACAGAACTGATGGGCACTAATAGGCTGCACTGATGGGCACTAATGAGGCGGAACTGATGGGCACTAATGAGGCGGAACTGGTGGGCTGCACTGCTAGGCAGCACTGATGGCCACTGATGAGGTGGCACTGATAGGCACCACGGATGGGCACTGATGAACACGGATGATGAGGCACTGATATGCGGCACTGATAGATGGCACTCATGGGCACTGATAGTACTTTATTCTTTTGGTGGTATTTAACCACCACTAGGTTTTTTTATTTTTTGCTAAACAAACAAAAAAAGACCAACATTTTTTGGGGGAAAATTTAAATTTTGCAAACAGGTAATGTTTCTTCTTCACTGATGTGTGCTGATGAGGCTGCACTGATGGGCACTAATGAGGCTGCACTGATGGGCACTAATGAGGCGGCACTGATGGGCACTAATGAGGCAGCAGTGATGGGCACTGATAGGCAGCAGTGATGGGCACTAATGAGGCGGCACTGATGGACACTGATAGGCTGCACTGATGAGGCAGTACTGACAGGCTGCACTGATAGGCACTGATGAGGTAGCACTGATGGGCAGAACTGATGGGCACTGATGAGACGGGACTAGTGGGCACTGATGAGGCACTGATATGCGGCACTACTGGGCACCAATAGATGCCACTGATAGGCAGCACTGAAGTGCACTGATTAGTAACACTAATAAGGAGGCACTGATTGTCAACACCGATTGGCAGAACCGGTGAGCACAGGTTGGCACTGATAGGCAGCACTAATGGGTACTATTGGGGCTGCACTGATCATCAGGATACTACTGCCCTGATTATCAGCACAGATGTCCCCTTTCACACTAACCGGTTACCAACTCTCTCCTCTCTTTACCATTCTCTTTTATCATATGATGTCCTCCCAGAACTAGAGCGGTCCCGCCCGGCCGTCATTTCACTATACGGTGAACGGGAACCGATTAAATGAAGTCGCAGACGTTAGCAAGCCGCTCATGAAATCGCACTGAGACTTTGAAGTCATGCTGAAGTAGTGAGACTTCAAAGCAGCATAGGGGTGACCCAGGAATAATTGTAATTTTTTAATGTAAAGCTAAACTCTAGGTAGAACCAAAAAAGGAAATGTTTGTTTCCCCCAGCGTACCAGTAAAAGGGACTTTTACTTACCTGATCCCTCCCTCCAGCAAGCTTCCTCCGTGCTATAAGTCCAGCCCCGCAGCTTCTTCTCTAAAGCAAGCCATAGATGATGCAATTTTCTTTCCTGCAACCATGAGTTGCAAGAAAGAAAACCGCTGGATTCCCCCCCATCATCACAGTCAGTGTTGATGGAGGAATACATACCGCTAAGCTATTGTGTTCTGCCACAGGGAGCTTTTCCTGCCACCAGAACACAATGATCACTGCTGCTGGCTATGGCCACCAGCAGAAATCATATGTACAAAATCAGACAAGCTGGCTAAATGGCCTGCCCATAGATGGATGGA
Organism: Lithobates pipiens; assembly: GCF_037356315.1. Lineage (NCBI taxonomy): Eukaryota > Metazoa > Chordata > Amphibia > Anura > Ranidae > Lithobates > Lithobates pipiens. The sequence continues at coordinate 558,973,703 of NW_027507764.1, read as the reverse complement.
ATCTTGGCTTGTCCCTGCTGAACTGGCCAAGATTAGATCCATCTATGGCTGGCTTAAAAAACGATTTTTCTGCTACCCCGTCATAAACAAGCATTTAGAAATCATACCTGAGCCGCACTAAAATTGCACTGCAGCTGGCCTGCATATATGTGTACAGGCCATAAAAACTATATGTGAACAGCAACTGTAAAAATGTTCAAGAAAACTGATGTGAAACTCATGTCTCTGCAAGTGAAACCTGTGCAGATTTCCCTTCGTGTTTTCATGCATGTATGGTGTGAATAAGACCTAAAGAAAAACTGTCACATGACACTAAAAATAGGTATCGGTAATTGGTATTGGCAAGAAAAAATATGGGTATCGCACTCAGTCTTACAAAAACTGGTATTGGGGCATCCCTAGCTCTCATACATGCATTTCATCTTTTAATATAGTTGTTTGCTGTACATAGCCTGTGCAGAGAGCAGAGCTGTGGGAGGGGTCCAGCAAGCTCCACCCACTGCAGGCTGCCTGCAGAAAACTACAGGAGGGGGCGGAGACAAGACCAGTCACCTTGCACAAGGAGAGAGAGCAGAACCCTGGAAGGAGGCTGAGAAAGCTCCACCCACTATAGGCTGCCTGTAGAAAACTACAGGAGGTGGCGGAGACAAAGAACAAAAACAAGTCCTGGATAAGGCACTTTTATTGAAGATAAAAATCCAATACAGTCAGTTCACGTTGCAAAGGCAGGGAATAATAACTGACGCGTTTCAAACCATGATTTGGTGCTTAGTCATAGCTCAGGGGGCGGAGACAAGACCAGTCACCCTGCACAGAGAGAGAACAGAGCTGTGGGAGGGGTAGAGAAGGCTCCACCCACTACAGGCTGCCTGCAGAACACTACAGGAGGGGGGAGCGGAGACGAGAGCAGTCACCCTGCACAAGGAGAGAGAACAGAACTGTGGGAGGGACCCAGAAGGCTCCACCCACTACAGGTTACCTGCAGAACACTACAGGAGTGGGCGGAGATGAGACCAGTCACCCTGCATTAGAGAGAACAGAGCTGTGGGAGGGGCTGAGAAGGCTCCACCCACGACAGGTTGCCTGCAGAATACTACAGGAATGGGCGGAGACAAGACCAGTCACCCTGCACAAGGAGAGAGAGCAGAACTGTAGGAGGAACGCAGAAGGCTCCACCCACGACAGGTTGCCTGCAGAATACTACAGGAGGGGGCGGAGACAAGACCAGTCCTGCACAAGGAGAGAGAACAGAGATGTGGAAGGGGCCGAGAAGGCTCCACCCACTACAGGTTGCCTGCAGAAAATGACAGGAGGGGGCGGAGACAAGACCAGTCACCCTGCACAAGGAGAGAGAGCAGAGCTGTGGGAGGGGCTGAGAAGGCTCCACCCCCTACAGGCTGCCTGCAGAACACTACAGGAGTGGGCGGAGACAAGACCAGTCACCCTGCACAAGGAGAGAGAGCAGCAGTGAGCGGTCTTTATTACAAGAAGGAAAAGTCTCACACTGGATTACTGCGCAGATCTGGAAGAAAAGATTCAAAGGAAGAACACACATGATGAATGAATTTGGACAATATTTGATCATTCTGGAGTTCCACTTTAAATTTTAGGATCTAAATCCAATTCCAGCACAAGTTAATCTGAATCATTGAACACCAAGTAGTAGATCACCTGGGAACAGGCGGTAACACAGATAAGAGTTGTAGCTGATGGAGACCAATCTCTGGAATTCTACCTATGGATGGGAACTGATAAGTCAGCAATTACAAGGGGACAGGATGTGCTGAATAGCAAGACGGCTGAGATGAGAAGCTTTATGACATCCATCTACACCCTGCCGCAGGTAAGAGGGGGGGAAAGAAAAAAAACGAAAAATGCTTCAGATTTTAAACCTTGCACTGCCGGAGGAAACCAGACAATTCTTGAGTCTTGCAATATACACACCCCTACTAGACAGTATAGCCAAGCCCTGGACCTCCCAGCTCACCCAACAGGACCTGCAGCAGCCTATCATTACACACTGAGGGGGAGGTGGTGCTGGCGAGGTCAATCCAAGTTCCCTACTCCTGTAAGCATGTCGCCTGTAAGCAGGAGAATCCTGGTTGCTTTCTAATACAGCCCCTCTCTCTCTCCTAGTGTGAGTGCTACTACACATACAGAAGCCAATATTGGGACAAGATTCTGCACAATTAGGTTGTATGTAAGAATTACATTAAGACCCCATACACACTATACAACTTTTGTTGTCCGATTTCCTTTAGATTTACCAAAACCATGTAGTGCGAGGGCCTGCCTGATTGCATAGAAACTGAAACTCTTAAGGTTTGACCTCATATTATATGGTTTTGGTAAATCTGAAAAAAAAAAAAAAAAGAAGAAGATCATTGTATAGTGTGTACCCAGCTTAAAGCGGAGCTCCATCGGAACCCTCCCCCCCTCCGGCGCCACAATTGGCACCTTTCAGGGGGAGGGGGGTGCAGGTACCTGTACAGTACAGGTATCTGCACCCACTTCCGGCATAGATATCCGCAGAATATTTACGTCCCTTTTTGCAGGTCCCCCGCTGCCTGCTGGGAAACACACAGATCCCAGAGACAGCGGGGACCATCCTTATTGCGCAGCGCGGCTCGCGCATGCGCAGTAGGGAACTGGGAAATGAAGCCGCAAGGCTCCACTTCCTGATTCCCATACCCAAGATGGCGGCGGCGGCACCGGAGAGACGATCAAGAGATCGGCTTCAGGTGCCGACATCGCGGGCGCGCTGGGCGGGTAAGTGTCACTATTTTAAAAGTCAGCAGCTGCAGTATTTGTAGCTGCTGGCTTTTAAAAAAAGAAAAATGGCGGAACTCCCGCTTTAAGACCCCTCTACCTCTCTCCAGAGTGCTGTAGTGCCCCACCCAATGCATGTCAAGGCTGACATTTACCCTCTTAGCACCGGCCCTTTAAGAGGTTTATGATGGCGGGAGGAGGTGCGGGGCTTAAGATCACATGACTCCCAGGGAGATATCAGGAGCTTTCGGTTAGGCAACGGTAACCGGTGTATTGGCAGCAATTAACGCAAATATGCGCGCCCCCTCGGCACTATGGAGCAGGCGCCGAGAGGCCGCATATTTGCGTCACGGCTGGCGCCAAGGGGTTAATCTTCTTGTATTTCGCTAATGAGATTTTTAAATAAAGCCTTTTCCATTTTCATTATAATCACTTGATCTCTGTGCTTCTCTATGCAAGCAGTGAGCTGGCTCCTGGGAGGGGTTATGCAAATATTCAAATGTCTTGATGGGCGGATGCCAGTCTGGTGGCGTGGGAGGTCCTAAACAGGCTGTTTTTGCCTGCAGACCACCTTTGGTAACACCCACATGTGATGCAGAGCGCCCATGATTGGAAGAACTAAAATACAAACAATAAAAGGGGGCGGGCCAGGGACAGCTAGTCTGGAGGAGAACAATAGACGATTCTGGACATCCTCTAACCAGGAAATGAGGCGGAGCGCTATATATCTGGCTTGCTGCAGTTTTCTGACGCATGTTGTGTGCAGCTCACAGTGTGCAGTGGAACCAGAGCAAGCCATTTCGGTACAGGAGAGAAGGCCGGAGGTCAGCTTTAACGTGACGCAGCTCCTATTCAGATTTGCATAGGAGGACTGGAAAGCCTCCGGCAGTTAAGGAAAATTTTTAGACATGTGCACTGCCGAAAAAAATCTTTCATTTTCGTTTTAATTTGTTTTTTTGTTTTGTTTTTTTCGAGTCATTCGTTATGATCACAATTCGAAAATTAATGAATTTGAAAAATCGAAAATAAGAAAGAAAATCCAAAAATTTTAAATAACAACTAACTAATAACAACTAACTATTAAATGATAGGTGTTGAAATTGCCATTCAAATTTGGCTGTTAGTGAACGTAACGAATACGAATTTATCCAAAGTTACCAATTATCCGAAATAACGGCGAGCGGGACAAATTAATAATAAATAATAATAAAACATTTTTATTTTTATTGTTGTCATTTATTATTATTCATTTGTGATGTTCCATTCGTTTAGATCCGGCATTCGTTATTTCGCATAATTCTTAACTTGGGATAAATTCATATTCGTATGAAAAGCGCTATAAAGCGCTGCGTAAATTGGCTCTATATAAATCGTGTTTAATAATAATAATATAATAATATTCGTTACGTTCACTAACAGTCAAATTTGAAAGGAAATTCCAATAACTATCATTTAATAGTTAGTAAGGCCTCTTTCACACCGACGTGCCGTTCAGGCCCGCCTGTCAGTTTTTCAGGCGGACCTGAACGGGTGCTCCATAGAGCTCTATGGAGCGTCGGATGTCAGCGGTGACATGTCCGCTGACATCCGACCCGCTCCGATCCGAAAAAGTGTGACGGAGGAAAAAGCTATTTTTCCATCCGTCTGCGGATCGGATCGGGTGACGACGGGCACTGCGGTCCGTCGTCATCCGATCTCCCATAGGGGAGAGCGGCGCTGTGACAGGTCCGTCCCTGCGCAGTGTGCAGAGACAGACCTGTCATCTCCCTGCTCAGCGGGGATCGGCGGAGTGATCCCCGCTGAGCAAACGGACATCCACGGGGCGGATCAGAACTGATCCGCCCCGTGTGAAAGGACCCTAATAGTTAGGTTATTATTAGTTTTTTTTTTTGTTTTTATTTTTTAGAATTTTCGGATTTTCGAATTTTGAATTTTTTCGAATATTTGAATTTACAAATATTTGGAAACATTTGTTAAAGGAGTTTTCATTAATTCAGATATTTGTCGAAAATTCCTTTAAAAAAAATTAATTCGGAGCGAAAGCGAATTGCACATGTCTAAAAATTCTGCTTTTCTACGTTTCGCAGGACGTGTACAATGTCAGGTCTTTGCACAGATAGAAGACGTTTTTTTTTACAAGTGATTTCATTGCACAAAGGTGACTTGTCTTTCAGGCTGGTAAAAACCAATTCCACCCTAAACTAGTATTTCAGCTATGTGTGAAAGACAGCAAATGAAATGACATCGGAATGTCTCCTCTCCAGCTGTCCTCTTCGAAATCCAACTTTCCTAAAACAACTGACCACAGTGAAGTGGTGCCATTAAGCTAAATGACTTTGGTTTATGTGCATTCTGCTTATGGTCCTTGTTTTTTTATGAATGGACTTTATGCATAGGCGTGCGCACAGGGTGTGTCAGGTGTGCCTGGGCACACCCTAATCACCCCATGTGGTGCATATTTCCAATGTTTAGACCCCTGATATTTCCCCAAAAACCACGCTGCTCTCGTACACATCGTTGGATCGGATCAGGCTCAGGTAAGAATAGGGGGGGGGGGGTTGCTGTGGGGCTTCTGCAGCAGAAAAGGCTTTTTTTTACCTTAAAGCGGGAGTCCGCCGGGACTCCGCGTTTTTTTTTTTTTTTTTTAAAGCCAGCAGCTACAAATACTGCAGCTGCTGACTTTTAAAATAGTGACACTTACCTGTCCAGCGCGCCCGCGATGTCGGCACCCGGAGCCGATCTCTCGATCGTCTCTTGGGTGCTGCCGCCGCCATCTTGGGTATGGGAATCAGGAAGTGGAGCCTTTCGGCTTCATTTCCCGGTTCCCTACTGCGCATGCGCGAGTCGCGCTGCGCAATAAGGATGGACCCGCTGCCTCTGGGATCTGTGTGTTTCCCAGCAGGCAGCGGGGGACTTTCGGAAAGGGGCGTAATCTACGCCCCTTTCCGCAGAGAGCTATCCCGGAAGTGGTTGCAGATACCTGTACTGTACAGGTACCTGCACCCCCCTCCCCCCTGAAAGGTGCCAATTGTGGCGCCGGAGGGGGGGAGGAATCCAATGAGCAGAAGGTCCACTTTAGGGTGGACCTCCGCTTTAAAGCATAGAATGCATTAAAGCGGCATTCCGCACACATTTTTCACTCCTCACCATGCAGCACTAATGTGCATCCTTAAAGTGAATTAGCAATTTATTAATTTTTTTCTGTTCACCTACCTATTTTAAGCCTATATCCAATTTCACTTCCTCCTCTAGGGGGTCGCGGCTGTCATTTCCTGTTTTGGATTGGCTCCTGGGAGATCTTGGTCAGCTTGGCATGGCACTGCTCCAGTGATATTTAACATTGGCGTCTATGGAAATATCTTGGTCAGCTCGGCATGGCACTGCTCCAGTAACATTTAACATTGGCGTCTATGGAAATATCTTGGTCAGCTTGGCATAGCGCTGCTCCAGTAACATTTAACATTGGCGTCTATAGAAATTTTTGGTCAGCTTGGCATGGCGCAGCTCCAGCAACATTGGCGTCTATGGAAATTCTTGGTCAGCTCGGCATGGCACTGCTCCAGTAACATTTAACATTGGCGTCTATGGAACTATCTTGATCAGCTTGGCATAGCACTGCTCCAGTAACATTTAACATTGGCGTCTACGGAAATTTTTGGTCAGCTTGGCATGGCACTGCTCCAGTAACATATAACATTGGTGTCTATGGAAATTCTTGGTCAGCTTGGCGTGGCGCGGCTACAGTAACATGTAACATTGGGGTCTATGGAAAATCTTGGTCAGCTTGGCGTGGCGCAGCTTCCGTAACATTTAACATTGGCGTCTATGTAAATTCTTGGTCAGCTTGGCGTGGCATAGCTCCAGTAACATTGGTGTCTATGGAAATTCTTGGTCAGCTCGGTATGGCGCTGCTCCAGTAACATTTAACATTGGCGTCTATATAAATTCTTGGTCAGTTTGGTGTGGCACAGCTCCAGTAACATTTAACATTGGTGTCTATGGAAAATCTTGGTCAGCTTGGCATGGCAAGCCAATCAAGATTGCACCGCACTGCACATGCATGAGATCAGCGGGTGCATGCTGGGTAGCCAGCATGCACGGAATCCAAGAAGAACACACTGTGGCTTAAGATGCCCACACTGGAGATGGCTGCACTGTGCAGAAACTTCACAAAGTAAAAAAACGAAAACATAGAAAACTGGGCATAGCTTACAACATACCTTTTTTACATTGCAAGAGACATGAGTATTCTAGGGGTATTTTTTATCTTAAAAGTCATATTTCGACCAGGAACTCCCCTTTAAGGTAAAAAACCTTGAGGTTTTAGGCCCTTATGAATAAACTTTATGCATGGACTTTATGCAAGAGTGTAAAGGTAATTAAAAAAATAAATATAACAAATATGTTGGAATTGCACAGAAAGGCCGCAAACCTCCTTTTTTGAGTCCCCCATCAGTGCTCTTGGCCCCTCCCCTCTGTCCTGTACCCCCATGGGAAGCCACCTCCCAAGGGGGCACTCATGCGTCCCACGCACTCATGTGTGGGACACAGACAGTGGGACTTGGCCCCACCCCCGCTCCCTTGTCACTGGCTATAAATGATGGCACTGGGAGCCAATGGCTCCCGGTGCCCCAGCAAGGCCAGTGAGACCCGGAAGTGAGCTGCAGACATGCACGGTGTTGGATCGAATGAGGGTTCAGGTAAGTAAAGGGGGGTGTTCGACCCCCTGTATGCGGGGAGACAGACAGCAGTAAAAAACAGACAGAGGGTTTATCCCATCCCCACTATCTAAAACTATATATAGAAAAAAAAGTTTTGGCATTATTATTATTATTATTATAATACGCGATTTATATAGCGCCAACAGTTTATGCAGCGCTTTAGAATGTAGAGGGGGAACAAGCACAATTACAGTACAGTTCAATACAGAAGGTACAGGAGGGCCCTGCCCATAGAGCTTACATTCCAAAGGGAGGGGATAGTGGTACAAAAAGGTAATAGATACGGGGAATGATTTGATGGGAGTGGGTCGGGGGCATTATATGGACTTTAAAGAGACCAAGTCACCAACTTGTAGTTAAAAACATAGAAACAGAGGATTTCCAATTCTTACTTGGGAGTGTTTCACCTCCTGACACGCAATAGCCATTCTCTTGTGAAGGTGTCTGTGCTGGCGCAGCTCCTTTGCCCCTATATTATCATTTATGTACTGTAGCTGCTTAGGAACAAGTGAAGGGGAACACTATAGATTGTCACCTGAGTGTGCTGGGGCTGCCGACATCACATCCAAGATGGCGGCATCCATCTACCTTGTTTAATTATTTTTTTACTTATTTCAGGTACTTGTATAGCGCCGTCAATTTACGCAGCTCTTTGCATATACATTGTACATTCACATCAGTCCCTGCCCTCGAGAAGCTTACAAACTAAGGACCCCAACTCACATTCATACATATACTAGGGCCACCTTAGATAGGAGCCAATTGATCTACCAATACCAATCTACCAATCTGGTCCAATTGTTCTTCCAACGGCCCAGAGGGCAGACACTAAAGCCATATCTGCTTCATAGGAGTGTATGATACCTGCCAATTGACAAATGACAGACAATTATGTGGGCAGATCATACTTTCCCTTTAACTAGCAGCACACGTGTCCCCGCAGGCAGCCTTGTGTAATGTAAGGACCAGCTGTGTAGTGCCGGTATGATGACAGCAACAAGTCTGCAATTTATGACGGCCCGGAGCCATGGTACTGGAAAATCGAGTGAATTCCTCCTTTCAGGGCTGAGCTATGTAATATACTTGCTGAGGGCAAGGCTTTGCTGCCGGCATTCTTGCTTCATCATAAAAATCGATGCAAGGCCAGAGGAAAGGAATGAGGACAATGCACTATGGCCATACACATGGAGACATGTCAGAGAGTAGACTCTCCTAACCTTCCAACACCGAGGAACCTATAACATAACTTTCAGGTCTCAGGCAACCCCTGCTAATAAATAGTGTATGTATCTAAAGCTTACAAGACATTCGTGTGAATAGCAAGTTGCAGATAGAAGAGTAAATAAAAGAATAAGGAATGTGGTGTACTCAGGGCCTTAGTACACTGGAGGTCAGTGGGAAGAATGCCCCTTACGTAACCTTCCAATATAATATGGGGGGCAGAGGGAAGAAAGCTCCTTACATGGTGGTTAGAAGAAAGATTGTCCCTTACATTGGTGGTCAAAGGGAAGAAGGCTCCTTGCATTGGTGGTCAGAGAGGGAATATTTTCCCTTACAGATAGTTAAAGAGACCATTGGGGGGGTTAATCTTGGAGGTAGAAATTGAAACTCGGTGATCAAAGGGAAGAATGTTCCTTACATTGGTGCTCAGAGGGAAGAATGGCCCTTACATTGGTGCTCAGAGGGGAGAATGCCCCTTACAATGGTGCTCAGAGGGGAGAATGCCCCTTACATTGGTGAGCAAAGGGAAGAATTCTCCTTACATTGGTGAGCAAAGGGAAGAATGCCCCTTACATTGGTGAGCAAAGGGAAGAATGCCCCTTACATTGGTGAGCAAAGGGAAGAATGCCCCTTACATTGGTGCTCAGAGGGGAGAATGCCCCTTACATTGCTGGTTAGTGGGAAGAATGCCCCTTACATTGGTGCTCAGAGGGAACAATGTCCCTTACATTGGTGGGCAAAGAAGAATGCCCCTTACATTGGTGCTCAGAGGGAAGAATGTCCCTTGCATTGCTGGTTATTGGGAAGAATGCCCCTTACGCAACCCTCCAATATAATATAGGGGGCAGAGGAAAGAATGCTCCATACATGGTGGTTAGAAGGAAGATTGCCCTTTACATTGGTGATCAAAGGGAAGAAGGCTCCTTGGATTGGTGGTCAGAGGGGAGAATGCCTCTTACATTATATTGGTGGCCAGTTGGAGGAATACTCCTTATATTGGTGGCCAGTTGGAGGAATACTCCTTACATTGATGGTCAGTGGGAAGAATGCCTCGTACATTGTTGGTCTGTTGGAGGAATACTCCTTACATTGGTGGTCAGAGGGAAGAATGCCCCTTACATTATTGGTCAGAGGGAAGAATGCCCCCTTACATTGGTGGTCAGAGGGAAGAATGCCCCCTTACATTGGTGGTCAGAGGGAAGAATGCCCCTTACATTATTGGTCAGAGGGAAGAATGCCCCTTTACATTGGTGGTCAGAGGGAAGAATGCCCCTTTACATTGGTGGTCAGAGGGAAGAATGCCCCTTACATTAGTGGTCAGTTGGAAGAATACACCTTACATTGCTGGTCAGAGAGGCGAATGCTCCTTCATTGATGGTCAGTGGGGGGAATACCCCTTACAGATAGGTAAACAGACCTGGTGTCTTTGGGGGAGTGCTCATCTTGGAGGCAGAAAATTAAAATTGCACAGGGAACTCCTAGAAACCTCTGGAGGAACCCTAGGGTTCTGTGGATCCATGGGTGAGGCTGTCATAAAGTCTCAGAACAAAAAGTTGGTAAGACATTGGCCCATTTTTTGAATGCTTTGTTTGGGGGGACCCGGTGCAGTCTTCTCTATGACTTAGCCATAGTTCTTAGGGACATGTGTTTTGTCTCTTTCTGCCTGTAACGCAGTGTTGAGTAACTGTCACATGTGCACAATTAACAGATCCGTAATGCACTGAGAGACTTGAGGCCGGCTATAGAGAGGCATTGATCATCAAACCCTTGAAAGACCCGATTCTTCTTAGAATGTTGGCAATCTTGAATGGGGCACATCAATTGCAAAGACCTGTCCATTTGACACAGACACTCTTCATCATTTGCCAAGACACCTTCCTGCTTATTCCCTGAACATCGGTCATAAAACTCCAATTATTGTGCTGATGAAAGAGTCTGTCACCCCAGCACTTCTTTGGCCTTTGTACTCAGGGACATAAAACAGTAGCAAATAATTTAAGACAACGGGTGACGCCACTGTCCAGGAAATGCTACAACTGCGCTAAATTCAGAATACTCACAATCATTTTGATCCCAGGTAATGATAATTCAGAATGGAGCGCCACACCAACACCAACATGTCCAGATAAAGCAGTTATTTCAAACCCCCTCCCCCCCCAAAAAAGAGAGGAATGGTCACCAGGCCAACACATTTTCGGGGGTGGGGGGAAAAGCCTTAAAATGGGTAAAATTGTGTCCAGGACTGGAAACTACACTTGGTGTGGATGGAAGGTACCTTTGATCCGAATGTTTTTGGAACACTTGGTCTGTCAGCGGCTGGTTTAGGTGGCCATTTATTTATTTTTTTCCCAAAGGAACGTTGAGAGCATGGAGGACGAAGGGTACAACTGCAGTAAGTAGGAGCTTGTGGGCAATCTTAAAGGATAACTCTACTCTTGCACAATTATTCTTTAAAGAGGACCTTTCATGCAAACAGGAGGTTTGCTTCCCTGCAAACCCCCCCACCAGCCAAATAAATAAAACATAATACATATTTTAGAAGAAATAGCATAAAAAATAATTTCGGGAGGTGAGGGTGACATCACTGCTCCTCACTGCAAATCTCACGAGAATGAACTGTTGCAATGGGCTGAGATGGGAATGGGATGCATTCTTGTGGGATTTAGAGGGATCAACTATCCCAGGAGGCAGCAGTAAGGCATGGTGATGTCCCATGCGCCTTCCAGTGAGCTGGCAGCGAAGCAAACCCTCTATTCTTTTTTTTTTGGAAGGTCCACTTTAACTTCTATCCATCCCACCCTCATAAAGTCTTATACTTGCCTATTCATGCTCCTGCCAACCTGTGCAGGCCATGGGAAACCACACTGACCAATCGGCTATCCCAGGAGGCATGGTGACGTCACATGTGCCTCCTGGGGGTCTGGCAGAGAAGTGGACCCTCCAATTTTATAGAAGGTTTATTTTAACTTCTATCCATCCCATCCTCGTAAAGTCTTATGCTTGCCTATTCATGCTCCTGCCAGATCCAACCTGTGCAGGTCATGGCAAACCACACTGACCAATCGGCTATCCCAGGAGGCCTGGTGACGTCACATGTGCCTCCTGGGGGTCTGCCAAAAAAGTGGACCCTCCAATTTTATGGAAGGTTTATTTTAACTTCTATCCATCCCATCCTCGTAAAGTCTTAAGCCCCGTACACACTATCAGATTGTCTGCTGATTTTTTCCATCAGATTTACCAAAACCATATAATATGAGGTCAAACCTTAGGGGTTTCAATGTGTATGCAATCAGGCAGACCCTTGTACTACATGGTTTTGGTAAACCTGAAGGAAAAAATCAGCAGACAATCTGATAGTGTGTATGGGGCTTTATACTCATCTGTCCATGCTCCTGCCAGATCCAACCCTTGCAGCCCACAGAGAACCACACAGAGCAATCAGCTATCCCGGGAGGCAGCAATAAGGCATGGATGGTGATGTCCCATGTGCCTTCCAGGGACCTGGCAAGGAAGCAGACCCTCTATTTGTTATTTTTGGAAGGTCCACTTTAACTTCTATCTATCCCACCCTCTTAAAGTCCTATACTTGCCTGTCCATGCTCCTGCCAAATCCAACCTTTGCAGGTCATGGGGAAACCCCACTGACCGATCAGCTATCCCAGGAGGCAGAGGTAAGCGGGGTGGCGTCACATATACCTCCAGGGGGTCTGGCAGATAAGCAGACCCACCAATTTTTATGGAAGGTACACTTCATCTATAGCATGTTCTATAGACGTGAAGCCCACATTGTGCACTCCCATCAACTAGGCACTTCCACTGCAAGTCTGATTTGTACTTTCAGCTGGTGTGTGACCGCTCAGTAAATGGTTTTGTGACATTAGAAGAAATATGTGAGATAGGGATAGAGAAAGAGACAGAGACAGAGATAGAGATATTTTAGGTTGTTCTTTATTTTTTTCTGAGAAGTCAGTTCTTTTTTTGTCTCAGGCGGTCCTCCTCTACACCACTTCCGTGTCATGGAGCTTCGACTGAATCATCTCTTCTGCTTCCTCAAACCTACTGACCACCATTATTACATTTCCTCTCAGTTCTGCAGAAGGGTTTTCCTTCATTAACATTATTAATTAACATTTCCATCATGATAATAATGGATCAGTGCAATTCTACAGTCACCTTACTATTGGTTGAAAGAGAACCTGTCATTGGACAAAAGGACTAAGCTTTGGGGGTGAGGGGAGGAATAGTGCCCCTTCATTGGTGCCAGCAGATGGAATAGTGCCCCATCATTGGTGTCAGTGGGAAGAATAGTGCCCCATCATTGGTGTCAGTGGCAGGAATAGTGCCCCATCATTGGTGTCAGTGAAATTAATAGTGCCCCATTATGGGTGTCAGTGGGAGGAATAGTGCCTCTTCATTGGTGTCAGTGGCAGGAATAGTGCCCATCATTGGTATCAATGAAAGGAATAGTGTCTCTTCATTGGTGTCAGTGGCAGGAATAGTGCCCCATCATTGGTAACAGTGGCAGGAATAGTGCCCCATCATTTGTATCAGTGAAAGGAATAGTGCCCCATCATTGGTGTCAGTGGCAGGAATAGTGCCCCATCATTGGTATCAGTGAAAGGAATAGTGCCCCTTCATTGGTGTCAGTGGCAGGAATAGTGCCCATCATTGGTATCAATGAAAGGAATAGTGTCTCTTCATTGGTGTCAGTGGCAGGAATAGTGCCCCATCATTGGTAACAGTGGCAGGAATAGTGCCCCATCATTTGTATCAGTGAAAGGAATAGTGCCCCATCATTGGTGTCAGTGGCAGGAATAGTGCCCCATCATTGGTATCAGTGAAAGGAATAGTGCCCCTTCATTGGTGTCAGTGGCAGGAATAGTGCCCCTTCATTGGTGTCAGTGGCAGGAATAGTGCCCAATCATTGGTATCAGTGGCAGGAATAGTGCCCCATCATTGGTGTCAGTGGGATAAGTAGTGCCCCATCATTGTTGTTAGTGTGAGGGGTAGTTCCTCATAGAAGTGGGAGGAATAATGCAGCAAGGGCCAGATAAGGGTAAGGAAAGGGCTGCATCTGGGTCACGGGCTGCAGTTGGAGACTGTTGCACTAAGGCAACTCACATGTACTGCAGTGAGCTGCAATGCACCTCAGGGCACTGTGTTGCCATGGGCATGAATGATGGCATTTTGGCCATGGCACATGTATAGCCACGAGTGGCTGTATGTTTCTGTTCAGGGGGTGGTAAAACCACGGCTCATCCGTCTAGTATTACTGTCCCCCGGGCGCACATGTGAGTGCAGCCTTACCTATATATGGTATATGCTGTGTCTGGGACTCTAGAGGCTTTAGCATTGACTGCTAAGATGAATGGCCCCGGAGTTGGCTTTTGGCTCTTGGATTTTGTTCTCTGGCTCCTGACTGCTAAATACTCGGCAGAACAATGCAGGGAATGCACAAAGCCGATCAGTAATGTAAAACTGTGCGGCAATCCGCTTACAGCTAGACCCCTCTCCTCCCCGCACCTTGGATATTCACACACGGGGACTTATGGAATGTCACAGGCTTTGCCGACGTGCTAAATAGGGATTATGCCCCGGCGAGCCCTCATAGAGGTGTTCATCCACTCAGACAATGGAAGGTCTAATGATCATAAGCTGGAATTGTTCCTTGTCTGCCGCAATTGTTATCCATCCACACCTTTCACATTATAGACTAAAAATGTTATATGGGGAGGGGGGGGGGGGGGTGTTTTTGCCAAAGGATTTGTAGAATGTCCATCCAGTCCTCAGATTTACACAGCTCCGCCACACAGCACAGGAAGTGAAGAAGGATCAAGAAATAAAAACAGAAATGTTACCGCTTCCCTATGAAGTTCAAACTTAAAATGTTGACTTTAGTTGGAGTTTTAAAGGGGACCTTCACCCCTTTTTTTTATGTTGGGCTTCCCTGCTTCCTCCCCTCTGGCTATAACAAAATTGCAAAAAAACAAAAAACAAAACCAAAAAAAACCCCAATTTTTTAAAGTAATTTTTTCCCGTAAAGTTTTTAGGTTCCGTCATTCTTGCCTAGCTGAGAATGATGTCCCCGGACTTCACACATAGGCAGGAACACTACCTGCCAGGGAATGATGCCCTGAGTCCAGGAGTGACAAAATTCAGCCCTATTGTGCTTCCCATCCCTACACATTGTACTTCCCATCCCTACACATTGTACTTCCCATCCCTACACATTGTACTTCCCATCCCTACACATTGTACTTCCCATCCCTACACATTGTACTTCCCATCCCTACACATTGTACTTCCCATCCCTACACATTGTACTTCCCATCTCTACACACTGTACTTCCCATCCCTACACATTGGGCTTCCCATCCCTACACATTGGGCTTCCCATTCCTACACATTGGGCTTCCCATCCCTACACATTGGGCTTCCCATCCCTACACATTGGGCTTCCCATTCCTACACATTGTACTTCCCGTCCCTACACATTGTGCTTCCCGTCCCTACACATTGTGCTTCCCGTCCCTACACATTGTGCTTTGCATCCCTACACATTGTGCTTTGCATCCCTACACATTGTGCTTCCCATCCCTACACATTGTACTTCCCATCACTACACATTGTACTTCCCATCCCTACACATTGTACTTCCCGTCCCTACACATTGTGCTTCCCGTCCCTACACATTGTGCTTCCCGTCCCTACACATTGTGCTTCCCGTCCCTACACATTGTGCTTCCCGTCCCTACACATTGTGCTTCCCATCTCTACACATTGTGCTTCCCATCCCTACACATTGTGCTTTGCATCCCTACACACTGTGCTTCCCACCCCTACACACTGTGCTTCCCATCCCTACACATTGTGCTTCCCGTCCCTACACATTGTGCTTCCCGTCCCTACACATTGTGCTTCCCGTCCCTACACATTGTGCTTCCCGTCCCTACACATTGTGCTTCCCGCCCCTACACATTGTGCTTCCCATCCCTACACATTGTGCTTCCCCGTCCCTACACATTGTGCTTCCCGTCCCTACACATTGTGCTTCCCGTCCCTACACATTGTACTTCCCGTCCCTACACATTGTACTTCCTGTCCCTACACATTGTGCTTCCCACCCCTACACATTGTGCTTCCCGTCCCTACACATTGTACTTCCCGTCCCTACACATTGTACTTCCTGTCCCTACACATTGTGCTTCCCACCCCTACACATTGTACTTCCCGTCCCTACACATTGTACTTCCTGTCCCTACACATTGTGCTTCCCACCCCTACACATTGTGCTTCCCGTCCCTACACATTGTGCTTCCCGTCCCTACACATTGTGCTTTGCATCCCTACACATTGTGCTTCCCGTCCCTACACATTGTGCTTCCCGTCCCTACACATTGTGCTTCCCGTCCCTACACATTGTGCTTCCCGCCCCTACACATTGTGCTTCCCATCCCTACACATTGTGCTTCCCCGTCCCTACACATTGTGCTTCCCGTCCCTACACATTGTGCTTCCCGTCCCTACACATTGTGCTTCCCGTCCCTACACATTGTACTTCCCGTCCCTACACATTGTACTTCCTGTCCCTACACATTGTGCTTCCCACCCCTACACATTGTGCTTCCCGTCCCTACACATTGTACTTCCCGTCCCTACACATTGTACTTCCTGTCCCTACACATTGTGCTTCCCACCCCTACACATTGTACTTCCCGTCCCTACACATTGTACTTCCTGTCCCTACACATTGTGCTTCCCACCCCTACACATTGTGCTTCCCGTCCCTACACATTGTGCTTCCCGTCCCTACACATTGTGCTTCCCGTCCCTACACATTGTGCTTCCCGTCCCTACACATTGTGCTTCCCGTCCCTACACATTGTGCTTTGCATCCCTACACATTGTACTTCCCATCCCTACACATTGTGCTTCCCGTCCCTACACATTGTGCTTCCCGTCCCTACACATTGTGCTTCCCGTCCCTACACATTGTACTTCCCGTCCCTACACATTGTGCTTCCCGTCCCTACACATTGTGCTTCCCACCCCTACACATTGTGCTTCCCGTCCCTACACATTGTGCTTCCCGTCCCTACACATTGTGCTTCCCGTCCCTACACATTGTGCTTCCCGTCCCTACACATTGTGCTTCCTGTCCCTACACATTGTGCTTCCCGTCCCTACACATTGTGCTTCCCATCCCTACACATTGTGCTTCTGATCTCCTAGCACAAAAAACAAAAAAACAATTAGCTGCCTGTAATGCATGCTGATAGGAGGAGAGAGCAGAGTGACGGAGAGATGAGCTGCTCAGCCTGCTGCTTCTCCCTTCCCAGTCCAATCACAGGCTGGGGGAGGGACAAAGTCTGTAAGTGTTATGCAATTACAGCAGAGAAAAATCAGGTATCCTATCACACCTGGAGCAGAGCAGAGCTGTGTAGATTTTAGAACTGGATGGGCAGACATAGAAATCCTTTGTCAGGTGAATGTATTGTATGCAATATCCTTTCCGATGTTTGCTCTCATTCTGTAGATCACACAATTATTCACGCTCCTGTAGACACCTTTATCCTGCACTTCAATGTTGGAGATGCCAGTAATATAACATGAGTTTTTCTCCCAGGAGAATGTGTGGGGCGGAGGAGAAGAATGGAGTGCGGTGCTATGCATACATTGCTGTAGGGAGAGGCTGGGGAGATTATATGTTCCTGGGCGTGGAGATGTGTTCACACAGATATACATCTCTGAGCCGGCCTGGAATGTGGATAGAACTATATAAGAGTCCATGTATGCAGGTCATGAGGTCGAATGTTATCGAGCGTGTGAGCGTCTGAAAGGAGCAAAAGAGAAGAAGTGTTACATTATTGTGTGCTATTTACCAATATCATTAAAGTGGAATTCCAAGATAACCCTAACTACTGATAAAACTGTCAGCCAGCGCCGCTGCAGGGGAGAGGAGGGAGTGCCGACAATGGGTGGCCCATTGAAGCCTATGGGGGATTGCACCACTGCAGGCTTTACTAACCACTGTCTGATCTCCCCTCTCCCCTGCAGCTGCTGCTGGCTGACACTGGGGATCATGTGACTGGACTGACGCGGCCTATGTTCACTAACCTGTTTAAAAAATATGTACTTACCTATTTTCACCCCTGTGTCAGCCAGTACAGCCACGGGGGGAGAGGAGAGAGCGCTCCAACTACGGCTAGTAAAGCAGTGGTGACATCACTCATAGGCTTCAATGGTCCTTCCGTTGTCGGCACTCCCTCCTCTCCCCTGCAGCTTCCACTGGCTGAAACAGTAGAGCGGGGTCATGTGACTGGAGCGGCCTGAAAATAGGTAAGTATATACATCTTTCTTACACAAGTTAGTGAGCATAGGTGTTCGGAGGGGGAGGGGACAGATTCAGGAGCAGTTAGTAGTTTTTGATGGTAGCGTCCCCTTAAAACGGTGATTCTAAAAAGCATTTGCGGCACTTTTCTAGTATTGGGGTCTCTTTAAAACCACAATTCATAAACATTTGCGACATTTTTCTGGCGGTAGGATCCCTTTAAAATGAAGATTCAACATAGAGTATTTGCAACACTTTCCTGGAGGTAGGATCCCTTTGAATCAGCGACACAATAGGGTATTTGCGACATTTTTCTAGTAGTAGCGACCCTTTAAAAAGGCAATTCAATAAAGCCTTTTATTTTATTTTTTATTTTAAAATGAAGATTCAATAGAGCATTTGCGATCATTTTTCTGGCGGTAGGATCGCTTTTAACCACTTCAGCCCCAGACCATTCGGCTGGCCAAAGACCACAGCACTTTTTGCGATTCGGCACTGCATCGCTTTAACTGACAATTACGCGGTAGTGCGACGTGGCTCCCAAACAAAATTGACGTTTTTTTCCCCACAAATAGAGCTTTCTTTTGGTGGTATTTGATCACCTCTGCGGTTTTTATTTTTTGCGCTATAAACAAAAAAATAGCGTCAATTTTGAAAAAAATGCATTATTTTTTACTTTTTGCTATAATAAATATCCCCCAAAATATATAAAGAAAAAAATGTTTTCCTCAGTTTAGGCCGATAAATATTCTTCTACATATTTTTGGTATAAAAAAAAAAAAAAAACGCAATAAGCGTTTATTGATTGGTTTGCTCAAAAGTTATAGCGTCTACAAAATAGGGGATAGATTTATGGCATTTTTATTAATATATATTTTTTTTTACTAGTAATGGCGGCGATCTGCGATTTTTATCGTGACTGCGACATTATGGCAGGCACATCGGACAATTTTGACACATTTTTGGGACCATTGGCATTAATACAGCGATCAGTGCTATAAAATTGCATTGATTACTGTAAAAATGTCACTGGCAGTGAAGAGGTTAGCCACTAGGGGGTGGGGAGGGCTTAAGTGTGTCCTGGGGAGTGTTTCTAACTGTCTGGTGGATGGGCTGTGTGTGACGTGGACACTGATTGCTGTTCCCGATGACAGGGAGCAGATGATCAGTGTCCTGTCATTAGGCAGAACGGGGAGATGTTGTTTAAATCGGCATCTCCCCGTTCTTGAGCTCCATGATGTGATTGCGGGTGTCACCTCGGCGATCGAGTCCGCGGGTCCCGCGGGCACGGTCACGAAGCTCGCGGCAGGCGCGCGCGGCAGGAAATTCAAAGTAACGTACCAGCTGTGCCATTCTGCCGAACGTATATATGCCGACAGCGGTCGGCAAGTGGTTAAGAATCTTTTACTATATGCAACAAATTCAAAAACAATTACAGTTTACAGATTAGAGAACTGGCGGCATTTAAGGCTCCACCCACTACAGGCTTCTTGCAGAAAACTACAGGAGGGGGCGGAGACAAGACCAGTCACCCTGCACAAGGAGAGAGAGAGAGCAGAGCTGTGGGAGGGGCCGAGAAGGTCCACTCACTACAGGCTGCATGCAGAACACTACAGGAATGGGCGGAGACAAGACCAGTCACCCTGCACAAGGAGAGAGAGCAGCAGAGAGCGGTCTTTATTACAAGAAGGAAAAGTCTCACACTGGATTACTGCACAGATCTGGAAGAAATACACAAAACACACCAGGATTCAAGGAAGAAAACATAACAATAATTGTATAATTTTCCGTCCTCGCCGATCGACTCATCGAACATATGTCTAAATCAATCTGGCGTCTTCACATATAATGCAGGACCAGCAGTATTTGTAAGCAGAGCTTTTTTTCTCAGAGAATAGGTACTTCCTATTCCGAGTCACCCCTTGTCTCCGCCCCCTACCCACCTCCCAATACCACCCTTTTGTGGTGCTAAGTAATTTGCATGAAATGTGGTAATGAAAACAAGAAAAGCAGGAAAAAAGATTCCCCGCAACCAGCAAAAAAAGACCCCACAACAACAAAAGTTTCCCCCACAGCAACAACAGATCCCCCCAGGGCACAGCATCTGGAGACCCCTCCTTCAACAATAGATCTCTTCTCCAGCAACAATAGACCCCCATAATAATAGATCTCCCAGCAGCTAGCATCAGAAGACCCCTCCTTCAACAGTAGATCCCTCCCAGCAACAATAGATTCCCCACGAGCAACAATAGACCCCCACAACGATACATCTCCCGGCAGCCAGCATCAGGAGACCCCTCCCTAAACAGTAGATCCCTCCCAGCAACAATAGATCCACCGCCAACAATAGATTCCCCACCATCGACAATAGACCCCCCCCCCACAACAATAGACCCCCCAGCAGCCAGCATCAATAGACCCTCCAGCACACCTCGGCACCCCTTGCTATTACACACATTCAGTGCTGGAGGTGCTGGAACTGTGTCCCCCCACCTTCCCGCTGGGAAAAAAAAGACCTGCTTGTAAGTACAGCAAGGACAAGGGGGTAGGGAGGGTTACAGTTTTCACTTTCACATTTTTCTCTAACCCTTTATATTGAATGAATATCAACAGCATGCAAAAATCAGAGACCGATACATTGATTTTTACATTCTACACTTCTGCCCAGAAGAAGAGTCACAACCTCCGCATTTTTTAAGTGTTGTCCGTGTCCCAATCAGAGAAATGATCCCACAATATCCTGTCCGGGTGACACCGAAATAAAACCAATGCTTGGCATCCCTGTTTCTGCATATGTAAACTCTGAAACTCCACTAACACTTTGCATCCACCTCAACCCTGATGAAGAGGGGCCCATAACCCCTGAAACGTGTTGGAAACAAGTGTTGCTTTTGCTGGATCCTTTTATTGCAACATTCTATCATCAGGAATAAGGATAATAAGTGAGGCAAATTCTTTATTCTATTTAATTCCGAGTTGGTCTTTAAAAGCAAACCAGAGTTGCCGTCTCCTCTCTCAATCCTCCCCCAGTCCCTTTAAATCTGAAGAAGTTTTCTTTGTAAAGCGAAAATATAAAAACGTAACACGGCCGCGTTACTTTCCTCTGTTTGGATAAAACACACTTGGGAGAAACTGCTGCTCAAACAGCAAGTCTAGAATATTTTCCAGCCCTGAAAGCAACCCATAAAACACACACACGGCGAGGGGAGAAATGCCAAGAATATCAGGCCGGGGACGGAGGATTCCTGCGGCACCAACACAGCGCCGCGCTGTGATAAGGAGCTTTACCCGGTACCTCTGCTTGGAGGATGTGGGAGCAAAGTCACAGCTCAGGCATAATTCAGGTAATGGAATGTCAGACCGGCCAGTGGCTGAATTCCTGGTCCCACCCTATGTTTATATTAAAGGAAAACTCCAAGAAGTATCAAAAGAAAGGACTACGGAAGTTGTGTGTATAATGTGTTAGTTATGTATACTGTACCTGCATGATGGGCTTTCCGATGGTACTTCCCGTCTCTACACATTGTGCTTCCCATCCCTACACATTGTGCTTCCCATCTCTACACATTGTGCTTCCCATCTCTACAGATTGTGCTTCCCATCCCTACACATTGTGCTTCCCATCCCTACACATTGTGCTTCCCATCCCTACACATTGTGCTTCCCATTCCTACACATTGTGCTTCCCATCCCTACACATTGTGCTTCCCATCTCTACACATTGTGCTTCCCATCTCTACAGATTGTGCTTCCCATCCCTACACATTGGGCTTCCCATCCCTACACATTGTGCTTCCCATCCCTACACATTGTGCTTCCCATCCCTACACATTGTGCTTCCCATTCCTACACATTGTGCTTCCCATCCCTACACATTGTGCTTCCCATCCCTACACATTGTGCTTCCCATCTCTACACATTGTGCTTCCCATCTCTACAGATTGTGCTTCCCATCCCTACACATTGGGCTTCCCATCCCTACACATTGGGCTTCCCATCCCTACACATTGTGCTTCTCATCTCTACACATTGTACTTCCCATCTCTACACATTGTGCTTCCCATCACTACACATTGTGCTTCCCATCACTACACATTGTGCTTCCCATCCCTACACATTGTGCTTCTCATCACTACACATTGTGCTTCCCATCCCTACACATTGTGCTTCTCATCTCTACACATTGTGCTTCCCATCTCTACACATTGTGCTTCCCATCACTACACATTGTGCTTCCCATCACTACACATTGTGCTTCCCATCACTACACATTGTGCTTCCCATCACTACACATTGTGCTTCCCATCACTACACATTGTGCTTCCCATCCCTACACATTGTGCTTCCCATCCCTAAACATTGTGCTTCCCATCCCTACACATTGTGCTTCCCATCCCTACACATTGTGCTTCCCATCCCTACACGTTGTGCTTCCCATCCCTATACATTGTGCTTCCCATTCCTACACATTGTGCTTCCCATCTCTACACATTGTGCTTCTCATCCCTACACATTGTACTTCCCATCCCTACACATTGTGCTTCCCATCTCTACACATTGTGCTTCCTATCCCTATACATTGTGCTTCCCATTCCTACACATTGTACTTCCCATCCCTACACATTGTGCTTCCCATCCCTACACATTGTGCTTCTCATCTCTACACATTGTACTTCCCATCCCTACACATTGTACTTCTCATCTCTACACATTGTGCTTCCCATCCCTATACATTGTGCTTCCCATTCCTACAAATTGTACTTCCCATCTCTACACATTGTGCTTCCCATCTCTACACATTGTACTTCCCATCCCTAAACATTGTGCTTCCCATCTCTACACTTTGTGCTTCACATCCCTATACATTGTACTTCCCATCCCTACACATTGTGCTTCCCATCTCTACACATTGTGCTTCCCATCCCTACACATTGTGCTTCCCATCCCTACACATTGTACTTCCCATCCCTAAACATTGTGCTTCCCATCTCTACACATTGTACTTCCCATTCCTACACATTGTGCTTCCCATCCCTACACATTGTGCTTCCCATTCCTACACATTGTGCTTCCCATCCCTATACATTGTGCTTCCCATCCCTACACATTGTACTTCCCATCCCTAAACATTGTGCTTCCCATCTCTACACATTGTGCTTCCCATCCCTATACATTGTGCTTTCCATCCCTACACATTGTGCTTCCCATCCCTACACATTGTACTTCCCATCCCTAAACATTGTGCTTCCCATCTCTACACATTGTGCTTCCCATCCCTACACATTGTACTTCCCATCCCTATACATTGGGCTTCCCATCCCTACACATTGTGCTTCCCATCCCTACACATTGTACTTCCCATCCCTAAACATTGTGCTTCCCATCTCTACACATTGTGCTTCCCATCCCTACACATTGTACTTCCCATCCCTATACATTGTGCTTCCCATTCTTACATATTGTATTTCCCATCTTTGTACATTGTACTTCCCATTCCTACACATTGTACTTCCCATCAATACACATTGTGAGTTATTTACTAAAGGAAAATTCACTTGGCACTGCAAGTGCACTTGGAAGTAAAGACACTGTAGATCCGGGGGGGACATGCAAGGAAAATAAAAAACAGCCATTTAGTTTGCATGTGATTGGATGATAAAATCAGCAGAGCTTCCACTCATTTCAGATCTACCCCTTAGATTTAGAGCGACTGCACTTCCAAGTGCACTTTCAGTGCAAAGTGGATTTGCCTTTCGTAAATAACCCCCAATGCAATTCCCATTCCTACACATTGTGCTTCCCTTCCCTACACAGTGTGCTTCTGTTCCCTTCATATTGCACGTCTAATCCCTGTGCATCTTGTCTCTGCAATTGTGATTCTAGTCCCTGCACTTTTGTTCCCTGCATATTTGTGTTTTTTGGTCCCTGCACATTGTGATTTTGGTCTCTGCACATTGTGATTTTGGTCTCTGCACATTGTGTGTCTGGTTCCTGCGCCTTGTGCTTCTGCTCCCTGTGTTTCAGGTCCCTGCATACTGAGCTTCTGGTCCCTGCACATAATTTGAAAGGAATCATTCACAGTAATAGAAGTCTAGGGGCCACCATTGCGGACAATTGTTCTAATGTCGTGGACATACAACCAGACTTTTTTGATGGACTTGGTCTGGCGGACAGGAATCTATCAGACAATTCGATTGTGTGTGGGCTCCAGCAGACTTTTGCTTCAAATCTTTCCAACGGACTTAATTCCGATTGAAAAATCCGGTCCTCTGTGTGCTAGTCCAACAGGCTAAAACCGACGCTAGGGCAGCTATTGGCTACTGGCTATGAACTTCCTTATTCTACGTCATCATGTGCGAATCCGTCAGACTTTTGGAGTGATCGTGTGTGGCCAAGTCCGTTCGTTTGAAAGTCCGGCGGACCTCAGCTGCAAAGTCCGTCGGATTGTCCGCCAGACCAAGTCCATTGAAAAGTCCGGTCGTGTGTACGCAGCATTATCTAGGAAGGGCCGGGTTTTCAGCAGGCTGTCTCTGGGAAAGGACAGCACAAGAGTCATTGCAGTTAACACGTGACCTCCTGCAGTCCTTTCCGGTTAGATTTCTTACAATTCTCCTTTAAATTGGAACTAAACCCTCTATATTTTTTAAGTCCAGCAAGCTGCCACCTTAACCTGTTTGATTTGCAACTGCCATGGTGCTGCACATGTGATCAGTTATGACACCAGCCAGTTGAGTTGAGAGCATAAGCAACTGTGACAGTTATCATTCACAGCTTGCCAGGAACATAACTGTAACTTTGAGGTCTCAGGGAAACCCTGCTAAAAATTATTATATCACCAGCAGGACATTAGTGTGAACAGTAAGTTGGGATATAAGAAATAATAAAAGAATAAGGAATGTGGTGTATATTTGACACCAAGAGTTATTATATACATGTTTCCAATAATAGTACTAGTTCCTTCATGTTGGTTGTCAGTGACAGAAGGTCCACATCCACCTTATATTGGTAATCCATGGAAAAATACCCCCTTACATTGCTGGTCAGTGGTAAGAATGCCTTTAAAATGACAACAGTGGTCAGTGAATTACCCCCTTACACTGGTAGTCAGTTGCATTTGTCAAGAGACATATGACAAGATCTTGAATCAGCAACTTATAAAGACCCCCCACCCCCCCCCCCCCCCCCCCAAGAAAAAAGAAAAAAAAAAAGATTTTCCTGACTAATTTGTTTTTGGCACCAGGACCTCGGTGTGGTGTAGAGATGAGCAAACTTGAGAGTTTTCATGTCCTGGAAATTTCCATGACAATTGTGAGATTATGGTGAAATTTCGCCATTTTGGTCAACCAATGGATGAAGTCAATGGGAAGGGCAAAATAAAAGGTGTTCATTAAACTCACTCAACTTATTTTGTCACCCCCCCCCCCCCCCTTTATACAAATGCTAACAAAATAGGTTCACATTTTTACTATATAGTTGCTTGATGAGCTGGTGTCTAGTCTAGGCCATACCCCACCGCCCCCTGGCAATGTCTCAGCTCTGTCAGTAGACAGTGGGTTAATTTGCTGCAATTTCACGGTGCATTTGAATTTGCATGGAGGGTTTCCGTGCATGTGCACAAATGCTGCCAAGCACTACATCGTCCATCCACCATTTTTGCACAGGCATGGAAGTCCACCACCGTTCTCTTGCAGCTCCCAATGGGCGTGGGAAGGCTTTCTGGCTGGCAGAACACAATGGGGGTTATTTATTAAAGGAAAATCCACTTTGCACTGCAAGTGCACTTGGAAGTAAAGTCGCTGTAGATCCGAGGGGGACATGCAAGGAAAATAAAAAACAGCATTTTAGCTTGCACATGATTGGATGATAAAATCAGCAGAGCTTCTCCTCATTTCAGATCTACCCCTTAGATTTACAGTGACTGCACTTCCAAGTGCACTTGCAGTGCAAAGTGGAGTTGCCTTTCGTAAATAACCCCCAATGATTCGAGGGAAGAAGGGTGACCCCTGAATGCCGCACATCCATAGGGGGTTATTTACGAAAGGCAAATCCATTTTGCACTACAAGTGCAAAGTGCACTTGAAATTGCACTGAAAGTGCACTTGGAAGTGCAGTTGCTGTAAATCTGAGGCATAGATCTGAAATGAGGGGAAGCTCTGCTGATTTTATTATCCAATCATGTGCAAGCTAAACTGCAGTTTTTTTTATTTTCCTTGCATATCTCGGAGCTACAGTGACTGCACTTCCAAGTGCACTTTCAGTGCAATTTCAAGTGCACTTTGCACTTGTAGTGCAAAATGGATTTGCCTTTCATAAATAACCCCCATGGCGTCCTGCAGAAATGAGTGGAGTGGCAACCTCAGCCTGGACTCTGACCAGGCTATGCTCCAATGCATTTCGCTATGCCCCCCGGAGAATACAATGATCCCCCCTGTGTTGATTTGTATTGTAATGCCGCGTACACGCACGATCGGATTTTCCAACAACAAATGTTCGATGGGAGCTTGTTGGAAATTCCAGCCATGTGCAGGCTCCATCTGACATTTTTTGTTGGAATTTCTGATCGTGTATACGCAGCATAACTATACTGTCTGCCCCCATGTTGTAAAGCGCCGCGCAAACTGTTTGCGATGTATAAATCCTGTCTGATAATAATAATTACTGCTATAGCCACTGAATGTAATCGAATGTAAAAAAAAAAAATCCAACAGGCTGGTTGTACTCAAGATAGACTGACTTGGGTACAATCAGCCTGCCCATTCATGGATCAAATCTCGGCCAGTCCCTGCTGAGCCAGTTGAATTTCGATCCATGCATGGTTGGCTTTAGACCCCCCTTTTCTGCACGTATATAGACATTTAGGCTATAGGTGATGGGAGTGGGATTGGTTATCTGAGATTCTGCTGTCCTGCTATAGTCACACAATGGCTGCAGACAGGCCCTGATAAGAACTGGCCAAACTAGAAGGACAGGGGCCAATACGCCCGGACAGGTAAACTTCCTCTTGTCCTATATTTACTGAACAATAAAAGGCGCTGATGTTTGCTTGAGGAAGTCAAACACATTAGAACACCCATTATGATCATCTGATATTAGCCGTGTAAATATATCATTGTTGTTGATGGAGCGATCCCTCTTTACGAGTTAAAGTGAACCTGTCCTACAATTTAAACTTCTGCCTAGGAGCAGCCACCCCAGGATCCCCGCTTTTATAGTTTTTAGACAGAAAAGCCTCTTCCGCGCCCCTCTCTGATTTAGTTTCACTTTGTTACTGGGGTCAGATTTTCCTTGACTTCACGGCTGAGCCCCAAGAGCTGACATTCCTCTGTCCAATGAGCACGCCATAGTGGCCAGTGGGTAAGGGAAGCTGCAAGGCACATAATCAAGTGACATGCATCCAGCTGCAAATGCATAGCTTCTCTAAACTGGCTGCATACGTGAATGCAGATCAATGCTAAATTTAAACAGATTTTAGCACAGCTGCAGTGTTTTCTGCATAGCAGTTTGTTGATTCACATTTATCCTGGGAGAAAAGCTTAGTTGGGTTGTATCTGAGCAAGAATCATTGTGAAGATAGAATTGCATGTTGTGATTATAATTATCTATCTAACTTAACTTGAATTAGTTGTCTTGCCTGAGGGCTTCTGCTCCTAGCACTCATCTACACATTCCAGTTGCTTCTGTAAGCCCTTGTACACACGGTCGGACATTCCGACAACAAAATCCGATCGTTCGTAACGTGATGACGTTATTTCGTTACGACAGGACTACGTTCAGGCTAGTAGCCAATAGGTTTGGTCTAGGAATTTGATCTGAGCATGCGTGGCACTTTGTCCGATCGGAATTCTCTACAAATGATCAGACAAAGTCCGATCGGCCATGTTGTCGGAAAATTTTAGAGCCAAGCTCTAAAACTTTGTTGGTCGGATATTAGAAACGCAAACAGTCCGATGGAGCCCACACATGGTCGGATTATCCGACAACGCGATCCGATCGGGCATTTTCCGTAGGAATGTCTGACCGTGTGTACAAGGGCTTAATGTACATTTAGCACAACAGGATCAGGATAAGTGTAGGTGGAGGTTTAACCTCCCTGGCGGTAATCCTGAGTCTGGCTCGGGTTAGGATTTTACTATCATAAGCGGTAACCCCGAGCCAGACTCGGGATCGCATCGCTGGATACAGGGAGGACACAGGGAGAGTTACTTACCTTGTCCCCTGGATCCAGCGATGTCCTCCCCGCTGTGTGATCGAGCTGTCCTCCGCTCGATTCACACAGTGCCCAAATGCCGCAGAGCTCCGTTCCCTGCGACGTTACGGCGCACGGGAGCGGAGATCGGCGCCAAATTCAAAAAAGTTAAAATACACAAAACACACACAGTACTGTAATCTTACAGATTACAGTACTGTATACAAAATGACACCCCCCCTTTGTCCCTAGTGGTCTGTACAGTGCCCTGCATGCACTTTTATATTATAAATACTGTTTTTTCTGCCTGGAAATTGGAGGTTGTCCATAGCAACCAAAAAGTGTCCCTTTATGTCAAAAGTGATTTTAGACCAACTAGAAAACAGCGATAATAAATTATAATCACTTGCAGAATTGAGCGATAGCGATTTGTGGGGAAATTCGTCATCAAACACTAAATCTAATGACAGCAAATGAGCAAATTTCTGTGTTTTTGGATTTGATTACATTATTGAATAATTTTTATTATTATTTATTATGTTATAAACTTTATCATACCTGGGATGTCTGCTAGACTCTGGTTTAAACAGATTTAAGAGAGTTATTCCTAAGAATTACAGGACTACAATATAAAACGCCAAATTTCCATGCAAAATAATTGTACCGCTTTCAGCACCTAAAACCAGAACTAATCATACCGCCAGGGAGGTTAAAGTGACTCTGCCATGAGAAAAGTACGGGTTGTGCCATTGCTGTTCTTTTTTTTGAAAGTCTAGTTGCCCGATTGGTTTGTTTTATCTTGCAACTGACCAGCAGAGTCAGAGCATTGTTACATCCTCCTGACCCCTGCACTCTACATTGTTTTTTAGGTTACATACTCCAGAACACTGCTATGTACACACAGGGGGTTATTTACGAAAGGCAGTGGACAGTGTCAGTAGTTTTTTTACTTTTAATTTTTAATTGATTTTTTTTACATTTTAATTTGTTTTTACTTTTTTTTTCCACTATGCTTTTTTTATTTTTTTTTACATTTTTTAGAATTTATTTCCAATATTTTTTTTTGGGGGGGGGGGCTTTGGTGAGATGTCAGGGGTCTAAACAGACCCCTGACATCTCCCCTTTGAGACAGACAAAGGGACTGAGGACACAGGTTCTCCAGTCCCTTTCTCAGCACTAAAGATGAATGAACAGGAGACAGTGGCTCCTGTCCATTCATAAACTGAGCAGAGTAAACAGCGTTCCCGCTAAAAAAAAAGCCTTGCATTTGCCAATGTAAAGCTGGATCCGCTATATCATTGCAAATACTAATTTGTTCTATGGGCCTCCCATACTCCCTTTCCCCCCAACCAAGTTCAATTCCCCAAATAAAACAACAAAACAAAGTAAAAGACTTTCCATTGTCTAAAAGTGTGACGTATGGATGTCTGGCAGCAGGGTGTTTAGAACAATACCACAGCAAAATTAAATTTCTAAAGGAAAAAAAGTAATTAAAACTGCTTGCGGCTGTAATGTATCGTCGGGTCCCAGCAATATAGATTAATATCATTGAAAAAAACAGCATGCCCGCACCCACCTCCCAGTCTATTACCAGGCCCTTCGGGTCTGATATTCAGGGGAACCCTGAGCCAAAATTGAAAAAAATAAATGGCTTGAGGCCCCCCCCCAAAATCCATACCAGACCCTTATCCGAGCACGCAACCTGGCAGGCCACAGGAAAAGGGGGGGAGGGGACGAGAGAGCCCTCTTGAACTTTACCAAGACACATGCCCTCAACATGGGGAGGATGCTTTGGGGCCACCCCCCAAAGTACCTTGTCCCCATGTTGATGGGGACAAGGGCCTCATCCCCACAACCCTTTGCCAGGTGGTTGTGGGGGTCTGCGGGCAGGGGGTGCTTATCAGAATCTGGAAGTCCCCTTTAACAAGGGGACCCCCAGAAAGCACCCCCCCAAGTGAATGGGTATGGGGTACATTGTACCCCTACACATTCACCAAAAAAAATGTGTCAAAATGTTTTTTTCATTATAATGTACCGCGATGTCCATTCATCTTCGATCACAGCGCCAGATGATCCGATAAAAAAAAAAAGAAAAAAACTCTGCTTCCACAGGAGGCTCCTGCTGACCAGAATCCTCTTTGCGATGACAGCTGTTATATAGCTGAGGGCGGGGCCACCGGCGACATCACATGATGTCAGAGGGGGTGGGGTCACCTGTTTACATCACCGGGGGGCCTCGCTCTCAGTGGGAGCTTCCCATGGAGGCAGAGTTTTTTTTATCGGGTCACCGGACACTGTGACTGAAGATGAATGGACATGGCGGGACAGGTTTTATGTTTTAATAAACGACTTGTCCCAAATTGTCTCTTGTCATTTTTAAAACTGACACTTTTGTTGGTGAATGTGTAGGGCAGGGATATGCAATTAGCGGACCTCCAGCTGTTGCAGCACTTCAAGTCCCATGAGGCATAGCAAGACTCTGACAGCAATAAGCATGACACCCGGAGGCAGAGGCATGATGGGACTTGTAGTTTTGCAACAGCTGGAGGTCCGCTAATTGCAGATCCCTGGTGTAGGGGTACAATGTACCCGATACCCAATTACATAGTGGGGGCCGGGATCTGGGGGTCCCCTTGTTAAAGGGGGCTTCCAGATTCCGATAAGCCCCCACAGATCCCCACAACCACCGGGCAAGGGTTGTGGGGATGAGGCCCTTGTCCCCATCAGCACGGGGACAAGGTGCTTTGGGGGCGATCCCCCAAAGCATCCTCCCCATTTTGAGGGCATGTGTCCTGGTACAGTTCAGGGGGGGGGCGCTCTCTCTATTCCCCCCCTTTCCTGTGGCCTGCCAGGTTGTGTGCTCGGATAAGGGTCTAGTATGGATTTTGGGGGGGGGGGCCCTACGCCATTTTTTTTTTTTTTACATTTTGCCTCCAGATCCAAAGGACCTAGTAATGGACTTGGGGGGGACCCATGCCATTTTCTTTCAATGATCTTTGTCTATATTGCCGAGACCCGGCAAT
Organism: Lithobates pipiens; assembly: GCF_037356315.1. Lineage (NCBI taxonomy): Eukaryota > Metazoa > Chordata > Amphibia > Anura > Ranidae > Lithobates > Lithobates pipiens. Next base: position 558,942,452 of record NW_027507764.1, on the reverse strand, counting down.
ACATTACAGCCGTGAGTAGTTTTAAATACTTTTTTCCCTTTAGAAATGTAACTTTGTTGTGGTATTGTTCTAAACACAGGAAAAATGCACCACTTTACAGGCATACTATAGAACCCCCCTGGCACGATATTTAAAAGAATATTTAATTTTTCGTGTTTCACTTTAAGCAATAATAACCACCTATAAGAACGATCAAGTGGTGGATCTGCTGCTATGATCGTTCTTATTGTGCACAGAATCGCCGGGCGGAAAGAATGATATCTGAATGATGCCTGTAGCTGCAGGCATCATTCAGATATTCCTACTGAATGTCAAGGACGTCATATGACGCCCTTAGTATTGAAGTGGTTAAAATCACTGCTCCCAAAAAAAAAACAGCCGTTTAAAAAAAAAAATTTGCATTGATACATGTCTCCTGGGGCAGGACCCGGGTCCCCAAACACCTTTTATGGCAATAACTTGCATATAAGCCTTTAAAATGAGCACTTTTGATTTTTCATGTTCGTGTCACATAGACTTTAACGGTGTTTGCATGTTCATACAAATGTTTTGCCTGTTCGGTTCTGGTGCGAACCGAACTGTGGGGGGGGGGGGGGTGTTCGGCTCATCCCTACTGCTATGTACCCACTGTGTTGTATGTTACGTACTCCAGACTGCTGCTATGCATACGCAGTGTTGTATGTTACATACTCTTGACCACTGCTACCAGTGTGCAGTGTTGTTTGTGACATACCCCTTTCTGTTGTTTTACAGTATACACACCTGTGTCGTATGTTACATACTCCAGACTGCTGCTGTGTTGTGTTGTATGTTACATACTCCAGATTGCTGCTATGTATACACTGTGTTGTATGTTATATACCCCTGACCACTGCTATGTATACACAGTGTTGTATGTTGCATTCTGCAGACTGCTACTATCAGTGTGCAATGTTGTTTTGTCACATACCCCTGTCAGCTGCTATACAGTATATGCACAGTGTTGTATGTTACATACTCCTGACTGCTGCTATATACTGTATACGCAGTGTTATAAATCGTATACAGGCATACCTCACTTTTAAGTACACACTGGGGATTATTTACTAAAGCTGCAAAGTGCAAAATCAGGCTCACTTCTGCATAGAACCCAATGAGCTTCTAACCCCAGATTGTTCAATTAAGGTTTGGTAATAAAACCTGGAAGCTCATTGGTTTCTATGCAGAAATGAGCCTGATTTTGCACTTTCCAGCTTTAGTAAATAAATGTACTTAAAAGTGGGGTATGCCTGTACATCTGATTGCTGTTATCTATAGGCAGTGTTGTATGTTGGTATAGGGGGGTTGTTTGTTGGGTGTTGAGCAGTAAAACCATGGTTTAGCTGCCTGTTTTAACTGTCCCCCTGGCCATCCGTGTTAAATGGCCCCTAAGGTGGGGGAGGGCATTGCAATGAAATGTGTGACACTACAAGCTATAATTCCGAGCTCCCACACGTCTGGCCATTTCTCCCAAACCTGTCTGAGTCCCTCATTAGCTGGAAATGTTGGCAAGTACGGCTTCATGGCAACCCACAAAAATGTGGAAAAAAAGCGGGTGAGGTCAGAACTGTGAAAAACAGGAAAGAGAGGTCACTAGATGTCATTGGAAAAAGAAGAACACCGGCAACACGCTTATAGATTTTATGGCCAAATATTCGACTGACGGCTAAAGTAAAAATGGGAAAAGCAGATTAGTAATTAGGAAGACCCAACATCGAAATGTCAGACTCAGATCCAGTATATGAGGACAGCTACAAATCCTGCAATATATTCACAGCTGACGTCCAAGAAGACACAACAAATCTCTATTTAATTCAGTTATGTCTTCATTAGAAGATGAAAAACGTATTAGGTTCTTAATTATTGAAATGTATCCTCATATCAACCTCCTGTGATATCAGCACTTTTAAGCATTATTATTGTGTTGTCCATGCAGTCAGTGCATACCGGAGGGACCAGAATGTGCTACCTGTTCTTCAGGACATACAAGGTGAGTCTAAAGCCGCGTACACACTATCAGAGTTTTTCCTTCAGATTTACCAAAACAATCAGGCAGGCCCTTCTACTACATGGTTTTGGTAAATCTGAAGGAAAAACTCAGCAGACAATCTGATAGTGTGTACGGGGCTTAAAAAGTTTGGTGAATGGCCCGATAACTCGACGGAAACAAGGGCCAGGTGCATACACATGGCTATCCGGGGACACGTTGAGGAGCGTGGAGTACACATGACCATCAAGGTAAACCCGCTACAGGCAGTCAAACGTAGTCGGTGTGAGAAGTAGGGTCGCAGTGCGATGGAGCAACGAGTGAACGTCAAGTTTTGCTACAAATTGGGGAAAACAGCAACAAAGACCCATGCAATGTTAGTGCAAGTGCACGGGATGGAAGCCCTGAGCAGAAAATGTGTTTAAACGCTTTTGCGACGGGAAGTAAACTTTTGAGGGTGAGCCACGTTCGAGTCGACTGTCGACCAGCAGAACTCCAGACGTGATCAAACAAGTGTGACAAATGCTGGTATGAGATTGGCTCCCCAACAGTTCTAATGACTCTACAATTGATAGCGGAGGAACTGGCGGAGGAATTGGGTACCCAGGGGCGGACTGACCATTGGGCAACGCGGGCACTGCCCGAGGGCCCTGAGCCACCAGGGGGCCCCATCAGGGTTGCCAGCCTCAGTAAAACCAGGGACAGTATGTAAAAATCTGCGTTTTTTTTACATCTGTCTCTGAAATGTCCCTTACCGACATCCTTTTGGTCTAAAAATCCTGAGATTATAGCTGCCCCACCTCTCCAGGACCTTCTCAGCTAATAGAAACATGTCTGTGTATACTGTGTGTACATGTATGTGTATACTGTGTGATTGTATACTGTGTGTGTGTATATACTGTGTGGCCCCATAATCTTGGATTGCCTGGGGAACCCATAATCTCCTATTGCCCTGGGGCCCCATGAATTGTCAGTCCACCCCTGTGGGTACCATCGTCCGTGAAGATTTGGGCAATCAAAAGATCTGTTTCCGGTTTGTGCCACACAAGCTGACAGATGAAGAGAAAGCAAAACAGATGGAAACCTCTGGAGGATTTCATTACCATGAATGACCAGGAGGATTCATTCTTTTTGTGAACCATTGTCACAGGGGATGAGACCTGTGCTCAAATTCTTGGTTTAGAGTGACATACCAGTTCTCGATCATCCACCGTACTCCCCTGATCTGGCGCCTGCGGAATTCTTTCTGTTTCCCCACCTGAAGAGCCTCATGGAAGGTGCACGTTTTGCAGATGTGGCGGCAATCCAAGAAACTGTGAGCCCTTGTACACACGGTCAGACATTCCAACGGAAAATGTCCGATAGGATCGTGTTGTTGGATAATCCGACCATGTGTGGGCTCCATCGGACTGTTTCCGTCGGAATATCCGACGGACAAAGTTTTAGACCTGGGCTATAAAACTTTCCGACAACATGATCCGATCAGACTTTGTCTGATTGTGTGTAGAGAATTCCGATCGGACAAAGTTCCACGCATGCTCAGATCAAATTCCTAGACCAAAGCTATTGGCTACTAACCTGAACGTAGTCCCGTCGTAATGAAATAACGTCATCACGTTATGTACGTTCGGATTTTCCAACAACTTTGTCCGACCGTGTGTATGCAACACCAGTTTCGGACAAAATCCAACGGATTTTGTTGTCGGAATGTCCGACCGTTTGTACAAGGGCTGACAGCTGTTCTGCAATCGATTCCTTAGGAGGCCTTTGCTGCCATTTTCCAGAAGCTTTATGAACGTTTCTAAAAGTGTGTTGTAAAGGATGGTGATTTTGAAGGCCAATAAAGGTCATTTCTTCATATTTGCTGCTTTGTTTGCTTTCTGATACCATTCACAAAATTTTTAGATGCACCTCGTGAGAAGAACATTATTGGGACTTTTTAGGTGCAGGTTACGATTCCATTAATAGATGAAGACGTATTCATGTGTGAACATAAAACCAATATCATAAGAACAAGCATGGCTATTGGAGCTGAAAAATATTCGACACCTTTCCGATTGAGTTTCACATATTTTACAGTATAGTCATCTAAACATCTACAGGTATATACATATATTTGTTGTTATCCTTTATTGAAGTCCGCCAAAGGGATACGTTTGTCAACCAAAGTCTACTTCAGGAAAACATACAAGGAATAGTACATTTATAAATATCAACCAGCCAAACATACTTGAATCCGCCCAAAACTGTTAAAAAAAAACCATCAAAATCCAAAAATTGTGCATTGCCACGAAGTTTGATTTGGGGTGTCATGGTCCGGGGTCAGGCTCGGAGACCAGTAGCATTAGAGAGGCGCCAGCAGGATAGGTTTACAAGCAGGTCAAGGAAAACCAAGCGCATGGGTGCTGCAACCTTCCCCCATGCTCAGACCTTGAGGCTGGTGACACCTCCAACGTACCAGAGTAAGGAAAGGGATGGTCGGCACTCAGGAGGACATCCAAAATAGTATTCCTTTATTAAATACATGTACAGAGCTGTAATACATACTACGTGTTTCAGACACAAGTCCTTAGTCTTGGCTGATAAAAAACATAAATTGTATATACAAAAGTCACATGATTAACCAACACAGGTGAATTTAAAAATGCAAAAGGGAAAACCCAGCATGACTCCATGCAATGGAACACATCACAAAAAGTCAACATATGAAAAACCAGGCATATAAAAAGTGATCCACAATAGCATGCGTTTTTAGTATTTTTTAAATTCACCTGTGTTGGTTAATCATGTGACTTTTGTATATACTATTTAACGTGGTTGTAAACCCTATTTTACAACCTTATGCTACAGGTAAGCCTATATTAAGGCTTACCTGTAGCTACCCAGGATATCTCCTAAACCTGCATGTGCGGGAGTTACGTCATCACAGCTCCGGCCAATCACAGCGCCGGAGCCGCGATACCTGGAAGTAACTCCGGGATGACATGTCGGCGGCCGGAGGGGGAGACGAGGATGGCTGCGGGGGCTTCGATCTGAAGTAAGTAATACATAATGAGCTAATATGCTATGCATACTAGCTCATTATGCCTTTTTTCTTGCAGGTTTTTTTTTCTCGTTTTTTTTTAAGAGGTTTTACTTCCTCTTTAAGTGTTACTTATTTTGTTTTGTTTTTTCAGCCATGACTAAGGACTAACATTTGTCATTGGCTAAAGAGCACTGACATCACCAGCATCCTGAAACGTGTAGGCTGCTTTATAGCTCTGTACATGTATTTAATAAAGGAATACTGTTTTGGATGTCATCTTCAGTGCCTATCATCTCTTTCCTTATTCTGATACAAGCAGGTCACTCTGGCAGATAATGCGGGTTTACCCAGGATGCGGGGTCTAAGCACTAAACGATGATCTCCAGAGCTTCTGATGGTGGAGATGGGTTGTGCTGTGTGTTAGTACAAGGTTACAGTCCTCAGAATCGCCCCACCAGGAGGTGAGCAAGCTGGGGTCCAGTAGCAGATATAGCAGGTAGGGATCAAGCAGAAGTGTAGCCAGTAAACAGGTCGAAGGTCAGTAACGAGTAGTTGCAATTTCAGATCAAGTGGAAGCGTAGTCAATGAACAAGCCAAAGGTCGGTAACGAGCGGTAGTGAAGATATGCATGGCAGCAGGAGTGACAAGAGCAAGATAATCTGGCAAACAGAACGTGTAAATGTATGGTTTAAATGGGCAGTTCATAGAAGGAGCAAAGGGTTCAAGATTCACCAGAAACGCAATACATTACAAGGTTGTCCAAGGAATCAGGCAGGGAGCTATCCAGTATCTCAGGTGGCTCAGCAAGAAGAGATAGTGCCAGACACAGCAGAGGTTGCAGGTTCAGATCCAGGTCCTAACAGTCGGTCCCTGGGGTGCCAATTGGGAGGAACCACCTCCAGGAAACTGTACTGTCCAAGTAGCTTAGAGAGGTTTCACATTATGCCTAGAAAGTCCTTAAGTATAACTAAAGGCAACACTTTTTTTTAAAGTTGCGGAGAGAATGGAGAGGGATTAGAACACCTGTCAGTTTTTATTGGGTTTTTCCCAATGAGGGGAAATCTTCTAATGGGACATTAGTTCTTGTGACCTGGGGGACCCCAAGGAATTCCATCCATTTAAAGGGATTTCCTCTCCCTTCCTGATTTGGATATAGGACAAGAAGTGAAGGGAAATCTCCCCAACAATTCTAATTCTACCTTACTCCATCCTTACTCATCCATAATGGGGGAAAAAAACATGTTTTGCCTATAGCTCTACTTTTAAAGCTAATCATGTATGGTCTATCTAAGTGTGACAGAGCTAGATCCAAATGAACAATCCCAGAGGTCTTGTTGCTGGGATCTCCATATGAATTAATGTCTGTGCACCTTCAATCACACCCCCGTCAGGCCATTTCCCCCAAAAAATTCTACATCCTCCTCCAGCTTCCTCCCCATGGCCACCACGGGCCTAAATCATGTGTTCTTCACTGTCCAATCACAGGCTGGGGCAGGTATTTTTATTTTTTTTCTAACTACAGTGAAAGGTCCAGGACCTGTCTGTGATGTGTGGAAGAGGTGTCTGGTCAAGGTTATATTTGCCAGCACACCACGGATCATCAGCATTTTTTATTGAAGAATGATCACATCACAGAAAGAAAGGTGCAGCGGAAGGTGTCTGGATCACAAGACTGGTAGGACCAAGCTACAGGTCCTTTGGCAGGCAAGGCAATATACAGTATCTCACAAAAGTGAGTACACCCCTCACATTTTTGTAAATATTTTATTATATGTTTTTATGTGACAACACTGAAGAAATTACACTTTGCTACAATGTAAAGTAGCGAGTGTGCAGCTTGTATAAAATTTGCTGTCCCTTCAAAATAACTCAACACTTAGCCATTAAAGGGGTTGTAAATGCTTGTGTTTTTTCACCCTAATGCATCATATGCATTAAGGTGAAAAAACACCTTGCAGTATCCAACCCCCAGCCCCCCCCCCCCCCCGTTTTACTTACCCGAGCCCCAAATTTCCATGGGCGCAATCCCATGTCGCTCTCTCCATGGCTTCTTGGCTCTTCATTGGATAGATTGATAGCAGTGCAGCCATTGGCTTTCCGCTGCTGTCAATTAAATCCAATGACGCAGGTGATGGGGGCGGGGCTAAGTCATACACGCGGCGACTATGGACGCCGAGTGTATGTCACGAGAGCATGCCCGCAAGGTAACCCCCTCAGGGTTATCTATTGCAGGGAGGTGCAGCGAGAGCCACTGTGGATTGGAGTGGAGGCAAGTATGACATGTGTGTTATTTTAAAAAAAACAAAAAAACCTTTAATGTCACTTTAATGTCTAAACCACTGACAACAAAAGTGAAAATGTCCAAATTGGGCCCAATTAGCCATTTTCCCTCCCCGATGTCATGTGACTCATTAGTGTTACAAGATCTCAGGTGTGAATGGGGAGCAGGTGTGTTAAATTTTGTGTTATCGCTCTCACTCTCTCATACTGGTCACTGGCAGTTCAACATGACACCTCCTGGCAAAGAACTCTCTGAGGATTTGAAAAAAATAATTGTTGCTCTACATAAAGATGGCCTAGGCTATAAGAAGATTGCCAAGACCCTCAAACTGAGCTGCAGCACGGTGGCCAAGAAAATACAGTTAGTTTAACAGGACAGGTTCCACTCAGAACAGGCCTCGCCATGGTCGACCAAAGAAGTTGAGTGCACGTGCTCAGCATCATATCCAGAGGTTGTCTTTGGGAAACAAATGTATGAGTGCTGCCAGTATTGCTGCAGAGGTTGAAGGGGTGGGGGGGTCAGCCTATCAGTGCTTAGACCATATGTCGTACACTGCATCAAATTATTCTGCATGGCTGTCGTCCCAGAAGGAAGCCTCTTCTAAAGATGATACATAAGAAAGCCTGCAAACAGTTTGCTTTAGACAAGCAGACTAAGGACATGGATTACTGGAACCATGTCCTGTGGTCTGATGAGACCAAGATAAACGTATTTGGTTCAGATGGTGTGAAGTGTGTGTGGCGGCAACCAGGTGAGGAGTAGAAAGACAAGTGTGTCTTGCCTACAGTCAAGCATGGTGGTGGGAGTGTCATGGTCTGGGGCTGGATGAGTGCTGCTGGCACTGGGGAGCTACAGATCATTGAGGGAACCATGAATACCAACATGTATTGTGACATAGTGAAGCTGAGCATGATCCCCTCCCTTCGGTGTCTGGGCCGCAGGGCAGTATTCCAACATGATAACGACCCCAAACACACCTCCAAGATGACCACTGCCTTATTAAAGAAGTTGAGGTCACAGGTGACGGACTGGCCAGGCATATCTTCAGACCTAAACCCTATTGAGCATCTGTGGGGCATCCTCAAACGGAAAGTTGAGGAGAGCAAGGTCTCTAACATCCACCAGCTCCGTGATGTCGTCATGGAGGAGGGGAAGAGGACTCCAGTGGCAACCTGTGAAGCTCTGGTGATCTCCATGCCCAAGAGGGTGAAGGCAGTGCTGGAAAATAATGGTGGCCACACAAAATATTGACACTTCCAATTTGGACATTTGGACATTTTCACTTAGGGGTGTACTCACTTTTGTTGCCAGCAGTTTAGACATTAATGGCTGTGTGTTGAGTTATTTTGAGGGGACAGCAAATTAACACTGTTATACAAGCTGTACACTCACTACTTTACATGGTAGCAAAGTGTCATTTCTTCAGTGTTGTCACATGAAAAGATATAATATATACAAAAATGTGAGGGGTGTACTCACTTTTGTGAGATACTTATATATATGTACACACACACACACATATATATAGTAATGTACAGTGCCTTGCGAAAGTATTCGGCCCCCTTGAACTTTTCAACCTTTTGCCACATTTCAAGCTTCAAACATAAAGATATAAAATTTTTATTTTTTTGTGAAGAATCATCAACAAGTGGGACACAATTGTGAAGTGGAACGAAATCTTTTGGATTTTTGAAACTTTTTTAACTAATAAAAAAATAAAAAGTGGGGCGTGCAAAATTATTCGGCCCCCTTGCGTTAATACTTTGTAGAGCCACCTTTTGCTGCGATCACAGCTGCAAGTCGCTTGGGGTATGTCTCTATCAGTTTTGCACATCGAGAGACTGAAATTCTCGCCCATTCTTCCTTGCAAAACAGCTCGAGCTCAGTGAGGTTGGATGGAGAGCGTTTGTGAACAGCAGTTTTCAGCTCTTTCCACAGATTCTCGATTGGATTCAGGTCTGGACTTTGACATGGCCATTCTAACACCTGGATACGTTTATTTGTGAACCATTCCTTTGTAGATTTTGCTGTATGTTTGGGATCATTGTCTTGTTGGAAGATAAATCTCCGTCCCAGTTTCAGGTCTTTTGCAGATTCCAACAGGTTTTCATCCAGAATGGTCCTGTATTTGGCTGCATCCATCTTCCCCTCAATTTTAACCATCTTCCCTGTCCCTGCTGAAGAAAAGCAGGCCCAAACCATGATGCTGCCACCACCATGTTTGACAGTGGGGATGGTGTGTTGAGGGTGATGAGCTGTGTTGCTTTTACGCCAAACATATCGTTTTGCATTGTGGGCAAAAAGTTCGATTTTGGTTTCATCTGACCAGAGCACCTTCTTCCACATGTTTGGTGTGTCTCCCAGGTGGCTTGTGGCAAACTTTAGACAAGACTTTTTATGGATATCTTTGAGAAATGGCTTTCTTCTTGCCACTCTTCCATAAAGGCCAGATTTGTGCAGTGTACGACTGATTGTTGTCCTATGGACAGACTCTCCCACCTCAGCTGTAGTTCTCTGCAGTTCATCCAGAGTGATCGATGGGCCTCTTGGCTGCATCTCTGATCAGTCTTCTCCTTGTCTGAGCTGAAAGTTTAGAGGGACGGCCAGGTCTTGGTAGATTTGTAGTGGTCTGATACTCCTTCCATTTCAAAATGATCGCTTGCACAGTGCTCCTTGGGATGTTTAAAGCTTGGGAAATCTATGTGTATCCAAATCCGGCTTTAAACTTCTCCACAACAGTATTACGGACCTGCCTGGTGTGTTCCTTGGTCTTCATGATGCTCTGAGACTATCACAGAGCAGGTGCATTTATACAGAGACTTGATTACACACAGGTGGATTCTATTTATCACCATCAGTCATTTAGGACAACATTGGATCATTCAGAGATCCTCGCTGAACTTCTGGAGTGAGTTTGCTGCACTGAAAGTAAAGGGGCCGAATAATTTTGCACGCACCACTTTTCAGTTTTTTATTTGCTAAAAAAGTTTAAAATATCCAATAGATTTCGTTCCACTTTACAATTGTGTCCCACTTGTTGGTGATTCTTCACAAAAAAATAAAATTTTATATCTTTATGTTTGAAGCCTGAAATGTGGCAAAAGGTTGAAAAGTTCAAGGGGGCCGAATACTTTCGCAAGGCACTGTATATGTGTGTGCATTTTACCTGTCTGTTCAGGTGTTATTGTAGTTCATTTTTTAGAGCTGCCAATTACTCAGTAGACCCTTGAGGAAGTGTAAAGAAACACAGAAGCCCACTCTCAGCTGGGGAGACGCGATAAATCGGATAAATCTGGAGTTTCATCTTACACTGAGTGCCCAAGCTCAAAAAATCTCCATCCATTATGATAAACATCCAAAAGAAAAGTAGCTGGCAACTCCAGGATCCAAGTATAAAGTCTTTTTTGCTACATATAGGTAAGGTTAAAAAAACAAATTATGCGTTTCGGCACAAAGCCTTATTTTTTTAAGCTTACCTATATGTAGCAATAAAGACTTTATACTTGGATCCTGGAGTTGCCGGATACTTTTCTTTTGGAAATAGAGGAAGTGTGGCAGTCCTGGCACCAATGTTTTAGCCAACTTCCATTTTCCACTATTCTTGAATGGGTGGAAAATGGTCTGTGTAGTTTTCATGGATTAAAGTAGGTAAAACAAGCTTAGCGTAATCCTGTGTGATGTATAAAGTGTGATAATTATTATGGATGCTGCTCAGTACTGCCCCACATTGCTGACACTGGAAGCCTGGGGAACACCCTATATACTTTTAGGCTTTGGGCACATAGGCACACATTCTGTCCAGCTGGGCATACCTAGCCCTACACCAACAGCAACTTCTAGAAAGCTGGTATTTTCATAGGCCTAGGCACGCCTCATGGGAGAGTTCCTGGCAGGAAAACGTGTACTGTTTTGCCCCAAACATGGAAGCACTGGGGTTTTTCAGTGACAATAGAATGAAGTCAGAGTGGCCCAAGGATGGGGGGGGGGGGGGGGGGGGGTTGTTCAGTGAAGTGAAAAGCTGCTTCTGGTATACAAATGTGCATGCATAGTTCTGTTTTCATGCATTGACGCGCACTGCCATAACCACTGCTGGACTGCCCCATGGCAGATATACTGCAACAGGGTGGTCCCGCTGAGCAAAGTCACATATATATCTGTGATGGGGCAGTGCGGGCGCCGCTTTACCGTCGCTTTAGCAGCGGTATTTACCTCCCCGATACCTTACCGGTATATACCTCCCCGCTAGCGGGCGAAAAAGGGTTAACACCAGTGGTACAGCCGTGCTGCCCCATTGATTTCAATGGGTAGGAGCGGTTTAGGAGCGTGAATACACCGCTCCTTCACCACTCCAAAAATGCTGCTAGCAGGACTTTTTTTAACCGTTTTTTTTTTACCGTTTTAACCGTTCTGCTAGAGCACCGCTCCAGTATGAAAGCCCTCCAGTTTTCACACTGGAGTGAAAGGAGACGCTTTTTTCAGGAGCTATACAGGCGCTATTTTATAGCTGTAGTGGCTGAAAAACGCCTCCGAGTGAAAGGGGGCTCAAGGGATGTGCTGGGAAAAAAAAAATCCAGCACATCCCCACTGACGGCAGAGCTCTGCATTGTTTACATATGCAGAGCTCCGTTCAGTGTGTCTCCTCTGCAATCAGTAGGTACTGGCGGACATTTATTGGCTGGCACCTGCTGATCGGCTTCTGCTCTGACTAATCACAGGAAAGGCTGGATTTCACCTTTAACCACTTCAGCCCCGGAGCATTTGGCTGTCCAAAGACCAGAGCACTTTTTGTGATTCGGCACTGCGTCGATTTAACTGACAATTGCACGGTCGTGCGACGTGGCTCCCAAACAAAATTGACATTTGGACAGGAATCACACCGCATTTTTGTTCAACACACATGCGATTCTTTGCAGTGCGATTTGAGCCCATTCACTTTGTATGGGCTCAGATCGCATTGCAAAGGTATCGGTTTCATGTGAGCACTCATGCAAATGTTTGGTATCGGCACCGATACTAGTATTAGTATCGGTGCAACAGTATTTTAGATGAGGTGGGATGTGCTGGAAGACACAGCACATGTGCAGGCCACACTGTGTTTAATAAACTTTATTTGTCCATGTGGCGTGTACACCTCACCTGTGGTAAGATGAGGAGTCTCTAGCAGAGTGTACATACACTTGGGCCTAGTTAGCAAAAATGTTGCTTTTTTCCAAATGTCATTAAAGGGTTAGTTCACCTGTACCAAAAAGCTACCCATGCAGATAAGGGGTGTTTGTAGACAAAAAAAAAACCCTGTGCAGCTCTGACTAAAGTTAAATAATACCTTTGCTATAGATGTAGGCCATTTATGTACCTCCTGAAGCCTGACTAGAATACTCCCAGGATGTTGCCAAGTGAGGCCTAGCTGTTACTGGTCACCTCCACCATCACCGGGAGTGAACTTTTTCTCTGATTCAAACCCACTCACATGCTCCTTTTCTCAGCATTTGAGAGCTCACTCCTGTGATGGTGGAAGTGAGCAGAAATGACTAGGCCTCGCTTAGCAATGTCCTAGCAACGTTGTTGGAGTATTCCATTTAGGCTGCAGAAGGTACATTAACCACTTCAGCCCCAGAAGGATCCCCCCCCCCGACCAGGCCATTTTTTTGCGATACAGCACTGCGTTGCTTTAACTGACAATCGCGTGGTCATGCGAAATTGTACCAAAACAAAATTTATGTCCTTTCCGCCCACAAATAGAGCTTTCTTTTGGTAATATTTGATCACCTCTGTGTTTTGTTTTTTTTTGTGGTTTTTTTCTCGCTATAAAAAAAAAAAAAAGAGCAACAATTTTGAAAAAAAAAAAAAAAACACAGTATTTTGTATTTTTTGCTATAATAAATACCTCACATTTTTTTTTTTTTTTCCTCAGTTTAGGCCGATATGTATTCTTCTAAACATATTTTTGGTAAGAAAAAACGAAAAAAAAACGAAATAAGCGTAAATTGATTGGTTTGTGCAAAAGTTATAGCATCTACAAAATAGGGGATAGATTTATGTCATTTTTATTATTATATATATATTTTTTAATAGTAACAGTGGCAATCTGAGATTTGTATCAGGACTGCTACATTGCAGCGGACAGATCGGACTCTTTTGACACTATTTTGGGACCACTGACATTTATACAGCGATCAGAGCTGAAAATAGCCACTGATTACTGTATAAATGTCACTGGCAGGGAAGGGGTTAACACTAGGGGGTGATCAAGGGGTTAAGGGTGTTCCCTGGGTGTGTTCTAACTGTGAGGGGGATGGGACTGGCTAGGGGAGGAGAAAGATTGGTGGTCCTCTCCCCTGAGAGAAACGGGATTTGTGTGTTTACACACACAGATCCCGGTTCTCGCTCTGTCATAAGCGATTGCAGGTGCCCATCGGTCATCGCGCCCACCAGGCACGCACATCGGCTACAGGGACACTCGGCAGGCATGTGCACGCATCTCCGGTGCACACACCTGCTCTGCCATCATAAAGAAGCGACGTACAGCTACGCCGATTTGCCAACCTGCCACAGTACAACTGTGACAGCTGGTCGACTAGCGGTTAATAGCCTGTCTACACCTATAGAATAGGTGTCAGGTAACAGGTTAATAGCCTGTCTACACCACAGAAAGGGCATTATTCAACTTTAGCCAGCTGCATAGTCTGTTTTTATCTACAACCACCCCTTACCAGTGTAGGCAGTTTTCCTGTAAAAATGAACTAAACCTTTTGTGCTAGATTTTTTTTTTTTTTTCTGAGTATAGGCAAATTTAGGCAGGCCTAGCTTGAATCTAGGCCTGTTTATTTTGGTTTGTGTGGGCTGCGAGTGGCTCCGAGTTTAGCAGCTGGTGACTCACAGGTAGCCTCACTGAGACCCCCCTCTTTTTTCTAGAGGTTTCTAGGAGGAGAGGAGAGGAGTAGCTGCCTGGGGTGTTCAAAAGAGCCCTGACCAATCCCCAACCTGGATTGGCATGGGGCAGGCCTCCTTAAATACCCAGAGTGAGCCCAGCTGGGGAGGAGTTGTCAGGTGGATGAACTGAGGATGGAGAGCTAGGCTGTAGGATGCCTTTGAGGGATCTCTCCGGTTTGGGAAGGGTGACCTTTGGACTGGGCTTGGGTGCAGGAAGGAGCCCTCCAGGAGATTGTGGAGGCTCAGAACAGGAGGAGGCACAGAAGAAGCAAGAGAGAACAGCAGGAGCTAGTACTGCTGGACAAGTCTTCAGGATGGAACCACCGGTTGCAGCCAGGAGGGCTGGTGAGTAACGTAAGCAGTCAGGAGGACTGGGGAGGCATATCTGAGAGGACTAGGAGCATGCAGTCAGAGATGGGTGCAGAGCCAGTAGTGAGGACTGCAATGTCATGGGCAGTGGACGGGCAGCTGCAGCCAGGAGGGCTGGCAGGGCCTGAAGATGACTGACTGGGAGCAGTAGTCCCCCTATAGGACAGCTAGCACAAAATACGTTTTACTTTCTGCTAAACCATAGGGGGGCCCGCGGTCCCTGCCTGCAAAGGGCAAGTTACTTGGGTCTGGCTAAGTCAATGATAGGCCTAACCATGTGCTAGCTGTTTCTGAGAGTCCAGAGTTGTGCAGGAGGAAGAGAGAGAGAGAGAGAGAGAGAGAGAGAGAGAGAGAGAGAGAGAGAGAGAGAGCGCAATAGTCTGCAAGATTTCCCTTACCCCATCCAAGTTAAATTCCCTAATAAAAATAATAGAAACAAGCACATGGACTGTTTTCTGCCTGAGAGTGACTGAGGAGTAAACACTGGGCTGAGCAGGGTAATTAAAGGGCAGCTTTAATAGCTTAGGGATCATAAGGTGGAATTTTTTTCCAGAATAAGGCATCAACCTTAAACGTAAGTATACCTGGTGTGCAGCCTGCATTTGTATTGCATCATACAACTTGCGGATAGGGCAAACCCTGCAGTCAGCATGTACACCCCACTAGGCCTCCATACTCCTCGCCTGTTTTGGTGGAGTCTGAAGGTGAAGGTGAGGAGTCTCTAGTGGAGCGTACACACACCACTCTGTACACTCGGGCCTAGTTGGAAAAGAAGGAGCTTTTTACCAATGTTATTAATTTCCAAGGCAGAATATTTTTTTCCCAGAAAAGGCCTCAACATTAACGTCGGTATACATGCTGTGAGGCCTGCGTTTTGTACTGTGTCATACAGATCTCAGACGGGGGCAAGCCCCAGAGTCGGTTTTGTACCCCCTGCTCATTCACACAGCTGAGGCAGCCTTTAAGCAGTGTAACCAAGACCTAAAAAGGCTCTGCTGGAACTTTTAGTTCTTTACTATGTGCTGACTATGTTCTGTACAGAGAACCCTTAAATAGAACTATAAGCATTTTTTTTATTTTGGATAGCATAAGGGATGGTTATAACCCCTGTCAGTTTATTTTTTGCCATTTGTGTCTCATTGGGGAGATTTTCCTTCACTTCCTGTCTCCGAGCCAAAAAGGAAGTGAGAGGAAATCCCTGGAAAATAAAGGGAATCACTTGGGGACCCCCCATTGTCTCCATTGGAGGATTACTTTTCTGGGTACAACCCAAAATTTAGGATTTTCTTTTACTTTCAATAATAATGGTAAACAGGACAAATGGAGAGAGTAAACCTCCCTAACGAGGACACAGACAGCAATAAAAAATTACAGATGTTCTAATCCAGGGGTCTCCAAACTTTCTAAACAAAGGGCCAGTTTACTGTCCTTAAAGCGGAGTTCCACCCTAAAGTGGAACTTCCGCTCCTCGGATTTCTCCCCCCCTCCTGTGCCACAATTGCCACCTTTCAGGGGGGAGGGGGGTGCAGATACCTGTATAATCCAGGTATCTGCACCCACTTCCGGGAATAGCTGCCGCAGATGCCTGCCCCCCCCCCCATTGTATTCTGGGAAACACACAGTTCTCAGAACACAACGGGGACCAGTGAAGACGCGCAGCGCGCTCGCGCATGTGCAGTAGGGAACAGGGCAGTGAAGCCGCAACGCTTCACTTCCTGATTCCCTGACAGACGATGGTGGCGGGGGCAGCCGAGAGATGATCGATTGCTTGTCATCTACTGCCGACATCGCGGGCACCCTGGACAGGTAAGTGTCCATTTATTAAAAGTCAGCAGCTGCAGTATTTGTAGCCGCTGACCTTTAATATTTTTTTTTTAAGGTGGCCCTCCTCTTTAAGAAGGAGGGCCGGACTGTGGCCAGTGGGAGGAGAAAAATTCCAGAAAAAATAATGCTCCATTGTTTATTTCATTGGTGTAACTGGGAGGGATTGTGCCCAATCACTGATGTTATTGGGCCCCATCGTTGGTGTCATTAAGAGGAATTGTGCCCCATCACTGATGCTATTGGGCCACATCGTTGGTGTCATTAAGAGGAATTGTGCCCCATCACCGATGTTATTGGGGCCCCATTGTTGGTGTCAGTGGGAGGAAATGTGCACCCTTCATTGGTGTCATTGGGAGGAATTGTGCCCCATTGTTGGTGTCAGTGGGAGGAAATGTGCACCCTTCATTGGGAGGAATTGTGCCCCATTGTTGGTGTCAGTGGGAGGAATCAGGCCCCATTGTTGATATTTGTGTATGAAATAGTGCCAAGGGCTGGATAAAAACAAGCAAAGGGCCGCATCTGGCCCCCAAGGCTGCAGTTTGGAGACCAGTGTTCTAATCCATCTCAACTCTATCCAAAAAAATGTTTTTTTAAGTTTTTCTTTATGCAGGGTACACACAATCAGAATTTTCATCGGAAAAAGCTCTGATGGTTTTCCCATCGGAATTCCGACAAAATTCCGTTCAAACTGTCTTGCCTACACGGTCACACCAAATTCCGACCGCCAAGAACGCGGTGACATACAACATGTACGACGGGGCTAGAAAAAGGAAGTTCAATACCTAGTAGCCAATAGCTTCCATCTCGTAGTTGAATCTGAGCATGCGTGAGTTTTTGCGTGTCGGAATTGCATACACACAATCGGAATTTCCAACAGAAAGTTTTTCCATCGGGAAAATTGAGAACATGCTATCAAATTTTTGCTGGCAGAAATTCGGCCAGTTAAATTCCGATGGAGCATACACACGGTCGCATTTTCCAATGAAAAGCTCTCATCGGTCTTTTGCTGGCCGAAATTCCGATCGTGTGTATGCAGCATTAGGCTCAATTCCCACTTGTGTTTTTTGGAATAGTGGCAGAAATCGCAGCGATGCTGCCCACGATCTCGAAACGCACTACAATGGCAAAACACAGGTTCAGGTACCATTTCTTTTTTCAATGGCAGTTAAAACACGGTGCAGTTTTAGCGCGATTTATCACATTACTTAAAGCTTGTCGCCCAAAAGAAGCTTGTGTTCCGTTTTGGGCGACAAGCTTCACGCAATGACATTTGGCGCGATTCATGCGTGAAACCGCATTGCATTTTTAGGTGCCATTGAAAAATAAATGACACCTGAACCTGTTTTTTGTGCCATTGTAGTGTGTTTCGAGATCACGGGCACGAAACCCAAAATGCCTAGGTGTGAATAGAGCCCGAGTTGTACTTTAAATGGTCGGTATACATGGTGTGTGGCTTATGTTTACAAATTGTTGACGGAGCGAGCCCTGGAGTCAGCTTTGCACCCCTAAAAGTGTTCACGCAGCCAACGCAGAGTTGAGGCGATGCAATCAAAACCTGAAAAAGCCTATGCTGGAACTTTTAGTTCCTCAGGTACTGCTAAAGGCTGGCCATGTTGTGTACAAAGAAACCTTAAAGGTCGGTATATGTGGTGTGTGGCCTACATTGTATGGTGTCCTACAAAATCCAGACAGGGCGACCCCCGAGCGAACTTTGCACCCTAACCTGTTCCCACTGCCAAGGTAGCCTTGAGACGGTGCAACCAAAACCTGAAAAGGCTATGCTGGAACTTTTAGTTCCTCAGGTGCTCCTACAGGCTGTCTATGTTGTGTACAAAGAAACCTTAAAATTTTGGTATATGTGGTGTGCGGCCTACATTGTATGGTGTCCTACAAAATCCAGACAGGGCAACCCCCGAGCGAACTTTGCGCCCTAACTTGTTCCCACTGCCAAGGCAGCCTTGAGGTGGTGCAACCAAAACCTGAAAAGGCTATGCTGGAACTTTTAGTTCCTCAGGTGCTGCTACAGGCTGGCTATGTTGTGTACAAAGAAACCTTAAATGTCACTATATGTGGTGTGCGGCCTACATTGTATGGTGTCCTACAAAATCCAGACAGGGCAACCCCCGAGCGAACTTTGCGCCCTAACTTGTTCCCACTGCCGAGGCAGCCTTGAGGCGGTGCAACCAAAACTTGAAAAGGCTATGCTGGAACTTTTAGTTCCTCGCTACTGCTACAGGCTGGCTATGTTATATACAGAGAAACCATAAATATCGGTATACTTGGTGTGCGGCCTACATTGTATTGTGTCCTACAGATTCTGAATGGGGCAAACCTCAGAGTCGTCTTGCGTTCACACTGCCTTTACGCGCTTACAGTGTAAACAAAACCTAAAAAAAAAAGGCTATGCTGAAACTTTTAGTCGTTACAGGCCAGCTATGTACCGAGATTTAGCTCCTTTTAAACTATAGAACTGAATGACCCACTCCATGGGTCCCTGACAAAACCACAAGGAATTACTAGTAAGTAATCTGACAGATAATCTGACATTCGAGGAACTACAATTCCCAGTATGCCAGGGCCAGCTTTCTTGTACTGTACAGCTTTTTCCAATAACGCTATAATTACCGCATCGGTGAAGAGACCGGTCAAGAGAAAATGGCTGCCAAAGAGAGCATGCCAAAGCCACGAGGTGCTAACAGTCGTCCACATGCCAGAATCCTGCAGCCCTGGCAGCCTGCACTGGCCAAGGAACTACAAGTTTCAAGATGTCCGCCAACACACACTGGGACTTGTAGTTCTTTGACTGCTGCTGCAGATTCGTCTGTGTTACTAAAGATTTTTTTTTTTTTTTCGCTTTTAATCACGCCACATTCTCGGGCTTGACCCGATGCCAGCTTGCCTCCTGCGAGACGAGGATTCCTACAAATGCATAATCCTTTTTTCTTTCCTGCTCTCTAGGCCAGCCATGTGCTTCCCAAGGCTGAAAATAGATGCAGCCAGGCCTTGCACTTTTTCAGACAGAATGTCCCCCCGCCCCCCCCCCCCCCCCCCGGACTATCGAAAAAAGAAACGATTCAATGCCAGCCATGCCACCTCATCTGTGCCCACTCTCCATCCAAGTAATAAAGACGCCTTTGAGTTCTGAAAGCAAACAACTGGCAACAAATGTGTCTTTTTCTGAGTTTTGATAGATCAGGATCATAAGAACGTATATTTTATATGACACGATGCATTAAAAAACATTTGCAGCCCTGGAATGGTCGTACGACCACGGCTCGATTTACAGGCCTGAAAATGGGCCAAATCCAAATTCCTGGTAAAATAACTTGAATATAAAACACAAATATAAAGATTTTAGAACATGGTAAAGCATTTTTGTTTATTGCGTACATTATAAGATGAACCGTACAGCACAAAGTACCAAATGTTACAAGCTCGATTTTTTATTTTTTTCTTTGCCATGTGCTTTGGCAATAACGTTTGCAGCCTAGACACCCTAATAACCCCGAACTCCTCCAAACCCTCTTATATCCAACCAAAATCATCCCTTCCCCATCTCCCCTTGTAAACAAACATGCTCCTTCTTTTTGTTTCATTATTGATAATCACTGATCTGTCGATAGTGAAAGGCACACAAAAATGGCAGCCTCGAGGGAGGGGGTGTTGAAAGAGGCACATCCTCTGAAGGGTTAAAAATAAACTGGAGTCCATATAAAAATAACAAAACATAAACTAGGCCACGACTTGGAGGGGGGGCGAGCACACATGCCTTCGGGATCTTGCTCCAAAAACCCTGAAAAAGGAAGATTTTACAGTGACAGAGCGACCGAGTTTTTGACTTTTGCATCGAAGCGCGGAACGCGTCTGCAAAAATGGCGACAGGTTTTCTGCGGTTCGTAGTGCAATCACTACCTAGAAAGTCAGTGATTTTGTCTAATGAAGAAATAAGCTTAAAAGATCGATACTTACGAATCGGGGCGCTCTTCGTTCCGGTGGGGGGAGGTCGTACGGTATCGTATAATCCATGGGGGGAAAGTAAACCCGGGTGCGCCAAAATAATAAGTCCCCAGATGAGAAGATTTGCCCAGCAGCTTCCATGTGCTCAAAGTAGCACGCGCTCAGCTCAGTTGAACAATCTACTGTCGGTCAGGACTGACGTCACATGCACACAGACAGGCAAACACACACACCCCCCTGACTGCCTACAGCCATACACCGCTCACTAGGAAGACAGGCTCTGGTGATGCTGCAGCACAAACATTACAGAGCCTAGCACTGGCTGATGGGGTGGGTGGCTGGTTTTGGGAAGCACAAGGTTTGTGCACAGCTGCAGATGGATTTTTTTTTTGTTGGAAGGAAGACGTTAAATCCTTTAAGACTTTTTGGAGGAGTTTAAAGACGAAAGAGCCTTGAGGGACTCCAGCTATGGACCTACAGAAAGTATATATCGAGAGCCATTTACTTTTACAGACCAAAGTTCTGAGATTCCGACAGTTCTGCAGCCCAATGTGCAAAGTCATCATAGTTGTATTTGTAACAAAAAAGTTGCTGTATGTGTTATTTTATTTTTTATTTGCAACTTTATTTGGTTAAACAATTGCACAAATACAACTATGGTGACCTAGCGCACGAGCTGCAGAAATTTCAGAACCTAGGATCCAAGCCCATCTGCGCTAATCACACGTCAGCGGTAGAGTAGATCTCTTGACAGTTTGTCAATTGTCAACTGTTGAAAATAAAAACAACATTTCTTACCTAGGATCCAAGCCCATCTGAGCTAATCACACGTCAACGGCAGAGTAGATCTCTTGAAAGTTTGTCAATCGTCAACTGTTGCAAATAAAAACAAACTTTCAAGACATCTACTCTACCGTTGACATGTGATTAGCTCAGATGGGCTTGGATCCTTGGTTCCCGAAATTTCTGCAGCTCATGCGCTAGGTCACCGTAGTTGTATTTGTGCAATTGTTTAACAAAAAAGTGGCAAATAAAAAATAAAGTATCACATACAGCAACTTTTTTGTTACACGTGCAAAAATACAACTACGGTGATCTTGCACATGATTTGTAGAGGTGTCGGAATCGGAAAAAAGTTGCTGTATGTCATACTTTGTTTCATTTGCAACAGTTGATGATTGGCAAACTTTCAAGAGACTTTCTCTACCATTGGCTAGCGATGAGCTCAAACGGGTTTGGATCCAGGGGTTCTGAAATTCCAACGGTTCTACAACTCTTGCACAAGGTCACCGTAGTTGCATTAGTGCACCTGTAAAACGTTGCAAATAAAAACAAAGCATCACATTCAGCAACTTTTTTTTACAAGTGCACAAATACAACTACGGTGACCTTGCCCATGATTTGTAGAACTGTCGGAATCGGAACCGGTCTGAGCTCATCACTAGTCAATGGTAGAGTAGATGTTTTGAAAGTCTGTCAATTTTAACTGTTGCAAATAAAAATAAAGTATTACAGCAACAGTTGATGATTGACAAGGTTTCGAGAGATCTACTCTACCGTTGATTAGTGAGGAGCTCAGACAGGTTTGGATCCAAGGTTCTGAAATTCTGATAATTCTGCAACTCTTGCACAAGGTCACCGTAGTTGTATTAGTGCACTTGCAACAAAAAGGTTGCTGTATGTGATACTTTGTTTTCATTTGCAACAGTTGATGATTTACAAGCTTTCAAGAGACTTTCTCTACCATTGACGACTAGTGAAGAGCTCAAACGGGTTTGGATCCAGGGTTCTGAAATTCCAACAGTTCTACGACTCTTGCGCAAGGTCACCGTAGTTGTATTTGTTTTTATTTGCAACTTTTTAAATGTGCACTAAGACATCTACTTTACCATTGACTAGTGATGAGCTCAGATAGGTTTGGATCCAAAGTTCCGATTCCGACAGTTCTGCAACTCATATGCAAGATCACTGTGGTTGTATTTGTGCACTTGTAACAAAAAGTTGCTGCATGTGACACTTTGTTGTTATTTGCAACAGTTAATGATTGACAAGCTTTCAAGAGATCAAGATCTACTCTACCATTGACCAGTGATGAGATCAGACAGGTTTGGTTTCAAAGTTACAATTCTGACAGTTGTGCAACTCTTGCACAGGGTCACCATAGTTGTATTTGTTTTTATTTGTAACTTTTTATATGTGCACTAATACAACTATGGGGACCTTGCGCAAGAGTCGTAGAACTGTTGGAATTTCAGAACCCTGGATCCAAACCCGTTTCAGCTCATCATTAGTCAATGGTAGAGAAAGTCTCTTGAAAGCTTGTCAATCATCAACTGTTGCAAATGAAAACAAAGTATTACATACAGCAACTTTTTTTTATTTTTTTACAAGTGCAAAAATACAACTACGGTGACTCTGTACAAGAGTTGCAAAACTGTCAGAATTGTAACTTTAGAACCAAACCTGTCTGAGCTCATCAATGGTCAATGGTAGAGTAGATGTCTTGAGTAGATCTCTTGAAAGCTTGTCAATCATTAACTGTTGCAAATAACAACAAAGTGTCACATGCAGCAACTTTTTGTTACAAGTGTACAAATACAACCACAGTGGTTTTGCATATGAGTTGTAGAACTGTCGGAATCGGAACTTTAGATCCAAACCTATCTGAGCTCATCACTAGTCAATGGTAGAGTAGATGTCTTGAAAGCATGTCAATTTGAACTGTTGCAAATAAAAAATAAAGTATTACAGCAACAGTTGATGATTGACAGGCTTTCAAAAGATCTACTCTACCACCGACTAGTGATGAGCTCACATAGGTTCGAATCCTGGTATGAACTCACTCCATCCTGGAGCGAGCCTGCCAGGAAGCTGTCACTGGGCCAGTTGTCTGAGGCCGGGACATTACCAAATGGGTGTGCATACTTGGGGTTGCAGGGCAGGGAATGTCTAAAGCCTTGTACACACGGTCGGAGAATCCGCCGGAATGCGTCTTATCGGACCGTGTCGTCGGATAATCTGACTGTGTGTGGTATGCATCGGACTGATTCCGTCCGAATCTCCGTCGGACCCAATTTTCCAACATGTTGGAAATATTTTCCGACCAACTGGTTTGATCGGACATACTCCGATCATGTGTAGAGAATTTTGATCGGACCAAGTGCCACGCATGCTCAGATCAAATTCCTACATCAAAGCTATTGGCTACTAGTCCCATCGTAACGAAATTACGTCATCACGTTCTGAATGATCGGATTTTTCGACAACGTAGTCCGACCGTGTGTATGCAACAGTTTCGGACAAGATCCGACGGGCAAAATCCGACGGATTTGGTTGGCAGAATGTCCGACCGTGTGTACAGGGGCTTAGGATTGGCTCAATACAGTGACAGCTTCCTGGCAAGCTTGCTCAGATGGATTTGGACTAGGATCAGAACCCACCTGAGCTCATCCCTAGTCTTGACCTGCAAAAAAGAAAAGATATCTTGAAAGCTTGTCCAGAAAAATAAACTGTTGGGCCCCTTTCACATGGCCGTTCTGATCAGATCCACCTTTAAGTCAGTTTTTCAGGTGGATTTGAACAGATCAATGGTAGCCTATGGCAGATGAATGGAAATGAACACACATCGGATTACCTCCGTGTCCATCTAGTTCCGAATAAAAGCAGAAAAGGTTTGCGTTCTTTTTTTTTTTTTTTTTAACTTAAATGTGACCAATTGGAGTTAAAAGATGTATATAGAGCAGGGCCCTCTGATTCCGCCTGTATTGAATTGTATTCTAACTGTACTGTTTGCCCTAACATTGTAAAGTGCTGCACAAACTGTTGGCGCTATATAAATCCTGTATAATAATAATTATAATAATAAAAATAGGGCTGTCCATACATATAACATGGGTCCATTAAAGCCCAGATCCAAGAAACCTAAAAATGCTCCCTTGCTGTGGGTCTGTGCCTGCATGGCAAAGCTTAAGTCAGGGCTTGACAAATTTGCTTTGAATCTAAGAACCGGCTAAAAAATTAGGTGCCAGCTAAAGCTAACAAAGCTTTATTTTCTGTTCAGAGTATAAAATGGAATAATAAAATAAAAGCTATAAATTACTTATACCTATGTAACACACAAATGGCCCCTGCCCCCACTTATAATTGGCCTTCACAGCAAGGAGTAAATGGAAGGGAAAACGCATGAAAGACAAAAACAGAACATTCCATAGCTCAACTCACCAACCAGTCTGCCAACCGACCAAATTATCCTGTCCAACAGTCTGCGTTAAAAAACAGGAGTTTAGTTAGCACGCATTTGCAAACGCATGCATAAGCTGCAAGGCCTCATCACGGCACCCTGTGTATTGCTTGTAGTCCTAACGCTACTGAATATATACCGTATTTTTCGGACTATAAGGCGCACGTAAAAGCCTAAATTTTCTCCCAAAAACGACCGTGCGCCTTATAGTCCGGTGCGCCTTATATATGACCTGTTGACATCGCTGGAGTTCTTTGTTAACAGTATCTGTCATCTTGACGTAAACCTTCGGACTATAAGGCGCACGTAAAAGCCTAAATTTTCTCCCAAAATCGACCGTGCGCCTTATAGTCCGATGCGCTTTATATATATGGAAATATCCATTTTATCAGCCGGTCGTTGCTAGTGCGCCTTATAATCCGGTGCGCCTTATAGTCCGATGCGCCTTATATATGGAAATATCCATTTTATCAGCCGGTCGTTGCTAGTGCGCCTTATAATCCGGTGCGCCTTATAGTCCGAAAAATACGGTAAGTGTCTCCACAATGGAAGCAAATGCATTAAATGGATAGATGAGGGGCAGGTGGGCCTGGAGGCAGCCCAATTCCCCGTTAAAGGAACAGGAGCACACTGGACACCCAGCAATAGCACAGTGCCAGTGAAGGTGCCCAGTGTGTCCCCGGACCATATTATACACCAGTAACAAACAAATGGCCCCTGCCCCCACCTACAGTGCCTTGCACATGTATTCACCCTCCTGGGCCTTTTACCTATTTTGTTACATTACAGCCTTTAGTTCAATGTTTTTTTAATCTGAATTATATGTGATGGATCAGAACACAATAGTCTAAGTTGGTAACGTACAATTAGAAATATATATACATAAAACTATTTTTCAGAAATAAAAAATTGATAATTGGCATGTCCGTATGTATTCATCCCCTTTGTTATGAAGCCCAAAAAAAGCTCTGGTGCAACCAATTACCTTCAGAAGTCAGATAATTAGTGAAATGATGTCCACCTGTGTGCAATCTAAGTGTCACATGATCTGTCATTACATATACACACCTTTTTGGAAGGCCCCAGAGGCTGCAACACCTAAGCAAGAGGCACCACTAACCAAACACTGCCATGAAGACCAAAGAACTCTCCAAACAAGTAAGGGACAATGTTGTTGAGAAGTACAAGTCAGGGTTACGTTATAAATAAATATCCAAATCTTTGATGATCTCTAGGAGCACCAAATCTATCATAACTAAAAGGAAAGAACATGGCACAACAGCAAACCTGCCAAGAGACGGCCACACACCAAAACTCACGGACCGGGCAAGGAGGGCATTAATCAGAGAGGCAGCACAGAGACCTAAGGTAACCCTGGAGGAGCTGCAGAGTTCCACAGCAGAGACTGGAGTATCTGTACATAGGACGACAATAAGCTGTACACTCCATAGAGTTGGGCTTTATTGCAGAGTGGCCAGAAGAAAGACATTACTTTCAGCAAAAAACTAAATGGCAGTTTTGAGTTTGCGAAAAGGCATGTGGGAGACTCACAAAATGTATGGAGGAAGGTGCTCTGGTCTGATGAGACTAAAATTGAACTTTTTGGCCATCAAAGAAAATGCTATGTCTGGCGCAAACCCAACACATCACATCACCCAAAGAACACCATCCCCACTGTGAAACATGGTGGTGGCAGCATTATGCTGCAGACATGTTTTTCAGCAGTCGGACTGGAAAACTGGTCGGAGTTGAGGGAAAGATGGATGGTGCTAAATACAGGGATATTCTTGAGCAAAACCTGTACCACTCTGTGTGTGATTTGAGGCTAGGACGGAGGTTCACCTTCCAGCAGGACAATGACCCCAAACACACTGCTAAAGCAACACTTGAGTGGTTTAAGATGAAACATGTAAATGTGTTGGAATGGCCTAGTCAAAGCCCAGACCTCAATCCAATAGAAAATCTGTGGTCAGACTTAAAGATTGCTGTTCACAAGCGCAAACCATCCAACTTGAAGGAGCTGGAGCAGTTTTGCAAGGAGGAATGGGCAAAAATCCCAATGATAAGATGTGGCAAGATCATAGAGATTTAGTCAAAGTGACTTGGAGCTGAGATAAAGGCGACTCTACAAACATTGACTTTTTCTGTTATTTTGTCCTATATGTTGTTTGATTCACAATAATAAAAAAAAAATGTTCAAAGTTGTGGTGATGTTCTGTCAATTAAATGGTGCAAATCCTCAAACAATCCATGTTAATTCCAGGCTGTGAGGCAACAAAACACGAAAAATGCCACGGGGGGGGTGAATACTTTTGCAAGGCACTGTATAACTGGCCTTCACAGCACGGAGCACATGGAAGGGCAAAAACAGTACATTCCATAGCTTTAACATAGCATTCCATAGCTCAACAGTCTGCCAACCGACCAAATTAACCTGTCCAACAGTCTGCGTTAAAAAAAAGGGGTTTAGTTAGTGGAAAAGCTTATAAATTCAGTAGTGTTAGTGTTGAACTCTGCTCTATGTTATCTTATCAGTACATGTACACAGGGTCATTTATAGTCCTTTCTAGGCAGTTGAGTTTAGAAGCATTTTTTTTGGAAGGCAAAAAAAAAGAATGCGTTCAGGACGAATGTTCAGAGGCATTTGAAATGCCAAATGCCTGTAAACGCTGCTAAACGCGGTAACTCACGTTTAGCAGCATTTCGTTTACAGAGATTTTTTGATTTTAACAAAAAAAGAAAAGAATAATTTTTTATTTTTTTTTACAAACGCTTCTAGACACAAACGCAGCTAAACAAACGTTTCTTGATGGCGGTTTCTAGCTGTCAAGTTAAATCCTGCAGGAGAGGTTAAACAACGTCCTGCGTAAATGAAGCCTAATGCCCCATACACACGGTCGGACATTGCGACCACAAAATAAGTCAGATTTTTTCAGACGGATTTTGGCCCAAACTTGTGTAGCATACACACGGTCGCACAAAGTTGTCGTCATTTCCAATCGTTCTGAACGAGGTGACGTCAAACACGTACGTCGGGACTATAAACGGGCCAGTAGCGAACAGCTTTCGTCTCTTATGCCACGTACACACGATCGGAAATTCTCATCGGAAAAAGCTCTGACGGTTTTCCCGACGGAATTCCGACGGAATTCGGCTTAAGCTGTCTTGCCTACACACAGTCACACCAAATTCCGATCGTTTATAACACGATGACGTACAACACGTACGATGCGACTAGGAAAAGGAAGTAGCCAATAGCTTCCGTCTCGTAGTTGAATCTGAGCATGCGTGATTTTTGGCATGTCGGAATTGCATACACACGATCAGAATTACCGTTAGAACGTTTTTCCGTCGAGAAAATTGAGAACATGCTATCAATTTTTGGCTGGCGGGAATTCAGACAGCTAAATTCATTATTTCAGCTCCTTTATAATATTTGTACACGGCATTAGTTTATTCTGAGCATACGTGGCACTTTGTCCATCGTAATTGTCTACACACAATTGGAATTTATGCGAATTTATGCGATTGCATTTTGTTGTGGGAAAATTTTAGATCCTGCTCTCAAACTTTGTGCGTCGGAAAATCTGACGGAAAAAGCCAGATGGAGGCCACACGCGGTTGGATTTTTCCGACAACATGATCCGATCGCACATTTTCTGTTGGAAAATCCGACCGTGTGTACGGGGCATTACAATGCTATTGAATGAGACAGCTTTCTCAATAGGTAGGGATCGCACAATATTACCGCAAAAGTTACTTTTAGGGCACAAAAATACAATGAAATACCAGATTTTTTGCTAATATAGAAAAGCTCAAGTTGCACCGAGTAAATAGATACCCAACATGCCAAGCCTTAAATTTGCATGAAATGGCGACAAACTTCAGCATCTCTGTTTCTGATCTATACATTGTACCTTTGTAGCAAGTCACAAGGTGAGAGGTTGTATCACTCCAGCATGGCATATCTCCTATTTCCAGATAGTGACAACAATGGACTTATCGAAAAACCTATTTGACAGGGAGATAACGATGAAACAACAGGGAGACAGTGACAGAGTATTGTCATCCTAGAGCAGGAAAAGCCTGAACATAAACACTCATGCTAGGATCCCCGGGTATTATTTTAAAGTGGTTGTAAAGGCACACATTTTTTTTTTACCTTCATACATTTTATGCATGAAGGTGAATAACATTCTGTGTGCAGCAGCCCCCCTAACACTTAGCTAAGTCCCCTCTCGATCCATTGATGTCCATGAGAGCCTTAGCTCTTCAGAGACTCGCACTCCTGATTGGCTGTCATTGCCCCCTCGCTGCTGTCAATCACAGCCAGTGAGCCAATCAGGAAACGGAGTGGGTGGGGCCGACCTGCAGCTCCATGTGTTAATGGACACATAGAGCCATGGCTCTGGAGCATGCCTGCTTGGGTGCCCCTACGGCAAGCTGCTTGCTGGTGGGGCACCCGGCAGGGGGGAGGGGCCAGGAGTGTCGGTGTGGAACCTGAGAAGAGCAGTACCCAAAACCATAACATACACCATAGTATAACAGAGTTTTTTTTCTTTTTTAAATAACAAACACAAGACTTTAATACTGCGTTAATGAAAGCTGCAGTTTAAAAAAATATTGGAAATTACTTTTGAAGTTATATTAAAGTATAACTAAAGGCCCAGTCACAGCCCAGACCTAAATCTAATTGAGAATCTGTGGCAAGACTTGGAAATTACTGTTCACAGACGCTCTCAATCCAATCTGACAGAGCTTGAGCTATTTAGCAAAGAAGAATGGGGAAAAACTTCACTCTCTAGATGTGCAAAGCTGGTAGAGACATCCCCAAAAAGACTTGCAGCTGTAATTGCAGTGAAAGGCGGTTCTACAAAGTATTGACTCAGGGGGGTGCTATACAAATGTACCCCATACTTTTCACATATTTATTTGTAACAAATATTGAAAACCGTTTATCATTTTCCTTCCACTTCACAATTATGTGCCACTTTGTGTTGATCTATCACATAAAATGCCAATAAAATTATTATATAAATAAAATCCCAAAAACATTTACATTTTTGGTTGTAACATGACAAAATGTGGAAAATTTCAAGGGGTATGAATACTTTTACAAGGCACTGTAAATGAAAATTCAAAATTTTGTGTTGTGCCCAGAAATGTAATAGATCTAATGGGGACACTAGTTCTGGTGGCCCCCCAAGGAATTCCCTTAATTTTCTGGGATTTTCTCTCACTTCCTGTTTGACAGGGGTTATGAGCCTCCCTTAGGCTCTTGCACATGATACTCCTGTTTGAGCATCTATTTTTTCAGACGTAATTTCAGGCATTTTTTTTTTTTTTTTTTTATGCATTTGCACATATTTGCATGCACTTTATGCAATCACACATTTTCGCACATTTGTGTGCAAGCTTATTTTTGCGTTCTCATTTTCTACAATATGCAAATGAGCATTCATGCACAAATGCATGCAAATGCGTGAGTGAGGAGTAAATTACTGACCAAAAATGCAGATTTTTCTCATTTTTTTTCTGCTGATGAATGCGCCTGTTTATGCGCCTGTGTGTATAGGCACATTACAATTAATGGACTTTATTTTAACTCAGTAAAAAAAAAAAAAAGAAGCTGTACTGAGCTTTTTCAAGCTGCAGTGTGCAAGAGACCTTACTCTATTGCCTATAGTTCTACTTTAATGCTTAATGCATTATGCTAAATGCTTATATGATATTTTAGTGATTAGTCTTTAACTACTTGTGTAAAAAAATCACAGCTCAAGGCTTATAAATTTTGGAAAACATTGACCCAAAGCTAAGAGCTCGACACGACTCAAATTTCCTTAGGAATTGGCAAAAAAATTGGGCCATGGGGCTCCCTCCTCTCCCCTGCAGCCACTGATGGTTGACACAGGGGAGCCGGATCACATGACCAGACTGATATCTTTTATTAAGCCCTGTCTTTGGATGTATGACTAGCTTTATGCCCCATACACGCGATCCAAAAATTGGATGACAGATCGTCTGACTTTATTTGCTTGCTGGTCACAAGTAGAAATTGAAGAGGTTACAAAAATCCTTATACAACAGAATAAAAATGCGGACGTGATGTAATGTATTGTAGTGTATTTGTATTGTATTTTCCAATGACAACTACTGATTAAACAAAAATCATACAATCTGGTATCGTACGAGAAAACGTTTTGTGCTTGACCGATCGGATAATATTGGATGAACTGTTGTGATTAGCTAATGCTAATGATTAGATTATCAAACGATTGCTTCAAAAGCCCTTACTGGGTGAGAAGGAAAGCCAAAGTAACCAAAGGTTAAAATGGTGAGCACGGTGGTTAAATAGGAGGTTCATTTACTTGATTGGTTAGATGTGGGCTAGTTAGGAGAAACTCCAGTGAGTCGTATTTAGGCTGGAGTGAGGCAAAGTTCAGTTGGAGATCTAAAAGCTGTCTGAAGGCATCATTTACAGTGGTGTGAAAAAGTGTTTGCCCCCTTCCTCATTTCCTGTTCCTTTGCATGTTTGTCACACTTAAGTGTTTCGGAACATCAAACCAATTTAAACAATAGTCAAGGACAACACAAGTAAACACAAAATGTAATTTGTAAATGAAGGTGTTCATTATTAAAGGTGAAAAAAAATCCAAACCATCATGGCCCTGTGTGAAAAAGTGATTGCCCCCTAAACCTAATAACTGGTTGGGCCACCCTTAGCAGCAACAACTGCAACCAAGCGTTTGCGATAACGTGCAATGAGGCTTTTACAGAGTCCTGGAGGAATTTTGGCCCACTCATCTTTGCAGAATTGTCCTAATTCAGTTACATTAGAGGGTTTTCGAGCATGAACGGCCTTTTTAAGGTCATACCACAACAACTCAATAGGATTCAGGTCAGGACTTTGGCTAGGCCACTCCAAAGTCTTCATTTTGTTTTTCTTCAGCCATTCGGTGGTGGACTTGCTGGTGTGTTTAGGATCATTGTCCTGCTGCAGAACCCAAGTTCGTTTCAGCTTGAGTACACGAACAGATGGTCGGACATTCTCCTTCAGGATCTCTTGGTAGACAGCAGAATTCATAGTTCCTTTTATCACGGCAAGTCTTCCAGGTCCTGAAGCAGCAAAACAGCCCCAGACCATCACACTACCACCACCATATTTTACTGTTGGTATAATGTTCTTTTTATGAAATGCAGTGTTCCTTCTACGCCAGATATACTTGGACACACCTTCCAAAGAGTTCCACTTTTGTCTCATCGGTCCACAGAATGTTGTCCCAAAAGTCTTGGGGATCATCAAGATGTGTTGTGGAGAAATTGAGACGAGCTTTGATGTTCTTTTTGCTCAGCAGTGGTTTTCTCCTTGGAACTCTGCCATGCAGGCCATTTTTGCCCAGTCTTTTCCTGATGGTGGAGGCATGAACGCTGACCTTAACTGAGGCAAGTGAGGCCTGCAGTTCCTTGGACGTTGTTGTGGGGTCTTTTGTGACCTCTTGGATGAGTCGTCGCTGCGCTCTTGGGGTAATTTTGGGCGGCCGGCCATTCCTGGGAAGGTTCACCACTGTTCCATGTCTTCGCCATTTGTGGATAATGGCTCTCACTGTGGTTCGCTGGATTCCCAAAGCTTTGGCAATGGCTTTATAACCCTTTCCAGACTGATAGATCTCAATTACTTTCTTTCTCAATTGTTCCTGAATTTCTTTGGGTCTCGGCATGATGTGTAGCTTTTAAGGATCTTCTGGTGGACCTTACTGTGTCAAGCAGCTCCTATTTAGGTGATGCCTTGATTGTGAACAGGTGTGGCAATAATCAGGCCTGGGTGTGGCTAGAGAAATTGAACTCAGGTGTGGACAACCACAGTTATAGTATGTTTTAACAAGGGGGGCAATCACTTTTTCACACAGGGCCATGATGGTTTGGATTTTTTTTCACCTTTAATAATAAACACCTTCATTTACAAATTGCATTTTGTGTTTACTTGTGTTGTCCTTGACTATTGTTTAAATTGGTTTGATGTTCCGAAACACTTAAGTGTGACAAACATGCAAAGGAACAGGAAATGAGGAAGGGGGCAAACACTTTTTCACACCACTGTATACAGGACACCATCCATGTGTTTAAAGGCCCCATAGATACAAGACACCACATATGTGTCTAAAGGCACCATAAATACAAAACACCATTCATGTGTCTAAAGGTACCATAGACACAAGTAACCATCCATGTGTCTGAAGGCACCATAGATACAAGACACCATCCATGTGTCTAAAGGCACCATAGATACAAGACACCATCCATGTGTCTGAAGGCACCATAGATACAAGACACCATCCATGTGTCTAAAGGCACCATAGATACAAGACACCATCCATGTGTCTGAAGGCACCATAGATACAAGACACCATCCATGTGTCTGAAGGCACCATAGATACAAGACACCATCCATGTGTCTGAAGGCACCATAGATACAAGACACCATCCATGTGTCTGAAGGCACCATAGATACAAGACACCATCCATGTGTCTGAAGGCACCATAGATACAAGACACCATCCATGTGTCTGAAGGCACCATAGATACAAGACACCATCCATGTGTCTGAAGGCACCATAGATACAAGACACCATCCATGTGTCTGAAGGCACCATAGATACAAGACACCATCCATGTGTCTGAAGGCACCATAGATACAAGACACCATCCATGTGTCTGAAGGCACCATAGATACAAGACACCATCCATGTGTCTGAAGGCACCATAGATACAAGACACCATCCATGTGTCTGAAGGCACCATAGATACAAGACACCATTCATGTGTCTAAAGGCACCATAGATACAAGACACCATCCATGTGTCTGAAGGCACCATAGATACAAGACACCACCCATGTGTCTGAAGGCACCATAGATACAAGACACCATCCATGTGTCTGAAGGCACCATAGATGCAAGGCACCATCCATGTGTCTGAAGGCACCATAGATACAAGACACCATCCATGTGTCTAAAGGCACCATAGATACAAGACACCATCCATGTATCTGAAGGCACCATAAATACAAAACAAATACAAAACACCATCCATGTGTCTAAAGGCACCATAGACACAAGTAACTATACATGTGTCTGAAGGCACCATAGATACAAAACACCATCCATGTGTTTAAAGGCACCATAGACACAAGTAACCATACATTTGTCTGAATGCACCATAGATACAAGACACCATCCATACAAAACACCATCCATGTGTCTGAATGCACCATAGATACAAGACACCATCCATACAAAACACCATCCATGTGTCTGAATGCACCAATGCCTGCTGGCTGGTAATGCCTGGGAATAGTTATGTCGCCCATAGCCTTCAATGGCCCATCCGTTGTCGGAGTTCCCCCCTCTCCCCTGCAGCCACTGATGGCTGACACAGGGGAACCGGATCACACGACTAGACTGAGCCGGAAAAAGGTAAATATATTCATTTTTATGACACAGGTTAGCAGGCATAGGTGTTTCGGGAGAGATGATGGACATTTTTAGAACTAGTTAGGTTCAAACTGGACATCCAACTTTAAGTTGGCCCCATGCAGACAAGGGGCCCCAGTATTTTAAAATACACTGTATGAATTGTAAAAATATTGTTTAATGCAAATGCCATACCCGTAGGCCTTTATTATTACACCTGAAGCCTGCCCAAGATACTCCCAATATTACCATTCCTACATCCTGACTTATTTTCAGAACGGGACGGAGGTTGGGCAAACGCTTCCAGCCTCGTAGAAGAGCGCACACTTCCTGATTCAAAAGCCACGCATGCGCAGTGCGCGCTCTCTCGCCCCATCCCACCAGTGGCTGAGCTCAACGTCTTCTGATCACAAAAAAAAAACCTGGCAGAGCTTCTATCCTTCACCAACTAAAACAGTTTGGCTGCAGTAGGGCTTTAACCTTGACATAATCCCTAAATTTACGTCTGCCGATTAACCCTTAATCTTAAAATCACTCCCAACATTACCCCTAAATGCCTGGGCAAAGGTATACTATCACAGCGATAAACTGTATTTTATCACAGAATTAAAGCTAAAATACAATCAACATTTGTTTTTGTTGTTTTGGATGGAGCCATTTCTGTCTTATGCCCCCTATTTGAAATATTTCCATCACTTCCTGTCCTGTGACACCTGTGTAAACAATGAGGGTTGTGGTAATCATAGAGACAGGAAATCATGGACAGCAACAAAAACATTGTCACGGGTTCTAACCCGTCCCCAATCCCATTTCACCAAACAATGTTTTTTGTCCACTTTCCATTGGAAACGTTTCCTATTACTTCCTGTCCTAACAGGATGCAAAGGGAAATCTTCCCAACTGGGATGCATACAGAAATCCTAATACTTCCTCCTCTCTATCCAAACACAAAAAAAGCCCAGGTGGTCAGGTCCCAGCCGGCTGATCACACTGTGTAAGCCTGTCCCTACACTGCTCCCAAATAGAATCCCAAGTCTGTGCTGTGGGCAGAGAAAGTCACAAGGAGCATCAGAGGCTGATCTGTGTCTGACATTTATCTACACAACCAAGAACTGCACAGGAGCTAGAACTGACATGACTATATCATCTCTGAGCCAGCATCTCCGTCCTGGAAGTAAATACTGACCCTGAATGATGGCTGAACAAAGATTTTGCAGTGAGTTTCAATGTTTGTTAGCACACGTGCATTCTGGATGCATGGGGATGCCATTCCCAGTTAAAAAGGAAGTAAATCCTGTTAAAAAAAAAAGGTATAATGAGCTAGTATGCATAGTTTACAAGCTCATTATGAATTACTTACCTGAGATCGAAGCCACGGCATTGGCCCTCGTTCCCACCTCCGACGCCGCCATCTATCCCGGAGTGACTTCTGGGTATCGCGGCTCCGGCGCTGTGACTGGCCAGAGCTGCGATGACATCACTCCCGCGAATGCGCGCTGGTGCCGCCACTAACAGCATGATTGCCGTTAGAAACGCATGCGGAGACATCATTGCTCCTGCAAATATCTCCTAAACCTTTTAAGTTTGGGAGATATTTCTTGCGGCTACAGGTAGGCCTTAATCTAGGCTTACCTGTCGGTTAAAGTGGTTGTAACGGGTTTACAACCACTTTAAATGACAACCCAAGACAATACATGTGGAGGGTTCGCTACTGAAAACCGCTTTCCTGTGCGATACGACAATGCAGGTAATATGAATGAGCCTGAACAAGAGATGTAATCCTGGGCTACTGACCTCTGTCGCTGTATGCACTTTGGAGCAATTCATCCTCAAAGTTCACAGCAGAAGCACTGAAGTCACTCAAGATGTTCTCTTTGCAGTTCAGACTCCTCCCCCCCTTCTCTCTTCCTGCAGTGACTCAGGAACTCGGCTCCGCCCTTCCAGCACTGATTCAGCAGCTCCCAACCCCCTACAGCAGAAGGTCTCAAACTGGCCACCCTTCAGCTGCTGCAAAACTACAAGTTTTGTCTTTTTGACTCCAGATCTCATATTTAAGAGGCCCTGCCATGCTTTTTTTCTATTACATGGATGTTTACATTCCTTGTAATAGGAATAAAAGTGACACCATTTTTTTATTTTTTTTTAAAGTACAGTGTAAAAAAATAAAATAAAAGGTAAAATAAAAAAAAAAGTTTTTAAACATGCCCCGTCCTGCCAAGCTAGCATGCAGAAGCGAACGCATACATGAGTAGTGGCCGCATTAGAAAACGGTGTGTGTGAGGTATCGCCGCGATCGGGAGAGCGAGAGCAATAATTCTAGCCCTGGACCTCCTCTGTAACTCAAAACATGCAATCTGTAGAATTTTTTAAACATCGCATATGGAAATTTAAGGGTAAACGTTTGTCGCCATTTCAGGAGCGGAACTTTGAAGCGTGACATGTTGGGTATCAATTTACTTGGCTTAACATTATCTTTCACACTATAAAAAAATTGGGCTAACTTTAATGTTGTCTAATTTTTTAATTCAAAAAAGTGTATTTTTTTCCAAACAAAGTGTGCTTGTTATGCCGCGTACACACGACTGGACTTTTCGACGGACTTTCGGCGGAGGTCCGACTAACTTTCCGAATGAACGGACTTGGCCACACACAACTGGACTAAGCCCTTGTACACACGGTCGGAGATTCCGACGGAATGTGTCCGATCGGAGCGTTTTGTCGGATATTGCGACTGTGTGGTCTGCATCGGACTCTTTCCATCGGAATATCCGTCAGACCAAATTTTCCAACTTGCCGGAAATATTTTCCGACAAAATGCTCCAATCGGACATACTCCGATCATGTGTAGAGAATTCCAATCGGACAAAGTGCCACGCCCAGATCAAATTCCTACATCAAAGCTATTGGCTACTAGCATGAACGTAGTCCCATCGTAACGAAATTACATCATCACGTTCTGAAAGATCGGATTTTCCGACAACTTTGTCCGACCGTGTGTATGCAACAGTTTCAGACAAAATCCGACGGCAAAATCCGACGGATTTGGTTGTCGGAATCTCCGACCGTGTGTACAAGGGCTAAGTCTGTTCAAAAGTCCGTTCGTTTTGAACGTGATGACCTAAACGGGACTAAACAAGGAACTTTAATAGCCAGTAGCCAATAGCTGCCCTTGCGTTGTATTTGGTCCGTCGGACCAGCACACAGACGAACGGTTTTCCCAATTTTAAGTCCGTCGACTTGAGTCCATCGGATAGATTTGAAACATGTTTTATTTCTAGGTCCGCCTGACTTTTGGGGGAAAAAAAGTCCGCTGGAGCCCACACACGATCGAATTGTCCGACGGATTCCGTGCAAATATGGTGTGACAGACAGTATTGCAACGACCACCATTTTATTCTCTAGGGTGTTAGAAAAATATATATATATAATGTTTGGGGTTCTAAGTAATTTTCTAGAAAAAAAAAAATAATGATTTTAACTTGTAAACAACAAGTCTGAAAAATAGGCCCGGTCTTAAAGTGGTTAAATACAGGATATAGAAATCCGACGGACTGTTTACATGCTGAATTATAAAAGCAGCGGTGTTCTGTCACATTAGCAAACCTGTGAGATCAACATGTAAACAGTCCGTCAGATTTCTAAATTCTCTATCTTACCTTATAAGCTCCGTTTACTGTTAAAAATAAGTGTGAAATGCAAAACTGCGGTGGGTGTAACAAGATGTCCGCTTGCCGCCTTCTCAGTGTATCCTTACTGTGGAGGAGTGCAGGGTGTAGCAAGATGGCGACGACGGAACATCACTTCCGTTACAAAATCTGACTGGTCTGACGAAACGCAAGCATGACTCCCACAGACAGAGACATGATGGGAGTTACAGTAACTGAGCTGCTCAGCTCCCATGGCTTCCCCTCCAAAAAATTTACTAAGCAGCTCAGCAACCCTCCCAGATTATTAAACCCACAACAGTGAAATCAGTCTGAATATGCAGAAAAGCATGCTTGTTATACTCACTGTGGAACCTAAGGGGTTAATTCTCTGCATTGTGTAAGAAGGCCATTTGATCCTGTCTTCTCAGACCCTCTCCTTCTTCCACTGTCCCCAATCCATCTGCTGATAGAACAGAGCCTTAGAGGCACTCTGCACATGCTCAGTTTGGTAAGTATTGTTAAAGATTTATTTTTTGCATGTTATTATCATGGGGCCAATCGGTGCTGTCCAGACAGCGGGTCAGGGGTCATGCAGCCTCATAGGACAGTCAGAGGAGAATGAAAAAAACTCCTCCGTAACCAGACACTGATAGAAGTCACAAGACTTGGCACTTTATATTTATGAAAATAATTGAATTTCCATGTTCTGTGTACTGTGGGAGACCAGATCTAGCGAATGCAGGCTCCTGGGTTTAGTAACACTTTAAAATTGCCGTACACTGTTAGATATTTTTTTTTAACCTGCGGGCTGAATAAGAAAAAGATCTAACCAATTCCTTCATCCAGCTAGATAGACAATTCCTCTGCTCCCCCTCTCAGCAGTGACTGAGTTGCTCAGCTCTGTCTGCTTCCTCTCCCAGCAGTGACTGAGTTGCTCAGCTCTGTCTGCTTCCTCTCCCAACAGTGACTGAGTTGCTCAGCTTTCCCTTCTCCCAGCAGTAATTCAGCAGCTCAGTTCCCTCTGTTCCAGACTCCCAGCAGTAACCGTGTTGCTCAGCTCCCCCTGCTTCCTCTCCCAGCGATGACTCGGAAGCTTAGCTTTCTCTGCTCCCCCTTCCCAGCTGTAATCGCGTTGCTCAGCGCCCCCCTGCTTCCTCTCCCAGCAATGACTCAGAAGCTTAGCTTTCCCTGATCCCCCTCCCAGCAGTAACTGTATTGCTCAGCTCCCCCTGCTTCTTCTCCCAGCTGTAATTGTGTTGCTTAGCTCCCCCTGCTTCCTCTCCCAGCAATGACTCGGAAGCTTAGCTTTCCCTGCTTCTTCTCCCAACAGTAATCGTATTGCTTAGCTTCCTCTACTTCCTCTCCCAGCAATGACTCGGAAGCTTAGCTTTTCCTGCTCCCTCCTCCCAGCTGTAATCGTGCTGCTCAGCTCCCTCTGCTTCCTCTCCCAGCAATGAATTGGAAGCTTAGTTTTCCTTGCTCCCCCTTCCGAGAAGTAATCGTGTTGCTCAGCTCCCTCTGCTTCCTCTCCCAGCAATAACTCAGAAGATTAGCTTTTTCTGATCCCCCTCCCAGCAGTGACTGGACAGTTCAGGTCCCCCCGCTCATCCCTCCAGGATAAAAATCTTTTTTTTAATTTTTTTTTAATATTAATACAAATTGATAAGACTATTTACATCAAGCTGTCCCCTTAAGATATATAAAATAATAGTAACGTCTATGCATTGCCAATATTAATAATGTGAAGGAGGTTCGGGGGTGGGGGTGGGGGGCAGGGTCTGTCTTATTATCATATTACCTACCTCCTGCAGAGCTCACATACATAACGGAATATTTGCAGCATCTGCTCTTATCTCCGACGTCTCTCTGTGTGCGCAACCGCCAAGGTTGTCTAAATATGGAAAATAAAGAGCCCGTCGGGCACTTCAAGGTAATTTTGCTGTATAAATAGAGATGAAAGGCCGGGTCATGTCCACAGAGGAGGGCACAGTGACCTGCATTTTCCTGGCGCTGGCCTTTCTTTTCTCAGCACTCTGCTCAATTGAACAATATCGCAGGTCATTCACCCCCAGCCAATAGTCAGAGTGCGCGGCTGAGCGCGGCGTGGACCTCATTTATACTTGCAGTTAGGTGGTGGGGGGGTGTTAAAAATAGGCTGAGCCATGTTATTACTGACCCCCAATCACCACCCTTAAGCTGCAAAGGTAACGAGACAGAGTTGTACTCATGGGGCATCGCAGTGGTGTGAATTACATCCGGTTGCGAGGGGGCGGTTGTGGCACAGCCTCACATACTTCCCTGAGTCACAATCGGCCCAGCTGAATGTGACATGCCAGGTTTTCATACTTCCTGGCCACACAAGTACAGTGCCTTGAAAAAGTATTCATACCCCTTGAAATTTTCCACATTTTCTCATGTTACAACCAAAACGTAAATGTATTTATGTGATAGACCAACACAACGTGACACAGAATTGTGAAGTGGAAGGAAAATGATAAATGGAATTCAAAATTCTTTTTTTTTTTACAAATAAATATGTGAAAAGTGTGGGGGGCATTTATATTCACCCCCCCCCCGAGTCAATACTTTGTAGAACCTCCTTTCACTGTAATTACAGCTGCGAGTCTTTTTGGGGATGTCTCTACCAGCTTTGCACATCTAGAGAGGGACATTGTTGCCCATTCTTTGCAAAATATCTCAAGCTCTGTCAGATTGGATGGAGAGCGTCTGAACAGCAATTTTAAAGTCTTGCCACAGATTCTCAATTGGATTTGGGTCTGGACTTTGACTGGGCCATTCTAACACATGAATATGCTTTGATCTAATCCATTCCTTTGTAGCTCTGGCTGTATGTTTAGGGTCATTGTCCTTCTGGAAGGTGAACCTCCACCCCAGTCTCAAGTCTTTTGCAGACTCTAACAAGGTTTTCTTCTAAGCCCTTGTACACACAGTCTGAGAATCTGTCGGAATGAGTCTTATCGGACAGTGTCGTCAGATAATCCGACTGTGTGTGGTATGCATCGGACTGATTCCGTCCGAATCTCCATCCGACCCAATTTTCCAACATGTTGGAAATATTTCCCGACCAACTGGGCCGGACGGAACTAATCCGATCATGTGTAGAGCATTTTCATCGGACCAAGTGCCACGCATGCTCAGATCAAACTCCTACATCAAAGCTATTGGCTACTAGCCTGAATGTAGTCCCATCGTAACGAAATTACGTCATCACCTTCTGAAAGATCGGATTTTTCGCCAACTTGGCCCGACCGTGTGTATGCAACAGTTTCGGACACAATCCGTCGGACTAAGTCCGACGGGCGAAATCCGACGGATTTGGTTGGCAAAATCTCAGACCGTGTGTACGTGGGCTAAGATTGCCCTGTATTTGGCTCCATCCATCTTCCCATCAACTCTGACCAGCTTTCCTGTCCCTGCTGAAGAAAAGCATCCAAACATGATGCTGCCGCCACCATGTTTCACGGTGGGGATGGTGTGTTGAGGGTGATGTGCAGTGTTAGTTTTCTGCCACACATAGTGTTTTGCTTTTAGGCCAAAAAGTAAAATTTTGGTCTCATCTGACCAGAGCACCTTCTTCCACATGTTTGCTGTTTCCCCCACATGGCTTCTCACAAACTGCAAATGGGACTTCATATGACTTTCTTTCAACAATGGCTTTCTTCTTGCCACTCTTCTATAAAGGCCAGATTTGTGGAGTGGAGGACTAATAGTTGTCCTGTGGACAGATTCTCCCACCTGAGCTGTGGATCTCTGCAGCTCCCCCAGAGTTACCATGGGCCTCTTGGCTGATTCTCTGATAAATGCTCTCCTTGCCCGGCCTGTCAGTTTAGGTGGACGGCCATGTCTTGGTAGGTTTGCAGTTGTGCCGTACTCTTTCCATTTTCAGATGATGGACTGAACAGAGCTCCGTGAGATGATTAAAGCTTGGGATGTGTTTTTATAATCTAACCCTGCTTTACACTTCTCCACAACTTTATCCCTGACCTGTCTGGTGTGTTCCTTGGCCTTCATGATGCTGTTTGTTCACTAAGGTTCTCTAACAACCCTCAGAGGGCTTCACAGAACAGCTGTATTTATACTGAGATTAAATTACACACAGGTGGAATCTATTTACCAATTAGGTGACTTCTGAAGGCAATTGGTCCCACTAGATTTTAGATAGGGGTATCAGAGTAAAGGGGGCTGAATAAAAAAAAAAAACATGTCACGGTTTTTTGAGATTACAAAAAAAAATTTGAAAACCATTTATCATTTTCCTTCCACTTCACATGAGCCACTTTGTGTTGGTCTATTACATAAAATCCCAATAAAATACATTTACGTTTTTGGTTGTAACATGACAAAATGTGGAAAATGTCAAGGGGTATGAATATTTCTACAAAGCTCTGTATGTAGCCCTGATAGTAGAAGGAGTGGACGGTGGCAGGAGAGGTAACACGCTCTCTAACATGACAAGGTCTTCTCTCCTCTCCTCCTCATTCTTCTGATATAATAAAGTTTGTTATAATTGACCCGGTTACAGCATGACTCAGAATAGCGGCTTCTTCCAGGCTGACTCATGATCCAGCAATAGCGTGTGATCCGAGCGCTCGCTGCTGAACTCCGCCATGGAGGAGATATAATAATCATTAATCTAATGTCAGATAAAGGAGGACTCCGGACACACAGCTAAATACAGGTTCATGGGGACTGCATCCAATGCCAGAGGATACCAAATTCTGTTCTGCCAGTCTTATGATCCAGGCACCCCTTCTAATATCTGTTCTGCCAGTCTTATGATCCAGGCACCCCTTCTAATATCTGTTCTGCCAGTCTTTTGATCCAGGCACCCCTTCTAATATCTGTTCTGCCAGTCTTATGATCCAGGCACCCCTTCTAATATATATTCTGCCAGTCTTATGATCCAGACACCCCTTCTAATATCTATTCTGCCAGTCTTATGATCCAGACACCCCTTCTATTATCTATTCTGCCAGTCTTATGATCCAGGCACCACTTCTAATATCTATTCTGCCAGTCTTATGATCCAGGCACCCCTTCTAATATCTGTTCTGCCAGTCTTATGATCCAGGCACCCCTTCTAATATCTGTTCTGCCAGTCTTTTGATCCAGGCACCCCTTCTAATATCTATTCTGCCAGTCTTATGATCCAGGCACCCCTTCTAATATCTGTTCTGCCAGTCTTATGATCCAGGCACCCCTTCTAATATCTATTCTGCCAGTCTTATGATCCAGGCACCTCTTCTAATATCTATTCTGCCAGTCTTATGATCCAGGCACCCCTTCTAATATCTGTTCTGCCAGTCTTATGATCCAGGCACCCCTTCTAATATCTGTTCTGCCAGTCTTATGATCCAGGCACCCCTTCTAATATCTATTCTGCCAGTCTTATGATCCAGGCACCTCTTCTAATATCTATTCTGCCAGTCTTATGATCCAGGCACCCCTTCTAATATCTGTTCTGCCAGTCTTATGATCCAGGCACCCCTTCTAATATCTATTCTGCCAGTCTTATGATCCAGGCACCTCTTCTAATATCTGTTCTGCCAGTCTTATGATCCAGACACCCCTTCTAATATCTGTTTTGCCAGTCTTATGATCCAGGCACCCCTTCTAATATCTATTCTGCCAGTCTTATGATCCAGACACCCCTTTCCAAATTCTGTTCTGCCAGTCCTATGCCAGGCACACCCCCCACCCCCCCCCCCCCCATGCTGTTTGCCAGTCGATCCGGCACTTACCCCGACGTGGCAGGCAGCGTAGTGCAGCGGCTCGGCTATGAGTCCTCTCCTCCATGGCGGCTTCCAGTTCCTCCCCTCCTCCTAGACCTCCAATATGATCGCCTGTCCATTAAGCCAATTAGGTGATCAGTGTCATAAGCCGCAACCTGATTGGCCGGGAGGAGGATCAGTGTTACAACAGCGAATATTGATTTGCTGTTGTAACACAACTGGGTGGGCTCGGAGCGCAACCCAAGCCCACTGTATATTGAAGCCTTTAGAGCCTCTCACTCTAATCGGTGCTTAAAAAAAACCCACCCCCCCCATTGGAATCCATGCGCTGGTGTCCTGAAAGGGGCCAGACGCATGGATAGGGGGAGGCGACAATGGAGGGGGGTGGCACCCTTAATGGATGGGCCGCCCCTGGATCCAGGCACCCCTTCTCTGTTTAGCCAGTCTTATGATTCAGGTACTCCTCCTCTGTTCAGCCAGTCTTATGATTCAGGTACTCCTCCTCTGTTCAGCCAGTCTTATGATTCAGGTACTCCTCCTCTGTTCAGCCAGTCTTATGATTCAAGGTACTCCTCCTCTGTTTAGCCAGTCTTATGATTCAGGTACTCCTTTTCTGTTCAGCCAGTCTTATGATTTGGATACCCCTTCTCTGTTCAGCCAGTCTTATGATTTGGATACCCCTTCTCTTTTCAGCCAGTCTTATGATTTAGGTACCCCTTCTCTGTTCAGCCAGTCTTATGATTCAGGTACCCCTTCTCTGTTCAACCAGTCTTATGATTCAGGTACCCCTTCTCTGTTCAGCCAGTCTTATGATTCTGGTACCCCTTCTCTGTTCAGCCAGTCTTATGATTCTGGTACCCCTTCTCTGTTCAGCCAGTCTTATGATTCAGGTACCCCTTCTCTGTTCAACCAGTCTTATGATTTGGATACCCCTTCTCTGTTCAGCCAGTCTTATGATTCCAGGTACTCCTTCTCTGTTCAGCCAGTCTTATGATTCCAGGTACTCCTTCTCT
The DNA here is from genome assembly GCF_037356315.1 of Lithobates pipiens. Classification (NCBI taxonomy): domain Eukaryota; kingdom Metazoa; phylum Chordata; class Amphibia; order Anura; family Ranidae; genus Lithobates; species Lithobates pipiens. The sequence goes on along the minus strand of NW_027507764.1, from coordinate 558,897,939 downwards.
GTTCAGCCAGTCTTATGATTCCGGTACACCTCCAGACAGACCCTGATCCTCCTCTGCAGACTACACTGCAATGTAAACCTTTGTGGTCTAGTGACAGTGAAGGACCGTCACCCTGCTGATAAAATCCTCACTCTGCTCTCTTCTACCACTGATCGATGGGCAGCACTGTGCAATGCAGTGATCGGCGCTCGGTGCTCTCCGAACCCCCCATCCCCCCGCCCCCATCCCCCGTCTCCCTCCGAGTCCTTCCATTCCAAGAGGCTGATATCAAGATTCCGATGCCTAAACACATAATAAAAATACATAAACTGAAACACTAAAAAGTGATATAACCTTTACCACGTTAATAGAATTTCAGAATGTAAAGCAGGTAAGCTAGTAAAACCTGTGCTGTGGGGCAGAGCTGTGTAAATCTCAGAACTGGATGGACAGAAATCCTAATTCTTTTGGCGGGTAAAACAGCTCTTGTTTATGTATTTGATCCACATTTTTAGCTGTTTTGCCTGGAGTTCGGCTTTAATGAATCCATAACTGGGATAAATGGCAGTTTGTTTGGAGCTCAGCTTTTAATAATTCACAGGAACAAGATAGCAGTGACAGTCTGTGCCTAGGGAATCGCTTCCCCTCTTCGTCAATATGGATTTCTTTGTATCAGGCTGGACTGATTGAAAACCATAGCTGAGGCCTGCTGTGCTCTACCAATATAAAATCATATGTTCATTTCCACATTCCATTCCACATTACACACCTCCCAACATTCTAAGAAGGGACTGAGGGACACCTATCAGCAAAAGTATGCAGGCATAGGACACACCCCTTGCCACGCCCCCTTAAAGGAGAATTGTACAAAAAACAAGATTGGTTAAAACCACAAGTGCTTTTTTTTACCACTGCTATTCCTTTATATTGGCTTTTGGAATTTACAAATGCGGCGATTTAGAAATCAGATGAAAGGTTTAGTGTTGGAAAACACTTTTTGATAGATAAAAAGTGCATTTTAGCATTTTATATACAGGGGCGGACTGACCATTCGGGCACTCAGGCACTGCCCAAGGGCCCCATGCCACTAAGGGGCCCCATCAGGGTTGCCAGCCTCAATAAAACCAGGGACAGTATGTAAAAATCTGTGTTTTTTTTAAAAATCCCAAGATTATAGCTGCCCCTCCTCTCCTTTACCTTTTCAGTGTGTGTATTCTGTGTGTGTATATTGTGTGTCTGTGTGTATATACTGTGTGGCCCCATAATCTATTGCCTGGGGGCCCCATAATCTTCTCCTATTTCCAGGGGGCCCCACAATCTCCTATTGTCTGGGGCCCCTATAATCTTCTCCTATTGCTGGGGGGCCCCATGAGTTGTCAGTCCGCCCCTGGCTATATAGATCAGAACAAGATGAGGGACAAAGGAGGAATGAGGGACATTGCTCCAAATCAGGGACAGTCCCTCCAAATCAGGGACAGTTGTTAGCTATAACATTGTACTTCAGTTATTTCTAGACTTCTCCTATTGATCTGAAAGATCCTAAAGTTTGTAAGCTTACATTGTGAAGATCCCACACATTGGCTTCCCTGAGTTCTGTGACCCGCAGTCACTACGTTCCTGTGAGTAGGCACTGCTATGTCACACAGAGCCCACCTTCTGATCTACAGAGGAGATGAGAGGAGGAGGAGGTTTTAGGAGGCGGAGTTAGTACAGGAATTGCTGCTTGCAGGCAGCAAGGTACTATGGGACATGTAGTCCTCAGAAATGGAGGAAGAGCTGCAAAGCATGCAGGGAACACAGGAAGTTGTGGAAAGAGACGGCCAGCAGACAAGGCAGCACACGAAGGTCGACCTTTCAATTAACCACTTCAATGCCGGGCACTTTTCACCCCCCTTTCTGCCCAGGCCAATTTTCAGCGCTGTCAAACTTTGAATGACAATAGTGCGGTCAGGCTACACTGTAGCCAAATACAATTTTATATCTTTTTTTCCCCCACACAAATAGAGCTTTCTTTTGGTGGTATTTAATCAACACTGGGTTTTTTCTTTTTTTCCTAAACAAATAAAAAAAGATCGAAAATGTAAAAAAAAAAAAAAAAAAAAGTCTCTTTATTTCTGTTATAAAATTTTGAAAAAAAGTTTTTTTTCTTCCTTTACCAATGGGCACTGATGAGGTGGCACTGATGAGACACTAATTTGCAGCACTGATGGGCACAGTTAAGCAGCACTGATAGGCATACCTCCCAACTTTCACCTTTACCTTGCTGTCTGTGTCAATGGATGCAGCAGCGGGACTGGGGAGTGAGTCTAAAGGAGTGCCCCCCCCCGAAAGTTGATTTCCCTGGGGGCACCCAATGAAGACAGGAGGGGCCTGGAGTGCCTGCGGGGGACCCCAGAAGAGGATCGGGGGGCTGCTCTGGTGATGCAGGTGATGCCTGATCTCTGGCTTGTACCTTTAGTGTAGACTTCTGGGAAAATCAGAGCCCCAATCACACAAGCAGGAAATTAAATATCTGGGGGGGGCGTTCTATATACCATCTGTGTATTGAACGCCTCCAGGTTCCCGTATTACATTTCACAGAAAATGACAGCTCTGCAGATTAAAATCATTCAAATATTATATGACTCGTGTCGCAATTGTATACGCTGTATCATTATTATTATTTTTTTGCTTTTTTTTTTCCATGAAAGGGGAGTTACCCTTTGACTATTGTCTGTATTGTTATTACAATGCTGTTATAACATTAAAGTGAATGCAATTCCGCTGAGCTCCATGCAGATATGAAATCATTAACCACTTCAACCCCGGCCTATAGACATATGACGCCCACAGATGGGATATGACGTCCTCTGATTCCCGGCCGTCTAGGGGGCGCGCGTGCGCTCCCGCGGCATCGCTCGGGACCCGGTGCGTGTGCCCGGTGCATGTGCCTGGCAGCCGCGATGTACGCCAGGGAACACAGCAGGACCGTGGATCTTTATATGTAAATACACAGATCCATGTCCTGTCAGTGGAGAGGAGACCGATGGTGCGTTCCCAGTACAGAGGAACACTGATCGGTCTCCTCCCCTTGTGAGTCCCCTCCCCCCACAGTTAGAATCACTCCCATAGGGAACATATTAACCCCTGCAGCGCCCCCTGGTGTTAACCCCTTCCCTGCCAGTCACATTTACACAGTAATCAGTGCAATTTTATAGCACACCGATCGCTGTGTAAATGTGAATGGTCCCAAAAATGTGTCAAAAGTGTCCGATGTGTCCGCCATAATGTCGCAGTCACGAAAAAAAATCGCAGATCGCCGCCATTACTAGTAAAAAATAAAAAATAAAATGCCATAAATCTATCCCCTATTTTGTAGACGCTATAACTTTTGCATAAACCAATCAATAATCACTAATTGCGATTTTTTTTTACCAAAAATATGAAGAAGAATACATATCAGCCTAAACTGAGGAAAAAACATTTTTTTTTTTATAAATTGGATATTTATTATAGCAAAAAGTAAAAAATATTGTGTTTTTTTTTCAAAATTGTCGCTCTTTTTTTGTTTATATCGCAAAAAATAAAAACCGCAGAGGTGATCAAATACCACCAAAATAAAGTTCTATTTGTGGGAAAAAAAGGAAGTCAATTTTGTTTGGGTGCAACGTCGCACGACCGCGCAATTGTCAATTAAAGCGACACAGTGCCGAATCACAAAAAGTGCTCTGGTAAGGAAGGGGGTAAAATCCTCCGGGGCTGAAGTGGTTAAAGTGCTGATGAATCCAAAAGCAAACATTTTATGGTCATCTCTCTGTCACTCTGCTCTCTCCTTTTATCGGCGTGCTTCTTGCCAAGCAGAACGCCTAAATGGCCCTCTTCTCCCTCCCGCAGTCTGAGCTCCGGTGTACCGCTGACTGCAGATGGCTGATACCAGGTCAAATTCTGATACTTGCACTACTTGCATTAAAAAGAAAAATAATATCTACATTTCATGAAAGCGCCATTAAACTTTTATTATATCGCAGCTCAGTTCTTACATGTGATGCCTGCATTCGTTTTTTGTTTTTTTTCTTTAGGCTTTTTTCGAATTTCATCTGGTGATCTGGCCAGTAAATCTGTTGTTTTTCAAAAGCACAAGCTCTCCAGCAGAATGTATTAGTTCTATGCCTCCCAACATTTTGAGATGGGAATCAGGGACGCCTACTAAAAAACGTATTTAGGCATAGGACATGCCCCCTTCCATACCTCCTTAAAGGAGAATTAACCCAAAAAAAGGTTAATTAAATCCACAAGGGCTTTATTTATTTATTTATTTATTTATTTAATGTTTTACCACTACTTTTCCTTTATATTGGCTTTTAAAATTGACAAATGCAGCAATTTAGAAATTGTATAAAAGGTTTAGTGCTGGGAAAAACTTATTGATAGATAAAAAGTGCATTTTATATACATCTATATAGATCAGAGCAAAATGAGTAGGAATGAGGGACAGAGGGACATTGCTCCAAATCAGGGACAGTCCCTCCAAATCAGGGACATTTGGGAGCTATGTAGTTCATATGGATGAGACAAACCATTTACCACTGGCATAGGTGCTTACAATGATCATACGTTTTGTTTTTTATTTTGTTTTTTATTCATGCAAAACCTTTATCCCTAGAAGGAACAAACACTGCTGTAACTGATTATAAAGTGTGAGCTGGAGTTTGGCTTCAGTTTGTTAGTGTGTTTAAATCTGTTACTACATATAACACTTCCCTTCCCCCCAGACTGACAATGCTGAGATCCAAAAGTACCCCCTGTGCTCCTTCATCCAGAGTGGGAGGTGCTCTAATACGGGGGGGGGGTGTCTCTGGTCAGATCACAGGTGAAAACAGAAGCCGTAAAATCCTAAAAAGAAAAAAAAAGAAAACGAATGCAGGCACCACATCAACAGCTGCAATATATTACATTTTTGTTTTTTTGGCTTAATACCCCTTTTATCTCTATGTGCGGTGTGAGTGGGGGTGGTCTTTACCAGCCACACGCTGCACATACGCGGTAATGGGGGGGCCGAGGTTTCTGTGCGGACAGCGCGCTCGCTGCACACTTCCAGCACAGTGACCGATCCGTACCAGACAGGCCCCAATCTCTAGTAATGATCGGGGGGGTCGGCGGGATGGGCTTCCAATGGGGCGGATTTGATTTAACCACCTCCTGACCGTGAATGACAGCTACAGCGTGGATCTACTCAGCCAGGAGGGCGTCCATGGACGTCCTCCCGTGCCCGAGCGGTCTGTGTGCCCCCTGCAGGGAGCGCTCTGTGATCAACAAGTCTATGAGATTTGGCTGATCACCGATCAATCCCGACCCCTTACCACGTGATCAGCTGTCAGCCAATGACAACTGATCATGTGATGTAAACAGAGCCGGTAATCGGATATTTTTTCTCCTCATGCTGGTAATGTGAGAAGAAAAAAAAAAACTGATCACCGGCGGCTGTGAGAGGGGCATCAGTCCTGATCGTGGAGAGCCTCTGCGGAGGCTTCTGTGCCACCTGTGCCACCTACCAGTGCACAACAGTCCCGCCTACCAGTGCCACCTACCAGTGTCCATCTGCGCCACCTACCAGTGCCCATAGTACCACCCATTAGGACCCACAGTGCCACCTATAAATGTCACCAATCAGTGCCTCATCACCAGTGCTGCCTATCAATACCACCTACCAGTGCCTATCAGTGCCACCTACCAGTGTCCATCAGCGCCACCTACCAGTGCCCATAGTACCACCCATTAGTGCTCAAAGTGTCACCTATCAGTGCCTACAGTGCCACCTATAAATGTCACCAATCAGTGCCTCATCATCAGTGCTGCCTATCAATACCCCCTACCAGTGCCCATCAGTGCCACCTACCAGTACCCATCAGTGCCACCTACCAGTGCCCATCAGTGCCACCTATAAATGTCACCAATCAGGGCCTCATCACCACTGCTGCCTATCAATACCACCTACCAGTGCCCATCAGTGCCACCTACCAGTACCCATCAGTGCCACCTACCAGTGCCCATCAGTGTCACCTATAAATGTCACCAATCAGTGCCTCATCACCAGTGCTGCCAATCAATATCACCTACCAGTGCCCATCAGTGCCACCTACCAGTGTCCATCAGCGCCACCTACCAGTGCCCATAGTACCACCCATCATTGCCCACAGTGTCACCTATCAGTGCTCACAGTGCCACCTTTAAATGTCACCAATCAGTGCCTCATCACCACTGCTGCCTATCAATACCACCTACCAGTGCCCATCAGTGCCACCTGCCAGTACCCATCAGTGTCACCTACCAGTGCCCATCAGTGTCACCTATAAATGTCACCAATCAGTGCCTCATCACCAGTGCTGCCAATCAATATCACCTACCAGTGCCCATCAGTGCCACCTACCAGTGTCCATAGTACCACGCATCATTGCCCACAGTGTCACCTATCAGTTCTCATAGTGCCACCTATAAATGTCACCAATCAGTGCCTCATCACCACTGCTGCTTATCAATACCACCTACCAGTGCCCATCAGTGCCACCTACCAGTACCCATCAGTGCCACCTACCAGTGCCCATCAGTGCCACCTATAAATGTCACCAATCAATGCCTCATCACCACTGCTGCCTATCAGTACCACCTACCAGTGCCCATCAGTGCCACCTACCAGTGTCCATCAGCGCCACCTACCAGTGCCCATAGTACCACCCATCATTGCCCACAGTGTCACCTATCAGTGCTCACAGTGCCACTTGTAAATGTCACCAATCAGTGCCTCATCACCACTGCTGCCTATCGGTACCACCTACCAGTGCCCATCAGTGTCACCTTATCTGTGCCTATCAGTGCAGCCCATCAGTGCCCATCCGTGCAGCCTCATCAGCGAATATCAATGAAGGAGAAAAATTACCTGTTTGCAAAATTTTATAACAAACCATGAAAAGTGATGTTTTGGGTTTTTTTTTCCAAAAATGTCTTTCTTTTTTTTGTTTGTTTAGCAAAAAAAAAAAAAACCCAGATTTATAATCAGTTACAGCAAACAGTGAAGGTTTTACATAACTAAATAAAAGCTGATCATTGTCAGCATCCCTGTCAGTGTTGGGTGGTTTGTCTCATCCCTGTAACTGGTGCATCTGGAAGAGAGCTTGTGCTTTTGAAAAACAACAGACTTGTTGGATCACCAGGTGAAATTAGAAGAAAGAAAGCCAAAAAAAAGAAAACCAATGCAGCCATCATATCTAAGAATTGGTAAGCTGTAATATAATAAATGTCTGCTTTTAGGTTTAATACTGCTCTCTGAAATATAGATTTTTTTTTTTTTAAATGCAAGCCATGTGAGTATCAGGATTTGATTTGCTATTAGCCTCTTGCATGTCATTGCATGTCATGCTTGCCATTTATAGGTGTTCTGCAATGTCAAGGAGCACGCCGATAGAAGGAGAGAGCAGATTGACAGAGAGATGAGCTCACCAGTTTGCTGATTCTCCTTTCACTGTCCATGTAGGTGGAGAGGGGCCTGTTAGTGGAAGCAAAACTGCAGGAGAAAGCATGAGTGCCCCTTCCTTAACCATGCAGGGCTATGCTCACTGTGTGGCAGAGCTGTGCATATCCCAGGAGTGGATGGACATAAACACTAATCCTTTTGGCAGGCAAAACCACTCCCTTATTATTATTATCTGTGTATCTGGAGTTGGGTTTTAGTTTTTTGAACACTTCTCTTGTGTGAAGACCCCATATATGGTGTCTATATTGTGGGAATGAGGACGCGATTGATTCATGGATCCAGGTTCAGACCACATTGTGCGCTGTTGTTGACGTTCTCCAACAACAAAGCTCTGCCAAAATTATTCCTTTCTTTTCTTTTTGTTCTGGGCACGAGACGTATAAATATAGTCCGATCACCAGATAAGGCTTTTCGGGAAGAATGATGGAGCATTCGCTCGGACTTCGCACTGCGTAACGGCAACATCTGCTTCTCGTCTCCTGCATCATATAAAAATGCGAGTAATCTGAGAAATAACGAGAGCCAAGCAGGCCGAGTCCAGGAAGCCGGTGTTGAGAAATCCATCAGCCAGGAGGAACTTTCTAATCATGTAAATGTTGGAGGTTCGCAGCGCGCCGGAGAGTCCAGCGCTGGAGTGAGGAAGCCGCCAGAGTAATATCTCCTTCCACTGAAGACTGACAGCTGGGACACCCTACCACTGAAGACCACAGCCTGACAGCCGGGACCCCATACCACTGAAGACCACAGCCAGAGAGCCGGGACCCCCTACCACTGAAGACCACAGCCTGACAGCCAGGAATCCCTACCACTGAAGATCACAGCCTGACAGCCGGGACCCTCTACCACTGAAGACCACAGCCTGAAAGCCAGGACCCCCTACCACTGAAGACCACAGTCTGACAGCTGGGACCCCCTACCACTGAAGACCACAGCCTGACAGCCGGGACGCCCTACCACTGAAGACCACAGCCTGACAGCCAGGAATCCCTACCACTGAAGATCACAGCCTGACAGCCGGGACCCTCTACCACTGAAGACCACAGCCTGAAAGCCAGGACCCCCTACCACTGAAGACCACAGCCTGAAAGCCAGGACCCCCTACCACTGAAGACCACAGTCTGACAGCTGGGACCCCCTACCACTGAAGACCACAGCCTGACAGCTGGGACCCCCTACCACTGAAGACCACAGCCTGAAAGCCGGGACACCCTACTACTGAATACCACAGCCTGAATCCCGGGACACCCTACCTCTATAGACCACAGCCTGAGAGCCGGGACCCCCTACCACTGAAGACCACAGCCTGACAGCCGGGACCCTGTACCACTGAACAGGGCCGCTGATAGGGGGGGACCACCAGCCCTCCTGTACTGGGCCCTGCCCTGTAGGGGGGCCCAGAGGCAGAGGGGGGACTCCCACATTATAGGGACTATACTAATCCTGAGCTAGGGTCCCATGTAGTGTGCGTGGGAGGAAGCAGAAAGCAAATTATTTAAACACTTTTGGGAGTAATCTGCAGCCGTATGTCCAGACTATTACATACAGTACATTACACAAGTCCCAGTCTCTTCTATATCAATACGCAGGCCGGGACTTGTGTAATGTAATTGTCTGGACACACGGCTGCAGATTACTCCCGAAAGTGTTTAAATACTTTGCTTTCTGCTTCCGGCTGTCCAACTTCGTGCCCATGTGGAAGGAGCAGAGGTTTTAGAGGAGCTCAGCTTCTGGCTGGTCCCCACGCTCCCAGATCCAGAGGATCCAAGCTCCCCACCCCAGGAGAAGCAATGCATGAGGACCCCAGATAAAAAAAGCCAGCAGGACCAGATACTTGTGAAGTCGGGGGATGTTAGGTGGAGGTAAAGACTGGGCCCGGGCTCTGAGCATAAAGTTGGACATACTGCATACTGCTCTCCCACATATCTAAAATATTGTGGGTATTCACCGTGCCCAGAGTGAAAGTCTTTTCCCTGCTGTACTTTCTATTGCGTTAATATACATGTATATGTATATTAAACCCTGCATTTCTCCATTGTACACAGTCCACGGGTTAGAGGGAGGGGTGCTCAGGTTCAGGCTTATGTGGGGGGCCCCGCCAGGTAGACTGTACGGGGCCCCATGATTTTTAACAGCGGCCCTGCCACTGAACATCACAGCCTGAAAGCCAGGACCCCCTACCACTGAAGACCACAGCCTGACAGCTGGGACCCCTACCACTGAAGACCACAGCCTGACAGCCGGGACCCCCTACCACTGAAGACCACAGCCAGAGAGCCGGGACCCCCTACCACTGAAGACCACAGCCTGACAGCCAGGAACCCCTACCACTAAAGACCACAGTCTGACAGCTGGGACCCCCTACCACCGAAGACCACAGCCTGACAGCCGGGACGCCCTACCACTGAAGACCACAGCCTGAGAGCCGGGACCCCCTACCACTGAAGAGCACAGCCTGAGAGCCGGGACCCCCTACCACTGAAGACCACAGCCTGACAGCCGGGACCCTGTACCACTGAACATCACAGCCTGAAAGCCAGGACCCCCTACCACTGAAGACCACAGCCTGACAGCTGGGACCCCTACCACTGAAGACCACAGCCTGAAAGCCAGGACCCCCTACCACTGAAGACCACAGCCTGACAGCTGTGACCCCCCTATCAGTGACAACCACAGCCTGAGAGCCGGAACACCCTACCACTGAAGACTACAGCCTGACAGCCAGGACACCCTACCACTGAAGACCACATCCTGACAGCCGGGGACCCCCTACCACTGAAGACCACAGCCTGAAAGCCGGGACACCCTACTACTGAATACCACAGCCTGAATCCCGGGACACCCTACCTCTATAGACCACAGCCTGAGATCCAGGACAACCTACCACTGAAGATCACAGCCTGAGACCCGGGACACCCTACCATTGAAGACCATAGCCTGCCAGCCAGGACCCTCTACCACTGAAGACCACAGCCTGACAGCCAGGACCCCCTACCACTGAAGACCACAGCCCGAGAGCCAGGACCCCTTACCATTGAAGACCACAGCCTGACAGCCGGGACCCCCTACCACTGAAGACCACAGCCTGAGAGCCGGGGACCCCCTACCACTGACACAACTATGGTTTTGTAAAATAGGGTAAATTAAACAGATTCCTCCCGCCGGCCCTTTAAGAGATCATGTGATCACTGTGATTCGCCAGGCTTCTGGTAAGACATGTGCAGTGCCAAAAAATGTGTTTGTTTTTGTTTCATTCATTTATTTTTTTTCAACTCATTCGTTATGATCGCAATTTGTAAATTCGTAGACCCGTACATTTGTAAATTTGAAAATTCGTAATTTCGTAAATTTAAAATCCGAAATTACTAAATAACAATGAACTATTAAAATTATAGGTATTGGAATTTCCTTTCAAATTTGGCTATTGTTGAACGTAACGAATACATCTGAAATTACGAATTATCCAAAATAACAAATGCCGCATCTAAACAAATGGAATGGAACTAATTAATAATTAATAATAACCATTATTATTATTGTTAATTATTATTAATGCATTACTATCCGTTCGTTTAGATACGGCATTCGTTATTTCGGATAATTCATAACTTTGGATAAACTCGTATTAGTTGCATTCACGAATAGCCAAATTTGAAAGGAAATTCCAATACCTATAATTTAATAGTTAATATTTCAGATTTTCGATTTTCATGTTTTTGGATTTTAGAATTTTGAATTTCAAATTTCCAAATCTTCGAATTTACGAATTTTCGAATTTACAAATTTTTCGAGTATTCAAATTTACGAATTTTGGGAAAAAATAGTAAAACAGGTTTTCATCCATTCGGATGTTTTCGAATTAACGAATTTGAGTGACAGCACACTATAAGCCCAGCCAGCGACCATATCGACTTGACCTCGGTAAGATTTACCCCCCGACCAGGCCATTTTTTTGCGATACGTCGCTGTGTTATTTTAACTGACAATTGCGCGATCGTGCAATGCTGTACCCAACTAAAAAAAATGTATGTCTTTTTTTTTTCCCCCACAAATAAAACTTTCTTTTGGTGGTATTTGATCACCTCTGCAGTTTTTATTTTTCGTGCTATAAACAAAAAAAGAGCGACAATTTAAAAAAAAAAAAACTATATTTTTTTACTTTCTGCTTTAAACAATCACAATATTCAACTTTAGTCAATGCTGCACAGTTTGGTTTTATCTGCAAAGACTGGAGACATGCTATAGAAGATGGCCAAAGACTGGAGACATGCTATAGAAGATGGCCAAAGACTGGAGACATGCTACAGAAGATGGCTGAAGACTGGAGACATGCTACAGAAGATGGCCAAAGACTGGAGACATGCTACAGAAGATGGCCAAAGACTGGAGACATGCTACAGAAGATGGCCAAAGACAGGAGACACGTTACAGAAGATGGCTAAAGACTGGAGACATGCTACAGAAGATGGCGAAAGACTGGAGACATGCTACAGAAGATGGCCAAAGATTGGAGCCATGCTACAGAAGATGGCCAAAGACTGGAGACACGCTACAGAAGATGGCCAGAGATTGGAGCCATGCTAAAGAAGATGGCCAAAGACTGGAGACATGCTACAGAAGATGGCCAAAGACTGGAGACATGCTACAGAAGATGGCCAAAGACGGGAGACACGCTACAGAAGATTGCCAAAGATTGGAGCCATGCTACAGAAGATGGCCAAAGACTGGAGACATGCTACAAAAGATGGCCAAAGACTGGAGACATGCTACAGAAGATGGCCAAAGACTGGAGACATGTTACAGAAGATGGCCAAAGATTGGAGCCATGCTACAGAAGATGGCCAAAGACTGGAGACATGCTACAGAAGATGGCCAAAGACTGGAGACATGCTACAGAAGATGGCCAAAGACTGGAGACATGCTACAGAAAATGGCCAAAGACTGGAGACATGCTACAGAAGATGGCCAAAGACTGGAGACATGCTATAGAAGATGGCCAAAGACTGGAGACATGCTACAGAAGATGGCCAAAGACTGGATACATGTTACAGAAGATGACCAAAGACTGGAGGCATGCTACAGAAGATGGTCATATACTTTGGACATTTTTCAAGAAATGGTCAGAGACTGCAGACATTCTGCAAGAGATAGTCAAAGACTGAAGACATGCTACAGAAGATGGCCAAAGACTGGAGACATGCTACAGAAGATGGTCAAAGACTGGAGACATGCTACAGAAGATGGCCAAAGACTTGAGACATGTTACAGAAGATGACCAAAGACTGGAGGCATGCTACAGAAGATGGTCATATACTTTGGACATGTTTCAAGAAATGGTCAGAGACTGCAGACATTCTGCAAGAGATAGTCAAAGACTTGAAGACATGCTACAGAAGATGGCCAAAGACTGGAGACACGTTACAGAAGATGGCCAAAGACTGGAGACATGCTACAGAAGATGGTCAAAGACTGGAGACACACTACAGAAGATGGCCAAAGACTGGAGACATGCTACAGAAGATGGCCAAAGATTGGAGCCATGCTACAGAAGATGGCCAAAGACTGGAGACATGCTACAGAAAATGGCCAAAGACTGGAGACATGCTACAGAAGATGGCCAAAGACTGGAGACATGCTACAGAAGATGGCCAAAGACTGGAGACATGCTACAGAAGATGGCCAAAGACTGGAGACCCGCTACAGAAGATTGCCAAAGATTGGAGCCATGCTACAGAAGATGGCCAAAGACTGGAGACATGCTGCAGAAGATGGCCAAAGACTGGAGACATGCTACAGAAGATGGCCAAAGACTGGAGACATGCTACAGAAGATGGCCAAAGACTGGAGACATGCTACAGAAGATGGCCAAAGACTGGAGACATGCTACAGAAAATGGCCAAAGACTGGAGACACGCTACAGAAGATGGCCAAAGACTGGAGACACGCTACAGAAGATTGCCAAAGATTGGAGCCATGCTACAGAAGATGGCCAAAGACTGGAGACATGCTACAGAAGATGGCCAAAGACTGGAGACATGCTACAGAAGATAGCCAAAGACTGGAGACATGCTACAGAAGATGGCCAAAGACTGGAGACATGCTATAGAAGATGGCCAAAGACTGGAGACATGTTACAGAAGATGACCAAAGACTGGAGGCATGCTACAGAAGATGGTCATATACTTTGGACATGTTTCAAGAAATGGTCAGAGACTGCAGACATTCTGCAAGAGATAGTCAAAGACTGAAGGCATGCTACAGAAGATGGTCAAAGACTGCGAGTATGATAAAGGAGACATCAGAGACTGCAGATGTGCCACAAGAGATGGTCAGACATGAGGCACGCTACAGGAGATAGTCAAAACGTGCAAAGCCCACCCAGTTGTGTGACAATAGTGAATGAATATTCGCTATTGTAACACTGATTCTCCTCCCGGTCATTCAGGAAGCGGGTCGTGAGAACAGTCACCCCCGATTGGCTGAAAGGAGATCTGATCGGATTGGCTACCAGGAGGAGGAGGGAGGAGACACAGGGGAAGCGAGGAAGCAGCTGGAGAGAACAGCCTGGAGAAAAGCCGATGCCGCCCGGAGCACTGTCCCCGAGATGAGGTAAGTGTGGTTGGTGTTTGCCATCCATGATCCGACCGACTGGGGGTGGCAGCGGGTGGATCGTTTGCCGCCCCCCTCAATAAAAAACACCAGCCGCCGCTGGCTCCACCATCGGCACGTGGTCTGTGCTATGCAACAATTTTATTTCTGGGTGGAGTCCTCCTTTAAGATAAACTCTCTGACCTTTTTTTTATGCAGCATAAGCTGCAAAGCGTTTATGTCATTTGCATCTGCACTGGGTTGACCTTGTAAAATGAAAACCCGCGCTCCGTGCCCAGTCACAATGTAATTATTATGGCGGCTTCTCCGGTGCTGAATCTGGCTGTCTGTGAAGCTGCAGCCCGAAGTGACTCGGAGAAGCGAGGAAATGAGAATCTCTTCCCACAGCCGACTCTATAATTATATGTCAGGGTGATGTACTGCCGCTGATTGTCATACAATAGGCAGCGGGCACAGCTCAGTGTAATGTCACAACATGTTATATGTAATTATAGGATGGGAGAACACGGATTGTGACTAATGTTTAGAAGCGATGGGCGGAAAGTAGTGTGTGAGCCTTCTTTTATTGGAGAAAAGCGATGTCTCTCACGGTAACCAATCAGATAATGGAAAATGACAAAAGTAAGAATACGATTGGTCTATTTGTATCATTAGTGTTACAAATATTATTTAAAAAGCAACCATGTGGGTATTTATAAACCCAAGCATAAAGGCATCATATGCTGCAGATTACCAGGCCTCAGATGTAACGACTGCATTCGTTTCCTTTTTTGCAGGTGTCCAGCAGAGTTCTCCCCTACATTTAGGAGTGTCCAGCAGAGTTCCTTTCCCCCACACACATCCAGGAGTGTCCAGCAGAGTCGCCCCCCCCCCCCCCAATCCACCAATCAATGTATGCCCAGTAGAGTCCCCCCCTTACATCCAGGGATTCCCATCAGAGTCCCTCTCTACATCTAGGCGTGTCCAGCAGAGTTCCCCTTTACATCCAGGAGTTCTCATCAGAGTTCCACTTTAAATCTAGGAGTGTCCAGCAGAGTTCTCCCCCCAATCTATGCGTCTCCAGCAGAGTCCCCCCTTACATCCAGGACATCTTAAGAATCCCCCTATACATTTAGGGGTGTCCAGCAGAATTCTCCCCCTTACGTCCAGGAGTGCCCCCCCATCCATGTGTGCCCAGCAGAGTCTCCCCTCCCCTTACATCCAGGAGTTCCCATCATAGTTCCCCTTTACATCTAGGAGTGTCCATCAAAGTCCCTCTCTACATCTAGGAGTGTCAGCAGATTTCCCTCCCCACATCTGTGTGTGTGTTCCCAGCAGAGTCCCCCTTACATTCAGGACTTCTTCTGAAGAATGCCCCTTTACATTTAGGAGTGTCCAGCAGAATTCTCTCCCTTACATCCAGGAGTGCCCAGCAGAATACCCCCCCCCCCCCCAATCTGTGTGTACCCATCAGCGTCCTCCCTTACATCCAGGAGTTCATATGAGAGTCTGCCACCCCACCCCCTCCCCCACACACACACATCTAGGAGTGTCCAGTAGAGTCCCCCACACCCATGTGTGCCCAGCAGAGTCCCCCCTTACATTAAGGAGTTCCCTCCAAGTAGGGCAGTGGCTGGGAGGATGGACAGAGGAAGTCCAGTCCTCCCATGAATGCTGGAAGTGGGACAAGCTTCTAGGTTCCAGGAACCAACCATGTCAGGGGGGGGGGGGACACTGTATTGGGGACTAGAGGAAGGTCAAGTCTGGCTTGTAATGGATAGCCAGCTGGGGTACTTTCAAGACCACTTGCTGCAGGCCAGATCAAATCTTGTAGCGGAACAACAATGGCTCTCAAGCCAAAGTTTGGAGACCCCTGGTTTAATACATGGAACAATGCAACACATGTGTAGACATGCCCCTGTAGGGGTTGCTGAATGTAGTGGTTCACCTTTCACCCTGCCCAGCTCAGCATCCATCTATCAGTCACTCGGAGACATAGAACAGTCCATAAGCTTTGTTTTTTTTTATTTTATCGAGGGTATTTAACTTGGATGGGTATAGGGAAATTATGGGATGTCCTGGAATATTCAGTACAACTTGCTTGGGACATCTATATACACTTTAGTATATATACTCCAGTCTTCTCTCCAGCACAAACGCTTGCTTGACTATTTCTCCTCCAGCACTCACCTTGCTGCAGACTGTTACTCCTCCAGACTAGCTAGCATGGAATGGTTAGGCCTGGCACTAATTTAGCCAGGCCTTAGTGAACTGCCTTTTGCGGGCAGGGACCTCGGGCCCCTGCGGTGTAGAAATAGTTCAGGTGCTAAGTGTCCTCTAACTCAGCTACCAATCCCAGATATCTCTCTTCAGGCCCTGCCAGCCTGCCTACAATGACCTCTTTCCACTGCCCTTCCCACAGTCCATTCTTTTTTGGTTCTGCATCCAACACAAACTGCAATCTCCCAGTTCTCTCAGGTGTGCCCCCCCCAGTCCTCCCAACTGTGCTCACTCACCAGCACTTCACTTGCTGCAACCTGTTGTCCTCCCTGGAGACTCTTAGCAGTGTTCTCTGATTGCTCTCTCATGTGCCTCTCTTCCAGGATCTTGTCACTCTCTCACTCCAGCTCTTCCACCTGACAACTCCTCCCCAGCTGGGCTGACCTTGAGTATTTCAAGGAGGCCCACCCCCTGCCAATCCAGGTTGGGGATTGGTCAGGGCTCCCAAAAACACCCCAGGCAGCTCAATCTCTCTTCTCCTCCTCTCTTTCCAGATCTTTCTAGTAAGCTCTAGAAAGAAGGAGGTCTCAGGGATGCTGCCAGTGAGTCACCAGCTACTACCCTGAGCCACTCCCAGCCCAGAAGGAAAACAAACAGGCCTAGCCACCAGCTAGGCCTGCCTAAATTTTCCTACTCTCCAGAAAAATCCTCACACACTCTAGCACCTACCTAACTAGAGGGTGCTACACACGCTCGATATTAAAAAAATAAAGATCAAAACATTTTTTTAATTATTATTATCCACATGATATATCAAATGCTAGGTCCACAAGATATATCGGATGCTAGGTCCACAAGATACTGTATATCAGATGCTAGGTCCACAAGATACAGTATATCCGATGCTAGGTCCACAAGATTTATCAGATGCTAGGTCCACATGATGTATCCAATGCTAGGTCCACATGATGTAGCCGATGCTAGGTCTACATGATGTATCCAATGCTAGGACCACATGATGTAGCCGATGCTAGGTCCACATAGAGTTGCCACCTCATCCCTTTAAACCCGAACACCTTTGAATTACACAGGTTCTGAGGCTAATTAAATGCAGATAAGGCACAGATAAGCGAGTTTAATTACCACCTTAATCAGCCACAGAACCTGTGTAATTTATATGTGTTTGGGTTTAAAGGGGTGAGGTGGCAACCATAGGTCCACATGATGTAGCCGATGCTAGGTGCACATGATGTAGCCGATGCTAGGTGCACATGATGTATGCAATTCTAGGTCCATAAGATTTATCCGATGCTAGGTCCACAAGATATATCGGATACTAGGTCCACAAGGTATATCGGATGATAGGTCCACAAGGTATATCGGATGCTAGGTCCACAAGATTTATCCGATGATAGGTCCACAAGGTATATCGGATACTAGGTCCACAAGATATATCAGATGCTAGGTCCACAAGATATATTGGATGCTAAGTCCACAAGATATATCCGATGCTAGGTCTACAAGATATATGCGATGCTAGGTCTACAAGATATATCTGATGCTAGGTCCACAAGATATATCCGATGCTAGGTCCACAAGACATATATCCGATGCTAGGTCCACAAGATATATCCAATGCTATGTCCACATTATATATCCGATGCTAGGTCCACAAGATATATCCGATGCTATGTCCACACGATATGTCTGATGCTAGGTCCACAAGATGTATCCAATGCTAAGTCCACAAGATATATCGGATGCTAGGCCCACATGATATATCCAATGCTAAGTCCACTCATAATGTCCGATGCTATGTCCACATGATATGTCTAATCATAGGTCCACACGATATGTCTGATGCTAGGTCCACATGATATGTCCGATGCTAGCTTCACACAATATGTCCGATGCTAGGTCCACATGATATGTCCGATGCTAGGTCCACACAATATGTCCGATGCTAGGTCCACACGATATGTCTGATGCTAGGTCCACACGATATGTCTGATGCTAGGTCCACACGATATGTCTGATGCTAGGTCCACACGATATGTCTGATGCTAGGTCCGTACGATATGTCTGATGCTAGGTCCACACGATATGTCTGATGCTAGGTCCACATGATATGTCTGATGCTAGGTTCACACGATATGTCCAATGCTAGGTCCACACGATATGTCTGATGTTAGGTCTACACGATATATCCAATGCTAGGTCCACTTTAAGAGAGAGCTTTACCCCAAGACATCTATGGGAGCCGTGGGCCGTACTAGTTAATCTGGTTATGACGCGTCCGCTCAGCGCAGAAAACCCTTGGATTCAACACAAGTTTAAATTAGCCAGAACGACTTCACATGACGGTGCTTCAAGCCAATTATCTATAAGTGATAATTAACGTCAACTTCTATTCATAACCTGCACACAGCAACATGTTCCTAATTGCTGGGATCTGGCTCTGCCTGCGTGAGAAATGCCTCCTCTCCATCGCTCTTGTGCAATTCTCCGCCTGTTAAGTGAAAGTAGGGCAACAACGAGGTGCCAATGACTTCGCTCCCTGTCTGGAGAGAACGGAGAAAAGAAAATTTAACGAGCCAATAAAGATGTGCGCCTAAGAATAGGTTTAAATTGTGTCGGCTGTTTTCTGCTGTTATAAGGACAAGCGCACCTTTTATAATAAATAAAAAAATGAAAGGCTGCTTCCTATTCCAGGCTGACATCATAGCTAATAGGGCGGCTTCTATAAACCTAAAGCCTTCTGTGTTGTCTGGGAACGCATAGATAAACAGAAGAGGTGCAGAATGAGGGCATGCTGGTTTCTATTAGCTACAAAAGTCCATGCGACCTCATTTGAGAAGGCTTTTAGGCTTTGTTCACAGGGGTATAGTAAAGCATTCACCTGTAAAAGGCCATGTTTAGCCACATAAGGATGCACAGGTGTTCCATGAATCCCCATGCACTCAGTCCCATTGATGTCAATTGGGATGCAGCAGCTGCATGAACACAGCCGCTGCTCCCAGTTTGACAGCTGTGCAGGTGCACCAGCACGGATGTCAGACTGGGAGCAGTGGTTGTGTCTGTGCAACCGCTGCTTCCCAATTAGAGACGAGAAGACGTTGCACACCACCAGACCTCTACGATTAATCCGTGATGGGTTGGGCGAAACGCGCCAGCACATTCCCTGGCTGTGACTGTGGCTGTGCAACTGCTGCTTCCCAATTAACAAAACAAAGAAGACAACAAAACCAGACCAGACATTACAATAATCCCGGATGTGCAGGGAAAAACGCGTCAGTACATGGTTTGACTGTGTCTGTGCAACCGCTGCTTCCCAATCAGAGACAAGAAGACCTCGCACACCACCAAACCTCTACAATTTATTCCCCCGGTGGGCGGAGCGTAATGCATCACAACGTGGCTTAGGAGTAGTCACAGGCTGATGCCATTCACATCTCTCTCCACCAGACAAGCTGGCTGTGTGTGGCATCTTCTCGTCTCTATATGTTCCAATGCTGACTGCATTAAGCACTTGACATCGTGCACCCATTTAATAATGTGAGACACCGAACTTGCATGCTACTAGAACCCCTATAGCAGCACTAAAACATATTGCATATGGCATTGTGTGCTACTTTCCTATTGACATCAATGGGACTCACTGCATGGGAATGCATGGAACACCTGTGCATCTCCATGTGGGCAAACATGGCCTTCGAACAGGTGTACTCTTAAGTACACATGTGTAACTGAAGCCTAATACTAAGGCTGAGTTACTATGGGTCAGTTCACAAGGGTGGCAAAGGGGCAGTAAAAAGAAGCGATCTGCGGTTTTCCCACCCCCTTTCGACTACCCACCTAAATCCTAACATTGCGAGTGGAATAGTATAAGACACAATCCATGACTGCAATGCTTAACTTTGCCGCCACAGCACATTTAAATCAGCTTGCAGAGTTTGACAGGTGGCAGGTCGTAGACAGAGGCAGAAGGACATGAAGGGGTTAATGTACAGGTGATCTACAGTTGGAGGATGGAGAGGAAGGGGCTGCTATGCAGGCTATATCTGGGGTGACGTTTATAAACTGCAGTCTGGAAATGGACGTCTACCTCCCTGCTGTGTTTTTTTTTTTTTTTTTACACTATGGCAGTAGGAAGGCGGCTAACCACTTAACCTTGTGAACATTTATCCCCCTTCATGAACAGGCTATACAGCACTGTGTTATTTTCATTGGCAATTGCATGGTCATGCTATGCTGTACCCAAATGTAGTACTGCCCCCTTGGGGGTTGCTTAGAACTGCATGTTCATCTGCGCCACTTTGACCCTGTAGGCTTTCCAGCCCTCCTGACACTCTAGGTTCAGACAAGTTGTTTGTACCTTTTAAATAACACACAAACACAATGCAGATTGTTTAGCTCTCGCTGATTTTACTTGTACAATGGGTGAGTCTTGAAACAGGGTATTAGTCAACTAAGTCTTGGGTAACAGCCAAAACTCAGCTGAAAAGGTTCCCTGAGGCAATTATATAGCAACTTGGAATTTACAGATGTAAATAGCAATGTACATTGGAAACAGACAATAAAGGAATGAATATCTAAGGAAAATTACAAGTTGCGGTATGTGCTATCACTGCTAAAAGGAGACCCCAGGGTTGCCTATTAGACCTTTAATCCTAATGAGAGACTGGGTATTCTAGATCTTATGTCCTGTACACACGATAGGATTTTCCGATGGAAAATGTGTGATAGGACCTTGATGTTGGAAATTCTAAACGTGTGTAGGCTCCATCACACATGTTCCATAGGAATTTCCGTCACACAAAATTTGAGATCTGGTTCTCAAATTTTCCGACAACAAAATCAATTGTCGGAAATTCCAAATGTGTGTACACAATTCCGACGCACAAAGTTCCACGCATGCTCGGGATCAAGCAGAAGAGCAGCACTGGCTATTGAACTTAATTTTTCTCGGCTCGTCGTACGTGTTGTACATCACCGCATTCTTGACGTTCGGCATTTCCGACCAACTTTGTGTGACCGTGTGTATGCAAGATAAGTTTGAGCCAACATCCGTCTGAAAAAATCTCTTGGATTTTGTTGTCGGAAAATCCTATAGTGTGTACAGGGCATACGGGTATGTCCCTTTAACCAGTTCCCGACACGCCGATGTACGTCAGCAGAATGGCACGGGCAGGCATATTGGCGTACAGGTACGTCCAGTCTTTAATTCCACCCTGCCATCGCGAGCATGACGCCAGCGGCGCGCCCGCGTGCTGGTCAGGACCCCCGTGAGTCGTCTCATGGGGTGGCTGAACGGAGAGATGCCATTGTAAACAGCATCTCCCCGTTCTGCCTAGCAACAAGTGATGCTGATGTCTGCTCCATGTGATTGGAGCAGAGATCAGTGTTCACTAAATGAAAGCCCAGCCCCCCCACAGTTAATAACACACCCCTAGGAACACTTAACCCCTACACTGCCACCCACTGGTTAACCCTTTCACTGCCAGTGTCATTTACACAGGAATCACTGCATTTATATAGCACTGATTGCTGTATAAATGACAATGGTCCCAAAAATGTGTCAAAAATGTCCGATGTGTCCGCCATAATGTCTCAGTCACAATAAAAATCGCTGATCGCCGTCATTACTAGTAAAAAATAAAAAATAAATATGAATAAAAATGCCATAAAACTATCCCCTATTTTGTAAACGCTATAACTTTTGAGCAAACAAATGAATAATTGCTTATTGTGATTTTTTTTACCAAAAATATGTAAAAGATTACGTATCGGCCTAAACTGAGGGAAAAAGACGTTTTTTTAGATATTTTTGGGGGATATTTATTATAACAAAAAGTAAAAAATAATGCTTTTTTTAAAAATTGTCGCTCTATTTTTGTTTATAGCGCAAAAAATAATAACCGCAGGGGTGATCAAATACCACCAAAAGAAAGCTCTATTTGTGGGAAAAAAAGGACGTCAATTTTGTTTGGGAGCCATATCGCACGACCGCGCAATTGTCAGTTAAAGCGACGCAGTGCCAAATCGCAAAAAGTGGTCTGTCTTTGGCCAGCAAAATGGTCCGGGGCTGAAGTGGTTAAAGCAAACCTCTCTCTTTTTTAACAATTCACGTCATACATCCCTGCCTGCTGATATAAAATTGCCTAATGCTGCCTTCTTTAACCGCTTATAATAAAACAAAGGATTCGCCCCGGGACTTTAAATGAAGTGGGTACCGTTTCCATCAGTAAACAAAACAGTAGTAAATACAGTATATGGTTTATTCAAGTAAAATTGTTTACATACATAGATATCGCCAACAATTGGCAATTTTAAAAAGATACATAGACAAGGAATATTGGTACATAGATGTAATAGCAGTTATAATACACGGGCATCATACTACCCGGCGCGTTTCACGAGATCCAGCTCGCTCTTCAGTGGTAGATGTGTGTAACAATGTACCTAGGATGAAAAAGTATATATTTGGCAATATGGCACAGTATTAATTATAAAGGCACAGGGTAGGAGGGGTTGTGGGTCCCCATACTCACCACTGAGCTTGACCATGGCTACAGGTGTGCGGCTCCAAGACGGTGGCAGCAGGTGCCTCACCAGGGAGCTGAGGGGGCGGAGTCATATGGGACCCCCACCAGGGGCCAAACGGAGAGCAGGCATAGCATGGGTGTAGTGATGTATACCTAGAGACCTCGTTAGTCCATAAAAAGTATAGGCTGTGAAAATAAGTATGTTTGTACGGTATCTAGAGTAATGAAGTAGAGTCAATACGTTTTTAGCCGATTAGCGTTTGCCCCACACACATATACAGTGGCAGGGAGGCCGCTCTGTGGCAGATCACGTACTTAGTAGGTGATCTGACATTTCCGGGTCTGGGACGCAGGCGCGCGTATCGACCTGCTTCCCCGCTTTGATTGGACACAGCAGGAGCCAATCAGCAGGACCTGCCGATCGTTCGGGAAAGAAGTAGAACAGCGCTCTGCCTATGTAAACAGGGAAGTTAGTGAATAAGGATGAGATGGTTGGGTAAATCACACCCCCCCCCCGGTTGGTCGGTCAGTCACTAGCCCCACGCCCCATCTAGGTCGCAGGCAGCGGTTCATCTGGGTGACGGGTGGCGGCTTCCCCTGCGTCTCCTTCTTCCTCCTTCTTCCTCCTCCTAGGGGCCAATAGGATCGCTCCCAGCCAATCGGGTGACGGGTCTCTGACTGACCGGGAGGAGAATCAGAAAGACAGCAGTAAATATTAATTCACTATTGTCACAAAACTGGCCCACCCTTTTTTGACGCCTATTAGATGTTTGGTGGGAGCGCTTTTTGTTGGAAATTCCGACCATGTGTAGGCTCCATCGGACATTTCCCATCGGAATCTCCGACACCCAAAATTTGAGATCTGGATCTCAAACTTTCCGACAACAAAATCCGTTCTCATAAATTCCAATCCTGTGTACGCAATTCCGACGCACAAAGTTCCACGCATGCTCAGAATCAAGCAGGAGAGCCGCACTGGCTATTGAACTTCAATTTTCTCGGCTCGTCATACGTGTTGTATACCACCGTGTTCTTGACGTTCAGAATTTCCGACAACGTTGTGCGACCGTGTGTATGCAAGACAAGTTTGAGCCAACATCTGTCAGAAAAAAAACCCCCATGGATTTTGTTGTCGGAATGTCCGATCGTTTGTACGCGGCGTAACTCTTTACTTTCCAAAAAGGTCATTTTAGGGCTATTTTTACTGTTCTGGGATTTTTTTTCGGGTCTCAGGAAAATTAGTTAGGCCGTTGGTACATCAATATTTTCAGATATACACGCAGTTTGTGAACTTTCCAAGAGACTAAATAATAATAATAATAATAATAATAATAAAATTTACCAAACAAATGGAGCAGAATACATTTTGGCCTAAATTTATGAAAGAAAGATTATTTAATTGCAAAAAAAATGTAAAATAAATAAAGAAAACGCGTCAAAATTTTCATCCTTTTTTTTCCGTTTATTTCACAAAAAATCAAAAAAAAAAAACAGTGTTGATTAAATACCAAAAAAAAGAGCTTGATTTGAGTGAAAAAAATGATAAAAATGTCATATGGGTACAGTGTAGCATGACCGTGTAATTGTTGTTTAAAGTGTGACAGCGCTGGAAGGCCTGGGCAGGAATGGGGGGTAATGAGCAAATTAGAGAAGTTCAGTGTTAAGGTTTAATGTACTTTAAATCTTTTATCCGATGCGTTTCTTCTATATTTTGATGACACGACAGATTCTGTCATTGGGTTTCCTGCGGAATGTTCATTGAGGATCTGTTAATTGACTGTACACTTCCAGGGAGGATAATTGCGGGTGAATCTTGCCTTCAGCAAAACAAATCCAACAAAAGACCCTTGAAGGAGGATGCAGATCCCAGATCCCAGGTCACCATTTACTGGCCTTTCGTTGTTCCCCACCAGCAGTATTATTTACACAAATGAGGATTCTTCTTTACTCTAAAGTTACAGTGGCCCATTGATTCCTCATCATTAGGAATATCATCACATTAGTCATCTTGGGGCCCTGTTGTATGTGTCTGTCAATGTCCTCCTAATAGAATGCCACAAGAGAGGAACCCATTAATGATTCATTACTTAAGTCGAGCCAGAATCTCCTGAAGGAATTAAATGTATCCTTAGCGATCCCTATGTGGAAGGAGCCGCTATTATTGACTTTCAAGATGTTCTTATTATAATGAGGAGCTGGCTGTTAAGGAGCAATGGTAGTAAACAAGCAGCCTGAGGCAATTAGGGAAATACTGATCCTACCAAACCTTTTTAAGTTCGACCAGTGGCCGCTGGTGATCCAAATTTTTGGGGGGCGCGTAATTTTTTTGAAAAAAAAATCATCAATTGCAGCCACTGTGCCCACAAATGCTGCCACTGTGCCATCAATTGCAGCCACTGTGCCCATTAAACGCTGCCACTGTACCCTCAAATGCTGCCACTGTGCCAAACGCTGCCACTTTGCCCATTAAATGAAGCCACTGTGCCAAACACTGCCACTGTGACATCAAACGCTGCCACTGTGCCCATTAAATGAAGCCACTGTGCCAATTGCTGCCACTGTGCCCATCAAACGCTGCCACTGCGCCCTCAAACGCTGCCACTGTACCCATCAAATGCTGCCACTGTGCCCTCAAACATTGCCAAAGTGACCATCAAACGCTGCCACTGTGCCCATCAAATACTGTCACTGTGCCCTCAAACGCTGCCACTGTGCCATCAAACGCTTCCACTGTGCCCATTAAATGAAGCAACTGTGCCAATTGCTGCCACTGTGCCCATCAAACGCTGCCACTGCGCCCTCAAACGCTGCCACTGTACCCATCAAATGCTGCCACTGTGCCCTCAAAAATTGCCAAAGTGACCATCAAACGCTGCCACGGTGCCCATAAAATACTGTCACTGTGCCCTCAAACGCTGCCACTGTGCCATCAAACGCTTCCACTGTGCCCATCGAACGCTGCCACTGTGCCATCAGTTGCTGCCACTGTGCCATCAAATGCTGCCACTGTGCCCATCAAACGCAACCACGGTGCCAAATGCTGCCACTGTGCCCATCAAATGCTGCCACTGTGTCCTCAAACACTGGCACTGTGTGCATCAAACGCTGCCACTGTGCCCTCAAACACTTCCACTCTGCCATCAATTGCAGCCACTGTGCCCATTAAACGCTGCCACTGTGCCATCAAATGCTGCCACTGTGCTCATCAAACGCAGCCACTGTGCCCATCAAACGCAGCCACCGTGCCCATCAAACTCTGCCACTATGCCCATTAAATGCCCATTAAACACTGCCACTGTGCCATCAAATGCTGCCAGTGTGCCCATCAAATGCTGCCAGTGTGCCCATCAAATGCTACCAGTGTGCCCATCATATGCCGCCAGTGTGACCATCATATGCCGCCAGTGTGCCCATAAAATGCTGCCAGTGTGCCCATCATATGCTGCCACTGTGCCCATTAAATGCCCTCAGTGTTCCCACCGCCCGCTCGCCATCTGTCTGGACCTCCATGCGTCTCCTGCCATCCTCATCTCCCGTCCTCTCCTTATAGGTGTCCAATAGCAGCGCCTGTCGTTTCAGCCAATCAGGTGACAGGTAACAGACCCGAGCACCTGACTGGCGGAGAGGCGGTTTAGTGTTAGGAAAGCAAATAGCCATTCGCTTTTCTAATACAGCTGAATGACCTGTGAGTGCCCAGCATGACACTCACAAGTCACCTTTTTTGACACCTATTAGAGCCTATGGCTCTAATCAAGTGATTAAAAAACACCCCTCCGCTGCTGTAATTCTGGCGTCCTGCACCCAAAAAGTGCCCAGCCTCCTGAATAGAGGGTGGTAGCGGCAGCCATATATAGATTCATGCAATGCATGAATCTAGCTATTGGTGATAGATGGGGTGGCAGGAGAGAGGGCGGCGCCCGTGTGCCCTTTATGCATGGGCCGCCACTGAGTTCAACTCCAGTTTAGAGAGGTTTAGGGAGGCCGAAGACATGCTGGTAGGCTAATTGGATCCTAAATTGTCACTAGTATGTGTACAGCGTGTATAAATGTGAGTTAGGGACCTTACATTATAAGCTCGATGAGGTTAAGGGACTGATGTGAATGTGTAACATATATGTAAAGCACTGTGTAAATTGATGGCACTATATAAGTATCTGAAATAAAAAAAAATTTGTGATAACACAATTTGCACACATATACTAAGGCCAAAAAAGACAGGAACCAATGAACCATCACGTCTTTAAAATGTGGGAGGAAACCTGCGTGAACATGCAAATTCCATGCAGATAGTGTCTTGGCTGAGATTCAATCCAAGGACCCCAGAGCTGGAAGGCATGAGTATTAACAACTAAGACATTGTGCTATCCACTGTTCCATATAATCAATTTTCAACACCATGATCTTCATCCATCAAAAAGGTTTTACAAACTGATGTCCAAAGCAAAACACAAATGGCCCAAATGAATAAAGTGTACCTAAACCCAACAAAAATATAATATATTTCAGCTTACTGGTCCATAGCTGTGGTGGCTCCATTTTACCGAATGATCCTATCTATGCCCGAGGGTGACAACGCTCACTCACTGTGCTGTATATATGGAAGAGGAGCGTTGTCACCCTAGTAGGCGTGCTCCCGACTGTGGACCATCCTCCTCTCTATCACAGAGGAGAACTTGGCAAGGCTTACCATGCCAAAACCCTTGAAACCAAAACTATGGTTTTATTTACATAGACGTTTTTATTTTATTTTTTCATCAAAGAATGTTTTTTTATTGTACAAAAATAAAAGTATATAATAAAAACATGTATAGACGTCATGTGCGGTTAATGGTTAAGCAAAGGTACGTTTTACTCTACATAAAATATGAGCTTGTTTGCAAAGAGTCCATACTGGTGTATCTGGATTTTGCAAAAGCATTTGACACAGTTCCCCATAAACATTTACTGTACAAAGTAAGGTCTGTTGGCATGAACCATAGGGTGAGTACATGGATTGAAAACTGGCTACAAGGGCGAGTTCAGAGGGTGGTGATAAATGGGGAGTACTCAGAATGGTCAGGGGTGGGTAGTGGGGTCCCCCAATCCTATTTAATTTGTTCATAAATGACCTGGAGGATGGGGTAAACAGTTCAATCTCTGTATTTGCGGACGATACTAAGCTAAGCAGGGTAATAATTTCTCCGCAGGATGTGGAAACCTTGCAAAAAGATCTGAACAAATGAATGGGGTGGGCAACTACATGGCAAATGAGGTTCAAAGTAGAAAAATGTAAAATAATGCATTTGCGTGGCAAAAATATGAATACAATTTATACACTGGGGGAGAACCTCTGGGGGAATCTAGGATGGAAAAGGACCTGGGGGTCCTAGTAGATGATAGGCTCAGCTCAGCTCAGCAACCAAGCAAACAGAATATTGGCATTAAAAAGGGGATCAACTCCAGAGATAAAATGATAATTCTCCCGCTCTACAAGACTCTGGTCCGGCTGCACCTGGAGTATGACGTTCAGTTCTGGGCACCAGTCCTCAGGAAGGATGTACTGGAAATGGAGCGAGTACAAAGAAGGGCAACAAAGCTAATAAAGGGTCTGGAGGATATTAGTTATGAGGAAAAATACAAGCACTGAACTTATTCTCTCTGGAGAGGGGATATGTTTTCAATATACAAATACCATCCTGGTGACCCCACAATAGGGATAAAACTTTTTAGTGGAAGGGAGTTTAACAAGACTTGTGGCCACTCATTAAAATTAGAAGAAAAGAGGTTTAACCTTAAACTTTGTAGAGGTTTCTTCACTCTTATGCCGCGTACACACGAGCAGACTTTTCGACGGATGAGGTCCGACAGTCTTAACGACGGACTTTCGGCGGAGTTCTGGCGGACTTTCCGAATGAACGGACTTGGCCACACACAATCACACCAAAGTCAGACGGATTCGAACGTGATGACGTACGACCGGACTAGAATGAGGAAGTTCGTTCCGTCTGACCTTTGCTGTCGAAAAAGTCCGATTGTGTGTACGCGGCATAAGAGTGTCAAGGATGTGGAATTCCCTTCCACAAGTGGTGGTCTCAGTGGGGGGCATCAATAGTCTCAAAAAACTTTTAAATAAGCACCTGAACATACAGGGATTTACAATGTAATACTGACATACAGTGGTGTGAAAAAGTGTTTGCCCCCTTCCTCATTTCCTGTTCCTTTGCATGTTTGTCACACTTAAGTGTTTCGGAACATCAAACCAATTTAAACAATAGTCAAGGACAACACAAGTAAACACAAAATGCAATTTGTAAATGAAGGTGTTTATTATTAAAGGTGAAAAAAAATCCAAACCATCATGGCCCTGTGTGAAAAAGTGATTGCCCCCTAAACCTAATAACTGGTTGGGCCACCCTTAGCAGCAACAACTGCAACCAAGCGTTTGCGATAACGTGCAATGAGGCTTTTACAGCGTCCTGGAGGAATTTTGGCCCACTCATCTTTGCAGAATTGTCCTAATTCAGTTACATTAGAGGGTTTTCGAGCATGAACAGCCTTTTTAAGGTCATACCACAACATCTCAATAGGATTCAGGTCAGGACTTTGGCTAGGCCACTCCAAAGTCTTCATTTTGTTTTTCTTCAGCCATTCGGTGGTGGACTTGCTGGTGTGTTTAGGATCGTTGTCCTGCTGCAGAACCCAAGTTCGTTTCAGCTTGAGTACACGAACAGATGGTCGGACATTCTCCTTCAGGATCTCTTGGTAGACAGCAGAATTCATAGTTCCTTTTATCACGGCAAGTCTTCCAGGTCCTGAAGCAGCAAAACAGCCCCAGACCATCACACTACCACCACCATATTTTACTGTTGGTATAATGTTCTTTTTATGAAATGCAGTGTTCCTTCTACGCCAGATATACTTGGACACACACCTTCCAAAGAGTTCCACTTTTGTCTCATCGGTCCACAGAATGTTGTCCCAAAAGTCTTGGGGATCATCAAGATGTGTTGTGGAGAAATTGAGACGAGCTTTGATGTTCTTTTTGCTCAGCAGTGGTTTTCTCCTTGGAACTCTGCCATGCAGGCCATTTTTGCCCAGTCTTTTCCTGATGGTGGAGGCATGAACGCTGACCTTAACTGAGGCAAGTGAGGCCTGCAGTTCCTTGGACGTTGTTGTGGGGTCTTTTGTGACCTCTTAGATGAGTAGTCGCTGAGCTCTTGGGGTAATTTTGGGCGGCCGGCCACTCCTGGGAAGGTTCACCACTGTTCCATGTCTTCGCCATTTGTGGATAATGGCTCTCACTGTGGTTCGCTGGATTCCCAAAGCTTTGGAAATGGCTTTATAACCCTTTCCAGACTGATAGATCTCAATTACTTTCTTTCTCAATTGTTCCTGAATTTCTTTGGGTCTCGGCATGATGTGTAGCTTTTATGGATCTTCTGGTGGACCTTACTGTGTCAAGCAGCTCCTATTTAAGTGATGCCTTGATTGTGAACAGGTGTGGCAATAATCAGGCCTGGGTGTGGCTAGAGAAATTGAACTCAGGTGTGGACAACCACAGTTATAGTATGTTTTAACAATGGGGGCAATCACTTTTTCACACAGGGCCATGATGGTTTGGATTTTTTTTCACCTTTAATAATAAACACCTTCATTTACAAATTGCATTTTGTGTTTACTTGTGTTGTCCTTGACTATTGTTTAAATTGGTTTGATGTTTCGAAACACTTAAGTGTGACAAACATGCAAAGGAACAGGAAATGAGGAAGGGGGCAAATACTTTTTCACACCACTGTATAATCACACACATAGGTTGGACTTGATGGACTTTTGTCTTTTTTAAACCTCACCTACTATGTAACATACTATTCAAACATTAGCGTTTTCCTCTCTAGGAGCGGTACAATAAAAGACAAAAAAAAAAGGCAACCAGAACCTCACACAAATGAAACACATAAAATCATAAAGAAAAACAGGAGAAAATAAATATTCAAAAATCAAAACTCTTGCCCCTACAGAAGTATATGTTACCCGAAATCTATCCCACTTGCACGTCTGAAGTAGCCTGGCAAGTATAAGTTGGGAGGGAGCTACCCCAAGAGAGTCCAACCACTCTTGCCATAAGTTTTAACATTTTTGAGGGGTGTTCCTGTGAAGGTATGTATTTTTTTCACGTATTAGAATATGATTTACCTGTTGTATACATTGCCTGCAGGTAGGGGTGTGTGGAGATAACCAGAATCCCCACTATCAGCTTCCTAGCTAAATACAGTACAGTGAATACAATAAGTAGTGCTACATAAGTCCATGGGGGGGGGGGGGGGTATAGGTCTTCCATCATTCCACACAAAATACACGTAACTGGGTTAAACTCAAGTTGAACCTGATAAATGTTGTTAATTATCTGGACCACGTCTTGCCAGTATCTCACCAGTTTGGAGCATTTATTTAGAAATTATGAATGAGGTCCTTGTAGCCACCTAGCCCTTTTTTGGTTCTCGCCTTGACTATTGCAACTCCCTTCTCATTGGCCTGCCTCTATATAAGGTTATCCCCTCTTCAGTCTATCATGAATGCTGCTATCCACCTTACCAACTGCTCAGTGTCTGCCAACCCTCTCCTCCAATCCCTACACTGGCTCCTAATCACCCAGCGAATTCAATTCAAAATACTAACCGCAACATACAAAGCCATTCACAACTCTGCCCCGAGCTACATCACCGATCTTGTCTCCAAATATCACCCAAACCGTCCTCTCCGCTCTTCTCAAGACCTCCTATTCTCAAGCTCTCTCATCTCCTCCTCCCATGCTTATCTCCAGGATTTCCCCAGAGCCTCTCCCATCTTCTGGAACTCGCTATCTCCACCGGTCCGGCTATCCCCTACTCTTGCTACCTTCAGGCGATCCCTAAAAATCCAACTCTTCAGGGAAGTCCATCACATCTCCAACTAATCTTCTACCACTTCCATTAGCTCATTCCCCATTGTTACAACCTCTTGTACCACCTGCCCCACCCTATTAGATTGTAAACTCTTCTGAGCAGGGCCCTCTTAATCCTCTTGTATTTTATTGTATTATTACTGTATTGTCTCCTTCTTATATTGTAAAGCGCTGCGTAAACTGTTGGCGCTATATAAATCCTGTATAATAATAATCAGGGCCGTCTTTCATATTGATTGGACCCTGGGCAAAACTTTTCTTGGGCCCCCCTCCATGCAGTTTCCCTCTCCACCTGGTCTGAGACATACAATAAATAGCAGCTAGACTCAAAATCATTTTACTGAATCAGATAAGGCAGCTATTGCGATTGGTTGCCAGAGGCTACAGTGTAGCATTACCGCTCACTGACTGGTTGCCAAATGGTACAGCACACATTACGGCTCACTGATTAGTTGCTGGAAGTACAACACATGATTTCTGTAATTGGTTGCTAGAGATTACTGTGGATATGACCTCAGGAGGGCATGATATACTGTACATATCAATGCCAGTTGCCGCTATTTACATATGAATTCCAGTAATTTACATGTAAACACAGGGTCTACATGTGAGTCAACTGTAAACAACAATAGGGCAGAGCTGGACAGCATTAGTAGCAGCATTTCACACTGAGGCCGCGTACACACGGGCGGACTGTTCGCTCAACTTTGTCCGCTGAACAGTGTTTGGGCGGACAGTCCGCTCGTGTGTGGGCTTCAGCGGACAGTTTCAGCGGACAGTCTGACGAACAAAGTTTTTCGGAATTTCCGTAAAACTGTCCGCTGAAACTTGGTTTGAGCGGACAGTCCGCTCGTGTGTAGGCTTGTTCGTCAAACTAAGTCTCGCGCATGCTCAGAAAGAATTTACACGCCGAAGGTTGCATTGCAGTGTATAGGACGTCGTTTTTCTAGTCCCGTCGTACGTGCCGTTCACGTCATCGCGCACGCTTTCAGCGGACTGTTCGTTCATCGTGTGTGGTCAAGTCCGCTCATGCTAATTTTGAGCGGACTGTTTGTCAAACTGTTTGACGAACAAAGTTGAGCGAACAGTCCGCCCGTGTGTACGCGGCCTGAGATATTGGGACATAGCACGGGACTAAAACATCAAGGAACGAGGGAATTTAAACCAGGATATTTGGCAAGTATGAGGCAGCTGCTTTGGGCCCCACAACAATGACAGGGCCCAGGGCAGCTGCCCATTTTGCCCTGCCTTAAAAACGGCCCTGATAATAATAATAATAATAATAATAATTGGTTTACTCTTCAGTCCCAGGAAGTACAGGCAGTAAGGACTGTTAGTAATTTCTCTTGCAACCCTACCTATTGGTCGGAGCAGGCATGGGCAGTCTAAAGCTTTCCAGGAGAACAAGAATTACGCTTCGATCTGGCTCTGCATGTCAAAGATTCTAGTTCTCCCCCCAAAAAATGTGTACCTTCATGGTGATTTGGAATGTATCTGTGGCAGAACTTTGGTGGTTCTATACACAATTAGGCACGAATCTGCTACATTTCCTGCTAACGTTGGGTCATGTGTACCTGCCTTTAGTTAGCTAGGGGAGGACCGCATATAATATCTAGAGAATCAAACTTTAGTTAGCACTTACAGGTTCCCCAAGGCAGATCTAGGATGCCTCATGATACATAAGGATAGTTATTAGCACCATCTGGGATGCCATAAAGGATAAACATTTGTAAATGGAGCAGAAGGAGAAGAGGAGCGAGGCTTAGAAGGCACCTCGTTTGTCTCCTGTGAAGTCCATCTATTCTGACTGTCCATTTAGCACACAGATCAATAAGCCTTACTTAAACCCCATTCCCTCTTCAGTGATTAGAGAACTCCGACGCTTGTGTAATAGAAGTTCCTTTTGTTACATCTGAAAAGAGCCCCAGTGTAAATGAAGAACAGAAAACAGTGGCTGTCCTATTCACACCACATCAAATTAATAGATTTTTCTAGTGAAGAGTCTGAGGAAAATGCTGACCAGCTGAAAGGCTAAAACCAATCCCAGATATAAGCCTTCTATGCTGCCTGAGGTTAACCTGCGTAATAAATGAATGGGCGTTCTCTGACCTCCTCCATCACCTTCCAACCACGCCAAACTCAAGGCAAGATCTAATTGGTTGGGTTAGATATTGTCAATCAACTACCGCCGTTTCGTTCTTTCAACCTCTGCTCAGTTCACAAGCATGGTTGCTTAGATTATACACTCACCAGATGCTTTATTAGGTACACCTGACCTGTCCAATTGCTTGGTAACACAAATTGCTATTTAGCCAATCACATGGCTGCAACTCAATGCATTTAGGCATCATAGACGTGGTGAAGACGACTTGCTGAAGTTCAAACTGAGCATCAGAATGGGGAAGAGCGGGACTTTAGGAGACTTTGAACGTGGCATGGTTGTTGGTGCCAGGCGGGCTGGTCAGAGTTTTTCAAAAAGTGCTGATCTGCTGGGATTTTCATGCACAGCCATCTCTTGGGTTTACAGATAATGATCCCAAAAAAGAGAAAATATCCAGTGAGCGGCAGTTGTGTGGACGGAAATGCCTTGTTGATGTCAGAGGAGAATGGGCAGACTGCTTTGAGATGATAGAAAGGCAACAGTAGCTCAAATAAGCCCTCGTTACAGCCAAGATATGCAGAATACCATGTCTGAATGCACAACACATCGAACCTTGAAGCAGATGAGCTACAGGAGCAGAAGACCACACCGGGTGCCACTCCACCGGGTGGCAATCAACTGTACTCTACAAGAAGCTAATCAGCTGTACTTTACAAGAAGCAAATCAGCTGTATGCTACAAGGAGCCAACCAGTTGTATTCTACAAGGAGCCAATCAGCTGTACTCTACAAGGAGCCAATCAGTTGTACTTTACAAGGAGCCAATCAGTTGTACGCTACAAGAAGCCAATCAGCTGTATGCTACAAGGAGCCAATCAGCTGTACTCTACAATAAGCCAATCAGCTGTATGCTACAAGGAGCCAATCAGCTATACTCTCCAATAAGCCAATCAGCTGTATGCTAGAAGGAGCCAATCAGCTGTACTCTACAATAAGCCAGTCAGTTGTTCTCTATAAGCACCCAATCAGCTGTACTCTACAAGGAGCCAATCAGCTGTACTCTACAAGAAGCCAATAAACTGTACTCTACAAGAAGCCAATCAGCTGTACTCTACAAGACAGTTGTACTCTACGAGGAGCCAATCAGTTGTACTCTACAAGGAGCCAATCAGTTGTACTCTACAAGGAGCCAATCAGTTCATCTGCTAACAACAAACATGCTGATAGGAGTTTAGAGCAGAGTGAAAGAGAGAGGAGCTCCTCAGTGTGCTGCCTCTCCTTTCACTGCCCCATCACAGGCTGGGGATGGGGAGGAAACCCATTAGGAGGACCCTGTACAGAGAGGTGAGTAGGTATGCTTATTTTCTTTTTTAATGACCCTAGATTTTTACTTTGATGCCAGCGCAGGAAAATGAGGTCTCCTACCTTGTTGGAGAGGAGTTTGTGGTGTGGCAGAACTGTGTAAATTCCAAGACTGGATGGACAGGCCTAGAAATACTTTGGCAGATAAAGCTCCCGGATCCGTATTTAATAAAATTAGCTTGTTGCCTGGAGCTCAACTTTAAAGCACTGAAAAAAAAAAAAAATATATATATATATATATATATATATATATATATATATATATATATATATATATATATATATATAGCCTCCCAGACAACAACAACAACAAAAAAAAGGTTGCTTTGAATATGTTCAACTAAATCCATGTAAAAGACAGAACATGCGATTATTAGATCAGGGTACAAGGGGAGCCGTCTCTAAAAGCCGCAAAGATATTGGATTATTTGTCCCAAGTCGAATATCGTCAGGACAATTAAAATGTATCATAACACTAAATAACATCCTCCTCCGATTGCCTAATGGCCCTGTCAGTGTTTAGAGCTGGCCTCCTCCTCGTAATGCCACTGGAAGGGAGCGATTCCCCGAAGTCACTCCCTACTTAACTGTCCTAATGACCAAACAGCAGTCACATATTTCCGTGTTGCCTTATTAATGAGCTCTAATGCTCTAATCAATTCTGCCGAGTTCAAAGCTTTTAAGACGCCATCTTTGCGTGTTTGTTGTAGGGGAGGGGAAGGCTATATCGCCAGGACACCACAGATCCATGTCATAGGCCAAGAGTTTATTTAACGCTGAAAGTCAGGTGGGGTTTTTATCACATAGATACAATGGTCTGGCTTATAATTATAAATATTCCATACCTGTAGGACCGCTGAGAAAGATCGGGGTCACTGTAGTATTTGCCATTACTACTGGGATCACCGCCGTCTTCTGTTCCTGTGCATAGTAGACATGTGCAGTTCGTTTAGTTCCAAATACATTTTTTAACGAATTCTGACAAATGTGTTAATTCCGAAATTTTTCAATTTCCGAATTTAGAATTTCTGAATTTAGAATTTTTTTTAATTTACGAAAATTATAAATTTTGGAAATTGGAAAATTCTGAAAACTAGAGATTTCGTAAATTGGAAAATTGTAAATTTCTGAAAATCGAAATTGGAAAATTTTGGAAATTTGGAAATTCCAAATTCTGAACTTTCAAATTTCCAAAATTTAGCAAATTGAAAAATTCTAAATTTCTGAAATTTGAAATTGGAAAATTTCTGAAATTTGAAAATTCAAAATTCTGAACTTCCGAATTTCCGAGATTTAGAATTTCTGAATTAAAATTTTCCAATTTCCTAAATTTTCCAATTTCCTAAATTTTCCAATTTCCGAATTTCAAACTTCTGAAATTTAGAATTTTCCAATTTACTAAATTTCTAGTTTCTGAATTTCCAAAATTTAGAATTTTCAGAAATTCGGAAATTCGTAAATTCAAAATTTCAGAAATTCGTAAATTGAAAAATTCGTAAATTCGAAAATTTGGAAATGTGAAAATCCGAAAATAAGAATGAAAATCTTGTTTTTACATTCTGCTTAAAAATTTGTAAATCAGTACTGCTTGGACCTTGAAGAAGGGGACATACCCGAAAGCTTGTCCTGAAAAATTGTATGTTAGTGCAAATAAAAAAAGTATCACGGACAGTACTCAATTTTCTCTGTCACAATTGCACTAATACGGCTACAATCACATTAAGTAATGAAAATCTAAAAATTCAAAAAAAGAGAAAATTCGAAAACCCGAAAATCTGAAATAATAATTAACCTAATAACAACTATTAAATTATCGTTATTCAAATTTTCTTTCAAATTTGGCTGTTAGTGAACGTAACGGATACAAATTTATCCAAAGTTACTAATTATCTGCAATAACAAATGCCTATAATATCTAAAAGAATGGAACATAACAATCTATCAATAATAAAACCTTTTTATTATTATTATTTATCATTAATTTGTTCCATTCCATTTGTTTAGATGCAGCATTCTTTATTTCGGATCATTCGTAACTTCAGATAAATTTGTATTCATTACTTTCACAAACAGCTAAATTTGAAAGGAAATTCCAATACCTATAATTTAATAGTTAGTTATAATTAGTTAGTTATTATTTCGAATTTTACCATTTTTTCTTTTTTTTCAGATTTTCAAATTTCTTTTTTTTTGCTTTTTTCGGAAATGTGAAAATTCGGAAATCCGAAAATTCAGATTTTCAAATGTCTGAATTTTCGATTTTTGAATTAGCGGATTTTTGAATTTCACATTTTTCAATTTCCGAATTTAAAATTCCGAGTTTTCGGAATTTGAAAATTCGGAAGTTGAAATTCGGAAATTGAAAATTTTGAAATTTTGAAAATTTGAAAATCTGCTAATTTGAAAATCTGAATTTTCGGATTTCCGAATTTCCGAGAAAAAGCAAAAAAAAAAATGAAAGGAAAAGTAACAATTTTTTTTGTCAGCGCACATGTCTAGTGCATAGTGAACACGGGGGATAACTCACTTGACCAGGCTTCCACCTGGTCACCACCAACCCTCCCCACCCCACTATTGCAGCCGTATGTTACCTCCCACTGACACTGATGGAGCCGCATTTTTTTTCTGTCTGTCTCATGTCGGGGCACTTTTTTTTCGCCTCCAAACCCCATATTTTTCTGCAAAACAGTCTTTTCATTGCTTTCAAACTCTTTAACCACTAAAGGGCCAGAAGGATTTAACCCGGGCCATTTTTTGCGATACGGCACTGCATCACTGATGAGGCGGCACTGATGGGCAAGATGAGGCGGCACTGCTAGGCGCCACAAATGGGTGGCACTGATGGGCGTACAAGAATTTTCATACATTAGTTCCATTCTTGGTTTCAACTTACTGTGAAACATCAAGGAAAATTCTTATAAAGTGCAGTGTTACCTAATGCATTAAAAAATGAAAAAATATTGGTTGGAGTCGGGTTTTAAAGATCTCTGCTAATCTTTGAAAGTAGCCTTAAAAATTAGAAGAGCTGCACCAGCATAAAATACAAAAATACCAAAAAAATAAGAAAACAACCTAAAAAAAAGGACAACAAAAAATTAAGAAGGTTAAAACCAGTTTAATTACAAAAATACCAAAAAATAAGAAAAGAAAAAAAAGCCAACAAAAAATGAAGAAGCATAAAATACAAAAATACCAAAAAATAAGAAAACAACCTAAAAAAAAAGGACAACAAAAAATGAAGAAGGTTAAAACCAGCGTAATTACAAAAATACCAAAAAATAAGAAAACAAACAAAAAAAAGAAGGACAACAAAAAATGAAGAAGGATAATACCAGCGTAATTACAAAAATACCAAAAAAAAGAAAAAAAAAAGGACAACAAAAAATGAAGAAGGTTAAAACCAGTGTAATTACATAAATACCAAAAAATAAGAAAACA
This sequence comes from Lithobates pipiens, assembly GCF_037356315.1. Taxonomy (NCBI): domain Eukaryota; kingdom Metazoa; phylum Chordata; class Amphibia; order Anura; family Ranidae; genus Lithobates; species Lithobates pipiens. The sequence continues at coordinate 558,859,283 of NW_027507764.1, read as the reverse complement.
AACAAAAAAAGGACAACAAAAAGTGAAGAATGATAATACCAGCGTAATTACTAAAATACCAAAAAATAAGAAAACAAAAGAAAAAATAAAAAATAAAAAAAGAAGGAAAACAAAAAAATGAAGAAGGTTAAAACCAGTGTAATTACAAAAATACCAAAAAAGAAGAAAAGAAAAAAAAAGGACAACAAAAAATGAAGAAGCATAAAATACAAAAATACCAGAAAGTAAGAAAACAACCTAAAAAAGAAAAGAAAAAAAAAAAAGGACAACAAAAAATGAAGAAGGATAATACCAGCGTGATTACAAAAATATAAAAAAATAAGAAAACAAACAAATAAAAAGGACAACAAAAAATGAAGAAGGATAATACCAGTGTAATTACAAAAATAACAAAAATAAGAAAACAAACAAAAAAAGAAGGACAGCAAATAACGAAGAAGGATAATAACAACGTAATTACAAAAATAACAAAAAATAAGAAAACAACCTCAAAAAAAAAAAAAAAAAAGGACAACAAAAAATGAAGGTTAATTACAAAAAGTACCAAAAAATAAGAAAACAAAAAAAAAATATATAAGTGCAATTAAAAATTGTTAAAAAATGGTATTTGTTTTACAATGTATAAAATGTCTTTAAATGACCTAACTTTTAAATTACGTAAGACCACCAAGGATATTTTAATGGAAAACTCTATAGCCTTGATCTTAGGAAATGTAAGCTTAGGTCATCTGAGGATAGTCTATCAATCTGAATTTCCATGCTATCTTTCGGGCTGTAGAGATAACAGACAGCCCAGGTACTCATCACTTCTTAAAAGACTTGACCCCCCCACCCATCCCCCCCTATGACCAGATGACTAGATATCCAGGGCTACAATGTGCTGAGGTGGAGATCTCCTCTGTGCCACCACTCTGCATTTTCTGCCCCATTTGGCAGTGAAAAGCTGCTTAGCATAGCAATATACTGTACAGGGCTGTCCTTTGTTCTGTCTTTCCTCTGGAGGCTGTGAAAGGGATGAGATGGTCAGAGATAGCCAAGCCCTGATCAATGGGTAGATTACGGCCCTGTCTGATAGGTTCTGTGTAAACTTTGGGAGATTATCATCTCTACCATATGCTCAATGTGGCGACCCAGCGAGACGCAGATCTGGGCCCCAACCAAACGTCTCATGTAAAGGGCCACCAAGCAGTAAGAACCGACTTCTAAATATGTGAACGTTTTAGAAGATTACCAGAGGAGAAGACGCTTCAATACCGGGCGCTCTCACCCCCCTTAGCTTTCAGAGCTGTCGCACTTTCAATGATAATTGCGCGGTCATGCAACACCGCACCCAAAATACATTTTTTACAAATTTTTTAAAGACAGAGTTTTCTTTTGGTGGTATTTAAAAAAAAAAAAAAAGTCCTGCTAGCAGCATCTTTGGAGCGGTGAAGGAGCGGTGTGTACACACCACTCCTAAACTGCTCCTGCCCATTGAAATGAATGGGGCCGCGCTTAAGTATTTTTAACTTATTTTTTTTGTTATTTATTTTATCTTTTATTTTTTATTTTTACACAGTTTTTTTTTTTTTTTAAATGTCACTTGTAATAGAAAAAAAAGCATGACAAGGCTTCAGATTTAGGGTCAAAAAGACCTCACATCTCATATTTACACTAAAATGCAATAAAAAAATAAAATAATTGTTATTTAAAAAAATAATAAAAAAAAAATGTCCCTTTTAATAGCTATGGGCGGAAGTGACGTTTTGATGTCACCTCCGCACTGCATTGTTATGGAGGCGGGCGGGGGACCATCTTCCCCTCACTCGTCTCCATGTCAGCCCAGGGGACAGATGCAATTGCCTCCGCTGCATTAAAAAATGCGATAAAAAAAATAAAAAAATAGTAATTAAATTTATTTTTTTAAATGTTTTCCCTTTTAAGAGCTATGACCGTAAGTGACGTTTTGATGTCGCCTCCGTACTGCATTGTTATGGAGGCGGGCGGGGGGCCATCTTCCCCTCACTCGTCTCCATGTCAGCCCAGGGGACAGATGCGATTGCCTCCGCTGCATTAAAAAATGCAATAAAATAAAATAGTAATTAAAAAAAAAAATTAAAAAAAAAATTCCCTTTTAAGAGCTATGGGCGTAAGTGACGTTTTGATGTCACCTTCGCCCTGCATTGTTATGGAGGCGGGCGGGGGGACATCTTCCCCTCACTCGCCTCCATGTCAGCCCAGGGGACAGACGCGAATGCTTCCGCTGCATTAAAAAATGCAATAAAAAATTAAAAATAAAATAGTAATTAAAAAAAATTTTTTTTAATGTTTTCCCTTTTAAGAGCTATGGGCATAAGTGACGTTTTGAAGTCGCCTCCGCACTGCATTATTATGGAGGTGGGCGGGGGGCCATCTTCCCCTCACTTGCCTCCATGTCAGCCCAGGGGACAGACGCGATTGCCTCCGCTGCATTAAAAAAATGTAATAAAAAAATAGCAATTTAAAAATAAAACAAATTTCCCTTTTAAGAGCTATGACCGTAAGTGACGTTTTGACGTCGCCTCCGTACTGCATTGTTATGGAGGCGGGCGGGGGGCCATCTTCCCCTCACTCTTCTCCATGTCAGCCCAGGGGACAGACGCGATTGCCTCCACTGCATTAAAAAATGCAATAAAAAAATAAAATAAAATAGTAATTAAAAAAAAAAAATTAAAAAAAATTTTCCCTTTTAATAGCTATGGGCATAAGTGACGTTTTGACGTCGCCTCCGCACTGCATTGTTATGGAGGCGGGTGGGGGGCCATCTTCCCCTCACTCGTCTCCATGTCAGCCCAGGGGACAGACGCGATTGCCTCCACTGTATTAAAAAATGCAATAAATAAAATAGTAATTTAAAAAAAAAATAAAAAATAAAAAATTCCCTTTTAAGAGCTATGGGCGTAAGTGACGTTTTGATGTCACCTTCGCCCTGCATTGTTATGGAGGCGGGCGGGGGGACATCTTCCCCTCACTCGCCTCCATGTCAGCCCAGGGGACAGACGCGAATGCTTCCGCTGCATTAAAAAATGCAATAAAAAAATAAAAATAAAATAGTAATTAAAAAAATTTTTTTTTAATGTTTTCCCTTTTAAGAGCTATGGGCATAAGTGACGTTTTGAAGTCGCCTCCGCACTGCATTATTATGGAGGTGGGCGGGGGGCCATCTTCCCCTCACTTGCCTCCATGTCAGCCCAGGGGACAGACGCGATTGCCTCCGCTGCATTAAAAAAATGTAATAAAAAAATAGCAATTTAAAAATAAAACAAATTTCCCTTTTAAGAGCTATGACCGTAAGTGACGTTTTGACGTCGCCTCCGTACTGCATTGTTATGGAGGCGGGCGGGGGGCCATCTTCCCCTCACTCTTCTCCATGTCAGCCCAGGGGACAGACGCGATTGCCTCCACTGCATTAAAAAATGCAATAAAAAAATAAAATAAAATAGTAATTAAAAAAAAAAAATTAAAAAAATTTTTCCCTTTTAATAGCTATGGGCATAAGTGACGTTTTGACGTCGCCTCCGCACTGCATTGTTATGGAGGCGGGTGGGGGGCCATCTTCCCCTCACTCGTCTCCATGTCAGCCCAGGGGACAGACGCGATTGCCTCCACTGTATTAAAAAATGCAATAAATAAAATAGTAATTTTAAAAAATAATAAAAAAAAAAAAATTCCCTTTTAAGAGCTATGGGCGTAAGTGACGTTTTGACATCGCCTCGGCCCTGCATTGTTATGGAGACGGGCGGGGGGCCATCTTCCCCTCACTTGTCTCCATGCCCAGCCAGGGTGAAGATCCGGCCGCCTCCGCTGCTGCGAATGCACACTGTGAGAAGCTCACAGTGTGCAGTGAAATCAGAGGAAGCGATTCCAGTACTGGAGAGGAGCCGGTACAATTGTTAAAGACTGAAGGGAAAGCTGGAGTTCAGATTTAAGTTTAAAGAAAAAAAGGGTTAAAGGTGAAGTCCTAATTTAAGGGAAGCCGATGGATTTCGTCACAAGGCAGGACCATACATGCGAAGTGTAAAGCATCCACGCCGTCTTTAGAAAGGACTCCTGTCTGATCCTGTCCTCTAATAGGTCACACCCAAAATGTCAAAAAACACTGGGAAACAAATTCCCGTAATCCTCATTGGCTGATCTCACCCATCTAGTGTGGGCACAACACCGAGTGTTCTCCCGGAGCGCTAACAACGCGTGAGTCACCCAATATAAATACTGCAAAGTAATACTTCTTATGGAATTACAGGAGTTCATGTGCCACCTGTGCTTGGTACTCACAGTACGGTCTTTATTAATTGTTTTATGGTGCCAACATAAGCTGCAGCACCGTACATGGGACACAGAACCTTTCACAGAGACCCCTCCCCCCTCCAAAAAAAAAATCAAATTTTATATATTATATAAAACATATATATTATAGTTGTATATAGGGTAGACGTGTGCGATTATTTTTCGTACGAAACGAAAATTAGTATGAATTTCCAAAATAGGAATTTTTATGCATACGAATTCCGTACGAAATATGAAATTTCAGATCCAAATTCATAACAAAAATTCATAATTTATGAAAAGTTAACGAACTTAAAAGTTAAAAACCCCAGGAAGTCAGCACAGCACAGGGATGGTGGGAGCCCCTCATAATGATAAATTCATCATAACGAAAATTCAGAATTGTTATGAAAAGTTAATGAACCTAAAAGTTAAAACCCCAGGAAGTCAGCACAGGGATGGTGGGAACCCTATGGGGAATTTCTATGCTTACGAATTTAATACGAAATACGAAATTTCGGATCCAAATTAACAGAAACATGACTGGTGTTTTGTTCACCAATCAGAGGAAGTCAGAACAGCACAGGGATGGTGGGGACCCCTCATAATGGGCACAGCGGGTGTACACTCAGACCCGGGAACTCAGCACAGAGATGGTGGGAACCCCTCATAATGGGCACAGCGGGTGTACACTCAGACCCGGGAACTCAGCACAGAGATGGTGGGAACCCCTTATAATGGGCACAGCGGGTATACATTCAGACCTGGGAACTCAGCACAGGGATGGTGGGAACCCTCATAATGGGCACAGCGGGTGTACACTCAAACCCAGGAACTCAGCACAGAGATGGTGGGGACCTCTCATAATGGGCACAGCGGGTGTACACTCAGACCCGGGAACTCAGCACAGAGGTGGTGGGAACCCCTTATAATGGGCACAGCGGGTATACATTCAGCACAGGGATGGTGGGAACCCTTTATAATGGGCACAGCGGGTATACATTCAGACCCGGGAACTCAGCACAGAGATGGTGGGAACCCCTCATAATGGGCACAGCGGGTGTACACTCAGACCCGGGAACTCAGCACAGAGATGGTGGGGACCCCTCATAATGGGCACAGCGGGTGTACACTCAGACCCGGGAACTCAGCACAGAGATGGTGGGAACCCCTTATAATGGGCACAGCGGGTATACATTCAGACCCGGGAACTCAGCACAGAGATGGTGGGGACCCCTCATAATGGGCACAGCGGGTGTACACTCAGACCCGGGAACTCAGCACAGGGATGGTGGGAACCCTCATAATGGGCACAGCGGGTGTACACTCAAACCCAGGAACTCAGCACAGAGATGGTGGGGACCCCTTATAATGGGCACAGCGGGTATACATTCAGACCTGGGAACTCAGCACAGGGATGGTGGGAACCCCTTATAATGGGCACAGCGGGTATACATTCAGACCCAGGAACTCAGCACAGAGATGGTGGGAACCCCTTATAATGGGCACAGCGGGTATACATTCAGACCCGGGAACTCAGCACAGGGATGGTGGGAACCCTTTATAATGGGCACAGTGGGTATACATTCAGACCCGGGAACTCAGCACAGAGATGGTGGGAACCCCTCATAATGGGCACAGCGGGTGTACACTCAGACCCGGGAACTCAGCACAGAGATGGTGGGAACCCCTTATAATGGGCACAGCGGGTATACATTCAGACCTGGGAACTCAGCACAGGGATGGTGGGAACCCCTTATAATGGGCACAACGGGTATACATTCAGACCCGGGAACTCAGCACAGAGATGGTGGGAACCCCTCATAATGGGCACAGCGGGTGTACACTCAGACCCGGGAACTCAGCACAGAGATGGTGGGAACCCCTCATAATGGGCACAGCGGGTGTACATTCAGACCCGGGAACTCAGCACAGGGATGGTGGGAACCCCTCATAATGGGCACAGCGGGTGTACACTCAGACCCGGGAACTCAGCACAGAGATGGTGGGAACCCCTTATAATGGGCACAGCGGGTGTACATTCAGACCCGGGAACTCAGCACAGGGATGGTGGGAACCCCTCATAATGGGCACAGCGGGTGTACACTCAGACCCGGGAACTCAGCACAGAGATGGTGGGAACCCCTTATAATGGGCACAGCGGGTATACATTCAGACCTGGGAACTCAGCACAGGGATGGTGGGAACCCCTTATAATGGGCACAGCGGGTATACATTCAGACCCGGGAACTCAGCACAGAGATGGTGGGAACCCCTTATAATGGGCACAGCGGGTGTACACTCAGACCCGGGAACTCAGCACAGAGATGGTGGGAACCCCTCATAATGGGCACAGCGGGTGTACAGACCTGGGAACTCAGCACAGAGATGGTGGGAACCCCTCATAATGGGCACAGCGGGTGTACACTCAGACCCGGGAACTCAGCACAGAGATGGTGGGAACCCCTTATAATGGGCACAGCGGGTATACATTCAGACCTGGGAACTCAGCACAGGGATGGTGGGAACCCCTTATAATGGGCACAGCGGGTATACATTCAGACCCGGAAACTCAGCACAGGGATGGTGGGAACCCCTCATAATGGGCACAGCGGGTGTACACTCAGACCCGAGAATTCAGCACAGAGATGGTGGGAACCCCTCATAATGGGCACAGCGGGTGTACAGACCTGGGAACTCAGCACATGGATGGTGGGAACCCCTCATAATGGGCACAGCGGGTGCACAGACCTGGAAACTCAGCACAGGGATGGTGGGAACGCTATGGGAATTTCTATGCTTACGAATTTCATACAAAATACGAAATTTCGCTAACGAATTTCGGATCCAAATTAACAGAATTGTGACTGGTGTTTTGTTCACCAATCAGAGGAAGTCAGCACAGCACAGGGATGGTGGGAGCCCCTCATAATGGGCACAGCGGGTGTACACTCAGACCCGGGAACTCAGCACAGGGATGGTGGGAACCCCTCATAATGATAAAATCATCATAACGAACTTTCGTTATTTTAACGAAAAGTTTACGAATCTAAGGAAAATTCATATTTCGTACGAATCTGAATTGAATTTTGTACATGAATTATAAAATACGATTTTTTTTTCGTACGGAACGAAACGGAACAAATTTTTTGATGGCGCCCATGTCTAATATAGGGGCCCTCTGATTCCTGCAAGAGACAAAGAGAGAGGCGCCTCTGAGTGTAGATGTTGCTTAAAACTTTAATAATGCATACGGTTATCAACTCACATTTTAAGTGGTAAGTATGCGCCTATAGGTCCTAGCAGGGGTAAGTCCAGGTGATGCCAATCCTGCTTCCTCGGTCCTTCGCATGTGGGTGCTGTCTGCATGGAAAACCACCAAGGCCTGCCACAGTGGGGACACTCAAAGCGAGGCGTGATGCGAAACGGGAAGGGTGGCCTCAGGAGGATGACGTCGTTATGAGACGCGTTTCGTGAGCATTCACGCCGCAAGTGTTCCGGCAAGCCGCGCTTCTTTTTTTCAAACAGGAAGTCTGTTTGAAAAAGGAGCGGGGCTTGCCGCAATCATATGTAGGTTGAAATACAGTCATCAACTAAAACAGAAGCAGCTGTGTAGGAGGCTTAAAACTGGGTGAGGAACGGCCAAACTCTGCTACTAAGGAGAGGTTGTGGAAGACAGTTTCATGTCACGGGTCATACACCATGGCAAGACTGAGCACAGCAACAGGACACAAGGTTGTTATACTGCATCAGCAAGATCTCTCCCAGGCAAAGATTTCGAAGCAGCCTGGGGGTTCAAGATGTGCGGTTCAAGCTCTTTTAGCACAAAGAAACGGACGACGTTGAGGACCGTAGACACAATGATTGGCCAAGGAAACTTAATGCAGCAGATGAAAGACACATCATGCTTACTTCCCTCTGACATTGGAGAAGAAGCAGAAGGACGAGCTCATCTGTCTGTCACTGTGCTCTCTCCTCCTATCGGCATGCTCCTTGCACTGCAGCTGAGCAGCCAATGCATGCCTTGTGTTGCCCCAAGGAGTACACTTTGCCTTGTGGTGCAGGGAGACACGCTGCATTATTATACAACGCACAGCACCTCAATGCTCTGTTTTGTGAATTCCTGCAGAATCATGCTTTTTTGCATGCAATTATAAAATTGTGTCGCAATTGTGGTGCCAATTGTTTTATTTATGGTACCACAAACCCGGCAAGCAGACATGCAGAAAAAATGCACAAAAAATGCGGCAAAACACGTCTTTAAAAATGTGCAAGGCTCAGTGCGGCAAAAAGCCGACTGAAGTGAATGGGCTGCTGTAGGGGGCGTAGCGTGAGAACACGCACAAAACACGTGATTTTTTTGCATATTCTCAATACGCCGAGGTGTGACTGCAGCCTAATAAATCATTTTTGCAGGTCAATAGACGTGATGTGAATGAGCCCTAAACGCTCATCTATGGAGGACGCCCATCCACAACACACGGCTCAGTAATGTGATACTTTAACTGTGTTGAGACAACAAATTTGATTGTGAAAATACGGAATTCCTCGGATTTCAGTCCCTCCAGCTGTTCAAAGGAATCCGCCCGGTCTGTGTACACTGCGGTCATGTCTGTTCACAAAGACAGCTCAGTGTATGTGCCCCCCCCCCCACCCCCCGATCAAACCACTTCTTACCCCACCATCTACCCCACTCCATCCACACCACACGTTCTATGAAGCATTGACACTGCGAGTGATATCCGATGATGTCATGGACACAGCGAGTGATACATGTGGATGTCATGAACACAGCGAGTGATATCCGATGATGTCATGGACACTGTCATTGATATCCAATGATGTTATGGACACTGTGAGCGATACACGATGATGTCATGGACAGTGCGAGTGATATACGATGATGTCATGGACACAGCAAGTGATATACGATGATGTCATGGACACAGCGAGCAATATATGATGATGTCATGGACACTGTGAGTGATATAGAATGATGTCATGGACACTGCGAGTGATATATGATGATGTCATGGACACTGCAAATGATATATGATGATGTCATGGACACTACGAGCAATAGTTGATGATGTCATGGACACTGTGAGCGATATATGATGATGTCATGGACACTGTGAGTGATATATGATGATGTCATGGACACTGCGAGTGATATACGATGATGTCATGGACACTGCGAGCAATACTTGATGAAGTCATGGACACTGCAAGCGATATACGAAGATGTCATGGACACTGCGAGCAATAATTGATGATGTCATGGACACTGCGAGCGATATACGATGATGTCATGGACAATGCGAGTGATATAGGATGATGTCATGGACACTGTGAGCGATATAGGATGATGTCATGGACACTGCGAGTGATATAGGATGATGTCATGGACACTGTGAGCGATATAGGATGATGTCATGGATGGCACCGCGTTCTGACAGCTGTACAAATGTAGATGGCCGGCCTTTTTAAAATTATTTTATTATTTGTAGGCTATTCCTGGAATGTAACGAGATCAGATACTGCAGGCCTGGAGGTGGGACTGACGGTTGGGAAAATATTTCCACTTTCCTGCCCTATCGACTGGCGTCCTTCGGATCTATCTAAACCTTGAAAATCGCAGTGTTGTCCTGCTGTGGTGACTGCCTCATAAGCTTTTGAACTCAACCAGACGGCGCGGTGGCATGTGTATAAAAAGGACACTATAGCCCTAGAGAAAATACATAGAAATGTAATATCCGTACAGCAAATTTACTTCTATGCAAGCTGCAATACCCTATAAAGGGACGCAAAAACCCAAAACCAAAAATGTTATATATTGTTATATATTGCAGCTTACCAATTATTAGATGTGGTGGCTGCCTTTGTTTTCTTTTCTTTGGCACCCACCAACCACCCCTCCCCCCCCCCCCGCCCTTCTGTCCAGTAACACACATTCTGTATTAGAGAGACAGAACTCTGGATGAATGAGAAAAGGAGGCACAGCAGACAGTAGCATTGTCAGTCTAGACTGGGGGAGGGTAATATTAAAGTGTTACTAAACCCACAACAGTAAAGTCAGTATGTATGTACATTCAAATCGGAGGAAGGGTTTAGGAATTACAGCTCTTAAGAATAGCCAGACCCCCCCCCCCCCCCACTCCCTGGGCTCCTCCTTCGTTATCTCTTCATCAATTAAGCAGGTAAAAGATCTGGAGTTTATTCTAAAGCCTGATTCACACCTTTTTCATTTTGCATTTAAAAGCCATTGCTGTGTTAAAGTGAAACAGGTCATTGTAAGGCTTCAAAAATAAAACAAATCCATCAGAGAGATAGCAGCAACATTAGGAGTGGCCAAATCAGTTTGGTAAATTCTGAAGAAAGTAGAACGCACTGGTGAGCTTGGAAACATAAAAAGGCCTGGACATCCATGGAAGACAACAGTGGTGTATGATCGCTGGATCCTCTCTATGGTAAAGAAAAATCCATTCACAACATCTAGACAAGTGAAGGACACGCTCCAGGGGGTGGGCGTATCATTGTCAAAGTCTACAATCCAGAGAAGACTTCACGGGAGCAAATACAGAGGGTTCACCACAAGGTGCAAACCATTCATAAGCCTGAAGAATAGAAAAGCCAGATTAGGCTTTGTACATCAAAAAATCCAGACCAGTTCTGGAAATGCATTTTTTGGATGGATGAAACGAAGATTAAAGTGGTTGTAAACCCAGATGTTAAAAAAACAAAACAAAAAAAACATGCAAGACAAAGGCATAATGAGCTAGTATGCATTGCATACCAGGGGTGGCCCGTGCATTGTGGGCGCCGCCCCCCTAATCCCTGCCGCCACCTCCCTATCCATGTGGCTGGACCCTTTCAGGACACTGACTGCATGGACTCCTATGGCAGTGTGGGAGGGGGTGTTTTCTTAAGCACCTGATTAGAGCCTGAGGCTCTAATAGGCTTCAAAAAAGGGTGGGCTTGGGGCGCAGAGAGTGCGCCCTGATCCCACCCTGTTCTGTGAACATAGCAAATTCATTTTCACTATTTTTACACCGCAGTGTCTCCCCACCAATCAGGAGGCAGGTCAGTGAGATCTCTTTCCCGATTGGCCAAAGCGCCGGGCATCCTATTGGCGCTTTGGCGGAAGAGACACACAGGGGAGGAAGCTGGAATATCAGACTCCTTCCCCGCCGCTGCTGACATAGGAGGAGAGGATGAGGAGGACCCAACAGCCCGGAATGGAGGAGGAGACGCACGGAATGCAGGAGTCGTCTTCTGCCCACCCCACAGCTCGCTGCCGTCACCCAGCTGGGGTAAGTGCCAATCTGATGGCGGACGAGCAGGGGGTGGGGGTAACACTGGCTGCATATGGTGGGTACAGAAGCTGCATAAGATGAACACAGAAGCTGCGTATGATGGGCACAGGCTGCATAAGATGGGCACAGGCTGCATATGATGGGCAGAAGCTGCATATGATGGGCACAGGCTGCATATGATGGGCAGAAGCTGCATATGACGGGCACAGGCTGCATATGATGGCCACATGCTGCATAAAATAGACACAGACTGCATAAGATAGGCACAGAGGCTGCATATGATGGGCACAGAAGCTGCAAATTATGGGCACAGGCTGCATATTATGGACACAGAGGCTGTATGATAGGCACAGGCTGCATATGATGGGCACAGGCTGCATATGATGGGCACAGAGGCTGTATGGTGGGCACAGAGGCTGCATATGATGGGCACAGAAGCTGCATATGATGGGCGCAGGCTGCATAAGATGGGCAGAAGCTGCATATGATGGGAACAGGCTGAATATGATGGGCACAGAGGCTGCTTATGTTTGGCACAAGCTGCATAATATGGGCCCAGAGACTGCATAAATTGGGCACAGGCTGCATATGATGGGCAAAGAGGCTGTATGATGGGCACAGGCTGCATATGATGGGCACAGTGGCTGCATTTTATGGGCACAGTGAGGCTGCAATTGATTTTTTTTAAAATAATTTTTCAGTTGGCTTGCGCCACCCCAAAAATGTTGAGCACCAACCGCCACTGTTGCATACTAGCTCATTATGAAATACCTTAGAACGATGCTGTTACAGCGGTCTTGGCACACCACTGTGACCGGCGACACGTTGTCCCAGAGTTATTTCCGGGTTCGCAAGCTCTGGTGCATTAGCATGGGAGCTGCCGGTAATGGCACAGCAGCTGACGAAGCGGCACGAAAGGGTAATTTCTTCAGAACGCAGGTGCCAATGGCGTCGGCACGTGCGGATACAGTGAATACCTTTTAAACTGTGCAAGTTTAGGAGAAATTCACGGTACCTACGGGTAAGTCTTATTATGGGATAACCTGTAGGTAAAAGTGGTTATACAGGGTTTACAACTACTCTGTACCAGAATGACGGGAAGAAAAAGGTGTGGAGAAGGCTTGCAACAGCTCATGATCCAAAGCACACAACGTCATCTGTGGTCAGATGGTGGAGCTTGCAGTGGGATGACATGGGCATGCATGGCTTCCATTGGCACTGGGTCATTGGAGTTTATTGATGATGAGACAGAAGCAGCCGGATGAATTCTGAAATGTTTATAGAGATATATTGTCAGCCCAGATTCAGCCAAATGCAGCAAAGTTGATTGGACGGCGCTTCACAGTACAGATGGACAGTGATCCAAAACACACTGCAAAAGCAACTCAGGAGATTTGAAGGAAAAGAAGTGGAATATTCTGCAATGGCCGAGTCAATCACCTGATCTCAACCCAATTGAGCATTCATTTCACTTTCTGAAGGCAAAACTAAAGGCAGGAAGACCCCCCAAAGAACACGCGGCATTTGAATTAAAACTGAAAGTCTGCACTTCAAATTAATTTGGATTGTTGGGTTTTAATTTTATTCTGGTGGCATACAGAGCCAGAAGTATGAAAATTGTGCCGGTCTCTCGTTCTGGATGGACATCATATGACGGCCTCCCAGAACGACCGCTCTCGCGCTCCCCTGGAGGTGCTCAGCGTGGAGATCATGGCCGTGCCGTGTTGCTAGGATGCCGTGGGCCCCCGATTTGTGTAAAGAGCCGCACCCTGCGGCTCTTTAACCATGTGATCTGCTGTGTCCAACACAGGGGATGCCGGTAATCGGCGCTCCTCGCCTCACACTGACAGAGTTTGAGGAGAGGAGAGCCAATCAGCGGCATCTCCTCACAGAGGACACCTAGGGATGTAATCAGGGCATTAATCATCAGTGCCCTGATTACAATTATGTGCCCACCAGTGCCAGCAATGCCACTGCCAGGAATCAGTGCTGACCAGTGCCCACAATTGCCACCAATCTGTGCCCACAAGTGCCAGCAATCAGTGGCCATTAGTGATGCCAGTCAGTGCTTGCTATCAGTGCTACCCATCAATGTTGCCCATCAGTGCCACCTATCTGTGCCCACCAGTGCCGCCTATCTGTGCCCACCAGTGCCACCTATCTTTGCCCAGTGCCCACCAGTGCCACCCATCAGGGCCCCCTATCGGTGCTCATTAGTGCCACCTATCAGGGCATATACGTGCCTCCTAATCAGTGCCCATAAGTCGCACCTCATCAGTGTTGCCTCATTGGTGCATGTCAGTGAAGGAGAAAAATTACTTATTTACAAAAATGAAAAAATAAAAAACCCAGGAATGATTAAAGAAAGTTCTATTTATGTGAAGAAAATGATAGCAATTTCACATGGTTACAGTGTAGCACGACCGCGCAATTGTCATTCAAAGTGTGACAGCTTTGAAAGCTGAAAAAATGGCCTGGGCGGGAAGGCGGGGGGGGGGGGGCTAAGTGGCCGGTATTGAGGTGGTTAAAGTTATAATAAACCTTAATTTTTTTTTAAGCACTTTCAGCTGATTTAATCAATTACTGAGTATGCAGCTTCTTTATCTTTTAGCCCTGGTTCACACCAGTGCAGCTTTGAAATCTCACGACTTCATCGCGATTTCAAAGCCGCAGATCAGTGCTGCGATTTGAATCTCTGGTTTCATGCGACTTCATTTAACAGAAGTCAATGCAAAAAAAAAAAAAAGTCACGCAGGAACCTTTTTCTAGGTTGCTGTGACTTGAGTCGCAACGATGTGCGGAAAATAGGGTGTGACGTGTGCGATTTTTGAACTGAAAAAATCTCATGACAGATTGCATTGGTGTGAACGAGGGCAAAGGCTGGGTTCACACATGTCCAGTGCGAATTGGATGTCCGTTTTTAATGCAAATACCAAAAGCGTTTGTTCTGGTGCCGGTTATGATGCGGTTCTGGTGAGGTTCTGGTGAGGTTCTGGTGAGGTTCTGGTGTGGGTTCTGGTGTGGGTTCTGGTGTGGGCTCTGGTGTGGGCTCTGGTGTGGGCTCTGGTGTGGGCTCTGGTGTGGTTCTGGTGAGGGTTCTGGTGTGGTTATGATGTGGTTCTGGTGCGGGTTCTGGTGTGTGTTCTGGTGTGGTTCTGGTGCGGGTTCTGGTGCAGTTCTGGTGCGGGTTCTGGTGCGGTTATAATGCGGTTAAGGTGAGGTTCTGGTGTGGGTTCTGGTGCGGTTCTATTGAGGGTTCTGGTGCAGGTTCTAGTGCTGTTATGATGCGGTTCCCGTGTGGTTCTGGTGCAGGTTCTGGTGCGGTTATGATGCAGTTCTGGTGCAGTTCTGGTGTGGGTTCTGGTATGGTTCAGGTGTGGTTATGGTGAGGTTCTGGTGTGGGTTCTGGTGTGGTTTCTGGTGCGGTTCCGGTGTAGTTCTGGTGCGGTTATGATACAGTTCTGGTGTGGTTCTGGTGCGGTTATGATACAGTTCTGGTGCAGTTATGATATGTTTCTGGTGCGGTTATGATGCGTTTCTGGTGTGGTTTTGGTGCGGTTCTGATGTGTTTCTGTTGCGGGTTCTGATCTGGTTCTGGTGCGGTTATGATGCCGTTCTGGTGCGGTTCTGGTGTGGTTCTGGTGCAGGTCCCGGCTTTAATTTGTAGGCTCAGGATAGAATTTCAGTGCTGGCCAATACATAGTAGATAAAGGGTGTCAACCCCTGTAGTAGGAGAGCAATCCGTGCTGAAGTCCTAAACTGAATCCTGGACACAACTGAAGACGTGTGCGATTCAGAAGCGTTCCCATAGAACTCACTGGGGTTGATTTACTAAAACTGGAGAGTGCAAAATCTGGTGCAGCTCTGCATAGAAACCAATCAGCTTCCAGGTTTTATTGCCAAACCTTAATTGAACAAACTGATGTTAGAAGCTGATTGGCCGCCATGCAGAGCTGCACCAGATTCTGAGTGCTCCAGTTTTAGTAATGAGCCTGGAATTCGTACACAGGGACTGTGTGTGATCAGAGTACCATTTTGATATAATGCTGTTTTTGTTAAGTCAAAGGTGATTTATAGTCGTTGTAATCATTTGATATAGGCTTTTACTTTTGTTTGTTCACTTTGCCGCATTTGAATCGTAAAAAAAAAAAAAATTCTAAAATTTTCGATTCAACCAATTCAAAACTTATCGATTTGATTGCTTCGTCAAAAAAAAAAAAATATATATATATATATATATATATATATATATATATATATATATATATATATATATATATATAAAATGTCACAATAAAAAAAAAAAAAAAATGTCACAATAAAAAAATAAATAAAAAAAAGTCACTTTTTCCATGCGACTTGGACTCTTTGATTGTGACATTTTTGGCTCCATAGACTTCAATAGGAGAGCATGAAAAACACAGGAAAACACTTGAAGAACGCATCAACAAAATGCACAAAAAATGCATGAAAAAAGTGCGAATGTAGCCAGAAAAAAAATGTGCACAACACACAGCAGCGTACATATGCTATACACTGATTGGAGGAAAGGGACCCCCCCCCCTCCCCCTTCACACACAGCACTCAGGAACAGAGCCGGGGCTGTCAATCAGCTGGAGATCACCCCCCCCCCCCCCCCCTGCTGTCACCATTTTTCTTCTGGTGTCAGGAAAACTTTTCAGAAGTGATCCATACTGATAGCAGAGGAATGAAGCAGTAGACAGAAATGAAACTCAGTGCTCTGGGTTGAGACAAATACACACTGTAGTGATATGCTTTGTTCATATTTCATGTCTGAAGTTTACAACCACTTTACTGTACCCCTGCTGCTTTTATTGGGCCCCCAATTTCTCTTCTTTCTCCATAAATGACTGTGATATATAAATACTGGAATACTGCAATGTATCAAACCTATATTTTTTTACTGTCCTATTGGACTCCAGAAGAATTACTGCAATTTACAAACTGTCTACTATGCAATCCCAACCGAGGGCTCGCGTTTTGTACCTTTTATGACACTTTCACCCAGACTGATGACAGCAATTTTTTTTTTTTACACAATTTTTGAATGTCATTGACAGTGTCAGTGTACAACCAAGTCTGTGTTTGCTCATTACAGCTAACCTCAACTCTCTTCAGGTCACCAGATTTGAGTTCTTGCCAAAACCGTTTTAAAATTTCTAGTTAGCTTGGATGGCGGCCAACGAGCCCCGGTCACCGGGAAGATGGCTGTGCTGCCATGGGGAGAATAGAGGGGGTGGTCAAAGGCATACGTTTGAGATTTTATATATATATATATATATTTTTTTTTTCAATTATTATTATGTTTCAGGTGTGTGTGTCTCACTGTGGATTCAAAGCGCTTTACAGAGCCTTGAAAAAGTATTCATAACCCTTTGAAACTTTCCACATATTTTTATTTTTTTAACGTTACAACCAAAAACATAAATGTATTTTATTGGGATTTTATGTGATAGACCAACACAAAGTGGCACATAATTGTGAAGTGGAAGGAAAATGATAAATGTTTTTTTAGATTTGTTTTTACTAATAAATATCTGAAAAGTGTGGCGTGCATTTGTATTCAGCCCCCTTTACTCCGATACCCCTAACTAAAACCTAGTGGAACCAATTGCCTTCAGAAGTCACCTAATTAGTAAATAGAGTCCACCTGTGTATAATTTAATTTCAGTATAAATACAGCTGTTCTGTGAAGCCCTCAGATGTTTGTTAGAGAACCTTAGTGAACAAACAACATCATGAAGGCCAAGGAATACACCAGACAGG
This sequence comes from Lithobates pipiens, assembly GCF_037356315.1. Classification (NCBI taxonomy): domain Eukaryota; kingdom Metazoa; phylum Chordata; class Amphibia; order Anura; family Ranidae; genus Lithobates; species Lithobates pipiens. The sequence continues at coordinate 558,841,896 of NW_027507764.1, read as the reverse complement.
TCAAGGATACTGTTGTGGAGAAGTTTAAAGCAGGGTTAGGTTATAAAAAATATATCCCAAGCTTTGAACATCTCACGGAACTCTGTTCAATCCATCATCCGCAAATGGAAAGAGTATGGCGCAACTGCAAACCTACCAAGACATGGCCGTCCACCTAAACTGACAGGCCGGGCAACGAGAGTATTAATCAGAGAAGCAGCCAAGAAGCCCATGGAAACTCTGGAGGAGCTGCAGAGATCCACAGCTCAGGTGGGAGAATCTGTCCACAGGACAACTATTACTTGTGCTCTCCACAAATCTGGTCTTCATGGAAGAGTGACAAGAAGAAAGTCATTCTTGAAAGAAAGCCATAAGAAGTCTTGTTTGTAGTTTGTGAGAAGCCATGTGGGGGACACAGCAAACATGTGGAAGAAGGTGCTCTGGTCAGATGAGACCAAAAATTAGACAAACCCCCCCACCCTTATATCCCCCCCGTCCCTTGGTACCTGAAACGCGGGGTGCTTTGAAGCAATGCCTCCCCTTCCTTAGGGCTGAAACATGATAAAAAATTTCATTTGGATACAGTGTAGCATGACCGCGCAATTGTCATTCAAAGTGCGACAGCGCTGAAAGATGAAAATAGGTCTGGGCAGGAAGGGGGTGTAAGTGCCCTGTAGGCAAGTGGTTAAGGGATGATAAATAGCTCTTAAGGCATGCTAAAACAGCATACAACAACACAGTTCAGAGGCCACATTAGCATGCCTTAAAGTGTATCTAAAGCCAAAACCTTTTGTTGTTGTTTTAGATGCAGCAGGGAATGGTTAGAACCTCTGTCAAGTTTTTCCTGCTTTCTGTGTCCTCACCAAATGAGATCCACCCTAGAGCCAGGTATACACTAATGCCTCGTACACACGATCGGACTTTCCGGCAGACTTGGTCCGGCGGACCGGAATCTGTCTGACAATTCGATCGTGTGTGGGCTCCAGCGGACTTTTTTTCCCCAAAAGTCAGAAGGACCTAGAAATAAAACATGTCTCAAATATATCCGACGGAATCAAGTCCGACGGACTAAAAATCTGGAAAACAGTTTGTCTGTGTGCTGGTCCGACAGACCAAATACGATGCAAGGGCAGCTATGGCTACTGGCTATTCTTGTTTTTCCTTGTTTAGTCCCGTTTACGTCATCACGTTCAAAACGAACGGACTTTCGAACAGACTTAGTCCGGTCGTGTGTGGCCAAGTCAGTTTCATTCAGAACGTCAGTCGAACCTCCGCCAAAAGTCCGTCCGTGTGATCAGTGCTTACTCATAGCTGACCAACATACACACAGGCCGAATGTCGGCTGTTTTTCTCTGAACCAGCAAATGTCTTCCGAAATTCTGCCCATGTGTACCCAGCTTTACTGCCCTGATGACCATTCTAAACACAAACTCTTATAAACGCTGCATGTAAAAGTGACAAAACAGACGTTTTATACTATTAGTTACTAGCTATCAAGTCTCCAGCATGCAGAACAGGTTTTCAAACGTCCTGTGTACATGAAGCCTTACGTTAGTAGATTTGCAAATGTTCAAACAAAAATTCTCAGTACATTCCATGACTTGATGAAGGTCGTTCAAAAGTTGTGCAAAATTTCATTTCATTCAATTTTGAAATGAATGTTCTATCACTAACGAAAGCCACATACACATTTAGAAAGTCATTAATTCAAGAAAAAAATGTTCCATCCAGCTTCTTCAAATTTTATTATCACCATGATCAAAAACAAATGTTGATTTGACTCCATTGAGCATTAGAAAGTTGAAATAAATGGTCTTCAAACAAAGAAGTGCAAACAAAAATCTACTAGTATATGGCCAGCTTTAGTAAATTGGGAGATGTGGTCTACACATCAGCCATTCTCAATCGTGGTTCCATGGAGCCCTAGGGTTCCTCTAGAGCAGGGGGTCTCAAACTGGTGGCCCTCCAGCTGTTGCGGAACTACAAGTCCCATCATGCCTCTGCCTGAGGGAGTCATGCTTGTAACTGTCCGCCTTGCAATGCCTCATGGGAGTTGTACTTTTTCAACAGCTGGAGGGCCACCAGTTTGAGACCTCTGCTCTAGAGGTTTCTAGGGATTTTTTAGCTGTGGATGATTAATCTCTCATATAATGGTGCCTGCCTAGTTCTGGGGCCAACCTCACTTGGCAGAGTCAGCGACATAACACCAATGACTCTCTTCATTTCTCAACCATGGTTCCATGGAGCCCTAGGGCTCCTCTAGAGCAGCCTTTCTCAACCTTTTCAACACAGAGGAACCCTTGAAATAGTTCTCCGGTCTCGGGGAACCCCTGCTAAATTTTCGAAATCTACAACTCATGATACACTAGTGTGATGGTCACTGGGAAGAATGGCCCTTACACTTGTGGTCATTGGGAAGAATTACCTCCTTACAGATAGCTAAAAATATCAATGGTGTCAGTAGGAATTTATCTGAGAGGCAGAAATTGGCCAATGCTGAAGGAACCCCTAGCAACCTTTGGAGGAACCCTGGTTGAGAGGTTCCTCTAGAGCAGTGATGGCGAACCTTGGCACCCCAGATGTTTTGGAACTACATTTCCCATGATGCTCATGCACTCTGCAGTGTAGTTGAGAATCATGGGAAATGTAGTTCCCAAACATCTGGGGTGCCAAGGTTCGCCATCACTGCTCTAGAGGTTTCTAGGGATTTTTTAGCTGTGGATGATTAACCTCCCATATAATGGTGCCTGCCTCGTTCTGGGGCCAACCTCACTTGGCAGAGTCAGCGACATAACACCAATGACTCTCTTAGTTTCTCAACCATGGTTCCATGGAGCCCTAGGGCTCCTGCAGAGGTTTCTAGGGATTTTTGGGCTGTGGGTGATTAACCTCCCATATAATGGTCCCATATGATGGTGCCTTTCTAGTTCTGACATGACACCAATGATTCTTTTCACTTGTATGGCTGGCATCCTTCCTTTTGACCACCAACGTAAGGGACATTTTCCCACTGATCCCTGAGAAATTGGTGTTAGCAGGGGCTCCCCAAGACCTGAAAATGATTTCAAAGGTTCCCCTAGGGTGAAAAAGTTGAGAAAGGATAGTCTACATGGTCCTACCATTTCCAGCTTGGAGATAAAAGGTTCAGTTGGAGGACAAGCTCCACAAAGACTCGTTTTCTCACCTCCTGGTCTCACAGTTAATTAGCACTTTCTTGCCAGCCGCTTTGACAGTAGTGTTCCATCAATATAACAGCTTATGAAACCAGTGCCTAAGGGCAGAGCAACTTGGGGATTCCAGACAAAAAAAAAATACCAATGACAGATTGCTAAATGTAAAACAATTGAACCTTGTAGGCTTAGATGCAAGGCAGTCAGGAGCAATATAAACATCAGAGATGTGCAATTCCGCAGTCACGGCCATCCAGTCTACATTTGGTTTATAACAGGCAATGTGGCTGTAAGGATCAAAATGTGCTCACCTTAAAGGGCCACTATGCAAATTGCATGTCAATTTTAAAGGGACAGTCCACTCAAAGTTGATGTTTCGGTTTTTGAAAATCTTGAGGAGTTAAACCATTTGCCAATTTCTTGGAGCTTTCAGAGACTATTAAAACGATAACTATTTTTGAGTTTCTGAATGCATATTATCAGGGGATCCCATGTTTCTTTTTGGATTATTCTAGATTGTAAGCTCTAACAAGCAGGGCCCTCTGATCCCTCCTGTATTGATTTGTATTGTAAGTGTACTGTCTACCCTCATATTGTAAAGCGCTGCGCAAACTGTTGGCGCTATATAAATCCTGAATAATAATAATAATTATTTATATATATTATATTGGAGAAAATGTAACATGAGGAACGGGGATACACAAAGGTGGGAAAACTCTCAGGTGGACATAAACAGTCTGGAATTATGGGTATATTATTATAGGAAGATCTGCCAGTTGGGGTACCCATGACCTATAAGGTCCAACCAAGCTTCACTTTTGAGTGAACTGACCCATGTGGCACTCATGGACAAATGTTAAACCCATTTAAGCTGCTATGGTGGGGGAGTGAGCTGTACCAACAGCTGCCTCTGGCCATTAACCCATAAAATATAAACAGCTGTCACTGCAGGGTGTGTTTTTTTGTGTTGTGTGTGTGACTACAATGGCAGTCTTCTATGGCAATATGCTGCATAGCTTAGATCAGCCTTTCCTAAAATGTTTCAACACAGAGGAACCCTTGTAATAACTTTCCAGTCTCAGGGAACCCCCTACTAAAAATGACTATATCTACAACTCGTGGTACATTAGTGTGATGGTCATTGGGAAGAATTACCCCCTTACAGATAGCTAAAAAGTTCAATGGTGTCAGTGGGAACTTATCCGAGAGGCAGAAATTGCCCAAGGAACCCCTAGAAACCCCTGGCTCAGATAAATATCAGCTATCTCAATGCAAGTGTTAATTGCTTGTGCTCCCAGTTAATCCCAGACCATGCCGGGCTCTTCAAACAATTTTGTGGTTTAGGGATAGCAGACTATAAGGTTGAAAGCCCACCCAATATAATCAAACCAAGTACATCACACTTTGCATTTTAATGAATGGAAAGCATTCACTAATTGGACGAGGTGGAGAGGCAGGTCAGTTACATCACAACTTCCACCCCACCCAATTAGAAAACACTATATATTGAGGAAATACAAAGGGGGTGTGGGTGATTTACTAACACAGGAGCAAACAGAAGTTCTTTGAATGGTACAGGACTCAGAAGAAAGTAGAGATCACTCTAGTATGAGCGCTGTCTACATTGATTTCCAGATTTTAGAGGGATCCCTCGGGTATGGCACACACAGTTTTATTGGCTCAAGCTGGACCAACGGTACTATGTAAAAATTGCCATACCTAAACTTCAGCCTTAATTTGTAGGAGACAAGGAGTGCAACATGTTATTTCTCATCACAACTCCCTTACAAGCAATAAACTACTATATTGGTTTAGATTCCAATCTTGACTACAACCTCAAACGTTTAGGGTCTAGGGAGAAAAAGGACTGAAAGATTTTATTTTACCCATTTAATCAAAAAAAATCAAATCAGTCCCACCACAAATATTCAAACCAAAAGCCATTTGCCCAATTTTAAAAACACCCATGAAATTCCACTTTTTTTGCCTTCTCATGGTGGTCTGTTATTTTGCTTTTGGTGCCCACATGATCATAACTACCTCCCCCCCCCCAACATTTGCTATATGAAGTGTGGAAGAACTGGCAATTGGAAACACCAAATTCCAGCAGCTGCTTCATTAAAGCACACTAGTTCAAACAAATTGCCATCTTGGAGAGAGGGCTTACATCAAGGCTTACGGGAACCTGGTCCAAAACCCACCTAAGGCCGATGGAAGCACCAGATTAAATTCACAATCCATATGGCTTCTAGATTAGTAAAACTGAACCTATGCCGTTTCACTGCCTTGATATTGTATGCAGTCCCGGGGCAGGTCGATGGGGGGGAGGGGGGGGTGGAGGGGAGTGAAATACCCATTTACATCAAAGCCTTCTCCATGGTGGTTTTGCTTTAAGACGTGTTCCTTTGACAGTAGACCGAAGAAGCAGCCATGTAAAGTTGAGTTAAAGTGGTTGTAATGGGTTTACCTACAGGTAAGTCTAGATTAAGGCTTACCTGTAGGTGTTCGAATTTTCTAATAAACCTCCACAGTTTAGGAGAGATTTACAAAAAAGGAGATCACCGCATGCGCCGTAGACAATGGTGCTGGGCGCACTTTAGACTCCTTTAGAAACGGACGAACGTGCCGTTTCTAAAGAAGAACGTGCCGTGACTTCCAGCGCCTGCACGTGGGAGTGACGTCATTGTGGCTCCGGCCAATCACATCGCCGGAGCCGTGATACCCGGAAGAAAGATGGACGCTTTGTGGAAGAGGGGACAGGGGTGACATCGCAGGCTTCAGTTTCAGGTAAGTGATACATAATGGGCTACTATATGATGCATAGTAGCCCATTATGCTTTACCCTTGCAGGAAAACAAAGAGGAAGTAAAACCCATCAGGGCTTACTTCCTCTTTAAAGGAATCCAGCCCCAGCTACAATAGAAGGCACTTGGTAGCCACATTCCTGTCTAAATTGGTACTAGCATATGTATGTATGTATGAATGGGACCTTAGATTGTAAGCTCCTTGGAGAGCAGGGACTGATGTGAATGTACAATATATGTGTAAAGCACTGCGTACATTGACAGCGCTATACAAGTACCTATAATAAATAAATGTTGATTTCAAACAACGGCTAAGTCCTTTTTTGTTTTTAAGCCTCTGAATAGGTTTGGGTAGTTTCAGAATTAGCTTCTGCCAAAGGAAACCCATGCAGAGAACTGCACCCCCACATGACCAGCCTACAAGCATGCAGCCAGTGAAGCTCCTGACCTGAATACTCGTGCAGGAGTCTGATTCAAGAAGGCTTTGGAAGACAGCCAGGTTACTAGAATGTTCAAAAAGTGACAAGCGGCCAGGAAAAACCCCCATAATGCTGCCATAGAGGGGTTTAAGGGTAACTTGGCACCATGTTACACCCCCCAATATAGGGGGGCAAGGTAAGAAAGGTGCAGTCTGCTATTATGTAAAGTGAACCTGTATTTTACCCTTAAGTAGCATTTTAATGAAGATCGTGTGTACACAAGAGCATCAGAATGTATGACGAGATGTGTGTACAGCAAGCATATGCAAAGCCCCGTTCAGCTCCAGTCCAAGGATGTTAACCATAAACCGTAATGGGAGCGACGACTCGCCTTACAAACAAGCCGCTAACCGGCTTTAGTATTAATCAAATCGTGTTGAAATTCTGCGAGAAGCTTGTTTTAAAGTGCCAGTCAGCAATTCCATTAAGATCCGTGTTGAATATTCCAGGACTGAAGCTGAAGGGGTCATTTAAAAGGCTTTAAAAAGTTGATTGAAGCTTGCTAAAAGCCTTGAACACACTTTTATAAAATAGCTGGCTGTACACATTTACACACACCGAGACCCAGGTGTACAAGGTTCTAAAAACTGGCCATACATTATACAATTTTATTTTCTCTATTACCTTTAGATTTACCTTCAACTCTGTAGTCCAAGGGCCTGCATACAAATTGAAAAGCGTTTAGGGGTGACCTCATATTATATGGTTTTGGTAAATCTAAAAGGAAAGTTGTACAGGAGAAAGTTGTGTAATGTGTGGTCCAGCCTCAGAGAAGGGACTTTTGACCTACTTGTACCGCTACCCACCTATTTCAAGGTGCAGATGCACACTGCACACTACCAACAATGCAGCCAATCACCATAATGGGGTCTCATCTTGTAGGGTGGTAGTGATGGCGAACCTTGGCACCCCCAGATGTTTTGGAACTACATTTCCCATGATGCTCAACTACACTGCAGAGTGCATGAGCATCACAAGAAATGTAGTTCCAAAACATCTGGGGTGCCAAGGTTCACCATCGTTGTTGTAGGGACACCTGTTGAAGCCTTGACCTGCAGGAGGCGTAAGCCTCTTATTTACCCAGTATGGGCAAAACAATGATCCACTTTAAGCCAATACAACATAGCTAAAGAGTTTCAACTGTGTTTTACCGCCCAAGAGTCAGTGGTAAAAACGCCACTCGTTTTAGCAGCGCTTTATCGCCATTTAAGCTGCGCTTTTCGGCCAACGGTGGGGGCGCTTTTAACCACCTGCTAGCAGCCAAAGTGGTAAATAAGCTTGTGTTGCGGCGCTTCGGAATCGCTGCCCATTTATTTCAATGGGCAGGATGTTTTGGGAGCACTGTATACAGTCCACCCCAAATATGCTGCTTGCAGGCCTTTTCCTAACATCCCGCAACACTGAAATGAATGGGAGGCAGTCATCAGGCACCATTTCTAGTGCTAAAACGCCTGAAAACCACATCAGTGTGAAAGGGGTCTTAAAGCAGAACTTAACCCATAACTTGATAAAGTTTTTGTTTAGCAAGGATCATATGTTCAACCTTAATGATGCTACCATACTTCACATGTGCTGTAAATATGTGCATGTATGAATGTGAGTTAGGGACTTTAGGATTTTAAGCTCCGAGGGCAGGGACCGATGTGAATATGCATTTATGTAAAATGATGCATAAATTATCAGCTCTATACAAGTACCTGAAAATAAATAGCCTCCAGCATTGTTCATCTTTTTCTTGCTGGAAGCTACCATTTTTCTGAAGCCCAGAGCCTCCGAGCAGCAGTAAATCGTTAGGCTGTCAGATTAGCCTCTTGATTTTCAGCAGTGCCAAAAAAAAAAAAAAAGCCGGGGCAGAGTGAGTTTATTACTGGATATTAAACAATGCAGGCACTTTTTTTTGATAGCTATACCTGCAAAAGGGACCAGCCTGAAGTGATCTAGAAGGACCTTAATTTTCTGGCTAAAGTTCCACTTCAGCACAACAAAATCTGACGTGCTTTTCTGCATTCGTTTTCTTGGCTTTATTCCTGGTGATGCAACCAGTCCTGTTCTTCGGGTGGCTATGCTGCTTCTTCCACTGCATCAATGGAGCAGCAGCATAGTCACCCTTGGATAAAGGCAGTCAACTTTTAGTAGACTATAGTAGTAGATTTAAAGAGGAAGTAAACTCTGATGAGTTTACTTCCTCTTTGTTTCCCTGCAAAAGTAAAGCATACTGGACTACTATGCATCAGTAGCCCATTATGTGTCACTTACCTGACACAGGAGCTAGCAATGTGACTGCTGTCCCCTGTAGCACGAAGCGTCCATCTTCCTTCCAGGTATCGCTGCTCCGGCGCTGTGGTCGGAGTACACGATGACGTCACGGCGCGGGAGCCGTGACAGCATGATTGCCTTCACTTGCGGCCCGCCCAGTGCGCCTGCGCCATTGTCTACGTCTCTCATGCGCCGTCAACGGCGGTGCCCTACTTTTGTAAAATATCTCCTTAACCGTGTAGGTTAAGGAGATATTTCTTGGACCTACAGGTAAGCCTTAATTCTAGGCTTACCTGTAGGTCAAAGTGGTTCGTAAGGGTTTACAATCACTTTAAACTTTCTCTGAATTTGATTGCATACAAAATTGAAAAGTGTTTAGGTGTGACTTTAGGTAAAACTAAAAAAAAGAAAGCTGTACAAGAAAATTTGAATAATGTATGCCTTGCTCTGTTAAAGTTGAGAAAAAAAATAAAAAAAAATCATGTTGGCATGATGAACAGGTAATATTATAAAAGGACATAAATCAAAGCTCTGTTAACACATCATGTATTTTTTTTACAATTGTAACAAAATAACCATTTATAGATTTTGAATATTTGAAGACAGAAAATACAAGTTTTTTTTTTTTTAATGATTTATTTTCTGAAGCTTCTTCCAAACAGCTTGCCACATTAAAAGGCTACTATATCAGTCTGGGCGCAGCCCAATATAGTTTAATTTAACCAAACAAGCTTTTTTTAAAAAACTTTTAGGAACATTGATGAATCGTTAAACTGCCAGCATGTTATAATATCATTAAGAGAATCATTATAGAACAAACCCAATTTTCTTAACTTCCTTTCAACTAAAAGACCACCCAAGACTTGCAGGGATTGGCTTTAACAGGAAGGGGCGTTTCCTTTACTTTTTTTTCCTTTTTTTTTTTTTTTTAACAAGTAAATCCAAAATTTTTATAGCTAAATTACATGTTGGACAGCATCTTCATCAGCTCTTCAGAATATTCTTAATACCAGATCAAATATAGAATTATTATTATTATTAACCAAGGACAACTTCCATAATATAATATTTAAATATTATAACAAAACCAAAAAAAACATTTACTTAAAGGCAGTATTGGCAGCAACAAGCAGGTGTTAAAACTTTGCTCTTTTTTTGCCAGTTGTTAGAAGTGTACATTAATACATGTTATTTCTATAAAGATTTTGTTAAGGATACCATAAAAACGACAGCATGTATATATTCTTTTTTTAAGCTATTCAGAGCCAAACTTCAGGAAATCTCTTTATAAGAAAAATAAAGGTTTTAAATACAAAGATATGTAAAAACAAACAAAAAAAAAATTTGCGCCCCCCTCAAGCAAATAAAAAAAAAAAAAAAAAAAACCCATAAAGTTCAAATATCCCGTATACCCATTTGACTATTGAGGCAGTATTAAGGTGCTGGCAAAAATCGAGAGACCATGCCAAGGTTGTGTAGGTTTATCCAATCCTTTACATGCACTTGTCCAAAAAATCTACAAGTTTTTTTTATTCTCTGTTTTGTAGGATTCAAGAAGACAACCTTGAAATAGGACTGTCACAGTTCGGTTTTGAAGTCACTAGAAGAACTCACAAGCACTTGAGCTGTTTGAGTTTCTGTTTTAATTGTTCTCTTTTTTGTTTTAAAAGTTCTGTTTCCTGGACAAGCCTTTCCTCCTCTTCTTGCATGGAAATTACGTATTCTGTTGCTTTTTTAAGGATAACTACTTTAGGTGCCTTTTCGTTATTTGCTACCTCTGGGATCTGGTCTCTAAGAGCGAAAAAGCTCAACTTGAGTTCGTTGCGCCTTTGGCGCTCCAAAACATTATGTGTCCGTCTTTTGTCGTTCTCCTCGCTGTCCGACGACCGGGGGCTGGAACACTTGCGGTTGTTGCTGATCTGTTTGAGGACTCTGGTGTTGCTTTCTAGCCTTGCCCGCTTTGAAGAAGGGTAGTCCACTTTGGTTGAAGGAGGTGCGGCGTAGTTGTGTTGGTGGATGGGCACATGACACCTCTTTAAAACTAGCGGGCTGTGGTGATGTCTGGACTGGTGGGAAGGGGAGTCGTTTTTCTTCGATGCCGTGTAGCGTTTTTCTACAGTGACCACATCGATCTCCTCCTCTTCTTCCTCCTCCTCGTCATCCTCCTGTTCCTCTTCTGTTGGGAGTAATACAGATGGTTAGTATAACTGTACAACTAGATTAAAAGTAGTCTACAAAGCTTAAAGAATCTCAAGTTCAGATAAAATTAGATAACAAGAACGCTAGAGAGACTACACAGAATTCTTAGAAAGCATGGTGTATCCGAGCTTACTCTTACTCCCAGCCCAAACCACTTTCACCGATTGCCCCACCCACTACTGCAGTGCTGCAGAACGTTACAGATAAGGACAACTTGTAGCAGCTGTGACAGATCGTACTGAGAGCGGTCTGATGGGTCTAGCCACATGCACAGGAGAGAAAACCACTCCCTTCATTTAGCCGGCACATGATAGAACCATCTGGGCAAGTAAATCTTGGACATATGAAGAGTCATAGCCTTCAAAGACCATTGAAAGCCTTCTACATTGAGGAAAAGTCAAAGCCTTCAACGACCATTGAAAGCCTTCTACATTGAGGAAGAGTCAAACCCTTCAAAGACCATTGAAAGCCTTCTACATTGAGGAAAAGTCAAACCCTTCAAAGATCACAAAGTCATCCAACGTTCCTCATGACCATTAAAAGCCTTTCACATTGAGGAAAAGTCAAAACCTTCAAAGATTACATAAAGCCATGTAACATTTCTCAATACCGTCAAAGATCACGTAATGCCATCTAACATCCCCACCCCCCTATGTTCATGCTAAAGCATTCTACATTGATAAAAACCCAATTCCGTCAATAAAACATTAGGTTGACTGGTACTTACCAGACTCAGAACTGCTGCTGTTGCTGCTAATAGGTGGAGTTTCTATTGGTATGTCTTGATCCATGCACTGAGAACTGCTCCTGGAAATGCTGTCATTCACTGGATATGGAAAGACCACGGATGGGTCTATGCAATCAGAGCTTGGGTCATGGAGGTATCCACTGCTGGTCCTGTTGGACCCAATGGGACTGAGGTTGCCCTGGCAGGAGTCGAGCTTCTGCGGGCTCTGCTGCTGTTGGTTTTGGGGCTGGGAAGCAGAGTTCTCCTTCCTAGAAGCTTGGTAGGATGCCAGCTTTTCCGACACCACTTTCTCCAGCTTGGCGGCAGCAGAAAAGCCGCTCCACATACAGTCCTGAATAATGATGGACTTGACGAAAGCCTCGTCGTCCGGGTCACAGATGAAGCTCTGGTTCACCATGTCCCCTCCCAGGAACTCCGTGACCAACTCCAGCTGGTCGGTGGAAGGGAAGAGGCTGGAGATGCTAGACCTACGGCTAGGGGAGCGCGGCGGGGTAGGCAGGAGCTCAAACTTCTTCCAGATGTCCTCGCTGGGTGCCGGAGGCTGCGGCCGGTTGCATTGCTGCTGGTAGAAGTTCTCATCTTCGTCGAAGTAGAAGAATGGCTGTATGGAGTCATAATCCAAGTCGTAATTCCTGCTCTGGAAAGTGGAGTTGAGAGGCATGGTGCTTGCTTTAATTCAGGGGGACCTATAAAAAGAACACGTCGTTAGAGAACACATCTCTTACCAACACAAAAAAAATTCAAAAAATAAATAAAAAAAAAACTTTACATCAAAAAAGTATCAAGATAAACTCTTTGAATGTAGCACAGAAGTCTTGGGGAGGAAGCTAGTAGAGCAGAAATGCATTGCCAGGGTGAAACTTAGAGGAACAAAGAGGCGAGTGTCAAACATAAAGCTTCAGAAAAAAGCCGGCTGCGAGGGGAGGAGGCATGATCACATGGAGGCATTCAGCCCCGCAATACTACACCGGCTCTGGAGAGCCACATCCACACTAGCTGGATGACAGTCCGAGTACAGTCTACTAAGGCTGACAGAGGAACCCTCATCCAGCCATCTAAATGACGGGAGGGGACCAAGAACCTAAAAGCAGTGACAGCTGGAGACATACACAAAGTAGTAGTATCCCGAACTCTACAACCACTACCCTCAGACCACCATACAGCATTACAACAACCTATAGAAGGTCCAGTAGGGTGGAGGTGGACGCTGATCATTGCCTAGTGCAAGAACCACCCACATCAGACCACCAACCCCCCCCCTCTTTAGTACAACACCCCCCTCTGGACTACTGCAACCCCCCCCCCCCCCACCCGCTTTACTCTAACAGCTGTATTTAAATGACTGAATAATGGAAACACCCCATACTCCATAGCACAGAAGACAGACCACCAGCATGACTCCCCCATATGACCAGCACCACTATTACACGTCAACCTCCCTACACTGACAGCTACAATGTAACAGAAGAGCACATCCTCCCAACACACCCAATCACCACAGACCAGAAGAAATAGTATACAATTCATATGGGCAAACCCCTGATCAGTACTGTAATTGTATAAAAGTGACATGATCAATCAGTACTAGAATTATAGATTATAGACATGATCAGCATTAAAGGGCTGAAAAACTGACATGATCAATCACATATGTAGTCAAAAAGAGTATAAAATGCGCATGATTGATCAGTGATCAGTATAATAGTAGCAAATTGATCAGCACTATATTACTATAGAATTGCCACAATCAATCACATCAGTAGGAAAAAAAAAAAAAAAAGTATAGAATGCACATGATTGATCAGTATAATAGTATTAAATTGATCAGATCAGCACTAGATTACTATAAAATTGACAATCACATTATCAGTAGTAAAAAAAAAAGAAGTATAAAATGCACAGGATTGGCATTACACTGATCATTACTCTAGGGGTATAAAATGACTGATCAGTACTAAAATCCGCAGAATTGATCACCGATCAGGATGAAATGGACATGATCACCTATTGATCAGTATAGTCTCATAGTATAAAATAGTCATGATGGATCCACAAAACGAACCAGCATGTTATACAGGAGAAGAGTTCCAGCCCAGCTGGAGGAGTTAAAGGAGCGGAGCACCCCAGGAGGAGAGGAGAGATCCCGGGGGTCCTCCTCCAGACACATCCGATGTAGGAGAAGAGAAGGGGGCTCCTTACCAGGCTCAGAAGATGACACACAATCCTTTGCTGTCCGCCGCCTTGTAATAAAACCACAAGCGAGCCCTGTCTGTCTTTCCTTCCTCCCTCCCCGAGCCACACACAGCACAGCAGAGCACAACACTCCGCCGCCGCCACCGCCTTCTCCCAGCACCAAGTCCGGGCTCGCCGCGCTCCGCCGCCTTATATAGCGTCCGCTCACCCTCTTCGCGCCAAATGTTGCGGCTGGGCGGGGAGTGTGGGCGGGGCCGACGAGAGGAGTCTTCTGTAGTAAAGATCTTGTTAACTCATTCATGGCCGGGAATGTCAACAGCCGATTCCCCCCCAAGCCCCCTCCTAGAACTCCTCCCACTACTCCTCCCACTCCCACTACTCCCAACCATTCACAGAGTGACCCAGACACAGATCACACAGAGATACACAGAGATACAATGTATCCACCGCCAGAGACCTTATATATATATATATATATATATATATGGGGGGACAATAATCCTAACTCCGTATATACAATGTTGTCTGTCCAATGACAGCTGTATATAGGGATCTGTGTACAAAAGTCATCTGTCCATATATACCATCTGTATACAGGATCTAGCTATAGATGACAATATAGGATCTATAGATGACACTATATATACACGATCTTTCTATAGATGACACTGTCTATATACAGGGTCTATCTATATATCTATCTATACATTATATAATCTATATGATAGGATCTATAAATGACACCATCTATATACAGGATCTATCTATAGATGACACTATATACAGGGTCTAGCCATCTATAGGTGACAATATATGATCTAAAGATGACACTATCTGTATACAGGGTCTAGCTGTAGATGACATTATCTATATATGGGGTCTATCTATAGGTGACATTATAGGATCTATAGATGACACTAGCTGTATACAGGGTCTATCTATAGGTGACATCATCTATATACAGGATCTATCTATGGGTAACAATATAGGATCTATAGATGCTGCCATCTATATACAGGGCATACCTATAGATGACACTATCTATATACCGAATTTTTCTGTAGGTGACAATATAGGATCTATAGCTGGCACCATCTATAGGTGACAGTATAGGATCTATAGATGACACTATCTATATACAGGGTCTATCTATAGATGACAATACAATATAGGATCTAGGATGCAATATAGGATCTAGGATGCAATAGGGATCTAACAGTATATGAGACTTATCTAAGGTATTTATCCATATAATCATCTATATAGCATCTATCTGTATACAGTATCCATATACGTACACACACACACAACATCTATAAATGGTATCTATATAAATGCAGTATGTAACTATATATAGTATGCATATACAATAATCGACTAGCCCTATACATTATATAAACTACATTGAATAATATGAATAGAAAGTATCTATACTATGTATTATCTATAGTATAATATAATGCATCTATGTATAGTATATAAAGAAAGGAAATCGATGTGTATACATTATCTATATATAATGTGCATATAAAGTATCTATAGTATATACACACACGATGTATGTATGATATAATAGGTGTATAGAGTGTCCCATGTAATGGGGGTGACAGCGATGTCTGCAGTCAGTGGAAGTTGTAGAGAGGTCACACTCATATTCTGGATGACAATCACACTATTCCTTTAGTTTAACAACATGACATATATAATAGTAATACAAAAAGGATTGCACTTTTTTTTTATATACATTTACATATATATTAAATACAAAAAAAAAAATACAATAATATATATAGAGATGATATTTCCTCACTTTAAGGGTCCCCCCTCCCCAATGCTCGGTGTGTGGCTCCTCAGCATTATTCAGCACATGAAGTCATTGGCTGAGCTCAGCCCCGTTCCTAGGGAACCTGATGCCGGATTCCTGGCAGTGACCGAACTCCTCCCTCCTCCCTCCTCCCTCCTCCGTCCAGTCATCGAGCCCCGCCCACTCCGCACTCTACAATCACTGACATAACAGAGACTCCTGTGCGGGGGGCGGAGCCTACAACTACAATCACTTTCCCTGGAGGCTGGGAGCTCCATTAACCCCTTCCTGTCCGGGGATAGAGGAGGAACTGTCATTGTCCCAGCTGGATCTACTGACACCACCATCTATCTAGACTACCTACCTACTACTCATCTTCCCACTGCTGTCTGTATATTGTATATAGATCCCTGCTATATTCATATACTACTCAATATATTATATATATATATATACACACACACACACACACAATCTATAGTTATTGTAGATAAAACAAATAACAAATAAAAAATAATAATAAAAAAATTATATATATATATATATATATATATATATATATACACACACACATACATATATATATATATTTGTTTTTTGATTATTTGTTTTATCTACAATAACTATAGATTGTGTGTGTATAGTTTAAATAATATATGTTACATAATTTATGTTAAATAAAACAAATAATAATAAAAAAAATATATATATATTTATTTTATTTTTTATTATTTGTTTTATCTAACATAACTATAGATTGTGTGTGTGTGTATATATATATATATATATATATATATATATATACACACTGTATATAGCCACCATAGCTAATGGATCCTGCAGACAGATATTATACAGTAGAGAATATATATATATATATTTATATGTGTGTGTGAATTATCTAATTACCATTTATTGATCAGTGATTGGATGATACCATTTCTATGTCTGCCCCCCACTACCACTTCTGTTGTCTCAGCAGTCATGATAGACCCCCCCATTCATCCTTTAGGTATTAACCCCTGAGCTGCCAGTTTCCCACATCTCCATATATGGGTTAAAACTGCAGTGTATGATCCCAAATTATACCCCCCCCCTCCCTGCAAGCTTCATTCATAAACCAGCGCAGGAATGTATGGAAAGCCACATGGCTGGATTCCCTTTACATGGATTTATTTAAAGTGGGATGATCTCCCCCCCCCCCCCCCCCCTAGCAATGCAGAGAGCTGTCACAGTCACTTGTACCTTCCACTCACATGTCCATCTGGGGGTATTATTATTATTAATAATAATCAGAGTGTTTCTCATTAGGATTTCCATGACTGCAGGAGAAGACAAGCAATGTCAGTGTGGTGGGAAGTGGAAATGTTCCTTTGTATGTGAGGAGCAGAGCAATCCTCATTATGTTCTGCTCTATGAGCGGCCACTCCTTGATCAGGAGAACTTTCATGAAGCAACAGCGCCTCCTTCTGTCCCACAGGGGAAGTAGAACTTCCTACAGGCTCTCATACTGATTAAAGGGGACCTTCACCCGTATAACAAGAGCTTTTCCTTTTCTCACAGAATTCGGAAATGTTTGAAAAAATAAAATAAAAATAATAATAATTCTAGAATATATTTTAGAACATTAGTTAGAATGCGAAATAGTAATTAAAATCAAATAGTAATTACAAATTAAATATCTGAATAATTGTCAAAAGTGTTGCATTCAACTAAACTTTGCATGAAAACAATCTGCAATGATTATAATTCCAATCACACACACACACTTTAAAAAAAAATAAAAAGAATAATAAAGAATAGCAATTAAATACTAAACTAATTCTCAAAAGTGTTGCATTGCACTCAACTTTGCATGGAAACAATTTGGAATATTATAATATATATTATTTATATTAATATTAAATTAAATATAAATTATAGTATTAATTCCAGATTGTTTCCATGCAAAGTTCAGTGCAATGCAACATTTTAGGCAATTCATTTTGTATTTATGTAGATATATATATTAGTAGTAGTAATAAATATAAAATAACGATAAATACTATGAGAACATGTATAATGATAAATAATAATATATAAATATTCGAAATAAATACAAAATAATTGCCTAAAATGTTGCATTGCACTGAACTTTGCATGTGAACAGTCTGGAATTATTATGATTTATGATTTTTTTTTTAATGATTATTATTATTGTTATTAGCAGTGGCAGCTGTTGCTCAAAATTGCTCAACATTTTTTTTGGGGGGGGGGGGGGGGGGCGCGCAAATAAACTGAAAAAAACAAAACATTAATTGCAGCCTCACTGTGCCCTTCAAACACAGCCACTGTGCCCATCAAATGCTCCCACTGTGCCCATCAAATCCTCCCACTGTGCCCATCAAATCCTCCCACTGTGCCCATCAAATCCTCCCACTGTGCCCATCAGATCCTCCCACTGTGCTCATCAAATCCTCCCACTGTGCTCATCAAATGCTCCCACTGTGCCCATCAAATCCTCCCACTGTGCCCATCAAATCCTCCCACTGTGCCCATCAAATCCTCCCACTGTGCTCATCAAATCCTCCCACTGTGCTCATCAAATGCTCCCACTGTGCCCATCAAATCCTCCCACTGTGCTCATCAAATCCTTCCACTGTGTCCATCAAATCCTCCCACTGTGCCCATCAAATCCTCCCACTGTGCTCATCAAATCCTTCCACTGTGCCCATCAAATCCTCCCACTGTGCTCATCAAATGCTTCCACTGTGTCCATCAAATCCTCCCACTGTGCCATCAAATGCTTCCACTGTGCCATCAAATGCTCCCATTATTCCCATCAAATGCCGCCACTGTGCCCATCAAATGCTCCCACTGTGCCCATCAAATCCTCCCACTGTGCCCATCAAATCCTCCCACTGTGCTCATCAAATGCTTCCACTGTGTCCATCAAATCCTCCCACTGTGCTCATCAAATCCTCCCACTGTGCTCATCAAATCCTCCCACTGTGCTCATCAAATGCTCCCACTGTGCCCATCAAATCCTCCCACTGTGCTCATCAAATCCTTCCACTGTGTCCATCAAATCCTCCCACTGTGCCCATCAAATCCTCCCACTGTGCTCATCAAATCCTCCCACTGTGCCCATCAAATCCTCCCACTGTGCTCATCAAATCCTCCCACTGTGCCCATCAAATCCTCCCACTGTGCTCATCAAATGCTTCCACTGTGTCCATCAAATCCTCCCACTGTGCCATCAAATGCTTCCACTGTGCCATCAAATGCTCCCATTATTCCCATCAAATGCCGCCACTGTGCCCATCAAATGCTCCCACTGTGCCCATCAAATCCTCCCACTGTGCCCATCAAATCCTCCCACTGTGCCATCAAATGCTTCCACTGTGCCATCAAATGCTCCCATTATTCCCATCAAATGCCGCCGCTGTGCCCCCCACCGCCCGCCATCTGCCCGGCACTTACTCTGTCTCGGTGGAGCAATGGGTGGCGGCGGTGGCGAGCGGCTTCCTCCATGTCCTCAATGTCTTCTCCCGTCCTCTCCTATGATTGGAAGCCTGTCGTTTCAGCCAATAAGGTGAATATTCATTCGCTTTCCTAACAGCTGAGTGAACTGCGAGCGCCAAACATAGCACTCGCTGTTTACAATTTTTTGATGCCTATTAGAGCCCATGGGTTTAATCAGGCAGATGCTAAATAAATAAACAAATATTCCACCACTGTAATTCAGGTGCCCAAAAAGGGGCCGGGCGCCTGAATAGTGGGTGGCAGCGGCGGCCATGGATAGATTCATGCAATGCACAAATCTATCTATTGGTGATAGAGGGGGTGGCAGGAGAGAGGGGGCAGCGCCCGTGCGCCCTTATGGATGCACCGCCACTAGTTATTATTAATAGTAATTACATATTTAAAATTATAAGGATAAATAATATTAATCTAAATAAATACAAAAATAATTGGCTAAAGCGTTGCAGTGCACTACATTTAGCATGGAACCTCTTAGTAAATACTAACATGAAGGAAAAGTAGAAGTGGGGAAAAAAAGGCATCTGGTAAATACATTTTGGCCCCGTGTTCAAGTAATCAAATCCTGTCCAGCCCCCCATGGAAGCGGGGTACAGTTTATGGGCAAGGGGTGCCCAAGTGACAAGGTTAGGAACCCCGACTCGAAGGAGCCTACAGTACCTCCTGTAGGGATCTTTGGGAAAACAATACATGGACCTGTGCATTGCACCAATGAAGCGCTGACTGCGGTTGCAATGGTCTGCAGGGTTCAATGTAAATATGTAACAAATGAACAAGTTTTTGATTTTATTAATTGATTCATTAAACGGTGGACTATGTCTTTAACCAATCATTTCTTGCATATTAATGAGGGGGGGGGGGGAGGGGGCATGGCAGGTGCGCACTCCTTGCCTCCATAGTTTGCTCTGGAAGGTGTCCCTCTTTCCCATCTCGGGAAGTTGGCGGCATGCCAGCGCGGAGGGCATTGCAGTTTGAGGGAGGTAATTCAGGGTAAGAGCGGGGGATGGTTGTGGAAATTGCTGGATTATCATTCCAGGACTCTTTCCAAATTTCACTTCTATAGACGATGAACAAAGCGCAGCGAACGGCTCAGATACACCAAGACATGTAATTATAGTCGTTGCTGGAAGGGAGAAATCCATCAACACTCATGTCACTTCACCTTCCAGGAGAGAAGACGTGATCACTTCTGAAAAGACTTCTCCGGGATCAGCAAATATTGTCTAAATACAAGTCATGAGTATTCTTCATGAATCCTGGTGTACTTTGTGTGTTTCTTCCAGATCTGTGATCAGTAATCCAGTGTGAGACTTTTCCTTCCCGTAATAAAGACCGCTCACTGCTGCTCTCTCTCTTTGTGCAGGGTGACCGGTCTTGTCTCCGCCCACTCCTATTATTATCTGCAGGCAGCCTGTACTGGGTGGAGCCTGCTGGGCCCCTCCCACAGCTCTGCGTTGTGCACAGACTGTACAGTGATGATGTCACTGCTACTTATACAACATAATATCTGAGTTTGCAAAGACACACTGCAATCTGATTGTGCAATGTACAATCTCATCTAAGTTTACCAAAACTGAGTAATAGGGGGACAAATCTCTACAGCCTGATCGATTTCTACCCAATCCCACAGGGCATGAGGGGTCTCCAAACTTTTCAGTTAGAGGGCCACAGCATATATTTTACAAAGCTTTGCAGCCCCCCCCCCCAAAAAAAAAAACTAAATCCAAATCAAATTTGATTGAATGAATACATTTCACTTGGAGTTTTTTTGCAATCAATACAATATGTAACAGAAAAAAAACAGGTCCATCAGAGTCCCCGCCTACATCAGATTCCCCCCTTACATCAGATTCCCCATCAGGGTCCGCCCTTACATCAGAGTCCCCCCTTACATCAGAATCCCCATCAGGGTCCCCACCTTACATCAGATTTCCTATCAGGGTCCCCCCTTACATCAAAATCCCCATCAGGGTCCCCCCTTACATCAGAGTCCCCCCTTACATTAGGGCCCCCCTTACATCAGAATCCCCATCAGGGTCCCCCCTTACATCAGAGTCCCCATCAGGGTCCCCCTTACATCAGGGTCCCCTCTTACATCAGAGTCCCCCCTTACATTAGGGTCTCCCCTTACACCGGAATCCCCTTCAGGGCCCCCCCTGACATCAGAGTCCCCATCAGGGTCCCCCCTTACATTAGGGTCCCCCCTATCAGAAGTCCTATCAGGGTCTCTCCTTACATTAGAGTCCCATCAGGGCCCCCTCCTTACATCAGAGTCCCCCTCAGGGTCCCCCTTTACATTAGGGTCCCCTCTTACATCAGAATCCCCTTCAGGGTCCCCCTTTACATTAGAGTCCCCTCTTACATCAGAATCTCCATCAGGGTCCCCCTTACATCAGAGTCCCCATCAGGGTCCCCCCTTACATTAGGGTCCCCCCTAACATCAGAAATCCTATCAGGGTCCCCCCTTACATCAAATTCTCCATCAGGGTCCCCCTTATATCAAGGCCCCAAAGCCCCCCTTACTTCAGATTCCCTGTCAAAGCCCCCCTCCCCATATTGGGGTCCCCACTAGAGTTACCCTTACATCAGAGTCCCTGTCAGAGTCCCTCTTATATCAGGGTCCCCATCAGAGCCCCCTTACATCATATTTCCCATCACAGTCCCCCCTTATATTAGAGTGCCCATCAAAGTCCTCCTTACATCAGAGTCCCCTCTATAATAGAGTCCCTGTCAAAGTCCCCCCCTTACATCAGAGTCCTCATCAGGATCCCTTCAGATGGCCGGATAAAATCTTGCAGGGAACAAAATCTGGCAAAGATGTACATTACAGTATACTGAATGGCAATAAAGGGGAAAACACACTAAGAAATATATGACAAGGCAGTGGGCCCTGCGTAGAATCCATGTCCGACCGCCATCCTTCCTGCACACCCGATTTTAGGAAATCGCCTCTCGTTCCCGGCTCGGCGGTCACCATTTCCTGAATATTGAATTTTGACTGCATGGAGATGCCGGGTGTGTCTGGATCACCGCCACGCTCGTCTCTCCGGCTGCAGAGGGGTTAATTCCCCTTTTGCATTGTTGGAGATCTCGCCGTCACTGTACTTCATTCATAAAATGAGCGCTTTGTCCAACAGAGAAGAAGAATGTACGAGTCACGGTGTCAGGTCTCTTCTAACGGGGATGTGAAACCAACTCATACAGTGCAAGAAGAATCTGTCTGGAAATGAATCCGAGGCACACGAAACAACCGCACACTGGGGGGGGGGGGTGATTTACTAAAAGTGGAGAGTGCAAAATCTGGCCAATCTGCTTCTAACTTCAGCTGGGAGCTGATTGGTTTCTATGCACCAGATTTTGAACTCTCTAGTTTTAGATGCCAAACTGCCCCCCCCCCATGAAGTGCAAGCTTAGGGGATCCTAGACCCAGGGGTCACTCACTTGTCAAAATCACTGCCTCTGTCACTACCCCTCTCAGCCATGTAACAGAAGAAAGGCACCCCCCATCCCTACATTAAACCATTGCACCCAGGGCAGCTTCCCCTCCTGCCCACCCCTTGCCCAGGCCCTGCAGACTGCTACACCAGCAGCACAGGGCATCACGGCCGATATATGCAGCAGGGTCCAGGTTTTTTGGAGCTGGTTCACCATTGCATTACCCCTGAAAAGGGGAGCTTAACCTTTACATTTGTGAAACCATTGCTGAATTCATAGCAGTGTAAAGTAATATTTGGCTCTATGGCTAGAACTGAGTTTTCAATAATCTTTTTATTTTTTTATTTTTTTAAATAAAAAAATCTCAAGAAACATCCAGACATGCTGGTAGATTTATTAGCTGCGGTATGCATATAAGATTGGGACCATAGATTGGGAGCTCCTGAGGGCAGGGATTGGTGGAAATGGACAGGTATGTAATAGAGATGTCTAAAAAATAAAATTATAAAATAAAATTATAAAATTATATAAAATTAAAAAAAAAATTCAAAATCACAAGAAATATCCAGACATGCTGGTAGATTTATTAGCTGCAGTATGCATATAAGATTGGGACCATAGGTTGTAAACTCCTGAGGGCAGGGATTGGGATTGGTGGAAATGGACAGTATATAATAGAGATGTCTAAAAAATAAAATTATATATATATCATTCATTTCTAGCCAGGATTCAGCCATAGGATCATCAAAATAGCTTTACACTGCAAGTTATTCAGCAATGAATTCACAAATGTATTATTTTTTTTATAGATCTCTTTCTTTATTATATATATATATATATATATATATATATATATATATATATATATATCTATCTATCTATATAGATATATAAAGACAGATAGATAGATAGATAGATAGATAGATAGATAGATAGATAGATAGATAGATAGATAGATAGATAGATAGATATTAGGTGGGATATAGATAGATATCTCTATCTATATCTATCTATCTATCTATTTATATAGATCTATAGATATATGTCTATATCTAATAAAGAATACATTTCTGAATAACTAGCAGTATAAAGCCATATAGCATATACACTGCTCTTAAAGTGCCCCTGCTCATTGAAATCAATGGGCAGCACCATCAAACTGCTGCTTCAGCAGCACTTTGCAGGCGCTTTTAACCCTTTTTCGGCCATTAGCGGGGGTTAAAAGTGCCCTGCTAGCGGCCAAAAAGCACTGCAAAAAACAATGGTAAAGCGCCTCTAAAAATACCACTGATGCCCCCAATGCCCCAGTGTGAAAGTAGACTTAGGCAAATTTAGACAGGAGCCAATTAACCTACCAGCATTTTTTTTTTGAGCGTGGGAGGAAAACAGAGTACCCCGGTAATCCACACAAGCACAAAGAGAACATAGTCTCCTGCCCAAGATACAAGGCAAGGGCTCCAATGCTGCAAAGCAAAAAGTAAAAGCCCTGTGCGGCCCCTGGCATGTTTTATGTTATAGTTTGGCGCCACCTAGCTGTGGCTTTGCCACAAACGTGAACAGGCCGTAATGTAACACAACACACAGATTCAGAGCAAAGATGGACAGATGTCAGCTGGAGAAGCAAGAAAAAGCATGTAGTGCATTTTTTGCCACACTTTGGATTTTTTTAATCTGCTGAAAAACAAATTGCCCAAAAAAAATGTAAAAAAGCATAAAAAATTTAATAAAAATAAAACAAAAAATAAAACAAATAAATAATAATAAAAAAAAAAGAATAAAAACAATAAAAAAAAAGACATACAAGAAAGCAAAAAGCACTGTAGAAACAGATCAAAAGTAAACTGCATAGGTGTGAACCTGGGATCAAACTAGCCAATTCTCTGAAAAGCTGAACTTTCTCTTTTCTTTTTTTTTTTTTTCTGCCAAATGGCAATTTATTATGGGGCTAATGTGCCATAGCCCCTTTAACTTGAATGGCCAAGTTTGACAGGTGCTTCCCCCTGTCAACTAGGCATGCATGGCAAATCTGAAACATCCACAGTATGTGAAAATCATCCTCTGGCTGTAGTTTGCACTTTAAGTGGACTACTAGGGGTGGGAAAACTACGGCTCAGCCAACAATTTTCCACCCCCGTTATTTCGAGTTTTCAGTCAAAATTTTGGTGAGCTGGATGGAGCCACAAAGGCTGATTCAGCAGAAATCATCCCACATTCTATCTGTATCTGGCAGGGCTAATGAGTAACCGATCCCCTCCAGGTAAACTCTACACATTGCTAGCATCGTAGCGGACTCTTTTGGGGATGTTTTTTTTATAGCAGAGACCCTAGAGAATAAAATAGCCATTGCAATTTTTTTGTGTTTTTGTGCAGTGGTTTTTTAAACGCAATTTGTTTAGAAAAAATTCATTTTAACCAATTGCCAACCAGCCTCCGTCATTTTACTGCGACAGGTCGGAACCATCCCGCGATCCGTCGTAGCTATACGTCGGCCTGCAGAATCGGGAATAGCAGGCTCACGCACTGGGGGTGTGCCGATGCTCATGGCTGACGGTCGCGTTGACCGCCGGCCACGAGCGTTCGCGAGGGACAAAACACGGAAGTGCGTGTGTAAACACTCAAATCCCTGTTCTGTTCTGAGAGGAGTGACAGATCCTGTGTTCCTATTAGCTAGGAACCATGATCTGTCATTTCCTCTAGTCAGTCCCCTCCCCCTACAGTTAGAACACACACAGGGAACACAGTTAACCCCATCGATCGCCCCCTAGTGTTAACCCCTTCACTGCCAGTGACATTTTTACAGTAATCGTGCAATTTTTTTTAGCACTGACCTCTGTATTAATGCTATCTATATAGATGTATATAACATTTTTTGATTATTATAATAAAGTTGGCACCTTTCTGCCTTTTTTATATACATTTGCTAATTGAGTTTTGACTTTGATACTATATTACTGCCATACAAAGTCCAAAGGGGCGTCCCTTAATGCGCTACTGTGCATGTTTCTCTATATGATGTATATAAAATGTTTTCCAGTGCTAAACCTTTCATCCAATTTCTAAATTGCTTCATTTGTACACTTTAAAAGCCAATATAAAGGAATGGTAGTGGTAAAAAAAAAGCATTTGTGGGTTTGATTAACCTTTTTCTTTGGGGTTAATATTCCTTTAACCACTAGGGATCCACGCTATAGCCGAATGACGGCTACAGCGCGGACCTGCTTTGCCGGGACGACGTCTATTGACGTCGTCCCGTGCACGAGCGGCCTGCACGCCCCCTGAGGGGGGGGGCGCGGCGCGCTCTGTGATCGGAGAGTCTATGAGACTCGCCTGATCACGGATCGGAGCAAGGGGTCGATCCCGACCCCTTACCACGTAATCAGCTGTCAGCCAATGACAGCTGATCATGTGACACAACAGAGTCGGTAATCGGCTATTTTTCCTCCTCGCGCTGACAGCGCGAGGAGAGAAAAGAAAATCTGATCACCGGCGGCCGTGAGAAGGACTTCAGTCCCGATCACGGCCAGCTCATCAGTGCCCACCTGCCCCCTGCCAGTGCCACCCAGATATTAAAAAAGTGCCACCCAGCAATGCCACCCATCAGTGCCCATAGTGCCACCCATCAGTGCCCACAGTACCACCCATCAGTGCCCACATTACCACCCATCAGTGCCCACAGTGCCACCTATCAGTGCCCACAGTGTCACCTATCAGTGCCCACAATCTGCCTCAACAACAGTGCTGCACCTCAGTGCCACATATCCGTGCCCATCAGTGTCATCTACCAGTGCCCATTAGTGCCGCCCATCAGTGCTCAGCAGTGCCACCTATCAGAGCCACCTATCAGTGCCACCTATCAGTGCCCATCAGTCCCATCTATCAGTGGTACCTATCAGTGCCCCTTAGTGCCACCCATCTGTGCCACCCATCCGTGCCACCTATCAGTGCCACCTATCAGTGCCAACTTATCTGTGCCCATCTTTGCCCATCAGTGCCGCCTTATCTGTGCCCATCAGTACTGCCTTATCTGTGCCTATCGGTGCCACCTTATCTGTGCCTATTAGTGCCGCCTTAACTGTGCCTATCAGTGCCCACCAGTGCAGCCTATCAGTGCCCACCAGTGCCGCCTATCAGTGCCCACCAGTGCCGCCTCATCAGCGCATTTTAATGAAGGAGAAAAATGGCCTGTTTGCAAAATTTTATAACAAACTATTAAACATGATTTTTTATTTTTTTTATTTTGCATCTTTTTTTGTTTGTTTAGCAAAAAATAAAACCCCCAGCTGTAATTAAATACCACTAAAAGAAAGCTCTATTTGTGGGAAAAAAATGATAAAAATTTCATTTGAGTACAGTGTTATATGGCCGCGCAATTGTCATTCAAATTGCATCAGCGCTGAAAGCTGAAAATTGGTCTGGGCAGGAGGGGGGTTTAAGTGCTCAGTAAGCAAGTGGTTAAGGGGATGTGGCAGGGGGTGTGTCCTATGCCTACATACATTTGCTGGTAGGTGTCCCTCATTCCCATCTCAATATGTTGGGACGTACTGATTTCAGGTGCGACATGGGCCGCACTGATTTGCATTGACAATGGAAATAACATTGCTTCTTGCCTGTTCAGATCAATGCGATTCGGGAAAGGGTCCTGTGCTACTTTGGTCCGATTTACAGTGCGATTTGGAGCCATAGAATATGAAAATCACTTTCAAAACAAAACCAAAGTGGTAATTTATGCCAAACTACATATTCACACTGCAAATCAATCTACCAAGTCTAAAGTCGCATCAAAGTCGCTAGCAAGTGGCACTGGAAATCGCGTGAAAATCATAACACATTAGTGTGAACCAGATTGTATTTTTAATACATTGTAAATGTATTTTTTGCTGAAATATTGCCCATAAGGCCTGATTCACATCTATGCATTTTAATGCTTTTTGCATTTTGCAGATATGCACTACAGAACGTGTTCCATAGGAAACCATGGTAAATGGACTGTAGTTCAAAACTGCAAAATGCAAAAAGCACAAAAAATGCATAGATGTGAATCTAGCCTAAGGCTGGGTTCACACTGCTGCGGCAGCGAGAACCGGATGTGATTCGCACCGCACTGCAGTGCAAATCACATCCGATCTCTGTGCGATGCGAGTTCAGCCATACAGATAGTATGGCTGAATTCGCATCGCACCCGCCGCAAACTCGCACGGGACCCTTTTTTTGGTCCGCAGCAGAATCGGATCGCATGGGTGTTCACACCTTGCAATCCGATTCCTGTCCGAGTTTGCAGATCGCACTGCGATATGCGAACTGATCTGGGGGTGTCATTAACATTTCACTGACACTCCCAGCAGTCCGCATAGGGCAGTGTGAACTGCCGGCGGGAGGCATGCAATGCGGGAAAACGCAGAGGATTCGCGGCGTTCCCGCATCGCTCCAGTGTGAACCCGGCCTAAAACTGGAGAGTGCAAAATCTTGTGCAGCTGTGCCTGGTAGCCAATCAGCTTCTAACCTCAGCCTGTTCAATTAAGCTTTGACAATAAGCCCCCCGTTCACATTGGCGCGGTTTGACATGTCAAATCGCATGCCAAATCGCAGCCTATTGTGGGTTCATGCGTAGATCTCTATTGCGATTGCCCCCGAAGTCGCCAAAAGCAGTGCAGGAAGTACTTTTGGAAATCCTATTGCCGGCAACGGCACCGTCCCAATCCGTTGCCGGCGATAGGATTTCCAAAAGTACTTCCTGCACTGCTTTTGGCGACTTTGGGGGGGCGATCGCAATAGAGATCTGCGCCTGAACCCGGACAGATGTCTTTCAAGTCGCCCGCCCCCCCCACCCCACCTCCACCTCCGAACTGGAACTGAAATGCGGGTTTGAAATTTCAAACCCGCGTTCAGTGTGAACGAGGGCTCAAACCTGGAAGCTGATTGGTTTCTATGCAGAGCTGCACCAGATTTTACACTCTCTTCGGTTTTAGTAAGTGAACCCCAACGTGTATTTTATTCTGCAGGGTCTCTGCTTTCAGAAAAACATATATATTTGGGGGGTTTTAACTAATCTTCAGGCCTAAAATTAATATTTTTTTTACATCTGTGCAAAAAAAGAAAAAAAAAACGCAGCAAAAACGACGCAAGCCGTTAAAAGGGTTAAAAATGAATACTATATAATTGTTACGCAAGAAATTTTGTACTTTCATATTATTAAAAAAAATATACGTTTCTCTTTCAGTCTGCAGCTGCTGTCTTTGTAAAAAAAAAAAAAATCCAAATGTCGTTATTTTGCAACATGAGAACCCGAAGGCATCCGGTATATGATTGATGAATAGACTAGCAAGACCACCAACCCACGCCACGATTCTTTATTTTAAGGGCCTTTTCACACTATAGAAATGCAGCCCGGATGCTTTTCTGCAGGCACGTTTTTTTACTCGTTTTGGTGCCAGTTCACACCACACGAAGTCCAGTGCGTTTTCTTTTTTTCGCAATCAAAAAACGCATGGAAAGTAGGTTGTATGGTTTTCAATGGCAATGGAAAAAAAAAAAAAGCTGTAAATGCTGCTTTTTTTCTGCACTGGACTGTACTGGAACGTGGTAAAACGTACCAAAAATCAAAGGTAAAACGCACTGGAACACACATGTTTTTAGGGCCATTTCACGCCAGATGCAGTTCCATGAGCTTTCTTTTCTGCACTGAAAATGCATGCACAGGGGGAAAAATGCACTGGACCGCATCAAAAAAACGCACTGGAACGCATCTAAAATGTGCATGCAGAAAAGCATCCGGACAATAAAAAAAAAATGAAGTGTACATTTTTAAAAAAAATGTAATAAAATGAATAATAAAAAATAAAAAATAAATTTAAAAAAAAGGTATATGACCCCTGCCCCCACATGCTCGCGTGCAGTGGTGGTGAACGCATACGCAGGTCACGCCCACATATGTAAACAGTGTTTGCACCACACATGTTGGGTATAGCATCAAACATCAGAGCGAGAGCAATAATTCCAGGACTAGACCTCCTCTGTAACTCTAAACTGGTAACCTGTAGAAATGTTTAAAGTGGAGATTTTTAGGGTACTGTAGTTTGGCGCCATTCCACGGCCAATGCGCAATTTTATAGCCTGACATGTTAGGTATCTATTTACTAAGCTTAACATCATCTTTCATATTTATCAACTTCAATACCAGACACTTCCCCCCCTTCCTGCCCAGACCAATCTTTAGCTTTCAGCGCTGTCGCATTTCAAATGACAATTGCGTGGTCGTGCTACACTCTACCCAAACTAAAATTTTTATAATTTTTTTTCCCCACAAATAGCTTTCTTTTGGCGGAGTTTGATCACCACTGGGTTTTTTATTTTTTTTTGCGCTATAAATAAAAGGAATGAAATTTTTTTTTTGAAAAAACGTTGTAAATAAGTACGTTTTCTCCACTGATGAGGCAGCACTGATTGGCACTGATGAGGTGGCACTGATGATGAGGCATTTATATGCAGCACCGATGGGCACTGATAGGCGGCAATGATAAGCAGCACTGATGGGCACTGATCGGTGGCACTGATGGGCACTCAAAGGTTGCACTGATAGGTGGCACTGGTGGGCATCTATAGGTGCACTGATGGGCACTGATGGGCGGCACTGATAGGCAGCACTGATCAAGAAGCACTGTCAGGCATCACTAACGGGCACAGAGTGCCATCCTAATGGGCACTGATTGGCATCCCTGGTGGGCTCACCTGGTGGTCTGCAGTGGGCATTCCTGGTGGTCTCCAGTGGGCAGCCTTGATGGGTCTGCACTGATAATAAATGCGCTGATTATCAGCGCAGACCCCCCCCCCCCCCCCCCACCCCCCATCAGGAGAGCAGTCGATCGGCTCTCCTCTACTCACACCAGTCAGTGCGAATAGATGCAAAGCCTATAAACTACATTTTCTGGTTACCATGTGATTGGACACAGCTGATCACATGGTAAAGAGCCTACGTCAGAGGCTCTTTACCTAGATCGGAGATGTAGTGTGTCAGACTGACACATCACACCACCGATGGGCATACTTTAGTGGCTTATCCTCCTGTATGTCATATGACGTTCAGTCAGGATAATAGAACCACTTTCTGGGTGTCATTTTGCTATATGGAGGGCAGGAAATGGTTAAGAAAATAAATTTGGGGTATTTATTTTGTTTCTTATTTTTATTTTTATTTTATTTATTATTGATACATCAGGAGGCTTCAAAACCTCTCATGTCTCAATTGCCTTTATTGAAGCTAATGGAGCACAGATCACACACCATTAGCTTCTTCTGTGGCCACAAGGACCAGGAAACGTGACACTAAAAACCAGTAGCGGCTGGTGCTCAAAATTTTTGGTGGAGCGCAAAAAAAAAGTTTGAAAAAAAATCATCAATTACAGCCACTGTGCCATCAATTGCAGACACTTTGCCAAATGCTGCCACTGTGCCCATTAAACGGTGCCATTGTGTCATCAAATGCTGCCAGCGTGCCCATCAAATGCTGCCACTGTGCCATCAATTGCAGCCACTTTGCCCATCAAATGCTGCCACTGTGCCATCAATTGCAGCCACTTTGCCAAATGCTGCTACTGTGCCCATTAAACTCTGCCATTGTGTCATCAAATGCTGCCAGTGTGCCCATCAAATGCTGCCACTGTGCCATCAATTGCAACCACTGTGCCCATCAAATGCTGCTACTGTGCCATCAACTGCAGCCACTGTGCCCATTAAATGTTTCCACTGTGTCATCAAATGCTGCCAGTGAGCCCATCAAATGCTGCCAGTCTGCCCATCTAATGCTGCCAGTGTGCCCATTAAATGTTGCCAGTGTGCCAATTAAATGCTGCCAGTGTGCCCTTGAATGCCCCCAGTAAGAACCCTGCCCCCGGTAAGAACCCTGCTCGCTGTCTGCCCGGCACTTACCCTGTCAACAAGATAATAATAGGAGAAAAAATACTTGAAACTGTAGCATTTGAAAGTATTGAGGCAGGCCCTTGCACTACATGCTTTGGTGAATTCGTCCATAAAACGGACCAGAAAAAAGGTAGGTATAATGTGTATTGGGTTTGGCAAAGTCAGCAGATAGAAGATTGCTATCAGCTGACCTAGCAGTTGGGGGGAGGGGAGTTCCTAATGAGTTTGGCCCAACCAAAAAAAAAAAAAATCTGGCACTCTGCATGAATTTAAGCACACACATAACGTTTGTACACATTTTAGGGGGTGTTTAGGGGGAAAGCAATACTATGGAGCTGACAAAATACATTGCTAAGTGATTAGACTATAGGTTTATGGGCCCAGAAGAGCATGCTGTGGAAGTTAAGTGAAGGCAAATATGCATGAAGGACAAAAAAGGAACTTTAAAAGCTTCCAGCATGCATGAGGACAAAGGGGCAGAGCATATCAATTCGAGCATATTGCAATCATGGTAATTAGGGAATGAGGAAAGAAATACAATACATTAGCAATCATTAAATACATAGAATGTGATGTTAAAGGAGAAAACTTACCTTCATATAGTCCTTCTGCAGGACCTGAATGATGGCAGAACAGGTCTCTGGAATAATGATCCCCAGAGCCTGGGGGAGATGCCTGTGGAGAACTTGAGGTCCTGAAGGCTTCTCCCAGTCGCCAAGTAGCGCAACGTGGCGATGAGCCTCTGCTCCGGAGTGATGGCTTGCCGCATGCAGGTATCCTGCCTGCTGATATAAAGGGACAGCAAAGCCAGCAGATGGTGAAAAACGGGGTCCGTCATCCGGAGATAATTCCTGAAATCATCAGGATTATTCTCCCGGATTTCACGAAGCAAAGGCATGTGCGAGAACTGGTCACGCTGGCGCAACCAATTCTTGGTCCACAAACGCCTCCCCTCCCTGTTCATGGACCGGGCTTGTGTCAAAGCTAAAAGCCCAACACCAAGCCCCTGCACAGCACAAACTCTACGACGAGTACGTACACAAAACATGGCTTAAAATGGTCGGCTGGTCAGAACGGACAACAGAAAGCACCGATAAACAGCAATGCCAAGCACAAACTGAAGAGCAGTAACGATCTGAAGCACAAATCTGAAAGGCGCGAATCGTCTCTCACCAAACTTCTACTAACATGCGATAGACACGAGATCAGCAGAAGGAGCCCAAAGGGTGCCGGACGTGGTGCTGAACTTCCCTTTTCTAGTCCCGTTGTGCGCGGCTTACGTCACTGCGTTCTTGGCAACCGTAAATTCCGACAACTTAGTCTGAGCATGTGTATGCAACACCACTTCCGGACCACTTCCAGACTAAATCCGCCGGAATTTATCCGACGGATTTGGTTGCCGGAATGTCCGACCGTGTGTACGGGGGCTAACTTTTATAGCACACAGGACTGGGCAGCAACGCTGTATCCTGGCCTAGACCGGCAAGGCCCAGGCCTAGGGCAATACTTTGCAGGGGGGCAGCATAGAAAGAGTCCAGTCTTATGGGGCGGACTGTGCTGAGAGGCAAATTAGTCTAACGCCCCCCCATAAAGCGGCCACACTGCTTCTGGTATGCGGTCAGCTAGCATTCCGCAACTGTGGGGGGGGGGGGGGGGGGCACTTCTAATTTTGACTGTCCTATCATCCTGGACCACAAACCTTCCTCACTGTGCTATCTGTTTTCTTCTGCACCATTGGCATGGTTATATCTTCTTCTTCTTAGTCCTCTCCATAAAATTACAGAAATTTGTTCTTAAAGTAGAACTATAGGCAACACTTTTTTTTCCATTTTGGATAGAATAAGGGAGGGTTACAGCCCCTGTCAGTTTATTTTTTTTCCATTCCTGTTCCATTGCAGAGATTTCCCTTCACTTCCTAGCCCATAGCCAAACAGGAAGTGAGAGGAAATCTGTGCAAATTAAGGGAATCCAGACCCTCAGAACTAGTGTCCCCACTCGGAAATTCAGGGCGGGTCTTAAACAGCAAGGGGTGTGGCCTTGACAGGAAGGGGTGGATCATATTTAAATTAGGGGGTGCGCAAGTTTAGTCAGGCCTAGGGTAGCACAAAACCTAAATACACTACTGCTGGGCAGTTGGTCCCAGGAAAACCCGCCAAGAAAAACCCAGGAAACACAATTAACTCCCAACTTCCCGGCTGGAGCAGTGGTAACCACTACCTGCCTACAACACCTTTTCTGTTTCAATGCATTTTTCATTGAAGTTTTGCAATATTGTAGCAATGTAAAACCTTACAACAATCAAATTAAGTTGAAAAGTATATTGACAAAACATTAAGACCATCAGCCATGGATTATCATACAATCTGTCTGTGCAACGAAGTTGTGCGAGTAGTATTAGGACATAAATCATAGGCATGGGCACAAGGTGTGCCTGGGCACACCCTAAACATCACATGAGGCCCACATTCTCCCCTTCTGTCTGGCCCCCTATGTCATTTACTGGCCCCTACCTTTTGTGAATGAACACAGTGAGTGATCGGTACCAATCACTCATTGTGTTCATACATAACTGAAGCATAGTAAACTGTGTTATATATACACATACACACACATGATGTTTGTTTGAGCTTTGGGGTGCACACCCTAATGCAATGGGCTGCGCACACCTATGACATAAATACATAGCTGTACACAGTTGTAGTTGAGTCTGACAAACAGAGGCCTTCTTCAGTATTCAGGAGAATGGAACCCATACGGCGATATGGCCACATGGTGAAAAGTGAAGTTTTGTCCAACACTTTGTATTACCTTCATGGTTAATATGTAACCACGGAGTGAGAGCCGTTATGAAAAATGTGATAGGTCAAAGAGGTGAACTGGTTGAGAAGATGGTCAAAATGGAGAAGTGAGAAAGGGGAAAAACTTAGGTGGAGAAAATTATTGATAATTATATCAAGGGTAGAGGTTAGGGAGGGAACCAGGGGATGAACCCAGAACAGCAATTGACAAAGAATGGGTTTATTATGGAGTTGAACAACTCAAATGGTCAACAAGGACTGGTTTAAATCCTTAGGGAGGTAGTGTTCAAACCATGGGGTTAAGATCCACTCTAATTTTTCTACTGAGTCTTCAAGAATAATGACCATTTTTTAATGAATTCAGAGCCATAACATCTTATGCTTTACTTTTGCAGTCCAAGGCTAAAATGAAGGATCGGGAAAGGATATTGGGGTGCCAATCACCAGTGGCGTAGTGTGGGGGGCAGCCAGTGCGGTCGCCCCGGGCACAACATTTAGAGGGGCTCAGACGTGAGCCCAACATTTAGAGGGGCTTCAGACCCTACTGAAGCCATACATCCCTGCCTGTCCCTCAGCGCAGACCCCGTCTAGACACTGCACTTTGTCCCTGGAAGTGTTGCGGTACTTCGGTAGTGCATAGGATGTGGACTTTCCCATCCACTTCTTCTTATCTTGAGTAATTGATCTCCAATGCATAATAGGATTAAACACATGAGATTGTTCGTATTTTTATGGAAGCCTTTCAGCCCTCTCCCTTTTTCCATGAAGAAGACCCTTACTTCACATGCCAAAATGCGTTGGTTTTATCTGTCTAGTTGGCAGTTAGTTTGGGCCTCTTCCATCCTCTTTTATATTTTATATACTGCAAATGGGAGTTATTTACGAAAGGCAAATCCACTTTGCACTGCAAGTGCACTCGAAAGTGCAGAAGCTTTAAATCTAAGGGGTAGATATGAAATGAGTGGAAGCTCTGCTGATTTTATCATCCAATCATGTGTAATCTAAAATGCTGTTTTTTATTTTCCTTGCATGTCCCCCTCGGGTCTACACCGACTTTACTTCAAAGTGCACTTGCAGTGCAAAGTGGATTTTCCTTTAGTAAATAACCCCCCATGTGTATTTAAATGTCATTATATGTTTTATGATATGATGTTAAATGAATAAAAATTTTCTATTTTTTTCTATTTTTCTTCTGACAGTTTATGGTCCTTTAAAGTCAGTTTTTTTAGGTACTTTTCTTTTACAGGAAGTGTCCCATAAATACACTCTTATGCCGCGTACACACGATCGGAATTCTCGTCGGAAGAAGCTCTGATGGTTTTCCTGACGGAATTCCGACGGAATTCGGCTCAAGCTGTCTCGCCTACACACGGTCACATCAAATTCCGATCATTTAGAACGCGGTGAGGTACAACACGTACGATGTGACTAGAAAAAGGAAGTTCAATAGCCAGTAGCCAATAGCTTCCATCTCGTAGTTGAATCTGAGCATGCGTGATTTTTGGCATGTCGGAATTACATACACACGATCGGAATTACAGATAGAAAGAATTGAGAACATGCTATCAATTTTTGGCTGGTGGAAATTCGGACAGCTAAATTCCGATGGAGCATACACACGGTTGCATTTTCTGATGAAAAGCTCTCATCGGTCTTTTTCTGGCCGGAATTCCGATCGTGTGTACGCGGCATTACAGTCCGGTTTACACCTTGCTTTTGCTTTGCTTTGAGTTGGCTTTGTTTCAAAAATTATACCCCATGTAGCTTTAGTGGTGCGTCAAAGCATCTTCAGAGCCTCCATAGAAGTCTATGGAAAGCTTGCTTGAACCCCCACCCCAAGTTTTTCCGTTGGGAAAATTGAGAACATGCTATCAATTTTTGGCTGGCGGAAATTCGGACAGCTAAATTCCAATGGAGCATACACACGGTCGCATTTTCCGATGAAAAGCTCTCATCTGTCTTTTTCTGGCCGGAATTCCGATCGTGAGTACGCGGCATAAGAGTGGCTAAACTACCAGCAACATACAGTGTATCACTGTCTCCGCCTCTGGCTTACAGTATAATCTGTGCACATGGGGAGTGGGAAGATGCATGGTTTGTGAGGTGGTGCACGTGTTGAGGAGGGGGCAGGGCTGGTTTCCCTGGAAGGCACAGTTTTCATACCGCAAGCACCCACTCCTGCAAGTAGCTGTTCTTGGTAGATGTTACCCACGGGATAAGAGGCACCACTTTGCACTTTGGCAGATGGTGTGTTCTTCAGGACTACTGGAGCAAAGTCAAGTTTTTGGAGGGTGGACCTCTCTCTCACCCCCCACCCCCTCTCTCCCTCGCTTCCCCTCTCTCCCTCACCCATTTTTCTCTCTCTTGGGCTTCACAGTAGTGCTCCATCCAGCGGAACCTCCTCAGACCTTAGCCTGAGGCAAGAGATAGAGAGCACATGGCTGGTCCCAAACATTTATATCCTTCTCCAGCATACACCAGTGGCATAAACCTCCAACTGGATTGGCTGAACTAAATATAAATATTCCTACAACTAAGTTTTGTTCACATAATTTCATACTATGCCCAGTGATACCAGTGACATCAACCGGCGACAGTGAGAAATTACAAGCCAACTTAAGTTTAGAGCAAAACCAGGTGAAAAAAAAAAGTACAATCAGTCTGAGCTAACTACAGCCCAGGCAAAAAACTAAATTGACATGGTAACCCCTATTTACAACAAAGGGGGCTACAAAATCATAGGAGTGGAAGTCCACCATGCCTTTGTCAGAGTCTGCTTTGCTGATGTAAACAAACATTAGGAGTTGACATTGTGAATTCATATATTCTGATGGTTTTAGATTCAACAGTGCCTCCCCAAATGACTTTCGTATATATACTTACC
The DNA here is from genome assembly GCF_037356315.1 of Lithobates pipiens. Lineage (NCBI taxonomy): Eukaryota > Metazoa > Chordata > Amphibia > Anura > Ranidae > Lithobates > Lithobates pipiens. The sequence goes on along the minus strand of NW_027507764.1, from coordinate 558,804,712 downwards.
CAGGATAGTGTCCACTATTTGGTGCACACTGGCCCAAATCCTCTTTTTCTTAGGGCATTCCCACCATATATGGCTTCTGGTTGGCACCATCTAAGCCCTTGTACACACGGTCGGAGATTCCGACAACCAAATCCATCGGATTTTGTCCGAAACTGTTGTATACACACGGTCGGACAAAGTTGTCGGAAAATCCATCGTGATGACGTTATTTGGTTACGATGGGACTACTTTCACGCTAGTAACCAATAGCTTTGGTGTAGGAATTTGATCTGAGCATGCGTGGCACTTTGTCCGATCGGAATTCTCTACACATGATTGGAGTATGTCCGATCGGAGCATTTTGTCTGAAAATGTTACCAACAAGTTGGAAAACTTGGTCCGTCGGATACTCCGACGGAATCAGTCCGATGTAGACCACATACAGTCGGAATATCCGACAAAGCGGTGCGATCGGACACATTCCGTCGGAATCTCCAACCGTGTGTACAAGGGCTTAATCATTTGGTGGAGGAGGTAGACAGAACACATTTTCTAGTAGAGTTAGGAAGGTTTACAACTTCTATTGGGATTTTATTGCTAGGTACACATTGGATTGTGTAGTATATGGTTCTTAGAAATCAGAACTTCAGAAAGTATTAGAAATGTGCACAATGGAAAAATTAGTTTCATGTCGAATTTGTTTTAGTTTTGGCTTAGTTAATCATTTTGTTTCATCACATTTGCTATGTTATGATGATGCGTTTTCAGAATCTGTTTTGTATATTTGAATTGGTTTCATATAATCGTTGTTTCAAATTGATTCGTTGTCCAGGGCTTACTACGCATGCACCAATGGCACGTTGCCGCAAGGGGAAATCCTTGCCAACTGAGCATGCGCTAAAGACGCCTCAGTGTGCCAACGCGCACCTGCGCAGAAGACTTGATGGAAAAAGGGCAGGAAAATGCCCAGGAGGCGCAACAGTGACCTCAACCTGATAGAAAAAGAGGCTGGATTATTCTTTGACGAGGGCCATGTACCTGATGTGAGACCGAAGTAGTGGGGAGGCCTCCCTTGCACCTCGGGTCCTTGAAGCCTCTGGAGATAGAGACAAAGACTTGGTGGACACCGAATGGCAAGGGTGCCAGGGGTGTGGAGCACCGTGCAAGTCTTAGTCCAAGATCCGAGGTAAGGTCAAGTCCAGTTTGGCAATGAAGTATAAAAGGGTTAATCAGAAGAAGAATGGTCAAGATCCAAGCCATTGTTGGTTCCAATCTGGCAGCTGAGTACAAAAGGGGCAAAGAAGTAGAATGGTCAAAGGTACAAATCCGAGGTCAATGGCAAGCAGCAATCAAGAGCAGTCAAATAGGTTTCCAGGTCACAACAAGTTCAGACAGATCACACAACTAGCACAGGAACAAGGGGGGGCTGAAGATAATCCAACAATTTGGCAGTGTCTGGGCTGGGCTTATATAGGGAAGTTTGAGGTCACTTCCTGTGCGCCTCCTGGGGATTTTCCCACCTTTTTCCATCGGGTTGAGGTCACTTCTTGTGCACCTCCTGGGCATTTTCCTGCCCTTTTTCCATCAAGTCTTCTCCGCAGGTGCGGGTTGGCGCACTGAGGCGTCTTTGGCACATGCTCAGTCGGCACGGATTTCCTCTTGTGGCAACGCGCCATTGGTGCATGCGTAGTAAGCCCTGGGCTCTTACATTCATATTTCGGAAGTTCTTTTGGAAGATTGGCTATATTGTTTTTAACGTGTTAATTCTTTATTTCGGGAGATTACTTATGCACCCTGTTTGGGTTGGATGGAGGTGGATCCATCAGAATCTCTGAATCTTAACATAACGAATGTAACAAACATAGTTTGGGATTATTTTGTTGTTTTTTTACAGAAGCGGCTGGTGCTCAATTTTTTTGGGGTGGGGCGGCAAACAAAACATCTTAATTTGCGAATGCCACACAACTGGGTGGGCTCGGAGTGCAGTGCTCTGCGCCTCAAACCCACCCTTTTTGTAAGCCAATTAGAGCCTCAGGCTCTAATCATGTGCTTTTTAGAAAAAAAGAAGCCTCATTGAAATCCATGCGTCTGGCACCTTGCATGTAGATTAGGGGCTGGGCACCTGGATTGGGGGGGGGGGCCCTTATGGACACGCCATCACTGTTTTGTTATGATTCAGAGATTCTGATGGATCCACCTCCATCCAACCCAAACACAGCAAGTAGGAATCATCATCTTATTTCACTTTTATACCTTACTGTATTTGTTGTAATATGTTTCCATCTCATTTGTAGTGAATTTTTTATAATAATGAAAAATGTTAATGCAAAATAAAAACAAAATAGATCCGAATCATTTTGGATCATTCATTATGTCATTATTTTATTTCGGACTCTTCAAACATTAACAAAAAATCCCAAACTAGCATATCATGCCATCCGAATGAAACAAATCAATTGGCTGTTCCATTGCAGTTTATTTTGGATTCGGTGAAATTCATACATCCGAATCTCCAAATAACGGCAAACTTTGTCCGAATTTTGATTTGTAACACAATAAATCGCACATGTCTAATCAATATATTGAATTTTTTTCAAGCTGGTAAAGGCAATGGATCGGCATGTGCCTCGCATCTGCAGTAGTAGCCAAATTCAGTTAAACCCAACATATTTCAGAGGGGTCCCACTTTCTCGGGGTTTGGTAAATGCACATACAGTGGAACCTTGGATTACGAGGATAATCTGTTCCGGGAGAATGCTTGTAATCCAAAGCACTCACATATCAAAGAGAGTTTCCCTGTAGAAGTCAATGGAAACGAAGATAATTAGTTCCACATTGACTTCTATCGTATGCAGTACCACATTTGGCCAGAGGTTGGGGGGGGCGCCGGAGAGACTCGGAAATACTCAGAGACCGCTCTGAGGCACTCGGATGAATGTTTTGAGTAGAGGCTTGAATCCACATTGACTTCTATTGTACGCAGTACCATATTTGGCCAGAGGTTGGGGGGGGCTCCGGAGAGACTCAGAAATACTCGGAGACCGCTCTGAGGCACTCGGATGAATGTTTCCAAGTAGAGGCTTGAATCCACATTGACTTCTATTGTATGCAGTACCGCATTTGGCCAGAGGTAGGAGGGGGGGGGGGCGGAGAGACTCGGAAATACTCGGACACCGCTCTGAGGCACTCGGATGAATGTTTCCAAGTAGAAGCTTGAATCCTGCTCATTTTGCGAGACAACACTCGCAAACCGAGTCAGGATTTTTTAAAAGTAATAGCTCGTATTGTGAAACGCTCGTTGATCGCGTTACTCGCAATCTGAGGTATTACTGTACTGGGGTTGACTTACTAAAACTGGAGAGTGCAAAATCTGGTGCAGCTCTGCATAGGAACCAATCAGCTTCCGTTTTTTTGGCAAAGCTTCATTGAACAAGCTGAAGTTAGACGCTGATTGGTTTCTATGAACAGTAGAGCTGCACAATTAATCGTCAAGAATCGTTATCACGATCTTGACTAAAGTGTTTCACAATTCTTTCTATGCAAAGAATTCTCTCTGCTCTTCTGAAGCCACAGCCTTCAAAAGAAAGGAAGAGAAAAACCAGGCAGTCTGCCAAGAATCAAAACATTCTTTATCAGTTGAACGTAAGTATAAACAAATAAATAAACAAACAAAATAAACAAACAAAGTAACAATTTGTCAATGGAATAGACTCTGTGTGTAAGTGACAAAAATGTTTAACCACTTAACCACTTGCCGACCGCCGCACGACGATATACGTCGGCAGAATGGCACGGGCAGGCATAAGGGCGTATATATAAGTCCCTGCCTTCCCGCGGGTGGGGGGCCCGATCGGGCCCCCCCCGGTGCCTGCGGCGGTCGGCATTCGTTCGGGAGCGATCCCGGACGAGGGGACGGCCATTCATTCATGGCCACCCCCTCGCGATCGCTCCCGACGAATGAAAATCCTCCGTGACATCACTTCCTCTCCTGTAATGTAAACACAGGAGAGGAAGTGATGTATTCTCTCCTCCGTGTCGGTATTTTTCGTTCCGGCACCGAGGAGAGCGGATCGGTGAGTTGCACCAACACACCACACATACAGTAGAACATGCCAGGCACACTCACACCCCCCCTTTACCCCCCGATCACCCCCCCAATTACCCCTGCCCCCCCAGTCACAGTGACACCAATGTCATTTTTTTTTTTTTTGCATTGGTGTCATTTGTGACTGTAATAACTGTTAGGGCAGTTAGGGTTAGCCCCCTTTAGTTCTAATGTGCCCCCCTAACCCCCCCAATAAAGGTTTAACCCCGTGATCACCCCCCGTCGCCAGTGTCACTAAGGCTGGGTTCACATTGCAGCGGTTTATGAGAACGGATGTGATTCGCACCGCACTGCAGTGCAAATCACATCCGATCTCTGTGCGATTCGAGTTCAGCCATACAGATAGTATGGCTGAATTCGCATCGCACCCGCCGCACCCGCCGCAAATTCGCACGGGACCCTTTTTTTGGTCCGCAGCAGAATCGGATCGCATGGGTGTTCACACCATGCGATCCGAGTTTGCAGATTGCACTGCGATATGCGAACTGATCTGGGGGTGTCATTAACATTTCACTGACACTCCCAGCAGTTCGCATAGGGCAGTGTGAACTGCCGCCGGGAGGCATGCGATGTGGGAACCCGCCGCGGATTTGTGGCGTTCCCGCATCGCTCCAGTGTGAACCCAGCCTAATAAGCGGTCATTTTTCTGATCGCTGTATTAGTGTCACAGGTGACGCTAGTTAGGCAGGTAGGTATTTAGGTTCGCCGCAACTTTTTATAGCGCCAGGGACCCCCATATACTACCGCATAAAGCCCCCTGATTGCCCCCTAGTTAACCCTTTCACCAGTGATCACCATATAACTGTTACAGGTGACGCTGGTTGGTTAGTTATTTTTTTATAGTTTCAGGGCACCCGCCATTTATTACCTAATAAAGGTTTAACCCCTTGATCACCCGGCGGGTGTCATTTGTGACTGTAATAACTGTTAGGGCAGTTAGGGTTAGCCCCCTTTAGTTCTAAGGTACCCCCCTAACCCCCCCAATAAAGGTTTAACCCCGTGATCACCCCCCGTCGCCAGTGTCACTAAGGCTGGGTTCACATTGCAGCGGTTTGAGAACAGATGTGATTCGCACCGCACTGCAGTGCAAATCACATCCGATCTCTGTGCGATTCGAGTTCAGCCATACAGATAGTATGGCTGAATTTGTGTCGCACCCGCCGCACCCGCCGCAAACTCGCATGGGACCCTTTTTTTGGTCCGCAGCAGAATCGGATCGCATGGGTGTTCACACCATGCGATCCGAGTTTGCAGATCGCACTGCGATATGCGAACTGATCTGGGGGTGTCAGTAACATTTCACTGACACTCCCAGCAGTTCGCATAGGGCAGTGTGAACTGCCGCCGGGAGGCATGCGATGCGGGAACCCGGCCCGCATTCGTGGCGTTCCCGCATCGCTCCAGTGTGAACCCAGCCTAATAAGCGATCGTTTTTCTGATCGCTGTATTAGTGTCACAGGTGATGCTAGTTAGGCAGGTAGGTATTTAGGTTCGCCGCAACTTTTTATAGCGCCAGGGACCCCCATATACTACCGCATAAAGCCCCCTGATTGCCCCCTAGTTAACCCTTTCACCAGTGATCACCATATAACGGTTACAGGTGACGCTGGTTGGTTAGTTATTTTTTTTATAGTTTCAGGGCACCCGCCATTTATTACCTAGTCTCACTAGTGTACCCCTAAATTTAGGGGTGTCTACTTTCCAAAATGGGGTCATTTGGGGGGGGGTTTGTGCCATCTTGGCATTTTATGGCCTTCAAAACTGTAACGCCCTTAGAAAGCCTGAAGGCGGTGCTTGGGTTTCGGGGCCCCATATGCGGCTAGGCTCCCAAAAAGTCCCACATATGTGGTATCCCCGTACTCAGGAGAAGCAGCAGAATTTATTTTGGGGTGTCATTTCACATATGCCCATGGCATGCGTGAGCAATATATCATTTAGTGACAACTTTGTGAAAAAAATAAATAAAAAAAAAAGTTTGTAATTTTCCCGCAACTTGGGGGAAAATATAAAATATTCCATGGACTCAACATGCCTCTCAGCAAATAGCTTGGGGTGTCTACTTTCTAAAATGGGGTCATTTGTGGGGGTTTTGTGCCATCTTGGCATTTTATGGCCTTCAAAACTGTAAGGCCGCGTACACACGGGCGGACTGTTCGCCCAACCTTGTCCGCTGAACAGTGTTTGGGCGGACAGTCCGCTCGTGTGTGGGCTTTCAGCGGACAGTTTCAGCGGACAGTTGGACGGACAAAGTCTTTCGGAAATTCCGAAAAACTGTCGGCTGAAACTGTGTTTGAGCGAACAGTCCGCCCGTGTGTGGGCTTGTCCGCTGTACTTTCGAAATGAGCGGACTGTTCCCGCTCGGAAAGTCCGCCCATTTCGAGCGCGTGTACAGGTAGGCGGGGCCCGCGAAGGAGACGTCGCGGGCTCCGCCGCCTGGAATGGGCTTAAAGGGGAACCCCAACGCCGAAAAAAATCGGCGTGGGGGTTCCCCCCAAGTCCACACCAGACCCTTGTTCGAGCACGCTACCCGGCCGGCCAGGAAAGGGGGGCGAGCGAGCGCGCCCCCCCTCCTGAGCCGTACCAGGCCGCGTGCCCTCAACATGGGGGGTGCCTTGGGGAAGGGGGGGCCGCGCGGCCCCCCCACCCCAAAGCACCTTGTCCCCATGTTGATGAGGACAAGGGCCTCTTCCCGACAACCCTGGCCGTTGGTTGTCGGGGTCTGCGGGCGGGGGGCTTATCGGAATCCGGGAGCCCCCTTTAAGAAGGGGCCCCCGGATACCGGCCTCCCACCCTATGTGAATGAGTATGGGGTACAATGTACCCCTACCCATTCACCTGTGAACTAAAGTACAATAAAAAACACAACACAGAGAAAAAATATTTTATTGCACAGCTCCGGGGGTCTTCCGTCTTCGGGGGTCTTCTCGCCGGACTCCTCCGCTATGTGTGTGTAGCTCTTTTGCTAGCGGAGGAGTCCGGCTTTCTTCCTCCCCGCCGCCGGCCTCTTCTCCCGACTTCGGGGGTCTTGTCCCCCTCTTCGGTTCTTCTGCCGGGCCACCGCGCCTGGTCCGGTGGCCCGGTCTTCTGTCGCCGTCTTCCGTTCTTCTGTCGCCGCCTTCGGTTCTTCTGCCGGGCCACCGCGCCTTCTTGTAGCTCTTTTACAGGCGGTGGCCCGGTCTTCTGTCGCCGCTGTCGTCGCCGCCGCCGCCGCCTTCCGTTCTTGTTCTTCTTCTTGTTCTTCTTCTTCTCCTGGAGATGTTGACTCGACGAGCTCTCCGGCCGGAATGCCAGAGCCGCGCTGTGCGGTCACTTATATAGTGACAATGGGGCGGTGTCACATGGTATATGTCACATGGGTTGGTCACATGGTGACCCCGCCCCCTTACGATGTCATAGTCCCCATGTGACATCAACCCATGTGACCAACCCATGTGACATATACCATGTGACCCCGCCCCATTGTCACTATATAAGTGGCAACGCAGGGCGGCTCTGGCATTCCGGCCGGAGGGAGCGACGTGTCAACATCTCCTGGAAGAAGAAGAAGAAGAAGAAGAAGAAGAAGAACACGAACGGAAGGCGGCGACGGCGACAGAAGACCGGGCCACCGCCTGTAAAAGAGCTACAAGAAGGCGCGGTGGCCCGGCAGAAGAACCGAAGGCGGCGACAGAAGAACGGAAGACGGCGACAGAAGACCGGGCCACCGGACCAGGCGCGGTGGCCCGGCAGAAGAACCGAAGAGGGGGACAAGACCCCCGAAGTCGGGAGAAGAGGCCGGCGGCGGGGAGGAAGAAAGCCGGACTCCTCCGCTAGCAAAAGAGCTACACACACATAGCGGAGGAGTCCGGCGAGAAGACCCCCGAAGACGGAAGACCCCCGGCTGTGCAATAAAATATTTTTTTCCCCTGTGTTGTGTTTTTATTTGTACTTTATTTCACAGGTGAATGGGTAGGGGTACATTGTACCCCATACTCATTCACATAGGGTGGGGGGCCGGTATCCGGGGGCCCCCTTCTTAAAGGGGGCTCCCGGATTCCGATAAGCCCCCCGCCCGCAGACCCCGACAACCAACGGCCAGGGTTGTCGGGAAGAGGCCCTTGTCCTCATCAACATGGGGACAAGGTGCTTTGGGGTGGGGGGGCCGCGCGGCCCCCCCCTTCCCCAAGGCACCCCCCCCATGTTGAGGGCACGCGGCCTGGTACGGCTCAGGAGGGGGGGCGCGCTCGCTCGCCCCCCTTTCCTGGCCGGCCGGGTAGCGTGCTCGGACAAGGGTCTGGTGTGGACTTGGGGGGAACCCCCACGCCGATTTTTTTCGGCGTTGGGGTTCCCCTTTAAGCCCATTCCAGGCGGCGGAGCCCGCGACGTATCCTTCGCGGGCCCCGCCTACCTGTACACGCGCTCGAAGTGGGCGGATTTGCCTCCTCCTTACGTGGGCGAGTCCGTTCATTTCAAAAGTTGAGCGAACTGTTTGCCCAACCTTGTTCGTCAAACAGTCCGCTCGTGTGTGGGCAAGTCCGCTCATGCAAATTTTGAGCGGACTGTTTGACAAACTGTTTGCCGAACAAGGTTGGGCGAACAGTCCGCGCGTGTGTACGCGGCCTAATAGGTAGTGAGGAGTGAAGTCAAATATTTACGCCCTTAGAAAACCTGAAGGCGGTTCTTGGCTTTCGGGGCCCCGTACGCGGCTAGGCTCCCAAAAAATCCCACACGTGTGGTATCCCCGTACTCAGGAGAAGCAGCAGAATTTATTTTGGGGTGTCATTTCACATATGCCCATAGCATGTGTGAGCAATATATCATTTAGTGACAACTTTGTGTAAAAAAAAAAAAAAAAAATTTTTTTTTTTGAAATTATTCAGCCGCTTGAGGCAAAAAAATAAAATATTCAATGGGCTCAACATGCCACTTATCAATTTCCTTAGGGGGTTTACTTTCCAAAATGGGGTCATTTGGGGGGGTTTTGTACTGCCCTGCCATTTTAGCACCTCAAGAAATGAGATAGGCAGTCGTAAACTAAAAGCTGCGTAAATTCCAGAAAACGTACCTTAGTTTGTAGATGTGACAACTTTTGCGCAAACCAATAAATATACAGTTATTGACTTTTTTTTTACCAAAGACATGTGGCTGAATCGGATCATGTTGTCGGAAAATTTTATAGCCCAGCTTGAAAACTTGGATACTCTGACGGAAACAGTCCGATGGAGCCCACACACTGTCGGATTATCCCACAACCCGGTCCTATCGGACACTGTCCATCGGAATGTCCGACCGTGTGTACAAGGGCTAATGCACAGCTGCACCAGATTTTGCACTCTCAAGTTTTAATAAATCAACCCCACATAGTACTAAAATATGTCCTTCCTTCCCACCTCAGATGGTTGAGAAGCATTCTGTTTTATCCGGTACATCTTTACCTGTCTGGTGTTTTTTTTTTTTTTTCTTGAATGATCAAACTCTGTGTCTCAAACTGAAACTAAAGGGTGGATAATTTCCAGGAATACAGCCTAGGAAGCTTTTCCCAGCAAGGGCACAATAAATGATCAGGTACCACTGATTATACACACCTGATCAAAGAGTACCTAGCAATAAAATCCTTAGCCGCAAAAAGATATTGATAAGATAGGAGTCCAAAGATGGGCAACAAAAAAAGAGAAACGTCTCAGGGATAAAACATATCAGGAGACAATTAAAGTAGAACTATAGGCAAAACTTTTTTTTTTCATTTTGGATAGAGTAGAGGGGGTTATAACCCCTGCCAGATTTTTTTTTTTTTTTTTGCCATATGTGTCCCTTTTCGAAAACTTCCCTTCACTTCCTGATCCATTGCCAAACAGAAAGTGAGAGAAAATCCCTGCAAATTAAGGAAGTCACCAGAACTAGTGTCCCCATTGGAAGATTTCCCCTCTATTACTTTTCCGTGTACAACTCTTTTGGGCACTGGTGAGGTGGCATTGGTGGGCACTGGTGAGGCTGCATTGCTTGGCATCGGTGATGCTGCATATATGGGCACTGGTGAGGCTGCATTGCTTGGCATCGGCGATGCTGCATATATGGGCACTGGTGAGGCTGCAATGCTGTGCACTGGTGAGGCTGCAATGCTGGGCATTGGTGAGGCTGCATTGCTTGGCATTGGTGATGCTGCATATATGGGCACTGGTGAGGCTGCATTGCTGGGCACTGGTGAGGCTGCATAGGTGGGCACTGGTCAGGCTGCATAGATGGGCACAGTTGAGCCCTGCTTTCTTTATGTAGGGTACTCCTGAACTCACAACTCACACACACACTGCACACTGTTTTTTTCTCTAGCTTATCTTCATAACATTTGGTAGTTATATCTAAAAAAAGTCAAAGAAGTATCTTTTTTTTTCAAATTTCATGGACGAAATGTGCGAAATAACATATATATCATACAATCATTCTATAAACACATACCACATACACTGCTTATACACAGTATCTCACAAAAGTGAGTACATCTCTCTCATTTTTTTAAAATATTTTATTATATTTTTTCATGTGACAAATTTGCTACAATGTAAAGTAGTGAGTGTACAGCTTGTATAACAGTGTAAATTTGCTGTCCCCTCAAAATAACTCAACACACAGCCATTAATGTCTAAACCACTGGCAACAAAAGTAAGTACACCCCTAAGTGAAAATGTCCAAATTGGGCCCAAAGTGTCAATATTTTGTGCGGCCACCATTATTTTCCAGCACTGCCTTAACCCTCTTGGGCATGGAGTTCACCAGAGCTTCACAGGTTGCCACTGGAGTCCTCTTCCACTCCTCCATGATGACATCACGGAGCTGGTGGATGTTGGAGACCTTGCGCTCCTCCACCTTCCATTTGAGGATGCCCCACAGATGCTCAATAGGGTTTAGGTCTGGAGACATGCTTGGCCAGTCCATCACCTTTTCCCTCAGCTTCTTTAGCAAGGCAGTGGTCATCTTGGAGGTGTATGTTGGAGTCATTATCATGTTGGAATACTGCCCTGTGGCCCAATCTCTGAAGGGAGGGGATCATGCTCTGCTTCAGTATGTTACAGTACATGTTGGCATTCATGGTTCCCTCAATGAACTGTAGCTCCCCAGTGCCAAAAGAACTCATGCATCACCAGACCATGACACTCCCACCCCCATGCTTGACTGTAGGCAAGACACACTTGTCTTTGTACTCCTCACCTGGTTGCCGACACACGCTTGACACCATCTAAACCAAATAAATTTATATTGGTCTCAACAGACCACAGGAAATGGTTCCAGTAATCTATGTTCTTAGTCTGCTTGTCTTCAGAAAACTTTTTGTGGGCTTTATTGTGCATCATCTTTAGAAGAGGCTTCCTTCTGAGAGAACAGCCATGCAGACCAATTTGATGCAGTGTGCGGCATATGGTCTGAGCACTGAACCCCCACCTCTTCAACCTCTGCAGCAATGCTGGCAGCACTCATATGTCTACTTTCTAAAGACAGCTTCTGGATATGACGCTGAGCATGCAGCTGCAGCTCAGTTTCAAGGTCTTGGCAATGTAACTAGTGTGATAGGAAAATTGTGCAGTTTTTCTTTCTAGTGCAGGTAAATTTCCAGGCTTGGCTGGGTGTGTTTTGCGATCTGGGTTGGGAGTGGCTCAGAGTAAGTTCTGGGTGACTCACAGGTGGTATCACTAGGACCTCCTACTTCTTTCTAAAATCTCCTAGTGTTTTCAAGAAGGAGAGGCTGGGGGGAGGTGGAGCCCCCTGGGGTGTTCTAAGGAGCCCTGACCAATCCCCAACTTGGATTTGCAGGGGGCAAGCCTCCTTAAATACTCTGGGTAAGCTCAGCTGCCGAGGAGTTGATTGAGGAGAAGAATGGAGATGGAGTGTTAGGCCTTCGGGGGCCTTTGAGGGCGCTCCCCAGTCTGGGGGGTGGAGTGACCTTGGGCCTGGGCTCGGTTGGGGATGAGGCCTTCCAAGGAAACGTGGAGGTGTCCTGGATAGGAGGCACAGGAGGACCAATAGAGGACAGTGGGAGAACACTGCTGGGCAAGTCTTCAGGAGTTTCACAGAGACAACCTGGAGGGCTGGTGAGTGTTCACACATTTGTGAGTACTGGGAGGGAAGCCTGAGAAGACTGATGTGGACAAGTTTGGGATGGGAGCAGAGCCAGTCCGGAGGATTAGGGTGGCATGGGCAGTGGAAAGGGGCAGCTGCAGCCAGGAGGGCTGACAGTGCCTAAAGAGGTGGCGCTGGGAGCAGGAGCCACACGAACAGCTAGCACTGGATCTATTTGCTACACCATAGGGGCCCTGCCTGTAAAGGACCTTTGCTTTGGGCCTGGCTGAGCCAGTGCTAAGCCTTCCGTGCTAGCTAGTCTGGAGGTTGAGAGGCTGAGCCGAGTGCCAGGCCAGGCATGTGGGCAGATTCTGACTTATCATAATCTTGCCTGAGCCTGGACCAACTCTGTGATGTCTGCTGAAAACAGGTCACAGGATTGCAAAATGATCTGCACTCCTGTGATCCATGCCGATGCAAATACACAGATTAGATTTCATGCACACTGGACATTTAGCCCTGAGACTTCAGCGTTTAGGCTCCATTCACACTTGTATGACTCCAAAATCTGGTGCAATTTTGGATGGGTGCAACTTGGATGCGACTTTGGCTTTGACCAATGATAATGGACAACTGTTGCACAACTGTCACATGTATAACATTCAGGTGTGACTTTCATGCAACTTTCAAGGGTTTACATTGCAGTCTATGGCACTCAAGTCACATGAAAGTCAGACCAAAGTAGTGCAGCTACTTTAAGTCGCACATATTTGCACAGTTGTCCTTGAAAAACATGGGGTGTGAGTTTAATGTCCAAAGTCACATGAAAAGTCACACAAGTGTGAAGAGAGCCCATGGTACAGGCAGAAGGCACACCATACAGCTTGTGCAATTAAATGCGACTGGAAAGTGTACCAAGTTTAGGGCAGCAGGCACCCAGGGAAAACCCCGAATGCAAGCAGTCTTCATTTTGAGCATTCATCCCTGGGCGCATACCGCTCTAAACATTCGTAGCATTTGGTGCACTGTCCAGCCACATGTAGCAGTACCCCAATTGGGGCTGCTAAGTGATGTGGCCCACCTGTCACCCTGCCCAGCCCCGCGTTCACTCCTCAGTCACTCTCAGGCAGAAAACAGTCCATGTGCTTGTTTTTGCTATTTGTATTAGAGAATTTAAAGCGGGAGTCCGCCGGGACTCCGCGTTTTTTTTAAAAAAAAAAAACCCAGCAGCTACAAATACTGCAGCTGCTGACTTTTAAAAATAGTGACACTTACCTGTCCAGCGCGCCCGCGATGTCGGCACCCGAAGCCGATCTCTTGATCGTCTCTCGGGTGCTGCCGCCACCATCTTGGGTATGGGAATCAGGAAGTGGAGCCTTTCGGCTTCATTTCCCGGTTCCCTACTGCGCATGCACGAGTCCCGCTGCGCAATGAGGATGGACCCGCTGCCTCTGGGATCTGTGTGTTTCCCAGCAGGCAGCGGGGGACTTTCGGAAAGGGGCGTAATCTACGCCCCTTTCCGCAGAGAGCTATCCCGGAAGTGGGTGCAGATACCTGTACTGTACAGGTATCTGCACCCCCCTCCCCCCTGAAAGGTGCCAATTGTGGCGCCGGAGGGGGGGAGGATTCCGATGAGCGGAAGGTCCACTTTAGGGTGGACCTCCGCTTTAACTTAGATGGGGTTAGGGAATTAGGTGATTATTACTCTCTTTCTCTTCCTCCTGCACCACTCTTGACTCCCAAGAGCAGCTAGCACATGTTTAGGCCTGACAATGGCCCAGCCAGGCCTTAGCAACTGCCTTTTGCAGGCAGGGACCGCAGGCCCCTATGGTGTAGCAAGAACTGAAAAGTCTTTAGTGGTAGCTGTCCTACTGGTGGACTACTGCTCTCAGTCAGCCCTCTTCAGGCCCTGCCAGCACTCCACTGCCCATGACATTGCAGTCCTCACTACTGGCTCTGCATCCATCTCTGACTGCATGCTCCTAGTCCTCTCAGGCGTGCCTCCCCAGTCCTGACTGCACATGTCACTCACCAGCCCTCCTGGCTGCAACTGGTGGTTCCCTCCTGAAGACTTTCCCTAAGCTGGGCCGCAGTTTTACAATTTTTCCCCCTTTGCCGCCCACCCGAGCTGGACAGGGTTGTTCACATGCCAGGACTGCATATCTTTGCTTTGCAGCATTTTTTTATTCCAGAATCTCCTCCCTCCGTCTCCCCCCAGCAGTCTGCTGCCCCTCCTCCTGACCTCTGCAATATGGCACTGAGTGCGCACTAAACCCTGTGTGAAAGACCGTTTGGCATCCTGCTTGCATGCGTCCACCAAGATACAGCTTCTTTCAATCTGGAACCAGGAACCAGGTATTCTAGCGGAATATTGCACCCAAGAACTAGACAAGATTAGCTTAGGTGCAAACTGGAACTGACTTTATTGTAAATTCACACACAGAATATTTACCACCAATAGCGGCCCAACCATTTAAGGCACAGGGGCGCCGCCCCCCTAACCTACATGCAGGGCGCTGGACGCATGAATTCCAATGTTTTTTTTTTTATATAAGCATATGGTTAGAGCCTGAGGCTCTAATTGGCTTCTAAAAAGGGTGGGCTCAGGGCACAGAGCACTGCACCCACCCAGTTGTGTCACAATAGAGAAATTAATATTCACTATTATCCTCCTGATTCTCCTCCCAGCCAATCAGGAAGAGGGTCCTGAGACCAGATTGGCAGAGAGGAGAAGCGATCCCATTGGAGGACGAGGGAGGAGACGCACAACGGATGCCGCTGTGATGCCAAGGCAGAGGAGACACAGGGGAAGCCACTGCCCGCGACCTAGTTGGGATAAGTGCGGGGCTGGTGACCCACCCAACTGGGGGGGGTGCAATGTTTGTAGCCCCCCTCTATAAAAAATATACCACCAGCCACCACTGTATACCACACAAAATCAGGTTAGAGCGTGATCACATTATCCTAAACTTCTTGCTCCAACTGTAGTGCTTCTCTCCATAGCCCCCGACACATGATATCTCTCCACACCAGTGCGTCCCACACAGAGCCAGGTCTGGCAAACTGGAGACGATGTGCCCTGCTGGTAGTTAGGAACTGCTCCATAGGGAGGAAGCAGAGCCCACCACTGCCAACCAAATGTGAAGGACCCCTTAGCCCCCCTCTTGGGTGCTTCTGTCAGTATACAGCTTCCTCCACTCTGGAACCAGGAACCAGGTATTATAGTTGAGCATTGCACCTTAGCTAGATCCGTCTAGTTCTTGGGTGCTCAACTATAATACCTGATTCCAGAGTGGAGGAAGCGGTATACCAGGGCTATGCAATTATCGGACCTCCAGCTGTTGCAGAACTAAAAGTCCCATGAGGCATAGCAAGACTCTGACAGCCACAAGCATGACACCCAGAGGAAGAGGCATGATGGGACTTGTAGTTTTGCAACAGCTGGCGTTCCGCTAATTGCATATCCCTGCTGTATACTGCCAGAAGCACCCAAGAGGGGTGCCAAGCGGTCCGTCACACACTGATCTCTATGCCATATTGTTCCCTACAGTAAGAGAAATTCGTTTTTCCTCTCTAATGTGTCAATGTGGATGTTTATTTTCACCATAAATAATTCTGTAGGTGTTTTTCTCCCGTCAAAGCCATTTAAGTTATGTAAGCGGATATGTAACAGGATAATGTCCCATTTCACCGACAGCTGATGGCAATTTTGCTCTGACCTCATATCCACAGAGGAAATCTGGGCCCGGCCCCGCTCATGCTGCACACTGTACAGTTCTGTCTCTGATTTGTTTCATTGGAATGCAAATCCTGTTTGGAATCCTGAAGTTACTAATGATTACAGCATCACTGATACAGCTGGGCGCTCTTTGGCGGGAACAGTTTATTTAGCCAAGAAAATGAACACAGGCAGGGATCATTTGCTATGGTATGCTTGCATTGTGATGCATGCGTGCAAATCAAATGCAAAATCGTCTTACTAATGATAAACTATGAGGTTCAACGCAACCCAATCTACACTTTACTCCCGATAATATATTATTATTATTATTTTTTTGTTTTTAGATATATATAAATTGTGTTTATTAAAGTTTTATTTTAAATGAAAAAGAGCACTTGCCTATTTAAAATCAATATTTTTGATAAATATCACTCAACTTTTATTTAGATCCCTTTCACACCAGGGCGTTTTGCAGACGTTAGAAATAGCGCCTGCAATCCGCCCTAAAGAAGCTGCACCATTGTGTGTAGTGTGAAAGCCCCGAGGGCTATCACACTACAGCGGTGCGCTGGCAGGACGTCAGGAAAAAGTCCTGTCAGCAGCTTCTTTGGAGCGGTGAAGGAGCGGTGTGTTTACCACTCCTCCACCGCTGCTCCCCATTGATATCAATGGGGCAGCACTGTAATGCCGCTGGCAAAACGCCGCTATTGCAGCGTATTGCTGGCGGTTTTAACTCTTTCTTGGCCGCTAGCGGGGGTAAAAGGTGTTTTTCAGGCGCTTAAGCGTTAAAAAAAACGGCTGTAAAGCGCTTGAAAGAAGCCGCAACTGCAATCCCAATGTAAAAGCCCGAGTGCTTTCACACTGAGATGCCTTTCACACTGGGGCATTTTTCAGGCGCTTTATCTTTAAAAAAACGCCTGTAAAGCGCCTGAAAGAAGCCGCAACTGCAATCCCAATGTAAAAGCCCGAGTGCTTTCACACTGAAGCGCTGTGCTGGCAGGGCATCAAATAAAGTCCTGCAAGCAGCTTCTTTGCAGCGCTTTATGAGCGGTGAATACACCACTCTTAAAGTGCCCCTTCCCATTGAAATCAATGGGAAGCGCCTGCAAAACGCCTGAAAAGCGCCTGAAAAGCGCTTTTGGCAGCAGCATTTTGTGGGCACTTTTAACCCTTTATTTGGCCACTAGCCGGGGTTAAAATCGCCCCAATAGCGCTCGAAAAACTCTGGTAAAGCGCTGCTAGTTTAAGCGGTGCTTTAAGAGAGTTTTTCGGGCGCTGACATTGTGAAAGGGCTCTTAAAGCACTCAGGCTTTCACATTGGTATTGCAGGCGAGGCTTCTTTAACCTCCCTGGCGGTATCCCCGAGCGTGACTCTGGTTTGTTTTTTTCTTGTACAAGCGGTAATCCTGAGTCACGCTCGGGGTAACATTGCAGAGTGGCCAGCGGAGATCTTACCTTCTCCTGGTGCTCCAGCGATGTTCTCCGCTGTCCTCCCCTGTGATCGCCGACGCGTTCGCCTGGCGAGATCACGGCATCTCACTTCCTGGTTCCGTTCCCTGCGAGCAGCAGCGGCGCACAGGAGCGGAACTGGGCAGGAATTTCAAAAAGTGAAGCACAAACACATAAATAGAGATGATACATTGTAATCTGAGAGGATTACACTGTATCATCTCTATCTGACTGATAACTATACAGTGCCCCTTGCCTCCAATAAAATAAAATCTAACATGGCATCAAAAAAGCGCCACTTCACTACAAAATCGCCTTTGGACCAGCTGAGTGACAGCGGTAGAGACACGGAGTTGCTGGCAGAACTGAGCGATAGTGAGGGGTGGGGAGAATTGTCGTCTGACACTGACACGGATCTGACAAGTGACAGCGGTGATGATCCTGCACCTGACCTCAGAGATGTGCGCAATTGGTGCCCTATCGACTGCGATACAGACCAGGTAGCGCCGCCAAGATTCCCCTTCACTGGCTCACCTGGGATGAAGGTAGATGTCGAACGTGACAACCCTCTGGCATACCTGCAATTATTCCTCACTGAGGATGTAATTGAAAAAATTGTCACAGAGACAAATCGCTACCAGGTACAGCAATCCGCAACGCTGCATGCCAGGTTTTCCCGAAACAGAAAGTGGGAACCAGTGACCAAAGAGGATATCTGGCAGTTCCTGGGGCTCATTATTCTTCAGGGGGTGGTGGGGAAACCGCTCCAGAAATGGTACTGGACCACCAATAAATTACTGGCCACTCCGTTTTTTGGCGCCGTGATGTCCAAATACCGTTTTTCCCTCATCATGAAATATTTCCACTTCACGAACAATGAAGAGTTTGATGAGGCCACGCATCCTGCACCCAAACTAAAAAAAATCTGGGAGGTATGCCAAATTATCTTAACCGATTTCCAGTGGACCTACGTGCCAGAAAGGGACGTCTGCGTGGATGAAAGCTTGATGGCCTACAAGGGACGCCTGAGCTGGATACAATTTATTGCATCCAAAAAGAGCGAGGTTTGGCATAAAATCCTACATGCTCTGCGAGTCATCCACCGGGTACATCTGGAATTCGGTCATTTACACCGGTAAAGGCACGAAGTTCAATCCCAGGTACAGCGGCTATGGGATGGCCACATCATCAGTCCTCACACTGCTGGAGCCATTGCTGAACCAGGGATATTGTGTCACCATGGACAACTTCTATACGTCTCCGGAACTTTTTGAGGTTTTGCTGCAAAACAAGACCGATGCGTATGGTACTGTTAGGCCTAATCCAGGAAAGTGCTAAAAACCGGAGAAATGGTTACCTGATAGAAGGGTAAGATGATGGCAATGCGATGGCGAGACAAGAAGGACGTGTGTCTCATGAGCACGGTGCACAATACCTCCACTGCCATGGTCCACACCAAACGTGGGAAAGATGTGCTGAAGCCGCAAGTCGTGATAGACTATAATTGCACTATGGGAGGTGTCGACAGAGCCGATCAGGCAATGACATTTTATCCGGCTATGCGCAAACAGCAAAAAAAATATTATAAAAAGATTTTCCGGCATCTTCTGGAACAATGCCTTTGGAATTCATATGTTCTATACAGAGCACAGAGTCGCAAGCCTTTTATTCATGCCGATTTTACCTGGAAGGTGGCTGAGCAGATTTTCATCAAACACCAGACACCATCAGACCTGGACGACATGCTGTTGACGTTGTCAACCCAGAACGCCTAACAGGTCGTCACTTTGTGGACTATATACCACCAACCGCAAAAAAGGCAGCACCTACCAGAATGTGTGTGGTTTGCTGCTCAAAGAGAGATAGCAGTGGAAAAAAAGTCCGAAAAGAAAGCCGGTTCTATTGTCCGGATTGTGATGCTGGACTGTGTGCTGTACCTTGCTTCAAAATTTATCACACTCAGAATGTTTATTGAATTTTCTTTGTTTGACAAATTTCATTATTTCCCATTACATTATTGAATACAATTATATTATTTATCAGATTATAATTCATGATTTTGTGTTTCAAACTTTATCACATCTGCGATGTCTACTAGAGCCTTGTTTGGTCAGGTTTTAGTAAGTAATTACTAAGAATTGCAGGCCTATAATACATAACACCAAATTTCCATGCAAAAGAATTGTACCGCTTTTGGTATAAAATTCTTGACAGAATCATACAGCCAGGGAGGTTAAAGCGCTTTACAGTTTTTTTTTTTAACGCTAAAGAACCTGAAAAACGCCTGAAAAACGCCCCATAAAACATATAAATACAGCGCTCACAAACATACTGAATAAAAGTGAAAAAATATATATGATGAACCAACACAAAGTCCAAAAACAAGTAACTCAAGCTGCTCCAATCCAAAGTGAACAAAGGAAAGATGCTTGAAAAACTTTAGGTGCACAACATCCCCTTATGTCTCCCTACTCACCAGATCGACGTGACCCCCAGCTTTTCAGTCTGGAGGGTCAGTTTAGGCTTGGTATGGATGTCTTTAGAATGGTGTGTGGAAAGCCAGATCAGCAGATCCAGGGTTCCTCAATGAAGAGTTTGAGCCAGATAGACACGTACCCAGAAGTAAAAAAAGGAACTACCGGTAATACTAAAGTACCATCAAAAAAATAATTTTTTGATGGTACTTTACAGTCCGATGGAGACCATACACAGTCGGATTATCCGACAAAACGGTCCGATCGGACACATTACGTCGGAATCTCCGACCGTGTGTACAAGGGCTAAAAGTTTTTTTCTTTTAAATTCCCTCCTAAACTTGGGGTGCGTGTTATACGCAGATACATATGGTATATATATATATATATATATATATATATATATATATATATATATATTTTTTTTTTTTTTTTTTCAAGTAATTATACCAGTTGTGTTTCAAATATTTTTTTAAATATATACTGTACAATTATATCTAACTCAGCTTTAGGTCCCATTTACACCAAAATGATCCACTGAGGTGTGTTTGTCGGTTGGCCTTTGTTGTGACAACGAGCATTAGCGCACACTTTTCATCATCCATTGCTGGAAATGTGAATGAGGTTTCATGTTCTAATATTTGAAATCCCTGACTGTGTTGCCTTTTTTTTTTTTTTTTTGCCCATGATTTTAGTATCACTTTGTCTGGTCAGGACAGATATGATTAAAACAGCAAATACCAAGCTATCGTTGGTTTATTTACACTTCCTGTCTTCACTTTTGAAATTCCGCACTCTAAGTAAATTCTCTTCATGTATTTGCTAAGAGGATGAGTAATATGAATTACATTGTGAAACATGTTAAAACCTCCATGTGATGCATGTATACGGTAAAACTGGTTTCCAATGTGAATGATCCATTGGTCAGGCTGGGCAGCCTAGAGCTTGCAATCTGCAGAGGAGCCAAAAGCTACAGCAAACCACACCAAGGCTTTGCTTTTGGTATATCCGACGCAGACAGGCCGATGTTGCTTGTAGGTTTGCTGCCTGTCCAGTTTTGAAAGGGAAAGTGACAATTCTGTAATTGCTTTACAAAGCTTCTGCTTTTGCACGTATAAAGAACACCCAGAAAATCTTCATGTAAAGACCTTGCGCACACCCAAAGAAAATTCTAAGGATTTGGCTTTCAATTAGGCATTAAAGAACAATAGAAAAGTGACTTGAAGCGCCACTTAACAGTTACTCCTTTCTAGAATTTAAAAAAACAATTATTGAAAAAAAACATATACGGTATCTCACAAAAGTCAGTACTTGTAAATATTTTATTCTATCTTTTCATGTGACCAATTTACGCAGTGCTTTACATATACAGTATCTCACAAAAGTGACTATACCCAGGGGCGGACTGACAACTCATGGGGCCCCCGGGCAATAGGAGATTATGGGGCCCCCAGGCAATCAGAGATTATGGGGCCACACAGTATACACAAACAGACACACACAGTATACAATCACACCGTATACATATACATGTACACACAGTATACACAGACATGTTTCTATTGGCTGAGATGGTACTGGAGAGGCAGGGCAGCTATAATCTCAGGATTTTTAGACCAAAAGGATGTCGGTAAGGGATATTTCAAAGACAGGACATGTAAAAAAACACAGATTTTTACATACTGTCCCTGGTTTTATTGAGGCTGGCAACCCTGATGGGGCCCCCTAGTGGCCCGGGGCCCTCGGGCAGTGCCCAAGTGGCCGAATGGTCAATCTGCCCCTGAGTACACCCCTCACATTTTGTGTAAATATTTTATTCTATCTTTTCATGTGACAACACTGAAGAAATTACACTTTGCTACAATGTAAAGTAGTGAGTGTACAGCTTGTATAACAGTGTAAATTTGCTGTCCCTTCAAAATAACTCAACACACAGCCATTAATGTCTAAACTGCTGGAAACAAAAGTGAGTACACCTCTAAGTGAAAATTTCCAAATTGGGCCCAATTAGCCATTTTCCATCCCCGATGTCATGTGACTTGTTAGCGTTACAAGGTCTCAGGTGTGAATGGGGAGCAGGTGTGTTAAATTTGGTGTTATTGCTCTCACTCTCTCTCATACTGGTCACTGGAAGTTCAACATGGCACCTCATGGCAAAGAACTCTCTGAGGATCAATTTAGTTCTGTAAGCAACACCTTATTTTATGGCAGTACCCCTCCCGAGACTAGAATCTGGATCCTCCCTTGCCATGAATGCCAACATGTACTGTGACATACTGAAGCAGAGCATTATCCCCGCCCTTCGGAGACTGGGCCACAGGGCAGTATTACAACATGATAACGACCTCAAGCACACCTCTAAGACAACCACTGCCTTGCTAAAGACTCTGAGGGTAAAGGTGATGGACTGGCCAAGCATGTCTCCAGACCTAAGCCCCATCTGTGTGGCATCCTCAAACAGAAGGTGGAGGAGCGATCTTACTTTTGTGAGAAACTGTACGTTTTATTTTTATATATAAATTTTGTGTGGCAATCCATTGTTTTCCAGCACTGCCTTAACCCTCTTGGGCATAGAGTTCACCAGAGCTTCACAGGTTGCCACTGGGGTCCTCTTCCACTCCTCCATAACGACATCACGGAGCCGGTGAATGTTAGAGACCTTGCGCTCCTCCACCTTCTGTTTGAGGATGCCCCACAGATGCTCAATAGGGTTTGGGTCTGGAGACATGTTTGGCCAGTCCATCACCTTTACCCTCAGCTTCTTTAGCAAGGCAGTGGTTGTCTTGGAGGTGTGCTTGGGGTCGTTATCATGTTGGAATACTGCCCTGTGGCCCAGTCTCCAAAGGGAGGGGATCATACCCTGCTTCACTTTGTTTATTGTGTGTCTGCAGAAACACACTTAAGAGAACCAGGAGGAAGTTGGTGCTAAATAGTCTAGCTGTCCTATGGTGGTGTGAGTTTGCATTTCCTTTACTAAGAAGAGCCTGGTGGGTATCAAAAGGAGGCAACCGAAGATCCTGTGGCTATGTGAGTAGATGAGCCCAGCCCAGTGCTAAAGAATAGTGACAGTGTGTAGCTTTTAACTCTGGAAGGAGTCCAGGTCACCCACAGCACACAGATTCTGTGGGACATTCAGTTTTCTTGAGCACGACAAGTAGTGAGAAGTGCTCAACTTGTCTAGTTCTACAGTTCACCAAGGTATCCCATGCTCCCTATCCCCATCCAAGTTCATTGTTCCCAATAAAAACAAAACAAAAAGAAACCCCTAGACTGTTCTTTAGAGCCAATTGGAAGCATGCAGAAAATGCTAAAAATTCTGTGTGGTTAGCTGTGTATGCTCCAAGGGGGAAAGAACCCAAATTTACCAGTGGCTCTTTAGGGGGTGCATTACACTCTTATGTCACTCACCTAAGCTTCACAACTAAACCTTATCAATCCACATCCAATCATGAACCAGGAATAATTAGTCATATGGCTGAAAAGCCATCCCCAACCCCCAAAGATCATTTACACATTGAGGGGACCTGTCTTCCCTTACACTACATAGCTGGCTCGAAACATGGGAGACGCAGCAGAAATAGGTTTTTCAATTGAATGGCAAGTCTGGTGGCATTTATTACAACCTTTCTCTGTTCCTAATAGATTCATCGTTGTGTAGACTAAGTACATGGTGCGCCCTAACTTGAGGTTGCAAGCTGGAGGTCAGCTATAAATAGATTATTCTGGTCTGATTTTGTTCTCACTATTTCCGGTTTTGAAGGAAGAATTGGGTCAAGATGAGAAAGATATCCTACAAAGCGTAGAGAGAATTCAGCAAGCCTTCTTTAAACTGGAGGCAAAGGAACATTTTTGGTTAACATGGCATCTCTCCTAAGGACAGATTGTGCCGCGCACGCTGCATGATTACAGTAATTGCAGTCAGATCTCGGCTTTGATTCCGCCGTGGTAAAAATAGCAATAAAACACAGTTTCGAGGAGAAGGATCTTCCTAATCACTCGTAAATTTGTGAGGTCACCGGCTTGGCAGAGGATGCATCCTTCTACTAAAACCAGATGCTTGGTGACAGTTTAAATAGCAGCCACATCACAGAGGAGCTTTCACTGGGGTTTTCATCCTTCTCGGTCTAGTCAGACGCTGTTATTATTATCAAACCACAATGGTAGCTAGCTCTATCCTATGGATTGAAGGGGAAAGTATTTTCAGTCAGTGCTAATTTTGGGTTACCATTGTCAAGTTTACCTAGAAGTACTTGTGGATGGGATGTTTGAATTGTTGCTTGTTTGCCATGCTTTATTTTCATGGCCTAATTGGTGTGTGGTAGCACTGGAGGGTTGGGTTACTTGGTTGTCCATCCAGTTGGGGGTGAACCAGTGCAAAGATGATGATGTGTGGGGGCATTGCTATGCTCCTTGGCTACTAGACTCCTGATGAAACCAGTGGGGATGTCGTTCATCAGACATTGGGGTTGATTTACTAAAGGAAATTAGAGTGCGTACTTTGTAAGTACAATCGCACTCTGCATGTGTAGTTGCTCCAGAGATTAATAAATGAGCAGAAGCCGTGCTGACTTTCATCATCCAATCACCTGCAAGCGAAAAATTCAGTTTTTTCCTTGCACGTGATTGGGTACTCTTTGCAAACTGAAGCTTGGAGCAACTGCACTTGCACAGTCTATTTGCCTTTAGTAAATCAACCCCAATCAGTCTGTGAAAAGTACCTACTACAAATAGACATGCAACTCAGTGATTTGTTTAAAGCCTTTATTAGTTAGGATGGTGGTATACAAACGGGGAACAGTGTGGGAGCTTCCTCTTCTTTAATGCTTGAAAGAAGTCTTGTTTCTGGAGCTGGATGAAACATTCCACACAACTTTCTACACCCGGACAGCAGTCTAATCAAGCAAGAAGACCTTTTCCAAGCCCTGGAGAAGGGGATCGATTGATGCCGCTATAGGAGTATGTGTAATAAATAAATAATAGCTCAAAATTAACTAAATCACCTGCAAGTCATCAGTAGTCACCACATGTCCCACATGCAAACATTTCCTTCATTGTGCTGTAAATATTCACTACTAAACTGTATACACCGGTTATCAATAAGGACAATTGGGATTGAGTCAGTTGTGTTATAGCAGCAAGTTATATTGATGGTACTAATTTATGGCAAACATTTTTCTTTTAAATCTATGCTATCAGGAACCAATATTTAAATAAATATTTGAATAATCTTTAACATTTTGATATGTTAGATGTAAATAAACATGGTTTTAGCACATAAAATAAATTCTCTTTAAAAATCAATAGAGACCTATTGATTTGCTTGTCAGAGCTCTAACATGATGAATCAGCAAACTGTCCTCAGACTGAAGATTGGACATGGTTTGTCCCTCAATAGAGAGATTGAATGTGACATAACTTGCTTCACATATACAGAAACCGGAGGAGAAGTGGTGGTTTCGTTGATGGCAGCCATAAGATAAAGTTGATGGCCATTAAATTTACTTAAATAGAATCCGTCAGTGTTTGAATAGGGGAGCTGCAGTTGCTGATCTGCTTTTGAGGGTGCAAGCATTGGGTTTTCATCTTTATCCTTTCTTTGGAACTTGGTGGACCAATGACCTGAAACAAACTTTTGCATGTGACTTGTTAGGAATCTGAACCACTTAGTAGTCACAAGGTGAGAGGCTGCAGCAGCTGCTGATCTGTCTCAGACATTTGTGAACACTGGCACCAGAATTTACATGATTGTGTTATCTCTTGGCTGGCATCCAAGTCCAGGGGGTAGATAGTGACCCTGCATGATGTCCAAATAAACACGGCTCCATGCTTCCTCAAATCCTCCCCAAAAATATTAGTGCACTATGGAAGTCCCCCAAGGCGGTCATTAGGGAAAAAATAATACAATTCACATAAAAAGAAGAGTAGGCAAATGCACATCAAGCAGCTTGGACATGACTTCAAGTCAGGTTCAGCACAGTTTAAATCTCACCATCCCTTGATCTGCAATGCATATAGCAACCATCTGAACCTATGTCTATCTGACCAAGTGGAGAAACAAATCTGCTGATCGAAAAACAATCAGGAACAACAAGCCTAATTCTATGTTGGCTAATCACCAATAAACAACCCTGTCAAGATGCAAAAACCAATCAGTGTGAATATGAAAAACATAGGTCCCACTAAGGACCCTGAAAAGATATGTGACACTTCCACATGTTACCCTTAAGCTGAAAAGCTGCTTTTGGATATGCAACTTCCTAATCTCTCCAACAACTTCCAGGACACTCTGGAGCAGCCCTTCTCAACCAGGGTTCTGGTGAATCCTTGGGTTCCTCCAGAGGTCGCTACGGGTTCCTTGAGCAATGAGTACATTTTGACACTCAGGTAAGTGGCTGCTGACAACAATGATCGTTTAGCTATGTGTAAGGAATGAATTCTTCCCAATTACCACAAATGTAAAATGCAATTCTTCTAAGTGATTATCCACTCATTTAGATTTAGGATTTACTAAGAGGGGTTCCTTAAAACTGGTAAGTTATTTCAAGGGTTCTTCCATGTAAAAAACGGTTGAGAAAAGAAGCTCTAGAAGCTCCAATACTAGCTTTTAAAGCCCAATGGCTGTTAAGTCACTGAAGACTAGAACCTTTCACTGTTACTTGAGTCAAACACTGATCACATATCCTGATCCAACTATTGAATGATTTCCCTCAACTTACATGTAGCACACTCACAGTGTGCTAGAGTAGGATTTTTGTTAGAGTAGGTAAATTGTTTGGCTTCGCTGGCAACTAAGCTTGTGTTTTTCTGGGTGAGCATTTGAGTGACTCAAACTGAGATCTCCCTCTACTTCTGGAATTTGCTGGAAACTTCCAGAAGAATGGGCGTGGAGGTGAGGAGGAGCTGTCTGGAGTATTCTGAGGGCCCTGACCAATCCCTAACAGATAGGTTGGCAGGCGGCAGGCCCCCTCAAATTCTCAGGGTCAGCCCAGCTGGGGCAGTGGAGTTTGGGTGGAAGCTGGAGATGGAGTGTTAAGCTGTCAGTGGCCCTTGAAGGTAAAGGGGGGGGGGAGTCACCATGGGCCTAGGCATGGGTGCATTAGGGACCCTTTTTATGACACACAGGGATGTCCTGACCGGAGGCACGGGGAGCACAGCAGGAGAGAGACAGCTAAGTGGGCTGATAAGTGTTAGGGCTCTTTTACACTTGCTTTGGCTTCACACACATTAACCCCCCCGGCGGTATTCCCGAGTCTGGCTCAGGGTGAAAATTCAGCACTCGGGATCGCATCGCTGGATCCAGGATGAGCTTACTTACCTTATTAATAGTTATTTATTATATTATAATTTATGATTTAATTTTTCAAACTTTATCATACCCGGGATGTCTGCTAGACTCTGGTTTGGACAGATTTAAGTGAGTTATTCCTAAGAATTATAGGACTACAATATAAAACGCCAGATTTCCATGCAAAATAATTGTACCGCTTTCAGCACCTAAAATTTGAAATAATCATACCGCCAGGGAGGTTAATGGCTAGGTTACACTTTCTTCAAAACAAGGCTTTAGGTATGGCTTTGTTAAAGATCTCTGAATGCTAGTCAAAGCTCCTGTCACTAAATAAAATGGTCAGCTTACAGTCCAGTTTACACATTGCTTTTGCTTTGCTTTGCGTGGGCTTTGCTTCAAAAATTATACCCCATATAGCTTTAGTGGTGCGTAAAAGCATCTTCAAAGCCTCCATAGAAGTCTATGGCAAAGCTTGCTTGAACCCCCATGAAGCCTCACCAAAGCCCCTTTAAAGCCCCATCAAAGCTCCACCAAAGCATCATCAAAACCCCACCGAAGCCTCATCGAAACACCAAGCAAAAGCAAGGTGTAAATAGGACTGTAAGCTAACCAGTTAATTTAGTGACTGGAGCTTTGACTGGCTTTCAGAGATCTTTAACAAACATAGCCATGTTTTGAAGCTAGCCCTTACAGTTAGAGAGGACTGAGAGGCAGCCTGAGAGGACTGGGAGAGAACTGTCTCATCTTCATGCCTGGGAGTTCCAGGATTCATCATTAGAGTTCCACCATTCTGGCATTTCTAGCGTGATTGACTCACTGTCGCTGGAACGTGCGTCCACTTCATCTGGTAAGAGTATTTACCCCTCACCCTGGGTGTAGGATGCACTATTCCAGGTGTTCTGTGTGCTGCCAAGGCCGTTACATCTTACTTCTGAATATCAATTTTACTTCAAGTGTAGACTCTATCCATGTTCTATCTCCTTTGAACTCACCTTAGTATACATAGTTATATGGTCGTTCAGATGCTTATCTAATAGTTTCTTGAAACCATTGATGGCCCCCGCTGAGACCACCTCCTGTGGAAGGGAATTCCACATCCTTGCTGCTCTTACAGTAAAGAACCCTCTACATAGTTTAAGGTTAAACCTCTTTTCCTCAAATTTTAATGAGTGGCCACGTGTCTTGTTAAACTCCCTTCCGCAAAAAAGTTTTATCCCTATTGTGGGGTCACCAGTACGGTATTTGTATAGTGAAATCATATCCCTTTTCAAGCGTTTCTTCTCCAGGGAGAATAAGTTCAGTGCTCGCAACCCTTCCTCATAACTAATATCCTCCAGACCCTTTATTAGCTTTGTTGCCCTTCTTTGTACTCGCTCCATTTCCAGTACATCCTTCCTGAGGACTGGTGCCCAGAACTGGACAGCATACTCCAGGTGTGGCCGGACCAGAGTCTTGTAGAGCGGGAGAATTATTGTTTTATCTCTGGAGTTGATCCTCTTTTTAATGCATGCCAATATTAGCTTGGTATTGCATGCCATTGCTGAGCCTATCATCTACTAGGACCCCCAGATCCTTTTCCATCCTAGATTACCCCAGAGGTTCTCCCCCCCCCCCAGTGTATAGATTGCATTCATATTTTTGCCACCCAAATGCATTATTTTACATTTTTATACATTGAACCTCATTTGTCATGTAGTTGCCCACCCCATTAATTTGTGCAGATCTTTTTGCAAGGTTTCCACATCCTGTGGAGAAGTTATTGCCCTGCTTAGCTTAGTACCGTCCAGAAATACAGAGATTGAACTGTTTACCCCATCCCCATCCTCCAGATCGCTTATGAATAAAGTAAATAGGATTGGTCCCAGCACAGAACCCTGGGTGACCTCACTACCCACCCCTAACCATTCTGAGTACTTCCCCATTTATCACCATCCTCTGAACTCGTCCCTTGTAGCCAGTTTTCAATCCATGTACTCACCCTATGTTCCATAGGACCTTATTTTGTACAGTAGATTATGGGGAACTGTGTCAAATGCTTTTGCAAAATCCAGATACACCACGTCTACGGGCCTTCCTTTATCTAGATGGCAACTCACCTCCTCATAGAAGGTTAATAGATTGGTTTGGCAACAACAGCAATCCATTATTGGTTCTGACCTTTGGGATTTTTCAGTTTTGTTTTTAGCACTGTATATTTATTTACATTTTTTCCATATATGTTTTGCTTTACTATGTGATTCATTGCACTATTACATGTTCGTATCATCATATGATATACTGCATGTATATTGTTCTTTATCACTTTATTAGTATTGTTATTATTATACAAGATTTCTATAGCGCCAACAGTTTGCGCAGCGCTTTACAACATGAGGGCAGACAGTACACTTACAATACAAATCAATACAGGAGGGACTAGAGGGCCCTGCTCTTTAGAGCTTACAATCTAGAAGACTTTAGCGCTACATTTTGTTATATTTAACCTTCAATAGTTACACTGTACACAGTATGCTCTGGTAATTGAATTTTTTTTTTTTTTTTTTGGACCAAGACTTTGTGCCAACTGCTGATTTTACACACAGGAAATGGCTAATCACCATTAAACACATAAAAGTTTATAGATCTTGTAATAACACTCCATATAAATAAACCCGTTACTGCTTCTCAACCTCCTATTACACTGTCACCACTATCCAGATGTTAAAACAGATTTATATGATCCTATATTGGTCAGACTTTTGTTCCTATCAAAGGCGGTTTACTCCCACGCGCTCACCTGTCATTGCTGATAGGAGAGATTGTGGGTATGAATCAATGGCGTTATTTCCAGCTCTGTACAAACAATCACGTAAGCAGAAAAAATCACTTTCACCTGTTAGCCCTCATTCACATGGGCCTCCTACATTTGTTTTATTTAAATCCAGGAGAAATTGATCTGGGAAGCCTAAACAGATTTTAGACATCCTAGATCAATTTCCCCCGGGTTTGAATGTACATGCGCTTAAATGCATTTTGAGTAACTAATCTGCTTCTGGATGCATAGATTTCTACTTTTTTCTAAACTTCTAAACACAAATTTACTGAATGCCCATGAATGCAAGTAAATGTAAAATGTGAAATGCACTATTTTATACATATGTATATATATATATATATATATATATATATACAGTGGTGTGAAAATGTGTTTGCCCCCTTCCTCATTTCCTGTTCCTTTGCATGTTTGTCACACTTAAGTGTTTCGGAACATCAAACCAATTTAAACAATAGTCAAGGACAACACAAGTAAACACAAAATGCAATTTGTAAATGAAGGTGTTTATTATTAAAGGTGAAAAAAAATCCAAACCATCATGGCCCTGTGTGAAAAAGTGATTGCCCCCCCCTTGTTAAAACATACTATAACTGTGGTTGTCCACACCTGAGTTCAATTTCTCTAGCCACACCCAGGCCTGATTATTGCCACACCTGTTCACAATCAAGGCATCCCTTAAATAGGAGCTGCTTGACACAGTAAGGTCCACCAGAAGATCCTTAAAAGCTACACATCATGCCGAGACCCAAAGAAATTCAGGAACAATTGAGAAAGAAAGTAATTGAGATCTATCAGTCTGGAAAGGGTTATAAAGCCATTTCCAAAGCTTTGGGAATCCAGCGAACCACAGTGAGAGCCATTATCCACAAATGGCGAAGACATGGAACAGTGGTGAACCTTCCCAGGAGTGGCCGGCCGCCCAAAATTACCCCAAGAGCGCAGCGACGACTCATCCAAGAGGTCACAAATGACCCCACAACAACGTCCAAGGAACTGCAGGCCTCACTTGCCTCAGTTAAGGTCAGCGTTCATGCCTCCACCATCAGGAAAAGACTGGGCAAAAATGGCCTGCATGGCAGAGTTCCAAGGAGAAAACCACTGCTGAGCAAAAAGAACATCAAAGCTCGTCTCAATTTCTCCACAACACATCTTGATGATCCCCAAGACTTTTGGGACAACATTCTGTGGACCGATGAGACAAAAGTGGAACTCTTTGGAAGGTGTGTGTCCAAGTATATCTGGCGTAGAAGGAACACTGCATTTTATAAAAAGAACATTATACCAACAGTAAAATATGGTGGTGGTAGTGTGATGGTCTGGGGCTGTTTTGCTGCTTCAGGACCTGGAAGACTTGCCGTGATAAAAGGAACTATGAATTCTGCTGTCTACCAAGAGATCCTGAAGGAGAATGTCCGACCATCTGTTCGTGTACTCAAGCTGAAACGAACTTGGGTTCTGCAGCAGGACAATGATCCTAAACACACCAGCAAGTCCACCACCGAATGGCTGAAGAAAAACAAAATGAAGACTTTGGAGTGGCCTAGCCAAAGTCCTGACCTGAATCCTATTGAGATGTTGTGGTATGACCTTAAAAAGGCTGTTCATGCTCGAAAACCCTCTAATGTAACTGAATTAGGACAATTCTGCAAAGATGAGTGGGCCAAAATTCCTCCAGGACGCTGTAAAAGCCTCATTGCACGTTATCGCAAACGCTTGGTTGCAGTTGTTGCTGCTAAGGGTGGCCCAACCAGTTATTAGGTTTAGGGGGCAATCACTTTTTCACACAGGGCCATGATGGTTTGGATTTTTTTTCACCTTTAATAATAAACACCTTCATTTACAAATTGCATTTTGTGTTTACTTGTGTTGTCCTTGACTATTGTTTAAATTGGTTTGATGTTCCGAAACACTTAAGTGTGACAAACATGCAAAGGAACAGGAAATGAGGAAGGGGGCAAACACTTTTTCACACCACTGTATGATCAAATTGTATATATACATATATATATATAAATATATTAGATCGAATTGTATATATATTTGTTATATTTGTTATTTGTTATATTTCTAATATATATATTGTAAGGGATCTTCCCGGGGTAGGGTGTGTTTGGACACAGTTCACAGCAGACTTGGAATTTATAAAGCAGATCTTGGCGTTTATTCGTGGTACAAACAGTCCAGCAAACAAAATATACAGCAACACCGTGCTTTCTAAGTACAACAACAAATAAAAGTCCTAGCCCGGCTGGGCGCTTACTAACAGGTTCTGCTCACCTATCTGACACTTACAAACACAGCGTCTTTCGCCTGGATATCGCAGGGTGAGTTTTAGCTCCAGCAGTGGCTGTGCTTGCAGCTTCCTTCAACACACAGATTGTTCATTCCCTGGCTGAGAAGCAATCACCTGCAGACCCTACAGAGCCTTTAGCTTCCCAGGCTAATTAGGATCCAAGCTCACCTGATCCCAAACCCAGAACTGGATCGGGGGATGTGGAATGACAGGTCCCTCTACCAAACCTACCTGCCATTCCATATAAACCCAGGCCCGGCAAAATTAAATAACAACTCAGCAGCATATCGCTGCTGAGAAACTGATCCATCCTGGATTTACCATCTCACACTGTGTAGCAACCTAGGTGAGATGTACACCCCCTCGATCACTTCTCCAGTGACATGTCTACAATATATATATATATATATATATATATATATATATATATATATTAGATCGAATTGTATATATATATATTGTATATTGTATATATATATATATTTCTACTTTTTTCTAAACTTCTAAACACAAATTTACTGAATGCCCATGAATGCAAGTAAATGTAAAATGTGAAATGCACTATTTTATACATATGTATATATATATATATATATATATATATATTAGATCGAATTGTATATATATATATATATATATATATATATATATATATATATATATATATATATATATATATACAATTCGATCTAATATATATATATATATATATATATTAGAAATATAACAAATATAACAAATAACAAATATAACAAATATATATATATATATATATATATATATATATATATATATATATATATATATATACATATATATATATATATATACAATTGATCATCAATTTGATCATATATATATATATATATATATATATATATATTAGATCAAATTGAATAAGATTTTGATCACTCATATGACATGGTGGAAATAGCGATGTGCATTATGGTATCTCTTATAATTGTAAGTTGTGATTGTGTTTCAATCAATGGTGGCTGGTGCTCCATTTTTCGGGTACTGGCAGCAAACAAATCCAACACCCCTCCACCCGCCCACTCACCCGCTCGCCTGCCTGCCCGCCAGCCCCATCCAGGCTTCCCCCCGTGGCTTCTACTCCCAGCAAATTCAGTCGCTTCTCCTTCTGACCAATGCAGTCTTAGGACCCGCTTCCTGCCCCCGATTGGCCAGGAGGAGAAGCAGGAAGACAATAGCGAATGTTGATTCGCTAATGTCACAAGTGGCTGGGCTTTGGGGGCGCAGTGTTCTGCATCCTGAGCCCAGCCTTTTTGAAGGCAATTGGAGCCTCGGGCTCTAATCCTGTGCTTCAGAAAAAAAAAAAAAAACCTTGAAGAAAATGTATGCGTCTGGCAACCGGCATGAAGATTAGGTGCCAGGGACATGGAGATTACAGGGGCGACGCCCCTGCGCCACCTTTGGTCTCAAACGTCCCCATTGGTGGCCTATCTATTGATTGGGTTGTTGACTATAGAATGATTATTCCTGTTGGGAGAGATCAACTGGAAAGGAAACTGATCATTTTTGATGGGCTGTCATAGGTGCGATGTGGTTTAATGCGTAAATAATGCGTGAAAAAAAAAAAAACGCATATAGGAACACGCGTTCCTGCTATGCTCAGGTGTGAATAGGGCCTAAAAAAAAAAAATCAGTTCTGGGTGGGCCTCCTTTAAATGCCTTACTTTATCTTTGCGAACTCCTTCTACAAAACGAAATTATTATTTTTTTGGAGAGGACAGTGATTTTAAAGTTCAATTTGTATGAATAATGTTAGATGAATTTTAGATATTATGCCCATTTTCAGTCCCATTACAGAGATTCGGCTCGTTGAACAGTATTCCCCTCCGTCGCAATTTCACATGGCATTAAAATTTCATTGCATGCAAATGGAAATCCTCTCTGGCACCCCAGACAATGCTTCTCACTATGTAAAATAGACTTTTCCTTCATTTTTTTTAATGTTATCCAGATCTTAATTTACTTTTGTACAGAGTACAGTGACTTTCATGCTTAGACCCGCGTAAAATGTCTATTAGATGATCGCACTTGGTGCAATAAACGGGGGGCCCATTCTCTTGTATTATTCATGCCTCCTATAAAGTATCCCGGGAATAAAAAGGCACTCGGGTGACATCCCGACTTTTCATCGGAAATCTGCTCTATCGCTGTGAATATCCAATGAGAGTTGGGGGCGGATTTACTCTCGGAGGTCTTATATAAAATACAAAGCTATCATAGACATAAAATACAAAGGCGGCTTTAAGATGTTTTTTTTTTTTCCTCCTAATAAGGTTACGTCGTCCTTTCTCTTTTTTTTTTTTAATGCCTTTTAAATGATTGAAGTGGGGAGGTGGAATGAGATTGGGCAATTTAGATTACAGAGTGGAACCGAGGTTTACGACTAAACTGGGGCAGCAGCTGAGAGAATCCATTTTTTCCCTTACTCAGCTCCTTAACCTTCTCATTGTGTTTCTTCAATGTCACTAAATATAAGTTACAAGCAGGAGGTGGTAAACATACAATAAAATGTAAGCTCTGTTAAACTTTTAGCTCAAAGCAGCCAAATAGAATTCAAGGCAGTAGCGGCTGGTGCTCCATTTTGGAAGGGGGAGCAAACAAACCGCCCTCCACCCCTCCTCCGGTCAGTCGGTCCCCCACCAAACCCCCCCCCCCCATTTCTCGCTTATTCGTCGGTCTGCCCCACCAGCCCCGCACTTACCCCTGCGGGAACCAGGACCGGAAGCCACGATGAGTCGAAGTGTCAGGCATGCCTGGACGACATGGGAGGAAGGAGAATGGAAGCCTGTGCTTCTCCTCTCAGCTTCCTGATTGGCCGGGAGAAGAATCAGGAAGACAATAGCAAATATTCATTTGCTATTGTCACACAAGTGGGTGGGCTCGGGGCACAGTGCTCTGCGCCCCGTGCCCACCCTTTTTGAAGCCAATTAGAGCCTCCAGCTCTAATCAGTCTGGCACCCTGCATGTAAATTAGAGGCTGGGGGCTTAAGGGGAGGGGTGCCCCTGCGCCCCATATGGACGGGCCACCACTGATTCCAGGGGCATTATTTTGAAAGGTGTGCAGTTTTACATTTCATTTTATGTAGAAAGCAGCCACAGCCTGAGTAGAAAAGCCTGACCCCTGCCAGCATACTGCAAAGTTTTAACTCTCCTGCTGAGTAACAGCTAAAGCTGTCCAATTGGTGGGAAGCGTGGTCTTTGTTTAAATGCAGAGTTATAGGACTGACTCAGTAGGGGGTGGGGCGGACCTATGCAGAGAGATCACTACTTCCACACAGAGAGCAAGAGCCCTTCTGCAGCATGCTGGTAGGAGACAGGCTTTTCCACTCCACAGGTTGTGGCTGCTTTCTAATGAAAACAAACTGTAAGATTGCACACATTTTGTACTGATGCAACTGGAATATACAATATTGTGCAAACGTTTTCTGTAAATTAAGAATGCTTTCAGAAATAGAAGTGTTAAAAGTTATTTTTTTTTCAATTAAAAAAATGAAAAGTAAATAAATTGAAGAGAAATCCAAATCAATATTTTGTGTGACCGCCCTTTGCCTTCTAAACAGCATCATTTCTTCTAGGTACACTTGCACACAGTTCTTGAAGGAATTCGGTAGGTAGGTTGTTTCAAACATTTTGGAGAACTAAGCACAGATCTTCTGTGGATGTACACTGCTTCAAATCCTTCTGTCTCTTCATGTAATCCCAGACAGGCTCCGTGATGCTGAGATCAGGGCTCTGTGGGGGCCAAACCATATCTTCCAGGACTCTTTGTTCTTCTTTACACTTAAAGGGGTTGTAAAGGTAATTTTTTTATTTTCTACATAGTTTCCTTTAAGCTAGTGCATTGTTGGTTCACTTACCTTTTCCTTTGATTTCCCTTCTAAATGTTTTTTTGCTTTGTTTGAATATCTCACTTCCTGTTTCTCCTCAGTAAACTTCTCACCATCATCCGAGCTGGTGGTTAGTCAGCCAGAACAGCTTACTGAACAGCTTACTGAGGAGGAACAGGAAGTGAGAAATTCAGACAAAGAAAACAAAGAAAAAAAAACATTTAGAAGGGAAATGGAAGGAAAAGATAAGTGAACCAACAATGCACTAGCTTAAAGGAACCTATGTAGAAAATAAAAAATTTACCTTTACAACCCCTTTAAGATAGTTCTTAATGGCATTGGCTGTATGTTTGGCGTCGTTGTCCTGCTGCAGAATACAATTTGGGGGCCAATCACACACCGCCCTGATGGTATAGAATGATGGTATCTGCCTGTATTTCTCAGCATTGAGGACGCCATTGATTCTGAACAAATCTCCAACTCCATTTGCAGAAACGCAGCCCCAGACTTGCAAGGAACCTCCACCATGCTTCACTGTTTTCGGCAGAAACAATACACAATATATCTTATGGAAGCATAGATCAGGGCATGGGAGTGAGCACTCACCAGTTCCCCCATAGCAAGTGGCTTGCTATTGGTGGGCACTGGTCAAGGGGGAGGAGAAGCAGAGGATCAGGGCTGCTTTGTGCAAAACCACTGCACAGAGCAGGTACATATGACACTGTACTGTCCAAGTCTGTCACTATGCACAGTAAAAAAAAAAAAAAAATTTAAAACAAAGGTGTCCCTGGAATTCTTTTTTTAAATGTTGGCAGCTATGGGATGTAATGAAAACTGAAGGCTATTATTGTAAAAACGCATTAGTTAAGGGCTGTTCTTAGGGTTTAAGGGTTAAGGGATAGGTTAAGTATCCAAACTAGGGGGATAATCCCTCGTATGCCACGTACACGCGATCAGAATTATGGTCGAAAAAAGGTCTGATGGTTTTCCAGACGGAATTGCGCTCAAGCTGTCTTGCCTACACACGGTTACCCCAAATTCTGACCGCCAAGAACGCGGTGACGTACAACACGTACAACGGGACTAGAAAAAGGAAGTTCAATAGCCAGTACCCAATAGCTTCCGTCTCGTAGTTGAATCTGAGCATGCGTGAGTTTTTGCACGTCGGAATTGCATACACACGATCGAAATTTCCAATAGAATGTTTTTCCGTCGGGAAAATTCAGAACATGCTTTCAAATTTTTGCTGGCGGGAATTCGGCCAGCTAAATTCCGATGGAGCATACACACGGTCACATTTTCCGATGAAAAACTCTCATCGGTCTTTTGCTGGCCGAAATTCCAATCATGTGTACGCGGCATTAGTCAATTGTTACCATTACAGGTACCCCCCGTTGGATGATCTCCGCATAGTAAGGAGCCCAAACACCCTGCCTGTTTTGAGAATAGCAGCCCATATATCCAATACAACAAGCTGCTACCTTTGGGGGGGGGGGGGGGGAATATATGAGTTGTATAAATTCTAATTCCTAAACACTAAAGACAAAGTGAGTCAACAGGATCAAGGGGGCAAATGTGGCAAGCCCATCACTCAGCAAATTTGTAATTATTCATTCATCTCTGAAGATACTCTATCTTTCATTTTAAGCTTTAAATAAACAGATATCACATACAAAAGAAAAAAAAAAGAGCGTGTTGAGAATACAAAGAGAAAATGATCCCCTGTGTCCCCTTATGCCATTCCATCATCAGACGTCTTCAATATCCGACAGGCAGACAGCTGAGCACAGAGAAATAGATGCGGAGGAGACACACAGCCAATACACAGACTGCCGGTGTCCTCCAACTATTGAACTTCAATAGAGGTTCCTGGCAGCTGGCTCAGAGAAGGCACATAAGGATACAGGGGAAGGAATTGTATTATATTCAGAAGCACATCTAGGATGAAGGCAGAAATAACGGCAATCTACTTAGGCTTAGAAAAAAAAAAAGTTTAGAAGAATTCTGATCTAATGGAAATGCTGGATATTGTATTAAAGTAGCTAAAGTCGGCCATGAACCGTCCTCAGTCCAGCAGCTAACTGACATTCAAGGTACAATAGATGATGATGGGAATTTCCAAATTCAGAAGTCTTGTTTTAATCAACATATGTTTTCTAACTTGTTTTTTGAAACAAAAAAAAAGGAGGTTGCGACCACCGGTGTGCCACGGGTTGCGACCCTTGGATTTGCCTCAAAGACAACAATGACGGGCATGTAGAGTACCAAGTTCTACGAATTAGTCATAGTTGGGTACAGGCCAGAGGTCGGGTCATGCTCAGTCATAATTGGGGGGGGGGGGGGGTAACTGAATAGAAGAGGATATCTGATAACAAGCCGATTAAGACAAAGTGTAGGACTGGATACCAGGGGTCAAGGAAAGCTGTAATCAGAGAACCTGATCAGGATAACTTCAAGATAATTAAATAGAATGAGATGGAACAAAACATTTTTGCTCGAATACCCAAGTGTAAGTGCACTGAGCCAGATTTGAAGTAAACCAAAGTTTTTGTTCGTGTTTTGGATAGAGAGCACGACATTTTTTTTGCGATTTTGTGTGCCGGCAAATTATTATTTTTTTTCAATTCAGCTTTCAGCGGGAACCCCGGCTGACAGCTGACTAATCATCGGTTGTTAGGGATGCTTCCCGGCCCCCTCCTCAGCGAAAACAGGAGTTAAGACAGGAGTCTTTAACCTGTAAGTAACATCTTAAACTTCATTTAAGTAATTGTATTGTAACTGGGAAATGAGTGCTAGCAGGGTTGAAGGTTTTGCTCAGTGCACAGTGTGCCACATGTATGCAAAACTGGTGCAAGAGCTCCAGGATGCATACCGCTGTGACAGATGTGAGCAGGTTGCCCTTCTAGAAGCTCGCATTAGAGATCTGGAGGAGCAAGTTGCAACACTGGGCAGAAAGGACAACCTTGAAAGGGGTCCTCTGCTCGCTGAGCAGGTGGTCAGTAGGGTTGATGTGGAGGGTGGAGGGGCAAGTCAGGATTATCACATAGGAAGATGGGTTAATGTAGTTAGAGGGAGTGGAAGGGGCTCGCAGAAAAGGAAGGCCAGTCCTGTGTTTGTGCATCAAAACAAATTTGCCGAGTTGGGTGAAAATGTGGAGGTGACAAACACAGAGGTGGCAGCCCTAGATGTCACTGCTCCCCCTAACAGCCGGGAGAGCAGCCCATCTAGTAGAGGAGGTGAGGGGAGTGCAGAAAGGCCTAGACAGTTGGTGGTTATAGGGGATTCTATAATCAGAAGGACTGATAGAATAATTTGTCGCCAGGATCGCCTCAACCGAATACGGTAGTTTGCTGTCTCCCTGTTGCTAGGGTTCGGCATGTGGTGGACCGGGTGGATAAATTACTGGGAGGGGCTGGGTATGACCCAGCAGTCTTGGTCCACGTTGGAACCAATGACCGTATACATGGAAGGTGGAGGCTCCTTAAGAATCAATTTAGAGAACTAGGCTGCAAGTTGAAGGGAAGGACCTCCAAGGTGATATTCTCTGAAATATTGCCTGTGCCATGCGCAACACAGGAAAGGCAGGGGGTGATTAGAGAGCTGAATGCATGGCTAAAGACCTGGTGTAGGGAGGAGGGATTTGGGTTTCTAGAGCACTGGGCTGACTTTTCATTGGGGTGCAACCTATATGCTAATGATGGTTTGCACTTGAATGGAAGGGGGTCTGCTGTGCTGGGGAAGAGGTTTATGGGAAGGCTGGAGGAGTATTTAAACTGGGTTTGAGGGGGGAGGGTGAACCAGACGTACATTGGGCAGACAGGTCAGTTAGGGGTCAGACATTAATGGAGGGTGGAATGGGGATAGATGGGGGGTGGGATATGGCAGGTGACAAGAAATTTCCCATGTTGCAAACAGCCATTGAAAACTATAGTGCAATTTGTACTACTAAAAATAATATGAAAAACACCAGAGCAAAATGTAATAATGCATTAAAGTGTTTGTTCACCAATGCCAGAAGTCTGCCAAGCAAAATAGGTGAGTTGGAAGCTGTGGTGCATGAGGAGAGCTATGATGTAATCGGTATTGCTGAAACTTGGCTTCAATCCTCACATGACTGGGCTATTAATATTCCTGGCTATGCACTCTTTCGGAGAGACAGGGTAAAAAGGAAAGGTGGCGGGGTCTGTCTCTATGTGAGAAGTGATCTCAAAGCAAGTGTGAAAGAGGACCTGGTGGATGGAGAGTGTGATGAGTCCGAAGCATTATGGGTGGAACTGCATTTAGATGGGTGTAGTTCAAAGTTAATCGTTGGAGTTTGTTATAGACCACCCAATGTGAATGAGGAGGTGGAGACTCAGCTCCTTGCACAGATGGAAAGGGCTGCAAGGGCTGGGACAGTGATAATAATGGGGGATTTTAACTACCCAGAAATTGACTGGAGTAATGGCACTGCTGGGACAGTTAAAGGGCAAAAAATGATAAACCTATTACAGGACAATTTTATGGTCCAGTTTATTGAGGCCCCAACTAGGAATGAAGCTCTGTTGGACCTGGTAATCTCAAACCATGCAGAGCTTATTACTAATGTCCAGATAAAGGAACACCTGGGTAGCAGTGATCATAACATGATTTCCTTTGATGTTAGCGCTAAACAAGAAATACATACGGGTAAGATAAAAACACTTAACTTCAAGAGAGCTAATTTTCCGAGGATGAGGGCTACTCTCCAGGACTTAGACTGGGAGAGAATATTCGCTTCAATGGGCACAGAACAGAAATGGGAATTCTTCAAAAAGACTGTTGGGGACCTCACTGCAAAGTATATTCCCATGGGCAATAAGTTTAAAAGGCTAAAAACAAAACCTATGTGGCTCACGGCCAAAGTTAAAAAAGCTATAAACTGTAAGAGAAGAGCTTTTTAAAAATATAAAAATGAAGGATCACTAGTGTCATTTAAATGTTACAAAGAAATTAACAGAATATGTAAAAAGGAAATCAAGGATGCAAAAATTCAAAACGAACGACAGATTGCAAAAGATAGTAGGACAAACCCCAAAAAATTCTTCAAATATATTAATAGTAAAAAGGTCAAGTCTGAGCATGTAGGCCCTTTACAAAACAATCTAGAGTGGGTGACTGGGGACAAAGAGAAGGCTAATTTATTAAACACTTTCTTCAGCTCTGTGTACACAAAAGAGCATGGGGGAGCGCATGTCCATAATGGGGGTGATAGTGACACAGCCCCAAATGATCCACAATGGCTCAAAAGTGATATGGTCCAGAAATACTTAGACAGAATAAAGGTGGATAAAGCACCTGGCCCTGATGGCATCCACCCACGGATCCTAAAAGAATTGAGCTCTGTAATTTCAGAGCCATTGTATCTAATTTTTAGGGACTCATTAATGACGGGAATAGTCCCACTGGATTGGCGCAGGGCGAACGTGGTGCCTATATTTAAAAAGGGATCAAAGTCTTTACCAAGTAACTATAGACCTGTTAGCTTAACTTCTATAGCTGGGAAGATACTGGAGCGTTTAATAAAAGACCACATAGACGAGTTCTTGCTGAACAAAAACACTTTAAGCAACAGACAACATGGATTCATGAAAGACAGAAGTTGTCAGACAAATCTGATTTCTTTTTATGAGGAGGTAAGTAAAACCTTGGACAGAGGGGTGGCGGTGGACGTGGTATACTTGGATTTTGCAAAAGCATTCGATACAGTTCCCCACACACGGCTCATGTGTAAGGTAAAGTCTACAGGTTTGGAAATATCAGTTTGTAAATGGATAGAAAATTGGCTAGAAGACAGAATTCAGAGAGTAGTGGTTAATGACTCTTACTCTGAATGGTCTAAGATTATCAGTGGTGTACCCCAAGGTTCAGTGCTGGGACCCTTACTTTTTAACATCTTTATAAATGATATTGGGTCTGGGATCAAAAGTAATATTTCTGTCTTTGCAGATGACACCAAGATATGCAGTGGAATAACGTCTTTACAGGATGTCTCCAATTTACAAGCCGACCTCAATACACTGTCTAATTGGGCGACTATGTGGCAGATGAGGTTTAATGTTGATAAATGTAAAGTTATGCACTTGGGGGCTAAGAATATGCATGCATCATACATGCTAGGGGGAGTACAACTGGGGGAATCCATAGTGGAGAAGGATCTGGGGGTTTTGGTAGACCATAAGCTCAATAACAACATGCAATGCCAAGCTGCTGTTTGCAAAGCGAGCAAAGTCCTTTCTTGTATTAAGAGAGGTATGGACTCCAGAGAAAGAGATATAATTTTGCCCCTGTTCAAATCATTAGTAAGACCTCACCTGGAATATGCCGTTCAGTTTTGGGCACCAGTTCTCAAAAAGGATATCGGGGAACTGGAGAAAGTGCAGAGAAGGGCAACCAAACTGATAAGAGGCATGGAGGAACTCAGCTATGAGGAGAGATTAGAGGAACTAAATTTATTCACTCTTGAGAAGAGGAGATTAAGGGGGGATATGATCAACATGTTCAAATACATTAGGGGTCCATATAGTGAACTTGGTGTTGAGTTGTTCTCTGTACGGTCAACCCAGAGGACACGGGGGCACTCTTTACGTCTAGAGGAAGAGAGATTTCATCTTCAAGTACGGAAAGGTTTCTTCACAGTTAGAGCTGTGAAAATGTGGAATAGACTCCCGCCAGAGGTGGTTCTGGCCAGTTCAGTAGACTGCTTTAAGAAAGGCCTGGATACTTTCCTGATGGTACATAATATAACTAGGTACTAACATAGGTAAAGTTGATCCAGGGAAAATCCGATCGCCTGTTGGGGGATCAGGAAGGAATTTTTTTCCCCTGCTGTAGCAAATTGGCGCATGCTCTGCTGGGTTTTTTTTTTCGCCTTCCTCTGGATCAATTGTGGGCATAAAATTGGGTATCTGGATTGTACGATTATTTTTTATTTTATTTATTTGTTTTTAAGGTTGAACTGGATGGACTTGTGTCTTTTTTCAACCTGACTAACTATGTAACTATGTAACTATGTAACTATGTAACAAGCTTTATACAGTGTGTTTTACAGTGTGTTTAAAGAGAAAAAAAATGTAAAATGAAAACTGCACGCAAAAACGCTGGTTTCAAAACGCAAAATAGACTAAAGGAAACCTGTCATGAGATAAGCACAGAACAGCTTGGTTATCGGGCTGATATAATGGATTCAATGATTACAACAGGCTTGCAGATTGAGAGCTCTGACTTCCCTGCAAACATGTTGTAGATCAATGACTTAGAAGATACTAGATAAGTAGCAAGAAAAATATGATTCTTACCATTAAGGAGGTCTTAGCCCCTGTACACACGGTCGGAGATTTTGCAAACCAAATCCGTCTGATTTTGCCCGTCGGATTTAGTCGGACGGATTGTGTCCGAAACTGTTGCATACACACGGTTGGGCCAAGTTGGCGAAAAATCCGATCTTTCAGAACGTGATGACGTAATTTCGTTATGATGGGACTACATTCAGGCTAGTAGGCAATAGCTTTGATGTAGGAATTTGATCTGAGCATGCGTGGCACTTGGTCCGATCAAAATGCTCTACACGTGATCGGATTAGGTCCGTCCGGCCCAGTTGGTTGGGAAATATTTCCAACATGTTGGAAAATTGGGTCGGACGGAGATTCGGATGGAATCAGTCCGATGCATACCACACACAGTCGGATTATCTGACGACACGGTCCGATAAGACTCATTCCGACAGATTCTCCGACCGTGTGTACAAGGGCTAAGACTCAATTTGTTTTCACAAAAATAAGCTGGTATAGAAGTGGTGAGGATCAGAGGGTTCTTACCTTTGCACCTGCTTTCCTCCCTTTTTGTTTCAGGGGCAATAAGCAATCCCCCCTTCACCAGCCCTCCAAAGATATTAGACAGAAACACTCCCTGGGGCTAGAACCATCAAGGCCAGCCAGTGTGTTGCTTTTTTTTCTTATAACAGGTGCACTTTAGACCTGCGTATGGGTTACATCAACTTTGTCCTGGATAGGGGTCAGGCTCGAAGACCAACATCCATAGCAGTAGAGAGGCTTCCACTGACCAGAAGCCAAATAGGCACACAAACAGGTCAGCCTGGTGGATGACACTGGCTCACCCAAGGTGCAGGGTGTAAGCATGGACAGGTATTCAACAGTACCAGGTTGCAGTC
Source organism: Lithobates pipiens (assembly GCF_037356315.1). Lineage (NCBI taxonomy): Eukaryota > Metazoa > Chordata > Amphibia > Anura > Ranidae > Lithobates > Lithobates pipiens. The sequence goes on along the minus strand of NW_027507764.1, from coordinate 558,760,512 downwards.
CTAGGGCCCGCCCTACCTGGAGATGAGCAGGTCAGGGTCTGATAGCAGATATAGAAGGTAGGGATCAAGCAGAAGTGTAGTCAGTAATGAAGTCAAAGGTCGGTAACAAGTAGTTGCAGGTTGGTATCAAGCAGAAATGTTGTGGAGGAACAAGCCAACGATCGGTAACGAGCTGTAGCAAAGATACGGACACAGCAGGAGTGACAAGAACAAGATATTGGCTGGAGAGAGCGCAATAATCTGGCAAACAGGAAGAGCAGAGACATGGCTTAAATGAGAAGTTCATGGGAGGAGCAAAAGGTTCCAATTTCAAGAGAAACAAGACACAAGGCAAGGTTGTCTAAGAAATCGGGCAGGGCCGGGGGCGGACTGACAACTCATGGGGCCCCCGGGCAATAGGAGATTATGGGGCCCCCAGGCAATCAGAGATTATGGGGCCACACAGTATACACACACAGTATACAATTACACAGTACACACATACATGTACACACAGTATACACAGACATGTTTCTATTTGCTGAGAAGGTACTGGAGGGGTGGGGAAGCTATAATCTCTGGATTTTTAGAACAAAAGGATGTCAGTAAGGGGCATTTCAGAGACAGATGTTAAAAAAAACACAGATTTTTACATACTGTCCCTGGTTTTACTGAGGCTGGCAACCCTGATGGGGCCCCCTAGTGGCCCAGGCCCTCGAGCAGTGCCCGAGTGGCCAAATGGTCAGTCCGCCCCTGGACAGGGCACTGTCCAGCATCTCTGGTGGCTCAGTAAGAAGCGATACTGACAGACACAGCCGAGGTTGTAGGTCCAGGTCCTGACAAGCTATGTGCTTTCTACTCTTCGATACTCAATATTGGGCTGCAGGTACACCTAAGCGCAATGCGGTCACCCAACCTGAGTAAACTACAAGGAGGGGAGGTAGCATGCTACTGCAGAGTTTAAGAGGTTGATGGTGGTTCTATGTGAAATAAGGCTATTAGATTTGGTCCACTGGCCTTGCGTTTCATGTATGTAATCTAGATCAGTGGTTCTCAACCTTGTCCTAAAGTACCCCCAACAGACTTTGTTTTTCTCTTATGCCCCGTACACACGAGTGGATTTTCCACTGGAAAAAATTTGGATGGTTTTTCCGATGGACTGAACTTTCAACCGTCAACAAAGCAGTGACGTACAACACTACAACGAGCCGAGAAAATTAAGTTCAATGCTTCCGAGCCCATGTCGAATTGTTTCCGAGCATGCGCAGGAATTTTGCAAGTCGGAATCTGTACAAACGATCGGAAATTCCGATCGGAACGTTTTCTGAGAGAAAAATAGAGAACATGAGCTCAATCTTTTGCTGGCTGGAATTCTGCTAGCAAAAGTCCGATGGAGCATACACACAGTCGGAATTTCTGACCAAAAGCTCTCATCTGACTTTTGCCTGCAGAATTTCTGATCTTTTGTATGGGGCAGTAGCTGTCCAAAATACCAAGCCATTGACTGATTTAAAGCATCTGTGCAAGATAAAGGAAAACCTGCAAACATGTACTTGAGGACAGGGTTGAGAACCACTGATCTAGGAGGAAGGAAATGAGGTAAGTTGCTTTAGAGGGGAAAAAATACTTCTAATGCTTTTCATCGGAAAATGCGACCGTATGTATGCTCCCGAATTCTCGCCAGCAAAAATTTGAGAGCATGTTCTCAATTTTTCAGACGGAAAAACTTTCTATTGGAAATTCTGATCGTGTGTATGCAATTCCGACGCGCAAAAACTCACGCATGCTCAGATTCAACTACGAGATGGAAGCTATTGACTACTGGGTATTGAACTTCCTTTTTCTAGTCCCGTCATACATGTTGTACGTCACTGCATTGTTGACGGTCGGAATTTGGTGTGACCGTGTGTATGCAAGACAGCTTGAGCGAAATCCCACCGGAATTCCGTCGGGAAAACCATCAGAACTTTTTCCGACCAAAATTCCGATCATGTGTACGCGACATAACCCCTATGGTTCAGATAACGGTCTGGATCAGCATTCTGTGTATTTTAATAAATGTAGGAAGGCCTTTCTGTTTTGTTCTATTAGCAAAGCATCAAACCATCTACAGTATCTGCCAGAATCATTTCCCGTGGGAGAATACTCCTCATTTTCACAGCTTGTCCTCACCACATCCTAAAAACCCGGGAATCCCTCATAATACATTTTGTGAAAATAAAAAGTTACTATTTTTGTTCTACTGATTTGACGAACAATAGCAACTTTCTGTGGGAAAGGCAAAATGAAAATATCTATACAGTATAGTTAGTGCAGAATAATTATCCAGTTTCCCCTATATTAAGAAACTATTTTTTTTAAGACGCCTAGAAATAGGAAAAAACGGCGGCTAAAATTGAATGTCACAAAGTGCAGAATCGCTGCTGCAGACATCCTGACTATAGGCAGTTCACTAGTTTTAAAGGGTTAGTTCATCTTTTACCAAACACTGCTTATGCAGGTAAGGGGCGCCTGTAGATGAAAACAGACTGGGCAGCGTTGACCAAAGCTAAATAACTCCCTTGCTATAGGTGTAGGCCATTTACATACAGTACCCCCCGAAGCCTGGTTGAAAAACGTACAAAGATGGCATGATTCCGTCCAGGGAAGCCCGGAAACGCAGGCTAGACGTAGGTGCAGGGCTGGCATGACAAATGCTAGGTAGCCCCTTATAGGGTTAAACTGCAGAGTAGAAAGAGGGAGGGGTGGAGCGGCAGGAGAGAGAGAGGAGAGGGCGGAGCGCCATATAAGGAGGGGGAGGAGCTGAAACAGGAAGCGTGGGTCACAAGTGTGGAAGTTGCCTGGCTGGAAGGACGCACAGGTACAGCGTGGGCTACACGGAGGCATTGCGGGCGGGACGGGTGTTAATTTTGGCTGCCAGGGACTTCGGGAGGACATTGCCTACAATGGGGGACATGGAGGAGCTTTTTGAGCGGCTCCGTGCGGCGGCGGGAGCGCGAGGGACGGACTGGCTGCAGGAGCAGGTGGCGGCCATTACACGTGCGGCGGCGGGGGGGCCTGTAGAGGGGGGGGATGCCACACCACGCGCTCGGCGGTCCAGGCCTCCGGAGCGCTTCTCTCCTGGCCCCTCCACCAGAGTCCAGCGCCCTACCAGGAGCCCGATAGCGGACCCGCCGGCCCCCCCCGCGAAACGGTCATCTGCGGGGGCTAGGGGGGGGTCCGGGCGGAATCCTTTTCATGGGCGGGGCTCGGGGAGTGGGGGTTTGGAGCCTGCGGTCACCCCCTCCCCACCGGCGCGGTCAGTTGATGGAGGGAGCACGGTTCCCCTTGCGGCCGCGGTGCTGCCGCCGCACGGGGAGACACGGCGGAGGAGTTCCAGAGCCACACCTGCGCGTATGCTACCAGACGCGGCGGGCAGGTCGGAGAGGAGTGGAAGCGGAGCCATGAGGGTGGACGGGAACAGGCCTACGGGGCCCGCACGGGTGCGCAGTGCGGGTGCCTTGCTCGGCAGGATGGTTGGTCGGGCCTATTGCAACGACGGAGCGTCTACCAGCAACGCTGCTACACCCCCGGGCTGCCCAGCGGCCGGAGGGTCTGCGACGCCTATGCCATCCGCGGCAGATGTGCGCTCCGAGGGGGAGCTGTCGGGTTCCGAAGAGGAGGTCCTTGGTCGAGTGGAGGCGGCTGGAGGTTCCGGAGGGTCGGCTGACGGGAGGGGACCCACGCAGCCAGGTAAGGGGCTTCACTTTCATGCTAATGTTTTGCCTGATGATGTGGGGTGTCTGTCAGGGGGAGTGGTTGGGAGCGGGGCGTGGGGCCGCGCGGGGGTGGTGCCGCGGGAGGCGGGCGGGTTGCCTGCCTCCGGCGGGACCCAGGAATCGTTGCAGGCTTTGTTGGGGGGTTTGAAGGATCTGCTGCAGAGGTTTGCTGACGGGGCTTCTGGGGGCCCCCCGCAGGTGGCGCCTTGGGTGGGTGGTCTGGGGTCTGGGTCCAGTTCGGGTTCACTTTTGGGGGGTGGGGTGCCCCAGGGAGGGGGTGCTTTACTAGGGCCAGGGGATGGGGCATTCGGGTCGCTGGCTTTGGGCTCGCCCTCAGGGTTGCAGGCGCCGGTGGCCGGGACTGTGGAGGTAAGTTCGCAACAGGAAACGCCGGTGGCGGGAGCATCCTCGGTAAGTACGGGGGAGGAGGTGGCAGCGAAAGAGGCCGCGGCTCGGGTGGATTTGGTTCGGCTTGCCGACGCGGCTAAGTGTGAGGTTTATGTCTGTTATGAAGGGCCGTTGGGGGCGCATCTCAAGCAGGAGGTAAGGGACAAGATCAAGAAGGGTGAGTATGTGGAGATCTTTTCGTTGCTTCCCCTGGAGAAGTTCAATTTGGACAGGGTCAAGCCTGATAGCTCTAAGAAGGACGATGAGGAGAAGAGGCGGTATCGGCTGATACCGCGGACCTTCCCTAATTGGCTGCAGGCGTTTGCCATTTTGGCCAGCGTGATTGGCGAGACGGCGCCGGAGCACTGCTCGGCTCTGTTTTGTTACATGGACGCTATCGGGGAAGCGCATAGGGTGTATGGGGGTACGGCTTGGCTGCGGTACGACGAGCAGTTTCGGCAGCGGCGGGCGGTGCGGCCTGATATTCGGTGGGACCACAAGGATATCAGCCTTTGGATGCGGTTGATGGCGTCGGCGCGGACGCCTTCGCAGTTTTTTCAGGGGGGGGCCGGGGGTACCCCCGCCTCTGGACTTCCGGCCGGAAAAAAGATGGGCGTGTGCTGGCAATTTAACGAAGGGGCCTGCAAGTTCGGGGGGTCCTGTCGATTTAAACATGAGTGTTCCGGTTGCGGAGGCACTCACTCCCTCTCCCGTTGTTTTAAGAGGGGCAAGCGTACTGGGGACCCTGCGTTCAAGGGGAGCAACCCCGGTGAGGGTGGAAAGGATGCGTCCTTTTCTAAATAGGTATCCGGACAAGGGGGCTGCGCGGGTGCTGGGGGAGGGGTTTGCGGTGGGTTTTCGGATTCCGTGTTCGCTGGAGGTGGCTCCCCCGGTGGCTAGGAACTTGAGGTCCGCCTTGCGGCATCCGGGGGTGGTCAGCGACAAATTGGCTAAGGAGGTTTCCTTGGGGAGGATGTGTGGACCGTTCGTGGAGCAGCCTTTGCCGGTCTTGGTGGTGTCGCCGTTGGGGGTGGTGCCTAAGAAGGAACCCAACAAGTTCCGGCTTATCCATCATCTGTCCTTCCCAAAAGGGGGGTCGGTGAACGATGCTATCGATCCCGAGGCCTGCACGGTTTCTTACACGTCGTTCGATGCGGCGGTAGGCTGGGTGCGGCGGTACGGTAAGGGGGCCCTTATGGCGAAGTCTGACATTGAGGCGGCGTTTCGGCTGTTGCCCGTGCACCCGGAGAGCTTTTGGCTCTTGGGGTGTTATTGGCAGGAACGGTTTTACGTGGACAAGTGCTTGCCCATGGGCTGTTCCGTGTCCTGTGCCTTGTTTGAACTGTTTAGTTCGTTCTTGGAATGGGTGGTACGCGATGTGTCGGGCTGGGCGTCGGTGATTCATTACCTCGATGACTTTCTTGTCGTGGGCCCCCCGTCCTCCAATGTGTGTGCGATCCTTTTGGCCACATTGCAACACATTGCGGATCGCTTTGGGGTGCCGTTGGCGGCCGATAAAACGGAGGGGCCGGCCACGGTCTTGAGTTTTTTGGGCATTGAAATAGACACGGAGGTTATGGAGTGCCGCTTGCCGGACGACAAAGTCGAGGGACTGAGGCAGGAGCTGCGGGAGTTGGTCGGCGTGCGAAAAGTGCAACTGCGGAAATTGCAGTCGGTCCTGGGTAAGTTAAATTTTGCCTGCCGGATCATTCCGATGGGGCGGATATTTTGCCGCCGGCTGTCGGGGGCTACGGCGGGTGTCCTGGTTCCAACCCACTTCATTCGGTTGACACGGGATCTTAGGGAGGACTTGCGGATTTGGCAGACTTTTTTGGAAGACTTCAATGGACGGTCGGTGTGGATGAAAGGGCCGGTGAGTAATTTTGACGTGGAGTTGGTGACGGATGCGGCGGGGTCCGCGGGCTATGGGGCCTTTTTTCGGGGACAGTGGAGCGCAGAGGCGTGGCCCAGGTCGTGGGTGGAGGCGGGGTATGCGAAGAACCTGGTGCTGCTGGAATTGTTTCCGGTGGTGCTGGCGATGGAGCTTTGGGGGGGGTCGTGCAGGGATCTGAAGATCAGGTTGCACTGTGACAACATGGGAGTGGTGCAGGTGATCAATCGGATGTCGGCTTCCTCGCAGCCGGTGATCCGGCTGCTGCGCCACCTGGTGCTGCGATGTTTGCAGGCTAACATATTTTTGTATGCCGTTCATGTGCCTGGGGTGGACAATAACGTGGCTGATGCCTTATCTCGATTCCAGTGGGAGAGGTTTCGGGCGTTGGCTCCGGAGGCGGCGAGAGATGGGATCCCCTGCCCGGGGTGGCTCTGGGAGGTTGCGTTGGACTCGCCACGGACTGGATCAGGAGGTCGGTGAGCAAGGCGACCTGGGCGGCGTACTGTAAAGTATGGAAGGAATGGTTGGATTTTACACGGCTAGCGGACGCTGAGCTGGGTGGGAGTGGTGAGCAGGGGCTTTTGGTGTTGTGCTTTGTGGCTAGGGTGATGGAACGCGCGGGGTCGGTGTCCTTGATTGAGCGCAAGCTTGCGGCACTGGCGTTTTGGTTTAAGTTGCGTGGGGAAGTTGATCACACGAAGGATTTTTGGGTCAAGCAGGCGGTTAAGGGGTACAAGAAGGGCAATCCGCGGAGGGATATGCGGAGGCCGGTGACCTTCCAGGTTCTACAGGTTGTCTGCGGGCGCTTGGGGGAACAGTGCACTTCGGGTTACGAGGTGCGGTTGTTCCGAGCGGCTTTTTCGTTGGCCTTCTTTGGGGCTTTTCGGGTTGGGGAGTTGGTCAGTCCAGCTAAGACTGTTGGGGGGGGTTTGTTGGGTCAGGATGTGACCTTGGGGGCTGATAGGGTGCGTTTGCGGCTGCGTAGGTCCAAGACAGATCAGACTGGGATTGGGGTGGATGTATGGTTGTTTGAGTTACCGGGGTCGGGGTTATGCCCAGTGAGGGTGGTTTCGGAGTTCCTGGGGGTTCGGCCGCAAGGGGCGGGCCCGTTGCTGGTGCATCAAGACGGCACCTTTTTGTCCCGTTTTTCAATTTGTGGCGGTGTTTCGGAGGTGTCTGCGGGCTGGGGGTTTGGATTGCACTCAGTTCGCCTCCCACTCCTTCCGCATCGGGGCAGCCACTGAGGCGGCCAGGTGCGGGTTGGACGAGGCGGTGGTCAAGCGGATTGGGCGCTGGGAATCTCGGCGTTTTCGGTCGTACGTGCGACCACATCTGACGTAAGGGGTGTTCAGGGTTTGGGTTCATGTTTTGGAGCAGGCGGGGGGGGGTGGATGTTTTGGTGGGGTCGTGGTTGGGATTGGTATAGTTGCTCTAGTGTTTTTGTTTTTCCTTTCAGATGGAGGTCGCGAACGCCTCGTCTGGATATTGGGGCACTCCTATGTTTTTTGGGGTGCCAGGAGAGCAGATGTCAGGCCGGAGGGACGGCAGCTGGGGATTTCCCGGGGGGAGGCGAGTGTACGTTGGTTGGGGATTCCTGGGCTTAAGTGGAACAGGGTGGTGCCGGAATTTCTTCGGTACGCCAGGCTTGATAGGCCCCCGGATGTGTTGGTGCTGCATGTGGGGGGTAACGATTTGGGGGCCCGGTCTACCAGGGACATTGTGTCAGATGTGAAACGGGATTTTCTCATGCTTCGGAGAGATTTTCCGAGCATGGTGGTGATCTGGTCGGACATCGTTGCACGGACCGCGTGGCGTATGGCTCGCTCTGTGGTTCGAATTAATAAGGCTAGAATTAAGGTTAATAAGGCCCTGGGGAGGTTTGTGTCCCGGAATGGGGGGTTGGTGATACGGCACACGGAGTTGGAGGTAAATGTGGGTATGTACCTCAGGGGGGATGGTGTGCATCTCACGGCGGTGGGTACTGACCTGTGGACTCTGGGGGTGCAGGAGGGGATTGAGCGGGCTCTTCGGGTGTGGAGGGGCCCTTAAGGCTAAGGGGTCATCCTTGCGGGCTGTGGCGGTGTCTTTGGTCTTTGACGGGGTAAAACAAATTAGGTGATGGAACGGTGTGGGGGGCTCATAGGTCGTATGTGCCCCTTTTGGTGTATCCCAGCGGAAGGGTAGGCTGGGATACGGGTTTGGTTACACTGCGGGAAGGTGGGGTTGTCTCCGGGCTGTTAAACGACCGGAGGCCTTGTATGGTACAAATTTGGTCCCGCAGTGGGTTTTTGGTTTTGGAAAATAGTAACGTTAAATGGAACCGAGGTACCGTCAAAGACCAAACGACTGGGAGTTGTAATTGCTGTTGCAATATGTATATAAGTATGTTTCTATTATAACATTAAAGTTATTTATTTTATTTTGGTTAAAGTTCTGGTTAAATAAAAGGCTGCTATGGCCAATTTATACTCCAAACTCCGGTGTGGTCTATTTATTGGGAATGGGAAAAGGTAAAATGGTATTGATACAGTTATGGGTAAGAAAACTTACGGAAGGGGTAATTACCGAATGCATAGGTCAAGGGAAGCCCGGAAACGCAGGCTAGACGTAGGTGCAGGGCTGGCATGACAAATGCTAGGTAGCCCCTTATAGGGTTAAACTGCAGAGTAGAAAGAGGGAGGGGTGGAGCGGCAGGAGAGAGAGAGGAGAGGGCGGAGCGCCATATAAGGAGGGGGAGGAGCTGAAACAGGAAGCGTGGGTCACAAGTGTGGAAGTTGCCCACCCACCCGCCCCTTTATTTTGAGTTATTGTACTGTTGTTTTCCGATTGCTGTCGGGTTTCTCATTTTTCTTGCAGGTTCGGTGGTGGAGGTCGTCATAGCAGTGGAAGGCGGTGTCTTTGGTCTTTGACGGGGTAAAACAAATTAGGTGATGGAACGGTGTGGGGGGCTCATAGGTCGTATGTGCCCCTTTTGGTGTATCCCAGCGGAAGGGTAGGCTGGGATACGGGTTTGGTTACACTGCGGGAAGGTGGGGTTGTCTCCGGGCTGTTAAACGACCGGAGGCCTTGTATGGTACAAATTTGGTCCCGCAGTGGGTTTTTGGTTTTGGAAAATAGTAACGTTAAATGGAACCGAGGTACCGTCAAAGACCAAACGACTGGGAGTTGTAATTGCTGTTGCAATATGTATATAAGTATGTTTCTATTATAACATTAAAGTTATTTATTTTATTTTGGTTAAAGTTCTGGTTAAATAAAAGGCTGCTATGGCCAATTTATACTCCAAACTCCGGTGTGGTCTATTTATTGGGAATGGGAAAAGGTAAAATGGTATTGATACAGTTATGGGTAAGAAAACTTACGGAAGGGGTAATTACCGAATGCATAGGTCATGCATTTTCTTGCTAGGACACTCCCAGCCGATTCAAACCATCTTGTATTCTCTCCCTAGCCGGTTGCAGTAGCTCTGAACTCAGTTGACAGTCAACACAGGGCTCTGTACAGAGGGAGCATCTCTGTGTTTCTTATCTCTGCAAAGCAGAGATAAGAAACAAAGATATCTTTAGTGAAAAGCAGCACAGGTACACACATTACACATTGTTAGACACACATTTATCCCTTTGATTGTCCTAGATGTTAACTCCTTCCAAGCCAGTGTCTTTAGTACAGTGACAGTGTATAGTAATATCAGTGATACACTGTATTATGCCGCGTACACATGACCGGACTTTCTGGCAGATTTTGTCCGACGGGCTTTCAGAACGAAGAGACTTGGCCACACACAAACGGACTAAGTCCATTCGAAAGTCCGTTAGTTTTCAATGTGATGACGTAAACGGGGCTAAAAAAGAAAGTTCAATAGCCAGTAGCCAATAGCTTCCCTTGCGCTGTATTTGGTCCGTCAGACCAGCATACAGACGAATGGTTTTCCCGATTTTAGTCTGTCGGAATTGAGTCTGTTGGATAGATTTGAATGTTTTATTTCTAGGTCCATCGGATTTTCTTTTTTAAAATGCTTGGACTAGCCCACACACAATCGAATTGTCTGACGGACTAATCGCTTCAGACCTAGTCTGCCAGAAAGTCCGGTCGTGTGTACGTGGCATTAGTGTCACTGGTGATGCCAGTAGCAGTAAGTCAGTAAGTCATTTCTCCCCAGTGTCACTTATGCCCCGTACACACGAGCAGATTTTCCATCGGAAAAATCTTGGATGGTTTTTCCGATGGAATTCCGCTCAAGCTTGGCTTGCATACACACGGTTACACAAAAGTTCGGTCAAGACCGCGGTGATGTCCAACACTATGACGAGCCGAGAAAATGAAGTTCAATGCTTCCAACCGAAAAATTGAGAACCTGCTCTCAATTTTTTGCTAGCGGGAATTCGGCCAGCAAAAGTCCGATGGAGCATACACGCGGTCGCATTGTCCGACCAAAAGCTCTCATTGGTCTTTTGCTGGGCGAATTTCCGATCGCGTGTGTACGCGGCATTAGTGTCAGATTGGCCGCTGCACTATCGCAGTCCCATTATAAATCACTGATCACCATCCTCATGCTTCCGAGCATGCGTCAAATTGTTTCCGAGCATGCGTCTGAATTTTGTGTGTCGGAATTGCATACACACAATCGAAAAAAACGATAGAAAGGTTTTCAGTCTGAAAAATTAAGAACAGGCTCTCAATCTAAAGACCACCGGAAATGCCGACAGAAGAAGACCGATGGGCATACACGCGGTCAGAAAATCCGCTAAAAAGCTCCCATCGGACTGTTCCAGCTGTGTGTACGCAGCGTTAGATTATAAAATGTATTGATGTTTTGCAGCAGAAAGTAAAAAAAATCTTTTTTTTTCCAAAATTTGCAGTCTTTTTCCATTTATATCGCAAAAAATAAAAACCCTGTCGTGATCAAATACCACCAAAAGAAAACTCAATTTGCGTGAAAAAAATGATATAAATTTAGTTTGGGTAAAGCATCGCATGACCGTGCAATTGCCAGTTAAATTAGTGCAGTGCTAAATGGCAAAACATGGCCTGGTCATGAGGGGGGGTAAAAAAAAAAGAGCTGAAAAGTGTTTAATGAGTAGAATGCAACAAGGTAAAAAACAAACAAAGAAACAAAAAAAAAAAAAAAAAAAAACCTTGAGCCTTTAGAACAACTTTGCAGCTTGATAAATCAGGGCATTGGCACTAATGTACCATCACAGGCCCCTTGATATGAATGCCATCGTGAAAATAATATAAAGGCCATCGCAGATGGGAAGAAAAATTCCTAGTGACACAGAGTCAATGCTTACCTATTCTAACACTGACAGTGGGAAATCAAGATCACAGATGTTGGAATCCATCTGGAGGACAGGCCGGAGAATGAGAAAACGATGGGGGATCAGCAATACATCAAAGACTAACGGACGTGTGATTGTCAAAATGTCTCTTCTCAGGTAAAGCCAGTTCTGCCTCCAGCAATATTATTTACATCTTAATCTGCTAGAAGAGATATTCATCTTTTGTCGAGGGGGCTAAACAGTACAAAACGGCCCTTTCTCTAAAACGCTTCTTTAGGCTGGGTTCACACTGCTGCGGTGACGAGATCGGATGTGATTCGCACCGCACTGCAGTGCAAATCACATGCGATATCTGTGCGATGCGAGTTCAGCCATACAGATAGTATGGCTGAATTCGCATCGCATCCGGCCCAAACTCGCACAGGACCCTTTTTTTGGCCCGCAGCAGAATCGGATCGCATGGGTGTTCACACCATGCGATCCGATTTCCTGTCCGAGTTTGCAGATCGCACTGCGATATGCGGACTGATCTGGGGGTGTCATTAACTTTTCACTGACACTCCCAGTAGTTTGCATAGGGCATGCGATGCGGGAACCCGCAGCGGATTCGCAGCATTCCCGCATCGCAGCAGTGTGAACCCAGCCTAAAGACCGAGACAATTACTTAGATGTGTTTACAAATTAGAAAACTGTTTTTTCTGCTATTAAATTACTTAGAATCCGCAAACATTATAAATATTTTTTCTAACACCCTAGAGAATAAAATAGTGGTCGTTGCAATACTTTCTGTCACACTGTATTTGCGCAGCTGTCTTACAAGCGCACTTTTTTTTATAAAAATGCACTTTTTTTAATTAAAAAATAAGACAACAGTAAAGTTAGCCTCATTTTTTTTTCTTTTATATCGTGACAGATAATGTTACGCCGAGTAAATTGATACCCAACATGTCACGCTTCAAAATTGCGCCCGCTTGTGGAATGGCGACAAACTTTTACCCTTAAAAATCTCCATGGGGACATTTAAAAAATTCTACAGGTTGCATGTTTTGAGTTAGGTCTAGGGCTAGAATTATTGCTATCGCTCTACCGATTGTGGCGATACTTCACATGTGTGGTTTGAACACCGTTTTCATATGCGGGCGCTACTCACGTATGCGTTCGCTTCTGCGCGCAAGCTCGTCAGTAGTGATGGACGAACTTCCGACGGGACGTTTCGCGAACGCGAAACGCGAACGGACACAAACGTTCGCGAAAACGACCGTTCGCCGCGGGCTCCATTGACTTCAATGGGAGGCGAATTTCGCAAACCTTTAGGTCGAATTTGCGGCCACGGGGTAATTATTAGGGGGTAGCACGTAGTCCCACCACCTGGACAATAGCATAATACATGTATGAGGTGAATTTGGGATCGATAACTACAAGCATTTTTTTTTTATTTGGGAAATTGTTCTGACAATTCAGGACTATGGAGCTAATGAAGGCAATGGAGGAGAGGGAAGGTCAGGGACCAGGGTAGGCAAACAAGAGGGTGCAGGAGATACAGAGCACTGACAGCAGCACCGTAATACAGAGCACTGACATCAGCACCGTGACATACAGCGCTGACAGCAGCTCCGTGACATACAGCGCTGACAGCAGCTCCGTGACATACAGCGCTGACAGCAGCTCCGTGACATACAGCGCTGACAGCAGCTCCGTGACATACAGCGCTGACAGCAGCTCCGTGACATACAGCGCTGACAGCAGCACCGTGACATACAGCGCTGACAGCAGCTCCGTGACATACAGCGCTGACAGCAGCTCCGTGACATACAGCGCTGACAGCAGCTCCGTGACATACAGCACTGACAGCAGCTCCGTGACATACAGCGCTGACAGCAGCTCCGTGACATACAGCGCTGACAGCAGCACCGTGACATACAGCGCTGACAGCAGCTCCGTGACATACAGCGCTGACAGCAGCTCCGTGACATACAGCGCTGACAGCAGCTCCGTGACATACAGCGCTGACAGCAGCTCCGTGACATACAGCGCTGACAGCAGCTCCGTGACATACAGCGCTGACAGCAGCTCCGTGACATACAGCGCTGACAGCAGCTCCGTGACATACAGCGCTGACAGCAGCTCCGTGACATACAGCGCTGACAGCAGCTCCGTGACATACAGCGCTGACAGCAGCTCCGTGACATACAGCGCTGACAGCAGCTCCGTGACATACAGCGCTGACAGCAGCACCGTAAGCAGCCCCAGGAGGAAGTCAGCACAGCACAGGGATGGTGTGATCCCCTCATAATAAGAACCCCCAGGAGGAAGTCAGCACAGCACAGGGATGGTGGGAGCCCCTCATAATAAGAACACCCAGGAGGAAGTCAGCACAGCACAGGGATGGTGGGAACCCCTCATAATAAGCAGCCCCAGTAGAAATATGACACCGCTCAACCTCTTCAAAGAGGAGGGTAGGGGCATATAGTACGGTGTGCTTTTTTGGGTCAGGGAAGTGAGCCAAATGAATTAAGAAGGTCTGTGTGCTTGATTCCAAAAATTGTTTATAGACATATACATGGTCTACTGATCACATGTGTTGAATTCCTCCGAGATCCATGCCTCATTCATTTTTAGAAATGTGAGGTAGTTAACACTGTGGTGAGCTAGGCGAGTACGCTTATCGGTCACAATCCCCCCTGCTGCGCTGAACGTCCTTTCGGACAGGACACTGGATGAGGGGCAAGCCAACAGTTCGATTGCAAATTGGGCAAGCTCTGGCCAGAGGTCAAGCCTGCCCACCCAGTAGTCTAGGGGTTCATCACTCCTCAGAGCGTCCACATCGGCCGTTAACCCAATGTAGTCGGACACCTGACGGTCTAGGCGTTCCCTGATGCTGGATCCGGATGACACCTGTCGATGGGTCGGCTGAAAGAATGACCTCATATCCGAAGTCACCAACACATCTTCAAACCGGCCTCTTCTTGCAGGCGCTGTTGGATTGGTACCCGCAAATCCTTCTCTGGGAGTGGGAATTGCTCCTCTGCCAGCGCACGCAAAAGCAGAATGCAGCATTTCTCGAAGCAAGGCCTGGAAGTGCTGCATTCTGACAGCCCTCTGCGACGGCGGTAACATTTCCGCCATTTTGTGTTTGTACCGGGGGTCTAAGTACGTTGCCACCCAGTACTGGTCCTTGACCCTCATGCTTTTTATACGGGGGTCCCTATTAAAACACTGGAGCATGAAGGCCCCCATTTGCACTAAAGTGGAAGCGGTGTGGTGGCCTGGCTCCTGCTCATCATCCAGGATAATGTCGTCCTCTTCATTCTCCTCTCCCCATCCTCGCACAACAGGGATCCCAGAAAGGTTTAAAGCATGCTCTTCTTGCTCCTGCTCATCCGCCCCGGCACCATCCTCCTCTGACTCCTCATCAGACTCCTGTTGTTGACTTGTCTCAGATAGAGTAGCCCCCCCTGGGAATTCATCCAGCATTGCGACTTCCTCATCTTCCCGCTCCTGCTCCTCCACAGCCTGATCAATGACACGACGCAATGCACGCTCCAGAAAGAAGGCATAAGGTACCATGTCACTGATGGCGCCATGGCTGCGACTGACCAGTTTGGTGATCTCCTCAAATGGCCGCAGAAGTCTGCATGTGTCGCGCATGAGCAGCCACTGGCGCGGTGAAAAAAAACCCAGCTCCCCAGAACCGTTTCTTTCGCAGAGTTCATACAGGTAGACGTTAACTGCACGTTTCTGCTGGAGCAGCCTATCAAGCATATAGAAGGTTGAGTTCCATCGCGTCGGGCAATCGCAAATAAGACGTCTGACCGGCAGATGGTGTCGCCGCTGAATGTCAGCAAGGCGAGCCATGGCCGTGTAAGATCTTCTGAAATGGGCCGAGATTTTCCTTGCCTGCCGCAAGATGTCCTGGACCCCAGGGTATTTGACAAGGAATCGCTGCACGACCAAGTTTAAGACGTGTGCCATGCACGGCACGTGCGTGATTTTGCCCTGTTTCAATGCGCTAAGCAGATTGGCACCGTTGTCACACACCACTTTACCAACTGTCAAATTGAGCGGTGTTAGCCACTCATCTGCCTGTGAACGCAAAGCTGAAAGGAGTGCCGGGCCAGTGTGGCTCTTTGCTTCCAGGCACAACAGACGCAGCACGGCATGGCAACGTCTCACCTGGCATGTGGAATAGGTTCTGGGGAGCTTGGGCGGTGCAGTGGAAGAGACGCTAGCAGCGGAAAAGGAGGAGGCAGCTGAGGAGGAGAGGGAGGAGGATGGAGTAGGAGGAGGAGAAGAAGAGTCAGGCCTGCATGCAATCCGTGGCGGTAAAACCAAATCTACACGGGTGCCACGGGTTACATGCTTGACGGCCGTCAGAAGGTTCACCCAGTGGGCAGTAAAACTGATATACCTTCCCTGCCCGTGTTTGCTAGACCACGTGTCTGTGGTCAGATGTATCTTGGCACCGACACTGTGTGCCAGAGATACATTCACTTGCCGCTGAACATGGCCATATAGCTCTGGGATGCCCTTCTCTGAGAAATACTTCCTTCCTGGGACCTTCCATTGTGGTGTTCCAATGGCCACAAATTTGCGAAAGGCCTCCGAGTCCACCAGTTTATATGGCAGTAGTTGGCGGGCTATGAGTTCTGACAAGCCAGCCGCCAACCGTTGGGCAAGAGGGTTATCCGGCGTCATCATTTTTTTACGCTCAAACATTAGGCCCACGGAAGCCTGCCTTTTTGCAGAAAAATGTGAGCTTGGCGTGATGGAAGGTGGAGTGGAGGACAATTGTGAGGAGAGAGGAGAAGGAGAAGTAGAAGACGAGGCTGGACGGTGAGAGCCTGCAGTGTGGCTTTGTGTGTTCCGTTGCTCCCACTGGGCTCGGTGATGGCTGCTCATGTGCCTTCTTAAGGCGGTCGTCCCTAGGTGAGTATTGGGCTTACCGCGACTAACGCGTTGACTGCAAAGATTGCAGATGGCAACGCTATTGTCAGCAGCGGACACGTTAAAAAAAGCCCACACTGCGGAGCCATGTGCCGGTGTCCTGGGAGCGCCAGATGTGACCGTACATGGTCGATGACTCGCTCCTGATACATTTGCAGTCTGCTTTGTCCCTGCTGTGCAATGTAAGTCATTGCTGCTTCTCCTCCCTATCTGCTGGTCCATATCTCCCTCTGAACTCCCCTCCTCTTCCTCTCTTGTGGGCACCCACGTGACATCACTAGACACGTCATCATCAACGTCACCTTCCCCACCGCTATAAGTAGAGTAGGCAGCAACACCGGGGACCAACCTCCTCCTTGGGCTGATCTGGGTACTGGCGTCAGACTGCTGAGTAGCGCTTGTTGCTACCTCCTCTTCCTGATCCAATACCAAGAGTGGCTGCGCATCAGAAATGTCCTCTTGATATGGATCGGAAAATAATTCCAGTGACTCAAGCGGAAGGTATGTGGTGGTGGTGGTGGTGGTCGTGTTGTTGGTGGTAGTGTCTTTGGGGGTGCACATAGCAGAGAGTGAAGAAGAGGGTGCAGATCGAGAGGATGAGGAGGGTGCAGAAGAGTAAGGCTGAGCGAGCCACTCAACCAAGTCTGGTGCATCCTTTAAAGTAATTGAACGCACCTTCTGCAACTTCCCACTTTGGCTCAAGCCTGTTGCTCCTGCCCTACCCCTACCACCCCTGCGGAAGGGCCTGCCTCTTCCTCTGCATGTCATTTTTTAAATGACCCTGTGACAAAACTCTTAGTCCCTATACCGCTGAAGGACTGCTGCAGTATAGGTGAGCGGTCAGCAGTGGTGCACGTCAACCCTATCTATTGTGGACCTATAGCGGTCCTTACAGAACAGCAGACTGTACCGCACTCAAGCCTATGTACCGTAGCACCCTATACCAAGTTACCAGTCCTTATAAGAACTTTTGTGGACCAAGCAGGTTGTGTATTAGTGTTTAGCAGACTGTACGTCAGTCCCTATACCGCTGAAGGACTGCTGCAGTATAGGGCAGCGGTCAGCAGTGGTGCACGTCAACCCTATCTATTGTGGACCGATAGCGGTCCTTACAGAACAGCAGACTGTACCGCACTCAAGCCTATGTACCGTAGCACCCTATACCAAGTTACCAGTCCTTATAAGAACTTTTGTGGACCAAGCAGGTTGTGTATTAGTGTTTAGCAGACTGTACGTCAGTCCCTATACCGCTGAAGGACTGCTGCAGTATAGGGCAGCGGTCAGCAGTGGTGCACGTCAACCCTATCTATTGTGGACCGATAGCGGTCCTTACAGAACAGCAGACTGTACCGCACTCAAGCCTATGTACCGTAGCACCCTATACCAAGTTACCAGTCCTTATAAGAACTTTTGTGGAACAAGCAGGTTGTGTGTTAGTGATTAGCAGACTGTACGTCAGTCCCTATACCGCTGAAGGACTGCTGCAGTATAGGTGAGCGGTCAGCAGTGGTGCACGTCAACCCTATCTATTGTGGACCGATAGCGGTCCTTACAGAACAGCAGACTGTACCGCACTCAAGCCTATGTACCGTAGCACCCTATACCAAGTTACCAGTCCTTATAAGAACTTTTGTGGAACAAGCAGGTTGTGTGTTAGTGATTAGCAGACTGTACGTCAGTCCCTATACCGCTGAAGGACTGCTGCAGTATAGGTGAGCGGTCAGCAGTGGTGCACGTCAACCCTATCTATTGTGGACCGATAGCGGTCCTTACAGAACAGCAGACTGTACCGCACTCAAGCCTATGTACCGTAGCACCCTATACCAAGTTACCAGTCCTTATAAGAACTTTTGTGGACCAAGCAGGTTGTGTATTAGTGTTTAGCAGACTGTACGTCAGTCCCTATACCGCTGAAGGACTGCTGCAGTATAGGGCAGCGGTCAGCAGTGGTGCACGTCAACCCTATCTATTGTGGACCGATAGCGGTCCTTACAGAACAGCAGACTGTACCGCACTCAAGCCTATGTACCGTAGCACCCTATACCAAGTTACCAGTCCTTATAAGAACTTTTGTGGAACAAGCAGGTTGTGTGTTAGTGATTAGCAGACTGTACGTCAGTCCCTATACCGCTGAAGGACTGCTGCAGTATAGGGCAGCGGTCAGCAGTGGTGCACGTCAACCCTATCTATTGTGGACCGATAGCGGTCCTTACAGAACAGCAGACTGTACCGCACTCAAGCCTATGTACCGTAGCACCCTATACCAAGTTACCAGTCCTTATAAGAACTTTTGTGGAACAAGCAGGTTGTGTGTTAGTGATTAGCAGACTGTACGTCAGTCCCTATACCGCTGAAGGACTG
Organism: Lithobates pipiens; assembly: GCF_037356315.1. NCBI lineage: Eukaryota > Metazoa > Chordata > Amphibia > Anura > Ranidae > Lithobates > Lithobates pipiens. Next base: position 558,741,910 of record NW_027507764.1, on the reverse strand, counting down.
CTGCAGTATAGGTGAGCGGTCAGCAGTGGTGCACGTCAACCCTATCTATTGTGGACCGATAGCGGTCCTTACAGAACAGCAGACTGTACCGCACTCAAGCCTATGTACCGTAGCACCCTATACCAAGTTACCAGTCCTTATAAGAACTTTTGTGGACCAAGCAGGTTGTGTATTAGTGTTTAGCAGACTGTACGTCAGTCCCTATACCGCTGAAGGACTGCTGCAGTATAGGGCAGCGGTCAGCAGTGGTGCACGTCAACCCTATCTATTGTGGACCGATAGCGGTCCTTACAGAACAGCAGACTGTACCGCACTCAAGCCTATGTACCGTAGCACCCTATACCAAGTTACCAGTCCTTATAAGAACTTTTGTGGAACAAGCAGGTTGTGTGTTAGTGATTAGCAGACTGTACGTCAGTCCCTATACCGCTGAAGGACTGCTGCAGTATAGGGCAGCGGTCAGCAGTGGTGCACGTCAACCCTATCTATTGTGGACCGATAGCGGTCCTTACAGAACAGCAGACTGTACCGCACTCAAGCCTATGTACCGTAGCACCCTATACCAAGTTACCAGTCCTTATAAGAACTTTTGTGGAACAAGCAGGTTGTGTGTTAGTGATTAGCAGACTGTACGTCAGTCCCTATACCGCTGAAGGACTGCTGCAGTATAGGTGAGCGGTCAGCAGTGGTGCACGTCAACCCTATCTATTGTGGACCGATAGCGGTCCTTACAGAACAGCAGACTGTACCGCACTCAAGCCTATGTACCGTAGCACCCTATACCAAGTTACCAGTCCTTATAAGAACTTTTGTGGACCAAGCAGGTTGTGTATTAGTGTTTAGCAGACTGTACGTCAGTCCCTATACCGCTGAAGGACTGCTGCAGTATAGGGCAGCGGTCAGCAGTGGTGCACGTCAACCCTATCTATTGTGGACCGATAGCGGTCCTTACAGAACAGCAGACTGTACCGCACTCAAGCCTATGTACCGTAGCACCCTATACCAAGTTACCAGTCCTTATAAGAACTTTTGTGGACCAAGCAGGTTGTGTATTAGTGTTTAGCAGACTGTACGTCAGTCCCTATACCGCTGAAGGACTGCTGCAGTATAGGGCAGCGGTCAGCAGTGGTGCACGTCAACCCTATCTATTGTGGACCGATAGCGGTCCTTACAGAACAGCAGACTGTACCGCACTCAAGCCTATGTACCGTAGCACCCTATACCAAGTTACCAGTCCTTATAAGAACTTTTGTGGAACAAGCAGGTTGTGTGTTAGTGATTAGCAGACTGTACGTCAGTCCCTATACCGCTGAAGGACTGCTGCAGTATAGGGCAGCGGTCAGCAGTGGTGCACGTCAACCCTATCTATTGTGGACCGATAGCGGTCCTTACAGAACAGCAGACTGTACCGCACTCAAGCCTATGTACCGTAGCACCCTATACCAAGTTACCAGTCCTTATAAGAACTTTTGTGGAACAAGTGAGTTGTGAATGTTTAGCAGACTGCAGCAGAAGGGCAGCAGTCAAGTATAATATCCTTTCTATATTTGGAAGAAAGAATATTATACATGTACAAGCCTATTACTGTACCACTGATACCAGTCCTGAAAAGAACCTTTGTGGAACTAATAATAACAGCAAGTCTTTAAAATTACCCTCACTGCCTGACAACACTGCTTCCTTCCTGTCCCTATACAAATTGGCAAAAAAAGAGAACGATTAGTGGTTACTGGAACAGCTCTTTTGTGGACCTTGATAGTAACAGCTAATGATGATGATGATGATGATGATGATGAAAGACTAATCTGGCTGTCCCTGTAGCATACACCGTCCTTTCCCTTTCTCTAAACTAACAAAAGACACTCAGGCTGCTGCAAGAATCAGCAGCACAGCAAACCTATCAACACCTAACACCTATACCAGTCCTGAAAAGAACTTTTGTGTACCAAATAGCTAGTGGTTTATCTCTCCCTACTCCACACAGGAACCTGTCCCTATCTTAACAGAAGAAAGAATGTAAAATGGCCACCGGATCGGGTGTATTTATAGGTTAGGGGGAATGTACAAGTGTCCATGTGCTGTCATGTCTCAATTGGCTGTCCTGTATCACATGATAAACGTGTCACCAAAGGTTAAAGTTCTTGTATACATTAAACACGTAAGTCCGCCGCGGCGAACGACGGAAAAAGGCGTTCGAACGTGCGGACCGCGAATGTCGGAAATTCGCCGCGAAACGACCGCCGGGCGAACCGTTCGGCCATCACTACTCGTCAGGACGGGGCGCTTTAAAAAAAAAAAAATCTTATTTATTTTACTTGATTTTCTTCATTTTTTCATTGTTTTAAAACAATAAAATAAAAATTGGGTCACTTTTATTCCTATTACAAGGAATGTAAACATCCATTGTAATAGAAAAAAGCATGGCAGGTCCTCTTAAATATGAGATCTGGGGTCAAAAAGTCCTCAGATATCATATTTGGACTTAAATGCAAAAAATAAAAAATAAATAAAATTGTCATTTGAAAAAATGACAACAGAAAAATGTGCCTTTAATGCCGCGTACACACGCCCGAAATTTCCGATGGAAACAGTCCGATGGGAGCTTTTTATCGGATTTTCCGACCGTGTGTATGCCCATCTATCTTTTTCTGACGGCATTTCCAACGGACTTTAGATTGAGAGCCTGTTCTTAATTTTTTCCCGACTGAAAAGCTTTCTATCGGATTTTCCAATCGTGTGTATGCAATTCCGACATGCAAAATTCCGACGCATGCTCGGAAACAATTTGACGCATGCTCGGAAGCATTAAACTTCCCATTTATAGTGCCGTCGAACGCGTTGTAAGTCGAGGTGTTATTGACCGTCGGAATTTGGTGTGACTGTGTGTAGGCAAGACAGTTTGGACGAAATTCCATCGGGAAAACCATCAGAGCTTTTTCAAAACAAGAATTCCGATCGTGTGTACGCGGCATTAGAAGTATGGAAGTGACGTTTTGACGTCGCTTCCGCCCTGCTATGTTATAGAGATGGGTGGGTGCCATCTTAGCCTCACCCGTCTCTATACCCAGCAACGTGGAGGACATGATCGCCTCCGGCGCTACCGACGACTCCGGTAAGCGTCGCAGGGCACAGGAGAACGGTGGGAGAGGGGCCGATAACGGAGATCTTGCGGCGAATGCGCCGCAGAGGCCACCATTATCATAAACAGAACCGCCGGCTCTAAAGATGGATACTTCAATTGTGGCAGCTGCTGCTGTTACCGAGATATCCTTCTTCAAACTGCCGACATAAATGTACAGTGGGCGGTCGGTAAGTGGTTTAACCACTTGGGATCCGCGCTATTGCCAAATGACGGCATTAGCGCGGACCTACATTTCCGGGACTACGTCTATTGACGTCGTCCCGTGCACGAGCGGCCTGCGCGCCCCCCGAGCCCCCCCCCCCTGTGATCGGCGAGTCCATGAGACTCGCCTGATCACCGATCCATGCAAGGGGTCGATCCCGACCCCTTATCATGTGATCAGCTGTCAGCCAATGACAGCTGATCATGTGATAGAACGGAGCCGGTAATCGGCTATTATTCCTCCTCGCGCTGACAGCGCGAGGAGAAAAAAAAAAAGCCGATCACCGGCGGCCGTGATCGGGACATCAGTCCCGATCACGGCCAGCAATACAAGCGACCACCTGCCCCCTGCCAGTGCCCACCTGCCCCCTGCAGTGCCATCCTGAATAAAAGTAAGTGCCCCCCATCAGTGCCACCCAGCAGTGCCCATAGTGCCCGCAGTGCCACCCACAGTGCCACCCACAGTGCCACCCACAGTGCCCACAATCTGCCTCAAAGGTTCTGCACCCCAGTGCCGCCCATCAGTGCCCAGCAGTGCCACCCATCAGTGCCCAGCAGTGCCACCTATCAGAGCCACCTATCAGTGCCACCTATCAGTGCCCATCAGTCCCATCTATCAGTGGTACCTATCAGTGCCCATCCGTGCCACCCATCCGTGCCACTTATCCGTGCCACCCATCCGTGCCATCTTATCTGTGCCCATCTTTGCCCATCAGTGCCGCCTTATCTGTGCCCATCGGTGCCGCCTTATCTGTGCCTATTAGTGCCGCCTTAACTATGCCTATCAGTGCCCACCAGTGCAGCCTATCAGTGCCCACCAATGCAGCCTATCAGTGCCCACCAATGCAGCCCATCAGTGCCCACCAATGCAGCCTATCAGTGCCGCCTAATCAGCGCACTTCAATGAAGGAGAAAAATGACCCGTTTGCTAAATTTTATAACAAACTATTAAAACATGATTTTTTTTTTTTTTGCATCTTTTTTTGTTGTTTAGCAAAAAATAAAACTCAGAGCTGTAACTAAATACCACCAAAAGAAATCTCTATTTGTGGGAAAAAAATGATAAAAATTTCATTTGGGTACAGTGTTGTATGCCCGCGCAATTGTCATTCAAAGTGCATCAGCGCTGAAAGCTGAAAATTGGTCTGGGACTGAGGGGGGTTTAAGTGCCCAGTAAGCAAGTGGTTAACGAAGCGGTGAGACCTCCATGCCGATATCACATGCACTGTATTTGGCAACAGTTTCTTTAAACATTGGCAAAGAAAATAGAAGTTTTAATTTCTCATAATTCATGCTTAACATGCAAGTTTTATCCCCACATATGAATACAAGCAAAAAAGCATAACTTGGCACCTAAAAAAGTTACCGTTCATTTAGGCACATCGCACTGAAAGTGAATGGCAAGGAGCAGTATGTTCTGCTCTGTCCATAGTGCTGAAGGTATAAACTGATGAACACGGAGCCTGAGTTCTAAATTGTGTATTGCCACACTTGCTACCTTTCCACAAGAGGAGTGTCGGAGAAAATGACTTCCACTGAAAGCTTCTCCCCAGGAGGACTACAAAATATCTTTGGCTAGAGCCCATAGCAGCGTAGTAAAGAAAGTCATACGCTTGGGTGGGCATACACATGTATATACAGCAGGGGCGGACTGACCAGTCGGTCACTCGGGCGCCGCCCGAGGGCCCGCGGACATTAGGGGCCCGGACTCGGCTGAATTACATGCCGATGCTAACAGCGGCTGAATTACATGCCGATGCTAACAGCGGCTGAATTACATGCCGATGCTAACTGTGCGCTGATCCCCGCCGGCCCCTCCTTCCCCCGTCCATCCCAGGCCAGGTGCTTGTACTGTATGCATCATGACATCACCTGACCTGGGACCGACGAAAAGAGTGGAGGGGCCGGCGGGGAGCAGCGCGCTGTTAGAAGTGTCTCAGGACTCAGGCTCAGCAAGCATCCAGTGACTCGGTGAGTGAAGCCGAGACACCAGGGGGCCGCCACACGTGATGGGGGGGGGGGGGGTACAGACAGATGCATGGGCCCCGGGTCCCTCCATCCCACAGTGTCATACATGGGCCCCGGGTCCCTCCATCCCACAGTGTCCTCCTGGCTGTGTGCATGTCCTGTGTGCATGTCCCCCTGTGCTGTGTGCATGTCCTGTGTGCATGTCCCCCTGTGCTGTGTGCATGTCCTGTGTGCATGTCCCCCTGTGCTGTGTGCATGTCCCCCTGTGCTGTGTGCATGTCCTGTGTGCATGTCCCCCTGTGCTGTGTGCATGTCCCCCTGTGCTGTGTGCATGTCCTGTGTGCATGTCCCCCTGTGCTGTGTGCATGTCCTGTGTGCATGTCCCCCTGTGCTGTGTGCATGTCCCCCTGTGCTGTGTGCATGTCCTGTGTGCATGTCCCCCTGTGCTGTGTGCATGTCCTGTGTGCATGTCCCCCTATGTGCATGTCCACCTGTGCTGTGTGCATGTCCCCCTGTGTGCTGTGTAAGTGTGTGTCCGGTGTGCGTGTCCTCTCCCGTGTGCATGTCCCCCTGTGTGCATGTCCTCCTGTGTGCATGTCCTGTGCTGTGTGCGATTCCCCCTGTGTGCTGTGTAAGTGTCCTGTGTGCATGTCCTGTGCTGTGTAAGTGTGTGTCCTGTGTGCATGTCCCCCTGTGCTGTGTGCATGTCCCCCTGTGCTGTGTGCATGTCCTCCTGTGTGCGTGTCCTCCTGTGCTGTGTGCATGTCCCCCTGTGTGCTGTGTAAGTGTCCTGTGTGCATGTTCTGTGCTGTGTAAGTGTGTGTCCTGTGTGCATGTCCCCCTGTGTGCGTGTCCCCCTGTGTGCGTGTCCCCCTGTGTGCGTGTCCTCCTGTGTGCATGTCCTCCTGTGCTGTGTGAATGTCCTCCTGTGCTGTGTGAATGTCCTCCTGTGATGTGTGCATGTCCCCCTGTGCTGTGTGCATGTCCCCCTGTGCTGTGTGCATGTCCCCCTGTGTGCTGTGTGCATGTCCTGTGTGCATGTCCCTCTGTGTGCATGTCCCCCTGTGTGCTGTGTAAATGTCCTGTGCTGTGTAAGTGTGTGTCCTGTGTGTGTGTCCCCCTGTGTGCGTGTCCCCCTGTGTGCGTGTCCCCCTGTGTGCATGTCCTCCTGTGTGCATGTCCTCCTGTGCTGTGTGCGTGTCCCTCCTGTGTGCGTGTCCCTCCTGTGTGCGTGTCCGCATGTGCGAGTGTCCCCCTGTGCTGTGTGCGGGTGTCCTCCTGTGTGCATGTCCCCTCCTGTGTGCATATCCCCCTGTGTGCGTGTCCTCCCGTGTGCATGTCCCCCTGTGTGCATGTCCTCCTGTGTGCGATTCCCCCTGTGTGCTGTGTAAGTGTCCTGTGTGCATGTCCTGTGCTGTGTAAGTGTGTGTCCTGTGTGCGTGTCCTCCTGTGCTGTGTGCATGTTCCCTTGTGTGCTGTGTAAGTGTCCTGTGTGCATGTCCTGTGCTGTGTAAGTGTGTGTCCTATGTGCATGTCCCCCTGTATGCGTGTCCCTCCTGTGTGCGTGTCCTGTGTGCATGTCCTCCTGTGCTGTGTGCATGTCCTCCTGTATGCGTGTCCCTCCTGTATGCGTGTCCCTCCTGTGTGCGTGTCCTGTGTGCATGTCCTCCTGTGCTGTGTGCATGTCCTCCTGTATGCGTGTCCCTCCTGTGTGCGTGTCCGTCTGTGCTGTGTGAGTGTCCCCCTGTGTGCATGTCCCCCTGTGCTGTGTGCATGTCCCCGTGTGCATGTCCCCCTGTGATGTGTGCATGTCCCTCCTGTGTGCATATCCCCCTGTGCTGTGTAAGTGTCCTGTGTGCGTGTCCCCCTGTGTGCATGTCCCCCTGTGCTGTGTAAGTGTCCTGTGTGCATGTCCTCCTGTGCTGTGTGTGTCCCCCTGTGTGCATGTCCCCCTGTGCTGTGTGCATGTCCTGTGTACATGTCCCCCCTATGTGCATGTCCCCCTGTGCTGTGTGCGTGTCCCCGTGTGCATGTCCCCCTGTGCTGTGTGCATGTGTCCCCCTGTGTGCATGTCCCTCCTGTGTGCATGTCCCCCTGTGCTGTGTGCACGTCCTCCTGTGTACATGTCCCCCTGTGCTGTGTAAGTGTCCTGTGTGCATGTCCTGTGCTGTGTGTGTCCCCCTGTGTGCATGTCCCCCTGTGCTGTGTGCATGTCCCCCTGTGTGCTGTGTGCATGTCCTGTGTGCATGTCCCCCTGTGTGCTGTGTAAGTGTCCTGTGTGCATTCTCCCTCCAGTGTCCCCCCCTGTGTGTGTGTGCGTTCTCCCTCTGGTGTCCCCCTGTGTGTATGTTCTCTCTCCAGTGTCTCCCTGTGCAGGTTTGACTTGAGTGTGGAGACCAAGGGGGCCCCATGATCTTCTATTGCCCGGGGGCCCCATGAGTTGTCAGTCCGCCCCTGATATACAGTAATATACGTATGTGTGTGTGTATATATCCCCAGAGAGCCCTCCACTTACATCAGGGTCCCCAGAGAGCCTCCCCCTCTTGCATCAGGATCCCCCAGAGAGCCCCCTTAAATTAGGGTCCCTAGAGAGCCCCCGTTACATTAGTGTCCCCAGAGAGCCCCCCACTTTCATCAGGGTCTCCAGAGAGACCCCCAATTACATCAGGGTTCCCAGAGAGCCCCCCTTAAATTAGGGTCAGTAGAAAGCACCCTTTACATCAGGGTCCCCAGAGAGCCTCCCACTTACATCAGGGTCCCCAAAGAACTTCCCCTCCCCTTGGGGACCCCTGCAGAGACTCGGGGCTATGGGCCCAATATTTGGGGCTAAAAGCCACCCCCTAGCGACGCCACTGTCCACACCTCCCAACTTTTTGAGATGAGACTGAGAGACACCTATCAGCAAAAGTATGCAAGCATAGGACACACCCCTTCCCACGCCCCCTTAAAGGAGAATTGTACAACAAATAAAAAAGATTGGTTAAACCCACAAGTGCTTTTTTTTTTAACCACTACTATTCCTTTATATTGGCTTTTGGAATTTACAAATGCAGAAATTTAGAAATCAGATGAAAGGTTTAGCGCTGGGAAACACTATTTGATAGATAAAAAGTGCCTTTTATATACATCTATATAGATCAGACAGTTACAATGTTAACATTTCTTGATTGTCTATCTATATTGTTAATCATGAACGATGGGTTTTCCTCTTTGTGTTGTGTCTTGACGTGTCTAAAAGCGGGAGGCAAATTTCCAAATCCCCCGTCCTGTATTTTCGTTTATTTAATAATTTAGAGCATAAAATATGTTGACCTTTTCCAAGGTTCACTTTCTGAGCAAAGCAAGAATGTGAATCCGGCCTCAGCAGTTTATGGAACATCATTAGCATACAAATAGGCCATCAATAACTAATTATAATCTTCATCTTGGAAAGCAGGGAACTGCGAAAGTCATACAGGATCTGCAATATGCAGATCACAAAAACTGTACAGCTGAGCAATACTAGTGTGCTTCATTACTGGACTGGCCACACTGTGCTGAGATAGGGAAAGACCTATCCTTCCATATCTATCTATCTATCTATCTATCTATCTATCTATCTATCTATCTATCTATCTATCTATCTATCTATCTATCTATCTATCTATCTATCTATCTATCTATCTCTAGCTCTCTTTGCATCCATCTCGATGTATCGAGTGCAATTTTTTACTTGTTACTTGTTTAATAGTATTATACCGTTGCAGTACAACTAAAGGCTCCTGTACTTAGGGCCGTCTTTAAAGTGATTGGACCCTGGGCAAACATTTTCTTGGGCCCCCCCCCATACAAATTTGCTCTCAGATTACACAGGACCCCCTCCCCCATACTACCCCCATCATTACACAGGACCCCCTCCCATATACTACCCCCATCATTACGCGGGACCCCCCCATACTATCCTCTTCATTACACCAGACCCCTTCCCCAAACTACCTGCATCATTAACATAGGACCCTCTCCCCCATGTTATCCCCATCATTACGAAGGACCCCATCCCCCATACTATCCCCATCGTTAACACAGGACCCTCTCCCCATGTTATCCCCATCATTACAAAGGACCCCATCCCCCATACTACCCCCATCATTACACAGGACCCTCTCCCCCATGTTATCACCATCATTACAAAGGAGCCCCTCCCCCATACTACCCCCATCATTACACAGGACCCCCTCCCATATACTACCCCCATCATTACGCGGGACCCCCCCATACTAACCTCTTCCTTACACCAGACCCCTTCCCCAAACTACCTGCATCATTAACATAGGACCCTCTCCCCCATGTTATCCCCATCTTTACGAAGGACCCCATCCCCCATACTATCCCCATCGTTAACACAGGACCCTCTCCCCATGTTATCCCCATCATTACAAAGGACCCCATCCCCCATACTACCCCCATCATTACACAGGACCCTCTCCCCCGTGTTATCCCCATCATTACAAAGGAGCCCCTCCCCCATACTACCCCCATCATTACATAGGACCCTCTCCCCCATACTACCCCATCATTACAAAGGACCCCCTCCCCCATACTACCACCATCATTACACAGGACCGTCTCCCCCATGTTATCCCCATCATTACAAAGGACCCCCTCCCCCATACTATCCCCATTATTACACAGGACCCTCTCCCCCATACTACCCCCATCATTACACAGGACCCCCTCCTCCATGTTATCCCCATCATTACAAAGGCCCCCCTCCCCATACTACCCCATCATTACACAGGACCCTCTCCCCCATGTTATCCCCATCATTACAAAGGACCCCCTCCCCCATACCATCTCCATTATTACACAGGACCCTCTCCCCCATACTACCCCCATCGATACACAGGACCCTCTCCCCCATACTACCCCCATCATTACACAGGACCCCCTCCTCCATGTTATCCACATCATTGCATAGGACCCCCTCCCAATACTAACCCTATGATTACACAGGACTCTCTCCCCCATGCTACCACCATCATTACACAAGACCCCCTCCTCCATACTACCCCAATCATTACACAGGATACTTTCCCCTATACTACCCCAATCATTACATAAGACCCCCTCCTCCATACTACCCCAATCATTACACAGGATACTTTCCCCTATACTACCCCAATCATCCATGGGACTGAAGATGCAAGCATTAGGGCAGATCTGAGGTCTAAAGGTACAGGAATTGGCTGATGTGAATATGCAGGAATTGGGGTGATCTGAGGTCTAAAGGTACAAGAATTAGTACTGATCTGAGGTCTGAATGTGCAAGAATTGTGGCTGGTCTGAGGTGTGAAGGGACGGGAATTATGCATTAAGTTGATAAAACTTCTCACAGTGACCGGCCCCCTAGCCCCCCCGTCTTACTCACCTGAGCATGTCGTTCCCTCAGCAGAGACGCGCTTTACCTCTCTGCCCGGGGGTCTCGGCTCTTGATTTGGATAGTTTGATTACAGCACAGCCTTGGGTTCCCGCTGCTGTCAATCAAATCCAATGACGTGGGGGTGGGGCCGAGTCTATGGATGCAAATGCTGGACTCAGGATAACCCCCTGGGAGAACGCTTCTCCTAGGGGGTTTACCGATGTGAGAGGGAGCCGTGAGTGCCATTGGGGGACCCCAGAAGAGGGGGATCAGGGCCCCACTGTGCAAAACATACTGTACAGTAGAGGTAAATATGATATGTTTGTTATTAAAAAAAAAAAAAACATGAGGGTTTACAATCACTTTAAGGCTGATCTGAGGTGTGAAGGTGCAGGAATTGGGCCTGATATGAGGTCTGATGGTGCAAGAATTGGGCTGATCCAAGGTGTGAAGGTGCAGAAACTGGAGTGATATTAGGTATGAAGGTGAAAGAATTGGGGTGACCTGAGGTGTGAAAGGGCAAGAATTTGGCTGATCTGGTGTGAAGGTGCAGAAATTAGGATGATATTAGGTATGAAGGTGCAGGAATTAGGATGATATTAGGTATGAAGGTGCAGGAATTAGGGCAGATCTGAAGTGTGAAGGTGCATAAATTGGGGGCGATCTGATGTTGGAAGGTGCAGGAATAGGAGCTGATCTAAGGTATGAATGTACAGTATCAGAATTGGGGTTGATCTGAGGTGTGAAGGTGCAGGAATTGGGGTTGATCTGAGGTATGATGGTGCAAGAATTGGGCTGATCCAAGGTGTGAAGTTGGGGTGATATTAGATATGAAGGTGCAGGAATTGGGGCTGATCTGAGGTGTGAAGGTGCAGGAATTAGGGTGATATTAGGTATGAACAGGGCCGTCTTTAATTTTGATTGGGCCCTGGGCAAACATTTTCTTGGGGCCCCCCTCTCCATTCTGAGACATACAAAAAATAGCAGGTAGACTCAAAATCAGTTTACTGCAGCAGATCACGCAGTGATTGCAATTGTTTGCCAGAGGTTACAGCCTATCCTTACTGCTCGCTGGCTGGTTGCTAGAGGTTACAACACATAATTTCTGCTTGCCGATTAGTTGCTAAAGGTTAATGCACATCATTACCACTTACTGATTGGCTGCTAGAGATTAAAGCAGATCACTACTGTTCGCTGATTGGTTGCTACAGGTTAATGCACATCATTACCTCTCACTGAGCAGTGGAGCAATCCTAAATAATTGAGCAAGTAAAGGGGCACATTAATACACATACTACAGGAGAGTGTCAGAGAGTGCAGACATACTACAGGAGAGGTTCAGAGACTGCAGACATATTACAGGAGACAATCAGAGACTGTGGACATACTGCAGGAGACAATCAGAGACTGCGGACATACTGCAGGAGACAATCAGAGACTGCGGACATACTACAGGAGACAATCAGAGACTGGCAACATACTGCAGGAGACAGAGACTGGGGACATACTACAGAAGACAATCAGAGACTGCGAACATACTGCAGGAGACAATCAGAGACTGCGGACATACTGCATGAGACAATCAGAGACTGCAGACATACTGCAGGAGACAATCAGAGACTGGGGACATACTGCAGGATACAATCAAAGACTGGGGACATACTGCAGGAGACAATAAGAGACTGCGGATATACTGCAGGAGACAATAAGAGACTGGGGACATACTGCAGGAGACAATAAGAGACTGCGGACATGCTGCAGGAGACAATCAGAGACTGCGGACATACTGCAGGAGACAATCAAGGACTGCGGACATACTGTAGGAGACAATCAGAGACTGGGGACATACTGCAGGAGACAATCAAAGACTGCGGACATACTGCAGGAGACAATCAGAGACTGCGGACATACTGCAGGAGACAATCAAAGACTGCGGACATACTGCAGGAGACAATCAGAGACTGCGGACATACTGCAGGAGACAATCAAAGACTGCGGACATACTGCAGGAGACAATCAAAGACTGCAGACATACTGCAGGAGACAATCAGAGACTGCGGACATACTGCAGGAGACAATCAAAGACTGCGGACATACTGCAGGAGACAATCAAAGACTGCAGACATACTGCAGGAGACAATCAAAGACTGCGGACATACTGCAGGAGACAATCAGAGACTGCAGACATACTGCAGGAGACAATCAGAGACTGCGGACATACTGCAGGAGACAATCAGAGACTACGGACATACTGCAGGGGACAATCAGAGACTGCGGACATACTGCAGGAGACAATCAGAGACTGCGGACATACTGCAGGAGACAATCAAAGACTGCAGACATACTGCAGGAGACAATCAGAGACTGCGAACATACTGCAGGAGACAATCAGACACTGCGGACATACTGCAGGAGACAATCAGAGACTGCGGACATACTGCAGGAGACAATCAGAGACTGCGGACATACTGCAGGAGACAATCAAAGACTGCGGACATACTGCAGGAGACAATCAGAGACTGCGGACATACTGCAGGAGACAATGAGAGACTGCGGACATACTGCAGGAGACAATTAGAGACTGCGGACATGCTACAGGTGATGGTCAGAGAACTTTCAGCAACGCACAGCTTGACAGTTGAATAACACAGCTCAGGGTTTAAGCAGTCAGGCATTTTATGGGTCCAAGGACATACCTGGGCAGCCAAACTCACTACATACATTTAGAGGTATGTGGGCGGGGCTTCCGTTCTCTGATCTCACTACAACAGCCGAGAGCTCCACTGATGCTTTGTAGGGGGGGCCGTTACCCGTGTTTTGGGGCCCCAATGAAGGTTTTGCAGAGTGCACAGAGGACACGGGAGGCTGTATTCCCGCGCTAGCCAGCTGAGAGGGGGCGGAGCCGGGAACTCCACTGATGCACTGACATCGCCCCGTGCAGCCTGTATGCTCGGAACAGAGCGGCTGTAGTGAGAGCCAGTGATCGGAGTAGGAGCGTCAGTGGAGCTCCCAGCCCCGCCCCCTCTATACTGGCTGGGGAATACAGAGGTCCGGGGGCTCCACTGACGCTCCCACTCCGATCACTGGCTCTCACTACAGCCGCTCTGTTCTGAGCATACAGGCTGCACAGGGGCGGGGTCAGAGTGTCAGTGAAGATCCCGGCCCCGCCCCCTCTCTGCTGGCTACCACGGGAATACAGCCTCCTGTCCCGTGTCCTCTGCGCACTCTGCAAAACTTTCATTGGGGCCCCAATTCGCAGGTAGCAGTGCAGGCCCCCCTACAAACATTGGGCCCAGGGCAGGTGTCCCGTTTGCCCTGCGCTAAAGACGGCCCTGGGTATGAAGGTGCAGGAATTAGGGCAGATCTGAGGTGTGAGGATGCAGAAATTGGGGGTGATATGAGGTGTGAGAGTGCAGGAATTGGGGGTGATCTGAGGTTGGAAGGTGGAGGAATTGGAGCTAATCTGAGGTTTGAAGGTGCAGGAATTTAGGCTGATCTGAGGTTTGAAGGTGCAGGAATTGGGGCTGATCTAAGGTATGAATGTGTCGGAATTAGGGTTGATCTGAGGTTTGAATGTGCAGGAATTGGGGTTGATCTGAGGTTTGAATGTGCAGGAATTGGGGTTGATCTGAGGTTTGAAGGTGCAGGAATTGGGGCTGATCTAAGGTATGAATGTGTCGGAATTGGGGCTAATCTGAGGTATGAATGTGCCGGAATTGGGGTTGATCTGAGGTTTGAATGTGCAGGAATTGGGGTTGATCTGAGCTTTGAAGGTGCAGGAATAGGAGCTGATCTGAGGTGTGAAAGTGCAGGAATTAGGGCTAATCTGAGGTTTGAAGGTGCAGGATTTGGGGCTAATCTGAGGTTTGAAGGTGCAGGAATTGGGGCTAATCCGAGGTATGAATGTGCTGGAATTGGGGTTGATCTGAGGTTTGAATGTGCAGGAATTGGGGTTGATCTGAGGTATGAAATTGAAGGAATTGGGGCTAATCTGAGGTATGAATGTGCCGGAATTGGGGTTGATCTGAGGTTTGAATGTGCAGGAATTGGGGTTGATCTGAGGTATGAAATTGAAGGAATTGGGGCTAATCTGAGGTATGAATGTGTCGGAATTGGGGTTGATCTGAGGTTTGAATGTGCAGGAATTGGGGTTGATCTGAGGTTTGAATGTGCAGGAATTGGGGTTGATCTGAGGTTTGAAGGTGCAGGAATTGGGGCTGATCTAAGGTATGAATGTGTCGGAATTGGGGCTAATCTGAGGTATGAATGTGCCGGAATTGGGGTTGATCTGAGCTTTGAAGGTGCAGGAATAGGAGCTGATCTGAGGTGTGAAAGTGCAGGAATTAGGGCTAATCTGAGGTTTGAAGGTGCAGGATTTGGGGCTAATCTGAGATTTGAAGGTGCAGGAATTGGGGCTAATCCGAGGTATGAATGTGCTGGAATTGGGGTTGATCTGAGGTTTGAATGTGCAGGAATTGGGGTTGATCTGAGGTATGAAATTGAAGGAATTGGGGCTAATCTGAGGTATGAATGTGCCGGAATTGGGGTTGATCTGAGGTTTGAATGTGCAGGAATTGGGGTTGATCTGAGGTATGAATGTGCAGGAATTGGGGCTAATCTGAGGTATGAATGTGCAGGAATTGGGGCTGATCTGAGGTTTGAAGGTGCAGGAATTGGGGTTGATCTGGAATCTGAAGGTGCAGGAATTGGGGCTGATCTGGAATCTGAAGGTGCAGGAATTGGGGCTGATCTGGAATCTGAAGGTGCAGGAATTGAGGGTAATCTAAAGTCAAAAACTGTAAACTTGGGTCTAATCTGAAGTCTATAGTGTGCTGTTGTTCACATTTACTCAGCACTTGTCCAATACTGGTAAAATTACATTTAAAGTAACTAACGACTGTGAGATTTTTTTTGTTTTTGCCATCTGTGTCCCATTAGAGAAAATTCCCTTCACTTTTTGCCCCCACAACTAAAACAGGAAGAGACAAGAAATCCCTCCAGAGTGGCGGAACCCCTATGTGTCACCAGAATTTGTGTCCCCATTGGAAGAAGATTTCCCCTCTTTTCTTGTTCGGTTACAAATTCAAAGTTTGGTATTTTCTGCACTTAAACTCTCGGTGATAATGGTAAACAGGACAAATAGAGAGGGTGAATCTCCCTGACGGGGGCACAGACAGCAATAAATACTGACAGATGTTCTAATCCCTCCCCACTCTATCCAAAATTAAATATATATTTTTGCCTTTAGTTATACTTTAATGCTGAAATGGTTGCTGACCCCTGAACTGGATGATAATTTTCGAAGTGATCGGTTGGTTTATTGTGGGATGATACCTCGTCGGCGGGATTAAGTGCAGACCTTTGATCCAGCAAGGGTGTCTATAGTGATAGCGGTGAGAAGGATGAGATGTAAAGCGCAATCAGATTTTATGTTGAATGTGCTTATTGTAGAAGACAGGTGTTTAGCTTCATGAAAGCCGCGTCTGTAGTATGTAGATATAATACACATTCTCTGTTCCTGCCCTTGGCGCTTTTTGTAAATGATTTCTTTCTGAATGGTATGTCCTGATGTCACAATCTGCTGATTATACCGAGCTAGCACAGTAACTGCTAAATTGCTGTGATTTAAAGGGACATAATTTTCATAGTAGTATATAAAGAAGGTAGTAAAAAAATTCACACATAGATATGCAAAAAATGTCCGTAAATCATTGGAACAAAGCTCTTTAACATAAAGGTGGTAAAGCAAGGAGAAATATTTCCAAGACAAATGACTTCCCCTTCCAGAGTTCTACAGAAGAAAATTGCAACTGTCATTTCTGTGCCTTCAATGAAAGTTTACAGTAATAGGCAGTAAAACAGATGTATTTAAATGTCTGTTACAAAATTCCCATCATCTCGGGTTCAGTATAGGTGTGAGTACTTTTACACACACATTGCACATTATACATAGCCCTTTTATTTCAAGCAAAACTTCAGCAAAAACAACAAGATCAAAATGAATTGCCCCTCAAGGGTAAAATAATAAAACCACTTTTGCTGCAATATTCACCTTTAAGCCAGAGATTTCCTTGCAGTACTTTTTTCAGGCACTAAATGTCTTTAGTCTGGAGCCAGTCATCATTGAACCCACTACCTCTGAGCTCAGGTTGTTCTGGATCCACCCCCAGGCTGTGACTGGACAGTGAAAGTAAAAGCAGCACAGGATAGGCTAAATTTTCTATAATTTTGCAATTATCCTTTTAGTAGCATGCTTCTTGTGCTGCTTTTTTTATCACTCTCTAGATCTGCTGTACAGGAACTGCATGAGACTGTTATCAGGTCGCTCCAGGCTCTGCTTCCCGGTCAAGTGCAACTCCCACTGGGCTCATCTTGCCCGGGTGTCAGAAGCTTTCAATGACACCAATGATGAGAGTCACCAATGATATGACATTGCTCTTCTCAATGATGCAATCTCTGTAAACATTCTGTAGTCGTCACAGCCATATCTCGTTTTTATCAGAAGATATCCATTGATATCACCAAAAACACTACTTCTGAAATATTTCATCTACCCCAAATAGACACCTCGCCTAACATATACCAGAGATACTTAAGACAATTCACGTTTAAGTAGACAAAAACTCACCCAAGCTCTACCTCATGTTTATAGGACGATGAGCTGAATAACGGTGCTTAGGCCATTGTGTCTCATACACCAAAATTGTAAAAAGAATGCCGGCAACTCGATTGCTTCTTCTTAAATGTTTATTGAGCACAAACAGCAGTGTGACATCAAAACGCTAACATGTTTCGGCAAAAGCCTTCCTCATCACCCTTAAGTACAGATATTAGAATTTCAAGATAGTACTGACCATTAAAGGCACTGTACCTCCTCATTAACCATGAATATACATTTTTTTCTGGCCGTACACAAGTGTCAAGGTACTACTGAAATATAGAAAACTATGTAGGAGCAGTACCACCAAACGCATGAGACGTGACTCTCTTATGGCCTTTTTCGGAGATCTACAATGGCAAAAGTACTGAAGGGTAACTTGAAATGGTAGTTGTTTGCTATATATACTCTGTTTACCACTGTTGAGTTAAGTCTCATGTTTAAAACAAATCTGTACTATGTTACAAAAAAAAATAAACATTCTGTAGTGTTCTTTGGATGTTGGACAGTCTTTACCCCTCCTTCATCAAGAACTCAATGATGGCACCTTGTTTTTGCTTCAAATCTATTATTTACCTGAAAAGAAAAAGAAGAAGAACGATGTGACAGAATCATCCAGAACCCAGCTCGGGTGTCTCCGTCAAGATGTATAGCTTCCTCCAGTCTGGACCTAGGAACCAGATATTATAGCTGAGGACCTAAGACTAGACAACACTAGCTTAGATGCAAACTGGAACTCAGTCCCTTCCAAAAGCCCCTGTTCTGGTTAGGTCTGTCACAAAGAAGAAGAAGAGTTACTATAGAGGAAGAGCTACTCTACCAACATTTTGAAAGACCTATGTAAGTTAATAGAAAAAAGGTATGGCCATTTTTGCTTTACTTTTGGTATAGCCTTCATATTTTAAAAGTCTCCCTGCCCTGATACAAAAGTCTTTTCCTGTCTACTGAGGAATTTTGTTTTTTTCCTACCCACCTTGGCATGTTCCATCACCACCTGTTGTATTCTCCATATTACAAAATTATTATACAAACCAACAGGGAGATTGGGGCTCCTTCAGCTGTACATACTCATGACTAGGGTATAAAAGATGAATTGTCCCTACGACTGCTTGACCTCCACTCTTACCTTACCCAAGTAACACACATGGCACAAAGCTGTAGTTTAATAGCCAACCAGAGGCCCTCAGAAGGAGCAGGAGGCTCCGAGCATGTAGCCTGATCTTCCTGGCGCTCTCTTCGTTTCCTGGTGATGTCACATACGCCAGTGCATTCCACGCTGCTCAGCGCGTACTTCCTGGTTCTCCACAGAGCATCCATTCCCCTTCTTCTCAACATCTCCAGCAATCCGGACCCTGGGTGGTCTCTACAGGACGAAGATGAGTGGTGGACACTTCTCATCTCATGACAAGTCAGTTTACAATGATTTCCTATGAACCCTTGGAAATAAACCTGATTGTTTTACTACTGCACTTAGGTGGTCCTTCCCCCTTTCTTTGTTTTTATGTTCCATACAGAGCTGGCTCAACTCTGAGGATTGCAGCCGCCATGGCTTTATATCTCATGTATTTTGTATTACCTATGGACTATTTGGACTTACAGCTCAACTGGGTACATACCTTTTAAGCTGTTCCCTTGCATAATGCATGTGCTGGAATAATTTGCTCCTACTTCAAGTACCGTTTTTTAACCGAAATATCAGGTCTCCAGATGCAAAACACCAACTCTAGCAGAGACAACGCCACTACTAGCAGATACAACCCAAACAAACTACTGGGAGCTGTACCCAAGTCAGGCCCCTACCATTGTACATTGTTGCCTCTAATAAAGCACATACAGTGCCTTGCGAAAGTATTCAGCCCCCTTGAACTTTTCAACCTTTTGCAACATTTCAGGCTTCAAACATAAAGATATAAAATTTTTCTTTTTTTGTGAAGAATCACCAACAAGTGGGACACAATTGTAAAGTGGAATGAAATATATTGGATAATTTAAACTTTTTTAGCAAATAAAAAACTGAAAAGTGGTGCGTGCAAAATTATTCGGCCCCTTTACTTTCAGTGCAGCAAACCCACTCCAGAAGTTCAGCGAGGATCTCTGAATGATCCAATGTTGTCCTAAATAACTGATGGTGATAAATAGAATCCACCTGTGTGTAATCAAGTCTCTGTATAAATGCACCTGCTCTGTGATAGTCTCAGGGTTCTGTTGAAAGCGCAGAGAGCATCATGAAGACCAAGGAACACACCAGGCAGGTCCGTAATACTGTTGTGGAGAAGTTTAAAGCCGGATTTGGATACAAAAAGATTTCCCAAGCTTTAAACATCCCAAGGAGCACTGTGCAAGCGATCATTTTGAAATGGAAGGAGTATCAGACCACTGCAAATCTACCAAGACCTGGCTGTCCCTCTAAACTTTCAGCTCAGACAAGGAGAAGACTGATCAGAGATGCAGCCAAGAGGCCCATGATCACTCTGGATGAACTGCAGAGAACTACAGCTGAGGTGGGAGAGTCTGTCCATAGGAGAACAATCAGTCGTACACTGCACAAATCTGGCCTTTATGGAAGAGTGGCAAGAAGAAAGCCATTTCTCAAAGATATCCATAAAAAGTCTTGTCTAAAGTTTGCCACAAGCCACCTGGGAGACACACCAAACATGTGGAAGAAGGTGCTCTGGTCAGATGAAACCAAAATCGAACTTTTTGCCCACAATGCAAAACGATATGTTTGGCGTAAAAGCAACACAGCTCATCACCCTCAACACACCATCCCCACTGTCAAACATGGTGGTGGCAGCATCATGGTTTGGGCCTGCTTTTCTTCAGCAGGGACAGGGAAGATGGATAAAATTGAGGGGAAGATGGATGCAGCCAAATACAGGACCATTCTGGATGAAAACCTGTTGGAGTCTGCAAAAGACCTGAAACTGGGACGGAGAGTTATCTTCCAACAAGACAATGATCCCAAACATACAGCAAAATCTACAAAGGAATGGTTCACAAACGTATCCAGGTGTTAGAATGGCCAAGTCAAAGTCCAGACCTGAATCCAATTGAGAATCTGTGGAAAGAGCTGAAAACTGCTGTTCACAAACGCTCTCCATCCAACCTCACTGAGCTCGAGCTGTTTTGCAAGGAAGAATGGGCAAGAATTTCAGTCTCTCGATGTGCAAAACTGATAGAGACATACCCCAAGCGACTTGCAGCTGTAATCGCAGCAAAAGGTGGCTCTACAAAGTATTAACGCAAGGGGGCCGAATAATTTTGCACGCCCCACTTTTCATTTTTTTATTAGTTAAAAAAGTTTCAAAAATCCAATAGATTTCGTTCCACTTCACAATTGTGTCCCACTTGTTGGTGATTCTTTACAAAAAATAAAAATTTTATATCTTTATGTTTGAAGCCTGAAATGTGGCAAAAGGTTGAAAAGTTCAAGGGGGCCGAATACTTTCGCAAGGCACTGTATAAGGACATTGTACCCCGCCAACTGCCATGACAAAGCACACTAAAGCCCCATACACACTATCAGTTTTTCTGCTGAGTTTTTCCTTCAGATTTACCAAAACCATGTAGTAGAAGGGCCTGCCTGATTGCATCCACATTGAAACTCCTAAGGTTTGACCTCATATTACATGGTTTTGGTAAATCTGAAGGAAAAACTCAGCAGAAAAACTGATAGTGTGTATGGGGCTTTAGAGAACTGTCCAAAAAAATGGCAAACAACCGAATCCAAAGAAGGGATGGAGGGAAGTTGTCCCGGCACAGTCAGTCTTCTGAGTGAAGACCTCACCAGGATCCTCCTACTGGTCATCTCTGCAGCCCCACCTACACCTGCTCCTCCCAACTCACCAATCCGGTAAGTATCCCTGAACCTATTTATTTTTAACTTACCTAAAACTCCTCTCACACCAAACCCCTTTTAACCCTTTTATGTCAGCCCTACATCTAGGATTCCTTTTCTTTACTCTGGGCCTAACTGGAACTCAGGAGATATACAAAAGAAATATATGTGAGCGTGCTTCCAGGAGGAACCATTTCAGTACAACTAAAGCAAGGGTCTGGATGTGGTTTCCCGTACTTTTTTTGACTACTTTTGTGTAAAGCAGCTTGTAGTGTATTGCACTGCCGGCAGGTTCATGAGCATAGTTTGGTTTTAATAGTCAGGCATAAACCTTGAGCCTTGGTTCACCCTTTTGCGAAAACAGACATCGCATGTGATTCGCACCTGTACCACTGTGCCGATCACATGCGATGTCTGTGCAACGCGAATTCAGCCATGAAGTTGTATGGCTGAACTCGCATTGGATTCGCAAAAAAAAAAAGTGCAGGGACTTTTTTTCCCACACTGGAATCGAATCACATGGATGTTCACACCCAAGCGATTGAATTCCTGTCCGAATCCACAGTTCGCACTGCAATCTTTGAAGCGATCTGCCTGGGTTCACACTATACTGATGTGATTCCAGCGCCGGTTCCCACATTGCATCTCTCCTACAGGCAGTTCACACTGCCTTCTGCGAACCGCTGTTGGTGTCAATACAATGTTAATGACACCCCCAGATCGGTTCACAGATTGCAGTGCAAACCGTGGAATCGGACAGGAATCAGATTACATGGGTGTGAACAAAATAATCCCTGCACCTTTTTTATGCAAATCCAATGCAACTGTATGGCTGAACTCGCATTGCACAGACATGGCATTTGATCGGCACAGCAGTGCGGGTATGAATCACATGCGATGTCTGTGTTCACAATAGTGTGAACCCAGGCTTAACAGCCCTGGTGATACATCTTCAGGATAATCATGATGCACATAGAGCTTGTAGATGTGCTTAACCACTTGCTGCACAATCACATATATATATTCATGATTGTTTTCAAGTGGTTATACCGGGGGCCATGGCTGCAGCTGTCCGCCATAACCCCCGGTACTAAACTTTTCAGCCTGCGATTCTCTAACTTGTAAATGTGATCTGAGTGGCTGCTTAGCCGCTGGATCACGTTTACAGGCAGCGTGAGGGGTCATGCTCCCTCCCACCGGTGCTTCTCCAGGCTCTTCCATGCGATCTGGAAGCCCGGTACTGAAGCTGGCAATCATGCCGGCTATTCATAGAGCTCATTGAGAAATAGCAGGCATCCGATCATCTCTATGGTCAAGGACAGGGGTCTCCATACCTCCCTACTTTTTGAGATGGGAATGAGGGACATCTATCAGCAAAAGTATGCAGGGATAGGACAGGCCCCTTGCCATGCCCCGTTAAAGGAGAATTGTACAAAAACAAGATTGGTTAAACCCACAAGTGCTTTTGTTTTACTACAACTATTCCTTTATATTGTTTTTTTGGAATTTACAAATGCAGCAATTTAGAAATCAGATGAAAGGTTTAGCACTGGGAAACACTTCTTGATAGATAAAAAGTGCATTTTATATACAACTATATAGATCAGACCAAAATGAGGGACAAATGAGGAGGAATGAGGGACAGAGGGACATTGCACTACATCAGGGACAGTCCCTTGAAATCAGGGACAGTTGGGAGCTATGGGTCTCCAAACTTTCTAAACAAAGGGCCAGTTTACTATTGTTTAGACTTTAGAGGGGCCAGATTGTGGCCAGCGGGAATAGAACATTTTTCTGGCTGGAGTCAACCGTGCCCCATCTTTGGTATTAGAGGGAGGAATGGTGCCCAATTATTGGTGTCAGTGGCAAGAATTATGCCCCATTTTTGGTGTCAGAGGGCATAATAGTGTATCATATCAGTGGGAATAATAGTGCCCCAAGGGTTGGATAAGAGCAACCAAGGGGCCGCAGTTTGGAGACCCTTGGTCTAGGAGACCGGAAACAATGAGCATTTCAGAGCCTTTTTTTTTAAGCATAAGATCAATGTTTTTTTTTAAATTATTATTATGATACACGATTTATATAGCGACAACAGTTTACGCACAATGTATGTACAGCACAATTATAGTACAGTTCAATATACAAAGGTACAGGAGGGCCCTGCTCATAGAGCTTACATTCTAAAGGGAGGGGGTAGTGGTACAAAAGGTAATAGATGCGGGGAATAATTTGATGGGGGGGGGCTCGGGGACAGTTGTTAGGTGGGTGTGGGATAGGCTTCCCTGAATAAATGAGTTTTCAGAGATCTCTAAAAGGTGGACAGGGTAGGGGCTGATCGGATATACTGGGGCAGGGAGTTCCAGAGGATGAGGGAGGCTCTGGAGAAGTCTTGAAGGCCAGTATGGGAGGAGGCAACAAGGGAGCTAGAGAGCAAGAGGTCCTGGGAGGAGTGGAGGGAACGAATTGGGCGATATCTGCAGATGAGGTTGGTGATGTAGATGGGGACAATGTTGTGAATGGCCTTGTATGTTATGGTAAGCATTTTGAATTTTACACGGTGGGGTAGGGGGAACCAGTGAAGGGATTGGCAGAGAGGGGTGGCTGTCACGGATCGGTTAGTGAGGTGTATTAGTCTAGCAACAGAATTCATAATAGACTGAAGAGGGGATAGCCTGCTTAAGGGTAGGCCATTAATTCCATGCTTTCAATGGTAGAGGAGAGACCTGGGGTCGTATATTTAAATTTGAATGACAATTTAAAACAGTTTATTCATATTAATTCATTTTATTTCTCTCTATATTCCAAAGGCTGTTTTTTTTTTACATTTGCATGTTTTAAACTTTTGATCATGTGACCAGCAGCAGAGGACTAGTAGTTCCTCCTGCCACTGTTTCCCTTCAGAAAGGCTGGGAAAGATCTGGGTCATGTGACAGCTGGATATCAATTTGGAAAAAAGAGACATAGATCTTTTATTTTATTTTTTATTATTATTAAAATAATTACAGCGCCATCATCCATATACAGAAAGAGAATGCACTTTAAGCAGAGACAGATCCCCTCACCTGCTGGACAGTGCTGTAATGTGTGGCAGAGCTGTTTAGATTTTTGGGATTGGATGGACAGAAATAAAAAAATCCTTTGGTAGAAAAAAAACATCAATTTTATTTTTGTATTGAGCCTTTTTGTTTGCCTGGAGTTCAGCTTTAACGTGTCACAGAACCTTTCACTTTGCTGGAATCATTGCTTGCAAACACTGGGCCGTGTGTGGCTCCCTTCACACCTGTTTGAATATGAATGTTTCCTTGAATGATAAGTTCTTATCTGCCTTTACTAATTACTAGAACCTGGAGTCATGATAAGAGATATCAAACACTTTATGGCTGCAGTGCTATCTCATACTCAGAAGAATGACTGTGTTTTTGGAACATGGAAGAATGGTTTAATTATTTCACAAAGGTGCAACAGACAAGGATGTCCTATTAGAGAATTCCAAACACCCGCCTGTCTCCATAATAACTGCTGATAAATTGTTGTTTACACTTTTATTATGGCAAGATGGCAGGGACACTGATGTTCAATAAAGGGAATGTGCTGAATTGAAACTATAACTAAAGCCAACACTAAAACCTCGTACACACGATCCGATTGTTGGCCAACAAAGCCGTGGACTTTTGTCAGAAGGGCGTTGGCCCAAACTTGTCTTGCATACACATGGCCACACAATTGTTGGCCAACAATTACGAACGTAGTGACGTACTATGTTGTTTTTCAGCTCTTTAGCGCCACCCTTTGGGCTTCTTCTGCTAATTTTGTGTTAGTAGAAGTTTGGTGAGCGTTAAATCGCGCTTTTGATTTCGCACTTTTCATTTCACACTTTTCAGTTTGTTTCTGAACGGCCGTTTGTCAACCAGCCATGTTGTAGAATCAGAGGGGATAACGTGTTATTTAATATTGGCCTTGGAGTTATTGTTTTGACATTATTTTTTGGTTAAATAATGATTTGATTTCGTATATCTTCTATATTTTTGGATGCATAGAATGCACTTTTCGGTAAAGTTTTATTGGCAGATAGCATGTCTAATTTTTTTAAATTTTTTTTAATGCACATAAAAAAATTGTGTAGAATAATACTTGGCTATGTGTTTTACTTCAAATGACAGTTTGGGAGTAGGTACTTACATTTAAAAAAATACAATGTAAAATTGACAAGGGACACCAACATAGTTGTATCTTTGATCTTAAAAACTACGGGATAATGGTGTTGTGGTAACTTGCCCAAATAAAAAAAAAAAAAAGCATAATAATATGATTCTTGATATCACTAGAAAAAAAAAAAAGCCTTTGAAAATTAGTTTGCAATAACTCCATCAGTTTTACCAGCAAAGCAGCTTCATTATTATCCCATTGAAGAAGAAGAGAATTGTGAGCTTCATTTCGAGATTTCATAATTTGCCACGTCACGAATGTTAATTCTCCATTACGAACGCTAGTTTACAAGACCGACCTCTTCCGGCTTGTCCTTGCTTCCGAGCATGCATTGGTGCTTTGGACTTTTGTCCAACGGACTTGTGTACACACGCTCGGAAAATCTGACAACACACATTTGTCCGCGGAAAATTTTAAAACCTGCTATCCATCATTTGTCCGCAGAAAATCCGACAACAATTGTCCGATGGAGCAAACACACGGTCGGATTTTCCGCCAACAGCCTGTCATCACACATTTCCCGTCGGAAAACCCGATTGTGTGTATGAGGCGTTCGTTTTGAATAGAGCAGATGGCGATTAGAAGACCTATCACGTTTTTATTGCCATCTATGCCCCTGTTAGACCTTGTACACACGGTCGGACATTCCGACAACAAAATCCGTCGGATTTTGTCAGAAACTTGTGTTGCATACACACGGTCTGACAAAGTTGTCGGAAAATCCGATCGTTCATTTCGTTATGACAGGACTACGTTCAGGCTAGTAGCCAATAGCTTTGGTCTAGGAATTTGATCTGAGCATGCGTGGCACTTTGTCCGATCGGAATTCTCTGCAAACGATCGGACAAAGTCCGATCGGACCATGTTGTCGGAAAATTCTATAGCCCAGCTCTAAAACTTTGTCGGTCGGATATTCCAACGGAAACAGTCTGATGGAGCCCACACACGGTCGTATTATCCGACAACACGGTCCGATCTGACTTTTTCCCGTCGGAATGTCCGACCGTGTGTACAAGGGCTTAGGGAGTGTTCTGGCCCACGTTCATGTATTTTTTTATTTCTCATATTAAACTGCATTGTATTATAATTTTGTACGGTATGCTGGCTTTAGTGGCAGTTTCTGGCTTCTCCAAATTGTTTACTAATGTGATTTTGGTATTTTCTTCTTCTTCGTTTTTTTCTCTCTTTTAAAAAAAAAAAAATTTTAAGAAATTTAATTTACTTAGAAGCAATCAGAATGTCAACAAAACAGTTGCAATTGTGGTATTCAGTTAAACAGAACAACACTAATGATGCTAAGACAACTGAAGATGAAAAATAAATAAATTACATCCCCATATACCGTAAACTAAATTGTGCTGTGCACCAACATAAGCCTGCTGAAATTTCCATGCCAATTTACAACCCCCATACTGTACGAGGCAAGGTTAGTGGCAATTGAAAACCACTTAAAATAAAGGGCCATCTAAAGATATGTTTGGTAGTGTGTTAACAGTACAAAAAAAAAGTAGGGAAGGCTAGGGCACTGCACAGATTAAAGATAAATCTTACACATCCTTATATTTTTTTTTTCCCCTTAAATCCTCTTCTTCCTTCTTTTTTTTTTTTTTTTTTTATACTTTTGCCTTAGTTTTGCATAGTGTAGGGAAAGAAGTAGGAAGATTCACTCTCTTTATATATCCTGGTGACCATTGTCTACAGAACTGATTGTGAGGGAAAATTTTGGAGTTGTCACAAAAATAGGAATGGATGGGAAATCCTCCAATGGGGACACATGTTCTAGTGACACTTGTTGAACAAGGGATCTCCTTCACTTTGGAAAGATGTTTTCTCATATCCAGTTGTCCTTTACAGAAGAAAAGTAAAGCAAAATCTTCCTAATGGGATATATAGTAGATGAAAAGAAAACTGCCAAGGGTTTTTAAAATTTAGGTATAGCCAACATTTTTATTTTTTTTCGTTTTTGATAGAGCAGGGAAGTGTTAAAACTCCTGCCATTTTTTTCCCTCGATGTACCATTGAGGAAAATTTCACTTTTACCTCCTATCACAAAGACATAACCGGAAGTTAAGCTCTCTTGAAAAAGGTCGATAACTCAATACACATTTGTCGAAGGAGCCAGGATGAAAATTGTTGGGTGAAAACAGCATGCGGCCAATCAGCTGCAGCCACTGACAATTGCAACCATCAGAATACAATAATCTGGCAGGGGGAATTTGTTCATCATTGCTGTTTTTGTGGATGGAAGAATCTGTTGGATTCGTTCAAGCTGAACAAAAGAAATCTATTATGTATGGCCAACTTTAGAAGAAATCCCTCAAAGTAACCTTTGTCATAATTTAGCTAATGTAGTGCACCTCCGTAAGAGCCATTGGTGAACTTAGTCCTATTCCCCCAGTTAGAGCACTCACGGCCAAGCCCATAGCATTTTCTTCACTTTTCCACTGGCTCCATAGAATAATCGAGGGGTCTCTTTTTGTTGGTTTTGTTTGAACATAGAATGTGGATAGGGATTAGGGGCGCATGGAATACCGC
Source organism: Lithobates pipiens (assembly GCF_037356315.1). NCBI lineage: Eukaryota > Metazoa > Chordata > Amphibia > Anura > Ranidae > Lithobates > Lithobates pipiens. The sequence continues at coordinate 558,713,964 of NW_027507764.1, read as the reverse complement.
CAAACTAAACAACTGGACAACTTGAGGACTCTTTATCATGGTTAACTGATGTCCCACAGAAACTCTATGCTGACGGTGACTAGCACTCCTTCCAGAGACTTAAGCTACACATAGTTACTGATTTTCCAGCACTTGGGCAATTTGCTCATAGATTCAGAGGATCATCAGTTGCCACCTGACAATATGAAACAGGCTCTTCTCAAAGGGGCAGATGTAGACTCACACTATCACAGGACACCAACTTCCTCCTGGCTCTCTCCAGTGAGTTTCCCAATACTCAACTTGATTCTAGGACTTCAAACTTGCGAATAGGCCATCAGCTAAGCCTAGCTGGGATCTTGATGTCCTCCTGACGACCCCTTTCTAGTGTTCTGCCACAGGGGTCTCCCCCAGCAGCACTCTTCGCTGCTGCCTCAGGCCTCATACTATTTAAGGGCCCTCCATCCACCTACTGGGCACACCTCCCCAGGAATTGCCTGAAGTCTAAGACATTTTCAGGTTGCTTCTCTGCTCTCCCTCCCACTGCCAGGAACCATGAATCAGACTGAGACAGAAGTACAGTTAAATCACACTTGTTTAATAATAATAAAAAAAGGTAACCAGAGTAAACGTAGTCAAAACATAGCCAGGGTTCAGGATCCGTAATAGATAGCCAGACAAGCCAAAATGTCAGGGAGACAGAGATGAGCTTAGTAGAACAGCAAGCAGGATCTGGAGCCAGAAGGAATGTCAGCCAAGCGAGTCTTTAACAGGAACACAGGAGAGCGCCTCCAGAGATGTGGCCAAGGTGAAGGCAGAGATCATCTGAACTGAACAGCTTAAGAAGGCAGGACTGACGAGCAGGATATCATCAACAGGTGAGTCACTGTGGAGAGATAGGAGCTGGCAATTAGTCGACAGCTGAGCGGCCAGCTTTGAGAAGGAAGGGCTGAGCCCAGCCCTGACACCCACTATATGTCTAGAATTCTCTACAATTCAGGGCAAAGTAATCAGCAGCCTGTGAGACACTGAGCAGCCCTACATAATTAAACCCTGATCCACTGATTAGAGAGGAGCCAACTAAATGTATCTAGAAGCCTACACTACACTAGGAAGGAGCTACAGTACACTAAATTGCTATTTCATTTATTTTGCTGCACACAAAGAAAATACTTATTTTAAGCTAGATAAGCAAGTTAAACACGTAGCTTGAAAATAAATAAATAAAAGAAATAAACCGATTTCTGTATGACATGGCTTTATTGTTTGGATGAAGTCTTGGCACTTGCCATCACTGCAGTAGCTTCTCTGCTATGAATGCATTTGTGTTTGCCCACATTTATAGTACTCTGCTTTCAAGTGATTGCCCTCATGAATCACCATTATCGTCCTCACTTGACCTGCTCACGTTCATAACAATGGGTTTGTTTAGCTACACCAGTGATGGCGAACCTTGGCACCCCAGATGTTTTGGAACTACATTTCCCATGATGCTCAGGCACTCTGCAGTGTAGATGAGCATCATGGGAAATGTAGTTCCAAAACATCTGGGGTGCCAAGGTTCGCCATCACTGATCTACACTATTAAAAAAAAAAAAATATTATTTAAAAAAAAAAATGTTTTATTGAGTTTATGCAGTAATAGAACAAAACCAAAACAATAAAACAAGACGTCAGAGGCTGTGTGTTGCTCACGCAGGGGTCAAATAATCTACATATGAAGGACGTACACACAAGGGTTGTAGACCAAGGTAAGAGCGATGTGACTGCGTAACCTTGCTGACAAGAAGCAGCTAATCATACATAGAGATATTTCAGCGATGGCGTTGACCCCATATCCCCCACAGAGAATCCGAGACAACCATGTTCATATCTAGGTGTCCATCAATTCAGTGAAAAAGCAAACATTATGAAGCTGTCGTAGGATCAGCCAACCATTTGGACCATACTTTGTCATATTTGGCAGGGCAACCTCTATTGGCGTATGTATCTTTATAAAGTGGAAGGTTGTTTGTAATGAGCTTTTTCCAAAAGGAAATGGCAGGAGGAACGTTTTTCCTCCAATACAAGGGGATAGCATTTCTCGCATAAAACAGAAGGTTCTTGTTCACTTTAGTATTGCTCTATATGCTTTAGTATAGAGCAAATGATCAACTAGGCCCAATAAACAGATTTTGCTAGCCTGCGGGACAGGGTTCGAAATGAAAGTATTTATGATGGCTATCACCTCCGACCAGGGCCGTCTTTAATATTGATTGGACCCTGGGCAAAACTTTTCTTGGGGCCCCCTTACCCCCATGCACTTTTGCTCTCCACCTGCATTGAGACATACAATAAATAGCAGCTAGACTCAAAATAAGTTTACTGAATCAGATCAGGCAGCTATTGCGATTGGTTGCCAGAGGTTACAGTGTATCATTACCGCTCACTGACTGGTTGCTAGAGGTTACAGCACACATTATGGCTCACTGATTAGTTGCTAAAGGTTACAGCACATTATTTCTGCTTGTTAATTGGTTGCTAGAGATTACTGTGGATATGACCTCAGGGGGGCATGATATACATATACATATCAATGCTGCTGGCTGCCCCTATTTACATATGAATGCCGGTAATTTACATGTAAACACAGGACTGAAGGTGAGTCATCTGTCCACAACAATAGGGCAGAGCTGGGCAGCATTAGTAGCAGCACTTCACACTGAGATATCGGGACACAGCACAGGACTAAAACCTCAAGGGACGAGGGAATTTAAACCAGGATAGTTGGCAAGTATGAAGCAGCTGCTTTGGGCCCCACAACAATGACAGGGCCCAGGGCAGCTGCCCCTTTTGCCCTGCCTTAAAAACGGTCCTGCCTCCGACCAAAAAAAACGGTAATAATAGGACAGATCCAAAATATTTGGGAGAAATCAGCCTGCGATTGACTGTGTCTCCAACACCTTGAGGGGTGAGATGGGCTCATACTATGGAGTCTGGTGGGGTGAAATGTGCTTTGCGCACTATTTTAAACTGAATTAACCTATCCCACATAGAGTTTTGAACGGGAGGTCCCATATGTCCCAATCATCATTGTCCAAATGTGGTACTACACTATTACATTTCACATTATTTGTAATGTTGCCTGCCCATTTTGGACTGGGCACACTTCTAGTAGTACACTTCAGACATATCCAGTATGTTTACTTGTTTTGCGTTAAGACATGCAATTTATTTGAATTGCCTACCAATGTACAGTATCTCACAAAAGTGAGTACACCTCTCTCATTTTTGTAAATATTTTATTATATCTTTTCGTGTGACAGCACTGAATAAATGACACTGCTACAATGTAAAGTAGTGAGTGTACAGCTTGTATAACAGTGTAAATTTGCTGTCCCCTCAAAATAACTCAACACAGCCAATAATGTCTAAACCGCTGGCAACAAAAATTAGTACACCCCTACGTGAAAATGTCCAAATTGGGCCCAATTAGCCATTCCCTCCCTGGTGTCATGGGACTCGTTAGTGTTGCAGGGTCTCAGGTGTGATTGGAGAGCAGGTGTGCTCAATTTGGTGTTATCGCTCTCACTCTCTCATACCGGTCACTGGAAGTTCAACATGTCACCTCATGGCAAAGAACTCTCTGAGGATCTGAAAAATAGAATTGCTGCTCTACATAAAGATGGCCTAGGCTATAAGAAGATTGGCAAGACCCTGAAACTGAGCTGCAGCGCGGTGGCCAAGACCATACAGCGGTTTAACAGGACAGGTTCCACTCAGAACAGGCCTCGCCATGGTCGACCAAAGAAGTTGAGTGCACGTGCTCAGCGTCATATCTAGGGGTTGTCTTTGGAAAATAGACGTATGAGTGCTGTCAGAATTACTTAGAACCCCCAAGCATTATATATATTTTTTTACTCAGAGGCCCTAAAGAATAAAACTGTTGTTGTAAATTGTATTATGTCATGTGATATTTGTACATTGGTTTATCAAATGCAAATTTTCAGGAAAAAAAAAACTTTAATGAATTTTAGTGAACACAAACACAACACAATATCAAATTTTTGGTCAAATATAAAAGATGATGTCATTCTGAGTAAATATATACCAAACATGTCACACTTTAAAATTGCGTCCATGGAATGGTGATAAACTATGATCAATAAGTCATCCATTAAGGGCCTTTACGGGTTACCAGTTTATAGTTACACAGGAGGGCCTGGTGATAGAATTATTGCTCTTGCTCTGACATTCACAGGGATACCTCACATTGCTTTCTACATATGTGTGACAGCGGCACATTAAAAAAAAATTATATATATTATTTATTATCTAAATGTATTTTCTTTTTACTGTATTGTTATTACTGTATTATTATTTTTTTTTTACTGTACCTTTATTTTTATTTTATCTTTATGATCAACTTTATTTCCATCATAAGGGATGAACAACATCCCTTGTGATAGCATGAGCTGTAACAGGTCCTCTTTATGAAACCATCTAGGCACTTTGGCCTTCGAAGCAGATGATTAAACCAAGCTGGTAACTGCTTATACATAAACAAACTGAAACTGTAAGTACAGACCTTGAAGGATCACTTACACATGAAAGAGAATTGCTGGCTGAAGAGAATGGTACCGGGATCATGGCTGTGGCTGCAGCCATGATTCCGTTATAACAACCACAATATGATGTCATATGTATATACATACAGCAGTATTGAGGTGGTTCAACCACCTTCTGGTCTGGATTTTCCTGGTAGTGAGAACATTTACAGGATAAAAGAATCTGTGAGAGAAGACGAGTGGGGTCAATAGTCATGGAGGGGTCTTGGAGTGGATTTGTAGACCAGTGTTTCTCAACTTTTTTCAGTCAAGGCATCCTTTAAAATTCTGGCCAATCTCAAGGCACCCCATTCTAAAATGTAAAAAAACGAAACTAATAGTTTTACATAATGCAGCAACATACAGATGTAGCACCCTGGAGTTTAGGCAGCATTGCTCCTCACAAATTTACTTTCCAGGAATAATTATCCTGGTTAAATGTTAGAGATCTAATGATTTCTCCCTAAGTTTGGCTTTGTTTAACTTTTTTCTTCTACCACTAGGTGTCGGGGTACTTGGTGGTACTAGATGCGAGAAGGGCAAAGCAAGGTCAGGTTATGGGTATGTGGGGTATCTCAGCCAATGGGCAGGGGTTTTCTTGAATCCCTTGGACTTTTGGGAGAGCCTATATATTTGGGTGCAGTCAGGTGATCTCTGTTCTGTGCCACCTGGATGGCTGTCTGGGTGGACATGTGTTGTATTTTCCAGGCTGCTAGGCCATAGATTGGGCCTATATTGGGCATATCTGGCTGCTATGGTTCTTGATTATAGGTTATTGGCGCTACCTCCAACCAATTAGTTTCATTAACACTCTTTGCTTCCTCAAACCTTTTATGTCTATCACCTTAACGTGTCCCCAGGGGCTGCGTGAATTAAACCCGTGTTCCGTATTTTGTCTCAGCAACACCCCATTTATCCAACACCTCAAACTCAAGCCAAAAAGTGATTACATCATAAAACGAAGAGAACTTCTATTAAACCTTTTAAACTAATAGGATAAAAATTAGACAGAGGAATTGTAACCAATAAAAAATCATATAAAATACAAGGTTACAGGTATAAATTAACACCTATACATACTCCTGCTGATCAAGACCCATCCCATAAGCGCGGCTTCACTTGTATAATTATATCTGGCTGCTAGGCTGTCTGAGGACCTATCCAGAAGCAAGAGAGCAGCGCAGGGTTGGGATTGCGGCTTACAGTCCAACCAAAAGTGACAGTTCTGTTGGCAGGGCCGGATTAACATAGGGGCTATTGGAGCTGCAGCTCCAGGCCCCTTTCTCAAGATAGGCCCATTTGCCCAAAAAAAAAAAAAAAATAAAATAAAAAAAGATCGACTTCGAGGATTGTAGCTCGGCGATCAGGAGTCACAGAGACCCCAAATTTGGGGGTAGGTAGCTAAAGAGCCACTCCAACACTGGTTAAAATATGGGGCTGCTATCATCTATGGTTCCGGAGATACGGGGCTCCTTGCGCTGCCTGTCAGAAGCTACATACAGAGCGGCAGTATAAATACGAGCTGGAACACTCTGCAGCAGACTGAGAGGATGACCTCACAGAGCTTATAATAATTATTTGTAAATTACTTATGATAATTAACCCCTTGCCACCCAGGCCCATTCTGAGACTTCTCTCCTACATGTAAAAATCATAATTTTTTTATGCTAGAAAATTACTCAGAACCCCCAAACATTATATATTGTTTTAGCAGACACCCTATGGAATAAAATGGTGGTCTTTGCAACTTTTTATGTTACACGATATTTGCGCAGCAATTTTCAAACTTTTTTTGCAAAGAAACTGTTTCATTCATAAAAAAAACACTAAAGTTAGCACAATTTTTTGTTGTGTACTAAGCGATGCTTTACATTTTTTTTACAGGTTACATGTTTAGAGTTACAGAGGAGGTCTAGTGCTAGAATTATTGCTCTCGCTCTGACGATCGTGGCGTATGTAACTTGTGTGTATCTGGCTCTGATACTAACCAGTGCCTACCCAGGGACTGACTAGTATCTCTCCCCAGCCTGTCCCCACACACCCTCTCACCTGCTGACCTGTGAATGGGGCGATCACTCCCGCAGTGTTATTGTGTTCTGCCAGGGAATACAATGATTAGTGTTGCTAACTATAGCTGGCAGCACTGATTGTTTTGGGGAAAACCTGACAGGCTGGTTGTACTCAAGTCGGTTAATAGGTTGACTTGTGTAAAACCAGCTAGTCCATACATAGATCGACTATGGCTGGTCTCTGCTTAATTGGTGTAATTTCAATCCATGTTTGGCCCGCTTAACCACTACGCAGTCCCTAAACATCCTTCCACAAACCTTGACATTTTTCCTTCCCAGATTACTTCATCCTCCTCTCCTATGCATAGTGCCCACTGTCATACTCTCCACACTTCTCTCCTATATATAGTGCCCACTGTCATACCCTCCACACTCCTCTCCTATACATAGTGCCCACTGTCATACCTCCAACACTTCTCTCCTATACATAGTGCCCACTGTCATACCCTCCAAACTCCTCTCCTATACATAGTTCCCACTGTCATACCTCCAACACTCCTCTCCTGTACATACTACTCACTGTCATACCCTCCACACTCCTCTCCTATACATAGTGCCCAATGTCATACCCTCTACACTCCTCTGCTGTGCATACTGCCCACTGTCATACCCCTCACACTCCTCTCCTGTACATAGTGCCTTCTGCCATACCCTCCACACTCCTCTCCTGTACATAGTGCCCACTGTTAGACCCTCAACATTCCTCTCCCTCACCTGCACATACTTCCCACTTTTATACCATCCATACTCCTCCCTTATGCCTCTTACCCACAAAAACTGTTCTTTAAAATTATGCTGAATATCCTCAATGTTACCAGCTCTAGAATGGGCACTTTTGTCAGTTCAACTAAAGGAAATCTCCCAGTCCTCATATTTGTTCTGCCCCATTATTAGTACTTATTTAATTTTGTAATTACTATTGTGATGTATAGAGGAACACGGGGGATGTCAGCTACTCTAAATATAGCACCTGTAGAAAAAAGTGTCCCTGAAATTATTTTTCAAATGTTGACAACTATGCACTTAGGCACTGCCCAAGGGCCACAGGGTAAGTAGGGGCCCCATGAGAGGCCCCTGTGATATTAAAGCAGTAGTAAACTTTTCTAAAATTACTACTTTTTAGAGGCCCTGGGGTAGGTTATGCCATAATGTACAAGTATGCACAGCATATTAGCACATTAGGGCACACTTAAATTGTCAGATTGAGCCCTCCAGTGCTGTGCTGTGATCAATCCGGCGGCACTTCCATCTTCACCCGGTCTTCCTTCTGGGTTCTGTGCCTTCGGTCACTTGCCTTGGCCAGGCTGTGTTGATGTCATTCCCACACATGCTCATGTGCGTCCTCTTTCTCTCATCCCCCCTTTCTCTCTCATCCTCCCTTACCCCTCACACCTCTTTCATCCCCTTTCTCTCTCTCTGTCTTTCTCTCGCTCTCTCATCCTCCCTCTCTCTCTTTAATTGAATTTGTTATAACAAAAAATAGTTTGCATTTTTATTTATTTATTGTTTATAAAAGGCCCCACCAAAATCCTCAGCACCAGGCCCATGATGTTCTTAATCTGGCACTGTCTGTTGGTCGGAGAATCTGTTGTGACCGGAGGTAGAGGGGAAGCTCTTGCCAGTAAGAGACTATCCACCTAATTACCAGGGACCACAGTGAGTAACTGAAGCAAGTACCAGAGCCATATTCTCACCAAGAGGGGACAGTGAAGAATCAGGAAACTTCAGTGGGTATCAAGCCAGGGACCCGGCCAGCAGAGATGACACTTGCAGAGCAGCCTTGTGTGTCAAGCCAGGGACTGAGCAGGCCAATGGGGTGAAGCTTGAGAGGTATCTAGAGTGCTAAGCTAGGGACCCAGCAGAGAAGTGGGGGTGACGATTGAGGAAGATATCCCAGTGAAGATTAGAGCAGCTCAAGGGATTCAGTGGCAGTGAATCAGTGGATCTAGAGAGAGACAGGGAGCTCAGTGGGCTGAAGAACTACAAGAAGTGATTGTAGTGAAAGTGAAAGAACTGTTACGTTTGTGTTAGGAACTGTTAAAGACTGTTGCCATAGGAGACAGCATTCCTGCACATGCAGATGTGGCACCTTGCTGGATGCCTTTCCCTGCATGGCTGTGCTCCTATTGAAGTCTTGGAGTCCGACAATTAATCTTGCAACTACTTAAGGGTGTTCTGGTTCTAACCCTCTCTCCCCCAAAAAGTTTCTTTTGCATTCAAGAAGTGTCTGGCGCCCAATAACTTTAACTACTCTGCACCCACCATGCCTCACAACCCACTACATACAGAAGGATGTCAGCTATCCCTGGCCCTGGAGGTTCCCATTCAGGGGCGGATTGACCATTGGGCCACTTGGGCACTGCCCAAGGGCCCAGAGCAACAAGGGGGCCCCATCAGGGTTGCCAGCCTCAGTAAAACCAGGGACAGTATGTAAAAATCTGTATTTTTTTTACATCTGTCTCTGAAATGTCCATTACCGACAGCCTTTTGGTCTAAAAATCCTGAGATTATAGCTGCCCCACCTCTCCAGTACCTTCTCAGCCAATAGAAACATGTCTGTGTATACTGTGTGTACATGTGTGTGTATACTGTGTGATTGCATACTGTGTGTGTGTGTATACTGTGTGGCCCCGAAATTTCAGATTGCCTGGGGGTCCCATAATCTCGTATTGCCCGGGGGCCCCATGAGTTGTCAGTCCACCCCTGTTCCCATTAGATCAAAGGAGGCCTGGGACCTTGCTACACACACATGTAGGGCACCCAACGTTAGATGTGATTTATTCTTACAAAGCAAACACATCTTTGCACACTGATACTAACTAGTATTCTAATGTTTCTCTTCTCCCTCAGTTTCTCTCCCTCACTGTGACCCCAGTGCTGACGGAGAGGGGTGCAGAGAAGGGGCAAACAGGCACTTAACGTCCTCCATATCAACCGGTGATATCACTGGTTGTTAGGACACTGGGGTAAGAAGGTTGTAATGATACACAATAGAAACCTGTGGCTTTGCATAACTGAAAGGCAGGCTTGATTTACCCACTGGTTTTTATACAATTTTGGGCAATTGTTAGCCATTTTGCCAAGGCACCCCCGAAGAAACCTGAAGGCACCCTGGTTGAAAAAGCCTGGTGTAGACAAATCTGATGTTGCCGTACTGGAGGCTCCTCGTGTTCCTGTACAGAGAGGACCTAGGACACTATGGGGGTTATTTACGAAAGGCAAATCCACTTTGCACTGCAAGTGCACTTGGAAGTGCAGTCGCTCTAAATCTATGAGGTCTGAAATGAGTGGAAGTTCTGCTGATTTTAGCATCCAACCATGTGCAAGCTAAAATGCTGTTTTTTATTTTCCTCGCATGTCCCCCTTGGATCTACAGCATCTTTACTTCCAAGTGCACTTGCGGTGCAAAGTGGATTTTCTTTTAGTAAATAACCCCCTATGTTTGTGACTGTGATGGCCCATGGAATTTGAGATATTTTATCCCATGTTTAGGACATGACTAACTATAGTGGAGTCCATTGAGTGGTCCTGGGGTTTGCGCTCCCCCAGGGACCAGAAGAAAGTCCTGAGTTCAGGGAAATTATTTCGGATAGCTTTGAACTGAAGTCTACAGATATACCAAGTGATATCTGTTTTGCAGAACTTGGTCCACATGAAACACCACCCTGCATGTGGAATGGTGTTACTATCTTATGTCCTACACCCAGGGGCGGACTGACAACTCATGGGGCCCCCAGGCAATGAAAGATTATGGGGCCCCACAGTATACACAAACACACAGTATACAATCACGCAGTATACACATACATGTTTCTATTGGCTGAGAAGGTACTGGAGAGGTAGGGCAGCTATAATCTCTGGATTTTTAGACCAAAAGGATGTTGGTAAGAGACAGATGTAAATAAGACACAGATTTTTACATACTGTCCCTGGTTTTACTGAGGCTGGCAACCCTGATGGGGCCCCCTAGTGGCCTAGGGCCCTCGGGCAGTGCCCGAGTGGGCCAATGGTCAGTCCACCCCTGCATTCAGACATGCGAAAATGCATGTGTAATGCATGTGTATTGGTTTGTCATAACATTAACAATATTAATAAACTTTATTTTATATATCACCTTAAAGTAGCTTCTCAAAGCGCTTTACAAAGAAATCACCTAGGGCCCTCGGGCAGTGCCCGAGTGGCCGAATGGTCAGTCCGCCCCTGCCTACACCTATATTTTGCAAAGGACTATCCTCAGAAGTCCAAAGACAAATAGCTGCCAGTCCACTCTAATAAAACAACTCATAGCCTTTTAAGTACACATTGAGTGATCTAGTGCTCCTCGCCACTTGCAGAATTACTGTATCTATCAGAAGACTTGAGATTTGCAGAATCATTAGTCAGTCCTCGATACTCCATAATTCCAGGTAGTCAGATCTCAATGAACTGGGGTGAAAGTGGTAGCACATCTTCATACATTCATAAAACTCTCCATAGCCTTTCATCAACTCAATAGCTGTATCTGTTTCTTACACCTCCCGCTCTTATGTTCTTGTACTGAGAGTCGGCCTTTGCTGATAAAGTTATTTTTAAACACTTTACTGATAAGTTCCCTGTCTCCATTAATAATACAGAAGAACGTATTCTGGATGATGTCCTGTACTGTAGTCGTATTTTAGACAGGCTGTACTGTAAATGCTGTAATCTCTTATGATTAAAAACAAGGGTAACGTATAGATAAGTTTATCTGAACAGAATACATGTTTAAAGTATAACTCTGGGTGTGACAAAGATTGTATTGTGAAGATGTATTATCTAAATATGCATTTGGCATTTTTACTGTAACGTTCACCTGAAAGTCATTTTGTGATGTGACTTTCATTTGCTGTGTCACATTTTAGCCAAATGTTATTTTAATTTATTTTTGGATAGAGTGGGGAAAGTTTAGAACCCCCATCATGTTTTACTGCTATCTGGGGTTCTGTTAGAGAGATTTTCACTCACCTTCTGTGCTGGGGGCAATTCGTTGCTAGAAAGGACAGTGTACGAGAAATGCCGCGCACACACGATCGAATTGCCAGGAGGACTAGGTCCGCCGGACCACAGTACGCGGGAAAATTCGATCGTGTGTGGGCTCCAGCGGACTTTTTCATCGTAAAGTCCGGCTGACTTAGAAAGTAGTTTTGACTCAAAATTTGTCCGCCGGACTTGGCTTTCGGCGGACAATCCATTCGTCAGTGTGCTAGTCTGGCGGACTAAGAATGAGGCATGTTCTGAAGCAAGTACAAGAAGGAAGCTATTGGCTACTGGCTATTAAACTTCCTTTTTCTAGTCCCATCGTACGTGCTGTACGTCACCGCGTTAGAAATCGCCGGACTTTCGGAGCGTCCGTGTGTGGCCAAGTCTGTTCGTTATAAAGTCCGGCGGATTGTTTGCCGGATTGTTTGCCAGACCAGTTCCACCAGACAATTCGATCGTGTGTACGTGGCAAAAGTCTCAGTTCTGGCCTTCGCCTTTGTTTTGCAAAGAAGTTTCACCTAGTGAAATGTGTCCTTACAAGTCATCATATTTGGAGTATCCCACACCAACCCCAACCCTTCTCCAGTTATGAGTTCTACAAGAAATAAATCATAAAAAGACATCCCCTAGACTAGGGGTCTCCAAACTTTACAAGCAAGGGGCCAGTTTACTGCCCTTTAGGCTTTGGCATCAGTGTGGAAACAAATGTTAATGCACCATCCACATGAGTAAACCTCTACCCCCCTGCCCTAGATAAATGTAAAGATATGCTTGTGTAGCATAGATAGTTCATCAAATGTCCATAAGTTCCTAAAAATCCCATAGGAAGGGTGATCAGACTTCAGTAGGCAACTCCACCAGAGACAGGAATAAATCTCTGAAATTACAAAAGGGGAACACAAGGGGGCACCAGCTAAGTGCAACATCAGTGGGGTTATTATTGTAGCACTGACCCCCGAAGGAGTGCCTGATTTAATTTGGCTTACCGTTACCTTCTTCACCTCGTGCGTGTCTAGGGGTTTCCCAAGGTAGATGGCCCAAGAACTGCAGAGGCTGACGCCAGATCCACTTAAAGGGATTTTTATTTGCAAAAAATAGTTAACAAACACAGTCTCTCAACGTAGGGTTAGAGGGTTAAGGTAGGAAAAGTCTAGGTACTCTTAGTGCTAAGTCAGTATGGAAAAACACATCTCTCATATCAGCAGGGCAGGACTTACCATTGGGCTTGACTGGGCTCAAGCCCATGGGCCCCACCCAATAGGGGGCCCCGCTGAGATTCATAGTCGAGTGTACTCGGCTTGACTCCACTCACAGTCACGCCCAGTCCCACCCTATGATGGACATAACACAGGGACTGGGCGTGACTGTGAGCCGCGTACACTTGGCCACTCTCGGCTCTGCTCGGGTCTGCGAGAGGACCCGAGAGCCCCCGAGAGCGGCCGAGATACACAGGACTCTGTATCTCATCTGCGCCATTTTTAAACTTCAATACTGCAATGACAAGGCGGCAAATGACACTGGGGCAAGGCTGCAAATGATAAGGCTACACTGACAAGGCTGCAGTGACACTGGACAAGGCTGCAGATGGACACTGATAAGGCTGCATTGATGGGCATTTAAATGTAAGTTTTTTTCCTTAAAATTCCCTCCTAAACTTGGGGTGCGTGTTATACGTCGGCGCATGTTATACGCCGATAAATACGGTAATGTATAGAAGGTAGGGCCCGAAAGTGACTCAAGCCCAGGGGCCCCCACCACCCTAAGTCCTGCCCTGCATATCAGGAAATCCAGAGAATAGCCACTCACAGCTGGATCCTCACCCTTATTCTATAGTCCTTCTCTCACCAGGTCTAGCAGCCAACAAGGTGCTTAAATCAGATACAAGTCTCTACCACAGACTTGGTGTAGAACACTTTGGTAAAACTGAAAGGTTGTAGACAACTTGTAGAACCCTCGTATGGCACCAGTGTCTTGCAGCCGGTCCGACAATACCACACGAGATTGGATTCACTTGAGGTCTTTCAACTTGTTCAGGCTCTTATTGAGAAGCCAAGCTTTGCGTGGCTTTCTCCTGAAGAGTCCTCCCCTGGATACCTTCAAAGTTGCTAGGCCTCTCCACTAACCGAGACGCCACTGGACCCCCTCCGAATCCTTCCTTCAGTTTCCTTACCTCGGGCTAGCCAGCCCTGAGGTTTGAAGTTGGGTGGATCTGCACCCCAGGCCATGGCAGAACTGGGGGCTGGTCAGGAGGACCAGGACCAAACAGCCAGAAAGACCCCCCGAAACACGTGACATCTGCACATTAAGTACCCTCTCCCAGAAGGCACAGCAAGAGTGACAATCCCACTGGGCTGGTTCCGAGAGAGAATAACCTTAATGCACCCAACTAGACTGCATTCTAGACCCTGCTGTGATGACAGCACCACCTATGGTCAGGCAAAACACCAGGCAGTCCAACCAGACTGGTGCTGAGGTCTAAATTTAGAATAATTGAACCCAAACCAAACTGCGGTTCAAGGGTAAGGTTAAATGACAAAACACATAGCGCGTGCTCTTCAGGAGCCGGCGCTACATTATGATTAAAAAGATAACAGGCAAATTTATAGAAATATAAAATCAAAGAGCTTATCTGCAGCCAAGCCACATTGGATGGAAGCCGTCCACCAGAAGAGCCGCTTGTGACAGCAAACAGCGTGTTGTCAGTGAGGAAACCAAGTTCAATGTTCCAAGAACTGAGAAGAGCCACTGTGGGACACAAGGCAGGATGTGATGTCACACCTTGGCAGGGCTGATCGCTATGATGACGTGTTTCGCAACTTCTATTGGCTCCTTTTTCAAACTATTGAAAATCATAGACAGGCAAGCTCTATTTAAGAGAGGGGGTTGGGGGGTGGGTATCCCGGGGCTCAGCCAAACCCAAGTAGGGGAATGGTGTCCTATCATTGGTGTCAGTTGGTGAAATAGTGCCCCAAAGGCCAGATAAAGGCAAGCAAAGGGCCACATCCAGGCCACAGTTTGGAGACCACTGCTCTAGACTGTTTAATAGAGCCAGAGTGAATGGGCTGTTGTCTTTGGGATTAGTGGCCTCAGCACTGTTTGGGTTAGAACCAAACAAAATCAGTGGCTCCTATGGGGGTAGCAGTACATTAGCTTGAAATGTGAACGAATACCAAATGAGTGCAGCGCTAAGTGAACATAAATAATCGATAAATGTGATATGTGACCCTCCTATTGTGGATGGCCAGTAGTGTAGAGTGCTCAATACAATCACCCGATCCTGAGTAAAGTGCGAGTGCTCAAAACCCCACATGGATTCCCAAAAATAAACAGCAAATAAATAGATGGAGTTATATAGATAAGTATGAATAATCAAGGCGATAATTAAGCACTGTTCTTATAAACAATTAATAAATATACAGTGGAACCTTGGATTACGAGCATAGTCCGTTCCAGGAGAATGCTCGTAATCCAAAGCACTTGCATATCAAAGCGTGTTTTCCCATAGAAGTCAATGGAAACGAAGATAATTCGTTCCGCATTGACTTCTATTGCATGCAATACCGCATGTGGCCAGAGGTGGGGGGAGAGGGTCGGAGAGCCTTGGAAATACTCGAGGACAGCTCGGCTGAACTCGGAAAGCCTCAGAAAGGCTCTGAAACAATGGAATGGAGTATTTCTGAGTGTTTCCGAGTATTTCTGAGTGGTTCCGAGTATTTCCAAACCGTTCCAAGTGTCACCGGGGGCCCCGCACCTCTGGCCAAATGCAGTACTGCACACCCCATTAGCTTGATTTCTACTCACTTTGCGAGACAACACTCGCAAACCAAGTCAGAATTTGAAAAAAACTGTTGCATTAATGGCTGTGTGTTGAGTTATTTTGAGGGGACAGCAAATTTACACTGTTATACAAGCTGTACACTCTCTACTTTACATTGTAGCAAAGTGTCCATTCTTCAGTGTTGTCACATAAAAAGATAGAATAAAACATTTACAAAAATGTGAGGGGTGTACTCACTTTTGTGAGACACTGTATAATCAGTATTGTAATCTATGAAGCATATCAACAACTTCTGTTGTATGAATGTATATGGTTTACTCTATCCATAAGCACAACTACATTACTGGTTTGTACCAGTTTTATGGTACGGTTTATGTGTGCATACATGGTGTAGAGTTCTTTAATATGATGTATAATAAAATGTAATTATTTGTGAGATACTGTTAGGTCCTCGTGTTTCGCCAAAATTGCTTCTTCAGGACGCATGAAAATATTATAGTAGTTATCTGGAGAACAACAATAATATTTAAACACAATACAAAGCAAACATAATCATTTATTATCCAAGTGCACACGTTGGGTGGGATGTACCTCAACACCAAAGCACCTATAATATGATGTATAGTAAAATTTCATGTTTTATACATGGTTTCTACTCTCCATATTTGGCCTATACAGTCCGACTTCCCCTTTTTTTCTTTTTATTTATCTATACATTATGGATGTTGGCCATGAGTACCATCTATACCTGTTTACTATAATATTACTTAAGTAGCAGCTTTGACTCAGCATCGTAAACGGCGGTCTCGGGGGTCTTGGTTGCCTACGCAAAGGAGGCTTTTACAGGTCGAAATACGCTTATGATCTTATAGAATAATATGTGTTGGAAGGAATGGCCTGTGACAGGGTCTCTTTAGGAACGTCTGCTCCCATGGGAATAAAGCCTCAGTCCTTGTGTATGGATCTGTTTACTGCAATAGCAATGATGCATTTACTATACAGTAAAATCTCCTCCTTACCATACAAGGTTATAAAAGAAAGATTTCAGATTTTTCTCTTATCTCTATTCTATGTATATTTATATACAGAATATAGCAAGGCAAGTGCAATGTTTCTACTTTACAGCTGGGAGAGTGAAATATTACAGTATATTAAATGGTATGCAATAAGGACTTTGTCCTGCACTAATACTGTGTATGAAAGCTGAACTACGAGCATAAACCTTTATTTAAACATATTCCTCTATAGCCACAAAGGGTATAAATCCACTTTATATGCACCAAATGCCCAAATGGGAGGGGCCCAGCAGGCTCCACCCATGACTGTCAGCCTGTAGAAAACTACAGGAGGGGGGCGGAGACAAGACCAGTCACCCTGCACAAGGAGAGAGAGCAGCAGTGAATGGTCTTTATTACAGGAAGGGAAAAGTCTCACACTCGATTACTGCACAGATCTGGGAGAAATAAGCAAAGCTCTCCAAGAGTTAAAGAAATTCAAGTCAGCAGCTACAAATACTGCAGCTGCTGACTTTTAATAATCGGTCACTTACTTGTCCCAGGGTCCAGCGATGTGGGGGAACGAAGCCCCGCTCGTCCCCCCTCCTCTCGGCAGCACTGGCATTGCAACTGTGGGCACCCAGCTGTGGCTTCACAGCCGGGCACCCTGGGACCTGTCACGTGTCCCAGATGACTGACAGGAGAGAGGGGGCAGAGCTGAGTCCTTCCTGTGCCAAGGGGAAGTGAGGTCAGGAGCCCAGGCACTGAAGGAGGCAGACTACGAGGGACTAGGGTTGCCACCTGTCCAGGATTCACCCGGACAGTTCGGGTTTGGAATCATGCGTTCGGGTTTCAGACCACCTGAAACCCGGACATAATATTTAAACCAGACTATGGCTTCACATGCAGGGTTGCGGGCTGCAGTCAGGTAAGCTGACAGTGCCTGTTACACTCTTTCACACTGCCCAAAGCATAGCACTAACAATCCCCCCCTCCCCCCCCCCCCCACACACAGACGGGAGAGGAGAGAGGGCTCGATATGCTCCTCTTCCTCTTGCCCCTACCCCTTTGTGTCTGCCCCACACTCCAATCCCCAGCGCTGTGCCTCAGAAAAGGAAAGTTGGGGCTGGGAATTTGAATTCCAGTAGCCTCAGATACATCTGGATGAGAGGTGATGACTGCCAAGGGGTGAGTGAGCTCACCATCCATCCCTGTCTGTGACTGAAGTCTCCTCCCTTCTCTCTCCTGCCTCTGAGTGAGTACACTAAGGTAAATCAGGGTTCTCAGAGCACCCCTTACATCAGAGTCCTCTCCGTACATCAGAGTCCCACCTTAGATCAGGGTTCCCAGAGCATCCCTTATGTTAGAGTCCCCATAGTTCTCCCTTACAACAGAGACACCCCCCCCACCCCCAATGCAGTTTTAGGGGAACTCTGTGGACTCTGATTTAAAGGAGGACTCTTGTGCTTAACTTAATTTGATTAGAAATGTTATTTAACCACTTGCTTACTGGGCACTTAAACCCCCCTCAGTCCCAGACCAATTTTCAGCTTTCAGCGCTGATGCACTTTGAATGACAATTGCGCGGGCATACAACACTGTACCCAAATGAAATTTTTATCATTTTTTTCACACAAATAGAGCTTTCTTTTGGTGGTATTTAATTACAGCTCGGAGTTTTATTTTTTGCTAAACAAACAAAAAAATAAAAAATAAATCATGTTTAATAGTTTGTTATAAAATTTTGCAAACAGGTCATTTTTCTCCTTCATTGAAGTGCGCTGATGAGGCGGCACTGATAGGCTGCACTGGTGGGCTCTGATAGGCTGCATTGGTGGGCACTGATAGGCTGCATTGGTGGGCACTGATAGGCTGCACTGGTGGGCACTGATAGGCATAGTTAAGGCAGCACTAATAGGCACAGATAAGGCGGCACCGATGGGCACAGATAAGGCGGCACTGATGGGCAAAGATGAGCACAGATAAGATGGCACGGATGGGTGGCACAGATGGGTGGCACGGATGGGTGGCACTAAGGGGCACTGATAGGTACCACTGATAGATGGGACTGATGGGCACTGATAGGTGGCACTGATAGGTGGCTCTGATAGGTGGCACTGCTGGGCACTGATGGGCGGCACTGCTGGGCACTGATGGGCGGCACTGCTGGGCAGGGATATGTGGCACTGGGGTGCAGCACCTTTGTTGAGGCAGATTGTGGGCACTGCTGGGTGGCACTGTGGGTGGCACTGCTGGGTGGCACTGTGGGCACTGCTGGGTGGCACTGTGGGCACTGCTGGGTGGCACTATGGACACTGCTGGGTGGCACTGACAGGGGGGACACATTTTTTATTTATGTGGCAAAGCAGGGGGCAGGTGGGCACTGGCAGGGGGCAGGTGGGCACTGGCAGGGCTGGCCGTGATCGGGACTGATGTCCCGATCACGGCCACCGGTGATCAGCGCGAGGAGGAATAATAGCCGATTACCTGCTCTGTTATATCACATGATCAGCTGTCATTGGCTGACAGCTGATCACGTGATAAGGGGTCGGGATCGACCCCTTTCTCGGGTCGGTGATCAGGCGAGTCTCATAGAGTCGCCGATCACAGAGCGCGCCGCGCGCGCCCCTCTGGGGGCGCGCAGGCCGCTCGTGCACGGGACGACGTCAATAGACGTGTCTCGGCAAAGGAGATCCGCACTGTAGCCGTCATTCAGCTATAGCGCGGGTCTCAACTGGTTAATTGCAAAATATATTTATAGTTTATATTAAAAAAAAAGATTGCTGTGCGCCGCTAAAGTGTTCGGGTTAGACTTGAAGAAAAGGTGGCAACCCTCGGAGGGACCCCCTAGCAACAGGGATTTTTAGTGGTAAGTTACATATTTTTTTTTTCAACATTTTTTTTTTTTTGGGGGGGGGAATTTTAAGCATTTTTTATTTATTTTTTGGTGTGTGGAACAGCCCTTTAAGGAAGAATACGCATGATGAATGGATTTAGCAATACTTGTTGAGCCTGAAATAAAACTTTAACCGCTTGCCGACCGTATACAGTAAATATACTGTACATAGGCAAATTGGTTTACCTGGGCAGGATCACGTACCTGTACGTGATCCTGCACTTCCGGTTCTGGAGCACACGCCCACTCCCGCTGTGGTTGGACACAGCGGGAGCCAATCAGCGGATCCAGCGGACGCGATGTCTGCCGGGACCCGCCAATCTTCTTTTGTTTATGGAGCAAAAAATAGAAAAAACTGCAGAGATGATCAAATACCACCAAAAGAAAGCTCTATTTGTGGGGAAAAAAATTATAAAACACAGCGCTGAAAACAGGCAGGGCAGCGATCTGCCTAAGTGCCTATGTAAGCAAGGCAGATCACCATTCTGTGAGAAGTGAAGGCTGTGATCCTGTGTTCCTACGAAGCAGGAACGAGGATCTCTGCCTTCCCATAGTAAAAGCATCCCCCCTCCCCCTCACAGTTAGCAAGCACTCCCTAGGAACACATTTAACCCTTTGATCGCCCCTGATGTTAACCCCCTTCCCAGCCAGTGTCATTAGTACCGTGACAGTGTATTTACCACTGATCACTGTATTAGTGTCACTCGTCCTCAAAAAGTGTGAAAAGTGTCAGATTTGTCTGCCATAATGTCGCAGTCCTGATCGCCACCATTACTAGTAAGAAAATTTTCTAAAAATAAAAAATTCTATAAATCTATCCCATAGTTTGTAGACGCTATAACTTTTGCGCAAACCAATCAATATACCCTTATTGGGATCTTTTTTTTTTACCAAAAATATGTAGCAGATTACATATTGGCCTAAATTTATGAAGAAATTAGATTTTTTTTATTGGATATATTTTATAGCAGAAATTAAAAAATATTGTTATTTTTTTCAAAATTGTCAGTCTTATTTATTTATAGCACAAAAAAAATAAAAAAATAAAAAAAAATAAAAAGTGGTGATTAACCACTTGACCACTGGGCACTTAAACCCCCTTCCTAACCAGACCAATTTTCAGCTTTCCGTGCTCTCATATTTTGAATGACAATTACTCAGACTTGCAACACTGTACCCATATGAAATGTTTGTCCATTTTGTCATACAAATAGAGCTTTCATTTTTCATCATTTAATCACCGCTGTTTTTTTTTATTTTTTGTGCTATAAATCAAAAAAGACGGAAAATTCAGTAATAATAATACAAAAAAAAAAAAACTTTGTTTCTGTTAAAATTTATTGGCGAATATTGGCCACGGACGTCCACGCAGAATAAGCTGACCGCTCTGTAGCTGTCTTTTGGCTATGGTCCGGTCGGCAGGTGATTAAATACCACCAAAAGAAAGCTTTATTTGTGGGGGAAAATGGACATACATTTTATTTGGGTACAACATCGCACGACCGCGCAATTGTCAGTTAAAGTAACGCAGTGCTGTATCGCAAAAAAATGGGCTGGTCATGATAGGGGGGTCAAAAGCGGTTGAAAAAAAAAATCTACCTATGGATTCTGATTGGCAGATGCAGGGTAAAGGGCCGACCCATGCTAATTTGTATAGTTTTGAATGGCTTTTTTCCCATGGACTTCACACGTTCCAAGCTGCTTATAAAAGAAAAGTTGTATTATATGAAGGTGTTATCTTAACAACATGGGAGTGCCCGGCCATTCAGATCTACAAGCAGCTGAGACTCACATGTCTATGAATCTATTCATTCCACAAGAATAAATACTTGTGCTCTGATTAAAGAGTCCGGCGCTTGTTCAGCAAACGTTATGGCGCCTGTAAAAACAAAAAAAATAAAATTCTTTGAGATAGCGGCGTGCGTGGGAGATCAATCACAGCGCCTGTGGCTGATACCTTGTCCTCTTGGCTTTTGCACCGACATTTAATCAGCTGCGAGTACATTTCCTGTACTATCTGGGACACATGGCCCGCCGCAGAGCTGAACGAATGTGAACTCCTTGCATTGTGGGCGTTAGGATAAAGATAAACCACTTGCAAAACCCACCTTTAATGGATGGAAAATCTTCCCTAAAGGAAATGCGAAGGTTGCCGTTGCAGGTTCATTCTGAAAAATGCTACTTGCCTGGCTGTTATACCGAGGCTCTTGCTTCAAAACTTTGAATTGCTGGCCCAGAAGAAGCACACCGTTTATTCAGCGGCCTGTATTACCACACTGGATGGACGCAGGTCACCGCTAGGGCACATAAAAAATAATTGCTTGTCTAGTACAGAGGCTGCCCACCGCTGCAAGTACCAGTCCATTCACACCGGCTCCAGTAACTCAGCCTAGGGCAGCGGTCACTGAGGCCCCTTTCACTAAAAATAGCACCTGTGCAGTGCCTGAAAAAAAACGTCCCCTTTCACTCCAGTGTGAAAGCCAGAGGGCTTTCACACTGGAGCGGTGCGCTAGCAAGACGGTGAAAAAAGTCCTGCTAGTCGCATCTTTGGAGCAGTGAAAGGAGCGGTGTATTCACCTCTCCTAAACCGCTCCTACCCATTGAAATCAATGGGGCAGCGCGGCTATACTGCCGGCAAAGCGCCGCTGCAGCGACGCTTTGCAGCCAGTTAAAACCGCCCCGCTACCGGCCGCATACCTCCGCTAAAATGACAGTAAAGCGCCACTAAAAATAGCAGTGCTTTATTGCCAACGCCCGCACCGCCCCAGTGTGAAAGGGGCCTAAATGGCAGACCACGGTTCGGAACAGGACTGGGTGACAGTCCTGTCCGGACCGTGGCCGTGCCACTGCAGCGGCTGGGTGTCCTCTCCCAGAAACCCCCGCAAAGCCACCAATGTCGTCATCATCACAGCGGGTGGGAGCGGGAGGAGCTGCAGATTGAGACTGAGTGGCGGGAGCTGCCCAAGTTATTATGTTAACAAGTGGGTGATTACCCGGCTTGTTAACCACGTCCCTGGAGGATAAAACTCAGGAGCCCTTACTCAATTTTGATACAATACTAGACTGGCTTCTCCTGAAGAAGTGGAGTATGCCACGAAACGCGTCAGCCCACAAAAGACCAGCATATATGCCTATCACTTTTACAAAAGGTTTTGGTGAGACCGATTAACCACTTCAATACTGGGCATTTTCACCCCCTTCCTGCCCAGGCCTTTTTTCAGTTTTCAGCGCTGTCGCACTTTGAATGACAATTGTGCGGTGATGCACCACTACCCAAATAGAGCTTTCTTTTGATGGCATTTGATCATCTCTGTGGTTTTTATTTTTTGTGCTATAAACAAAAGAAGAGCGGCGACAAGTTTGAAAAAAAAACACAATATTTTTTAATTTTGCTATAATAAATATCCCAATTTAAAAAAAAATAAAAAAATGTCCTCAGTTTAGGCCAGTATGTATTCTACATATTTTTGGTAAAAGAAAAAATCGCAATAAGCGTATATTGATTTATTTTCCCAAAAGTTATAGCGTCTACAATATTGGGGATAGTTTTATGGCATTTTTATTATTATTTTATTTTTTTACTAGTATTGGTGGTGATCTGCGATTTTTATCGTGACTGCGACATTGCGGCGGACATATCGGACACTTTTGACACCATTTTGGGACCATTCCCTTTGATACAGCGACCAGTGCTATAAAAAATGCATTGATTACTGTATAAATGTCACGGGCAGGGAAGGGGTTAACACTAGGGGGCGATCAAGGGGTTATCTGTGTTACCTAGGGAGTGATTCTAACTATAAGGGGAGGGGACTCACAAGGGCAGGAAACCGGTCGGTGTTCCTCTGTACACGGAACACATGATCGGTTTCCTCTCACCTGACAGGATGTGGGTCTGTGTGTTTACACCCATGGATCCACGTCCCGGCTCTGTTACTGGCCAATCGTGGTTGCCTGGCGGACATTGCAGGCGCCGGGCACGCACATCGGCATCTGAGTGACGTGGCGGGCGCGCACGCCCCTTAGATGGCCGGGAAGCCCAGGACATCATATGACGCCCTCCCAGGAAGAGAGATCCCTCCTGCAGACATCATATGACTATGGGCGGTACGGAAGTGGTTAAGGAGCAGCTCCAGTATCCGCCCAAAAAAATGTAAAGTCAGCAGCTACAAATACTGTAGCTGCTGACTTTTAATATCAGGGCACTTACCTGTCCAGGAATCCAGTGGTGTCCTCACCTGAGCCGATTTTTGAATGGGCTTTTGGGTGCTGATGCCGCCATCTTGACTAAGGTAAACCAGCAGTGAAGCCTGTCAAAACCAGGTACCCACTCCCCCCTTTGCCACAAAAGGTGCCAAATGTGGCAGCGGAGACGGGGAGGAGGCTTACAAACAGAGCTACCCTTTTGGGTGGGGCTCCGCTTTAATATAAAAAGACTCCCACTCTCTGTCCCGATCTGCAGCAGTTTTTTTTCTTTAAAAATTACAAACATGTCATACTTACCTGCCATGTGTAATGGTTTTGCACAGAGCAGCCCAGATCCTTCTCTTCTCGGGTCATGCGAGGGCGCTCCTGGCCCCTCCCTCCTGCCGAGTGACCCCAGAGCAAGCAGCTTGTTATGGGGGCACCCAAGCCATTCAGACACAACTCCACCCCCTCTCTCTTCTCATTGGCTCACTGACTTTGATTGACAGCAGTGGGAGCCAAAGGCGTCACGCTACCGTCTCAGCCAATGAGGAGGGAGAGTCTTGGGCAGCCGAGACACTACTGCAACATCGCTGAAATGAGATGGTCTCAGGTAAGTATTAGGGGGGCTGCTACATGCAAAGAATGCATTAAGATAGAAAAACTTCAGAATTTACAACCAAGGTGAAGGCATCATCCTGGTATAACCTTGAAGTCCAGCAACGTACCAGTGGCCCCTTAGTACCAACTGAGCATTGTTTAAACACAACGGCCTACCTGAGTATTGTTGCTGACCATGTCCATCTCTTTATGACTACAGTGCCCCCATCTTCTGATGGCTCCTTCCAGCAGGATAATGCACCATGTCACAAAGCTCCAATCATCTCACCACTGGACAATGAGGTGACTGCACTCCAATGGTCTCCACACTCACCAGATCTCATCCAATAGAGCACCTTTGGGATATGATGGAAGGGGAGATTCACATCATGGATGTGCAGCCGACAAAGCTGCAGCAACTGTGCGATGAAACGCGGTGTCACTCTATAGCGGTGGAGATGAGTAGAAATAAAACCTAATTTTTCAGAAAGCACCTTAGGGGTCTGTTCTTTAACCAGTTTCGATGTAAATAGTAATGGGAATTTTTTGGGAGCTATCTTTTATTTGAGTGTAGAAGTGTGTGTTCATCATTTCGGAATAATTCTTTCTCTCCTCTTTAATATCCTTTGATGTGGCTGAGTAACATTCCCTAATAAGGCTCGCCCTCCGCTGTCTCCTGCCGCCGCTCCCGCGCCTCTCTGCTCTGTTTTGGCCTGTCTATTTCAATTCGGGAATCTGTTTATAGAAATCCTCTGAAGGGAGAATCTATGACAAAGCCAAGAAGCCGGGAGGAACGTAACCCAGTCATCTGGCACCGTCTATATAATATAAATTATAAATACCCAACCATTTGTGCTTCGCCTGCTTTGGGGGGAACGTGGCTGGGATTAAATATGGCTTGTTAATTTGAATTTCATTTGAATCTTTGACCTACATGACAGTCTGAATTATTTCATATGGGAGGTGGCCACCTTCTCCGATACATCTCACAAGGGTGTCAGGTCTTGGCGCAATGAACTCCACTTAGAAGAGTAACGAATGTCAGTAGAGGATAGGAACTCAATGGGATTGATTCAAGAAGCTTTGGGACATTAATGTCAATGTAATGGGAGAAGGACAGTCATTGGGAGAGCTCGTTGGATCTGGTTGGGCGGCTCACATGCAAACAAGGCCGCCCTTCAAAGGGTGGACAAGAATGTTGTTCAGGCCATAAATCAACAGAACAAAGGTCAGATCAAATCCTAAAAGCTAACAAATTATTCAACACGTTTCAGGACAAAGCACACTTCATCAGGGCTACAAAATACAAATATAAAACAAAAAATAAATAGGGGATAAATAGGATAAATATCTACTTGTAAAAGCAGCACATTAAGGGTAGATTCACACTAGCCCAGTGTTTCTCAACTCCAGTCCTCAAGGCTCCCCAACAGGTCATGTTTTCAGGATTTCCCGCAGATGAAATGGCTTTGGTAATTACTAAGGCAGTGAAACTGATCAAATCACCTGTGCAAAATAATGGAGAGCCTGAAAACATGACCTGTTGGGGTGCTTTGAGGACTGGAGTTGAGAAACACTGCACTAGCCAATGCTCTTAAAGGGGCTGTAAAGGCTTGCGTTTTTTCACCTTAATGCATCCTAGTGAAAAAACTCCTTACAGTCACCGGCCCCCTAGCCCCCCCCCCCCCCCCCGTTTTACTTACCTGAGCCTGGAATTTCTGTTGGGCATCCCCACCGTCCCTCTCTTCATGGGTTCCCATCTCTTGATTGGATAGATAGCAGCGCAGCCATTGGCTCCCGCTGCTGTCAATCAAATCCAATGACGCGGGGCCTAGTTCTGCATTTGGCCTCTATGGATGCCGAATGCTGGACTTGGGAGCGCGCCCGCAAGGTAACCCCCTCTGCAGGGCTCTTCTCCAAGGAGGTTATCTAATGCGGGGAGGAGCCGCAAGAGCCACGAGGGACCCCAGAAATGGATGTTCGGGGCCACTCTGTGCAAAACGAGCTCCATAGTGGAGGTAAGTAGGATTTGTTATTTAAAAATAAATAAAAAAGATCCTTTAGTATCACTTTAAACGTAATCCCTGGCAGATTGCTTCAAAAAGTTGCTGTCAGGCATTCAGGAGGCAATCCTGTTGTCTCCTAAATGCCTATTTTTTTACAATTTTTTTTTTTTTAGCAGTGACAGTATCACTGATCTCCTCTCCCTGTGATCGGGAGCAGAGATCAGTGATGTGTCACACACAGCCACACCCCCCCAGTTAGAAACAATCCCCAGGACACACTTAACCCATACACTGCCCCCTAGTGGCTAACCCCTTTACTGCCAGTGTCATTTACACAGGAATCAGTGCATTTGTATAGCACTGATTGCTGTATAAATGACAATGGTCCCAAAAATGTGTCAAAAATGTCCGATGTGTCCGCCATAATGTCGCAGTCACGATAAAAGTCGCTGATCGCCGCCATTACTAGTAAAAAAAAAATATTAATAAAATTGGCATTAAACTATCCCCTATTTTGTCAATGCTATAACTTGTACGCAAACCAATCAATAATCGCTTATTGCTATTTTTTTTTTTACCAAAAATATGTAGAAGAATAAGTTTTGGCCTAAACTGAGGAAAAAAAATGCCTTTTTATACATTTTTGGGGGATATTTATTATAGCAAAATGTAAAAAATAATGTGTTTTTTTTTTTTTTTCAAAATTGACGCTCTTTTTTTGTTTATAGCGCAAAAAATAAAAACCGCTGGGGTGATCAAGCTCTATTTGTGGGAAAATAATCACCTCAATTGCGCGGTCGTGCATGTTTGCACGACGGCGCAATTGTCAGTTAAACTGACACAGCGCCGAATCGCAAAAAGTGGTCTGGTCTTTGGCCAGCCAAATGGTGCGGGGCTTAAGTGGTTAAAAAAGTGCAGCACAATAATATTTATCAAACAGTATTTAAAAAAAAAAAAAACATGAATGCGTGTTACAAATGTCCTTAAATAAACCAAGCGTGTACTTGCTCTCTGCAAATATGCATAAATATTCACCCAGTCCCAAAGTATAGTCATGAATACAGATCGTACACAGAGGTCCCAAATAAAGTGCTTGAGTTAAAATAATCATGTGTCCATGTTTATTTCAATTAACACCTTTGTGAAAACCACCACCAGCCACACTACCTGCTCACCTCCAGTAATTGTCCTAGGAGTAAAATAGGTGAACCAGCGCCTTGCCCTTTATCAAGGGCTTTAAATCTCCAAAGCTCTCTCCAGATGCATAGACAGTTCTCTCCACCCTGGATAGATCTTGAGATTCCTCTTACACCAGCCAGCTCTTCATTGGTAAGTTTCACAAAAAGTAAAGACCATCAACGTGTAGTATATTAAACAAACACAAATTCTGGGTTTAGTGTGATAACATCATGTAGCTCCACTCCCGATGCGTTTCGTCATGTCACTTGTGACTTAGTGATGGGAAAGATTTCCTTTAACAGACCAAGCTATTAGAGCTGCACAATTAATCGTTAAAAAAATTGTGATCTCGATTCAACCTGACAATGATCTCTATTGCTGAGTTTGCCGATTTTTTCATATAAAAAGTGGAGAGACTTCAAAAGAAAACATCTGGGCAGTCTGCCAAGTTTTTAAAATGAAACATTGTGATTAACTCTTCCTTCTTAGATCAAAGGGAAACTTCTGTGTGTAAAGAAAAAAATCCAGGCCAAGTTTTTAACTACTTAAGGACCAGCCTTGTTTTGAGATTTTGGTGTTTACATGTTCAAAACAGTTTTTTTTTGCTAGAAAATTACCCCCCAAATATTATATATTGTTTTTTTCTAACACCCTAGAGAATAAAAAGGCGTTCATTGCAATAATTTTTTTCACACCGTATTTGTGCAGCGGTCTTACAAGCGCACTTTTTTGAATAAAAAATACGACAACAGTAAAATTAGCCCAATTTTTTATATTGTGAAAGATAAAGTTACGCCGAGTAAATTGACATCCAACATGTCACACTTCAAAATTGCGTCCGCTCGTGGAATGGCAACAAACTTTTACCCTAAAAAATCTCCATAGGCGACGTTTAAAAAATTCTACAGGTTGCATGTTTTAAGTTACAGAGGAGGTCTGGAATTATTGCTCTCGCTCTAACGATCATGGCGATACCTCACATGTGTAGTTTTAACACCGTTTTCATATGCGGGCGCTACTCACGTATGTGTTCGCTCCTGCACCAAGCTCATCGGGACAGGGTTTTTTATTGTTGTTATTTATTTTACCTTTTATTTTTTATTTTTACTCTGTTTTTAAAAAAATAGTCACTTTTATTCCTATTACAAGGAAAAACATCCCTTGTAATAGGAAAAAGCATGACAGGACCTCTTAAATATGAGATCTGGAGTCAAAAGGTCCCCAGATCTCATATTTAGACTAAAATGCAATTTAAAAAAATAAAATAACATTTAAAAAAATGATTTAAATAAAATGGCCCTTTAAGAGCTATGGGCAGAAGTGAGGTTTTGACGTTGCTTCCACCCAGCAATTGTACGGAGACGGGTGGGGGACATCTTCCCCTCACTCTTCTCCATACCTGACAGGAGACAAGACGTGATCGCCTCTGCCGCTGCCGACGGCTCAGGTAAGCGGCGGAGGGCACCGGATTGCGGCGGGAGGGGGGATTCCTTTCCTGCTACCAATAAAAGTGATCTTGCAGCGGATCCGCCGCAGAGACCACTTTTATCTTGTAGCAGACCCCCCACTGAAGACGAGGATACTGGGGTTATGGCAGCTAGCTACTGCCATAACAACGATGTCCTCCTTCAAACAGTCGCCGTAAAACTGCGGCGGGCGGTCCGTAATCGGTTAAACAAGGTGTAAAAGTAGGAAGTTTAACCACTTAAAGACTAAATCTTTTTCTGAAACTTGTTTCTTAAGTTAAAAAACAATATTTTTTGCTAGAAAATTACTTGGAACCCCCAAACATTATATATATTTTAGCAGAGACCCTAGGGAATAAAATGTCAATTGCTACAATATTTAGAAGGAACTAATTAAAGGGAAATCCCACTTGTTTGCATCCTCCTCCCACTCCTATTTAATAATTGCCACTTTTTTGGGGCATAGTTTGACAAGTACCCGCTCCCACTTCCTGTTGGATTGCCGCGGCGATCCGAAGCAGAGGTTCGTCCCCTCCTTCCGCCGAAGCCTTCTGGGGCACATCACAGGTCCCAGAAGTTTGCCGGACCATTCACAAAGTGCAGAGTGGCTTGCGTATGCGCAGTGGGAAGCCAGCTGTGAAGCCACAAGTTATGATGCCAGCTCCTGGACCCGAAGCCAATTGAAGAATCAGCTCGGGTGAGGACAGTGCTGGATCCCTGGACAGGTAAGTGTCCTTATAATAAAAGTCAGTAGCTACAGTATTTGCTACTTCTGACTGTTAATTTTTTTAGTTTTTTGGGGGAATAAACCAGAGCTCCTCTTTAAAATAAATAAAAAAAAGCAAACGAAAGTAAAAAAAAAAAAAAGATATATATAGCACTGACCCCCAAAGGAGCCGCTGAATTTATTGGGCTTACCGTTACCTTCTTCACCTCGTTTGCATCTAGAGGTTTCCTGAGGTAGATGGCCCAAGAACTACAGAGACTGACGACAGATCTGCTTGAAGGGATTTTTATTTGCAAAAAGGGTAGTTAACAAACAGTCTCTCAGTATAGGATCAGAGATTTTAGGTGAAAAGTCCAGGTACTCTTAGTGTCAAAGTCAGTATGAAGAAAGAACTCTCTTACTTTGAATAAATCCAGAGAATAGCCATTCACAGCTGGATTCTCACCCGAGTTGGATAGTCCTTCTCTCACCAGGCCTAGCAGCCAACAGGGTGCTTGAGTCAGGAACAAGTCTCTGCCACAGACTTTGTTATAGAACATGTGAGGGAAACTTTAACTTGTAGCAGACTCGTGTGGTACCAGTATCTTGCAACCGGTCCGGCGATACCACACGAGATTGGATTCACTTGGGTCCTTCAGCTTTTCCAGGCTTTTGTTGAGAAGCCAACCCCTTGCGTGACCTTCTCCCGAAGAGTTCTCCCCCTGGATAACTTCACAGTTGCTGGGCCTCTCTACAACCCGAGACGACACCGGACCACCTCGGAATCCTTTTTGTAGTTTCCTCGCCTTGGGCTAGCCAGCCCCGAGACGTAAAGTCAGGTGGATCCACACCCCAGGCCATGGAAGTCTTGGGGGCTGGTCAGGAGGACCAGGACCATGCAGTCAGAACATACTTCTGGACCGGAACCCCGTAACACGTGACATCCGCATTTTAAGTACCCCCTCCCAGAAGGCACAGCAAGAGTGACATTCCCACTGGGCTGGTTCAGAGAGAAAGTAACCTTAAAGCACCCAACAAGACTGTTTCCATACCCACCAGAAGTGACAGCACCCCCTATGGCCAGGCAGAACACCTTTCAATCCAGTCAGACTGATGCTGAGGTCAATATTTAGAGTAATCAAACCCAAACCAACCTGCGGTTTAAGGGTAACATTACATTTCAAAAACACATAGCGTGTGCTCTTCAGGAGCCGGTGCTATATATATATATATAAAGAAAACGAATATAAAACATTTAAAAATGTATAAAAGAAAACCAATTAGGAAACAAATGTAAAAATAAATAAATTGTTACATAGTTACAATGTTACTCTGGTTATAAAAAGACACAAGTCTGTCTAGTTCAACCAATAGTATGAAAAAATATATACCGTATATACTCGAGTATAGGCCGACCCGAATATAAGCCGAGGCCCCCAATTTACCCCCAAAAAAACTGGCAAACTTATTGACTCGTGTATAAGCCGAGGGTGAGACATGCCTGTCCATCCCTGTGTGTGTGTCCGTCCATCCCTGTGTGTCCGTCCATCCCTGTGTGTCCGTCCATCCCTGTGTGTCCGTCCATCCCTGTGTGTCCGTCCATCCATCCCTGTGTGTGTGTGTGTGTCCATCCATCCATCCATCCCTGTGTGTGTGTGTCTCCATCCATCCATCCATCCCTGTGTGTGTGTGTCTCCATCCATCCATCCATCCATCCCTGTGTGTGTGTGTCTCCATCCATCCATCCATCCATCCCTGTGTGTGTCTCCATCCATGTGTGTGTGTGTGTGTGTGTGTGTGTGTGTGTGTGTGTGTGTGTGTGTGTGTGTGTGTGTGTGTGTGTGTGTGTGTGTGTGTGTCCAGCCTACCTTTGTTCCGAGCCTCCGTCCCGTGCCTTGCCTCCTTGCCTCCGTCCCGTGCCGTGCCTTGCCTCCTTGCATCCGTCCCGTGTCGTGCCTTGCCTTGCCCCCGTCCCGTCCCGTCCCGTGCCGTGCCGTCCCGTGCCCTCTTCGTCGGCGGCCATTGTAAAGTTCAAAAGCTGCGCCGCCGCCTTCGCCTGTGATAGGCGGAACACTGAATTTCCCAGCAGCCTGTGTTCCGCCTATCACAGACGTCGTATCATCCTCGTCCGTAGTACGAGGATGATACGATGTCCGTGATAGGCGGAACACAGGCTGCTGGGAAATTCAGTGTTCCGCCTATCACAGGCGAAGGCGGAGCCGGAGGCGCGGCTTTTGAATAGAATGGCCGCTGTCTGTCTGCTCGACACGCTGATCGAGCGGGCAGACAGCGATGACTCGAGTATAAGCCGAGGGGGGCACTTTCAGCCTCAAAAAAGAGGCTGAAAATCTCGGCTTATACTCGAGTATATACGGTATATATATGCAATCCTATATGCACAATCCTCTACCCACAGTTGAGTCAGAGGAAGGCAAAAAACCCCAAAAAAACATGATCCGATTTGCTACAGCAGGGAAAAAAAGATTCCTTCCTGATCCCCCAAGAGGCAATCGGATGTTCCCTGGATGAATTTTACCTATGAATATTAGTATCCAGTTATATTATGTGGATCAATGAAAGCACCCAGGCAGGCCTTTCCTAAAACATCTCCTAAATCTACTGAGCTGGCCAGAACCAACTCTTGAGGGAGTCTATTCCACATTATCACAACTCTTACTGTGAAGAAGCCTTTCAATATTTGGAGATGGAATCTCCTTTCCTCCAGATGTAAAGAGTGTCCCCTTGTCCTCTGTGATGACCTTAAAGTGAAAAACTCAACACCAAGTTCACTATATGGACCATTTATGTATTTACAGTATGCATGTTGATCATACCCCGTCAAGAGAGAATAAATTCAGTTCAGCTAAATGTCCCTAATGCTGTATAAATAATATATATATATATATATATATATATATATATATATATACAGGTCCTTCTCAAAAAATTAGCATATTGTGATAAAGTTCATTATTTTCTGTAATGTACTGATAAACATTAGACTTTCATATATTTTAGATTCATTAAACACAACTGAAGTAGTTCAAGCCTTTTCTTGTTTTAATATTGATGATTTTGGCATACAGATCATGAAAACCCAAAATTCCTATCTCAAAAAATTAGCATATCATGAAAAGGTTCTCTAAACAAGCTATTAACCTAATCATCTGAATCAACTAATTAACTCTAAACACCTGCAAAAGATTCCTGAGGCTTTTAAAAACTCCCAGCCTGGTTCATTACTCAAAACCACAATCATGGGTAAGACTGCCGACCTGACTGCTGTCCAGAAGGCCATCATTGACACCCTTAAGCAAGAGGGTAAGACACAGAAAGACATTTCTGAATGAATAGGCTGTTCCCAGAGTGCTGTATCAAGGCACCTCAGTGGGAAGTCTGTGGGAAGGAAAAAGTGTGGCAGAAAACGCTGCACAACGAGAAGAGGTGACCGGACCCTGAAGAAGATTGTGGAGAAGGACCGATTCCAGACCTTGGAGGACCTGCGGAAGCAGTGGACTGAGTCTGGAGTAGAAACATCCAGAGCCACCGTGAACAGGCGTGTGCAGGAAATGGGCTACAGGTGCCGCATTCCCCAGGTCAAGCCACTTTTGAACCAGAAACAGCGGCAGAAGCGCCTGACCTGGGCTACAGAGAAGCAGCACTGGACTGTTGCTCAGTGGTCCAAAGTACTTTTTTCGGATGAAAGCAAATTTTGCATGTCATTCGGAAATCAAGGTGCCAGAGTCTGGAGGAAGACTGAGGAGAGGGAAATGCCAAAATGCCTGAGGTCCAGTGTCAAGTACCCACAGTCAGTGATGGTCTGGGGTGCCATGTCAGCTGCTGGTGTTGGTCCTCTGTGTTTTATCAAGGGCAGGGTCAATGCAGCTAGCTATCAGGAGATTTTGGAGCACTTCATGCTTCCATCTGCTGAAAAGCTTTATGGAGATGAAGATTTCATTTTTCAGCACGACCTGGCACCTGCTCACAGTGCCAAAACCACTGGTAAATGGTTTACTGACCATGGTATTACTGTGCTCAATTGGCCTGCCAACTCTCCTGACCTGAACCCCATAGAGAATCTGTGGGATATTGGGAAGAGAAAGTTGAGAGACGCAAGACCCAACACTCTGGATGAGCTTAAGGCCGCTATCGAAGCATCCTGGGTCTCCATAACACCTCAGCAGTGCCACAGGCTGGTTGCCTCCATGCCACGCCGCATTGAAGCAGTCATTTCTGCAAAAGGATTCCCGACCAAGTATTGAGTGTATAACTGAACATAATTATTTGAAGGTTGACTTTTTTTGTATTAAAAACACTTTTCTTTTATTGGTCGGATGAAATATGCTAATTTTCTGAGATAGGATTTTTGGGTTTTCAGGAGCTGTATGCCAAAATCATCAATATTAAAACAAGAAAAGGCTTGAACTACTTCAGTTGTGTGTAATGAATCTAAAATATATGAAAGTCTAATGTTTATCAGTACATTACAGAAAATAATGAACTTTATCACAATATGCTAATTTTTTGAGAAGGACCTGTATATATATATATATATATATATATATATATATATATTTATATATATATATATATATATATATATATATATATATATATATATATATATATATAAAGAAAACTATTGAAAAAAAAGAATAAAAATAATAAAAAAAGAAAAAAAAGAAAACTAATTAAAATAAATATATAAATTAAAAAGAAAAAAAAAACTAATTAAAATAAATATATAAATTAAAAAGAAAACTAATTTAAATAATAAAAACAAATATAAAAAAGAAAACTATAAAAAAAAAAAGAAAAATAAGAAAAAAAAACAACCTAATTAAAATAAATAAATTAATTAAAAAGAAAACAAATTTAAATAAGAAAAAATATATAAAAAAAGAAAACTATTGAAGAAAAAATATAAAAAAAGAAAAAACAAACTAATACAAATAAATAAATAAAAAAAAAACTAATTTAAATATGTAAAACAAATTTAAAAAAAGAAAACTATTGGAAAAAAAATAAGAAAAAATATTTAAAAAAGGGGGAAAATAAATAAATAAATTAATTAAAAATAAAATTAATTTAAATAAGAAAAACAAATATAAAAAAGAAAACTATTGAAAAAAAGAAAAATAATAAAAAAGGAAAAAAAAAAAACCTAATATAAATAAATAAATTAAAAAGAAAACAAATTTAAATAAGAAACACAAATATAAAAAAGAAAACTATTAGAAAAAAATAAGAAAAATAATAAAAAAAGGGAAAAAAACAAACTAGTTAAAATAAATATATACATTTAAAAGAAAACTAATTTAAATGAGAAAAACAAATATAAAAAAATTATAAAGAAAAATTAAAAAAAAAATCAGAAAACAAATTTAAGAAAAGAAAAAAAAACATTAAAAAAACTGATGTAAAAATAAACAAAGAAAAAAGAAAACTAATTTTAAATAATGGAAAAAATCTGTAAAAAAAAGAAAAGAAATTTAATAATTGGGATGCTGCATTATATTGCATCTTTGTTTTTAGGTTTATTACCACTTTAATTTGCAGCCTTGTGTTCCTGTTTAGCATTCTTCTATGTTGTGTTGGGAGCTCAGACTGGACATGCAGTATCTCTGCCATTCATAGAAGAGAGATAACCAGAGTCTCCCAGGCCCAGGGATAAGGTGTAAGTGACAAGGCCGGAGTTTCTCATGTGAACACACACAGGGCGCTCTACACAAGCAACACTAATCACTCACTTGTCACAGCCCTGACCTTCCAGTAGAGACAAGCCTGACAACATATGGTGAGAGGTACAAAGAAATTCAC
This sequence comes from Lithobates pipiens, assembly GCF_037356315.1. NCBI lineage: Eukaryota > Metazoa > Chordata > Amphibia > Anura > Ranidae > Lithobates > Lithobates pipiens. The sequence goes on along the minus strand of NW_027507764.1, from coordinate 558,678,701 downwards.
GTGGTGTGCGCTGCGCATTCTAGGAAGGCTTCACCTGGCTCCCATCTGCCGGCTTCACCTGGATGGACACAGATGACGGGAATTCTACAGAATGGAACCCTCGTCAGGCAAATAGTTCTTTGCATTCCATATTTTTGCCCTGAGATACAATGAAATTCTTCTTCTGTTGAAAAAGGAAAAACAGTTATAGATTTTTTTCACTCCTGGATATAGGTAATAGGTAAATGCAAGTACAGTAATAGCTTTTTCACATGAGTGGTGCCCTCTGAAGAGCGATCTGCAGTGGATCACTTTTCAGAGGGCATTTGACAGGTGGTGAGGAGGCAATATGTCTCCTCCTCGTGGCTTGATTTAACCCTGTAAACGGCACGGCACGAGGTTGAGGAACGGTTGCAGCACAGCCCCATAGATCTGCATTAGTCACATTTGGGGGTGGGGTAAGCCATGGATCAACCACCTGGTTTTACTAACCCCCCCAATATTGCATGTGTTAATAAATCCTAAGAAATCTGTGAGGATATATTTGGATGTGCGCCTAACCTGCTCCTCCTCTGAAAAGTGATTCACGTTTTGATCGCTTTTCAGAGGTGATTGACAAGCGGGGAAGAAGTGATGTGATGCCTCTTTGCCGCTTGTTTAACCCCATTTCTGAACAAATGCACCGTGACGGCATGCATTGTGGTGCTTCTACTTTCTCTTGAATGAGTCACGGTCAACGGGCATGCTGCCTGACAATCATAATAAGTTGAATAGCTTTTGCTATGGCTGCATGTGAACCACCCACCCCCGCGCTCACAGTTCTCTCCCATATCGCTTTTCTGAGACGATTGGCATTGCCTCCTCGCCGCCTATTTGAACTGCATTTTTCCGAACAATTGCACCAAAACCATGTACATTGCACACAATTGCGGTGTTTCCCCACTTGCTCGAATGGGTTGCGGTAGTGGGCTTGCCGTCTGCTGATCGAGATATGTTTTTGCTGCGGAAACATTGTGACCGCAGCACGTGCACACCCACGGTTCACTGCTGTTGCAGCGTAAGGGGGGGGGGATCACTAAAACTGTGGCTCAACAGCATTTCTACTGCCCCTCAATCATTTATAGGACCTTCAGCAAGGTGTGTTTGTGTGGGGGTTGGGGGTGGTGGGGGGTGTTGGTGTAATTTAAAACTAAGCTCCGGCCTTCTATTCAGTCTTCCATCCTAATACAGAAGGAGTGATACTGACCAGAACACCAAGTTAAAATAAAGGAAAAAATAACCTGTAAAAAAGAAAACAAATTGAAAAAATATATATATATACCTATATACACTACATTACCAAAAGTATTGGGACACCTGCCTTTACACACACATGAACTTTAATGGCATCCCAGTCTAAAGCCTCATACACACGGTACGATTGTTTGTAAACGGAGCGTCTGATTTTTGTCAAAGGGGCGTTTGCCAGGATTTTGTCTCGCTGACATCCAGGTCCATTGCTTCTGGTAAGAGTCCCCATTCTCATTTCATTATGGATGTCTTATTGTCTTTACTCTACGGATGTTATATCACTCAGCTGTTTCTTCATTTCTTATATGAACAACCCTTTGTCTGTGATGAATTCGCCATTTATTGGGACTGATTTATTTGGGACTTATTGGCTGTCCCCGTACTTTCACATAGTTTGGACTTATTTATTTATATATCTATGTACATGTTTGTTTATATATTTGCACAGTTTATTATCACTGTTGATTCACTAGCGCTACATTTTCACCCACTTCCATTCATGAATTTTTGGCACATTCGCATGTAGCAGCTCATTTTTTCTTTCACAGGGCAGCGCAATAATTTTTTGCCCCTATATAGATGATTCACCGCCACGGAATTCCTTGAGCTCCTCCAATCTTCCCCGTGGTATCTTCCTCAAACGTCACTCCCGCTTCTCTGCTGGATTCCTAGCTTGGCACTCAAGACACCTCTCAAGCTTCATCCCACTGGCCTGCTCGGCAGTGGCATAGCGTGGGGAGGTGCAGGGGATGCCGTGGCCCCGGGTGCGACATTTAGGGGGCGCCAGTATGAGTCACTGCTATCTCCTCCTAATTTTAAATTCATGTGTCCCCTGCGCACTGGCCGCCATGTTAAGTGTCCGGTGCCCTGCGATTGGGCGTATGGGGGTCATGTGCAGCATAGGGATGGTCTGTCCACGATCGCTCCTGAAGTCCCGTCTTCGCACATGACCCCCGGCCCGCCCTATCACAGTGCGCTGCGCTGGACACTGGAGAGAAGCAAAAATGTGAGTTGTCTTCTCTTCCTCCTCCTATCTCCTCATGTCATATCTGAAGCAATGCAGGACGAGAGAGACAGAGAATAGAGAGAGAGAACAGAAGAGAGAGAGAACAGAGAATAGAGAGAGAGAACAGAGAGGAGAGGAACATAGAGAGAGAACAGACAGAGAGAGAGAGAGAGAGAGAGAGAGAGAGAGAGAGAGAGAGAAGAGAGAGAGCAGAGAAAAGAGAGAGAGAGCAGAGAAAAGAGAGAGAGAACAGAAGAGAGAAGGGAAAGAACAGAGAGAAGAGAGAGAGAGAACAGAGAAGAGAGAGAGAGAGAGAGAGAACAGAAGAGAGAGAGAGAACAGAAGAGAAAACAGAAGAGAGAGAGAGAACAGAAGAGAAAACAGAAGAGAGAGAGAGAACAGAAGAGAGAGAGCAGAATAGATAGATAACAGAAGAGAGAGAAAGAAAGGAGAGAGAGAACAAAAGAGAGAGAACAGAAGAGAGAAGAGAAAGAACAGAGAGAAGAGAGAGAGAACAGAGAAAAGAGAGAGAGAGAGATAACAGAAGAGAGAGAGAACAGAAGAGAAAACAGAAGAGAGAGAGAGAGAGCAGAAGAGAGAGAAAGGAGAGAGAGAGAATAGAAGAGAGAGAGCAGGGGATAGAGAACAGAAGAGAGAGAGAGAGAACAGAAGAGAGAGAACAGAAGAGAGAAGAGAAAGAACAGAGAGAGAGAACAGAGAAAAGAGAGAGAGAGAGAGAGAGAGAGAGAGAGAGAGAGAGAGAGAGAGAGAGAGAGAGAACAGAAGGGAGAGAGAACAGAAGAGAAAACAGAAGAGAGAGAGAGAGAGAGAAGAGAGAAGAGAAGAGAGAGAACAGAGAAGAGAGAGAACAGAAGAGAGAGAGAGAATGGAGTGAATAGAGAGAGATGAGACAGAGAAGAGAGAGAGAGAAGAGAGAGAGAGAGAAGAGAGAGAGAGAACAGAAGAGAAAGAGAGAGAACAGAGAAGAGAGAGAGAACAGAGAAGAGAGAGAGAACAGAAGAGAGAGAGAGAACAGAGAAGAGAGAGAGAGAACAGAGAGAACAGAAGAAAGAGAGAGAACGGAGAGAAGAGAGAGAACAGAGAGAGAAGAGAGCGAGGGAATAGAGAGAGACAGAAGAGAGAGAATAGAGAGAGAGAGAATGGAGAGAAGAGAGAGAGACAGAGAATAGAGAGAGAGAAGAGAGGGGGAGAGAGAAGAGAAAGCAAGGGAATAGAGAGAGAAAGAAGAGAGAGAGAGAGAGAGAGAAGAGAGAGTAGAGGGAGAGAGAGAGAGAGAGAGAGAGAATAGTATAGTATGGTGGTCAGTTAATATAGTGTAGTATGGTGTGTAGTGTAGTGGTCAGTCAGTGTAGTATGGTCGACAGTGTAGTGTAGTGGGGGAGGGACTCATTGAGTGCTAAAGGTCCACATGTTAGGAGGCGCAAATTACTTGCCTTGCCCCGGGCGCTGACAACCTACGCTACGCCACTACTGCTCGGTCCCTGGCTTGACACACAAGGCTGGTCTGCAAGTGTCACCTCCGCTGGTTGGGTTCCTGGCTTGATACCCACTGAAGTTTCCCGATTCTTCACCGTCCCCGGTTGGTGAGAATACTGCTCCGGTACTTGCTACAGTTACTCACTGTGGTCCCTGGTAATAAGGTGGATGGTCCCTTCTAACCCCCGACCACTGATAGCTTCTCTGGCTGGCAGAACCGTCATTTCTGGTTGAATTGCAAGCCGCAATCCCAACCCTACACTGCTTTCTTGCTTCTAGATAGGCCCTCAGACAGCCTAGCAGGCAGATGTGCCTGGGATAGGCCCAAACTCTGGCCTAGCAGCCTGGGCAGTACAACACACATCCACCCAGACTGCTGTCCAGGTGGCACAGAACCACTTCCCGACCGTCCACCGTCATTATACGTTGGTATTTTGAAGGAGGATATCGTTGTTATGGCAGCAGCTAACTAACCCTGGTATCCTTGTCTTCAGTGGGCGTCCATTTTAAGATAAAAGTGGTCTCTGCGGCAGATTCGCCACAAGATCACTTCCTCCCGCCGCTTACCGGAGCCATCGGCAGCCGCGGAGGCGATCGCGTCTGTCCCCTTGCTGGGTACGGAGACAAGTGAGGGGAAGATGGCCCCCACTGTCTCCATATCACTGTAGGGCAGAAGCGACATCAAAACATCACTTCCGTCCATAGCTCTTAAAGGGACATTTTTATTATTTTTTTACTTTTTTTAAATTACATTTGTTTTATTGCATTTTAATGTAAATATGAGATGTGAGGTCTTTTTGACCCCAGATCTCATATTTAAGAGGACCTGCTTTTTTTCTATTAATAGGAATAAAAGTGACACTTTTTTTTTATACAGTGTAAAAATGTAAAAAAAAAAAGGTAAAATAAATAAGAAAAAAAATATATATATATATTTTAAATGTGCCCCGTCCCGACAAGCTTGCATGCAGAAGCGAGCGCATACGTAACTACCCTGTTTCCCCTAAAATAAGACCTAGCCTGATTGTCGGTGTTGGCTGCAATATAAGCCCTACCACCCAAATAAGCCCTACCCTGTTTCCTCAAAAATAAGCCCTACCCTGAAAAGAAGACCTACAAGGACTTTAACTAGGGCTTATTTGGGGGGTAGGGCTTTTATTGCAGCTATCACCGACAATCACACTAGGTCTTATTTTAGGGGAAACAGGGTAGCGCCCGCATATGAAAAGGGTGTTCAAACCACACATCGCTGCGATTGGTAGAGCGAGAGCAATAATTCTAACAAAAGACCTCCTCTAACTTAAAACCTGCAACCTGTAGAATTTTTTAAACGTCGCCCATGGAGATTTTTAAGGGTAAAAGTTTGTCGCCATTCCACTAGCGGGTGCAATTTTGAAGCATGACATGTTGGGTATCAATTTACTTGGCCTAGCATTATATTTCACAATATAAAAAAAAATTTAGCTAACTTTACTGTTGTCTTATTTTTTAATGCAAAAAAGTGTATTTTTCCCAAAAAAGTGCTCTTGCAAGACCGTTGCGGAAATACGGTGTGACAGAAAGTATTGCAACGACCACCATTTTATTCCCTAGGGTGTTAGAAAAAAATGTATAATGTTTGTGGGTTCTAAGTAATTTTTAGAAAAAAAAATGTTTTTTTTGTTTTGTTTTTTGTTTTTTGATAAACAACAAATCTCAGAAAGAGGATCGGTCCTTAAAGCGGGATTCCACCCTAAAGTGGAACCTCCGCTGATCAGAACCCCCCCCCCCTCCGGTGTCACAATTGACACCTTTCAGGGGGGAGGGGGGTAGAGATACCTGTCAAAGACAGATATTTACACCCACTTCCGGGCATAGACTCCCGTGGGAGTCTACGCCATTTCCTGCCCTGCCGCGCTGTCTGCTGGGACACACACGGGTCCCAGTGACAGCGCGGAGATTTCCTATTGCGCGGCGCGACTCGCGCATGCGCAGTAGGGAACCGGGAAGTGCATGCAGTCAGAGATGGATGCAGAGCCAGTAGTGAGGACTGCAATGTCATGGGCAGTGGAGTGCTGGCAGGGCCTGAAGAGGACTGACTGAGAGCAGTAGTCCACCAGTAGGACAGCTACCACTAAAGACTTTTCAGTTCCTGCTACACCATAGGGGCCTGCGGTCCCTGCCTGCAAAAGGCAGTTGCTAAGGCCTGTCTGGGCCATTGTCAGGCCTAAACATGTGCTAGCTGCTCTTGGGAGTCAAGAGTGGTGCAGGAGGAAGAGAAAGAGAGTAATAATCACCCTAGTAATTCCCTAACCCCATCTAAGTTAAAGCGGGATTCCACCCTAAAGTGGAACCTCCGCTGATCGGATCCCTCCCCCCCTCCGGTGTCACAATTGACACCTTTCAGGGGGGAGGGGGGTGGAGATACCTGTCAAAGACAGGTATTTTCACCCACTTCCGGGCATAGACTCCCACGGGAGTCTACGCCATTTCCTGCCCTGCCGCGCTGTCTGCTGGGACACACACGGGTCCCAGTGACAGCGCGGAGATTTCCTATTGCGCGGTGCGGCTCGCGCATGCGCAGTAGGGAACTGGGAAGTGAAGCCGATTCGCTTTACTTCCTGATTCCCTCACCTCGAATGGCGGCGGCAGCAGCCAAGGCCCGATCGGTCGATCGGCCTCGGCTGCCGGCATCGCTGGAACCCGGGACAGGTGAGTGTCCATTTATTAAAAGTCAGCAGCTGTAGTATTTATAGCTGCTGGCTTTTAATATTTTTTTTTTGGGTGGAATCCCTCTTTAAGTGGTTAAGAAAACCCCTGCCCATTGGCAGGGATACCTCATATACCCATAACTTGACCTTGCATCTAATGCCACAAAAAGAAACAAAATAAATAATATTTAAATAATAATAAATAAATAAATAAATAAATAATAAAAAAAGGAAAAAAAAAAAGAAAGAAAAGAAAACAAATGCAGCAACCACATCTAATGATTGCTAGTCTGCGATACATTACATTTTTGGTTTTGGGTTTATCACTGCTTTAAGGTTTGTTGTATTCCATTGCTGTCTTATGTGTCCATAAATTCCTGGATAGTCGTTAACCAGTCCTAGCTTTACTACCCCAGATGACTATCTCCCTACTATGTGAGTACATTGTGTCCTCTATATAGTCCTATATTACTGATCTCTTGCCAAGCCAGGTTATCAGTCCCAACAGCCGGTATGTGGACCTTTTACAAGTCCTTACACCTTTCCTAAACATGTGAATTGTAGCAGGTGAACGCAGCTTATCGCTGTCATTTCCTGTACCCTGAACAAAGGACTTTTATACCCAGGCAACCTTCCTTGTAATATACAAACTCTTACCCCGAGCTTGGCACGAGTCATCTATTATTTTTATTTTTTTTTACAAACGTCGTTATGAAAAATGAGAGCGAGTGTTAATGATTAGAAGGAACTTCTGGGTAACTAGCGGTGACTAATTTAGTGATAACGAATTGTCTTCAAACCTTTACAAATATTTTTATTTGTTTTGGCCTTTGTTTGATCTATGATCCTTCCTGATAGCGGCGAAGAGATAAAACCAACAAGAGCGCACCCATCGACTGCAATAAAGTTATTATAATCAGCTAATATCCAATAGGAATAAAATGCTGAATGTAGCACTATACAGTGCCTTGAAAAAATATTCATAACCCTTGAAATTTTCCACATTTTGTCATGTTACAACCAAAAATGTAAATGTATTTTATTGGGATTGTATGTGAAAGACCAACACAAAGTGGCACATAATTGTGAAGTGGAAGGAAAATGATAAATGGTTTTCACTTTTTATTTTACAAATAAATATGTGAAAAGTGTGGCGTGCATTTGTATAGCGCCCCCCTGAGTCAATACTTTGTAGAACCTCCTTTCACTGCAATTACAGTTACAAGTCTTTTTGGGGATGTCTCTACCAGCTTTGCTCATCTAGAGAGGGACATTTTTGCCCATTCTTCTTTGCAAAATATCTCAAGCTCTGTCAGATTGGATGGAGAGCGTCTGTGAACAGCAATTTTCAAGTATTGCCACAGATTCTCAATTGGATTTAGGTCTGGACTTTGACTGGGCAATTCTAACACATGAATATGCTATGATCTAAACCATTCCATTGTAGCTCTGGCTGTATTTTTAGGGTTGTTTTTCTGCTAGTGAACCTACATCCCAGTCTTAAGGCTTTTGCAGACTCAGGTTTTCTTCTAAGATTGCCCTGTATTTGGCTCCATCCAGTTTCTCATCAACTCTGACCAGCTTCCCTGTCCCTGCTGAAGAAAAGCATCCCCACAACATGATGCTGCCACCACCATGTTTCACGGTGGGGATGGTGTGTTCAGGCTGATGTGCAGTGTTAGTTTTCCTAAACATAAAGCGTTTTGTTTTTAGGCCAAAAAGTTCAATTTTGGTCTCATCTGACCAGAGCTCCTTCTTCTACACGTTTGCTGTGTCCCCCACATGGCTGCAAGCTGGACCTCTTATGGCTTTCTTTCAACAATGGCTTTTTTCTTGCCACTCTTCCATAAGGCCAGTTAAAATGGGCCTCTTGGCTGCTTCTCTGAGTAATGTTCTCCTTGCCCGGCCTGTCAGTTTAGGTGGACGGCAATGTCTTGGTAGGTTTAAAGTTGTGCCATACGCTTTGCATTTTCGGATGATGGATTGATTAGTGTTCCGTGAGATGTTCAAAGCTTGGGATGTGTTTTTATAACCTAACCCTGCTTTGGGCCGGGTTCACACTTTAACACGCAGGAGTCCAGTGCACCTCCATTAAGTTTCAGGCCCAATTTCAGCCTCAATTTTTGGCTGAATTCGGACCTGAAAAGACCAAAAGACGCACAGGGCCGCTGCAAAGATGTATGAACTGGCTCCATAGACAGACGGTCACAATCTCATGCAATGCGAATTAGATGCAGGGAAAACCGCATCCAATTTGCATAGGCATGAACCCAGACTTAAACCTCTCCACAACTTTATCCCTGAACTGTCTGCTGTGTTCCTTGGCCTTCAATATGCTGTTTGTGTACTAAGGTTCTCTAACAGACCGAGGAGGGCTTCACAGAACAGCTGTATTTATACTGAGATTAAATCACACACAGGTGGACTCTCTTTACTAATTAGTTGATTTCAGAAGGCAATTGGTTCCACCACTAGATTTTAGTTAGGGGGATCAGAGTAAAGGGGGCCGAATACAAATGCATGCCACACTTTTCACATATTTATTGGTAAAAAAATTGTGAAAACCATTTATCATTTTCCTTCCACAATTATGTGCCACTTTGTGTTGGTCCATCACATAAAATCACAATAAATTACATTTACGTTTTTGGTTGTAACATGACAAAATGTGGAAAATTTCAAAGGGTATGAAAACTTTTTCAAGGCACTGTAAGTCCTGTGACTGGCGCACATGTACAGCGGGTATAGAAAAGTAATTCTGTCTTTATTTAGGCCGCAAAGCAAGAAAATTTGATTATTTTAAAGGGCACGTGATTCTTTTATATACCCACTGTATGTTTTTTTTTTTTTTTTTTTTAACCATTGTTTTTAACCCAGCTTTAGGGCTTGTGGCTTGTTCACATGAGCTTTAAATCTGTAAAGCAGTTTGTTTTTGGATCGCTCTTCAGAGACCATTAAGCAGGTAGTGAGGAGGAGATGTATGGCCTCATCACTGCCTGCTTTTACCCCTTGAACTAGTGCACCAGGACAGTACGCTTTGCACGCGGTTTGCAGGAGTGCTTGCAGAGCAGCCCTATTCACTTGAATGGGTCGATTTCAACTGCAACTGGGTTGCAGTAGCAGTTGAGGGGGGGCAGTAAAATCATTGCTTTAAGCACAGGGTTTTACTGCCCCCCAACTACACGTGTGAGTCCTTAGGATTTGTTCACATGTGCAGCCGAGGGCAGTAAAAACAAGACAGTTGAAACACCCCCCCCCGACTGCCCTTCTGAACACTAACATATGGCTGTACACATGTCACGTCAAAATTTAAACAACATGCCGCTTTCAGCAGGTGGTGCCCCCCCTCCCCCTCATCACAACTAATACAGTTCTTTTGGGCTGTGTCGCAACTGCGTGCAATGCATGTGATTTGGGTGCCGTAGTACAGTAATTATAGGGTAAAATATGTCGACTGCTTGCTGCCTGTCAAACAACTCTGAAAAGGGATCTGAACGTGGGTCGGTTTTCAAAGGAGTGACAGTCCCTGCTACACATGTGATCAAGCCCTATAGTGTTTTTTGTCAGTTTTTTTTTCTAATTATTTTGTGTTGTTAATTGTTTTTGTTTTTTTTATATATTTTTTTTATATTATATCAGTCATGTTCTTTCTATATGATGCTTTGGGTCATCGATCAGTGATTGGTATTAGGGGCACCATGCTACTGTGTTCGCAACAATACCTGTTTGGATTCGCAACAATACCTGTTTGGATTCTATATACACACTCCAGATCTGTTTTCTTTTAGAAGTATAAAAATGTACTCACAATGATAATGAATGAACAGCACTTATCTGTAGAGGGGCTTAAACAGCATTCAGGGATGCTGGGAAAATAATATTAATTATATTATTATTATTATTATTAATAATAATAATCATTTTATAAAATAGTGACAATAATATTTTATCATATATATATATATGGTCTAATTCCGCATACACACGATCAAACAATCGGGTGGAAAAGTCAGGCAAACTCAAGTCCGCTGGACAATCCCCCCCGCGTGTAGCCTCCGGCTGACTTTTTTTACCCAAAAGTACAGCGGACTTAGAAAGTAGTTTTGCACTACAATCTTCCCGCCGGACTCGCAAGTACTCTTGAAATGAACAGACTTTTCCCGCCCGGAGAAAAGTCCGCTTATTTTGAGCATGTCTCCAGGTAGGCGGGGCCCGCGAAGGAGACGTCGCTGGCCCCGCCACCTGGTATGGACTTAAAGGGGAACCCCAACGCCCCAGCGCCCCCCCTCCTGAGCCGTACCAGGCAGCGTGACCTCAACATGGGGGGTGCCTTGGGGAAGGGGGGGCGCGCGGCCCCCCCACCCCAAAGCTCCTTGTCCCCATGTTGATGAGGACAAGGGCCTGTGTTGATGAGGACATTCACCTGTGAAAAAAAGTACAAAAAAAAACACAACATAGGGTTAAAATAGTTTATTGCACAGCTCTTGGGGGTCTTCCGTCTTCGGGGGTCTTCTCGCCGGACTCCTCCGCTATCTTCTGCTAGCTCTTTTACTAGCGGAGGAGCCCGGCTTTCTTCCTCGCCGCTGGCCTCTTCTTCCGACTTCGGGGGTCTTGTCCCCCTCTTCGGTTCTTCTGCCGGGCCACCGCGCCTTCTTCTAGCTCTTTTACAGGCGGTGACCCGGTCTTCTGTCTAGCAGAAGATAGCGGAGGAGTCCGGCGAGAAGACCCCCGAAGACGGAAGACCCCCGGAGCTGTGCAATAAACTATTTTAACCCTGTGTTGTGTTTTTTTTGTACTTTGTTTCACAGGTGAATGGGTAGGGGTACATTGTACCTCATACTCATTCACATAGGGTGGTGGGCCGGTATCCGGGGGCCCCCTTATTAAAGGGGGCTCCCGGATTCCGATAAGCCCCCCGTCCGCAGACCCCGACAACCAACGGCCAGGGTTGTCGGGAAGAGGCCCTTGTCCTCATCAACATGGGGACAAGGAGCTTTGGGGTGGGGGGGCCGTGCGCCCCCCCTTCCCCAAGGCACCCCCCATGTTGAGGTCATGCTGCCTGGTACGGCTCAGGAGGGGGGGGGGGGCGCTCGTCCCCTCCTTTCCTGGCCGGCCGTTTAGCGTGCTCGGACAAGGTTCTGATGTGGACCTGGGGGGGCCCCTACGCCGATTTTTTCGGCGTTGGGGTTCCCCTTTAAGTCCATACCAGGTGGCGGGGCCAGCAACGTCTCCTTCGCAGGCCCCGCCTACCTGGAGACGCGCTCAAAATGAGCGGACTTTCCTCCACGTGTGTGGGCGAGACCGTTCATTTCAAAGGTACGGCGGATAGTGCGGCGGATTTAGTACGCTGTATTAGTCCGCTGAAAAAGTGCCGTGTGTGGGCAAGTAGCCCGTTCGGAAAGTCCGGCGGGAAGTCTGCTGGACTAAGTCCGCCGGATAGTCCGCTACGTGTGTACGCGGCATAAGGTTATCAGTGGTGTACCCCAAGGTTCAGTGCTGGGACCCTTACTTTTTAATATCTTTATAAATGATATTGGGTCTGGGATTAAAAGTAACATTTCAGTCTTCGCAGATGACACCAAGCTATGCAGTGGAATAACGTCCTTACAGGATGTCTCCAATTTACAAGCCGACCTCAATGCTCTGTCTAATTGGGCGACTATGTGGCAGATGAGGTTTAATGTTGAGAAATGTAAAGTTATGCACTTGGGGGCTAAGAATATGCATGCATCATACATTCTAGGGGGTGTACAACTGGGGGGATCCCTGGTGGAGAAGGATCTGGGGGTTTTGGTGGATCATAAGCTCAATAATAGCATGCAATGCCAAGCTGCGGTTTCCAAAGCGAGTAAAGTCCTTTCTTGTATTAGGAGAGGTATGGACTCCAGAGAGAGAGATATCATTTTGCCCCCCTGTTCAAATCATTAGTAAGACCTCATCTGGAATATGTAGTTCAGTTTTGGGCACCAGATCTCAAAAAGGATATCGGGAAACTAGAGAAAGTGCAGAGAAAGTGCAGAGAAGGGCAACCAAACTGATAAGAGGCATGGAGGAGCTCAGCTATGAGGAAATATTAGAGGAACTGAATTTATTCTCTCTGGAGAAGAGGAGATTGGGGGGGATATGATTAATTTGATGTATAAATATATAAGGGGTCCATATAGTGAACTTGGTGTTGAGTTATTCACTTTACAGTCATCACAAGGACAAGGGGGCACTCTTTACATCTAGAGAAAAAGAGATTTCATCGGAAATACGGAAAGGTTTCTTCATAGTAAGAGGTGTGAAAATGTGGAATAGGCTCCCTGCAGAGGTGGTTCTGGTCAGTTCAGTGGATTGCTTTAAGAAAGGCCTGGATTCATTCCTAAATGTACGTAATATAACTGGGTACTGACATTTATAGGTAAAGTTGATCCGGGGAAAATCCGATTGCCTCTCGGGGGATCAGGAAGGAATATTTTCCCCTGCTTTAGCAAATTGGATCATGCTCTGCTGGGGTTTTTCGCCTTCCTCTGGATCAACTGTGGGTATAGAATTGGGTATATGGGATTGTATGATATTATTATTATTATTTTATTTTTTTTTGTGGTTGAACTGGATGGACTTGTGTCTTTTTTTCAACCTATGTAACTATGAAGCTTTCTAAGCCCTTGTACACACGGTCGGAGAATCTGTCGGAATGAGTCTTATCGGACCGCGTCGTCAGATAATCCGACTGTGTGTGGTATGCATCGGACTGATTCCGTCTGAATCTCCGTCCGATCCAAATTTTCCAACATGTTGGAAATATTTCCCGACCAACTGGGCCGGACGGACCTAATCCGATCATGTGTAGAGCATTTTCATCGGACCAAGTGCCACGCATGCTCAGATCAAATTCCTACATCAAAGCTATTGGTTACTAGCCTGAATGTAGTCCCATCGTAACTAAATTACGTCATCACGTTCTGAAAGATCGGATTTTTCGCCAACTTGGCCCGGCCGTGTGTATGCAACAGTTTTGGACACAATCCGTCGGACTAAATCCGACAGGCAAAATCCGACGGATTTGGTTGGCAAAATCTCCGACCGTGTGTACAGGGGCTTAGAAATACAGTAAGGGCTAAGGGAAGGCCTTGTTCTCAAAATCAAAGAAAGCTTTATTTTTCTGAAACACAGGCACATTAATGGTATATTGCTTAAATTGCTGCATTTGTTTTTTTTTTTTTTTTTAGGTTTTCTTGCTTCTATTTTTACCTGGTGATCCAGCCAGTATGTTGTTTTTCAAAAGCACTAGCTCTCCAGCAGAATGGATCAGTTTACATGGAGGTGGCAAACCACTTAAAACTGGCATTGGTGATTAAAATGATCAGCTTTTATTTTTTTATGAAAAAACCTTTATCCCAAAAGAGAAAAAAAAAACAGTTTGCTGTAACTGACCTTAAAAAAAAAATATATATATATATACTGTATTTAAAAAAAAAAACTCATTACCTTTTAATGAGAAATACAATAATAGCCCGACGTATGTGTTCCCTGAAGACATACTATGATTGCTCTGTAAAGATACACTTCAGCAGAAAGGCCAAAATGCTTTCCAGTGATTGGAGTAATCACTGCCAAGCTGTGCAGACAGTCCTTGCTTCTGTCCTCCCTGTTATATGTCTACATTACTCTGCAGTTATCATTCCCAGGACTTGTAATTACTTCTCAAGGAGTCTCAGCTCCGACACATATCTGAGGTCTGACAGCATTTTCAGCGATGTGAATGCACCTGCTATATCCAACTCTGGTGCGTGTAATGTGATACTATTAGAGCTGCAGATAGGACAGAATGCAGATATTATTTATGACACTTGCCTCCAGTCTACCTTTCCCCCCCTTACCAACTTCAGCACCTAGTAAGACGGCCTGATTCAGAATTTCAGCTGGACTGCAAATGATATTGAAAATATTGAAAATATATTCCATTTCTATTAAACAATCTCTGTTGGGCCTACTTCCTCACTAACTATGATTTGGGAAATACACCATCAATTATTGTATCTTGCTTTTGGTTTTATAGTAGTAGGTACTGTATAGGGTTATGTATATGATGGATTTTCTGCTTATGTTTTTTTCTATTGGTTGAACTAGATGGACTTGTGTCGTCTTGCAACCTAACTGTGTAACTATGTAAGGATTATAAAATATAAAGGATGTAACTGCATATTTTTTAGTTTAAAAACATATTTTAAAAAATAATATATATATATATATATATATATATATATATATATATATATATATATATATATGATTCTTTTTTTTTTTCTACAAAATAAGAATCATCTTGTATTTTTTTTAAGATACATTTTTTGATATATATATATATATATATATATATATATATATATATATATATATATGTATATATATATATATATATATATATATATATATATATATATATATGTATATATATATATATATATATCTATATATATATATATATATATATATATATATAAAATACATGACAGTTAGGTTGCAACTGTATATAATATATATATATATATATATATATATATATATATATATATATATATATATATATATATATATATTATACAGTTGCAACCTAACTGTCATGTATTTTATATATATATATATATATATATATATATATATATTATATATGTTAAAAATGTATCTTAAAAAAAATGCAAGATGATTCTTATTTTGTAAAAAAAAATAAAAAATAAAGTAAAAGAATCATATATATATATATATATATATATATATATATATATATATATATTTTTTTTTTTTTTTTTTTTTTTTTATATATTTTTTTAAACTAAAAAATATGCAGTTACATCCTTTATATTTTATAATCCTTACATAGTTACATGTATATGTTAAAAATGTATCTTAAAAAAAAATACAAATATGATTCTTATTTTGTAAAATGTAGCGCTGGCTCCTGACGAGAAGGTGCTATTTTTTTTTCAAAGTTAATTTTCCTGAAACCACAGTTGGGTTTTGGGGCTAATTTTCAAAATTCCTGGTTTCAGTGCCAGTCCAGCTGGGTTGCATTGGGTTCTCCTTGACCGCAGGTGTCGCTGTCACCGCCGGCAAGAGTGAGAACGCAGTTTAGCTGTGTGTATTGAATGCCACTATTCTCTCAGAACCAGCCCAGTGGAAGTGTTCTCCTGCTGTGCATTCTGGGAGGTGGTATTTAAGGTACCGATATCACATGCATCAGGGTTCCGGAGGTTATTTTCTGTCTGTTCGGTTCAGGTGGTTCTCCTGACCCAACTCCATGGCCCTCCTGGCCTGGGGTGCGGAACCATGCATTTCAAGTCTTGGGGCAGGCTGACCCAAGGCAAAGCAACTCCAGGGACAGGCCCGAGTGGATTTCGGGGCCTATTGATCCAAGGGTGGTCCGGTGCCATCTCATCTGAATGGAGAGGCCCAGCAACTGAAGAACCCCCTGGGGAGGACTCTTCAGGAGAAGGCCGTGCGCGGGGCTGACTTCTCTGAAGGAGCCTGGAGGCTTAGACTAAAGTACCTGAACTTACTCCTAACCCTCTACCCTTCATTGAAAGTCTCTGTTTCTGTTTCAAATAAATAACCCAAAAGAAGATTCAGTGTCAGTTTCCACATTTCTTTGGGCCATCTATCACGGGAATCGCTGGACGAAGAAGCAAACAAGAAGGTTACGGTAAGCCCAATAAAACCAGCAGCTGCTTCGGGGGTTAGTGCTTCATATATCTATCTCTCTCTCTCTCTCTATATATATATATATATATTTATCTATCTATCTATCTATCTATATCTATATATATATATATACCGTATATATATATATCTATATCTATCTATCTATCTATATATATATATATATATATATATATATATATATATATATATATATATATATATATATATATATATAGGGCTGGGAAAATGAATTAATTCCTCGATTAATCATTCATTTTTTTTGATCGATCAAAATTCTTTTGATTGGTACTCTCCTCCGACTTCCGGGTCTTCAGGGAGTTCCGTCAGAGATCTGGTGACGTCACGGACATCTACGTCACCGGACTCCTCCCCCCTTCCCCAAGTGCCTCCGTCTGCTAACAAAGGGAAGGGGGAGGAGTCCGGTGACTTTGAAGTGTCCGTGACATCACCGGACAGCCTGGACAGTGATGGTAAATATGGATGTGGTTAACTGGGATCATTCAGTGAGCTAAGTGTAGGCAAATTTTATAACCTCTGTTTTTAACATTGTTGTAAAAAAACAAAATGTAAACACTCTGGTATGTCTGTGTGACTGGCTAAAGTGATGCCTACTTGTCTATTATAAAGTGACTGACAGTCAATATACTAGATAAGTTTTATAATTAAAGTTAAACTAACTTTCTACGTTTTTCTTAAACGTTAATAAAAAAAATGACTTACGTCAGTGCTACAGTTTGAAATTAAAACGGATTTGTGTGAACCGTGAAGTTAAGTCATGGATTGTGGAAACTAACTAGTGTCGGGTGATTGTATATAGTGTATATCACATTTACCACTGACTAATGCAGAGTTGCAATGCAAGGAGATCAGCTTAAAGTAGTTGGATCTGTATGTGCGTTATAATTAATCGAAATTAGTAAATGAATCGATTAAAAAAAAAATTGATTAATCGAACACGAAAATTTGAATCAGTAACAGCCCTAATATATATATATATTTATATGTATAACTCTGCTGTCCAACACCCATTGGCAAATATTTACGATGCAAAGTATACACTTTGGTTGAACTAGATGGACTTGTGTCCTTTTGCAACCTAACTGTAATATGTAATGATTATATGTAAATGTTACTTTTAATAAAATAAATAGGATTTTTCTTTATTTCACTCTGTTTACTTTACAAAATAGGAATTGGCTTGTTTCTTTCTTTCTTCATAGTTAGTAAGGTTGAATAAAGACACCAGTCCATCCAGTTCAACCTGAGTGTCTACAATTGTCCCTATCCCTGTACATTGCACACTCACATCAGTCCCTACCCTCAAGGAGCCACAATCCAAGGACCCCGTTCATATACTAGGGCCAATTTTGGACAGAAGCCAAGTAGCCTACCTGCATGTCTTTGGAGTGTGGGAGGAAACCGGAGTACCTGGGGAAACCCACACAGGCACAGGGAGAACATGCAAACTCCAGGCAGGTAGTGTTGTGGTTGGGACACGAACCAGTGAACCTTCTTACTGCTAGGTGAGAGTGCTACCCACTACACCACTGTTTCTCTCTTGTTTTTTGGTGGATGTTAGAGACCTTGTGCTCCTCCACCTTTTATTTGAGGATGCCCCACAGATGCTGAATAGGGTTTAGGTCTTGCCCAGTCCATTACCTTTACCCTCGGCTTCTTTAGCAAGACAGTTGTTGTCTTGGAGGTGTGTTTGGGGTCGTTATCATATTGGAATACTGCCCTGTGGCCCAGTCTCCAAAGGGAGGGGATGCAGTATGTCACAGTACATGTTGGCATTCATGGTTCCCTCAATGAACTGTAGCACCCCAGTGCCGGCAGCCCCAGACCATGACACTCCCATCACTATGCTTGACTGTAGGCAAGACACACTTATCCTTGTACTCCTCATTTGGTTACCGCCACACATGCTTGACAACATCTTGTTTGCTTGTCTTTAGCAAACTGTATGTGGGCTTTCTTGTGCAACATCTTTAGAGGCTTCCTTCTGGGATGACAGCCATGCAGACCAATTTGATGCAGTGTGCGGAGTATGGTCTGTGCACTGACAGGCTGACCCCCCCACCCCTCCAACCTCTGCAGCAATGCTGGCAGCATTCATATGTCTATTTCCCAAAGACAACCTCTGGATATGACGCTGAGCACATGCACTCAACTTCTTTGGTCGACCATGGCGAGGCCTGTTCTGAGTGGAACCTGTCCTGTTAAACCGCTGTATGTACTTAGCCACCGTGCTGCAGCTCAGTTTCAGGGTCTTGACAATCTTCTTATAGACTAGGCCATCTTTATGTAGAGAAATAATAATTTTTTTCAAATCCTCAGAGAGTTCTTTGCCATGAGGTGTCATGTTGAACTTCCAGTGACCAGTATGAGAGAGTGAGAGCGATAACACCAAATTTAACACACCTGCTCCTCATTCACACCTGAGACCTCGTAACACTAATGAGTCACATGACCCACGGGAGGGAAAATGGCTAATTGGGCCCAATTTGGACATTTTCACTTAGGGATGTACTCACTTTTGTTGTCAGGGGTTTAGAAATGAATGGCTGTGTGTTGAGTTATTTTGAGGGGACAGCAAATTTACACTGTTATACAAGCTGTACACTCACTACTTTACATTGTAGCAAAAAAGACATCCAGTTCAACCACAAAATAATATATATATATATATATATATATATATATATATATATATATATATATATATATTTATATACCAATACATTTGGTGTCCAACAGACATTGACAATTAATTAGTGATAGAATAATGCATGCATTTTATAGAAGATAAAGTTAAAATGCGGAAGGGTAAGTATGGTACAAGGTTTGAATCAGAGGATAAAAAAAAGAAAAAAAAAAGGCACAATCATTTATAACACTGTGCACTGTTACTGTAATGCAGATTTATATTTGACCACAAGATGGCACGGCGCTTTGTGAATGGCCCTGTTGTTTTCTGGGACACACGCATGTCCCAGAGGACAATGGGGCAGCTCGCCAAAGAGGAGTAAGTGAAGGAACAGCGCCGTGGAATAGGAAGACGCAGATTAGGAAGACTGCCTAGCAACAGGCATTTCTGGTAAGTAAAAAAAAAATTTAATTTTTTTTTTATATATATATTTTTTAGAATGTTAATGTAATTTTTTTAATTTTAGGGTGGACCTCCGCTTTACAGGGACAGCAGCTTTCACTGCACGCCAACTTAAAGAGGAACTGCAGTTTTCTCACATATTTTTGTAATAAATACACCTTTGCCACTCTGAAGCTTCCCTCCAACCACTTTGCATATTATTTTATATATACTGTGATTCTGTACTTGACAAATGTTCTGCATAGATCTCCCTCCATTGAGTCTGGCTGCAGCCATTTTAACTGTGGGCAGATGAAGCTGCTGCCTGTTTACTTCCTGGATCTACACAGACACACAGGGGCTCACCTCCAGCTCTGCAGCTCTCATTGGGCCTCTTATGTTTCACCCCCCCCCCTCCTGGCAAACTCTCGCAAGAGTGAGAAAGAGAGCTGTGCATGATGTCATAAGCCTAGGCTAATGACCAGACAAGAAACAGGAAGTGGGCTGCATAAGGTATTTACTGGCAGAAAAAAAAATGTTTTACTATCCAAAGTTAAAACAACAAGGGCAGAAGAATTAATAGATGGAAAGATGAAAAAATTACTGAAGTTTCGTTTTAATGGCCCCAACTAAGCCGGCGGAAGAACCAACCTAACAGCTTATTTGTGCGTAGGAGATTTGACAAAATTCCTAATGCTTAAACATAGACCTGAGGACCTACAACGGAGTCAACCTTATTCACTTGATATTTTCTTTTATCTCACTTGGGGAGCATCTCTCAATCTAAGGGCTATCGCTTATATCATCAGTCGTGCAGGATAGGTGGGCATGCCTTAAAGGGGTATTGCACTGTATTGCATTGTTCTTGTGCCGAAAAAGTACCGTTTATCATCAACATCTGTCTACTTTTAAAACGCTACTGTACACTTTTTTTGATTTCAGAAGATACCTACTCATTTTCTTTATAACAATGCTGAGTATTTTCCTTGTGTGCCAGCCGGGAGACTCCCTGGCCAAGGTAATATGGTGGTGTTAGCAGGGGTGGAGCTCTGTCTAGTGCCCAGTGACGAACAGAGGACCCAAACATACTAGCGGCTCCTGCGGGGTTAGCGCTACACATATAAAAAAGTAAGGTGGTATGTAAGAGATAATAAACTAGTTAAATAATAGGCACCTATACAAGGAAAACAGACTACTTTCTGCAGTTGTCCTCAGGGCCCCACGACAAGTTCGCAAGGACTACAGATTGGGCACCAAAGATCTAGATCAGTAATGGAGAGCCTCGGCACCCCAGATGTTTTTGAACTACATTTCCCATGTCAAGTGCAAGAGCATCATGGGAAATGTAGTTCCAAAATATCTGGGGTGCCAAGGTTCACCATCACTGATCTAGAGGTATCTAAGTGCCTGCAAGATCCTTTTCTTAGGACTTGTACACACGGTCGGACATTCCGACAACAAAATCCGACAGATTTTGTCTGAAACTTGTGTTGCATACACACGGTCAGACAAAGTTGTCGGAAAATCCGATCGTACATAACGTGATGACGTTATTTCGTTAGGACGGGACTACGTTCAGGCTAGTAGCCAATAGCTTTGGTGTAGGAATTTGATCTGAGCATGCGTGGCACTTTGTCCGATCGGAATTCTCTACACATGATCGGACAAAGTCCGATCGGATCATGTTGTCGGAAAGTTTTATAGCCCAGCTCTAAAACTTTGTCCGTCGGATATTCAGATGGAAACAGTCCGATGGAGCCCACACACAGTCGGAATATTCGACAACACGGTCCGATCGGACATTTTCCGTCGGAATGTCCGACCGTGTGTACAAGGGCTTATTCTGTTTCTAGAAGACGCTACCTGAGACAAGTTCTTCACCTTACTTCTTGACCCCGATACGCAGATATGAACTGAGACTACCGTGTCCCAGCTTCATCTGCACAAGCCATCAACCTGAATTAACCTGTGTGTTGACAATGGAATCACATTCCTCTGTTGCATTTTGTTCCACCTGTCACTTTGATTAACATTCTCTATGTCTCTTGTTTGTATTTGCTTTAATTAAATCTCTGATAATAATTTTGCAAGCCAAGTCATAATTCCTGCGGGCCGAGATGCCTATGATAAAAAAAATAAAATAAAACTATACTTAGCTGTATTAGCTTTATGCAAATATGAAGATGAAGGTTTATTAGCTGGCGGCCTCCTTTACATAATAGAAGGAGTATTGTTTAGAACATCCGTTTCGGCTCGCGATCCACCCGTGTCAGCTCGGCGTTTCAGCCGGGCGAGAATGATATTGTGCAAAATTAATTTTCTAAAAGTGTTATTGCCGTATTAAGCTCATGCAAATGCAAATGTGTTAAAGGTATTTGAGAATTAAATTTGACAGCCAAATAAATTAGACACGGGAGATATTTCAAGGGAAAATAAGCTGACTAGGAATGAGGCTGAGGTAAGCATGCAAGAAAACAGCTGACGGGTAAAAACTTGTTTGAGTTCAGAGTGCAAAGAGAACCAGTCAGCAGTTTAAAGCCATATTGAACATACAGTTTATGTACCGAAGAGGTCTTGCATCCTGTGTGGAAGCAGCGGTCTCTCTACAGTGGTCTGACACACCCCCAATGAGTCAGAGCCAGAGCTCTTCAATCAGCATGGAGCATGAGCTTTACTGATTATAGAGCTTTATGTCCAAATCTGCAGCAGCATGATGGACATCTGCAGAGAGACCACTGCTTCTGCACAGAGAGCAATGTCCTTCTCCACAGCATGCTGCCAGGGGACAGGCTTTACTACTGAGGTAGTGACTGAAAAATGAACTGTAAGGCACTGAACACCTTTTGTTTTCATGCACCTGGAATGTATTTACAGTGGTGTGAAAAAGTGTTTGCCCCCTTCCTCATTTCCTGTTCCTTTGCATGTTTGTCACACTTAAGTGTTTCGGAACATCAAACCAATTTAAACAATAGTCAAGGACAACACAAGTAAACACAAAATGCAATTTGTAAATGAAGGTGTTTATTATTAAAGGTGAAAAAAAATCCAAACCATCATGGCCCTGTGTGAAAAAGTGATTGCCCCCTAAACCTAATAACTGGTTGGGCCACCCTTAGCAGCAACAACTGCAACCAAGCATTTGCGATAACGTGCAATGAGGCTTTTACAGCGTCCTGGAGGAATTTTGGCCCACTCATATTTGCAGAATTGTCTTAATTCAGTTACATTAGAGGGTTTTCGAGCATGAACGGCCTTTTTAAGGTCATACCACAACATCTCAATAGGATTCAGGTCAGGACTTTGGCTAGGCCACTCCAAAGTCTTCATTTTGTTTTTCTTCAGCCATTCGGTGGTGGACTTGCTGGTGTGTTTAGGATCATTGTCCTGCTGCAGAACCCAAGTTCGTTTCAGCTTGAGTACACGAACAGATGGTCGGACATTCTCCTTCAGGATCTCTTGGTAGACAGCAGAATTCATAGTTCCTTTTATCACGGCAAGTCTTCCAGGTCCTGAAGCAGCAAAACAGCCCCAGACCATCACACTACCACCACCATATTTTACTGTTGGTATAATGTTCTTTTTATGAAATGCAGTGTTCCTTCTACGCCAGATATACTTGGACACACACCTTCCAAAGAGTTCCACTTTTGTCTCATCGGTCCACAGAATGTTGTCCCAAAAGTCTTGGGGATCATCAAGATGTGTTGTGGAGAAATTGAGACGAGCTTTGATGTTCTTTTTGCTCAGCAGTGGTTTTCTCCTTGGAACTCTGCCATGCAGGCCATTTTTGCCCAGTCTTTTCCTGATGGTGGAGGCATGAACGCTGACCTTAACTGAGGCAAGTGAGGCCTGCAGTTCCTTGGACGTTGTTGTGGGGTCTTTTGTGACCTCTTGGATAGTGATGGACGAACTTCCGACGGGACGTTTCGCGAACGCGAAATGCGAACGGACCCAAACGTTCGCGAAACCGAACGTTCGCCGCGGGCCCCATTGACTTCAATGGGAGGCGAACTTTGCAAACCTTCATGTCGAATTTGCGGCCACGTGGTAATTATTAGGGGGTAAAACGTAGTCCCACCATCTGGACAATGACATAATACATGTATGAGGTGAATTTGGGATCGATAACTACAAGCATTTTTATTTTATTTGGGAAATTGTTCTAACAATTCAGGACTATGGAGCTAATGAAGGCAATGGAGGAGAGGGAAGGTCAGGGACCAGGGTAGGCAAAGAAGAGGGTGCAGGAGATGATCACCAGCAGCGTGACATACCGGAATGACACATGCACCGTGATAGAGGCATCTGACAGCAGCACCGTAATACAGAGCACTGACAGCAGCACCGTGACATACAGCGCTGACAGCAGCACCGTGACATACAGCGCTGACAGCAGCACCGTGACATACAGCGCTGACAGCAGCACCGTGACATACAGCGCTGACAGCAGCACCGTGACATACAGCGCTGACAGCAGCACCGTGACATACAGCGCTGACAGCAGCACCGTGACATACAGCGCTGACAGCAGCACCGTGACATACAGCGCTGACAGCAGCACCGTGACATACAGCGCTGACAGCAGCACCGTGACATACAGCGCTGACAGCAGCACCGTGACATACAGCGCTGACAGCAGCACCGTGACATACAGCACTGACAGCAGCACCGTAAGCAGCCCCAGGAGGAAGTCAGCACAGCACAGGGATGGTGTGATCCCCTCATAATAAGAACCCCCAGGAGGAAGTCAGCACAGCACAGGGATAGTGTGATCCCTTCATAATAAGAACCCCCAGGAGGAAGTCAGCACAGCACAGGGATATCATAAGCAGCCCCAGTAGAAATATGACACCGCTCAACCTCTTCAAAGAGGAGGGTAGGGGCATATAGTACGGTGTGCTTTTTTGGGTCAAGGAAGTGAGCCAAATGAATTAAGAAGGTCTGTGTGCTTGATTAAAAAAATAGTTTATAGACATATACATGGTCTACTGGTCACATGTGTTGAATTCCTCCGAGATCCATGCCTCATTCATTTTTAGAAATGTGAGGTAGTTAACACTGTGGTGAGCTAGGCGAGTACGCTTATCGGTCACAATCCCCCCTGCTGCGCTGAACGTCCTTTCGGACAGGACACTGGATGAGGGGCAAGCCAACAGTTCGATTGCAAATTGGGCAAGCTCTGGCCAGAGGTCAAGCCTGCCCACCCAGTAGTCTAGGGGTTCATCACTCCTCAGAGCGTCCACATCGGCCGTTAACCCAATGTAGTCGGACACCTGACGGTCTAGGCGTTCCCTGATGCTGGATCCGGATGACACCTGTCGATGGGTCGGCTGAAAGAATGACCTCATATCCGAAGTCACCAACACATCTTCAAACCGGCCTCTTCTTGCAGGCGCTGTTGGATTGGTACCCGCAAATCCTTCTCTGGGAGTGGGAATTGCTCCTCTGCCAGCGCACGCAAAAGCAGAATGCAGCATTTCTCGAAGCAAGGCCTGGAAGTGCTGCATTCTGACAGCCCTCTGCGACGGCGGTAACATTTCCGCCATTTTGTGTTTGTACCGGGGGTCTAAGTACGTTGCCACCCAGTACTGGTCCTTGACCCTCATGCTTTTTATACGGGGGTCCCTATTAAAACACTGGAGCATGAAGGCCCCCATTTGCACTAAAGTGGAAGCGGTGTGGTGGCCTGGCTCCTGCTCATCATCCAGGATAATGTCGTCCTCTTCATTCTCCTCTCCCCATCCTCGCACAACAGGGATCCCAGAAAGGTTTAAAGCATGCTCTTCTTGCTCCTGCTCATCCGCCCCGGCACCATCCTCCTCTGACTCCTCATCAGACTCCTGTTGTTGACTTGTCTCAGATAGAGTAGCCCCCCCTGGGAATTCATCCAGCATTGCGACTTCCTCATCTTCCCGCTCCTGCTCCTCCACAGCCTGATCAATGACACGACGCAATGCACGCTCCAGAAAGAAGGCATAAGGTACCATGTCACTGATGGCGCCATGGCTGCGACTGACCAGTTTGGTGATCTCCTCAAATGGCCGCAGAAGTCTGCATGTGTCGCGCATGAGCAGCCACTGGCGCGGTGAAAAAAAACCCAGCTCCCCAGAACCGTTTCTTTCGCAGAGTTCATACAGGTAGACGTTAACTGCACGTTTCTGCTGGAGCAGCCTATCAAGCATATAGAAGGTTGAGTTCCATCGCGTCGGGCAATCGCAAATAAGACGTCTGACCGGCAGATGGTGTCGCCGCTGAATGTCAGCAAGGCGAGCCATGGCCGTGTAAGATCTTCTGAAATGGGCCGAGATTTTCCTTGCCTGCCGCAAGATGTCCTGGACCCCAGGGTATTTGACAAGGAATCGCTGCACGACCAAGTTTAAGACGTGTGCCATGCACGGCACGTGCGTGATTTTGCCCTGTTTCAATGCGCTAAGCAGATTGGCACCGTTGTCACACACCACTTTACCAACTGTCAAATTGAGCGGTGTTAGCCACTCATCTGCCTGTGAACGCAAAGCTGAAAGGAGTGCCGGGCCAGTGTGGCTCTTTGCTTCCAGGCACAACAGACGCAGCACGGCATGGCAACGTCTCACCTGGCATGTGGAATAGGTTCTGGGGAGCTTGGGCGGTGCAGTGGAAGAGACGCTAGCAGCGGAAAAGGAGGAGGCAGCTGAGGAGGAGAGGGAGGAGGATGGAGTAGGAGGAGGAGAAGAAGAGTCAGGCCTGCATGCAATCCGTGGCGGTAAAACCAAATCTACACGGGTGCCACGGGTTACATGCTTGACGGCCGTCAGAAGGTTCACCCAGTGGGCAGTAAAACTGATATACCTTCCCTGCCCGTGTTTGCTAGACCACGTGTCTGTGGTCAGATGTATCTTGGCACCGACACTGTGTGCCAGAGATACATTCACTTGCCGCTGAACATGGCCATATAGCTCTGGGATGCCCTTCTCTGAGAAATACTTCCTTCCTGGGACCTTCCATTGTGGTGTTCCAATGGCCACAAATTTGCGAAAGGCCTCCGAGTCCACCAGTTTATATGGCAGTAGTTGGCGGGCTATGAGTTCTGACAAGCCAGCCGCCAACCGTTGGGCAAGAGGGTTATCCGGCGTCATCATTTTTTTACGCTCAAACATTAGGCCCACGGAAGCCTGCCTTTTTGCAGAAAAATGTGAGCTTGGCGTGATGGAAGGTGGAGTGGAGGACAATTGTGAGGAGAGAGGAGAAGGAGAAGTAGAAGACGAGGCTGGACGGTGAGAGCCTGCAGTGTGGCTTTGTGTGTTCCGTTGCTCCCACTGGGCTCGGTGATGGCTGCTCATGTGCCTTCTTAAGGCGGTCGTCCCTAGGTGAGTATTGGGCTTACCGCGACTAACGCGTTGACTGCAAAGATTGCAGATGGCAACGCTATTGTCAGCAGCGGACACGTTAAAAAAAGCCCACACTGCGGAGCCATGTGCCGGTGTCCTGGGAGCGCCAGATGTGACCGTACATGGTCGATGACTCGCTCCTGATACATTTGCAGTCTGCTTTGTCCCTGCTGTGCAATGTAAGTCATTGCTGCTTCTCCTCCCTATCTGCTGGTCCATATCTCCCTCTGAACTCCCCTCCTCTTCCTCTCTTGTGGGCACCCACGTGACATCACTAGACACGTCATCATCAACGTCACCTTCCCCACCGCTATAAGTAGAGATCTCGGAGTAGGCAGCAACACCGGGGACCAACCTCCTCCTTGGGCTGATCTGGGTACTGGCGTCAGACTGCTGAGTAGCGCTTGTTGCTACCTCCTCTTCCTGATCCAATACCAAGAGTGGCTGCGCATCAGAAATGTCCTCTTGATATGGATCGGAAAATAATTCCAGTGACTCAAGCGGAAGGTATGTGGTGGTGGTGGTGGTGGTCGTGTTGTTGGTGGTAGTGTCTTTGGGGGTGCACATAGCAGAGAGTGAAGAAGAGGGTGCAGATCGAGAGGATGAGGAGGGTGCAGAAGAGTAAGGCTGAGCGAGCCACTCAACCAAGTCTGGTGCATCCTTTAAAGTAATTGAACGCACCTTCTGCAACTTCCCACTTTGGCTCAAGCCTGTTGCTCCTGCCCTACCCCTACCACCCCTGCGGAAGGGCCTGCCTCTTCCTCTGCCTGTCATTTTTTAAATGACCCTGTGACAAAACTCTTAGTCCCTATACCGATGAAGGACTGCTGCAGTATAGGGCAGCGGTCAGCAGTGGTGCACGTCAACCCTATCTATTGTGGACCGATAGCGGTCCTTACAGAACAGCAGACTGTACCGCACTCAAGCCTATGTACCGTAGCACCCTATACCAAGTTACCAGTCCTTATAAGAACTTTTGTGGAACAAGCAGGTTGTGTGTTAGTGATTAGCAGACTGTACGTCAGTCCCTATACCGCTGAAGGACTGCTGCAGTATAGGGCAGCGGTCAGCAGTGGTGCACGTCAACCCTATCTATTGTGGACCGATAGCGGTCCTTACAGAACAGCAGACTGTACCGCACTCAAGCCTATGTACCGTAGCACCCTATACCAAGTTACCAGTCCTTATAAGAACTTTTGTGGACCAAGCAGGTTGTGTATTAGTGTTTAGCAGACTGTACGTCAGTCCCTATACCGCTGAAGGACTGCTGCAGTATAGGGCAGCGGTCAGCAGTGGTGCACGTCAACCCTATCTATTGTGGACCGATAGCGGTCCTTACAGAACAGCAGACTGTACCGCACTCAAGCCTATGTACCGTAGCACCCTATACCAAGTTACCAGTCCTTATAAGAACTTTTGTGGAACAAGCAGGTTGTGTGTTAGTGATTAGCAGACTGTACGTCAGTCCCTATACCGCTGAAGGACTGCTGCAGTATAGGGCAGCGGTCAGCAGTGGTGCACGTCAACCCTATCTATTGTGGACCGATAGCGGTCCTTACAGAACAGCAGACTGTACCGCACTCAAGCCTATGTACCGTAGCACCCTATACCAAGTTACCAGTCCTTATAAGAACTTTTGTGGACCAAGCAGGTTGTGTATTAGTGTTTAGCAGACTGTACGTCAGTCCCTATACCGCTGAAGGACTGCTGCAGTATAGGGCAGCGGTCAGCAGTGGTGCACGTCAACCCTATCTATTGTGGACCGATAGCGGTCCTTACAGAACAGCAGACTGTACCGCACTCAAGCCTATGTACCGTAGCACCCTATACCAAGTTACCAGTCCTTATAAGAACTTTTGTGGACCAAGCAGGTTGTGTATTAGTGTTTAGCAGACTGTACGTCAGTCCCTATACCGCTGAAGGACTGCTGCAGTATAGGGCAGCGGTCAGCAGTGGTGCACGTCAACCCTATCTATTGTGGACCGATAGCGGTCCTTACAGAACAGCAGACTGTACCGCACTCAAGCCTATGTACCGTAGCACCCTATACCAAGTTACCAGTCCTTATAAGAACTTTTGTGGACCAAGCAGGTTGTGTATTAGTGTTTAGCAGACTGTACGTCAGTCCCTATACCGCTGAAGGACTGCTGCAGTATAGGGCAGCGGTCAGCAGTGGTGCACGTCAACCCTATCTATTGTGGACCGATAGCGGTCCTTACAGAACAGCAGACTGTACCGCACTCAAGCCTATGTACCGTAGCACCCTATACCAAGTTACCAGTCCTTATAAGAACTTTTGTGGAACAAGCAGGTTGTGTGTTAGTGATTAGCAGACTGTACGTCAGTCCCTATACCGCTGAAGGACTGCTGCAGTATAGGGCAGCGGTCAGCAGTGGTGCACGTCAACCCTATCTATTGTGGACCGATAGCGGTCCTTACAGAACAGCAGACTGTACCGCACTCAAGCCTATGTACCGTAGCACCCTATACCAAGTTACCAGTCCTTATAAGAACTTTTGTGGACCAAGCAGGTTGTGTATTAGTGTTTAGCAGACTGTACGTCAGTCCCTATACCGCTGAAGGACTGCTGCAGTATAGGGCAGCGGTCAGCAGTGGTGCACGTCAACCCTATCTATTGTGGACCGATAGCGGTCCTTACAGAACAGCAGACTGTACCGCACTCAAGCCTATGTACCGTAGCACCCTATACCAAGTTACCAGTCCTTATAAGAACTTTTGTGGACCAAGCAGGTTGTGTATTAGTGTTTAGCAGACTGTACGTCAGTCCCTATACCGCTGAAGGACTGCTGCAGTATAGGGCAGCGGTCAGCAGTGGTGCACGTCAACCCTATCTATTGTGGACCGATAGCGGTCCTTACAGAACAGCAGACTGTACCGCACTCAAGCCTATGTACCGTAGCACCCTATACCAAGTTACCAGTCCTTATAAGAACTTTTGTGGACCAAGCAGGTTGTGTATTAGTGTTTAGCAGACTGTACGTCAGTCCCTATACCGCTGAAGGACTGCTGCAGTATAGGGCAGCGGTCAGCAGTGGTGCACGTCAACCCTATCTATTGTGGACCGATAGCGGTCCTTACAGAACAGCAGACTGTACCGCACTCAAGCCTATGTACCGTAGCACCCTATACCAAGTTACCAGTCCTTATAAGAACTTTTGTGGAACAAGCAGGTTGTGTGTTAGTGATTAGCAGACTGTACGTCAGTCCCTATACCGCTGAAGGACTGCTGCAGTATAGGGCAGCGGTCAGCAGTGGTGCACGTCAACCCTATCTATTGTGGACCGATAGCGGTCCTTACAGAACAGCAGACTGTACCGCACTCAAGCCTATGTACCGTAGCACCCTATACCAAGTTACCAGTCCTTATAAGAACTTTTGTGGACCAAGCAGGTTGTGTATTAGTGTTTAGCAGACTGTACGTCAGTCCCTATACCGCTGAAGGACTGCTGCAGTATAGGGCAGCGGTCAGCAGTGGTGCACGTCAACCCTATCTATTGTGGACCGATAGCGGTCCTTACAGAACAGCAGACTGTACCGCACTCAAGCCTATGTACCGTAGCACCCTATACCAAGTTACCAGTCCTTATAAGAACTTTTGTGGAACAAGCAGGTTGTGTGTTAGTGATTAGCAGACTGTACGTCAGTCCCTATACCGCTGAAGGACTGCTGCAGTATAGGGCAGCGGTCAGCAGTGGTGCACGTCAACCCTATCTATTGTGGACCGATAGCGGTCCTTACAGAACAGCAGACTGTACCGCACTCAAGCCTATGTACCGTAGCACCCTATACCAAGTTACCAGTCCTTATAAGAACTTTTGTGGACCAAGCAGGTTGTGTATTAGTGTTTAGCAGACTGTACGTCAGTCCCTATACCGCTGAAGGACTGCTGCAGTATAGGGCAGCGGTCAGCAGTGGTGCACGTCAACCCTATCTATTGTGGACCGATAGCGGTCCTTACAGAACAGCAGACTGTACCGCACTCAAGCCTATGTACCGTAGCACCCTATACCAAGTTACCAGTCCTTATAAGAACTTTTGTGGAACAAGCAGGTTGTGTGTTAGTGATTAGCAGACTGTACGTCAGTCCCTATACCGCTGAAGGA
Organism: Lithobates pipiens; assembly: GCF_037356315.1. NCBI lineage: Eukaryota > Metazoa > Chordata > Amphibia > Anura > Ranidae > Lithobates > Lithobates pipiens. The sequence continues at coordinate 558,647,955 of NW_027507764.1, read as the reverse complement.
CTGCTGCAGTATAGGTGAGCGGTCAGCAGTGGTGCACGTCAACCCTATCTATTGTGGACCGATAGCGGTCCTTACAGAACAGCAGACTGTACCGCACTCAAGCCTATGTACCGTAGCACCCTATACCAAGTTACCAGTCCTTATAAGAACTTTTGTGGACCAAGCAGGTTGTGTATTAGTGTTTAGCAGACTGTACGTCAGTCCCTATACCGCTGAAGGACTGCTGCAGTATAGGGCAGCGGTCAGCAGTGGTGCACGTCAACCCTATCTATTGTGGACCGATAGCGGTCCTTACAGAACAGCAGACTGTACCGCACTCAAGCCTATGTACCGTAGCACCCTATACCAAGTTACCAGTCCTTATAAGAACTTTTGTGGACCAAGCAGGTTGTGTATTAGTGTTTAGCAGACTGTACGTCAGTCCCTATACCGCTGAAGGACTGCTGCAGTATAGGGCAGCGGTCAGCAGTGGTGCACGTCAACCCTATCTATTGTGGACCGATAGCGGTCCTTACAGAACAGCAGACTGTACCGCACTCAAGCCTATGTACCGTAGCACCCTATACCAAGTTACCAGTCCTTATAAGAACTTTTGTGGAACAAGCAGGTTGTGTGTTAGTGATTAGCAGACTGTACGTCAGTCCCTATACCGCTGAAGGACTGCTGCAGTATAGGGCAGCGGTCAGCAGTGGTGCACGTCAACCCTATCTATTGTGGACCGATAGCGGTCCTTACAGAACAGCAGACTGTACCGCACTCAAGCCTATGTACCGTAGCACCCTATACCAAGTTACCAGTCCTTATAAGAACTTTTGTGGAACAAGTGAGTTGTGAATGTTTAGCAGACTGCAGCAGAAGGGCAGCAGTCAAGTATAATATCCTTTCTATATTTGGAAGAAAGAATATTATACATGTACAAGCCTATTACTGTACCACTGATACCAGTCCTGAAAAGAACCTTTGTGGAACTAATAATAACAGCAAGTCTTTAAAATTACCCTCACTGCCTGACAACACTGCTTCCTTCCTGTCCCTATACAAATTGGCAAAAAAAGAGAACGATTAGTGGTTACTGGAACAGCTCTTTTGTGGACCTTGATAGTAACAGCTAATGATGATGATGATGATGATGATGATGAAAGACTAATCTGGCTGTCCCTGTAGCATACACCGTCCTTTCCCTTTCTCTAAACTAACAAAAGACACTCAGGCTGCTGCAAGAATCAGCAGCACAGCAAACCTATCAACACCTAACACCTATACCAGTCCTGAAAAGAACTTTTGTGTACCAAATAGCTAGTGGTTTATCTCTCCCTACTCCACACAGGAACCTGTCCCTATCGTAACAGAAGAAAGAATGTAAAATGGCCACCGGATCGGGTGTATTTATAGGTTAGGGGGAATGTACAAGTGTCCATGTGCTGTCATGTCTCAATTGGCTGTCCTGTATCACATGATAAACGTGTCACCAAAGGTTAAAGTTCTTGTATACATTAAACACGTAAGTCCGCCGCGGCGAACGACGGAAAAAGGCGTTCGAACGTGCGGACCGCGAATGTCGGAAATTCGCCGCGAAACGACCGCCGGGCGAACCGTTCGGCCATCACTACTCTTGGATGAGTCGTCGCTGCGCTCTTGGGGTAATTTTGGGCGGCCGGCCACTCCTGGGAAGGTTCACCACTGTTCCATGTCTTCGCCATTTGTGGATAATGGCTCTCACTGTGGTTCGCTGGATTCCCAAAGCTTTGGAAATGGCTTTATAACCCTTTCCAGACTGATAGATCTCAATTACTTTCTTTCTCAATTGTTCCTGAATTTCTTTGGGTCTCGGCATGATGTGTAGCTTTTAAGGATCTTCTGGTGGACCTTACTGTGTCAAGCAGCTCCTATTTAAGTGATGCCTTGATTGTGAACAGGTGTGGCAATAATCAGGCCTGGGTGTGGCTAGAGAAATTGAACTCAGGTGTGGACAACCACAGTTATAGTATGTTTTAACAAGGGGGGCAATCACTTTTTCACACAGGGCCATGATGGTTTGGATTTTTTTTCACCTTTAATAATAAACACCTTCATTTACAAATTGCATTTTGTGTTTACTTGTGTTGTCCTTGACTATTGTTTAAATTGGTTTGATGTTCCGAAACACTTAAGTGTGACAAACATGCAAAGGAACAGGAAATGAGGAAGGGGGCAAACACTTTTTCACACCACTGTATTTGGTGTAAAATTAAAGTTCTTTGGGTTTTAAAGAGGGATTCCACCTACAAAAAATAATATTAAAAGCCAGCAGCTATAAATGCTACAGCTGCTGACTTTTAATAAATGGACACTCACCTGTCCCAGGGTCCAGCGATGTCGGCAGCCGAGACCGATTGATTGCTCGGGTCTCGGCTGCTGCCGCCACCATTCTAGGTGAGGGAATCAGGAAGTGAAGAGTTGCGGCTTCACTTCCTGGTTCCCTACTGCGCATGCGCGAGTCGCGCAGCGCACTAGGAATGGTCCGCGCTGTCTCTGGGACCCATGTGTGTCCCAGCAGACAGCGCGGCGGGACAGGAAACGGCATAGACTCCCACGGGAGTCTATGCCCGGAAGTGGGTGCAAATACCTGTCTTACACAGGTATCTGCACCCGCCTCCCCCCTGAAAGGTGCCAAATGTGACACCGGAGGGGGGGAGGGTTCAGATGAGCGGAAGCTCTACTTTAGGGTGGAACCCCGCTTTAAGTTATTATAATAGTACAACCTTGTTCCTATAGGGGTAATCAGAGACAGATTAAGGTAGAATGAGACTCTAGCAACTTTAACCTCGCATCCCTTCAATTTACAGTGCCTTGAACAAGTATTCATACCTCTTGAAATTTCCCACATTTTGTCATGTTACAACCAAAAACGTAAATGTATTTTATTGTGATTTTATGTGACAGACCAACACAAAGTGGCACATAATTGTGAAGTGGAAGGAAAATTATAAATGGTTTTCACTTTTTTTTACAAATAAATATCTTAAAAGTGTGGCGTGCATTTGTATTCAGCCCCCTTTACTCTGATACCCCTAACCAAGATCTAGTAGAGCAATTGCCTTCAGAAGTAACCTAATGAGGAAATGGAGTCCACCTGTGTGTAATTTAATCTCAGTATAAATACAGCTGTTCTGTGAAGCCCTCAGAGGTTTGTTAGAGAACCTTAGTGAACAAACACCATCATGAAGGCCAAGGAACGCACCAGACAGGTCAGGGATAAAGTTGTGGAGAGGTTTAAGTCTGGGTTCATGCCCTATGCAAATTGGATGTGGTTTTCCCTGCATCTAATTCGCATTGCAGGAGATTGTAACAGTCTGTCTATGGAGCCAGTTCACACATCCCCGCAGTGGCTCCGGTGCAATTTTCACAGGAGCCCTTTGTGTCTTTTGGTCCTTTCAGGTCCGAATTCAGACAAAAATTCTGACTGAAATTGGATCTGAAACTGTGAATGGTGATGCACCGGACTCCTGCTGTGAGACACCGTGTGTTAAAGTGTGAACCCGGCCTAAAGCAGGGTTAGGTTATAAAAAAAAGAATCCCAAGCTTTGAACATCACATGGAGCGCTGTTCAGTCCATCATCTGAAAATGGAAAGAGTATGGCACAACTGCAAACCTACCAAGACATGGCCGTCCACCTAAACTGACAGGCCGGACAAGGAGAGCATTCATCAGAGAAGCAGACAAGATGTCCATTGTAACTCTGGAGGAGCTGCAGAGATCCACAGCTCAGGTGGGAGAATCTGTCCACAGGACAACTATTAGTCCTGCTCTCCACAAATCTTTATAGAAGAGTGGCAAGAAGAAAGCCATTGTTAAAAGAAAGCCATGAAAAGTCCTGTTTGCATGTATGCTCACTCCTATCCTCCATCTGGGCATCCCCAGGGATTGGCTGAGACAACATAAATATTCAGATATTTGCTGATTTGCTTCATCCAGCCCACTACTTTCCAGAACTATCCAGAAGGCAAAGGGAAGCAGTCAAACCCATGGCCAGTGAAACTCAGAGCAGACCAGAGCAATCACACACTGCTCCATTGATTACAGAGGAGACAAAAAAAATGTACCTAACCTGACAGCCTAGCACCTAACAAGGAGGAGGTTGCAGGAGATCAGCAGTACAGAGATACAGCAATGGATGAAAAATGTGAAATGAATATTTTATTTTAAAAATTGCTTATGATACATAGTCCTTTAATAAACTAAATGGTATTCAGTTTGGATTTACATCCAGTTAGAGAAAAGTAGATGGAAACTTTGGAAAAACTAAGTTGCAGATGTTTTATTTTGCATTCTGTAACTTACAGTTTTTTTATATAAATAAATAAAAACACATACGATTTTGAGCAATTCCTCCGCGAAGACCACTAATATCCATTATATATATATATATATATATATATATATATATATATATATATATATATAAACTAGGAGCTAATGTTCAAAGGGAAATGACTGTGCACAATTGCAAATTCCTGATGATCTGACATCAGAGGGGCCCCTTACAGGCAGATGATATATAAATAGAATCAGTCTGTACATTTCTTTGAAAGGCCCATTAACCCATTAACAGAAGGCCAAGTCGGCCCGCCATGATCCACAGCTGATTTGTGTTATCTAAATATATATATATATATATATATATAAAAAGGTTCTTCTATAAAATGAGAGAGCCTGTGCTCTCCAACCTGGGCTCTGAGAACACTTGTGCAGGGTGTCGCAAAGGGGGACCAATCTTTTAATAAATGATGTTGCAACGAATGGCATTTTGGGTTGTACAGCTGTTCCGTATGAGATGTATCAGAAGGGATGGTATATGTTCCGGGAACGGGGCCAAAATCCACGATATAACATACCATACTCTTGTAACCTAATCCCCGAACCTTCTCCAGCACCATGTTTTAAGCCTATTTATAAAGCCGTAACCTTTTTAAGGGATTTTTGGGATGTATCCAACACCTCCCACCGTTTTTACCTCAGCTAACTGCATCCTTGGCACACAACCTTAATTTCCTGCTTCTCTGCAGCGTTATAGTATATAAAAAGATTTATCAGTCTGATTTAAAGGGAAATTACAATGACAATGATAGGGGATGAGTTCCAAAATCCATTTCGGGTGTTCGACATGGACGAACATGACAGCTTTCGGGTTCTCAGTGGTTGCTAAGGAAGCAGTGGGTGCTTGTACCCGCTGCATCCTTAGCAACCACTGACATCACCTGGCCATTCACCTACATGGCTGAGAAAACGGCTGTATGGTCTTGGCCACAGTGCTTCAGCTCAGTTTCAGGGTCTTGGCCATCTTTATGTAGAGCAACGATTCTTTTTTTGCAGATCGTCAGAGAGTTCTTTGCCATGAGGTGCCATGTTGAACTTCCAGTGACTGATATCCACACCGGAGACCTTGTAACACTAACGGATCACATGACACCGGGGAGGGAAAATGGCTAATTGGGCCCAATTTGGACATTTTCACTTAGGGGTGTACTCACTTTTGCGGCCAGCGGTTTAGACATTAATGACTGGCTGTGTGTTGAGTTATTTTGAGGGTTGAGTTACAAAAGTTGTACACTTACTACTTTACAGTGTAGCATTGTTAGTGTTGTCACATGAAAAGATATATTAAAATATTTACAAAAATGTGAGGGGTGTACTCACTTTTGTGAGATACTGTGTGTATATATATTTATTATTATTATTATTATTATTCAGGTTTTATATAGAGCCAACAGTTTGTGCAGCACCTTACAACATAAGGGCAGACATTGCAGTTACATTACAATTTGGTACAAGAGGAATCAGAGGGCCCTGCTCATTAGAGCTTACAATCTAAAAGGAAGGGTCAATTGATACAAAAGGTAATAGCTGTGGGGGGATGAGCTGATGGAGGAAGTAAAACAGTGTTAGTTAGAAGCAGGATAGGCTTATTTGAAGAGAAGGGTTTTCAGGGATTGCCTAAAGATGGATAGATTAGGGGACAGTCAGATAGATTGGGGTAGGGAGTTCCAAAGTATGGAAGAAGCTCTGGAGAAATCCTGGAGGCGAGCATGGGAGGAGGTGACAAGGGAGCTAGAGAGCAGGAGGTCTTGGGATGACCGAAGAGAGTGGCTTGGTTGGTATTTTGGGACTAGGTTAGTTATGTAACTAGGGGCAGAGTTATGGATGGCTTCGTAAATTATTGTTAGTGCTTTGAATTCTATTTGTTGGGTGAGTGGAAGCCAGTGGAGGGATTGGCAGAGAGGGGTGGAGGGCACTGAATGGCTGGTAAGGTGGATGAGTCTGGCAGCGGCATTCATTATGGACTGAAGGGGGGGATAGTCTATGTAAAGGTAATCCGATGAGGAGGGAGTTGCAGTAGTCGAGGCGAGGGATGACCAGGGAGTGAATTAGAAGTTTGGTGGTGTCATTAGTTAAAAAGGGGCGTATTCTGGAAATGTTGCGGAGGCTAAGGCGGCATGATTTGGACAGGGCTTGGATATGGGCCTGAAAGGACAGTTCAGACCCTGGCATGCGGGGACGGACTGATAGATGTTCCATTAATCTTGACAGAGAAGTCAGGGGAAGGGGCATGTGGGGGAAGAAATATTAAGAGCTTAGTTTTAGATAGATTAAGTTTGAGGAAGTGGTGTGACATCCAGGCTGATATGTCTGTTAGTAGATCAGTGAGGAGATTGAGGGGTGAGCTGAGGGGCAGAGAGATAGATTTGGGTGTCATCAGCATATAAATGGTAGTGAAAGCCATGGGAGGCTATCAGCTGACCCAGGGAGGACACGTAGATCGAGAATAGTAGAAGTCCAAGGACAAAACCTTGGGGGACCCCAACGGAAAGAGGTGTTGGAGAAGAGGAAGTGGAGTTGTAAGTGACACTGAAGGTGCGATGAGATAGGTAAGATTCGAACCAACGGAGAGTGCAGCCTTGGAGACCAAGCAAATTGAGTTTTTTGAGGAGGAGGGGATGGTCAACTGTATCAAAGGCAGCAGAAAGGTCCAAGAGTAAGAGTATGGAATAATGGCCGTTGGTTTGGGCTGTTATTAAGTCGTTTGTGAGTTTTAGGAGGGCAGTTTCAGTGGAGTGCAGTGGATGAAATCCAGACTGAAGGGGATCAAGAAGGTTATTCTCCATGAGGTGGTCGCTCAGTTGGTTGTAGACTAAACATTCTAGGAGTTTGGAGGCAAAAGGGAGAGATGGGTGTTAAGTTGTTAATATTGGTGGGGTCTAAGGCCTTTTTTGGTATGGGAGTGACTAGCGCATATTTTAGAGGGTTTGGGAAGATGCCAGTAGAGAGTGAGAGGTTGAAGATATGAGTTAAGGAGTGTAGGATTGAGTCAGATGACCATAGTATTTGAGAAGGAACAGGGTCCAGAGGGCAGAAGGTGAGGTGGGCATTAGAAAAAAGTTTAGTGACCTCTATAGTATGTGGGTTAAAAGAGGGAAGTATTGATTGTGCAGGAGGACAAGTAGTGTAAAGTGTGGGAGATCTTGAGACGAATTATAAACTTAATTATAAATTTATATATAAAAATAATTATTTATATATATATATATATATATATATATATATATACTAATTACGTGAAAATGTAGCTATAATAATAATTTTAATCAGGGGTTCCCTGAGACTTAAAAATTATTTCAAGGGTTTCTTTGCGCTAAATAGGTGGAGGAAGACTGCTCAACAATGTAAAGACTTTTTATTGTAGCTCATGCTTAATGATTACTACTTTTTTTTTTTTCATGTTTTCTATCCGCACACCAGTTGCTGTCTTCATAAATTCCCATCAAGAGCTGCCCTTTCCACGGAATGAAGGACATGTACTTATTGCTATTGTCCTAGCAGGAAGTTTAGAGAAGCTTTCCCTGTATTCATGTTTTTTGTACACGTTCCCTCATTCTTAGAACTATAGTATAAGTATAGATCCCTTCACATAGCACACTGTGATGATGGACTGAGACGTCTTGAGTTGATTATGCAGTCATTATACAGTGAAAACAGCCTATTCGTTAAGGCAGTAGAAAAACTGTGATATTTAAGACGTAATAACACTGATCAACTGGTGATTTAAATTTGAACTGCCAATATTTTTAGAACAGAAAGACGATCATTGATTAGCACTCATTATGCTTTGTATGTATTTATTTTCTGCCTTGAACAGACCTTGTTACCAACTGAAAAAAGTTGCAGTTAAAAGTATTGAAAAAAATCAAGTATTTTAAATGCATACTTATTTTTCCTTTATATGAATGTATCTAAAAAATTTTTTATTCAATTGTAATGTGCCTTTGAACTTGCCAACATAGTATGTCCTCTGAAATGATTTACTAAGGTTGCTTTACTAAAACTGGAGAGTGTAACATCTGGTGTAACTCTGCACAGAAACCAATCAGCTTCCAGGTTTTATTGTCAAAGCTTGATTGAACAAGCTGAAGTTAGAAGCTGATTGGCTACCATGCACAGCTGCACCAGATGTTGCACTCTCCTGTTTTAGTAAATCAACCTTCAAATGCCTCTTCTAAAAGAGAAAACCTTCTTTCTCGCAAAAAAAAAAAAAAAAAGATATAGCCACACTTTAAGCCAATAGTCTCAATTCTTTAGGTAATAAGAATCATAATGTCCTCTAATGTCCAATATGTTACTGAAACAACAACCAATGAGATCTGAAAATGTCAGTTACGTGGCTGAAAATAGAGATTGTTATGACAAAAACACATGCATTATAGCTTAATAAATTGCTTCTTATTCTACAATTTTTAAAAAAGCATTAAAGCTCAACACCAGCCAAAACTACTTTTTTATTTATTTATTTATTTTATTTTTTAGAACCTGTGCGTGGCTTTTATTGCTGCATGTATCCATGCTTAGTAGATCTGCCACAGTAACAAGATATGACAAAGACAGGAAACTATGTGATACACAAATGGAAAAAGGTTTATTGACACCTGACCATCAGACCTATATGAACGCTTTGGACATTCCATTCTAGAAACCATGGGAATCAATCTGGAGGTACCCCCTAACTTTGAGGCTTCTGGGTAGGTTTTCCCCAGGACTTATTTGTGTCTGTGGGAATTAATGCCCATTTGGCCAAAAGGGAATTTGTGAGGTCATGAACTAATGTTAGAGGACAAGATTAGGCTAACACATCATTCCAATTCATCCCAGAGGTGTTCTGTAGGGTTGAGGTCTGGATTCTGTGCAGGCCACTGGAGTTCCTCCCGCAATCCTTATCAGAACATGTCTTTATGGAGCTGGCTTTGTACACGTGAGTGCAATCATGGAATGAAAATGGGCCTTCCCCAAACTAATACCACAAGGTTAGAAGTGCTCAGTTGTCTATAATGTCTTTGCCCCTGTACACACGGTTGGAGATTCCGACAACCAAATCCGTCGGATTTTGTCCGACGGATCTTGTCCGAAACTGTTGCATACACACGGTCGGACAAAGTTGTCAGAAAATCCGATCTTTCAGAACGTGATGATGTAATTTCGTTATGATGGGACTACGTTCAGGCTAGTAGCCAATAGCTTTGATGTAGGAATTTGATCTGAGCATGCGTGGCACTTTGTCCGATCGGAATTCTCTACACATGATCGGAGTATGTCCTATCGGAGCATTTTGTCGGAAAATATTTCCGGCAAGTTGGAAAATTTGGCCCGACGGATATTCTGACGGAAACAGTCCGATGTAGACCACACACAGTCGGAATATCCGACCAAACGCTCCGATCGGACACATTCCGTCGGAATCTCCGATCGTGTGTACAAGGCTTAGAATACTGTAGGGTTAACAGTACCCTTTACTGGAAACACCTGAACTCAGTAATTTAAAGGGATTTCCTCTAGAGATGATAGAACGTGCCCTGGTTGGATCTGCAGGCAGTTTAATGAATTATACTCAAAATTCAGAAAATCCAAACTTTGTCTTGTACCCCATTGAAGTCTATGGGAGAGGGAGGCAAATCTTTATATTTAATTTGGTCCATATCTGGGGCTACTAATCAAGTCATTGTCAAACAAAAGCAATGGGTAGCTAGGTACTGCCATGAAGAACATGTACAAAAATAAAAATAAAATTAAAATTAAACAAAATTACTTTACAAAAGGGAGAGGGCCTTTTCATGCCGTTTGGAGGGCTACATTTAAAATACACAAATCCTTTAAAATATTGCCTGGGAGATCCCTTAAAGCCGTACATGGTGTTACAGAAGAGCACAATTTTCACTGACGGCCTCAGTGATAGCATACTCTGGTAGCACAAATTTGTCTGTGGAATTGATTTTTTTTCTTAATTAACAGCAGCTTTCAAATCAGTTTCATTTCATTTAATAAGAAGCAAAATTTTTCAGGTAGTTTTAGTAGTTACACATGCTTATCAAGTGCCATAAGTCTGATTTGACGAGCAAAACATCAGCCTCCCCAACACAATACCCCACATCCCACTTCATACCCACATTTTTCTAAAAAAATATTTGAGTTAGTTGTTTGAAGACTTTAGCCAGTGGAAGGAAACCAAATAGAATTTGTTAAAATAGGGAAAGTGCCATGTACCGTAATTGGAGGCTGAGCTGATGAAAGGGCTTCCCTTTTGCGGCTGTGGTCCGAGCACCCCTGAATGTGGTGACAGAGTTACCAGACTCAAAATAGCACGAGTGCCAGTAGCTGAGTATCAGGTGAGACCCCTCAGGAAATGATCGTGGTTGGCAGACTGTAGAGGTGCACCCCAGAGAAGAACCTTGGGAGCAGGTGTGAAGACTTGAGCAGCAGTACACTCAGAGACGTGGTTAAGGTAAGCCAGGGTCATACACGGTTAGGCGGGAGGAAGCATGGTCAAGTAGTAGGGTGAGGTCAGTACCAGGGAAGCAGACAGAGCATAGTTAAGTAGTATGCCAAGGTCAGTACCAGGGAAGCAGGCAAGCCGAGGTTGGTTTCTGGGTTTTACAGAGCAAGGCCAGGAGCTCGTCGGGTGAATAATGGAAGATCGGTCAGCCTCTCCCCTGAGAGAACCGGGATTTGTGTGTTTACACACACAGATCCCGGTTCTCACCCTGTCACGAACGATCGCGGGTGCCTGACGGTCATCGCGCCCACGATCACACTTGCATTGGCTCCAGGGACATGCTGCGGGCATGCGCCTCCTACAGTCTTAAAAGGCCAACGTACAGCTACGACGGCTCACCCAGGGGAGCTATCCTGCCGCAGTATAACTGCAGCGGCTGCTCGGGAACCGGTTAATCATCAACAATGTGAGTTGCTAAATGTTATACCTTCATTGAATATAACCATTTCTTTATCATACATCACGGGACACAGAGCACCATAGTAATAACTATATGGGTTATAGGCCATCTTTAGGTGAATGGACACAAGTATAACCAAAAAGGAAACAGGAAGCGCCCCTCCCTATATAACCCCTCCCATACCGGGAGTATCTCAGTTTTTTCTCCAGTGTCTAAGGTGTTGGTCACTGTTGATGAAGTGCTAAGAGAGCTCCGCTAAGCAATACCTGATAGGATCAAGGAGCTGTAACAAACAGATCCATCTAAAATGCTTGAAAGCCAAACAATGGTACCCGGGCTTCGTGGAAGAAGAAACAAGGTTTTTACCTGTAATGCTTCTCTTTGAGAGCTGGACCCTGGGACCCGGCACCTTGGTCATGTTGATAAAGCCAAAGGGTTTTCCGGCAGGGTGCTGTACAGGTCCAAGGGAGTGGACCTGTAAAAGGGGACCTGGTTCTTGAAGGTCTGGCATGACATGGTGATGGGTGAAGGCTGGATCTGTCTGTGATTAATTCCAGCAGTCCTGCGGCAGGATCAGGTAAGTCAGAAAAATTACAAGGAATGTATATTTTTATATTTCACTTGGTCTTTCTGGTGTGAGTATGCGTGCCTTGCATGTGCCTTGCCTGTGTAAAATCTACATACCTGGCTTCCAACATTCCATGCTTCCCCTGTGTGTGCTCAAGTGTCAGCAAAGGCTGCAGCATTGCTATTTTCTCCTGCTCTGTCAGCCATCAGAGGGTTTTGGGGGGACCATTCACCATCAGAGAGGTCAGGTTCCCCCCTGCTGAGACCCCCCCCCCCCGCACACAGTGCAGGAAAGGGGAATTTTTTTTTAAAAAGGGAGGGGTGGTGTCCCGGAACGTGGGGGCATGGCTTAGACGCAGCCTACATGCACGTGGAATGGAGTGCACGTGAGACACAGCACAGGCGCAAGGCTCACTGGCTTAAAAAGTTTGCACTCTGGAAGTGTCTGGTTGGCTGATGGAGAGACACAGAGCATACAAGTGGTATGTAAGCTGTATGGGTGTGTGGATAAAGGCATTTTACTCAGCATTGAGACTGAGCATTTATAGCAGCATGTTATGTAATTGCTAGACTAAAGCTCAGCAGTAGATGCACTTTGTTTAGAACCTCTGCTTTTTTTGTGCTTAGGACTATGTCTTCCCAGGAGGGGTAATTCATCAGGGGGAGTGCAAAGTCGCTGCGTTTGGAGCCTGAGGCTCCTAGTCACATGCACGCAGTTCCATCCTCCCCTAAAAGACCTGGAGCATCTGGGGAATCTGAGCCATTTTGTCTCACAGGCATGGTGGCTACCTCCAACGTCCCAGCCTCTGCATACATCACTAAGGACGATTTGGCTTTGGCTATGGCTGGTTTGGAAGGGGATGTTAGTGTCTTCCTCCCAGGAGGTGAGAAAATGCAGCAGACCCCTGTTCTCCTGCCTTTAACCTTCCAGTATTGGAGCAACAATGGGAAGATGATATTGGGGTATCTTTGAAAAAAGGAGATTCCAGTGACTCCTCTTCAGAGGACTCAGCATCTGAAAAACCTTTCTCAATTTTGCAATCACAGAAATTGCTAATCCAATCCCTTACGGACTTGGTTCATTCTGGATAAAAGTTGTCTCCTGCAGAGGTGGAGGATGTTTACTTGCCCTCCTTGGGTTCGCTTAAACCCCCACAGGGTTCTCATGCTTTCCCTATGCACCTGTTACTGGAGCACCTGATTTATGCTGATCGGGATCACCCAGATAAGCAGTTTTCTCCACCTATAAGATTTTCAATTCTTTATCCTGTGGAGAAAAAGTTCCCAAAGAGATGGGATTTGCCAGCAGTAGATGCAGCTATCTCCTCTGTGAACAGGAGTTTAACTTGTCCAAGTGGACAATGTACAAGTATTTAGTGATCCAGCTGATAAGAAGTTGGGATCTCTAATTAAGACCTCATTTGCTGTAGCTGGTGCGGTAGTACAACCTGCAGTGGAAGCAATAGGCATCTGTCAATCCCATCGGGATGAATTCAAGCAGGTTTAAAAAAAAAAAAAAGTTCCTGCTTAAACTAAAGAGGCCCAAAGTTTAGTTGAGCTATCTAGGGCCCTATACTTTGCAGTGTACGCTATCAAGGATTTTAGCCATCAGGCGTCTCACCTTGCGCTCATTTTGATACATATGCGCAGGATTCTGTGGCTAAAGAGCTGGTCAGCCAAGCAGGGGCGGACTGACAACTCATGGGGCCCCCGGGCAATAGGAGGTTATGGGGCCCCCAGGTAAAAGGAGATTATGGAGCCCCCGGGCAATAGAAGATTATGGGACCACACAGTATACACACACATACAGTATACACACACAGTATACACACAGAATACACATAAACACACCGAAAAGGTACTGGAGAGGCAGCTCTAATCTTGGGATTTTTTTAAAAACACAGATTTTTACATACTGTCCCTGGTTTTATTGAGGCTGGCAACCCTGATGGGGCCCCCTAGTGGCATGGGGCCCTCGGGCAGTGCCCGAGTGCCCCAATGGTCAGTCCGCCCCTGTAGCCAAGTTACCATGCAAGAAGCTCTTGGCTGGGTTTCCGTTTCACAGAGAAAGGTTGTAACCTTCTCCTTAGATGTCTGGGGCAACAGTCTCCAGGCAGTCTTGACGGCCTCCACCGTCAGGGGCAAACGATAACCCTTATAACCAGACACAGGGCTACAAAAAGCCCTGGAGTCAGAAGTCCACAAAACAGAGTCCCAAGGCTTCCTTGTGATGGGGCGCCCTCGCTCAATCGAGTGGAGGGAAGACTGCTGTGGTTTTCAGAACCTTGGTGGGAGGAAATCCAAGACAGGTGGGTCCTCTCTGTAGTAGCCCTAAGCTACAAACTAGAGTTCCAAGAGTTTCCACCATCGCCTTTTCTAAGATCAAACGTTCCCAAGGACCCAGTAAAGAAAAAGTCCTTATTTCTGGCACTGGACCAATTATTGTATCAGGCAGTAATAATAGAAGTTCCCTCAGAAGAGAGGGACATGGGGTTTTATTCAAATCTCTTTATGGTACCAAAACCAAATGGAGATGTCAGACCCATTCTAGATCTCAGGAATCTGAATGACTTCCTAAACATTCGCTCCTTTCGAATGGAGTCAATTTGGTCAGTTGTTTCCACCCTACGGGGAGGAGAGGTTCTAGCATCCATAGATATCAAGGATGCGTATTTACATGTGCCAATATTTCCCACTCACCTGAAGTTTCTGCGCTTTGCGGTAGAGCAGCACCACTTTCAGTTTGCGGCCTTGCCTTTCGAGTTAGTCACAGCTCCCCGACTGTTTACAAAAGTGTTAGCCCCAGTACTAGCAAGACTAAGGGGTCAGGGTATAGCAGTAATAGCACACCTAGACGACCTGCTACTGGTAGATCAGTCAATAACAGGGTTATCAAGGGGTGTCCAGACCAGTCAGTTATCTAAGACACCTAGGTTGGATTCTCAATCTAGAGAAATCATCCTTACAGCCGGTAACAAGGCTGCAGTATTTGGGCTTGGTCATAGACACAATCCAGAAAAGGGTGTTCTTGCCTCAGGCAAAGGTCAACGCTCTAAAAGAGCTGGTCCAGACGGTCAAGGCAAAGAAGGGTACTTCCATTCGCCTTCGCATAAGATTACTATGGAAGACGGTAGCTTCTTTCGAAGCAGTTCCCTATGCCCAGTGCCATTCATGACTGTTACAAAACAGTATACTGTCTGCTTGGAACAAACAGATCCAAGCCTTGGATTATCCAATGAATCTGGCTCCAAAAGTATGCCAGAGTCTCAACTGGTGGTTGATAACCAGGAATTTACAGAAGGGGAAATCCTTCATTCCAGTTTCCTGGGAAGTAGTAACTATGGATGCCAGCCTATGGGGCTGGGGAGCAGTTCTAGAAGAGACCACAGTTCAAGGGAAGTGGTCAGAGTTTGAGAAGACCTTGCCCATCAATAACCTAGAGATTCGGGCAGTACGTCTGGCTCTAATAGCCTGGACGTCCAGTTTGCGGAATGCTCCTGTCAGGATACAATCCGACAATGCCACAGCAATGGCCTATATCTATCACCAAGGAGGCACCAGAAGCCACACAGCCCAAAGGGAGGTGGACCATATTCTGTCTTGGGCAGAGAAACATGTTCCTTGCCTATCTGCAGTCTACATTCCAGGAGTGGAAGATTGGCAGGCAGATTTCTTGAGCCATTAACAGCTGTTGCCGGGAAAATGGTCTTTACTTCCCAAGATAATTTTGGCCATATGCCAAAGATGGGGTACGTTGGATGTAGATCTATTGGCGTCCAGGTTCAACAAGAAGTTGGACAACTTTGTGGTGAGAACAAGGGATCGACTTGCACTCGGAGTAGATGCGTTAGTGATCCCATGGAATCAGTTTTCACTGATTTATGCATTCCCTCCAGTTCAGCTGCTACCATGGCTGCTTCACAGGATCAAGGAAGAAGGGAAGCTGGTAAACCTAGTGGCACCGGCATGGCCCGGAAGACCCTGGTATGCAGGGATCGTGAGAATGGCAGCAGCCACCTTGTCCAGACCTGCTGTCACAGGGACCGGTATTCCATCCTGCCTTACAAAAGCTACATTTATCGGTGTGGCTATTGAAGCCCACATTCTAAAAAATCGGGGGCTTTCAGGTTTGGTAGTAACCACCCCGATTAATGCAGGTCCAGGACCCTTTCTTACAGGGTCTGGAAGGCTTATGTTGCTTGGTGTGAAACCAAGAGTTGGCATCCTTGTAGGTATGTCATAGGAAGAATTCTGGCCTTTCTACAAATAGGAGTAGAAATTAAGATAGCCTTGAGTACAATCAAGGGTCAAATTTTGGCCTTGACAGTGTTTTTCCAAAGGCCGCTTGCTTCGCATTCTTTAGTCCGGGCATTCATACAAGGGGTAACTCGGATAACCTTGACAGTTAGAATACCCTTGTGCCCATGGGATTTGAATCTGGTTTTGTCGGTGTTGCAGAGACAACCCGTTTAAACCTATACAGCATATTTCTTTGATCCTTTTAACAAGGAAATTGGTATTCCTAGTTGCAATAACCTCTGCAAGAAAAGTATCAGAGTTGGCTACTTTCTCCTGTAAAGAGCCATACTTAATCATTCACAAGGATAAGGTGGTGCTGTGTCCCCACCCAAACTTTTTGCCAAAGGTAGTGTCTGGGTTTCATCTGGATCAAAATGTTTCCTTACCTTCTTTTTTCCCAGAACCTCATTCTGCAGAAGAAAAATTATGACATTCTCTCGATGTAGTGAGAGCAATTAAAGCCTATCTGAAAGAGACTGCTCAGATACAGAAAATGTTTTGTTTGTGTTGCCAGAAGGCCCTAGAAAGGGTCAGGCAGTATCGAAATCTACTGTTGCTAAGTGGATTCAACAGGTGATTAGTCAGGCGTATGGCCTGAAAAGAAAGGTTCCCCCCTTTCAGATTAAAGCGCATTCTACCCCGGCAGTCAGTGCTTCATTTGCAGTGCATCACCAAGCCTCTGTGGCTCAGGTTTGCAAGGCCGCTACTTGGTCGTCAGTACATACATTCACGAGATTCTATCAAATGGATGTAAGATGGCAGGAGGACACCGCCTTTGAGCGGAGTGTGCTGCAGGCAGCAGTATAGGTTCCTAAAGCCTGGCAGTGGCTATTTGCTTTATGTCTCCCTCCCCTCAGGTGACATTGCTTTGAGACGTCCCATATAGTTATCACTATGGTGCTCTGTATCACGTGATGTACAATAAAGAAAATAGGATTTTTATAACAGCTTACCTGTAAAATCCTTTTCTTGGAGTACATCAAGGGACACAGACGTCCCTCCTCTCTTATTGGGATATGTATGTATTGCTTTGCTACAAGAACTGAGATACTCGCAGTATGGGAGGGGGTTATATAGGGAGGGGCACTTCCTGTCTCCTTTTTGGTTATACCCGTGTCCATTCACCGAAAGGTGGCCTATAACCCATATAGTTATTACTATGGTGCTCTGTGTCCCGTGATGTACTCCGAGGAAAGGATTTTACTGGTAAGCTGTTATAAAAATCCTATTATTGCTACACTTAGAGGCGCCTCTCTTCTCTTTTATGCTCTGTAGCTCCTGCAGGATTTGGCTTCTAATGCCCTTGTGGAGGCCGCCATTTGTGATGGACATTTTATGGTTACACAACCCATCACATTGCTATAATCTTTTTATATGAACTATAAACTAAAAGATCTATGAATAAATGGTTGTGGAACAAATTTTTTCTTATGGGTAAATTCGCTTTGATATACAAGTGCTTTGGATTACAAGCATGTTTCCAGAACGAATTATGCTCACAATCCAAGATTCTACTGTAATATATATATTATATATATATATATCTTGGATTGCGAATCTTGGTAGAATCTTGGATTGCATATATATATATATATATATATATATATGTAGCACTAACCCCCCAAGGAGCTGCTGGTTTTATTTGGGCTTACCGTTACCTCACCTACTCGCTTCTCCATCTTAGGGGTCCCGTTGGAAAGTAGCCCAAATGATGATGAATCCGACACTTAGTACTTTTTTAACATTTATTCAGGAATAGCACAAAAGTCCTTCAATAGAGGGTCAGAGGATAAGGGGGAGTTCAGGCACCTAGTAATTGCGGGTTAGAGGTATTGGTCTGATCCAGAGGACAAACAGCTCCACAGACTGGATCCAGCAATCACCGGATAGGCCCCTCTCACTTGACCTAGCAGCCGATGAAATGCCAAACAAAGCCTCTGTCAAAGACTTGTCAATTGAACTTAGAAAACTTGAGAGTATTAAAGAACTACCATACAGTACCAGATTCTTTCAGCCGACCCGGCGATACTTTATGGGTATTGATCCTGGTTGCGTCCTCCAACTGAGTTTCCAGGCTCCTCCAGAGACACCAGCATTGCGCTCGGTCCTCTACTGGAAAAGTCCTCCCCTGGATCCTCCAGTTTTCTTGGCTTCTCCCCTCAGGCGAGACAGCACAGGACCACCCCTGGATGAGTAGGCCCCAAGACTTTTCTGGGCCTACCCTCTCAGTTGCGTAGCCAGCCGGCCCCGAGGCACAGGAACATGCAACACAGACCCCAGGCCAGGAGGGCCATGAGGTCGGGGTAGCGGACCCTGGAAAACGAACCACTAAAAATGGTGTCGGCACTTTAAATACCCTCTCCTTCACACAGCAGGGGAACCACTCCCACTGAGCTATTTCCGAGCAAGAGGTGGTATTCAATACATCCAGCCTGCTGCATTTCCACACTTACCGACGGTGACAGCAACACCTACGGTCAAGTGGGAATCAGTGCAACCCAACTGGACTGGTACAGAAACCAGAACTTTTAGAGAAAACCAGTCTGAGCCAACTACAGCTTCAGACAACTAAATTTGAGAAATAATAGCGAAAAATAATAGCGTCTGCCCATCAGGAGCTATATATATATATATATATATATATATATATATATATATATATATATACATATATATATATATATACATAGATAGATATAGATATAGCTATATATATATATATATATATATATATATATATATATATATATAGAGAGAGAGAGAGAGAGAGAGAGAGAGATATCCATATCTATCTATCTATATCTATATATATATATATATATATATATATATATACACACACACACACATATATATATATATATATATATATATATATATATATATATATATATATATATATATATATATATATATAAAAATTCCACATCCGTGGGATAATTTTTATGACAAACTGATCATGTGATAAAGTGATTTTAGTGAATGTTGCAGTTTTATCTGTTAGGAAGCTCTTTCTTGACATTACTGCTCTGCTATAGAAGTCAGCTGACCCAACCCTATGGCAAAATGTACACTACCCCGGAGCCCCAAAGTTACAATGACATCAGTTTTTGCATTCCTCCAAGTGAGGGGATCCTATGTTCCCATCACACTTTCCCAGGTACGGCATCTTCTGATGCTAATCACAGCAGCTGTTCCCCCTCTGCCTTGAAGGGTTTTAAACAGCAGCTTATGCTGTGAAATGTCCAATTTTTCACATTCTCCAGATGTCAGATGAGCATGTGCGTCGGCTTGCTGTACATTTAATTTCTTAGAGATGGCGACATTCGCAAAACGGCAAAAGGTGTAATCAATAGAAAATCTGTCACTACGTAGCTGCTTACCAGCTGTTTTAACGCCAGAAAATTGATATATTTGAACTCTACCTCTCTTCCGTAGACACTTCAAAGAACTTTTCATTTTTGTATTCAGAGCTGTTAAAACCACTTTATAATGGCATTTAATAGGCAGCAAGGAAGTGATGTGATGGCCTCCTAAACTCCTGTTTTAACTTTGTAATTGCCATGTCAACATGCCACGGTTGCACGCGGTTGCGTGGTGTTTGTGGCGCTTCCTCATTTGCCTGAATGATTCCTGTTTGTTGGGGTGCTGCCCGCCAAACATGACAGGAGTGATAATAATTGGAAGTAAAGCAACTAGGGTCGCCACCTTTTCTTCAAGTCAAACCCGAACATATTAGCGCCGCACAGCAATTTATTGTTTTTATAGTATAAACGTATAAACTACCGTATATACTCGAGTATAGGCCGACCCGAATATAAGCCGAGGCCCCCAATTTACCCCAAAAAACTGGGAAACTTATTGACTCGTGTATAAGCCGAGGGTGAGACATGCCTGTCCATCCCTGTGTGTCCGTCCATCCCTGTGTGTCCATCCATCTCTGTGTGTGTGTCCGTCCATCCCTGTGTGTGTGTCCGTCCCGTGCCTCCGTCGTCCCGTGCCTCCGTCCCGTGCCTCCGTCCCGTGCCTCCGTCCCATGCCGAGCCTCCGTCCTTCTGCCATGCCAGGATCGCCGCTCTTCGTCGGCGCCTCGGCGGCCATTCCTCTGTTCAAAAGCCGCGCCTCCGTCTGTGATAGGCGGAACACTCAATTTCCCAGCAGTCTGTGTTCCGCCTATCACGGACATCCTCTCATCCTCACCTGTAGTATGAGGATGAGCGGATGTCCGTGATAGGCGGACCACTGACTGCTGGGAAATTGAGTGTTCCGCCTATCACAGACAGGGAGGCGCGGCTTTTGAATAGTAGAATGTCCGCCGTCTGTCTGCTCGACACGCTGATCGGGCAGGCAGACGGCGATGACTCGAGTATAAGCCGAGGGGGGCACTTTCAGCCTCAAAAAAGAGGCTGAAAATCTCGGCGTATACTCGAGTATATACGGTATACATATATTTAGCAATTAAATAACATTTCTAATCATATGAAGTTAATCACAAGTGCTCCCCTTTTACATCAGAGTCCACAGAGTTCCCCATTTACATCTGAACTCAAATAGTTTTCATACACTGTAAGAAGGGACTCTGCGGACTCTGATGTAAGGAAGAAATCTGCGGACTCTAAGCCCTTGTACACACGGTCGGAGAATCCGTCGGAATGTGTCCTATCGGACCGTGTCGTCGGATAATCCGACTGTGTGTGGTATGCATCGGACTGATTCCGTCGGAATATCCGTCGGACCCAATTTTCCAACATGTTGGAAATATTTCCCAACCAACTGGGCCGGTCGGAACATACTCCGATCATGTGTAGAGAATTTTGATCGGACCAAGTGCCACGCATGCTCAGATCAAATTCCTACATCAAAGCTATTGGCTACTAGCCTGAATGTAGTCCCATCGTAACGAAATGACGTCATAACGTTCTGAAAGATCGGATTTTTCGCCAACTTTGTCCGACCGTGTGTATGCAACAGTTTCGGACAAGATCCGACAGACAAAATCCGACGGGCAAAATCCGACGGATTTGGTTGTGGAAATCTCCGACCGTGTGTACAGGGGCTAACATAAGGGATGCTATGGGAACTCTGAGGTAAGAGGCAACACTGTGGCTTCTGGTGTAAAGGGGAACTCTGATGTAAGGGGTGCTCTGAGAACCCTGATTTACCTTAGTGTACTCACTCAGTGGCAAGAGGGAGAAGGATGGTGAGCTCACTCACTTCTTGGCAGTCATCACCTCTCATCCAGATCAAGTCCTCATCAAATTTCCAGCCCCCACTTTCCTTTTCTGAGGCACAGTGCTGAGGATTAGGGTGTGGGCAGACACAGAAGGGTAAGACCCCTTTCACACCGGGACGCTTTGTAGGCGCTACAGTGCTAAAAATAGCGCCTGCAAAGCGCCCTGAAAGAGCGGCTCCTGTGTCTCCAGTGTCCTCTGTCTCCAGTGTCCTGTGTCTCCAGTGTGAAACCCCCGAGGGCTTTCACACTGGAGCGGTGCGCTGGCAGGACGGTAAATAAAGTCCTGCTAGCAGCATCTTTTCACCACTCCTGCCTATTGAAATCAATGGGGCAGCGTGGCTGTACCGCCGGCAAAGTGCTGCTGCAGCAGCGCTTTGCTGTGGTTTTAACCCTTTCTCAGCCACTAGCAGGAGGGTAAAACACCACGCTAGCGGCCGAATTCCGCTGCTAAAAGTAGCGCAATTTCACCTCTGACACCGCTCCCGCCCCAGTCTGAAAGGGGCATAAGGACGGGATGGAGAGGAGCAGATCAAACCCTCTCTCCTCTCCTGTCTGTGTGTGTGTGTGTGTGTGTGTGTGTGTGGGGGGGGGAATTGTTAGTGTTGGCTTTGGGCAGTGTGAAAGAGAGTGTAACAGACACTCTCAGCTTAGACAACTGCAGCCAGCAACCCTGCTGGGAGGCCATAGTCCAGTCTGAATAATGTGTCCAGGTTTCAGGCAGTCTGAAACCCGGACACATGATTCCAAACTCGAACTGTCCGGCTGCACCTGTGACAGGTGGTAACCCTAAACGCAACCCTGGCATGTGAATGCCAATGTTTGCCGACTTAGCAGTTTAAGGGGAGGGGTGAGTGCTAAAAATCCCCCCAACTATAAGTCTGAATGAGCTCCAAGGGTGTAAAGTATCCCGATATCCTTCATAAAGTGTGGCTGTCACCTGCCATTGCTATCACTTAGAGCAGGGATCTCCAAACTACGGCCCTCCAGCTGTGTCAGAACTACATGTCCCATGGGGCATTATAAAACCCTCAGATTCACAGACATGACTAGGCATGATGGGAATTGTAGTTCCTAAACAACTGGAGGGCCATAGTTTGGAGACCCCTGACTTAGAGGGTAGGGTATATCACTGTTGCTGTACTACTACTCCTGTCAGTCTTGCAACAGAAGGAAGGCGCCCCCCCCCCCATCACTACATTAAGCCATTGTGCCCAGGGCAACCCCTTGTTTTCCAGCCCTGCAAACACCCACATAGATTACACATTTGTATGTAAATGATTACCCAAAACATGTTATATATCTCCGCACACTCCGGAGTGAGAGCAATAATTCTAGGTCCCACGTTTACGGTTAACTTCAAACTGATGAGCTGTAAAGGCATTTAAAGCGTCACCTATTAACTATTGTGGGTACTGCAGGAGCATGCAGTTTTGACATGTTTGGTATCTATTTTCTTAGCACTACCTTATCTTTCATTTTGTGCAAAAAACAATGGGAATTAAATTGTGTTTGTGTGCACTTAAAGCGGCACAGAGGAGGGGCTGGATGTGGCGTAGATCACTGCGGATACTGCGGAGATCTTTTGCCAGAAGTGGGAGCAAATAACTTTATTAGATAGGTATCTGCTCCCCCTCCCCCTTAAAGGTGACAAATGTGAAACCCGAGGGGGGTTAGGAATCTGGACATCGGAAGTTCCATCTTTGGGTTTTTTGATGTACCCCCTTAAAATCAATACCAGATTCAAAAGAGGGATTTACAAAAAAAATTACACAGTTTCAATTGAAGGTGCATTACATTTAATTGCCAGCTTCTTTTAAACAAAGCAAAAATAAAAAAATGTTTTACAGACCTCTCCAAAGGTACCCCAAAATACATAAAAGACCTTTTTGGAGGGGTCTGTGTCCTTCTTCTTTTTATTTATTTTTATTTTTTTTTACTTAACATAAATACGGAAATAAAATTTCACCAATTTTAAACACATTTCTTCTTTGTAAATGTCAGTGCAATGTCAATGAGCATTTTTAATGTGACATACAGTATTTGACTCCCATGGGTGCACTGGGGTCAATGGATAATCCAGAATGCATGGGAGCCATGTGGTAACCAGGGGCTGAAAAGCTGAAATGGAGGACACAGGGGACATGAGGGTTCAGGTAAGTACTGTAGCAAACAAGGGCTTGACATGTTTCTTGAACCCCAGCCACATGGTGCTTCACAAATTGGTGTTGATCAGGAGACTTGTCTTCTGATTGGCCACAGCACCAGCACTCCTGGTGAATCCTAGAAGTGCTGGTGGCCTAGAGAGAATACCCACCTCAGGATCTGAGTGGAGGACTGTGACATCATGGAGATGCTCAAGGGTCAGCAAACACCCCAGAGTTAGGAGTCGGTGGAGAATGTGTGTTGATGGGGTGAGCACTTTGTTAGCCTGGTGGCTATTTTAACATGTGGGTTTGTGCTAGGGTTGCCACCTGTCCAGGATGCACCCGGACAGTTCGGGTTTGCACTCTTGCGTCCGGGTTTCAGACCACCTGAAACTCGGACACATTATTTAGACTGGACTATGGCTTTCCAGCAGAGTTGCTGGCTGCAGTTGTCTAAGCTGAGTGTGTCTGTTAAACTCTCTTTCACACTGCCCAAAGCCAACACTAACAACCCTCCCCCCAAACACACACACAGACAGGAGACAAGAGAGGGCTCGATCTACTCCTCTTCCCTCCCACCCTTACCCCTATGTGTCTGCCCACACTCCAATTGCCAGGGATGTGCCTTAGAATAGGAAAGTAAGTTGGGGCCGGAAATGTGAAATCCAGCAGTCTCAGCTACATCTGGATGAGAGGTGCTGACTGCCAAGGGGTGAGTGAGCTCACCATCCATCCCTGTCTGTGACTGAACTCTCCCCCTTCTCTCTCCTGCCACTGAGTACACTAAGGTAAATCAGGGTTCTCAGAGCACCCCTTACATCAGAGTTCCCCTTTACACCAGAGGCCACAGTGTTTCCCCTTACATCAGAGTCTTCTCTGTACATCAGAGTGCTCAGTATCCCCCTTAAATATGGGTTCCAAGAGCATCCCTTAGGTCAGAGTCCCCAGAGTTCTCCCTTACATCAGAGTCTGCAGAGTCCCCCCTTACAGTGAAAGGGAACTCTGCAAGTTCAGATGTAAAGGGGGGCTCTGGTTCTTAACTTCATATGATTAGAAATGTTATTTAATAGCAAAATATATGTATAGTTTATACTATAAAAAAAACAAATGCAGCTGAAGTGTTCGAGTTTGACTTGAAGAAAAGGTGGCAACCCTAGTTTGTGCCCATTGAGCCCTACATATGGAAAGATTACGTTCTTTCACCTACCAGTGACACCTGTCCACTAACTACAGACAGAGATTTTGAGAGCTGCAACATTGAGAGCTGATTCTCTCTACCAGCTCTTCACACACTATACATCTTGCCATATTTAGCCCAAAGGAAAGGAAGGAAGCCACTGCACATACATCTTTAGGTCTCGCACACCATGGCTCCAGGCCATGTCACTAGGATGGTTCAGTTCTGCAGTGGGCCCTAAGATAGAGGCCAAGCTGCTTTGCAGGGTGCAAGTTCCAGACTACCCCACCTATAGGATCTTCCTTCTCCCTTTACTTTATACTCTTTGCCAAACAGAGGGTTAGCTTGAAGTTTTACTCTTTGTTCCCCAAATATATTCACTGCAGGAGCAAACTCTATCTTCACAAAAACCAGGCATTGTTGCTTAACCAGAACTTATTTTGCCTGAATAAAGACACTTGTACACACAGTTCTCAGTTGTTTCTATCAGAACATAGAATGGTGCAACATCTATAAACGTGACATTATCCATTCTTCCCTTTCTCAAGTGTTGTGGTTGTGGTGTGAGTATCTTTTTGTTGTACTTGTTTCCCATAAAGTGAATAATAAAGATTCAGTCCTCCAACCCATATATGGGTTTTGCTATGGGGTAACTCTACTATTGGTACAGCAACTACATCTCCATGTGCATGGTCACCAGGCATGTACTGGCCATCGGGACTACAGGGAGTTTCCCGGTGGGCCAATGGCTCAGTGGGCCACTCTGATGTAAGGGGGCTGGTGATGGGACACTCTGATGTAAGGGGGCTGGTGATGGGACACTCTGATGTAAGGGGGCTGCTGATGGGACACTCTGATGTAAGGGGGCTGCTGATGGGACACTCTGATGTAAGGGGGCTGCTGATGGGACACTCTGATGTAAAGGGGTGCTGATGGGACACTCTGATGTAAGGGGGCTGGTAATGGGACACTCTCATGTAAGTGGGTGCTGATGGGATACTCAAAATGTAAGTGGGCCGGTCTGGATGAAGTCCAGGGCCAAATTTCTGTCCCAGTCCGGCCCTGATGGTCACCCTTGACCTTTTGCAGGAGTCCCTGAGACAAAACCTTCTCCCATGAATATTAGACATGTGCATTTGTTTTCATCCGAATGCATTTTTGTCTGAATTTCAGGTATTTTCGTTTTAAAGTGGTTGTATGGTCAATTTTTTAACTTTTACCTACAGGAAAGCCTATAATAAGGCTTACCTGTAGGTAAAAAAAAATATCTCCTAAACCTGTACGGTTTAGGAGATATTCCCCTCGGTATGCGCCGCTGACTGCAGCGGCGCATGCGCACAAGGGGGTTCTCGGCGTGAAAATCCGGCAGCGCTCGTCCGGCCGGACTGAAATCTCCCGCGCGCATGCGCGGGAGTGACGATATCGCGGCTCCGGCCACTCACAGCGCCGGAGCCGCGATACCCGGAAGAGACGCCGAGGGAGCATGTCGGCTCCCTCGGCGTGGATCGGGCCAGATGTCGGGGCCTCGTTCTAAGGTAAGTATTTCATAATGAGCTAGTATGCGGTGCATACTAGCTCATTATGCCTTTTGCTTTGCAGGTTTAAAAAAAAAAAAAAAAATTTGCGGGTTTACTACCGCTTTAACAAACGATAACAGACGCGCAGAATTCGAAAACCGAAAGATCCGACATAAACAAATACTTTATTTTCGTTTTCGTTGCGACAACAGTTCGATATAGATAGGAGATTCGACATGACGCTGACAATAGCGATCTGTGTCCATCAAACCTGTGGTCGAATGTGTCTAACCTTAGCTCTATTAGTCCAAGATTATTTGACATAGAGAGACAAAATTTGACATAGAGAGAAAAGATTCAACATTATAGAGACAATAGCAACAAAAGGTTGAATGTGCCTAACCTAACTCTATTAGTCCAAGATTATTCGACATAGAAAACATTCGACATGAAGATTCGACGAAGCGGTCGCCGCGAGCGGACATTTATGGTCAAATGCTCCGCCCATAGGCTATAGAAGAATTCTAATGTTGGTTGACTAGTAATAATAATTAATAAATAAAATGCTCACTAGTGCCATACAACATTAGAATTATATTCTACTATAGCTTGTAGGCGGAACATTCGCCCGGAAATGTATGATTGCAGCGTCGTACAGTTTAGCTGCTCCGTCGAATCTTCTTAGAACATTCGACAGACACCATAAGCCTTCAATGACAGATTCGACCTTAAAGCGGGAGTCCGCCGTTTTTTTTTTTTAAAAGCCAGCAGCTACAAATACTGCAGCTGCTGACTTTTAAAATAAGGACACTTATCCGCCCAGCGCGATCGTCTCTCGGGTGCTGCCGCCGCCATCTTGGGTATGGGAATCAGGATGTGGAGCCTTGCGGCTTAATTTCCCGGTTACCTACTGCGCATGCGCGAGTCGCATAAGGATGGTCCCCGCTGTCTCTGGGATCCATGTGTTTCCCAGCAGACAGCGGGGGACCTGTGGAAAGGGGCGTAGATTCTGCGGAAAGGGGCGTAGATTCTGCGGAAAGGGGCGTAGATTCTGCGGATATCTATGCCGGAAGTGGGTGCAGATACCTGTACTGTACAGGTACCTGCACCCCCCTCCCCCCTGAAAGGTGGCAATTGTGGCGCCGGAGGGGGGGAGGGTTCCAATGAGCGGAAGGTCCACTTTAGGGTGGAGCTCCGCTTTAATTATTTCAGATTTTCAGACTAATGAATTTTTTTTTACGAAACAAAATAAATAAAAACGAATTTCGGGAGTAACAAAATTAATACATTTTTGGGATGAAAACGACATTTTCGAAACAAAATATTTCAGTGTGCACATGTCTAGCGAATAACACTTTTAAACAGGAAGTGGCATGCAGGGGAAGGCATATCCCAGGGCTCCACTAACTCCTAAAACACTACACCATCCATTTGTAGTACAAAGTAGAATTATTACGTAGGCATCTGTCTACAACTGCACTGCCATGAAATGATATGATTTTCTGATCCTGACCAGTGGACCTATGGAAATAGGCTCCAACCATGTATGCAGAGTCCCTTTCCTTGTTGACTGTTCATCAGACTAAAGCCATATGGGATTCTATTGTTCAATGTGCAAAGGAATCTATACTTGTCCTACAGTTCTAGGAACACGCAGGCATGTATAGAACATAGGGATAAGAGGAAATCTTTTACAAATTTCCTGCTAAGACAATAGTAGCAAGGACACATGTTTCACTTGGAGGAAATTGTATCGCTCCTCAGTTTTTCACGGTGAAGGAATTTCCAGGCCCTTTGCCGAGGAGGGGAGATGCAGTATTCTTAGAAAGACATTCACTGAGCCTGGGCTCTGTGCGCCTCAGGAATTTACTGTACTCTGGATTGGCAGGCAGGCGGGGGTGGGGGGGGTGGGGGGGCGAACTGTCCATGAGCCCAGGGACATTATACAGTAATCCTTTCACCTCTTTCCAGGAAGCAGCATCGTACTTCCTTGCACCTGTTCACCATACACAAACCTTTAAATAATTACAGTCAAAAATTCGAAGGAAAAGAACAGCATGCATTTTTCTGTTAACAGCAGTTCTCTTCCTCCTCATTAGGTTGTCCTGGGTGGTCAGCATTGGGCTGAATCATGGGATTTATGTTCAGAGAGATCGAATGTCCCCTTGTGGTCATTTGTATGACTCCGCTAAGCACAATACGGAAAATATTTAGTCTTGTAGTTATTAAGAAACTGTTGTGGTTTTCAGGCAATTGCGTTTAACCCTTTCACTACCAGAACCGGTTTTTGCACACGTTTAAAAATTCATTTTAGACCTGAAACCTCCAAGAATTATATATTTTCCGAAAAGCAGTTACCAAGTGGAATAAAATAGTGGTAGTTGCAATTTTTTATATCAGATGATTTTAAGGTGTTTATCAAGTGCAAAAGTTCAGTAACAAATATGCTAAGTTAAGTTAAAGCAGTGCTCCGCTCTGGAAAAGAAAACTGTACAAATTCTGTAGCTGTTGACCTAATAACAGGCCACTCACCAGGGTCCTAGCACGGTCTTCACTTGGGCTAGTTCTCCGCTAACCTTCAGGCCCCGACTTAACTGTGGGCAGCTGGCTGTGATGCTTACGGCTTCTGGCTGTGCATGCATAAGCCGCACAGTGCTGTGTGAATGGTCTTGCAATCTTCTGGGACCTATGATCGCCTAGGCAATCCAAACAGAAGTGGGAGTGGGTACCTGTCAAAACTAGGTACTCACTCTCCCCTTTAAAAAAATGACATGCCAAAGGTGACACATGAGGGGGAGAGGGGGACTTAAAACCAAATGCTTTAATTTTAGAGCAGACAAACATAATATATGTAGCAATATGGACTACAATATGAAGTACAGTGATCCTCTGGTATTTCCATGCATTGCACCTGTCCCTCTAGTGCTCAGTGTTATCAAGTGACATCATATTTGTGAGGAAAATGAAAGGGATTGTGGGATGAGTAGTCCCTCAGACTGATAATGGCTTTGCATAATTATGCTCCTGGACTACATTTCTCAGGGATCTTTGCTACCATCAGGGAGATTGCTGGGAGTAGCTATAAAAGAAGCAAAAAGCCCATACTCTCTTCCTCCTGGGCCTGACGTAAAACGCACCTCTCTGTGCATGGAGAGAGGGGTCGTGGCCTACCACGCAGCATACCACATTTCAACCCGGATGAGAGGGGCCTAGCTCTGTTGCTGTTCATTTGACATCCATCCAGCACCACTCCAGTTGCCTGCCAACCAGTATACTGAGCTTCACATCGGGAGATCGATATGGCGTATTCACTGCACGAGTGTCGCTACATGAGATACTGTCCAGAAGACATCGAATCGGCCTGGTCGTTGGTGAGAGGGCAAACGCCCAACATTTAGAAATCCTTTATCACAGTTCCACTGGGACACTTTGCACAGACATCTTTACCTTAGGAATCCTTTACTGAACTTATTTTAAACACTGTGCATAGGCACCTTTAGTTTCCTCTTTACAAGGAACCTATTGCTTCTTACTACACCTTATTGGATTACAGTTAACCACCTCCCGCCCGCCCTATAGCCGAATGACGGCCTTAGAGCAGGCGGGTTCCTTCGCCTGGCCGTCCCTGGACGGCCCTGTGTTTACTTCCGCAATGCCCCCCGCCGGGGGCGCGCATCGCGGAAGTATTGTATTCGCCGTGTCTCCTGTAGACAGGCAAATACAGATCGCCGTGAACGGCCAATCAAAGCGGCCGTTCACAGCGCGATCGCAGCTGCCAATGGGAGATGATCTCATATGTAAACATATGAGATCATCTCCCATTGCCGTGTCTCTCCCTCCTCACACAGAGACAGCGTGTGAGGAGGGAGAGCGATCTGTGTGTCAGCCCCAGTGCCATGTGTCAGCCCCAGTGCCAGTGCCATCTGTCAGCCCCAGTGCCATCTGTCAGCCCCAGTGCCAGTGCCATCTGTCAGCCCAGTGCCATCTGTCAGCCCAGTGCCATCTGCCAGTAGTGTCAGTGCCGCCAGTGCCACCTGCCAGCGCCTGCCGTCAGCCCCAGTGCTGTCAGCCCCAGTGCCGCCAGCGCCAGTGCCGCCAGTGCCACCTGCCAGCGCCAGTGCCACCTGCCAGCGCCAGTGCCATCCGTCAGCCCCAGTGCCGTCAGTGCCGTCAGCCCCAGTGCCACCTGCCAGTGCCAGTGCCACCTGCCAGCACCAGTGCCACCTGCCAGCGCCAGTGCCATCCGTCAGCCCCAGTGCCGTCAGCCCCAGTGCCATCAGCCCCAGTGCCGTCAGTGCCACCAGTGCCAGTGCCACCTGCCAGCGCCAGTGCCACCTGCCAGCGCCATCCGTCAGCCCCAGTGCCGCCAGTGCCGCCAGTGCCACCTGCCAGTGCCACCTGCCACCACCAGTGCCAGTGCCGCCAGTGCCACCTGCCAGTGCCACCTGCCAGCGCCAGTGCCATCCGTCAGCCCCAGTGCCGTCAGCCCCAGTGCCGCCAGTGCCACGTGCCAGTGCCACGTGCCAGTGCCACCTGCCAGTGCCACCTGCCAGCGCCACCTGCCAGCGCCAGTGCCATCCGTCAGCCCCAGTGCCATCAGCCCCAGTGATGCCAGTGCCAGTGCCACCTGCCAGTG
This sequence comes from Lithobates pipiens, assembly GCF_037356315.1. Taxonomy (NCBI): domain Eukaryota; kingdom Metazoa; phylum Chordata; class Amphibia; order Anura; family Ranidae; genus Lithobates; species Lithobates pipiens. Next base: position 558,617,126 of record NW_027507764.1, on the reverse strand, counting down.
CCACCTGCCAGCGCCACCTGCCAGCCGCAGTGCCATCTGCCAGCCCCATTTGCCAGAGCAATTAGCCAGAGCAAATAGCCAGCACCATCTGCCAGTGCCATCTGCCAGTGCCAGCCCGAGTGCCAGCCCCAGTGCCATCTGTCAGCGACATCTTCCAGCCCCATCTGCCAGCCCCATCTGCCAGCCCCATCTGTCAGCCCCATCTGTCAGCCCCATCTGCCTCCAGTGCCATCTGCCTCCAGTGCCATCTGCCTCCAGTGCCATCTGTCAGTGCCACGTGTCGTCAGTGCCACGTGTTGTCAGTGCCACGTGGGGTCACTTGTGGGCATTTCCATTGTCCTGGTGCTCCAGGGCCTTCACAACTGTAATAGGTGGTTGAGAAATAAGATGTGTAATTTATGCTCCTAGAACGCCTGATGGTGCTATTTCAATATTGGGCCTCTGTATGTGGTCAGGCTGTGTAAAAGTCTCACACATTTGGTATCGTTATACTCAGGAGGAGTAGTAGAACGTATTTTGGGGTGTCATTTTTGCTATGTGCATGCTATGTGTTGGAAATATCTTATAAATGGACAACTTTGCGTAAAAAAAATGCGTTTTCATTTTTTTTCCACATTTTCCCAAAACTTCTGGAAAAAAAATGAACCATTCAAACGACTCATTATGCCTCATAGATTATACGTTGGGGTGTTAGCTTTCCAAAATGGGGTCACTTTGTGGGCATTTCCATTGTTCTGGTGCTCCAGGGCCTTCAAAAATGTAATAGGTGGTTGAGAAATGAAATGTGTAATTTATGCTCCTAGAACGCCTGATGGTGCTATTTCAATATTGGGCCTCTGTATGTGGCCAGTCTGTGTAAAAGTCTCACACATTTGGTATCGTAATACTCAGAAGGAGTAGCAGAACGTATTTTGGGGTGTCATTTGTGGTATACACATGCCATGTGAGAGAAATAACCTATTACATTGAAAATTTTGTGAGAAAAAAAAAAAAAAATCTTAATTTTGCAAAGAATTGTGGGAAAAAGATGACAACATCAAAAACCTCACCATGCATCTTAGTAAATACCTTGGAATGTCTACTTTCAAAAAAGGGGTCATTTGGGGGGTATTTGTACTTTCCTGACTTGTTCGGGTCACAAGAAGCGAGATAGTCCACCAGTACCTCAGGTGTGATCAATTTTGTGCGATTCGCACCACAGCTTGTAGACTCTCTAACTTTCACAAAGACCAAATAATATCCACTAATTTGGGTTATTTTTACCAAAGATATGTAGCAGTATAAATTGTGGCCAAAATTTATGGAAAAAAAATTATAATTTGCAAAATTTTATCACAGAAACAAAGAAATATGCGTTTTTTTCCACAATTTTCGGCCTTTTTTCATTTATAGCGCAAAAAATAAAAACCCCAGAGGTGATCAAATACCACCAAAAGAAAGCTCTATTTGTGGGAAAAAAAGGACACAAAATTCATTTGGGTACAGTTTTGCATGACTGAGTAATTGTCATTCAAAGTGTGAGAGCACCAAAAGCTGAAAATTGGTCTGGTCAGGAAGGGTGTTTAAGTGCCCAGTAAGCAAGTGGTTAATGAGCTCCTACATGCCAGTGAAGACCATCAGATCTGAAACCAGGACATTACTGTCATTACTGCTATAAGGGCCCTTATACAATCACCTTTAAGTCTGACCTCTCATTAGGGGAACAGTTATAGGCTGGACAAGGACTTCCTCCTCAGTGTGTCAGTATATTCAGGTAGCTATGTTTATCCTTACAGGTGCTAGCAGTACTTTGATCCAGTGTATATAATATACTGTTCTACTTGATAATACCTTGCCTTGTACTATTTGGAGGAATTCCTTTGCTGAGTTGGCACTGTTGCCTAAAACTTAGCAGATCTATTACCTCTTCTTTGTGACAATATCATTTTCAATCTGTTCTAGTAAACATTAGCAGAACGTAAATACACACAGTTGTCTGATTTATTACTTTAAGGTGGTGCAAGGATGTCAGAACCCAGAGTGTCAGGTGGGTTGGAATGTTCACCAGGTCATGGCAGTGTATATGAGCAGGTACTTCCAAGCAGTCCCTTAGGGGTTCGTGCTATATAAATAACACAATTTTTAAATAAAATGTGAAAGATGAGGTTGCGCCAAATAAATAGACACCCAACATATCATGCTTTAAGATTGCATGCCACCAAAAAACCGTGGCAAACTTTATATTTTCCATAGGTGACATTTTGAAAATCCCTGCAGGTCACTAGTTTAGAATTAACCATAAATAAGGGTCCTAGAATTATGGCTCTAACTCTGGCGTGTGTGGCAATATGCAGTATGTGTATTGCAAGAGACGTTTTCATATGAAGGTGCCCCGACTAGTACATTTACATTTGTGTGTGTGTATATGTGGGGCAGGGCAGGTTAAACTTTTGTTTTTGGGGGGACTTAAGTACTTTGATGCTTGACATTTTTTTTTATTTTTTACTTTCACTAAAACGTATTACATAGGGAATGAAAAGTCCCCTATGTGATATATTATTTTTAAAACAGGTTCGATTTAATGAGACATCAGGGGTCTTTTAGACCTCTGATGTCTCACCTGCCTGTCATTGGAGCTAATGAAGTACAGATTGTGCTCCTTTAGCTTCTTCCCTGGCTGCAAGGGCTGGGTAAAGTGACACTAGAAACCGGAAGTGATGTTTTATATGTTCCTTCTAGCTGGGGGAGATCAGAAAATGGATTTACATGCTCTTTTCCTAATTGCTGTTTTGTTCTCCACTGACATGAATGAAGGGCACAATTCCTTCCAATAACACCAAAGGTGATCAATTCCCAGTGGCCACAGTCTGGCCCTCCTAAAATCTAAAGAACAGTAAAATGGCCTTTTTTTTTTAGAAAGTCTGGAGACCCCTGCTTTAAATAATACATTGTTTAAAATTAAGATCTATATATCTGACTGAAAAGAAGGACAACCAAGAAAGATGGGCAGAGGGATTTGGTTCTAAATGGGGGGACAGTCCCTTCAAATGAGGGACAGCTGGGAGCTATGAGGCTGTCCCACTCATTTGCCTGTCTGCTATTTTGTCAAAATATTTGTAGCACACTTCTAGTTTGGCTCCTCTGTAATCAGTGGAGCAGTGTGTGATTGCTCTGGTCTGTTCTGAGTTTCACTGGCTGTGGGTTTGACTGCGCCCTCCTGCCTTCTGGACAGTTCTGGAATGCAGTGCACTGGATGAAGCAAATCAGCAGGGGAATATTTATGTTCTCTCAGCCAATCCCTGGAAAAGGGTGCTCAGATGGTGGCTGGGAGTGAACATAAATAGCCTAATCCCTGGAGCTACCCTATTCTATTCAGGGGGGATAAGCTCCCAGCTAAAAGGTCTGCTGCCCTTCTAGGCAGCCTGGCTGAAGATTCTGCTTGCGCTCATCGAGGTCCCAGCTGTGCAGTGCTGGGGGGCCTATTCTTTTGCCAAATTTTGAAGCTAAGAGGGGGGTTTCACTGGGGACTCAGTCTAGAAGATTCACTGAGGAAATTGTCTGCCTGGAGAGAGGTATCCAAGTATCCAGGGCACTGTGAGTATGAACCTGAGTGAAGGATCCTAGTTACTGTTGCTACTGTTAACCCCTGGTTCACTAATACTAATGCCGTGTACACACGATCGTAATTCTCTTCGGAAAAAGCTCTGATAGTTTTCCCAACGGAATTCCGACGGAATTCGGCTCAAGCTGTCTTGCCTACACACAGTCACACCAAATTCCTATAGTTTATAATGCGGTGACGTACAACACGTACAACACAACTAAAAAAGGAAGTTCAATAGCCAGTAGCCAATAGCTTCTGTCTCGTAGTTGAATCTGAGCATGCGTGATTTTTGGCGTGTCGGAATTGCATACACACGATCGGAATTACTGTCAGGTCACCTAGAGCCCAGGTGACAGATGCACACCGTAGGGTTTAGGGGTGCACCGCAAGGTTGTGGACCCTATGGCTGACTGCTGCAGACAGGGGACAGATCCCACTGGGGTTAGAGCGTAAGATTCCCTGGGGCGTGGAGTCTAAGAGCCAGCAGGTGTTCACCAGAGCCTCGAGTGGTGAGGATGGACTTGGCTGCAACTGGCTCCAGGTCGCGACCCCCAGGGTCCCCCAGCTCGCACCCACAGTAGGCAACAGGAGGATAGGGATGGTGAGGGACAAAGCCAAGGTCGGGGCCACAAGCAGACAAGAATAGTCGGGTACACGCCAAAAGGTCAGGATCACAGGCAAACAGGGATAGTCAAGACACGCCAAAGTCGGTAACGGAAAACAGTAGCAGAGCACACGGCAGGAAACAGGAAGCTAACACACAAAGGTTGATCAGCAGGATAGGCTAGCAGTGCACAGGTTAATATAGAGTTGTCTGATAGGAGCTAGGGTGGAGCCATGCCAGAGGATGGATTATAAAAGCAGTCAGGTGAAGCTTGGCTGGTCTCTAGAAATGAACACATGCAGACAGGTAAGCAGACGAACTCTATTGCATAACCATGACAGTACCCCCCCCCTTACGAGGCCTCCCCCTTCCCCGCCTGGAACCAGGTTTAGAGGGGAACTTCAAATGAAACTTCCTCAACAGACGAGGTGCAAAGACCGCGGAAGCCGAAATCCACGACCTCTCCTCAGGTCCAAAAACTTTCCAGTGCACGAGGTACTGGAGAATGCCTCTACAGAGTCGGGAATCCAAAATTTGGCTAACTTCGTACTCCTGATCATCCTCAAAGACCGGTGCTACGGTAGAGAGGGGACGAGAGAACTTATTGAGGACTAAAGGCTTTAGAAGGGCAACATGGAAGGAGTTAGAGATTTTGAGGCTTTTGGGAATCTGGAGCTTGAAACAAACTGGATTCAGTTTAGAAATTATGGTGTATGGACCAATGAATCTTGGGGCAAATTTGAGGGAAGGAACCCGGAGTTTGATGTTCCTGGTGGAGAGCCAGACTTTGTCTCCTGGCTGAAGAGAAGGTGGCTTACGCCTGCGACGGTCAGCAAAACTCTTGAATTTGTTGGCAGCTTTCTGGAGGGAATCATGAACGTCAGCCCACATGGAATTGAATGATTCCTGAACAGTAGCCAAAGCTGGAATGTCAGAAGAACAAGTCATAGGAAGAGGAAGCTGAGGATGTCTTCCATAAACAGTGACAAAGGGTGTTTTTTGAGAACTGACGTTAACATGATTATTGTGGGAGAACTCAGCCCACGGTAATAGTGATGCCCAATCATTATGATGGGCAGAGACCAAGGTACGGAGAAAGACCTCCAACTCCTGATTAACTCTCTCAGTCTGGCCATTGGATTGGGGATGATAAGAAGAGGTAAAATCCAAGGTAATGTCGAGGGATTTGCAAAAGGCTCTCTAAAAACGAGAAGTAAATTGCACACCCCTGTCCGAGACGACATGCGAAGGAACACCATGAAGGCGGAAAATCTCTCGTACAAAAATGGGAACCAAGGCAGGGGCAGAAGGGAGACCAGGAAGAGGAACAAAATGAGCCATCTTGGAGAACCGATCGATTACTACCCAAATGGCCCTATTATTCTCCGATAGTGGAAGATCAGTGATAAAATCCATGGCGATATGAGACTAGGGCTCCTTAGAAAATGGGCAAGGGCATGAGAAGACCAGCAGGGGCTTGAGTGGAAGATTTAGACTGAGCACAGACGTGACAAGCCTTAACGTAGTCTTTAACATCCGAGCGGAGATTAGGCCACCAGTAGTGACGACTGATAAGCAGGAAGGATCGGAGGAACCCAGCATGACCTGCCACCTTGTAATCATGTCCCCAACGAAGGATATTAGTTCTTAGCTCCGTGGGAACAAAGGTCTTATCAGGAGGAATTTTTGATTCCAGGGCGGTAGAATGGGCAAAAATGCAAGAGGTAGGAATGATCGGCTCAGGATCAGGGTTGGACTCCTCGTCCAAAGTGTCAAATGACCTAGAGAGCGCATCAGCTCGACCGTTGCAGGAACCAGGTTTGTACGTAATCGTGAATTTAAAACGAGAAAAGAAGAGACTCCACCTGGCCTGTTTGGGGTTCAGACGTTTAGCATTCTGTAGGTACTGTAGATTCTTATGATCAGTAAAGAACGTTATGGAGTGAGGGGAACCTTCCAAGAGATGACGCCACTCCTCCAACGCCAATTTAATTGCGAGAAGTTCCCGATCACCAATGGCATAATTTCTCTCTGCCTGAGAATTTTTTTTGGAGAAGAACGCACATGGTTGACGTTTCTTCTCAAAGTCCTGAAGAAGCACAGCTCCCACCCCCATCGAAGAAGCATCTACTTCAATAAAAAATGGGTCCTCAGGATTTGGTCTCCTCAAGAGGGGTCCAGAGACAAAGGCCTGTTTCAGATCGTGAAACGCAGAGACAGCCTCGGAAGGCCAGTCTTTGGCATTCGCACCCTTCTTGGTCAAATCGATAATAGGCGCAGCAATGGAAGAATAATTCCTTATGAACTGCCTATAATAATTTGTGAAGCCAAGAAAGCGCTGTGTGGCCTTGAGGCTAGTGGAAAGGGGCCAGTTGGTAATGGCTGAGACCTTTCCGGGATCCATGCGAAGACCCACACTAGAAACAAAACATCCCAGAAACAGGACCTTGGAACATTCAAAGGAACATTTCTCCATCTTGGCATAGAGATTGTTCTCTCTAAGGCGCTGAAGTACGGTGCGTACATGGTTTCTGTGAGCAAGCAGATTTTTGGAAAAGATGAGAATATCATCCAGATAGATGACAACAAACTGGTACAGTAGATCCCTGAATATTTCATTGACAAAGTTCTGGAACACAGCTGGAGCATTACACAAACCAAAAGGCATAACCAAGTACTCGTAATGCCCGTCCCTAGTGTTAAATGCGGTCTTCCATTCGTCACCCTCCCGTATTCGAATGAGATTGTATTCTCCTCTGAGATCCAACTTAGTGAAAATGGAAGCCCCCTTCAACCTGTCAAATAGCTCAGATATTAGAGGTAAGGGGTAACAGTTTTTAATAGTCACAGCGTTTAAACCTCTATAGTCGATGCAGGGTCTGAGGGTACCATCCTTTTTGGCAACGAAAAAGGACCCTGCTCCTGCAGGCGATGAGGATTTCCGGATGAAACCTCTCTCCAGATTCTCAGCGACATACTCAGACATGGCCTGGGTCTCTGGAATGGACAAAGGGTAGGTACGACCCCTGGGCAGGGTTGGTCCAGGGACAAGGTCAATAGCACAGTCAAAAGATCTGTGAGGATCTCAGCAGACTTCTTGCAGAACACATTCCGGAAATCGCTGTATGCCGCGGGAAGATCGGACGATACAGATGTGGTAGCAATGGGAAGTTTCCTCTTGGGGGTCACCTTGGGAAGACAAGACGAGAAACACGAAGGACCCCAGGCCAGGATCTGCCCAGATACCCAGTCCACATGTGGCGAGTGGAGCTGTAGCCAAGGAAGGCCCAATACAATGGGGGTAGAGACCTTGGGTAGGATGAGGAAGGAGATCCACTCCTGGTGGAGTATCCCTACCGACATCCTAATAGGTAGCGTCTGGAAACGGATAGGGCCCCCTGGGAGCACAGAGCCATCAATTGTCGAGACTACTAGTTGAGTAGCGAGGGGAGAAAGGGTAAGATTTATAGAAGAAGCAGTTCTCCAGTCCATAAAATTGCCGGCAGCCCCGGAGTCCAGATATGCCGATTGGGAAGAAGTGCCTACATGGAGGAACACCGGAAGAAGGAGATGAGAAGGTGATGTTTCTGGGTCCAATACTCCACCTTCCAAATGTATAAGACCCGAGTGTTTCCCGGACGGAGCGAGCAGGAGTCACGAAAATGACCCTTGCCCCCACAATAAAGACACAAGCCCAGAGTTCTGTGTCTAGCACGTTCTTCGGGGGTTAGTCTGGTTTGGCCCAGCTGCATGGGTTCCTCAGCAGACAGAGGATGCTCCACAGGGCGACGGGGAAAAAGCTCAGGCTGACTAGAACCTGGGGGGTGCTGGCGTCTTTTTTCTAAGGACCTCTCCTGGAAACAAATGTCAATCTGATTACATAAGGAAATGACATCATCCAGACCGGCGGGGATAGCTCTTCCTGCTAATTCATCCTTCACTCGGTCAGAGAGGCCATGTAAAAAGGTTGCGACCAGGGCCTCATTGTTCCAGCTCAATTCCGCCGTAAGGATACGGAACTAAAGTGCATATTGGCCCACTGAACAAGATTCTTGGCGAAGGCGTAAAAGGGCACTAGCCGCAGAAGAAACCCGAGCTGGCTCCTCGAAGAAGTTACGAAAGAGCTTTAAGAAGTTGGACAGGCTGTAAACCACTGGATCATTTTTCTCCCACAGGGGAGCAGCCCAGGCTAAAGCTTCACCGGAGAGGAGGGAAATTATATAGACTACTTTTGCCCGATCGGACAGAAAGTTTTGAGGCTGGAGCTCAAAATGAATGGTGCATTGGCTGAGGAAGCCCCTGCAGGCCTTGGAGTCCCCAGAGAAACGGGACGGAGCTGGCAGTAATAATGAATGCGTGGATGCGACTGGTGCGATAGGTGCAGTCGCAGACTGTACTTGAGGCTGCAGGTTCGGGGTTCCCAAGGAAGCCTGTAGCTGCTCAAAGCGGGAAGCCAGATCCTGAAGGAATCGCATCACCTGAGTCTGATTAGATTCCTGGGTCTCGAGTCTCCGCACTATGCCCTGCAATGGATCGACTGCAGGGAGCGGCACGTCAGCCGGGTCCAAGGCTGATCAAACTGTCAGGTCACCTAGAGCCCAGGTGACAGATGCACACCGTAGGGTTTAGGGGTGCACCGCAAGGTTGTGGACCCTACGGCTGACTGCTGCAGACGGGGGACAGATCCCACTGGGGTTAGAGCGTAAGATTCCCTGGGGCGCGGAGTCTAAGAGCCAGCAGGTGTTCACCAGAGCCTCGAGTGGTAAGGATGGACTTGGCTGCAACTGGCTCCAGGTCGCGACCCCCAGGGTCCCCCAGCTCGCACCCACAGTAGGCAACAGGAGGATAGGGATGGTGAGGGACAAAGCCAAGGTCGGGGCCACAAGCAGACAAGAATAGTCGGGTACACGCCAAAAGGTCAGGATCACAGGAAAACAGGGATAGTCAAGACACGCCAAAGTCGGTAACGGAAAACAGTAGCAGAGCACACGGCAGGAAACAGGAAGCTAACACACAAAGGTTGATCAGAAGGATAGGCTAGCAGTGCACAGGTTAATATAGAGTTGTCTGATAGGAGCTAGGGTGGATCCATGCCAGAGGATGGATTATAAAAGTAGTCAGATGAAGCTCGGCTGGTCTCTAGAAATGAACACATGCAGACAGGTAAGCAGACGAACTCTATTGCATAACCATGACAATTACTGATAGAAAGTTTTTCCGTCTGGAAAATTGAGAACATGCTATCAGTTTTTGGCTGGCAGGAATTCGGACAGCTAAATTCCGATGGAGCATACACACGGTCGCATTTTCCGATGAAAAGCTCTCATCGGTCTTTTTCTGGTCGGAATTCTGATTGTGTGTACGCGGTATCAGGCTTGTCAAAGACAAGAGTGGCCTTCAGTGTTTGAAGTACCCCACAGTTTCCTTAAGCCTCATCCAAGTTAATCCACAACAAACTTTAAAAAAGGCAACCCTTGGACTGTTGACTGAGCCAGTGGAATGAATGCTGGTATTTACTTGACTGCCACTACATTAGTGTGAAGAGAACCTGGGACAAATCTAGTGGCCCTTGCCGTGGTAGTGCTACATGTATGATACAGAAGAAATCTTTTCAGTCTATAGAATATTTCCGGAGTTTCACTTTACCAGGACAATGGCTATGGGGACTGTAATGGCATCTCTTTAGGTATTTATATAGTTTGCTCCTATTGTTTTACTGTCAAAACATTAAAGGCTTTACTTGTCTATCCCTCTAATTGTGAGCTAGCCCTGTAGGGTTTGATGTTCCTCTTCCGCCGTTCTGGTGCAACAAACAAAACCTGACATAAATGTCGAGGAGGAGTCTAGACTATTGAATGTTTTTTTTTTTTTTTCCTTTAAATGAAGCATGTTGGGATCTCATTAATGTCTGCCCTAAAGCTTTTGTATATAGTTAAATCTCACAGATCAAGATTGGGCAGGTACGTGGCTCCAAATATTCTAATAAAATGTACATGTACTGAAGTCTGCAGTCAGTAAAGCTCATTCATAGAACATACTTAGGATAGGCGGGACTTAGTCTGCTAGCTCCAACTTGCATCTTTACACGCTGAACAAAATTATATTATTATACAGGTTTTATATAGCGCTAACAGTTTGCACAGCACTATACAATATAAAGAGAGATAGTACAATACAATTCAAGACAAATGGGTTAGGAGAGCCCTGCTCATGAGAGCTTACAATCTAAAAGGGAGGGGACAAATGGTACAAAAGGTAAAAACTATAAGTGATGAACCGATGGAGAAAGTAGAAATACAGTTTATTAGATGAAGGCAGGATTGGCTTCCCTGTAGAGATGAGTTTTCAGGGGTTGCCTAAAAGTGGACAGAGTAGGAGATAACCAGATTGGGGTAGGGAGTTCCAGAAGATGGTAGAGACTCTGAAGAAGTACTGGAAGCGAGCATGGGAGAGAGTGATGAGTGAGCTAGAGAGCAGGAGGTCTCGGGAGGAGCAGAGGGAATGCTTGGGTTGAAATTTCAAAATTAATTCTGTTGATATAGCTCAAGACGGAAATGTGAATGGCTTTTTATGTTGTTAATATCTTGAATTTTATTTGTTGGGTGAGCCGGGTCCAGTGGAGGGACTAGAAGAAGGGGGCAGCAGACACTGCGAGTATGGTAAGGTGGATGAGCCTGGCAGCAGTAGCATTCATGATAGACTGAGAAGGGATAGCCTGCGTAGAGGTAGGCTAATAATGAGGGAGTTGCAATAGTCAAACTGCCATTTTGTCTGCATACATACAAAAATCTTTCTCGCTCTATCAAAATAAAGTCGCCCTGTCACCACATGGTGGCCACCTTGGGTAAAACACTTGAGGTACAGAAAAACGGGAGCTTGCAAAGGATGAATCCATGAGGTTGTCAGGTGGAAGTAATTGTCTTTTATTATCAATTGAAAGCCAGTGCACTTCAAGAATAACACAATTCCTCTTCAGGACTTGGATATGTAGAACAATGCTCACTTAGCAGTGGAAAATACAGATACACTGGATTTCTGGCAGGATCAACAGGTATTTTTTTGTACTTCTCAAACAGATATGTAGCACTACCCTAGTAGAAGCCATTGGATATAATGAGCCCCCTGCCCTTTGCCTTGACCTTCTCAAGAACCTCAACCCTTCTGACATGCCAGGTGGAGTGTAAAAAACCTACAATATGACAGGAAATTACTGAAAGTAATACTTAGTGCTCAATAGTAGCACTAGATCAAAGAAAACAGGGAACACAATAGGTGGTAAATGCAAACTTTATATATTGTTACCCAATATGGTTGATAACTAGGCAAGCATAAAATGTATTAACAATGATAATAACACAATTTAGCATACAATGTGATTAAGGACTAGGCATAAGATGACATTTGGCATCCAGATCAGCATAAAGAGTAGCAAAGTCACCTCAAGAGCAGCAGTGAGCAAGCATAAAGTTTAATTTACAGAGTACTGCAACTCTACTGCCAGAGTGCATTTATGGCAGCAAGGCTAGTCCTACCCCGACTGGGTAAAAGGAAAGGAGGATGGTTAGGAGCAGGGGAACAAAGGGGGCTTGCTTCCTAATTATTATGGGAGGGGCAGTCCATTGAGACGTTCTTCTGCTGGCTATCGCTGGGCCCTTTAAGAGTATTTTTGCATTTAACAACAGCCCAAGTTACTTTCATGCAGTATAGGTACAGTATAGTCAACAAATCGGAAATGGTGATGATGTAAAGGTAACAATCATGACAATATGCCAGAAGCAATCATAACAATTTCTGGGCAGGAAATGGGCAACTATGATAATGAGCTGGCAGGAAATGAGCAATCATAACAATATTCTGGCAGCAAATGGGCAATTGTTATATTTTGTAGGCAACAAATCAGCAATGGTAACAATATTCGGCCAGCAAATGGGCAATAGTGGCAATATATGGGGAGAAAACAGGTTGAGGCAGAGTGAGTAGTGATACACACATCACTCTCCGGCATAATTTCATTGTTACTATTATATAAAGACTTGTGCAGGATATCAACCCCCTTGGTTGTACCTGGACTCAAATGGCATGCTGTGGATGGCCATACCCCATGCTGGACTCAGTCACCAGGCTGGGTTCACATTTTTTTGCTGCGGTAGCATGCGCATTGCAGCACAACTTTACTGCGCTGCATGTTTTGTGCATAGTTTCATAGTTAGTAAGGTTGAATAAAGACACCAGTCCATCCAGTTCAACCTGTGTGAGTGTCTACCCCTATCCCTGTACATTGCACACTCACATTGGTCCCTACCCTCAAGGAGCCCACAATCTAAGGTCCCTATTCATATACTAAGGCCAACTTTGGACAGAAGCCAATTAACCTACCTGCATGTCTTTGGAGTGTGGGAGGAAACCGGAGTACCCGGAGGAAACCCACGCAGGCACAGGGAGAACATGCAAACTCCAGGCAGGTAGTGTCGTGGTTGGGATTTGAACCAGCAACCCTTTTTACTGCTAGGTGAGAGTGCTAACCACTACACCACTGCATTGGTGAGCTGCGGTGCCATTTATTTCCAATGGCACCCCAACAACTAAGGCAATGAACCTGCAGCATGCCCCAATTCACTACAGCCGTGGCCAAAAGTTTTGAGAGTGGCACAAATGTTCATTTTCACAAAGTTTGCTTCAGTGGTTTTAGATTTTTTTGTAAGATGTTACTATGGTATACTGAAATATAATTACAAGCATTTTATAAATGTCAAAGGCTTTTATTGACAATTACAGTAAGTTTATGCAAAGAGTCAATATTTGCATTGTTGACCCTTCTTTTTCAAGACCTCTGAAATTCGCCCTGGCATGCTGTCAGTCAAATTCTGGGCCACATCCTGACTGATGGCGGTCCATTCTTCCATAAACAATACTTAGCGTTTGTCAGAATTTGTGTTTTTTTTTTGTTCATCCACCTCTTGAGGATTGAACACAAGTTCTCAATGGGATTAAGGTCTGGGGAGTTTCCTGACCATGGACCCAAAATTTCAATGTTTTGTTCCCCAAGCCACTTAGTTACGGTCGCACTTTTTCCTTATGGCAAAGAGCTCCATCATGCTGGAAAAGGCATTGTTCGTCATCAAACTGTTCTTGGATGGTTGGGAGAAGTTGCTCTTGGGGGATGTTTTTGTACCATTCTTTATTCATGTTCTTAGGTAAAATTGTGAGTGAGCCCACTCTCTTGGCTGAGAAGAAACCCCACACATGTATGGTCTCAGGGTGCTTTACTGTTGGCTTGACACAGGACTGATGGAAGCGCTCACCTTTTCTTCACCAGATAAGGCTTTTTTCCAGATGCCCCAAATAATTGGAAGGGGGATTCGTCAGAGAAAATTACTTTACCTCAGTCCTCAGCAGTCTAATCCCTGTACCTTTTACAGAATATCAGTCTGCCCCCCATGTTTTTCCTGGAGAGAAGTGGCTTCTTTGCTGCCGTTATTGACACCAGGCCATCCTCCAAAAGTCTTCTCACAAATGCCTGCTGCCATTCCTGAGCAAGCTCTGAACTGCTGGTGCCCCGATCCTGCAGCTTGCTGGACTTTCTTGGGGGCCCTGAAGCCTTCTTCACAAATGCAGTGGAATTTTTTTTCTTTTTTTATGGGATTATAAAGCGGTTCTGCACACGTTTTTTTTTTTCTTTGGACATACGTTTTTCCAAGCTGTAAATAGTTGCCCATGCCCCTTTATTTTTATTATTTTGGCTCCTACCTTGCGCTGTCTGCTGTTCTCCCTTATCTCTCCCTGCGGCTATGGATGGGGTTTCTGCGGGGATCAGCATAATTTCCGCTGATCTCTGCACCGTCTCCTGGGATATCGTATAACTAATCCCAGGAGTCATTGTGCCTATCCGAAGCGAAATCTCGTGAGATTTTGACGACGTGACGTCATCACGCCGCCTGTTGTCCTGGCAACATTGCAAAATAACAGAGCTTGTAGCTGAAGCTACTGAGCGTGTGCGGGAACCAGCAAGGAATGCTGGTTCCTCAGAAGCGAGGAAAGGAGGAAGTAATTGCTTGTGGGCTTCAAATGCCCACAAGCAAAATGACATTGGCCGAAAAATTGTAATATAAAGAAAATTTCACTGAAAAACGGACATGGATAGCAGGAGAAGGCAGGAAAAGTAAGCTTATTTTTTTAACCTCCCTGGCGGTGATCCCGAGTCTGGCTCGGGTTGGGATTTCAGTACCATAAGCGGTAATCCCGAGCCAGACTCGGGATCGCATCGCTGGATACAGGGAGGACACAGGGAGAAGTTACTTACCTTGTCCCCTGGATCCAGCGATGTCCTCCCCGCTGTGTGATCGAGCCGTCCTCCGCTCGATTCACAGTGCCGAATGCCGCCGAGCTCCATTCTCTGCGACGTTACGGCGCACGGGAGCGGAAATCGGCGCCAAATTCAAAAAAGTAAAAACACACAAAACACACACAGTACTGTAATCTTACAGATTACAGTACTGTATAAAAAAAAATTACACACCCCCTTTGTCCCTAGTGGTCTGTCCAGTGCCCTGCATGTAGTTTTATATTATAAATACAGTTTTTTTCTGCCTGGAATTTGGAGGTTGTCCATAGCAACCAAAAAGTGTCCCTTTATGTCAAAAGTGAGTTTAGACGAACTAGAAAACAGCGATAATAAATTATAATCACTTGCAGAACTGAGCGATAGCGATTTATGGGGAAATTCGTCATCAAACACTAAATCTAATGACAGCAACAATTCTGCAAATGAGCAAATTTCAGTGTTTTTGGATTTGATTACATTATTGAATAATTTGTATTATTATTTATTATATTATAAACTTTATCATACCCGGGATGTCTGCTAGACTCTGGTTTGAACAGATTTAAGAGAGTTATTTCTAAGAATTACAGGACTACAATATAAAACGCCAAATTTCCATGCAAAATAATTGTACCGCTTTCAGCACCTAAAACCAGAACTAATCATACCGCCAGGGAGGTTAAACACATCGAATTTAAACATTCAGCAAAAAAAAAAAAAAAAAAAAATCGTCAGTGCAGAACCGCTTTAAAGCGGGAGTCCGCCGGGACTCCACGTTTTTTTTTTTTTTTAAAGCCAGCAGCTACAAATACTGCAGCTGCTGACTTTTAAAATAGTGACACTTACCTGTCCAGGGCGCCCGCGATGTCGGCACCCGAAGCCGATCTCTCAATCGTCTCTTGGGTGCTGCCGCCGCCATCTTGGATATGGGAATCAGGAAGTGGAGCCTTTCGGCTTCATTTCCCGGTTCCCTACTGCGCATGAGCGAGTCACGCTGCGCAATAAGGATGGACCCGCTGCCTCTGGGATCTGTGTGTTTCCCAGCAGGCAGCGGGGGACTTTCGGAAAGGGGCGTAATCTACGCCCCTTTCCGCAGAGAGCTATCCCGGAAGTGGGTGCAGATACCTGTACTGTACAGGTATCTGCACCCCCCTCCCCCCTGAAAGGTGCCAATTGTGGCGCCGGAGGGGGGAGGGTTCCGATGAGCGGAAGGTCCACTTTAGGGTGGACCTCCGCTTTAAGTTCATTTTCATGGCAAAGAGGAACTTTGCAATTAATTGCAATTCATATGATCGCTCTTCATAACATTCTGGAACATATGCAAATTGCCATCATAAAAACGAAAGCAGCAGACTTTGTGAAAATTAATATTTGTGTCATTCTCAAAACCTTTGGCCATGGCTGTACAGCTATGAGTTGTGTTCTTGAAAAAAATGTCAGGTACAGTTTTAGCAGTGCTGGGGTGTGTTGGCAGCCCATTCAAAATAAATGGACTGCCCCAATGCAACACATATTAACGAGCAACATAGCCTACGTTAATGCAAGTGCGCAAATACAGAGATGTGAATGTGGCTTTAGTGTTTCCCTCTAGCAGTTTATAGTTAGAGATCTAACAAGCCCTGCCGTTAGCAACTCTAGAAATATAATAATTTAGATCAGAATTCTTCTTTAAGTTTTACTTTATCGTCTCATTATCTGGAAAGACGGAGGACTGTAAGATGGTAACATTCTTTCGCTTGTCACACACTAGTCCTGACAGATGGACAAGCACTGACACAGCCAAAACTCTTGTCAAAGAACAAAACTCCGAAAGACTGATCAGATGTTGTTCTCTGACAGATGGGGAAACATACGGCCCTCTAGACTGACATAAGTGTGTGGAAACAGAGGGAACAGTGTGAGAATGACATCATTAAACGGTTTGTAGCTTGGAAGAATGAAATAATAATAATTAAAATCCCGGCCTTGTAATAATACAAGAACAAAATTGGCATGCAATAAAGATAGCCTGTCACACTATAAAAACTAGTATATGGTGATTTAGCTAAAGTGGAACCTTGAGCAATGTCAATCGTTACACAAATGCTTTACTGAAAGCAAGGGCGGACTGACCATTCGGGCACTCGGGCACTGCCCAAGGGCCCCATGCCACTGAGGGGCCCTATCAGGGTTGCCAGCCTCAATAAAACCAGGGACAGTCTCCCAAGATTATAGCTGCCCCACCTCTCCAGTACCTTTTCAGTGTGTGTGTATGTGTATTCTGTGTGTGTATACTGTATACTATATATTGTGTGTCTGTGTGTGTATACTGTATGTGTGTGTGTGTATACTATGTAGCCCCATAATCTCCTATTGCCTGGGGGCCCCATAATCTCCTGTTGCCTGGGGGCCCCATAATCTCCTATTACCTGGGGGCCCCATAATCTCCTATTACCTGGAGGCCCCATAATCTCCGATTGCCCAGGGGCCCCATAATCTTCTCCTATTGTCCGGGGGGCCCCATGAGTTGTCAGTCCGCCCCTGACTGAAAGTAATGCATACTGTAAGTGGGGGGGGATTTTATTTAATCAACTTACATATGTAGCGCTACCCCTGTAGGAACCACTGGTATTTTGCCCAGGTCTCCCTCACTTTTGCCCAAGGTAGATTCACACAGCCAAGTGCACATACTTTGACTTGTGGTCTTCAATGATCAGTCTATGAGGTTATTGTATTTTTTTTAGGGAGGGGGGAGCAGAGCCCATGATTTCCAACAGCAGTCCTGGCTCCAGAGCTTAGTAAATTAGTTGAAGCTTCACTTTGCAATGAATACCCAATCACATGCAAGGAAAATGTAAAAAAACAGCATTTTTGCTTGCAGATGATTGGATGATGAAAGTCAGCAGAGCTTCCCTCATTTGCTAAGTTCTGGAACAACTACGCTTGCAGAGTGCTCAGTCTATTTGCCTTTAGTAAATCAACTCTATTACGTGTATTGCCTGCAAGCAATAAACTTTCACATTGCTGGTCATTCATGCACACAATGAGAAAAAAGAAATGTTTGTGCTGTTAGGTCCACTTTTACTGTTGCTTCCTTCCCAGTTGCTCTTCTGGTGTCATCCACTCAGACATGCGTTTATTGAGCTATTGTGGGGAGAAGAGAGACACTTCTTTAAACTTCTTTAGTAGTCACTGTTTATCGGAAAGAACTTCACATCCAACATATTTAAGTGACTCGGGGGTTTCATTGCATCATCCATAGTCAAGCTTTAGTGGATTGTCGTGAAAGGAGGATTTTTGCACGTCACGCATTCCTTCCCATGCGTTTTGTCATAATTGCAGTCATTACTGTTGATTTCCGACAGGCTTTCTACCCTCTTCATCCCAGCATTTCGCATGACTCTATTAGCTTGAATGAAGTGGCTGCGATTACATTTCAAAGGCTGCCACCTCTGGGTCTTCTCACTGACACCATCTCAAGACCCCGAGAACACGCGGAGATCAAGCGATGACAGGTGTCAAGGTCTAAACTGGTACGTTTGTTATCCTTAGGCAGTGTGTTGGCATAAATAGAGCAAGAGATTCTCGGCGCTGACTCTAGGATACATAGTTTCCTGAATGTTACAGATTAAAGATAATTAAGGACCATGTCATGATCCTGGCTGTTGTGAGAGAAGAATACAGTGATCTCTGCGTTCCACAGAAATTCACTTTATGACATCACATGACTGATAAAGGGTGTGCACACGGGGGGGGGGGGGCTGGGGATCAAATCTCAATTATGCCCCCCCCCCCCCCCGGCCACTTTTATGTTGTACAATCCATGGTCATGCAGATGCACAAATTCTTACATCGGAAAACTATAGCAGCTGCAACTAGGTGCTTTCTATTGTGGGGTCAAGGCCAATTCCGGCACTCAAATACACTATATTGTCAAAAGAATTGGGACACCTGCCTTTACACGCACATGAACTTTAATGGCATCCCAGTCTTCCTCCGTAGGATTCAATATTGAGTTGGCCCACCCTTTCCCGCTACAACAGCTTGAACTCTTGTGGGAAGGCTGTCCACAAGGTTTAGGAGTATGTCTACGGGAATGTTCGACCATTTTTCCAGAAGCACATTTGTGAGGCACTTATGTTGGACAAGAAGGCCTGGCTCGCAGTCTCTGCCCTAATTCATCCCAAAGGTATTCCATCGGGTTGAGGTCAAGACTGTCAAGTTCCTCCACCCCAAACTCGCTCATCCATGTCTTTATGGACCTTGTTTTGTGCACTGGTGTGCAGTCATGTTGGAACAGGAAAGGGCCATCCCCAAACTGTTCCCACAAAGTTGGGAGCATGGAATTGTCCAAAATGCTGACACCTTAAGAGTTCCCTTCACTGGAACTAAGGGGCCAAGCCCAACCTCTGAAAAACATTCCCCACACCATAATCCCTCCCCCCACCAAATAACCAGTGAACAAAGCAAGGTCCATAAAGACATGGACAAGTGTAGTGCCCCCTGGGTCTACTGGGAACAAAGAGGTACCTCCAGACAGAGCGAGCTTACATTCACCCCAGGGCTATAGTCCATGGCTATAATGGGAAGTTAGGGCACCAGTCACTTTAAGTATTTTTCAATGCTTTAATGAGAACTTAATAAAAGTGGTAGGTGAAAGGGTTAGGGGAGGTTTCAGATACCATTTCTGGCAGATCACAGATCAAAACAGCTTTCTTTTAGAAGACCTTAGATACCTGGATAGGTCTTTCTCACAGACTTAGAGGCAAGTAGAACTCCTGGATAAGTCTCTCTAACATATTTAGCAGCCTGTAGCTAGTTACCTTGGTTAAATTGTAGAACAGCTTGACAGTACCAGAACCTTTAAGCCAATCTGGCAATACTGTAAGGGTAGTTTAGATATAGGTGCATCCTCCAAACGAGTCACCAGACCCTCCTTAGAGACCAGCCTTCATCCTGGCTCTCTCCAGCAAGGGTCCTCCCCTGGATCTCCTCAGCTTGGCTCCGGTTCTTCCACACAGGCAAGACAGCCTAAGGACCGCCTCAGAATTAGTAGGACCCAGGCAGACCTCTGGGCCTATTTGCAGAACTTTCGGCAACACACCCTCGGGCCAGGTGGGCCCCGAGGTAACGAACCGACTAAGAGCACATGGCTCTGTCCCATAAATACCCCTTCCCAGAGTGCGCAGCGGCCAGGAACCTCCTACTGGGCTGTTTCCAGAAGAAGAATGTTAATTACGGCTCAACCTAGTTGTAATTCTCACACTGTCCTGTGGTACCAGTGACACCTACTGGCAACAGTGAGAAATGCACAACTCAGTCAAGTTTAGAACAGAACCAAATATACAATAAAATCTGAGCTGTTTACAGCTCAGCCAAAAACTAAATTTACACTATAGTCCCAACTTTAGGAACAGGGGCTACATGAGAGAGTTTGAGGTGGAGGAACTTGACTGTCCTGAACAGAGTCCTGACCTCAACCTGATAGAACACCTTTGGAAGGAATTAGAGTGGAGAATGCAATCAAGGCCTTCTCTCCAACATCAGTGCCTGACCTTACAAATGCACTTCTGGAAGAATGGTCAAACATTCTCATAGGCACACTCTTAAATCTTGTGGACAGCCTTCCCAGAAGAGTTGAAGCCATTATACTGCAAAGGGTGGGCCAAATCAATACTAAACCCTATGGACTAGGACTGGGATGCCATTACAATTCATGTGTGTGTAAAAGCAGGTGCCCCAATACTTTTGACAATATAGTGTATTACAGATTGTGAAAGTAACAAACCCTACAGATACCATCTATCTGTTAGCAGCCGACCCCATGTTAAGGGCATGTGGCTAGGGTTGCCACTTTTTCGTCAAGCCAAACCCGAACACTTTAGTGGCGCACAGCAAAAAAAATTTTTGGGGGATTCTGTAAAGGATTGCAAAAGACCTAGGACACCTTTGGGCGCTCCAAGGAGAATAGTAATGTGGCTTGCATAGTGCCCCCTCACCCTCACTGTTCTGCGCTGCATTATTACCTTAATATTGTGTCCAGGTTTCAAGTGGACTGAAACCCGGACACATGATTACAAACCCGAACTGTCCGGGTGAATCCTGGACAGGTGGCAACCTTACATGTGGTCCCTGGTGTGGTTCAGGAGGAGATGCTTGCTTGTCCCCTCCTTTTCCTGACCTGCCAGGCTGCCTGCCCAGATAAGGGTCTGGTATGGATCTGAGGGGGGCCCCATGCCAATTTTGTTTTAAATAGGGTTCCCCTCCAAACCCATACCTTCGGGTCTGCTATGGCTCTGGGTGCGGGACCCCACACCTTTTTTTTCACAAATTATTTTGCTGGCAATTCTTTTTTTTACATTCAGCTGTCAGTGGGAAACCCTGACAGCTGATGACTCATCGGTTGTTCAGGACGCAGCAGCTGGCTTCCCGGGCTGCTCCTTAGCAACCAGCTCTATACAGTGTTTTTAAAGGGGAAAAAAAAAACACCACAATACACATCAAAAACACTTGAATTTCTGGTGCGACTCTATTGAAGTCCATTACATGCAACACAGCAATTTGCTGCGGGAAAACAAGTCCCTGGCCCTTTCCAAAAATGCACTGGTTGAAAAACGCATAGGTGTGAACGTGTACCATAAAAAACCATGTTAAATGGACTGTAGTGCATTTCTGCAAATGGCAAAAAGACACCAAAAAGCGCATAGGTGTGAGCATAGGGTAATGGTCACAGCGGATCTGCAGGAACTGAATGCAAAAATCTCACCAAACGGAAGCGGTAAGAAACGCCAAATGCTGAAATATCACTTTTGGGTGGACCGACCCTTTAATAAATATACATTATAGCACGGCTCTCTGATACCTTTGTATTGTTTGAAAATAATGTGGCGTGATAATAAGCTGAAATTTCCTTTTAAACCATCATAAAAAATTGATGATTTCACTCTAACAGTATTAAATATCATAAAGGAGTCTACAAAGCTACAGTTCAGCCTTTCCCTTATCCTTCTTTTTTTTTTTTTGTTCTGATTGAACGTTGCGGTTCTTGTGATTAACGTGTAACGCCGAAGCAGTTCCTGTGGTATTTGCTCATAAATGGATCTGGCACACGTTCAGCAGTCAAGCAATGCCGCACTGTTTGTTTAATGTGTCCTAAAATGCACTGTCACCTTACACGCCAAAAAGTATATAGAGCCGGGAGGCTTCTGTACTACAGCGAGGGATTCAGCTGGAGTCACGCTAGGATAAGAAGACTTTCAGCAAATAAGGCCGGCACTGCACAATGGGCGAGCTTTGCCCGCAGGTCTGTCTAGGAATTCTTGCACCTTGGTCAGAAACTATTGGGCAAATTTAAAATGGACCTTTTAAGTCTACATGAATAAATATCTAACGTGCCACTAGATACAGCAACGCTGTGATTTTGCAAAACATTTTTACCTTTTATCATTAAAAAAGGGTGCTCCTTAAACTCTAGTCCATTGATTTTGCCCAGGCTGAGATTGTGTCACCAGTCTCCTGTAGGCAGGCAGGCCAGTCATTAAATTAAAACTTTTCATTGGAGTGCTGCTGTCCAGTGTTTTCCATTTATCAAAAAATGCATTGATTACTGTAAAAAATGGCACTGGCAGTGAAGGGGTTAACACTAGGGGGCAGTGAAGGGGTTAAGTGTGTCCTAGCTTGTGTTCTAACTGAAGGGGAATGGGGACTGTGCAGGGGAGATAACAGATCGCTGTTCATACTCTATATCAGTGATGGCAAACCTTGGCACCCCAGATGTTTTGGAACTACATTTCCCATGATGCTCATGCACTTTGCAGTGTAGTTGAGCATCATGGGAAATGTAGTTCCAAAACATCTGGGGTGCCAAGGTTTGCCATCACTGCTCTATATGAACAGACGATCTGTCAGCTCTCCCCTCAGAGAACCGGAAACTGTGTGTTTACACACACAGTTCTGGGTTCTCCATGACTCAGCGGCGATCGCAGGAGCCTGGTGGCGATCGAGACTGCAAGGGCACTTGCATAGGGCTGGGGTGGGGTGAGCAGGAGGGCGCATGCCCCCTAGTGGCCACAAGGCAAATCGACGTTACATAACGTAATTTCACCCAGCTGAGCCATTCTGCCGCAGTGCAAATGCGGCGGCTGGTGGGCATGTGGTTAAAAGAGAACAAAAAACGCAAAATGCACGAAAACTGCATGCAAAAATGCATCAAATACCAAGGGTTTAAAAAGGCAAAATGCAAAATTTACCACAAAACGCACCTAAAAAAAACGCATTAGCAGTATATATGTGAACCTAGACTTACTGTTGCTGTATATTGTAATATGTCAGGAATTTATTAAGATGACCTTTAAAGTCATAAAAGGTCCAACCAAAAATAAGAATGATGAAAATAAACTGCAAATACTCGCATGAAATGGACTGTGAGGTCGGATTTAGCGAATTGGCTCATCTTCTAAGTAGACGGCAATGGCTCTTCATCACAATAGGCTGAATTCCAAAAGAAACAGAATATTTATGTAAGACCAATAGTAGTAAAAGGCTCCCTTCCGCATCGATGAACCGACCTGTGAACTTCCGTCCCTTGAATCACCTCCTTCCCCAGTTCTCCTTTTATTTTTCTACATGGTTTACTCGTATGAATTAATCCAGAGGAACCCGATTCTGGCATCATAATTAGAGAGACTAAATACCTGCTATTGTCACCGGGAATTAATAACCGGGAGAAGTGAGCTTTGGTGTGACCTTATCTGTACAATAGCCGCCTATTCATAGGCATCCATTGACATCAGTGCAGAGGTTAAACCCTTTGAACAGCTTGTGGAGTGGTTTACCTTGTTCGTGACACCCTAGATATATATTATTTCCTTCTTTTTTTCTTTTTTTATTATTGTTTAGTTTATATATGGTGGGGGCTCACATCTTGGCTTCCCATCAACCACTTCACATTGTTTGAGTTTTGTGGAAGAGGCACCTTAAAAGGTATCTAAATCCAAGAACAGTCCTTAGAAGTGGTGGCTGCATTGGTCTCTTGAGTTCAGCACAGACAGAGAGCACAGAAAGATTTCTGGCAAGATTAACAGATCTAACTGTAGCAAGGTCCCAGGCCTCCTTCAGTCTAATGAGTCCTTCAGTCTAATGAGAACCTCTAGGGCCAGAGACAGCTGACATCCTTCTGTGTATGGTGGGTTGTGAGGCATGGTGGGCAGAGGCGGACTGACCATTGGGCCACTCGGGCACTGGCCGAGGGCCCCATGCCACTAGGGGGCCCCATCAGGGTTGCCAGCCTCAGTAAAACCAGGGACAGTATGTAAAAATTTGTGGTTTTTTTTTACATCTGTCTCTGAAATGTCCCTTACCGATATCCTTTTGGTCTAAAAATCCAGAGATTATAGCTGCCCCACCGCTCCAGTACCCTCTCAGCTAATAGAAACATGTTTGTTTATACTGTGTGGCCCCATAATCTCTGATTGTCTGGGGGCCCCATAATCTCCTTTTGCCCGGGGGCCCCATGAGTTGTCAGTCCGCCCCTGATGGTGGGTACAAGGCAGTTAAAGTTATTGGGCACTAGACACTTCTTGAATTCAAAATAGAGTTTATTTCTCTTAACAAACTTTTTTTTGGGGGGAGAGAGAGGGTTAGGGCCAGGACACCCTTAGGTAGTTGCAAGATTAATTGGAAGAATCTGAGACTTCAATAGGAGGACAGCCATGCAGGAAAAGGCATCCAGCAGGACGCCACATCTGCATGTGCAGGAATGCTGTCTCCTATGGAAACAGTCTTTAACAGTTCCTAACACAAAGTGTAATGCTGCATACTCACGATTGGAATTTTTGTTGGAAAAAGTGGTTGGTGATGGTTTTTCCGACGAAATTCCGATGGGATTTCACTCAAGCTGTCTTGCATACACACGGTCACACGAAAGTTCTCTCAAGAACGCGGTGACGTTTTTTATGAGCCTAAGCAACATTACCACATTTTAAGCCCTGGTAGATATGATGTGTTATTCATATTTACCTTTTGTGACTTATAGTCCACTCCACACTCACTGCCTCCCGTGTAAGACACCCGCATAGGGTGCCTCTTGTGCCCCCCATTTTGACTCCCGCCTGGGACTTAGGTGGTAAGTTGCACTGCCATTTTTGTAATCTACTCCATTTATTAAGTTTTCTTTGCTAGCATTGCCAATATGTTGCATTAAACCAGTTATTATCTATGTAACTATGAGACTGTATTTATTTATCTATTCTTAGATGTTTTGACACCTCCTGAAGAAGCGACTCACTCGCGAAACTAGTAGACGATATTGTCTGCATCTGTATCAATTCCTCCACTCCTATCAGATGGGGTGTAGACCCTTGTATAAACTCAATTAAATTATATGTAATATTATTTCGGCAACCTCCAGTATGGTTTGTTGTAAATAAATTTTTATGTATTTTTCTAATAAACTTTATTTAATTTTTATTTAATCTGTTTCCAATTACTGGGTATCGAGATAGTCCTATAACCAACACAGGTGTTGCATTGTATTCTGCATGGAGTAGTCCATGTTAACCCACTTTCTTCTCTATTAACTCAATCAGGATGATGATACCCACCCCTACCTTGTCCTTTAATATTGTTTGAGGCGACACACTCTTTATACGCCCCTGTTAAACAGGGGCAGAAAAATTGGGCCTTAGGCAGTGGTGGTGGTGCCACAACACTGCAACCCCTCACAGATACTCTTGTTGAGTGCAGGAATGAGCCCTGGTGTTAAATATTTGATCAAAAATTGTAATTATGTGCCCCTGTTAAACAGGGGCAGAAAAATTGTGCCTTAGGCAGTGGTGGAGGTGCCAATACACTGCTACCCCTCACAGATACTCCTGTTGAGCGCAGGAACAAGCCATGCTGGTAAATACTTGATCAAAAGTTGTAATTACGTGCCCCTGTTAAACAGGGGCAGAAAAATTGGGCCTTAGGCAGTGGTGGTGGTGCCACAACACTGCAAATCCTCACAGATACTCTTGTTGAGCGCAGGAACGAGCCCTGCTGTTAAATATTTGATAAAAAATTGTAATTACACAACCCTGTTAAACAGTGGCAGAAAAATTTGACCTTAGGCAGTGGTGGTGGTGCCCTGAACCAAAAATATTCTTGGAAGCTATCATCATGAAGATTGAGGAGGAATAGGATAGTCACTCAGCATAATAGGATAGTCACTCAGCATATGCAGTCTTCAAGGGATCTCACTTCCATAGAAAAATCAATCGGTTACATCCGCATCAGGTGCTTGGTAGCTGGTGATCCAGACTGATTCATTTTTATGAATGTGAGCCGATCAACAGAGTCCGTGGACAGGCGCACTCTGTGATCGGTTACAAAGCCTCCATCAGCACTGAATGTGCATTCAGAAAGAAAGCTGCATGCAGGACAGGACAGTAGCTCAATTGTGCACCGTGTCCACGACCAGCACTGTTGACTGTAGACACAGAGCCTGCTTGCCCACTTTTAGTGGCCTGTGAGTGTCTGCCTCTCCTTGGTGGCCTTCCGGACATGCTGTAAATTTTGTTTAGCAAAACCACACTGCACTGTATTGTGTACTGTGTACACCACCAGAAAAGTAGTAGCAACTGCACTAGGGATGTACGGTACTGTGTAGACCAACAGAAGTGTAATAACAACTATAGGTGCACTGTATTGTGTACTGTGTACACCACCAGAAAAGTAGTAGCAACTGCACTATGGGTGCACAGTATTGTGTACACCACCAGAAGTCTAATAGCAACTATGGGTGCACGATATTGTGTACACCACCAGAAGTCTAATAGCAACTATGGGTGCACAGTATGTATTGTCTACTGTGTACACCACCAGAAAAGTAGTAGCAACTGCACTAGGGGTGGACAGTACTGTGTATACCACCAGAAGTCTAATAGCAACTATGGGTGCACTGTATGTATTGTGTACTGTGGCAATTTCTAATGTAATGCAAAGTGTTCTCTGATTGGATGAGGTGAAGATCTCTGTGCTGCAGATCCATATTATAAATGGTTTTATGTAACTGCCCTTGCTGAATTTAAGAATGATTTCTACAAAACTAGAGAATGATTCAATATATGACAAATGCCCCTTTAATTTTGTTGCCAAAGCCACAAGAGAAGAAGTCTTTTTTTTTATTTTTATTTTTTTATTTTTATTGGTTTGATTTTGTTTAATATCAGCCATGTCATTTTATTGGCTTCATTGCTCCCCAATGTAATTGCAACTGCTATTAATAATCACTATAAGTAACATTCTGCTAATAAATGTCAAATTTTTCACGATAGTTTAACATATTGCATTTTTTTGGCAGCAGCAAGTGATGTTCTGGAGGAAGTGGAGCTTGTGTATGAAGGGGCTAAAAGAAGGAAACCCATTTCGTCGTTCTCTTTATCTTCAATGTGGCTTTGGGAATGCAAGCTGGAAGCTATTCAAAGCCCACTTATGCCGCGTACACACGATCGGACATTCCGACAACAAAATCCATAGGATTTTTTCTGACGGATGTTGGCTCAAATTTGTCTTGCATACACACGGTCACACCATGTTGTCGGAAATTCCGAACATCAAGAACGCAGTGACGTATGAGATCCAGATCTCAAATTTTGTGTGTCGGAAATTCTGATGGAAAATGTCCGATGGAGCCTCCACACGGTCAGAATTTCCGACAAAAAAGTCCCTTAGAACATTTTCCATCGGAAAATCCGACCGTTTGTACGGGGCATTACTTTCACTTTATTTGAGGTGCATGAATATGAAAAAAATAAATCATTACAAAAGAATGTGGATATCTAAAGAAAAAATCTTTAATACTTTAAAGGACTTTAACCCCCCTGACGGTATTCCCGAGTCTGGCTCGGGGTGAAAATTTTGTAGCAAAAGCGGTAACCCTGAGCCAGACTCGGGACCGCATCGCTGAATCCAGGGAGCGCTTACTTACCTTATCACCTGGATCCAGCGATGTCCCCCCCGCTGTACGAGCGAGCCGTCCTCCGCTCGATCTATCACGGAGCCAGGCTCCGTTCCCTGCAAGCGTTGCGACGCACGGGGACGGAGATCGGCACCAAATTCAAAAAGTGAAACACACACATTACATACAGTATAATGTAATCTTACAGATTACATTGCTGTATGTAATTATTTCACATCCCCTTTGTCCCTAGTGGTCTGCCCAGTGCCTTGCATGCAGTTTTATATTATAAAAAATGTTCTTTCTGCCTGGAAACTGGAGATTGTCCATAGCAACCAAAACTGTCCCTTTACATCAAAAATGGTTTTAGACCAGCTAGAAAACAGCGATAATAAATTAGAATCCCTCACAGAATTGAGCGATAGCGATTTGTGGGGAGATCCGTCATCAAATACTGAAAAGTAATGACAGCGACAATTCTGCAACTGAGCAAATTTCAGTGTTTTTGATTTGATTACATTATTGAATAATTTTTATTATTGTTATATTATTATTTTGTATAATTATTGATAGTTATTTATTATATTATAATTTATGATTTCATTTTTCAAACTTTATCATACCTGGGATGTCTACTAGACTCTGCTAGAATTACAGGACTACAATATAAAATGCCAAATTTCCATGCAAAATAATTGTACCGCTTTCAGCACCTAAAATCTGAAATAATCATACTGCCAGGGAGGTTAATAAAAAAAAAATCCCTCCAGGTCCTGCCTATGCAGTAAATTGCATTGCGCATCCTGTTTTCCCAGTTGCTCTGAATGACCCTAGTATTTACCAAAAATATGAAAAGGCTTGTGGCCTAAGGCAGTGGTGGCTGGTGCTGTATATTTTGCATCCCGCCGCCCCCCCTGAACCCCCCCAGGTGGTCGCTAAGTCAAACCCCTCACCCCCCTGCTCACTCATCCCCCCACCAGCCCTGCACTTTCCCCATCTAAGTTGAGGGCGGCTTCGACTCCTTCCTGCGTCTCCTCTTCCTCTGCAGCTTCACCCTGCGTCTCCGGCTTTCACGGCGGCCTCCTCCTTGGCGGCTTCCCTCCTCCTTCCCTCGGCGGCCAATATGGACGCTTCTCCTCTCAGCCAATCGGTTCTAAGCCCGCTTCCTGATTGGCCGGAAGAAACAGGAAGACAATAGCGAATATTAATTCACTATTGTCACACAACTGGGTCAGCTTAGGGTGCCCCGAGCCCGACCTTTTTTGAAGCCAATTAGAGCCTCAGGCTCTAATCATGTGCATCAAAAAAAAAAAACACATTGAAATCCATGCATGTGGGCGCCCTGAATGTAGATTAGCGGCTGGGGGCCCCTTATGGACGGGCCGTCACTGGCCTAAAGTGATATAGAGAAAATGCAAGAGAATTAGGTCTACAGAACACTGTGGGGTTGATTTACTAAAACTGGAGAGTGCAAGATCTAGTGCAGCTGTGCATGGTAACCAATCAGCTTCCAGGTTTTATTATCAAAGCTTAAAGTGATTGTAAACAATCACCTTGTAAAACAACCCATTCAGTTTAAAATTTAAATGAAAGGCAAAACATTTGTGTATGGATATAAAATAAAATAAAAACATTAAAAAAATACCTTTTTTCCCTTTTGCTATAAGTGGTCACATCCCCTCTGTTCTCAGCTGCATAAGGGCTGGGGGGAGGAGAAGCAACAGCACACTGATCTTCCCAGTGAAAGGTTGCTGGGGTGGACAATTCTGATCATTGGAGAAGAGCACACGGAGTTCCAATCACAGCTAGGAAGCTGACCACGCTGTGCTCTCCTGCATAGTGTGGTCAGTTTTTAACAGGAAAGCAGAGGGACTGGAAGAAACGCCATGGATTTCACACAAAGGAAGCAATACAAAGAGAACAGGAGACTTTCTCATACAAGTACATGATACAGCAGGCACATTCAAAGAATATGAAATGCTGGGGTAACAAACACTGAAGTTAGAAGCTGATTAGTTGCCATGCACAGATGCACCAGATTTTGCACTCTCCAGTTTTAGTAAATCTCCCCGTTTGCATTTTATTTTTTTAGGCTAGAGTCGCATTTTTGAATGCGAGTGGCATGCGTGTCACTTCAGTGCGTGGCAACGCACGTAACATGAGTTACTGCATTGCGGTGCCATTTATATTGAATGGCACCCCAATACAAGCCAATAAACCTGCATAGTAGTGTGTTGCCATGCATTGCATAACCGTAAAGGTTCATGTGTGGTTTTAAGCACGTTGGGGTGCATAAGCAGCCAAGCCATTTTAAGGCTGCCTTAAAGGGTTAGTTCGCTAGGGATGATCTCTGGGGTAGGTCCTGGCTTAGTATGGATCTTTTCTTGTTTTTTAAATTGGGTTTACCTTATTAAAATCTAAAACACAACCAAAGGCCTATCACACATTTATTTTATTTTTTTAAAGAATTTTTATTTTGTGGGATAAAGACAGAAAGCATATTTGCGGGCGCAGCCACTTTAATAAACAGTAGACTACAGAAATGCGATCATTTAAAATAGGTCAATTGTTACGTAATGCAATTAACAAGACAATAAACATACGGTCATTGGATACATTGATCTGATGTTTCTGGCGTGTGAACAAGGCTGTGCTTGTTTCGTCTTGGGACTAGCACATCTTAGTGATTGCTAAGTCTCTGTTCTCTCTGTATCTATCAGAGACTGTCAGGTCATACTACGTATGATTGCTGTTATAGTTTAATAAATTGCGTTGTGGGAAGCAAGAAAATAAGAAAGGAGGGGAAAGTATGTAAGGGATCAGAGGGAGTAGCTATGAATATTTTAGGGAAGGGTGGGGGGGGTTATCTGAGTTCTCGTAGCGTGAAGGTGGGGAAAGGGGGAGGTCGGGCTGAGAATTTTACCCTTCTCTCCCGCTGCAGCTCTTCAAGGGTATGTCAATATATATGAGTTGTTTGTCTTTGTCGGCTATAGTCCGTGGTTCTGAAGAGTGCCATTTAGTTGGTATGCACATCTTTGCTGCATTTACCATATGCATGGAAAGTGAGCAAAGGTAAGCATTTTTTGGAATCAAAGAATGGATTTTGTCCGACGGATTTTGTCCGAAACTGTTGTATACACGCGGTCGGACAAAGTTGTCGGAAAATCCGACGTGATGACGTTATTTTGTTACGACGGGACTATGTTCACGCTAGTAGCCAATAGCTTTGGTGTAGGAATTTGATCTGAGCATGCGTGGCACTTTGTCCAATCAGAATTCTCTACACATGATCGGAGCATTTTGTCGGAAAATATTTCCGGCAAGTTGGAAAAGTTGGTCCGACGGATATTCCGACGGAAACAGTCTGATGCAGACCACACACAGTCGGAATATCTGACAAAACGCTCCGATCCGACACATTCCGACGGAATCTCTGACCGTGTGCACAAGGGCTAAGTGTTAATTTGGTTCGTGAGTCTGTGAATCTCCTGCCAGAAAGGTTGGAGTTTGGGACAGGTCCACCAGATGTGTAGCAGTGATCCCAGCTCCTTCTCGCATCTCCAGCATTGTGTGGAGACTGATGGGAATATTGCATGCAATCTATAGGGGGTCCTGTAGCATCTTGAAAATATTTTGAAAGCATTCTCCTGGGCATACACATTTACAGATCCCTTGTGGATACATGTATAGATATTCTCTCACCCTTGATCTGATAGGTCGATTGAGAGTTCTTGATCCCATTTGCTACTGGCCAGGTTAGCTTTGGGGTCAATGTCTGCAAAATAATGGAGCATATGTGTCAGAAATTAGGGGTTTTTGGGGTTCTGTTTTCAGGCACAGTGATTCAAAATGGGTCTTCTGTTTGGACCAGTCGGGTCGAGGGTTAGGATTTTCGAGGAAGTGTTGTATCTGTACATATGTCCAAAATGGGAATGTATGATTTGTCATCTGGGAGGCTATTTGGGATTGTATGAGGAGGTGGCTTCTCGTGTAGAATTGTTCTGCTTGGATGATAGAGTATGGCCATAAGTCAGTTAGAAAGGAAGTGGAGGCTCCTGGAGGGAAATCTGGGTTTTGTCGGAGCGGAGTCAATGGGGATGGGGTTGAAGATATTTTGTGTTTACGATATGCTTCCGAGAAGGGGGTTAAAGTTGGGTGAATTAATGAATTGACTTTGCAAGTCGAAGGGATATGTCTGGATGTTATCCAGGGGAGTTGAGATAGCGGAGAAGGGGACATTGCATGCTCTAGCTGAACCCATGCCTTTACTATAAGAGTGGTTGTCCCAGTCGATTATCCTGGCCAGGTGGCATGCTTTGGGGTATTTCTGGAGGTCTGGGAGACCTAAGCCCAGTTTACTTCCTTTGAGTTTGGGAATCAGCAGTCTAGAGTAACTCAGTCTTGGCCATGAGTCGCTCCATATGAAGTCCGTACAGGCCTTCCGATATGCTGAAAAGAAGGTAGTAGGAAGTTTTATGGGAATAGTTTGTAGGAAGTATAATAATCTAGACAGAATGTTCATTTTTTTATAAATGCAGCCCTGCCAAACCAAGAGAAGAGACCTGTGGACCGTGACTTCAAATCGTGCTTTATTGTTTGTAGTAGCAGTAGGTAGTTTTTGGAGTATAGGTCCACGAGTGAGGAGGGAAGATGGATGCTAAGGTATGAAATCATGTGTTTTTACCATTTAAACGGGAAATTAGATTGCCATTGTTGACATATGTTCATAAGTAGTGTGACATTCAGGAGTGTGAGATTTAGTAAAATTGATTTGTAGGTTGGTTAAAAAATTGAAAGTTTGGAAGTCTTTGAGTAAGTTTGGGATCGGTTGGTCGGTGGTTCAGTGAGAAAGAGAAGGATATTGTCTGCAAATGTAGCTAGTTTGTAGGTGTGGTGGGTTATTTCAATTCCTTTGATATCAGGGTTTGCTCTGAGATGTCGGAGTAATGGTTCAAGGGTAAGGACAAAGATCAGGGGGGGTGGAGGGCACCCCTGGCGGGTTCCATTCGATATTGAGAAGGTATTTGACTGGTGGCTGTTTACACAAACTTTTGCTGTGGGATTGGAGTAGAGTGTAAGTATAAGGTTTAGGATGCGATGAGGGAGACCAATGGCCTTTAAAGCTTCCGTCATGTAGTCCCAAGCCACTCTATCGAATGCCTTCTCTGCATTGAGGGAAAGGAGAAACCCTGGGTGATGGTTAGTTATGAGCCAGTTATGAATGTTAATAGCTTTGAGTGTGTTATCCCTTGCCTCTCTGCCACTTGGTCAAGGGAGATGAGCTGAGGAAGCAAGGGGAGTAATCAGTTGGCTATCATTTTGACAATCCATTTCAGGTCAACATATAATAATGAGATTGGTTGGTGACCAAGGAAGGGTCCTTTACTGGTTTTGGGATAACTGTGATACGTGCTGTTAATAAATCTTGAGGGGGCTATGGTTGTGATGCAAAGGAGTTAAAGGCAGAGAGAAAGGAGTTTCATGTAAGTTTTGTAATATCCCACTGTTAGTCCGTCCGGTCCAGGACTCTTGCTCAGGTTCATCTGTTTGATTGCTAGTTTGGCTTCTTTTTCAGATAGTGGGAATTCTAGATCCCTTGCCATAGTGTTTAAGATTGGAAATGGAAACAGAGGCACCACTCTAAGTGCAGTATTGAAAGAGTGCTTTAATAAAAACTTAAAATTTGGTACAAAAATACACTAGCAATAGGCGTGTAAACAAGAAACTGCCAAACATCCATGGAGTGGATTCCTTCTGTGAACTGGAGGACGGTGGTATTCAGTAGAGCAAGCTGGAACATACACTGCTCACACTTCCGATCGGTGGAACGCACACCGACAACCAGGGGAATTACATCACTTCCGGGTGCTGGAGCAGATGAACGAATAGGCAAAGGCGTTTGCGGAGCTACGCTCCTTCCTTAGGCCTAACGTGGCCAGTGATTGAACTGGAGTTATATGGCCAGGAAAGGGCTCTGATGAATCAGGGCATTTTCCTGGCCATATAACTGCGATTGTGGGATTGAGTGATAGGGGATAGATAAGAAATATAGGAGCACTGTGAGTGGGTGGATTCTCTATAAGATGGTTCAGTGGATCCGGGGTTGGCCGGTGATGAGTAAAAACTACTATACCAGAATATACACCTTATATCTGTCCTATAACATCTGTGTTTGAGTTAGGCAACTTGAACCTTTGAACAAGTGAACAAATATATGTACTAACTGATGGCTGCATATGAACCAATGAGATAAGTTAAAAGGTGAAGGAGTATGGAAGATAAGAGATAAAAGAGATAAACAAGATAAACAATAGCGATACCCAGATTTATCGCATATTCAGAATACTGTCGAGGAAGAATTCGGATAGTCTACAACCTGCTTCTAGGAAGCTGGTTTGTGGAAATTATGCAATAATATTCGGAGGAACGATTGTGTTTATGATCATTCCAGTAAGGACTGTTTAGTGGGTAGTCACGGTGCGGTAGATTAGACATGTGGCTTACATGTGTAGAGTAAGTTGCCCATTTGGGGATAGGCCACAGGCAATTACATATTGTTATGTTGGACTACCCTTATGGCGATTTTCTCTCTGGTGGTGTAACTTCAGAAATGGGTTTATAGCCGGCCAGTGTTCTGAATATGCAATTTGAGGGCCTACCACACTTTATGTCCTAGAGCAGTGATGGAGAACCTCGGCACCCCAGATTTTTTAGAACTACATTTCCCATGATGCTCAACTACACTGATAAAGTTCATGAGCATCATGGGAAATGTAGTTCCAAAACAGCTGGGGTGCCAAAGTTTTCCATCACTGACAAACTGCTTCTGCATAAATACACTACAGTAGGTGAGTGTTGCCACCAAACAGAAAGGGGTGAATTTATATTTAAAAATAAAATTGCGTAGTAATTCACCCAGTACACACCAATTCGCAACCTCCGATCAACTAACCTAAACCTCCTCCTCATCCCGAAATCCAGCTACAAAGCAAAGGGAGAACGAAGATTCGCAATTCAAAGACCACGGCTATGGAACGCTCTACCCACTAACATCCGCATGGAAGAAAACCATCGGACCTTCAGAAAAAAAACTGAAGACCCACCTCTTCTAAAGGACATTAAGCACAGGACAGATCAAGCGCCTTGAGGCGATTCAGTTCGCATTTGTAGCGCTATATAAATCATTCATTCATTCAGTAGGGAACTAGGGAAAAAAACTAATATTATTAAGCTACTTCATGTGATGGATAAATGTTTTTCATTGATTTAAAACTGAAAATACCATGTTTGGCCTCTTAGCATCAAAGAACAGTGTCATCTAGTGGCCAAATGCTGTATTTTACCTTTAAACCCATGCAAAACATTCGCCCAGCATAGGAAATAGTCTAATAGCTTTTAAATGGGTAAATCATATGTATATTTGTTATAAATACTCTGCACAAAGTCTGCT
Organism: Lithobates pipiens; assembly: GCF_037356315.1. NCBI lineage: Eukaryota > Metazoa > Chordata > Amphibia > Anura > Ranidae > Lithobates > Lithobates pipiens. The sequence continues at coordinate 558,582,252 of NW_027507764.1, read as the reverse complement.
GCTGCCAGGATCACCAGGGGAGCATAAAGTAAACAAGAAAAAAACTGAAAATAGAAAACAAATGTAGCCGCCACATCTAAGGACCGGTAAGCTGCAATATATAATCATTTTGTTGTTGGTTTTAGATTATCGGAGGAATCTCTTGACAAACTACAATGCAGTTATTGTGTCTGAATGAAGAAGGATTGCATACAGTCTTGGCCCTCGTGAAAGTTACCAGCATAAGTCGACTATAACATATTGGAAGCCGCTTACCGGAACGAAGGCTTGACGCTCCTTATATCTCACGTCTTACAGACCTCAGAGAAACAGAATAAAGGGGGGGGAAAAAAAGCAAGAATCGAGTTATTGTATGGTGAGTCATTAGGATTAATGGCACAACAGCTGGCTAATAAAGGCAACACAAAGTTTAAAGGCCTCTTCAATTTTCTGGAATGCATTTTAATGATTTTGTAGTTTAAATGTTACAGTAGCCGAGCCGGTCGAGCTGGAAACTGCATTGTTCGTATGTTTCGTCAGGTTTTATTGGACCATTATGCTCAGAGAGGCAAAGGCGAACTATCGATTTTGATGTAAGTCGGGAGGGAAATGGGAAATCAGATAGACACATCACGCCTTTTTTCCAGAACAGTGATTGGCAATGGTAGTTAATTTTAAGAGCGGCAGGACTCCGTTCATGAAAGGATGGAAGAGATGAATTTAAAAGCCTTCACTAATTGTAACACTTGTGTAAAACTTAACAACCATTCTGTCTAAAATCATAAATACGTAATGCTAGGGCTACCTAGGAGGTGGACAAATGCAGATTATTAAACCTGAGTTCTGAGGAAATCTCCCCCTGGGCTCCCCCCCTTTCCTCAAGGGTTAAATGCCTGGGGTGCCATTAACCATTACCCATACGTCGCTGGACTTTTGGTGGTTATACCGGGATGATGCCGCTGTAGGCATCATCACAGTACCATTTTTTTAGAGCTGTCGGTCTCTTGTAATCATAGGCATGTGCAGGGGGTGTGCCGGACGTGCTGATTCCCCCTATTGCCTGGGCTTGACCCCGTGTTGCGCTCCCAGAATGGAGAGTGGGGAAGGGGCTAGTAACCATTGCCATTTACCAGCCCCTTCCTTTTGTAAATGAACACAGTGAACACACTCACTGTGTTCATTAACATCGGAAGTGTGGTAAACTGTTTACTATGCTTCACTGTGTGAATGAACAGGAAGCCGCTCAGCACAGAGCACTATCCTGTTCATTCACTGTCCAGTGCAGCTGAGGCTGCAGTGAAAGTGTGTTTGAGCTTTAGGCTGCACACAACTATGCTTGGAATAGCAATCGGAGTGACTCACCAGCCGTTCGATTGCTATTAAAAGCAGCATGAGAGGACATTCCCCTCCTCTCCTGCCGCCTACTGCGGCTCTCTTGGGCTCTTCTGTTCAAGGGGGGACCCAGTTGGCTGGTCAGCCGAACAAACCTGGGATCGGCTTTGGTTGGCTGTTTGTAACAGTAACCCGGAAGCGGTGAGATGACATCACTTCTGGTTTACTCTGAATCAACGTTTTTTTTTTTTGAAAATCGAAAACATTCACAAACACAGATCTTGGTGTTTTTGAATGCTTTTAAGTGCAGAGGAAGGATTTGGGGTCTTATAGATTCCTCCAAAAACTGATAAAAAATGTAAAAAAAAATTAAAGCAGCAGTGTAAAAAATAAATACATAAATTAATAAATTCATAAAAAAAAAAGAAAAAGAAAAATTAAAGTGCCCTCGTCCTCCCGTGCTTGCGTGCAAAGCCGAACACATGCAAACAACGTTCGTCCCACACATGTGAGGTATTACCGCAAATGTCAGTAATTGTAGCACCAGACCTCCTCTGTAAATCTAAAGTGGTAATCTGTAAAGGCTTTTAAAGCATCGCCTATAAATAATAAAATGTACATTGTTTGTCACTGTTGCATGGGCATACGCAATTTTAAACATTGACACGTTTGGTATCTATTTACGCGGCGTAACTTAATCTTTGATATTTTACCCAAAAAATTGGGTTATGTATTATTTCTATTTTTTTTTTGCATTAAAATCAAAAAAGTTAACTTTTTCCCCAAAAAATACCATGTGACATAATAAATTGCAGAACCCACCAATTTATTCTCTAGGGCCTCTGCTTTAAAAAAAAAACATATCATGTTTAAGGGTTCTAAGTCCTTTTCTAGCAAAAAATACAGTGTTACATTGAACAAAAAGTGCCAGAAAAGGCCCGGACTGGAAGTAGTTAAAAAGCATTTTTTTTTTAAACATTTACATACAAAAGCAATCAATTTGTGTAGATAATCTCATATGTTTGTATTAAAGTATATGTGAGACCTCACCTAAGAGCCGGTTCACACTGCGGGCGATGCGAGGCGACACGACTTGCCTCGCTGCGATCTGACAAGTCGCCCCCGTTCTGTACAATGGAACCGTTCTGAGAGGAGCGACTCGAGTCGCTCCGACTCAGAAAAAAGGTTCCTGTACTACTTTCGGGCGACCTCGGGGCGACTTGCATTGACTTCTATACAGAAGTCATCTGCAAGTTGCCGCTGAGGTCGCGGCAGGTCGCGGCGAGGCAAGTCGGTGTCGCCTCGCATCGCCTGCAGTGTGAACCGGCCCTAAAACAACTTATTTAGATTAAAATAGAGATGCACAGCAAATACTTGTGCATAGATATAAAAAAAATTATAAATACATTTTTCCCCTTGTTTTTTTATAAGTGATCAAATAATGCTTAAGGGGCTTGGAGAGGTGGGGGTTGAGTAACAGCAGTACACCGATCTTCCCAGTGAAAGGCTGTACGGGGGGGGGGGGGGTGTCAGCACAAGTCTGATCATTAGAGGACAGGCAGTCTCTGCTCTAAGCACAGCCAGAAAACTGACCACTCTGAGAAGGAAGGATGTTCCTCTATGACTAGCATGGTCGGTTTGAAATAAGAAAGCGGAAAGGACTGGAAGGATCACCAGGGATTTAACACAAAGGAAGCAATACAAAGGGAGTAGGATACTTTTTCATACAAGTACATGGTACAGCAGGCACATATCAGGAATATGAAATGTTGGGGTAACCTATTGTTTAATGTTTTAACTACTAGCTGTCCGGGGTAATTTTGACATTTTTCACATACATGTTAAAAACAGCATTTATTGCTACAAAATTATATAGAGCCCCCAAACATGATATCTTTTCTGAAAGCAGATGCCATGGAGAATAAAATGGTGATATCACATGAGTTCTGCGCCCCACCCCCTAAAATTAGGATTCAGCAGCTTCAAATACTGTAGCTGCTGACTTTTACTATTAGGGCACTTACCAATCCAGCAGCAGTGTTCTCACCTGAGCCGATTCTTGAATCGGTCCTCGGGTGCCTTGAGCCGCTATCTTGGCTAAGGGAAACCAGATGCCAGCTCTGATTGAATGCTGTTTGGATCCTGTTTTTCAGCATGCTCATTTCACAGAAGCCAGTTGAACAGAAGCCTGCAGAACAGACAGTTGTACACATAGGCCAGAATTCATCCGGTTCATTTTGAACCGATTTCAGCCTGTGTGTACAAGGCTTTAGCACCAGGAAATGGACACAAGACCATTTAATGGTAAATTAACTCAATGTATTGGTACGGGTTAGAATAAATGGTTTAAGCATAATTGAACACACAGAGAAGGTAGGTTAAGACACAGTCCGCTAGACAGTATAATCAATATGTCAAGGTAACTTAGAATAGAGTTCTCTAACCACTAAACTTGGATTAACTCATGAATCAGCAAAGTCAGCAGCTGTAAAGGCAAAGTCTTTAGTCCTAACTCCTCAGGCGGCTAGTGTTGGGGTCCCAGCTGTACAGTTGGTGCACATGAGAATAGCCCAAGTCAAGCCTGCAGGCAGAAATAAGGCTACTAGATGGCTGTATGGTACCTAAAGGTCTCTCTAGCAGCAGATAGCAAATCCCCACAGCAGCAGTTCACCAGTTCCAGCGATATTACAGCTCACCATCCAGTCACACACAGCGATTGGTCCACTCTCTTCTCTGCACTCAGGTAATTCTGTCTGTCAGCACACCTAGACTCAGCACTCCGAATCCTGCATATGCACACTGAACAGCGAGATGCAGTCTCCAGGCTCCCTCTTGGCAAGAGGAAGCTGTGTCCTGTACAGCCTGATAAAATGCAGCTCTTTCCCCTCCTTCTGGCAATCTCCCTCTGGAAAATTAGGTTCAAAAGCTCCTGATTCCAGTAAAGTCTCTCTCCTCTGGACTACAGTTCCCACAGTGTAGTGCTGTCTGACTCTAGTCCTAGTCTATTGAACTCTTCCTGGACAGCAGCTCCTTTTGCTGATATAGCTGTTAACAATTTAAGCACTGCAATGCAGTAGTTGTAGCCCAGGGGTCTCAAACTGGTGGCCCTCCAGCTGTTGCAAAACTACAAGTCCCATGAGGCATTGCGAGGCTGACAGTTACAAGCATGACTCTCACAGCCAAAGGCATGATGGGACTTGTAGTTTCGCAACAGCTGGAGGGCCGCCAGGTTGAGACTCCTGTTGTAGCCTATTTCACTCTCCATTCTTAGCCAAACACCTGGCTACTACATCATTTTTTGGACATATTTGTAAAGACTTAAAAATACAACCAACAAAATATGTTTTTCACTTGGATGGTTACCCAACTTTTTTTTTCCCCAAAACAAAGATACCATTTTGCTCTTTAAAGAGAAGTTTGAGATTTGGAAAAAAACGTATATAATAAAATGTGTGGCAATATATTATGGTAGCCTCTGGTCCCAGTCGATGCCTCTTATGGGGAAACGCGTCGGGTGGCGCTACTATCTGTGACGTCACCATGCTCAAGCCTGCAGGACAAGGTCCACGGCTCTGTGTTTTTGTGATGAAGACTTTCGTTTACTCTGTAAAGTGCAATGGAACTGTTCAATAAATTGCACCATGGAGTTTCTCTCTTCTTGATGTTTCCTTGTGTTGGTGAGCATTCAGCAGGACAACCATTGGAGTTTGGAATATATGGATATATATTGGAAGCATTTCCATATCCAGGCGAAGCAACCAACATTACCAAAATTATATAAAATATATTAGTGCACTAAAATCAATCCTGAATACTCAGATCAAACCAAATAATAATGGATAAATACCCAATATATGAGTATTCGCAATAAATTATTAGATCCCTGTGCGTATAAATAAATTAATAATAAATATATAAAAGTTGTATGTGTAAACCAGATGAATCCATAGAATTATCTGCATATAATAAATAGAAATATAAAGTGCCTTACGTGCGTAGAAATACTATTGCTCAATAGCTGATTATACCCCCTTATTACATGCAGATAATTTTATGGATTAATTTGGTTTACACATACCATTTCTATACACGTAAGGCACTTTATATTTGTATTTATTATATGCGAATACTCATATATTGGGTATTTATACATTATTATTTGGTTTGATCTGAGTATTCAGGATTGATTTTAGCGCACTAATATATTTTATATAATTTCATATTGCACAAGTGAGGGATCGCTGTTTTTTTGGTGCAGCTTTTTTCAAGTAATTCTGGTATATATATTTTTGGGGAATTTTTTTCTGCATCAGCGCTTGAGTAATTTGTATAAACCAACATTACCAGGTCTCCTGATAGAGCTGATGGGTTGGAGCACTGCAGCTGATCACAAATGAATGAAGCGCTTTTGATCCCTATAATTTGGGATCCATCTCTTCTGGTAAGAGGCTTTGTTTGTTATATATCGTATACATCGCATAGTAGCTTGGAGTTTTCAAGATTCCATATTAAGGCACCTATGGACATTTGTTTTTTTTCTGGAGTCACAATTAATCACTATTGTGGGCACTTATGAATTTTTATGTGGATTATTTCTTTTTTAATTTTGGTTACAATTTGTGATTGCGCACTTATTTGTGTAAATAATATATTATGGGGGGTGATGTATTTCGCATTTGAGGTATTGGTGGTTATTCCAAAATGATGGCAGCAAGACTTATGCCACGTACACACGATCGAATTGTCCGGCGGACTCAGTCCTCCGGACCACAGTACACTGGACAATTTGATCGTGTGTGGGCTCCAGCGGACTTTTTCATCGTAAAGTCCGGCGGACTTAGAAAGTAACAAAATTTGTCTGCCGGACTTGGCTTTCAGCGGACAATCTGTTCGTCAGTGTGCTAGTCCGGCGGACTAAGAATGACGCATGCTCTGAAGCAAGTACGAGAAGGAAGCTATTGGCTACTGGCTATTGAGCTTCCTTTTTCTAGTCCCGTTGTACATGCTGTACGTCATCGTGTTAGAAATCACCGGACTTTCGGAGTGTCCGTGTGTGGCCAAGTCAGTTCGTTATAAAGTTTGGTGGATTGTTTGCCGGATTGTTTGCCGGACCAATTCCGCCGGACAATTCGAACGTGTGTACGCGGCATAAGGATTTGACAAGAGCAAAGTCTTTACCCTGAAAATTTCCCATCAGAAGGTAGGAAATTACGGATTAAGGTTGTCATAAAAGGAGTGCTGATGTAATGATTTGGCTAATGCTAACATGTACTGTCCACAAATTCTCTATAATATTCTTACATAATGACTACAAGCAACCGTAAGCAGTAGGCACTATGGCACAGCGTGCTTCTACTGACAGATGACTAAAGAATGATGAACAGTAACAGTCCCCGCACTATACCAGCCTGGAATCGTCCACCAGAGAAATGCGCAGTATTCCAAGCATTGCAGCTTCTTGTTTTAGAGAGAAAACCACTCAGGAGACAGTTGTCGCTGTCCATCAAGCAGAAGAACAAGCTGTGTTCTCTCTCCGAGAAACAGATCTCCACTTTGAAGCTTTGTGTGAGATACAAAGGTCCCAGTGTGTGTAGGCCTGACAGAAATGACATGTTTCACATGCTGGGCGCCGAAGGGAATATTACATTTCAGCCCCATCGTAAATATACTCACAGAACGTTATCCACCGTAAACCCACAAAAGCTCAAGTAAATCACGACTATTTATTGCTCTTCAGACATGTTTGTTCTGAATTTTACACTCTTTTTGTTCCCTGAAGCTCTGTGAAAGGAAATTTCCGGATACTAGGAAAGGGGGGCGGTTGGGTTTGCGTTATGTAAGATTTGTCAATGTCAATGGACGTTTGTAAGCAATATAGTTCAAGGGAAACTTTAGCCTTCAAAAGTTTTTTAAATATTTTATTAGTAGTAGATTAAGGTACCATATAGAGTATATTCAACCTTTGGTGCCCAAAGGAACCCTCCTCTGCTAGAATCAACACTTTTACATATTAAGTTAATTTGTTAATTAAAAAGTATTAAATGAATACTGTAGAAAAAAAATGTGGGTGGGCGTTGTTCATCTTGCTTGGCATTGATTTTCATCACTTGTTGATGTAATCCATGATGGATGTGTATCATGCAATTTTTTATTTTTTTTACTTTTGTTTTTTGTCATTATTTGCATTTATTTTTTGTAAATGAGTAGGGCTACCCTTTACCCGTCCATATGGGAGGATATGGTATCTGGGGGCCCCCCTTTAGCTTACAAAGTGCTTCAAGATTCCAATAAGCCCCTCCCCCCACCCCCAGACCCCCACAACCACGAGGCCAAGGTTGTGGCCCCCTGTCTTCATCAACATGGGAGCAAGATGCTTTTTAGGTAACCCCCACACACTGAGGGCATCTACTCGGGGGGGTAGCTGGCTAGCTTCTTTGCTGGCTAGCTAAGCTGGACTCTCCTATAAGAGTCTTCTATAGATTTTGAGGGAGAGTGTGCACTTTTTTTGTTTTAATTTTCTTTTATTAAGGTTTACGGGAAAAAAAAACAGAGCTTAAATTTACAATAGACAAAGAAGTTCCATTATAAAAAAAGAAAGTTGCATACCTTTAAGATACGATGTCTACTTAATGATTACCAAGGGTATATTTTATCAAAATACTATAGAAGAAAAAAAAAAATATCTATATATATATGTAGCGCCGTCTCCTGAAGAGCACGCACTATGTTTTGTTCTCTATTTAAAATTACTAAAATTACTAAAACCACAGTTTGGTTTTGGACTTAATTATACCAAATTATGGTTTCAGTATCAGTCTAGCTGGATTACACTGTGTTCTGCTTGACCACAGGTGTCGCTGTCACTTCTGGCAAGTGTGAGAACGCAGTTTAGCTAGGCACTTTGAGTGTCATTCTTTCTCAGAACTAGCCCAGTGGGGGTGTCATCCTGCTGTGAATTCTGGGAGAGGGTACTTAAGGTACTGACATCATGTGCTTCTGGGTTCTGGTCCAGAAGATCTGTCTGTTTGTTTGGTCCTGCTCCTCCTGACCAGCCCCCGTGGCTCTCATGGCCTGGGGTGAGGATCCATCCAATTCCGAGTCTCTGGGCTGGCTAGCCTGAGGCAAAGTAACTGGAAGGAGGATTCAAAGGTGGTCCAGTGCCGTCTCATCTGTGGAGAGGCCCAGCAACTGAGGAAGCAACCAGGGGAGGACTCTTCGGGAGAAGGCTACGCATAAGGCTGGCTTCTCAGAAAGAGACTGGAGGCTAAGGCCGCGTACACACGGGCGGACTATCCATCCAACTAAGTCCGTCAGACAATCCGACAGACAGTCCGTCCTACTTTTGAATGAACGGACTTGACCACACACGACGAACAGACAGTCCGCTGAAAGCTTGCGCGATGACGTGTACAGCACGTACGACGGGACTAGAAATACGACGTCCAATACACTGCAATGCAACCTTCGGCCGTGTAAATCCTTTCTGAGCATGCGCCATACTTAGTCCGTCGAACTAGCCTACTCACGAGCGGACTGTCCGCTGAAACCAAGTTTGGACGGACAATATTACGGAAATTCCGAAAGACTTAGTCCGCCAGACTGTCCGCTGAAAAAGTCCGCTGAAGCCCACACACGAGCGGATTGTCCGCTGAAACACGTTTCAGCGGACCAAGTCCGTCAGACAGTCCGCCCGTGTGTATGCGGCCTTAGTTGAAAGACATCAATTGAATCTACACTCATACGGTATCGCCGGACCGGCTGCGAGATACGGGTGAGGGCTGTCTAAATTTGTCTACATCCTTCAGTTGCTACAAGTGTTCTACAACAAGTCTGTGGCAGAGGCTTTGCTTTATTTGAGCACTCTATAGGCTGCTGGGCCCGGTGAGAGGAGGTCTATCCGGTAGCTGTGAGGATCCAGTTGTGAGTGGCTATTCTCTGGATTTCTATAGTGAGAGACTTCCTATCTTGAGCAGTTCCAAGAGCATACGAGGTCAAGAAGGTAACGGTAAGCCCAACAAAACCAGTCGCTCCTTCGGGGGTCAGTGGTACATATATATATATATATATATATATATATATACACAGTATCTCACAAAAGTGAGTACACCCCTCACATTTTTGTAAATATTTTATTATATCATTTCATTTGGCAACACTGAAGAAATGAGACTTTGCTACAATGTAAAGTAGTGAGTGTACAGCTTGTATAACAGTGTCAATTTGCTGTCCCCTCAAAATAACTCAACACACAGCCATTAATGTCTAAACCAACAAAAGTGAAAATGTCCAAATTGGACCAAATTAGCCATTTTCCCTCCCCAGGGTCATGTGACTCGTTAGCGTTACAAGGTCTCAAGTGGGAATGTGGAGCAGGGGTGTTAAATTTGGTGTTATCGCTCTCACTCTCTCATACTGGTCACTGGAAGTTCAACATGCCACCCCATGGCAAAGAACTCTCTAAAGATCTGAAAAAAAGAATTCTTGCTCTACATAAAGATGGGTTAGGCTATAAGAAGATTGCCAAGACCCTGAAACTGAGCTGCAGCACTGCAGCACTGTGGCCAAGACCATAAAGTGTTTTAAAAGGTCAGGTTCCACTCAGAACAGGCCACGCCATGGTCAACCAAAGAAGTTGAGAGCATGTGGTCAGCGTCATATCCAGAGGTTGTCTTTGGGAAATAGACGTATGAGTGCTGCCAGCATTGCTGCACAGGTTGAAAGGGTGGGGGGGTCAGCCTGTCAGTGCTCACACTGCATCAAAATCGTCTCCTCTGTCTGAGTTGCGGCCATTCTTCCCAACATCAAGGTAAAGGAATACATAACTTGCAGACACCACCGCTAGCATCACTATACTGCAAAAGCCCTTATAATTAAAATAATAAGAGCCCCAGTTGGGTGGTAGAACAATACACACATGCTTCCCATCAATAGCCTCACCACGGTTGGTAAAACCCCACTGATGGTGGAATTGGGAAGCCGCAATCTGCCATTCCTGTGGGTTGGAAGGAAACCGTGGAGTCAAACAAGAAAAAAAAAATTACTACTTTTGCACATAACATTGCAAGCAGATTAGACACAAAAATTATTGGCCACCATAAGTATAACATTTATTGAAATCAGTATTTAAAGACAAAAGTATAATGCCCTGTACATCCGATAGTTTTCCAATGGAATTCCGCTGAAACTGTCTTGCGTACACACGATCACACCAAATTCAGACCGTCAAGAACGCGGTGATGTACAACACGTACGATGGGACTAGAAAAGGGAAGTTCAATAGCCAGTAGCCAATAGCTTCCACCCTGTACTTGCTTCAGAGCATGTATCGTTTTTGGTCCATCGGAACAGCATACAGAGGAGCAGTTTTCCCGATAGGAATTAGTTCCATCGAAAATATTTAGAACATGTTCTATTTCTAGATCCGTCAGAATTTTCGACGTAAAAAGTCAGATGGGTCATACACACGATCGGAATATACGATGAAAAGCTCCTGTCTGACTTTTTCTGTCGGGCATTCCTCTCGTGTGGACACGGCATAAGGCAGAGATTTTCCCTTTTGTGGTAGCTAGACAATGATGCAAACCAGACTGGAGAAAAGACACAATGGGGGTTATTTACGAAAAGCAAATCCACTTTGCACTGCAAGTGCACTTGGAAGTGCAGTCACTCTAAATCTAAAGCCGTGGACTTTTGTACAAAGGGTGTTGGCTGTAAGTTTGTATTGCATACACACAATCTGACTTTTTAGGCAACAAACACGAACGTAGTTACATTTCAATGTACTGACGACACTTCAAAAGAGGACGTTCAATTACTCCAGCGCCACCTTTGGTCAACTTCTGTATTGTTGTCTGATCTTTTGCATTGGTTCAGAGCATGCGTGTTTTTACTTTGTACAAAAGTCTGATGGTTTTGTGTACACATGATTGGACTTGGCTCCATTGGACTTATGTTGTCAAAAAGTTTGTTCGTTCGCACAGCCAACAAAAGTCCGATGAAAACCAAAAAAGTTTGTCCGATGGAGCGTACACACGGTCGGTTGTTGCTCCAAAACAGCTAATTTGCATGTTTGTTGTCAAAAAATCTGATCGTGTGTATGGGTCTTAAGGGTTAGGTCTGAAATGAGGGGAAGCGCTGCTGATTTTATCATCCAATTATGTGCAAGTTAGAATGCTGTTTTTTATTTTCCTTGCATGTTCCCCTCGGATCTACAGTGACTTTACTTTCAAGTGCACTTGCAGTGCAAAGTGGATTTTCCTTTAGTAAATAACCCCCAATACATCCCACAGAGTACTTTCTAAGATGAAAGTTCCTCTATTTGCACTAAGCAATATAATCCTTCCAGGAGCAATGGTAGACTTTGTGTAAAGTTGATTTCCCAGCCTTCAAAAGGGTAGGGATGACCAAGTCCCTCTTTCTTAACACTAGCTTGTGGGACATAATATCTGGAAGATCCAAAAAAGCCCATGAAGAATCTGTGGGAAGTCTGAGTATGTCCAATTACTATGTAATATTAATATTAATAATAATAATAATATTAGTAATATTAATATTGTAATATTTAGAAGATGTTCCATTTCTAGGTCCGTCATAATTTTCAACGTAAAAAGCCCGATGGGGCATACACACGATCCAAATATACGATGAAAAGCTCCCGTCTGACTTTTTCAGTCAGACATTCCGCTCGTGTGTACACGGCATTAGGTCAACTTATCAGATTCCTCACCCCCTCTGGTGGCCCATTCCAAAAATTTTATGGTGGGGGGGAGATGGCTAGATGTTTTGGACAGGTAACCCATTTCACTTCCATGAGAGCTGAATGCATAAATAATGTGTGGTACTTTGGCCAGCCTCTCCTTACTTACACTATTTGCAGCCTCCTGGACAGGTAAGATGTCATAATACAAAAATGTGGATACAAACTGTCCAAATTGAAGCACATTTTTACATTCATAAATTACCTATCAAGGTAATAGGAGACACAAACTTTCAACAGTACCATGTGAAGGTATTCAGGCAGGCCCTTGCTCTTTGGTGAATTCATCCATAAATATGACCACAAAAGAGGTAGGTATAGTGTGTATGGGTTTGGAAAAGTCAGCAGATAGAGTATTGGTATCAGCTGGCTTAGCAGGAAGGGGTGGGGGGTTCCAAATGAGTTTGGGCCCCAAAAAAATTGCCTCTGGCACTCTGCCTGGATTTGAGGACAACAATAACATTTGGACACATTTTAGGGGGTGTTTAGGGTAAGCACAAAAATGAAGATGACAAAATACATTGTTAAGTTACTAGGCTAGGTGCGTATGGGCCCAGGATAGCATGCTGGGGAGGTAAGTGAAGGAAAATATACATGAATGACAAAAAAGGAGCATTAAAAGCTTACAGCATGCATGAGGACAAAGAGGACATTCACAGCATATTACAATAATGGTAATTATGGAATGAAGAAACTAATACAAAACATTAGCAAACATTAAATACAAAGAATGTGATGTTAAAGGCTAAAACTTATGCCCCGTACACACGAGAGGACTTAATTCCGAAGGAGTTCCCAACGGAGTTCCGCCGGAGTTCCGCCGGAGTTCCGACAGAGTTCCGACGCAACGGACTTGCCTACACACGATCACACTAAAGTCCGCCCGTCTGGTCCGCGGTGACGTACACCAGGTCCGACGAGACTATAAAACGGAAGTTCAATACCAAGTGCGCCACCCTTTGGGCTCCTTCTGCTAATTTCGTGTTTATCTCGTGTTAGTAGAAGTTTGGTGAGAGACGATTCGCGTTTTTCAGACTCGTATTTTTCAGAACGTTTTTCACTGCTTTTCAGTTTGTGCTTGTGAGGTTTGTATCTGTTTTTTAGTGCGTGTAGTCAGTTCGTGTCTGTATTTTGCAGTGCGATCTAACTGCGCTCGCTGACTTTCAGCTCGCTCTTCACAGGCCTTGCTGTTCTTCAGTGACGTCTGTTAAGTTCGCTCTGACAATCCGACCGTTTTGAAGCCATGTTGCGTGTACGTACTCGTCGTCGAGTTCGTGCTTTGCTTGCGCTTGGTGTTGTAGTTCATTCTGCAACCCAAGAACAGTCCTTGGACGGGGTGTTGAGGAGTTCATGGACGAAGAATTGGTTGCTCCAGCGTGACCAGTTCTCGCACATGCCTTTGCTTCGTGAGATCCGGGAGAATAATCCTGATGATTTCAGGAATTATCTCCGGATGACGGACCCCGTTTTTCACCGTCTGCTGGCTTTGCTGACCCCTTATATCAGCAGGCAGGATACCTGCATGCGGCAAGCCATCACTCCGGAGCAGAGGCTCGTCGCCACGTTGCGCTACTTGGCGACAGGGAGAAGCCTTCAGGACTTGAAGTTCTCGACAGGCATCTCCCCCCAGGCTCTGGGGATCATTATCCCAGAGACCTGTTCTGCCATTATACAGGTCCTGCAGGAGGACTATATTAAGGTAAGATTTTAGCATTTAACATCACATTTTATTGTCTTTAATGTTTGCTAATGCCTTGTATTTCTTTCCTCAATCTCTAATTACCATGATTGCAATATGCTGTGAATGTCCCCTTTGTCCTCATGCATGCTGCAATCTTTTAATGCTCCTTTTTTCTTTTTCATGCATATTTGCCTTCATTAAACCTCACCAACATGCTATGGTAGGCCCATATCCACCTAGTCTAGTCACTTAAAATGTCTTTTGTCAGCTCCATTCTATTGCTTTATCCTAAAACCAAACATTTTAAAGCTTATTCCAAATGGTCTGTGTCCCCTTAACTGAATCCCCCCCCCCCCCCCTTAATAGTATCCCAAATGGTCTGTGTGTCCTTTAACTGGATCCCCCCCACACACACTTAATATAATTCCAACGAGTCTGTGTGTCCTTAAATTAATGTTGAATTATATATTGTATTTTTAACACACTTCAACCCTGGAATGATTTTCCCCCCCTTCCTGACCTTCATCACTTTTTTGGGTGATTTGGCAGTGCGTTGTTTGAATTGACAATTGTGCGTCCTTGTAACATGGCTCCTCCTAGTAAATTATCTTCATTTTATTAGCACAAAGCGATTTTGTATTTGGTTGTCTTTGATCACCTCTGCTTTTTTAGTTTTGGTGATTAAGCACCAACAAACCCAAAATGCATTTTTCTAAATATGCTTTTTTTTCTCTCTTTTCGCTCTAAAGAAAGATAGTCACAAAAATATATCACCATGATTTTTTGGGACATCATTTGATGCTGATACGTAGTCTTTTAGTAAACAAAAATGTGTTAAAATGAATCACAATTTACCGTATATACTCGAGTATAGGCCGACCCGAATATAAGCCGAGGCCCCCAATTTACCCCCAAAAAAACTGGCAAACTTATTGACTCGTGTATAAGCCGAGGGTGAGACATGCCTGTCCATCCCTGTGTGTGTGTCCGTCCATCCCTGTGTGTCCGTCCATCCCTGTGTGTCCGTCCATCCCTGTGTGTCCGTCCATCCCTGTGTGTCCGTCCATCCATCCCTGTGTGTGTGTGTGTCCATCCATCCATCCATCCCTGTGTGTGTGTGTCTCCGTCCATCCATCCATCCATCCCTGTGTGTGTGTGTCTCCATCCATCCATCCATCCCTGTGTGTGTCTCCATCCATGTGTGTGTGTGTGTGTGTGTGTGTGTGTGTGTGTGTGTGTGTGTATGTGTGTGTGTCCAGCCTACCTTTGTCCCGAGCCTCCGTCCCGTGCCTTGCCTCCTTGCCTCCGTCCCGTGCCGTGCCTTGCCTCCTTGCATCCGTCCCGTGTCGTGCCTTGCCTTGCCCCCGTCCCGTCCCGTCCCGTGCCGTGCCGTGCCTTGCCTTGCCTCCGTCCCGTGCCCTCTTCGTCGGCGGCCATTGTAAAGTTCAAAAGCTGCGCCGCCGCCTTCGCCTGTGATAGGCGGAACACTGAATTTCCCAGCAGCCTGTGTTCCGCCTATCACAGACGTCGTATCATCCTCGTCCGTAGTACGAGGATGATACGATGTCCGTGATAGGCGGAACACAGGCTGCTGGGAAATTCAGTGTTCCGCCTATCACAGGCGAAGGCGGAGCCGGAGGCGCGGCTTTTGAATAGAATGGCCGCTGTCTGTCTGCTCGACACGCTGATCGAGCGGGCAGACAGCGATGACTCGAGTATAAGCCGAGGGGGGCACTTTCAGCCTCAAAAAAGAGGCTGAAAATCTCGGCTTATACTCGAGTATATACGGTAAGCGTTTCTTGATTGTTTTTTTTTAAAGTTCTATCGTTTAGTAAATATGGTCTATTTTGCTGGCATTTGTAAAATCTTGCCATTTTTGAAAATAGTAATGGCGTTGCTAACCGTTTTTTTTTATTTTTTTTTAGTTTTTTTTCTGGTGACTGCCACATTATGGCGGACACATTGGCCAATTTCCATACATTTTTGTGACCATTGTCATTAATACAGTGATCAATGCTGTCCAAAATTGTCTTGATTACTGTAAAAATGTCACATGCAGTGAAGGTGTTTTATTAAGCACAAGGGGGCCAAGGAATGGTTTAAAGTGTGTTCTGGGTGAGTGTTTTTCTTAACTGTCTGGGGGATGGGCTAGCAGTGACATGACCCTGATCACTGCTCCCAATGACAGGGAGCAGACGATCGGTGTCATGTGACTAGGCAGAAGCGTGAAATAAAGTTTGTGTTGTAATGTACAATGTTTAATGTGCCAAAGTACTTACTTATTTTGTTTTTTTTCTGCTTTTTGCCTCCCCAGTTTCCTTCATCGCCACAGGAATGGCAGACTGTGGCATCCCATTTTGCCACCCGGTGGGACTTTCCTAACTGCGGTGGTGCCATAGATGGGAAGCACGTCCACATTGTGCCACCACCCCATTCGGGGTCATACTTTTTTAATTACAAGGGGTTTCACAGTATTGTGTTAATGGCGGTGGTGTCGGCACAGTATGAATTTCTCTATGTGGACGTGGGGAAGAATGGCCGCATGTCGGATGGAGGAGTCTTCGCCCAGACGGAGTTCTACCGCCGTCTACAGACAGGTGGCCTGGGCTTGCCACCTGATTCGGAGAATGTGGAGGAACTACCCTTTGTATTCATTGCGGATGAGGCTTTTGCTCTGGACAACCACATAATGCGGCCATTCCCCCAAAGAGCCCTCACCCCGGAGAGGAGGGTTTACAACTACCGGCTGGCCAGAGCGAGAAGAGTGGTGGAAAATGCTTTTGGCATAATGGCCAGCCGGTTCCGTGTATTTCTGACGGATCTCAACCTAGCGGAATACAAACTGAACTATGTCATCCTTACGTGCTGCATTTTGCACAACTTTTTGCACAAATATTCCAATACATATTTCTCAGGAATAATGCCGGAGGCTGGAGTTGGGCCAGAATCCATGACAGGCCTGGATACTGGCCGTACTGGCTTGGCCCCCCAAAGTGCACGGGAAGTGCGTGAAAGATATGTCACTTATTTTAATGGTAGGGGGGCCATTGCAATGCCACCCAATATTTAATTTTAAAAAAGAGGAAAATAATAAAATAACCTCAAATCTGAAATGTGTTTTCTTGCTTTCTTTTGGTTTGTGCTGTCTCCTATGTTATCCTAGTGCACTTGTAGTGCCAAGTGTATTTTCATTAAATTCAATAAGGCCCATTGTCACTGGATACACAAAATCCCTTTTCCCAAACTGGTATTAAGCATTGAAAGAATACGCCACACATTCTTGATTCTTCAAAATTTTAATTTGGCCACATTCACATGTGCCATTGAATATTTAGTGATCTCAAATTTTTTGGGGGTTTATTTAACTTTCTTTGCCAAACATTTTTTTGTTTCCTTTTTTTTCAATTTTTTAAAAACTTTTTTTTTTTTTTTTTTTTTTTTGTTGGTTTTTATTTTTCTAGAAAAAATATGAAAAATGTATAAAACAACAATCAGCCACAATCGTAAAAATTGGTGAAGTAAAACAATCTTTGAACTAAAACAAGGGAAATGAAGAACATGATCGATATTATGGAGAAACGGATTATATTCTCCCCAAAATATCGATCATGTTCTTCATTTCCAGCTGCATATTGTCAATCTGAGTCTTCATGAGATCCAGGCTAGTTCGCATGTCATCTAGTTCCCCATTCCAGCCCATTATCTGGCCAATCAGCCTTTGTGCGCTGTCACTGGAAAATGGGGCCCTTTCCACAAACAGAACATCACCTACAATAGATGGGAAAAATTGGGTCAAAAATTAGGCAGTCATACATGGATTTCAACAAGCTGGGGTGTCAGACACTCACCTGGTGGGGTGCCCAGCTCCCCTACTTCCTCCACCTCTCCTTCCTCAACCTCTCCTTCCTCGACATCCTCGGGGGGGGCACTGGTGCTTGGAAATGTGTCGCTTTCCACAACCACAACATCACCTAAAATAGATGTAAAAACATGTGTTTGGAAATATGCAGGTATACATCGATTACCTGAAGCTGTGGTGTCAGACACTCACCTGGTGGGGTGCCCATCTCCTCTCCTTCTTCCACCTCTCCTTCCTCCACATGCACATCCACGGGGGGGATGGGGCTAACCTCACATTCCTGCTGGCAAGGATGGCGGTCCCTGGGATCCTGCTTTGTGAGGCTTTTCTCCCCTATGAGAAATTAACAAACCAAAAGGTATACTTTAGCACACAGATATTTAAGGCCAGAACTAGGAAGATGAAACCTTGATTAGAAGTGTTGTACAATTGTCGGTTTATGAAGAGATGCAAAATGTGAAGACATGAGAAATCAATTCACTTTGCCAAAAAAGCAAATAATTAGGTTTTTGTGCCAAGGTTCACACATGCCCAACCCCCCCCCCCCCCCCCAAGTATACCAGGGAACCCCGTGTGGCGTGTGGTTTACCCTAATAAATGTTCTCTGGTGTCCCACACCTTTGCTCATGAGTGCAGATGTGTTTTTACCCAGCTGCCAAGTGTCCTCTCCTTCAATTACACTGAATGTTCTTTTCTAGTCATTGTATTTTGAAACACATCTAAACCACAATGTCCTAATCATTTGTTGTGTCATAAAAATTACACACCCAAAAAATGCTGTTCAAACCCTGTATCATAAACGAGGTTTGCCACGAACAATTTACGAGGGTTTGTTAAAACGATACGATTCTTTTACTGTATACAACATGAAAGCAGCAATTTTTTACATTGTACAAAGGTAAAGCATATGGATCTGTATGCAATAATCATAAAATAGGAACACACGACAAGTACTTACTTTTTTTCAGAACTTTCTTGATCCTTCTGTATTGATCCGGCTCCCTCAATTTCAGGTCGGACCACCGTTTCCTCAATTGGTCTTTTGACCGTCGTACCCCAAAACGATTATGCAGGGTCTTAACTACTTTGGCCATGATTCTGGCCTTGCGCAAGTTCGGATGGGTGTATGGTCCATGCTTGCCATCATAATCCCTACTTCGCAAGATTCCCACCATCTCCACCATCTCTTGAAATGCCATATTTGAGGCCTTAAATCTCCTCTTTCCGGATCGGGACGTTTGTGGCTCCGGGGATTCCTGACTACTGGAGTCGTTCATATCAAGCACCTGTTGTGTTTCCGCCATGTTTCTCCTACTGCGCACCGTAGAGAAAAGGGGGCGGGAAATATTCTTGTAAAAGAACGTCAGGGGCGGGCAACGCAGGCGTAGTTCTACGCGTACGCACTGGATCTTACGCCAAAATCACACGTCGTACGTACGTTAAGTGCGCAGAAAGGGGCGGGAAACCATGAACTTGACTAAAAGAACGTCAGGGGCGGGCAACGCAGGCGTAGTTCTACGCGTACGCACTGGATCTTACGACAAAATCCACACGTCGTACGTACGTTAAGTGCGCAGAAAGGGCGGGAAACCATGAACTTGACTAAAAGAACGTCAGGGGCGGGCAACGCAGGCGTAGTTCTACGCGTACGCACTGGATCTTACGACAAAATCCACACGTCGTACGTACGTTAAGTGCGCAGAAAGGGCGGGAAACCATGAACTTGACTAAAAGAACGTCAGGGGCGGGCAACGCAGGCGTAGTTCTACGCGTACGCACTGCATCTTACGCCAAAATCACACGTCGTACGTACGTTAAGTGCGCAGAAAGGGGCGGGAAAACATGAACTTGACTAAAAGAACGTCAGGGGCGGGCAACGCAGGCGTAGTTCTACGCGTACGCACTGGATCTTACGACAAAATGCACATGTCGTACGTACGTTAAGTGCGCAGAAAGGGGCGGGAAAACATGAACTTGACTAAAAGAACGTCAGGGGCGGGCAACGCAGGCGTAGTTCTACGCGTACGCACTGTATATAACGACAAAAATCACATGTCGTATGTTCGTTTGCGAAAATAGGAACAGAAGTTGGGAGCAAGAAAAACGAAGGTAAGTTTAAACCATTTCCCCAAATAAGTGGCAGATCCTGGAGTCTATCTTGGGCTAAGATTAGGAGAGTCTGAGCTAACATTATGTTTTTTGGCTTGTGTATTGTCTTGCAGAAAAATGAATAAAAAATTCAGGGATCCAGAATTTTTAAGTCTGTTTATCGACAAGTATAAAGAAATGTCTAATCTGTGGCATACCAAGCACAAGGATTATTTTAATAAACAAGTAAGGAGGGCAACACTGGAGAGATTTGTGACATTTGTGCAGACTTGGATCCCAGAGGCAGACGTGGACTTTGTGGATAAGAAAATTCAAATATTGCAAAATATGTTCCGAAAGGAAAAGAGGAAAATAGAACAATCCCAAACATCAGGAGCAGCACCAGGTGATGTATATGTACCCAGGCTGTGGTACTTTGAAAAGCTACGGTTCCTGGACGACCGGTGTAGACCCAGGGAGTCGCTTTCTACTCTTCCCTCCACCCTTCCCTCCACCCTTCCCTGCAGCATTCCCTCCACCTCAGCAGAGGCTGATGAGCCTTCCATCCTGGAGGAAGCGGATGCACCCAGCTGGAGCCAGGTATTTTTTTACCAAAAATAGTGATATTCAGAATATTAATGATGTTAACTAGATGTTATTCGAATTTGTACGCTATTATTGATGTTAAAAAATAGTTAAAATTTGGACATATCAATTTACAGTAGTGGCCACAAATGTTTGTCACCAGCAGAAACAAGAAATAGTGGTGTCATAATGATACTCTTTTATATGTATTAACAGAATTTTGAAGTCAGGAGCTGAAAAATGTTTAGGATTGATGAACAAAAAACTAAAACAATGTCCCTTTTTTATACACAGGAGGAGCTCAGCCAGGAGGAAGGTGGTGAAAGTGGCAGGCAGGAGGAGGCTATGCCCACTCTCAGCCAGGAGGAGTCCATGCCCTCTGTCAGGCAGGAGGTGGCCGGGCCTAGTAGAAGCATGACGACTTCTCAAGTGCCTCCCCTCCGTCTTCCATCCAAAAGGGCCAAAAAAAATACGCAGGCACAAGAGGAATCCCTGCGACTAATTAGAGAGGCGACTAATGTTTTAAACAGCCCCCCTGACGCAGAAGAGGCCTATGGCTGCTACATTGCCAGCCGGCTCCAGCAACTAGAGATGGGCCAACGTCTCCACTGCGAAAGGCTCATTTTCCTGTCCTTACAGAAGGGGCTCAGTGGAGATTTATCGGCCAACAGTACTATTGTGGAGCAAGTTCCTCCTGTTCCTCCTCCTCCTCCTCCTCCTGCCACGAGTCCACCACCGGAGACACAGCCTCCCAGGAAGGCTACAGGGAAGTCTGCAGGGAAGGGTGCAGTGAAGGGTGGAGCGAAGAGAAGAAGGTGATGACCTGGCTTCACTCTGGTCCGACCAACCACAGCCTGGGGACATATATACCATCTGATGCTGCTCTTGATGTCTGGGATTCTGGGACCATATTGGATTTTGTAATATTTGAATTTTCTTGTCCACATAGTTTCACGTTTGCCCTGGGGCCAAAAGGCTACAGAAATGTCACAATTTTCTCCAGTGTTGCCTTCATTTTTTGTTTGTAGAACCAGAATAAATGGATATTTTTGTTTGAAAATATAATTGCCTATGTGTTTTTTGGTCAAATACCTTTCTATAAAAGACAATGTGAAATTAACAAGGGACACTAACCTCCTTGAGGTTATAAACAAAATAAAAATGTTATTGTGGTAACTTGTCACCAGAATAAAAATAAAAAGGTTATTGTGGTAATGAAAAAAAAAAAAAAATAAATAAAGTTTTTGGTTTTAACTTGACGGAACAATTAAATATGGAGATCACAATAAAAAAAAATGGTAAAGAATTGTACCAAAAATATGTAGGCCAAAAATTAGTCACCAACATTTTTTCTTGTTTTTTTTTTATTTTTTTGGAGTAATTTTTTCATCAATATTTTTGGGTGAAATCATGAACATTTTTATTCTTGTGATCTCCATATTTAATTATTCGGTCAAGTTAACAACTTTTTTTTTTTTTTTTTGGTTTTAATTGACAGAATAATTAAATATGGAGATCACAAGAAAAACATGGTAAAGAATTGTACCAAAAATATGGAGTAAAAAAAATTATTAAAAAAAACATAAAAATATAAAATATTGAGATGGGGCTTTAAAATAAAAACAAGATCATTCATGAGATGAGGAGAAATAAAACAGAAATGTGTTTGGTGAGAACTCTGTGAGTGAATATGAGCAGCAAAGCAACTTCGTTCTTCTAGCATTATAAATAAAAAGGCTTCGTTCTTCTAGCATTATAAAGAAGATGCGCTATACATTTAAACGAGCACAGAATTTGCAGCATGACGAATGTGCTACTTCCAATACGAACTGGAGTTTTACAAGACCGAGCACTTCCGTCTCGTACTTGCTTCAGAGCATGCGTCGTTTTAGGACTGTCGGAACAGCATACAGACGAGCGGACTTCTACATCGGACCTGGGTCCGGCGGAGTTCCGTCGGGAAAATTTGAAGCATGCTTCATTTCTAAAGTCCGTCAGACTTTTGCGAAGCTAAAGTCCGTTGCAGCCCACACACGAGCGGATAGTCCGCCGGACTCAGTCCGTCGGAGTTTGGATGTCGAAAAGTCCGCTCGTGTGTACGGGGCTTTACCGAAATAAAGTCCTTCTGTAGGACTTGGATGATGGCAGAACAGGTCTCTGGAATAATGATTCCCAGAGCCTGGGGGGAGATCACATTTGTAAACTTGAGGTCCCAGAGACTTCTCCACGTCCCCAAATACCACAAGGTGGCGATAAGCCTTTTCTCTGGAGTAATGGCTTGCCTCATGCAAGTGTCCTGCTTACTAATAGCAGGGGTCCGTCATCCAGAGATAATTCCTGAAATCAGGATTATTCTCCTGGAGCTCCCACATCAAAGGCATATGACAAAATTGGTCACGATTAAGCAACCAATTCTTGGTCCAAGAACTCCTCTTCCCCTTGTCCCTGGACTGGACTTGGGTCAAAGCAATAACTCTAAGGCCAATAATAGCATGATCTCTCTGACAAGAACATCGCATGGCTAGTGTCAGGAATCCGTCCGTTCCGTACGATCGACTTTCCGTACGCGCACGCGCATTCGTGCCGCGGGTCGTCGTGGGCACGAGCGTCTTCCAACGCGCGCGGGTGCACGTCGATCGTATGTGCGCGCGGTACATGCACGCATGGACGAGCGTTAGCTCGATTGGCGCCAGTGGCCCTTTTTAAAGGCGCAGTTGCAGTGGTTCTGTGCTGTCTCGTCTGCAGCTAGTGCCTGAGAATACCTGTTTACCTACCTGCTACCTATCTGATATCTGACCCGGCTCCGTCTGACCTTGCTGACCTCTCCTGCTCCGACCCCGGCTTGCTTGACCCTTCTTGGACTGATTTCCTGTTGCCGAACCTTGCTTGCACCTGATACCTCTGCTGTCTCCTGCCTGTTCCTGTATCTGCTACCTTGCCTCCGGAGGATCCATCCATCCATCCTGATCCAGTGGCCTGCAGCCTTCTGCTTCCCTGCTACAGAGAGTTCCTGCTTCAGAGGATCCTCATCTCCTGACACCTGCTGCTGCACATGGCTGGACTCTCCTACCCCACTGTGCTCCGGTCTCTCTGTTCCCATTCCAGTGAGACCAGAACCAGAGCCGTAAGAGAGGTCCCCTTCCACTAAGTCAGACTCAATACCCGAAGTTCTTAACAGCTAGTAGACGAACTGCCATTGAGAAACGATCTGACAAGAACGCACTGAAAATCAGAAAGGACCTGACAAGCACAACCTGAAAATCAGAAAGGACCTGACAAGCACAACCTGAAAATCAGAAAGGACCTGACAAGCACAACCTGAAAATCAGAAGTGAACTAAAAAGAACGCACGGGAAAACAGAAACGAACCGACAAGCACGACCTGAAAAACAGAAATGAATTGACAAGCACAAGGTTGAAAAGCGTGAATCGACACTCACCAAACGTTTACTAACACGAGATTAGAGAAGGAGCCCAAAGGGTGGCGCATGACTAGTGAGCATCCTTTTTATCTGCTCATAGTATGTCTAATGCGGCGTACACACGAGCGGACTTTTCAACATCAAAGGTCCGACGGAACAATTTCGGCAGACTATTCGATCGTGTGTGGGCTGCAACGGACTTTTGATTCACAAAAGTCTGACAGACTTTAGAAATGGAACATGCTTCAAATTTTTCCGCCAGAACTCTGCCGGACCCAGAAATCCGCTCGTGTGTGTGCTAGTCTGACGGACTAAAACCGACGCTAGGGCAGCTATTGGCTACTGGCTATGAACTTCCTTATTCTAGTCCAGTCATGCGTCATCACGTTCGAATCCATCGGACTTTGGTGTGATTGTGTGTGGCCAAGTCCGTTCATTCGGAAAGTCCGTCAGAACTCTGTCAGAACTCCGTCAGAACTCCGTCGAAAGTCTGCCGGACTTAAGTCCTGTCGTGTGTACGCGGCATTATACTCACTACGTTTGTAATTGTTGGCCAACATTTGTGTGGCTGTGTATGCAGGACAAGTTTGAGCCAAAGCCCTTCGGACAAAATTCCACAGTTTTGTTGGACAACAATGCGATTGTGTGTATGAGGCTTAAGAATGGCCCAGTCAAAGTCCGGACCTGAATCCAATTGAGAATCTGTGACAAGACTTGAAAATTGCTATTCAAAGACGTTCTCCATCCAATCTGACAGAGCTTGAGATATTTTGCAAAGAAGAATGGGGAAAAATGTCACTCTCTTGATGTGCAAAGCTGGTAGAGACATCCCCAAAAAGACTTGCAGCTGTAATTGCAGTGAAAGTCGGTTCCACAAAGTGGAAAGTACAAATGCACACCACACTTTTCAGATATATTTATTTGTAAAAAAAAAATGAAAAACATTTATCATTTATCATTTAAAACATGTAATGTGCCACTTTGTGTTGGTCTATCACATACAAAAAAAATACATTTACGTTTTTGGTTGTAACATGACAAAATGTGGAAAATTTCAAGGGGTGTGAATACTTTCTCAAGGCACTGTATCTTAGTGTTCTAGGCCTTATGAATGAAGCCCTAGTTTTGTAGGCCTGGTGATTGGAGACTTACTGCCTAAGGACTGCTAACTTAAGCTCTAGTGTTGTACGCCTGTCAAAAAGTGCCCTAGAGTTGTAGACTTGGTGACTGGAGCCCCAATGTTAAAAGTATGGTGATTGGAGCCTGATGACCAGTCCTAGTGTTGTAAGACTGATGACCAGAACCCTAGTGTTGTAGGACTGATGACCAGAACCCTAGTGTTGTAAGACTGATGACCAGAACCCTAGTGTTGTAGGACTGATGACCACAACCCTAGTGTTGTAGGACTGATGACCAGAGCCCTAGTGTTGTAGACCTGATGACCAGAGCCCTAGTGTTGTAGGCCTGCTGACCGAAGCCCTAGTGTTGTAGGCCTGCTGACCAGAGCCCTAGTGTTGTAGGACTGATGACCAGAGCCTAAGGCCGCGTACACACGGGCGGATTGTATGGCCTACTTAGTCCGTCATACAATCCGACGGACAGTCCGTCATACTTTCGAATGAACGGACTTGACCACACACGGATGCACAAACAGTCCGTCGAAAGCTTGCGCGATGACATGTACAGCACGTACGACGGGACTAGAAATAGGAAGTCCAATACACAGCAATGCAACCTTCTGCCGTGTAAATCCTTTCTGAGCATGCGCCATTCTTAGTCCGTCGAACTAGCCTACTCACGAGCGGATTGTCCGCTGAAACCAAAGTATGACGGACAGTATTACAGAAATTCCGAAATACTTAGTATGCCAGACTGCACACTGAAAAAGTCAGCTGAAGCCCACACACGAGCGGACTGTCCGCTGAAATGTGTTTCGGCGGACTAAGTAGGCCATACAATCCGCCCGTGTGTACGCGGCTTTAGTGTTGTAGGATTGATGACCAGAGCCCTAGTGTTGTAGGCCTGATGACCAGAGCCCTAGTGTTGTAGGCCCAATGACCGAAGCCCTAGTGTTGTAGGCCCAATGACCAGAGCCCTAGTGCTGTAGGTCCAATGACCATAGCCCTAGTGTTGTAGGGCCGATGACCGGAGCCCTAGTGTTGTAGGCCTGCTGACCAGAGCCCTAGTGTTGTAGGCCCAATGGCCAGAGCCCTAGTGTTGTAGGACTGATGACCAGAGCCTTAGTGTTGTAGGATTGATGACCAGAGCCCTAGTGTTGTAGGCCTGATGACCAGAGCCCTAGTGTTGTAGGCCCAATGACCGAAGCCCTAGTGTTGTAGGTCCAATGACCATAGCCCTAGTGTTGTAGGGCCGATGACCGGAGCCCTAGTGTTGTAGGCCTGCTGACCAGAGCCCTAGTGTTGTAGGCCCAATGGCCAGAGCCCTAGTGTTGTAGGCCCAATGGCCAGAGCCCTAGTGTTGTAGGACTGATGACCAGAGCCTTAGTGTTGTAGGATTGATGACCAGAGCCCTAGTGTTGTAGGCCTTATGACCAGAGCCCTAGTGTTGTAGGCCCAATGACCGAAGCCCTAGTGTTGTAGGCCCAATGACCGAAGCCCTAGTGTTGTAGGTCCAATGACCATAGCCCTAGTGTTGTAGGGCTGATGACCGGAGCCCTAGTGCTGTAGGTCTGATGACCAGAGCCCTAATATTGAAGGACTGTTGACAAAAGTCACATTATTTTTTTGCCATGAATAAAAACATATCTCCCGAGTTCCACTCTGTGTCTTAACAATTAGACAACAAAGTTACAAATTGCATGGTCTTTGGGTTGAAGAACATTGTGCATATTTGCCACAAATGAAACATATTCCTCTCAGGTTAGATTGTGTGAAGGTTGGTCAGTATTTGCATACAAGTGTCATTTGGGGCATTTAGCAGCTACGGTAGGTGGACTGCAGACACGACAACCTGCCTGCACATCTGCTAGCTGTGAAATTTTTGCCACTTTGTTCACTTCTGGTTCACTTTCCACAAAGATAACTGTACAGATAACTCATAAAGAGCTGATGAAGAGATAAGGCCAACAATGCTGCATCTTTATATAATTATTCAGCCAGGGAAAGTCACTGAGTCAGAAAGAAAAACCTTCTAAGAGAATTATAGGGCGATGTTTTATCCTTATACATTGCAAGAAGTACAGTGTCACTGCCAAGCTGAGAGATTAGCATTATTTCTAGACGACATTCGCAAGAGAGGAGGTGGAATTTCATTTCCAGTAATGCTGGATTTATAACACATTAACCCTTCATGGCGTCTTACATTGATTTGTCTTATCTGCAGGGATGTTGTGCTAATAGATTTCTCTTGTATTTGTTGTTAATGTGGAGAGTCCAGGGCTGTTCTCCGACATTCAAGCATACCCTCCTCTACTTAAACACTTAGGGGCTGATTTACGAATGGTTTGCGTCATGAGCTGCGGCGCACGACAATGCGCAACGCCCGTTTTTGTATTTAGAAAACATTTGCGCCTGTAACACAGTGCAATTCCCCATTTACTATAATATTCTCGTCGCACGGGAGGCGGCAATCCGTGCGCCACTATAGACATTTTTTTTTTTTAATGCGGGTTTACTTTTATGTTTTTTTTAAGGATATTTGCACACAGGTCATGTTAGCATTAGGGATGAGCCGGCAATACACATAAAAGTTCATTGTTAAAAACAGCATTAAAAAAAAGAAAATTAAGAAAAAAAATGCGTGGGAGTCCCCCCGAAATTCCATACCAGGCCCTTCAGGTCTGGTATGGATTTTAAGGGGAATCCCACGCCAAAGTTAAAAATAAAAATGGCGTGGGGGTCACACTCAAAATCCATACCAGGCCCTTCAGGTCCATACCAGACCCTTATCCGAGCACGCAACCTGGCAGGCCACAGGAAAAAAAGGGGGGTGGGGGGTGAGAGAGTGCCCCTCCTGAACCGTACCAGGCCACATGCCCTCAACATTGGAAGGGTGCTTTGGGGGTAGCCCCCCAAAGCACCTTGTCCCCATGTTGATGGGGACAAGGGCCTCATCCCCACAACCCTTGTGGTTGTGGGGGTCTGCGGGTGGGGGACTTATGGGAATCTGGAAGCCCCCTTAAACAAGGGGACTCCCAGATCCCAGCCTGCCCCCTGTGTGAAATGGTAAGGGGGTACAATACCATTTCACAAAAAAAAGTGTCAAAAATGTTAAAAATGACAAGAGACCGTTTTTGACAATTCCTTTATTAAAGTCTTCTTCTTTCCATCTTCTTCGGGTCTTCTTCCTTCTTCCTTCCTTCTTCCTTCCTTCCTTCATCCTTCGATTTCTTCCTCCATCCTCTTCTGCCTCTGCTTCTTTCTGCGATCCTCTGCTTCTTGCTCCGGTGTTCTCGTCCAGCATCTTCCTCCACGGCGTCCTCTTCCCTGCTTCGTTCTCGGGCCGCTCCGCATCCATGGGAGGCTCCCGCTGTGTGACGCTTCTCTTCTTCTGACACTTCTTATATAACGGAAGGCGGGGCCACCCGGTGACCCCGCCCCCCTTTGACGCACGGTTCCGTTATATAAGTGTCAGAAGAAGAGAAGCGTCACACAGCGGGAGCCTCCCATTGATGCAGAGCGGCCCAAGAACGAAGCAGGGAAGAAGAGACGCCGTGAAGGAAGATGCCGGACGAGAACACCGGAGAAAGAAGCAGAGGATCGGAGGAAGAAGCAGAGGAAGAAGAAGATGGAGGAAGAAACCGAAGGATGACTGAAGGATGAAGGAAGGAAGAAGATCAGAAGAAGATAGAAAGAAGATTTTAAATAAAGGAATTGTCAAAAACTGTCTCTTGTAATTTTTTAAATTTTTGACACTTTTTTTGTACTTTTGTACCCCCTTACCATTTCACACGGGGGGGGGGGGATCTGGGAGTCCCCTTGTTAAAGGGGGCTTCCAGATTTTGATAAGCCCCACACCCGCAGACCCCCACAACCACTGAGCAAGGGTTGTGAGGATGAGGCCCTTGTCCCCATCAACATGGGGACAAAGCACCCTCCCAAAGCACCCTCCCAATGTTGAGGGCATGTGGCCTGGTACAGTTCAGGAGGGGGGGGCGCTCTCTCGTCCACCCTCTTTTCCTGTGACCTGCCAGGTTGCGTGCTCAGATAAGGGTCTGGTATGGATTTTGAGCAGGACCCCCACGCCATTTTCTTTTAATTTTGGTGCGGGGTTCCCCTTAAAATCCATACCAGACCTGAAGGGCCTGGTATGGATTTTGAGGGGGACCCCCACGCTATTTTTATTTTATTATTTTGGTGCGGGGTTCCCCTTAATATCCATACCAGACCTGAAGGGTCTGGTATGGATTTTGAGGGGGACCCCCACACCATTTTTTTTTGGTGTGGGGTTCCCCTTAATATCCATACCAAACCTAAGGGCCTGATATGCTCTTGGAGGGGAACCCATGCCGTTTTTTTATTTAAAATGAAAGTCGCCTGGCCTGGGGGAGACTTAAAGTCGTGTTGTAAGTCGCCCCAAGTCGTGTTCAAGTCGCTCCAAGTCGCGCTGTGATTTACACTCAAGTCGTGTCTAAGTTGCCTCCCAAAGTCGTGCTGGAAGTCATGTTGCCCCTGTGTGAATGGACTGTTAATGATACGGCGTGCGCTATTATCAATGGCATATTATTATTGCTGTTGCGCATATGAGTGCGCCGGTTCACACGCTCAATTAATGATTTATCCGGCGTACCAATTAAGGTATGAACCGGCGCAGCGCCATCATCTTAGTAAATGGCCCCCTTAGTGTTTTGTACATTTGTTTTGTGTGAATGGGGCAAAATTTAATGTTATTAGGCCCCCCTCTCTCTCTCTCTCTCTCTCTCTCTCTCTCTCTCTCTCTCTCTCTCTCTCTCTCTCTCTCTCTCTCCAGGTCGAATGTTATTCATTCAGAAAAAGACAGGGGGGTGGGAAAATACCACAATAGGACCACTAGATGGAGAAGACGATCACAGTAAATAAGCATTTATTTTGTAGGATCATCGGCTGCTGTGGCGTTTAAAGCCCAACTCGAAAAAAACGTAAAAACTATCCCTTGCAGTGCGCTTGTATTGCAGTAGTTCCACTGCAAGGGTTAATTGCTCATTTAGGTCTAGGGGAAGCAGAAAAGAAGATCTACTTACCAAATCCTCCGTGCTGCTAGACCAGTCTCTATAGCGTCTTCTCCCCCATGCTCCAGCAGGCTTAGGTCCTGACGTCATCAAGACCATATCAGGGTCCATAGCCCTGCATTGGAAGTGATGATGCTTCGGGATAGTCCACTGCTGGAGCGTGGGGGAGCTCCATCTGCTCAGCGAGTGGAGGATTACATACATTTAAGTGCAAAAGCTCTCCCGTACACTAAAAGACCAGTTAACTCTTGCCGTGCAGGCGATAATTTCTAAGTCTCCGAGAGCTGGGCTTTAACATTCAACCTGGAGATGAAATGGCCTAGGGACATTTGTTTTTTCCCCTATTCACACAGAACAAATGCACATACAATTTCATAGGATGAATAGCTCTTCAACTCTTAGGGTCCATGCCAGTCCAATGCGGTGTGTTTAACTCCTTGCCGACCACCCGCCGTCATTTTACTGCGGCAGGTTGGCGTGATCGTCAGCTCGCGGGATCGGGATAGCACGCACCCTCTGCACAGCGGGGGTGCCGATGCTTGTGGCCGACGATCACGATGACCGCCGGCCACGAGCGATCGCAGGCACGAGAACCAGAACACAGAAGTGTGTGCATGAACACTCAAATCCCTGTTCTGTTCTGTGAGGCATGACAGATCGTGAGTTCCTATTAGCTAGGAACGATGATCCGTCACTTCCTCTAGTCAGTCCCCTCCCCCTACAGTTAGAATCACCTCCCAGGGAACACATTTAACCCCTTGATCGCCCCCTAGTGTTAACCATCTTCCCTGCCAGTGACATTTTTACAGTAATCAGTTCCTTTTTTTATTAGCACTGATCGCTGTATAAATGACAATGGTCCCAAAAATGTGTCAAAAGTGTCCGCCATAATGTCGCAGTCGTGATTAAAAATTGCAGATCGCTGCCATTACTAGTAAAAAAAAAAATACATAATAATAAAAATAGGAATCTATCTCCTATTTTGTAGACGCTATAACTTTTGCGCAAACCAATCAATATACGCTTATTGCGATTTTTTTCCCCAAAAATATGTAGAAGAATACATATTTACCTAAACTGATGAAGACATTTTGTGTGGATATTTATTATAGCAAAAAGTAAAATATATATATATATATATATATATATATATATATATATATATAATTTTTTTTTTTTTTTTTATATAATTGTCAGTCTTTTTTTGGTTATAGCGCAAAAAAATACAGAATACCACCAAAAGAAAGCCCTATTTGTGGGGGGAAAAAATGACATAAATTTTGTTTGTGTGTAGCATCGCACGACCACGCAATTGTCAGTTAAAGCGACACAGTGCCGTATCCCAAATAATGGACTGGTCATCATCTCTAGAAGCGGCTTCCTTCTGGGACGACAGCCATGCAGACCAATTTGATGCAGTGTGCGACGTATGGTCTGAGCACTGACAGGCTGACCCCCACCCCTTCAACCTCTGCAGCAATGCTGGCAACACTCATATGTCTATTTCCCAAAGACAACCTCTGGATATGACGCTGAGCACGTGCACTCAACTTCTTTGGTCAACCATGGCGAGGCCTGTTCTGAGTGGAACCTGTCCTGTTAAACCGCTGCACGGTTTCTTGGCCACCGTGCTGCAGCTCAGTTTCAGAGTCTTGGCAATCTTCTTATAGCCTAGGCCATCTTTATGTAGAGCAACAATTCTTTTTCTCAGATTCTCAGAGAGTTCTTTGGTATGAGGTGCCATGTTGAACTTACAGTGACCAGTATGAGAGAGTGAGAGTGATAACACCAAATTTAACACACCTGCTCCCCATTCACACCTGAAACGTTGTAACACTAACGAGTCACATGAAATCGGGGAGGAAAAATGGCAAATTGGGCCCAGTTTGGACATTTTCACTTGGGGTGTACTCACTTTTGTTGCTAGAAGTTTAGACATTAATGGCTGAGTGTTGAGTTATTTTGAAGGGACAGCAAATTTACACTGTTATACAAGCTGTACACTCACTACTTTACATTGTAGCAAAGTGTAATTTCTTCAGTGTTGTCACATGAAACGATAGAATAAGATATTGACAAAAATGTGAGGGGTGTACTCACTTTTGTGAGATACTGTATATATAAAGTGACTCCGTACATAAATAAAAATTGATTGATTAATTGATTAGATCATGTTTTAAATAGTCCACTGTTTTAAGGCGATTTTCAAATGTGAAATTAACACACAATACACACAAGAGTCGAGGTTAAAAGAGATAAAGACCTCCACCTCTGCACACACTGCCACTTACCGACTCCAAATGATCTCCTATTACAGGAGATCAGACTCCCTTGTGGCTTAATACCCAGCCCGGGACTTTGAGAGATGGAACGGTGATCCCAGCGCCTTCACAGAATGTAATCTTTCAGGGGTATGTTTTGCCCATTGATCCCCAAAAATACATAGTTACATAGTTAGGAAAGTTGAATAAAGACATCAGTCCATCCTGAGTGAGTGTCTACAATTGTCCCTATCCCTGTACAATGTACACTCACATTGGTCACTACCCTCAAGGAGCCCATGGTCCAAGGTCCCCATTTACAGTGGTGTGAAAAAGTGTTTGCCCCCTTCCTCATTTCCTGTTCCTTTGGAACATCAAACCAATTTAAACAATAGTCAAGGACAACACAAGTAAACACAAAATGCAATTTGTAAATGAAGGTGTTTATTATTAAAGGTGAAAAAAAATCCAAACCATCATCGCCCTGTGTGAAAAAGTGATTGCCCCCTAAACCTAATAACTAGTTGGGCCACCCTTAGCAGCAACAACTGCAACCAAGCGTTTGCGATAACGTGCAATGAGGCTTTTACAGCGTCCTGGAGGAATTTTGGCCCACTCATCTTTGCAGAATTGTCCTAATTCAGTTACATTAGAGGGTTTTCGAGCATGAACAGCCTTTTTAAGGTCATACCACAACATCTCAATAGGATTCAGGTCAGGACTTTGGCTAGGCCACTCCAAAGTCTTCATTTTGTTTTTCTTCAGCCATTCGGTGGTGGACTTGCTGGTGTGTTTAGGATCATTGTCCTGCTGCAGAACCCAAGTTCGTTTCAGCTTGAGTACACGAACAGATGGTCGGACATTCTCCTTCAGGATCTCTTGGTAGACAGCAGAATTCATAGTTCCTTTTATCACGGCAAGTCTTCCAGGTCCTGAAGCAGCAAAACAGCCCCAGACCATCACACTACCACCACCATATTTTACTGTTGGTATAATGTTCTTTTTATGAAATGCAGTGTTCCTTCTACGCCAGATATACTTGGACACACACCTTCCAAAGAGTTCCACTTTTGTCTCATCGGTCCACAGAATGTTGTCCCAAAAGTCTTGGGGATCATCAAGATGTGTTGTGGAGAAATTGAGACGAGCTTTGATGTTCTTTTTGCTCAGCAGTGGTTTTCTCCTTGGAACTCTGCCATGCAGGCCATTTTTGCCCAGTCTTTTCCTGATGGTGGAGGCATGAACGCTGACCTTAACTGAGGCAAGGGAGGCCTGCAGTTCCTTGGACGTTGTTGTGGGGTCTTTTGTGACCTCTTGGATGAGTCGTCGCTGCGCTCTTGGGGTAATTTTGGGCGGCCGGCCACTCCTGGGAAGGTTCACCACTGTTCCATGTCTTCGCCATTTGTGGATAATGGCTCTCACTGTGGTTCGCTGGATTCCCAAAGCTTTGGAAATGGCTTTATAACCCTTTCCAGACTGATAGATCTCAATTACTTTCTTTCTCAATTGTTCCTGAATTTCTTTGGGTCACGGCATGATGTGTAGCTTTTAAGGATCTTCTGGTGGACCTTACTGTGTCAAGCAGCTCCTATTTAAGTGATGCCTTGATTGTGAACAGGTGTGGCAATAATCAAGCCTGGGTGTGGCTAGAGAAATTGAACTCAGGTGTGGACAACCACAGTTATAGTATGTTTTAACAAGGGGGGCAATCACTTTTTCACACAGGGCCATGATGGTTTGGATTTCTTTTCACCTTTAATAATAAACACCTTCATTTACAAATTGCATTTTGTGTTTACTTGTGTTGTCCTTGACTATTGTTTAAATTGGTTTGATGTTCCGAAACACTTAAGTGTGACAAACATGCAAAGGAACAGGAAATGAGGAAGGGGGCAAACACTTTTTCACACCACTGTATATACTAGGGTCAATTTTGGACAGAAGCCAATTAACCTACCGGCATGTCTTTGGAGTGTGGGAGGAAACCAGAGTACCCGGAGGAAGCCCACGCAGGCACAGGGAGAACATGCAAACTCCAGGCAGGTAGTGACGTGGTTGGGATTTGAACCAGCAGCCCTTCTTACTGGTAGGTGAAAGTGCTAATCCCTACACCACTGTGCCACCCAATACATAAAAGCTTCCATAGTGTAAAATCCTAGGTTACTTTATTTAAATAAGAAAGTATTGCACTCACAGTTAAACAATAAGAGATTGCAGTATAAAGGAGCCGGCTGGCTCTCGATAGCAGCCCGTCACTCCGGGACCTGAGTGAACGCGGTGACGTCAGAACATCACTCCTCCCTTCGTGTTTCCTCACACCTGACGTCATCCTGTTAAATGCCACTATGTGTCTTATTCACACAAGAAAGCAATGCCAGTGACGGAGTCACTTTATATATATAATTTAGCATTATTAAGGTTTATCGCTAGTATTCACTCACATGAGAGTATAGCGCAACTTAAAGCGTAGTTCTGCTTAAAAAATAAAAATAAAAGTCAGCAGCTACAAATACTGCAGCTGCTGACTTTTAATAATCGGACACTTACCTGTCCCAGAGTCCAGCAATGCGGGGGAACGTAGCCCTGCTCGCCTCCCCGTCCTCTCTGCGGCGCCGGCATAGTCACTGTGGGCGCCCAGCTCGCTGTGGCTTCACAGCCGGGCACACACTGAGCAATGCGCGAGCCTCACTGCGTTCCGTGACTGGTCAGGCAATCATCTGGGATTTGGGGAAGAGGTGATCTCCCTAATGGTGACGCGGTTTGACGGGAGGGAGTGGGAGCTGGAACCCGCAAAAAAGATGGTATTCACTCCCCCCCCCCAAAAAAAATGACATGCCAAAAGTGGCATGTCAGGGATCACCTAACCCTAAAAATCACCTACCCTTAAAGCGGAAGTTTCATTTTTGGGTGGAACTCCGCTTTAATTTAGAAATTGTTTATATTGTGTGTATTTCACAGGAAGTTGCAGCTTTGCTTTCTAAAAAACAAACTTTTTATGTTTCATTCATTCACTTATTCTTCTTGTCTGATAAGAGCAGTAATTAAAATGTTATTCTATTTGACCTTTTTTAATATAAATATATCATAAAGTGCTAATGATAAGAGTAAGAATTGCTTGATATGCATTATGCAAGAGTAATAGTTATTTGTAAAAAAAAAAAATCAAAGATGTGGGTGGGACTCCGCTTTAGCTCCGCCCAGCTGGATCTGACCACACAGCCTAGGAAGGCTGTGTGGTCAGATCCAGAACAAGAGCTGTGTGACAGGACCAGAACAGGAGCAGACGCAGACTGACCTCGCACCTCTTCTCACCCCAAATTCTTACGAATTTTGAATTTTGTAACCGCCCCTGTGCGGTGCTACACCATTCCCCACACCGCTCCATATGCCTTGATTTTGACTGCGATATACCTTTAATCTTTGGTGTTAAGTAAATATAAATGTGAAACACTTTCCTTCTCAAAGCTTCTATTCCTGTCTTTTGCATAAATATTTATAGAAGATTATAGGACGCCAAGGCCTGCAATATTTTATTGTTTATTGGAAGATTTCAGGGAATTAACATACATATATTAAATGTTGATGTTTATTTAAGATGAAGTCCACAAATGTCAGCCCCGGCCTTCCACATACCTAATCTCGTTATATCTGTGACGTGGCTCGGCTGGAACGATCGCGCAGGAAAATCATAAATGTCAGTGTCTGCGAACCACCGACGGGTCATAAAAGAGATGAAGTCGAGAAAACTTTTTGGATCTATTTTTAGCTATAACTGTACGTCGTAAATATTCCCAATGTATCCACATAAAATAATAATGGCAAATTGACAAATTATTTCTAAAAAAGGGTTATGTGCCGGGCCGTATTTAGACATCACACAGCCCTAGGCACACACCTTCTTTCAGGCTCTGCCCCTTGTGTCATGTGATTATTTTGGTTATACCTATAAGGGTTCATTCAGACCCAAGGATATATCTCACTAATAGATGTAGCAATAGAGTAAGCCTATTAACAATATCAAAATACTGCAACAAAAATTCTCTATATAGGACAGCATTACTCAACCTTTTTCAGTTGTGGGATCCTTTAAAAGTATGCAAAATTCTGAGGCTTCCCAGCCTACAATGTAAAAAAACAAAATGTTGCTTATCAATAGGAGACCTGAGCCTAGGACAATGCACACAACTGCCTCGATGAACGTAACTTCACATCAGAAGCCACCATTCACATCAGAGGTTCCCCATCACATCAGAGATCCTTCTTTCACACCAGAGGTTGCCCTTCACATCAGAGGTTCTTCAATCACATCAGAGGTCCCCCATCACATCAGAGGTCCCCCATCACATCAGAGGTCCCCCATCACATCAGAGGTCCCCCATCACATCAGAGGTCACTCCATCACATCAGAGGTCCCTCCATATCGTCAGAGGTCACTCCATCACACCAGAGATTCCCCTTTGCATCAGAGGTCCTTCCTTCACATCAGAGGTCATTCCATTACAGAGGTCCCCCTTCACATCAGAGGTCCCTCTATCACATCAGAGATTCCACTTCACATCAGAGGTCTTTCCTACACATCAGAGGTCTTTCCTTCACATCAGAGGTCTCTACAGCACATCAGAGGTCCCTCCATCACATCAGAGGCTCCTTCATCACATCAGAGGTCCTTCCATCACTTTAGAGATCATTCCATCACATCAGAGGTTCCCCTTCACACCAGAGGTCCTTCCTTCACATCAGAGGTCCATCCTTCACATCCGATGTTCCCCTCCACATCAGAGGTCCCCCATCACATCAGAGGTCACTCCATCACATCAGAGGTCCCTCCATATTGTCAGAGGTCACTCCATCACACCAGAGATTCCCCTTTGCATCAGAGGTCCTTCCTTCACATCAGAGGTCATTCCATTACAGAGGTCCCCCTTCACATCAGAGGTCCCTCTATCACATCAGAGATTCCACTTCACATCAGAGGTCATTCCTTCACATCAGAGGTCTTTCCTTCACATCAGAGGTCTCTACAGCACATCAGAGGTCCCTCCATCACATCAGAGGCTCCTCCATCACATCAGAGGTCCTTCCATCACTTTAGAGGTCATTCCATCACATCAGAGATTCCCCTTCACACC
This sequence comes from Lithobates pipiens, assembly GCF_037356315.1. Lineage (NCBI taxonomy): Eukaryota > Metazoa > Chordata > Amphibia > Anura > Ranidae > Lithobates > Lithobates pipiens. Next base: position 558,544,994 of record NW_027507764.1, on the reverse strand, counting down.
AGAGGTCCTTCCTTCACATCAGAGGTCCATCCTTCACATCCGATATTCCCCTCCACATCAGAGGTCCCCCATTACATGAGAGGTACTTCCTTCACATCAGAAGTCACCATTCACATCAGAGGTTCCCCATCCCATCAGAGATCCTTCCTTCACATCAGGGGTTGCCCTTCACATCAGAGGTTCTTCATTTTCATCAGAGGTCCTTCCTTCACATTGATGTTCCCATCCACATCAGAGGTCCCCCATCACATCAGAGGTCCCTCTCTCACATTAGAGGTCACTTCATCACTTCAGAGGTCCCTCCATATCATCAGAGGTCACTCCATCACATCAGAGATTCCCCCTTGAATCAGAGGTCCTTTTTTCACATCAGAGGTTCTCCCATCACATCAGAGGTCATCCCATTACAGAGGTTCCCCTTCACATAAGAGGTCCTTCCTTCACATCAGAGGTCCCTCCATCACATCACAGGTCCCTCCATAACACCAGAGGTCATTCCATCACATCAGAGATTCCCCTTCACATCAGAGGTCCTTCCTTCACATCAGAGGTCCTTCCTTCACATCAGAAGTCCCTCTATCACATCAGAGGTCACTCCATCACATCAGAGGTCACTACATCACATCAGAGATTCCCCTTTGCAACAGAGGCCCTTCTTTTACATCAGAGGTTCTCCCATTACATCAGGTGTCATTCCATTACATCAGAGGTCCCCTTTCACATCAGAGACCCCCTTTCACATCAGATGTCTCTTCAACACATCAGAGGTCTCTCCATCACATCAGAGGTCATTCCATCACATCAGAGATTACCCTTCCTTCACATCAGAGGTCATTCCTTTACATTAGAGGTCACTCCATCACATCAGAGGTTCCCCTTCACATCAGAGCCCCCCCATCACATCAGAGGTTCCCCTTCACATCAGAGGTTTCCCTTCACATCAGAGGTCCCTCCTTTACATCAGAGGTTCCCCCTTCACAAAAGAGGTCACTCCATCACATCAGAGGTCTGCCATCACATCAGAGGTTCTCCTTCACATAAGAGATCACTCCATCACAACAGAGGTTCCCCTTCACATCAGAGGTCCTTCCTTCACATCAGAGGTTCCCCTTTACATTAGAGGTTTTCCCTTCACATCAGAGGTCCTTCCTACACTTTAGAAGTCCCTCAAGCATACCAGAGGTTCCCTTTCACTTTAGAGGTCCTTTCTTTACATCAGAGGTTCCCCATTCACAACAGAGGTTCCCCGTTCACATCAGAGGTCACTCTATCACATCAGAAGTTCCCCTTCACATTAGAGGTCATTCCCTCACATCAGAGGTTCCCCTTTCACTTTAGAAGTCTTTCCTACATATCAGAGGTTCCCCATCACATCAGAGATCCTGCCTTTGCATCAGGGGTTGCCCTTCACATCAGAGGTTCTTCATTCACTTCAGAGGTCCTTCCTTCACATCAGATGTTCCCCTTCACATCAGAGGTTCCCCTCGACATCAGAGGTCCCCCATCAAATCTATGGTCCTTCCTTCACACCAGAAGTCCCTCTCTCACCTTATAGGTCAATACATCAAATCAGAGGTCCCTCCATATCATCAGAGCTCACTCCATAAGATCAGAGATTCCCCTTTGCATCAGAGGTCCTTCCTTCCCATCAGAGGTTCTCCCATCACATCAGAGGTAATTTGATTACATCAGAGGCTTCCCTTTACATCAGAGGTCCCTCCATCTCATCAGAGATTCCCCATTCACATCAGAGCCCCCCCATCACATGAGAGGTTCCCCTTCACATCAGAGGTTCCCCCTTTACATCAGAGGTCACACCATCGCAATAGAGGTTCCCCTTCACATCACAGGTCCTTCCTTCACATCAGAGGTCCCTCCTTTACATCAAGGGTTCCCCCTTCACAACAGAGGTCACTCCATCACATCAGAGGTCCCCCATCACATCAGAGGTTCTCCTTCACATCAGAGGTCCCTCCATCACATCAGAGATTCCCCATTCACATCAGAGGTCACTCCATCACAACAGAGGCCCCCCTTCACATCAGAAGTCCTTCCTTCACATCAGACATCCCCCTTCACATCAGAGGTTTCCCCTTCACTTTAGAGGTCCTTTCTTTACATCAGAGGTTCCCCATTCACAGCAGAGGTTCCCCTTCACATCAGAGGTCCTTCGTACACCTCAGAGGTCCCTCTGTCACATAAGAGGTTCCCCTACACATCAGAGGTTCTTCCTTCAAATCAGTGGTCATTCTATAACATCAGAAATTCCCAGGGCTCGAGTCCTGCGGGAACGCGTGGGAACGGCGTCCCTGCACTTTTTTCACAGCAGGAACGCCGTTCCCTTTGCAGGACCAGAGCCGCCCGAGGCTCTAGCACAGCCTGTTAGCTGTGTTCTCTTCACAGAGCTGACATCGGAAGAGCAGCACAGCTATGCACGGAGGGCAGGGGCTGGTCCAGTTAACTGATTGGTTAATAGAACCGCTCTGCATTCTATCAACCAATCAGTTAACTGGGGCAGGTCCCGCCCTCTGTCCATCCCTTTGCTGCACTTCCGATGTCAGCTCTGTGCCTCTGATGCCATCTGCTGTGTCCTGTGTAAGGTAAGAAAGGGGGTGAGGAAAGGAATGTGAAGAGGGGTTCTAGAAAGGGGGTGAGGAAAGGAATGTGAAGAGGGGTTCTAGAAAGGGGGTGAGGAAAGGAATGTGAAGGGGGGTTCTATAAAGGGGTGAGGACAGGAATGTGAAGGGGGGTTCTATAAAGGGGTGAGGACAGGAATGTGAAGGGGGGTTCTATAAAGGGGTGAGGACAGGAATGTGAATAAGGGTGCTATAAAGGGGCTGAGGACAGGTTTAAATTTTAAAACTGGCTACTTGGTCATCTCCTGTACTATGTCGCATTCGCAATCTGGTCATTTTATGTACTATGTCGCATTCGCAGTCTGGTAATTTTCTGTACTATGTCGCATTCACAGTCTGGTCATTTTCTGTACTATGTCGCATTCGCAATCTGGTCATTTTCTGTACTATGTCGCATTCGCAGTCTGGTCATTTTCTGTACTATGTCGCATTCGCAGTCTGGTCATCTCCTGTACTGTCGCATTCGCAGTCTGGTAATCTCCTGTAGTCGCATTCGCAGTCTGGTCATCTCCTGTAGTCGCATTTGCAGTCTGGTCATCTCTTGTAGCATGTCGCATTTGCAGTCACTGTATTTTATGTGAAATATATATATATATATATATATATATATATATATATATATATATATATATGCATATGAGCGTATAATTATTATTTTTTTGGTGGGGGAGTGGATCCTGGGTGGGAGTTCCCACACTTTTTTCCCCAGGACTTGACCCCTGGAAATTCCCCTTCACATTAGAGGTCATTCCTTCACATCAGAGGCCCCCCTTCACATCCGAGGTCCTTCCTACACATCAGAGGTCCCTCCATCACATCAGAGGTTCCTCTACACATCAGAGGTTCTCCAATCACATCAGAGGTTCCCCTACACACCAGAGGTTCTTCCATGACATAAGAGGTCCCGTCATTGCATTAGAGCCTACCTATTACATCAGAGCCCCTCAATCATATGCCTCCATCACAGAGCCCCCCAGTTACACAGTCTCCATCACAGAGCCCTCCAATCACACCGTTCCCTCCATCACAGAGCCCCCCAATAACACAGTCCCCTCTTCACATCAGGGCCCTACTTTTTGGCTCCAGCAATGCAGCAAAGTCCAGGAGGTGGAGTTCTGGAAGAAGTAGACTTTGGTCTTCTCCTGAATGCTGGGGATGGCCCTACATGCCACCTACCCTGGATCAAAGTTAAAGCAATGAACGATGCTGTGCGCCTTGGCCCTGGAGTGTTATTGGTTGTTATCGTGTTGGTGCCTGACCCACCTACCCTATGGCGTCTCCTGATGCCGATCCAGGGAACACTGGGTCCTGTTCATCCCTGATATAGGTAAATGCATCAGCTTGACAATATCTACAAATAATGGGTACTACAGTGCCTTGAAAAAGTATTCATACCCCTTGAAATTTTCCACATTTTGTCATGTTACAACCAAAAAACGTAAATGTATTTTATTGGGATTTTATGTGATAGACCAACACAAAGTGGGACATAATTATGAACTGGAAGGAAAATGATAAATGGATTTAAATTATTTTTACAAATAAATATGTGAAAAGTGTGGCGTGCATTTGTATGGCGCCTCCCTGAGTCAATACTTTGTAAAACCGCCTTTCACTGCAATTACAGCTGAAAGTTTTTGGGGATGTCTATACCAGCTTTGCACATCCTGTGACATTTTTGCCCATTCTTCTTCGTAAAATAGCTCAAGCTCTGTCAGATTGGATGGAGAGCGTCTGAACAGTACTTTTCAAATCTTGCCACAGATTCTCAATTGGATTTAGGTCTGGACTTTGACTGGGCCACTCTAATGCTGCGTACACACGACTGGTTTTCCCGTCGGAATAAACTCTGAAGGTTTTTCCATCTGAGTTTGTTAGTGAACCTTACTGAACAAACAGTATCATGAAGGCTAAAGAACACACCAGACAGGCCAGTCTATGGAGAAGTTTAAAGTAGGGTAAGGTTATAAAAAAAATATCCCAAGCTTTGAACATCTCACGGAACTCTGTTCAATCCATCATCTGAAAATGGAAAGAATATGGCACAACTGCAAACCTACCAAGACATGGCTGTCCACCTAAACTGACAGGCCGGGCAAGGAGAGCATTAAAGTGGATGTAAACCCTCACATATACCCAGTTAAGTCAACAGCCCCAGATGATACACAGAGATGAAACAAATCTCCCTACATAAGTTTTACATGTATATCTGTCTTCAGATTTCTAGACTCTTTAGAAAGTGCACAGCATGTTAGAAAGTTTTCTTCCTGTTTCAGCAGTGGGAGAGGAGTCTGGACATACACTGTGTGTGATCTGATTGGAGGAAAGGCACACACCAACTCCACATAGACAGAGGAAAGAAGAAAGCTGCAGGACTGTGCTGTGAATAGACAAGCTCTATGCTTATCTGTCTCTAAGTTACCTCCCTGACACAAATTTCCAGCTGCTTTTATCTCCTGTGTCTGAGAACTTGTCAGAAGTTATCATGCTGATAACAGAGAAACTGAGCAGCAGAAATTCCAATGCAATATTCCCAACACACACATATTCCTGTAGAGATGGCTGTATCTATGAGGCCAAGTTCACACCTGAGCATAGCGCTTTCAGGCAGAAAATCGCACAATTTTACTGCGATATTGCAGTGTTTTTTGCCACGATTTTGTGCAGGGCAAGAGGCCACAAATGTAAAAAGAAGAAAATCGCCCAAATTTGCCCAATTCGAGTGACAAAAAAGGGTCCAGAACTTGTTTGAGCTTCCAGCGTTTTGTAGCTTCAGGCTTCAAGCTACAAAACGCTCAGGTGTGAATGGGGCCTTAATGGGTGCTGAAGCGACCACCGGCTGGAACCCTGTGTAGTCAGAGAAAGTAATGTCACCAGCAAACCAGGATCTCCAAAAATGAGTCCAAAGTTTTAATCATTGATCACATTGTTACAGCAGAAAGCAACGTTTCAGAGCCACGCAGAACCCCTTCATCAGGCATGTGACCCATTGCATAAAATCCCCATAAAATACATTTACGTTTTTGGTTGTAACATGATAACATTGCAAACATTTCAAGAGGTATGAATTTTTCAAGACAGTGTATATACAGTATATGACTGTTCAGTCATATCTGACTTTGGGCAATTCTATGGGCTCGTTCTCTGGGCACCATGTCTGATATGTTTGGAGGCCTTTTCTGTAGCATTTTCTTGACCAATGTTTTAGAAGGTAATACTCCCCAATAGCTTGGCTTGGGTTTGGCAGGCTGATTGTAATAACACATAGACATAGCTAATTTTAGGATCAGTTTAGACAGGAGTCAATTAACCTACCAGCATGTCTTTGGAAGGTGGGAGGAAACCCATACAAATACAGGGAGAACATGTAAACTCCATGCATAAATATGATATTTAGTACCCATTAGATGTGGATGTTGTCACATCAGTGGGGCAACATTACGATGTTCGAAGAAGTTCATTTTATTTCCATGAAATTAAAATGATGTCCTGTTCATTGGCCAGAAAATACGATTTCCACTCTTCTACTCCGTTGTTCCCAAGAGGATGCCGTTTTCTGTCTGAATAAAGGTTATGGCTCAACTGAGTTGGAGGAAAGGCTTATATCCAAACTTTTGTTGCAATACTCTAGATATGGAAACCATATGTTACTGCCTAATTTAATGGCCACACATCCAGTGTTAAAGGTACACTCCATTAAATCTGAAAACGTTAGCAAGGCAATGCATACAGGTCACACAGCTTCCGTGATCACAGTATTTGTTCTTTAGAATGGAATACTGGGGTCATGCGGATATGTAAACCTAGTATTCTGCAGTTATAAACAACTCATGTTAAAGCAGAGCTCTGGACAGATAAAGGGAAAAATCCCTTGTAGCATTCACGCTCGAAGAAGCTGCTTTGTTGATTTGATTATTCTGTCCTGCTTTAAAGTGGTTGTAAATCTCAGACACTAAATATGAACAAAGCATATCCCTCTATAGTGTGTACTTGTCTCAATTCAGAGCACTTAGTGTAATTTTTTGTCTGCTGATTCGTTCCTCTGCTATCCGCATGAGTCACCTCTGACAAGTTTTCCTGACACTAAGATAAAAAAGGTGACAGGGAGGAGCTCCAGCACACAGCATGTGTGTGCAGTGTGTAATGATAATATAAAAGAAGGCGCTATAATGCAGTACTACAATGTAGATCCATATCAACAGCCAGAGAAAGGTGCAAAGCCTGGTATGTGGACTTGTCTGGGCCGCCTCAGAGTGACCCCTGGGATAGTGGTAAAGGCAATATACAAAAACACACAGTCAAGGCACTCCTGGGAGGTCCTATGAAAACAGTCTGTGGAATGGACTGTGTGGGGTAGATGCACTAACCAAAGTCCAGGATCCACAGGAGACAAGGAAATCCAGTTAAAATCACGATTTAATGAAAAGGCAATTAAAAGTCTTACATGGTGCTGTGCACATAGCTGCTGGTTGAAAGACCCAAACCAGTGATGGAAGGGATGTTACGAAGGGGCTGCGAGGGCTCTAGGAGTCTGTGGCAGAAGGCTGCGATGGAGCTGCAGGTCCGTGATGGGAGTCTGCTGGCCGCAGCACAGGGGTCAGAGGATCTTGTTTCCCCGGAAGTAACATCACTTTAACTTGGGAGACAGCCGTACACCATGGCCTATCAGGGCACTTGGGAGTAACCATTACATAACATGTTCCAGGGCATGCCCTTTTGACAAAGGGGCATGCCCAAAACATGTTATCCTGGCTACCGGCAGGGGCAGACTGACAACTCATGGGGCCACCCGGCAATAGGAGATTATGGGGCCCCCAGGCAATCAGACATTATGGGGCCACACAGTATACACCAACACACACACACACAGTATACAATCACACAGTATACACAGACATGTTTCTATTGGCTGAGAAGGTACTGGAGAGGTGGGGTAGCTATAATCTAAGAATTTTTAGACCAAAAGGATGTTGGTAAGGGACATTTCAGAGACAGATGTAAAAAAAACACAGATTTTTACATACTTTCCCTGGTTTTACTGAGGCTGGCAACCCTGATGGGGCCCCCTAGTGGCACGGGGCCCTCGGGTAGTGCCTGAGTGGCCCAATGGTCAGTCCGCCCCTGGCTACCGGCTTTCTAACCATCCTTCTGGTGTGCTCCCACATGCCCTGCTAGCCTATGGTATAGCTCCCAACTGTCCCTGATTTGGAACAATGTCCCTCTGTCCCTCATTGCTCCTCATTTGTCCCTCATTTTGGTCTGATCTATATAGTTGTATATAAAATGCACTTTTTATGAATCAAAAAGTGTTTTCCAGCGCTAAACCTTTAATCTGATTTCTAAATTGCTGCATTTGTAAATTCCAAAAGCCAATATAAAGGAACAGTAGTGGTAAAAAAAGCACTTGTGGGTTTAACCCATTTTTTGTACAATTCTCCATTAAGGGAGTGTGGCAAGGGGTGTGTTCTATGTCTGAATACTTTTGCTGATAGGTGTCCCTCATTCCCAAAAGTTGGGAGGTATGCTATGGTGTGCGGCTGTCTCCCGAGTTCCGGTGGATCAAGATCCTCTGATCCCTGTTCTGTAGCCAGAGGTCTCCTTGATTGCTTCCAAAGAAATTGTTCAAGGTAATCCCAAAGGGCAGCACTATCCCACAGAATGGACAAAAAGGGTAACTCAGTGGTCAAGACGACCCTCAGCACTGTAGTTGCCCTTTGGGTTTCTGGAAGTTCCATAAAGGCCAGCAAAAGAGCCACTGTTTGAGCCTGCAGTAAGGCAGTTCTTTCCTCGAGAGTCAGTTACAGCCACTCAATCTTACTGGAACATAGCCGAAGTCTGAATCCTTGGTTCACAGCCGCAAACCCTCACTGGATCAGTCGCAGTCTCTCACAAGATCCAACACTTGGCACACGGGTCGACCAGCAGAGGCTCTGAGCAGCCAAGTCCTTCCACAGTCAGCCTGTAAGGGTTGGGCCTCATCTGCTTTCCATGTGGCTGACATGAGCAGCTGGGCTATACTTATACTTACAAGGTTTCAGGGCATCACGCTTGTGTTCCACCCAAATCCATGCACGAATGCTAGTCCTAGACCTCTCCTGCTCATCCTGCTGTTCATCCTGGCCCATAAGACACAGGGACCAGGCCACTTAATGCAAATTATATATACAAAAAGTGCTGTGCTAAAAACAAATATACATATTGACCATTACATAAAAATTAATCAAAAACTGTGAACAGTGATAAAGTTCCTTGAAAGGTCAAAAAGAGTCCCAATATTCAAATCCAGTGAAAATGAGTTAAGGTGCTCCTTGAATAGATTAAACACCACCAGCCACCATCACCAAGTGTGTGATAAAGTACCTACTTACCAAATGAACATGACCCCCTTTCTCAAGATAAGTCATCTACCACATGTAAGATCACTCCAAGACTGTCATTCTAAGACTCCAACGCTCCCTGATCATCCAGAATGAATCCCCCACAGAACGTGCCAGCCAAGGCTCAAAATGTAGGTAACCATATGGAAAGAGAAAGAATACACCCCTCCATAGTGCAATAAATAATTGATTGATACCTTATTTATTTAATAGACAGAGATACACTCACAGTAATAAAATAAACATGTGCATGTAACGAGGCTGGCACGAGGTTCTTACTGACGTGTTTTGTCATCAAAGGACGTCTTCAAAAGGCCAAGAGTCTCACCGCATCACGGTGTATTATATATATATATATATATATATATATATATATATATATATATATACATATACATATATATATATATATATATATATATATACACACACACACACACATACATAAAGGGCAGGTAGCCAAGCCTCGTTCCACCCCAAGGTCAAGCCTCAGCTTGCTCTCCAGTTGAGTCTAACTTTCAATAACATGCATAGTAGCCAAGCCTCATTTCCAGCCGGAAGCCAAGCCTCGGCTTGATCTCCTATAGAGCCTCAATTCCAACCAAGTCCAACCCTCAATTTAAGCCCAGTCATCAACCAAGAGAAAACATCAGAGATTGCAATAGGAAAACCAAGCTGGTTATGACAGCTCTGTGTTCCAACTTCAAAAAATATTTAAATAAATCAGGGTTGGAAAAGGGAAATCAAACTTCTTAACCATCAATCCAGAAAGGATCAATATCATTAAAATTACATACACACGTTCAAACATTACATGATTAAAACCAAGTGGAGACTAAAATTGTATAGATCTAGATAATAAAAAATATTATAAAAAAAAATTAAACCAAAAATATTAACTAAAAAAAAGAATGGCATCCACCATTGAGCCACCCAATGGCTCCAGAGGTGCAGCCTGGATAGGTTCATATACACTAATAAAAAATATAGTAGATAGTAAAAAAATGTATATGAAAAATATATATACAGACTCCAATTGGCTTTTGGTACAGTCCACATGTACCAGTCCATATGTATGAGTCCATAAAAATATAAGAAGATATACAGTCCCTTGCGAAAGTATTCGGCCCCCTTGAACTTTTCAACCTTTTGCCACATTTCAGGCTTCAAACATAAAGATATAACATTTTTATTTTTTGTGAAGAATCATCAACAAGTGGGACACAATTGTGAAGTGGAACGAAATCTATTGGATTTCTGAAACTTTTTTAACTAATAAAAAAATGAAAAGTGGGGCGTGCAAAATTATTCGGCCCCCTTGCGTTAATACTTTGTAGAGCCACCTTTTGCTGCGATTACAGCTGCAAGTCGCTTGGGGTATGTCTCTATCAGTTTTGCACATCGAGAGACTTAAATTCTTGCCCATTCTTCCTTGCAAAACAGCTCGAGCTCAGTGAGGTTGGATGGAGAGCGTTTGTGAACAGCAGTTTTCAGCTCTTTCCACAGATTCTCGATTGGATTCAGGTCTGGACTTTGACTTGGCCATTCTAACACCTGGATACGTTTATTTGTGAACCATTCCTTTGTAGATTTTGCTGTATGTTTGGGATCATTGTCTTGTTGGAAGATAAATCTCCATCCCAGTTTCAGGTCTTTTGCAGACTCCAACAGGTTTTCATCCAGAATGGTCCTGTATTTGGCTGCATCCATCTTCCCCTCAATTTTAACCATCTTCCCTGTCCCTGCTGAAGAAAAGCAGGTCCAAACCATGATGCTGCCACCACCATGTTTGACAGTGGGGATGGTGTGTTGAGGGTGATGAGCTGTGTTGCTTTTACGCCAAACATATCGTTTTGCATTGTGGGCAAAAAGTTCGATTTTGGTTTCATCTGACCAGAGCACCTTCTTCCACATGTTTGGTGTGTCTCCCAGGTGGCTTGTGGCAAACTTTAGACGAGACTTTTTATGGATATCTTTGAGAAATGGCTTTCTTATTGCCACTCTTCCATAAAGGCCAGATTTGTGCAGTGTACGACTGATTGTTGTCCTATGGACAGACTCTCCCACCTCAGCTGTAGTTCTCTGCAGTTCATCCAGAGTGATCATGGGCCTCTTGGCTGCATCTCTGATCAGTCTTCTCCTTGTCTGAGCTGAAAGTTTAGAGGGACGGCCAGGTCTTGGTAGATTTGCGGTGGTCTGATACTCCTTCCATTTCAAAATGATCGCTTGCACAGTACTCCTTGGGATGTTTAAAGCTTTGGAAATCTTTTTGTATCCAAATCCGGCTTTAAACTTCTCCACAACAGTATTACGGACCTGCCTGGTGTGTTCCTTGGTCTTCATGATGCTCTCTGCGCTTTCAACAGAACCCTGAGACTATCACAGAGCAGGTGCATTTATACAGAGACTTGGTTACACACAGGTGGATTCTATTTATCACCATCAGTCATTTAGGACAACATTGGATCATTCAGAGATCCTCGCTGAACTTCTGGAGTGAGTTTGCTGCACTGAAAGTAAAGGGGCCGAATAATTGAAGTTTTTTATTTGCTAAAAAAGTTTAAAATATCCAATAGATTTCGTTCCACTTCACAATTGTGTCCCACTTGTTGGTGATTCTTCACAAAAAATTTAAATTTTATATCTTTATGTTTGAAGCCTGAAATGTGGAAAAAGGTTGAAAAGTTCAAGGGGGCCGAATACTTTCGCAAGGCACTGTACCCCCAGATAAAAATGTAAATACATGTAACAATACTACGAAGTTTAACGATCATAGCAGGGTAAAGGAGGAAAAGGAAAGGATAATAAAAAAAAAAAAAATAGAATTAAAGTATGACAAATAGGCTAACCTCCCCAATGGAGCTGGGATCTCAAGCATTGTTAATAAATGCGTTGACATCCCAGTCAATGTTAAAATTATATGGGACATAAAACTTGACCTCATAAATCCATTGGGTTTCCAGTTTGGATAACTCCCTTCTAATGGCACTTCCTCTCCAATGAGGAACAAATTAGTCAAACCCAAGACATATGGTACCCACATGGTTCCTTTTGTGAGCAATGGCATAATGTTTAGGGACATTGTGTCCACCAAAACCTCACCTAATATTGGCCAGCTGTTCACCCTGCCTAACTGGTAACGTCCGTGTGTTCATCCCAATATATTGGAGGCCACACAGACATTGCAGAAGGTACGCAATATTGGTTGAGGAGCACCTGATAAATGGTTTAATTTCAATTTCAAATCATCTTCCAGTAGCAGTTGAAATAAAGGTTTTCACTTTCCTCTCCCTACATCCATTAATTAGACATAAATTGCCTTTTTTGGATCTGTAGAAACCACTTAAGTTGTGGAAAAAGGTTGGGGGTTCAGGAAGGTCAAAGATATTAGGTGCAATCCGATGTCTTAAAGATGGAGCACCTCCATAAACTATTTGTGGCCTTGGAGGCAATAAGGGACCCAGAATCCGATTGTTTGGTAAGATATGCCACTGTTTGGCCATCAGTCTTTTTACTACAAAGTGTTGGGTGGAAAACCCAGTTATCAAACACCAACCAAATCAGTCATTATTATTATCTGCAGTTGACGTTGGTCTTTACTGTAACAAGCAATTACAGGAGTTACTGGAGGAGGTTTTCTCTTACTGCCCGGTGGTGGTCTCCTTTTACTCTATTTCAATCCACACTCCATAGCTGGCCAGGTTTTATCAGCACCAACACAGAACATTGCTTAGATCTGTCCCAGAAGCCCTACAGAAAGGAGAGGGAGAAGCGCAGTGATTTTGAATCCCCAAACTGCTGCATCGGCTGCATGGGCACTGACAGCTCATCACCCCTGGAGGTAAGTCTGGGGAGCGGGGGGGGGGGGGTCAGGGTGATGAGGAGGGTGTACACTGTTCACCCTTCATTTTTTTTCAGAAAAGATGACATATCCTTCTTTTAAAAAGTGCAGGTTGATGTTGACATGCTTTGACCTTGTGTTGATGATATCAGCTTGAGACTCTTCTGAAACGAATTAGATCTCATCAAAAGTTACATTGGACCTGTAGTTGACCTGCATCTGATAGGTTTACATTCCCATTGACTTGTAATAGAATGCAAAACCAACCTGAAGCAAAAAAAAAAATATATATATATATATATATATATTATATATATATATATATATATATATATATATATATATATATATATTGTCAACACGAGCCCTAATTCATACCTTTTTTTCTTATCCTTTACAAAGTCATCTAGGAAATGTTAACATTTTTTTTCTTATCCTGAAATCTGTAATTGGTAGAGTCCCAAAAATAGTCCATGAACCGATGTACATCTTGACTTTACACCTAGTGAAGAACTGTGCCGCTGTTTTCAATCTTGCCAAGGCAGTAATGGCTGAAATGTCGGGATTTATTTCTTTGGCTGGTCTGATTCCATTAAGCAAATGAGCAAATACAGCTACTATGGGGTGAGACACTTATTTCTAAAATAATAGTCTCCGAGTCTGAATAGAAAATGACTTGGCTGCTTTGAATTCACTCCCTGTGAAATGACATTGCTCAACTTAAAGATAATGGATGAAAAACTTAAAGCGAGTCTAAAAAATGATCTTTTCTTATTTCTTGCCTGAACCACAGACAAAGCAAGCTTTAAAGTGGACTTCTACTGAAATGTGAAGTTAAAGTTATGAGAGCAGTGGAATGGATAGGTAACTCGTAATTGAAGAGCTCTTTTCCTGGAGAAAATGTTGCCCCAGGCTCCCTCCTGGGCTGATCTAAGGACCAATAATCTAGGCATTTGGTCATATGATCTGTGTCTGCTCAGCTAGTCTGAATTTCAAACTGCCTCATACTAATCAATGCCTAGACTTCAGTTCACATATCCGGCAAAAAGGCTTGAGCAATATTTTCTTTAGGAAATGTGTTTTAGCTCTTCTGTGTGAATACATACCAGCAAAAAATGTCAAAGTGGATCTCCAGAGAAAAACAAAATAAAAAAGAAACTTTGGCAACGTGACAGGCCAGATCCCAGGTCTTCTTTCTTCTGCTTCATGGAAAGGGAGGGTCCCTTCTGCAGTGACCATTGGCCGTCAGAAGGGCCTATTACAGGTTCCTGTAACTTTGAGCAGTGACATTATTTAAAGAGGAGGGCCGGTTTAAAAAAAATAAAAAATTTAAAAGTCAGCAGCTGCAAACACTGTAGCTGCTGACTTTTAATAAGCACACTTACCTGTCCAGGGCGCCCGCGATGTCGGCCGCCCGAGGCTGACCCGTCCCTCGGTCTCAGGTCCCGGCACCGCCATTTTGGCTAAGGGAAACAGGCAGTGGAGCCTTGCGGCTTCACTGCCCGTTTCCTATTGCGCATGCGCGAGTTATGAATGGGGCGCGCTGTGTTCTGGGACACACAGTTCCCAGAACACAGCGCGACCCATTACCCAGAAGACGCCGCACGGAGGAGAGAAAACAGAAGATCTCAGCGGAGGAGGAAGAGGCAGATTAGGATGATGTGCCTAGCAACAGGCATTTCTGGTAAGTTAAAAAAAAAAAATTATTATTTTTTTTTCCTGATTTTTTTTCTAATTTTTTATGTATTTTTTTTTTTCAGGGTGGCCCTCCACTTTAAGGGCGGACAAAAGACAGTTGACCGGACCTTTGAAGTTAATAGAGAGTAGTTTCAGGCCACCAACCACTACTACCATAGGAGGAATCCTGGAGTTCATGCACGAGCAAAAGTTTTTATGAGCAAACAAGCAGGACAAAACTCTGGATAGCCGCACACTGGAAAAAGACTTGAAATCCCATCTTTAATTGAAACAACGTGGGTCACGTCAAAACAAAGTAAAAAAATCCACAGCAAAAGGAATAACAGGGTACAGGAAAATACTGACGCGTTTCACACCGCAATCAGTGCTTACTCATAGCTTACTTAGCTAGTGCCTTGCCACTAGATGGATTGAAATTTGGCCGGTTCAGCAGGAAATTCAATCTAACTATGGCTGGCTTAACACTAACCCCAACCCGACCTCATAACCCTAACAATAACCCTCTCTTTAAAGTGATATTATTAAAGGTTCATATTTCTTTCTAATAAAATATTAAACATTTCATACTTACCTGCTCTGTGCAATGGTAATGCACAGAGCAGCTCTGATTCTCTTCTTCTGAGGTCCCCCAGCAGGTGCTCCTGTCTTCTCCTCTTCCGCGAGTGCCCCCATAGGAAGCCACTTCCTATGGGGGCACCTGTGCGTGCTCGCTCCTGAGCTGCCCTGTTTGTGCCTATTGACACAGACCCGGGGGCACAGCCCCATCCTCGGCTCCCTCATCACAGCAATTGATTGACAGCAACAGGAGCCAAGGGGGGACAAAGTCTGGAGAGCTTCGGCTCTCGTGCACATTGCTGGATCAGGAATGGGCTCGCTCAGCTAAGTATAAGGGGGGGGGAGGTGAGGGGTTGCGGGTGTTGGGGTTTCTGTTAGGCAGAACGTTTTTTACCTCACTGCATAGAATGCAGTAAGGTAAAAAAAAATTAGGTTTTAAAACCACTGTAACCCTAACACTATCTCTTCTTTCAATCTTAACACTAAACTTCCCTGGACATCTAACACTATTCCGATCTGTAACCCTAATGCCGCGTACACACGACTGGACTTTCTGGAAAACTAGGTCCGACGGTCTTCCCGACTGACTTTTCGGAGGAGTCCGGATGGACCTTCCGAACTAACGTTCGTTTTGAATGTGATGACGTAAATGGGACTAAACAAGGAAGTTCAAAAGCCAGTAGCCAATAGATTCCCTTGCGTCGTATTTGGTCCGTCGGACCAGCACACAGACGAACGGTTTTCCCGATAGGAATTGAGATTGAGATTTGAAACATGTTCTATTTCTAGGTCCATCTGATTTTTTATGTGAAAAACGATTGGATTAGCCCACACACGATTGGATTGTCTGAAGGACTGATTCCGTCGGACCTAGTGTGCCAGAAAGTCCGGGCGTGTGTACGCGGCATAATACTAACCTCTGTAATCCTCAAGCCCCATACACACTATCAGTTTTTCTGTTGAGTTTTTCCTTCAGATTTACCAAAACCATATAATATGAGGTCAAACCTTGGGAGTTTCAGTGTGTATGCAATCAGGCAGGCCCTCGTACTGCATGGTTTTGGTAAATCTGAAGGAAAAAATCAGCAGAGAAACTGATGGTGTGTATGGAGCTTAACTCTATCTCTCTCTATAACCATAACACTAACCTTCCCTCAACCTTGACACTAACCCTTCCTTTAAAGTGGTTGTAAACCCTTACAACACACTTTGACCTACAGGTTAGCCTAGATTAAGGCTTACCTGTAGGTCCAAGAAATATCTCCTAAACCTATACGGTTTAGGAGATATTTGCCCGAAGACAGGCACCGCTGTCAGCGGCGCGCAGGCGCACTGAGCGCGGCATCGTCGACGACGAAGATGCCGCGCGTGTCGGCTCCCGTGCGCATGTGTGGGAGTGACGTCATCGCGGCTTCGCCAAATGACAGCGGCGGAGCAGGGAGACCCACCGAGAAGATGGATGCGGTGCACTACAGGGGACAGCGGTGACATCGCTGGCTCCTGTGTCAGGTAAGTGACACATAATGGACTACTATGCGATTCATAGTAGTCCATTATGCTTTACCTTTGCAAGGAATGAAAGAGGAAGTAAACTCATCAGGGTTTACTTCCTCTTTAATTCCAACACTAGAAAACTGTACTGATTAAACAAAAATCGTACAATCTGGTATCATATATGAAAAAATGTTGTGTTTGTCCCATCAAATAATTTCAAACAAACTGTTTTGATCGGCTCTCGAAAGCTGAGTACACAGATATGATCAGATTATCGTACGATCGATTAACCACTTGAGACCCGCGCTATAGCCGAATGACGGGTACAGCGCGGATCTCCTTTTCCGGGACTACGTCTATTGACGTCGTCCCGTGCACAAGTGGCCTGCGCGCCCCCCGAGGGGCGCGCGCGGCGCGCTCTGTGATCGGCGAGTCTACGAGACTCGCCTGATCACCGATCCGTGCAAGGGGTCGATCCCGACCCATTATCACGTGATCAGCTGTCAGCCAATGACAGCTGATCATGTGATATAACGGAGCCGGTAATCGGCTATTATTCCTCCTCGCGCTGACAGCGTGAGGAGAAAAAAAAAGCCGATCACGGCCAGCCCTGCTAGTGCCCACCTGCCCCCTGCCAGTGCCCACCTGCCCCCTGCCAGTGCCACATTAATAAAAAGTAAGTGCCCCCCGTCAGTGCCACCCAGCAGTGCCCACAGTGCCACCCAGCAGTGCCCACAGTGCCACCCAGCAGTGCCACCCAGCAGTGCCCACAGTGCCACCCAGCAGTGCCCACAATCTGCCTTAACAAAGGTGCTGCACCCCAGTGCCACATATCCGTGCCCATCAGTGTCATCTACCAGTGCCCAGCAGTGCCGCCCATCAGTGCCCAGCAGTGCCACCTATCAGAGCCACCTATCAGTGCCACCTATCAGTGCCCATCAGTCCCATCTATCAGTGGTACCTATCAGTGCCCATCTGTGCCACTCATCCGTGCCACCCATCTGTGCCACCCATCCATGCCATCTTATCTGTGCCCATCTTTGCCCATCAGTGCCGCCTTATCTGTGCCCACCGGTGCCGCCTTATCTGTGCCTATTAGTGCCGCCTTAACTATGCCTATCAGTGCCCACCAGTGCAGCCTATCAGTGCCCACCAATGCAGCCTATCAGTGCCCACCAATGCAGCCCATCAGTGCCCACCAGTGCAGCCTATCAGTGCCGCCTCATCAGCGCACTTCAATGAAGGAGAAAAATGACCCGTTTGCAAAATTTTATAACAAACTATTAAACATGATTATTTTTTTTTTTGTTTGTTTAGCAAAAAATAAAACTCCCAGCTGTAACTAAATACCACCAAAAGAAAGCTCTATTTGTGGGAAAAAAATGATAAAAATTTCATTTGGGTACAGTGTTGTATGCCCGCGCAATTGTCATTCAAAGTGCATCAGCGCTGAAAGCTGAAAATTGGTCTGGGACTGAGGGGGGTTTAAGTGCCCAGTAAGCAAGTGGTTAAAAAAACTGTATATTTCGTCTGATTGTGTGTACGTGGCTTAACTCTCCCTGTAACTCTAAAAATAATCCTGGATGAAAAACCTACAAATCAATATTTCTGTTTCTAGACACCTATATACACCCACCGGCTACTTTATTAGGTACACCTTGCCAGTACCCGGTTGGACCCCCTTTTGCCTTGAGAACGGCCTTTATTCTTCATGGAATAGATTCAACAAGGTGTTGGAAACGTTCCTCAGAGATTTTGGTCCATAGTGACATGATAGCATCACACAGTTGCTGCAGATTTGTTGGCTGCACATCCCTGATGTGAACCTCCCGTTCCACCACATCCCAAAGGTGCTCTATTGGATGAGATCTGGTGAGTGTGGAGGACATTGGAGTACAGGGACCTCATTGTCCAGTGGTGAGATGATTGGAGCTTTGTGACATGGTGCATTATCCTGCTGGAAGGAGCCATCAGAAGATGGGGACACAGTAGTCATAAAGGGATGGACATGGTCAGCAACAATACTCAGATAGGCCGTGGGGTTTAAACAATGCTCAATTAGTACTAAAGGGGTCCAAAGTGTACCAAGAAAATATCCCCCCCACATCAGATCCCCACCACCAGCCTGAACCATTGATACAAGGCAGGATGGATCCATGATTTTCATATTTACACCAAATTCTGTCCCGACCATCTGAATGTCGCAGCTGAAATCGAGACTCATCAGACCAGGCAACATTTTTCTAATCTTCTATTGTCCAATTTTGGTGAGCCTGTGCCAATTGTAGCCTCTGTTTCCTGTCCTTAGCTGACAGGAGTGGCACCCGGTGTGGTCTTCTGCTGCTGTAGCCCAGCTGCTTCAAGGTTCAATGTGTTGTGCATTCAGAGATGGTATTCTGCATACCTTGGTTGTAACGGGTGCTTATTTGAGTCACTGTTGCCTTTTTATCTCAAACCAGTCTGCCAATTCTCCTCTGACATCTACAAGGCATTTTCATCCACACAACTGCAGCTCACTGGATATTTTCTCTCTTTCGGACCATTCTCTGTAAACACGAGAGATGGTTGTGTGTGAAAAAAATCCCAGTAGATCAACAGTTCATGAAATACTCAGACCAGCCCGTCCGGCACCATCAACCATGCCACGTTCAATCGTTTTTAGTTTTTTTGTGTGGCTCCTTGGGTCTTGTATGTACTTGTTATGTTGAAAAAGCAATAAATAAAACTTTTTTTTTTTTTAAATATGCCCCTTTCTTCCCCATTCTGATGCTCGATTTAAACTTCAGCAAGTCGTCTTCACCACATCTAAATGCCTAAATGCATTGAGTTGCCGCCATGTGATTGGCTGGTTAGCAATTTGTGTTGACAAGCAATTGAACAGGTGCACCTAAGAAAGTGGCCGGGGAGTGTGTGTGCCAACATAATCTGGATATATAAGCATAATTCTATAATCTCAATATATATATATTTTTTTATTTTTATTTCACCAAACTGTGCCGTTCATTTTCATGTGATGTTTCCAAGAACAAAATGTACTTTTTCCTAACATGGTGTAAGTGTCGGAGGATGTGGGTAGCTTCACTGATATAATATGGTCGTTGTGTTTGTGTTTTTTTATTTAACCGAGTCATTATGTTATTTCATTTTCTACTTTCTACTGATCTGGTGGTCCTGTAAAACAGTGTAAGGAACTGGGCATGTATCGTTTTCTGTAAATAAAGCTAAAAGCTGTGAAGCTGGGTTCATGTTTGTGCATTTATTTATTTTCAGTGGGCTGCCGGAGCACCTAGCCAGGGCAAAAATGCATTACAGGTGCGTTACCTTAGTGTGCTGTAGTGTCACTATTATTGTCACCTCCGCACACCTATGCATAAAATGTGCATTACCACCCACGCATGCATTGCCCATGACACCCCAACCCCCTCAAACCCATGGAACAATAATAATGATTACCAGTGCTGGGGAATTGCCATGGCCCTGTAGGCGGGGGGGGGTGGGCACACAGCGTTGGGTAGCATGGCCAAGCAGGCAAGGATTACTATTCAACATCACATATTACAATTCGATAGGGTGGCGGTGAAGAGGTGCATAAAGTGCAGTGCTTAAAATATATGAATTAATGACCCAGCCTGACTAATGCCGAAAATCATAAATGAATATAAGTGAATAATAACAAATACTGTGACATGAACTGTAAATCACATCTATTTAACAAATAAGGAACGAGTGATACGTTGCACCAATAGTGCGATATAAATAAAACTAAAAATATATTAATTAAAACTGGTGTAAAGGTCCACAGAAAATGTGATAAAGTCCCCAGTGATAATCAGAGCCTTGTAGATCTTTAAAACACCAAAAATCAAGACGGGGGTTGCGACCACCCGTGTGACGGCACCACCACCGATAAAGGTGAAGGCTTACCGGAAAGTTCAGACTCAAAAAGGACATACGTTCTGTGAGTCAATAAGGCTTTATGGTGTCAACTGACAGCTGGGATGTGACCCCTCTGCATCCCACATTACACCTCACTCTGCACCCCCTGCATCCCACATTACACCTCACTCTGTACCCCCTGCATCCCACATTACACCTCACTCTGCACCCCCTGCATCCCACACTACACCTCACTCTGTACCCCCTGCATCCCACATTACACCTCACTCTGCACCCCCTGCATCCCACACTACACCTCACTCTGCACCCCCTGCATCCCACACTACACCTCACTCTGCACCCCCTGCATCCCACACTACACCTCACTCTGCACCCCCTGCATCCCACATTACACCTCACTCTGTACCCCCTGCATCCCACATTACACCTCACTCTGCACCCCCTGCATCCCACATTACACCTCACTCTGCACCCCCTGCATCCCACATTACACCTCACTCTGTACCCCCTGCATCCCACATTAAACCTCACTCTGTACCCCCTGCATCCCACATTACACCTCACTCTGTACCCCCTGCATCCCACATTACACCTCACTCTGCACCCCCTGCATTCCACATTACACCTCACTCTGTACCCCCTGCATCCCACATTACACCTCACTCTGCACCCCCTGCATCCCACATTACACCTCACTCTGCACCCCCTGCATCCCACATTACACCTCACTCTGTACCCCCTGCATCCCACATTACACCTCACTCTGCACCCCCTGCATTCCACATTACACCTCACTCTGTACCCCCTGCATCCCACATTACACCTCACTCTGCACCCCCTGCATCCCACATTACACCTCACTCTGCACCCCCTGCATTCCACATTACACCTCACTCTGCACCCCCTGCATCCCACATTACACCTCACTCTGCACCCCCTGCATCCCACATTACACCTCACTCTGCACCACCTGCATCCCACATTACACTTCACTCTGCACCCCCTGCATCCCACATTACACCTCACTCTGCACCCCCTGCATCCCACATTACAACTCACTCTGCACCACCTGCATCCCACACTACACCTCACTCTGCACCATCTGCATCCCACATTAGACCTCACTCTGCACCCCCTGCATCCCACATTACACCTCAATCTGCACCCCCTGCATCCCACACTACACCTCACTCTGCACCCCCTGCATCCCACACTACACCTCACTCTGCACCATCTGCATCCCACATTAGACCTCACTCTGCACCCCCTGCATCCCACATTACACCTCAATCTGCACCCCCTGCATCCCACACTACACCTCACTCTGCACCCCCTGCATCCCACATTACACCTCACTCTGTACCCTCTGCATCCCACATTACACCTCACTCTGCACCCCCTGAATTCCACATTACACCTCACTCTGCACCCCCTGCATCCCACATTACACCTCACTCTGCACCCTCTGCATCCCACATTACACCTCACTCTGCACCCCCTGCATCCCACATTACACCTCATTCTGCACCACCTGCATCCCACATTACACTTCACTCTGCACCCCCTGCATCCCACATTACACCTCACTCTGCACCACCTGCATCCCACATTACACCTCACTCTGTACCCCCTGCATCCCACATTACACCTCACTCTGCACCCCCTGCATCCCACATTACACCTCACTCTGCACCCCCTGCTTCCCACATTACACTTCACTCTGCACCCCCTGCTTCCCACATTACACCTCACTCTGCACCACCTGCATCCCACATTACACCTCACTCTGCACCCCCTGCATTCCACATTACACCTCACTCTGCACCCCCTGCATTCCACATTACACCTCACTCTGCACCCCCTGCATCCCACATTACAACTCACTCTGCACCACCTGCATCCCACATTACACCTCACTCTGCACCACCTGCATCCCACATTACACTTCACTCTGCACCCCCTGCATCCCACATTACACCTCACTCTGTACCGCTGCATCCCACATTACACCTCACTCTGTACCCCCTGCATCCCACATTACACCTCACTCTGCACCCCCTGCATCCCACATTACACCTCACTCTGCACCCCCTGCATCCCACATTACACCTCACTCTGTACCCCCTGCATCCCACATTAAACCTCACTCTGTACCCCCTGCATCCCACATTACACCTCACTCTGTACCCCCTGCATCCCACATTACACCTCACTCTGCACCCCCTGCATTCCACATTACACCTCACTCTGTACCCCCTGCATCCCACATTACACCTCACTCTGCACCCCCTGCATCCCACATTACACCTCACTCTGCACCCCCTGCATTCCACATTACACCTCACTCTGTACCCCCTGCATCCCACATTACACCTCACTCTGCACCCCCTGCATCCCACATTACACCTCACTCTGCACCCCCTGCATCCCACATTACACCTCACTCTGCACCACCTGCATCCCACATTACACTTCACTCTGCACCCCCTGCATCCCACATTACACCTCACTCTGCACCCCCTGCATCCCACATTACAACTCACTCTGCACCACCTGCATCCCACACTACACCTCACTCTGCACCATCTGCATCCCACATTAGACCTCACTCTGCACCCCCTGCATCCCACATTACACCTCAATCTGCACCCCCTGCATCCCACACTACACCTCACTCTGCACCCCCTGCATCCCACATTACACCTCACTCTGTACCCTCTGCATCCCACATTACACCTCACTCTGCACCCCCTGAATTCCACATTACACCTCACTCTGCACCCCCTGCATCCCACATTACACCTCACTCTGCACCCTCTGCATCCCACATTACACCTCACTCT
The DNA here is from genome assembly GCF_037356315.1 of Lithobates pipiens. Taxonomy (NCBI): domain Eukaryota; kingdom Metazoa; phylum Chordata; class Amphibia; order Anura; family Ranidae; genus Lithobates; species Lithobates pipiens. The sequence continues at coordinate 558,521,653 of NW_027507764.1, read as the reverse complement.
GCACCCCCTGCATCCCACATTACACCTCATTCTGCACCACCTGCATCCCACATTACACTTCACTCTGCACCCCCTGCTTCCCACATTACACTTCACTCTGCACCCCCTGCTTCCCACATTACACCTCACTCTGCACCACCTGCATCCCACATTACACCTCACTCTGCACCCCCTGCATTCCACATTACACCTCACTCTGCACCCCCTGCATTCCACATTACACCTCACTCTGCACCCCCTGCATCCCACATTACAACTCACTCTGCACCACCTGCATCCCACATTACACCTCACTCTGCACCACCTGCATCCCACATTACACTTCACTCTGCACCCCCTGCATTCCACATTACATCTCACTCTGCACCACCTGCATTCCCCATTACACTTCACTCTGCACCCAATACATCTTTCATTAAACCTCACTCTGCACCCCCTGCATTCGCCATTACACCTCACTCTGCACCCCCTGCATCCCACATTACACTTCACTCTGCACCCCCTGCATTCCCCATTACACTTCACTCTGCACCCCCTGCAACTCACATTACACCTCACTCTGCACCCCCTGCATCCCACATTACACCTCACTCTGCACCCCCTGCATCCCACATTACACCTCACTCTGCACCCCCTGCATCCCACATTACACCTCACTCTGCAACCCAATACATCCTTCATTACACATAGGAGAGGCAACGGAAAATAAAATCTTCCCAGCTGGACACATGGAGCAAAAATTAACCTGATAGGGGTTTTAATCTTGCCTACTCTATCTGAAACAACAAAAAAAGTTTTGCTATCTGTCCACTTTAAGTTGGGGGAGGGTCTCTTTATATATTTATTTATTTTTACTTGATTTACTATAAGGTCATTTGGTGCAACAGAAAGTCCAATAATACAAAAGTCAAAAGAGGAATCCCAGGCCAACAACGTGTTGCCTCATCTGTTGCTCGTTCGAGAGCTTCTACTCCATAACACACTTTCCAAACTCCTTTTAAATCATGCAAAATGTCATTAATTGGACAACATAATCTGTGCATTGTGTAATGACAGTATCATTCAACTGAACCTACAAGTAGGAGAGGGAAGGGTTTTGGCATCTCTTATTCTCAATGTACAAAGTGTACAGTCAAGTTTTAACAAGAAATTTCTATCTTTCCTCATTCCTAATCTTGGTTTGAATTATCTAATGATGGAGCAGTAGGACAAAGGTAGTTCTCGAACCACTGACTTCCTGCAAGAATTACTTGTAGTGCAGAATTATAATTTCTTCCCTTTCACACTAAAGGAGTGTTTCTCAACCTTTTTTTTAATTACCATGATGAGAAAACTTCATATCAGAAGCCCTCCTTTCACATCCGAGGTTCTACCATCATATCAGAAGCCCCCCTTTCACATCCGAGGTTCTACCATCATATCAGAAGCCCCCCTTTCACATCCGAGGTTCTACCATCATATCAGAAGCCCCCCTTTCACATCCGAGGTTCTACCATCATATCAGAAGCCCCCCTTTCACATCCGAGGTTCTACCATCATATCAGAAGCCCGCTTCACATCAGAGGTTTAACCGTCATATCAGATGTTCCCTCATCACATCAGTGAGCTCCTTTCACATCCAAAGGTCCTCCCATTACACACCAGAAGCTTTCTTTATATCAGAGGTTCTCCTATCATATCAGAAGGCCCCATTCACATCAGTGTCCTCCTTCACATCACAAGCCCCTCTTCACATGGGCGGCACAGTAGTGTAGGGGCGGCACAGTAGTGTAGGGGCGGCACAGTAGTGTAGGGGTGGCACAGTAGTGTAGGGGCGGCACAGTAGTGTAGTGGTTAGCACTTTCACCTAGCAGTAACAAGGGTCACAGGTTCAAATCCCAACCATGACACTACCTGCCTGGAGTTTGCATGTTCTCCCTGTGCCTGCGTGGGTTTCCTCCGGGTACTCCGGTTTCCTCCCACAATCCAAAGACATGCAGGTAGGTTAATTGGCTTCTGTCCAAAAATTGGCCCTAGTATATGACTGGGGACCTTGGATTGTGGGTTCCTTGAGGGTAGGGACCAATGTGAGTGTGCAATCTACAGGGATAGGGACAATTGTAGACACAAACTCAGGTTGAACTGGATGGACTGGTGTCCTTATTCAACCTTACTAACTATGTAACATCAGATGTTCTCTCATCACATCAGAAGCCCCCCTGCACATCAGCAGTTCCACCATTACATCAGAAGGCCCCATCACATCAGAAACCCCCTTCACATTAGAGCTTCACCCATCATATCAGAAGGCCTCTTTCACATCATAAGTTCCCCTATCACATCAGAATGCCCCCTGCACATCAGGGTTTCTCCCATCATATCAGAAGGCCCCTTACACATTAGAAGTTCCTCCTTTACATCAGAAGGCCCCTTCATGTTAGAGGTTCCCCTATCACATTAGAAGACCCCTATGCATTAGAGGTTCCTCTATCAAAGTTATGGCAAACCATGGCACGCCAGATGTTTTGGAACTACATGTCCCATGATGCTCAACTACAATGCAGAGTGCATGAGCACCATGGAAAATGTAGTTCCAAAACATCTTAGTTGCCAAGGTTCACCATCACTGCCTTATCACATCAGAAGGCCCCCTTGCACATCAGAAGGACCCCTTCACATCAGAGGTTCCCCCGTCACACAAGAAGGCCCCATTGCACATCAGAAGGCCCTCTGCACTTCAGAAAGTCAGAGGCCCCCTTCACATTAGATGCCCCCCCTCTACATGAGAACCCCCATCATAACCAAATACTCACGTGACAGTTTTCCCCTATCATATAAGAGTCTGCCCTGGCCGCAGTGGAAGATGTACATTGAAATCCAAGCAGGGAGAATTACTGTGGGCCTCTATTACTCAATGGCCTGCAGGCCCCAGCGGAGTTAAGGACAAAGGAGGAGAGAGAAGCAGTATTTGCCCTGGCTGTCTTTGAATTGTGAGGTCTTTAGACCTAGAGGCGATTCAGTTCGCATTGTGTGCTATACAAGTATTTCATTCATTCATTCATTCATTCATTCATTCTTTCTGCAGTAGGAGGCTGAAGTGAGCACATCTACCTGGTAGATCTACTTGTAGCTAGAGTCGGGGATTTAGGCGTGCAATAGCAAGACCAGAAAGAGAGAAGATCAGAGATCGCAGGGACTAGGACTGTGCCAGTACCGCCGTAAGCCTCACGCTGCACCCATACTAAAGCAGTACTGCTGGAAGAACCAAGATCCAGAGTCAAACAGAACTGAGGAAGAGGACCCCATTAAATGCAGTGGGACATCCGTGCTAAGTTGCTGGGTCTAGTGAGAGGACCCTGTGGCTATGATCTATTGCCACTAGAGATAGGCTGATGACTGCACAGCTGCTCTATAGCCTATTTCAGCCTGCAGGCCTTACTGTGACTGTTTCATGTGCACCAGTGGTAAAAGTGGGCCCCAACATTAGGCTGAAGATTCAGGATTAAAAACTGCTCATTTACTGTTGTCACACAGTGAGTGGAGCTACATATGTAGATGAGGGAAGGCACAATAGAGGTAGATTAAACTTCCACTTTAAATCCTGCACTTTTCCTTTACCGGTTGCCAACTTCCATGGGCAGCTGGCACTTTTATGCCAGCTATCAGCTAAATGCATGCTGCCACTTTCTGGTTTCCTCTCAGTTTATTACGAATACATGACAGGAGAGGGATAGAGAGTGAAAGAATTCCTCAATAATGAATTCATGCAGTTTATATGCAAAAGCCTTTTTAATAAAAAGTTCTAAATTGCATTCTATTTAGGGGTTCCCTTTTCAAATCACTCATTTCATGCCAACAAAGGAGCATTTTGCATGAATAAACACTCTATCCACTAGACATACGTGTGTAATTTCCAGCCTAAAAAGCTTCATAAATTAATTTAACTATCCTGGAAGACTCGTTCATTGCGCGGCTGTATAATTTTACTCCTCTCGTATTGTAAATCAACAGTTTTTGCATTAATAATTATCCCAAATGGCCGTAAAAGTTTGAGCCAGGGAACGTCTGATATCTCTGACAGCTGGAGAGAAGTTCATATTTAATTTAGTGGTGTGGAGCAAAGCTTCATTTAGCAAGGCAATATGTAATATCGGGTCAATTAAGAAACAATAAGTTAAATATTTTTCATGTAAATGTTTTCTGTATAAACTCGTTATGCCTTATAGAGGGCAAAATATTGCAAAGTGGAAAGTTACAAACTGCATTGTCTTTTTTTTTTTTTTAGGTTTTAAAGTTTAAAGTTTTTATTTTTTTACTGTGCTCTAATCTACTTCAAGTAGAACCATGAGCAAATAAATGTAAAAAAATGACATATATGATACAGTTTTCTCCCTAGTACAGAGCTCCCCTCCCCTTCCCCCAAGTATAGAGCTCTTCCCCCGAAGTACAGAGCCCCCACACACACTATAGAGCTCTCCCTTGACCACCCCCCCCCCCCCCCCCCCGCCCGCCCACCTCCAAGTCCAGAGCTCCCTGCTCCCTCCAGTACAAAAAATAAATTAAGGGAGGGTAACTCTAGTTAACATTTTTAGCCCCTTTTGCGAATGCGCTATAACTGAATGACGGCTAAAGCGTGTCCGTACTATGCCAGGAGGCCTTCTTATGATGTCCTCTTGTGCCTGTGCTACCTGCTTACCCCCTGTGGTGTGCATTGGCAGTGATCTGTGATCGGGGTAAAGAGCCAATCATGGTGGCTCTTTTCTAAGCGATCAGCTGTGTTCAATCACAGCTGATCACAATGAAATCGGATTTGCCAGTTATCGGCAATCCTCCCCTCATGCTGACAGGGTGTGAGGAGAGGAGAGCCAAAAACCGGCAAATCCACACAGGGGACATCTGCACTGACAATCAGGGCACCGACAATCTATGTCCTGATTATCAGTGCAGCCCCAACAGTGTCCCCCAGCATTGCCAATCTGTGCTAACCAGTGCTGCCAATCTGTGCCCATCAGTGATGCCTGGCAGTGCCAGTGTCGCCTATCATTGCCCATCAGTGCCACCTATCAGTGCCCATCAGAGCCACCTATCAGCACCCATCAGTGCCCCCTATCAGTTCCTATATGTGCCGCTTATCAGTGCCCATCAGTGCAGCCTCATCAGTGCCCATCAGTGCCACCTCATCACTGCCTATCAGTGCCCATCAGTGCAGCCTCATCAGTGCCAATCAGTGCCACCTCATCACTGCCTATCAGTGCAGCCTCATCACTGCCTATCAGTGCAGCCTCATCAGTGCCCATCAGTGAAGGAGAGAAATTACTCTTTTTACAAAATGTTATGACTGAAACTAATAAAAACGTTATTTTTGCAACATTGTGTTTAGCAAACAATAAAAAAAACCCAGTGGTGATTAAATACCACTAAGAAAGCTCTAACCGGGTCAAATCTTTTTTTTTTTTTTATTTTGTTTGGGTACAGTGTTGCATGACCACACAATTGTCATTCAAAGTATGACAGCGCTGAAAGCTGAAATTGGCCTGGGCAGGAAGGGGGGTGAAAGTGCCCAGTAGGCAAGTGGTTAAGTGGTTATACAAACAATTTTTGTCCTCTTATGCCGCGTACACACGTAGCCGTTGATCCGACGGACTTAGTCTGGCGGACTTCCTGCCAGACTGTCCGTTGGACTTTCCGAACGGGCTACTTGCCCACACACGGCACTTTTTCAGCAGACTAATACGGCGTACTAAGTCCGCCGTACTATCCGCCCAACTTTTGAAATTAACGGACTCGCCCACACATGCGGAGAAAAGTCCACTCATTTCGAGCGCGTCTCCAGGTAGGCGGGGCCCGAGAAGGAGACGTCGCTGGCCCCGCCACCTGGTATGGACTTAAAGGGGAACCCCAACGCCAAAAAAAAATCGGCGTGGGGGTGCCCCCTGGTCCACATCAGACATCAGACCCTTGTCCGAGCACGCTACCCGGCCGGCCAGGAAAGGGGGGGACGAGCGAGCCCCCCCCCCTCCGAGCCGCACCAGGCTGCGTGCCCTCAACATGGGGGGTGCCTTGTGACATCAACCCATGTGACATCAACCGATGACCCCGCCCCTTGTCCCTATATAAGTCGCCGCGCAGCGCGTCCCTGGCATTGCGGCCGGAGAGAACGTCGAGTCAACATCTCCACGAGAAGAAGGAGAAGAAGAACGGAAGGCGGCGGCGGCGACAGAAGACCGGGCCACCGCCTGTAAAAGAGCTATAAGAAGGCGCGGTGGCCCGGCAGAAGAACCGAAGAGGGGGACAAGACCCCCGAAGTCAGAAGAAGAGGCCGGCGGCGAGGAAGAAAGCCGGGCTCCACCGCTAGTAAAAGAGCTACAAGAAGATAGCGGAGGAGTCCGGCGAGAAGACCCCCGAAGACGAAAGACCCCCGGAGCTGTGTAATAAACTATTTTATCTTGTGTGTTGTGTTTTTTTTGTACTTTATTTTACAGGTGAAAATAAAAAGGCCAAAAAGTAAAATTGTGGTCTCATCTGACCAGAGCACCTTCTTCCACATGTTTGCTGTGTCCCCCACATGGCTTCTCACAAACTGCAAATGGGACTTCATATGGCTTTATTTCAACAATGACTTTCTTCTTTCCACTCTTCCATAAAGACCAGATTTGTGGAGAGCACGACTAATAGTTGTCCTGTGGACAGATTCTCCCACCTGAGCTGTGAATCTCTGCAGCTCCTCCAGAGTTACCACGGGCCTCTTTCCTTGCTCGTCCTGTCAGTTTAGGCGGAAGGCCATGTCCCGGTAGGTTTGCAGTTGTGCCAGACTCTTTCTATTTTTGGATGATGGATTGAACAGAGCTCCGTGAGATGTTCAAAGCTTGGGATATTTTTTTTATAACCTAACCCTGTTTTAAACGTCTCCACAACTTTATCCCTGACCTGTCTTGTGTGTTCCTTGGCCTTCATGATGTGGTTTGTTCACTAAGGTTCTCTAATAAACCTCTGAGGGCTTCACAAAACAGCTATAATTATACTGAGATTAAATTACACACAGGTGGACTTTATTTACCAAATAGGTGACTTCTGAAAGCAATTTGTTCCACTAGATTTTAGTTAGAGGTATCAGAGTAAAGGGGGCTGAATACAAATGCACCCCACACTTTTTACATATTTAAAGTGTCTTTTCGAGATGTATTGCTCAGGAAAACTTGGATAGGGAATAGGGTAAGCCTTGAGATACTTTAGGACTAGTGCAACTTTAAAGGAGGAGTCTTCGTAATGGCAGTTAACATTCTCCAGACTGGCCTCCAGACCAGAGAATGTGAACATAAAGTTGGGGGGGGGGATCCCACACTGGAAACCTCCGTGAACCAACAATCTGGAACAGTCTCTAAAAGAAGAGGTAAATCAGTGTCATTTTCTTTAGTATTATATATACATACATGGATAACCCTTCCAGCATCAGTCAGATTCTGCTCCATGAGTCTCTAGGCCAGATCCTTGACAGACTTTATCTTGACTATTCTTCACACTTTAGCAGTAGGCCTTCAGCTCTCCCTGAGCTTGGACATTGAACAACCTCCTGTAGGCCTTAGCAGCTAGCCCAGGCCCGACTGCTGAAAAACATCCTCACAGCATGATGCTGCCACCACCATGTTTCACTGTTGGGATGGTGTTCTTTGGGTGATGTTATGTGTTGGGTTTGCGCCAGACATAGCATTTTCTTTGATGGCCAAAAAGTTTAATTTTAGTCTCATCATACCAGAGCACCATCCTCCATATATTTTGGGAGTCTCCCACATGCCTTATCGCAAACTCAAAACTGCCATTTAGTTTTTTGCTGAAAGTAATGACTTTCTTCTGGCCACTCTGCCATAAAGCCCAACTCTATGGAGCGTACGGCTTATTGTCATTCTATGTACAGATACTCCAGTCTCTGCTGTGGAACTCTACAGCTCCTCCAGGGTTACCTTAGGTCTCTGTGCTGCCTCTCTGATTAATGCCCTCCTTGCCCGGTGTGTGAGTTTTGGTGTGCGGCCGTCTCTTGGCAGGTTTGCTGTTGTGCCATGTTCTTTCCATTTGGTTATGATAGATTTGATGGTGCTCCTAGGGATCTTTAAAGATTTGGATATTTTTTTATAACCTAATCCTGACTTGTGCTTCTCAACAACATTGTCCCTTACTTGTTTGGAGAGTTCCTTGGTCTTCATGGCAGTGTTTGGTTAGTGGTGCCTCTTGCTTAGGTGTTGCAGCCTCTGGGGCCTTTCAAAAAGGTGTGTATATGTAATGACAGATCATGTGACACTTAGATTGCACACAGGTGGACATCATTTCACTAATTGTGTGACTTCTGAAGGTAATTGGTTGCATCAGAGCTTTTTATGGGCTTCATAACAAAGGGGGTGAATACATACGCACATGACAATTATAATTTTTTTATTTCTGAAAAATAGTTTTATGTATATATTTTTTTAATTTTACTTCACAAACTTAGACTATTATGTTCTGATCCATCACATATAACTCAGATTAAAAAAAACATTGAACTAAAGGCTGTAATGTAACAAAACAGGTTAAAAGCCAAGGGGGGGGGGGGGGGGGGGGGTGGATACTTTTGCAAGGCACTGCTGATGAGAAAAGGTATTTAGCAGTTTATATTTACTAAAATAATTGCAGTTCTATGTTCTGTGTACTGTGGGAGACCAGATATACTACAGTGAATGTAGGTTCTGGGTTTAGTAAAGCTTTAAGCATAAAAAAAACCTAAACTGTGGGGTTCCCCCAAAAAGTTTTTACCAGACTCTTCAGGTTCTGTTATGAATTTTAAGCAAAAAATGGCATGAGATTCCCCCCAAATTTAAATCAGACCCATTGCACTAAATTTATGACATCCTTCTTTTATGCAATATGCAGTTCATTGTAAATTCACAGGTATAGTATTTCTAAAAGCGTTACTTAAAAATTGTGTGTGCTTCTGTATTTACCTGTAGTAGAGGAAGGAAGACATGTTTGCAGAAAATTTAGTTTTATTTTTCTATAGAGAATTTTGAATAAAGTCAAGTCAGTCTTTTAGACCCCCCTTTGCAATCCCTGTAGCCTTGTCTAATTACGGGGGGCCCCTGACCATTTTGAACTTTTTATCTTTTTCTTTTTTGCAAACGCTCTCACAAATGATGAACATGCCGGCTTGTTGCACAACATCCTCGGCGTACAGCTGTTGGTTGAAATGACATAAGCAACATTATATTAGGAATGTGTGCCATGCCTGATGCCAGAATGGGAACAATGATAGTGTAGATCTGTCCCCTGTGGCAGCGGAGCGGCTGATGGACAGGCACTGCTGGAGTTCCGAAATGAATAACTTTTTACGACCGTGCAGAAACATCAACATTCCCTTTAGGTCTTAGTGCCTTTTTAAAACTTTTTTTCTGTTAGGGAATGTAAAGGAGTGCAAAATATAGGAATAAGAAACAAATGCAATATTCACCTTTAATCCTCAGATTTTCGCCTGAAAGTATTTTTTTTTTCTACTGCTAGATGTTCTAAATCTGATGGCCAATATCATTCAAAGCCCATACTTAGAGCCCAGGTTGTCCTGGATCCGCCCATCTCTTTATCACTCTTCTATCTCCTTCTATCAGCATGCCTCTTGTCAGCCCATGAACTGATTGCATACCTCCCAACTGATTTGGAGCAATGCCCCTCAATGTCCCTCTGTCCCTCTTTCCCCCTCATTTGTCCCTCATTTTGGTCTGATCTATTGTATATAAAAGATACTTTTAATCTATCAAAAATGATTTCCCAGTGCTAAACCTTCCATCCGAATTCTAAATCGCTGCATTTGTCAGCTTTAAAAGCCAATATAAAGGAATATTAGTGGTAAAAAAAAGCCCTTGTGGATTTAATTAACCTTTTTTTTATGGTTATGTCGCCTTCTTTAAGGGGCGTGGAAGGGGGCGTGTCCTATGCCTACATACGTTTGCTAGTAGGTGTCCCTCATTCCCATCTCAAAATGTTGGGAGGTATGTGGTTGGCTCCTTGTGCTGTTTCTTTCTCCCACACTCGAGCCCTGTTGTATAGGCACTGCAAGAGTCTGATACCAGGTCATATTTATGCCGCGTACACACGATCGGAATTCCGGCCAGAAAAATACAGATGAGAGCTTTTCATCGGAAAATGCGACTGTGTATATGCTCCATCGGAATTTAGCTGTCCGAATTTCCGCCAGCCAAAACTTGATAGAATGTTCTCAATTTTCCAGACGGAAAAACTTTCTATCGGAAATTCCGATCGTGTGTATGCAATTCCGACACGCCAAAAATCACGCATGCTCAGATTCAACTACGAGACAGAAGCTATTGGCCACTGGCTATTGAACTTCTTTTTTCTAGTCCCGTCGTACGTGTTGTACGTCACCGCGTTATAAACAATCAGAATTTGGTGTGACCATGTGTAGGCGAGACAGATTGAGCGGAATTCCATCATAATTCCGTTGGGAAAACCATGAGAGCTTCTTCCGAGGAGAATTCCGATCGTGTGTACGCAGCATTAGATACTTACACTGTATTTAAAAAATATGACTTGGTATTAAACCCTCCTATTTTAACCCTTTCGCTGCTAGAGCCTTTTTTGTACGCGTTAATAAAAAATTATTTTAGGCTTGAAGATTAGCTAACACCCCCAAAAGTTATATATTTTCTGAAAGCAGAGACTCTGGAAAATAAAATTGTGGCAGGTTTGAATTTTTGCTTTACAAGATATTATTGCAACAGTGTATAAAGTGCAAGTTTCAGTACACTTAATTTTACTGGAGCGTAAAAAACCCGGTGCAACTCTGCATAGAAACCAATCAGCTTTGAGGTTGTTTTTTTTTTTTTTTTGTCAAAGCTTAATTGAACAAGCTGAAGTCAGAAGCTGATTAACTAGCATGCACAGCTGCACCAGCTTTTGCACTCTCCACTTTAGTAAATCAGCCCCAATGCATTATTTACGAATAACTAAAGCTGGAGAGTGCAAAAGCTGGTGCAGCTGTGCATGCTAGCCAATCAGCTTCTGACTTCAGCTTGTGGCATATTCTAACTGCATGCATGTTCACCAGGACTGTGGTTAAGTGCACCAGTGTCTCTTAAAGGGCCCCAACGATAGCCAGCCAGCATAAGAAACATTTTAAGGACTGGCCTTATCATAAAACCAGAACAAATCCCATTCCATACACATTTGCCTACTTCCCATACCTTAAACTTTTCCGGTGCTTACCAGACAGTTTTTGGCCTAGCATAGCTGCCATTAGTGCACTCGGACGGTATACCTCTGAGGGTTTATAATTCAAGTCTTTTACTGCACTTTATGTTTTCTCTTATCCAGGTGGGCCTGAAGTAAAAACAAAAAAATAAGCATAGGGCATGCATAACTGGGTGAAGAGGGGAAACAGGGAGGTAAATGGTTAAGGCATGGTGGGCATGGTATATACGATCTGATTGGTGTAAGCGAGGGCTCCAGGTGGGGCTTTGGACAAGCACAGGAAGAGGCAGAGAAACGTGTACCTCAGTCGGTGGTCATCGGAAGGAGAGAAAACTGTATTTTGGTTTGCTTCAAGGTTTGAAGTCACAGCAGCCTAGCGGTGGTGGTCTTTGAGGGTGAGTAAAAAATCAGTGGTAGTCTAATGGTTGGGGGGGGGGGGGACTCATCTGTGGTATGGCATCCTCAGGTAATGGTTGGGGACCCATCTGTGGTATGTCGTCCTCGAGTGCATTCTAGTGAGTTAACCGGGGATATAGAGGTCTCTGCGGATAGTTTGGCCATTGTCAGTGTGTGCTCGGGGTCTTTTGTTCCGCAGATAAAATGAACCAGTTTTGGGTGTACTGCCTCCAAAGATCAGCTACCTTAATACTGTACATATATTTCTGTTTTAAAGGAATTGGGTTTTGTTAGTTACTATTGTTACATGTTAATAAAAGGCTGCTGAGGCCAATTTGTATCCAAACTCTGGTGTGGTCTGGTTATTGTTGGGTATAGGTACAGAATTGGTTTAGTATGGCATAGCAGCCAATTTTATTAGGATTTGGAACATCTGTAGCCAGATACCTTACTACGCCAATCCATACATGTACACCCCCTTTTATACCTTTATTCTATAAAAAATGACACAGACACCTGCTGGATGTAAATGGCCTTTCAGGCCTTTATTTAAACAATAAACCAAACTAAACTTTTTCTTTAAAACTTCTGTAACCATTTTATTTTACCATATATTTTCCTGTAACCAAAACCAGCTCATCAGATAAACAGTTGTTGATCCCTGACGACCCCATTTCTACTTGAGCCTGTAATCCCAACTTTTTATGGCATTCGTCCCCAGCCACCAACTTGCCTCGGGGACTTACCAATTGACCACAGACCCCCAACTTATTAGCCCGTCAGTCTGGCCAGCCGCCAGACCACCCGGGAGGACTCCATACCCATGATGGGTCCTAACTTTTCCAAAACCTAATTTGGAACAGATAAATTGCATACCAGCCGTCAAGGACCCTACCGCCACTTGTATTCATGGATACCCCATAGCCAACCAACCCTCCCCCATTAAAGGGCGGGCGGGCGGGAACGTTCCTCCTGACCTGCTGCTCCAGACTGCTGACCTTCCTAGACTCACGTGCCTTCACATCAACTCTACTCCACCCCCTCTTACACCATCCTCCAATCAGGTAAGCCTTGTAACTTTCTTAACCCCTCGTACCATTCCCCTGCGTAAGCCTTGCACCCTGTCATGTATGTCCTACGCTTACGTTGCACTACAGCTACGTACATGTCTTGACAAGGTAGCCAGATACCTTACTACGCCAATCCATACATGTACACCCCCTTTTATACCTTATTCTATAAAAAATGACACAGACACCTGCTGGATGTAAATGGCCTTTCAGGCCTTTATTTAAACAATAAACCAAACTAAACTTTTTCTTTAAAACTTCTGTAACCATTTTATTTTACCATATATTTTCCTGTAACCAAAACCAGCTCATCAGATAAACAGTTGTTGATCCCTGACGACCCCATTTCTACTTGAGCCTGTAATCCCAACTTTTTATGGCATTCGTCCCCAGCCGCCAACTTGCCTCGGGGACTTACCAATTGACCACAGACCCCCAACTTATTAGCCCGTCAGTCTGGCCAGCCGCCAGACCACCCGGGAGGACTCCATACCCATGATGGGTCCTAACTTTTCCAAAACCTAATTTGGAACAGATAAATTGCATACCAGCCGTCAAGGACCCTACCGCCACAGCAGCACAAGAGTGACACCTCACCCTTGTGCCTGCCGCCACACCTGCAAAGCCCTGCCAATACCATCTTCCAAACCCAAAGCCCACAGGTCAATCCCGACTGGGTTAAGGTGGACACCATCCCCCCGTAAATACCTCCACGTCTCCACTTCCAACTCCCAATGCCTCACCACAATACCTCCATTCCGGGCAACAAACCTCCCCACCTCTTTGTTCACCTTTATACGGGCCCTATTAATCTTCTCACAAGACCGGGCCCCCCTCCACGACATGCGGGCCACAATATCGGACCACACAATAATCATGTCCGGGAAGGCAGTACGAAGCCTGAGGAAGTCCCACCGTATGTCTTTAATGATGTTGCACATCGGGCTGACAACCAAGTCATTACCTCCCACATGTAGGACCAGTACGTCCGGTGCCCGATCCAGGCCCGCATAGCGATGAACCTCTGGCACCACCCTGTGCCACATCAGTCCCGGGATGCCAATCCATCGAACCCGGCCTTCATCCCTGGACAGTCTGAGTTGCCTGCCGTCCGGCCGTACATCCGCCCGTCTAGCCCCCCAGAACACAAAAGAATGTCCCAAAATCCAAATGAGACATCCCGGCTCTGAAATGACATAACCAAAAATTAACCAACCCAACCCAAAAGAACCAAAACATATAGTCGACCATACCAAGGAACCGTACTCCTACCCCTTTTACAAAAGGTGCGGCCGCACATAAAGCCGATACCTCCGAGACTCCCACCTCCCAATTTGCTTAATAACCTCTTCCGGCAATCCCCATCTAGCTGCCTCCGTGGCCGCCCCTATCCGGAAGGAATGAGCAGCATACTCTCCCGGAGACAAACCCCCGCTCCGCAAACACTTCCTCAACACTGCCGTAAATTGGAACCGCGAAAGGCACGAACCGTCTGCATGCATGAATAACACCCCGTCCCGGTCCGGGCGAACCTCCAAATAGACCCTTAAAGCCTCCACCGGACAAAAACTAGGGTCCCTCCCCCGAAACAATGTTACCCGCACCCCTCTACCCAACTGGTCCGTTTTGGACTTCCTGACCAAAATTACCACTGAAGAAGGGGCCCAGGAAACGTCACCCCTCCCCAAACCCCCCGGAGCAGTTTTAGATGGCGACACCAATTCCCCTATCCGAAATGCCCCAAAAAATGCCACCAGGAAAGCAGCTCGGAAAAGTATTTGTTCAAAACCCAGAGAACACACTTCCCTGACGTGGCTCAACAAAATACCCAAAACTTCAAAAGAAATCGGGCGCCGCAAATCCCTTTTCGCCGCCCCTTTCCTAAAACCCCTCAAAGCCTTTTTAACTAAAAAATCCTTAGTCACATCCGCCAACCCCTTACATTGAAACAAAAAGGCCAAAGCTGACATTTTCTTGCTGACTGCCGAGCCTGACACCCCAGACACATAATTATAACAGATAAAACCCAACACCCACCTTAACAGTTCTGCCGGGCCCTCCGACCCCCCAACCTCACCCAACCAGTTCGACCATTCCCTCCACACTGCATGATAAGCCGCTCGAGTACCTTCACTCAACGACTGCTGAATCAGTCCTCCGATGATTCCAACGCAATCCCCCACATCTCCGGAGGGCACGGGTCCCCGCGTCTGTTCACGTCCGGAGCCAGTCTGCGAAAGTCCTCCCACTGGAAACGAGACAGAGCATCCGCCAACTTATTCTCAATCCCAGGGATATGCACCGCATAAACAAATGCATTAATCCGTAAACAACTGAGCACCAACCTCCTTAACAACCTAACCACTGGGGGGGAGGAGGCCGAAACATTATTTATGGCCACCACCACTCCCATGTTATCACAATGGAAGCGCACTTTTTTTATCCCGTAGCTTGTCCCCCCACAATTCCACCGCCAGAACTATGGGAAAAAGCTCCAGTAACGCCAGGTTAGTTAAAAACCCCGCCTCCCTCCAAGAGTCCGGCCATGGTTCGGCACTCCATTGCCCCTGGCAATAAGCTCCATAACCTGCCGAACCTGCCGCGTCAGTATACAAAACCAAATCAGCGTTGCTGACCTGTCCCTCCTGCACAATCGCTCTCCCATTAAACTCAACCAGGAACACCCCCCACACACTCAGATCATCCCGCAATTCCCTGGACAACCGCACAAAATGAGTGGGCACCTTCACCCCTGCTGTGGCTGCCGCCAGTCTCCTGCAAAAAATTCTCCCCATAGGCATAATCCTGCAAGCAAAATTCAATTTGCCCAGGAGCGATTGCAATTCCTTCAACCTGAGTTTTCGTTTCCCCCGCGCCGCGCCCACCTCCTGCCGCAGCGCCTCCACCTTCTCCTCAGGCAACCTACATTCCATGGCCATGGAATCAATCGTGATTCCCAAAAACACTATCTCCGACCTGGGACCCTCCGTCTTCTCCCTCGCCAAGGGAACCCCAAACCGTTCGGCCAAATGCTGCAATGTCCCCAGCAGAATCCCGCAGCCGCGGGATCCTGGCGGCCCCACACACAGGAAGTCATCCAGGTAATGTATGACCGAGTTGACTCCCGCCGTCTCCCGCACAGCCCATTCAAAAAACGAACTGAACAGCTCAAAAAGTGCACACGAGATAGAACATCCCATGGGCAAGCAGCGATCAACAAAATACGACCCCTGCCAGCAACAACCCAACAACCGCATACTCCCCGGATGCACCGGCAACAAACGAAACGCCGCCTCCACATCCGTTTTTTCCAAAAGAGCCCCCCTGCCATACTTTCTCACCCACGCAATCGCTGCATCAAATGATGTATAAGTAACCGCACAAGCTTGCGGGTCAATACCATCATTTACCGATCCGCCCCTGGGGTAAGACAGGTGGTGAATCATCCTGAATTGCCCCGGTTCCTTCTTCGGAACCACCCCCAAAGGCGAGACCACCAGATCCGCCATCGGAGGGGTAAGAAATGGGCCGGCCATCCGGCCCAACGCCACCTCCTTAGCCAATTTCGCCGACACCACGTGTTCATGCAGTAAAGCCGACTTCAAATTTTTGGCCAGCGGGGGAACCTCCCTCAACGCACTCGGAATCCGAAACCCATCCCTAAAACCAGCCTCCAACAACCCCGCCGCCGCACGATCAGGATACCTACTTAGGAAAGGAAGCATTCTTTCCAGCCTCACCGGCGTCATCCCTTTTTCCAGTGAAGTCTCCAGTACGACCTTTTCCCTGCCGGAAACAACGTGCGAAGGGGTGCCCTCCACTGCATCCCGAACACTTGTGCTTGTAACGACAGGCGTTACCAAACTTGCACGTCCCGTCATTAAATTGCCAGCAGACCCCCTTCTTTTTTGGGGCCAGCGATCCCGCTGAGGCGGCGGCGCCGGCCCCCCCTGGAAAAAACTGGCCCGGGGCCCGGGCCGAAGTCATCAACTTCATCCACAGGCTGATGTCCTTGTGGTCCCACCTAATGGACGGCCGTACCGCTTTGCGTTGACGAAACTGTTCGTCATAACGTAGCCAGGCCAAGCCCCCATAAACCCTGTGCGCCTCACTAATGGCCTCCAGGTAACAGAACAATGCCGAACAATTCTCCGGCGCCTTTTCCCCAATCACGCTAGCCAAAATCGCAAACGCTTGCAGCCAATTCGCAAACGTGCGTGGAATAAGCCTATATCTCCGCTTCTCCTCCTCTTCTTTTTTGCTCTCATCTGGCTTGACCCTGTCTAAATTAAACTTCTCCAACGGTAACAACGAGAAGATTTCCACAAACTCGTCTTTCCAAATCTTCTCCCTCACCTCCTTCTTCAAATGCGCACCTAATGGTCCCTCGAAGCACACATAAACTTCGCTCCTCGCCGCATCCGCCAGGCGAATCCTCTCAGCATCTTTGTCCTTTTCCACCGCCGCACTACTTGTTCCCTCGCCGTCCTTCCTCGCCTCCTTCTCCGTCTGCGTCTCCGCCGCCACCCCACCCCCCGCCAACCCCTGCCCGACGGGAACAGCCGTTCCCCCCTCCACCGGAGCCGCTGGAGGCGGCCCCACCCACGGGTTAATCGGGGCGGGCGCCGGCCCCGAGCCGCCCCCCAGGCGGCTCAGCACCTCTTTTAGCACCGACAACAACTCACTGCCCCCCCCCGCTATCCCCGCTGGAACCCCCCTCCCCCCGTCCCCCCCACAAACCCCAGCGAACAACCCCCCCAAAGACCCCGATGACTCACCGGGCTGCTGCCGCCTGGAAGGCCCTCCAGCCGCTGTCCCCACTGCCGCCGGCGATGCACATTCTTCATCAGGCATCTCCCCCTCCTCCATGCTGCTATCTTCGGAAAGCGCCTGGCCACTCGGGGGCCTCCGCGCTGGTGTGCCAGATGGCCCAGGCCGTTCCCGATCGTTCCGCCCGTTCGGAGCATGGCGGCCGCCATGTTTTTTGTTTACATTGACCTCACTTCCGGTCGCGCCGACGTCATGTCCGCTGACGTCATCAGCGTGCGCCGCACCACTCGAGCGTGCGCTGCTCCTCCGCAGGCCCTCCCTCCCCGGCACAGAAACATGCCCGGAGGCGTGGCCACCCGACTGCCGCTCTGCATTCCCTGATGGGCCCCCCCGGAAGCCAAGATGGCGCACCCACGTGGCAGGCCGCCGGCCGCTTCAGGGACAAGGCCGGCGCCCGAGGACCCCACTCTCCCCCGGCGAGCAGCCCCCCCGACCGGAACATCGCCAGGGGGAACCACTGGAACCACCACCGATCGCGTGGACCTGGAGGTGGCCTGAGACCCGTCCCGGTAAGTGACCCCCCTCCCTCTGGGACTCTGCCGTGGATGGGGATTCCTTCCAGGCCCCCCGCTAACTGACTGGGGCGTCCGTTTTGCAGGGGGACCTGAAGGGGCCCAGCTGGGGCTCCCAAGCCGGCGTTGAGTCCGGGGGGCAATGTCAGAGCTAAGGTGCACAGGGGGCCGTGACCTCCTTGCCCGTGTCGGGGGTACCCTATCTGCGGAAGGTCCCTGCCCTACCCCCTGAAGGGTGGCCGCAATTTGGCTTTGCAACCAGTCTGCGCCATGCTGTTCTGCTGCCGACCTAAGCTGTTCCCATAGCTGCTCTAACCCACTCATCTTTTCCAGGGAGCTGATCCTGAACGTTCCTCCTGACCTGCTGCTCCAGACTGCTGACCTTCCTAGACTCACGTGCCTTCACATCAACTCTACTCCACCCCCTCTTACACCATCCTCCAATCAGGTAAGCCTTGTAACTTTCTTAACCCCTCGTACCATTCCCCTGCGTAAGCCTTGCACCCTGTCATGTATGTCCTACGCTTACGTTGCACTACAGCTACGTACATGTCTTGAGCTGGACGACGAATATCATCTGATGCCTTGTCCATATTGCTAATTGCCTTGTATACTTTTTTAAATGTAATTTTTAATTGTTTTTACAATTTAACCTTTTAATATTCACAGTGCCTTGCAAAAGTATTCACCCCCTTGGCCTTTTTTGTGTTTTGTTGCCTCACAAACTGTAATTAACATGGATTGTTTGAGGATTTGCATCATTTAATTTACAGAACATGCCCACAACTTAAGTCAATACTTTGTAGAGCCACGCCATGTTCTTTCCATTTGGTTATGATAGATTTGATGGTGCACCTAGGGATCATCAAAGATTTGGATATTTTTTTATAACCTAACCCTGACTTTTACTTCTCAATAACATTGTCCCTTACTGGCTTGGAGAGTTCCTTGTTCTTCAAGGCAGAGTTTGGTGAGTGGTGCCTCTTGCTTAGGTGTTGCAGCCTCTGGGGCCTTTCAGAAAGGTGTGTATATGTAATGACAGATCATGTGACACTTATGCCTCGTACACACGATCGGACTTTCCGTCAACAAAATCGTGGAATTTTGTTCGGTGTTGGCTCAAACTTGTCTTGCACACACACAGTCACGCAAATGTTGGCCAACAATTACGAACGTAGTGATGCACTAAAAGTACTACATGTTTTTTCAGCTCTTTAGGGCCACCCTTTGGGCTCCTCCTACTAATTTCGTGTTAGTAGAAGTTTTGTGAGTGTTGATTTGTGCTTTTCAGTTCGTTTCTGAAACAGCCATTCGTCAACCAGACATGTTGAGGAATCGGAGGAGATAACGTATTATTATTTATTATTGGCCTTGGAGTTATTGCTTTGACATTATTTTTTTTGGTTGAATAATGATTTGATTTGGTATATTTTCTATATTTTTGGATACATAGAATGCACTTTTTGGTTAAGTCCTATTGGCAGATAGCATGCCTAATTTAATTTTTTAAATTTTTAATGCACAATAAATAAATTGTGTAGAATAATACTTTGCTATGTCTTTTACTTCAAATGACAGTTTGGGAGTAGGCAGTTACATTTTAAAAAATACAATGTAAAATTGACAAGGGACACCAACATAGTTGTATCTTTGATCTTAAAAACTACGGGATAATGGTGTTGTGGTAACTCGCACAAAAAAAAAACAAAAACATAATAATATTATTCTTGATATCTCTAGAAAAAAAAAGCTTTTGAAAATTAGTTTGCAATAACTCCATCAGTATCACCAGCAAAGCAGCTTCATTATTATCCCATTAAAGAAGAAGAGAATGTGCACTGCATTTGGAGATTTCACAATTTGCCACGTCACGAATGTTAATTCTCCATTACAAACGCTAGTTTACAAGACCGACCGCATGCATGTTTGTACTTTGGACTTTGCACGGCTGGACACAGTGGTGGGGGGAGACTAGTCGTCGCTCCCCACCTCTATGATCTTGGAGGACCGGAGCGGCGTCATGACGTCACTTACGGCCTAGGGCAGAAGTAAACTATTTTTTTTTAAAGCAAAAGATCAAATTTTTTTATTTTGATCTGTTGCTTTCAAAGGTAGAGGAGAGCTATGGGGACAGTGTAAAAAAAAAAATATTTTTTTAAAGTGACCCCATCCCTCCGTGCTCATGCGTAGAACCGAAAGCATTTGGAAATTGTGCACACATACGTAAACAGTATTTGCACCCCACATGTGAAGTATTGCCTTGAACGTTAGATCGAGAGCAATAATTCTAACACTAGACCTCCTCTGTAACTCTAAACTGGGAACCTGCAAATATTTTTACAACATCGCCTATGGGGATTTTTAAGTATCATAGTTTCTCGCCATTCCACAAGCGTGCGCAATTTTAAATTGTGACATGTTTGGTATCTGTTTACTCGGCGTAACATCATATTTTATATTTAACCAAACAATAGGGCTATATATTGTGTTATTAAAGTGTATTTTTTCCAGTTGAAAAACAACTGTGTAAATACCACGTGACATGCACAAACTGCAACAATCGCAATTTTATTCACTAGGGTCTAAGCGGAATTTATATATATATATATATATATATATATATATATATATATATATATATATATATGGGGGTTCAGTAATTTTCAAGCAAAAAATACAGATTTTTAAGTGCCAGAAAAGGCCTGGTCTTCAAGTGGATAATAAATGTTTGTGTAGCACTCACCCCCAAAGGAGCTGCTGAATTTTTATTGGGCTTACCATTACCTCACCTGCTCACTGTGTCCGTTTTAGGGGTCCCGTTGTAGAGTGGATTAAAGAATATGGCTCCGACACTTAGTCTTTTTTTCTTTTGTTGGGTGTTTATTTAACAACAACACACACTTTTGCAATAGAGGGGTAGAGGGTAAGGGGGATTCAGGTATCTTCGTAGTTTTGGGGGTTATAGGTATTTCCTTGATCCAGAGGAAAACAATTTCCACAAGCTGGATCTACCAATCACCGGATAGGCCTCTCTCACTGACCTAGCAGCCGGCGAGATGCTCGTACAAAGTCTCCGCCACAGACTTGATAAGTTTAGCGCTCTTGTCTTGTCATCCTCCGCCACAGGAAGGCACGATAAGCTTCTGGTTGCAAAGATTAAAGAGTTTCCCCACAGTACCTGAATCTTTCAGCAGGCCCGCCGATACTGTACGGTAAGCAACTCAGGATGCATCCTCCAACTGAGTCTCCAGGCTTCTCCATGGGGCACCAGCCTTATTGCTCGGTCCTCCTCAGAAAAGTCCTCCCCTGGATCCTCCAGTTGCTTGGCTTCTCCCCACAGGCAAGACAGCACAGGATCATCTCTGGATCAGTAGGCCCTAGAGCCTCTGGGCCTACCCTTCAGTTGTTGGGCCTCAGGCCAGTCGGCCCTGAGACATTGATTAGGGCAGCACAAACCCCAGGCTAGGAGGGCCATGAGGTTGGGGAAAACGAACCCCAAAGAGAGAGACCTCAAAATGGCATCAGTACCTTAACCACTTCCCACCCGGCCAATGTACATATACGGCCGAGTGGGAGACACCTCCTTCTGACTGGACGTTCCTGAACGTCCATCAGAAGAAGGGGGATCGCGCGCACCCGGACACGGCACATCTCGGATCGGCAGGAGGGCTCTGTGATCTGCTCTCCTGATCACATGACATCCAATCACAGCTGTCATGTGATGTAAACAAACAGCCAGTTGCTAGACAATCGGCTCTCCTCTCCTCACACGGAAGTCATCGCTGAGGAGAGGAGAGCAGATCGCTGCAGCCGGCTGGTGATCAGTGAGTATGAGCTGTTTTTACAGCTTTTTACTCACTGATCACTAGTCTAGTATAAAGCTACAGTGTAAACACACATGTCACCACAATACACGTCACCACACATGTCCCCAAAACATACATGTCCCCAAATATTAAAAAGACATGTCCCCAAATAAAAAAACACATGTCCCCCACATATGTCCCACTAAAATCACATGTTCCAATGATTATCTGCACACATATGTACATGATCATTTGCGTACATATGTCCGTGATCACACAAACCAATTATTATACACTTAACGGAATTTTTTTTACCAAAAACATGTAGCAGAATACATTTTGGCTTAAATTTATGAAAAAAATTTGATTTTATTGGATTTCTTTAAAAATAGAAATAAGAAAATATAGTTTTTTTCCAAATTTCCACTTTTTTGCGCTTATATTGCAAAAAATAAAAAACGGAGTCGTGAATAAATACCACCAAAATAAAGCTCTATGTGTGTGAACAAAATTGTAAAAATTTAATTTGGGTACAGTGTAGCATGACCGCGCAATTGTCATTGAAAGTGCGAGAGCAATTAAAGCTGAAAATTGGGCTGGGAAGGAAGGGGGCGAAAGTGTCCTGTATTGTAGTGGTTAAATACCCTTACCCAGAATGCACAGCGGCTAGACCACTCCCACCGGGCTGTTTATGAGTAAAAGGAGTACCCAATGCATTTAACTTGTTATATTTCCAACACTTACCGGTGGTGACAGCGACACCCGCGGTCAAGTAGAAATTAGCACACACCATCCAAACTGGTACAGAAGCCAGAACCTAAGCACAATTAGTCTGAACCAAACTGCAGTTTCAGACAAACTTACATTTAGAAAAATACTAGCATGGGTATTAAAAATACCAGCGCTACATTTTCTTTTGGCTTTAACACCACTTTAAGGATTGACCTCTGCAATATCTAAGGTCCAATAATCTGATGAGTCATATCAGTTTAGGGTGGAGGTCATGATGCATGTCTACCTTCACGGTGGGTAATACCAGCTATTTCAATTAAAGAGCTGCATCTTCTTGAGAGTATAAGTCATATGCGATGTAAGTAGAGCTTTCCAGTCTTCTAATTAATGACCGGACAGATGCATAAAAAGCCATTTTTGCTGATAACGCCACATTAGGTAAAATTATTAAAGCTCAGCAGGAATGTGATATATTACAGAAGGATCTCTGTAGGACTGTAACATAGGCAGTTAAATGGCAGATTAAATTAAAGAGTAACTCCAGCTCGCACCTTTTTATAACTTTTGGACAGTTGGATAGGGGTTAGAATGTTTCCTGGTTTTTACAGCATACAGCATTTTTCCTTGTTTTATATTCTTCCAGCTCTGATGACTGTTGTCACTGGAGCTGGAAGAGGGGGGATCTCTCCATTAAGAATCTAGACAGTAATATAAATCGACACAGAGACATTAAACCTTCCCCAGCCAGCCCTATAAAGTATCCTAAATACAGCAAACCCTGACAAACCCAACTATTCACTTCCTGACCTAGGTTGCCACTTGCCAACGCTGCTCCTCCATAGATACAGTACAATGGGTGAGTGCTGTCACCCGAGGACAGGTATTATGTTACTGGAAGGATCCCCAGGTGAAAATAAAAAATAAAATCAAAAAAAAATTAAAATAAAGCCAGCAATGCCAAGCTGCTGCTAACAAAGCAAGCAGAATATTGGCATTAAAAAGGGGATTCATTCCAGAGATAAAACAATAATTCTCCCGCTCTACAAGACTCTGGTCCGGCCGCACCTGGAGTATGCTGTCCAGTTCTGGGCACTGGTCCTCAGGAAGGATGTACTGGAAATGGAGCGACTACAAAGAAGGGCAACATATCTAATAAAGGGTCTGGAGGATCTTAGTTATGAAGAAAGGTTGCGAGCACTGGACTTCTGGAGAAGAGATGCTTGAGATGGGATATGATTTCAATATACAAATACCATCCTGGTGACCTCACAATAGGGATAAATCTTTTTCACGGAAGGCAGTTTAACAAGACTCGTGGCCACCCATTAAAATTAGAAGAAAAGAGGTTTAACCTTAACCCCCCTGGTGGTATTCCCGAGTCTGACTCGGGGTGAAAATTCAGAACCATTAGCAGTAACCCTGAGCCAGACTCGGGACCGCATCGCTGAATGCAGGAGGAGATTACTTACCTTCTCCCCTGGATCCAGCGATGTCCCCGCGCTGTACGAGCGGCTTGTCCTCCGCCGGATCTATCACGGAGCTGAGCTCCATTCCCTGCGAGTGTTGCGACGCACGGGGACGGAGATGGACGCCAAATCCAAAAAGTGAAACACACACATTACATACAGTATAATGTAATCTTACAGATTACATTGCTGTATGTAATTATTTCACATTCCTTTTGCCCCTAGTGGTTTGCCCAGTGCCCTGCATGCAGTTTTAGATTATAAAAACTGTTCTTTCTGCCTGGAAACTAGAGATTGTCCATAGCAACTAAAACTGTCCCTTTACATCAAGTGGTTTTAGACCAGCTAGAAAACAGCGATAATAAATTAGAATCACTTGCAGAATTGAGCGATAGCGATTTGTGGGGAGATCCGTCATCTACACTGAAAAGTAATGACAGTGACAATTCTGCAACTGAGCAAATTTCAGTGTTTTTGATTTGATTACATTATTGAATATTTTTTATTATTATTATTTGGTATAATTATTTATAGTTATTTAATATATTTTAATTTATGATTTTGTTTTTCAACTTTTATCATACCCGGGATGTCTATTAGACTCTTGTTTGGACAGATTTAAGTGAGTTATTACAGGCCTACAATATAAAACGCCAAATTTCCATGCAAAACATTGTACAGCTTTCAGCACCTAAAATCAGCACTTTTTGAATTTGAATTTGGCGCCGTTCTCCGTCCCCATGCGTCGCACCTTTTGCAGTGAACGGAGCTCGGCTCCGTGATAGATCGAGTGGACGAGCAGCTCAGCACCTAAAATTTGACATAATCATGCCGCCAGGGAGGTTAAACTAAAAGGGTTCTTTACTGTAAGAGCGGTAAGGATGTGGAATTCCCTTCCACAGGCGGTGGTCTCAGCGGGGGGGGGGGGGCATCAATAGTTTCAAGAAACGATTAGATAAGCACCTGAACAACCACAACTTACAGGGATATACAATGTAATACTGACATATAATCACACACAGAGGTTGGACTTGATGGACTTGTGTCTTTTTCTCGACCTCACCTACTATGTAACTATGTGACAAATCTAAGGATCGATAAAATGCAATATGTTATATTTTTGTTCATGGGTTTAGTAAAGTTGGAAATGTGTAGTACAGCCTGAAGAAGGGATCTAAGTTATCCTGAAAAAATGTCATTTTAATAAAATACATACACCAGTAGAATTTTGTTAAAAAATGTTTGTTCAATTTCTTAATGATCAGTGGATGCCGACATTCGTTTTCAACCAACGTGATGAGGAAATATTTAAGAGGCAGAATGGAAATTTTTTCTCAAATGAATAAAATGTGTGTTCAAGGCACAGAAGAAACCAGTTAGTTACACAATGGGCATATAGCAAAAGCGCAGGTGTCCTGTTTAGTGATGGACGAACTTCCGACGGGACGTTTCGCGAAAGCGAAATGCGAACGGACCCAAACGTTCGCGAAACCGAACGTTCGCCGCGGGCCCCATTGACTTCAATGGGAGGCGAACTTTGCAAACCTTCATGTCGAATTTGCGGCCACGTGGTAATTATTAGGGGGTAAAACGTAGTCCCACCATCTGGACAATGACATAATACATGTATGAGGTGAATTTGGGATCGATAACTACAAGCATTTTTATTTTATTTGGGAAATTGTTCTAACAATTCAGGACTATGGAGCTAATGAAGGCAATGGAGGAGAGGGAAGGTCAGGGACCAGGGTAGGCAAAGAAGAGGGTGCAGGAGATGATCACCAGCAGCGTGACATACCGGAATGACACATGCACCGTGATAGAGGCATCTGACAGCAGCACCGTAATACAGAGCACTGACAGCAGCACCGTGACATACAGCGCTGACAGCAGCACCGTGACATACAGCGCTGACAGCAGCACCGTGACATACAGCGCTGACAGCAGCACCGTGACATACAGCGCTGACAGCAGCACCGTGACATACAGCACTGACAGCAGCACCGTAAGCAGCCCCAGGAGGAAGTCAGCACAGCACAGGGATGGTGTGATCCCCTCATAATAAGAACCCCCAGGAGGAAGTCAGCACAGCACAGGGATAGTGTGATCCCTTCATAATAAGAACCCCCAGGAGGAAGTCAGCACAGCACAGGGATATCATAAGCAGCCCCAGTAGAAATATGACACCGCTCAACCTCTTCAAAGAGGAGGGTAGGGGCATATAGTACGGTGTGCTTTTTTGGGTCAAGGAAGTGAGCAGACTGTACGTCAGTCCCTATACCGCTGAAGGACTGCTGCAGTATAGGGCAGCGGTCAGCAGTGGTGCACGTCAACCCTATCTATTGTGGACCGATAGCGGTCCTTACAGAACAGCAGACTGTACCGCACTCAAGCCTATGTACCGTAGCACCCTATACCAAGTTACCAGTCCTTATAAGAACTTTTGTGGACCAAGCAGGTTGTGTATTAGTGTTTAGCAGACTGTACGTCAGTCCCTATACCGCTGAAGGACTGCTGCAGTATAGGGCAGCGGTCAGCAGTGGTGCACGTCAACCCTATCTATTGTGGACCGATAGCGGTCCTTACAGAACAGCAGACTGTACCGCACTCAAGCCTATGTACCGTAGCACCCTATACCAAGTTACCAGTCCTTATAAGAACTTTTGTGGACCAAGCAGGTTGTGTGTTAGTGTTTAGCAGACTGTACGTCAGTCCCTATACCGCTGAAGGACTGCTGCAGTATAGGGCAGCGGTCAGCAGTGGTGCACGTCAACCCTATCTATTGTGGACCGATAGCGGTCCT
Organism: Lithobates pipiens; assembly: GCF_037356315.1. Classification (NCBI taxonomy): domain Eukaryota; kingdom Metazoa; phylum Chordata; class Amphibia; order Anura; family Ranidae; genus Lithobates; species Lithobates pipiens. Next base: position 558,494,830 of record NW_027507764.1, on the reverse strand, counting down.
TACAGAACAGCAGACTGTACCGCACTCAAGCCTATGTACCGTAGCACCCTATACCAAGTTACCAGTCCTTATAAGAACTTTTGTGGAACAAGCAGGTTGTGTGTTAGTGATTAGCAGACTGTACGTCAGTCCCTATACCGCTGAAGGACTGCTGCAGTATAGGGCAGCGGTCAGCAGTGGTGCACGTCAACCCTATCTATTGTGGACCGATAGCGGTCCTTACAGAACAGCAGACTGTACCGCACTCAAGCCTATGTACCGTAGCACCCTATACCAAGTTACCAGTCCTTATAAGAACTTTTGTGGAACAAGTGAGTTGTGAATGTTTAGCAGACTGCAGCAGAAGGGCAGCAGTCAAGTATAATATCCTTTCTATATTTGGAAGAAAGAATATTATACATGTACAAGCCTATTACTGTACCACTGATACCAGTCCTGAAAAGAACCTTTGTGGAACTAATAATAACAGCAAGTCTTTAAAATTACCCTCACTGCCTGACAACACTGCTTCCTTCCTGTCCCTATACAAATTGGCAAAAAAAGAGAACGATTAGTGGTTACTGGAACAGCTCTTTTGTGGACCTTGATAGTAACAGCTAATGATGATGATGATGATGATGATGATGAAAGACTAATCTGGCTGTCCCTGTAGCATACACCGTCCTTTCCCTTTCTCTAAACTAACAAAAGACACTCAGGCTGCTGCAAGAATCAGCAGCACAGCAAACCTATCAACACCTAACACCTATACCAGTCCTGAAAAGAACTTTTGTGTACCAAATAGCTAGTGGTTTATCTCTCCCTACTCCACACAGGAACCTGTCCCTATCGTAACAGAAGAAAGAATGTAAAATGGCCACCGGATCGGGTGTATTTATAGGTTAGGGGGAATGTCCAAGTGTCCATGTGCTGTCATGTCTCAATTGGCTGTCCTGTATCACATGATAAACGTGTCACCAAAGGTTAAAGTTCTTGTATACATTAAACACGTAAGTCCGCCGCGGCGAACGACGGAAAAAGGCGTTCGAACGTGCGGACCGCGAATGTCGGAAATTCGCCGCGAAACGACCGCCGGGCGAAACGTTCGTCCATCACTAGTCCTGTTTCCCTTTTTGGTTGAAATGTAGTTTTAGAGTTATTAAGAAGAAATGTTTGAGCCTGTTTGTGGAGCTGGTGGCTTTTTATAGTTGCCCCTAAAAAAGCGGTGGAGTTGGTGGTGCAGCTGACTTTTCCCTAGAGTTGCTACAAGGAGTGTCCCACGTAAAATGGCTGTGAAAACGTCCCTTCATCAGCGTATATTCACCTCTGCCTGTTTGACCCATAAGACGTATGCCAATTGGGTCCATAAGCTCTGGTAAGCCTCCTCCATTTTTGTTGGTGGTGGATACCTTTCACGGTGGTGACTGTCCTTGGGATCCTTTTTCATACCACCTTGGACTTCTTTACAGCTTTCTTCTAACATTATACTAGTGATACATAAATCTGATATGCCATTGACACATGATATTTTTACAATACGTGTTGATTATATTTTAGCGCACTGGTTATTGTGTTAAATCACGTTATAGTTCATATGTGTTTGTTCCTGTTATTCTGGTCATTAATATGTGTGATAGATTTATAATAGGATTGCTATAGGCACCAGACAGTGGTGGTCTCTTTTTACTTTATAGATCTATATACATTTGGACATATTATGGGGTCTACAAAGTCCATATAATATGTTTTTCTAGCATTTTTGTATTTTTATGTTGTCATTTGATTTGATGCAACATCAAAATCAGACGGATCTAGAAATAGAACTCTGGTTTGGCTTGCTGTGCTCAAACAATTTCTTTTCATCTTTTGCCGGTTCCGGGGTTGCGGTGTAGTTGTTGATCGGGGTAAGCGCCGCCGTGTTGGACCACGCACACTGGGATAATTTGTGTTTTTGCATAAAATAATGTTTTCTCAATATACTATGACTTGTATTTTACAGTATGTTGTTTTTCAAATATTATAAAACATTCTCTTTGCTGTTAGTTGCACATTCCCCTGAAGAAGCTCATTGCGAAACATGTTGGGAACAAGTGCGATCATTTCATCAACATTTACTCTTGGGATCCCCAAAATCTAATAGCTATGTACTCATTGTCTTTTGTACACTATTGTACTATATATTAATGTGCACTCATTTATTTTTACCATATTTGAATAAAACTATATGAATTTTTATTATATTTTGTAGTATTATATTATAAATTTGCACCGTGGAAAAATCCCCCGCTCTATCCTCCCCTCCCCCCTATCTTCCCTTTAGTTATACAATTTTAGACATATAAGGGGATGAGGTGCCCACTGCATTAAGGTGTCACTGGGAAGTTCGGACCAATTAGTTTCTAATAGAAATAGAACATGTTTCAAATTTGTCCGACGGACTCAATACCTATCGGGAAAACCGTTCCTCTGTATGCTGGTCCGACGGACCAAATACGACGCAAGGGAAGCTATTGGCTGCTGGCTATTGAACTTCCTTTTCTAGTCACGTCGTACGTCATCGCGTTCAAAGTGAACAGACATTTGAATGGACTTAGTCGGAAGGTCCTAGTCTGCCGGAAAGTCTGGTCGTGTGTAGACGGCATTACAGTAGGATCTATGAGGGTTTTTGATAAGGTTCCCACCATATATCCTATCTGCAATATATTAGCGCTGCACATCTTTATACGTTTTTATACACAAATCTGTTTGTCCTTTGTGGTGGTGGCTGCTTTTTCTTCACATTGGGACAAAAGTGCGGTATTCTACACTTTATACTCCATTAAATTGGCATGTCTGGGTGAAATTTTAAGGGCTTTTGAATGAAATGAGTTGACCCAATGATGGCAAGACCAAAAAATCTGACAGACGTTTTCTAAGTGAACGATTGGAGCGAAATTCTACTGGTGTACTTAAAGTGATATTAAAGCTGCAAAAATTAAAAGCCAGCAGCTACACATACTGCAGCTGCCGGCTTTTAATAATTGGACACATACCTGTCCTGGAGTCCAGTGTTGTCGGCACCGCAGTTGATGTTTCCATCAACTATCGGTGTGCTGCCGCCGACATTACAGGTAAGGGAACCCGGCAGTGTAGCCTTACGGATTCACGCCGGGAACCCTACTATGCATGCGCTCTGTTCCACTCCTCTCTCCTACTGGCCCGGCGGCAGGGGAAGGAGGAGGGAGCCAAGCGGTTATGTCAACAGGCGCGGCTGTGGCTCCCGGAAGTGGGAACAGGATACCAGGTATACGGTTCCCTCTCCCCCCCGAAAGGTGCCAATTGTGGCACCAGGGGGGAGGAGACAAATGAGCGGAAGTTCCACTTTTGGGTGGAAATCCACTTTAAAGGCAAATTTTTTAAATGTAGTTTTCTAATAACAAGCACAGAGCATTCCCGATCCTCCACTTCTTGGGTCCTTTGCTGGTGCTTCGGGCCCCTGCTTTCTGCTAAGTGTCCACATAGCAAGCAGCTTGCTATGGGGGCACCCGAGCAAACTGGCTCCCAAGCCACTACTCTGTGTGTCCATTCACACAGGGAGCACAGCTAGGCCTGGCCCCTCCCCTGCTTTCCCCTCATCGACTCACTGCTTGTGATTGACAGCCATTGGCTCCCGCTGCTGTCTCAGTCAATGGGGAGGAACAGACCCAGTCGAGCGCTTGTGCACATCGCTGGGTTCCACATGGGGCATAGGTAAGTATTAGGGGGGAATAACGCTCTATTTTTTTGTTTTATTTACCTTGTGAAGCCCCCCTGCCATTACCCCCTCCTATGCAGATCATTCGCTAAGTGAATGACGTGCACAGTGCTCACTGTACCTCCTGGGATATACACATAATTTTGAAGGAGGCACAGCTCTTCATTCAGAAAGGAGGAAGAGGCTGTGCCTAGCGCCGAGTCATCAGGAGGCGAGCCGGCTCAGCCTCTCAATGACATCATAATTGACATAGTAGCACATGACTGAGTAGTGGCAGAAGACAAGAGGAACTCAGGGTGACAACGTTGGATCCTCTGGGTGGATGAGTATCTGAGATGTGCACATCACACCACACAGTAAGCAGGGGTAAAAAAAATGGGGGGTGGGGGGGGGGCAATGTTGATGGGGTGGGTGGCTGAGGATCCACTTTAAATTATGAAATAGTTACATAGTTACATAGTTACATAGTAGGCAAGGTCGAAAAAAGACACAAATCCATCAAGTCCAACCTATGTGTGTGATTATATGTCAGTATTACATTGTATATCTCTGTATGTTGCGGTCATTCAGGTGCTTATCTAATGGTTTTTGGAAACTATCGATGCTATCGATAGCAAGCTGCTCGCTGACACCACCGCCTGTGTAAGGGAATTCCACATCCTTGCCGCTCTTACAGTAAAGAACCCTTTACATAGTTTAAGGTTAAACCTCTTTTCTTCTAATTTTAATGAGTGGCCACTTCTGTGAAAAAGTTTTATCCCTATTGTGGGGTAGACATGTGCGATTCGTTTCGTACGAATCTCAAATTCGTACGAATTTCCAAAAATTCGCACGTTCGGGAGGATCCGAAATACGAATTGCCGTGCGTCCGAATTCTGTACGGAATACGAACTTTTGTTTACGAATTCCGGATTTCGGACGATGACTCAGTGCCTGTTCACACTGCTGCGACTTGTCAGGCGACTTAGTCACCTGACAAGTCGCGCTCCGTTCTGTACTATGGAACCGTTCTAATAGGAGCGACTCAAGTCGCTCCGACTGAACTTTTGTTTACGAATTCCGGATTTCGGACGACGACTCAGTGCCCGTTCACACTACCGCGACTTGTCAGATAGAGTGATCTGACACCAGCACCGTGACATAACACATGTAACTATGAGGTGCTCCAGGAGGATGTAAGTTTTTATGAAACATGTCGGGCTGTTTGTGCTGATACCACCTCGCTGAGAATACTCCCTAGCACGGGTGTATATTTGTTCTTAATTTTAACCGTTTTTTATGCATACTTTTTATTTGTTAGAATCGGACCTATTCGGTCATACCTTTGGTCTGCTGTGTATTTATATTTTTTTATTAATAAAATTGTCGACTGCTTAACGGTACGTTCACGATCGGAGTCCTTCTTTGTTTTCCCCCTCCCCACGCTCGTGCCCGGGAGGCCCGAGTGTTTTATGTTTCGTGTTTTGTGTTTGCGCACTGAAAAACCTTGACATCCGACGATGTCTTCAGGCAACTTACATTGACTTCTATCACAGAAGTCTTCTGCAAGTCATAATAAGCATAATGAGCAATGTTTTTGCCTTTAAACTCATCGTAAAGAACGAACGAACGACAATTCGTATTTCGTACGAAACAGAACGGAATTTCGGACACGAAATACGAAGTACGAATTAATTTTTTTACAAATCGAAACGGAACAGAACGGAACGAATTTATTGACGGCGCCCATGTCTATTGTGGGGTCACCAGTACGGTATTTGTAAAATGAAATCATATCCCCTCTCAAGCATCTCATTTAGACATGCAGAACATAACACTGCGTTCAGATGCGCACAGTGTATAGATTTATGCGCATCTAAATGCAGCGCTATAGTAATCAATGGGCCCATACACACAGCTGCACCGACACGTGAAAATGTGCACTGCATTTAGCCATACACAAAATAAATTAGGATACAGATGCATCCAGGGCCATACAAATGTGCAGATTCTACTTGCATAAGCGCATAAATGTGTTTAAAGGCTGTTAAATGTGTATATTCATACAAGTGTAGTCATTACTTGGAATGAAAGAAGAATTGCATGTATCTAAACATTGTATGCATTTAAACTTGTCTAAATACGAGTAGTTTAGGCATATATTTTACACAGGCTCCTCTGCTAGCTCTGCCAGTAAGAAGACGCAGAAAAAACACATGTCCTTGTGAATGAGCCCTAAAGGCAGAGGCGTCGCTCGGGGGTGGCTATTGAGGCTATAGCCCCAAATCTGGGGCCCATAGCCCCGAGTCTCTAGGGCAGGGGTCGGCCCCCAGCTCGCGGACATTTTCCTCCAATGAAGAGGACAGCAGCAAGTGGATAGTATCACAGGGCTGGATGGGGGTGGGAACTGCAGGAGTTAACTTTTTTCATTAAACAGCAGGTGATTGGTTGCCGGACAATCCTAGCAACCAATCAACAGCCTATTAATGTGAAAAGTTAACTTCAGTAGTTCCTGCCCCCATCCAGCCTTGTGATGCTGATCTCAGATGCTCTGCTTGCTGTACACCTGTGTAAGGTAAGAGAGTTCTAGCTACACAGTGTGTGTGGTGGGGTGCAGGGGACAGAGGACACTGCACTAGGGTGGGGTGCAGGGGACAGAGGACACTGCACTGGGGTGGGGTGCAGGGGACAGAGGACACTGCAGTGGGGGCTGCATTGCTGGGCACTGGTGAGGCTGCATTGCTGGGCACTGGTGAGGCTGCATAGATGGGCACAGCTGAGCCCTACATTGTTTATGTAGACAGCTCCTGAGCCCTGGAGCTCTCTGGGGACCCTGATGTAAGGGGGGTGGGCTCTCTGGGGAACCTGATGTAAGGGGGTTGGGATCTCTGGGAACCCTGATGTAATGAGGGGGGCTCTGGGGACCCTGATGTAAGGGGGGGTGGGTGCTCTGAGGACCCTGATGTAAAAGGGAATCTGCACTCAGATTATATATACCGTATATACTCGAGTATAGGCCGACCCGAATATAAGCCGAGGCCCCCAATTTACCCCCAAAAAAACTGGCAAACTTATTGACTCGTGTATAAGCCGAGGGTAAGACATGCCTGTCCATCCCTGTGTGTGTGTCCGTCCATCCCTGTGTGTCCGTCCATCCCTGTGTGTCCGTCCATCCCTGTGTGTCCGTCCATCCATCCCTGTGTGTGTGTGTCTCCATCCATCCATCCATCCCTGTGTGTGTGTGTGTGTGTGTGTGTGTGTGTGTGTGTGTGTGTGTGTGTGTGTGTGTGTGTGTGTGTGTGTGTGTGTGTGTGTGTGTGTGTGTGTGTGTCCAGCCTACCTGTGTCCTGAGCCTTTGTCCCGAGCCTCCGTCCCGTGCCGAGCCTCCTTGCCTCCGTGCCTCGCCGCCGTGCCTCGCCGCCATGCCTTGCCTCCGGTCCCGTCCCGTCCCGTCCCGTGCCGTGCCGTCCTGTGCCTTGCCTCCGTCCCGTGCCCTCTTCGTTCGTCGGCGGCCATTGTAAAATTCAAAAGCTGCGCCGCCGCCTTCGCCTGTGATAGGCGGAACACTGAATTTCCCAGCAGCCTGTGTTCCGCCTATCACAGACGTCGTATCATCCTCGTCCGTAGTACGAGGATGATACGAAGTCCGTGATAGGCGGAACACAGGCTGCTGGGAAATTCAGTGTTCCGCCTATCACAGGCGAAGGGGGAGCCGGAGGCGCGGCTTTTGAATCAGAATGGCCGCTGTCTGTCTGCTCGACACGCTGATCGAGCGGGCAGACAGCGATGACTCGAGTATAAGCCGAGGGGGGCACTTTCAGCCTCAAAAAAGAGGCTGAAAATCTCGGCTTATACTCGAGTATATACGGTATATCTATATAATCACACCCACACGTATATTTTATACATATGTATGACTTTCTTTACTTCACTGCTGTGGGCTCTAGCCCCAGATCTTTTGTAGACCCAGCAACGCTCCCCTGCTTAAAGGGTATCACTTAGAGCCCTTTCACACTGAAAGCGCAGGGGCGTCGTTTTAGAGGTGCTTTCCGGCCGCAAGCAGGGTGTTTTTAACCCCCACTAGCAGCCGAATAAAGGGTTAAAGAGGAAGTAAACCCTGATGAGTTTACTTCCTCTTTTTTTCCCTGCAAAGGCAAAGCAAAGCAAAGCATAATGGACTACTATGCATCGCATAGTAGCCCATTATGTGTCACTTACCTGACACAGGAGCCAGCGAAGTCGCGCTGTCCCCTGTAGTCCGCCGCATCCATCTTGCTGGTGGCGTCTCGCAGCTCCGCCGCTGTCATTCGCACGGGAGTTGACAAATGCGGCAGCTCCATTCTTGGAACTGCCGCGTTCAGTGCGCCTGCGCGTCGCTGTCTACGGCGCATGCGCCGTAGACAGCGGTGCCCGTTTTCGGGCAAATATCTCCTAAACCATATAGGTTTAGGAGATATTGCTTGGACCTACAGGTAAGCCTTAATCTAGGCTTACCTGTAGGTCAAAGTGGTTTGTAAGGGTTTACAACCACTTTAAGAGCGTTGTCAAAGCACCACTGCCTTTGCAGGCACTTCGGGGGCACTGCCCATTCATTTCAATGGACAGGGGTGCTTTAGAAGCACTGCACTGTATACACTGCTCCTAAAGCGCCTCAAAGAAGCTGCCAGCAGGATTTTTTTTTACGTCCTGCCAGCGTAGCGCCCCAGTGTGAAAGCACTCTGGCTTTCGCAATGGGATTGCAGATGATGCATTTTTCAGGTGCTCTAAAGGGCCTGAAAACGCCTCCAATGTGAAAGGGGTCTTAGGCTAAGTTCACACCTTTGCATGTTGGAACAGGCAAAAAAATCACGCAGATCCACATTGGTGTCATTAAATGCTAATGGTACAGTAGATTGGAAGCTCTTATGAGCAGGGCCCTCGTTTTTTTAAAAATCAAATCCTTTTTATTCTTTTATATGAGCAGGGCCCTCTTAAAGTGGAAGTCAACTTCCATCTTTTTCTTTTACCTAGGACACACCCCTTGCCACGCCCCATTAAAGGAGAATTGTGCAAAAAACAAAATTGGTTAAACTCACAAGTGTTTTTTTTTTTTTTTTACCACTGCTATGCCTTCATATTGGCTTGGAATTTACAAATGCAGCAATTTATAGATCAGATGAAAGGTTTAGCGCTGAAAAACACTTTTTGATAGATAAAAAGTGCATTTTATATACAACTATATAGATCAGACCAAAATGAGGGACAAATGAGGAGGAATGAGGGACAGAGGGACATTGCTCCAAATCAGGGACAGTCCCTTGAAATCAGGGACAGTTGGGAGCTATAGCTACATGTGACACGTGAGAACGCGCGCGCGTGCGCTCGATTACACCTGTAGGTGTGAACCTAACCTTAACATCCCAACTTTCCGCATTCTTGGGCTTAGATACACTTTAACTAAATCAAAGATACACTGTAGAGCTCATACACTCTAGACAGTTTTAGGGCATTCCCATCCCCCCCTCCTTGGGCATTCAATACTAGGCACCAGCACAGCACTTGCTGCAGGCTCAGTAAAAAACATTACTCATTCATGATAAAGGCATTTACATATCCTGGTATAGATACAGTGCTCCGTTGTATCCCAATTTTCCCCGGCTCATTTAAACTCCCTCTAGTCACAGCTGGTGGGGAACGGCTGTTGAATTTCTCCATGCTGTCATACAATGCATTCCAGGCCGGGCTAGTGCGGCTCCATTGTCTTGGCTCATGTTGCCTTGCCCAGTCCCTGCAGGTTTGTCGGTCCCTCAGGGTGCATCTGTTGTGCACGTGCGCTTCTCTCTCCCAACAACCAAACAGATGATCGGCAGCGTGGAGCCCACATTGGCTCCTTGTGTGCAAAACTCAGCACCATCCCCGCCAACCTAGGAACAAGGCCCCGAGGCATGAAAATCTTAAACCGTATGTCACAGGACGTTAGCCAGAGGAAGGAGAAACATAAAAGTCAATTTCGTTCTGAAGAAGACCTTAGAGTAGCCTTTCTCAACTTTTTTAACACACAAGAACCCTTGAAATAACGTTCTTGTCTCAAGGAATCCCCGACTAATAATGATTATATCTACTGCTCACAGGACACCGGTGTGGACAACCAGTTGTGGATAGAAGAATACAGAAGAGAATAAGGAACGTAGCCTTCTTTGTTTATTTGACAGCCCAGGTCTGCTAGTGATGACAAAATATTTTCTATAATAAAACTGATATGAAAAAAAGATACTAGGGCTGTTACTGATTAAAATTTTCGTGTTCGATTAATTTTTTAATTTTTTTTAATCGATTAATCAACTAATTTTGATTAATTATAATGCACATACAGATCCAACTACTTTTAGCCTATCTCCTTGCATTGCAACTCTGCATTAGTCAGTGGTAAATGTGATATACACTATATACAATCACCCGACACTAGTTTCCACAATCCTTGACTTAACTTCACAGTTCACACAAATACGTTTTAACCACTTCAGCCCCGGAGGATTTTACCCCCTTCCGTACCAGAGCACTTTTTGCGATTTGGCACTGCGTCGTTTTAACTGACAATTGCGCGGTCGTGCGACGTTGCACCCAAACAAAATTGACGTCTTTTTTTCCCCCACAAATAGAGCTTTCTTTTGGTGGTATTTGATCACCTCTGCGGTTTTTATTTTTTGCGCTATAAACAAAAAAATAGCGACAATTTTGGAAAAAAAAAACACAATATATTTTACTTTTTGCTATAATAAATATCCCATTTAAAAAAAAAAAAAATTTTTTTTCCTCAGTTTAGGCCGATACATATTCTTCTACATATTTTTGGTAAAAAAAAAAATCAAAATGAGCGATTATTGATTGGTTTGTGCAAAAGTTATAGCATCTACAAAATAAGGGATAGATTTATGGCATTTTTTTATTTATTTTTTACTAGTAATGGCAGCGATCTGCGATTTTTTTCGTGACTGCGACATTATGGCAGACACGTGGGACACTTTTGACCATTTTTGGGACCATTTACATTTACACAGCGATCGGTGCTATAAAATTGCACTGATTACTGTGTAAATGTGACTGGCAGGGAAGGGGTTAACACCAGGGGGCGCTGCAGGGGTTAATATGTTCCCTTTGGGAGTGAGTCTAAACTGTGGGGGGAGGGGACTCACAAGGGGAGGAGACCGATCGGTGTTCCTCTGTACTGGGAACACACCATCGGTCTCCTCTCCACTGACAGGACGTGGACCTGTGTGTTTACATACACAGATCCACGGTTCTGCTGTGTTCCCGGGCAATCGCGGGTGCCCGGCGGACATCGCGGCCGCCGGGCACAGGCATCGGGTTGCGAACGATGCACGTGCCCCATAGACGGCCGGGAATCAGAGGACATCATATGACACCCACCCAGGACCCACTGACGTAAGTAATTTTTTTCCCCACAGTAGCATGACAATCCCTCCACCTCCGGTCTGACTAATCGCTCTCACCTTATGGCAGGGACCCCTGTGCAAACAGGTGGTCATGCAAGCGGGTATCAAAAGGGTTAACACGGACCATAAACTTCTCTGACATCTCCTTAGATCTCAGCAAGGACGCCGGGTCATGGGTAGAAAGAAAAGATCAAAGTGCTCACCGCTTAAGTATAAGATTTCATTTTTGTGTTCAAACACAAACTACTCACATAAAGATGATAAAAACACAGCATGTAAAGCCGACAATCGTGTTTGTTCCTTAGGGTAGCAGCGGGTGACAAAATACGTAGCTCCTCCCCCATATGCATTACGTTCAATCAGAACTTCGACGCCACCAGACTCCTCCACCCTTCCCTTCATTAGCAGACGGAGGAACTTGGGGAAGGGGGGAGGAGTCTGGTGGCCGACGGAACTCCCTGAAGACCCGGAAGCCAGCAGAGAGGTGAGTACCGATCAAAAGAATTTTGACCGATCAAAAAAATGAATCGATTAATCGAGGAATTCATCTTTAATTTCCACAGCCCTAAAAGATAACATTAATAATAGCAAGAAAAGAAACTCAGACATTGAAGTATAGAGTCACCTCTATATGGGGGATCAGTGGAGAAAAATGCCCCCTTAGATTGGAGGCCAATGCAAAATGACCCACCTTATTTCGGTGGTCAGGAAAGTGGCCCTTATATTGGCCAATGAAATACTCTGTTACATTGGTGGTCAAAATGGCCCTTATATTGGTCAAAGGAAAATGTAATTACCCTCTTACATTGGTAATCAGTAGTGCCACTTGTATTGGTCAATGAAGTGGTCTGTTACATTGGTAGCCAATGGAATGTTACCCCCTTTCACTAGTGGTCAGTAAAGTGCCTCTTATATTGCTCAAAAATGTGCTTTGTTACATTGGTGGTTAGTGAGGTCAGTGGACAATTACCCCCTTACATTGGTGGTCTGTGAAATGCCCCTTATATTGGTCAGTGAAGTGCTTTGTTACATTGTTACATTACATTTGTTACATTGGTGTTAAGTGGACAATGACCCCCTTACATTGGCGGTCAGTAAAGTGCTTCTTATATTGGTAAAACAAAAAAGCTCTGTTACATTGGTTGTTAGTGAAGTGCCCCATTTATTGGTCGATTAGGTGCTCTGTTGCATTGGGGGTCAGTGTACAATTCCCTCCTTACATTGGTGGTCAGGGGACAATTACTCCCTTAAATTGGTGTTCTACAAAGTGCCCTGTTACATTAGTGACAAGTGGACAATTACCTCCTTACATTGGTGGTCAGTGAAGTGCCCCTTATATTGGTCAGTGAAGTGCTCTGTTACATTGGTTGTTAGTGAAGTGCCCCATTTATTGGTCGATTAGATGCTCTGTTACATTGGGGGTCAGTTTTCAATTCCTCCCTTACATTGGCGGCCAGGGGACAATTACTCCCCTACATTGGTGGTCTACGAAGAGCCCCATATATTGGTCAATGAAGTGCCTTGTTACATTAGCGACTGGTGGACAATTACCCCCTTACATTGGTGGTCAGTGGAGTACTCTGTTACATTGGTGGCCAATGGAAAGTTACCCCCTTACATTTGTGGTCAGTGAAGTGCTCCCTCTATTGGTCAATGAAGTGCTGTGTTACATTGGTGACTAGTGGACAATTACCCCCTTACATTGGTGGTCAGTGAAGTGCCCCTTATATTGGTCAGTGAAGTGCTCCGTTATATTGGTTGTTAGTGAAGTGCCCCATTTATTGGTCGATTAGATGCTCTGTTACATTGGGGGTCAGTTTTCAATTCCTCCCTTACATTGGCGGCCAGGGGACCATTACTCCCCTACATTGGTGGTCTACGAAGAGCCCCATATATTGGTCAATGAAGTGCCTTGTTACATTAGCGACTGGTGGACAATTACCCCCTTACATTGGTGGTCAGTGGAGTACTCTGTTACATTGGTGGCCAATGGAAAGTTACCCCCTTACATTTGTGGTCAGTGAAGTGCTCCCTCTATTGGTCAATGAAGTGCTGTGTTACATTTGTGACTAGTGGACAATTACCCCCTTACATTGGTGGTCAGTGAAGTGCCCCTTATATTGGTCAGTGAAGTGCTCCGTTATATTGGTTGTTAGTGAAGTGCCCCATTTATTGGTCGATTAGGTGCTCTGTTACATTGGGGGTCAGTGTAATATTCCCAACTTACATTGGCGGTCAGGGGACAATTACTCCCCTACATTGGTAGCCTATTAAGTGCCCCTTATATTGGTCAATGAAGTGCCCTGTTACATTAGTGACTAGTGGACAATTACCCCCTTACATTGGTGGTCAGTGAAGTGCCCCTTCTATTGGTCAGTGAAGTGCTTCTTATATTGATCAAAAAAGTTCCCTGCTCCATTGGTGGTTAGTGAAGTTGGTCAGATAAGTGCTCTGTTATATTGGGTGGTTAATAGACAATTACCCCTTTACAATGGTGATTAGTGAAGTGCCTCTTCTATTGGTCAATGATGTGTTCTGTTACACTGGTGTTCAATAGTGAGGGGCTTCTTAAATTGGTGGTTGGGAGACAAAGGCTCCATTACATACTGTAGGTGGTCAATTGGAAAAAATGAAAACTTTTTTAAATGTTTGGAATTTCTCCTTTCATCCAATGCTATCATCATCAACCTGATCCTGCAAGCACAATCCAAAGGCAACAAAAGCGTACCTTTCCCTCCAACACGAATGCCCTGTACACAGGGTTTGTAGAGAATTCCGATCGGAAGTGCCACACATGCTCAGATCGAATTACGAGACCAAAGCTATTGGCTACTAGCCTCTACGTAGTCCCGTCGTAATGAACGAATGTCACCACGTTCCGAACGTTAGGATTTTCCGACAACTTTGTCTGACCGCGTGTATTCAACACCAGTTTAGGACAAAATCCGTCGGAAGAAATCCAACGGATTTTGTGGTCGGAATGTCCGACCGTGTGTACAAGGCATAAGAATCTCTGGCATTGATATACCTGTGCGCTAATAATAAAATATATTACATAGACATGTGCACCGTCAATAAATTTGTTTTGTTTTGTTCCGTTTCGTATTTGCCGTTAACTCGTATTTCGTAATTTTCGTTAACTTTTCGTATAGCATCGTATAGCATCCCTGTGCTGTGCTCATTATGAGGGGCTCCCACCATCCCTGTGCTGTGCTCATTATGAGGGGCTCCCACCATCCCTGTGCTGTGCTCATTATGAGGGTCTCCCATCATCCCTGTGCTGTGCTCATTATGAGGGGCTCCCCCCATCCCTGTGCTGTGCTCATTATGAGGGGCTCCCACCATCCCTGTGCTGTGCTCATTATGAGGGTCTCCCACCATCCCTGTGCTGTGCTCATTATGAGGGTCTCCCACCATCCCTGTGCTGTGCTCATTATGAGGGGCTCCCCCCATCCCTGTGCTGTGCTCATTATGAGGGGCTCCCACCATCCCTGTGCTGTGCTCATTATGAGGGGCTCCCACCATCCCTGTGCTGTGCTCATTATGAGGGGCTCCCACCATCCCTGTGCTGTGCTCATTATGAGGGTCTCCCACCATCCCTGTGCTGTGCTCATTATGAGGGGCTCCCCCCATCCCTGTGCTGTGCTCATTATAAGGGGCTCCCCCATCCCTGTGCTGGGCTCATTATGAGGGGCTCCCACCATACCTGTGCTGTGCTCATTATAAGGGGCTCCCACCATCCTTGTGCTGTGCTCATTATGAGGGGCTCCCACCATCCCTGTGCTGTGCTGACTTCCTGCGTTTTTAACTTCATCATAACAAATAATCGTATTTACAGAAAATTCTTATTTTGTCTGATTCTGAATCTCTCATCGACTACCAGTACCAGTCTCTCCCACTCCCATATTAAAAAAGGTCATTTTCCCAACCCTCACTCAGCAGCAGAAGAAAACCTCTGATTGGTCAACAAAACACCAGTCACATTTCCGTTGTAACGGAATTTGGATCCGAAATTCGTAAATGAAATTTTGTATTTTGTACAAAATTCTGAAGCATAGAAATTCATATTTCGGATCCTCCTGACTGTACGAATTTTACGGAAATTCGTACGGATTTTCGATTTGTACGAAACGAATCACACATGTCGAGGCACTGGTGACTTGGTCAGTGCCTCCTGGCTGGTGTCTGGGAAGGTTACATAACCGGTGAATTTTAAATAAATGGTGCACTGTTCATACACTAAGTAGGTGAAATCCCCTTTACCTTGTTTTACACACAATAAATATCAAATTTAGTAAATAAAATAATACATGAACAATTATCACATTAAATCCTTTTCTTGATACAAAACATGCTCAAATCCCATACAGTGGTTAATAGTGAAAGTCCAATCAACGCAAACAATCCACTTCTATTTAAAATGTGCTGCAGTGATTATTTGCGTAAAAGGTTATGCCATCCACCACCAATCACCCATTGGTATTGTGCCCGCTCACCTTCTTGGGTGGCCTATAAAAGGTCAAAAAACAATTTTATTATTATTATTTTTATACAGGGGTTATATGGTGTTAGCCCTTAAGGCCTGGCATCCATCTGGATGGGTGACCTCCATTGGTGATGTCCTCTTTAACAGGCTTGCCTGGATAAACCCTGCTCCCCCGGGTTACTCAAACATATGAAGAAAAAAAGGCTCCTAGCTCAATATGCATTCTGTAAATCCCTTTAATAAAAGTTTGCTATATCTCTCACATTAAGACCACTTAAACAAGGCATAAAAAGTAAAAAAAAACATCTGCAGATGGACTCCTCACCAACTTTGCGGGTACCAGAGACACCGGAAGTGACATCACAGGCCCTGCCCGACGCGTTGCGTTACTTGTCATGTGACTTACTCCTCAGGGTGTTTTCATTGTATTGGACTTTCATTACTAACCACTGCTTGGGATCTGAGCATGTTTTGTGTCAAAAAAGGATTTCATTGGTATAATTGTTATTATTTGATTTATTTATTGTGTATAAAGTAAGGTAAAAGGGTTTTCACCTACTTAGTGTATGAACAGAGCACCATTTATTTCAAATGAAGTATTTGATCTAGAGTAGTTGAGTACACTTGAAAAGTGGTTTCGGCGGTTCAAAAATGAATTGGTTTTTGATGTTTTTTTCACATAGTAGCGCATAAATATATTGCCACCATTTTACGTAACCAGTGCCTTCCTGGGAACTCTTGTAGGTAGACTGGCGAATTGGCTTTTTCTCGAGTTTTCTGGAAAAAGCCCATTCCTTCTTCCCTACACAGAAGCGTCACTGACATCTTAAAGCGGTTGTATACCCGCTAATGTGTTTTGTTTTTTTTGCCACCTCCAAAGGAAAAGGCATAATGAGCTAGTATGCACCGCATATGAAATACTTATGAAATACTTACCTTAGAACGAGGCCCCGACATCTGGCCCGATCCACGCCGAGGGAGCTGACATGGGTAGCTCCCACTGTGAGTGGCCGGAGCCGCGATATCGTCACTCCCACGCATGCGCGCGGGAGATTTCATCCCGGCAGGGTCCGGCGTCTGCCGGGCTTTCAACAGAGAATCCCCTTGCGCGCATGAGCCGCTGCAGTCAATGGCGCATAGCGAGGGGAATATCTCCTAAACCGTACAGGTTTAGGAGATATTTTTTTTACCTACAGGTAAGCCTTATTATAGGCTTAAAATTTACTATACAACCACTTTAAGTAGCCCATAGCGAAAACCAAGAAGAAAAAGCTTTCCACCAATTACATCTATGGGTCAAAATGGCAGAGCAGGATTATAGTGGGGGAGGGGAGGGGGGAAAAGAGGTGCATTAGCATGCGGAAAAAAAAAAGAGGCAAAAAATTGTAATTCTTATTTATTTACCAATCAATATGACAGCAATGCTGTCGGTTTCACATTAGAGGGACAGGGGAAGGTCCGCTTTAAAGAAGAAAAAAAAATTACAGTATATACATTCATCGGCCACTTTATAAAGGTACAATTACCTAATAACACGGATTGCTAATCAGCCAATCACATGGCAACATCACAATGCACTCAGGCATTTAGACGTGGTGAAGACAACTTGCTGAAGTTCAAACCGAGCATCAGAATGGGGAAGAAAGGGGATTTAAGTGACTTTGAACGCGGCATGGTTGTTGGTGCCAGACTGGCTGGTCTGAGTATTTCAAAAACTGCTGATCTACTGGGATTTTCCCACACAACCATCTCTCGGGTTTACAGAGAATGGTCCAAAAAAGAGAAAATATCCAGTGAGCGGAAGTTGTGTGGAGGAAGATGCCTTGTTGATGTCAGAGGAGAATGGGCAGACGGGTTTGAGATGATAGAAAGGCAACAGTAACTCAAATAACCACTCGTTACAGCCAAGATATGCAGAATACCATCTCTGAACACACAACACTTCAAACCTTGAAGCAGATGGGCTACAGCAGCAGAAGACCACACCGGGTGCCACTCCTGTCAGCTAAGAACAGGAAACTGAGGCTACAATTCACACAAGTTCATTGAAAAAATGTTGCCTGGTCCGATGAGTCTCTATTTCAGCTGCAACATTTAGATGGTAGGGTCAGAATTTGGTGTAAAGAACATGAAAGCATGGATCCATCCTGCCTTGTATCACCGGTTCAGGCTGGTGGTGGTGTAATGGTGTGGGGGGGGGGGATATTTTCTTGGCACACTTTGGACCCCTTAGTACCAACTGAGCATCGTTTAACCACTTACTGACCGCTGCACTCCAATATACGTCACCATAACACAATGGCAGTGGTGGGCAAATGGGCGTACCTGTATGTCCCCTTTAATTGGCGGGGCTAGCATGCACGCTTGACCGTGCATGCGGGTCGGCGATCGTGTCATTGAGCCACAGAACGGGGAAGTGCCTATGTAAACAAAGCATTTCCCCATTCTGCCTGGTGACATGACAGGAGCAGTCATCGCTGTCATGTCCATCGCCCCCACAGTTAGAATCACTCCCTAGGGCGCAGTTAACCCCTTGATTGCCCCCCTAGTGTTTAACCCCTTCACTGCCAGTGTAATTACTGTGTAATTTACACAGTAATCAGTGCATTTTTATAGCACTGATCGCTATATAAATGACAATGGTCCCAAAATGGTGTCAAAAGTGTCCGATGTGTCCGCCATAATGTCGCAGTCACAATAAAAATCGCTGATCGCCGCCATTACTAATAGAAAAAAAGATTAACAATAAAAATGCCATAAAACTATCCCCTATTTTGTATACGCTATAACTTTTGCGCAAACCAATCAATATACGCTTATTGCAATTTTTTTATATGTAGAAGAATACATTTCGACCTAAACTGAGAAAAAATTAGGGTTTTTTATATATTTTTGGGGGATATTTATTATTATTTATTGGTCAGGAAGGGGGTAAATTCTTCCGGGGCTGAAGCGGTTAAACGCCACGGCCTAACTGAGTATTGTTGCTGACCAAGACCATCCCTTTATAAAGGGTCTGGAGGATATTAGTTATGAGTAAAGGTTGCAAGCATTGAACTTATTCTCTCTGGAGAAGAGACGCTTGAGAAGGGATATGATTTAAATTTACAAATACCGTACTGGTGACCCCCACAATAGGGATAAAACTTTTTCGCAAAAGGGAGTTGAACAAGACTTGTGGCCACTCATTAAAAAATTGAAGAAAAGAGGTTTAACCTTAAACTACGTAGAGTGTTCTTTACTGTAAGAGCGGCAAGGATGTGGAATTCCCTTCCACAGGCGGTGGTGTCAGCGAGGGGCATTGATAGTTTCAAGAAACTATTAGACAAGCACCTGAACGACCACAACATACAGAGATATACAAAGAAATACTGACATATAATCACACACATAGGTTGGACTTGATGGACTTGTGTCTTTTTTCAACTTCACCTACTATGTAACTATGTAACTATGTAACTGATCCTGTGCAAGCAAAATACAGTTTTTTTTTTTTTTTTCATTTTCCTTGCACACAATTGGGCATTCTGTGCAAATTGACATTTTCTCACATTCACTAATCTAAGGGAAAATTCCCTTGGAAAGTGACAATTTCCTTGCAAAGTTAATCAACCCCAGTGTGTCCACTGAACTCCACTACATACCCAAGTCCCCTCCACGAAAAACCAATATGCAAGCAAGAAAAACATTACTCTAACCTCTAAGCCCTTGTACACACGCTCGGACATTCCGATGGAAAATGTCCACTCGGACCGTGTTGTCGGATAATCCGACCGTGTGTGGGCTCCATTGGACTGTTTCCGTCAGAATATCCAACGACAAAGTTTTAAAGCTGGGCTATAAAACTTTCCGACAACATGATCCGATCGGACTTTGTCCGATTGTGTGTAGAGAATTCCGACCGGACAAAGTGCCACGCATGCTCAGATCAAATTCCTAGACCAAAGCTATTGGCTACTAGCCTGAACGTAGTCCCGTCGTAACGAAATAACGTCATCACGTTACGTACGATCGGATTTTCCGACAACTTTGTCCAACCGTGTGTATGCAACACAAGTTTTAGTGTACAAGGGCTGAGTTAGTGGCAGGGGCGGACTGACCATTCAGCCACTCGGGCACTTCCCGAGGGCCTCGGGCCACCAGGGGGCCCCATCAGGGTTGCCAGCCTTAGTAAAAGCAGGGACAGTATGTAAAAATCTGTGTGTTTTTTACATCTGTCTCTGAAATGTCCCTTACCGACATCCTTTTGGTCTAAAAATCCAGAGATTATAGCTGCCCCACCTCTCCAGTACCTTCTCAGCCAATAGAAACATGTCTGTGTATACTGTGTGTACATGTATGTGTAACCTGTGTGATTGTATACTGTGTGTGTGTGTGTTTGTGTATACTGTGTGGCCCCATAATCTCTGATTGCCTGGGGGCCCCATAATCTCTGATTGCCTGGGGGCCCCATAATATCCTATTGCCCGGGGGCCCCATGAGTTGTCAGTCCGCCCCTGGTCAGTGGTCATCAACTCCTGTCCTCAGGGCCCACTAACAGGCCAGGTTTGCAAGATAACTGAATTACATCACAGGTGATATCATTTGCTGCTCTGTGATTGCAGTATTCTAGTCTGCATCTCCCCCAAGGTAATACATAAAACCTGGCCTGTTAGTGGGCCCTGAGGACAGGGCTGATGACCACTGCTCTAAATTACTTGTGTCTTTTTTCAACCTCACCTACTATGTAACTATGACTACAGTGTCCTTATCTTCTGATGGCTCCTTCCAGCAGGATAATGCACCATGTCACAAAGCTCCAATCATCTCTCCCCTTCACTCGATTGGTGTCAGCTGGTCAGCTGACTTCATTTTTCAGTGTCCGCCCCGCCTCCCTACATTCTCTCTCTCTGGATAGGCTGGGCGGGATGGGGCGGTCCAGACAGTCTCTCTGAGTCTCAGCCTCTTCTCAGCTCAGCGGGCGAAAGCCCCCCTCCCCGCGGCGGAACTAACGGCCAGGCAGCGTGGGCACGGCGGGCCTCCCGGGCGGTAGATGCAATTGTGGTATTGCGGTAACGCCGCTTCTAAAGTAACTGCGTTACGTAACTCCATTTATTTTAACTCAGTTACTTACATCACTGGATGCCATCATGTCAATATGGACCAAAATCTCCAAGGAACGTTTCCAACACCTTGTTGTATCTATGCTACGAAGAATGAACTCAGTTCTGAAGGCAAAAGGAGGTCCAACCCGGTACTAGCAAGGTGTACCTAATAAAGTGGCCGGTGAGTGTAGATTGATAACTTGTAGATCACATCAGAATATTGAAGCAATCAAATTGATGCGTGTATGGCCAGTAAAAGGATGTCTTTGTATAATGCCGCGTACACACGGTCGGAGAATTCGTCGGAATGCGTCTTATCGGACCGTGTCGTCAGATAATCCGACTGTGTGTGGTATGCATAGGACTGATTCCATCCGAATCTCCGTCGGACACAATTTTCCAACATGTTGGAAATATTTCCCGACCAACTGGGCCGGTCGGACCTAATCCGATCATGTGTAGCGAATTTTGATCGGACCAAGTGCCACGCATGCTCAGATCAAATTCCTACATCAAAGCTATTGGCTACTAGCCTGAATGTAGTCCCATCGTAACTAAATTACATCATCACGTTCTGAAAGATCGGATTTTTCGACAACTTAGTCCGACCGTGTGTATGCAACAGTTTCGGACACAATCCGTCAGACTAAATCTGACGGACAAAATCTGACGGATTTGGTTGGCAGAATCTCCGACCGTGTGTACATGGGCTTACACAAACTCTGCTCCAATCACATTGGAATGTTTAACCTGCACATCAAAAACAAAAATAGAGACAGGAAATGTTTAATTAGCCTTGCACACAATGCCGATATTACACATCAAAGTCAGAGCCTCGCGGTTCAGTTGGCGGGTAGGTTTTCTTTGGCTTCGGGATAAAAGCAAAGAATTAAATAAGAAGAAAAGTGTGTTTATAATTTTTATCGCTGTAACAATATCATCAGACAACATAACTGATTGGATATTGTTGCACAATTGTTATATAGGAAACTCCATATGTTGTGTTGAAGGAATACAATAAAACGCGGTTTATTTGAAGGCGTGTATATATCATTTTGTTGTTTTCAAGACGGTTTTGCGGGCTGAGACACGGTCTTCTGCGCGGCGTAACTTTCCAGCTGGGTAGTTCTGTGGCTGCCATACAGGTTACAGGTCGGCGGTACCAGCTGACACAAGTCGGAACAGCCAGTCTGACTGGCATCCAAGAGCGGAAAATGTGCTGGGTTAAAAGTGAAAGCTTCCTTTGGATGAGGTTCAGATATTCCTGTCTGGACAACTTCGACACTCCTGTATATTATGAAATGCGGAGGAAAATGAAGGAGCTGTGTCAACAAGTGTTTTTATTTGGAGATTAAAGTGTTTCCAAACACAAGAACAAAAACTTAATAAATTACAGTTTACCAATCCTTAGATGTGGCCGCAGTAAAGAAAAAAAAATTTCCCTTTTTTTTCTTTTAGGCTCGGTTCACACTGGAACCAGCTGCGGATCGCACAGGAACGCTGTGCGCCCCCATTCTCCGGTTCAGGCAGGAAGCATGGCCGAATCTTTGCTTGAAAAAAACGCACAGTGTGGCGCACAGTGTGGCACGCAGTGAGTGCCGCAGCTGCCCCGGAGATATGTGAACCGGCTCCATAGAGAGCCGATCACATTCTCCTGCTATGCAAATTGGATGCAGGGAAACCCCCGCATCCAATTCGCATAGGTGTGAACCCAGCCTAAAGCCCCGTACACACGATCTGACTTTCAGATGGGAAATGTGTGATGACAGGCTGTTGGCGGTAAGTCCGACCGTGTGTACGCTCCATTGGACAATTGTTGTCGGACTTTCCGCAGACAAAGGGCTAGCAGGTTTTCAAATTTTCCGCGGACAAATATGTGTTGTCGGATTTTCCGAGCGTGCGTACACAAGTCTGTCAGACAAAAGTCCAAAGTACAAACATGCATGCTTGGAAGCAAGGAGGAGCCAAAAGCGTTCGGTCTTGTAAACTAGCGTTCGTAATGCAGAATTAACATTCGTGAGTGACACGGCAAATTATGAAATCTTGAAATGCAGCGCACAATTCTCTTCTTCATTAAAGTGAAGTTCCACCCTAAAAACAAAAATGTAATTTATGTGCATAAAAAACAAAAAAAAACATTTGGAGAATTTTTTTTTTTACTCACCTCTAAATAACTGTTGCTAGGGGGTCCCTCATAGTCTGCCTGCTTCAGTGTCTGGGCTTTTGATGTCACTTCCTCTCGGCGTAGGAAGGGAGATCAGCTCTGCCTCCTCCCTCTTGTCAATCATCTGGGACACATCTCAGGTCCCAAATGATTGCATAGCCAATCACGGCGCGCAGCGCTGCTTGAATGAATGAATGAATGAAATACTTGTATAGCGCACAATGCGAACTGAATCGCCTCTAGGCGCTGTGGCGAGCTTTGATCATCTGCTAAAAGAGGAAGGTCTTGAGTTTTTTCCTAAAAGCCAGGTGATTTTCTTCCAGGCGGATGTTGATTGGTAGAGCATTCCATAGCCGAGGCCCTTGGACAGCGAATCTCCGATCCCCCCTTGGATTTATACCGGGCTTTGGGCACGAGGAGGAGGTTTTTGTTGGCTGATCGAAGACTGCGGTTTGGTGTGTAATGATTTATTTTCTCCATTAGGTATTGTGGAGCTTCTCTATGCACGCATTTGTGGGTGAGGCAAAGGGTCTTGAACGTGATCCGATTTTTTACGGTTAGCCAATGTAAGCTCCTCAGCGAAGGAGAGATGGATTCCCAGGGTTTTTTTCCTGTTATCAGCCTTGCCGCCGTGTTTTGGATCAGTTGTAATCGCGCAAGTTGATATTGTGGTAATCCTATGTAAAGCGAGTTTGCGTAGTCCAGTCGTGAATTAATGATTGTTCCAACTACCACTGCTTTGTCATTCTTTGGGATAAAAGGGATGAGTCTGCGAAGCATGCGCAGCAGATGGTGGGCAGAAGCCACGGCCAGGCACCCACAGTTACAATGCCGGTGCCACTGAGTAGAGGGGGA
This sequence comes from Lithobates pipiens, assembly GCF_037356315.1. Taxonomy (NCBI): domain Eukaryota; kingdom Metazoa; phylum Chordata; class Amphibia; order Anura; family Ranidae; genus Lithobates; species Lithobates pipiens. The sequence continues at coordinate 558,471,117 of NW_027507764.1, read as the reverse complement.
AGCGAGGGGGGGGCTTCGTTCCCCCACATCGCTGGACCCTGGGACAGTAAGTGTCTGATTATTAAAAGTCAGCAGCTGCCGCATTTGTAGCTGCTGACTTTTTCTTTTTTTTTTAAGCGGAACACCACTTTAATGGGATAATAATGAAGCTGCTTTGCTGATGGAGTTATTGCAAACAAATTTTCAAAGGCTTTTTTTTCTAGTGATATCAAGAATCATATTATTATGCTTTTTTTTATTTGGGCAAGTTACCACAACACCATTATCCCGTAGTTTTTAAGATCAAAGATACAACTATGTTGGTGTCCCTTGTCAATTTTATATTGTACTTTTGTAAATGTAACTGCCTACTTCCCAAACTGTCATTTGAAGTAAAACACATAGCCAAGTATTATTCTCCACAATTTTTTTTTGTGCATTAAAAAAAGAAAACAAATAAAATTAGACATGCTATCTGCCAATAGAACTTAACCAAAAAGTGCATTCTATGCATCCAAAAATACAGAAAACATACCAAATCAAATCATCATTATTCAACCAAAAAAATAATGTCAAAGCAATAACTCCAAGGCCAGTAATAAATGACACGTTATCTCCTCTGATTCCGCAACATGTCTGGTTGACGAACGGCCGTTCAGAAAATGAAAAGTGTGAAATGAAAACTGCAACTCAACATCCACAAACTTCTACTAACACAAAATTATCAGAAGGAGCCCAAAGGGTGGCGCTAAAGAGCTGAAAAACAACGTAGTACGTCACTACATTCGTAATTGTTGGCCAACAATTGTGTGGCCGTGTGTATGCAAGACAAGTTTGGGCCAACGCCCTTCGGACAAAATTCCACGGTTTTGTTGGCCAACAATCCAATCGTGTATATGAGGCTTTAGTTCTGACTCCCAGGGGACAATGTGCATGCAGTTCTTTGTCCCATCTTCTTAGGTTCTTTGTGAGCCTAGCTACGAGGTCAATAAGTGCACTCCCTTCTCACCTCAGCTGTCCGACAACATAGCTAACAAGGAAAAGGCTGGTTGATAATCAGTGCTTGTCTCGACTCCAAGGCAAGTGACTGCAAGAGGGATGCAGTGGGATGGAAGCCTGAGATGTCCCACCTACCTCTACATTCTTCTTGCTCCCCGCTTGAGGCCGAAGCAAGTGCCAGTTATTACACAGCCATCCACTCGCTAGCTGCAAGATTGAACAGGACACCTTTCCATTCACAGCTATTCTACAACATAGCTAACAAGGAGAAGGCTGTTGGATAACCAGTGCTTGTCACAAATCCAAGGCAAGTGACTGCAAGAGGAATGCAGAGGGGTGGAAGCCTGACATGTCCTCCCTACCTCTGCTTTATTCTTGCTTCCGCTGGAGCCAAGACAAGCGCCACCTTTTTTGCAGCCATCTCTTTGCTATATATGAGGTCAACCAGGACACCCTTTCCACCTGAAGCTGTCCGACAACATAGCTAGCAAGGAGAAAGCTACTAGATAACCAGTGCTCATCTAGACTCCAAGGCAAGTGACTGCAAGAGAAATGCAGAGGGATGGAAGCCTGACATACCCCCCCCCCCAACTCTGACATATGCCCCCCAACTCTGAATTCCTCTTGCCACTTCTTAAACAGGGATTCCACCTGCAAAAAAAAAAATGTAAAGCCAGCAGCTATAAATACTACAGCTGCTGACTTTTAATAAATGGACACTCACCTGTCCCAGGGTCCAGCGATGTCAGCAGCCGAGACCGATCGATCGCTCGGGTCTCGGCTGCTGCCACTGCCATTCTAGGTGAGGGAATCAGGAAGTGAAGCGTTGCGGCTTCACTTCCCTGTTCCCTACTGCGCATGCGCGAGTCACGCAGCGCATTTGGAGTGGTCCGCGCTGTCTCTGGTACCCGTGTGTGTCCTAGCAGACAGTGCGGCGGGACAGGAAGAGGTATAGACTCCCATGGGAGTCTATACCCGGAAGTGGGTGCAAATACCTGTCTTAGACAGGTATCTGCACCCCCCTCCCCCCTGAAAGGTGCCAAATGTGACACCGGAGGGGGGGAGGGTTCCGATGAGCGGAAGTTCCACTTTAAGGTGGAACCCCGCTTTAAGTTGAGACATGCAGCAATTATTTAGCAGCCATCACCTTGCTAGCTACGAGGTTGGACAGGGCACCTTCTCCCCACCCAGATGTCCAATAACATAGCTAACAAGGAGAAGGCTGCTAGATAACCAGTGTTCACCTCAGCTCCAAGGCAAGTGACTCCGAGAGGAATGCAGTGGGATGGAAGCCTGGCATGTCCACCCTACCACTGCATCTTGATGTTGCTTGAGCTGAGACAAGCGGCAGTTATTGCGCAGCCATCTACCTGCTATCTATGGGGTCGGACATGGGACCCTCTCCACCAGCAGTTGTCTAACAATGTAGATAACAAGAAGAAGGCTGCTAGATAACCAGCATTTGTCTTGGCTCCAAGAACTTGCCCTAGACTAGCTATGGCAAGAAGAAGGGAGAGGCACTGCCAGTCTTCCATCCCTCTGCATTCCTTGGACAAGTGCTTGAGCTGAGACAAGTACTGGTTATCGAGCTGCCATCTCCTTGCTAGCTATGTTGTAGGCTGGCTGCCAACAACGTAGCCCTGGGTGCCCTGTTCAACCTTGTACACATAGGAAGATGTCCCTGGCATGATTTTTTTTTGGGGCAGAATAAGATCACTAGATTTCACTAGATTTACAGTATTGCTCCGTTCTTATAGCATTTTTAAAGAGACATAAAAATGTAATAATGTGCATGTATTTATGTGTAATATGGATTGCCCGTAATATATATAATATATATTGTTTACTTATTTTTAATTTTTTATTTCTTATTTGTATTGTTTATAATAATTGCACTTTACATAGCAAGATGTACAATTTAAAATGCTCTCATTGAGGGTGGAGTGAGGAATATAATTGAGGCACGGCACTTTATGTGTTTTTGTATAAAGCACTGTGAAAGTGATACTTGACACTAAATGATTGTGGTGGTAGTTAGCGCAATCCATATTACACGTATATTCTAAATTAAATTTGTCTACTTATATAGTGACATTTATACCAGATTGCAGCAAGGTAAGATATAATCTGTTAAACCTTTTTGCGCCGGTAATTCATTGGTTTTCAATGTGCATGTATTGCAGAGATATACAAAATACGTTTTTTTTATTTTATTTTGCCCAGGCATATGGTACACATTAATCAGGTTTGTGCCAGTATGAATATTTAACATGAATTACATACACTTTTGGCACCCAGAGATTTGAGATGGGTTTAGGCCGTCCACATCCACTACGGTCATTGTAGTAGATTTACTAAAACTGGTGCACTCAGAATGTGATGCAGCTTGGCATTGTAGCCAATCAGCTTCTAACCTCAGCTTGCTGAATTAAGCTTTGGCAATAAAACCTGGAAGCTGATTGGTTTCTATGCAGAAGTAAGCCCGGTTTTGCACTCTCCAGCTTTAGTAAATAAACCCCATTGTGTTCTCCATGCGCCAGCTTCAAGAGAAAACAAGAATTGCTGAGAATAAGGATAATGTTTGCCTGGCATTTATGGATCTGATCAAAGCTATTGTTCTAGTAAGCTGAAAAAAGACTATCCCCAGTTGTGTAGAAAAATTGCCGCTGTCAGCAACATTACCAGTTGGGCGAGTGCTATGTCGATCTGATGGGACCAGTTTTTAAATTTGTTTTCTTTAACCCCCCTGACGGTCTTCCCGAGTCTGGCTCGGGGTGGAATTTTTGTACCATTAGCGGTAACCCCGAGCCAGACTCGGGACTGCATCGCTGGATCCAGGAGGAGGTTTACTTGCCTTCTCCCTCGGATCCAGCGTTGTCTCCCCGCGTTGTACGAGCGAGCCGTGCCTCGCTCGATCTATCACGGAGCCGATCTCCGTGCCCTGCGAGCGTTGCGACGCACGGGGACGGAGATCGGCGCCAAATTCAAAAAGTGAAACACACAGTATACATACAGTATAATGTAATCTTACAGATTACATTGCTGTATGTAAATATTTCACATCCCCTTTGTCCCCAGTGTTCTGTCCAGTGCCCTGCATGCCGTTTTATATAATAAAAACTGTTCTTTATGCCTGGAAACTGGAGATTGTCCATAGCAACCAAACTGTAATTTTACATCAAAAATGGTTTTAGACCAGCTAGAAAACAGCGATAATAAATTAGAATCACTCACAGAATTGAGCGATAGCGATTTGTGGGGAGATCCGTCATCAAATACTGAAAAGTAATGACAGCGACAATTCTGCAACTGAGCAAATTTCTGTGTTTTTGATTTGATTACATTATTGAATAATTTTTATTATTGTTATATTATTATTTGGTACAATTATTTATAGTTATTTATTATATTATAATTTATGATTTAATTTTTCAAACTTTATCATACCCGGGATGTCTGCTAGACTCTGGTTTGGACAGATTTAAGAGAGTTATTCCTAAGGCCGCGTACACACGGGCGGACTGTATGGCCAACTTAGTCCGTCAGACAATCCGACGGACAGTCCGTCCTACTTTCGAATGAACGGACTTGACCACACACGATGAACAAACAGTCCGTTGAAAGCTTGCGCGATGACGTGTACAGCACGTACGACGGGACTAGAAATCGGAAGTCCAATACACAGCAATGCAACCTTTCACCGTGTAAATCCTTTCTGAGCATGCGCCATACTTAGTCCGTCCAACTAGCCTACTCACGAGCGGACTGTCCGCTGAAACCAAAGTTGGACGGACAATATTACGGAAATTCCGAAATACTTAGTCCGCCAGACTGCACGCTGAAAAAGTCCGCTGAAGCCCACACACGAGCGGACTGTCCGCTGAAATGTGTTTCGGCGGACTAAGTTGGACGGACAGTCCTCTCGTGTGTACGCGGCTTAAGAATTACAGGACTACAATATAAAACGTCAAATTTTCATGCAAAATAATTGCACCGCTTTTAGCACCTAAAATCCGAAATAATCATACCGCCAGGGAGGTTAAAGCAGTAGTCCAGCCTTCCCTGCGGTCTTGTATGGTTGTACAGGCGCCTCTCCTGTACTGAAATTGCCTAATATGATTTCACTGCACACTGTGAGCTTTTCAAAATGTGCATTAGAAGCTGCAGCAAGTCAGAAAGAGACCGCCTCATTATCTGGACCAGTGATGAAAACACTAGGTTTAAAAGAGAGATGTAATGAAAATATTATTTAAAAATGTAATTAGCCTGTTGATAAGGGGGTGGTTGGGGAGAAACCGGGAAATCATAATAAGTATAAGTATAAACTTTCACAGTTCAATACATTTATGGACATGATCCTTGCACTATATGTATGTATATGTATATACCATATGCACGTATACATGTATATGTATGTATGTATACATGATGTATATGTATGTATGTATATATGATGTATATGTATATGGACATGATCCTTGCACTATATGTATGTATATGTATATGTATATACCATCAAATCATTCTCTGCAGCTATTACCTTTTGTACCACCACCCCCTCCCTTTAGAATGTAAGCTCTACGAGCCGGGCCCTCCTGTACCTTTCGTATTGTACTGTAATTGTGTTGTCCCCCCCTATACATTGTAAAGCGCTGTCTAAACTGTTGGCCCTATATAAATCTTGAATAATAATAATAATAATCAATAATTGCATGTGCCCACGTTTGCAAGTATCATTTTTCCTTGGCATATATTTCGGATGATATGCTGAGGATGTGATGGATTCCTTCACATCAGTGACTTACCAGAAGTGCAACTCAAGTCAATGGACAATAGTCAACAGAAGTCAATGGACTTTTGTTAATGTGCATTGAGGTCCAATCCTCTGGCTAGTCTGAATTTGAATTATGTCAGAAGTTTTTATGTGCACAAGGGTGGGTTTCTTCATCGACATAAAATTATTCAGGAGTCAGTGACAACAGAAATGGATTACCCATCAGGCTTTCCCAAGATGGCTTCTAGAGTCCATGATCATGGACCAAGAACCATTCTCAAAAACATTGGGACAAAAGTAGTGAGCTCTGACTTTACACATTAAAAAGTAACTCAGTGTCTACAGTATATATAAAGGTAGGAGGCTGCAGGTCTGACTGTGAAAACCAATAGGAATTCACTGCTGAAATGATGGAAATCAGCGGGGGGGGGGGGGGGGGGGTTATGGTGTGAAAGGCCCATTATGATGCCATTCATGATTCATGTTAGAAAGCAGCAGATCCTTTTCCCCCGGCAAATAAAATTGTCAGGATTGGCAAGCATTATTTCCTTATGGACAGCTCCAGAAAAAGGGCTTTCCTTTATTATGTATGTTCACATTGCTGATCAGGAATATGGCCATACTAGCACATGGCGCACAGCTGTTTGATTCAGTGAAAGAGAACCTCTACATGATATTATAGTCACTGATCTGGAGTGCTGAGTAAGCTTATATCGACATGATAAATGTTCTAGATGCCTTCAAGCAAAATCAGCAAATTGTTCTTTGTAGTTGGGGGTATAATCGGCTGAAGCAGCATAAAGGGCCTATAGACAAAAGATGATCTGGCCCCTTGGTGCCAACCTGCAAGGCCACCCACAGCCCTTTGACATTTATTGTGGGACCCACAGAGCCTCTTCAGGCAGTAGTTTGCATTTTCATTACCTAGGTGACTACTTACGTCAATTAAGGGAAAAATATTTTTTACATGAGATTCCAGTATTCAAATGGTGGGTTTATTTCATTTTACTATCTTACGTTTCAGTGCTGTCCATGCCTTTTCTCTTTTTTTATAATGAGAAAAAAATATAATATAGGGCACAAGTAGGTTTTTAAGAGGGCTTTAAGAAGCACAATGTGTGAAGGGATTGTAATAGCAGTCTCATGTCATGTGTCTCTAGCCTATGATCATCTTCTGAATCATGTCTCCAGTCTCCAACAACCTCTACAGTATAGCATATTCACAGTCTCTAATCATCTCCTGCAGCATATCTGCACTCTATGAACATCTCGTATAACATGCCCATAGTCTCTGACTATTACCCCTACCATGCCCATAGTCTCTAACTACTTCCTATTACATTTATGCACTCTATGACCATCTCTTGTAGTATGTCCATAGTCTCTAATCATCGCCTTCAGCATGCCCATGGTCTCTGGCAGCCTCCTGTTACATGTCAGCACTCCCTGATCATCTCTTGTAGCAGTCTCTGATCATTACCTCCAGCATGCCCATAGTCTCTGATCATCACCTTCATCATGCTCATAGTCTCTGATCATTACCTCCAGCATGCCCATAGTCTCTGATCATCACCTTCATCATGCTCATAGTCTCTGATCATTACCTCCAGAATGCCCATATTCTCCGATCATCACCTCCAGCATGCCCATATTCTCTGATCATCACCTCTAGCATGCCCATAGTCTCTGATCATCACCTTCATCATGCTCATAGTCTCTGATCATAACCTTCATCATGCTCATAGTCTCTGATCATCACCTTCATCATGCTCATAGTCTCTGATCATTACCTCCAGCATGCCCATAGTCTCTGATCACCACCTCCAGCATGCCCATAGTCTCTGATCATTACTTCCACCATGCCTATAGTCTCTGATCATCACCTCTAGCATGCCCATAGTCTCTGATCATCACCTCCAGCATGCCTATAGTCTCTGATCATAACTTCCACCATGCCTATAGTCTACGATCATCACCTCTAGCATCCCTATAGTCTCTGACCACCTCCCCTTACATGTCTGCACTCTCTGACTATCTCCTGTAACATGGGCATGGCCACGTGTCTACACAAGGAATGCCCCGGATGCAGACGATTGGCCCAATACAAGTGACAGCTTCCTGGTGGGCTTGGTCAGTTGGGTCTGGACTAGGATCCAAATATATCTGAGCCCATCATTAGTTAACAGAAACAGGTAGACTCCCACTGCTGACCTCTTATGCCTAAAATACTAATTTCCCAATTATCATTACGATCTGGTGTGTGCCATACAGATTCCTACATACAGTTTTACAAGTGTCTGTCACGATGGGAGTGAAGCTACTTTTCTATATTTTTTTCTGGATGTTTTTTTCAGTCATTAGATTTAAATATTTTGAGAACCCCTCTGTCGTCAAATAACATGCCCATTACCTAAATGGCACTGCACACATTTCCCAGCAATTACCAATTCTTCATTCAAACCGTGGGTGCGGAGAAAGTTTAAAGGTGACTTTTATTGCAAAATTTATGTACGGCAGTAATTTTTCACTGCAGCTCAGATTTTTTTCTCAGATAGTGTTAATGGTGGCTCTTCCAATGCCGCGTGACAGGTCTTCTTTAATGCGACACACGTGAATCTGCCCATTTTCTGAGCTTTCCCTGTCCATAACACCAGTCTGTTACCTCATATTTCCTCTGGAGTTTAATGTGAGGTTGTGACCCCTTGTAGGATTTCTCCTTATCGGAAGACAACTTCCATCCTGTTCTTTGTTACAGCTTTGAGCAAACAGCGGGGGCTGCTCAGGAACATTATCCTGGCCCTGTTGTGGACAGCGGATGGAAAGTAGTAGAGAAATGGCTCAGCACAAAGTTAGAGATTGGGAAAGGATATGCAGAATTGATACTCAGCCATGGAAGCCTCATTAGAGTCAAAAGTTTATACAATACAGCTAGGGATATACAGGATTTCCATAGACTGGATTATTATCAAGAGCTATTAAAAACTAATTCCAGGTATGGATATTTTTACATATCTACATTGGTCCAGCTTGGACCAATGTAACTATGTATATACCATACCTGGCCAATGCTCTTGGAAGCTGGTGGGAGATACTGCTACTCCGGTGATCTCCAACTGCTTCTGGGTAACATGCCAAACGACTGGCCTGGTGCTCTGTAAATACAGCAGTTTGGCCATTTGACATGGGTGTCATTCAGAGAATGCTTTGCATTTTCTGAATGAATGCAAAGCACTTTCTGATTGGACGAGGTGGGGTGGTGATGTTACTCTCTCCACTTCATCCAATCAGGGAAAACACTTTGCATTCAATCAGAAAATGCAAAGCATTCTCTGAATGGCACCCATGCTAAGCAGGCAACAGCCTATGTTCAGAATGCATCAGGCTGGCTGCTCAGCAGGGCCCTTGAAGCAAGTAAAAATTATAGGAGTAACAGTGTCCAGCTTCCAGGGGAATTGACCAAGTATTGGGCCAGTTTGCTCCAAACTGGGCCAATGTAACTACTTAAAAAATATACCATACCTAGAATTCATCTTTAAAATATAATATCAGCCAAAACTGTTTTCATTTGGATGAAGAAGGGTTGGAACCTTTGCTGAGTTCCTATTGCTATCTTTGTACCCATTGTAGAGATTTCTCCTTCACATACCATGCTGGTGACCACTGTAACTTTAATAGAAAGTGCAAGAACCCCACTATCCAAAAAGGGGCAAAGACACGCAAGAGCAGGGATGCTCAGAATTGTAGTGTTTTCTACTTGTTTTTGCACCAAGATTAATCATTTCGAAGTGCAGAGAGTTCTTTTGGATTATATATATTATAGGTTATTATGGGTGGCACAGTGGTGTAGTGGTCACTGGTTTGAATCCCAACCACGACACTACCTGCCTAGAGTTTGCATGTTCTCCCTGTGCCTGTGTGGGTTTCCTCTGGGTTCTCCGGTTTCCTCCCACACTCCAAAGACATGCAGGTAGATTAATTGGCTTCTGTCCAAAAAATTGGCCCTAGTATATGAATGGGGACCTTGGATTGTGGGCTCCTTGAGGGTAGGGACCGATGTGAGTGTGCAATGTACAGGGATAGGAACAATTGTAGACACTCACTCAGGATGGACTGGTGTCTTTATTCAACCTTACTAACTATGTAACTATATATAGGCCCTTGGCTAGTATATATTGTCTGGAATTTGGCTTTAAATCTGGCATTTAGGACAGTTGGCAACTAGGCATGAAGTTCAGAAACATCACTTCCATGGGTATGGAGAGAATCCCAGAGATTGGCAAAGTTTGCTAATCACAAACGTTTGGCCAAAAAATTTGCAGGTTTCCTGCTAGAATCAAGGAACAACCTATATGTTGCAGTGCATAGCCTTTGACCCTGGTCAGCTAAGTCACAAGAGCCAATCATTTGGGAACAGCTCCATTTCTTTAAAAGGGTGAGCTCACAGCAGAAATATTGTTAGTGTCTGTCTTTTACAGAGAGCTGACAATTCTATCTGGGGAAAGATACTAAAACTGGGGAGTGCAGAATCTGGTGCAGCTCTGCATCGAAAACCAATCAGCTTCCAGGTTTTATTATCAAAGTGTCAGGAACCATGAAACAGACTGAGACAGAAGTACAATCAAATCACACTTGTTTATTAATAATTAAAATAAAAAGGTAAATAGAAAAAAGCATAGTCAAGCATAGCCAGAGTCCAGTAGCCAGATCAGGTAATCAGCCAGTCCAGAAGTCAGGGATCCAAGGAGAGCAACTGCAAGCAGGACAAGAAGCCAGGAGGGATGTCAGCAAGCAAGTCTTGAAACAAACAGCAGGAGATGGTTCCCTGTGATGTGACCAACGTGAAGGCAATGTAGAAATGAGCTGGAAGGCTTTAAATAGGCAGGTCAGACGAGCATCGTCTGGAACAGCTGGTAAATGTGGAGAGAGAAGAGAGCTGGCAATAACAGCTGAGCGGCCAGCCCAGAGGAGGAAGGGCTAAGCCAGCCCTGACACAAAGCTTAATTGAACAAGCTGAAGTTAGAAGCTGATTGGCCACCATGTGCAGCTACACCAGATTTTGCACTCTCCAGTTTTAGTAAATCTAGTAAATCCAGTTTTAGTAAATCTATTTTATTTTAAATATTATTTATTTATTTGATTTAATTGTAGCACCCTTTACCAATAGGTAGGTGCTAATAAGGGTTATTTTACTAGGGTTTTTCAGCACAGGCAAATTTAGGCAGGCTTATGCTGCAATCTAGGCCTGTCTGTTTTGATCTGGGGGCTGGGAGTGGTCAGAGTAGCAGTGGGTGTGACCACCTGTACTCCAGTTCTAAGGCACCTCCCCTGCTTCCAGGGAGAATATTCTGGAAGAGGGGCTGGGTCTAGAACTGGAGTGCCAGACATATCATGTAAGAGCCCTGACTAATCCCCAATCGGAATTGGCAGGGGGCGGGCCTCCTATATAAGCTGAGGTGATATACCACTGGGGAGGGAAGTCAGCTGAGTGAAGTGAGGAATGGAATGCTAGGCAGCAGCAGAAGGCCATCCCCATCTGGGTGGGGGGTGCGCCGATCGCAGGAGTAGGCCTGGGGAGAATTGTGAGGGAACTTTGCCTCTACACAGTCATTGGCAACGTCTCTGCCACCACACGGTCAGATGGCACGGAACTCCTGGAGCAGAGGGGCAGGTGAAGCTGTCGGAACGCATGGTCCAGTCAAGTTCTTCATCACGGACTCAGGGCTGTGGAAAGTCAGTGAGTGTTACCAGAGTGGAGTGCTGGAGGTGCCAGGAAGTCTGTAAGGGAACTCTGCTTTTACACAGTCATTAGCAGAGTCTTAATCAAACACACGGTGGATGATGGGGAGTCCTGGATCAGAGAATAGACTGTGTGGAACTGTGTCAAATTGATGTGGCCAGAGGGCACATGATTTGCAAGTTGAGCTGGCTTGGAACAGTAGTCCATTACCTAAAGTCATGCTTTTAACCTACTAGGCCTTTGGGGAGAGGTTCTGCAGGCCTCAGGCCTAGTAACAGTGAGCAACCAGAGCCAGTAAAGGGACTTATTCAGAGTGGGCCCCTATTACCCAATAGAAGAACATGTGATAAACTTAATTTCAGTAACTACAATTGTGTGCAGGAGAAAACCAGTGTGGGTAGAAGGAACCAAGCTTTGTGCAGGAGGGAAGAAGTTTCTGAGAACATAATTTCTACACGGTCAGAAGTAGCATCCTCATTTTCTACACGGTATTGAATGGGGAATCCTTGGAAGCAAATAGTCTGTGGGAGGAGAGTAGAGAAGGAGAAACAGTCTTCATTGAGATGCAGGAGGAGATTTACATTTAATGTTCATGCACATCCAATCTTCTGGCTCTAACATTGTGATTCTGTGCTTAAATTATAAATATGATGGCAATGATTATTCCTATGGGCATCCCATATTCCAATCCCTATCCAAGTTGTTCCCCCCAATAAAACAACAAAACAAAACCAGCAAAAGCCTGTGCATTGTCTCTGGAAGCGGATTGTTTGTTACTAGCTGCAACACCATGGCTACCTACTTATTAATTTTGGCAATGGAATATGCAACCCACAACAGTGCCTGGCTTCCTTTGCCTTTTGCTTGTGAAGAGCTAAATGGCTAGAAATGAATAACAAGATATGTGCCCCATAGACTGCCCTAGAGTAGGCCATATAGTCAATGAATTTTGAGCAATATTTGTGATTGTGAACGCAGGCAGTATCACTCACCTATTGGCAACCCTGGACAGGTTTCTCAGGTCAGGCCCTGGAAGTCCTCCATCGGCTCCAGGAATACAGCTTGCCAGGAACTTGATACTTTCCCTGACTTGGCATTGTGTAAATTAGTTAGATGTGGGTGGGCATATTTTCTCAGAATATAAATTCCATAAATCGCTCTTAAAACCACTTAATCTTGTTTTTCCTGTATATTTATGTGGTGATTATGATTTCAGGAGAACAATAAAGATTTCATTTCCTTGATATTTTTGTTATGTAGAGTAAAAGAACAAAGCGCTCTATAAAATCGTCGTACAGCCTCTATCAGAATGTCGGTATCTCGGTCTGAGAGCTGCTAGACAGAATTAATTATCCTCAGTTCCGCTGGGTTAACTTCTCCTGAATTGCACTTTCTTCACACAAGTCAATAGATGCTGACAGAATAGGAAGTGCAAAAGCTAAATATGGAATCGAGAAACATAGATACTATCCTAAAGGGTGATTCCAGCCTTGAATACAGTGCTGTGAAAAAGTATTTGCCCCCTTCCTGATTTGTATTTTTTATTTTTTCATATTTGTCACACTTATGCTGCGTACGCACAATCGGACATTCCGACAATGAAATCCTGGGATTATTTTCCCGACTGGCTCAAGCTTGTCTTGCATACACACGGTCGCAAAAATGTTGTCAGAAATTCCGATTGTCACGAATGCGTTGTTGTACAACACGTATGACAGCACAATAAAGAGGAAGTTCAAGAGCCAGTGTGCCACCCTTTGGGCGCCTTCTGCTAATCTCATGTTTATCTTGTGTTAGTAGAACGATTCACGCTTTTCAGCCTCATGCTTTTCAGTTCGTTACTGCTCCCATGGAGATGCTCCTCTAACGCAGGAATACTCTGCGGAACAAACAAGTCAGGCAACATGGAAAGTTGGAAACCATAATTCACCATAAATGGAGACAATCGGGAGGCAGAATTCAAGGCACTGTTGTGAACAAACTCTGCCCATGGTAATAGGTCTGACCAGTTGTTATGGTGGTCAGAAATATAGCAACGTAGGAATTGCTCCAAGGACTGATTGGCTCGCTCTGTAGCCCCATTAGACTGCGGGTGATATGCAGAAGAGAACGCAAGCTGGATTCCCAACTGTGCACAAAAGGATCGCCAGAACCGTGAGACAAACTGACTGCCCCTGTCTGAGACAATCACCTTGGGTAGCCCAAGAAAGATCTCCCGAGCAAAAATGAAAGCCAGTTGCTTAGAGGTAGGCAACTTCTTAAGTGGAATACAATGACACATCTTTGAGAACCGGTCAACCACTATAAGGATAACAGTGTTGCCTTGGGAGTTGGGCAACTCCACAATGAAATCCATTGACAGGTGGGTCCAGGGCCTCTCTCCATTGGGTATGGATTGTAGGAGGCCCACTGGAAGGTGTCGTGGAGTCTTACTCTGAGCACACACAGGACAGGCAGCTACGAAGGCAGTAACATCAGGCCGTAGACTAGGCCACCAGAATTGTTGGGAAATGGCCCAAATGAGTTGATTCTTCTTCCCAGGATGGCCAGCTGCCTTGGGAGAATGGTAAGTCTGGAGCACAGCAGTACGGAGACTCTCTGGGACGAAGCAGTGGTCACAAGGTTTCTCAAGAGGAGAATTCTTAATTGTGACACGATTGAGACCCCTATAATCTATACAAGGTCTCATTTAACCGCTCCTCTTCTTCACAAAGAAGAAACCAGCAGGAGACAAGGGTTTGCGGATGAAACCTTGAGAAAGTGCGTCAGCAACATACTCCTCCGTGGCCTTATCCTTCAAGACCGACAAAGGGTAAACCTGGTCACGAGGATGTATGGCACCAGGTTGAAGGTCAATTGCGCAATCATAAGACCGGTGTGGAGGCAAACAACCAGTTTGACCTTTATCAAAGACATCGCTAAAATCGCGGTACTCCTACGGCAGGGTGGGGAGTGAAGAGGTGCGCAGGACCTTGAATACCTTCAGGAAGCATGTCTCACTGCATTGTGGTGACCAGGAGAGAACCTCAGTATGGAGCCAATCAAAAGAGGGGTTGTTCCTCTGTAACCAAGCATAACCAATAACCAGCAGAAACCTGGGTGAGAAAATAACTTGGAATTGGATTATCTCATGGAGAAGAGCCCCTACGGCCATGGACAATGGAACCGTCTCATGAGTCACATGGGCAGGCTGTAAAGGTCTCCCGTCAAGAGCCTCCATGGCAAGTGGAGTGTCACGCAGCTGCAGAGGAATCGAGTGCTGCAAAACAAATGCAGCATCAATGAACAGGCCTGCAGCCCCTGAGTCGATTAGAGCCTGTATCTCGATGGACGACTCAGCCCAAGAAAGGGTGACCGAAACCAGGGGCTTATCCTTCTGGATAACTGGGGACGAAACAACGCCACCTAAGGTCTGTCCATGACAGGACCTCAAGGTTCGGGCGTTCCCTGGACGTGTAGGACAAGACTTCAAAAAGTGACCTGCATGGCCACAATAAAGGCACAATCTCTCCCTCCTCCTAAAGGCTCTCTCATCTGCAGAGAGGCACGTGAAGCCCAGGTGCATGGGTTTCTCTTCACTGACCGACTCGGTACCAGGAGGCATGGGAGGTGAGGGATGCATGGGTGGGACTACAAAGCTCGGAGGCAAACATACAGGAGGCTTCCGCAAGTGTTCCTTAAGAGAAAGTCTTTCTCTGAGTCTGGAGTAAATGAGGATGGCAAACGAGATCAAGCTCTCCAGCTCAGTGGGTATATCTCGGGCTGCTATCTCATCCTTGATGAAATCAGAGAGACCATGAGAAAAAGTAGCCACGAGGGCCTCATTGTTCCAAGCAACCTCTGCTGCCAGAGTATGGAATTCAATGGCGTAGTCGGAAACAGTTCTCGTACTCTGATGGACATGAGGCACTTGGCAGCAGAAGCGGAGCATTGCGGGTATGTCAAATACCCTTTTAAAGGAGGCCACAAACTGAGGGTAACTCAAGTTTGTACTCGGAGTCAATCCGTGGATAGTAAGGAAAGGAACAAAGAGCAACAAAGAACATTATTATTATTATTATTATTATTCAGGATTTATATAGCGCCAACAGTTTGCGCAGCGCTTTACAATATGAGGGCAGACAGTACACTTACAATACAAATCAATACAGGAGGGATCAGAGGGCCCTGCTCGTTAGAGCTTACAATCTAGAAGGGAGGGTCAAGTTGAAACAAAAAAGGTAATAACTGTGGGGGATGAGCTGATGGAGAAAATGAAAATACAATTAGGTGTGGGTGGGGTAGGCTTCTCTGAAGAGAAGTGTTTTCAGGGATCGTCTAAAAGCTAATAAAGTAGGAGATAAGCGGACAGATTGAGGTAAGGCATTCCATAGGATTGGGGAGGCTTTGGAAAAGTCCTGGAGGCGAGTATGGGAGGAGGTGATGAGGGAGCTAGAGAGCAGGAGGTCTTGAGAGGAACAAAGAGGACGAGAAGGTTGGTATTTAGAGACTAAGCTAGTGATGTAGCTGGGGGCAGAGTTGTGGATGGCTTTGTATGTAATTGTTAGTATTTTGAATTTAATTCTTTGGTTGAGCGGAAGCCAGTGGAGGGATTGACAGAGAGGAGTAGCAGACACCGAGCGATTGGTAAGGTGGATGAGTCTGGCAGCGGCATTCATAATGGATTGAAGAGGTGATAGACTATGTAGAGGTAAGCCAATGAGAAGGGAGTTGCAGTAGTCAAGGCGAGAGATGACAAGCGAGTGAATTAAGAGCTTTGTTGTCTCATTGGTTAGAAAGGGGCGTATTTTGGCGATGTTGCGGAGGTTGAGGCGGCAGGATTTGGACAGTGATTGGATGTGTTGCTTGAAGGAGAGTTCAGAGTCCAGGACTACACCTAGAACCTTGGCATGAGGGGATGGGCTTATGGTTGTGGCATCAATTTTGACAGTGAGATTAGGGGAAGGGGCATATGGGGGAGGAAAAATTATAAGTTCGGTTTTGGATAGATTGATTTTGAGGAAGTGGTGTGACATCCAGACTGATATATCTGATAGTAAATTAGTGATACGTGAGGAGACAGAGGGAGTGAGCTGAGGGGTAGAGAAATAGATTTGGGTGTCGTCAGCATAGAGGTGGTATTGGAAGCCGTGGGAGGCTATCAGTTGACCCAGGGAGGAGGTATAGATTGAAAATAGGAGTGGTCCAAGTACAGAACCTTGGGGGACCCCAACAGAGAAAGGAAGAGGGGAGGAGGAAGTAGAGTTGTAAGAAACGCTAAAGGTGCGGTTGGATAAGTAGGAAGAGAACCATCATAGAGTACGGTCACGGAGACCAAAGGTGTGGAGTTTTTTGAGAAGGAGGGGGTGGTCAACCGTATCAAAGGCAGCAGAGAGGTCCAGGAGGAGGAGTACAGAATAATGTCGTTTGGTTTTGGCCGTTAGTAGATCGTTTGTTAGTTTTAGGAGAGCAGTTTCTGTGGAGTGTTGAGGACGAAATCCAGACTGAAGGGGATCAAGAAGGCTATTATCAGCAAGGTGGTCACTCAGTCGGTTGTAAACCAGACGTTCGAGTAGTTTGGATAAAAAGGGGAGCAAGGAGATGGGGCGTAGGTTGTTTGGATTGGATGGGTCCAGTGAGGGTTTTTTAAGTATGGGTTTGACAAGTGCATGTTTTAGAGAGTTGGGGAAGATGCCAGAAGAGAGGGAGAGATTGAAGATGTGAGTTAGAGAGTGTAGCATAGAGTCAGAGGGTGAACGCAGCATTTGTGAGGGAACAGGATCCAGAGGGCAGGTGGTAAGGTGGACATTACCAAGTAGTTTAGCAACTTCGTCTATAGTGGTGGGGTTGAAAGAGGGAAGTAATGATTGTGCCTGTGGGCATGATGTGTAAAGCGTGGAGGGTATCAGAACAGTAGAAATCTCCACCCGAATTGTATCAATCTTCTGTTTGAAGTGGTTAGCAATCTCCTGGGCAGTGAGTGAGTTGGCGGGTGGAGGCGGTGGAGGACGAAGTAGAGAGTTGAAAGTAGAGAAGAGTTGACGGGGACGGGATGATAGGTTGCTGATGAGAGTGATAAAATAGTTCTGCTTGGCAGAGAGGAGGCTAGAATTGTAATTTTGGAGGGCAGATTTATATTGGTTGAAATCTCTCTGAGACTTGGTCTTGCGCCACAGGCGCTCATGAGCACGACTAAGTTTTTTCAGACTTCTAGTGGCATCTGTTTGCCAAGGTTGAAGGGGTCGGGGCTTGATTCTGTGTGTAGAGAGGGGGGCCAGTGAGTCCAGAGAGGCCAGAAGTGAAGTGTTGTAGACAGAAGTGGCTAGGTTGGTGCAGGATAGGGGTGAGATTTTGTCGTAGAGGTTGTCAATAGCAGAGTAGAGAAGAGAAGGGTTGAGATGACGTAGGTTTCTGCGGGTAACTTTAATGCGGTTGGAGGGAGAGGAGGTGAAGGAGAGGGAGAGGGTGAAACTAATAAGGTGGTGATCAGAGAGAGGGAATGGATAGTTAGAGAGGTTGCATGGAGTGCAAAGGTGAGAGAAAACGAGGTCAAGGATATTGCCTTCGGAGTGAGTAGGATCATGTATCCACTGTTTCAGGTCAAAGGAGGAGGTTAGGCTGAGAAGTTTGGAAGTGGCAGGAGTGTTAGTATTAATAGGGATGTTGAAGTCCCCGAGAATGATTGTGGGGATTTCAGAAGAAAGAAAGTAGGGTAGCCAGGCAGAGAAGTCATCAAGAAATGTTGATACTGGTCCAGGGGGCCTGTAGATGACGGCTATCCTTAGAGAAATTGGAGTGAAGAGACGAATGCAGTGTGCTTCGAAAGAGGAGAGTGACAGAGAGGGAGGTGGCTGAAGTACCTGGAAGGTGCTATGTGGGGCTAGAAGGATTCCAACACCTCCTCCCTTATGTCCATTGGATCTGGGGGAGTGAGTCCAGAGAAGACCACCATGGGATAGGGCCGCAGAAGATGCAGTGTCTGATTCGTGGAGCCAGGTTTCGGTGATGGCGAGTAGGTTAAATGAGTTGGTGATAAAGATGTCATGTAGAGAGGTGAGTTTGTTGCAGACAGAGCGGGAGTTCCAAAGGGCACAAGAGAAAGGGAGTCTGGTCTTGGGAAGAATAGAAATGGGAACTAAATTGTGTTGATTGCGGCTGCTGCCAGAGGGTGCAGGGTGATGGGTACAGTTTAATGATGGAGGTCCAGGGTTTGGGGATATATCTCCAGAGGTTAGGAGAAGCAGGAGGGTAAGGGAGGTAATATGGGAGTGGGATTTATATGAAGGGACATGCCCCAGGGTTTTTGAGATTTTTAGTGTGTGTGGATTTAGAATTAGCAGGAGTTGGTGGGTGCAGTAATAAGGAGAGGACAGAAGTGAGGGTGATATATATATGCTGTGGGGGGGAGAAGTGGGGCAGAGTTGAGATAATTTTAGTATAGAGGACAGAGCTGTCAGAAGGAGTAGTAGAGAATGCATGTTATAAGGAGAAAGTGCTAAAGGGTTAAAACGAGGTCACCTGCTGTCTTTGTGGTGTTTTTCAAAGTATTTTCGTGTGTACCTTCGCTTTGTGCATTCGCTGAAGTGCAGAGTCAGAAGTGCTTTCACTTATTGAAATCCCCCCACTTGGCGAAAGACCCCCAGTTGCAAGTGTGCCCCCAGCAATAGCTTCCCCCAAAGTGAAGCTTAGCTTTATACTGATAGGGGTGGGGTGTGGGTGGATTTCAATTATCAATCAGGAGGTAATAAAGCTTGGATGGCATAGACCTGAAGTGTGCCGGGGTCACGTGGTCAGTATGCCTAAAAGGGGGCATACCCAAATATGAAATGTAATGAATGAAATGAAAAGAAAAAGGGAATGGTGGGTGGGACACGAAGCCAGCGTCCACGAGAGGAGGAGGCAGAGGAGGGCAGGCTTTATGCAGCCAAACTCCTGACTCCTCCTGCAAACACAGGCTGACCTGCGGTCAGCCTTACACTTGTACTTGGAGTCAATCCGTGGATAGTAAGGAAAGGAAGAAAGAGCAACAAAGAACATAGACCTGAAGTGTGCCGGGGTCATGTGGTCAGTATGCCTAAAAGGGGGCAAAAATAACACATTAGGATGAAAGCTTAACAACCAGATTACACAGTGAATTAACGTCTAACCTGGGGTGGCGGCAATGAGGTATGTCTTTGCTGTAGAACAGGAAGCACTAGGAAAGGCAGTAGAGGACCATCCAAGGTTTGACAAATGTAACACTAACAAGCTGGTATAAAACCCACACCAAGCACCACACCTAGCCAGGCTCCAAGAACCTGATAACCGTGCCGCTCCCGAATGCTGTGCCTTGCGAGCATGCAGATGTAACAGAAAGGGCCGGGGTTCCAACCAGTAGATTGACCAAAGTAAGTGAGACCCTGAGCCAGAAGCACCCCCCCCCCCTCGGCTTTAGAAACCACAAAGCCAGCTATGGCACCGCTTGAGCCCAGAGCTGGTAACCAATGCAAAAGGAGACCTGAGAGTATGTCAAACATCATGAAAAACAAGACCCACAATGGAAAATCAGCTGAGCACAGCAGGGAGTCTGCTCCGCTGGAACCCTGGACGGCTTCAACGAAAGTGCAGAAAATAAAACAACCTGACGGGTCATTCAACATGAAATGCTGAGACTTAACTCGATACGCCCTGAAAGTGCTGAGGGCCGATACAAGCTGGAAGAGGCAAAAAAACAAACTAAACAGAAAAGCCAAAATAGGAACTGGATGTTAACCAACAGGACTGGAAACCTAGACCAGAAAGCCTAGAAAACATGCCAAGCAGTGTCATGAGCCTTCCTGGTACTTAAAACAATACCTAATGATCAAGGCTGCTATGACAGGCAAAAGGGAAAACAATCTACCACAAACTGGAACTGAAGAAAAATGCGACACTGGTACCTGCTTCCGAGACCCGAGCCTACTGATACTGGCCCGGGCCCCGAGAGGGCCCCAGGATCCACTAAAGCCCCTGAGCCAGTAGAAGCTGCAGAGCAGCAATAGGCTGACTAACCAATCGCTCCATACCATAGCGCAACTCCTGGCCGGACGCAGCTAGGAAATTAAAGATAGTGTGGACTGACTCCCAACTGGACTTGCCGCTCAAGGGCAGCGCACTGAAATCAATGGGCTGCTCTATACTTGTTGGGCATAAAAATGAAAAATGGGTGTTTGCCATCCAGGTGTATGTCAGAGGTGTGAGTGGGGCCTTCATCATTTCACCAACTATGGAACGCTGGGAGAGCAGAAATCAGCATTTATTACATGTGCAAAAATGGAAAAAAAATGCCCAACAGTGAAAAGGCTAAAATGACCCTCAAAATTACTATCTGAACGCTCACCCCTCCCCCCCCCCCCCCGGCAGTGGCAGTTGCTCGGGTCTGCAGAAACTACACCCCTCCCCCCATAGCCCCATGTGTAATATGCTGCACCCTCTTTTAGACCTTTAGAACTAAAGACAAACATTTTTTTTCCACTTACAATAGAGTAAGGGAGGGCTATAACCTCTGTCAGGTTTTCTTTGCCATCTGTGTCCCCATCGGGGAGATTTCCCTTCACTTCCTTTCCCATAGCCAAAAAAGAAGTGAGAGAAATCCCTCAAAGTGACATCATCCCCCGGTGTCACCAGAACTAGTGTCCCCATTGGAAGATTTCCCCTCTATTTCCTGTTCTGGTGACAACCAAAAATCTGGAATTTTCTTTCACTTTTGGTGGAAATGGTAAACATGAAAAACAAAGGGAGTGACTCTCCCTAAAGTGGCGTAGACATCAATAAAAAACCCTAAAAAAAATTTTCAAAAATTATTATTTTTTTTTCAAAAATTATTTTTTTTTTCAAAAATTATTTTTTTTTTTCAAAAATTATTTATTTTTTTCAAATTTTTTTTTTTTTTTCCAAAAATTATTATGTTTTTCAAATGTACTTTTTTTCATGGGGTGGTCATAATGTTTTGGCTGATCATGGGAGGGTCAGCTTTTGTCACCTCCCATCATTTCACAATTCATTCCTATGGGACAAATTTCTCCCCAAAAACGACGATATTTCGCGAACCATTCGTCAAAACGTTCCACAAAGTAATAGCATACCAATTGGGAACAATCCGCATGTTTTGGTATATAACATATATATATGGCATATAACTGTCTATGTAGTGTAAAAGCTGTGGGAGGAGTTAGGGTGGTAAATTTGGCTATAATAAGAATAATAATATATATGTGAAATAACAGTAAGTGGTCTTGCTCTGCAGCCTGTAATAAGTGACATGCAAGGCTTGTTAAAAAGAAAGGCAGTTAGTAGGCGGCAGTTGGAAAAGGGGGGGGGGGGAGGGGGGACTTGGAAAAATTGTCAGTTAAAAAAACGGTCCAGTCACTATGACATCATAGTGATTGGGCAGTCACTATGACATCATAGCTTGTCTTCCAATATAAGAGCACACACACAGCTACCAGCCTCATTCTACAGCTGCAGAGAGTAGAGAAAGCACACAGATTAATCAGCTCCACGTTGTATTGAGTTGAAGGACTTTTATTTTCACTTCAAATCATATTTGAATTTAAAAATGAACAGATTGGCTTTTCTACCAATTATTTGGTCCATTTTGGTCAGTGTGGGATTAATAACAACATTTATCCTCACCATTGAATATCATCATCATGATAATTATGTAATGTACATCAGCAATACCGGATGCTTTGAACCGGAGAAGTCCATTTTCTTTGGTGTTCTAGCATTGGCGGCTGCTCTTGATGCCATCATCAAGTACTATATGTACAAACACCTCTCCATAAGATCAGAGAATCGCCACCCCTGGGCGCGGAACGCCATCTTAGCAATCGGATGGATCAGCTGCGTTGGAACATTTATGGTTGGCGCAAGCCCACTGAATTCCAGGCCATTGCCACATAGGATCGGGACAGTCCTGTCCTTTGTAGGAGCGACAATACACAACATCTGGCTGGCTAAATTGCAGTATAAGCTCAATATCAGCAGCCGGCCCATGTTCCTCATTAGAATGGTTAACGCCATCATAACCATTATTTTTGCTGCACTGTTTTGTCTGTTTATCAACCGTGATTTCTGGGCCCCTGAATGGCAGGAAATATTGTTTGACATCGATGTCCTCTCTGAGTGGATCGCAGCCGCCACCCTCCTGATAAACAATCTCACCTACTGTGTGGATCTTAATGGTCTGCAATTGCCAAGGAGATTACCAAGGCGGCCCAGTGTTATCCTATGCTGGAAAATAGAGATTACTGAAAGAGGCCATATAAGAGTCAATCATTCCTGGCAGACAGAAGAAATGGCCACCATGGACCAACATTCAGACCACAATGACCATTCCTGGCAGACAGAATAAGAAATGGCCACCAAGGACCAACATTCAGACCACGACAGTGATCATTCCTGACAGACAGAAGAAGAAATGGCCACCATGGACCAACGTTCAGACCACGACAGTGATCATTACTGGCAGACAGAAGAAATTTTCCCCAACCTGCTCTATATCCGGACAGCAGGGCTTGGCACTAATTTGCGCCCGTCATGAACTTCGTCTGCATAACGGATCATGACACCAGTGGGGCAGGGGGGTAGAGGGGAGGTTAGGGAGATAGAGGAGGGGACAGGGAAATAGAGAGGGAAGGGAGATAGGGATTGAGGAGATGGGGGTTTTTAGGGTGATAGAGGAAGGGACAAAGAGATAGATGGGAGGGGATAGAGGAGAGGACAAGGGTGGGGGGGGGGATAGAGGATAGGAGGGGACAAGGAGATAGAGAAATGGGGTTAGAGAGATGTAAGAGGGGTGGGTTTTGGGAGATAAAGGAGGAGACAAGGAGATAGATAGTGGGGGGTGGGTGGGTCAGGGGTTGGTGCAGTGGCGTTTTGGGAGGAGGGAGCTGGAGCCTTGAGTGTGCCCTCAAAAAGCCCCAGGTCTCAAAATCCCTAAATGCATTATTAGCCCCGAGCCCCGGCAACAAGGAATGATCTCCCCCCAGCACAGCCAAAGTGATGTAGAAAAAGTCCCCCCTCCGGACCGACTCCTATGACGGACATCACACTCATCCAACACCGAGAACACGGGCGGCTCTTCTATCCTGCAACTCCAACACAGGTAAGACTAAGCAGCAACAATAACAATAAATATATATATATTTTTTTAAATGTTTCATAAATGTTTTTTTTGTTCAAAACATTTTTTGTCATATTTTTTATTTCATAAATGTTTTTTTTTTCAAAAATTATTATTTTTTGATAAATGTTTGTTTTTTTCACAAATGATATTTTTTTTCATAAATAATTTTTTTTAAAAAATGTTTGGGACAAATTTCACCGCAAAAAGACGATATTTCGTGAACCATTAGGCGAAACGTTCCACCAATTAATAGCACACCAGTCGGGAACAATCCGCACATTTTGGTATTTACCCCGGGTCAAGTCCCCCCCTCCCCCCCTCTTTTTCCAACTGTCACCTACTAGCTGACTTTTTTTTTTTTTTTTTTAACAAGCCTTGCATGCCACTTATTACAGGCTGGACTGCTGACCTCAGTGCCACCCAGCAAGATGGCAGAGATTTACAATATGGAAAGCAAAGGATACCCGCATACACGTTTAACCCCTTGTTACCCCACATAACACATATACATAGTTCCCAAAAATTAAAAAATAAAATATTCCACAGAAACTGTTTTTAGCTGCACATGTAGCAAGCCATTGTAGGCGGAGAATGTATTTCCATTTACAATAGGAGTCGTTCTACAAGACGCAGATCATTAAACCAATGCCATACATTACAGTGATGGTAAAGCTTGTTCTTTTATTTTTTACCTACTCTGTGCAATGCTGAGAAAGACAAAAAAACAAGCTGCCTCATGTACACTGGACGTTATAATAACGGTATAAAATTGGCTGCAGTGAGTTGTTCAACGTTTTTGCAATAACGTATTTTTACAGCATTGGTCTTTTTGTTTTGGCGTATTCTTTTATTTCTTACTAAGCCAGTGAGGAGCAAGAGAGCCTTGGCTCTTGTGCCCATTGCTGGATCGGGTTCAGGTTTAGGTATGTACTTGGGGGGGCTGTGGGGGGGGGGGGGCTGCATGCAGAAGTTTTTTTGTTTTTTTTATAGAAATGCAGCAAAATAAAATCCCTCTGCCTTTACAAGCACTTTAATTGAACCCCTTTAAGCCCCTGTACACACGGTCAGACATTCTGCTAACCAAATCCGTCGAATCTTGTCCGAAACTGTTGCATACACACGGTCGGACTAAGTTGTCGAAAAATCCCTTCATTCAGAACGTGATGACGTATTTTCGTTACGATGGGACTAGTAGCCAATAGCTTTGATGTAGGAATTTGATCTGAGCATGCGTGGCACTTGGTCCGATCAAAATTCTCTACACATGATCGGAGTATGTCCGATCGAACCAGTTGGTCGGAAAATATTTCCAACGTGTTGGAAAATTGGGTCAGACGGAATCAGTCCGATGCATACCACACACAGTCGGATTATCTGACAACACGGTCCGATAGGACACATTCCAACGGATTCTCCGACCGTGTGTACAAGGGCTAAGAGAGCTGAAGTTGTCATGGCTAAAGAAAAAAACAAACAAAAAAAACACACTTGTAGGAAGCATGTCCACTGATCCCAAGGTTTTGCAAGGTGCCGGACTTTAAAGAGGCGCTCCAGTCTCTCCCCCAAAAAAATGAAAAGCCAGCAGCTACAAAAGGAATAAAAAAAAAAAGTCAGCAGCTACAAATACTATAGCTGCTAACTTTTAATATAAAGACACTAAGGCCCCTTTCACACAGGCGCTTTGCAGGCGCTAGATTGCTAAAAATAGCGCCTGCAAAGCGCCTTCAAACAGCCACTGCTGTATCTCCAGTGTGAAAGCCCGAGGGCTTTCACACTGGAGCGGTGCGCTTTCAGGACGCTGAAAAATGTCCTGCAAGCCACATCTTTGGTGCGCTGTAGGAGCGGTGTACTTACCGCTCCTAAAACGCCCCTTCCCATTGAAAACAATGGGGCAGCGCTCCAAACCTGCCTGCAAAGCGCTGCTGCAGCGGGGCTTTGTGGGCGGTTTTAACCCTTTTTTGGCCGCTAGCTGAAAAGCGCCGCTAAAACGACGGTAAAGCGCAGCTAAATATAGCGCCGCTTTACCGACAGCGCACCCAGCACCTCAGTGTGAAAGTAGCCTTACCTGTCCAAACATCCAGAGCTGTCCTCACCTGAGCCGATTCTTCAATCCCAGCCTCTTCTATATAAATTCACCAGAGCAATCCATTAGATTGATATAAAAGATTCTGGAATTTTAGTTAAATTATACTGCTTCATACTGCTAAAAATAATACACAACCAGATCACAATGAGCCGCTACCTAAGATCTTATCACTGCGCCAAAGAGAAACCTGATATATATAGAGCAGCCACTATATAATAAAACAGCATCTACCAAACATAGGTTAAAAGTAAATAGTGGCGCTAGGTAATGCGATAACATAAACAATACACATAACATATTTATCGGGGTGTAACTCACGCCGACGTATAAAATGCACCCCAAGTTTAGGAGGGAAGTTTAAGGAAAAAAAACTTACATTTAAATGCCCATCAATGCAGCTGTCACGTACCTAGTAGGCGAGCCCGGAATGCAGGAAGCGGCCCCTCGTAGCCCCTGGCTAAAGAACCCCTGGAGATGGTAACAGAAGCTCAACAGTTCAGGGGGCACAAGTGCCTGGCGGGTAGATGCTGGTCCGGATGGGCAGCAGGACACCAACAGCGAGCAGATGAAGCTGAAGACAAGAGACTGGTGTAGGCAGGCACAAGTGGTAGACTGGCTGGCAGACGGACGTCAGCGGGTACAGCAGTCACAGGATATCCAACCAGGTAGGTAGGAACAGCAGAGTCGGGTACAGGCCGGGTCAGCAGGTAGCGGTCAACGTGGTACAAGAGGGATGAGGCAGAGGCGTAGTCAGACAAGCAGGAGGTCGTAGGCAGGCAGCAACGGATCAGGGTCAAGGTCAAGCCGGGTAACAGGAACTAAGGTAGCAGATACAGGTATAGGGTAGTAGGATCTCCGAACGCGAGTGGAAGGGAGCAAGTGCCTTAAGAAGACTGTAGGGCGCCAAACGGTCGCACGACGAGTCAGCGTTCGCGAGTGGACGTGCGCCCGTTCATGCCCCCACGTGCACGCGTGCGTTCGTTCAAGGCGACGCGAGTGCGTCCGATCGCTCTAGCGCGCGTTAACGGAGCACGACGGGTCCTTGACAACAAACTTCTGTGGGTAAGTCTCTCGTGCGCAAACGAGACGCCAGGACGATCGTGACACTGCCCCCCCCCCAAAGGGCAGCCTCCGGATGCCCAACCGAGCCATCTTACTCGGATGGGAGTTCTTAAAAGCACGGATGAGTCTTTTAGCGTGAATATTAGATTCTGGCTCCCAAGAATTCTCCTCCGGGCCGTACCCCTTCCACTTGACCAGAAATTGGGTCTGGTTTCGCCTTTTCCTGCAATCCAGTATGGATTCGATCTCAAATTCAATTTCTCCATTGATCATCACGGGTTCTGGAGGGCCGGTCATCCTGTCAACGAAGGGGTCCGGGACTGCGGGTTTGAGTAGTGACACGTGAAAGACTGGATGGATCCGGAAGGACTCGGGAAGCTTAAGTTCGAAAGCCACGTTATTCAGTTTCCTTTTGATCGGAAAGGGGCCCACAAATTTCGGACCCAACTTCTTAGAGGGGCAGGACAATCTGAGGTTCAAGGTAGACAACCAGACCTGGTCCCCAATCTTGAGATCCAGCTCCCCCCTCCTTTTCCTGTCAAAAACTTCCTTGTTGTGCTCTTGGGACTTGGTCAGGGTCTCTTGTAGAAGCTTGTTGTTTGATTCAAGGAAGTTAAGACGATCCTGTACTGCTGGTACCGAACATTCAGGGAAGGTGACAGGCAAGAACACTGGGTGGAAGCCGAAGTTCGCGTAGAAGGGGGACTGTTTGGTGGCCGAGTGGACCGTGTTGTTGTAGGCGAATTCGGCCATAGGCAGGAGAGAGGCCCAGTCGTCCTGGGAGAAGGAGGAGAAACAACGGAGGTACTGCTCCAGGGTCTGGTTCGTCCTCTCAGTCTGGCCGTTGGTCTGTGGATGGTAGGCTGAGGACAGACAAAGATCGATCTTTAAGGCTCCGCAGAGCGCTCTCCAAAATCTCGAGGTGAATTGCACCCCCCTGTCTGATGTGATGTTAACGGGAATGCCGTGGAGTCTTACGATTTCTTTGATAAAGGTGTTGGCTGTCTCTGTAGCTGAGGGAGTGCCCTTCATGGGCAGGAAGTGAGCCATTTTGGTAAGTCTATCGACTATAACGAAAATCGTAGAATAGTTCTCTGACGGGGGGAGTTCAACGATGAAATCCATGGAGATCATCCTCCATGGTCTATCAGGAACAGGCAGCGGTCTTAGCAGGCCCCAGGCTCTTGACTTGCTGCCTTTGCTTCGGGTGCAGATGACACAGGTTTCCACGTACCTCTTACAGTCGTCCTTCATGCGAGGCCACCAGAATGTGCGTTGGAGTAGTTCCAGAGTCTTGAATACCCCAAAGTGGCCGGCCAGTGGGTGATCGTGACAGGCGGCCAGGACTGGGGTCCGAACTTCTTGGGGAACAAAGATCTGATTCCCATGCCCCAAAAGGTCATCGCTGGAGGACAACGGGATACCGGGTGGAGGTGTTAGGCCTACGGAAGCCTGCTTAATTTGGGATAGCACATCCCCCTGGAGCAGAAGGAAGTTCCCCGTAGAGAGGATAGTATCTGTGGATGGCGAGCTCTCCGATTGGTTGTACATGCGGGAGAGAGCATCTGGTTTGGTATTCTTGGATCCGGGACGGTAGGTAATGTGAAATGAAAATCTGGAGAAGAAGAGTGCCCACCTGGCTTGACGGGGCCTCAATCTCTTTGCGGTTTTCAGGTACTCCAAATTTTTGTGGTCCGTATAGACCAGGATCGGGTGGGTGGCTCCCTCCAGCAGGTAGCGCCACTCTTCGAGTGCGGATTTTATCGCCAGTAACTCACGATCCCCGACGTCGTAGTTTCTCTCCGCCTCCGACAACTTACGGGAAAAAAAGGCAACTGGGTGGAGTAAGGACTTGGCCCCCTGCCTCTGGGAAAGTATCGCTCCTACTGCAATCTCCGAAGCGTCGACCTCGAGGATGTATGGTAGAGCAGGATTGGGATGTTTCAGGACAGAAGCGGATATAAACAAATCTTTTAAGGTTTTGAAGGCCTCTTGTGCTTCGGGAGTCCAATGAAACTTCCGAGACTGCTTCGTTAGTCCGGTGATGGGGGCGATAATTGCAGAGAAGCCCTTAATGAACTTGCGGTAGAAGTTTGCAAACCCCACAAATCGCTGAACTCCTTTCTTATCGCAGGGGGCAGGCCAGTCCTGAATTGCGGAGATTTTCTGGGGATCCATCTCAATTCCCTTTACCGAGATAATCAGGCCGAGGAACTGGATGCTCGATTGTTCAAAAACACATTTCTCGGGCTTAGCGTATAGACCGTGAAGACGGAGACGGGTCAGGACCTTTTTAACGTGTACCCGGTGATCTGTTAGAGAGGGGGAGAAAATCAGAATGTCATCAAGGTAGACAATTACAAACAGGTCAAGGTAATCTCTAAAAATGTCATTGACAAAGTGCTGGAACGTGGCAGGAGCGTTACACAGCCCGAACGGCATCACTCGGTATTCAAAGTGCCCGAAACGGGTACGAAAGGCAGTCTTCCACTCGTCCCCTTTCCTAATGCGGACGAGGTTGTAAGCCCCCCGAAGATCCAGCTTAGAGAATATTTTAGCGGAACCTAGTCTCTGAAACAGTTCGGGAACCAATGGCAAAGGGTAGCGGTTCTTGATCGTGATTTTGTTCAGCGCCCGATAGTCCACACATGGGCGTAGAGAGTGGTCTTTTTTTTCCACAAAGAAAATCCCCGCACCAGCTGGGGAAGTAGAGGGTCGGATAAATCCCTTTTCAAGATTTTCATCCAAGTAGGTTTTCAGAGTGCTAAGTTCAGATTCAGACAGAGGGAAAATTCTTCCAAAGGGAATCTCGGCCCCCGGGAGTAGTTCGATAGGGCAGTCATAGGTCCTATGAGGTGGTAGGGTTTCAGCCCCTTTTTTACTGAACACGTCTAGGAAGTCGTGGTATTCTCTAGGCACAGCTTGCCGGGTGTCATCATCTGCTTCCAAACAGAGGAGGGCCGGAGAGTCCCCGTTAATTGCTGGATAGCAATGCTGGAGGCAGTAGTCCGAAGGGAATTCAATCTTTCCGGTGGCCCAGTTGATACGTGGATTATGTGCCTTCAACCAAGGCATGCCTAGAATGATGGGGAACAGGGGAGATTTGATGACGTCTAGGCACAGAAATTCTTGGTGAGTCCCGGCGATGACAGCAGAGAGGGGACTAGTCTCCTGAGTCACCGGTCCTGATTCTAGAGCGGACCCATCGGCCAGGTATACCGAGAGTCCCTTCTCTCTCGGTCTAAGGGGAATCTTGTTCTTCAGGGCAAAGGATACGTCCATAAACCCACTGCATGCCCCCGAATCAATAACTGCGTGGGTTGAAATAGTATTTCCTGGAAGCTGCAAAAGAACAGGAACAGCCAGGTGAGAGGAGTTTTCAGACAGCACTGACGAAGGAACAGGTGGAACAGGTAGGCACTTACGTATCTTGGCTGGGCAGGAGCGAACAAAGTGTCCTGATTCTCCACAGTACATACAGAGGTTGTTGACCCGGCGTCGTTGGCGTTCCTCTGGGGTCAGTGATGGACGGAGTAGCCCTAACTGCATCGGTTCTGGGGGATCCAGCGTGGCTGTGGCAGGAACTGAAGGAGCTGGGTGAGCGGAACTAGGTACCCGTGGCAACATCCAGACAGGGCGTGCGGCTGAAGAGGAACGTTCTTGGCGGCGTTCCCTCAAGCGCCTATCAATCTGAACGGAAATGTCTATCAGGCCCTCCAGGGTTTCGGGGATGCCAACACGTGCCAACTCATCCTTCAAAGGCTCGGACAGGCCCATGCGGAACTGATATCGCAGGGCGGCGTTATTCCAGTCCGTGTCAGCGCTCCATCGACGGAACTCCGACACGTAGTCCTCCACAGGCCTGCGACCTTGCTGCAGAACGTGTAGGGCTGCCTCTGCAGTTGCTGCAAGTTGGGGATCCTCATAGAGTCTTGACATTGCCATAAAAAAGGTGTCTAAGGTGTCTAAGGATGGATCCTTGCGTTCCAGTAGGCGATGTGCCCAGGCTTGGGGTTCGCTCGTTAGGAGGGAGATAACGAACCCCACCTTGGTCGCCTCGAGGGAGAAGGTCCTCGGTTGCAGGGCGAAGTAGAGCTCACAAGAGTTACGGAAGGCTCTAAACTTGTTCCGGTCACCAGTGAACCGCTCGGGGGTTGGTACTCTGGGCTCAGGTGGCATCATCACCACTGAAGGCGGGGTGTGGCCCCCTGGAACAACGGGCGGAGAAGCAGATAGTGCTTGGACTTGCTCTTCCAGTCTGCCGTAGCCTTCCTGTAGGCTCTTTACTGCCTGGGTAAGGCCGGCCAAATGGCGGCACAGTTCGTCCATGGGGGAGGCTCCCTGCGCAGGCTCGGACATGGCTGACCAGTACTGTCACGTACCTAGTAGGCGAGCCCGGAATGCAGGAAGCGGCCCCTCGTAGCCCCTGGCTAAAGAACCCCTGGAGATGGTAACAGAAGCTCAACAGTTCAGGGGGCACAAGTGCCTGGCGGGTAGATGCTGGTCCGGATGGGCAGCAGGACACCAACAGCGAGCAGATGAAGCTGAAGACAAGAGACTGGTGTAGGCAGGCACAAGTGGTAGACTGGCTGGCAGACGGACGTCAGCGGGTACAGCAGTCACAGGATATCCAACCAGGTAGGTAGGAACAGCAGAGTCGGGTACAGGCCGGGTCAGCAGGTAGCGGTCAACGTGGTACAAGAGGGATGAGGCAGAGGCGTAGTCAGACAAGCAGGAGGTCGTAGGCAGGCAGCAACGGATCAGGGTCAAGGTCAAGCCGGGTAACAGGAACTAAGGTAGCAGATACAGGTATAGGGTAGTAGGATCTCCGAACGCGCTGTAGACTGGTCAGCACGAGTGGAAGGGAGCAAGTGCCTTAAGAAGACTGTAGGGCGCCAAACGGTCGCACGACGAGTCAGCGTGCGCGAGTGGACGTGCGCCCGTTCATGCCCCCACGTGCACGCGTGCGTTCGTTCAAGGCGACGCGAGTGCGTCCGATCGCTCTAGCGCGCGTTAACGGAGCACGACGGGTCCTTGACAACAAACTTCTGTGGGTAAGTCTCTCGTGCGCAAACGAGACGCCAGGACGATCGTGACAGCAGCCTTATCAGTGTCCATCTGCAGCCTCGCCCAGCCTTATCGTTTAGAAATTACCGCCGCCGAGATACACAGTCGGATGTCCTATGTACTTGGCTTCTCTCGCAATCCCACCCAGTCCCACCCCTTGGCTCAGATCCTATGATGGACATAACACAGGTCCAATGGCGGGACTGGGAGTGACTGCGAGCGGAGCCGAGCCTAGCCGAGTACACAGTATACTCGGCTATGTGTATATCGGCGGCGCTCGCTCATCCAGACAGCGGGGATCGGCGTATAACATGCACCCGCGATTTTCCCCTGATTTTAAGGGAAAAAAGTGCGTGTTGTACGCCGATAAATATGTTATATATTACATACCCAGAGAGTAGCAATGTGCAAACAATAAATATGCAAAAACAGAGATAGTCCATAAGCTGTTTTTTTTAATACTGGGTAGTATCTCTGTGATAGATATTCAGTTGATAGAATGATCTGACACCCCACCACGTGATCAACAACGTGTAATTGCTTACCCACCCACACAATGTGCCCACAGCAATTACCTATGTTTGGTAGATGTTGTTTTATTATACTACTAAATATACTTGTTATTGGCTTCCAATCTTCCAATCATGGAATTTTAGTGGGTCAGCAAAACTGCCAGGCAACCAGCATTTTTATACAAAGGACAACAACAGTTTTTCCTGTGTCACTGTCATGTCAGGTGTACTATTTGTCCCTGGCAGTGGAGCTTTAAACTTTTTCCCTCATAATTTGATGTTGTATAAAAGAAAAATATAAGAAATGTAGGTAAAGATGCTAAATCCAATTCCTCTTTCTTTATTGCAGATGAAGGCGAGATTTACTGCAGACACAGCTCACACGGCAGGCCTGCCACAGTTGCAGTATTGAAAGGGACGTTCAGACTTCAGAAGAGTGTGTCACCAACATTCAGAATCCAAAAGAGTGTGACACTCCCATTCAGACTCCAGAAGTGTGTGACACTCCCATACAGGCTCCAGCAGAGTGCGACACTCCCTTTCAGGCTCCAGCAGAGTGCGACACTCCCTTTCAGGCTCCAGCAGAGTGCGACACTCCCTTTCAGGCTCCAGCAGAGTGCGACACTCCCTTTCAGGCTCCAGCAGAGTGCGACACTCCTGTTCAAGCTCTAGCAGAGTGCTACATTCCCATTCAAGCTCCAGCAGAGAGGGCCATTCAGGCTCCAGCAGAGTGGGCCATTCAGGCTCCAGCAGATTGGGACACCCACGTTCAGGCTCCAGCAGAGTGGGATGCCCATGTTCACGCTCCAGAAGAGTATGCCATTCTGGCTCCAGAAGAATGGGCCTTTCAGGATCCAGAAAAGTGGGCCATTTTGGATCCAGAACAGTGGGCTGTTCTGGCTCCAGAAGAGTGGGCCGTTCTGGCTCCAGAAGAGTGGGCCATTCTGGCCTTTCAGGATCCAGCAGAGTGGCCTGTTCAGGCTCCAGAAGGGTGGAACGTTCATGCCCCAGAAGGGTGGGCTGTTCAGGCTCCAGAAGAGTGGGCCGTTCAACCTCCAGAAGGGTGGGCCGATCAGGTCCAGAAGGCGTGCCACAGTGATCTGTGGGAGGTTGGAGGCTGATACTTTTTAGGCATGTGTTGGACTGGCTATAAGGGGAGGTTGGAGGCCAGTTTTTTTTTTTTTTCATCTGGCACTGTCGAACCAGCAATAAAACAGTGGCTGGAATAATATGAAATGTTTTCACAATAAGTGGGAATAATATTTTCGAGTGCTAGAGACTTTCTAAACCTAACACCAGTATCACTACGACCACCTAAGACTTAGAGGGGTAACAGGCATATATATATCCTGGAAACATTACATTAGAGGGACAGAGAAATCCCAATCATATGGGATCTCACTGTGACCAAGCACAAGCCATAAGGAAGATCCGATGGGATCCCTGGGAGCGCTATGTAGCTTCACTTATGAATGCAAATATATAACAAAAACCTCTGTTTTCACATTTTTTGAACTAGTTTAGACACTCAATTTATTTCTTGCTATATATTTCTCAATTTGGAAACGTTAGCGTTAGGGACCGCACTTTGCAGAGGGGCCTTGACGTGGCAGTGCGGCTTCACATATATTTGCAGCCAATGTAAATTGTGGAAACAGTTTAGACTTTTTTCTTTATATTATGCTGGCTAGCTGGTAAGTATTCTGGGGAATTTTGTGTTTTGGATTGTTCTGTGAACTGCCATGCTTAAGCGCCAAATCACACCTTTGTGTTGTGGTAAATGTGCATTACTGCAACCTATGTTAATACACGTTACAAGTATCAGTAAAGATTCGTTGAGGTGCCTATTGTTAGTAAATAATATACTAAATGTTAGGGGTTGGTATCCTCATCCTCATCAATTATGTATATTTATGTGTTGCAGTGCCATCCATCGTCAATGGTACCCCAACACATTGACCCAACGCACTTCCATCACACATGCAGTGCAACACAACGTAATGCAGATTAACGCACTACCATGCATTGTGGTGCATCATGGCAGAAGAAATTATGTATATACTTTATTGTTATATTGTGCAAAACATTTAATAAAATTAAATCAAAATAAATAGTGTGTGTAAGATTTTTTATTTTTATTTGTTGTAAACACAATGCACCGGAACGCAGGTCTGATTCCAACCTTGTAGCATCTAGTCAGAGCAGGTGCAACTCCAATGACTGTTAAGCCAGCCATAGATGGTTAGAGTTTCAACCTGTGGTTACAGGAAAGAAAATAGGTGAATTCCCCCAGGGGGAATCCATCCCGTGAAGCTATTGTGTTCTCCTCGCGGGGAGAGCCACAGTGAATATTGCTAGTGGCTATAACCTCTAGCAATGATCTCATGAAAAATCCAACAGGCTAGTTGTACCCAAGTGCATCGATCAATCAGCTTGGGTGCAATCAGCCTGCCCATACATGGTTTGAATCTCAGCCAGTTCAGCAGGAACCGCTTCACCCTACACTGAAGACTGAGTCCTCTCCCTTTTTTTTAAGGGACTGATCGAACCCAGAGGTAGGCGGGTGTAAATGGACACAAGTCCGTGTACAGCTGATTGTCCATAGGGATGAATGGACCTTCCGATCAAGTCAGCCGTAAAAATTGATAGGTGGACCTGATTGGAAGCCCATCTGAAAAGAGCATATTTTATAAAAATGTATTATAATGGACTGTTTCCAGTGTGCCACCTGATCTGTGGGCCGGTGACACGCGGTGCTAGATGTCATCCCTGGGCCGAAAATACACAGTGTGGGATGCCCCCTGTGCACAGGGGCCTGTTATGTCTTGAATACCAGCACAGGGTATCTACAGAGGCAAACTAAAGCCAGTCATACATGGATTCAAGTACAGCAAGGATCAGGATCAATGCAGCTACAACAACGGTCTTGGTATTATTATTTTTCTGTGAGTGTATCCCTATTTGGAAAAAATGATCCAAGTGGCTCTACAGCCTCTCAATCACTTTTACAGATGGCAGAAGGGGGACCTCCCCTCCCTCCACCTTTACTGGGCTCTCCTGTCCCATCGGGGATCCCGGTAACCGATATAACCGCTCTAATCGCAATCACTGTGAAAGAGTTCCTTCCCCTCTTCTGTTACATTACTTTTGGTTTGATTAGAAGCCATTACTGGCTTGTACAGCATCTGATCAATCTGATCTTGCTTTGATCACATGCTCTGGAGGCCAGAGGAGAGATTTGGGCACAATTGTCCCCAGATTTCTCAAAAAAAGAGGATATGCCATAGCCAAAAAGTATAATGTTAAAAATCAAAGAATGTAAGCGCCCCATACACCCATGCTCATGCACAAATGTAAACACGCATGTAGGTCCTGCATACTTATGTGAACAGCAGTCACCCCACGCAGAGGCGTAGCTTGAAGCTTGTGGGCCCCTGATGCAAAAGTTGACCTGGACCCCCCCTCATTACTACGCACCACTTCCACTGTGCATGCAGATACATCCACCGCAAGCCAAGATACTCAAAGTGGCTTAAGAGTTTTGAGTTCCCAGAGTTCCTCTTTACATCAGAGGACAGGGATCACCGCTGGAGAATCAGAGGACAGGGACCACTGGTAGGTCACTTGGCAGAGCTCCTTTCCCATCCTAGCACTGTATACAGCTCCTCCCCCCCATACTACACTTTTTACATGCAAATATTTCAAGCAGCTGTTATAGCCGCTAGCGATAATACCTGGTGGGGACGGCTTCCTCGGCAGAACACAAAGGCTCAGTGAGAGGGATTCCCCTGTTAACACTGTCTGTGTTGATGGGGAAATTGACTGAATTTCTTTCCTGCAACCACCAAATTCGCTCTGTCTATGGCCCGCCTAAAACACTTTTAACATTAGAAGGAAGGCTTGACCATTATCTGCTTTTTATTGCTATCAGCCATGCATGTCTCCCAGCCAACAAAGAAAAGGTCTTTCTATTAACATG
The DNA here is from genome assembly GCF_037356315.1 of Lithobates pipiens. Taxonomy (NCBI): domain Eukaryota; kingdom Metazoa; phylum Chordata; class Amphibia; order Anura; family Ranidae; genus Lithobates; species Lithobates pipiens. Next base: position 558,434,795 of record NW_027507764.1, on the reverse strand, counting down.
CAAGTGTGCAATGGATGAAGACTATGGAGGATGGAGTTAGCTAGCCTGTCCCAGGGGCATTATTCACAAAAGTCCATCCTGCCCAATCAACTTTACCCAAGGCCATGTAAGCCATGGCCATGGAAGTGCCTATAAAACTATGTGTCCCCCAATGCAACCATAAACATCCAATGTCTGTAGACTTTTTTACAGCCATAGATGACCCCATCATTGGAAGAGATGCCTACATTTAGTGCTTCTCTTATATAAGTTTGGCTGTTAAATGTTTTTTTTTTAGAAGCCCCAACCACAGATGACAAAATGCCAATAGTCCCTCTCAGAGGAGGCCTTTTTAATCACTGTCCTGTTAGCAATCTAGCTGATTTTGCAGTCAATTATCCCAGCAGGGTTCTAATCCAATTCTATCGCGGCAGGATCACTATTGTTTTACAAAGTGCCGAGTCCCCGGGATGTAGACATATGGAGATGAGCTGGCTGCCAGGCCAGATGGGGCTTCTCAAACATTGCTCATCTCTCGTCATTTAAAGAACAGTTGCCAAACAACAAATCAATGCTGTCAATGGCTGGATATACTGTACTCAGATAGATTTTAAAAAGTACATTACAAAAAAAGAAAAGTCGTTCGCACTCTAATTGACAAAAGACAAATAAGGCGGATGAATAGGTAGTATTTTCTTTTTTCCACAGTTCAAATAAATAATTCTTCACTTGGATGACCTTCTTCATCTGTTGTTGCCAAGTCTTAGGTAAGGTGATACAGCAAAGACAAAACGAAGGAGGTTTACAATGAAGTCAGAAAAGCGCTCTAGTGCTGTCATTTTATCCGATTTCACTTTCACCCAATATGCCAAGAAATAGAATGAAAAAGCTCTTTAAAGACTTTTTTTTTTATAAAACCTCCTTGGTGTAAGAGCCAATATTTACATCTGTCATCGGCTACAATGGAGCTTCTGCAGATTGAATCCTGGCAAGTTCAACCCGGCTACAATTAGTGAGAACACAATTCTACAAATTTTTGTAGCGTTAACAGTTCCGTAAACCCAAGGTGGTCATGGATGAAACCCAGAATTAGATAGGGAAGGAAAAACTGCTTTCTTAAAAAAATAAAAATAAAATGATGGTGGAAAAAGACCAATGCCGCGTACACACGTAGCCGACTATCCGGCGGACTATCCGTCCGACTTTCCGAACGGGCTACTTGCCCACACACGGCACTTTTTCAGCGGACTAATATGGCGTACTAAGTCTACCCGCCGTACTTTTGAAATGAACGGACTCCTAATCAACATGGGGACAAGGCCCCCCCTTCCCCAAGGCACCAGCCCCATGTTGAGGGCACGCGGCCTGGTACGGCTCAGGAGGGGGGGCGCTCGCTCGTCCCCCCCCCCTTTCCTGGCAGGCCAGGTAGCGTGCTCGGACAAGGGTCTGATGTGGACCTGGGGGGACCCCCACGCCGTTTTTTTTTCAGCGTTGGGGTTCCCCTTTAAGTCCATACCAGGTGGCCGGTTCAGCGACGTCTTCTTCGCGGGCCCCGCCTACCTAGAGACCCGCTCAATATGAGCGGACTTTTCTCCGGGCGGGAAAAGTCCGTTCATTTCAAAAGTACGGCGGACTGGCATACGCACATCCGGATTGTCCGCCCGAAATGCAAGTCCGGGACAGGAAGATTGGAGTGCAAAACGACTTTCTAAGTCCGCCGTACTTACGGGTAAAAAAAGTCTGCCGGAGGCTACACACGGGGGGATTGTCCAGCGGACTTGAGTTTGCCGGACTTTTCCACCCGATTGTTTGATCGTGTGTACGCGGCACAAGTGGTCAATCAATCAATTTGGTACAGTCAGCCTGCCCATATATGGTTCGAATCTCAGACAGTTCTCGCTGAACCGTCCAAGATTCAAACCATCTATGGCCAGCTTTAGGGCCCATTTACAACCCTTTCACACCAGGGCGTTTTGCAGGCGCTATAGCGTTAGAAATAGCGCCTGCAATCCGCCCTAAAGAAGCTGCACCATTGTTTGTAGTGTGAAAGCCCCGAGGGCTTTCACACTACAGCGGTGCGCTGGCAGGACGTCAGAAAAAAGTCCTGCCAGCAGCTTCTTTGGAGCGGTGAAGGAGCCACAAATCCGGCGGTAAAACGCCGCTAAAAATAGCTGCGTTTTACCGCCGACGCAAAGGGCGGTGTGGTGTGAAAGGGGTCTTACAATTCTGTGGTGCGTTAATGAAGCGTGTTCGTGTGGTGTACTGTAGTTCTGTAGTCCATAACATAGGGGGGAACACATCTTCCTCTTTCTTTTTCCCTATAATGTCCCATTCATATGTAGAGTTATCATTGCCGCCCCTCTGAAAAACAGTCTGCAATGGATCACTTTTCAGAGGGCGTACGGCGGGCGGTGAGATCGTATTCTCACTATCTGTTTCAGTCCTCAAAATTTCAACACACTGTGGGTGGGGTGCATTTCATGTTGCCCTGTTGTTACAGCGTGACCCCATACACTTTAATGGGTCATGCTTAGAGGTGGTAATGCCCGCCATATGCAACATATGGTTTAATTTTTTGTGCAGCATGTGTACTGCTCTGTTGCATTTCTCTGTTTAGGTGAGCAGTCTGCTCCAAAATCTGTGGCTCAACCGCATGCTTTTACTGCATCTTGGCCATTTATGTAAATAATAAACCACGGATCGAGATGTTTGTAGTCCACACAGCTATCTGGGAACAATGCTGACTGATAACAGTCAGTGCAGACAGAGAGCACAGAAAGTAATCTGCTTTCAAGATTTTTGGACAGGATAAAAAGACACTTTGGTATATTTAGTATATATTTGGTATATTTAACAGGCCAAAATAAAAATAAATGAATTGTTAGGTTTTACATACAATATAATTCCAATACCTAGTTCAACAACTGAAACTCTTTGATGAATCAACTACAATATACACAAGGACTATGTGCACTTTGCACATGCTAAATTACAAAGGGTATATTTTTTCACTTTTTCTAGTTGTCCGGGGTAGAAATTTGACTTGGGATGTTATTGAAGCGTTAAAATTTTAGCTAATAGAAAATACTAGTGTAGCGGCCATAACCCTTTGTAGGGCGGCCTTGACTTATTGGGCTTACCGGTTACCTCCGCTTGGCTTGTTCTTCCACGTCTAGGGGTTCCCAGGGTTGATACCCAACAACTTGGACGCTGACACCAATAAAGTCCTTTTGAAAGGTTTTATTTTGCAGGGGTAACATCCAATAACACAGTCTCATATAGGAACAGAGGGCAAGGGTGAAGAACTCAGGCACTTTGAACTGCAGACATAACAAAGTCTCTAATACCGCCCAGAGAGTAGCCACTCGCAGCTGGGCACTTCACAGCTGAACAGATCTCTAGCCAGAGACAATGGCAATCAGCACATTGATTCGGAACTTGTCAAATCCTCTGAACATGTACAAGTTATAACTGAAAGTGAACAGGAACCTTTTTCCTCAGTACCTGGAACATTCTCTGTCTCCTTGATAGTACTGGAAAAAGCGTGGATTCGTCAATGTCCTTCCAAACTCAGTAACCAGACACTTCTCAGGATGCCACTTGCCGGCCCTCCTCCGAAGAGTCCTCCCCCGGTCACTTTCACAAGCTGTGGTGTCTCTCCAAGCCGAGAGCACATCCGGACACCTTGAATCCTCCCTCAGTTACTGCGCCTCGGACCAGCCGGTTCCAAGACTCGGGAACAGACGGATCCTTACCCCAGACCAGACGGGTCTATTGGGGATAACCCACAGAAACATGTTGCGGGATGTCAAACACCCCGTGACCGGGACCCCTCACGGGGCTACCCTGGTCCTGGAACCAGAACAGACCACTCCGGCCTCACAACCTCCTCTTCTGAACACGTGACCTCAACACCTTAAGTACCCCTTCCCAGACTCCTCAGCGAGGCCCGGCTGATTGGTTCTGAGAAGGCTGATACCCAAAACGTCCAACCAGGCCTGGCTTTGGCTTGTCATGTGCACTTCACTGTACACATGACCAAGCAGAACTTCTAACACAGCCCAGCCAAACTGATGTCAAGGTTAACCTACATAATTAACCCTCAGAACCCCTATAGTTCTGAGGCAAAAACTAAATTTACACACGAATGACATTTTGTCCAAAATGTCATCTGCTACACTAGCTTGTGAAAAGATGCCAAAATAAGACATGTAAACTCATTTCACCCTTTAGTGAATCAGGCCGTGTGTTGCTTAGCAAGAACAAGCCTGAACTTCCTTTTAAGGGTGAAAGAAATGGTCAACGCTTGCAATAGCCAAAGTGCCCCTTGTCTAATTTGCATGTCTTCCTTCCTGTGTGCAAACCCATTAAATGTACTAATTGTGGTAAATTGATTAATATAAATGTAAAAAAACAAGAATTGTGTATCGTATTTTTATTTCCAATCCAAATTGGAAAGGAGATGCTGCTGATGTCATTTGTCAGTGGACAATACCAGAGCTCCCCCTTTTGGTGGTACAGAGCAAATTACTTGACAATGTGCCCTGGGGTTACAGGAAAGCTGAACAAAGAGAAGTACAGTATTTTGGCCTTCTTCTGTAAATCCAAGTTGCCTGGCTGTCTCTCTCTAAATTGAGAACTTTATGAGTCAATGACCTGCAACAAGCATGTAGAAAAAAAGCTATAGAGTGAAGTCAGAACTCCTGAATTGTCTACCAGATTTAGATCATAAGCTCAAAAAAGTATTAAAGGACCAGCATGACAGCCAAGCAACCTGCAAGGCTCATTCATATGTGCTTAAAGAGGGATTCCACCTAAAAAAAAATTATTAACAGCCAGCAGCTATAAATACTACAGCTGCTGACTTTTAATAAATGGACACTCACCTGTCCCGGGTTCCAGCGATGCCGGCAGCCGACGCCGATCGATCACTCGGCTCTCGGCTGCTGCCGCCACCATTCTAGGTGAGGGAATCAGGAAGTGAAGCGAATCGGCTTCACTTCCCGGTTCCCTACTGCGCATGCGCGAGTCGCGCAGCGCAATAGGAATTGTCCGCGCTGTCTCTGGGACCCGTGTGTGTCCCAGCAGACAGCGCGGCAGGACAGGAAGAGGCATAGACTCCCACGGGAGTCTATGCCCGGAAGTGGGTGTAAATACCTGTCTTTGACAGGTATCTCCACCCCCCTCCCCCCTGTAAGGTGCCAATTGTGACACCGGAGGGGGGGAGGGTTCCGATCAGCGGAAGTTCCACTTTAGGGTGGAACCCCGCTTTAAGATATGCTGCCATTGACTTGTTTTGACCTTTCAATTAAGAAATCCGAAAACAGAAATGTACTTTTCAAAATGCACTGCAGTGCAATGCTGAGGTGGGAACTTTTTTCTTTTGATAAGTTTTCACATAACTGTCCCTTTTTTATTCTGTTTTATCCTGTGTATTTCTTGTGATTTCTTTGTAAAGCGCTTTGAGAAGCTACTTTAAGGTGATATATAAAATAAAGTTTATTAATATTGTTGACAAACCAATACACATGCATTTTCGCATGTCTGAATGCAGGGGCGGACTGACCATTGGGCCACTCGGGCACTGCCCGAGGGCCCCATGCCACTAGGGGGTCCCATCAGGGTTGCCAGCCTCAGTAAAACCAGGGACAGTATGTAAAAATGTGTGTTTTTTTTTTACATCTGTCCCTGAAATGTCCCTTACTGACATCCTTTTGGTCTAAAATTTACGAGATTATAGCTGCCCCACCTCTCCAGTACCTTCTCAGTCAATAAAAACATGTCTGTGTATACTGTGTGATTGTATACTGTGTGTGCGTGTTTGTGTATACTGTGTGGCCCCATAATCTCTGATTGTCTGGGGGGCCCCATAATCTCCTATTGCCCGGGGGCCCCATGAGTTGTCAGTCCGCCCCTGTCTGAATGCATGCATTACAACGCAACATCCCCTTAAAGAGAGCATATAAGAACTAAATATTTCTTATATGAGGACTTTCAAGATTAACTTGTTTCTGAAACAATACACACTGCAGTTCTGGTTCATGGTTCAAGATTTGAAAAAAACAAAAAAACACAACATATCTTTGTTATTTTTTCCTATTTAAAGGTCCAATTTAAAACTTAATGTAGATTTAGACCCAAATCTCAAATTGTAACAAAACCTTTACCACGTTAAGGTAAGTTGTTTCCATTAGCATTGTACAAACTAGCTTACTGATGGTCCACCAATGTGTGGACCGGCTTACCGATGGACCACGGTTGTATTGACTGACTTACTAATCATCCACCATTGTGTGGACTGACTTACTGATGGTCCGCCATTGTCTGGACTGGCTTACTGATGGTCCACCATAGTTTGGAGTGACTTACTGATGGTTCACTGTTGTCTGGACCAGTTTACTGATGGTCCATCATTGTCTGGACCAACTTTCTGATGGCCCATTATTGTCTGGACTAGCTTATTATTGGCCCACCATCATCTGGACGAGTTTACTGATGGTCCACCATTATCTGGACTGGCTTTCTGATAGTCCACCATTGTCTGCACTAACTAACCCTGGACAAGCTTAATAATGGCCTCCCATTGTCTTGACCAGTTTACTGAAGGTCCACCATTATCTGCACTGATTTACTGATGGTCCATCATTGTCTGGACTGGTCTACTGATGGTCCATCATTATCTAGAACGGGTTACTGATGGTCCCCCATTGTCTGGACTGGCTTACTGATGATCCACCATTGTCTGGACCAATTTACTGATAGTCATCCATTTACTGGCCAACTGATTGTTCATCATTACCCGGATCAGCTCACAGATGGTCCCCCATTGTCTGGGGCAGGTTTCAGATGGCCTACCATTGCCTGGACTGGCTTACTGATGGCCCACCATTATCTGGATCAGCTTACTGATGGTCCACCATTATCTCCATCAGTATACCAGTCACGAATAGGGATGAGCTGATTATTCTAAAAAAAACAAAACAATGCAATTTAAAACTATTCTCAGCTGTAATGTATTGTCTGGTCCCGGCAATACAGATGAAAATCACTGAAAAAAATCCCATGCCCCCCCCCCCCCCAGTCCATTACCAGGCCCTTTGGGTCTAGTATGGATATTAAGGGGAACCTCGCAACAACATTTAAAAAAAAATGGCATGGGGATCCCCCAGGCCTCCAGGCACCATATACTCTGAGCAGCAGTATATATGCTATATGTATAAAATTAAGGAAAAACCGTGCTCAACAACGGTGGGAAGTAGGAAAGGATAGCAATAGCAGTGGCTACGGCCAAATACTAATTATATCATTAGGTTGCTGCCACCCACAAAGAAAGAAACTCCAATAGGTGTTTCCTCCAAAAAATAGAACAATATGGTAACCGGGGTAATTGGCGCTACCTACAAATAAAACTCCTTATATGTATGTATATCAATATATGATCCCGAATATATCATGCATTCATCTTAAAGAATATATATATAATAAAAGAAGGTATAACCCCAAAAAACTGCTATTCTGCGATTTTTAATTTACAAGCTACTCAGATGTCCCAAAAAACAACAAAATTCCTACTGTAGATTAATTTCTGAGATTGACAGATAGTTCCAGTAAACAAAGGAAAAGGAAAGAACCAAAAACCAAGCGACAACAAACAAGAAAACAAAAGATTTGTATCTATATCGCTAAAAAGCAATATTCTCTAAAATCGCATTATCGCCAAAATAAGGTTAAGTGAGCAAATTCCCAGTAGGAGGCATGTGTGAATGTGCTAGTGGAATTATAATCCCAAATATGCAAACTGTATGTGCAAAACGCTAATATAGGTATATATAAAAGAATTTGTTGCCTAAAATTGCATTATCGCCAAGATATGCAAAAAAAAACAGTAGGAGGTGTATATAAATGTGCTTAATGAAATTAAAATTCAAAATAATCCAACCTATAAATGCAAAATGCTAATATAAGCATATATATGAAAGACCAAAATGTTAATAGTACATAAAAATTGTATCAAAAAAAGTGCAAGTGAAAAAACAAAAAACAAAAAAACAAAAAAACAAAAAATATAAAAACAAAAAAGCAAAAAAATATATATATATAAAAAAGCAAAGAGTCAATTAACCCCCAAATTGGAAAAAACAATCCATAATAACCAAAAGTGCAAAAATAGTGTCCAAATTTCCAAAAAAAAAAATAAAAATAAAAAATAAATAAATAAATAAATCTTCAATGGTGCAATTACAGAAAGTTCAAATGTGACTATAGTGCTTCTTGTGCAATCTCCAACGTGACTTCTGTGTTCCCCCACAAGGTCCCCCACTCACCAGAAGAATGCACCCCTGCAGGGGTAATTCGCCTTGAAATCAAAGTCTGCCGATATCCAGCTCTTCATTCGCATCCAGAGAGAGTTTTCTCAATCCCTGCTGATGTCCAGCTCCTCAATCGCAACCAAGGGGAGATTTCATATATCCTCATAAGAAAAAAATTGTAGTCTCCATAGTGTGATTTGTATAAAAAATCAATTTATTGCCACAAAAATATAAACCAATAAAAACATAAAAAATGATAAAACGGAAAAAACAAATCTCATATATTGAGACAAGATGTGGAACCACAGTCCATTAAAAAAAAATATAACCATACGCTAATAGCACTTTATCCCAAAAAAACAAAGGACTAGAAACCAAAAAACAATGTCCCAGGGTATAACCTGTTGTCTAAGGTCACTCCAGTGTTTGTAAGTCCCCCAGGGATAGAGCCTTTCTAGCGCGAAAATTAATCCGAACGTGGAAGCCGCTCGGTGGATACGCAGCTACGGCTTGCATTTTCCGCTTGAAGACTGACTGACTGACTACAAATACTATATATATATATATATATATATATATATATATATATATATACTTTTTTTTTTTTTATATACACTGCCTGCACTGACTGAATTTAGAGTAAACACTGAATATATCGTCTATGCTAAATGCAGAGTGTATAATCTAAATAAAGCCATCTCTCTATGTTAGAGTAAACACTGAATATATAGTCTATGCTAAATGCTAAATCAAGCCATCTCTCTATGGGGCATAGACTTAGTCCTCCTGAGCCATGATTGGCCAAAGGCATCCTACCTTTGGCCAATTATGGCTCTCTTAGCAGAATGTGCTGTGATTGGCCAAAGCATGCAGGTCAGGTGCATGCTTTGGCCAATCATCATGCAGCAATGCACTGCGATCTCACAGTGCATTGTGGGGCATTCTGTGGCGCTCAAATTTGCCATAATGTTCACTCTTCGGCGAACACCCGATGTTCAAGTCAAACTCATGTTCGACCCAAACATCATAGTCATCCCTAGTCACGAACAGTGATGAGAAGCTGACGCTGTAGTGAGTGCATGCAGACAGGATATAATGCTCATTTAATCCAAAGGAGATGAAATAAAGAAAATTACTAGTTTAATCAATGATACTGCACACTTCCTCCTCACCATTTCAGCTTTTGATGACCAGTCCCAGGACAGCGCTATTGCTGACAACTTTGTGTACAATTCAGAACCAGTAGCCTCTGCTGGCCCTGCATTGGCTCTGAGAACATCAAAGGCCCACCCATATTCTTAGTGCGAAGCCATGAACAAAGAAAGTATTCTATTACATCTTCTCTAGACTAAGGCCGCGTACACATGGGCGGATTGTCTGGCCAACTAAGTTCGTCAGACAATCCGACAGACAGTCCGTCCAAACTTTTGAATGAACGGACTTGCCCACACACGGCACTTTTTGAGCGGACTAATACGGCGGACTAAGTCCGCCATACAATCCGCTCTACTTTTGAAATGAACGGACTCGCCCACACACGCGGAGGAAAGTCCGCTCATTTCGAGCGCGTCTCCAGGTAGGCGGGGGCCCACGAAGGAGACGTCGCTGGCCCCGCCGCCTGGAATGGACTTAAAGGGGAACCCCAACGCCGAAAAAAATCGGCGTGGGGGTGCCCCCAAGTCCACAACAGACCCTTGTCCGAGCACGCTACCCGGCCGGCCAGGAAAGGGGAGCGAGCGAGCGCCCCTCCCCCTCCTGAGCCGTACCAGGCCGTGTGCCCTCAACATGGGGGGTGCCTTGGGGAAGGGGGGCCGCGCTGCCCCCCTTGTCCCCATGTTGATGAGGACAAGGGCCTCTTCCCGACAACCCTGGCCGTTGGTTGTCGGGGTCTGCGGGCGGGGGGCTTATCGGAATCCGGGAGCCCCCTTTAATAAGGGGGCCCCCGGATACTGGCCCCCCACCCTATGTGAATGAGTATGGGGTACAATGTACCCCTACCCATTCACCTGTAAAATAAAAGTACCAAAAAAAACACAACACACGAGATAAAATATTTTATTGCACAGCTCCGGGGGTCTTCCGTCTTCGGGGGTCTTCTCGCCGGACTCCTCCGCTATCTTCTTGTAGCTCTTTTACTAGCGGAGGAGTCCGGCTTTCTTCCTCCCCGCCGCCGGCCTCTTCTCCCGACTTCGGGGTCTTGTCCCCCTCTTCGGTTCTTCTGCCGGGCCACCGCGCCTTCTTATAGCTCTTTTACAGGCGGTGGCCCGGTCTTCTGTCGCCGCTGTCGCCGCCGCCTTCCGTTCTTCTTCTTCTTCTTCTTCTCCAGGAGATGTTGCCTCGACGATCTCTCCGGCCGGAATGCCAGAGCCGCGCTGCGCGGCCACTTATATAGTGACAATGGGGCGGTGTCACATGGTATATGTCACATGGGTTGGTGTCACATGGTGACCCCGCCCCCTTACGATGTCATAGTCCCCATGTGACATCAACCCATGTGACCAACCCATGTGACATATACCATGTGACACCGCCCCATTGTCACTATATAAGTGGCCGCGCAGCGCGACTCTGGCATTCCGGCCGGAGAGATCGTCGAGGCAACTTCTCCTGGAGAAGAAGAAGAAGAAGAACGGAAGGCGGCGGCGGCGGCGGCGACAGAGGCGACAGAAGACCGGGCCACCGCCTGTAAAAGAGCTATAAGAAGGCGCGGTGGCCCGGCAGAAGAACCGAAGAGGGGGACAATACCCCCGAAGTCGGGAGAAGAGGCCGGCGGCGGGGAGGAAGAAAGCCGGACTCCTCCGCTAGCAAAAGAGCTACAAGAAGATAGCGGAGGAGTCCGGCGAGAAGACCCCCGAAGACGGAAGACCCCCGGAGCTGTGCAATAAAATATTTTATCTCGTGTGTTGTGTTTTTTTTTGGTACTTTTATTTTACAGGTGAATGGGTAGGGGTACATTGTACCCCATACTCATTCACATAGGGTGGGGGGCCGGTATCCGGGGGCCCCCTTATTAAAGGGGGCTCCCGGATTCCGATAAGCCCCCCGCCCGCAGACCCTGACAACCAACGGCCAGGGTTGTCGGGAAGAGGCCCTTGTCCTCATCAACATGGGGACAAGGTGCTTTGGGTTGGGGGGGCCGGGCGGCCCCCCCTTCCCCAAGGCACCCCCCATGTTGAGGGCACGCGGCCTGGTACGGCTCAGGAGGGGGGGGCGCTCGCTCGCCCCCCTTTCCTGGCCGGCCGGGTAGCGTGCTCGGACAAGGGTCTGTTGTGGACTTGGGGGGCACCCCCACGCCAATTTTTTTCGGCGTTGGGGTTCCCCTTTAAGTCCATACCAGGCGGCGCGGCCCGCGACGTCTCCGTCGCGTGCTCCGCCTACCTGGATACCCGCTCGAAATGAGCGGACTTTTCTCCGGGCGGGAAAAGTCCGCTCATTTCGAAAGTACAGCGGACTGGCACACACACGGGCGGACTGTCCGCTCAAACCAAGTTTGGACGGACAATCTTACGGAAATTCCGTAAGACTTTGTTCGTCAGACTGTCCGCTGAAAAAATTCCGCTGAAGCCCACACACGAGCGGACTGTCCGCTCAAATGTGTTTCGGCCGACTAAGTTGGGCAGACAGTCCGCCCGTGTGTACGCGGCCTTAGGTTTCATTCAGACCTCATCTATCTCAATCAAGACTATACAATATACAGTGAGAATTTTTTTGTGAAACCGGCAATAATTCTGTATCGGTCTTATGTGTAACTGTGATTGAACGTGTAGTGAAAATGTTCTACAGCCTGAATGGTAATCATGGTGTTTTATATGTACATGTATCTACAGAACTCGTGTATTACTTGTACAATGTACATATACAGCTGCAGGGTGAAAGCGATCCTATGATAAAGGATTAGGGAGACTTATACGCCTAGGAAGGCCCTTGTTATACAAAATATTCCTACTTTCCCATAATAATTGGTTGGATTAAAGTTTGCAGTTAGACGAATCAAAGAATTGTTTCCTGATCTGATTGCTGTGCTGGGTAACTTTACAAACCCCTCTTTACATTATTACAACTGATCTCCAGGCAAACGGCCAAATGCAAAGATGAAATACATTATACAATATGTGAACTGTTCGACGTGCCAATGGATTTGTAATCGCGTTCACACATTAATCCTAGACACCCATGTTAGAAAACACGTTTATAAAAAATTTGCATAGTTATTCGTCCATCGAAACTGCATGTAAATTCGTTCTGTGCAAAATCAAATGTTTCTGGGATATATTCTATGCAATTTGAATGCGTGAATGTGAAAAATACTACATGATAGCCACTAAATGGCGTTATGGAGCATACTTTTTCCCCATGATAATAAATGCCATCTAGTGACCATAACATGTTATATGCCACATTCACACATTTGAATGGTAGAGAACATAGGCCCCTTGGTGCTGGTGACCTCACTTTTTTTCCACTGAGATTAAGCAATACAGTTAAGTCAAGGACACACCCCCAGCCTGCTGGATGGACAGTACCAAAGGTAAAGTTTTAGCATGTCCGCTAGACAATTAGCTTCTTTAGATGGAGAGAGATCAACCAGAAGGAGCAGCTTACTTTTTCTGGTGACGGTTTTCCTGTAGGAGCCATTCACATTTCGTAATTTGGAATCACAGGCAGAATTGTGGCAATTCTGTCTGCGATTGCAAATCGCTGTACAATGCGCCTTTGTATACCATTATCCTTTATTGGCATCCCAAATGCATTGCGATTCTGCTGCACAAAATGTGCCCTTTGAAAGGTGTGTGATGCTTGCTGCCCAAAAAAGAGCAGGAGTTTTATTTTTTGCCCGACAAACATGCATTGAGCAGGCCATTCAAGCAGTGGTGGCTGGTGAAGTTTTAGGATGGGGGGGTGCCAAACCCCGCCCTTCCTTTTTGACCTCTCCCACTTGGTGAAAATGGGCATGGTTTCAGCAAAATAGTGGACGTGGCTCTAAGGTGGTGTGGTTAGTGTCTGAGATGAACGAGGGACGGAGGGAAAGGGAGAGGGAGAGAGGGATGGAGGGACAGCAGGCCCAGATCCTACACAATAATAGAAATATGCGTATTCTTTAAAGTTTAACAATCAGCAGATAAAGATATTTCAAACACCTGGTATTAGCACTTCAATCATCCCGGCGCCATGGTTGTTATGGTGTCAGGATGATTGAAGCGCATCATTTCTATTATAACATTGTAATATAAAATGAAATCATTCAACTCGCCATAATGCAGAATTAGTGGGAACCCTGAGCATGTCACTAGCCATGTCGTCTGCCACCAGATGCCATCAGGTGTCCCCATCGGAGTCCGTCCTTACATCAGGTGCCCCCAGTGGAGTCCTTCCTTACATGCAGCCTGTGTCCCAACAAATGCAGCCTGTGTCCCACCAAGTTGCACAGCCTGTGTCACCATCAATTGCAGCAGCATGTGTCCCACCAAATTGCAGCAGCATGTGTCACCATCAAATTGCATCAGCATGTGTCATCATCAAATTGCAGCAGCATGTGTCACCATCAATTGAAGCAGCATGTGTCACCATCAATTGAAGCAGCATGTGTCACCATCAATTGCAGCAGCATGTGTCACCACCAAATTGCAGCAGCATATGTCACCATCAAATTGCAGCAGCGTGTGTCACCATCAAATTGCAGCAGCATGTGTCCCACCAAATTGCAGCAGCATGTGTCACCATCAATTGCAGCAGCATGTGTCACCACCAAGTTGCAGCAGCATGGGTCCCACCAAGTTGCAGCAGCATGTGTCCCACCAAGTTGCAGCAGCATGTGTCACCATCAATTGCAGCAGCATGTGTCACCACCAAGTTGCAGCAGCATGTGTCCCACCAAGTTGCAGCAGTATGTGTCACCACCAATTGCAGCAGTATGTGTCACTATCAAATTGCAGCAGCATGTGTCACCACCAATTGCAGCAGCATGCTTCCCACCAAATTGCAGCAGCATGTGTCACCATCAATTGCAGAAGCATGCATCCCACTAAGTTGAAGCAACATGCATCCCACCAAGTTGCAGCAGCATGTGTCACCAAGTTGCAGCAGCATGTGTCACCAAGTTGCAGCAGCATGTGTCCCACCAAGTTGTAGCAGCATGTCCCACCAAGTTGCAGCAGCATGTGTCCCACCACGTTGCAGCAGCCTCACATCAAACCCCCCTTACTTACCTTGCAGTGTGTTGTCCTCTCCAGCGATCTCTCCTGTGGAGAGGTCCGTTCTCTCATACTTCCTGGTTCCTCTCTCCTGGGCACAATTGGAGAGAGAAAACAGGAAGTGACATCAACTCAGATGTCAATCAAACCGCCCAGCCGTAGTAATATATACTACGAATGGGTGGAAGCTACTCAGCGCTTCACAAAGCGCCGCAAAGCGGGCTAAACACCCGCAAATGAAGCGCCACGTCTGCAATCAAGGTGACTGCATAGACGTGGCGCTTCTCATAGGTGCACTGTGTCTGGTGTTTGAACACGGTGCACTTAAGGACCTTTGGACGGGTCGCCCCTGCATTCAAGTGACTTGGCTAGCCCTATGTCACATGCAGAATTGCATGAGAATTGCGCTAGTCAGCTAGTGGCAATGCTCTGGCCTAAATGCTGTATATGGCAGGAATTAAAGGGATTGTAAACGATCACCTTGTAAAACATTCAGGTTAAAAAAGAAATTAAATGCAAAACATTTGTGTATAGATATAAAATAACATTATAAATTCTGCATTTATGGGCGTATAACACGCACCTTAATGTTAAGAGGGAAGTTTTAGGGAAAAAATGTAAATTTTAAATAGAGAACTTTGAAGCAAAATAAGGGTAAGTGCCTATACGTGCCCATCAATGCAGCCTCACCATTGCCCATGAGTATGGTATTAACCATGGCTTGTTACCTGCTATACCAATAACCCCTTTCATTTTAATGACCACACCACACATAACTGGAGTAAGTTGTATTAACCAAATAAATAAATACAAATAATTAACATGTTAATAACCTTTCAAAACATAACATACAGCTTTATTAAAAATAATGGAACCCAAGGTCCCAATAGGCAAAAAAAAAACATAACTGAACCTGCTAGTCACTTCTCAGGCCTTCAGTCGCAAAACCACTGACTCAGAGACAACTAGCAGGTAACCATACCAACTGGGAGCAGTACCTCAGACGGGTCCCTACACCATACCTTTTAAATGCCCATATGACCTAAAAGGACCTTGCACTCCGCCAAGTGCAACTCCTGCTCCCAAGGACTCTCAAGTCCCCCAAACAACACGACAAAGTCCCCAAAAAATCTAGGGCGGGAGGCTGATCACCATCTCTTCTCCTCCAACTGAAACACCACCCCATTTTCCATCCCAGCTCACTTCCCCCCAGAGCTCCATCCCTATCTCCTAAACCATTCAGCAAAGCCCTAACAAAACCTAGCCAGGTACACCCCTCCCATCTTACCATTACTCCCAGTCTCAAGCCCCATTAACCACATGCCGACCGGGCCATAGCCAAAAGATGGCTACAGCGTGGTCAGCTTATTCTGGGTTTACGTTCATGGGACGTCCTCACAGAATTGCGCTCCCACGCACCCCCTGGGTCGCACCCAGGAACATCCGTGACTGCTGGATCCCCCCCATCATGGATCATGGTAAATGGCCGATGATAGCGACCGTTTACCACGTGATCACTCCGTCAAACAAACTGGCATCATATCATGACACTGGTTCCTCCCTCCCCTCTCTGTACCGATCGGTACAGTGTGAGAGGAGAGAGGGAGAGATCATTTGCAGTGCTGTGGGCACTACAGATCCAGCCCACAGCGCTGCTCAGTGCCCATATTCTGCCAGTAGCATGCAATAGTCTGTAATACTATGCAATACTCGCCAATACTCTGCTATACATTTTAACAGAAACAAAGAATTATTTTTTTTTTTTACCGAATTTTCAGTCTTTTTTGATTTAACCACTTTCAGACCGGACCATTTTGCTGGTAAATGACCAGAGGTCTTTTTACAATTTGGCACTGCGCTGCTTTAACTGGTAATTGCGCGGTCATGCAATGTTGTACCCAAACAAAATTTGCTTTCTTCCCACAAATAGAGCTTTCTTTTGATGGTATTTGATTGCCTCTGCGATTTTTATTTTTTGCGATATAAATGGAAAAAGACCGCAAATTTTGAAAAAAAATGATATTTTCTACTTTTTGTTATTAGAAAAATCCAATAAATTCAATTTTAGTCATACATTTAGGCCAAAATGTATTCAGCCACATGTCTTTGGTAAAAAAAAAGTCAATAACTGTATATTTATTGGTTTGCGCAAAAGTTGTCACATCTACAAACTAAGGTACGTTTTCTGGAATTTACGCAGCTTTTAGTTTACGACTGCCTATCTCAGTTCTTGAGGTGCTAAAATGGCAGGTAGTACAAAACCCCCCCAAATGACCCCATTTTGGAAAGTAGACCCCCTAAGGAAATTGATAAGTGGCATGTTGAGCCCATCGAATATTTTATTTTTTTGCCTCAAGCGATTGAATAATGACAAAAAAAATTATTTATTTTTTTTTACACAAAGTTGTCACTAAATGATATATTGCTCACACATGCTATGGGCATATGTGAAATGACACCCCAAAATAAATTCTGCTGCTTCTCCTGAGTACGGGGATACCACACGTGTGGGAATTTTTTGGGAGCCTAGCCGCGTACGGGGCCCCGAAAGCCAAGAACCGCCTTCAGGTTTTCTAAGGGCGTAAATATTTGACTTCACTCCTCACTACCTATTACAGTTTTGAAGGCCATAAAATGCCAAGATGGCACAAAACCCCCACAAATGACCCCATTTTAGAAAGTAGACACCCCAAGCTATTTGCTGAGAGGCATGTTGAGTCCATGGAATATTTTATATTTTGCCACAAGTTGCGGGAAAATTACAAACTTTAATTTTTTTTTATTTTTTTTTCACAAAGTTGTCACTAAATGATATATTGCTCACACATGCCATGGGCATATGTGAAATGACACCCCAAAATAAATTCTGCTGCTTCTCCTGAGTACGGAGATACCACATGTGTGGGATTTTTTGGGAGCCTAGCCGCGTACGGGGCCCCGAAAGCCAAGAACCGCCTTCAGGTTTTCTAAGGGCGTAAATATTTGACTTCACTCCTCACTACCTATTACAGTTTTGAAGGCCATAAAATGCCAAGATGGCACAAAACCCCCACAAATGACCCCATTTTAGAAAGTAGACACCCCAAGCTATTTGCTGAGAGGCATGTTGAGTCCATGGAATATTTTATATTTTGCCACAAGTTGCGGGAAAATTACAAACTTTTTTTTTAATTTATTTTTTTCACAAAGTTGTCACTAAATGATATATTGCTCACGCATGCCATGGGCATATGTGAAATGACACCC
The DNA here is from genome assembly GCF_037356315.1 of Lithobates pipiens. Classification (NCBI taxonomy): domain Eukaryota; kingdom Metazoa; phylum Chordata; class Amphibia; order Anura; family Ranidae; genus Lithobates; species Lithobates pipiens. The sequence goes on along the minus strand of NW_027507764.1, from coordinate 558,417,070 downwards.
CAAAATAAATTCTGCTGCTTCTCCTGAGTACGGGGATACCACATATGTGGGACTTTTTGGGAGCCTAGCCGCGTACGGGGCTCCCGAAAACCAAGCACCGCCTTCAGGCTTTCTAAGGGCGTTACAGTTTTGAAGGCCATAAAATGCCAAGATGGCACAAACCCCCCCCAAATGACCCCATTTTGGAAAGTAGACACCCCTAAATTTAGGGGTACACTAGTGAGACTAGGTAATAAATGGCGGGTGCCCTGAAACTATAAAAAAATAACTAACCAACCAGCGTCACCTGTAACAGTTATATGGTGATCACTGGTGAAAGGGTTAACTAGGGGGCAATCAGGGGGCTTTATGCGGTAGTATATGGGGGTCCCTGGCGCTATAAAAAGTTGCGGCGAACCTAAATACCTACCTGCCTAACTAGCGTCACCTGTGACACTAATACAGCGATCAGAAAATGATCGCTTATTAGGCTGGGTTCACACTGGAGCGATGCGGGAACGCCACGAATCCGCGGCGGGTTCCCGCATCGCATGCCTCCCGGCGGCAGTTCACACTGCCCTATGCGAACTGCTGGGAGTGTCAGTGAAATGTTAATGACACCCCCAGATCAGTTCGCATATCGCAGTGCGATCTGCAAACTCGGATCGCATGGTGTGAACACCCATGTGATCCGATTCTGCTGTGGACCAAAAAAAGGGTCCCGTGCGAGTTTGCGGCGGGTGCGGCGGGTGCGACACGAATTCAGCCATACTATCTGTATGGCTGAACTCGAATCGCACAGAGATCGGATGTGATTTGCACTGCAGTGCGGTGCGAATCACATCCGTTCTCAAACCGCTGCAATGTGAACCCAGCCTTAGTGACACTGGCGACGGGGGGTGATCACGGGGTTAAACCTTTATTGGGGGGGTTAGGGGGGTACCTTAGAACTAAAGGGGGCTAACCCTAACTGCCCTAACAGTTATTACAGTCACAAATGACACCCGCCGGGTGATCAGGGGGTTAAACCTTTATTAGGTAATAAATGGCGGGTGCCCTGAAACTATAAAAAAATAACTAACCAACCAGTGTCACCTGTAACAGTTATATGGTGATCACTGGTGAAAGGGTTAACTAGGGGGCAATCAGGGGGCTTTATGCGGTAGTATATGGGGGTCCCTGGCGCTATAAAAAGTTGCGGCGAACCTAAATACCTACCTGCCTAACTAGCGTCACCTGTGACACTAATACAGCGATCAGAAAAATGATCGCTTATTAGGCTGGGTTCACACTGGAGCGATGCGGGAACGCCACGAATCCGCGGCGGGTTCCCGCATCGCATGCCTCCCGGCGGCAGTTCACACTGCCCTATGCGAACTGCTGGGAGTGTCAGTGAAATGTTAATGACACCCCCAGATCAGTTCGCATATCGCAGTGCGATCTGCAAACTCGGATCGCATGGTGTGAACACCCATGCGATCCGATTCTGCTGCGGACCAAAAAAAGGGTCCCGTGCGAGTTTGCGGCGGGTGCGACACGAATTCAGCCATACTATCTGTATGGCTGAACTCGAATCGCACAGAGATCGGATGTGATTTGCACTGCAGTGCGGTGCGAATCACATCCGTTCTCAAACCGCTGCAATGTGAACCCAGCCTTAGTGACACTGGCGACGGGGGGTGATCACGGGGTTAAACCTTTATTGGGGGGGTTAGGGGGGTACCTTAGAACTAAAGGGGGCTAACCCTAACTGCCCTAACAGTTATTACAGTCACAAATGACACCAATGCAAAAAAAAAAAAAAAGCAATTGGTGTCACTGTGACTGGGGGGGCAGGGGTAATTGGGGGGGTGATCGGGGGGTAAAGGGGGGGTGTGAGTGTGCCTGGCATGTTCTACTGTATGTGTGGTGTGTTGGTGCAACTCACCGAACCTCTCTCCTCGGTGCCGGAACGAAAAATACCGACACGGAGGAGAGAATACATCACTTCCTCTCCTGTGTTTACATTACAGGAGAGGAAGTGATGTCACGAAGGATTTCCATTCGTCGAGAGCGATCGCGAGGGGGTGGCCATGAATGAATGGCCGCCCCCTCATCCCGGATCGCTCTCGAAGGAATGCCGACCGCCGCAGGCACCGGGGGGGGGGCCCGATCGGGCCCCCCACCCGCGGGCAGGCAGGGACTTATATATACGCCCATATGCCTGCCCGTGCCATTCTGCCGACGTATATCGTCGTGCGGCGGTCGGCAAGTGGTTAAAGCACAAAAAATAACCATGGTGTATGACCTGTAACAGGAAACTGTCTTCCACAACCTCACCAAAATACCATCAAAAGAAAGCTCTATTTGTGTGAAAAAAGGGACAAACATTTCATATGGGTACAGTGTTGCATGACTGAGTAATTGTCATTCAAAGTGTGAGAGCACCGAAAGCTGAAAATTGGTCTGGTTAGGAAGGGGGTTTACATGCCCAGTGGTCAAATGGTTAACCCCTGTCATGCTGGCCCTTAGTTTATTGCTTTGGGGCATACTATGGGCCTCTCTTTAATGCAGCCTGCTCAGTGCCCATCTGCAGTCTCACCATTGCCCATTAATGCAGCCTGCTCAGTGCCCATCTGCAGTCTCATCATTTCCCATTAATGCACCCTGCTCAGTGCCCATCTGCAGCCCCACCATTGCACATTAATGCAGCCTGCTCACTGCCCATCTATGCAGCCTGTAAAGTGCCCATCTTCAGCCTCACCATTAACCATTAATGCAGCCTTATCAGTGCCCATCAATGCAGCCTTACTATTTACCATTATTGCAGCCTGCTCACTGCCCACCTGCAGCCCCACCATTGCCAATTAATGCAGACTGCTCACTGCCCATCTATGCAGCCTGTAAAGTGCCCATCTTCAGCCTCGCCATTACCCATTAATGCAGCCTTATCAGTGCCCATCAATGCAGCCTCACTATTTACTATTATTGCAGCCTGCTCAGTGCCCATTTGCAGCCTCGCCTTTGCCCATCAATACATTGTCACCAGTGCTGGATTACACAAAGCAGGGATCTCCTGTGTACTTGGAGCTCACAGTCACTCACAGTCCCTCCTACTTGCCTGGCTCCTATGATAGACAGAACACCAGTCCAATGCCGAGACAGGTGATGTCTATCCAAGGAGTCATGCCAGAAGGCGGTACTATAAGTGACTATGAGTACCCAGGAGATCCTGGCTCTGTGTAATCCAATGGCGCTCATCCCCTCCTTCCCCTCCGAGGCAGCCAGATATCAGTGTATAACACGCACCCATGATTTGCCCTATTTTCAGGGGGGGAAAGTGCGTGTTATATGCTGATAAACATGGTACCCCCCCCCCCCTTTTTTTCTTTTAAGTGATCACATTCCCTCTGTTCTCAGCTGCATAAAAGCTAGGGGAGGAGAAGCAAGTTTTCCAATGAATGCCCATGCGGGGGGGGGGGGGGGGGGCAAGTCTGATCATTGGAGCATAGATAGAGAACTGACCACGCTGTGTTCTCATGCCTAGTGTAGTCCGTTTTTAATATTAAAGCAGAGGGACTGGCAGGAACCAGGGATTTCACACAAAGGAAACAAAACAAAAAGAACAGGAGACTCACTCATACAAGTACATGGCACAGCAGGCATATATCAGGAATATGAAGTGTTGGAGTAACAAACGCTTTAATGATTTGTGGTCACATCCTGGGAAGCAAAAAGAATGCGAAACCAACTTGCAAATATGTAACAAACATGAATTGTCTTGCCAGCACTTAGTATTCAGGGTGGCTCCCTCGCTAAAACATTTAATGTGGATTTGCTCATAAGATAAATACTAATTACTCAGGATTTTTCACGTTACCATATTCTCATTTGAAAAGCCACAACAAATCCAACAGATTTAGAATGATAATATGGGAGGGGAGAAAGTGATACCAGACATAACCCCAGAGTAGGAATTCTTACTCTCACCGGCTCACGCGAAGATGCTTAGCGCAATAGGCAACCAATAGGAATGTACCTTATAGCCACAGTCCATACCTTTACATACCTATACATTCATACAAACAATGCCTATATTATTACATAGAAAATCTTGACTGCTGCATTTTTTGGGTGTGGTCTACTGTTATCACCCTCCGTCAACCTGCCCTGGGAAAATGCCATGCAGCCATCTTTGGAGTGCATATAGACAAGAAATGGCTGCAAGGAATCAGAAATAATAATAGAAGAAAAAGGGGGAGAAAAGAGACAAGTCTCTTTAAATAATGGGATATTGAGACAGTGTCTATTCTGGAAATGTTCAATCATCAATTTCTACAGAAATAATAATAATAATAATAATATACAACAAATAATGAAACAAGTTTATTTTTAACTGAAGTTACAAATTTATTTTTAACTGAAAAAAATCAAATTGTTTATAATACACAGTTTTAGCAAAACAATGATCATTCAGTTAGGGTTTACATCTACATTCTGCCTTGCCGTATTGGGGTTCCCGGTTCGCATCCCAGACAGGGCTCTCGTTGCATGGGGTTTGCATTTTCTCCTTGTGCTTTCATGAATTTCCTGCGGGTACTCTGGTTTCCTCCCACACTCCAAAGACACGTTGGTCGGTTAATTGGCTTCTGTCTAACCTGGCCCTAATATGTGTATGTATGTGAGATAGGAACCTTATGCTGCATACACACGACCAGACTTTCCGGCAGACTAGGTCCGACAGAATCAGTCCGTAGGAAATTACAATCATGTGTGGGCTAATCCAATCGTTTTTCATGAAAAAAAAAATCAGATGGACCTAGAAATAGAACATGTTTCAAATCTGTCTGACGGACTCAATACCTATCGGGAAAACCGTTCTTCTGTATGCTTGTCCGACGGACCAAATACGACGCAAGGGAAGCTATTGGCTACTGGCTATTTAACTTCCTTTTTTAGTCCCGTCGTACGTCATCACGTTCAAAACGAACAGACTTTTCGAATGGACTTGGTCCATTCGTGTGTGGGCAAGTCCGTTCATTCGGAAGTCCATCGGAACCCTGCCAAAGGTCCGTCAGGAAGACCGTCGGACCTTTTCTGCCGGAAAGTCCGGTCGTGTGTATGCGACATTAGCCTTTAAGCTCCTCGAGGGACCAAAGCACTGCATGAATTGTCATACACTATAATAATAAAAAAAATATATATACACACACACACACACACACACACACACACACACACACACATTAATATACATTTTATTTTTAAATAAGGAGTCTGTGCAGTAGTTCAGTGTGAGACTTCCCCTTTCCTGTAATATAGACCACTCACTGCTGCTCTCTCTCCTTGTGCAGAATGACTGGTCTTGTCTCCGCCCACTCCTGTAGTTTACTGCAGGCAGCCAGTTGTGGATGAAGCCTGTTGGCCCCTCCCACAGCTTTGCTCTGCTCTCTACACAGGCTATATAATGTAATTTTAATCAGAAACAGCTGTGTAGGAGACTTAAAACTGGGTGAGGAACAGCCAAACTCAGACTGTCGACGCATTGGCTGTCCAAGGAAACTTAATGCAGCAGATGTGACACATCATGCTTACTTCCCTTTGACATTGGAAGATGTCCAGCAGTGCCATCAGCACAGAACTGTCAGAAACCAGTGGTACTCAGGTACACCCATCTACTGTCCGGAGTTGGGCCAGAAGTGGTCTTCATGGAAGAATTGTGGGCAAAAAGCCATACCTCCGACAGGGAAACAAGGCTAAGCCCGTAAACTGTGCACAAAAATAGGAACTGGGGTGCAGAAAAATGGCAGCAGGTGCTCTGTATTGATGAGTAAAAATGTGAAATATTTGTCTGTAGCAGGAGGTAGTTTGTTGGTGAAGGGCTGGAGAGCGCTACAATAATGAGTGTCTGCAGGCAACTGTACTGTTTTTTGCCCCCTCCCAAAAAAAAAATTTCCACTAGCTACCACTGGAGTCTGTCTGGAAGTACATTAAGGGACAGAAAAATTGGAGGGAGGCACCTTACATCCACAGAAGATCTGTGGTTAGTTCTCCAAGATTTGACACAACCTACCTCCCAAGTTTCTTCAAAAACTGTGTGCAAGTGTACCTAGAAGAACTGATGTTGGTTTGAGGGCAAAGGGCGGCCACACCAAATATTGATTTGATTTGGATTTCTCTTCTGTTCATTTACATTCCATTTTGTTCATTGATAAAAATAAACTATTAACAATTAACACTTATATTTGTGAAAGCATTTCAATTCAGCAGTTCTCACACCTGCCTAAAGCCTTTATATATATATATATATATATATATATATATATATATATATATATATATATATATATACACATACACATACATACATACATATATACATGCATATATACACACACACATAATACAGTATATATGTAGCAACAAATAAAAAATGCAGAGGGGTGAATGTGCCCTTATTTAACATATGCATTTTTTGGCTGTCCAGCCTGAAGCTCTTCTTTAATCCTAAAACATACAATAAGTCTATAAGAATTCTTGGCTGTCACATAAAAAGGGAGATGTACCCCAGAGGGACGTACAATGATACACTACACCTGTAGCCATTCACGAATGTCAAAATAGAGCTGTCACATAAAGAATCGCTCACCTACGACTTCTTTCCAGTCCAGTACATTTTTTAATAAGGTGGATGAGCGAAGGCAGAATTCTCTCCTTCCCACGGCCCGCTCTGCTACTTTTATCTCACAGAAATCTCAACCAAAACTTCTTGTCTAATCACGCCAAGTCTTTCCTCATCTGGCTGTCAACACTTTCCCTTTTTATCACCTTCTGCATGCTTGTTGGACTTGGTTCACTTCTGCCTGCAGATTTTCCTTATAGGTAAGGCCGCGTACACACGGGCGGACTGTTCGCCCAACCTTGTCCGCTGAACAGTGTTTGGGCGGACAGTCCGCTCGTGTGTGGGCTTTCAGCGGACAGTTTCAGCGGACAGTTGGACACTTGTCCCTATGTTGATGACCCCAACAACCAACAGCCAGGGTTGTCGGGGTCTGCAGGTGGGGGGCTTATCGGAATCTGGGAGCCCCCTTTATTAAGGATATATATATATATATATATATATATATATATATGTATATCCGCCCACAGAACCAGGGCATAGCTATAAAAAGTTAACACCCACACAACAGCCCATTCCCATCACTAGGAATGAACTGGGTGGGTTCAATATAAAGCCATGGATAGGCACCAGGAAAAGAATTACGTTACGTATGATACAATTTTCAGTTTTTCCTGGTGACTCCATTGCATTATACATATGATAGATTAATAACTAGCTGGGGGTGGGAAGCTTCAGCAAATTCTATCATATGAAAGTGAGCTACTGGCTTCCTGCTAAAGACAGGAGTAGTGAGGACTACTAAGCCCATCAGTAGTGCTGAAAGAATGTGCCATAATAGAACTGGATTGGCTGTCCTGCCTGTCATGTTGGCCAACATCTCCCACAATGCCCATAATTTTGCTGGAGGGATGTACAACAATTACTTTTGGTGGTTGCAGCTTGGCCATATAGCGAGACCTTATTAACTTTAGGAACTGCAAGGTGATTGGGCTCTGTAGCCTTCTACCATTGTTGGTTTCTAAGGAGCTAGGTATAGCTACTATGGCTAGCTAATGACGGTTTGCAAGTGTGCCATCATTGATCTGGATGTATTGAAGGAGTACTTCATCTAAGTCAGACAAAGCAATCTCACTATGGGATAGGCAAACAAATGTCCACAGGATTTCGATGCCATGACAGCAGCAAGGCTGTGAACTACTTGCAGCTCGAAGAGCCTCCCCAATAATTCTTATACCAGAAGCTGGCCTCAGATAAGGGCAAATGTCTGCCTGGTTGCAAAACAATTGAGCACCATCTGTGATACCCTCCCCATCCGCATCAACATTCGGGATACCCAGGACAGGCCCCTGAAGTGCACCCCCTCAAGGGGACATGCCCCCAAAGCCTGCCCCAAAAATTATAGCTCAGATGTGTAAAGGACAACGGACAGCACACAAATGCTCATGTAGCAAGTGTGTTAATCTGGTTACAATCACCTCAAGACACAGTAAGACACAGGGAAAGTGGGGATAGAAGCCTAGGTGGCAGCCTCGCTGATCCGAGAAACCATAGTCTGCAGCCCAAAGCTGAGGATTCACTCATAATTTAGTGCATCTTGTCAGGACAGGATGGAACTTGATACCTAAACCATGGAGTTGGTTGATGGTCTGCTGAGTTGACTTGACATGATGGAGCATCGGTAAAGGGTACATCTTGAAATATAAAAGGAAAGTAAAGGCTGCAAGACAAAAAACTTTCCATCTCGACCACATCCAACTAAGAGAGAAACTTCCTTTGGGTGAACTGGATGCAGATCAAAGAACTGCATAAGGATATAAACTAACCCAAGCAAGATGAAGAACTGGGTTCTAACAACCTTGTCTAATGTTAAACCTGTGAAAAGGTTCCATGCCAGACAAAGTCACCAGTCTTGAACAGTCACCTCCCCAAGTGAAGGCTACCAGTGAACTATTTAAGATCCCACAAAGTCATGTGGGCAGCAATATTAAGAGCTAAATGCTGACCTAGACCCAGCTGCAGGAGAGGACAGTATGGAAGAGGATTTTTTTTACCTTAGACTGGATTTCTGGTGCTCCTCTCACACATATTCCATTCAGTGGGACAGGCTGGGCTCCTTAGCCAAGGGAAAGGTCAGTTAGCACCTCAATGCACTCTTTAAGCAGCAAAATACCTACATGGCCCGATGACCCTTACCTATAGGAACTTTGTGGATCTTTGTTATGCAGTGAGCACATACAGGGCATCTGGAACACTGACAATTAGTCAGTTATAATAATAATGCCACACTGGGACATGGATAAGGACATATCTTTTCGCTAGGTAGCAGGAAATGGCCATTGATGCAGGGTTTGCGGCTATGGGTGTGCTGGCATGCAGTCCTATCGTGTGAACACCCTATCTGTAAGCCGCTGGATCTTTATCCCCCTGTTACTCAACTCTTCTGCCTGCCTCTCACTCCTGGCAACCTTCTCACCCTGCCCACTTCCAAGATGGCTTCCAGGGGGGGTAGTACTTGCCCAAATCAAAGATGGCCCCAACGTGAGCTCTATCCACTTCAACTGTTCAGCATAATGCACCATTCCCATGAATGTAGACACTTGGCTTTCTCTTCCACAATTGCTACTAGAATCCATACTGGAAAACGGTGCAGCTGCAGCTCATCCAAGAAGAGATGTAACACACAATTTATGAGGCCATTCACAGATAAACTCCAAAAAAATGAGAAAGCATACTTATCTTGGAAATGCGGTGTCACAGTTCAATGGACTTACTTCTGGGAGGCAGGATCCAGACACTGACAGCTCTTCTGAGGAACATAGCCCTGGCTGCACTGCTGTATGTGGGGCTAGTTAGCACCTGATTTTTCACCCCAAAAGATCCACAGAAGGGTCTCCCTGCCTTATCAGTGTATTTAGCATCCCAAGGTCAGGGACTGCTCTACAGGAGAGACTGAACATGTGCGGAAAACCACTGAAGGTGGCAAAAAAGGGAATGGGCTGTTGTGTGGGTGTTAACTTTTTATAGCTATGCACTGGTCCCGTGGGTGGAAGTAGGCAGGGCTGCTATCATATGTATGCTGTTATGGATAGGCACCAAGAAATTGTTTTGCCTTTAGTTACACTTTATATCCTGCTAGATCACTTCAGGCTGGCCCCTTTTGCAGGTATAGCTATGTAAAACATTATAAATAAGTGCATATACGGTTTAAAATGCAGTAATACACTGTTTGACCCTGCTTTGCACATGCTCAGTTGCTCTCTATTTTTAGGCACTGTGCTGAATTTGTAGAGAACGATCTACTGACAGCCTAAAGATTTGTTACTGCTCAGGGGCTCTGACCTTCGGCAAAATGACAGCCTCCAACAAGAAGAAACAATAACAACACTGGAGGCAATTTACAGCACACGCTGATTATGGTAGCAAAATTATTATTATGGAATGTATGTTCTTTGCTAAAGAACATTATTTTTATTAAGTTGTTATGGGTAAAGTTCCACTTTAATGCAAAAAACAAAACAAAATACCCACAAAAAACATACACATACAGTATAAGAAAATACTAATCTGTGAAATAATGTAGATTCATTTTTTTAACCATTCACTGTCACATTCCCTGGTAACTCCTCACATGCAGATTTGCTGGGTAAACATTTTCTGGCGCTTTTCACACATTTACCAGTTGCTGTACCTTTATATTATTCGTCCACCTGGTAAATGTGAAGTGAACATTCAAAGTACAGGAAGCAGCTTTAGGAGCTCTCCATAGTGCTGAACCACAGTGATTTTTTTTTTTTACACAGTTTCAGTATTTGGAGGATTGTTGAACATTTTTAATTTTTTTTTCTTTTTAACAATATTTGATTTTTTTTGTATAAAAAAAATATAAAATGCTAACCACTTGCCCACTGGGCATCTAAACCCCCTTCCTAACCAGACAGTGACGTCTCCAGCTTTCATATTTAGCGGGAGCACATGGGAGGGACAGGGACAAAAGAAGTAGAGGGGCAACCAAAAAAAAAAAGAAATTACAGTTGTGCTCATAAGTTTACATACCCTGGCAGAATTTATGATTTCTTGGCCATTTTTCTGAGAATATAAATGATAACACAAACTTTTCTTGCGCTCATGGTTAGTGTTTGGCTGAAGCCATTTATTATCAATCAACTGTGTTTACTCTTTTTAAATCATAATGGCAACAGAAACTACCCAAATGACCCTGATCAATGATCCAAAACACAAGGCCAAGTCGTCCTGTCATTGGCTACAGCAGAATAAAGTGAAGGTTCTGGAGTGGTCATCTCAGTCTCCTGACCTCAATATCATTGAAGCTCTCTGGGGAGATCTCAAATGTGCAGTTCATGCAAAACAGCCCAAGTTTTTTCAGAAACTGGAAGCTTTTTACCAGGAGGAACTCTACCATCTGAGAAGACAAAGAGCCTCATCCACAAATACCACAAAAGACTTCAAGCTGTCATTGATGTTAAAGGGGGCAATACACGGTATTAAGATTAAGACTTAAGACTTTTGATCAATGTCATTTGGGTAGTTTATGTTTCCATTATGATTTAAAAAGACTAAAAAGATGGAGACCTGGTCCCCAACCAGGTCACCACAAAGGACATGTGGGCAATGTGGACTATCACGGTACAGTAACATAATTAGATAAAGAATCAATAGCAAGTATACAGTTAAAAAATAATTTAATAATACAAAAAATTACACATAACAATAATTCATAGGGACAATTCATCACAGAATACAGCTCGACTAGTTTCGCGGATCATTGCCGCTTCATCAGGAAAGTATCTGCAGATCAATAAATAGAAAGACAATATAACCATAAAACAAAAAGAAGATTATATAATGATGTTTAAACAAATAATAAATCCATGGGAGGGGGAAAGAAAAGGGGGCAGGACTGCTTACCCTCGTCCCAACATGACCCGATCGCAGGGTATAACCACCAAAGAGGGGGCCTCCCACGGCGACTCGGGGGAGCTACAAAACATAATGGACCCAAGTCTACGGAGATAAAATGTAAGTGAAAAATAAATATCGTATGGACCTTCAGAACCATAGCATAGTGAACCAGTGAGAGGTGATCAATGGTGAGAAAGGTGAAGAGGGTGAAGCAAACCGTGAAATGGGAATAAATAGAAGAAACTGGGAAGATATTCCATTAACCAAGAATGGTCTCCCTTTATGGTCCCTAATGACAGACGCCGGTGCCTGGCACCCCATTTGTGTGTAATCCCGCGGCGGCTTGGTGGACTCCCGGGCGGAGAGGCTGGCCTCAATTTGGGGTCACCCTCTCCTCCCGCACTGAATCGGGCCGGGAACCATATATCCCGGACATCGGGCTAGTGCACAGACATGCGCATGCGCGGGGATGATTCCGCCCCGTCGCATGCACGCTGAGTGTTTCTGCGTGCGGGCGTGCGGGTGGTTGCTTACGCATGCGCAATGTGGGAGCCCTGACCCCGTGACGTCACACGCCGTGGCGTCGCTGGGTTGGGAGCTACAAATGACAGGCAGGCTGCCTGTTGAGCTAAGCTCTGGACCATAGATACCTTGATTGCATGCAGCGGCCAGTACATAGTAAGTCACCTTAGGGAACTTATCCTTTTACCGGTGTCTTGTTACAGCACCTGTCTCCTTTTTGGTTATTGACTATATAATATTTTAATCTTTGATATTACCTGTTCCTTCCCCTTTAGGTGACTATGGCATGGGTGGTCTGGTTCATCTAGGCCTCCACCACTTACTTGCCATCTGACCGTGGCATAGCACTTTGTGGGCGCAGGCTGATAGCTTTTTCCTCAGCTGCGCAACCTCCTTTGGTATCCTTAAACTTGATACATGTATATTACCAGGTATCATTATGACCTTCACTGATTTTTTGAATTTTTTATATCTTTACTTTTTGCCACAATCACTTTTACACCAGTTCACTCACGGTTTTTCTTGGTTAATGGAATATCTTCCCAGTTTCTTCTATTTATTCCCATTTCACGGTTTGCTTCACCCTCTTCACCTTTCTCACCATTGATCACCTCTCACTGGTTCACTATGCTATGGTTCTGAAGGTCCATGCGATATTTATTTTTCACTTACATTTTATCTCCGTAGACTTGGGTCCATTATGTTTTGTAGCTCCCCCGAGTCGCCGTGGGAGGCCCCCTCTTTGGTGGTTATACCCTGCGATCGGGTCATGTTGGGACGAGGGTAAGCAGTCCTGCCCCCTTTTCTTTCCCCCTCCCATGGATTTATTATTTGTTTAAACATCATTATATAATCTTCTTTTTGTTTTATGGTTATATTGTCTTTCTATTTATTGATCTGCAGATACTTTCCTGATGAAGCGGCAATGATCCGCGAAACTAGTCGAGCTGTATTCTGTGATGAATTGTCCCTATGAATTATTGTTATGTGTAATTTTTTGTATTATTAAATTATTTTTTAACTGTATACTTGCTATTGATTCTTTATCTAATTATGTTACTGTACCGTGATAGTCCACATTGCCCACATGTCCTTTGTGGTGACCTGGTTGAGGACCAGGTCTCCATATTTTTAGTCTAAGAAACTCTGGATGAAGGTACAAGTTTACTCATACAGTATCTACTATAAAAATTCATTATAGAGACCATAAAATACATTTTCTATGATTTAAAAAGAGTAAAGGTTAAATAAAAGCATGTCCTCTCATCCTAGACGCTACCAACCTTAGACACCAAGCATGCAAGCCTGGCATCTTCATAAAATAGGGACAAACTTGAGGTCACTTGCCATTGTGATACCAGCCTACATATCCTTCGGCATCAGAGGGTACTTTAGGGCCAGTCATTAGAAAGAAGAGTATCTTCCCACAGCAATAGGTCTGGTGCTCACCTGACTGGACTCTTTAGAACCTACTGCATGCTGGACATGTGTAGTTTGTTTTGTTCCAAATTGAAATTCAGACAACATTTTTCATTATTTAGGAATTTGGATTTGAGATCTGAATTTCAGAACTCAGAGAGTAATGAATTTAACCAAATCCAAAATAACAAAACCAAATGTCAGAAGAAATTCAAATTCAATTCAAATACAATTTGAATAGTTTTCAAATCAAATTTGAATTTCTGAAGAGGATAAAATAGAATATAAAATAATATAATAGAAAATAATAGAATAGAATATGATAGAGTAAAACAGAATACACAATAAAAGAATATAAAATAAAATGACTGAAGAAAATAGAATAGAAAATAGAGGCATAGAATAGAAAAGAATAAAATAAAAAGAATATAACCATCTTTTGAATTGCTAATTTCATATAGAATAAATTAGAATTTTAACACAATAGAAAATAATAGAAAAAAATAAAACAGAATAGAAAAGTATAGAATAGAATAGAAAAAATAATAAAATAAAATAGAAAGAAAATTTACTTTCTTATGAATTTCGAATATAATCATTTAAATTTGAATAAAATAGAATAGAAAATAAAAGAATAGAATAAAAAAAAAAAAGCAATAGAATGAATATAACCATTTCACAAAATTTTAATAGAATAGAAAAGAATAGATTAGAATAAAATAGAAAATAGAATATAATTGACTAGAATATAATAGAAAAAACAATAGAATAGAATAGAAAGAATATAACTATCTTTCGAATTTCAAATATAATAAATTAGAATTTTAATAGAAAAAAAAAGAATAGAATAGAAAAAAATAGAAGAGAATAGAATAGAAAGAATATAACAATATAACCGATTTCCAAAATTCTGATTTCAAATAGAATAAATTCAAATTTGAATAGAATATCATAGAAAATAATAGAAAAAAAATTGAATAGAATAGAAAAAAAACAATAGAATAGAATGGAATAAAAAGAATATAACCATCTCCAAAATTCGAATTTCTAATAGAATTGGATTTTCGAATGATATATGATTCGAACAGAATTTGAATCGATTACCATTTTCTTAATTCGGAAAATTTTAAACTATTTGATTTCTAATAAACAAAACAAATTATGAAAACAAATTTAACAAATTTAACTAAGCAAATTTATGTAAATCACAAAACAAAACATTTTTTTTCATTCTGCACATGTCTACTGTATGCTTCCCAAGGTGAGAGTGATAGCTGGGGACCATGAGGCAGGTACCTTGGATTACAGTGTTGTAGGGAGTCAGGTTCTTTACTTCCAAGTCCTAGAGCAGCTACATCCCCAGAGCACATCAAGGCAAATAATCACTGCTGCTCTGATTATGGAGCAAGCCAAAAACAAAATTAACTAGCATCCTATAGTAGGAGGGTGCTACATAATAAATGGAATAGGGGACTGTCTGACCAGCTCAGTTTCTGAGGGCTGATTACTGAGTGCACTGGGGCTAACACTGGTAACTCCTAATGTCCCGTTCACACGTTTGGATTTTCCGACAACAAATGTTGGATGTGAGCTTGTTGGCTGAAAGTCCGACCGTGTGTACGCTCCATCGATAATTTGTTGGTGGACTTTCCATCAACAAATGTTGGCTAGCAAGTTCTCAAATTTTCTGCCAACAAAACTTTGTTGTTAGAATTTCCGATCGTGTGTACACAAGTCAGTCGCACAAAAGTTCACGCATGCTCGGAATCAAGCAGAAGGAGCCGCACTGGCTAATGAACTTCCTTTTTCTCGGCTCGTTGTATGTCTTGTACGTCACCACGTTCCCACGTTCGTAATTGTTGGCCAACATTTGTTTGACCGTGTGTATGCAAGATAAGTTGGAGCCAACAACCTTCAAACAAAAATCCACGGTTTTGTTGGTGGAAAGTCCGATCGTGTGTACGGGGCACTAGGCTGCACAGTCATATTCAGGTACCAAGTACAACTCTTATAACAGGAAAGTAGAGAAAAGATAAAAAAATTTGCTTTTTTAGTGAATATCTTTTTCTGTGACTTCATTAGAGCTTTAATAATGAGCCTTAAATAATCCCATTTACCAAGTAATCTGCTGCCACTGCTTCGACATGGGAACTCGATTTGACACGAGCAAATACATTTCTTTCATTAAAACAAGTGTAGTGAGTTGTTTCCATGTCAGAGAACGTTCCCATCATTAAGTGAAATATAAGCTCTCCCAGCCTTTTGTGCTTTTTTAGTGATGGATTATTAAACAAGAGGAACATGAAATTTTACCAGAGGTATTTTTGAGAAGCCGGTGTGTCCTGATGCAAGATTTGACTTTGCTGACAAAAGGCGCGAGACTTGGGCAGGCAATCTGTCATCGCAAACACAGACGTCCTGGTAAGCCCTAACTGCCAAAATTCTTCCTTTTAACAATTGGACAATGTCTTTCAAGTGTTAAACACGGAGAACAAACACAGTAATTGCCTTGCTCAGGTTCTTGGAAATAACACTCTGCAGTGTTAAAAGAAAGACAAATTCTCTCACCTGAAAGTAGAATGAAAATGAAATACTGTAAATTTACCTAAGCCTTAACTTCTTTTTATATAAAAGTTTCCATTCTTTAATGATGGGAGACTGTCCTGGTTTTATTGGTCTGTCGTATTTCTTTTTTTTTGTTTGTTTTGTTTTTTAAATGTTTTTTTATTTATTTTGCTATATGTATATAATTTTTGTTTTCTATTTTAAATTTGATACATGACAAAGGATTCCCAGAGCTCATAGATTGTGCACGTTAAACCAAAGCTCAAACACACGTGCGTCTGCGTGTATATATATATATATATATATATATGTAGGAAGGCCAGTATGGTGGCCTGAATTTATGGGAGGAGCCCGGGGGGTATTTAACCAGCCCGTTCGCCTGTGGTGGTTGTCGGTTTCCGGTGCGCAATACCACGTCACTAGGCCGACAGCGCGTGTTGATCACCATTTGATTACCATTCAGACAAACGTCTCCCTTCTTGGAAGTCTCGTAGTTTTCGTGTTCCGTCCGGTTTTGTACAAATCTCGCCGGCTCGACTGCCGCAGGTAGGGGTCTCGATTGACCTTCATTTCTATTTCATTTCTATTTTCATTTGAGTGTCGTAACCCTAAAAATGTCACATCGTTCGGGATGATACCGGGTTGTTATCACTCATGTCGCACTTGCCCGCACACGCCCTTCATTTCACGGGCGTCGTTCGGTAGGTTGTCTGTGATACCTTGTTAGCTACCGGTTGCATAATCTTGATCGTCATGTTCCGCAATCATATCGTTGTCAGTCGTGTCTTGCGGCACAACGACCCATGCCTCTGCCACAAACTGGCTCACGTAGGCCATTTCTTCATTTCACCTGTCACTTACTACGCTCCGATTCGAATCCAGTTGCATCACCTAAATGCGCCGATTCGTCCCGGGGTGCCCCTAGGTATTCGGCCTCATTTCGGTACATGCTCCAGAGTCCGCTCGTTCCAACCGTCCGGGTCTCTGTCATGGGTTCATTTCACGTCACCTACTACGTTCGAATCGATACCAGTCGTTTGCAAAAAAAAAAAAACGCACAGGTTCGATTAAACGTGTCCCAAATAGCTTGGCCTCATTTCGGTACATGCTCCAGAGCCCGTGCGTTACCATTTCAACCCGGGCCCTGTCATGGGATTCATTTCACGTCACCACTACGTTCGAATCAATACCAGTCGTTTTTAATAAAAAAAAAAAAAAAACGCACAGGTTTGGTCGACGTGTCCCAGTTGTCGTTGGCCTCATTTCAGTACATGTGCTAGAGCCCGTTCGTTGACGGTTGCGAGTCGCGTCCTCTCCGAGTCGCAGCTCTACCATGGGAAAACATTTCATCCTCATCTAGTTCGCCCGGGTCGAATCCGGTCGCATTTCGTTTGCATCGATTCGCCCGGACGGTCCCACATTTTGTAGCTTTTTCGGCCTCATTTCAGTGCATGCTCCAGAAATCCGGGTTGGTTCCAGCCTCAGTTTGGGGCCGGCCATCCCAGGCCTCTGTCATGACAGTAGTCCTTCATTCATTTCACTGTCACATTCCGCGTTCCGGTTCGAATCCAGTCGCACGATCGGATGCACCGATTCGTTCCGGTTCGCCCCCCAGGTTGTTGCCCTCATTTCAGTACGTGCTCCAGAGTCCGTTCTGCTGTCAGTTGTACTAACGACACGACCAGTTTGTGCCTCTGTCACGGCAAATCGTGCTTCATTTCATGGTCATTTATAGCGCTCCGATCCGAATCCAGTAGCATCTATGATGCATCGATACGGTTCGGCGTGCCCCAGAGGGAACAGCCACATTTCATTTATTTTTTCCACAGGTTGTCTGGCGCTGGGCCAAAAAAAAAAAAAAAAAAAAAAACACGGAAATCTCAAAAGGATAACAGAAACAATAAGGGAATAACGGCGTGATGGTTTAGGAATCATGGCGCAGAAATATCTACTCACCGGTGCACTTCAGTTGTGTTAGCCAACTACTTACGTCACATGCCAGTTTTCCTTGTTAGGCTCCTTCAAACAAATGTCATCTGTTGTTTCTCTCTCCAGGTCAGTCAAAGCTTAGTAGGTCCACCCTGCACCAGCTTGGACGTCGTCTCCCAGGTAAAAAAAAAAAAAAAAAAAAGTAGGGCTAGGAGTGGAAAAGGCGACAGCAAGACGGACCGGTACACATATGTATGTAGGCGAAGGAACGTCAGTATATATGTGTATTCGCGTTCGCTTCCGCCTTAGTACCCAAGCAACAGGTGGGCTCACTTGGAAAATAGAGAAACAGTCTTGACTTTGTCATCCTCTATAGGTTCCGGTCGTCCATCTATCTTCCCCAAAAGAGATAGGACATCACTCCCGGGGCTCGATCCATCAGGAACCATGTCCCAGACCAGCAGTGAAGACCTTACTGCCCCCCTGTCACCTCGCCCGCCTTCAGTGGGCGACAGCATTCAGTCTTTCAGGGGCTGGACTATCCCTAGGCTGTCAGCGGAGCTCAGACGCAGGGGCATTCCCTTCCCAGCCACAGCTAGGAAGGCAGAGCTGTTCAGGCTCCTCTCTGCCCCCCCAGCTACCGCCGGGCCTAGTACCCCGCCTCAGGCTACGCTGCAGTCCATCTCTTCGGCCATAGGTCAACTGCATACCATGGTGTCGTCTCTGGCTAGCTCGGTCACGGATGTTCAAACCAGGGTGACCCTCTTAGAAACACCTCCAGCTACAGCCACCACTGTTCCGGATGCAGTCCCGTCTCCTCTACCAACAGGTACCGAAGGCACATGTCCCGTGGTCTGTCCAGCACATCTTGTGCCGGCCAGCATTAGGAAGGACATCTTGGACGGCAAGGATGTTAACCTTGCCTCCTTGCTCATTTCGGTGCATGACCTGGCAGAGAACAAGGCTTACACCTGGGGGGATGTATCCGTAGTTCTCAAAGCTAAGGACCCCAGGCTAAACCGGAAGCTATCCATCCCCGAGTTTACCCTAGCCTTCGGCATGCTCAGAGATGTCGTTTGCTCAGCCTCTCCTGCCAGGAGGGTTGAATTAGATTTGTATCTCCACACGGTGGTGGACCTGGGGTACAAATATGGTGGCTTTGCATTCTACGACTACCATCGTTCCTTCTCAGCGAAAGCAGCTGCCAAACTGGCACAGTTCCAGTCTCTCACAGACTGGAGCCTGATGGACACGGAACTATTCTGCCGGCATTTTGCCGGCCTTCGTTCACCCCTGTGTGCCGTCTGCCAGTCCTCCACCCATACCGCTCCCTGGTGCGCCAACATACCGGCTACTCGCCCGGTAGAATTTCCCTCCACCTCTGCCGCAGCCCCAGGCCCATCAGGCTCGGCACCAAAAAACCAGGTGGACAAGTTTGGACGCACGGTCCAAACCATTGGGGGCGCGGCCATCTGCAATAACTTCAACTACGGTTCTTGTAATTACAGCCAGTGCCGTCTACTACATATCTGCGTTATATGCCACAGGGCGCACCCCAGGAATTTGTGCGAGGTCAAAGCGCACAAAGGTTCATGACTGAGCCGTATAGACATACTTTGCCTGGGCTTCTACCTCAACACGCACCCCACTCCTTCACTAACCACCTTCCTCATAGGCGGCTTCACCGCAGGTTTTCACACCGGCCTCATCTCCCTACCTCACCAAACCCACGAGTGCAGAAACCTCCGCTCAGCAGCCTCTGACGAACAGGCCATCGACCTGCTGCTGCAGAACGAGGTGGATCGAGGCTTCGTTATAGGCCCCTTCACTCAGCCCCCCTTCAATATGTGGAGAGTTAGCCCTATTGGGCTTGTCAAGGGCAAGTTTTCCAATAAAAATCGTTTAGTGTATGACCTGTCTGCGCCTCATTTTTCTCACATCCCTAGCTTAAACTCATTGATCCCTTCTGAAGAATTCTCCTTAAAATATTCCTCAGTGGACATGGCAATCCAGGCCATCCTTAAAGTAGGCACAGGCGCATGGCTGGCGAAAGCGGACATATCCGACGCCTTTAAACTGTTACCTATCCACCCGTCCCTCTGGTGCTGGCACGGGATTAAGTGGAAGGATCAATACTACTTCGCCACGAAGTTGACGTTCGGCTCCAAAAGCAGCCCGTGGCTGTTCGACATATTTGCCCAATCTCTCGAGTGGATTCTCTTACACAAGGTCGGCTGTCAGCAAGTTATCCACTACTTAGATGATTTTTTATTGATAGAACGGCCAGGCGCACCTCCCAGAGATCTTGACAAGTTAAGGACCGTTTTCGGGAACCTCAATGTTCCCATCGCTGAACATAAGGTGGACGGACCCGCACATTCAATCACCTTCCTGGGTGTTATTTTAGACGCCGGCTCCATGAAAGCCAGCCTGCCCCTTGACAAACTAACCCGCATCAGGGCGGCACTTCACGAGTTCACTCGGACCAGGGGATGTACTAGGAGACAGCTGCAGTCACTGTTGGGCATGCTCAATTATGCCATGCGCATTATCCCACAAGGCCGTTCCTTTATCTCACGACTGTTGGTCTACCTGTCTCAGGCTCAAGACCCGGATCATATCCTTTGCCTAGACACCGCAGCTTTAGCAGACCTGGCAATGTGGGACGAGTTCCTGTCCAACTGGAATGGCATCTCCCTTTTCATCCCGTGCATTTCACCTCTCTCACCACAGGTAGTCACAGACGCCGCGGCCTCTACAGGGTTCGCTGCAATTTTTGGCCACCATTGGTTCGCCGGACCCTGGCCTTCTCAGATACTTAGCATCCCGGGCTTTAGTCAATCCTCTTCACTCTTCGAGCTCTACCCCATGGTTGCAGCCGCCCAGCTCTGGGGCCCTACCTGGTCCGGACAAACGGTAGGCTTCACCACCGACAATCAGGCCACAGCCGAAATTGTCAATAAAGGCAGGTCTAAATCCCCCTCCGTGATGTCCTTCCTACGCAGGCTGGTGCAGCTGTCACTACAGCACCAATTTAACGTCATCTGCATGTTTATCCCAGGGAAATATAACCGGGCAGCTGACGCCCTCTCCCGCTTTAATTTCCGGTCCTTCTTTCTACAGGTTCCCAGTGCAGATGCCGCATCAGCGCCTATCCCGCATTGGTCGCAGTTGACCCTGGACTAGAGCCGCATTTACTAGGAGCCACGCAGCTCATCAACCGTTCGTTATCGGACAATACTCTCAAAGCCTACCAGGTAGCCTGGAGAACCTTCAACGCATTTCTGGTCACCTCCTCAGTAGGCACCCCCACAGATACTAGACACATTCTAGCCTTCATCTCGTACTGCCACAACCAACTGGCCTTGTCTTTTAACACCATTCGCTTATACTTAGCTGGTGTTCAGCACTTCCTTTCAATCCAGGATCCTACCAAACCCTCTGTTTTCTCGTCCCACGCTGTCCGAGCCATATTACGCGGCATCCAAAAGCAACAGCCGCCAGTAAAAGTCAAGCGGCTCCCCATCACCAGTGCCATCTTCAGGGACATGTCCACCATACTCAACAGCTACCCCTTTGGTGTTCTCCCCAGTCTGGTCATACAGGCAGCCATTTACCTAGCCTTCTATGGCTTCCTTCGGCCCGGTGAGTTCACTCACAACGGCCTACACGGCCCAGTCCTCCGCAGATGTCATCTGCTCCGTCACCAGGACCATTTCATCCTCCACCTCCCGGTAACCAAGACCCAGCAGACAGGCACCGGCGTAGACATCCACCTCTACAAAACCAACAATGCCTGGTGCCCGGTCACGATGCTTACACAGTTTCTCGCTCGGCTGCCCGAGCTCCCGGACTCTAGCCCACTTTTGCCCTTCCCGGTGAAACCACTAACTAACCAACAATTTATTAAGCATATCAGGATTCTCCTCCGCAACCTGCTCCTCAATCCTAGTGAGTATTCCGGCCACTCCTTTCGCATTGGAGCAGCTTCATCCGCATCCCGGCATGGGGTCCCGGACCACGTCATCAAAAGGTTGGGCAGGTGGAAGTCGGCCTGCTTCACTCGGTACATCCCTAACCCACAGGTGGAGATGTCTCGAGCATTCACTCAACTGGCTCAATAAAATTAACCAGGAAACAATAAAACTCTCTTATCCCTACCTGACTGTTTTGCCCCCTTATTTTGGTATACCGTCCATTAGACCAGGGCACACTTTCAGGTCCATTTCATAAAAGGTGTCTCATGATAAGCTTGTTTTGTTCAGATACGTATCGGCCATAGGGCTCCAGCCATAAGTAGGAAGGCCAGTATGGTGGCCTGAATTTATGGGAGGAGCCCGGGGGGTATTTAACCAGCCCGTTCGCCTGTGGTGGTTGTCGGTTTCCGGTGCGCAATACCCTCCCTCCCATCCCCTTTTTAGGGCATTTATCAGAAAAACATTTCTCTTCAATCATATTCATTCTGATTACTGGGTATGCCCCCTTATTTTGGTATACCGTCCATTAGACCAGGGCACACTTTCAGGTCCATTTCATAAAAGGTGTCTCATGATAAGCTTGTTTTGTTCAGATACGTATCGGCCATAGGGCTCCAGCCATAAATATATATATATATATATATATATATATATATATATATATATATATATATATATATATATCATTTTTTTGTGTAAAAATAAATATATAAGTTCAGGTTAATATTCAAATCCTATTTATTTTTCTTTGCTGACAAGCCAGATTTCATATAGTTTTAATTGTATATGTAATATATATATATATATATATATATATATATATATATATATATATATATTTATATTTATTTACACTATATCACTATATATATATATATATATATATATATATATATATATATATATATATATTATTATTATTATTTTTTTGTGTAAAAATAAATATATGAGTTGTGCTTGGCAGCATCTGTCGACTGAGTAATTCAACCCAAGAAAATATGAATGTGCAATTAGCAGCCACATTTACCAGAGAATGACTTACTAATCCTTGAGATGGGGGGGGGGTCAATATTTATTCCTTGCAGGAGATGTGATGATATTTACACAGGATATGTACTTATACCCTCTAATTAGGCCCTTGTAAGGCTATTACTACAATAGGATGCCATTAAGTTAACACAGCTGTACTATGGGTACCCATGACATATCCTGGACTTCAGGTACAGAACATTGCATAGTGACTGGGAACCAAAGAGCATGTTGCCTTATATTCATGTGATGTGAAGAAAATCCCTGAACATGTGAACAGTGATTCACACTTCTTACTAGCTGTTCAATACAACAAATGAAAGAATTTAGAGGATAGATGAAAGTCACTACACCCCCCTCTCTCCCTGCCTGCTGCAGAGCCACACACACACACACACACACACACACACACACACACACACACACACACACACACACACACACACACACTGCTAAAGTCTGTACCCCCAACTCCTCCCTTACCAGTGACATTTCCTGAGTCCCGGCGCATCCTCGTCACCTCAGGTTGTTGCGTTGTCGGCATTTCAGGGTGGAAGATGGGAGGCGGGGCACTCGGAGGCAGAGCAGGGGGGAAAAATCTACCTCCTCCTCCTCTGCCTTGGACGGTCCTGGCAAATACTTTTCTCGAACAAAGGGCAGTGGTGGACTGAAAGTGGTGGCAGCGGGGGCAGGTCTTGTTTAAAAACAGTGGGGTTAATCCAGCCCCGATGCTACCTCTATAGTTGTGACTATAGCATCACTGACAGCAGGCGGCGAGTATTATATATATTCAGCTGTCAGGGATGCGGTAGCCGGAACTATAGAAATAGCATCGGAAAAAATGCGCCCGCTTGCCTGATCACTCTGTGTTCAGTGTCTGCACTCACAGGAGTTATACAGCCACATAAAAAACAGTCTCGCTCGCATAGTCTCAGCGTTCCCATTGTCCATCAGCAGAGGTGCCAGAATGGAGATCCTGACAGCAAAAAAGCCCTGGGGTGTGCCTGGGCATTAGGGTGTGCCCAGGCCTATGCCAGAGCTTTATTGAATATTCAAAGTGATTTTCTTGTGTTGTAAGCTCTAACGAGCAAGGCTCTCTGATTCCTCTTATATAGTATATGGCATAATCCCCCCTTAGTCTGTTAGGCCGTGTACACACGCGGGGACTGTTCGGCCAACTTTGTCCGCTGAACAGTGTTTTGGCGGACAGTCCGCCCGTGTGTGGGCTTTCAGCGGACAGTTTCAGCGAACAGTCCGCTGAACAAGGTTTTTCGGAAATTCCGAAAAACTGTCCGCTGAAACTTTGTTTCAGCGAACAGTCCCCTCGTGTGTAGGCTTGTTCGTCAAACTAAGTTCCGCGCATGCTCAGAAAGGATTTACACGCCGAAAGTTATAATGCAGTGTATAGGACGTCGTATTTTTCGTCCCGTCGTACGTGCCGTTCACGTCATCGCGCACGGTTTCAGCAAACTGTTCGTTCGTCGTGTGTGGCCATGTCCGTCCATGCTAATTTTGAGCGGACTGTTTGCTGAAACTGTTTGACGGACAAAGTTGGGCGAACAGTCCCCGCGTGTGTACGCGGCCTCACAGCCCCTTCATACTTCCTTCCCACCTTTACCCAGAATAAGAGACCACACCGCTCTCATGGAGTATAATGGCCATAACAGCTTTTATTAACCAAATAACGTAAAAACCGCCTCCTCGCTGTTCCTTCTTCTTCCGGCTGGCTCCCGCTCAGCCCCACCCTTCCTATATATGGGCGATCCTCCCACCCCCTTAGCTCCGCCTACCCTATCCTGTTGGCTTAACTGGGCACCCTGTCATGCCCAGCCCTGCGCTACCACTCCCCTTTCGGTCCATTATCGTTCCGGTCCTCCCTGGAGCTGAGTGAAACTAGGAGGAGGACCAGCATGACTGGGGCCTGCAGAAGAGATGGAGTTTTAGTGGGTGATTTAGAATGATGCAGTCTGCTTAGCAGATTGAAGCATTCAAGGCAGAGGATGTGTCTTGTAGTGAGAAGGGGGGATAGTGTTACAGCTCAGTCAGAGCTCATCATAGCATCAGACAGTTTTCTTCTTTGTTCCTGGACTTCACCTGTAGGAAGAACAAAAGGTGGGTGACATGGACAACATGCTGTCCCAGCTAACAGCTGCAGCTGTGGCCAGAGGCCCTGGGAGGCTACAAGACAAATTATCAGACTTATAGCAGGACCCCAGGCAGGTCTTTCCTGGGTCTACTTCTAGTTGCCCATGTGCTAGGAGGTCTAGGCCTTCTGAGTGCTTCATTCCTGAGGTGACATCTCAGATACAGTGTCATTCTGGGAGACCCTCAAGGGACCCTCTGACCCCACCAGCACACACCTGCTTCCTCTGCTGTGCGAGTCGAGGAATCCTCATCTACAGTAAACCCAGGGCAGGAGTTTTTTCATCTGGCACCCACTCTCCTGCCCTCACACCTTGCAGTGTGGCTGGCTATACTGGCTCCCTGCCTGTGTCTAGTGTGGCCCAGAGTGGGAGTGGCAGAGCGCTGGGTGCCGGCCAGGGGGCCCCAGTGACAGAAGACACAGGTGGCAGCTTTCCCCAGTGTCCTGGCATCGCAGAGCATGCGCCGTGTATGAAAGTAGCCAGCCGCCGGCTGCTGAGGCTTCCTCCATCCCTCACAGAGCCCAGAGTGGGAGTAGGAGAGGGAGCACTTAGGGTTTCAGTGTGGCGATGGCTTCTGACATCATTAACAGATGCCTACTGGGCTCTGGGGCTGGCAACTGCACCCTGGAGCCTACTGAGGGGATAGAGCGACAGCACGGCTTGGTGAACAAAACTGGTCTGAAGGGGTGCTCAGTGGCTCTGAAGATGGTGAACTCCCGCATGCTGCATGGGGAATCTGGATCTGCGGCCAAATGTCCTGAGGGACAGAAGTAGCCAGGTGAGCCTTTTGTTTCATGTCTTCTTTTTGTTCTTATTCTCTCTCTGTTCAAGGGGGCTTCAGGGGTTTAGTTGACAGCTCAGCAGGGATCGGGGCCATGGAGGAGTGGCTGGAGTTATGGGGGTCCAGTGCTGGGTCCCTTCTTTGGTGGGGGCCCCTGACGTGTATGGTGTCATATACCCCTGTTGATAACTGATGCTTTGTCTCGTTTCCAGTGGGGCAGATTCCGTTGGTTGGCATTGGAATTGGAGCAGCGTGGAATCCCATGTGCCGAGCATCTGTGGAGCATTGCATTGCCACTTCTAAATGCTCAATTTTCATTCAGTATGCGTCAACTTGGTCCTCATACTGCAGAGTGTGGCAGGAATGGAGTGATCTGGTGAATGAAGATGGGGGGGTGTTCTCGTGAGGACGATGATGTAAAAGTGTTGCTTTATTTTATTGGCAGAAATGTTGAATGAGGTGTGTCCGTCTTTGCTATGTCTCAGCAGTTGGCCAGTCTGGCCTTCATATTTAAGTTGTCACAGAGATGTCACAAAGGTTTTCTGGCCAGGCAGGCTATGCAGGTTAATGGGAAGGGTCTCTCTGTGGCAGACACTCGATGCCCAGTTTCATTTGAGGTTCTTGGTGCTGTAGTGGGTCACTTGGATAGGGTCTGTTCTTCCACCTATGAGGTTGCCTTGTTCTGGGCCATCTTTGCGCTGGCCGTTTTTGGGGCTTTTGGGGTGGGGGAATTGGTAAGCCGGAACAAACGTGGTGAGGGTGGTTTGAGCGAACAGGATGTGTGGTTATGGAAAACCCTGCATTGGGTATTCTGTTAAGAAAATCTAACACTGATCAGTCGGGAGGGGTTCTTGGATTGAGTTGTGTGTGGTTCCCTCTTCTCCAGTTTGCCCTGTTTGGGTTGTGTTTTTTTTTAATGGTTTCGGCCAACTCTTCTGGGAGTTTTCTTTATGCATGTGGATGGGACAGCAATGTCTCGATTTCAGTTTAGGGCGGTGTTCAGGAAATGCCTGTTGTCCGCTGGTTGGAGTGCAGACAACTATTCTTCTCATTACTTTCAGATTGGGGCGGCAATGGAAGCTGTCCAACAGGGACTTAATGACCACGTCGTTCAGTGCTTTGGGCGGTGGGAATCAGTCAGACTTTGGTAATATGTGCAGCCTCCTCTATTGTAAGGGGGCCTATTGGGTCTTTGAAGGGGGTGCTGGTTAAACAATTGTGGAAAATTGTGGGTTGGGCCCATCTGAGGTATGGGTGTCCCTTCCTAACAATACTGTGGTAACATTGGTGTATTAATTAGGTTGTATCTGGTAGTACATAAGTGGTTAATTGTCCCTGAGCCGGGTTAGTTGCGGCTGGGGGCCTTTGATTGGTTGGCAGATAAAACCGGTTAATCGTGAGTATATAGGCCTTCAAAGACCTTAGACCGGGCATTCCCAAATCCCATTACAAATCAAAGGGAGAACGGAGATTCGCAGTCCAAGGACCTCGGCTATGGAACACCCTACCGATTTACATCCGCATGGAAGAAAACCATCTGGCCTTCAGGAAAAAACTCAAGAGCTAACTCTTCTTAGCCCTTGTACACACGGTCGGGGAATCCGTCGGAATGTGTCCTATCGGACCCTGTTGTCGGATAATCCGACTGTGTGTGGTATGCATCGGACTGATTCTGTCGGAATATCCGTCGGACCCAATTTTCCAACTTGTTGGAAATATTTTCCGACCAACTGGTTCGATCGGACATACTCCGATCATATGTAGAGAATTTTGATCGGACCAAGTGCCACGCATGCTCAGATCAAATTCCTACATCAAAGCTATTGGCTACTAGCCTGAACGTAGTCGCGTTCTGAATGATCGGATTTTTCGACAACTTAGTCCGACCGTGTGTATGCAACAGTTTCGGACAAGATCCAAAAGACAAAATCCGTCGGACAAAATCCGACGGATTTGGTTGGCAGAATGTCCGACCGTGTGTACAGGGGCTAAGAAGCTTGACAACACAGGATGAATCCAGCACCTCGTAGCGATTCAGTTCGCATTGTAGCGCTATACAAGTTATTCATTCATTCATTCATAAGCTGAGATTGGTTTATTTGTTATGCATTGACTGTATTATATGCATTAAACTTGTTTTTTTTGTGAATTTTGTATTTAATGGTTTATAATAAAAGGCGGCTATGGTAATTTGACTCCAAATAAAATGTATTGTTTGGTCATTTTGGAAGGAGGGATTAGTCAAGTGTTTAATGTTTTATAGATAATCTGAGCCTCTACATTTTGCTGGTCACTATTTCTGGCAGTAGCTTAAGCCGGCCATACATGGATCGAACTTTGTCCAGTGCAGCAGGGATCGGACGAATTTCGATCCATGTATGGGCAGGCTGGTTGTACAGAAGTGGATCTACACTGCAGGCTATAAGCTGAACTCCAGGTGGGGCTTTTATTGCACATGGCAAACTTTACATAGTTACAGTGCCTTGAAAAAGTATTCATACCCCTTGACATTTTCCACATTTTATCATGTTACAACCAAAAATGTAAATGTATTTATTGGGATTTTGTTTGATAGACCAACACAAAGTGGCTCATAATTGTCATTACAAATAAATATGTTAAAAGTGTAGTGTGCATTTGTATTCAGCCTCCTTTACTCTGACACCCCTAACTAAAATCTAGTGGAGCCAATTGCCTTCAGAAGTCACCTAATTAGTAAATAGAGTCCACCTGTGTTTAATTTAATCTCAATATAAATACAGTTGTCCTGTGAAGCCCTCAGAGGTTTGTTAGAGAACCTTAGTGAACAAACAACATCATGAAGGGCAAAGAAACACACAAGACAGGTCAGGGATAAAGTTGTGGAGAAGTTTAAAGCAGGGTAAGGTTATAGAAAAAATATCCCAACCTTTGAATATTTCACAGAGCACTGTTCAATCCATCATTGGAAAATGGAAAGAGTACGGCACAACTGCAAACCTACCAAGACATGGCCGTCCACCTAAACTGACAGGCTGGGCAAGTAGAGCATTTATCAGAGAAGCAGTAACTCTGGAGGAGCTGCAGAGATCCACAGCTCAGGTGGGAGAATCTGTCTACAGGACAACTATTAGTCTTGCACTCCACAAATCTGGCCTTTATAGAAAGTGACTAGAAGAAAGACATTGGTGAAAGAAAGCCATATGAAGTCTCGTTTTCAGTTTGTGAGAAGCCGTGTGGGGACACAGCAAACATGTTAAAGAAGGTGCTCTGGTCAGATGAGACCAAAATTGAACTTTTTGGCCTAAAAGCAAAACGCTATGTGTGGCTAAAAACTAACACTGCACATCACCCTGAACACACCATCCCCACTGTGAAACTTGGTGGTGGCAGCATCATGTTGCGGGGATGCTTTTCTTCACCAGAGACAGGGAAGCTGGTCAGGGTTGATGGAAGATGGATGGCGCCAAATACAGGGCAATCTTAGCCCTTGTACACACGGTCGGAGAAGCCGTCGGAATGTGTCCTATCGGACTGTGTCGTCGAATAATCCGACTGTGTGTGGTATGCATCGGACTGATTCCGTCGGAATATCCGTCGGACCCAATTTTCCAACATGTTGGAAATATTTCCCGACCAACTGGGCCGATCGGACATACTCCGATCATGTGTAGAGAATTTTGATCGGTCCAAGTGCCACGCATGCTCAGATCAAATTCCTACATCAAAGCTATTGGCTACTAGCCTGAATGTAGTCCCATCGTAACGAAATTACGTCATCACGTTCTGAAAGATCGGATTTTTTCGCCAACTTTGTCCGACCGTGTGTATGCAACAGTTTCGGACAAGATCCGACGGACAAAATCTGACGGGCAAAATCCGACGGATTTGGTTGTGGAAATCTCCGACCGTGTGTACAGGGGCTTAGAAGAAAACCTGTTAGAGTCTGCAAAAGACTTGAGACTGGGGCGGAGGTTCACCTTCCAGCAGGACAACAACCCTAAACATACAGCCAGAGCTACAATGAAATGGTTTAGATCAAAGCATATTCATGTGTTAGAATGGCCCAGTCAAAGTCCAGACCTAAATCCAAATGAGATTCTGTGGCAAGATTTGAAAATTGTTGTTCACAGACACTCTCCATTCAGTTTGACAGAGCTTAAGCTATTTTACAAAGAGGAATGGACAAAAATGTCACTCTCTAGATGTGCAAAACTGGTAGAGCCATGCCCAAAAATACGTGCAGCTGTAATTGCAGTGAAAGGGGGTTCTACAAAGTATTGACTTGGGGGGGGGGGGCAGAATACAAGTGCATGTCACACTTTTCACATATTTATTTGTAAAAAAAATTTAAAACCATTTATCATTTCCCTTCCACTTCACAACGATGTGCCACATCCCAATAAAATGCATTTATGTTTTTGATTGTAACATGACAAAATGTGGAAAATTTCAAGGGGCATGAATACTTTTTCAAGGCACTGTACATCGATCCAGCTTGGACCAATGTAAGTATGTGTAATGCTTATCTCCGATTAAACCGTTGGACAATTGGGTTCCCTGATTCCTGGTGACGTCTGTTCCAGCCATGCCACACCCTCTGACACATAAAGGCTAATAGAGAATATTTATTTAGGTGACATACCTAGCAAAGCCAACAATAAGAGCAGCAGGGCTCAAGTCCTGCGGGAACGCATGGGAACGGAGTTCCTGTACTTTTTCCACAACAGGAACTCAGTTCCCGTTAGCAGCCGTGTCCTGCAAGACTTTGAAGTATGCGAGTTGTGCGGCAGGTGCTACACCAGCAGCCGCCGACACAGGTCGCAATAGTAAGTGCACACCTGACCATGCAGGCATTGCCAGTAGTGGGCCCCATGACAGCTTCCACTTTGATCTACCTGCCAATCACAGCTAGCTGACGGGTAGATCAGGTCTAGGTCTAGCTGATGGGTAGATCAGCTATTCTGCTCACAGGACATGCAGGGAGAGAGGTGAGCTGAGGGAGGAACATCAGTTTGGGGTGGTAAGCTGAGCACAATACCTGGCAAAGTTTAATGCCAGGAAGGAAGTTTATGTGGAAATATGTGAAGGGTTGGAATAGCAGCGAGTGTGTGTTGGAGCCCTGCAGAGTTTTCAGCCCCCCAAGCTAACATACATCTCCTAAGCAGGAACAATGAAAAGTGTAAACTCACCACATAAACACTCTATATACAAAATAAAATTCCCCAATAAAGATCAGAACACAATGTTCACATTTGCATAGAAGCACAATTGAATGAATGCTGATTATTCAGAGAATTACTGTATTTATGTTTATTGAGGATTGTTTTTTTTATGTACTAACAGTTAATCTTCATACACACAATACGAAAATTGGATGAAAAATACCACTTTGAAGCGTTCGTGCATATGAGCGTATCATTTTTTTTTGGTGGGGGGAATGGATCTTGGGTGGGAGTTCCCATACTTTTTTCCCTAGGACTTGACCCCTGAAGAGCAGCAACCGCAAATAGCCTGGTACACATGGCCCGAATATTGGCTGGTATCGGCCTGTTCAACAGAAACCCTCCGACATTTGGCCTGTGTGTACACCAGCCTGTCTGACAGAAGCCGGTCGAATGTCCGGCTTCTATTGAACAGGAATGCTGGAAAACCAGCATCCAATTGGCTGTGAGTGCTGACTGGTGTGCTCTGGTGGGGAGGCAGTCCCCTGTCAGAACACAACAGCTCAGCAGGAAGATTGCTACACTAACATCTGATAGTTAGTACAGCAAGCTCCTCCCCAGCTCTTGACTTTTTTTATTCAGCCCGCTGGGTTGAACAGGAAAAAAAAATGATAGTGTGTTTATAAACAAAGGCAAAATATGTTACACAGTTGAATAAACTGAATATTACTAAACACAACCCCACCGGGTACTCAAATCCTGTCTCAACGGGGTATCGTCCCCACTTACTAGGTCCTGAACTACAGGTAAGCCATAAATATGGGCTATACTTGCTCAGAGACTAAAAGTCTCAGTCTCTCTTCAACCCCTCCCATTGGCCAATGGTAAACTTGAAGTTGGCTAGCGGTGGGGCCCAGAATGATGTTGAAGCACTCTTAAAGTGATAATAAAGGTAACTTAAAAAAAAAAAAAAAAACATTATACTTATGCCGCGCACACAAGATCGGAATTCTCGTCGGAAAAAGCTCTGATGGTTTTCCCATCGGAATTCCAACGGAATTCCGCTCAAACTGTCTTGCCTACACACGGTAACACCAAATTCCGACCGCCAAGAACACAGTGACGTACAACACATACGACGGGACTAGAAAAGGGAAGTTCAATACGTAGTAGCCAATAGCTTCCATCTCGTAGTTGAATCTAAGCATGCGTGAGTTTTTGCGTGTCGGAATTGCATACACACAATCGTGATTTCCAATAGAAAAGTTTTCCGTTGGAAAAATTGAGAACATGCTCTCAGATTGCCTTTGGCCAATTATGGCTCTCACTGAGGAGCATACTGTCATTGGCCAATGCATGCAGGTCAGGTGTATGCTTTTGCCATTCGTCATACAGCAATGCACTGCAGTCTTGCCATGCATCATGGGGTACTCGAATTTGCTGCGAACGCCCCATAAAATTCGCTGTTTGGTGAACGGGCGAACACCCAATGTTCAAGTCGAACTTACGTTCAACTCAAACTCGAAGCTCATCCCTATTTATAACTAACATCCTCCAGACCCTTTATTAGCTTGGTTTTCTTCTTTGTATTCACTCCATTTCTAGTACATCCTCCCTGAGGACTGGTGCCCAGAACTGGCACCCGGTGATTTATTAATGTTAAGTTTCCCAAGTTTTTTTCTAATTCTGTCCTCTGTTAGCCATGAGGGTGCTTCCTGTTGATGTGCCAGGAGGACAGACATTGCAGTTTTGGTTAATGAAGACCCCCAATTCCCTTGTGAAGACTGAAGAGAAGAATGAATGCAATAGCTTTGCCATCTTCCCATCCTTTGTAACCAGATTTCCTTCCTCATTCTTTATGGGGCCAATATGGTCTGTCCTCCCTTATTTACTGTTTATATACATTTTTAGATTTTTTCTCTCTCCTCCACTATGTGTCTTTCATGTTCTATTTTAGCCACCCTAATTGTACCCTTACATATCTTGTTGCATTCTTTGTAAAGTCTGAATGCTGATGATGATCCCTGAGCCTTGTATTTTTTGAAGGCCTTCTCCTTTGCTTTTATATGCATTTTTACATTAGCGTTAAGCCATCCAGAATTTTTATTTGCTCTTTTAAATGTATGTCCCAATGGGATGCACTAGCTAAAGTCCTTATTTAATATGCTCTTAAAGCAAACCCATCTTTCCTCTATGTTCTTTGTTTCATCTTCTAGCAAGGTTCGTAGTTTAGGGAAGTTGGCTCTTTTGAAATTCAGTGTCTTTGTGTTCTCCTTTGTGTGATTTACACTGAAGCCAATTGACCTGTGATCGCTGTTTCCTAACTTGCCCCGTATTTCCACATCCGTGATCAGGTCTGTATGGTTGTTAATCAGTGGATCTAGTAACCAGGGCCGTTTTTAAGGCAGGGCAAAAGGGGCAGCTGCCCTGGGCCCTGTCATTGTTGTGGGGCTCAAAGCAGCTACCTCATACTTGCCAACTGTTCTGGTTTAAATTCCCTCGTCCCTTGATGTTTTAGTCCTGTGCTGTGTCCCAATATCTCAGTGTTCAGGGCTCAAGGGGATTAGTGAGTTTAAAGTGTCCCTTGCTTGGGTATTGTCGGAGGGAGCGCGTTTCTTTATATGCTGCCTTATCTCAGTGTGAAATGCTGCCCAGCTCTGCCTTATTGTGTACAGATGACTCACCTGCAGACCCTGTGTTTACATGTAAAATGACCGTCATTCATGTGTAAATAGCGGCGGCATTCATATGTAAATATCAGTGGCTGGCAGCATTGATATATATATCATGCCCCCCTGAGGTCATATCCACAGTAAGCTCTAGCAACCAATCAACAAGCAGAAATCATGTGTTGTAACCTCTAGCAACTAATTAGTGAGCCGTGCTGTAACCTCTAGCAACCAGTCAGTGAGCGGTAATGATACACTAACCTCTGGCAACCAATCACAATAGCTGCCTGATCTGACTCAGTAAACTGATTTTGAGTCTAACTGCTAATTATTGTATGTCTCAGAGCAGGTGGAGAGAAAAACTGCATGGGGGGGGGCTCCCAAGAAAAGTTTTGCCCAGGGTCCAATCAATATTAAAGACGGCCCTGCTAGTAACCCCTTCTTTCTAGTTGGTGTGTCTACCATCTGACCCATGAAATTGTCCAGCAAGACATTTAGGAACTGGCGAGCCTTAGACGAATGTGCGGTTCCCTCTATGTCTGGATAATTAAAATCCCCCATTATGATAACACTTCCCATCCTTACTGCTAATCCAAATTGTGATAGGAGGTCCATCTCCCCCTCCTCCCTCAGGTTAGAGGGCCTATAGCATACGCCCAGTATCATTTTCCCCTTAGCTTCATCCCTTTGGAGATATACCTATAAGGATTCCACCTCCTCCCTAGCTCCCTTGTTGATGTCATTTCTCACATTCACTTGCACATTATTCTTGATATATAGGCATACCCCTTCCCCTTTTTTACCCTCTCTATCCCTGTGATCCCTTGAATGGTGGCCAGCCAATCGTGAGAGCTGTTGAACCTGGTCTCTGAAATTCCCACAAAATCGAAATCCTCCTTGTTCAACAGTATCTCTAGTTCACCCATCATGTCCGCCAGGCTCCTGGCATTGGTGAACATGCCACGTAATTTAGACTAGTCGCATACATACTGTCCTTTTACTGGGTGTTCCGAGATTGCAAATAGGACTTGTTACTACACTTATCTTGGGTTTATGTGCTTTAGTCAATCTACCATCAATGCCCCCAATACTACCCTCCTGAATATGTTTGCTGCTGACTATCTCTACCTCTAATCACTTTAAGTATATGAAAATAATTGAATGCTCATAGTCTGGCCAAAGGTTCACTTGCTCACATTTACAAATATATTTAATATTTTTCTAATGAATATATAAATGTTGTTATTGGTGTTTTTATACTTCCTGGTTAGTAATACACGGGGATTGTGCCTTATGGATTCCTTTTTATCACTGAAAGTCTATATAAGACTGGGTTTTACTTAATCCCTTGGAGCCAGCGCCTGCCAGCCCCTTAAGGGTCATTTAACTGCTTTGATTGGCTGTCACGGGGGTCACATGATCGCTGCTTGCGATCAGGACTTTTCCGCTATCTGCCGGTAACTGTGCTCTCGGCATGTAGCTATTTGCACTAATGCACACAAATATGCGCCTGCTTAGCATTAAGGCCTGCCCGCCGAGAGTCCGCATGTTTGCATGCGGCCGGCGCCAAGGAGTTAATTAACAACAGATTTTTTGCAATCTCCAATGTTGCAATTTTTAATATCAATATAGCTCCAGTTACACATTGACTATGTCAACTAGGCTTCCTTTAGAGATTTAGGTCACATGACTTTATTTAGGAGAGGCAGTACATTTATTTGTGACAAGAAATTGACTTTTTTCAAGCTCAAACTTATAGTGTTACTTGGTAAAGCTGATGTGCCCTGTTGATTGATGCCCCATACATTACGTCAACGTTTTATTGATAGGTTCAATTTATGTCCCCAGTTGCTGTACTGTCACTTTTAAATTTTGCTGCTTTATGTGTCAGTTATTCAATTTATTTAGCTACTAAGCGTTTTCTATTGATCGTGTAGCAGTTGTGGGTGGATGGATGCAATGGCATGAAATTTGCTCTAAAGCAGATTTGGAAAATAGAAGGAATACATGAGTAATGATTCATACAATGATTTCTTCCTTACCCACTCGGGAACAGAAGGTCACTGCCAGTCAGTGTACTGATAAGATGGCCTGACATTTAAAGAATCCGCCCTTTGAAGTGAAATAATAAAAATAAACAGGTATGCAATGTCATATTTAATGGAGATAAGATTAGCACCCTGCATGTGATATCAAAATCAACTCTATGTAGTCATTGTGGCAGGAAAACAGGAAATGCCAAAAAAGATGTTTAATGGCAAAAATGGCCATATGAGGTCAGGATTGTTATTGGCAATTCAACTCATGTCTGACACACTGGCAAAAATATCTCTCTATATATTACACATGTGTGTGCATATATATCTATATATATCTATATATAGATAGATATATATATATATCTATCTATATATATATATATACACAGTCTCATAAGTTTACATTTATGTTTTTTTATGGTTTCTTGCCCATTTTTCATTGAATATGAATGATAACACAAAAGCATTTCTTTCACTCACGTTTAGTGTTTGGCTGAAGCCATTTATTATCAATCAACTGTGTTTGCCCTTTTTAATTCACAATGAAAACAGAAACTACCCAAATGACCCTGATCAAAAGTTTACACACCCTGGTGATTTTGGCCTGATAACATGCACACAAGTTGACACAAAGGGGTTTGAATGGCTATTAAAGGTAACCATCCTCACCTGTGATCTGTTTGCTTGTAATTAGTGTGTGTGTATAAAAGGTCAATGAGTTGCTGGACTCCTGACAGACCCTTGCATCTTTCATCCAGGGCTGCCCTGACGTTTCTGGATTCTGAGTCATGGGGAAAGCAAAATAATTTTCAAAGGATCTGCAGGAAAGGTAGTTGAACTTTATGAAACAAGAAAGGGATATAAAAAGATATCCAAGGAATTGAGAATGCCAATCAGCAGTGTTCAAACTCTAATCAAGAAGTGGAAAATGAGGGGTTCTGTTGAAACCAAACCACGGTCAGGTAGACCAACTAAAATTTCAGCCACAACTGCCAGGAAATGCAGAGAGGATGCAAAGAAAAACCCACAAATAACTTCAGGTGAAATTCAGGACTCTCTGAAAACACGTGGTGTGGCTGTTTTAAGATGCACAATAAGGAGGCACTTGAAGAAAGATAGGCTGCATGGTCGATTCGCCAGAAGAAAAACATTACTACATAAATGCCACGAAGTATTGCACTTAAAATACACCAAACAGCACAGAGACAAGCTTCAAACCTTCTGGCACAAAGTCATTTGGAGTGATGAGACCAAATTGAGCTTTTTGGCCACAAACATAAACGCTTCATTTGGAGAGGAGTCAACAAGGCCTATGGTGAAAGGTACACCATTCCTACTGTGAAACACGAAGGTGGATCGCTGATGATTTGGGGATGTGTGAACTACAAAGGCACAGGAAATTTGCTCAAAATTGATGGCAAAATGAATGCAGTATGTTATCAAAAAACACTGGAGGAACATTTGCATTCATCAGCCAGGAAGCTGTGCATGGGACGCACTTCTTATAGCCTAGGCCAGTGATGGAGAACCTTGGCACCCCAGATGTTTTGAAACTACATTTCCCATGATGCTCCGCTACACTGCAGAGTGGATGAGCATCATGGGAAATGTAGTTCCAAAACATCTGGGGTGCCAAGGTTCGCCATCACTGGCCTAGGCCATCTTTGCCATGTTGAACTTCCAGTGACCAGTATGAGAGAGAGCGATAACACCAAATTTAACACACCTGCTCCCCATTTACACCTGAGACCTTGTAACACTAACTAGTCACATGACAACGGAGAGGGAAAATAACTAACTGGACCCAATTTGGACATTGTTACTCAGGGGTATACTCACTTTTGTTGCTAGTGGTTTAGACTTTAATGGCTGTGTAATGAGTTATTTACAGAAAATGTATGCTGTTATACAAGCTGTATACTCACTACTTTACATTGCAGGAAAGTGTCATTTCTTCAGTGTTGTAACATGAAAAGATATAATAAAATATTTACAAAAAATGTGAAGGGTGTACTCACTTTTGTGAGATACTGTGTATATATATCCAGAGACACACACATCATATGTATAATATATGAAACAACTACCTCAAAGTTTACAGTTGCAAAACTTTGTGTAACTAATATCAATAAAATCCAACACTATTTTATAATTGTCCTTTAAATCCTTTATTATTTTAAATAAGAATTCCATATATAGATATTTTTACATAGTTACATTATTCATTTTGATATTTTATTGACATCATTGATATTATTTTATTATTGAAATTATTATCATATTTTATTGATATTCTTGATTTTACATTGGTATTATTAATTTTTTGTTAGATATTATTTGTTAGGGTTTATTATTGATATCATATTATTATTATATTATATCATTTTACTAATGATAGTATTATAATATTTTATTGCTATTTTATTGCTATTTTTATATTACATTGTTACATACATAGTTACATAGTTGGTAAGGTTGAATAAAGACACCAGTCCATCCAGTTCAACCTGTGGTGGGTGTGTGTACGTGTTTATGTTAATTGTAAATTGCATAACCCTGTATGTTGTGATTATTAAGATGCCCATCTAATCGTTTTTTTTAACTATCAATGCTCCCTGCTGATTCCACTACTTGTGGAAGAGAATTCCTCATCCTTACACTTAGAGGGTACTTAAGGTCCTGACGCCACGTGCTTCGGGGTTCCGGTCCAGAAGTGCTTTCTGGCTGATGGTCCTGGTCCTCCTGACCAGCACCCAGGACTCTCATGGCCTGGGGTGCGGATCCACCCGACTACAGGTCTCGGGGCTGGCTAGCCCGAGGAAAAGAAACTGAAAGGATTCAAAGGTGGTCCGGTGCCGTCTTGGTTTGTGAAGAGGCCGAGCAACTGTGAAGGTATCCAGTGGAGGACTCTTCGGGAGAAGGCCACGCAAAGGTTGGCTTCTCAGCAAGAACCTGGACAAGTTGAAAGACCCCAAGTGAATCTGGTCTTGTGTGGTATCGCCGGACCGGCTGCAAGATACTGGTACCATACAAGGGTGCTACAAGTGTTCTACAAACTTTCAGTTTTACTCAAGTGTTCTACAGCAAGTCTGTGGCAGAAACTTGGTCTGATTGAAACACCCTGTTGACTGCTAGGCTTGGTGAGAGAAGGACTATCCGATAAGGGTGAGAGACCAGCTGTGAATGGCTATTCTCTGGATTTCCTGATGTGAGAGACTTATCCTATTTGAATTAGCACTAAAGAGTACTTGGACTTTCCTACCTAAACCCTCTAACCCTATGTTGAGAGACTGTGTTCGTTAACTATTTTTGCAAATAAGCACTTACTCCATCACCAGCGGCTTCCCCTTGCTCAGCGCCAGCAGTTCCCATTCTCCTGCTCTGCATCACCGGGGCTTTCTCCTGCTCTCCACGGCGGCAGCTTCCCCTGCTCAGTGGCCTCCCATTCTCCTTCTCTCCACGGCGGTTTCCTCCCTCCTCCTGGGCGGCCAATCGCAAATTTTCTGTTTTCGGCCAATTGGAAAACGATACCACACCTGGGTGGGCTCCGGTCGAATGCTCCGTGACCCGAGCCACACAATTTTTAAGCCTATTAGAGCCTCTGGTTCTAATCAGGTGCTTAAAAAAAAATCCCCTGTCGCTATAGTTCAAGTGCTCGATGCCCTAAAAGGGGCAGGATGCATGAATATGGAGTGGCCCTGGCAGCCATGGATAGAGTCATGCTATGCATGACTCTATCCATTATGCATATAAGGGTGGCGTGGAGTGAGGGGACAGCGCCTGGGCACCCCTAATGGACAGGCTGCCACTGGTCACCAGTGCGGTATTTGTACATTATTATAATATCCCCTCTCAGGGGTCTCCTCTCCAGAGGGAATACGCTCATTGCTTGTAGTCTTTCCCAATAACTGCTGTCCTCCAGACCTTTAGCTTTGTTGCTCTTCTCTGAACTCGTTCCTCTTACATTGTTATTATTGATATTTTTACATAGTTACTTTGTTCCAGCCTGGACCAATATAACTTTTTAGAAGCCGAAAATTTCCTCTAGCGGCTAGCTCAGTAGCCGCTAGAGTAGTTGCATAGTAGTCCATTATGTGTCACTTACCTGACACAGGAGCCAGCGAAGTCACCGTTGTCCCCTGTAGTCCAGAGCATCCATCTTCTCGGTGGGTCTCGCCGCTCCGCCGCTGTCATTCGGCGAAGCCACGATGTCGTCACTCCAGCGCATGCGCACAGGAGCCACCACTCGCGGCATATCGCCGTTGACCGCGGCGCGCTAAGTGCGCATGCGCCGTAGACAGCGGTGCTTGTCTTTCGGCAAATATCTCCTAAACCTTGTAGGTTTAGGAGATATTTCTTGGACCTACAGGTAAGCCTTAATGTAGGCTTACCTGTAGGTCAAAGTTGGTTGTAAGGGTTTACAACCACTTTAATAGTTGATGTAGGCCATAGGTGCGGCATTGTCTGACTAAATTTGTGTAAGGTGCCCTAGTAATTGAGGGGTCCGGCATTAAAGCAACATTAAAATAACTCTGAGCACATCCAGAACTGTACCCCAACCATCCATCATGAGAGCCGTCCATGTCTTTGGAGAAAAGGGCTTTTTTGATTCCAGCGCTGGGTTCTGCCCTGGGGAGTCAGAACTATCGGTCAGCCCAAAAGTAAAGACTGTCCTAAAAATATTGAACTATAATAGTCAGGAATGAAAGTAGATGTATGGCGCAGCCTCAAAGGAGACAACCAGTAGACCATAGACCCTCATGCCGGCACAAAGTGAAGGGTTTCCCTTGGGCCTCAAGGGCACTGGTATAGTCCTGAAGAGAAAAAAGAGTGGCTTGAGGCACTAAGATCATGTACAGGACTGTATCTAATGTCAGGCCAAGGTACCTATCTGTGAGATGAGTCCAGTAATGGCTTTCTCAAATTGAGAGTCAAAAGCTATGAATGGACATACTGTATAGGCTAACATAGAGGTGTGTTTACAGGCAAAAAGTCAAATGCCTGTAAAAGCAGCGTGCATTGGGCCTTAGAATGCCCCCTTTCTGGGTATTACTATATCATTTCTGGATCATTGCCCTGGAATTAATATACTAATCAGGAAGTCATAAGTCCTTATATTCATGAAGCTCAACATGACAACCAGTCCCCTGATCCTTTCTGGTTGGAGAGCTTAGCAATGTCATCCTTCATATTTCTCCTACGACAGGTTTCTTGTGAGGGCCAGAAGTCAGCTGGGTGTTGGAAAATATTTATTGATATATTACCTTCCTGGAAATGACACATATTTGTATAGGGATTATATGAGAGATTTAGAGAACATGAAGTGTATAGCAATGCATTCAATAGATATTCCACATATGTGTAAGCGAGAGGGATTACTTTCAGAACGCCAGCTGTAACTTTGGGTGCCACCTTTTCTGGGGAAAAATATATGCCTTATCATCTCTTCTAATCAGAAGAGCCTGGGCCAGGATGGTAAAATATTGAGAAGATGGCAACTGCATGTAGCTGACCTAAAGTTATTGGAATGTTCTGCCATAAAAACAGGGCAGGTGGAGGAAACAACTGACGTGTTCTGTAACATGAAAGAGAAAAAAAGACGCTGGGATGAGATCAATGCTTAAAGCGGAGCTTCACACAAAAATGGAACCTCTGCTTTTCTGAACCCTCCCCCCCCTCCGGTGTCACATTTGGCACCTTTCGGGGGGGGGGGGGGGGTGCAGATACCTGTATAATACAGCTATTTGCACCCACTTCCGGGCGTAGACACCCGCGGGCATCTACGTCTCTTCCTGTTCCCCCCCCCCGCTGTCTGCTGGGAAACACACGGGTCCCAGAGACAGCACGGACCGTCCAGATTGCGCAGCGTGACTTGCGCATGCGCAGTAGGGAACTGGGAAGTGAAGCCGCAAGGCTTCAGTTCCTGATTCCCTTACTGAAGATAGTGGCAGCAGCACCCAAGAGCTGAGCGACAGATCGGCTTTGGATGCCAAAATCGCGGGCGCCCTGGACAGGTAAGTGTCCATAATATAAAAGTCAGCAGGTGTAGTATTTGTAGCTGCTGACTTCTAAAAAAAAAAAAATTTCAGCGGACCTCTGCTTTAAAGTGGAATTTCAGCCGAAATTAACCAGATAAAAATGAATAGTCTAATTACCGGGTAAATCTGAGGCCACTCGACACACGCTATACCCAGGAAAGCTCACCCTATTCCAAGGAAAGGACCAATTTGACCCCGAATGAGCCAAGCGCCAAGGTACCTTTTTCTCTCCCCTAACTCCGGATAGAATTATTTTCGGCGCAAAGGCAGCCATCTTGGCATCACCTTCTCTCCTTTCTCCCCTCCGAAGTTTATACTCTTTTTTTTTAGCCAGAGCTCTAGGGGTTAGGGGATCTGTTGTCTTTTCCAGCTGAAATGTTTTGTAGGGTCATCAGACCACATACCCAGTAACAAGTTTGCTTCATAGTTTTTTATGTATGGGATGGTTACTTGTTTGTCATATACCTGTCTGTACCTCTGGCATACTATGTAACACAATCTGTATTTTTTTTCTCCCTTTACGAAAATAAAACTTTTATGGAATAAAAAAAAACAAAAAAAAAAATGAATAGCCCATTAAAAGATAAGTAACAAAACCAGCCTTTTCTGCTATGTAGATTTTCAATTTTGAGATTACCCATATAGTACTTTTTTCCTGCCACTAGGGGGATGATTTACTAAACCTGGAGAGTGGAAAATCTGGTGCATCTTTGCATGGCAGCAATTCAGCTTCTAAATTCAGCTTGTTGTAAATTAAGCTTTGAAAAAGGAGGAGAATGCTCTAAATAGATTAGCAGAGCCTTGAACTATTCAACTAACAGTTCTGAAAGTCTTTGCCTATGTGGAGTGGGGGTGTGTGCCTTTTCTCCAATCAGCTGTCTTGGCTGTATGCCCAGGCTTCACTGCAGTGCTCCTAACACGATCTGAACTTTCTAAACAGTATATAAAGATGAAGACGGCAGATACACATGTAGGACTTATGCAGGGAGATTTGTTTCATCTCTGTGTATCATCTGAGGTTGTTCACTTCACTGGGTACATGTGAGGCTTTACATCCACTTTAATCTTCAGGCATAAAAAACTGTTCCTGTCTGAGCAGGAGGCATGGGCAGGCTGAATCACGTTCCTGGCATATGTAAATCTGCATACCTGTGCTGTCAGTGGCTTCAGCTGGATTTTTGTCAACAAGTCCTGGCTGAGACCTGATGATCGGCTGTAGCCAATCACAGAACAGAAATATTTGTTTACAAACAGGGCTCTGTACACAGACCAACCATCTGGCTGTTTCTTCTCCCTGCTTTTTTCTTCTCCCTGCAAAGCCGGGAGAAAAAAACAACCACATCTGTTAGTAAAAGCAGCACATTATACACACATTACACTTGTTAGGTACACAGTTAACCCTTTGATTGCCACTTGATGTTAACCCCTTCCAGGCCAATGTCAATATCTGATCATTGTATTACTATTGATGTCAGTAACAGTTAATGCACCTCCCTGGGTCTGTTAGCACCAGATTACCCGTCACACTATCACAGTCCCACTATAAGGTCACTGCCATTACCAGTATAGCGTCTATAGCTCTATAGCTGTGTAAACTCCAGCATATATACCATAGTTTGTAAAAGCTTTAACTTTCACACAGACCGATTAACCGCGTGCTGAATATAGACTTTATATATACGGTGGGCAAGGTGGCTTTTCTGTGCAAAATCACATACCTGGACATGATTTTGCATTTCCGTGTCTGAAGGGGTGCGTGCACACTGCCGGTGACCCGCTTCTGCTGTG
Source organism: Lithobates pipiens (assembly GCF_037356315.1). Classification (NCBI taxonomy): domain Eukaryota; kingdom Metazoa; phylum Chordata; class Amphibia; order Anura; family Ranidae; genus Lithobates; species Lithobates pipiens. The sequence continues at coordinate 558,373,526 of NW_027507764.1, read as the reverse complement.
ATTGGACACAGCGGGAGCCAATCAGGGGGTCCGCCAGGGAGATAGGATGGGGGTCTGCTCATGTAAACAAGGCAGATCACCATTCTGTGAGAAGAGAAGGTAGTAATCCTGTGTTTCTGCTAAGCAGTAATAAGGCTCTCTGCCTTCCCACAGTACAAGCCCCCCCCCCACAGTTAGCAAGCACTCCCTAGGAACACATTTATCCCTTTGATCACCCCTGATGTTAACCCCTACCCTGCCAGTGCCATTAGTACAGTGACAGTGCATTTTTTTAGAACTGATCCCTGGATTGGTGTCACTGGTTCGCCGCAAAGTGTCACTTAGTGTGCAATTTGTCCACCTCACTGTCGCAGTCTCACTATAAGCCGCTGATTGCCGCCATTACTAGTAAAAAAATTAATAAATAAAAAAAAATTCCATAAATCTATCCCATAGTTTGCAGACGCTATAACTTTTGCACAAACTAATCAATATACGCTTACTGGGATTTTGTTATCAAAAATATGTAGCAAAATACCTATTGGCCTAAATTGATGGCAACATTTTTAAAAATTTTTATTAGCTATTGGTATAGTTTTATAGCAGAAAGTAAGAAATATTGTTTTTTTTATTCATAATTGTCAGCCTTTTTTTGTTTATAGCACAAAAAAAATAAAAACCACAGAGGTGATCAAATACCACCAAAAGAAAGCTCTATTTGTGGGAAAAAAGGGACATATATTTTATTTGGGTACATCGTCGCATGACCGGGCAGTTAAGTATCGCAGTGCCGTAACGCAAAAAATGGCCTGATCATGAAGGGGGGTAAACTTTCTGGAGGGCAAGTGGTTGGAATAAACTTATTGGGATTTTTTTTTTTCTACCAGAGTTGTATCAGAATCAGGGCTTTTTTTCAGCAGGAACGTGGGGGAGCGCAGTTCCGGCACCTCCAGCACTGACTGTATGTAATGGTAAGGGGTGCTGGGGTGTGCTGCATGGTCTATTGATGCTGGTTACTGGGGGATCTATACTAGGGGGAGGGGATATATTTTTGCTGGTGGGGACCTATTGTTGCTGAGGCTGGGTCTTATATTACTCGGGGGTCAGTTATTGCTGGGAGAGATCTACTGTTGAGGGATGAGTCTATTGTTGTTGGTTGCTGGAGAGTCTATTGATGCTGGCCGCGGGGAGATCTGTTGCTGGGGGGGATTCTGTTTCTGGTGCTACATTGTTGTTGGGGGGGGGTCTATTGTTGCTGGAGGGGACACTATTGTTACTGGCTACAGTGGACCTATTTTACTGCTTTTTCTGTCATCATTTACACATTCCATACAAATGACTGATCAGCACAAAATACTTGGTTCTGTATGGGAGGTTTTAAGTATGGGAGGTGGGTAGGGGGTGGAACCAAGAAAAGGTGCTCGGAGGTGGGTAGGGGCAGAGAAAAGGAGGAGTTCCTGCACCTTTTCTCTGAGAAAAAAAGCCCTGATCAGAATACATTTTGGCCTAAACTTATTTTTTTGAATTTTCTTTTATTGGTTATCTTTCATAACAGAAAGTAGAAATATAGTTTTTTTTTAAATAAAATTCTGTGATTAAATACCACCAAAAGAAAGTTCTATTTGAGTGAAAAAGATAATATTAATTTCATTTATCGTGTATCGTGTTGTATGACTGCGCAATTGCCAGGTAAAGTAGCGCAGTGCCGAATAGCAAAATGCTCTAGTTATGAAGGGGGTTAAAAACTTCCAGGGGTCAGGTGCTTAAACATGTGCACAAAAAAAAATGCAAAAGGGCTGTGACAGCAAAAGGGTTAAATGATTTGCATTCCCTACTATTAAGCATTAATCACACATTGTTATAAATGCATACAAGCAGGGGCGAACTGACCATTAGGGCACTCGGCACTGCCCGGGGGCCCCATGCCACTAAGGGGCCCCATCAGGGTTGCCAGCCTTAATAAAACCAGGGACAGTATGTAAAAATCTGTTTTTTAAAAATCCCAAGATTATAGCTGCCCCGCCTCTCCAGTACCTTTTCAGTGTGTGTATGTGTATTCTGTGTGTGTATACTGTGTGTGTGTGTGTGTATACTGTGTGGCCCCATAATCTATTGCCTGGGGGCCCCATAATCTCCTATTGCCCAGGGGCCCCATAATCTTCTCCTATTGCCTGGGGGCCCCATTATGTACTATTGCCTGGGGGCCCCATGAGTTGTTAGTCCCCTGCATACAAGTTTGCCTTGTTTATTGGTGCAGCAAAAAAACAACAACATTCAGAAGCAGTTTAGTCAAGAAATAAGATTGCCGGTTGGGCAGCACAAAACTTCACTAGCAAAGAGTAGATTCTGACCGGAACTTGTAGTATACCACAACCCTCCACGCAGTGGTTGCTCTCTGTCCGTAGGGCTATGACAGTGGGCAAAGAATGGGTTATTACAATTGTAATTACAGTGCCATAAACCAAAGACCTGCAGTAAGGATAGCATTTTTATTTTGGTTTAATTTAACTGTTTAACCACTTCAGCCCTGGAAGGATTTACCCCCTTCCTGACCAGGCCATTTTTTGCAACGCTTATCGCCTCTAATATAGGGGATAGATTTATGGCATTTTTATGATGCGTTTCTTTTTTTTTTTTTACTAGTAAGAGCGGTGATCAGCGACTTTTAGCGGGACTGCAACATTGCGGCAGACAGATCGGACTCTTTTGACACTTTTTTGGGACCGTTGACAGTCATACAGCGATCAGTGCTATAAAAATGCACAGATTACTATGTAAATGTCACCGGAAGGAAAAGGGTTAACACTAGGGGTCGATCAAGGGGTAACGTGTTTCCCAGGGAGGTGTTTCTAACTGTGGGGGGAGGGGACTGACTGGAGGAGGAGAGCGATCGCTGTTCCTGATCTCTAGGAACAGCATATCTCTCTCTCCTCCCCTGTCAGAATGGGGATCTGTCTGTTTACATTGACAGATCCCCCATTCTGGATTTCTGAGGAGTGATCGCGGGTGGCCGGCGTCATCGCGGCCGCCGAGCACCAGCGTGCTGCGGGCATGCGTGCGTCTCCCATGGCTCTTAAAGCGGCCGACCGACGTTCACTTACGGCGGTTTGCGCAGCCGTGCCAACCTGCAACTGTACAGCGACAGCGGCTGGTGGGCAACAGGTTTAAGACATTGCAGCTAATTATCTGGCAAACAGAAAATCTATTGCAGCACACCTGTCACTTTCAGGTGGTTGTGCAACAGGCTGAATGATCAGACATAGAGTAACTGTAACTTGCAGTTTACTAAAAAGACGCAAAGTTAGAGTCAATGAGTTAATTACTACAAAATAATGAAAGCTGCACAAACATGGAGTCTTCACAGCAAGGTCTCTGTGGCTATACAGGATAACATATGGCTGTATAGCATAGTCTCTATAAGGCTTTAAAACAACAGAGAGTATGGCTAAGAATACTTCAGTAAAACAGTACAGAATGAAGCTACTTACAATTAACCTAATAATCAGCATGTCTCAGTGAAGTCGAGGACAACTCTGGTAACACAGGTGAAAGGCTGGAGGGATCCCAGGCTAAAAACACAGGGCCACTCTGCCAGAACTCCAGTGATTTGGTAGCATTAGGGGAGGGGCTCCCCACAGTAGCTGGTGCTTGTGGAGAAGCTGCATGCTATAGACCCTGGCCTGGCTATCCGCATGCTGGTCCTGACAATGGAGGGCCACTCATCTGGCTGCAGATCACTTGCCCAGTTACCTCTGCCTCATCAAGTGTGGCTGCTGAGGGAGAGAAAATGAGAAACGTATCTTCCCTGGGCATGTCTTGATACAAAGGGAATTGTGGAAAATGGAGTTAAAGGGACCTGGGCTTGCATCTGAGCATGGTGAGTAAATGGGCATTTTGCCCCAGTTCTACAGTTCTAGAAGCAAATCTGTATAGTAATATCACTACAAGAAGCTTTCAGCTTGTTCATAAATCAGGGCTCAGCTTAAAGGGGTTGTAAAGGATTGTTTAAAAAAAATAAAATAACAATCATGTCATACTTGCCTCCTCTGTGCAAGGGTTTTGCACAGAGGGGCCCTGATCCTCCTATTCTGGGGTCCCCCAGCGGCGCTCCTGGCTCCTCCTCTTCTCGAGTGCCACACGGAGACCTGCATTCCCTGGGGGCAATCCTGTGGGTGTGCTCCCATGTCATGCTGCTGCGTTCAGTGAGACAGACAGCAGGACTCGGCCCCGCCCCCAGCTCCCGTGTCACTGGCTTTGGAATAGAATGCTTTAAGGGGAAAATACCCGGCCAATACCCTGCCAATACTCTGCAATTCCCTGCCAATACTCTGCAATACCCCGTTAATACCCTGCCAATACTCTGCAATACCCTGCCAATACTCTGCAATTCCCTGCCAATACTCTGCAATACCCTGCCAATACTCTGCAATACCCCGCCAATACCCTGCCAATACTCTGCAATACCCCGTTAATACCCTGCCAATACTCTGCAGTACCCTGCCAATATTCTGCAATACCCCGCCAATACTCTGCAATACCCTGCCAATGCTCTGCAATACCCTGCCAATACTCTGCAATACCCTGCCAATATCCTACCAATACTCTGCAATACCCTGCCAATACTCTGCAATACTCTGCCATACCCTGCCATACTCTGCCATATCTCGGTCATACCCAGCCATACTCTGCTATACTCAGTAATACCCAGCCATACTTTGCAATACTCAGTAATACCCAGCCATACTCGGTAATACCCAGACATACTTTGCAATACTCGGTAATACCCAGCCATACTCTGCCATACTCGGTAATACCCAGCCATGCTCTGCCATACTCGGTAATACCCAGCCATAGTTTGCAATACTCAGTAATACCCAGCCATACTCAGTAATACCCAGCCATACTCTGCCATACTCGGTAATACCCAGCCATACTCTGCAATACTCGGTAATACCCAGCCATACTCTGCAATACTCGGTAATACCCAGCCATACTCAGCGATACCCAGCCATACCCAGCCATGCTCAGCCGTACCCAGCCATACTCAGCCAATATTACAGTGGGGGAGATGATGTGGATATTACAGTGAGGACTATATGGCGGTGGAATTTTCACAAGTTTTTGCAAATTCAATTATTATCTGCTGATCTGAAAAATGATCTGATCCGTGACTCTGATCCGAGGAACGATCCGATCCGTGAGTTTGGGGGAGACAGATGTACTGAGGGGAAACAGATATATGTTTGTGGGGGGGGTGACAGACGTGTAGTGTGGTACAGAAGGGGAACAGATATATGTGTGGGGGGCAGACATGCAGGGGGGTACAGAAGGGAAATAGACGTTCGGGGGGGAAATGCGCCCCTTGCTTACAGTAATACTAGACCCGCCCCTTAGAATATAAAAAAAAAAGTCACAGTTACTTTGCTGAGTAACTAATTACTTTTGTAATGTAGTAACTGAGTTACTAACGCAATTACTTTTTGGGAGAAGTAATTTGTAACTTAACTAATTACTTTTTTAAAGTAAGATGACCAACACTGGAGACCAGATATAGTGAATGCAGGGTCCTGGGTTTAGTAACACTTTAAATAGGGGTTTAATAAAGACTGCAGAACAAGGGAGACTACTACAAAAAACATGACTTACAGATATGATACAACCTGTGTATATCAATGATTTAGAGTCATAGAACAACTTATAGCTGTAGTAAACGTGTGCTAAAGCAATACAAGATAACTGTAAACTGATAACACTTTCACATTTACATAATTATCTATTCACTTACAAGACACAAAAGCTTCATTTGACTACAATCACAATTTTTTTACCACATCCTGTTGATTAGTACGTTTGAGGTTTATCCTGGAACGCTTTTTGCATTACAACACCCATTACACATTACAAGAGCCACAAACACTGTATACTCCCCGGCAGCAGGTGAGAATGAGAAAAGGTACCACTTCTCTCAGATAAAGACCTCCTACAGCAGTGTAAAATATCACTTTAATTTGGTGTAGGTCATTTCTCAGAAGGTGATACACTACGGGGTTCACTTATTTCAAGTGGAAGAAATTGAAAGTACAGCTAAAGAGGTGTTAGCGTTCAGTCATAATTATCTACCACCAGCCCCATCATATTCATTAACCACAAGACCTTCTCATATTTACAGTGCATACAGAAATTATTCACAGCGCTTCACTTTTTCCACATTTTGTTATGTTACAGTCTTATTGCAAAATAGATTAAATTCATTATTTTCCTCAAAATTCTACAAACAATCCCCAATAATGACAACGTGCAAGAAGTTTGTTTGAAATCTTTGCAAAGGTATGAAAAAAAAAAAACCTGAAAAAAAAATCACACGTACATAAGTATTTACAGCCTTTGCCATAACACTCAAAATTGAGCTCAGGTGCTTCCTGTTTCCACGGATCATTCTTGAGATATTTCTACAACTTGCTTTTAGTCCACCTGTGGTAAATTCAGTTGATTGGACATGATTTGGAAAGTCGCACACCTATAAGGTCCCACAGTTAACAGTGGATGTCCGAGCACAAACCAAGCCATGAAGTCCAAGGAATTGTCTGTAGACCCCCGAGACAGGATTGTATTGAGGCACAGATCTGGGGAAGGGTACAGAAAAAGTTCTGCAGAAGGTCCCAATGAGCGCAGTGGCCTCCATCATCCGTACATGGAAGAAGTTTGTAACCACCAGGACTCTTCCTAGAGCGGGCCGCCCAGCCAAACAGAGCGATCGGGAGAGAAGGGCCTTAGTCAGGCAGGTGACCAAGAACTTGATGGTCACTCTGACAGAGCTCCAGCGTTTTTCTGTGAAGAGAGAAATTTGCAGAAGAATAACCATCTCTGCAGTACTACACCGATGTGGCTTGTATGGTAGAGAGGCCAGACAGAAGTCACTCCTCAGTAAAAGGCACATGAAAGCCCACCTGGGGTTTGCCAAAAGGCACCCAAAGGACTCTCAGACCATGAGAAACAAAATTCTCTGTTCTGATGAAAAAAAGATTGAACGCTTTGGCCTGAATGGCAGGCGCCATGTCTGGAGGAAATCAGGCACCGCTCAACACCTGGCCAATACCATCCCTACAGTGACGCATGCTGTGGGGATGTTTTTTTAGCAACAGGAACTGGGAGAATAGTCCGGATGGATGGAAAGATGAATGCAGCAATATACAGAGACATCCTTCATGAAAACCTGCTCCAGAGAACTCTGGACCTAAGACTGGGGTGAAGGTTCATCTTCAAATAGGATAATGACCCTTAGCACACAGCCAAGATAACAAAGGAGTGGCTATGGGACAACTCCATGAATGTCCTTGAGTGGCCCAGCCAGAGCCCAGACTTGAACCGCACTAAACATCTCTGGAGAGATGTCATCATGGCAGTAAATTAATCTCTATCATGGCAGTGTGTGGATCTCCATCACGGCAGTAAATGAATCTCTATCAAGGCAGTGTGTGCATCTCCATCATGTGGATCATGGCAGTGTTTGGATCTCCATCATGGTAGTGTGTGGATCTCCATCATGGTAGTGTGTGGATCTCCATCATGGCAGTGTGTAGATCTCCATCATGGCAGTGTGTGGATCTCCATCATGGCAGTGTGTAGATCTCCATCATGGCAGTGTGTGTGGCTCTCCATCATGGCAGTGTGTAGATCTCCATCATGAAAGTGTGTGGATCTGGAGCATGGCAGTTTATAGATCTCTATCATGGCAGTAAATTCATCTCTATCATGGCAGTGTGTGGAACTCCATCATGGCAGTGTGTGTGGCTCTCCATCATGGCAGTGTGTAGATCTCCATCATGGCAGTGTGTGGATCTCCATCATGAAAGTGTGTGGATCTGGAGCATGGTAGTTGATAGATCTCTATCATGGCAGTAAATTCATCTCTATCATGGCAGTGTGTGGAACTCCATCATGGCAGTGTGTGTGGCTCTCCATCATGGCAGTGTGTAGATCTCCATCATGGCAGTGTGTAGATCTCCATCATGGCAGTGTGTGGATCTGGAGCATGGTAGTTGATAGATCTCTATCATGGCAGTAAATTCATTTCTATCATAGCAGTGTGTGTGGCTTTCCATCATGGCAGTGTGTGGAACTCCATCATGGCAGTGTGTGGATCTCTATCATGGCAGTGTGTAGATCTCCATCATGGCAGTGTGTGTGGCTCTCCATCATGGCAGTGTGTAGATCTCCATCATGAAAGTGTGTGGATCTGGAGCATGGCAGTTGATAGATCTCTATCATGGCAGTAAATTCATCTCTATCATGGCAGTGTGTGGAACTCCATCATGGCAGTGTGTGTGGATCTCCATCATGGCAGTGTGTAGATCTCCATCATGGCAGTGTGTAGATCTCCATCATGGCAGTGTGTGGATCTGGAGCATGGCAGTTGATAGATCTCTATCATGGCAGTAAATTCATCTCTATCATAGCAGTGTGTGTGGCTTTCCATCATAGCAGTGTGTGGAACTCCATCATGGCAGTGTGTGTGGATCTCCATCATAGCAGTGTGTGTGGATCTCCATCATGGCAGTGTATTTGGCTCTCCATCATGGCAGTGTGTTTGGATCTCCATCATGGCAGTGTGTGGATCTCCATCATGGCAGTGTGTGGATCTCCATCATGGCAGTGTGTGGATCTCCATCATGGCATTGTGTGGATCTCCATCATGGCATTGTGTGGATCTCCATCATGGCATTGTGTGGATCTCCATCATAGCAGTGTGTGGATCTCCATCATGGCAGTGTGTGAATCTTCAGAATTGTATTGTGTGGATCTGCAGCATGGCAGTGTGTGGCTCTTCAGCTTGGCAGCATATAAAATTCTTTGTAATATTTGATGCCTTTGGTGTCTGGATATAGTACATTTGAGACATGCTTGGTGCATGTAACATCTAATGGATCAATCACCATTCCAGCCTTATCCATCAAGTAAAAACACCAGGACTGCACACCTTATTAAGTTGCCACCTGGTGTTCAGCATAGTGCATCATACCGGTGACACCTTTCCCATCAAATTGTGACAAGGTGTCATTAGGCTAGGAACTGACAGAAAATGGCCCTGCAAACACCAACTGGCTCATCAAAAGTCAATTTACAAATCCACTGAGCTGAGTAGAAAATGATTGTCTAACCAGCTGAAGTCAATGTTCGGGTATTCAGGCAGCCGTGGGTGCAGTTGCTGCCTAAATAAAATAATCTGCAGTGGAGATTCCTCCATCCACACGATGTAGCATTTATGGGGAAATTGATTGACTTTCATTTAGACGTATTTGGCTAGCTTTACAAAATAAATGCCTGCTGTTGAGTCTTAATGAAGCAGGTTCCGACCGTTGTTGAGTATGAATTCATTCAAATAGGTCAAAAAAAGGTCTTTGTAGACACAAAGGACAGGAGCCTACTACTTGCTGTAGGGTAGAGTATCTGGATAAATATTTAAACAGAAAAATCTGAAAGATCCCTAACTGGAGGGAAAGAAAATTCCCAGAAATTAGATATAAAATACATTTTACAAGGATTAAGTCCTCTGTCTTTCGCAATAGAACAATTATGGAAAGTCTCATGAAAAAGTACTTGGCTGAGTGTTTGTCATCTTCTGTTATTTCAAAGTCATTATGAATTCTTTTAGAGTAGAGCCATTGATTACACTAAGCCCACTTCCCCTATTGCCGGGCATGTGAGTTCAGGTATTACGAGGTGGGCGTTGTATGAATCATGACTTGATCCATTGCAGTGAGGAATATTAATAAAAATACCTTTAGTTATAGACAGGGGCCTCTAAATTTACTTGGAGTTCAAACGCATGAGTTTTCAACAGCATGATGCCCAACGCTCGGCCTGCTTGTTTGCCCTGCATAGCATCCAGTTATTTTTTTTTGGACAAAATAGGCTTAGAACCTCAATGAGGTTTGTATTGCCTTTTGATAAGTCATTGGTTTGATTTTCACTCGCTAGCTGTGTGGTCAAGGTGGGCTTGGGTTTTTGACACATTCCCATGCTTACCAAAACAAATAATTAACTCTTGCTGAAGTTGGACTTTAAAGCTGAACTCCAGGAAATACAAAAATTAACGTGGCTCTGAATTAACCACTCAATGGCCGCCCCATAGCAGATTTACTGCTACAGGGCGGCCATTCTGTGCAGAATCATGTATATATATGTGATTCTGCACTTCTGGGTATAGGGACGCGAGTTGCTTCTGCTTTGATTTGTCACAGCAGAAGCAGATCAGTGGGTGCCGGCCAATGGATGTCCGCCAGCACCCGCTGATCGTCAATAAGAAAAGGCTGGACGAAGCTCTACCTATGTAAACAAGGCAGAGCTCGATCCTGACAGGGAGGATATGTTAGATTCTGTTTCTCTGCAAAGCAGGGAATAAAATCCGTCACATCCCTAAGTAAAAGCACCTCACATAGTACACAAAAACACTGGATAGGCACACATTTAACCCTTTGATCGCTCTAGATGTTTAACCCCTTCACAGTCAGCCATTAGTGCTGTGACAGTGCATATTTTTTAGCATTGATCACTGTATTTAGTGTCACTGGTTACCACAAAGTGGCAAAAGTGTCAGTTAGTGTCTGATCGACTGACGCAATATCGCAGTCCCGCTGATCACCACCATTACTAGTATACAAAAAAATAGGTAAATAATTCCAGTATATATCCTATAGTTTGTAGAAGCTATAACTTTTGCGCAAACCAATCAATATACGCATTCTGGGAATTTTTTTTTACCACAAATATGTAGTAGAATATATATTGCCCTAAATTGATGAAGAAATTAATTTTTTTTTTTTTATTTAATGGATATGTTTTATAGCAGGAAGTAAAAAATATATATTTTAAAAAAAAATGTCCCTCTTTTTTGTTTAGAGCACAAAAAATAAAAACTGCAGAGGTGATCAAATATCACCAAAAGAAAGCTCTATTTGTAGGGGAAAAAAAAGACATACATTTTATTTGGGTAACGCGTTGCATGACAGCACAATTGTTAGTTAAAATAACAGAGTGCCATATCGCAAAAAATGGCTTTGTCTTGAGGGGGGTAAATCTTCCAGAGGGCAAGTGGTTAGTACATAATTAACCACTTACGGACCGCCTGCCGTCGTTATACATCGGTATTTTGAGGGATATCATTGTTATTTTAGCAGCTAGTTTCTTCAGTGGGCGGTCTGCTTTCAGATAAAAGTGGTCTCTGTGGCGGATTCGCCACAAGATCACTTTTATCGGTGGCGGGAGAGGGCCCCTGCCACTCTCCGGTGCCCTCCGCAGGTTACCGGAGCCATTGGCAGCGGTGGAGGTGATCAGGTCCTGTCTCCTGTTAGGTATGGAGACAAATGAGGGGAAGATGGCCCCCAACCATCTCCATACCATAGTGGGGCGTAAGCGACGTCAAATCGTCACTTCCACCCATAGCTCTTAAAGAGACTTTTTTTTATTTTCAAATGAAATTTAATGATTATTATTTTTTTTATTGCACTTTAGTGACCCCAGATCTTTTATTTAAGAGGTCCTGTCATTCTTTTTTTCTATTACAAGGTCTTGTAATAGGAATAAAAGTGACACTTTTTTTTTTTTTTTTAAAGAACAGTGTAAAAAAATAAAATAAAAGGTAAAATAAATAAGAAAAAAAATGTAAAAGTTTTCAAACACGCTCCGTCCCACCAAGCTCTTGTGCAGAAGCGAACGCAGACGTGAGCAGCGCCCGCATATGAAAAACGGTGTTCAAACCACACATGTGAGGAATCAATGCGATTGACATTTTTGACACTTTTTTGGGAACCAGTAACATTATTACAGTGATCAGTGCTAAAAAAATATGCACTGTTATTGTACTAATGACACTGGCAGGGAAGGGGTTAACACTAGGGGCAATCAGGGGGTTAGATGTGTTCCCTCAGTGTGTTTACTAACTGTATGGGGGCCTGTGTGACTGGGGAAACACACAGACCCTCCTTCCTGCATAGCAGAAAGACAGAACAGAGATTTTCCTTGTTTACACAGACAGCAGGGGCGGACTGACAACTCATGGGGCCCCCGGGCAATAGGAGATTATGGGACCCCCAGGCAATCAGAGATTATGGGGCACACAGTATACAATCACACAGTATACACATACATGTACACACAATATACACAGACATGTTTCTATTGACTGAGAAGGTACTGGAGAGGTGGGGCAGCTATAATCTCGTGATTTTTAGACCAAAAGGATGTCGGTAAGGGGCATTTCAGAGACAGATGTAATAAAAACACAGATTTTTACATACTGTCCCTGGTTTTACTGAGGCTGGCAACCCTGATGGGGCCCCTTAGTGGCCCGGGGCCCTCGGGCAGTGCCCGAGTGGCCGAATGGTCAGTCCGCCCCTGACAGACAGATCCCCGTTCTGTCATTGCGGGGAAAAATCACGGTTGGCTGTCGGACATCAAGTCCGCCCCACCCACTGATTGGCTCCCCGCTGGCCAGTGGGTGCTGTATAAGAGCCGCCATACAATGATGGCAATTTGCTGTAACCAGCCACATTGCCGCAGTACTGAGGCGACTGGTCCTTAAGCGGTTAAAGAGTAACCACACCTCTATTGAGAAAAAAACATTCCCTTCTGGGTGATGATCTATGTACATTGCAGGGATTTTAACAAACTTTGTTGCAGATTCCTACCTTTTGTCATTCAGGAGAAATAGCTGTTTGTGTGTGTCCAGTGATTCTGTATAGGAGTGATTTTATAATTCTCAATCAGTTGCTGCACCTGCAGGGCTCTAATAAGGAAAGCTGCTGTATCCCTAGACGTGATTTTCCTTTGAGAGTATCTCACCAGAAATGACATTTTTGTTGCAGGGGATGCTCAAAATCTGACATCCTATCTTAGTGCAGATTTATGGGAAAATCAGTAAGCCAATCACACAAGCAGGAAATAGACATAGTGCATTGCATTTTACAGAAAATTACAGCTCTGCAAATTGAAGAGGAAAAGTAATTTTTTATAACATTCAATAACAATATGACAACAAAAAAGATCTCAAAAAAGATCACTTATCTGGCGTTTAGGAAAATATACTAATGAAGTGGAAAAGCAGCTACTATAATATAAACAAACATTTCTAAAAGGGAAGCGATCAAAGCTACAATTAAAATAAATTTAGATTAAAGATTTCGATTTCAAACTTCAGCAGCGCTAAGGTTTTTGCATAAAAAATTGGTGGTCTGTAAATCCAAATGAAACCGAAAACAGTCTTTTGTATATAGCAGTTCATAAATGATTCATCAGCTGTTTTAAACGTTCGACCATTCCTACATCTAGTGCTTATAATCCCTCTAGGAATCGCACTCACCAGATTCAAGATCAATCAGAGCCTCTCAGTATGTATAGAGTGGCTACGATCACATCCAAACGAACCTCCGTCCGATCTTCAGTAAATGATCAGCTGACATGGAAACAAACACTCACGTCCTCTGACCAGGATCCAACCAACTAGCAATTTTCCATAATACTCGGGCAAATAAAGGAAAGAGGAGGTTATAGTGTAAAACTGTAAAGATTTTTAATATCCAAAAGACCCCCTTCCCTAATACATTAGACTTACAAACAAATATTAAAAAAGAACATCCAATAAATGGTAGCACCACCAGTTGGAGAGCTGTAATCATCCTTGGTGGTTCCCTGGGAGAAACCAGAGCCAATGACCCGTGTAGCAAGCTGTATGGTACACCTAGACGCGTTTTGTGAATCCATCTTGCCTATTGATAAAGACATTTTCACATTTTCATGAAACGCTTCTACATGGCTTTCTACACATGTCATTGGCTCTGGTTTCTCCCCGGGAACCACCAAAGATGATTACAGCTCTCCGAATGGTGGTGAGAATAACAGAACTGAATGCACCGTGTTACCATTTATTGGATGCTCTTTTTTAATATTTGTTTGTAAGTGTAATGTATTAGGGAAGGGGGTCTTTTGGATATTAAAACACTTTAAAGTTTTACACTATGAAACTTCCTCTTTCCCTTATTTGCCCGAATATTATGGAAAATTCCTAGTTGGTTGGATTCTGGTGAGTCAGAGGATATGAGTGTTTGTTTCCATGTCAGCTGATCGTTTACTGAAGATCGGACGGAGGTTCTTTTGGAAGTGATCGTAGCCACCCCATACATACTGAGAGGCTCTGGCTGATCTTGAATCTGGTGAGTGTGATTCCTAGAGGGATTATAAGCACTAGATGTAGGAATGGTCGAACGATTAAAACAGCTGATGAATCATTTATGAACTGCTATATACAAAAGACTGTTTTTGGTTTTCAGTTTCAGTTTGATTTACAGACCACCAATGTTTTATGCAAAAACCTTAGCGCTACTCAAGTTTGAAAGACAATATGACTTGAGTCGCAATTGTAAATGTTACATTATATTTTTTATTTATTTGCTAATTTTCTTCCCCCACAAAAGTGGAGTTACACTTTACGGTGAGAAATAAAGTGATATCCTGGTTAAGGTAAAGCCTCCCTTGTACCTTTCTATGTGGGGTGTGTGTTCAAAGACATCCTTACATTCACAAAGAGTATTTTGATGGGCATTTTTCAGGAACACCTTATCACTGTAATGAAACCGTACTTTGAAAATAAAGAACCCTTGAGCCCCTATGAAAAGGGAGCATTGACTGGTGGAATCACGTCTCATGCAAGTGTGTGTTAATATTAATACAAATAAATGGAAGTAGCTCAATCTTGATTGGCTTCTAAGTTGTAGCGCCACCCCTGTAGGCAAGGCTGATGTTAGAAATCATGGGTCCCCATACAAAAGAAAAAAGAATAAGCTATTGTGTTGACTGGAACCCAACCCATGGAGGCACCCTCTTGTGTTTTTTTTCATATGGGGCCCCATACAGCATTCCTGATGAGGCCCCCCAACTCCGCCTTCAAAATCGTGCAGCAGAGTAATGACCCTGACTTTATCCACCTGCCCAAAAATGAAGAAAAAAAAAGTCCCTCCTCGGCTTCCACCATCTGGGTCCCTCTGTTGAACTGATGGAGTCCAGGTAAAAGTAATTTAAGCCCTGGTAAGCAAGTGGGAGTGGGGTTTGATCTAGTAAAAATGTAAATGTATTCATTTAGGCAGAAATGAACAATAAAGCTGCCCTGGGCCCCTCCTCTTTAGTTGATGGGCCTAGTACAATAGGACAGGTTGTACTGCCTGTAGGGGGCCACTGGAAGATGACTGTCCCCAGAGGTTGCCCTGACCTTGCAAGGCTCCTGACGCCTCTGACACCCTGGGTTCAGACATTTTTCAAAGAGAGAATGCTAATGCAAAAGACACCAAATAAATGTCAGAGATTGCAAATTGATATTTTACTGGATATTCTTGAGTTAAGAAGTAAAAAAAAATGTAAAATGTGGGTATTCCCCACATTGCAACTTGCAAAAGCATCAAACAGAATTACAGGGCATACAACAAAATGGCAATAACAGTGAACCTGGCTGCAGAAACCAACAAATCTTAAGGAAAACCTAGGTCCCCAGGTAAAAGACCCCATTCACACCTGAGCATAGTGTCTTTGAGATTTTTTTCTGGCGTTTTGTCGCACGTATTTGCGCGTTTTCCGACGTTTTTGAGCTTTGGCATTTTTTTATTAGCCAATAGGAAAAATGATCATCTGTTTCATCATGTTTTTAGATTTTTTCATCTGCTTCCTGGGTGAATATTCTTCTTCCGGTTCATCATTGTGCTTCCTGCTCCATGTGTTTGTATTGTCCTCTGCAAAGTTGAATGATGATGAGATGGTGTGTTTTGTGGTGTAGTGTCATATTTTGCTCCCCATCGTAGAATGCTCCGGAAGTGACGTTGCGGCCAGAAATTCTACACTGCGCATGCGTAATGCGTTACAAACACTTGCGCCATGCGTTCCAGAGGATTTGCGATAATGCCGTTTAGTGAAATCTTCAGATAATGTCACGGAAGTGAGGCGAGGTAATCGTGATGTTAACTTTAGACAGAGCGGAGAATGGCGGAGAGAGAGCGGGTAACCATGGCTCGGGGAGGGGATTACCTCCCCTCACTTCCGTGACATTGTCTGATGGTTTTCACTGGTCTGCATTGTTGCAAATCCTTTGGAACACAAGGCGCAAGTGTTTGGAACGCATCGCGAATGCGCAGTGCGAAATTTCTGCCCGCAACGTCACTTCCGGAGCATTCTACGATGGGGAGCAAAATATGACACTACAGTGGCAGCAACCACTGTTACATCATATGTTCTGCATGAAAGCGAGAGGAGGAAGAAGAGGGCACACAGATACTGGATCCACCTCGTAATTGCTGATCGAGAAGAGAGAGACCAACTTTGGGTCATGTACAGTGACCTACGTGATCATGAGGATACATTTTTGGACTACTCTAGGATGTCCATAAAAAGGTTAGTCAAACTGATTTGGATTCATGATGTTGATGGGGGAACGGTTCGGCCTGAGCATAAGTTCGGGCCGAACTTTGGTTGTTCGGATGTTCTGTGAACACCGAAAAATATGTGGCATTCAGGGAAAATTCAGAACACCGTTAGCCCCCGTACACACGGTTGTAAATTCCAACCACAAAATCCGTCGTATTTTTTCAGACGGATTTTGTCCAAAACTGGTGTTGCGTACACGCGGTCGGACAAAGTTGTCGGAAAATCCTATCGTTCGGAACGTGATGACGTTCGTTCGTTCCGACGGGATTACGTTCAGGCTAGTAGCCAATAGCTTTGCTCTCATACTTTGATCTGAGCATGCGTGGCACTTTGTCTGATCGGAATTCTCTACAAACGATTGGAAAAAGTCAGATCGGATTTTGATGTCGGAAAATTTGAGATCCTGCTCTAAAAATTTTTCCATCTAAATTACCGATGGAAAAAGTCCAATAGAGCCCACACACGATTGGATTTTCCAACAATATAATCCGATCGGACCTTTTCCGTCCGAATGTCCGACCGTGTGTATGGGGGCTTAAAGTCTATGGGACATTAACGTGAAAAATCAAAAGTGTTTAAAGTCTTATATGCAAGTTATTGTCATAAAAATTGTTTGGGGACCCGGGTCCTGCCCCAGGGGACATGTATCAATGACATTTTAATTTTTTTTAAAAAAAGGCCGTTTTTTCAGGAGCAGTCATTTTAATAATGCTTAGAGCGAAACAATAAAAGTGAAATATAGCTTTAAATTTCATACCTGGGGGGTATCTATAGTACTTGGGATTGTTCTTCTATTGAATCATAGACTATATTTTATGTTTTGTGTTATTTTCAGCGCTGCATCTTCCTTTTTATGTTTTCTGTTCAGGGATTTGAATGTTGACCCTTGGTGTTCAGATGCTATTGCTTGTTAGAGTTTTTTATATTATTGCGCTGATTTGTTTTTATATATATTTTTGGGGTGTCTATAGTATGCCTGTAAAGTGGCGCATTTATCCCGTGTCTAGAACTGTCCCTGCACAAAATGACATTTCTAAAGGAAAAAAAGTCATTTAAAAGTACTAACAGCTATAATAAATTGTCGGTCCTGGCAATACAGATAAAAGTCATTGAAAAAAACAGCATGGGATCCCCCACAGTCCATTACCAGGCCCTTTGGGTCTGGTATGAATATTAAGGAAAACCCTGAACCAAAATGTAAAAAACAAATTGCGTGGGGTTCCCCCCAAATTCCATACCAGGCCCTTCAGGTCTGATATGGATATTAGGGGGAACCCTGCGCCATTAAAAAAAAAATGGCGTAGGGGTCCCCCTCAAAATCCATACCAGACCGTACAGAAGAGTGTGTTCAATTATCAGCTAACAAGAGCACGTCGAGTTGTCGAATGTTCATTTGGCATTTTAGCAAACAAATGGCAGGTCCTGTACACTCCCATTGTCCTAAACATGCAAAATGCGGTCTGTGCTGTTAAAGTTGCATGTGCCTTGCATAACTTTGTAAGGCAGCGGGACGGATTTGAGTTTTTGAGGACCCATTATATCAGAACATGGAAAAAGCTCATTGGACTGGTGTTCGGGGAAGCAAACAAGGTACACATGTCAGGGATCAATTTACATCCTACTTTATGTCTCCAGCAGGACGGGTCCCATGGCAGCTTGAGGCAATTGAATAATTTAAAATCTTTATTATCTTTATCTGTTTGTTAATACAACCATATACAGTACTAAGCTGTACTGAATTACTGTACGTTTGACTTCTTTCAGACTGATGTGGAGAAAACCATAGAAATACAGAAAGACATGCCAGGCCAAACCAAATAAAAGAGTCAAAGATAATTATAATTGCTGGTAAAAAGGTTACATAAAACATCCAACGGGTTATAGCAAGACCCCCATCAAAGAGCACCCAACAGTAGTGATACAGAAAGGAGCACCAAACCAAAACAGGACGGAAGAGTCCAAGATAATTTTATTTGTTATTTTATTTGTTTTACTTTATTTGTTTGTAAAAAAAAAAAAGTCTTATAAAAACAGCCAACGTGTTTCAGGGGCAACACCACTCCCCCTTCATCAGGGCTTAATACAGGATAAAACTTGGATGGACTGTTCCTCCATTACTGCTAGCAACTGATGTCAAGTTGTTACTCTATGTGGAGAGTTCAATACTGGTTCTAATGTAAATCTGTGAAGTCATTGCTTCCTCTGTACTTGGAGTTCATCCAAGTTATATTCTATTTTGAGCCCTGATGAAGGGGGTGGAGTTGCTCCTGAAACACGTTGGCTGTTTTTATATGACTTTTTTTTTTTTACAAACAAAGTAAAACAAATAAATTAACAAATACAATTATCTTGGACTCTTCTGTCCAGTTTTGATCTGGTGCTCCTTTCTGTATCACTGCTGTTGGGTGCTCTTTGAGGGTGGCCTTGCTATAACCCGTTGGATGTTTTATGTAACCTTTTTTTACCAGCAATTAAAATGATCTTTGACTCTTTTATCTGGTTTGGTCTGGCACTTCTTTCTGTATTTCTCTGGTTTTCTCCACATTAGTCTGAAAGAAGCCAAACGTGCAAATACCAGCAAAGGGTGCAAACGACGATAACTTGGATAACCACCCATTGAGGATTCTCTTCAATCCAGTCTGCGGGCAAAGCATGAAATCTGACGCTGGCTGGTTTCAGCACTTTGTATTTAACACTTTCCTGCCAAGTTAGTAAACCCAGCAGCCTTATGCCCACAAAGGTCCCACACACTGTGTAAGCTAACTGCATTATTCTAGATGTACTTTTTGACAGTTCAATTTCCCTGAGTAATGTTTTTACTTGCGTTCGGCCTTCTGTTGAGACACACATGAAATTCCTGCGTGCGGGGGCGAGAAAATTATAGGAACACATATTCTTACAATAATAAAAGTAATACTGGGAGTGACTCCTTTCATAACTGTGAGATTAACAAAGCCCCTGAGGTAGGCAGGAATGTACACACGTATGTGAGAAAGTGTTTAGCCCATCAATTATCCTTTTCCCATTTAAAAAAATAAATTGTTGTGCATTCGCTCTATGGTTACATTTTATGTTACTGTTGTTGGGTGAGTTGAACAGTGCAACCACGGTCTCTGGCTGTTGCTGCAAGAAAGCAAATTGCAGGATAAGTCACATCTGAAGCTGGAAGGAGTTTGCATTAAGGGCACACGGGCACCTCCCCCTCTCTCCTGCCACCCCCTCTATCACCAATAGATAGATTCAGGCATAGCATGAATCTATCTATGGCCGCCGCTGCCACCCCCTATTCAGGTGGCCGGCCCCTTTTCTGGTGCAGGGCGCCTGAATGACAGCACCGGGGGGGAGGGGGGGTGGGAGTGTTTTTGAAGCACTTGATTAGAACCACAGGCTCTAATAGGCGTCAAAAAAGGGGACCTGCGAGTGCCATGCTGGGCGCTTGTAGGTCACTCAGCTGTGTGTTAGAAAAGCAAATGAATATTCGCTTTCCTAACACTAAACCGCCTCTCTGCCAATCAGGTGCTCGGGTCTGTTATCTGCCACCTGACTGGCTGAAATGACAAGCGCCACTATTGGACGCCTATCAGGTGCAGAGGACGGGAGATGAGGACCCCGCTCGTCGCCGTCACCCGCTGCCCCACCAAGACAGGGTAAGTGCCGGGCAGACGGTGTGCGGACGGGGGTCACACTGGGAGCATATGATGGGCACACTGGCAGCGTTTGATGGGCACACTGGCAGCGTTTGATGGGCACTGTGGCAGCGTTTTATGAGCACAGTGGCAGCGTTTGGTACAGTGGCTGCGTTTGATGGGCACAGTGGCAGCGTTTGATGGCACAGTGGCAGCGTTTAATGAGCACAGAGGCAGCGTTTGGCACAGTGGCAGTATTTGAGGGCACAGTGGAAGCATTTGAGGGCACAGTGGCAGCGTTTGATAGCACAGTGGCTGCAATTGATGGCACAGTGGCAGCGTTTGGGGGCACAGTGGCAGCGTTTGATGGCACAGTGGCACTGTTTGATGGCACAGTGGCAGCGTTTGATGGCACAGTGGTTGCAATTGATGGCACATTGGCAGTGTTTGATGGCAGAGTGGTTGCAATTGATGGGCACAGTGGCAGTGTTTGAGGGCACAGTGGCAGCGTTTGATGGCACAGTGGCTGCAATTGATGGCACAGGGGCAGCGTTTGATGGGCACAGTGGCAGCGTTTGATGGCACAGTGGCAGCGTTTGATGGCACAGTGGCTGCAATTGATGGCACAGTGGCAGCGTTTGATGGCACAGTGGTTGCAATTGATGGCACAGTGGCAGCGTTTGATGGCAGAGTGGTTGCAATTGATGGCACAGTGGCAGTGTTTGAGGGCACAGTGGCAACATTTGATGGCACAGTGGCTGCAATTGATGGCACAATGGCAGCGTTTGATGGCACAGTGGCAGCATTTGATGGCACAGTGGCAGCATTTGATGGCACAGTGGCAGCGTTTGATGGCACAGTGGTTGCAATTGATGATTTTTTTTTCAAAATTTCTTTGGGCCTCCCCAAAAAATTTTGAGCACCCACCACCACTGATGGATTCTCACCTAAAGCTCAACTCCAGGCACAACAACAAATGATAGTGTGGCCCCCAACACTGCAAGGGTTGAATGCTCCTTAAGTCTGGGGGGTTCCTGAAGAGGCTGTATTATTTAGATGGCTTTCACGCCAGCTCCCCATAGCGCCGGTGGTAAAACACCGCTATTTTTAGTGGCGTTTTACCGTCGGATTTGCAGCACATTTTGGCCGCTAGCGGTGCACTTTTACCCCCGCTAGCGGCCGAGAAAGGGTTAAAATCGCCCGCTATACGCTGCAATAGCGGTGTTCAGCTGGCTCCCTCGATTTGTGTAACCGGTTAGCCGTTGCCTCATCTGTAAGCTGCACTTAGCTGGTGATTGGAAGCTCTTGATTGTACGTGTTGATGCAGAGACTCCACCCACAGACCGGAGCTTCAAGGAGGGGAGGACAGCACCAGAGCCTGCTGGAGCGGGGAGTCCAGTAAGTAATGCAGCCTTTTATGCAACACCCCCCCAGACTTAATGAGCACTTAACTCTTGCAGTGTGGTGATTGGGGGAGGAGCCACTGCAAGGGTTTATTTATTTATTACATTTTTTTGGACCCGGTTAGGCTGGATCCTTTGTCCAAGTGACAGGTTCACCGAACTGCAGTTGCACAGACTTGTCTTACCTTTGTTTCCTCCATTCAGTTACCCATAGTGAAGGGCAATACCCAGTGTTATTTATTAATTACAAGTACTTATATAGTGCCATCAATGTGCATACACCATATTACCAAAAGTATTGGGACACCTGCCTTTACACACACATGAACTTTAATGGCATCCCAATCTTAGTCCGTAGGGTTCAATATTGAGTTGGCCCACCCTTTCCAGCTACAACAGCTTCAACTCTTCTGGGAAGACTGTCCATAAGGTTTACGAGTGTGTCTATGGGAATGTTTGACCATTCTTCCAGAAGTGCATTGGTGAGGTCAGGTACTGATGTTGGACGAGAAGGCCTGGCCCGCAGTCTCCGCTTCTCAAAGCTGTTCTATCGGGTTGAGGTCAGGCCAGTTAAGTTCCTCCACCTCCAAACTCACTCATCCCTGTCTTTAGATTTAGCAGGCATTTTGTAAGTTATTATATATGTCTGTCCACTAATAAAGGATTTTTGCATTTTTTTTTTCATGAAAATATCAGTTTGATATTTTTTTGGGGAGGGGCCCTGTCAAGTAGGCTGTACGAGGTCTCATGATTTTGAATGGCAGATGTGAAGGAGCTTACAATCTAAGGTTCTCAGCTTACATTTATACACTAGGGCCAATTTAAAGAGGATCCAGTTAACGTACCAGCATGTCTTTGGAGTGTGGGAGGAAACTGGAGTATCCGGAGGAAACCCACACAGGCACAGGGAGAACATGCAAACTCCAGGCAGGTAGTGCCGTGGTTTGGGTTTGGAACCAGCAACCCTTTTGCTACTAGGCAGAAGTGTTAACCACTTAGCCACTGTGTAGTACTTCAGGATATGAAAGCATGTGACTCTTCTTCCTCCCATGTGACAGGGCTGGTACTTGGTGATTGGCCACTCAGATATTTAGCGCTGCCACATGGGGGCAGGGAGAAAGTCTGCAGCCCTGTATAAGCTTGTGCAAGTGATGACTTGAACCTATCGAGCTCTTCTTCTCTTCTCCTGGTAACCACATAATGTGGGGGAGGATCAAAAACTAAATGAGTATGTGCAGCTAATGAGGCCTCCATTAAAGAGAACCTGATACATTTTGCATTGGCAAGCATAGGTTCACCTTGTAAATTATCACCTTGTAAAACAACTCATTTAGTTAAAAATAGAAATAAAAGGCAAAACATTTTTGAATAGATATAAAAAAAAGAAAAAAAAAGAAAAAAAACAAAACATTATAAATACCATTTTTTCTCTTTTTTATAAGTGGTCACATTCCTTCTGTTCTCAGCTGCATAGCTGCGGGGAGGAGAAGCAGCAGTACACTAAGCTTGCCAGTGAATGGCCATGCAGTGGGGGGGGGGCATGTCAGGACAAGTCTGATCATTGGAGGAGAGTACTCTGAGTTCCCAGCATAGCTAGAGAACTGACCACATTGTACTCTCATGCTTAGTGTGGTCAGTTTTTAATAGCAAAGCAAAGGGACTAGCAGGAACACCAGAGATTTCACACAAAGGAGGCAATACAAAGAGAACAGGAACACCTTTATAGCAGTGTGCTTTGCAAATATGAATTTAAGCAAGTAGAGTGTTATTTAAAAAAAAAAAATATATATATATATATATATATATATATATATATAAAAAATAATATAAAACTAAGTAAAAAATAGTAAAAATAATAATATTAAATAATGATAAAAAAAAAAACAGGAAACCTTAAGTTACTGCAGGACACAATTTTGTATTGAAGGTAAGAATTGTAAAGTTATCTTTTTCTCACCCTGACCGCCTTTAGTACATATATCACATTACCCTACAGTGATACATTGTCACTTATTTATTTACTTACTGTTGACACCTTTTGGGGAACTATTCAGCACAGCTGGCCGGCCCTCACCCTCCTCATGCACAAAAAGTGGTTCCTTGTAAGCCAGGGACATCGGGCTCTGCCCTGTGGCTGGTCGAGATGACTTAGGAGGGATCTGAACTAGCAATTTACCCTCTGTTAGAGGTAACTATACCTTGTAAATCCATATGGATATTATTTGTAGATTTTGCAATACTGTGTAATCATAAAGTCTAATATATTTTTGTATTTAGACATTGCAGCCCCCCCTGAAGAAGACTACAACTTATGTTGTTGAAACACATTGGTACATTTTTTCAGGGCAAAAATATTTACCATAGCTGGTTGAGTATATTTGCATATTTTGTGTGTTATGTATGATGGGTCATGATTTGTAAACCAGAGCTCATATTTTAAGGCCTTGTGCACACTGGAAGTTAAAATAACGTTATAAAAACGATAGTGGTGTTTTTAGCGTTTATTAGCATTATTTTGCGTTTTTTTTTTCAATGGATCAAAAATGTTAAACACTGGTGAGCCACATTTTTGATATGTTTATCAGTGTTTATCAGAGGTTTTTTTTTTAAGTTAGAGCATTTTTACAGTTGAAAACAGCTAAAAAACTCTCAGAACTCACTAGTTTTTTTTTTTTTTTTAACAACCCAAAAATGCCCCAGCTGAAAACAGTTGATAACAGCCCTATGTGAGCATGGACACAGGATAACATCATGGGGAGTTTATTGACTGTAGAAAAAAATGTCTGAAGCCAAAAACAGCCGCTGTAAAAACGTTCA
Organism: Lithobates pipiens; assembly: GCF_037356315.1. Lineage (NCBI taxonomy): Eukaryota > Metazoa > Chordata > Amphibia > Anura > Ranidae > Lithobates > Lithobates pipiens. The sequence continues at coordinate 558,349,240 of NW_027507764.1, read as the reverse complement.
AAAACGTCCGGTGTGCATGAGGCCTAAATCTAGTGGCATTTTAACAATTCTACAATAAAACATTTTCTCCATATAATTTACTGATTTTGATAGTTTAATTGATGCAAGAAAAAAAGCAAAAAAAAAAAACAACCTGACGGAACTTCTTGCTCTTTTTTTGTTAGCTTTTTCTTTTCCTTTTTAACCGCTTGCTGACCAGTCACCGTCATTATACCGCAGTGGATTGGCACGTTCCCGCGAACTGTCGTAGCTATACGTCGTCTCCTTTAAGCGGGATAGCAGGTGCGCATGCGCACCCGCTGCACTCGGGGGGGGGGGGGGGAGCCGATACTCGTAGGCGACAGTCGCGATGACCGCCGGCCACGAGCGATCACAGGCATGAGAGGCAGAACAGAGAAGTGTGTGTGTGTAAACACACAAATCCCTGTTCTGTTCTGTGAGGAGAGAGAGATCGTGAGCTTCTAATAGCTAGGAACCACGATCTGTCATTTTCTCTAGGTCAGTCCCCTCCCCCTACAGTTAGAACACACACAGGGAACACAGTTAACCCCATCGATCGCCCCCTAGTGTTAAAGTGGTTGTAAACCCTTACAACACACTTTGACCTACAGGTAAGCCTAGATTAAGGCTTACCTGTAGGTCCAAGAAATATCTCCCAAACCTACACGGTTTAGGAGATATTTGCCGGAAGACAGGCACCGCTGTCTATGGCGCATGCACTGTAGACAGCGGCGCGCAGGCGCACTGAGCGCGCCATGGTCAATGGCGATATGACGCGAGTGGCAGCTCCCGTGTGCATGCGGCAGCGACGGAGCAGCGAGACCCACCGTGAAGATGGATGCGGCGGACTACAGGGGACAGCGGTAACTTCGCTGGCTCCTGTGTCAGGTAAGTGACACATAATGGACTACTATGCGATGCATAGTAGTCCATTATGCTTTACCTTTGCAGGGAATGAAAGAGGAAGTAAACTCATCAGGGTTTACGTCCTCTTTAACCCCTTCCCTGCCAGTGACAGTTATACAGTAATCAATGCATTTTTATAGCACTTATCGCTGTATAAATGCCAAAGGTCCCAAAAATTGGTCAAAAGTGTCCAATGTGTTCACCATAACGTCACAGTCCTGATACCAATCGCAGATCGCCGCCATTACTAGTAAAAAAAAATAATAATAATAAAAATGCTATAAATCTATCCCCTATTTTGTAGACATTATAACTTTTGCGCAAACCAATCAATATACGCTTATTGCGATTTTTTTAACCAAAAATATGTAGAAGAATACATATCGGCCTAAACTGAGAAAATATTTGCTTTAAAAAAAAAAAAAAAAAAAATGGAGATATTTATTATAGCAAAAATTACAAAATACTGGGGGTTATTTACGAAAGGCAACTACACTTTGCACTGCAAGTGCACTTGGACGTGCAGTCGCTATAAATCTAAGGGGTAGATCTGAAATGAGTGGAAGCTCTGCTGATTTTATCATCCAATCATGAGCAAGCTAAAAATGCTGTTTTTTATTTTCCTTGCATGTCCCCCTCGGATCTACAGCGACTTTACTCCCAAGTGCACTTACAGTGCAAAGTGGATTTTCCTTTAGTAAATAACCCCCATTGTGTTGTTGTTTTTTCAAAATTGTCGCTCTTTTTTTGTTTATAGTGCAAAAAATAAAAACCGCAGAGGTGATCAAACACCACCAAAAGAAAGCTCTATTTGTGGGGAAAAAAGGACGTCAATTTTGTTTGTGTACAGTGTCGCACGATAGCGTAATTGTCAGTTAAAGCGACACAGTGCCGAATCGCAAAAAATGGCCAGGTCATTCGACAGCCAAATCTTCCGGGGCTGAAGTGGTTAACTTAACACCTTTTAAAAAAAAAAAAAATGTTTCGCTCAGAGTTGGTCTTTAATATCTCATTTACTTTTCTCTTTCGAATAAAAAGGAAGTAATAAAATAAACTGGAAATCATACCCCTGCCTTAAACAAACAAGGTATGATTATATCACGCAAGCTATGTATTTTTATATATATATATATATTTTTTTTTTTTTTTCTGCCAGAATAACAATGAGCCTTGCACTAACGTCCCTTTGATCCATTTATTAACAACAGAAAAATGTAAAAAAAATAATAACTGTTGCATGTTTGTGTATTTTATCTCTGGTCTTTATCTTCTGTGATATGTGGATTGTGCAATAAAAAACGGTTGTCAGTTTGAATTCAGGTGAAAGGCAAATATAAGGATTCTGTGTGTTTTATGAAGAATAGAAATGTACAGTATATATGTCAGCTGCTGCTCTTGTATTCCTATAATACCCAGAATTCTGGTATGTTCTGTAATCTTTCTCATTTCCTGCAAAGTGGTTACTGATTTACTTTATGGACTTTCTTTAGCTGTCTTTAAAAGTACATTGCGTACAAATAAGATAAATGTACTGTACAACATAAACTTAACCACATCAATACCAGGCACTTAAACACTTTCCTGCCCAGACCAATTTTGAGCTTTCAGCGTGTCGCAATTTGAATGACAATTGCGCGGTCATGCTACACTGTACCCAAATGAAATTTTTATAATTTTTTTCCCACAAATAGAGCTTTCTTTTGGTGGTATTTGATCACCACTACGGTTTTTATTTTTTGCTAAACAAATAAAAAAAGACCAAAAATTTTGAAAAAAATAATGTTTTTTTTTGTTTCAGTTTCAAAACGTTCTAAATAAGTACGTTTTCTCCTTCACTGATGGGCACTGGTGGGGCGGCACTGAGGGGCACTGATAAGGTGGCACTGATGAGTTGGCATCAATGAAGTGGCACTGATGAGGTGGCATTGATGGGTACTGATATGTGGCACTGATAGGCGACACTGATAGGCACTGATAGGTGGCACTGATGGGCGACACGGATGGACACTGATAGGTGGCACAAATTGGCACTGATAGCTGGCACGGATTGGCATGGATAGCTGGCACGGTTTGGCATGGATAGGTGGCATGGATGGGCATGGATAGGCGGAACCGATGGGCATGGCTAGGCAGCACAGATGGGCATGGATGGGCACTGATAGGCGGCATGGATGGGCACTGATAGTTGGCATGGATGGGCACTGATAGTTGGCACGGATGGGCACTGATAGGTGGCACAGATGGGCACTGATAGGTGGCATTGTATTGTACTGATGGATGCCAATCAGTGCCAAACAATAATGCATGCCAAACAGTGATGCCCATTGTGGGCACTGATTGGCATCCATTATGGGCACTGATTGGCATCCATTGTGACACTGACTGGCATCCCTGGTGGTCTAGGGTGGCATACCTGGTGCTGGGCATCCCTGTTAGCTTGGTGGCGTCCCTGGTGGTCCAGTGTGGGCATCCTTGGGGGGGCTGTGCTGATAATTGATCAGCACAGACCCCCCCCCCCTGTCAGAGGAGCAGCCGATCGGCTCTCCTCTACTCACGTCTGACAGATTTGAGTGAGGAAAAGCCGATGACCGGCTCTTCCTATTTACACTGTGATCAGCCGTGATTGGATTATTTATTTATAAATTACATTCACGTATGTAGTCTTAAAGGGGAACCGCAGTCCGCTCACATAATTTGTAATAAAAACATCTTTGCCATTCTGAAGCTTTCCTCCAACCACTTTGCATATTACCATATTTATCGGCGTATAACATGCACAGGCGTATAACATGCGCATTAAATTTAAGAGTGAAGTTTCAGGAAAAAAAATTACATTTTAAATGAGGAACTTTCAAGCAACATAAGGGTCAGGGCCCATGTTCAGCCTCACCATTGCCATCAATGCAGCAGCCTCGCCATTGCCATCAATACAGCAGCCTCACCATTGCCATCAATGCAGCAGCCTCACCATTGCCATCAATGCAGCCTGATCGATGCCCATCTGCAGCCTCACAAGTGCCATCAATGTAGCCTCATCAGTTCACATCAATACAGCCTCACCATTGCCATCAGTGCAGCAGCCTTACCATTGCCATCAGTGCTGCAGCAGATCAATGCCCATCTGCAGCCTCACAAGTGCCATCAATGGCGCCTCATCAGTTCACATCAATACAGCCTCACCATTGCCATCAGTGCAGCAGCCTTACCATTGCCATCAATGCAGCCTGATCGATGCTCATCTGCAGCCTCATCAGTTCACATCAATACAGCCTCACCATTGCCATCAGTGCAGCAGCTTTACTATTGCCATCAATGCAGCCTGATCAATGCCCATCTGCAGCCTTACAAGTGCCATCAATGCAGCCTCATCAGTTCACATCAATGCAGCCTCATCAGTTCACATCAATACAGCCTCACCCGCAAAATAAGGGTCAGTGCCCATGTTCAGCCTCACCATTGCCATCAATGCAGCAGCCTCACCATTGCCATCAATGCAGCAGCCTCACCATTGCCATCAATTAAGCCTGATCGATGCCCATCTGCAGCCTCACAAGTGCCATCAATGCAGCCTCATCAGTTCACATCAATATAGCCTCACCATTGCCATCAGTGCAGCAGCCTTACCATTGCCATCAGTTCTGCAACAGATCAATGCCCATCTGCAGCCTCACAAGTGCCATCAATGCAGCCTCATCAGTTCACATCAATACAGCCTCACCTATTGCCCTCAGTGCAGCAGCCTTACCATTGCCATCAATGCAGCCTGATCGATGCCCATCTGCAGCCTAGAGGGGACAGGGAAGGGGGGTGGGACGAGCACCGACAGATTACACACAGTGAGAATCTCCAATGATAGACAGAACAGTGGTCCAATGCCTCCCAGGAGACAGGACTTTCTATTACAGAGGCCGCCAAGTAAACAGGAGATTCTCCCTGTATGTAATCTGACGGCACTCGTCCCGCCCCCCTCCCTGTCCCCTCTGAGGAAGCTAAAATTGAAATATTGGCGTATAACACGCACACACTATTTTCACCCGATTTTCATGGTAAAAAAGTGAGTGATATACGCCAATAAATACAGTATTTTATATAAAAGAGGGCTGTGTGAAAGAGGCCTAAAAAGCACCTACTCAGCACCAGATCAACCCAACAAATCTAGAAGCAGAAATATATAGGATCCTTAAAAATATAATTATCACAATATTTAAAAGGTGCTAAGCAGCTGTTAAAATAGCCAGGAAAAATACCAAACAGTAGTATAAAAATAAACTGTCAAAAGACCGGATCATTAAAATACTAAAACAGCGCTGTAATTAAACATGATACAAAATGTTAAACAAAAAAAAACTGTGCTAAACAAAAACACTAAACAAATAACAAAAAGCAGCTGCTAGAAGTATGATACATACAATACAGACAAGAAAAAACATATGTAGCAGCGCTAAAATAACTAGATAAATAAATATAAAGTGCAAATAGATAAATTCATAATAAAATACACTGTATAAAATTGATTGTGGTAGAAATTAAGTGAGAAAAAAAATATTATTGACACCATAAACTGATAAAGGGGACTAAATAAAAATAATATTCAATAAACACATCCGTGAAAGTGCATAAGTGCAAAAAATAATTAATAATTATGAGAAAGAAGTCTTTAGTGAAAAAATACAGTCTAAACTGAATTTGGTAACAAATTATTTTCTTAGAAAAAAAACACACAGTGCTTCCACGTGAAATCCACCACTGCATGCGACCCCCTTATGGATTGAAGGCTTACCAGTAGGGATGAGCCGAACACCCCCCGGTTCGGTTCGCACCAGAACTTGCGAACGGACCCCGCGTTCGTTACGAACGTTAGAACCCCATTGAAGTCTATGGGACTCGAACGTTCGAAATGGAAAGTGCTAATTTTAACGGCTAATATGCAAGATACTGTCCTAAAAAGGGTTTGGGGACCTGACTCCTGCCTCAGGGGACATGGGTCAATGCAAAAAAAAGTTTTAAAAACGGCCGTTTTGGCGGGAGCACTGATTTTAATGACGATTAAAGTGAAAAAAAAAGTGAAATATTCCTTTAAATATGGTGCCTGGGGGGTGTCTGTAGTATGCCTGTGAAGTGCCATGTGTTTCCCGTGTTTAGAACAGTCCCTGCACAAAATGACATTAAACGGAAATAACACCATTTAAAACTGCTTGCTGTTTTAATGTTATATCTGGTTCCTGCAATATGGTTGAAAATCATTGAGAAAAATGGCATGGGTAGCCCTCCCTGCCCATTACCAGCCTATTTGGGTCTTGTACGCATATTAAAGGAAACCCCGTACCCATATTAAAAAAAGGAAATGCGTGTGGCCCCCAGGCCCTATATACTCAGAACAGCAGTATACAGGCGGTGCAAACAAGACAGGGACTGTGTAGGTTTGTTGTGTTAAGTTGAATCTGTTTGTAATTTTCAACTGGTACATTTTTAAAGTGTAGCTCCAGTCAAAAAAACTATTTTTAAGCTTTTTGGAAAACATAGGGAAGGGTTATCACCCCTGTATAATTTGTTTTGTCGTTCATCTTTTTTCATCTCACTTGCTGCTGTCTGATGTTTGTAAGTTGGATGTTTGAAAGTAGGAGCCTGCCCTATATGCTCTGCAGAAATGGCGGAACAAGGTGTTGGTTTTGCCACAACATTGTAAGCCCTCAAAGTGACTCTTGGTGGGCGCTGGAGTGCCCTGCTGTGAACGATTATATCAAGAATTGTAATTACATGCCATTGTTGAACAGTGGTAGAAAAATTGACCTTTGGTGGTTGTGGTGCTGGTGCCACAACACTATAAGTCCTCACCGTTACTCTGGGTGGGCACAGGAAGGGGCCCTCCTGTGAAATATTATATCAAGAATTGTAATTACATGTCCCTGTTAAACAGGGGCAGAAAAATTGGGCCTTAGGCTGAGGTGAATATCGCGGTGTATACTGCGGTCAGGGCACGCAGACAATAACCAGAAAACAGCAGAGATAAAGGGGTATATACAGATGTATACTGTGCTGTGCTGGAGGCACACACAACTTCCAATAACTCCTGCAGATGGCAATTGGGCTCAAATAGAGAACAGCTATGTAGGTGGATTATAGCGGTATGTACTGGGTACAGAGCACGCAGACAGCACGCACTATCTCCTAACACTACTGACTGCAAGCTCTATTATTAAAGATAGATCACTAGCTATATAGGTGAGGTGAATATAGTGGTGTATACTGCGGTCAGGGCACAGACAATAACCACTACACAAGAGCAAGATAGAAAATCAGCCAAAAACGATCGGTGTGTAACTGTGTTGAAGGTACACAGAACACCCACTGCTTCAGATGCCAACACACTACACGAGGCCGCCTCAAAGGCGGCCTTATATAGTGTGGGGCGTGCACTACACAGCCTGAGCTATGATTGGCCACAGGCATCCTGCCTGTGGCCAATCATGGCTCTCCTCGCTGCTGGCGCTGCGATTGGCCAAGCATGTGGGGTCACAGTGCATGCTTGTCCAATCATGAGCCAGCAATGCACTGCGCCATCGCAGTGCATTGTGGGCCGTGCGCGCCACACAAATTTTGACGCGAAAGGACCAAGAGTTCGGATTTCGCCGAACGGACGAACAGCCAATGTTCGAGTCGAACGTACGTTCGACTCGAACACGAAGCTCATCCCTACTTACCAGTTTATGAGCCCAAAATGCACATCACAGTAGGTAGCCAATAGATGTCAACCATGGGGCTCAATCCCAAACCAAACTGATATTTCAGGGAATCTAGACTCCAACATGTACGGAGGAAATATGTAGCAGGCTCTCATATACCAGGTAACTCCCGACTATATATCAGTTAGCCCAGAAGAAAGAAGCCATTCATAGTGAAATATCACTAAGGCAATTATTAAAAAACATAAAGTATCACACTTACAATTTGCAAGATCACACAAGCATCAATAGCCGGCCGGCTATGCGTGGACGCCCGTCTCAGTACGCGGTGACGTCAGCACGTCAAACTCCTCCTGACGCACGTTTCGTCACAAGAATGACATCGTCTGGGGAACCATGATACAAAATGTCACAACATGTGGTCTTCCCCACAATAAAAGTCTATAAGCAGTTGATGGTAGTAGGGACAGTTCAAAAAGTTTTGGATGTTGAGTCACAGTGGTCCTAGCGTGCACCTTTCACCAGAAATAGTGAACAAGATACACGTCTTGAAGCACACTCCCCACGGGGATCAAACTCACCAGAAACCTCTTAATGAGCCAGCATTAAGGTTAGATATTCAACAGCCACTCAGATCCTAAGTCCTCATCACCAACAAGATCCACTAGTAGAGGGGCTCCAAAATTATGTCATAAAACACAAGAAAAACAGCACATAGTGTAATCTCGTTTATAGACAAAACCCCCATACAGAAGAGAACCCCTTAGTAATAACTGCGTACATAAAGATAAAAACCACAAGCATAGAGAATATGTGACCCAGAGGGTGCTATCACCATAATCAGGCGTCCTGGACGCTCGCTCCATCCTGGACTTCACGAGGTGGATTTTGTTCACTATTTCTGGTGAAAGGTGCACGCTGGGACCACTGTGACTCAACATCGCTTTCAACTGTCCCTACTACCATCTACTGCTTATAGACTTTTATTTGTGAGGAAGACCACATGCTGAGATATTTTGTATCATGTTTAATTAATCAGCGCTGTTTTCGTATTTTAATGATCCAGTGTTTTGACTGTTTATTTTTATACTACTGTTATCTCACAAAAGTGAGTACACCCCTTACATTTTTGTAAATATTTTATTATATCTCAGGGACCTGGGTGTCATATTTGACCCTGGGTTGAACTTGCACCCTCAGGTAAATCAGGTGGTGAGTTCATGCCACTTCTACCTGAGACTCCTGAGGTCGACTCTTCGCTATATCGCAGACTCTGACAAGATCATCATGGTCAATGCCATTATCAGCAATCGATTGGACAACTGTAATTCCTTGTATTTGGTTTTGCCTGCTTGTACCATCTACAAGCTCCAGTTGATTCAGAATGCCACAGCAAGGTTACTGACAGGTGTTCGTCGCCGTGACCACATCACTCCATCTCTTATGCCGCGTACACACAATCGGACTTTCCGGCGGACCGGAATCCGTCGAAAAATGTGATCGTGTGTGGGCTCCAGCGGACTTTTTTTTCCCCAAAAGTCCAGCGGACCTAGAAATAAAACATGTTTCAAATCTATACGACGGACTCAAGTCTGACGGACTAAAAGTTGGGAAAACCGTTCGTCTGTGTGCTGGTCCCACGGACCAAATACGACGCAAGGGCAGCTATTGGCTACTGGCTATTGAACTTCCTTGTTTAGTCCCGTTTGCGTCATCACGTTCAAAATGAACGGACTTTTGAACGGACTTAGTCCGGTCGCGTGTGGCCAAGTCCGTTATGTTCATAACGTCCGTCGGACCTCCGCCGAAAGTCCATCGGGAAGACCGTCCGACCTAGTCCGTTGAAAAGTCTGGTCGTGTGTACGCGGTATTAGAGCCCTGCATTGGCTGGCCGTGAAAGAACGGGTTCCTTTTCAAAACTGGATGTCTTGTCCATAAGGCACTGCACAGACGGAGTATCTGAAGGAGAAATTGGTCAAGTATGTGCCTACCCGATCCTTGAGATCAGCGAACTTGGCCATACTGGAGATTCCAGAATCTAAAAAGAAAACATGTGGAGGGAGAACGAGTGAAGTACAAGGGGCTGAATTTTGGAACTCCTTACCTCTGGAACTGAGACTTGAGAATGACATTTTGAAATTCCGAAAGAAATTGATAACCGTACTTTTTGTACAAGCTTTTGGAGTCACCTCATGTTTAATTGAGGTGTGATGGACAGACCCCCTGGCTTTTATTCTGTATCTTGCTATGCTGGTTTGTTGGTTCTGTTAAGGTCTTAATGTAAATGTCCTTTTGTTTTTGCATATCGAGTCCTTCGGGTAAGACTGCGAAGGTTAAGTATTTTAATAAATAAATAAATATCTTTTCATGTGACAACACTGAAGAAGTAGTGAGTGTGCAGCTTGTATAACAGTGTAAATTTGCTGTCCTCTCAAAATAACTCAACACACAGCCATTAATGTCTAAACCGCTGGCAACAAAAGTGAAAATGTCCAAATTGGGCCCAAAGAGTCAATATTTTGAGTGGCCACCATTATTTTCCAGCACAGCCTTAACCCTCTTGGGCATGGAGTTCACCAGAGCTTCACAGGTTGCCACTGGAGTCCTCTTCCACTCCTCCATGATGACATCACAGAGCTGGTGGATGTTAGAGACCTTGCGCTCCTCCACCTTCCATTTGAGGATGCCCCACAGATGCTCAATAGGGTTTAGGTCTGGAGACATGTTTGGTCTAGTCTATCACCTTTCCCTCAGAATATTATTTCCATGGTTCTTAAGCAATTTTATGATTTTTTTGTAATAAACATTATATATTTTATAGTTTTGTGTGGACGTCCCTCTCTGGTACCAGTATAGTTCAAAACAAGGTTTTCTTTTTTTTTTGTACAACTTAGAGATCAGTTAGAAAAGCAGCACACAATGTTAGGCACATATTTAACTTCTTGATCACCCCAGATGTTTAACCCCTTCCCAGCCAGTGTCATTAGTACAGTGACAGTGTTTATTATTATCACTGATCACTGTATTAATGAGCGTGTCAGGACCTCATGGGGTAAAATGGACCACGCAAAGCCACAGATGGACTCTGGTGGCAAGAAAGCGCCCTGAGGCGATTCAGTTCGCATAGGTAGCGCTATACAAGTCAATCACTCACTCACTCACTGGTGATGCCAGTGGCAGTTAGATACCACCCCCAAGTGTCAGTTAGTGTCAGATTATCCACTGCACCATCGCAGTCCCATTATAAGTCCCTGATCTCCACCATTAGTAGTATTAAAAAACAAACAAAAAAAAAAACAGTATACTGTATGTAGGCATGTGTAGGCACTATAACTTTCACACAAACCAATCAATATACACTTATTGGGATTTTCTTTTTATCAAAAAACAGGTACAAGAATACGTTTTGGCCAAATTTATGAAGAAATTAGATTTTTTGATTTTTTTTACATATTACATAGTACATAGTAGGTGAGGTTGAAAAAAGACACAAGTCCATCAAGTCCAACCTATGTGTGTGATTATATGTCAGTATTACATTGTATATCCCTGTATGTTGCGGTCGTTGAGGTGCTTATCTAATAGTTTTTTTAAACTACAGATGCTCCTCTCTGAATCCACCGCCTGTGGAAGGGAATTCCACATCCTTGCTGCTCTTACAGTAAAGAACCCTCTACAAAGTTCAAGGTTAAACCTCTTTTCTGTCTGTCAGGACTGTGCTCAGCCCTTCCTTCTCAAAGCTGGCCGCTCAGATGTCCGCTAATTTCCAGCTCCTTTCTATCCACAGTGACTCTCCTGTTGATAATATCCTGCTCGTCAGTCCCGCCTACTTAAGCCGTCCAGCCCAGATGATCTCTGCCTTCGCCTTGCTCACATCTCTAGAGACGCTCTCCTGTGTTCCTGTTAAAGACTTGCTTGGCTGACATGCCTTATGTCTCCAGATCCTGCTTGCTTTTCTACTACGCTCATCTCCGGCTCCCTGACGTTTTGGCTTGTCTGACTATCCATTCCGGTTCCTGAACTCTGGCTATGTTTTGACTACGTTTACTCTGTTTACCTTTTTATTATTATTACATAAGTGTGATTTAACTGTACTTCTGTCTCTGTCTGATTCATGGTTTCTGACAATATCATCATAAAAACATGTCATAAGGATAAGTACATACAAGGCAAAATCAAATCAATATTCTTTGCTAGAAAATTACTAAGAACCCCCAAATATTATATATATATATAGAACAATATGATAACCAGGGTAATTGGCGCTACCTACAAGTAAAACTCCTTATATGTATGTATATCAATATATAATTCCGAATATATCATGTATTCATCTAGAAGAATATATATATAATAGAAGGAGGCATAACCCCAAAAGATTACCAGTCTGCGATTTAAAATCTACAAGCTACTCAAAAGTCCCAAAAAACAACAAAGTTCCTACTAAAGATTAGTTCCTGGGATTAACAAATAATTCCAATAAGCAGAAGAAAAGGAAAAAACGAAAACCAAACAACAAACTAGAAACCAAAAGAATTTTTTGTATCTGTATCGCTAAGAGACAGTATTCCCTAAAATCGCATTAATGCCAAAGTGTGGTTTGAGTAGGCAAATTCCCAGTAAGAGGCGTATGTAAATGTGCTAGTGAACTTATTATCCCAAATATGCAAACTGTAAGTGTAAAACGCTAATATAGATACATATGAAAGAATTTTTTTGCCTAAAGTCGCATTATCGCCAAGATGTGCAAAGAAACAAGTAGAAGGTGTATATAAATGTGCTTAATGAGATTAAAATTCACAATGCAAAATTCAAATTATACAACCTATACATGCAATGTGCTAATGTAAGCATATATATATGAAAAAACAAAAATATTAATAATATATAGAAATTATATCAAAAATATATATCAAAAAAGTGCAGGTGAAAAAAACAAAGGACAAAAAAATGTGTACAAAAAAGAAGAAAGAATATATATATAAAAAAAATATATATATATATAAAAAAGCAAAGGGTCTCTTAAATAAACAATAAACAAACAAAAAATACAAAAATAGTGTCCAAATTTCCAAAAAATCTCTTCAACAGTGCAATAACAGAAAGTTCAAAAGATGTGACTAAAGTGCTTCTCGTGCAATCTCCAACGTGACTTCTGTGTTTCCCCACAAGGTCCCCCACTCACCAGAAGAATACACCCCTGCAGGGGTAATTCGCCTTGGAATCAAAGTCTACCGATAACCAGCTCTTCATTCGCATCCAGAGAGAGTTTTTTCAGTCCCTGCTGATGTCCAGCTCCTCAATCGCAACCAAGGGGGAGATTTCCTCATAGGAAAAAAATTGTAGTCTCCATAGTGTGATTTGTATAAAAAATCAATTTATTGCCACAAAAATATAAACAAATAAAAACATAAAAAATGATAAAACGGAAAAAACAATTCTCATATGTTGAGACAAGATGTGGGACCACAGTCCATTAAAAAAACCTTTCAGCCTCCATATATAAATGATAACGTTCCAGGAAAAAAGAAAAAAATCCTAGAACAGGGCTGAGAGAAAGGTAATAACCATACGCTAATGGCACTTTATCCCAGATAACACAAAGGACTAGACACCAAAAAATAATAGTAATGTCCCAGGATATAACCTGTTGTCTAGAGTCACTCCAGTGTTTGTAAGTCCCCCAGGGATAGAGCCCTTCTAGCCCTTCTAGCGCTGAAGACGTCAATGACGAAACGCGTTCGACGGAGTTACGCCTATTACGTCAGTTCCGTTCGTTGGAGCGCAGTTGGAGTGCAAGCCGTAGCTGCGTGTCCACCGGGCGGCTTCCACGTTCGGATTATTTTTTCGCGCTAGAAGGGCTCTATCCCTGGGGGACTTACAAACACTGGAGTGACTCTAGACAACAGGTTATATCCTGGGACATTACTATTATTTTTTGGTGTCTAGTCCTTTGTGTTATCTGGGATAAAGTGCCATTAGCGTATGGTTATTACCTTTCTCTCAGCCCTGTTCTAGGATTTTTTTCTTTTTTCCTGGAACGTTATCATTTATATATGGAGGCTGAAAGGTTTTTTTAATGGACTGTGGTCCCACATCTTGTCTCAACATATGAGAATTGTTTTTTCCGTTTTATCATTTTTTATGTTTTTATTTGTTTATATTTTTGTGGCAATAAATTGATTTTTTATACAAATCACACTATGGAGACTACAATTTTTTTCCTATGAGGAAATCTCCCCCTTGGTTGCGATTGAGGAGCTGGACATCAGCAGGGACTGAAAAAACTCTCTCTGGATGCGAATGAAGAGCTGGTTATCGGTAGACTTTGATTCCAAGGCGAATTACCCCTGCAGGGGTGTATTCTTCTGGTGAGTGGGGGACCTTGTGGGGAAACACAGAAGTCACGTTGGAGATTGCACGAGAAGCACTTTAGTCACATCTTTTGAACTTTCTGTTATTGCACTGTTGAAGAGATTTTTTGGAAATTTGGACACTATTTTTGTATTTTTTGTTATTTATTGTTTATTTAAGAGACCCTTTGCTTTTTTATATATATATATTTTTTATATATATATTCTTTCTTCTTTTTTGTACACATTTTTTTGTCCTTTGTTTTTTTCACCTGCACTTTTTTGATATATATTTTTGATATAATTTCTATATATTATTAATATTTTTGTTTTTTCATATATATATGCTTACATTAGCACATTGCATGTATAGGTTGTATAATTTGAATTTTGCATTGTGAATTTTAATCTCATTAAGCACATTTATATACACCTTCTACTTGTTTCTTTGCACATCTTGGCGATAATGCGACTTTAGGCAAAAAAATTCTTTCATATGTATCTATATTAGCGTTTTACACTTACAGTTTGCATATTTGGGATAATAAGTTCACTAGCACATTTACATACGCCTCTTACTGGGAATTTGCCTACTCAAACCACACTTTGGCATTAATGCGATTTTAGGGAATACTGTCTCTTAGCGATACAGATACAAAAAATTCTTTTGGTTTCTAGTTTGTTGTTTGGTTTTCGTTTTTTCCTTTTCTTCTGCTTATTGGAATTATTTGTTAATCCCAGGAACTAATCTTTAGTAGGAACTTTGTTGTTTTTTGGGACTTTTGAGTAGCTTGTAAATTTTAAATCGCAGACTGGTAATCTTTTGGGGTTATGCCTCCTTCTATTATATATATATTCTTCTAGATGAATACATGATATATTCGGAATTATATATTGATATACATACATATAAGGAGTTTTACTTGTAGGTAGCGCCAATTACCCTGGTTATCATATTGTTCTATTTCTTGGAGGAAACACCTTTTGGAGTTTCTTTCTTTTGTGGGTGGCAGCAACCTAATGATATAACTAGTATTTAGCCGTAGCTACTGTTATTACTATCCTCTCTTACTTCCCACCGTTGTCGAGCGCGTTTTTTTCCTTTATTTTTATTATATATATATATATATATATATATATATATATATATATATACATACATATTTAGCAGAGACCCTAGAGAATAAAATGATGGTCCTTGCAATATTTTATGTTACACTGTATTTGCGCAGCGGCCTTTCAAACACAATTTTTTGGGAAAAAATACGCTTCAATTAATAAAAAAAAATAAAAAAAATAAGCAGTAAAGTTAGCCCAATTTTTTCATATAATGTGAAAGATGATGTTATGTTGAGATTTGTGAGAGAATCGTGATCTTTATTCTAAACAAAAAAATTGCGATTCTCATTTTATCCAGAATGGGTTGGTAATCCCACTTCATTGAGATATGTGATTATTAAAATTAATATTTTTAAATGTAAAATTAATAATTTATTTTATATATATATATATATATATATATATATATATATATATATATATATATATATATATATAGTTATATAAAAATGAAATACATACAATATTAACTAGAGTACATACAATTACAATTATATTATAATATGAAAGAAAGCTTCATCCATTGCCTGAAATACCTTTATGAATGTACTTAAGCAATAGTTCATTTTTGTGAAAAAATAAATAAAATAATACATAAAAAATTGTAGATTTTGTCTTGAATACATAAACAAGGTAATTATGGACAAAAACATATATATATATATATATATATATATATATATATATATATATATATATATATTGCCTTTATTGTACAGGAAACATGTTTCCCGTTGTAATTATACAGTACAATAATATATATCTATAAAGTGTACAGAAATATTCAAAGCAGCCTATAATGTTTTACATTTCTACAGTTCCAAAGTAAAGACATTTACAACAAACTATGCAAATAACAATTTGATCAAGATATTTCAAAGATCCTTTATTTGAATTGATTTCATAAGCCACTTCACTTTTTGTGCTTGTTTTTGTACATTTATGAATGAATATTTGCTTATCTCCTAAGGTACAAGATTGAACCGGCAGATGCAATGACTCACCCCCCTGTTTCCACACTGTGTTTAAATACACTGGAATTTATAGCCAAGAGCTCTTGATATAGTCAGTTAAGGGGAAGAAAACAATTCGCCGTCAGATGTAAAATTAATCAAATAAAGAATCAAAAGTTTAGAAGTAACATGAGTAATAGAACATTAAAGCACAACTGTGGGCTATTTTTTTATGTACAGCATATTTTTTTTTTATTGTTTTGTGCAGTACAAAAAGATAATGTTGACGTGCATGAGATACAAGGTACAAAAATGTCATGACACAATGTAGGCATTGCATAGAAGTAACTCATAATGTCAAACTAGAACTGAGTTGTATGTTTTCTCAGTATCTGCTATATATCCATTATACAATTACAACATAAAAAAAAAAAAAAAAAAAAACTATCACTGTTTCATTTTTTTAGAATGAATGCTTAGTTTCACTGCCGGGGGGGACTTGGTGATGAGGAGTTCCCAAACACTTGGTCCATCGTTTAGGTCAGCTACTACATTATACCATACAAGCAATATTGTGTAAATAAATCCTATGTCAATTGCAGAATTATATATTTTAGATGTACTGTATACATATACACTGTATTACCAAAAGTATTCCAGAAGTGCATTGTGAGTTCAGGCACTGACGTGGACGGGAAGGTCTGGCTCGCAGTCTCAGCACTAATTCATCCCAATGGTGTTCTATCGGGTTGAGGTCAGGACTTTGTGCAGACCAGTCAAGTTCCTCCACCCCAAACTCACTCATCCATGTCTTTATGGACTTTGCTTTGTGCACTGGTCCAAATCATTTCGTGGAGGGGGGATTATGGTGTGGGGTTGTTTGTCAGGGGTTGGGCTTCATCCCTTAGTTCCAGTGAAGGGAACTCTTAAGGCGTCAGCATACCAAGACATTGCGGACTATTTAATGCTCCCAACTTTGTGGGAACAGTTTGGGGTTGGCCCCTTCCTGTTCCAACATGACTGCGCACCAGTGCACAAAGCAAGGTCCATAAGGACAAGGATAAGCGAGTTTAGGGTGGAGGAACTTGACTGGCCGGCACAGACACCTGCCCTCAACTGGATAGAACACCTTTGGGATGAATGTGCTTCTGGAAGAATGGTTAAATATTCATATAGACACACTCCTAAACCTTGTGGATAACCTTCCCAGAAGAGTTGAAGTTGTTATAGCTGCAAAGGGTGGCCCCACTCAATATTGAACCCTACGGACTAAGACTGGGATGCCATTAAAGTTCATGTGTGTGTAAAGGCAGACATCCCAATACTTTTGGTAAGATAGTGTAGATTCAATAAGATGTTGGAAACATTCCTCAGAGATTTTGCTCCATAGTGACATGATAGCACCCACACAGTTGCTGCAGATTTGTCTGCTGCACATCCATGATGCGACTCTCCCATTCCACCACATCCCAACGGTGCTCTATTGGATTGAAATCTGGTGACCATGGAAGACATTGGAGTACAGTGACCTCATTGTCATGTTCAAGAAACCAGTGGTGAGATGATTTGAGCTTTATGACATGGTGTATTATCCTGCATTATCCAGTGTACCCATCAGAAGATGGGGACACTGTAGTCATAAAGGGATGGACATGGTCAGCAACAATACTCAGGTAGGCCGTGGTGTTTAAACAATGTTCAATTGGTTCTAAGGGGCCCAAAGTGTGTCAAGAAAATATCCCCCCCACACCATCAGCCTGAACCATTGATACAAGGCAGGATGGATCCATATCTTCATGTTGTTTAGGCCAAATTCTGACCCAACCATCTGAATGTCGTAGTGGAAATTGAGACTCATCAGACCAGTCAACGTTTTTTAAATCTTCTATTGTCCAATTTTGATGAGCCTGTGTGAATTGTAGCATCAGTTTCCTGTTCTTATCTGACAGGAGTGGCACACGGCGTGGTCTTCTGCTGCTGTAGCCCATTTGCTTCAAGGTTCAATGTGTTGTGGGTTCAGAGATAGTATTCTGCATACCTTGGTTGTAACGAATGTTTATTTGAGTTACTGTTGCCTTTCTATCATCTCAAACCAGTCTGCCCATTCTCCTCTGACATCAACAAGGCATTTTCCACTACACAACTGCCGCTCACTGGATATTCTCTGTAAACTAAAGAGATAGTTTCATAATTAGTAAGGTTGAATAAAGGACACTAGTCCATCCAGTTCAACCTGAGTGAGTGTCTACCCATATCCCTGTACATTGCACACTCACATTGGTCCCTACCCTCAAGGAGCCCACAATCCAAGGTCCCCATTCATATACTAGGGTCAATTTTGGGCAGAAGCCAATTAACCTACCTGCATTTTTTTGGAGTGTGGGAGGAAACTGGAGTATCCAGAGGAAACCCACGCAGATACAGGGCGAACATGCAAACTTCAGGCAGGTAGCGTCATGGTTGGGATTTGAACCAGCGACTATTCTTACTGCTAGGTGAGAGTGCTAACCACTACACCACTGTGCCACCCATAGTTATGTATGAAGATCAGATCAGCATTTTTTGAAATACTCAGGCCAGCCCGTCTGGCAGCCTGTCTGGCACCAACAACCATGCCACAGTCAAAGTCACTTAAATCCTCTTTCTTCCCCATTCTGATGCTCGGTTTGAACTTCGCCTTCACCACGTCTAGATGCCCAAATGCATTGAGTTGCTGCCATGTAGTTAATATTGTTTTGTATTTTATTTTTATATAACTTTCACATATCTCGATGAAGTGGGTTTACCAACCCATGAAACCCGTTATATCCACCAGGATCCCACCAACCATCAGCAGTTAACATATCAAACGCTGAAACATGTCAAAAATATCATAATATGCCAAAGGGTGGTGTTAGCTTTTTGTGTTTTTGATATAATTGGGTACTGTGGATATTGTATACTATAGGATCAGTAGCTCTGAGGAGGCTTGTAAACAGTGGGCAGTTTAAGGATCATTAGGTGAGTTTTATGAGATGCCGGAAAATCCGATCATTCTGAACGAGGTGACATCAAACACAAATACGTTGGGACTATAAATGGGCCAGTAGCCAATAGCTTTCGTCTCTCATGCCGCGTACACACGACCAGACTTTTTGACAGCAAAGGTCCGACGGAACGAGTCCGTCGGACAATTCGATCGTGTGTGGGCTCCATTGGACCATTGCTTGCCAAAAATCCGGCGGACTTTAGAAATAGAACATGTTTTACATTTTTCCACCGGAACTCCGCCGGACCGAGAAATCTGTTCGTGTGTATGCTGGTCCAATGGACAAAAATCAACGATAGGGCAGCTATTGGCTACTGGCTATGAACTTCCTTATTCTAGTCCAGTCTTACTTCATCACGTTCAAATCCGTCGGACTTTGGTGTGCTTGTGTGTGGCCAAGTCCGTTCATTCGGAAAGATCGTCGGAACTCCGCCGAAAGTCAGTCGGAAAGACCGTCGGACCTAGTTCCTCGAAAAGTCCGGTCGTGTGTACGCGGCATCAGTTTATTCTGAGCATGCGTGGCACTTAGTCTGTCGGAATTCTCTACAAACGATCGGAAAAAGTCTAATCTGATTTTTTTGTTGGAAAATTTTAGATCCGGCTCTCAAATTTTTTCCGTCCGTATTTCCGATGGAAAAAGTCCGATAGAGCCCACACGCGATCGGATTTTCCGCCATCATAATCCGATCGGACCTTTTCCGTCGGAATTTCCGACCGTGTGTACAGGGCACTAGGGTCCTTTCACACCAGCTGCCCAATCAGGTCCGCCTGTCAGTTTTTCAGGCAGAATTGATCGGACCTGTTTGGACATGTCTGCTGACACGCACCGCTATCCGATCCGATCCTGCCTGCAAAAAACAGACAGATGGTGGTCCTATTTTCCATTCGTGTAATGGATCGGATTGGATAGAATCAGATGTAAACAAACAAGTGATCCGTTTCCTTCCGATTTCCCCGTAGAGTAGAGCGGGTCTGTGTCCGTGTCTTCTCTGCATGGTGAGCAGAGGAGTGAGCAGTGAGCAATGGTGAGCAGTGGAGCAATCCCCCAATGAGCAAGCAGAATCTTCTGCACAGAGGTGCCCATGGAAAGGGACCTAAAAGTTTTATTAACAAATCAGATCTGGTCAGATCGGATGTTGGTGTACAAATACCTCAGTCTTACCACTTATTTTCATATTATATAAAATATCTGTGGAATAGGAACAATACAGAAGTAAATGCACCAAGCCACCGCTAGTGCTTATGGGAAAAAACATTCCAATTTTTATAATATAATCTGGTAGCTACTATAATCACATTAAACATTAACCACTTCAATACAGGGCACTTAAACACCTTCCTGCCCAGACCAATTTTGAGCTTTCAGCGCTGTCGCACTTTGAATGACAATTGCGCGGTCATGCTACACTGTACCCAAATGAAATTTTTATCATTTTTTTCCCACAAATAGAGCTTTCTTTTGGTGGTATTTGATCCCCTCTACGGTTTTTATTTTTTGCGCTACAAAGAAAAATATACCGAAAATTTTGAAAAAAAAAAAATGTTTTTTTTTGTTTCAGTTTCAAAACTTTGTAAATAAGTACGTTTTCTCCTTCACTGATGGGCACTCATGGGGCTACACTGATGGGCACTGATAAGGCGGCACTGATGGGCACCAATGAAGTGGCACTGATGAGGTGGCATTGATGGACACTGATAGGCGGCACGGATAGGCGGCACAGATGGGCGACACGGATGGGCGACACGGATGGGCGACACGGATGGACACTGATAGGTGGCAAAAATTGGCACTGATAGCTGGCATGGATTGGCATGGATAGGTGGCACAGATGGGCATGGATAGGCGGCACAGATGGGCATGGATAGGCGGCACAGATGGGCATGGGTGGGCACTGATAGGCGGCACAGGTGGGCACTCATAGGCGGCTTAGGTGGGCACTCATAGGCGGCACAGGTGGGCACTTATAGGCGGCACAGATGGGCACTCATAACAGGTGGGCACTCATAGGCGGCACGGGTGGGCACTCATAGGCGGCATTGGTTTTATACTGTACTAATGGATGCCAATCAGTGCCAAACAATAATGCATGCCAATCAGTGATGCCCATTATGGGCACTGATTGGCATCCATTGTGCTGACCATGGGCATCCCTGGTGGTCTAGGGAGGATTACCTTTTCCCTGGTGGTGTCCCTGGTGGTCCAGTGTGGGCATCCTCGGGGGGGCTGTACTGATAATTGACAGACGCGAGTGAGGAAAAGCCGATCACCGGCTCTTCCCATTTACACTGTGATCAGCCGTGATTGGACACGGCTGATCACGTGGTAAAGAGTCTCCGTCGGAGACTCTTTACCGAGATCGTAGTTGCCGGGTGTCAGACTGACACCCCGCAACAACGATCGCCGCGATGCGCGCCCCCGGGGGAGCGCAGAGGCTCACAATCCTGAGGACGTCATATGACGTCCGGTCAGGATTATCAAACCACTTTGCCGCCGTCTATTTGTAATAGGGCGGGCGGCAAGTGGTTAAACTCATTTATTCAGGGAAGTCTATCCCACACCCACCTAACTGTCCCCGAGCCACCCCCCATCAAATCATTCTCTGCAGCGATTACCTTTTGTACCACCCCCTCCCTTTAGAATGTAAGCTCTACGAGCAGGGCCCTCCTGTACCTTTTGTATTGTACTGTAATTGTGATGTCCCCCCCTATACATTGTAAAGCGCTGCGTAAACCGTTGGCGCTATATAAATCGTGTATAGTAATAATAATAACATTAAACAAATATGCTAAAATACAATCCAGCATTAGCAGCACTCAAAATCCATTTAACAAGCGTCCATGATAGAAGCTGTCCAAATATTCAAAGGACTTAATCATATATGAAAAATAAATAAATCAATGAACGTTCATCCATGTGCTTCCATGTGATCTATATCTTATATTTCAACCATCACCACACAAATTAACACCCCTATGGTCATGAACTCACCAGATGAATTGTGATAGTATGCCCGTATGATGATCCATTCACGGAGCAGCAAACACCGGTCCTTCCATCTATGTGTCACTCATGACAAGAAAGCACACATACATAGCGTAATTCCATAAAAACTCAAAATCTATTCAATGAATTACCCCCCCTTACAAGTTGCACTCACAGGAAAAGTATTTAACTGCTTAAGGACCGCCTCACACCATTATACTTCGGCAGAATGGCACGGCTGGGCACGATCACGTACCTGTACGTAATTCTTTAAGTGCCCAGCCGTGGGTCGGGAGCGTGCCGCCGCCGGCGCGCTCCCGACCCGGTCCTGAGCTCCGTGGCCGCGGGACCAGCGAGAGTTGTTGAGTCCGCATCAATGATTTATGCTGGTCTGAAGGGGGAAATAGATATCCCAAGTTCCTTCTCCCACTTTGCCAAAAAAGTCCAAAGCATGAGGATAATGATATAAGCGAAGCATTGAAAGTACGAGGGTTAGTCTCTGCTCCTGTAGAAGGCAACCCTCAAACTCAGTAAGTACATTTTTCAGAAAATTGCAAAGCATCAATATACAAACTTATCAACTTAAATTAGAAAATGGACTTAAAAAATATTATCGTCCCTTAAAAAAAACTCTTTGGTTCATGCTTTTTTTTTTTTTTTTGTAAATGTAAAGGAGGAAGTGACTTTTTGCTGTGGTTTCCTTGTCACATTTCACTGCTTTCCGGGCTCACCAGACTTTCTCTCTGTATCACCTTTATATTCTGCTCTTCGGTGCTTCTCTGTATATTCCTTTGTAGTTATATTCCTGCTCTGATGCTTAAAGCGGATCTTCACTGTATCTGAGCACCACAAACCAAAAACACTATTTTATAAATTTTTAATATTCAAAGCAAGCTCCCTCTATCCATTAGTGCCTCCATGCTTTATTTTGTTGAGAATTCACTTTGAAAAACACCTCCCCCTTCTATCATTTCTGCCCATGGCCATCTTGAGTAAGGGCAGATGATTTATGTAGCATTTACTTCCTGGAATCCATCTGCCTTTAGCTCAAGCATGAATGCAGGGGGTTGTGCTTAGCTCCTCCTCCTTTCCTCCTGAAGACTCCTGGGATGCATGACATAATATGCCTAGGCAAGAAACCAGGAAGTAACTGAAGAAATGTAAAAAAAAAAAAAAAGTTTAAAACAAGTAAATGATATACTTGCCTATCTACTTACTAATGCTAGCAGCATGACCATGACTGGGAGAGTGAAGTTCCACTTTAACTACTCTCTGCCTACAATCTATGCAGAATTTGCATCAGCAGTCTGTCTTATACAGGCTGTCTTTGGCTTATCAATGAATAGGATTAAAAACCCTTTAAAGCCGTGCACCCAGGACCAGTTAAAGCGGGAGTCCGCCGGGACTCCGCGTTTTTTTTTTTTTTTAAAAGCCAGCAGCTACAAATACTGCAGCTGCTGACTTTTAAAATAGTGACACTTACCTGTCCAGCGCGCCCGCGCTGTCGACACCCGAAGCCGATCTCTAGATCGTCTCTCGGGTGCTGCCGCCGCCGTCTTGGGTATGGGAATCAGGAAATGGAGCCTTTCGGCTCCATTTCCCAGTCCCCTACTGCGCATGCGCGAGTTGCGCTGCGCAATAAGGACGGTCCCCGCTGCCTCTGGGATCTGTGTGTTTCCCAGCAGGCAGCGGGGCACTTGCGGAAAGGGGCGGGCACTTGCGGAAAGGGGCGTAATCTACGCCCCTTTCCGCAGAGAGCTATCCCGGAAGTGGGTGCAGATACCTGTACTGTACAGGTATCTGCACCCCCCTCCCCCCTGAAAGGTGCCAATTGTGGCGCCGGAGGGGGGGAGGGTTCCGATGAGCGGAAGGTCCACTTTAGGGTGGACCTCCGCTTTAACATATTATAATTATAATTATAAACAAAATGAATACAGCATTAGTAATACAATTGGTACAAAGAGCAGCCTGAACTAAAGGTCTATAAGTGAAAAAGAAATAAATAAGTAGACTATGATAAATTATATTTCCATACCACACTCATAAACCATATTGACATGTGCAAATAAATACAATAAAAAGCCCATAAACCACCAACAAAATTCTTGAATCAAGTCAAAGTGGAGTAATCTGTTTCTGTGAAAAATATAGTGCCGTCGTCCATCGATTAATGGGCAAACATCCTACTCAGCGAACCGACATGACACCCATTACAGGTAGTCAAAAACGCATGGATGTCTTTGGCTTATATTGCTGTCTATGATGCTTCTGCTTTTTTTGCTGTGCAGTGGTCTTCTTTTCACTTTACCAGTGGGCTGCCAAGATGCCCACCTCTACAACGTCAACATGTGCGGCTTGCCCTGTCTGGATGAAGGCACCAGGAAGATGACCACCAGAAATCACCACCGTGCAGACCGTGTTTCCCCTGAAAGTAAGATCTACCCCAGAAATAAGACCTACCCTGATTTTCCAGGAGGGCTGCAATATAAGCCCTACCTCTAAAATTAATCCCTTGTTTAGGGTGGTTGTGGACTGCTGGAGTCCTCTCTATTGCTGCTGGAGTCCTCCTCTTCTCCCAGCTGTTAGTGGGGGATATTGCAGAGCAGATAGGAGAGCTCTGGCGGGTCACAGAAGCGCCAAGTTGCACTCAGCTGATCCCCGCTGCTCGCCTCTTCTGCCAGCTGTTAGTAGGGGATCTTGGGCCTCCTTCTCCCCCTGCAGTGCTTGTGCCAGGGAAGACCAGGCGGGTCACAGAAGCGCAGAGCGGCGCTGTGGGGAGGTACAGTATGTGACACGGTTGCATTGCATAGACACATACCTTTTGCATTATATTCTGCTGTGGTGGCGTGAATTCTGGCAGTTTGCAAGCACTTTTACGCTGTTCACTCCAGGGATTAAATTGCAAGCCCTAGCTGGAAAATAAGCCCTACTGTGTTATTGGTTGAAAAAATGAATATAAGTCCCTGACTTATTTCCAGGGGAAACACAGTGTATAGGGTCTATGTTCTCCTCTAGTGTTAACCATCCATATTTAATTCAGGGAACTACTCTAATTTTTATACATTTTGTAGATTTTTCACTAAATGTGGAAAAAAAAATGGAGCCTTTCAACTTCTGGAGTACATTTTTTTTATACCATACGATACAGGGAAAGTCCACCTGCTCCACTTATACATTTCACTCCATCAGGAGGTAGGTCATAGAGTATCAAACATAAAAAAAGTATATGACCGCACACTGATAGCAATAAGATTCTTAAAGTTTATTATCAAAAAACAAAAAAGTCCAAATAATAAAGCACACGGTAAAGAGTGTTTCATGGCAACAGGTGCTTAATCTTACATTATACACAGCAGTTCTACCATTTAACCACTTTCAGACCGGACCATTTTGCTGGCTTAAGACCAGACCACTTTTTGCGATTCCGCACTGTGTCGCTTTAACTGAACGTCCTTTTTTTCTCACAAATAGAACTTTCTTTTGGTGGTATTTGATCACCCCTGCGGTTTTTATTTTTTGAGCTATAAACAAAAATAGAGAGACAATTTTGAAAAAAACGCATAATTTTTTACTTTGCGTTATAATAAATATCCCCCAAAAATATATAAAAAAACATTTTTTTCCCTCACTTTAGGCCCATACCTATTCTTCTACATATTTTTGGTAAAAAAATAGCAATAAGCGATTATTGATTGGTTTGCCCAAAAGTTATAGCGTTTACAAAATAGGGTATAGTTTTATGGCATTTTTATTAACAATTTTTTTATTTACTGCAACATTATTTACTTTAGTGACTGCGACATTATGGCGGACACATCAGACATTTTTGACCCATTTTTGGGACCATTGTCATTTATACAGCAATCAGTGTTATACAAATGCAGTGATTCCTGTGTAAATGACACTGGCAGTGAAGGGGTTATCCAGGGGGTGGCAGTGTAGGGGTTAAGTGTTCCTAGGGGCGTGTTACTAACTGTGGGGGGCTGGGCTTTGTGTTAGTGAACACTGATCTCTGCTCCAATCATATGGAGCAGAGATCAGTGTCACTTGTTGCTAGGCAGAACGGGGAGATGCTGTTTACAACGGCATCTCCTCGTTCAACCTCCCAGTGAGACGATCGTGGGAATTCCAGCGGCGATCGAGTCCATGGGACCCGCGACCAAACTCACGGGGGTCCAGACCTTGCGCTTTAAGAAACAATAATAATAACTTTGTGCTACTAAATAAACTAGAAAAAAATATATGAATCAATATCAAAATAAGAAACTCTTCCTTAACCGAAAACAGCTGCCACCCAACAGTGTTATCACCACACTGTATATAGAAACTCAACCATATATTCGTGAAGTGCTCTCAGCTTATTTGATCATAAAGTGACATGTGCAATAAATAATTAAAAATCTCACAAATACATCATTTAAAGAACATAATCCATAGAATCATATATACACGTGTGTATCTCAGAATTGTGCACAAATATCAAAAACAGTAAATAAATGTGTAGTCCATAAAGAAGCCCCA
Source organism: Lithobates pipiens (assembly GCF_037356315.1). NCBI lineage: Eukaryota > Metazoa > Chordata > Amphibia > Anura > Ranidae > Lithobates > Lithobates pipiens. The sequence continues at coordinate 558,322,694 of NW_027507764.1, read as the reverse complement.
CACACCACACAATCATGGACAGAGAACTCCCGTTAGCCTGACCCGCGCGCGTCAGCATTCGTGCTCGCCACTAAATGGCCCCAATTGGGCTATATAAACACCTCTGCTGCATTAGGACATTACCTTATGGTCTACAGCTACCTGTGTTTGATCCTGTTGCCGCTCTGATCCATCTAATCACACTTGTACTCTACCAGAACCGATTCTTGGTTTGCTCTTCGACCACGTCTCTGCTTAATTCCTCTGTCTGTCTGGTTGCCGTTGCCAACTCCAGCCTGATCCTGACTACTCTGCTGCCTACTGCTTTGTTCCTGAAGTGCCTGCTAGTGACCGACCCAGCTTGCCTGACCCTGCTCTGTGCCCAGCTATCCTTATACCTGTTGTCTGCTACCTGCCAAGTTCCTGCTCTCTGCTACCTGCCAGCCTGCCAAGTACATGCTGCCTGTGACCTGCCAAGTACCTGCTGCCCTGCATCATGATCCAGCCTGCATCCAAATAGGCACAGACCTCTCATCTGCAGCCTTCACCATCCAAACTTCTAGGCACTCATGCCATTCCAGGCTTCCGTGCCTCCTGATTATTTTATCAGGGGTACCAGGCCAGAGGTGTAAGAGATTGCCTTCCTCTCCATGGCAGGCTCCATCTCCAGGTACCTCCCATTTCCTTTTACCTTTTTCCTCTTGCTTGTTCCTTCCTTCCTTTCTTCCCCTTGTCATTCCACATCCCCATTTTCACCCCCATTTTCCCTGCCATACTTTCCTCACTTCATTCCTCTTGTCCTTTCCTCCCTCCCTCCTTCCCTCACCTCTCCCTCCTTTCTCCCCTTCTCCCCCTGCTTTTTTATTTTCTAAGAGATGTAGTTCTTACTTTTTCTTTACGCCTTTAGATAATCCGGTTTATTATATTGATAATAGTTTTGCCAATTCAGGGAATGCTAGCATTGATATTTAATGCTTAACCACAGGTGCTTCTTCTGCCCTCAGCACCCCATCCGGGGTTTTGGGAATTTAACACCATCGTAAGCCATGCCATGACGGTTTGCTGCTCCCCTGATTGGTGCGCCCGCTGGCCAGGGAATCTTGGGTGGGACCTGATGAGGGGTTTTATCCAGATGATTTAGGTCCAGGTAGGTAAGGTAGGTAATTATTAAGACATGTTTATTGTGATTGATTTTATTGTACTTGATTCTGTGTATGAATTTCAATATATGCTATCGCTTTCACAGTGCACTAATCCTCTGAAGAAGACCTGACAGGTCGAAACGCGTCAGTTTTTATCATCATTTTAGTATTTGATTATTGTATACCATCATACATTGTAAATGGTCCACTTGCGCTGTTGCTGTAATGTTCATACCTCTTGTACCACAGCTCTTATTTTAACAACTACTTTTCAATATCAATTAATTAGAATCTTTTGATATTTTGCTTTAATAAAATTGAAGTTTATTCTATATTTTTTTGTAGTTTTTCACTTATTTGCTGCCTAGAAAACCCCACATGGGGCAGATCCTATTTTTGTCATTTTTTCGGGGTGTGCTGCGTTTTTCTTTTCTCTGATTAGTGTCCCTCTCTTGTCAGGTACTTGACACACGTGCTTTCTTCACATAAAAACACACTACCGCAGTGCCCTTCACAACCCCTTCTGGGTATCTCCTCACCTGATACTGTTGAACCCGGGGTATATAAATGGGGTCACATGCGTTTTTTAATGCAATGGCTCCGACGTTCATCCACTCCAAATGCTGGACCTTAGATCACAATCAGAAGCAGGTGTAGGTCAGCCAGAGAAGGAAAGCACAGACATCGGATAGTGCAGACCATTTCATAAAAAGTTTATTCATACAAATAGGTATTGCACTTACATGTATTCCATAACAAACTGGCATAGCATAAAACTGGTAAAAACCGTTCTCTGATTGGCTTTTTCAAAGGAACTCTTTACTGTGTGCTTTGTTATTTGGACTTTTTTGATTTTTCAAAATCAACTGAAAGAAGGATTTCACTGGGAAAAAAAATTATTAAAAGCCAGCAGCTATAAATACTACAGCCGCTGACTTTTAATAAATGGACACTCACCTGTCCCAGGGTCCAGCGATGTTGGCAGCTGAGTCCGATCGATCGCTCGGCTCTCGGCTGCTGCTGCCGCCATTCTAGATGAGGGAATCAGGAAGTGAAGCTTTGCGGCTTCACTTCCCGGTTCCCTACTGCGCATGAGCGAGTTGCGCAGCGCAATAGGAATGGTCCACGCTGTCTCTAGGACCCGTGTGTCCCAGCAGACTGCGCACCGGCACAGGAAGAAGCATAGACTCCCGTGGGAGTCTATGCCCGGAAGTGGGTGCAAATACCTGTCTTACACAGGTATCTGCACCCCCTCCCCCCTGAAAAGGTGCCAACTGTGACACCGGAGGGGGGGGAGGGTTCCGATGAGCGGAAGTTCCACTTTAGGGTGGAACCCCGCTTTAAGGATCTTATTGCTATCAGTGTGTGTTCATCCAGTTTTTATGTTTGATACCTTGCGGTACAAGCCAGACCAGCACCTGTATCATTTGAGGCTAAACAACATGAGCAGACCAACCTGGAGCGGTGTTTAGTGATTAGGCATAAGTACTAGTCATAGAAAAAATATGACTAAATTCCCGATAGAGTTAAACACGTAAGTGCAGGTGGACTTCCCCTGTATCGGATTAAATTATTGAACGTATTCTGGACTTCTGCAAGTAGAGCGGATCCATTCTTGTTTTTTGTGCCACTGATTTTAATGGATTACAGACTGTCCTGGAGCCTGCATCCTTCAGTTGGTGGAGTGGTGATCGGAGGCTTGTAATAGAGTGGTTGGGATGATTTGAAATTATTAACTAATTGTGGGCCAGGGTACCACAACTGCACTATTACTTAAAATTTTTGAAAAAAATGAAAAATATTGGACTTGCATGGTACCAAAATGCATAGCATTATGCAGAACAATACTTTTTTTTTATAATTCCAGTAAAGAAACTAGGGTGAATGTCAAACATAATTGTCCCCTTTGCATGAAAACGAAAGCAAACACGGAACGTCCTTGTTCCAGACTGTTGCACACGTTAGTCATGTGCAAAAAAAAAAAAAAAAGATTTCATTCATTGAAAAAAAAAAAGTTACAGAGGGTCAACAATATGTACACATTTCTTCATATCTGCCAGAGATGTGACGGATGTATTTGTTTTATGACTCAGAAATGCCCTAAAGTTTATTGTTCAATGAGCGAAAAACGGATGTTTGACTTTCCTCTCATTTCATCCATCCACTCTGTTAGCACAAATGAGGCTGATATCACAGAAGGAGGAAAAACCTCCCTATAAAATTAGCAATGGCGTGTCTATCCCTGGATAGAAGGAGTTATATCAGGACATCCTGTGTAATCTCTCCACACTGACACAACATTATATCCACATTACTTGCACAGGAAGAGTGTAAAGGGATCATGCGTGCAGTTATAGCAAATTATTTACTAAGTTAAACATTTTGTATAAATGCAGCCTGTAAGGAAAAAGATTTAGTATCCAACTGTCTATCTATTGCAAAGCTAAACATTTTTCCGTGAGTGTCGGATACCTGGTTCCCCTGCTAAACACAGTGGTTCCATCCGCTGGTCCCTACGTCCTGCAGTGGTGTTGGGGCTGGTGGAAGAAACCCCTGTGTGCAGAGGGGGAACCAGGAATCTGACACTGCTGGAAGTGTCAGAGGCAAAAGATCCTTCAGAAATCATAGCTCCTCAATAGCGCAAAATTTTAAGTCTTTCTAGTTTTTATTTAGTAAAATGTTCATAGACATGTTTGTTTTCACTCATTAGGTAAAAGTTCAAATCAGGTTTTGGCACTTAAAGAGAAACTTCAGCCAGACTTTAGAAGTTGTCGAATAAATACAAGTAGCATGTAAAAACATTGATATTGTGATTTATCCACTTTGTTGTTCTAAATCTGACATTTTTAAGTGTAAAAAGCAGGTTGTAAACACACTGACTGTAAATGTCATGGCGGCCATTCTAACTGAGGGCAGCTGAAGCCCGCGCCCTCAGTTTTCCGGGGAATTCATGACGTTTCTCTGTCCTGCACAGTGAGTCCAAGCATGCCCAGTACATATCCAAGCCTGGGCTTGCACACTACACATTGATTCCATCCATCCTTTGTCTGTCTCCGCCCATTTTCACCCATCTCTGGCTGTCCTATGCCCTCTTCCAGCTTCCCTCCACCCTCCTCCAGCTATAAAAATATCCACATAAAAATACCCAAACCTGTTAAAGAGGAAGTAAAGGGGAAAAAAAACACACCCTGCAAGGCAAAGGCATAATGAGCTAGTATGCATAGCATACTAGCTCATTATGAATAACTTACCTGAGAACGAAGCCCCCAAAGTGGTCCTCCGTCTTCCTCTTCGCCGCTGCCATGGATCCCGGAGTGACTTCCAGGTCTTGCGGCTCTGGCGCTGTGATTCACCGGAGCCGCGATGACGTCACTCCCGCGCATGCGCACGGGAGCCGATACTCGCGGCATATCGCCGCGATCTGCGGCCTGCCCAGTGAGCCTGCGCACCGCTGTCTATGGCACATGCGCCCTAGACAGCCGTGGCTGTCTTCGGATAAATATATTAGGAGATATTTCTTGGACCTACAGGTAAGCCTTAATCTAGGTTAACCTGTAGGTCAAAGTGGTTTGTTGGCTGTGCGAACGGACAAACTTACTTTTCGACAACATAAGTCCGATGGAGCAAAATCCGATCGCGTCTACAGAAAACCATCGGACTTTACAAACACGCATGCTCAGAACCAATGCAAAAGATCAGACAAAAATATATAAGTTGACCAAAGGTGACAGTAAAGAGCAGAAAAACCACGTGATTTGGTGAAAGTTGGCTGAAAAAGTCAGATCGTGTGTATGCAATGCAAGTTCAGGGCCAACGCCCTTTGTACAAAAGTCCACGGGAAAGATTGTACAAAGTCCGATCGGGTGTATGAGGCTTTAGAGTTTCCAAAAAAATCAAAATTTTTGGGGTTGGAAACAAACTGACTATTTTGATATCTGTATGCCTTTTCAGCCACATATGATGGTGTTGTAACTCTTAATGTCTATGTGGTTTTACTGTCTCTTACCCATACCATATCTAGTCTGAACAAGGAAAACGACTCCAACTGTTCATTCAAGGTTTCCAGTATACCTTTCCAATGACCCTCCCTGTAACATCAACCCCTTCCATTAGCAATCCCTATAAACTCAATCCTCACGCTAACCCTAATCCCAACCATTGTAACTTTACTTCATCCCCAATCCTCCCTGTAACCCTATGCCTCATACTAATCCTCCTTGTAACCCCATCCCTTACACTAACCCTCCCTGTAACCTCTTCCCTTACACTAACCCTCCCCATAACTTCAACCCTCCCATTAACCCTGTAACCCTAATCCCAACCCTTATTGTAACTCTAATGCTATGTACACACGATCGGACATTCCGACAACAAAACCATGTTTTTTTTTTCGACAGATGTTGGCTCAAACTTGTCTTGCATACACACGGTCACACAAATGTCGTTGGAAATTCCGAACGTCAAGACGAGCTGAGAAAAATGTTCAATAGCCAGTGCAGCTCTTCTGCTTGATTCTGAGCATGCGCAGACTTTTGTGCGTCGGAATTGTGTACACACGCTTGGAATTTCCGACAACAAGTCTTCTTGTCGGAAAATTTGAGAACCTGCTCACAAACAGTTGTTGTCAGAAATTCCGACAGCAGATTTTCGATTTAGCATACACACAGTCGGAATTTCCTACAACAAATGTTCAATGTGAGCTTGTAGTCGGAAAATCCTATCGTGTGTACGGCCCATAACTCTCTGTGTAACACCAACCTTCACAATAACCCACAACCCTCACACTAATTATCTCTGTAACCGAAGTCCTCACACCCTTTCTGTAACCCCAATCTTTACATTAGCCCTCATTGTTACCCCAAACTTCACACTTAACACTTGACACTTGATGTTACTCTAACCACCCCCGTAACCCCAACCTTTACACTGACCCTCCATGAAACCCTAATCATAAACCTTTCTGTAAATGTAATTCTCACACCACACCTCCCTGTAACTTCAACACTCACATTAACTCTCCCCGTTACTCCAACCTCACTCTAACCTTCTTCCCAACCTTTCTTACAACTCTAATCCTCAGTGCAACACTAAACCCTCCGTGTTAATCTACCCATAGCACTAACCCCTTTTTTTCAACCCTAAAACTAACCCAACCTTATCTTGATTTGGCCCCTTTTTTGCATACCTGTTTCTCCTGGGCCATATCTCCTATGAAATAGACCAACAGTTCTTGCATTTTAAGTATTATTATTAATAATTTATATTTCTATATCGCTTATCTCCCTTGGAAAAGTGCTTCTCAAGTTGGTGTTGCAAAGAGGGGGTATCCCATAAAATGGACTTTGAAGGCACTAACATAATTTGTAGAAAAAGCATATATTTTTTAGACATAATACACACAATAAAAACAAATTATATTGCAATGGTTACAATTACTGTGTACGTCAAGTGTCAAGTTGGTGTTGGGTCAGATAGGACTTGAGGCAGCCATCTTGGGCATGCTCAGTAGAATGACATACTAAAGCAAATTTCAGAAGAACCATTAACCCGCAACATGTCTTTGGAGTGTGGGAGGAAACGAGAGTACCCTGAGGAAATACATGTAAGTACAGGTAGGGAACGCAAACCCCCATCCCTATAATGTCCTAAGCAGGATTCAGACTGAGGCACCCAGTGCTGCAAGCCATAAGCACTAACCACTAAGCTACTTTGAATTTCCCTCCTTCGGTTTTTCGTTTTTTTTTTTGCAGTTTCCATTTCTAACAGTCTATTGACTTCAACACCTGTGTTTCTCTCTGTATTACTATGCCTGAAATAGTCACCTAGTGATTCTGATGTGGATTGTCTCATTGTGAAAATCTGTGTCCCATTTTCACCCCTTGATTCAAAGAAACGACAAAGTGTCATGTGACTTTTCTAAGGAAAAACTCATTCATTCACAAAAATCTGCTTCTGATCAGAGGAAGAAACATTTTCCTGCAATATCACAATGGCCCTATCATCAGAGGAAACCCCTCCTTGTATGGAATTTCCTAATATCATGGACTGTGCCAAGGAATGCCGAGGAGAGAAGTCATTATTTGTACACTGATACTGATACCACTATTTGGTCAGCTATGAAGTGAACAAGCATTGGAGTCAATTATTCTACTTGGACAGTACAGTACACAATTGGACAGTACACAATGGAGGTGATTTGTACTCAGAGAAAACAGTGGGGCATAACATTGTTCCTAGTAACAACCAATAAGAATCTTATTTTGTTACCTCTGCTATCAAAGGACCAATGTGAAGACTATTTGAATCTTGGAGAAAGGAAGCCATGACTGCAAGGATTAAAATTATGATTTATAATTATCCTATTGAAAAGTGTTCTCCAATTGGATGAGGAAGCTAATGGAGGTCATTGTAGTATTAGTACCGACTACATTGATTTCCAGCTTCCACAGGCATCTCACATACACTATATAGTCAAAAGTATTGGGATGTCTGCCTTTACAAGCGCATGAACTTTAATGGCGTCTTAGTCCGTAGGCTTTAATACTGAGTTGGCCTACCCTTTGCAGCTATAACAGCTTCAACTCTTCTGGGAGGCCTGTCCACAAGGTTTAGGAGTGTGTCTACGGGAAGGTTTGACCATTCTTCCAGAAGCACATTTGTGATGTCTGGCTCAGAGTCTCCGTTTCCAAAGGTGTTCTTTTGGGTTGATTTCAGGACTCTGTGCAGGGCAATCCAGTTCCTCCACCCCAAAACTCGCTCATCCACACTATTTTACCAAAAGTATTGAGCCACCCTCCAAATCATTTAGTGGAGGGAGGGATTATGGTGTGGGGTTGTTTTTCAGGGGTTGGGTTGGCCCCTTAGTTCCAGTGAAGAAAACTCTAAGCCCTTGTACACACAGTCGGAGATTCCAACGGAATGTGTCCTATCGGACCATTTTGTCGGATATTCCGACTGTGTGTGGTCTCCATCGGACTGTTTCCGTCGGAATATCCGACGGACCAACTTTTCCAACTTGCCGGTAAAATGTTCCGGCAAAATGCTCTGATCAGACATACTCTGATCATGTGTAGCCTACTCTGATGGACAAAGTGCCATGCATGCTCAGATCAAATTCCTAGACCAAAGCTATTGGCTACTAGCCTGAACGTAGTCCCGTCGTAATGAAATAACGTCATCACGTTATGTACAATTGGATTTTCCGACAACTTTGTCCGACCGTGTGTATGCAACGTGATGTTACTCCGACGGATTTGGTTGTCGGAATCTCCGACTGTGTGTACAAGGGCTTAAGGTGTCAGCATACCAAGACATTTTGGACAATTTCATGCTCCCAACTTTGTGGTTGGGATGGCCCCTTCCTGTTCCAACATGACTGCGCACCAGTGCACAAAGCAAGGTCTATAAAGACATGGATGACCGAGTCCTGACCTCAACCCGATTGAACTCCTTTGGGATGAATTAGAGTGGAGACTGGGAGCCAGGCCTTCTTGTCCAACATCAGTGCTTGACCTCACAAATGTGCTTCTGGAAGAATGGTTAAACATTCCTATAGACACACTCCTAAACCTTGTGGACAGCCTTCCCATAAGAGTTGAAGCTGTTATAGCTTCAAAGGGTAGGCCAACTCAATATTGAAGCATACTGACTAAGACTGGGTTGCTATTAAAGTTCATGTGCTTGTAAAGGCAATGTCCCTATACTTTTGGCAATATAGTGTCTATGGCACATATATACTTACATTGGTCCAAGCTGGACCAATGTAATAATGTAAAAATTGTGTAATTGTGTATGTAAAGTGGCTCTCAAGCTAAAGCTGCAGCTGAGTAATCCATGCACGGATAGTTCAGATTCCTCGCTATTTGGAAACACACACGCTGACCCCCCCACTATACTCCCTGATCCCCCCACTACAGTCCTTGACATCCCAGAAGTGAAAAAAGTACAATTTAGTTTTACATACACGCTCTGGTCCCATTGTGTACTTAAAAGTGGGATATGCCTGTGTAATACTCTGATACAATGAAACTGGCTACTTGGTAACATCCATTGGAACAATTCTTTATTGGCTGTATAGCATGATACAGCAGTAACATGCTAATGCGTTTCGGCCAAAGCCTTACTCATATGCTCTGAAACGTGTTAGCATGTTACTGCTGTATCCTGCTATGTAGCCAATAAATAATTGTTCCAATTGATGTTAAAGAGTAGCTGGCTTCATTGTATCAGAGAATTATTGCTACAATTAGAACTCTACAACTCATGATACATTAGTGTGATGGTCAGTGGGAAGAATGGTCCTGACACTTGTTGTCATTGGGAAGAATTACCTCCTTACAGATAGATAAAAAGATCAATGGTGTCAGTGGGAACTTATCCGAGAGGCAGAAATTGCCCAATCCTGAAGGAACCCCTAGCAACCTTTGGAGGAACCCTGGTTGAGAATCACTGGTCTAGACTCTAGGTGCCCAGGGTGATTTATGGGTTAACTTTCACTAATTCTTACGCTCAATGAATTGACCCAATTCAAATCCATTCTGAGTTGTTTGATCGGTTTGCTTATCTCTAGACTTTAGTTACAGGTCACCATAACATTTGGTTTTTTCCATGTGTTAAAAATGTCAGTGGGTAACTGATGACAATGATGATGATGCATACAATTGCAGAAGGTGGTTGGCTTATTCCATTATGCGAAGGTCACAGAAAAACCAAGAGTTTCTTTTTTGTAAGTAGTAAAATTGTTATATTTTCTGACAGGAAACCAAACCTACGAGAGTAGTTATGTGGTTTTACCGCTAGAAAGGCTTCATTGCAATTAGCCTGATTAACCCAAAACGTAAGTTAAACAAGTTTCCTCTAAGTTAATAATAATAGTTGTTGGGGTGTTGGGGAAAGTCCACTTGAATGACTGTAACTATCAGGGAGTAACAATGTAACATATGGTATTTCCATGTCAACAAATAAGATTTCAAATTTGGGTTGGAAAATTGTAATATGTAAAACACCAAATGTCTGTTATTTCTCATAGGGGATGTTCAACATGTTCTACAGAAAGAGGGAAAAAAAAAACATCAAACAGACGTTAGAGTTCTATATAATAATTTCAAGGCTTTTTTTTTTTTTTTTACACAATTGTGAATGTAATTATTATTATTTTTTTTTAATAAACTCTTGTATGTTAAAGCAGAACTTCAGCTGAAAAAAAAAAAAAAAAAAAACAAGACAAAAAAAAGTAAAAATACCCGAATAAATGATTAAACAACAAAACCAGTTTTGGGCAGTGGTGTTTTTGAGCAGTAAAAAAAACAAAAAAAAACTAGTGGCTTCTGTGAGACGTTTTTCAGCTGTAAAAATACTCCAACACTGATACATGCTCAAAAACGTTTTTTTTAACGTTTTTGAGCCATTGAAAAAAAATAATAATACATTTTCTTAAAAAAAAAAAATGAAAAGAAATTTAAAAAAAATTTGTGAAAACGCTATTGCAAAAACATGGAAAAAAGTTGAAAAACTCACTGCAAAGCTACTAACGTTTTTATAATGTTATTTTAACATCCAGTGTGCATTAAGGCCTAAAGATTACCCCACAGGACTTTTATTTTCTGCTGCTAGATGTCCTCAGTCGGATGGTCAGCATCATTCAACCCACTTCCTCTGAGTCCAGATCATCCTTGACCCGCCCCCAGCATGTGACTGGACAGTGAAAGGAGAAGCAGCACTTTGATGAGCTCAACTTTCTGTCACTCAGCTTTCTCCACCTATCAGCATGCTTCTTGTCGTCACGTGAAATGATTGGCTCCTTGGGCTGCTTCCTTCTCTCACACTTCAGCCCCACTGTACATGAACTGCAAAAGGTTGATACCAGGTCAAATTCAGAACCCTACACTGTATTTAAAATGGATATTTAATTATACATTTATGATTAGAGAGCTGCGTTTATTTGTGTCTATTATACCAGCTTTAACCACTTGCCCACTTTACCCCCAATTTTCAGCTTTTAGTGCTGTCACACTTTGAATGACAATTGCTTGGTCATGCAACACTGTACCCAAACACAATTTTTATCTTTTTTTTCCACACAAATAGTGGTATTTAATCACCATTGGACATTTTTTTTTGCTAAATAAGCAAATAAAGACAGAAAATCTTGAAAAACAAAACATTTTCATCGTTTGTTATAAAATGTTGGAAACTGGTAATTTTTCTCCTTCTGTGATGTGCACTAATGAGGCTGCACTAAAGAGTACTGATAGGCTGCGTTTATGGGCATGGGTGAGGCAGCACTGATGGGCACTAATAGGCTGCACTGATTAGGCAGCACTGATGAGGCTGCACTGATGGGCGGCACTGATAGGTTACACTGATGAGGAGGCACAAATGGGTACTGATGGACAGCACTGATTGGCAGCACTGATGGGCACTAATTGGCATGACTAGTGGGCCCTCGTAGGACTACACTAATAATCAGGACACTGATAATCAGTGCCCTGATTATCAGTGTACATGTCCCTGTTACACAAGCTAGTTATCGGCTCTCCTCTCCTCACGCTGTCAGCATGAGGAAAGGAGTGCCAATAACTAGCTTCTGTTTACGTCGTGATCAGCCGTGATTGGACGCAGCTGATCGCATGGTAAAGATCCGCTGATTGGCTCTTTACCGCAATCTGTGATCAGGCTGGACACTGCGATCACAGAGCAGGCCACCCGCGTGCCGCAGCAGATCCTGCATAAGACGCCCTCTCAGAACTGGCCAGCCGCGCTGTAGCCATCATTCGGTTATAGCACGGCCGGCAAGTGGTTAATGATGTATTCATGATTAGAGAGCTGCGTTTTTTTGTGTCTTTTATACCAGCTTTAAAGAGACTATGGGGTTGATTTACTAAAACTGGAGAGTGCAAAATCTGGTGCAGCTCTGCATAGAAACCAATCAGCTTCAAGGTTTTTTGAAGCTTAATTGAACAAGCTGAAGTTAGAAGCTGATTGGTTACTATGCACAGCTGCATCAATTACCTTAAAGTGGACTTATACTTAAAGTGATTGTAAAGGTTTTTTATTTTATTTTTTTAAATAACAAACATGTTATATTTACCTCTTCTGTGTAAGGGTTTTGCACAAAGCAACCCTGATTCTCCTCTTCTGGGGTGTCCTGTCGGCGCTCCTGGCTCCACCTCTTTATTGTGTGCCCCCCCCCCATCCCCACGGAGATCCATCATTTCCTGGGGGCACCCGTGCGGGCTCGCTCACGAGTCAAGCTGCTGCATCCATTGACACAGACAACTTGGATTCGTCCCTGCCCATGCGTCCCTGCCCCCTCCGCTTCCGTGTCACTGGGTTTGTGCTATCAATCACTGCCGCTGCTATCCATCTATCCAATGAGGATGGAGACAGCGGCTGGTGCCGCTGGGCTCGTGCTTGGCGCTCGAACGATCAGGGTCAGGTAAGAAAAAGGGGGGCTCTGGTTGGGCAGCTGCGGCACAGAAGGTTTTTCTCCGTAATGCATAGAATGCATTACAATGAAAAACATTGAGACTTTACAACTCTTGCTAACATTAGTTCATTATAACAAATTAATATGACAAAGCAAATAAAAAAGTGAACCTTTAGCACAAAATTCCTAATTAAAAGGATTCCTTCCACTCATATGACATTGTGTAGGTACCAGTGGTGGATCCTTATTGGGGCAAATTATATGGCCAATATAAAATCATCCCTGTGCTGTGCTGACTTCCTGGGTTTTTAACTTTTAGGTTTGTTATGTTTTCGTAACAATTACGAATGTTCGTTATGATGAATTTATCATGATGAGGGGTCCCCACCATCCCTGTGCTCCCAGGTCTGTACACCTGCTGTGCCCATTATGAAGGGTTCCTACCATCCCTGTGCTGAGTTCCCGGGTCTGAGTGTACACCCGCTGTGCCCATTATGAGGGGTTCCCACCATCCCTGTGCTGTTCTGACTTCCTCTGATTGGTAAACAAAACACCAGTCATGTTTCTGATAATTTGGATCCAAAATTTGTTAACGAAATTTCGTATTTCGTATGAAATTCGCAAGCATAGAAATTACCCATAGGGTTCCCACCATCCCTGTGCTGTGCTGACTTCCTGTGTTTTTAACTTTTAGGTTTGTCAACTTTTCGTAACAATTACAAATTTTCGTTATGAATTTGGATTCCGAAAATTCGTAAATGAATTCGTATGCATAAAAATTTGTGTTTCGGATTCGTACAAATGTACAAATTTCCGGAAATTCGTACGAATTTTCGTTTTGTACGAAACTAATCACACATGTCTAGTACGTATAGACAACTTTACTGAGGACCCAATCATAAGATGAGGTGTATACACGTATGCGTTTTTTTCTGGTGCGCTCCCATGTGTTGTGTTTTGGCACCTGAAACATACAAAAATAGAGCAGGAAAGATTTTTTAAATCGTGGCACACCAAACCGCGTGGCACAATGCATTCTGGCAGCTAAAAAACACACTAGCAATTGCTAGATGCATGGGGGTGCCATCTGCAGAAGGCATTGCGTTTTCATGTAGTGCTGGAAAATGTGTGCTTTCCCATACGTTACCACACTACACCTGATGTGATAAAGCCCTTAAACTTTAAAGACTAGCTTCATCCATATGTGTGAAAAATTAAAAGTCAGCAGCTACAAAAACTGTAGCTGCTGACTCTTAATAAACAGACACTTACCTGTCCTAGGATCCAACGCTGTCCTCACCCAACATGCTCATCGTTCTTCGGCCCCTGGTGCCAGCATCTTAAAGAGGAAGTAAACCCTGATGAGTTTACTTCCTCTTTCATTCCCTGCAAAGGTAAAGCAGAATGGACTACTGTGCATCGAATAGTAGTCCATTATGTGTCACTTACCTGACACAGGAGCCAGCGAAGTCACCGCTGTCTCCTGTAGTCCGCCGCATCCATCTTCTCTGTGGGTCTCGCTGCTCCGCCGCTGTCATTCGGGGAAGCCGCAATGACGTCACTCCCGTCACTGCGCACGGGAGTCGCCACTCTCGGCATATCGCCGTTGACCGTGGCACGCTCAGTGCTCCTGTGCGCCACTGTCTACGGCGCATGTGCCGTAGACAGCGGTGCCTGTCTTTCGGCAAATATCTCCTAAACCGTGTAGGTTTAGGAGATATTTCTTGGACCTACAGGTAAGCCTTAATCTAGGCTTACCTGTAGGTCAAAGTGTGTTGTAAGGGTTTACAACCACTTTAACAGAGGGCAGTCGGCTATGACTCCAGGATCTGAGATGCACTTTGTTCAAGGTCCTGCAGTCTTATGGGACCTGTAATGTGTCCCAATAGGCTGTGGGTTGGGGGGGGGGGACTTCTGCTTTAATGGCCTAGACCAGGGGTCTCAAACTGGTGGCCCTCCAGCTGTTGTGGAACTAAAAGTCCCATCATACCTCTGCCTGTAAGAGCCATGCTTGTAACTGTCAGCCTTGCAGTGCATCATGGGACTTGTAGTTTCGCAACAGCTGGAGGGCCGCCCATTTAAGACCCCTGTCCTAGGTGATCTGAGAGGAAGCGGGAGTGGGTACCTGTCAAAACTAGGTACCCACCCCCCCCCAAAAAAAATAAATGTGCTAGAGGTGGGTGGTGGGGCTCGGTGGATGGAGTTAAGGAAGAAGAGTGGAACTACCCTTTTGGGTGAAGTTCCACTTTAACTTCAGCTTGGGCAGTAAATGGAAAGAAACTGTCCCTGGCAGCTATAAAAAAAACATCGGAAGCAGCTCCAGCTTGAATCATTTATTAAAAAATATGCTGTAAGACCCCTTTTACACTGCCAGCGAAGGAAAAACTCAGCAGAAAAACTGATAGTATGTATGGGGCTTTAGAGTTGACATACACTATAAGAATCTTATGCCGCGTACACACGACCGGACTTTCCATCAGAATAAACTCTGACCGTCTTTCCGACGGAGTTCCGCTGAAACGGACTTGCCTACACACGATCACACCAAAGTCCGTTCGTTTAGAACGCGATGACGTACGACGGGACTAGAAAAGGAAGTTCAATAGCCAGTAGCCAATAGTTGCCCTTGCGTCGTATTTGGTCTGTCAGAACAGCATACAGACGAACGGTTTTCCCGATAGGAATTGATTCCGTTGGAAAGATTTAAAACATGTTCTATTTCTAGGTCCGTCAGAATAAAAAAAAAATAAAAGTCAGATGAAGCCAACACACGATCGGAATATCCGATGAAATTATTCCGTCTGACCTTTTCTGCCGGAAAGTCCGGCCGTGTGTACACGGCATTAGAGGAACCTCTATCTGTCTGAATTTTACTTTTGCCACCAGTTTTTGAACACTTATTACATTTTCTCTGGAAGCAAATCACCATTTTATCTCCTCATTTTGAACTATACAGAGCAGATGGGGAATGCATAGACATTTTGCAATCTGTTGTATGTAGCTACACCCAAGGTTGAATAATATACTGTACTTTTGATTAGGTGTTTTTTTTTTTTTTTTTTTAAAGAGATATTTGCATAAGAACAGCAACAGTGCCCCCTAGAGGCAGGATGCAGCCAGTCAGTTGTTATAGATTGTGTCTAAGAGATGAGGGAGAATTGCCACAAAAAAAATTACTAAATTATACATATTATTCTACTGAATTATGCATTAGATGAAGAATTTATTATTGTTTTGGAAGTGACTGCGTAGCCATTATTATGCAGGCTCGATAATTTTGTTACGGGAACTAAATTGAAAATTTAATTAGGGTTCCTAGATTTCAATGTTAATTAATATTGCTGCATCTATTTTAATAGGCATATAAAAAGTATCTGCACTCTCAAGTTGTTGTGATGTAAAACAGGTAAAAAAAAAACGGGCACCGATACGGATTCAGATGAATATAATTAACCACTTGCCGTACATCATCATGTGTATATATATATATATATATATATATATATATATATATATATATATATATATATATATATATATATATATATATATATATATATATATATATAAATAAATATATGTAGCACTTACCCCCGAAGGAGTGGCTGAATTTTTCTGGGCTTACCGATTACCTCCTCCAGCTCGTACTCGCTGTCCTTGTCTAGGGGTTCCCAGGGTTGATGACCCAGTAATTGTAGAGACCGACACTTGAATTCCTTGTTAGGATTTTTATTTTGCAATAAACAGTTGAACAAACTCAGTCTCTAAGTTGGGAATAGAGGGTTTCAGGATAAAGTTTAGCTCAGGTGCTCAGAACTGCTGACTTCAATAAAAGTCTCTCTCTGTACATAATCCAGGGAATGGCCACTCGCAACTGGATTCTTTAACTGTTGGATAAATCCTTGAGCTTGAATTAAGCAGCCAACAGGTAATTCTAGCTTTGCAAAGTCTCTCACACAGACTTGGTTGAAGAACTTAGTTGTAACCAGTAGGATAGAAGTAGGAACTTTTCTTACTGGACCAGAATCTTTCAGCCGCTCCGGCGATACCGTAAGAAATGTGGATTCAATCAATGTCCATGGCAGCTCAGCTTCCAGGCTCTTACCGAGCAGCCAGCCTCATGTGTGGCCCTCTTACTGAAGAGTCCTCCCCTGGTTGCATGTAGAGTTGCTGGGCCTCTCCAAACCCAAGACGGCACCAGAACACCTTAGAATCCTCCTTCCGGTTACTGCTCCTCGAAATAGCCAGTTCTGAGGCTCGGAAACGGATGGATCCACACCCCAGGCCATGAGTGCCCCTGGGGGCTGGTCAGGAGGACCAGGGCCACGGAGTCAGCATCAACTTCTGGATCGGAACCCAGAACCACGTGACTTTAGCACCTTAAGTACCCTCTCCCGGTATACACAGCAAGACAAACTACCACTGTTTGGCTCAGAGAGAGAGATTGGTACCTAATGCGTCCAACCAGACTGCGTTCTAAGGCCTCTCACAGGTGCGAACCCCACCTATGATCAGGCAGAACTGTAATACAGCCCAGCCAAACTGATGTGATTATGTTCAAGTGGTTATACCGGACCAAGGCTGCAGCTGTCAGCCATAACCCCAGTATTAATATTTTCAGCCGGCAATTCCCTTTCTGCTAATAGTGATCCAGGTGGCTGATTACTCGCTGGATCACTTTTAGAAGGCAGCGGAAGGGATCGCCCCCTCTCACCACTCTCCACTACAGCTTTCCTTTTTCCCGGGCTTACTCGTCTCACTGGGGTGCCTGAGATCCAATCTGGCAGTTGCAGCCCTTTGACATAGAGGGGATTGAGAACTGGAACATCCCTGATCATCTCTATGGTCTAGGAGAGACCAGAGACAAGGAGCATTTCTTCACTTCCAGTTAGGGAGAATGCAAACAAGGTCATTTTTTTTTCTGGAAAGCATGAGATCCTCTTTTTTAAATTTTTTTAATCACATGCTTTAAAGGGTATAGGAGAGTTCTAATAAATCTTATAAATCTTATAAATCTGATAAATCTTATAAATCCCAGATGTCTCCATAAAGGGGACCTTAAAGGGGACCTTTAGCTCCACTTTTTACATTTGGTGCATTCAGCGCGACACTTTGTAAAATCCGCCCATTTAAGAACTACCTGAGTTTGGCGCACAAGTTATAGGACCAAAAGTGTCACACTTGCTTCATGAATTTAGCGCAATACAATAACAAGAGGGAAAAACGCCAGTAAAGTGGCACAGAAACTTTATTGAATTCCACCCCATTGAATATCATACAAGAGAAAAGGCCGTTAAATAAAAGAGTTGTTTTGAATATTCTCTCTCGTCTCCTCCACCCAGGCATTTCTCCAGAGCCTCTCCCATCCTCTGGAACTCACTACCTCCACTGGTCCAGCTATCCCCTACTTTCGCTACCTTCAGGCGATCCCTGAAAACTCATCTCTTCAGGGAAGCCTATCACATCTCCAGACTCCAACTAATCTCCTACCACTTCCATCAGCTCATTCCCCACAGTTACAACCTTTTGTACCACCTGCCCCACCCTATTAGATTGTAAACTCTTCTGACTCTGAGCAGGGCCCTAATCATCTTGTATTTTATTGTATTGTAAATGTATTGTCTCCTTCTATATTGTAAAGCACTGCGTAAACTGTTGGCACTATATAAATCCTGTATTATAATAATAATATACAGAACGTCATGCACAGCCGCAGATTAGCAGTTGACAGTGGAGGTACAGCACATAATTAATTAAACTGCCTCACTTTAGTAGCAATTATTCCTTTTAGTATAATCAATATTTTGTTGTAGTATTAGTAACAGTATTAGTATTTTGTAAAGAGTTGCACAAACTGTTGGAGCTTTATAAATCCTGTATAATAATAAACATAATAATTAAAAAATAACAATAATATGAATACTACTACTATTACTACTAATATTATTGAAACTTTTTAAAAGTAAAACTCAACTTTGATATCATTATTATTCTTTCATTTATTTATTTTTAATATCGTTTTGAATACACAGAACTTTATGCACAGCCGCAGATTAGCAGTTGATAGTGAAGGTACAGCATGTAATGAATTATACTGCTTTACCTTAGTAGCAATTATTATTTTTAGTATAATCAATATTTTGTTGTAGTGTTTCCGAATATTTCCAAGTGATTCCAAGTATTTCCGTACGGCTCCAAACTGTTCCGAGTGTCACCGACACCCCCGAACCTCTGGCCAAATGCGTTACCGCACACCGCATTGGCTTTAAACCTGCTTGCTTTGCGAGACAACACTCGCAAACTGAGTCAGGATTTAAGAAAAAAAAGTTGCTCGTCTTTCAAAGCAATGGTTAACCGCGTTACTCGTAAACCAGTGTTTCTCAAATCCAGTCCTCAGGCCCCCCCAACAGGTCATGTTTTCAGGTTTTCCATTATTTTTCACAGGTGATTTGATCAGTTTCACTGCCTTAGCAATTACCACAGCCGTTTCATCTGAGGGAAATCCTGAAAACATGACCTGTTGGGGGGGCCTGAGGACTGGAATTGAGAAACACTGCTCGTAAACCAAGGTTTCACTGTAACTCCATATTAGCTATTAGTAAAAACCCAATCAAATTCTTCCTATGTATTACTGCAATGCAGTCAAACTACATATACAGCAATAAATATGGAGCTCTTTTGTTTATTTATTTACTGTTATTTATTTCTTTTTACTGATGAACAATTGATTACATCAGTGATGATGCACCCCAGGGTCTTGAACATCTCAGTTCAATCATGGAAGTGGGGCAATCATGAAAGAGCAGCAGCATGGTGGGAGACAGCTCTGGAGAGGAGTTGAGTATTGTAACAAAAGCTGCATTTCTTATGTTTATAGATGCTGGGCAATTTTATGTATTTATTTATCTCTCTATTGAGTTAGGCCCCATTCCTATCTGGGTGTTGCGGAAACTTGGAGAGAAATGAGAGCATTTATGCAAATGCATGAAAAATGCATGGAGTACGATTTCTTAATGGCACCACAAATGCGGGTAGCAGTAGTGCGTCTTGCCACTCATTTTCCATGCAACAAATTGCGTGAAAAACGCCACTTGCAAATTTTGTACATTAGCTACTTTAGCAAGTTTTTTAGAGTGGAGGGAGGCCCACACGTTTTTAGCTGTTCCTCTAAGCTTTAGAGGAGATCTTGTCAAACACTGGACCTTAATTTTAGTTCTACAGTTTGAAGACAAACTGAGGCAAGAACCTAATTTGACAAGGCTATGTCCATGTGGCAATCGTATCCACACTTTCCATTATAAAAGGCCAGTGGCACAAGCTGAAAGGGGGGTCAAGCAACAACACTAGAAACCACACTTCAAGAGAGAGAAAGACGGCCAAGCAGGGCCATCTTTAATGGTGATTGGACCCTGGGCAAACATTTTCTTGGGCCCTCTCAAATTCACTTATCAACTTTGCCCTGTGCTAAAGACGTCCCTGCTGCCAAGACACATTTTCCTGCAATTGCTTGAAATGTCTGGAGTCCTGTTTGCTATGGAAATTGCAGACCAGTGATAACAGAAGCTAAGTGACTTTTAGTTTATCCCTAATGCATACAAACTGGTACATTTGCTGGAAAAGGCTAGGTTGTTTATGTATGTATACATATTTGTAGTTCTTTGCATGTCTTGTATTGTTTTCCTGTAACTGGAAATAGTCTGTATATGCAACATTTATGTTTCGTAAAAGCACATTAATGTACTGTACCACTGGGTCGTTTCCTTGGCTTTGCTGCAAGAATTAGCAAAACAATTAAGCACATCTTGCTGCAGAAAAAAAGTACTGCAGGGAAATCTCTGGATTGAAGGTAAATAAGGCAGCAAAAGTTTTGGTTGTGTTATTTTATCTTTTATTAGGATGTTTGCTTTCATGAATTATTAATAATTACAAAGCTGTTTGTATCAATTTAAATATTTTAGGCATCCTAAAGCTCCCCTCTACACTGTTCTGGGTTTTCACAAGGAAATAGAAAAAAAATTGGTTGCAATAGATCCTTCAAAGGCTGCAAGCTAAACTGAGAAGTGAAACCATGCTGAGTTTCACTATGATGGTGTGGGAGTTAAGTATGTGTCAAGTATGTAAAGAGCCCTCAAAGGTTTAAATAGTGCAGTGTGAACCAGTGACAGGAACTGCCTTGACAAATTCTCGTAAACCCATAAAACATTTTATGAATGAATCTAAACCTCCAGAGGAGGAGTAAGTAGGCACTAAAAAGAGAATGTGTTTTTCTATATAAATTAAAAATAGTAAAAATACCTTTTCATTTTCCATTAAAAAAAAAAAACATTCTTCTGTGACACATAAGATTTATACCCTGGTTTATAACCGGTGACTGTTACTCATTACAATGGCAAATTTCGGCTTTGTATACCTTGAAAAAAATTTTGAATAAAAATCATTGGAAACATAAAAAAAAAAAGGCATAAAATATTTTTAATTTACAATTTTAGCTGGCAGGTAAAGCAGAAAGGATAATTGTTATATGTTTGCCTGGCCCACAGCCAGCCAAAACTTTTATTTTGTTTTGAATAGTCCAAGGAAGCGTTAGAACTGTGTCCCCGTTTATGCAGACTTCCTGTCAGGAAAGAAAATTATAGAAATTGTCCTCAATAGTACCAAAAATAATTTTTTTAGAAGAGTAGAGAAGGGTTATGCCGCGTACACAGGATCGGAATTCTCGTCGGAAAAAGCTCTGATGGTTTTCCCGACGGAATTCGGATGGAATTCGGCTCAAGCTGTCTTGCCTACACACGGTCACATCAAATTCTGATCATTTATAACGTGGTGACACAACACGTATGACGTGACTAGAAAAAGGAAGTTCAATAACCAGTAGCCAATAGCTTCTGTCTCGTAGTTGAATCTGAGCATGCGTGATTTTTGGCGTGTCAGAATTGCATACACACAATCGGAATTACCGAAAGTTTTTCCGTCGGGGAAAATTGAAAACATGCTATCGATTTTTGGCTGGTGGAAATTCGGACAGCTAAATTCCGATGGAGCATACAAATGGTCGCATTTTCCGAAGGAAAAGCTCTCATCTGTCTTTTTCTGTCCGGAATTCCGATCGTGTGTACGCGGCATTAGAATATTGTTGTAATTTATATTTTTGCCTTTGTGTCCAGGTGTTGACTACACCCCCTTATTTTTGTATGGCTGTGTATGGAACACATGGAAAGGTTTAAATCTGTGATCTTGTATGTAGACCTTTTTTCTTCTCAACATGTTGTAGCTGAGGTGGATTAAACATGAAAAAGGGTCAGTGATATAATGTTAGCATTCAATGTTTTTCTGTGTGAAGACTGGGGTGTCAGACAGAATGGTGTTTTGTACATGAATAAAGGAGTCAGTGATGGGTTATAAGGAGAACAAGGGGTTACCTTCTTTTATTTTTCAAATAAATAAATAAGAAATGTAGACACATTCTATGGTCTTCCAATGATCAGTGGTTTCAAGTAGGAGAAAGCCACGTACAGTAGACTACCTCTGGCCTTGCAGGTAGAGAATAAAAAGACATGCTAACAGGTTCAGTGTGGCTCAGCGCAGTAAGCAGGAACCTATTCATGGCTCCACCATGCCTTCCAGCACCATACACTTCTTTTCCTAGCAAGATGTCTTCCTGGACCTCAGGAGGTTTCTGTGGAGCCACATGAGAATTTTAGGTGCTCCATTGACTATTCAGCAAGATCTAAATCCAACATTAGGGACAAAATTCCAATTGAAAGGATGCAGTGGTATTACAAATATGTACATCTCAAACTGTTTTGGTGACCATAAAAGAGCCTGTACAAGACAGAAGGTAGATAAGGACAGACAGATGAGGTCTGTGTGTGGAATACAGGTCAATGACCTGTTGCATTCATGAGCTAGAGGCTATCTAACAAAGCATGTTACAACTAAGCAACTATATCTGTCCTCCTTAGAGATGGACCTCCAAACCATTGTGAGCTTTGGTTATAAGGAAAGGTTTTCCCTTGGAAGTGAGAAGTAGACTAAAATAGGGTCAAAGATGGTGAAGTGGTTAGAGTTTAGAGATATTGGGAGCTCTATCACTTGTAAAGGGATGACTGATCTAAACCTACTAGTGGAGAACCCTTAGCCAGTGTGTGCCTAACAAAGACCTCACCTTTTTGTGAAAGTATGGAGTAAAGAAGTATATTTGTTCTATAATTGTATGTTTCATGTGCCATTTGTTTCATGATTATAGTTGATATCAGATTTTAATAAAAGAACCATGACTAAGGCCAGTCATAGGAGGCACTACCGATAGTTGCAAGAGAATCCAGGAGGCTGGTAGATTGGTACATTTAACCTGCCCATTAATGGTTTAAATCTTGGCTGGTTCCTGCTGAAGTGCCGTAGATTTGAACCATGTATAGCCAGCCTAAGTACTACTGCTGTCAGAATCCAGTAAGCACCACAGAGGGTCCAAGGGGTTGAGCAACTGTGTAGAAGTCTCCTCACCTGCCATCTATGAGACCTCTACCTGTTTGGGGCCAGCCTAACTCTCCCATAGCTTCAAAAGAAGTCTATTGTCTGTAGATGTAAACCCAATCACCAAAATCTCATATAATCTTTAACATTTAATTTGCAAAAGTCATTTTAATAGTTTGAAATAACAGCTGGTGATCTTGCTATCAAGGTTTTTGTTCAGACACTTGCTGTTATAGAATGCAAACTCTGTAACATTGTCTACCATTTGCACTCTTGTGTTGTCACATGGATTTCCATTGGAGACTACAAGGCACCATTCCAACACACATTACAATGGCATGATCCACTGTTGCCACCAACAGGAATGCCACCTAGGAAAATACCATGCAGCCCTAGATGGCATGCATGTAGACAAGTGGCTGCTGCAGAGGAGTCGTGAGATCAGTGGCTCTGAGATGCAGCACAGGATGAAAAAATATTATACATATTTTCTAAAAGAAAAAAAAAACACAGGGATTGTAGCCATATAACCATGGTGGTTCTGTAACACAACATACAGCTTTACCTACTTGCTGCTCGCCAACAGTAGATTTACTGCGGGCAGGTGGCACAGGCATGCCAGGCAACGCACCTGTACATCGCTGGTTTGCTTCAGTGTTTGGACACATGAGTTTGGCAGCTGATTTCAGCCAATGATTGTGGCTGAAATTACCCAATCAGCTGTGTCCAATCACAGACAGAGTTCTGTGTTTAGAAAAACACAGAACTCTGTGTAGAGAACAGCAATCTGGCTGTTTCTTCTCCATACAAAGCAGGGTGGGTAACCCTTATGGAGGTCAAGTGGTTAAGGTAACTTCCAAACCTGCCCTGCCCTCCAAGCCATATCAAAAGGCCCCTCCCCCACTGTATTTTTATTTTTCTGTATTGGAAAACATCCTTCCAGGTGTGCTTGATTTTCCACTCCATTTAGGTAACAAAGGCTTACCTAGCAAGTCTCCAAAAGGCCATGGACGGCTATCAAAATTGACCTTTCTCAGACTTTAATGCGATTTGCATTCAAGGTTCAAGTTCAACAAATTTTTAATGCATTTGCCAAAATCCAGGGTAAAGCAAATACTTGTCTAGATCTCTGATCGGCAATTGTGATTTCTGGCTACACAAGAAGAACATCATTTATACAGTATGTATTGTAAGTTAATATGACTACCCATATGAATGTAATTTATAATCAAAAAGAGGCTTATAAAATGCTAACACAGAAAATACGAAAAATAACATATAAGGAATAGAAACAAAAACTTTTATATTATGAATTTTATTTGCAAACTAAAAATGAAGAATATACACAATACATTCATAATTAGACAGGCTTGTCCAGTAAATTTAATGTATGACTTTTTTAAGTTAACCTTTTACTCATAAAAATGTATAACAGCATCAAGGCATGGAAGTCTGAGAGGTGATGTCTGACTATGTAGTTACAGGAATTCCTCATAAAACAGCTGCAGTTAATGACAGTTTCAGAGACAAATGGGGACAAATTAACATGGGCAGGTCAAGATGAAACTCTTTTGATGTTTGCCACATGTTTATTAGAGAAAACTTCACAAAAGTGAGAACTTAAGGAGCCCACCCAACCTGACATTTTTAAAGTTCTGGGCTCCTAGGTTGGGTCCTACAGATTTCCTCCAGATCCTCCAGTTTCCTTCAACAAAACATAACATATGACATCTGACCAAACGAGTCCTACAGATGTTCAAAGCATAATGTCAACTGGTGAGCCAATCCACTGGTAAACTGCCAATGGAGTACTTTAGACTTTGCGACACAGCCAGCATGAGAATGACACAGCACAAGCCCCATCACTCCTCCTCCAAAGTGGTGATTGACAGCAGCTCTGTGTTCCTCTCGTGCTGGCTGTGTATGCGCAGCTTTGAATGACTATGTTGTAGTACAGGGAAGCAGCGGCAGGGGGCACACATATAACAGCACCATGGCCAGGGGAAATGTTCAAATGAAATCTCAGAGGAGGTAATTTATTTAAAAAAAATCAAATGTGTGTGCTTTATATTATTTATATCAGATTTAGGTAAAACAAATGACTCTGATACCATGTTAAGGAGGGAGGAGCTGAGATTTTATTTCTTCAGTTGTGAACTTTGAAGATGAAGTACTCCACAATACCTACAGCTATAAAGGTGAATGGAGGCTTAATTTTAAAGTGATTTAATTGCTTGTTCAGAATATAGAAACACTGTAATATACATTGTCTGGGCATGGGTTCATTTTTATGATGGTAACATTCACATGTATATCTAAGAAAAAACAAACTATAATATCCCTTTTAAAGTCCATTTTTTTTTTGTTTAACCATGCTAAAAATGACTGAGCAGAAGTTCTATCCCCCTGATCATGTGACTGGCTCCCCAAAATGTCTTCACAGACCTTAAGGGCTAGTTACAGTCATCTACTACAAAAGGAGTGTTATACTCGATGAAACACATGCAAATAGTGTTTAGAAACATATTATCTGAGTATAGCAAAGGGCCCTCTCACATTCTTAAAGAAGGAACCAAATTACCTTTATCAGTTTCCAATGAGGTCTGCTAAAATACTTTGTGAATATAGTTCAGGTGGATATTTTGTCCCTTTTTCCCCCTGGCAAAACAAATGTTTTACTTTGAGGGCTCATTCACATATAAGGTTGAGTGCAGTAAAACCCGGTGGTCGAGCCATGCTTTTATCGCCCCCCAGCAGCTATCCTATTTAGCTGCAGAGGCAGTAACTGGAGGTGTACACATGCCTTGAAATCATGACCCCCAGGACTTATTCCCTCTGTCTCTTTTGGTGGGCATAGCGCCTGCTGATCATGACCCATTCGAGTGAAGGGGCTGCTCTGCAGGCACCCCACAACTGTGTGCACTGCATGTGGTTGCAGTATGTTAGTGCAGCAATTAGGGGATAAAGCAGGTGGTGAAGAGATGATACAACGATTTTCACCGCCTGTCAAATGCTCTTTGTAGAGCGGCACAGATCGTTCAGAGAGCATGACACATGCTGACGAGCCCTAAAAGGTCACTATCCCCCAGCGGCAGATCTAGCGTATCTGACACTTATTTTTTAACTCCCACTCCATACATCAAATTATTTTCAGTAGTAATGGGCAGGGAGAGAGTTGAGAATTATGGCCGGTTCATCTCACTGTTAGAGAATCCAGGACATATAGGAAGCGAGGATCTCACTGTGTACTACACGTATATGCACAACACAACTCAACATATATGCGCAACTCATATGCATGAATATGATTGCACAACTCAACTTACCAGTACAATAAGAACAAGTTCACAATCGCCCTATAGCAGATTTACTGCTACAGGGTGGACGTTCTGTGCAGAATCACATATATATATATACAGGTGATTTTGCACTTCTGCATTGGAGGCACGCCGATTCTGCTGTGGTTAGTCAGAGCGGAAGCCAATCAGCAGGCGCCAGCCAATGGATGTCTGCTGGCACCCAATGATCATGGAGCAGAGACACAGGACAGAGCTCTGCAGCAGGCATGTGATGGATTTTGTTTCCCTGTAAAGCAGGAAATAAAATCCAGCAAATGCCTTAGTAAAAACACCACACTGTGTACACAAAAACACTGTTTAACCGCTTCCCAGCCCATGTCATTAGTACAGTGATAGCGCATATATTTAGCACTGCTCATTAGTGTCACTGGTTCCCACAAAGTGTCAGTGTCTGATTGTTAGCCGCAATATCGCAGTCCTGCTATAAGTCGCTGATCACTGTCATTACTAGTATAAAAAAATAAAAAATAAAAAATTCCGGTATATACACCATCGTTTTTAGAAACTATAACTTTTGCGCAAACCAATCAATATACGCTTATTGTGATTTTTTTTTTACCAAAAACATGTAGCAGAATACATATTGGTCTAAATTTATGAAGAATTTTAATTTTTTAATTTTTTACTGGACATGTTTTATAGCAGAAAGTAAAACATATTATTTTTTTCTGCAAAATTGTCGGTTAAAGTAACGCAGTACCATATGGCAAAAAATGTCCTGGTTATGAAGGGGGGTAAAACCTTCCGGAGGGTCAAGTGGTTAAAATATCACTTTTGAGGGGAACGACCTTTACCTGGTTATTGGAAAACTAGTAAGTGGAAAAAGTGATTCTGCAGGAATGGTACCAAATCAGCCTGTATGTTGTTTATCTTGGGATGAGTTTCTATGGAAGGAATCAAAGAATGTCGGTGATTGATACACTGTATTAGTATACAATAGATGGAGATTGGATGTTATATCTCAGTGCCAGCAACTGACAGGATGCAATGCATTTCATGGCAGTGAATCATCTATGATGGCCTCATTGGGTTCACTACAGCTGTCACAGACGTGTGCCAAGATCCAGAAGGGAGCTGAGTGATCAGTTTTTTTTTTTTTTTTTTCTCTTTTTTGCCTGAAGGTTTGTAGACCTGGATTGGGTTACATACTAGCTGTGTCTTGTTAAAATAAAACTCTTGTTTTGTTCCAAAAAAAAAATGCCACCTTCCCACCAAATTATCTACATTGCAAGGATTGTAGTAATATTATTAATAGTATTACGTCTCTCTGTCCTAAGAATACTGTTGTAAGCCTTTCCATTTCCCCTTACCAAACGTGAAAGGGTCTTTCCTGCGTCTTTGCACGTGGCCTTCAGTCTAGCCAGGGCAATTTTTACATTGGCCCGCTATGTACTGTACATGGCACATTTTTTTTTGTTGCCACATTTTTGACATGAGTACTTGCACTCGACATGTGTCAGAGGGTGCATGTCATTGGGGGGGTCTACCTTGATGTCGGGGGATGTTCTGTGGCCTTTGGGTCTCATGCCTCCCCTCATCTGGAGAGGTCTCTTTTTGGGACAGCCCCTCCCCAAGTACTTGGTGGACCAGTTTTGGCCACCTGGCTTCGGCTTAGGTAGACCATGGCATGCCTTGCCTCTTTCAGGAGCCTTGCCCCCTGGGAGGTTCAAGGTTAGAGGCCCTTCCTCCTTGGCCATTCTGTACCCGCTGTGCAATTTTTTTGTGTGCTGTGATTTCACGGTCCACTTTTTTGTTCAAAGGAGTTTAACCAGTTCCTGACCGGCACACACAGATGTACGTTGGCAGAATGGCATAGGCAGGCATATTGGCGTACAGGTACGTCCAGGGCCGTCTTTAAGGCAGGGAAAAAGGGGCAGCTGCCCTGGGCCCTGTCATTGTTGTGAGGCCCAAAGCATAATATATTGTGTGCAAATTCCACACAATATATTATGTTTTTTCTGATACTGTTTATGCCAATGGGTATGATCTCACTAATCTTCTTACTGATTACATGAGATGTGGATACATATGTAAAGCGGTTTTCGCTTATATGTAATGTCTTTATGACTTTGTCTACATACACTCGTAAGATTATAATTGGCTTATGCAGGTTAGTTGTGCATTGGGTCCATTGATTGTTTTTGCGGCGGCGGTGGAGTGACGGAGGATCCTATGTCGATTTGGGTGGGATCTCGCTCCTGTCACTCCTAGCGGTTGTCCGCTATCATTGGTTCCCATCATGTATATCTGCTGACTTCCGGTGTGTTGTGTTACGCCCTCGGACGAAGTCGGAAATGACGAAACGCGTCAGCCCGTAACACACACCGGAAGAGACGTGTGCGTTCCATTCACTCGATCCTGAACAAACCAAGGTACCAGGAAGTGAACCGAACGGACAGAGCGGACGTTCGCGGTTACCTAAGGGGGTTCACCATGAGGAATAAGGCACAGTACACATATCTAATGCGATTGTTTTTTATTATATTTGGTATGCATATTTTATATAGGGGGTCTTTAATAAAGGTATTTAGACAATATTACGCTATGTTGATATGATCTTGTTTCCTTTATGAACATCGGACCACCCCATTATGGTGACATCTAGCAACCAAAGAATATAATGGTTTGATATATTGAAGGCTCCTATATCCTTGATTTTCTGGTGAGTGCATCCCCAAAGGGGGTTTGTATTTTGAGAGCACGAAAGGTGGAAACGTTAGGTGGAAGGTGGTTCCGATCTTTCTTCTTCACAAGTTGGACTCTATCACCACTTTTTCAAGAGCACAAACGAATAACATCTGAACAAGATTCTGCATGTTGAGCACTGCTATATATATATTTAATTAGTGGACTTTTTGTGTTTGAAGTTTTAACCTTCTTTTATATATATACAATTTTATATGGTGTATGTTTTAATAAGCAGCAGCTATTATTCTTATTATTCTTCTGATTTAATCAAATTGCTTGGGGATCAGAAGCATTGGTCCAAAGGGGTTTTCTTTTAAATCATAATCCTGTAACGCTGAGTTGTGTGCTATTGTAGTTAGGGACGGTAAATTTTCAGCACGCAGGCTTGGACTATTTTTGTTTATAGCGCAAAAAATAAAAACCGCAGGGGTGATCAAATACCACCAAAAGAAAGCTCTATTTGTGGGAAAAAAAAGACATCAATTTTGTTTGGGAGCCACGTCGCACAACCGCGCAATTGTCAGTTAAAGTGACGCAGTGCCGAATCGCAAAAAGTGGTCTGGTCTTAAGCCAGCAAAATGGTCCGGTCTAAAAGTGGTTAACAAAGCACCACACAGAGGATCTTCTAAGAAGACAGTTACATTTTGGTTTGTATGCAGTGTACAGAATCTTTTTAGTTATAAATAGATGTCATTTGATTTTTTTTTAGCAGTTATAGAAATTGTAAATGCTGTGGACTGTTATAGAAAGGGATTTTCTATTACAAAAGTGTATTCAAAGTCCAAACTTTCTAAATATGTTTTGGATAAAATAAAGAAAGGTGAAAATCCTTCTCAGCTGTGTTACCTGTTGGGGAGATTTTGTTCCACTTCCTGTCCTGGAGATGCAAACAGGAAGTAAAAGGAAACCTGTGCACATGAAAACAATTGCTATCACCGGAACATTGGAAGAATTCTCATAACCTCTTGTTCTGGTGACAACCCCAAAACTTTGGATCCATTATATATTTCTCTCTCAGTGACAACTGTAACTGGTAAATACAGAGAGGGTGAATCTGGGGACACAGGCAACTCCTCAGCACTCTATTAAACAAAAAAGATTTGGCTATACATAAACATTAAATTATAAAATGGTAAGCAAAGAAATTCAATATGAAGTTATTATTACAGGTATTTATATAGTGCTAACAGTTTTACGTATTACTTTACATGTTGTACATTCACATAAGTCCCTGCTCTCAAGGAGCTTGAAATCTAAGGTCCCTAACTGATAATTCATACATGCACATACCAGGGCCAATTAATCTACCAGCCTGTCTTTAAAGTGTGTGGAGAAACTGGAGTACCTGGAGCAAACCCATGCAAGCACAGGGAGAACATATAAACTCCATGCACATAGTGTATTGAATGGGATGCAAGCCAAGGGCCCCAATGCTGAAAGACTAGCTAACCAATTTTACCAAAGGCTACCTCATTCTAGAAAGTAATAAAATCATAGATGCTGGTAATATGTTCTCAGTCTTTTATCCTTTTTACTTTTTTGCAACATCTTTTTTGCATCTTGTAGGGCTAATTCAACAAGCAAAGTTGCTGCCTCTTGAAAAAGTCCTTCCTAGCAACGGAAGTGGCCCCTCACCCTGAGGTTTAATATCAGTCCACCCTTGTGATGTGCAGCCTCACTGGCCAATAATAAGGCTCAGAAGGTGAAACTAGATGGAGCTCTGCTTTCTAAGTTTTTTTAAATCTATATATGAAAGTGATCTAAAATTTGGGGCTCCTACAAGGCCATGCTGGCCAAGTGTGGATTTCTGATAGCTGGAAGTACCTGTGATCCCATACAAGTAAAGTGAATACTTACATTTTTTGAATTTGTGAAGGAAATGACCAGATAGCAAGGATAACTTGCCACAAATTTGTGGCAGTGTAGATTTGTAAGTCTGTTAACTTGCTGCACATTTTCACTGGGAACTTAAACACTTGAAGTACAAGTTCTAGTTGCTACTTTTCCAATTTGTAGCAAATTTGCGTGGCAAGTTTCTAGCAAAAGCAAAGTTTCAGTGATGAGTCTACAGCAAGAGCTCTCCAAGTCTACAGCATAAAAATTCAGCCACAGTGCCCCCCTGTGGTGAGATGACTAATGCACAACATAAAAAGCGCTTCTGACATGTGGCTGTATAATTGTAGGCATGATGGAGTAAGAAACAACCAGCTTTCATAAATGAAATGAAAAACATTTATTTGAACTGCAAAGTAAAAAAAAAAAAAATAAAAAGTAATAACACGCATATTCCTTTTGTATCTGTCTCTGTGTTCTGCCACATAGTATGTATACTGTATGTCTCTATGTGAGATATTCTCCCCAAAGGGAACCTCTGGCTATGGGAGCCTACCTGCCTTGGTTGGAGATGTACCAGCGATCTGGTGAGACAGGATGCAAAAAGCAATGGCTGTGGGTCTGCTTGGAAGAGCAAGGAGACTCCAACGATGCTGCCCGTGGCAAACAAGCAGGTCCAGTGTAGGGTAGGGAGGACAATCAGATCACAGACCCAAAGAAGCTGGCTGAGGGGACACCATGCCTCATGCCAGAACCAACTGCCTGCGGGAAAAACAGAAACACAGATGGAAGCCCAGCACCAGGAGATGAAATCACCATCAGTGTCAGGGCGGAGGGCTGAGCGGGGAAGAGGAATGGATGCCTAAGATCTGCCAGTCAAATAATCACCTTGTCAAGGTGTTTCTGTGTTCCGGCCATTCCCGCAGGCAGTTGGTTCTGGCGTGAAGCGTGACGTCCCCTATTGGCACCTAATCTCTTTTGTTGTTGTATTGCACAACATAACTGAACCAGAACTTGCAGAATGTTTGCAAAGAAAATTGCTCTGGAGTCATGTAATGCGGACTTGCTGCAATTGTGCAACAAACTTGTGAAGTCTGGCAAGTCTAGTATTTGCTTAGCAAGTCATTTTCAATCGTGTGGCACAAATATTCTCAAAAATAACATTATATGGTTGTCAATAAAAAGTTGACTTCTAAATGAAAATGCATCATTCATGTATGGTATGAATCCAAAATACACTCCTGGATATCGTATTTCGGCACTCCTGCTCTTCCTGGACTGACATAAATGTATCTTACAAAGCATTTTTGCCTTTTTTTTAGAACCAATAAAACAGTCAGCTGACTTGGCAGCAGTTGGCATTCAGGAAAATGTATGTTGGAAGTATGCAGTTCTTTGCCTGAAGCTAAGGCAGAGGCATTTCTTTTCCAATTCCAAGGGTGTGTTGAGTTTGAATGTTGGTCCAGGGTGTACTTATTGACTTCGATCTACTGACGTATATTTAAATGCGAAGCTTTTAAATTGTCGATTGTTCTAAGAAGCTTGCAACATATGAACATGTTATATAAACTAAGTGTATGCAACTGTGACCTTGGTTGGCTTTTTGCCAAGCAGTAGAGTCACCAGTCTCTGGATTGTAATTGCATTAACAGAAAATCCAATAGGAGGTGCACAAAGAAACTTGGTCAACATAAAAGGGGAGTTAGATGTTTTTTAGCAGTGGGTTGGGGTGGAATTTGGTTCTTATTTGGGTCTCAGTAACTTCTACAGAAGATGCTGTGTGAGCCTATAAAATTTCACCCAAAATGAAATTATTTTTGATTGACATCTTAGCCCTTGTACACACGGTCTGAGATTCCGACAACCAAATCTGTCGGAGTAATTCCGACGGATTAATTCCGGAAGAGGTCCGGAAGTGATGTTGCATACACACGGTCGGACAAAGTTGTCGGAAAATCCGATTGTACATAACGTGATGATGTTATTTCGTTACGACGGGACTACGTTCAGGCTAGTAGCCAATAGCTTTGGTCTAGGAATTTGATCTGAGCATGCGTGGCACTTTGTCCGTCGGAGTAGGCTACACATGATCGGAGTATGTCCGATCGGAGCATTTTGTCGGAAAATTTTACCGGCAAGTTGGAAAAGTTGGTCCGACGGATATTCCGACGTAAACAGTCCGATGGAGACCACACACAGTCAGAATATCCGACAAAACGGTCCGATAGGACACATTCCGTCGGAATCTCCGACCGTGTGTACAAGGGCTTAGGATTTAATGACCTAATCCTAATCATTCAAGTATTTAGTAGGGTTGGAAGAATTAATTTTGGTAAAAGTCAATAAAGCAAAGACCACATTTCCCCACTCCTTGATTCTGTCCCTGTACTAACTCACTTATTACTTTCTCACTGTGTGTCCACTTTAATGAGCTCCTTAAAAATACCATTTGGACTTGTGTCGATGAGCAAATGCAAGTGCAGTCAGCTTACATTTAAAGTGATACTAAACCCACAACAGTAAAATGAGTCTGTATATGTAGTAAAGCATGCTTGTTATACTCACTGTGGAACCTAAGGGGTTATTCCTCTGCATTGTATTAAAATACTGTTTCTCTGAACCCCCCCCCCCCCCTTCTTTCACAGTCCCCAATCCATCTGCTGATAAGACGGAGCCTTTGGAGTCACTCTGCACATGCTCAGTTTGGTGTGTATTGCTAGAGAGTTTTTTTTTCTTTTTTTTGTGAGGGTGCATGGGATCAGCACAGGGCCAATCAGCACAGTCCAGACAGAAGGTTAGGGGTCATGCAGCCTCATAGGACAGTCAGAGTAGAATGAGAAAAAAAGAGGTTTGGAGTCTGTTTAATAGAGGC
Organism: Lithobates pipiens; assembly: GCF_037356315.1. Taxonomy (NCBI): domain Eukaryota; kingdom Metazoa; phylum Chordata; class Amphibia; order Anura; family Ranidae; genus Lithobates; species Lithobates pipiens. Next base: position 558,288,920 of record NW_027507764.1, on the reverse strand, counting down.
CACATCCCTAGTACAATATGGAGGAACAACTCCCCTTGAAAATGGGACTTTTTAAGATCAAGCAATGCACAAACAGAAACTTGACATAATATTAGTATATTTACATTTAAAGTATTTATTTCAGTTTATTTAAATATGTATTGGTATCAAATGTTAAAAACAGTAAACATTGTACATATAACAATGGCATATACAAAATGAATGGTTAGTGGCCACAAGACAAAAGAAACCACTCAAAGACAGTGGTGGGGATTGTACAGAAACCAATCACCAACACGTTTCGGAGTCCTTTATGATGCTTCTTCTTCATGGAGAGTTTAAACAATCTTGATAAATACAGTCTATAAGACAAAACATAAATTAAAGCATTGTCACTAATTAAAGTATTTACAACATAATCAAGGCAGAATAAGGGGAACTGTACCAATCGTGTACCAACTGTACCAATTGTACCAAACTGTACCAGTCATGAAGAGTATGAGTTACATTTCATCTACATTGTTTATCATTGATTTATGTCTTAGCTATTTGTTTCTTTTCTTTTTGTTCTAGCGTTTTTTTAGTAACTGTAGTATTAACAAGTAGGACTGATATTGTCCCCAATGCTACAAATGTCCCAGCTTTCTGGCGCCAGACTTTTTTTGTTGCTGTCACAATTTTAAAGCATGACATGTTAGGTATATACAGTATTTACTCAGCGTAGCATCATCTTTCACAATATAAAAAAAAATTGGGGTAACTATTGTTTTTTGTATTGTTTTGAAAGATTGATGCGCAAATAGTGTGTGACATAAAATATTGCAATGATCGCTATCTTATTCTCTAGGCTCTCTGATAAAAAAAATATATAATGTTTGGGGGTTCTAAGTAATTTTCTGGCAAAAAAAATACTAAATTAAACTTGTAAACAAAAAGCCTTGATCAGCAAGACTTTGTATCTAGCATTGTAAAAACAGGTGTACTTAAATAGGTTGTAAGAAAACAACCTGTAAGCCCTTGTACACACGGTCGGGCATTCCGACAACAAAATCCGTCGGATTTTGTCCGACAGATTTTGTCCGAAACTGGTGTTGCATACACACGGGTGAACAAAGTTGTCGGAAAATCCGATTGTTCGTAACGTGATGACGTTATTTAGTTACGACGGGACTACGTTCAGGCTAGTAGCCAATAGCTTTGGTCTAGGAATTTGATCTGAGCATGCAGGGCACTTTGTCCGATTGGAATTCTCCACAAACGATCGAACAAAGTCCGATCGGATCACGTTGTCGGAAAATTTTTATTTCCAGCTCTCAAACTTTATTGGTCGGACATTCCGACGGAAAAAGTCAGATGAAGCCCACACACGGTCAGATTATCCGACAACACGGTCCGATCGGACATTTTCCGTCGGAATGTCCGACCGTGTGTACAATGTCTAAGACAGAACTAAGTCTTCCAGCAGCGCCAGTTGAGACAGCTGACATCTTTACTGGAGTTTTTTCCAGGTTCGCGGGCTCCGGCGCTGTGAGTGGCCAGAGCCACGATGACGTCACTCCCGCACATGCGTGCGGGAGCCGCCGTTCACCGCCGTTCACCGCACAGCGCCCGTTCCTTCAGAGCGTATGCGCCAGTGATGTCACTGGCTGCATGCAATGTAAATATCTCCTAAATGGTACACGTTTGGGAGATGTTTACAGTACCTATAGGTAAGCCTTACTATATGCTTACCTATAGGTAAATGTCAGAAGAGGAAGTTTACTTTTTGGGTCTATAGCCCCATACACACTATTTTAATAGATAGGTACATCACAATTTGTTTGTTTGTTTTTTTCTAGTCTGTATACATGAAAAGAGAGAAAAAAGCCCCATACACACTATCAGATTTTCTGCATATTTGTTCCTTCAGATTTACCAAACCATATAATATGAGGTCAAACCTTGGGAGTTCCAATTTGTATGCAATCAGGCCGGCCCTTGCACTACATGGTTTTGGTAAATCTGAAGGGAAAAATCAGCAGAAAATCTGATGTGTGTATGGGTCTATTTCTCTCTTTTCATGTATACAGACTAGAAAAAAAAAATCACGATTTGCATTGTACCTATTTATTAAAACATGGTGTGCCATCTAGTAGCAGCGAGGAGAGGAAACAGCTTGGCCTAGACCGAGAAAGGTCAGCAAACACGTTACTACCGTCATATTTAGTAATCCTAGTGGTTTCCCAATTTTAAAATGACATCCCTTTTTTTTTTATTAGATATAAAGCTTTCTTTAAATATCCAGCAATTCTAATGATCTGCTATAAATCTGACAGGATTCCAAGTTGTGGTTTGATACATTTAATAGTTATAGAGGTTACTGGGAAGTTTCTCTCAGCTTTTGCGGTTATGAAAGAGAATAGGATGGGATAGGGTGACCTAAGCATTGCACAGAGGAATGGGTGCCAGTGAATTCCATGCTTGGACATAGTTGAGGTATGTTCTGTCCATAAACTGGCATCAGATACAATAGTTGGATAACCGCCAGATCAATGAATCAGGGAGATTATGTCATGTGTATCCGCTCACTTCACTATTAAATCATTATGCAAGAACCCAAGTATTGAGCAAGAAAACAAAACATTAACAGGTATGGAGGGTAAAGTCAATAAAAGCACTGTACATTTTTTTTGGCAGGCATTTAGGCAAAACAAGAATAATAAGGAAGTTTTAACAGAAAGTGATTTATCTGATAGAAAGTTGAATACAGGGAACAACTAAAGCAGAGCCATATTAAAATTCAACCTCCATCCTAAACAATTGGTGCCTATGATTCATTAAAGTAGATTTAAAGGGATTGTAAAGTGAATTTTTTTTTTATTTAAAATAATAAACATGTTATACTTACCTCCACTGTGCAGCTCGTTTTGCACAGAGTGGCCCCGAACCTGCTCTTCTGGGGTCCCTCGGCGGCTGTCTCGGCTTCCTCCCGCAGGTGCTTCTCACGTTCATGCGAGCTCCCTCACATGATGAGAAGCACCTGCAGGCGCGCTCCCGTGATACAGCTGGCAGCTATAGCCGCTCGCTGTGTCACACGGCACCGCCCCCCCCGGTGCTCCGCGTCAGTGGATGTGATTGACAGCAGCGCGAGCCAATGGCTGCGCTGCTTTCCATCCATCCACTCCAGCCAATCAGCGGCCAGGCTGAACGGTGGAAAGGACATCGGGGGATGAGCGCTGGACTTTCGAGGGGTGAGGTAAGTAAAACGGGGGGGCTGGGGGCGCAGGCACTGTCAGATGTTTTTTCACCTTAATGCATAGAATGCATTAAGGTGAAAAAACATTTACCTTTACAACCCCTTTAAGCCATAATTTAAAATGACGCTAATCTCTGGTTTAAAAATAACAAATCTTGTCCAGTCCCTTCTATTACTTGCAGCCTCATTCAAATCTCCAAATGTTTTTTTCGTTCTATGATTTAAAGTGTTACTAAACCCACAAAAGTAAAATCAGTCTGTATATGCATTAAAGCATGCTTGTTATACTCACTGTGGAACCTAAGGGGTTAATGCTCTACATTGTGTACGAAGGCTGTGTGGTCTTCTCTGATCCTCCTCTCCTTTAACCGTCCCCTAATTATTTCCCGATAATACAGAGCTCGGGAACAATCTGCACATGCTCAGTTTGGTGTGTATTACTAGAGAGTTTTTTTTTTTCTTGGGAGAGTGCATGTGATCAGCACAGGGCCAATCAGCACTGTCCAGACAGAGGGTCAGGGGAGAATGAAAACTCCTCCTACAAGCTTTAATAGTGTTAACCAAGTCTCAGGCCCCCTTTGGTCTAATGAGAACCTCCAGATTTATGGATAGTACCCCTAAGCGGACCTTGGTTGGTGTGCGCGCAAGTCAGGAGGCCAAAGGAAGGCACACGCAACATACCTGTAGTTTGACAGCTGTCAGCTGTGCTAATTACCAACAAGATATAACACACATGACAGCAAAGTCCTGGCATCAGCTCCATAGAAGCTGGATGTCAGGGCGCTGTGTGCTCTCACTATCCAAATCCCTTTCAAGGTAATGATTTATTCTGAACTTTTGAACCACTGTTTCTGGAGATACAGGAAGTCTGTCTACACTGATTATTATAGGAATAAGTAACTCTATACCACAATTGTTTGTCATATGAGTTCAGAAGATTATTTAATTGAATTATTGTTTATTACATAGATCCATTAGAAGTTTATTAGATCTGTAGGTCCCTATCCTGGACCAACTTATTATTCAGGTAGCAGATTTCTAGCATCACATATATATCAGTCCCAATCAACAGGGCACACATATTTATTATCATTTTTTTTTTAGGCTGCCTTTCCAATATTTGTGGCCTCAGTGCTCTTGCCTACCCTCTCCTGGAGGATGGAGGGGGGGCATCATTTCCGGCTTCTCGATCTAGTTTTCAACAGAGGAGACTACCCTCTGATAGGTTATTAAAATTTCTCTATTAGACACAGCACTTCTTCCTTTATTCTTGCATTTAAATAGTATAATGGAATGTTTTATCTGTGACATCATCACATACATGTAAGTGTATTTAATACAAAAAAAATGATATCTCTTACAACAATATATGTACTTTTTGAAACATTGTTTATTGACATTGTATGTTTCACATAATGTTATAGATGCACATGTGTGTTTCCTAAAGAACACCCCTAAAGAAAGAATTGAATTGAAACGCGTCGGGATAGGGATCACCTTTGACCGCGTGCTTTAGTCTTTGTGTCTCCATATACAGATTTGTACACATTCCAACAATTTCTTGTCTTAAATCATCATGTTTTTAATCTATCTTGTTAAATAAATACTTTTGTTATACTCCAAACACTCTTCAATACTTTTTTTTATAGATATTAATGCCTTCGCAGTCCACTTAGGGGTACTATCTTTGTTTATAATATTTTTTGTGGATGTGGTATTATATCTATGAGAACACAGTCACCAATTTTCCCCTTGATACAGTTTCTAACAAAGGTTGTAATGAACTCTTTCATTCCCTCCATAATCTCCTCTTTAGATCTTCACTCAACTGAGCTCCCAGTCTATCACTTAGGCTCTCTGATCCACTGCCACTGGACCTCCTAAGCTCCTCCAATCTTCTCACTGAGTATCTTCCTCAAGCATCATCCACCCCCCGTCCTTGCTGGGTCCCTAGCTTAGCACTCACAGATACTCCTCAAGCGTCACCCCACTGGCCTGCTCGGTCCCTGGCTTGGCACACAAGGCTGCTCTGCAAGCGTCTCTTCTGCTGGCTGGGTCCCTGGCTTGACACCTGCTGAAGTCTCCCAATTCTTCACCGTCCCCGGTTGGTAAGAATACTGCTCTGGTACTTGCTTCAGCTACTCACTGTGTTCCCTGGTAATAAGGTGGATGGTCCTTTAGTGGTGACAACTTCCCTTCTACCTCCTACCACTATAGGTTCTCCAGCCAGCAGAACCGTTCCTTTCCGGTTGGACTGCAAGCCGCAGTCCCAACCCTACGCTGCTCTCTTGCTTCTGGATAGGCCCTCAGACAGCCTAGAAGCCAGATGTCCCATGTATAGGCCTCAGGCTTTGGCCTAGCACACTCCATTTGGCCTAGAGCTCTCCTTGTATCTGCCGTCAGCATTCAGTCCAGCAGAATTTCAGCAGTACAACCAGCAGGAATGTTCTCCACTAGTAATAATTTTTGTGTTAAAGTGAAGTGGCTGCCAGCATAGCGTCCTTAACTCCACACAGCACACATTTGTAAACGAAGGGTTAAATGAACAGATACACTTCCATAGACTTTACCAGTAGTACCTGGGATCTAGCAGCTTCAAATCTTCTCATTTGTACCATAGTAATGGTTTGTGTTTGATGTCCTTCCTGTCGGGCCTGCTGATAATCACACTGTGCAAACAGATTTTATGGCCGTAACCCCAGGTGTGCAACACTGAAACATATCTCTCTGCAACTTTTAGTGACCGCTTTGGAAATTCTACCTGTAGCGGGATCCTGAAGAAACTGCTCACAGTTTCATCTACCCATTGGGTCTCTTTATCCAGAATTTCCTCTTTGAGGTGAGCTGGGATGTAGCGATACAGATATCCGTATTCCTCAGCCACCTTCTTTATGATGATTCGTTGCACTTTGGCCAGCCTGGGCAGGGTCTTAGGGTCTCCATATCTGGGTAGGACCCATGCGTCTGAAGCACGCTGAACCGGGTACCCTGCAACAATATCTGGGTTTACGACCAGACTTATTCTTTGACGTTTTCTTGGTATTGCGAGCTTTGAGGACCTATTAAGCCCATCCATCCTGCTCAAAATATTTTGTAAAGCAAACCAGCGGAGCTGCATTGGCAGACAGCTCAATTTTAATGCTAGCAGCAGTAGCAGAGGGAACTTCATCCTCTTCTATATCACACATTAGCTCCTCATCACTGTCACTCCACTTCCCTGTCCAGGATAAAGTGTCCGAAAACAGTTCAGATAATCCATTAGAGGGGATGTCTAAATTGGTTATGGTGGAGCATTCTTCGGCTTGGAGGAAGTTGGAGCTTCTCACTGGCTTTAGCCGGCACAACCACATTGTCTTCCTTAATAGCTACAGGTATTACCTCTCCTAAAGGCACACTGCTTTCACCCCTTACATGTTTAAACAACTCCGGTACTCTTTTCCCTGGTGGCTTGGACATCAAAGCAAGCAGATTGGCCCGACCACGGACTTGAGGAGCGACCGGTGTGCTGGGTCCTGGAGCAGCCATTGAGACAGGGAGAGCAGCTTCCCGGATGACTCGGGTGATGGCAGGCAGACCCTGATATCACTCCCAGCCGGGATAGCGACATTGCCCCAATCTGCCTTTAGTATCCTTGGAGGTTGGGCTGGTGAGACTACCTCAAGCAGGGGTTCCCCGCAACATCCGCAGACGATCCAAGGCCTCAGGTGTGTGGCCAAATTGGAAAATTTCCCGCAGATCAGTCCCAAGGCCTCATAGCCTCCAGCCATATACAAGGCAAGGCTACCCTTTGGTACATACCGCACCCCGGTATCAGCCAAAACAGGTTTCACCTTGCTCGGCCTGCACTTCCAAACTGCGCCATCTTTTCCAACCCACAACCAGGCACATGTGGCAACACTTCCTTTTTAGTAAAGGAATTTTCAAAAACTGTCTCCTGTGGTTTTTACCTTTTTGACACTTTTTTGGTACCAGGTTGCATGATCGGATAAGGGTCTGGTATTGATGTTGCGGGACCACCACACTGTTTTTTTTTTAACATTTTGGCGCTTCAGGTCTGGTAATGGACTGGGGGGGGGGGGGGGGGGGTTGGAACACACGCTGTTTTTTTTAATGATTTTCTATGTATATTGCCGGGATCTGACAACACATTACAGCCGCAAGCAATTTTACATGAATTTTTTTCCTTCAAAAATGTCATTTTGCTGTGGTACTGTGATAAACAAGGGGGAAGATGCACTGTTTTACAGGCAGACTAGGGGGACCTCCCACCCCAGCCACGATATTCAAAGGAATATTTCATTTTTATTTTCACATTAAGCATTATCAAAATCACTGCTCCTGAAAAAACTGCAGTTTTAAAAACTTTTTTTTTGCATTAATACATGTGCCCTGGAGCAGTACCCGAGTCCCCATACACTTTTTATGGCAATAACTTGCATATAAGCCTTTAAAATGAACACTTGATTTTTCACGTTCGTGTCCCAAAGACTTTAACGTTGTTCACATGTTCGCACCAATTTTTGGTCTGTTCGCATGTTCAGGTGCGAACGAGCCGGGGGGTGTTCGGCTCATCCCTAGTGATGAGCAGTGTTAGTTTTCTGCTGTTTTCCTTTTAGGCCAAAAGTTCAATTTTGGTCTCATCTAACCAGAATACCTTCTTCCACATGTATGCTGTGGCTTCCCACAAACTGCAAACAGGGCTTCTTATGGCTTACTTTCAACAATGGCTTTCTTCTTGCCACTCTTCCATAAAGGCCAGATTTATGGCATGTATGACTAATAGTTGTCCTGTGGACAGATTCTCCCACCTGAGCTGTGGATCTCTGCAACTCCTCCAGAGTTACCATGGGCCTCTTGGCTGCTTCTTTGATTAATTCTCTCCTTGCCTGTCCTGTCAGTTTAGGTGTATGGACATGTCTTGGTAGGTTTGCAGTTGTGCCATACTCTTTCTATTTTTGGATGATGGATTGAACAGTGCTCCGTGAGATGTTCAAAGCTTGGGATATTTTTTTTATAACCTAACCCTGCTTTAAACTTCTCCGCAACTTTATCTTTGACCTGTCTGGTGTGTTCCTTGGCCTTCATGATGCTGTTTGTTCACTAAGGTTCTCTAACAAACCTATGAGGGCTTCCCAGAACAGCTGTATATATATATATATATATATATATATATATATATATATATATACAGTGGCGGAACTACCGCCATAGCAACACATGCGGGCGCTATGGGGCCCGCAGTCAAGTGGGGCCCGGTGAGGACAGGCGGCGCGGCTCCGTGGGTGATAGCGGGCCGTCCGCGGGCGAGAGCGGGTGGCCCGCGGCTCCGCGGGTGGTCCGCGGGCGAGAGCGGGCGGCTCCGTGGGTGATAGCAGGCGGCCCGCGGCTCCGCGGGAGAGAGCGGGCGGCTCCGCGGGTGAGAGCGGGTGGTCCGCAGGCGAGAGCGAGCGGCTCCGCGGGTGAGAGAGTGGGCGTGAGCGGGCTGGCCAATCAGGGAGCTGACGGGTGGGGGAGCATAGAGATGACATTATCTCTCACTGCCCGTCGCCCGCCCTGCATCCCTGCAGTGCAGTTTCCCCCTCACTGTGCAGGCAGCCAGGAAGCAGAGAGATGGCATTATCTCTCTGCTGCCTGACTATCTGCTGCCTGACTCTGTGACACAGCAGGAAAGTGACAGAGCAAGTGACAATCCATAATGTGGGGCAGGCGACGTGGCAAGTGACAACCGGGACATGGCAAGTGACAATCTGTAACGTGTGGCAGGTAACGTGGCAAGTGAAAATCCGTGACGTGGCAAGTGACAATCCGTAACGTGTGGCAGGTGAGGTGGCAAGTGAAAATCCGTGACGTGGCAAGTGACAATCCGTAATGTGTGGCAGGTGACGTGGCAAGTGACAATCCATAATGTGTGGCAGGTGACGTGGCAATTGACAACCTGGGACATGGCAAGTGACAATCCGTAATGTGTGGCAGGTGATGTGGTAAGTGACAACCTGGATGTGGCAAGTGACAATCCGTAATATGTGGCAGGTGACGTGGCAAGTGAAAATCCATGACATGGCAAGTGACAATCCGTAACGTGTGGCAGGTGATGTGGCAAGTGAAAATCCGTGACGTGGCAAGTGACAATCCGTAATGTGTGGCAGGTGACGTGGCAAGTGACAATCCGTAATGTGTGGCAGGTGATGTGGCAAGTGACAATCCGTAATATGCGGCAGGTGACGTGGCAAGTGAAAATCCGTGACATGGCAAGTAACAATCCGTAATGTGTGGCAGGTGACGTGGCAAGTGACAATCTGTAATGTGTGGCAGGTGACGTGGCAAGTGACAAACCGTAATGTGTGGCAGGTGACGTGGCAAGTGACAACCTGGGATGTGGCAAGTGACAATCCAGGACGTGGCAAGTGACAATACAGGACGTGGCAAGTGACAATCCATAATGTGTGACAAGTGACAATCTAGGACGTGGCAAGTGACAATCCATAATGTGTGGAGAGTGGCAATCTAGGACGTGGCAAGTGACAATCTGTAATGTGTGGCAAGTGGCAATCTAGGATGTGGCAAGGGACAATCCGTAATGTGTGGCGAGTGACAATCCGGGATGTGGCAAGTGGATAATCCACAACATGTGGCAGGTGACATTCTGCAACGTGTGACAAGTGACAATCTGCACCTGGTGGCAGGCGACGTGGCAAGTGGACAATCCGCAACGTGTGGCAGGTGATGTGACAAGTGACAATCCTTAATGTGTGGCAAGTGACAATCCAGGACGTGGCAAGTGACAATCCATAATGCGTGGCAAGTGACGTGGCAAGTGACAATCTTAGATGTGGCAAGAGGACAATCCGCAACATGTGGCAGGTGACATTCTACAATGTGTGATAAGTTAAAATCTGCATCTGGTGGAAGGCGATGATGGCAAGTGACACGCTCAGGGATCCCACTGATTTTGCATCATGGTGAGTTGAACTATTTTGTTTTATATAACAGAACAGAAATTGGTTAGAAGGCATAGAGGTCAGCAATGTGTTCCCTTCAGGGGCTGCATACAGTATACTGCATACTTTGTTGTTAAAAATTTATATAAGCCGTTGCCTGGGTACTGTGCCACATAGATGTGGTAGTCTGTTGTTCAATGGCATTAGTTAATTATTTTTTTGTGGGGGGGGGGGGGGGGGGCATACAACATTTTGCTATGGGGCCCTGTGATTTCTAGTTACGCCCCTGTATATATATATATATATATATATATATATATATACTGAGATTAAATTACACACAAGTGGACTCTATTTACTAATTAGGTGACTTCTGAAGGCATATGTTTCCATTCGATTTTAGTTAGGGGCATCAACCTAGGGGACTGAATACACATGCATGCCACACTTTTCAGATTTTTATTTGTAAAAAAATTTGAAAAACATTTATCATATTCCTCCCACTTCACAATTATGTGCCACTTTGTGTTGGTCTATCACATAAAATAAAATACATTTATGTTTTTGGTTGTAACATGACAAAATGTGGAAAATTTCAAGGGGTATATACTCATTTTGGTCTAGAGGCACAAAAAAAAAAGCATTTAGTTATTAGGTCCTCAGCTACTCTCCCACAGCTAGACTGGCCTATGAAGCGTCTTCTCTCCAATGCTCTAGCAGCGTAGGATCCTGATGTCGTCAAGCAGAGTCCACAGCCCTGGATTGGACGTGATGATGACAAAGTCCACCCCCAGAATGTGGGGCAGTGCCGTCTGTTGGGGTAGTGAAGGAACAGGTAAGTGAAAATGTCCCTTGTCTCCCTTAGACAAAATGAGCTAGTAACGCTTGCAGTGTGGAAGCAGTCCCATGGCAAGGGATAATTTTTTATGAGCCTGGAGTTGGGCTTTAAGTTTTGTCATATGTTGCCAATAATAATTTTTGGCCATGCTATGTACATACCATTTGTCTACATTGATATTCCAGTCTTTGCAAGTCAGCTGTAATTGAAGATAAGTCAGTAATTTACCAACTTGCCAGTGATGGGTGATTCATATTACACTTTGTACCAGCTGCTGAAGAGCATGCCAAATTCTCCACGATAGGCCGGGGGGTAGGATGGAAAGAGAATGATGACTGATCAAGATGCGATTGCAACATTCATTTTAATAAACAAACAGAGGAAGTTTGGAAATAGTAAATGTGACACTTCAAAGCCTGTTGAGCAAAATAGTGACATTGTTATAACGTGTGAACAGTTTTGCAGGTTAATTATGACTCACTTTGGATTCATAAAAGTGGCTTTATATTAAAAGAGACAACCAGTTACATGGTTAGTAAATTTACTTTTACCATATACAGTGGTGGGCCCATGATGTTTCTATTACTGACTATGAGCTTCATTATTTCTGCAAAATGATTATGGAACCCTTACATAGCAGGTGAATTTGGATTGCCAAATAATGAAAAATGGACCAATGCACCTAACCTTCTATGTGGAGGTGAGTTGCCAGCTATATAAAGGAAGGTCCATAGACATGGTGTTGTATCTGGATTTTGCAAAATAATTTGACACAGTTCCCCATAAACATTTACTGTACAAAATAAGGTCCGTTGTCATAGACCATAAGGTGAGTACATGGATTGAAAACTGGCTACAAGGGCAAGTTCAGAGGGTGGTGATAAATGGGGAGTACTCGGAATGGTCAGGGGTGGGTAGTGGGGTCCCTCAGGATTCTGTGCTGGGTCCAATACTATTTGATTTGTTCATAAATGACCTGGAGGATGGGATAAACAGTTCAATCTCTGTATTTGATGACGATACTAAGCTAAGCAGGGCATAACTTCTCTGCAGGATATGGAAACCTTGCAAAAAGATCTGAACAAATTAATGGGTAGGCAACTACATGCAATCTATACACTGGGGGGGAGAACCTCTGGGGGAATCTAGGATGGAAATGGACCTGGGGGTCTTAGTGATGATAGGCTCAGCAATGGCATGCAATGCCAAGTTGCTGCTAACAAAGCAAACAGAATATCGGCATGTATTAAAAAGAGGATCAACTCCAGAGATAAAACAATAATTCTCCCGCTCTACAAGACTCTGGTCCGGTCGCACCTAGAGTACGCTTTCCAGTTCTGGGCACCGGACCTCAGGAAGGATATACTGGAAATGGAGCGAGTACAAAGAAGTGCAACAAAGCTAATAAAGGGACTGGAGGATATTAGGTACGAGGAAAGGTTGCGAGCACTGAACTTATTTTCTCCGGAGAAGAGATGCTTGAGAGGGGATATGATTTCAATATACAAATACCATACTGGTGACCCTACAATTGGGATAAAACTTTTTCACAAAAATAGGATTTTTATAACAGCTTACCTGTAAAATCTATTTCTTTGATGTACAGCAGGGGACACAGAGCAATAGTAATTACTAGTAATTACTATGTGTGTTATATCGGACCGACAGTTGCTGGACACTGGCACGCCCCTAAGGCGTGTACTTCCCCCATATAACCCCTCCCATTACTGGAAGTCCTCAGTTTTGTAGCCAAGCAATACAAGTGTATAATAAGAAGGGAGGGACCTCTGTGTCCCCTAATGTACATCAAAAGAATCAAAGGTAAGCCGTTATAAAAATCCTATTTTCTGTTCTTACATCGGGGGACACAGAGCCATAGTAATTACTACGTGGGATGTCCCATAGCAATGGCAATGGAAGGGGGGAGACAGAACAAAAAACAGGAGGCCAGAGGACTCATACTGCAACCTGCAATATCCTTGTGACCTCTAATATCAATTTGATAAAATCTGATAAATGCATGAACCAAGTTGCGGTCTTACAGATCTGAGCCATAGAGGCCTGATGATGCACCACCCAAGAGGCACTAATTGCCCTGGATGAGTGTGCTCTTAATGTGAGAAGGAAGAATTTTCTTCTTTAAGCTGAAGCTTGAATAATCACTTGACAAATCCATTTGGAAAATAGTGGATCTTGACCCTGCCTGTCCACATCTTGGGCCCTCTGGCAGTACAAACAAAACCTGTAGACTCTGATCACTCTTACTACATCAAGAGAATGTAGTACCTTCTCTTCCCTAGATTAAGGCTCTGGCGAGAAAGAAGGAAGAATATCTTGGTTTAAATGAAAAACTTGTTACCATTTTTGGAAATAATTCAGGATGAGGACATAAAACCACCTCATCCTTATGCATGAAGAAATATGGCTCTTACAAGACAGAGCCGCTAGTTCCGATACTCTTCTAGCAGCAGGAATGGCAACCAGAAAAGATTATCTTTACTGTCAAAGAACCAAGGAAATTTCTCATAAAGATTCAAACGGCTGATTCAGCAAAGCCGATAATACCAATTTTTAATTCCAAGGATTTAGAGGTGCCTTGATAGGTGGAATAAACCATGTTATCCCCTGAATACGTTATACATCAAGAGTGGGAAGCAAAAGGCCATAGGAAAAAACAATGACAAGGCCGGGATCTGGCTCTTGATAGAAGTCAAAGCCAGCTTCATTCAGATCCCATATACAGGACATCAGGAATCCTGCCTATGACAAACTTCCTGGGGTGCCAGCCCCTGGATCTACACCAAGAAACATATGCATATTACAGACTCTATAGTAAGTGATTCTGGAAGGCGGCTTCCTGGCATTAATCAAAGTAGACACTACCAGGAGATCACCCAAGATCTTTTATAAAGTGGGATTCAACAGTCAGACCTGTTCAATTTTTCGTCCGTAAGGTAAGATGAAATACCAGACCTTGTACAAGAAGGTCTGGTTATAATGGCAGAGTCTGAAGGACACCTACTGCCATCTTTATGATCTCAGTAAATCTTCTGGGACCCGCTGGGGCCACCAGAATCACCTCCTTTTGTTCCTGCTTAATCCTGCGGAGAAGGTGCAGAAGTAGCAGAACTGGAGGAAATGCATAGATCAGTGAAAACTGATCCCATGGGAAGACTAATGCGTCTGTTCCGCCTTCTAGCGGACCCCTTGTTCGACATAAAGTTGTCGACCTTGTTAATTAATCTGGACGTGAATAGGTCCATGTCCGGAATACCCCATCTTCTAACATTTCGTTAGGAAGATGTCGGGGTGAAGAGACCATTCTTCCCCGGAAATAATTGTTGGCGACTCAAGTAGTATGTCTGAAAAATGAGAATTGCCGATAGCCAAGGAATGTTGTGTTCTGACCAAGCTAGAACATTATTCACCTCTTTTTGGGCTGCACGACCTCTCGTGCCGCCCTGGTGATTGATGTAAGCCACCGCCGTGGCCTTGTCAGACTGAATCCTGTCAGGACATTCCCGTAGTCTGACCGCCAAGATTCTACTGCCTGAAACTTCAAAAAAAAAAAAGTTGATAGGCAAGGTCCTCTAACCCGAACCATCTCCCCTGGACAGAGTCTTCTTCCAGAGCTGCTCCCCAGCCTAGAAGGCCGACATCTGTTGTTAACACCTTCCAGGATAAGGATTTTCCCTTTTACTGGATAACAACCACCAATTTAGGCTCTGACTATGTCGGGAGCCAAGTGTATTGGAAACAAACAAGGCCTGAATTTTTATTCCAGACCAACAGGATGGTGTCTTGAAGCAGTCTTTGTGTAAAACTGTGTGTAAGGGACGGCCTTGAAGGAGGCCACCATTTCCCCTAAAAATCTCCTGCACAGCCAAATGAAGGAACTTTCCTTTGTTTTGATAAGTTGAATTAGTCCTACAATGGAACTGATTCTTGTCTGGGGTAAGAATACCTTCTTCTGTATGGGATCTATCACCAGCCCCCAAGTACCGTAATTTCCTTGATGGTTTTAAGGAGAATCTTCCTAGGTTGAGAATCTAACCTAGAAATTTCAGATATTTACGGCTGAAATCAGACTCTGGTATTAGACCTGAGACTGAATGATCTATTAAAAGTAAATCTTCTAATAGGCTAGGACTGCTATACCTTAAGCCCTTAACCTGGCTAAAGGAGGTGCCAGAATCTTTCAGAACACTCATGGTGCTGTGGCTAAGCCAAATGGCAGGGCCACAACCGGAAAAAAATTATTTTATATTTCAAACCGCAGAAATTCCTGGTAAGTGGGAAACTTTGGCACAACTCCCCTCCTTGCCGGATGGACACAGCCGATCGAATTATGAAAGGATCGGATGTTTAAGTGCCGATTCAGATATTCGGGATCTAGAATGGGTCTTACCTCTCTGTTTGGTTCTGGAACCTTAAAAGGTTTGAGCCAAAACCCCCTGTTCCATGAAGGGAATCTCTGATATCACCGACTGGGATAACAGCTGATCCAGAGGCCAGAAAGAGAGACTTATTTTTTCTCTGAATCCTTAGGAACATTCTCCGAGCAGATGGAAACTCAAGGACCCCACAGGCAGGACCCAAACAGGGACCCCAACCCCGGACCCTCAGATCAAAAGCCGACTGAGCCATCTGGGAATAGAGACATTTTTTTAGAAATTGCTCTGCTCTTGACATTGTTCCTGCCAGATCTTGAGAATCACAGGACCTTTCCCCTCACCTAAATGAGTGAGGGTACTCCTTCATGAGAAGGCTTTAGCATTTTGCTTTGTGGGCTTTATGCCCCCAAGATCCTGGTGCTGCCCTTGGGGACTTTCCCTAGAACCTGACGATTGAGACCGATAAAAGGAGAAATGTTTGGACCTCCTTTTACTGGTAAAGAGAGCTTTACCCTTTTGGATGTACTTATCCACTCTAAATAGCCGTACCCCAGGAAGGGAAACAAACTGGCTAAGAGCTTTCACATGGTGCTTCGGCTGATTAATATTTCAGCCACAGGACTCTGCGAGAATGCACTAGTCCAAGCATAAGCCATACTGTGAGACATAGTGCGTCAGATACGCCAGCCCATTGCCAGGCCTGCTGATCAGGCAGAATCTCGGGTATCTCCAAAAACTGTTCCTTAACCCCTTGAAGTCCACATTTTTCAATGAGTTAATGTGACTCAAAAAGGGTTAAAGGACTGAGATACACCAATTGCAGCAAGGACTGCAAAAAGACATATTGTCTTTAAAGGAAGTTCCAACTTTAATTTGCGGGATCCTTTAACATCAGTGAATTATCCACTGGACATGTGAGACTCTGCTCACTGAGGTTATTGCAGCATCGACTGCTGGAACCCCACATTTCTTCATAGAAATAATCCCATTCAGAAAACATAAGCTGTGCTTGAATAGGAAAAAACATCACCAGGTGGAGGAGGTTCAAATGAACCTTATTAGAGGTAGATATCTCAAGAGCCGTTGCTGACAGGCAACGAAAGGGTTAAGTAAGGGAGTAGACAAACACCTGACTTGTGAGGCTACTCCCTCCCTGTTAGGATCCTACGAAGAGGAAAAGTAAGTATCTTCCACTATTTGGGAAGATCTGCCTGATCTCAGCCTCCTGCACCTCAACAAAAGGGCCCTGAGGACTAGATGGTATTCTGCTATGTTTAGTCCTACTATGGAGAGACATCATAACATTAATCTTCTTTCCAAAATTTTTAAATGGTAGAAGAACCCATTCACATGGGGGGGGGGGATCTGGGGGCTCATTTGTTAAAGGGGGCTTCCAGATTCCGATAAGCCCCCCGCCTGCAGACTGCGACAACCACAGCCAGGGTTGTCAGAAAGGGGCCCTTGTCCCCATCTACATGGGGAGAAGGTGCTTTGGGGGAAACCTGGTATGGTTCAGGGGGTCTGGGGGGGCTCGCTCATCCCCCTCTTTCCTGGCCTGCCAGGCTGCATGCTCAGATAAGGGTCTGCTATGAATTTTGGTGGGGACCCCACGCTGTTTTTCTTTTTTTAATTGGCATGCAGTTCCCTTTAAAATCTATACCAGATCCAAAGAGCCTGGCATGAATTTTGTGGGGGGGCCCCACGCTTTTTTGTTTCTTAATTCTGTCATAGGGTTCACCTTAACCATTTCAATACAGGGCACTTTCACCCCTTTCTGCCCAGACCAATTTTCAGCTTTCAGTGCTCTCACACTTTAAAAGACAATTACTCAGTCATGCAACACTGTACCCAAAAAAACATTTGTATCATATTTTTTACACAAATAGAGCTTTCTTTTGGTGGTATTTGATCACCACTGGGTTTTTTATTTTTTGCGATATAAGTACAAAAAGAGTGAAAATAAAAAAATAAATAAAAAAACACCTTTTTTTAGTTTCTATTCTAAAATTTAGAAAATATCAAATTTTTGTTCATAAACTTGAACCAAAATGTATACTGCTACATATCTTTGGTAAAAATAACCCAAATTAGTGTATATTATTTTGTTTGTGTGAAAATTAATCTACAAGCTATGGTACAAATCATAAAACGTCGATCACACCTGATGTACTGATGCCAATCTCATTTATTGAGGCTCTGAAATGTCAGGACAGTACAAATACCCCCCAAATGACCACTTTTTAGAAAGTAGACAGTCCAATGTATTTAGTAAGAGGAATAGTGATTTTTTACACAAAATTGTCATAAAATGATTTCTCACACACACATATGGTGATACCACATGTGTGAGACTTTTTCACAGCCTGGCCACATAGAGAGGCTCAACATGCAGGGAGCACCATCAGGCGTTCTAGGAGCATAAACTATACATCTAATTTAATTCGTACCTATCACAGTTTTGAAGGTCTTGGAGCACCAGGACAGGGGAATTACCCACAAAATTACCCCATTTTGGAAAGAAAACACCCCAACATATATTCTATGAGGTATGGGCTGCAGATAGGTACTGGGGTAGTCAAATGGGCTAGAAAAAGGTACTTGGGTACTCTGATGGGTTGCAGGAGAGAGAGTGTTCCTGCTGGCGTCATTTAACAATGCGCCAGAAGGGGAGTGGTTAAAATCCATACCAGACCCAAAGTATCAATTTTTTTTCCCCAATTTTTTTAAATGTACATTTTTTTTTACAATTCTTTTTTTTTATATAGCTCTCAGCAGGGAAGCCTTAACAACCTATTGACTATGCGCTCGGCGGGCGAACAAAGTGCCCAGAAAGTTTGGATGTTAGGTGAGTACCTGAATGGGCGATGTTCAGGCCAAACTTATGCTCAGCCCAAACCGTTCGCCCATCCCTAGTGGTGCCTGAAAACTGTAACCCCTCACAGTTAAGGGTCCTGCTGTTAAAAAATTAAAAAAAATGAAAATGACATGTACCTGTCAGGTGCAGAAAAACTGGGCCTTAGGTGTTGGTGGTGCCTGAATACTGTAACCCAGTGGTCATCAACCCTGTCCTCAGGGCCCACTAACAGGCAAGGTTTTATGTATTACCTTGGGGAGATGCAGACTAGAATACTGCAATCACTGAGCAGCAAATGATATCACCTGTGATGTATTTCAGTTATCTTGCAAATCTGGCCTGTTAGTGGGCCCTGAGGACAGGGTTGATGACCACTGCTGTAACCCATCACAGTTACTCTTGTTAGTCACAGAAATGGACCCTGCTGTTAAAAATTGAAAAACAATTAATTACCTGCACCTGTCACACAGGTGTAGAAAAATTGGGTCTTAGGTGTTGGTGGTGCCCTAAACCAACAATATTGTTGGAAGCTAGCATAATCAATATTCAGGAATAGGATAGGCAGCATAGGCAGTCTTCAATGTATCCCAGATCCCTAGAAAATGCAATCAGGTACATCAGTATCAGGGGCTTGATAGCTGCTGTTGATCCAGGACTCCAGGATACATTGTGATAAATGTCAGCCTGTCACCAGAGTCTGTGGACAGGCGCGCTCTTTTATCCATTACAAAACCTCCAGCAACACTGAATATCCATTTGGAAAGCACACTGGATGCAGGACAGGCCAGTAGCTTGATTGCATATTGAGCAAGTTCTGGTCAGTGGTCCATCCTCATGACCCAGTAACCCAGTGGATGCCTAATTTGAAAGGTCTCCAGGTCTGCCCTAGATAATCATGCACCATATAATGCAGATGCTGCCAATGGTTGCTTAAACCTAACAGCTCTGGGCTCTGAGGAATGAAGGCATTGCTCAGTTCGCCACCTTCTCCATCGTTCTGCCTCTGACCGAACGAAGTCTCAGAAACATGTTGTCCAGGAAATGGTAACCTCCCAGTGTCTGGAAAGGTGTTACACAAATTATTCTTCAAGGCATCCTGAAGATGTTTCATCCTCTGCTCCCTCTGCAAAGGCAGGACCAGCTCTGCAACTTTACCCTTGTAACGTGGATCAAGAAGAGTTGCCAGCCAGTAATGATCTGTGAAGATCACTCAGTGCTCCTGTTTCTCATTCCAGCATTCAGGGTTTTGGCTATGGCACTCTCCTTGTCTGTCTGTCCATCTGCAGGCTGATTAATGTGTTCAATCTTTGGGTGGAAACTTTGACAGACCTAGCCAGGACAGCGACTTTTGGAGAGAACAGGGAAACCTTTGTTTCAGTCCCCCAAGAAAATTGTGTAATGTCAAGTTGTTTTAATCAAAAAGTCAAAGAAAAGTTTAGGCAATGACCACTTTGCATTCCACTAGTAATTGTAATAGTAAAGAAAATGCTGCATGTATAACATAGACTGTGCACAGACAAAGTAAAAGATGCTAATAGAAACGATCCATGATCCAAACTACAGCTATTTGTTCCAAACTTGGCCCAGTATGGACTATGATCTGGATGAGGTGAGAAATCTGAATATTACAAATTCATCAGCACATCAAAGAAGTTTGATTAAAAAGGCAAATTTATTTCAACAATGATAAAAGCACCAGCATTGCTTATGCGTTTCAAGCCAGCGGGCATTCAATTATAGTATTGATTAAGAGGCCATTGGCTTAAAATGCATTAGTAGTGGTGCTTTTATCCCTGTTGAAGAAAAGCTGGCCTTTCATCTGCGTTCTAAAATATCCTGATCGCTTTCTGATAACTGGACTGTATGTTTCTAGAGAATGGCAATCAATAAAAGGGGAACTCCACTTTCGTTAAAAAAAAACAATATAGCATATAAAATTGCTACACAAGCCATTTTGTAATTTAATATTCTTATTAATTATCGTTCTATTTCAAACTGCAGCCGTTGTAATTTTTCAAAACTGTCAAAAAAAATTCAATGCAATTTGGCAGCTTGGAGGCGGTCTGTATACTGTCAATGTAGAGAAAGCCCTCAGAAATGTCACTTCCTGCTTTTTTTGGCAATTTTGCTATTGGCTCAGTGGTTTTGCAAGATGTCTGCACAAAAATACAATAGTAAATTTTTAGGCATCCCTTGCAATGGAAAGTTCATTTTGCAATTTACTTTGAAAGCTGTATTTCATCTAGATCTGCCATTTGAATGGAATCTGAGACCTATTAAACAGGTTTCATTACAGTACTGGTATGTTCAATCCTTCTAGAACAAAAAGCACGCTGACAGAATTTTGTTTCAATTTTCTGATCACTATGGTCAAGCATTCGAAGATCAAACAAAGGTTCTGAAAATGAAAATTTTTGAACAAAATGTTTGAAGCTGAATTTCAAGATTTAAAGGCAATCCCAGATTGGCTATGGGGCAAACCAGGCACTAGCCTGGTGGGCCGGGGTCGCCGGGCCGCGAGTCCTTGTGGGGACCAAGGCAGCTGGGCTGCTTTATGAGCCTGCGCCACTCACCCAGCCTCTCCGGGGCCACCAGTTCAGCTCAGCCATCGGCACCAGGGGGGTGGAAACATGAAGGGGGGTGAGCTAGAGGAGACACCTTTGGCTTCTCCACGGCCGCACGTATAGTTTAGCCATCGGTACCGGAGGGCATGACAATGAAGGGGAGAGGAGCAAGAGGAGACACCTGCTGCAGACACCTTGGAGCCCGATTAGAGAGAACATGAGTGCAACCCCCTGTAACCTAATAGGAGGAGCAGTGGCGGGCGGCTGCATGTAAAATAATCATTCTCTCCATCTTCATCCTGCAGCCTCTGAACGCCTGCAAAAGGGAGAGGAGAAGAAGGCATTCAGAGACTGCCGGAGGAAGATGGAGAGAATGATTATTCTATATGCAGCCGCCTCCATTGCTCCTCCTATCCTGCTTATTTCTGCTGCCCCCCATGCTCTCCACTGCCACCCTGTGCTCTCCACCCCCCCATGCTCTCCGACTCTCCTAGAGTGCTTTCCAGCCCACCCGAGTTCTCTTCACCTCCCCCAGTGCTCTCCAGCCTCCCCAGTGTTGTCTGCCTCCCCCTGGAATCTCTGCCTCTCCCTATGCTCCCCACCTCCCCCTTGTTCTCTCTGCCCCATCCCGTGCCCTCCTGCCCTCCCTGTGCTCTTTGCCTCCCCCCGGGATCTCCGCCTCCTCCTTGTACTCTCCACCTCCCCATGCTCTCCGCCTTCCCCTTTGTACTCTGCACCCCCTGTGCTCCACGCCCCCCCCCCACCCCGTGTTTGCTTTCTCCTGTGCCCTCCAGCCCCCCATACTCTCCACAATGTCCACGAGTCTCCTTCCTGATTGGCTGAGACACAAGTGCAGCCGCAATTGGCTCCCGCTGCTGTCAGAGTCAGTTAGCCAATCAGGGGAGAGAGCGGGCTAGGCTGGGTCAGGGTTCTGTGTCTGACTGGACACAGGGAGCTGTGACTCAGCTAGGGTGCCCCCATGGAAAGCTGCTTGCTGTGGGTGGCATTGAACAGGAGGGAAGGGATAGGAGAGCAGAAGAGGGACCCGAGAAGAGGAGGATCTGGGCTGCTCTGTGCAGATCTTTGCAACAGAGCCGTTAAGTATAACATGTTTGTTATTTTTATGGGAAAAAAGGGAGCCTTTACAATCACTTTAATAACAATTAGGTGCATGTCAACTTTGGTACATATCTCTATTACTTACACGTGGCAGGCTTATTGCACTCCTGGGGGATACACAGGACATTCAAGGCTGTGAGAGAGGAGATAAGCACACAGAGCCGATATGCCTGCCTCTCCTCTCTACTGCCTGTTCACAGAAGCCTTTGTATTTTGTGGATGAGTTTACATAATGCAAAGGCTTCTGTGAATGGGAAACAGAGGGGAGGGGCGGACATAGCAGTTTCAGCAATTCTGCTCTTAAAGGGGTTTTAAAAGTAAAAGTTTTTGGGAAAAAAAATGGTGAAAAAAAATCCGACAGTGCCGGCCTCCCCATCCCCTTGTTTTACTTACCTGACCCCTCAAAAGTTCCGCACTCGCCCCGACATCCTCTTCGCCGCTCACCCTGGACGTTGATTGACTAGAGTGGATGGATTGAAAGCAGTGCAGCCATTGGCTTGCGCTGCTGTCAATCAATTCAATGACGCTGCGCGCCAGGGGAAAGGCCGAGTGATACAGTGAGGGACTACGGCCGCCAGCTGTATCACTGGAGCACGCCCACAAGCACTCCACATCATGCGAGGGAGCTTGATGGAAGTTGTGGAGTCCTTGCGGGAGGGAGCTGAGACAGCCGCTGAGGGATCCCAGAAGACTAAGTTTGTGTCAGCATCGGAAGAACAGAAGGAGGAAGAATACGCGACGAAGGAGAAAGCCGGGCCACCACTGGAAAAAGAGCGGCAAAAGAGCAGAAGATGGCAGAGGAGCCCGGAAGAAGAACAGGAGAGTGGGAGAAGAGGCCAGAGAGCGGGAGAAGAATCGGAAAGCACGGAGAAGTCGGAAGGGACCTCCGAAGTCGGAAGATGCGGAAGCTGCCTAATAAACTACTTTAAAAACCTGTGTAGTGTGTTTTTTTTAATTGACACTTTTTCCCCCAGGTGAATGGGTACCCCATACTCATTCACATAGGGTGGGGGGCCGGGATCTGGGGGCCCCCTTATTAAATTATTATTCCGATAAGCCCCCCGCCCACAGACCCTGACAACCAACACCCAGGGTTGCCGGGAAGAGGCCATTGTCCTCATCAACATGGGGACAAGGTAATAAAAACCTGTTTGGACCCCAATGCAACATAAGCATGCCTCCATCCCTGTATTAATAAAAAGAAATGAAGAAAATGGATTGTGGGACTTTAAATGAGGCATGGATATGTGTTTAAAATGGTCTAGGATACCTAAAATTTAATTAATTGTCACTGCCCCTGCGGGGAAAATCTGTATACCCATAGAAAGTTGCTAATCAATCCAATAAATTAAATACAAATACTAAATAGTAGGTATATATAATGTATCATAATATATAATACATGGGTCATGCAGAAAGAAGCATAATTAATTGTAGTAATAATCATGTTGACATATTTAATGTATATAATGGATAGACATAATTGGTACAAGCAATCACAATTAAAAAATTGAATGGATATACAGAGCAGGTGAACATGGTTATCCTAATAAATATAACTATAAATGATAATAGAAATTCATGATTGTAGCAAACTTGACTTGGCATCCCTGAGTATGGACTCTACGCATTTCATGGCGATTTCAGCCAATCATCAGGAGTGGGATGCATCAAAAATGGCTAAATAAAGAGATGAAATGGGTAAGTAAATAGGTCGGTCACAGTCTCATACGAAAAATCATTGCTTTCAAAAAGAGAGCAGGTGTTAAAAGTAGATGCATTACCTTTGGCCACGTTCAGATGAATAACCCAACAGTCCCAAAAAGGGAATAGGATGGTGGCACTGAATGAGCCGTCTCCCCCGAGGTTGAGGCGGGGACACATCCCCTTCACCATCAGCCATAACTCTCCAAGGAACATGGGGGAATGGAGAGGGGGCAGTGGGAAACAGCGGCCAACGGGAGAAGCGAACAATGCCAGAGTATGAGGTATGCACATATGGGCCGCAGATCAGTTCTAAAAGAATAAATAAATAAAATGAATATAATAAAGTAAAATAAAATAAAACAGTTGGATGATAAAAGCTAACCATGATTAATGATAACGTTTTGAAGTGTATAAAAAAGAAATTGTGTTATAAAATGTGTGTGAAGTGAGGGGGGTTGCAAAAAATAACACTATCCACCTAGGCTTAAACACCTATCAAAAAGTGACTAAGTGATGAAAAACATATTACAAATAAGTGGGTGTATATATAATGAAATAAAATAAATGGTAAGCAGTAAGTGATAAAAAAAAGTGTTAAATAGCCTATATATATATATATATATATATATAAAGGTCTGAGTGTTATGCAAGTATAGGTCTAGATTGATCCTTAAATAGGACCTCCTAATTACCTAGAGTGTAGATCAGAGCCCATAGAACCCGCCTCAACCCCGGGGGAGACGGCTCATTCAGTGCCACTATCCTATTCCCTTTTTAAGTCTGTTGGGTTATTCATCTTAACGTGGCCAAAGGTAATGCATCTACTTTTAACACCTGCTCTCTTTTTGAAAGCAATGATTTTTCGTATGAGACTGTGACCGACCTATTTACTTACCCATTTCATCTCTTTATTTAGCCATTTTTGATGCATCCCACTCCTGATGATTGGCTGAAATCGCCATGAAACGCGTAGAGTCCATACTCAGGGATGCCAAGTCCAGTTTGCTACAATCATGAATTTGTTTTATCATTTATAGTTAAATTTATTAGGATACCCTTGTTCACCTGCTCTGTATATCCATTCAATGTTTTAATTGTGATTGCTTGTACCAATTATGTCCATCCATAATATACATTAAATATGTCAACATGATTATTACTACAATTAATTGTGCTTCTTTTTGCATGACCCATGTATTATATATTATGATACATTATATATACCTACTATTTAGTATTTGTATTTAATTTATTGGATTGATTAGCAACTTTCTATGGGTATACAGATTTTCCCTGCAGGGACAGTGACAATTAATAACATTTTAGGTATCCTAGACCATTTCAAACACATATCCATGCCTCATTTAAAGTCCTACAATCCATTTTCTTCATTTCTTTTTATAGGGACAAGGTGCTTTGGGGTGGGGGGCCTGCAGGGTGCCCCCCTTCCCCAAAGCACCCACCCCCCATGTTGAGGGCATGCGGCCTGGTATGGCTCGGGGGGGGGGGGTATCGCTCGTCCCCACCCCCTTTCCTGACCAGCCGGGCTGCGTGCTCGGATAAGGGTCTGGTATGGACCCCCACGCCGTTTTTTCGGTAGGGGGTTCCCCTTAAGATCCATATCAGACCTAAGGGCCTGGTGTGCCCCTGGAGGGGCTTTCCCCCTCAAGCTTGCTGCGATAGGAAAACGTGTTTTCCCTATTGCAGCCAGCGCGAGATGTACAGTACCCTGTCGCCGAGAACCAGCCCAATAGGATCGTGCTGGAAACATTATCGTGGCCAGGTGCTGTAGCTGCCGGCGCGGCGTATTTGGTCCGTTGGACCAGCATACAGACAAACGGGCTTCCCGATAGGAACTGGGTCCGGCAGACTTCCGGCGGGAAGATTTAGATCATGATTCTGACATGAGGGTTCACATGACACACAAATTTAATTATCCACCTGCCGCCTTTTCTTACAGTGAGATCTGGTCGTGTATTATTGCCCTCACTTACCTGGGTTCATGTTACATAATTCACAGTTAATTCTCAAGAAAATAACATATCTGTGTTAGAACAATTACTGTATATCACCTTTTGGCAGCATGTTTAACAATCAAACACTTTACTGTACTCAAATGTATATTTATAACACAAAAAAAATATATGACTCACTTTGCAGTAAAAAAGATTACCGGTAATATCACACAGTGTACATCCATCCTCTCTAATGCCGCGTACACAAGATTTGGTCGGAAAAAGCTCTGATGGTTTTCCCGATGGAATTCCGACAGGATTTCTTTCAAGCCGTCTTGCATACACACGGTCACACCAAATTCCGACCGCCAAGAACGCGGTGACGTACAACACATACGATGGGACTAGAAAAAGGAAGTTCAATAGCCAGTAGCCAATAGCTTCCATCTCGTAGTTGAATCGGGGCATGCGTGAGTTTTTGCACGTCGGAATTGCATACACACTATCAAAATCTCCGATAGAAAGTTTTTCCTTTGGAAAATTTGAGAACCTGCTCTCAATCGTTTGCTGGCGGAAATTCGGCCAGCAAAATTCCGATGGAGCATGCACACGATCGCATTTTCCGCCGAAAAGCTCTCATTGGTCTTTTGCTGGCCGACATTCCGACCGTGTGTACGTGGCATAAGAAAAGCAGTTGTGTTGACTCAGAAGCGTTGAACTATGATATATTCATAATTCAAGAATCATCTTCTCGGTGTGTTTATTTTTCTCATGGCTTTCAGCCTTTTCATGCTTAAACATAAAATGGTTGCCTTGCCTTTAGATTCCAGTGACCTTTAAAAGAAAACTCTAATGGATTGAATCAATATTTTTTTTTAAAAGCTTATATTTATTTAAAATCTTTGTTTTATAAATAAACAATTGAAAAAAGGTGCAACTATGCCACTGGAATCACAAGGTGGGATACATTTCCTAAATGTCGAGAACAGAAGTAGCTGTTTGCCTTCACTGTCTCTCTCTCTCTGATTGAAACTCTATACGGCTTTGTCTGCACATAGCTGGGAAGGGGACAAATTAGGTACTTTTCTGCCTTATACAGTTGGGAGTGAATTTCAGTTTGAACTATTGAGTTCTGTATACATCAGTTTTTTTTAGCCCTGGCTCAGCATGCCATTAAATAGGGTCTTTACCCCTGGAGATCAGAAAGGGTTGTCACAGTGTTCACATGATCGGGGACAGTCTCACTGGCTCCTGATCATTACTATGCCAGCTTGGTCATTGTGCTTGGATTAAGCTCTCAGCAGAGAAAACGCAGCTGCCCAAGGATACAAATGTGCAGCGTGTGGGTGGTAAAGCCCATCCTTTTTTGCCTCCACATATATGTGTTACATGAGCAACAACATTTTAAAGTATAATTAACCACTTGCGGACCGCCCACGCACAATTACTGTGGCAGGGTGGCCACTCTGTGCCAGATCACATACCTAGTAGGTGATCTGACATTTACGGGTGTGGGGCACACATCGCTGGTGTCCCGCTCTTGATGTGATTGGACACATCGGGAGCCAATCAGCAGGTCTGGTGGACTCAATGTCTGCTGGGACACGCAGATCATTTGGGAGACAAGCAGAATGGTGGTTTGCCTATGTAAACAAGGCAGACTGCTATTCTGTGAGAGGGGAATGTACTGATCCTGTGTTTCTGCTAAGCAGGAACACAGATCTTTACCAAAGCACATCCCCCACAGTTAGTAAGCAGTCCCTAGGAACACATTTTACCCTTTGATCGCCCCTGATGTTCACCTCTTCCTTGCTAGTGTCATTAGTACAGTGACAGTGTATATTTTGTTAGCAACGATCACTGTATTGTCCCCAAAAAGTGTCAAAAGTGTCAGTTAGGTGTCAGATTTGCCCACCGCAATATCACAGTCCCACTGTGAGTTGCTGATTGCCACCATTACTAGTAAAAAAATAAAATAATAATGAATCAATAAAAATATGTCATAGTTTGTAGACACTGTAATTTTTGCACAAAACAATCAATATATGTTTATTTGGATTTATTTTTTATGAAAAATGTGTAGCAGAATACATATTGGCCTAAATTGATACAGAAATCAGATTTTTTTTTTTATTGGATATGTTTTATAGCAGAAAATAAAAAATATTGCTTTTTTTTCAACATTTTTGGTCTTTTTTTGTTTATAGCGCAAAAAATAAAAACCACACTCAATTCGTTACTATCCCTATCATAAATCTACGACTTCAACTGGTCTTCTCCTCCCTGAAACTTCAGAATTGTAAACAAAATAGTGAATTCAGGATCAGGGGTGTCCATGTTGGATGCGGAGACTTTCATCTTTCTGGTGAGAGCCCACAAGAACTTCTACAACCCCTTGTGATGCTCATTACATGAACAGCAGATATCTTGAGAAAACATTGGCATAGTGCTAGTGGACATGGCTCAAGAGGTCTGATATCACAACACCAAGAACATATGATTGCACAGATTACATTGCTTTCCATTGGCCAAAACAAAAATGCCTGAAGTTTGAAAACACATGAAAAACACTTGAATAATGCATGCTCACATGCAAACGAATAATGCAGAAAACAAAAGGTTCAAAATCATCTGAAAACACTCATGTTAAAGTGTGATTAAGGCCTCAAGTGTAGGGTGACCAGACATCCCCAGTTTCTGGGGACAGTCCCCAGGTTGAGGACACAGTCCCTGGACCAAGTCTGTCCCCGGTTTTGTCCCCGGTATGGATTTGAACAGGGGCTGGGGCAATTTCAAAGACAGTCAGTGCAGAATTAAAGAAAAAAAATCTGAATTACACCCCTGCCCACTCTGTCGCTCCTACTAGCTTAAAGGGTGTATTTTTTCCATTATCTGTGCCCCTTTCTGATGATCATGTGCTGGTCGGAGAGGGAATATTTCTTCAATTTCAGGTGCATGCCCATTCCAGCTCCGCTCACATGTTCTTCTGCCTTGGCTCAAGTCCCAGCCAGCCGCCTGCCTGATTATCTCCTTGCCTTCCCTGGCAGAGTGATCTTCTTCCGCTCCCCACCCAGTAGTACCCAGGGCCCGAAGAGTAAGCCCTTGTACACACGGTCGGAGATTCCGATGGAATGTGTCCTATCGGACCGTTTTGTTGGATATTCCGACTGTGTGTGGTCTCCATCAGACTGTTTCCGTCGGAATATCCGACGGACCAACTTTTCCAACTTGCTGGTAAAAATTTTCCAACAAAATGCTCCGATCGGACATACTCCGATCATGTGTAGCCTACTCCGACGGACAAAGTGCCACACATGCTCAGATCAAATTCCTAGACCAAAGCTATTGGCTACTAGCCTGAACGTAGTCCCGTCGTAACGAAATAACATCATCACGTTATGTACAACCGGATTTTCCGACAACTTAGTCCGACCGTGTGTATGCAACATCACTTCCGGACCTCTTCCGGAATTAATCCGTCGGAATTACTCCGACGGATTTGGTTGTCAGAATCTCCGACCGTGTGTACAAGGGCTTAGACTTGACAGGCTATGAGGCAGGCGGCGAGCGGCAATGGGCAGAGTTGCTGATTGCCGCCATTGCTAGTATAAAAAAAAATGTCCCCGGATTTCATTTTAAAAATCTGGTCACCTTACTCAAGTGGTCATTAAAGAAGACAGTAGTTTGAACCAAGATGTATATGTAGTGTTAGATATCTAGCACACAAGTTAATTAGTAGAATGTACTCTATGGGAAAGACGCTCCTTTAGTCCGTATTCCATTCATACCATTAGGAAAGCCTTGCGGAAAAAAAAGCAACTGCTTGAGGCCACCATCAGTACAGCTTTCCTAGAGGAATACATGGGGCCACGGCTCGCTTGTGTAGTATGAAGGGATCGTGTTTGGGAGAAAGGCTGTATGGTTTGGAGTCAGACAACACACAAAAGATTGCTGCATATGGGCTAAAGGTATTTGTCCAAGTAGGATGCACTCAAGAGGGTGGAGGTATTTATTAACATAGAGTTGTTCTTTAAGTACATGCTGTCAGCCCGTTACACATGAACAGATGGACATCGCACTTCTGAGGGCAGAACGATGTTTTAAAATGGAATTCTTTTAAGATGATCTTACACTACCCCTAGTGCATGCATAAGCATCGTACTGTAAATGTACAGTTCATTGGACAATGCAGTTCACAAACAGAAGGTGAAATTGTTGTAACCTGTGTAAACAACGGCTGCCGTTTGCAGCCGGCATTCACTTTCATCTCACACACCAACCAAAGGAAAGCCTCCTGATGGCAGCCAGCACCCAGTGTAAACTAGTACCAGTGTCACCCAGTACCAAAACAGCCATTCACCCCCCTACAGTATATGTCAGCTCCATCCTGTCTCTGATCTGACTGGTATATTAACCCTTTACCTCCCTTATCCTGTACATCATCAGCATCCTCCCACTGTATGTGACCTGTGCAATAACCCCTTCACCTTCTTCCTGTGTATGACCAGCTATTTCATGGATCTGATGCACCACTACCAAGCTCCATGTTTTAACCCCAACAGTATCAGTCTGTTTCTTCATTTTCCAAAAAGTTACATATAAAAAAATGAAATAACCTTGAGGTATCTACTTTACAAAAAGGTTTTTTTTTCTGTACTGTCAAGTATTTTTATTTGATGTTTTATAGCAGAGAATAAGGAAAGCTGTTTTTCAAGCTTTTGGTCTTTTTTATTTTTTTTAGTAACAAATAAAATAAAGTTGTGGTTATTAGATAACCAAATTATTTAGATAACAACCATTATTATTAGATAACAACCAAAAACAAATATCTTTCTCTAAAACAAAAAAAAACGATAAAATTAATTTGTGTACAGTGTTGCATGACCGAGTAATTGTCATTCAAACTATCACAGCACTAAAGACAGAAAAATGGACTGGACAGGAAGGGATTGTAACGTGCCAGTCCTTATGGCCTGTGATTATTTTAGTAAGTACCACAACTAGAACGCACTATTGGAGGCAATATGGTGTTTGCTTTACAAGAAGGACTACTTTTCAGCTTCACAGAACACCAAACTAGAGAAAATAGGGTTACATTTTTGTTTACTAAACTACAAAAAGCCTCTTGACTACTCACAGTGCTTCCAGCGACCTTGAATCAATATATTTCTATTGACGTATTTTACCTCTAAATGTCCAGAAGTGGGCAACAGAGGGGAAAAAATAAGGAAAAAGTTACATCAATGTATACAGGCTTGGTGCTGCTGTAGGCACATGCTCGCAAATGCCATTATAGAAGATACAGCTCTGTTTAATGAATGAAATGAAAAGTCGAGGGATTGGTTTCCAACACGACAGGAAAGTACAGAAGGCAATAAAAACATTGGCAAAAGTTCTAATCGCTCTCCACACCACTAATAATGTGTTTGTGTCCCCACTGGATATTTCTTCTGTTCCTTGTCTAACCCTTTGATGTTCCATTCAAAAGAAATAAAAAAAGCTTTGGCTGTAGTTAGACTTTTATCCTTACTGAAAGTGGAGTTTTCCTTTAAGGTTGAGATGGGGTGGGCCCAACATTTATTCAAGCTTGTGAGTCCTATCATTATTCCCTTCTCCGTTTGACATATGTTAGTGTTGTGCTGTTACGCCTCGGGGGCCTCCGTTTACCATCTACTTTGCATGTTTGCCAGGACTTCAGACAGAAATATTTGTTGGAACTGGTCTGCCTGAGACCGTTGCTTATTTATGGAAATTCGAGATATGAGACGTGATTAAATGTTTTCTCAAGAAAACACCGGAGCATAAAATGTCACCTTAACAGCTATGTTAGCAGGTCAATTCCTTATGATTATGTAATAGAAATGAGAATATGGGCTATATCTAAGCCCTTGTACACACGGTCGGAGATTCCGACGGAATGTGTCCTATCGGACCGTTTTGTCGGATAATCCGATTGTGTGTGGTCTCCATCGGACTGTTTCCATCGGAATATCCAACGAACCAAGTTTTCCAACTTGTCCGTAAAATTTTCAAACAAAATGCTCCGATCGGACATACTCCGATCATGTGTAGCCTACTCCGACGGACAAAGTGCCACGCATGCTCAGATCAAATTCCTAGACCAAATCTATTGGCTACTAGCCTGAACGTAGTCCCCTCGTAACGAAATAACGTCATCACGTTATGTACAATCGGACAAAATCCAACGGATTTGGTTGTCAGAATGTCCGACCGTGTTTTCAAGGGCTAAGAGGACCAAATGTAAAATTGTGAATTTAGAGCAAAGAAATCCTCTCAAAGAGAAAAAATATTGGGGCTACATTGTTAGCCAGAGCTTCAAAAGAAAAAAAAAAAACATTTGGAGGTGATAATTTCAACTAATCACATAAAGAGCAAACAATGTGGACAGACAGTGGGGAAAAGCAAACAGAAATCTTGAATTCATAACCACTAGAGGGATCAACAGTAGGAGGAAGGAGGTCCTGATTCTTCTCTATAGATCATTAGTTATCACTAGAGGGATCATGATCAGAAGGAACAAGCTCCTGTTTCCCCTATGTAGAACTTTAGTATGTAGGCAGATTCAGTCCTCTTTCTCCACTGCAGGCGGCATTTCAGAGGGATAGGAAGTCAAGAGAGACATGGTTCTATTTAAGACCCTGGCTCCTTGGTTTGGTACTCTTTCTAGCGTGTGGGTAGTGTAGGGGCAGGTCACCTGTCTGTCAGGGTCAGTATTAGCGGTAGGGAAAGGTTCCAGAGGAGGAGAGAAAGCATAGAGATTCATCAGGCTCCTGGAAACCTCCCAACTTGGGCTCAGACAAGTCAGGTTGCATTCTGACCCTTAAGGCAGACGTTGTCAGCTCAGCTGAGACCTTCTCCGCTACATGTTGAGTAGCGGAACATGAGTTTTTCCCGACTGGGCCTCTTTCCATTGGGCTTGTTATGAACTGTTGTACTGTTGTTTTACTTCAATACAAGTTTTTCAACTGCACCTGGACTGAGTGTGTACTACTGCCACCACAGCACATTGCACCTCACCAACACATTATCACTAGAGGGATCACCAGCAGGAGGAAAAAAGTCATATTTTCCTGTATATAGAGCTTTAGTTATCACTAGAGGCATCACCAGCAGGAGGTCTTGATTCCACCATTGGCAACATGTCAAGTGGCAAATCTTAGTTTTGCTCATTGAGCTACCTAACCGAAGTTTGAATGCAAGTCTGGCAAATAAAAAATAAAAAAAGTGAAGTGATAGTCCACTCAAGTAAGAAAGGTGGTAACTGTGGCTTGAAGATAGAATATGGAATCCAACACTAGATAGAATCCAGGAAGGTTTACCAAAAAAGCCAAGACCCTCTTATGACAGGAAGGTCACGTAATACTTCTGCCCCCAAAGAGCTAATTGAGAATCCTTAAAGCTCAGTCTTCCTGTTATTGGTACCGCTCATCACTTGGGGGTGCTTCTTATAAATCTCAATCTGAGGTTTATATGTACCCAAAGGGAGAGAGAGATCCGCATAGTGTGTACCCTTAAAAATGAATCTTTATTAAAAGGAATATAAAGCACTCATGTTTAAATGATGTTAAGACAACTCAATAGAAAAACTTCATGCGGCTAAAAGTATGGCTGATCACAAGCATCCAATCGGGTGATGACCTCACAGCAGGCTTCGCCCTATGCATTTTGTCACAACTGACATCTTCCTGATGCCCTGGTGCGGTGCCTGCTGTGACAACATCATGCAGGAGTGTTTTTCTATTGAGTTGACTGAACATAATTTAAATCTGAGCATTTATTGTATGTTTTAATAAAGAGTTATTTTTTTACGAGTACACACTATGTGGATCTTTCTCTCTCTTTGGATACATATAAATCTCTGATAGAGATTTATAAGAAGCACCCCAAGTGATGATCGGTACCAATACCAGAAATACCTGAGCTTTAAAGGGATTGTAAAGGGAATTTTTATTTATTTTTTTAAATAACAAACATGTTATACTTACCTCCACTGTGCAGCTCGTTTTGCACAGAGTGGGCCTGAACCTGGTCTTCTGGGGTCCCTCTGCGGCTGTCTCGGCTTCCCCCCCCCGCAAGTACTTCTCACGTTCATGCGAGCTCCCTCGTATGGTGAGAAGCACTTGCGGGCGCACTCCCATGATACAGCCGGTGGCTATAGCCGCTCACTGTATCTCTCAGCCCCGCCCCCAGCGTGTGGCATCATTGGATGTGATTGACAGCAGCGCGAGCAAATGGCTGCGCTGCTTTGAAATGCATCCACTCCAACCAATCAATGGGCAGGCTGAGCGGCGAAGAGGATGTCAGGGACAAGCACGGGACTTTTCGAGGGGTCAGGTAAGTAAAACGGGGGGGGGGGGGGGGGTGGGGGCGCCGACACGGTCAGTTTTTTTTTACCTTAATGCATAGAGGTGAAAAAACTTTTACCTTTACAACCCCTTTAAGGATTCCAAATCAGCTCTTTAGAGGCAGAGGTGATACATGGCCTTCCTGTTATTAGAGGGTCATGGGTTTTTGGTAAACCTCCTGAATTCTATCTGGTGTTGGATTCCATATTCTATCTTCAAGCCACAACAACCCCTTTTCTTACTTGAGTAGATTATTACTGCACATATATTTTTTATTTTTTGCTTGACTTCACACATTTGTCATAACTGGGACTCTATTTAAATTGCATTTGTTTATCATATCATGTTACTGGATTGATATTCACATTTATTTAGGGTTAGCACAATATGTTTCTTACAATTTAATGGACTGTCTTAATATCGCATAGTATTTTTGCTGCTTTCCCTTGTTATGCACTTTAAATTATTTTGCACTACAGCGCAGTTTACACCTTTTGACTTTTTTCTATATATAGCATGTGCTTTTTTAGGTTACGTTACTTTATTTCCCTTATGCCGTGTACACAAGACTGGTTTTCCCATCGAAATAAACTCCAAAGGTTAATCCGACGAAGTTCCGCTGAAACTGTCGTGCGTACACACAATCACACCAAAGTCCAATCGTTAAGAGCGCAGTGACGTACAAAACATAGGATGGGACTAGAAAAGGGAAGTTAAATACCCAGTAGCCAATAGCTTCTGTCTCATACTTGCTTCAGAGCATGCGTAATTTTTGGTCCATCGGAACAGCATACAGACGAGCGGTTTTCCCAATAGGAATTGGTTCCGTCTGAAATATTTAGAACATGTTCTATTTCTAGGTCCGTCAGAATTTTCATTATAAAATTCAGATGAGGCATACACACGATCGAAATATATGATGAAAAGCTTCCGTCTGACTTTTTCTGTCGGACATTCCGCTCGTGTGTATGCGGCATTAGTGTACTTTTGTATGTTTGATATTTGTGTACTGTTTATCTAAATATTTTACTTTACTTTTGTTGTTGCTGTCTGTGATTTTTTTGTGAAAAAAATAAACTAATCAGAATAACCATGGACAATTTTTGGGCAAAAAGACAGTTTAAGGGATAGTTTATTAGAACTAATATGTTTCTCATGAGTCATTTAAAGCTCATTGCACCCTTAAAAAACGCTTTCATTCACAGTTGCTTTCTCCATGAACTCAAAGGCATTTAGTTAAAAAAAAAAAAAAAAAAAAAAAAAATAAATGAAAATTTGACCAAAATCTTCCAAATTTAGATAAAACTTCAGAAAATACTATAACTTTAAAAAAAACAAAAAAAAAAACAAAAAACAAATTCATTCACAGTACCTTCCACGCTAACTCCAAGGTATTTAATTGAAATAGCAACATTTTGCCAAAATTCCTCTATTTTGGCTAAAATTTCAAAAACACTGACCCAAGACTATCTTTGTTTCCTATTAAAGAATTAGTCTAATATTTGTATTTTATGTGTATTTAGTTTTTTGTCCTTTATGCATACAACTTTATTATGAAATCCAAGATTTAAAAAAATTCTAAAAAAACATTACAAATCAATACCATAAAATATCGCATTAATGAATTACCATTAATGATAAGCTCCAATGAGCAGGACTCTGGACCCTTCTCTTTCACGGTTAGTGGTGTTGTTTAGTCCTCTAGTTTGTCTTGTTTTTTTACGCTACATTGAGAAGTGGTTGATATGTTTCCGTTTAAACTTGTCCCTTCCCGCTTCATTCCAAGCTCATTCATAAGAACCACATGCCGGCCCTAGTGAAACATTACAAAGTGTACAACTGTCAAATAACTTGGGAAGAATGAGTTCAAACTGTAGGAAATGTTTTCATTTTTTTCCCTCCTACACACAGTTATCACATTCACTGGTTCCTTAGTCATACTCCACTTAAAAGCCATTTTCTGACCAGTCATCTCTCTGGAATTTATGCATACTTTGCTCATCTTTCAAAATTCCAAATTTCCAGTTACTATCTGTTTGCCACAGGTTGTGTACATAATGAATAGAGACGTCCTGCATACCTCCCGATCTTTAGAGATGGGAAAGAGAAGAGTACCCATCACATGGAGTGTGATGAATTTAGGTGCAAAATTGTTATTTAAACCCAACAGAGCTCTTTTTCATTGCTCCTTTTTCCTTTATATTAGTATTAAAAATTGCCAACGCAATAATTTGCATTTTGCAGGATATACTAAGAGACTGAGATCACAAATGGTCCAGGTATTTATGCTAGCTCCAATGTAAACATAGTGTAATATAAAAAGAAAAAAATAGACACAGAACTATTGGAGAGCCCAGGAACATCAGCCAGCCACCTTAGTAAAGCCAAAGCAGTCTTTTATTTCCCCAAAGAAAAAAAAAAAAAGACTTGATTGCGGCACAAAAAAAAAAAAAGTATATAGTCATGGTACAAAAATCAAATGTTTGGCTCACTGCCCGCAATACTTGTCCCTCAACAGGGTTATATTCCCACCTGCCTCATGGGTCTCAAAGCAGAGATTTCCAGCTGCCTAGCAAAGTCTCAGTCATGAGCAGTCCACCACTGCTCAGTGTGTCTGGCTACCCTCTCCACTATGTAGAGATATGTTGATGGCTTTACTGTTCCTCTTTAGGCCTCCCCTGCAGTTGGGTTAACCCCTTCAGGACCAAAGCCCCTGTAATCAGTACATTTTCAGCAAGTACAGAAAATACCCATTGTTCTATCCAGATATATAGTGTCCTTGTCACTACCAAAACTATTTTACACCTTCCTTGTGTAAACAAATTATTTTATGAGCCTTAATAAAATAGAAATTAACGAAGGCAGTTATGTTTTATGTCAAGCCTAAATAGAAACCATGGCTGCCTCCTTAAATAGATGGAGGAATAAATGTAGCCACATAGGGGTTGATTTACTAGGCTTTGACAAAAAAATGGAAATTCATTTGTTTTTTATGCAGAGTTGCACCAGATTTTGTACACTCCAGTAAGAGCCGGTTGACACAGGGGCAACACGACTTCCAGCGTGACTTTTGGAGGCAACTTGGACATGACTTGAGTATGAATAACAGCGCGACTTGGGGCGACTTACAACACAACTTTACATCGCCCCCAGGCCACACGACTTTGGCCGTGGCCAATTACAGAATAATCAGCTCTCGAGGGGGAACTCCACTCCAAATTTTAAATAAAAAACAGGCATGGGTTCCCCTCCAAGAGCTTACCAGGCCCTTAGATCTGGTATGGATTTTAAGGGGAACCCCCTAAGCTGAAAAAACGACGTGCCCCCCCCTCCCAAAATCCATACCAGACCCTAATCTGAACACGCAGTCCGGCCGCTCAGGAAGGGGGGTGGGGGCGAGCGAGCGCCCCTCCCCTCCTGAACTGTACCAGGCCGCATGCCCTCACCATGGGGGGTGGGTGCTTTGGGGAAGGCACCTTGTCCCCATGCTGATGAGGACAAGTGCCTCTTTCCAACAACCCTGGCCATTGGTTGTCGGGGTCTGCAGGCGGGGGGATTATCGGGATCAAGGGAATAAGGGACCCCCAGATCCTGGCCCCCCACCCTATGTGAATGAGTATGGGGTACATCGTACCCCTACCCATTCACCTGGGGAAAAAAAAGTGTCAATAAAAAAAACACACTACAGGTTTTTAAAGTACTTTATTAATCAGCTCCGGGGGGTCTTCTTCCGACTTCGTGGGTCTCTTCCGACTTCTCCGCTCTCTTCGGCCTCTTCTCCCGGTGTCCGGCCTCTACTCCTGCTCTCCGGTTCTTCTGCCGGCTCCTCCGCTATCTTCTTACAGCTGTTTTTCTAGTGGTGGCCCAGTCTATTGCATTGTCTTCTTCCCTCTTCTCTTCCTGCAATGTTGACACAACGGTCTCTCCCGCTGTGATGATGTGTGAGCGGTGTGCAGCGACTTATAGAGACATGGGGCGTAGTCACTGGGTGATATCACACAGTGACCCCGGCCCTTATGATGTCACAGTCCCAGCATACCCTGGGAGTGTGACGTCATAAGGAGCGGGGTCACCTGCTGTAAATCCTTGGATAAGGAAGGTGGCCAGAGAGGGAGTGGGGTGTGAGGTGAGGTAAAGCCCCAGCCATAGGACATTAACTCAGCCTAGTCAGGACTTTTTCTGCTGCTTGACCTAGCATAGATATTTTTGGATGCACCCTGTGTCATATGACACGGAGCAGGCGGCACTGGCTGAAATTGCACGACCCATTATTAAAATTATTGCATATGGCTGCTCCCCCACTGTCTGAATGGAACGTCCGAACTTGTCCACCTGGGGCGTCTGTACAGGGGCCAATAGGCCCTGAACTGCACTGGAGGTGGAGGGGACCACAGAACAACTCAGTGTTCATGAGGCTCCACTCCATGCCTGTCTGGAATTGTGAAAGCCTGGCTGTTGCCTTGGCCGAGAAAGAACGGTGATAGTCGTAAAGCGAGAATCCTCCATATTTGTAGCTCATGTCCACCACGGTGTGAAGATACAAATCAAGCTCTTCCCTGCTGCTGGGACTAGCTGAGCATAGGACATTCCTCAGCATCCAAAAGGCCAACGCAAATTCAGGTACGGGCAATTTGCGGTTGAGCCTGGGATCTTTGGCCTTGAGGACCACTGATACATCTATAAGATTTGTTTTCTGCCAGGTTGTGGACTGAAATAATGAGGGAGGCAAGGTTGATGTCCTTGCCATCCAGAATGTCTTTCCTAATGCTGGCTGGGACCAAGTGTGCTGGGAAGACAGTAGGATTCTTCCCTGTGGTACCTGCAAGAGGGGGCATCAGAACCTGGACTGCGACAGAGTCAAGGATGGCCGTGGCCGGACGACCCTCCCAGAGTGCTACTCTAGCTTGATCATCCTTGACTGTGGTAGACAGGGATGACACCATGGTGTGGAGCTGGGAGATAGTGGCATAAATAGACTGGAGAGACACTTGCTGGGTGCTGGGCCCATCTGTGGCTGGCAAAGGGTAGAGGAACCTGAAGAGTTTAGCCTTCCTGGCCGTAGCGGGGAAGGGCACAGGCCTGCACCTCAGTTCCGCTGTCAACTTGGGGATGGTCCACCCCCTGAGGGATTGCACGCTGCCGCTCTCTAAAACCGGAGAAGGTGACAGAGGGGCCATGAAGTCTTCACTGCCAGCCTGTGACATGGCTCTGGGTGGCATGTGCCCTAGATGCGATGTCCTGTCTTTGAAGTCGAAACTCGAACTACCGGAAACCTAAATTAAGGGTGACATGAAAGTCGAGGTTGTTTCTTCTGTTTTTTTTTTTACCTGGGTGAATAACGTCCAACCAGGATAGACCTACTGAACTTTGAATGACCTAGAGGAGAAATGACAGACAACAATGGAGAGACGCTTTGACCACCTAAATTTAGGAGGCGATTAAGTGGCCGGGTTGTGTAACTTCGGAGTGACAGGTATGTGAAATATTATGAGTCAAATGATCGCCCTGGCAGAGGCCCGAATCAGTGAGCCGCGATTGCGACTAACAACGAACCGGACTGTGGGGCAGGTATGAAATTAAACAGAAACAACTGGGTCACGCCGCAACGAATCGGTGTGTCGCGGGAGCGACTAGATTATATATTAATAAAATGAGTAAAAATGACTTGCAATGACAGAGGTGTGCCACGACTGCAACTGACAACAAACCGGACTGTGGACCACAGAATGAAATTAAGCCAAATAACAACTGGGGCACGCCAGAAAGAATTAGTGCATCACAGATGCATCTGGATTCGAATTGGAGCGTGGTACATGAAAGTGAAATGAGTGAAATGATTTGCCATGTCAGAAGCACGAAACGGAGTGCCGTGACTGCGACTGACAATGAACTGGACTCTTCAGGATGGAATAAAAAGAGGGCAAAAAACACTGGGATACGCCGGAACAAATCGGTGCATCTCGGATGCAACTGAATTTGAATCAGAGAGTGATATGTGACAGTGAAATGATTTGCCATATCAGAGGCACTAATTGGTGTGCCGCAACTGCGACTGACCACGAACTAGATTCTGGAGCATGGAATGAAATGAGGCCAAAAAACAAGTGGGGCATGCTGGAAGGAATCGGTGCATCACGGATGCAACTGGATTCCAATCGGAGCATGGTATGTGACAGTGAAATGATTGAAATGACTAGCCATGACAGAGGCACGAATCGGAGTGCCACGTTTTGTGACTGACAATGAACCGTTCTGTGGAGCATGGTATGAAACATGAGGCAAAACAACTGAGATGAACGAAACGGTGCGAAGTAGACGCGACTGGATTTGAATCAGAGTGAGGTGCGTAAAAATGTATGAAATGTTTAGGTATGATAGAGGCAAGAATTGGTGGCTAAGTGCTATGGCTATGTGCAGGGTTTCTTAACAAATGACTCGTAAGTTGCATATCAGGGTTCAGGTGACACATGATATATAGCAAATGGTGATGCATGAAATGAAGAAATGTTAACAAAACCCTACCTGTGACAGCCGAGCCAGACACGTTGTACGAAAAACTGCAAATGGGAACCGAAAGCCTCTAAAAGTTACGAACACGCAACTCATGAATACCAATGACTTGGAATAGTCAGCCTAGTGACGTAGTATCGTGCACAGGAACTGACAAAGACTACAGGTGAGCAGGCTGCTTAAATACCCCCCGGCTCCTTCCATAAATTCAGGCCACCATACTATATATACAGTATCTCACAAAAGTTAGTACACCCCTCACATTTTTGTAAATTTTTTATTATATCTTTTCATGTGACAACACTGAAGAAACAACACTTTGCTACAATGTAAAGTAGTGAGTGTACAGCTGTCCCCTCAAAATAACTCAACACACAGCCATTAATGTCTAAACTGCTGGCAACAAAAGTGAGTACACCCTTAGTGATAATGCCAAAATTGGGCCCAAAGTGTCAATATATTGTGTAGTCAACAATATTTTCCAGCACTGCCTTAACCCTCTTGGACATGGAGTTCACCAGAACTCCACAGGTTGCAACTGGAG
This sequence comes from Lithobates pipiens, assembly GCF_037356315.1. NCBI lineage: Eukaryota > Metazoa > Chordata > Amphibia > Anura > Ranidae > Lithobates > Lithobates pipiens. The sequence goes on along the minus strand of NW_027507764.1, from coordinate 558,247,917 downwards.
TCCTTTTCCACTCCACCATGAAGACATTACGGAGCTGGTGGATGTTGGAGACCTTGCGCTCCTCCACCTTCCATTTGAGGATGCCCCAGAGATGCTTAATAGGGTTTAGGTCTAGAGACATGCTTGGCCAGTCCATCACCTTTAACCTCAGCTTCTTTAGCAAGGCAGTGGTCATCTTGGAGGTGTGTTTCGGGTCGTTATAATGTTGGAATACTGCCCTGTGGCCCAGTCTCTGAAGGGAGGGGATTATGCTCTGCTTCGTATGTCACAGTACACGTTGGCATTTGTGGTTCCCTCAATGAACTGTAGCTCCCCAGTTCCGGCAGCTCCAGATCATGACACTCCCACCACTATGCTTGACTGTAGGCAAGACAAACTTGTCTTTGTACTCCTCACATGGTTGCCGCCACACACGCTTGACCCCCATCTGAACCAAATAAGTTTATCTTGGTCACATCAGACCACAGGACGTGGTTCCACTATTCCATGTCCTTGGTCTGCTTGTCTTCAGCAAACTGTTTGCAGGCTTTCTTGCACATCATCTTTAGAAGAGGCTTCCTTCTGGGACAACAGCCATGCAGACAAATTTGATGCAGTGTGTGGCATATGGTCTGAGCACTGGCAGGCTGGTCCCCCACCCCTTCAACCTCTGCAGCAATGCTAGCAGCATTCATATGTCTATTTCCCAAAGACAACTTCTGGATATGACGCTGAGTATGTGCACTCAACTTCTTTGGTCGACCATTGAGAGGTCTGTTCTGAGTGCAACCTGTCCTGTTAAAACGCTGTATGGTCTAAGCCACCGTGCTGCAGCTCAGTTTCAGGGTCTTGGCAATCTCCTTATAGCCTGGGCCATCTTTATGTAGAGCAACATTTTTTTTTTCCGATCCTCAGAGAGATCTTTGCCATGAGGTGCCATGTTGAACTTCCAGTGACCGGTATGAGAGAGTTTTACCACACCTGCTCCCCATTCACACCTGAGACCTTGTAACACTAATGAATCACATGATACTGGGGAGGGAAAATGGTTAATTGGGCCCAATTTGGACATTTTTATGGTCTTGGCCACCATGCTGCAGCTCAGTTTCAAGGTCTTGGCAATCTCTTTATAGCCTGGGCCATCTTTATGTAGAGCAACAATTCTTTTTTTCAGATCCTCAGAGAGATCTTTGCCATGAGGTGCCATGTTGAACTTCCAGTGACCAGTATGAGCGAGTGAGAGCGATAACATTAAATTTAACACACCTGCTCCCCATTCACACCTGAGACTTTGTAACACTAACGAGTCACATGACACCGGGGAGGCAAAATGGCTAATTGGGCCCAATGTGGACATTTTTACTTAGGGGTGAACTCACTTTTGTTGCTAGCGGTTTAGACATTAATGGCTGTTTGTTGAGTTATTTTGAGGGGACAGCAAATTTACACTGTTATACAAGCTGTACACTCACTACTTTACATTGTAGCAAAGTGTCATTCTTCAGTGTTGTCACATGAAAAGATATAATAAAATGTTTACAAAAATGTGAGGGGTGTACTCACTTTTGTAAAATACCGTATGTGTGTGTATATATATATATATATATATATATATATATACACACACACACACACACACACACATATGTACACACACATATATATATACACAACACACACACACACACACATTTTTTTTATTAATAGGCAGAAAATTAGAGTAACATTTAATACACAGCATGTAAAGCTGTCCATGTTGGCTATACAAAAAGCAAATATTTGGTGGCACATCTTGTGCTTTAAAACCGAGTAAAATATATTGTAAACAAACCATATTTTCAGACGTGCAGACAGGATAAGTGTGTAGGTCCGGCAGTGTTGTGTCTGGGTTCCTTTAACATCCATCAACAGTCCATCCATCTTATAAGGACCCATGTTGATGGTAAAACACTTTTGCCGCGCCTCTACATTTCCTTTATCTGTTCCCATATTTTCCTGTAACTCAAAGTCCATCATCTTCATTCATCTGAAATAACATTCACTTATTTTCGCTGCTGTCTCTTTTCTGAACAACATCACTTTCCTTCCTTCCTCCTCCACTTAAATTGTTTTGTATGATGGATGCAACATAATCACTTGATTAGTGATTTTTAGGAAACAAAGTTTCATTCTAAAGCAGGGGTTTTAGCCTTTTCACAATGACAGACACATCCAACTGATTGTCCAATATGTCTTCCATACCCCCTTCACTGGGCTATTAAAATCAATATCATCGCCAGATCTATTAGGTACCATTAAAAGGTGTCAGTAGTTTGGCTTTACTTTACATATGGAAGTCTAGGTAAAATAATGAAAGAAAATCATAAAGAATTTTATCACATTTTTTTAAAGAAAAAGATCAAATCACAATAACACACACTAGCTACAACTCTCAAAAAACATAGAAACAAGGTACAGTTTTCGACAATGTAACTTGCATGGCATCTAAATTAGAATTTGTTTCATTAGGTTGATGTCCGGTTAAATATTGCAGAGAATCCTGGTTTTTACTTTAATTATGCAGAGATCCAGTTACATTTTGTCACCATTTGGATTCCAAACCCCCTGTTCTAAATAATACTAAAATATAGCTGGCTGTTTACTTTAAGTGTCATGCCAGACTCATGAAAATGAGCTAATGTTAAAGAAGAAATTTTAATTAACCTAAGTTTTCATTATTGTCATTCATTGTCCATTAAGAATTTCTCCTACTGTATTTTTATTTATTATTATTTTAGGCGTTCATTTTATTTATGTAATTATTCATTTTTTGACATTTTGTAAAACTTTCCTTTTTGTTCCGCCCAAGAACTCCTGCTCTCTAGTTCGCTAATCACCTCCTCTATGCTCTTGTCCAGGACTCCTCCAGAGCCTCTCCGATCCTCTGGAACCCCCTTTCGCTACCTGTACGGCTATATCCTACTCTGTCCACCTTTATGCAATCCCTGAAAACTCACCTCTTCAGAGAAGCCTATTCTGTTTCTACTCAACAACTTAAAGCGGAAGTCCCGGCGAGTTTTTATTATTTTTTTAAGACAGCAGTTACAAATACTGCAGCTGCTGACTTTTAAAATAAGGACACTTACCTGTCCAGGGCGCCCGCAATGTCGGCACCCGAGGCCGAACCATCCCTCGGTCCTTGGATGCTGCCGCCACCAACTTTGGTAAGGGAATCAGAAAATGAAGCCTTGCGGCTTCACTTCCCGGTTCCCTACTGCCCATGCGCGAGTCGTGCTGAGCAATCCGAATGGTCTCTGCTGTCACTGGCACTCGTGTGTGTCCCAGGAGACAGACCGGTGGGACGGAAAGAAGCATAGACTCCTGCAGAAGTGGATGCAAATACCTGTCTTAGACAAGTATCTGCACCCCTCTCCCCCTTGAAAGGTGCCAAATGTAATACCAGAGGGGGGGGGGGGATTCCGAAAAGCGGAGGTTCAATTTTTGTGTGAACCTCCACTTTAATTGTACATTCTCAAACAACTCAACCTATACTGTTACTATGATTGCCCTTCTCTCTTGTCCTTCTTTTTATATTGTAAGCTCTCACGAACAGAGCCCTCCTAACCACCTTTTCTTAAACATTTAGCTAGAGCTATTAGCAATGTGTTTAAGTTAAACAAAAGCCAAAAAACATATTTCTCCAGTTACATGAAGGTCAGATTAATATAACCCTGCCAGTAACAGAGATTCACCATATATCAGTGTGCAGGATTCCCCCTTACAGTGAAGGGGGACTCTGACGTTAAGGGAAATGCTGCAGATCATGTTCCAAGGGGGAACTCTGATGTAAGGGGGGTTCTAGTCACCTTATATCAGGGTCCACTGCATTTCCCTTTACACCAGAGTTCCCATTTACATCAGGGTATGCCACATTGCCCTTTACATCAGAGTTCCCCCTTGCACTGTAAGCTGGGAATCCTGCAGACTCCGATGTAAAGGGGAATGCCGGAAACAATGATGTAGGGGGGGGGGGCTCTGGTGACCAGAGACCACCTTCTGCAGAGTGAATGCACTAAGGTAAGGGGGGAGGGGTTACTGATATAAGGGGGAACCTTTATATCAATGCCCCCTTACATTATTGTATTCACTCTACCCTTACATCAATGACCCCCCTCTTCCTGGCACTCTCACTGACCTCCTTTCAGGTGCACTGTGCAAGGCTCAGTCAGATTCCAGGTTGGTGGCTCTGTTTGTTTCCATAGTCTCCTCTCCACAGTCCACACACATCTGACTTCTCCTATGACCCCCATCCTGGTGACACTCTAACTCTCGACTCCTCTCCAGACTCTGCCCTCAGAGACTGCAGACATGATAAAAAACAAGAGATGGTCAGAGATTGCATACATGATACAAGAGGTTGTCAGAGGATGAGCACAGGATACAGGAGGTGGTCAGAGGATGCGCATAGGATACAGCAGGTGGCCAGAGGAAGCGTACAGGATACAGGAGGTGGTCAGAGGATGGCAGACAGGATACAGGAGGTGGTCAGAGGATGCGTACGGGATACAGGAGGTGGTCAGCGGATAGCGGGTAGGATACAGGAGGCGGTCAGAGGATGGGGACAGGATACAGGAGGTGGTCAGTGGATGGCGAACAGGATACAGGAGGTGGTCAAAGGATAGCAGACAGGATACAGGAGGTGGTCAAAGGATGCGTACAGGATACAGGAGGTGGTCAGCGGATGGCGGACAGGATACAGGAGGCGGTCAGAGGATGGGGACAGGATACAGGAAGTGGTCAGTGGATGGCAAACAGCATACAGAAGGCGGTCAGAGGATGGTGGACAGAATACAGGAGGTGGCTGGATGATGCGCACAGGATAAAAGAGGTGGCCGAAGGATGCGGACAGGATACAGGAGGTGGCCAGAGGAGGCGGAAAGGATACAGGAGGTGGTCAGAGAATGCGCATAGGATACAGGAGGTGGTCAGAGGATGGCGGACAGGATACAGAAGGTGGTCAGAGGAAGGCGGACAGGATACAGGAGGTGGTCAGAGGATGGCGGACAGAATAAAGGAGGTGGTTGGAGGATGACAGACAGGATACAGGAGGCAGGCAGAAGATGGTGGACAGGATACAGGAGGCAGGCAGAGGATGGCGGACAGGATACAGGAGGTGGTCAGGGGATGGGGACAGTATACAGGAGGTGGTCGGTGGATGGCGAACAGGATACAGAAGGCGGTCAGAGGATGGTGGACAGAATACAGGATGTGGCCAGAGGATGCACACAGGATACAGCAGGTGGCCAGAGGACGGGCACAGTATAGAGGAGGTGGCCAGAGGATGGGCACAGGATACAGGAGGTGGCCAGAGAATGCACACAGGATACAGGAGGTGGTCAGAGGATGCGCACAGGATACAGGAGGTGCTCAGAGGATGGCAGACAGGATACAGGAGGTGGTCAGAGGATGGCGGACAGGATACAGGAGGTGGTCCGAGGATGGAGGACAGGATACAGGAGGTGGTCAGAGGATGGCGGACAGGACACAGGGGATAGCAAGACAGAGATTGTGAACATCTGTAATTCTGTACAATCACACCACTGCCATTCTTGTCTGATAACTGCTGCCTGTGCCTGCCTATAAACATCACATAAAAATAGCAAATAGCATCAGCCCAAGTGATAGATGGATGTGGTGGGACTCTAAGTTCAAGTTAGTAAGTGTGTGTGTGTGTGTGTGTGTATGCACATGTGTGTATATGCACTCCGTTCACTCACCAGGCAGGGGCCTGCAGCCAGTGCACTGGTCAGAGGGCCTTGTGTGTTCGTCCAGGGCAGGGGAGCGGGTCAGCTCTTTACATCCATCTCTCTCGCAGTGATGGTGCATTGGTGCCGCCAGTCCTCCGGCTCCACTGTTCTGTCCACACGCTGCACAGGCTCCTCCACCATTAGCCCCCTCCACTCCTAGCGTTTAGTATATTACGGCCAGCACCATGTATCGGGAAATGCGGCTTGCGGCATGACATCATCAGCAGGTGGGGGCGGCATGGACTCAGGATCGGATTGTCTTGGGGAATTCTGGAGCTGCACATGGGCAGTTCACACCCGCGACGATCTCAGCCATTTTTACTGGCACTTTTCCGCTCTTACGAGCTTTTACGGGCAGAAGAAAAAGTGCCTGTTTTTATGGGCTGCCTGTAAATCTACGGGCAGTTGGCAACACTGGTATATGCTGCAATAAGTGTTTGTGTGTACATAAATGTCTATGCAGAAAATGTAAGGAGTCCACTTGGAGCATTCAGGGTCAGTGTCTGCTGATCTCAATGCACCAGATGCACCATCTCTGAAGAGACTGAAGTATCTATAGACAAACAGATAAGAAGAACAGCAGTGCGCAACCTGAGGGTAGTATTTTAATAGATTCATTGTGGTGAAAAGACAAATGGCAACTCATTGTGACAGTTAAAATCAGGCTCATCACATAGTAAGGGCTTCCGATGGACAGTCTCACAACAACATGGAACCTTAGACCAATTGGAGTACTGGGTGGATGGATACACCTAAAAGACCAAGAGAACACACCGGGGGACACAAAACTAAGAGGAGATGGCACTTTTTGTATGTAAGCAGTGAGTGGTCAGCTCAGGCATCTGGGATGGGGAGCCTCTTCCTACAACTTACAGCCTGGAAAGTCCAGACGTCAGGTTGGATGACAGCTTAGATGAAGCAGCGGAAAACAAGATGGCGGAAGCAAACTGAAAGTGATGTCCTCTGGATCTTGAGCGGCAGAGCTATGCATTTCAAGGCCTCCCAAACCTTGAGAAATAGGCTTGGGCTGCAGGTGATGCTCAACCGCAGTAGCAATGCTAAGGGAGAGGAAGCCAAGAGAAACATGGATTCTCTATGGTTTCCTGGGTCACTGGGGGCAACGATCTGGCTTGATGCTGACAGCCCATGTGACTCTGAGTTTAGCATGCATTTAGCGTGTGGGTAGTGTAGGGACAGGTCACCCATCTGTCAGGGACAGTAACATTGGCAGAGAAAGGTTACAGATAAGTCTAGGGACTCGCTACTTATCCTGGAAACCTCCCCGCTTCAGCACAGAGAGCCAAGCCACATTCCGCCCCTCAAGACAGATGCTGTCAGTTTGGTGGAGACCTGTTCTGCTATAATCTTCTGATCATCTGTGATGCCGCGTACACATGAGATTTTCCGTCTTGGATGGTTTTTCCAATGGAATTCCACTCAAGCTTGGCTTGCATACACACTGTCACACAAAAGTTCGCTGAACTTTCAACCGTCAAGAAGGCGGTGACGTACAACACTATGACGAGTCGAGAAAATTAAGTTCAATGCTTCTTAGCATGCGTCACATTGTTTCCGAGCATGCATAGGAATTTTGTGTGTCGGAATTGCTACAGACGATTGGAATTTCCAATCAAAACTTTTTCCGACCAAAAAATTGAGAACCTTCTTTCAATCTTTTGCTGGCTAGAATTCGGCCAACAAAAGTCCGATGGAACATACACACGGTTGCATTTTGCGACCAAAAGCTCTCATCGGTCTTTTGCTGGACGAATTTCCGATCATGTGTATGCGGCATGAGTGTTTCTGGTCAGGCCACCTTCCGCTGGGCTTGTTGTGAATCATATTTTTTTTTTTACAAGTTGTTTCTATTGCATCTGGACTGTGCGTGAGTTACACCCTCCTACAAGTCAGTTTTCGGTCAGCTCAAGTCATAATTAGGAGCTTTCACATGGCTTCCTTCCTTTGTTCTCAATGGCAAAATGAAGAGACAATGGAACTTAGACAGGGCTTCTTCTCTTCATTTTTGGTGGCTAAGAAAGAATAGTTGATAAGTGATTGTGAGGTAGGTATTAGAAGCATTTCTAACTACCATTAATGGGAACCTATTGCTTTTGGCAAATGGCTGTTCAAGCGCCAAGCACTGAGGGTGGGGGGGTTGTTGTGACCAACCTAACTCCTACAAATGTGACCACCAGGCTTGTGAAAATCAGTGGGGATTAGCCGAATAGAACATCAATTCTATTGACATACTCATGCCCCCACCCCAGACCTACATCTCCCAAGAGTCCTTCCCCTACACAAAGTGTAGGGAAAGGCTTCTGGGAGTCAAGGCATCAGTGGGTTTTTTTTTATAAGAAAGAGATCATTGTAAGCATGTGGAGAAGGACAGAGAGAGAGGACAGAGATAGTAGGGGATAGGTTCTGTAGTCCAGCAGCCATAGCTGACAACACTGCTTGGGATTTTAGTGCCGCAAAGGCAGATTTTTTTTACATTTATTTTGCAGAAACATATACTTTATAGTGACTTTTTATTTATTTTTTTGCCTTGCATGGGAAAGGCAGAAGTTTACTTTACATTCAATTTCTCAGACTAATTTTCCTTTATTGTGCCCCATGTTCAGATTGAATGATAACAAAAGACACACACTAACACTGCAAAAGCCTATATTATCATTGAATGATAAAGCAACATCTCCACATCCTCCTCCATTAATACAAGCATCTATACGGCTATCTGAGGATTGTCTGCTGTGTACCCCATGCTCTCATATTGTACTAAGAAATCTAAAATCAATAAACATGGCATTCCATTTTGATGTACAAAACGCTATGTGACTCGGGGATTAAATTGATTCGTCAGCCTATAATGCTCTGCATGGACAGACAAATGTGAATGTGCACAGAATATTAAATCACCGACATTGTGAAAACATCATATATTATTAAAAAACACAGCATGACTTGTCGGGTCAGGTCTATCAATTATTCACTGTTTCTCTTGTCTAATTGCACATAAATCTTCCTAACCTTACTCATCAAATTCACCCATAGCAGGAAAAATGAAAAGAGAAAAGAGATAGTTCGTGTATAATGTTGAGGAAACATATTGGTGGTTTACTGGATACTTTTTGTAATGTAAATTATGTTATCATGTGGTGGCAAGGTGGCTTAATGGTTGACAGAATTGTCTTGCAGCATCCAGGTCATATATTCAATAACCAACAAATTTCCATAATTTGATCCCGTAGGCACACAAACTTTGTCACCCAAAACAATCTCCTTTGCTGGGATCACCTTTTATGCACATGTAGCACTGACCCCCGAAGGAGCGGCTGGTTTTGTTGGGCTTACCGTTACCTTCTTGACCTTGTGAACATCTAGGGGTTTCCCGAGGTAGATGGCCCAAAGAACTGTAGAAACTGACACTGGATCCACTTTTGGGATTTTTATTTGCAAAAAGGAGTAGACAAACACAGTCTCTCAATGTGGGTTAGAGCAGTGGTCATCAACCCTGTCTCAGGGCCCACTAACAGGCCAGGTTTGCAATATAACTGAAATACATCACAGGTGATATCATTTGCTGCTCAGTGATTGCAGTATTCTAGTCTGCACCTCCCCAAGGTAATACATAAAATTTGGCCTGTTAGTGGGCCCTGAGGACAGGGTTGATGACCACTGGGTAAAGCCTCATACACACGGTCAGACTTTGTACAAACTTTTCCATGGACTTTTGTACAAAGGGCGTGGTCCACAAGTTTGTATTGCATACACACGGTCGGACTTTTTGACAACAAACACGAACGTAATGACGTCACAACGTACTGACGCCGCTTCAAAAGAGGACGTTCAATGACTCCAGCGCCACCTTTGGTGAACTTCTGTATTGTAGTCTGATCTTTTGCATTGGTTCTGAGCATGCGTGTTTGTACCTTGTACAAAAGTCTGATGCTTTTGCGTACACACGGTCGGACTTTGCTCCATCGGACTTTTGTTGCCAGAAAGTTTGTCCGTTCGCACAGCCAACAAAAGTCAGATGAAAACAGAAAAAGTTTGTCCGATGGAGCGTACACACAGTCGGATGTTGCTCCAAAACAGCTAATTTGCATGTTTGTTGTCAAAAAGTCCGACCGTGTGTACGGGCCTTTAGAAGGTTTAGGTAGAGAATTCAGGTACTCTTGGAACTGCTCAAAATAGAAAGTCTCGGGGGGGCGTGGCGACCGCGTAGCGAGATGGTCGCACTCTAAGTGAGCTCAGCTCCGCGCTCAGGGAATAGGCACTCTCAAGCCCGATACACGATCTCTACGACCGGCGAACCGAGCACATCTGACCCCGGAGACACCCGCCGACGGATCTATCATGCGGAAGAGATCCCAGAAACAGCCGCATGCTTTGAAATTACCGGACTTTTATCCGGCCTTGGACCGCGGGCTACACAAAGATGGCGGAGGAGGACGGCACACAGCACAACACCTGCAGCCTCCAGCGTCAGCGTCAGCAACGTCAGCGGAGAAGCTGTCCAGAGCAGAGCGCACAGCGGAGATGGACGAGGAATCCGGAGCACAGTCCTCTGATTCAGACTCCCCAAATAACTCTCCATCGACCAGGAGTCCTGTAAAGTCCAGGCCCAGACTGGAGCCTGGTAACAGACCGCAGTCCAGAACGGCGACAATGGATATGGAGACAGGCGGTGGCGGATCGGCCACCCAGCAAACAGTGGATCCGATCGCACAATTCCCAACTACAGGTCAGCCCATTTCTGACACTACTTTAAAAGAACTGCTAATGTTATTACGCGCATCTCTACAAACAGATATGATGACGTGTTTACAACAATGTAGAGCTGAAATCAGTGATTTAGGGGAAAGAGACAAGAATGTGCGATGTCACCTCGTCATTTAATGCATTGGTGGACTCTCATGCAGCGCACCTCGAGGCTATAGAAAAGATCCACCTCAAAATGGCGGACCTTGAAGACCGCTCCCGTAGAAACAACCTAAAGATCCGGGGGATTCCAGAATCAGTGACGGCACAACAACTTCCAACCTATGCTCAAGATCTTTTTCGAGCTCTGGTCCCGTCATTATCACCTTTGGACCTGACGATCGACAGAATCCACAGAGTCCCGAAACCAGCGTTCCTGCCTCAGGAAATACCCCGAGACGTTCTACTAAGAATGCACTTTTTTACAGGCAAAGAACAAGTCCTTGATAAGCTGCGTAGAGGGGAGAACATCCCAGAAGCGGCATCTGCACTCCAAATCCTGCCAGATTTGTCACAGTACACCTTGCAACTCCGACGCAACATGTCAACCTTAACCAAAGCCATGAGAAACCACAAGATCATGTATAAGTGGAAATACCCTGCCAAGCTACAGGCTTCCTATAACGGATCCACCCACCTCATCCGTTCACTAGAAGAAGGGATGCAGCTCTTGAAAAATTGGAAAATTCTACCTCCTGATCCAGTTCTGGCTCCACCCCAACCGACGAGACAAGCTCCAGCCAAGATACCCAACGATTGGCAAACGAAACCACATCGGAGATCAACAGCCCGTCTCACCTGAACATACTACACCAGAGCTTCCTCCACGCAAGTTCTACTCAGATTCCCTGAGCGCCCCTGGTACCTGACAGCGTACCGTTAGCCCCTCGCATTGGGCAATTGTTGCCTGGCCCATATGGGTCTTGTTTCTTATTAGCAATTTTGTAGTTCAAACTTTCTTTTTCTATTCCCTATTCTCGTTTTCTGTTTTTTTCGTTTTTTTTTTCGCCTCTATGAATCGTGTCCTCTACCTGAATTGTGATTACAGCAGAACATCAAACGGACACATGGAAAGATCACATCTTGGTTATCCGAACCCACTCTACGAATCCTTACTATACCTGCTTCACTATGCCACAAACAACACGTGCTCAGCGACAGAACTCACATGCCAATCTGGAAGACTAAGGCCCATAGAACTTCCACAACCTATTGTCAGAAGTAAAAAATGCGGAATATGTACCAATATGACGGAGATGCATACACGTGGGCACATAAGTCTCTTCGCACGTAGTCTAGCACCCCTCCGAGACTCTCCATTTAATCTCCATGACCAACGGCTCCTATCGATCTTCATTAACCATCAATGAGCATTAAAATCCTTTCCCTTAATGCACGGGGTCTCAATCATCCGGCCAAAAGACGATCCCTGTGGCAAGAGGCAATCAAGCAGAACGTGGACTTACTGGCTGTGCAAGAAACACACTTTCATAAACTAGCTACACCTTTGTGTTCGCACCCGGAATTTCCACACATTCTCCACTCTTCCATCACGGCGAAGAAAAGAGGGGTTATGATTGCCGTAAGGGACTCGGTAAAATTTGAACTTAAAGACTCTGTTGTAGATCCTGATGGTAGGTTCATCATTATGGTTTGCAATATCAATATGATCTCCATTACTTTTGCATGCATATATGCTCCTAACTCGCACCAATTGAAATTCTTGAGGAAAGTGCTCAAACAAATAGAGCAGGTGCGTGTTGGGAGCATACTTATATGTGGTGACTTTAATATGATTTTAGATGGGGAACTGGATACCTCCTCTGGAGCAAGGAATCACCTTCCAAATTTTAAAAAACTCCTACACCAGGAAGGTCTATTCGACGCCTGGCGTTGCCTGAACGCGAACGAAAGATCATATTCGTATTATTCTCCTAGATTCAATTCCTACTCCAGACTAGATATGTTCCTCACGGATTTAGATCTACTTCACAGAACTACCAGTTCCTCCATCCTTGATATAACATGGTCAGATCACGCACCCATCATACTCAATATTGAAGGGGGTAGAACACATGCCTCGTCCCGCATATGGCGGAATAATGAGACCGTATTGCAGGACCCAAAATACCACGCGGAAATTTCCCAACAACTAATGGAATATTTTCAGGTTAATGACCCTAAATGCACTAGTCCCTTTATAAATTGGAATGCCCACAAGGCCTTCATTAGGGGGGCCCTTATAAAAATGAATTCAAAAATCCGGAAGACTCGCGCCACCAATTTAAACAACCTACTAAAAGAACTCCGCTCTCTAGAACATCGCAATCAGCAAAACCCGTCTACTGATCTCGCAACGCAACTATTCCAAATTAGATACAAAATTAGAGAATGGTATAGCATGTTCCATGATCGTGCTATGGCAAGGCTCCGGCTTAATTACTATGGAAACAACAACAAAGCAGGTAAATTCCTGGCCAACCGCTTAAAAGACAAACGCACTAAAACGACAATCCCATATCTGCTTCACCCCAAAACAGCAGCCAAGGTGGAACACCCCCAAAAAATAGCAGACGCTTTCGCGGACTATTACTCGTCCCTTTACAATCTTCATACGGACCCCAACACAATTACACCAACGAGAGAGAATATAGCATCTTTTCTAGATAAAGTCCGTTTACCCTCCCTAACCGACGTCCAACTTCAAGAATTAAGATCTCCAATTACCCCCGTTGAGTTAGAAAAAGCTATCCACTCACTACCCTCCGGGAAATCTCCGGGCCCAGGTGGGCTCTCTAATGTGTACTATAAAAAATTCAGCCAAATTCTATCCCCACATCTCCTGTCTATTTTCAATGTAGCCAGGACAACCGGTTCTTTCCCGGCAGAAATGCTCAAAGCCTATGTTGTCACCCTACCCAAACCCGGAAAATCTCCAGACACACCAGCCAACTTTCACCCCATTTCTCTCCTCAATGGAGACATTAAACTATACGCTAAAGTAATAGCAAATAGAATCTTTGACATTATGCCAAATTTAATAAACCCAGACCAAACTGGATTCACAAAGGGAAGGCAGGCATCAGATGCCACACAACGCCTACTGGGCCTCATTCACCAAGCTGGGACTCGTGGGACGCCTTCTCTGCTTCTTTCAATAGATGCGGAGAAGGCGTTCGACAGGGTCCATTGGGAATACATGGAGGAAGTACTAAAGAAATTTGGTTTTCAACATGAGGCCCTGTCGGCGATCTTGGTGCTATATTCTACGCCTTCCGCCCAAGTGTTTACCATGGGGCTATTATCCAAAACATTTACTATATCGAATGGCACCCGCCAGGGGTGTCCCTTGTCGCCCCTAATATTTAATATGATGATAGAGCCCCTGGCGGAGACCATTAGATCTCACCCGCATATTACAGGACTCAAGGCCAGAAGGAGAGACCATATAGTTAATCTGTTTGCGGACGACATAATACTGTTCCTATCGAACCCGGTCGTGTCACTATCATACACACACATAATCCTGGAGGAATTTGGTAGGATATCTTACTACAAAGTAAACTTTACAAAATCACTCATACTAGACCTAGGGCTAAACCGACACGTGAGTTCTCACATCAAGCAAACCTTCCCGTATATCTGGGCATCCAAACAAATCCCTTATTTAGGCATACAGATAACAAACAACCTATCTATTATTGCAGATATTAACATTAAACATCTTCTACAAGAAATCCAAAAAACCATACCCCAAATCTCCAAAGCTGTATTATCACGGGCAGGAAGAATTGCAGCATTTAAAATGCTGATATTGCCAAAAATTCTATATATATTCAGAACCCTCCCGATCCCTTATAAGTCCACACATTTCCTGGAGTTGAATAAACTCCTCAAGCAATACATATGGCAGGGCAAAAGAGCGAGATGTCCTTCACATAAACTTACCATGCATAAAAAGGCGGGTGGCATGGGTCTTCCGGAAATTAAAGACTACTACTGGGCAGTAATACTAGCACAAGCTAAATTATGGTTCTCGCCTAACCCCGAACACCTATGGGTAAGTTTAGAAGAATGTATAGCACAAACTCACAACATGAGTCTCCTCCTCATGGCAGACTCTTGGAAGCCTAGATCCTTGATACATTTATCCCCAACGATTGTAGCAACTATTGCCGCATGGAGACATCTGCTACAACAGCAGAAATTAACACACCCCCACACAGCAGTCAGGATCCCGATTCAGACCTTGGAACTGCTGATTCCATATAGCAATGTCACTAAATGGAAGGAGAATGGCATAGAGTGGGTAGACGAATTATACACTCAAGAGACTATGAAATCGTTCGACTCATTACGACACGCATATAATATTCCCCCAATTAGTACATACCTACATAACCAGGTGTCATCTTTTCTAAAGAGATCTCCTCCACCGAACATTGAAATCAACAGCCTAATTTGGCAATACTTTGTATCTCCCAACATTAAAACCCGAGGCATCTCACTTATATACAACACCTTGCAATATAAACAATGTCTGGTGAAATCCCCCTCCATGCTTACTTGGGAGAGGGATCTGAACCAGACGTACGATATAAGCCAATGGAGTAAGGCCCTCAAACATAACTATGCAGCCACTCATTGCGTCAACCATTGGGAGCTCACCCAGAAGGTTCTCCACAAATGGTATAGGACACCACACCAACTGGCAAGAATGTTTTCTACGCACTCTTCACTCTGCTGGAGAGATTGCGGTAGTGTAGGTACTATTTTACATATCTTCTGGCATTGCAAAAATGTTTCTAGCTATTGGAGAAAGATATTTAGCATACTCACGGAAATCACCAGGATGATACAATCCCCAAATCCAGCCTTAGCAATCCTTCATCTTGGTATAGATGACTACCCACCCCAATTCCGCATTGTAGTGATACACATTTTAACCACAGCCAAACTAATAATCGCCCGTCATTGGAAAAGTACACAATCCCCAAATCCCTCGGAAGTACTAGTCCAGGTGAACTTGAACTTTCATTACGAAAGATTGTTAGCATTAAGAATCTCTTGTGGCAAGAAATTTGACCAACAATGGAAGTGCTGGACAGAGTGGTACAAGAAATAAATCTATCTGAAATTATATGACAATGCGACAATTCTTATCTAGCGATACGCCAGATGGCCCCCCGTCACAGCGTGATCCCAGTTGGGGTGCCGGGGGAGCCAGATGGTGTTCGAGAAACGATACAATTGCATCTCCCATTCAATCATAATAGTTGTACTCTAACCTTTCCCATTGAACTGTTTTCATAAAGATGTGAATACGACATTAGAGGTGGAACGCTAAAACTACGTTCGTAAATGTAATTTTCTTTTTCTTTCTCTCCTCCCTCTCCCTTTTTTATTTCTCTCTTTCCTTACTTTTGGATGTTAACTCACAACATGTAGTCCACCACTACTTGTACTTGTTTCATTATTTGTATTATATAAAACTTTCAATAAAAATAATTTACAGAAAAAATAGAAAGTCTCTCAATATAGAAATCCAGAGAATAGCCACTCACAACTGGATTCTCACAGCTACCGGATAGACCTCTCACTAGGCCTAGCAGCCGATAGAATGTTTAAGTAGAGCAAAGTCTCTGCCACAGATTTGCATGTAGAATGCTTGAACAAAGTCTCTGCCACAGACTTGCATGTAGAATGCTTGAACAAAGTCTCTGCCACAGACTTGTTGTAGAACACTTGTAGTAACTGAAGGATGTAGTCAAGTTTCGAGAGCCCTTATATGGTACCAGTATCTTGCAGCCGGTCCGGCGATACCGTACGAGTGTAGATTCACTTGGTGTCTTTCAACTAAGCCACCAGGCTCTTTCTGAGAAGCCAGCCTTATGCATGGCCTTCTCCCAAAGAGTCCTCCCCTGGTTGCTTCCTCAGTTGCTGGGCCTCTCCACAGATGAGACGGCACCGGACCACCTTTGAAGCCTCCTTCCAGTTACTTCGCCTCGGGCTAGCCAGCCCCGAGACTCGGAATTGGATGGATTCGCACCCCAGGCCATGGGAGCCATGGGGGCTGGTCAGGAGGACCAGGACCAAACAGACAGAAAGGTCTTCTGGACCGGAAACCAGAAGCACGTGATGTCAGTACCTTAAGTACCCTCTCCCAGAATGCACAGCAAGATGACACTCCCACTGGGCTGGTTCCAAGAAAAAATGGCACTCAATGCGCCCAGCTGAACAGCTTTCTCACACTTGCCAGCAGTGACAGCGCCAAATATGGTCAAGCCGAACACAATGCAATCCAGTTAGACTGGTACTGAAACCATAATTAGGTATAATTAAGCCCAAAACCAAACTGCGATTTTTAGGAATTTTAAATAGAAAAAACACATAGCTCGTGCTCTTCAGGAGCCGGCGCTACACACATAACTGCTTTACTTGTCCTAAGTAGAGTTGACCCCAAAGTTGGTTGTTAGGTTTGGACTGAATTTCATACATATAGTCAATAATCTCAAGCTAAGTTTCAAATATTTTTTTCAAGTTCAAATTCCTAGAAGGCTTCTGGCAAAACGTGACCAAAGGCTGTTTGCCATAAATCTTTATCTGCTGCTGCCTGAGCATCTCTAGCGTGACTTCCAGAGATTGCTAGAGAGGTTCAAGTAAATCTAGTTCTTTGGCTCCTCTGTAACCATTGGAGCAATGTGGGATTATTTTTGGCTCTTCTAAATACCAATGGCTGCAAGCCCAACTACTTCCCCCTACCTTCTAGTGGATTTGGAATGTATTGGGTTGGAATAGGCAGACCCTTGACCTGAATATGTATGTGGCCTCAGCCAATCCCTGAAGGAGAATGCCCAGTTGGTTGTTAAGGAGGACATACATAATCTAGGGTATGGAGCAGTTGGGTTCTTATCCAGGAGGAGAAAACTCCAGCCTGAAGGGATGTTGCCCTTCTGGGCAGTGTAGCTGAAGTCTACAGGAATTCACTCATTGAGAGCTGGAGGACCTATTTTCTGGAAATAACTGGAGCCAAATCAAGGGGATTCAATGATGATCTGGCCTGGAGATTCACAGGAAAAGTGTCTGGTCGATATTGGACAGAGGCATCCAAGTATACAGGAAACATTTCAGTATAGACCTGAGTGTAGGATCCTAGTGACTGTTGCTCTAACCCCTTAAAGCGGAGGTCCACCCTAAAGTGGACCTTCCCCTCATTGGAATCCGGCGCCACAATTGGCACCTTTCAGGGGGAGGGGGGTGCAGGTACCTGTACAGTACAGGTATCTGCACCCACTTCTGGGATAGCTCTCTGCGGAAAGGGGCATAGATTACGCCCCTTTCCGAAAGTCCCCCGCTGCCTGCTGGGAAACACACAGATCCCAGAGGCAGCGGGTCCATCCTTATTGAGCAGCACGACTCGCGCATGCGCAGTAGGGAACCGGGAAATGAAGCCGAAAGGCTCCACTTCCTGATTCCCATACCCAAGATGGCGGCGGCAGCACCCGAGAGACGATCGAGAGATCAGCTTCGGGTGCCGACATCGCGGGCGCGCTGGGCGGGTAAGTGTCCTTATTTTAAAAGTCAGCAGCTGCAGTATTTGTAGCTGCTGGCTTTTAAAAAAAAAAAACGGCGGAACTCCCGGCGGACTCCCGCTTTAAGTGTCTGCTCTAGTGATGCTGAATAGGGACCTTTCCTTTGAAATCCCAGGATTGCTTGTTCTCCTATTGTCTATTGGGAAGTACCCCAAAGAGTGTAGACAAGGCAAAGAGTTTCTTAGTACAATAAATTTAGATTATCCCAAAGCCTACCCTGCATCCCAACCAAGTTATTCCTTTGAGTGGTCATTGAGTTGTGAGACTGTTTGAGTTGTTGTGTGCCTGGCTGCTTATACACTCATTTGGGAAGGGAACCTGGGGCAACTCAGCAGGGTCTGTTAGGCCTCTGCACTACACTATCGTGAACATCCACCTATCCTGTTGAACAATATTTGCCTGTCTAATACCTTCCATGATCTGCTAGTGGCCTACATGCAATCATGAAACTGTAACAGCTTACCTTGGTTGGTGTCCATAGTGCAGAGATGTATGCTCACCCTTGCAAATACACGCAGCCTACGGTAACTAGGTAAAAGGCTACCTGGGCTGTGAATCTGAGCACGGGGGCTTGACAGGGAATTTACCAAAGGATTGTCGAGGTGAAGCCGTAGACTGGAATTTCAGAAGTCAGAGTTAACAATGAACAGAGCGGGTCAGAAGCCAGGGTCAGTCTTGGAACACTGGAACTTGAAAATAAGAACACAGGAAAACAGGAACCTTTGGCAATACAAGAGACAATGAACTGACACAGCCCTCAGGGTGAGGCAGTGTTTTATACCCAGCTAATTTGATAAACTGCCTCAGCTGAACCAGGACTGACAGGTGCTAATTGCAAAGCAAGATCCAGATTATAGCCCTCAGTGCTGCATGCAGGACAAGGCATAGCTGGAAACCAGGCTGAATAATGAGCTGATGTGTGGCTTAAACGCTTTCAACCACACAAAAGGGGGTTAAGTGAGCTCCAATATCCAGCCGTGATTATCAATCTGGATTTTTCCACATGTAAATGATAAAGTGCTCCAAATAGTGTGATAACGTAAAAAACTGTTTAATTAAACACTTAGAAACCTTCAATTATTGCACTCACATCAAATAAATTCATAGTAAGCAAAAAACAATCACAGTAGCTCTTCATACAGATAACAGCAGTGATGTATAGTGGTCACGGCGGACCCGAGGGTGTGCAGACAAAGATTCACTCTCACCCGCCCCTCAGACTCGGATTGGATCTCCACTTCCTAGTCCAGTGTGCAGCATCAAATGATTAAGTCGATATGACGAAACATGTCGGGGCATGGCTGTACGGCAATCAATTTTAACATTTGATGCTGCACACTGGACTAGAAAGTGGAGATCTAATCCGAGTCTGAAGGTTGCGATTTTGTGTGGTTGAAAGCGTTTAAGCCAAGCACGAGAGTGTGAGGAATTTGAAGTTGGTGAATGTGTTTTCTGAAGGGAGCGGAATCACTTGCACATACTGGTATGGTGGAAGAATTAAGAAGACACTATACAAAATTATTAATATTGGAAGAATTTGTTTATGGACTGTTTTTCATAAATAATTTAATATTTGTTTTCACACATATCACAGTGTGGCTAATATTTATGAATGCATTTTTTTATTAATATTTATGTATATTTCACTGTAATTTTGTGTTTTTAGTGCCACTATTTTTTCACTATCTCATTTTGGATAGAGGTTAAACTACAGTTCACATTATCTTATTATTTAAAGTGGCAGCTACACTGCATAGGTATATACTGTATATTCTAGAGACGCAGTGGTGGGACTTCAAGTGTGGACGTTTGTTACTTGCTGATCATCAGTTTTAAAATAAAACTTGCACTATATAGTTTTTGGTAGATTTAAAGCGAATTGTACAAGCAGATTGTGTAGTGTATGTTCACCTTAAAGGGGTTGTAAAGGTATGTGTTTCTTCACCTTAATGCATTCTATGCATTAAGGTAAAAAAACACCTGGCAGTCACCAGCCCCCTAACCCCCTGTTTTATTTACCTGAACCCCTTCATTCATTCAGCGGGGACGTGCTGGCTCCTTCTCCACGGGCTCCCGGCTCTTGATTGGATAGATTGGTAGCAGCGCAGCCATTGGCTCCCACTGCTGTCAATCAAATCAAATGATGCAGGCACCAGGGGCGGGGCTGAGTCTGGCAATTTGTGTCTATATACGCAAATGCCGGACTCGGGAGCACGCCCGCAAGGTAACACCCTCAGGGAAGCGCTTCTCCGAGGGGGGTTATCAGATGTGGGGAGGAGCCGCGAGAGCCGCTGAGGGACCCCAGAAGAGGATGTTTGGGCCACTCTGTGCAAAATGAGCTGTGGAGGTAAGTATGACATGTTTGTTATTTAAAAACAAAAAAATGACCCTTACAATCACTTTAAAGTGGTTGTAAACACTTACAAGACACTTTGACCTACAGGTAAGCCTAGATTAAGGCTTACCTGTAGGCCCAAGAAATATCTCCTAAACCTATACGGTTTAGGATATATTTGCCCGAAGACAGGCACCGCTGTCTACGGCGCATGCGCTGTAGACAGCGGCACGCAGGCGCACTAAGCGCGACATCTTCAACGACGGAGATGCCGCGCGTGTCATCGCGGCTTCGCCAAATGAAAGCGGTGGAGCTGCGAGACCCCACCGAGAAGATGGATGCACCGGACTACAGGGGACAGCGGTGACTTCGTTGGCTCCTGTGTCAGGTAAGTGACACATAATGGACTACTATGCGATGCATAGCAGTCCATTATGCTTTGCCTTTGCAGGGAATGAAAGAGGAAGTAAACCCATCAGGGTTTACTTTCTCTTTGTTTCCCTGCAAAGGCAAAGCATAATGTGCTACTATGAATCGCATAGTAGCCCATTATGTGTCACCAGGGGCGGACTGACCATTGGGCCACTTGGGCACTGCCTACTTCCTCGCCGGCTGGAAGCGTCCATCTTCCTTCCGGGGGAGCGGACTCCGGCTCTGTGACTGGCAGGAGTCGCGTGACATCACTCCCGAGCTTGTGTGCGGGAGCCACCAGTCAGGGCATGTTCTTTAATGAAAACGGCACACCGTGACCCTTCTAAAGTGCACATGTGCCGAATACATCGGCACATGCGCAGAAGGAATCCTCATACGGGGAATTGTAAATATCTCCTAAACCATGTAGGTCTAGGAGATATTTACAGCACCTACAGGTAAGCCTTAATCTAGGCTTACCTGTAGGTGAAAGTGTGTTGTAAGGGTTTACAACCACTTTAAGTCCTGACCTGTGAGCTTGAAATACTTGCATTACAGTTTATTGGCTATTGCCTACCTTTGCCATCAGCAACTAAAAATAAAACATCATTGCTATCACTAAAGTAAGCCCCGTTGTTGGTGTTGGATCCCCCTCCTCTCTCTTCCTATAGTGTGCTGCAGTCTTCCATTCCCAAGTTGACAACATTGATGGGGGCTAAGAGACTATAGCACTATGGAGTCTGCATGTAGACTAGGGAACTGTATCAATGCCACAAAGTTCTACAGCCATGCAGACACCATATCACTACAGATAGAGTAACTGGGACTGAACCCATGGTACAGAGACCTCGTGCCTGGCCACATGGTATGAGATTAAAGGAGTTATGCAAGAGCACTCATGAGGTCCACACTAGGTGCTCGGTGGGATCCCATTCGGTCACTGAGAGTGAGGTGGCAGAGGTAGGCTGGACTGGTGGAGTGGGCATGGGCTTAGGAGTGTCCTTTCTAAATGTGATATATACAATGAGAAAGGTGGAGTAACACAGGACAGGTCTCATACAGAAGAACTCTGTACTTTTACTGCCATGAATGCCTTTCACATGAACGCGGTCCCCGCCTGGCTCCGGACATTGATGAGCGCGCATATGAGAAAGGTACCCCCGCATGGAGGGTGAGTAGGCCCCACCCACAAGCTTGTAAACAATGCCCCAAAAAATATCAAGTACATAAAATTACCTAATGGAATTCTTCTCTAAAGATGAGTCAGCGGTCTTATTATTCTGAATAACAAGTTTGGAATAAAAAGTGAATACGGACTGACGGAGAGTGAGATTCACGTTTCCTATATTTACATGAGGCCACCTATGACTGTATACCTTTGGTCAGCAATTGGTCAGCCATTGATTGGAAATGGTATGATTCATCCAGTGCAGAGAAAAGGTTTACGTAACAGCACTGCCATGATTTCATCTGGAATAAATCGACTAATGTACAACATCTGTGGCCACTCGCTGCTGAGACACACAGAGGCCACCGACTAAACCCCCCGGTGATCGGACATCGCTGTAACCACTGAACTGGGTCTGTAATTAAACAAAGCGTTGAATCTAACAAGACAAATGAATCAGAGAATCCATCATCCTTTCTCCTCCTAATCCAACCGTTTAGAGGAACATAACAGCTGATATGACACATCAGTGATGACAGAATCATTTGTTAAAGAAGCCGACACAGATTAAACAAGACCAAAAAGCTGCAGAACATTATGAAACGATGTAGAACTCACTTTGCAATACTCTTCTCATAAAGTTACATTGTATACAGATAATATTGATATACTTTATCGCTATGCTGTAGGTCAGTGTAAGCTATAGGCTCCAGTCTCAAAAACTTTACACTTTATAAGGCACTCTGTTTTTAGGCATGTGACTGTCATATTCTAAATACGTTGGACTTAAAGGGGTTGTAAAGTTATTTTTATTTTTTTAAAATAACAAACATGTTATAATTACCTCCACTGTGCAGATCGTTTTGCACAGAGTGGCCCCGTACCTGCTCTTCTGGGGTCCCTCAGCGGCTGTCTCGACTTCTCACGTTCATGCGAGCTCCCTCGCATGGTGAGAAGCACTTGCGGGCGCGCTCCCGTGATACAGCTGGCGGCTATAGCCGCTCACTGTATCACTCGGCCCCGCCCCCCGGCGCGCCGCGTCATTGGATGTGATTGACAGCAGCGCGAGCCAATGGCTGCGCTGCTTTCAATACCATCCACTCTAGCCAATCAGCGGCCAGGCTGAGCAGCGAAGAGGATGTCGGGGGCAAGCGCGGGACTTTTGAGGGGTGAGGTAAGTAAAACGGGAGGGCTGGCATTGTCAGGTGTTTTTTCACCTTAATGCATTGAATGCATTAAGGTGAAAAAATATTTACCTTTACAACCCCTTTAACTGAAAATTCTGTCACTTTTTTGAAAATAAGTGTCCTTATCCGGATGTGTTAGCTTTGTGAATTGAGCTTTATGTCTTTAAAAAAGAACTATACTTACCTTCAGACCAGCGATGTGTTGTCCCGGGGGGCTCCCCGACGGCCGCTGACGTCTTCAGGCAGCTGGCATCTGGGTCTCGGTCACCACCCGCTGTCATTGGCTGGTAGAAATGGGCCCGATGTTTCAATCGAAACGTAAGTTCAACTGGAACATCGGGTGTTCATTTGTTCGCAGACGCCAACGAGCACCCCATAATGTACTGCGAGATCACAGTGCATTGATGGCTGCTGATTGGCCAAAGCATGCACCTGACCTGTATGCTTTGGCCAATCACAGCACGATGTACAGTGAGAGCCACGATTGGCCAAAGGCAGGGTACCTTTGGCCAATCATGGCTCAGGGCCCACACCATATAAGGCTGCTTCCAACAGAGGCCATGTCATGGAAGGTCTGTGGGTAATTTTGCCGTTTACAAATTGTTCTTGTCTTATATGTCTGTGGTATAGTTATATTTGTCTTTGTTATGTTCATATAGATTTTAACCTTGTATAATAAAATTACTTGACTTTTTATTCATTGGTACCATTAAAGTCCTTTATTTAGTTAGGTTTTTTTTTTGTGTAGTCTATTTCTAGGATATGGTACTGGACACAATTTGTCCATTACTAGGGGGTCCTCATTTGAGGCCCCTCCTCCCATTTTTCATTCTAAGCCCCTGTACACACGGTCGGAGATTTCGACAACCAAATCCGTCGGATTTCGTCCGTCGGATCTTGTCCGAAACTGTTGCATACACATGGTCGGACTAAGTTGTCGAAAAATCCGATCATTCAGAACGTGATGACGTAATTTCGTTACGATGGGACTACGTTCAGGCTAGTAGCCAATAGCTTTGATGTAGGAATTTGATCTGAGCATGCTACACATGATCGGAGTATGTCCGATCGAACCAGTTGGTCGGGAAATATTTCCAACATGTTGGAAAATTGGGTCCGACGGATATTCCGATGGAATCAGTCCAATGCATACCACACACAGTCGGATTATCCGACGACACGGTCCGATAGGACACATTCCGACGGATTCTCCGACCGTGTGTACAAGGGCTTAGTGTACATAACACAGTGCAGAGTATACAGTGCAGTCAGTGTAGTGTATATAACATAATGCAGAGTATATAGTGCAGTCAGTCTAGTGTATATAACGCAGCACAGAGTATATAGTGCAGTCAGTGTAGTGTATATAACGCAGTGCAGCGTATATAGTGCAGTCAGTGTAGTGTATATAACGCAGTGCAGAATATATAGTGCAGTGTAGAGTATATAGTGCAGTGTAGAGTATATAGTGCAGTGTAGTGCACTAGTATATAACACAGTGCAGAGTATATAGTGCAGTGCAAAGTATATAACATGTCCCCACCTTGTTTATGGGGACAAGGGCCTCTTCCCAACAACCCTGGGCTGTGGTTGTTGGGGTCTGTGGGCGGTGTCCTGCGGTGTAAATCCACCATCAATCACGTTGCCCGGTGGACCCAAAAATAACAAAAATGGAAAGGATGGATGGATTGCGCTGCGCTGGATGGAGAGATCACCCATCGCTGGATCAGATCAGCCATCGCTGGACCCCGGAGAGATGATCATCTGTCGCTGGATAGCAAGAGTGGATTACCACCGCTGGAATCTTTTTTTTAAAAAATGTATTTTTAATAAAGGACTTTTTCAAAAGTGTGTTTGTCTTTTTTAACATTCTTTTACACTTTCTTTGTGCAATGGTAATGGTACTTTTGTACCCCCTTACCATTTTAATCAGGGGGGGGGGGCGTGATCTGGGAGTCCCCTTGTTAAAGGTGGCTTCCAGATTCTAATAAGCCCCCCACCCGCAGACCCCCACAACCACCGGCCAGGGTTGTGGGGATAATGCCCTTGTCCTCATCAACATGGGAACAAAGTGCTTTGAGGGGTCACAATGTTGAGGGCATGTGGCCTGGTACAGTTCAGGAGGGGAGGGCGCTCTCACGCCCCCCCCTCTTTTCCTGCGGCCTGCCAGGTTGCATGCTTGGATAAAGGGTCTGGTATTGATTTTTAGGTGGAACTCCACGCCATTTTTTTTTTAAATTTGGCGTGGAGTTCCCCTTAAAATTCATACCAGACCTAAAGGGTCTGGTATGGATATTTAGGGGGAACCCCCACGTCATTTTTTTTTTAAATTTGACACGGGGTTCCCCTTAATATACATACCAGACCTGAAGGGCCTGGTAATTAAATTTGGTGGAACCCCACGCTTTTTTTTTTTATCAATGACTTTCAATGAGTGTTCTCTGTATTACGGGGAGCCAACAATTCATAATAGCCGCGAGTGATTTTAAATGACTTTTTTTCCTGCACAAATGACACTTTGTGCAGGGTCAGTTCTAAGCACAGGAAACATGTGCCCCTTTACAGACATACTATAGATACCCCCCAGGTACGAAATTTAAAGGAATATTAAACTTTTATTGTTTCACTTTAAGCATTATTAAAATCAGTGCTCCCGAAAAAACTGACGTTTTTAAAACTTTTTTTTGCATTGATCCATGTCCCCTGGGGCAGGACCCGGGTCCCCAAACACTTTTTAGGACCATAGAACTTGTAAAGGGTGTTCCGCGGCTTTTCAAATTTGCCGCAAACACCCCAAATTGTTCACTGTTTGCCGAACAGGCGAACAGGCAATGTTCGAGTCGAACATGAGTTCGACTCAAACTCGAAACTCATCCCTAATCAAAACAATAGAATGGAAAACCATTGAAAAAATATAATAGCCATAACTTGCCTTCCAATTGATTTAGACTCAACTTAGATTGGAGTCGATCATATCTTCCAACTATTAAGAAAATTCCACTTCCCCATGTTTGGCATATTTATTGATTGTATAGTTGACTATCGATTGAGTATTCCTCTTGGGAGAGTTTGATAGAAAAAAAATCAATCATTTATCAAAGTGTGTATATGGCCACCATAAAGGTCTATCTAATTCAAAGCAACTGCAGTCTCTAATGACATAAAAAGTCCACAAAGCTCCTTGTTAGGACCATGTGATCCAGGGCTGCCTCAACTTGAGGTCACATGACGTAACAACTTTTCTTTCATGGCAAAACGTTTTTTTGTTTTTGTTTTTGCTCAAAATATGCTCTAGTAGCGTTCACCTGCGCCCAATTCATTTCAAGTGTGAATTTTGAAGACACTTCCTCTTTAATGTTCATAGATACATAGAATAAGTTTGCATTATCTGAATCCCATTCTCAAGCATTTTCTGCTAGAGCCTTTAATATTGAGTTGAGCTGTTTTACCGGCATGACTGACTTAAAAATGTAAAATCCTTGAAATGTTTCAACTTGAATAGCCCCCAGCGTATTTACTGTGCTGTCATTGGAAACCACCAATATGTTTGCTGATGCCGCCACCCTCAGGACACGGAGCAGAAAGGCAGCATTACAATCATTAGTTGTAATTTAAAGGGAAAGTACAAGGGGTATAGTTCTAAAAAAAAGCAGTTAAAATTTCCCTTTTTTTTGTTAATTTGTTCCTGTTTAGTTTTGTTTTTACTGTAAATAATAATTCTGATATGTAATTTTGCAAAGTTTTGACTCTAGAAGTGTCCTGGTATTTATCAAGAAAGTGTAATTCTGTTCAGTTAAAAATAAAAAATAAAGTCTTATTATAATATGTATTCAGAACAATAAAATTTGAATGAAAGAAAAATAAAAAAAAAGTCCCCAATCTGGCAATTTGCACCAACGAGTGACTTCTTCTAGTCACTAACAGACTATTTTTTTTTTTTTTTTACTACCTTCTAC
Organism: Lithobates pipiens; assembly: GCF_037356315.1. Lineage (NCBI taxonomy): Eukaryota > Metazoa > Chordata > Amphibia > Anura > Ranidae > Lithobates > Lithobates pipiens. Next base: position 558,220,742 of record NW_027507764.1, on the reverse strand, counting down.
GTCCTGCCAACTGTGCTCCAGTCTATAAATTAGTGAGCACACACTGTAACATATAATGGTCTAAATCAGGGGTCTCCAACAAAGGGCCAGTTTACTGTCCTTCAGACTTTAGTAGGACCGAATTGTGACCAGAATGGGAGTAGAAAATCCCGGTGTTTGTGCAGGTAAACCATGCCTCTGGCTTGGTGGTCAATGGGAATAAAGAAATTACATAGAGTCTTTGGTTAATAAGAGTAGGAATAGTACCCCATCACTGGTATCACTGGGGGGAATAGTGTCCCAGTGTTGGTGTCAGTGAAAGGATTAGTGCCCCATTACTGGTATTAGTAGAAGGAATTGTGTCCCATTGTTGGTATCAGGGGCCACCCCCCTCTGTCAGCCCACCCTTCTCTGTAATCCACCTCCCTCTGTCAGCAACCCCCCCTTTATCAGCCCCCTTCTCTGTCAGCAACCCCCCTGTCAGCCCCCTCTCTTTCAGCAACCCCCTTGTCAGCCCCCCTCTCTGTCAGCAACTCCCTTCCTCTGTCAGGCCCCTCCTCTGTCGGCCCCCCACTCTGTCAGCAACCCTCCCCTTCTGTCTTCCCCTCTCTCTGTCAGCAACCTCCCCCTCTCTGTAAACCACCCTCTCCTCTGTCAGCTACCCCCAGACAGCATTCAAACCCCCCCTTTCTTCCCCCACTCTAGCAGGGCTAATGTCCTGCAGCCGGGTCACACTGCACTCTCTCTCTCCCACCCAGCCGCTAGCACCAATTGCAGCAGTTACTGCCCTACTGACACCATCTACTGCTCTACTCACACTGTCCACTGCTCTATTGACACCATCCACTGTTCTACTGACACCATCCACTGCTCTACTGACACCAATCTCTGCTCTACTGACACCAATCTCTGCTCTACTGACACCATCCACTGCTCTACTGACACCAATCTCTGCCCTACTGACACCGTCCACTGCCCTACTGACACCGTCCACTGCTCTACCGACACCGTGCACTGCTCTACTCACACCGTCCACTACTCTATTGACACCAATCTCTGCCCTACTGACAGCGTCCACTGCCCTACTGACACGTCCACTGCCCTACTGACACCATCCACTGCTCTACTGACACCATCCACTGCTCTACTGACACCGTCCACTGCTCTACTGACACCGTCCACTGCTCTACTGACACCAATCTCTGCCCTACTGACACCGTCCACTGCCCTACTGACACCGTCCACTGCCCTACTGACACCGTCCACTGCTCTACTGATACCGTCCACTGCTCTACTCACACCAATCTCTGCCCTAATGACACCGTCCACTGCTCTACTCACACCGTCCACTGCTCTACTGACACCAATCTCTGCCCTACTCACACCGTCCTTTGCTCTACTGACACCGTCCACTGTTCTATTGACACTGTCCACTATTCATATTTTAACTGACATTTCTTTTATTAATCAAATCATATTTTATGGGTACACGAATGCTTTTGTTTTATTTAACCATGAGCCTTTAAGTCTCCCACCACTGTTAATGCAATTTGGCTATAGCCACTGTTCATTGTAGCACACCTCATTACTACTCTCTTCGGGTATTTTACAATCCTATATTGTGTACTACAAAAAAATTGCAGTGCGCCGTGAAAGTGTTCGGGTTTGGCTTGAAGAAAAGGTGGCAAACCTAGCCGGTGGTCCAGTACAAGATAAAAGTGGTCTCTGCAGCAGATTCGCAGCAAGATCAGTTTTATCTATGGCAGGAGATGCCCCCCCCCCCCCCATCCCGCCGCGATCCGTTGCCCTCCGCCACTCACCAGAGCCATCGGCAGCGGCAGAGGTGATCGCGTCTGTCCCCTGGGCTGACATGGAGACGAGTGAGAGGAAGATGGCCCCCCACCCCTCTCCATGACACTGCAGGGCGGAAGCGACGTCATAACGTCACTTCCGCCTTTAGCTCTTAAAGGCCCATTTTATTATTTTTATTGCATTTTTGTGTAAATTTGAGATCTGAGGTCTTTTTGAACCCAGAGCTCATATTTAAGAGGTCCTGTCATGCTTTTTTCTATTACAAGGGATGTTTACGAGCTCGCACACAGAAGTGAACGCATACGTGAGTAGCACCCGAATATGAAAACAGTGTTCAAACAACACATGTGAGGTATCCCCGTGATCAGTAGAACGAGAGCAATAATTCAAGCCCTGGACCTCCTCTGTTGCGCAAAACATGCAACCTGTAGAATTTTTTAAATGTCGACTATGGAGATTTTTAAGGGTAAAAGTTTGTCGCCATTCCACGAGCGGGTGCAATTTTGAAGCGTGACATGTTGGGCATCACTTTAATCGGCGTAACATTATCTTTCACATTATAAAAAAAATGGGATAACCTTACTGTTGTAATTTTTTTAATTCAAAAATGTGTAATTTTTTTTTTAAAAGTGCGCTTGTAAGACCGCTGTGCAAATACGGTGTGACAGAAAGTATTGCAATGACCGCCATTTTAAGAAAAGAATGTCAATTTTGTTTGGTTGCAGCATTGCACAACCACGCAATTGTCAGTTAAAGCAACGCAGTGCCGAATCGCACAAAATGGCCTGGTCATTAAAGCGGAGTTCTACCTAATTTTTTTTTTTTTTTTAAGTCAGCAGCTACAAATACTGCAGCTGCTGACTTTTAAAATAAGGACACTTACCTGTCCAGGGTGCCCGCGATGTCCTCACCCAAAGCCGAACTGTCCCTCGGCTGTCAGGTGCTACCGCCGCCATCCTCGGTAAGGGAATCAGGAATCACTTCCTGGTTCCCTACTGCACATGCGCTACTGAGTCCGCCAGCTCAGTGGGAGATTGTTTTTTCATCTGATCTCATCCGATCTGATCTGCAAAGACGGATGGTCATTGTTAATTTAGTCGACTAAAATGACTAAAACATTTTAGTTGACTAAATGAATACTATTTTAGTCGACTAAAATATGGCTAAAACTAAAACAATTGAGATGACTAAAATGCGACTAAGACTAAAATGGAATTTTAGTCAAAAGTCTAAAATGAGACTAAAACTAAAATGTTGTTTTAGTCAAAAGACTTATGCCCCGTACACACGGTCGGACATTCCGACGACAAAATCCGTCAGATTTTTTGCAACGGATTTTGGCCCAAACTTGTCTTGCATACACACGGTCGCACAAAGTTGTCGGAATTTCCGATCGTTCTGAACGAGGTGACGTCAAACCCGTACGTCGGAACTATAAACGGGCCAGTAGCCAATAGCTTTCGTCTCTTAGTTTATTCTGAGCATGTGTGGCACTTTGTCCGTCGGAATTGTCTACACACGATCGGAATTTAAACGATCAGATTAGTCCAGTGGTCATCAGCCCTGTCCTCAGGACCCACTAACAGGCTGGGTTTGCAAGATAACTAAAATACATCACAGGTGATATAATTTGCTGCTCAGTGATTGCAGTATTCTAGTCTGCATCTCCCCAAGGTAATATATAAAACTTGGCCTGTTAGCGGGCCCTGAGGACAGGGTCGATGACCACTGATTTAGTCGACTAAATACGACTAAAACTAAAACAATTGCAGAAGACTAAAATGGGATTAAAATGAAAATGCAATTTTAGCCCTTAGCCCTTGTACACACGGTCGGACATTCCGACGGAAAATGTCTGATCGGACCGTGTTGTCCGATAATCCGACCGTGTGTGGGCTCCATCAGACTGTTTCCGTCGGAATATCCGACCAACAAAGTTTTAGAGCTGGGCTATAAAATTTTCCGACAACATGATCCGATCTGACTTTGTCCGATCGTTTGTAGAGAATTCTGATCGGACAAAGTGCCACGCATGCTCAGATAAAATTCCTAGACCAAAGCTATTGGCTACTAGCCTGAATGTAGTCCCGTCGTAATGAAATAACGTCATCACATTACAAACGATCGGATTTTCTGACAACTTTGTCCGACCGTGTGTATGCAACACAAGTTTCGGACAAAATCCACCAGACAAAATCCGATGGACTTTGTTGTCGGAATGTCCGACCGTGTGTACAAGGGCTAAGACTGATGCCCCGTACACACAGGCGGACATTCCGACAACAAAATCCATCGGATTTTTTCCGACGGATTTTGTCCTAAACTGGTGTTGCATACACATGATCGGACAAAGCTGTTAGAAAAATCCGATTGTTCAGAACGTGATGACGTTCGTTCGTTACGACGGGACTACATTCAGGCTAGTAGCCAATAGCTTTGGTCTTGTAATTTGATCTGAGCATGTGTGGCACTTTGTCCGAGTGGAATTCTCTACAAGCGATCGGAAAAAGTCCGATCTGATTTTTTTTGTCGGAAAGTTTGAGATCAGAAAAAGACGTAAAAAGTCCGATAGAGCCCACACACATGATCGGATTTTCCGACAATATAATTCCGAGGACCTTTTTACAATATAATAATTCCGAGGACCTTTTCCGTCTGAATTTCCGATCGTGTGTACAAGGCATGAGACTCAAACTAAATCGAAATTCGCTGCCAAAATGAACACTGCGGATGGCAGGCGTATCGCCATACGTCTGTCTTGAGTGGATCAGATGGCAGGCGGGGGTCAGCGGACAGATCTCCACTGTCATCCGTTTTCCCATAGGGGTCAATGGATGGCCTAAGGCGGATCCGTTTTTAAGGCAGATCCGAGCGGGCTTTGCCCTTGTACACACGGTCGGAGATTCCATCGGAATGTGTCCTATCGGACCGTTTTGTCGGATATTCCGACTGTGCGTGGTCTGCATCGGACTGTTTCCGTCGGAATATCCGTCGGTCCAAATTTTCCAACTTGCTGGAAATATTTTCCGACAAAATTCTCTGATCGGACATACTCCGATCATGTGTAGAGAATTCCGATCGGATGAAGTGCCACACATGCTCAGGTCAAATTCCTACATCAAAGCTATTGGCTACTAGCCTGAACGTAGTCCCATCGTAACGAAATTACGTCATCACGTTCTGAAAGAACGGATTTTCCGACAACTTTGTCCGACCGTGTGTATGCAACAGTTTTCCGACAAAATCCGATGGACAAAATCTGACGGATTTGGTTGTCGGAATCTCTGACCGTGTGCACAAGGGCTTAGCGTGTGAAAGGGGCCTTAGTCCAGCGCAAGATGATCATCAAAACCATTCAGAAGGAACTGTAAAATAGCTTTCCACCAGGACGAGCCGTGCAATTGCCAGCGTTTGAGAAATCGGAGCGATCGCCACTTGCATGGCTCCCTCCCGAGAAGAATCCCATTATACAATGAATCCATTTTCCTCGTCACCAACCCGTCTCTGAGAACATTCGCATGCGGCTCCGGTGAAACAAATAAATTCCATTCAATAAGCCTATTAAAGTAACACTTGAGCGGGCGTGACGGTGAGAAGGTCACGGCCCCTGGTAAATACAATATAAACACCGGCTCTCCGGTGACTTAGCCAAGTGAACAATATTAAGTTGGCGCGGCAGAAGGCATAAAAAAAAAAAATAATAATAATAATTCCGGACAGGAGAGTGGCGGCTTTGTTCTGCCGAACGGCCCAGAAAATCTGTCCTGTTTATTTAAACTCGGCTTGATGAAGGTACGTAAACAATGGTAACACTTCCAGGATATTTTCCTAAAGATCACCTTTTTTTTTTTTTTTTTTTTATCATCGGCCTCCGAATACTGCGAGGATCATTGAATGGACGCTCTATGTTCCCTTCTAGCTGTCATTCTGATGAAGTGGAGGCTGCGGAATACAGTGGCGGTTTGTTCCCGCTTCTTCCTATGATATTACTCTTGTCCCGGGGTCAGGATGTAGAACGCCGATCCTGACACAAACACACGACACAAGGCTTCATTCACTCCCTACTCTACTTTATTTTATACAAGGGGGAAACGATCTGCCCATGTAAAACACAAAGGAAGACTATGGAAGGGCTTATTAAAAACTCTACCGACACAAAGTAACATTTGGCTACATAGGAACGAATGAGGACTGAAAATAATTAATAGTGTATGTGGACCCTAAAAATAAAAATGACGGCAAACTCTGATTAAAAAAATAAAATAAAAAATATTAAAAAAAGTATTCTGGTAATAATAAGGACTAAAATTAATAGTGTATGTGGACCCTAAAAATAAAAATGACGGCAAACTCTGATTAAAAAAATAAAATAAAAAATATTAAAAAAAGTATTCTGGTAATAATAAGGACTAAAATTAATAGTGTATGTGGACCCTAAAAATAAAAATGACGGCAAACTCTGATTAAAAAAATAAAATAAAAAATATTAAAAAAAAGTATTCTGGTAATAATAAGGACTAAAATTAATAGTGTATGTGGACCCTAAAAATAAAAATGACGGCAAACTCTGATTTAAAAAAAAATATATATTAAAAAAAGTATTCTGATGATAATAATGACTAAAAATAATTAATAGTATATGTGGACCCTAACAATAAATATGACGGCAAACTCTGATTAAAAAAAAAAAAAATATAAATATATATATATATATATATATATATATATATATATATTTATTAAAAAAAGTATTCTGATAATAATAATAAGGACTAAAAATAATTAATAGTGTATGTGGACCCTAAAAATAAAAATGATGGCAAACTGATTAAAAAAAAATATATAAAAAAAAAAGTATTCTGATAATAATAATGACTAAAAATAATTAATAGTGTATGTGGACCCTAACAATAAATATGACGGCAAACTCTGATTAAAAAAATAAAATAAAAAATATTTAAAAAAGTATTCTGGTAATAATAAGGACTAAAATTAATACTGTATGTGGACCCTAAAAATAAAAATGACGGCAAACTCTGATTTAAAAAAATATATATATTTAAAAAAAGTATTCTGATAATAATAAGGACTAAAATTAATAGTGTATGTGGGCCCTAACAATAAAAATGACGGCAAACTCTGATTAAAAAAAATTAAATAAAAAAAAGTATTCTGATGATAATAATAAGGACTAAAAATAATTAATAGTATATGTGGACCCTAACAATAAATATGACGGCAAACTCTGATTAAAAAAATATATATTATATATATATATATATATATATATATATTAAAAAAGTATTCTGATAATAATAAGGAGTAAAAATAATTAATAGTGTATGTGGACCCTAACAATAAATATGACGGCAAACTCTGATTAAAAAAAAATATATATATATATATATATATATATATATATATATATATATATATATATATATATATATATATATATATATATATATATATATTAAAAAAGTATTCTGATAATAATAAGGACTAAAAATAATTAATAGTGTATGTGGACCCTAAAAATAAAAATGATGGCAAACTGATTAAAAAAAATATATAAAAAAAAAGTATTCTGATAATAATAATGACTAAAAATAATTAATAGTGTATGTGGACCCTAACAATAAATATGACGGCAAACTGTGATTAAAAAAATTATTAAAATATAAAAATATTAAAAAAAGTATTCTGAGCCTAAAAATAAAAATAATGGCAAACTCTGATTAAAATTATTATTTTTTTTTTTAAAGTATTCTCAGCCTAAAAATAAAAATGACGGAAAATAAAAAAAAATATTAAAAAAAGTATTCTGATAATAATAAGGACTAAAAATAATTAATAGTGTATGTGGACCCTAAAAATAAAAATGACGGCAAACTCTGATTAAAAAAATAAAAAAATAAAATAAAAAATATTCTGATGCTAATAATAAGGACTAAAAATAATTAATAGTGTATGTGGACCCTAACAATAAATATGATGGCAAACTCTGATTAAATTTTTTTTTAAATATTAAAATATTAAAAAAAGTATTCTGAGCCTAAAAATAAAAATAATAGCAAACTCTGATTAAAAAAAAAAATATAAAAAAAAGTATTCTGAGACTAAAAATACAATTGACGGCAAATAAAAAAAAAATATTAAAAAAGTATTCAGATAATAATAAGGACTAAAAATAATTAATAGTGTATGTGGACCCTAACAATAAAAATTACAGCAAACTCTGATTAAAAAAATATATATATATAAATATATTTTATATATATATATTCTTTTTTTTTTCTCAGGGAATAGGTACATGAACTCCACCCTTCCGAGTTACCCTTCATCTCCGCCCCCTACCCGTTTCTGAGCACCATCCCTTGGTTCCACCACCTACCCATCTCCCAGTACAGCACCTTTCAGAGAATACAGAACCAAGTAGTTTGTGCTGCTCAGTCATTTCTATGAAATTTGTTAATGAAAACAAAAAAGATAGTAAAACAGATCCCTTGCAATGAGCAACAATAGACTCCACCCCAGCAACAATAGACCCCACCCCAGCAACAATAGCCCCCACCCAGCAACAATAGACTCCACCCAGCAACAATAGCCCCCACCCAGCAACAATAGACTCCACCCAGCGACAATAGACTCCACCCCAGCAACAATAGACTCCACCCCAGCAACAATAGACTCCACCCCAGCAACAATAGACCCCACCCCAGCAACAATAGCCCCCACCCAGCAACAATAGACTCCACCCAGCAACAATAGCCCCCACCCAGCAACAATAGACTCCACCCCAGCAACAATAGACTCCACCCCAGCAACAATAGACTCTACCCCAGCAACAATAGACTCTACCCCAGCAACAATAGACTCTACCCCAGAAACAATAGGACCCCTCAGCAACAACAGATTCCCCACACAATAAATGACTTTCCCCCAGCAACAATGGACCCCCCACAACAAAATACCATCCCAGCAACAATATAGACCCTCCAGCAGCCAGCAACAATAGACCTCTCCCTCAACAGTAGATCCCACCCCAGCAACAATAGACTCTACCCCAGCAACAATGGACCCCACCCCAACAACAATGGACCCCACCCCAGCAACACTAGACTCTACCCCAGCAACAATAAACCCCACCCCATCAACAATAGACTCCACCCCAGCAACAATAGACCCCACCCCAGCAACAATAGACCCCCACCCCAGCAACAATAGACTCCACCCCAGCAACAATAGACCCCCACCCCAGCAACAATAGACTCTACCCCAGAAACAATAGGACCCCCCAGCAACAACAGATTCCCCACACAATAAATGACTTTCCCCCAGCAACAATGGACCCCCCACAACAAAATACCATCCCAGCAACAATATAGACCCCCCAGCAGCCAGCAACAATAGACCTCTCCCTTAACAGTAGATCCCACCCAGCAACAATTGACCCCCCAGCAAGATAAGACCCCCCACCAGCAACAGTATACTTACACAGTAACAATAGGCCCACCACACAAAAACAGATCCCCACCAGTGACAATAGATACCCCAGCAGCCAGCAACAATAGACCTTCCAGCACCCCTTGCCAGTACATACATTAAGTGCTTGAGGTGCCGGAACTGCGTTCCCCCACGCCCCCGCTGAAAAGAAGCCCTGGTTCTAACTGTAGGGGGGATAGGCTGCCAGGGACATGACAGAGATCACTGTTTCCGATGACTGGGATACAGTAGATAGATCTCTGTCATGTCCCCTGTCAGAACGGGGATCCCCCTTGTTTACAAAGGATGATCCCTGTTCTGCCTCTGTACTAGGCGATCGTGGGCCGCCAGCGGGCATTGAGTCCGCCAGACCCGTGGGCACGATCGTGCAGCGGGCACGAGTGTGGGCCGCCGGCAACCATGCCTGCGCGTTCTGACTGTAAGGGGGATTGGATTACTGAAACAAGACAGAGATCACTGTTCCCGATCACTGGGAGCAGTAGATCCCTGTCATATCACTAGGCAGAACGGGGAAATGCCTTGTTTACATAAGCAGTTCCCTGTTCTGCTTCTCCTTGCCGCAATCGCATCCGTGGGACCCGTGGGCACGTTTCGGCAACGGGTTCCCCCGTTATCCTGCTTTTATGGACTGAGGTACAGGTACGTCGGTTTGCGCAGGAGAGCCATTCTGCCGACATATATCAGCGTGAGCTGGTCGGCAGGTGGTTAAGGATGATCAAATTCAAGAGTTTTGTTTTCCTAACATTTCGGTCAAAAATCTATAGATTTTAGTCACCATTACGAAAAATTAATTTATGAACTTTAAGTCAGTGGGGAAGACTAAATAAAAATGTTTTGGTGGTTTTTAAGGCTTCGTCCACATGTGTGGCTAAGGGGTGGTAAAAGCAGACGTGCCCCCGAACCAGCAAACATATATACAGTTCCTATTAGCGCTACAAACTATTAGTCGTCTGCATTGGCATGTACAACCTGAAAAATATATAGTAAACTAAGTTCCAGTGCAGCTACCAACCACTGGAAAAATGGATATCAGGATACAGAAAACAAAAAGCGGCGCACGATGGAAATCGCATGAAAACGTATTAGTCTTTAGATAAGTAACATAATGAATTTATTGCACTAAGAGCCAAATATAAAAAGTTGCAGCAACAGTCAATAGTAGTATAGATACTTGTAGATGGTTGCAGAACAGTCATAAAAGCATATAGCTAAATAAGATACTGGTATAAATAATAAATGGTATCACTGCTGAGTCCGGGTGAGAGGGGGTTTGGGGGGGGGGGGGGGGGTGTTCTGGGCTACACACATGCAGCAGCCTCAATGCTGTGCTTCAAGGCCTCTGCAAAAATTAAACAGCATGGCGTTGCCACCGGCGAACATGACAAGTGCATGCAATTGCATGTGGCATTTACATGGTTAAATCGTGCAGCGAGGAGGCAAAATGTCTTTCATTGATGACATGTGAAGGAGCCCTTAGGGTGCAATAGGCTTTAAATGGCCCCTAAGGGTTATGGAAACTCCAGTCATCTATCCTGAACCTGTAAAGAGGAAAGGATTGCCGCTACTCCTGACCAGCCCAGGTGAATAAACGATAAAGAGCGGCCTCAGCCTACATGTCTCCACTAAACCTTATACGCATTTCACCCCACCCACTGGGGCTTAATCATAGAGTGGGAGCACAGAGCAGAATGAAAGCTTTTATACCATAAGCATATGTAAAGGCATAAAAGCTTTGATCTAGCTCTATGCTTCCACCCTATGATTAAGCCCTGTGGGTGGGGTGAAATGCATCAGTGTATGAGGTTTAGTGGAGACATATAGGCCGCTTCTCATCATTTATTCACCTGGGCTGGTCGGCAGTAGCGACGATCCTTTCCTCTTTACATTTACTAGCCCTCTGGATTGGTATCAGGACAAGCCTGCACCCCCATGCTCTGGGACACCGGGATATGCTTTTTCCTCTATTTTCAGCGGCGCCAAAAGCTATCGAACAAAACCACGCTGAACCTGCTTACTTACGAAAAAAAATAAAATGGACCCTTTACCATGATAGAAAGAAAAAAGAAACAAACAAGTAAAAAATAAATAAAATAAAGTGACAGTACACAAAAAAATATATAAATAAAATACATACAGCACATGTATATGTGTGTATATATATATATATATATATATATATATATATATATAATATATATATATATATATATATATTAGGGCTGTTACTGATTAAAATTTTCGTGTTTGATTAAGCAATTTTTTTTAAATCGATTAATCCACTAATTTCGATTAATTATAATGCACATACAGATCCAACTACTTTTAGCTGATCTCCTTGCATTGCAACTCTGCATTAGTCAGTGGCAAATGTGGTATACACTATATACAATCACCCGACACTAGTTAGTTTCGACAATCCATGACTTAACTTCACAGTTCACACAAATATGTTTTAAATTCAAACTGTAGCACTGACGTAAGTCATTTTTTTTCCATAGTAGCGTGACAATCCCTCCACCTCCCGTCTAACTAATCACTCTCACCTTATGGCATGGACCCCTGTGCAAACAGGTGGTCATGCAAGCGGGTATCAAAAGGGTTAACATGGATCATAAACTTCTCTCACATCTCCTTAGATCTCAGCAAGGACGCCAGGTCATGGGTAGAAAGAAAAGATCGAAGTGCTCACCGCTTAAGTATAAGATTAAATTTTTGTGTTCAAACACAAACTACACACATAAAGATGATAAAAACACAGTATGTAAAGCCGATGATCGTGTCAGTTCTGTAGGGGAGCAGCGGGTGACGTCATGCGTAGCTCCTGCCCCGTACGCGTTACGTTCAATCAGAACTTCAACGTCACCGGACTCCTCCCCCCTTCCCTTTGTTAGCAGACGGAGGCACTTGGGGAAGGGGGGAGGAGTCCAGTGACATCGATGTCTGTGACATCACCGGATCTCCGACGGAACTCCCTGAAGACCCAGAAGCCGGCGAAGAGGTGAGTACCAATCAAAAGAATTTTGATCGATCAAAAAAATTCATAGAGGAATTCGTCTTTAATTTCCACAGCCCTAATTATATATATATGCCTTGCACTGGACACAGCAACAGTCCAGCAATTAGCAGCAGCTCCCAGTTATATATGCCAATCTCTAGCCCTGTACCTTGGCCAACTTTACATTCTGGGGCGCAAAGCACCTCCCTGGTGGTCACCTTTCGGCACCTCGCTCCCCATGAAAGCTCCTAGACACACTGGGGGGGGGGGGGGGGAATTTATGAAAACTGATGCACACAGAATCTTGTGCTGCTTGAAATCGTAACCAATCAGCTTCTAGGTTTTATTGTCAAAGCTTAAAGTTATTCTAAACACACACTGTTTAATTTACATTATCCCTTTTATTTCTGTATACGGCACTGTAATTATTTGTTATCGTTGTATTTGCGGCGCATTCTGACCGCTAGTGGGGTGCTTTTAACCCCGGCTAGTGGCCGAGAAAGGGTTAAAACCACCCAAAATGCGCCGCAATAGCGGCGTTTTGCTGGTGGTATAGCTGCCCTATTGATTTCAATGTCACCGCTCCAAAGAAGCTGCTGACTTTTCCGTGACGTCCTGCCACTGCACCGCTCCGTTGTGAAAAATAAAACAGTGTAAAAATAAATAAAATCAATAAATAAGAAGAAATAAATAAATAAGAAAACGTTTTTTTTTTTTTTTAAAACCCCCCGTCCCGACGAGCTTGCGCGCAGAAGTGAACGCATACATGAGTAGCGCCCGCATATGAAAACGGTGTTCAAACCACACATGTGAGGTATCGCCGCGATCGGTAGAGCGAGAGCAATAATTCTAGACCTCCTCTGTAACGGAAAACATGCAACCTGTAGAATTTTTAAAATGTTGCTTATGGAGATTTTTGAGGGTAAAAGTTTGACTCCATTCCACGAGCGGGCGCAATTTTGAAGCATGGCACGTTGGGTATAAATTTACCCGGCGTAGCATTATCTTTCACAATATAACAAAAATTGTGCTAATTTTACTGTTGTCTTATTTTTTTATTCAAAAAAGTTAATTTTTTTCCCAAAAAAAGTGCACTTGTAAGACCGCTGCACAAATATGGTGTGAAAAAAAGTATTGCAATGACCGCCATTTTATTCTCTAGGGTGTTAGAAAAAAAACAATATATAATGTTTGGGGGTTCTAAGTAATTTTCAAGCAAAAAAACTGTTTTAAAAACATGTGAACAACTAGTGAAAAAGAGGCCTGGTCCTTAAGTAGTTAATCTGTTTATTCCATTTTTGAATAACAATAAAAATTAATTATAAAATAACAAAAGCAAGTGCAAAATGGCACTGTCATAATCATATTCAGTAAACAAGAAGGATGAAGGGCCCAGCCAGGAGCCAGCGAAAAGTCCATAAGTAGATACAAGGAACTGCGCCAATGTGGTCAGCCTTGAAGAGTCCCATAGTGCAATGCATATTTGGCCATATGCTAGGTAGAGACCCAGCTGCCAACGGGCCCTACTTCAGGCTAATTTAGTTTTTATGTTTTTGCCTAAATATTTTCTATCAAAAAGTGTCCCTCTTTCCAATCTCAGAATATTGGGTAGAGAGGAGGACTGGGCTGGGGGAGGGGCAAAAATTGCATCTGCATCCTATGCCAGTCCTAATAGGATACGTTATGTTGACCTGGTGGCTGGAGATACTTCAGCCATTGTTCAGAGCAGGACTTGCAGTCAAGGACACATGCTGGATATTATTTTGTTTTCTGCTCCCCATTCAGGCCTTCAATCATAGCTTTTGATAGAAGGAAGTCTTTCAGCACCGACTTTCTTTGTGTTTCTGAGATGTCATGTAACCAAATGCCAGGATAGTGATTCTGGAAGACGTAAAAAGGTCATTTGGTTGTATTTTTTCTACCCGGTCAAATGGTTTCCAGTCCTTCACTGGGCCGTATGATTTTCATGACAGCAAACTGACGGACTCTGAAGGTGTTCCAGACCCTGTAGGCCTCTATCGTATTATCCATGCCCTTGTTATCTGAACTATATTACTTAATATTTAACTTCCTTCTCCGTTGTTGCAATCGACTCCAGTGTTCCCTCAGGTAAATTTATCCTTGTAATTGAAATCACATTTCCTGTGGATTATCTCATATTATCAGTAAATAAAGTAACAGCGGGTTATGAAAGGAGTATATTCATATGTTTGACTACAAGCTTATCGTCTTCTGCAATCTACATTCTTTATGTACAGTCTGCATTCAAAATTCTGTTTGTGCCATTACATAGTCCGCTAATGTGTTACATCTCGCCTCTCCAATATGGGATATTTGATTCTTTTCCACGGTACAATTTTTTGTTTAACGTCTTTTCTATAATCTCCTGGGATGCAAGCCAAAAGGTTCCTTTGAAAAACTTTTTTTTTTACATTTTTTTTTTTTGTATTCAGTTCAAAGTACAGTAGATCTACATTCTGTTTGCAAACACACAGAGAGGATATTGTGACAGAGCGTTCAGGTAAAAGGTATAATGACAGGAAAAGGGGAATTTGGCAGACCAGAAGAGTTCTTTCACCTAGGTTTCTTGGCCTCAGTTGCCCTGTGCTCCTGAAAGTCTAAGCTGCCATTTTCTTAAATTTAAAGAGGTGTTGATTTAAGATTTTGCATATACATACAATATGGACTATTAAGGAAGTTACTGTACCCAAGGGAAGCAAGGACATTAATGATCCTGAGGACTACACACAGCCCTACAACAAAAGCAGGTGACAGTAAAGGTGTCCAGAAAAAAATAAGGGCTAGGGAAAAAATCGATCTAAATCTTGAATCGAGATGAGGAGTCAAATCGATTCAAAATTTAAGCAAATCAATTTTTTTTTATTTATTTTTTTTCACCACCGTGCCGCTCCAGAGGTGCTGCGGGCAGGAGTTTTTAGGTGAGGCCACGCCGAAAAACTCCTGCCCACAG
Source organism: Lithobates pipiens (assembly GCF_037356315.1). Taxonomy (NCBI): domain Eukaryota; kingdom Metazoa; phylum Chordata; class Amphibia; order Anura; family Ranidae; genus Lithobates; species Lithobates pipiens. The sequence goes on along the minus strand of NW_027507764.1, from coordinate 558,205,479 downwards.
CTCCTCAGGACCGGCGCAGTGTCCATAAAAAAAAAACTATATGAAGATTGCCAAGACCCTGAAACTGAGCTACAGCACGGTGGCCAAGACCATACAGAGGTTTAACAGGACAGGTTGCACTCAGAACAGTCCTCGCCATTATCGACCAAAGAGGTTGAGTGCACATGCTCAGCGTCAAATCCAAAGATCTAGAATAAAGATATCTAGAATAAAATATTTACAAAAATGTGAGGGGTGTACTCACTTTTGTGAGATACTGTATATATGCACAGTAAATAATCAACCTAGACAGAGTTGCAGACCATCGAAATAATAACCAACATAAGTATTACAGGAACCATTAGGACAATTGCTATGGAGAAACCTCCCCCCAAATAGACTCAGAGATGTCCAACCAAGGCTACCATACTTTGGTAAACTTCTTGGGACATGCCCAACCCTTGTAGATCCATTTAAACTTAGGTAAATCAGCATTAACCAAAGGAAAAAACTGATGGACGGAGGGTGAAATGGCATTTTTTCAGTATAACAAAATCAATTTAAGTACATAAAACAAATGCATGTGGAGCATGATACGAGCATGAGTCCGAGGGACAATGTCATTCAAATTGGAGTCCAACTTCTGGGGTCCAAGGTATTGGAAGATGATGGGGTAATCTCAAAGAAGAGAAATAGATCCCACCAAAAATTAGACAATACAGGGCAAACCCAAAACATGTGGAAAAAGTCCACACCCCCAAGTCCATAATGGGAACAAGTGGCAGCAGACTCAAACCCCATGCGAATCTGTTGAGAGTGTAATGAAGATGATGAATAAACTTAAATTAATAAGCCTATCAGCCGTACTAATCACATCCTGGAAACAAACCTCAGTGGCCTCTTCGCAACCCTCCTTAGAAAGCCCAGACACCAAAACAAGCCACTTGCGTTGGGAATTCTGAAAGGGATTGGCTTCAGCTGTAGAAAGTAGTCACCAACTTAGAAATCTCTGAATAGGATAGGAAATTCTCCAGTGGAGATTCCGTGAGCTCCAGGGTCAGGGTCCCAAATTGCATCCAGATGGCATGGGGGAACAATAAATATTTAAAATATTTATTTAAAAAAAAATAACTTATAGTGTCTCCTAAATTGTCAGATTTGGGCACAGTTGGTACGGTTCTTGCATGACACAATGGGCTCGCCTATAATGCTACAGCCAAAACCGTGTCCTCTGGGAATTTTCGAACCCAGGGTTCAATAAATTTACCAAAATATTCCTACAGAAAACACTCTTTTCGGCACGAAATGTCATAGCTAGAGTCTGAATCAGACCCAATCCACCAGAGTTCTCACATTGGATAGTGGAAGTCAATAATGCTTTGAAACGTATCTACTCTCATAGAGGGTGCCCTTCCATATACGATAAGATATGGGACAGATGGCTCAAAGCCCCTGAAACCTGCATTTGACCGGGATTAGACATACCATGATCTCAAGGCCCTTTTTTGTTTTTATTATTTTTTCTTTGATATCCCCACAAAATTTGTATAATTTGTGGGGGTGGTGCATATCACGACATAACATGTATATTGCATGGATATGACCAACTGTAGATGGTACTGGTAAGGGTAACAACGTCTCGTATTAACACATACAATAATAAGGGATGCTGATGTATGCCTCCTATAAGTGATACCGTCTACTATGTTCGACGATTGTCCTGATAGCCTATTGTATGTATTATTCCTTTTTGTTCAATAAAAGACTTTGTTCAAGAAAAAAAAAAATACATTTATTGTCCACTCCATGATGGCCCTTCAATTCCTCAAAGAAAACAAAAAGGTTATTCGTAAAAACATGAGAGGCATGAATGCTAAGCCGCTATTTTAAAATACATTTTGACAGCTCTGTGGCAGCCATTTGGTCTTCCATAGAGCATGAGAAAGTAAATTCCTTGAATTCAGAAGAGAAATTTAAATGATTCCCTGGCATAATCTTCAGATTTGGCAAACACATTATTCCCGGGAATGGGCTTTAATAGATTAGCCGACATTCAGAAAGTGTGCTAAGGGAGTACTACCTACATTGGAGATGTACAGAGCAGGTTCTGTATTGAATATGTTCCAGATCATGTGACCTAGCATAGTGGGAAACTTAGTAGACATGTGCATGATGAAAAAAATAGTTTTGTTTTGATTTGTTAATCTAGTTATTTCGTTTTGTTAAATTCGTTCAATTCCTATTCGGATTTTTTTTTTTGTCTTTTTTGAATTTTCTTCAAATTTTGCGATTTTTTTATTTTATTTTTTCAATTCGAAAAATTCGAATCGATAAATTTTGAATTGGTCAAATCGAAAACTTTAGATTTTTTTTTTTAGATTCGAATGTGGCAAAGTGAATAAACAAAAGAAAAATCTTCATCAAAGTATAAGGCCGCGTACACACGCGGGGACTGTTCGCCCAACTTTGTCCGTCAAACAGTTTCGGCAAACAGTCCGCTCAAAATTAGCATGGACGGACATGCCCACACACGACGAACGAACAGTTTGCTGAAACCGTGCGCGATGACGTGAACGGCACGTACGACGGGACGAAAAATACGACGTCCTATACACTGCATTATAACTTTCGGCGTGTAAATCCTTTCTGAGCATGCGCGGAACTTAGTTTGACGAACAAGCCTACACACGGGCGGACTGTTCGCTCAAACAAGGTTTCAGCGGACAGTTTTACGGAATTTCCGAAAAACCTTGTTCGTCAAACTGTCCGCTGAAACTGTCCGCTGAAAGCCCACACACGAGCGGACTGTCCGCCCAAACACTGTTCAGCGGACAAAGTTGGGCGAACAGTCCGCCCGTGTGTACGCGGCCTTAGAATGACTTCTTTAAATCACCATTGGCTTAACAAAAACAGCATTATTTCAAAATGGTACGCTAATAACTTCTTTGATTTCAGCAATATGTGTACAGTTAGAATTCGACTGCAGTTCGATGTAAAAATTGATTCGGATTTCTGTCCGAATTTCCGCAAATTCGGACAAATTTTGTTTCGGTAAAATGTATTTATATTGTGATTCAGGCATTCTGATATATCCGAATCTCTGAATAATGAAAAATTTGTCAAAATATTAGTTTGGAACACAACGAACCGCACATGTCTAAAATGTAGGTTCCCCTGTGGGCATAAAACTGATGGCTTGAATTTTAGATGGAATTTGAGCCATGGGTGGCCCTGCCAACATCACTCAACTCAACAAAGGTAGATTGAAAATTCAAAGACACGTGGGATAAAAACCTCCTGAATAGGGATGAGCTTCGTGTTCGAGTCAAACGTACGTTCGACTCGAACATTGGCTGTTCGTCCGTTCGGCGAAGTCCGAACATTTTGGTCCGTTCGCGTCAAATTCATGTGGCGCTCACGGCCCACAATGCACTGCGATGGCGCAGTGCATTGCTGGCTCATGATTGGCCAAGCATGCACTGTGACCCCGCATGCTTGGCCAATCGCAGCGCCAGCAGAGAGGAGAGCCATGATTGGCCACAGGCAGGATGCCTGTGGCCAATCATAGCTCAGGCTGTGTAGTGCACGCCCCACACTATATAAGGCCGCCAGCGCGGCGGCCTCGTGTAGTGTGTTGGCGTCTGAAGCAGTGGGTGTTCTGTGTACCTTCAACACAGTACACACCGATCGTTTTCGGCCGATTTTCGATCTTGCTGTTGTGTAGTGGTTATTGTCTGCGTGCCCTGACCGCAGTATACACCGCTATATTCACCTCACCTATATAGCTAGTGATCTATCTTTTATAATAGAGCTTGCAGTCAGTAGTGTTAAGAGATAGTGCATGCTGTCTGCGTGCTCTGTACCCAGTACATACCGCTATATCCACCTACATAGCTGTTCTCTATTTGAGACCACTTGCCATCTGCAGGAGTTATTGGAAGTTGTGTGTGCCTCCAGCACAGCACAGTATACATCTGTATATACCCCTTTATCTCTGGTGTTCTCTGGTTATTGTCTGCCTGCCCTGACCGCAGTATACACCGCTATATTCACCTCACCTATATAGCTAGTGATCTATCTTTTATAATAGAGCTTGCAGTCAGTAGTGTTAGGAGCTAGTGCGTGCTGTCTGCGTGCTCTGTACCCAGTACATACCACTATATCCACCTACATAGCTGTTCTCTATTTGAGACCACTTGCCATCTGCAGGAGTTATTGGAAGTTGTGTGTGCATCCAGCACAGCACAGTATACATCTGTATATACCCCTTTATCTCTGGTGTTCTCTGGTTATTGTCTGCGTGCCCTGACCGCAGTATACACCGCTATATTCACCTCACCTATATAGCTAGTGATCTATCTTTTATAATAGAGCTTGCAGTCAGTAGTGTTAGGAGATAGTGCGTGCTGTCTGCGTGCTCTGTACCCAGTACATACCGCTATATCCACCTACATAGCTGTTCTCTATTTGAGCCCACTTGCCATCTGCAGGAGTTATTGGAAGTTGTGTGTGCCTCCAGCACAGCACAGTATACATCTGTATATACCCCTTTATCTCTGGTGTTCTATAATAAAGGCATCTGCAGGAGTTAGTGGGTGTTGTGTGCCTCTAGCACAATATACACTACCCAACTGCTTTTTTACCCAACTCCCTTCAGGCCATTACCATGTCTGGAAGGCCAGCAAGGAGAGGCAGACAGGCGCGAGCCGATAAAAGAGGGCAAGCAGGCTCTGTGTCTAGAGACAACAGTGCTGGTCGTGGACGCGGTGCATTGTCATCAGCACGTGGCCATGGGACACGCTTGTCCTTCTTTTCGGCAGCTGGACATGTTGAACCGCAACATGCCAACGACTTGGTAGAGTGGATGACCAAGCCCTCTTCATCCTCCTCATCCTCTCTCACCCAGTCTCAGGGTACTAGCAAAGCAGCTGCCAACGCATCGTCTTCCCTCCTCTCAATGTCATCATCAGTGACTCCTTCCCTAGACCCACCACGTCCTCCTGAGGAGTCTCCTGAACTCTTTGAGCACAGTGTTGGGTACATGCTCCAGGAGGATGCCCAGTGTTTTGTGGGCTCTGATGATGACACTCAGATAGAGGAAGGCAGTAGCGTGAGCGCAGAGAGAGGGGATGCTCAAGAAGGACAGCAATCTGGCAGTCATGTTCCACAAGCTGCAGCATACTGCCAGGTTTGCTACAGCGATGAAGAGGGAGGGGATGATGAGGGCACTGACTCCACGTGGGTGCCTGGAAGGAGGGAGGAGGAGGAGGAGGCACATGTCCAACGAGGCAGGATGCCCTCCGGGGGCCAGCTTAGGGGCAGCACACTGACTGAATCACACCGCAGAGCTCCGCCTGTGCAGAGCGCTGCCTCTGCGCGTTATTCTAAAAGTTCTTTGGTGTGGGCCTTTTTTGAGACGAGTGCATCAGATCGCACCGCTGCTATTTGCAACATATGTCTCAAGCGTATCTCACGTGGCCAAAACATCAGCTGCTTGGGCACCACATGCTTGACCAGACATATGTTGACCTGCCATGCAGCTCTTTGGCAAGCGTACCTCAAAGACCCACACCAAAGAACAAAGCGGACCTCTCCTTGCTCCTCATCAGCTGGCATCTCCAACCCCACTAGACCTTCAGTCCTCTCTGAAACCTGCTCTGAGAGGAATGAAGGTGTAGAATTAGGTGTGTCACAGCCAAGTGCTTCCGGGAACTCTGCTAGCGGTACACCCACGTCCGATTATAGCAGGCAAATGTCCCTGCCACAGCTGCTGGACCGGCGGAAGAAGTTCACTCCCAGCCATCCACATGCCCAGCGGTTGAATGCTAGCTTGGCTAAATTGCTAGCACTTCAACTGCTGCTTTTTCAGTTGGTAGACTCGGCCCTCATTCCGTGATTTTGTACAATGTGCGGTTCCTCAGTGGCAGGTCCCCAAACGCCACTTTTTCTCACGGAAGGCGATTCCGGCTCTCTACCGGCATGTGGAAGGCAATGTCCTTGCCTCGCTGGACAGGGCAGTCAGCGGTAAGGTGCATATTACCACTGACTCATGGTCCAGCAGGCATGGACAGGGACGTTACCTGTCTTTCACGGCCCATTGGGTGACTCTTCTGGCAGCTGGGAAGGATGCAGGACAAGGTGCAGTAGTGTTGGAGGTTGTTCCGCCACCACGCCTCCAAAATGCTATTATTGGTTGTGACACACCTCTCTCCTCCACCCCCTCCTCTTCTTCTTCCTCCATGGCCTCTTCCAGTGCTCTGTCCTCAGAACCAGCGGTGCTCCGTAGGCGTTCCAGGGGCTACGCAAGTACGCAGGCAAAACGATGCCATGCCGTGCTTGCGCTGGTTTGTTTGGGGGACAGGAGCCACACTGGGCGGATGTTTTGTCAGCTCTGCAGGGGCAGGCCGAGAGGTGGTTGACGCCACGCCAGCTTAAGCCAGGAATGGTGGTTTGCGACAATGGCACCAACCTCCTCTCCCCCCTCCGACAGGGACAAATGACCCATGTGCCCTGTGTAGCTCACGTCCTTAACCTGGTGGTGCAGCGGTTCTTGGGCAGGTACCCCGGCTTACAGGATGTCCTGAAGCAGGCCAGGAAAGTCTGTGTGCATTTCTGCCGATCATTTAATGCCTGTGCTCGGCTGGCTGAGCTCCAAAAGGAGTTGAACCTGCCCAAGAACCGCCTTATATGTGACATGCCCACCAGATGGAACTCAACATTGGCCATGCTGCAGCGGTTGCACACGCAGCAGAGGGCCATCAATGAGTACCTGTGCGACTACGGCACCAGGACAGGGTCAGGGGAGCTTGGTTTTTTCTCACCACGCCAGTGGGGCATGATCAGGGATGCATGCACTGTCCTGTCACCGTTTGAGGAGGCCACAAGGATGGTGAGCAGTGACAGTGCATGCATCAGTGACACAGTACCTCTTGTCCACCTCTTGGAGCATACGCTGCGTGGAATAATGGACAGGGCACTTGAGGCAGAACAGAGGCAGGAAGAGGAGGACTTCCTTGCCTCTCAAGGCCCCCTTTATGCAGACAGTGTTCCTGCTGTGCCACCCATCACACAGGAAGAGGATGAGGAGGAGGAAGAGGAGGAGGAGGATGATTGTGTCAGCATGGAGGTGGAGGCTGGCACTCAGCATCAGCAGCAGCAGTCTTGTAGGGATGATTTACAGTCCCAAGAAACACGTGGACTTGTACGTGGCTGGGAGCAGGTAGCTGCGGATCATGTTGTCCTTAGTGACCCAGAGGACTCCAGACCGAATGCCTCAGCTAACCTACGCTGCATGGCCTCCCTGATCCTGCAAAGCCTGCGGAAGGATCCTCGTATTCTTCGGATCAAGGAGAGGGACCATTACTGGCTGGCCACTCTCCTTGATCCACGGTACAAGGGTAAGGTTGCCGATCTTATCTTGCCATCGCAGAGGGAGCAGAGGATGAGACATCTCCGGGAGGCCTTGCAGAAAGGTCTGTGCAACGCGTTCTCAGAGACTGGGAGGTTACAAACTCCTGGTCCTGGACAACGTGTTGCTGAGGCATCGGTCAGAAGGAGTGGTGGAGAAGGTGGCTGTCTAACTGATGCTTTCAGACAATTTTTTAGTCCGCAGCCCCAAGGTATGATCGGTTCCAGCACCCATCGCCAGCGTCTGATTTACATGGTGCAGGAATACCTAGGGGCAAGGTCAGACTTGGACACCTTTCCCACCGAAAATCCTCTGGCTTACTGGGTCTTGAGGATGGATCACTGGCCAGGGCTTGCACAGTATGCAATTGAGCTACTGGCCTGTCCTGCATCCAGCGTTCTTTCGGAACGCACCTTCAGTGCTGCTGGTGGCTTTGTTACCGATCACAGGGTGCGCCTGTCCACCGAATCAGTTGATCGACTGACCTTCATCAAGATGAATCAGTCTTGGATCACCCACAGCTACCAAGCACCTGAAGCTGATGTAACAGAATAATTTTTTTTGAAATATCACATCCCTTCAAGACTGCCTATGCTGATGCTGAGTGACTGTACTGTTATGTTGATTGTCTATCCTCTTCCTCCTCCGCTGATATGTTGGAAGAACATTTCTGGTTCTGGTTGATGCCATCAGCCCAATTTTTCTGCCCCTGTTTAACAGGGGCGTTTAAGTACAATTTTTGATGCAATGCTTTGCAGCAGGGCTAATTCCTGCATTAAAACTAGAGTATATGGAAGAGGTTGCAGTGTGGTGGCACCAGCACCAGTGCCTAAGGCCCAATTTTTCTGCCCCTGTATAACAGGGGCGTTTAATTACAATTTTTGATGCAATGCTTTGCAGCAGGGCTAATTCCTGCAATAAAACTAGAGTATATGGCAGAGGTTGCAGTGTGGTGGCACCAGCACCAGTACCTAAGGCCCAATTTTTCTGCCCCTGTTTAACAGGGGCGTTTAAGTACAATTTTTGATGCAATGCTTTGCAGCAGGGCTAATTCCTGCAATAAAACTAGAGTATATGGCAGAGGTTGCAGTGTGGTGGCACCAGCACCAGTGCCTAAGGCCCAATTTTTCTGCCCCTGTTTAACAGGGACATGTAATTACAATTCTTGATATAATATTTCACAGGAGGGCCCCTTCCTGTGCCCACCCAGAGTAACGGTGAGGACTTATAGTGTTGTGGCACCAGCACCACAACCACCAAAGGTCAATTTTTCTACCACTGTTCAACAATGGCATGTAATTACAATTCTTGATATAATCGTTCACAGCAGGGCGCTCCAGCGCCCACCAAGAGTCACTTTGAGGGCTTACAATGTTGTGGCAAAACCAACACCTTGTTCCGTCATTTCTGCAGAGCATATATAGGGCAGGCCCCTACTTTCAAACATCCAACTTACAAACATCTCCTACTTGCAAACGGAAGGAGACAACAGCAAGTGAGATGAAAAAAGATGGACGACAAAACAAATTATACAGGGGTGATAACCCTTCCCTATGTTTTCCAAAAAGCTTAAAAATATTTTTTTTGACTGGAGCTACACTTTAAAAATGTACCAGTTGAAAATTACAAACAGATTCAACTTAACACAACAAACCTACACAGTCCCTGTCTTGTTTGCACCGCCTGTATACTGCTGTTCCACACGCCACATGCCACACGCATTTCCTTTTTTTAATATGGGTACAGGGTTCCCCTTAATATGTGTACAAGACCCAAATAGGCTGGTAATGGGCAGGGAGGGCTACCCATGCCATTTTTCTCAATGATTTTCACCCATATTGCAGGAACCAGATATAACATTAAAACCGCAAGCAGTTTTAAATGGTGTTATTTCCGTTTAATGTCATTTTGTGCAGGGACTGTTCTAAACACGGGAAACACGTGGCACTTCACAGGCATACTACAGACACCCCCCAGGCACCATATTTAAAGGAATATTTCACTTTTTTTTTTCACTTTAATAGTCATTAAAATCAGTGCTCCCGCCAAAACGGCCATTTTTAAAAACATTTTAGGCATTGACCCATGTCCCCTGAGGGAGGAGTCAGGTCCCCAAACCCTTTTTAGGACAGTATCTTGCATATTAGCCGTTAAAATTAGCACTTTTCATTTCGAACGTTCGAGTCCCATAGACTTCAATGGGGTTCTAACGTTCGTACGAATTTGGGGTCCGTTCGAAAGTTCTGGTGCGAACCGAACCGGGGGGTGTTCGGCTCATCCCTACTCCTGAACAGTGACCCCAGCCAGTCAGCTCCAGTCAGTCTTCAGGTATTCTGATAATGTTGGGTGTCAGCTGTTAGAACACAATAACCAGCAGTTGTGGATTTTTCTATCCATGCCGTCTATAGATTTCTCTCATTCAGCTCAAATTCCTTTACTAGTATTGCCAGGTAAAGGGGAGCCTACAAGGGGAGTAGCAAAGTAAAGACACTGGTTTGCTTTAATACCTCCATCACCAAAAAAAAATAGTCAACTTACTGTCAGCTCCATTCACCGCCAGGAGCAACTTTGCATTGAAGTAAATTAATGTATATACTCGAGTATAAGCCGAGATTTTCAGCCTCTTTTTTGAGGCTGAAAGTGCCCCCCTCGGCTTATACTCGAGTCATCGCTGTCTGCCCGCTCGATCAGAGTGTCGAGCAGACAGACAGCGGCCATTCTATAATTCAAAAGCCGCGCCTCCGGCTCCGCCTTCGCCTGTGATAGGCGGAACACTGAATTTCCCAGCAGCCTGTGTTCCGCCTATCACGGACATCGTATCATCCTTGTACTACGGACGAGGATGATACGATGTCCGTGATAGGCGGAACACAGGCTGCTGGGAAATTCAGTGTTCCGCCTATCACAGGCGAAGGCGGCGGCGCAGCTTTTGAATTTTACAATGGCCGCCGAGGCGCCGACGAAGAGGGCACGGGACGGAGGCAAGGCAAGGCACGGCACGGGACGGGACGGGACGGAGGCAAGGCACGGCGGCAAGGCACGGCACGGGACGGAGGCAAGGAGGCAAGGCACGGGACGGAGGCTCGGGACAAAGGCTCGGGAAACAGGTAGGCTGGACACACACACACACACACACACACACACACACACACACACACACACACACACACACACACACGGATGGATGGATACACACAGGGATGGATGGATGGATGGAGACACACACACACAGGGATGGATGGATACACACAGGGATGGATGGATGGATGGAGACACACACACACAGGGATGGATGGATGGAGACACACACACACAGGGATGGATGGATGGATGGATGGAGACACACACACACAGGGATGGATGGATGGATGGACACACACACACACAGGGATGGATGGACGGACACACAGGGATGGACGGACACACAGGGATGGACGGACACACAGGGATGGACGGACACACACACAGGGATGGACAGGCATGTCTCACCCTCGGCTTATACACGAGTCAATAAGTTTGCCAGTTTTTTTGGGGGTAAATTGGGGGCCTCGGCTTATATTCGGGTCGGCCTATACTCGAGTATATACGGTAAATATTGTAAATATTACTTTTTACTTCTTTATATCTTACAATTTTGGTAATTTCCTTAGATGCTGAGGGGCATTGGATGACATTGCTACAATGTTGTAATGGTAGCATTGTTTACAGTTCCTCATGACTGGTCAAAAATATGTCAGCGGGTGTGATCACAAAAGGCTTACAATCTTCTAGCGTTTTTTTTTTGGAGATCAGCAATGGCAGCCTCTGTGCTTCTTCTTTAGAAAGCTTATCATTTGGAACATGGCATCTCAAGATTATTAATTTTCTCCTCAACTGTGATGGAACTTTATTTGGTTTGGGGCCCCAGAGCTCTTACCTTAATGAGCGTAACAAACTTGCATGGCAGACTTACCTTTCAGTGAGCCTTCTCCCAGTGCTGCCATTTTCTCCCATAGTTTGTAGACGCTATAACTTTTGCAAAAAAACAATCAATATACCCTTTGTTACCAAAAATATGTAGCAGAATACATATTGACCTAAATTAATGAAGACATTTTTTATTGGATTTTTTTTATAGCAGAAAGCAAAAAAAAAATATTTTTTTTTTAAATTGTTGGTATTTTTTGTTAATTGCGCAAAAAATTAAAACCAAAGAGATGATCAAATACTTATACCACCAAAAGAAATCTCTGTTTCTGGGGAAAAATGACATCAATTATATTTGGGTACAGCATGACCGCGCAATTGTCAGTTAAATAACGCAGTGTTGTATCTGAAAAAAATGGCCTTGCCAGTTGGGGGGGGGGGGGGGGTTAAATCTTCTGGAGCAGAAGTGGTTAAAGTGTTACTAAACCTAGGAGCCTGCTTTCACTATATCTGGTCTCCCACAGTACACAGAACATGGAAATGCAATAGTTTTAGTACAATAAAACTGCTAAATATCTTTTCTCATCAGTAGTAGTCTTGTGACTTCTATTAGTGTCCAGCCGAGCATTGGTTATAGCTTGTAGGAGGAGATTTCATTCTGCTCTGATTATCCTATGAGGCTGCATTACCCCGACGCTTTGTCTGGACAGTGCTGATTGACCCTGTGCTGATCACATGCACCTCCCAAGGAAAAAAAAAAAAAACTCTCTAGCAATACACATCAAACTGAGCATGTAAGGCTCAGTTCTATCAGCAGATGGATTGGGGACATTAAAAGAAGGGGAGGATCAGGGAAGACAGGATCAAACAGCCTTTTTACACCACGCAGAGGATTAACCCCTTATGCCACATACACACGACCAGACTTTTCGACGGAGTAGGTCCGACGGTCTTCCCGACGGACTTTCTGAACGAAACGGACTTGGGCTCACACGACCGGACTAAGACCGTTCGAAAGTCTGTTCGTTTTGAACGTGATGACGTAAACGGGATTAAACAAGGAAGTTCAATAGCCAGTAGCCAATAGCTGCCCTTGCGTTGTATTTGATCTGTCGGACTAGCACACAGACGAACGGTTTTCCCGATTTTTAGTCCGTCAGACTTGAGTCCATCGGATAGATTTGAAACATGTTTTATTTCTAGGTCCATCGGACTTTTGGGGAAAAAAAAAATCTGCTGGAGCCCACACACGATCGAATTGTCCTATGGATTCCGGTCCGCCGGACCAAGTGTACCGGAAAGTCCAATCGTGTTCCACAGTGAGTATAATAAGCATGTTTTACTGTATCTACAGACTGATTTTACTTTTTGTGGGTTTAGTAACACTTTAATCCTACTTTAAGCATCAATTACAGGTCTTCACACCCCCACCCTGTGACTGGACAGTGAAAGGAGAAGCAGCAGACTGATAATGTCATCTCTCTGTCACTCTGTCATACATACAGGGACCGCAAGAGGCTGATGCTAATTCAAATTTAGGTACTTATACTGCTTGCATTAAAGGAATACATTTATTGAGGTACTAAAGAATACAGAGCTGCATCAATGTGTCTTTTATATCTGGCTGGAGTTCAGCTTTAAGTAATGTTCTGCGCTGCGCACAATAGTATCCACACAGGAGAAGAATACACAAAGCTCTCTTTAGATGAATGACCTTATTAATGAAAGAAAAGCAAACGGCCGCAGGAATGTAGCGTATACATTCTCCACGCAGGGCCAGGAATACGAAATCGAGGTGGATAGATTGGAATCATTACCAGAGCCATTACCTGATGCCCGCGAGGTGGTGTCTAGCGTTTAGTCCACCGTAATACATCACAGCAGGACGCAGAACGGATTAATACACAAATGGTTTCATTTGCCCAGAATTACACATGCAGTATTAATAATAAATAATTCCGGATAACTGTGCCACTACGTCTTCTGGGTTTAATATAAACTCCTAAATATACATACCAGTGAACTTTAGATTCATTTACCAGAAAACATGATTTAAAGTATGCAAGGTTAGAACTTCCATCAGGATTTAAAGAGACCTTGTCATGAACCTAAAACGGCTAGTAAAAGCACAGAAAAAATAAATTATTTTAAATTCCTATTTGCAGTGCTTTTTGTTTCCCTAAATTATATTTTTTTCACTTGCAATATGCCTCTAACGAAAATTTGATTACTCCAGGAAAAGTTAATTCCCTAATGCATCCTCCTTCCTCGCTCATTATACTGCTCTCCTCCTCTGGAAGTGTCTAAATCAGCCATTCTCAGCCAAGGTTCCATAGAACCCTAGGGTTCCTCCAGAGGTTGCTAGGAGTTCCTTGAACTGTGACTGATTGATAGGGATGAGCCGAACACCCCCCCGGTTCGGTTCGCACCAGAACTTTCGAACGGACCCCAAATTCGTACGAACGTTAGAACCCCATTGAAGTCTATGGGACACGAACGTTCAAAATTAAAAGTGCTAATTTTAACGGCTAATATGCAAGATGTTGTCCTAAAAAGGGTTTGGGGACCTGGCTCTTGCCCCAGGGGACATGGGTCAATGCCTAAAATGTTTTTAAAAATGGCCGTTTTGGCGGGAGCACTGATTTTAATGATGATTAAAGTGAAAAAAAAAGTGAAATATTCCTTTAAATATCGTGCCTGGGGGGTGTCTGTAGTATGCCTGTGAAGTGCCACGTGTTTCCCGTGTTTAGAACAGTCCCTGCACAAAATGACATTTAACGGAAATAACGTCATTTAAAACTGCTTGCAGTTTTAATGTTATATCTGGTTCCTGCAATATGGTTGAAAATCATTGAGAAAAATGGCATGGGTAGCCCTCCCTGCCCATTACCAGCCCCTTTGGGTCTTGTACGCATATTAACCACTTGCCGACCAGCGCACGCCGATGTACGTCGACAGAATGGCACGGGCAGGCATATGGGCGTACATGTACGTCCCTTTAAATTTGCGGCCCTGCCATCGGGAGCGCGCCACCGGCGGCGCGCTCCCGCGCTGGTCGGGACCCCCGTGAGTCCTGTCGCGGGACCCTCAGACTCGATCGCCGCGGGCATACCCGCGATCGTCTCACGAAGCGGCCGAATGAAGAAATGCCGTTGTAAACAGCATTTCTCCATTCTGCCTAGCAACTAGTGACGCTGATCTCTGCTCCATGTGATTGGATCAGAGATCAGTGTTCACTAAATGAAAGCCCTACCCCCCCCCACAGTTAGTAACACACCCCTAGGAACACTTAACCCCTACACTGCCACCCACTGGTTAACCCCTTCACTGCCAGTGTCATTTACACAGGAATCACTGCATTTATATAGCAGTGATTACTGTATAAATGACAATGGTCCCAAAAATGTGTCAAAAATTACCGATGGGTCCCCCACATGGTCGCAGTCACAATAAAAATCGCTGATCGCTGCCATTACTAGTAAAAAAAAATAATAAAAAATTATTAATAAAAATGCTATAAAACTATCCCTGTTTTGTAAACGCTATAACTTTTGCGCAAACCAATCAATAATCGCTTATTGCGATTTTTTTTACCAAAAATATGTAGAAGAATACGTATCGGCCTAAACTGAGGGAAAAATTTTTTTTTTATATATATTTGTGGGGGATATTTATTATAACAAAAAGTAAAAAATAATGCGTTTTTTTCAAAATTGGCGCTCTATTTTTGTTTATAGCGCAAAAAATAAAAACCGCAGGGGTGATCAAATACCACCAAAAGAAAGCTCTATTTGTGGGGAAAAAAGGACGTAAATTTTGTTTGGGAGCCACGTCGCACGACCGCGCAATTGTCAGTTAAAGCGACACAGTGCCGAATCGCAAAAAGTGGTCTGGTCTTTGACCAGCAAAATGGTCCGGTCTGAAAGTGGTTAAGGGGAACCCCGTACCCATATTAAAAAAAGGAAATACGTGTGGCCCCCAGGCCCTATATACTCAGAACAGCAGTATACAGGCGGTGCAAACAAGACAGGGACTGTGTAGGTTTGTTGTGTTAAGTAGAATCTGTTTGTCATTTTCAACTGGTACATTTTTAAAGTGTAGCTCCAGTCAAAAAAAATATTTTTAAGCTTTTTGGAAAACATAGGGAAGGGTTATCACCCCTGCATAATTTGTTTTGCCGTCCGTCTTTTTTCATCTCACTTGCTGTTGTCTCCTTCCGTTTGCAAGTAGGAGATGTTTGTAAGTTGGATGTTTGAAAGTAGGGGCCTGCCCTATATGCTCTGCAGAACAAGGTGTTGGTTTTGCCACAACATTGTAAGCCCGCAAAGTGACTCTTGGTGGGCGCTGGAGCGCCCTGCTGTGAACGATTATATCAAGAATTGTAATTACATGCCATTGTTGAACAGTGGTAGAAAAATTGACCTTTGGTGGTTGTGGTGCTGGTGCCACAACACTATAAGTCCTCACAGTTACTCTAGGTGGGCACAGGAACGGGCCCTCCTGTGAAATATTATATCAAGAATTGTAATTACATGTCCCTGTTAAACAGGGGCAGAAAAATTGGGCTTTAGGCACTGGTGCTGGTGCCACGACACTGCAACCTCTCCCATATACTCTAGTTTTAGTGCAGGAATTAGCCCTGCTGCAAAGCATTGCATCAAAAATTGTACTTAAACGCCCCTGTTAAACAGGGGCAGAAAAATTGGGCCTTAGGCACTGGTGCTGGTGCCACGACACTGCAACCTCTCCCATATACTCTAGTTTTAGTGCAGGAATTAGCCCTGCTGCAAAGCATTGCATCAAAAATTTGTAATTAAACGCCCCTGTTAAACAGGGGCAAAAAAATTGGGCCTTAGGCACTGGTGCTGGTGCCACGACACTGCAACCTCTCCCATATACTCTAGTTGTAGTGCAGGAATTAGCCCTGCTGCAAAGCATTGCATCAAAAATTTTAATTAAACGCCCCTGTTAAACAGGGGCAGAAAAATTGGGCTGATGGCATCACCCAGAACCAGAAATGTTCTTCCAACATATCAGTGGAGGAGGAAGAGGATAGACAATCAACATAACAGGACAGTCACTTAGCATCAGCATAGGCAGTCTTGAAGGGATGTGATATTTCAAAAAAAATTATTCGGTTACATCAGCTTCAGGTGCTTGGTAGCTCTGGGTGATCCAAGACTGATTCATCTTGATGAAGGTCAGTCGATCAACTGATTCGGTGGACAGGCGCACCCTGTGATCGGTAACAAAGCCACCAGCAGCACTGAAGGTGCGTTACGAAAGAACGCTGGATGCAGGACAGGCCAGTAGTTCAATTGCATACTGTGCAAGCTCTGGCCAGTGATCCATCCTCAAGACCCAGTAAACCAGAGGATTTTCGGTGGGAAAGGTGTCCAAGTCTGACCTTGCCCCTAGGTATTCCTGCACCATGTAAATCAGACGCTGGCGATGGTTGCTGGAACTGATCATACCTTGGGGCTGCGGACTAAAAAATTGTCTGAAAGCATCGGTCAGACGGCCACCTTCTCCACCGCTCCTTCTGACCGATGCCTCAGCAACACGTTGTCCAGGACCAGGAGTTTGTAACCTCCCAGTCTCTGGGAACGCGTTGCACAGACCTTTTTCTGCAAGGCCTCCCGGAGATGTCTCATCCTCTGATCCGAAGAATACGAGGATCCTTCCGCAGGCTTTGCAGGATCAGGGAGGCCATGCAGCGTAGGTTAGCTGTGGAATTCAGTCCGGAGTCCTCTGGGTCACTAAGGACAACATGATCTGCAGCTACCTCCTCCAAGTCCACGGGTTTCTTGGGACTGTAAATCATCCCTACAAGACAGCTGCTGCTGCTGATGCTGAGTGCCAGCCTCCACCTCCATGCTGACACAATCATCCTCCTCCTCCTCCTCCTCCTCCTCATCCTCTTCCTGTGTGATGGGTGGCACAGCAGGAACACTGTCTGGATAAAGGGGGCCTTGAGAGGCAAGGAAGTCCTCCTCTTCCTGCCTCTGTTCTGCCTCAAGTGCCCTGTCCATTATTCCACGCAATGTATGCTCCAAGAGGTGGACAAGAGGTACAGTGTTAGTGTGATGCATGCACTGTCACTGCTCACCATCCTTGTGGCCTTCTCAAACGGTGACAGGACAGTGCATGCATCCCTGATCATGCCCCACTGGCGTGGTGAGAAAAAACCGAGCTCCCCTGACCCTGTCCTGGTGCCGTAGTCGCACAGGTACTCTTTGATGGCCCTCTCCTGCGTGTGCAGCCGCTGCAGCATGGCCAACGTTGAGTTCCACCTGGTGGGCATGTCACATATAAGGCGGTTCTTGGGCAGGTTCAACTCTTTTTGGAGCTCAGCCAGCTGAGCACAGGCATTAAATGATCAGCGAAAATGCACACAGACTTTCCTGGCCTGCTTCAGGACATCCTGTAAGCCTGGGTACCTGCCCAAGAACCGCTGCACCACCAGGTTAAGGACGTGAGCCACACAGGGCACATGGGTCAGTTGTCCCTGTCAGAGGGCGGAGAGGAGGTTGGTGCCATTGTCACAAACCACCATTCCTGGCTTAAGCTGACGTGGCGTCAACCACCTCTCTGCCTGCCCCTGCAGAGCTGACAAAACATCCGCCCCAGTGTGGCTCCTGTCCCCAAAACAAACCAGCGCAAGCACGGCATGCGTACTTGCGTAGCCCCTGGAACGCCTACGGAGCACCACTGGTTCTGAGGACAGAGCACTGGAAGAGGCCATGGAGGAAGAAGAAGAGGAGGGGGTGGAGGAGAGAGGTGTGTCACAACCAATATTAGCATCTTGGAGGCGTGGTGGCGGATCAACCTCCTACACTACTGAACCTTTGTCCTGCATCCTTCCCAGCTGCCAGAAGAGTGACCCAATGGGCCGTGAAAGACAGGTAACGTCCCTGTCCATGCCTGCTGGACCATGAGTCAGCGGTAATATGCACCTTACCGCTGACCGCCCTGTCCAGCGAGGCAAGGACATTGCCTTCCACATGCCGGTAGAGAGCCGGAATCGCCTTCCGTGAGAAAAAGTGGCGTTTGGAAGAGGAGGACTTCCTTGCCTCTCAAAGCCCCCTTTATCCAGACAGTGTTCCTGCTGTGCCACCCATCACACAGGAAGAGGATGAGGAGGAGGAAGAGGAGGAGGAGAATGATTGTGTCAGCATGGAGGTGGAGGCTGGCACTCAGCTTCAGCAGCAGCAGTCTTGTAGGGATGATTTACAGTCCCAAGAAACACGTGGACTTGTACGTGGCTGGGAGGAGGTAGCTGCGGATCATGTTGTCCTTAGTGACCCAGTGCCTCAGCTAACCTACGCTGCATGGCCTCCCTGATCCTGCAAAGCCTGCGGAAGGATCCTCGTAATCTTCGGATCAAGGAGAGGGACCATTACTGGCTGGCCACTCTCCTTGATCCACGGTACAAGGGTAAGGTTGCCGACCTTATCTTGCCATCGCAGAGGGAGCAGAGGATGAGACATCTCCGGGAGGCCTTGCAGAAAGGTCTGTGCAATGCGTTCCCAGAGACTGGGAGGTTACAAACTCCTGGTCCTGGACAACGTGTTGCTGAGGCATCGGTCAGAAGGAGCGGTGGAGAAGGTGGCCGTCTGACTGATGCTTTCAGACAATTTTTTAGTCCGCAGCCCCAAGGTATGATCGGTTCCAGCAACCATCGCCAGCGTCTGATTTACATGGTGCAGGAATACCTAGGGGCAAGGTCAGACTTGGACACCTTTCCCACCGAAAATCCTCTGGCTTACTGGGTCTTGAGGATGGATCACTGGCCAGAGCTTGCACAGTATGCAATTGAGCTACTGGCCTGTCCTGCATCCAGCGTTCTTTCGGAACGCACCTTCAGTGCTGCTGGTGGCTTTGTTACCGATCACAGGGTGCGGCTGTCTACCGAATCAGTTGATCGACTGACCTTCATCAAGATGAATCAGTTTGGGATCACCCACAGCTACCAAGCACCTGAAGCTGATGTAACCGAATAATTTTTGGGGAAATATCACATCCCTTCAAGACTGCCTATGCTGATGCTGAGTGACTGTCCTGTTATGTTGATTGTCTATCCTCTTCCTCCTCCGATGATATGTTGAAAGAACATTTCTGTTTCTGGGTGATGCCATCAGCCCGATTTTTCTGCCCCTGTTTAACAGGGGCGTTTAAGTACAATTTTTGATGCAATGCTTTGCAGCAGGGCTAATTCCTGCAATAAAACAAGAGTATATGGGAGAGGTTGCAGTGTTGTGGGACCAGCACCAGTGCCTAAGGCCCAATTTTTCTGCCCCTCTTTAACAGGGGCGTTTAAGTACAATTTTTGATGCAATGCTTTGCAGCAGGGCTAATTCCTGCAATAAAATTAGAGTATATGGGAGAGGTTGCAGTGTCTTGGCACCAGCACCAGTGCCTAAGGCCCAATTTTTCTGCCCCTTTTTAACAGGGGCGTTTAAGTACAATTTTTGATGCAATGCTTTGCAGCAGGGCTAATTCCTGCAATAAAACTAGAGTATATGGGAGAGGTTGCAGTGTCTTGGCACCAGCACCAGTGCCTAAGGCCCAATTTTTCTGCCCCTCTTTAACAGGGGCGTTTAAGTACAATTTTTGATGCAATGCTTTGCAGCAGGGCTAATTCCTGCAATAAAACTAGAGTATATGGGAGAGGTTGCAGTGTCGTGGCACCAGCACCAGTGCCTAAGGCCCAATTTTTCTGCCCCTCTTTAACAGGGGCGTTTAAGTACAATTTTTGATGCAATGTTTTGCAGCAGGGCTAATTCCTGCAATAAAACTAGAGTATATGGGAGAGGTTGCAGTGTCGTGGCACCAGCACCAGTGCCTAAGGCCCAATTTTTCTGCCCCTTTTTAACAGGGGCGTTTAAGTACAATTTTTGATGCAATGCTTTGCAGCAGGGCTAATTCCTGCAATAAAACTAGAGTATATGGGAGAGGTTGCAGTGTCGTGGCACCAGCACCAGTGCCATCAGCCCAATTTTTCTGCCCCTGTTTAACAGGGGCGTTTTTTTATTTTATTTTTTAACAGGGGCGTTTAATTACAATTTTTGATGCAATGCTTTGCAGCAGGGCTAATTCCTGCAATAAAACTAGAGTATATGGGAGAGGTTGCAGTGTCGTGGCACCAGCACCAGTGCCTAAGGCCCAATTTTTCTGCCCCTGTTTAACAGGGACATGTAATTACAATTCTTGATATAATATTTCACAGGAGGGCACGTTCCTGTGCCCACCCAGAGTAACTGTGAGGACTTATAGTGTTGTGGCACCAGCACCACAACCAACAAAGGTCAATTTTTCTACCACTGTTCAACAATGGCATGTAATTACAATTCTTGATATAATCGTTCACAGCAGGGCGCTCCAGCGCCCACCAAGAGTCACTTTGAGGGCTTACAATGTTGTGGCAAAACCAACACCTTGTTCCGCCATTTCTGCAGAGCATATAGGGCAGGCCCCTACTTTCAAACATCCAACTTACAAATATCTCCTACTTGCAAACGGAAGGAGACAACAGCAAGTGAGATGAAAAAAGATGGACGACAAAACAAATTATACAGGGGTGATAACCCTTCCCTATGTTTTCCAAAAAGCTTAAAAGTTTTTTTTTTGACTGGAGCTACACTTTAAAAATGTACCAGTTGAAAATTACAAACAGATTCAACTTAACACAACAAACCTACACAGTCCCTGTCTTGTTTGCACCGCCTGTATACTGCTGTTCTGAGTATATAGGGCCTGGGGGCCACACGCATTTCCTTTTTTTAATATGGGTACGGGGTTCCCCTTAATATGCGTACAAGACCCAAAGGGGCTGGTAATGGGCAGGGAGGGCTACCCATGCCATTTTTCTCAATGATTTTCAACCATATTGCAGGAACCAGATATAACATTAAAACCGCAAGCAGCTTTAAATGACGTTATTTCCGTTAAATGTCATTTTGTGCAGGGACTGTTCTAAACATGAGAAACACGTGGCACTTCACAGGCATACTACAGACACCCCCAGGCACCATATTTAAAGGAATATTTCACTTTTTTTTTCCCACTTTAATCGTCATTAAAATCAGTGCTCCCGCCAAAACGGCCGTTTTTAAAACTTTTTTTTGCATTGACCCATGTCCCCTGGGGCAGGAGCCAGGTCCCCAAACCCTTTTTAGGACAGTATCTTGCATATTAGCCGTTAAAAATAGCACTTTTAATTTCGAACGTTCGAGTCCCATAGACATCAATGGGGTTCTAACGTTCGTACGAATTTGGGGTCCGTTCGAAAGTTCTGGTGCGAACCGAAGCGGGGGGTGTTCGGCTCATCCCTACTTGAGACATATGTTGCAAATAGCAGTGGTGCGATCTGATGCACTCGTCTCAAAAAAGGCCCACACCAAAGAACTTTTAGAATAACGCGCAGAGGCAGCGCCCTGCACAGGTGGAGCTCTGCGGTGTGATTCAGTCGGTGTGTTGCCCCTAAGCTGGCCCCCAGAGGGCATCCTGCCTCGTTGGACATGTGCCTCCTCCTCCTCCTCCTCCTCCTCCTCTCTCCTACCAGGCACCCATGTGGAGTCAGTGCCCTCATCATCCCCTCCCTCTTCATCACTGTAGCAAATCTGGCAGTATGCTGCAGCTTGTGGAACATGACTGCCAGATTGCTGTCCTTCTTGAGCATCCCCTCTCTCTGCATTCACGCTACTGCCTTCCTCTAGCTGAGTAACATCATCAGAGCCTACAAAACACTGGGCATCCTCCTGGAGCATGTACCTAACACTGTGCTCAAAGAGTTCAGGAGACTCCTCAGGAGGACATGGTGGGTCTAGGGAAGGAGTCACTGATGATGACATTGAGAGGAGGGAAGACGATGCGTTGGCAGCTGCTTTAATAGTACCCTGAGCCTGGGTGAGAGAGGATGAGGAGGATGAAGAGGGCTTGGTCATCCACTCTACCAAGTCGTTGGCATGTTGCGGCTCAACATGTCCAGCTGCCGAAAAGAAGGACAAGCGTGTCCCATGGCCACGTGCTGATGATGACGATGCACCGCGTCCACGACCAGCACTGTTGTCTCTAGACACAGAGCCTGCTTGCCCTCTTTTATCGGCTCACGCCTGTCTGCCTCTCCTTGCTGGCCTTCCAGACATGGTAATGGCTTGAAGGGAGTTGGGAAAACCAGCAATTGGGTAGTGTATATTGTGCTGGAGGCACACACAACTTCCACTAACTCCTGCAGATGGCTCAAATAGAGAAGCGCTATGTAGGTGGATATAGCGGTGTATGCTGGGTTCAGAGGACGCAGACAGCACGCACAATCTCCTACCGCTGACTGCAAGCTCTATTTAAAACGATCAAGATAGTTAGCTATATAGGTGGATATAACGGTGTATACTGGGTTCAGAGCACGCAGACAGCACGCACAATCTCCTACCGCTGACTGCAAGCTCTATTTAAAACGAGCAAGATAGTTAGCTATATAGGTGTATATAGCGGTGTATACTGGGTTCAGAGCACGCATACAGCACGCACAATCTCCTACCGCTGACTGCAAGCTCTATTTAAAACGAGCAAGATAGTTAGCTATATAGGTGTATATAGCGGTATATACTGGGTTCAGAGCACACAGACAGCACACACAATCTCCTAACGCTGACTGCAAGCTCTATTTAAAACGAGCAAGATAATTAGCTATATAGGTGGATATAGCAGTGTATACTGGGTTCAGAGCACGCAGACAGCACGCACAATCTCCTAACACTGACTGAAAGCTCTATTTAAAACGAGCAAGATAGTTAGCTATATAGGTGGATATAGCGGTGTATACTGCGTTCAGAGCACGCAGACAGCACGCACAATCTCCTAACACTGACTGACAGCTCTATTTAAAACAAGCAAGATAGTTAGCTATATAGGTGGATATAGCGGTGTATACTGGGTTCAGAGCACGCAGACAGCACGCACAATCTCCTAACACTGACTGCAAGCTCTATTATAAAAGATAGATATATCGCTAGCTATATAGGTGAATATAGCGGTTTATACTGCGGTCAGGGCACGCAGACAACAACCACTACAGAAGAGCAAGAATGAAAAATCGGCCGATAACGATCGGTGTATACTGTGTTGAAGGTACACAGAACACCCACTAACTGCTACAGACGCCAACACACTACACTAGGCCGCCGCGCTGGCGGCCTTATATAGTGTGGGGCGTGTACTACACAGCCTGAGCTATGATTGGCCACAGGCATCCTGCCTGTGGCCAATCATGGCTCTCCTCGCTGCCGGCGCTGTGATTGGCCAAGCATGCGGGGTCACAGTGCATGCTTGGCCAATCATGAGCCAGCAATGCACTGCGCCATCGCAGTGCATTGTGGGCCGTGAGGGCCACACGAATTTGGCTCGAACGGCCCATAACGTTCGGAATTCGCCGAACGGGCGAACAGCCGATGTTCGAGTAGAACGTATGTTCGACTCGAACACGAAGCTCATCCCTACTCATTGACCTTCCATCCAATGGTATCTGCATGGTTCCGGGTTCCATGCCACTTGACAGAGCCAACAGTATGACACCTATGATCTTTTAACTGTCTTTAAGGGTGACATTCTAACCACCAATGTAATGCTGCGTACACACGATCGGACTATCCGGCGGACAACCCGCCGGACTTTGCAGTGGAGGTCCGCCGGACTTTCCGAATGAGCGGACCTGCCCACACACGCCCGGACTTTTCCGTCAGACTAGGTCGGTGGACAATCCGCTGGACTATGGCGGGAGTCCACCGGACTTTTCCGTCAGACTAGATCCGGTGGACAATCCGCTGGACTATGGCGGGAGTCCACCGGACTTTTGAAATGAACGGACTTGCCCACACACGGAGTAAAGTCCGTTCATTTTGAACGTGGCTCCAGGTAGACGGAACTAGCGAAGGAAGTCAATGTCGCCGCCTCCATTGGCGAGATTGACACCTCGCGAGCCTCGTCACCTGGTATGGATTTAAAGGGGAAGCCCTACGCCAAAAAAACTGCATGAGGTCCCCCCAAAGTCCATAGCAGACCCTTATCCGAGCACGGAGCCCGGCCAGTCAGGAAGGGGATGGGGACAAGCGAGCTCCCCCCTCCTGAGCCATACCAGCCTGCGAGCCCTCAACATGGGGGGGTGCTTTGGGGAAGGGGGGCCCTGCGGCCCCCCCACCTCAAAGCACCTTGTCCCAATGTTGATGAGGACAAGGGCCTCTTCCCGACAACCCAGGCTTTTGGTTGTCGGGGTCTGCGGATGGGGGGCTTATCAGAATCCGGGAGCCCCCTTTAATAAGGGGACCCCCAGATTCCGGCCCCCCCTACCCTATGTGAATGAGTATTGGGTAAGGCAGCGGCGACAGTGACAGAAGACCGGGCCAGCGCTAGTAAAAGAGCAGGAAGAAGAACTCGGAGGCCCAGCAAGACGAACCAAAGAGTGGGACAAGACCCCCGAAGTCGGAAGAAGACCTCCGGGCGGCGACGAAGGAGAAAGCCGGGCTCCTCTGCTAGTAAAAGAGCTAGCAGAAGATAGCGGAGGAGTCTGGACGAAAAGACCCCCGAAGACGGAAGAAGAGAAGATCCCCGGAGCTGTCTAATAAAGTATTTTAAAAACCTGTGTTGTGTTTTTTTTTATGTACACTTTTTTTCCCCCAGGTGAATGGGTAGGGGTACAACGTACCCCATACTCATTCACATAGGGTAGTGGGCTGGAATCTGGGGGACCACTTATTAAAGGGAGCTCCTGTATTCTGATAAGCTCCCCGCCTGCAGACCCCGACAACCAATGGCCAGGGTTGTCGGGAAGAGGCCCTTGTCCTCATCAACATGGGGACAAGGTGCTTTGGGGTGGGGGGGCCGCATGTTGAGGGCACGCGGCCTGGTACAGCTCAGGAGGGGGGCGCTCGCTCGTCCCCACCCCCTTTCCTGACCGGCCGGGCTGCGTGCTCGGATAAGGGTCTGCTATGGACTTTGGGGGGACCCCCACGCCGTTTTTTCGACGTAGGGCTTCCCCTTTAAATCCATAACAGGTGACGCGCCTAGCGAGGTGTCAATCTTGCAGATGGAGGCGGCGACATTCACTTCCTTCGCTAGTTCCGTCTACCTGGAGCCACATTCAAAATGAATGGACTTTTCTCTGTTTGCAAGTCCGCCGGATAGTCCGATTGTCTGTACACGGCATAAGAGGCATTGTTCCCCACTGACCATGAATGCAAAAGGTAGGGATGGTCCCGATGTTCATTTGCTCGCAAACTAATCCAACATATGGGGCATTTGCGGGAAATTCAAGTGCCGTGGAGCACCCCATAATGCAGTGCATTCATGGCTGCTGATTGGCCAAAGCATGCACCTGACCTGAATGCTTTGGCCAATCACAGCGCGATCTGCTGTGAGAGCCATGATTTTCCAAATCATAGCTCTGAGGGCTGAGTCCATGCCCTACATCCAGCTTTTCCTTTTCCCCAGAGGGACCCTTAAAATAGTTTTCAGGCCTCAAACCCCCCCCACTAAAACCAATGCATCGGAGATCATTGGGAAAAATGCCTTGTATTTGTGATTGGTGGGAAGAATACAATTAATGTTGGTCAGAACAAAATCTGTTGTCGGAAATTCCGATCGTGTGTAGACAATTCCAACGCACAAAATTCCACGCATGGTTGGAATCAACCAGAACGGCCGCACTGGCTATTGAACCTCAATTTTCTTGGCACGTTGTACAGCACCACGTTCTTGACGTTCGAAATTTCCAAAAACATTTGTGTGACCATGTGTATGCAAGACAAGTTTGAGCCAACATCCGTCAAAAAAAAAAAACATGGATTTGTTGTCGGAATGTGCGATCGTGTGTACGTGGCAGTACAGATCATTGGTGTAATGCCCCTGGCTCTGTCAATTGGCATTGGTTGGCCCTCGAACTATGCAGGCACCATTAATTGGAAGGTCAATCACCCATAGCTCAAGGATCCCCTGGACACCTCTAAAGGAAACTCAGGGTTCCACAGAACTCTAGTTGAGAATGTCTGTTCTAATCTAACAATATTTTATTATTAATTAAAGTAGTGTTGAATCCTTACTGTATCAAGCATTGACTAGTGTATAACATATATGCATTTGCTACTAACCTATACTCCACTTACCTCCCCATTATATAATAAATAAGACCATACCACTTTTGGAGTAAAATAGGCCGTAGCAGCCATTAATTTATTAAACAAACTGTATAAAATATCCAAAAATATATAACTGTTTAAATAACATAAACCATAATAAAAACAGTAACAAAACAATAACAACATCAGTTATGACAAAAAGATCAGCTCCCCCTAGTGTTGGTCTTTGCAGGTACACCAATAACACTCAGGTTATATCCAAAAAATATGACACTGCGGTCCCTCTGACGTGGGTTATTGGGCCTCAAGCCGACAGGCTGACTCAGAGACACCCACCTACCACAATGCCCCCATAACCAATTACCAGATAACCTCCGTTAACTGGAGTACCACCCACAGGACCCGTACCGCCGACAGATCCTGACTCTTCATTCAGAACTCTCTTCCTCACCCACAAAGACCAAACACGAGCCACTGCCACGACAGTTCTAGTCCTGAAAGAGAAAAACACAAACACACAACACAGAAAAAACACCCCTCGACATATACAACCCAAACTTAGGGAGGGAGGGTGGGAAACATTTTTCTTGAATGCTGCCTCGTGGAGGGGGCGGGATCAGCTTCCCTGCACTAAATAACCCATCCCCTACTCCCCTCGGCCAATCCCCTGCCCCCTATCATGCAGGGCTGACATGCACTGTTCACACAGTCATGCTAGCCCTCTGCCTACGGGGTTTTGTTAACCCCTGCGGCGCCGGGCTTTTCTTTCTCCTTCAGCCCCATGTTGCCAGGCTATTCAGCAGTGTTTTGCCCCAAAGGACTTACTTGTGCCACTCAATTGCAGCCAGTCCCATTCTTGAGGCACTTCCCCAAACTCCTGGATCAGGGAGCACCCACTGTTGTGTCAGGTGACCTTCTGTTGCTGGACTACATGTCCTGTGATTTCTCATGCTCACCCCATAAGGCACATGAAGGCTCGCTGTACTACTACCAGGTGGCCTTCTGCATCCAAGCTACCAGTCCATAAAGTAAATGCCTGCCCACTTTATAACTATTAGGTGGCCGACCCATAATGCATACAGTAAGTGTCCCTGCTGTACTATTATTTATAAGGTGTCCTCCTGCTTCCAAGCATTCAGCCCATAATGGGCACGCATGGCCATTCCACTATTATCTAGTGACTTCTTGTGTTCAAGTGTCCAGCTCAAAATGTGCCCATGTGCCTGCTGTACTACTACCAGTTAGCTTCCTGTGTCCAAGCACCCTGCTTAAAATGTGCAAGTCTACCCATGTATTACTATAAGAAACAAACCAAACATCAGAGTACAGAAAGTTATATGTAAGATAAGTTATAAGATCCTAATAGGAACTAGAACAGCATCCACATAAAATAGTGTCTAAAGCCCCGTACACACGAGCGGACTTTTCAACATCCAAAGTCCGACGGACTGAGTCCGTCAGACTATTCGATCGTGTGTGGGCTGCAACGGACTTTTGACTCGCCAAAGTCCGAAGGACTTTAGAATATGGAACATGCTTCAAATTTTTTCCGAAGGAACTCCGCCGGACCCGGTCCCTTTGAAAAATTCGCTCGTGTGTATGCTATTCCGACGGACTAAAACCGACGCTAGGGCAGCTATTGGCTACTGGCTATGAACTTCCTTATTCGAATCCAGTCGTACGTCATCACGTTCGAATCCATCGGAGTTTAGTGCGATTGTGTGTGGCCAAGTCCGCTCAGCCGAAAAGTCCGTCAGAACTCCGTCGGAATTCCAGCAGAACTCCGACGGAACTCCTTCGGAAGTCTGTCAGACATAAGTCCTCTCGTGTGTACGGGGCTTTAGAATTAAAGGTCTCAAAGATAAGGAAAAAAAATTTCACTTTATTGCACTTTATTATAAAAGCGACCGGGGTCAATAATACAAACCTGTGCCCTTCTCATTATTATTAAGTGGCCTCCTGGGTTCTCTATGACAAACCTCAACCAGAGATTGAGGCTCAGAAACTTGCCAATCCGCATTGGCAGGGAATGAGCATCAATGACATAAAAGCTATGGAGGAGCTCATGGAGCTCTGGGAGGAGGGACACATTGACGAAGCTGACTTATTGGAGGCAGAAGCTCTGTCTGGTTCTCCTCTGTCAGCCCGTCGGTCTGTCCCTCCCCCCGCAGCTCCTCCTGTTAAAACATACAAACCTAAGTCTACCAACTTTCCAGCTCTGCAGGGGAATCCCAACATCTGGGCTTTCACCTAGCAAGTCACCAATGAGATTAGGAAAATTCAGTGGCATGAACCTCACATGTCCAATCTCACTGTTGACCAAAAAGAAGCTCTTCGCTCTTTACAATCACAAACTGAGATTACCATTAAACCCTCGGATAAAGGGGGAAATTTGGTGGTTCTAGACAATCAGCAATACCAAGATATGGTCATTCAACTCCTGTCCAATAGAGAGTGGTATAAAAAAATACCTGACAGCCACGTTAAATATACCATAGACAAATTTAGGCGGCTACTTAATTTAACCTATCATAAGGGAGGGATTAGTAAACAGACTTGGGAATTTTTGAATCCTAGGGAGCCCAAAACGCCCACTTTATACGTATTGCCTAAGATCCATAAGCACGCCACTAGGCCCCCTGGACGTCCTATAGTGTCAGGCAATGATTGCCCGACTGAAAAGGCTAGCGAACTTGTGGACGATTTTCTTCTCCCTCATGTTGAGCGACTTGCCTCATACTTACAGGATACCCTAGATTTGTTGAAAGTTTTGGATGGTATTACAATTCCTGAGGGTGCATGGCTTGTTGCCCTCGATGTTGAAGCCCTCTACAACCTAAGGCTGGGTTCACACTGCTGCGGGGGGAGATCCGGATGTGATTCGCACAGCAAATCACATCCGATCTCCGTAGCACTGCGAGTTCAGCCATACAGATAGTATGGCTGAACTCGCAGCTGTCCCGCAGCAAACTCGCACAGGACCCTTTTTTGGGTCCGCAACGGAATCGGATCGCATGGGGGTTCACACCATGCGATCCGATTCCTGTGCGAGTCGGCAGATCGCACTGCGATATGCCGACGGATCTGGGGGTGTCATTAACATAACATTGACACTCCCAGCCGTCCGCATAGGGCAGTGTGAACTGCCGGCGGGAGGTATGCGATGCGGGAAAACGCCGCGGATTCGCGGCGTTCCCGCATCGCAATAGTGTGAACCTAGCCTTAGAGCCACTTGTGCCCCCGGGTTAAATGATGCGTTGAGTTACAAACCTTTTCTCTGACTAGCATTAAAGTCTTTTTATCTATTGCCTCTTTCCCTTTCTCTTTACTTTTTTATTTTTGTTTTTATGTGTCTTTATGTGTGTTTTTGATTATTTGTTAAGCGAACATATGCACTGTTCCAGTTGTACTAGATTTTTGTATATATTATGTTTAGCCAACTGTTCTACAAGCTTGGGAAAATCGCTCTATACCCATTAATTTGTTCTACCTATTTGATATTTATCTGATTCCACCTATCTAAATTTATCTAGGAAGTCCCTATAAATAAAAAAAAAAAAAAAAAATTTCTCTTTATTATTTATGGGTATTATTGGGTTTCTCTGGACCTAAAAGGCTTGTACGGGCGCCCGGGTCTTTGGTTCAATTTCAGCACTACTAATCAATTTTTGTCCGTTTTGTAACCCATGTAAGTCCCCTTCTTCACCTTGTACCAATCGGCGTTCTTTTTTGCCACATTACTGGTTGTTCTCCCTTCACTAAGCAATGGCCCTTATGTTTTTTGGTATTGGGAGATTCTACACCTCTTTTGGTGTGGCTAGGTCTGGGATGTTCTTTGTTCGGCACTTCATCTTCTCCCTGGGGGGGATGGGGGGGTGTCCCCGTAGGGGTTGATGTCATGCCTTCCTGGTCCATCCCCTTTTTCCATTCCTGCCTACCCACTTTTTGATGTGGGCCCTCCAGTTCCTATGATGGCGTTTTTTGACTCGAATGATGCAGTCCCGCGTCATTCGACGCATGCGCGGGCACGTCACTTTTGGAGCCTCCCTTCCACCTCTATTCTTGGTGGTTGTAGGAATTTCCAAAATGGCCGCCGTGCGCGTGTGACGGCAGTCTGCGTCATCACGCGCATGCGCGGTTCGTTTCCCCGGTTCCTTCCGAGATTGGTTGCCAGGCTACTTCCACCCGCCACTCGGCGGTGACGTCAGACGCCGCCGAGTGGGTGAGACTCTTCTTGACTCAGTGTTCACTTGCCTCATTACTCCTGAAGGGTATGGTCGTCTCTATGGACTCCCCGTGATATGACACACTGAGGTAGGCATGTTGGCTTATGGCTGGATGTCTTGACAATTTAAAAAGAATCTCTATTTTGCTGTGAAATAACTTTTTTTGCAAGCATATCCATTTAGCTAATACTCTCTTTTTCTGTATCTCATTTTTGATTAGGTATAATTAGCTGCGCTTTCATGCAGCTGATCACTGTTTCGCTTCTGGGCAGCAGGGGGCTGTGTTCCCCCAGACTGGCCTGTGTTTGGTCTTTTTTCCCTGGTAATATTGATTCTATTAGGTAATAGTATATATGGAAATATTATATAATTATTTTTTGCGATTCCTGATATCACTGAATACAATTATATTTATTTGATCTCTTTTTCTATATATTTATTATTTAATTCAGACTGACATTTAGGAGAGTCTCTCTGCCAGCCATAAAAAAGGTCCAGATATCCACAGTGATCCATTTGTTGAGACCCCTTTTGGGTATGCTTTCTGTCCAGATCACCATTGATTGTTTGGTTCTTTGCTGACTTCATTGCAGGTGAGAGCGAAATTTCCCAAGTTTCTTGACCTTTGACTATACAGATGCCCTTAACTCTGTATACATTTTGTGATTTTTCTATTCAATTTATATGCATCTATGATAAAAAATTCTTTGTATATTTTCTGTAATGTTTCAAATACAATTGCTATATTGATTCAAAGCTCCTGATGAGACTCTTTTTTGAGTGAAACATGTGGAGCATAGTTTTAAACTATATTGATTGAGTTCAAAAGAAATTCTTCAAAATCATTGTGTATTGGATGGATTACTACACATGCTGTTCTGTATTATATTTTGATTATTTTCTCTTGTAATAAATTTTGTGATTTTTAATTTATGGTTTATTGTTGTTTGATCCCTATGGGTCCTCTTTAACATTTTACAATATTGATACCCTTAAAAGTCCCATGAGGTTGGTTACCTCTCCCCCTGCTCCATATTCGCTTATATGTAAGATAAGTTCTAAGATCCTAATAGGAACTAGAACAGCATCCACATAAAATAGTGTCTTAGACTTAAAGGTCTCAAAGATAAGGAAAAAAAATGTGGGTCCTTCTTATATTTCAAATAGGTATACACTTTATTGTAAAAGGGATCGGGGTCAATAATACAAACCTGTGCCCTTCTCATTATTATTAAGTGGCCTCCTGTGTCCAAGTGCCCAGCCCATAATGCGAGCCTGTGCCTGTCACACTACTATCAGGTGGCCTCCTGTGTCCAAGCAATCAGCCCATAATGCACATAGTTGCCCTGTCAAATCAAATTGAGCTTCAACTGGTTCTTCCTCCAAAACCTACATAGTCTTTGCTAGGAGATCTCACATCAAGGTCAGGGCCAGATTAACGTAGGGGCTATTGGAGCTGCAGCTCCAGGCCCCTACCTTAATATAGGCCCAGCAGGGGCGAACTGACCATTTGGATACTGCACTGCATGAGATGCTCATTGTACCTCTTGCAGCAAGGGGAATCTGAAAGTCGGGGGTGATCAGTGCGGCGGGCAATCACAAGCACCATCACCACGACACCATCACCACTCCCTCTGACTCTCCATGAAGCAGCTGAAAGCCACTCCACCTCCTCTAGAGGGAGATCGGTGCTTGTAATTGCGCCCCCCCCCCCCCCCCGTACTGATCACCCAAAACTGGCCATAAGCTCCTGTACACACGGTCGGAGATTTCGACAACCAAATTCGTCGGATTTTGTCCGTCGGATTTTGTCCATCGGATTTTGTCCGTCGGATCTTGTCCGAAACTGTTGCATACACACGGTCGGACAAAGTTGTCGAAAAATCCGATCTTTCAGAACGTGATGACGTAATTTCGTTACGATGGGACTACATTCAGGCTAGTAGCCAATAGCTTTGATGTAGGAATTTGATCTGAGCATGCGTGGCACTTGGTCCGATCAAAATTCTCTACACATGATCAGAGTATGTCCGATTGGCCCAGTTGGTCGGGAAATATTTCCAACAAGTTGGAAAATTGGGTTCGACGGATATTCCGACGGAATCAGTCTGATGCATACCACACACAGTCGGATTATCCGACAACACGGCCCGATAGGACACATTCCGACGGATTCTCCGACCATGTGTACGAGGGCTTAGATTCACCCTGCTCTGGTGTATGCAGTACTGAAACCTTCCACTGCTCCATTCTCCCAAAAAAGTATTGTGAACATTTTAAAAAAAATCTCCAACAAATAATAATAAATGAAGAAAATAATTCAAAAATTTTATAAATAATTAAAAAAATTAAGGGCTCATTCACATGGGTTCTTTTACACATACAGTGTGAATTTTTCATTTTATTTATTTCCATAAAAAGGCCCATCAAATTCCTCAGCACCAGGCCGATGATACTCTTAATCTGGCCCTGATCAAGGTGGCTCAAGATAGAACTTACATGAAGTGTAGTCACCCTATAAGTGGAAATAGCAGGGGCTTCGATTTTGTGTCCCAAACACCAGCTGCAGAAACACATGTGGTCAGCAACCACAGAAGATGAGATATGGTGGAGCCCCATATTCCCATCATTTGGTCCCATACACTCAAGCGGTATGATTGCACTCAGTTGGGAGCCTCTGATCTAGAGGGATTTCCATGTAATAGAATGGAAAAAAATAAATAAAGTAATGTACTATTGATAATAACCAATCATTTCTCTTCAATAGACTTTGGCATTGTAAATAAAGAAACCTGCGAAGCCTTTAACAAAGGGGGTCAATCTGTTTAATGCAAATCAAATCAGTCTAGTGAATCTTCGCCCTTCCAGCCACACAGGGAGAGATTACATTCTTTCAGTCGCTGTTTAGTCCTGAAGTTAATAGCAGTGAGTGCGGCTCGCTGTCTCCTCATTCAGGATCTTGTTGAATACATCTGCATGCACAGAACGCTGGCAGGGCTTGAATTGTTACCTTGGCGAGCTGCCGTTTAGATCGTCTCCATGATCTGAGGCAGAGTGGAAGTACTGACATGCCCCGGGCGCCCTGACTGTTCTGGGTATGTTATGAAAAATACATGGTTGCCATGGCACTCGGCCTTGCATCCTGATTATATACATTGCAGACTTAGCATTTTGATCGCTGCCAGGCTAAACGTGAAATATTCCCCTGCTGCATGCTGAATAACTACAAAAAAGTTGGTTGAACCCTGGCCTTGGATAACTTTACAACTTTATTGTTCACATTTATGAATTAGATTTTCTGCTATACGTATGTGGTACAGATTTTGTAATACATCCTCATGTATGCAGAGCCTGAGGTGACGAGGGTGGTGTTTCACGTCTAAGCACCCCTATATGTTGGGATAAGGATGGCAGGGGCAAAGGAAAGGCACAAGTGCCAAGGTGTAGACACTGTGAGCAGAAACTTGAGAGCGCTGGTATCTGACAAGCACAGGCTGGTGGTAGGGTTGCCACTTTTTCTTCAAGCCCAACCCGAACAATTTAGTGGCTCAAAGTAAACTTTCTTTTTTTTAAGTATATACTATGGGATTGTAACAGACCTGGGGCACCTTTGGGCACTCCAAAGAGAATAGTAATGTGGCACACATTGTGCCGCCTCACTCTCCTGTCAAGCCCTGTTCCAAGCCCCATTCCTGTCTGAATAATGTGTCTGGGTTTCAGCTGGACTGAAATCCGGACACATGATTAAAAACCCGGACTGTCCGCATGAATCCATAGCTGGTGGTGCACTGTGGAAACACCAAATCCAGTTGATGGTGGAGTCAGTCCTCACACCTGGTTAAGCGACAGCCTAATAGGAGTACACCAGGATGTAAGAAAAATGGGTCGGGAACAGGCAGTAATCGGCAACAATTGGGTATTGAGGTAATGAGTGACTAGGCAGAAGTGTGGTCAGTAGTCCAGGCCGGGGTCAGTAGGCAGACAGAAAACATGAGCAGGCAAGGGCAATCCGAGAGCAGGGATACAGAAGAAAGGAATCTGGGTCAATAACAGGATCGAGGATACACATCAAGACTGGATCACAGGAACAAGGCTGAAGACCATACAGTAAAGAACTAGTGCAGAGTTAATGTTTAAACAGGCCACTTGGTGGCAGTGGACGTGCACGCATGTGCACATACACATACGCATGGGCAGTGATGAATGTGCAGTCTATCCTCTATGCTCATAAAAATGTGAGAAACATGATGACGGCTTGCACCATGTTCCTAACATGTATGTGGCTTGATGTTTCATTCACTTGGGCGATTAGGGCCAGTCAGAAAATTCTGGCAACAAGTGTCAGTGGATTCTATCAGCCAAAATTACCAATACTTGCATTTACCTGAGGCTGCTCTGCCCGTGTGCATGAATGACAAGCTGACAACAGCCATACAGCCAGGTTTGGGCATCCATCCATAACAGATAGCCTCAGCATGCGCAGATACATGTGAACAGCGACAGCTCCTCTCAGCCTGTTCAGCAGAGCTCAGACTGAGTGATGGAGAAGCAGCACAAAGTGATAGAAATTTGTGCTGTAGTGAAGAAGCATGTTGATAGGAGGATGAAGCAGAATGACAGAGAGAGATGAGCTAATCAGTCTTCTGCTCAGCCGTTCACTAACCAGTCACAGGGTGGGGGGAGGGACAGGACCTGTAACGCCAGCCACACATCGATCAAGATGGATCCCTGCTTAACTGGCCAAATTTTTATCATGTATAGGCAGGCTGGTTGTACACAAGTTGATCTGTGTACTACAACCAGCTTGTCAGATTTTTCCCTGAACGATTAGTGTCGTAGGCTTTAGCCGGCAACACTGATCATTGTAGTCTGATGGTAGGATACTATAGCACATTGGGAATGATTCCCCCACCCGCATCGAGTGTGTGGATTGGGGAACTGAATTTTTTTTTTTCATTCAACCCGCTGTTTAAGGCTGGGTTTACAATATCGCAAATTGGATGCAGCTTTCACGGCATCCAATTCGCATGTCAGGAGATTGTAACCGGCTCTCAGAGGAGCTGGTTCACACATCTCCGCAGCTCCGGAGCAAATCGCACAGGAATCCTGTGCATCTTCTGGTCTGTTTCAGGTCCGAATTCGGACAAAAATTCGGATCGCAATCGGACCTTAACAGTGAACATGGACGCACCAGACCCCTTCTGTGAGCTGCTCCGTACTGCAGTGTGAACCCAGCCTAAATGAAAAAAATATATATATCAATGCATGAGCTGAAAAACAATATCCAATATGGCTCCACAAGGCAATATACTTATAATATATATTATAGGCAGCGCAAAAGGAGTAGAACTACTCCTAGTAGTGTACTACTCTTTAGAGGTAAAATAATAAGGGGCAATTAGTAAGTGATACTTAAGGAAATGTTCCAAAAAGTAAAGTCCATATAATATAATGGATCCAATAGAAGGAATACACTTTAAGCCCTTGTACACACGGTCGGAGATTCCGACGGAATGTGTCCGATCGGACCGTTTTGTCAGATATTCCGTCTGTGTGTGGTCTACATCGGACTGTTTCCGTCTGAATATCCGACCGACCAAGTTTTCCAACATGTCGGTAAAATTTTCCGACAAAATGCTCCGATCGGACATACTCCGATCATGTGTAGAGAATTCCGATCGGACAAAGTGCCACGCATGCTCAGATCAAATTCCTACACCAAAGCTATTGGCTACTAGCGTGAACGTAGTCCCGTCGTAACAAAATAACGTCATCACGTCGGATTTTCCGACAACTTTGTCCGACCGTGTGTATGCAACAGTTTCGGATAAAATCCGTCAGACAAAAACCGACGGATTTGGTTGTCGGAATCTCCGACCGTTTGTACAAGGGCTTACACTGTCAGCAATCTCTCCTTCAAGAGAGTCCTGAAGTCTTCTCAACAATGGTCATATAAAACAGAAAACAGGGAGGGAGAGAGAGATAACGCCACTGTCTACGCATAGTAGTGATAGGAAAATCAATAATAAACTGGATAATAAGCATTGCACTCACTTACACATGGATTAAACACAGCATATCAATATGTTCAGGTGAGTCATGACTATGGTATTAACCATGGCTTGTTACCTGCTATGCCAATAACCTGACCCCTTATTCATTTTAATGGCCACACCACACATAACTGGAGTAAATTGGCCATAGCAGCCGTTTTATTAACCAAATATAAATACAAATAATTAACATGTCAATAACCTATCAAAACATAACATTCAGCTTTATTAACCACTTACAGACCGGACCATTTTGCTGGTCAAAGACCAGACCACTTTTTGCGATTCGGCACTGCGTCGCTTTAACTGACAATTGCGCGGTCGCACGTGGCTCCCAAACAAAATTGGCGTCCTTTTTTTCCCACAAATAGAGCTTTCTTTTGGTGGTATTTGATCACCCCTGCGGTTTTTATTTTTTGCGCTATAAACAAAAATAGAGCGACAATTTTGAAAAAAACGCATTATTTTTTACTTTTTGTTATAATAAATATCCCCCAAAAATAGATAAAAAAACATTTTTTTCCCTCAGTTTAGGCCGATACATATCTTCTACATATTTTTGGTAAAAAAAAATCGCAATAAGCGATTATTGATTGGTTTGCGCAAAAGTTATAGCGTTTACAAAATAGGGATAGTTTTATAGCATTTGTATTAATAATTTTTTATTATTTTTTTTTTTAAACTAGTAATGGCGGCGATCAGCGATTTTTATTGTGACTGCGACATTGTGGGGGACCCATCATTGTCATTTATACAGTAATCACTGCTATATAAATGCAGTGATTCCTGTGTAAATGACACTGGCAGTGAAAGGGTTAACCAGTGGGTGGCAGTGTAGGGGTTAAGTGTTCCTAGGGGTGTGTTACTAACTGTGGGGGGGTTGGGCTTTAATTTAGTGAACACTGATCTCTGCTCCAATCACATGGAGCAGAGATCAGCGTCACTAGTTGCTAGGCAGAATGGAGAAATGCTGTTTACACGGCATTTCCTCCATTCAGCCGTCCTGTGAGACGATTGCGGGTATGCCCGTGGCGATCGAGTCCGCGGGTCCCGTGACCGGACTCACGGGGGTCCCGACCAGAGCGGGAGCGCGCCGCCGGCGGCGTGCTCCCGATGGCAGGGCGGCATTGAAGATTGGACGTACATGTACGCCAATATGCCTGCCCGTGCCATTCTGTCGACGTACATCGTCGTGCGCTGGTCGGGAAGTGGTTAAAGATATTGAAAAACCATAACCATACCTGCTAGTACTTCTCAGGCCTTCAGTCACAAAACCACCTACTCGGAGACAACTAGCAGGTACCCATACCAACTGGGAGCCGTACCTCAGACGGGTCCCTACACCATACCCTTTAATTTCCCATATGACCTAAAAGGACCTTGCACCCCGACCATTGCAACTCCTGCTCCCAAGGGCTCTCAATTCCCCCAAGCAACACGACAAATTTCCCCAAAATTTTTGGGAGGGAGGGTGGGAAGCTGATTCACCAGCAATTCCCCTGTGACTGAATCACAACCCCCCTTTCCTTCCCAGCTCACTTCCCCCCCAGAGCTCCTTCCCTATCTCCTAAACCATTCAGCAAAGCCCTAACAAATCCTAACCACGTACTCCCCTCCCATCTTACCATTACTCCCAGTCTCAAGCCCCATTAACCTCTGTCATGCAGTGGGGCACATGGGTTAACTGCTCGATTTGTGTAGGGGCGCACTAAAATGCTATACTTACCTGATCCTTCGACCCTCCAGAAAGCTGTGCTCCCCCATGTCCAGAGGTGAACTGTTCCTGCTGTCCTCATGTCCAAAGCCAGTCTATGGGTGGGATGACGTCAAGAACAGTCCATTCACAAGACAGTGACATCTGGGGGGAGGGGGGGCAGAAGCGGTGGGGATTGCTCTTGTGCTCAGATTAGGTAAGTATATCTGCACTCTGAAATCCTCTAGGCAAAAACGAGCAGTTAACCCATGCATTGCATGGTAGATTTTTTTTTTTTTTTTTTTACCCGGTGTTGTTCTTTGATTTGGTTGAAAAAAGACACAATTCCATCCAGCTCAACCCATAGAAAAAAATACCAAAACACACACAAATCAAAACCTTCATATACTGTACATAATCCTATACCTACAGTTCATCCAGAGGAAGGCAAAATAAAACCCCAATAAAGTATGATCCAATTTGCTCCAGTGGGGGAAAAAAAATCTTCCTAATCCCCCAATCGGATATTCCCTAGATAAAATGTACCTATAAATATTAATATCCAGTTATATTTTGTGGATTTAGGAAAGAATCCAGCTCTTGAGGGAGTCTATTCCACGTTTTTACAGCTCTTACTGTAAATAAACCTTTCCGTATTTGAAGAATAAATCTCTTTTCCTCTAGATGTAAAGAGTCCCCCCTTATCGTCTGTGATGATCTTAAAGTGAATAACTCTACACCAAGTTCACTATATGGACCCCTTATGTATTTGTACATGTTTTGATCATATCCCCCCAATCAGGCTCTATGGTGCCCACAAGCCATGGGATCTCCCTGGGGCTTGTAGTTCTCTCTCCGAATGTATACAGTGGAGAGGGGTGGGGCCTCTGACCCGGGCATGTATCGGCTTCACTCTTCAGAGAGTCGCTCTGCTTCTACACTCTTGATGATATATGCCCGGGTCAGAGGCCCCTCCCCTGTCCAGTGGATACATTCGGCGAGAGAACTACAAGGCCCAGGGGAATCCCACTGCCCGTGGACACCATTGAGCTACCAATCGCTGCCTCCCACCTCCCCCTAGGTAGTAGAGTACATAAATGTGCTGGGGGTCCAAGATGCACAGCGGAGACCAGAAAGGTACAGGGGAAACTCTTGAAGGGAGGGTGACTGTCTGGGGACCCTGAAGTAAGGGGGGGCCCTCTGGGCACCCTGATGTAAGGGGGGCTCTCTGCAGACCCTAAAGTAAGGGGGGACCCTGAAGTAAGGGGGCCTCTGGGGACCCTGATGTAAGGGGAGGCTCTCTAGGGACCCTGAAGTAAGGGGCGGCCTCTAGGGACCCTGAAGTAAGGGGGGACCTCTGGGGACCCTGATATAAAGGGAGGCTCTCTGGGGACCCTGATGTAAGGAGGGCTTTCTGGGCACCCTTATGTAAGGAAGGCACTCTGGGGACCCTGATGTAAGGGGGGCTCTCTGGGGACCCTGATGTAAGGGGGGGCTCTCTAAGGACCCTGATGTAAGGGGAGGCTCTCTGAGGACCCTGATGTAAGGGGAGGCTCTCTGAGGACCCTGATGTAAGGGGAGGCTCTCTGGGGACCCAGATGTAAGGGGGATCCGCGCTATGTAACAATATTTTATATATATATATATATATATATATATATATATATATATATATATATATACACATGTATATTACATACATGTGTATGCTCGACCAAGCGTTTGACTTTCTTTACTTTGCTGCAGTGGGACCTAGCCTGAGATCTTTTGTATATATGGTCCGGGGATTCGCTGCCATTGTGCTCTTGCTGGGTGTCCAGTGTGCTCCTGTTCCTTTAAGGGGGCTTGGGCAGCCTCCAGGCTCACCTGTCCCACATCTATCCATTCCATGCATGTGCTTCCACTGTGTAGACACTTATATATTTGTAGTGTTAGGACTGCAAGCAACACAGGGTGCCATGACGAGGCCTTGCAGCTTTCACATGCATTTGCAAATGTGTGCTAACTAAACCCCTGTTTTTAACAGACGGTTAGACAGGTTGATTTGGTTGGTCAGCACTGGTTGGTGAGTTGAGCTATGGAATTGTCTTTGTTTTTTAGACCTAGCAATGCCCCTGGTGGGGGCCCTTCATGGTTTCTTGCATCGGGGCCCTGAAGATTCTAGTTACACCTTTGCTTTTTGTGAACTGGTGCCCAAAACTGAACTGCATATTCCAGATGAGGTCTTACTAATGATTTGCGCAGGGGCAAAATTCTCTCTCTCTGCAGTCCACACCTCTTCTATGGATATAAAACGATAAGAAATAAGAGATAGGAGAAGCGCAAAACTCACTGTGTACAGCCGCAGCCAAAAGTTTTCAGAATGACACAAATATTAATTTCCACAAAGTCTGCTGCTTCAGTGATTTTAGATCTTTTTGTCAGATGTTACTATGGTATACTGAAGTATAATTACAAGCATTTCAATTGTCAAAGGCTTTTATTGACAATTACATTACGTTTATGCAAAGTCAATATTTGCAGTGTTGACTCTAAGGCTCCTTTCACACTGGGGCGGGAGCGGCGTCGGCAGTAAAGTCATTTTAGCTGCGGTATGCGGCCGCTAGCGGGGTGGTTTTAACCCCTGCTAGCAGCCAAAAAAGGGTTAAAACCACCCGCAAAGCACCGCTGCAGCAGCACTTTGCCGGTGTCTTGTAAAATAGTGTCCTCCATGCGCAGTACACAGGAACACAGATTCCGAAAATTGCCGAGTCCAGGTTCTATCCCCACTATCCAAGTGGACATAGAGTTAGAATAAAAAAGAGGGGAGCGAGGCCGAGCCCGAAGCGTGGCGAGCGAAGCTCGCCCGCGAGGGGCCCTCTAAAATTCACAACCCTATGTCCGCTTGGATGGTGGGGCTACCACCTCCACTCACGGCGCAGGCGCCGTTCAGCTTCGGAGTTTTTCCGAAGCTTCGTCTGCTCCGTACTGCGCATGCGCAGTACGGAGCGGACACCATTTGATGGGCGGACTCTAGGCAGAACACCAGCAGTATAGTCACGCTGCCCCATTGATTTCAATGGGTAGGAGCGGTTTAGGCGCGGTGAATACACTGCTCCAAAGATGACTTATTTCACAGTCCTGCTAGCATACCGCTCCAGTGTTAAAGCCCTCCGGCTTTCACACTGGTGTGAAAAGGGCCAGATTTTTTCAGGCGGTATACAGGCGCTATTTTTAGCGCTGTAGCGCCTGAAAAACGCCCCAGTGTGAAAGGGGTCTTATTCTTCAAGACCTCTGCAATTCGTCCTGGCATGCTGTCAATCAACTTCTGGGCCACATTCTGACTGATGGTGGTCCATTCTTGCATAATCAATGCTTGGAGTCAGAATTTGTGGGGTTTTTTGTTCACCCGCCTCTTGAGGATTGTCCACAAGTTCTCAGTGGGATTAAGTTGTGGGGAGTTTCCTGGCCATGGACCCAAAATGTTGATGTTTTGTTCCCCAAGCCACTTAGTTATCCCTTTTGCCTTATGGCAAGGAGCTCCATTATCTTGGAAAAGGCATTGTTCCTCACCAAACTGTTCTTGGATGGTTGGGAGAAGTTGCTCCTGGAGGATGTTTTTGTACCATTCTTTATTTATGGCTGTGTTCTTAGGAAAATTTGTGAGTCAGCCCACTTCCTTGGCTGAGAAGCAACCCCACACATGTATGGTCTCAGGATGCTTTACTATTGGCATGACACAGGATTGATGGTAGCGCTCACCTTTTCTTCTTCAGACATGGTTATTTCCAGATGCATTCAAGTTAATGGAGCTATGCCAAATCATGCATTGGGTTCAGTTTTTTTGGGTCTAAAACACGCTACTGCATATCAGAATGAATCCCCAAGTGATTGAAAATCTCTCCAACATAAACACAATCATAAACAAAAACACATTTTTTTTGTAGAATGAGGAATGTTATTAAATGCTGGCAATGCATTTTTTTTTTTTTTTGCTTTTGCAGTTCATACCTTCCTGTCTCAGTGACAACTGCTCGCTCCAATTTTTGTTGGGTGTCACAGAGAGAGGAAGTAAGAAAATATCCCCCCAATGAAGTCACAAACAGAAATAAAAACCTGCAAACTCTTTCTCATGCTATCCAAACTTAAAATGGTTGCAAACCTCAGCCATGAAACATAACCAAAGCATATTCCTCTATAGTGTGTATTTGTCTCTATTAAGAGCACTTATGCCCCGTACACATGATCGGACATTCCGACAACTAAATCCATCGGATTTTTTCAGACGGATGTTGGCTCAAACTTGTTTTGCATACACACGGTCGCACAAAGTTGTCGGAAATTCTGATCGTCAAGAATGCGGTGACGTACAACACTTACGACGGGACTATAAAAAGGAAGTTCAATAGCCAGTAGCCAATAGCTTCCGTCTCGTAATTTATTCTGAGCATGCGTGGCCCTTTGTGCGTCAGAATTCTCTACACACGATCAGAAATTTACGCGATCTGATTTTGTTGTCAGAAAATTTTAGATCTAGATCTCAACCTTTTTGTGTTGGAAAATCCGATGGAAAAAATCTGATGGAGCCCCCACACGGTCGGAATTTCCGACAACACGCTCCGATCGCACATTTTCCGTCGGAAAGTCCGACCGTGTGTACAGGGCATAATTGTCATTTTTGTCTGCTGCTTCGTTCCCCTGCTATCAGTCACTTCTGATAAGTGTTGTTGACACCAGGAGAAAAAAAAGTGACAGGGGAGGGACCTCCAGCTTATTGACAGCCTCAGCTCTGTTCCTGTGTGCTGTTTGAAGGGGGTATGTCCATACCCTCCAATCAGCTCTCAG
Source organism: Lithobates pipiens (assembly GCF_037356315.1). Taxonomy (NCBI): domain Eukaryota; kingdom Metazoa; phylum Chordata; class Amphibia; order Anura; family Ranidae; genus Lithobates; species Lithobates pipiens. The sequence goes on along the minus strand of NW_027507764.1, from coordinate 558,162,262 downwards.
AGCTATCCTCAGTGAGCTCTGTAGTGTGTAACCTCAGCTCTCCGCCCCCTGTTTTTTTTTTTTGTCAAATAACTTTTTATTAGTTTAAAGTGAAACATTACACGTCAAACACTTCAGTTCAGCATTGGGGGAGCGAAAGAAAGGGATCAGAAAAATTACAGGGGAGAACATACCATAAAAGCATATTGGCCTACGTAGTACAGCCACCTGGAGCAGGTACAAGCCAGGCCAGGTAGAGCTATTCACAGACAGCATGTTCTGCAACACATGTAAAACAGGGATACAGTCCAACCAGTAATAGACCTATCCTCAAGACTTAACCACCGATCCAGAGTTGCAATCCGAGGATACGTGTGGCAACGAATAATGTAAGACACTTATAATACACTTTACCCCAAACACCCCCCCTCAGGGGGGGGGGTCTGGAAGAATGATAGGCATAAGAGAAAGGAAGAAGGGAAAAAGAGAAAAGATAGAAAAAAAGAGAGAGGAAAGGGATACCTAAGGATAGAAAGAAAGGTAGAGAGGAAAGGGAGGGGGTAGGGGTGGGTAGTCATCCGAAAACTTACGCTTGCCTGTCAGGGTCGATCGTCCTTAAGATTCCAGGGGTTCCAGACTACGTCATGCGCTTCCAGCCGGTCCTGTATCCTGGCGGTCATCCTCTCCATAAGCTCCACATCTCTAATGCGGGCGTATAATGCGTCCGGGGTAGGGGGGTGTGTTTTTTTCCAGTGGAGAGCAACCAGACACCTCGCTGCAGTCAAGATATGGCGGGATAATTTCTGTAGGGATTTGGACAATTTGGGGAAAGGGACTCCCAGTAGAAAGTGCTTTGGGTGTAAGTCCAGGGGTTGGTCCAGGATACTGGCCAAGAGCGTACGGACTTCCGTCCAGAAAGGGACTATACGAGGGCATTGCCAGTATATATGCAAGAGGGTGCCCTTATGCCCCACACAGCGCCAGCACCGGTCTGTTGTAGAAGGGTAAATAGCGTGCAGGACATCCGGGGTCATGTACCAGAAGAACAATATTTTGTATGCATTCTCCCGGTAGAGCGTACACATGGAGCTCTTGGATGCCTGTGACCAAATCACCCGCCATTGCTCCTCCGTGAACACTTCACCCAGAGCCTCCTCCCATTTAAGCATATATGCATGTTTGCCGTTAAGACCCATAGGAAAGGCGTTAATTATTTTATAAATATCCGATATCATCCCCTTCTGTGCCGTACCTGATGAGACTACTATTTCAAACATGGTAGGCGGGGAGAAACGGAGGTCTGAGGAGATGGTCTGGGCAAAGTGACGGATTTGTAAGTAACTATAGAAGCTCTGCCGGGGTAGGTCAAACCGGGATTGGAGTTCAGTGTAAGTCAGTAGTCTCCTAGATCTGGGATCCACCAGAGATCTCAGCTGGAAAAGGTTCCGGGAGGACCAGGGGTGTTGCATCTGGCGAGATAGGCTATCTGGCACTCGAGGGTTGGATATAAAAGAGGTCAGGAGCGATTTAGCTGAGGTCAGGGCAAATGCCTTGGAAGACCTACGCCATAGGTTCTGCAGGTGGGACATAGGGCCCAACAATTGGGACTGAGGAATCACTGCCGCCGCACTCCAGAGCATACTATTAGGGTGTGTAGGGGCCAACCACCGGGATTCAATTTCCGACCAGCGATTGTGAGGCCTCTGGGTAGTCCAAGAAGCGACCGCGCGGAGTTGGGCAGCCTGATAATATCTGACTAGGTCCGGGAACGCTAACCCCCCATCCGATTTGGAGGCGGTCATGACCGAACGAGGTATCCTGTGCCTTTTATGATTCCATACAAATCGAAGTAGGTCCCTTTGCAATTTTTTCAGGTGAGAGGAGGGGACTGGAATGGGGAGGGTCTGAAAAAGATAGAGGAGTTTCGGGAGGATAGCCATCTTCACAGAGGCTATTCTACCAAGCAGAGATATTTGGTGTTTCTGCCACTGTAGCAAGAGACGCCTAATATCTCCATAGAGGGATGGGTAGTTTGCCTGATAAAGGGAGGTATAGGTTGGGGTGATGTTTACCCCCAGGTATCGAAGGGAGGTGGACCTCCAATGGTAGGGAAAGTTGGATCGTAGGTGTTCCACCTCCAACGGTGGAATGTTAATCGGAAGGGCTTCGGATTTCGACGCATTAAGTTTGTAACCCGATAGCGCACTGTAACGATCCAACTCCATATGCAGGTTGGGCAGGGATATCCTGGGTTGGGTAAGAGTGAGAATTACGTCGTCCGCAAATAGCGAGATCTTAAACTCCTGGCCTCGCACCGGAACCCCTCTTATAGCCTGGTTCCGCCTGATAGACGCCGCCAGGGGTTCAATACAGAGGGCAAATAGTAGGGGTGACAGCGGGCATCCCTGACGCGTGCCGTTGGAGATGGAAAAGGGGGAAGAGGTGGCAAAGGGAGTCTTCACTTGAGAAGACGGGTCGGAGTAAAGATGTTGTATGGCTCGCAGAAAAGCCCCTGTTTTTTTAACTCTCTGACAAGCTTTAAAATTCAGCATTTTGAATGGATGTAGAAAAGGGAAGAATGCAGATAGACAGGTACAACTTATGTAGGAGGATTTGTTTCATCCCTGCGTATTACCTGAGGATAATCACTTCACTGGGTATATGTAAGGGTTTACAACCACTTTAAAAAAATATAGGTATAGCGTTATATAGATCCGTTTTAAAAACAATATGAATTATCCATACATTAAAAAATGAGATACATAATTTCAGTGACCTCAACAGTGTCCCTATGTTTTCCAGTAAGACCCCTTTTACACTGGGGCGTTTTGCAGGCGCTATAGCGTTAAAAATAGCGCCTGCAAAACGCCCTAAAGTAGCTGCTCCATTCACTTCAGTGTGAAAGCCCGAGGGCTTACACGCTGGAGCAGTGCGCTGACATGGAGTCAGAAAAAGTCCTGCCAGCAGCTTCTTTGGAGTGGTGAAGGAGCAGTGAACTCAGTAGCGCTGCTTTACCGCTGACGCCGGTGGCGGCTCGTGTGAAAGGGGTCTTAATGAACTCTTCAAGACCCCATGAGATAGAAGAGGGTGGTTATAATTGAAACAATTGTTTTAGGAGGACTCATATCAATATATACAGAGGTTTGTTTTTTTGAATAGCTTTGCCTGATGTCACTTTCTTTTTAATTTTGAAAACTTGAAACAATTTGGATTTCCACGAACACTTGGAATTATGAAGACATTTCCTCTCCCGGACTCTCTGCACTTGCGAAAATGATGAAAGATAACTTAAGTATTTGCAGTGAAGTCACTGACACTCCAGAGAACAACAGCTGGACACGATGGGGGTCATTTAATCTTGTGTCCTCTCACGGGGTCATTACCCAGAGAAGGTAGAGGAGGAATTGACATGATCACACGGATTAGAGCAGCTGTTGTTTTCTTAGGGAAAATGATCAATGAATTTACAAGAACAAGTCTGCAGAATTTACAAAATAAATAAAAACATTTTGGTTGATAATGATATCGGAATTCATATTATACAGGCATGTCTTTCTGAAATAGATCATTACTATTTTCTATACAGCAACTCCTTTCCTTTTTGAAACAGAAGACTTTCATTTACTACAGTATCTCTTTCATCACAAATCCATTTAAAAAAAAGTATTTTAAGATATAGAGAAAAGCCATGCAAATCATTCCGCACTTCCCTGTTGCAAACATGCCTTCAGCAGCCCAGTTACCTTTCTCTAACTTGCATATAAACTATGTGGCCAAAAGCTTGTGGACACCTGACCATGACCCCTATGAGTTTTTTGGACATCACATTCTTAAACCATGAGCATTAAATGAATAGTGTACCTTCTAAACCATGTTTTGTGTTACAGTATAGCCATATGGGTGCAACATGAAACATGGTGGCATTACCCATCCTCAAAACCTTAACCACCCCCTCTCCCCTCCTTAACCCGAATTGTGTGGTGCGTCCTCCAGCACAGCCTTTCTCAGCCAGGTTTCTATGGACTCCTTGGGTTCCTCCAGAGGTTGCTAGGAGTTCCTTGAGCAATGAGCACTTTCTGCCTCTCAGGTAAATTATAACTTATTCCAATTATTATTTTTTTTAGCTATCTTCCCACTAACCACTAATGTAAGGTAAATTCTTTTCAATGACCACCAATGTAAGGGGCATTCTTCCCCCTGGCCACCAATATAAGAAGCATTCTGACCACCAATATAAGGGGAAGCATTCTCACTGGCCTTCAGTGTAAGGGGCATAATTTATATCCACCACCAAAGTAAGGTGCCGTCTTCCCTCTGACCACCAATGTAAGGGGTATTCTTTCCTCTGACCACCAATGTAAGGAGCATTCTTCTCACTGTCCACCACTGTAAGGGGCATTTTTCAAACTGACCACCAATGTAAGGAACATTCTTCCCACTGATCGCCAATGTAAGGCGCATTCTTGCCACTGATCACCAATGTAAGGGGCCATCTTCCCACTGATCACCAATGTAAGAGGCATTTTCCCACTGACCACTAATGTAAGGGGCATTCTTGCCACTGATCACCAATGTAAGGGGCAATCTTCCCACTGATCACCAATGTAAGGGGCAATCTTCCCACTGATCACCAATGTAAGGGGCCATCTTCCCACTGATCACCAATGCAAGGGGCATTCTTCCCACTGTCCACCAATGTAAGGAGCATTCTTCCCTCTGAGCACTAATGTAAGGCAGGTTATTCCCACTGATCACCAATGTAAGGGGCATTCTTTTCAACTTACCATAGCCTTCCCACTGATCACCAATGTAAGGGGCATGATTCATATTCACCACTAGGGATGAGCTTCGTGTTCGAGTCGAACGTACGTTCGACTCGAACATTGGCTGTTCGGCCGTTCAGCGAATTCCGAACGTTTGGGCCGTTCGCGTCAAAATTCGAGTGACGCGCGCGGACCACAATGCACTGCGGTGGCGCAGTGCATTGCTGCCCCATGATTGGCCAAGCATGCACTGTGACCCCGCATGCTTGGCCAATCGCAGCGCCGGCAGCGAGGAGAGCCATGATTGGCCACAGGCATCCTGCCTGTGGCCAATCATAGCTCAGGCTGTGTAGTGCACGCCCCACACTATATAAGGCCGCCTTTGAGGCGGCCTCGTGTAGTGTGTTACTTAGCATCTGAAGCAGTGGGTGTTCTGTGTACCTTCAACACAGTACACACCAATCGTTTTTGGCTGATTTCCTATCTTGCTGCTGTGTAGTGGTTGTTGTCTGTGCCCTGACTGCAGTATACACCACTATATTCACCTCACCTATATAGCTAGTGATCTAGCTTTAACCACTTAACAACTGCCCATTGCCGATTAACGGCTTCAGGGGGGTTGTTTAACTCTGAGAGGCCGTTAATTAACGGCCTCCCAGAATTCTGCTCTCGCGTGCCCCGAGGTGTGCGCACTCGAGAGCATCCGTGACCGCCGGGTCGCATCACGGATCACGGTAAACGGCCGCTCATAGCGGCCGTTTACCACGTGATTGCTCCGTCAAATGACGGAGTGATCACTTGGAAACAAACCGGCGTCATGTTATGACGCCTGTTCCTCCCTCCCCTCTCTGTACCGATCGGTACAGCGGAGGGGAAAGAGATCGGTGTCAGCAGCGATGTGGGCTGCATCTGCAGTGCCCACATCGCTGCTCACCGAATTTAACCCCTCAATTCCCTGCCAATACTCTGCAATACCAGTGCATACTCTGCAGTACCCTGCCATTACTCTGCAGTACCCCGCCATTACTCTGCAGTGCAGTACCCTGCCATTACTCTGCAGTGCAGTACCCTGCCATTACTCTGCAGTACCCCCCATTACTCTGCAGTAACCCCCATTACTCTGCAGTACCCCCCAATACTCTGCAGTACCCGCCATTACTCTGCAGTACCCGCCATTACTCTGCAGTACCCCCAATACTCTGCAGTACCCTGCCATTACTCTGCAGTACCCCCCATTACTCTGCAGTAACCCCCATTACTCTGCAGTAACCCCCAATACTCTGCAGTACCCTGCCATTACTCTGTAGTACCCCCCAATACTCTGCAGTACCCTGCTATTACTCTGTAGTACCCCGCCAATACCCCGCCAATACTCTGTAATACCCTGCCATAAATTGCCATACCCAGCCATACTCAGAGATACCCAGCCATACTCGGTGATACCCTGAAATACCCAGCCATAGACGCCCCCCACCCCTCACCGCCCTCCGGTGCTTCTACCAACTCGCCAGTACGATCAAAGCCAGAATCTTTTTTTTATTTTTTATTTCAGGCTTCCCAGCCTAGAGGTGAGATGTGGGGTCATATTGACCCCCCAGATTTCACTGTAAAGAGGACCTGTCACCCCATATTCCTATTACAAGGGATGTTTACATTTCTTGTAATAGGAATAAAAGTGATCAAAAATATATTTTTGGGGAAAAAAATGTCAAACTAAAATAAATAAAGTAAAATGAACAATAAAAAAATAAAATAAAAATTAAAGCGCCCATGTCCCCATGTGCTCGCATGTGCCACACATGTGAGGTATCGCCGAGAATGTTAGAGCGAGAGCAATAATTCTAGTCCTAGACCTCCTCTGCAACTCAAAACATGTAACCAGTAAAAAAAAAATTAAAGCGTCGCCTATGGGGATTTTTTAAGTAGCGACGTTTGGCGCCATTCCACGGGCATGTGCAATTTTGAAGAGTGACATGTTTGATATCTATTTACTCAGCATAACTTCATCTTTCACTTTATGCAAACATTGGGCTAACAAGTGGTTAATAATAGAGCTTACAGTCAGTAGTGTTAGGAGATAGTGCGTGCTGTCTGCGTGCTCTGTACCCAGTACATACCGCTATAATATAGGGCAGGCCCCTACTTTCAAACATCCAACTTACAAACATCTCCTACTTGCAAACGCAAGGAGACAGCAGCAAGTGAGATGAAAAAAGATGGACGACAAAACAAATTATACAGGGGTGATAACCCTTCCCTATGTTTTCCAAAAAGCTTAAAGATAGTTTTTTTGACTGGAGCTACACTTTAAAAATGTACCGGTTGAAAATGACAAACAGATTCAACTTAACACAACAAACCTACACAGTCCCTGTCTTGTTTGCACCGCCTGTATACTGCTGTTCTGAGTATATAGGGCCTGGGGGCCACACGCATTTCCTTTTTTTAATATGGGTACGGGGTTCCCCTTAATATGCGTACAAGACCCAAATAGGCTGGTAATGGGCAGGGAGGGCTACCCATGCCATGTTTCTCAATGATTTTCAACCATATTGCAGGAACCAGATATAACATTAAAACCGCAAGCAGTTTTAAATGGTGTTATTTCCGTTTAATGTCATTTTGTGCAGGGACTGTTCTAAACACGGGAAACACGTGGCACTTCACAGGCATACTACAGACACCCCCCAGGCACCATATTTAAAGGAATATTTCACTTTTTTTTTTTCACTTTAATCGTCATTAAAATCAGTGCTCCCGCCAAAACGGCAGTTTTTAAAACTTTTTTTTGCAGTGACCCATGTCCCCTGAGGCAGGAGGCAGGTCCCCAAACCCTTTTTAGGACACTATCTTGCATATTAGCCGTTAAAATTAGCACTTTCCAAATTCGAACGTTCGAGTCCCATAGACTTCAATGGGGTTCTAACGTTCGTACCGAACGCGGGGGTCGTTCGCAAGTTCTGGTGCGAACCGAACCGGGGGGTGTTCGGCTCATCCCTATTCACCACCAATGTAAGGTGCTGTCTTCCTATTGATCATGATTTAGGAGATATTCTTCCCATTGACCATATTTAAGGAGCATTCTTCAATTGACCACCAAAGTAAGGAATATTCTTTCTACCGATGGCCAATGTAAGTAGCATTCTTCCTATTGATAACCATGTTAATGTGCCATGAATTGTGGATATAATAATCATTGGAAGGGGTTCCCTGGGGCTTGAAAGTAATATCATGTTTTCCTCAATGTGTAAAAAGGTCACGGTAGGCTGCTGCGGCAGGGAATTTTTTTTTTTTATTATTATTATTTAGCATGGCCTGCCATGTCATCCAGGTTTACATTATTTTTGCTACCAGTCCCATTAGCCACTGTGGAGCACTGTCCATATACCTCTGGCCATATAAGGGGTAGATTTACTAAAACTGGAGAGTATAAAATCTGGTGCAGCTCTGCATAGGAACCCATCCGCTTCCAGTTTTTTTTGCCAAAGCCACTTGTCGTCCGCGCTATAGACGAATGACAGCTACAGCGTGGTCTTCTAGTTCTGAGACACTGTCATATGATCGCACCCGCTGCCAGACACTGCTGATCACAGATTGAGGTAAAGAGCCAATCAGCGGCTCTTTACCACGTGATCAGCTGTGTCCAATCACAGCTGATTATGGAGGTAAACAGATGCCGGTTATCGGCTGACAGCATGAGGAGAGGAGAAGAGAGCCGATAACTGGCTTCTCTAAAAGGGACATCTACACTGATAATCAGTGCTGATTATCAGTGTCCTGATTACCAGTGCAGTCCCACCAGTGCCCACAAATGCTGCAAATCTGTGCCCACAAGTGCTGTCAATCAGTGCCCATTAGTGCCTCCTTATTAGTGTCACCTATCAGTGCCATTTACCAGTGCCCCTCAATTCCGCCTATCAGTGCTCATCAGTGCCAACTATCAGTGTACCCCCACCAGTGCCACCTCATCAGTGCCCACCAATGCCGCCTCATCAGTGCAGTCTATCAGTGCCCATTAATGCCAATCAGTGCCACCTCATCAGTGCCCATTAGTCCAGTCTATCAGTGCAGCCTCATCAGTGCACACCAGTGAAAGAGAACAATTTCCTGTTTGCAAAATTTTATAACAGACTATGAAAACGTTTTTTTATTTTTATTTTCAAAAATTTTGTTTTTTTCCCTTTATTTAGCAAAAAATAAAAAAAACAGTGGTGATTAAATACCACCAAAAGAAAGCTCTGTTTGTGTGAAAGAAATTATGAAAAAATAGTTTGGGTACAGTGGCCACACAATTGTCATTCAAAGTGTGACAGCTCTGAAAGCTAAAAATTGGCCGGGGCAAGAAGGGGATAAAAGTGCCCAATAGGCAAGTGGTTAATTGGGCTAGCTGAAGTTAGAAGCTGATTGGCTACCATGTACAGCTGCACCAGATTTTGTACTCCAGTTTTAGTAAATCAACGCCACAGTGTAGCTTTTTGGGTTTGTTCGCTCTCATTAAGGCTAGAAACTGTAAAATGTGGCTTCTTTCATGCAAGTCATGTCATAACTTCCTCTGCAAATCAGGGGTCAAGTCCTGGGTAAAAAAGTGTGGGAACTCCCACCCAAGATCCACCCCCCCACCAAAAAATAAATAAAAATGATAAGCTCATACGCACGAACGCTTTAAAAGTGGTATTTTTCATCCAATTTTTGTATTGTGTGTATGAAGCTTAACTGTTAGTACATTAAAAAAAAGACACTCCTCAATAAACATAAATACGGCAATTCTCTGAATAATCAGCATTCATTCATTTGTGTTTCCATGCAAATGTGAGCATCATGTTCTGATCTTTATTGGGGAATGTTATTTTGTATATAGAGTGTTTATGTGGTGAGTTTACACTTTTCATTGAACAGAGTTTGGATAACACAGGGTTAAACGGAAAGGTCATAAATTAACTGCACATTATCTGGACAGAATGCTTGGGGAGATAGTGATGTGTTCCTGCTTAGGAGATGTATGTTAGCTTGGGGGGCTGCAAACTCTGCAGGGCTCCAACACACACTCGCTGCTATTCCAACCCTTCACATATTTCCACATAAACTTCCCTCCTGGCATTAAACTTTGCCAGGTATTGTGCTCAGCTTATCACCCCAAACTGATGTTCCCCCCCCAGCTCACCTCTCTCCCTGCATGTCCTATGAGCAGAATAGCTGTGCTCCTGCCTCTGGGTTCTCTCATCATATGGCACCAAAGATAGAGGAGGAGGGGGATTCAGCGGGACACACAGACCAAGTATGCAGGAGACGGGGGGGGGGGGGAGATGAGGAGACAGAAAATCAGGAGGGGCCGACGGGGAGGAGCGCATCACAAGAGGCCTGACTAAATACAATCTCTTAGCAGCAGGGACCTGATCTACCCGTCAGCTAGCTGTGATTGACAGGTAGATCGAAGCGGAAGCTGTCATGGGCCCCCCACTGGCAATGCCTGAATGGTCAGGTGTGCAGCACTTACTATTGTGAGCTGTGTCAGCAGCTGCTGGTGTAGCACTTGCCACACAGCTCACATACTTCAAAGTCTTGCAGAACACGGCTGCTAATGGGAACTGAGTTCCTGTTGTGGAAAAAGTACAGGAACTCCGTTCCCATGCGTTCCCACAGGACTTGAGCCCTGCTGCAAATACTAAAATCCTAAAATTAGCATTATCTTTTTTTTACTAAAGCAGGTGAATACTCACAAAATCATCCTTGAGTTTAACTTTACACCCAAAAGCACTAGTTTGCTACACAGATATAACGTAAAATATAAAACAGTTTATCCAGCTTTTGTATTGATTTTTCAGGCTTGGTAGGATTCATCAGTGCAAGTTATTAAAAAACTAAGACATAGGTCCTAGGAGGAGGGAAACCAGATAAACAGGTAGGTAAGTATGCAAGGCCGCGTACACACGCGGGGACTGTTCGCCCAACTTTGTCCGTCAAACAGTTTCGGCAAACAGTCCGCTCAAAATTAGCATGGACGGACATGGCCACACACGACGGACGAACAGTTTGCTGAAACCGTGCGCGATGACGTGAACGGCACGTATGACGGGACGAAAAATACGACGTCCTATACACTGCATTATAACTTTCGGCGTGTAAATCCTTTCTGAGCATGCGCGGAACTTAGTTTGACGAACAAGCCTACACACGAGGGGACTGTTCGCTGAAACAAGGTTTCAGCGGACAGTTTTTCGGAATTTCCGAAAAACCTTGTTCAGCGGACTGTTCGCTGAAACTGTCCGCTGAAAGCCCACACACGAGCGGACTGTTTGCCGAAACACTGTTCAGCGGACAAAGTTGGGCGAACAGTCCCCGCGTGTGTACGCGGCCTAATAGTTGTCAGAAACCATGAAAGCAGGCTGAGACAGAAGTACAGTGTAATCACACTTGTTTAATATTAAAAGTAAAAGGAACAAACATAGTAAACATAGCCAAAGTTCAGTAACCGGAACGGATAGTCAGCCAAGCCAGAAGTCAGGGATCAATGTAGTGGAACAGCAAGCAGGATCTGCAGCCAGAAGGGATGTCAGCAGAGCAAGTCTTGAACAGGTTTACAGGAGAAGTTTCTGTGATGTTGACCAAGGCGAAGGTAGAGAGCCTCTGGACTGGACGGCTTAAGTAGGCAGGACTCACGAGCAGGATATCATCAACAGCTGAGTAACTATGGAGAGATAGGAGCTGGCAATTAGCTGACAGCTGAGCGGCCAGCTCAGAGAAGGAAGGGCTGAGCCCAGCCCTGACAATGATCCAAAGCATAGCTCCCAACTGTCCCTGATGTTATGGGGGCTGTCGCTAATTTGGAACAATGTTCCTCTCTCCCTAATTTTGGTCTGATCTATATAGTTGTATATAAAAGACTATATTTATCATTCAAAAAATATTTCCCGGTGATAAACCTTTCATCCAATTTCTAAATTTCAGAGGCCAGTATAAAGGGATTGTAGTGGTAAAAAAAAGCACTTGTGGGTTTAACTAATCTTTTTTTTCATTTAAGTCTCCTTTAAGAGGGCGTGGCAGGGGGTTTGTCCGATGCTACATACTTTTGCAAATTGATGTCCCTCATTCCCATCTCAAAAAGTTGGGAGGTGTGCCAAAGTAACTAAAAACCACTCTGCAAAAAAGTATACTGTATAGCTCTAAAATGGGACTTTATTTTAATATTACTTCCAGGATAAATACAAGAGAAAAAGATGATGGGGGTATTATGACGGAACCTGGTAATCAAGAGGAGTATGTCCATCGTATACGCTTCCCTTGCTCGGGAACATCACTATACCAGGTCCCGCAGTCCATCCAGTCACTAGTCAGGACACAAGCGTAGGGTGGTGAAAAACATAACACTATTTATTGAAACACAGGCACAAAGAGATACACTCTGGAACAATCATCATTTCTTTGCATATTGACACAGGGTGGGGTAAACTGTACATCCAGTAACACAGATACAGTCAAACTTTTCAACAAATAATTCAATCAGTAACTAAGGAACAACCAGCATATACTATATACTAATCCACACATAGCAACTAATAGCCGATAGTGATATAATTAACATGAGCTAATTAACTAGACCCTTAAACCTGCCTAGGTGACCAGACCCTACAACCCTGAATACAAAGTACTGGTATTACAAGTATAAACACATAGATAAGACAGACAGAAACAATAGGGGATCCAATTAACAATGGGAGAAAGACACTCAGGAGAAACACACTATGGGAGAGACCTACTTACAATAAACACATTATGGTGGCGACCCCATAGAGCCTCTGTCTCCTGTCCATTCATCTTCAACGCTAAGAAAGAGACTGGGGAATCTGTGTCCTATGCCCCTTTCTCTGTTGGAGAAGGGGGGATGTCAGGGGTCTGTTTAGATAACAAATAATGTAATAAGTATTAAAAAATGAAATTATAGAAAATGTAATTGTAAAAAAATATATAAAATAACCTACTGACACCACTCCCCCCTGCCCTACCAACACTGTTCACAGCCTTACTGACACCATCCACTGACACCATTCACTGCCTTACTCAAACAGTCCATTGTTCACTGCCACATACCTCCACCCCCACCCCCTTCCCCAGAAGCACTGTGAAAAAAAATATTAAAAAATAAAAAAAATGATTTAAAAAGATAATAAACAAAATGTAAAAAAAAATATATATAAAATAATAAAAACAAAAAATGACTGACACCATCCACTACCCCACCCCCAATCATTGTGAAAAGAAAAATACAAAAATACATTTAAAAAAAATAAATAATTAAAAAAATTTAATTGTAAAAACATAATAAAAATAAAATAATTCTGGCACTGTCTATTTCTCTACTGACATCCACTGGCCCCCAAATAGCATTTAAAAAAAAAAATAATAATAATAATTAAATTGTAAAAAAAGAATAAAAATAAAGAACTACTGACAGCATTCATTGCCCTACTGACACCATCCTGTACATACTACCCACCGCTGTACACTCCACTCTCCTCACATGCACATTATACCCGCCTACATACACTCCGCTCTCCTCTTCTGCACATACAGTGCCTTGAAAAAATATTCATACCCCTTGAAATTTTCCACATTTTGTCATGTTACAGACAAAAACGTAAATGTATTTTATTGGGATTTTATGTGATAGACCAACACAAAGTGGCACATAATTGTGAAGTGGAAGGAAAATGATAAATGGTTTTAATTTTTTTTACAAATAAATATCTGAAAAGTGTGGGGTGTATTTGTATTCAGCCCCCCTGAGTCAATACTTTGTAGAATCACCTTTCTCTGCAATTACAACTGCAAGTCTTTTTGGGATGTCTCTACCAGCTTTGCACATCTAGAGAGTGAGATTTTTGCCCATTCATCTTTGCAAAATATCTCAAGCTGTCAGATTGGATGGAGAGCGTCTGTGAATGGCAATTTTCAAGTCTTGCCACTGTCAGGAACCATGAACCAGACCGAGACAGAAGTACAGTAAAATCACACTTGTTTATTAATAAAAATAAAAAGGTAAATAGAGTAAGCGTAGTCAAAGCATAGCCAGAGTCCAGTAACCAGATCGGTCAGTCAGTCAAGCCAGAGTTCAGTAGCCAGATCGGGTAATCAGCCAAGCCAGAGTTCAGTAACCGGATCGGGTAATCAGCCAGGCCAGAAGTCAGGGATCCAAGTAGAGGAACAGCAAGCAGGATAAGGAGCCAGAAGGGATGTCAGCAAAGCCAGTCTTTAAACAGGAACGCAGGAGATGGTTTCTTGTGATGTGACCAAGGCGAAAGCAGGAATGAAGTGAGCTGGAGATCTTTAAAGCGGGATTCCACCCTAAAGTGGAACCTCCGCTGATCGGATCCCTTCCCCCCTCCGGTGTCACAATTGACACCTTTCAGGGGGGAGGGGGGTGGAGATACCTGTCAAAGACAGGTATTTACACCCACTTCCGGGCATAGACTCCCGTGGGAGTCTACGCCATTTCCTGCCCTGCCGCGCTGTCTGCTGGGACACACACGGGTCCCAGTGACAGCGCGGAGATTTCCTATTGCGCGGCGCAACTCGCGCATGCGCAGTAGGGAACCGGGAAGTGAAGCCGATTCGCTTCACTTCCTGATTCCCTCACCTAGAATGGTGGCGGCAGCAGCCGAGGGCCGAGCGATCGATCGGCCTCGGCATCGCTGGAACCCGGGACAGGTGAGTGTCCATTTATTAAAAGTCAGCAGCTGTAGTATTTATAGCTGCTGGCTTTTAATTTTTTTTTTTTTTGGTGGAATCCCTCTTTAAGTAGACAGGACTGACTAGCAGATCCACAACAGCTAGTTAACTGTGGAGAGAGATGAGAGCTGGCAATTAGCTGACAGCTGATCGGCCAGCTCAGAGAAGGAAGGGCTGAGCCAGCCCTGACAGTACTCCCGTCCTCAATGACCCCTCTCCCTCGGAGGGCCACCGAGCTTGAGGGGAAAACATCTAGGGAAATCACGGAGGAGGGCAGGAGCATGTATGTCCCAGGATGAGACCCAGGAGCATTCCTCCAGACCATACCCCTTCCAATGCACCAGGTACTGTATGTGCCCACGGAACCTACGGGAGTCAACAATGGATTGTACCTAATACTCCTCATGGTTCTCAACCTGCATAGGATGAGGATGTGGCACCAAGGTGGTAAAGCGGTTGCATACCAATGGTTTCAATAAGGAGACATGAACACATTTGAGATGCGCATACTAGGAGGAAGGTCCAATGCGTAAGCCACTCGGTTGATCCTGCAAGGATACGGAAAGGTCCAATAAACCAAGGTGCGAACTTCAGTGAGGGAACACAAAGTCGGAGGTTGCGAGATGACAGCCAGACCCTGTCCCCAAACTGATAGAAAGGAGCAGGCAGGCATCTGCAGTCAGGATGGAGTCTGTACCTATCATTAGCCCTGACAGCCACAGATTCTCAATTGGATTTAGGTCTGGACTTTGACTGGGCCATTCTAACCCATGAATATGCTTCAATCTAAAGCATTCCATTGTAGCTCTGGCTGTATGTTTAGGTTCGTTGTCCTGCTGGAAGGTGAACCTCAGCCCCAGTCTCAAGTGTTTTGCAGACTCTAACAGGTTTTCTTCTAAGATTGTCATGTATTTGGCTCCAGCCATCTTCCCGTCAACTCTGACCAGTTTCCCTGTCCCTGCTGATGAAAAGCATCCCCACAACATGCTGCTGCCACAATCATGTAGTAATCACAGTATAAAAAGGAAAATAGAACAAAAACATCTAATTGTAAAACTATTATACAATACATACCAAAAGCTTGTGTACATTGTACCTTCGTTGAAGTTCCATATCTGGTTGTGTTAAGTGAAAGGTTACTTGAGAATACAGTTATTCTGATCATGGTAAGGAGCACTAGAGAGTTCAAGGATGATCTAAATGGTATCAAGAAAAAGGGGGATATAGGAAGTGGTGTGGAGGAGGGGTGGGAGAAAGAAAGGGAGGATGGTATGTCCACCCTATCCTGCCAGACTAAGCAAATCCTCTGTGAAATGGTAGATGTCATGGTAAGATATAGATATCAGAAGGCAGTTCTGAGGTTCCATGGAAACCAAGTCTTATTATATGTACAGTATATAGTGAATTATTCAATATGACTGTAAGGCATTCCATGTTTATGCCAGACTGTACCATAGCTTGTCCCTACTTTAAAACCATTAGGCATCTGCCTAAGTCAAGTCGTGATTCAGTAATTCAGTGGAGTGTTTAGTCATAACGGGTTCAGGAAGGCCTAACAGGAAATGGGCCAGATATAAAAATGTACCTTTAACCTTTGTGAAGATGGTGGGATGGGGGCACTTTACATTTTTTGACATTGTTATTTACTTTGTGCACTGGTGCGCAGTCATGTTTCAACAGGAAGGTGCCGTCCCCAAACTGTTCCCACAAAGTTGGGAGCATGAAATTGTCCAAAATGTCTTGTATGCTGACACCTTTAGAGTCCTCTTCACTGGAACTAAGGGACCAAGCCCAACCCCTGAAAAACAACTCCACACCATAATCCCCCCTCCACCAAATGATTTGGACCAGTGCACAAAAAAATTTGTTCCATAAAGACATGGATGAGTGAGTTTGAGGTGGAGGAACTTGATTGGCCTCAACCCAACAGAACACCTTTGGGATGAATTAGAGTGGAGACTGTAAGCCAGGCCTTCTCGTCCAAAGTCAGTGCCTGACCTCACAAATGCGCTTCGAGGAATGGTCAAACATTCCCATAGACACACTCCTAAACCTTGTGGACAGCCTTCCCATAAGAGTTAAAGCTGTTATAGCTGCAAAGGTTGGGCTGACTCAATATTGAGTCCTACAGACTATGGTTGCCACCTTATCCCTTTAAACCCAAACACATATTAATTACACAGGTTCTGTGACTGATTAAGGTGGTAGTAAACTCACTTTGTGCCTTATCTGCATTTAATTAGCCTCAGAACATGTGTTATTCAAAGGTGTTTGGGTTTAAAGGGATGAGGTGACAACTCTACTATGGATTAAGACAGGGATGTTAAAGTTCATGTGTGTGTCTTTTTTCAACCTACTATGTAACTATGTAAATGTAGCCATGATGCCCCCGAAGGGGTTGTTGAATGTTTTGGTTCACCTGTCACCCTGCCCAGCCCAACATCCATCCCTCAGACACTCAGAGACATATAATAGTCCAGTGGATTGCACATGGATGGGAATGGGAAATTATGGGATTCCCAGGAATATTCAGCGCAATTTGCTTGGGACTTCTAGGCCCCTGTGGTGTAGGAATAGTTCAGGTGCTAAGTGTCCTCTAATTCAGCTACCAATCCCAGATAGCTCTCTTCATGCCTTGCCAGCCAGCCTGGCTGCAATGACCTCTTTCCACTGCCCTTCCCACAGTTCACTCTTCTGGTTCTGCACCCATCTCAAACTGAAATCTCTCAGACGTGCCTCCCCTGTCCTCCTGACTGTGCTCACTCACCAGCCCTCCCGGCTGCAACCAGTTCTCTTCCCTGGAGACTCTTAGCAGTGTTCTCTCCAACTATTCCCTCTCCTTACTCTCTCATGTGTCCCTCCATCCAGGATCTCTCCTCTCCTCCTGGGTGCACCCAAGAGCCTGGGCCCAGGGTCACCCCGCCCCCCCCCCCCCCCAGACTGGGGAGCTCCTCGTGGGCCCTGACAGCCTTCGCACTCACTCACTTCAGCTCTTCCACCCAACAACTCCTCCCCAGCTGGGCTGGCCCTGGTATTTAGGGAGGCTTGCCCCCTGCCAATCCAATTTGGGGATTGGTCAGGTCTCCCTAGAACACCCCAGACAGCTCCACCTCTTCTCTCCCCCTCTCTTTGCAGAATCTTCTGGAAAGAAGAGGTAGGTCTCGGTGATGCTGCATGTGAGTCACCAGCTGCTATCCCGTGTCACTCCCAGCCCAGATTGAAAACAGACAGGCCTAGCAACCAGCCAGACCTGCCTAACTTTTCCTACTCTCCAGAAAAATCTTCACTCTAGCACCTACCTAACTAGAGGGTGCTACACAACATTGGGTGGTATATATCTGCCACAACCAAAATTTTCTTGTAAACTGTCAATTGTCCACAGACCACTGGTTGGTGATGGCTGGTTTACACCATAATGTGTTAGTATGTAGCACAGCATGGCAGACATACTGTAAGTGTCAAATGAAGCCCTCCAGCGCTGTGCCGTCAGCACTTGGGCACTTCCATCTTTGCCCGGTCTTCATTCTGGATTCACTCTGTTCAGTTACTTGAATGGCTAGATCACAATGACATCACTTCCTGCAGTGCCATACATGTAACATGAGCTGTGCATGCGTGGCTCGGTGCACATTTCCTTGGACAGGCAGGGAGAAGCATCTATGACAAAAGAGACCACTGGGGTCTCTTCTGTTATAAAAACCCTGCTTGTCAGCAGTTTTTCAAAACCTCAAGTTTAATTCCGCTTTAAGTGCAGTTTATTGTAAAAAGTTCTTGGCATCAGCAATTGTCAGCAGCAATGATTGTATCAGAAAAAAATAAAAATCACAAAGCCGAGTGTTTCCAGAGCATAACGTTTTTCTGTGAATGCAGAACGATCACGAGTGAAATCAATGCTAAACGCTTCATGCAGATAGAATCAGATCATTTTCTAGGAATTGGGAGAGGAGAAAACGATGTTACATTGTTTGAATTATAGACAGAAGAAAATGCTGGGCTGCAGGTCACCACCGCCCACTTGTGGTTAAATTGCAGAATGACCCAATACAGGAATAAAATAAAAAAGGAGTGAAGCAAAGCAGGGGGCACAGTTTTATTTTAATAAAGAGAAATATGGAGGTTGCTATGGCCGAAAATTCTTCTGAAAATGGTAATTGTCTATTCTCCCCTAGGGCTCATACACACTGCAGCTCAAAAAAAAATTGCTTTTATAGGCATTTAAGCTTTTATTTCAGCTTGAAGAAGTGTGCTTGTTTGTGCTCTTTTGCATGTTTTTTATTGAGCTTCTTTGAGCTTTGTTGAGCATAAGCATTTTTTTTTACAAACCCTCCCCTCAGCAAATGTTTCCACTTTTGTGTGTTTTGTTTTTTAGCTTCTTTGAGCTTTTTTATGCTTTTTTTTGCACGTTTTTGGGCACTTGGGTGTCTTTTCTGCTCCAAAGCTCCTCTTAGAAAAACATGAGTTTGGTAGGTTTTCTTTTCTGCCTGTAAGCTCATATGACTGTAAACTCCTGAAAAAGCCATAGCGTGCTTGGACACATTGGCTAACATGGAGGGGAGTTTCCAGGAAGAAAAAATAAGAGCTCAAAAAAGCTCAAAAGCTTGTAGGAGATGCTTCTTTGAGTGTGTGAGCCTTTAAATACACTGAGCCTTTGAACAAGAGTACTTTTCAGCTGCCAACTTGGGCCAGGTAAGCCAGGCCATAGTGGAAGAGAATTGTTATTTATTACTAGGAATGAGCTTTGGTTTCAGGTCCAATGTGAATTTGGAGAGGAAGTCAAGAGGAACATGCCATAACATGAGGTGGAGATGTTCTTTAGTTCCTCTCCCCCTGCAATGCTACTTGACTTGCAATGCAGTCAAGAAGAACATTGTTCCTCTATGGCAGGGATATGCAATTAGGGGACCTCCAGCTGTTGCAAAACTACAAGTCCTATCATGCCTCTGCCTCTGGGTGTCATGCTTGTGGCTGTCAGAGTCTTGCTATGCCTCATGGGAATTGTAATTCTGCAACAGCTGGAGGTCCGCTAATTGCATATCCCTGCTCTGTGGTTTCCAGGGTCACTGGGGAAGTTATCCAATTGGATGCTGTAGCCCCATGTGACTCTAGCAGCCATCTTGGGTCAGGCAGAGCCTATTTAAGGCATTGGCTCCAAGGCTTGGCATGCACTTCACGAGTGGGTAGTGTAGGGACAAGTCACCCATCTGACAGGGACAGCGATTAGCGGCAGGGAGAGGTTACAGACGAGTAGGGAAAGGATAGGGACAAGCCATCCATATGGAGATCTCCACAACTGGGTTTGGACTGACCAGGCCGCATTCAACCCCTCAAGACAGACTAGTGTCAGTAGAGTGGAGACCTGCTCTGCTACACATTGCTGTTACATGCCGTGAGTTTTCCTCCAGGTTTATTGTGAATTACTGGATTCTACATTAATACAAGTTCTGTTCTCTGCAACCAGACTCCGTGTGTTTACTGCCGCCGCACCATGCTGTACCTCTCCACACTGTGATCCTGCCAGTAGGACAATTCCTGTCCTACATTGACAACCAGTTAGGGGTGCAACCCCCCCAATACATGCACCTGGCCCCTAATCTACATGCAGGGCACCGGACGCATGGATTCTAATCGTTTTTTTTTTTTAGAAGCACGTGATTAGAGCCTGAGGCTCTATTTGGCCTTAAAAAAAAGGGTATGCTTGGGGGTGCAGAGCACTGTGCCCTGAGCCCACCCAGTTGTGTGACAATAGTGAAATAATATTCGCTATTTTCCTGATTCTCCTCCCGGTTAATCAGGAAGTGGGTGAGACCGGATCGGCTGAGAGGAGAAGTGATCGTTTTGGCCACCGCGCCAAGTGAAAGAGGAGGGAAGCCACCAAGGAGGAAGCCACCATGAAGCTCGAGACGCAGGAAAGATGCAGGAAGGATCCGAAGCTGCTCTCCACTTAGAGCCCACTGGGGTAAGTGCGGGGCTGACAAACTGAGCAGGGGGGTGGCGGCGTAAACGTGGGGCCGACCAACTGATGGGGGGGGGTGTGTGTGTGTGAAGTTGGGATGTTTTGTTTGCGGCCCCCCAAAATATACATCACCAGCCGCCAGTGGTGATAATGCTCAATCCGTGCACTGTATCAGCATTATCTCCCTCTAAACTTTTAAAACCGAACACATTTCCCTCTCATCATCACCATAACATAAGGGGGAGATGTTCTGTAGTTCCACAGAAGACAACCAGGCAGGGCTGACAGTACTTCTTAGGACTTCAGTGCAACAGCGGCAGTGCTGTTCAATAGAATAACATAAAAACATAATAATGTTCAGCGTTTAATACACGCAGGTAGGAGCCTGCTGGATTCCTGGCAGAGCAACATGCATTTTTCTCCACATTTTTAAAGAGACAGGACATTGGAAATGTGAACGTTGAGATGTGCTGAATATGTTGTTGTTATCCCAATTTGACTTTAGCTGGAAGATTTGGCTGCTCAATGACCAGGACATTTTCTTGATATTCGGTACTGCGTCGCTTTAACTGACAATTACGCTGTTGTGTGACGTTGTTCCCAAACAAATTTGACGTTCTTTTTTTTCCACAAATAATGCTTTCTTTTGGTGGTATTTGATCACCTCTGCGGTTTTTATTTTTGTTGTGCTATAAACAAAAAAAGAGCGACAATTTTGGAAAAAAAAGCACAATATTTTGTACTTTTTACTATAATAAATATCTCCAATTTTTTTTTAAAAAAAGCAAATTTTTTTTTTTTTCCTCAGTTTAGGCCGATATCTATTCTTCTACATATTTTTGGTAATAAAAATTGCAATAAGCGTATATTGATTGGTTTGCGCAAAAGTTATATCGTCTACAAAATATGGGATAGATTTATGGCATTTTTATTATTATTATTTTTTTTTTTTTTTTTTACTAGTAATGGTGGCGATCTGCGATTTTTATTTATTTATTTATTTATTTATTTTCAGGACTGCGACATCATGGCGGACACATCAGACACTTTTGACACATTTTTTTAACTATTGCCAATTATACAGCGACCAGTGCTATAAAAATTCACTGATTACTGTGTAAATGTCACTGGCAGGGAAGGGGTTAACACTAGGGGGCGCGATTAAGGGGTTAACTGTGTTCCCTCGTGTGTGTTCTAACTGTGGGGGAGGGGACTGGCTAGAGGAATTGACAGATCATGGTTCCTAGCTATAAGGAACTCACAATCTGCCTCTCCTCACAGAACAGGGATTTGTGTGTTTACACATACACACACGCGTCCCTGTTCTGCTCCTCATACCCACGATCGCCAGCCTTGAGCATCGGCACCCCTGCAATGCAGTGGGGACGCCTGCTATCCCATCTAAAGGAGCCGACGTACAGCTACGACGGTTTGCAGGACTGTGCCGGCCTTCCACAGTATAATGGCGGCAGCTGGTCGGCAAGTGCTTAAAGTGTATTTCCACTTTTGCAGTCAAATTTAGGAAAACAAGTTTCAGCACTTTTTTATATTTAATTCAGTTAAAAGAATAACCCTCGTAATGTTTTAAAAATATTTCCTATCTTTTAGGTGTTTTTATGAGAATGCAGACTGCAAGCATTTCTTAAAGGGGTTGTAAACCCTCATGGTTTTTTCACCTTAATGCATTCTATGTAGTATAGAGGCCTTTCATGCAGGATTTTTAAGTACCATAGTTTGTCGCCATTCTATGAGTGTACGGAATTTTATTGCATGACATCTTAGCTATTTACTTGGTGTAACCTCATCTTTCACATTAGACAAAAAATTGGGCTAACTTTACTGTTTTTTTTTTTTAATTCATTGAAGTGTATTTGTTCCCCAAAAAAATGTTTGAAAGACCGCTGGGCAAATGCCATGTGATATAAAATATTGAGGCAATCGCCATTTTATTCTCTACAGTCTAATAATGTATATATTGACAGAAAAAGGCTTTGTCTTCAAGTGGTTATAAAAATACAATCAAGTCTATGTCTTCAACTCAAAAAAGTGCTTTCTATTTCCTAAAAATCTCCAAACTTTTTTTCTGCTGTGATCTGACTTCCTGGCTATGTTCATTCTCTAGGATCCCTCTGTATGTTGGAATGTAGCCACACTCTCTTGCTTGCTCCTAAGAACCTTGTACACACGGTCTGAGATTCTGACGGAATGTGTCCTATCGGACCGTTTTGTCGGATATTCCGACTGTGTGTGGTCTACATCGGACTGTTTCCGTCGGAATATCCGACGGACCAACTTTTCCAACTTGCCGGTAAAATTTTCCGACAAAATGCTCCGATCGGACATACTCCGATCATGTGTACCATACTCCGACTGACAAAGTGCCACGCATGCTCAGATCAAATTCCTAGACCAAAGCTATTGGCTACTAGCCTGAACGTAGTCCCGTCGTAACGAAATAACGTCATCACGTTATGTACAATCGGATTTTCCGACAACTTTGTCGACCGTGTGTATGCAACAGTTTCGGACAAAATCCAACGGATTTGGTTGTCAGAATGTCCGACCGTGTGTACAAGGGCTTAGATGGACTTTGGGATTTGAAGTATACATAGAGCCGAGCACATGACCGCAACTAACATGCACTACTCACTGCAAAAAAGGGAAGTGAGGGAGAATTGGAGAGGTTTGGAAGCTTATGGAAGTACAAGAAGGCAGAAAGACACAGTAATGCCGCATACGCACGACCGGACTTTTTGACAGCAAAGGTCCGACGGAACGAGTCCGTCGGACAATTCGATCTTGTGTGGGCTCCATCGGACCTTTGCTTGCCAAAAATTCGGCGAACTTTAGAAATAGAACATGTTTTAAATTTTTCCACCGGAACTCCGCCGGACCGAGAAATTTGTTCGTGTGTATGCTAGTCCGATGGACAAAAAACGACGCTAAGGCAGCTATTGGCTACTGGTTATGAACTTCCTTATTCTAGTCCAGTCATACGTTATCACGTTTGAATTCATCGGATTTTGGTATGATTGTGTGTGGCCAAGTCCGTTCATTTGGAAAGTCCATCGGAACTCCGCCGAAAGTCAGTCGGAAAGACCGTCGGACCTCGTCCCTCGAAAAGTTCAGCACCTGTGCGCTAACAATGCACGGGCCGCCACTGTAAGAAACAATTTAATGCAAAATAGATTACTGGGTCATTAACCAGTGGATGTGTATGGATTATTTTTGAAGAATAAGAATATCAGTTTGTGTCCCTTTAACTTCCAAGCCCTGTTGCTAACCCCATCACACCGACAGTACACACTGTGTGGTTTTATATATGCACATCCAGGGGTTTTTATAAGCAGGAATGCAGTTCTGGCACCTCCAGCTCTGAATGTATGTAATGGCAAGGGGTGCAATGGAAGGTCTATTGATGTTAACTGCTGAGGGGTCTATTGTTGCTGGAGGGGATCTATTTTTACAGGGGGAGAGTATGTTGCTGATGGGTGATCTATTGTTGCTGGGGTACTCTTATGCTACTGGGAGGTCATCGTTTCTGGGACACATCTACTGTTGAGGGAGAGGTCTATTGTTGCTAGCTGTTCAGATTCTGTTGTTGCTCCATTGTTTATGGCTACAAGATCTATTTTACTTCCTATCATTAACAAATTTTAACAAATTACTTAGCACCACAAATTGATACTTGATTCTGTATCCATTACTGAGAGGTGGGTAGGGAGTGGAACCAAGGAATGGTGCTCGGAAGTGGGTAGGGGGTGGAACCAAGGAATGGTGCTCGGAGGTGGGAAGGAAGTGGAACGGTGCTCGGAGATGGGTAGGGGGTGGAACCAAGGAATGGGGCTCGAAGGTGGGTAAGGAGTGGAACCAAGGAATGATGCTCGGAAGTGGGTAGGGGGTGGATACAAAAGGTGACACGGAAGGAGGGAGTTACTGCACCTATTCTCTGAGGGAAAATAAAGCCCCGCGTGTATCTGTCTTTGTGCTGGGAGAGAGCCGCGCGCCGCGCTCCCAGCACAGAGAACGAGGTCTCATCCAGAGGCCCAGGTCCCTTACTATTGATTGGGACATAGAACTGCCGGTTTGGCGTCACCTGATCACTATGGTAGCTTCTGATTGGCTGCTACAGTGATCAGTCACTGTGAAGCCCGCCCCGGTGTTGCTCTCTCTGTGAATGGAGAGGAAAGATATATTGTATCTTTCTCTCTCCTTGCAGACAAATTGTGTGTAAACAAAAAAATGATAATAACGAAAAATTTAATAAAAAAAATAAAGAAAAAATACCTAGATCAAGGTTTGACCTAGGTCAGTGCCAGGGTTAGTGTTTGGGTCAAAGGTCAGGGTCAGTAAATTTTGACCAGGATTTTTTTTTAAATTAGTATCAGGGTCAGTTAGGCTCCATTTACACGTGAGCAATCTAATTCTTTTATCTTTTTTTAGTATTTTACTTTTTTTGGTTTTTGGAGCAGCACCATTCATTTTAATGAGCTTCCCTCCACTGCAAAAATGCTACAAAAAAAAGCTCATATACCAAATCTTGGCACAGAGTAAGCAGTGTTTGCTGTTGCGATTTTCGGCGCGATTGTAGCGCGATTTGTCATTTGTCCATCGTGGCTGAATCGCACCGCGTTTGGGATGCCATTAAAGAATAATGGTGTTGCAAATGCATTCCGCGTTTTGACTGGAATTCTGCGATTCCGTCCACCAATACAGAAGGACTAGGTGTGAATGGAGCATAATGCCCCATACACACGATCGGACATTCCGACAACAAAATCCATGGATTTTTTCAGACGGATATTGGCTCAAACTTGTCTTGCATACACACGATCACACAAAGTTGGTCGGAAATTGCGAACGTCAAGAACGCGGAGACATACAACGTGTACGACTGGCCGAGAAAAATTAAGTTCAATAGCCAGTGCGGCTCTTCTGCTTGATTCCGAGCATGCGCGGAACTTTGTACGTCAGAATTGTGTACACACGATCGGAATTTGAGATCCAGATCTCAAATTTTGTGTGACGGAAATTCAGATGGAAAATGTCCGATGGAGCCTACACACGGTCAGAATTTCCGACAAAAAGCTCCCATCGAACATTTTCCGTCAGAAAATCCGAACATGTGTACGGGGCATTAGGCTGGCCATACATTATACAAAATGTCTTATTCGATTTTCCTTGAAATTTACCAAAACCATATAATATGAGGTCAAACCTAAACATTTTCAATGTGTATGCAATCAGGCAGGCCCTTGAACTACACAGTTGAATGTAAATCTAAAAGGAAATTGCATAAGAAAATTGTATAGTGTATGGCCAGCCTAGGTGTCAGTGTTAAGGAAGACAAAAAAAAGCGCAAAATGCGCACTACTTTTTTGGGGCTGTACTAGGGGTACAAACAAATAATATACACATATGAGGTATCGCTGCGATCGTCAGGAGTAGGAGAATTTATTTTGCGTTGTTCTTTGGTGGAAGGTTATGATAGCAACAAGAAATATACATTTAAAGATACATTTTTTTTTAAAAATACTATTTTGGGCTGGTTTTCCTTTGACAAAAAAAAAGTGAATAAAAAAAAAAAAAAGAATTAGGAAATATCAATGATCGTTTACCACTAAATGAAAGCTCAATGAAAAAAAACGTGGTATAATCCACCCAGATG
The DNA here is from genome assembly GCF_037356315.1 of Lithobates pipiens. Classification (NCBI taxonomy): domain Eukaryota; kingdom Metazoa; phylum Chordata; class Amphibia; order Anura; family Ranidae; genus Lithobates; species Lithobates pipiens. Next base: position 558,136,176 of record NW_027507764.1, on the reverse strand, counting down.
CACAAAGTAGTTATGGTATGTACGATTTTATTAACATGACAAAGTTGCAAAATTGTGCTTAGGTATTAAGATTTGTTTTACACTTATGCCGCCACGTACACACGATCAGATTTTCCAACGGGATATGTTGGACGTGAGCTTGTTGTCGGAAAGTCTGACCGCGTGTACGCTCCATCGAACATTTGCTGTCGGACTTTCCACCAACAAATGTTTCTTAGCAGGTTCTCAAATTTTCCTCCAACAAAACGTTGTTGTCGGAAAGTCAGATCGCGTGTACACAAGTCCGTCGCACAAAAGTGTACACATGCTCAGAATCAAGCAGAAGGAGCCGCACTGGCTATTGAACTTCCTTTTTCTCAGCTCGTCATATGTCTTGTATGTCACCTCATTCCCACGTTCGGAATTGTTGGCCAATATTTGTGCGACCGTGTGTATGCAAGTTGGAGCCAACATCCTGCGAACAAAAACCCACGGCTATGTTGGTGGAAAGTCAGATCATGTGTACGGGGCATAAGTCGTGAAGGGGTTAACATGACATGTATAGGAGAGCTTGGCAGAATTTTTAAGCCCCTGAAAATAACTTAAAGCGGTTGTAAACCCTCTGGGACCAATTTAACCTATAGGTAACCCTAGATTAAGGCTTACCTGTAGGTGGAAGAAATATCTCCTTAACCCACACGGTTAAGGAGATATTTTACAAAAACCAGCACCGCTGTCTACGGCGCATGTGCGGCGTAAACAACGGCGTGGGCGCACTGAGCGCGCCGCAAGTGAAGGCGAACATGCCGTCATGGACGGCTCCCGTGCGCATGCGCCGGAGTGACGTCATTGCGGCTCCGGCCAGTCATAGTGCCGGAGCGCTATACCCAGAAGTCACTTCGGGTATCATGACAGCGACGGAGGACGAGGGTTGCTTCAGGGACATCTATCTCAGGTAAGTTATTCATAATGAGCTAGTCTGCTATGCATACTAGCTCATTATGACTTTGCCTTGCAGGGTGTATTTTATTTATTTATTTTCCAGGCTTTACTTCACCCTTAAAAGCAGAACTTCAGTCATTTATTTTTCAACTTTCCATCTATTAAATCGTCTGTCCTCTGTTTTAACCTTGGATAATAAAACATTTTCTGCTGCCAGTAAATACCTTATACAGCCCACTTCCCATTTCTTGTCTGGTAAAAAGCCTAGGCTTATGACATTGTGCACATCTCTCTCTCATTCTCCTGAGGGTTTGACATGAAGGGAGAGGGGATGAGTTATAAGAGGGCCAACGAAAGCTGCAGAGCTGGAGGTGTGTGTCTGTGTAAACCCAGGAAGTGAACAGGCAGCAGCTTCAGCTGCCCACAGTTAAAATGGCTGCAGCCAGACTCAGTGGAGGGAGATTTCCACAGCATATTTGGCAAGTACAGAATCACAGTATATATAAAATAATATGCGGTGGTGGTTGGAGGGAAGCTTCAGAATGACAAAGATGTTTTTAATACAAATTATGTGAGCAGACTGCAGTTCCTCTTTAAAAAGGTAACCAGCAATTTTTTTTTAATTTTTTTTTTAGTTATGCTACACTAATGGGAACAAATATAAAGTAGATGTTATTCCAATTTGGTTTCAAAAGCAGAAATATGCTTTAAAAATGTATACAAATGCAGTACACTATGTGTCCACCGTGTGGCAGCCATGACCCCCAAAACTTGACGAATGTCGCCATATGCTTGTGCAAGAAGCACAAAAATAATTATTTATCTGTTGCATCATTTTCAAGCTGTTTACAAGCAGCGATAGTCTTCCGTAGCGTGTCAGGGGACATATGGTGATGTAAAGTTAGATCAAAGAACACTTAATCATTGTAATCTGCTCCACTTAGCACTATAGACGCAGAACAGCAGTGTGTTTATACAGCTAACAAGACCCGGGCTGAGCGCGGGGAACATTTGTCACAATTTAGAGCCGCCGGATCCTGATTCAGCAGTTCATGCACCCTGCTAACGATCCCACCACAGCGGCGTGACGTGACTTGTATTAAAAATCCTGCTTCCCTCGTAGTTTTCTAGAAGTAGACTCTAAAGCCCCATACATACTATCAGATTTTCTGCTGAGTTTTTCCTTCAGATTTACCAAAACCATATAATATGAAGTCAAACCTTAGAAGTTTCAATGTGTATGCAATCAGGCCGACCCTTCCACTACATGGGTTTGGTAAATCTGAAGACAAAAATCTGTAGAAAATCCTGATAGCGTGTATGGAGCTTCAGAAATAGCATGCTGCCAGAGAGAAAAACCAAAAATAACTATCTATGGTACTGTGAAGGGTCCTCTGCAGTGGCGGTGCGTCCATAGAGGGCACAGGAGCGCCGCCCCCTCTCTCCTGCACCGCTCTATCACCAATAGGTAGATTAATGCATGGCAATGACCAGGCGTCCAATCATTGCAGAAGGAGAGGAGGAACGGGCAGGAGAAGACATCGGGGTCGGGATGAAATGGAGTACATCGGACACTGCTCGCCACCTGCCGCGGTCACCTGCTGCCCACCCGAGACAAGGTAAGTGCCGGGCAGACTGCGGGGGGGGCACAGTGACAGCACTTGGGGCACAGTGGCAACATTTGGAGCACAGTGGCAACATTTAATGGGCAAAGTGGCAGCATTTAATAAGCACAGTGGCAACATTTGGGGAACAGTGGCAGTATTTGGGGCACAGTGGCAGCATTTAATGGGCACAGTGGCATCACTTGGGGCACAGTGGCAACATTTGGAGCACAGTGGCAACATTTAATGGGCAAAGTTGCAGCATTTAATGGGCACAGTGGCAACATTTGGGGCACAGTGGCAGCATTCGATGGGAACAGTGGCAGTATTTGGGGCACAGTGGCAGCATTTAATGGGCACAGTGACAACATTTGGGGCACAGTGGCAACATTCGATAGGAACAGTGGCAACATTTGGGGCACAGTGGCAGCATTTGATGGGCAAAGTGGCTGCGTTTGATGGCACAGTGAGGCTGCAGTTGATGGGCTTTTGTTTGTTTGCGCAGCCCCCCCCCCCCCCCCCCAAAAAAAAAATTTTTTTTGAGCACCAGCCGCCACTGGTCCTCTGGACAGATCTGACGGATTGAGGACAGTTGTGTGTATGAATTCTAAAATCTAAGGGGGTCTGATTGCACCATCCATCCCATGGTACATGCCATCTTTTAACTCTTTCACTGCCAGGGCCATTTTTGCACATAAGTTTAACCACTTCCCGCCTAGCCTATTGTTACACGATGGAGAAAAAGATTCAGGTAGGTATTCCGCTCCAGGTAGGTGTGATGAGAATGACACTCTCCTTGGGGTGGAAGCAGCAGGTGCAGGATAAGCATGTAGCAATGAAGAAGAAGGACCTGGACAGCCGCACTACAATATAAACGCCTTTATTGTATAAAACAACAAGTTCAAACAAGAGCAGGGTACAGGATAATTTATTAACGCGTTTCACACTCTTAATAGTGCTTAGTTGTAGCTATGACTGACTAAGCACTATTAAGAGTGTGAATGTCACGTATCAGATAAGACCAGAACTGTGTGGACTGCACAGAGGAAACCAGAAACACACGAAAGTGAAAAATAATGGTGTTTATTTACATAGGTGAAAAGTAAGTGAATATAAATAGTGCACAACCAACCCAAAACCACAAACAACAATGATATATACAAATATTGGGGAATACCAGAATCGTAACAAAAGCCAGGCTGAGGTCATACACAGGGGGGTCAGCAGATGGGTAAGGATGGGGAACCAACAGGACAGGGCGAGGACAGATGGATGGGCTGTAGAGCAGGGATCCGAGGCAAACAGGAGGGATAGGTCCATGATGGGGTCAGATACAGGCTCAAGGTCAGGATCCAGGGAGAAAGATACCAAGACAAGCATGTGTGAGCTTGCCGGGTATTTATAAGACTGCATTAATTGTCCTCAAGTAACACCTGAGTGCAGGAAGTGTTGCCTGCTCCCTACTGCCAGGATCCATCCACTGGTGGACGCTAGTACTGCGGCCCAATGGTGACATAACACCAGCAGGGAAAGTCTCTCCTGACAGTTACAAACTGCCAGGAGACACCTGCTGGTGGACCACAGTACTGCATGCTAAATGATGGATCTTACCAGCGGACGGACCCTTTCCTGACAGTGAAACGCGTTAGTTAATTTTGCTTGTACCCAGCTGTTGTTTGAACTTGTTATTTTATACAATAAAAGCATTTATGTTGGAGTGCGGCTGTCCAAATCCTTCTTCATTATTGTTACATGATGACTGAGCGGGACATACATCCCTGAAAAACGCAATTTGTCACCAGCTGTGTCCGTCGGATGACTAATCAGTGTACAGGCCCGCTGCCAGAAACCATGTGACCAATCACAGCAGATCACATGACAATTTTAAACAATGCACGGCTTCCTTCATGCCATTCATTGTGTTGCTAGCTGTGATTGGTCACAGTGATCACATAGTACAGACAGGGCCAATTGCAGGCCATCTATACCATATGATTAGCTGTGGCCAATCACAGCTAATGACAATAATACACACTGAATGAATCAGTTTTATTTTCAAAGCTTAATTGAACAAGCTGAAGTTAGAAGCTGATTGGCTACTAGACATGTGCACTGACAAAAAATGCGTTCGTTTTCGTTTCATTCTTTTTTTGCTTTTTTCGGAAATCCGAAAATTTGGATTTTCAAATTTCCGCATTTTGGATTTCCGAACTTTCCAATTTCTGAATTTCCAAATTTTTGAATTTGAAAATCAGAAAAAAAGAAAGAAAAATCAGTAAAAAATTGAAATAATAACTAACTATTAAATTCTAGGTATTGGAATTTTTCTTTCAAATTTGGCTGTTTGTGAACGTAATGAGTACAAATTTATCCAAAGTTACGAATTATCTGAAATAACGACTGCCGCATCTAAACAAATGGAACGGAACAAATTAATAATAAATAATAATAATAAAAGGTTTTATTATAATTGGTTTTTATTATTAGATTGTTATGTTCCATTCGTTTAGATGCGGCAGACGTTATTTCAGATAATTCGTAGCTTCGGATAAATTCACTTTCATTATGTTCACAAACAGCCAGATTTGAAAGGAAATTCCAATACCTATAATTTACTATTTATTATTAGCTAGTTATTTCAGGTTTTCGAATTTTCATTCTTTTGAATTTTCATTCTTATTTTTGGATTTTCTAATTTATGAAATTCCAAAATTTAGAATTTTCAGAATTTGAAAATTCCAAAGTTTGGAAATTCAGAAATTTCAGAATTAATGAATTTGTCTAAATTTGTTATAAAACTAATTTGGAACAAAATAAATTGCGCATGTCTATTGGCTACCATGCCCAGCTGCTCCAGATCTAGTTTTAGTAAATAAACCCCATTGTGCGTCATGAATGGCATACTTCAGTGGTAGTGAAAAGGTTAAATGGGAATTCTGCATTGAAAGGATTTTTTTTTTGTATATTTGCTTTATATTTAAGTGTTTAACTTTTCCATTTGTTGGGAGCCAGTCCTTTAAAAGTCTGTGAGCCCCTAGCAAAGAATAGCGATGCCGGGTCTATGCACTTATGTGGCATCTCAGTATGAAAGCCGACTGTTGTACCGCCATAAGCCTGCATACAGCTGGTGTTAAGAGGTTAAAGTGGTTGTAAACCCTTATAAACCACTTTGACCTACAGGCGAGCCTAGATTAAGGCTTACCTGTAGGTCCAAGAAATATCTCCTAAACCTACACGGTTTAGGAGATATTTGCCGAAAGACAGGCACTGCTGTCTATGGCGCATGAGCCGTAGACAGCGGCGCGCAGGTGCACTGAGCGCGCCGCTGTCAACGGCGATATGCCGTGAGTGGTGGCTCCCGTGTGCATGCGCAGGAGTGACATAGTGCGGCTCCGGCCAGTCACACAGCCAGAGTCCACAGACCTGGAAGGAAGACGGACGAAGATGGATGCAGCCTCCAGCGCTCACAAAGAGGTCTTCGTTTGTAGGTAAGTTTTAGGTAAGTTGTAGGTAAGTTTCACGTAATGTGCTAGTATGCGATGCATACTAGCATATTATGACTTTACTTTGCAGTTAAGAGAAAACAAAATGTAAAAAAAAAGGCCCCACTTTACTTCCTATTTAAGTTGTCTTGCCTGCAATATTAAATTTGGCCACTAGATGGACATTATAAATTGACTGTTTTGGGGAAACCAGAAAATGTTTAGTTAATAAAAGTTCCCATCATCCCCAATTCTGGGAAAGGGAAACAGGCAGGGCTCAAGTCCTGCGGAAACGCATGGGAACGGAGTTCCTGTACTTTTTTCACAACAGGAACTCAGTTCCCGTTAGCAGCCGTGTCCTGCAAGACATTGAAGTATGTGAGATGTGTGGCAGGTGCTACACAAGCAGACGCCGACACAGCTTGCAATAGTAAGTGCCGCACACCTGACCATTCAGGCATTGCCAGTAGGGGGCCCCATGACAGCTTCCTCTTCGATCTACCTGTCAATCACAGCTAGCTGACGGGTAGATCAGGTCCCTGCTGCTAACAGATTGTATTTAGTCAGACGTCTCATGATGCACTCCTCCCCGCTGGCCCCTCTTGATTTTCTGTCTCCTTATCTCTCCCCCCCCCCCCCCCCCCCAGTCTCCTGCATACTTGCTCTGTGTATCTCGCTGAATCCCCCCCTCCTCTATCTTCAGTGCCATATGATGAGAGAACCCAGAGGAGGAGAACAGCTATTCTGCTCACAGGACATGCAGGGAGAGAGGTGAGCTGAGGGAGGAACATCAGTTTGGGGTGGTAAGCTGAGCACAATACCTGGCAAAGTTTAATGCCAGGAGGGAAGTTTATGTGGAAATATGTGAAGGGTTGGAATAGCAGCGAGTGTGTGTTGGAGCCCTGCAGAGTTTGCAGCCCCCCCCCCCCCCCCCCAAGCTAACATACATCTCCTAAGTAGGAACACATCACTATCTCCCCAAGCATTCTGTCCAGATAATGTGCAGTTCATTTATGACCTTTCCGTTTAACCCTGTGTTATCCAAACTCTGTTCAATGAAAAGTGTAAACTCACCACATAAACACTCTATATCCAAAAAAACATTCCCCAATAAAGATCAGAACACGATGTTCATATTTGCATGGAAGCACAATTGAATAAATGCTGATTATTCAGAGAATTACTGTATTTATGTTTATTGAGGATTGTTTTTTTTTTTTATGTACTAATAGTTAAGCTTCATACAGACAATACGAAAATTGGATTAAAAATACCACTTTTGAAGTGTTTGTGCATATGAGCGTATCATTTTTTATTTTTTTTGGTGGGGGAGTGGATCTTGGGTGGGAGTTCCAACACTTTTTTCCCCCAGGACTTGACCCCTACAAACAGGTGCATCCTTGGAGCTCAGACTCCATTTTAAAGTGGAGCTCCGGGCTTCGCCAGCAAAAATGAAAAGCCAGCAGCTAAAAATATGGTAGCTGCTGACTTTTATACTTTTATTATTAGGACATCTGGCTCAGGGTGCTGCGGTGCTGCAACCGCCATCTCAGGCTAAGGGAAACCAGGAGTGAAGTCTTGCGGCTTCCCAGCTGCATATGCTTAAAGCTCGCTGCGCTTTTTGAATGGCCCGGCAGTGGGGGGGGGGGGGGGAGGAGAAGGGGGCCAAAATTCTGGCTTACCAGGTACCCACCCCCGCAAGGTGCCAAATGTGGCAGTGGAGGAGGGGGGAGGAAAACAAGCAGAGCTTCCTGTTTGGGTGGAGTTCCACTTTAAGAACTGGGGGAGGAGGAACCAGCCACATATTGTGGACTCAACTTATATCCACCTACAGGCAGCATCACTGGTGAGCATGGACTTTTTTGCCATCTGCAGCCTAATTATTTCAATGTGCTTTCTATATGTGTTTATATTATGTTAATTGCATGTACTTATCATTTGTTTTTTCTTAATAGTTTCACGCACCCGGTTTTGTTAATAAAGCTTCAAGATTACATTAAGTCTGGGGGTTATTGCAGAATAGGAGGGTAAAGCGCTGTGTAAACTGTTGGCGCTATATAAATCGTGTATAATAATAATAATAATAATGTTACTGTACAATAAACAAAGTAAAAAGTCCTGCGCAAATGGTGCCACTAAAAAATAAATGTATAAAGAAATATAAATGTATATAAAAAAAAATATATATATATATAATATATAAAGTCAATAAATCAAGGTGAACACACCGATGTGTGAAAACAGTGAAAAATAGGAGAAAAGGCGGGACCAGCTGTTCCAAAATAAATAAATCCAGGCTCTCAGAACTCTCACCTCAAAGATGGAATAATCAGGCAAAGTAAAATAACCCCAGAGGATTCTCCTTAATATTTCTCTATGTAATAACCAAGGAATTATAGATGAAGCCTGTAGTATATCCTTCTGCCACTAGAGGGCCATTTCCAATATTTGAATACAACACTGCAGCTTGTAATTCCGTGGTATAGAGCTTGAAAAAAACACAGAGGAGAGGGGGAGAGGGAGAAAGAGAGGGGACTCCAATAGTGTAGTAGTTGAATGAATGGACAAATTTATTAAAGCATAAAAAATGGACTCTCACATAAGCAAAAAAAAAAAAAAAAAAAAAAAAAAAAAAAAAAGGGTAACACAGAGCAGATAAAAATGAAGACCTGCCGTTTTCAGCCAGTCTTACGTTGTTTCCGGTTGTCCTACGGCCACTCCCTACGCGTTACGTCACGTCATGTGACTTCTTCAATGGGGATCGCCATTGAAGAAGTCACATGACGTGACGTAACGCGTAGGGAGTGGCCGTAGGACAACCGGAAACAACGTAAGACTGGCTGAAAACGGCAGGTCTTCATTTTTATCTGCTCTGTGTTACCCTTTTTTTTTTTTTTTTTTTTTTTTGCTTATGTGAGAGTCCATTTTTTATGCTTTAATAAATTTGTCCATTCATTCAACTACTACACTATTGGAGTCCCCTCTCTTTCTCCCTCTCCCCCTCTCCTCTGTGTTTTTTTCAAGCTCTATACCACGGAATTACAAGCTGCAGTGTTGTATTCAAATATTGGAAATGGCCCTCTAGTGGCAGAAGGATATACTACAGGCTTCATCTATAATTCCTTGGTTATTACATAGAGAAATATTAAGGAGAATCCTCTGGGGTTATTTTACTTTGCCTGATTATTCCATCTTTGAGGTGAGAGTTCTGAGAGCCTGGATTTATTTATTTTGGAACAGCTGGTCCTGCCTTTTCTCCTATTTTTCACTGTTTTCACACATCGGTGTGTTCACCTTGATTTATTGACTTTATATATTATATATATATATTTTTTTTTTTTATTTTTTTTTTTTTTATACATTTATATTTCTTTATACATTTATTTTTTAGTGGCACCATTTGCGCAGGACTTTTTACTTTGTTTATTCTTATGTGATAGTTGGTGTTAACTATTTTGTCCCGCTGCATTTTTTAGCAACACTTGCACTTTTGTATCACTTTCACTGTGGATTTTGTATTGCTATATTTTTACTTTTCCATTTTTTGACACGTATTTAGTCATTTCTGCACGTTTGAGCACTTAATAGCGCGAGGGTCCATTTTTCACAATGTTACTGTACACACATGGAAATGTATAGTGAGGACAGAACACGCCCCCTAGTGGAGGCTACAAGAGACAATTCTGACATACATTGGACAGGCATGTGACGCCCCAGTCCAGAGCGCTGAGAAGCAACATAGGATAAAAAAGGTACAAATTATACTTTATTTAAAAAAAAAAAATACAATTGTTTATGATAAAAGGAGCTTTAAGAAAACAAAATGTCATCTGGTTAGGATTTACACAGACAAATTCAGATACTTGGGGGTTGGTTTATAAAACATTTGTTGTGCAGATGTGACAAACAGCTACACATTAACCACTTGAGACCCGCGCTATAGCCAAATGACGGCTACAGCGCGGACCTCCTTTGCCGGGACTACGTCTATTGACGTCGTCCCGTGCACGAGCGGCCTGCGCGCCCCCTGAGGGGGGCGCGCGGCGCGCTCTGTGACCGGCGAGTCTATGAGACTCGCCTGATCACGGATCCAAGCAAGGGGTCGATTCCGACCCCTTACTACATGATCAGCTGTCAGCCAATGACAGCTGATCATGTGATACAACGGAGCCGGTTATCGGCTATTATTCCTCCTCGCGCTGACAGCGCGAGGAGTAAAAAAAAGAGCCGATCACCGGCGGCCAGCTTACCAGTGCCCACCTGCTCCCCCTCAGGAATAAATAAGTGCCCCCCGTAAGGGCCACCCATCAGTGCCCACAGTGCCACCCATCAGTGCCCACAGTGCCACCCACAATCTGCCTCAACAACGGTGCTGCACCCCAGTGCCACATATCCGTGCCCATCAGTGTCATCTACCAGTGCCCATCAGTGCCGCCCATCAGTGCCCAGCAGAGCCACCTATCAGAGCCACCTATCAGAGCCACCTATCAGAGCCCATCAGTCCCATCTATCAGTGGTACCTATCAGTGCCCCTTAGTGCCACCCATCTGTGCCACCCATCCGTGCCACCCATCCGTGCTGCCCATCCGTGCCATCTTATCTGTGCCCATCTGTGCCCATCAGTGCTGCCTTATCTGTGCCCATCAGTACTGCCTTATCTGTGCCTATCGGTGCCACCTTATCTATGCCTATTAGTGCCGCCTTAACTATGCCTATCAGTGCCCACCAGTGCAGCCTATCAGTGCGCCTCATCCGCGCACTTCAATGAAGGAGAAAAATTACCTGTTTGCAAAATTTTATAACAAATTATTAAACATGATTTTTTTTATTTTTTTTATTTTGCATCTTTTTTTGTTTGTTTAGCAAAAAATAAAACTCCCAGCTGTAATTAAATACCACCAAAAGAAAGCTCTATTTGTGGGAAAAAAATGATAAAAATTTCATTTGGGTACAGTGTTGTATGCCCGCGCAATTGTCATTCAAAGTGCATCAGCGCTGAAAGCTGAAAATTGGTCTGGGCAGGAGGGGGGTTTAAGTGCCCAGTAAGCAAGTGGTTAAAGATGAAGAAAACCTTGATGGGTTTAACCACTTCAGCCCCGGAAGATTTGGCTGCTGAATGACCAGGCCATTGTTTGCGATTCGGCATTGCGTCGCTTTAACTGACAATTGCGCGGTCGCACCCAAACAAACGTCCTTTTTTCCCCCCCACAAATAGAGCTTTCTTTTGGTGGTATTTGATCATCTCTGCATTTTTTATTTTTTGCGCTATAAACAAAAAAAGAGCGGCAATTTTGAAAAAAAAAACAACACAATATTTTGTACATTTTGCTGTAATAAATATCCCCTTTTTAAAAAAAATAAAAAAAGGTATTTTTTTCTCAGTTTAGGCCGATATGTATTCTTCTACATATTTTTGGTAATAAAAATAGCAATAAGCATATATTGATTGGCCTACAAAATAGGGAATAGATTTATAGCATTTTTATTATTATTATTACTAGTAATGGCGGCGATATGCAATTTTTATCATGACTGCGACATTATGGCGGACACATCGGATGCTTTTGACACATTTTTGGGACCATTGTCATTTATACAGCGATCAGTGCTATAAAAATGCACTGATTACTGTAAAAATGTCACTGCCAGGGAAGGGGTTAACACCAGGGTGCGATCAAGGGGTTAATTGTGTTCCCTGACTGTGTGTTTCTAACTGTAGGGGGAGGGGACTGACTGGAGGAAATGACAGATCGTGGTTCCTAGCTATTAGGAACTTACGATCGGTCTCATCACATAACAGAACAGGTATTTGTGTGATTACACACACACACACACGTCCCTGTTCTGCCTCCGGCGGCACGTGTACGCCTGCTATCCCACTTAAAGGAACCGCCGTATAGCCACGGCGGCTCGCAGGATCTTGCCGACCTGCCCCAGTATAATGACAGCGGTTGGTCAGAAAGCGGTTAACTTCCTCTTTTGGTCCCTGCAAAGTAAAAGCATAATGCCATTACGTGCCACTTACCTGTAAAGGAAGCCCGCGATGTCCCTGATGTCCATTTTCACCCCTCTTTCTTCCAGGGACGACTCTATGACTGGCTGGAGTTGCGTGACGCATGCGCGCGGCAGCCAAGGCATGGCACGTGGCCTTTCTTCATTGCGCATGCGCCGTGCAGGTTTAGGAGATATTTCAAGTACCTACAGGTAAGCCTTATTATAGGCTTACCTGTAGGTAAAAGTGGTATGTAAGGGTTTAAGTGGTTGTAAACCCTCCTGGGAAAAAAAAAACAGCCTGGAAGATAAAGGCATAATGAGCTTGTATGCGTAGCACACTAGCTCATTATGAATTACTTACCCGAGAACGAAGCCCCAGCAGTCGTCCTCGTCTACCCCTCCGGCCGGCAACGTCTATCCCGGAGGTTACTTCTGGGTATCGCGGGTCCGGCACTGTGATTGGCTGGAGCTGCGATGACGTCACTCCCGCGCATGCCCGGGAGCCTCTGGGAACGGTACAGTACAACTGAAGCAACAGCACGTACTGCCATTGCTTCAGTTGGCTTAAGTGCGCATGTGCCGATGACGTTGGCACATGCAAATACAGGGATATCCGTGCAGGTTTAGGAGAGATCCAGTGCAGCTACAGGTAAGTCTGTAGTGGCCACAATATGCTTTTGTTCCCTAATTGAGGTATTCATTTTCACCCAGAATGTTTGGATGTTTGTCATGTATGCATTGTGAGAATTTTATACAAACCCCCCCTTTTGGAATAGCCATGTTAAAATTAAAATACAGTGGTGTGAAAAAGTGTTTGCCCCCTTCCTCATTTCCTGTTCCTTTGCATGTTTGTCACACTTAAGTGTTTCGGAACATCAAACCAATTTAAACAATAGTCAAGGACAACACAAGTAAACACAAAATGCAATTTGTAAATGAAGGTGTTTATTATTAAAGGTGAAAAAAAATCCAAACCATCATGGCCCTGTGTGAAAAAGTGATTGCCCCCTAAACCTAATAACTGGTTGGGCCACCCTTAGCAGCAACAACTGCAACCAAGCGTTTGCGATAACGTGCAATGAGGCTTTTACAGCGTCCTGGAGGAATTTTGGCCCACTCATCTTTGCAGAATTGTCCTAATTCAGTTACATTAGAGGGTTTTCGAGCATGAACGGCCTTTTTAAGGTCATACCACAACATCTCAATAGGATTCAGGTCAGGACTTTGGCTAGGCCACTCCAAAGTCTTCATTTTGTTTTTCTTCAGCCATTCGGTGGTGGACTTGCTGGTGTGTTTAGGATCATTGTCCTGCTGCAGAACCCAAGTTCGTTTCAGCTTGAGTACACGAACAGATGGTCGGACATTCTCCTTCAGGATCTCTTGGTAGACAGCAGAATTCATAGTTCCTTTTATCACGGCAAGTCTTCCAGGTCCTGAAGCAGCAAAACAGCCCCAGACCATCACACTACCACCACCATATTTTACTGTTGGTATAATGTTCTTTTTATGAAATGCAGTGTTCCTTCTACGCCAGATATACTTGGACACACACCTTCCAAAGAGTTAAACTTTTGTCTCATCGGTCCACAGAATGTTGTCCCAAAAGTCTTGGGGATCATCAAGATGTGTTGTGGAGAAATTGAGACGAGCTTTGATGTTCTTTTTGCTCAGCAGTGGTTTTCTCCTTGGAACTCTGCCATGCAGGCCATTTTTGCCCAGTCTTTTCCTGATGGTGGAGGCATGAACGCTGACCTTAACTGAGGCAAGTGAGGCCTGCAGTTCCTTGGACGTTGTTGTGGGGTCCTTTGTGACCTCTTGGATGAGTCGTCGCTGCGCTCTTGGGGTAATTTTGGGCGGCCGGCCACTCCTGGGAAGGTTCACCACTGTTCCATGTCTTCGCCATTTGTGGATAATGGCTCTCACTGTGGTTCGCTGGATTCCCAAAGCTTTGGAAATGGCTTTATAACCCTTTCCAGACTGATAGATCTCAATTACTTTCTTTCTCAATTGTTCCTGAATTTCTTTGGGTCTCGGCATGATGTGTAGCTTTTAAGGATCTTCTGGTGGACCTTACTGTGTCAAGCAGCTCCTATTTAAGTGATGCCTTGATTGTGAACAGGTGTGGCAATAATCAGGCCTGGGTGTGGCTAGAGAAATTGAACTCAGGTGTGGACAACCACAGTTATAGTATGTTTTAACAAGGGGGGCAATCACTTTTTCACACAGGGCCATGATGGTTTGGATTTTTTTTCACCTTTAATAATAAACACCTTCATTTACAAATTGCATTTTGTGTTTACTTGTGTTGTCCTTGACTATTGTTTAAATTGGTTTGATGTTCCGAAACACTTAAGTGTGACAAACATGCAAAGGAACAGGAAATGAGGAAGGGGGCAAACACTTTTTCACACCACTGTATATATTATTTCATCTTCCGCTGCTCCGGTTTGTAACTGCAAAATTTTGCAAAAGTGATAACCTAGTCCACCCCAATTGGGGTGCTATTTTATTCACTGACACAAATGAAGGGCACAGTTCCTCCCCTATAACACCAATGATGAGGAACAATTCCTCCCAATGACACCAACGATGGGGAACAATTCCTCCCGTGACACCAACAATGGGAAACAATTTCTCCCAATGACACCAACAATGGGGCACAATTCCTCCCAATGACAACAACAATGTGGCACGATTCCACCCATGACACCAATAATGGGGAACAATTCCTCCCAATGACACCAATGATGGCGAACAATTCCTCCCAATGACAAAGATGGGGCATGATTCCTCCCATGACACCAATAATGGGGAACAATTCCTCCCAATGACACTAATGATGGGGCACAATTCCTCCCAATGACAACAACAATGGGACACAATTCCTCCCAATGACAACAACAATGTGGCATGATTCCACCTATGACACCAATAATGGGGAACAATTCCTCCCAATGACACAAATAATGGGGAACAATTCCTCCCAATGACATCAATGATGGGGAACAATTCCTCCCAATGACAAAGATGGGGCATGATTCCTCCCATGACACCAATAATGGGGAACAATTCCTCCCAATGACACTAATGATGGGGCACAATTCCTCCCAATGACAACAACAATGGGGCACAATTCCTCCCAATGACAACAATGGGGCACAATTCCTACCAATGACAACAACAATGGGGCACAATTCCTCCAAATGACAACAATAATCAGGCACAATTCCTCCCAATGACACTAATGATGGGGCACAATTCCTTCCAATGACGACAACGATGGGGCACAATTCCTCCCAATGACACCAACGATGGGGCACAATTCCTCCCAATGACACCAACGATGGGAACAATTCCTCCCAATGACACCAACGATGGGGCACAATTCGTTCCAATGACACTAATGATGGGGTACAATTCCTTCCAATGACACTAATGATGGGGCACAATTCCTTCCAATGACGACAACGATGGGGCACAATTCCTCCCAATGACAACAACAATGGGGCACAATTCCTCCCAATGACACTAATGATGGGGCACAATTCCTTCCAATGACACTAATGATGGGGCACAATTCCTTCCAATGACGACAATGATGGGGCACAATTCCTCCCAATCACACTAATGATGGGGCACAATTCCTTCCAATGACACTAATGATGGGGCACAATTCCTTCCAATGACACCAACGATGGGGCACAATTCCTCCCAATGACACTAATGATGGAGCACAATTCCTTCCAATGACACTAATGATGGGGCACAATTCCTTCCAATGACGACAACGATGGGGCACAATTCCTCCCAATGACAACAACAATGGGGCACATTTCCTCCCAATGACACTAATGATGGGGCACAATTCCTTCCAATGACACTAATGATGGGGCACAATTCCTTCCAATGACGACAATGATGGGGCACAATTCCTCCCAATCACACTAATGATGGGGCACAATTCCTTCCAATGACACCAACGATGGGGCACAATTCCTCCCAATGACACTAATGATGGAGCACAATTCCTTCCAATGACACTAATGATGGGGCACAATTCCTTCCAATGACACTAATGATGGGGCACAATTCCTTCCAATGACGACAACGATGGGAGATTGTTTACTCCCACTGATGCTGGGACATTTTGTACTCCTGATGGCTACAGTCCGGCACCCCCTATTGTCTGAAAGACAGTAAACTTGCCCTTTGTTTGAATGTTTGGAGACCCCTGGTAAGAAAGAAGCACATATTTTTTTCCCCCCTTTTCTCATTTCTTTACACCTCTGTCTATAAATTGCACAGAAAATTAAATAATTTTGATGATGATGTCTAGGGATGAGCTTCGTGTTCGAGTCGAACGTACGTTCGACTCGAACATTGGCTGTTCGGCCGTTCGGCGAATTCCGAACGTTTGGGCCGTTCGCGTCAAAATTCGAGTGACGCGCGCGCGGACCACAATGCACTGCGGTGGCGCAGTGCATTGCTGCCCCATGATTGGCCAAGCATGCACTGTGACCCCGCATGCTTGGCCAATCGCAGCGCCGGCAGCGAGGAGAGCCATGATTGGCCACAGGCATCCTGCCTGTGGCCAATCATAGCTCAGGCTGTGTAGTGCACGCCCCACACTATATAAGGCCGCCTTTGAGGCGGCCTCGTGTAGTGTGTTACTTAGCATCTGAAGCAGTGGGTGTTCTGTGTACCTTCAACACAGTACACACCAATCGTTTTTGGCTGATTTCCTATCTTGCTGCTGTGTAGTGGTTGTTGTCTGTGCCCTGACTGCAGTATACACCACTATATTCACCTCACCTATATAGCTAGTGATCTAGCTTTAACCACTTAACAACTGCCCATTGCCGATTAACGGCTTCAGGGGGGTTGTTTAACTCTGAGAGGCCGTTAATTAACGGCCTCCCAGAATTCTGCTCTCGCGTGCCCCGAGGTGTGCGCACTCGAGAGCATCCGTGACCGCCGGGTCGCATCACGGATGACGGTAAACGGCCGCTCATAGCGGCCGTTTACCACGTGATTGCTCCGTCAAATGACGGAGTGATCACTTGGAAACAAACCGGCGTCATGTTATGTTCCTCCCTCCCCTCTCTGTACCGATCGGTACAGCGGAGGGGAAAGATCGGTGTCAGCAGCGATGTGCCCACATCGCTGCTCACCGAATTTAACCCCTCAATTCCCTGCCAATACTCTGCAATACCAGTGCATACTCTGCAGTACCCTGCCATTACTCTGCAGTACCCCGCCATTACTCTGCAGTGCAGTACCCCGCCATTACTCTGCAGTGCAGTACCCTGCCATTACTCTGCAGTGCAGTACCCTGCCATTACTCTGCAGTGCAGTACCCTGCCATTACTCTGCAGTGCAGTACCCTGCCATTACTCTGCAGCGCAGTACCCTGCCATTACTCTGCAGCGCAGTACCCTGCCATTACTCTGCAGCGCAGTACCCTGCCATTACTCTGCAGCGCAGTACCCTGCCATTACTCTGCAGTGCAGTACCCTGCCATTACTCTGCAGCGCAGTACCCTGCCATTACTCTGCAGCGCAGTACCCTGCCATTACTCTGCAGTACCCTGCCATTACTCTGTAGTACCCCCCAATACTCTGCAGTACCCTGCTATTACTCTTTAGTACCCCGCCAATACCCCGCAATACCCTGCCATAAATTGCCATACCCAGCCATACTCAGAGATACCCAGCCATACTCGTGATACCCTGAAATACCCAGCCATAGACGCCCCCCACCCCTCACCGCCCTCCGGTGCTTCTACCAACTCGCCAGTACGATCAAAGCCAGAATCTTTTTTTTATTTTTTATTTCAGGCTTCCCAGCCTAGAGGTGAGATGTGGGGTCATATTGACCCCCCAGATTTCACTGTAAAGAGGACCTGTCACCCCATATTCCTATTACAAGGGATGTTTACATTTCTTGTAATAGGAATAAAAGTGATCAAAAATATATTTTTGGGGAAAAAAATGTCAAACTAACATAAAGTAAAATGAACAATAAAAAAATAAAATAAAAATTAAAGCGCCCATGTCCCCATGTGCTCGCATGTGCCACACATGTGAGGTATCGCTGAGAATGTTAGAGCGAGAGCAATAATTCTAGTCCTAGACCTCCTCTGCAACTCAAAACATGTAACCAGTAAAAAAAAAAATTAAAGCGTCGCCTATGGGGATTTTTTAAGTAGCGACGTTTGGCGCCATTCCACGGGCATGTGCAATTTTGAAGAGTGACATGTTTGATATCTATTTACTCAGCATAACTTCATCTTTCACTTTATGCAAACATTGGGCTAACAAGTGGCTAATAATAGAGCTTGCAGTCAGTAGTGTTAGGAGATAGTGCGTGCTGTCTGCGTGCTCTGTACCCAGTACATACCGCTATAATATAGGGCAGGCCCCTACTTTCAAACATCCAACTTACAAACATCTCCTACTTGCAAACGCAAGGAGACAGCAGCAAGTGAGATGAAAAAAGATGGACGACAAAACAAATTATACAGGGGTGATAACCCTTCCCTATGTTTTCCAAAAAGCTTAAAGATAGTTTTTTTGACTGGAGCTACACTTTAAAAATGTACCGGTTGAAAATGAAAAACAGATTCAACTTAACACAACAAACCTACACAGTCCCTGTCTTGTTTGCACCGCCTGTATACTGCTGTTCTGAGTATATAGGGCCTGGGGGCCACACGCATTTCCTTTTTTTAATATGGGTACGGGGTTCCCCTTAATATGCGTACAAGACCCAAATAGGCTGGTAATGGGCAGGGAGGGCTACCCATGCCATGTTTCTCAATGATTTTCAACCATATTGCAGGAACCAGATATAAGATTAAAACCGCAAGCAGTTTTAAATGGTGTTATTTCCGTTTAATGTCATTTTGTGCAGGGACTGTTCTAAACACGGGAAACACGTGGCACTTCACAGGCATACTACAGACACCCCCCAGGCACCATATTTAAAGGAATATTTCACTTTTTTTTTTTTCACTTTAATCGTCATTAAAATCAGTGCTCCCGCCAAAACGGCAGTTTTTAAAACTTTTTTTTGCAGTGACCCATGTCCCCTGAGGCAGGAGGCAGGTCCCCAAACCCTTTTTAGGACACTATCTTGCATATTAGCCGTTAAAATTAGCACTTTCCAATTCGAACGTTCGAGTCCCATAGACTTCAATGGGGTTCTAACGTTCGTTTCGAACGCGGGGGTCGTTCGCAAGTTCTGGTGCGAACCGAACCGGGGGGTGTTCGGCTCATCCCTAATGATGTCAAGGGAAACCCTCATATATACCACATAAGATACATGTAATACTTTGTTATCATGAGTAATGACAAGGTCATTGCTAAATCCATAGACCCATTGCTGACTATTTTTTACTTTCTTATAAAACATACCCAATTAAAAAAAAATCGAATTTCTTCATGAATGTTGGCAAGAATGTATTCTGCTACATGTCTTTGGTAAAAAAATAAAAAAAAAAAAAAATTCCAGTAAGTGTATATTGATTGATTTGCCTGAAAGTTATAGTGTCTACAAACTATGGGATATATACTGGAATTTTTTTTTTAATACAAGTAACAGCGGTGATCAGTGACTTATAATGGGACTGCGATATTGCGGCGGAAAAATCTGACACTAACTGAAGCTGGGTGGGAGATGACTTACTGTCACAACATCACATGTTTGTGATATGCATTTAAATGTTATATGTGATCTTTTGCCCCTGGCTCCTCCTCTTCCCTTAGCTCAGTTTATCCTGTATAGTTAGCTTAAAGTGGTTGTAAACCCTTACAGACCACTTTGACCTATAGGTAAGCCTAGATTAAGGCTTACCTGTAGGTGCAAGAAATATCTCCTTAACTTACACGGTTATGGAGATATTTCACAAAAAGAGGGCACCGATGTCTACGGTGCATGTGCGCCGTAGACAGCGGCGCAGGCGCAATGAGAGCGCCACAAGTAAAGGCTAATAAGGCGTCAATGACGGCGCCCACGCCCCCATGCGCCGGAGCGAAATCATCGCGGCTCCGGCCAATCACAACACTGGAGCCGGGTGACCCGGAAGTCACTCCAGGACACATGGCAGCGACAGAGAGGAAGGAGGAGGACCGCTACAGGGGCTTCGTTCTCAGGTAAGTTATTCATAATTAGCTACTATACTATGCATACTAGCTCATTATGCCTTTGCCTTGCAGGGTTTATTTATTTATTTTGTCTGGGTTAACTTCCTCTTTAACCCTTTGTTTATTTTCCCAGTAATGCCTCTCAGATTCATGTCTCATGGAGTGGATCATGATATGATCTTTTGACCTATCAAATGTTTATTGTTGTAAGATCCTCACAGTTTATGGATTAAACTTCACAAGATCTTCAAGGTATTGTCTGGATTGAGTCACTGTCTCTTAATTCAGCTAAGATTGGGTTATCGCTATCTCACCACAACTGTAAATTACAGAGATCACACTGCTTAGATTGGAGAGGCAGAACATCACCAGTGGCAATAATACAGTGATCAGTGCTAATACTATACACTGTCACTGTACTAATGACACTGGCATGGAAGGGGACATCTAGGGGCGATCAAAGGGTTAAATGTGTGTCTAACTATGTTGTCACATTTTTGGGGTTGTGTTCGATATGTGCAAAGAGAGATCATACGAGTACTTATAAATATAACATTATAATTCATGACAGATATAGATAAAGATAGAGAAAAAATGACAGGAATACTTGACTGAAGATGCTGTTTCCCCATGGAGCACCCCCATAAAAGGTGTGGCCAGGCAATCAGACCAGACACTTGCATGTTGCATGATGAAGCTCTGGATGAGACTAACCCTACATGTTCTAGTTAGGGTATATAGGTCTTGTATGTAGGAAATAGTCAAGCCCACCTTCAGAGCCAAATTACCTTCCAAGAAAAATGGCAAATTCCTGATGGAGAGGGGGGCCGGCTTGTCCATATAGGCAGTTCACATTCCAATAAGATGAGTGCCGCAAGGTAACCAGAATAACCAGCATATTAGAGGCTTCAGTAGATATTTGTGAGGCCAACCTTAATAATGAATATGAAATATGCAATATCCCCATCACTAACAATATGTCATTTGTGTATTACGTGCTGCTTTTGGCTAAATACCTCTTTGTTTCAGTCACGAGGGCCACGTACCTGAGATGAGACCGAAGTAGTAGGAAGGCCTCCCTTGCACCTCAGGTCCTTGAAGCCTCTGGAGATGGAGACAGAGATTTGGTGGACACTGAGTGGCAAGGGTACCAGGGGTGCGGAGCACCGTGCAAGTCTTAGTCCAAGATCCGAGGTAAGGTCAAGTCCAGTTTGGCAACAAAGTATAAAAGGGTTAATCAGAAGAAGAATGGTCGAGATCCAAGCCGGGGTCAGCTCCAACAAAGAAGTAGAATTGTCAAGGTACAAATCCGAGGTCAATGGCAAGCAGCAATCAAGAGCAGTCAAATAGGTTCCCAGGTCACAACAAGTTCAGACAGATCACACAACTAGCACAGGAACAGGGGGGGGGGGGCTGAAGATAGTCCAGCAATTTGGCAGTGTCTGGGCTGGGCTTATATAGGGAAGTTTTAGGTCACTTCCTATGTGCCTCCTGGGCATTTTCCCATCTTTTTCCATCAGGTTGAGGCCACTTCCTGTGCGCCTCCTGGGCATATTCCCGTCTTTTTCCATCAGATTGAGGTCACTTACTGTGTGCCTCCTGGGCATTCTCCCATCTTTTTCCATCAGATTGCGGTCACTTCCTGTGCGCCTCCTGGGCATTTTCCCGCCTTTTTCCATCAGATTGAGGTCACTTACTGTGTGCCTCCTGGGCATTCTCCCATCTTTTTCCATCAGATTGCGGTCACTTCCTGTGCGCCTCCTGGGCATTTTCCCGCCTTTTTCCATCAGATTAAGGTCACTTACTGTGTGCCTCCTGGGCATTCTCCCATCTTTTTCCATCAGATTGCGGTCACTTCCTGTGCGCCTCCGGGGCATTTTCCCATCTTTTTCCATCAGATTAAGGTCACTTACTGTGTGCCTCCTGGGCATTCTCCCATCTTTTTCCATCAGATTGCGGTCACTTCCTGTGCGCCTCCTGGGCATTTTCCCGCCTTTTTCCATCAGATTAAGGTCACTTCCTGTGCACCTCCTGGGTATTTTCCTGCCTTTTTTTTATCAAGTCTTCTGCACAGGTGCGGGTTGGCGCACTGAGGCGTCTTTGGCGCATGCTCAGTTGGCACAGATTTCCTCTTGCAGCAACGCGCCATTGGTGCATGCGTAGTAAGCCCTGCACTCTTATGTCCTGTACACACGATCAGACATTGATCGGACATTCCGACAACAAAATCCATGGATTTTTCCAGATGGATGTTGGCTCCAACTTGTCTTGCATACACACGGTCACACAAAGTTGGTCGGAAATTGCGAACATCAAGAACGCGGTGACGTACAACGCGTATGACGAGCCAAGAAAAATAAAGTTCAATAGCCAGTGCGGCTCTTCTGCTTGATTCCGAGCACTTTGGGTGTTGGAATAGTGTACACATGATCGGAATTTCTGACAAAGGATTTTGTTGTTGGAAAATATGAGAACCAGATCTCAAATTTCGTGTGACAAAAATCTCCCATGGAACATTTTCCATCTGAAAATCCGACCATCTGTACGGAGCATTACAGTTCCTTGTCCCTTTGCAGGGATAAGAAACAGAGAGATCGTTCCCACTGTGATTGGACACTGATGTCCGTCATTTGGGCTGGAATCTGCTGACAGACTTCCGCTGTGTACAATCACAGCAGGTGTCAGCAGGGGGGGCCTCTAAACCCGGAAGCATGCAGCGAAGTACCAGTATGTTTTGCCTGCATGGGCCACCCATCTGCAGTACATTGCGGGGGTGGGGGGAAGTCTGCAAGTGGTTAACAACAAGAGCAGGGAAACTTTTTTTTTAAAACCCCATTCACACTTTGTGAATTTGAATCGCCGGCAGAATCGCAGCCATTCTGCCCGCTGTTCCAAATCACATGCAAATTACTGCAAACGCATTGTCCTTCGATGGCACCCCAAACGCGATGTGATTCTGCTGCCATTGTCGCACGACAGGATCGCGTGGAGAAGCACGTTAAACCCCAGATGTCTCATATGCACTCTATTAAAGCTAATGGAGTGCAAATTGATTTTCTATGATTGTTGCATTAAATATGGAGATTTGCAGATCAGCCACTAGAGGGAAGACTAGCCATGCCAATGATTCTTCTTAACAGCTTAAAGTGGTTTTAAACCAAAAACCAAAAATGTAATATATTGCAGCTCACCAATCATTAGATGTGGTGGCTGCATTTGTTTTAGTTTTTTATGCCTTTTTCACCTGGTTATCTGGCCAGTAATTCACCTCCTGTATTAGAGTACCCCCACTCTGGATGAAGGAGCAAAGGGGGGCACATTTGGACAGCGGCATTGTCAGTCTGGGGGGGGGAGTGTTAGCCCTTGCACACACAGTCGGAGATTCCGACAACCAAATCCGTTGGATTTTGTCCCAAACTGTTGTATACACACGGTCGGACAAAGTTGTCGGAAAATCCGACGTGATGGCGTTATTTCGTTACGACGGGACTACGTTCACGCTAGTAGCCAATAGCTTTGGTGTAGGAATTTGATCTGAGCATGTGTGGCACTTTGTCCGATCGGAATTCTCTACACATGATCGGAGTATGTCCGATCGGAGCATTTTGTTGGAAAATATTTCCGGCAAGTTGGAAAAGTTGGTCCGACAGATATTCCGACGGAAACAGTCCGATGCAGACCACACACAGTCGGAATATCCAACAAAACACTCCGATCAGACACATTCCGACGGAATCTCCGACCGTGTGTACAAGGGCTTAGAGTGTTAGATGTATAAGCAGATTTAGATACAACAAATTGAAGCCAAACTCCAGCTCACACTTTATAATCAGTTACATTGTTAGCCAGGTTGAAAAAAGACCATCTGGTTCAACCAAAAAAAAAAAGAAAAAGAAAAAAGTTACAGCAAACTTTTTCCTTTTTGGAGAAAGGTTTTTCACGAATATATAAAAGCTGATCATTGTAAGCACCCCTGTCAATGTTAAATTGTTTGTCTCATCCTTGTAACCTATACATCTGCAAGAGAGCTTTTACTTTTGAAAAACAAAAAGACTTACTGGCCAGCTCACTAGGTGAAAGTAGAAGAAAACAAAGCCTTAGGCCTCATGCACACGAGACGCAGATGAAACCTCTGTTAAAAAAAAGCTGAAACGCGCGTTTAGAAACGCGCGTTTTGCCGCGTTTGCATGTCGCGTTTAGACGCGTTTAGACGCGTTTAGACGCGTTTGCGTTTAGACGCGTTTATAAAGATAACATCATGTAGACCCTCCCCAAGCTCTCAAAGCATTTTTTTTAACTATTTCTGCTATTTTGATCAGAGTGAGCAGCAGCAGCATAGAGAGCAGTTGTACACTTGCATTTGCCGTGTCACTTGCCACGGCACCTGCCACAAGTTGTGGATTGTCCACTTGCCACGTCACTTGCCACAAGTTGGGGATTGTCCACTTGCCACATCACCTGCCACGTCACCTGCCACAAATTGTGGATTGTCCACTTGCCACGTCACTTGCCACATCACCTGCCACGTCACTTGCCACGAGATGTGGATTGTCCACTTTCCACGTCATCTGCCATGCCACCTGCCACAAGCTGTGGATTGTCCACTTGCCACGTCACCAGCCACATCACCTGCCACAAGTTGTGGATTGTCTACTTGCCGCGTCACTTGCCACATCACCTGCCACGTCACTTGCCATGTCACCTACCACAAGTTGTGGATTGTTCACTTGCCACGTCACCTGCCACGTCACTTGCCACAAGTTGTGGATTGTCCACTTGCCACGTCACTTGCCACAAGCTGTGGATTGTCCACTTGCCACATCACTTGCCACGTCACCTGCCACATCACTTGCCACGTCACCTGCCACAAGTTTTGGATTGTCCACTTGCCACGTCACTTGCCACGTCAGCTGCCACGTCACTTGCCACGAGATGTGGATTGTCCACTTTCCACGTCATCTGCCATGCCACCTGCCACAAGCTGTGGATTGTCCACTTGACACGTCACCAGCCACATCACCTGCCACAAGTTGTGGATTGTCCACTTGCCACGTGACTTGCCACATCACCTGCCACGTCACTTGCCACATCACCTGCCACAAGTTGTGGATTGTCTACTTGCCGCGTCACTTGCCACTTCACCTGCCACGTCACTTGCCACGTCACCTGCCACAAGTTGTGGATTGTTCACTTGCCACGTCACCTGCCACGTCACCTGCCACAAGTTGTGGATTGTCCACTTGCCACGTCACTTGCCACATGCTGTGGATTGTCCACTTGCCACATCACTTGCCACGTCACCTGCCACGTCACTTGCCACGTCACCTGCCACAAGTTTTGGATTGTCCACTTGCCACGTCAGCTGCCACGTCACTTGCCACATCACCTGCCACGTCACCTGCCACAAGTTGTGGATTGTCCACTTGCCACGTCACTTGCCACATCACCTGCCACGTCACTTGCCACGAGATGTGGATTGTCCACTTGCCATGTCACTTGCCACGTCACCTGCCACGTCACTTGCCACGTCAGCTGCCACGTCACTTGCCACAAGATGTGGATTGTCCACTTGTCACATCACCTGCCACATCACTTGCCACATCACCTGCCACAAGTTGTGGATTGTCCACTTGCCACATCACCTGCCACGTCACCTGCCACAAATTGTGGATTGTCCACTTGCCACGTCACTTGCCACGTCACCTGCCACGTCACTTGCCACGTCACCTGCCACGTCACCTGCCACAAGTTTTGGATTGTCCACTTGCCACGTCACTTGCCACGTCAGCTGCCACGTCACTTGCCACGAGATGTGGATTGTCCACTTTCCACGTCATCTGCCATGCCACCTGCCACAAGCTGTGGATTGTCCACTTGACACGTCACCAGCCACATCACCTGCCACAAGTTGTGGATTGTCCACTTGCCACGTGACTTGCCACATCACCTGCCACGTCACTTGCCACATCACCTGCCACAAGTTGTGGATTGTCTACTTGCCGCGTCACTTGCCACTTCACCTGCCACGTCACCTGCCACGTCACCTGCCACAAGTTGTGGATTGTCCACTTGCCACGTCACTTGCCACAAGCTGTGGATTGTCCACTTGCCACATCACTTGCCACGTCACCTGCCACGTCACTTGCCACGTCACCTGCCACAAGTTTTGGATTGTCCACTTGCCACGTCAGCTGCCACGTCACTTGCCACATCACCTGCCACAAGTTGTGGATTGTCCACTTGCCACGTCACTTGCCACATCACCTGCCACGTCACCTGCCACGTCACTTGCCACGTCAGCTGCCACGTCACTTGCCACAAGATGTGGATTGTCCACTTGTCACATCACCTGCCACATAACTTGCCACATCACCTGCCACAAGTTGTGGATTGTCCACTTGCCACGTCACTTGCCACGTCCCCTGCCACAAGTGGATTGTCCACTTGCCACGTCACTTGCCACGTCACCTGCCACAAGTTATGGATTGTCCACTTGCCACGTCACATGCCAGTCACCTGCGACAAGTTATTGATTTTCCACTTGCCACGTCACCTGCCAAGTCACTTGCCGCGTCACCTGCCAGGTCACTTGCCACGTCACCTGCCACAAGTTGTCTATTGTCTACTTTCCACGTCACTTGCCACTTCACCTGCCACGTCACTTGCCACAAGTTGTGGATTGTCCACTTGCCACATCACTTGCCACCTGCCATGTCACTTGCCACAAGTTGTGGATTGTCCACTTGCCACGTCACTTGCCACAAGTTGTGGATTGTCCACTTGCAATTGCAATTGTTTAAAATATTTTTCTAATGGTTTTTCATCATTTGCAATCATTTTTGAGATTTTTAATGTAAAAAAAAAGGTCACCTTTAAAAACGCATATAAACGCAAACGCGGCTAAACGCGGTAGCGGCGTTTTGCCGCGTTTTACCGCGTTTTGCCGCGTTTTGCGTCTGAAACGCAGAAATTTTTGTTTCTGAACGCATTTTTTTGCTTCTGGAAAAACGAGATTAAACGCAACTGCATATAAACGGAAAAAAACGAGACTGTGTGCATGGACACATAGGATAACATTGAATGAGTTCAGGTGCAGTTGAAAAAACTGTCCAACTGCATCTGAACGCGCGTTTAACTGCGTCTCGTGTGCATGAGGCTTCAATGGGGATCGCCATTGAAGAAGTCACATGACGTGACGTAACGCGTAGGGAGTGGCCGTAGGACAACCGGAAACAACGTAAGACTGGCTGAAAACGGCAGGTCTTCATTTTTATCTGCTCTGTGTTACCCTTTTTTTTTTTTTTTTTTTTTTTTGCTTATGTGAGAGTCCATTTTTTATGCTTTAATAAATTTGTCCATTCATTCAACTACTACACTATTGGAGTCCCCTCTCTTTCTCCCTCTCCCCCTCTCCTCTGTGTTTTTTTCAAGCTCTATACCACGGAATTACAAGCTGCAGTGTTGTATTCAAATATTGGAAATGGCCCTCTAGTGGCAGAAGGATATACTACAGGCTTCATCTATAATTCCTTGGTTATTACATAGAGAAATATTAAGGAGAATCCTCTGGGGTTATTTTACTTTGCCTGATTATTCCATCTTTGAGGTGAGAGTTCTGAGAGCCTGGATTTATTTATTTTGGAACAGCTGGTCCTGCCTTTTCTCCAATTTTTCACTGTTTTCACACATCGGTGTGTTCACCTTGATTTATTGACTTTATATATTATATATATATTTTTTTTTTTGTATTTTTTTTTTTATATACATTTATATTTCTTTATACATTTATTTTTTAGTGGCACCATTTGCGCAGGACTTTTTACTTTGTTTATTCTTATGTGATAGTTGGTGTTAACTATTTTGTCCCGCTGCATTTTTTAGCAACACTTGCACTTTTGTATCACTTTCACTGTGGATTTTGTATTGCTATATTTTTACTTTTCCATTTTTTGACACGTATTTAGTCATTTCTGCACGTTTGAGCACTTAATAGCGCGAGGGTCCATTTTTCACAATGTTACTGTACACACATGGAAATGTATAGTGAGGACAGAACACGCCCCCTAGTGGAGGCTACAAGAGACAATTCTGACATACATTGGACAGGCATGTGACGCCCCAGTCCAGAGCGCTGAGAAGCAACATAGGATAAAAAAGGTACAAATTATACTTTATTTAAAAAAAAAAAATACAATTGTTTATGATAAAAGGAGCTTTAAGAAAACAAAATGTCATCTGGTTAGGATTTACACAGACAAATTCAGATACTTGGGGGTTGGTTTATAAAACATTTGTTGTGCAGATGTGACAAACAGCTACACATTAACCACTTGAGACCCGCGCTATAGCCAAATGACGGCTACAGCGCGGACCTCCTTTGCCGGGACTACGTCTATTGACGTCGTCCCGTGCACGAGCGGCCTGCGCGCCCCCTGAGGGGGGCACGCGGCGCGCTCTGTGACCGGCGAGTCTATGAGACTCGCCTGATCACGGATCCAAGCAAGGGGTCGATTCCGACCCCTTACTACATGATCAGCTGTCAGCCAATGACAGCTGATCATGTGATACAACGGAGCCGGTTATCGGCTATTATTCCTCCTCGCGCTGACAGCGCGAGGAGTAAAAAAAAGAGCCGATCACCGGCGGCCAGCTTACCAGTGCCCACCTGCTCCCCCTCAGGAATAAATAAGTGCCCCCCGTAAGGGCCACCCATCAGTGCCCACAGTGCCACCCATCAGTGCCCACAGTGCCACCCACAATCTGCCTCAACAACGGTGCTGCACCCCAGTGCCACATATCCGTGCCCATCAGTGTCATCTACCAGTGCCCATCAGTGCCGCCCATCAGTGCCCAGCAGAGCCACCTATCAGAGCCACCTATCAGAGCCACCTATCAGAGCCACCTATCAGAGCCACCTATCAGTGCCCATCAGTCCCATCTATCAGTGGTACCTATCAGTGCCCCTTAGTGCCACCCATCTGTGCCACCCATCCGTGCCACCCATCCGTGCTGCCCATCCGTGCCATCTTATCTGTGCCCATCTGTGCCCATCAGTGCCGCCTTATCTGTGCCCATCAGTACTGCCTTATCTGTGCCTATCGGTGCCACCTTATCTATGCCTATTAGTGCCGCCTTAACTATGCCTATCAGTGCCCACCAGTGCAGCCTATCAGTGCGCCTCATCCGCGCACTTCAATGAAGGAGAAAAATTACCTGTTTGCAAAATTTTATAACAAACTATTAAACATGATTTTTTTTATTTTTTTTATTTTGCATCTTTTTTTGTTTGTTTAGCAAAAAATAAAACTCCCAGCTGTAATTAAATACCACCAAAAGAAAGCTCTATTTGTGGGAAAAAAATGATAAAAATTTCATTTGGGTACAGTGTTGTATGCCCGCGCAATTGTCATTCAAAGTGCATCAGCGCTGAAAGCTGAAAATTGGTCTGGGCAGGAGGGGGGTTTAAGTGCCCAGTAAGCAAGTGGTTAAAGATGAAGAAAACCTTGATGGGTTTAACCACTTCAGCCCCGGAAGATTTGGCTGCTGAATGACCAGGCCATTGTTTGCGATTCGGCACTGCGTCGCTTTAACTGACAATTGCGCGGTCGCACCCAAACAAACGTCCTTTTTTTCCCCCCACAAATAGAGCTTTCTTTTGGTGGTATTTGATCATCTCTGCATTTTTTATTTTTTGCGCTATAAACAAAAAAAGAGCGGCAATTTTGGAAAAAAAAACAACACAATATTTTGTACATTTTGCTGTAATAAATATCCCCTTTTTAAAAAAAATAAAAAAAGGTATTTTTTTCTCAGTTTAGGCCGATATGTATTCTTCTACATATTTTTGGTAATAAAAATAGCAATAAGCATATATTGATTGGCCTACAAAATAGGGAATAGATTTATAGCATTTTTATTATTATTATTACTAGTAATGGCGGCGATATGCAATTTTTATCGTGACTGCGACATTATGGCGGACACATCGGATGCTTTTGACACATTTTTGGGACCATTGTCATTTATACAGCGATCAGTGCTATAAAAATGCACTGATTACTGTAAAAATGTCACTGCCAGGGAAGGGGTTAACACCAGGGGGCGATCAAGGGGTTAATTGTGTTCCCTGACTGTGTGTTTCTAACTGTAGGGGGAGGGGACTGACTGGAGGAAATGACAGATCGTGGTTCCTAGCTATTAGGAACTTACGATCTGTCTCTCCTCACATAACAGAACAGGTATTTGTGTGATTACACACACACACACGTCCCTGTTCTGCCTCCGGCGGCACGTGTACGCCTGCTATCCCACTTAAAGGAACCGCCGTATAGCCACGGCGGTTCGCAAGATCTTGCCGACCTGCCCCAGTATAATGACAGCGGTTGGTCAGAAAGCGGTTAACTTCCTCTTTTGGTCCCTGCAAAGTAAAAGCATAATGCCATTACGTGCCACTTACCTGTAAAGGAAGCCCGCGATGTCCCTGATGTCCATTTTCACCCCTCTTTCTTCCAGGGACGACTCTATGACTGGCTGGAGTTGCGTGACGCATGCGCGCGGGAGCCAAGGCATGGCATGTGGCCTTTCTTCATTGCGCATGCGCCCTGCAGGTTTAGGAGATATTTCAAGTACCTACAGGTAAGCCTTATTATAGGCTTACCTGTAGGTAAAAGTGGTATGTAAGGGTTTAAGTGGTTGTAAACCCTCCTGGGAAAAAAAAACAGCCTGGAAGATAAAGGCATAATGAGCTTGTATGCGTAGCACACTAGCTCATTATGAATTACTTACCCGAGAACGAAGCCCCAGCAGTCGTCCTCGTCTACCCCTCCGGCCGGCAACGTCTATCCCGGAGGTTACTTCTGGGTATCGCGGGTCCGGCACTGTGATTGGCTGCGATGACGTCACTCCCGCGCATGCGCAGGAGCCTCTGGGAACGGTACAGTACAACTGAAGCAACAGCACGTACTGCCATTGCTTCAGTTGGCTTAAGTGCGCATGTGCCGATGACGTTGGCACATGCAAATACAGGGATATCCGTGCAGGTTTAGGAGAGATCCAGTGCAGCTACAGGTAAGTCTGTAGTGGCCACAATATGCTTTTGTTCCCTAATTGAGGTATTCATTTTCACCCAGAATGTTTGGATGTTTGTCATGTATGCATTGTGAGCATTTTATACAAACCCCCCCTTTTGGAATAGCCATGTTAAAATTAAAATATATATTATTTCATCTTCCGCTATTCAGGTTTGTAACTGCAAAATTTTGCAAAAGTGATAACCTAGTCCACCCCAATTGGGGTGCTATTTTATTCACTGACACAAATGAAGGGCACAGTTCCTCCCCTATAACACCAACGATGGGGAACAATTCCTCCCGTGACACCAACAATGGGAAACAATTTCTCCCAATGACACCAACAATGGGGCACAATTCCTCCCAATGACAAGAACAATGTGCCATGATTCCACCCATGACACCAATAATGGGGAACAATTCCTCCCAATGACACCAATAATGGGGAACAATTCCTCCCAATGACACCAATGATGGGGAACAATTCCTCCCAATGACAAAGATGGGGCATGATTCCTCCCATGACACCAATAATGGGGAACTATTCCTCCCAATGACAACAACAATGGGGCACAATTCCTCCCAATGACAACAACAATGTGGCATGATTCCACCCATGACACCAATAATGGGGAACAATTCCTCCCAATGACACAAATAATGGGGAACAATTCCTCCCAATGACATCAATGATGGGGAACAATTCCTCCCAATGACAAAGATGGGGCATGATTCCTCCCATGACACCAATAATGGGGAACAATTCCTCCCAATGACACTAATGATGGGGCACAATTCCTCCCAATGACAACAACAATGGGGCACAATTCCTCCAAATGACAACAATAATCAGGCACAATTCCTCCCAATGACACTAATGATGGGGCACAATTCCTTCCAATGACGACAACGATGGGGCACAATTCCTCCCAATGACACCAACGATGGGGCACAATTCCTCCCAATGACACCAACGATGGGAACAATTCCTCCCAATGACACCAACGATGGGAACAATTCCTCCCAATGACACCAACGATGGGGCACAATTCGTTCCAATGACACTAATGATGGGGTACAATTCCTTCCAATGACACTAATGATGGGGCACAATTCCTCCCAATGACACCAACGATGGGAACAATTCCTCCCAATGACACCAACGATGGGGCACAATTCGTTCCAATGACACTAATGATGGGGTACAATTCCTTCCAATGACGACAACGATGGGGCACAATTCCTTCCAATGACGACAACGATGGGGCACAATTCGTTCCAATGACACTAATGATGGGGTACAATTCCTTCCAATGACACTAATGATGGGGCACAATTCCTTCCAATGACGACTACGATGGGGCACAATTCCTCCCAATGACAACAACAATGGGGCACAATTCCTCCCAATGACACTAATGATGGGGCACAATTCCTTCCAATGACACTAATGATGGGGCACAATTCCTTCCAATGACGACAATGATGGGGCACAATTCCTCCCAATGACACTAATGATGGGGCACAATTCCTTCCAATGACACTAATGATGGGGCACAATTCCTCCCAATGACACTAATGATGGGGCACAATTCCTTCCAATGACACTAATGATGGGGCACAATTCCTTCCAATGACACTAATGATGGGGCACAATTCCTTCCAATGACACTAATGATGGGGCACAATTCCTTCCAATGACACTAATGATGGGGCACAATTCCTTCCAATGACGACAACGATGGGAGATTGTTTACTCCCACTGATGCTGGGACATTTTGTACTCCTGATATCTACAGTCCGGCACCCCCTATTGTCTGAAAGACAGTAAACTTGCCCTTTGTTTGAATGTTTGGAGACCCCTGGTAAGAAAGAAGCACATATCACTCCCCCCCCCCCCCCCCCCTTTTCTCATTTCTTTACACCTCTGTCTATAAATTGCACAGAAAATTAAATAATTTTGATGATGATGTCAAGGGAAACCCTCATATATACCACACAAGATTCATGTAATACTTTGTTATCATGAGTAATGACAAGGTCATTGCTAAATCCATAGACCCATTGCTGACTATTTTTTACTTTCTTATAAAACATACCCAATTAAAAAAAAATCGAATTTCCTCATGAATTTTGGCAAGAATGTATTCTGCTACATGTCTTTGGTTAAAAAAAAAAAAAAAAAAAAAAAAAAATTCCAGTAAGTGTATATTGATTGATTTGCCTGAAAGTTATAGTGTCTACAAACTATGGGATATATACTGGAATTTTTTTTTTAATACAAGTAACAGCGGTGATCAGTGACTTATAATGGGACTGCGATATTGCGGCGGAAAAATCTGACACTAACTGAAGCTGGGTGGGAGATGACTTACTGTCACAACATCACATGTTTGTGATATGCATTTAAATGTTATATGTGATCTTTTGCCCCTGGCTCCTCCTCTTCCCTTAGCTCAGTTTATCCTGTATAGTTTGCTTAAAGTGGTTGTAAACCCTTACAGACCACTTTGACCTATAGGTAAGCCTAGATTAAGGCTTACCTGTAGGTGCAAGAAATATCTCCTTAACTTACACGGTTAAGGAGATATTTCACAAAAAGAGGGCACCGATGTCTACGGTGCATGTGCGCCGTAGACAGCGGCGCAGGCGCAATGAGAGCGCCACAAGTAAAGGCTAATAAGGCGTCAATGACGGCGCCCACGCCCCCATGCGCCGGAGCGAAATCATCGCGGCTCCGGCCAATCACAACACTGGAGCCGGGTGACCCGGAAGTCACTCCAGGACACATGGCAGCGACAGAGAGGAAGGAGGAGGACCGCTACAGGGGCTTCGTTCTCAGGTAAGTTATTCATAATTAGCTACTATACTATGCATACTAGCTCATTATGCCTTTGCCTTGCAGGGTTTATTTATTTATTTTGTCTGGGTTAACTTCCTCTTTAACCCTATGTTCATTTTCCCAGTAATGCCTCTCAGATTCATGTCTCATGGAGTGGATCATAATATGATCTTTTGACCTATCAAATGTTCATTGTTGCAAGATCCTCACAGTTTATGGATTAAACTTCACAAGATCTTCAAGGTATTGTCTGGATTGAGTCACTGTCTTCCAATTCAGCTAAGATTGGGTTATCGCTATCTCACCACAACTGTAAATTACAGAGATCACACTGCTTAGATTGGAGAGGCAGAACATCACCAGTGGCAATAATACAGTGATCAGTGCTAATACTATACACTGTCACTGTACTAATGACACTGGCATGGAAGGGGACATCTAGGGGCGATCAAAGGGTTAAATGTGTGTCTAACTATGTTGTCACATTTTTGGGGTTGTGTTCGATATGTGCAAAGAGAGATCATACGAGTACTTATAAATATAACATTATAATTCATGACAGATATAGATAAAGATAGAGAAAAAATGACAGGAATACTTGACTGAAGATGCTGTTTCCCCATGGAGCACCCCCATAAAAGGTGTGGCCAGGCAATCAGACCAGACACTTGCATGTTGCATGATGAAGCTCTGGATGAGACTAACCCTACATGTTCTAGTTAGGGTATATAGGTCTTGTATGTAGGAAATAGTCAAGCCCACCTTCAGAGCCAAATTACCTTCCAAGAAAAATGGCAAATTCCTAAAGGAGAGGGGGCCGGCTTGTCCATATAGGCAGTTCACATTCCAATAAGATGAGTGCCGCAAGGTAACCAGAATAACCAGCATATTAGAGGCTTCAGTAGATATTTGTGAGGCCAACCTTAATAATGAATATGAAATATGCAATATCCCCATCACTAACAATATGTCATTTGTGTATTACGTGCTGTTTTTGGCTAAATACCTCTTTGTTTCAGTCACGAGGGCCACGTACCTGAGATGAGACCGAAGTAGTAGGAAGGCCTCCCTTGCACCTCAGGTCCTTGAAGCCTCTGGAGATGGAGACAGAGATTTGGTGGACACTGAGTGGCAAGGGTACCAGGGGTGCGGAGCACCGTGCAAGTCTTAGTCCAAGATCCGAGGTAAGGTCAAGTCCAGTTTGGCAACAAAGTATAAAAGGGTTAATCAGAAGAAGAATGGTCGAGATCCAAGCCGGGGTCAGCTCCAACAAAGAAGTAGAATTGTCAAGGTACAAATCCGAGGTCAATGGCAAGCAGCAATCAAGAGCAGTCAAATAGGTTCCCAGGTCACAACAAGTTCAGACAGATCACACAACTAGCACAGGAACAGGGGGGGGGGGGCTGAAGATAGTCCAGCAATTTGGCAGTGTCTGGGCTGGGCTTATATAGGGAAGTTTTAGGTCACTTCCTATGTGCCTCCTGGGCATTTTCCCATCTTTTTCCATCAGGTTGAGGCCACTTCCTGTGCGCCTCCTGGGCATATTCCCGTCTTTTTCCATCAGATTGAGGTCACTTACTGTGTGCCTCCTGGGCATTCTCCCATCTTTTTCCATCAGATTGCGGTCACTTCCTGTGCGCCTCCTGGGCATTTTCCCGCCTTTTTCCATCAGATTGAGGTCACTTACTGTGTGCCTCCTGGGCATTCTCCCATCTTTTTCCATCAGATTGCGGTCACTTCCTGTGCGCCTCCTGGGCATTTTCCCGCCTTTTTCCATCAGATTGAGGTCACTTACTGTGTGCCTCCTGGGCATTCTCCCATCTTTTTCCATCAGATTGCGGTCACTTCCTGTGCGCCTCCTGGGCATTTTCCCGCCTTTTTCCATCAGATTGAGGTCACTTACTGTGTGCCTCCTGGGCATTCTCCCATCTTTTTCCATCAGATTGCGGTCACTTCCTGTGCGCCTCCGGGGCATTTTCCCATCTTTTTCCATCAGATTAAGGTCACTTCCTGTGCACCTCCTGGGTATTTTCCTGCCTTTTTTTTATCAAGTCTTCTGCACAGGTGCGGGTTGGCGCACTGAGGCGTCTTTGGCGCATGCTCAGTTGGCACAGATTTCCTCTTGCAGCAACGCGCCATTGGTGCATGCGTAGTAAGCCCTGCACTCTTATGTCCTGTACACACGATCAGACATTGATCGGACATTCCGACAACAAAATCCATGGATTTTTCCAGATGGATGTTGGCTCCAACTTGTCTTGCATACACATGGTCACACAAAGTTGGTCGGAAATTGCGAACATCAAGAACGCAGTGACGTACAACGCGTATGACGAGCCAAGAAAAATAAAGTTCAATAGCCAGTGCGGCTCTTCTGCTTGATTCCGAGCACTTTGTGTGTCGGAATAGTGTACACATGATCGGAATTTCTGACAAAGGATTTTGTTGTTGGAAAATTTGAGAACCAGATCTCAAATTTCGTGTGACAAAAATCTCCCATGGAACATTTTCCGTCTGAAAATCCGACCATCTGTACGGAGCATTACAGTTCCTTGTCCCTTTGCAGGGATAAGAAACAGAGAGATCGTTCCCACTGTGATTGGACACTGATGTCCGTCATTTGGGCTGGAATCTGCTGACAGACTTCCGCTGTGTACAATCACAGCAGGTGTCATGGGGGGGGGCCTCTAAACCCGGAAGCATGCAGCGAAGTACCAGTATATGTTTTGCCTGCATGGGCCACCAATCTGCAGTACATTGCGGGGGTGGGGGGAAGTCTGCAAGTGGTTAACAACAAGAGCAGGGAAACTTTTTTTTTAAAACCCCATTCACACTTTGTGAATTTGAATCGCCAGCAGAATCGCAGCCATTCTGCCCGCTGTTCCAAATCACATGCAAATTACTGCAAACGCATTGTCCTTCGATGGCACCCCAAACGCGATGTGATTCTGCTGCCATTGTCGCACGACAGGATCGCGTGGAGAAGCACGTTAAACCCCAGATGTCTCATATGCACTCTATTAAAGCTAATGGAGTGCAAATTGATTTTCTATGATTGTTGCATTAAATATGGAGATTTGCAGATCAGCCACTAGAGGGAAGACTAGCCATGCCAATGATTCTTCTTAACAGCTTAAAGTGGTTTTAAACCAAAAACCAAAAATGTAATATATTGCAGCTTACCAATCATTAGATGTGGTCAGGGGAGGGCTGACAGCCTTAGGCCTGGGGGGCAAGTCCAGTCAAGTGGCCCACTATAACCCCGAATCAGTTCACTATCTATGCCCACCTTGTATTACAAGGTTACCCATGGCTAGTAGCCAGCAGCGCCCTACAGGCCATGATCAGCTCCCAGCAGGACCTACAGGTGCATGGCCATCTCCCAGCCCGTGGGTCCTGCTCACCTCTGGGTCCTGCTGGCCACTGGCCATAGCCAGCTCCCAGTAGGACCAACAGGCAGCAGTGGTGCGTCCATAAAGGCGCAGGAACGCCACCCCCGTGTCACTCGCTCTATCACATAGAGTCATGCAATGCATGAATCTATCTATGGTTGCCGCTGCCGCCCCCTATTCATGTGCCTGGTCCCTTGTTGGGTGCCATGCATATGAATTACAGCGGCAGAGTTTCTTTGGAAATGCCTGATTAGAGCCATAGGCTCAAATAGGCTTCCTGATTAAAGCCATGGGCTCTAATAGGCTTCCGAAAGGGAAAAACAGTGGGCTGATTACTCATTGGTGTGTTAGAGAACCAACGACATCGCTTTCCTAACACTGACCTGCCTCACAGCCAATCAGGTTGCTCAGGTCATGTTACCTGTCACCTGATTGGCTGAAACAACAGGTGCCGCTATTGGACGCCTGACGGGAGAAGAAGTGCAGGAGACGCATGAAGGACCCGCTTGTTGCTGTCACCTGCTGCCCCACAAGACAGGGTAAGTGCAGGGCAGAAGGCGAGCGGGCGTCACACTGGCAGATTTTGGCACACTGGCAGCGTTTGATGGCACAGTGGCTGCATATGATGTATTTTTTTCACATTTTTTCAGTTTGTTTGCCCCCCCCCAAAATATTTTAGCACCAGCCGCCACTGCCAACAGGCCATGATTAGTTCCAGCAGGACCCACAGGGAATGGCCAGCTCCCAGCAGGACATCATGTACTGTACCATTCCCGAGTCTTTTCTGCAGGTGATCCCTCTGTGTAGTGCGGGGACAAGGTCATCCAGTGCCCAGGCAAAGATAGCAAACTGCATCCCCCCCCCAGGTGGAGGAGGGAATCGGGGTAATAGTGCCATAATGTTTGTGATGTGCTGTGGGGTCACTGGAAGGAACAAAATGCTGCTGCGTTGCTGTCAGTTTGAGAAGGACTGATTGATAACTATGTCAGTGCCATCCGGTGCACTGCGATAAAATGTAGAATAAGGCTGGGTTCACACTGCTGCGGAAGCGAGAACTGGATGTGATTCGCACCGCACTGCAGTGCAAATCACATCCGATCTCTGTGCGATGCGAGTTCAGCCATACAGATAGTATGGCTGAATTCGCATCGCACCTGCCGCAAACTCGCACGGGACCCTTTTTTTGGTCCGCAGCAGAATCGGATCGCATGGGGGTTCACACCATGCGATCCGAGTTTGCAGATCGCACTGCGATATGCGGACTGATCTGGGGGTGTCATTAACATTTCACTGACACTCCCAGCAGTCCGCATAGGGCAGTGTGAACTGCCGCCGGGAGGTATGCGATGCGGGAAAACGCATCGCTCCGGTGTGAACCTGGCCTTACTGTATTTTATTGCAGCTTACTGCACCTCTGGACTGCGCTGCAGTGTAAATGGAGCACATAGAGAACAGCTGTATTCTATGTGCTCTAGCAGTGACTGGTATTTTTCCAGTGTGGAAAAATGGCAGTCACTGCACTAGTGTGAAAAAGCCCAAATTCTGTAGTATAAGAGAGAGTGAAGGGCTGCATGTGTTAGAGGCATGATTCTGACAGAACTATTGTATTAGATAAAAGTAAACTAGGATGGAAAGGGTGTCAGCCCAAGTACATGTGTGGAATGCCCAGAGCTGAGAGGCTACAGTGATTTATATGAGGACAGCAGAATTACAAAACAGAAGAGAGGATAAAATGAATGGGAAAAAGATAAGTGAATTGGTGCAAGGAGAGTGTGACTTACCTACAGCAAGATTGTACCAGCCGGGAGAGATGAGTACACAGAGGAAGGGGGAGGGGGATGAAGCATGAGTGAAATCAGCCTGGGAAAAATGAAAGAAACTGAACAGAAACAAACCAAACGTGATGTGTCCTGGAAGGAGAGAGAGGTTATAGGAGTGAAGAGTGATACATTGCAGCCAGTAGGAGAGTTATCACAAAGCAGGTGCAGCTGCTGGGAACAGAGCAACAGGAGAATGATAGCTTGAAGTTGCTGGCTGGCCGGCCCCCCCTGTGAAGTGATGGGTCTCCCTGCCGGTGTAGTGTCACAGTTTGCTGCCTATCACAGGATGCTGCGGAAGTGACGTTGTTGCGTACTGCGCATGCGCGATGTGTTCCAAACACTCGCGCCGTGCGTTCCAACATAGTTTCGGCAATACAGTTCAGCGTAACCATCACATAATGTTACGGAAGTGAAGTTACACACAACACAAACACTGGGCCGTTCGTTACAACACTAATACTTCCCTTGTTACCTAGTAGGTTTTGCATTGCTGGGACTTGTAGTGCCTATCCTGAGCTACATGCTTCAATGTTCAGTGTCCTCATCCTTATCCCCCAGCTTCAATGTTCAGTGTCCATCCTTATCCCCGTGCTTCAATGTTCAGTGTCCTCATCCTTATCCCCGAGCTTCAATGTTCAGTGTCCATCCTTATCCCCGTGCTTCAATGTTCAGTGTCCTCATCCCTATCCGCGAGCTTCAATGTTCAGTGTCCTCATCCTTATCCCTGTGCTTCAATGTTCAGTGTCCTCATCCCTATCCCCATGCTTCAATGTTCAGTGTCCTCATCCCTATCCGCGAGCTTCAATGTTCACTGTCCTCATCCTTATCCCTGTGCTTCAATGTTCAGTGTCCTCATCCCTATCCCCATGCTTCAATGTTCAGTGTCCTCATCCCTATCCCCCTGCTTCAATGTTCAGTGTCCTCATCCCTATCCGTGAGCTTCAATGTTCAGTGTCCATCCTTATCCCTGTGCTTCAATGTTCAGTGTCCTTATCCCTATCCGCAAGCTTCAATGTTCAGTGTCCTCCTCCTTATCCCCATGCTTCGATGTTCAGTGTCCTCATCGAAGCAGGGGGATAAGGATGAGGACACTGAACATTGAAGCTCGCGGATAGGGATGAGGACACTGAACATTGAAGCAGGGGGATAGGGATGAGGACACTGAACATTGAAGCTCGGGGATAAGGATGAGGACGCTGAACATTGAAGCAGGGGGATAGGGATGAGGACACTGAACATTGAAGCTCGGGGATAAGGATGAGGACACTGAACATTGAAGCACAGGGATAAGGATGAGGACACTGAACATTGAAGCTTGCGGATAGGGATGAGGACACTGAACATTGAAGCACGGGGATAAGGATGGACACTGAACATTGAAGCTCGGGGATAAGGATGAGGACACTGAACATTGAAGCACGGGGATAAGGATGAGGACACTGAACATTGAAGCTGGGGGATAAGGATGAGGACACTGAACATTGAAGCTGGGGGATAAGGATGAGGACACTGAACATTGAAGCATGTAGCTCAGGATAGGCACTACAAGTCCCAGCAATGCAAAACCTACTAGGTAACAAGGGAAGTATTAGTGTTGTAACGAACGGCCCAGTGTTTGTGTTGTGTGTAACATCACTTCCGTAACATTATGTGATGGTTACGCTGAACTGTATTGCCGAAACTATGTTGGAACGCACGGCGCGAGTGTTTGGAACGCATCGCGCATGCGCAGTACGCAACAACGTCACTTCTGCACCATCCTGTGATAGGCAGCAAACTGTGACACTACACCGGGAGTTGGAGTTACCTGCTGCGCTGCTCAGTTCCCTCCAGTCTCTACCCACCAGACTACAACTCCCAGAATGCAGCGCAGCAGCAACACAGCCAATCAGCGGCCGACTTCCGAAAAAAAAAAAAAAAAAAGTGTCAGCAAACAGCGGCTGTTTTGATTAAAAGTAAGACGGCCTGGGGGGAAATTTCCACCCTGCCCCCCGGCCCAGCCCGCCCCTGGATGTGGTGGCTGCATTTGTTTTAGTTTTTTTATGCCTTTTTCACCTGGTTATCTGGCCAGTAATTCACCTCCTGTATTAGAGTACCCCCACTCTGGATGAAGGAGCAAAGGGGGGCACATTTGGACAGCGGCATTGTCAGTCTGGGGGGGGGGGGGGAGTGTTAGCCCTTGCACACACAGTCGGAGATTCCGACAACCAAATCCGTCGGATTTTGTCCCAAACTGTTGTATACACACGGTCGGACAAAGTTGTCGGAAAATCCGACGTGATGACGTCATTTAGTTACGATGGGACTACATTCAGGCTAGTAGCCAATAGCTTTGATGTAGGAATTTGATCTGAGCATGCGTGGCACTTGGTCCGATCGGAATTCTCTACACATGATCGGAGTATGTCCGATCGGAGCATTTTGTCGGAAAATATTTCCGGCAAGTTGGAAAACTTGGTCCGACGGATATTCCGACGGAAACAGTCCGATGCAGACCACACACAGTCGGATTATCCGACAAAACACTCCGACCGTGTGTACAAGGGCTTAGAGTGTTAGATGTATAAGCAGATTTAGATACAACAAATTGAAGCCAAACTCCAGCTCACACTTTATAATCAGTTACATTGTTAGCCAGGTTGAAAAAAGACCATCTGGTTCAACCAAAAAAAAAAAGAAAAAGAAAAAAGTTACAGCAAAATTTTTCCTTTTTGGATAAAGGTTTTTCACGAATATATAAAAGCTGATCATTGTAAGCACCCCTGTCAATGTTAAATTGTTTGTCTCATCCTTGTAACCTATACATCTGCAAGAGAGCTTGTACTTTTGAAAAACAAAAAGACTTACTGGCCAGCTCACTAGGTGAAAGTAGAAGAAAACAAAGCCTAAAAAAGAAAACGAATGCAGCCATCACATTTAAAAATTTGTAAGATACAATATAATTATTATTTTTTTTTTGGGGGGGGGGGGGTTAATACCATTTTAAAGTGAATTTTCAGTAACTATACAAGTCTGCGAGAGAATATAAACATCTGAAAATGCTACATTTACACATTACTTTGCATGTATACACTTTAACAACCTGTTAAGATATCAGCCACACATGGAGTGGGTTATTTTCAGTCAGCTGCACAAATGTTGGCCATCATTTCGCTAAAAGGTTAATTCCTATGGTCATCAGCTCCATCTAGTGGACAAATTGTGGTATAATTTTCCAAAATACAGTATCTCAACGGGAAAATATATAGAGCATTTTGACCACTAGATGGAGCCAACAATATTGGGGATTACTCTTTTAGAGAAATGACAGACAAAATTCATGCAGTATGCCCAAATGTCCCAACACTCCGACTCATTTCATTCAACGTCCCCTGATGACGTCCCATTGGACAAAACGCATTGGGGTGAGGATTCTGTGCTGGCATCACGCTGCTGCACAATCCAGTTGTTTTTGAGCTCTATTACTTTGTCTTTTGATATTTATGTACTTTTTGTTTTTTTATGTATACTGCCACTTCAGCACTTTTTACACTTTATGAATTTTTGCATGGTGCACTTTATTTTGTGATACCGTTTTGCACTTTATTTAAATATTGTAAGGTGTTGCAATATATTTTGTCGCTGCGCATATTTATGGTTTAGTATGCTCAAATGCCTTTGATATTCCTCCAATGAAGGTTTTATAAATAAACCCCATAGATTTTCATTGTGAGACAGAGCGGGAAAGCACAACCATTGTGTAGCAGCACAAAGCAGGAAGCGGTGCCTGCATATGTAATGAGTGAAAATGGTGCCTCCCCAAGTACATATTTAAATGCCAATTAAAGGTAAAAAACAAGATTTTTTTTTCTTCAATTGGTAACTTTATTAACACCATGTCAGGAAGAGGGTAGAATAAGTGTGGCTTTGGAAATATAGTGACAGCTCATTATTAGAATTGCAGATTTTGTATTATCTTCTGCTGGGGATATTGAGATCTCTATAAAGAGCGCCCCCCCCCCTTTTCCCATTTTACTGCACAAAAAGGTAACTTTTTCAAAACAAATTTGCCAGAAGAATATCGCAACCATTTGCACATTAGTATTTTCCTAAAATACCGCAGTCAGGGTGATACTGTATTATGTCCACTAGATGGAGCTGACGATCATAATAAAATAAAAATAGACAAAATTTGGGTTGATTTGTGACCGTTTAATAAATGCTTGTGACAATCTTCCAGTGATTTATTTTTTATACATAGACCCCCCATAGTGTTTTTTCTTTTTCCCCTCTGGATAGATTTCCTATCACTTGCTGTTCTGACAAGTAGTGATGGACGAACTTCCGACGGGACGTTTCGCGAACGCGAAATGCGAACGGACCCAAACGTTCGCGAAACCGAACGTTCGCCGCGGGCCCCATTGACTTCAATGGGAGGCGAACTTTGCAAACCTTCATGTCGAATTTGCGGCCACGTGGTAATTATTAGGGGGTAAAACGTAGTCCCACCATCTGGACAATGACATAATACATGTATGAGGTGAATTTGGGATCGATAACTACAAGCATTTTTATTTTATTTGGGAAATTGTTCTAACAATTCAGGACTATGGAGCTAATGAAGGCAATGGAGGAGAGGGAAGGTCAGGGACCAGGGTAGGCAAAGAAGAGGGTGCAGGAGATGATCACCAGCAGCGTGACATACCGGAATGACACATGCACCGTGATAGAGGCATCTGACAGCAGCACCGTAATACAGAGCACTGACAGCAGCACCGTGACATACAGCGCTGACAGCAGCACCGTGACATACAGCGCTGACAGCAGCACCGTGACATACAGCGCTGACAGCAGCACCGTGACATACAGCGCTGACAGCAGCACCGTGACATACAGCGCTGACAGCAGCACCGTGACATACAGCGCTGACAGCAGCACCGTGACATACAGCGCTGACAGCAGCACCGTGACATACAGCGCTGACAGCAGCACCGTGACATACAGCGCTGACAGCAGCACCGTGACATACAGCACTGACAGCAGCACCGTAAGCAGCCCCAGGAGGAAGTCAGCACAGCACAGGGATGGTGTGATCCCCTCATAATAAGAACCCCCAGGAGGAAGTCAGCACAGCACAGGGATAGTGTGATCCCTTCATAATAAGAACCCCCAGGAGGAAGTCAGCACAGCACAGGGATATCATAAGCAGCCCCAGTAGAAATATGACACCGCTCAACCTCTTCAAAGAGGAGGGTAGGGGCATATAGTACGGTGTGCTTTTTTGGGTCAAGGAAGTGAGCCAAATGAATTAAGA
The DNA here is from genome assembly GCF_037356315.1 of Lithobates pipiens. Lineage (NCBI taxonomy): Eukaryota > Metazoa > Chordata > Amphibia > Anura > Ranidae > Lithobates > Lithobates pipiens. Next base: position 558,091,615 of record NW_027507764.1, on the reverse strand, counting down.
AGGTCTGTGTGCTTGATTAAAAAAATAGTTTATAGACATATACATGGTCTACTGGTCACATGTGTTGAATTCCTCCGAGATCCATGCCTCATTCATTTTTAGAAATGTGAGGTAGTTAACACTGTGGTGAGCTAGGCGAGTACGCTTATCGGTCACAATCCCCCCTGCTGCGCTGAACGTCCTTTCGGACAGGACACTGGATGAGGGGCAAGCCAACAGTTCGATTGCAAATTGGGCAAGCTCTGGCCAGAGGTCAAGCCTGCCCACCCAGTAGTCTAGGGGTTCATCACTCCTCAGAGCGTCCACATCGGCCGTTAACCCAATGTAGTCGGACACCTGACGGTCTAGGCGTTCCCTGATGCTGGATCCGGATGACACCTGTCGATGGGTCGGCTGAAAGAATGACCTCATATCCGAAGTCACCAACACATCTTCAAACCGGCCTCTTCTTGCAGGCGCTGTTGGATTGGTACCCGCAAATCCTTCTCTGGGAGTGGGAATTGCTCCTCTGCCAGCGCACGCAAAAGCAGAATGCAGCATTTCTCGAAGCAAGGCCTGGAAGTGCTGCATTCTGACAGCCCTCTGCGACGGCGGTAACATTTCCGCCATTTTGTGTTTGTACCGGGGGTCTAAGTACGTTGCCACCCAGTACTGGTCCTTGACCCTCATGCTTTTTATACGGGGGTCCCTATTAAAACACTGGAGCATGAAGGCCCCCATTTGCACTAAAGTGGAAGCGGTGTGGTGGCCTGGCTCCTGCTCATCATCCAGGATAATGTCGTCCTCTTCATTCTCCTCTCCCCATCCTCGCACAACAGGGATCCCAGAAAGGTTTAAAGCATGCTCTTCTTGCTCCTGCTCATCCGCCCCGGCACCATCCTCCTCTGACTCCTCATCAGACTCCTGTTGTTGACTTGTCTCAGATAGAGTAGCCCCCCCTGGGAATTCATCCAGCATTGCGACTTCCTCATCTTCCCGCTCCTGCTCCTCCACAGCCTGATCAATGACACGACGCAATGCACGCTCCAGAAAGAAGGCATAAGGTACCATGTCACTGATGGCGCCATGGCTGCGACTGACCAGTTTGGTGATCTCCTCAAATGGCCGCAGAAGTCTGCATGTGTCGCGCATGAGCAGCCACTGGCGCGGTGAAAAAAAACCCAGCTCCCCAGAACCGTTTCTTTCGCAGAGTTCATACAGGTAGACGTTAACTGCACGTTTCTGCTGGAGCAGCCTATCAAGCATATAGAAGGTTGAGTTCCATCGCGTCGGGCAATCGCAAATAAGACGTCTGACCGGCAGATGGTGTCGCCGCTGAATGTCAGCAAGGCGAGCCATGGCCGTGTAAGATCTTCTGAAATGGGCCGAGATTTTCCTTGCCTGCCGCAAGATGTCCTGGACCCCAGGGTATTTGACAAGGAATCGCTGCACGACCAAGTTTAAGACGTGTGCCATGCACGGCACGTGCGTGATTTTGCCCTGTTTCAATGCGCTAAGCAGATTGGCACCGTTGTCACACACCACTTTACCAACTGTCAAATTGAGCGGTGTTAGCCACTCATCTGCCTGTGAACGCAAAGCTGAAAGGAGTGCCGGGCCAGTGTGGCTCTTTGCTTCCAGGCACAACAGACGCAGCACGGCATGGCAACGTCTCACCTGGCATGTGGAATAGGTTCTGGGGAGCTTGGGCGGTGCAGTGGAAGAGACGCTAGCAGCGGAAAAGGAGGAGGCAGCTGAGGAGGAGAGGGAGGAGGATGGAGTAGGAGGAGGAGAAGAAGAGTCAGGCCTGCATGCAATCCGTGGCGGTAAAACCAAATCTACACGGGTGCCACGGGTTACATGCTTGACGGCCGTCAGAAGGTTCACCCAGTGGGCAGTAAAACTGATATACCTTCCCTGCCCGTGTTTGCTAGACCACGTGTCTGTGGTCAGATGTATCTTGGCACCGACACTGTGTGCCAGAGATACATTCACTTGCCGCTGAACATGGCCATATAGCTCTGGGATGCCCTTCTCTGAGAAATACTTCCTTCCTGGGACCTTCCATTGTGGTGTTCCAATGGCCACAAATTTGCGAAAGGCCTCCGAGTCCACCAGTTTATATGGCAGTAGTTGGCGGGCTATGAGTTCTGACAAGCCAGCCGCCAACCGTTGGGCAAGAGGGTTATCCGGCATCATCATTTTTTTACGCTCAAACATTAGGCCCACGGAAGCCTGCCTTTTTGCAGAAAAATGTGAGCTTGGCGTGATGGAAGGTGGAGTGGAGGACAATTGTGAGGAGAGAGGAGAAGGAGAAGTAGAAGACGAGGCTGGACGGTGAGAGCCTGCAGTGTGGCTTTGTGTGTTCCGTTGCTCCCACTGGGCTCGGTGATGGCTGCTCATGTGCCTTCTTAAGGCGGTCGTCCCTAGGTGAGTATTGGGCTTACCGCGACTAACGCGTTGACTGCAAAGATTGCAGATGGCAACGCTATTGTCAGCAGCGGACACGTTAAAAAAAGCCCACACTGCGGAGCCATGTGCCGGTGTCCTGGGAGCGCCAGATGTGACCGTACATGGCCGATGACTCGCTCCTGATACATTTGCAGTCTGCTTTGTCCCTGCTGTGCAATGTAAGTCATTGCTGCTTCTCCTCCCTATCTGCTGGTCCATATCTCCCTCTGAACTCCCCTCCTCTTCCTCTCTTGTGGGCACCCACGTGACATCACTAGACACGTCATCATCAACGTCACCTTCCCCACCGCTATAAGTAGAGATCTCGGAGTAGGCAGCAACACCGGGGACCAACCTCCTCCTTGGGCTGATCTGGGTACTGGCGTCAGACTGCTGAGTAGCGCTTGTTGCTACCTCCTCTTCCTGATCCAATACCAAGAGTGGCTGCGCATCAGAAATGTCCTCTTGATATGGATCGGAAAATAATTCCAGTGACTCAAGCGGAAGGTATGTGGTGGTGGTGGTGGTGGTCGTGTTGTTGGTGGTAGTGTCTTTGGGGGTGCACATAGCAGAGAGTGAAGAAGAGGGTGCAGATCGAGAGGATGAGGAGGGTGCAGAAGAGTAAGGCTGAGCGAGCCACTCAACCAAGTCTGGTGCATCCTTTAAAGTAATTGAACGCACCTTCTGCAACTTCCCACTTTGGCTCAAGCCTGTTGCTCCTGCCCTACCCCTACCACCCCTGCGGAAGGGCCTGCCTCTTCCTCTGCATGTCATTTTTTAAATGACCCTGTGACAAAACTCTTAGTCCCTATACCGCTGAAGGACTGCTGCAGTATAGGTGAGCGGTCAGCAGTGGTGCACGTCAACCCTATCTATTGTGGACCTATAGCGGTCCTTACAGAACAGCAGACTGTACCGCACTCAAGCCTATGTACCGTAGCACCCTATACCAAGTTACCAGTCCTTATAAGAACTTTTGTGGACCAAGCAGGTTGTGTATTAGTGTTTAGCAGACTGTACGTCAGTCCCTATACCGCTGAAGGACTGCTGCAGTATAGGGCAGCGGTCAGCAGTGGTGCACGTCAACCCTATCTATTGTGGACCGATAGCGGTCCTTACAGAACAGCAGACTGTACCGCACTCAAGCCTATGTACCGTAGCACCCTATACCAAGTTACCAGTCCTTATAAGAACTTTTGTGGAACAAGCAGGTTGTGTGTTAGTGATTAGCAGACTGTACGTCAGTCCCTATACCGCTGAAGGACTGCTGCAGTATAGGTGAGCGGTCAGCAGTGGTGCACGTCAACCCTATCTATTGTGGACCGATAGCGGTCCTTACAGAACAGCAGACTGTACCGCACTCAAGCCTATGTACCGTAGCACCCTATACCAAGTTACCAGTCCTTATAAGAACTTTTGTGGAACAAGCAGGTTGTGTATTAGTGTTTAGCAGACTGTACGTCAGTCCCTATACCGCTGAAGGACTGCTGCAGTATAGGGCAGCGGTCAGCAGTGGTGCACGTCAACCCTATCTATTGTGGACCGATAGCGGTCCTTACAGAACAGCAGACTGTACCGCACTCAAGCCTATGTACCGTAGCACCCTATACCAAGTTACCAGTCCTTATAAGAACTTTTGTGGAACAAGCAGGTTGTGTGTTAGTGATTAGCAGACTGTACGTCAGTCCCTATACCGCTGAAGGACTGCTGCAGTATAGGGCAGCGGTCAGCAGTGGTGCACGTCAACCCTATCTATTGTGGACCGATAGCGGTCCTTACAGAACAGCAGACTGTACCGCACTCAAGCCTATGTACCGTAGCACCCTATACCAAGTTACCAGTCCTTATAAGAACTTTTGTGGAACAAGCAGGTTGTGTGTTAGTGATTAGCAGACTGTACGTCAGTCCCTATACCGCTGAAGGACTGCTGCAGTATAGGTGAGCGGTCAGCAGTGGTGCACGTCAACCCTATCTATTGTGGACCGATAGCGGTCCTTACAGAACAGCAGACTGTACCGCACTCAAGCCTATGTACCGTAGCACCCTATACCAAGTTACCAGTCCTTATAAGAACTTTTGTGGACCAAGCAGGTTGTGTATTAGTGTTTAGCAGACTGTACGTCAGTCCCTATACCGCTGAAGGACTGCTGCAGTATAGGGCAGCGGTCAGCAGTGGTGCACGTCAACCCTATCTATTGTGGACCGATAGCGGTCCTTACAGAACAGCAGACTGTACCGCACTCAAGCCTATGTACCGTAGCACCCTATACCAAGTTACCAGTCCTTATAAGAACTTTTGTGGAACAAGCAGGTTGTGTGTTAGTGATTAGCAGACTGTACGTCAGTCCCTATACCGCTGAAGGACTGCTGCAGTATAGGGCAGCGGTCAGCAGTGGTGCACGTCAACCCTATCTATTGTGGACCGATAGCGGTCCTTACAGAACAGCAGACTGTACCGCACTCAAGCCTATGTACCGTAGCACCCTATACCAAGTTACCAGTCCTTATAAGAACTTTTGTGGAACAAGTGAGTTGTGAATGTTTAGCAGACTGCAGCAGAAGGGCAGCAGTCAAGTATAATATCCTTTCTATATTTGGAAGAAAGAATATTATACATGTACAAGCCTATTACTGTACCACTGATACCAGTCCTGAAAAGAACCTTTGTGGAACTAATAATAACAGCAAGTCTTTAAAATTACCCTCACTGCCTGACAACACTGCTTCCTTCCTGTCCCTATACAAATTGGCAAAAAAAGAGAACGATTAGTGGTTACTGGAACAGCTCTTTTGTGGACCTTGATAGTAACAGCTAATGATGATGATGATGATGATGATGATGAAAGACTAATCTGGCTGTCCCTGTAGCATACACCGTCCTTTCCCTTTCTCTAAACTAACAAAAGACACTCAGGCTGCTGCAAGAATCAGCAGCACAGCAAACCTATCAACACCTAACACCTATACCAGTCCTGAAAAGAACTTTTGTGTACCAAATAGCTAGTGGTTTATCTCTCCCTACTCCACACAGGAACCTGTCCCTATCGTAACAGAAGAAAGAATGTAAAATGGCCACCGGATCGGGTGTATTTATAGGTTAGGGGGAATGTACAAGTGTCCATGTGCTGTCATGTCTCAATTGGCTGTCCTGTATCACATGATAAACGTGTCACCAAAGGTTAAAGTTCTTGTATACATTAAACACGTAAGTCCGCCGCGGCGAACGACGGAAAAAGGCGTTCGAACGTGCGGACCGCGAATGTCGGAAATTCGCCGCGAAACGACCGCCGGGCGAACCGTTCGGCCATCACTACTGACAAGTGGGAAATCCTATCCCGCAATCCCTTGTATCACCTCTTTCAAAGCCCTTTACTGGTTGACTATAAGGTGGGTGTAGCGTGAGTTTACAGTTGACATCTTTTCTGACTTGCAGTATTGCCTGGTGAAAATAAATGAAAAAATCAAACACCACAGCTAAGGCCTTTGGATTTTTTTTTCCAGTTGTTAAAACATTCAGTAGTTGAATGTCAGAAGCATTCATGTAAGCTGGGCAAAAATTCCCTGTATTTTTTCTAGAGGAATTCCTACTTTGTCAATGCCACCTAGTGGCCAACATTTGGTATATTCCCCATTAAGGTATTTCAGAAAACTTTACCACATTATGGCCACTAGATGGAGCCAATGATACAGAAATTCATCGGATATAGAGCCTTTTTTTGACATTTCCGTCATGCTTCTTACATTCATCTAACAAAGGTTTTATATATATATATATATATATATATATATATATATATATATATATATATATATATATATAGACTTGCCCACAGTACATTTACTGTGGGTGTGCCGCACGGGCAGACTGGATCACGTACATGTACATCACCAGCTGATGGCTACAGTGCGCAGCTCTCCGTGAACAATGTGTCCATGGGATACAGCAGTTTGTGGCTCCCAGGGTATTGGGTGATTGCTCTGCGATCACGTGATCACAATGTGAACACGACTGTTATGAATGGGTTTCATTCATAACAACTGTGCTCAGTATTGTGATCCTGTGACTGGTCCACAGCTATCACATGGTACATGGGCCAATCTCAGCACCCTGAACCATGTGATAGCTGTGGGGAAATCACAGCACACAATAATAATTACATCTGTTATGAATATAACCCCTTCATGACAGTTTAAAACATTTCTGTTGATTGATGATTTCTGTAACAGCAATCAAAGTAAAAAAACTATGGTGGCATTTAACTACTCTGATGAAAGTAAGTAAAAAAAGAAAAGAAAAACAAAGTTAAAATATGTTTTAAAAAATTGATAAAAAAAATAATAATAATAATATATATATATATATATATATATATATATATATATATATATATATATATATATATAGAAATAGAAATATATATATATAAAATATATTTTAAAAATGCTGTCACCATATTCATATGATGATGTTGTACTACACTTGGTGACAGGATCTAAAAAAAAAACAAATTGTAAAAAACAAACAAAAGAAAACACACACATGTCATTTCTTCATTTTCCAAATTATTGTGACAAAAAAAGTAAAACTTCAAAAAACTCACCATGCCTCTTACTAAATACCTTGGACAGTATACTTTCTATAATTTTAAGGTAAGAAATGAGCCGTCAGTACATCAGGATTGATCAATTTTCAAATATATATATCATAGTTTATAGACTCTACTGGATAACTTTCCCACAAGCCAATTAACATACACTTATTGTGATTTTTTTTTTTTTACCAAAAACATGCAGCAGAATACATTTTCGCTTAAATTTATGAAGAAAATTGATTTTTATTGGATATTTTTTATTACAGAAAGTAGAAAATATAATTTTTTTTCTTTTTCAAAGATTTCAGTATATATAAAGGAAAAAAGATAGACAGCAATAAAAACAAAAAACCCGACAGGTGTTCTAATTTCTCTCCATTCTATCCAAAACGTAAAAAACAAACAAGAAAAAAACAAAACAGAAAATAGTTTCATACTTACCGTAATTTCTTTTTCCTGGTGTCTATCTATGGAAGCATACCTGTGACAAGCAAAAAAAAAAAAAAAAACAGACAGATGTTCTAATTCCTCTCCATTCTCTCTAAAACATAAAAAACAAACAATCAAAAAATAAAAAAACAGAAAATTGTTTCATACTTACCGTCATTTTCTTTTCCTGGTGCCTATCTATGGCAGCATACCTGTGACAAGCTCCGCCTTGGCTCCTCCCTCAGTGAATATTATATAAGAAAAGGATTAGTGCACTCCCAGCATTCTACGTAATATAGAATACCGAGGGTGGGATTGTATGTTGCCATAAATAGACACCAGGAAAAGAAAATTATGATAAGTATGAAACAATTTTCTGTTTTCCTGGTGCCTCCATACCTGTGACAAATCACTACATGAAATGGGTGGGATGATGCTTAGTAAAAGATTTATTTGAAAAATAATCAAAAATAGGCAAATGCCGGCCTGATAGCCTGTCTGCCAATTCTACAGATGAGAAAGTTGCCGGGTCTACTCTGAAACGCAGCCTTTCTCAACCTTTTCAACCCAGAGGAACCCTTGATATAGTTCTCTGGTCTCAGGGAACCCCTGCTAACAATTAGAAATCTACAACTCATGATACATTAGTGTGATGGTCAGTGGGAAGAATGGTCCTTACACTTGTGGTCATTGGGAAGAATTACCTCCTTACAGATAGCTAAAAAGATCAATGGTGTCGGTGAGAACTTATCTGAGAGGCAGAAATGGCCCAATGCTGAAGGAACCCCTAGCAACCTCTGGAGGAACCCTGGTTGAGAATCACTGCTGTAACGTCTCATAAACGCATGTTGGGATGACCATGATGCTACCCTTTAGATCGTTTTGATGGATACGTCTGCTCTGGCCGTCCAAGAAGCAGAAAACAACCGGGTGGCATACACCCCAACTGAAGAGGGGGTTCCGGTCCCCTATTCCTGTACACCTTCTTAACCAACTTGATTATCCATGAAACTATTGTACTAGAGCAGGGATCTACAAACTATGGCTCCCCAGCTGCCGCAGAACCACATGTCCCATGAGGTATTGTAAAGCTCCGATATTCACAGACATGACGAGACATGATGGATACTGCAGTTCCGGAATGGCCGGAGGGCCCCAGATGATGCTTCTTTTGCCCCATCTTCTTTTTATTTATTTTTTGGAGTATTAGAAATAGGTTAGATGAACGTCTGAAGGGAGTTGTGGCTTGAAGATAGTGTCTTAGTATCAAAGTAATATAGTCTTTGTGAAGAAGGTCAAAATTGGATCTTGGAAGATTGGCAGTGCCCAGGGCTCAGAGATAGTAGAGGAAGAGGAGAACTTAGGGATGAATCTTTCTTTTATAATATTCACTGGTCCTGAGAGAGGAGCCAAGGTGGAGCTTGTCACAGGTATGGTGCCATGGAGGCACCAAGAAAACGCCTTTGCCTTATACTTTAAGGGTTGTCATTCCCAAATTGACACACTAGATGGCAGCAGAGAGTCACTTACATGTTTTCCTTCCTCCATTTACATACTAGCTCAATGTGACAAGTAGATAATCTTAATATATGATTCATTTATCTTAGTAAATACCTGAATCAAAACATGTACTCATCATGGGTGTTGGTGTTTTTAAATCTTGCTTGATATTCTGATGGATAGACTCCCAGGCTTTAAAGTACCAGAGCAGCATTCTCACCAACTGGGGACAGTGAAGAATCGGGAAACTTCAGCGGATATTAAGCCAGGGACCCAACCAGCGGAGGTGACACTTGCAGAGCAGCCTTTTGTGTCAAGCTAGAGACCGAGCAGGCCAGTGGGGTGAAACTTGAGTCGTATCTTGAGTGCCAAGCTAGGGACCCAGCAGAGAAGTGGGGGTGATGCTTGAGGAAGATACCACTGTGAATATTGGAGGAGCTCAAGAGAATCAGTGGCAGTGAATCAGCGGGTCTAGTGAAAGACTGGGAGCTCAGTGGGCTGAAGAACTACAAGGAGTGATTGTAGTGGAAGTGAAAAGAACTGTTACGCTTTGTGTTAGGAACTGTTAAAGACTGTTGCCATAGGAAACAGCATTCCTGCACATTCAGATGTGGCGTCTGGCTGGATGCCTTTCTCTGCATGTCTGTCCTCCTATTGAAGTCTCGGAGTCTGCCAATTGAACGTGCAACTACCTAAGGGTGTGCTGACCCTAACCCTCTCTCCCCCAAAAGTTTGTTAAGAGAAATAAAAATCTTTTTTGCATTCAAGAAGTGTCTGGCGCCCAATAACTTTAACCTCCCTGCACCCACTATGCCTCACATCCCACCATATACAGAAGGATGTCAGCTATCTCAGGCCCTGGAGGTTCTAATTAGACCGAGGGAGGCCGGAGACCTTGCTATAATTATATATATATATATATATATATATATATATATATATTTTTTTTTTTTTAGCAGAGACCCTAGAGAATAAAATGTCGGTTGTTGCAATATTTTATGTCACACATTTGCACAGCGGTCTTTCAAATGCATTTTTTTGGGGGGAATAAAAAAAATAAATAAATAGTAAAGTTAGCCCAATTTTTTTGTATATTTTTAAAGAAGAAGTTATGCAGCAAGAAGCGTGATCTTTATTCTAAGCAAAAAAAATGTGATTCTCATTTTAGCCAGAATCGTACAGCTCTACAAGGAGTTCGGATACAGGTAGCAGGTAGTGGATTCAAGGGCAATATCATGCTCTTGGGATATGGATACAGATTGCAGGTTAAGGACGTAGCAGAAGAAATGTCAAAGTAGCCGTTTCTCAAGAATTGCACACACGGTCAAAAAAAATTAAAGCCGATCTCCACCCATATAAGAGTCAGCAGCTACAAAAAGTGTAGCTGCTGACTTGTATTAATTGGCCACTCACCTGTCCCACTGTCCAGCGATGCGGGCGAACAAAACCCCGCTCCTCTCCCCTTCCTCTCTGCGGCGTCGGCATTGTCACTGTAAGCACGCTCTGCGCATGCACAAGTGGCGCTGTGCACTGTGACTGGCTGGGCAATCATCTGGGACCTGTGATGTGTCCCAGATGATTGCCAAGAGGGAGGGGGGGAGGTGGACTTCCTTCCAGCGCTGCGGTGCCCTGGAAGGAAGTGGGAGCTGGACCCCCCCCCCACCCAAAAAAAAATGCCAAATATGGCATGTCAGGGGGTCACCTGCATTTAAAGTGGAAGTTCCGTTTATGGGTGGAACTCCGCTTTAAACAACATGGGACACCTCAGGATGAGCCTAATACCCTCCCAGTAGCCAGTATCAGTTGGAGACGAAATCATGGAACCTTCAGGCTGGTGGGGACACCCGGTGAAATTTCACCAAGGAACCAAACCTCTGGTAGAACCAGCCACAATGTTCCACAAGGGCCACTATAAAACCTGATGCGTCCTATTTTTCATAGTGATGCCAAGCATTCCAAAGACCCCCAAACCCACAACGCTGCCATAACATGAAAAGCAAACCACCCCCCCCTCCCCCCACCACCACTGGTGCTGATGATTGAAGAAGGGCAGGCAGATGGGACAACTTCACTCTCCAGCTGACCTTCCTTGAATGACTTCCCAGAGGCCCTCTGCCCCTACCCCTGCGACTCTTCCCTACCATTTGACCAGCGACCTTCTATCAAGTAGGGCTTGCACTATCATCTTATATGTTGACCCTTCCCAGGGTCTGTTCCTACCCTAATGCCGCGTACACACTGTCAAACTGTATGACGTACTTAGTCTGGCGGAAAAGTATGCCAGACTGTCTGTCGGAATTTCCGAACGGGCTACTTGCCCACACACGGCACTTTTTGAGCGGACTAATACGGCGTACTAAGTCCGCCGTACTATCCGCCGTACTTTTGAAATGAACGGACTCGCCCACACACGCGGAGGAAAGTCCACTCATTTCGAGCGCGTCTCCAGGTAGGCAGGGCCCGCGAAGGAGACGTCGCTGGCCCCGCCGCCTGGTATGGACTTAAAGGGGAACCCCAACGCCGAAAAAAATCGGCGTGGGTGTCCCCCCCAAGTCCACAACAGACCCTTGTCCGAGCATGCTACCCGGCCGGCCAGGAAAGGGGGGCGAGCGAGCGCCCCCCCCCTCCTGAGCCGTACCAGGCCGCGTGCCCTCAACATGGGGGGGTGCCTTGTCCCCATGTTGATGAGGACAAGGGCCTCTTCCCGACAACCCTGGCCGTTGGTTGTCGGGGTCTGCGGGCGGGGGGCTTATCGGAATCCGGGAGCCCCCTTTAATAAGGGGGCCCCCGATACCGGCCCCCCACCCTATGTGAATGAGTATGGGGTACAGTGTACCCCTACCCATTCACCTGTAAAATAAAAGTACAAAAAAAAAACACAACACACGAGATAAAATACTTTATTGCACAGCTCCGGGGGTCTTCCATCTTCGGGGGTCTTCTCGTCGGACTCCTCCGCTATCTTCTTGTAGCTCTTTTGCTAGCGGAGGAGTCCGGCTTTCTTCCTCGCCGCCGGCCTCTTCTCCCGACTTCGGGGGTCTTGTCCCCCTCTTCGGTTCTTCTGCCGGGCCACCGCGCCTTCTTATAGCTCTTTTACAGGCGGTGGCCCGATCTTCTGTCGTGGCCGCCGCCGCCGCCTTCCGTTCTTCTTCTTCTTCTTCTCCTTCTTCTCCAGGAGATGTTGACTTGACGATCTCTCCGGCCACAATGCCAGGGCCGCGCTGCGCGGCCACTTATATAGGCACAAGGGGCGGTGTCACATGGCTTTATGTCACATGGGTTGGTGTCACATGGTGACCCCGCCCCCTTACGATGTCATAGTCCCCATGTGACATCAACCCATGTGACCAACCCATGTGACATAAAGCCATGTGACACCGCCCCTTGCCCTATATAAGTGGCCGCGCAGCGCGGCCCTGGCATTGTGGCCGGAGAGAGCGTCGAGTCAACATCTCCTGGAGAAGAAGGAGAAGAAGAAGAAGAAGAAGAAGAACGGAAGGCGGCGGCGGCGGCGGCGGTGACAGAAGACCGGGCCACCGCCTGTAAAAGAGCTAGAAGAAGGCGCGGTGGCCCAGCAGAAGAACCGAAGAGGGGGACAAGACCCCCCGAAGTCGGGAGAAGAGGCCGGCGGCGAGGAAGAAAGCCGGACTCCTCCGCTAGCAAAAGAGCTACAAGAAGATAGCGGAGGAGTCCGGCGAGAAGACCCCCGAAGACGGAAGACCCCCGGAGCTGTGCAATAAAGTATTTTATCTCGTGTGTTGTGTTTTTTTTTTTTGTACTTTTATTTTACAGGTGAATGGGTAGGGGTACATTGTACCCCATACTCATTCACATAGGGTGGGGGGCCGGTATCCGGGGGCCCCCTTATTAAAGGGGGCTCCCGGATTCCGATAAGCCCCCCGCCCGCAGACCCCGACAACCAAAGGCCAGGGTTGTCGGGAAGAGGCCCTTGTCCTCATCAACATGGGGACAAGGTGCTTTGGGGTGGGGGGGCCGCGCGGCCCCCCCTTCCCCAAGGCACCCCCCATGTTGAGGGCACGCGGCCTGGTACAGCTCAGGAGGGAGGGCGCTCGCTCGCCCCCCTTTCCTGGCCGGCCGGGTAGCGTGCTCGGACAAGGGTCTGTTGTGGACTTGGGGGGACCCCCACGCCGATTTTTTTCGGCGTTGGGGTTCCCGTTTAAGTCCATACCAGGCGGCGGGGCCAGCGACGTCTCCTTCGTGGGCCCCGCCTACCTGGATACCCGCTCGAAATGAGCGGACTTTTCTCCGGGCGGGAAAAGTTCGCTCATTTCAAAAGTACGGCGGACTGGCATACACACAGCCGGATTGTCCGCCGAAATGCGAGTACGACGGACAGAATTTCTGAAAAAACAAAATTCTTAGTACGCCGGACTGCACGCTGAAAAAGTCCGCTGAAGCCCACACACGAGCGGACTGTCCGCTGAATTGTGTTTCGGCGGACTAAGTAGGCCATACAGTCCGCTCGTGTGTACGCGGCATTAGTCATGTAGACCCTACAACCATTTTATCTTCCTGTATAGGGAGTGAGCCTTGTAACCCTAGGACAGGACGTGTGTTACTGGTGGGATTATCAAGGGGTAAAAAAAAGAGGAAGAAAAGCCTGAAAAAAAACAAAAACAAATGCAGCCACCAAATTCAAGGACTGGTAAGTGGCAATATTACATTTTTTTATATATGTGTCAATGCACATAAGAATGGGCATTAACATGCAAGTAATTGCACACAGGTGCGAATGGGCCCTTAGAACGAAACAATTTCTAAAAAAAGATCAGCTACATCCATGGATTTCTGTGACACGTGAATCAAATGGTTATAGGACAAATATACAAAGCAGATCAATTCATTCCTTTGTAGCCTCAACACATTTTGTTTCAGTCAGCGCCCTTTCACGTTCACCCCTAGATTATACCACAAGCCTTGGCCAATTTTGGAATATCTCAAACCTCTCATCTAGTTTGAAGATCAAACCCGCAGCTAAAGATTTTATTTTCCATACCACTCCATCCCATACTCTGGATTAATAGTAAAAGCTCAAGAATTCTTTTTACGTTAAACTTTCTCAGTGCACTGAAATGCTGCATGGTAGCAAGGAGGTTGCCTGGCAACAATGGGATCCTTGGTAGGGCCGAAAGCAGTGTGGCCATTTGAGGACTGAGCTGTAAGGATGAATTAATAGAAAGCAGGGTATTGTCAGAACAAGAGGTTGCAAAATGCAATAAAGAGAGAATAAAACTATTTAAGGCAATAATAAAGAAAAGGACATCACCTAGAAATTGGAGTCAGGTTCAGGTGAATGTAATTACAGGGAAAGGCCATAGAGGCATGGGGAAATGCCATAGAGGAGAGCAATATGACACAAAAAAGGAAAAGAACATGCTGTCCAGGCAGAGATGGCCATAAAGAATCTAAAAAAAAGCTTTACAAAAGGAGACTTTGTAACCGATATAAAGCATTTTTAAAGGGCCGGTAATGCACCAAATATGAACAACTCAGACTATGGTTCTAATCCCTCGTGTGAAGGACTGGGAGTTCGCTCTGGCATTAGCTTGGAGAACCTGCCTAATCAACATGATTACCTGATATTCAGGCTGTCGGGACCCACCCGCCCTGCTGCCCCTGCCTGTAAGCCAAAATTACATGGGAAAAGACAGCTAAGGGAGGTGGGACTGTACTCTCTCATTCATTCTTTTGGTCACTGAAATCATGTGTGTGTCCAAAGGGATATTGGCATTACTGACTGGAGTAGGGGTAAGGGGGTGCAGGACTGCACCTTTGTTTTAATGCCCATGCATTACAATGATTCCCTAATTGTTGCCCACATTTTTCTGTGGCCTAAACACTATAGGGTTGATTAACTAAAGGCAAATAGACGGTGCATTTTGCAAAGAGCAGTTGCACTCTACCAGTGCAGCTGTTTCAAAGCTAATTATATGAACAGACATTTAACATTGGACCCTGGGCAAACATTTTATAGGGCACCCCCCCCCCCCCCTGCTCAGGTATCGATTGTGATTGGCTGCTAGAGGCTACAGCACATAATTTCCTCTTGCTGATTGGTTGCTAGAGGTTACTGCAAATCATTACTGCTCACTAATTGGTTTCTAGAGGTTACTGCAAATCATTATTGCTCACTGATTGGTTGCTAGAAGTTATTGCACATCCTAAACTCTGCCTCAAATTGTAGGTGTGGCCAAACTGCACTAGCATTGAGGGGTGCACTATGTACAGAGTGCAGGGATGAGGGGTGCACTACATAAAGAGTGCATAGTTGAATGCTGTGCTACATACAGGGTTGAGGGGGGCACTACATTCCAAATGCAGCTTTCAGGTGTGCGCTATTTACAGAGTGCAGGGTTGGGGGGGGGGGGGGCGGTGTGCTAGGTGCAGAGGTGCAGAGTGCAAGGTTGAGTGGTGCGCTATGTGCAGAATGCTGAATTGGGGGGTATGCTACGTGCAGAGTGCAGGGTTGAGGGCAACACTATGTGCAGAGTTTAGGGTTGAGGGGAACGCTATGTGCAGAGTGCAGGGTTGAAGGGTGTGCTACGCACAGAGTGCAGGGTTGAGGGGAACACTATGCGCAGAGTGCAGGGTTGAAGGGTGCTCTACGCACTGAGTACAGGATTCATGGGTGCCCTACATACAGTCTGCAGTGTTCAGGAGTGAGTGCAGGGTTAAGGGGTGCACTAGGTGCAGGGGTGAGGTGGGTGAAGGGGTTAACACTAGGGGGAAGTGTAGGGGTTAAGTGTGACCTAATTTGTGCTTCTTACTGTAGGGGGGAGTAGCTTGGCATGTGACATCACTAATCGTCGTTCCCTATGACAGGGAACAAACGATCAGTGACAAGCTCACTAGGAAGCACGGGAGAGGTTTGTTTACACTTACCTTTCCCCGTTCTTCAGCTCTGTGACCTGATCTCGGGACACCGGCAGCGATTGGGTCCGCGGGTCCCACGGCCACGGTCACGGAGCTCAGGCCCGGGTCGCGAGTGCGCAGCCAGCCGTGCCATTCTGCCGATGTATATCGGTGTGAGGCAGTCCTTAAGTGGTTAAGCACCTGGCACCAGGTTCACCTTTCATTGAGGTAGTAGTCAGAGTAGAATAGATAGTTTTTTTTTTTAAGGAGACCTCTGCTTTCTTGCCCCCAGTGGTGCAGGCAATAGAGTTCTCTGATCACTGTATGCCATCTGTGGTCCTGAATGCGTCAGACGCCCCTCAGAGGGGCAAGAGCATCTGGAGATTGAATTTGACTCTTCTCAACGAAGAACATGTTAGACAATCCTTTGAGGAGTTCTTTCAGGCACAGAGTGTGAGGCGAGGAGAGCCGATCAGTGGCATTTCCTCACAGGGGGACATCTAGGAATGTAATAAGGGCATTGATCATCAGTGCCCTGATTACAAGAAAGAAATATAGTGTAACAATACAGTGCCCACCAATGCCAGCATACAGTGCCCACCAGTGGCAGCAATCAGTGCCCACAAGTGCCACAAACCAATGCCCAATAGCCATGCCAGTCAGTGCTGGCAATCAGTGCTGCCCATCAATGCCCATCAGTGTCGCCCATCAGTGCCACCCATTAATGCCCATCAGTGCCCATCTGTGCCGCCTATCAGTGCTAGTCACTGCCGCCTATCAGTGCCCACCAGTGCCGCCTATTAGTACCCATCAGTGCCGCCTATCAGTGCGGCCTATCAGTGCCACATATCAGTGCCACCTATCAGTGCCCATAAGTGCCACCTCATCAATGCCCCCCAGTTCAGCCTATCAGTGCCCATCAGTGCCGCCTCATCAGCGCACATCAATGAAGGCAAAAAATTACTTAATTACAAGATTTACTGACAGAACAAAGTAAACAAACATTTCCTGACGCCTTCATGGCAGCACACACTGGGTTGTGACTTCGCCCCCACAACCTGACAGGATTGGTTAACTATAAATTTGAAGGGGAGACCCCCCGCTGCATTCTCTTTTTTTATCCTCACCTGACAGGTTGGATTGTCCAGGTTTCAAGATATCTACAGATGAATAAGCCTCTTACCGCATCACCCCAGCAGGTTCAAGTCCCTCCTCTACAGTCTCTAAAAGAGCTTTATGGAGGGAATCCCCGTTCTGGTGGTCTCAGGGGACATCTGGCTCAGTTTTATATAAGCTTTAAATAAGCTTTCATTTTGCAGTGGACTCCCTTGCTATATTGTATACCCTTTTTTATGGCTCTACCTTTTTTTCTTCTTCCAGGGTTGCTGGGGCTTGCTGTCCTCCAGTACAGCTGTCATGGCCGCCGCTAGTGTCCCTGCCGTTCTGCGCATTTGCAGCTGGATCGTTATTCTTCTCTGAAAATAGTTTTTTCCCTCTTCCAAGATGGCGCCGGTATCCTCGAGACGTTCTGCGCATGCGCGGAGCGTCATTCGGCCGCCGCTATGGCGCCCTTTTTAAAATACAGTTGTGTGCTTCTGCATACTGCTGTTTGCCTAAATACTGCCCTGTATCCTCTCCTTTCTGCTGGTTAAGGTAAGAACGTTTTCTTTCTGCTACATTTTTATTGTCTTTCTTGTTTATGGCATCTGCAGGTCTCTTAGGGGTCAGGCAAAATATATATATATATATATATATATATATATATATATATATATACAGTGGTGTGAAAAAGTGTTTGCCCCCTTCCTCATTTCCTGTTCCTTTGCATGTTTGTCACACTTAAGTGTTTCAGAACATCAAACCAATTTAAACAATAGTCAAGGACAACACAAGTAAACACAAAATGCAATTTGTAAATGAAGGTGTTTATTATTAAAGGTGAAAAAAAATCCAAACCATCATGGCCCTGTGTGAAAAAGTGATTGCCCCCTAAACCTAATAACTGGTTGGGCCACCCTTAGCAGCAACAACTGCAACCAAGCGTTTGCGATAACGTGCAATGAGGCTTTTACAGCGTCCTGGAGGAATTTTGGCCCACTCATCTTTGCAGAATTGTCCTAATTCAGTTACATTAGAGGGTTTTCCAGCATGAACGGCCTTTTTAAGGTCATAGCACAACATCTCAATAGGATTCAGGTCAGGACTTTGGCTAGGCCACTCCAAAGTCTTCATTTTGTTTTTCTTCAGCCATTCGGTGGTGGACTTGCTGGTGTGTTTAGGATCATTGTCCTGCTGCAGAACCCAAGTTGGTTTCAGCTTGAGTACACGAACAGATGGTCGGACATTCTCCTTCAGGATCTCTTGGTAGACAGCAGAATTCATAGTTCCTTTTATCACGGCAAGTCTTCCAGGTCCTGAAGCAGCAAAACAGCCCCAGACCATCACACTACCACCACCATATTTTACTGTTGGTATAATGTTCTTTTTATGAAATGCAGTGTTCCTTCTACGCCAGATATACTTGGACACACACCTTCCAAAGAGTTCCACTTTTGTCTCATCGGTCCACAGAATGTTGTCCCAAAAGTCTTGGGGATCATCAAGATGTGTTGTGGAGAAATTGAGACGAGCTTTGATGTTCTTTTTGCTCAGCAGTGGTTTTCTCCTTGGAACTCTGCCATGCAGGCCATTTTTGCCCAGTCTTTTCCTGATGGTGGAGGCATGAACGCTGACCTTAACTGAGGCAAGTGAGGCCTGCAGTTCCTTGGACGTTGTTGTGGGGTCTTTTGTGACCTCTTGGATGAGTCGTCGCTGCGCTCTTGGGGTAATTTTGGGGCGGCCGGCCACTCCTGGGAAGGTTCACCACTGTTCCATGTCTTCGCCATTTGTGGATAATGGCTCTCACTGTGGTTCGCTGGATTCCCAAAGCTTTGGAAATGGCTTTATAACCCTTTCCAGACTGATAGATCTCAATTACTTTCTTTCTCAATTGTTCCTGAATTTCTTTGGGTCTCGGCATGATGTGTAGCTTTTAAGGATCTTCTGGTGGACCTTACTGTGTCAAGCAGCTCCTATTTAAGTGATGCCTTGATTGTGAACAGGTGTGGCAATAATCAGGCCTGGGTGTGGCTAGAGAAATTGAACTCAGGTGTGGACAACCACAGTTATAGTATGTTTTAACAAGGGGGGCAATCACTTTTTCACACAGGGCCATGATGGTTTGGATTTTTTTTCACCTTTAATAATAAACACCTTCATTTACAAATTGCATTTTGTGTTTACTTGTGTTGTCCTTGACTATTGTTTAAATTGGTTTGATGTTCCGAAACACTTAAGTGTGACAAACATGCAAAGGAACAGGAAATGAGGAAGGGGGCAAACACTTTTTCACACCACTGTATATATATATATATATATATATATATATATATATATTATTGTTTATTTTTCTGTTTATTGGTATTGCAAGAAAGTTCTTTTTTATTTTCCCTTCAGTCTATACTGTCTACTCTTTTCCATGGAGTCCACTTCCCACACAGACCACCAACAGCAAGAAAGGTAAGAGGCTCTACCGCCGTAGGTGAGTATTGAAGAAGGGGAGAAAAAAGAGTGCCGACTGCTAAGACTGCTAAGATGCTGCTTTTTTTGGCAGCCCTACCAGAGCATGAGGAGCGAGTTCCAGGCATGGAAGAGGGTCAAGTCGCACTTCCAGTAGAAGATCACACAGGAGTCACTCCAGGTCCTCATCTCGTCAGAGACATGGTCGCTCTCGTCACAGTCATTCCCACCACAGTCACCCTCAGCATAGCCGGTCGGACCACATGAGGTCTCCTTCCTCTCATCACAGCCAACACGCCAGACCCGCAGCTAACGCCTGCTGGATATGCGGCACACCAGCCCTACCAGAAAAACTTGCCTGCCGTTCTTGCTTCAATGAAGCAACTAAAGAGAGGGAGGCGGACGCAAGAATAGCTACTGGGAATCTATTTTGGAGACAACAGCACCCGCTATGGATGTGTCAGTCCCTAGTACATCCGCTGCGCACCCCTATCACTCCCAGGCTTCAAAATCATCTTCTGATAATGACGGCGAGGAGATGTCTGCATGGTTTGATTTTTCTTTGGTGGAGCCCTTTGCAAGATCAGTCAAAGAGGCTATCAGCTGGGAAGACATTATTACTGAGCCTCAGAAAACTCGCAAGTATTTCCCCAATTTAAAGAGACGCCCAGAGTCCTTTCCGTTCATTGAGGAACTCTGAGATCTTATTAAGGACGAGTGGGAATCAGACAAACGGCCAAGCATTGCTAACAGGTTAGCGAAAATGTATCCTCTGGACGAATCAAAGGTTAAACCTTTAGTTAATGCTCCCATAGTGGATTCCTCCCTGATGCGTCTGGCCCGTCATGTCACCTTACCTATCGAGGATGCAGTCTCTTTTAAAGACGTACTGGACCGTAAAATGGACTTGGAATTAAAAAAGGTGTATTCCATGGCAGGGGGTTCCTGCAGGCCGGCTATTACCACGGTGGCGGTGGCAAGAGCCATTTCGGGATGGGCGGCTAAGATAGAAAAGGATCTTCTAGATGGTACAGAGATGGAGAAAATAGTTTCTTCTTTGCAAGAGATCAGATTGGCGGGTGACTTTGTAGCGGAGGCCTCAGTGGACATCATAAGGTCCTCGGCCAGAACAATGTTGGCATCAGTGACAGCAAGGAGGGCCTTATGGCTGAAACTATGGATGGCCGATACAGCATCTAAAATTAATTGGTGCAAAATTCCTTATGACGGCTCTAATCTTTTTGGTGCCAAACTAGACTCGGCCATTTCCAAGGTCACAGGAGGGAAATCTGGGCTGATTCCCTCCGATAGAAGACCCAAGGCTCAGAAAGGGCCTTCTTTTAGACGCAATCTCCCGGATAAGTATAGGGAGTCCAGATCCTATCGTCCCGGCAGAGAGTTCAGAAGAGATTGGAAAAGTACTAAACCTTCCTTCCTAAGAATGCAGAAGGCCAAGGCTGCACCCGCAGGGGAGCACCCAAAATCTTTTTGAAGGTTTGCCCGCCCACCCAGCCCAGGTGGGTGCCAAGCTAAGGGGTTTTCTTCAGATCTGGACAAGACATATACAGGACATTTGGGCACTGTCCACAATCAAGTATGGGCACAAGTGGGAGTTCGTGAACAGGTTTCCAGGAAACCACTTTCAGGCTACCAGACTACCATCCACACTATTTAGGAGAAATCTCCTTGTAGAATATGTAGCGGATTTAAAACAAAAGGGGGCTATTGTAGAGGTTCCATCGGCTCAAAGAGGGAGAGGTTTCTACTCTCCTTTATTTTTGGTGAAGAAGAGGACAGGAGATTTTCGTCCAGTATTGGATCTCAAAAGGCTCAACAGGAACATCAGAGTAGAAGCCTTCAAGATGGAGAGTCTCCAATCCATACTCCTAGCGATAAGTCTGGGCGATTGGATGCTGTCAGTAGATTTGTCGGACGCATATCTTCACATCCTAATCCATCCAGCTTTTCAGAAATTTCTTTGATTCGCCATCAATCATTGCCATTTTCAGTTCGGTGTCTTCCATTCGGCATCTCGTCAGCTCCCAGGACATTCACCAAAGTTCTTTTACCGTTAGGGGCATTCCTCAGAGGAAAAGGTCTTCGAATTCATCATTACTTAGACGACATCCTACTGTTGGCAAAAAGTCAAGAGTTATTGCTTCAGCACCGGGAAATTCTTCTTTCAACCCTCCACAACTTCGGATGGATCGTCAATTTGAAGAAAAGCAGTTTACAACCCACTCAGAAGATGGTGTTCCTAGGAGCACATCTGGACACCGAACTGAACAGAGTTCAACTCCCACAGGCAAAGATTCAGCCCCTAATTCAAAAAATGCGGAGACTGCTGTCAGCAAATCATCTGTCAGCCAGGGTCTGAGTATGCTGGGTTCCATGTCGGCTACCATACCCATGGTGCAATGGCCCCAATGGCACATGAGGACCCTGCAAAACTCTTTTCTCAAGCAGTGGGATGGAGTGTCCATGCATCAGATCATTGTCATCTCCAGGTCGGTGAAGCGATCAGTATGGTGGTGGACACACCAAAGCAATTTAGAAAAATACAAGCCAATAGTCCCTCCGGACCCAGAAGTGGTGACTTTGGATGCTTGCCAGAGCGGCTGGGGAGGCCACTACCAGGATCTAGCAGCCCAGGGCCAATGGCAGTTCCAAGCCCTAGGAGGGGTTTCCAATATATTGGAACTCAGGGCGGCCTTTCACGCCCTGACGGCATTCACGTCTCTACTTTCGGGAAAGAGTGTGCTTATCAGGATGGACAACAAGGTGGCAGTATCTTATGTACAGAGACAGGGAGGTACCAGAAGTGTTACTCTGATGAAGGAAGTTCGTCCCATTTTAGAATGGGCCCAGATTCACCTGGCGGACTTGAGAGTGGTGTATGTCCCAGCAACGCAGAATGTATTGGCCGACTATCTGAGTCGGAGGTCGTTGTCCAACAATGAGTGGTCTTTGAGTCCTCAAATTTTTTCTCTCCTGACGGAAGCCTGGGGGACGCCAGAAATATACCTAGCAGCCACACCTATAAACACCAAATGTTGCAGGTTCCTGTCAAGGAATCCATTTCCGTCAGCCGAGGGAATAGACTGTCTGGTCCATCCATGGAATTTCAAGTTGGGGTACATATTCCCTCCTACTCCATTGATTGCGAGGTTCCTATCCAGACTTCGGAGGTCCTCAGTAACAATAATCGCAGTGATTCCATTCTGGCTGAGGAGGCCGTGGTTTACAACCCTTCTGCAACTCAGTCTCCAACCACCAATTCCTCTTCCACTAAAACCAGACCTTCTCTCACAGGGACAGTTCCTCCATCCAGCTCCCGAGAGGTTGCATCTGATGGCCTGGAAGTTGAGAGGTCTAGACTGAGGGCGCAAGGCTGTTCTCAGGAGGTCATCTCTACCTTAATGCAGGCTAGGAAGGTTTCTACTAATTCCATCTACGCAAGGATTTGGGAAAAGTTCTGCCTCATGGCCCAAGAAAGAGATTGGAATCCTCTTTCTCCGGAACCGCCTCAAATTCTGGAGTTCCTTCAGTCAGGAATTAACAAAGGCCTCAGTTCAAGCACCCTCAAGATGCAGGTTTCTGCTCTTTCCGCTAAAACAGGCACAAAATGGACTTTCCATCCCCTGGTCATACAATTTCTTAGAGCTAGTCTGAAGATAAAGCCTCCGAGGAAGCCTATTTTCCCATCTTGGGATCTGTCGGTAGTTCTCCATGCCTTTTCCAGTCCACCGTTTATTCCTGTGGAGTCTATTTCACTATGGGACTTGACTTTGAAACTTACTTTTCTAATTGCCATAACTTCAGCCAAGAGAGTGTCAGAAATTCAAGCTCTGGTTATTTCAGAACCTTATTTGGTTTTCTTTCCGGATAGGGTAGTTCTTAGACCCTCAGATCGTTTCATACCCAAAGTGGCTTCTTCCTTTCACTATAACCAGGATATTGTTCTTCCATCCTTCACTGATGATCAGGGAGAGCCTCATCCGCTGGACATTAAAACCACCATCACCAACTACTTGTCAGCCACCATCTCCTTTAGGAAGACGGACTCTCTCTTGATTATTCCTCATGGAACCAGACGCGGGCAAGCAGCTTCCTCACGCACTATTGCATCCTGGTTGGTGAGAGCCATTAGCAAGGCATATTCCACTCAGCATTTGGCGATTCCAGAAGACATCAGGGCTCATTCTACTAGGGCAGTGGCTACCTCCTGGGCAGCATATTGCAGGGTTTCTCCGGAGACGATTTGTAGAGCAGCAACCTGGTCTTCTAAACATACTTTCATTTCTCACTATAGAGTGAACTCTGCCCATTTGTCCTTGGCAGAATTTGGTAGATCTGTTATAAGAGCCAATTCTTTGGCATTGTAGGAATTAAATATTTTTTGCATTTACCCACCCGTCTGGCGAGTTATTTCCCAGTGTGTGCTGCCATGAAGGCGTCAGGAAAACGGAAAATTCTATACTCACCTTTCCGTAATTTTCCTTTCCTGACGCATCTTCATGGCACCACACAATGCCCTCCCATTTTATCTTGTTGATGATATTTACAGAGAATGCAGCGGGGGGTCTCCCCTTCAAATTTATAGTTAACCAATCCTGTCAGGTTGTGGGGGCGGAGTCACAACCCAGTGTGTGGTGCCATGAAGATGCGTCAGGAAAGGAAAATTACGGAAAGGTGAGTATACAATTTTTCATTTTTTTCCAGAATTGTTGGTCTTTTTTTTGTAAAAAATAAAAAAAACAGCAGAGATTAAATACCACCAAAAGAAAGCTCTATTTGTGTGAAGAAAATGATAAAAAAATGTGTTTGGGTACAGTGTAGCACGACCGCGCTTTGTCATTCAAAGTGCGACAGCGCTGAAAGCTGAAAAAATGGCCTGGGCAGGAAGGGGGTGTTAGCGCATGGTAGGCAAGTGGTTAAAACGCAAATCAGTTTATAACTTTATTGAAATACGTTTTTCTGGATATTTTTGTTGTTATTTTGTATTACAAACCTACCATTACAACGATTGATCATTTCTTTGTCAGTGGGCAAACGTACAAAATCAGCAGGGGGTCAAATACCTTTTTTTTTTCCCCTCACTGTATTTTTAATACTGTGCAGTTCTGTAACAGACTATTTGTATTGAATACAAAGATATTTGCCAAGACAAACATCTCATGTGTGTGAGTTCCTATGCTGGGGTTTTAATGAGGGATTTCCAGGTGACATTTGGTGTACCTCTTAATTGTTCCATAGCAGAGCATGTAAGAAGGTTATTTCAGTTCATAAGCAGAATGCACCCCTTGCACAATAAAGGAATTACATTGTGACAATTGTGAGGCTCCCTGTTCCTAGCTGCAGGCTCCATTGTACAACCTTACACTGTGCTGTCATTGTTCATTCCCACTCCATCTCATTCATCGGAAGGTAACGTCGCCTACTTCTTAATGTGCTTTAGTTAAAGAGTGAGCGCAGGGAGGCCAAGGCTGAGAGTAGGATAATTAATCCGAAGTGAAGACATGAAATGAGTTGAACTGTAAAGTCATGGAATGCATCATTTAAAGTTTTTTTAAGCTAAAACCTAAATAGAATTTTTTATTTCGTTTTTTGTGTTGAATTTAACCCAACAGAATTTTCTCAATGTTACAGCAACCTATCCTTTTGGCCTTCTTTAGAGGACTCTGCTCCTTATGTTCTTTATCATTCAGTATATTAGTGCTTATCCTAGATACCATCCTGGCAGGGAATGTCCTGTGACTGGCTGTGATAAACTAATCAACTCAGCTCTGCACATCGTACAGGGGCGGACTGACCATTGGGCCACTCGGGCACTGCCCCAGGGCCCCGAGCCACAAGAGGGCCCCATCAGGGTTGCCAGCCTCAGTAAAACCAGGGACAGTATGTAAAAATCTGTGTTCTTTTTACATCTGTCTCTGAAATGTCCCTTACCGACATCCTTTTGGTCTAAAAATCCTGAGATTATAGCTGCCCCACCTCTAAAGTACCTTCTCAGCCAATAGAAACATGTCTGTGTGTACTGTGTGATTGTATACTGTATGTGTGTGTGTGTGTGTGTGTGTGTGTGTGTGTGTGTGTGTACCGTGTTGCCCCATAATCTCGGATTGCCTGGGGGCCCCATGAGTTGTCAGTCCACCCCTGGCATCGTATTTTGATTGACATGAATATTCAGATCCGTCCCGTTAGCGGAGAATCATTCAATTCACGAGAAACAGATGCCTGGATTTCTGGGTTGGGTGATGCTCTGTAGATCAGTTGGAACTATGCAAAAATGTAATACGAGGCACCAGGGGCATTGCTGGGTCTACAAAAGATCTGGGGCTAGAGCCCATAGCAGTGTAGTAAAGAAAGTCATGTGCTTGGGCAGGCATACACATGTATATACAGTAATATATGTGTGTAGCACTACCCCCGAAGGAGATGCTGGTTAGACTTGGGCTTACCGTTAGCTTCTGTTCTCCTCATTTCACGTCTAGGAGTGTCCCGTGGTAAATGGCCCAGTAACTCGAGAGACTGACAACAGATCCACTTGAATGGATTTTATTTGCAAAGCATAGACAATGAACAGTCTCTTAAATTGGGATCAGAGGGTTGGAAAGGAAGTTCAGGTACTCTTAGTGTCAAAGTCAAAATGTTAAAGCACTTCTTTACTTTGACTGCATCCAGAGAATAGCCATCCAAAACTGGATGTTCACTCAGGTTGGACAGTCCCTCTCTCACAAGGTCTAGCAGCCAACAAGGTGCTTACTCAGGAACATTCTCTGCCACAGACGTTTTTGTAGAACATGTAGGGAAACTAAACTTGAAGAACACTCGTAGGATACCTGGATCTTTCAGCAAGCTTGGCGATATCCACGAGACCGGATTCTCTTGGGTACTTCAGCCCTTCCAGGCTCTTACTAAGAAACCAAACCGTACGTGGTCTTCTTCTGAAGAGTTCTCCCCTGGAATGCTTGAAGTTACTGGGTCTCTTCCAAACCAGAGACGGCACCCAACCACCTCAGAATTCTCCTTTTAGTTTCCTTCCCTCGGACTAGCCAGCCCCGAGACATCAAGATCGGGTGGATCCGCACCCCAGGCTATAGCCTTCCTGGGGGCTGGTCAGGAGGACCAGGACCATGAAGTCAGTACATCATTCTGGACCAGAACCCTGAACCACGTGACGTCCGCATCTTAAATACCCTCTCCCAGAAAGCACAACAAGAGCGCCACTCCCACTGGGCGGGCTCCGAGAGAGAGTAACTTAAGCACCTAACCAGACCGTAGTTCCATGCCTGCTGAACAGGCCCGGCTGAACATCTCAGTCCAGTCAGACTGATGAAAGTCTAAATTTAGACAATTGTACCCAAACCAACTGCAGTTCAGGCATAACTTTAACTTTGAAAAACGCATAGCACGTGCTCTTCAGGAGCCGCCGCTACATGTGTGTGTTTGTGTATATGTGTATATATATTTATATTTATATATATATATATATATATATATATATATATATATATATATATATATATATATATATATATCTCTATATCCCCAGGGAGCCCCCCACTTACATCAGGGTCCCCAGATAGCCCCCCTTACATCAGGGTCCCCAGGGACCCCTGCAGAGACTCGGGCTATGGACCCCAGATTCGGGGCTATAGCCCCAAAAGCCACCCCCTAGCGATGCCACTGCCAGGCACTTTTACCCCCTTCCTGCCCAAGCCAATTTTCAGCTTTCAGCGCTGTCATACTATGAATGACAATTGCACGGTCATGCAACACTGTACCCAAATGAAATCTTTATCATTTTTTTAACACAAATAGAGCTGTCTTTTGGAGGTATTTAACCACTTTCCTGACCGACTCACGCTGATATACGTCAGCGGAAGAGCATGTACAGGCATATTATGTACCTGTACATTGCCCTTTAAGATGTGGCATTGTGGGCACGCACCCGCCGCAAGCTCTGTGAGTGTGATCATGGGTCCCGTGGATTCGATGTCCGCAGGCATACCTGCGATCGTCTCACGGAGAGGAAGAACGGGGAAATGCTAATGTAAACAAGTATTTCCCCGTTCTGCCTAGTGAACTGATCACAGCTCCCTGTAATTGGGAACGGTGATCAGTGTTGTATCGCACGTAGCTCAGCCCCCCCAAGTTAGAATCACTCCCTAGGACACACTTAACTCCTACAGCGCCCCCTAGTGGTTTAGCCCATTCACTGCCAGTCACATTTACACAGTAATCAGTGCATTTTTTTGTTGTTGTTTACAAATGGTTTATTAGAAAATAAGTCTCAATAAAATTAACTGTACATTGGTAAGCAGTACATATATAAAGAAGGGTACACAGAACATCTACATAATATGAAAGTAACATTGGTATAAGATGTAAAGATTCATATAGTAGGGCATATGATTAATTCAGAGATAATGCATTACAGAGGAGTAAAGAGCAAGAGGAATTGTTTATTGACGCGGAAATCACCAATAATTTAATAAAGATCAATGGTCTAGCAGAGATAGATCCCATGGTCTGCATTTTTTATCATATGTGTCCATGGTGTCGAATAGAGTATGATGAATATGTTCTGATAATTTGATGGATAACATTTGATTCATAACTTGAGACCAAGGCACGGTAGGGGAGCGCCAGTGGAGAGCAATAGCCCAATGTATTGAGCTAAATAATGTGTGAATTAATCTGGTATGAGCAGTAGAGATATCTAGTATAGGATAGAAAAGGAGACAATCAGTGCATTTTTAACCTCCCTGGCGGTATGATTATTTCAGATTTTAGGTGCTGAAAGCGGTACCATTATTTTGCATGGAAATTTGATGTTTTATATTGTAGGCCTGTAATTCTTAGAAATAATTCACTTAAATCTGTCCAAACAAGAGTCTAATAGACATCCCGGGTATGATAAAATTTGAAATATGAAATCATAAATTATAATATATTTTGATGTAAACTGACATTTTTTGGTTGCTATGGACAATCTCCAGTTTCCAGGAATAAAGAACAGTATTTATAATATAAAACTGTATGCAGGGCACTGGACAAACCACTAGGGACAAAGGGGATGTGTAATTATTTGATACAGTACTGTAATCTGTAAGATTACAGTATACTGTATCTATACTGTGTATTTTACTTTTTGAATTTGGCGCTGAACTCCGTCCCCCTGCATCGCAACACTCGCAGGGAACTGAGCTCGGCAGTGTGACAGATCGAGCAGAGGACAGCTCGCAGATAACAGCGGGGGGACATCGCTGGATCCAGGGGACAAGGTAAGTAAACCCCTCCATGGATCTAGCGATGTGGTCCTGAGTCTGGCTCGAGAATACCGCTTATGGTATTTAAATCTTCCCCCAAGCCAGACTCGGGAATACCGCCAGGGAGGTTAATAGCACTGATCACTGTATAAATGTGAATGGTCCCAAAATAGCGCCAAAAGTGTCCGATCTTTCCGCCAAAATGTCGCAGTCATGATAAAAATTGCAGACCGCCGCCATTACTAGTAAAAAATAATAATTAATAAAAATGCCATAAAACTATCCCCTATTTGTGGACGCTATAACTCTTGCGCAAACCAATCAATAAACACTTATTGTGTTTTTTTTTTACCAAAAATATGAAGAAGAATACATATCGGCCTAAACTGAGGAAAAAAATGTTTTTTTTTATATATTTTTTGGGGATATTTATTATAGCAAAAAGTAAAAAAAAAATGTTTTTTTCTAAATTTACGCTCTTTTTTTATTTATAGCACAAAAAATAAAAACCACAGACGTGATCAAATACCACCAAAAGAAAGCTCTATTTGTGGGGAAAAAAGGACATCAATGTTATTTGGGAGCCACGTCGCACGGCCGCGCAATTGTCAGTTAAAGCGACGCAGTGCCGAATCTCAAACAACGCTCTGGTCTTTGGACAGCCAAATGGTTCGGGGCTGAAGTGGTTTAAGAGAAAATGCAGTCTGCTCACATAATATATAATAAAAACATCTTTGCCATTCTGAAGCTTCCCTCCAACCACTTTGCATATTTTATATATACTGTGATTCTGTACTTTACTGTAAGTAATAAAATATTCTAAATCAAAAAAGCCCATGATATGGAAAGTATTATATGTAAAACCTGCACCACTCTGTGTGTGATTTGAGGCTAGGACGGAGGTTCACCTTCCAGCAGGACAATGACCCCAAACACACTGCTAAAGCAACACTTGAGTGGTTTAAGGGGAAACATGTAAATGTGTTGGAATGGCCTAGTCAAAGCCCAGACCTCAATCCAATAGAAAAGCTGTGGTCAGACTTAAAGATTGTTGTTCACAAGCGCAAACCATCCAACTTGAAGGAGCTGGAGCAGTTAGTTAGCAACGAGGAATGGGCAAAAATCTTAGTTGTAAGATGTGACAAGCTCATAGAGACTTATCCAAAGCGACTTGGAGCTGTGATAGCCGGAACAGGTGGCTCTACAAAGTATTGACTTTAGGGGGGTGAATAGTTCTGCACATTGACTTTTTCTGTTATTTTGTCCTATTTGTTGTTTGCTCCACAATTAAAAAAAAAAAATATATATATCCAAAGTTGTGGGCATTAGACTTGTGCACAACGAAAAATTTCGTTTAATTTCGGTTCGTTGTCATTCGTAAAATACATCATTTCGTTCTGTTATATTCGTTATGTTACGTTAATACGTTTTCGGATAATTCGTTATTATTCATAGAGTGTCGAATTAATTCATTTGTATTCGTTGAAATTCGCTATTTATGTATGTATAGACATTCGTGATAATGATTCGTAGTTTGGAAAGTCGTTTGTTTATTGAATCTTCTAACACACACAATGACAACGTCTCTTCTCCTCGGCTCAAATACAATACAACACCCTTCTTAGGGCCGGTTCACACTGCGAGCCGCAGCGAGGCGTCTCCGACTTCCTCGCCGCGACTTGCAGGGGGGGTCAGCGGCGACTTGCAGAGGACTTCTGCATAGAAGTCAATGCAAGTCGCCCCCGAAGTCGCCCCGAAGTAGTACAGGAACCTTTTTTCTGAGTCGGAGCGACTCGAGTCGCTCCTCTCAGAACGGTTCCATTGTACTCAATGGGGACGACTTGCGGGAGCGAGGCGAGGCGAGCCGTGTCGCCTCGCCTCGCGCCGCAGTGTGAACCGGCCCTAACTCAGTTCTCAGGAATGCACTTTGCCAGTAATCCATCCTCCGGCACAAAATTAATTAGCTGATTGGACTATAAGATTTACTTTGAGCTGACCTTTTGTTTCATTAGATCTTTAAAGAATTACCGAATCATGTCGAATTCATTCGTTATATTTCTTTCGTATTCGTTGTAATTTGTTATTTTTTTTATTCGGACTTCGGATGCATCCGAATGTCCAAAAAATGCAAAATTCGGCCGAATTTCGATTAGTTACGAAACAAATTGCATTAGCCTAGTGGGCATGTTCTGTAAATTAAATGATGAAAATCCTCAAACAATCCATGTTAATTCCAGGTTCTGAGGTAACAAAACACAAAAAATGCCAAGGGGGGGAGGGTTGGCGACTATTTTGCAAGGCACTGTATATGAAAATAGAAAATTGGCAGTCTTGAAAAATTAAGAAATACATTTTTTTTTACCAAATTTTTTTTTTTTTTTTTTTACCTACTGTCACTAGTACAGCACAGAATCATCATATAATAATAATATTAATTTTATTTATAGGTGCCTTTCAGAACACCCACGGTCACCTTCCAAAGATAAAAACAAAGCAACAAAAAAGTAAAATAAATAAAATAAAATACATGACATAACCATTAAATTACAAAAACAAATCAAATAATAATACATTTGTAGTATATAACTGGTGTGGTGGTTATCAGGGATACTGACTGGGGAGAGTATGTAAATAAAAAAATAAAAAAATGTTTTATTTTATTTTTTTTATTTTTTATTACATTTATTTTTTTAAGATTTTTTTTTCTTTACACACTGTGACCAGAGCAATAACATGTTACCATAGTAACACTGTACTACTCTGGAGAGGTGATCAGGATTTTTATTACACGTTGCGATCGCGTATAAGAGGGATACGCACTGTTAAAAAGCAAACCATTTTTTCTGAATGAAAAAGATTCTTTCATTGTGCATTGTTTTGATTGACCACAGCTACATGGTACAGATGGGCTATGATCGGCCCTGTCTGTACCATGTAATCACTGTGACCAATCACAGCGAGCAACACAATATTACACAATGAATTACATGAATGGAAGCCATCCATTGTGTAGAATCGGCATGTGATCTGCTGTGATTGGTCAGAGCGATCACAATCTACCACCAGTGGCCTGGTACAGTGATCTGTCATCGGTTGTGTCCAGTGGACACAGCGGGTGACAGATTGTGGCCTGTGGTGCGTTCTGGGGAGGACACCTGTACCTAGAGCAGTTTCTGCCCGGCCGTCATTTGTCTATAGACCTGGCAAGAACTACTGCAATTAAAGCTGAACGGATCAGTACTTTTTTTTGTTTTTTTATCTCTTCAACCTCCATCTCCCCATCTACAGCTGCAGTACCAAAATATGTTTTTAATACCTAACTTAAAATTATGTTATCCACTTCAGCCCTGGAAGATTTTGCCCATGGAAGATGTCTCCATTCTTTCAGGGTTAAAATGATCGCTAACAGCTCTCTGTCACCAATCTCGTAATTGCACTCTGCAAGTGACATTTTCTTGGAAAAGTAGCCACAAGGATGCATAGCACTCTCAGAGGTAGGACGCTGAGATAGAAGGGCACCAACTCCAGTCTCAGAAGCATCAACCCCAAGGATAAAAGGTAACGTAGGATCAGGCTGTGCCAAAACAGGAGCAGAAACAAAGGCAGCCTTGAGACTCTCAAAGGCCTTAATGGAC
Source organism: Lithobates pipiens (assembly GCF_037356315.1). NCBI lineage: Eukaryota > Metazoa > Chordata > Amphibia > Anura > Ranidae > Lithobates > Lithobates pipiens. The sequence continues at coordinate 558,059,323 of NW_027507764.1, read as the reverse complement.
TCCAAAGACCAACTCTGTCGGTTACTGTCCTTTTTGGTCATATGGTCATATCAGTCAGGGGCTTGACAAGAGACGAGAAGTTACGAATAAACTTCAGATAATAGTTGACAAAGCCAAGAAAACACTGCTGAGGATTTAAACCCATGGGTCGGGGCCACTGTAGGCCTGCTGAAAGTTTCTCTGGGTCCATCGAAAAACCAGCAGTGGAAATGACATAACTCAAGAATTTAACCTGTTTACGATGGAATTCGCACTTCTCCAATTTACAATAAAGATTGTTCTCTCTTAGTTTCTGAAGCACACGACAGACATCTGTGTGGTGGCTCTCCAGTTACCGTATTTGCCGGCGTATAAGACGACCCGGCATATAAGACGACCCCCTAAAAACCTGCACAGTTAAAATGTTTTGCCCGTACTCACCGTTTAAGACGACCCCCGATTCCGAGGCTTCCGACGCTTCATATTCCTCTTCTTCTTCGTTCTTGCTGGAGCCATTTCCTTCTTCCTTCTGGTGCTGGAGCCAATCACGGCGAGCAATGTATTCTTTTAATGAATACAAAGCCTGCTGGGATTGGCGGAGGCTGTTACATCATCAGCCCGCGCCTCACTCTCAAAGCCAATCGGAGCAGGCTACTGTGTGTAGCCTGCTCGGATTGGCAGAGATTGCTGCTCCAATCCGAGCAGGCTCTGTATTCATTTGAATACATCGCTCACTGGGATTGGTTCAGTGGTATATACTGTATGTAGCCGAAGCTACATACAGTATTACCGGACAGCCAGAAGGCATCCCAGCAGCGGACCCGGCGTATAAGACGACCCCTCCTTTTTGCTCAGTTTTTTTAAGTGTAAAAGGTCGTCTTATACGCCGGCAAATACGGTACTTGGAAAAGATGAGGATATCGTTGAGATAAACCACCACACATAACTGCTACAAATTTCGGTGGACATCGTCAATAAATTCCTGGAAAACTGTTGGGGCGTTACAAAGGCCAAAGGGCATTACGAGACACTCATAATGGCCTGCTCTGGTATTAAACGCAGTTTTTGACTCGACGCCCTCCTTAATCCTCACAAGATTATATGCCACTCTGCTCCCTTAAGGCAGTCAAACAACTCGGTAATCAACAGAATTGGATAGGTATTCTTAATTGTGAAACGATTGACACCCCTATAATCAATACAGGGTCTCAGTTCACCACTCTTCTTCAAAGAAGAAGAAACCAGCACCAGCAGGAGACGAGGATTTGCATATAAAACCTTGAGAAAGTGCTTTTGCAACATACTCCTCCGTGGCCTTATCCTCCAAGACCGACAAAGGGTAAACCCGGCCAACGAGGGGGTATGGCACCAGGTTGAAGGTCAATTGCGCAATCATACGACCGGTGTGGAGGCGAACTACCGGCTTGACCTGTGTCAAAGACATCGCTAAAATCGCGGTACTCCTCCAGCAGGGAGGAGAGTGAAGAGGAGCACAGGACCTTGGCTACCTTCTGGAAGCATGTCTTACTACATTGTGGCAACCAGGAGGAGAGAACCTCAGCACCAAGCCAATCAAAAGAGGGGTTGTGCCTTTGTAACCAATGATAACCAATAACCAGCGGAAACTTGGGTGAGGAAATAACTTGGAATTGGATTATCTAATGGTGAAGAGCCCCTACGGCCATGGACAACAGAACAGTCTTATGAGTCACATGGGCAGGCTGTAAAGGTCTTCTGTCAAGAGCCTCAATGGCAAGTGGAGTGTCACGCAGCTGCAGCGGAATAGAGTGCTTCGATACAAAGGCTGCATCAATGAACTGGCCCGCAGCCCCAGAGTCGATTAGAGCCTGTATCTCGACAGACGACTCAGCCCAAGAAAGGATAACCGAAACCAGGGGCTTATCCTTAATAATAAAAAAAAGGTAAACAGTAAACATAGTCAAAACATAGCCAGAGTTCAGAAAGTCAGACAAGCCAAAACGTCAGGGAGCCAGAGATGAGCGTAGTACAACAGCAAGCAAGATCTGGAGCCAGAAGGAATGTCAGCCCAGCAAGTATTTAACAGAAACACAGGAGAGCATCTCTAGAGATTTGACCAAGGTAGGAGATAGGAGCTGGCAATTAGCCGACAGCTGAGCTGCCAGCTTTGAGAAGCAAGAGCTGAGCACATCCCTGACATCTTGCCTCTGAAGCCTACTTTCAGATCACGCTCCAGATGCTATTGACAGGCAGTGAGGAAGCAATGTGATGCCTCCTCAACGCCTGTTTTAACCCCATTTTTGCACTAAATTAAACAATTTAAGGCAAGCTCTTCTGAGAGTAGAAGCCAACTCCTGTATACCAACAAGGAAATAGAAACAGGACTAAAAGCGCCTCTAATGCCGTGTACACACGGTCGAACTGTTTGACGTACTTAGTCCGTCATACAATCCGACGGACAATCCGTCGTACTTTCCACTGAACGGACTTGACTACACACGGATGCACAAACAGTCCGTCGAAAGCTTGCGCGATGATGTGTACAGCACGTACGACGGGACTAGAAATAGGAAGTCCAAGACACAGCAAAGCACCCTTCCGCCGTGTAAATCCTTTCTGGGCATGCGCCATTCTTAGTCCGTCGAACTAGCATACTGACGACCGTATTGTCCGCTGAAACCAAAGTACGACGGACAGATTTTTGGAAAATCCGAAATTCTTAGTACTCCGGACTGCACGCTGAAAAAGTCCGCTGAAGCCCACACACGAGCGGATTGTCCGCTGAAATGTGTTTCAACGGACTAAGTACGTCAAACAGTTCGACCGTGTGTACGCGGCATAAGTGTAGTATCTTCAAGCATACACTAAAAAGGGGAAACTCACAAAAAGTACATAGATGTAAGGCTTATAAAGCCTGGTAGACATCAATGGAGTGGAAATGCCCAAAGTCCACAAACAAGAGCACAGTGTGGACTGCAATGCTGGCGTAATGACGCCACCAGGAGGGGGAGTGCATTGCGCATGCTTCGACACACGTCATGCATTCCTGGTGAAGTCATCACGCCAGCATTGTGGTCTACGATGTGCTCCATGTAGAATTCCGCCTCCGGTGATCTGGACAAGAGTGGCCGGCTTTGCACTGTGGCTCTTGGGTGTTTTTAGTGTACTAATAAATTGCTTAAAGATGCCACATTTAGAGGCACTTTTTTCTCGTTTCTAATTATTTATTGATTTGTTTGTCTGAAAAAACTTCTCTTGTTTGTAAAATACCAAGAAGCGCACTGAAATCATCCCGTCTTGTATTTCAAAAATTGAATGCTTTTATCTAAGCAATTTGACATAGCATGCAATGGAATCTACAAAACAAGAACTAAGAGTATCATTAAAAACATGTATTTCTATGGACCACTTATCTCGCTGTTATGGTTTTGAGAATAATATGACTGACTGACAATCAGAGAAACCTTCACCCCTATCGGTTCTGTGAATATAAAGCAGCAATAAATATATCAGAGTGTTTATCTTATAAGAAGAGATGTCCTTCTAAAGTGGGAGATTTCAAGTAGGGACTCTGCCCCAGGTGGTGGTGTTGAGTGGCAGTTCTGTAATAATATATGAATCAGAAGTTATAATCAGCCCAGCATTTCCAACACTTTTGTGAAGGCAGAGTTAGCTTCTTTAAGCTCCTTTATTATTAATTACCAGCACTTATATAGCACCATCAATTTTCACAGCACTTTACATATATATTGTATATTCAAATCAGTCTGTGTCTTCAAGGATCTTACAATGTAAGCAGGGCCGCCTTTAATATAGATTGGGCCCTGGGCCAAAATTTTCATGGACCCCCCCCCCCCCCCATGCAATTTCCCTCTCCACCTACTCTGAGACATACAATAAATAGCAGCTAGACCTAAAATCAGTTTTCTGTATCAGATTAGGCAGCAATTGCGATTGGTTGCCATCAGTTACAGCATATCATTATTGCTTACTGACTAGTTGCTAGAGGTTACAGCACACATTACGGCTCACTGAGTAGTTGCTAGAGGTTACAGCACATCACCTCCTCACAGCAGGGGAGCATGATATACATAGGAATGCCACCTTTATTTACATATCAATGCCGCCAGCCGCAGCTATTTACTTAGTATTGTCGCCGCTATTTACATATGAATGCCGGTTATTTATATGTAAACACAGGGTCTGCAGGTGAGTCACTGGCACACAACAATAGGGCAGAGCTTGGCAGAATTAGTACCAGCACTTCACACAGATATTAGGACACAGCACAGGAAACTTCAAGGGACAAGGGAATTTAAACCTGGATAGTTGGCAACTAAGTATGAGGCAGCTGTTTTGGGCCCCACAACAATGACAGGGCCCAGGGCAGCTGCCCCTTTTGCCCTGCCTTAAAGATGGCCCTGAATGTAAGGTCCCTAACTCACAATCATACATACATATACTAGGGCCAATTAGAACAGGAGCCACTTAACCTACCAACATATATTTGGAGTGTGGGAGGAAACCCACACATGCAGAGGGAAAACATGCAAAGTCCAAGCAGAGAATGCCATGGTTGGGAATCAAACCAATGACCCTTGTGCTACTAGGCAGAAGTGCTAACCACTTAGCCACTGTTCTTATATTATTGGTACATAGTAGCATTGGCTGCTATGTTTCAGAGGGTTGAATTCAGAGAAGGATCAGTCACAAGGGAACCTAGGCAGGAGCCCAACCTAGCTACAACCTTCATGTTCCTGCAGTAAACCAGACAGAGCAATTGGTCAATGGTGTGCATCAGCCTGTCACTTAGCAAGGAAGGATGCTTAGTGTCTAATAGCAGTTCTTCTGTGTGTGAAAGTGATGGGGACAGGCAAAGTTTCCCCACCCTTAATTAAATAATCTCTTGTTGGGCTAGGAGCTAATACGTGGTGAAGATCTGGGCCGGACAATCATAGTCTATGTGCTTCAGTGGGTTGTGTTTGGTGGCCCACACAAATTGTGCTCCTTAGCACCTTGGGGAATTTTCACATTTTATAGTATTACCAGATGGTCCACCTGGGCTGGAGGATAAGAAAAGCACAGCCAGGAAGCATCAATGCTCAACTGTTGCTGCACGTGTGCACATCATGGGCCAAATGCGGACTGAGAAGTGGACTGCCTGTCATGATTAGGTTTTCCTGGTGCCTCCATGGCAGAATACCACATGTATTCTGCCATGGACAGGCACCAGGAAAGCAAAACTACGGTAAGTATGATACAAGTTCCTGTTTTAGGTATCCCAATTCACTGGTGATTAGGGTGACCACATATCCAAACTGCCATTCAGGGACACCCCCCCTTTCCAAAAAAAGATTAGGTGGGGGGGGGGGTGTAGTCTCTGGGTTGATAGGGAATTTGGCAGGGGGTAATTTGTCGGGAAAATGTCTGGTGTTAGCACCTATATCATCCCAACATCATGCTTGATTTGGTGTCAGGCTGATAAAACCACATTATTTCTATTACTACATTGTAATATATCAAAAAGGTTTTTATTTTTATAAGGGGTCCGGCGCCACTGTTAATTGGCTCCAGTGGAGCGTGTACATAAAATGAGAGTACACGCACGCCACTGGCCTACACAAGACCACAGTGATTGTCAGGTAGATATCAAATCCTATTCAAAGGAGTGTATATATAAGTTACAGAGGAGGAGGAAAAAGAGGGGGGTGTGTACAAACCAACCCTCAAGCTGACCTCTACTATTATAAGAAGATTAACTCTACCACCAATAATTTGCACCCGTCCCTATAGCCAGCCAGTAGGGTACCACAAATGCTAGCTATGCGTACACTCTCTGGACACATGCATGAGCATCAGAAGTTGCTACTAAAGTACATAGCTTACAATGATATGCATAACGTGCAAAAGTGATAAAAATTATATATGATAATAGACCACTAAATTAGTAAGTATGTTGTGAAGTTATCCTGGTAGAATTAATTAGACTTCAATTACAATAAACATGCAGAGCACTATGCCCTCAAATTAATTAATTGGTGAATAATTATATAATAAAAAATGAAAATATGAAAAAATGTGAAAATATGTGACAGGCAAACGATTATATATGGATAATAAAGATATTAATGTATAATAAGCAGTGCACAGAAAAAAAAGTATATAAACCCCAAAAATAGCAATAACCTATACAGTGCAGTCCAAAAAATGAATAAAAATTATTATTAATAGAAGTTAGTAGTCCACAAATTCTTCAGGAAAGTGCAATAGGTGAAAGTGACTGGTGCTCGGAAACAAAGAAATTTTCAGGTGACTTCCGTGCTCACCCCCTTAGCTCCCCACTCACCGGAACTATGAGCCCACGAAGGGCAGTCAGGCCCGTAGGTACCACACAGCAGGCGTTGATGCGCTGATGAAAGGTTTTGTGAAGGTTGTAATCCTGATGAGCAGGTAAGGCTGATGCTGATATTCAGAGTTTCCTCAGCAAAAAAGAAGGGGGGAGGGTTCCATAGTGTAGTAATTCCAACAGAAGTATAAGTTGTTTAAAAAGCATGAACTTTATTCACACATCAGTATCCAAACAAGAGATGTGTTTTACAAAAAGTAATAATAACAAAAATTATATAAAAAATATTCAAACTGTCATTTGAAGTAAAACACATAGCCAAGTCTTAGGGTCCTTTCACACGGGGCGGATCAGTTCTGATCCGCCCCGTGGATGTCCGTTTGCTCAGCGGGGATCACTCCGCCGATCCCCGCTGAGCAGGGAGATGACAGCTCCGTCTCTGCACACACCTATGGGAGATCGGATGACGACGGACCGCAGTGCCCGTCGTCACCCGATCCGATCCGCAGACGGATGGAAAAATAGCTTTTTCCTCCGTTACACTTTTTCGGATCGGAGCGGGTCGGATGTCAGCGGACATGTCACCGCTGACATCCGACGCTCCATAGAGCTCTATGGAGCACCCGTTCAGGTCCGCCTGAAAAACTGACAGGCGGGCCTGAACGGGACATCAGTGTGAAAGAGGCCTTATTCTCCACAATTTTTTGAATTGTGCATTAAAAAAAGAAAACAAATAAAATCAGACATGCTATCTGCAATAGAACTTACAAAAAGTGTTTTCTATGCATTCAAAAATATAGAAAATATACCAAATCAAATCATTATTCAACCAAAAAATAAAATAAAAGCCTCATGCATGTGTCCTGCTTCTTAAAGAGGAAGTAAACCCTGATAAGTTTACTTCCTCTTTGATTCCCTGCAAAGGTAAAGCATAATGAACTACTGTGCATCGCATAGTAGTCCATTATATGTCACTTACCTGACACAGGAGCCAGCAAAGTCACTGCTGACCCCTGTAGTCCGGAGCCTCCATCTTCTCGGTGGGTCTCGCTGCTCCGCCGCTGTCATTCGATGAAGCCGTGATGACGTCACTCCTGCGCATGCGCACGGGAGCCGCCACTCGTGGCATATCACCGTTGACAGCAGCGCGCTCAGTGCACCTGCGCACCGCTGTCTACGGCGCATGCGCGACAGACAGCGGTGCCTGTGTTTTAGTAAATATCTCCTCAACCGTGTAGGTTTAGGAGATATTTCTTGGACCTACAGGTAAGCCTAGATTAAGGTTTGTGGTTTGTAAGGGTTTACAACCACTTCAATACAGGGGGTCAACAATGCCAGGAGTTGGTGAAAGAAGGGGTCCGTCACCCGGAGATAATACTGAAAATCCTCTGGATTATTCTCCTGGAGCTCCCGCAGCAAAGGCATATGAAATACTTGGTCATGATTAATAAAGCAACCGATTTTTGGTCCAAGAAATTCTCCTACTCCTGTTCCTGGACTGGACTTGGGTCAAAGCAATAACTCCAAAGCCAATAATAAATAACACGTTATCTCCTCCGATTCCGCAACATGGCTGGTTGACGAACAGCTGTTCAAAAACAAACTGAAAAGGACAAAATAAAAAGCACGAATTAACACTTATCAAACTTCTACTAACATGAAATTAGCACAAGCAGCCCAAAGGGTAGCACTAAAGAGCTGAAAAATCACGTAGTACGACACTACATTCGTGTTTGTTGGCTGAAAATTGTGTGCTGTTTGTATGCAAGACAAGTTTGGGGCCAGCACTCTTCAGACAAAAGTCTGAGGTTTTGTTTCTTATTTATTTTACTTGATTTTATTTATTTTTACACAGTTTGTTTTTTTGTTTTTTTTAATTGGGTCACTTTTATTCCTATTACAAGGAATGTAAACATCCCTTGTAATAGCAAAAAGCATGACAGGTCCTCTTAAATATGAGATCTGGGGTCAATTGTCCTTTGATCTCATATTTGGACTTAAATGCAATAAAAAAAAATAAAAAATTGTCATTTGAAAAAGTGACATTGAAAACAATGTGCCTTTACAAGGTATGGGCGGAAGTGATGTTTTGACGTCTCTTACGCCCTGCTATGGTATGGGGACGGGTGGGGGCCATCTTGCCCTCACTCGTATCTATACCAAGCAGGAGACAGGGCCCGATCGCCTTCGCCGATACGACGGCTTCTGTAAGTAGCGGAGGGCGCGGGAGAGCGCGGGGGGTGGCACCTCTCCCGCCACCGATAACGGTGATCTCGCGGCGAATGCACTACAGAGACCACCATTATCTTAAACACGACTGTGCCTGAAGAGATGGATACCTCAGTTGTGGCAGCAGCTGCTGCCATTATCGAGATATCACTCTTCAAAAAAGGGGCGTACATCGTCGTGCGCTGGCCTTAAAGTGGTTAAGAGAGAACAATCTTCTACTGTAAATTGGAGAAGTGCGAATTCCAACATAAGCAGGTTAAATTCATGGGTTATGTCATTTCCACTGCTGGTTTTTCGATGGACCCAGAGAAACTTCCAGCAGTCCTACAGTGGCCTCAACCCATGGGGGTTTATGTCCTCTGCAGCGTTTTCTTGGCTTTGCCAACTACTATCGGAAGTTTATTCATAACTTCTCATCTCTGGTCAAGCACCTGACTGATATGACCAGAAAGGACAATAACCTACAGAGTTGGTCTCCGGAGTCCATTAAGGCCTTTGAGAGTCTCAAGGCTGCCTTTTTTTCTGCTCCTGTGATGGCACATCCTGATCCTACTTTACCCTTTATCCTTGAGGTTGATGCTTCTGAGACTGGAGTTGGCACCCTTCTGTCTCAACGTCCTACCTCTGAGAGCGCTATGCATCCTTGTGGTTACTTTTCCAAGAAATTGTCACCTGCAGAGTGCAATTTACGAGATTGGTGACAAAGAGCTGTTAGCAATCATTTTAGCCTTGAAAGAATGGAAACATCTCCCAGAAGGGCGCAATGAACTCTTTTCTTCTCTAATATGAGGTGTATAGTAACTTGTAGTGCACAAGTGGATTTGCCTAAATCAACCCCAAAGATAAACCAATTCATAACTTTTAGCAGGTTTAATGTGTCCTAGAAACTACCCAACTATAATTTGACACCAAACTCACAAACTTTTATGGGGTAAGAAGGAAACAAATAAACTAGAATAATGGGGTTGCATATACTAATATCACTGGAAAACACCCTGAACATAAAATATTGAGAATATTCCCCACTGATCCCAGCGCCCACGGAGTCAAAGATGATATAATTTGCAAGCTGCTATCATACAAAAAAATCAATCAATCATAAAAATTATATAGTATATAGCTCTCGTTAACCTATTGTCCCATATATACCATATTGACAGCGCTAAAACAACAAAACAATAATTTTTAAGAGGGTGATAGTCCCATGGTTACAAGTAGAACCACAGCAATGTCCTTGAAAAGTCCCACGCATATAAGGATGGGATTTCAGTTGAAACATTCAAATGATGAGAAAACAGAAAGGAAAGTCCATCGCCAAGATAAACCAACCAGTGCATAAACAGTTTGACAGCCGGTGACACCCCTTATGGTAACACACTCACCAGACCCAGGGGGTTAACAGGCACTTCGTTATGAGTAATAATTCACTGGTGTTCCTCTGTAGAAACTTCTTGTCTCATCAACGATCAAAAAGGTTCTCAATCTCAGATTCCTTAATATCCCAACGATAACAGATTTCTCGGATTTTTTATACTTCATTCACAGCAGCAGGTTCACATATAGGAAACAACAAAAAGAGAGGTTCCATAGTGCAAACTGCTTTATTAATTAAAATGCTCATGCGCATATACACCATACGTACATAATCATTTAAAATTCATTCACAGAGATGTCACTACTAGAACGACCGGATTTGCCTCATCGCAGCTCCGAGCGTCTTAGATCGAGTACAGGCTCAGCTTCCACGGCGGGTCCCGGGCGAACAAACAAATCGACCGCTCTGTAGTTACGAATAGCTGCTTGGTCACGCCCACAATGGGGTTGCATAAGTGTGTACACCCTCTTATAACTGGAGATGTAGCTGTGTTCATAATTAAGCAATCATAATATCTCTAGATATCTCTATCTATATATGCACACACTGAAGCAGGAAGCAATATACGGCCTGGAAGTGAATCTGGACACAGGAAGTAGATGTGTTTTAAGGCCAAATTTATTTAGACATACACACATGACCCAGACAAACCCCACCCCATGTAAAAAGGATTTAAAAACAAACTTACTTTACAAATGAGGATAATTTATTCCTGGGAGAACAGTGAGCAGGGCATGGTGGCGGGCAGAAATTCCCAGAAGGACAAGCAGCTTCCTGGAGGGGCATGATGTCAATCCTGTGTGCTGTCCGTCGCTTTTAGAACCAGACATGCCCCACGGGTATATACCTACACACACAGCACTCGTGTATCTTGATGCATTTGGTGCATTTAGCTGCAGGAATCCAATTTTTTTAGGTAAATTAATAGTAAAGCAGATGCAGATTTCCAGGACTGGACTAGCAAATGTATCTAGTGAAAGGCAACTAACTGGTGTTTTTCTAATAATCAAGGCCTTAACGTGCCATTGACATGGATCACTGTTGAACTTAGGAATGTGTTTTGGAAAGTTAAATTAAATAATTTGTTAGTTTTGCCTGGGGATAGAGTACAGAGTGATTTTAAGTCTGACATTTTTAGGGGATGTCTGTACCCCTGATAGGGTAAAGACACCGCCCAAATTTGGTTGGTTTCTCCTTCACATTTGTTGACAAAGTCCAAGATACCTTTAGAATATGTGGTGTCTCCAGCAAAATGCGAGAGTGCAATTTGCCTAATGGGGACACTAGTTAGATTGACTTGTGTCCCTCCCAATGAAAGATATTGGTAGGGCTTTACCCTCACTTCCTGTTTGGCTATGTGACAGGAAGTGAAGCTAATTTGAGGAAAAGAGAAACCTCTCTTACCTCTCTGTAATTTTCCTTTCCTGGTGCCTATCCATGGCAGCATTGGCACAATCCATACATACGCTACCATGAACGCACCAGGAAAAGTAGCTTTTAGACAAATCGCACCTTTTTTTGTTTTGCCATGCCAATCAGTCTAGTTAAGCTGCAGCTGGGAATTTATTATTTACAAAACAATTAGTAAAACATAAAAATTTGCTACAAAGTTTATTGGTCAACAAAACAGGACTCGGAAAAGAGCAAGGAAAGCAAAAAACACATGTATGTTAATTTGAGACACTAACAGAGTATGGTTTTGAGGTCTGACCATTTTGCAGAGGAAATTAACAGGAGTAAAAAAGGACTGTGACCACAAACAGACATCTCTTAAGGATTTATACATTTAGTAGTCACGACAGCTTGAGGAAGATTTTGCAAAATAATGCAGCACAATTACAACCTACAAACACAGATTGACAACATTAAAAATATTTCAGCAAAAAATTTCCCCCTCCCCTCAAAAAAAGTAAAAAATACTTGCTCTAAAACTGTTTTTCAAAGACAAGCAAAATACAAAGAGAAAATACATGTGTTACAAACTCTATAAAAGGACACCCAAATGTACTCTCTTTTTGTTTTGTTTTTCCACTTCAGAAAACTCTATCAAGAGACTTTTCAGCTTGATGTTCATTTACTGTCTCCAACAAGGTCTTACATCATCTTGGAAGAGACTTAATTTTTAATCAACATGCTCCATTTCTTAAACTTACAGATGCCTTCAGCATCCACACCCTTCTTATCCAACATGAAAAAGAAGTATAGCTTGCTTAGTCATAATCCTATGCATTGTTTAGTGTTCCCCCTCTAGTATCTTGGTGACAGCTGATGTAGGCTCTCTATACACCATTATATGGCATGATGACGCTATGACCTCAGTTGAGTGGGCCTTGTCATCATCAGCATTGTCAGGTAGACATCAGGAATTTTCGCTGACTTGTTTAAACTTTTGCCTGAGCCGAAATTATTTTTGGTATGGCAAGGAGTTTTATTTACAGACCAGAGGGGTTGCGATGGGGGCTCGTTTTGCTCCCAGTGTGGCCAACATATTTATGGCCCACTGGGAGGAAGAAGCAGTTTTTAAACATCACCCCCTGAACTGGTGTGCTACCGTAGATTTATAGACGATCTTGTTTTGATTTGGGATGGTACTAGATCGTCACTCGACATTTTTATTCAATCATTGGATTCCAATGATAGGAATATTTCGCTCACATGGAATGTGAGTCAAGATCATATAGTCTTTTTGGATCTGGAGATCAACAAAGATTTGGGTAACTTCAGGTTGGTTAACCATTTTAAACCTACTGATCGTAACGCTTATATCCCCCTGGGGAGTTGTCATCACCAATCTTGATTGTGCAACATCCCCAGGGGACAATTCAATAGGTTACATCGTATTTGTACGAGGAGTGAGGATTATATATCTCAATCCGAAGTGTTGATCTCCAGATTTGAACAAAAGGGATATGATAGGTCGGTCTTGAAGGCAGAATTTGAAAAGGTCAAACAGATTGATAGGACTACTTTAGTCTCCAGTCAACCTAGGGAGACTAATAATAGTGTGCACAATTTTGGAATGATTTTAGATTATAATGTTCAACATAAAAAATTCTAAAAGATAGTAAACATTGGTCCATTTTAAAGCAGGACAACATTTTGGGACCCGTGCTACCTACTCATCCACAGTTTATTTATAAAAAAGCTCCCTCTCTGAGGGACCGTCTTGCTCCCAGCGCTCTTAACCCCCCTATTCCGTCAGAGAAGTGATTGTTCTCCTTTTTGGGGGGGGTTCTACACTTCTGGGCTGTGTAAGCCGTGTAAGCATTCTAAAGTCAACATTAAGAAACGGAAGAAGTTTCTGGCCTCTGCAACTAATAGGGAATACGATATTCAGCAATTGATTACATGTGACACGATCGGGGTGGTTTACATGTTAGAGTGCGAATGTGGGTTACAATACATAGGATGCACTTCTAGACTTTAACATGTGCGTTTAGCAGAACATGTTGATAATATTAAAAAAGGTTTGAAAACCCACAATGTGTCCCGACGCTTTAAACAATTCCATCAGCAAAACCCTAAAGGCCTAAAGTTTTGCGGGATTGAAAGAGTCACAAAACATTGGAGGGGGGGGTAAATTCATATGCCAGTTAAGTCGTAGGGAATCTTACGGGATACATGAGACCAATGTATTAATGCCTGGTGGATTGAATGTTGATTTTGATATTAACTGTTTTATTACTGATCGATTATTTTATTGTTTACTTTTTATTGTATTTTTAGTACTATTTAATTTGTATTGGATTGGCTGCAGGTGATTTCACGTTGATATACAGTGGTGTGAAAAAGTGTTTGCCCCCTTCCTCATTTCCTGTTCCTTTGCATGTTTGTCACACTTAAGTGTTTCGGAACATCAAACCAATTTAAACAATAGTCAAGGACAACACAAGTAAACACAAAATGCAATTTGTAAATGAAGGTGTTTATTATTAAAGGTGAAAAAAAATCCAAACCATCATGGCCCTGTGTGAAAAAGTGATTGCCCCCCTTGTTAAAACATACTATAACTGTGGTTGTCCACACCTGAGTTCAATTTCTCTAGCCACACCCAGGCCTGATTATTGCCACACCTGTTCACAATCAAGGCATCACCTAAATAGGAGCTGCTTGACACAGTAAGGTCCACCAGAAGATCCTTAAAAGCTACACATCATGCCGAGACCCAAAGAAATTCAGGAACAATTGAGAAAGAAAGTAATTGAGATCTATCAGTCTGGAAAGGGTTATAAAGCCATTGCCAAAGCTTTGGGAATCCAGCGAACCACAGTGAGAGCCATTATCCACAAATGGCGAAGACATGGAACAGTGGTGAACCTTCCCAGGAATGGCCGGCCGCCCAAAATTACCCCAAGAGCGCAGCGACGACTCATCCAAGAGGTCACAAAAGACCCCACAACAACGTCCAAGGAACTGCAGGCCTCACTTGCCTCAGTTAAGGTCAGCGTTCATGCCTCCACCATCAGGAAAAGACTGGGCAAAAATGGCCTGCATGGCAGAGTTCCAAGGAGAAAACCACTGCTGAGCAAAAAGAACATCAAAGCTCGTCTCAATTTCTCCACAACACATCTTGATGATCCCCAAGACTTTTGGGACAACATTCTGTGGACCGATGAGACAAAAGTGGAACTCTTTGGAAGGTGTGTCCAAGTATATCTGGCGTAGAAGGAACACTGCATTTCATAAAAAGAACATTATACCAACAGTAAAATATGGTGGTGGTAGTGTGATGGTCTGGGGCTGTTTTGCTGCTTCAGGACCTGGAAGACTTGCCGTGATAAAAGGAACTATGAATTCTGCTGTCTACCAAGAGATCCTGAAGGAGAATGTCCGACCATCTGTTCGTGTACTCAAGCTGAAACGAACTTGGGTTCTGCAGCAGGACAATGATCCTAAACACACCAGCAAGTCCACCACCGAATGGCTGAAGAAAAACAAAATGAAGACTTTGGAGTGGCCTAGCCAAAGTCCTGACCTGAATCCTATTGAGTTGTTGTGGTATGACCTTAAAAAGGCCGTTCATGCTCGAAAACCCTCTAATGTAACTGAATTAGGACAATTCTGCAAAGATGAGTGGGCCAAAATTCCTCCAGGACTCTGTAAAAGCCTCATTGCACGTTATCGCAAACGCTTGGTTGCAGTTGTTGCTGCTAAGGGTGGCCCAACCAGTTATTAGGTTTAGGGGGCAATCACTTTTTCACACAGGGCCATGATGGTTTGGATTTTTTTTCACCTTTAATAATGAACACCTTCATTTACAAATTACATTTTGTGTTTACTTGTGTTGTCCTTGACTATTGTTTAAATTGGTTTGATGTTCCGAAACACTTAAGTGTGACAAACATGCAAAGGAACAGGAAATGAGGAAGGGGGCAAACACTTTTTCACACCACTGTATGTGTATTATACACATTTTAATATTCTTAATTGTTTTTGAATATTAAGTTTGAAACACATTTTTATATGCATTCTGTAGGAGGTGGACTTTTGTAAACTCAAGTTTGGAGAAAAAAGTTCATGCTTTGCAATTTAAAAATGTGTTTAATAATGGGGTTCTTTTGTATTGGATTTGAGTACCCATTAAGCGTTTTTTATTTATTTGATTACATTATATACATAAGGGGAAGGGATTCATTGTTGCAACGGCAATGTTTGCAAATATTGATATGATTCCTTTTTTAAATTCCGCTTGTTGTTGTGCTCGATTGCATAGTGCGGATAGGCATGATGGGATGAGCCGTTAACATGGTAACGTTTGTTTAAATTCACAAGGGCTGTCCTGAGGTCTTTGCCTGTTATCGTGTAGATTCGTACTACACGACAGGATGTGTTGTTACCATGGTAACTTTCGTAAACATGGAGAGGTTGTCCGTCACGTCGTGCTCACAGTAAGTGTATTTACGTTCGGACGAGCGGCTTGATTGGATAAGCTGTTATTATAGGAACCCCTTATTTTCTATTTATATATCGGGTGTCGCGTAGTTTCCGTGTCCGCTGATGAAGTCCCGCCCATAGGGACGTAACGTAAGGACGATCACGTGACGTCACCCGCGGTCATTGTTCATTTTAACGATCGTATGAAGCTTCGTTATTTGTGGGTATTTTATGAACGTGTCAGTTCATTTGACTCTGAATGGGAGAAAGCTGTGTTTTTGTTTGTGAACCGGTCGGATATTGTCTGAGAGGAGTACAGCGGTTGGACGAGTTGATAAGCATTCGTTGACATTTAAGTGCATACGACCCTCTGTAATTTAAAGGGTCCATACGATGAGGTGAGCAGCCAATTTTAATATTGGTGGTGGTCCTCCCCTTGGCACTAAGTCACTTTATGCATGAACTGACTGTATACCACTGAAGATTCCTCACGTGGACTTTTTGACACAAAAGCTATTTTGGACTTTCAATTAATTTTAATATGTTAGTAATCATTTTATTTTAGTTAGAGCACTGTACCATCTGTTTGATATATTGTTTAGTGTCTAATGAAACCTTTTTTTATATACACCCAAGTTCACCACAACACTTCCTTTAATGCACATAACACTAACCACAATACTCTCTGTTCATCTCTGTTCAGCTTTTTCCAGTTTCCCCAAGCCATACATCATCATTTTCCACTCACTCTCCTTCACTCCTGTTATTTATTTCACCAGATCTTGACTCTTATTGATCACATCTTTCGCTACACCATACCTCCAGAACATATGCTCACTGTCTTCTACACCCCCACAATTCATTCTTGGACAAATATAAGACACACACAAATCCCTCCTTTTCATAAATAGCCTCGCAGCTAGACATTCATGCAAACTCATCTATACTGTACTATCTGTCGCTGCACATTTGTCACCCCATATACACTCATTTTCTTCCATACTTCCCCAGCCACTGAAAAATTAACTCCCTTAAGGTTACACACATACTCCTTCTCTATCAACCACTTTCTCACCTTCACTTTATCCCTCTCCCCTTCTCCTAAATCTGCCAACTTAAATTGTACCCTAAACTTTTCTAATACCCAGTAGTTGCGTGCCACCATGTAGGCCACCAGTATCCTTGAATTCCTTCCCACTCACCCCCATCTCCTAAACAACCACCCACCCGAAAAAGATATCATCCTAGCACACACTCCACCATTCCTCAAAATGTTCACCACACAAAACAATAATGCATTAACAAAAACTCTTTCACATTCGGACAACCTAACCCACCATTACATTCACGTCTACACACCTATTCTCTCTTGACATTTTCCATTTTTGACCCCCATAAAAAAAAGCAAATTATAACTTATTAATTGTCCTCAATCGTATCTCCCCAGGAGGGAAGATATTGCTTGCATACAACATTAAAGGTAAGATTACTGCCTTGACTACTAAAACTTTCCCATAAATTGACAATTTTCTTAGACAACAAAACCTCAACTTCTTGGCTATCTTTTCTCCCACTTCATTCAAGCACACTTCCTCTTTCATTCCATGGTCAAACACAATACCCAAAATCTTCACTCTATTCTCAACCTTCCCAATCTGATTATCCACACATTCCACGTGCCTCCCATACACACACAAACTACACTTATTCCAATTCACATTCATTCCCACACATACACAAAAAATAGACAAAAGTAACTTCACCCTTTTTACGCCCACCACCGACTGACCCACTGCCTCCACATCATCCATATAACCTAAACAGTTCACAATTTTCCCCCCACTCCCAGGCACCAAAAAGCCCCTCACTACCTTATCCCTCTGTATCCCTCTGTATCATCCTTAACAGCGGATCAATAAAACAAATAAAAAGAATAGGGGACAGGGGTCACCCTTGTCTCACCCCAGATTTAACCCCAGATTTAACCAAAAACGCCTGCCCCAAACTCCCATTAACCAGAACCCAACTACTGATCCCCCAATACAACCCTTTTATTACATTAATGAGTTGCTGTGGTATACCCATCCGCTTCAAAACCTCCCACAAAAACCCATGGTTTGCTTTATCATATGCCTTCTCTCGGTCAAAAGATGTCCGGATAATCAAACTATTTCTACCTTTACAAAAATTTATTATCTCCCTAACTAAAATTAAATTCTCCGAGATCATTCGACCCTGCACTGCACAGGTCTGCAGCTCGCTAACCATTATACTAATGACCATAGATAATCTCCTCGCCACCATTTTTGCAAATACCTTGTAGTCTTAATTTAACAAGGAGATAGACCTCCAATTTTGAATATCCTTCCTACCCCCCTTCTTATAAATGAATACCACTATCCCCTCTCTCATAGATTCGGATATAATACCTTCCCTCATCACAACTAAATAACTCAACCCTACCCCCTTAATAATATCCCAAAACAATTTAAAAAACACTTGGTAAGCCACCCTTCCTGGGGTTTTTATAGCCCCCATGATTGTCACAGCTTCCCACACCTCCTCCTCGTTCACCCCTTTCTGCAAAAAAACCTTATCATCCTCTTCTAAATGATCTTCTACCATATCAATCATTCTAGTATCTGACTCATCAACACACTCCCTTATACAACCATTCATAAAATTTTGTCACACACATCTTCATCATACACACCCTCAAACACTCCTTTTAGTGCTGGTGATTCTACCTCCACTCCGACATCCCCCAGAACCTCAAAGGGGTTAATTGTTTCAGTTCCAGCTGCCTCTACTTTCATTTTCTTAGCCCTTTTCATCTTGGTCTTGGCACTCAGTGTCTCCATCTTTTCCACCTCCTCTTCTTGGGCTTCCTGCACCTCCAGCTCCCACTGTAAGGCTGCTGCCAACTCCTCCATAGCCTCTTCCACTGCCCTCTCCACCTCTACTCTACTCTCCGCTGTTAATGGCTCCACACTGGTGGGTGGCACTTCTACTCTCTACTCCGCTCTCTCCTCCACACCCTGGTGTCCACTTTCTTCCACCTCAACTTCCCCCTCCTCTCCCTGTCTTTCAGGAAAGCCACTCAGCACCTGTGTGGTCACTGGTCGTCCACTCTCAGCAGTGCGCCTGACAGCTTCAGCATAAGAGACATAGGTCCTTCTTTCTTTTGGACAATTGTTCACTGTGTGATCACGCTGTCCACATATATCACAGGCCCGCTTAACCAGGCAAGCCCCAGCCTCATGTCCCTTCTCCCCACAGTTCCGGCAGTGCATCTCCACATTACATTCATCTCTGGTATTCCCAAATGTATGA
Organism: Lithobates pipiens; assembly: GCF_037356315.1. Lineage (NCBI taxonomy): Eukaryota > Metazoa > Chordata > Amphibia > Anura > Ranidae > Lithobates > Lithobates pipiens. The sequence goes on along the minus strand of NW_027507764.1, from coordinate 558,040,208 downwards.
CATCTCCTGCAGTATGTTAGTTGACCAGGATAGTAGAGAAACAATCTATTTCCTGCTATTGAAAAATTAGCTGGTGGATGCTGCACTCCACCAATCCCTTCAGAATCCACCTTCAGTTTGACACAAAACTTCAATTTGCCATTAAAGATACCCAGACGATTAGGCAGCCTGAATTCTCCCTTCACTGAAGAGCAGTATCTCTTCAAAAAGGCCACTACCAAGGCAATGTCCGTGAAGGGGTTAAACAGGTGAACAACCAATGGCTTCTCATCCATAGCATACAAGGGTAAAGACTCATGGTTAGCTCTTTTCCAATTCCTTACACGAATATCAGATGAAATGATTCCGTCTGACCTTTTCTGCCGGGTCATGTGTATGCAGCATAAGGCCGCGTACACACGGGCGGACTGTCTGTCCAACTTAGTCCGCTGAACAGTGTTTCAGCAGACAATCCGCTCGTGTGTGGGCTTCAGCGGACTTTTTCAGCGGACAGTCTGACGAACAAAGTCTTACGGAATTTCCGTAAGACAGTCCGTTCAAACTTGGTTTTGTCCGTCCAAACTTGGTTTCAGCGGACAGTCCGCTCGTGTGTAGGCAAGTTGGACGGACTAAGTATGGCGCATGCTCAGAAAGGGTTTACACGGCCGAAGGTTGCATTGCAGTGTATAGGACGTCGTTTTTCTAGTCCCGTCGTACGTGCCGTACACGTCATCACGCACGCTTTCAGCGGACTGTCTGCTCATCGTGTGTGGTCAAGTCCGTTCATGCTAATTTTGAACGGACTGTCTGTCGGATTGTCTGCCGAACTTAGTTGGGCAGACAATCCGCCCGTGTGTACGCGGCCTTAGGCTTCTTCAGCAACACAACAGGGAGTCCGAGAACTGGGTCGATTTACCAGCAGATCAAAGAATTGCTGTAATAAATAAGCACATCATTAAGCCCAAACCTTGTTGGCTCTCTGTTGTTTAGGCTGGGTTCACACTGATTCTACACGACAGTCATCCTCCTTTGCTCTTACCTACATCGTTCAGGATACTACTTAGATCCAACTTTGTGATAGTATGATTTGTCCTTTGACCAATCAAAACAATCAGTGTGACATAAATTCCTTTTACTGCTGCTGTAATCACCATGTCGGATGTCACAAGTCAGATGGTTAGGACAAGGATCCTACTTTGATCCCACTTTCAGTGATATTCAATGTCCCGAAGTAGGATCAAAGTCGGACCAAAGTAATGCAAGGAGCATTTTCAAAGTCGGACCGACTTGTGTTGGACCATTTAAGATGGCTCCCATAGGGAAACATTGATTTTCACACGTCATATGACATGAGCACCGAATGTCGGAGTGATTGTCATACCAGTGTGAACCTGAGGCTGGGTTCACATTGGTACGACAAACGCTCCGACATTGGGAGTCATCTCAACTGGTCTGACACAAGTCAGTCCCACTTTAAGGCCAGGTTCACACTGGTACGACATGGCAGTTGTACCACTTTGGATCCAACTTTGCCCCACGACTTGAAGTCCGACATGCATCCGACTTCAATGAACAGGGATCCCTGACAATACCAGGCACTGTGTCTGGTATGAATCTTTAGGGGGAACTCCACGCACATGTAAAAAACTGGCATGGGTTCTCCCTCCAAGAGCATACCAGGCCCTTCAGTCTTATATGGATTTTAGGGGAACCCCCACACCGTTTTTTTGCATGGGGGTTCCCTTTAAAAGCCATACCAGACCCTTATCTGAGCACACAGCTTGGCAGGTCAGGAAAGGGGGGTGGGAATGAATGAGAGAGCGCCCCCCCCTCCTCAACCGTACCAGGCCCCATGCCCTCAACATGGGGGGTTGGGTGCTCAATACATCTTGTCCCCATGTTGATGAGGACAAGGGCCTCTTCCCGACAACCTGCCATTGGTTGTCAGGGTCTGCGGGCGGGGGCTTATTGGAATCTGGAAGCTCCTTTACAAAGGGGGCCCCCAGATCCTGCCCCCCACCCTATGTGAATGGGTATGGGGTAGATTGTACCCCTACCCATTCACCTAAAAAAAATTAAAAAATAAAACACATTACACAGGTGTTTAAAGTAATTTATTAAGGCAGCTCCATCGTCTCTTCTGATTTCTTCTCCCTTCCCCGCACAGGGCCTCAAAGCACCCACCCCCCCATGTTGAGGGCATGTAGTCTGGTACGGTTCAGGAGGGGGGGGGGGGGGGCGCTCGCTCATCCCCACCCCCTTTTCTTACCTGCGAGGCTGTGTGCTCGGATAAGGTGGTTCAATGTAGAAAAATGGGAAATAATGCATTTGGGTGGTAAAAATATGAATGCAATCTATACACTGGGGGGAGAACCTCTGGGGGAATCTAGGATGGAAAAGGACCTGAGGGTCTAGTAGATGATAGGCTCAGCAATGGCATGCAATGCCAAGCTGCTGCTAACAAAACAAACAGAATATTGGCATGCATTAAAAAGGGGATTAATTCCAGAGATAAAACAATAATTCTCCCGCTCTACAAGACTCTGGTCCGGCCGCACCAAGAGTATGCTGTCCAGTTCTGGGCACCAGTCCACAGGAAGGATGTACTGGAAATGGACCGAGCATAGAGAAGGGCAACAAAGCTAATAAAGTGTCTGGAGGATATTAGTTATGAGGAAAGGTTGTGAGCACTGAACTTACTCTCTCTGGAGAAGAGAATCTTGAGAGGGGATATGATTTCAATATGCAAATACCGTACTGGTGACCCCACAATAAGGATAAAACTTTTTCGCAGAAGGGCGTTTAACAAGACTCGTGGCCACTTATTAAAATTAGAAGAAAAGAGGTTTAACCTTAAACTAAGTAGAGGCTTCTTTACTGTAAGAGCGGCAAGGATGTGGAATTCCCTTCCACAGGCGGTGGTCTCAGCGGGGAGCATCGATAGTTTCAAGAAACTATTGGATAAGCAACTGAACGACCGCAACATACAGGGATATACAATGTAATACTGACATATAATCACACACATAAGTTGGACGCGATGGACTTGTGTCTTTTTTCAACCTCACCTTCTATGTAACTATAAGGGTCTGGTATGGATTTTGGGGGGACCCCCACACTGTTTTATAAGCGTTGGGGTTCCCCTTAAAATCCATACCAGACCGAGGGGCCTGGTATGCTCTTGGAGAGGGAACCCATGCCTATTTTTTTATAAAATTTGCCGTGGAGTTCCCCTTCAAGATCATCAGAGCATCAATGAGCTCCCAATGTCAGAGCATCTGTCGTAGCAGTGTGAACCCACCCAGCTTGAAAATGCCCCCTGCACTACTTTGGTCAAACTTTGGTCCTACTTCAGCCCATTGAATATCACTGAAGTCAGATCAAAGTCGGATCGCCGTCTTAACTGACCTGACTTTGGAATGAGACTTGTGCTCTGATGATCTTGAAGGGGAACTCCATGCCAAATGAAAAAAACAAAAACGGCATGCATACCAGGCCCTTCTGTCTGGTATGGATTTTAAGGGTCCCCCCAAAATCTATATCAGACCCTTATCCTGCCAGATCAGGAAAGGGGGTGGAGACGAGCGAGTGCCCCCCTGAACCATACCAGGTAATATGCCCTCAATTTGGGGGGTGGGTGCTTTGGGGCAGAGGGGCCCCAAAGCACCTTGTCCCCATGTTGATGATGACAAGGGCCTCTTCCCGACAACCCTGGCCGTTGGTTCTCAAGGTCTGTGAGTAGGGGGCTTATCAGAATCTGGAAGCCTCCTTTGACAAGGGGGCCGCCAGTTCCCACCCCCCCAACCTATGTGAATGAGTATGGGGTACATTGTAAATAAAAAGTGTAAAAAATAAAACACATTACACATGTTGTTAAAGTAATTTATTAAGCAGCTCCGGCGTCTCTTCCGATCTCTTCTCCCCTTTCCGAATCTTCTGTGTCCTCCGCTGATGTCTTCTGCCTCTGTTGGTTCTTCTCCCCTCCCCAGTTCTTCTCCCTCTGTCCAATGTCTTCTGCCGGTTCTCCTCCGTTGTCTTCTCGCTCTTTTGCTTCCTCTTTTGCCCAGTCTTCTCCACTGTGTTCTCCCTCTGTTCTTCTATCGATGTTGACTTGACGCTCTCTCCCGCTCTAATGCCAGGAGCGCGGGTGCCTCTACTTATATTGGCATGGGGCGGGGTGGCCGGAGGCATGTCTCTTATGATGTCACTGCCCATCATGCCCCAGGTGGTGATGTCATAAGGGACGGGGCCTCCGGATGACGTCACCTGGTGACCCCCCCCATGACAATATAAGTAGTGGCACACCGCACACCCAGCATTAGAGTGAGAGAGAGTGTTGAGTTAACATCGGAAGAAGAACAGAAGGAGAAGACAGCGGAAAAGACCGGCAAAAGAGCGAGAAGACAATGAAGCAGACCCGGCAGAAGACAGCGGGAGACAGAGGGAGAAGAACAGGAGAGGGGAGAAGAACCAGCAGAGGCAGAAGATGTCAGCGGAGGACACAGAAGAGCTGGGGAGGGGAGAAGAAATTGGAACAGTCGACTGAGCTGCCTTAATAAATTACTTTTAAAACATGTGTAATGTGTTTTATTTTTGACACTTTTTAGGTGAATGGGTAGGGGTACAATGTACCCCATACTCATTCACATAGGGTTGGGGGGCCAGAATCTGGGGGGGCCCCCTTGTTAAACCCCCTGCCCGCAGACCCTGACAACCAAAGGCCAGGGTTGTCGGGAAGAGGCCCTTGTCCTCATCAACATGGGGACAAGATGCATTGGGGTGGGCTGCCCCCCACCCCAAAGCACCCACCCCCCCATGTTGAGGGCAATGCAGCATGGTACGGTTCAGGAGGGGGAGCGCTCACTCATCCCCACCCCCTTTTCTGATCTGCTAGGCTATGTGCTTGGATAAGGGTCTGCTATGGATTTTGGGGGGATCACAATGCTTTTTTTTGGCATGGGGGCTACCCTGAAAATCCATACCAAACTGGGATATACAATGTAATACTAACATATAATCACACACATGGGTTGGACTTCACCTACTATGTAACTATAAGGGTCTGGTATGGATTTGGGGGGGGCCCCCATGCTGTTTTATCAGTGTGGGGGTTCCCCTTAAAATCCATACCAGACCGAAGGGCCTAGTATACTCTTGGAGGGGGAACCCATGCGTTTTTTTTTTTTTAACATTGTGTGTGCAGTTCCCCCTAAAGATTCATACCAGACACAGTGCCTGGTATTGTGAGGGATCAAAGTGGGATCCCTGTTCATTGAAGTCGGACGCATGTTGGACTTCAAGTTGCAGGGCAAAGTCAGATCCAAAGTGGTATGACTGTCGTGTCGTACCAGTGTGAACCCGGCCACAGTCATAGTCCAGTATAATATAAGAGGCTCCAGAGTATTCTAAGAATAAACATTAAGGCAGATCTTCAACTAAAATAACAAGATAACAACGAATAGCCCATTAAAATATAAAATAGCAAAACCTGCTTTTGCTTCAATATTCACCTTCAATCCAGAGATTTCCCTTGCAGTACTTTTTACTGGTGCTAGAGGTCCTCATTTTGATGCCCAGCATCATTCAATCTACTTCCTCTGAGCCTAGGCCACCCTGGACCCATCCCCAGACTGAGACTGGACAGTGAAAAGAGAAGCAGCACAACAATAAGCTGATCTCTTTGCAACTCCTTCTCTTTTTTTTTTTTAACTGTATATTTTTTTATAGAATTTTTAAGACAAATCCAGGCTAAATGTTATCACAGAATATGAAAATACATAACTCTCTTGCTTGTTATACTGAGATTATTCTATTATCAAGATGCTTATTGTCAGCATATGAACTCATTGACTCCTTGTGCTGCTTCTTTCTCTCACACTCCAACCCTGCTGTAAAGGAACTGCGTGAGATTTTTTGGGGGGTTTTCTTCTTTCTTTCCTCATTATGGAGAGGGCACAATACACATACAGTTAATACAATCCAGTTAATGATTCAGTCAGGTAGCAGTGTGAAATGCATGAATTCATTACATTACTGAAATCTTTTCTAATACCGAAGCAGAATTCTAACGTCATTGATTTACACAGCGGGTGGAATTTCTGCTGCTCCAGGGGCTTATCCTAATAAATAAAAATGAAATGTGCTTATTTCATGAGCCTGTGAATATCGACCCGTGCATGTAATAGTCCCAGGGGCTGGGTTTTTATTTTTTTTAGCAACCATGTCAAGAAACAAATATGGAATAAGAAACAAATAAATTCCTTACTTTTTTCCACTGAGGAGATTTTCCTTTACTTCCTGTCTCAAGACACAGCAGGAAATGAGAGGAGATGATACATGCACTCGGGTGTAGCCAGATGCCCTGCTGGCTGTGTGTAATTCTGTGCTCGCTCATGTCCCGCCCGGAGCTGTCTACAGAGCAGCAGTGGGCCAATGAGCGGCAAGTGGATGATATAGCGGCTGCAGGGGATCATGGGACATGTAGTTCCCAAGTAGTGCTGCACTGCGAAGGCCAATGGAATGCAACCTACAAAGGACTTTAACTTTCAGAGATCACCAGCAATTGGAGGAGGGGAGAGAGACTTTTTCCCGGGCAACTCTTCGAAGGTTGGAGTCTATGACAAGGGAAAGCGGAGCAGTGCCAACCTGCTGCTTGGACCTGCCAGTGCTGCTCCAGAGGGACAACCACAGAAGGCTGGTGCACAAGGACCAGAGCCGTGGGCTGAGAACTGAGCCACTGAGAGCCTCTTGTGCTGTGGACTGTGGAGTACAGACCTGCAGCTCCTACTTGTCTGTGCCCACATTCAGAGAGACTGAACCTGAGAGAGCCTGAGGACTAAGCCACAGAAAGGTCTGTGACCAGATCTGGAGAGAACGGTTTCCATGTGAGTGCCTACACCAAATGGAACAGAGCCTTGTGGGGATCTGATGATGGTGAGGACCAAGCCACCAGGAATAACAGAGCGTCAAGCATTCTGGACCAGATCCATTGTGTACTTGGAGTGGTGAGTGAAAGCAACTGTGCTTATCCTATTACTGTCTGCAGTTAATGCCAGTAGAGACTTTACTTAGCAGCCCAACAGTCATCCGCTGCATGCAGTTTTAAAAAGACAGTAACAAGTGCACCACTGTATGGAGGGGGCCCCACGCCAGCTAGAGTGCCTTGAAAAAGTATTCTACACCTTGACATTTTTCACATTGTGTCATGTTACAACCAAAAACGTTAATGTATTTTATTGGAATTTTATGTGATAGACCAACACAAAGTGGCACTTGATTGTGAAGTGGAAGGAAAATGATAAATGGACAAAATGTGGAAAATGTTAGGGGGTAAAACTTTTTCAAGGCACTGTAGGTTAAATTTGCGTATTGGGAGCCAGGATTTTTACAGCCATAAGTACCAGAAAAAAAGATATCATCAACCACGATGACACCAAAAGAGAGGGAGAAAATTTAATTCAGTTCCATTTAAGCACCAATTAGTGCAGGTCAGCATACCTAGGGTACATAGCAAAACACCGTACAGTGTGTGTTTTACTTTACAACCGTCTCCAGGGGTTCCGCTTTCAGGAACTTGTATGCCTAGCCACTCTTATGCCCCATACACACGGTCGTACATTCCGACCACAAAATCCGTCAGATTTTTTTGGACGGATTTTGGCGGAAACTAGTCTTGCATACACACGGTCACACAAAGTCGTCGGAAAATCTGATCGTTCGAAGCGAGGTGACGTACAAAACGTACAATGGGACTACGTAGAGGCCAGTAACCAATAGCTTTTATCTCCAAATTTTTTCTGAGCATGTGTGAGTTGGAATTCTCGACGGAAAAAGTCAGATTGGATTTTGTTGTCGGAAAATTTTAGATCCAGCTCTCAAACTTTTTCCGTCGGAAATTCCGACAGAAAAAGTCCAATAGAGCCCACACACAATCGGATTTTCCGACAACATAATCCGATCTGACTTTTTCCGTCGGAATTTCCGACCGTGTGTATGGGGCATTAGGGGTGCACTCAGGGACACTTTTTGATTAGTTATTGCCAAGAGTTTCAGTGGGACTTCTTTGTGAAATGTATGCTCTTCAGGTTTTGTGTTGTTCCTATTATTTTGTATATACCAGTTTAATTTGGTTTAGCCTTATTGCGGTTTAAGTTCATTGCCATAGTTGAGTCTAGTATTCCTGTCAGTTAATCTAATGTATTCTCTGTTCTGTTTATTGGTTTGTACATTGTTGTTATCTTGCTTTGCCATAATATACTGTCATCCAACATGCAGTCTGTGGCCTATTTTCTGTATAATAATATAGCGGAACACTAGGAGGCTAAACCAGCTGCTGGTCCAGGCATTTGGGCAGATCCTAACATTATTGTCAGGATCCCTGCAGAGCCTGGATTCTGGGTCACAGGAGTGCTGAACTAAGTACACTCTCTTGTGACCTACAGGATAAGTATGGCCAAAAGAGCTTTGGCCATACTTCTCCTATAAATTATTCAGGTATGTGCAGCCTTCAAATTCTATAACCAGGTGTATACACCGCTCCCCCACCGCCTGAAAGATGCTGGTTGCAGGACTTTTTCTAATGCCCCAGTGTGAAAGCACTCGGGCTCTCCCACTGGGGCTGCAGAGAGGCTTTTTTCAGGCGCTTTACAGGCGCTATTTTTAGCCCAAAAGCGCCTGAAAAACATCCCAGTGTGAAAGGGGTCTTATACATTGTGTAGCACTAACCCCCGAAGGAGCTGCTGGTTATTTTTGGGCTTACCGTTACCTTCCGTTCTCCTTGTTGCATGTCTAGGGGATGTCCCATGGTAAATGGCCCAGTAACTTGAGACTGACAATAGATCCACTTGAATGGATTTTATTTGCAAAACTCAGACAATTGAACAGTCTTTCATCTTGGGATCAGAGGGTTGGAAAGGAAGTTCAGGTACTCTTAGTGTCAAAGTCAAAAAAACATTGAAGAACTTGCTTACTTTGACTGCATCCAGAGAATAGCCATTCGCAGCTGGATGATCACTCAAGTTGGACAGTCCCTCTCTCACAAGGCCTAGCAGCCAACTTAGTGCTTACTCAGGAACAAGTCTCTGCCACAGATGTTGTTGTATAGCACGTAGGAAAACTAAGCTGTAGAACACTTGTAGGATACCTGGATCTTTCAGCCTGCTTGGCGATATCCACAAGACCGGATTCTCTCGGTTACTTAATCCCTTCCAGGCTCTTGCTAAGAAAACCAACCCGTACGGGGTGTTCTTCTGAAGAGTCCTCCCCTGGAATGCTTGAAGTACACTGGGTCTCTCCCAAACCGGAGACGGCACCCAGCCACCTCAGAATCCTCCTTTAGTTTCCCTACCTCGGGCTAGCCAGCCCCAAGACATTAAAGTCGGGTGGATCTGCACCGCAGGCCATAGCCTTCCTGGGGGCTGGTCAGGAAGACCAGGACCATGTAGTCAGCACATCATACTGGACCGGAACCCCGAACCATGTGACATCCGCATCTTAAGTACCCTCTCCCAGAAGCACAGCAAGAGTGCCACTCCCACTGGGTGGGCTCCGAGAGAAAGTAACTTAAGCACCTGACCAGACCATAGTTCCACGCCTGCTAGAAGAGACAGTGCCTGTGACCAGGCTGAACATCTCACAGTCCAGTCAGACTGATGCCGAGGCCCAATTTAGATAATTGTACCCAAACCAAACTGCAGTTTAGGCAACTTTAACTTTAGAAAAACGCATAGCGCGTGCTCTTCAGGAGCCGCCGCTACATGTTGTTACCCAAATAAACGTCACATTCCTTTAAAGCAGGGTTCTCCAAACTCTCACTTCATTCTCCTTCAGAATTTATGGGGCCCAGAAGAAGTTGGAAACACCCCAGCATAAGTGGTTGATAGGAGGAGAAATCCCATCATTAGTGTCAGTAAGAGGAATAGTGACCCATTGGCTGTCAGTGGAAGGATTAGTGCTCCATTGTTGGGTGTCAGTGAAAAATATAGTGATCCATCATTGGTGCCAGTGGTTGGAATAGAGCCCCATCATTGGTGTTAGTGGGAGGAATAGAGTTTCATCATTGGTGTTAGTGGAAGGAATAGTGCCCCATCATTGGTGTCAGGGAGAGATAGTGCATCATTGGTGTCAGTGGGAGAAATAGTGCCTCATCATTGGTGTCAGTGGGAGAAATAGTCCCCCTTCATTGGTGTCAGTGGGAGAAATAGTGCCTCATAATTGGTGTCAGTGGGAGAAATAGTCCCCCATCATTGGTGTCAGTGGGAGAAATAGTGCCCCATCATTGGTGTCAGTGGGAGAAATAGTCCCCCATCATTGGTGTCAGTGGGAGAAATAGTCCACCATCATTGGTGTCAGTGGGAGAAATAGTGCCTCATCATTGGTGTCAGTGGGAGAAATAGTGCCCCATCATTGGTGTTAGTGGAAGGAATAGTGCCTCATTGTTGGTATCACTGGGAGGATTAGTACACCAAAGGCTGGAATAATGCAAGCACAGGACCACATCTGGCCAACGAGCTGCAGTTTGGAGAACACTGCTTTAAAGCATCCACCCAAAAGGAAACTCTATCATTATATTATAATTTTTTTGATGCTCTTTGCAGCTGTCTGTGCTTTTGCGCTACTCAGTTTAAACTTAAATGAGCCTTTAAATGTATTGCCTCTCAGGCGGACAGTTACAATTAAATATTTTTTAAAAGTTAAAAAAGATGAGATGAAAGTGAATTTTGAATAGAAGATCCTCATATCTTGAAAAGGAGACTTAACTGAAAAGCCTTGCATTAATATTAATTTCATTTTTTTTTTTTTTTATAACCACACAGCCAAACTCCCCTGTGTTCTGCATTGTCTGGAAGATTACATAGCAGGGAACAGAGCAGGCAGGGATCCTATAGAAACTGAAGTCTCTGGATATTAATATTGCTGATTTGAAATGTTAATCTAGAATTGAAAGGTGAGACGATAATTCCTAAATCATCATGCAATTTAATTTTCGAGACTCGAGGAAATCTTACTAATGTGCAATGAAGTATGCCTGTGGCATTCTGGTCGGGTGCACGGACTGAATTATAATTGCAGGAAGCCACTCGGTGGTGATCGAAGTTTGGATTCTTGTGTTCTGTTCAGCCTTGGGCAGAAGTTCACAATAAAAGATTTGGAGTGGGTATGTAGAAGGGGAATTCATTAAGGGAAAATTTAGCCATGCAGATGGCGTGCTAAAAAATGCGCTTGTTGAAACCCCCCCCCCCTTAAGTGGCTGTAAAGGAATTTTTATTTTGTAAAATAACAAACATCTCTATACTTACCTGCTCTGTGCAATGGTTTTGCAAAGAATGGCCGTGAACCTCCCCTTCTTGGGTCCCCTGCCGGTGTTCCTGGCTCCTCCTCTTTGTCCAGTGCCTTCACGGGAAGCCGCTTTCCATGGGGTCACTAGTGCATGCTCGCTCCTGAGCCTGCTCCCTTGTCACTGGGTTTGAATGACAGCACTGGGAGCCAATCAGTGGTGTATTTTGGTTTTGTGCTGCCCTAGGCAAGTCTAAAGTTGGGCACCCCCCCCATCTAAATTTCTCCAGCCCCCGCCTTGTTATACTGTTTTTTGTTTCAGGGTCTGATGAGGAAGCTGCAGCTGTTCACAGTGAACAACTGTCTCTTCCTCATTAGACCCTGAGACATGATTCATCTCAGGCCACATATGTGGTCAGTGGAGCAGAAAATGGGGTCAGCGGGGCAGAGGATGAGGTGGCACTGATGAGAAGGCACTGATGAAGCTGCACTGATGGGCACTGATAGGTGGTACTGATGGGCACTGATATGCAGCACTGATGGGCACTGATAGGCGGTACTGAAGGTAACAAATAGGTGGCACTGATGGGAACTAACCGGCAGCACTGATGGGTACTGATTGGCAGCACTGATGGGCACTGATATGTTGCACAGATGGGCACTGATATGTGACACTAATTGGCAGCACTGATGGGCATTGATAGGCAGCACTGATGGGCACTAATAGGTGGCACTGATGGGCACTAATAGGCAGCACTGACGGGCACTGATTGGCAGCACTGATGAGCACTGATTGGCAGCACTGATGAGCACTGATTGGCAGCACTGATTCCTGCAAACTTCCCTCTGCCAGAATCCTACAGGAAGAAGTCTGGAGCAGACTTTGACAAAGGAAATGGAGCAGGTGGTTGGAAAGTACTAGGCATGGACGCAGAGCGGTGGAGGAGGAGAGAGTTCAGTCTTCCTCCAGTTTGAATGCTGGGGTCTGGGCCTCCCTTTGAATCAGGGTGGGGGCACGACATCACTGGTTGCTAGACGCTAGGTGGTGTGGCCCTAGCAATTAGCAGGCAGTGGAGCCAGCTATGGGTCTCCGCTGCCTCTGTGGCAGCCTTTATTGGGGCATGATTTTGGTGGCCCAGTCCACCCTTGTACTCCTCGGTGAGAAGACTGCTCTCTAGCATCTCTTATGCCTGGGGGGGGAGGCAGTGCCGCCCCCCTGTAAAACGGCACCCAAGACAAACGCCTTGTTTGCCTCAAAGCAGACACGCCACTGGAGCCAATCTATCCAAAACAAAAAAAAAAAGTCTTGAGTTATACTTTAATGCAAGGAATGCATTAAGGTAAAATATGTTTAGTCTTTAGAGACACTTTAAGTTGCAATGACAGGTAGGTGTGTTGCTTCGCTTTGTAGCTGCTCCACAAACTATCTAACATTTCTTGATGCAACCCTTTCAAGCGAATGGGGAACTCTGCAATTCTGTGCAATGCACGCAGTTGCAGAACCTTTGCTCAGCAAAAATGGGGTTAAAACAGGAACTGAGATGGCATCATATCAACTCCTCACCACCTGGCAATTGCCTCTGAAAAGTGATCCACACGTGGATCGGTTTTCAGAGGAGCAGCAGGTTGGGCTCACATGTAGCCTAAGGTAAAACAAGGTCCTCAGCTACAAGCTACTTGGGCTGTGTTCCTCAACGCAATCCCAACACAAGCTCAAGTCAACAACATTTCCAACTGGCCCATTTCCCACCATTGCACTGCATTGGTAAAAAATGGAGCTTGTTACATTTTTGTGCAGTGCATCATCTCCCTACTGTGCCCTGTAGTAGCTTAGGGGTCAGAGGAATGATCTATGGACAGTGGCTTTGCTATGGGGAGCAGGGGGTGCCAACCGCATCCAGGTGACACCCGCAGAGTGGTGTCATCTCTTTTGTGGGAGCCATCTGCGGAAGGCAGGACCGCTAAGGATAGAGGGTGGGGCTGCCTGAGTTAACAGCTGGTGATTGGTTGTTTGGATGCAGGATGGTCCTAGCAACCAATCATCAGCTTGGAGCTCCCACCCTCTATCCAGACCTGCTATGTGTCCAGCCCTCTGGATTGTCAATTGTCTTTTAGCCTAGCTCTGAGGAAGAGGGTGCGCCCCCCCGAAACACGTCAGATGTACCCCATGTTATGGCCCCGCACATGTCCATACACTGTGGTATTTTATGGCTCAATTGAGAGTTGCCTTTTGTGAGTACCGATTTTTATGGATTTTATCATTTAATAAATTGTCATTGGTAATGCATTAGGTGTGCACGCCTTCCCTTTTGTCTTTTTTGTTGTTTACATAGGATCTCCCAATCTGAGGAAGGCAGCATCCACCCAGTCTTAAGATACTGATGTCCCTGTTGCCCTTCACTTTAGAAGACCCCTTAGCGCTGGAAGTGACTGTGTTTTTTTTTTGTCACTAAGGCAAGACAGGAGGAGAGGCGATGTGGGGGGGGGGTGGATATCAATGGGGCAAGGGGGGAACCTGAGGACAGTAATGGGGCATTAAGGGGGCAGAGGGGGAGCTGAGGACAGTAATGGGGCACTATGAGTGGGGCGAGCTGAGGACAGCAATGGGGAGCAGGGGCGAGCTGAGGACAGCAATGGGGTGCTGTGATGGGTGCTGAGGACAATAATGGGGCGCTTGAGGGGGGCTGAGGACAGTAATAGTGCGCTGGAGGGGGGCTGAGGACAGTAATGATCAGTTGATTCCACCCTAATTCTGGAATTGCTGCACTTCTCTCTTCTGTCACTAGATGGCCGGGTATCTGGGGACATTAGATAATAGCATTGCAAGGACAGATTAGGAATAGATGGGGTATCTCAGCCAATGGGCAGGGATCTTCTTGGGTGCCTTGGCCTGCTGGAAGAGCTTATTTATTTGGGTGAGGTCGGGTGATCGGGGTTCTGTGCCACCTGGATGGCTGTCTGGGTGGACATGTGTTGTGCTGCCCCAGGCTGCTAGGCCAGAGCCCGAGGCCTATCCTGGGGGCATCTGGCTGCTAGGCTGTCTGAGAGCCTATCCAGAAGCAAGAGAGCAGCATAGGGTTGGAATTGCAGCTTGCAGTCCAACCAGAAGTGACGGTTCTACTGGCCAGAGAACCTGTCATGGTTGGAGGTAGAGGGGAAGCTGTCGCCACTAAGAGACCATCCACCTTGTTACCAGGGACCACTGTGAGTAGCTGAAACAAGTACCAGAGCAGTATTCTCACCAACCGAGGACGGTGAAGAATTGGAAAACTTCATCAGGTGTCAAGCCAGGGACCCAGTCAGAGGAGGGGACACTTGCACAGCAACCTTGTGTGTCCAGCCAGGGACCGATCGGTGCAGTGGGGTGATCCTTGAGAAGTGTCTTGTGTGCCAAGCTAGGGACCCAGCAGGGATGCAGGGGTGACGCTTGAGATCCTGAGCGACAAGGTTGGAAGAGCTCAGGAGATCCAGTAGCAGTGGATCAGCAAGTCTAGTGAGAGAGACTGGGAGCTCAGCTGAGTGAAGATCTACAATAGGAGATTGTAGAAGAAGTGAAAGAGTTCATTGTAACCTTTGTGAGGAACTGTTCAAGATTGTTGCCATAGGAGACAGCGGGTCTACACATGAAGATGTGGTGTCCGGCTGGCTGTTTTTCCCTGCATGGCTGTTTACATATAAAAGTCTCGGAGTCTGCTAATTAACATTGCAACTACTAAAGGGTGTCCTTGCCCTAAATCCTCTCTCCCACAGCTCTGTTTAAGAGACAATGGGGGTTATTTACGAAAGGCAAATCCATTTTGCACTACAAGTGCAAAGTGCACATGAAATTACACTGAAAGTGCACTTGGAAGTAAAGTCGCTGTAGATCCGAGGGGGACATGCAAGGAAAATAAAAAAACAGCATTTTAGCTTGGACATGATTGGATGATAAAGTCAGCAGAGCTTCCCCTCATTTCAGATCTACCCCTCAGATTTACAGCGATTGCACTTTCAAGTGCACTTTGCACTTGTAGTGCAAAGTGGATTTGCCTTATGTAAATAACCCCCAATAAATCACTTTGCATTCAAGAAATGTCTGGCGCCCATGAATATACTTTGCGTCACACCCAACATGCCTTGTAACCCACTCCACATGATGTCAGCTATGCCTCTCGAGGTTCTCATTAGACCAAAGGGCCCCTTCGACTCGGCTACAATTGTAATGCCGCGTACACACGACCGGACTTTTCGACGGACTTGGTCCAGCGGACTGGAATCCATCGGACAATTCGATCATGAGTGGGCTCCAGCGGACTTTTTCTTCCTAGAAGTCCGAGGGACTTGCTTCAAATCTTTCCGACAGACTCGAGTCCGGTCGAATAATCCGGTCGTCTGTATGCTAGTCCGACGGACTATAACCGACGCTAGGGCAGCTATTGGCTACTGGCTATGAACTTCCTTATTCTACGTCATCATGTTCTAATCTGTCGGACTTTTGGAGTGATCGTGTGTGGCCAAATCCATTCGTTTGAAAGTCCGGCGGACCTCAGCTGCAAAGGCCGTCGGATTGTTCGCCGGAACAAGTACGTCGACAAGTCCGGTCGTGTGTACGCGGCATAAAAGATGTGAAAAGTTGGATACATTTGCACAGGGCTTTGTATTACCAAAGGTAAAGTGGAACTAAACTCCCTCAATCGTCATTAACAATTTCCTAATCACTATTATAACGATTTTTACCATTCATCACATTCATCATAGTAGGTGCCTGTTATTATCACTGCAAAAACCTCCTCCAGATCCGTTCCAGATGCGTTTCTGCATGCAGATTTTTTATGTTTTTTTTATGCATTTCAAAAGTGCATTTTTGCTGCATTTCCAGGTGCTTTCTTTGCCTCTTTTTTTCCATTTTTTTCGCATTTTTTATGCTTTTTATGTTTCTGTTCAGGAAAAAAAAGCAGCACATTGTACTTTTTTTCCTGGAACTGAAAAGCACTGGAATGCACTGAGCTGGTGTTAACTTTGCCATTGGAACCCATATAACTTACTTTCCATTTGTTTTTGATGCAGAAAAAAAAGCACTGCACTGCATGTGGTGTGAACGGGCCCTAAATGATTTTTATCATTTACTATCACTAATCCTTATTCTGCTAGCATTAGTAAATAGATAGGAAGGTATATTATATTTACAGTTGTTTCCTGGTTTCTGGCCTAGGCAAAAGTGACGTCATACATCCCCCGAGTCTAATAAAATACATGCAACAGTAAGTGCAAATTTTGCATGTACAGTGGAATCTTGGTTTACGATTAACGAGGTTAACAAGCTTTTTGAAAGATGAACATTTTTAAAAAAAAAATTCTGACTCAATTTGCCAGCGTTATCTCGCAAAACGAGCGGAATTCAAGCTGATGCAGTACTGAATTTGGCCAGAGGTGCGGGGGCGCCAGGGACACTCGGAACGGTTCGGAGCCGCTTGGAAATACTTGGAATGACGCAGAAATACTCTGTTCCTGAGTGTTTCTAAGCCTTTCTGAGTTCAGCCGAGCTTTCGGAGGCTCTCCGGTGCCCTCCCCCCACCTCTGGCCACATGCGGTATTGCATGTAATAGAAGTCAATGCAGAACGAATTATCTTTGTTTCCATTGACTTCTATGGGGAAACTCGCTTTGATATGCGAGTGCTTTGGATTACAAGCATTCTCCTGGAACGGATTATACTTGTAATCCAAGGTTCCACAGTATTTTATTAGTGTTTTAAGACTGTATTTAATACAATTATATTTCTATTTTTTATATATTTGTCATAGTGGTGCCTAGTGGTCCCTTCCATAAACCTCCTTCCTGAACTAGGAGGAAAAATAAACAAGACCAAGGTAAAAAGAAAACATAAAAACTAGGGCTGTGGAAATGAAAGATGAATTCCTCGATTAATTGTTCATTCTTTTGATCGGTACTCACCTCTCCAGCAGCTTCCGGGTCTTCAGAGAGTTCCGTCGGAGATCCAGTGACGTCACGGACATCAATGTCACCGGACTCCTTCCCCCTTCCCCAAGTGCCTCCGTCTGCTAACAAAGGGAAGGGGGGAGGAGTCTGGTATCGTTGAAGTTCTGATTGAACGTAACGTGTACGG
The DNA here is from genome assembly GCF_037356315.1 of Lithobates pipiens. NCBI lineage: Eukaryota > Metazoa > Chordata > Amphibia > Anura > Ranidae > Lithobates > Lithobates pipiens. Next base: position 558,022,850 of record NW_027507764.1, on the reverse strand, counting down.
GGGAGGAGCTACGCATGACATCACCCGCTGCTGCCCTACAGAATTAAAATGATTGTCGGCTTTACATGCTGTGTTTTTATCATCGTTGTGAGTAGTTTGTGTTTGAACACAAAAATTGTATCTTATACTTAAAGTGGGGTGCCCCTAAAAAAAAAAAAAAGTCAGCAGCTACAAATACTGCAGCTGCTGACTTTTAATAATCGGACACTTACCTGTACCGGGGTCCAGCGATGCGTGGGAACGAAGCCCCCCTCATTCCCCGCTCCACTCGCGGCGCCGTCATTGGTACTGTGGGCTCCCGGCTGTGGCTTCACAGCCGGGCACCCACTGATGACTGTGCGGTGCGAGGGGAAGTGATGTCACCAGCCCGGGCAAGGAAGAAGGCAGACTACGAGGGACCCCATAGCAACAGGTATTTAGAGGTGAGTAAAAAAATTTTTTTTTTCCAGTTATTATTTTTTTTTTTTAAAGAATTTTAAGCACTTTATTTTTTGGTGGCAACACCACTTTAAGCGGTGAGCACTTAGATCTTTTCTTTCTACCCATGACCTGGCGTCCTTGCTGAGATCTAAGGAGAAGTGAGAGAAGTTTATGGTCCATGTTAACCCTTTTGATACCCGCTTGCATGACCACCTATTTGCACAGGGGTCCATGCCATAAGGTGAGAGTGATTAGTTAGACCGGAGGTGGAGGGATTGTCACGCTACTGTGAAAAAAAAATGACTTACTTCAGTGCTACAGTTTGAATTTAAAACGTATTTGTGTGAACTGTGAAGTTAAGTCATGGATTGTGGAAAATAGCTAGTGTCAGGTGATTGTATATAGTGTATATCACATTTACCACTGACTAATGCAGAGTTGCAATGCAAGGAGATCAGCTAAAAGTAGTTGGATCTGTATGTGCATTATAAGGAATTGAAATTAGTCGATTAATTGATTTAAAAAAAAAATTTGATTAATCAAACACGAAAATTGTAATCAGTAACAGCCCTACTAAAAACACCTGAAGTTCCCTTTTTACCACTTGACGATAAAAAATGTTTTGAACAACCCATTTCTTTAGTCCATTAAAATGCATTACACTTTAATTTAATCTACCTAATTATCTGAAACTTGCAGACTCTTTTGTCATTAGAGAACATTATGTAATGCATAAAAAAAGAACGGCTAATTTGTTATCAGCCGTATTAAATGATACAAATACACAGCGAATTTATGCATTGCTCGACAAATCAAAACTATTTGAAATGCAAATTGAATCGTTGTTAATATCATTAAAATAAATTGGATGGCTAAAGGAGAGAATTTTTTTGGCAAAGTTTGCATCTAGCAAAAAAATGATGGGCTGCAACCTCATTCACAGTTCATAAACACTTTTTAACCTTTTCAATACCGGACACTCACACCCCCCCCCTCCCCCCTTCCTGCCCAGGCCAACGTTCAGCTTTCAGCGCTGTGGCACTTTGAATGACAATTGCGCGCCCATTCAGCACTCTATTCATATGATATTTTTTTTCACACAAATAGAGCTTTCTTTTGGTGGTATTTAACCGCTTTAGCCCTGGAAGATTTGGCTGTTGAATGACCAGGCCAATTTTTTGCAATTCGGCACCGCATCGATTTAATTGACAATTGCGCGGCGCTGCACCCAAACGAAATTGACGTTCTTTTTTACCCACAAACAGAGCTTTCTTTTGGTGGTATTTGATCGCCTCTGCGTTTTTTGTTTTTTTGCGCTATAAATAAAAAAAGAGCAACAATTTTGAAAAAAAAAACACTTTTTGCTATAATAAATATCCCCATTTTTTTAAAAGCAATTTTTTTCTCGGTTTAGGCCGATATGTATTCTTCTACATATTTTTGGTAATAAAAATCACAATACGCTTATATTGATTGGTTTGCACAAAAGTTATGTCTACAAAATAGGAGATTTATAGCATTTTTATCATTATTTTTTTTTACTTGTTAATCTTGTAAATCGCTGATTGCTCCCATTTAAAAAAAAAATAATTATTAATAAAAATATCAAAAAACTATCCCCTATTTTGTAAACGCTGTAACTTTTGCGCACACCAATCAATAATCGCTTATTGCGATTTATTTACCAAAAATATGTAGAAGAATATGTATTGGCCTAAACTGAGGGAAAAAAATGTTTTTTTTATATATTTTTGGGGATATTTATTATAGCAAAATGTAAAAAATATTGTGTTTTTAAATTGTTGCTCTTTTTTTGTTTATAGCGCAAAAAATAAAAACCGCAGGGATGAACAAATACCACCAAAAGAAAGCTCTATTAGTGGGAAAAAAGACGTAAATTTTGTTTGGGAGCCACGTCGCACGACTGCGCAATTGTCAGTTAAAACGACGCAGTGCCGAATCGCAAAAAGTGCTCTGGTTAGGAAGGGGGTAAATTCTTCCGGGGCTGAATTGGTTTAAAATGCAGCAGCTGTGAAGTAAAGCATCACAGTCATGTCATGTATACAGCCCTGTCTGACTATATGACAGCCGGCTTCTGTCAAAGGGGCATGACCAAAAAAGGTCTGCCGACCATCTCCCGATCAGTGCTCTCGGCCAATGGGCTTAGAGTGCTGACCAGAGTATTCTGGCGGGGGGGGGGGGGGCATCCCCTTATCAGAACACAATCGGAGGGGAGATTGCTGAACTAACATTGCATTGTTAGTACAGCGGCTCTGACGGAGGTGTCAGGTCGGAGCTGGAAGTGTCAGATTTTTTTTTCGTTCAGCCTACAGGGTTGAATAAAAAAAAATGCTAGCAGTATTTACTAGGCATTAGGCCCCATTCACATTTCACATTTCCTTAAAAGATATGTAAAGGTCCGTTTTTTTTTGCACAGAGTGGCACAGAGTGGCCCCGATCCTCCTCTTCTGGGGTCCCTCAATGGCGCTCTTGGCTCCTCCTCTTCTCAAGTGCCCCCTTAGAGAGCCACTTAGGGTTGCCACTTTTTCTTCAAGCCAAATCTGAACACTTTAGCGGTGCACAGCATACACTATAGGATTGTAACAGACCTGGGACACCTTTGGGCACTCCAAAGAGAATAGAAATGTGGTGTGCATAGTGCCCCCTCACCTTCCTATGTGTGTTGCTGTAGTGGACGTTGAGAATCTGGTTGTGCTGTGATGTAAAATAATTACAGATTAATTGGAATCTAAAACTGCAAGTCTGAAGCATTAAAGTAAATCTCCACCATTTTTATTCCAGAAATAATAATAAATAAAAAAAATGAAGAAATGACACTTTTCTACAATGTAAAGTAGTGAGTGTACAGCTTGTATAACAGTGTAAATTTGCTGTCCCCTCAAAATAACTCAACACACAGCCATTAATGTCTAAACCGCTGGCAACAAAAGTGAGTACACCTCTAAGTGAAAATGTCCAAATTGGGCCCAATTAGCCATTTTCCCTCCCCGGTGTCATGTGACTTGTTAGTGTTACAAGGTCTCAGGTGTGAATGGGGAGCAGGTGTGTTAAATTTGGTGTTATCGCTCTCACTCTCTCATACTGGTCACTGGAAGTTCAACATGGCACCTAAAAAGAATTGTTGCTCTACATGAAGATGGCCTAGGCTATACGACGATTGCAAAGACCCTGAAACTGAGCTGCAGCACGGTGACCAAGACCATACATCGGTTTAACAGGACAGGTTCCACTTAGAAAAGGCCTCACCATGGTCTAATAAAGAAGTTGAGTTCACATGCTCAGCGTCACATCCAGAGGCTGTCTTTGGGAAATAGACATATGAGCGCTGCCAGCATTGCTGCAGAGGTTGAAGGGGTGGGGGGTCACCAGGGGCGTTGCTAGGTGTCAAAAAGACCAGGGGCTTTAGCCCAAAGGCCGATAGTGGCACCGCGGGGGGGGCCCAGGGTGGTCGTGTCACGGGTGTGTTTGGCAGAGAGATGGGGTTGTGTGGCGGGGGTAAGCTAACTTGCTGATTGCTGCCTGGCTTACTAGTGCTGCCCATCAATGATGCACCAATGTATGACTCACCTACCTGACACACACTGACCTCACCTACCTGAAATACATACACTGACAGACAGTGCAGACATACATACACTGACCTCACCTTACCGGCTACCTGACATACATACACTACACTGACCTGGCTAACTGACATACACTGAGTACACCTACGACCAGTATTATATATACCTATGTTTAAGTCAGTATTAATCATATACAGGGATCAAAAATAGAATATATGCATGGGCATTGCGCACACATATTCCCTCTGTGCAATGCACACACCAAAACACATTGGCAGAAGAGTAAACTTAGACTCAATTAAAAAAATATGCATACAAAATTTGTTAATAAGTTGTATTTTTATTATACTTAAAACAAAGTCATCAACATCCAATATATGGGTGGGAGAGAGACAGAATCACGCTATGTCTCCTCTAATATTAAAAAACACAACTAGAAACATACAGTAGAGTATCCCATCCCACAGAATTAGGTATATTAAATTATAATATCCAACACTGTGCATGAAAGTTTACCCTGTATTGATGCCCACCATATACTCTGAAAAGTCTGAGAGTGAATCCCCTCTTGTGTGCTCACACTGCTAGATCGTACTATATCAGGCCATTACAAAATCCACAAAGGTAAGTAAAGGACAACAACAAATAATAATAGAAATAATAATACATAAAATATAAGAAATTAACCACATCAATACCGGGCACTTAATCACCTTCCTGCCCAGACCAATTTTGAGCTTTCTGCGCTGTTGCACTTTGAATAACAATTGCGCGGTCATACAACGCTGTACCCAAATTAACTTTTTTTCATTTTTTTCCCCACAAATAGAGCTTTCTTTTGGTGGTATTTGATCACCTCTGCGGTTTTTATTTTTTGCTAAACAAATAAAATAAAAATTATGTTTCGGTTTCAAAACTTTGTAAATAAGTAAGTTTTCTCCTTCACTGATGGGCACTGGTGTGGCGGCACTGAAGGGCACTGACAAGGCGGCATTGATGAGGTGGCACCAGTGAAGTGGCACTGATGAGGTGGCATTGATGGGCACTGATAGGTGGCACTGATGGGTGACACGGATGGACACTGATAGGTGGCACAAATTGGCACGGATTGGCATGGATAGCTGGCACGGATTGGCATGGATAGGTGGCACGGATGGGCATGGATAAGCGGCACGGATGGGCATGGATGGGTACTGATAGGTGGCACTGATGGGCACTGATAGGCGGCATTGTATTGTACTGATGGATGCCAATCAGTGGCAAACAATAATGCATGCCAATCAGTGATGCCCATTGTGGGCACTGATTGGCATACATCGTGGGCACTGACTGGCATCCCTGGTGGTCTAGGGTGGCATACCTGCTGCTTGGAATCCCTGGTGGTCTGGGGGAGTCCCTGGTGGTCCAGTGTGCAGCACAGACCCCACTTCTCAGAGGAGCAGCCGATCAGCTCTCCTCTACTCGCGTCTGTCAGACGCGAGTGAGGAACTGCCGATCACCGGCTCTTCCTATTTACACTGTGATCAGCCGTGATTGGACACGGCTGATCACCTGGTAAAGAGTTTCCATCGGAGACTCTTTACCGAGATCGTAGTTGAGGGGTGTCAGACTGACACCCCGCAACAATGATCGCCGTGATGCACACCCCCGGGGGCGTGCAGCGGCTCAAAATCCTGAGGACGGTTTATGACGTCCAGTCAGGATTTTGAAACCACTTTGCCGCCGTCATTTGACAATGAGCGGGTGGCAAGTGGTTAATGTGGACTCGAATATAAGTGTCTTAAATATCGTATATTGTATATAACATCCAACGTTAATCAAGGATTAATAAAAGTCCAAAAATAGTGCAAAACTGTATATCTCTTGTGTCCATAAAGTGCAGAGTGCAAAAAAAAAAATCCAAAAATATGTGCAAATAGTGCAAAAAAAAAAAAAATTGTATATGCAAAAAACTGAAAAAAACTGAGCAAAGTAAAGCTGTTTTATATATGCCACATAAGGCTACCAGCTATATAAATAATGTGCTCAGTCAATATGTATCAGTTCACAGGAACCATGAGGTAGATCAAAAACAGATTATAGGTGAGTCACTCACCTCACTCTTGGTTCCTGTGAACTGATACATATTGACTGAGCGCATTATTTATATAGCTGTTAGCCTTTTTTTTTTTTTTGCACTATTTTTACATATTTTTGGGATTTTTTTTTTTTATTGCACTCTGCACTTTAAGGGCACAAGAGATATAATACTGATTTGCACTATTTTTGGGCTTTTACTGACCCTTGATTAATGTTGGATCAGAGCTAATCTTCTAGGCTCCAGCCTCCAGCTAAATTATTAATTATCCTTACCAAGCCCTCCTGCTGCCGTTCGCGCTCCTTCTCTCACAATTTTAATTTTAACTCCCACCAGTCCCCACGGCGCTGCACTGTGCATGAGCGAGAAGGAACGTCGGCGGCGCCGCACTGCGCATAAGCGTCGGCGGTCCCGCACTGCGCATGAGCGAGAAGGAGCGTCGGCAGCCGGCGGGACATGTGACGTCGATACAGTCACATGCGGTATCGACGTCACACATCCTGCCGGCCGACGCTCGCTCATGCGCAGTGCGGCGCCGCTGACGCTCCTCGCTCATGCGCAGTGCGGCACTGCCGAAGCTCCTTCTCGCTCATGCGCAGTGCGGCACCGTGGGGACTCGGGGCTAGTAATTATAAAATAAATATACCAGACTCTGGGCTTTTCAGGAACACATTTGGGGCTTCAGCCACTGCTAGTCACCTCCTGCCGATGCCCCTGGGGGTCACCCTGTCAGTGCTCAGACCATACAGGGCACACTGCATCAAACTGGTCTGCATGGCTGTCATCTCAGAAGAAAGCCTCTTCTAAAGATGATGCACAAGAAAGCCTGCAAACAGTTTGCCTATGACAAGCAGACTAAGGACATGGACTACTGGAACCATGTTCTGTGGTCTGATGAGACCAATATAAACGTATTTGGTTCAGATGGTGTGAAGCGTGTGTCACGGCAACCAGGTGAGGAGTACAAAGACAAGTTTGTCTTGCCTACAGTCAAGCATGGTGGTGGGAGTGTCATGGTCTGGGGCTGCATGAGTGCTGCTGGCACTGGGGAGTTACAGTCGGGCATGTACTGGCCATCGGGACTAACGGGAGTTTCCCGGTGGGCCGATGGCTCAGTGGGCCACTCTGATGTAAGGGGGCTGCTGATGGGACACTCTGACGTAAGGGGGCTGCTGATGGGACACTCTGATGTAAGGGGGCTGCTGATGGGACACTCTGATGTAAGGGGGCTGCTGATGGGACACTCTGATGTAAGGGGGCTGCTGATGGGACACTCTGATGTAAGGGGGTGCTGATGGGACATTCTGATGTAAGGGGGTGCTGATGGGACACTATGATGTAAGGGGGTGCTGATGGGACACTCTGATGTAAGGGGGTGCTGATGGGACACTCTGATGTAAGGGGGTGCTGATGGGACACTCTGATGTAAGGGGGTGCTGATGGGAAACTCTGATGTAAGGGGGCTGCTGATGGGACACTCTGATGTAAGGGGGCTGCTGATGGGACACTCTGATGTAAGGGGGTGCTGATGGGACACTCTGATGTAAAGGGGTGCTGATGGGACACTCTGATGTAAGGGGGTGCTGATGGGACACTCTGATGTAAAGGGGTGCTGATGGGACACTCTGATGTAAGGGGGTGCTGATGGGACACTCTGATGTAAAGGGGTGCTGATGGGACACTGATGTAAAGGGGTGCTGATGGGACACTCTGATGTTAAGGGGTGCTGATGGGACACTCTGATGTAAGGGGGTGCTGATGGGACACTCTGATGTAAGGGGGTGCTGATGGGACACTCTGATGTAAGGGGGTGCTGATGGGACACTCTGATGTAAGGGGGTGCTGATGGGACACTCTGATGTAAGGGGGTGCTAATGGGAAACTCTGATGTAAGGGGGCTGCTGATGGGACACTCTGATGTAAGGGGGCTGCTGATGGGACACTCTGATGTAAGGGGGTGCTGATGGGACACTCTGATGTAAAGGGGTGCTGATGGGACACTCTGATGTAAGGGGGTGCTGATGGGACACTCTGATGTAAAGGGGTGCTGATGGGACACTCTGATGTAAGGGGGTGCTGATGGGACACTCTGATGTAAGGGGGTGCTGATGGGAAACTCTGATGTAAGGGGGCTGCTGATGGGACACTCTGATGTAAGGGGGCTGCTGATGGGACACTCTGATGTAAGGGGGTGCTGATGGGACACTCTGATGTAAAGGGGTGCTGATGGGACACTCTGATGTAAGGGGGTGCTGATGGGACACTCTGATGTAAAGGGGTGCTGATGGGACACTCTGATGTAAGGGGGTGCTGATGGGACACTCTGATGTAAGGGGGTGCTGATGGGACACTCTGATGTAAGGGGGCTGCTGATGGGACACTCTGATGTAAGGGGGTGCTGATGGGACACTCTGATGTAAAGGGGTGCTGATGGGACACTCTGATGTAAGGGGGTGCTGATGGGACACTCTGATGTAAAGGGGTGCTGATGGGACACTCTGATGTAAGGGGGTGCTGATGGGACACTCTGATGTAAAGGGGTGCTGATGGGACACTGATGTAAAGGGGTGCTGATGGGACACTCTGATGTAAAGGGGTGCTGATGGGACACTGATGTAAGGGGGTGCTGATGGGACACTCTGATGTAAGGGGGTGCTGATGGGACACTCTGATGTAAGGGGGCTGCTGATGGGACACTCTGATGTAAGGGGGTGCTGATGGGACACTCTGATGTAAAGGGGTGCTGATGGGACACTGATGTAAAGGGGTGCTGATGGGACACTCTGATGTAAAGGGGTGCTGATGGGACACTCTGATGTAAGGGGGTGCTGATGGGACACTCTGATGTAAGGGGGTGCTGATGGGACACTCTGATGTAAGGGGGCTGCTGATGGGACACTCTGATGTAAGGGGGTGCTGATGGGACACTCTGATGTAAAGGGGTGCTGATGGGACACTGATGTAAAGGGGTGCTGATGGGACACTCTGATGTAAGTGGGCCGGTCTGGATGAAGTCCAGGGCCAAATTTCTGTCCCAGTCCAGCCCTGGTTACAGTTCATTGAGGGAACCATGAATGCCAACATGTACTGTGACATACTGAAGCAGAGCATGACCCCTTTCCTTTGGAGACTGGACCGCAGGGCAGTATTCCAACATAACGACCCCAAACCCACCTCCAAGACGACCACTGCCTTGCTCGGCATGTCTCCAAACCTAAACCCTATTGAGCATCTGTGGGGCATCCTCAAATGGAAGGTGGAGGAGCACACGGTGTCTAACATCCACCAGCTCTGTGATGTCGTCATGGAGGAGTGGAAGAGGACTCCAGTGGCAACCTGTGAAGTTCTGGTGAACTCCATGCCAAAGAGGGTTAAGGCAGTCCTGGAAAATAATGGTGGCCACACAAAATATTGACACTTTGGGCCCAATTTGGACATTTTCACTTAGGGGTGTACTCACTTTTGTTGCCAGCGGTTTAGACATTAATGGCTGTGTGTTGAGTTATTTTGAGGGGACAGCAAATTTACACTGTTATACAAGCTGTACACTCACTACTTTACATCGTAGCAAAGTGTCATTTCTTCAGTGTTGTCACATGAAAAGATAGAATAAAATATTTACAAAAATGTGAGGGGTGTGCTTACTTTTGTGAGATACTCTAAATTTGAAATGCTTTGTGAGATACTGTATGTGTGTATATATATATATATATATATATATATATATATATATATATATATTAGCTGTTTTTTTTAAACATGACCCTTTATTCACCTACCTTCCACCCAAAAAAAAAGAAACAAAATACTCATACTATAAACTTTAGCGGCAGTAAATTTAGTTATTGATACAACTTTGCAAAATAATTACATACTGTATATATTACAGAGAATAAAATATTTTACATGAGGCAATTGTATTTCACTTATTCACTGAAAATCGATAAGAGATATGACATTTATAGCAAAGCTAAGCAGTGAAATAATTATATTCTGTTAGGCATTGAATTGGAAAGCTGCTTGATGGCTTCTTGAGGAACTAAATTTGAAGTTAGTCGGTATTCAGACTCTACAATGTAACTTTGTAGCTAGATTAGAGGCTGCTGCAGGGGCTGATCTGTGTCACATATTTATATACACAGCCAGATGTACATGATTTTATTTATTATAGGTACTTATATAGTGCCATCGATTTATGCAGCGCTTCACATATACAGTATATTGTACATTCACATCAGTCCCTGACCTCAAGGAGCTTACAATCTAAGGGTCTCTAACTCACATTCATAAATACAGTATACATACTAGGGCCAGTTTACCTACCAGCATGTCTAGGTAGAACCGGAGTACCCAGAGAAGAACCCATGTGGGCACAAGGAGAACATGTAAACTTCAGGCAGGTAGTGTCATGGGTAGTGGAAGCCTGCCCATAGGAGGCGCACGGGGCACACCCCCCCCCCCCCCCCCAAAGATACTCATCATAAAAACATGGCCCTTTAAGTGTGTGTGGGATTCCAAACACACAGGTGTATGGGAAGCAAGACGTGCTGCAATCACTTAAAAAAAATAATAATAATAATGTGGATGTGATTGGCCTACTGTGAGGATGCATATGATGGGCACAGTGAGGCTGCATTTGATGGGCACAGTGAGGCTGCATTTGATGGGCACAGTTTTATCTTGCAGTAATTATATATAATCACCTGATAAATGGCTATTTACAGTCCTGCATTACTAACAGTTTCAGTTTTTTTTAGTTTGTTTGTGCCCCCCCCCCAAACAATTTGAGCACCAGCCGCCACTTGTCATGGGTGGTATTCGAACCAGCGACACTAGTGCTGCTAGACAGAAGTGCCAACCAATTAGTTATCTGTGCTGCCCTGTGAGTAGTAGGGGTCAGTGCTGGTGAGTGGGGTTGCTTCCAGGCTAGAAAAAAATGGAATTTACTTTTTTTTTTTTATTAATTAAACTTCTTCTTGTGTAACTGCTCAACATCCAGAATATGTCATCTCTGGGTCAGCATCTTAGTCCAGGAAGTAGATGCTAACCCTGGATGATAAACACACATCAAAAAAAGATACATGTACTTTTTTTTTCCTGTAGCACATCTATTATTAGAGTTACATAGTTAGTCTGGTTGAAAAAAGACGCAAGTGCATCTAGTCCAACCAATATAATCCTATATACTGTTCACATTCACAATCCTATACCCACAGTTGATCCAGAGGAAGGCAAAAAAAAAACTAACGCATTCCCCAATTTCCTCCATCAGGAAAAAAATAAATCCTTCCTGATCCCCCAAGAGGCATATGGATATTCCCTGGATCAACTTTACCTATAAATGTCAGTACCCAGTTATATTGTGTACATAGAAAGGATCCAGGCCTTTTTAAAGCACTAAATCTACTAAGCTGGCCAGAACCACCTCTGGAGGGAGTCTATTCCATATTGTCACAGCTCTTACTGTGTAGAAGCCTTTCCATATTTGAGGATTCAATTTCTTTTCCTCCAGATGTAAAAAGTCCCACCTTGTCCCCTGTGGTGACTTTAAAGTGAATAACTGTCAGGGCTGGCTTAGCCCTTCCTTCTCTGGGCTGGCTGCTCAGCTGTCGGCTAATTTCCAGCTCTCTTCTCTCTCCACAGTTACCAGCTGTTCCTGATGATGCTGGTCTGACCTGCCTACTTAAAGCCATCCAGCTCACTTCACCTCTGCCTTCGCCTTGGTCACATCACAAGAAACCATCTCTTGCAGTTTGTTTAACCACTTACAGACCGGACCATTTTGCTGGTCAAAGACCAGACCACTTTTTGCGATTCGGCACTGCGACGCTTTAACTGACAATTGCGCGGTCGTGCGACGTGGCTCCCAAACAAAATTGACATCCTTTTTTTTCCCACAAATAGAGCTTTCTTTTGGTGCTATTTGATCACCCCTGTGGTTTTTCTTTTTTGCGCTATAAACAAAAATAGAGCGACAATTTTGAAAAAAACACATTATTTTTTACTTTTTGTTATAATATATATCTCCGAAAAATATATAAAAAAACATTTTTTCCCTCAGTTTAGGCCAATACGTATTCTTCTACATATTTTTGGTAAAAAAATCGCAATAAGTGATTTATTGGTTTGCGCAAAAGTTATAGCGTTTACAAAATAGGGATAGTTTTATGGCATTTTTATTAATAATTTTTTATTATTTTTTTTTTACTAGTAATGGCGGCGATCAGTGATTTTTATTGTGACTTCGACATTGCAGCTGACACATCGGACATTTTTGACACATTTTGGGACCATTGTCATTTATACAATAATCACTGCTATATAAATGCAGTCATTCCTGTGTAAATGACACTGGCAGTGAAGGGGTTAACCAGGGGGTGGCAGTGTAGGGGTTAAGTGTTCCTAGGGGTGTGTTACTAACTGTGGGGGGTTGGGTTTCCATTTAGTGAACACTGATCTCTGCTCCAATCACAAGCAGCAGAGATCAGTGTCACTAGTTGCTAGGCAGAATGGAGAAATGCTGTTTACACGGCATTTCCTCCATTCAGCCGTCCCGTGAGACGATTGCAGGTATGCCCGTGGCGATCGAGTCCGCGGGACCCGCGACCGGACTCACGGGGTCCCGACCGGCACCCGAGCGTGCCGCCGCCAGCGCGCTCGCATTGGCAGGGCGGCGTTGAAGATTGGACGTACCTGTACGCCAATATGCCTGCCCGTGCCATTCTGCCGACGTACATTGGCGTGCGCTGGTTGGGAACCGGTTAAAGACTGGCTTGCTGACATCCCTTCTGGCTCCTTATCCTGCTTGCTATTGCTCTACTTGGATCCCTGACTTCTGGCCTGGCTGATTACCCGATCCGGTTACTGAACTCTGGCCTGGCTGACAACTCCATGCCTCTTATCCGTTTGGTTGCCCTTCTCTGCACTTTCTCCAGTCCCTGATATCCTTTTTGAGAACTGGTGCCCAAAACTGAACTGCATATTCCAGATGAGGTCTTACTAATGATTTGTACAGGGGCAAAATTATATCTCTCTCTCTGGAGTCTAAACCTCTCTTAATACAATAAAGGACAATAAAGGACTTTGCTCACGTTGGAAACCGCAGCTTGGCATTGCATGCTATTATTGAGCTTATGATCTACCAAAACCCCCAGAACCTTGGCACCCCAGATGTTTTGAAACTACATTTCCAATGATGCTGAACTACACTGCAGAGTGCATGAGCACCATGGGAAATGTAGTTCCAAAACATCTGGGGTGCCAAGGTTCGCCATCACTGGCCTATATGATCTGGCAGTGAGGTACAAAAAAGTCAGGGGGTACAATGTCTACAATGTGCATTAGTCACTGACAGTATTTCACACAGTGTGATAGAGATAGAGATGCCAGGAACCAGTATTCCCTGTTCAATTGGCATGCTTCTGTACCACTAGTCATATCCCAGGAAATTAGGATGAATAAGCAGAACCTATGCCCCCTAATATCAGGTTTCTCTATTAGAGTCCCCCTTTACATCAGTAGTCCTCACCAGAGCTCCTCTTTATATCAGGAGTACTAATCAGAGTCCTCTTTTTCATCAGGGTTCCTTTTAGTGTCCCCTCTTACACCAGGTGCCCTCACCAGAGTGCCCCTCTACATCAGGGTCCCCATCATAGTGCCCCCTTACATCAGGGTCCCCATTAGCGTTCCCGCTTACATCAGGGTCCCCATTAGCATTCCCACTTACATCAAGGTCTCCATCAGGCCGCGTACACACGCGGGGACTGTTCGCTCAACTTTGTCTGTCAAACAGTTTCAGCGGACAGTCCGCTCAAAATTAGCATGGACGGACTTGCCCACACACGACGAACGAACAGTCCGCTGAAAGCGTGCGCGATGACGTGAACGGCACGTACGACGGGACGAAAAATACGACGTCCTATACACTGCAATGCAAACTTCGGCTTGTAAATCCTTTCTGAGCATGCGCGGAACTTAGTTTGACGAACAAGCCTACACACGAGGGGACTGTTCGCTGAAACAGAGTTTCAGCGGACAGTTTTTCGGAATTTCCGAAAAACTTTGTTCAGCAGACTGTCCGCTGAAACTGTCCGCTGAAAGCCCACACACGAGCGGACTGTCCGCCGAAACACTGTTCAGCGGACAAAGTTGAGCGAACAGTCCCCGCGTGTGTACGCGGCCTCAGAGTGCCTCCTTGCATCAAGGTCTCCATCACAGCACCCCCTTACATCAGGTGCCCCCTTACATTAGGTGTCCTCATTAAGCCTCTTGCACACTGCAGCTTGAAAAAAGCTCAGTACAGATTTTTTATTTTTTTTACTGAGCTAAAATACCCATTAAATAGCCCATTGATTGTAATGTACCTATGCACGCAGGTGTAAACAAGCACCATGCATTCTTTAGTAGAAAAAAAAAGAAGAAAAATCTGCTTTTTTGGTCAGTAATTTACGCCTCATGCATGCAAATACACGCAGACTTGCGCATTTTCACGCAAATGCCCATTTACATATTGTGCAGAACGAGAACGTGTGAAAGCATATACATGAAAATGCACATAAATACGCGCAAATACATACAACAAAAAACGTCTGCAAATGATACAGGATTATCATTTGCAAGAGGCCTTAGAGTGGTCTCGTACATCAAGGTCCCCACCAGAGTTCCCCATTACATCAAAGCCCTTTTTAGAGTTCCTGCTTACATCAGATTACCGATTAGCAGTGGCGTCGGGAGGGGGGGGGGGGGGGGGCTTAAGCCCCGAATGGGTCCCCGAAAAGCCCCGGGTCTCAGTGGTGGGACCGCAGGACGTGTGACGTCTATCATAGGTGCTGCAGGCTCCAGAAGGCGGGAATTACAATGCGGTCCCCCGCGTTGTGAGATCCCGATCACTGTGAGATCCCTGCTCGGTGCTCCGGCAGGCGGCTCTCCTTTCCTCCTCTGGCTGTGATGATGGGTGCACCGCACACCAAGGCTGCGCTACTGCTGCAGGACACATGAAGTCTGTCTCCTGGTCAGGTAGGTAAGTGTATGTCACTACCATCAATTTATGTATGTCAGGTAGGTCAGTGTGTGTCAGGTAGGTAGGGCAGTGTATGTATGTTAGGTCAGTCAGTGTTTGTCAAGTAGGTAGGCAAGTGTGTGTCAGGTAATTAGGTCAGTATATGTATGTCAGGTAGGTATGCAAGTGTGTCAGGTAAGTGGGTCAGTGTGTGTCAGGTAGGTCAGTGTATGTCAGGTAGGTCAGTGTGTCTCAGGTAGGTCAGTGTGTGTCAGGTAGGTAGGTCAGTGTATGTATGTCAGGTCAGTGTATGTCAGGTAGGTCAGTGTGTGTCAGGTAGGTAGGTCAGTGTATTAATGTCAGGTCAGTGTGTGTCAGGTAGGTCAGTGTGGGTCAGTGTATGTCAGGTAGGTAGGTCAGTGTGTGTCAGGTAGGTAAGTCATTGTGTATGTCAGGTAGGTAGGTCAATGTATATCGGGTAGGTGAGTTTAGTAGTCAGCTATAATGGGTACTGGTTAGCCAGGCAGCAACCAGCAAGTGAGCTTACCCCCCCACCACACAACCACACAACCCCCCACCCAGCCAAAAAACCCTGTGCCCCCCTCGTGCTGGCCTTGGACTTCGGCTGAAGACCCTGGTCTTTTTGCCACCTAACAACTCTCCTGCCCATCAGAGTCCCACCTTACATCCATTGTCCCCATTAGAGTCCCAACTTACATCAATTGTCCTCATCAGAGTCCCGCCTTACATCCATTGTCCCCATCAGAGTCCTGCCTTACATCCATTGTCCTCATCAGAGTCCTGCCTTACATCCATTGTCCCCATCAGTGTCCCGCCTTACATCCATTGTCCTCATCAGAGTCCCGCCTTACATCCATTGTCCACATCAGAGTCCCGCCTTACATCCATTGTCCGCATCAGAGTCCCGCCTTACATCCATTGTCCTCATCAGAGTCCCGCCTTACATCCATTGTCCTCATCAGAATCCCGCCTTACATCCATTGTCCTCATCAGAGTCCCGCCTTACATCCATTGTCCTCATCAGAATCCCGCCTTACATCCATTGTCCGCTTCAGAGTCCCGCCTTACATCCATTGTCCCCATCAGAGTCCCACCTTACATCTATTGTCCCCATCAGAGTCCCCCCCACATCAGGTGGCCCCATCAGTGTTTCCCCCTACATCAGGTGTCCCCTTTAGAGCCCCCCTTATATTTTGGTCCTCATCAGAATGGCCCCTTTCACCAGGTGTGCTCATCAGAGTACCCCCTTACATGGATTGTACCCAGCAGAGTGTCTCCTTACATCAAATGTCTAAATCAGAGTTTACCCATCAGCCAGGCTCATGGATTGGTGGATGCACCTCTCAGAGACTTGGGGGTGTGAATTTGTATAACTAAAATCTGGGAGGGGGGCATGAATCCGGGCCTCATGCCACTAAGAATTAATGGCACGGCAGCACCCCAACACACACGCCTTGGCGCATTGCAGTAACGCGGGTGTCCCAGCGTGTGCTCCCGCGATGCAAAAAGTATCTCAGTTACTCATTTACTTTTTCGGAATCTCAGACACCTGTTTTGATGTAGACACATATTTACTCTCCCGCTGTTTCTAACAAAGGAAGGAAGTGAACCTACAAGTGCACCACGCTGCTCAGATATTGGAGCATTTTTTCTAGTTCTTCTAGATCGCTGTGATCCTGCAGAAACAGGAAGCGCCAAGAAACTTGCGTCAAATAGAAAGGAAACTGAATCTCACATCAAACAGATCTAAGCTTTGACACAGCTTTGTAGCGAGGAAAGGTTTAAAGAGAGACGAGTGTCATGGTGTAATAAGCCAGAATGGGGTCTGCTTTTATCTTCAATAAAAGTTTCAGAAAGAATAAAAAGTACTTTTGTTTTGTAACTAGAAATTTAAAGGGTAACTGTACCTTTAAATCAAAATCGACCATAATAATAGGTAAAGGTGGGGGCCCGCTATGATCGTCATCAGCCTAAAAATTCTCATATTTGCACCTCTCTGGTTTAGATTCACTTTTCTATAAGGATCGTGACTTCTGGGTAAAGCCTCGGAACATGCCACCCCAAAAAATGGGCATTTGAAGTGAAGGTGAATAACTTCTCCGGTCATGGATGAATAAATTCTAGACATGTGCAATTTGTTTCGTCCCAAATTCATTTTTTAACGAATTTCGAAAAAATTTGTTAATTTGTAAACATCCGAATTAACGGAAAACCCATTTAACAAGTTTTTCCTGAATATTACAAAAATTCTAAATTCGTAAATTCCGAAAACCCGAAAATTCGAAAATCTCAAGTAATTACCTAATTAATAAATTATAGGTATTGGAATTTCCTTTCAAATTTGTCTGTTAGTAATAAATACGAATTTATCTGAAGTTAAAAATAATCCGAAATAATGAATGCCACATCTAAACAAATGGAACGTAATAAATGAATAATAATAAATAACAATAATAATAATAAAAACGTTTAATTCGTTCTTTTCCATTAGTTTAGTCTAAACAAATGGAACGTAATAAATGAATAATAATAAATAACAATAATAATAATAAAAACGTTTAATTCGTTCTGTTCCATTTGTTTAGATGTGGCATTCGTTATTTTGGATAAATTCCTTTTCGTTACGTTCATTAACAGCCAAATTTGAAAGAAAATTCCAATACCTATAATTGAATAGACATGTGCAGAGTAAAATATTTCGTTTCGGAATTTCGTTTTCGTCTGAAAACTTAATTTATTTAGTTACTCCCGAAATTCGTTTTTATTTATTTCGTTTTTCGTTCAAAAATTGCATTCGTCCGAAAATCCACATGAATTACGGTCGAATCTGTCTTGGAAGGCTTATGGTGTCTGTCGAATGTATAAAGAAGATTCGACGGAGCTAACTATATAGCATACTTTAGAACCCTATTAAAGTCTATGGGACTCCAACGTTCAAAATCGAAAGTGCTAATTTTAAAGGCTAATTTGCAAGTTACTGTCCTAAAAAGTGTTTGGGGACCCGGGTCCTGCCCCAGGGGACATGTATCAATGCAAAAAAAAGTTTTAAAAACGGCCGTTTTTTCGGGAGCAGTGATTTTAATAATGATTAAAGTGAAACAATAAAAGTGTAATATTCCTTTAAATTTCGTAGGGGGGGGTTGTCTATAGTATGCCTGTGAAGGGGCGCATGTTTCCCGTGCTTAGAATTGTCCCTGCACAAAGTGTCATTTATGCAGGAAAAAAAGTCCTTTAAAATCACTCGCAGCTATTATGAATTGTCGGCTCCGTAATACAGAGAACACTCATTGAAAGTCATTGATAAAAAAAAATAAAAATAAATAAATAAAAAAAAAAGCGTGGGGGTCCCCCAAATTCAATTACCAGGCCCTTCAGGTCTGGTATGGATATTAAGGAGAACCCTGCCTCAAATTTAAGAAAAAATTTGACGTGGGGTTCCCCCTAAATATCCATAACCAGACCCTTCAGGTCTGGTCTGGATATTAAGGGGAACCCCGCGTCAAATTAAAAAAAAAATTGACGTGGGGTTCCCCCTAAAAATCCATATCAGACCCTTTATCCGAGCACGCAACCTGGCAGGCCGCAGGAAAAGAGGGGGGGACGAGAGAGCGGCCCCCCCTCCCTCCTGAACCGTACCAGGCCACATGCCCTCAACATTGGGAGGATGCTTTGGGGGTCCGTGACCCCTCAAAGCACCTTGTCCCCATGTTGATGAGGACAAGGGCCTCATCCCCACAACCCTGGCCGGTGGTTGTGGAGGTCTGCGGGCGGGGGGCTTATCAGAATCTGGAAGCCCCCTTTAACAAGGGGACCCCCAGATCCCGGCCCCCCCCTGTTTGAAATGGTAAGGGGGTACAAAAGTACCCCTACCATTTCACAAAGAAAGTGTAAAAAATGTTTAAATAAAACAAACACACTTTTTAAAAATTCCTTTATTAAAAATAAAAAAAAGATTCCAGCGGCGGTAATCCACTCTTGCTATCCAGCGACGGACGGTCATCTCTCCATCGATGTCTAATGTCATCCAGCGCAGCGCAGCATCCTTCTTCTGTCTCCTCCACGGAGACACTGGAGGCATTCCGGCGCTGACGTTTCTTATATACGGAGGGCGGGGCCACCCGTCACCTGACCCCGCCCCCTCTGACGCAAGGGGAAACCCGGGGTTCCCCGTGACGTATGGGTGACCCCGCCCCCCTCTGATGTAACGGAAACCTGCCTGTGTTACATCAGAGGGGTGCGGGTCACCCCTACGTCACAGGGAACCCCGGGTTTCCCCTTGCGTCAGAGGGGGGCGGGGTCAGGTGACGGGTGGCCCCGCCCACCCTATATAAGAAACGTCAAGCCGCCGGAATGTCTGTAGTGTCTCCTCCACGGAGACAGAAGAAGGATGCTGCGCTGCGCTGGATGACATTAGACATCGATGGAGAGATGACCGTCCGTCGCTGGATAGCAAGAGTGGATTACCGCCGCTGGAATCTTTTTTTTATTTTTAATAAAGGAATTTTTCAAAAGTGTGTTTGTTTTATTTAACCATTTTTTACACTTTCTTTGTGAAATGGTAGGGGTACTTTTGTACCCCCTTACCATTTCAAACAGGGGGGGGGCCGGGATCTGGGGGTCCCCTTGTTAAAGGGGGCTTCCAGATTCTGATAAGCCCCCCGCCCGCAGACCTCCACAACCACCGGCCAGGGTTGTGGGGATGAGGCCCTTGTCCTCATCAACATGGGGACAAGGTGCTTTGAGGGGTCACGGACCCCCAAAGCATCCTCCCAATGTTGAGGGCATGTGGCCTGGTACGGTTCAGGAGGGAGGGGGGGCCGCTCTCTCGTCCCCCCCTCTTTTCCTGCGGCCTGCCAGGTTGCGTGCTCGGATAAAGGGTCTGGTATGGATTTTTAGGGGGAACCCCATGTCAAATTTTTTTTAAATTTGATGCGGGGTTCCCCTTAATATCCATACCAGACCTGAAGGGTCTGGTTATGGATATTTAGGGGGAACCCCTCGTCAAATTTTTTCTTAAATTTGAGGCAGGGTTCCCCTTAATATCCATACCAGACCTGAAGGGCCTGGAAATTGAATTTGGGGGACCCCCACGCTTTTTTTTTTATTTATTTATTTATTTTTTTATCAATGACTTTCAATGAGTGTTCTCTGTATTACGGGAGCCGACAATTCATTATAGCTGCGAGTGATTTTAAAGGACTTTTTTTCCTGCATAAATGACACTTTGTGCAGGGACAATTCTAAGCACGGGAAACATGCGCCCCTTCACAGGCATACTATAGACAACCCCCCCCTACGAAATTTAAAGGAATATTACACTTTTATTGTTTCACTTTAATCATTATTAAAATCACTGCTCCCGAAAAAACGGCCGTTTTTAAAACTTTTTTTTGCATTGATACATGTCCCCTGGGGCAGGACCCGGGTCCCCAAACACTTTTTAGGACAGTAACTTGCAGAATCTTTTCTCTCTGTCAAATCTTTTTTCTCTGTCGAATATTTTCTCTATATAATCTTGGACTAATAGAGGTAAGGTTAAGCACATTCGACCACAGGTTCTATAGACAGATTGTTATCGTCAGAGTCATGTCGAATCTCCTATTCTATATCGAACTGTTGTAACAATGAAAACGAAAATAAAGCATTTATTTATGTCGGATCTTTCGTTTTTCGGATTTTGTGCTTTCGTTATCGTTTGTCAAAACGAAAACGAAAATAGCTGAAATTCGGACGAAAATGCATTCGGACGAAAACGAATGCACATGTCTATAATTGAATAGTTAGTTATTATTTCAAATTTTTGTATTTTTGTTCTTTAGAATTTTCTTTCTTATTTTTGGATTTTCTAATTTACGATTTTTTTTAATTTTCCAGTTTACAAATTGCAATCATAATGAATGACCCGAAAAAAAACAAAAAAACAAAACAAATAAAAAACAAATGAAACAAAAACGAGCACATTTTTTCCCAGTGCATGTCTAATAAATTCCCGACACGTCACAATATACAGCAACGCGGGGGGCGTGACCGGAAGTGCTCGGCGATGGACGCTTTCTGAGGGAGCTCCGCACAATCCGAGCTCCATCTATCGCAATCCTCCCGTATACAGCACCGACTGATACCTAAATTCACGGCACACTACTCCCGGGAGTACACTGCAGCGACTGGGGGCTATATCGGGTGCACATACCCCTCCATTTGGTCGCGGGACAGCCGACAACGGGAGCTCGCGGCGGCCATCTTGCCGCTCCGGAGGCCTGACGAGTTTTTGAGTTTTCCACATCATCGAACGGTAGGGGACTGCTATCCACCCTCCAACTCTTCTGATCTTCCCTCCCTGAGCGCTCCGGTGACTCGTTCGGACCTCGGGGGTGAGCGAGGAGGCCGTGGCTGGATCCGGCCTAGTGCGGCCTAGTAAGGCCTGCGGATCCCCAGACTTTCCTAAGGCGGACGCCCGCGGAAGAGTATCATATCCGGACCGCTACTCAACTACCCGCTTCTTCTGCCTGCAGGGTCCCCCCCTAGACAGCACCTACCTCCCGAACTCCCACACTGCATCTTTACTCAGGCCTAGCCCTGAACCAGGCCTGTGCTGACTGAGATCGGCCATCTTGCTACACCCATCTTGCTACACCCTATGGCCTATTACTCATTTATTCATCTTTTCACACTCTGCTGGTGTGGTGGGGGAAAGGAGTCTCCGGCTATCTTCTAGCCCTGTCTCCAGAGGGCGCATGCACGGCAGCTCCGAGGATGGCAGCATAGCCCTGGAGCTCCGTCCCGCCCTGGCGGTTCAGGACTGATAACGGTGCCCAGAGAACCAACGCTTACTTCACAACTTGTCCGCTGAATAGTAACTACATCAGGGATCTCCCCAATGTATGCCGGGGCTGTCAGGAGAAACCTCGAGCCGACTTATGAGACGACCCGTTCTTCCCAGACAGAGGCGAAAATGGCGGCCGGGCCTCACCGCTCGGACGCGGATTACACGAACGGGGCACAGCTGGCAGTCTCTTCCTCTTCTGCCCTGCAACGACAGTCAAGCCCTGATTGTCCTGAAATGGCTTCCCCAGCCTCCACAGTATCCCTTCTGGAGCAATCATTCCCAGACATGGATTTTCCACCCTTGGGAGCTACCCTCCCTCAGCCCCAACTTCTAACTCAGCCTGGAGACTTGGGCCTACTGCAGCCGATCAATATGACTGAACTCTTTGCTAAATTCGCAGACCTTCTGGACAGGGGTCTACAAAATACGGCCACCAAAATCACAAATGACATCAAAGCAGACCTCCAGAACATCGGATCTCGCATTGAAACTATTGAATCCAACCTGGAAGCGACGATTTCCAGAACAAATCAAAACTCTGCTTGCCTACAAGTCTTACAAGAACAACTGGATACCGCCAATGCCAAAATAGATGACCTTGAAAATAGAAATAGGAGGTGCAACTTTAGAGTCCGGGGACTCCCCGAATCCTACAAGGACGTTCCTGAGACAATACAGGCCTTCATTAAAGATCTGCTCCCTGACACCCCACAACACCATCTAGAGCTTGATAGGGCTCACAGGGCCCTCAGGCCCCCCAGGGATGATGGCCTGCCTCGAGATATTGTAGTAAAACCTCACCACTATACAGTGAAAGAAGCAGTCATGAAGAAATCCAGATCCCTGTCCAAGATCGTCTTTCAGGGACACCAATTACAAGTCTTTGCTGATATATCTCCCTCCACCATTCAAAAGAGACGCACCTTGAAACCGCTACTTCAAATCCTTATGAATAAGGACATTAAATATTGGTGGCTCTTTCCATTTCAACTGAAGATGCTATTCAATGGCAAACCCTACACCTTTAGCTCACTTCCAGAAGGGGAACAGCTCTTCTTACGACTCGGCCTCATCTCTCACGACCCAATCGCTATGCAACAGGAGCCCTCTCCTCACTCGGCTAAAAGGCAACTTCCCTCCAGCCCATCCAGTCCACTGAACTCGATGTGGAAACCCGCAAGACACAAGAAATCGAAGGACAACGTCCCTCCTTGACTCACTATGAATTGCCTACAGTACAAGTCTTAGGACTTTAGGGGGATACTGGTTCCCTCTCGGGGACCTTGAGCAGGGAATTCACCTAGACTATACCTCACCATGTGGGTGGGAATGACTCTCAAGGTCTCCATCTGTGTTGGGGGGAACTAGCTAACCATTTTCTTTTTTTTTACCAATCATATGTTGCCACGTTCAAGTATTTCTCTTCTCCTGATTTGTTTTTCTTTATTCTCTCCTGGTCTTTGGGGAGATTTAAACGATTTCTAACGTCAACGTTGGTTCTGGGGCCTTTTTGACAAGTTATGTATTGTTTAAATACTTAGATGGTCCTTCCTGCTAGGGCGGTGCTCATGCACCCCATCCTGTCTAGTGAATTCGGTATTGACCCTTCACTGGTCAGGATTACTCCCTATCTTTATCCCCTATGGGATTGAGATTGGGGAGGTGTTTGAATTTTTATTTGCAGGTGGTATTCTTTTTTTTTCCACCCGCATCGGGGGTCATGTTTGTCCCCCTTCTTCCCTTCTCTGCTCCTCTCTTTCCCCTTTTCTTGCTCATTCTCTACTCTTTCTTTCCCCTAGAGGTCATCTGGAGAAGGAGGACACGGTCTTCGTCTATGCCAGTTGAAGCCACACACCGGTCTGATTTTATCCTGGTCTATGAATCTTTTAAGGGTAAGTGCCTTTGTGTGCCAGGGTATTCCCACTCCTCTGCTCGATGGCGGTAACTGATCCAGACAAAATTCCCCTTAAGCTTATTACTCACAATGCCCAAGGCCTAAACTCCCCGACCAAACGTCGGAAAATGTTTCAACATTTTCACTCCCAAAAAGTTGACGTAGCACTCCTACAAGAAACCCATTTCTCTAAACGCTTCCATCCTTCTTTTATCCATTCCAAATTCTCTAATTTTTCACTGGCCAATGCAGACGATAAAACAAAGGGGGTGGGTATTTTTATTTCTAACAGATGTACATTCTCTCTCAAGTCAGAACTTAAAGATCCAGGAGGCAGATTTCTCCTATTGATTGGGGAGCTAGACGGTCATCTCTACTCATTTATCTCATACTACGCCCCTAACAGGGGTCAATATGCCTTCTTTAGGAGTCTTCTAGACACCGTATCACCTTTATTGGAGGGGACTGTAGTTTTTGGGGGTGACTCGAATACGGCCTTTGACGCGGGCATGGACAAGGCTCGTCCTCCGGGTAAACGCCTTGTTCGACCCACCAAACAAAGTCTACGCATAGCCAAACTAATCTCCCACCATGGGCTGATTGACATCTGGAGGGAAATGAATCCTTCCCTGAGGGATTTTACCCATTTCTCTAGTCCCCACCAATCTTTCTCGAGAATAGATCACATATGGGTCACCTCCCATACCATTCCATTAACAAACAGAGCTTTCATTAAAGACGTAGTCTGGTCGGACCACTCTATGGTGGTGATAGTCTTCCGCCGCCCTGGAGTGGCTCGATCCGATAGGAGATGGCGCCTCAATGAATCTATTTTGAGCGACCCTGGCAGGAAGGCGGAGATTGAAACCAAAATTAAAACGTATTTTCAAGTCAACGGCCCCCCCGGAGGTTGGACCCTCGTGCCTTTGGGCTGCTCATAAGGCAGTCCTCAGAGGACACCTTATCCAAATTGCTTCTCAAATTAACAAAGCACAAAAATCTGATATTGTTAGATTGGAGCAGGAGTTCGCGGCCCTATCTAAAAGGCACAAGGCTCGACCTTCCGAGGTTCCCATCTCGGACCTGGACGCAGCTCGTGCTTCCTTAAACCTAGCACTCACTACTAGAGCTGAAAAATGGATCCGCTGGAATCGATCCCGTTTTTACTGCCAGGGAGATCGGATAGGCACACTTTTAGCACGTCGACTTTCTCCAAAAATCAAGCACACTGCTCTCCCTAAAATCAAAATAAATGGTAGTACCCTCACCCAAAATCCGCAACGCATAATGGAACAATTCCATTCCTTCTACCAATCCCTTTATAGTAATAAAGACTGCCCGACGCAAGCGCAGGTTGATAGGTTCCTCGATACGGTACAAAACCCAATTTTGAAATCTTCCCATCGCCAAATCTTAGATGCCCCTATCTCACAGGAAGAAGTCTGTGATGTGATCAAAAAATTAAAACCCCACTCTGCGCCTGGCCCGGACGGGTTCTCTATACCTTACTACAAATCATTCTCCACCACTCTAGCCCCTTACCTTGCTCGTTTTTTCAATGAACTTCGGAGAGGAGGCACCTTAGAAGCTTCTTCTAATATGGCATATGTAACGGTTATTCCTAAACCTGACAAGGACCCTAGTGCTGTCTCCAACTATAGACCAATCTCCCTCATCAACAATGATCTAAAGATTCTGACTAAGATCCTTGCAGACCGCCTGACCTCATTCATTAGTCTGTATATCCATAAGGACCAGGTAGGCTTTATACCAGGCCGTGAGGGTTCTGACCAGACGCGTAGAGCCATTGACCTGATTTCTATCCTAAACTCCAACTGGGACAAAGGAGCTCCTCGACAAGGCTGTTTACTCTCCTTGGACCTACAAAAAGCATTTGATTCTATTAA
This sequence comes from Lithobates pipiens, assembly GCF_037356315.1. Classification (NCBI taxonomy): domain Eukaryota; kingdom Metazoa; phylum Chordata; class Amphibia; order Anura; family Ranidae; genus Lithobates; species Lithobates pipiens. Next base: position 557,997,120 of record NW_027507764.1, on the reverse strand, counting down.
CTGGTCGTTCATCTTTTCCACTTTACAGCGTTGGGGCTTTGGTGAGCACTTTCTTAATGTACTGAGGGCTCTCTACTCAACCCCTTCGGCCCAGGTACGTCTGCAGGGGTTTTACTCTGAGTCTTTCCCTATCTTACGGGGGACGAGACAAGGCTGTCCTCTATCCCCTCTTATCTTCGCTATAGCGATTGAATCTTTAGCGATTTCCATTAGGAACAACCCCAATATCAAAGGTATATCTTGTGGATCCCAAACTCACAAATGCGCACTGTTTGCGGATGACATCCTACTTTTTGTATCCTCTCCCCTCACAACGCTCCCTAACTTATGCCGCCTATTGGATGACTTTGGCTTGGTATCTGGCCTCAAGGTCAACTACAGCAAATCTCAAGCACTTAACATTAATCTCGCAGACTCACTCATCTCTAGGCTTCGAGATAGCTTTAAACTCTCTTGGACTAACTCATTTATTACATATCTGGGAATAAAACTAACACCAAGGATAGACCTCCTCTACCAAGCTAATTACCCGCCGCTGTACAAAAAATTAGAGAGAGATCTTCTAAAGTGGTCAGGACTTCCCATGACTTGGCTAGGAAGGATCAACGCCATCAAAATGACTTTACTCCCGCGCATCCTTTACTTTTTTAGAACCCTTCCGATACCAATAAATAAAAACCACCTTGGGCTCTTCCAAGCCAAAGTCATCAAATTTATTTGGGGGAAGGGTGGACGCAGACTGGCTAAGTCGGTCCTATATCGAACAAGGACAGAGGGGGGACTGGGCCTGCCAAACTTTCTTTGGTATTTCCAAGCAGCACAACTTTCACAGCTCTCCAGAATCTACTCCCGATGGGAACACCCTGACTGGATACACATTGAGAGATTGGCAGTCCCGCTTCATACCCTCGATTTCCTTCTATGGAACCCAAAAAAATCCAGACCCCCGATCATGTCACCGACGCTGTCCCACTCATTCACTTTATGGGACTCCCTCAAAGGTAATTCACACCTAATTTCTTCTTTAGAACCCCTGAAACACTTATTTCACAACCCAGACTTCTACCCGGGCCTAGACATCAAAGCGTTCCAATGGTGGCTGGATAAAGGGCTTTATAGAATAGGTCACTTTCTCAGACCTTTAGGACCCCTAACGAAGGCATATTGTGTAAGTAAACTGGACATGCCCAGATCTGAATTCTTCAGATTTACACAGATATCCGCATTTCTTCACAAAAAATACAGATCCTTCCCAGACGGTCCACAAATTACCCCTTATGAACAATGGTGTGGACAGGGCCTCGAGCAGAGGGGTGGGATCTCAATGGTTTACAGGGCACTCTCGGGTAAACAATCCAAAACCTCTTACATGTTGGCCTGGGAAGATGACTTAGCCCAATCTTGGGATCTGGAGACTTGGCAAAGGAATTTTTCCTACTCATACAAGGGCATCATGAATACCGGTCTCGTAGAAGCGAGCATCAAAGTACTTACCAGGTGGTATTTAGTACCCACGAAACTTGCCCACATCTTCCCGTCCACATCTCCTCTATGTTTCAGGGGCTGTAACCTTAGAGGTGATATGCTTCATGTTTGGTGGTCATGTCCCAGGGTGCGACATTTCTGGCGTAAAAATTTTTCCTGGATAAGCATTATTACCTCACAGACTATCTTACCGTCCCCCCTCATTGCACTTCTCAACTTCCCAGTCTTGGGAGCGCCCAAGATTACACAACGCCTCATCCACTTTATTTTACTGGGTGCCAAACTTACCCTGGCAAAAGCTTGGAAGACGCCTACTGTTTCACCCAGAGTAGCAAGGAAAAAGATTTCTTGGATCATGAATCAAGAAAAAATGGCAGGTGTAATCTTGGATCGTTCTGAGAAATTCTACCACACTTGGGAACCATGGGCATCTTTTGTTGGGATCTCCCTTCCTCATTGAAATAGCTGTTCTACTGGCTGCGGCTCACTTCTCCAGATGACCTTCTACACCTCCCTTTACCTCCTTATATACACTTCCACACTACTTGCCTTTTTCTTCTACTCTTCCTCTACCTTTCCTGCTCTTACTTTCTTTGTCTATTCCCTTTTCCTCCTATACTCCCTTTTCCCCTTTCTGTAGGGGATGCTCCCTTTGGTTGCAAATATTCTTTGCGATTAGTTAACATTTCACTTGTTGGATTTCATAGTATACTCGCTACAGGGAAATATTCATTGGTTATACTATGTTCCTTTGTTATCCCTCTCAGATTTTGAGTATATATCACGTGTGCCTTATACAGTAACATAACTCATAGTTCTCACTTGCTATATTCTGCATAACCAATGTAGTTGGTAGATCAGTCCCTTGCGCTGGGGGGTGGGGGGGGGCCCTGGGGAGTTGCCCGGTCGCAGTGTGTTCCCATTTGGGGCGGCGGGGCGATCTTCCCTGGGCCCGCCTCGGCCTCGGTTGGGGGGTATTAAGGAGGGTTCTCTGGGTCCCCACGACTTAGAGGGGGGCCTTGTTGACCCTTTGTCCTCGACCGTACCTTGGCTAGCACACGCTCTCTTTTTCGGACTGATCGAGGCTTTTTTTTTTTTTTTTTTTTTTTGCATCCTTGATTTGGAGAGGGATATGTTTCTCTTATATGTTTTCTTACCTGTTCTCTCATTGTATGCTTTACTAGTATGATGCATTGGTCTTTTAGGGGGCATCTTGCCCTACTATCACTCATTATTGACATATTTTGTAAACTATTGTTATACTTAATAATAATAAAAATCTATTGAAACAATATACAGCAACGCTATTATTATTTTTTAAAAGCGGTTGTATAGTCCTTTTTACAACTTTTACCTACAGGAAAGCCGATAATAAGGCTTACCTGTAGGTAAAAAAAAATCTCCTAAACCTGTACGGTTTAGGAGATATTCCCCTTGCAATGCGCTGCTGACTGCAGCTGCTCATGCGCACAGGGGATTCTCGGCTGAGAGTTCGGCAGACGCCGCACCCTGCCGGGAAGAAATCTCCCGCGCGGAGCTGCGATACCCGGAAGACACGCCGAGGGAACATGTCAGCTCCCTCAGAGTGCACTGGGCGAGATGTCGGGGCCTCGTTATAAGGTAAGTATTTCATAATGAGCTAGTATGCGGTGCACACTAGTTCATTATGCCTTTTCCCTTGCAGGTATGAAAAAAAAAAAAACTCAGCGGCTTTACTACCGCTTTAAAGTTGTACCTTTTTTTATTAACCACTTGCTTACTGGGTACTTAACCCCCCCCCCCCCCTCCCCTCCTGTCCAGACCAACTTTCAGCTTTCAGCGCTGATGCACCTTGAATGACAATTGCACGGTCATGCTACACTGTACCCAAATGACATTTTTATCATTTTCCCACAAATAGAGCTTTCATTTGGTGTTATTTGATCACCTCTGCGGTTTTTATTTTTTGTAAAAAATTTTAAAAAGACCAAATTTTTTGAAAAATGTTTTATATAATTTTATATTTTGTTATAAAATTTTGAAAACAGGTAATTTTTTCCCCTTCATTGATGTACGCTGATGAGGCAGCACTGATGGGCACCGATAGGTGGCAGTTATGGGCACTGATGGGTGGCAATAATGGGCACTGATCAGCACTGATTGGTTAAACTGATAGGCGGCACTGATTGGCACCACTGGTGGGCATTGATAGGTGGCACTTGTGGGCATTAATAGGTGACACTCATGGGCATTGATATGTAGCACTGGTGGGCACTGTGGGCACTGGCAGGTGGCAATGGCAGGGGGTACTGGTGGCACTGATGAGGCAGAATTGCCTCTTCCGCTTCGGGACCTATGTCCCTTTCAGATGAGCCGGTGATCGCCTTTTTTTTCTCCTCACACTATTACCAAGCTTTTGTTTACATCATGTGATCAGTTGTCATTGGCTGACAGCTGTTCATGTGGTAAGGGGCCGAGATTGGCCCCTTATTCAGATCTTTGATCACCCAAGTCTCAGTGACAATGCAGGGAGCACACGGGGTGCGTAAAAAGGGAAGGCCTCCCAGAAATTTAGGTCCACGCTGTGGCCGTCATTCAGCTATAGCGCGGACAGCAAGAGGTTAAAAGCCCATCCTTGGAGCTTCAGCCCAGTGACTTTTGCCTGGTCTGAGTTTGTCATCAATCTGCTACAGGCACGAGGAAGCATTTCCTTAGTCTTCTCCCCATAATGATGAGCCTGAAACGGTGTAACCTTGTAGCAACCTTGGTGACCCTGGATGATGCCTAAACAAAGGTGGCTCAGTCCATCTGGGGAAGAAAGCAGATGAAGGCAATGTAAGGGAGTGTACTTTCATCTCATTTCTGGAAGCATCACACTTAGGGGGGGTTATGTACTAAAGGCAAATCCTTTTTGCACTGAAAGTGCACTTGGAAGTAAAGTCGCTGTAGATCCGAGGGGTACATACAAGGAAAATAAAAAAACAGCATTTTAGCTTGTACATGATTGGATAATAAAATCAGCAGAGCTTCCCCTTATTTCAGATCTACCCCATAGATTTAGAGCGACTGCACTTCCAAGTGCACTTGTAGTGCAAAGTGGATTTGCCTTTAGTAAATAACCCCCTTAGAGTCCATTCACACCATTCGCAGTGAAGCCTCACATGTATAGCGCAACTGCGTGTTTGAATTTCATGTATGAATGGAGGGACAGGGGATGCTTTTACATTTTTTTTTATTATTTATTTTACTAAAAAATGTTTAGCCTTTTTTTTCAACTTTATTGGGATCACAAGGTGGAAAGCAAGCCCTCTATGTGATAGCATTGGCAGGTGACAGATGCTCTTTATGGAGACATCGGGGGGGGGGGGGGCTTTTGAACCCCACAATGTCTCTCCTGCCCTCCAATTCAGCTAATCAAGCACAGATGGCTCTTGATTAGCTGCTGCACCGGCTACAATAGCCTGGGAATAATAACTCTGAAGCTGAAAGTGACAAAATCATCATCGCACAGTCACAGAGATTGGGGAACTGGATCCACTGTAGAGGCTTTTAACATCCAATCAAAGAGAAGAAAATCCGTCACCACAATGTTACAAAAAAAACAAAAAAAATTATTTTATTAGATCCATCCAATAAAAGGAATCAATACATCTAATTATTGACGTGTTTCAGCCTCTTACATAGGCCTTATTCATAATTATTATGTTTTTTTTTTCTCTTTGATTGGACGTTTGAATGCCTGAGTACTGGGGCCATCCGAGTGCACGAGTCTCTATCTCACCTTGTTTATCATTAAGGGCTATTTTAGGGTAGCCGGACGATTTCAATAGATGTAAAGGCTTTTAAAGCGTCACCAATGAAAAATGTTAGGTACCATAAATTTTTGGCACACATGCAATAATTTTGAGTTTTGACATGTTTGGTATCTGTTTACTTGACCCAACCTCGTCTTTTATATTTTTACCAAAAAATACATTAAAAAAATGGGTGTTAATTTTGCACAAAAATTTGGTTTAGTGTATTGAATAAACAGCTGCACAAATATTGTATGGCATAAAAAATATTATTTCAATGCCCACCATTTTATTCTATAGGGCTTCTGCCTAACTGAAAATATATAATGTTTGGGTATTCAAAGACATTTCCTAGCAAAAGAAATGCTGATTTAAAGTTGAATTCCAAGGCACATGAGTTAAAATATTTGTAAATCTCAGACATGAAATATGAACAAGGCATATCCCTCTATAGTGTATACTTTTCTCAATTGGGAGCACGAAGTGTCATTTCTGTCTGCTGCTTTGTTCGGCTGCTATCAACACATGTCACTTCTGACATGTTTTCCTGACACCAAGAAAAAAATGGTGACAGGGGAGGGACCTCCAAATGATTGACAGCCGCAGCTCTGTTTCTATGTGCTGTGTGAAGGTGGGGGGGGCTGTGTCCCTTCCCTCCAATCAGCTCTCAGAGCTCTCCTCACTGAGTGAGACTTCAGCTTTCCAGCTCCCTGTTTTTTAACGGTTCAGACGCGTGTTTAAAAATTCTGCACTTTGAATGGATGTAGATGTAGCATTAACCCCCGAAGGAGCTGCTGGTGTGATTGGGCTTCCTGTTACCTTCTTCTCCTCGATTTGTGTCTAGAGGTTTCCCGTGGTAGATGGCCCTGTAACTTTAGAGACTGACGACAGATCCGCATAAAGGGATTTTTATTCGCAAAAAACCGTAGTTAACGAACAGTCTCTTAAAATAGGATCAGAGGGTTAGGTAGAAAGTCCAGGTACTCTTATGCCGCGTACACACGATCAAACAATCGGGTGGAAAAGTCCGTCAAACTGAAGTCCGCCGGACAATCCCCCCGTGTGTAGCCTCCGGCATACTTTTTTGACCCGAAAGCAGGGGTCAAGTCCTGGGGAAAAAAGTGTGGGAACTCCCACCCAAGATCCACTCCCCCCACCAAAAAAAAAAAAAAAAATATGATACGCTCATATGCACGAATGCTTCAGAATGCTTAGGGAGATAGTGATGTGTTCCTGCTTAGGAGATGTATGTTAGCTTGGGGGGGCTGCAAACTCTGCAGGGGCTCCAACACACGCTCACTGCTATTCCAACCCTTCACATATTTCCACATAAACTTCCCTCCTGGCATTAAACTTTGCCAGGTATTGTGCTCAGCTTACCACCCCAAACTGATGTTCCTCCCTCAGCTCACCTCTCTCCCTGCATGTCCTGTGAGCAGAATAGCTGTGCTCCTCCTCTGGGTTCTCTCATCATATGGCACTGAAGATAGAGGAGGGGGGATTCAATGGGACACACAGAGCAAGTATGCAGGAGACTGGGGGGGGGGGGGGATGAGGAGACAGAAAATCAGGAGGTGCCGGCGGGGAGGAGCGCATCACGAGAGGTCTGACTAAATACAATCTCTTAGCAGCAGGGACCTGATCTACCCGTCAGCTAGCTGTGATTGACAGGTAGATCGAAGAGGAAGCTGTCATGGGGCCCCCTACTGGCAATGCCAGAATGGTCAGTCCATCCCTGGTGTGCGGCACTTACTATTGCGAGCTGTGTCGGCGGCTGCTGGTGTAGCACCTGCCAAGCAACTCACATACTTCAAAGTCTTGCAGGATGCGGCTGCTAACGGGAACTGAGTTCCTGTTGTGGAAGAAGTACAGGAACTCCGTTCCCATGCGTTCCCGCAGGACTTGAGCCCTGCCCGAAAGTATGGCGGACTTAGAAAGTAGTTTTGCACTCCAATCTTCCCGCCAGACTCGCATTTTGGCAGACAATCCGGCCGTGTGTGTGCCAGTCCGCCGTACTTTTGAAATGAGCGGACTTTTCCCGCCCGGAGAACAAATTTTAATGTTACACAAAGATAACCCAAGTAAATCCAAAATGCAATTTTTAACCACTTCAGCCCCGGACCATTTGGCTGGCCGAAGACCAGAGCACTTTTTGAGATTCGGCACTGCATCGCTTTAACTGACAATTGCACGGTCGTCCCTTTTTCCCCTACAAATAGAGCTTTCTTTTGGTGGTATTTGATCACCTCTGCATTTTTTATTTTTTGCAGTATATTTTTCCTCAGTTTAGGCCATTTTATCAATCATTTTTTTTACTAGTAATGGCTGCGATCAGCGATTTTTATTGGGATTGCGGTATTATGGCGGAATTGTTGGACAATTTTGACACATTTTTGGACCATTGGCATTTATACAGCGATCAGTGCGATTAAAAATGCACTCATTACTGTAAAACTGTCACTGGCAGTGAAGGGGTTAATGTGTGTACTAGTTTGTGTTCTAACTGAAGGGGGGATGGGACTGTGCAGTGAAGATAACAGATCTCACACTCTATGAACAGACGATCTATCAGTTCTCCCCTCAGAGAACCGGAAACTGTGTGTTTACACACAGTTCCGGGTTCTCTGTGTGCCCTGAGCGATCACTCGCATCGGCTCGGGGGGCAAGCAGGGAGCACGCACGCCCCCTAGTTTCGCCTTAATAAATTAAATCATCATTTAACCACTTGACCACGAATGACAGCCACAGCACAGATCTGAATTCCCAGGAGGCCGTCATATGACGGCCTCTCCTGTGCGCGCTCACTGTGCGCGCTGTGATCACTGAGTCACTGAGACTCGGCTGGTCCCGGCCCCTTACCATGTGATCAGCTGTCAGCCAATGACAGCTGATCACATGATCAAAACAAAAGCTCGGTGATCGTTTTTTTTTTCTCCTCACGCTGACAGCTCATCTTAAAGGGACATCGATCCCGAAATGGAAGAGGCAATTATGCCTCTTTTATACCATCAGAAAGTGCCCACAAGTGCCACCTATCAATGCCCCCCAGTGGTGCCAATCAGTGCCACCTAGAAGTGCTGCCTATCAGTGTAACCGATCAGTGCCCATCACTGCCACCCATCAGTGCCAATCACTGCCACTTATTGGTGCCCATCAGCGTACATCAATGATGGACAAAAATTACCCGTTTTAAATTTGTATAACAAAATAATAAAAAAAAAATATATATATTTTTTTAATTTGGTCTTTTTACATTTAAAAAGAAATAAAAATCGCACAGGTGATCAAATACCACCAAAAGAAAGCTCTATTTGGGGGAAAATACAGTGTTGCATGAAGGCGCAATTGTCATTCAAATTGCATCAGGGCTTAAAGCGGAAAATTGGTCTAGATAGGAGGGGGGTTTAAGTGCCCAGTAAGCAAGTGGTTAATAACTGCATTTTGTATTTACTCTGTTTTTTTTTGTTCGATCTGAATCATAATTAGGTGTGACCAATATGCAAAAAAATAAATAAATCTGGAAGGGGGAAAATACTTTTTCATGGCACTGCATGCCCGAGCCTTTCCTCTGCTGCCCATTCACAGAAGCCTTTGTATTTTGTAAATGTGTACAGATAATACAAAGGCTTCAGTAAATAGGCAGGGGGAAGGGAGGGGTGGGCATAGCAGTTACAGCGACTCTCCTGTTCAAGATGCATAGCTCAGAAGGATCAGCGTCACTCTCCCAGAGCTTCAGCAATAGAGGTCTTTCGGGAGCACTACAGTATAAAGCTGTCAGATATAAATAATAGAGCTAAGCCCAGGTGCTGTCACGCTCCTTGCTGGACTTGACTCATAATGTGCCCTGATTCTTTTTACAAAGGAGCTGAATTCCTGGAATTCAGTTTTAAACGTGTGTGAAATATGTAAAAAAAATTGCCCCGGGCGCAAAGCGGTTAAATGACATCAGCAGTAAACTTTTATCTAAACACTACCCTTGGTTCTTGCCTGCGTCAAGAGATTTAAAGTGGCAGAGACACAAATATGATAAAGAATAAGGAAAACATCACGTACTTGAGAATACATATAAAATAGTACAAAGCACGTGTCTGGAGAGCCAGCATCCTCATTAGGAGACTTGCGTTTGAAGTTGACTAAAAAGCATTGCGGAATTGCTATAGAGAATGAAATGCACTTTTCAGAAATCCCGAACGTTTACAGCACTGACGGCATCGCGGCTACATGTTTCAAAGTACATTTTGTTTATTGTTCACCTTAAACATTCTTTTATATCCGCTCCCCGGCTCCCGCCTGCCTTGGAATTAGAAGTCATCGACCAAACGCGCTCCTTTAACCTGTTCCGTCTCTTAGCCTGCTAGGTGCAGATAAGAGAAGGCTTTCTGAAACTTTGGAGAGGTTTGAAACAGAAGGAATAAAGCAGAGAGTGTCCTTCACTGGGTTGCTTCAAGAGAGCTTTGTTTCATGAAACAGCTCTGGCGTCATTGCAAATAAAGGAAAAAATACACTAAGTACATTTTTGAAAAGTCTGAAATGTTGTACAAATAGGCTTTTTTTTTTTTTTTTGCGCCATCCTTAACCCCTTCCAGTCAGCTGGAGTCGGCCCTTAAACCCATTTGGTTTTTTTTTTTTGTTAATTTTGCACACTCCTAAAAATTAATTTAGGCTTGACGATTACTTAACCACTTCAGCCCCGGAAGATTTGGCTGCTGAATGACCAGGCCATTTTTTGCGTCGCTTTAACTGACAAATGTGCAGTCGTGCGGCACTGCACCCAAACAAAATTGACGTCCTTTTTTCCCCACAAATAGAGCTTTGATCACCTGTGCGGTTTTTATTTTTTTGCGCTATAAACGAAAAAAGAGCGTCAATTTTGGAAAAAAAAAACACAATATTTTGTACTTTTTGCTTTAATAAATATCCCTATTTTTTATTTATTTTTTTTAAAAAAGCTACATTTTTCTCAGTTTAAGCTGATATGTATTCTTCTACATATGTGTGGTAATAAAAATTACAATAAGCGCATATTGATTGGTTTGCGTAAAAGTTATAGCGTCTACAAAATAGGGGATAGATTTATGGCATTTTTTTTTTTTTTTTACTAGTAATGGTGGCAATCTGCGATTTTTATTTATTTATTTTTGGGACTGCGTCATCATGGCGGACACATCAGACACTTTTGACACATTTTTTTTTTTTTTGATCAATAATTTTTATTGAAAAGTTAGCTTCTACAAAATAGGGGATAGATTCATAGCATTTTTATTATTATTATTTTTTTTGCTAGTAATGGCAGCGATCTGTGTTTTTTATTGGGACTGAGACATTATGGTGGACACATCGGACAATTTTGACACATTTTTGGGACCATTGGCATTTATACAGCAATCAGTGCTATAAAAATGCACTGACTACTGTAAAAATGTCACTGGCAGGGAAGGGGTTAACACTAGGGGGCGATCAAGGGGTTAATTGTGTTCCCTCTCTGTGCTCTAACTGAAGGGGGTAGGGACTGTCTAGGGGAGATGAAAGATCGCTGTTCATACTTTGTATGAACAGACGATCAGTCTCATCTCCCCTCAGAGAACCGGGATCACAGGGAGCTGTGATCAGTGATATTGTCACTAGGCAGAATGGGGAGATGCTTGATTACATTAGCATCTCCCTGTTCTTCCTCTCTGTGAGGCGATCGCGGGTATCCCCACGGACATCGAGTCTGTGGGACCCACGACCCGACTCACGGAGGTCCCGGCCGGCGGTGTGCACGTGATGGCACGGCTGCAAATTTAAAGGGACATACAGGTACGCCCATTTGCCCAGCCATGCCATTCTGCCGACGTACATCAGCATGCGCCAGCCGGGAACTGGTTAAATGCGAAAAAAAGTTCCCTATGACTCAGCAGTGCCCAAACTTTTTGGAATCAGGGACCGGCTGCGTGGAAGAAAATTTTTCCAAGGCTCGGGTACAGTGGGGGTCAGGGGTGTTGCTTTGCGTGCGGGGGGTGGGGTATACGATTTTTCTCAGGCAGTGGCTGGTGTTGCCGCTTTAATCATCACAGCACCATGGTTGATAGGGTGTCAGGATGATTGAAGTGCATTATTTCTATTATTACATTGTAATATAAATGAAATAGTTTAACCCACCATAATGCAGACTCAGTTGGAGCCCTGAGTGTGTCACTTGTCACATCGCCTGCCACCAGATGCAGTTTGTCACTTGCCACATCGCCTGTCTTCAGATGCAGAGTGTCACTTGCCACCGTAGCATGCCACCTGATGCAGCTTTTCACTTGCCACATCGCCTGCCACCAGATGCAGCTTGTCACTTGCCACCGTAGCATGCCATCTGATGCAGCTTTTCACTTGCCACATCGCCTGCCACCAGATGCAGCTTGTCACTTGCCACATCGCCTGCCACCAGATGCATAGTGTCACTCGCCATGTTGACTGCCTTTAGATGCAGCTTGTCACTTGCCACGTTGCCTGCCACCAGATGCAATGTGTCATTTGCCATGTCGCCTGCCACCAGACACAGCTTGTCACTGGCCATATTGCCTGCCTTCAAATGCAGCTTGTCACTTGCCACGTTGCCTGCCACCAGATGCAATGTGTCATTTGCGACATCACCTGCCTTCAGGTGCAGCTTGTCACTTACCACATTGCCTGCCTTCATATGCAGAGTGTCACTTGCCACGTTGCCTGCCACCAGATGCAGCTTGTCACTCGCCACATCACCTGCCTTCATATGCAGCTTGTCACTTGCCACGTTGCCTGCGACCAGATGTAGCTTGTCACTTGCCAAATTGACTGCTACCAGATGCAGTGTGTCATTTGCCATGTCGCCTTCCTTCAGATGCAGCTGGTCACGTACCACCATCGCCTGCCACCAGATGCAGTTTGTCACTTGCCATGTCGCCTGCCTTCAGATGCAGCTTGTCACTTGCCACGTTAAACACCAAGTTCCTTAAGGAGAGTATAAATTGGACTACAACCCAGTGCAGCTGGCGACCACTGGAAAATGGATAATAGAAAACAAAAAACACAAAAGGCAGCGCTCTGTGGGTAAAATCAGAAAGTAAATGTAGACCAATAGCTAAATAAAAGGTAGTTTATTACACAAGAACGGTAAATAACCAATGCAAAAGTCTGAGAAAAAACTGTGGGATATTAAGAAGGATGTAGCGATCAGTTATAAAAGCATAGATGCATGTAGCAATTAAAATTATTGAGTTTTATGATATTAAAAGCAAAAAAACAGTACCACGCTGACATCCAGGTAGGGAGGGATTAACATCATCTGGGTGGCTTGTGGAGAATGGATGACCTGAACCAGTGGTGTAACTAGAAACCTCAGGGCCCCGGTGCAAGAAATCAGGAAGGCCCCCCCCCCCCCCCCCAAAAAAAGCATGATTTTGATACTTTTTTTTTCCACTGTACAACAAAGTAAAACATTTCTGTTTCTGATTTCAACTTATTTCAACTTAACCAATGCAGCCGGTGTCACCAATGCAGCCGGTGTCACCAATGCAAGCGTGTCCTCAGTGCAGCCTGTGTCCCCAGTGCAGCCTGTGTCACCAAAGCAGCCGGTGGCACCAAAGCAGCCCGTGGCACCAATGCAAGCTGTGTCCTCAGTGCAGTCGGTATCACCAATTCAAGCTGTGTCCCCAGTGTGGCCGGTGTCCCCAGTGCGGCCGGTGTCCCCAGTGTGGCCGGTGTCACCAATTCAAGCTGTGTCCTCAGTGCGGCCGGTGTCCCCAGTGCGGCCGGTGTCACCAATGCAAGCTGTGACCCCAGTGCAGCCGGTCTCACCAATGCAGCAGGTCTCAACAATGCAAGCGGTGTCCCCAGTGCAGCCTGTGTCCCCAATGCACCCTGTGTCCCCAATGCACCCTGTGACCCCAGTGAGGCCTGTGTCCCCAGTGCAGCCGGTCTCACCAATGCAGCCGATCTCACCAATGCAAGCTGTGTCCCCAGTGCAGCCGGTGTCACCAATTCAAGCTGTGTCCCAAATGCAGCCTGTTTCCCCAGTGCAGCCTGTGTCACCAATTCAAGCTGTGTCCTCAGTTCAGCCTGTGTCCCCAATGCAGTGGTGGTACTGGAGGGGGGGTGGTGGGCTGGTGGCACTTGAGGGGTGGTGGTGGCACAGTCTGGAGGGGGGGTGGTGGCACAGTCTGGAGGGGGGGTGGTGGTAGCGGCACTGGAGGGGGGTGGTGGTGGCACTAGAGGGGGGGTGGTGGTGGCACAGTCTGGAGGGGTGGTGGTGGCACAGTCTGGAGGGGTGGTGGTGGCAGTCTGGAGGGGGGGTGGTGGCAGTCTGGAGGGGGGGTGGTGGACTGGTGGTACTGGAGGGGGGGTGGTGGCACTGGAGGGGGGATGGTGGCATTGGAGGAAGGGGTGGCACTGGAGGGCGGTAGTGGCAGTCTGGAGGGGGGGTGGTGGTGGAACAGTCTGGAGGGGTAGTGGTGGAACAGTCTGGAGGGGTGGTGGTGGTGGCACAGTCTGGAGGGGTGGTGGTGGTGGCACAGTCTGGAGGGGGAGTGGTGGCACTGGAGAGGGGGTGGTGGCACAGTCTGGAGGGGTGGTGGTGGCACTGGAGGGGGGGTGGTGGGCTAGTGGCACTCGAGGGGTGGTGGTGGCACAGTCTGGAGGGGGGGGTGGTGGCACAGTCTGGAAGGGGGGTGGTGGCACAGTCTGGAGGGGGGTGGTGGTAGGGCACTGGAGGGGGGTGGTGGTAGCGGCACTGGAGGGGGATGGTGGTAGCGGCACTGGAGGGGGATGGTGGAGGCACTGGAGGGGTGATGGCACAGTCTGGAGGGGTGGTGGTGGCACAGGAGGGGGGATGGTGGCAGTCTGGAGGGGGGGTGGGCTGGTGGCACTATGGTGGCACTGGAGGGGTGGTGGTGGCATTGAAGGGAGGGGTGGCACTGGAGGGAGGTGGTGGCACAGTCTGGAGGGGCGGTGGTGGCAGTCTGGAGGGGAAGTGGTGGAACAGTCTGGAGGGGGGTGGTGGAACAGTCTGGAGGGGTGGTGGTGGCACTGGAGGGCGGGTGGCACAGTCTGGAGGGGTGGTGGTGGCACTGGAGGGGGTGGTGGCACTGGAGAGGGGGTGGTGGGCTGGTGGCACTGGAGGGGGGTGGTGGCACTGGAGGGAGGTGGTGGCACAGTCTGGAGGGGCGGTGGTGGCACAGTCTGGAGGGGCGGTGGTGGCACAGTCTGGAGGGGCGGTGGTGGAACAGTCTGGAGGGGGATGGGGTGGAACAGTCTGGGGGGGTGTGGTGGAACAGTCCGGAGGGGGGGTGGTGGTGGCACTGGAGGGGGGGTGGCACAGTCCGGAGGGGTGGTGGTGGCACTGGAGGGGGGGTGGTGGGCTGGTGGCACTGGAGGGCAGGTGGTGGCACTGGAGGGGGTGGCACAGTCTGGAGCGGTGGTGGTGGCACTGGAGGGGGGATGGTGGGCTGGTGGCACTGGATGGCAGGTGGTGGCACTGGAGGAGGGTGGCGGGCTGGCACAATCTGGAGGGGGGGTGGTGACTTACCGCCAATCAATCTATGATCGATTCCCCCTCCTCAGAATCCTGCAGAGTGACGCAAAGTTCCTCCACGTAGCGTGCCTCCTCCAGGAATGCCTTGCTTCAGGGAGCTCCTCCCCCGCCTTCACTGAATTGGCTGACGTTTTTTTGTTTCCGCCCCGCCTCCCTTAGAGTCGCTCTGGATAGGCGGGGCGGAGCCCACAGAGCACTTCTCTCACGCTGGTGAAGGAAGCCCCCCCCTCACCACTGCATGAACCGACAGTGAATAACACCACACACCCCCGGCCGGACAATCAGGTGGGCCCCTCGGGCGGCGGGCGGCGGGCGGAGGGCAGCAGGCAGGCTGCCGGTGGGCCCCCTGAAGTGGCAAAGAATTACAGGGCCCAGTCGCACTTGCGACTGTTGCGACCCTAATAATTCCGCCACTGACCTGAACCACATTAGCAGTGATGACAACCCGATGGAAAAAGAAAGATAAACGGCTCCCTGCCTTCAGGCTGGAGATCAGGCTTCGTTGGCGTCCAGGATGGAGACCGCAATGATGGGAGGAGACTCTGCTGGCTACTGTAAAATGCTGGGGCTGTTCGCGGGGAACAACCTTGCCGAGCTGCAGGCAGTGGGATACGATATCCGTTGCTGGAGGATGACGCCAGGGGGGGGGGCGAACGAAGCCACAGGAGCCAGGCATGCTGGGTGGCATCAAGGCTGCAGTGCTTCCAGATATGAAGGGGAGAAGAAGCTTGTTCCACCACCCCTGCCAAGAGACGGCCGCACACCAAAACTCACGGACCGGCAAAGAGGGCATTAATCAGGGAGGCGGCACAGAGACCTAATGCCACATACACAAGACCAGACTTTTCAACGGACTATATTGGATATTACGATTGTGTATGGGCTCCAGCTGACTTTTTTTTCCCAAAAGTCCAAAGGACCTAGAAATAAAACATGTTTCAAATCTGGCTATGAACTTCCTTATTATAGTCCGGTCGTATGTCATCACATTCAAATCCGTTGGACTTTGGTGTGCTTGTGTGTGGCCAAGTCTGTTCGTTTGGAAAGTCCGTAGGAACTCTGCAGAAAGTCCATCTGGAAGATCGTCGGACCTAGTCCATGGAAAGTCCAGTACAGTCGTGTGTACATGGCATAAGGTAACCCTGGAGGACCTGCAGAGTTCCACAGCAGAGACTGGAGTATCTGTACATAGGACAACAATAAGCCGTACGCTCCATAGAGTTGGGCTTTATGGCAAAGTGGACAGAAGAAAGTCATTAGTTTCAACAAAAAACAAAATGGCACGTTTTGAGTTTGTGAAAAGGCATGTGGGAGACTCCCAAAATGTATGGAGGAAGGTGCTCTGGTCTGATGAGACAAAAATTTAACTTTTTGGCCATCAAAGAAAATGCTATGTCTGGCGCAAACCCAACACATCACATCACCCAAAGAACACCATCCCTACAGTGAAACATGGTGGTGGCAGCATAATGCTGCGGGGATGTTTTTCAGCAGTCGGGACTGGGAAACTGGTCAGAGTTGAGGGAAAGATGGATGGTGCTAAATACAGGGATATTCTTGAGCAAAACCTGTAGCACTCTGTGTGGGATTTGAGGCTAGGATGGAGGTTCACCTTCCAGCAGGACAATGACCCCAAACACACTGCTAAAGCAACTGCTGGTTTAAGTGGAAACTTGTAAATGTGTTGGAATGGCCTAGTCAAAGTCCAGACCTCAATCCAATAGAAAATCTGTGGTCAGACTTAAAGACTGCTGATCACAAGCGCAAACCATCCAACTTGAAGGAGCTGGAGCAGTTTTGCAAGGAGGAATGGGCAAAAATCCCAATGGTAAGATGTGGCAAGCTCATAGAGACTTGGAGCTGTGATAGCCGCAAAAGGTGGCTCTACAAAGTATTGACTTTAGGGGGGTGAATAGTTATGCACATTGACTTTTTCTGTTATTTTGCCCTATTTGTTGTTTGCTTCACAATAAAAAAAAAGTTGTGGGCATCATGTTCTGTAAATTAAATGATGCAAATCCTCAAACAATCCATGTTAATTCCAGGTTGTGAGGCAACAAAACATGAAAAATGCCAAGGGGGGTGAATACTTTTGCAAGGCACTGTATGCACATATGTGTGTATAATTATGGACAATAATAATAAATTAGAGTATATATATATATATATATATATATATATATATATATAAAAAAATAAAAGATATATATAAATAATCACATTGAGTTCATAAAAAATGAAAATAAAAAGAAAAAAATTATAGATATAGAAATTATATAATAAAAATAGAAAGAAAAAGTATATACTGAGTGAATAATCAATGGTAATAGAACAAAGGCGTTAATGATAAAAATAATGCAACATGGCTAAATTAAAGTGAAATGAAATACAAAAAGATTTTTTTTTTAATAATTAATCAAAGACAAGACATAAGAGTGGATATAATGGACCAGAGTTAGATGGCAAGTATTGAGTAGTAGCATATGTGATAAAAAACCAAACCATTGCATGTATTGATCTACATTTATTGGTTTCGATAGACTTATAAATAAACGTACATGCAAATAAGAAAAATTTATTGGGCCATACTGAGGACATGATGTAGTGGGTATCGTGCATGAAGATCTTACATGATACTATGAATTTCAAGTTCTTCATTGAGGCCATCAGGCGAGAGAGAGCCCAGCAGATAAATCCAAAATGTTTCCCTCTTGCAAAGAGGGAAAACCTATCGTTATCAATCAGCGTCCCCTTAGGTATGGCTTCAATCGCTAACACCTCCAGGCTTCTAAAATCTTTATTATGTGCCTGGAAGAAATGGTGTGGGACACTGTGTTTGTTGAATCCCTTTTTTATGAAAGGACCTCAATGAAGAATGTGAAATTCATAGTATCATGTAAGATCTTCATGCACGACACCCTCTACATCATGTCCCCAGTATGGCCCAATAAATTTGACTTATTTGCATGTACGTCTATTCATAAGGCATCTATCGAAACCAATAAATGTAGATCAATATATGCAATGTTTTGTTTTTTTATCACATATACTACTACTACTCAATACTTGCCATCTAACTCTGTTCCATTATATCCACTCTTACGTCTTTTCTTTGTTTAATTATAAAAAAAATAAAAAAAACTTTTTGTATTTCATTTCACTTTAATTTAGCCATGTTGCATTATTTTTATCATTAACATCATTGTCATATTACCATTGATTATTCACTCAGCATATAGTTTTTCTTTCTATTTTTATTTTATATATATATATATATATATATATATATATATATATATATATATATATAATAAAAATAGAAAGAAAATTATATATATGTAGCGCCGGGCTCCTGAAGAGCACGCGCTATGTTTTTGTAAATTTTGTTTTTCCTAAGACCATAGTTGGGTCTTAGGGTTAATTACAGTAAATGATGGTCTCAGCATCAGTTTGGCTGGACTGTATTATGTTCTGCCTGGACATGGCTGTGGGTGTCACCTTTGGCAGGCATTGGAACTAGTGATGCACCGAAATTTCGGCCGCCGAAACATATCGGCCGAAAATGCCCTTTTCGGCAATTTGCCGAAAGAGAAAAACTGTCACGTACCTTCTAGTAGCGAGCCCGGATTGCGGAGAGAGGCCTCCTTTACGACTCCCACTACCGGTTTCCTGGCAATGTAACAGGGAACACAGGAGTAAGGAGGGGTACAGGTGCCTGGCAGGATCAACAGATGGGTAGGATGGGTAGGCGAGGTTCAGTGGAGCAGGTAATCACAGTGAAGGGATCAGCAGGTAGTTTATAGCAGATACACAGTTCAAAGGAGCAGGTAACTTGGCAATAAGCAAGCAGTGCAGGAAAGCAGGCCACTTGTAGCAGGTGAACAGTGTAATATACACAAGTGCTTGCAGCAGATAAACAGTCAATATAAGCAGGCACTAGGAGCAGATGGACAGTGCAATACTAGCAGGTTACTTGTAGCAGATGACACAGTTCAGTATAAGCAGGTGACTTGCAGCAGATAGGTAGTTCAATATGAGCAGGCACTTATAGCAGATGAACAGTTCAATACTAACAGATTACTTGTAGCAGATGACACAGTTCAGTATAAGCAGGTGACTTGCAACAGATAGATAGTTCAATATGAGCAGGCACTTATAGCAGATGAACAGTTCAATGCTAACAGATCACTTGTAGCAGATGACACAGTTCAGTATAAGCAGGTGACTTGCAGTAGATAGGTAGTTCAATATGAACAGGCACTTATAGCAGATGAACAGTTCAATACTAACAGATCACTTGTAGCAGATGACACAGTTCAGTATAAGCAGGTGACTTGCAGTAGATAGGTAGTTCAATATGAGCAGGCACTTATAGCAGATGAACAGTTCAGTATAAGCAGGTTACCCTTTTAGCAGACGGATGGTCAGAGCAAGCCGGATCGGATACCAGACAGGAACGAAGTACAAGGGAACAGGCAGGAGAATAGTCACAACAAGCCGAGGTCGGGTGCAGGCGGATAGCAGATAGGTCACAGGCAGGCCGGGTCAAACAGGAACAAACAATACAGATCAGGTCTCACAGATATAACGCTGTAGAGCAGACAGCAAAGACTGTTGGCAAGAGGCTGGTTTAAATAGGCAGTTTGGCGCCAATACGGACGCACGCACGCGACCGTGCGGGTGCCCGCGCACGCGCACCTGTGTACGAACGTAAGGGCGTTCGTACGATCGTGCGTACCCGCGACGATCGTACATCAGAAGACCTGGAGGACAATCTCTTCGTGAGATTTTCATGACATTGCCCCCCCCCCCCAAGGGGCAGCCTCCGGATGCCCTTTCGGGCAAACTTTTCCGGATGGGCCCTTCTAAAGGATCGAATCAAGTTTTTCGCATGAATGTTGTCCTCAGGCTCCCAAGAGTTCTCTTCAGGACCATATCCTTTCCATTTGATTAAGAACTGGTTCTGGTTTCCTCTTCTTCTGGATTTTAGGATGGCTTCAATTTCAAATTCTTCTTCACCATCAACCAAGATCGGATCAGGAGGAGTGGTTTTTCGGTTAGGAAATGGATTGGGAGTGAAAGGTTTCAATAAGGATACATGGAATACCGGATGAACCTTTAGTGAGTCTGGAAGTTCTAGTTCAAAAGCAACTTCGTTAATCTTCCTTTTGACTGAGAAAGGTCCTAAAAACTTGGGACCTAGTTTCCTTGAAGGACACGCCATTTTCAAGTTTATCGTGGATAGCCACACCAAATCACCAGGTACCAGTACTAACTCTCCTCGTCTCTTCCTGTCAAAGGTTGCCTTGTTGTGCTCTTGAGTTTTAGTCATTGTTTCTTGTAGAAGTTTGTTGTTGGTTGAAAAAAAGTTCATCTTTTCCTGGACCGCAGGTACTGAACATTCAGGAAAGGAGTTGGGTAAAAATGAAGGGTGGAAGCCATAATTGGCAAAAAAGGGTGTCTGTTTGATGGCGGAATGGAGAGAATTATTATACGCAAATTCAGCTACTGGAAGTAGGGAGATCCAATCATCTTGTGCAAAAGAGGAAAAACAGCGTAAATATTGTTCGAGAGTTTGGTTTGTCCTCTCAGTCTGCCCATTGGACTGAGGATGATAAGCGGATGAGAAAGATAGCTCAATATTCAAGGCCTTGCAGAGGGACTTCCAGAATCGAGAGGTGAACTGTACTCCTCGATCCAAAACTATATTGGCTGGTACCCCATGGAGCCTAATTATTTCTTTGATAAACACTTGTGCAGTTTCAGAGGCTGAAGGGGTACCCTTTATGGGAATAAAATGTGCCATCTTTGACAGACGATCGACCACCACCAAGATAGTGGTATGATCGTCTGCCGGAGGCAATTCAACAATGAAGTCTAGAGACAGCATTTTCCATGGCCTGTCCGGAACAGACAACGGTTTAAGGAGGCCCCAGGCCTTGGTTTTACAGTTCTTGCTCCTAATTCACGTAGTGCAGGTGTTCACGTATTTCCTGCAATCCTCCCGTAACTGAGGCCACCAAAAAGTACGCTGTACCAAATCAATGGTTCTAGTGATACCAAAATGTCCGGCGAGTGCATGGTCATGACACAGCTCTAGAACAGATACCCGCAGAGTTTCGGGGATGTAGATCTTGTCTTTATACCACAGTAACCCACCTCTGGTTTGTAGTTCTGGTTCTGAGAAGGGTCTTTGTCCCATGGAGGCTTGTCTAAGCCGAGAGAGAAGATCTTCCTGAAGCAGAAGGAAATTCCCAGGAGCGAGAATGGTATCCGGAGGAGAATTCTCCTGGGACTTGTGGAACATCCGTGACAAGGCATCTGGTTTTATATTCTTAGACCCTGGGCGATACGCTACATGGAAAGAGAACCGGGAGAAGAAGAGTGCCCACCTGGCTTGTCTTGGTTTTAGTCTTTTTGCAGATCTTAAGTACTCCAGGTTCTTGTGATCTGTAAATATTAGAATTGGATGAGAAGCTCCTTCCAACAAATAACGCCACTCTTCTAATGCGGATTTAATGGCCAACAGCTCCCGGTCTCCGACATCGTAATTTTTCTCGGCTGCAGATAACTTACGTGAAAAGAAAGCCACAGGATGAAGCAGGGCCTTAGTTCCTTGTCTTTGGGATAATATAGCTCCTACGGCGATTTCGGATGCATCCACTTCTAAAACAAATGGCAGGGAGGAATCTGGATGTCTTAAAATAGGAGCGGAGGTGAAAAGTCCCTTAAGAGTCTCGAATGCTTTTTGAGCTTCAGAGGTCCAATGAAAACGGGTTCCTTGTCTAGTTAGTTGTGTGATGGGTGCAACAATAGCTGAGAAACCTTTAATAAATTTGCGGTAGAAGTTGGCGAATCCAATAAAACGTTGGATTCCTTTCCTGTCTACAGGAGTCGGCCAGTCCAAAATCGCAGCAATCTTCTGGGGGTCCATTTTTATACCCTTACTAGAGATGATCAACCCCAGGAATGGTATACTTTCCTGTTCGAACAAACACTTGTCTGCTTTTGCATATAGTCCGTGTTGGCGGAGCCGACCCAACACGCTTTTGACGTGCTTGCGATGGGCTTCAAGGGAGGAAGAAAAAATCAAAATATCATCTAAATAAACGACAGCAAATAAGTCCAGAAAGTCCCGGAGCACATCATTGATAAAGTATTGGAAAGTGGCGGGGGCATTACACAAACCGAAGGGCATCACCAAATACTCGAAGTGTCCGAATCGGGTACGGAAAGCAATCTTCCACTCATCTCCGGCGTTGATACGGATCAAGTTGTAAGCCCCACGGAGATCGGGTTTAGTGAACACCGTAGCAATTCCCAGTCTTTGGAATAACTCCGGAAAAAGAGGGAGAGGGTACCGGTTCTTTATAGTGATGTTGTTTAATTCACGGTAGTCTACGCAGGGTCGGAGAGTGTGGTCCTTTTTCTCAACAAAGAAAATACCTGCACCTGTTGGGGACGTAGACGGGGAATGAACCCCTTCTTTAAATTTTCTTCGAGGTATTCTTTGAGTTTCTCCTGCTCTACCTCTGTTAAGGGAAAAACCCTTCCAAACGGAATCTTGGCTCCAGGAAGTAACTCAATGGGGCAGTCATAAGCCCGGTGGGGCGGGAGCACCTCTGCCTTTTGTTTACTGAACACGTCCAAAAATTAATGGTAGACTTCGGGAATGGCTTGACGTAAATCGATCTCTGAGTCAATAGATAATAAAGTTGCTGGTCTCAGAGAACCGGATGAACCACAGAACTTCTGGCAATACGGTGAAGAAAAGGTAATTTCTCCTGTAGTCCAATTTATGGTTGGATTGTGAGCCTGTAGCCAGGGCATCCCAAGGATTACAGGAAAAAGAGGGGAGGAGATAATGTCCATCCGGAGAAGTTCTCGATGAGAACCAGAGATAACAGTAGGTAGAGGTGCAGTTTCTCGAGTTACAGGACCAGATTTAATAGCGGAGCCATCGGCCAAATGAATAGAGAGTCCACGGGTCTTAGGTAGGAGAGGAATCTGATGTTGGGCAGCAAAGGATGAATCCATAAAACAGCTGCATGCCCCGGAATCAATAATGGCGGGTGTCTGTAAAGTCTTTCCTGGGAACTGAAAGGAGACAGAAATGATAAGGTGAGATGGAAACTTTATTAAAGAGTCTGGGAGATCAGGAGGCATGGATGGACACTTACGAAGTTTTATTGGACAGTTCCTGACGTAATGTCCAGATTCCCCGCAATAGAGACATAAGTTATTATTCCGCCGACGTTGACGTTCTTCGGGGGTAAGAGATGGCCGCAAGACTCCAAGTTGCATTGGCTCAGGTGTGTCAGACGTGGATCGGGTGGCAGGTGCTGGATGTAAATGGCTTGGGGCCTTTGGAAGCATCCAGGTTGGACGAGAGAAACCAGTGGCCCTCTCAGCTCTTCTCTCTCTCAGACGACGATCGATCTGTATCGCCAAGTCAATTAGTGCGTTTAATGTCTGTGGAACACCGACTCTAGCAAGCTCATCCTTCAAAGATTCAGAGAGTCCCATGCGGAACTGATGGCGAAGGGCAGCATCATTCCAGTTCGTATCCGCACCCCATCGCCTGAACTCGGCCACATAATCTTCCACCGCCCTTCGTCCCTGCTGGAGGGTCCGCAAAGCGGTTTCTGCAGTTGCTGAAAGTTGAGGATCTTCATACAATTGAGCCATAGCATCAAAAAAGGTAGAAAGATTAGTCAACGCTGCGTCCTTGTTTTCTAACAGGCGGTGGGCCCAGGTCTGGGGGTCTCCAGAGAGTAGAGACACCACAAAACCCACCTTGGTAGCCTCTAAAGAGAAGGTCCGTGGTTGGAGGGCAAAATATAATTCGCAGGAGTTGCGGAAGGCCCTGAAGCCACTGCGATTCCCAGAAAATCGCTCGGGTGTGGGAACTTTAGGTTCTGGTGGTAACATCACAACTGTAGGTGTTGGACCTGCTTCAGCTGAAGAAACTGATGGTTGAGGGGCCCCCAAGGATCCGGAGGGGTTGGAAAGAGCAATTACCCGTTCCTCCAGCCGAGTGTAGCCTTGTTGAAGGCCCTTAACTGCCTCAGACAGTCCTGCCAGGTGTTGACAAAGTTCTTCCATGGCGGAGGCTCCCCGCTCGGGCTCAGACATTGGCTGTCTGCTACTGTCACGTACCTTCTAGTAGCGAGCCCGGATTGCGGAGAGAGGCCTCCTTTACGACTCCCACTACCGGTTTCCTGGCAATGTAACAGGGAACACAGGAGTAAGGAGGGGTACAGGTGCCTGGCAGGATCAACAGATGGGTAGGATGGGTAGGCGAGGTTCAGTGGAGCAGGTAATCACAGTGAAGGGATCAGCAGGAAGTTTATAGCAGATACACAGTTCAAAGGAGCAGGTAACTTGGCAATAAGCAGTGCAGGAAAGCAGGCCACTTGTAGCAGGTGAACAGTGTAATATACACAAGTGCTTGCAGCAGATAAACAGTCAATATAAGCAGGCACTAGGAGCAGATGGACAGTGCAATATTAGCAGGTTACTTGTAGCAGATGACACAGTTCAGTATAAGCAGGTGACTTGCAGTAGATAGGTAGTTCAATATGAGCAGGCACTTATAGCAGATGAACAGTTCAGTATAAGCAGGTTACCCTTTTAGCAGACGGATGGTCAGAGCAAGCCGGATCGGATACCAGACAGGAACGAAGTACAAGGGAACAGGCAGGAGAATAGTCACAACAAGCCGAGGTCGGGTGCAGGCGGATAGCAGATAGGTCACAGGCAGGCCGGGTCAAACAGGAACAAACAATACGGATCAGGTCTCACAGATATAACGCTGTAGAGCAGACAGCAAAGACTGTTGGCAAGAGGCTGGTTTAAATAGGCCGTTTGGCGCCAATACGGACACACGCGACCGTGCGCGTGCCCGCGCACGCGCACCTGTGTACGAACGTAAGGGCGTTCGTACGATCGTGCGTACCCGCGACGATCGTACATCAGAAGACCTGGAGGACAATCTCTTCGTGAGATTTTCATGACAAAAACGGCCGATAATGGAGCCGAAAATGGGGCGTGGCCTGGGTGGGGGGCGGGGCCCCCCGCCCCTGGTGACGCCCATCATAGCGCAGAAGAGCCACCTCCGCCGCCTTTTTGATAACAGCGCCGGGAACATCACAGCTTTCATTTCAATTGCTGTGTGTTCCCGGCCGTGCGCCGTCACACGCAGCCCCTCCCCCTTGTCCGGGCACTTAGATAGACAGATCATCTGCAGGATTGGACGGATGATCTATCTATCAAAGTGCCCGGACAAGGGGGAGGGGCTGCGTGTGACGGCGCACGGCCGGGAACACACAGCAATTGAAATGAAAGCTGTGATGTTCCCGGCGCTGTTATCAAACAGGCGGCGGAGGCGGCTCTCTTCCCTGCACACAGTGCACAGGCTGGCTGCAAAATGGCACACAGGCTGCAATGGGGCACACTGGCTGCAATGGGGCACACTAGCTGCAATTGGCTGCAATTGGGCACACTGGCTGCAATTGGGCACACTGGCTGCAATTGGCTGCAATGGGGCACACTGGCTGCAATGCGGGATGCCTGTACCACGTCCTCTGTCTCTGACCATCTCCTGTACCATGTCCCCAGTCTGACCATCTTCTGTACCACGTCCCCAGTCTCTGACCATCTCCTATACCGTGTCCCCAGTCTGACCATCTCCTGTACCGTGTCCCCAGTCTGACCATCTCCTGTACCGTGTCCCCAGTCTGACCATCTCCTGTACCGTGTCCCCAGTCTGACCATCTCCTGTACCGTGTCCCCAGTCTGACCATCTCCTGTACCGTGTCCCCAGTCTGACCATCTCCTGTACCGTGTCCCCAGTCTGACCATCTCCTGTACCGTGTCCCCAGTCTCTGACCATCTCCTATACCATGTCCCCAGTCTGACCATCTCCTGTACCGTGTCCCCAGTCTGACCATCTCCTGTACCGTGTCCCCAGTCTGACCATCTCCTGTACCATGTCCCCAGTCTGACCATCTCCTGTACCGTGTCCCCAGTCTGACCATCTCCTGTACCGTGTCCCCAGTCTGACCATCTCCTGTACCGTGTCCCCAGTCTGACCATCTCCTGTACCGTGTCCCCAGTCTGACCATCTCCTGTACCGTGTCCCCAGTCTGACCATCTCCTTTACTGTGTCCCCAGTCTGACCATCTCCTGTACCATGTCCCCAGTCTGACCATCTCCTATACCGTGTCCCCAGTCTCTGACCACCTCCTGTACCGTGTCCCCAGTCTCTGACCATCTCCTGAACCGTGTCCCCAGTCTCTGAACATCTCCTGTACCGTGTCCCCAGTCTCTGACCACCTCCTGTACCATGCATGCAGTCTCTGACCACCTCCTGTACCATGTCCCCAGTCTCTGACCATCTCCTGTACCATGTCCCCAGTCTCTGACCACCTCCTGTACCATGTCCCCAGTCTCTGACCACCTCCTGTACCATGTCCCCAGTCTCTGACCACCTCCTGTACTATGTCCCCAGTCTCTGACCACCTCCTGTACCATGTCCCCAGTCTCTGACCACCTCCTGTACCATGTCCCCAGTCTCTGACCACCTCCTGTACCATGTCCCCAGTCTCTGACCACCTCCTGTACCATGTCCCCAGTCTCTGACCACCTCCTGTACCATGTCCCCAGTCTCTGACCACCTCCTGTACCATGTCCCCAGTCTCTGACCACCTCCTGTATAAAAATATTTTTTAAAAACAGTCATTTTCGGTATCGGTGCTGTTTCGGTATCGGTTTCGGTTTTCGGCCTAGTGTATTTTTCATTTTCGGTATCGGTTTCGGCACCAAAAAACCCATTCGGTGCATCCCTAATTGGAACGCAGTCTGGTTGGACGCATTGGGTACCAATCTCTCTCTCGGAGCCAATTAGCGGGTGCGTTGTCTCGCTGTATATTCCGGGAGAGGGTACTTAAGGTGCTGAGGTCACATGGTTCTGGGTTCCGGTCCAGAAGTATGTTCTGAATCCCTGGTCCTGGTCCTCCTGACCAGCCCCCAGAGGCCCTCATGGCCCGGGGTGTGGATCCATCCGTTTCCGAGTCTTGGGGCTGGCTAGCCCGAGGCACAGTAACTGGAAGGAGGGTTCCAAGGTGTTCCGGTGCCGTCTCGGTTTTGGAGAGCCCCAGCAACTGAAAACGCAACCAGGGGAGGACTCTTCAGAAGAAGGCCACGCACAAGGCTGGCTGCTCGGTAAGAGCCTGGAAGCTAAGCTGGAGAGGACACCAAGGTGAATCCACATAATTACCGTATCGCCAGACTGGCTGCAAGATACTGGTACCGTATGAAAGTTCCTAGTTTCATCCTTCAGTTAAAACTAAGTCTGTGGCAGATACTTTTCTCATTCTAAAGTTCTACAACCATGTCTGTGGCAGAGACTTTTCTCATTCTAAAGTTCTACAACCAAGTCTGTGGCAGAGACTATGTTTTTGAATCACCTGTCGGTTGCCAAATCCATAAAAGGGGATTTATCCAACAGTTGTAGCATCCAGCTACGAATGGCTATTCCCTGGATTGTATAAAGAGAGACATTCAAGTATTTTCAGTTCCAAGAGTACCTGAGCTTTACTACCCATACCCTCAATTCCCTACTGAGAGACTGTTTGTGTGTTCAAAGTTTTGCAAATAAAAATCACTAAAGCGGATTCAAGTGTCGGTCTCTACAGTTATTGGGCCATCAACCTCGGGAAACCCCTAGACGAGCAGGAGGAGGAGAGGGTAACGGTAAGCCCAAAAATAACCAGCCGCTCCTTCAGGGGTCAGTGCTACATATATAGAAGAAAGAATTTCCAGTGGTTATGTGGTATAGTGAGTTTGTGTCTCCCACACCGAGAAGTGTCTGGAGGATATCAAGAAGAGGCAAATGATGTTCCCGTGGCATTGTGAGTACTATCCTAATCATGTGCCGTTATATACTGCATTCTCAGTTCTACAAAGAAGCAAGTCCTAGGCATTCTCCCAACACATAGTGAACTTTTCGGAAGGCCCCTATCAGAATAGTGAGGCAAGAAGTGTCCTCGGCTTTTTCAGTTTTTTTGGGTTATCCCATGTGTTCCCCCATACCCATCCAAGTTCAACTTAGCAATGAATACAAAAGACATCCTAGGCAGTTTATTTGAGCCAGTGAGAGGTAATAAAATACCATATGCCTGCTGACGATTCGTGTACTAAGTTGAGGAAACGGGACCATCAAAGCCAGCGCCTCATTTGGAAGTGCGCTAAATAAAGGTATGTGTAGGCAATGCTAACTGCCTGCATTATACTATCATAATCTGTTCAGTACCTTCATAAGACTGACAGGTTTATTTCAAAAGACTATATCTTCCCTTTAAATCATACAAGAATTAATCAGAATCCATTGTTATGCAGTTACTTTGCCTGGTGGCTTTGCCCTTTTTTTTGCCCATGGGAAGTGGCACAGAAACTTTTTCTTCTCCTGACTATAAAAAGAGTTCTTCATAAAGTGATATGATGCAGGCGTTTAACCGTAAACTTCTTTGCAAAAAAAAGAAGTGCTCGCAGACAAAAGCATTAGCATAGCACTGAATGATTGTGCTTTTTACAGTCCACACACAATCTCTGGGGAGTTCGACATCAACATACTAAGAATGAGAATGAATGAAAAATGATTTGCTTCTGGTGGACCTTTTAGCCAACTTGAAGAGATAGGTACTTTTTATTATGATCAGCTAGCAGAAATGAGCTCCTTCCAGGATGGGCAAGACGGGGATTGGAATACTGCTTTGTTGGAAGCAATTTATATAAAGGAGTTTTATTAAGAAGAAAAAAAAAAGATGTAAATTTCATAGTGAAGAAGGAAATTCAAATTCCCTATATGGAGTACAAGAGTGTGAAGGATATAACAGCAGGCAGTAAGTGTATGAGAGGTGTTGTTGAAATTTTATGAAGATGAATATTATTATTATTTCATAGTGTCTCCCAATGCTAGTTCTCCCGCAACCTGTTCTAAAGAGCTGACTGGGGCAGACTAATGCTGGTTGAGATCCATTTGGTAGTGAAAAGCTCCTTGGGGTTGTAGAGCAGGGGTGCCCAACCTTTTTAAGAGCGAGGGCCACTTAAGCAACTTGGTAACCAGTCGCGGGCCACCATAAGCAGAGCGTGCGGATGACAGGTCACGGCTACTCTATAGGCCCTCCGATCCGATCCACCCAGATGGAAGGGGGCGAACTCCCTTCTTTTTTTTTATCCGATTTTTAGGACCGGATTGGTGGCAGGTGGGAGTAAACAGACAAAAGTTACATCTGCCGCTCTGTAGAGATGAATTTAGGGTCCGATCATGTGAAAAGGGCCTAAATTGCTTTCACACTGATGATTACCCACACCGCGGGTGCAGGGTAGAGCATCTCTATCTATCCTGTGGGTTAACTGAACTTTGCCATAGACTCTGCCTGTGACAAAAGCCGGCGCTGTACAGGAAGCATCAGCTTATGGTCTCTGCTCTGCAGCCTTTTTCTTCCTCTACCACCAGCTTCATTCACAACACCGATGCTGTAGTATGACGGATCGGCAACCTGCGATCTGGGCTTGCTAAGCTGCCATTCCAGAGCAGGAGGTCGCGGGCCACATAAAAGGGCTCCACGGGCCACATGTGGCCCCTGGGCCACTGGTTGGCCACCCCTGATGTAGAGAAATGTTTTCAGAGTGGGGATATGTCTGCCAGCGAAGGGCCCCTGTGCGATGCACAGAGCGATCCTCTGGGGGGGATGTGTTCTCTCTGCAAAGGCATTATCGATTTAGCGGATGTACGCTCATGTCTCCCCTGTGTGCCTGATCAACACATTTGGGGGGGCCATGGCATGCACCTGCAGAGTCTTTGGGTGCATTGTGGTCGGACAGCATCCATGATTTAGACCAGTCGTGCCGCTTCCATTGTCTAGCCGAGGATGATAGCTTACAGAGACAGGGGGTGGGAAATCATACACGCTGCCCATGCCCAGACACACCCATAAGACTTCCCTAGTCATTTTTCATTGGTTGTTGTATAACCCCTCTTGTTTGAAGGAATGCCTGTGCTTGATTGGTCGATTGTGAAACCATGAGGCTCTATTTGTTATAAGAATAAAGATTGCTCAGAGGTTCAGGTCAGTTGGTCGAGTTGATGGAGTTAAGAAAGTGACTGTTTATATGGGGAAATGTGGCAGACACGGGTTGTTTAAAGATGCATTATACCAAAAGGCTGAAGGGCGCTTAATAGCGCAAGAATATAGTGTTTTTTCCATGACACAGGCGTGTGGAGGGCATGACAGTGAGCAGTATGTTCAGGAGAGGGGTGTGGAGGGTATGACAGAGGGGTGTGGAGGGTATGACAGCAGGCAGTATGGGCAGGAGAGGAGTTCAGAGGGTATAACAGTGGGCAGGATGGAGGGTATGACAGTGAGCATCAAGCTACTTAAGTAGTGAGTAGTATGGTGAGCATGAGAGCAGGCAGTATGTGGAGTAGAAAAGTGTGGAGGGTAAGACAGTGGGCAGTATGTGCAGGAGTGGAGTGTGGAGGGTATAACAGTGGGCAGTATGTATAGGAGAGAAGTGTGGAGGGTATGACAGTGGGCAGTATTTGCAGAAAAGCAGTGTGGAGGGCATGGTAGCAAGTAGTATGGGCAGGAGAGGAGAGCACAGAATATAACAGAGGTTAAAGTTGTAAACTCAAAGTTGTGAACCCCTTTACACCACTTGTACCTACAGGTAAGCCTATAATAAGGCTTACTTGTAGGTAGTATAAACATCTCCTAAACCTGCATGGTTTAGTAGATATTTACCATACATGCTTGTGCAGACGTCATCGGCGCATGCGCACTGAAGAAACGACTCACACGTGCCGTTTCTTCAGCAGCGTGTCATGACCAGTGGCTCCCGCACAATCACTGCACCGGAGCCCGCAAACCTGAAAATAACTCCAGGAGACATGTCGCTGGTCACAGCAGTGTGCGAGGCCACTGCAACAGCTTCGCTCTAAGGTAAGTATTTCATAATGAGCTAGTATGCGATGCATACTAGCTCATTATGCCTTTGTCTTATAGGGTTTGATTTTTGGGGGTTTTTTTCGGGTTTACAACCACTTTAATATCTAAGAGGAGTGTGGAGGGTATTACGGGGGGCAGTATATGCAGAATAAGTGTGTAGAAGGTATGACAATGGGCACTATGTGCAGGAGAGGAGTGCAGGCTGTATGATAGGGAGTAGTATGCATAGGAAAGGCATGTGAGGGATATGACAGGGGCAGTATTTACAGAAGAGGAGTATGGAGTGTATGATGGTGGGAAGTATGTACAGAATAGGAGAGAAGTGGGTAGGACAGAGGGTAGTATGTGTGCAGGAGAGGAGTGTGGAGAGTATAAGAGCAGTCGGTATATAAAGGAAATAAGTGTGAAGAGTATGACAGCGGGCAGCATGTACAGTAAAAGAGTGTGGAAGGTATGACAGTGGACTGAATGTACTGAAGAGGAGTGCGGAGGGTATGAAAGTAGACAGTATATGTAGGAGGGGAGTGCTGCATGGTATGATGGCAGGCAGTGTCAAAAAGAGAGAAGTGGTGAAGGGTATGGGGCCACTATGCAGGATAAAAATGCCGAAGGTTATGACAGTCAGCTATATGTCGTAAAAGTCATGACCAGTGTAGATAAGATGTTCCACCTTGTTTCGTGTCTGCCCGAACATCAGTACTCACCATCCCCCTTGCTATTAACTAAATTAATGAGACCACACATGAACTGGAGTACAAATGGCCATAGCAACCTTTTATTAACAAAAACAACTTATCAGCCTGTTGGTCTATTGACGACACCCAGAATTCCAACTTGTTCCACTTGTAACACTGCAAGACTTTTTACCATACCGGGCCTACACAACAGCCCGGAGACAACCCACGCCTGCAGTGCACCATTACCGTATTCCAGCTAACCTTAGTAACTGGAATACGCCAGAGGGGCACATACCACCGATGAGCCCCCCCATACTTCCATCTCAACCGTATTTTCTTCCACTGTCAAAAGACCAAACAACCGCCTCACTATCAGCTGCCATGACTTCCTCTGCTCATATTGCACCTGCAAAGAGATAAAGCAAACCACCCAAACTAAAACAAAACACAGGGAGGGTGGGTGAGAAACTGCCTGCTTGTCACCTCTCCCTTTTCTGCTGCCCGGGATACCCCACCTATCCCTTAAATCACTGCCACAAACCCCTCCTCATCCTGTTGCTCCAACCAATCCACCTTCTCTCCCCCATTCTCCCCGCTCGCACACAGAGCAATAGAACCTTCCTGGCCAGCAGAACACAAAGATAACTGCCGTCTCCTATAGCCAACAGGCTGGTTGTACTGAAAGAAAAAATCCAACAGGCTGGTTGTACTGAAGTCGATTGATGGACTGATTTCAGTACAACCCGCCTGCCCATAGATAGATTGAATCTTGTCCAGTCCCTGTTAAACTGGCCTGAGATTTGACCCATCTATGGCCAGTTTAATGGGCACAGGGTGAGTAGGGTGTGCCCAGGCACCCTGTGAGCATGCCTATGGATGAAACTGAGACTAAACTGAGGGAACACAAAAAAAGCAGGAATAGGTAGTGCTAGGTTTCCACAACTAGCACGAAACAAGAGGGAGAGAAATAAACAAGTAGATGCCACTAGATGTCAGAAGACACCACAGCATTAATTGTGGTAACTACTATACAGTGCATCCCCAACAAATCTAGTGCTACAAAAAACATTTTTGGAAAGTTTTTCTCTGGAGATGATGAGGGTCTGGGAACTTAAGAGCAGAGATCTTTCCAATAGAGTGGTAGAGAAGTAAAAGAAGGCAATGGATGATCAAACTTGTTAATACCAACCAAAGCATTGAAATGTCAGGTGTTTGGAGACTTTCCCTTTAAGACCTTCATCCTTGGCACATTGAAAGGTGGCAGGCCTAAATATCGTTACAAAATAAACAGGCGGGCGCAGTCTTCTTCCAGAGCCAGGAAAGCCTAATCTTAGCAACAACAGGATTTGGCATTTTACCTAAACAGCTTATACTTAAGCACCGTCTACAGAAACAGCCTCTGAAAGGGTCCTTTGTATGCTTAGAGCGTGAATGGCTCGGCATGACGGTGGTGGCGAAGAGAAGCAAGAGCGCTCTTTATTTTTTCTCCCTTGTGTATGGTGTTGTTTTACTAAAACGGCAAGATAAGCCATCTGCCAGGGAGACGGTATCTCTAACCGCAGCCGTCTGGTCACCTTATACCGGCAAGTGTACCCATTGTATTGCAGTTGTACAGAAGTGCCTTAAAACAATTGGTACTCATTTGCAACAATTTGAATCCACTTTTTTTGTTACTTTGCAAATATATATATTGTTTGTGTGTGTGTGTATCTATATATATATATATATATATATATATATATTTTTTTTTTTGTTTTTTTTTGTTTTAGGTTATAAAGCACTAAGGCCGCGTACACACGGGCGGATTGTCTGTCCAACTTAGTCCGCTGAACCGTGTTTCAGCGGACAGTCCGCTCGTGTGTGGGCTTCAGCGGACTTTTTCAGCGGACTGTCTGACGAACAAAGTCTTACGGAATTTCCGTAATTTTGTCTGTTCCAACTTGGTTTTGTCCGTCCAAACTTGGTTTCAGCGGACAGTCCGCTCGTGTGTAGGCAAGTTGGACGGACTAAGTATGGCGCATGCTCAGAAAGGATTTGCACGGCCGAAGGTTGCATTGCAGTGTATTGGACGTCGTTTTTCTAGTCCCGTCGTACGTGCTGTACACGTCATCACGCACGCTTTCAGCGGACTGTCTGCTCATCGTGTGTGGTCAAGTCCGTTCATTCAAATTTTGAACGGACTGTCTGTCGGATTGTCTGACGAACTTAGTTGGGCAGACAATCCGCCCGTGTGTACGCGGCCTTAGACCTCATGCACACCGGGTAGAAAAGAAGCCAATTTCACAGGCATTTGGCTTTTTTATTCAGCTTGTAAATGCACTTGTATGTTAGCCCATGTGTCCATGCACACATAGGTGTTTACAGGCTGAAAAAATACTCATCACCAGCACGTTGAGGAGAGGAGCGTTTGGGTAGAAAAATTGCTAAATGCGCACAAACACGCACCTCAACTGTATGTGCATTTATGTGTGTTAATGCATTCTGATGGCCAGAATAAATTAATATTCTGTCGAAAAGAATAGGATGAAAGAATGCAAACGCTCATAAACGCTTGTGCGACACGCTGCTTTTTGTGCATTTTTTTTTGTTTTTTTAGCAGCTTTTCTCCAGCTAAGCAGAAAAGCATTAAGAAAATCTGACAAACACTCAGTGTGCATGAGCTCTTAAAGTGTTTGTAAACCTCAGAAGTGAAATATGAACAAAGCATATCCCTCTATATAGTGTGTACTTGTCTCAATTAAGAGCTCTAAGTGTCATTTGTGTCTGCTGCTTCATTCCTCTGCTATCACCATGAGTCACTTCTGAGAAGTTTTCCTGACACCAAGAGAAAAAAGGTGACAGGGGAGGGATCTCTAGCACACATCCTATGATTAAGAAGCCTCAGCTCTGTACCTGGGTGTCCTTTCCCTCCCTTCCCCTCCAATCAGCTTGCAAATGGTGGATCCTCATTTGGAGATTGCTTTCCATAGGGAATGTTGCTGTTATTCTGCCATGATTGAAGATTTAACATTGTGACCATATCAGCATTTGGAAGCTGCTCGTTAGCTTTTCAGTTGTTTGTGGCTTTTCTGTGGGGATTTCTCCCAGTGCAGCATGGCAGAACTTTGATCAATTTAGCTTGGAATTGCCAATTCCCGAGTATGGGATTTCTAATGTGCTTTGTGGGACAGCTTTTCTTGGGCTGGTTCCAGACCTACATGATTGAGACAGACAATTGACCCATTCTGCAGTGCCCTAGTGAGAACATGCAATGCCTCTTTTGAGGTTTCCCAAAATGACTATTTACTGGATCAGCTCTAGTGCACCGACTTCTTTGCCACCGAAAACCCCTGAAGAAGCTACCATGTGAAGCGCGTTGGACTGTGTCTCTTTTCTCATACTTTGGTCCTGAGTGTTTATCATAGTTCATGATTACACATTTTTGTGACTGTAAATTGCAATGGGAGGCTATCAGTTGACCGAGGGAGGACGTGTAGATCGAGAATAGTAGAGGTCCCAGGACAAAACCTTGGGGGACCCCAACGGTAAGAGGAGTTGGAGAAGAGGAAGTGGAGTTGTGTGATGAGATAGGTAAGATTCAAACCAACGGAGAGTGCAGTCATGGAGACCAAGCAAATTTAGTTTTTTGAGAAGGAGGGGGTGGTCGACTGTATCAAAGGCAGCAGAAAGGTCCAAGAGTAAGTGTATGGAATAATGACCATTGATTTTGGCTGCTAGTAAGTCGTTTGTGAGTTTTAGGAGGGCAGTTTCTGTGGAGTGCTGTGGGCCAAATCCAGACTGAAGGGGATCAAGAAGGTCATTCTCAATGAGGTGTAGACTAAACGTTCAAGGAGTTTGGAGGCAAAGGGGAGCAAAGAGATGGATCTTACGATGTTAAGATTGGTGGGGTCTGAGGCCTTTTTTGGTATTGGAATGACTAGCGCATGTTTTAGAGGGTTGGGGAAGATGCCAGTAGAGAGTGAGAGGTTGAAGATATGAGTTAGGGAGTGTAGGATTGAGTCAGATGATGACCGTAGTATTTGAGAAGGAACAGGGTCCAGAGGGCAGGAGGTTAGGTGGGCATTAGAAAAAAGTTTAGTGACTTTCTCTATAGTAGCTGGGTTAAAAGAGGGAAGTATTGATTGTGCAGGAGGACAAGGAGTGTAAAGTGAGGGAGATGTCTATAGAGTGGAGATCTCGAGATGAATTGTCTCAATCTTATTTTTGAAGTGATTAGCAATCTCTTGGGCAGTAAGTAAGTTAGTGGGTGAGGGTATTGGAGGACGAAGTAGAGTGGTAAAGGTAGAAAAGAGTTGACGTGGACTGCGTGAGAGAGTGTTACTGAGAGTGATAAAGTAGATCTGTTTGGCAGTGTGCAGGCAGGAATGGTATTTTTGGAGGGAAGATTTATATTGGCTGAAATCTTGACTTAAGTTTTACGCCACAGACGCTCAAGAGCGTGGCTACATTTTTTGAGGCTTCTGGTATTGTCTGTCTGTCAGGGTTGTAGCGGTCGATGCCTGATTCTGTGCGTAGTGAGGGGGGCGAAGGTATCCAGGGTGGATGACAGTGGAGGTTAGGCTCAGCAGCTTAGAAGTGGCAGAGAAGACTGCAGATAGACAGGTACAACGTATGTAGGAGAAATTCTTTCATCACTGTGTATCACCTAAGGCCAGTAACTTCTCTGGGTATATGTAAAAGTTTACAACCACTTTAAAGCTGAACTCCACCGAAAAGGGAAATCTCTGCTTTAAGTCCTCCTCTCCCTTTCTCTCCCATATTTGGCATGTTTTTTTTGGGGGGGAAGCGAGTACCTAGTTTTAACAGGTACCCGCTCCCTCCCACTTCTGCTTGGATCACCAAGGCGGATCACTAAATTGGAAGTTCTCTTTTCCCCATCTCTCGCCGCAGTCTTCTGGGACACATCATACGTCCCAAAAGACTGCTGGGTTCATCTGCAAAGCGCAGCTTTCCTCTCTTTTACTGTTGAGCTTTCAGAGCAGAAAATTAAGAAAAATCTCCCCAGTGGTACACAGGTAGTAAAAATAAACTGATAAAAGTTTAAAGTGGATGTAAACCCGAAAATATTTTTTTTTCAAGACTTGTTGTCGGAAATTCCGAGCGTGTGTACACAATTCCAATGCACAAATGTCCACACATGCTCAGAATCAAGCAGGAGAGCCGCACTGGCTATTGAACTTCATTTTTCTCGGCTCGTTGTACTCGTTCTTGACTTCGGAATTTCCGACAACATTTGTGTGACCGTGTGTATGCAAGACAAATTTGAGCTAACATCTTTCGGAAAAAAATCCACTGTTTTGTTGTCGGAAAATCCTATTATGTGTACATAGCATAAGTGAAAAGAGTATTATAATAATGAGTCAAAAAATCATATTGGCCAAGAAGACTCAACAGCAGCACGACAAGACAAACACGTGAATATCTGACCATGTCGGTAGTGATCTTGAAACAAGTATGTAGAAAAAGGGACCACCAGAAGGAATATTGGCAATGAATGTAAAGCCGCGTACACACGGGCGGACTGTATGGCCAACTAAGTTCGTCAGACAATCCGACAGACAGTCCGTCCTACTTTCGAATGAACGGACTTGACCACACACGATGCACAAACAGTCCGTTGAAAGCTTGTGCGATGACGTGTACAGCACGTACGACGGGACTAGAAATAGGACGTCCAATACACTGCAATGCAACCTTCCGCCATGTAAATCCTTTCTGAGCATGCGCCATACTTAGTCCGTCCAACTTGCCTACTCACGAGCGGATTGTCCGCTGAAACCAAAGTCTGACGGACAATATTACGGAAATTCCGAAATACTTAGTCCGCCAGACTGCACGCTGAAAAAGTCAGCTGAAGCCCACACACGAGCGGACTGTCCGCTGAAATGTGTTTCGACAGACTAAGTTGGCCAGACAGTCCGCCCGTGTGTACGCGGCTTAAGGCTTGAATAACAGTATAAAATGTATTAGTCACTTAGACCTCTTTCACACTGGGGCGCTTTTCAGGTGTTTTTCAGGCGCTTTAGCGTTAAAAAAAGTGCCTGTAAAGCGCTTGAAAGAAGTCGCAACTGCAATCTCAATGTAAAAGCCTGAGTGCTTTCACACTGAGATCCCTTTCACACTGGGGCGCTTTAGCGTTAAAAAAAGCGCCTGAAAGAAGCCGCAACTGCAATCTCAATGTAAAAGCCCAAGTGCTTTCACACTGAGGCGCTGCGCTGGCAGGGCATCAAAAAAAAGTCCTGCAAGCAGCTTCTTTGCAGCGCTTTTGGAGCGCAATGGGAAGCGCCTGAAAAACGCCTGAAAAACGCCTGAAAAGCACCTGAAAAACGATTTTGGCAGCAGCGTTTTGTGGGCGCTTTTAACCCTTTATTTGGCCACTAGCAGGGGTTAAAAGCGCCCCAATAGCGCTCAAAATGCTGGTAAAGGACTGAGCGTTTTTCAGGCGCTGACATTGTGAAAGGGCTCTTAAAGCACTTGGGCTTTCACATTGGGATTGCAGATGAGGCTTCTTTCAAGCGCTTTACAGGTGCTTTTTTTAACGCTAAAGCGCTTGAAAAACGCCTGAAAAACGCCCCAGTGTGAAAGGGGTCTAAGAAAAAAAAAATGAACAATTGACAAAAGGAAATGGTGCTGAACATACAGGTATATATAGGGGCTCTGATGAGGGAGTGGGCCACCTCAACCACAATAGCCGTCAATAAAGCAAGGCTCCCAGCCTGTTTGCTGTCCTCATGGTGGATAATAAAGATTTGCTTTTTACAATTATTGATGAATTTTGCTTTCTTGGCTGCAACAAAATCCCAAGGGAGATTCTTTTTGGTATTTTTTTTTTTTATCGGTTGTGACCTCATCTGAAACGACATGTCCATTTATGATTATCCTTTCCATGGCTATAACAATGTTGCACTGGTTTCTCTGCAGGACACTAAGCGTTGTCACCACATAATAGGAAGGGGAAAATCAACTGGTATACTGGCAGGATCAATAGTTATTAAAACACAGGCAAATCCACTATCATATATGTCATGTTTTTCTTTTGCCCGTAGTTCTGCTATAAGATAATGGCATTTTATAGACTTTTTCCAAATTGACACGGCTCCAACCCTCTCAATTGCCAAGGAAATATTGCCAGCTGTGACAAGTCTTTATAAGTGAAAAAAAAGTACAAAAAGCTGTTCAAGAGGAGAATGATCAAAGATTACAGTAGGTGGAAGAATTAAAGCAGGAGTCGAGGTGCCAGAATAGAGACGCATTTTAGCAGAAAACCCCCTGCCACTTGCATTAAAATACCTTTCACTTATAAAAAATAATATACTGTGGAAGTATCATGAAATCATCTTCTAAAATCAGGTCACACATCTGGATGCCCTGCTTATTATTTTATAAATATGCAGCCTAGGAGGAAGGTTTACTACAGTGGCCGTAGGTGGTAATATGTAAAGTAGTCACATAACCCTAGGAGGATATTTGTTCTGTACAACAATCAATAGTATTGTGTTCCTAATCAGCCTCTATAGCCTTTCTCAACCTTTTTACCCTAGAGGAACCCTTGAAATCATTTTTAGGTCTCAAGGAACCTTAGCTAGAAATTATTATATCTACAGCTTACGGTACATTAGCATGATCGGTATGAACTTGTAGACAGTTTTAAATAAAATAATGAACAATGTGGCATACTTGAAGTATTGTTGGTCATTGTAAGTGGGAGGTCAATCAACAACTACTCAAGGAACCCCAAGCAACCTTTAAAGCCGATATTCTCAACCAGGGTTCTGTGGAAACGTAGGGTTCCTTCAAAGGTGGCTGGGAGTTACTTGAGCTGTGGCTGATTGCCCTTCCATGTGATGGTTCCCGTATAATTCCACGCCCAACAGCACTTGTCAGAGCTAGTGGCATGACTGTAAAGTCAAGTCAGCATTCTTCCCACTGGCCAACACCAATGTAAGGGGTCTTTTCCCTACTGCCCACCAAAGTAAGGGGTATTTCCCACTGACCACAAATGTAAGAGGCATTTCCCACTGACTACCAATTTGAAGGACATTTCCTACTGACCACCAATGTAAGGGGCATTTTTCCACTGCCAACCAATGTAAAGGGTATTTCTCACTGAAACCCCATGTTATGGGTGTTTCCCACTGTCCACAGATGTAATGGGCATTTTCCACTGTCCACCAATGGAACGGGTCTTTTCACTGACCCTAAGGGCCATCTTCCACTGAGCACCAACAGATTAATCTTAGCAAGGGTTTCTTTGTGGCTCCTTTTGAGAAAGACTGCTCTAGAGCAACCCTAGTGCTCCAATGAACCCTTTTGGAGAAAGCCTGCTCTATAGGTATAGGGAAAGGGACTCGAGAGTTTGGTCACACTATGTGGTTTTAGCACCAAAACAGACGGAATCACTGACATTTTATTGTGCTTCTCTTTACCGCAGCCCATTGGAACTGCTGCCATAGGAAGGTTGGAAAATTGTGTCCTCAGAAGCAAAAACAGCCAACTTGTCCCTGTATGTGAACCCTAACAATAAACTTTTTTTTATCTGTTAAATAAATAATAAATGTATAATAAATAAAAAACAAATGTAATGCCGCGTACACACGACCGGACTGAGGATGAGACAGAGGAAGGTGAAGGACAGGAGAGACAGGAGTGCCTGATGTGGATGATTCCAGGCTGGCAGCTTGTCAGGGTTCTTGAGACTGAAGTATGCAGTGGTGTGCAGAGCTGGAGCAGGAGACAGCCAGGCAGGCACCCGAGGGTTAACAGAAGCCAGGATCATAGACAGAAGCAGAGTCTCAGGAATAGCCAGGGTCTTCAGCATGCGGGCAGCGGGGTATCAAATCATAGAAAGAGTCAGGAACAGAGCCGGGTCAGAGGTGAGCAACAGAACAGGAACAGAACAGGAACAGGATACACAGCCAAGGTCAAAGAACAAGCCAGCTCAGTAACTAGAAGAGCACACAGGATCAGATCAAGATACAGGACACAGCTGAAGATCAGTCAGCAAAGGATAGGAAGCTAGACTGCCCGTCTGGCACCAAGAGGGATTATGCATGTGTGTGCCTGTTAGCCATTCTTAGGGAAACTCTATGCGCTTGCACACATCTATGTGCCAGATGTCTCACAGGGATTCCCTGACATTGCCGCC
This sequence comes from Lithobates pipiens, assembly GCF_037356315.1. NCBI lineage: Eukaryota > Metazoa > Chordata > Amphibia > Anura > Ranidae > Lithobates > Lithobates pipiens. The sequence goes on along the minus strand of NW_027507764.1, from coordinate 557,956,489 downwards.
CCCCCCCCCCCCATTAACCCGTCCCCCCCCCCCCCCCCCCCCCACAGGGGCAGACCATTTTTCAGGATGAAGTTGGAGGTAAGCTTGTACCAACCAGGAGCATGGACATTAGAGGCTGGTTCCCAGGGGTTATCCTGAGGACCATAACCTTTTCATCTAATGAGGAATTGAGTCCAACCTCCCCTCTTCCTACAGTCCAGGATAGCCTTTACCTCGTATTCTTCATTACCTTCAATCAATAATCCGGAAATGGATTAGCAACCATTGGTTTGAGCAGAGAAACATGAAATAGAGGATAAATCTTCAGATTACTCTGTAAAAATAATTCAAAAGCCACTGAGTTTATCTGTTTCTTAATTGAAAAAGCACCCAGGAATCCAGGGCCATGCTTCTTCGAGGGACACTTCAATTCTTAAATTTGCTGTGGACAACCAGACCCTATCTACTTCAGATTCCCTCTCTTCCTTTTATCAAAAAACATTTTTATTACCTGCCTGTGTCTTCAAGATGGTTTTTCGCAAGCGTTGGAATGGTTATTAGTATTAAGAAAGTTCAGTCTCTCTTGTAAAGCTGGTACAGTAGATTCCATGGGTACATCAGGTAGGAAGGAAGAACGATACCCGTAATTAGCTTAAAAGGGTAACTGTTTGATGGAAGAATGAATCGAGTTGTTATATGCAAATTCTGCCAAAGGAAGGAGAGATACCCATCATCTTGCGAGAAAGATGAGAAACATCTCAAATATTGTTCAAGAGTCAGATTTGTCCTCTCGGTCTGTCCATTTGCCTGTGAATGGTAAGCAGAAGAAAGACAAAGTTTAGAGGTAAACGAGACCCCATGGTCTGAAATAATACTGGCTGGAATGCCATGTAACCTTACAGCCTCTTTGATAAATGCAGAAGCTGTTTCAGTGGCAGAGGGGGTTCCTTTTAAAGGTACAAAATGTGCCATACTTGAGAAATGCCGCGTACACACGATCAAACTATCAAAAATACCGCGTACACACGATCAAATTATCCGGCGGACTTAAGCCGCGTACACACGGGCGGATTGTCTGTCCAACTTAGTCCGCTGAAACACATTTCAGCGGACAGTCCGCTCGTGTGTGGGCTTCAGCGGACTTTTTCAGCGGACAGTCTGGCGGACTAAAGCCGCGTACACACGGGCGGACTGTCTGGCCAACTAAGTCCGTCAGACAATCCGACGGACAGTCCGTCCTACTTTTGAATGAACGGACTTGACCACACACGATGAACAGACAGTCCGTTGAAAGCTTGCGCGATGACGTGTACAGCACATACGACGGGACTAGAAATAGGACGTCCAATACTCAGCAGTGCAACCTTCCGCCGTGTAAATCCTTTCTGAGCATGCGCCATACTTAGTCCGTCCAACTAGCCTACTCACGAGCGGACTGTCCGCTGAAACCACGTTGGACGGACTGTATTATGGAAATTCCGAAAGACTTAAGCCGCGTACACACGGGCGGACTGTCTGTCCAACTTAGTCCGCTGAAACACATTTCAGCGGACAGTCCGCTCGTGTGTGGGCTTCAGCGGACTTTTTCAGCGGACAGTCTGGCGGACTAAGTCTTTCGGAATTTCCGTAATACAGTCCGTCCAACTTTGGTTTCAGCGGACAGTCCGCTCGTGAGTAGGCTAGTTGGACGGACTAAGTATGGCGCATGCTCAGAAAGGATTTACACGGCGGAAGGTTGCATTGCTGAGTATTGGACGTCCTATTTCTAGTCCCGTCGTACGTGCTGTACACGTCATCGCGCAAGCTTTCAACGGACTGTCTGTTCATCGTGTGTGGTCAAGTCCGTTCATTCAAAAGTAGGACGGACTGTCCGTCCAAATGTCTGACGGACTTAGTTGGCCAGACAGTCCGCCCGTGTGTACGCGGCTTTAGTCTGGTAGACTATCCGCCGGACTTTCCGAACGAGCGGACCTGCCGACACACGACCGGACTTTTCCGGCAGACTATGGCAGGAGTCCGCCGTACTTTTGAAATGAACGGACTTGCCCACACATGGAGGAAAGCCTGTACATTTTGAACGCGGCTCCAGGTAGCCAGGACTAGCGAAGGAAGTCAATGTTGCCACCTTCGGTGATTGACACGTCGCTGGCCCAGTCACCTTGTACTGACTTGAAGGGAAAGCCCTATGCCGAAAAAACAGCATGGGGGTCCCCCCAAGATCCATATAAGACCCTTATCCGAGCGCGCAGCCCAGCCAGTCAGGAAAGGGGGTGGAGACGAGCGAGCGACTGCATATTCCAAAAGTGACGTAGTGTGCGTGGCTCCGTCGCCACCATACCCTCAGTTGTTTCTCTATTGTATGTTTTAATTGTTTCATCAGACTGCAAATCCTGTGAATTAGTAACTACTTCCTGGTTGAAGATACCTTCTATATCTATATTCCTATTACTCGTACCCAAAAATATCCATAGCTGCAGGGGTGTTGTCTTGTAACCCCTGAGGGAGTTTTTTAAGGTATGATTTAACATACATGTGTACATTTTAGGTAGCGCCACTGACCCCAATTGTTACATAATATTTTATACTTATAGTTCTCTAGGGGACTTTAGTTTTAGAGGAGACAGCAACCGTTACTGTTTAACCTAAGCGTGGCTTTGTGTAGTGTAAAATAACTTTTTCTTGAGCCCCCTTTTTGGGTGCGAATTTGGGCTGCAGCTATGGATATTTTTTGGTACATGAGTAATAGGAATATAGATATAGAAGGTATCTTCAACCAGGAAGTAGTTACTAATTCACAGGATTTGCACAGTCTGATGAAACAATTAAAACATACAATGGAGAAACAACTGTGGGTATGGTGGTGACGGAGCCACGCACACTACGTCACTTCCGGAAAGCTCGATCGGGTGGAACGCAACTGGAGCGCAAGCCGCTCATCCACAGATCGAGCTCCTTCTTTGAAATAACCGACCCGGATGGGGTTTGATTTCATAATACAGTTTCTATTTCTTACCTTTGGATACATTGCCTACCAGATAGTAGGGTGACTTTGCCGTTATACCTAACTGGATGGATGCTGGTGTAATCTAATAGATGGTTTTACATCTTTATTTTCATTTTTATTTTTTTAATTGATTTTTATATTGAATTTTAATAAATGGAATTTGAGCTTTAAAATTACTACACTATGGGAGCCATCCTTTGTCTTTTTTGAGGACCAGACTCAAACACATTCATATATATATATATATATATATATATATATATATATATATATATAAATAAAACTGAAAAAAAGGGGGGAGGGTGCCCTGTGAATTAGAGGACCCCTGGAAGTGCGCCGTGTGGAGACAGAAGCCAAGGGAGCCGAGTCGGTCCACCTAGAAGGAGTGGAATTATATGCATACTACCCCTGTAGGGGTGTGAGGATCCGGTGAGTAGGGACCCTTGAGGGGGAGCACTTAAGTCACTTGGAGATAGTTCAAGCACAAAAGTCACTTTTTCACAGTTTGTGGACTCTTTGCAAATTAAGTTGATAAAAGAATATATGGACATTTTTTTTATGCATACAGTTTATATATTTTTATAATTTTACGTTATAATAAGGAGTCACAGATATCACTATTAGGCCCCTTTCACATGGGACGGATCAGTAATGATCCGCCCCATGAGGATCCGCTTGCTCAGCGGGGATCGCTCAGTTTGTCCCCGCTGAGCCGGCGGATAACAGGGCGGTCCCGGCACACTGTGCCGGGACCGCCCTGTCAGCTCTCCGCTCTCCTCTATGGGGGATCAGATGAACACGGACCATCTGTCCGTGTTCATCCGATCTGCTCTGCAGACGGATAGAAAAATAGGATTTTCCTCCGTCTGCAGAATCGGACAATAGCGGAGGCGGACGATATCGGGTGTCTGCGGATGTTCATCCGCAGACACCCGCTATCCCATACGAATGCATGTATGTCCGTATTTCATCCGCAAATGGATGGATGAAATACGGACATACTGTCCGCATGTGTGAAAGGGGCCTAAATATTATTAATTAACTTATTATATATTTATTTCTATTTATTATTATCTTTCACTTCGGTGTTCACATTTGAAAATGGTTTAGCCTGGTTGCACTGTATAACAATTTGTCACGTGTAGCATGCCTTGGATAGAGGGACGTGTTATTGCTATTGTTTTTTGACTGATCCATGGTTAGCTGATCAGTTCACTTCAATTTCATTGGAATTTATTTATTTATTTTTGATTATTAAGATATTTGGTTATCATACGTATGAACACAGATTACAGTATTTACACGTTTGTGTGCACAGGGTTATTATAATACGTTTGACACAGTTTAGGTTCCCTTATGGTAGGTTATACTACTATAGGGTACTAGTATATCTCTGCACACACAATCATTATACACATTCCTTAATAAGGGACATTGAGGGATGCTCTCTGGTTTTGGGGAACCTACTACATAGTAGTCACCCCCCTCTCTTTTTCTCTGGTTAAAACACCTATAGGTGTGTTGTCTTGTAACCCCTGAGGGAGTTTTTTAAGGTATGATTTAACATACATGTGTACATTTTAGGTAGCTCCACAGACCCCAATTGTTACATAATATTTTATACCTATAGTTCTCTAGGGGACTTTCATTTTAGGGGAGGTAGCAACCGTTACTGTTTAACCTAAGCGTGGATTTGTGTAGTGTAAAAGAAATGTAAGGGTGCAATCAGGCAGCTAAGATAGAACACGAAAGGCAAATAGCAGAGGAGAGTAAGAAAAATCCCAAGAAATTCTTTAAGTACATAAATAGTTAGAAAGGGAGGTCAGATCATGTTGGTGCCATAAAGAATGATGAAGGGAATCTGGTTACTAAGGATGGAGAGATGGGGGATTTCCGGGGGCGTGACCGGATGGTGATGGCGGCGGCAGCGTGTGAGGAGTGTGAGGAGTGAGAGAGGTGTGTGCTCTCACCGCTATGCCGATGGCTGAAGCCTGTGCGTGGCTGACTGTATAGCAGCCTGTGGTGTACTGTCCTCGGGAAGGGAAAGAGAGAGGCTCATGCTGTTCTAGCCAAATTGCTTCCAGAACTTTATTTCATACCCCCTGAAGTCCTTGAAGCGCTGGCCGTACTTGGTGTGTGGAAACCCCTCGGTTGTCGTGGTGCGGGGGATGCCGGTCTGGCTCGGAGACCGTAGCGGCGCTGCTGGGAGGATCGCCTGAGGGTCTGTGCAGAGCTGAGAGCCCGGAACGCCGAGATCTCGCGAGACCTTGGTCTTGGTGAGAGGGAGACCAGGAGGTGAGAGATCGATGAACAAAGCAGTCCAGGCTTAGAACGCCGGCTCATGCATTAAATATCTTGGCCATCAGCAGATTAAACAAAGAAGGGAGACCTCTGGAGGATACTTGCATTACAGCCCGGCATTCAGTGTATGTATCGTTTTTTTCTACAGTAATACATTAATAATGTGGAAAGTCCCTGAGAGTCGTTTCTCCCTATCTTAGTTTCATATGACTGTGAGTTGCTTACTGTGCTTTAAGGGGAGGAAAGAACGCACGGAGGAGTGAAACCCGCATTGCACTGTTAATTCTTTTATATATATATATTTTTTTTTGTATCAACCTGCTAACCAGTGCTAACCTATGGATAATGTTTTGATCGAACTTTGAAAACCTGCTGCATTTGCCACAGCGGCTCCTGTTGATGAGAGGGAGGGACTTTGGCTGGACAGCGGAATTGCAGTAGTTATCGGAGGTTATATACTTATAGTAAACCCTCATTGTGGTACTGTGGTAACTGTGGTAACTGCGTCTGGGAACCATCTTTCCCTCCCCCCCCCCCTTTTTTTTTTTTTTGGACTATATATTGAATTAAATTATGGCAGCAAGAAGGAGAGGAGAGGAGACTGCAGGACAGGAGAATGTCGGGATACAATCCTTAAGGTCAGCTAAGGATAAAGATAAGGAGAAGGGCTCCCAGGCCACAGCAACAGGGACATCAGCAGCAGCAAAATTAGAAAAGTATGCTCATACCCCAGATCACACGCCAATTAAGGGAGCACAGGCAAAAACATCAATGGATAGAAAGAGCCAAGGGCAATCAGCACTGGCGGGAGGAAAGAATGTAGCCAAACAAATGGCAGGTGCAGTAGGAAGATCTGAAACAGTGCTTATACAGATCCCCCTGACTGATGGAGAAGAAGAGCCAACATTAAAGGAGGTGTTGGGGGCAGTTAATATATGTAAACAATCTCTGGTAGAGCTGTGTGACCAAACAAGAGGCATTAAGGAGGAGATAGCCTTGATGCGGCAAGAACTACAAAACACAATTGATAGAATATCAGCAGCAGAAGGGAGGATATCTCAGATCGAAGATGAGGTATACCCATTGAATCAAGAGGTCAAAGACCTAAAAACACAGATGGGGAAGTTCGTAGGGAAATTGGATGAAATGGAGAATCGACTCCGGAGGGACAATGTGAGGCTGGTAGGTCTCCCTGAAAAATGTGAAGGCCCTGACCTAATTATATTTCTGGAAAGATGGTTTGTTGAAATTTTTGGAAGAGAAACTTTTTCCCAACAGTTCGCAATAGAAAGGGCGCATAGAGTTCTGATTAGAATCCCGAACCGAGGGGGCAAGCCTAGATCTATTCTACTGAAATTCTTGAATTACAAAGACAAAGCGGCTGTGCTCCGAAAGGCCAGAGAAACGGGAAGTATCACTTATAAAGGGACTAAAGTTTCATTTTATTCTGATTTTTCTCCAGATCTGCAGAGGCGCAGAGCAGAGTTTATTGAATCTAAGCATAAACTTCAGAAACTGGACGTTACATATGCTCTGCTGTACCCAGCTCGGTTACGTGTTGTAGCATTGGGAGAGACCTTATTTTTTGACTCTCCAGCTGGCGTATTAGCCTGGGTGGAGGAGAAAGGGGACCGATTGATAAGGAGATGATGGGTTAGAGGGGAAGGGGGATAACTTCAGCCCCCCTTCCCCTCCTCTTCTTTGTTCTTATTTTTTGTCTTTGTGTGTTTTCTTCTTTTTTTTTTTTTTTGCTTCTTTTTCTTTGCCCCTTCCCTTTCTCTCTCTCTTCTCCCCTGACCTCCCCTGTTGGGGGGAGGGGGAGGAGGGACAGGGGGATATAGTGGGTACAGTGCACTCGTATTTTGGGCACAATGTATATGTTTACGTATTAGTGGGCGGTGGGACACATACAGGATAAGGGAATATATGAATGAGATTAAGAAGGGGAAAAAATGAGATACAGGTTGAGTTTAAAAGTAGGGAGGAGGGGAGGGGGGTAGGGGAGAAAGTATGGGAGTGGAAGGGAGGGAGGGGGGAGTATGAAGGTATGGGTGGGGATGTTTCGGTCACAGGAAAAGCCCCTAGGGGTAACCTAGAAGGGTACAGGGGGGGAGGGGGGGAGGAATAAGGAATAAATGGGGAAATAATGTACAGGAAAAGGAAGAAGTTTTCATAGATATAGAGGATAAATTAAAATTTGGAATATACAAAAAGTTTATATTTTTCTCACAGATGGGAAGTTTAGGTTGGAATGTTATCACAATATTTGAGAGGACACATAAAGACGTTATAATTTTTATTTTGAGTAAGTTTTTCTCTCTCCTTCTGTTCCCTCATATCTCTCATTTTCTTTTAGATGGGGCGCAGAGAATGTACCCATGAGATTAACTATAATATTGAGACATCTTCCTCTCTCTGTTTTTGCTGCCTTTTTGGAGAGGGTAGGGGGGAGGGAATAGGGAAAATGGAAGCACATAAACTTCAGGACAAGGTAAAGCGTAATACTTGCACAGTTATAGATGATAAATTAAAAGAAATGAGTAAACACGGGGGAATAGTTTGTATAGATAGAAAGTTTAGATCTCACCCTCACAAGGGGAGACTGAGAAGGGATGACACTATGAAGTATAAACGATTGTATAACTCTATTAAAGTATTCACTGAGTGGGATTGCACTTTTTTTTTTTTTTTTTTTTTTACATCCCCCTCTTGCACTCTCTTCCTCGTTATGAACTATAGGGGGAGATGCAGGGACTATTTCTGCTCAACGTCAGGGAATTCAGGGAATTTAAATGTTAAGTTTGAGCCTCCAGGTTTTATTCTTTTTACGCTCTTCATCTATCATTTTCCGCACTTCCTAGAGTCATGCAGTCTAGAGTTTTGAATATCGGCTCTTGGAATGTCCGAGGGCTGGGAGCCTCTGTAAAAAGAGCAGTAGTGTTTGACACCCTGGAAAGATGTAAGGTAGGATTGATCTGCCTACAGGAGACACACCTAACTGAAGAAACCAAATTAAAAAGTCAGAGTAGGAAATTTCAAGCCCAGTACCATTCAGTCCACACCTCCTATTCGAGGGGAGTGGCCGTGCTGGTTAGGAGAGAGGTGGCGTTCTCCTGTCGGCAGATCAATATAGATAAGGAAGGGCGGTTTATCTTTTTACACTGTGTAATTGAAAATCAGGAGTATGTTTTTGCAAATGTTTATATTCCTCCCCCATTTAAAATGGAAGTTCTATACTGTTTGATGGAATTTATAGTGGATAAATCGGGGATCCCTGTTATAGTAATGGGAGATTTTAATGAGGTTATAAATAAAAACCAGGATAGGTTTCCGCCAGGAATATATATGCAAACGGAGGCTGAGACTCGGCTGTCTCGATTTTTGCTGGAGGGGGGCCTGTTTGACATATGGAGAATGCGTAACCCGGACCAGTTGCAATACTCATGCTTCTCAAGCTCATACTCCTCACTCTCAAGGATAGATTTAGTCCTTGGGAATGAGGAGGCAAGCCGTGTAGTAAGGGAAATAGTTTATCAACCTAGAGGGGTGTCGGATCACTCATTAGTGACAGTATCGGTAAACTTAGGGGGGATAAAACCCCCAAGAGTATGGAATATGAATCCAGTATGGTTTGAGTTAATCGGAGACCCCGATACGGTGCTATTTAAAGTGGCAGAGTTTATGGAGTTTAACAGTGGGTCTGCAGAAGTAGGAGTAATATGGGACGCATTGAAGGCCTATCTTAGGGGTATTCTTATTCAACAGGTAGCGAATGTTAAGAAAACATCTAATGAATTGGAGAACAGGGTTAAAAGGGACCTAGTAATAGCAGAGAGAGCATATATAGAAAACCCCACCCCAGAGAAAAAAAAAATATGGTTAGAGAAACAACAGGAACACAAGGTAGTGGTCACCAGGAAAATAGAGAATAAAAGATTGTTCCAGAAACAAGTGGAATATGGGGAAGGGGAAAAAGTAGGAAAGATGCTGGCACAGATTGTAAGAAGTAACTCCTCGCCATCCACTGTCCCAGTGATAAGGACTGAGAAAGGAGAAATTTCAGCACAGAGCTCAGTGATTACTGATACTTTCAGGGTATTTTATGCCAAACTGTATTCTTCTCGGGGGACAGAGGTTGGCGAGGATATGGATAGGTTCTTTGCGAATATCAAAATGCCGTCCCTAACAAAGGAGGAGAGTGAGATAATGGAAGCCCCATTAACAATTGAGGAAATCCAGTGCGCAGTAGCAGAAATGGCCAATAAGAAATCCCCAGGACCAGATGGTCTTCCTGTGGAAATTTATAAATATTATGGTAAAATATTGCTTCCAGAGCTCCTTAAAGTATTTAACTGGGCAAAAAAGGAGGGGAGATTGCCGACCTCAATGACTGAGGCAACAATAATAGTCTTGCACAAGGAGGGGAAAGATCCATTGGAAACACAGTCCTACCGACCCATTTCCCTTCTCTGTGCGGACGCTAAAATATTAGCCAAAGTATTGGCTATCAGATTGAATAAAATTATTTCCAGGCTGATACATCCCGATCAAACAGGTTTTATCCCAGGCAGATCTACAAGCACGAACATAAGAAGATTATACCTTAATATGCAGGTACCTATAGAGAACGAAGGTAATAAGGCAATAATGGCTTTGGATGTAATCAAAGCCTTCGATAGTTTAGAATGGCCCTATATCTGGCGGGTACTGGGGGAATTTGGGTTTGGCCCTAATTTTATTGCTTGGGTAAAAACCCTGTATAACGGCCCTAGTGCTAGAATTAGGGTGAATAATGAATACTCAAATAGGATTTTCTTAGAGAGGGGGACAAGACAGGGGTGCCCCCTGTCACCCCTGGTCTTTGCCCTGGCAATAGAACCATTAGCTATTGCAATTAGATCTAATAGGGATATGGTCGGTTTTCAAAGGAGGACGAGGGAAGAGAGGATAGCGCTATATGCGGACGATATTCTTCTCTTCCTGGGGGACACAGAGCAGTCCCTCAGACAAGGGATGAAACTTATTACAGATTTTGGGAGGTTCTCAGGCCTGGAGATAAACTGGGAAAAATCAGCTCTTATGCCATTGGATAAAAGTAGGGACCAAAGCCCAGGGATAGATGCGCAGCTGGAAGTAGTGGAGCGTATGAAATACCTAGGGATACACATACAAAGAGATCCTAATAAATATATAAGTGATAACGTGGTCCCATTAATAGCTAAATTTAAAAATAAAATCGAAATCTGGAAAAGACTACCATTATCGAATGCAGGGAGGTGTAATTTGATTAAAATGGTATGGATGCCTCAGTTATTGTATGTGTTACACAATTCCCCGATTTGGGTAGATATAATGTGGTTTAGGAAAATGGAGGTATTATTTCGAGAGCTTATATGGAAAGGGGGAGTATCCAGGATTGCTTTACAAACTTTGCAATCACCCACAAGAAAAGGAGGAATGGCAGTTCCACACCCAAGGAGCTACTTTTTGGCTGCTCAATTACAACACTTGGGAATGAGTGAGGAGATGGGTGGGGGAACTAACAGGGCCCTAATACTAATGGAGACACCCCATAAGAACATGGTAGAAGCCCTGGAGGCAAATTCATTTCCCAAAAAAAAAATACCTACAATAAAATTAGTAGTAAAAGTGTGGAAGGCAGTTAAGGCGATTAAAGGCCTGGGAGGCTTAACTCAGTATACCCCACTGTGGGATAATCGGAACCTACAGGAAATGGAAGAAATAGGGGTATATAAAGAATGGGAAGTTAAAGGGATAGATAAGCTGGCCCAGTTATACACAGGGAAAATATTAAAAACATTTAGCGCTTTAAGATCAGAGTTTGATATATCAAAACAATCTTTTTATAAATACCTCCAAATTAGACACGCTCTAGGGAAACAATTCAATAGGCAAGGTCCTGTGTGGAATAACTCCCCTATTTTTAGTAGATTAAATGCCCCAGTAAGTTCAAAAGGATTTATAGCGGATGTATATCCAGTCATATGTGAAGGTAGTATAGGAAGCCCAGAAAGGTTTAAATGCAGAAGGAAATGGGAGGAGGAGTTGGGAATATTTACGGACGAACAGTGGATGAAAATACTGGAGGATGGTTATTCAATCTCAGTCTCGCCTGCCCAGAAGATGTCTCACTTAATGCTGCTACATAGAGCCTATTATACACCAAAAAGACTGTTTAGGTTTGGACGTAGAGCAGATGACAAATGCCCTAGATGCCAAGAGTCTGGAGACCTGGCACACATGTTCTGGCGATGCCCAAAATTGTTTCGCTACTGGTCAGAGATTGTTATCATCCTGAATGAAACATTTGGTGTGGCGATCAAGGGGGATCCCAGGATATGTGTGCTGGGCCTGGGAGAAGCAATAGGAAGATCGCGACACATAAACAAAGCAATACTGAGATGTCTGTTTCAGGCAAGAAAATTGTTAGCTCAAAGGTGGCAAGCAAAAAATGCCCCTTCAGTAGCGGACTGGCAGTTAGTGATCATGGAAACAATATGGAAAGAGAGGGTGATATATTTAAGGAGAGGAAATTTTAAAGAATTTAAAAAGATGTGGAAACCCTGGCTGGATAGAATGAGATATCCAGAATGAGGCAAGGGAGAGGAGGAGGACGGGTAGAGAGAGAGGAAGTAGGAGGGGAGGGAGGAATATTTGAGCTATGAGTGAAAAGTGAGGTTAGATAGAAGAATTATTGACACATTATGGATAGGAATGTTTTCTAAAGGTTTTATTCCGTTCTATAGTATTACTGTATCTGTAACGGTGAAACAAGTGTTATACGTGTTATAGAGAATGTTTTTCCTGCTTTTATTATGTAAAAAAAAATGTTGAAAATGAATAAAGATTATGAAATAAAAAAAAAAAAAAAAAAGGATGGAGAGATGGAAAATGTATTGAATTTATTCTTCTCCTCTGTGAGGGAAACAGGAGGCTTCAGTAACCAAAACTGCAATGATTATCCTCATGTCACAGGAAGCACCCTCATGGCTAGGGATGAGCCGAACACCCCCCGGTTCGGTTCACACCAGAACTTTCGAACGGACCCCAAATTCGTACGAACTTTAGAACCCCATTGAAGTCTATGGGACTCGAACGTTCGAAATTAAAAGTGCTAATTTTAACGGCTAATATGCAAGATACTGTCCCAAAAAGGGTTTGGGGACCTGGCTCCTGCCCCAGGGGACATGGGTCAATGCCTAAAATGTTTTTAAAAATGGCCGTTTTGGCGGGAGCACTGATTTTAATGATGATTAAAGTGAAAAAAAAAGTGAAATATTCCTTTAAATATGGTGCCTGGGGGGTGTCTGTAGTATGCCTGTGAAGAGCCACGTGTTTCCCGTGTTTAGAACAGTCCCTGCACAAAATGACATTAAACGGAAATAACATCATTTAAAACTGCTTGCGGTTTTAATGTTATATCTGGTTCCTGCAATATGGTTGAAAATCATTGAGAAAAATGGCATGGGTAGCCCTCCCTGCCCATTACCAGCCCCTTTGGGTCTTGTACGCATATTAAGGGGAACCCAGTACCCATATTAAAAAAAGGAAATGCGTGTGGCCCCCAGGCCCTATATACTCAGAACAGCAGTATACAGGCGGTGCAAACAAGACAGGGACTGTGTAGGTTTGATGTGTTAAGTTGAATCTGTTTGTAATTTTCAACTGGTACATTTTTAAAGTGTAGCTCCAGTCAAAAAAACTATTTTTAAGCTTTTTGGAAAACATAGGGAAGGGTTATCACCCCTGTATAATTTGTTTTGTCGTATATCTTTTTTCATCTCACTTGCTGTTGTCTCCTTCTGTTTGCAAGTAGGAGATGTTTGTAAGTTGGATGCTTGAAAGTAGGGGCCTTCCCTATATGCTCTGCAGAAATGGCGGAACAAGGTGTTGGTTTTGCCACAACATTGTAAGCCCTCAAAGTGACTCTTGGTGGGCGCTGGAGCGCCCTGCTGTGAACGATTATATCAAGAATTGTAATTACATGCCATTGTTGAACAGTGGTAGAAAAATTGACCTTTGGTGGTTGTGGTGCTGGTGCCACAACACTATAAGTCCTCACAGTTACTCTGGGTGGGCACAGGAAGGGGCCCTCCTGTGAAATATTATATCAAGAATTGTAATTATTAGTCCCTGTTAAACAGGGGCAGAAAAATTGGGCCTTAGGCACTGGTGCTGGTGCCACCACACTGCAACCTCTCCCATATACTCTTGTTTTATTGCAGGAATTAGCCCTGCTGCAAAGCATTGCATAAAAAATTGTAATTAAACGCCCCTGTTAAACAGGGGCAGACAAATTGGGCCTTAGGCACTGGTGCTGGTGCCCCCACACTGCAACCTCTCCCATATACTGTCATGAAAATCGCATGAAGAGACTGACCTCCAGGTCTCTGATTTACGATTGTCGCAGGTACGCACGATCATACGAACGCAGGTGCGCGGGCACGTGCGCGGTCGCGTGCGTGCATCCGTGTTGGCGCCAAACGGCCTATTTAAACTAGCCTCTGGCTAATGGTCTCTGCTGTCTGCTCTACAGCGTTATACCTGTAAGACCTGATCCGTAGTGTTTGTTCCTGTTTGACCCGGCCTGCCTGTGACCCATCTGCTATCCGCCTGCACCCGACCCCGGCTTGTTGTGACGATTCTCCTGCCTGTTCCCTTGTACTTCGTTTCCTGTCTGATATCCGACCCGGCTTGCTTTGACCATCCGTCTGCTAAAGGTGAACCTGCTTATACTGAACTGTGTCATCTGCTGCAAGTAACCTGCTTGTATTGAACTGTTCACCTGCTGCAAGTGCCTGCTCATATTGAACTGTTTATCTGCTGCAAGTACCTGCTTATATTGCGCTGTTTATCTGCTTCAAGCCACTTGTCATATTGCGCTGTTCATCTGCATCAAGTCACCTGTCTTATTGAACTGTTCACCTGCTGCAAGTGCCTGCTCATACTGAACTGTTTATCTGCTGCAAGTACTTGTGTATATTGCACTGTTCATCTGCTACAAGTTGCTTACTTCCCTGCACTGCTTATCATCAAGTTACCTGCTCCATTGAACTGTGTTATCTGCTATAAACTACCTGCTGATCCAATCACTGTGATTACCTGCTCCACTGAACTTCACCTACCCATCCTACCCATCTGTTGATCCTGCCAGGCACCTGTACCCCTCCTTACTCCTGTGTTCCCTGTTACATTGCCAGGAAACCGGTAGTGGGAGTCGTAAGGGAGGCCTCTCTCCGCAATCCGGGCTCGCTACTAGAAGGTACGTGACATATACTCTTGTTTTATTGCAGGAATTAGCCCTGCTGCAAAGCATTGCATCAAAAATTGTAATTAAATGCCCCTGTTAAACAGGGGCAGAAAAATTGGGCCTTAGGCACTGTGCTGGTGCCACCACACTGCAACCTATCCCATATACTCTTGTTTTATTGCAGGAATTAGCCCTGCTGCAAAGCATTGCATCAAAAATTGTACTTAAACGCCCTTGTTAAACAGGGGCAGAAAAATTGGGCCTTAGGCACTGGTGCTGGTGCCACCACACTGCAACCTCTCCCATATACTCTTGTTTTATTGCAGGAATTAGCCCTGCTGCAAAGCATTGCATCAAAAATTGTACTTAAACGCCCCTGTTAAACAGGGGCAGAAAAATTGGGCTGATGGCATCACCCAGAACCAGAAATGTTCTTCCAACATATCAGCGGAGGAGGAAGAGGATAGACAATCAACATAACAGGACAGTCACTCAGCATCAGCATAGGCAGTCTTGAAGGGATGTGATATTTAAAAAAAAATTATTCGGTTGTACTGTGCAAGCTCTGGCCAGTGATCCATCCTCAAGACCCAGTAAGCCAGAGGATTTTCGGTGAGGTGTCCAAGTCTGACCTTGCCCCTAGGTATTCCTGCACCATGTAAATCAGACGCTGGCGATGGTTGCTGGAACCGATCATACCTTGGGGCTGCGGACTAAAAAATTGTCTGAAAGCATCAGTCAGACGGCCACCTTCTCCACTGCTCCTTCTGACCGATGCCTCAGCAACACGTTGTCCAGGACCAGGAGTGTGTAACCTCCCAGTCTCTGGGAACGCGTTGCACAGACCTTTCTGCAAGGCCTCCCGGAGATGTCTCATCCTCTGCTCCCTCTGCGATGGCAAGATAAGGTCGGCAACCTTACCCTTGTACCGTAGATCAAGGAGAGTGGCCAGCCTGGTCCCTCTCCTTGATCCGAAGAATACGAGGATCCTTCCGCAGGCTTTGCAGGATCAGGGAGGCCATGCAGCGTAGGTTAGCTGAGGCATTCGGTCCGGAGTCCTCTGGGTCACTAAGGACAACATGATCCGCAGCTACCTCCTCCCAGCCACGTACAAGTCCACGTGTTTCTAAGGCATCCTGCCTGTGGCCAATCATGGCTCTCCTCGCTGCTGGCGCTGTGATTGGCCAAGCATGCGGGGTCACAGTGCATGCTTGGCCAATCATGAGCCAGCAATGCACTGCGATGACGTAGTGCATTGTGGGCCGTGAGCGCCACACGAATTTGGCGCGAACGGCCCATAACGTTCGGAGTTCGCCGAACGGGCGAACAGCTCATCCCTACTCATGGCTAACAGAGGACAGAATTAGAAATAGACTTGAAAACGTAACATTAATAAGTCACTTGCACCTGAGGGTCCTTAAGGAACTCAGTCAAGTAATTGTAGCACCAATATTTTAAAAAGGGCAAGGATATATCCCTGGGAATTACAGACTAGTTAGCCTAACATCAATTGTTTGCAAGCCCTTTTATATATATATATATATATATATATATATATATATATATACATACATATATATATATACATATATATATATATATATATATATATATATATATATATATATACATATATATATATACATATATATATATATATATATATATATATATATATATATATATATATACAGTGGTGTGAAAAAGTGTTTGCCCCCTTCCTCATTTCCTGTTCCTTTGCATGTTTGTCACACTTAAGTGTTTCGGAACATCAAACCAATTTAAACAATAGTCAAGGACAACACAAGTAAACACAAAATGCAATTTGTAAATGAAGGTGTTTATTATTAAAGGTGAAAAAAAATCCAAACCATCATGGCCCTGTGTGAAAAAGTGATTGCCCCCCAAACCTAATAACTGGTTGGGCCACCCTTAGCAGCAACAACTGCAACCAAGCGTTTGCGATAATGTGCAATGAGGCTTTTACAGCGTCCTGGAGGAATTTTGGCCCACTCATCTTTGCAGAATTGTCATAATTCAGTTACATTAGAGGGTTTTCGAGCATGAACGGCCTTTTTAAGGTCATACCACAACATCTCAATAGGATTCAGGTCAGGACTTTGGCTAGGCCACTCCAAAGTCTTCATTTTGTTTTTCTTCAGCCATTCGGTGGTGGACTTGCTGGTGTGTTTAGGATCATTGTCCTGCTGCAGAACCCAAGTTTGTTTCAGCTTGAGTACACGAACAGATGGTCAGACATTCTCCTTCAGGATCTCTTGGTAGACAGCAGAATTCATAGTTCCTTTTATCGCGGCAAGTCTTCCAGGTCCTGAAGCAGCAGAACAGCCCCAGACCATCACACTACCACCACCATATTTTACTGTTGGTATAATGTTCTTTTTATGAAATGCAGTGTTCCTTCTACGCCAGATATACTTGGACACACACCTTCCAAAGAGTTCCACTTTTGTCTCATCGGTCCACAGAATGTTGTCCCAAAAGTCTTGGGGATCATCAAGATGTGTTGTGGAGAAATTGAGACGAGCTTTGATGTTCTTTTTGCTCAGCAGTGGTTTTCTCCTTGGAACTCTGCCATGCAGGCCATTTTTGCCCAGTCTTTTCCTGATGGTGGAGGCATGAACGCTGACCTTAACTGAGGCAAGTGAGGCCTGCAGTTCCTTGGACGTTGTTGTGGGGTCTTTTGTGACAACTTGGATGAGTCCTCGCTGCGCTCTTGGGGTAATTTTGGGCGGCCGGCCACTCCTGGGAAGGTTCACCACTGTTCCATGTCTTCGCCATTTGTGGATAATGGCTCTCACTGTGGTTCGCTGTATTCCCAAAGCTTTGGAAATGGCTTTATAACCCTTTCCAGACTGATAGATCTCAATTACTTTCTTTCTCAATTGTTCCTGAATTTCTTTGGGTCTCGGTATGATGTGTAGCTTTTAAGGATCTTCTGGTGGACCTTACTGTGTCAAGCAGCTCCTATTTAAGTGATGCCTTGAATGTGAACAGGTGTGGCAATAATCAGGCCTGGGTGTGGCTATAGTAATTGAACTCAGGTGTGGACAACCACAGTTATAGTATGTTTTAACAAGGGGGGCAATCACTTTTTCACACAGGGCCATGATGGTTTGGATTTTTTTTCACCTTTAATAATAAACACCTTCATTTACAAATTGCATTTTGTGTTTACTTGTGTTGTCCTTGACTATTGTTTAAATTGGTTTGATGTTCCGAAACACTTAAGTGTGACAAACATGCAAAGGAACAGGAAATGAGGAAGGGGGCAAACACTTTTTCACACCACTGTATATATATATATATATATATATATATATATATATATATATATATATATATATATATATATATACAGTATGTAGCACTGACCCTCGAAGGAGCTGCTGGTTTTGTTGGGCTTACCGTTACCTTCTTGACCTCGTCTCTGTCTAGGGTTTCCAGAGGGAGATGGCCCAAAGAAATGCAGAAACTGACACTGGATATTCTTTTGAGTTATTTAATCAGAAGATAAACAGTCTCTTAATGAAGGGTAGAGGGTTAGGTGAAAGATCAGGTACTTTTGGAGCTGCAAAAAGAGAAAGTCTCTATAGAAGAAATATAGAGATTAACCGTTTCACAGCTGGATTCTCATAACCTCCGGATAGACCTCCTCTCACTAGTCCTAGCAGCCGGTAGGGTGTTAGGTAAAGCGAAGTTTCTGCCACAGACTTGGATGTAAATTACTTGAGAAAAGTCTCTGCCACAGACTTGGATATGAATTACTTGAGCGTAACCGAGGGTCATGGACAAATTTAAAGAACTATCATACGGTACCAGTATCTCTCAGCCGGTCCTGCGATACCGTAAGATTGTAACTCCATGAAGTCTCCTTCAACTAAGCCTCCAGGCTCCTTCAGAGAAACCAGCCTTGTGCATGGCTTCCTCTTGAAGTGTCCTCCCCTGGATGCTTCTCCAGTTGCTGGGCCTCTCCTTGCACGAGACAGCACCGGACCACCTTTGAATCCTCAGGCCTGGACATTCATTCAGGCCTGTCCCTGCAGTTACTTCGCCTCAGGCTATCCAGCCCTGAGACTCGGAATTGCATGGATCCGCACCCCAGGCCAGGAGGGCCATGGGGGCTGGTCAGGAGGACCAGGACCAAGCAGACAGAAAATATCTTCTGGACCGGAATCCTGAAGTACGTGATCTCAGTACCTTAAATACCACCTCCCAGAGTGCACAACAGGAGAATACTTCCACTGGGCTGGTTCTGAGAAAACGTGGCACTTAATACACCCAACTAGACTGCGTTCTAACCACTTACCGGCGGTGACAGCGACACCTGCGGTTAAGGAGAACGCAGTGCAATCCAGCCAGACTGGTACTAAAACCATAATTTAGCAAAATTAGCCCTAAAACCCAACTGTGGTTTCAGGAATATTAACTTTCATAAACATATGCTCGTCAGGAGCCGGTGCTACATATATAAATATAGGAGGGCTCAGGATCATTGCCAGCCGCTTGTAAAAGTGACAGTCTACTGAATTTCCAGAACTGGAACTTTACTGAACAATCCAGAAAACAAAACAAAAGCTTTCTTCAGCAAATGAATACATTAATAAATTAATACAAAACAGTCCCCATATCTAGTACAGTGCAAACTATACCAGTCCTGGGGTTTCCTGTCTGCTTCGGGGGTCTTAAAGAGGAGGTTTTTAAAAGTTCAGCAAATGTATCAGTATCAAGCTAGTCCACCCTGTTCACTCAGGTGTGTCCATCCCTCTTCCTCATAGACATGGGCTGACTGTTTCCTCTTCATTCTCTGGACTGAGGCATACAGGTTAATCCTTTTAGAACCAAAGTCCCTGTATTCAGGGTTGGAGATTCTTTCCCAACCAATATCTCTATGGACCTCCAAATTCTGGGGTCCCAAAATGAGGACTTGTCAATCTAAAGAGTACTGAAAACCAATCATTTCCTGTCCGACTGGACTACCCCAGAACCCTTTCACCCTGCATGGGTGAGAACCCCTGAGTACTAAAAATGTCAAACCATCTCCCTTAAAGGGACCCCAACCTAAATAGTGGGGAAATATACCTGCCATCTTGTACATAGATATATATTTAAAAGGAAAAACAATAAAGTATGAATTGTAAATGCAGCAGAACTTTACAAGATGATGGTGAATAGTATAAAAAATCCACCGAAATTAAATATCATGCTATGATCACAGATAAAACTTATCTCTCAGCTTCCTTTAATGATTGAGCACAGAACATTTCAGTTTTGACTTCCTTTGCAGCTGTCTGTATTCGTCACACAACATCTCAGAACCACAAAGGAAGAAGATTTGGAAAGACTAACCTCTGATAGGCAATGTGATTGAAGGTCTGCAAATGAAGCAGATAGCTGTATAATACTCAGCAGCTGTCTCTAATTTAGTTTTCAATAGGGATGTAACCTACTCAGCTCAACCAACCCAACATATGTACAGTATATCACTAGTTCTGGCCCATGGAGGAAATGGCCATTGTTTCCTCAACCCAATCGTTACCTTGACTGCTACCCATAACAGGATTGATATTTAGTGCTTAATGTACTTAGAATCTTAAATACTGGGCATAAACGTAAGGCACTTTAATTAGGGAAGAGCTGGAAATGCAAAAAAAAAAAATTCCTTCTCTTACACTTTAGCGCTGACCCTTTGCTGTGGATGTACTGCATTGCATGTGGTACTGTCACCAGTAATGGCACCTTTGAAGGCTTTGATGCATTGCATCAATATTTTCCAGGGCAGATGTTCTCCATGTCTCCTTATTATATGTGTTATGAATCACTTGATATATGAAGCATCAGATTCAATGAATCTTCATTCTTGCTTGGCTTCCTATAGTGGCAAGTGTGGAAAGAGTAAGTGGTCCCCTTTCAGAAAATGACTCCGAAAGAGTGAGAATGATATGGCACCTGGAATTAACAAAAGTTTACGGAGACCACCCTTTAAATCTTAGGTAGGAATGGAGCATCCCTTTCATTTTATTAAAGTGGAAGAAAAACCCTAAGATGTTACTGCATGTTACACGTGTTCTTCCAAAACTTCAGTAAAGTGGTTTCAACTGCTGCCTGGCCTGGTCTGAAATTACTCAGGGGTGCATGTGGGTTCCTCGTGTCTCTATCTAAGGAACCAGGGCCTGTAATAATATTGAGGGGTATGTGAAACCTCATTACGGGAAAGGGTCATCATTGGTGTGGCACCTGGTAGGCGACAGATTCTGCTGTTATTGTCCATGCTTGGACTCCCTCCCTAGCTGTCCGTCTCCATTGGTCACCAAGAGTAGCATTACGGAGATCTATGCCTGGTCACTTGGTATGGAAAGAGAAGGGTTAAGTGGAGCATGCATGAGATCTCTGCTATGTGCTCAGCAGGACCCCATCCCAGATAACAAGGATAACTTGCCACAAATGTGTGGCAGTGTTGAGTTGTAGGTCTCTTAACTTGCTGCACATTTTCACTGGCAAGTTGTACACTTCCAGAGCACTTGAAGCACAAGTTCTAGTTTACATGTTTCCAATGTTTAGCAGATTTGCATGGCAAGTCTCTAGCAAGAACAAAGTTGTAATAGTGAGTTTACAGCAAGAGCTGTGCAAGTCTACAACATGAAAATTAAGCCCTGGTGCCCCCTGTGGTGGGATGACTATTGCACAACATATCTGAACCAGAACTTGCAGCAAACTTGCAGAATGTCTGCAAATAAAGTTGACCCGGAGTCATGCAATGCAGACTTGCTGCAATTGTGCAACAAACTTGTGAAGCCTGGCAAGGCTAACATAAGCCTAGCAAGTCATTTTCAAACTTGCAGCACAATTGCTTGCTATCTGGGATTCTGTTACTGGGAGTGAGGAAACGCTGACTGGTGGAGTGGGCATAGGTTCTGCGTTCCCCTCCTAATGCAACACATACACCTCTGTATGTCAATCTGTAGAATGCTTAAATTCATTAATTGCCTGTAACATTTGAGGGTTTTTACGCAATCTTCAGGTCTAAAATGATTTTTTAAACATGTGCAAAAAAATCCAAAATGTCTCTGACAGCAAAAGGGTTACACTTTAAATGCCCAATGTTTCAATAAGCAGCTGTCCAATCAGGAGGCTAGGGAGGAGGTATAATGCCACTGTATTCCTTATTTGTGGTGTCCTCCACCCAGTGTTGCCAACCTACCAGACTGGACTTTACTGGCACGACACCCAAAATTTACTGGCACAGCCACGTTGTTACTGGCATTTCCAAAAGTTACAAAATTACAGTTTTAAGTGCACATTTCAGAGTCACAGTGACAGTCTCTCTCCACTCCTGTTCTGCAGACCCGCACACCAGATTCCAGCTGCCCTGCTCGGCTCCCTTCCACTATGACCTTACCTGACATGCTCAGGCACCACCCTTGCCAGGTGTGCCCCCCCCCCCCCCAAAACACACAGTAGCAGGCACTCGGATGGTCTCGGCTGGCTCCAAACTGGAACTGCGCATGCGCAGTTCCGAACCACGCATCACAGCAATATTTTTTTACTGGCAACCCTTTCCTGTCACTGGCATTTACTGGCAGGAGAAAAGTGCCTATTTTTTTTTACTGGCTGCCAGTAAAAATATTAACGGCTGGCAACACTGCCTCCACCTGGCTGTGCTGACAGTGCTGTGCAAATCTCAGGACAGGAGACAGCTCCTTTTCTACGTATCCCATGTGTGTTTTTAGCAGTTTGCCTGGAGTTTAGCTTTAATATTACAGGTGGCACAGCTACACTAGAAAACCAAGGTGGAACGTGGCGAGTGGGGTGTAATATACTATGTAATCCAATACTTCCCATAGAGAGCTTCATCATTCTCTAGAGCAATTCCTACTTTTTGATAATTGTACAGGGGGGAATAATCATCACATCCCTCTTCCCAAAGGAAATTAGGAAGACAGAATCACAACAACCTAGGATCAGGGAGTTAATTGTTTTGTATCGCTGTTAATAATCCCCATTTTAGGAGATGTGTCGTTAAACTCTTATTGCTTTGCCTAGACAGGTTGTAAAAAGTCTGAACGATGATAGCTCGGGGCTTCCCTGCAGCTCCTGTAACTGAAGTGTCAGACTGTCTAGCAGACAATCCAAAAAAAAAATATATATATATACATATATATATATATATATATATATATATATATATATATATACAGATTCATCTTATTCTGCTTTTCTTCTTGCCTGCCTCGCTGCTGCCGTCATATCCAATTTACAGTTGGGAAACAGAGCGGGGCCCACGCTGACCTGATAACAGCTGTCAAGATCCAGATTTAACAATATCATTAGAGGAATTATATTTTACTCTGCATGTTTTATGATACTAAAAACTGGCAGGGGAATGGAAACTTTGCTCATTGATTCTTCCTTCAGGAAAGAAAGAAACACAGAGACTGCAGTTGCTGACCTAGTTGTGGAAATGCTAGCTCCATGGCTGTCTCTGACTTTAAGGTCGGGTTCACACTGAGGCGGCACGACTTAAAGCGCGACTGCCTCAGGCGACCTGGACCACGACCACTGCGGCGACTTGCAAAACGACTTCTGTATAGAAGTCAATGCAAGTCGCCTCAAGTCGCCCCAAAAGTCTTACAGGAACCTTTTTCTAAGTCGGAGCGACTTGAGTCGCTCCGTTTAGAACGGTTCCATTGCACAGAGCGGGACGCAACATGTCAGGCCTGACGAGTCGCCCCTGTGTGAACCGGCTCTAAGAGTTAATTCACCTTTACAGAAAAAATTGAACAGGTGAACTAAGACCCCTTTCACACTGAGCAGCCACCAGCGTCAGCGGTAAATAGGCTCTATTTTTAGCACAGATTTACCGTAGGTTTTAGCGGCTAGTGGGGCAGTTTTAACCCCCTGCTAGTGGCCGAAAAGGGGTTAAATCCGCCAGCAAAATGCCGCCGGAGCGGCATTTTGCCGGCGGCATCGCAGCGCTGCCCCATTAATTTCAATGGGGAGCAGCGGTGGAGGAGCGGAGAGTTCACAGCTCCTTCACCGCACCAAAGAAGTTGCTGGCAGGACTTTTTCTGTCGTCCTGTAAGCGCACTGCTCCAGTGTGAAAGCCCTCTGGCTTTTAATAGAGAAAAACTACAGTAGAGAAAAATTAGATCAGAATCTGCACTTTGCTGAGAATGTTAATATTTTAACTACTTAAGGGCCGGAAAGATTTGCCCCCTTAATGACCAGGTCATTTTTTGCGCCTGCACCAGCCGCCATACAGCTACAGCGATTCGCGCAGGAGAGACGACCTGCAGTCATATAATGACGGCGTCTGGACGGCAAGTGGTTAAAAGTGCATAAAAGGAAATAAAAAAATTTTTATGGGTAAAATATTCCCTATAAATGTAATTTAAATGTGAATGTATTTATTTGCATAGCGCCGGCTCCGGAAGAGCACGTGCTATGCTTTTTGAAAGTTAAAGCGGGAGTCCGCTGTTTTTTTTTTTTTTAAAAGCCAGCAGCTACAAATACTGCAGCTGCTGACTTTTAAAATAGTGACACTTACCTGCCCAGCGCGCCCGCAATGTCGTCACCCGAAGCTGATCTCTCGATCGTCTCTCGGGTGCTGCCGCCGCCATCTTGGGTATGGGAATCAGGAAGTGGAGCCTTTCGGCTTAATTTCCTGGTTCCCTACTGCGCATGCGCGAGTCGCGCTGCGCAATAAGGATGGTCCCCTCTGTCTCTGGGATCCGTGTGTTTCCCAGCAGGCAGCGGGGGACTTTCGGAAAGGGGCGTAGATTCTGCAGAAAGGGGCGTACCTTCTGCAGAATCTACGCCGGAAGTGGGTGCAGATACCTGTACTGTACAGGTACCTGCACCCCCCTGCCCCCTGAAAGGTGCCAATTGTGGCGCCGGAGGGGGGGGGGGATTCCAGTGAGCGGAAGGTCCATTTTAGGGTGGATCTCTGTCTCTTCTGGCAGGCATGGAACCACAGTCTAGTTGGGCTCTTTAAGTTTACTTTCTTTCGGAGCCCGCCCAGTGGGAGTGTCACTCTTGCTGTGCTTTCTGGGAGAGGGTACTTAAGATGCGGAAATGTCACCTGGTTCAGGGTTCCGGTCCAGAAGGATGTTCTGACTCCATGGTCCTGGTTCTCCTGACCAGCCCCCAGGAAGGCTATGGCCTGGGGTGCGGATCTACCCGACTTATTGTCTCGGGGCTGGCTAGCCTGAAGCAAGGAAACTAAAGAAGGATTCCGAGGTGGTCCGATGCCGTCTCCGGTAGTTGGAGAGGACCAGTAACTTTATAGCTATCCAGGGGAGGACTCTTCAGAAGAAGGCCACGTACGGCTTGGCTTCTTAGCAAGAGCCTTGAGGGGCTGAAGTACCTAAGTGAATCCAATCTCGTGGGTATTGACAAGCTGGCTGAAAGATCCAGGTATCACACAAGTGTTCCATAAGTGTTAGTTTCCTGAAGTCTACAACACTGTCTGTGGCAGAGATTTATTCCTGTATGTTCTACAACAACGTCTGTGGCAGAGACTTGTTCCTGGGTAAGCACCTTGTTGGCTGCTGGGCCTTGTGAGAGAGGGACTATCCAACCTGAGTGATCATTCAGCTGTGAATGGCTATTCTCTGGATTTAGTCAAATTAAGAAAGTCCTTCATTATTGACTTTGACACTAACAGTACCTGAACTTCCTTCCTAACCCTCTGATCCTATTTTGAGAGACTGTTCGTTGTATACGTTTTGCTAATAAAAATCCCCTTATGCGGTTCTGTCGTCAGTCTCTGAGTTTACTGAGCCATCTGCCACGGGAACCCCTAGACACAGATCGAGGAGGAGAAGGTAACGGTAAGCCCAATCAAACCAGCAGCTCCTTCGGGGTCA
Source organism: Lithobates pipiens (assembly GCF_037356315.1). Classification (NCBI taxonomy): domain Eukaryota; kingdom Metazoa; phylum Chordata; class Amphibia; order Anura; family Ranidae; genus Lithobates; species Lithobates pipiens. Next base: position 557,931,048 of record NW_027507764.1, on the reverse strand, counting down.
GTGCTACATTTGCCTATGCTTTTATGGTTGAACTGGATGGACTTGTGTTTTTTTTTCAACCTGACTAACTATGTAACTATGCTTCCACAAGGTTTGGGGACACCTTCTTATTAGCAGTATAGAACAGCAGACAATCCCCAATGAGCTAGAAGAAGTATTTCAAATAAATATAACCCAATCAATACAATGTAATCAAGACAATGTTGAATAACCATGAAGGTGTTGAAGTATACATTGCAGAAGTATGCATCTGTGAGGAGGGGGCAGTCATTAGTAGGGATGAGCCGAACACCCCCCGGTTCAGTTCGCACCAGAACTTTTGAATGGACCGAAAATTCATACGAACTTTAGAACCCCATTGAAGTCTATGGGACTCGAACGTTTGAAATAAAAAGTGATAATTTTAATGGCTAATATGCAAGATATTGTCCTAAAAAGTGTTTGGGGAACGGGCTCCTGCCCCAGGGGACATGGATCAATGGCAAAGGATTTTTTTTAAAATGACTTTTTTCAGGAGTACTGATTTTAATGACGATTACAATGAAAAAAAGTGAAACATTCCTTTAAATATCATGCCTGGGGGGGGGTGTCTATAGTATGCCTGTGAAGTGGCACGTGTTTCCTGTGTTTAGAACAGTCCCTGCACCAAATGACATTTAACAGAAAAAAAGTCATTTAAAATTGCTTGCGGTTTTAATATCATGTCTGTTTCCGGCAATACGGATGAAAATCATTGAGAAAAAAATGGCATGGGTAGCCCCATGCCCATTACCAGCCCATTTGGGTCTTGTACGGATATTAAGGGAAACCCCGTACCCAAATTAAAAAAAGGAAGGGCGTGGGGCCCCCAGGCCCTATATACTCAGAACAGCAGTATACAGGTGGTGCAAACAAGACAGGGACTGTGTAGGTTTGTTGTGTTAAGTAGAATCTGTTTGTAATTTTGAACTGGTACATTTTTAAAGTGTAGCTCCAGTCAAAAAATATATTTTTAAGCTTTTTGGAAAACATAGGGAAGGGTTATCACCCCTGTATAATTTTTTGGGCCATCCGTCTTTTTTCATCTCACTTCCTGTTGTCTCCTTCCGTTTGCAAGTAGGAGATGTATCTAAGTTGGATGTTTGAAAGTAGGGGTCTGCCCTATATGCTCTGCAGAAATGTGGGCCTAAGGTGTTGGTGTTGCCACAACACTGTAAGCCCTCAAAGTGACTCTTGGTGGGCGCTGGAGCTCCCTGCTGTGAACGATTATATCAAGAATTGTAATTACATGCCATTGTTGAACAGTGGTAGAAAAATTGACCTTTGGTGGTTGTGGTGCTGATGCCACAACACTATAAGCCCTCACAGTTACTCTCGGTGGGCGCAGGAACGGACCCTGCTGTGAAATATTATATCAAGAATTGTAATTACATGCCCCTGTTAAACAGGGGCTGAAAAATCGGGCCTTAGGCACTGGTGCTGGTGCCACGACACTGCAACCTCTCCCAGATACTCTAGTTGGAGTGCAGGAATGAGCCCTGCTGCAAAGCATTGCATCAAAAATCGTAATTACATGCTCCTGTTTACCAGGGGCTGAAAAATTGGGCCTTAGGCACTGGTGCTGGTGCCACAACACTGCAACCTCTCCCAGATACTCTAGTTGGAGTGCAGGAATGAGCCCTGCTGCAAAGCATTGCATCAAAAATTTTAATTATATGCCCCTGTTAAATATGGGCTGAAAAATTGGGCCTTAGGCACTGGTGCCACGACACTGCAACCTCTCCCAGATACTTTAGTTGGAGTGCAGGAATGAGCCCTGCTGCAAAGCATTGCATCAAAAATTGTAATTACACGCTACTGTTAAACATGGGCCAAAAAATTGGGCCTTAGCCACTGATGGCATCACCCAGAAAAAAAAATTTCTTCCAAGCTATCAGCAGGATCATTGAGGAGGAAGAGGATAGTCAGTCAATGTAACAGGACAGTCACTCAGCATCAGCATAAGCAGTCTTAAAGGGATGTGACATTTCAAAAAAAATTATTCGGTTACATCAGCTTCAGGGGCTTGGTAGCTGGTGGTGGTGATCCAAGACTGATTCATCTTTATGAAGGTCAGTCAATCAACCGAGTGGGTGGACAGGCGCACCCTGTGATCGGTTACAAAGCCTCCAGCAGCACTGAAGGTGTGTTTCGAAAAAGAACGCTGGATGCAGGACAGGCCAGTAGCTCAATTGCATACTGTGCAAGCTCTGGCCAGTGATCCATCCTCAAGATCCAGTAAGCCAGAGGATTTTCAGTGGGAAAGATGTCCAAGTCTGACCTTGCCCCTAGGTATTCCTGCACCATGTAAATCAGACGCTGGTGATGGTTGCTCGAACTGACTATACCTTGGGGCTGCGGACTAAAAAATTGTCTGAACGCATCGGTCAGACGGCCACCTTCTCCACTGCTCCTTCTGAGACTTACCGAAGCCTCAGCAACACGTTGTCCAGGACCAGGAGTTTGTAACCTCCCAGTCTCTGGGAACGCGTTGCACAGACCTTTCTGTAAGGCCTCCTCATCCTCTGCTCCCTCTGCGATGGCAAGGTAAGGTCCACAACCTTACCCTTGTTCCGTGGATCAAGGAGAGTGGCTAGCCAGTAATGGTCCCTCTCCTTGATCCAAAGAATATGAGGATCCTTCCGCAGGCTTTGCAGGATCAGGGAGGCCATGCAACGTAGGTTAGCTAAGGCATTCGGCCTGGAGTCCTCTGGGTCACTAAGGATAACATGATCCACAGCCACCTCCTCCCAGCCACGTACAAGTCCACGGGTTTCTTGGGACTGTAAATCATCCCAAAAGATTGCTGCTGCTGATGCTGAGTGCCAGGCTCCACCTCCATGCTGACACAAGCCTCCTCCTTCTCATCCTCTTCTTGTGTGATGGGTGGGACAGCAGGAACACTGGATAAAGGGGGCCTTGAGAGGCCCTGTCCAAGCAGCATATGCTCTAACAAGTGGACAAGAGGTACAGTGTCACTGATGCATGCACTGTCATTGCTCACCATCCTCGTGGCCTCCTCAAATGGTGACAGGACAGTGCATGCATTCCTAATCATGCCCCACTGGCATGGTGAAAAAAACCCGAGCTCCCCTAACCCTGTCCTGGTGCCGTAGTCACACAGGTACTCATTGATGGCCCTCTGCTGCATGTGCAGCTGCTGCAGCATGGCCAACGTTGAGTTCCACCTGGTGGGCATGTCACATATAAGGCGGTTCTTGGACAGGTTCAACTCCTTTTGGAGCTCAGCCAACCGAGCACTGGCATTAAATGATCGGCGGAAGTGCAAACAGACTTTCCTGGCCTGCTCAGGACATCCTGTAAGCCCGGGTACCTGCCCAAGAACCGCTGCACCACCAGGTTAAGGACGTGGGCATATGGGTCAGTTGTCCCTGTCGGAGGGTGTAGAGAAGATTGGTGCCATTGTCGCAAACCACCATTCATGGCTTAAGCTGGCATTGCATCAACCACCTCTCGGCCTGCCCCTGCAAAGCTGACAAAATATCTGCACCAATGTGGCTCCTGTCCCCCAAACAAACCAGCGCAAGCACGGCATGGCATCGTTTTGCCTGCGTACTTGCGTAGCCCCTGGAACGCCTACGGAGCACCGCTGGTTCTGAGGACAGAGCACTGGAAGAGGCCATAGAGGAAGAAGAAGAGGAGGGGGTGGAGGAGAGAGGTGTGTCACAACCAATAGTAGCATTTTGGAGGCGTGGTGGCGGAACAACCTCCAACACTACTGCACCTTGTCCTGCATCCTTCCCAGCTGCCAGAAGAGTGACCCAATGGGCCGTGAAAGACAGGTAACGTCCCTGTCCATGCCTGCTGGACCATGAGTCAGCGGTAATATGCACCTTACCACTGACCGCCCTGTCCAGCGAGGCAAGAACATTGCCTTCCACATGCCGGTAGAGAGCCAGAATCGCCTTCCGTGAGAAAAAGTGGCGTTTGGGGACCTGTCACTGAGGAACATTGCGCGGAAGGGGGGCGAGTCTACCAACTGAAAAGGCAGCAGTTGAAGTGCTAGCAATTTAGCCAAGCTAGCATTTAACCACTGGGCATGTGGATGGCTGGGAGTGAACTTCTTTTGACGGTCCAGCAGCTGGGGCAGGGAAATTTGCCTGGTACAATCAGAGGTCGGTGTACTGCTAGCAGAGTGCCCGCAAGTACTTGGCTGTGACACACCTAATTTTACACCTTCATTCCTCTCAGTGCAGGTTTCAGAGAGGAGTGAAGGTCTAGTGGGGTTGGAGATCCCAGCTGATGAGGAGCAAGGAGAGGTCCGCTTTGTTCTTTGGTGTGGGTCTTTAAGGCAAGCTTGCCAACGAGCTGCATGGCAGGTCAACATATGTCTAGTCAAGCATGTGGTGCCCAAATGGCTGATGTTTTGGCCACGTGAGATACGCTTGAGACATATGTTGCAGATAGCAGCGGTGCGATCTGATGCACTCGTCTCAAAAAAGGCCCACACCAAAGAACTTTTGGAATAACGCGCAGAGGCAGAGCCCTGCACAGGCGGAGCTCTGCGGTGTGATTCAGTCAGTGTACTGCCCCTAAGCTGGCCCCCGGTGGGCTTCCTACCTCGTTGGAGATGTGCCTCCTCCTCCTCTCTCCTATCAGGCACCCACGTGGAGTCAGTGACCTCATCATCCCCTCCCTCTTCATCACTGGAGCAAACCTGGGAGTATGCTGCAGCTGATGGAACATGACTGCCAGGTTGCTGTCCTTCTTGAGCATCCCCTCTCTCTGCGCTCACGCTACTGCCTTCCTCCAGCTGGGTATCATCATCAGAGCCTTCAAAATGCTGGGCATCTTCCTGGAGCATGTACCCAACACTGTGGTCAAACAGTTCGGGGGACTCCTCAGGAGGACATAGTGGGTCTAGGGAAGGAGTGAATGATGACATTGAGACGAGGGAAGAGGACGCGTTAGCAGCTGCTTTGCTAGTACCCTGAGCCTGGGTGAGAGAGGATGAGGAGGATGAGGAGGGCTTGGTCATCCACTCTACCAAGTCTTCGGCATGATGCGGCTCCAGCTGCCGAAAATAAGGACAAGCGTGTCCCATGGCCACGTGCCAATGACGATGCACCGCGTCCACGACCAGCACTGTTGCCTCTCCTTGTTGGCCTTCCAGACATACTAATGGCCTGCAGGGAGATGGGTAGCTTTAGGTGCACACTGAGCAGATGACACAGTACACCGACTGTAATTACTGCATCTGCCTGCCTTTGTTACAGAAACAGAACAACACCAGCAATAAGGGGTAGCTTCAGGTGTATACTGTGCAGGAGGCACACAACACCCACTGTAAATTCTGCAGATGCCTGTATTACAGAACACCAGTAATAAAGGGTAGCTTCAGGTGTATATTGTGCTGGAGGCACCCAACACCCACTTTAACTGCTGCAGATGCCTGCATTACAGAACACCAGCAATAAGGGGTATCTTCAGGTGTATACTGTGCTGGAGGCACACAACACCCACTTTAACTTCTTCAGATGCCTGTATTACAGAACACCAGTAATAAAGGGTAGCTTCAGGTGTATACTGTGCTGAAGGCACACAACACTCACTTTAACTGCTGAAGATGCCCGTATTACAGAACACCAGTAATAAAGGATAGCTTCAGGTGTATACTTTGCTAGGGGCAAACAACACCCACTTTAACTGCTGCAGATGCCTGTATTACAGAACACCAGCAATAAGGGGCATCTTCAGGTGTATACTGTGCTGGAGGCACACAACACCCACTTTAACTGCTGCAGATGCCTGTATTACAGAACACCAGCAATAAAGGGTAGCTTCAGTTATATACTGTGCTGGAGGCACACAACACCCACTTTAACAGCGCTAGGTGTGCAAGCCACAACGACACTGTCCCTGCCTATGCTGCTCTTTCCCTGACCGATGCAACACACTACACAAGACCGCCGTAGTGTGGGGCGTGTACTTAACCCCCCTGAGCTATAATTGGCCAGAGGCATCCTGCCTGATTGCTGTGGGGGCATTCAACAGGAGGGAGGGCCCAGGAGCACCGAAGAGAGACCTGAGAAGAGGAGGACTGGGCTGCTCTGTGCAAAACCAACTGCACACAGCAAGTATGTTTGTTATTTTTAACTAAAAAAAATGTTGACTTTACAATCACTTTAAGTAGTTTCCTTTAAAGGGTTGGTCCACCCTACATGTATTTCTCTACCCTGGCAATTTGACACCTTCAGCCACATGTATCAAATTATTAACACCTATGTAGACTTCCTGACACCAAGGATGAGGTTATGTAACTAGAATAGGATATAAGCGTGCCCTAAATTACAGCTGCTACATAAAGCACACTGTGTGCTTAAAAAAACAATACTCTCAATATTAAAGTGGAGTTTCACCCACATTTTTCACTCCTCACCATGCAGCACTAATGTGCATCCCTAAAATGAATTGGCAATTTATAATTTTTTTTTTCTATAAAACTAGGCGACGGAGGGGGAGGGTCCAGAGGTAGAGATAGTAAATATTCCAGAGGGTAGTAATGGGGGCATTAGTGGTAGGTTGACCAAAGCACATAAATCCAAGGTAAGTATAGTAACAAGTCCTATTTGCAATCTCGAACACCCAGGCGGACAAGATGGGTGAACTAAAGATACTGTTGAACAAGAAGGATTTAGATTTTGTGGGAATTTCAGAGACCAGGTTCAACAGCTCTCATGATTGGCTGACAACCATTCAAAGGTATTCCCTTTATCGCAGGGATCGAGAGGGTAAAAAAAGGCCTATATATCAAGAATAATGTACACGTGAATGTGAGAGATGACATCAATAAGGGAGCTAGGGAGGAGGTGGAATCCTTATGGGTAGAGCTCCAAAGGGATGAAGCTAAGGGGAAAATAATACTGGGAGTATGCTAGACTTATTACAGGGAGTAATACAGACCAGTTAGCCTAACATCAATAGTATGAAAGCTCTTGGAGGGGAAGATAAGGGATATATACAAGATTTTAAGTAAGGAAAACTGTATCATTAGCAGTTATCAGCATGGATTCATGAAGAATCTTTCTTGCCAAACCAATCTATTAACCTTCTATGAGGAGGTGAGCTGCCATCTAGACATCTAGATAAAGGGAGGCCCGTAGACGTGGTGTATCTGGATTTTGGATTGAAAACTTGCTACAAGGGCGAGTTCAGAGGGTGGTGATAAATGGGAAGTACACGGAATGGTCAGGGGTGGGTAGTGGGGTCTCCCAGGGTTCTGTGCTGGGACCAGTCCTGTTTAATTTATTCGGGAAATGACCTGGAAGATGGGGTAAACCATTCAATCTCTGTATTTGCAGATAACACTAAGCTAAGCAGGGCAATAACTTCTCCGCAGGATGTGGAAACCTTGCAAAAAGATCTGAACAAATTAATGGGGTGGTCAACTACATGGCAAATAAGGTGTAATGTAGAAAACTTTTAAATAATGCATTTGGGAGGAAATAATATGAATGCAATCTACTCACTAGGGCGAGAACCTCTGGGGGAATCTAGGATGGAAAAGGACCTGGGGGTCCTAGTAGATGATAGGCTCAGCAACGGCATGCCATGCCAAGCTGCTGCTAACAAAGCAAACAGAATATTGGCATGCATTAACCGGTTCCTGACCGGGGAATGCCGCCAGCCGGGACCTCGGTCTCGCGGACTCGATCGCCATGGGGTTAACCGCGATCGTCTCACGGGGAGGAAGAACAGGGCGATGCTAATGTAAACAAGCATCTCCCCGTTCTGCCTAGTGACAGTGTCACTGATCTCTGCTCCATGTGATTGGGAGCAGAGATCAGTGACGTGTCCCATGTAGCCACGCCCCCCACAGTTAGAAACATGCCCCAGGACACACTTAACCCTTACCCTGCCCCCTAGTGGTTAACCCCTTTTCTGCCAGTGCCATTTACACAGGAATCAGTGCATTTGTATAGCACTGATTGCTGTATAAATGACAATGGTCCAAAAAATGTGTCAAAAATGTCTGATGTGTCCACCATAATGTCGCAGTCACAATAAAAAATCGCTGCCATTACTATTAAAAAAAAGAATGATTAATAAAAAATGCCATAAAACTATTCCCTATTTTGTAAACGCTATAACTTTTGCGCAAACCAATCAATAAACGCTTATTGCGATTTTTTTTTACCAAAAATATGTAGAAGAATACGTATCAGCATAAAAAATGTTTTTTTTAAATATTTGTGGGAGATATTTATTATAGCAAAATGTAAAAAATAATGCACTTTTTTCAAAATTGTCGCTCTTTTTTTGTTTATAGTTCAAAAAATAAAAACCGCAGGAGAGATCAAATACCAACAAAAGAAAGCTCTATTTGTGGGAAAAAAAAGTAAGTCAGTCAATTTTGTTTGGGAGCCATGTCGCACGACCGCGCAATTGTCAGTTAAAGCGACACAGTGCCGAATCGCAAAAAGTGCTCTGGTCAGGAGGGGGGTAAAATCTTCCGGGGCTGAAGCGGTTAAAAAGGGAACAACTCCAGAGATAAAACAATAATTCTCCCGCTCTACAAGACTCTGGTCCGGCCACACCTGGAGTATGCTGTCCAGTTCTGGGCACCTGTCCTCAGGAATGATGTACTGGAAATGGAGCGAGTACAAAGAATGGCAACAAAGCTAATAAAGAGTCTGAAGGATATTAGTTATGAGGAAAGGTTGCGAGCACTGAACTTATTTTATCTGGAGAAGAGACAGTTGAGAGGGGATATGATTTCATTTTACAAATGCCATACTGGTGACCCCACAATAGGGATAAAACTTTTTCACGGAAGGGAGTTTAATAAGACATGTGACCACTCATTAAAATTCAAACAAATGAGGTTTAACCTTAAACTATGTATAGGGTTCTTTACTGTAAGAGCAACAAGGATGTGGAATTCCCTTCCACAGGCGGTGGTGTCTGCAGGGGGCATCGATAGTTTAACCACTTAACAACCGCCCATTGCCGATTAACGGCTTCAGGGCGGTTGTTTAACTCTGAGAGGTCGTTAATTAACGGCCTCCCAGAATTCTGCGCACACAAGATCATCAAGAGATCATCCGTGACCACCTGGTCCAGTGGACCCGGCGCATCACGGATCAAGGTAAACGGCCGCTCGTCGTGGCCGTTTACCACGTGATCGCTCCGTCAAATGACGGAGTGATCACTTGTAAACAAACCGGCGTCATGTTATGATGCCGGTTCCTCCCTCCCCATCTCTGTACCGATCGGTACAGAGGAGGGGAAAGAGATCGGTGTCAGCAGCAATGTGTGCTGCATCTGCAGTGCCCACATCGCTGCTCACCGAATTTAACCCCTCAATTCCCTGCCAATACTCTGCAATACCCTGCAATACTCTGCTGTACCCTGCCATTACTCTGCAGTACCCCCCATTACTCTGCAGTACCCCCCATTACTCTGCAGTACCCTGCCATTACTCTGCAGTACCCCCCAATACTCTGCAGTACCCCCCAATACTCTGCAGTACCCTGCCATTACTCTGCAGTACCCCCCAATACTCTGCAATACCCCCCAATACCCCGCTAATACCCCTGCAATACCCTGCCATAAATTGCCATACCCAGCCATACTCGGAGATACCCAGCCATACTCGGAGATACCCAGCCATACTCGGAGATACCCAGCCATACTCGGTGATACCCTGCAATACCCAGCCATAGACGCCCCCCACCCCTCACCGCCCTCCGGTGCTTCTACCAACTCGCCAGTACGATCAAAGCCAGAATCTTTTTTTTTTTATTTCAGGCTTCCCAGCCTAGAGGTGAGATGTGGGGTCATATTGACCCCCAGATTTCACTGTAAAGAGGACCTGTCACCCCATATTCCTATTACAAGGGATGTTTACATTCCTTGTAATAGGAATAAAAGTGATCAAAAATTTAATTTTTGGGGAAAAAAAATATCAAACTTAAATAATGAAAGTAAAATGAACAATAAAAAAAAATAAAAAATTTAAAGCGCCCCTGTCCCCATGTGCTCGCATGCAGAAGCGAACGCATACGTAAGCCCCGCCCACATATGAAAACGGTGTTCAAACCACACATGTGAGGTATCGCCGTTGAGCGAGAGCAATAATTCTAGCCCTAGACCTCCTCTGCAACTCAAAAGATGTAACCAGTAAAAAAAATTTAAAGCGTCGCCTATGGGGATTTTTTAAGTAGCGACGTTTGACGCCATTCCACGGGCATGTGAAATTTTGTAGAGTGACATGTTCGATATCTATTTACTCATCATAACTTCATCTTTCACTTTATGCAAAAATTGGGCTAACTTTACTGCTTTTTTTGTTTTTTTTAAGCACAAAACTGTTTTTTCCCCCAAAAAAACGCGTTCGAAAAATTGCTGCGCAAATACCGTGTGAGATAAAAATTTGCAACGACCACCATTGTATTCTCCAGGGTCTTTGCTAAAAAAATATATATAATGTTTTGGGGTTCTCTGTAATTTTCTAGCAAATAAATGATGATTTTTACATGTAGGAGAGAAATGTCAGAATTGTCCTGGGTGCTCCAGAACGCCTGATGGCGCTCCCTGCATGTTGGGCCTCTGTATGTGGCCACACTGTGTAAAAGTCTCACACATGTGGTATCGCCGTACTCGGGAGTAATAGCAGAATGTGTTTTGGGGTGTAATTTGTGGTATGCATATGCTGTGTGTGAGAAATAACCTGATAATATGACAATTTTGTGGAAAAAAAATCTTGATTTTGCAAAGAATTGTGGGAAAAAATGACAACTTCAAAAAACTCATCATGCCTCTTACTAAATACATTGGAATGTCTTCTTTCCACAAATGGGTCATTTGGGGGGTATTTGTACATTTCTGGCATGTTAGGGTCTCAAGAATTGAAATAGGCCGTCAGTCCTTCAGGTGTGATCAATTTTCAGATATTGGCACCATAGCTTGTGGACTCTATAACTTTCACAAAGACCAAATAATATCCACCAATTTGTACTTATGTTTACCAAAGATATGTAGTAGTATAAATTTTGGCCAAAATTTATGAAGAAAAAATTACTAATCTGCTAAATTTTATAACAGAAACGAAGAAAAATTCATTTTTTCGCAGAATTTTCGGTCTTTTTTCTTTTATAGCACAAAAAAAAAAAACTGAGAGGTGATTAACCACTTCCCACCCGGCCAATGCATATATACGGCCGGGTGGGAGCCGCCTACTCCTGATAGGACGTTCAGGAACGTCCTTCAGGAGTAGCGGGATCGCGCGCGCGCGCCCGCGCAGCGGCACGATCCCGATGTGCTCGTGTCACCCGGACACGGCACATCTCAGATCGGCAGGAGGGCTCTGTGATTGGCCCTCCTGATCACATGACGGCCGTGTCCAATCACGGCCGTCATGTGATGTAAACAAACAGCCGGTTGCTAGGCAATCGGCTCTCCTCTCCTCACACGGAAGTCACCGCTGAGGAGAGGAGAGCAGAACGCTGCAGCCGGCTGATGATCAGTGAGTATGGGCTGCTTTTTACAGCTTTTTACTCACTGATCATCAGTGTAGTGTAAACACACAACACACCACACAGTACAAACCCAGTCCCCACATATGTCCCCAAAACACACATGTCCCCAAAACATACATGTCCCCAAATAATAAAAACACATGTCCCTAATAATAAAAACATGTCCCCCACATATGTCCCACTAAATTCACATGTCCCAATGATTATCTGCACACATATGTACGTGATCACCTGCACACATATGTACATGATCATTTGCGTACATATGTCCGTGATCACACAAACCAATTATTATACACTTAACGGAATTTTTTTTACCAAAAACATGTAGCAGAATACATTTTGGCTTAAATTTATGACAAAATTTGATTTTATTGGATTTCTTTTCAAATAGAAAAAAGAAAATATTGTTTTTTTTCCAAATTTCCGCTATTTTTGCGCTTATATCGCAAAAAAAAAAAACGGAGTCGTGAATAAATAACACCAAAATAAAGCTCTATTTGTGCGAACAAAATGATAACACTTTCATTTGGGTACAGTGTAGCATGACGCGCAATTGTCACTGAAAGCGCTAGAGCGCTGAAAGCTGAAAATTGGGCTGGGAAGGAAGGGGGTGAAAGTGCCCTGTATTGTAGTGGTTAAATACCACCTAAAGAAAGCTCTATTTGTGTGAAAAAAAGGACAAAAATTTCATATAGGTCCAGTGTTGCATGACTGAGTAATTGTCATTCAAAATGTGAGAGCACCAAAAGCTGAAAATTGGTCTGGTTATTAAGGGTGTTTAAGTGCCCAGTGGTCAAGTGGTTAAAAAAACCATTAGATAAGCACCTGAACGACCGCAACATACAGGGATATACAATGTAATACTGATATATAATCACACACATAGGTTGGACTTCATGTACTTGTGTCTTTTTTCAACCTCACCTACTATGTAAATTTTTATCTTTGGACATGTGAGTGTAACCTTCATATTTTCTGATTAAATTTCATTAATTCCATACGGAATTATACTATGTGCTCTCCTTTTTCTTTCTGTATCTAATGGTTGGGCTATCTGCCCTATATATACTGGTCTGAACACCCCCTGGAGATTGATTCTTTGCTGTGAGCCTGAACCATCTCTGGTACCTCACAAAAGCCTGATTCACACATTAGGTGTACACCTATTTGAGTTCAATCGTTTCGGTAAGCGATTGGTGACTTTGGTGGTGGATCTTCTATCAATCTTACACTAATGCCGCGTACACACGATCGGAATTCTCGTCTGAAAAATCTCTGATGGTTTTCCCGTCGGAATTCCTAAGGAATTACACTCAAACTGTCTTACCTACACACGGTCACACCAAATTCCGACCGCCAAGAATGCGGTGATGTATAACACGTACGACGGGACTAGAATATAGTAAGTTCAATACCTAGTGGCCAATAGCTTCCATCTCGTAGTTGAATCTGAGCATGCGTGAGTTTTTGCACGTCAGAATTGCATACACACGATCAGAATTTTCCATCGGGAAAGATGAGAACATGCTATCAAATATCAAATTTTTGCTGCCGGGAATTCGGCCAGCTAAATTCCGATCTAGCATACATGCGGTCGCATTTTCCGATAAAAAGCTCTCAGCGGTCTTTTGCTGGCCGAAATTCCGATAATGTGCATAATAATTGACACTTACAGTCTGATATATTATTGTTTTGATACACCTGGATTGTTTTTTTCATTCCATTGGACTACTTTTTGGTTTATCACTATTATGACCTACATTGGTCACCATATTATCACTTATGGACATTTATTTATTTTTGTACATTTTATTTGTAGCAGATGACATTTTGGACAGAATGTCATACGCATGTAAATTTCATTTTTGCCTCAGAACAGTAGGGGTTCTGAGGGTTAATTACATAGGTTGGCCTAAACATCAGTCTGGCCAGGCTGTGTTTGGAAGTTCTGCCTGGTCATGTGAACGGTGAGGTGCACATGACAGGCCAGAACCAGGCCTGGTTGGATGTTTAGGTATCAGCCTTCTCGGAACCAATCAGTGGGAGTGCTGGGGCCCGCTGAGGAGTATGGGAAGGGGTACTTAAGAGGTGTGGGTCACATGTTCAGACAGAGGAGTTTGTGAGGCCCGTGTGGTCTGTACTGGTTCCAGGGCCGGGGTAGCCCCGTGAGAGGTTCCGGTCACGGGGTGTTCGACACCCCGCAACATTTTCCTGTTAGAGGCCCCTAATAGACCTGCCTGGTCTGGGGTAGGGATCCGTCTGTTCCCGAGTCTCGGAACTGGCTGGTCTGAGTCACAGTAACTGAGGGAGGATTCAAGGTGTCTGGGTGTGCTCTAGGCTTGGAGAGACACCACAGCTCGTGGAAGTGACCGGGGGGGACTCTTCGGAGGAGGGCCGGCAAGTGGCATCCTGAGAAGTGTCTGGTTACTGAGTTGGGAAGGACATTGATGAATTCACGTTTTTCCAGTACCATTGAGGAAACAGAGAACGTTCCAGGTACTGAGGAAAAAGGTTCCTGTTCACCTTTAGTTACAACTTGTACACGTTCGTAGGATTGCTTCAAGTTTTGAGTCAATGTGCTGACTGCAGTGATCTCTGGCTAGAGATCTGTTCAGCCTTGAAGTGCCCAGCTGCGAGTGGCTACTCTCTGGGTGGAATTAGAGACTTTGCTAGGCCTGCAGTTCAAGGTGCCTGAGTTCTTCAACCGTGCCCTCTGTTCCCATGAAAGACTGTGTTACAGGATGTTATTACCGCAAAATAAAACCTTTCAAAAGGACTTTTTTTGTGTGAGCATTCAAGTTGTTGGGTATGAACCCTGGGAATCCCTAGACATGGAAGAACAAGCCAAGCAGAGGTAACGGGTAAGCCCAATAAGTCAAGGCTGCCCTGCAAGGGTTATGGCCGCTACATATTCAAAAGAATTGTACTCATATTTTAGCACTGCACTTTACTTTATCACCTACCATGTAACTATGTAAAAATACAGTGTTCGTCATAAATTGAACAACACACGTAAATAAAGTGCATTCCCCATAACACAATAATACTATCCAATCATGTACTACAAAATTAGTGCTCCAAAAATGTCTGTTCAAAATACAAACCAAAAAAAAAAGATTTCACTCTATAAAGTGGTCAGTGCGTTATGTACAACAAAAAATTTCTTTAATATAATAGTTTCTTCCATGCTTCAATCCACCACTGTGAATCACCACCACCCTGGAGAACTCACCAAATGGCCATGACCTGTCACTTAAGAGTAAGGTCTATGTACACTTTGTCCCACAAGGGGTTAAAAACATCCAGGACATCACCTCTTCTTTCTCACCACGAGTACCATAAAATCCGAGGAGAGAAAAACTCTAATAGTGTAAACACTTTTATTACTCCAATAGATTGCAACTAAAAAAATCAGCCAATGTGCTTACATTATATTGTGCATTCCACCCTTCACCCAGGTATAACAGCTTTTTGTTGTTGCTGGCCGGCTCCACTATACTAGTGCTAGCGTGGTCCATGCTCGATACCACACCGCTTCTGGGTGTCTCCAACAGAACAGAACGACACTGCTTCCTGCAGCTCCGCTCCGACGTACGTTTCAGTGTAATGATGTCTTTGGAAGGACGTCATTATGACGAAACGTACATTGGGGTAGCACTACAGGAAACAGTGTTATTCTCTGCAATGTGGAATTAAAAACTGTAAAAGCCTGCACTGGTGGGACCGACTTCCAATCATGTGATCACTGTGACAGCCAATCAAAATGGTCAGGCGATTGATCCTTCTCTTCATTTGGCCCAGTGTATTTGAGCAAGAGCATACCTCCCAACTTTTTGAGATGGGAATGAGGAACACCTATCAGCAAAAGTATGCTGGCATAGGACACACCCCCTGCCACACCCACTTAAAGGACAATTGTACAAAAAAAAACAAGATTGATTAAACCCCCAAGTGCTTTTTTACCACTACTATTCCTTTATTTTGGCTTTTGGAATTTACAAATGCAGCAATTTAGAATTCAGATGAAAAGTTTAGCACTGGGAAAACATGTTTTATAGATAAAAAGTGCATTTTATATACATCTATATGGATCAGACTAAAATGAAGGACAAATGAGGAGGAATGAGGGACAGAGGCAGGGCTGTCTTTAATACTGATTGGACCCTGGGCAAAACATTTCTTCGGGACCCCCTCCCCATGCAGTCTTGCTCTCCACCTGCTCTGAAACATACAATAAATAGCAGCTAGACTCAAAATCAGTTTACTGAATCAGAACAGGCAGCTATTTCGAGGTTGCCAGAGGTTTCAGTGTATCATTACCGCTCACTGACTGGTTGCTAGAGGTTACAGAACACATTACAGCTCACTGGTTAGTTGCTAAAGGTTACAGCACATGATTTCTGCTTGTTGATTGGTTGCTAGAGATTACTGTGGATATGATTACCGGCATTCATATGTAAATAGAGGCGGCCGGCGGCATTGATATGTACAGTGGTGTGAAAAAGTGTTTGCCCCCTTCCTCATTTCCTGTTCCTTTGCATGTTTGTCACACTTAAGTGTTTCGGAACATCAAACCAATTTAAACAATAGTCAAGGACAACACAAGTAAACACAAAATGCAATTTGTAAATGAAGGTGTTTATTATTAAAGGTGAAAAAAAATCCAAACCATCATGGCCCTGTGTGAAAAAGTGATTGCCCCCCTTGTTAAAACATACTATAACTGTGGTTGTCCACACCTGAGTTCAATTTCTCTAGCCACACCCAGGCCTGATTATTGCCACACCTGTTCACAATCAAGGCATCACTTAAATAGGAGCTGCTTGACACAGTAAGGTCCACCAGAAGATCCTTAAAAGCTACACATCATGCCGAGACCCAAAGAAATTCAGGAACAATTGAGAAAGAAAGTAATTGAGATCTATCAGTCTGGAAAGGGTTATAAAGCCATTTCCAAAGCTTTGGGAATCCAGCGAACCACAGTGAGAGCCATTATCCACAAATGGCGAAGACATGGAACAGTGGTGAACCTTCCCAGGAGTGGCCGGCCGACCAAAATTACCCCAAGAGCGCAGCGAGGACTCATCCAAGAGGTCACAAAAGACCCCACAACAACGTCCAAGGAACTGCAGGCCTCACTTGCCTCAGTTAAGGTCAGCGTTCATGCCTCCACCATCAGGAAAAGACTGGGCAAAAATGGCCTGCATGGCAGAGTTCCAAGGAGAAAACCACTGCTGAGCAAAAAGAACATCAAAGCTCGTCTCAATTTCTCCACAACACATCTTGTTGATCCCCAAGACTTTTGGGACAACATTCTGTGGACCGATGAGACAAAAGTGGAACTCTTTGGAAGGTGTGTGTCCAAGTATATCTGGCGTAGAAGGAACACTGCATTTCATAAAAAGAACATTATACCAACAGTAAAATATGGTGGTGGTAGTGTGATGGTCTGGGGCTGTTTTGCTGCTTCAGGACCTGGAAGACTTGCCGTGATAAAAGGAACTATGAATTCTGCTGTCTACCAAGAGATCCTGAAGGAGAATGTCCGACCATCTGTTCGTGTACTCAAGCTGAAACGAACTTGGGTTCTGCAGCAGGACAATGATCCTAAACACACCAGCAAGTCCACCACCGAATGGCTGAAGAAAAACAAAATGAAGACTTTGGAGTGGCCTAGCCAAAGTCCTGACATGAATCCTATTGAGATGTTGTGGTATGACCTTAAAAAGGCCGTTCATGCTCGAAAACCCTCTAATGTAACTGAATTAGGACAATTCTGCAAAGATGAGTGGGCCAAAATTCCTCCAGGACGCTGTAAAAGCCTCATTGCACGTTATCGCAAACGCTTGGTTGCAGTTGTTGCTGCTAAGGGTGGCCCAACCAGTTATTAGGTTTAGGGGGCAATCACTTTTTCACACAGGGCCATGATGGTTTGGATTTTTTTTCACCTTTAATAATAAACACCTTCATTTACAAATTGCATTTTGTGTTTACTTGTGTTGTCCTTGACTATTGTTTAAATTGGTTTGATGTTCCGAAACACTTAAGTGTGACAAACATGCAAAGGAACAGGAAATGAGGAAGGGGGCAAACACTTTTTCACACCACTGTATATCATGCTACCCCTAGTAGCATGATATACATATCAATGCCGCCGGCCGCCTCTATTTACATATGAATGCCGGTAATTTACATGTAAACACAAGGTCTCCAGGTGAGTCATCTGGGACACAGCACAGGACTAAAACCTCAAGGGGCAAGGGAATTTAAACCAGGATAGTTGGCAAGTATGAAGCAGCTGCTTTGGGCCCCACAACAATGACAGGGCCCAGGGCAGCTGTCCCTTTTGCCCTGCCTTAAAAACGGCCCTGGACAGAGGGACATTTCTCCAAATCAGGGAGAGTCTCTCGAAATCAGGGACAGTTGGGAGCTATGCAAGAGGGTCATTTGACAGCCAGGCAATCAGCATTTTTATAAAGAGGCTGCGGCATTGGCAGCTATCCCCTTTAGATAGGCTTCTTTTAAAATAAAATGCATTTTATTAACCAGTTGCCGACCGCCGCACGCCGATGTACGTCGGCAGAATGGCACGGGCAGGCATAAGGACTTACATGTACGTCCCTTGCCTCCCGCGGGTCGGGGGCCCGATCGGGCCCCCGCCCGGTGCCTGCGGCGGGCGGTTTTCGTCCGGGAGCGATCCGGGACGAGGGGGCGGCCATTCATTCATGGCCACCCCCTCGCGATCGCTCCCGACGAATAGAAATCCCCGGTGACATCACTTCCTCTCCTGTAATGTAAACACAGGAGAGGAAGTGATGTATTCTCTCCTCCGTGTCGGTATTTTTCGTTCCGACACGGAGGAGAGCGGATCGGTGAGTTGCACCAACACTCTACACACACAGTAGAACATGCCAGGCACACTCACACCCCCCCTTTACCCCCCGATCACCCCCCCAATTACCCCTGCCCCCCAGTCACAGTGACACCAATGTCATTTTTTTTTTTTTTGCATTGGTGTCATTTGTGACTGTAATAACTGTTAGGGCAGTTAGAGTTAGCCCCCTTTAGTTCTAATGTACCCCCCTAACCCCCCCAATAAAGGTTTAACCCCGTGATCACCCCCCGTCGCCAGTGTCACTAAGGCTGGGTTCACATTGCAGCGGTTTATGAGAACGAATGTGATTCGCACCGCACTGCAGTGCAAATCACATCCGATCTCTGTGCGATTCGAGTTCAGCCATTCGCCGCACCCGCCGCACCCGCCACACCCGCCACACCCGCCGCAAATTCGCACGGGACCCTTTTTTTGGCCCGCAGCAGAATCGGATCGCATGGGTGTTCACACCATGCGATCCGAGTTTGCAGATCGCACTGCGATATGCGAACTGATCTGGGGGTGTCAGTAACATTTCACTGACACTCCCAGCAGTTCGCATAGGGCAGTGTGAACTGCCGCCGGGAGGCATGCGATGCGGGAACCCGCCGCGGATTCGCGGCGTTTCCGCATCGCTCCAGTGTGAACCCAGCCTAATAAGCGATCATTTTTCTGATCGCCGTATTAGTGTCACAGGTGACGCTAGTTAGGCAGGTAGGTATTTAGGTTCACCGCAGCTTTTTATAGCGCCAGGGACCCCCATATACTACCGCATAAAGCCCCCTGATTGCCCCCTAGTTAACCCTTTCACCAGTGATCACCATATAACTGTTACAGGTGACGCTGGTTGGTTAGTTATTTTTTTATAGTTTCAGGGCACCCGCCATTTATTACCTAATAAAGGTTTAACCCCCTGATCACCCGGCGGGTGTCATTTGTGACTAATAACTGTTAGGGCAGTTAGGGTTAGCCCCCTTTAGTTCTAAGGTACCCCCCTAACCCCCCCAATAAAGGTTTAACCCCGTGATCACCCCCCGTCGCCAGTGTCACTAAGGCTGGGTTCACATTGCAGCGGTTTATGAGAACGGATGTGATTCGCACCGCACTGCAGTGCAAATGACATCCGATCTCTGTGCGATTCGAGTTCAGCCATTCGCCGCACCCGCCGCACCCGCCGCAAACTCGCACGGGACCCTTTTTTTGGCCCGCAGCAGAATCGGATCGCATGGGTGTTCACACCATGCGATCCGAGTTTGCAGATCGCACTGCGATATGCGAACTGATCTGGGGGTGTCAGTAACATTTCACTGACACTCCCAGCAGTTCGCATAGGGCAGTGTGAACTGCCGCCGGGAGGCATGCGATGCGGGAACCCGCCGCGCATTCGTGGCGTTCCCGCATCGCTCCAGTGTGAACCCAGCCTAATAAGCGATCGTTTTTCTGATCGCTGTATTAGTGTCACAGGTGACGCTAGTTAGGCAGGTAGGTATTTAGGTTCGCTGCAGCTTTTTATAGCGCCAGGGACCCCCATATACTACCGCATAAAGCCCCCTGATTGCCCCCTAGTTAACCCTTTCACCAGTGATCACCATATAACTGTTACAGGTGACGCTGGTTGGTTAGTTATTTTTTTATAGTTTCAGGGCACCCGCCATTTATTACCTAGTCTCACTAGTGTACCCCTAAATTTAGGGGTGTCTACTTTCCAAAATGGGGTCATTTGGGGGGGGTTTGTGCCATCTTGGCATTTTATGGCCTTCAAAACTGTAACGCCCTTAGAAAGCCTGAAGGCGGTGCTTGGTTTTCGGGGCCCCGTACGTGGCTAGGCTCCCAAAAAGTCCCACATATGTGGTATCCCCGTACTCAGGAGAAGCAGCAGAATTTATTTTGGGGTGTCATTTCACATATGCCCATGGCATGCGTGAGCAATATATCATTTAGTGACAACTTTGTGAAAAAAAAAAAAAAAAAAAAAAGTTTGTAATTTTCCCGCAACTTGTGGCAAAATATAAAATATTCCATGGACTCAACATGCCTCTCAGCAAATAGCTTGGGGTGTCTACTTTCTAAAATGGGGTCATTTGTGGGGGTTTTGTGCCATCTTGGCATTTTATGGCCTTCAAAACTGTAATAGGTAGTGAGAAGTGAACTCAAAAATTTACGCCCTTAGAAAGCCTGAAGGCGGTGCTTGGTTTTCGGGGCCCCGTACGCGGCTAGGCTCCCAAAAAGTCCCACATATGTGGTATCCCCGTACTCAGGAGAAGCAGCAGAATTTATTTTGGGGTGTCATTTCACATACGCCCATAGCATGTGTGAGCAATATATCATTTAGTGACAACTTTGTGTAAAAAAAAAAAAAATTTTTTTTTTTGTCATTATTCAATCGCTTGAGGCAAAAAAATAAAATATTCAATGGGCTCAACATGCCTCTTATAAATTTCCTTAGGGGGTCTACTTTCCAAAATGGGGTCATTTGGGGGGGTTTTGTACTGCCCTGCCATTTTAGCACCTCAAGAAATGAGATAGGCAGTCGTAAACTAAAAGCTGCGTAAATTCCAGAAAACGTACCTTAGTTTGTAGATGTGACAACTTTTGCGCAAACCAATAAATATACAATTATTGACTTTTTTTTTACCAAAGACATGTGGCTGAATACATTTTGGCCTAAATGTATGACTAAAATTGAGTTTATTGGATTTTTCTAATAACAAAAAGTAGAAAATATCATTTTTTTTCAAAATTTGCGGTCTTTTTACGTTTATATCGCAAAAAATAAAAATCGCAGAGGCAATCAAATACCATCAAAAGAAAGCTCTATTTGTGGGAAGAAAAGGACGCAAATTTTGTTTGGGTACAACATTGCATGACCGCGCAATTACCAGTTAAAGCAGCGCAGTGCCAAAGTGTAAAAAGACCTCTGGTCATTTACCAGCAAAATGGTCCGGTCTGAAAGTGGTTAAAATCTGCTAATATATTTTAGACTTTTTGAGCCATAATTTATCCAAGTTACTAATTAATTCTGCACTTTGCAATATCTGAGTCAGGATAAAAAAAAAGAAAAAGAAAAAGTTTGACTGTGACACCGAGCGTACAGAATGCATTAATGTAATGTTCCATTTATAAAAAAGGAAATAAACTTCTAAGTTTGCCGTTCAGAATGTAACGGACTTCTGTATTCTAAGCAAAGACATATGGCTATTAATAATGCAAGTCTGTTTAATAATTCATTTCCTAATTCATTTATTTTAAAAACAGTTTGGCAAAGAATTAATTTTTGTTACTTCATTCTTCATCTTGCCTTGATTGCTGCTTTTAAGCTGGTCACTGCAGGAATTAAAAGAAAAAAAAGAACATGTATTTGGTCTCCAGGAGTTTGCTTTGCATAATATCGCCCAGAAATCTTATCACCACTTTAATTGCAGTGCGACGACAAGTGATAATGACTTCTTTTTTTTTTCAGTGCTATGTATAGCAACGGACAGACAGAGTTTTATAGTTTGTAAGAGTTTTGTGACTTTGGAGGGCATTAAAGTGCAAGTCAATTTTTCTAGTTAGAGAAGAGTGACCAAGGATCCATGTCAGGTCCGTACAGCTCTCCCCCCCCCCCCCCCCCCCCCCAGTGACAAACTGAGCTTAAAGGGTATCCAAAACCAAAAAAGGTTATATATTGCCCTATGTGCTTTTGGTGCACCAAAGAAGCTCAGGGACCAGATTTTGGCCCTGAGCCATGTGCAATTTTACACATGCGTTTTGGCGTGATTTGGAATTGCGGACAAAATCGCCCAAATGCGAACAGGGACTTAGGGTGGCTCCATTATGGATGGAGGAGCAACAAAGACACCTTAGAACAGTCAGTCTAGGGAAAGGGTAGTGTTAGATGGATCAACTCTTGACAGCAGGGGCAGGCTGGTTGTACCCAAGTCGATCCATCATCGGTACAACCAGCCCATTGGATTTTTTACATGCAATTGTTGTTGGTGGTTATAGCCACTAGGAGTAATCATTGTATTCCACTGGCTCCCCGCTAGCTGAACCCAATAGCTCTGCGGGAGGGATTCCCCCTCAACACAGTTGAAGTGATTTTTTTTCCATCCACCCATGGTGGACGGAAATAAAATTTGTATATTCTATGCCTTCCTTTAGACGGAGATTTAGATGAACTTGACTTACAAATTAATGGCAAACTCCAACTAACACTTTTTAAGCAGTTAAAGCAGTGGCAATGCGTCCATAAGGGAGCACAGGCACCGTCCCCTCTCTCCTGCCACCCCCCTTGCATGAATCTATCTATGGCTGCCGCTGTCGCCCCCTGTTCAGGTGCCTGGCACCCTTTCGGGCACAGAGCGCCTGAATTACAGCGGCGGGGGTGGTTTTGAAGAATCTGATTAGAGCCATAGGCTCTAATAGGGGTCAAAAAAGGTGATCTGCAAGCGTCATGCGGTACTCTGTGCAGCAAAGAGAATAGTATGGGTTCCGACAGACGGGTAACCCCTAAGAAAAGCGAGGATCACCGAGGGACAATAACCACCAATGTATAACCATTTCAAGAATTTATTTTATACAACTAACATTGCCAAGTGAAGGTTAATAAATATATCACTACAACACGTAAAGCATAATATGTGAAAGGACAACCTTGAAAAAGCCTATGAGAAGTGTGTATCCAGGATTCGAAGAATCTCTCCAATCCTGGCAAGCACTAGCCTCCCCCTAGGCTGTAAGTTAAACAGCAATTATTAATTCCAGCAATCACAGTGTTGTTATCAGCTGGTGTAGGTACTACAGGTGGTCCCTTCTAGGTGCTTAGCCGAAAACCATCAATCATGTCCATAGGAGAAAATTTGGATTGGACTAGGAGGATACCGGAAGTGACGTCCGGAGTACGAATGTGGAGTCCGTTCGTTTGATGCTGTTGTTTGCCTATGAACTGCATGACCAAATGTGAGTACTATGTCCTTTTTAGAATAAAGTTTGATTGTAATTACATACTTCACTATTGGAGCTCCTTCTTTTCTCCTATGGACATGATTGATGGTTTTTGGCTAAGCACCTAGAAGGGACCACCTGTAGTACCTACACCAGCTGATAACAACACTGTGATTGCTGGAATTAATAATTGCTGTTTACCTTACAGCAGTAAGGTAAGGTAGTCATTGCACCTAGTGTGTGGACACCTATTGTTTGAGGGTTCACGAGATCACCGGTGGAACTATGTTTCTTGTTCACGGAGTTACTGTATTTCCATGACACAGAGTGGATTCACATACTGCATGTCTGAATATGGACTGTTTTCTTATGTCATAGAAAGAGACACTGTCACTTTTTTTTTTTTTTTTCCATAAAGATTTTATTATTTTTCAAAGAGAAAACACAGAACAACAATCATTGTTGAACAAATGAAGCAGGACAATCAGCAGGATGTATAAGCAAATAATACACAGGGTACATCTTATGCATAGCATATGGAACACGCTGAACCGGCAGCACCTTTGTAGGAATATAGATCATAGCTCGTGGATCTTCAATCCATATCCCCTCCCTCCCCCCTCCCCAGGCG
This sequence comes from Lithobates pipiens, assembly GCF_037356315.1. NCBI lineage: Eukaryota > Metazoa > Chordata > Amphibia > Anura > Ranidae > Lithobates > Lithobates pipiens. The sequence goes on along the minus strand of NW_027507764.1, from coordinate 557,907,095 downwards.
GCAATCTGCAGCCCATGAGAGGGGGGAGTCAAGCAGGTGGTTCCGGTTCCAATAGATCGCAAAGAGTATCCTCCGGGATAACTGGGTAGGGCCCAAGCAAGGCCTACTACCTGTGGGTGAACGTCGGACACTCCGACGAGATGGGAAGGGGAAGAGGGTTAGGACAGACAGAAGGGAGAAAAGAAGGAAGGAAACAAACAGAAAAGAAAAAGGGGGTCTGGGGATGCTGCACGTCAGTCAGTCCCGGCGGAGCCCACCCCCCCCCCCGGGCCCCCAGGCAGAGAACCGCTTTAACCCGTCAGCTGTCGATACCGGCCAGTGGTCGTAAAATGAACCCAACATGCCCAGGTGAACGAGAATTTATGCATCCTGTCTTGCGAGGTGTGTATTAGTTCTTCCATTTCTCTAATGGTGGAGACCTTCCTAAGCCATTCACCAATTGTGGGTGCGCGAGTCGAACGCCAATGTATTGGGATACAGAGTCTAGCCGCGTTTACCATGTGCATGGCCAGCGATTTAAAGTATGCTTTTCTTGTCAGGGAAGAGTGGTGTAGGAGAAATTGTTCTGGCGTATAATCCAAATTATATGTTGTAACTTGTGCAATGATCTCACTGACCTCCTTCCAGAAGGGTTGCAACCTCTCACAGGACCACCAGATGTGTAGCATAGTGCCTCCACTCTCGCCACATCTCCAACATGTATCGGGGATGGAGGGAGAGAATTTATGGAGACGCGCCGGTGTTCGGTACCATCTAGTGGCAATCTTGTAAGCATTCTCCTGGACAGCAACGTTAAGGGAGCACCTGTGAGTGTAATCGTATATCGCCTCCCATTGGTCCGCCGAGAGGGGAGAGCCAAAGTCTCTATTCCAGGCTATTTGCGCGGAAGTCGGGGGTGCGGACTGATTAGAGGAGAGGAGCGCGTATTTAATCGAAATTAGGTGTCTCTGCGTCGTTTTCCGGTGACATAGGGACTCGAACTGCGTGAGCTGCCTGGACCAGCAGGACTGGTCGGCGTGGGTCGTTAGAAAGTGGCGAATTTGTCGAAAGGACCAGAAAGAGAATGAGGACGTTTTTGAGATAGCTGCCAGGGCGTCACAGGAAAGGGGGACACCCCGAGAGTAGAAGTAGAGGGCCAAGACATCGTCATGGGGCCATTCTCGGGGTAAGAAAGAACGCGCCTCGCCCGGGGTGAAGGCCGGATTACCCCTTAGGGGAGTCAGCGGCCCCGGCTCCGAGGCAGCCAAGCCGACCTTCAACGCCTGTCTAAAGGCAGAGAGGGAGGGAAAAATGAGAGGGTGCGAGCGGAGTTCCTGTGGCCAGTGCTCGGGGGAAAGCCAGGGGAGTTGGTGCAGAGGGGTCACTGAAGCCGAAGACTCCAAGGCTATCCAGGTTTTCCCGGAATCGTGGATGCTCCAGTCTACCAGTCTTGTTAGGTGGCTAGCTAAGTAGTATCGTCGGAGATCTGGGAGACCAATACCCCCAAGTCTCCTCCGCCGAGTAAGCGTAGAGTATTTTATTCGAGGGGGCGAGTCCCTCCAAATAAACGCAGAGCAAGCCTTGCGATAGGTGGCAAAGAAGACAGGGGGAGGTGAATCGGGATGGTTTGCATTAAATAGAGGAGCCTTGGCAGGACGATCATTTTGATTAGTGCAGAGCGACCAAACCAAGACACATTCAGTCCCATCCATTCCTTAAGATGGGACTGAATCCCCGCAAGAGCCACCTGAAAATTGGCTGCGTACAAGTCCGTTAGTTTGGAGGTAATCTTGATTCCCAGATATGTAATAGCTTCCTCCTCCCAACGAAAGGGGAAGACTTCCCGGCAGTGGGCCACTTCCGAAGCAGGGAGGGTAACGTTCAGGGCTTGCGACTTAGTGTAATTGATCTTCAAATTAGAAAGGGTATGGAAGTGTTCCAGCTCCTTCAGAAGGTTGGGCAAGGTTATACGAGGCGAACGAAGGGATAGCAACACGGCATCTGCAAACGCGGCGACTTTGAACTCCCTGTCACCCACTGAGATGCCCTCAATATCAGGATTGGTTCTAATGCTATTAAGTAGGGGCTCCAGGGTCAAGATGTAGATTAAGGGGGACAGGGGGCATCCCTGACGCGTGCCATTGCTGATAGAGAAGGCATTCGACAGGTGGCCATTAACCCTCACGCGTGCCGAAGGGTTGGAGTATAGAGACATCACAAAGGCAAGCATACGAGGCGCAAGACCAACAGCCACTAGCGTCTCCCGCATGTAATCCCAGGCCACTCTGTTGAATGCCTTCTCAGCATCCAGCGATAGAAGGAAACCCTTTGAGGAGGAGGACGTAAGCCAGTGGTGTATATTTAGGGTACAGATCGTGTTGTCCCTCGCCTCCCTGCCCGGGACAAATCCTACCTGGTCAGGAGAAATAATCTCAGGGATCAAAGGAAGCAGCCTGTTCGCCAGCATTTTTGCAAAAAATTTTATATCCACATTCAAGAGTGATATGGGCCGATAATTGGAGACATGGGATGGGTCCTTCCCCTCTTTTGGGATAACAGCGATATGCGCCATGAGCATGTCGTGGGGCAGGGTCTGGGGGTCTGAAAGCGCATTAAGGGTCGCGAGGAGTTTGGGGGCTAGCGCGTCTAGGAAAAGTTTATAATATCGGAGCGTGAATCCGTCCGGGCCTGGGCTCTTGCCGGGTTTCATCTGTTTAATGGCCAGATCCAGCTCATCCCTGGTGAGCGGAGCTTCCATGGCTTGAGCTTGTTGGGGAGATATTGGCGTCGGGGAATTACGCGAAAGGAACTGCCTAATGAGCTCCAGCCGAGTGGTAGACGAGGGCGAACCAGAATGGGGCCGGGATAAGTTATATAGATTGGAGTAAAAGGCTTCAAACTCGTTAGCCATATCCTCAGTCTTATTCAAAAGTGATCCACGAGCATTCCTCAAGTGGTGTATAGTAGACGAGGCTTTAGAGGCCTGGACCGAGCGGGCCAGAAGGCGGCCGCTCTTGTTTCCCTGCTCGTAAAACACCTTTTGACCCAGTACGTAGCGGCGCCTAGTTCGCTTGTTCAGTTCCTCTAGAAGGAGCGCGCTTGCATGCAGTAGCTCTTGCAAGGTGGACTGGGCTCGCGATTGTTTGTGTACTGTTTCCAGGGTTGCAATCTTTTTGGTCAGGTCGGAGATATACGTTTGGTGCAGCTTCTTAGCCTTTCCGGCTAGCGCGATAAGTTCCCCCCGAATAACGCATTTGTGCGCTTCCCACAGAGAAAGTGCCGAAACGTCCGGGGAGGCATTTTCATCGAAGTAGAGGGAGATACGGCTCTTTAAGTACTCCAGCGTCACCGGGTCGGAGAGAACCGAAGGGTTCAGTCTCCATGTTTTAGATCTGGTGGTCCTGTCAGGGAAGGTGAATGTGATCGTGATGGGGTGATGGTCAGACAAGAACATCGGTTCAATGGTCGTACGTTGCAATAGGGACAGGTCTGTTTGGGTGATAAAAAAATAATCTATTCTCGAATATTTATTATGTGGGGCCGAATAGAAGGTGTAGTCCCTCCCGGAGGGGTTTAAGGTGCGCCAGGCATCGTGCAAGGTCAGATTCTGAAGTTGCAATTTAATTTGCCTGAGAGCTCTGTACGGTAAGGCCGAAGCTCCCGATGAGGAGTCAAGAACAGGGTTCAGAGGCACGTTGAAATCCCCTCCCAGGAGAACCAGGCCAGTCTGAAAGGAAGAGAGAAGGTCCCCAAGTTTCCTAAAAAAGGAAACTTGGTGTTCGTTAGGACAATATATGTTCACAAGAGTTACAGGTTTGGAAGCGTAAGTACCCTTGAGGAAGACGAATCTACCCTCCGGGTCGATCAGGGAGTCAGTTTGATGGAAGTTGGCGTGTCTGGATATCAATATGGAGGTACCTTTTGTTTTTGCCACTGGGTTCGTGGCGTGAACCGCCGTGCGGTATATATGATTGGATAGTTTGGGTATCGCATCTGAGCGGAAGTGCGTCTCCTGGAGGAAAATGAAGTGCGCTTTATATTTGGACAGGGAGGTCAGAATTTGCGATCTCTTTTCAAGGGCGTTAAGTCCCTTCACATTCAGAGAGACACACTTCAGCTTGACAGGCGTGGTAAAAGCGGCTCTGTGCGGCATGTCAGCGGCTAAGCGGCTATGAACCGGAAAACCTCCAACCACAGGAGAGCGGTGAGGAGGCTCAGGGACCCGAGGGGGGGGGGGGGCGGAGACCGGGATCAAGGAACGGGCCCCACCAGGCAAGCAGTAAGAGGGGGGACGAGCAGAACCAGCCCCAGAAGAGGACAGAAAAGCAGGAGGAAAGAGAAAGGAATAAGAAGTTAGGGGTAAGGGGGCAAAGGGAAGCAGGGGGGACAAGGACTGGGGAAAATTACCAGAGGTGAGAACAGAGACACTATTCCACCTAGACAAAAGTAGACTGGGGAGTCAGCAGGGAACCAGTATGGACCCGCTGTGTGGGAACGAGAGAAAGGACAGGAGAACCATAGGTGGCTCTGCAGTCCAGGGACCGCAGGGGTAAAACCCAGCTAAAGGAAAGTGCGTATAACATTAGGGAGCCAGCATACAAAATTAGTGCAACAAATATACAGAGCACTGTAAACAAACCAAAACCTGAGTATTAACAAGCATGCAAATGTTTTTTTCGTAACAATTAGAGAGGCAAGGAGGGACATCCAAATTTGCAAGTCTCCTCCTGTCCCCTCCGTGTGAACCATGAACCTCCATGACTACCATATCCAGCCCATCGCACCTGTGGTACAGGCTAATAAAAGAGTAAGTATCCTCCCCACCATCTCCACATCCAGGGGGGGTACGAACAAAGGGGAAGGAGAAAACAGAGGGATGGGGGGGGAAGGGAAGACAGGGACAAAGGGAGGGCCAGGGGGGGACCGGGAGGGGGGAGGGAAGAGGACGGGGGGAGGGAGAAGGGAAAGATGGGGGAGGGATAGAAGGGAGAGGGAAGAGGGGAGGGAACCACCCCACAGTAGGGAGAGGAGGAAACCCCCGGGCGAAAACCTAGAGCCAAGCCTCAAGAAACTCCCCCACCCAGACACTGCAGCAAAACAAATAACAATGCGGTGATCCCACCCCCACCCACAATCCCCCGCCCCCCACCCCCCGGGACAAAGCAGCCCCCCACAGAAGGAAAACCGAGGTAAGTAAGCGGAGGGCAATCCGCGCCCGTCCCCCCAGAGGCACCAGCAACCAACGGGCCAGGTCACCTGACAAGGAGGACGAGCGTGGAGCCCCCCCCTTGGCAATAGCAAACATCCAGTCCAAAAAAAAAAATAGACACAAGGGCAGGGACAAGCCAAAAAGCATAAGTACGTTAAGTAGGAACTGAGTAAATAAAGCAAAGAGGGCCAAAAACGTGGACGGGCCAGAGAAGGGCGGTCGAAGTGTATCCACAACCGAGCGAGTCACTGCATAGTTCCGGCTCCGCGGGTCAGGGCACAATCGAGGCTGTAAGAGCGTAATAGGGGTCCCTGCTACAAGGGCCAGAGGACAGTCGTTCCCAGTTCCATTAAGGCACAGGAGCCATCCCACAAGTCAATTGTAAAGGTAAGGCAACGTGTTGATTAGCAGGGTGATGCTTTCAGAGTATCCAGAACAAGGAAGGGGAGAGGGTGGAGGACATTGTCTGGGGGGACAGAAGGCAAGACATCCCCCGGCCGGGGAGCAGTAAAGCTTACCAGCCCTCGGAGCCGATCATACCCGAAGAGTCCGGTCCAGAGAATATGGAGAGTTTGCGGCAGCACCAAGAACGTCCAGGTCGAGGCAGGCATCATCAGGGGCTATAAGGGCACAAGTCCTTCTGACCCACGGCAGGATCTGACAAAAACAAAAATGGAAAAAAAAAAGCAAAAAAAAAGGAGAAAAAGAGGGGGGGGGGGGAAGCGAGGGGCAGTCAGCCAGAGAGAAGCTCCAGAAAACGGGCCCTGTGAGGGCGAGGGAGTAGAGGATCATCCATCAAATGGCTCGGGCATGGCATCATGGAGTAAGGATAAGGCGAAATCCTCAGGCATCCAAACGATCCCTCCTGGCCGATGGTGAGGACGGAGAACCAGGGCCCTGCTGGTACAGGTCTCGACAAGAGGAGCGGTTGCCCGGGGAAAGAGGACCATCCCGGTGTCTTCTGGATCTCTGTCGTTGAGTTTTCGGCGAGAGGTTGACAGACACCGGCAGCCAGGGTTCAGCCGGATAATAGAACGAGTACCAGTCCGGAAGCTCCACACGAGGAAGGTCCAGTTGGTCACAGAAAGCTGGTAAGTCTTCCGGCGTACGGAGCAGGGCCGTGCGTCCCCTCGCGGACGCAGACAGACCGAACGGGAACCTCCACCTGTACGGAATGTTGCGAGCCCGTAGGGCCTCCAGCAGGGGGCGCACCGCTCTTCTGTTTTTTAAGGTTATTTGGGATAAGTCCTGAAACAACTTTCTGCGCCATCATGAACAATTCGCCCCCTCTCCCTGGCCTTTTTAAGAATCTCCTCTTTCAGGGGGAAGTTTACGATGCAGCAGACCACATCTCTGGGCGGTTCGTTCTCCCTGGGTTGGGGGCGCAACGCTCGGTGTATCCTCTCCATGTCAATGGGGGAGTCAGCTGGGCGATCAATTAATGAATTAAAAATGTTACTCACAGTTTGCTGGAGGAGCCCCGGGTCAATATGTTCAGGCACGCCACGGACCCTGATGTTGTGTCTGCGCCCGCGGTTATCCAGGTCCTCGACGTGCCTGTGCAGCTCCAGGAGGTGGGTGAGCTGGGCATCGTATGTCCCTTGAACCTGGCGTATAGCAGCAGCATGGGTTCTCGAGGCCTCTTCCACCTCACTGATGCGGTGCGCCACGGCCTGTATGTCTGAGCGGAGGTCAGCCACCGCCGCCATCACGGTGGACTTGATGTCCGTAGCAAACTTCTCCAGATCGAGCAGGCTCGGCGGCTGAGAGGGAAGTGGAGACCGTGCGCCCGTGGTATGCATTGGCGTGGCCGGAGGAGGCTCAGGCGAGTCCGGTGCTTGGGCCTGCGCCGCCGCGTGGGAGGCCGCCAGCGCGGCCTGTGACAGTTGGCGCTGTGTCCGGAACAGCTCCGGGATGTTACGGTGCGGCTGTGACCCGGTTTCCACCGAAGCTCAAGAGACAGAGGAGCTTCTGGTGGACCTGCTCATATTCAAACGTGCGTCGGGCTCCCCAAATTGTGCCATGCAGTCCCCAGAAAGCAGGAGCTCCAAAGTCAAGCGGCCATCTAGGTCCCCGTCCAGGTCACGCCCTCGACACTGTCACTTTTATCGAATATCAATTATTCTTTTTCACTTTTATTGGATATCAATTATTCTAATTTTTTTGCTAAATATTTGCCAATATATTTTTTCTTTATTTATTTACACTGTTTTTACACTGTATGCACTTTATGGATTGAGTCACATCCTGGATTCCATTGTAACCTTAGAGTTTGTTTATTCTTATTGTCACTGTATGCACTTTATTGTCCTAAGTTAAAGAGGATCCAATCGTCACATTGCACGTGATTGGATACTGCTTAGTTGGCACTTATTCACCGTGGGAGGTGGACATTTGAAATCACTAGCTTAATTTGTCACATGTAGTTATTTAAACTATTTTGTGTACCATCCATTGACATATACATTTATTAATCTATGCTAATTAATTGTGGAGCGCAACACCACTTAGTAATTAAATATCATATCTATTTAGGGGAGGGTTTGTACCCCTGCCGGTGTTTTGCTGCAACAGTACCTTTTTTTCTTTCTAGTTGTCTAATCATTGTGGCACAAGGATAATTTATAACTATAGCCATGTAGACCAGTTTGATGCAGTGTGCGGCGTATCGTCTGAGCACTGACAGGCTGACCCCCCACCCCTTCAACCTGTGCAGCAATGCTGGCAGCACTCATATGTCTGTTTCCCAAAGACAACCTCTAGATATGACACTGAGCACGTGCACTCAACTTCTTTGGTCGACCATGGCGAGGCCTGTTCTGAGAGGAACCAGTCCTGTTAAACCTCTATATGATCTTGGCCACCTTGCTGCAGCTCAGTTTCAAGGTCCTGGCAATCGTCTTATAGCCTAGGCCAGGGGTAATGAATTAAAATTCAAGGAGGTCCGGTCGCCAAAATTTTCTTTGGGCCGAGGTCCGAATCTCAAGTCTGTGCTTTGACTCAGAAAGATTGTAGTCACTGTATATCTATCAAAAACATGAGAAATGTACAATTTCCTTAGCATTTCAACAATATTTATTGTCAAGTTTCAGTTACAATATTAAACATGTGGACAGTTAGAACTAGGATAGCTTGAGGACTGCCGCGTCATGACGTAGGACGCGGAGTCTAGGGGAGGAGCCGGTGCGAAGCCGACCGGAGCGGGATGTTGGCGGGCTTTACGGAATCCATCCGGAGAGTGAGAAGCTCCGGTGATACGCAGCAGACCTCTTCCCAGCCACCGCTCCGGAGCCTGCCCGCGCACCAGACGCCACACGGGAAACGAAAGTAACAGCGGGATTGCTGTATACACCCTCTCTCCCCCCCTCGCCCCCCCTCCCCTTCCCCCCTGGCCGGATCTCCTCAAACATCCATCGCTATGCCGAGTTCATGTTGTGGCTAAAACTCCAGTATAAGAGAGAGAAGGGATGAGGATACACGCAGAAGATAGAATCAAGACGGGACCATAGAATAACAACGTGGAACAGATAAGAAATTGGGTTGTTTGTAATGTTGCTGTCTTGTCGATTTATTCTGGCTAGATGGTGCTGTACTGGGTTATGATGGGCAATATGGTGCAACTAGTCGTGCAGAATTAGAAAGAGCAACGCTGCGAAGACAAAGTGTCTGGGCTCTTTGTAAAACTCACTTTCTCCTTGCTGCCAAATTTGAGCCTGGTTGTGTCGTTTTGGACTGTATTGGATTAAAGTAGTATCACCTGCTTGATTATTGTACGCCTTGAAGGCATCAAGGAATTAAGTACATTTACACAAGCTGCACCAGAGAGACCGTTTTCCTCCCTTTTTCTTTCTCCCTTCCCCCCAGGGGGTTACCTCGGACTGGAATCATATATGGTACTTAACGTATTCACATGTAATGGCTTAAAGAGAGGGAAGATGGCCTAATTTGGGCCAAAGGACTATACTGTTAAGGTAAAATTAACTGGACTGAACCAGTTAAGGATTAACATACCAAACTGGCTAGAATCATATTGGTCTGCGATTAAATAACAAAACTCTATGCGTCATAAATCCTTGAGTTAAATGGCCTACCCCTCCCCCTTAACGCTCACAAGGGAGAGTACAAGTCCAAATAAATAAAAGGAGGAGGATTATCGCAGAAGTAATAGGGGACAGGGTGAAAACTGCGGTATAATTCCCGACTGCTCATAGAATAGACAATAAGGGGAATCTTAAATAGGACCCTATTTATTGCGCTCCCCCGCGTCAGGAAAAGACGCTAGGATAACGACAGGCGAATCAGCCTAGTGGGGGGAAGAAGGTAAAATGAGCAAATCCTCTAAACAAAATGCTCGGGGGGGGGGGCTTAAAAACCCCAAAAAATACAACTGCAGACTGTACAATTAAACAATATCTAACCCAAGGGGGGAGCCCAGGAGGAGAAGGGGCAGAAGGGTTACCCTCAAAACCTGAGAGGAAGAAGGGACTAGATAAAAAACAAGGAAAAACCAGGGACCATTCTCGTGATGATCTCACAACTGAAAGCGAAATGGAATTGAGCAAAAACGAAGAACATCAGGGGGAGGGTCAAATTATAACGCAGCGAGTATTAAGAGAAATGCTCTCAAATCTTGAAGTTGCTATAAAATTAGAGATTGGTATGTTAAGATCAGATCTGGGACACTTATTAAATAGAGTGGAAGAAGTGGAGTCAAATATGGAAAGGCAGGCCCAGGAACTAGGGCTTGTGAAGAACCAAATTAAAACGGTATATCAAAATCAGAGAAAAATTTTGTATCAACTTGAGGACCAAGAAAACAGGAACCGCAGACAAAACTTAAGAATACGCTCGGTTCCCGAAAAAAAACAAGAAGATCTGAAGGAAATTATTAATAATATATTCAGTCCATTCCTGGACAGAGGGGAGGGGGGATTTCCAAATATTGAAAGAGCCCACCGAATGGGCAGAATAAGGAATGAGGGAACCAGCAAGCCACGCGATATTATAGTCAGATTCAGATTTTGTGAAGATAAGGAAGAGATATGGTCAAGATTAAAGGGGAGAGGAGCATTGAAATATGCAGGGACAGAGTTGCAAGTTTTCCCAGATCTCGCTTCAGAGACATTGACTAGAAAGCGGCTACTGAAACCCCTGTTAGACCAGATGAAAATACAAAATATACGATACAGCTGGGGGCTTGTCTCGTGGGGTTTAAAGATGGCAGATCAGCCAGACTGCGATTCCCGGAAGAGCTGGTTGGATTTTGTGAGAAATTGGAGATCCAGGTCCCGGCTCTGCCGGGCTGGATGGATGAGGACTGGGGGGTGTCTTGGGGGAGGGGGGTCCCGGGGGGGGTGGAGGGAGGTAGGTGATGTAACTTAGTGGTCTGGGCGTGGGCGTGGGGGGTATGTTCCCCCCTACCCCCCCCCCCCCTCTCCCTAATACAATCTGGGGGAGGAAGGGGGGGAGGCTGAACACTGTACCCCACCCTAGATCTAAATAAGACTTAGGGATGGTCAGGATTATCGGGCCATTCAATGAGTCGAAGGCCAGATTAAGGCCCAGGGGAAGGGGGAGGAGGGGAGGAGCGGGAGGGCGAGGGGTGGGAGGTGGTCTGGGGAAGGAGGGGAGGGTGTGGGATGGGGAGGGAGAGATGGGAAGGAAGGAGGGAGGGGAAATCTATGCGGGAGAAGGTATGCCTCTGTGTAGAAGAAAGAAGAGTATTCTATATAGCTTCTTAAGAGATCTGAGATGCAAGCCATACATTTTTTGACGTATAATGTCAAAGGGCTAAACACGCCTAGTAAGAGGCATAAGATTTTGAAGGAACTTAGACACTATAGTGCTGAGGTGATTTTCCTGCAGGAAACCCATTTTTCCCATGAGGCAAATATCAAGCTATATTCAAAGGAATTTCCAGTTTGGTATTACGGAGACACGACAACAAGTAGAGGGAGGGGAGTAGCTATAGGGTTTTCAAAGAAGGTACAGTTTAATCTGGAAGATAGACTAGTAGATCCGGAGGGAAGATATCTTGCCTTAAAAGGCAAGTTGAGAGAAGTGGAATGTACCCTGATTAATATATACGCCCCCAACCGTGACCCTACAAAATACGTGGTGGACCTGCTGGGGAAGTTGATGGATTTTGGGAGGGGACCAGTGATCCTGATGGGGGACCTGAACTTTTGTGTCGATCCGGGATTGGATAGTACATCCGGGGTACGGGGGACTAGTGGGGTGCAATTAAAAAGGATAAAACAAAAATTGCATGAATGTCAATTAGTAGACGCATGGAGAGCTCAGCATCCAAACGAGAAAGATTTCACGTTCTATTCCCCCGTGCACGGGATGTACTCCCGGATCGACTACATTTTTGTAGATCATAGAATTTTGGAAATGGTCGAAGAGACTACGATAGAAGCAGCTACTCTCTCTGACCATTCCCCGGTGAGGATGAAGCTACTATTAAGAAGAGAGGATTTTAGATCTTTTACCTGGCGTTTAAACGAAGGACTAATTCAGGACGCAGAAGGGGAAGAAAGGATCAATAAAGAATTAGAACAATATTTTGAGATCAATGATACTGAAGATATATCAAGCCAAAACGTATGGGAAGCTCACAAAGCGTACATTAGGGGGATACTGATTGCATTGGGAACTAGGAAAAAAAAAGAGAGAGCGGAAAAAATTAAAATCTTATTGGAGGAAATATTTAGAATAGAACAGCAACATAAAAAAGATGTGAACCAAGATAAAACAATTCTTCAAAAATTAATAACCAAGCGGGATGAATTAAAAACCCTGATGGAACAGGAAACCCAAAAAACGTTCAACCAAATAGCTAGAGATAGGTATTATGGAGACAATAAACCCACTAAATATCTAGCAAGAAGACTTCAAAAGAAAAAATCTAGAAATTATATAGAAAGAATCCAGACAGGTAAAGGAGATGTAGTCTATAGAACAAGAGAGATAGCGGAAATATTTAAAAACTATTACGAGAAAGTGTATGCAGTAGATCAGCTCACTGGATTTAAGGCAGAGGAAAAGGAATTAAAAATGGAGGAATACCTAGAAAAAGCCCAATTAACAAAAATCACTGAAGTGGAAATGGAACTATTAGAGAGACCTATCTCAGAGGAGGAAGTAAAAAAGGCACTTATGGACTCAGCCTCAGGGAAAAGCCCAGGCCCAGACGGGTTTACCACATTTTATTTTAAGAAATTTAAGAAAATTTTAATCCCGCATCTTTGCAATTATATGAATGGTCTTGGGACACAGTTTGAAATGAGTAAGGAGGCAAGGTTAGCATCTATAACGGTTATTCGGAAGGAGGGGAAGGATGAGACGATGTGTGCTAATTATCGGCCTATATCTTTGCTTAATGCCGATACGAAGCTTTTCGCTAAAGTTCTGGCAGGTAGAATGAAGGGCCTGATGAACACACTGGTCCATCCCGACCAGGTGGGCATTGTATCCGGAAGGGAGGGAAGGGACAATGGGGTGAGAACATTGCTCCTCCTTTCCCAGAGGGGTGGAGGGGAGGACCCGAGTCTGCTCCTGTCGATTGATGCCCAGAAGGCCTTCGACAGGGTAGACTGGGGCTTTATGTTCCGAACCCTGGAGGCAATGGGAATTGGACCAACAATGGTCCAGAGGATTAGGACACTTTACCATCATCCAACTGCTAGAATTAAGATCAATGGTATGCTATCTCTACCCTTTGAGATGAAAAATGGGACGAGACAGGGGTGTCCCCTGTCACCCCTATTGTTCGTTTTGTCTCTAGAGCCATTGCTTGCCATGATTCGTAATGACCCACAGATTAAGGGATTTGAAATAGGAAAGGAAGAACATAAACTGGCTGCTTTTGCCGATGATGTTCTATTCTATGTTAGTAAACCAAGCAATACTATGCCTAGGCTGATAGAGGCAATAGCACAGTATGGCCAACTCTCGAATTTTTAAATCAACCAAGCAAAATCAGAGGTACTCAATATCAATACGGGTAAATCGGAAAAATGTAGACTTCAAAAAGAGTTTGGGTTCCCCTGGCGGAAGGAATTAAAGTACCTTGGAATAAAACTTACTACCTCAGTGGAGAAAATGTTTAAATTAAATTTCATCCCACTATTAGATGAAATCAAGAAAGAAAGTAATAGATTGGTAAATAGATCACTGACCTGGATGGGGCGTATTAGCGCACTTAAAATGTATATTGTGCCAAAAATTCTGTATAAATTCCAGATGATCCCCATGGCAGTACTGAAGTATTATTTCACAAAGATTAAGACGCTGCTAATGGGGTTCATATGGAATAATAAAAAAACCGAGAGTCCCTTTCACTACCCTGAAACGAAACAAAAGTCAAGGGGGATTAGCTATACCCGATATACAAAAATACTATAGCGCAATCGTGCTGTCGAGAGTAGTTGAATGGGTAAGGGAAAATAATAAGGAAAAAAGATGGGTAAACATAGAAAATGCCCTTAGTAAATCACAGTTAAATAAGATAGTTTGGAATCCACCAAAACACAGGACACTTGATTCGGATATAAATATTTATACACGTAATGCACTTAGGGTGTGGGATAGGACATACAAACATTTAAATGGCCAATACAACTCCCCACTTATAGAGTTAAAAGAAAATGAATATTTCCCTCCGGGGCTAAAAATGAATAGTGGGAATTGGTTGAAAAAAGAGAAGGCACAGGTTAGGGACATTATAAAAGGGGGGAAGATCTTGTCATTGCACGACTTAAAACACAAAGGGGAATTGGGAAAAATAGATGAGTGGCGGTATCTCCAGTTGGCCCACTTTGTGGGAAGCCTACCACAGCCATTAAAAAAGGAAGAAGAGTGGTCGCCTTTTGAGCAGCTATGTTTAACAGATAACCCTAAGGGGATAATTTCCAAGTTGTATGGGCTTCTGACCGAGAGGGGGGACCTGGGGAGCCCGCCTTTTATACAGAAATGGGAAAAGAAACTAGGCACACAATGCGATAAAAGCACTCAGGGGAAAATTTATAAACTTATACACAGGTCGGCAGCCGATAGTAGCACAGTAGAAATGAATTATAAATGTATCTCTAGATGGTATGCTACCCCAGACAAAACCCATAAATTTCAACCAAGTAAGTCAGGAGATTGTTGGAGGGGATGTAGAGAATTAGGAACAATGTCCCATCTGTGGTGGAGCTGTCCTAAAATTAATAAATATTGGAAAAGGATTCTTTATTACGTAAAAGAAATTACAAACATTATAATCCCAGAGGACCCATGGATAGTGTTATTCCACGGCACTAGAGAGGAAATCAAAAAGTATCAAGAATCACTGGTCCCACATCTTTTAAATGCTGCTAAAAGATTGATACCCAAGAATTGGCAAAAAGAAGAAAGCCCATCAATCTGGGAATGGATTGATGCAGTGGAGGTAACTTATCGTATGACTAGGCGAAGGGAAAGCCATGATGACAAGGGATTGATAGTAGCAGACAAATGGCGAGAGTGGAAAATTTTTTAAAAAACATGGAGTTATGCTGAGCATATAAGAATATAAGAAGGGAAAATAGAGGTCGACTTAAATCTCCCGCATAGTTAGATAGAAGAGGTGGTGGGTGGGAGATGGGGGGGGGGAGGTAAGATAGAAGGAGTGAAAAGTATGTAAGAGTAAACCTGATACCGTGTTTTCTTATCTATTCTTGGAAAAATAAAGGAATTTTTGTAGTATAAATCAAAATAAAAAAGCTACAATGATGTGAAGACGAGGACAATGTAAATGAACGTAAAGTTGATTGGACCTCATGAAAAATTTGCTGAAGTAGCAAAAAAAAAAAAAAAAAAAAAAAAAAAGAACCAGGATAGCTTTACATTTGCTCTTTACACCGGGTGTCCCCATCACAGTGCCCCTTTACACCGGGTGTCTCCATCACAGTGCCCCTTTACATCGGGTGTCCCCATCACAGTGCCCCTTTACATCGGGTGTCCCCATCACAGTGCCCCTTTACATCGGGTTAAGGCGATGGCGCACCTTAACAAAACATGCAAATCAGTGTGCACATAAAAAATATACCCATCAGCATGCCCCTTACAAAAAAAGCGCAGCATTGTGCAAATTACAAATATACCCATCAGCATGCCCCTTACAAAAAAAGCCCAGCATTGTGCAAATTACAAATATACCCATCAGCATGCACCTTACAAAAAAGCCCAGCATTGTGCAAATTACAAATATACCCATCAGCATGCACCTTACAAAAAAGCCCAGCATTGTGCAAATTACAAATATACCCATCAGCATGCACCTTACAAAAAAGCCCAGCATTGTGCAAATTACAAATATACCCATCAGCATGCACCTTACAAAAAAGCCCAGCATTGTGCAAATACAATATACCTAACAGTCTGCATGATCACTAATGTGCCCACATACCTCAACTACAGGAGGAAGGGCACAACTGAAGCTGCCTCAAGGAGTCGGAGAGCCAGGACCCGGGAATTCGGAACCGCGGGCAGCATGGGGGGCGGGGCGCGCACGTGACGTCACACCCCCTACTGCCTGCGTGAGTGTCTTCAGCTCCGAGACGCGGCCAGGAGCAGGGGGCGGGCGCATGCGCACAGCGTCACTGGTTGCTAGGGAAAGCCGCGGTCCCAGCAAACCAGTGATTGCTGTCATTTACTACGCAGGCAGCATGGCGGTCCGGGCGGAAACCTCGCTCGGTCCGGACTCGGACCGCGGGCCGCCATTTAGTGACTGCTGGCCTAGGCCATCTTTATGTAGAGCAACAATTCCTTTTTTCAGCTCCTCAGAGAGTTCTTTGCCATGAGGTGCCATATTGAACTTCCAGTGACCAGTATGAAAGAGTGAGAGCGATAACACCAAATTTAACACACCTGCTCCCCATTCACACCAGAGACCTTGTAACCCTAACGAGTCACATGACACCGGGGAGGGAAAATGGCTAATTGGGCCCAATTTGGACAATTTCACTTAGGGGTGTACTCACTTTTGTTTCCAGCGGTTTAGACATTAATAGCTGTGTGTTGAGTTATTTTGAGGGGACAGCAAATTTACACTGTTATACAAGCTGTACACTCACTACTTTACATTGTAGCAAAGTGTCATTTCTTCAGTGTTGTCACATGAAAAGATATAATAGAAAATGTACAAAAATGTGAGGGGTGTACTCACTTTTGGGAGATACCTTACATAAGAACCTCCAGAGCCACAAACTACCAATTAAATCTGTTTATTTTGAACACATTAAAATATTAAAACCTGTTAAAAACAGAGACCAGTGTATTGTCATATCAGTATATAAGTATATATTTCCTTCACTGGGATCACATAAAATGCCAAACTAATGTGTCATTAACGTGTAGTGTGGGGTTTGGTATATGACAACATGTCAATCACTGAGGAAATACAGCCACATACAATATGTACCCCATATAATGAGATTCTTCCTACTACTGTGATTGACATACTCAGTGGTGGGACAAGGTCATCTAGAGCTCAGCGCAAACATGCCAAATTGTGTCCCCCCAAGATGAAGCGAGCATTATGTGTCAGCAAAACTCCCCTCCCCTCAAAAAAAGACTGCTAATGTGCATGCTTAGCTCAAATCCTCTCATACCACATATACTCCCAGCACAATTACTCCCCCCCCCACAATAAAATTCCTCCTTGTATAGCACAAATCTTCTACCTCTCCAAATTTCTCCTCCTAGAACAATTCTTACCTCCTTCCCCCCCCCCCCAATTCCCCCTTCCATCACAAATCCCCTCCCTCCAATCGCCTTGTGGTACCCCCCGAACCTCACATATTACCACAGTGCCCGGGGCAGCTTGCCCTTATGCCCACCCCTTGTCCAAGCCCTTGACATTCTATACTTTTTGATACACATTAGTTTGTACTTATAAACAGGTTATAGGCATAAACCGATACATACATAAATGGGGATATAAAAATACACAAGTCTCTGGGTGTCTTTAACAAGTCCTAATATTTTATGATGGCAAAAATATAAGAGATTGTATTGTTAGTTTGTGGCTTTATTGGTACTTATGAGGATAAATATATAATAAGAGGTAGTATTAGGTTTTACATTTGCCATTGAATTACCTAATATATATTTGAGGTGTTCTGATTATAAGGTATATATTTACTAATCGTACTGTAGCTTTAAATTGGCATCCATTACTAACAGGAACTGTAGTATATTACGCCCACTTCCTGCCCAGCAGTCATATTAGTGTAGCACTGACCCCCAAAGGAGCTGCTGGTTTCTTCAAGATCAAATATGCACTTGGACCTTCAATCCTCCTCATGCGTCACATATGGGAGGAGCTTGGGAGAGGATGATTGGAGTGGCTTGTCACATTTTGGATGCCATGTTTCTGAAGGTTGGCTCTACTCATCTTACACAGGAAGTTCTCATCACACTTATGGCTGAAGTCATGGCTATCATGAACGCTCGACCCTTAGTTCCAGTATCTACCAATCCAGAAATGCAGACAGTCTTAACACCTTCAATGCTTTTGACCCAGAAGATGGAAACAGTTACAGCTCCCACAGGAGGTTTTGGTCTCAAAGAATTTTACACCAAGCAATGGAAGCAAATGGAAGCGAGTCTTGTAGACATCTTCTGGAATAGATGGAAACAAGAGTACCTGGTGACGCTCCAATCATGCACAAAATGGCAAGTTGACAAGCCTAACCTGCAAGTCGGAGATGTTGTCCTACTAAAAGACACTCAGGTCCACAGAAATGAAGGCCAGTTGGACGCATTGTCGATAATGTACCCCTTAATGAGAGTAAGGTTAGAAATGTCAAAGTTAAAGTCATGAGACAGGGCCCCCCTAAAGTGTACTTTAGGCCTATCTCTGAAGTTATTTTCCTTCTTAAAAAGGAAACATAGTGGTATAATGTTCATTATGCCAGGTGGGGAGTGTTCTGATTATAAGGTATATATTTACTGATCATACTGTTGCTTTAAATTGGCATCCATTACTAACAGGAACTGTAGTATATTACGTCCACTTCCTGCCCAGCAGTCATATTAGATAATCTTTCTACAGTGAAGGAAGAATGCTAAAGACTTCCACTATTTCTTAATACTGGCCTTGGAAGCATAAATCTGTAAGTAAGCAGTCATTCGTTTTCAATTAGTTAGTATATGTTCTACTAATGCAACTACATTTTATATGTTTGTTTGATGGGATGTTTCTGTCAGGAAGTTCACTCAGCTAGGCCACATTTTTGCTAGCTAGTACCTTAAAGTGGTTGTAAACCCTCCCCCACAACTTTGTCCCATGTAAATCAGCATAAAAAACCCTAATGAACACGGCTTGTAGATATCTCCTTACTTGCTTAGTATTGTTGTAATGCTTTTTGTTCTTTAGAATGATGTCACTGAGCATGCCCAGATCTCCCCTGACGGCACACTCTCTATGTGCTTATCTATCTGTTATCAGGACTTCCTACGGCATACAACACTGAAATCCCAGGAGACTTCATAATCACTCAGAGCTTCCTCCTACACACCATGTGACATCACATGCAGTGTAAACCTGGCCATTACTGCAGTCTTATCAGCTGAAGCTGATAAGACTGACAAAGGCAAACAGACAATCGGCACAAGTAAATACTATGAAATAAAACTAAGAACAGGGAAGCAGGGTTGCCATAGAAATGTTGGATTGAGAAGGAGGCTTGGTTAACAGTACAGGAAGTGCTCAATGTAAGGGCGGAAATGCACTCCACTGTGGACATTACTTAAGATGGTGCTGCCTGCCTAACCCCTGGAAACAAGTTTTTTTTAAAGTTTCTTTAAACAGTAAGTAATATGCGATTTGGGCTGGATTACAGTGGCTATAGTCTGATAATTACTTATTATAATGGACTAAATGAAAAGAAGCATCAGAGTGGGAGAGTTTACTTCCTCTTTAACAGTATTGTAGCAATGCCTGTTACTATTTGCATTTGTGATGTAACGTTAAATGCTAATGCATGTTTTTATAATTTGTGTTTTGCAGTTTTAGAAAAAAATGTATTCTCAGTAAAGATTACAACTATTAGCCCTTCCTCCTGAGTCTATATTGGGAAGCTGTTAGCTGTCTGCCAAGCCTTGTACTTTGAACACATTGTGAGGGCAGAACAGTAAAAAGACTTTTAACACAGCGGGCCTAGTTTAAAGATAAGTGGATTCATCCTGCTCATCATCAGCTAACCTCTACAGCCACAGACACTACAGAGAAGTAATCTGTTTCATCATGCAGCACACAGACAAGGATACTACACCAGTCATCCCTCGACATACACAAGCAGAGGAAAGCATACACAATATGCCAACCAACAGGTCATGCTGCACAAGCTCCAGAGTCTCTAGTGAGTCAGATCAGACATCAGCTAGTGCTGAATCTGCCAGGTCCAAGCGCACTAGATCTAGACCAGGCTTTCTCAACCTTTTAACCCTAGAGGAACCCAAAAAATTTTTTTTCAGGTCTCGAGGAACCCTTACTTAAAACCAATTTATCAGGGGTCAATAGGAACAATGTACCTGATACTGGAGGCCATTAGGGAGAATGCCCCCCTTAAAGTGGTGCTCAGATTGCCACCCTTAAAGACAGCTAAAAAGAAATTTGGTGTTATGCTGTTGGCTTTGCTAAGTGATGCTGAACCTTGAACTCTGTAGGCACCATCAAAAAAGTGGTTCATCAGCCACAGCTCAAGGAACCCCTAGCAACCTCTGAAAGAACCCCAGGGTTCCATGGAACCCTGGTTGAGAATGGCTGCTCTAGACATTCAAGCTGCTCTAACCTGTCATTTACCAGTGCTGCAGCTGTCAAGGCCCATGCAAAAGCAGAAGCCGCACATGCACTGGCTTCTTATGCTAGGGTGACCAGATGTCCCAGGTTTCAGGGGACAGTCCCTAGATTGAGGACACTGTCGCCGGACCAATTCTGTCCCCGGTTTTGTCCCCGGATTTGACTTCAGCAGGAGCTGGGGCAATTTTCAAAGACAGTGCAGAATAAAAAAAATGAATTCTAAATTACACCCCCCCGCTCCTACTAGCTTAGGGGGGTGTATTTTTTCCATTATCTGTGTCCCTTTCTGATGGTGATGTGCTGGTCAGAGCGGATGGACTATTTCTTCAGTTTGTGGCACATGCCCATTCAGTTCCGCTCACATCTTCTTCTGCCTTGGCCGCAGCCGCCTGCCTGCTTATCTCCTTGCCTTCACCGGCAGAGTCATTTTCCTCCGCTCCCCACCCAGTAGTAGCCGGGGCCCGGAGAGTGAGACCTGAGAGGCTGTGAGGCCGGTGATGGCGATGGGCAGAGAGAGGCAGCTGAGCTCAGCTGATGATGTCCAGCAGCAGGAATAGAGGGGAAGGAGATCCAATCGTGGGGCTGCCAGTGCCTTCAACACAGGTGTGCTTTGGGGGTGTCTGTGAATAGACTACATTGCACTGTGTCTGTCTCTCTGCATAATGGATGGTATCAGAACTAAAAGGCAGTGGGGGCACTTATTGGTCAGAAGTTAACAAAATCAGCAGCCAGCAGCCATATTATGTGACACACTGTGACAGAGCCAGCCAGAGCCATGATAGAGCGCCCCCTGCCTGTGAGTTATCATAAAGCCGATGAGCTTAACCAGTTGCTGATCGCCTGATAGCTGATTTACTGCTACAGGGGGTCGCGCTGCGCAGGATCACTTATATACGTGCATTTTTGGGTATCAGAGCCAATCAGGGGATCCAGCGTACTCGCCTAGTGGTGTGCCTATGTAAACAAGGCAGTTTGCCATTCTGACAGTATGGAAGACATTGATCCTGTGTTCCTGCAAAGCAAGTACAGGGATCTATGTTTTCCCTTAGCAAAAACACAGACTCCACAGTGACAAAACACTTGTTAGACACAAATTTAACCCATTGATTGCCCTAGATGTTATCCTCTTCCCAGCAAGTGTCATTTGTACAGTGACAGTACATATTTTTAGCACTGATCACTGTATTAATGTCACTGGTTCCCACAAAGTGTTAAAAGTGTCACTAATGCCGTGTACACACGAGCGGAATGTCCGACAGAAAAAGTCTGATGGAATATTTTCATCGGATATTCCAATCGTGTGTATGCCTCATTTGACTTTTTTTTTTTCGAAAATAGAGCATGTTTTAAATATTTCCGACAGAACCAATTCCTATCGGGAAAAACGCTCATCTGTATGCTGTTCCGACGGACCAAAAATGACACATGCTCCGAAGCAAGTACGAGATGGAAGCTTTTGGCTACTGGGTATTGAACTTCCTTTTTCTAGTCCCATCATACGTTTCCGTACGTCACCGCATTCTAGACTGTCGGACTTTGGTGTGATCGTGTGTAGGCATTAGTGTCTGATTTGTCCACCGCAGAATTGCAGTCCCGCTATGATTCGCTGATTGCTGCCATTACTAGTAAAAAAAAAAAATATGTCCCCGGGTTTTCATTTTAAAAATCTGGTCTGCAATACGTGAAGCTGAAATGATAAGAGAACAGGGCTGCATAGATGAAGAACATCATATGACACATCCCAGCCATGACACTACCTGCCTGGAGTTTGCCTGTTCTCCTTGTGCCTGCGTGGGTTTCCTCTGGGTACTCCGGGTTTCCTCCCACACTCCAAAGACATGCAGGTAAGTTAATTGGCTTCTGTCCAAAATTGGCCCTAGTGTATGAATGGGGACCTTGGATTGTGGGCTCCTTGAGGGTAGGGACTGATGTGAGTGTGCAATGTACAGGGATAGGGACAATTGTAGACACTCACTCAGGTTGAACTGGATGGACTGGTGTCTTTATTCAACCTTACTAACTATGTAACTATGTAACTATGATAAAAGCAAAAAGTAAAGCTGAAGCACTTAGAAGAAAAGCAGAGGTGAAAGCATCTTCACATATTATCAAGCAAGAAAAAAACTGCTTCAGCAGCCTTAGCTGAAGCCAAGGTGCTCATGAGAGCTGCAGCAGAACAGTACAGAGAGCACTCTGTGATAGAAACCCAAATTACACCACTCAGTGCAATCCAACGCACCAGGGAACATGTGCAATTGCACGCGACCATGTGCAAAGATCAACAGTCTAATGATGCATTGGAATCGTCAAAGGTCCCGCTAGCAGCAGACAACTTTGATATCGCTCGATGCTACAAGACTGAACCAGAACTTTACTATAACAAGCCAAGTATTTACATGCTCAGAGACCAATCTGTTGGTCCTTCAGGAAATAAAACAAATGGTGACATAATCCCTCCTTTTTGAAAATATAAATCCGGCCTATAGCAGAAAGATTTGCAGTAAACGAGAACAACTACACGACTATAGTGGATTCAACCAAGCATTCCAACCGTCTTACCAGCCACAGACATGCCCTGTGTTTGTTCCCAGAAAATGCCCACCTGAGGCAGCAGGAGCCACAGATGTGACAAAATACTTGATACGCCGTGAAATGGTGAGCTCTGGTCTCCTGAAGTTTGATGACCATCCAGAAAACGATTGGGCCTGGAAGTCATCTTTTCTAGCCAGTACCCCAAGACTTAAATCTGAAAGACAGGGAAAAGCTTGACCTACTCTCCAAATGGCTCGGACCAGAGTCCTCTGAGCAAGCCAAAAGAATCAGGTCAGTACATGTTCATG
Organism: Lithobates pipiens; assembly: GCF_037356315.1. Classification (NCBI taxonomy): domain Eukaryota; kingdom Metazoa; phylum Chordata; class Amphibia; order Anura; family Ranidae; genus Lithobates; species Lithobates pipiens. The sequence continues at coordinate 557,884,234 of NW_027507764.1, read as the reverse complement.
ATGCGACAGCAGGGCTTACAATGTTATGGCAGAGATTGGAAGACTGCTATGTGTCACCTGAAGTAATTGAAGATGCACTTCTGAAGAAAATTGAAAATTATCCAAAAATAAAAAAGACAATCAGAAGCTGAGAGAGCTTGGTGACATACTTTTAGAGCTGGAGGCGGCAAAGGCTGGTGGATATCTGCCAGGCCTCTCATATTTGGATACAGCATGTGGAGTCAAACCGGTAATCGAGAGGCTTCCTTACAGCTTACAAGAAAGATGGATCACACAAGCATCAAATACAAGGAAGATCATCGGGTGGCATTTCCACCTTTCTCCTTCCTCTCCAAATTCATTGTGAATCAAGCTAAAATACGCAATGACCCAAGCTTTGCCTTTTTGTACATGGGAGGCTCCAGTTCTGTAAGGACAGAGAAACAACCTTCAGTGCACAATAAAGAACACAGAGCAACAGTGTCTGTACGGAAGACAGAAGTACCGACCGAGTTTGAGGCCAACCAGAATAAAAGCTCAGGAATGAAAATTGAGGACCCAGATAAGCAGTGTCCACTGCATAACAAGCCTCATCCACTGAGAAAATGTCAGTTTCAGAAGCAAGACAATAGAGGAGCGCAAATCTTATCTTAAGGACAAGCGCATTTGTTTCAAATGCTGTGGTTCGACTCAACATCTTGCTAAAGACTGTGTGAAAACAATTCAATTTAAAGAATGCAATAATGACAACCATCTGTCTGCTTTACACCCAGGACCAGCACCATGGAAAACAGAGAATCCGGTACCCCAGGAAGATCATGGTGGGGAGCAAAAAGAGAGTGCATTACCAGCAATAACCTCAAATGCACTGAGATCTGCACAAACACATTTAGTTCTCTAGATCATACTCCAAGATATGTTTAGTCAAGCTGTATCCTGCAGGCCTCAGAGAGAGGGCAATCAGAATGTATGCGGTCCTAGATGAACAAAGTAACAGATCTTTGGCAAGAACAGAGTTCTTTGACCTCTTCAGTGACAGAGGAAGTCCAACTCCGTATACTTTGAAGACATTTTCAGGAGTTGTGGAGACATCAGGGAGGAGAGCAAACAACTACATCATTGAATCATTAGATGGGAAAACGGAGCTGACTCTGCCCACTCTCATAGAATGTGATATGATACCAGATGATAGATCAGAGATACCCGCACCTGAAATTGCATGTCACTGCCCTCATCTGATGCAAATATCAGACAAGATTCCAGTACTGGACGCAGGTGCTGCAATTATCCTTCTACTTGGAAGAGACATACTGAGAGTGCACAAGGTCAGAGAGCAATACAATGGGCCACACAATGCACCATTTGCACAATGTCTTGACTTTGGAGGGGTCATCATTGGTGATGTATGTCTGGATGGAGCTCACAGGCCGGCAAAAGTGAATGTCTACAAAACAAACATGTTGCAAAATGGCACATCATGTCTTAGCCCCTGTACCAACAGGATACAGATTAAAGAGAGACTAGTTGACCCAATACAACAGCAGAAAGTTCAGCGTTACATGAAGGCTATCACCTCATCTGAAGATACAGATGAGCTAGGATGCAAGGTGTTTTAAAGAACGCGAGATGATGACAAACCAGCACCATCTGTTGAAGATAGCCTCTTCCTTGAGATCATGGACAGGGAAGCCTTTATAGATGAGTCAAACAGCTGGGTAGCTCCTTTACCTTTCCGTTCACCCTGACATCACCTTCCTAACAACAAAAGACAAGCAATGAAGCGCCTCACCTCATTGCGATGCACTCTAGACAGAAAAACAGATACGAAGGAATACTTCCATGATTTCATGCAGAAGATCTTCGACAGTGGTCAAGCTGAAAAAGCACCACCATTGGAAGAAAAACAAGAATGTTGGTACTTACCAATATTTGGAGTGTATCATCCTCAGAAACCAGGACAGATACGAGTAGTATTTGACTCCAGTGCAAAGTATGAAGGACTTTCCCTAAACGATGTCCTCCTCAGTGGACCTGACCTGAATAATACACTCCTTGGAGTACTCATCAGGTTCCGAAAAAAGCATTGCAGTAACAACATATGTACAACAAATGTTCTACAGTTTCCTTGTCCGCAAAGATCACAGAGACTACCTGAGGTTCCTGTGGTATGAAAACAATGACTTTAACAAAGATGTCACAGAATACAGGATGAAGGTACATGTGTTCGGGAACAGCCCCTCTCCAGCTGTAGCTATCTACAACCTAAGACGAGTAGCACAGAAAGGTGAAGAAGAACACGGCACAGATGCCAAACAGTTTGTCATGAGAAACTTTTATGTGGACGATGGACTTGCTTCTTTCTCTAGCAACGAAGAGGCTATTGAACATCCTGAAAAGAACAAGGGAGATGTTAGCAGAATCGAACGTAAGGTTACACAAGAGAGCATCCAACAGCAGCAAAGTCATGGAAGCGTTTCCCTCAGAGGACCGTGCAAAAGACTTCAAGGACCTGGATCTAGGAACAGATTCACCGCCCCTTCAAAGAAGTTTAGGGCTCAGTTGGGATCTGAAAACCGACAGCTTTAAATTTAGAGTATCCAGAGAAGAGAAGCCATTCATGAGAAGAGGTGTCTTGTCCATGGTCAACAGCCTTTATAACCCCCTAGGATTTGTAGCACCTATAACCGTGATGGCAAACCTTGGCACCCCAGATGTGTTGGAACTACATTTCCCATGATGCTCATGCACTCTGCAGTTTAGTTTGAGCATCATGGGAAATGTAGTTCCAAGACATCTGGGGTGCCAAGGTTCGCCATCACTGACCTATAACCATGCAAGGCAAGGCTCTTATGAGAGAAATTGCTACTGAACATGAACAAAGTGAATGGGATACACCTCTACCTAAGGAGAAAGAAATGCAGTGGAAGTTGTGGAAGGACTCATTAATAGAGCTTGGACAACTTATCATCCAAAGGTCATATGTCCCCGTTTCTTTGTCTGCTACAAAGCAATGCGAATTGTTTGTATTCTCAGATGCATCTGCTATGGCTATAGCAGCTGTAGCCTACCTTAGAGTAATGGACTTTGAAGGACAAAGTTATGTTGGGTTTATTATGGGAAAGTCCAAACTAGCTCTACGTCCAGCTCACACTGTTCCACGTTTGGAGCTTTGTGCTGCTGTCTTAGCAGTGGAGATGGCAGACTTGATTATTGCTGAACTGGACATTGAAATTCATGCAGTGAAGTTTTACACAGACAGCAAGATTGTGTTAGGATATATTCACAATGCTTCGAGAAGATTCTACATGTACGTGTCAAACAGAGTGATATGCATCAGAAAGTCCACATGGCCAGAACAGTGGCACTACATCAGTACAGATAAAAATCTAGCCGATCATGGGACTAGACCGGTTCTAGCGGCTGTCCTGAAGCACACTAACTGGTTCTCAGGACAGGATCTTTTTTGAGTAGATCAGAAATCAAAGAGACCACTCAGTTTGAGACATTTGAACTTGTAGAACCAGATAACGACAAAGAAGTACGTGCACAATTAACAGCATTTAGTACCATAACTACTAGAGGCAACCTTGGCGCACACAGGTTTGAAAGATTCTCCAGCTGAAAGTCACTCATTCGAGCTATAAGAACGCTTATTCACCTAGCCAAATCCTTCTGTAGAGCTACAAACACTGACAAGTGTAATAGCAATCATCTTTTGTAAGCCAAAATCATCATTAGATGTGTTCAGCAAGAAGTTTTCAAAGAAGACATCAAGTGCCTCCTTAAAGGAGAAGAGATCTCCAAACACAGTCCGCTCAAAAAACTGAACCCGATATTTGATGAAGATGGAGTGATAAGAGTTGGAAATCGCTCGTCAGCAGTTGATATGACGGTCGAAGAGAAACATCCTTTCATAATGTCCAAGAATCATCACATTTAATTTCTGTTAGTAAGACACTATCATGAACAAGTTGCACATCATGGTCGCCACTTCACTGAGGGAGCAGTCCATCAGGAGTAAACGACTAGTCTCCAGTGTCATCCACAAATGTGGAATTTGCAGAAAAATCTGAGGGAAACTTGAAGAGCAAAAGATGCCAGACTTACCTGCTGATAGACTTGCTTCAAACCCACCCTTTACTCATGTTGACCTAGATGTCTTTGGTCCTTGGAACATCTCCTCACGTCGGACCAGAGGAAGCAGTGCAGAAAGTAAACGTTGGGCTGTTCTGTTCTCTTGCATGAGTACAAGAGCAGTACACATTGAAGTAATTGAGTCTCTGTCTACCTCAAGCTTTATCAATGCTTTGAGAAGATTTTTCTCTATCCGAGGACCTGTGAAGCAACTCCGCTCAGATCGGGGCACAAACTTTACTGGGGCCTGTAAGAAGTTAAGGATCCTTACAGAAGACTCTGAGACAAGTGATTATCTTCAAGATCAAAGATGCGCCTTGGACCTTCAATCCTCCTCATGCGTCACATATGGGAGGGGCTTGGGAGAGGATGATTGGAGTGGCTTGTCACATTCTGGATGCCATGTTTCTGAAGGTTGGCTCTACTCATCTTACACAGGAAGTTCTCATCACACTTATGGCTAAAGTCATGGCTATCATGAACGCTCGACCCTTAGTTCCAGTGTCTACCAATCCAGAAATGCTGACAGTCTTGACACCTGCAATGTTTTTGCCCCAGAATATGGAAACAGTTACAGCTCCCACAGGAGATTTTAGTCTCAAAGACCTTTACACCAAGCAATGGAAGCAAGTTCAGAGTCTTGTAGACATCTTCTGGAATAGATGGAAACAAGAGTGCCTGGTGACGCTCCAGTCATGCACAAAATGGCAAGTTGACAAGCCTAACCTGCAAGTCGGAGATGTTGTCCTACTAAAAGACACCCAGGTCCACAGAAATGAATGGCCAGTTGGACGCATTTTCGAAAAATGTACCCCTTAATGATAGTAAGGTTAGAAAGGTCAAAGTTAAAGTCATAAGACAGGGCACCCCTAAAGTGTACTTTAGGCCTATCTCTGAAGTTGTTTTCCTTCTTAAAAAGGAAACATAGTGGTATAATGTTCATTATGCCAGGTGGGGAGTGTTCTGATTATAAGGTACGGTATATATTTACTGATCGTACTGTTGCTTTAAATTGGCATCCATTTCTAACAGGAACTGTAGTATATTACGCCCACTTCCTGCCTAGCAGTCATATTAGTGTAGCACTGACCCCCGAAGGAGCTGCTGGTTTTGTTGGGCTTACCGTTACCTTCTTGACCTCATGTGCATCTAGGGGTTTCCCGAAGTAGATGGCCCAAAGAATTGCAGAAACTGACACTGGATCCACTTTTGGGATATTTATTTGAAAAAAAGTAGACAAAACAGTCTCTCAATGAAGGGTAGAGGGTTAGGTAGGAAGTTCAGAGACTTTTGAAACTGCAAAAGATAGGAAGTCTCTCACTCTAGAAATCCAGAGAATTACCGTTCACAGCTGGATTCTCACAGCTACATCATAGACCTCCTCTCACTAGGACTAGCAGCCGATAGAGTGTTTAAGTAGAACAAAGTCTCTGCCGCAGACTTGAATGTAGAACACTTGAACAAAGTCTCTGCCACAGACTTGGATGTAGAACACTTGAACAAAGTCTCTGCCACAGACTTGGATGTAACTGAGGGATGTAGATAAATTTAAAGAACTATCATATGGTACCAGTATCTCGCACCCGGTCCAGCAATACCTTATGAGTGTAGATTCACTTAGCATCCTTCAACTGAGCCTCCAGGCTCCTTCTGAGAAGCCAGCCTTATGCGTGGCCTTCTCCCGAAGAGTCCTCCCCTGGTTGCTTCTCCAGTTGCTGGGCCTCTCCACAGATGAGACGGTACCGGACCACCTTTGAATCCTCCTCTCAGTTACTTTGCCTCGGGCTAGCCAGTCCCGAGACTCGGAATTGGATAGATCCGTACCCCAGGCCATAAGTGCCATGGGGGCTGGTCAGGAGGACCAGGACCAAACAGACAGAAAGATCTTCTGGACCGGAACCAAGAAGCACGTAATGTCAGTACCTTAAATACCCTTTCCCAGAATACACAGCAGGATGACACACCCACTGGGTTGGTCCCGAGAAAGAATGGCACTCAATACGCCTAGCTAGACTGCTTTCTCACACTTTCCAGTGGTGACAGCGACACTTGTGGCCAAGGAGAATCCAGCGCAATCCAGCTAGACTGGCACTGAAATCACAATTTGGCATAATTAACCCTAAAATCCAACTGTGATTTTAGGAACTTTAAATTGGAAAAAACACATACTGCATGCTTGTCATGAACCAGATGTGACCAGAACTGTGTGACTGCGACAAAGTGAACCAGACACAAATAAGTGAAGGTAAATTTATTAAGCAAACGCATATAAATGTGAACACACCACCAATACGAACCAAGTGAACAACCAAACAACCAAACAGTAAATAAACCAGTATATGTAACAAAAGGGAGTACCGGAATCGTAGTCAAGCCAGGCCGGGGTCATAAAATAGGAGGTCAGCAGATGGGGGGACAAGGAGAAGGGAACAGGTACAGGAGGCAGGATGCAGGGATCAGGGATGCAGGGATCAGGTAACAGGGATCAGGTAACAGGTATCAGGTAACAGGTATCAGGTATCAGGTATCAAACAGGCTGCAGGTCAGGGCTCAAGGACAATACCAAGGCGAAGTGTATATGAACTTGCCGGGTATTTATAATGGCTGCTGTCAGTCATGTGACGCCTGACTGCAGAGGGCAATACCTGCTCCATACTGCCAGGATCCCTCCGCTGGTGGACACCAGTACTGCGGACCAAAGATGACATAATTCCAGCAGGAGACACCTGCTGGTGGATCGCAGTACTGCATGCCAAATGATTGACATTACCAGCGGAGGGAACCTTTCCTGACAGTACCCCCCCTCAAAGGAGCGACCTCCGGACGCTCCAACTAGCAGTTGCTGGGGAAAGTCCACTGCGTCAAGCTGGGCTATGGGCACAGTCACATTAGGTTGGGTAATGGACACTTCAAGCAGGGCAGCAGACAGAACCACATCGGACCGGGAAGCTGGCACATCGGGCTGGAAGGCGGGCAGCGGCACGTCAGGCTGGAAGGCGGGCAGCGGCACGTCAGGCTGGAAGGCGGGCAGCGGCACGTCAGGCTGGAAGGCGGGCAGCGGCATGTCAGGCTGGAAGGCGGGCAGCGGCATGTCAGGCTGGAAGGCGGGCCCATCAGGCTGGACAGCAGGCACATCAGACTGGAAGGCATCGGACTGCAAGGCCAGGACATCAGACTGGAAGGCGTCGGACCGCGAGGCCGGGACATCAGACTGGAAGGAATCGGACTGCAAGGCCGGGACATCAGACTGGAAGGAATCAGACTGCGAGGCCGGGACATCAGACTGGAAGGAATCAGACTGCGAGGCCGGGACATCAGACTGGAAGGAATCAGACTGCGAGGCCGGGACATCAGACTGGAAGGAATCGGACTGCGAGGCCGGAACATCAGACTGGAAGGAATCAGACTGCGAGGCCGGGACATCAGACTGGAAGGAATCAGACTGCGAGGCCGGGACATCAGACTGCGAGGCCGGGACATCAGACTGCGAGGCATCAGACTGCAAGGCCGGGACATCAGACTGGAAGGCATCAGACTGCAAGGCCGGAACATCAGACTGGAAGGCATCAGACTGCAAGGCCGGAACATCAGACTGGAAGGCATCAGACTGGAAGGCCGGGACATCAGACTGGAAGGCATCAGACTGGAAGGCCGGGACATCAGACTGGAAGGCCGGGGCATCGGACTGGAAGGCATCAGACTGGAAGGCCGGGGCATCGGACTGGAAGGCATCAGACTGGAAGGCCGGGGCATCGGACTGGAAGGCATCAGACTGGAAGGCCGGAGCATCGGACTGGAAGGCATCAGACTGGAAGGCCGGGGCATCGGACTGGAAGGCATCAGACTGGAAGGCCGAGACATCAGGCTGGAGGGCGTCTGGCTGGAAGGCCGGGACATCAAGCTGGAAGGCGTCTGGCTGGAAGGCCGGGACATCAGGCTGGAAGGCATCTGGCTGGAAGGCCGGGACATCAGGCTGGAAGGCGTCTGGCTGGAAGGCCGGGACATCAGGCTGGAAGGCGTCTGGCTGGAAGGCCGGGACATCAGGCTGGAAGGCCGGGACATCAGGCTGGAAGGCGTCTGGCTGGAAGGCCGGGACATCAGGCTGGAAGGCGTCTGGCTGGAAGGCCGGGACATCAGGCTGGAAGGCGTCTGGCTGGAAGGCCGGGACATCAGGCTGGAAGGCGTCTGGCTGGAAGGCCGGGACATCAGGCTGGAAGGCGTCTGGCTGGAAGGCCGGGACATCAGGCTGGAAGGCGTCTGGCTGGAAGGCCGGGACATCAGGCTGGAAGGCGTCTGGCTGGAAGGCCGGGACATCAGGCTGGAAGGCGTCTGGCTGGAAGGCCGGGACATCAGGCTGGAAGGCGTCTGGCTGGAAGGCCGGGACATCAGGCTGGAAGGCGTCTGGCTGGAAGGCCGGGACATCAGGCTGGAGGGCGTCTGGCTGGAAGGCCGGGACATCAGGCTGGAGGGCGTCTGGCTGGAAGGCCGGGACATCAGGCTGGAGGGCGTCTGGCTGGAAGGCCGGGACATCAGGCTGGAGGGCGTCTGGCTGGAAGGCCTGGACATCAGGCTGGAAGGCGTCTGGCTGGAAGGCCGGGACATCAGGCTGGAAGGCGTCTGGCTGGAAGGCCGGGACATCAAGCTGGAAGGCGTCTGGCTGGAAGGCCGGGACATCAGGCTGGAAGGCATCAGACTGCAGGGTCGGAACATCAGACTGCAAGACTTTAGACTGAAAGGCCGGGACATCAGGCTGGAAGGCGTCTGACTGGAAAGCCGGGACATCAGGCTGGAAGGCGTCTGGCTGGAAGGCCGGGACATCAGGCTGGAAGGCGTCTGGCTGGAAGGCCGGGACATCAGGCTGGAAGGCGTCTGGCTGGAAGGCCGGGACATCAGGCTGGAAGGCGTCTGGCTGGAAGGCCGGGACATCAGGCTGGAAGGCGTCTGGCTGGAAGGCCGGGACATCAGGCTGGAAGGCGTCAGGCTGGAAGGCCGGGACATCAGGCTGGAAGGCGTCAGGCTGGAAGGCCGGGACATCAGGCTGGAACTCCGGCTCTGGCACTCCGGGCTGGGACAGATTGGTAGGTGTGGAGGCAGGTTGGGTTAATGGTAAGATCATTTTGGTTGGGAAAAACTTTCGCTTTTTCTTTGGCTTAGCTACTGAAGCTCTGTAGGTGACTGCAGGACTGTAAATAAGGGGTGCAGCAGACTGGAAAGGAGGATTGTGATATGGCAGAGAAGAGGTACCAGTAGCTGGGGAAAGAACTTGTGGGTTTGTAGACAGCGGAGAGGAAGCAGGTGGGTTGAATGCAGGGTAAGTACAGGGAGCAGAGACTGGATAGGAGTATTTGGTTGGGAGCAGCGTGTACTGGGGTGCAACTGAGGTTGACATGGCTGATGGGGAAACATACTTTTGGGTAGGCTCATATCTGATGGCAGAGGTGGATTGTTTGGCTGGGGCTGATTGCACCATGTCAGACCATGCTGAAAGTATGGGTTGTACAAACTGAAGTTTTAAGCCTCCCTGTCTAACAAAAGACTGAGCAGATACAATGCACTCAGCAATCACCTGTGGGGAACAGGCTGAGTAGTGTTCACGAAAATCAGAAGGATCATCTTCAAAAAGCCATACTAAAGATACAACCTGATTCATATCAAGAGGAGGAGTGAAATCATCACGGCCATCTGGGATACAGGGCAGGGCTAGCTCAGTACAGATCTTTATCAAAGGCTGCACCTCCCCAAACAATATATAACCCTGATCAACCAGGGAGTGAGCCAAACGCATAGCTGCAAACAACTGGTCACTAGACCATCCTTTCAAAGCCTGGCGGCAATAATCACCACTCTCAGATGCCAGCAGAGAAAGATAAATGATCTCATCAGCATTCATGTTTGCAACCAAACTGAAGCAAATGGTTCCCCTGTGCAGCCACTTCTAGTCAGGAATGGCCTTGGTATTCTGTCATGAACCAGATGTGACCAGAACTGTGTGACCGCGACAAAGTGAACCAGACACAAATAAGTGAAGGTAAATTTATTAAGCAAACGCATATAAATGTGAACACACCACCAATACGAACCAAGTGAACAACCAAACAGTAAATAAACCAGTATATGTAACAAAAGGGAGTACCGGAATCGTAGTCAAGCCAGGCCGGGGTCATAAAATAGGAGGTCAGCAGATGGGGGGACAAGGAGAAGGGAACAGGTACAGGAGGCAGGATGCAGGGATCAGGGATGCAGGGATCAGGTAACAGGGATCAGGTAACAGGTATCAGGTAACAGGTATCAGGTAACAGGTATCAGGTAACAGGTATCAGGTAACAGGTATCAGGTAACAGGTATCAGGTAACAGGTATCAGGTAACAGGTAACAGGTATCAGGTATCAGGTAACAGGTATCAGGTAACAGGTATCAGGTAACAGGTATCAGGTATCAGGTAACAGGTATCAGGTAACAGGTATCAGGTAACAGGTATCAGGTAACAGGTAACAGGTATCAAACAGGCTGCAGGTCAGGGCTCAAGGACAATACCAAGGCGAAGTGTATATGAACTTGCCGGGTATTTATAATGGCTGCTGTCAGTCATGTGACGCCTGACTGCAGAGGGCAATACCTGCTCCATACTGCCAGGATCCCTCCGCTGGTGGACACCAGTACTGCGGACCAAAGATGACATAATTCCAGCAGGAGACACCTGCTGGTGGATCGCAGTACTGCATGCCAAATGATTGACATTACCAGCGGAGGGAACCTTTCCTGACAATGCTCATCAGGAGCCGGCGCTACATATTCTTTTTACAGTGAATGAAACATGCTAAAGACCTACACTATTTCTTAATACTGGCCTTGAAAGCATAAATCTGTAAGTAAGCAGTCATTAGTTTTTAATTAGTTAGTATATATTCTACTAATGCAACTACATTTTATATGTTTGTTTGGTGGGATGTTTCTGTCAGGAAGTTCACTCAGCCAGGCCACATTTTTGCTAGTGCCTTAAAGTGGGGTACCCCCTAAAACTTTTTTTTTTTAAAAGTCAGCAGCTACAAATACTGCAGCTGCTGACTTTTAATAATCAGACACTTAACTGTCCCAGGGTCCAGCAATGCGGGGAAATGAAGCCCCCCCCCCCCTCGTTCCCCGCTCCGCTTGTGGCGCCAGCATTCTTACTGTGGGCACCCGGCTGTGACTTCACAGCCGGGCACCCACTGCACATGCGCGAGTGGCGCCACGTGCCATGATACGCTGCACAGTCATCTGGGACACGTGACAGCTCCCAGGTGACTGTGCGGCGTGACCGGAAGTGATGTCACCAGCCCGGGCAATGAAGGAGGCAGACTACGAGGGACCCCCTAGCAACAGGCATTTAGAGGTGAGTAAAACATTTTTTTTTTCAATTATTTATTTTTACATTTTTATAATGAATTTTAAGCAATTTTTTTTTTTTTTTTTTTGGTGGCAACACCACTTTAACAGTAATGTAGCAATGCCTGTTACTATTTGCATTTGTGATGCAATGTTAAATGCTAATGCATATTTTTATAATTTGTGTTTTGCAGTTTTACAAAAAATGTATTCTCAGTAAAGATTACAACTATTAGCCCTTCCTCCTAAGTCTTTATTGGGAAGCTGTTAGCTGTCTGCCAAGCCTTGTACTTTGAACACATTGTGAGTGCAGAACACCAGGGTTGTACATTTCTTCTTTTTTTATAATTTTTTTACAAAATCTTTATTGAACCATTTCTTTATGATACACTTATGACTCGTACACACGATCGGACTTTCCGATAAAAAAAACGTGGAATTTTGTCAGAAGGGCGTTGGCTTAACCACTTGAGACCCGCGCTATAGCCGAATGACGGCTACAGCACGGATCTCCTTTGCCGGGACTACGTCTATTGACGTAGTCCCGTGCACGAACGGCCTGCGCGCCCCCTGAGGGGCGCGCGCGGCGCGCTCTGTGATCGGCGAGTCTACGAGACTCGCCTTATCACCGATCCATGTATAGGGGTCGATCCTGACCCCTTATCACGTGATCAGCTGTCAGCCAATGACAGCTGATCATGTGATATAACGGAGCCGGTAATCGGCTATTATTCCTCCTCACGCTGACAGCGCGAGGAGAAAAAAAAAAGGCGATCACCGGCGGCCGTGATCGGGACATCAGTCCCGATCACGGCCAGCCCTGCCAGTGCCCACCTGCCCCCTGCCAGTGCCCACCTGCCCCCTGCTTTGCCACATGAATAAAAAAAGGGTCCCTCCTGTCAGTGCCACCCAGCAGTGCCCATAGTGCCACCCAGCAGTGTCCACAGTGCCACCCAGCAGTGCCCACAGTGCCACCCAGCAGTGCCACACAGCAGTGCCCACAGTGCCACCCAGCAGTGCCCACAATTTGCCTCAACAAAGGTGCTGCACCCCAGTGCCACATATCCGTGCCCAGCAGTGCCGCCCATCAGTGCCCAGCAGTGCCGCCCATCAGTGCCCAGCAGTGCCACCTATCAGAGCCACCTATCAGTGCCACCTATCAGTGCCCATCAGTCCCATCTATCAGTAGACAAAAGTTGGCTGCTGAATCTGGAACGTTGGATACAAGATATCCAGGGCCTCCAGATTCTGAGAAATTTGTCATGTGTATCAGAAGCCATGGATGATAGTTTTTCGTTAATCATGATATCATTCATGCTGTTTTTAACTGCCTCGAAACTGAGAACAGGAGTTTTCCAAGACTTAGCAATGATCAATTTTGTTGCATTGAAGAGGTGTTGGGCTAGTTGACGTTCTGGGCAAAGAAGTTCCTGAATGGGTTTGCATAATAGAGCTTCAAAAGGGTCTCTTTTCAGGTTAGTGTGGAACATATTTCTTAACAGGGCATATACCCGGACCCACAATCTGCAGGCTCTTGGACAGGTCCACCAAATGTTGGCCATGGACCCTGATACTGGGAAGCCCCTAAAACAGTTAGGAGAATGTGAGGGAATGAATCGTGCTAACCTCTCAGGCGTATAGTACCACCTATAAAAGACCTTATAAGCATTTTCTAGCATAAGAACATTCCTGGAACTTTTCATAAGGGTTGTGGTCATAATCCGCCAATCTGCCGGGTCCAATTGCGTCCCTAGATCTTTTTCCCTTTGGAGATGGTATTTGCTTACGGGGGGTTTATTGATAGAAATAATAGAGGAATATAATAGGGATATTGTCCCCGGGGAATGAGGAGTAGCCCTACATATTTTTTCAAAGGGGGTCAGAGAGTATGAGGTTGGCCGAGCCCAGAGGATCTTTTTAAGTTTTTCATTTAGCGGTTTTCAGTTTGCTTCTGAGCAACTAGACATGTTGTGGAATCAGAGGAGATTCGGCCTTGAAGTTATTGCTTTGACATTTTTTTGGTTGGATAATGATTTTATTTTTTCTATATTTTTAGATGCACAGAATGCAAAAATAAAAAGTTCTATTGGCAGATAGCATGTCTAATTTTTTTTTTTTTTTAATGCACAATAAAAAAATTGTGTAGAATAATACTTGGCTATGTGTTTTACTTCAAATTACAGTTTGGGAGTAGGCAGTTGCATTTAAAAAAATACAATGTGAAATTAATAAGGGTCACCTAGTAACACACCCCTAGGAACACTTAACCTCTACACTGCCACCCCCTGGTTAACCCCTTCACTGCCAGTGTCATTTACAGAGGAATCACTGCATTTATATAGCAGTGATTACTGTATAAATGACAATGGTCCCAAAAATGTGTCAAAAATGTCCGATGGGTCCCCCACAATGTCGCAGTCACAATAAAAATCGCTGATCGCCGCCATTACTAGTAAAAAAGAAAATAATAAAAAATGATTAATAAAAATGCTATAAAACTATCCCTATTTTGTAAATGCTATAACTTTTGCGCAAACCAATCAATAATCGCTTATTGCGATTTTTTTTACCAAAAATATGTAGAAGAATACGTATCGGCCTAAACTGAGGGAAAAAAATGTTTTTTTATATATTTTTGGGGGATATTTATTATAACAAAAAGTAAAAAATAATGCGTTTTTTCATAATTGTCGCTCTATTTTTGTTTATAGCACAAAAAATAAAAACCGCAGAGGTGATCAAATACCACCAAAAGAAAGCTCTATTTGTGGGAAAAAAAGGACGTCAATTTTGTTTGGGAGCCACGTCGCACGACCGCGCAATTGTCAGTTAAAGCGATGCAGTGCCGAATCGCAAAAAGTGGTCTGGTCTTTGACCAGCAAAATGGTCCGGTCTGTAAGTGGTTAAGTGCCCAGCCGTGGGTGCGCTCCCGACCCGGTCCTGGGCTCCGTGACCGTGGCCACCGGACCAGCGGACCCGATCGCTGCTGGTGTCCCGTGATCGGGTCACAGAGCTGAAGAACGAGGAGAGGTCTGTGTTCACAAACCTCTCCCCGTGCTTCCTAGTGTGGCTGTCACCAATCGTCTTTCCCTTTTATAGGGAAGAACGATCAGTGACGTCACAAGCCAGGCCACGCCCCCTACAATAAAGAAAACACATAACGTCACACATAACACCTACACTGCCCCCTAGTGGTTAATTCCTTCACTGCCAGTGTAATTTACACAGGAATCAGTGCATTTAAATAGCACTGATTGCTGTATAAATGACAATGGTCCCAAAAATGTCTAAAAAATGTCCAATGTGTCCACCATAATGTCGCAGTCACAATAAAAATCGCTGACCGCCGCCATTACTAGAGAATGATTGAAAAGAAAAAATATTAATAAAAATACTATAAAACGATCCCCTATTTTGTAAAAGCTATAACTTTTGCGCAAACCAATCAATAATCGCTAATTGTGATTTTTTTTTACCAAAAATATGTAGAAGAATACATATCGGCCTAAACTGTATATATTGTACAGTTGTATATAACTGTCTATATTTATTATAGCAAAAAGTAAAAAATATTTGCATTTTTTACAAAATTGTCGCTCTATTTTTTCTTTTTTTTTCTTTAGCGCAAACAATAAAAACTGCAGAAGTGATCAAAAACCACCAAAAGAAAGCTCTATTTGTGGGAAAAAAGGTCCTTTGGCTGCAAATTGGTCCGGGGCTTAAGTGGTTAAATAAATTCTTCAAGCAGAGGATCCACTTTGTATGTCCCAAATGCCTTTGCAAGCTCAGATGTTAAAGTGATGTTAAAATATAGATGTGAAGTAGGGTAAGAAAGTAGGTATGGGAAAGAAAGAAAAAAACTCAGCTTCTGGCCAATATACCAACAGTAGGGAACCACATCCCTTAATCAATGTGTATATTGGAGATTTGTGAGATTTTTAAGATGCATATTAAATCAATAGAAAAAAAAAAACTGTTAAAAGTGTCAATTTTATTAATGCATAAAAACAACGAAGTTGCATTGAAAAAGATTCACACAGTACAGTCCTTAAAGATACAGCACACTGGTGTAGTTACCAATGGGGCTTCCTTAGGGGACACTGTTCAAACTAATATCAAAGCCTTCCCAAGACATATTGAAATTAATAATGGTTCAGGGGGTCATGCAAACACCATAAGACCAGAAACTGGACTGCAGGCAATCTTCAGAGACATGAAAGGACCAGAGAGTCTAATTTGCAAAAGTGGCGAACACGAGGATGAGAAACACCTATTTGGGGACACTCAGCAAGTATGTGTCTTTCCTTGTGGTTTCCAGCTGGAAACCACGAGGAGAGACACCACATACTTCCTACAGGACCTCAGATTATGTGCTGAATGTCCCCAAATAGGAGTTTCACATCCTCGTGTTAACCTCTTTTGCAAATTAGACTCTCTGGTCCTTTTATGCCTCCTATGATTCTCCATAAAGACATGGATGAGCGAGTTCGGGGTGAAGGAACTTGACTGACCTGCATGGAGTCCTGACCTCAAACCGATAGAACACCTTTGGGATGAATTGGAGTGAAGACTGCGAGACAGGCCTTCTCGTCCAACATCAGTGCCTGAAATCACAAATGTGCTTCTGGAAGAATGGTCAAACATTCCCATAGACACACTCCTAAACCTTGTGGACAGCCTTCCCAGAAGAATTGAAGCTGTTATAGCTGCAAAGGGTGGGCCATTAAAGTGCATGTAAAGGCAGGCATCCCAATACTTTTCATAATATAGTGTATCTAGTAGTAAATCAGGTGCTAACAGGGCTGCAGGAGAAGTTCCAGGACCCCTGGGAATATAGCAGTGGCGGCCATTGGAGTTTCTTTGGGGGGGCAGCCAACAGTATGCACTAGCCCCACCCCCAGTGGCTTCCCCTGCTCGGCAGCCTCCCAGTCTCATGCTCTCCACGGGTCATTACGGCAGGCAGCGGCTTCTGTTTCCCCCCTCTTCCTCGGAGGCCAATCAGTAGTCTTCTCTTTTCGGGTCAATCAGAAAACGGGTCTCACACCCACTTCTGATTGGCCGGATTGAGGATCAGTGTTTCAACAGCGAATATTCATTCCTTGTTGTAACACACCTGGGTGGGCTCAGTTTGCATACTCTGCGACCTGACTCCATCCTATTTCGAAGCCTCTTGCTCTAATCAGGTGCTTAAAAAAAAAAACCCTGCCTGCTGTAATTCATGTGCCTGGTGTCCTGAAAGGGGTCAGACAAATGAATAGAGGGTGGCCATGGTGGCTGTGGATTCACCTATGTCATATAGTTGGGTGGTGTGGAGAGAGGGGGCAGCGCCTAGGTGCCCCTAATGGACGGCCGCCACTGGAGTATAGGGTGGAAGTGATGTCACCTTGGGGGTGGACCCCCTCTACATCTCCTCCAATCCTGTGAGCAACTCCAGCGGCCCTTATTTGCTACAAGATATGCACTGTGAGTTCTAACATTTTATAAACTGCTCACTAGATGGCGCTTTAATCCCTTTCTATACACACACAGGAGCGGTGGGGAAAATCATATTTGATTCGGACAGGATTTGCACCGCATTCCTGTTTACCATGCGATACTTTGCAGTGAGATTTGAGCCCATTCATTTTATATAGACGCAAATCACACCGCAAAGTATCGGTTTGGGTATCTGGAGCATTTGGGCTCAAATGCTTGGTGTCAGCACCAATACCGGTATTGGTGCATCCCTAGTCACAAGTGTATAGTGACATGGGACAATACATCTCACAGAAGAACTCTTCACATTATTGCTACACACAAGTGGCTCATCTCTGATTTGGAGACTGCCTTAATGTTTGATTCTTCACATGAATGCAGCAATGGTGAGCACGCCTTCAGGCGAGGTGTTACCCCACGTGCATGGACATAGTAGACCCCATCCACAAACAGATCCTGCACCTCTCTTCAGCCTCATCGCCCCCTTGTCTCTGCCACCCCTGGCATCAGCAGTCAGCGGCAGAGGGGAGGACAGAACTCCTCTACCAGATGCTGCACATCTCCGTACAACTACTGAGAGGCTCGTCTATGCTCCCTCACTTCGGAAGTGAAGCTTGAAATTGCTCAAACCTCAGCTACTGTCAGGGCTGGGCTCAACCCTTCCTTCTCTGAGCTGGCCGCTGAGCTGTCGGCTTATTGCCAGCTCCTATCTCTCCACAGTTACTCAGCTGTTGATGATATCCTGCTCATCAGTCCTGCCTACTTAAGCCATCCAGTCTAGGGGATCTCTGCCTTCGCCTTGGTCAACATCACAGAAACTATCTCCTGCGACCCTGTTCAAGACTTGCTTTGCTGACATCCCTTCTGGCTCCAAATCCTGCTTGCTGTTCCACTACATTGATCCCTGACTTCTGGCTTGGCTGACTATCCGTTCCAGTTATTGAACTTTGTCTATGTTTTGACTACGTTTGTTCTTTTTACTTTTATTATTAAACAAGTGTGATTTAACTGTACTTCTGTCTCGGTCTGATTTCATGGTTTCTGACAGCTACGCGGTGATTGTGTAGAGCAGGCCTTCTGTCTCGGGTGATTAAAGAAACGAAACCACCCTGGGAAAAACCCAGATTATGTTGCTAACATCCCTTGAATTGGAGACAAAAAATATAAAAGGTACCCCCTGGTACTTGGGACTTTAGAGGCAGACGCAAAAAATGTTAAATTGATTTGTTAAAAAGGTATATACAATTTATTAATACATAGTAAAAAACATTGGTGCAAACATCACCATACATTACATAAAACAGGAAAGTAAGGCCCCTTTCACACTGGGGTGGGGTCTGCGTTTACCATCATATTTGCGGAGGTATTCGGCGTGCGAGCTGGGATTTTTAACCCCCGCTAGCAGCCAGAAAAGGCAGCGCTTTGCTGGGAGTATAGCCACGCTGCCCCACTGATTTCAATGGGCAGGAGCGGTGCAGGAGCGGTATAAGCACCGCTATTTCACCGCTCCAAAGATGCTGCTAGCAGAACTTTTTTTACTGTCCTGCCAGTGCACCGCTCCAGTGTGAAAGCCTCGGGCTTTCATGCTGGAGTAAATGGAGCGGCTCTTTTAGGGTGCTTTGCAGGCAACATTTTTAGTGCTGTAGTGCCTGCAAAATGCCCCAGTGTGAAAGGGGTCTTAGTATAGGCTCATAGAGAGCTAGGTGGTAGCGCTGTATTCTCTTCTCATTGTGCCTAACGCGTTTTGGGAACAGAGAGTATCCCTTCTTCAGGAGAATTTAAATGAGAAGATCATAAGTGTGGAGCATTCAAGATACGGCCCACATTGGACAGTTAAAAACAATTGAAGGTCAATCTGCATCAGGTTGAGACAGTTCCCTCAAGGTGAATCCCCTACAAGAAGGGGAAGGGGGGGCACCAATACCTCAGGGTGCTCCTCACAAGGATCCAAACAGGGGCAGTCGAGCCAAGCCGGCGAGAGAGGGACAGCGTCAGGGGAAAGGAGAGGCTAGGGGTTCACAGAGGTATATAGAATACAATGATGGGACGATTTCCAGCAACATACACAATCTCACAATCCCTATATTGTATGCAAAAAGAACTAAAGAAAGAGACACCGCCCCTTCAAATAAGAATGGGATGTTTAGATTGAGATACAGTGTCTGTAAAATAAGGTCAGCACCAACACTCACGATTTAATAAAAAGTACACTTTTAGAAATAATATCTAAAAAACACACATCCATAATGCAGATTAGAGGCCACAGATGAATACTTGGAAATCGGATACTTCAAGATGCAGGATTAGCCAACATTAGGGATGAGCCGAACACCCCCCTGTTCGGTTCGCACCAGAACCTGCGAACAGACCTAAACTTCGTGTGAACTTTAGAACCCTATTAAAGTCTATGGGACTCGAACGTTCACAATCTAAAGTGCTCATTTTAAAGGGTAATATGCAGGTTACTGTCCTAAAAAGTGTTTGGGGACCCGGGTCCTGCCCCAGGGGACATGGATCAATGCAAAAAAAAGTTTTAAAAACGGCCGTTTTTTCAGGAGCAGTGATTTTAACCACTTTCAGACCGGACCATTTTGCTGGTAAATGACCAGAGGTCTTTTTACACTTTGGCACTGCGCTGCTTTAACTGGTAATTGCGCGGTCATGCAATGTTGTACCCAAACGAAATTTGCGTCCTTTTCTTCCCACAAATAGAGCTTTCTTTTAAAGGTATTTTACTGACTCTGCGATTTTTATTTTTTGCGATATAAACGTAAAAAGACCGCAAATTTTGAAAAAAAATGATATTTTCTAAATTTTGTTATTAGAAAAATCCAATAAACTCAATTTTAGTCATACATTTAGGCCAAAATGTATTCAGCCACATGTATTTGGTAAAAAAAAAAGTCAATAACTGTATATTTATTGGTTTGCGCAAAAGTTGTCACATCTACAAACTAAGGTACATTTTCTGGAATTTACGCAGCTTTTAGTTTATGACTGCCTATCTCATTTCTTGAGGTGCTAGAATGGCAGGGCAGTACAAAACCCCTCCAAATGACCCCATTTTGCAAATATCTTGGGGTGTCTCCTTTCCAAAATGGGGTCACTTGGGGGGATTTTGTGCTATCTGGGCATTCCATGGCCTCTGAAACTTTGATAGGCAGTGAGGAATGAAATCAAAAATTTACACCCTTAGAAATCCTGAAGGTGGTGCTTGGATTTTGGGGTACCGTACGCGGTTAGGCTCCCAAAAGGTCTCACACTTGTGGTATCCCCGTACTCAGGAGAAGCAACAGAATGTATTTTGGGGTGTAATTTCACATATAACCATGGCATGTTTGAGCAATATATCATTTAATGACAACTTTGTGCAAAAAAATAAAATAAAATAATAATAATGTATTTTTTCCACAACTTTTGTCAAAATATAAAATATTCCATGGACTCGACATGCCTCTCAGCAAATAGCTTGGGGTGTCTACTTTCTAAAATGGGGTCATTTGGGGAGGTTTTGAACTGTCCTGGCATTTTATGCACAACATTTAGAAGCTTATGTCACACATCACCCACTCTTCTAACCACTTGAAGAAAAAGCCCTTTCTGACACTTTTTGTTTACATGAAAAAATATTTTTTTTTGCAAGAAAATTACTTTGAACCCCCAAACATGAAGTGTTTTTTTAAAGCAAAAGCCCTACCGATTAAAATGGTGGGTGTTTCATTTTTTTTTTTCACACGGTATTTGCGCAGCGATTTTTCAAACGCATTTTTTGGGGAAAAAACACACTTTTTTTTATTTTAATGCACTAAAAATCACTATATTGCCCAAATGTTTGATGAAATAAAAAATATGATCTTAGGCCGAGTACATGGATACCAAACATGACATGCTTTAAAATTGCGCAGAAACGTGCAGCGGCGACAAACTACGTACATTTTTAAAAGCCTTTAAATGCCTTTACAGGTGACCACTTTAGATTTACGGAGGAGGTCTACTGCTAAAATTAGTACCCTCGATCTGACCTTCGTGGTGATACCTCACATGCATGGTGCAATTGCTGTTTACATATGACACCAGACTAACGCTTGCGTTCGACGTTGCGCCTTAGCAGGGGGGGACAGGGGTGTTTTTTTTTATTTATTTTTTTTTATTATTTATTTTGCTTTTTTATTTTATTTTTAAACTGTTCCTTTCATTTATATATATTTTTTTATGATTTTTATTGTTATCTCAGGGAATGTAAATATCCCCTATGATTGCAATAGGTAGTGACAGGTACTCTTTTTTTTAAAAATTAGGGTCTATCAGACCCTAGATCTCTCCTCTGTCCTCAAAGCATCTGACCACACCAAGATCGGTGTGATAAAATGCTTTCCCAATTTCCCAATGGCGCTGTTTACATCCCGCAAAATCTAAGTCATGAAATGCTCGTAGCTTCCGGTGTCTTAGGCCATAGAGAAAATTGGAGTCATTCTGGTCTCTGATCAGCTCTATGGTCAGCTGGCGGAACCACCGGCTGCATTCTCAGGTTCCCTGTTGGGACAGGAGAGCCTGAGAAAACCATGGAAGATGGTGCGGGGGGGGGGGGGACATTCCCTCCCACTGCTTGTAAAAGTAGTCTAGAGGCTAATTAGCCGCTAGGATTGCTTTTACATAAAAGCCGACCGCTGGCTGAAAAGAATGATACCAAGATGATACCTAAACCTGCAGGCATCATTCTGGTATAAGCACTCAAAGTCCCGCAACATACCAGTATGTTGCTGGAACTGGTTGGGCATATATTGTAATTTTTTTTTCATGCAGCCTGTGGGCTGAACGAAAAAAAAATATTGATCGGTGGGTATGCCCACCATTAGGTATGCCCACCATTAGATACCACCCTTCATCCACCCACTTTTAATGGTGAGCATACATGCACCATTTATATATGCCGAAGCATGGGGGCATCCTCCCGCAAAAGGTAGGAGCAGATCGCTCCTCCACCCCTTATGCCCCCATGCTTCGGCATATATGCTCTTTTTTAACTGTGGTGGTGAAATCACCTCCAACAGCGCTGGAGTCGCGGCTTTACGTATCGTGGGAGCAAACGCTGTTGCTGTCAAGATAAATAAATCCGCTCTGCAGCAGAATGGCGTACCTGCTAAGCAAATGATGGTTAACAATAAAACAAAGTAACATTACAGTATAACAGTAGGACTTACCATACCTGCAAAGCAAATACAAAAAAAAATAGCAAAAAATAACACATTTAACACAATCTGTGCCTAAAATATATATATGCCGAAGCATGGGGGCATCCTCCCGCAAAAAAGTTATGCCGCGTACATACATTCAAACTTTTCCACGGGCAAGCCCTCCGTCGGAATTTTGACTGTATGTACGCGGCATTAGGAGCAAAATCGCTCCTCCACCCCTTATGCCCCCATGCTTCGGCATATATGCTCTTTTTTAACTGTGGTGGTGAAATCACCTCCGACAGCGCTGGAGTCGTGGCTTTACATATCGTGGGAGCAAACGCTGTTGCTGTCAAGATAAATAAATCCACGCTACAGCTGAATGGCGTACCTGAAAACAAAAAATGGTTAACAATAAAACATTGCAGAATAGAATACAGTACAAAGGAGCAGAACAATAGAGAGAGAATAGAGAGAGAGAGAACAATAAAACGACAACTATTTTTGGTTTTTTTATTTTATATTTTTTTTGTTTTTTTTTTTTTTTTACTTTTTTTTTTTTTTTTTAACACATTTTTATGTAACTTTAACACTTCTGTTGTAACGGTTCCAGCGGTTTGGGTCTCTCAAAATGCGATGGCATCTTGGGAGACCCTGTGAACGTGTGCCTAGCCTGTGCAATGCTGTACCCTACGCTAATACTCAACTAGTTCATGGTAGCGTTCAAAACATTCACCAATGCAAAGACCAGGATTGTCAGGACAGCGGGGACAACAATAACGGGTGTCACGCCTAAATCCGCGCTTTCTGCAGACACGACATTTTCTTTGGGGGGCTCGTTGGGTAGGGGTACTCGGGAGGGCATAAAGATAATGCCTCTCATGCAGCCGGCTTACTGCATCTGGTAGGGGAAGGTGAGGTGGAGAACCGTCTGGATACAGAAGGGCTCTGACGATATCCTCCTGGAATTTAAGGAAGGATCCAGTCCATCCTGAAGCTTTGTGTAGTACATA
Organism: Lithobates pipiens; assembly: GCF_037356315.1. Taxonomy (NCBI): domain Eukaryota; kingdom Metazoa; phylum Chordata; class Amphibia; order Anura; family Ranidae; genus Lithobates; species Lithobates pipiens. The sequence goes on along the minus strand of NW_027507764.1, from coordinate 557,861,094 downwards.
AGCATTCAGTATAGCCAATTGGAATAAATAAACAGACACTTTTTTGTACCAGCGTCTGACCTTACGGGCAACTAGATACGGCGCCAACAACTGGTCATTGAGGTCCACCCCTCCCATGTTAAGGTTATATTTGTGGACACAGAGGGGTTTCTCTACAATACCAGTCGCCGTAGGAATTTGGACCGTCGTGTCTGCATGAAGGGAGGTAAGAACGAAAACATTCTTATTATCCCTCCACTTCATAGCGAGCAAATTATTACTGCGCAAGCAGGCTCTCTCCCCCAGCCTAAGACGGGACTCTACAAGCCGCTGGGGAAAGCCCCGGCGATTAGGTCGCACGGTGCCACATGCTCCAATCTGCTGATCAAACAAGTGACTAAACAGTGGCACGCTTGTGTAATAATTGTCCATGTACAAGTGGTACCCCTTTCCGAATAAGGGTGACACCATGTCCCACACTATCTTGCCAGCGCTTCCTATGTAATCAGGGCAGTTCTCCGGCTCTACGTGACTATCTCTACCCTCATAAACCATGAAACTACATGTATAGCCTGTGGCCCTGTCACAGAGCTTATACATCTTGACCCCGTATCTGGAACGCTTGTTGGGGACGTATTGTTTGAATGACAAGCGACCAGAAAACTTAATCAGGGACTCATCAACGCAGACAACTTGATGGGGAGTAAACAAGTCTGCAAAACGTTGGTTGAAGTGGTTTATGAGGGGCCGAATTTTGTAGAGCCGATCGTATTCAGGGTCTCCACGAGGACGACAGAGTTCATTGTCGCTGAAGTGCATGAACCGCAAAATCATCTCGTATCGTGCCCTGGACATGGAAGCAGAGAACACGCGCATATGGTGAATTGGGTCAGTGGACCAATATGACCGCAACTCACTCTTTTTGGTTATGCCCATGTTGAGGGAGAGGCCCAGAAAGATTTTAAATTCGGAAACCGTAACTGGTTTCCATTGTTTGGCAAGGGCGGACTGGGGAATAGTGGCGATGTGTTGAGCAGCGTACAAATTGGTTTGGTCCACAATAGATCTATAGAGATCTTCGGTGAAAAACAGTGAGTAAAAGTCAAGTGTCTTAAAATCAACTGTTTCCACGTTAATGCCAGGTTGGCCAGTGAATGGGGGAAGTACGGGTTCTGCAGAAGATGTGGGCACCCAAATAGGATTGGCGAATTCTGCAGGAAGGGCACTATGGGTACGACGGGCCTGTCTTTGTCTTCTTCTTGGTGGCAGCGGGACACTACTTGTGCTTGCCACCTCGCCAGCTTGAACTGCACTTATGGGACTCGCCACGTCACCACGTGTTACTGCAGTGCTGGATGTACGTCCAGGGTGTACTAGGCCGCTGGTGCTTGCCAGTTCACCAGAAGGATGAGCGGCTCTAGTACGTCTCTGCTCCATACGAGTGACCTGCGGTTCCTGCACCTCAACAACAGAATACATTCGGGATCGGGCACACCTGTCCCTAACAGAGGCCTCATCTCCGTCGTCAGAGCTATCTGTCATGGAGCCGCTGTCCTCTACAGGATCGTATTCTGAGCCTGAATCTGACAGATGAGTGACGTCTTCTTCACTATCTGTCATGCTCAGAAACGTGTAGGCCTCTTCACTAGTGTACCTTCGCTTTGCCATTTTGGGCTCTAAATTTAGGGGTACACTAGTGAGACTCACAGGTAAAAAAGCACCTAGCCTGTCAGCGACTGTTTCAAAACGCTACAAAAAAAACTGTTAGCGATCGCAGGGATCAAGCCTGACTCTGCGAACGCTGCAGTTATGTGTGTTGTGTTTTGTAAGTGACAGTGATCGATCGATACTGCACTTGGGTGGGCTGGGCTGGGCTTGGCGGAGGGGCTAAACGCAGGTGCTAGCGGGTATCTGGGCTGATCCCGCTAACAATGCGTTTTGGGAAACCTAAAATGCAGGCAACGCTAATATAGATCTGATCAGATACTATATTACTAAGGGAGGTGTATGCTTTGCGCGTGGGTGTTAGCGGTACTGGCACTAACCTGACGCTGGGGCGACGCAGGCCTTATCTGACCCTCAAACTTATATCACCCGCCGGGTGATCAGGGGGTTAAACCTTTATTAGGTAATAAATGGCGGGTGCCCTGAAACAAAAAAAAAATAACTAACCAACCAGCGTCACCTGTAACAGTTATATGGTGATCACTGGTGAAAGGGTTAACTGGGGGGCAATCAGGGGGCTATGCGGTAGTATATGGGGGTCCCTGACGCTATAAAAAGCTGTGGCGAACCTAAATACTTACCTGCCTAACTAGCGTCACCTGTGACACTAATACAGCGATCAGAAAAAAATCGCTTATTAGTGACACTGGCGACGGGGGGTGATCACGGGGTTAAACCTTTATTGGGGGGGTTAGGGGGGCACCCTAGAGCTAAAGGGGGCTAACCCTAACTGCCCTAACAGTTATTACAGTCACAAATGACACCAATGCAAAAAAAAAAAAAATGCACTTGGTGTCACTGTGACTGGGGGGGCAGGGGTGATTGGGGGGGTGATTGGGGGGTGATCGGGGGGGTGAAAAGTGTGCCTGGCGTGTTCTACTGTATGTGTAGTGTTGGGTGCAACTCACCGATCCTCTCTCCTCGGTGCCGGAACGAAAAAGACCGACACGAGGAGAGATTACAATACAGGAGAGGAAGTGATGTCACGAAGGATTTCCATTCGTCGGGAGCGATCGCGAGGGGGTGGCCATGAATGAATAGCCGTCCCCTCATCCCGGATCTCTCCCGAACGAATGCCGACCGCCGCAGGCACCGGGGGGGGCCCGATCGGGCCCCCCACCCGCGGGCAGGCAGGGACTTATATATACGCCCATATGCCTGCCCGTGCCATTCTGCCGACGTATATCGTCGTGCGGCGGTCGGCAAGTGGTTAATAATGATTAAAGTGAAACAATAAAAGTATAATATTCCTTTAAATTTCATAGCTGGGGGGTATCTATAGTATGCCTGTGAAGGGGCACATGTTTCTGGTGCTTAGAACTGTCCCTGCACAAAGTGTCATTTGTGCAGGAAAAAAAAAAGTCTTTTAAAATCACTTGCGGCTATTGTCGGGTCCCGTAATACAGAGAACCTGCGTTACATCAGAGGGGGCGGGGTCACCCACACGTCACTGGGGAACCCCTGGCTTCCCTCTCCAGCGTCAGAGGGGCGGGGTCAGGTGACGGGTGGCCCCGCCCTCCTAATATAAGAAACGTCAGCGCTGGGATCTCTGCAGTGTCTCCGGAGTGGAGACAGAAGAAGGATGTATGGACAGCGCTGGACTGAGAGATCCCCCGTCGCTGGATACGATCATCCATCGCTGGACCCCAGAGACCCGTCGCTGGATAGCAAGAGTGGATTAGCACCGCTGGAATCTTTTTTTATTTTTTTTATTTTTAATAAAGGAATTTTTCAAAAGTGTGCTTGTCTTATTTAACCATTTTGACACTTTCTTTGTGAAATGGTAGGGGTACTTTTGTACCCCCTTACCATTTCAAACAGGGAGGGCCGGGATCTGGGGGTCCCCTTGTTAAAGGGGGCTTCCAGATTCTGATAAGCCCCCCGCCCGCAGACCCTCACAACCAACGGCTAGGGTTGTGAAGATGAGGCCCTTGTCCTCATCAACATGGGGACAAGGTGCTTTGAGGGGTCACAGACCCCCAAAGCATCCTCCCAATGTTGAGGGTATGTGGCCTGGTACGGTTCAGGAGGGAGGGGGGGCCGCTCTCTCGTCCCCCCCTCTTTTCCTGCGGCCTGCCAGGATGCGTGCTCGGATAAAGGGTCTGATATGGATTTTTAGGGGGACCCCCACGTCAATTTTTTTTTAAATTTGATGCGGGGTTCCCCTTAATATCCATATCAGACCTGAAGGGTCTGGTTATGGATATTTAGGGGGACCCCCACGTCAATTTTTTTTTAAAATTTGACACGGGGTTCCCCTTAATATCCATGTCAGACCTGAAGGGCCTGGTAATTGAATTTAGGGGAACCCCCACGCTTTTTTTTTTTTTTATTAATGAATGAATGAATTGTCGGCTAATGCAGAGAACACTCATTGAGTGTTCTCTGTATTACGGGACCCGACAATAGCCGCAAGTGATTTTAAAATACTTTTTTTCCTGCACAAATGACACTTCGTGCAGGGACAGTTCTAAGCACCAGAAACATGCGCCCCTTCACAGGCATACTATAGATACCCCCCAGCTACGAAATTTAAAGGAATATTACACTTTTATTGTTTCACTTTAATCATTATTAAAATCACTGCTCCTGAAAAAACGGCCGTTTTTAAAACTTTTTTTTGCATTGATCCATGTCCCCTGGAGCAGGACCCGGGTCCCCAAACACTTTTTAGGACAGTAACCTGCATATTACCCTTTAAAATTAGCACTTTAGATTTCTCCCATAGACTTGTATAGGGTGTTCCGGCTTTTCGAATTTTCTGCGAACAGCCCAAATTGTTCACTGTTCGCTGAACAGGCGAACAGGCAATGTTCGAGTAGAACATGAGTTCAACATGTTTCACACAACGCTTCATCAGGGCTTTGCATTTCAACCATAGTATTCATCTACTCTTCTAAAACATGAGACTCTCTGCTGCCACCTCAATACCATGATCACCCATCACAGGGCACCCACATTCTCGCTGGAAGTCAGATCCAACGAGGATAGCCAGTGGGGAAGTTGGATTGTGCCACTATTGGATCTCAGCCGAGGGTAATCTAATCAAGCATGCAAGCCTACTAGAAAGGGATCCCTCTGGCTGAAACGAAAGCGGCAATGTGCGGTAGACCGCACAGTGGACAAACAGAAGAGTGAGGACGCGTGGGTTCACAGACATAGGAGAGAGGGAGGTTTGTATAGCTAATGATATCTCCCCGTACCTTCTAGGATTCCCAGAAAAGGAGGATTGCCCACTCTGTAGTCCACTTGAATGGCAGCGGGTGGGGAGGGGGTGCTGAGTCTTTATTTTATTGGCCTGTATGCAAAGAAAAATGTACCTGCACCTTCACTGGGACGATTGTTTCGCTTTTTTTTTTTTTTTTTTTTTATAAATACGCACCTAAGTGTTTTAGCCAAAGTAATGTCACCTAGTTGTGATTTACATCTGCTTGAACCAGCAAGGTCCTTTATAGCTTTGCACTTGCAGAGCAGCGCGATGACTTTCTGACATATCACCCTCTCCTATTACACTAGTATATGCACATTGCAATCAATGCTTGTTTTCTATTTAACACATAAACCTGTGTAAAGCCATTTCAATTATAAACCCCCATTATGTTCAGCAACTAATTAGATTTTGCTTGGCTAAGTGAGAATTCTTAAAAGTTACCCATAGATGTTATGTTGTCCACACACGCTTCAATAAGCAATTGATTATTTTCCAATTGATCTATAGTCGAGAATTTTATCGATTGACATGCCACACATGAGAAAATGGATTTTGATCAATAGATGGAAGATAAACATAATTTATTGATTTCATCGCTGTTATTACCATGCAATCTCTCAATCTGATCAATCGAAATGAGATTTGTGGCCAAATCATCTCAGACCCTGCGTTATCTCTCAGGAACGACTAACATGCATCAAGGAAAAACAAATGTTATTAATGCCAATGCAACCCAACATACCAGGTTGATTAATATTAAAAATTAGACATGACGAAATAAATTGTTTTGTTTCATTTAGAATTGTTAATCTATTTATTTCGTTTTGTAAAATTTGGTTGATTCATTCATTTAGTAATTGAAATTCGTATTCAGAATCGGTCAAATCGAAGATGATATATATATATATATATATATATATATGTACATGTATATATAATTTTTTTTCTTTTAATGCGGCTAAGTGAAAAAAAGAAAAATCTTCATCAAATCATTACAATGACTCCTTAACTATTGCCGCCCGGGCTATAGCCGTCTTATAGCCGACGGCTACAGAGCGGGCCCTAATTGCTGGGATGGCATCCATGGACATCCTCCCGAGCAAGCACTGTCAGCACATCCATGCGGGTCACGCGCGGCACGCTCTGTGATCACTGAGTCTATGAGACTCGTCTGATCACAGATCAGAGTAAGGAGTCAATCCCGGCCTCTTACTACGTGATCAGCTGTCAGCCAATGACGGCTGATCACATGATGTAAACAGCTGTCAGCATGAGGGGAAAAAAAGCCGATCACCAGCTTCTTTTAGAGGGACATCGTTCCCTCACACAGAAAGCTGCGGCTGCATTTTCTTTAGCCCACCAGTGTCAGCTGCCAGTGCCCACTGTACCACCTACCAGTGCCACCTATCAGTACCCACCAGTGCCACCTACCAGTGCCCACAGTGCCACCCATCAATGCCCTCCAGTGCTGCCAATCAATGCCCATCAGTGTCTCATAATCAGTGCCACTGATCAGTGCTTGCTATCAGTGTCACCTACCAGTGCCCATCAATGCCCCCCCATCAGTGATCATCAGTGTCACCTAACAGTGCCCTTCAGTGTCGCCTATAAGTGCCCTTCAGGGCCAACCATCAGTGCCCATCAGTGCCACCTATCAGTGTCACCTTATCGGTGCCGATTAGTGCCGCCTTATCAGTGCCCATCAGCACAGCCTATCAGTGCCCATCAGTGCAGCCTCATCAGCGCACATCAATGAAGCAGAAAAATTACCTGTTTTCAACATTTTATAACAAACTATGAAACAGTTTTGTTTTTTCAAAATTTTTGGTCTATTTTTGTTTCATTTAGCAAAAAAAAAAGAGCAGCAATTAAATACCACGGAAAGAAAGCTCCATCTGTGTGAAAAAAATGATAAAAATTTAATTTGGGTACACTGTAGCATGACCACGCAATTGTCATTCAAAGAGTGACAGAGCTGAAAGATGACAATTGGCCTGGGCAGGAAGGGGGTTTATGTGACCAGTAAGCAAGTGGTTAAATCACCTTTGGCTTAACTAAAACAGCATTACTTTGAAATGGTACTCTAAAAAACACACACAGTCTTTGATTTCAGAAATATGCTTACAGTTAAAATTTGAATGGAATTCGATGTAAAATTCGATTCAAATTTCAATGACGGATTTCATTTTGTTATTAGGGTAGGGTTTCTGGCATGAAGCTGAAAGGCTGCACTGTGAGGTTCTCTTACTCGCAATGGAGGCGGCATGTCCCGACAGCTGATGGAAACATCAGCTGCAGTGCCGACATTGCAGGACCACAGGACAGGTAAGTGTCCGATTATTAAAAGTCAGCAGCTGTAGTATGTGCATCTGCTGGCTTTTAATTATTGCAGCGGTGGATGGACCTCCGCTTTAATAATATTTGAATAACCATGGGTCTTCTTTCTGGGAAACTGGTGCCGAACTGTCTGGGTGGCCACTGACCTGGGTCATCTAGGCTTGTCTAGGTGACTAGTAGACATGTGCATTCACTTTCGTCCGAATGCATTTTCGTCCGAATTTCAGCTATTTTCGTTTTCATTTTGACAAACGATAACGAAAGCACAGAATCCGAAAAACGAAAGATCCGACATAAATAAATGCTTTATTTTCGTTTTCATTGTTACAACAGTTCGATATAGAATAGGAGATTCGACGTGACTCTGACAATAACAAGCTGTCTATAGAACCTGTGGTCGAATGTGTCTAACCTTACCTCTATTAGTCCAAGATTATATAGAGAAAATATTCGACAGAGAAAAAAGATTTGACAGAGAGAAAATATTCTGCAAGTTACTGTCCTAAAAAGTGTTTGGGGACCCGGGGCCTGCCCCAGTGGACATGTATCAATGCAAAAAAAAGTTTTAAAAACAGCCGTTTTTTCGGGAGCAGTGATTTTAATAATGATTAAAGTGAAACAATAAAAGTGTAATATTCCTTTAAATTTCGTAGGGGGGGGGGGGTGTCTATAGTATGCCTGTGAAGGGGCTCATGTTTCTGGTGCTTAGAACTGTCCCTGCACAAAGTGTCATTTATGCAGAAAAAAAAGTCCTTTAAAATCACTCGCAGCTATTATGAATTGTCAGCTCCGTAATACAGAGAACACTCATTGAAAGTCATTGATAAAAAAATAAAAAAATAAATAAAAAAAAAAGCGTGGGGGTCCCCCAAATTCAATTACCAGGCCCTTCAGGTCTGGTATGGATATTAAGGGGAACCCTGCCTCAAATTTAAGAAAAAATTTGAGGTGGGGTTCCCCCTAAATATCCATAACCAGACCTTCAGGTCTGGTATGGATATTAAGGGGAACCCCGCGTCAAATGTAAAAAAAAATTGATGTGGGGGTCCCCCTAAAAATCCATACCAGACCCTTTATCCGAGCACGCAACCTGGCAGGTCGCAGGAAAAGAGGGGGGACGAGAGAGCGGCCCCCCCTCCCTCCTGAACCGTACCAGGCCACATGCCCTCAACATTGGGAGGATGCTTTGGGGGTCTGTGACCCCTCAAAGCACCTTGTCCCCATGTTGATGAGGACAAGGGCCTCATCCTCACAACCCTGGCCGGTGGTTGTGAGGGTCTGCGGGCGGGGGGGCTTATCAGAATCTGGAAGCCCCCTTTAACAAGGGGACCCCCAGATCCCGCCCCCCCCCTGTTTGAAATGGTAAGGGGGTACAAAAGTACCCCTACCATTTCACAAAGAAAGTGTAAAAAATAGTTAAATAAGACAAACACACTTTTGAAAAATTCCTTTATTAAAAATAAAAAATAAATAAAAAAAAGATAAGCTATCCGGCGACGGACGGACGGGGTTCCCTGTGACGTATTGGTGACCCCGCACCCCTCTGATGTAACACAGGCAGGTTTCCGTTACATCAGAGGGGGCGGGGTCACCCATACGTCACGGGGAACCCCAGGTTTCCCCTTGCGTCAGAGGGGGCGGGGTCAGGTGACGGGTGGCCCCGCCCTCCGTATATAAGAAACGTCAGGCCGCCGGAATCCTTGCAGTGTCTCCACCGCGGAGACAGAAGAAGGATGGATACGCTGCGCTGGATGAGATGAGCCATCGCTGGAGAGATGACCGTCCGTCGCTGGATAGCAAGAGTGGATTACCACCGCTGGAATCTTTTTTTTTTTTTTTTTTTTTTTTTAATAAAGGAATTTTTCAAAAGTGTGTTTGTCTTATTTAACAATTTTTTACACTTTCTTTGTGAAATGGTAGGGGTACTTTTGAACCCCCTTACCATTTCAAACAGGGGGGGGCGGGATCTGGGGGTCCCCTTGTTAAAGGGGGCTTCCAGATTCTGATAAGCCCCCCGCCTGCAGACCTCCACAACCACCGGCCACGGTTGTGGGGATGAGGCCCTTGTCCTCATCAACATGGGGACAAGGTGCTTTGAGGGGTCACAGATCCCCAAAGCATCCTCCCAATGTTGAGGGCATGTGGCCTGGTACGGTTCAGGAGGGAGGGGGGGCGCTCTCTCGTCTCCCCTCTTTTCCTGCGGCCTGCCAGGTTGCGTGCTCGGATAAAGGGTCTGGTATGGATTTTTAGAGGGACCCCCACGTCAATTTTTTTTTACATTTGACGCGGGGTTCCCCTTAATATCCATACCAGACCTGAAGGGTCTGGTTATGGATATTTAGGGGGAACCCCACATCAAATTTTTTCTTAAATTTGAGGCAGGGTTCCTCTTAATATCCATACCAGACCTGAAGGGCCTGGTAATTGAATTTGGGGGACCCCCACGCTTTTTTTTTTATTTTATTTTTTATCAATGACTTTCAATGAGTGTTCTCTGTATTACGGAGCCGACAATTCATAATAGCTGCGAGTGATTTTAAAGGACTTTTTTTCCTGCATAAATGACACTTTGTGCAGGGACAGTTTTAAGCACCAGAAACATGCGCCCCTTCACAGGCATACTATAGACAACCCCCCCCCCCCTACGAAATTTAAAGGAATATTACACTTTTATTGTTTCACTTTAATCATTATTAAAATCACTGCTCCCGAAAAAACAGTAGTTTTTAAAACTTTTTTTTGCATTGATACATGTCCCCTGGGGCAGGACCCGGGTCCCCAAACACTTTTTAGGACAGTAACTTGCAAATTACAATTTTTACAATTAGCACTTTAGGTTTTGAACGTTGGAGTCCCATAGACTTTAATAGGGTTCTAAAGTATGCTGTATACTAGCTCCATCGAATCTTCTTTATACATTCGACAGACACCATAAGCCTTCAAAGACAGATTCGATCGTAATTCATGTGGATTTTCGGACGAATGCAATTTTTAAACAAAAAACAAAATAAATAAAAACGAATTTCGGGAGTAACTAAATAAATTAAGTTTTCGGACGAAAACGAAATTACGAGACTAAATATTTTACTCTGCACATGTCTAGTGACTAGTTGTTATATAGCTTACTGTTTAATTGAGTCACCTATTGTTTCTGTCTGTCTGCTAATCCTCTTGGAGATGTGACTAGCATTGTGTCTACTTTACCTTACCTTGTTACCAAACCAATGTGGGATGTTTATGTGTTCATGTTAGCTGTAGACATGTGCATTCGTTTTCATCTGAATGCATTTTCGTCCGAATTTCAGGTATTTTCGTTATCGTTTGTCAAAGCACAGAATCCGAAAAACAAAAGATCTGACATAAATAAATGCTTTATTTTCGTTTTGACACAGTTTAATACAGATAGGAGATTCAACGTGACTCTGACAATAACAATCTGTGTCTATTGAACTTGTATCATAACAGTCCATTCACACAGGGGCAACACGACTTCCAGCACGACTTTGGGAGGCAACTTGGACACGACTTGAGTGTGAATCACAGCGTGACTTACAACACGACTTTAATGTAAAAAAAAAACAGCATGGGTATCAAGGGGAACCCCGCGCCAAAATAAAAAAAATGGCATGGGGGTCCCCCTCAAAATCCACACCAAGCCCTTCAGGTCTGGCATGGATTTTAAGGTGAACCCTGCGCCAAAAAAAAAATGGCGTGGGGTCCCCCTCAAAATCCATACCAGACCCTTATCTTAGCACGCAACCTGGCAGGCCGCAGGAAAAGAGGGGGGGGCGAGAGAGCCCCCCCTCCTGAACTGTACCACGCCACATGCCCTCAACATTTGGAGGATGCTTTGGGGTCCCCCCCCCAAGCACCTTGTCCCCATGTTGATGAGGACAAGGGCCTCATCCCCATAACCCTGGCCGGTGGTTGTGGAGGTCTGCGGGCGGGGGGCTTATCGAAATCTGGAAGCCCCCTTTAACGAGCAGACCCCCAGATCCTGGCCTCCCTCCCTGTGTGAAATGGTAAGGGACCCCTACCATTTCACCAAAAAAATTAGCAAAAGTGTTAAAAATGACAGGAGACGGTCTTTGACAAGTCCTTTATTAAAGTTTTCTTCTTTCATCTTCTTTCTTCTGGTCTTCTTCGTTCTTCTTTTCTTCATCCTTCGGTTTCTTCCTCCATCTTCTTCTTCCTCCGATCCGCTTCTTGTTGCTCTGGTGTTCTCGTTCGGCATCTTCCTCTACAGTGTCTTCTTCTTCGTTCTCGGGCCGCTCCGTGCGATGGGAGGCTCCCGCTGTGTGACACTTCTCTTCTTCTGAAGGAATATAACGGAGGGCGGGACCACCCGGTGACTCCGTTCCCCTCTGATACATGGAGCCATGTGTCAGAGGGGGGCGGAGGAAGAAGAGGATCGGAGGAAGAAGAAGATGGAGGAAGAAACCGAAGGATGAAGAAGAAGATGGAGGAAGAAACCGAAGGGTAAAGAAAAGAAGAAGGAAGAAGACCAGAAGAAAGAAGATGAAAGAAGAAGACTTTAATAAAGAACTTGTCAAAGACCATCTCCTGTAATTTTTAACACTTTTGTCACTTTTTTGGTGAAATGGTAGGGGTACTTTTGTACCCCCTTACCATTTCACACAGGGGGGAGGCTGGGATCTGGGGGTCCCCTTGTTAAAGGGGGCTTCTAGATTCCGATAAGCCCCCCACTCGCAGACCCCCACAACCACCGGCCAGGGTTTTTGGGATGAGGCCCTTGTCCTCATCAACATGGGTACAAGGTGCTTTGGGGGGACCCCAAAGCATCCTCCCAATGTTGAGGGCATGTGGCCTGGTACAGTTCAGGAGGGGGGGCGCTCTCTCTCCCCCCCTCTTTTCCTGCGGCCAGCCAGGTTGCGTGCTCAGATAAGGGTCTGGTATGGATTTTGAGGGGGACCCCCACGCCATTTTTTTTTTGGCACAGGGTTCCCCTTAAAATCTATGCCAGACCTGAAGGGCCCGGTATGGATTTTGAGGGGGACCCCCACGCCATTTTTTTTTTGGCACGGGGTCCCCTTAATATCCGTACCATGCATTTTTTTTTCTTAATGCTAATGCTAACATGACCTGTGTGCAATGCAAATAGCCTTAAAAAAAAAACCATAGACGACGTACAACATTAATAGAATCCTACTATAGCTTGTAGTCTAAATATTAGATCGGGAATGTATGATTGCAGCATCATACAGTGAGTTTCGCTGCTCTGTAGAATCTTCTTTAAGCATTCGGCAGACACCATAAGCCTTCAATGACAGATTCGACCTTAATTCATTTGGATTTTCGGACAAATGCAATTTTTTAACGAAAAACAAAATAAATAAAAACTAATTTTCGGGAGTAACTAAATAAATTTATTTTTCGAACCAAAACGAAATTCCGAAATGAAATATTTCAGTCTGCACATGTCTATTTAGCTGCTCAGTAGATGTACTGATATTAATGTTTACAGTTTGCATTGTTTAGGATAATGTGATCAAACTCTTACCTGATTTTGCGTGGTATATATTCTGTGTGAATTTACAATAAAGTGGGTTCCAGTTTGCACCTAAGCTAGTGCTGTCTAGTTCTTTGGTGTAATGCTTAGCTATAATACCTGGTTCCAGAGGGGAAGGAGCTGTATCTTGGCAGAGCCACCCAGGCTGGGTGCCAGGTGGTCTGTCACAATGCTCATCCTCCCCTCCTCCGATCACAGAAAGCCTTGTAATTCTCATGGAAGGACGTTTGGCGCTTACAGTACTGTGGGGGCTGATAAAGGTAAAAGGTTGGTGCCAAACATAGGACAGACATCAGTAGAGGTAGTTTATTTTAAACTTGCACATCAAATGGCCCAAAACTGTTTTTTCCTGGTGTTCATCATTGGCAACTCTATAGCAGATTGTACAGAAATTGTACAAACAGATTGTATCATGTATGGCCAGTTTTTTTTGCTAAAAGGAACTACAAGTAGCTAGGTTGCTTGGATCTAATGAACAAGTACCATTCTAAAGCAGGGGCTGAATTCTTAAAAACAACCCATGGTATGCACACAAAACTTGTACACACTCTTTTTACAAAGCTATGTACCATGTTGATGAATTTAAATAAATACATTCTTTACAATTCTTTCCAATGTACTTCACCCTCCACTGTCAAGCAAACACTGTACTCGGCCAGACTGAGGTCAGTGATATACCTGGAGAACAGCAAACACACAGAGCAAACAGGTGAACAGAAACAGCACCTACCAAACTGACACAGTTCCCCCACGGCAGGTTATCTGGTCATTATAGAATCAGGGGTGTGACTACAAATAATGGGGCCCCATAGTCAAATTTTAACGGGAGCCCCCCTACAAACATTCTCTGTGACAGTGTCAATACTGTCCGTGAGCCTAACACAAAAGATTCTAGGTATAAAATATTGGCTGTCTGGATGTCTTTAAGAATTTGTACAAGCAATATGGATGATCGCTATAGTTTTTGCGATATGATTATCTCCTATGATTGTCGGCTCTATCTAGTGGCCATCATGTGGTATTTTCCTGAAACACCTCCATAAAAGAAAATTCTGCATTTTGGCCACTAGATGGAGCTGACTATCATAGGAGATAATGATATTACAGAAAATATAGCGGTTATTGGTGGTGCTTGTGCGTAAGACTAAGACATCCACACAACAAATTTTGTATGCTTCCAAAGTAGAGCTGATACCACAGTCATTCGGGAGAAGTACTGTGGATAAAAGGTATGGATCTAGTAATAATAACCATATTGATATTTTTATATTATAGCAAATTTACTTTTTAGTTACATAGTTACACAAGTCCATCAAGTCCAACCTATGTGTGTGACTATAGGTCAATATTACATTGTATATCCCTGTATGTTGTGGTTGTTCAGGTGCTTATCTAATAGTTTCTTGAAACAATCAATGCTCCCCCGCTGAGACCACCGCCTGTGAAAGGGAATTTCACATCCTAACGGCTTTTACCGTAAAGAACCCTCTACGCAGTTTATGATTAAACCACTTTTCTTCTAGTTTTAGTGAATGGCCATGTGTCTTATTAAATTCCCTTTCGCTGAAAAGTTTTATCCCTATTGTGGGGTCACCAGTATGGTATTTGTACATTGAAATCATATCCCCTCTCAAGCGTCTCTTCTCCAGAGAGAATAAGTTCAGTGCTCGCAACCTTTCTTCATAACTAATATCCTCCGGACCCTTTATTAGCTTTGTTGCCCTTCCCTGGACTCTCTCCAGTTCCAGTACATCCTTCCTGAGGACTGGTGCCCAGAACTGGATGGCATACTCCAGGTGCGGCCGGACCAGAGTTTTGTAGAGCGGGAGAATTATCGTTTTATCTCTGGAGTTGATCCCCTTTTTAATGCCAATATTCTGTTTGCTTTGTTAGCAGCAGCTTGGCATTGCATGCCATTGCTGAGCCCATCATCTACTAGGACCCCCAGATCCTTTTCCATCCTAGATTCCCCCAGAGGTTCTCCCCCCAGTGTATAGATTGCATTCATATTTTTGCCACCCAACTGCATTATTTTACATTTTTCTACTTTGAACCTCATTTGCCCACCCCAATAATTTGTTCAGATCTTTTTTCAAGGTTTCCACATCCTGCAGAGAAGTTATTGCCCTGCTTAGCTTAGTATCATCCACAAATACAGAGATTGAACTGTTTACCCCATCCTCCAGGTCATTTATGAATAAAATAAATAGGATTGGTCCCAGCACAGAACCCAGGGAGACCCCACTACCCACCCCTGACCATTCCGAGTACTCCCCATTTATCACCACCCTCTGAACTCTCACCTGTAGCCAGTTTTCAATCCATGTACTCACCCTATGGTCCATGGCAACTGACCTTATTTTGTACAGTAAAAAAACTCCAATACTAATTTCTCTAAACTCTAGCTTTTTGTAGAACTGCAACCTCAGCTGTTCTTTGTGAACCAAAGAAACCTTGTGTGTGAGCCGCTCAGGCTTAGGAAGGGGTGCTAGTTCTCAGTTCACTGCTGTGAGTGCTGGCTAGGAAAGGAGCTTGTCCCGACTCCAGACGTCAATGTGTGTTGAAAAGGATGTCCCCGTAGTGCACAAACAAGCAAACCCATTATTGATGAAATATGGCAACCTCACCCTGGGCTCCAGCCAGGCCATGGCCCCATCAGAGCTTAATCATGGTAATGGAGATCCTGAACACTAGGGGGGGTTATGCATCATCGGCTGCCACAATCATTCAAAGAGAAATGTCAGATATACATGAGTCTGGCTATAAGACCTATGGAGGTTCCTAGTCAAATGAAACAAACGAGCAACCACTTTGGCCATACACTATACATTTTTCTTAATCAATTTACTTTAGATTTACCTTCAACTATGTAGTGCAAGGGCCTGCCTGATTGCATAGAAATTGAAAGCGTTTAGTTTTGACCTTATATTATATGGTTTTGGTAAATCTAAAGGAGAGGTGAACAAGAAAATTGTATAGTGTATAGCCAACCTAAGACCAGATAGTCAAAACATAGAAAGAAGATCAAAAAGTGAAGTGCCCTGATTACAATTAAGTGCCAGCAATGATTGCCCACCAAGACAAGGAATTGGCTGCAAACTGGAAGTCCAATTTATATCAATGTCATCATTATTGGCAAAAGGGTCAGACAGATACAGGCAATGGTAGACGTTTCACAAGTGATAGCTTCCTCGTTCACAACCCACCACTGCCAGCAATCAGTGCCAACCAGTGCCCACAATTGCCACCAAAAAACATAGATGCACAGCGTAGCCTGAAGTTTAAACCTAACTCCATTAAAATCTATCTGTATAAAATAACTGAATAAAAGCAACTGAAATAAAGATATAAAAGTGCAGGATTAAAAGATAAGGAAAGGATTTCTATTTAAATCTAAACATCAGCTGTTCTTTAACCACTTTCCGTGGCTCTCGTTCTGGGTGGACGTCATATAATGGCCTCCCAGAATGACCATTCTCGCGCGCGCGCATGCGGGGGCATGCAGCGTGGAGATTGCAGTCACACCGTGTCCTAGCAACCATGATCTGTGTAAAGAGCCGCGGCTGCGGCTCTTTAATCATGTGATTGGCTGTGTCCAATCACAGCCGGTTACATGTAAACACGGAGATGCCGGTAATCGGCGCTCCTCGCCTCACACTGACAGAGTGTGAGGAGAGGAGAGCCGATCAGCGGCATCTCCTCACAGGGGACAGCTAGGTATGTAATCAGTGTAGTCAGTGCCCTGATTACAATTATGTGCCCAGCAGGGCCAGCAATTATTGCCCACCACTGCCAGAAATCAGTGCCAAAACAATGCCCACAATTGCCACCAATCTGTGCCCATAAGTGGCAGCAATCAGTGCCCACAATTGCCAGCAATCAGTGGCCATTAGTGATGCCAGTCAGTGCTGGCTATCAGTGATGCCCATCAATGCCCATCACTGCTGACCATCAATGCCACCCATCAGTGCCACCTATCTGTGCCCACCAGTCCCAGCCATCAGTGCTGCCTATCAGTGCCACATATCAGTGCCCATAAGTGCGGCATAGTCATGCCTCCTCATCAGTGCAGCTTATCAGTGCCCATCAGTGTAGGATAAAAAATGACCTATTTACAAAATTTACCAACAGAAACTAAGAAAAACTTTTTTTTTCCATAATTTTTGGTCTTTTTTTGGGGGAAAAAATTAAAAACCCAGGAATAAATAAATACCACCAAAAGAAAGCTCTATCTGTGTGAAGAAAATGAATGATAACAATTTCACATGGCTACAGTGTAGCATGACCGCACAATTGTCATTCAAAGTGTGACAGTGCTGGAAACTGAAAAATGAAAATCAATTTATAACTTTTTTGAAATGCGTTTTTCTAGATTTGTTGTTGTTATTCTGTCTCTCACTGAAGAAGGATAGGGGAGAAGAATATATTGTGCCAAAGGTATGGAATGCTCCTTTTTTCTTGTCTCTCTCTCTGTGGTCCTAGGTTTAGGACCCCATCTTCTGGCTTTAAGGAGCCCTCCTGAACTCCGCACTTGCCTTCAGATGGGGTGGAGAGAAGGTGGGACAGGGAGTTGGGGTGGAGAGTAAGAGGGCTAAACACCCCAAAAAAAGACATAAGGTTCTAAAAGAATGAAACGGTGCTCAGCAAGTATAATATTTCTACAGGAAACACATTTAGTATTAGATTCAAATGTAAAGTTATACTTTAAGTTCTATCCAACATGGTGCTACTTCAAGAGCAAAGGGTGTTGCAACAGGATTAGCAAAGGACGTAAGGTTCTCATTAGAGGAGAGGAAGGTGGACCCAGAAGGACGGTTTATATTCTTGAAAGGAAAGTTACAAGACATGGAGTGCACATTGGTGAATACATTCTGCCTTAATAGAAATCCAAAAGATCACTTAAAAGAAATCCTGGGAAAATTAATTTAAAAAAGGCCATTTGATTCGGCAGGAGATATGAACTTTCATATGGATCCACGGATGGATAGTATGTCACGTGCACTGGGGACTGGAGACTACCAACTAAGGAAAGTAAAGAGGTAAATACACCAATGTCAGTTGGTGGATGTATGGAGGGTACAACACCCATGGGAAAGAGACTACTCGTTTTATGTCCCAGTGCACACTGCACAGGTACTCTAGGTTGGATTCTATTATAGTGGAGTACAGATTGTTAGAACTGGTTGTAAAATCATCTATATAAATAATTACAATATCGGATCATCCACCTGTAATGGTGAAACTGAAGTTCACAAGTGTCCAGAATAAGACGAGTACCAGGAGGCTAAATGAGGAACTGATACAAGATATAGAAGTAGGAAAATTAAAAATGAATTGGAAAAATACTTCCTATTCAACAAAACCCCAGGGATATCAGAGGCCACGATATAGGAAGCACATAAGGCCTATGTCAGAGGAGTGCTGATCTTTATAGGAGCCAGGAAAAAGAAAGAGAGGAAGATAATATGGAAAGGCTTACAAAAGAAATCTACGAGTTAGAACAGATACATAAAACAAAGGTAGATATAGAGACACAGCAAGTGCTGGCTATAAAAAAAAAAAAAGAGAAGAAAAAAAGACAAGACAAGCTTTTAATAGAGTGGCCAAGAACAGATACCAATGGGGAAATAAACCAGGGAAATACCTAGCAAAAATGTAAAAAAATATTAAAAATAAATAAACGATATTGAAAAAAATGAAGAACAACAAAGGGGAAATGGTCCATACAATAAAAGAAGTAGCTAGGGTTTTCCAACGTTACTATAGCATATTATACTCATTGAAGCAAACAGGTACACAGGAAGTGGAGTTAAAAAGAAAACAAAAATACAGGAATATTTAAAGGAAGTAAACCTACCTAAAATATCAGTAGAAAAACTGCAAGCTCATGAAGACCCAATAACACAAGATGAGATAAGAGCAGCAATCAAAAGTACAGCGACAGGGAAAAGCCCAGGATCGGGCGGGTTCACGATCTGATATTATAAAAAATGTAGGGAACAACTAATACCAAAAATGTGTTCCTATATGAATAGATTAGGAGAAGGGGAGGAGATGAGGAGGGAGTCTCTATTGGCACACATTACAGTGATACCTAAAGAGGGAAAAGATGCAACTCTGTGTTCCAGCTATAGACCAATAGCGTTGTTAAACGCTAACACAAAATTGTTTGCAAAGATCCTTACTACAAGACTGAAAAAGCTGATACCCAGCCTGCAGATCAGACAAGGTTTATCCCAGGTAGGGAAGGAAAATATAATAGGATAAGAACATTATTTCTATTGCACAAAACAAAGAGTGGAAAGCCTCCAGCTCTATTCCTGTCAATAGATGCCGAAAAGGCATTTGAGAGGGTAGACTGAGGATTCAAGATGGACACAATAGAGAATGTGGGGATAGGCCCTAAAATGGCCCAGTGGATTGAAACCCTATATAATCACTCTACTGCATCAGTGAAGGTCAACAGGAGTGTCTCTCCACCCTTTGAAATGTTCAATGGAATGAGACAAGGATGTCCACTCTCACCCCTCCTGTATGTCTTGTCGTTGGAACCATTACTGGCTACCATACGAAATAGCGTAGACATAGGAGGGATGAAAATTGGAGATGAGGATTGAGGAACATAAAGATGATGCCCCGTTTTATATATCCAACCCTAGAACAACACTACCAAATTTAATAAAAGAGTTAAAAAAGTATGGAGAACTTGCTAACCTGAAGATCAACCCTGTTAGGTCTGAAATCTTAAATATAAGTATGAATAAGGAAGAACTGGCAGCCCTAAAAAGGGAGTTTTACATGGGGGGAAAAAGATCTAAAATACCTGAGAGTGAAATGAACACCCTCACTAGGGAATCTTTATAAAGCAAACCCATTACTTAATGAAATAAAACAGAAAATTAAAAAAATATCAACATGACCACTCTCATGGGTAGGAAGAATAAATATGGTAAAAATGGCTATACTCACCAAAATCCTGTACAAATTTGAAATGATGTCAATTGCACTTCCACAGACATTTTTTAAAAATATTAAAAACAATGATCCTAAAGTTTATATGGCAGAATAGGAAACCTAGAATTCAGTTCTCGATAAGTAAAATTAACAAACAGTAGCACCCCTGCCCCCCGTCACATCAACCCCCCCCCCCCATGTTGGTCCGTCGGATGGTCAGTTGGCTGGTCGGTCCGTGGGAGGGTCTGCACTTACCCCATCTATGTTGCGCTTCTCCTGGGCTCTCGGCGGCTCTCTTGTTCTCCTGCTCTCCACGGGCAACAGCTCTGGTTTCCGCTTCTTCTTGGAGGCCAATCGGGAGTCTTCTATTTTCGGCCAATCTCGGGTCTCACATCCGCTTCTGATTGGGGGGATTGAGTATCAGTCTTTCAACAGCAAATATTAATTTGCTGTTAAAATACCTGGGTGGGCTCATGGCACAATGCACTGTGCCACAAGCCCACATATTTTGAAGCCTATTAGAGCCTATGACTCTAATCACATGCTTCAAAAAAACACCCCGCTGCTGTAATTCAGGTGCCCCAGCATCCTGAAAGGGGGCGAATAAGGGGTGGCAGCGGCGGCTGTGGATGGATTCATGCTATGCATGAATCTATCCATTAGTGATATAGGGGGTGATGTGGAGAGACCAGGCGGAGCTTGGGCTCCCCTAATGGACAGGCTGTGGCTGAAATGGACAAACACAAAAAGTGATAAAAGCACAATTAATTAAGAATATTTGGATACCACAAAAATATAGAATGCTTGATGAAAATGCACATGAATTGACTAGGAATGTCTTCAAAATATGGGATATAATTTACCGTAAGGTGACCAGATTTTTAAAATGAAAAACTGGAAAAAAAATTTTATTGGCAAATGGTAAACCATTTTTAAGCATATTTTCCTCAAATGATATATGCAGTGCATGTGGTATGTGTTTATAGAATGATTGTATCATATATCCGTTATTTCTAACATTTCGTCCATAAATAAAGATTAAAATACAACCTCACCAGTGCACAGGAATGCAGCAGCACCTGTGCCCAGGAATGCAGCCTCACCAGTGACTGGGGCAATGCAGCCTCACCAGTGACTGGGGCAATGCAACCTTACCTGTGCCCAGCAACACAGCCTCACCTGTGCCCAGGAATGCAGTCTCACCAGTGCCCAGGAATGCAGTCTCACCAGTGCCCAGGAATGCAGTCTCACCAGTGCCCAGGAATCCAGTCTCACCAGTGCCCAGGAATGCAGCCTTACCTGTCCCCAGGAATGCAGCCTCACTTGTGTCCAACAATGCAGCCTCCCCAAGATCAGAGAGGAGAAATAAGCCTAAAATGGAGGAGTGTTCTGCCGAAAATGGCCAGATCATTACACAGATGCTGGGCGGGTGCTGAGGCGGGGGGGGGCGGTTTAACCCAGGTGCCACACACTGGAGGGGGGGGTGTCAGGCTGCCATCTCCTGCTGTGCCAAATTTAATTTGATTTGCTGGACCATCAAACAAGTCCCGCCTCCTCTACAGCTCCCACCTATGATAGTGTGCTGTCTGTCAAAGGAGAAAACCAGTAGGCGGGACTTGTGTGATGGCAGGTATCTGGCGACTCAAATTAAAATTGACTGCAAAATCCATTTGCTCAGTGGGGGATCTCTCCCCTGATTACCACTGAGATGACATGTCTGTGTCTGGTCCACTAATGTAGAGCGGACATGGACACAGCACACTGCTCTCTATGGAGCTTTTGGATGGAAACAGACCGTCCAATTTGACCCGCCAGATGGGGAATTGATCTCCCATCTGTCTGTTTTTAGTGGACTGGATTGGATGGTGGCGGGTGTCAGCAGACACAGGTCTGCTGACATCTACTGCTCCATAGAGGGCAATGGATGGTCTGATTTGGTCTGCCTGAAAAACTGACAGACCCGATCAGTCTGCCAGTGTGAAAGAGCCTAACACATCTGTGCTGTGTACCCACTCCACCCCCAACCCCCAGCATATCTCTGTACCCACACCACCCACAACCCCCAGCACATCTCTGTACCCACACCACCCACAACCCCCAGCACATCTCTGTACCCACACCACCCACAACCCCCAGCATATCTCTGTACCCACACCACCCCCAACTCCCAGAACATCTCTGTACCCACACCAACCCCAACCCCCAGCACATCTCTGTACCCACACCACCCCCAACCCCCAGCATATCTCTGTATCCACACCACCCTCAACCCCCAGCACATCTCTGTACCCACACCACTCCCAACCCCCAGCATATCTCTATACTCACACCATCCCCAACCTCCAGCACATCTCTGTACCCACACCACCCCCAACCCCCAGCACATCTCTGTA
The DNA here is from genome assembly GCF_037356315.1 of Lithobates pipiens. Taxonomy (NCBI): domain Eukaryota; kingdom Metazoa; phylum Chordata; class Amphibia; order Anura; family Ranidae; genus Lithobates; species Lithobates pipiens. Next base: position 557,838,965 of record NW_027507764.1, on the reverse strand, counting down.
CCCACACCACCCCCAACCCCCAGCACATCTCTTTACCCACACCACCCCCAACCCCCAGAATATCTCTGTACCCACACCACCCCCAACCTCCAGCACATCTCTGTACCCACCCCACCCCCAACCCCCAGCAATCTATGTACCCATACCACCCCCAACCTCCAGCACATCTCTGTACCCACACCACCCCCAACCTCCAGCACATCTCTGTACCCACACCACCCCCAACCCCCAGCACATCTCTGTATCCCCCCTCCACCCCACACTTTCACCCCATGGTCACTCACCAATCAATGTTGATGACAGTCTGTGGTCAGCATCTCCCCCTGCACCCCAGATCACTTCTGTTGCAGTTCACTATGCAGTGGGGGGAGGTTGGAGTCGGTGACCAGCAGCTCTGTGGTGTCCATGGGTGGCAGAATCTCCCTGGGGCTTGTAGTTCTTTTCCTAAGCCTATACAGTGGAGAGGGGAGGGGCCTCTGACCTGAGCATCTATCAGTAACAGCGTATAAGCAGAGCGACTGACTTGTACACTAAAGAGTGAAACTGATAGATGCCGGGTCAGAGGCTCCTCCCCTCTCCACTGTGTACACCGGGGAAGAGAACTACAAGCCCCAGGGAGATCCTGCTGCCCATGGACACCACAGAGCTGATGATCACCACCTCCCCCCCGCTGCATAGTCAACTGACAGGCAGAGGTGCCGGGGGGAGATGCTGGGTCCTGGGACCCCCAATCCGGGGACAGTTTCGGGGACAAATCCAGGGACAGACGGTCTCCAGGGAAAGGAAAGGGGGTTCAATCTGGGAACTGTCCCCAGAAATCGGGGATGTCTGGTCACCCTAATTTACAGACAGGCAAGATGGGAATATATCTCACCACACTAATCTCACTAGAGGAGACAATTTTTTTTCTACCTGGTAATGGGACATATTTTGGAAATTGGGTAAAAAATGCACAGTTAAAAGATATAATAAAAAAAAAGGTGAAATACGATAATATCATAAATGAAAGCACAGAAGAGAACTGATGATATTGGATGAATGGAACTATTCGCAATTAAAACATTTAGTGGGAAGTTTGTTGCAACCAATTATGCCGCGTACACACGACCGGACTTTCCGGGCAGACTAGGTCCGATGGGATTAGTCTGTCTGACAAACCGATTGTGTCCGATCATTTTTCCCAAAAAAAAATTCAGACGGACCTAGAAATAGAATATGTTTCAAATCTATCCGACGGACTCAGTTCCGATGGGCTAAAAATCGGGAAAACCGTTCGTCTGTGTGCTGGTCCGAAGGGCCAAATACGACGCAAGGGCAGCTATTGGGTACTGGCTATTGAACTTCCTTGTTTAGTCCCGTTTATGTCATCATGTTAAAAACTAACGGACTTTCAAACGTACTTAGTCCGTTCGTGTGTGGCCAAGTGCGTTAGTTCGGAAAGTCCGTCGGAACTCCGTCGAAAATGTCTGTCTGGAAGACTGACGAACCTAGTCTGCCGGAAAGTCCAGTCGTGTGTACGCGGCATTAGAGATGGGGAGAACCTGAACACAATAGATCAACTATGTCGTCCTACCAAGGTCCTCACCCAGTTGGAAGGACTGGGAACACCTCCATTCATTGAATAATGGGAAAAGGAATTCTACTTCGACTTTTCAACGGACTAGGTCCGACGGTCTTCCCGACGGACTTTTGATGGGGTTCCGATGGACTTTCCGAATGAACGGACTTGGCCACACACAATCACACCAAAGTCCGACGGATTCAAACGTGATGACTTACGACCGGACTAGAATAAGGACGTTCATAGCCAGTAGCCAATAGCTGCCCTAGTGTCGTTTTTTGTCCATCGGACTAGCATACACTCAAGCGGATTTCTGGATAGGAACTGATTTGAAACATGTTCTATTTCTAAAGTCCGTCATTTTTGGACAGCAAAGGTCCGATGGAGCCCACACACGATTGAATTGTCCAATGGATTAGTTCCGTCAACCTTTGCTGTCAAAAAAGTCCGGTCGTGTGTACGCGGCGATTAGAGTCACGATTAAAAGCGGAACAAATAAGTAAAATACTGGGGGCTGTACATGTTTTTGCAGTGAACATAAATACAATAGAAACAAACTATAAATGCTTGCCAAGATGGTACATGGCACCGGACAAAGTTACTTTTCATAACTAAATAGAACAAATAAATCATGAAAACAAGCAGATACATTTTGATTTCACTATTTCTTAAATAAGACTAGTAGGAAAATGTGTGGGCTGGGGGCTGTGTCATGAAAACTGAACAGAAAGTAGTGATGGCCGAACGGTTCGCCCGGCGGTCGTTTCGCGGCGAATTTCCGACATTCGCGGTCCGCACGTTCGAACGCCTTTTTCCGTCGTTCGCCGCGGCGGACTTACGTGTTTAATGTATACAAGAACTTTAACCTTTGGTGACACGTTTATCATGTGATACAGGACAGCCAATTGAGACATGACAGCACATGGACACTTGTACATTCCCCCTAACCTATAAATACACCCGATCCGGTGGCCATTTTACATTCTTTCTTCTGTTAAGATAGGGACAGGTTCCTGTGTGGAGTAGGGAGAGATAAACCACTAGCTATTTGGTACACAAAAGTTCTTTTCAGGACTGGTATAGGTGTTAGGTGTTGATAGGTTTGCTGTGCTGCTGATTCTTGCAGCAGCCTGAGTGTCTTTTGTTAGTTTAGAGAAAGGGAAAGGACGGTGTATGCTACAGGGACAGCCAGATTAGTCTTTCATCATCATCATCATCATCATCATCATCATCATTAGCTGTTACTATCAAGGTCCACAAAAGAGCTGTTCCAGTAACCACTAATCGTTCTCTTTTTTTGCCAATTTGTATAGGGACAGGAAGGAAGCAGTGTTGTCAGGCAGTGAGGGTAATTTTAAAGACTTGCTGTTATTATTAGTTCCACAAAGGTTCTTTTCAGGACTGGTATCAGTGGTACAGTAATAGGCTTGTACATGTATAATATTCTTTCTTCCAAATATAGAAAGGATATTATACTTGACTGCTGCCCTTCTGCTGCAGTCTGCTAAACATTCACAACTCACTTGTTCCACAAAAGTTCTTATAAGGACTGGTAACTTGGTATAGGGTGCTACGGTACATAGGCTTGAGTGCGGTACAGTCTGCTGTTCTGTAAGGACCGCTATCGGTCCACAATAGATAGGGTTGACGTGCACCACTGCTGACCGCTGCCCTATACTGCAGCAGTCCTTCAGCGGTATAGGGACTGACGTACAGTCTGCTAAACACTAATACACAACCTGCTTGGTCCACAAAAGTTCTTATAAGGACTGGTAACTTGGTATAGGGTGCTACGGTACATAGGCTTGAGTGCGGTACAGTCTGCTGTTCTGTAAGGACCGCTATCGGTCCACAATAGATAGGGTTGACGTGCACCACTGCTGACCGCTGCCCTATACTGCAGCAGTCCTTCAGCGGTATAGGGACTGACGTACAGTCTGCTAAACACTAATACACAACCTGCTTGGTCCACAAAAGTTCTTATAAGGACTGGTAACTTGGTATAGGGTGCTACGGTACATAGGCTTGAGTGCGGTACAGTCTGCTGTTCTGTAAGGACCGCTATCGGTCCACAATAGATAGGGTTGACGTGCACCACTGCTGACCGCTCACCTATACTGCAGCAGTCCTTCAGCGGTATAGGGACTGACGTACAGTCTGCTAATCACTAACACACAACCTGCTTGTTCCACAAAAGTTCTTATAAGGACTGGTAACTTGGTATAGGGTGCTACGGTACATAGGCTTGAGTGCGGTACAGTCTGCTGTTCTGTAAGGACCGCTATCGGTCCACAATAGATAGGGTTGACGTGCACCACTGCTGACCGCTGCCCTATACTGCAGCAGTCCTTCAGCGGTATAGGGACTGACGTACAGTCTGCTAAACACTAATACACAACCTGCTTGGTCCACAAAAGTTCTTATAAGGACTGGTAACTTGGTATAGGGTGCTACGGTACATAGGCTTGAGTGCGGTACAGTCTGCTGTTCTGTAAGGACCGCTATCGGTCCACAATAGATAGGGTTGACGTGCACCACTGCTGACCGCTCACCTATACTGCAGCAGTCCTTCAGCGGTATAGGGACTGACGTACAGTCTGCTAATCACTAACACACAACCTGCTTGTTCCACAAAAGTTCTTATAAGGACTGGTAACTTGGTATAGGGTGCTACGGTACATAGGCTTGAGTGCGGTACAGTCTGCTGTTCTGTAAGGACCGCTATCGGTCCACAATAGATAGGGTTGACGTGCACCACTGCTGACCGCTCACCTATACTGCAGCAGTCCTTCAGCGGTATAGGGACTGACGTACAGTCTGCTAATCACTAACACACAACCTGCTTGTTCCACAAAAGTTCTTATAAGGACTGGTAACTTGGTATAGGGTGCTACGGTACATAGGCTTGAGTGCGGTACAGTCTGCTGTTCTGTAAGGACCGCTATCGGTCCACAATAGATAGGGTTGACGTGCACCACTGCTGACCGCTGCCCTATACTGCAGCAGTCCTTCAGCGGTATAGGGACTGACGTACAGTCTGCTAAACACTAATACACAACCTGCTTGGTCCACAAAAGTTCTTATAAGGACTGGTAACTTGGTATAGGGTGCTACGGTACATAGGCTTGAGTGCGGTACAGTCTGCTGTTCTGTAAGGACCGCTATAGGTCCACAATAGATAGGGTTGACGTGCACCACTGCTGACCGCTCACCTATACTGCAGCAGTCCTTCAGCGGTATAGGGACTAAGAGTTTTGTCACAGGGTCATTTAAAAAATGACATGCAGAGGAAGAGGCAGGCCCTTCCGCAGGGGTGGTAGGGGTAGGGCAGGAGCAACAGGCTTGAGCCAAAGTGGGAAGTTGCAGAAGGTGCGTTCAATTACTTTAAAGGATGCACCAGACTTGGTTGAGTGGCTCGCTCAGCCTTACTCTTCTGCACCCTCCTCATCCTCTCGATCTGCACCCTCTTCTTCACTCTCTGCTATGTGCACCCCCAAAGACACTACCACCAACAACACGACCACCACCACCACCACCACATACCTTCCGCTTGAGTCACTGGAATTATTTTCCGATCCATATCAAGAGGACATTTCTGATGCGCAGCCACTCTTGGTATTGGATCAGGAAGAGGAGGTAGCAACAAGCGCTACTCAGCAGTCTGACGCCAGTACCCAGATCAGCCCAAGGAGGAGGTTGGTCCCCGGTGTTGCTGCCTACTCCGAGATCTCTACTTATAGCGGTGGGGAAGGTGACGTTGATGATGACGTGTCTAGTGATGTCACGTGGGTGCCCACAAGAGAGGAAGAGGAGGGGAGTTCAGAGGGAGATATGGACCAGCAGATAGGGAGGAGAAGCAGCAATGACTTACATTGCACAGCAGGGACAAAGCAGACTGCAAATGTATCAGGAGCGAGTCATCGACCATGTACGGTCACATCTGGCGCTCCCAGGACACCGGCACATGGCTCCGCAGTGTGGGCTTTTTTTAACGTGTCCGCTGCTGACAATAGCGTTGCCATCTGCAATCTTTGCAGTCAACGCGTTAGTCGCGGTAAGCCCAATACTCACCTAGGGACGACCGCCTTAAGAAGGCACATGAGCAGCCATCACCGAGCCCAGTGGGAGCAACGGAACACACAAAGCCACACTGCAGGCTCTCACCGTCCAGCCTCGTCTTCTACTTCTCCTTCTCCTCTCTCCTCACAATTGTCCTCCACTCCACCTTCCATCACGCCAAGCTCACATTTTTCTGCAAAAAGGCAGGCTTCCGTGGGCCTAATGTTTGAGCGTAAAAAAATGATGATGCCGGATAACCCTCTTGCCCAACGGTTGGCGGCTGGCTTGTCAGAACTCATAGCCCGCCAACTACTGCCATATAAACTGGTGGACTCGGAGGCCTTTCGCAAATTTGTGGCCATTGGAACACCACAATGGAAGGTCCCAGGAAGGAAGTATTTCTCAGAGAAGGGCATCCCAGAGCTATATGGCCATGTTCAGCGGCAAGTGAATGTATCTCTGGCACACAGTGTCGGTGCCAAGATACATCTGACCACAGACACGTGGTCTAGCAAACACGGGCAGGGAAGGTATATCAGTTTTACTGCCCACTGGGTGAACCTTCTGACGGCCGTCAAGCATGTAACCCGTGGCACCCGTGTAGATTTGGTTTTACCGCCACGGATTGCATGCAGGCCTGACTCTTCTTCTCCTCCTCCTACTCCATCCTCCTCCCTCTCCTCCTCAGCTGCCTCCTCCTTTTCCGCTGCTAGCGTCTCTTCCACTGCACCGCCCAAGCTCCCCAGAACCTATTCCACATGCCAGGTGAGACGTTGCCATGCCGTGCTGCGTCTGTTGTGCCTGGAAGCAAAGAGCCACACTGGCCCGGCACTCCTTTCAGCTTTGCGTTCACAGGCAGATGAGTGGCTAACACCGCTCAATTTGACAGTTGGTAAAGTGGTGTGTGACAACGGTGCCAATCTGCTTAGCGCATTGAAACAGGGCAAAATCACGCACGTGCCGTGCATGGCACACGTCTTAAACTTGGTCGTGCAGCGATTCCTTGTCAAATACCCTGGGGTCCAGGACATCTTGCGGCAGGCAAGGAAAATCTCGGCCCATTTCAGAAGATCTTACACGGCCATGGCTCGCCTTGCTGACATTCAGCGGCGACACCATCTGCCGGTCAGACGTCTTATTTGCGATTGCCCGACGCGATGGAACTCAACCTTCTATATGCTTGATAGGCTGCTCCAGCAGAAACGTGCAGTTAACGTCTACCTGTATGAACTCTGCGAAAGAAACGGTTCTGGGGAGCTGGGTTTTTTTTCACCGCGCCAGTGGCTGCTCATGCGCGACACATGCAGACTTCTGCGGCCATTTGAGGAGATCACCAAACTGGTCAGTCGCAGCCATGGCGCCATCAGTGACATGGTACCTTATGCCTTCTTTCTGGAGCGTGCATTGCGTCGTGTCATTGATCAGGCTGTGGAGGAGCAGGAGCGGGAAGATGAGGAAGTCGCAATGCTGGATGAATTCCCAGGGGGGGCTACTCTATCTGAGACAAGTCAACAACAGGAGTCTGATGAGGAGTCAGAGGAGGATGGTGCCGGGGCGGATGAGCAGGAGCAAGAAGAGCATGCTTTAAACCTTTCTGGGATCCCTGTTGTGCGAGGATGGGGAGAGGAGAATGAAGAGGACGACATTATCCTGGATGATGAGCAGGAGCCAGGCCACCACACCGCTTCCACTTTAGTGCAAATGGGGGCCTTCATGCTCCAGTGTTTTAATAGGGACCCCCGTATAAAAAGCATGAGGGTCAAGGACCAGTACTGGGTGGCAACGTACTTAGACCCCCGGTACAAACACAAAATGGCGGAAATGTTACCGCCGTCGCAGAGGGCTGTCAGAATGCAGCACTTCCAGGCCTTGCTTCGAGAAATGCTGCATTCTGCTTTTGCGTGCGCTGGCAGAGGAGCAATTCCCACTCCCAGAGAAGGATTTGCGGGTACCAATCCAACAGCGCCTGCAAGAAGAGGCCGGTTTGAAGATGTGTTGGTGACTTCGGATATGAGGTCATTCTTTCAGCCGACCCATCGACAGGTGTCATCCGGATCCAGCATCAGGGAACGCCTAGACCGTCAGGTGTCCGACTACATTGGGTTAACGGCCGATGTGGACGCTCTGAGGAGTGATGAACCCCTAGACTACTGGGTGGGCAGGCTTGACCTCTGGCCAGAGCTTGCCCAATTTGCAATCGAACTGTTGGCTTGCCCCTCATCCAGTGTCCTGTCCGAAAGGACGTTCAGCGCAGCAGGGGGGATTGTGACCGATAAGCGTACTCGCCTAGCTCACCACAGTGTTAACTACCTCACATTTCTAAAAATGAATGAGGCATGGATCTCGGAGGAATTCAACACATGTGACCAGTAGACCATGTATATGTCTATAAACTATTTTTTTAATCAAGCACACAGACCTTCTTAATTCATTTGGCTCACTTCCTTGACCCAAAAAAGCACACCGTACTATATGCCCCTACCCTCCTCTTTGAAGAGGTTGAGCGGTGTCATATTTCTACTGGGGCTGCTTATGATATCCCTGTGCTGTGCTGACTTCCTCCTGGGGGTTCTTATTATGAAGGGATCACACTATCCCTGTGCTGTGCTGACTTCCTCCTGGGGGTTCTTATTATGAGGGGATCACACCATCCCTGTGCTGTGCTGACTTCCTCCTGGGGCTGCTTACGGTGCTGCTGTCAGTGCTGTATGTCACGGTGCTGCTGTCAGCGCTGTATGTCACGGTGCTGCTGTCAGCGCTGTATGTCACGGTGCTGCTGTCAGCGCTGTATGTCACGGTGCTGCTGTCAGCGCTGTATGTCACGGTGCTGCTGTCAGCGCTGTATGTCACGGTGCTGCTGTCAGCGCTGTATGTCACGGTGCTGCTGTCAGCGCTGTATGTCACGGTGCTGCTGTCAGCGCTGTATGTCACGGTGCTGCTGTCAGCGCTGTATGTCACGGTGCTGCTGTCAGCGCTGTATGTCACGGTGCTGCTGTCAGCGCTGTATGTCACGGTGCTGCTGTCAGCGCTGTATGTCACGGTGCTGCTGTCAGTGCTCTGTATTACGGTGCTGCTGTCAGATGCCTCTATCACGGTGCATGTGTCATTCCGGTATGTCACGCTGCTGGTGATCATCTCCTGCACCCTCTTCTTTGCCTACCCTGGTCCCTGACCTTCCCTCTCCTCCATTGCCTTCATTAGCTCCATAGTCCTGAATTGTTAGAACAATTTCCCAAATAAAATAAAAATGCTTGTAGTTATCGATCCCAAATTCACCTCATACATGTATTATGTCATTGTCCAGATGGTGGGACTACGTTTTACCCCCTAATAATTACCACGTGGCCGCAAATTCGACATGAAGGTTTGCAAAGTTCGCCTCCCATTGAAGTCAATGGGGCCCGCGGCGAACGTTCGGTTTCGCGAACGTTTGGGTCCGTTCGCATTTCGCGTTCGCGAAACGTCCCGTCGGAAGTTCGTCCATCACTAACAGAAAGGCCGTTGACAGTAAAGTCGGTTGTAAGCTGTATAAGGTGACTGTGCAGAGAACACACATCAAAGGTCACAGACTGACACCTCCCTATGCAGGTAGAATTCTATGACTTTGCTGGTTGGGCGTGTCGGAGGCACCTGGCCAAGCCACCAGATAAGGCCTCCTGCCTGGAGGATAAACCCTACGGGCAATTTACAGGAGCTTTCAGAATAGCTTAACATTTCATGTGAGCGTGGTGATTGTGCGTTCCCACGTTTCAATTAATTAAAGCATTTTATACAGAACTGACAGCCACAAAATGCTCCAAGAGCCGAAATGTAATCAGGCTATATAGTATCTCACAAAAGTAAGTACACCCCTCACATTTTTGGAAAAATTCTCTTCTATCTTTTCATGTGACAACACTGAAGAAATGACACTTTGCTACAATCTAAAGTAGTGAGTGTACAGCTTGTATAACAGTGGAAACTTTCTGTCCCCTCAAAATAACTCAACACACAGCCATGAATGTCTAAACCGCTTGCAACAAAAGTGAGTACACCATGTCTTGGGCACCCCTGTCTCAGGGGTGGATCCAGAGTCTAGTCTCGGGAGGGGCACTGCCAGAAAATTTTGGGGGAAATTTGTCGGGGCAAAGGCTGGTGTTGGCACTTTAATCACAGCGCCATGGTTGATATGGTGTCAGGATGATTGAAGCACATTATTATTATTATACATGATTTATATAGCACCATCAGTTTATACAGCGCTTTACAATGTAGAGGGGGACAGCACAATTACAGTACAGTTCAATACAGAAGGGTACAGGAGGGCCCTGCTCATAGAGCTTACATTCTAAAGGGAGGGGGTGGTGGTACAAAAGGTAATAGATGCATGGAATGATTTGATGGGGGGTGGCATTATTTCTATTATTACATTGTAATATAAAATTAAATAGTTCAACTCACCATAATGCAGAATCAGTGGGAGCCCCAAGCGTTTTACCTGCTACCGTCACCTGCCACCAGATGCAGCATGTCACTTGCCACCGTTGGCTGCCACCAAATGCGGATTGTCACTTGTCATGTCACTTGCCACATCCCCTGCCGCCAGATGTGGATTGTCACTTACCAATGTCACAATCCTCAAGATGCAGATTGTCATTTGCCAGTGACTGTGTCCCAGAGTGAGGGCGGGCAGTGAGAGATAATGTAATCTATCTGCTGCCCGCGCCTGCACAGTGATGGCGGTGTTCTGTCAGAAGCTGAGCTGCGGTGATGCAGGGCGGGCAGTGAGAGATGATGTCAGAAAGCTGCTACTCATCAGAATATGCAACCAAAGTGATGTTGCATTCCGGCCATCTTGGCACACCCTCACTTGTCTGCAGTGATGCTGCATACACATGACTGGACTTTTTGACGGGCTAGGTCCGACGGAATGAATCCATCGGATATTACGATCACGTATGGGCTCCAGCTGACTTTTTTTCCCCAAAAGTCCGCCGGACTTAGAAATAAAACATATTTCAAATCTTTCCGACAGACTCCAGTCTGGTCGAAAAATCAGTTTGTCTGTATGCTAGTCCGACGGACGAAAACCGATGCTAGGACAGCTATTGACTACTGACTATGAACTTCCTTATTCTAGTCCGGTCGTACGTCATCACGGTCGAATCCGTCTAACTTTGGTGAGCTTGTGTGTGGCCAAGTCTGTTCATTCAGAAAGTCAGTCGGAACTCCGTCGAAAGTCAGTCGAAAAGTCCAGTCGTGTGTACGTGGCATGAGCTTTGAATTCAAAGTCAGCAAGCGGACATCTTTATACACCCACTGGTGTCTTGCTTTCACAGTTATTTTTCACAGTAAACTCAGCTTATTTCGAGAAATATAAGTTGAGTTTACTGCTAAAAATAACTGTGAAAAGCAAGACTCCAGTGGGTGTATAAAGATGTCTGCTTGCCGACTTATAACATTAGGCTTACTGTGGACGGGTGTGGGTGTACCAAGATGGCCACGCCGCAACATCCCTTCAGTCGCATATTCAGATGGGTAGTGGCTTCCTGACAACACCTGCCTGCTTGCTCAGACACACGCCAGCCTTCTCACCAGCCTGACCACCTGCCAGCATGATTGCACAGCCTGCTCAGTCACCCACTGGCTCACCCACTCATTATTTTCTCGGGGGGAGCAATTGCCCCGTTGCCCTCCCCCCGGATCCGCCCCTGCCCTGTCAGTAGTAACAGTCTTGGCCACCATGCTTCAGCTCAATTCAAGGTCTTGGCAATCTTCATATAGCCTAGGCCAGTGATGGCGAACCTTGGCACCCCAGATGTTCTGGAACTACATTTCCCATGCTGCTCCACTACACCGTAGAGTGCATGAGCATCATGGGAAATGTAGTTCCAAAACATCTGGAGTGCCAAGGTTCGCCATCACTGGCCTAGGCCATCTTTATGTAGAGCAACAATTCTTTTTTTCAGATCCTCAGAGAGTTCTTTGCCATGAGATGCCATGTTGAACTTCCAGTGACCAGTATGAGAGAGTGAGAGTGATAACACCAAATTTAACACACCTGCTCCCCATTCACACCTGAGACCTTGTAACACTAATGAGTCACATGACAGCGGGGAAGGAAAATGGCTATTTGGGCCCAATTTGGACATTTTCACTTAAGGGTGTACTCACTTTTGTTGCCAGCAGTTTAGACATTAATAGCTGTGTGTTGAGTTATTTTGAAGGGACAGCAAATTTACACTGTTACACAAGCTGTACACTCACTACTTTACATTGTAGCAAAGTCTCACATGAAAAGATAAAATGAAATATTTACAAAAATGTGAGAGGTGTATTCACTTTTGTATGTATATGTATATATATATATATATATATATATATATATATATATATATATATAAATTTAACTAAAGCGTTAATAAACCCAAAACCAACATTGCAGCTTCTTACATGTGATGGCTGCATTTGTTTTCTTTTTTAGGCTTTCTTTCTTCTGGTTTCATCTGGGGATCCAGCCTGCAAGTCTGTTGTCTTTCAAACACCCAAGCTGTCCAGCAGAATGTATCAGTTTACATGGATGAGACAAACCATTTACCACTGACAGGGTGCTTCGCTGTTCTAACAGGAGGGAAGGGATGGAATTTGTGTTATTCACAGCGGGAGCCGATGGGTGGGTACTACGGACTCGATGTCCACCGGCACACCCACTGATTGTTCGGTACACAGGCAGAACGGCAGTCTGCCAAGGTAAACAAGGCTAGTGATGGCCGAACGGTTCGCCCGGCGGTCGTTTCGCGGCGAATTTCCGACATTCGCGGTCCGCACGTTCGAACGCCTTTTTCCGTCGTTCGCCGCGGCGGACTTACGTGTTTAATGTATACAAGAACTTTAACCTTTGGTGACACGTTTATCATGTGATACAGGACAGCCAATTGAGACATGACAGCACATGGACACTTGTACATTCCCCCTAACCTATAAATACACCCGATCCGGTGGCCATTTTACATTCTTTCTTCTGTTACGATAGGGACAGGTTCCTGTGTGGAGTAGGGAGAGATAAACCACTAGCTATTTGGTACACAAAAGTTCTTTTCAGGACTGGTATAGGTGTTAGGTGTTGATAGGTTTGCTGTGCTGCTGATTCTTGCAGCAGCCTGAGTGTCTTTTGTTAGTTTAGAGAAAGGGAAAGGACGGTGTATGCTACAGGGACAGCCAGATTAGTCTTTCATCATCATCATCATCATCATCATCATTAGCTGTTACTATCAAGGTCCACAAAAGAGCTGTTCCAGTAACCACTAATCGTTCTCTTTTTTTGCCAATTTGTATAGGGACAGGAAGGAAGCAGTGTTGTCAGGCAGTGAGGGTAATTTTAAAGACTTGCTGTTATTATTAGTTCCACAAAGGTTCTTTTCAGGACTGGTATCAGTGGTACAGTAATAGGCTTGTACATGTATAATATTCTTTCTTCCAAATATAGAAAGGATATTATACTTGACTGCTGCCCTTCTGCTGCAGTCTGCTAAACATTCACAACTCACTTGTTCCACAAAAGTTCTTATAAGGACTGGTAACTTGGTATAGGGTGCTACGGTACATAGGCTTGAGTGCGGTACAGTCTGCTGTTCTGTAAGGACCGCTATCGGTCCACAATAGATAGGGTTGACGTGCACCACTGCTGACCGCTGCCCTATACTGCAGCAGTCCTTCAGCGGTATAGGGACTGACGTACAGTCTGCTAATCACTAACACACAACCTGCTTGTTCCACAAAAGTTCTTATAAGGACTGGTAACTTGGTATAGGGTGCTACGGTACATAGGCTTGAGTGCGGTACAGTCTGCTGTTCTGTAAGGACCGCTATCGGTCCACAATAGATAGGGTTGACGTGCACCACTGCTGACCGCTGCCCTATACTGCAGCAGTCCTTCAGCGGTATAGGGACTGACGTACAGTCTGCTAAACACTAATACACAACCTGCTTGGTCCACAAAAGTTCTTATAAGGACTGGTAACTTGGTATAGGGTGCTACGGTACATAGGCTTGAGTGCGGTACAGTCTGCTGTTCTGTAAGGACCGCTATCGGTCCACAATAGATAGGGTTGACGTGCACCACTGCTGACCGCTGCCCTATACTGCAGCAGTCCTTCAGCGGTATAGGGACTGACGTACAGTCTGCTAAACACTAATACACAACCTGCTTGGTCCACAAAAGTTCTTATAAGGACTGGTAACTTGGTATAGGGTGCTACGGTACATAGGCTTGAGTGCGGTACAGTCTGCTGTTCTGTAAGGACCGCTATCGGTCCACAATAGATAGGGTTGACGTGCACCACTGCTGACCTCTCACCTATACTGCAGCAGTCCTTCAGCGGTATAGGGACTGACGTACAGTCTGCTAATCACTAACACACAACCTGCTTGTTCCACAAAAGTTCTTATAAGGACTGGTAACTTGGTATAGGGTGCTACGGTACATAGGCTTGAGTGCGGTACAGTCTGCTGTTCTGTAAGGACCGCTATCGGTCCACAATAGATAGGGTTGACGTGCACCACTGCTGACCGCTGCCCTATACTGCAGCAGTCCTTCAGCGGTATAGGGACTGACGTACAGTCTGCTAATCACTAACACACAACCTGCTTGTTCCACAAAAGTTCTTATAAGGACTGGTAACTTGGTATAGGGTGCTACGGTACATAGGCTTGAGTGCGGTACAGTCTGCTGTTCTGTAAGGACCGCTATCGGTCCACAATAGATAGGGTTGACGTGCACCACTGCTGACCGCTGCCCTATACTGCAGCAGTCCTTCAGCGGTATAGGGACTGACGTACAGTCTGCTAAACACTAATACACAACCTGCTTGGTCCACAAAAGTTCTTATAAGGACTGGTAACTTGGTATAGGGTGCTACGGTACATAGGCTTGAGTGCGGTACAGTCTGCTGTTCTGTAAGGACCGCTATCGGTCCACAATAGATAGGGTTGACGTGCACCACTGCTGACCGCTGCCCTATACTGCAGCAGTCCTTCAGCGGTATAGGGACTGACGTACAGTCTGCTAAACACTAATACACAACCTGCTTGGTCCACAAAAGTTCTTATAAGGACTGGTAACTTGGTATAGGGTGCTACGGTACATAGGCTTGAGTGCGGTACAGTCTGCTGTTCTGTAAGGACCGCTATCGGTCCACAATAGATAGGGTTGACGTGCACCACTGCTGACCGCTCACCTATACTGCAGCAGTCCTTCAGCGGTATAGGGACTGACGTACAGTCTGCTAATCACTAACACACAACCTGCTTGTTCCACAAAAGTTCTTATAAGGACTGGTAACTTGGTATAGGGTGCTACGGTACATAGGCTTGAGTGCGGTACAGTCTGCTGTTCTGTAAGGACCGCTATCGGTCCACAATAGATAGGGTTGACGTGCACCACTGCTGACCGCTGCCCTATACTGCAGCAGTCCTTCAGCGGTATAGGGACTGACGTACAGTCTGCTAATCACTAACACACAACCTGCTTGTTCCACAAAAGTTCTTATAAGGACTGGTAACTTGGTATAGGGTGCTACGGTACATAGGCTTGAGTGCGGTACAGTCTGCTGTTCTGTAAGGACCGCTATCGGTCCACAATAGATAGGGTTGACGTGCACCACTGCTGACCGCTGCCCTATACTGCAGCAGTCCTTCAGCGGTATAGGGACTGACGTACAGTCTGCTAAACACTAATACACAACCTGCTTGGTCCACAAAAGTTCTTATAAGGACTGGTAACTTGGTATAGGGTGCTACGGTACATAGGCTTGAGTGCGGTACAGTCTGCTGTTCTGTAAGGACCGCTATCGGTCCACAATAGATAGGGTTGACGTGCACCACTGCTGACCGCTCACCTATACTGCAGCAGTCCTTCAGCGGTATAGGGACTGACGTACAGTCTGCTAATCACTAACACACAACCTGCTTGTTCCACAAAAGTTCTTATAAGGACTGGTAACTTGGTATAGGGTGCTACGGTACATAGGCTTGAGTGCGGTACAGTCTGCTGTTCTGTAAGGACCGCTATCGGTCCACAATAGATAGGGTTGACGTGCACCACTGCTGACCGCTGCCCTATACTGCAGCAGTCCTTCAGCGGTATAGGGACTGACGTACAGTCTGCTAATCACTAACACACAACCTGCTTGTTCCACA
Source organism: Lithobates pipiens (assembly GCF_037356315.1). Lineage (NCBI taxonomy): Eukaryota > Metazoa > Chordata > Amphibia > Anura > Ranidae > Lithobates > Lithobates pipiens. Next base: position 557,823,169 of record NW_027507764.1, on the reverse strand, counting down.
AAAGTTCTTATAAGGACTGGTAACTTGGTATAGGGTGCTACGGTACATAGGCTTGAGTGCGGTACAGTCTGCTGTTCTGTAAGGACCGCTATCGGTCCACAATAGATAGGGTTGACGTGCACCACTGCTGACCGCTGCCCTATACTGCAGCAGTCCTTCAGCGGTATAGGGACTGACGTACAGTCTGCTAAACACTAATACACAACCTGCTTGGTCCACAAAAGTTCTTATAAGGACTGGTAACTTGGTATAGGGTGCTACGGTACATAGGCTTGAGTGCGGTACAGTCTGCTGTTCTGTAAGGACCGCTATCGGTCCACAATAGATAGGGTTGACGTGCACCACTGCTGACCGCTCACCTATACTGCAGCAGTCCTTCAGCGGTATAGGGACTGACGTACAGTCTGCTAATCACTAACACACAACCTGCTTGTTCCACAAAAGTTCTTATAAGGACTGGTAACTTGGTATAGGGTGCTACGGTACATAGGCTTGAGTGCGGTACAGTCTGCTGTTCTGTAAGGACCGCTATCGGTCCACAATAGATAGGGTTGACGTGCACCACTGCTGACCGCTGCCCTATACTGCAGCAGTCCTTCAGCGGTATAGGGACTGACGTACAGTCTGCTAATCACTAACACACAACCTGCTTGTTCCACAAAAGTTCTTATAAGGACTGGTAACTTGGTATAGGGTGCTACGGTACATAGGCTTGAGTGCGGTACAGTCTGCTGTTCTGTAAGGACCGCTATAGGTCCACAATAGATAGGGTTGACGTGCACCACTGCTGACCGCTCACCTATACTGCAGCAGTCCTTCAGCGGTATAGGGACTAAGAGTTTTGTCACAGGGTCATTTAAAAAATGACATGCAGAGGAAGAGGCAGGCCCTTCCGCAGGGGTGGTAGGGGTAGGGCAGGAGCAACAGGCTTGAGCCAAAGTGGGAAGTTGCAGAAGGTGCGTTCAATTACTTTAAAGGATGCACCAGACTTGGTTGAGTGGCTCGCTCAGCCTTACTCTTCTGCACCCTCCTCATCCTCTCGATCTGCACCCTCTTCTTCACTCTCTGCTATGTGCACCCCCAAAGACACTACCACCAACAACACGACCACCACCACCACCACCACATACCTTCCGCTTGAGTCACTGGAATTATTTTCCGATCCATATCAAGAGGACATTTCTGATGCGCAGCCACTCTTGGTATTGGATCAGGAAGAGGAGGTAGCAACAAGCGCTACTCAGCAGTCTGACGCCAGTACCCAGATCAGCCCAAGGAGGAGGTTGGTCCCCGGTGTTGCTGCCTACTCCGAGATCTCTACTTATAGCGGTGGGGAAGGTGACGTTGATGATGACGTGTCTAGTGATGTCACGTGGGTGCCCACAAGAGAGGAAGAGGAGGGGAGTTCAGAGGGAGATATGGACCAGCAGATAGGGAGGAGAAGCAGCAATGACTTACATTGCACAGCAGGGACAAAGCAGACTGCAAATGTATCAGGAGCGAGTCATCGACCATGTACGGTCACATCTGGCGCTCCCAGGACACCGGCACATGGCTCCGCAGTGTGGGCTTTTTTTAACGTGTCCGCTGCTGACAATAGCGTTGCCATCTGCAATCTTTGCAGTCAACGCGTTAGTCGCGGTAAGCCCAATACTCACCTAGGGACGACCGCCTTAAGAAGGCACATGAGCAGCCATCACCGAGCCCAGTGGGAGCAACGGAACACACAAAGCCACACTGCAGGCTCTCACCGTCCAGCCTCGTCTTCTACTTCTCCTTCTCCTCTCTCCTCACAATTGTCCTCCACTCCACCTTCCATCACGCCAAGCTCACATTTTTCTGCAAAAAGGCAGGCTTCCGTGGGCCTAATGTTTGAGCGTAAAAAAATGATGATGCCGGATAACCCTCTTGCCCAACGGTTGGCGGCTGGCTTGTCAGAACTCATAGCCCGCCAACTACTGCCATATAAACTGGTGGACTCGGAGGCCTTTCGCAAATTTGTGGCCATTGGAACACCACAATGGAAGGTCCCAGGAAGGAAGTATTTCTCAGAGAAGGGCATCCCAGAGCTATATGGCCATGTTCAGCGGCAAGTGAATGTATCTCTGGCACACAGTGTCGGTGCCAAGATACATCTGACCACAGACACGTGGTCTAGCAAACACGGGCAGGGAAGGTATATCAGTTTTACTGCCCACTGGGTGAACCTTCTGACGGCCGTCAAGCATGTAACCCGTGGCACCCGTGTAGATTTGGTTTTACCGCCACGGATTGCATGCAGGCCTGACTCTTCTTCTCCTCCTCCTACTCCATCCTCCTCCCTCTCCTCCTCAGCTGCCTCCTCCTTTTCCGCTGCTAGCGTCTCTTCCACTGCACCGCCCAAGCTCCCCAGAACCTATTCCACATGCCAGGTGAGACGTTGCCATGCCGTGCTGCGTCTGTTGTGCCTGGAAGCAAAGAGCCACACTGGCCCGGCACTCCTTTCAGCTTTGCGTTCACAGGCAGATGAGTGGCTAACACCGCTCAATTTGACAGTTGGTAAAGTGGTGTGTGACAACGGTGCCAATCTGCTTAGCGCATTGAAACAGGGCAAAATCACGCACGTGCCGTGCATGGCACACGTCTTAAACTTGGTCGTGCAGCGATTCCTTGTCAAATACCCTGGGGTCCAGGACATCTTGCGGCAGGCAAGGAAAATCTCGGCCCATTTCAGAAGATCTTACACGGCCATGGCTCGCCTTGCTGACATTCAGCGGCGACACCATCTGCCGGTCAGACGTCTTATTTGCGATTGCCCGACGCGATGGAACTCAACCTTCTATATGCTTGATAGGCTGCTCCAGCAGAAACGTGCAGTTAACGTCTACCTGTATGAACTCTGCGAAAGAAACGGTTCTGGGGAGCTGGGTTTTTTTTCACCGCGCCAGTGGCTGCTCATGCGCGACACATGCAGACTTCTGCGGCCATTTGAGGAGATCACCAAACTGGTCAGTCGCAGCCATGGCGCCATCAGTGACATGGTACCTTATGCCTTCTTTCTGGAGCGTGCATTGCGTCGTGTCATTGATCAGGCTGTGGAGGAGCAGGAGCGGGAAGATGAGGAAGTCGCAATGCTGGATGAATTCCCAGGGGGGGCTACTCTATCTGAGACAAGTCAACAACAGGAGTCTGATGAGGAGTCAGAGGAGGATGGTGCCGGGGCGGATGAGCAGGAGCAAGAAGAGCATGCTTTAAACCTTTCTGGGATCCCTGTTGTGCGTGGATGGGGAGAGGAGAATGAAGAGGACGACATTATCCTGGATGATGAGCAGGAGCCAGGCCACCACACCGCTTCCACTTTAGTGCAAATGGGGGCCTTCATGCTCCAGTGTTTTAATAGGGACCCCCGTATAAAAAGCATGAGGGTCAAGGACCAGTACTGGGTGGCAACGTACTTAGACCCCCGGTACAAACACAAAATGGCGGAAATGTTACCGCCGTCGCAGAGGGCTGTCAGAATGCAGCACTTCCAGGCCTTGCTTCGAGAAATGCTGCATTCTGCTTTTGCGTGCGCTGGCAGAGGAGCAATTCCCACTCCCAGAGAAGGATTTGCGGGTACCAATCCAACAGCGCCTGCAAGAAGAGGCCGGTTTGAAGATGTGTTGGTGACTTCGGATATGAGGTCATTCTTTCAGCCGACCCATCGACAGGTGTCATCCGGATCCAGCATCAGGGAACGCCTAGACCGTCAGGTGTCCGACTACATTGGGTTAACGGCCGATGTGGACGCTCTGAGGAGTGATGAACCCCTAGACTACTGGGTGGGCAGGCTTGACCTCTGGCCAGAGCTTGCCCAATTTGCAATCGAACTGTTGGCTTGCCCCTCATCCAGTGTCCTGTCCGAAAGGACGTTCAGCGCAGCAGGGGGGATTGTGACCGATAAGCGTACTCGCCTAGCTCACCACAGTGTTAACTACCTCACATTTCTAAAAATGAATGAGGCATGGATCTCGGAGGAATTCAACACATGTGACCAGTAGACCATGTATATGTCTATAAACTATTTTTTTAATCAAGCACACAGACCTTCTTAATTCATTTGGCTCACTTCCTTGACCCAAAAAAGCACACCGTACTATATGCCCCTACCCTCCTCTTTGAAGAGGTTGAGCGGTGTCATATTTCTACTGGGGCTGCTTATGATATCCCTGTGCTGTGCTGACTTCCTCCTGGGGGTTCTTATTATGAAGGGATCACACTATCCCTGTGCTGTGCTGACTTCCTCCTGGGGGTTCTTATTATGAGGGGATCACACCATCCCTGTGCTGTGCTGACTTCCTCCTGGGGCTGCTTACGGTGCTGCTGTCAGTGCTGTATGTCACGGTGCTGCTGTCAGCGCTGTATGTCACGGTGCTGCTGTCAGCGCTGTATGTCACGGTGCTGCTGTCAGCGCTGTATGTCACGGTGCTGCTGTCAGCGCTGTATGTCACGGTGCTGCTGTCAGCGCTGTATGTCACGGTGCTGCTGTCAGCGCTGTATGTCACGGTGCTGCTGTCAGCGCTGTATGTCACGGTGCTGCTGTCAGCGCTGTATGTCACGGTGCTGCTGTCAGCGCTGTATGTCACGGTGCTGCTGTCAGCGCTGTATGTCACGGTGCTGCTGTCAGTGCTCTGTATTACGGTGCTGCTGTCAGATGCCTCTATCACGGTGCATGTGTCATTCCGGTATGTCACGCTGCTGGTGATCATCTCCTGCACCCTCTTCTTTGCCTACCCTGGTCCCTGACCTTCCCTCTCCTCCATTGCCTTCATTAGCTCCATAGTCCTGAATTGTTAGAACAATTTCCCAAATAAAATAAAAATGCTTGTAGTTATCGATCCCAAATTCACCTCATACATGTATTATGTCATTGTCCAGATGGTGGGACTACGTTTTACCCCCTAATAATTACCACGTGGCCGCAAATTCGACATGAAGGTTTGCAAAGTTCGCCTCCCATTGAAGTCAATGGGGCCCGCGGCGAACGTTCTGTTTCGCGAACGTTTGGGTCCGTTCGCATTTCGCGTTCGCGAAACGTCCCGTCGGAAGTTCGTCCATCACTAAACAAGGCAGATTGCCATTCTGTCAGGAGGGAAGACATGGATCCTGAGTGTCTGCAAAGCAGGGACACGGATACATGTCTTCCCCTAGTACAAGCATCTCTCAGATGGTAAATAAAATCACCAGCTAGGCACATGTTTAATCCTTTGATTGCCCCTGATGTTTAACCCCTTCCTGATCACTGTATTAATGTCACTGGTCCCCAAAAACTGTCAATTAGTGTCAGAATGTCCCGCCGCAATATCGCAATCCCGCTATATCCCCCATTACAATACTAGTAAAAAAAAGGTAAAAAATTAAAATCTATCCCCTATTTTGTAGATGCTGTAACTTTTGGGCAAACCAATCAATATACACTTATTGGGATTTTTTTTTACCAAAAATATGTCGCAGAATATATATTGGCCTAAATTTATAAAGACATTTTTTTTTTTTTTTTATTGGATGTTTTATAGCAGAAAGTAAAAAATATATATATTTTTTTCAAAATCGTCTGTCTTTATTTTGTTTATAGCACAAAAAATGAAAAACACAAAGGTGATCAAATACCACCAGAAAATAAACTCGATTTGTGAGGGAATTTTTTTTTTTATTTGAGTACAGCATTGCATGACCGCGCAATTGTCAGTTAAAGTAACGCAGTGCTGTATTGTAAAAATGCATGGCTCCAAACTGTCCCTGATTTCGAGGGACTTTCCCTGATTTGGAACAAAGTCCCTCTGCCTCCTATTCCTCTTTGTGTGTTCCTCATTTTGGTCTCATCTATATTGTTGTATATAAAATGCACATTTTTATCTTTCAAAAAGTGTTTCCCAGTGCTAAACCTTTCATCCAAATTCTAAATTGCTGCATTTTTTACATTTCAAAAGCCAATGCAAAGGAATAGTAGTGGCAGAAGAAAAGCACTTGTGGTTTTAACTCATTTTTTTCCTTTAAGGGGGTGTGGCAGGGGGTGTGTCATATGCCTACATAGTTTTGTTAATAGATGTCCCTCATTTCCATCTCAAAAGTTGGGAGGTATGAGAATAACCTGGTCATGAAGGGACGGAAATCATCCAGAGGTTAAGTGGTTAAAGTTGAACTTTAGTCCCTCTATTAAGTCCTGCTAGATCACTTCAGGCTGGCCCATTTTGCAGGTATAGCCAACGCTTTATCCTGGCCTAGGCCAACAAGGCCCAGGCCTAGGGCAGCACTTTGCAGGGGGGCAGTGTCCCCACCGGCTTGCGCTACACTGTTAGTGTAGTGCCAGTCTTATGGAGCGAACTGGGCTGAGAGGCAAATTAGTCTAGCACCCCCATAAATAGGCTGCACTGTTTCCTGTATGTGGGCAGCTGGCATTCCGCAACTGTGGGGGGGGGGGGTGACACTTCAAATTTTGACTGTCCTATCATCCTGGACCACAAACCTTCCTCACTGTGCTATTTGTTTTCTGCTGCACCATTGGCATGGTTATACCTTCTGAATCCTCTCCAAAAAAAATTATCAGAAAATTGTGCTTAACCACTTGTGTTGATTATCAGCACAGCTCCCATCAAAAGGTGCCCATCAGCTGCCAATCAGTGCCCAACACCTGCCAGCCTGTCCCCATAATAAACGGATGTCAGTGCCAATCAGTGCCCAAAAAAGTACCAGTGACCCATCAGTAATGCCTGTCAGTGCCCCATCAAAGTGCAAATCAGTACCACTAAGTAATGCTTGTCAGTAGCTCCTCATCAGTTCTGCTTATCCAGTGCCATCAGTCTTGCCCATTGTTTTTTTTTTTTTAAATGGTCGGCATTTTTTAGTTTATAGCACAAATATAAAAAAACGCAGAGGTGATCAAATACCACCAAAAGAAAGCTCTATTTGTGGAAAGAAAATTATGACACCCTGGAGGAGGGGTGAAACGCGTTGACGCATTTCTGGTTTACGTATTAGTGATGCAACTTCCGATGTCTATGGAACGCACGCCGCAGATGCGAACCCAGACGACACTAATACACTAATGACTGTTTTTTTCCATCTCTCCCGTGAGTGGCGTTTGCTAAATGCCCAGGTTCTTTTTAGCGCCAACAGTACTTCCCCATGTTATAGCTCTCTCTTTTTCAATACATGTGATCCTCCACGGTCCGCATGGAAATTGTTTGTGGTAGCTTCTCTATCATTCGTTTTGGTCCATACCTCAACTATCTGGAAAAGCCTCTCTGAGTTCTGGTTCCATCTCATCACAACCTCATAAAGCGTTTTTGACCCCCGGACTCCAAAGCTGAGGGTCCATGATTTCTGGTGACTGGGGGTTACAAGAGGGGAGCGTGTCCTTGATGTGTGGTCTCTGAGACTTCCTTATCACCTGGCTGTGATTTTTTTGCCGTTATTAATAATTGTTTTTTATCCATTTATTCACTTTATAATTTGATGTGCCACTATTAGACTTGTGCACTTTAAATTGTGATTGTTGTATGTTCAAGTCACGCCACTAGCACTGTTAATATTTGTACACTTATCTCATAAGGTTTTAACACCTTTGCTAATAGCTGCTGTGGTTTTCACATATTTCATTATTCCATTAGCGCTAGTTCTAGTTTGTTTTATAAAGTAGAACTAGAGGCCTTGAGGCGATTCAGTTTGCGTTGTGCGCTATACAAATATTTCATTCATTCATTTTTTTCATTTTGACTAGAGTAAGGAAGGTTTTTAGCCCCTGTCAGTTTCTTCTTTACTATCCCTGTCCCATTGGAGAGATTTCCCTTCACTTCCTGCCCCATAGCCAAACAGGAAGTGAGAGGAAATCTATGCAAATGAAGGGAATCCATTGCCCCCCCCTCCCCCCCAGACCCTCAGAACTAGTGTCCCCACTCTAAACTTTCAGGGCGGGTCTTAAACAGCAAGGGGTGTGGCCTTGGCAGGAAGGGGTGGGTCATATCTAGATTAGGGGGTGCACAAGTTTAGTCAGGCCTAGGGCAGCACAAAACCTAAATACACTACTGGGTATAGCTATGTAAAACATTAACTATAAGTGCATATACTGTTTAAAATCCAGTAATGTACTGTCTCACCTTGCTCTGCACATGCTCAGTTGCTCTCTATTCACGGCGCTGTGCCTAAATCCAAAACACTAGAGGCCAATCAGCTGACAGCTTTAAGATTTATTGTTGCTGAATGGGGAGGAAAACAACAGGAATGACACTGACTGTGCTGAGGAAACACAGATTAGGGAGGGAGAAAAGAAAAGCAGAAGTGACAGGAAACTCTACTGCCAGGGAGATACAAAAGAGTAATGCCACGTACACACGACCGGACTTTCCGGCAGAAAAGGTCAGACGGTCTTCCCGATAGACTTTCAACAGAGTTACGACGGACTTCCGAACGAACGGACTTGCACACACAAACGAATGGACTAAAGTCCGTTCGAAAGTTTTGAACGTGATGACGTAAGACGGGGCTAGAAAAGGAAGTTCAATAACCAGTATATAAATCCCGATATAAATTGATTCCGTCAGACAGATTTGAAACATGTTCTATTTCTAGATCCGTCAAAATTTTTGAAGAAAAAAGTCAGACGAAGCCCACACATGATCGTAATATCCGATGAAATTATTCCCTCTGACCTTTTCTGCCGGAAAGTTCAGTCATGTGTACGTGGCATTACACTTACAAGGGCAGTGTCTTTTCATATCTCCCAGATATACTCTCCTTTCTCCCTCATTGGCAGCCTGTGAACTTTAGCACTGTAAAGCTTCTGTCAGCCTTCCTCTCTATCTGAGCCAAGACATACAATCAAGTTTGGAAATGTACATATTTTAATTGAAGAATGTGACATAAAGTTTTCAAACCAAGGAGACGGTGAGAGATTCCTATAAAGAAGTGACTGCTTTGAGCTTCAACAAAATGCAGGCCTCCGGCAAGAAAAAACGGCAGCAATGCTGGAAGCAATTTTCAGCACACACTAATTTTGGTAACATAATTATTATTGTGAAATGTATGTTCTTTTGTAAAGCTGAACTCCAGGCAAATTTTTTTTTTCCCGTGCAGCGGAATTGTCTACCGGCACACCACTGGCCCAGCACCCCCGCGCTCCAGTGTTCTTGAAAATGGACTGTTCCTGACATCAGGATGCTCCATAGACAGGAACAGTCCACCACTGGACCATAAGGGATTGTGGTTTCCGGAAAATCGAAAGATCAGATGAGGTGGGTATAAAATTTATGCTCACTCCTAGAAAAAAAGAAGCAATTACTGTGCCGGGACCGCATGGGAAAACATTTTGGCGGGAGATGGGCTTTTTAACCACCTACCGGGCACTTTCATCCCCTTCCTGCCCAGCCCATGTTCAGCTTTCAGCGCCGTCATACTTTGAATGACAATTGTGTGCTACACTGTACCAAAACAAGATTTTTTCATTTTTTTTCACACAGATAGAGCTTTCTTTTGGTAGAATATAATTGCCACTGGGTTTTGTTTCTAAATAAAAAAATAAAGACCAACAATTTTGAAAAAAAAAAATTTTTTCTTAGTTGGATAGAAAATTTTGCAAACAAAAATGTTTTCTCCTTCACTGATGTGCGCTGATGAGGCAGCACTGATGGGCACTGATAAACTGGACTAATGGGCACTGATGAGGCACCACTGATGGGCACTGATGAGGAAGCACTGGTGGGCACTGATAGATGGCACTGATAGGTGACACCGATGGGCACTGGTACCCGGCACTGATAGGGGACACTGATGAGGAGGCACTGCCCTGGTAATAAGTGTACATGTCCCTTTAAGAGAAGTTGGTTATCAGCTCTCTTCTCCTCTCCTCATGCTATCAGCGTGAGGAAAGGAGTGCCAATAAAGGGCTTCTAAGTATTTACATCCGTGATCAGCTGTCATTGGACACAGCTGATCATGTGGTAAACATAATATGGGTAAAGGGTGTAGCGCTCAGAACATAGTATAATATAAAGATATAATGTTCATTGTTCAAAGTTCATCTCTATAAATAGAAAGCTGAAAAATCAATCAGAACAAAGTCCACCAGGAAAAAGAAAAACATCCAAATCCACCGTGGAGATGTAGAAGAAATAGTATGGATCCCGTCACGTTCACCCAATATGACTGACCCTAATGTCTTGTACACACGGCCGGACTTTTCGACAGCAAAGGTCCGGCGGAATGAATCTGTCGGACAATTCGACCATGTGTGGGCTTCATCAGACCTTTGCTTTAGAAAAATAAGACGGACTTTAGATTTTTAAATCTTTCCGACAGACTTGAGTCTGGTTGAAAAATCCGTTCGTCTGTATGCTAGACCGACGGACTAAAACCGACACTAGGGCAGCTATTGGCTACTGGCTATGAACTTCCTTATTCTAGTCCGGTCGTACACAGGGCCGTCTTTAAGGCAGGTCAAAAGGGGCAGCTTCCCTGGGCCCTGTCATTGTTGTGGGGCCCAAAGCAGCTTCAACATAATTGCCAACTATCTTAATTCATTTACACACAAAGTCTATTTCATTGACAAATTGTTACAATGTTTAGACTTAAGTTCAACTGATAAAGAATGTTGTGATTCTTGGCAGACTGCCGGGGTTTTTTCTTCCTTTCTTTTGATGCCTGTGGCTTCAGAAGAGCAGAGAGAATTCTTTGCATAGCAAGAATCATGAAACACTTTTATCAAGATCGCAAAGGGGAAAAAAAATTAGGGCAGAGGACACTATGGGGACAGAGGACATTATGGGGGGGGGGGGGCAGAGGACACTATGGGGGCAAAGGGCAGGGGACACTATGGGGGCAGAGGACACTATGGGGGGCAGAGAACACTATGGGGGGCAGAGAACACTATGGGGGCAGACGACACTATGGGGGCAGAGGACACTATGGGGGCAGAGGACAAAAGACACTATGGGGGCAGAGGATACGACGGGGACAGAGGATACTACGGGGACAGAGGACACTATGGGGGCAGAGGACAATATGAGGGCAGAGGACACTATGGGGACAGAGGACAGAGGACACTATAGGGGCAGAGGACAGAGGACACTATGGGGGCAGAGGACACTATGGGGACAGAGGATACTATGGAGACAGAGGACAAAGGACACTATGTGGGGCAGAGGACAGAGGACACTATGAGGACAGAGGGCAAAGCACACCATGGGGGCAGAGGACACTATGAGGGTAGAGGACACTATGGGGGCAGAGGACAGAGGACACTATGGGGCAGAGGACACTATGGGGACAGAGGACAGGTGACACTATGGGACAGAGGACAAAGGACACAATGGGGACAGAGGACAAATGACACTATGGGGGCAGAGGACAGAGGACACTATGAGGGCAGAGGACACTATCGGGGTAGAGGACAGAGGACACTATGGGGAGAGAGGATACTATGGGGGCAGAGGACAGGTGACACTATGAGGACAGAGGATACTATGGAGACAGAGGACAAAGGACACTATGGGGGGCAGAGGATAGAGGATACTATGGGGGCAGAGGACAGAGGACACTATGGGGGCAGAGGACACTATGGGGACAGAGGATACTATGGAGACAGAGGACAAAGGACACTATGTGGGGCAGAGGACAGAGGACACTATGAGGACAAAGGACAAAGCACACCATGGGGGCAGAGGACACTATGAGGGCAGAGGACACTATGGGGGCAGAGGACACTATGGGGACAGAGGATACTATGGAGACAGAGGACAAAGGACACTATGGGGGCAGAGGACAGAGGATACTATGGGGGCAGAGGACAGAGGACACTATGGGGGCAGAGGACACTATGGGGACAGAGGATACTATGGAGACAGAGGACAAAGGACACTATGTGGGGCAGAGGACAGAGGACACTATGAGGACAAAGGACAAAGCACACCATGGGGGCAGAGGACACTATGAGGGCAGAGGACACTATGGGGGCAGAGGACAGAGGACACTATGGGGGCAGAGGACACTATGAGGGCAGAGGACACTATGGGGGCAGAGGACAGAGGACACTATGGGGCAGAGGACACTATGGGGACAGAGGACAGGTGACACTATGGGACAGAGGACAAAGGACACAATGGGGACAGAGGACAAATGACACTATGGGGGCAGAGGACAGAGGACACTATGAGGGCAGAGGACACTATCGGGGTAGAGGACAGAGGACACTATGGGGAGAGAGGATACTATGGGGGAAGAGGACAGGTGACACTATGAAGACAGAGGATACTATGGAGACAGAGGACAAAGGACACTATGGGGGCAGAGGACAGAGAATACTATGGGGGCAGAGGACAGAGGACACTATGGGGACAGAGGATACTATGGAGACAGAGGACAAAGGACACTATGGGGGCAGAGGACAGAGGATACTATGGGGGCAGAGGACAGAGGACACTATGGGGACAGAGGATACTATGGAGACAGAGGACAAAGGACACTATGGGGGCAGAGGACAGAGGACACTATGGGGGTAGAGGACAGAGGACACTATGGGGACAAAGGACAAAGCACGCCATGGGGGCAGAGGACACTATGGGGGGCAGAGGACAGAGGATACTATGGGGCAGAGGAAAGATGGCACTATGGGGACAGAGGACAAAGGACACTATGGGGACAGAGGGAAGAGGACACTATGGGGGCAGAGGACACTACAGTGGGGGTTGGGAGGTGCAGGGACAGAGGACACTGCTTTGGGGGGCACAGGAAACTTGCTAAGGGGGGAGGGAGCAGAAGACACCATGGGAGTGATGTGAAGGGGGGCAGAGGACACTATGGGGACAGAGGAAAGGTGACACTATGGGACAGAGGACAAAGGACACAATGGGGACAGAGGACAAATGACACTATGGGGGCAGAGGACAGAGGACACTATGAGGGCAGAGGACACTATCGGGGTAGAGGACAGAGGACACTATGGGGAGAGAGGATACTATGGGGGCAGAGGACAGGTGACACTATGAGGACAGAGGATACTATGGAGACAGAGGACAAAGGACACTATGGGGGCAGAGGACAGAGGATACTATGGGGGCAGAGGACAGAGGACACTATGGGGACAGAGGATACTATGGAGACAGAGGACAAAGGACACTATGGGGGCAGAGGACAGAGGATACTATGGGGGCAGAGGACAGAGGACACTATGGGGACAGAGGATACTATGGAGACAGAGGACAAAGGACACTATGGGGGCAGAGGACAGAGGACACTATGGGGGTAGAGGACAGAGGACACTATGGGGACAAAGGACAAAGCACGCCATGGGGGCAGAGGACACTATGGGGGGCAGAGGACAGAGGATACTATGGGGCAGAGGAAAGATGGCACTATGGGGACAGAGGACAAAGGACACTATGGGGACAGAGGGAAGAGGACACTATGGGGGCAGAGGACACTACAGTGGGGGTTGGGAGGTGCAGGGACAGAGGACACTGCTTTGGGGGGCACAGGAAATTTGCTAAGGGGGGAGGGAGCAGAAGACACCATGGGAGTGATGTGAAGGGGGGCAGAGGACACTATGGGGACAGAGGAAAGGTGGCACTATGGGACAGAGGACAAAGGACACAATGGGGACAGAGGACAAATGACACTATGGGGGCAGAGGACAGAGGACACTATGAGGGCAGAGGACACTATCGGGGTAGAGGACAGAGGACACTATGGGGAGAGAGGATACTATGGGGGCAGAGGACAGGTGACACTATGAGGACAGAGGATACTATGGAGACAGAGGACAAAGGACACTATGGGGGCAGAGGACAGAGGATACTATGGGGGCAGAGGACAGAGGACACTATGGGGACAGAGGATACTATGGAGACAGAGGACAAAGGACACTATGGGGGCAGAGGACAGAGGATACTATGGGGGCAGAGGACAGAGGACACTATGGGGACAGAGGATACTATGGAGACAGAGGACAAAGGACACTATGGGGGCAGAGGACAGAGGACACTATGGGGGTAGAGGACAGAGGACACTATGGGGACAAAGGACAAAGCACGCCATGGGGGCAGAGGACACTATGGGGGGCAGAGGACAGAGGATACTATGGGGCAGAGGAAAGATGGCACTATGGGGACAGAGGACAAAGGACACTATGGGGACAGAGGGAAGAGGACACTATGGGGGCAGAGGACACTACAGTGGGGGTTGGGAGGTGCAGGGACAGAGGACACTGCTTTGGGGGGCACAGGAAACTTGCTAAGGGGGGAGGGAGCAGAAGACACCATGGGAGTGATGTGAAGGGGGACAGAGAACATTGCAATGGGGGGACCCTATTAGGGACCCAATCGCCCTGGGGACAGGGACTCCATCTCCCCTGGGGACATGAACCCCATCTCCCCTGGGGACAGAGATCCCATCACCCCTGGGGTTGAGGCCCCCATTTCTCCTGAGGACAGGTCCCCCATCTCTGCTAGGGACAGGATCCCCATCTCCAGACCATGCTGGTTGGCAGGGCAGAGGTCAGGATGGGGGAGAGGGCAGTAAAATCCAAATCCCCGGCTACATGTTCCCTCAGGATGAACTGGTTTTGTATTAGTGAAGCACCTTAAAGTGAGGTAAACCTGTACAGTTATTATTACTATGTTGGGATTAATATTATCTTCATTTATTAGCAGCCCTCCATGCATTCACAGACTTTGAATCCGGCCCCTTAAGTGAGAAAAGGTTGCTGACCCCTGCCCTAAACATAAGTACTACAAGGTGCATTGTCCAGCCTAATTCATCCACAGCAGCTCATAGAGTTTGACAGAGTGCTGGGCAGGGCTGGACGGGACACCTGTATCCTCCGTCTGCAGCTAAATACCCGGAATACAGGCAGCAGAATAGTTAATCCGGCTCTGATCACTGGAATATGCAGGTGCAGCGAGATAATTCAGGAGGCCGGCTGATAAGATAGGGAATGCATTTACAGAATTTACACTGATTAGGTCTGATGGCAGATACCGCAGCTTACAGTGAGGCTGAAGAACTTGGAAATCAGTGAACAGTAGAGCAGCGGATCCTGAGAACCTGTCACCTTTCCCATTCAATTGGTTTTGGCTATAAAAATATATATATATAACCCTCCAGAATTTTATATAATTTCTGAATGCAAAGGCACTGAATAATATAAAGCTATTAGTTGCAATTATTTTTATAACATGATATTTGCACAATTGTTTATCAAATCCATATTTTCAGGAACAAAAAATACAATAAAATGAACTTTAGTGCACGCCACAAGCACAATTGAATATTATTGTAAAGCTTCATTAAAAAAATAAAAATAAAATAAACATCATACTTACCTGCTCTGTACAATAGTTTTGCACAGAGCTCCCCCAAACCTCCTCTTCTCAGGTCCCCTGCCAGTGTTCTTCCTATGAGGGCCCACTTGTAAACTCGATCCTGAGTCGTGTGGCCTACATCCATAGATACGCATAGTGTAGCTCGGCGCACCCCCCCCCCCCCCACACACACACACACACACACACGCTCTCTGCTCACAGGATTTGATTGCCTCTGTGAGCAGAGAGAGACACTGCAGAAAGGCATATCGTTGGACCAAAATCGGGCTCAAGTAAGTATAAAGGGGCAATACCGATACAGGGACATACTTACTCTTACTCTAATACAGGGAATACATTAAAGGTAAAAATGTCCAGCCTTTAAAGGGGTTGTAAAGGTAAAAGTTTTTTCACCTTAATGCATTCTATGCATTAAGGTGAAAAAACATCTGACAATACCGGCCCCTCCACCCCCCCCCCCCCCCGTTTTACTTACTTGACCCCTCAAAAGTCCCACGCTCACCCCGACATCCTCTTCGCCGCTTAGCCTGGCCATTGATTGGTTACAGTGGATGGACTGAAATCAGCACAGCCATTGGCTCGCGCTGCTGTCAATCGCATCCAATGACGCGGTGCGCAGGGGGGCGGGGCCGAGTGATACAGTGAGCCACTATGGCGGGAGCCCACAAGCACTCCACACCATGCAAGGGAGCTCGCATTAAGTTGTGGAGTCCTTGCGGGGGGGGGGGGGGGGGGCTGAGACAGCCGCTGAGGGACCCCAGAAAGCAAGGTCCGGGGCCACTCTGGGCAAAACGAGCTGCGCAGTGGAGGTAAGTATAACACGTTTGTTATTTTAAAAAAATATATATATTATCTTTAGTGATCCTTTAAACCAAATAAAAGATGAGGTTGCGTTGAGTAAATAGATATAAAAAATTATATGGTTTGTTATATTCCATGCTTAGGTGTAGGCTGGGCTGCTGCCTCCCTTATGAGAGCCCCAACAGGAGCTCTCGTAATGAAAAAATGTTGTAGATATAGCGTTATTGTTGCTGCCGTCACCTGAAGAGTGATCCACCACACTGAATCACTCTTCCCAGGTGAGTGTGCAACAGGTGGGTTTTATTCACTTCCACCACCTGAAGAGTGGTCTTCCCAATAATGCCCTGTACACACAGTCAGACTTTCCGACGGCAAACGTGTGATCGGATCGTGTTGTCGGAAAATCCGATCATGTGTGGGCTCCATTGGACTTTTTCCGTCGGAATTTCCGACACGCAAAGTTTGAGAGCTGGATCTAAAATTTTCCAAAAACAAAATCCGATCGTTTAAATTCCGATCGTGTGTAGACAATTCCGATGGACAAAGTGCCACGCATGCTCAGAATGAATTACGAGAAGAAAGCTATTGGCTACTGGCCCATTTATAGTCCCGTCGTACGTCACCGTGTTCAGAACGATCGGATTTTCTTTGTGCGACCACGTATATGCGTGACAAGTTTGGGCCAAAATCCATGTACAGGGCATTAGAGTCAAAAGACTTGAGACTAGGGTGGAGGTTTACCTACCAACAGGACAACGATCCTAAAATACAGCCAGAGCTACAATGGAATAGTTTAGATCAAAGAATATTGATGTGCTAGAATGGCCCAGTCAAAGTCGAGGCCTAAATCCAATTGAGAATCTGTGGCAAGACATGAAAATTGCTGTTCACATGACACTCTTCAGTGAGGGAGACAAGGATCCTTCTGCAGACCAGAACTCCAAGACAGTGCCTTCCAACAAAAATCCCTTAATCAATATTCCCCAAGCCATCAGCCCAGCACCAGCTGAGGCCCAACGGCAATTTCTGTTTCACAATAGCTGCCTGCCAGGGGCATCAGCTCTATAAAAAGTGGAACCCTCCTTGCAGAGGAGGAAGAACACACTGGAAAAGCCTCCCACATATTTATCATCTCCCCATCCACCTGCTGGACACATCCCTCAATTGATTGACTGAGGTATGATAAATATTCATAACTGAGTTTTTGACTCTCATGCTCTATCTTCTGGAGGCTTCAATCACCCAGCTTAGGAAAACCCTCACCAGACCAATAGAACAGATTCTCGTTCCACTGCCTACAGTGAAGTCTAAAAGAGGCAGGACGCTACACAAGCAAAGGGCCACATATCACTCATGGTGCTGGCTCATGCCCCATCGCTCGGACCCCACTTGCCTTAACCGCTTTCTGACTGCCGCACACACATATGCGTCAGCATAATGGCAGAGGCAGGCAAATGGGTGTACAGGTACGTCCCTTTAAATGTGCCACCTTTCGGGCGCGTACAGTCCTGCCGCATGCCGCGGGAGCTTTCCTGCGGGTCTCAGGAACTCGATGTTCGCTGGCGACCCACAAGTGAGGTGTGGAGAGGTAGAACGGGGAGATGCCTATGTAAACAAGGCATTTATCCGTTCTGCCTTGTGACATGATAGAGATCTACTGCTCCCTGTCATTGGGAGCAGTAATCGCTATCATGTCCTAGGTAGCCCACCCCCCCCCCCCCCCCACAGTTAGAATCACTCCCTAGGACATGCTTAACCCCTTCATCGCCCCCTAGTGTTTAACCCCCTCCCTGCCAGTGTAATTTACACAGTAATCAGTGCATTTTAATAGCACTAATCGCTGTATAAATGACAATGGTCCCAAAATAGTGTCAAAAGTGTCCGATGTGTCCGCCATAATGTCGCAGTCACGATAAAAAATGCAGATCGCCACCATTATTAATAAAAAATTATTAATACATTAGAAATCGCTGTGTAAACTGTTGGCGCTATATAAATCGTGTATAATAATAATAATAATAAAAATAATAATAATAATAATTAATAATAAAAAAGCCATAAATCTATCCTTTATTTTGTAGATGCTATAACTTTTGCGCAAACCAATCAATATATACTTATTGCAATTTTTTTAACAAAAATATGTAGAAGAATACATATCGGCCTAAACAGAAGAAGAAAAAAAATTTAATAGACTTTTTGGGGATATTTATTATAGCAAAAAGTAAAAAATATTGTTTTGTTTTCAAAAATTGTTGCTCTTTTTTTTGTTTATAGAGCAAATAATAAAAATCACAGGGGTGATCAAATTCCACCAAAAGAAAGCTTTATTTGTGGGAAAAAAAGGACGTCAATTTTGTTTGGGTGCAACGTTGCACGACCGCGCAATTGTCAGTTAAAGCGTCGCAGTGCCGAATCACAAAAAGTGCTCTGGTCAGCAAGTGGTTAAAGAGCAAATACTGTATGGTCAAACTTTTTTTTTTGTTTTGGATGAAATGTGCGAGGGTTAACCACTTAACAACCGCCCATTGCCGATTAACGGCATCAGGGCGGTTGTTTAACTCTAAGAGGCCGTTAATTAACGGCCTCCTAGAATTCTGCTCTCGCGCGCCCCCTGGGGCGCGCACACGAGAGCATCCGTGACCGCTGGGTCCAGTGGACCCGGCGCATCACGAATCACGGTAAACGCCCGCTCATCGCGGCCGTTTACCACGTGATCGCTCCGTCAAATGACGGAGTGATCACTTGTAAACAAGCCGGCGTCATGTTATGACGCCGGTTCCTCCCTCCCCCTCTCTGTACCGATCGGTACAGCGGAGGGGGAAGAGATCGGTGTCAGCAGCGATGTGGGCTGCATCTGCAGTGCCCACATCGCTGCTCACCGAAAATTAACCCCTCAAATCCCTGCAAATACTCTGCATTACTCTGCAATTCCCTGCAAATACTCTGCATTACTCTGCAATTCCCTGCAAATACTCTGCATTACTCTGCAATTCCCTGCAAATACTCTGCAATTCCCTGCAAATACTCTGCAATGCCCTGCAAATACTCTGCAATGCCCTGCAACACTCTGCATTGCCCTGCAACACTCTGCATTGCCCTGCAACACTCCGCAATGCCCTGCAACACTCCGCAATGCCCTGCAACACTCCGCAATGCCCTGCAACACTCCGCAATGCCCTGCAACACTCCGCAACGCTCTGCAATACCCTGCAACACTCTGCAACACCCGCCAATACCCTGCAACACTCTGCAATGCTCTGCAACCCCCGCCGATACCCTGCAACACTCTGCAATGCTCTGCAACCCCCGCCGATACCCTGCAACACTCTGCAATGCTCTGCAACCCCCGCCGATACCCTGCAACACTCTGCAATGCTCTGCAACACCCGCCCATACCCTGCAACACTCTGCAATGCTCTGCAACACCCGCCAATACCCTGCAATGCTCTGCAACGCAGTACTCTGCAACACCATGCTCTGAGATACCCAGCCATAGTCGGTGATACCCTGCAATACCCAGCCATAGACATCTCCCGCCGCCCTCCGCCCTCCGGTGCTTCTACCGAATCGCTAATACGATCAAAGCCAGAATCTTTTTTTTTTTCAGGCTTCCCAGCTTAGAGGTGAGATGTGGGTCTTATTGACCCCACATCTCACTGTAAAGAGGACCTGTCATGCCATATTCCTATTACAAGGGATGTTTACATTCCTTGTAATAGGAATAAAAGTGATCAAAAAAATTATTTTTGGGGAAAAAAATGTCAAACTAAAATAAATAAAGTAAAATGAACAATAAAAAAAAAAATGTTTTTTTTAAAGCGCCCCTGTCCCCATGTGCTCGCATGCAGAAGCGAACGCATGTGTAAGTCCCGCCCACATATGAAAACGGTGTTCAAACCACACATGTGAGGTATCGCTGCGAACGTTAGAGCGAGAGAAATAATTCTAGCCCTAGACCTCCTCTGTAACTCAAAACATATAACCAGTAAAAAAAATGTAAATCGTCGCCTATGGGGATTTTTAAGTAGCGACGTTTGCCGCCATTCCACGAGCGTGTGCAATTTTGAAGAGTGACATATTAGGTATCTATTTACTCAGCGTAACTTCATCTTTCACATTATGCAAAAATTGGGCTAACTTTACTGTGTTTTTTTTTTTTTTAAGCACAAAACAGTTTTTTTTCCAAAAAAAAGCATTCGAAAAATTACTGCGCAAATACCGTGCGAGATAAAAAGTTGCAAAGACCACCATTGTATTCTCCAGGGTGTTTGCTAAAAAAACATATATAATGTTTTGGAGTTCTATGTAATTTTCTAGCAAATAAATGATGATTTTTACATGTAGGAGAGAAATGTCAGAATTGTCCTGGGTGCTCCAGAACGCCTGATGGCGCTCCCTGCATGTTGGGCCTCTGTATGTGGCCACACTGTGTAAAAGTCTCACACATGTGGTATCACCATACTCGGGAGTAATAGCAGAATGTGTTTTGGGGTGTAATTTGTGGTATGCATATGCTGTGTGTGAGAAATAACCTGATAATATGACAATTTTGTGAAAAAAAAAAAAAAAGTAAAAAGAATCTTGATTTTGCAAAGAATTGTGGGAAAAAATGACAACTTCAAAAAACTCATCATGCCTCTTACTAAATACCTTGGAATGTCTTCTTTCCAAAAAGGGGTCATTTGGGGGGTATTTGTACTTTTCTGGCATGTTAGGGTCTCAAGAATTGAAATAGGCCGTCAGTCCTTCATGTGTGATCAATTTTCAGATATTGGCACCATAGCTTGTGGACTCTATAACTTTCACAAAGACCAAATAATATCCACCAATTTGTACTTATTTTTACCAAAGATATGTAGTAGTATAAATTTTGGCCAAAATTTATGAAGAAAAAATTTCTAATCTGCTAAATTTTCTAACAGAAACAAAGAAAAATTCGTTTTTTTACAGAATTTTCGGTATTTTTTCTTTTATAGCACAAAAAAAAAAAAACCCAGCGGTGATTAAATACCACCAAAAGAAAGCTCTATTTGTGTGAAAAAAAGGACAAAAATTTCATATAGGTCCAGTGTTGCATGACTGAGTAATTGTCATTCAAAATGCGAGAGCACCGAAAGCTGAAAATTGGTCTGGTTATTAAGGGTGTTTAAGTGCCCAGTGGTCAAGTGGTTAAAATCCGTGACTGTTTTTTTTTTTTTTGTGTACCATTTGGAAGATTTCCCGTCAAATTTTCCATAGACACAATAGGAAGTAAGAGGATATCATATATATTGTGAACTCCCATGAGCTGGCCCCTCCCCAACACTCTTGTCTTGAATTGTATTGTAACTGTTCTATTTACTTTTAATTTGGTAAATGCTGTGCATGTTGCTATATAAACCCTGCATTAGAATTATAAGAATAATCTCTTCAGAGGGTGGGGAATCTTCCCCTTTGCAATTGTTACTGGAACAGGTGTTTCCATTGAAAGATTACCTCTCTATTTCTTTTTCCCATGACAGCTAAAATTGGATTGGCCGTTACTTTCTTTCTTGGTGACAATGGTCACCAGGACAAATAGAAGTTAAAAATACTCAGTGGTGACAAAGGTATAAAAACCTGACATGGGGTTCAATACTTCTCTGCTCTATTAACCACTTACCGGCCGCCTTCCACATATATACTGCGGCAAGGCGACTCAGGTGCGCAAACCGACGTACCTTTATGTCGGTCTGTGCATGTGATAGTGTGGGTGCGCAGCTGACGGCGAGTGTGCCGCCCGCTACGCACCCGGGAAGAGCGCGCACGCATCCCACGGACTTGATGTCCGCCAGCCACCCTGCGATCGCGGTACAGAGGCAGAACAGGGATCTGCCTGCGTAAACAAGGCGGATCCCCGTTCTGACGGGACAATATGGAGATCCGCTGATCCTAGTGATCAGGAAGAGTGATCTCTGTGTTGTCCAAGTAAGCCCAGCCCCCATACAGTTAGAACACACCCAGGGAACACAATTAACACCTTGATCGCCCCTTAGCCCTTGTACACACGGTCGGATATTCCGACGGAAAATGTCCGATCGGACCGTGTTGTCGGATAATGCGACCACGTGTGGGCTCCATCAGACTGTTTCTGTCGGAATATCCGACGTCAGAGTTTTAGAGCTGGGCAATACATTTTTTCCCGACAACATGGTCCGATGGGACTTTGTCCTATCGTTTGTAGAGAATTCCGATCGGACAAAGTGCCACGCATGCTCAGATCAAATTCCTAGACCAAAGCTATTGGCTACAAGCCTGAACGTGGTCCCGTCGTAACAAAATAACGTCACCACATTTTGAACGATTGGATTTTCTGACAACTTCGTCCGACCGCGTGTATGCAACACCAGTTTCGGACAAAGTCCGACGGATTTTGTTGTCGGAATGTCCGACCGTGTGTACAAGGGCTTAGTGTTAACCCCTTCCCTGCAAGTGTCATTTATACCTGTATACTGAGCAATTCATTTTTTTTAGCACTGATCACTGTATTGGTGTCACTGGTCCCCAAATAGTGTCACTTAGGGTCAGATTTGTCCCTGAAGCAAGAGGATCAGCATAACAGGCAGGTAGCTATAAAGAGAGAGATCTGCCATGGCAGCCTTGGTTTTATTTTCTTCTAGGGACACTTTGCACCCTTGCTGGCACTGCTCTAGATACAACTGAGGAGTTCCCAGCACAATGTATATGGGCAGGCTGAGCTATGACTATGGGCAGGCTGAAATATGTCTATGGGCAAGTTGACCTATGTCTATGGGCAGACTGAGTAATGTCTATGGGCAGGTTGAGCTATGTCTATAGGCAGGTTGAGTTGTGTCTATGGCTGAGCTGTGTCTATGAGCAGAATGAGCTATGTCTATAGACAGACTAAGCTGTCTCTATGGACAGGTTGAGCTATATCTATGGGCAGGCTGAGTTGTGCCTATGGGCAGGCTGAGTTGTGCCTATGGGCAGAATGAGCTATGTCTATGGACAGGTTGAGCTATGTCTATGGATAGGCTGGGCTGTGTCTATAGGTAGGTTAAGCTATGTCAATGGACAGGCTAAGCTATGCCAATGGACAGGTTGAGCTATCTCTATGGGCAGGCTGAGTTGTGCCTATGGGCAGGCTGAGCTATGTCTATGGGCAGGCTGAGCTATGTCTATGGACAGGTTGAGCTATTTCTATGGGCAGGCTGAGCTGTGTCTATGGATAGGCTGAACTATATCTATGGATAGGCTGAGTTGTGTTTATGGGCAGGCTGAGCAGTGTCTATGAGTAGGATCAGCAGTGTCTATGGGCAGGCTGCTCATTGTCTATGGGCAGGCTGAGCAGTGTCTATGGGTAGGATCGCAGTATCTATGGGCAGGCTGAGCATTGTCTATGGGCAGGCTGAGCAATGTCTATGGATAGGATCAGCAGCATCTATGGGCAGGATCTGTACTGTGTCTATGGGTAGGATCAGCAGTATCTATGGGTAGGATCAGCAGGATCTATGGGAAGGATCAGCAGTATCTATGTGCAGGATCAGCAGTGTCTATGGGCAGGCTGAGCAGGGTCCATGGGTAGGATCAGCAGTGTCTATGGGCAGGCTGAGCAGTGTCTATGGGTAGGATCTGTACTGTGTCTATGGGTAGGATCAGCAGTGTCTATCGGTAGGATCTGTACTGTGTCTATGGGCAGGATATATACTGTGTCTATGGGCAGGATCTGTACTGTGTCTATGGGCAGGATATATACTGTGTCTATGGGCAGGATCTGTACTGTGTCTATGGTCAGGATCTGTACTGTGTCTATGGGCAGGATCTGTACTGTGTCTATGGGCAGGATCTGTACTGTCTATGGGCAGGATCGCAGGATCTATGGGCAGGCTGAACAGTGTCTATGGGTAGGATCAGCAGTATCTATGTGCAGGATCAGCAGTGTCTATGGGCAGGCTGAGCAGTGTCTATGGGTAGGATCTGTACTGTGTCTATGGGCAGGATCTGTACTGTGTCTATGGGTAGACTGAGCAGTGTCTATGGGTAGGATCAGCAGTGTCTATGGGTAGGATCAGCAGTGTCTATAGGCAGGATCTGTACTGTGTCTATGGGTAGTATCTATGGGCAGGCTGAGCAGTGTCTATGGGTAGTATCTATGGGCAGGCTGAGCAGTGTTTATGGGTAGGATAAGCAGTGTCTATGGGCAGGCTGAGCAGTGTCTATGGGTAGTGTCTATGGGCAGGCTGAGCAGTGTCTATAGGTAGTGTCTATGGGCAGGCTGAGCAGTGTCTATGGGTAGAGTCTATGGGCAGGCTGAGCAGTGTCTATGGGTAGTGTCTATGGGCAGGCTGAGCAGTGTCTATGGGCAGGCTGAGCAGTGTCTATGGGCAGGCTGAGCAGTGTCTATGGGTATTATCTATGGGCAGACTGAGCAGTGTCTGTGGGTAGTGTCTATGGGTATTATCTATGGGCAGGCTGAGCAGTGTCTATGGGTATTATCTATGGGCAGGCTGAGCAGTGTCTATGGGTAGTGTCTATGGGCAGGCTGAGCAGTGTCTATGGGTATTATCTATGGGCAGGCTGAGCAGTGTCTATGGGTAGTGTCTATGGGCAGGCTGAGCAGTGTCTATGGGTAGTGTGTATGGGCAGGCTGAGCAGTGTCTATGGGTATTATCTATGGGCAGGCTGAGCAGTGTCTATGGGTATTATCTATGGGCAGGCTGAGCAGTGTCTATGGGTATTGTCTATGGGCAGGCTGAGCAGTGTCTATGGGTAGTGTCTATGGGCAGGCTGAGCAGTGTCTATGGGTATTATCTATGGGCAGGCTGAGCAGTGTCTATGGTTATTAACTATGGGCAGGCTGAGCAGTGTCTATGGGTATTATCTATGGGCAGGCTGAGCAGTGTCTATGGGTAGTGTCTATGGGCAGGCTGAGCAGTGTCTATGGGTATTATCTATGGGCAGGCTGAGCAGTGTCTATGGGTAGTGTCTATGGGCAGGCTGAGCAGTGTCTATGGGTAGTGTCTATGGGCAGGCTGAGCAGTGTCTATGGGTATTATCTATGGGCAGGCTGAGCAGTGTCTATGGGTATTATCTATGGGCAGGCTGAGCAGTGTCTATGGGTATTGTCTATGGGCAGGCTGAGCAGTGTCTATGGGTAGTGTCTATGGGCAGGCTGAGCAGTGTCTATGGGTATTGTCTATGGGCAGGCTGAGCAGTGTCTATGGGTAGTATCTATGGGCAGGCTGAGCAGTGTCTATGGGTATTAACTATGGGCAGGCTGAGCAGTGTCTATGGGTATTATCTATGGGCAGGCTGAGCAGTGTCTATGGGTATTATCTATGGGCAGGCTGAGCAGTGTCTATGGGTATTATCTATGGGTAGGCTGAGCAGTGTCTATGGGTATTATCTATGGGTAGGCTCGCAGAGGGTTAAGCTGTCACTCCTCTGGGCTCAGCTGCCCGCCCGGGGTGGGAGGGGGATGAAGCTCAGGCTGGCGGAGTGAAGCGTGTCTCCTACAATCAGGTGTGTTGGGTGTAGAGAAGCTGATCCGGATCTGCGGTGTATATGCGGACTCCCCGGCCAGCCGTCATGCTCCGTCCATGGTGCCTCCCCGGAGCGCAGATCAGCTAGAGCCCGCACACATCCCGGCCCGGCGGAGACGACCAGCCCGCGCCTTGGTGTTGGTAAGTTTGTATTTTTCCGATCGCTGCGCTGCCCGGGCACCGAGCTTCTGAACTTCCAGCTAGCGCTCCCTATGACCGCATCCCCCTGCCCCGCTCTCAGTGACCGGACCCCTCCGGGGATTGGATTTCTCCGGGTGCAGAACGTTTTATTTAGCGGTGAAATCGCCGTTGATGACCCATGGCCCTGGGGATCAGGTCCCACTGGCTGTGTTGTATAGGAAACCTGGATGACTAGCCTAGCGATCTCATGACTACCTCCACCTGTCCCCAGGTTCAGTGGTGGGATCCCTGCAGGGACAGTAGTTCTCTATGTTCAAAACATTTATATTTTTAATTTTTTTTCTATTAAAAACAAAAAAATTCTATACGGCTGAAAAATATCTTTGATGCCCCATGCCCCCAGGGATGCTTTGAATCCCACTGGCCGTTTTGTAAAGGAACCCTGGATAGTTAGGCTAGCATCCTCATGACTACATCAACATTTCCCCATACTCCATGAAGGGGACAGTAGTTCTTCGGGGAACCGTAATTATGGAAAATGTGCTAAATCACCCACGCCTTAGTGGGACATGACCACTGACCATGGATGGCTAGCCTGTTGACTTCATAGTTCTCCAGGGTCCATATTATTAGAAAAGGTCTTAGATGACCCATGTACTAACTATCATGCCCCACTGCCCTAGGCACAAGTTAAATCTTGGTTGCTAGCCTAGGAATCTCATAATGTCTGTATCTACCTGTCCCCACACTTATACTGTCTGACAGTAGTTCTCTAAGGTCCATAATGCTGAAAAATATATTTGATGACCAAAGTCCTAGGGGTGATGTCCCACTTACTATGTCACAAGTGTAACTTGGATGTCTAGCCTATGGATCTCATTAAGACTTCTATCTGTCCCCATACTCGGTAAAGGGACCCCTCTAGGGACAGTAGTTCTCCAGGGTCCTCAATATTGGAAAAGGTGAACTAGCAGTCATGTCCCACTGACCATGGCACAAATTTAAATATTGATCGCAAGCCTAGGGTTCTGATCAAATTCATACCACCTGGGGACAGTAATTCTGCCTGGGTCCATAAAGCTGAAAAAAAATGAATTTTTGACTCATGCCCCAGGGGTCATGTCCCCCCTTCCCTGATCCGAGTGTAACCTGGATGTCTAGCCTAGTGATCTTGTTATGACTGCATACCTACCTGCCCCCACACTCATGCTAGTGAAGGGATCCCTCTGAGGATTGTATTTTTATGGTGTTTTGTTGAACAATGTGTTTGACCCATGCCCTAGGGATCATGTCCCACTTAGCATGTCGCAAGTGAAATCCAGATGAATAGCCTAGTGATCCCATTGTGACCACATCTGTCTGTCCCCAAACTCATACCAGTGAAGTGATCCCTCTGGGGACTGCAGTTATCCAGGGTCCATATTGCTAAAAAAAAATGTTTTTGATGACCCATGTCCTGGGGGTCACGTCCAACTGACCATGTTGCAAGTGCAACCCGGATTGCTAGCCTAAGATTTCAATAGGGGAATTTTCAAATGTTGTCTTTGTTAACAACCTGCTTATACATTGCAGATATCAGATAAATGTATACAGGTTATTATGTAATTGTCTTCTGGCAGAAATTGCTACAGTTTACACACTGTATTGGAAATTGTAGAGCAGTAGTTGGCTTTTGTATCTTTACTGTATATCAGATCTAGAGGGTGGGTTTAGGTTAACCTGTGCTGCAATTGTTATGTTTCAACTGATCTGGCACATGCAGGGTTAACACACTCGCAGCTGCGGTTGAAAACGAAAGCAACCCATCCGCTGTCTCTGGGGTGTATGCTTTATGCAAGCTCAGGTTTCACAGCACCTTGCCGCACAGGACTGGTTAGCTGCTGCTGCTGCAACAGGTGGAAGAGGCTGTACTGATGGGTGCTTGTTGTTTTGCAGGGAGATGGGAAACCACGTAGAGAAACTGACGCACCTAAGTTATAAAGAAGTGCCCACCGCGGACCCCACAGGGGTGGACAAGGACGAAGGACCCAGGATAGGGGTTTCCTACATCTTCTCTGCTGATGACGACGACTTGGAGGAGCCGGTGCAAGATTCCGACAAGCAGGGCACCCTAAACCTACAGGAAGATCTGCAGTACGACCACTGCAACGAGGTGGAGTGCTCCGTTTACTACAGGGATGAGTGCATCTACGAAAAGGGTTTCGGATCTGGAGAGCAGCTGACCACCTATTCCCCAGAGAACCTTCTGAACAAATGCAAGCCCGGGGACCTGGTGGAGTTTGTAGCCAAGAACCAATATCCCCATTGGGTGGTGTATGTAGGGGACTTCCAGGTGGTGCACTTATACAGACTGGAGATCACCAATAGCTTCATGACTGACGCCAGCCAGGGCAGGAGGGGCAGGATAGTCAATGACCAGTACAAATTCAAAGCCCTCAGTCCGGAGATGGTGGTCCAGAACGCCATGGAGCAAGTAGGGGCCAAAGACCAGGAGCTCAGCTGGAGGAACTCTGAGTGCTTTGCTGCCTGGTGCCGCTACGGCAAGAGGGAGTTTAAGATCGGCGGTGAGATCAGGATAGGCAAGCAGCCCTACAGGCTTAAAATCCAGCTCTCGGAAAAGAAAAGCCACACGCTGGAGTTTCAGAGCCTGGAGGACCTAATCATGGAGAGGAGACGGAACGATCAGATCGGCAAGGCGGCCGTGCTGCAGGAGCTCTCCAACCACCTGCACGGGGATGACGAGGTCAGGACCGATCATAACGCTAACTGACGGATTAAAACTGAAGGCTGCGAAATTGAGCTGTTCTAAGCCCTTCGGGCCGTTTTCAGTGGCGGTTTAATTCACATCACATGTGAAAGGAAAGCTGATGATTGTTTTGGCTTGACGTTAACCCTTACCGCAGCCCAGCCTTCCTCCTCTACTGGTTTACTGTAGAGACAGGTTTACAGTTTTCTTCTTTTTTTTTTTTTTTTTTTTTCGTTTGGAGCCAATGAATAGCTTTATAAGAGATGTAGATGATCTGATCACATTTCATGAACCAATCATGTTGATATATATTTTTGTGTACTTAGTGATTTATTCTCTGCATCGTGTATTTGAGCACTATGCATAAATATTTTGTATTTTGGCATCCAGAGTTTCTCGACTTCTTCCAGTGGTCATATATGTGCACTCTTGCATTGATGAGGGTCTCTAAGGGAAGAGCTGTATGGAGGGGATTGTAGGAAAATGTGTGCCAGAAGGGAGCTGCTGCCTGTAGCCATCAATCGGAAGCCTTCTTTTGTTTTCCTGGAGAAAGAAGGATGAAATCTGATTTGTCAAAGGCAATAGCTTCACTCTTTTTGGTCGAGTTTTTATAATTTTAGCTTCTTGGTGTTCCCTTCATGGGTGGCCATCAGAATTCTTTTTGCAGTACGGGAGAATCTGATTGGTTGCTGAGAGCTCTCCCACCAGACCTTCCTCCTTAAATTAACTGAGATATACAATTGCACCTGGGTGAGACATGGTGCAATGGCTATTTTACACTATTTCAGTTGGCATGGTCACCTAGAAACAAGGGAAGTTCTTCAGCTTCGTTTGAATAATTTGAAAGGGGATCTCATGGTTGTATGTTTGAAATCTGACCTCACCATGGTCGTCACTGGCTGGTGCTCAGATTCAAGCAAACGTACACAGAGGGAAATGCCAGGGCTGCTGTTGCTGACCATCTCCTGAAAATGCTAAATATCTGGCTTTCTCCGCCTTCACTACTTTGAAAAACCGACCTTGACCTAGTAGGCAGATCAGCTATGTCTAGAGAGTAAAGTCTGCTTCTATTTGACATGCTTGTTGCAGGTGACTTGGCAAGTACTAAAGAAATTGTGATCAGCATGGCAACCATGTATTTCCAGGGGAGATGGCAGCCTCCATACTTCCCTACTACAGGTTAGGGCCGGTTCACACTGCAGGCGAGGCGAGGCGTCTCCGACTTGCCTCACCGCGACCTGCGGCGACCTCAGCGGCGACTTGCAGATGACTTCTGTATAGAAGTCAATGCAAGTCGCCCCGAGGTCACCCAAAAGTAGTACAGGAACCTTTTTTCTGAGTCGGAGCGACTCGAGTCGCTCCTCTCAGAACGGTTCCATTGTACAGAACGGGGGCGACTTGCGGGAGCGAGGCGAGGCGAGTCGTGTCGCCTCGCATCGCCCGCTGTGTGAACCGGCCCTTAGGGACAAATATTGTATGTTCATACCATCTTGAAATCTGACCTCCCCCATGGATGTCACCGACTGGTGCTCAGATTCAAGTGAACGTACGCTGAGGGAAATGCCAGGGCTGCTGTTGCTGACCATCACCTGAAAATGCTATTTATCTGGCTTTTCTCTGCCTTCACTACTTTGAAAAACTGACCTTGACCTAGTAATAAGATCCACTAAGTTCAGAGAGTAAAGTCTGCTTCTATTTGACATGCTTGTTCCAGGTGACTTGGCAAATACTAAAGCCATTGTGATCAGCATGGCAACCATATATTTCTTGAGATGGCAGCCTCCTTGCTTCCCTACTACAGGTTACCTTTTGATAGGATGTGCTTAGAGTTCTCCTGGACTAAGTTAACGAAGGTCAGGTGCAAAGCGGTGCACATGGTTCAGTACTGTGTGCATACTCTAACAAGCAGCTTTAGGTAAGCTGTAACCTGACCGTGTCAGAGTATTCCAGATTCTCGTAACTTTTTTTTATGTAAGCGTGTATGACCTTTGCACGGCCATCAGACCTCGCCCTTTTAGCAGCAGTAATTATCATCATCAGGGCTAGACACGACAGTCAGCATGTAGCAAAGGAAAAATGACAATTGGTGCCTATCGTCCTTGTGCCACCACCCCCCCCCCCCCCCCCTCCTTCTTCCTTTTTTTTTTTTTTTTTTTCCCCCTCTCCACGCCTCTTTAACCACTTGAGGACCAAGCCTCTTTTTGAGATTTGTTGTTTAAAAGTTAAAAGCTGTTTATTTTTTTTGTTTTTGTTAGAAAATTACTTAGAACCCCCAAACATTATACTTTTTCTTTTATTTATTTTTTTCTAACACCCTAGAGAATAAAATAGCAGTTGTTGCAATACTTTCTGTCACACTGTATTTGCGGAGCGCTCTTACAAGCGCACTTTTTTTTTTTTTTTTTTTTTGGAAAAAAATGCTCTTTGAATTAAGACAACTGTAAAGTTAGCCCAATTTTTTTTTTTTTTTTTTTTATATATTGTGAAAGATAATGCTATGCCGAGTAAATTGATAACCAACTTCTCACGCTTCAAAATTGCGCCCACTTGTGGAATGGCGACAAACTTTTACCCTTAAAAAAATCTCCATAGGCGATGTTTAAAAAAAACCAGAGGAGTTACAGAGGAGGTCTAGGGTTAGAATTATTGATCTCGTTCTACCAATCGAGGCGATACCTCACGTGTGGTTTGAACACCGTTTTCATATGCGGGCGCTACCTACGTATGCGTTCACTTCTGCACGCGAGCTCAGTGGGATGGGAGCACCACAGAAAAGGATCAAAAACAAATAGGTGTGAACCAGACCTTAGGCCGGGTTCACATATGTGCGGCTTCGGTTTCCAGCCTGGGGTCCAGTGCGTTCCTGTTTACTGGTTCAGGTCGGAATGTTTGCCTGAATTCGAACCTGAACTGGACCCAAAAAAACACACAGGACCCTTGGAATTTGCACGGCGGCCGTCCCAGGGCATGTATGAATCGGCTCTATTGAGAGACATTGACACATGTCATGCCAATTGGATGGGGTGAAAACCTCATCCAATTCGCACATATGTGAACCCAGCCTCAGAGTTACCAAAGCCATATAACATGAGTTCAAACCTAAACTCTTTTAAATTGTATGTAATCAGGCAGGCCCCTGCACCACATAGTTGAAGGTAAATCTAAAGGAAATTTTAAAACAAAATTGTATAATGTATGGTGAGCCTTAGCCCCTGTACACACGGTCGGAGATTCTGCCAACCAAATCCTTTGGATCTTGTCCGAAACTGTTGCATACACACGGTCGGACTAAGTTGTCGGAAAATCCGATCTTTCAGAAGGTGATGACATAATTTCGTTACGATGGGACTACATTCAGGCTAGTAGCCAATAGCTTTGATGTAGGAATTTGATCTGAGCATGCGTGGCACTTGGTCCGATCAAAATTCTCTACACATGATCGGAGTATGTCCGATCGAACCAGTTGGTCTGGGAAATATTTCCAACATGTTGGAAAATTGGGTCCGACGGATATTCGGACGGAATCAGTCCGATGCATACCACACACAGTCAGATTATCCGACGACACGGTCCGATAGCACACATTCCGACGGATTCTCCGACCGTGTGTACAAGGGCTTAGTGTTTGTTTTGTTTTTTTTAAATTGTAATTGTTATTGAGAGAATTTTTTAAACAGAAAATGAAAAGATACAGAACTGACAATATCCAAAGAAAATCTGGAGCATACCATATCGGAAAAACTGATATAACCTCATGGTGACTACAGACAGACAGTAGCAATGGAAGGATAAAAATAGATAACTAAAAGAAAACAAAGCAAAATAAAATGCAGAAAGGAAATAAACAACAGAAAAGTATTACGTAAGACATTATTAAATTAAAAAGGCTGAGAGAAAACATATGTCGTAATGCAGGGGTAGGGGTCTTGAGCAGGTGCTTCAATAACGTGACCAATACCTGACAAAAGAAGGCTACATACCACTATAAATTTCCTCAGGAGGCAAGGTGAGCTTCAAACGGCCGTTGGGCCAGCAGAAACAGACTTAAAGTACTGACCAGATACAAAACATCAGGGAGCCAGAAGGTCAGGGAGCACTAGGGGACGGACACCGACCGGGTGGCTAGGGGTACCAAGGGCGCCTGTGGGAGCCCAAAAATCGAGGCATCCCAGGGGGCCCAAATCACGCCAAACC
Organism: Lithobates pipiens; assembly: GCF_037356315.1. Taxonomy (NCBI): domain Eukaryota; kingdom Metazoa; phylum Chordata; class Amphibia; order Anura; family Ranidae; genus Lithobates; species Lithobates pipiens. The sequence goes on along the minus strand of NW_027507764.1, from coordinate 557,790,434 downwards.
GGTCAATCCCATCCTCCACCATAGCCGTCAAATGTTCCATCCTGCGTATGTCCCTGACGGTTTGTATCAGCTGAATCTGGGTTGGGGGCTGAGTAGACAGCCAATTAGAGGGGATAGCTCTTTTAGCAGCAAGCAGCACATAGGAAGCTAATTTATTAGCTGCCTTCCCCAACTCCGGGAAGGGAAGGCCTAGGAGAAGGTGGACAGGATCCAATGGAATGGGGGTGTCAAAAATTTGCTGGAGCATGTGAGAAACCATGGACCAGAAAGGAGTAATTAGTGCGCATTGCCAGTGTTTGTTTTTTGTGGTGTGTTTTTTTTTTTTGTTTGTTTTTTTTTAATTATTTTTTTACCTTCCCCCCCTCTTTAAAAAAAAAAAAAAGAAAAAAAAAAATCAGACCACCTTCTCTTGCCTTAACCACATAAGCCCCGGACCATTTTGCTGGCTTAAGACAACTTTTTGGATTCTGCACTGCGTCACTTTAACTGACAATTGCTTGGTCGCACGACGTGGCTCCCAAACAAAACTGACGTCTTTTCTTTTTTTTTTTCCCCCACAGATAGAGCTTTCTTTTGATGGTATTTGATCACCTCTGCGTTTTTTTTTGTCTTGCGCTATAAACCAAAAAAGAGCGACAATTTTGAAAAAAGTGCATTTTTTTTTTTTTTTTACTTTTTGCTATAATCTCCCCCAAAAATGTATAAATTTTTTTTTTTTTTTTTTGTGTGTGTGACTGCGTCATGGCGGACACATCGGGCATTTTTGGGACCATTGCCATTTATACAGCAATCGGTGCTATACAAATGCACTGATTTCTGTGTAAATGACACTGGCAGTGAAGGGGTTAACCAGGAGGTGGCAGTGTAGGGGTTGATAACTGTGGAGGGCGTGGCTGTGTTTTACACGTCACTGATTTCTGCTCCAATCACAGGGAGCAGAGATCAGTGTCACTGTTGCTAGGCAGAACGGGGAGATGCTTGTTTACTTTAGCATCTCCCCGTTTTTCCTCCCCGTGAGACGATTGCGGGTATCCCCACGGCAATTGAGTCCGCGGGACCCGCGATCAGACTCACGGAGGTCCTGACCGGCACACATGTGATAGCACAGCGGCACATTTAAAGGGACGTGCCTGTCCGTGCTATTCTGCCGACGTACATCGTTGTGCGCGGGTTGGGAAGCGGTTAACTGCCATGGACAGGTTAAAAAATGTGGAATGTTGTCTTTTTTTCTTTTTTGTTGCCTGTTTTCCTGATCTGCGATCATAAGCTGCAAGGAAGGAGTGGTTTCAAATGGAACTTCCACATTTTGGATTCCCCCCCTCTGGTGTCACATATGGCACCTTTCAGGGGGGAGGGGGTAGACAATTTTGCCCCCACCTCCGTGCATAGATATCTGAGCCACCTGCGAGTATCAACGCTACTTCTGGCGACTTCTCCGCCCCCCCGTTCTCTTCTGTGAGAGACGGGAGGGACCAGTGGGAAGGCGCAGCTCGAGTCGCGCATGCGCAGTAGGGAAACAGAAAGTGAAGCTGCAAGGCTTCACTTCCTGCTTCCCTTACCAAAGATGCCGTCAGCAGCACACGAGGGACAGATCGGCTTTGGATGCCGACATCGTGGGCGCCCTGGACAGGTAACTGTCATTATTTTAAAAGTCAGCAGCTGCAGTGTTTTGTAGCTTCTGACTTTAAAAAAAAATAAAAAAAAATCGGTGGAGCTCCCTTAACCACTTCAGCCCCGGAAGATTTGGCTGCTCAATGACCAGGGCATTTTTTTGCGATTCGGCACTGCGTTGCTTTAATTGATGCTGTACCCAAACAAAATTTATGTTCTCCCCCCCCCCCCCCCCCCCCCCACAAATAGAGCTTTCTTTTGCTGGTATTTAATCATCTCTGCGTTTTTTTTTGTTTTGTTTTTTTAAGCTAATTTTTTTTCCCCTCAGTTTAGGCCGATTTATATATATATATATATATAATAAAATTATTTATTCTTCTACATATTTTTGGTAATAACAATTGCAACAAGCATATATTGATTGGGTTGCGCAAAAGTTATAGCTTCTACAAAATAGGGGATAGATTTATGCCATTTTTATTATAATTAATTTGTTTTTTTCTAGTAATGGTGGCGAATATGTGTGTATGTATATATATGTGTGTGTGTGTGTATATATATATATATATATATATATATATATATATATATATATATAAATTTTAGCGGGACTACAAAATTATGGCAGATACATTTGACACTTTTTTTATTTTATTTTTTTTAAAAACCATTGACGATTATATAGCGATCAGTGCTATACAAATGTACTGATTACTGTGTAAATGTCCCTGGCAGGGAAGGGGTTAACACTAGGGGGCGATAAAGGGGTTAAATGTGTTCCCTGTGTGTGTTCTAACTGTAGGGGGATGGGACTGACTATAGGAGATGAGTGATTGTGGTTCCTAGCTATTAGGAACACACAATATCTCTACTCGCAGAACAGAGATTTGTGTGTTTACGCACACGTAGCTGTTCTGCCTCTTGTGCCCGAGATCGTGCATGGTTAGTGGTCATTGCGCCCGCTGGCCACGAGCATCGGCACCCCCGCAATGCTATCCTGCTTAAAGGAGCTGATGTACAGCTATGAAGGTTTGTGGGATCGTGCTAACCTGCTGCAGGAGAATGACGGTGGCTGGTCGGCAAGTGGTTAATATATTTTAATATACAGATTTGTAAATGCTCCCTCTAGTGGTCTTAGTTTCCCAGGGATTGCCGTAAACGTCACCGGAGGTTAGAGCTACACAAACCATTTTAATCTTTTGTCAGCTGAGATCTCCATGAAGAATTTTAATCTCTCAATCATGCTGCTAGAATCGCAAGCAACTATTCAGTAAGCCTAGCAATTGAACAATGAGCAAATGACTCCCTATAGAGCAGCCTTTCTCAATTCTTTTACCCCGGTGTAACCCTTGAAATATTTTTTGGATCTCATGGAAGCACTGCTAAACCTAATTTAATCTGGGGGCAGTGGAAGAAGGACCCACTGGTCTACACTATATAAAGTGAGAAGAATGCTACTAACATTGTCTGTCAGTGGAAAGCATGGCACGTACATTGGTGGCCAATGGGAAGCATGCCCCATACATTGGTGGTCAAAAAGTCACGTTTGGAGATCTTTGGGGTAATGCCGCTGACTCTGCCACATGACATTGGACCCAAAACTATGCAGGTACCATCAATTGGGAGGTCAATCGGCCACAGCTCAAGGAACCCATAGCAACCTCCTAGAGCAGTGGTTCTCAACTCCTGTCCTCAGGACCCACGAACAGGCCAGGTTTGCAAGATAACTGAAATACATCACAGGTGATATAATTTGCTGCTCAGTGATTGCAGTATTCTAGTCTGCATCTCCCCGAAGGTAATACATAAAGCGGGAGTCCGCCGTTTTTTTTTTTTTTAAAGCCAGCAGCTACAAATACTGCAGCTTCTGACTTTTAAAATAATGACACTTACCCGCCCAGCGCGCCCGCGATGTCGGCACCCGAAGCCGATCTCTCGATCGTCTCTCGGGTGCTGCCGCCGCCATCTTGGGTATGGGAATCGGGAAGTGGAGCCTTTCGGCTTCATTTCCCGGTTCCCTACTGTGCATGCGCGAGTCGGGCTGCGCAATAAGGATGGTCCCCGCTGTCTCTGGGATCCGTGTGTTTCCCAGCAGGCAGCGGGGGACCTTCGGAAAGGGGCGTACCTTCTGCAGAATCTACGCCGGAAGTGGGTGCAGATACCTGTACTGTACAGGTATCTGCACCCCCCTCCCCCCTGAAAGGTGGCAGTTGTGGCGCCTGAGGGGGGAGGGTTCCAATGAGCGGAAGGTCCACTTTAGGGTGGACCTCCGCTTTAAAATCTGGCCTGTTGGTGGGTCCTGAGGACTGGAGTTGAGAACCATTGCTCTAGGGGGAACCCTGGTTGAGCATGATTGCTATAGAGCAGTGATGGCGACCCTTGGCACTCCACATGTTCTTGAACTACATTTCCCATGATGCTCATGCAGTCTGCAGTGTAGTTGAGCATCATGGGAAATGTAGTTCCAAAACATCTGGGTTGCCAAGGTTCACCATCACTGCTATAGAGTAATCTATAGCAATCATACTCAGCCAGGTTCCTCTATGCATTATTTAAACGCATATGAGTGGAGCATTGTGTGTAGCTAACGCCATGATTGACTATTTGTTCCAATTGTCTAGAGCAGGGGTTTCTAAACATACTAAACAAAAGGGCCATTTTACTGTCCTTCAGACTTTAAGGGGGCTGGACTGTGGCCAATAGGAGTTGAAATGCCCCAATGTCGGTGGGAGTAAAAAAAAAAAATTACATAGCTTTTGTGATCAGTAGAGAATGGAATAGTGCCCACATCGTTGGCTTCAGTGGGAGGAATAGCGCCCCATTGTTGGTTTCAGTGGGAGAAATAGCGCCCCATCGTTGGCTTCAGTGGGAGGAATAGTGCCCCATCGTTGGTTTCAGTGGGAGGAATAGCGCCCCATCGTTGGCTTCAGTGGGAGGAATAGCGCCCCATCGTTGGCTTCAGTGGGAGGAATAGCGCCCCATCGTTGGCTTCAGTGGGAGGAATAGCGCCCCATCGTTGGCTTCAGTGGGAGGAATAGCGCCCCATCGTTGGCTTCAGTGGGAGGAATAGCGCCCCATCGTTGGCTTCAGTGGGAGGAATAGCGCCCCATCGTTGGCTTCAGTGGGAGGAATAGCGCCCCATCTATGGCTTCAGTGGGAGGAATAGCGCCCCATCTATGGCTTCAGTGGGAGGAATAGCGCCCCATCGTTGGCTTCAGTGGGAGGAATAGCGCCCCATCGTTGGCTTCAGTGGGAGGAATAGCGCCCCATCGTTGGCTTCAGTGGGAGGAATAGCGCCCCATCGTTGGCTTCAGTGGGAGGAATAGCGCCCCATCGTTGGCTTCAGTGGGAGGAATAGCGCCCCATCGTTGGCTTCAGTGGGAGGAATAGCGCCCCATCGTTGGCTTCAGTGGGAGGAATAGCGCCCCATCGTTGGCTTCAGTGGGAGGAATAGCGCCCCATCGTTGACTTCAGTGGCGGAGGACTAGTGTCTTGACTGTTTGCCTTCATCGTGCTTCATCGTTGGTGTGTTAGAGGGAGGAACAGTGCCCCAAGGGCCAGATCAAGGAAAGGGCTGCAATCTACCAGTGGGCTGCAGTTTGGAGACCACTGGTCTAGAGAATAATCCTTTGCAATTTTGGTAGCACAGTTGAGCTACTAAAAAGCTTGCGTTTAGCTGTAGCCTAATGAGAAGACTGCAAGTGAGTATAGATCAGTGGTCATCAACTCCTGTCCTCAAGGCCCACCAACAGGCCAGGCCTTATGTATTGCCTTGGGGAGATGCAGACTAGAATACGGCAATCACTGGGCAGCAAATGATATCGCCTGCGATGCATTTCAGTTATCTTTCAGACCTGGCCTGTTAGTGGGCCCTGATGACAATGTTGATGACCACTGCTATAGGTGGTCTATTTAAACCAGGTTAAGCCTGACTCATGCTTAGGTTGGGTATACACTAGTAGGTTTTTATTTCTTTATTTTTTTTTTGTAAAAAAAAATTAAAACATTTTTGTATGAAAATTTTCACATTTGAATGTTGCTTGAAATATTTTGCTTTTAATATTCAACTTTGGAATGAATGGACTTTTTGAACGACAACCACATACACTGTTAGACATTCATACATTCAACAAAAAATTTCTATCCTGCTCCTTCTAATTGTCTCATCGCTGCAGTCGAGAACAAACTAACATTGATGTTAGGAATAATATGAATGTTCTTACAATTTTACAACAAAAAATGTCAAACTAAATTCTACTGGTGTATATCCAGCTTTACACTGAGGGGGGAGCTGTGAAGCGTGATCACTGGGTAGTACTATGGAACAGGAGGGGTAGCTAACACATGTAATAAGCTAATATGGCTGCCCCTATGTACAGTACATATATAATTAGAAACTACACCAAAACAAGGTTTTTCAAGACTCTTCCACTCACTAATAAGATATTTTACATTAAAAGAGAAGTATGATTTCCCCCCATAATCATACTTGCCTAGGTGGCTGCAGCATCTGTCCCCCCACCGTCTCTGCACTGAGAACCAAGCCCCTGGACATCGCTGATGGCTCGGTTCTCTCGGCTCCCCGAGCTGAGTGCTGCTGCCTGTCAATCAGCAGCTCTCCTGTTCTGCTCCTCCATGCTCATTGGAGCGCTGAGCTGTGGAGGGGCGGGGAGTGGCCGTCTCAGAGGCTTGCTGAGACGGCTATCAGTCTAGGAACCTGGCGGATACAGACTTCGGAAGTTGGGATGACGCGGTGCCTGGACTGATTCCAGTGATCTCAGCAGAGAGCGGACTTTGCACTCCTGTGACCCATAGGAGAAATCCAGCCAAACGAGCACCCGATATATATATATATATATATATATATATATATATATATATATATATATTAAATGTTGCCCTTGTTGTTTTAACTTTTGGATAGTAAAACATATTTTTTTTTTCTGCCAGTAAATACTTTATACAGCCCACTTCCTGTTTCTTGTCTGGTCAGCCTAGGCTTATGACATCATACGCAGTCTTCTTTCCTTTTTTTTTTTTTTTTTTTTTCTTTCCTTCTCCAGGAAGTGAACAGGCAGAAGCTTTGGCTGCCCACAGTTTAAAATGGATGCAGTCACACTTAGCGGAGGGAAATTTCTGCAGCATATTTTGGCAAGTACACAATCACTGTATATAAAAAAATATATATATGCAAAGTGGATGGAGGGAAGCTACCGAATGGCAAATATGTTTTTATTACAAATTATGTGAGCAGACTGCAGACTCTTAACTATTTATTCTATCTCAAGAAAATAAGACTTCAACTTCCCTGTAAAAACCCAACTATTTATTTTTTATTTTTTTATGGGGACTAGAAATGTTTAATTTGGACTCCCCAACTATATAATTTAAAGCCTAATTGCATGACACCTACCGATGGATCGGATCTGGTTATCAAGTGATTTTCCAAATTAATTACGTTAACGACCCGATGAATTATTCATTTGTTTCTATTACGTTAACAAAGCGCTAATTTGCTTTCTCAGGCCGCAAACCACATTTGCATTTTTTTTTTTTTTTCAGTAATCTTGGTTAATAATTTAGGCAGCGTCGGACAGTTTCCGCTTCTCTGTTACATCAAGGTGTTCGGCTAAATGCAACTGTTAGATTTCATTATCGAAATTGTCTTCTTCTGGCTGAGGATTTGCATAATGGCCACATTTTGCGCTCATAAAAATGATTTGTACACTTTAATTTTCAGATGTGGACTGCTGGGCTGGAGAAGGGGGGTGGTGGTTGTCTTCGTCATCTGAGACAGAGTAAACATTGTGAAGACATTGTAACATTAATGAAAGTGTTGCAGATTTCCTGGCATGTGGATGGCAGGGAGGAAACTGCTGGGGGGCTTAACTGTTTCAGGGCAGCATGGTGGAGGAAGACTATGCTGCTTGATGGGGCTTGAGTTGTTGCCTCGCCTTTCTGGGTGATGTGATGTATAGCAGAACTGCAAAGTAATTTACTTTAATGATTAAGTTCATTATCCTGTTCCCTCACACAGGACCTAGAGGTTAGGAGCCACTGAATTTTTTTTGGATCTGATGGAATGTGTGATGATATTTAAGTTAACTGTAGTTGTGCACCGATGGTAACAGACAAAATATATACATTTTTTTTTTATTTTTTCATTGGAAACATGGAAAAAGTTAGATATTGTATACTATTTACAAAGATCTATTACTTTTTAGACCTGCCTGACATCTGGGTTATCGGAAAAGTAGAGTTAAACCTGTGTATTACTAAGGGCACCTCAATTCTTGCCCCACCAGCTGCTCATACCTGTACTTCTGGGTATAGGAAACAATGTGACTTACCATTTTTTTTTTTTTTTTATTTCTTCTCATGTGACCTGCTGGTGGTTTGGGATTGGCTGCCCAGTCCCCCAGGTCTGTAAACTGATTCGCTCTCCCTCCTCTCTTGACAGTACTGGTGCTTGGAGATTGGCTGCTCTGTCACCTAGGAGGGTGTAGAGAGATTAGGTAGGCCCTGACTTCCCTTCGTGACACCGCTAGTGCTTGGAGATTGGCTGCTCAATCACCCAGTCTTGTCACATAGGAGGTAAAGGGTTTTTGTTTTTTTGGCCACGTGTAAGCTCCGACTCACTCTTTTCTTGTGACAATGCTAGTGCTTTGGGATTGGCTACTATATCCTATTAGGGGAGGGTGAGAGATTCTTCAAACCTGTGTAAGTTCCAAATGACTCCCTTTCCTCCCATTTAACAATGCTGGTGCTTGGAGATTGACTGCTGTGTCCTATGTAGGTGGTGAGAGTTTCCTCAGCCCTGCGTTGGCTCCAAATCGCTCTACTTTCCATGTGACAGCACTGATGCTTGGGGATTGGCTGCTTAGGCTCCCGGGTCTGTGTAGATGGGATGGAGAGAGGTTCCTCAGCCCTGCGTAAGCTGCAAGATCTTGCATATGGCTGTCTCTGTTTAAATGGAGCAGCGGGAGTGCAAAAGGAAGGTGATAATGGGGTGCTGGTGGAGCTACCATAAAAGTCAACCTGGTTCTTTGCCCTGTATTGGCAACCCACAGGTTGTTAGAACAGTGTTGGCCAAATGCGGCCCTTTGCTTGCTTTTTATCTGGGGCTCATTGTTCCTCCCGCTCATAAGAGACTGTGTTCTGACATCAACATGATTTTTCCCACTGGTACCGGCAATGGGGCCGCTATGCCTCCCACTGGTACCGGCAATGGGGCCGCTATGCCTCCCACTGGTACCGGCAATGGGGCCGCTATGCCTCCCACTGGTACCGGCAATGGGGCCGCTATGCCTCCCACTGGTACATGGTTTTAAACATGTTACTGGGTACCAGGTATCAACAGAAGCTGTATGCATCTCAAGGCATCTAATTCTATGGTTAACCAAAGCCTAAGATTTAAATTCTGGTCAGATGCAGCCCTGCCAGCCATTCACTGCCTTATCCTTGGGTGAGATTTCACCTTTGAAATGATCAGGTGACCCATGTACCATATAGCCTTACTTCTGTAATGTTAAAACAATAATTCAGCTTGCAGAGCAAGACCCCTTTTTGAGGTGGATGTGGCGGGTGTTCAAAGTGGGGATGCAGGTGTAGATACTTGCCTGCTAGTGTCCTATTTATAGATGCAACAAGGTGATTTCACCCTCCTCGGTTTCACCCAAAACTGATCTGCTAAGAACAGAAGCACATGTTTTATTTTATTTTTTGGGGGGGGGGGGGGGTGTTTTATAGCAAAGCTTTTGGAAGCAAAATAACTTTCTGCCCTATAGATTTTTACTGCATAGCACATTTTGTTGACTTGCAGCTAAGTTTACTCTTGAACAAGTGAATGCTGCCCCATGACCAATTTCCAAACTTCACAAGAACTGACAGAAATGAGGTAGCCTTTCACATACGGAGTTTGGCAATTTTAAACGGGATGGTTGCTTATTAGACATGTGCATTAATTTTCGTCCGAATTTCGGGTATTTTTGTTATTTTAACAAAAGATAACGAACGTGCAGAATCCGAAAACCGAAAGATCTGACATAAACAAATGCTTTTATTTTCGTTTTCGTTGCGACAACAGTTCAATATAGATAGGAGATTCGACATGACACTGACAATAGCGATCTGCGTCCATCGAACCTGTGGTCGAATGTGCCTAACCTTAGCTTTATTAGTCCAAGATTATTCTATTTAGAGAGAAGATTTGACATATAGAAAAGATTCAACATTATAGAGATAATGGCAAAAAAGATCGCATGTGCCTAACCTAACTCTATTAGTCCAAGATTATTCGACATAGAGAGAAAAGATTCGACATGAAGATGGAGTGGACATTTTATGGTCAAATGCTCCACCCATAGGCTATAGAAGAATTCTAATGTTGGTTGACTAGTAGTAGTAGTAATTAATAAATATAATTTATTACTAGTGCCATACAACATTAGAATTCTACTATAGCTTGTAGGCGGAACGTTCGACCGGAAATGTACGATTGCGACGTCGTACAGTTTAGCTGCTCCGTCGAATCTTCTTAGAACATTCAACAGACACCATAAGCCTTCAATGACAGCCGACCTTAATAATTTCGGATTTTCAGACAAATGCATTTTTTAACTAAACAAAATAAAAAAATAAAAATGAATTTCGGGAGTAACTCAATTTTTTTTTATTTTTCGGACGCAAACGAAATTCCAAAACAAAATTATTTCAGTCTGCACTTGTCTTTAATGCTTATACACTAGTCCTCTTCTACCTGTTTTTATTATAGCAAGTAAAACTTGGATCTGAGTGCAGAGCAGCTAAAGTATAAATGCAGAGACATTGCCTAGTTTAGGGTAGGTTGGGATGCTACAACCCCAACTTGGTCATGGCTTAGTCGATAGCACCACTGAGGTCTTTGATTCGATTCCTAGTCAGGACATTATCTGCATTGCGTTTGCATATTCTCCCTGTGCTTGCATGGGCTTCCTCCCGGTATTCCCCCTAGACTCCAAAGACCTGCTGGTTTATTAATTGGCTCTGGTCTATAATTGGCCCTAGTATGATAATACATTGGACGTGCCTCACCTCCTATCTGCCCCTACAGCAGATAAAGGGCTTTGAATCCCTGGGGAGAAAAGTGCTATTTTAAAATATAATGTGAAGGGGTATTTTGCTAAAAGTGTTTGCATCCTTTAAGTTTAGAGGTCTTGGCACTCTCATGAGTGCCAATGTGAAAGTGGTTATAAAATGTTTCACTTGACCTTATAATTATTATCTTCAGAGATTACAAGCTGACATTATAATGCCCCAATTAGATGACTGTATAACAGGGTTACCTAACACAAAGAATTTTTTGTATTGTATTTACCTTTCCTAGTAAGAGCAAGCTTGAATCTATGCTATGAGCCGTGTAGGAAAGACGAGGATGGCCGCTGAGCCACCGAATGGAGACTTCTGCCAGGAAGTCGGCTGTAAAAAAGGAAAAAATTACCATCTCTTTAATGTATAAATAGTTCTGTAAATATTCAATTTTGAGCCAGTCTGCAAAGTGCTACATATCTTTTAAGTCAGTTAAACCACAGGAAGGTGTACTGCTGACAATCAGTAGAATTACTTTAAAACGCCCAGCATTGAGAAAACGATTGTGTTCTGGTAACTGCCCGTGGTTAATACCTTTTTTTTTTTTTTTTCTTTTTTATGACCGTAATCAGTATATGCAAAACCCCTTAAAACCCCCTCCTATCTATGTGTGTGTGTGTGTGTATATGTGTATGTATATATATATATATATATATATATATTATTATTTTTATTTTTTTGAATTAGTTACTTGCATTCATTTTTAATTTTTTTTTTTTTTTTTTTTTTTTTTTTTTGCAAAGCGCTGCACTGTTATTTATTTAATTTAATCATAAACTAACACAGGTCGGCAGTCTGTGTGAGCTCGGCATAGAGAGCTATTGTTAGTTTCCTGTTTGTGGTTGATGCTTACTGTCACCTTCCAGATAAGATCTAGCTTGAAATTAGTTTCTATTCTTGCAAAACGTCAAGGTCCCTTATTGCATAATTTTCTTTGGAACCATAATCTGATACGGATATATTGTCTCTTATATAGACTTGGCTGCAAATAAACCAATATTTAAAGCTATATTCTAATCTTATCCCCCACTTGTGTCTCAGTTCAATCAGATTATAAAAACCCTGAAATAGTTCCCTTTGCTGAAGAGGGGGGGTACATACCATTGGATGCTGAGGCCATGTGGTTGCTTCCAAACTGGATTAGCAGTGTTCATGTTGAGCGGCTGATTGGCCAGTTCTCAACCTTTTGGAAACCACATGATCAACATTTCTGGCATCTACCAAGGTAAATAAATGATTGCGGTGGGAACTGGAATATCTTTATTGTATTTTAGTGCTCTCCCCCCCCCCCCAAACTTAATGAATCCAGAGCAGTGGCAGAATTATTTTAGTAAAAAAAACGCACTGGAAAAAAAATAAAAAAACGCAACACAATGTGAGACACAAACAAATGGAAATGTAAAAACAAAAATGGCTGCACTCTATACCATACACCCTTAAACTTAATAATAGAAAAATTATCTGTGAAATATTAAAAAAAAAAACTGAATATTGTGAATATTCAGTGATGAAAATATAAAAGTATATAAAAGGGGAAAAAGGAAGTCAAATATACATAAAAAAAAAAAAATATAAAAAAAAAAAATTCAATAGGACAGTCTCTATCACATCGTTGCAAATCTCAGCTTGTGGTTAATTCCAAAAAAATTTGACTTATCTTGTTTGCAAGAAAGTGACTTTTACTTGCAATCCCACCACCGTGTAGATTGCGCGCTGGTAAGCCACTATCTTGTCTGCAAGAAAAGTTAATTTTTTTTTTGGAATTAACCAGAAGCTGAGATTTGCAACAATTTGCTAGAGACTGTCCTATTGAAAATTTTGTTTGTATATAGGACTTCCTTTTTCTTCCTTTTTATATACTTTTATATTTTCATCACTGAATATTCACAATATTCTACTTCTCCTTTTACTTTATACTATACTTGTCCTTTTTAAGCCCCGTACACATGGGCTGAATGCCAGGTGATATTGGCCGGTTCAAAAAAAGTTGTCCGACATATAGCCGTGTGTATGGGAGCTGGTCCGACAGAAGGCGGCTTTTGTTGGACGAGCTTGCTGAAAAACCAGCAGTTGACCGCCTCCCAACAGCGCCATTGGCTGAGAGCGCTGACCGAGTGTCCTGGCGGGAGGGGCGTCCCCCTGTCGGAACACAACAGCGCAGAAAAGGAGATTGCGGACGTTGGATTGTTAGTACAGGGGCTTCAACCGGAGCTGACTGTTTGTTTTTTGTTTTTTGTTCAGGCTTAAGGCTACACTCACACTTCAGCGTTTTGAATCGCGGGCAGATTTGCCACGATTTGAAAGCGCTGATGTGTGATTGACTAATCACAGGACTCGCATTTGCAATGAAATTCATTTGCATGCCGCCTAAAATCACAGTGCGGGTCTGCCGTGACGTCCCGCTGCAATCGCGGCACCCATGTTGCCCAAAAGTAGCTCCTGAACGTTTTTTGGACGACATACTTCCGACAATGTGGATTGCCGTGCGATTTATCGTGTGACAATGGCAGCAGGCCAGCACCACGATTTTATGTGTCTTTGAAATGAATGGCATCTGAAATGCAAGTCCCGCGATTTGTCATTTAGTGGGCAGAATTGCGGAATATCTGCCCACGATTCAAAACGCTAAAGTGTGAATGCAGCCTTGGTGTACCTCTTCTGAAACTAGTTTCACTTGGTTACAAAGGCGATAAAGGCACTACGTGGAGCTTGCTCATGTATTCTGCAGTACATTTACTTTAAAAAAATGACTAAGCAATTAATTGTAATATTTGTGTATCCTACTGTAATATCCCCTTGTGTCCTTACTCAAGACATTTGCTGGGTTTGCATTTCTTTTGAGGGAGCAGTTGGAAAGCTAAATCGTGGTGGAGTTTGTGGTCCTTCTTTTATCAAAAAAAAAAAAAAAAAAAAAAACTGCCTGTTGACTGTCTCTTTTAAGGCTATTGAGGGCAACAAGACGATGTTTGCACACAGCCCACCCCCATTAAACCTTTAGGTTGGGGTCACACTAGTGAAAATTGAGGTTTCCAATTCGCATGACAGGAGATTGTGACAGGCTCTCAATGGAGCTCAAAATGGAGCCGGTTCACACATCTCCATGGTGGCCGAGGAGCTGATTGCACAGGGGTCCTGTGCGTCTTTGGCTCTGTTTTAGGTCCAAATTCAGGCAAAAATTCAGAGAACAGGGATACCCCGGTCTCCTGCTGTCAGCCGCATCCATTTTTAGTGTGAACTGAGCCACCCCTACTCGCCGCCTCCCCATGTGCCTGAGCTTAGACATGGGGGTGATGAAACGGGCCCCAACCATGTGATAGTGTTAGGCCTGGTGTGGGGGAGGTCATGTGCTTCTTTATGCTTGGAAGTCCCAATCTGCTATGGAGTTGAACATGTTAAAGCTTTTACTGATTGGGTTTTTAAACGTGTTTTAAATCTAACTCATAGCATTATCATTGTAGCAGTGTTCTCTCCTTTTTTAGACTGCAGTATCAGAAATGTAAAGCCACCCAGGAAACTAGGATGTTGCCCGATTTATTTATTTATTTATTTATTTATTTTTTATTTTTTTTTTATTTCAGGTTTGTCTCTCTGCAGCTCTACAAAGTCTTCTGAGATGCTTCAGAGACATTGATGTTCTGGTCTGTGGACCATTGTACACAAAATGCAGAGTTTGCTTGACAACATTGCAAAGCATCTTGGAGGGCTTGGGTGATGCAACCCTCAGGATAGGATGGACTCTGCGCAAGCTTATTGGGCTGATTTTCTCCACAACAAATGTCCACCCATTCCTTTTTCCTGAGCACTTGTCTGAGGTTGGTGAATATTTCCCACCACTTTGTTTGTAGCAACCCTGCACAGTGGTAAGGACTTTGAGCCCATTTTCTTTCTTAGCAGCGCAGTAATATGCATTTGTTAGCCCATTAAAAATGAATTAGCCTGTCGGCGCACCCCAACAACCCTAAAATTGCGCATGATCCTTTTTTGGAATACTATGCACGAAAATGCAGTACTGTGTATTTGCAGTATTCTACATTGTAGGTATGTTGCTTTAGTGCAAAGGGCCAGTTTACTGTTGATCATGCTTTAGGGGGGCCAGACTCTGGCCAGTGGGAGCAGAAAATTCCCTGGTATCAGTGCCCCATCATTGGTTTTAATGGAAGAAATGGCGCTCCTTTGTTCAGAATACTTTATTATCTCAAATGGAAATTGTTGGTATTAATGGGAAGAAGTGATGGTGTTAGTAGGGGGAATGGTTTCTACATCATTGATGTCACTTGGTGGAATAGCGCCCTAAGAGCCAGCTAAATGCAAGCAAAGAGGCACATTCGGCCCTCAGGTCGCAGTTTGAAGACCACTGCCTTAATGCATTGGGTTGCTATTCATAATGAATGGCACTGCAACACCGCAATAAATGTTGCATGTATTACTGAAACATGCCTTCATTCACGATGCTTCTATCTTTACCTGGGCTTCTAAGTTTGGCAGCTCAGCCATCTTGACTGGCCAACCGGGAAAGACACAGTTCCTGTATGTGGGATTTGTTGCTCTAATAGGACTGGCAGAGCAGGATGCAGGGTTGCAATGGAGACCAAAAGGAACGCACAGCAGCTAGAGGCTCCCGTGTGCAGGGGGCCTAACCCTAAGCCTGGATTGATATCTCTGGAGTATGCAGACTGTCCCCATCATCTGCATTCATTCGTAGATTAGCATAACAGCCAGGTAATCTGCATTTTCAGGAGGTCAGCAAATTCAGCCCCTGTGGCAGGTTCACATTAACCATTAAGGTATACCTTCAGCGGTAATCTAGGAAGATGCTTCGTGTAGACATTGGCCGGTCCTCTTCACTTGACTTCACTCTTGTTTTTTTTTTTTGTTTTTTTGTTTTTGACACTTGATTACAATATTAACATTTGCTGAAGTTTATCTTCATATGTTGACAGTTAGCAGGATAAAAATACAACCCCTCCCTTCTTGTCCCATCCCGAGCCTTGTTTTGGCAACATTGCCGATGTTCCTTAGAATGTAATTGCACATCAGAGAGATTGATGACAAAGCCGACTGTACATCTTCAGACTTTAATTAAATGTTGATTTGTTTTTGGTGATGCTTTTCCTCCAGAACAGATCGTCACTGGAGATCTCTCATGTGAAGGATGCATGTCTTCCATATAGTGGAATTAGATCTGTAATAGAGATCTACTGGAATCCACAGATGACTTCCTGTCCAATACTTCTGCAAGACCACATAAGCATACTGCCAACCATCCCTTTAAATCAACTCTGTTGCTAGTTAAAAACTGAACACCGGGATAAGCAAAAGTGGTCTAAATCCATTTGTATTCTTCCTTGAATCCTGGTGTACTTTGTGTATTTCCTCCAGTTCTTTTTCCTCCAGACTTTTCCTTCCTGTAATAAAGACCGCTCACTGCTGCTCCCTCTCCTTGTGGAGGGTGACTGGTCTTGTCTCCACCCTCTGTTCTCTGCACAGTGACGACATCCACTACTTTTAGAAGGTAATATCTGGGTTTATAAAGGCATATAGTGCACACAAAGTGGATTTAGGTCCTTGGTGCCTATTGAGAAATAAATATATTTGAGTTTTTGTTAATGCCTTTCCCCACCACCAATGATGCCGCTAAGATACTTCAGTCTTTTCAAGAGCTACAGAATCTACAGCATTCAAGGCTTGGTTCACACCATTGCAGTTAAAGTAGAACTATAGGCAAAACTTTTTTTCTTTTCTTTCTTTGGATAGAGTAATGGAGGGTTGTATCCCCTATCCGTCTATTTTTTTTCTGCATTCTATTGGAATGCACCTTTTACCTCCTGTCCCATAGCCAAAACGGGAAGTGCGATAAAATACCTGAAAATTTAAGCGAATTCCTTGGGGGACCCCCAGCTCACCGGAACTAGTGTCCCTATTGGAAGATTTCCTCTCTCTTACTTTTCTGGGAACAACCCAAAATTAGGATTTTCTTTTACTTTGATTTTCGATGAGAATGGTAAACAGGACAACTAAAGGGGGAGAATCTCTCCCTAATTTGGGGGGCGGAGTTGGTAATAAAAACCGAACAGGTGTTCTAATTCCTCTCTACTCTATCCCAAAAAAAAACGAGTTTTGCCCTTAGTTATACATTAAACTGCAGAGATCAATGCCAGGGCACATAGAAAACAATAGTTTTTGATGTGCCCTGTTCCCACCTAATACTTGATATGGGTTGTGGTGTGAAAAAATGTGGTGCCCCACACCATACCACACAGCATGTTGCCGTAACGGGCTGCGGTGTGTAGACTTGAATGAGGTGTCATTTTGTGACACTGCAATAACGTTTTTAAAATAAAAGATAAAAAAAAACCTATGGCACTGCCCATGCACTTGCCCGTACACCAGTTCACGTCTGTTTTAGCGTGTGGGCTGGCATGAACCATGCCTCTACAGTTCTGGGTGTAAGGGATGCTTGCTCTCCCTGCTACATGCCGTGGTTCCATCCACTGATATCTCAATATCACTAGTAATGTGGACTGTTGGAAGAGACCACAGCATAAAGGGGGGGCTGGCATATAACCTTCATAGAATCTTTTGAATACTGAAACATTTTTCAGCCACAGTAGCTCTGAAACAAATCGGCAGTGCAGGGGTGGCAGGCACAATAAGTGATTTTACTATTTTCTTTCTAGGTGGCATTTTGTTTAACTAGTTAGAGAGTCCCTATTAAGCTTCTTGTCACTTTCACATTTCAGGCCTCCTGTACACTGGGTGTTTAGCCCTGGTTCATGAGACTCCAGGGTTTAGGTGCAGGCGGAAGGCTCAGGTGCACCATCCAACCTGTAAGGCTGCATTCACACCCGAGCGTTTTCAGCTTGTAAAACACCTGAAAAACAGCCAACAAGCAAAATCCCATTCATTTCAGTGGCACATATTCACATCTGAAAAACGCCCTAAGCTCAAAATAGAACATGAGCTTCTTTGGGGCAGATAACAGGCATCTTCTGCCTTTTACATTGGGGACTGAACAAAATTGCGGTAAAATTGCGCCACTTTGGAGACGCTCAGGTGTGAATGCAGCCAGAAAGAGGCTGATGGCTGCTGCACCTGAATGGTGCATCAAGTGGTACTTTTGTTTAGGGCAGTATGCGCCCAGAAACTAATACCTGAAACGCAAGTGTGCATGAGGCCTTAATGGTTGTGGTTTGGGTATTCTGCGCACATACTTGGGCCCATATAAGTATAAAATGAATTGGCCAGTGCAATCGCCATATCCTGTTTCTAACTGCCGGTCATCTCGTAACAGCCTCAATAGAGAAGCAAGGCATGCAGGGAAATCTGCATGGAGTCTGTACATTTGTGTTTACTTTAAGAGCAATGGTTAGCTGCAGCACGTGACCACAAAATGGCCGAATCCCCTCTGGGTATCCAGTGACAACAGTTTATATGCAATCGCCATGGCAACACCAACCGCCTTGGTACACAAGCCTCTGTTGATAACTAGTTGGCCCACTGTGGCTTTTGTTGCTGCTGTAGAAAAAAAAAAAGATCAGATCGATTTTAGTCTTTTGCTTTTGTTCTCCTGCCCGCGCTGGTTGAAAGGGCAAGTTAAAGTGGAAATGTATGGCTGAACTTGCATTGGATTCACAGGAAAATAGTGCAGGGACTCTGTTCTCAACCATGCGATCTGATTCCTGTCTGAGTTCACAGTTCACACTGTGATCTGTGAGCCGATCTTGGAGTATCATTAAAGGGGTTGTAAAGGTTAGTTTTTTATTTTCTACATAGGTTCCTCTAAGCTAGTGCATTGTTGGTTCACTTACCTTTTCCTTCGATTTCCCTTCTAAATGTTTTTTTTCTTTGTCTGAATATCTCACTTCCTGTTTCTCCTCAGTAAACTTCTCACCATCATCCGAGCTGGTGGTTAGTCAGCCAGAACAGCTTACTGAACAGCTTACTGAGGAGGAACAGGAAGTGAGAAATTTAGACAAAGAAAACAAAGAAAAAAAAACATTTATAAGGGAAATCGAAGGAAAAGGTAAGTGAACCAACAATGCACTAGCTTAAGGCCGGGTTCACACCGCTGCGATGCGGGAAAGCCGCGAATCCGCGGCGTTTTCCCGCATCGCATTACTCCCGACGGCAGTTCACACTGCCCTATGTGGACAGCTGGGAGTGTCAATGATATGTTAATGACACCCCCAGATCCGTCCGCATATCGCAGTGCGATCTGCCGACTCGCACAGGAATCGGATCGCATGGTGTGAACCCCCATGCGATCCGATTCTGTTGCGGACCAAAAAAAGGGTCCCGTGCGAGTTTGCTGCGGGAGCGATGCGAATTCAGCCATACTATCTGTATGGCTGAACTCGCATCGCTACGGAGATCGGATGTGATTTGCGGTGCGAATCACATCCGGATCTCCCCCCCGCAGCAGTGTGAACCCGGCCTTAAGGAACCTATTTAGAAAATAAAAAACGAACCTTTACAACCCCTTTAACAATATATTGACATCTGCAGCGGTTTGCAGAGGGCAGTGTGAACTGCCTGTGCGGGAGATGCGATGCGGGAACCGGAGCTGAAATCTCACTGGTTCCCGCATAGCTAAAAGCACCTGTAAAGTGCCAGAAAGAAGCCGCAACTGCAATCCCAATGTAAAAGCCCAAGTGCTTTCACACTGAGGCGCTACGCTGGCAGGGCATCAAAAAAGTGAATACACCGCTCCTAAAGCGCCCCTTCCCATTGAAATCAATGGGAAGCACCTGAAAAGCACTTTTGGCAGCAGCATTTTGTGGGCGCTTTTAACCTTTTGGCCACTAGCTGGGGTTAAAAGCGCCCCAATAGCGCTCAAAAAAACCGCTGGTAAAGCGCTGCTAGTTTAAGCATCGCTTTTACGAGCATCTTTCGGGCGCTGACATTGTGAAAGGGCTCTTAAAGCACTTGGGCTTTCACATTGGGATTGCAGATGAGACTTCTTTCAAGCGCTTCACAGGCACTTTTTTTTTTTTTTAATGCTAAAGCGCCTGAAAAATGCCCCAGTTTGAAAGAGGTCTAAAGCTGAATAATGCCCTTGTTATAGGTGTAGGTCATTTTCCTACCACACAAAGCCTGGCCTAAAAACTCCCAGGATGTTGCTAAGTAAGGCAAATTCATTACTGGTCACCTCCACCATGACAGGAGCGAGCTCCTTTCTCTGATTCAAACTCCCTCACATGCTCCCTTTCCCCTAATAGAGTAGCCCTGAGCTCAGCATTTGAAACCTTGATGGGGGAGGTGAGCCGTAATGACTAGGCCTCATGTAGCAACATCCTGGGAGTTTTTAGGTTGAGCTTCATGAGGTAGGAAAATGGCCTACGCCTCTAGCAAGGGCATTTTTCACCTTTTTAGTCAGAGCAGCACTGTTTATATTTAGTTACACATGCCCTTTATCTGCATAAGCAATGTTTTTGGTAAAGATGACCAATGCTTTTCACAGCCAAGGAAGCTGCCATCTTAGCTTTTGTTTTGATCTGCAGTTGCCATGGTGCAGCACATGCAATCAGTTATCACATCAACCGTTTAATGGCTTCACAGTTTGGCTGAGAGCACAAGTAACACTCATCATTACCAATCACGGCATGCCTTGAATGTGACTGTTTTAGGAAACCAATCGATGGGGCTAGTTCCCCTTAAATCTGGTTGCTAAGGGCAACACCTTCATCCTCCTTGCCTGGTGTTGTAGGCCAGTGGTTTCAGTACCCCCCCCTCTAACAACAGGTCATGGTTTTCCTTCACGGGCATGGGTGCTATAAATCAATGACTAGATATTTACAACGGTTGCTTTTTCGAAGGGAAGTTCACAAAACATGGCCTGTTGGAGGTACTTTGTAAGTTTGGAACCACTGGCCTCCAACAACCAAATTCTTCCCCTTAAACCCCCATACACACTATTAGATTTTCTGCTGATTTTTGTCTTCAGATTTACCAAAAACCATGTAGTGCAAGGGCCTGCCTGATTGCATACACATTGAAACTCCTAAGGTTTGACTTCATATTATATGGTTTTGGTAAATCTGAAGGGAAACAAAAATCAGCAGAAAATCTGATAGTGTGTATGGGGCTTTAGTGCCCTCATACTGGGGAAAATCGGATGAAGAATCTGGTTGCTATAGAATTTTTCAGTGACTTTTCGTAAATACATCTCTGTATTTTCTCATTGGAATGTAGTCCCTCCCCAACAAGCCAACCGGGTGTTCTATGTAGATATTCATATTGAAATTTTTGTAGAGATCATATTGTTTTCTCTATTTAAAAAAAGAAATAAATATTTTCTTACAGATATTTTTGAAACCTGTCATTAAATTTTGCAATTTATAAAGGAAATTAATGCAATCTCCTGCGTTTGTGTCATTTATTCTCCCCCTTTGTTCTTCGATATTAACAGCATGAAGAGATAACTAAGAAGAAAACATTTCCATTTCAAAGCCGTTCTCTAGAAGTGTGGTGCTCAGTTGGGGGGGCCCGGGGCTCCCTGAGGTCTTCTAGCTTAAAGGCATAGTTCACCTTTACCAAAAATAACTTCCTCTGCAGGTAATGGGCGCCTGTGGATCTAAACAAACTGTGCAGCTCTGACCAAAGTTGAATAATGTCCTTGCTATAAGAATGGGTCACTTATGTGTCTCTATGAAGCCTGACTGAAAAACTCCCAGATATTGCATCTGCCCATTCTGAATCAGAGAAAGCGCTCTCTGCGATGGTGAGCCGCAACAGTTGGGAATGTTTTAGCAATATCTCGGCAACAAGGCAGGACAGGGAGATTGCTTATTGTATGAAGTCTACCTGGAAAAGTCAACAGCCTGTGCCTATAGCAAGATCATTATTCAACTTTGGTCAAAGCTGCACAGTTTTGATATTTGACTACAGGCACCCCTTACCCGCATAGGCAATTTTTTTTTTTTTTTTAATAAGGTTTAACTATTACCCTTAAAGTACACTGGTCTCCCCTGAAAATGGTGGTGGAGACCTGGCCGTCATATTGATGCTGTGGCTTCAATAGGAGTCGCTGACCTGGACCATGGATAGGAATTCTGAAACTTTTACATCATACCTGTTCTAGGGTTGTAACTCAAAAGTATGGAAGCCAAATCCAGCTCTAATACTTTATCATGGCAGGTGTACTTGGAAAAACCATTGTGTTTAAACCCAAGAATTAATGTTATAGTGGTTGTTAATTGCACCTGGAGATCCTGCCATTGACGGTGACACGCTTTCTGCCCTGGAGTGATCCTGCCATTGACACGCTGTCTGCCCTGGGGGTGATCCTGCCATTGACACGCTGTCTGCCCTGGGGGTGATCCTGCCATTGACACGCTGTCTGCCCTGGGGGTGATCCTGCCATTGACACGCTGTCTGCCCTGGGGGTGATCCTGCCATTGACACGCTGTCTGCCCTGGGGGTGATCCTGCCATTGACACGCTGTCTGCCCTGGGGGTGATCCTGCCATTGTCACGCTGTCTGCCCTGGGGGTGATCCTGCCATTGACACGCTGTCTGCCCTGGGGGTGATCCTGCCATTGACACGCTGTCTGCCCTGGGGGTGATCCTGCCATTGACACGCTGTCTGCCCTGGGGGTGATCCTGCCATTGACACGCTGTCTGCCCTGGGGGTGATCCTGCCATTGACACGCTGTCTGCCCTGGGGGTGATCCTGCCATTGACACGCTGTCTGCCCTGGGGGTGATCCTGCCATTGACACGCTGTCTGCCCTGGAGGTGATCCTGCCATTGACACGCTGTCTGCCCTGGGGGTGATCCTGCCATTGACACGCTGTCTGCCCTGGGGGTGATCCTGCCATTGACACGCTGTCTGCCCTGGGGGTGATCCTGCCATTGACACGCTGTCTGCCCTGGGGGTGATCCTGCCATTGACACGCTGTCTGCCCTGGGGGTGATCCTGCCATTGACACGCTTTCTGCCCTCCGGGAGATCCTGCCATTGACACGCTTTCTGCCCTCCGGGAGATCCTGCCATTGACACGCTTTCTGCCCTCCGGGAGATCCTGCCATTGACACGCTTTCTGCCCTCGGGAGATCCTACCATTGACACGCTTCCTGTCACTAGGTGCATCTACTGCTATGTCACTCTTCCTGTTCTCAGCTGATGCCGCCATTATAGCACCTTCTGCCATTCACTGATGGCCTGCCATTAACACTTTCTGTCCCTAGGTGAATGTGCCACTATGTCACAATTCCTGTCTTCAGGTGAACCTGTCCACCAAAGGCAACTCATTCAAGTGAATGGGACTGTGTTGCACCCACCCCCTACCAAGTGAGATGCACGCACACAGTTTCAGCACGCTAATGTGGTTAAAGTAGGCAGTGAGGATGTGGAACAAATGCTCCCGAAGAGCTTAATGCGGATTGCTCTTCAGTGAACAAACCTAATGTGAAGGAGCCCTAAAACTGAAGCGCCTCCCATTGCCTGCTGGACCAATTACCAGTGTTGAGTTTCGTTGGGTCTAATTTTGAATTGGGTAAAATTTGAGCCTTAATGTGCACACACCTTAAAGAGATTGTAAATCCTCTCATGTACTCAGTGAAGTGAATAGCCTCAGATGATACAGAGGGATGAAACAAATCCTTCTACATATGTTGTACCTGTTTATCTGCAGTACTCTACATTTATTCAAATTGTCAGAGTTCAGAAATCCGGTGGTGGAGAGCTGGAAGAAACTGTCTCTTATTACTGGATAAAATCTGACAACAACTATTAATTTATCTCCAGAAACAATTGCAAAAACAGGTAAGTAGCCACCAGTTGGTAAGAAGTCTGTTGTCTTATATTGCTGAATTTTGGGATTTGCTTGTTTAAAATAAAATGATTTTATTAAGAAGAAACCTACCTAATCAGATTAATACACATATTCACCAGCACACCATGGATCTTCAAATGCAGTCCAAAGATTTTATTGCAGAGAGATCACATCACAAAAGAACAAATGCAATGTTTCGGAGCTGTGACCCCCTCCGTCAGGCATTTGATATATATAAAAAAAAAAAAATCACATGCCTGGCGATGGGGTTCTGCACGGCTCTGAAACATTGCATTTGTTCTTTTGTGATGTGATCTCTGTGCAATAAAAGCTGTGGACTGCATTTGAAGATCCATGGTGTGCTGGTGAATATGTGCATTGATCTGTGATATATCCAGTGTCCAGCTAGTAATCGCTGCAGCACCTACAGAGGTCCGTATACATAGCTCAATCTCTGTTTTTGCGGACAACACAAAAATAAACAGGGCAATAACTTCACATCAGGATATAGAAATTTTACAGAAAGACCTGAATAAAATAACTGGGTGGGCAACTACATGGCAAATGAGGTTTAAAGCGGGGTTCCACCCTAAAGTGGAACTTCTGCTGATCGGAGCCCTCCCCCCCTCCGGTGTCTCAATTGGCACCTTTCAGGGGGGAGGGGGGTGCAGATACCTGTCAAAGACAGGTATTACACCCACTTCCGGGCATAGACTCCCACGGGAGTCTATGCCTCTTCCTGTCCCTGCGCGCTGTCTGCTGGGACACACACGGGTACCAGAGACAGCGCGGACAATTCCTATTGCGCTGCGTGACTCGCACATGCGCAGTAGGGAACCGGGAAGTGAAGCCGCAGCGCTTCACTTCCTGATTCCCTCACCTAGAATGGTGGCGGCAGCAGCCGAGCGATCGATCGGCCTCGGCTGCCGGCATCGCTGGACCCTGGGACAGGTGAGTGTCCATTTATTAAAAGTCAGCAGCTGCAGTATTTGTAGCTGCTGGCTTTTAATATTTTTTTTTCCACAGTGCAGTCCCGCTTTAAGCAATTGCCGCCAAACCACCGTCAAATTACGGCAGGGCAGCTCTCATTCTCGGTGGACGTCATTTGACGGCGCCCAGAACGGCCATGATTGCGCACTCATTGGTGGTGCGGTGTGTCAGTCTGACACACCGCTACACCGATCTTGATAAAGAGCCTCTGACAGAGGCTCTTTACCACATGATCAGTCATGTCCAATCGTGGCTGATCACGATGTAAACAGGAAGAGCCGCTGATCGACTTTTTCTCACTTGCTTCTGACAAATGCAAATAGAGGAGAGCCGATCAGCTACTCCCATGACAAGGGGGATGGGGTCTGTGCTGATTGTTTATCAACATAGCCCCTCTTGGATGCCCGTCAGGACCACCAGGGATTGGCATCACACTGGACCACCGGGTATGCCACCCTAGACCACCAGGCAGTGGCCAATCGGTGCCCATCCCCAATGCCTGCCAGTGTCATCAGTGTTGCCTACCAGTGCCACCTTAAGTACCCATCAGTGCGGCCTATCAGTGTCAGTGCTGCATATCAATGCCTATCAGTGCCCATCAGTGAAGGAGTAAATGTACTTATTTACAAAATTTTATAACAAAAACAAATAAAAATTTGAATTTAACAAAAGGGAAGAAAAGAAATTATTTGGGACTTTAAATGAGGTAATAGGGGCCGTTCACATCCCTTCCTCCCATCCTGATTTATGATTTAAAAAAATAAAGTAGCAACAGGCAGGACTTTATATGAGGCACACGGGAGCAGAAGCATAAAGTTTGGTAAAAAACAAGTTTTTAATAAATACAAGTAATCATATATTTACATGTTATTGCACAGTCATAAATTAGTATTATCTTTTTCATCAATATATACACATTCCAACAAGGACTTAATAGTAAATATATGAAGAGCTGAGTATTCAGTAAACACCAATTATATGTAAATACATGACACATTGAAGCGTCATTTGAAAAAAAAAAGACACAAAAATAAGAGAACAGAAATCAAGAAGGAACGTTCATGCTTTGTTGAAAATTGTATTCACAAAACGGCAGTTGAAAGCTCTACGTGTTTCATGACCTTATAGCCACTCGTCAGGAGCAACACCGTAGTGGTAACCTATGAGTAAAGTAAACAACCATATTTTAATTAAAAAAATCAAAAAATTTTATTAAAAACGTGTTTTTTACCAAACTTTATGCTTCTGCTCCCGTGTGCCTCATATAAAGTCCCGCCTGTTGCTCCTTTCTTTTTTTAAATAAAAATGTTAGTTTTTTTTTTATATTTAAAAAAAATGAAAACCGCAGAGGTGATCAAATACCATAAAAAGAAAGCTCTATTTGTGGGAACAAAATTATAAAAATTCTGTTTGGGTACAGTGTAGCATGACCGCGCAACTGTCATTTAAACAGTAATAGCGCTGCTGAAAGCTGAAAAATTTTGGCTTGGGTGGGAAGGGGGTGTAAGTGCCCGTTATTGAAGTAGTTAATAGTGCAAAATATCAGTAACAACAAGTGTGACTGATCCCAGCGCTCCAAGGATTTAAGAGTTCCGCACTATAGCAGCTATTATAAAAGTATAAAATATTGGTTAAGCAGAACACATGGAGCGTTGCACCCGCTGAACTGATCCGTCCCAGGAAAGATTTCTGGTAACCTTGAGAGAGGGTCCAGCTTTATCTAATATCCATGTGGAGATACCAGGCTTATCTAATTCTTAATTGCGGTGAGTGCATCACCAAAGGGGTGTTCACGTGAGGGATCAGTTACGGTATTCAGGAAAAGAACATTTTAAATATGGCACCGTCCACTAATTTAAGGACCTTTGCATGGACTTTTATGTCACTCACTTTGTGTTTGATGTTTCTAGCCCGCTGAATGCTATCATATTGCACTGAATATTTTTGGATATTCCACTAGCGCTGTTAATGCTGCATTTTTTATCTATGCATATTTTTTTTCTAAATGAGGTTTAATGTTGTGAAATGTAAAGTGATGCACTTGGAGCCTAAGAATATAAGCGCAAACTATACACTAGGGCAGTGATGGCGAACCTCGGCACCCCAGATGTTTTGGAACTACATTTCCCATGATGCTCGACTACACTGCAGAGTGCATGAGCATCATGGGAAATGTAGTTCCAAAACATCTGGGGTGCCAAGGTTCGCCATCACTGCACTAGGGGGAGAACCTCTGGGAGACTCGAGTAGAAGACAGACTAATAGCATGCAATGTCAAGCTGCCACAAGCAAATCCAGTAGACTATTAGTTTGTATAAAAAAGGGAATTTACTTCAAAGATAAAACGATTATCCTGCCACTTTATAAATCTTAGGCTCGGCCAAATCTGGAGTCTTCCGTACAGTTCTTTTTCTTTTACACAAAGTATATTGAAGTAATACAATATAGTGACAATATCGATGCAACATCCAACAGGTATGATAATAAAGAGTACAATCAATATTGGGTTTAACAATACAGAGAATATGAAGGTCCCGAAGGGCCTTGTTCCGTACAAACAACACAAAGGTTGTAACCTCAAGAAGCGCTGAAGGGGGAGTAAAAATGGGGCAGGGACACACAGAAGTAACCAGTAAACATAGCTCAAAATGAACATTTAACCTTAGGATGTTTGGGAGGTGAGGGTTCATTCATGGAGATTTCAAGTAAAACAGGTGTAGGCCTTAAGGCCAATTTGTCTCTTTCCGTGAGGAAA
The DNA here is from genome assembly GCF_037356315.1 of Lithobates pipiens. Lineage (NCBI taxonomy): Eukaryota > Metazoa > Chordata > Amphibia > Anura > Ranidae > Lithobates > Lithobates pipiens. The sequence goes on along the minus strand of NW_027507764.1, from coordinate 557,763,179 downwards.
GTGGCTCTACTTGTCTGGGTAAGGTAGTAAAGGAGCGTGGTTTACTTGTCTTGTGGCTTCCGTCCATTTCTGGTCACCAATCCTCAGGAGGGAGCTGAAGAGAGTCCAGAGAAGGGCAACTAAATTGGTAGGCGGGTTGGAGGACCTCAATTATGACTAATGACTGCAAGCACTGAATTTGTTCTCCATGGAGAAATGACGTTTGAGAGGAAATTTGATATCGATATTCAAATACGTAAAGCGGTTTTATACCCGCTGAAGTTTTTTTTTTTTCCTGACCTGCAAAGGAAAAGGCATAATGAGCTAGTATGCACCGCATACTAGCTCATTATGAAATACTTACCTTAGAACGAGGCCCCGACATCTGGCCTGATCCACGCAGAGGGAGCTGACATGTTCCCTCTGCGTTTCTTCCGGGTATCGTGGCTCCGGCGCTGTGAGTGGCCAGAGCCGCAATATCGTCACTCCTGCGCGTGCGCGCGGGAGATCTCTTTCCGGCGCGCTCCGGCGTCTGCCGGACTTTCAGCTGAGAATCCCCTGTGCGCATGAACCACTGCAGTCAGTAGCGCATTGCGAGCGGAATATCTCCTAAACCGTACAGGTTTAGGAGATATTTTTTTTACCTACAGGTAAGCCTTATTATAGGCTTTCCTGTAGGTAAAAGTCATTTTTATGACTATACAACCACTTTAAATGGTGATCCCAGCATAGGAAGAAAACCTTTCCGTCTCAGGGAGTGTAAGAAGACACGGGGCCACACAATGAGATTCGAGGAGAAGCGGTTTAACCTTAACCACTTCCCGACCAGCGCACGACGATGTACGTCGACAGAATGGCACGGGCAGGCATATTGGCGTACAGGTACGTCCAATATTCGATGCCGCCCTGCCATCGGGAGCGCGCCGCCGGCGGCGCGCTCCCGCGCTGGTCGGGACCCCCGTGAGTCCGGTCGCGGGACCCGCGGACTCGATCGCCGCGGGCATCCCTGCGATCGTCTCACGGAGCGGCCGAATGGAGGAAATGCTGTGTAAACAACATTTTTCCATTCTGCCTAGCAACTAGTGACGCTGATCTCTGCTCCATGTGATTGGAGCAGAGATCAGTGTACACTAAATGAAAGCCCAACCCCCCCACAGTTAGTAACACACCCCTAGGAACACTTAACCCCTACACTGCCACCCACTGGTTAACCCTTTCACTGCCAGTGTCATTTACACAGGAATCACTGCATTTATATAGCAGTGATTACTGTATAAATGACAATGGTCCCAAAAATGTCCGATGGGTCCCCCACAATGTCGCAGTCACAATAAAAATCGCAGATCGCCGCCATTACTAGTAAAAAAAAAATAATAAAAAATTATTAATAAAAATGCTATAAAACTATCCCTATTTTGTAAACGCTTTAACTTTTGCGCAAACCAATCAATAATCGCTTATTGCGTTTTTTTTTACCAAAAATATGTAGAAGAATACGTATCGGCCTAAACTGAGGGAAAAAAATGTTTTTTTATATATTTTTGGGGGATATTTATTATAACAAAAAGTAAAAAATAATGCGTTTTTTTCAAAATTGTCGCTCTATTTTTGTTTATAGCGCAAAAAATAAAACCCGCAGGGGTGATCAAATACCACCAAAAGAAAGCTCTATTTGTGGGAAAAAAAGGACGTCAATTTTGTTTGGGAGCCACGTCGCACGACCGTGCAATTGTCAGTTAAAGCGACGTAGTGCCGAATCACAAAAAGTGGTCTGGTCTTTGACCAGCAAATTGGTCTGGTCTGAAAGTGGTTAAGCTGCGTAGGGGATTTTTCACTGTCGGAGCAAAAAGGATGTGGAACTCTCTTCCACAATTGGTGTCAGTGGTGAGTATTGACATTTTTAAAAGACCCTTGGATGTGCATCTTAGTGAACATAACATACAGGGATATAGAAAATGATTATTAACACTGGCACACATACACCTACACAGGTTGAATTGGATAGACTATTGTCTTTATTTAACCTTACCTACTATGAAACCTAGTACAGATGAGCCTTGTGAACCATGAATGTGTGCGATGAGAATACAGACAAGACCTTCCTAATCAGTTCTACACATTGCAATTATTGAGACAAATCTTATAATGCAAGTGTTTATAGTGACTTTAGGTCATTTACATATATAGTAAGACCATAGCCCTTGGAACAAGGTCCTTAGGTTATTTATAAAATGGGATATAAAATACTCAAACAAACTAGAAGGCTTTCATCTTTCTGAAGAATTGGATATCTCACCATAGAGGTGTACATCAAGCTCGAACTTGTACTCTACCTCTAGTCTTGATGAGGATGACTTTGGTGGCCTATGGGACTACCCCTTCATCTACCTTGTTTCAGCTAGTGACCAAATAATTCAATATAGATTTGATTATAGAATAGACTTCGCACTATACAACAAAATGTTCCAGCACTTCTGAAAGTAAGAATTGTATTGAATCCCTAGTGACGTTTTTCCCCATCTACTGTACTTGTGGAGAGAGAATGTATTCATTACCACCTATTTCACTTCAGCCTTGTTATCTCCAAGTTCCCTATCTGTTTGCTATGAGGAATGTGACTCCTCCACAGCTGCTATAAACTTTGCTTAGTTCACTCTTAAAGTCATCATAGCCATAACAGTGCACTTACAACACAGCTTAGTAATGTCCGTGATACTATATTGTTTGCACTAACAGTTAAATGTTCCAGACAAGCTTCTGGGGTATATGCCTTTCTTCTTGGTCCAAGCAGTACAGATACACAAAACTAAAAAAACTAAAACTAAAAAAACAAACATAGGCGGAGACAGAAGACTGGAGAGTGCAAAATGTGCTGCAGCTCTGCATAAAAAACAATCGCCTTCCAGGTTTTATTATCAAAGCCTAACCCCTTCAGATCTGCGCTATAGCCGAATGATGGCTACAGTGCCGTCAATAGATGTTCTGCCCTTTGCAAGCTCGCCACGCCCCCCTGAAGAGCGCGTGCGACGAAACGCTGTGATCACCCAGGTCAATGAGACTCGGGTGATTGGAGTAAGGCATTGATCCCGGCCCCTTACCACGTGATCAGCTCACAGCCAATGACAGCTGATCACATGATGTAAACAGAAGATCGGTAATCATTTTTTTTTTCTTCTCACGCTGACAGCGAGCAGAAAAAAAAGCTGATCGCCGGATTCTGTAGAAGTGACATCAGTCCCGAAGAGGAAGAGGTGAAGTTGCCTCATATATGCCCACCAGTACATATGTGCCAGCAATCAGTGCCACCTATCAATGCCCACCAGTGGTTCCAATCAGTGCCATCTAGTAGTGCTACCTCTCAGTGCCAGCTATCAGTGCCACCTATTTGTGCCCTTCAGTGCCACCTCTTGGTGCCCACCAGTGCCACCTCATCAGTGCTCACCAGTGCCGCATATTAGTGCCCATCAATGCAGCCTATCAGTCCCCATCAGTGTAGCATCATCAGCGTACATCAACGAAGAAGAAAATTACCTGTCTGCAAAATTTATTAACAAAATATAAAATGTTTTTTTTTTTTTATTATGTATTTTTTAATGTTAAAAAACAAAAAAAAATACAGAGGTGATCAAATAACATCAAAAGAAAGCTCTATTTGTGGGAAAAAAATTATACAAATTTAATTTTGGTACAGTGTTGTATGACCGCACAATTGTCATTCAAAGAGTGACAGCGCTGAAAGCTGAAAATTGGTCTGGGCAGGAGGGGGGTTTAGGTGCCCAGTAAGCAAGTGGGTAATTAAACAATCTGAAGTTAGAAGCTGATTGGCTACCACGCAGGGCAGCGTCAAATTCTGCTCGAGTTTTAGTACATCCCCCCCCATAATATAGCCACACGAATTCTAAAAAAATCAGGTACTTACCAGTGTCTGAGTCCGGCGCCGTCTTTCTGAAGCTGGTTCTTCTTAGCAATGTGGATCCAGAGTGCCGCCATCTTGGATTTGGGAGCAAGCAGGTGCCATGCAGGAGTCCTGCAGACTGGCAGTGTAAGCCGTCTACTCGTACATCGTACGGGCAGGTCGTTTCACATTGAGAGGAAGAATCAGTGGACTACCAGAGCGCTCAACATCACCCTGGTAGTTCTTTGAGAACTACAAGCCGACAACCACAAAGGTGGTTGATACTTGTAGTTATTACATTCACAGAACTCTGTGAATGATTGACGTGGCTGGGTGGGTGGAACCTTGCATGGCCTCCTGTTTTATTTTTTATTTTTATTTTTATTGTGAGATCATTCAATGTCACATGTTGGTAGAGTAACTTTCCTCTATAGTATTAATGCTTCTTCTATTTCATTGCAGGTAGATAATGAGTTACAAGCAGAAGCAACATACCAGCATTAAGTTCTTGATGAAGGAGGGTGCAAGCTGTCTGACATTGATGATCCCACCGCATGGTTTGTCTTCAGTGCTGGTTTCCCCTTCACTGCAATACTGGACACTTTTATTCCCTCTCCACCGAGGACAATTTTCAGTGCTGTCGCACTTTGAATGACAATTGTGCGGTCATGCAACGCTGTACCTAAACAAAGTTTTATCATTTTTTTGAGACAGACAGAGCTTGGTATTCAATCACCACTGGGTTTTTTACTTTTTGCTAAAAAAAAATAATGAAATAAAGATAAAAAAAAAGAAAATAACAAAAAAAATTTAAACAAGTAATTTTCCTTCTTTACTGATGTGCGCTGATGAGCACTGATAGGCTGCACCGATGAGACGGCACTGATATGAAGGCACTAATATGCAGCACTGATAGGTGGCACTGATGGGCATGGATAGGCATCTGATTGGCATCACTGCTGGGCACTGTAGGGGCTGTGCTGATAATCAGTGCCCTAATTATCCGTGCAGGTCTCCACTGTGAGGAAATGGTGCTGATCAGTTCACACTCAGTGTGAGGAGAGGAATGCTGATAACCAGCATTTACTTGTTTACATGTGATTAGCTGTGATTGGACACAGCTGATCACATGGATAAATAGCCTCGTCATTGGCTCTTTACCGAGATCGGTGATCCACCGTGTCCCAGGTGAGAGTATGGATGACATCATATGACTTTTGTTCCAGAACAAGAGAGCTACCTTGCACCCATCAATTTACAGGAGATGGTTAAACTTCTTCATCCATCTGTGCACATTGCTCTTCTCACTGGCCTCTATAAACATTCTGTAGGCTTCTGTGGATGTCGGGCAGTCTGCACCCCTCCTTCATCAAGAACTCAATGACAGCACATTGCTTCTGCTTGGAATCCATTATTTACCTGCTCTGAAAAAAAAAAGAAGAGTCACTATAGTGGAAGAGTTACTCTACCAACATGTGAAATTGGAACGACCTACGTAAATATACCCACTTTTGCATTTTTTCCAGTACAGCCCTCATATATACATATTCATATACTAAATGTTTAATTACCTTCTTCAGGCCCGGAAGGTTTACCCCCCTTCATGACCAGGCCATTTTTAGCAAAATGGCACTTCGTTATTTTAACTGACAATTACGCGGTCGTGTGACATTGTACCCAAATAAAATTGATTGTTTTTTTTTTTCCCCACAAATAGAGCTTTATTTTGGTCGTATTTCATCACCTTTGCGTTTTTTATTTTTTGCGCTATAAACAAAAACTGAATCACAATTTTGAAAAAAAAACAAAAAACTATTTTTTATTTTATGCTATAAAATATACCCAATTAAAAAAATCTAATTTATTCATCAATTTAGGCCAATATGTATTCTGCTACATGTTTTTGGTAAAAAAAATAAAATAAATCCCAATAAGTGTAAACTGATTGGTTTGCGCAGAAGTTATAGGGGTTAATTTACTAAAGGCAAATCCACTCTGCACTCTGCAGTCGCTGTAAATCCGAGGGGTAGATCTGAAACCAAGAGAAGCTCTGCTGATTTTATCATCCAATAATGTACAAGCTAAAATGGTGTTTTTTTTTTCCTTGCATGCCCCCCTTGGATCTACAGCGACTGCACTTAAAGGTGTACTTGCAGTCCACTTGTAGTACAAAGTGGATGTGCCTTTAGTAAATAACCCCCACAGTGTCTACAAACTATGGGATATATTTATAGAGTTTTTTATGTATTTTTTACTATTAATGGTGGCGATCAGCGATTTTTAGCGGGACTGCGACATTGCAGTCCAGAAGGGGTTAAGTTGGATTTTAAGGATTTGGAATCTCATCTTTCCCTTGGATGTGGTTGAGAAGTAACATTGGCGGTTGATTTACTAAAACTGGAGAGTGCAAAATCTGATGCAGCTCTGCATGGTAGCAAATCGGTTTCTAACTTCAGCTTGTTCATTTAAAGGGACACTACAGGTTCCCCTTTTTTTTCCCTTTAAAATAACAAATATGTCATACTTACCCCCTCTGTGCAATTGGTTTTGGCCCTGATCCTCCTCTTCTGGGGTCTCTGGAGCGCTCCTGGCTCCTCTCCTCATCGAGTGACCCGTCGGAGAAGCGATCTCCTTCGGGGCACCCATGCGGGTGTGATCCCATGTCCGGTTGCAGTGTCCATAAGCACAGACCGCAGTACTCAGCCCCCCCCCCCCCAGTGCCCACATCAACGGATTTGATTGACAGCAGCGGGAGGCAATGGCTATGCTGCTAGCAATCTATCCAATCAAGAGCTAGGACACCAGCCAGAGAGGAAGAGCATGAGACGTGGGAACGGATGGACTCAGGTGAGTAAAACTGGGGGGCTGCTGCATTACAATAGGTTTTTCACCTCAATGCACAGAATGCATTGAGGTGAAAAACCGTGAGGGTTTATAACCCCTTTAAAGCGGAGTTACACCCAAAAGTGGAACTTACACTTATACGTCTCCTCCCCCTCTCTGGTGCCACATGTGGCACCTTTCAGGGGGGAGGAGGGGGCCTGTTTTTGACAGGTCCCCTTCCCTACTTCGAGGGAAAGTGCCACGGCAAAGCTCAGCCCCCCTCCTCCACTGCAGAGCCAATTAGGAAGCACAGTGCACTTCACACATACGCAGTAGGGAACCGGCTGTGGAGTTGAAAGGCTTCACTGTTGGGTACCCTTACCAGCAATGGCGGCAGCTACACCCGTCAGCCAATCGGAAGATCAGCTGGGGTGCCGACATCGCGGGCTCCCTGGGCAGGTAAGTGCCCTTATATTAAAAGTCAGCAGCTGCAGTATTTGTAGCTGCTGACCTTTCATTTTTTTTGTGGGGTGGGCGGACCTCTGCTTTAATCGCTTCAGCCCCGGAAGATTTTACCCCTTTCCTGACCAGAGCCCTTTTTGGGATTCGGCACTGTCGTTTAACTGACAATTGCACAGTCGTGCGACATTGCACCCACAAATAGAGCTTTCTTTTGGTGGTATTTGATCACCTCTGCGGGTTTTATTTTTTGTGCTATAAACAAAAAAAGCAACAATTTTGAAAAAAAAAGCAATATTTTTGACTTTTTGCTATAATAAATACCCCCACAAAATATTAAAAAAATATATTTTTTTCCTCAGTTTAGGACGATATGTATTCTTCTACAAAAAAAAAATCGCAATAAGCGTATATCTACAAAAAAAAATGGCAGTAAGCGTATATTGATTGGTTTGCACAAAAGTTATAGCGTCTAAATAATAGGGCAGTGGTGGCAAACCTTGGCACCCCAGATGTTTTGGAACTACATTTCCCAAGATGCTCATGCACTCTGCAGTGTAGTTAAGCATCATGGAAAATGTAGTTCCAAAACATCTGGGGTGCCAAGGTTCGCCACCACTGTAATAGGGGATAGTTTTATGGCATTTTTATTATTAATTTTTTTATTATCAATGGTGGTGATCTGCGATTTTTATTGTGACTGCGACATTAAGGCGGACACATCGGACATTTTTGACACTATTTTGAGACCCTTGTCATTTATACAGTGATCAGTCTTATAAAAATGCGCTAATTACTGTATAAATGACACTGGCAGGGAAGGGGTTAACCACTCGGGGGCGATGAAGGGGTTAAGTGTGTACTAGGGAGTGATTCTAACTGTGCTGGGGGATGGGCTTCCAGTCACATGACAGCGATCGCTGCTCCTGATGACAGGGAGCGATGATCTCTGTCATGTCACCAGGCAGAACGGGGAAATGCCTTGTTTACATAGGCACTTCATCATTCTGCCACTCCATACCACGGTTGCCGGTCCCACGGGCCCAGTCGCGCTGCACGCAGCGGGTGCGCGCGCCCGCTAGCCCCGCTAATTAAAGGGGATGTACAGGTACGCCCATTTGCCCAGCGCTGGCATTGTGCCGATGTATATCGGCGTGCAGTGGTCGGCAAGTGGTTAAGCTTTGACAAAAAAAAAAACTGGATACTGATTGGTTTCTGTGCACAGCTGCTCCAGTTTTAGTAAATAAACCCCATTGTTTCCAGTACTAAAGACAAATAGTTCACTTTGCAAGGGAATTTTCCCCAGAGATTAGTAAATGAGGTGGAGCTCCGACAACTTTCATTTTCCAGTCTTGAGCAAGAAAAAAATGTAGGGCTGTTACTGATTAAAATTTTCGTGTTCGATTAATCTTTTTTTTTTTTTAATCGACTAATTTTGATTAATTATAACCCACATACAGATTCAACTACTTTTAGCTGATCTCCTTGCATTGCAACTCTGCACTAGTCAGTGGTAAATGTGGTATACACTATATACAATCACCCGACACTAGTTAATTTCCACAATCCATGAATTAACTTCACAGTCCACACAAATACGTTTTAAATTTAAACTGTAGCACTGACGTAAGTCTTTTTGTTTTTCAGAGTAGTGTGATAATCCCTCCACCTCTAACTAATCACTCTCACCTTATTGCATGGACCCCTGTGCAAACAGGTGGTCATGCAAGCGGGTATCAAAAGGGTTAACACAGACCATAAACTTCTCTCACCTCTCCTTAGATCTCAGCAAGGACGCCAGGTCATGGGTAGAAAGAAAAGATCTAAGTGCTCACCGCTTAAGTATAAGATTTCATTTTTGTGTTCAAACACAAACTACTCACATAAAGATGATAAAAACACAGCATGTAAAGCCGACAATTACGTTAGTTCCATAGGGCAGCAGCGGGTGACATCATGCGTAGCTCCTCCTTCGTACGCGTTACATTCAATCAGAACTTCAATGTCACCGGACTCCTCCCCCCTTCCCTTCGTTAGCAGACGGAGGCACTTGGGGAAGGGGGAGGAGTCCAGTGATGTCGATGTCCGTGACTTCACCGGATCTCCGACGGAACTCCATGAAGACCCGGCGGAGAGGTATTTTGATCGATCAAAAAAATTAACGATTAATTGAGGAATTAATCTTTAATTTCCACAGCCCTAAAAAAAAATGCTTTTTTCTTTTTTTCCTAGCACGTGATTGGGTATTCTTTGTGAAGAGAAATTTCACCACGTTCACTAAGCTAAAAAAAAATAAAAAATCCCTTTCCTTGCAAAGTGAACAGCCTCTGTGCCTTTAGCAAATCAACCCTTATGTGTCCGGCCTTGTCCTTTATCTCCTGGGCATACAAATGTTTCTTGCTGAGGACCATGACACGGCTACAAGTTTCCTGCACTGTAGATAATGTAGACAAGCCGCCTTCTGTCAGGAAAAGCAATGTTTTCATCACAAGCAGGAAAATCTGTGTTGAAAATCTATTGAAGGAGCCAGCAGGATCCCACCCACAGACACAGCTGAGGACAGGAAGAAACAAATTCCTCGGATTTCCATTTCTTGATACAGCAACTCTTCCACACAGATTTATTAAAGAGCCACAGCACATGCAATGTTTGTTGATATTATTATTTAAAGGGGTTGTAAAGGTTTGTTTTTTATTTTCTAAATAGGTTCCTTTAAGCTAGTGCATTGCTGGTTCACTTACCTTTTCCTTCGATTTCCCTTCTAAATGTTTTTTTTCTTTGTCTGAATTTCTCACTTCCTGTTTCTCCACAGTAAACTTCACACCATCATCCGAGCGGTGTTTAGTCAGCCAGAAGAGCTTACTAAGGAGCAACAGGAAGTGAGAAATTCAGACAAAGAAAACAAAGAAAAAATTCTGAATTTCTCACTTCCTGTTCCTCCTCAGTAAGCTGTTCTGGCTGACTAAACACCGCTTGGAGGATGGTGTGAAGTTTACTGAGGAGAAACAGGAAGTGAGAAATTCAGACAAAGAAAAAAAACATTTAGAAGGGAAATCGAAGGAAAGGGTAAGTGAACCAACAATGCACTAGCTTAAAGGAACCTATTTAGAAAATAAAAAACGAACCTTTACAATCCCTTTAAGGTACTTATATAGCACCGTCAATGTATGCAGTGCTTTACATATACATTGTACATTCACATCGGTCCCTACCCTCAAGGAGCTTACAATCTAAGGTCTCTAACTCACATTCATATACTAGGGCTAATTTAGACAGAAGCCAATTAACTTACCAGCATGTCTTTGGAGTATGGAAGGAAACCGGAGTACCTGGTAGAAACCCATGCAGGCACAGGGAGAACATGCAAACTCCAGGCAGGTAGTGTCGTGGTTGTGATTCTTAAGCCTCGTACACACGATCGGACTTTCCGACGGGAAATGCGTGATGACAGGCTGTTGGTGGAAAATCCGACCGTGTGTACGCTCCATTGGACAATCGTTGTCGGATTTTCCACGGACAAATGTTGGCTAACATGTTTTAACCTTTTTCCATGGACAAATGTCTGTTGTCGGATTTTCCGAGCGTGTGTACACAAGTCCGTCGGACAAAAGTCCAAAGTACAAACACGCATGCTCGGAAGCAAGGATGAGCCAGAAGTGGTCGGTCTTGTAAACTAGCGTTCGTAATGGAGAATTAACATTAGTGATGTGGCAAATTATCAAATCTCCAAATACAGCGCACAATTCTCTTCTTCTTTAATGGAATAGTAATGAAGCTGCTTTGCTGGTGATACTGATGGAGTTATCGCAAACAAATTTTGCTTTTTTTTCTCTAGTGATATCAAGAATAATATTATTATGCTTTTTTTTTCTTTTTTTTTTCTTTTTTTTATTTGGGTAAGTTACCACAACACCATCCCGTAGTTTTTAAGAAGAAAGATACAACTATGTTGGTGTCCCTTGTTAATTTTGCATTGTATTTTTTTAAATGTAACTGCCTACTCCCAAACTGTAATTTGAAGTAAAACACATAGCCAAGTATTATTCTACACAATTTTTTTATTGTGCATTAAAAAAAGAAAACAAGTAAAATCAGACATGCTATCTGCCAATAGAACTTAACCAAAAAGCGCATTCTATGCATCCAAAAATATACCAAATCAAATCATTATTCAACCAAAAAGATAATGTCAAAGCAATAACTCCAAGACCAATAATAAATAACACGTTATCCCCTCCGATTCCGCAACATGTCTGGTTGACGAACGGTCGTTCAGAAACAAACTGAAAAGTTTGAAATGAAAAGCGCAAATCAACACTCAAACTTCTACTAACACGAAATTAGCAAAAGGAGCCCAAAGGGTGGTGCTAAAAAAAAACAAAAAAAAACCCACATACTACGTAACTACGTTCGTAATTGTTGGCCAACAATTTTGTGGCCCGTGTGTATGCAAGACAAGTTTGGGCCAATGCCCTTCGGACAAAGATCCAAAGTTTTGTTGGCCAACAATCCGATCATGTGTACAAGGCTTTAGATGTTTTTTTAATTAACATTTGGAGATAAATACTTACATTTTAGGAATTTATCAGACTTTAATCACCTATACTCTACTATTGTGACTGCCTTCCAGTGTTGCAAACCTCCTGTAGCATTTTTTTTTACTGACAACCTGAAAAATTACACTAAAAACTAAGACAATATTTAATACCCATAACAAGTAATTTGACTGGTTTAAGCTTACAAAAGTCAACACGCCATGACAAACTATCAGCCCCACATACACTAAATTACCAAAAGTATTGGGAGGCCTGCCTTTACAAGCACATGGAATCCCATGTCTTAGTCCGTAGGGTTCAATATTGAGTTGGCCCACCCTTTCCAGCTATAACAGCTTCAACTCTTCTGGGAAGGCTGTCCACAAGGTTTGGGAATGTGTCTATGGGAATATTTGACTATTCTTCAAGAAGAACATTTGTGAGGTCACACACTGATGGAGACAAGAAGGTCTGGCTCGCAGTCTCCACTCTAATTCATCACAAAGGTGTTCTATCCAGTTGAGGTCAGGACTCTGAAGGCCAGACAAATTCCTCCACCGCAAACTCGCTCATCCATGTCTTTATGGACCTTTCTTTGTGCACTGGTGTGCAGTCATGTTGGAACAGGAAGGGGCCATCCCCAAACTGTTCCCACAAAGTTGGGAGTATGAAATTGTCCAAAATGTCTTGGTATGCTGACGCCTTAAGAGTTCCCTTCAGTGGAACGAAGGGGCCAAGTCCAACCCCTGAAAAACAACCCCACAGCATAATCCCCCCTCCACCAAATGATTTGGACCAGTGCACAAAGCAAGGTCTATAAAGACATGGATGAGCAAGTTTGGGGTGGAGGAACTTGACTGGCCTGACCTCAACCCCATAGAACACCTTTGGGATGAGTTAGTGCAGAGACCACAAGCCAGGCCTTATTGCCCAACATCAGTACCTGACCTCACAAAGGCTCTTCTGGAAAAATGGTGAAACATTCCCATAGACACACTCCTAAACCTTGTGCACAGCCTTCCCAGAAGAGTTGAAGCTGTTGTAGCTACAAAAGGGAGGGCCAACTCAGTATGGAACCCTATGGACTAAGACTGGGATGCCATTAAATTTCATGTGCGTGTAAAGGCAGGTGTCCCAATACTTTTGGTAATATAGTGTATTTACAGAGAGTTTAAAAATCACAGATTTTTACAAACTGTCCATAAATTTACTTACAGTTGGCAATCCTGCTGCCTTCTTATATTTTAAACACCCTAGAAAAGATTCCTCCAATCTTAGAGCTCGATAGATAACCTCCTTGACCAACTGAAAAAAGCAATAGGTTAGGCAGGGGCGGATCAGAGCTCCAGATTCAGGAAACAAAGTCAATATTTGTATAACAGAGCACCCAGTTTCAAGGCTTCGATGTACTGCGCAAGTTGTATCTAGATGCCAGCTATGCATGCTGTTACCATAAAAATTTCTTCTATTGTTGTTATTTAATGAGGCTGCAAAATAAGTAAAGAACATGTGCATTCATTTGCAAAATGTGCAGATATTAACAATTTACACTGGAGCCTGCAAATCATTGCAACCGCAGTCATGCTCTGCCCTCTGTTTCCCCAGCCCTAGGTCTGTACTGAGGTATGGACCTACCATCCCTGAGCTGGAGGAAGAAACCAATGAACTACAAGGGTGGTGTTGTCACTGCACTTATGCCCATTGAAATCTACGAGTCCCTCTACCATGATGGCATGAAGTGTTTGAACATCTGCACCAACCAAAGAGTCAGAACCTAGAAGGAAGAACGGGAGAAGTCTCAGAAGATGGCAGCACCTGTGACCAACATAAGCAATGACAGTGCAGCAGCAAAGAGGTTTGATTGTCAGCTACAGAAAAAATAATTTGGAGGAGGTTTCATTTCACTTTAAGCGCTTTTTCACGTGTGCTTTGATCACTGAAGAACGATCCATGACAGGTAGTGAGGAGGTGTTGTATCACATTCTCATCACTTGCTTTAACTCGTTGAATCAGTGGTGGAACTACTAGGGTCGCAAAGGTTGCAATTGCAACCGGGTGCTGGCAATTCATCACTGTGGGGGGGGGTCCTTTATGTTTTTTTGCACTGGGGCCCTGAAGGGTCTAATTACCCACGTGCATTGCGTGTTTTCAGGGGGCTTGCAGAGAGGTCCCACTTGAATGGATCATGCTTGGTGGGCGCTATGTCTGCTGAAAGCGACGGGGCATATTTCCTGCTGCGGCACTCCTGGCATCAGCAGCTAAGGGGGAGTTGTTGGAGGCAGTAAAAATGCAGTTCAACCATGGGGTATTACTGCTTGTCAACCACTTATGGAAATGAGTCCTAAAGGTGTTTTACTACTATACCAAGCTGTACCAGCAGCATGCTGAAGATCCAGATTACTTCCCCTATATACTGTGGTGTTGCTATGGGGGTGTGGAGTGCAACTGGGTGGCCCTGGCCAGAGGGGTGACATCATAAGGGCTGGCACCAGCATTAGGTCTACTGATGCCATTATTGCCGGTGCTATGAAAAACGCGGCATCCCGTGCAAGTCTGGAGGAATGCCGGAGATGCCATGTTTGACATAACAGCGGTGGCACCTGCAGAGACTCCTACAAGTGCTGCCTGCTGAGACTCAATGCTGAGAGGGGGAGAATGGCTTAGCAGAGGCAAGGCCTCACCAAGCAACTACCCACCTCCTGCTGCCCATCCCCACCTCACCTTTGCTTTTTAACCATGTACCTGCTGAAATCATCACCATGACCCCCATACTTGAGGATTCCTAGTGGGTTCTGTTCTTTTAGGGTGTCACCTTCCCTTTAAAATCAGTGCCCCCCTCCTCTCCCTTACCTTTCCAGTGGCCTCCATTCCTAGGAAGGGTGATTTGCTGAAAGCTCTAACATACACCTGTCAGTGGCAGCAATGTTCTTAGCCAGGATCTGCCTCCCATAGAATTTGTTTTGGGGTGGGGGGTGCACCAACCCTAGTGATGCCACTGCCTTATACAGAGAGCAGCAGTCTGGATCTTCAATGGTCTGACACTTCCCTTGCACAGTTGTTCAATTAACAACCTTCACTCTTGCTAAGCAGCATTGCTGATTTGAGCACTGTGCAGGGGCAGTGTTGGACCGCTGGAGATTCAGCTCAAAATTGGTTGAACAGAATTACAAATCCTATGTAGATTCATATATTTGTCTTTTCAACTCTTTCTTTTTCAATGGTGTGTTTGGCTTTTTTCCTGGATTTCAGCTTCAAACTAATTTTTTTTTTGGCATCTGACACAAGTAAACAAACCTGTTTTGTATGTTCCGTACACAAGACTGCACTTGTACCCAAGTGTAGAGGAAACTACTCATGATGCACTGCCTGAGCCCTGCGAGTTACCCAAGGGGTGCCATCTAAACAGTCTCTTTACTTCATACATACCATCAAACAGGGGCGGACTGACAACTCATGGAGCCCCCGGGCAATAGGAGATTATGGGACCCCCGGCAATAGGAGATTATGGGCCCCCCAGGCAATCAGAGATTATGGGGCCACACAGTATACACACACAGTATACAATCACACAGTATACACAGACATGTTTCTATTGGCTGAGAAGGTACTGGAGAGGTGGGGCAGCTATAATCTCAGGATTTTTAGACCAAAAGGATGTTGGTAAGGGACATTTCAGAGACAGATGTAAAAAAAAAACCACAGATTTTTACATACTGTCCCTGGTTTTACTGAGGCTGGCAACCCTGATGGGGCCCCCTAGTGGCCCGGGGCCCTTGGGCAGTGCCCGAGTAGCCAAATGGTCAGTCCGCCCCGCCATCAAATAATTAACATTTTTCAACATTTTGACAGAATTTAAAATTATAAGTTGAACTGTTCTGTGTATCTTGTCACTGAACCTTCTCCGATGACAAAAAGTCTAGGTGGACACAATAAATTATGAGACTTCATCTTTGACAATGACAAAGCTGTTATTTCTCATTGGTTTAATATGAACTGAAACCAAAGCCGGTCTATTATTTTAGGATTTTAGGCAGCCGACATCCACAGAAGATCTGTAGTTGCACTCCAAGATGTTTGGAACAACCTAACTGCCGAGTTCCTTAAAAAAAGTGTGCAAGTGTACCTAGAAGAATTGATGCTGGTTTGAAGCCAAAGGGGTGGTGAGTGACACCAAATATTGATTTGATTTAGATTTTTCTTCTTTTTTTTCACTTTGCATTTTATAAATGAATTAAAAAAATATTTTTGAAAGCATTCTTACTTTACAGCATTTCTTCACACCTGCCTAAAATTTTTGCACAGTACTATATGCAGTGCGATATTGCGCGTTTACAGACACACATGGGACCTGGCAGGGCCACGCAAGCACGTGTGGGGAGACTCACGCAATTCCACACACGTGCAGACAGAGAGAAGCAATCAGACTCTTCAACAGTATCTGCGCTGTTTTTCCTCATTCTCTCAAGATGACTGGGTGTCGCTATTACCATTAGCTGAATTTGCCTATAATAACTCTGTCCATTCATCCACAAAGCAATCTACGTTCTTTGCCAATTACGGCTTCCATTCTTCTTTCTTGCCCAATAAAGTACCGGAATGCTCAGTACCTGCTGTCCTTGAAACAATGGAGTTCTTTGACATTAATAGCAAGCTGTTGCAAGAAACAATGGCTAAAACACATGCACACAACAAAGGGGTCTTTGACAAGAGGAGAAGAGAATTGATTCTGAAACCAGGAGATCAAGTATGGTTGTCCAAAACTAATCTAAGAATAGCCTGCCCTTCAAAGAAATTGGGTCCTAAGTTTGTAGGGCCTTTCCTAGTAAAGAAAAGTCAACGATGTGCAGGGCCGTTTTTAAGGCAGGACAAAAGGGGCAGCTGCCCTGGGCCCTGTGATTGTTGTGGGGCCCAAAGCAGCTGCCTCATACTTGCCAACTATCCCAGTTTAAATTTCCTTGTCTCTTGCTGTGTGCTGATATCTCAGTGTGAAGTGTTGCTACTAATGCTGCCCAGCTCTGCCCTATTGTTGTGTACAGATGACTCACCTGCAGACCCTGTGTTTACATGTTATTAACCAACATTCATATGTAAATAGCTGCATAGATATGTAAATAAAGGCAGCATCCATATGTATAGCATGACCCCTGGAGTGAGGAGATGATGTGCTGTAACCTCTAGCAATGAATCAGTGAGGAGTATTACTGTACAGTAATCTCAACATGCAGAAATCATGTGCTGTAACCTGTAGCAACTAATCAGTGAGCTGTAATGTGTGCTGTAACCTCTAGCAACCAGTCAGTGAGCGGTAATGATACACTGTAACCTCAGGCAACCAATCGCAATAGCTGATCTGATTCAGTAAACTCTTTGAGTCTAGCTGCTATTTATTGTATGTATGTATGTAAAACTGCATGGGGGGTGGGGGCCCAAGAAAAGTTTTGCCCAGGGTCCAATCAATATTAAAGACGGCCCTGACGATGTGGCCTACAAATTAGATCTACTGAAATCTTTCAGGATTCCCCCCCCGTTTTTCATGTGACTTTGCTGAAAGCCTAATTCCTTCCCCGGACTAAATGTTGATCTACCCGAGCCGGTACTAGTCAACGGGAGGAGGAATTTGAAGTGGAAGCAATTTTGGATTGCAGGAAAAGGAGTAACCAAATTGAGTTCCTGATAAAGTGGAAAGGGTATGGGCCAGAGGAAAACTCTTGGGAATCCAAAGGCAATATTCACGCCAAAAGACTTATCCAGACTTTCAAGAGCTCTCATCCTGTCAAGTTGGCCCGGTTGGGCATTCTAAAGCTGCCCATTGTGAGAGGACAATGTCAGGAAGGGCACGCCAGTAACCAAGATGGCAGCCAGAGAAGATTCCCTGTGCTTCGTGTCCCACTGAGAAGAGCAGCACGGGCTCGCTTGCGTGCGCGTGTGTGCATGCGCGCCACTACAGGATGGGATGCCACCACAAGTGCGGGGGCGGGAGCATGCACGCGTGCCCTGTGACAGTCCTTGGTGCCAAATGGGCAATTTAAACTGGCTCATTCCCCAAGATCAATGCTGTCTGGTCCACAGAGTTTCCTGTATCTCCTGCTATCCATTTGCCTGTACCTGTTCTAGTTGACCTACCCGACTTGCTCTTGACTACTCCTGCTATCTGCCTGCATCTGACCTCAACTTGTCTTTGATTACGCTCCTGCCTGTTCTTTCTGCTATCTCGCTGCCAGCCTGTTGCCAACCCTGCCTGCACCTGACTACGCTCCTGTATGAGCACCTATTCTGGACTTGTTCACCAGTGTCTGATTCAGCCTGCATGCACCTGCCTGTGCTCCAGTCCTTACCAACACCAGTTCTGCTAATTGCTGTTTCCACGCTCCAGTCCATGGCACCCAAGTACCAGCCTACTCCAGTCTCCAGCCTGTCAGCTGTTCCTGGTCGTCTTGCTGTGTCGGTGTTCCTCCATGCCTCTGTCTTCAGTTCCGGTTCAGCTTCTCTGCTAGAAGCTCTGCCAGGTACTTGTGCGACTCTGCACTCTCACACCTCCTGTCTGCTCTAACATGGCCCCGGAATCAGAGGTGTAAGCCCTTGTACACACGGTCGGAGATTCCGACGGAATGTGTCCTATCGGACCTTTTTGTCGGATATTCCGACTGTGTGTGGTCTGCATCGGACTGTTTCCGTCTGAATATCCGACGGACCAAGTTTTCCAACTTGCCGGTAAAATTTTCTGACAAAATGCTCCTATCGGACATACTCCGATCATGTGTAGCCTACTCCGACGGACAAAGTGCCACACATGCTCAGATCAAATTCCTAGACCAAAGCTATTGGCTACTAGCCTGAACGTAGTCCTGTCTAACGAAAGAACGTCATCACGTTATGTACAATCGGATCTTCCGACAACTTAGTCCGACCGTGTGTATGCAACATCACTTCTGGACCTCTTCCGGAATTAATTTGTCGGAATTACTCAGACGGATTTGGTAGTCGGAATCTCTGACCGTGTGTACAAGGGCTAAGAGAGGCCTTCCTCTGCATAACAGACTCTGCTACCAGGTACATGACATCAGCATTGCTGATTGGAGAACTGTGCAGGGGCAATGTTGGCCCGCTGGAGATTCAGCTGGAAATTGGTTGAATAGAATTTACAAATCCTGTGCCGATTCACATATTTGTTTTTTCAATGGTGCGTTTGGCTTTTTTCCTGTATTTCAGCTTCAGACAAAGAGCAAAACTTTTTTGGCATCTGACACCTGTAAATAAACCTGTTTTGTATGTTACGTACACAAGACTGTACTTGTACCCAAGTGTAGAGGAAACTAATGATGCACTGCCCGAGCCCTGCGAGTTACCCAAGGAGTGCCATCTAAACAGTCTCTTTACTTCACACATACCATTAAAATTTTTTAAAATGTTCACGTTTTTGACAGAATTTAACATTACAAGTTGAACTGTTCTGTGTATCTTGTCACTGAAGGCCTAATGCCTATCACAAAACCTTCTCCAATGAAAGAAAGCCTAGGTGGACACATTCAATTATGAGATTTCATCTTTGACATTGACAAAGCTGTTGTTTGTCAAACTCTTGGTTTTAATATGAGTTGAAACCAAAGCCAGTCTATTATTTAAGGATTTTAGGCAGCCGACATCCACAGAAGATCTGTAGTTAGTTCTCCAAGATGTTTGGAACAACCTACCTGGCAAGTTCCTTCAAAAACTGTAGGCAAGTGTACCTAGAAGAATTAACGCTGGTTTGAAGCCAAAGAGCGGTGACACTAAATATTGATTTGATTTAGATATTTCTTCTTTTTATTCACTTTGCATTTTATAAATAAATAAAAAATATATTTTTGAAAGCATTCTTGCTTTACAGCATTTCTTCACACATGCCTAAATTTTTTGCACAATACTATATGCAGTGCGATCTTGCGCATTTACAGACACACATGGGACCTGGCAGGGCCACGTGGGCACATGTGTTGGGAGACTCGTGCGATTCCACAAATGTGTAGACACACCACAGGGCTCTGCCAGGTCCCATAGACTTGCAGCATCTCTGCTCATGCATGAGATATTGGACCAGTGTGGCAGTGTGGGAGCATAGTAATGAAGAACATTGGGCTGGAAGAAGGACAACACTGGAGTCCACAGACTAGAAAGTATGTATTTTTTTGCAAACAGGAACAATCAAAAACATTTCTTTTGTGTTGCGCTATACTTTTAAATACAACTGAAATAACCCATGCAAACACAATATATGAAAATCAGTATAAGTCCATGAATTGTGCTGTGAATCTCTGAGCCCCTGGAAGATGGTTTTGCACGCGTAGGGAGGAGCAATATCAGTGCCATCACCACGTACACCAATAGATCAGAGCTGAGCAGCATTTTATGCACTTGTTTTATTTCTTGTTTTGAAATATTTTTGGCACCATTATGTTTTGAGGATCTATGCTGACCAGATTGTATCCTGGGGAAAATCAAATCACACGTTGACCTCCATTATATTGAGCTCCCATAATTTGGTAAGAGACTAATTTTATGTGGAAGTGAGAACACCGGATCTTCAGGTGGGGACACCAGCACCAGAACTTCGGGCTGGAAAGCAAAGATTCAGGGGTAGCGGGAAGGATCCTAATAGTACCCACTTGAAGAACCTTCAGCCAAGGTCCACAGTAGAAACAAAGACCATAGTCTCTACTCCGCTCTCTTTCACCTTTAGATAGCTTGGACCGGATGGCCCCCGATCTCCATGGGTTCCACATCTTCCAGGGTAGGTGTGCATGTATCATCAGGAGCGTCTTGGATTTGTGGGGTTAGAGCTTCATAGCTTGGCACATACTGGAATGTCATATGGCATGCGGGTCCAACTGTTCTGGTAAGCGTATCCATCTTATACCTCCAGATTGTTGCATCTACAGATATCTCCATAGACCAACAGATTGCTGTGACATGTCTCATTGATACCTTGAGTTAAAGTCTATTTGAGATCGATTGGCCAGTCTCTTTCCATATAAGTGGACTTGTGCACAGACTGATGAACTGGCAATATATTTTCTCTTTCAGGACTTATATTATGTGACCCTACTTTGTTATTGTATTGTTTATGCACTGTGGTATTTATCCAGCACCAGGGATTATACCCTGCACATATTCTGGTCTGCACCTACTTGTTAATTAGCACACCAGTTTTCTCTTTGTTAAGTATAGGTCACTTATACTTACTCAAAAAAGAAAGTTTTTTTTCTTTTTGAGTTTAATGTCGGTTTAGCGCTACATTTTTTGTTTTCACATTTATTATAACTTTGTATGTTTGAATGTTAGCTGCTATTTCAATTTAAGTAGCACAGTGTTTTGCCTTTTTCTATACATACTGGAATGGCTCGGAGTTGTATCTGTACAGGGTATTCCTGTCCCTGGATACCCGTAGGACACGTGAACAGAGAGCAGACTTGGGAACTCTGGTTTTCTTAGAAACAGGAATGTGAGAGTCCAGAGAAAACATGAATGCTTCCCAGCTGTCCAAGACTGGACTCCTTTCCTGTAAAAGCTGATAAGCCCATGTTTTTCATTGTCCAGTAAGCAGGTTGATGGAAGCGCAAATCTTTATATAGTCGGTGGCAAAGGTCCTAGGCTTAAGAGCAAACAAAAACTCACAATCCATCTTAAAGCACACAAATGTTGCTCGGCTACCGTCATACCTCTCTGGCATCACCACAAATGGCTCAGGACATGCTGGTTCTGGGGCTGGGAGTACTGCACCTTTAAATAACAGAACTTCTTTCTGCAATTCCAAAATGGTCTGGCCCAGGCTGGAGACTTGCAGAACAAGGGTGAGCATCTTGTACATCTCTGCGGACTCCATGTTGATTAGTTCATTATGTGACGGCTTACCTAGGTTGGAGTCCATGGTGCAGAGATGTATGCTCACCCTTGCAAATACATACAGCCCACGGTAACAAGGTAATAAGCTATCTGCGTTGTGAATCTGTGCACAGGGGCTTGACAGGAATTTGCCAAAGGATAGTCGAGGTAAAGCCATAGTCAGGGATTCCAGAAGTCAGAATAAACTATAAGAACAGCCAGGGTCAGAAGTCGGAGTCAGTCTTGGAATGCTGTAACAGGAACACAGGAACCTTTGGAGAAACAGGAAACAATGAACTGACAAAGCCCTCAGAGTAGGGTTGCCACCTTTTCTTCAAGCCAAACCCGAACACTTTAGCAGCGCCGGTGTCCTATCATATAAGGTCCCCCATCCGATAGTGTCCGCTGTGTACTGCGCATGCGCAGTACACAGCAACACAGATTCCAAAAAATTGCCGAGGATGAACGGCGCTTGCGCTGTGAGTCTAGGTTCTATCCCCACTATCCAAGTGGACATAGAGTAGGAATATAAAAGAGCCGAGCACAGCGAGGCCGAGCCCAAAGCGTGGCGAGCAAAGCTCGCCCGCGAGGGGCCCTCTAATATTCACAACCCTATGTCCGCTTGGATGGTGGGGCTACCACCTCCACTCACGGCGCAGGCGCTGTTCAGCTTCGGAGATTTTCCAAAGCTTCATCTGCTCCGTACTGAGCATGCGCAGTATGGGGCGGACGCTATATGATGGCAGGACACTATCTGCCAGAACATCGGCAAATATTTTTTTTTTGTAGTACATTAAATTCATTACCACTGTACATTGTAATGAACATCTTGTTTTATGTTGTATACACTATACATATAGTTTTGTGATTAAATAACATTTCTGGAGGGGGTGATGGGTGCAGTATGTACAGGAGAGGAGTGCGATGATGGGTGTAGTATGTACAGGAGAGGAGTGTGGAGGGTATGATGGGTGTAGTATGTACAGGAGAGGATTGCTATGATGGGTGTAGTATGTACAGGAGAGGAGTGCTATGATGGGTGCAGTATGTACAGGAGAGGAGTGTGGAGGGTATGATGGGGGCAGTATGTACAGGAGAGGATTGCTATGATGGGTGCAGTATGTACAGGAGAGGAGTGCTATGATGGGTGCAGTATGTACAGGAGAGGAGTGCTATGATGGGTGCAGTATGTACAGGAGAGGAGTGTGGAGGGTATGATGGGTGTAGTATGTACAGGAGAGGATTGCTATGATGGGTGTAGTATGTACAGGAGAGGAGTGCTATGATGGGTGCAGTATGTACAGGAGAGGAGTGCTATGATGGGTGCAGTATGTACAGGAGAGGAGTGCTATGATGGGTGCAGTATGTACAGGAGAGGAGTGCTATGATGGGTGCAGTATGTACAGGAGAGGAGTGCTATGATGGGTGCAGTATGTACAGGAGAGGAGTGCGGAGGGTATGATATGG
Source organism: Lithobates pipiens (assembly GCF_037356315.1). NCBI lineage: Eukaryota > Metazoa > Chordata > Amphibia > Anura > Ranidae > Lithobates > Lithobates pipiens. The sequence continues at coordinate 557,740,163 of NW_027507764.1, read as the reverse complement.
GCAGTATGTACAGGAGAGGGGTGCAGAGGGTATGATGGGGGCTGCATGTACAGGAGAGGAGTGTGAAGGGTATGATGGGTGCAGTATGTACAGGAGAGGGGTGTGGAGGGTATGATGGGTGCAGTATGTACAGGAGAGGAGTGTGGAGGGTATGATGGGGGCAGTATGTACAGGAGAGGGGTGTGGAGGGTATGATGGGTGCAGTATGTATAGGAGAGGGGTGTGGAGGGTATGATGGGTGTAGTATGTACAGGAGAGGATTGCTATGATGGGTGTAGTATGTACAGGAGAGGAGTGCTATGATGGGTGCAGTATGTACAGGAGAGGAGTGCTATGATGGGTGCAGTATGTACAGGAGAGGAGTGTGGAGGGTATGATGGGTGTAGTATGTGCAGGAGAGGATTGCTATGATGGGTGTAGTATGTACAGGAGAGGAGTGCTATGATGGGTGCAGTATGTACAGGAGAGGAGTGCTATGATGGGTGCAGTATGTACAGGAGAGGAGTGCTATGATGGGTGCAGTATGTACAGGAGAGGGGTGCAGAGGGTATGATGGGGGCAGTATGTACAGGAGAGAGGTACAGAGGGTATGATGGGGGCAGTATGTACAGGAGAGGGGTGCAGAGGGTATGATGGGGGCTGCATGTACAGGAGAGGAGTGTGAAGGGTATGATGGGTGCAGTATGTACAGGAGAGGGGTGTGGAGGGTATGATGGGTGCAGTATGTACAGGAGTGGAGTGTGGAGGGTATGATGGGGGCAGTATGTACAGGAGAGGGGTGTGGAGGGTATGATGGGTGCAGTATGTATAGGAGAGGGGTGTGGAGGGTATGATGGGTGAAGTATGTACAGGAGAGGAGTGTGAACGGTATGATGGGTGCAGTATGTACAGGAGAGGGGTGTGGAGGGTATGATGGGTGCAGTATGTACAGGAGTGGAGTGTGGAGGGTATGATGGGTGCAGTATGTACAGGAGAGGAGTGTGGAGGGTATGATAGGGGCAGTATGTACAGGAGAGGGGTGCAGAGGGTATGATGGGGGCAGTATGTACAGGAGAGGATTGCTATGATGGGTGTAGTATGTACAGGAGAGGAGTGCTATGATGGGTGCAGTATGTACAGGAGAGGAGTGCTATGATGGGTGCAGTATGTACAGGAGAGGAGTGCTATGATGGGTGCAGTATGTACAGGAGAGGAGTGCTATGATGGGTGCAGTATGTACAGGAGAGGAGTGCTATGATGGGTGCAGTATGTACAGGAGAGGAGTGCGGAGGGTATGATATGGGCAGTATGTACAGGAGAGGGGTGCAGAGGGTATGATGGGGGCAGTATGTACAGGAGAGAGGTGCAGAGGGTATGATGGGTGCAGTATGTACAGGAGAGGGGTGCAGAGGGTATGATGGGGGCTGCATGTACAGGAGAGGAGTGTGAAGGGTATGATGGGTGCAGTATGTACAGGAGAGGGGTGTGGAGGGTATGATGGGTGCAGTATGTACAGAAGAGGAGTGTGGAGGGTATGATGGGGGCAGTATGTACAGGAGAGGGGTGTGGAGGGTATGATGGGTGCAGTATGTACAGGAGAGGGGTGTGGAGGGTATGATGGGTGCAGTATGTACAGGAGAGGGGTGTGGAGGGTATGATGGGTGCAGTATGTACAGGAGAGGAGTGTGAACGGTATGATGGGTGCAGTATGTACAGGAGAGGGGTGTGGAGGGTATGATGGGTGCAGTATGTACAGGAGAGGAGTGTGAACGGTATGATGGGTGCAGTATGTACAGGAGAGGGGTGTGGAGGGTATGATGGGTGCAGTATGTACAGGAGAGGAGTGTGGAGGGTATGATGGGTGCAGTATGTACAGGAGAGGGGTGTGGAGGGTATGATGGGTGCAGTATGTACAGGAGAGGAGTGTGAACGGTATGATGGGTGCAGTATGTACAGGAGAGGGGTGTGGAGGGTATGATGGGTGCAGTATGTACAGGAGAGGAGTGCGGAGGGTATGATATGGGCAGTATGTACAGGAGAGGGGTGTGGAGGGTATGATGGGTGCAGTATGTACAGGAGAGGGGTGCAGAGGGTATGATGGGGGCAGTATGTACAGGAGAGAGGTGCAGAGGGTATGATGGGTGCAGTATGTACAGGAGAGGGGTACAGAGGGTATGATGGGGGCTGCATGTACATGAGAGGAGTGTGAAGGGTATGATGGGTGCAGTATGTACAGGAGAGGGGTGTGGAGGGTATTATGGGTGCAGTATGTACAGGAGAGGCGTTATTGGGGGTATGATGGGGGCAGTATGTACAGGAGAGGGGTGCAGAGGGTATGATGGGGACAGTATGTACAGGAGAGGGGTGCAGAGGGTATGATGGAGGCAGTATGTACAGGAGAGGGGTGCAGAGGGTATAATGGAGGCAGTATGTACAGGAGAGGGGTGCAGAGGGTATGATGGGGGCTGCATGTACAGGAGAGGAGTGTGAAGGGTATGATGGGTGCAGTATGTACAGGAGAGGGGTGTAGAGGGTATGATGGGGGCAGAATGTACAGGAGAGGGGTGTAGAGGGTATGATGGAGGCAGAATATACAGGAGAGGGGTGCAGAGGGTATGATGGAGGCAGTATGTACAGGAGAGGGGTGCAGAGGGTATAATGGAGGCAGTATGTATAGGAGAGGGGTGCAGAGGGTATGATGGAGGCAGTATGTACAGGAGAGGTGTGCAGAGGGTATGATGGGGGCTGCATGTACAGGAGAGGAGTGTGAAGGGTATGATGGGTGCAGTATGTACAGGAGAGGGGTGTAGAGGGTATGATGGAGGCAGAATATACAGGAGAGGGGTGCGGAGGGTATGATGGAGGCAGTATGTACAGGAGAGGGGTGTAGAGGGTATGATGGAGGCAGTATGTACAGGAGAGGGGTGTAGAGGGTATGATGGAGGCAGAATATACAGGAGAGGGGTGCGGAGGGTATGATGGAGGCAGTATGTACAGGAGAGGGGTGTAGAGGGTATGATGGAGGCAGAATATACAGGAGAGGGGTGCGGAGGGTATGATGGAGGCAGTATGTACAGGAGAGGGGTGTAGAGGGTATGATGGAGGCAGAATATACAGGAGAGGGGTGTAGAGGGTATGATGGAGGCAGAATATACAGGAGAGGGGTGCGGAGGGTATGATGGAGGCAGTATGTACAGGAGAGGGGTGCAGAGGGTATGATGGGGGCAGTATGTACAGGAGAGGGGTGTAGAGGGTATGATGGAGGCAGAATATACAGGAGAGGGGTGCAGAGGGTATGATAGGGGCAGTATGTACAGAAGAGGGGTGCAGAGGGTATGATGGGGGTAGAATGTACAGGAGAGGGGTGCAGAGGGTATGATAGGGGCAGTACGTACAGGAGAGGGGTGCAGAGGGTATGATAGGGGCAGTATGTACAGGAGAGGGGTGCAGAGGGTATGATAGGGGCAGTATGTATAGGAGAGGGGTGCAGAGGGTATGATGGGGGCAGAATGTACAGGAGAGGGGTGCAGAGGGTATGATGGAGGCAGTATGTACAGGAGAGGGGTGCAGAGGGTATGATGGGGGTAGAATGTACAGGAGAGGGGTGCGGAGGGTATGATGGAGGCAGTATGGGGAGGGATTTCTTGCGGTGTCTGTGGGGTGACTATGGAATGAAGTCCCTCAGCTGGGGGGTAGTAAGCGGCTCGGAGTGATGTCTGTATGAAGTGGTCTGGGGGTGATATAAGCTGGGGGGAGTTGGGGGCTGAGAAGTGGTCAGATAGGGATGTCTATAATTAAAAAAAAAAAGTTATTGTGATCATCTACTAAAATATACAACAATACTATTAAATAAAAAAAATGTGTTATAAGATGCTGCCCCCAGCACTCTGTATGTACAGATGATGGGAAGGTCATGTATGACCATTCATATATCCTGTGTTACAAAGGCTCTGTCTGGACTATCAGGGGTGTAAACTCACCACATACACAAGGGGTTAAGTGAATGGTCATAAATGACATCACATAATCCTGACAGAGGATGAGGGAAGTTTGTGTACATAGATAAGTGAGCTGCTTGGGAGATCCTGTGATCGGACTGCAGACTCTCCCCCCCCCCCCCCCCCCCCATACACTCACTATTGTCTCTTCCGATTCTTCTTCCAGACCATGGCACTAGTGATTGCAGAGGGGGGACAGAGATAATGGAGACCCTGCAGGAGCCTGGAGGGGGGAGACAGAAAGGAGCTTCAGATTCCCAACACACACATAAAAGCACAGTGTGTGTATTTATTGAGACAAAACGATACTGCTGCTGTGACTGTCTCCACAGTGGCATGTATTGTAATGAAGCTCCCCCCGCCACTGCCAGAATGGTCTGTCCGGGTTTCAGGCAGTCTGAAAACCGGGCAGATGATTCAGAACCCGGACTGTCCGGGTGAATCCCGTACAGGTGGCAACCCTACCTCAGAGTATGGCAGTGTTTTATACCCAGCTGATTGGATAAACTGCCTCAGCTGAACCAGAAGAGATAGGTACAAATTTCAACAACATCCAGAGTATGGCCCTAGTATTTTATGTGGAACTAGGCAAAGCTGGAAAGCAGGCTGAAAGGAACTGAGGTGAGGCTCAGCGGCAAAGTAACGTGAGCACTAGACAGGTAGTCATAGGTTTGATACCTCCTTGAGCCACTTGGGGGGTGACTATGCCTGGCTGTCTGCATGGCACAGTAGGGACCGTGACATATACAGTTGCCTTTTCTGTCCCATTTTCACAGTCATACCAGTGATGAAAAGAACCAAAGTAAATGTATAGATTGTTGGTATGATGGTGGAAGCTCACTGGATTTCTTGCAGGGGCAGCAGGTTTTTTTCTTTATTTTTGCACTTTGCACAGCTATAACAGAATGTTTTAGTGGTGTACTTTATAAACCAAAAGGAACCATATAAGATAATTAAGAGAAGACCGTTGTTAAGGTTTAGGCCGCGTACACACGCGCGGACTGTTCGCCCAACCTTGTCCGCTGAACAGTGTTTGGGCGGACAGTCCGCTCGTGTGTGGGGCTTCAGCGGACAGTTTCAGCGGACAGTTGGCCGAACAAGGTCTTACGGAAATTCCGAAAAACTGTCCGCTGAAACAAGGTTTCAGCGGACTGTTCGCTCGTGTGTAGGCTTGTTCGGCCAACTAAGTCTCGCGCATGCTCAGAAAGGATTTCCACGTCGGAAGGTTGCATTGCAGTGTATAGGACGTCGTATTTTTCGTCCCGTCGTACGTGCCGTTCACGTCATCGCGCACGGTTTCAGTAAACTGTTCGTCCGTCGTGTGTGGCCATGTCCGTCCATGCTAAGTTTGAGCGGACTGTTCGCTCAAACTGTTGGACGGACAAAGTTGGGCCAACAGTCCGCGCGTGTGTACGCGGCCTTACACACACACTTTAGGTTTGTGGAAATAAGGTGACCACCACAGTATTAATCCATATGTCAATGTTTTTTTTTACTCTTTCAAAAAGTCACATGGGCAGTGACGAAACATGTCAGAGCAAAGCCTAGTGCTGTCACCACGCTAGCAGAAGGTGGATGCTGGATTACTCACAGAGGTGATGCTGAGGCCTTCATCTTAACGAAGGCAAGCACCCTGGTGGCATATAGTGATTTTTAAGGTTGTGTACTGCTGGATTAGTGCACTTTGCTTGTAAGTGGTATTTTAAAGTGTTACTAAACCCACAACAGTAAAAACAGCCTGTATATGTAGTAAAGCATGCTTGTTATATTCACTGTGGAACCTAAGGGGTTAATCCTCTGCATTGTGTAAAAAGGCTGCTTGATCCTGTCTCCTCTGATCCTCTCCTTCCACTGCCCCTAATCCATCTCCTGATGTACAGAGTACAGAGCTAGTTGACAAGCTGCACATGCTCAGTTTGGTGTGCATTTATAGAGAGTTTTTTTTTTAATCTTTGGCGAGTGCATGTGATTAACACAGGGCCAATCAACACTGTCCATACAGAGGTCAGGGGTCCTGCAGCATCATAGGACGATTAGGGGAGAATGAAAACTCCTCCAACAAGCTTTAACCAGACACTGATAGAAGTCACAAGACTGCTATATACTGCTGATAAGGTAAAGGTAATTAGCAGTTTATATTTACTGAAATAATTGCATTTCCATGTTCTGTGTATTGTGGGAGACCAGATATAGTGAATGCAGGGTCTTGGGTTTATTAACACTTTAATTGTTTTTTAACCTCCTGCCAACTGCTTACAGTAAATAAACTGTGAACAGGTGCAGGCTTGGCAACGTACATGTAAGTTGCTGGCTTGCTTCCGGGTTTGGACACAACACGAGTTTGGCAGCAGATTCCAGCCAATGATTTTGGCTGGAACCTGCTGATCGGCTGTGTCCAGTCACACACAGAGTTCTGTGTGTGCAGTGAACAGCGATCTGGCTGTTTCTTCTCACTGAGAAGCAGGGAGCAAAAACAGCCAGATAAGTAAAAGCAACACATATTACACACATTACATTTGTTCGGAAACAAAGTTAACCCCTTTATTTCCCTAGATGTTAACCCCTCCCCAGCCTGTCATTAGTACAGTGTCAGTGTACAGTAATATCACTGTATTAGTATCACTAACCATGTCAGATTCAGTTAGAGTGCCTCCCAGCCAGTGTCTATTACCTCCAGATGGCCTGCCACCCTATAACAGTCCCACTATAAGTCACTGATCACAGCCATTACAGTAAAGCGCATATAGCTGCGTAAATTCCAGTATATACACCATAGTTTGTAGATGCTATAAATTTAACACAAACTAATTAATATACACTTATTGGGATTATTTACATGTAGCAGAGTACACTATATTACCAAAATTATTGGGACGCCTGCCTTTACATGCACTTTAAATCTAAAGAGGTTGTAAACCTCCCTCTAATATTTGGACCTATAGGTGCATGTAAAACATGCGGCGTTTAGAAGATAATTACTGTATACTGCGCTGATGATGACATTGGTGCATTCACTCTAAAGGAACGGCAGCCCGTGCTGTTTCTTCCGAAGTCAGTGGCGTCAGTACATGTGCGGGAGGGATGTCACACGGCTCCGACCAGTCAAAGGCTGCGATGCATACTAGCACATTATGCCTTTACTTTGCAGAAAAGGGGAAAAATATTAAAATTACGAGAGTTTACTTCCTATATAATGGCATCCCAGTCTTAGTTCGTAAGTTTCAATATTGAGTTGGCCCACCCTTTGCAACTATAACAGCTTCAACTCTTCTGGGAAGGCTGTCCACAAGGTTTAGGAGTGTGTCTATGGGAATGTTTGACCATTCTTCCGGAAGGGCAGTTGTGAGGTCAGGCACTGATGTGGACAAAAAGGCCTGGCCTGGCTTTTTTATATGGTGCGAACATATGTGGGCGTGACTTACATATGTGTTTTACTACTGCATGCGGGGGCAGTGGTGCTTTAAAAATATTTTATTAAATGTTTTATATTTTTACACTGTCCCCTAAAAAATATTATTATTATTAATTTTTTTATTTTTTTTTATTGCTATCACAAGGAAGTTACACATCCCTTGTGATGACAATACAGCATGACAGGTCCTATTTATGAAGAGATCGGAGGTCTAAAAGACCCCACATTTCTCCTCAACCCTTAAAGCGAGAGTCCGCCGTGAGTTCCGCCGTTTTTGTTTTTTTTAAAAGCCAGCAGCTACAAATACTGCAGCTGCTGACTTTTAAAATAAGGACACTTACCCGCCCAGCGCGCCCGCGATGTCGGCACCCGAAGCCGATCTCTCGATCGTCTCTCGGGTGCTGCCGCCGCCATCTTGGGTATGGGAATCAGGAAGTGGAGCCTTTCGGCTTCATTTCCCGGTTCCCTACTGCGCATGCGCGAGTCGCGCTGCGCAATAAGGATGGACCCGCTGCCTCTGGGATCTGTGTGTTTCCCAGCAGGCAGCGGGGGACTTTCGGAAAGGGGCGTAATCTATGCCCCTTTCCACAGAGAGCTATCCCGGAAGTGGGTGCAGATACCTGTACTGTACAGGGACCTGCACCCCCCTCCCCCCTGAAAGGTGCCAATTGTGGCGCCGGAGGGGGGGAGGATTCCAATGAGCGGAAGGTCCATTTTAGGGTGGACCTCCGCTTTAAAAGCAAAAGATACATTCACTTCAAAAAGACTGGGTCTCCCTGGAAGCATCTTTCACCAACCTGCGACTAGAATCTCTTCCATGGGTCCTCCCGCGACACATCCCTCAGACTATACAATGCCACCCCTTAATAGGACCTACCTTAGACTGCTTTCGCAAGACGTGTCACAAGCCCTCCATATCTTCTGTCCCCCGTCCGCTCACACCGTTTAAACTAAACCCTGACTTCCCGCTAGGAATTCATAGCCATTTTCTTACAGGTAACTGGCCACATGATCACATGAGGATATACCAGTTCTTTCACCTGAGCAAACTCCTATCCACCTCACAGCTCTCCACACAATTGGAAAAACCACCTATCCCCCCCTTGGACTTACCTATTAATGACCAATTTTCTAAAATCCCTAAACAAAGATCTGCAATGCTCGAGACAGCTCACGCCCTTTGAAAGATTATGTATCCAGAAGACACCACAACCTCACCTAATATATACCACACACAAATTCATTTTCGCTGACATTTTAGCCAACAAGAGCCCTGCTTGCAAATATTGGTAGAAGGGCCTAGCCATCTCACTCTTGACAGAGGACTGGGAAAAGATTTTTCTAACCATTCAAAAAAGGGTCCACAAATTTCACCACTCAAGAAAATGGATACAAAATCCAGTCCAGATGGTACCATACCCCATCCCTCCTACATAAATTTAACACCGCTTCACCAGAACTCTGTTGGAGATGCCATCAAGAAAAGGGCTCCCTACTCCACATCTGGTGGTCATGAACCGCCCTACAACCTTTCTGGAAGGAAGTCTGCCATATCACTTCCCAGGTCACTTCCTATGCCCTAGAATTCTCCCCAGCTCAATTCCTCCTCCACTACTCACCCATATCACACAACTTATACCATAAATCATCAATGATCAATGCAGCATAACAGTATATTCCCTTATACTGGAATTCAACTCGAACACCTACACTCAAAGAATGGTTCATCAGAATCCGCAAAGTGGCCGAAATGGAAAAACTCATCCACATCGCATGAGACACTCCCACAAAATTTAGCAAGAAGTGGGCCTGCTGGTCACATTACCAGACAACATCCGAATACACTAAGATAATGGATCCATCGACCCTTACAACAACCTAAACCGTGATAGGCCTCACCTAGCGCTCACTATAACCCACTTTCACCTTTCTCCATTCTCCTTCCAGACACTTCCTCCCCCTTGATATTGTCACCTATCTACATATACTTATTCTCTATGCTAAAGCCCCCCCCCCAAACATAAACAGCCACAGGAAGTCAGAGACGACCCCCCCCCTTAACTTCCTTCCTTCCTCTCCCCCATCCACTCCCCCATCCCTCCCTTCCTCCCATCAACACCTTACCCCATCCCTTCCAAATCTCCCACCTACATACCCACATACTAACACCATTTACCTACATTGCACATTGCTAATCCACCCTCCCCATATACAAGGTCCTGGGCCAAGATACAACTCTCTTTACCTTCTCTCTGACTAACCCCCTACTCATTTGAAAGTATACTACATGGATTCCTCACGTACGAATGACCTTCTCTCCACAACACAGATCTTAGTAACCAAGCCCCAATCACACTCTCTTTAGTTCTTTCTCTAAGGCCGCGTACACACGCGGGGACTGTCTGCCGAAACTAAGTTCGTCAAACAGTCCGCTCTAACTTTTGAAAGAACGAACACGCCCACACACGGCACTTTTTGAGCAGACAAATACGGCAAACTTTGTTCGTCGTACTAAGTCTGCGCAACTTTTGAAATGAACGGACTCGCCCACACACGAGGCAACAGTCCGCTCATTTCGAGCGTGTGTGCAGGTAGGCTCCGCCGCCTGGAATGTACTTAAAGGGGAACCCCAACGCTGAAAAAAATCGGCGTGGGGGTCCCCCCAAAGTCCACAACAGACCCTTGTCCGAGCACACTACCCGGCCGGCCAGGAAAGGGGGGGCGAGCGAGCGCGCCCCCCCTCCCGAGCCGTACCAGGCCGCGTGCCCTCAACATGGGGGGTGCCTTGGGGAAGGGGGGGCTGCGCGGCCCCCCCACCCCAAAGCACCTTGTCCCCATGTTGATGAGGACAAGGGCCTCTTCCCGACAACCCTGGCCGTTGGTTGTCGGGGTCTGCGGGCGGGGGGCTTATCGGAATCCGGGAGCCCCCTTTAATAAGGGGGCCCCCGGATACCGGCCCCCCACCCTATGTGAATGAGTATGGGGTACAATGTACCCCTACCCATTCACCTGTAAAATAAAAGTACCCAAAAAAAAAACACAACACACGAGATAAAATATTTTATTGCACAGCTCCGGGGGTCTTCCGTCTTCGGGGGTCTTCTCGCTGGACTCCTCCGCTATCTTCTTGTAGCTCTTTTGCTAGCGGAGGAGTCCGGCTTTATTCCTCCCCGCCGCCGGCCTCTTCTCCCGACTTCGGGGGTCTTGTCCCCCTCTTCGGTTCTTCTGCCGGGCCACCGCGCCTTCTTATAGCTCTTTTAGAGGCGGTGGCCCGGTCTTCTGTCGCCGCTGTCGCCTTCCGGTCGCCTTCCGTTCTTCTTGTTCTTCTTCTTCTTCTTCTCCAGGAGATGTTGACACGTCGCTCTCTCCGGCCGGAATGCCAGAGCCGCGCTGCGCGGCCACTTATATAGTGACAATGGGGCGGTGTCACATGGTATATGTCACATGGGTTGGTCACATGGGTTGATGTCACATGGGGACTATGACATCGTAAGGGGGCGGGGTCACCATGTGACCAACCCATGTGACATATACCATGTGACACCGCCCCATTGTCACTATATAAGTGGCCGCACAGCGCGGCTTTGGCATTCCGGCCGGAGAGAGCGACGTGTCAACATCTCCTGGAGAAGAAGAAGAACAAGAAGAAGAACGGAAGGCGACCGGAAGGCGACAGAAGACCGGGCCACCGCCTCTAAAAGAGCTATAAGAAGGCGCGGTGGCCCGGCAGAAGAACCGAAGAGGGGGACAAGACCCCCGAAGTCGGGAGAAGAGGCCGGCGGCGGGGAGGAAGAAAGCCGGACTCCTCCGCTAGCAAAAGAGCTACAAGAAGATAGCGGAGGAGTCCGGCGAGAAGACCCCCGAAGACGGAAGACCCCCGGAGCTGTGCAATAAAATATTTTATCTCGTGTGTTGTGGTTTTTTTTTGGGTACTTTTATTTTACAGGTGAATGGGTAGGGGTACATTGTACCCCATACTCATTCACATAGGGTGGGGGGCCGGTATCCGGGGGCCCCTTATTAAAGGGGGCTCCCGGATTCCGATAAGCCCCCCGCCCGCAGACCCCGACAACCAACGGCCAGGGTTGTCGGGAAGAGGCCCTTGTCCTCATCAACATGGGGACAAGGTGCTTTGGGGTGGGGGGGCCGCGCGGCCCCCCCTTCCCCAAGGCACCCCCCATGTTGAGGGCACGCGGCCTGGTACGGCTTGGGAGGGGGGCGCGCTCGCTCGCCCCCCTTTCCTGGCCGGCCGGGTAGCGTGCTCGGACAAGGGTCTGTTGTGGACTTTGGGGGGACCCCCACGCCGATTTTTTTCGGCGTTGGGGTTCCCCTTTAAGTCCATACCAGGCGGCGGGGCCCGCGACGTCTCCTTCGCGGGCCCCGCCTACCTGGAGACGCGCTCGAAATGAGCAGACTTTCCTCCGAGCGGGAACAGTTTGCTCATTTTGAAAGTGGCCTACACACGGGCGGACTGTCCGCTCAAACCAAGTTTCAGCGGACAGTTTTTCGGAATTTCCGAAAAACTTTGTTCGTCAAACTGTCCGCTGAAACTGTCCGCTGAAGCCCCACACACGAGCGGACTGTCCGCTGAAACACTGTTCAGCGGACAAAGTTGAGCGAACAGTCCGCCCGTGTGTACGCGGCCTTAGTTTCTGCTCCCAGTTATATTTCAACATGCCTAGACTAACAGATTGGGGTATTACCCCTAGCCTCATCACACATGTGTTATAATTTTGTAGTATATGCTGTTTTACACTACGAATGTCTTTGGCCTTGTAAATCCCTAATGTACATCTGTTGTTTAAAGAGGAAGTAAACCCTGATGAGTTTACTTCCTCTTTGATTCCCTGCAAAGGCAAAGTATAATGGACTACTATGCATCGCATAGTAGTCCATTATGTGTCACTTACCTGACACAGGAGCCAGCGAAGTCAACGCTGTCCCCTGTAGTCCGGAGCATCCATCTTCTTGATGGGTCTCGCTGCTCCGCCGCTGTCATTCGACGAAGCCGCGACAGCCGCATGCGCACGGGAGCTGCCACTCGCGGCATATCACCATTGACAGCGGCGCGCTCAGTGCGCCTGCACACTGCTGTCAGCGGTGCCTGTGTTTTGGCAAATATCTCCTAAACCGTGTAGGTTTAGGAGATATTTCTTGGACCTACAGGTAAGCCTTAATCTAGGCTTACCTGTAGGTCAAAGTGGTTTGTAAGGGTTTACAACCACTTTAAGATACTTGTTAATACTTCCTATTTTTCAATAAAATACATTTTCATAAAAAAAATAAGCAAAAGATTAGAAATATATATATATCTTTTGGTTTAGGAAAAAACAGTCATGTTTACATGGCTTGAAAACCAGAGGTGACATCATGACATTGCTCTGGTCCTTAAAGGGCATAAAGATGAGTGGCAGCCATCTTGTCATTACTATGGCAAGCCACCGCCGGCTCTGGACGGAGTCCCGGGCTCACCAATTAGTAAGGTAAACCCGGGAATCAGTGGGGGGGGGGGGGGCATCTCCCACTGCTTCTAAAAGTGATCTCACTGGGGCTACTTTTATCTGAAAGTTTGGTGCCTGAGGGAAAAGAAAATGCCAGGTTAATGGCATCTAGGTGCAGCCATAACCTCGGTATTTAATGTCAAATGATGTATTTTCCCAGTTAGGCGGTCAGCAAGTGGAAATTTACAATTATATGTTTTTTATTTATTTTGACTATTATTATTTATTTTTTTGGTAGTATACTATTGGGGTTGCGCAGAGAATATTTTTTTGAACAGTATTAATCTGCCATTAGCTATGCATTAGTGCAGAGAAAACATATATTCTGAAATGTCTATTAGTTTAGTTTCAACAGAACAATGAATGAATTGTATTGCCCTGTGCAAAGTCATTTCTCAGGTTTACACATAAACCACTTACATGTGTAATACAAGTGTTTGTTTTCATATAATGACAACGCGTTGAATGTTGGCAATGTTATGAGAGTCTATTAATCTCATTTTCTCTTTTCCTACAGCCAGGGAGCCAAGACAGTAGGCCACTTTATGCAAAAATAAATAATGAGGAATCTGATTTGCCTAGATAGGGAAATGAGGGTTCATGCAAATTTCAGCCATCATATTCATTTAGACAAAACAATTATGTCCTGTAACAGGAACTGTGGAAAGTTCAGTGTGCTCTGCGTGTTTCCAACTAAAAATATGCATTCAGTTAAAGTATCAGCCCACCCAGCATGAGCACTGATATTATAGACTTTCGTAGATGCTGAAGAGTTAAAATAGACCTTCATTCCCAAAAGGGGGTTTGAGCTTTTCCAACCTCATCCCCTCTGTGTTTTCCTGCATTTGTTTCTTTTTTTACCAGGTTTTGCTGCCCGACTCATCCCCCTGCAGTCTAGACGTGAAAGACATGTGCCTGATTTGGCAACCTTCTTGGATATATGACATGGTCTTTCCAGGAGGGTGCAGAACCAGGGACACAAGGGGGACCTGATGCGTGCCATTGAAGGCTGGTTGCCATTTCAAGGTTCAGGGACACGTGTGCCACTCCAACCGGCGAATGACCCAACACTGATATTTTAGACTTTCAAAGATGCTGAATAGTTAAAATGGACCTCTCTTTGATCTCTTATAAGTGTTTTCCTGAACTTGTTTCCTTTCTTAAAGTTTTTCTGCCCAACATGTCCCCTCTGCCTAGGCGTGAAAGACATGCACCTGATCTGGCAACCTTCTTGGAGATGTGACATGGGTTTCCCAGGAGGGCGCAGGACCAGGAACACAAGGGGGACCTGATGTGTACCATTGAGGGCTGGTTGCCACTTCAAGGTTCAGGGACACATGTGCTGGCCAAACCGGCGAATGGCCTAACACTGATATTTTAGACTTACGAAGATGCTGAATAGTTAAAATGGACCTCTCTTTGATCTCTTATAAGTGTTTTCCTGAATTTGTTTCCTTTTTGAAAGTTTTTCTGCCCAACATGTCCCATCTGCCTAGGCATGAAAGACATGCACCTGATCTGGCAACCTTCTTGGAGATGTGACATGGGTTTCCCAGGACTGCGCAGGACCAGGGACACAAGGGGGTGGTTGCTAGTTCATGGTTCAGGGACACATGTACCAGCCAGATCAAGGACACGCTATTCACACCTAGGCTGACCCCTTGGCCTAGGCGTGAATAATGTGTCCCTGGTCCAGCAAACTTCTGGGAGATGTGACATGGGTATTCCAGGAGGCTGCTGTACCAGGGAAACAGAGCAGTCTAGGATGACGTGTCCACCACTGGGCACTGTCATACTGAACCTGGAAGAGGCCACCAGCCCCCATCAATGAACAAAACCAAAATGCCAGCATGTGACCCTTGCTATGTCATCTGAACAATAGATCACAATGTGACAACCCTGGATTCACTGCATGAGTGAGTATGAGTTTTGAAGAGAACCCAACAATACAGATAGGAGGGGGGGAAAAAACATGGGTAGGGTTCCTCCCATGTGATTCCTTAGGCACTGTGGGGTTGATTTACTAAAACTGGAAAGTGCAAAATCTGGTTGGCAAAAAAAAAAAAAAAACCTGGAAGCTGATTTGGAAACCTGGAAGGTTTCTATGCAGAGCTACACCAGATTTTGCACTCTCCAGTTTTAGTAAATCAACCCCTGTGTCATTTTCTATATATTTTATCTATGTGAACAAGTAGAATAAAAACCTAGTGATCCTGCCGGCATCTTTCTCTAACTAGTGCTTCCTATGTTAAGCTGGCAACACTAACCACAGGCTGCAAATCCTGTAGTAGCATTGTCAAATTGGGGTTTTCAGAGGCATTGCGGTGCCATGACCACTAAAAAAAAACAGAAAACCAATTAGGCATTTAAGAAACTTTTTTTTATAGCAAAAGTGCAGGTATTTTATGCTATAAAATTGTCTGCTTTTCTTATTTACATTTCATAAGCTTTAAACTACCTACAGCTTTTTTTTTATGTCTATGAGACTATATTGGTGGCACCTCGGCACTAGATATTCTAGGTCTGCTCACCTGTTGAAGACAACACAATGGAATCTAACTCTTTCCAATTCCTAATGGTAAATCATTCTATACTAGAGAAAGAGGCAAAACAAGAACTGTGAATGGCCCCAGGTGAATGGCAAACACTCCAAGTTGGATGGGATCCAAGCCAGGAGCTATGGCAGGGCTATCTCATTTCTATAGTCTACAAGAAGCCAGCAGGTGATGTAACCCATTAAACTCTATTAATAGTATTAAAGGTTTGCGCTAATAGCCCTAAATGTCTAACTTACCAGCTAATGTAAATAACACATTGAAGAGCATTAGAGAAGTGGTTAAATTTAAATGTTTAAACCACCAGAGAGTATAATACCTCTAAAAATAGCTGAATCTATACTACACCAATGTATAAGACATAGCCCATCAGACTCCTCTATAACTGATGTTATACTCCCAAGTCCCTAGTGGATCAAGCCTTTAAATTTAACCAATTTTCTAATGTTTTTCCATGTGTTTTCTACATGTTTCCATTCATTTCCAAGCTCCTTACATCGGGTGGCCTCTGCTGAAAAAGAGGTTCACCTGTCTTGCAATGACTGGCTGCTCACGTCTGAACATCATACCTACTAGATTCTTTGGCAGAGACCAGGTGACCAATGCTTAGACACTTTTGGCATGAGCATCTGTATTCTGAAGAAAGGGTATCTCAGCTGCATCTAAGGTTTATTTCCTGAGCAATAAAGCTACAACTTTGATTTATGTTAAGTTCAAGAATATTGTTCTTTTTTCTTTTATTTTTGGTCACTCATTGTCTAATATTTTATAGCTGGCAAGAAACAAGTTATTTATAGTCTATGCTTTGAAGGCTTACATAATTCTAGGAAGGGTGTAATGATGCACTGGAACTTTGGGACTCCTTCTAAATGTCAAATAGTGGGAAATTATTTAATGAACAGACTGACTTTGGGGGACTCATTTTATGTTAGAAATATGTCTATCTATCTATCTATCTATCTATCTATCTATCTATCTATCTATCTATCTATCTATCTATCTATCTATCTATCTATCTATCTATCTAGTGTAGGCAGGTACAATCTATGTTCTCCACTGCAGGTGGCTCTTTCCCGCAGCGGTCCTGTTGCTGGAGAGAAAGTCAAGAGGAACGAGGTTCCTCTATGTTTTCCTTGGTCACTGGGATAGCTTTCCCATTGGATGCTGCCCCCCCTGTGACTCCATCAGCCATCTTGGGTCAGCTAGAGCCTACGTAAGGCCCTGGCTCCTGGGGTCATGGCACATTTTGGCAAGTGGACATAGTAGGGACAGGTACCCTGTCTGTGAGGGACAGCCATAGTACTAGGGAAAGTATCCTGACGAGGAGGGTAAGCATGGGGCCTCATCTCTTCTGGACATTCTCCCAACTGGGGACCAGATGGCTAGGCCTCATTCAATCCCCTTTCAACAGACGCTGTTATTCCGGCTGGAGTATACTCATGTCATGCTACTAAACTGTGAGTGTGCCCAGCTGGGTGGCTTTCCCACCGGGTTCGATGTGTACTCCTGCTGTATTTCTTAAATACAAGTTTATTGCGCCTCCCTATGTGATTTAATGTCTCCTCACCACGCTGCACCCCACATATATATATATATATATATATCCCTACCTACCTATATACATCTATATGCCTACCTATCTATATATATCTATAAATCTATCTACATCTATTATTCCTCAATAGTCCAAAAGACACTATTACAGATACTGTAGAAAGCTGTCCAGAATATTATGGGATTTAGATCTATGAAAGAGAATGTAGGCGATTCAAAGGTTTAAAGCCCAAACTAGCTTTCCATTTAAAGCATTAAAGTTTTTTGCTTTTAGAAAACAGCTGCAGCCTGAGTAGAAAAGCATGTCCCCTGCCAGCATGCTGCATAGAAACACTATGGACATTTTCACTTAGGGGTGTACTAAACTTTTGTTGCCAGCGGTTTAGACATTAATGGCTGTGTGTTGAGTTACTTTGAGGGGACAGCAAATTTACACTGTTATACAAGCTGTACACTCATGACATTTGTATTGTCTGACACTTCCACCCCTCCTTTCCTCCAAACCCTTTCCCCCCATTAAACCAGACCAGACTGTGTTTGGAGTAAATGGCCAAAGGCCTTGATTTATTAACCAAAATATATAAATAAAAAATATAAACTTTTATAAATAACTTTTAATAATAATAACTTGTAAACTTTTCCTTTAACACTGGAACATGGGTCATTAGCATATCAAAGACCCTACTGGTCACTGCACCATCTATTTTACCTCTTGACCTCCAGACGGCATCCCCTGTCTCGGAGGCTAAACCCAAACCCATGCAGTGACCTACCCCTTTTCTCCTCCGGTTACCCCCTTGTAACCAGGAAGTACATCAACAACCATCCCCATCCCCATGGATGGGTACAACCTAATTACCACCGGCACCACTTACCCTTCTAAACTGACCCCCCAAACAACCAGCCACAGCACGAAAGGTGGTAAAGCCTTACCCTTTCGAGCACCGCCACACGCACAGTCCCCTCTGGATCCCCTCCTGCAGGCCTAACGCCCACAAGTCCCCACCTCATTTAAATGAACCCCGTCACTTCTCAAGTATCGCCAGGTCTCAAACTCCAATTCCCGATGCCTAATTGCCAATCCCCCATTCCTACCAAAAAACCTGCTCACCTCCTTATTGACCTTGACCCGGGCCCTGTCCACCTTCTTGTCCGACTGCGCCCACCTCCATGACATCCTGCCCACCATATCCGACCATATCAAGACCATGCCCGGGTAGGCAGCCTTCAACCGAAGGCTGTCGCACTTAATATCACGTATGAGGTCCCTCATGGACCTGACCCCCATGTCATTACCCCCCACATGTAGGATCAATACATCAGGCGGCCGGTCCAGGCAAGCAAACCTATGGACCTCACCCAGCACCCTATTCCATCGCATGCCAGGGACCCCTATCCATCGAACCTGGGCTTCATGTCTGGGAATCCCAAGCTGGACGAACATCAGCTCTCTTCGAACCCCAGAACACATATGAATGGCCCAGAATCCAGACCAAAGCCACTTCCGAACCTGAAAATAAAAACCAGTAAATACATAAAAACCAACCACAGATGTCCTATACCAATGCATGTCCCCCCTCCCCCCCCCCCCCCCCCCACTTAGGCCTAACCCAACAAGTGAGGCCGAACGTACAGTTTAAACCTCCCCGATTCCCACTGTCCGATTCTCTTCACCGCCTCCGCACTTAGCCCGGCCCTGGACGCTTCAGTAGCCGCCCCTATACGAAAAGAGTGCGACGAAAAACGGCCCCACTCAAACCCCGCTGCCGTGACGCACTTCTGCAAAATGGCATTGAACTGAAACTTAGACAAAAAGGAACCATCCGCATGTATAAAAAAGGGGCCCGCCACCCGTGGCCGTACGCCCAGGAAAGCCGCCACCGCCCACACCAGACATATGTCCCTCTCCGCAATGGGGGCCACTTCCACCAATACCCCACTCCCCCCTGATCCGTGTTAGACTTGCGCAACCAAATTCTAACCCCATCCTGACCCCATTCCACATCGCACGCCTCCAACCCCCCGACCCGATACTTGGCCGGGCAGAACAGCTCCCCAATCCGGAAAGCCCCAAAAAACATCAAAGAAAAAGCCACCCTAAAGAGGCACTGTTCGTAAGAGGACCCGCACACCGCCTCCACCGCCGTGCACAGACCCCGGAGCATCTGAAAGGAAACCGGACGCCGCCCATCCCTCTGTCTATGCGCCCTCCCATACCCTTTCACCGCTTGTCGCAGCCAAAACTCCTTGGTAAAATCCGGACTCCCTTCCCATTTAAACAAAAAGGCCAACCCAGCCAGCTTCCTGTCTATGGAGGCCGCCGAAACCCCCCTGTCCATATCCCAGCAAAGAAAGTAAAATACAGCCTGAGCCATGCCCGCCTCACCCGGGGCCATGCCGATCGCCGCAAGACATTCCGACCACTCCTGCCAGACCTTTGAATATGCCCTCCATGTTGCCTTACACACCGACATCTCAATCAACCGCGCTGCAACTCCACCGCTATGTTCCACATCCAAGCCGGACATGCGACCCCGTGACGCTCTGCCTCCGGTGCCAGCCCCCGAAACCTGTCCCACTGAAAACGAGACAGAGCGTCAGCCAAATTGTTCTCCACCCCCGGCAGATGCACAGCATAGATGAACGCATTAACCTGCAAACAACGCAACACCAAGTGGCGTACTAGCCTGACCACCGGCCCAGAGGCCGCCGTCAGCCGATTAACCACGTGCACCACCCCCAAGTTGTCGCAATTAAAGCGTACCTTCAAATTCCTAAAAGACTCCCCCCAAATCTCCAAGGCCACCACAATGGGAAACAGTTCAAGTAACACAAGGTTCTTCAGGAGCCCGGCATCGGCCCACTCCGCAGGCCACAGTGCCGCGCACCACTGGCCCTTAAAGTAAGCGCCGAAACCCGACGACCCAGCCGCGTCAGTGAACAACTCCAGATCCCAATTGCTAATGGGACCCGACATCCACAGTGCGCGCCCGTTGAAGGAGGCCAAAAAGGCCTGCCACACCACAAGATCGTCCTTGTGCTCCTGTTTTAGAGTCACGAAATGAGTAGGTGACCGGACCCCCGCCGTGGCCGAGGCCAACCGGCGGCTAAAAACACGCCCCATCGGAATAATCCGACACGCGAAATTGAGCTTGCCCAATAAAGATTGCAACTGCCGCAATTGCAGCTTGCGAACCCCAATTGTCGCCCGCACTTCCTCCTGCAAAGACTCCAATTTGTCCTGGGGCAACCTGCATTCCATCCTTTCGGAGTCGATCACGATCCCTAAAAACGTAATGCAGACTGTGGGCCCTTCCGTCTTCCCCGGCGCTAGCGGGACCCCAAAGCGGCCCGCCAAGTGCTGTAACGTCCCCAAGAGGACGGCGCAAACATTCGAGCCGGCCGGGCCTACACACAAGAAATCATCTAAATAGTGAATGACCGAGTTGATGCCCGACACGTCCCGCACGGCCCACTCTAAGAAAGAACTGAACTGTTCGAACAAGGCGCATGAAATGGAGCAACCCATGGGCAGGCAACGGTCGACGTAGAACCCCCCCTTCCAACAGCACCCGAGAAGCCAAAAGCTATCAGGATGCACTAGCAAGAGCCGGAAAGCCGATTCGACATCCGACTTAGCCATTAAGGCCCCCCGTCCATACCTCCTCACCCAGGACACCGCCGCGTCGAAGGATGTGTACGTCACCGCACAATCCTCCGGCGAGATGGCTTCGTTAACAGAGCCCCCTTTCGGAAAGGACAGGTGATGAATCAAACGAAACTTGTTGGGCTCCTTCTTGGGGACTACCCCCAGCGGCGAAACCACTAAATGGGGGAGGGGCGAATCCGGAAATGGGCCGGCCATGCGGCCCAATGCCACTTCTTTGCTCAACTTGTCCGTCACCACCTCCGGGTGTCGCATCGCGGACTTCAAATTGTTGGCCACGGGAGGAGGGGCAGCCAACGAACTGGGGATCCTAAAACCAACCGTAAAACCCTCCTCCAGCACCCGCGCCCCCTCCCGGTCCGGATATCTATTGAGGAAAGGCCGCATCCTTTCCACACGCACCGGGGTCGTCCCTCTTCGGGACAGCATCTCCCGCGCGCCCCTTTCCTTTTTTAAAACATCTGGTGAGGGGGTGGGACCCGCCGCAACCCGAGCACAAATGCTTGAAGCGGCAGGTGGGTCCGAATTTACAGGTGCCCTCGTTGAACTGCCAGCAATAACCCCAGCGCTTCTCGGTCGGCTGTCCGGGGGTAGCTGAACCTCCGACCCCTTGCTGAAAAAACTGGTTGGGAGCCCTCGCAGCCGTCATCAACTTCATCCACAGGCTGATGTCCTTATGGTCCCAGCGAAGCGAGGGTCTAACCGCCATCCGTTGTCGAAACTGCTCGTCATACCTGAGCCACGCTACCCCACCGTACGTCCTATGCGCCTCACTGATGGCCTCCAGGTACACGAACAACGCGGAGCAATGTTCCGGTGCCTTCTCCCCTACAACGCTCGCCAGAATGGCAAACGCCTGGAGCCAATTTGAAAAAGTACGCGGAATCAACCTATACCTCCGCTTCTCCTCGTCCTCCTTCTTCCGCTCCTCCGGCTTCAACCGGTCCAGGTTGAACTTTTCCAGCGGAAGCAGGGTAAAGATCTCGATGTACTCACCCTTCCAAATCTTCTCCTTCACCTCCTGCTTCAAGTGCGCCCCTAAGGGTCCCTCGAAGCAAACGTACACCTCACTCTTAGCCGCGTCCGCCAGCCTGACCAGGTCTGCGCTCTGTTCCCCCGACTTCGTCGAAACCCCGTCAGCTGCGGGGGCCGCCACGCCCGCCGGCGCTGCCCCCCCAGCTGCTGGGACCCCCAGGGCCACCGCCGGAGCGGATTCCACGCCAGACGGGACCGCTCCGGCGGTCGCCGAGGCGGCCGCCGGCGCCCACGCCTGGGCCGGCCCGCCCGCCAAGCCCCCCTCAAATTTCTGAACCAGCTCCTTCAGGCCCGCCAACAACCCCCCTAGGCCCTCCTGCCTCCCACCCGCTGCCGGCTCCGCAGGTTTGGACGCGCCCGCCAATCCCGCAGACCCACCGCCGGCCGCCGGCGCACCCCGTACGCTACCCTGCCCCAACAAGTCAAGCAACAGTGTAGATATGGAAAAAGAAGTGTCACACTCACCGGGCTGCCCAGGACTGGGCCTTGCAGCCGCCGCACAGGGACCCATCGCCGACTCCGCGTCACGGACATCACCGCCATCAGACTCCGACAGCTCACCTTCCGATCGGTCGCTGGCCACGGCCGTCACCGGTCCGGAAGAAGGACGCCCAGACGGGCCCGCTCCGCCATCCGGGGTTCTGCGATGAACATCTCTGGGGGCCCGGCCCACCCGACAGCCCGCTCCTCCCACATTGCTAGGTGAAGGGCTCCTGCACCTCACAGCTCGCCGGCTCCTCGTCCCCCGCCCCACGGCCAGGCTGTGTCCATTGTCCAGGCTGCCACCGGAAACCCCGCCATCTCCCCTGGGAATGGGGGCCACCACGCCGGGCCGTGCCCCCACCCGCTGTCCAGCCGACCACTGCGGACCGACCTCTCCATCCCCCCCGGCCTGGCCCATGCATCTACGCCGAGCAGGGGGTGCTGAATCCAGGGGCGATCCCCCTTGCCTCCCAGCCACGCTCCCCAGTCCCCTCCTCCTGGCCCTGCTCCTGGCCAAGTACCTGCTACTCCCTTCCCTCGATGGGGTGGAGGTCGGTGGCCCAGTCCTCCGCTGTGGATACCGCTCGATGTCGCCCTCGCTCGCTGCAGGCGTGGGCGCCCCACGCGGGGGCCCCACGCGGCCCGCTCCAGGACTGTACCGCTCGGGCGGCCTGGAACGCCGCGCCCGAGGTGTCACCGGCGTCCCCCCGTCCGTCGCCGACCTCCCGTTCTGCCGCCAAGGCCGCCACTTGCCCCTGTAGCCATGCGGCGCCCTCCTGTGCGATCACGGCCCTGAGCTGAGCCATCAAGTCCGCGGACGCCATCTTGGATAGTCGGAGGAGCGGCGAGGGTACGTCCAATCTCTTCCTCCTCCGCTCTACGAGTGACCTGGCTTCCGCTCGGCTTCCCGCCGAACGTGTTAGCTCCGCCCCCCCCATTTGGCCCCGCCTCCCGGCTTCTTAAAGCGGCCCGTGCAATACACATTAAAGCGGCGACAGTGCATGCAAACAATTGTCATGCTGTCCCTCCGCTTAGCAGCCTTCGGCTGCTGCTCCGTGGCCTCTCTCTACTTTACATTGTAGCAAAGTGTCATTTCTTCAGTGTTGTCACATGAAAACATATAATAAAATATTTACAAAAATGTGAGGGGTGTACTCACTTTTGTGAGATAATGTATGCTATGAATTATTCATTGCTGTCTGCACTGGTAGCACATAGTGACGTAGTTACATAGTAGGTGAGGTTGAAAAAGACACAAGTCCATCAAGTCCAACCTGTGTGTGTGATTATATGTCAGTATTACATTGTATATCCCTATATGTTGTGGTGCTTATCTAAATAGTTACATAGTAGGGACCTTTGTAAACTTTTGATGATTATATGCACTTTTAGATATATTAGATATATATAAAATTTATCAAACAGTAAATGGATTGATATAGTCCATAGATAAAAGAAGTCCCATCATAGGACATCCACAGTGTGAGATGTTCCAGGAAATGTTATCTGTGTGAATAGAACAGAGACCTCCACCACCGGCTAGTAGTAGTTACCATAATCCTCTTACCAGTAGAGTTGGGCCAAAAGTTATGGCCGGAAGAGCATAAAATGTGGATCCCAGGTTCAACTTCTGCTGGGGGAAATAATTGCCACTCATCAAAAAACAATGCTGTGGAACCATAAAATATAAGCATATCCTTACATCATGAATTCCGTTTAAAAATGTGTTTCCTGTCACATCATGGCAGCATACACTCTGGGTTGTGACGCGGCCTCCACAACCTGATAGGACCACATAGCTATAAGATGACGAGGCGGCACCTGCCCTAGTATTCTCTTACTTTTCCTCACCTGTTGGGTGGCTCATCTGTGACCCAACCGATCTACATCTCGAAGGAGGTCAAACAATCAACAAGTGGTGGACCTGTCTCTGCAATCTGAGGAGATGCAGGTATATAGTCTCCCCTCCTCAGGAAACGGTGGAGGGATGGGGGGCGCACTACCAACATCATGTGGCTCAGGGGCGCTGGCCATTCAGGATTCAAGATTCAGTCTCAAACGTACTGGAAATGAAGGCAGCCTTTCAGGCCCTCCTGGGCTTCTGTGCTCACCTGAGAGGGAATCGAGTCCTCCTGAGGATGGACAACAGGGTGGCCGTCGCCTACATCAACAGGCAGGGGGGCACCAGAAGCTCTTCCCTAATGCACGAAGTTCGCCCCGTGATGGAGTGGGCGCAATTGAACCTACTGGACCTGAGAGCGGCCTATGTCCCAGGGGTCGAGAATCTCCTGGCCGACTCACTCAGCAGAAGCTTTGTTTCAAACAATGAGTGGTCTCTGAGTCCCCAAGCATTCGCGCTCATAACTCAGACCTGGTGCCCACCGGACATAGATCTGGCGGCTACACCAGCAAATGCAAAATGTCACAGGTTCCTATCAAGAATCCCCTTTCCTTCAGCGGAGGGAGTAGATTGTCTTCAACAACCCTGGAACTTCAACCTCGGCTACATCTTCCCTCCATAGTGAGGTTCCTTCTGAGGCTCAAGAGGTCGGCAGCATTAGTAGTGGCGGTGATCCCCTTTTGGCAGAGGAGGCGATGGTTTGCTACTCTCCTTCAGTTTACACGGCGGATCCGCTTCCTCTCCCGCTGTCAGCAGACCTGCTCTCTCAGGGCCAGCTTCTACATCCGAACCCGAAGAGACTACATCTGATGGCCTGGAGGCTGAGAGGATTAGGTATCTAGAACAGGGCTATTCTTAGAGGGTAGTGGAGACATTGCTTCAGGCTAGGAAGCCGACTACCAGCAACACCCACCGAAGGGCCTTATCCGCTCTGACCGGGGTCAAATGGGCACATGATCCTTTAGTTGTCCAGTTTCAGAGGGCCTGCCTTAAACTAAGGCCACCTAGGAAACCTTCATTCCCAGTATGGGACCTCTCAGTTGTCTTGGAAGTCTTGTCTAAGGAACCATTCTCTCCGCTCGACAACATCTTCCTTTGGGATCTGACGCTCAAGGTTTCACTCCTGATTGCTATAACTTCAGCAAAGAGAGTCTCGGAGATGCAAGCCTTGATGGCCAAAGAACCATACCTGGTTGTCTATCTGGACAGAATAGTTCTAAGGCCTTCGAACAGTTTTGTACCTAAGGTGTCCTCCTCCTTCCACTTTAATCAGGAGATCAACCTTCCAGCCTTTGTCACAGATCAAGGTGATCCTCATCCTCTGGATGTCAGGGGCAACATTCTAAAGTATCTTTCAGCAACCGAGTCGATCAGGAGATCGGAAAACCTCTTAATTGTTCCATATGGCTGTAGGAAACGTCAGGCGGCATTGATAAAGACTATCAAAAAGGCCTACTCGCTGAGTGAACTACAAATTCCGGAGGGCAAAAAGGCGCATTCCACCAGGGCAGTGGCAACTTCTTGGGTGACCTATTGTAGGGTCTCGGCGGAGACTATCTGTAAAGCGGCCACCTGGTCTTCCAGAAGCACCTTTATATTGCATTATAAGGTGGATTCTGCATGACTTTCAACAGTAGACTTTGGAAGGGCAGTCATCCAGGCCAACTCCTCTGTTTCTTGTTAATAAATTATTTTTTTCTTGCATTCCCACCCAGTCTGCGAGTTACTCCCCAGAGTGTATGCTGCCATAATGCGACAGGAAACCGGAAAATTGTATACTTACCTTTCCGTAATTTGCCTTTCCTGTCGCATCTTTATGGCAGCATACAACGACCAACCCGTTGAAGGTGATTCATATATGTGGAGAATACTGGGGCAGGGGTCGTCTCGTCATGTTATAGCTATGTAGTCCTATCAGGTTGTGGAGGCGGAGTCACAACCCAGAGTGTATGCTGCCATGAAGATGCGTCAGGAAAGGAAAATTATACAATTTTACGGTTTATTAAAAAGATTATTAGAGCTCTAACAATGTAGCAAAGCGATATCAGCAGGAGCAAAGCAGCAAAGCTGGGGCTGGGTTCACACTAGAACATGCAGCGGCTCACAGCAGGAGTGCGGTGCATCTCCATTCACCGTTTCAGGTCCGATTTGAATTTTGGCCTGAATTCGGACCCGACACAGACTAAAAGACACATAGGACTGTGCAAGAGATGAGTGTGAACTGGCTCCATAGACAGAGAGTATCTCCTGCTATGCCAATTGGATGTAAATTGGATGCAGGAAAACCCACGTGGTGTGAACCCAGCCTGATTGTTAGTAAGCGCCGACAGTATCGGCACGAGAGGCATCGGGACGCCATTTAAAAAGAACATAACCATGAGTTATGAGTTAACCAGAGTATAACCAAGTCATATATTAGGTTACTTATTCCAATAATGTAGAGGAGCCCATGTAAGAGACTGGTCATCCAGCCTCCAAAACCCGTGAACCAGTTGGATGGGTTAATCAAGTCAACCCAACTTGTCAAACCAGCCCAGGGTTTTTCAGTATGCGTGGCTCCAAATTCTTGCTTCAACTGCTGAACCTGTTCTACATGAACAATGATAGCATCTTCAGCTTCAGTATCATTGGAAAGGTAGTTGGAGAAGAAAGTCTGTGTTGTATAACTTCCTTTTTTTTCCTAAATTGCAGTTACATTATCCATCGGATCAGCTAGATCAATGATAAAGCTAAAAGCTTTCTTTATACAACACCTGTTGACCCAGGGAATATTATTATTATACAGGATTTATATAGTGCCAACGATTTGCGCAGAGCTTAACAAAATGAAGGCAGACATTACAGTTACATTACAATTTGGTACAAGAGGAATCAGAGGGCCCTGCTCGCTAGAGCTTACAATCTAGGAGGGAGGGTCAATTGATACAAAAGGTAATAGCTGTGGGGGATGAGAAAATGATCCGTTAGTATCAGCGGGCAGAGTGGCAACAAACGTAAGGAACCCCAGTAGGAATAAAAGTGCGTCCAAAGTATATACAACAGGTTGGCATTCAAGACCTAGCAATAAGCTTATAGTAACAAGGGAGACATACATAAATGAAACGTAGCAATCAGCACAGAAAAAATGCTGCCGATCTGCTCTGGTGAACAAACGAGGGCTCTAAATGAAAGCGTAGGATAGCAAAGTAGTCCACTTATGTCCAGCAAAGCTTCTATTGCTATAAATAATAGGACCCCAGCTTAGGAAGGGAGATGGGTGGGTGGACTTAATTCCTTCCTTCAATCTTTTATCTGTATTTCTTTACTTCTGCTTCTTCGGCTCTTTTATTACAATTGCTTATTTAGTTGTACAAGTTTTCACATTATACCGTCTTCCTTCTGCAACATGTGCTGTCATCCTTTTCGGCTATGTTCTCCATTATCTCTGCTGTGACCTACAAGGCCCCTCCATTCACCACCCCTCCCTGCTGCTCATCCATCTTTACAATGCTGGCCACACACACACTTGTATAAATTTCCAATCAATCAAAATACTTACAGTGGAACTTTAATGTAAATGTTCAATATGCTGGTGGACCTTATGAAACTGAGGTTTCTTAAAATCACTACCTTTCATATACAGTGACTTGAAAAAGTTTTCATACCCCTTTTCACATTTTGTCATGTTACAACCAAAAAACATAAATGTATTTTATTGGGATTGTATGTGATAGACCAACACAAAGTGGCACATAATTGTGAATAGTGATGGCCGAACGGTTCGCCCGGCGGTCGTTTCGCGGCGAATTTCCGACATTCGCGGTCCGCACGTTCGAACGCCTTTTTCCGTCGTTCGCCGCGGCGGACTTACGTGTTTAATGTATACAAGAACTTTAACCTTTGGTGACACGTTTATCATGTGATACAGGACAGCCAATTGAGACATGACAGCACATGGACACTTGTACATTCCCCCTAACCTATAAATACACCCGATCCGGTGGCCATTTTACATTCTTTCTTCTGTTACGATAGGGACAGGTTCCTGTGTGGAGTAGGGAGAGATAAACCACTAGCTATTTGGTACACAAAAGTTCTTTTCAGGACTGGTATAGGTGTTAGGTGTTGATAGGTTTGCTGTGCTGCTGATTCTTGCAGCAGCCTGAGTGTCTTTTGTTAGTTTAGAGAAAGGGAAAGGACGGTGTATGCTACAGGGACAGCCAGATTAGTCTTTCATCATCATCATCATCATCATCATCATTAGCTGTTACTATCAAGGTCCACAAAAGAGCTGTTCCAGTAACCACTAATCGTTCTCTTTTTTTGCCAATTTGTATAGGGACAGGAAGGAAGCAGTGTTGTCAGGCAGTGAGGGTAATTTTAAAGACTTGCTGTTATTATTAGTTCCACAAAGGTTCTTTTCAGGACTGGTATCAGTGGTACAGTAATAGGCTTGTACATGTATAATATTCTTTCTTCCAAATATAGAAAGGATATTATACTTGACTGCTGCCCTTCTGCTGCAGTCTGCTAAACATTCACAACTCACTTGTTCCACAAAAGTTCTTATAAGGACTGGTAACTTGGTATAGGGTGCTACGGTACATAGGCTTGAGTGCGGTACAGTCTGCTGTTCTGTAAGGACCGCTATCGGTCCACAATAGATAGGGTTGACGTGCACCACTGCTGACCGCTGCCCTATACTGCAGCAGTCCTTCAGCGGTATAGGGACTGACGTACAGTCTGCTAATCACTAACACACAACCTGCTTGTTCCACAAAAGTTCTTATAAGGACTGGTAACTTGGTATAGGGTGCTACGGTACATAGGCTTGAGTGCGGTACAGTCTGCTGTTCTGTAAGGACCGCTATCGGTCCACAATAGATAGGGTTGACGTGCACCACTGCTGACCGCTGCCCTATACTGCAGCAGTCCTTCAGCGGTATAGGGACTGACGTACAGTCTGCTAAACACTAATACACAACCTGCTTGGTCCACAAAAGTTCTTATAAGGACTGGTAACTTGGTATAGGGTGCTACGGTACATAGGCTTGAGTGCGGTACAGTCTGCTGTTCTGTAAGGACCGCTATCGGTCCACAATAGATAGGGTTGACGTGCACCACTGCTGACCGCTGCCCTATACTGCAGCAGTCCTTCAGCGGTATAGGGACTGACGTACAGTCTGCTAAACACTAATACACAACCTGCTTGGTCCACAAAAGTTCTTATAAGGACTGGTAACTTGGTATAGGGTGCTACGGTACATAGGCTTGAGTGCGGTACAGTCTGCTGTTCTGTAAGGACCGCTATCGGTCCACAATAGATAGGGTTGACGTGCACCACTGCTGACCGCTCACCTATACTGCAGCAGTCCTTCAGCGGTATAGGGACTGACGTACAGTCTGCTAATCACTAACACACAACCTGCTTGTTCCACAAAAGTTCTTATAAGGACTGGTAACTTGGTATAGGGTGCTACGGTACATAGGCTTGAGTGCGGTACAGTCTGCTGTTCTGTAAGGACCGCTATCGGTCCACAATAGATAGGGTTGACGTGCACCACTGCTGACCGCTGCCCTATACTGCAGCAGTCCTTCAGCGGTATAGGGACTGACGTACAGTCTGCTAATCACTAACACACAACCTGCTTGTTCCACAAAAGTTCTTATAAGGACTGGTAACTTGGTATAGGGTGCTACGGTACATAGGCTTGAGTGCGGTACAGTCTGCTGTTCTGTAAGGACCGCTATCGGTCCACAATAGATAGGGTTGACGTGCACCACTGCTGACCGCTGCCCTATACTGCAGCAGTCCTTCAGCGGTATAGGGACTGACGTACAGTCTGCTAAACACTAATACACAACCTGCTTGGTCCACAAAAGTTCTTATAAGGACTGGTAACTTGGTATAGGGTGCTACGGTACATAGGCTTGAGTGCGGTACAGTCTGCTGTTCTGTAAGGACCGCTATCGGTCCACAATAGATAGGGTTGACGTGCACCACTGCTGACCGCTGCCCTATACTGCAGCAGTCCTTCAGCGGTATAGGGACTGACGTACAGTCTGCTAAACACTAATACACAACCTGCTTGGTCCACAAAAGTTCTTATAAGGACTGGTAACTTGGTATAGGGTGCTACGGTACATAGGCTTGAGTGCGGTACAGTCTGCTGTTCTGTAAGGACCGCTATCGGTCCACAATAGATAGGGTTGACGTGCACCACTGCTGACCGCTCACCTATACTGCAGCAGTCCTTCAGCGGTATAGGGACTGACGTACAGTCTGCTAATCACTAACACACAACCTGCTTGTTCCACAAAAGTTCTTATAAGGACTGGTAACTTGGTATAGGGTGCTACGGTACATAGGCTTGAGTGCGGTACAGTCTGCTGTTCTGTAAGGACCGCTATCGGTCCACAATAGATAGGGTTGACGTGCACCACTGCTGACCGCTGCCCTATACTGCAGCAGTCCTTCAGCGGTATAGGGACTGACGTACAGTCTGCTAATCACTAACACACAACCTGCTTGTTCCACAAAAGTTCTTATAAGGACTGGTAACTTGGTATAGGGTGCTACGGTACATAGGCTTGAGTGCGGTACAGTCTGCTGTTCTGTAAGGACCGCTATCGGTCCACAATAGATAGGGTTGACGTGCACCACTGCTGACCGCTGCCCTATACTGCAGCAGTCCTTCAGCGGTATAGGGACTGACGTACAGTCTGCTAAACACTAATACACAACCTGCTTGGTCCACAAAAGTTCTTATAAGGACTGGTAACTTGGTATAGGGTGCTACGGTACATAGGCTTGAGTGCGGTACAGTCTGCTGTTCTGTAAGGACCGCTATCGGTCCACAATAGATAGGGTTGACGTGCACCACTGCTGACCGCTCACCTATACTGCAGCAGTCCTTCAGCGGTATAGGGACTGACGTACAGTCTGCTAATCACTAACACACAACCTGCTTGTTCCACAAAAGTTCTTATAAGGACTGGTAACTTGGTATAGGGTGCTACGGTACATAGGCTTGAGTGCGGTACAGTCTGCTGTTCTGTAAGGACCGCTATCGGTCCACAATAGATAGGGTTGACGTGCACCACTGCTGACCGCTGCCCTATACTGCAGCAGTCCTTCAGCGGTATAGGGACTGACGTACAGTCTGCTAATCACTAACACACAACCTGCTTGTTCCACAAAAGTTCTTATAAGGACTGGTAACTTGGTATAGGGTGCTACGGTACATAGGCTTGAGTGCGGTACAGTCTGCTGTTCTGTAAGGACCGCTATCGGTCCACAATAGATAGGGTTGACGTGCACCACTGCTGACCGCTGCCCTATACTGCAGCAGTCCTTCAGCGGTATAGGGACTGACGTACAGTCTGCTAAACACTAATACACAACCTGCTTGGTCCACAAAAGTTCTTATAAGGACTGGTAACTTGGTATAGGGTGCTACGGTACATAGGCTTGAGTGCGGTACAGTCTGCTGTTCTGTAAGGACCGCTATCGGTCCACAATAGATAGGGTTGACGTGCACCACTGCTGACCGCTGCCCTATACTGCAGCAGTCCTTCAGCGGTATAGGGACTGACGTACAGTCTGCTAAACACTAATACACAACCTGCTTGGTCCACAAAAGTTCTTATAAGGACTGGTAACTTGGTATAGGGTGCTACGGTACATAGGCTTGAGTGCGGTACAGTCTGCTGTTCTGTAAGGACCGCTATCGGTCCACAATAGATAGGGTTGACGTGCACCACTGCTGACCGCTCACCTATACTGCAGCAGTCCTTCAGCGGTATAGGGACTGACGTACAGTCTGCTAATCACTAACACACAACCTGCTTGTTCCACAAAAGTTCTTATAAGGACTGGTAACTTGGTATAGGGTGCTACGGTACATAGGCTTGAGTGCGGTACAGTCTGCTGTTCTGTAAGGACCGCTATCGGTCCACAATAGATAGGGTTGACGTGCACCACTGCTGACCGCTGCCCTATACTGCAGCAGTCCTTCAGCGGTATAGGGACTGACGTACAGTCTGCTAATCACTAACACACAACCTGCTTGTTCCACAAAAGTTCTTATAAGGACTGGTAACTTGGTATAGGGTGCTACGGTACATAGGCTTGAGTGCGGTACAGTCTGCTGTTCTGTAAGGACCGCTATCGGTCCACAATAGATAGGGTTGACGTGCACCACTGCTGACCGCTGCCCTATACTGCAGCAGTCCTTCAGCGGTATAGGGACTGACGTACAGTCTGCTAAACACTAATACACAACCTGCTTGGTCCACAAAAGTTCTTATAAGGACTGGTAACTTGGTATAGGGTGCTACGGTACATAGGCTTGAGTGCGGTACAGTCTGCTGTTCTGTAAGGACCGCTATCGGTCCACAATAGATAGGGTTGACGTGCACCACTGCTGACCGCTGCCCTATACTGCAGCAGTCCTTCAGCGGTATAGGGACTGACGTACAGTCTGCTAATCACTAACACACAACCTGCTTGTTCCACAAAAGTTCTTATAAGGACTGGTAACTTGGTATAGGGTGCTACGGTACATAGGCTTGAGTGCGGTACAGTCTGCTGTTCTGTAAGGACCGCTATAGGTCCACAATAGATAGGGTTGACGTGCACCACTGCTGACCGCTCACCTATACTGCAGCAGTCCTTCAGCGGTATAGGGACTAAGAGTTTTGTCACAGGGTCATTTAAAAAATGACATGCAGAGGAAGAGGCAGGCCCTTCCGCAGGGGTGGTAGGGGTAGGGCAGGAGCAACAGGCTTGAGCCAAAGTGGGAAGTTGCAGAAGGTGCGTTCAATTACTTTAAAGGATGCACCAGACTTGGTTGAGTGGCTCGCTCAGCCTTACTCTTCTGCACCCTCCTCATCCTCTCGATCTGCACCCTCTTCTTCACTCTCTGCTATGTGCACCCCCAAAGACACTACCACCAACAACACGACCACCACCACCACCACCACATACCTTCCGCTTGAGTCACTGGAATTATTTTCCGATCCATATCAAGAGGACATTTCTGATGCGCAGCCACTCTTGGTATTGGATCAGGAAGAGGAGGTAGCAACAAGCGCTACTCAGCAGTCTGACGCCAGTACCCAGATCAGCCCAAGGAGGAGGTTGGTCCCCGGTGTTGCTGCCTACTCCGAGATCTCTACTTATAGCGGTGGGGAAGGTGACGTTGATGATGACGTGTCTAGTGATGTCACGTGGGTGCCCACAAGAGAGGAAGAGGAGGGGAGTTCAGAGGGAGATATGGACCAGCAGATAGGGAGGAGAAGCAGCAATGACTTACATTGCACAGCAGGGACAAAGCAGACTGCAAATGTATCAGGAGCGAGTCATCGACCATGTACGGTCACATCTGGCGCTCCCAGGTAGTGATGGACGAACGTTTCGCCCGGCGGTCGTTTCGCGGCGAATTTCCGACTTTCGCCGTCCGCGGGTTCGAACGCCTTTTTCCGTCGTTCGCCCCGGCGGACTTACGTGTTTAATGTATACAAGAACTTTAACCTTTCGTGACACGTTTATCATGTGTTACAGGACAACCAATTGAGACATGACAGCTCATGGACACTTGGACATTCCCCCTAACCTATAAATACACCCGATCCGGTGGCCATTTTACATTCTTTCTTCTGTCACTGTAGGGAAAGGATCCTGTGTGGAGTAGGGACAGAGAAAACGCTAGCTATTTGGTACACAAAAGTTCTTTTCAGGACTGGTATAGGTGTTAGGTCAGCAGCCTGAGTTTCTTTTGTCAGTTTAGATAAAGGGACAGAGCGCTGTATGCTGCTATTTTAGGGACAGCTCAGCCAGATTAGTCTTTCTTCATCATCATCATCATCATCATCATTAGCTGTTACTATCAGGTCCACAAAAGAGCTATTCCAGCTAATCGTTCCAGCCTACTCTTTTTTGCCAATTTGTATAGGGACAGGCAGGAAGCAGTGTGTCAGGCAGTGAGGATAATTTTAAAGACTTGCTGTTACTATTAGTTCCACAAAGGTTCTTTTCAGGACTGGTATCAGTGGTACGGTAATAGGCTTGTACACGTATAATATTCTTTCTTCCAAATATAGAAAGAATATTATACTTGACTGCTGCCCTTCTGCTGCAGTCTGCTAATCATTCACAACTCACTTGTTCCACAAAGCTCTTTATCAGGACTGGTAACTTGGTCTGTCTAGGGTGCTACGGTACATAGGCTTGGGTGCGGTACAGTCTGCTGTTCTGTAAGGACCGCTATCGGTCCACAATACATAGGGTTGCCGTGCACTACTGCTGACCGCTGCCCTATACTGCAGCAGTCCTTCAGCGGTATAGGGACTGACGCACAGTCTGCTAAACACTAATACACAACCTGCTTGGTCCACAAAAGTTCTTATAAGGACTGGTAACTTGGTATAGGGTGCTACGGTACATAGGCCTGAGTGCGTTACAGTCTGCTGTTCTGTAAGGACCGCTATCGGTCCACAATACATAGGGTTGACGTGCACTACTGCTGACCGCTGCCCTATACTGCAGCAGTCCTTCAGCGGTATAGGGACTGACGCACAGTCTGCTAAACACTAACACACAACCTGCTTGGTCCACAAAAGTTTTTATAAGGACTGGTAACTTGGTATAGGGTGCTACGGTACATAGGCCTGAGTGCAGTACAGTCTGCTGTTCTGTAAGGACTGCTATCGGTCCACAATACATAGGGTTGCCGTGCACTACTGCTGACCGCTGCCCTATACTGCAGCAGTCCTTCAGCGGTATAGGGACTGACGCACAGTCTGCTAAACACTAATACACAACCTGCTTGGTCCACAAAAGTTCTTATAAGGACTGGTAACTTGGTATAGGGTGCTACGGTACATAGGCCTGAGTGCAGTACAGTCTGCTGTTCTGTAAGGACCGCTATCGGTCCACAATACATAGGGTTGCCGTGCACTACTGCTGACCGCTGCCCTATACTGCAGCAGTCCTTCATTGGTATAGGGACTGACGTACAGTCTGCTAATCACTAACACACAACCTGCTTGGTCCACAAAAGTTCTTATAAGGACTGGTAACTTGGTATAGGGTGCTACGGTACATAGGCCTGAGTGCGTTACAGTCTGCTGTTCTGTAAGGACCGCTATCGGTCCACAATACATAGGGTTGCCGTGCACTACTGCTGACCGCTGCCCTATACTGCAGCAGTCCTTCAGCGGTATAGGGACTGACGCACAGTCTGCTAAACACTAACACACAACCTGCTTGGTCCACAAAAGTTTTTATAAGGACTGGTAACTTGGTATAGGGTGCTACGGTACATAGGCCTGAGTGCAGTACAGTCTGCTGTTCTGTAAGGACCGCTATCGGTCCACAATACATAGGGTTGCCGTGCACTACTGCTGACCGCTGCCCTATACTGCAGCAGTCCTTCATTGGTATAGGGACTGACGTACAGTCTGCTAATCACTAACACACAACCTGCTTGGTCCACAAAAGTTCTTATAAGGACTGGTAACTTGGTATAGGGTGCTACGGTACATAGGCCTGAGTGCGTTACAGTCTGCTGTTCTGTAAGGACCGCTATCGGTCCACAATACATAGGGTTGCCGTGCACTACTGCTGACCGCTGCCCTATACTGCAGCAGTCCTTCAGCGGTATAGGGACTGACGCACAGTCTGCTAAACACTAACACACAACCTGCTTGGTCCACAAAAGTTTTTATAAGGACTGGTAACTTGGTATAGGGTGCTACGGTACATAGGCCTGAGTGCAGTACAGTCTGCTGTTCTGTAAGGACCGCTATCGGTCCACAATACATAGGGTTGCCGTGCACTACTGCTGACCGCTGCCCTATACTGCAGCAGTCCTTCAGCGGTATAGGGACTAAGAGTTTTGTCACAGGGTGATTTAAAAAATGACAGGCAGAGGAAGAGGCAGGCCCTTCCGCAGGGGTGGTAGGGGTAGGGCAGGAGCAACAGCCTTGAGCCAAAGTGGGAAGTTGCAGAAGGTGCGTTCAATTACTTTAAAGGACGCACCAGACTTGGTTGAGTGGCTCACTCAGCCTTATTCTTCTGCACCCTCCTCATCCTCTCGATCTGCACCCTCTTCTTCACTCTCTGCTATGTGCACCCCCAAAGACACTACCACCAACAACACCACCACCACCACATACCTTCCGCTTGAGTGCAAATGGGGGCCTTCATGCTCCAGTGTTTTAATAGGGACCCCCGTATAAAAAGCATGAGGGTCAAGGACCAGTACTGGGTGGCAACGTACTTAGATCCCCGGTACAAACACAAAATGGTGGAAATGTTACCGCCGTCGCAGAGGGCTGTCAGAATGCAGCACTTCCAGGCCTTGCTTCGAGAAATGCTGCATTCTGCTTTTGCGTGCGCTGGCAGAGGAGCAATTCCCACTCCCAGAGAAGGATTTGCGGGTACCAATCCAACAGCGCCTGCAAGAAGAGGCCGGTTTGAAGATGTGTTGGTGACTTCGGATATGAGGTCATTCTTTCAGCCGACCCATCGACAGGTGTCATCCGGATCCAGCATCAGGGAACGCCTAGACCGTCAGGTGTCCGACTACATTGGGTTAACGGCCGATGTGGACGCTCTGAGGAGTGATGAACCCCTAGACTACTGGGTGGGCAGGCTTGACCTCTGGCCAGAGCTTGCCCAATTTGCAATCGAACTGTTGGCTTGCCCCTCATCCAGTGTCCTGTCCGAAAGGACGTTCAGCGCAGCAGGGGGGATTGTGACCGATAAGCGTACTCGCCTAGCTCACGACAGTGTTAACTACCTCACATTTCTAAAAATGAATGAGGCATGGATCTCGGAGGAATTCAACACATGTGATCAGTAGACCATGTATATGTCTATAAACAATTTTTGGAATCAAGCACACAGACCTTCTTAATTCATTTGGCTCACTTCCCTGACCCAAAAAAGCACACCGTACTATATGCCCCTACCCTCCTCTTTGAAGAGGTTGAGCGGTGTCATATTTCTACTGGGGCTGCTTATTATGAGGGGTTCCCACCATCCCTGTGCTGTGCTGACTTCCTCCTGGGTGTTCTTATTATGAGGGGCTCCCACCATCCCTGTGCTGTGCTGACTTCCTCCTGGGGGTTCTTATTATGAGGGGATCACACCATCCCTGTGCTGTGCTGACTTCCTCCTGGGGCTGCTTACGGTGCTGCTGTCAGCGCTGTATGTCACGGAGCTGCTGTCAGCGCTGTATGTCACGGAGCTGCTGTCAGCGCTGTATGTCACGGTGCTGCTGTCAGCGCTGTATGTCACGGAGCTGCTGTCAGCGCTGTATGTCACGGAGCTGCTGTCAGTGCTGTATGTCACGGAGCTGCTGTCAGCGCTGTATGTCACGGAGCTGCTGTCAGCGCTGTATGTCACGGAGCTGCTGTCAGCGCTGTATGTCACGGTGCTGCTGTCAGCGCTGTATGTCACGGAGCTGCTGTCAGCGCTGTATGTCACGGAGCTGCTGTCAGCGCTGTATGTCACGGAGCTGCTGTCAGCGCTGTATGTCACGGAGCTGCTGTCAGCGCTGTATGTCACGGAGCTGCTGTCAGCGCTGTATGTCACGGTGCTGATGTCAGTGCTCTGTATTACGGTGCTGCTGTCAGTGCTCTGTATCTCCTGCACCCTCTTGTTTGCCTACCCTGGTCCCTGACCTTCCCTCTCCTCCATTGCCTTCATTAGCTCCATAGTCCTGAATTGTCAGAACAATTTCCCAAATAAAAAAAAAATGCTTGTAGTTATCGATCCCAAATTCACCTCATACATGTATTATGCTATTGTCCAGGTGGTGGGACTACGTGCTACCCCCTAATAATTACCCCGTGGCCGCAAATTCGACCTAAAGGTTTGCGAAATTCGCCTCCCATTGAAGTCAATGGAGCCCGCGGCGAACGGTCGTTTTCGCGAACGTTTGTGTCCGTTCGCGTTTCGCGTTCGCGAAACGTCCCGTCGGAAGTTCGTCCATCACTACTCCCAGGACACCGGCACATGGCTCCGCAGTGTGGGCTTTTTTTAACGTGTCCGCTGCTGACAATAGCGTTGCCATCTGCAATCTTTGCAGTCAACGCGTTAGTCGCGGTAAGCCCAATACTCACCTAGGGACGACCGCCTTAAGAAGGCACATGAGCAGCCATCACCGAGCCCAGTGGGAGCAACGGAACACACAAAGCCACACTGCAGGCTCTCACCGTCCAGCCTCGTCTTCTACTTCTCCTTCTCCTCTCTCCTCACAATTGTCCTCCACTCCACCTTCCATCACGCCAAGCTCACATTTTTCTGCAAAAAGGCAGGCTTCCGTGGGCCTAATGTTTGAGCGTAAAAAAATGATGATGCCGGATAACCCTCTTGCCCAACGGTTGGCGGCTGGCTTGTCAGAACTCATAGCCCGCCAACTACTGCCATATAAACTGGTGGACTCGGAGGCCTTTCGCAAATTTGTGGCCATTGGAACACCACAATGGAAGGTCCCAGGAAGGAAGTATTTCTCAGAGAAGGGCATCCCAGAGCTATATGGCCATGTTCAGCGGCAAGTGAATGTATCTCTGGCACACAGTGTCGGTGCCAAGATACATCTGACCACAGACACGTGGTCTAGCAAACACGGGCAGGGAAGGTATATCAGTTTTACTGCCCACTGGGTGAACCTTCTGACGGCCGTCAAGCATGTAACCCGTGGCACCCGTGTAGATTTGGTTTTACCGCCACGGATTGCATGCAGGCCTGACTCTTCTTCTCCTCCTCCTACTCCATCCTCCTCCCTCTCCTCCTCAGCTGCCTCCTCCTTTTCCGCTGCTAGCGTCTCTTCCACTGCACCGCCCAAGCTCCCCAGAACCTATTCCACATGCCAGGTGAGACGTTGCCATGCCGTGCTGCGTCTGTTGTGCCTGGAAGCAAAGAGCCACACTGGCCCGGCACTCCTTTCAGCTTTGCGTTCACAGGCAGATGAGTGGCTAACACCGCTCAATTTGACAGTTGGTAAAGTGGTGTGTGACAACGGTGCCAATCTGCTTAGCGCATTGAAACAGGGCAAAATCACGCACGTGCCGTGCATGGCACACGTCTTAAACTTGGTCGTGCAGCGATTCCTTGTCAAATACCCTGGGGTCCAGGACATCTTGCGGCAGGCAAGGAAAATCTCGGCCCATTTCAGAAGATCTTACACGGCCATGGCTCGCCTTGCTGACATTCAGCGGCGACACCATCTGCCGGTCAGACGTCTTATTTGCGATTGCCCGACGCGATGGAACTCAACCTTCTATATGCTTGATAGGCTGCTCCAGCAGAAACGTGCAGTTAACGTCTACCTGTATGAACTCTGCGAAAGAAACGGTTCTGGGGAGCTGGGTTTTTTTTCACCGCGCCAGTGGCTGCTCATGCGCGACACATGCAGACTTCTGCGGCCATTTGAGGAGATCACCAAACTGGTCAGTCGCAGCCATGGCGCCATCAGTGACATGGTACCTTATGCCTTCTTTCTGGAGCGTGCATTGCGTCGTGTCATTGATCAGGCTGTGGAGGAGCAGGAGCGGGAAGATGAGGAAGTCGCAATGCTGGATGAATTCCCAGGGGGGGCTACTCTATCTGAGACAAGTCAACAACAGGAGTCTGATGAGGAGTCAGAGGAGGATGGTGCCGGGGCGGATGAGCAGGAGCAAGAAGAGCATGCTTTAAACCTTTCTGGGATCCCTGTTGTGCGTGGATGGGGAGAGGAGAATGAAGAGGACGACATTATCCTGGATGATGAGCAGGAGCCAGGCCACCACACCGCTTCCACTTTAGTGCAAATGGGGGCCTTCATGCTCCAGTGTTTTAATAGGGACCCCCGTATAAAAAGCATGAGGGTCAAGGACCAGTACTGGGTGGCAACGTACTTAGACCCCCGGTACAAACACAAAATGGCGGAAATGTTACCGCCGTCGCAGAGGGCTGTCAGAATGCAGCACTTCCAGGCCTTGCTTCGAGAAATGCTGCATTCTGCTTTTGCGTGCGCTGGCAGAGGAGCAATTCCCACTCCCAGAGAAGGATTTGCGGGTACCAATCCAACAGCGCCTGCAAGAAGAGGCCGGTTTGAAGATGTGTTGGTGACTTCGGATATGAGGTCATTCTTTCAGCCGACCCATCGACAGGTGTCATCCGGATCCAGCATCAGGGAACGCCTAGACCGTCAGGTGTCCGACTACATTGGGTTAACGGCCGATGTGGACGCTCTG
The DNA here is from genome assembly GCF_037356315.1 of Lithobates pipiens. NCBI lineage: Eukaryota > Metazoa > Chordata > Amphibia > Anura > Ranidae > Lithobates > Lithobates pipiens. The sequence goes on along the minus strand of NW_027507764.1, from coordinate 557,699,852 downwards.
AGGAGTGATGAACCCCTAGACTACTGGGTGGGCAGGCTTGACCTCTGGCCAGAGCTTGCCCAATTTGCAATCGAACTGTTGGCTTGCCCCTCATCCAGTGTCCTGTCCGAAAGGACGTTCAGCGCAGCAGGGGGGATTGTGACCGATAAGCGTACTCGCCTAGCTCACCACAGTGTTAACTACCTCACATTTCTAAAAATGAATGAGGCATGGATCTCGGAGGAATTCAACACATGTGACCAGTAGACCATGTATATGTCTATAAACTATTTTTTTAATCAAGCACACAGACCTTCTTAATTCATTTGGCTCACTTCCTTGACCCAAAAAAGCACACCGTACTATATGCCCCTACCCTCCTCTTTGAAGAGGTTGAGCGGTGTCATATTTCTACTGGGGCTGCTTATGATATCCCTGTGCTGTGCTGACTTCCTCCTGGGGGTTCTTATTATGAAGGGATCACACTATCCCTGTGCTGTGCTGACTTCCTCCTGGGGGTTCTTATTATGAGGGGATCACACCATCCCTGTGCTGTGCTGACTTCCTCCTGGGGCTGCTTACGGTGCTGCTGTCAGTGCTGTATGTCACGGTGCTGCTGTCAGCGCTGTATGTCACGGTGCTGCTGTCAGCGCTGTATGTCACGGTGCTGCTGTCAGCGCTGTATGTCACGGTGCTGCTGTCAGCGCTGTATGTCACGGTGCTGCTGTCAGCGCTGTATGTCACGGTGCTGCTGTCAGCGCTGTATGTCACGGTGCTGCTGTCAGCGCTGTATGTCACGGTGCTGCTGTCAGCGCTGTATGTCACGGTGCTGCTGTCAGCGCTGTATGTCACGGTGCTGCTGTCAGCGCTGTATGTCACGGTGCTGCTGTCAGTGCTCTGTATTACGGTGCTGCTGTCAGATGCCTCTATCACGGTGCATGTGTCATTCCGGTATGTCACGCTGCTGGTGATCATCTCCTGCACCCTCTTCTTTGCCTACCCTGGTCCCTGACCTTCCCTCTCCTCCATTGCCTTCATTAGCTCCATAGTCCTGAATTGTTAGAACAATTTCCCAAATAAAATAAAAATGCTTGTAGTTATCGATCCCAAATTCACCTCATACATGTATTATGTCATTGTCCAGATGGTGGGACTACGTTTTACCCCCTAATAATTACCACGTGGCCGCAAATTCGACATGAAGGTTTGCAAAGTTCGCCTCCCATTGAAGTCAATGGGGCCCGCGGCGAACGTTCTGTTTCGCGAACGTTTGGGTCCGTTCGCATTTCGCGTTCGCGAAACGTCCCGTCGGAAGTTCGTCCATCACTAATTGTGAAGTGGAAAGAAAATGATAAATGGTTTTCATTTTTTTTTTACAAATAAATATCTGAAAAGTATGGCATGCATTTGTTTTCAGCCCCCTTTACTCTGATACCCCTAAAATCTAGTGGAACCAATTGCCTTCAGAAGTCACCTAATTAGTAAATTGAGTCCACCTGTGTGTAATTTAATCTCAGTATAAATACAGCTGTTCTGTGAAGCCCTCAATGGTTTGGTATTAAAACAATATCCCAAGCACGTAGCACTGTTCATTCAATCATCCAAAAATAGAAAGAGTATGGCGCAACTGCAAATCTACCAAGACATGGCCGTCCACCTAAACTGACAGACCGGGCAAGGAGAGCATTAATCAGAGAAGCAGCCAAGAGGTCCATGGTAACTCTGGAGGAGCTGCAGAGATCCACAGCTCAGGTGGAAGAATCTGTCCACAGGACAACTATTAGTCGTGCTCTCCACAAATCTGGACTTTATAGAAGAGTGGCAAGAAGAAAGCCATTGTTGAAAGAAAGCCATAAGAAGTCCAGTTTGCAGTTTGTGAGAAGCCATTTGGGGGACACAGCAAACATGTGGAAGAAGGTGCTCAGGTCAGATGAGAGCAAAAATTAAACTTTTTGGCCTAAAAACAAAACGCTATGTGTGGTGCGAAAACTAACACTGCACATCACCCTGAACACACCATCCCCACCGTGAAACATAGTGGTGGCAGCATCATGTTGTGGAGATGCTTTTCTTCAGTAGGGACAGGGAAGCTGGTCAGAGTTGATGGGAAGATGGATGGAGCCAAATACGGTGCAATCTGTTAGATCAGACACCTGTTAAGCCCCATACATACTATCAGATTTTCTGCAGATTTTTTTCCTTCAGATTTACCAAAGCCATATAATATGAGGTCAAACCTTAGGAGTTTTCGATTTGTATGCAATCAGGCAGGCCATTTGCACTACATGGTTTTGGGAAATCTAAAGACAAATATCAGCAGAAAATCGAATAGTGTGTATGGGGATATATATATTTTGAGTCTACAAAAGACTTGAGACTGGGGTGGAGGTTCACCTTCCAGCAGGACAACAACCCTAAACATACAGCCAGAGCTACAATGGAATGGTTTAGATCAAAGCATATTCATGTGTTAGAATGGCCCAGTCAAAGGACAGACCTAAATCCAATTGAGAATCTGTGGCAAGACTTGAAAATTACTGTTCACAGACGCTCTCCATCCAATCTGACAGAGCTTGAGCTATTTTGCAAAGAAGAATGGGCAAAAATGTTCCTCTCTAGATGTGCAAAGCTGGTAGAGACATCCCCAAAAAGACTTGCAGCTGTAATTGCACAGAAAGTACCCCACACTTTTCACATATTTGTAAAAAAGGGTGAAAAACATTTCCTTTTCCTTCCACTTCACAATTATGTGCCACTTTGTTTTGGTCTATCACATAAAATCCCAATAAAATACATTTACGTTTTTGGTTGTAACATGACAAAATGTGGAAAATGTCAAGGGGTATGAATACTTTTTGAAGGCTCTGTACCAGGTGGCAGGAATGACATGACCGAAATACTGCAGCATACTCTCTCTACAGAGTAGAAAAATAATAAACAAATATGATACAAACACACACCCTAAATAGTTTAACTACATATATTTTATTCGCTATAAAAGAGCAAAATTACAAAAGGCACCACCAACAATATCCTATAATCCCTAATAAAAATCCACAAGAAGAATCCCTGTTACAAGTGATAATTCTTCAATGGTCATCCAATCCCCCCACCCAAAAAAAATAAAAATGAATAATAAAACTGTATGATAGATGGTCCAATATTTCTCTTCACTGGAAAGGAGATTACTCATACAGTGGGTGACTTCCTCCCTCGCCCAATATAAGGCACCCCCTATACACACCTATATGATCCTTATAAGTCCTTATTGGAATCTAATTTTGCTCTTTTATAGCGAATAAAATATATGTAGTTAAACTCTTTAGGGTGTGTGTTTGTATCATGTTTATTATTTTTTCTAGTCTTTAATCAGTATTTTGCTTGATTACACCGCAATATATCCGGTGAGTGGTACTTTTATTCACTAGAGGCACGATTCCCTAGTCGCTCAATTTTTTCTCTCTACAGAGGTCCAACATACCCCCTCCTGCTAAGTCAGAGCTAGAGCTCTCCAGTCAGTCAAACTTAAGCCTTGTACACACGGGCTGAAAATCAACCAAAATCTGCTGTTCAGCAGGAACCGGACCCCTTTTGGCCCATGTATGCAGCTGTCTGTTCTGTAGAACGACCGACTTCTGTTGAACGAGCATGCAAAAAAAAAAAAAACAGCATACGACCTGCATCAGATCATCATTTGCACCCAATGGTTGCGAGTTCTAATCAGTGTGTTCTGGTGGGGATGGAGCCCCCCCCGTCAGAAGACAATAGCGCAGTGGGGAGATCACTCTACTAACATTGCTTGTGTTAGTATGTTGATCTGTCATTTTCTTCTTGTTTGTGCGCATATTTATACCCTCTGCTGTACATTCGCTCTGCCCAGACTAATGCCCCATACACACAGTCGGAAATTCAGACGGAAAAAGTCCAATCGGATTATGTTGTCGGAAAATCCAATCGCGTGCGGACTTTTTCTGTCGGAATTTCAGACGGAAAAAGGTTTAGGAGCTGGATCTAACAACAAAATCTGATCTGACTTTTTCCGATCGTGTGTAGAGAATTCCGATGCACAAAGTGCCACGCATGCTCAGAAAAAATTTGGAGACGAAAGCTATTGGCTACTGGCCTCTACAGTAGTACGTAGTAGTCCCGTCGTACGTGTATAACGCCACCTCGTTCCAAACAATCGGCTTTTCCAACAATTTTGTGCGACCGTGTATATGCAAGACAAGTTTCGGCCAAAATCCGTCGGAAAAAATCTGACGTATTTTGTGGTCGGAATGTCCGACCGTGTGAATGGGGCATTTCCCTCTCTGCTATATTGTGGAGGCAAGGACAGTAAAGAAGCAAAACTTCGCTATTCAAAAAACCACCCTATGAGCAGCAGCTCAAATCGTTATACAATGACACACTAAACTCTATATCATAAGGAGCTGTGCTTATGATATAGAGTATATTGTGGAGGCACTGCATCTCTTTTATATCTCCATCATTATGTACTATATTACTTTGTATTTCCTGCAGATCAAATGAAGAATACAGTAGATGTGTGCTGCAACTAGCAAAGCTATAGCAATACCATCAACAAGGAGTATAAAAAAAGTTGGGTGTACTCCTTGTTGATGGTATTGCTATAGCTTTGCTAGTTGCAGCACACTTCTACTGTATGCTTCATTTGATCTGCAGGAAATACAAAATAATATAGTACATAATGATGGAGATATAAAATAGATGCAGTGCCTCCACAGTATAGCAGAGAGGGTTAGTCTGTGCAGAATGAGTGTACAGCTGAGGGTACAAATATGCGCACAAACAAGAAGAAAATGATCCGTTGGTATCAGCGGGCAGAGTGGCAACAAACGTAAGGAACCCCAGCAGAAATAAAAGTGCGTCCAAAGTATATACAACAGGTCGGCAATCAAGACCTAGCAATAGGCTTATAGTAACAAGGGAGACATACATAAATGAAACGTAGCAATCAGCAAAGAAAAAATGCTGCCGATCTGCTCTGGTGAACAAATGAGGGCTCTAAATGAAAGCGTAGGATAGTAAAGTAGTCCACTTATGTCCAGCAAAGCTTCTATTGCTATAAATAATGGGACCCCAGCTTAGGAAGGGAGATGGGGGGGGGGGGGTGGACTTAATTCCTTCAATCTTTTGTCTGTATTTCTTTACTTCTGCTTCTTCAGCTCTTTTATTACAATTGCTTATTTATTTTTACAAGTTTCCACATTATACCATTGACTTGCAAATTATATAGGTAGGCACTGGCAGCCCCTATCCTCATATTGATTAGTTCGTACATTCGGTATCATCCGAAATACGAATTTCTATGCTTCCGAATTGTATACGAAATACGAAATTTAGTTGACGGATTTCGGATCCAAATTCTGTTACAATGGAAATGTGACTGGCGTTTTGTTGACCAATCAGAGGTTTTCTTCAGCTGCTGAGTGAGGGTTGGGAAAATGACCTTTTTTTAATATGGGAGTGGGAGAGACTGGTACTGGTAAGTCAATGGGAGATTCAGAATCTGACAAAATAAGAATGTTTGTTAATTACAATTATTCGTTATGGTGAAGTTAAAAACCCAGGAAGTCAGCACAGGGATGGTGGGAGCTCCTCATAATGAGCACAGCACAGGGATGGTGGCAGCCCCTCATAATGAGCACAGCACAGGGATGGTGGGAGCCCCTCATAATGAGCACAGTATAGGGATGGTGGGAGCCCCTCATAATGAGCACAGCACAGGGATGGTGGGAGCCCCTCATAATGAGCACAGCACAGGGATGGTGGGAGCCCCTCATAATGAGCACAGTATAGGGATGGTGGGAGCCCCTCATAATGAGCACAGCACAGGGATGGTGGGAGCCCCTCATAATGAGCACAGCACAGGGATGGTGGGAGCCCCTCATAATGAGCACAGTATAGGGATGGTGGGAGCCCCTCATAATGAGCACAGCAGGGGTACAGCCCCAGGAAGTCAGCACAGCACAGTGATGGTGGGAGCCCCTCATAATGAGTCGACAACTGCCATATTGAGAAAGATATTTTTTGCTTTTTAAATCCATCATAATGGGCATTAGTAATTGTTACGAAAAGTTAACGAACCGTAAAATTCATATTTCTTACGAATCCAAATTGAATTTCGGACACAAATTACAAAATACGAATTAATGGCTAATACGAAAGGGAACAGACACAAAAGATACACTCCGCATCTTTCCAAATAACTATTCTGCTTTATTATGACGCAATTGAAGGTTTTTCTACACATGATAACGTAGGTATCACATTAATATTACAATTGTACTTTTATGGTAACAAGGGGTGTAACATAGGCAGGCTAATTCTAATCAGGCCTCGAAAGAATGCAAACATGTACTGAAAACATTATTAGTGTCGTGTGCACAGTGAGGGCAGTGTGCAATACATATAAAATAGAATACAATTATATACAGAACTTACAAATTTCCTTTACACTGTCTTCCTTCTGCAACAAGTGCTGTCATCCTTTTCGGCTATGTTCTTCATTATCTCTGCTGTGACCTACAAGGCCTCTCCATTCGCCACCCCTCTCTGCTGCTCATTCATCTTTTCAACACTGGCCACACACACGTGTATAATTTTCCAATCAATCTAAATACTTACAGTGGAACTATAATGTAAATGTTCAATATACACTCACCGGACAATTTCTTGGTAATAGACATGTGCAATTAGTTTCATTTCGAAATCATTTTTTGACGAAATTTGACAAATTCGTTAATTCAGAAATATTAAAATTAACGAAAACCCATTTAAAGAATTTTCCCCTAAATTCAAAAATCCGAAAATAAGAATGAAAATCCGAAAATTCTAAAGAACGAAAATATGAACATTAGAAAACCCGAAAATTTGAAAATCTGAAATAACTAACTAATAATAATAACTATTACTAATTATTAAGTTATAGGTATTGGAATTTCCTTTCAAATTTGGCTGTTAGTAAACGTAACGAATACGAATTTATCTGAAGTTATGAATTATCCGAAATAACGGCTGCCACATCTAAAGGAATAGAACGTAACTAATTAATAATAATAAATAATAAAAATGTTTTATTATTATAATTATTATTTATTACTATGAATTCATTACGTTCCATTAATTTAGATACGGCATTCATTATTTCGCATAATTCGTAACTTCGGATAAATTTGCATTCGTTACATTCATAAACAGCCAAACTTGAAAGGAAATTCCAATACCTATAATTTAATAGTTCATTTTTATTAGTTACCGTATATACTCGAGTATAGGCCGACCCGAATATAAGCCGAGGCCCCCAATTTACCCCCAAAAAAACTGGCAAACTTATTGACTCGTGTATAAGCCGAGGGTGAGACATGCCTGTCCATCCCTGTGTGTGTGTCCGTCCATCCCTGTGTGTCCGTCCATCCCTGTGTGTCCGTCCATCCCTGTGTGTCCGTCCATCCATCCCTGTGTGTGTGTGTGTCCATCCATCCATCCATCCCTGTGTGTGTGTGTCTCCATCCATCCATCCATCCATCCCTGTGTGTGTGTGTCTCCATCCATCCATCCATCCATCCCTGTGTGTGTGTGTCTCCATCCATCCATCCCTGTGTGTGTGTGTCTCCATCCATCCATCCATCCATCCCTGTGTGTGTGTGTATCCATGTGTGTGTGTGTGTGTGTGTGTGTGTGTGTGTGTGTTTGTGTGTGTGTGTGTGTGTGTGTGTGTGTCCAGCCTACCTGTGTCCCGAGCCTTTGTCCCGAGCCTCCGTCCCGTGCCTTGCCTCCTTGCCTCCGTCCCGTGCCGTGCCTTGCCGCCGTGCCTTGCCTCCGTCCCGTCCCGTCCCGTCCCGTGCCGTGCCGTGCCTTGCCTTGCCTCCGTCCCGTGCCCTCTTCGTCGGCGCCTCGGCGGCCATTGTAAAATTCAAAAGCTGCGCCGCCGCCTTCGCCTGTGATAGGCGGAACACTGAATTTCCCAGCAGCCTGTGTTCCGCCTATCACGGACATCGTATCATCCTCGTCCGTAGTACGAGGATGATACGATGTCCGTGATAGGCGGAACACAGGCTGCTGGGAAATTCAGTGTTCCGCCTATCACAGGCGAAGGCGGAGCCGGAGGCGCGGCTTTTGAATTATAGAATGGCCGCTGTCTGTCTGCTCGACACGCTGATCGAGCGGGCAGACAGCGATGACTCGAGTATAAGCCGAGGGGGGCACTTTCAGCCTCAAAAAAGAGGCTGAAAATCTCGGCTTATACTCGAGTATATACGGTAGTTATTATTTTGGATTTTCGAATTTACTAAAATGAACAAATTTTTTTCGGCAGTGCACATGTCTACTTGGTAACACAAATTGCTAATCAGCCAATCACATGGCAGAAACTCAATGCATTTAGGCATCTAGACGTGGTAAAGATGACTTGCTGAAGTTCAAAGCGAGCATCAGAATGGGGGAAGAAAGGGGATTTGAGTGACTTTGAACGTCGCATGGTTGTTGGTGCCACGTTCTGAGAATTTCAAAAACTACTGATCTACTGGGATTTTCACACACAACCATCTCTCGGGTTTACAGAGAATGGTCCGAAAAAGAGAAAATATCCAGTGAGCGGTAGTTGTGTGGAGGAAAATGCCTTGTTGATGTCAGAGGTCAGAGGAGAATGGTTTGAGACGATAGAAAGGCAACAGTAACTCAAATAACAGCTCATTACAACTAAAGTATGCAGAATACCATCTCTGAATGCACAATGCATCGAACCTTGAAGCAGATGGGCTACAGCAGCAGAAGACCGAGTGCCGCTCCTGCCAGCTAAGAACAGAAAACTGAGGCTACAATTGGCACAGGATCACCAAAATTGGACAATAGAAGATTGGAAAAAACGTTGACTGGTCTGATGAGTCTCAATTTCAGCTGCAACATTCAGATGGTCGGGTCAGAATTTGGTGTAAACAACATGAAAGCATGGATCCGTCCTGCCTTGTATCAACGGTTCAGGCTAGTGGTGGTGTAATGGTGGGGGGGATATTTTCTTGGCACACTTTGGGCCCCTTAGTAACAATTGAGCATTGTTTAAACCCCACGGCCTTCCTGAGTATTGTTGCTGACCATGTCCATCCCTTTATGACTACTGTGTGCCCATCTTCTGATGGCTCTTCCAGCAGGATAATGTTCCATGGCACAAAGCTCCAATCATCTCACCACTGGACAATGAGGTCACTGCACTCCAATGGCCTCCACAGTCACCAGATCTCATCCAATAGAGAACCTTTGGGATGTGGTGGAACGGGAGGTTCACATCATGGATGTGCAGCTGACAAATCTGCAGCAACTGTGTGATGCCATCATGTCACTATGGAGCAAAATCTCTGAGGAACGTTTCCAACACCTTGTTGAATCTATGCCATGAAGAATGATGGCCGTTCTGAAGGCAAAAGGGGGTCCAACCCGGTACTAGCAAGGTGTACCTAATAAAGTGGCCGGTGGGTGTATATAAAATAAGTTTTTACCCAATTGTGTGTAAAGAGAAACACAGATTGTTTGCTGCCTAATCTATTGTATTGTGTCAAGCCTCTATTGTGGACATTTGAAGGAATTAATAAAGATAATCTCTCTGGAGTAGATTGTATTGTGTCCAGAAGAAAGGAGGGGAATTCCTTGGGAGTTAATTGCGTCAAGTTGATATTTCCCAGAGATTAGAGAAATATCTGTATCCATGGATCACATTCCCGTCATTGGGCACGGCTTTGATTACAATTGCATAAGCAGTTGCAACATATCTGTGAGTTTACTCTCTGGTCCTAGGAAGACACTAATTAAACACTGGGTGGTAGGTTCACAATGAGACAGCAGAGGCTGGAATAAAGGTAACTACTCACCGTAGGATGTTGATTCTTTCACTCAATCACCATACTAGGGGTGCCCAACTTTTTGAAGAACGGGGGCCACCTATCCACTTCCCGACCCGCTCACCTACATACAGTTAGGTCCATATATATTTGGACACAGGCACAATTTTATTTTTTTCAGGTATTTACCAAAACATATTCAAGCTCTTGTTATATAAATGGATATGGGCTGAAAGTGCCCACTCTCTCTCGTTTTATTTAAGGGGATGTACTTTCAAATTGGAGGAAGGCTTTAGGATTTACATGTCTTAAAGCAGAAGTCCTGCAAAATTTTTTTTCAAATACTGTAGCTGCTGACTATTAAAATAAGGACACATACCTGTCCCAGGGTCCAGTGATGTCGGCACCCGAGCCGAACCATCACTCGGTCCTCGGATGCCTCCGCCGCCATCTTCGGTGAGGGAATCAGGAAATGAAGCCTTGCGGCTTCACTTCCCGGTTCCCTACTGTGCATGCGCGCGTCACGTAGCACAATCCGAATGGTCCCTGCTGTCTCTGGGTCCCGCGTGTGTCCCTGCAGAGATCGCGCCGGGACGGGCAGAGGCATAGACTCCCGTGGGAGCAGGGCTCAAGTCCTGCGGGAACGCATGGGAACGGAGTTCCTGTACTTTTTCCACAACAGGAACTCTGTTCCCGTTAGCAGCCGCGTCCTGCATATGACTGAGTAACTGGTTGCTAAGCTGAGCAGCGCCTCCGAGAGAAAGCAGCCAGCCACAGACACCACACCAGACAGAGCCACACTTACTGCTGGTAAGGATCCAGTCTGTGCCCACTCAGTGCCAGACAGTCCCGGGTCCAGCGCCGACTACTCCCGCAGCCGCTGTAGGACATTGCCAGCAGTGCAGCCCAACTCTGAGCTGCCAGACTTTCCCAGTTCAACTTCTCCTCTCCTGAGCTGAGCCTCCGAGTCCTCCCGTCCACGAGGTCCACCGCGAGTTTGCCGCCCACCAGAGTCATTGACAAACTTCCAGGTTAGTGTGTTACACACAGTTTTTTAGTTACAGTGAGCATGCTCCCCCTCCATTCTGCTGCTGTGTCCCCCACTCCCCCTCCGTTCTGCTGCTGTCCCCCACTCCCCCTCCATTCTGCTGTGTCCTCCACTCCCCCTCCATTCTGCTGCTGTGTTCCCCCTCTGTTCTGCTGCTGTCCCCCACTCCCCCTCCATTCTGCTGTGTCCCCCACTCCCCCTCCGTTCTGCTGCTGTGTCCCCCACTCCCCCTCCGTCTGCTGCTGTCCCCCACTCCCCCTCCGTCTGCTGCAGTCCCCCACTCCCCCACCGTTCTGCTTCTGCTCTCCCCCACTCTCCCTCCGTTCTGCTGCTGTCCCCTTCCAGTTTTCCTCTGTGTCCCCCTCCATTCTGCTGTCCCCCTCCATTCTGCTACTGTCCCCCTCCAGTTTTTCTCCATGCCCGCCTCCGTTCTGCTGTCCCCCTCCATTCTTGTGGTGATTATTCTGTTAGTTTGACAAGTTAACTTATTTTGTTTTTGTAAAATGGCACTTTACAATAAATGTCGCACTGTATTTTCTGTGAAATATATATGCATATGAGCGTATCATTTTTTTTTTTGTGGGGGAGTGGATCTTGGGTGGGAGTTCCCACACTTTTTTCCCCAGGACTTGACCCCTGCATGTGAGTCTATGGCCGGAAGTGGGTGCAAATACCTGTCTTAGGCTGTGGGCTACATCAGTGGGCTCGGGCTTCCCAGGTATCACAGAGGCACAAATCCAATCACAATGACTGCGCCTTCATACCTTCTGTTATTTTTCTACTTCCTTTAACAGACCAAACTGCCTCTCCTGTTGCTTATGATGAGTAAAGTGTTTAGATGTGCAGAGAAATCTGAGTGCCCATTGACACACTCAGCATTAAATATAGTTTGCCAGATGGCCCCTCTGTATTGGTTTTCTTTTGTAGAGATTTTTGTATTATCTTGGCTAGTAACACTTTTTAAATGCATCTCAGACCTGCTATAAATGCTGTAGGGATGTTGTGGCACATTTGCAGTAAAGCCCGGGTAAAGGGCAGGGAAGGGGGCGTGTCTGACCCGGCCTGTTACTGTGCTGACTACTGAGTGCACTGGATTTATCCCCGCTGCTTCTTTCACTACACATTCACATTTGACATAACTGGAAAACGGATGTAAGACTATAAAAAATCTTCCGTGCAATGTCTATCTAACTGCAAATATATTTCAGGGATTTAAAGTGGGCTTTAACCACTTTAGCCCCAGAAGATTTTACCCCCTTCCTGACCAGAGCACTTTTTGCGATTTGCACCCAAACAAAATTGACGTCCTTTTTCCCCCACAAATAGAGCTTTTTTTGGTGGTATTTGATCACCTCTGCGTTTTTTATTTTTTGCGCTATAAAAAAAAAAAAAAGAGCGACAATTTTGAAAATAACGAAATATTTTTTACTTTTTACTATAATAAATATCCCCAAAAAATATATAATTTTTTTTCTCCTCAGTTTAGGCCGATACGTATTCTTCTACAGATTTTTTGTAAAAAAAAGAAAAGAAAAATGCAATAAGTGTATATTGATTGGTTTGCGCAAAAGTTATAGCGTCTACAAAATAGGAATAGTTTTATGGCTTTTTTATTATTAATTTTTATTTACTAGTAATGGCGGCGATCTGCGATTTTTATCGGGACTGTGACATTATGGCCGACACGACGGACAATTTTGACACATTTTTGGGACCATTGACATTTATACAATGATCAGTGATATACAAATGCATTGATTACTGTGAAAATGTCACTGGCAGTGAAGGGGTTAACCACTAGGGGGCAGTGAAGAGGTTAATTGTGTCCTAGTATGTGTTCTAACTGAAGGGGGGATGGGGCTGTGCAGGGGAGATGACAGATCATCTGTTCATACTCTGTATGAACAGACGATCTGTCTGTTCTCCCCTCAGAGAACCGGAAACTATGCCCTTGTACACACAGTCGGACATTCCGACCACAAAATCCGTCTGATTTTTTCAGACGGATTTTGTCCAAAACTGGTGTTGCATACATACAGTCGGAAAAAGTTGTCGTAAAATCCGATCGCTTGGAAAGTGATGACGTTCGTTCGTTACGACGGGACTACGTTCAGGCTAGTAGCCAATAGCTTTGGTCTCGTAATTTGATCTGAGCATGCGTGGCACTTTGTCCGATCGGAATTCTCTACAAACTAACGGACAAAGTCCGATCGGATCATGTTGTCAGAAAATTTTATATCCAGCTCTCAAACTTTGTTGGTCGGACATTCCGACGGAATTTCCAACCCTGTGTACAAGGGCTAAGTGTTTACATACACTGATCCCGGTTCTGTGCTCTGAGCGATCGCGGGAGCCCGGCGGTGATCGCGACCACTGGGTACTTGCATCGGCTCTGTGCGCGCGCGTCCCTTAGTGGCCTTTCTATAGTACCAATGTACCATGATGGCGATTCGTGCAGCTGAGCCATGTTGCCACAGTATAACTTTGGCGGCTGGCCAGCATGCAGTTAACTTTGAGTGAAGGCAGGTACAATGAGGGTGGTAGACTTATATACAACAGGGAAGTCGTAGAAAGATGGATTGAATAAAATCTTATTAGATAGAAGAACTCTCAATCCTCATTCTTCAATATTTATTTTGTACACCTGTATATACTAATGTGTGTATATATATATATATATATATATATATATATATATATATATATATATATATATATATATATAACTTTTCTTTTACTGAGGTCCCATGTTGAACCTTCCTACTGATTACTTATAAGAGTACTGAAATGTGGGACGTTTTCCCATGCTCCAGTTAGCTAATTGGCCCCTTCAGTCAATGAAACAATTTTAAGAAGGGGAAATACAATTGTTTCGTTAAGTAAATAGACCAATTTACCAACTGGAGCATGGGAAAATTCCCAACTTCCAATCCGGTGATACTCTAATAGAGAATCCCACAGAGATTCTCTTAAGTCTGTATCTGTCATAGACTGGATGTGGGAGCCTTTGTTCACAGAACTTTAACCCATTTTTTCTTTTCTAACAGCACGAAACCTAAAAATATGCAGGGTCCTCTATATTATTGTAATATTTTGTATTATGGTAGAGGGTTTTTATCTTTAATTTCAACCTTATTACATCAAACCTGTGAGCTGAAGACAAAGCCACTAATAATATGCAGAAAAGCACCACCAGATAATCTGTAAAGAAATGCCAGCAAAATCCTTGGAATCCAGACCTAAGTAGTGTTCTGGTCCTTGATTTCAGTCCCGAGTTGGCATCGAGTCCCTTCCTAGTGCTTGTTTTGCTTTGCGTCTTGTAAGGTTCTTTGCATTAAAGCACAGAAGCATAAAAACCTATATTCTGTTATATAAAAAAAAAAACAAGAGGTAGAATGTGTTGCTATGGCTATTTTAGTGATTTTTATAGCATACATACATGTAGTAGATGTGCTCTCCCTATTCATATGCTAATGAAATTGTTGGACTAGTTCATGAGCTTAAGACAGGAAGTGATGCTACAAGAAGTAGGGGGGATGTAAAGGACTTGAATACAGCCATGTGCTCAAGACAAGGAGCAATCTGGAAGAAAAACTCCATCACCAGGAAAAGCCAAGTTTAGTGTAATTGCACACATTGTCCATGCTCAATTTCTAGGAAGGATAGATAGCGTGTGCATGTGTATGTTGGATGCATATTTTGTAATACTCTGTGTAGCGCCCTGCTCCTAATGAGCAGACACTAATATTTTTGTAAATTTAAGTTTGTCTGAAGCTAGTTTCCACTTGGCCGTGGGTGTCGCTGTCACCACCGATAAGTGTTGGAAATGCAACAGGCTGAATGCATTGGGTACCCCTATTACTCGGAAATAGCCCAGTGGGAGTGGTTCACCAGCTGTGCATTCTGGGTAAGGGTAATTAAGGTACATGTGCCATATTTTTGGGGTTTGTTATCCCGACCTCATGGCCCTCCTGGCCTGAGGTGTGTGCTGATTGTCTCTATGTCTTGGGGCCGGTTGGTCTGAGGCTTTGTAACTGAAAGGGTGGGCCCAAAAGTCTTGGGGCCTACCGTTCCAGGGGTGGTCCTGTGCTGTTTTGCCTGCGGGGAGCAGCCAAGCGACTGGAGGATCCCGGGGAGGACTTTTTCAGGCGAGGACCGAACAACAAGGCTGGTATCTCTGGAAGAGCCTGGAGACTCAGTTGGAGGACGCATCCCGGGTCACCTACCAAACAGTATCACCGGATCGGCTGAAGGAAACTGGCACTGTGTGACAACTCTTTAATTTCTCAACAAGCTGCTGGTTGTTATTTCCTGTGGCAGAGGATTGCACAACGATTCCGTTGAATTGACAAGTCTGTAGCAGAGACTTTGTTTGAGCATCTCACCGGCTGCTAGGTCAGTGAGAGAGGCCTATCCGGTGATAGCTAGATCCAGCCTGTGGAAGCTGTTTGTCCTCTGGATCAAGGAAATACCTCTAACCCGCAATTACAAGGTACCTGAACTCCCCTTAACCCTCTATTGAAAAACTTAATGTTTCTTTCAAATAAATCTTTGGAAAAAGGGCTAAGTGTCGGAGCTAACATTCTTTAATCCACTCTACAACGGGACCCCTAAGACGGACACAGTGAGCAGGTGAGGAAACGGTAAGCCCAACAAAAACCAACAGCTCCTTCGGGGGTCAGTGCTACATCTGTATGTCTTTTTTTAATTTTACTGAGTGTAAATACAGCATTTTTGTTTAGTAAAGCAAACATTAATACACTACTGAGATTTTTTATGCTTCCTCGCTTTTACCGCAATGAACATTAAAAGACACAAAACAAAACAGTGCTAGACCCATAGTACCAGAAATGCAGACAGGGACATAAATCGATACTCCGCAAATAGCCTGGGATCCAGACACTCCACAGGGACATAGAGATTGCTATGAATATTCATGTACTTTTATGCCCCGTACACAGGAGCGGATTTTCCTTTGGAAAAAACTTGGATGGCTTTTCCAACGAAATTCCACTCAAGCTGTCTTGCATACACACGGTCACACAAAAGTTCTATGAACTTTTGACCGTCAATAACACGGTGACGTACAACGCTACATTGAGCCGAGAAAATTAAGTTCAATGCTTCCGAGCATGCGTAGGAATTTTGCGCATCGGTATTTGTACAGACGATCGGAATTTCCGATCAGAACTTTTTCCAGCCGAAAAATTGAGAACCTGCTCTCAATCTTTTGCTGGCCGAAATTCCGGCAGCAAAAGTCTGATGGAGCATACATGCGATTGCGTTTTCCAACCAAAAGCTCTCATCTGAGTTTTGCTGGCAGAATTTCCGATCTTGTGTATGGGGCATAATGAGGATGAGGATGTGCCAGGTCCACTTTTAACAATACAGCTGAGTCCACTAGATTGGCCCTAACCTGGATATATTTAAAGGATGAGTTCACCTTTGGTAACGCAACATATTCTGGGTGTAACATGTTACGAATGGACCACCCTTGCACCGCCACGATCCCTGCCGTGACAGCTAGCAAGGCTCTTCTCCCTCCCACCATCTGTCACTGATTGACAGGGCTCTGTGCATAGAAAATTACAAGGTACCGTAGCCTCTGCGGCTGTCAGCTTGTAGTTTTCACTGAACTACCAGGGCGCTGTGGAGCGCTGTGGAGCGCCCTGGTAGTTCATTCATGCTTCCTGTCAGATTGTATCAGATTACCCGCAAGGGATGCACAGGCAAGCATATACACTGTCAGATCTGCTGGAGACCTGTTTGGCACCAACAATCTGCTGATCGCTGGTGCAATGCTTTACAGGCTCCAAAGGAAAAAAATAATAACAAATGCACATTTTTTTACCTGTAAAAAAAGTGCATTTAATATTTTTTTCAAAAAACTTATCCTTTAAGCTCAAAAAAACTCACAAAAAACATCTGCATTCTGAAGCTGCAGGAGTGACCTTTAATCCGGAGCTGCCCTCCATAGTACCTCTTTTCTATCACAAGATGTCCTCAGTCTCCTGAGATGAATGACGCCAAACAACATTCAACTCAGAAGAGTGAGGACAGACTGAGAGTGGGGGAAGCCATGGCCCTTGGTTTGTCACGTATCTGCTTTGAGGAGCCTGATATGATGAGGAAGGCCTCTCTTACATCTCTGACTCGGGGAACCTGGTAGAGTAAAGAGGAGTGCAGAGTGGTACGAGTGCCTGTTGGACTTGCTAGCGGCAGGGTAGGTACCCAGTGTCATTAGTACAGTGACAGTGTATAGTATTCTCACTGATCCCTGTATTAATGTCACTGGTGATGTCAGTGGCAGTTAGTCAGTTCCCCCCAGTGTCAGTTAGTGTCAGATTTTCCGCTGCACTATCGCAGTCCCATTATAAGTCACTGATCACCGTAATTAGTAGTATAAAAACAATAAAAATTCCAGTATATCCCATAGTTTGTAGATGCTAAAACTGTCATACCAATCAATATACACTTTTGGGGATTTTTTTTTACTAAAGACATATAGTCGAATACATTTTAAGCAAAATTTATGAAATTTAATTTTTTTACTTTTTTTTATTGTATATTGGTGCTCCACAGTCTCGGGGGGGGGGGGGGCGACCCTGGGCTGTGGCTCAGGAGCATTGTCATGGTCGGTTCCGAGCTCCAGCAGCCCATGGAAGACTTACCCACAATGTTGGTCCGTTGAGCGCTAATAGGTCTTCCCGGGCGCGCGTTAGCGCGAACGGACGCACGCGGGTGCGAGCAGGTACAATCGGGCGCACGCGGGTGCGCAAGGTTGCGAACGTGCGCGGGGTCACGGTCGGTTGCACGGTTTGACGTGGGCGCGAACGGGCACGCCGTGCGACCGTTCTTGGCGCCCAGAAGGCTTCTTAAGTGATTCATTCTAGTGGCCCGTTGCTGTCCTGTCTACAGCGTTCCTGAGAGTTGCCTCTGATTACCTGATCGTTCCTGTCTCTGATCTACTCGGCTTGTTCCTGACTATCCTGCTTGCTGCCAGCCCTGACCCCCGGACCTCCTGACTATTCTTCTGCCTCCTCCTTTGGTACTTCTGCTGCCAGCCCGTTGACGACCCGGCTTGTGTTGACCCCGCTTCTGCCTGCTGTTCCAGTCCGTGTTCTGTGACCGCTGCTGCCTGCTGCCTGCCTGCCAGCCGTTCCCGTGTGCCCACCTGCTTGCTGCCAGCTGCTGACTTCCAGCCACTCCAGAACCACCTGTCTTATCCACTGCTGTCTGACGCCAGTTCCTGGACCAGGCCCACCTACACGGACTTGGCACTTGTGCCCTCTGCCCTCCAGAGCCCCTGTTCCCACTCTCAGGGGATCTCGAGCCAGAGGCTTACGAGAGGCCGCTCCCTGCACTCCGGGCTCCCACCACCAGGTACGTGACAGTACAGGACAGCCATGTCCGAGCCCACGCAGGGAGCCTCTCCAATGGACGAACTTTGCCGCCATCTCGCAGGCCTCACTCAAGCAGTGAAGAGTTTACAGGAGGGTTACAGTCAACTGGAGGAACGGGTCCAGGCCCTGTCCACCTCCTCTCCTGCTACTTCCGGAACTTCTGCTACTCCTGCTGTAGTGATGCTGCCACCCGAACCCAGGGTGCCTACACCCGAGAGATTTTCCGGAGATCGAGGGAAATTCCGGGCTTTTCGGAACTCATGTGAACTGTTCTTTGCTCTTCAGCCGAGGACCTTCTCCCTCGAGGCTACCAAGGTGGGCTATGTGATCTCTCTGCTAACCGGTGAACCTCAGTCTTGGGCCCACCGTCTACTAGAAAAGAAGGATCTCTCCCTTGAAACCTTGGACATCTTCTTCCAGGCCATGTCGCGGTTATACGAAGACCCACAACTAACCGCCACCGCTGAAGCAGCCCTGCATTCGCTGCAGCAAGGTCGCCGACCTGTAGAGGACTACGTGTCGGAGTTCCGACGCTGGAGCTCCGACACAGACTGGAATAACGCGGCATTACGCTATCAGTTCCGGATGGGCCTATCGGAACCGTTGAAGGACGAGCTCGCCCGAGTGGGCATTCCAGAGACTCTAGAAGCCTTGGTGGAACTGGCGATCCAAATAGACAGGCGGCTGAGAGAACGCCGCCTGGAGCGGTCTTCAACCACTTCTCGTCCAGTATGGATGCTTCCTCGGGTCCCCAGCTCTCCTCATCTCACCCCTCCTGCTGTCACCACGACAAGTCAAGACCTCCCTGAGCCCATGCAGCTGGGCTTACTCCGGCCTTCTTTAACGCCTGAAGAACGCCAACGCCGCCGGGAAGGAAATCTCTGCCTCTACTGTGGAGGGTCTGGACACTTTGTGCGCAATTGCCCTGCTAAGCTCCGTAAGTCCCTCTTCGTATCTCCTGCCCTTACGTTAGACTGTCCTAGTGCTGCCTCCCATTTGACTGTGTCCATTTCCTTGCAGCTACCAGGAGGGAACGTCCAGACCAACGCCATTATTGACTCGGGGGCTTGCAGTGGCTTTATGGACCTAACCTTCGCCTCTAAACATAACATCCCTCTTCGGCCCAGGGCAAGGGGACTTTCTATTCATCTGGCCGATGGTTCCACCCTCAAGTCCGGACCTGTAACCCAGCAGACTCAGCCCCTGTTAACCACTATTGCCGGGACCCATCAAGAATTACTCTGTCTGGACATTATTACTTCTCCCCTCTTCCCTATCATTCTCGGCATGCCCTGGCTGAGGGCACATAACCCCCTTGTTGACTGGACCACCGGGGAGTTGAGATTCCCCTCACCTTACTGCCTCCAGCACTGTTTGTCGGGAACCGACCAGGCCTCTTCTTCTTTGCTCTGCCTGGAAGTTGACGCAGAGACCCGCCAAATTGTACCATCTGCCTACCATGATTACCTGGACGTGTTTAGTAAAAAGGGTGCGGAGACCTTACCCCCTCACAGGCCATACGACTGTCCCATTGAATTACTTCCCGGGGCAGAAATTCCTTTTGGGAGGATCTTTCCGCTATCAGAGACTGAGTTGGTGACCTTGGAGTCCTACCTGGACGATAATCTCAGGAAGGGATTTATACGTCCCTCCACTTCACCGGCAGGAGCAGGGATCTTTTTCGTGGAAAAAAAAGACCAGACCCTGCGCCCCTGCGTTGACTACCGGGCCCTTAATAAAATAACGATTAAGAATCGTTATCCCCTACCACTTGTGCCGGAGCTTTTCCAGAGACTGGGGTCAGCGGCAGTATTTTCGAAACTAGATCTCCGGGGGGCTTACAATCTGGTCCGCATCCGTGATGGCGACGAGTGGAAAACTGCCTTTCGTACTCGCTTCGGGCACTTCGAGTACCTGGTCATGCCCTTCGGTTTATGCAACGCTCCCGCCACATTCCAGCACTTTATCAATGATATTTTCAGGGACTACCTAGACCTGTTCGTCATTACCTATTTGGACGACATCCTGATCTTCTCCTCCTCTCTGGCAGAACACCGGGAGCATGTCAGGAAAGTTCTATCCCGACTTCGTCTGCATGGGCTATATGCCAAGCCGGAGAAATGTACCTTTGAGCAATCAAGTATTCAATTCCTGGGGCTGGTAATTTCTGTAGATGGCATCGAGATGGACCCTCAGAAAGTCTCCGCTATCCGTGATTGGCCCGCTCCCACTGACAGAAAAGGAGTCCAGCGTTTCGTGGGATTCGCAAATTTCTATAGGAAATTTATTAAGGGGTTTTCCACTATTATAGCCCCCATCACCAGACTGACCAGGCAGGGTCTGAAGTTTCAATGGTCCCCAGAGGCTCAGGAAGCCTTCTCTACCCTGAAGGACTTATTTGTGTCGGCTTCCATCCTCAAACATCCTGATCCGACCCGGCCCTATATCTTAGAGGTTGATGCCTCTGAGATCGCGGTTGGGGCGATTCTCTCCCAGAGACATGGGCCTAGGGCCCGCTTGCACCCAGTAGCGTTCTTCTCCCGCAAGCTAACCGAAGCAGAGGCAAATTATGATGTCGGAGATTGAGAGCTATTGGCCATTAAAGTGGCCCTTGAGGAATGGCGTTACCTGCTGGAGGGGGCTACGCATCCAATCCTCATTTACACGGATCACAGAAACCTGGAATACTTGAAGTCCGCCAAGAGGTTGAAGCCACGCCAGGCCAGATGGGCTCTTTTCTTTTCCCGGTTTTTGTTCCATATAACTTATCGCCCGGGTTCCAAGAATACCAAACCGGACGCCCTGTCCCGAATGTTCAACGAGCCAGAGACCTCTCCACATCCGGATACCATCCTGACCTCAGGGAACTTTCTTCTTCTTCAAGCTGATTTGTTGTCCCTGATTAAGCAAATCTCCGTTGGTGCCACTCCTCCACCTAACGTCACACTTCTGGCCCAAGATGAACTTCTCTGGCATGAAGGCAAAATTTTTGTCCCCCAGGAGGCTCGGGTGCCAGTCCTCAGTGCATGCCATGACCACCCGTTGGCCGGCCATTTCGGCGCCCTCAAGACCACCGAGTTGGTCCAGCGCACCTTTTGGTGGCCCCAGCTGAGATCCGACTGTAAAAGATACGTGGAGGCTTGTGCCATTTGCATCCGTAATAAAAGCAGCAAGTCCAGGGCCTGGGGCCTGATGAAACCATTACCTGTTCCAGAGAGGCCTTGGCGGATGATTTCGATGGATTTCATCGTAGAGCTTCCTCCATCAGAAGGCTACTCCACAATCTTCGTGGTAGTAGATAGGCTAACCAAGATGGCCCACTTCTTGCCGATGAAGGGCACCCCTTCCGCTGCAGAGACCGCTGAGGTTTTTATTAAAGAGATCGTGAGGCTGCATGGTGTCCCCGCAAACATTACCTCGGATCGGGGTGTGCAGTTCACGTTCAAGTTCTGGAGAGCACTCTGCAGGGCCTTGAAAATTGATCTCTGTCTCTCGTCTGCCTACCACCCACAGACCAATGGGCAAACAGAACGGACGAACCAGACGCTGGAGCAGTACCTACGCTGCTTCTCGTCCTTTTCTCAGGACAACTGGGCTTCCTTGCTCCCGTTAGCGGAGTTCGCTTATAACAACTCCATCCACTCTGCCACAAGTCAGTCTCCGTTCTTCGCCAATTACGGCTTCCACCCCTCATTCTTGTCCCAAGACCTGCCTGAAATCCCGGTACCAGCAGTCCAGGAGAACATCGACTTCTTTAGTGCCAATAACAAACTTCTGCAGGAGACCATGGCAAAGACCCAAAGACATAATAAAGAAGTCTTTGACAGGAGGAGAAGGGGGGAGCTTGAACTCAAGGTTGGGGACCAGGTGTGGCTCTCCACGTTGAATCTAAAGATGGCCTGCCCTACTAAGAAGTTGGGACCAAGGTTTGTGGGTCCCTTCCCAATTGTAAAGAAAATAAACGATGTAGCATTTGAGCTGAAACTGCCAGAGTCATTCCGGATTCACCCCGTATTCCATGTGGCGTTACTCAAGCCAGCTGTCCTGGACCCCTTCGTCAGTCGGAGGATTGTTCCACCTGAACCTGTGGTCATCGACGGTGAAGTCGAGTACGAGGTGGAGTCTATCTTGGACTGCAGGCGTAGTCGGAATCAAGTTCAATTCCTGGTAAAGTGGAAAGGGTACGGACCTGAAGAGAATTCTTGGGAACCTGAATCCAACATTC
This sequence comes from Lithobates pipiens, assembly GCF_037356315.1. Classification (NCBI taxonomy): domain Eukaryota; kingdom Metazoa; phylum Chordata; class Amphibia; order Anura; family Ranidae; genus Lithobates; species Lithobates pipiens. The sequence goes on along the minus strand of NW_027507764.1, from coordinate 557,677,343 downwards.
ATGCCAGGAGACTGATTCTCGCCTTCAGAAGGGCCCATCCTAGTAAAATGGCCCAATTGGGCATCCGGAGGCTGCCTCTTGGGGGGGGGCAATGTCATGGTCGGTTCCGAGCTCCAGCAGCCCATGGAAGACTTACCCACAATGTTGGTCCGTTGAGCGCTAATAGGTCTTCCCGGGCGCGCGTTAGCGCGAACGGACGCACGCGGGTGCGAGCAGGTACGATCGGGCGCACGCGGGTGCGCAAGGTTGCGAACGTGCGCACGCGGGTGCGCGGGGTCACGGTCGGTTGCACGGTTTGACGTGGGCGCGAACGGGCACGCCGTGCGACCGTTCTTGGCGCCCAGAAGGCTTCTTAAGTGATTCATTCTAGTGGCCCGTTGCTGTCCTGTCTACAGCGTTCCTGAGAGTTGCCTCTGATTACCTGATCGTTCCTGTCTCTGATCTACTCGGCTTGTTCCTGACTATCCTGCTTGCTGCCAGCCCTGACCCCCGGACCTCCTGACTATTCTTCTGCCTCCTCCTTCGGTACTTCTGCTGCCAGCCCGTTGACGACCCGGCTTGTGTTGACCCCGCTTCTGCCTGCTGTTCCAGTCCGTGTTCTGTGACCACTGCTGCCTGCTGCCTGCCTGCCAGCCGTTCCCGTGTGCCCACCTGCTTGCTGCCAGCTGCTGACTTCCAGCCACTCCAGAACCACCTGTCTTATCCACTGCTGTCTGACGCCAGTTCCTGGACCAGGCCCACCTACACGGACTTGGCACTTGTGCCCTCTGCCCTCCAGAGCCCCTGTTCCCACTCTCAGGGGATCTCGAGCCAGAGGCTTACGAGAGGCCGCTCCCTGCACTCCGGGCTCCCACCACCAGGTACGTGACAAGCATCCAGTTGGAGTGACGAGGCACACAAGAGAGCAAGTAGGGGATGGTGGGAGAGAACACTTCTGAGAGTCTCCAGGGAGGACAACAATTCACAGCCGGGAGGGCTGGTGAATGAGCACAGATGGGGGGACTGGGGAGGCACGCCTGAGAGAACTTGGATATTGCAGTTAAGATGGGTGCAAAACCAGAAGAGAGGACTGTGGGAAGGGCATTTGGAAAGAGGTCATTGCAGCCAGGCTGGCTGGCAGAGGATAGTTAGCAGCTGAGCTATTAATACAACTACAGGTGCCCAAGATCCCTGCCCAAAAAAGGCAGTTCATGGAGGCCTGAAGCAAGCCTGGATGAGTACAGTCTGCAGCAAAGGGAGTGCTGGTGGAGAAACAGTGTGCAGCAAGTAAAGTGCTGGAGGAGAAAAAGTGTGCAGCAAGTGTTTGTGCTGGAGAGAAGATTGAGGTGTATATACTGGACTGTATATAGGAGTACCAAGAAAATTTGCACTAAACAATTCCTGGGCATCCCATAATTCCCAAATCCCCATACAAGTTCAATCCCCTCAAATTAAAACAAAACAAAGCTATGGACTGGTCTGTGTCTTTGAATGACTGATAGATGCATGTCGGGCTGGGCAGGATGACAGGTGAAACACAAAATTCAGCAACACCTACGGGGGCCTGACTATTTTGATAAGAAAAATAAACAAAATTGTAAAAAATAATAAAAAAAATAAAAGAACTACTGACAAACTTTGGTCCACTGACACAGGCGACTACTCTGCTCATATACACATGTGTGTTTGTGCTCTGGGGTGCACACCCTAATGCAATAGGCTTCACACACCAATGGCCATCAAGGATAGGTTGGCATCATCATCAAGTGCAGATGTCAGTGTCCAGGACCATGGGCGTCCATAGAACTTCTTTTTTCTGGGAGGGGGGGGGGGGGCATCAATTAAGGTTGGAGGCTGCTGAGTGCGGACATGGTAGAAGAGGGGGTTAGAGGCTGCGGACAGGATAGAGGGGGTGGTTGGAGGCTGTGGACATGATACATAAGGTGGTTGGAGGCTGCGGACATGGTACAGGAGGTTGTTAGAAGCTGCGAACAGGATACAAGAGGTGGTTGGAGGCTGCGGACATGATACAGGAGGTGGTTGGAGGCTGCATAAATGGTACAGAAGATGGTTGGAGGCTGCGGAGTGAGGACATGGTACAAGAGGTGGTTGGAGGCTGCGGACATGATACAGGAGGTGATTGGAGGATGAGGACATGTAAGCTCTACGAGCAGGGCCCTCCTGTACCTTTTGTATTGAACTGTACTGTAATTGTGTTGTCTCCCTATACATTGTAAAGCGCTGCATAAACTGTTGCCGCTATATAAATTGTGTATAATAATAATAATACTGTAGATATAGCAGCCATGGATGGATGGATGGTGCAGGGGTTTTCCGGAGCAAGTCAGCCAGATAGTCCGATCGTGTGTACGCGGCATAAGTGTCAAAGTCAAAAACTTTGAAGAACTTGCTTACTTTGACTGCAGCCAGAGAATAGCCATTTGCAGCTGGATGATCACTCAGGTTAGACAGTCCCTCTCTCACAAGGCCTAGCAGCCAACAAGGTGTTTACTCAAGAACAAGTCTCTGCCACAGACGTTGTTATAGAACGTAAAAAATAATGTCTCTGCCACAGATGTTGTTGTAGAACATGTAGGGAAACTAAACTTGAAACACATGTAGGATACCTGGATCTTTCAGCCTGTTTGGCGATATCCACAAGACCGGATTCTCTTGGTTACTTCAGCCCTTCCAGGCTCTTGTTAAGAAAACCAACCCATACGTAAGGCCTAGCAGCCAACAAGGTGTTTACTCAAGAACAAGTCTCTGCCACAGACGTTGTTATAGAACGTAAAAAATAATGTCTCTGCCACAGATGTTGTTGTAGAACATGTAGGGAAACTAAACTTGAAACACATGTAGGATACCTGGATCTTTCAGCCTGTTTGGCGATATCCACAAGACCGGATTCTCTTGGTTACTTCAGCCCTTCCAGGCTCTTGTTAAGAAAACCAACCCATACGTGGTGTTCTTCTGAAGAGTCCTCCCCTGGAATGCTTGAAGTACACTGGGTCTCTCCCAAACCGGAGACGGCACCCGACCACCTCAGAATCCTCCTTTAGTTTCCTTGCCTCGAGCTAGCCAGCCCCGAGAAATTAAAGTCGGGTGGATCCGCACCCCAGGCCATAGCCTTCCTGGGAGCTGGTCAGGAGGACCAGGACCATAAAGTCAGCACATCATACTGGACTGGAACCCTGAACCACGTGACGTCCGCATCTTAAATACCCTCTCCCAGAAGGCACAGCGAGAGGGCCACTCCCACTGACCTGGCTCCAAATAAGAGTAACTTAAGCACCTAACCAGACCATAGTTCCATGCCTGCCACAAGAGACAGTGCCCCCTGTGGCCAGGCTGAACATCTCACAGTCCAGTCAGACTGATGCAGAGGTCCAATTTAGACAACTAAACCCAAACCAAACTGCAGTTTAGGCAAAGTTTAACTTTGAAAAAACGCACAGCGCGTGCTCATCAGGAGCCGCTGCTACATAATTAAAATATTAGTAACTGCAGTTAGCCCCAAGTATAAAACACAGAAGAAAATTTTAAAACATCAAAAAGGAAGGAATTGAAATCATACGGTATATACTGTATATTTCCACATATATATTTCCAATAATCAGTAGAATGCACGGTGCTGCTTAGAATGTTGCTTGAGCATGCTGACATTAAGCTTCTCACGGTTTTTCCGTCTATATAAAGAACGCATTATTTCCAAGTATTCCGAAATCATTTCCGTTTCAAATTGTCTGTGCCGTCTCAGCGGGTCCCCCAGTCCCCCCGGTGAATTTCTAAAAGACAGGTTTTAATCAGTTTCCAGACATCAAAGGGAATCGTTACAAGCCGACACCATATAAAATATTGTCTCTGTTCCTTAAATATTAAACAAATACCTTATTTTTAATTGAATTAACTTAAGTTATGCATTGGGCCAGTTATTGCAGTTTGAAGGGGAAAACTCCAGACAAGAAACCTTATTCAAAGGGTTGCTGCCTATCTACGTTTCCTATGTACACTGTCAGTTTACACTGGTTTTGCTACTAAACAAATTGCCTACTATAATGTACAAATTTCTCTTAAGCTGGCAAATAATTATACTAGAAAGACAAGAAACAGGGGGGCGCATGCCCACGCACCAATGGCCAATAAGAGAGAATCAACCCTTGTTGGTTATAAAGTATAACATGAAAAGAAAGAAGAAGAAAGTGAGTGTACAGTGAGGGAAAAAAAGTATTTGATCCCCTTCTGATTTTGTACGTTTCAAGGAGAAAAAAACTGGCGCATTGGATTTATATTCAAAAAACAGTCCAGCCAGCTTTAAAACAAACGTCTCTTAGCCCTTGTACACACGGTCGGAGATTCCGACAGAAAATGTCTGCTCGGACCATGTTGTCAGATAATCCGAATGTGTGTGGGCTCCATCGGACTGTTTCCATCTGAATATCTGACTGACAAAGTTTTAAAGCTGGGCTATAAAATTTTCCGACAACATGGTCCGATGGGACTTTGTTCTATCATTTGTAGAGAATTCCGATCGGACAAAGTGCCACGCATGCTCAGAACAAATTCCTAGACCAAAGCTATTGGCTACTAGTCTGAACGTAGTCCTGTCATAACTAAATAACGTCACCACGTTCTGAACGATCGGATTTTCCGACAACTTTGTCCAACCGTGTGTATGCAACACAAGTTTCGGACAAAATCCGTCAGACAAAATCCGACGGATTTTGTTGTCGGAATATCCGACCATGTGTACAAGGGCTTAAAGATACAATGGTATGGGATGGGAGGTAGTCCTTGCGGATCGCTGGGCTGTGATAGATAAGTGTGTGCTGAGAGGGACCACCTGCGGCCGCTGTCCTCAGAGTTGTAACAGCTCTATATAAATCAAAGAAAGCAAAAGAGAGAGAGAAGGACGTGCCAACTAAGTGTAGCATCCCAAAGGTTTAATACATAAGCAGGATTAAAAACACTTACAGAATAAATGATAAAAATAGGGTCATCTGTAAATGGATCTCTGGGCTGTAATCCAGGGGGCCGTCATGGTGTATGACATCGGTGTAATGGATGATTTCCAACCGCTCAGTATGGGGAACAGGGAGGCAATGTCTGGAGCTTCGAGGGGTTAGAAAGTCGCACTCTGCCTGCGTGGATCGTCCCGCGGCTGTGACGTCACTGGCGGAGACAGGAGATTGCTGACAAGTGAAATGAAAATGCAAGGCTACGCCTCTAGAAGGAGCCGAATGCTCCGAGCGCGTAGTAGCCTTGCCTTTTCCTTCCTATGTATTAAACCTTTGGGATACTACACTTAGTTGGCGTGTACTTCTCTCTCTTTTGCTTTCTTTGATTTTGTAAGATTGACAAAGAAATGATCAGTATATAATTTTAATGGTAGGTTTATTTATCTGTGCCCACCAGTGCCACCTGCCAGTGCATAGCAATGCCGCTAATCAGTGCCCAACAGTGCCACCTATCAGTGTCACCCAGCAGTGGCCATCAGTGCCACCGATTAGTGTCCTTCAGTGCCTCCTAACAGTTCCCTTCAGTGCCACCCATCTGTGCCACCTATCAGTGCCCATCAGTGCCCACCAGTGCCACCTGCCAGTGCATAGCAATGGCGCTAATCAGTGCCCACCAGTGCCACCTATCAGTGTCACCCAGCAGTGTCCATCAGTGCCACTGATCAATGTCCTTCAGTGACTCCTAACAGTACCCTTCAGTGCCACCCCTCTGTGCCACCTCTCAGTGCCCCCTATCAGTGCCCATCAGTGCCCACCAGGGCCAGCTCATTAATGCCCACCAGTGCCGCCTCATCAGTGCCCACCAGTGCCACCTATCAGTATCCACCAGTGCCGTCTTATCAGTGTTCATCAGTGCAGCCTATCAGTGCCCATCAGTGCAGGCTCATCAGCCCACATGAATGAAGGAGAAAAACGTCCTGTTTGCAAAATGTTATAATAAAACAGTTTTTCTGTTTTTCAAAATTTTCGGTCTTTTTTCGTTTTTTTTTTAGCAAAAAAATAAAAAACCCAGCAGTGATTAAATACAACTAAACTAAAAGAAAGCTCTATTTGTGTGAACAAAAAAAATAATAATAATTTGGGTACAGTGTTGCATAACCGCGCAATTGTCATTCAAAGAGATACAGCGCTGAAAGCTGAAAATTGGTCTGGGCAGGAGAGGGGGGTTTAAGTGCCCAGTAAGCAAGGGGTTTCATTTGCTAATGTCCAAAAAGTTAACTGGTCATGAAATAGTCAGTATATGTTTTGCCTGCCTCAATATCCCCGCCATCCTTCCCTTTCTATTATGTTCCATTAGAACAAAGAACATATTCTTTTACACAAAGTACATTCCCAAGGCCCATCACAACATTGTTCAGTAGCTCAGGTGAACGTTCTCGTACATAGGAGCAAACACAGCCTGAGCTGATGAAAGGATTCCTGCTATGCCAGGCTGCGGGGGTGAGATGTGGAACACGGGGGGCAGAAAGGATCTACCTTCCTATGCAGAGCAGAACCCTCCTCCAAGGGGAGAAGCTTGGTGTGCGCTAAAAGCTTTTCTCCATTTACTATTGTTGACTCCGTATTTCTTCCATTCAATACATAATAGTAAAGTATTGTGCCGTGTTTGCCATTGATTAACCGCTTCAGCCCCGGAAGATTTTAGGTCCCCTCCGCTCCTCCCAGGACCTCCTGCTCTCTAGCTCCCTTGTTACCTCCTCTTATGCTCGCCTTCCGGACTTCTCCAGAGCTTCCCCCATCCTCTGAAACTCCCTGTCCCGGTATATCCAATCAGCCCCTAACCTGTCCACCTTCGGGAGATCCCTGAAAACTCATTTATTCAGGGAAGTCTATCCCACCCCCACCTAACGACTGTCCCCGAGCCACGCCCCATCAAATCATTCCCCGCATACATTACCTTTTGTACCACCACCCCCTCCCTTTAGAATGTAAGCTCTACGAACAGGGCCCTCCTGTCCCTTCTGTATTGAACTGCACTGTAATTGTGCTGCCCCCCCCCCTACATTGTAAAGTGCTGCGTAAACTGTTGGCACTATATAAATCATGTATAATAATAATAATTTTACCCCCTTCCTGACCAGAGCACTTTTTGCGATTCTGTGCTGCGTCGCTTTAACTGACAATTGCGCGGTCATGCGAGGTTGCACCCAAACAAAATTGACGCCTTTTTTTCCCGACAAATAGAGATTTTTTTTGGTGGTTTTGATCACCTCTGTGTTTTTTATTTTTTTCGCTATAAACAAAAAAAGAACGACAATTTTGAAAAAAACACATTATTTTTTACTTTTTGCTATAATAAATATCCCCCACAAATATATAAAAAAAGCAATTTTTTTCCTCAGTTTAGACCGATACGTATTCTTCTACATATTTTTGGTTAAAAAAACCCGCAATAAGCGTATGATTGGTTTGCGCAAAAGTTATAGCGTCTACAAAATATGGGATAGTTTTATGGCATTTTTATTATTCATGTTTTTATTAGTAATGGTGGCGATCTGCGATTTTTATCAGGACTGCGACATTATTGTGGATACTTTTGACACGTTTTTAGGACCATTGTCATTTATACAGCGAACAGTGCTATAAAAATGCACTGATTCCTTTGTAAATGACTCTGGCAGTGAATGGGGTTAACCACTAGGGGACGATGAAGGGTGTAAGTGTGTCCTAGGGAGTGATTCTAACTGTGTGGGGGGGTAGGCTTAAAGTCACATGACAGCGATCACCGCTCCCGATGACAGGGAACAGTGATCTCTCTTATGACACTAGGCAGAACAGGGAAATGCCTTGTTTACATAGGCACTTCCCCATTCTGCGGCTCCTTGGCATGATCGGTGAGAGCCAGGTGGACATCGAGTCCGCCACGAGCAAGGCCACGTGCTTGTGCCTGCTATCCCCGCCTCTTAGAGGGTATGTACAGGTACGCGCATTTGCCCACTGCTGCCATTGTGCCGATGTATATCGGTGTGCAGCTGTCGGCAAGTGGTTAATGCAGAGAGTTGGGAGTGATACCCCTTATTGACTAACCTAAAGTTATAATATCCCAAAAAGCAAAAATGTATTATCTTGCAGCCTACAAATGCTTAGATGTATAATACCATAACGGGTTGTACTGTAAAATAATCAAAAGTGCAATCGAAAAGACATACCTCCCAGCTTTTTTGAGATGGGAATGAGGGACACCTATCAGCAAAAGTATGCAGGCATAGGACACACCCCTTACCACACTCCCTTAAAGGAGAATTGTACAAAAATACAAAATTGTATGTGCTTTTTTTACCACTACTATTCCTTTAAATTGGCTTTTGGAATTTACAATTTAGAAATCAGATGAAATCAGATGAAAGGTTTAGCACTGGGATTTTGATAGATAAAAAGTGCATTTTATATACATCTATATAGATAAAAAGTGCATTTTATATACATCTATATAGATCAGACCAAAATGATGGACAAATGATGAGGAAAGAGGAACAGAGGGACATTGCTCTTCGAGATCAGGGACAGTTGGGCGCTATGGAAAAGATATTCAAAGTACAAAATTATATCCAAATTGCAATTAAAAAATGAATGACATCAAATATAATATGTGTGATATGATACTATTGTCAAGAATTGCCAGTCTGTGATGTGCTAAGAGACAATAATAAGTCCTTCCACATATCAGGCCATTATGTGATAAACAGTACCAAGTTAAAGTATATGTAAACCCTCACCTTGTATAATGACTTATCCACAGGGCTGGACTGGAACAGAAATTTGGACCTGGACTTCATCCAGACTGGCCCACTAACATTTTGAGTGTCCCATCAGCAGCCCCCTTACATCAGAGTCCCATCAGCAGCCCCCTTACATCAGTGTCCCATCAGCAGCCCCCTTACATCAGAGTCCCATCAGCAGCCCCCTTACATCACAGTCCCATCAGCAGCCCCCTTACATCAGAGTCCCATCAGCAGCCCCCTTACATCACAGTCCCATCAGCAGCCCCCTTACATCAGAGTCCCATCAGCAGCCCCCTTACATCAGTGTCCCATCAGCAGCCCCCTTACATCAGAGTCCCATCAGCAACCCCCTTACATCAGAGTCCCATCAGCAGCCCCCTTACATCAGTATCCCCCTCCCATCTGTACTCACAGTTCTGAAGGCAGCTTCTCTTCTTCCTCTCTCCAGTCATGTGATAACAAGTGATCAGGGGAGAGAGGAAGGAAAGTCTGCCGGTCGTCTATCTCCTCCTGCAGGCTGAAGGGAGCAGGAAGCCTAATGCTCTCTCCAGCATATGACAGAAGCTGCTCCTCCTGACAGGAGTGAAATCACAATCACTCACTGTCAGAGAGGAGGGGCTCCAGGACTGCAGGACTGCACCTGACGGCCCACTGAGCTATTGGCCCACCGGAAATCTCCCGGTAGTCCAGATGGCCAGTACATGCCTGCTTATTCACTTTAAAATTGAAATGAAAGACAAAACATTTCTTTATAGATATAAAAAAACATTGTGAATATTTCCCCCTCTTTTTTATGTGATAACCTATCCTCTGTTCTCGGCTGCATAAGGTGCTCAGAGAGCCAGGGGAGGAGAAACAGCAGTACACTGGTCTTCCTAGTGAATGGCTCTGCAGGGGGGGTGGGGGCAGGTCAGCACATGTCTGATCCTTGAAGGAGAGCAGGCTGAGTCCTCTGCACAGCTAGAAAACTGACACACTGTGCTTTCATGCAAGGAAAGCAGAGGAACTGGCAGGAACACCATGGATTTCACACAGAGGAAGCAAAACAAATATATCAGGATACTTTTTCGTACAAGTACATGGTACTGTAGACTTCATATGAGGAATGTGAAATGTTGGACTTACACATTCTTTAACTAAGTGATTGATTTTTACTCCAACTCCACCAGAAGATCCTACTGTGCTAGTGATAAATGTTCCACCACCAGAAGGTAAAGGACGCTCACCTTTTTGATGTGGACCTTTTAAAGCTTTGGTCAAGTGAGGCCCGGAACGAACAAAAAGAGAAACAAAATAGTGCAGGGCCGGGCATGACTATGTGGAAAGGGAGACAACAGGGGGTTAAAAAGTGTGAGAGGTCTTAGGGGGAGGATTTAAGAAATAAAGGAATCTGAGGGGAATGAGAGTTTATAGGGGAGGCGGAGACTTCCGGGAACAGTCAGTGAGAGAGACAGAAGGAAGCCGTTTTACACGTGCTGCTCCTCTGTCAGAGCGATACGGAGGTCAATTTGATCCTGGCACGGTGGCGGGCTGCAGCGGCAAGCAGGGGAACAGAGTGGCTTTACAGCTGCGGTGCCGTTATGGGGATCGTGCGGATGGGGCAGCGCCACGGAGTGAGGGTCGTTTCTGCGCTCGGAGGTCCCGGTATACAGAGCATTTCTCGCCCCTGCTCCTCTCCCCCAGCGGTGATCAGCGCCACTCCGGTGCCCCCCCCCCTTTTAGCGGTCCGTCGACCCCACCGGCGAGGAGCACACTGGATTCAGCCTCCATGAGGTACAGGTGAAATCCTCGTCACTGGGGGAGCGAAGGGGGTGGGGCTGTGGGCCGTAATGGCGCCCGTTCCCTGCCAGCGTGCGTAGGACGGTGGAGATTGCGATTCCCCCCTTCAACAGTGCCAGCCAGGGGGGAGAGCCAGCGGGGGAGGTGCTGTGTTACTCCGAGGCTCAATGGGGCCTGAGGGAAGCGCAGAATGGAGGAGGACAGTGGGTGCAGCCCACCTGGAGATCGGCAAGCGTGGGGCTTAGGCTGTGGTGGACAGATCCACCGAAAGGGAGAGGCCCACTGTGCAGCTGGGAATCTACGGCCCCCAGGCCTGCTGCACCTGGGAGGCTGCTTCCACCTATGAGCCCAGCTCATGAGGTGAGGTCGGGGGAGGAACGGTCCGGTTCGGAGGAAGAGGAGCAGCCTTGGGATCTCGCATCATTGGAGTGGCAGGAGCAGCGGCTGTGGGGCCCTACCCGTCAGCTAGGTAAGACTGAACATTGTCTCACGTCGAGTTTATTGATGCTCTTTGTCAGTTGCTGGAGGTGGGGAAAAGGGGGTACTATGCTGCGGGCACGCACGGATGCAGCGGTTGTCCCGGGGGCATCGGGCGTTTTTTTGCCTGCCACCTTTGGGACAGTGGGGAAACTGCGCAGTTGTTGGGGGGTTGGTAGGACCTGTTTGGGGGGCCCCCGCAGGTATCCCCATGGGTTGCCGGGTGAAAAGAGCAGACAGGGCGCGGGGCCCCCTCGGCCTTGGCGAGGCCCCCTGCCAAGCATCCTGGTGGGGCAGGCTGGTGCAATATGAGGGGTGCAGGTGGTCCCGGGTAGGTTATGATTGCAGAGGCCACGAAAGGGGTTTCCCTATGCTCTGAGGGGCTGTTGGGGGCTCATTTACGGCGGGGATTCGGATCCAGCTCGGTAGGGGTGAGTATGGGGAGTTCTTCTCTTGCTGCACCTTGGAGATTTTGCGTGGGATAGGGTCAAGCCCGATGACTCGGAGGAGGAGGAGGGGAAGAAGGCGTGTTGGCTGAACCCGCGGACGTTGTGCCTTGGCTGCAGGCGTTTGCTATGATGGCGAGCATGAACGGTCAAGGAACAACAGCCACATTGCTCGGCTCATGCCGGTTACACTGCGGCCATTGGGGAGGCACATTAGGTTTAGGGGGACCGCTGGGCTGCAGTATGGTACTTCGTTTAAACAGGATGGGGTGGTTCGTCGATCTCTCTGGTGGGATGGCGGGATATCGGCCTCTGTAGGCGCTTGATGTTTTAGGCGTGGGCCCCCCAATGCAGTTTTCTTCAGGGGGGAGGGGGCTGGGGAGACACCCGCCTCGGTATTTCTATGGGAGCTACGGTGGATTCGGGGGTTACGGCTGTCCTAGGCAGGAGGGCATCTGCTGTGGGGGTTCATATCTTTCTGTCCCGGTGTTTTCAGAGAAGTTACGTGTGTCGAGGAGTTTGCGAACAAGGGGGATGGCAACGGTGGGGAGAAGGGGAAGGATGCAGCCTTTTCCAAAATAGGTACCCTGATTGGGGGGGCGGCTAGGCTGTTGGCTGATGGGTGTGTGGAAGGTTTCTTGGGCTGCCGTGTTCCCTGGCGGGGGTACTGTTTATGGTGCAGTATTTACGGTCTGCTCCAAAACAAATCTGGGGGTGTTTTCGGTGAAAATAGAGAGGGTGGGGCATGGGGGAGGGCCCTTGTTATAATAACAAAACAAAAAAAAATGTATAACTAAAATACTGACTAAAAAAAAAAAAAAATATGGTGGGATTTGGTTTGTTCACCAATAGGGGTGGTCCCTGAGGGGGAACCAAATGAGGTTAGTCTTATGCCCAACTTCTCGTTTGCAAGCTGGGATTCGGTTACTGAGGCGAGTGACCTCGAAGCTTGTACGGTGTCTTATTCTTCCTTGACGCTGCTGACAGGTGGGTTTAGCGCTATGAGAAGGGAACATTCAGGGCAAAGCCTGACATCGAGGTAGCTTTTCATTGGCTTCCGGCACCTCCGGTTAGTTTTTTTTTTAGCTTCGGGGGTGCTGGGGCAAGGGACTGTTACAGGAATAGATATCTGGCCAGGGGTTGCTCCATGTTTTGCAAGAAGTTTCATATGTTTAGTCACGGTGGAGTGGGTGGTTAAGAATGTGTTGGGCCTGGTTTCCGTCATGCGCTATTTGGATGCCTTTCTTGGTGTGGGGCCACCGACCTCGAAGGTGGGTGCGATTCTCCTGTCTATGTTACGGCACATTGCAGGTAGGTTCGGCGTGCCATGGGTGGCGGTTAAAAACTGAGGGCTCGAAGGCAGATATTAATTTTCTGGGGCATCAGGGTTGACCCCGGATCCTCAAGTGGAGGCGGTCAGGAGTGAGATTCGGGGATGCCGGGTCAGCGAGGTGTTTGATTCGGGTTATTACAGTCTTTGCTGGGCGGGTTTTAATTTTGCAGGTCGCAGCAGTCCGATGTGCAGGGATTTCTGCCAACGGCTGTCGGTGACAACAGCCAGGGTTCAGGCCCAGGCCCGATTTACACCTGCAGTAATCACTGCTATATAAATGCAGTGATTCCTGTGTAAATGACACTGGCAGTGAAGGGGTTAACCAGTGGGTGGCAGTGTAGGGGTTAAGTGTTCCTAGGGGTGTGTTACTATCTGTGGGGGGGTTGGGCTTTCATTTAGTGAACACTGATCTCTGCTCCAATCACATGGAGCAGAGATCAGCGTCACTAGTTGCTAGGCAGAATGGAGAAATGCTGTTTACAACGGCATTTCTTCATTCGGCCGCTCCGTGAGATGATCGCGGGTATGCCTGCGGCGATCGAGTCCGCGGGTCCCGCGACTAGACTCATGGGGGTCATGACCAGCGCGGGAGCGTGCCGCTGGCGGCGCGCACCCGATTGCAGGGCAGCAAATTTAAAGGGACGTACATGTATGCCCATTTGCCTGCCCGTGCCATTCTGTCGACGTACATCGTCGTGCGCTAGTCGGCAAGTGGTTAAAAGGGAAATAACCAAAAAAAAAAGGTTAAATAAATCCACAAGTGCTTTTTTTTTTTCTTTACCTCTTCTATTCCTTTATATTGGCTTTTAAAATTGAACAATTCAGCAATTTAGAATTTGGCTGAAAGGTTTAACACTGGGAAACACTTTTTGATAGATAAATAGTGCATTTTATATACAATGATATAGATCAGACCAAAATGAGGGACAAATGAGGAGTAAAGAGAGACAGGGACAGTCCTTCTAAATCAGGGGCAGTTGAGAGCTATGGGTGAACTTTCAAATAGACATGGGCGCCGTTAAAAAATGTGTTTTGTTTCGTTCCGTATTAAAAAAAAAAATCGTATTTTTGTAATTCGTGTCCGAAATTCAATTTGGATTCGTACGAAATACGAATTTTCCTTAGATTCGTAAACTTTTCGTTAAAATAACAAAAGTTCGTTATGGTGAGTTTATCATTATGAGGGGTTCTCACCATCCCTGTGCTGTGCTGACTTCCTGGGTTTTTAACTTTTTAGATTCGTAAACTTTTCATAACAATTACCAATTTTCGTTATGAATTTGGATCCGAAATTCCTAAACGAAATTTCGTATTTCGTACAGAATTCGTATGCATAAAAATTTGTATTTCGGATTCGTAGAAATGTACGAATTTCCTGAAATTCAAACAAATTTTCCATTCGTACGAAACGAATCGCACATGTCTACTTTCAAAGTGCCCTTGGAATGCCACCCGAGAGCTCTGCTTTGCTATATCCTGTCCTGGTTGGTATACGGGAACCCTGAAGAAAAATCTGTATATCCTTACTCGTGTCAATGAAGCTACCTTTGCACGCTGTAAGATAAGGGAGTGCTGCTACTGCAGTGAGTGACGGGTCAGCCTTGCTGTATAAACATTTCTGGAGCAATTTTTTTCTCCTACGACAAATGAAATGACTAACATCCTGCTTGGAGTTGACTCACCAATATGAGCCAGTGCAAAATAAATATGTATTTCCATTCAGGAGTTAAGAGCTTACGCTCAGAGTCAGCAAACAGGGTGGTGCAATACAAACACTCATTTTCTAATGTTCTATCCGTCTCCACGTGTGAAAGGTCTATGGCACTTCCTTTGTTTAGTGTCTATAACTACATGTGCTACTTGTACTGTCTGACCCCGAATGTCAACGTGAGGTCCGCCCAATGTTTGAATAGGTCCCACCCATATTGCACTAATGTCAGTTTGTGGGAAGTCTGACTGTGTAATAGTAGTGATAATATACTTTTACCCTAGGTTGACATCTATGTGGCTGCGGTTGCTGCGTTTTTCCGGTGTGTTTTTAAAGGTTTTTTTTTGCATGCAGTTTTCATGTGTTTTGCGTTCATTTTAACAAACTGTGAATAGCTGGTTGTTAAAGCGGAGTTCCTCTTAAAAAAATAAATAAAAGTCAGCAGCTACAAATTCTGGATCTTCTGACTTTTAATAAATGATAAATGGTTTTCAAAATTTCAAATAAATATGTGAAAAGTGTGACGTCCATTTGTATTCAGCCCCCCTGAGTCAATACTTTGTAGAATTACCTTTCACTGCAATTACAGCTGCAAGTCTTTTTGAGGATGTCTCTACCAGCTTTGCACATCTAGAGAGTCACATTTTTGCCAAAAAGCTCAAGCTCTATCAGATTGGATGGAGAGCGTCTGTGAACAGCAATTTTCAAGTCTTGCCACAGATTCTCAATTGGATTTAGGTCTGGACTTTGACTGGACCATTCTAGTACATGAATATGCTTTGTTCTAAACCATTCCATTGTAGCTCTGGGCCTATGTTTAGAGTTGTTGTCCTGCTGAAAGGTGAACCTCAGCCCCAGTCTTAAAGTGGTTGTAAACCCTTACAAACCACTTTGACCTACAGGTAAGCCTAGATTAAGGCTTACCTGTAGGTCCAAGCAATATCTCCTAAACCTATATGGTTTAAGAGATATTTGCCCGAAAACGGGCACCGCTGTCTACAAAATACAAAATATATAAAATAGATCTTGGACCCCCATACTGCCAGTAAAATACTCTTTATATATATATATATATATATATATATATATATATATATATATGTATATATATATATTATATAAAATATATAAAATACCCTATATATATATATATATATATATATATATATATATATATATATATATATATATATATATATATATATATATATATATATATATATAAAAAGGGTATTTTATATATTATATATATATATATATATATATATATATATATATATAAAAGAGTATTTTACTGGCAGTATGGGGGTCCAAGATCTATTTTATAACATGTATGTACATCTCTAGATTTCCAAAAGCATACCGGAAATGTCTTTATTCCCAAGAGGTTGCACTTGAACCTACTGTGGGTACACTGTGGCTACTGTGGGTGTCAGATTGTCCGCCCAACCGGGGGGCTATAAATCTTATACTGTCTATTCACTCTTATATGGTGCATATACTGGGTCATACAACACCAGCTCTGTATCTCCAATAGTGTATGGTGTAATAACCGTTTGTGTGAAAAAATGTGTGATACCCAGTTATATATAATTAATTAATAAATACTCCACAATCAAGTGCAAAAAGTGCTTAAAAAATGTATATACCATATACGTGCTGATATATAGTGCAGTAACCAATAAAAAACCCTAGCCCAAAAATTATATGTGTATATACCCTATAGAAGAAATAAACTTGGAAGCAGACCAGAGTAAGAGAGGCGATGGGGGAGAAGAGGTGGAGAAAATGGCAAAAAAGCCCCATGTAAACTCCAGACTAACTTGGCTGAGCTTACACAGGGATTTTTTGTACAGTACCATGTGACAGTGCTAGGCCAATCAGGAAACATCCAATTCTTTCACATGGGAGAAGGAGAGTATATGGTGCTGGGAAAGGGGTGGAGATGTATTTAATTGCATGTGGTTTTCCCTTCCTTCCCTTTCTTTTTCCTTCCCTTCCCTTCTTTCCCTTTTTCTTTTTAACTTCCCTTGCTTTTCCATTCCTTTCTTTTTTTATTACTTTTCTTTTTCCTTTTCCTTCCCATCTCTGTCCATCCCTTTCCATTCTACTTCTCTTTTTTCCCGCTTTCCTTTCTGTTCCTCTCTTTTCCTTTCCTTCTCCTTTCCTTTCTCTGTCCAACTCTCCTCATTCTCCTTCTCTTTTTCCTGCTTTAATTTCCATTACTGTCTTTTTCTTTTCTTTCCTTTTTCCTTTCTTTCTTCATTCCTTCTTCCTATACAGCAGTTAAGATTTAAAAACAGCCTTTTCCTTCCTATCTCTTTCCGCTCTCTGTCCTTCCTTTTCCCCTTTCTTCTTTCAGCTTCCTTTCCGTTTCCTTTCTCCATTCCGTTCCTTTCTGTTCTTTTCCTTTTTTTTCCTTTCCTCTCCTTCAGGGCCGGACTGGGAATAAAAAACAGAAAAATATATAGACTAAATATACCAACTCACTCTGATGGTGTGACAAAAAAGATAGAATCAGTAAAGTGAAAAAATTGCAGCTGCAATACACAAGGTGCTAATCACTTGAAAACCATAAAACATATAAATACAGCGCTCGCAAACATACTAAATGAAAGTGAAAAAATATAATAAAAAAAATACATGTGAAAAAATATATAAGATAAACCAACACAAAGTCCAAAACAAATGACTGAAGGTGCTCCAATCCAAAGTGAATGAATGAAAACTTCAGGTGCACAACACCCCATTAAGAGTCCCAACTCACCAGATCCAACCAGATGTTTTATGGGAATAAAAACCAGCCCTGGAAATAATTTCATACCAGCCCCATAGCATTATTATACAAACCCAACGTCATTATTTTCTTGTTCGTGATAGGGAAAACTATGCATTTTAAAGCACATTTGAAGAGCGTATTATATATAGATAAGACAGATATGAAAGCACATAGGGCTAGGAATATATATATACATATATATATATATATATATATAAAACAGCAAATTTTAGTTAAAAGTAGTAAAAGTGAAACAATCATCAAGGGTACTCTGGGAATGGGGGGGGGGGGGGACTCAGAGACCACCTTCCGCAGAAAATAGACTAAGGTAAAAGGGGGGTTACTGATATAAAGGGGGGAACCTTTATATCAGTGCCCCCTTACATTATTGTACTCACTCCCCGCTTACATCAGTGACCGCCCCTCATACTGGCCTGGTGATGCTGTCACTGACCTCCTCTTAGGTGTACCATGCAGGGCTCAGTCAGTCGGCTCCAGCTTGGTGGCTCTGGTTTTCCTATACTGTAGTCTCCTCTCCACAGTCCACACATGTCTGACTTCTCCCATGACCCCCATCCCGGTGGCGCTCCCACTCTTGACTCCTCTCCAGACTCCCTCAGAGATTGCAGACATGCTATAAGACAAGAGATGGTCCGAGGCTGTAGCAAAGTACAGGAGTTGGTCAGAGACTGCAGGCATAGTACAGGAGATGTCAGAGGCTGCAGGCATATTACAGGAGATGGTCAGAGACTGCAGGCATAGTACAGGAGATGTCAGAGGCTGCAGGCATATTACAGGAGATGGTCAGAGACTGCAGGCATATTACAGGAGATGTCAGAGGCTGCAGGCATATTACAGGAGATGGTCAGAGACTGTGGGCATGGTACAGGAGATGGTCAGAGGCTGTGGGCATGTTACAGGAGATGTCAGAGGCTGTGGGCATGATACAGGAGATGGTCAGAGACTGCAGACTTAGTACAAGAGATGGTCAGAGACTGCGGATATGATACAAGAGATCAATGCAGCTTCACCAGTGCCCATCAAATGCAGCCTCACTTTGCCCATCAATGCAGCCTCTGTGCCAGTCCATGCAGCCTCACTGTGCCCATCATTGCTACCTTACTGTGCCCATCATTGCCGCCTCACTGTTCCCATCATTGCAGCCTCAGCATGCCCATCATTGCAGCCTCACATGCCCATCATTGCCGCCTCACCGTGCTCATCATTGCCGCCTCACCATGCCATCATTTCCGCCTCACCATGCCCATCATTGCCACCTTACCGTGCCCTCATTGCAGCCTTACTGTGCCCATCATTGAAGCCTTACCGTGCCCTCATTGCAGCCTTACTGTGCCCATCATTGCCGCCTTACCTTGCCCTCATTGCAGCCTTACTTTGCCCATTATTGCAGCCTTACTGTGCCCATCATTGCAGCCTCACCGTGCCCACCATTGCAGCCTCACCGTGCCCATCATTGCCGCCTTACTGTGCCCATCATTGATGCCTTACTGTGCCCTCATTGCAGCCTTACTGTGCCCATCATTGCCGCCTTACAGCACCATCATTGCCGCCTCGCCATCGTTGCAGCCTTACTGTGCCCATCATTGCAGCGTCACATGCCCATCATTACCACCTTACTGTGCCCATCATTGCTGTCTTACTGTGTACTCATTGCAGCCTCACCATCATTGCAGCCTTAAGCCCCATACACACTATCAGTTTTTCTGATGAGTTTTTCCTTCAGATTTACCAAAACCATATAATATGAGGTCAAACCTTAGGAGTTTCAATTTGTATGCAATCAGGCAGGCCCTTCTACTACATGGTTTTGGTAAACCTGAAGGAAAAACTCAGCAGAAAAACTGATAGTGTGTATGGGGCTTTACTGTACCCTCATTGCAGCCTTACTGTGCCCATTATTGCCACCTTACCGTGCCCTCATTGTAGCCTCACCACAGTTGCAGCCTTACTGTGCCCATCATTGCAGCTTCACATGCCCATCATTGCAGCCTCACCATTCCCATCATTAACCGCCTTACTGTGCCCATCATTGCCGTCTTACTGTGCCCATTATTGCTGCCTTACTGTGCCCTCATTGCTGCCTCACCATGCCCTCATTACAGTCTCACCATGCCCATCTCATTGCCGCCTTACTGTGCCCTCATTGCAGCCTCACCGTGCCCTCATTGCAGCCCTACTGTGTCCTCATTGTAGCCTCACTGTGCCCTCATGACAGCCTCACCATTGTTGCAGCCTTAGCGTTGTGTCATGGAGCTGAGTGTGAAATTCTGTTCGGCCGTGCTGTGACAAAAGTTCCGCTCTCCTCCTAGACCAGCTCATGTGATAAGCAGAACACTGCGTCTATCACATGAACTGGTCTAGGAGGAGGGCGGGACTTTTGTTGTAGCGCGGCTGAACATTTCACAGCTCCGTGACACAGCGGTCTCCCGCTGTGCATGATAAGGAGGCAGGGGAGCGCTGCACTGCAGCCATGGCATAGATCCAAAGCAGCCCCAGGGCAGGCAGCCTACCAGGAAATGTCCTGGTATTCCATTAGGCCAGTCCGGCCCTGCTCTCCTTTCTCATTTCCCTCTCCTTTCCTTCTTCTCATTTCCTTTCCGTCTTCATTTCTCCTTCCTGTACAGCAGCTACAATTTAACCACTTCAATACTGGGCACTTATATACACCTTCCTTCCCAAACCAATTTTCAGCTTTCAGCGCTGTCAAAACTTTAAATGACATCCATTGTGGCCACTGATTGGCGTCCATTGTGGGCACTGATTTGCATCCTTGGTGGTCTAGGGTGGCATACCTGGTGGTGACTAGTGGTGGCATCCCTGGTGGTCCTGGTGGAGTCCCTGGTGGTCCAGTGTGGGCATCCTTGGTGGGGCTGCGCTGATAATCAATAAGCACAGACCCCTCCTTGTCACGAGAGCAGCTGATCGGCTCTCCTCTACACACGTCTACCAGGCGCGACTGAGGAAAAGCCGATCAACAGCTCTTCCTGTTTACACTGTGATCAGCCATGATTGGACACGGCTGATCATGTGGTAAAGAGTCTCTGTCAGAGACTCTTTACCTAGATCGGAGTTGCACACTGGCACACTGCAACAACGATCGCCGTGATGCGCACCCCCGGGGGTGTGCATCGGCTTGATATCCTGGCAACGGTAAGTGGTTAAAAACAGTTCTTTCCTTTCCCTTTCCTTCCCTTCCTTTCCTTTCCTTTCCTTTCTTTTCCCTTCCTTTCCTTTCTTTTCCCTTCCCTTCCTTCCTTTCCTTTCCTTTCCCTTCCCCTCCCTTCCCTTCCCTTCCTTTCCTTTCCTTTGCCTTCCCTTCCTTTCCTTTCTTCTTTCCCCCTTTCTGTACTGCAGCTGAGATTTAAAAACAATGTCATAGAATGCCTTCACTGGTGGAGTTAAAAGTGAGCCAATGGGGGTTATTTACGAAAGGCAAATCCACTTTGCACTGCAAGTGCACTTGGAAGTGCTGTCGCTCTAAAGGGGTAGATCTGAAATGAGTGGAAGCTCTGCTGATTTTATCATCCAATCATGTGCAAGCTAAACTGTTGTTTTTTATTTTCCTTCCCCTTGGATCTACAGCGACTTTACTTCAAAGTGCACTTTCAGCGCAAAGTGGATTTTCCTTTAGTAAATAACCCCCAATGAGCATAACTGACTGCGTATCCTTATGTAAAGCAAATCACTGACAGACTCATGTTTCAGGTGGTGGGCCGTAATATGTTAGACTTGAACTTCAAATAAAGCATCTATACACAGCGACTGAATAAAAACAAATGTCTCTACTTTCATATATTATAATAAAATGGAAGCACTGATATGCAACAACTACAAGGGTTGATTTACTAAAGGCAAATAGACTTTGCAAAGTGCAGTTGCACTCTGCAGATGCAGTTGCTCCAGAGCTTAGTAAATGAGGTAAATATTCACTTTGCAAAGAATACCCAGTCACATGCAAAGAAAATTAAAGAAAAACTGCATTTTTGTTTGCACATGATTGGATGATGGAAGTCAGCAGGCAGGGCCGGTGCTACCATAGGCAAACTAGGCAGGCACCTAGGGCGCCCTGCTGCCTAGGGCGCCCAGACACTGGTGTTCCTGCTCTCTTCTCTCTGCAGCAAGCAACTAAGTGTCAGCATTAGCAGGCAGCCGCCGCTTTGTTCGAACATAGTGTCAGAGGCTCAGCGGCAGTGGAGGACTGTCTGTGTCCCGACTCCCAAATGAATGGAAGCAAGCAAATATTCATCGATGGGCGCTGGTGAGGCTTCATTTGATGGGCGCTGGTGAGGCTGAATTTGATAAGGCACTGGTGAGGCTGCATTTGATAGGGCACTGGTGAGCAGCATTTGGTGGGTGCTTCATTAAAAAGGTGGGGTATACATGGGCAGCAAAAAGAGGGTGAAATCAGGGGTGGAGCCGTGGGGAGCGGCAAAATTAGGTTTTGCCTAGGGTGTCGAAAATCCTTACACCAGCCCTGTCAGCAGGGCTTCTGCTCATTTACTAAGCTCTCAAGCAATTGCTCTTGCAGAGTACAACTGGACTTTGTAAAGTGCACAATCTGTCTTTAGTAAACCCCATTGTGTGGGTTCTTCCTATCATCTCAGTTGGTCATTACAGTGAAAGGTTGTTTGCTACTCGGTAGGACATGGGGCCCTGTGCTGAACCCTTGTTGGTGCCGTCTAAGCAATATGTTGTGTTTGAGTTCCTGGTGGCAGAAAAAGTTGCTCTAATTGAAATGCAAACTATTTATGGTGATAATTGTGTTGAAGGCATCAACACAACAGGCATCACTGGGAATAAAAGGTGGAAAGATGATAAGGAGGTAATATCTAAAAGGTGTGACAAACAAAAGGTGTGGCCAACCTGTGAAGGCATCTGATGAGCTTCACAGGGAACGTGTTAATTAATTTTTCATGGCCAGGTAGAGCAGTCAGCTAGAAATATCTGACAGAATAGGTGTTTCACAAGAGCACATGGGCTGGATTATTGATATTCTTTGGACTGTAATGTTTGCCCAAGGGTTCCTTGAGCTGCTTGCAGCTGAGAGACTTAAAATTTGTCAGCAACAATACTAGGCTACGCTCTTCTGAATCTCACCCCACGAATGCATCCACAATGGACTATGACTTACGTGTTTTTCAAAGGAATGAAGAAAGGCTTTTGTAACATTATTACTCATCCAAAGGGGAAATTGAGAATGCTCTCATGGCATGGTTGCAAAAACAGTGTCAGATTCGCTTAAAATAGCAACACACTTGTTCATTGTTGGCAAAAATGTAAAAATATATTCAGTTATTTGGTCAATTAATGTGTGCAACTAAAACGACTCTATTGTTATTTCCAAAAAAGAAATAAAAGGCATCTCAACAAATCAAACAATTAATACTTAGGTGTCTTGCTGCCCAAGCTGCCAAACCCTTCTGCCTTGAAGATCTAATTTAGCAGAAAAATGTTCCAAGTTTTCCACTTCCACTATGCCTGCCCTCCACTACACTCTGTCAGGGCTCAGGTCTGAACCTGCAACCTCTGCTGTGTCCGGTGATGTCTCTTCTTGCTGAGCTATCTGAGATGCTGTACAGCTCCCTGCCAGGACCATTGTACAGTTGTGCCTTGTTTCCGCTGAACCTTGAACTCCTTGCTCCTCGCATGAACTTCCTATACAAAGGCATGGCTTAAAGGAAGGGATATACTCCCTTCCTTTAAGCCATGCCTTTGCACTTTCTGTTTGCCAGATTATTGTGCTTTCTCCAGCCAATATCTTGCTCTTGTCTCTCCTGCTGCCGTCCATATTTCCACTACCACTCATTACAAACCTTTGGCTTGTTCCTTGACTATGCTTCAGTTTTATTCCCAACTTTTGTCTGCTTGTTACTGACCTTTGGCTTGTTCCTTGACTACACTTCTGCTTGATCCCAACCTGCGACCACTCTTTACTAACCTTTGACTTGTTTACTGACTACACTTCTGCTTGATCTCTACCTGCTATATCTGCTATTGGACCCTGGCTTGCTCACCTTCTGGTGGTGACCAGTGTTTTTTTTGGGGGGAGGCAAACAACTACCCACCCTGCTCTAAGTCATTCAGTCGGCACTTTCCTCTTCTCCTCTTCTGCATCATGGCGGCTCCCGCTATGCAGTTCCTCCCTCCTCCTGGGAGTTCCTAGGATAGCCTGTCCTTTCAGCCAAATGGGTGATGGGTCTCAAGACCCGCTTCCTGATTGGCGAGGAGGATCAGTGTGGCTACAGCGAATATTCATTCATGACTGTCACACAACTGGATGAACTCAGAGCGCAGTGTTCTACGCCCTGAGCCCACCCTTTTTTGAAGCCTATTAGAGCCTCTAATCACGTGCTTAAAAAAAAACAAAAAACCCCACCCCCCATTGGAATTCATGGTCCGGCACCCTGTATGTAGATCATGGATAGGGGGAGCGGCGCCCATGCGCCCCTAATAGATGGACCGCCACTGGTGTATACTGGTTAGCGGTTAGACTCCGCACCTCAGGTGAGCCTGCATCATCTGCCAGGGTGCTCTGCTCGTGTATTTATTCTGCTGGTCGGTGGGATCCTCTCAACTGCTATAGCTACTTGTCACTGAGCCTGACTGTGACACCATTGGTTCATATGTCACCACAGAAAGTCCTAATATGTCACCACCAGAAGGAACCACAAAGTACAGAGGGACCAGGCATTCAACCCACCTGAAATTTGGTGCTGAAGATCTTTTAGCAATTGGCTTAGATTTTGAATAATGGGATCATCAGGACAGGTAAGTATTAGCTGTGGAGATGCCTTATTTTTCTCTTTTTTAACAAATCAACAGAGTCACTTTAAAGAGTAAATTATAAGAATGATTCACATGTTTAAATTATGAAAATAATTTAACAGACTTGGGGCATTTTATCGTACCATCCTGACGCTGATAAAAATGAATGACTGTCCACCATAAAAAAGCATAACAAGTAGTTAATTGTTGGAACGGGGTCCTTCATTATCCTCTACCCCAGCAGAGTAATATTGTAAGCATCATTTAGTGTCCTAGCTTGCTCTTAACAGTTTACATATCACATTATGCAAAAAAAAAAAAAAAACGATGGAAAGACTTACGTAGGTTTATATTCATAACATGGTTTTAAAAGCCAAGTGTTATTTATACTGACGCCTCAAAACTGTGTAATTTAAGGACACTGATGTGTAAATTTACATGAATGTTCACAGATTTATACAACTCATGAATTAGATGCCCAAGTCAGTTAGTAGCGCTAAATATTCACTGGCATTAAAAGGAGATGTTTGGTACAAATTCCTAATGCCTACTAAGAGGTCATCCGGCTAAAGGCTGAACAGAGCCAAATGGCTCAATACTGCTACTTAAGAAAAATGTTTGCTATAATGCATGCTAGATGGCATACTATCATTAGTCTTTGTTGGCTTTTATGCCATGACAGCAGCTCCTGTCAGTTCTTTCCCCAAGTTTATGCTAAGGCTATGGTGAGCTGTATTGTCACAGCAGGGCCAGGACTGGGGTGGAGGACTAGAATCCATTGGTGTACCAGCTTTATCCTGGTACAAACAGATTTCTGTGCTCTGAAGTGTACCATGAAAAGTGTGTCATGGTGCTACAATGGTGGGCATTGTGAAAGTTCCTATAGGATGTGGTCCATTGTGACACGATTTGTAACCTTTTTTCTTTGCAACTGATATTTTAGGAAGGTAGGTGCATGAAAAATTCACTCTACCAGATGTTTTTATATAGTTCTCATGCATGAAGGATTCATTGATAATTGGGCTCTTTTGTTGCCTCACTAATGGGGGCACAGTTTTTATTGCTGTCTGTGTCCCTGTGGGGGAGATTCACCCTCTCTATTTGCCCTGTTTACCATTATTATTGAAAGTGCAAGTAAAAAAAAAATCCCAAATTTTGGATTGTTCCCAGAAAAATAATAGAGGGAAACTCTTCCAATAGGTACACTAGTTCTGGTGACTTGGAGGGCCCCCAAGAGATTCCTGTAATTTTCAGGGATTTCCTTTCACTTCACGGTTTGGATATGGGACAGGAACAAAAAGTAAATCTCCTCAATGGGCACTGTGGATACAGTTGGGTGATAGGGAAATTTCAGACTGGACATCTCCATTGACCTGAGCGACCCTTACGGTATGGGATAGATTAAATATTCAAAGAGAGTACGTCACTAAGACCTCGCTCTGAAGCCTCTTGGAGGCTTTCCATGGTTTTCCCCAGATGATGACATTTGCTTTTTCCATTCTTTTCAGTTCTTGCGTAGCAGATGGAAATACGTTGTCTGCTAAATTTGCTCCAGAAGGAAAGTTACTGCCAGTGACTACCCTGCATTCCCGTTATGGGGACTTTCTGATGTCATCGTGGAGGCAAAGATAGTTGGCGGAGTTCCTCTCTAAATTACAGCCATCGTTACGCCCACAGGGTACGCTATCTCCCTTCTAATCCTGGTGTTTACGGCCCTTAGACTCTAGACATCTGCTATGCCACATGTATAAATTGGTGCTTGGGCTATATTCACAGACAATATTTAATGAGAGAAGGTAGATGTGGCGCTGTTCTGAACCGCACCACATCTACCTTCTCTCATTCAATATTTTGCTTTTTCATTCCACTTAGGTGGCTGTGCCAGTAGAGGCAGCAGTTCTCCTCCTCCTTCTTTTCATTTAATTTCCGTAAGCGCAGGGCCACCAACACTTTTCACATATTCACAGACAACTCCTTATTTTATTAAAGAATTTGAGAGGAAGTCGGGGACTGAGTTTTCCCTTCCACAGATCCAGAAAATTGTGCACCTGGCTCACGTTTTCCTCCATCAGTACTCGCATTCAAGAATCCTCATACAAATTTTTGACTAGGTGGTACAGAACACCTTCCCATCTTACTTCATATTTTTCCTGAGTTTGATCCAAGTTGTTAGCATGGCTGCTCCCAACACGATACATTCCTTCACCCTTGGTGGGAATGTCCAAAGATTAAGGTTTTCTGTAAATCGATAACTCCAGAAAACATCCATATGGCCACTAAAATGTACACCTTTTCAGTTCCTCTTTGATGATGTTAGGTCCTCCGTTAGGCGATACAAAAAGAGTGTAACTCCCTGTTTGTTGAATGCTGCCAAATGCTTGATCCCAAGGTACAGGAAACAGGCTGCCTGTCCAACGCTAAATTAATGGAAGCGAGACGAACTATATCATGGAAGCCAAACGCTGGGTGCTTACTGTTAAGGACCAGCTGTATTGTTTCCGTGATATTAGGTCAGGATGGATGTACTATTCTGAGGAGATCCCCGATGCTTAATTATTTCCTTTCTTGATTTAGTAGCAACCCCCCTAGGCACACACTTTAATCCCCATCGGAATTAATGGCCCTTATGCAATTTTCAGGTGTAGCTGAGGCGTTTATCCCCCTCTTTTTTCTTTCTTTCTTTTTTATTTTTTTTCCTTTTCTTTCATTATGTGCTCCTTATTAATTAGTGTTAGTGTTGGTCTCATATGCTTCACTTTATTATGGAATGACAATAACCAGGATATGCATTAGACATGGGCGCCGTCAATAAATTAGTTTCGTTCTGTTCCGTTACGGTTCGTATTAAAATTAATTCGTACTTTGTATTTCATGTCCGAAATTCAATTTCAATTCGTATGAAATACTAATTGTCGTTAGGTTCGTTAACTTGTACGAACGTTCGTTATGATGAATTTAAAGGCAAAAATATACCTCAATATGACAGTCGATGCTGATGGAAGTTTGGTTTTTATCCGAAATACAAAATTCCGTTAAAGAATTTCCTATGCGAAATACGAATTTTCGTTAGATGAGGGGCTCCCACCATCCCTGTGCTGTGCTGACTTCCTCCTGGGGATTCGTAAACAAAAGTTCGTATTTCGTCCAAAATTCGGACGCATGGCAATTCGTATTTCGGATCCTCCCGAACGTACGAATTTAGGGAAATTTGTACGAATTTGAGATTCGTACGAAACGAATCGCACATGTCTAATATGCATGATGTCCTTCATCTGGGCATGCCGGCCCAATTTACAGGTTAGACTTTAGTACTGTGTTTGGCCTAAGGGTAAAATCTGTTGATATGCAATCTACCCTGTTGATCTGTCTCAATAGATATTGTCTGGACTAATACTTCTAGTATTGTAAAATTTTTACCAATATTTGGTATATGTGTGTTTCTCTTATTATAGCACTGTCTTGTACAAACTTTCAATAAATAAAGATTATTAAAAAAAATCTCCCCAATGGGACAAAGAATGCAAAAATAAACCTTACAGAGGTTATTACCCTCCCTTACTCTATCCAAAAAGTTTTGCCCACGGTTCTACTTGAACGGAAGAATATAGTAACTGTCTATACCACTCTCAGGCATTATAGCACCATTATTAAAGAGTGTAGCTACCCAACAGGCTCCTTTCCAATGTTTCTATGTTAATTAGTGTCTCCTTCATACTAAAAAGGAAATTACCCACAGGGACCTAATTCTAGGGCATCTCCCTACTCCACTGGCCAGTGAGAAGATAATTGATGCCGACATGTTTGGGGCGCAAAGTCCTGCAATGAAGCACTGAAATAAATTTGTTTTCCCAAAAGAGAGAAGCATTGCCCAGCAGAATAGGCAATAAAGGAAGTCTGTGGCCAAGAGACCTCTCATCAGTCCCATCATCTTCATGGCGCTAAGGCCGCGTACACATGCGGGGACTGTTCGCCCAACTTTGTCCGCTGAACAGTGTTTCGGCAAACAGTCCGCTCGTGTGTGGGCTTTCAGTGGACAGTTTCAGCGAACAGTCCGCTGAACAAGGTTTTTCGGAAATTCCGAAAAACTGTCCGCTGAAACCTTGTTTCAGCGAACAGTCCCCTCGTGTGTAGGCTTGTTCGTCAAACTAAGTTCCGCGCATGCTCAGAAAGGATTTACACGCCGAAAGTTATAATGCAGTGTATAGGACGTCGTATTTTTCGTCCCGTCGTACGTGCCGTTCACGTCATCGCGCACGGTTTCAGCAAACTGTTCGTCCGTCGTGTGTGGCCATGTCCGTCCATGCTAATTTTGAGCGGACTGTTTGCCGAAACTGTTTGACGGACAAAGTTGGGCGAACAGTCCCCGCGTGTGTACGCGGCCTAACAGTTGTCTAGTGAGAGGTTTAGGGACCCACCTCTCAAGGCAGTGATGATGGATGCACAGGCTTCCCGTGCAGGTACACAGCCTTGTCTGGAACACCATGCTCAGGAGCAACAGGATCTGGATATTGCACACTCTGAAACCAGAGAATCTGGACACAATTTAGTCTTAGCATCAGGAGTCCTCTTTGCAGCAACAATGGTCATCCTGGATTCAGCAACACTGGTCTGGACAGTATTCCTCCTCATCAGAACAGAAGGCATTAAATATATTTGGATGTCCTACATTCATGGCAAACTAGGACCACACAATATTCATTGAATATCAGCATACAGTAAGTGATCAGCAAGGTAGGTTCAGGGATTTCAACTGCAATGTGTACATACAAAAGCATAAATAGGATGGGGTTAACTTTATCCCCTTAGTTTGGACCTCTCCTCACAGGAAGTAACTTACTAAACTTTCTGTCAGATCCCCATCTATACAATGGGTGGAGTCTAGTAAGAAGTGGTATTGTATTGCATACCATAGACAAGTAAGATGTAGGGGTGGAATAATGGATCCATGTTCAGTTCCCTCGTGTGAGCTTCCCTTCCTTAGGCCTTAATGCAACTGTCACACCACAATGACCTAAAGGCAATAAGGTCTTGAAATGATGCCAGAAGATGCGGGTTCTGTGGACTGTATCAAGATGTTCCCTATTCTTTTTCTACCAATGTTTGGAAGTTGTACCAATATATTAGTGAGCAAAGAAGTTGACTTTTGGCTGGAGGTGTATTATTCCAAGAGGATGTCTGAGTAGAAGTGTGCAGGGTAAGCCTGTACACAGTTAGGCCCCAGGTGGTTGGACGGGTGCTGACCCATAATATGCTACACTAGTGTGGGTGAATTGGGACCCTGAATACTATGTACACATTGTAAACCAGGTCAAGTTTGTGGTGGTTAGTGGGAGGAGGTTTACCCTCCTGGCAGTAAATAGAGGACACCTTGAATGGAACACACATCAGGTGACCCAAGCCCCTTTATTGTATGCACCCAAGGTGCACAGTGAGATTATCCAAGCCATAGCCTCTAACCTTGATGAAATGCAAGGCCATGCAATTGAGCGGCTCCTGACTGAATTCTGGGGTCAGTTGGTGCTGGACCAGGGGGAAGTGGGGTTTTGAACCCACCATCTGTACACAGGCAAGCAGAAAGTACTGGTCTGTGTTGGGTTTTGGGGCAAGAACAGACAACTAGTATGACCCCTGGGTAGCTCTGCTAACACACTGTGTACACACATGTAAACAGCCTTGTTCCCTCTTTGGGAATGAGTTGGAACCTTTTTCCCCTAAGCAGTTGGTATAAAGAAGGAAGGATGAGTTTTAGAAGAGGCTGCTGGTAATAAGTTATGACATTTCTCAAGCTGTGGTAGAGGGTGCCACAAGCATTTCCCTGTTGGCGGGCCCTTACTGGCTCTCAAGTATCTTCGGTGTATGGAGGTGTATGGAGTAGGAGGAGAATATTGAATGTGGCCTGCAAACCTCCTGTTTAGGATGCATTTACAGTCTCTGTTATCTGGAAGATGTTCCCTGAGACTAGATTGGGTTATATCTTTTTGTAAATCAGTAAACTGTTGTAAATGTAAGATCTGACTGGACAATCTTTATTGGGAAGGGCCTTGAGCCTGGTGGGTATGTGCAGAGACAAGATGGCAGTGAAGATAGCAGAATTGGTAAACCCCAATCCCTTTGTGTTCCACAAGGCAGCAAGATGATTGGTGTTGCTGGTGTAGCACAAACCCAAACAGGCCTTTCCGAGTCATCACAGGTTCTATTCCAATGTGAGTGCATGACAGCCAAGTACACAGCAGCTCCCACAGTCTCACAGCACAATAACCAGGCAGTTAGTGTCTTTTTGGATTTTAATGCTTGTTGAACTTGGATGGGGTGCAGTAAAGCCTTAGGATACTCCAGAATTCAGTATACCAAACACTCTCAGGACTCTCTCTCTCTTCTACCTACTCTCTTCAGGGACATCTCTTCCCTTTCTGCAGAAACTACTGGCACAACGCTTCTGGGATTTCCAGCAGGGTGAATGCCACTTTGGCAGCTCTAACACAGTCACCCAAGGGGTTAAACAGCAAGCAACCACCAGGATCCCACTTCCAGACAATTACCCACTGTGCCTCTAGATAAATGAATTAATCCTGTTCAATATTGGTTAGGTACTGTACCATGAATCTCCAGGCCAGATCCTCAGTGATGCCCCTTTTTGGCTCTGAAACGCTTTCAGAAAAATTGGGCCCCCCTGCCCTAACATGGCTGGGACCTGGATGAACTCTCTCTGCAGGTCTCAGCTGGCTTGCCCTGAAGGGCAGTAGAACTTTCAAGCTGGGATCTCCTCCTTCATGATTAGACCCTACTGTTCCAGGCCTCAGACTCCGATTAAGCTGCTTGCCTACTAGGGACTTTTACCCCCTTTCTGTCGCACTTTGAATAACAATTGCGCGGACATACAACACTGTACCCATACAACATTTTTATAATTTTTTTCACACAAATAGAGCTTTCTTTTGCTGGTATTTAATCACCACTGTATTTTTTTTTAAATAAATTAAACAAATAAAGACAAAAATGTTGAAAAAAACAAACAAAATGTTTTCATAGTTTGTTATAAACGAATTGTTCTGCTTCACTGATAGGTGGCACTGATGTGCACACATAGGTGGTACTGATGGGCACTGATAGGCAGCACTGATAGGCACTGGTAGGCAGCACTGATAGGTGACACTGGTGAGGAGGCACTGATTGGCAATACTTTTGTGCACAGATTGGCAGCACTGGTGGGCACTGATTGGCAGCACTGGTGGGCACTGATTAGCAGCACTGATGGGCACAGACTGGCAGCACTGGTGGGCACTGTTGGGACTGCACTGATAATCAGGACACTGATAATCAGTGCCCTGATTATCAGTGTACATGTCCCTTTTAGAGAAGCTGGTTATTGGCTTCTTATCCACTCCAAATGGTGTAAGCATAAGGAAAGGAGTGACGATAACCAGTTTCTGTTTACATCCATGATCAGCTATGATTGGACTCAGCTGATCATGTGGTAAAGAGCTGCTGATTGGCTCTTTACCTCAATCTGTGATCAGCAGTGTCCTCAGAACACAGTGATCACAGAGCCTTTGCAGCGGAAATGATCCACGAGGCCGTCATATGAAAGCCTTCCAGAACTAGCCAGCCACGCTGTAGCCATCATTCTGCTCTAGCACAGTCGACAAGTGGTTAAGGGCTCTCTCTACACCTTCTAGGCACACCTCCTCAGGGATTGGCTGGAGTCCCATAAATATTCAAACTCAGGATCTGCCCTTTCCAGCCCACTACATTCTAGCACCAATGAAAAAACAGGGAAAAGTAGTGGAGCTTGCAGAGTGTGAGTCCCAGAACAGACAAAAACAATCACATTCTGCTCCACCGGCTACAGAGGAGCCCAAAAATATACCATAAGCTTACTAGCAACCTAACCTAGGAAGGTGCTATGATGGTGACCACTGGGAGACCCGCTTACACACATGTGGGCCCCCAATACAAACATAGTATATGGTGGGGAACCAACTGTTAGTCAAAATACTGGAGACCTATTGCCACATCCCTAATATTTGGAAAGAAAAACAAGAGAATGCCCCTGGGCCTTTTTTGGGCGGTGGTCATAACCAGATGAAAGAGTAAAAAGGTATGATAAAAGTACATTTTCTTAAATATAAATATAAGATGGCTGGATGTAAACATGAATAACAAAATAGTTTTCTTGAATAAAATAAAAAAATGGAAGTAAAACCTTGGTTTGAGAGTGTTTTGCAAGACAAACTACATTTTTAAACAAATTATGACTTGATATACAAGCGATGTCTTGATATACAAGTAGCGTCATGTCACAACTGGGTATAAAAGAAAAGAGAGGTGCCTCTAAAGCCGCGTACACACGGGCGGACTGTATGGCCAACTTAGTCCGTCGAAACACATTTCAGCGGACAGTCCGCTCGTGTGTGGGCTTAAGCGGACTTTTTCAGCGGACAGTCTGGCGTACTAAGTATTTCGGAATTTCCGTAATACTGTCCGTCATACTTTGGTTTCAGCGGACAATCCGCTCGTCAGTAGGCTAGTTCGACGGACTAAGAATGGCGCATGCTCAGAAAGGATTTACACGGCGAAAGGTTGCATTGCTGTGTATTGGACTTCCTATTTCTAGTCCCGTCGTACGTGCTGTACACGTCATCGCGCAAGCTTTCGACGGACTGTTTGTGCATCCGTGTGTGGTCAAGTCCGTTCATTCGAAAGTATGACGGACTGTCCGTCGGATTGTATGACGGACTAAGTAGGCCATACAATCCGCCCGTGTGTACGCGGCTTTATGCCACGTACACACGACCGGCCTTTCCAGCAGACTAGGTCCGAAGGGATTACTCAGTCAGACAATTCGATCATGTGTGGGCTAGTCCGATTGTTTTTCGAAAAATAAATCCGACGGACCTAGAAATAGAACATGTTTCAAATCTATCCAACGGACTCAATTCCGACGGACTAAAATTGGGAAAACCGTTCATCTGTGTGCTGGTCCGACGGACCAAATACGACGCAAGGGAAGCTATTGGCTACTGAACTTCCTTGTTTAGTCCCATTTACCTCATCACGTTCAAAACAAACAGACTAAGTTCGTTTGTGTGTGGCCAAGTCCGTTTGTTCGGAAAGTCCGTCGGAACTCCGCCGAAAGTCTTTTGGGAAGACCGTCTGACCTAATCTGCCTGGAAAGTCCGGTCGTGTGTACATGGCATAAGTGTAGCAATATGGTTACATTTAATGAAGGTACAACATCAGGATATCGGGGGACTGGAGAAAGTGCAGAGAAGGGCAACCAAACTGATAAGAGACATGGAGGAGCTCAGCTATGAGGAAAGATTATAGGAACTGAATTTATTCACTCTTGATAAAAGGAGATTAAGGGGGGATATGATCAACATGTACAAATATATAAGGGGTCCATATAGTGAACTTGATGTTGAGTTATTCACTTTACAGTCAACACAGAGGACGAGGGGGCACTCTTTACATCTAGAGGAAAAGAGATTTCATCTCCAAATATGGAAAGGTTTCTTCACAGTAAGAGCTGTGAAAATTTGGAATAGACTCCCTGCAGAGGTGGTTCTGGTCAACTCAGTAGATTGCTTTAAGAAGGGCCTGGATTATTTCCTAAATGTACATAATATAACTGGGTACTGACATTTATAGGTAAAGTTGATCCGGGGAAAATCCAATTGCCTCTCGGGGAATCAGGAAGGAATTTTTTCCCCTGCTTTAACAAATTGGATCATGCTCTGCTGGGGTTTTTTGCCTTCCTCTGGATCAACTGTGGGTATAGAATTGGGTATATGGGATTGTATGATATTATTATTATTTTTTTTTTTTTTTTTTTTTTTTT
Organism: Lithobates pipiens; assembly: GCF_037356315.1. Taxonomy (NCBI): domain Eukaryota; kingdom Metazoa; phylum Chordata; class Amphibia; order Anura; family Ranidae; genus Lithobates; species Lithobates pipiens. Next base: position 557,643,475 of record NW_027507764.1, on the reverse strand, counting down.
TTGTGGTTGAACTGGATGGACTTGTGTCTTTTTTCAACCCGACTAACTATGTAACATTTAGAAACTCACATGGTTGATGATTAAAAGAGGCACATCTATGTAAGCAAGCATCCGGGGTAAAGCTGTCCACATAGACCATCCTCCTCACCACCATTGACGCCATCCCTTCCACGCTGCGTTCCATGATCGCTTCAAGTCTCGCTTTCATATTGCTCTGCTGCAGGGTAGTCTTCCCGGTCACAATTGCAGACAGCTTTACCCCAGATGCCTGCATACTTAGATGTGCCTCTTTTAATCATACACCATGTGAGTTGCTAAATGTTGTACCTTCATTAAATGTAACCATATTGCTACACTTAGAGGTGCCTCTCTTCTCTTTTATACTCTCTATCTCCTGCTGGATTTTGCTTCTAATCCCCTTGTGGAGGTTTCCATTTGTGGATGGACATTTCATGGTTACACAACCCATCACATTGCTAGAATCTTTTTATACGGACTATAAACTGAAGGACCTATGAATGAATGGTTGTGGAATGAATCATTTGAGTTTGGATTATTTCCTATGGGGAAATTTGCTTTGGTATACAAGTGCTTTGGATTACAAGCATGTTTCCGGAACGAATTATGTTCGCAATCCAAGGTTTTACTGTATAGCAATACTGAACTCTAGTCTTAGGCATATGGTTGAACTCTAGGTGGGAGGCCAAACCGCACACAATTAAAAAAAAGATCCCAACATGTTTCGGAATATAATGAATTCCTTCTTATGGGGATGGTCAAAATAGAATGTATATTCTGGTGGTACAATAACAAGATATCAGCATAAACATATAATGTACAATTTATAATATACAATTTATAAAGGGAGTAGTGCAGTGCAGGGACAAGGTCATCCAGAGCCCAGGGCAAACATGCCAAACTGCTTCCCCGCCCCCAAGGTGTCACTCCTCCTAGCACAAAGTATCTACCCCTAAGATTACCCCTCCCAATAACGCCACTGCAAATCCCCCCTTCCAGCACAAAGCGCCCCAATCATCCTTCCTAGCACAAATCATCTTCCCCCATTCCTTCTCCCCCTAAATTTTAGCATACCCCCCAAATTTCCCCTCCTAGAACAATACTTACTCCCTGCTTCCCCCCAAATCCCCCTTTCCAACACAAATCCCCTACCCCCTATTTCCTTGTGTGCCCCCCCCCCACCGCCCATGAAACCACAGTGCCCAGGGCAGCCGTCCCTCCTGCCCACCCCTTGTCCCGGTGTCCTATCAAATATGGTCCCCCATCGGATAGTGTCCACTATGTACTGCGCATGCCCGCGAGGGGCCCTCTAATTTTCACAAATCTGTGTCCGCTTGGATGCTTGGATGGGGGGGCTACCACCTCCACTCACGGCGCAGGCGCCGTTCATCTTTCGAGATTTTCCGAAGCTTCGTCTGCCCCGTACTGCACATGCGCAGTACGGGGCGGACACTATATGATGGCAGGACACTATCTGCCAGAACACCGGCCCTGTAGTAGTGTATGGGTGGTGGAAAGCAACATGGCATCATTTACATAGGTTATTTACGAAAGGCAAATCCACTTTGTACTACAAGTGCACTTGAAATGGCACTGAAAGTGCACTTGGAAGTAAAGTCGCTGTAGATCCGAGGGGGACATGCAAGGAAAATAAAAAACTGAATTTTAGCTTGCACATGATTGGACGATATAATCAGCAGAGCTTCCCCTCATTTCAGATCTTCCCCTCAGATTTACAGCAACTGCACTTCCAAGTGCTTTCAGTGCAATTTCAAGTGCACTTTGCACTTGAAGTTTGCACTTGTAGTGCAAAGTGGATTTACCTTTCGTAAATAACCCCCTTAGAGTTGATACAATACAAACATAGGGAGTTATTTACGAAAGGCAAATCCACTTTGCACTACAAGTGCACTTGGAAGTAAAGTCGCTGTAGCTCCGAGGGGGACATGCAAGGAAAATAAAAAGCAGCATTTTAGCTTGCACGTGATTGGATAATAAAATCAGCAGAGAGTCCCCTCATTTCAGATCTTCCCCTCAGATTTAGAGCGACTGCACTTCCAAGTGAGCTTTCAGTGCAAAGTGAATTTTCCTTTAGTAAATAACCGCCATAGAGTAGCAATTTTTTTCTTTTCTTCTTCGTTTTCATTAGTAAATCAGCCCCGGGGATGCGGGTAGCTGTGTTAACAAGCATCAAACCGGCCTGTAGACGTCATTATAGCACCTGGAAAATTATGATTCAAAAGAAAATTCCATTAATATCACTAAATCACGTCTTCTAAGGGCTAATTGAGGTAAAGGTGGAAAAACCTGCTTATCGAGTCACGCTACGGATTTACTTTTTAAGGTCTTTCATTAATCCACATACCTCTAATTACACTTTCTGGGTAATCTTAAAATCTGGACTGAGCCACTTTGGAAATCCCTCTCCGTTACTGGCGGTACTGCCACGTAGAATGGAAACCTGCGCGCCACTTTTGCCGAGAGAAGCAAATCTTTATGGCTCCAAACTACTAATCACATTAATTCTTTTGTTCCTGCAAGTCGGGTAAATGGGAAGAGTTGTTTTTCACTCGGCTTTTATTGTAATCATTTTTCATGTTTATGGCGTACTGTCGAGATGTTGACAAACTGAGAAGTTGTGATGAATTATTAAAGAAGACTTGTCTCTTGGTAGTTTATGATGCTGTAGTGTTTATGATTCTGATGTACAGTACACTAGAATCTTGTCAACTTCTCTAAATACTTTAAAAGCTGAGAGTGGTGTGGCTGGGGTGACAATCCGTTTCAGTTAGCGGGACGGCATCATTATTAACATTGATTTGTACTAAAGGAAACCTCTTCTTGGTGAAAAGTGGCAGCTGTCGCCACTGACCTCCGTCTGAAAATACTTGTTTTCTGGCTGTCTCTGGCTTCAGTACTCTGGCACTGTACAGAGATTAGAGAATTTAAAGAATTGAAGCCACTGGATCAGCCTGACATCCATTGAACTAACATTTTAACCGATTGACCTCCAGAAGATGTACCCCCCCCCCCCCTTCCTGATCAGGCTATTTTTTGCGATACGGCACTGCGTTACTTTACCTGACAACTGCGCTGTCATGCAACACTATACCCGAATAAAACTGATCAACTCTGTGGTTTTAATTTTTTTACATATAAACAAAAAAAGATACAATTATTTTATTTTTATTTATTTTAAATTTTTTTTTTATTTGTATTATTTATTATTATTATTATTATTATTTTTTTTTTTTTTCTTTTCGATGGATGTGTGAAAAGGTACCCATAATTTGTGCGATGAAACAACTATGCTTTCTATATATGTATGAATTTGTGTATGTCTGAACTTGTTTACGTTTGTATAATAATTTACAATAAATTAGATTGAAACAAAAATATAGACAATTAAAAAAAACATAAACCCAATATTTTTTACTTTCTGCTATAAAAAAACCCGTTCGTGTTTTGTACAACGTCTCTGGCTCGACTGCCGCAGGTAAGGGTCTCGTTGGACCTTCCTTTACTAAAACGTTTCATTTTTTGAGTATCGTAAAACTTGAAATATCTCGAGTCATTCGTTACGAAACCGGGTCGTTTATCACTCAAAACGCACCATTTTCGCAGCGCCCTTCATTTCACGGGCCTCATTTCAGTAGGAATTGCTCGAAGGAAAATCTGCACTGTTTTCGTAAATTGTTGTGTTATCTGCCTCATCACCATGTTTCACGGACTAATCGTTGCCAGTCGCACCTCACGGCACAACGATTCGTACCTCTGCCACAGCTGGCTCACGTAGGTCATTTCATCATTTCACTCATTTCTGTCACTCACCGCGCCCCGATTCGAATCCAGTCGCATTTCTCAAAACGCACGGGTTCGATCAACGTGCCCCAGTTGCGTTGGCCTCATTTCAGTACATGCTCCAGAAACCGCTCGTTGCTAATCGTTCGGGTCTCTGTCATGGGAATCATTTCACTGTCACCTATCACGTTCCGATTCAAAACCAGTCGCATTTCTCAAAAACGCACGGGTTCGATCAACGTGTCCCAGTTGCGTTGGCCTCATTTCAGTACATGCTCTAGAGCCCGCGCGTTGACGGTCGCAGGCTGCGTCCTCTCCGATTCGTAGCTCTATCATGGGAAACATTTCATTGTCACGTAGTGCGTTCAGTTCGAATCCGGTCGCATCCCTGTGCATCGATTCGTCCGGACGGCCCCAGGTATTTTTTCAGCCTCATTTCAGTGCATGCTCCAGAGACCGGTCGGTTCCAGTCGCAGTTCGTGGCCAGCCGATCCAGGCCTCTGTCATGACAGAAGTTGTTCATTTCATTTCACTGTCACGCTCCGCGCTCCGGTTCGAATCCAGTCGCACATACACATGCACCGATTCGTTCCGGTTCGCCCCAGGTTATTTCCCACATTTCAGTACATGCTCCAGAGTCCGCTTTGTTGTCAGTCGCACTTGCGACACGACCATTTCATGCCTCTGTCATGGCAAATCGTGCTTCATTTCACTGTCACTTACAGCGCTCCGACTCGAATCCAGTAGCATCCGTGATGCATCGATTCGGTTCGGCGTGCCCCAGAGGGAACGGCCACATTTCACTTTTTCAACAGGTTGCCTTATTGTACGGTCATAACTACAGCACTTATTTACGCTCCCGCATTGGACACGGGTCATCTCGCACTTCGTCCTTTACGCATATGATACGTCGGATTGGGACAGCAAAAAAAAAAAAAAAAGGAAAAAAAAATAGGAAAAAAAAAATGAGGATGATAAATAAATGGCGGTGATAAAAAAGGAGTGGTGGCGGGAAAAATGTCTACTCAACGGTGCACTTCGGTCATGTTAGCCAGCCGTTCACGTCACTCTTCAGTTTACTTGTTAGGTTCTCACCAATTGTCATCTGTTGTTTCTCTCTCCAGGTCAGTCAAGTTCAGTAGGTCCACCCTGCACCAGCTTGGATGTTATCTTCCCAGGTAAAAAAAGAAAAAAAAAAGGGGAGAGAAGGGAAGGCGTGGAAAATGCGACAGCAACCATGCTGGCATACATATATATGTATGTGAAGGCTTGTGACAATATATATATATGTATACACGTTCGCTCCCGCCTTAGTGCTCAGCAAATAGGTGGGTTTGCTTGGTAAAATAGAGAAACAGTCTTGACTTATGTCACCCTCTATAGGTTCCGGTCGTCCATCCTTCGTCCCCAAAGAGATAGGACATCACTCCTAGGGCACGATTTACCTGGAGCCATGTCCCAACTCGGCAGCGAAGACCTTACCGCCCCCTTGTCTCCTCGCCCGCCTTCAGTGAGCGACAGCGTACAGTCCTTCAGGGGTTGGACTATCCCCAGGCTGACAGCGGAGCTGAGACGCAGGGGCATTCCTTTCCCCGCTACGGCTAGGAAGGCAGAGCTTTTCAGGCTCCTCTCTACCCCACCAGCTACGGCCGGGCCTAGTACCCCGCCTCAGGCTACGCTCCAGTCCATCTCAGTGGCTATAGGCCAACTGCACGCTATGGTGTCGTCCCTAACCAATACGGTCACGGACGTCCAGGCCAGAGTGACGCTCCTAGAAGCGCTCCCAGCCACAACCACCCCTGTTTCGGTTCCAGTCCCGTCACCACTGCCGACAGGTAACGAAGGAACATGTCCCGTGGTCTGTCCAGCACATCTGGTGCCGGCCGGCATTAGGAAGGACATCTTGGACGGCAAGGATGTCAACCTGGCCTCCCTGCTCATTTCGGTACATGACCTTGCAGAAAACAAGGCTTACTCCTGGGGAGACGTCTCCGTAGTCCTCAAAGCTAAGGACCCCAGGCTGAATCGTAAACTTTCCATCCCAGAGTTTGCCCTAGCCTTTGGGATGCTGAGAGACGTCATTTGCTCAGCATCACCTGCCAGGAGGGAAGAGCTGGATTTGTACCTCCACACGGTAGTGGACCTAGGATACAAATACGGAGGCTTCTCCTTCTACGACTATCATCGGTCATTCTCAGCCAAGGCAGCCGCTAAACTGGCACAGTTCCAGTCACCCACAGACTGGAGCCTTATGGACACGGAACTGTTCTGTCTGCATTTTGCCGGCCTTCGTTCACCCCTGTGTACCATCTGCCAGTCCTCCACCCATACCGCTTCCTGGTGCGCCAACATACCGGTTAGTCGCCCGGTAGAGTTCCCCTCCACCTCTGGTGCAGCCCTAGGCCAATCAGGCCCTGTGCCAAAGAATCAAGTGGACAAATTTGGACGTACGGTCCGAACCGTAGGGGGAGCGGCCATCTGCAATAATTATAACTACGGCTCGTGCAATTTTAGCCAGTGCCGCCTTTTGCACATCTGTGTCGTATGTCACAGAGCGCACCCCAGAAATTTGTGCGAGGTCAAAGCACACAAGGGCTCATGACTGAGCCGCATAGACGTCCTATGCTTGGGCTTCTACCTCACTATGCACCCCACTCCTTCACTAGCCACCTTCCTCATCGGTGGCTTCACGACAGGCTTCCACACCGGCCTCATCTCCCTACCCCACCAGACCTACGAGTGCAGAAACCTCCGCTCAGCAGCCGCTGACGAGCAAGCCATTGACCAACTGCTGCAGAACGAGGTGGAACGAGGCTTTGTCATAGGTCCCTTCTCACAGCCCCCCTTCAATATGTGGAGAGTTAGCCCTATTGGGCTTGTCAAGGGCAAATTTTCTAATGAAAACCGTTTGGTGTACGACCTGTCTGCGCCTCGTTCTTCCCACATTCCCAGCTTAAAATCCTTGATTCCTTCCGAAGAGTTCTCATTAAAATACGCCTCGGTGGACATGGCGATTCAGGCCATCCTTAAAGTAGGCACAGGTGCGTGGCTGGCCAAAGCCGACATATCCGACGCCTTTAAACTATTGCCTATCCACCCGTCCCTCTGGTGCTGGCACGGAATTAAATGGAGAGATCAATATTATTTCGCCACCAAGTTAACGTTTGGCTCTAAAAGCAGCCCGTGGCTGTTCGACACATTCACGCAGTCTCTCGAGTGGATTCTCCTGCACAAAGTTGGTTGTCAGCAAGTTATCCACTACTTGGATGACTTCCTGCTGATCGAACAGCCAGGCACACCTCCAAGGGACCTCGACAAATTAAGGACCGTCTTTGGGAACCTCAATGTCCCCATCGCTGAACATAAGGTGGACGGGCCCGCGCAATCAATCACCTTCCTCGGAGTCAATCTGGACACCAGCTCCATGCAGGCCAGCCTGCCCCTTGACAAACTGACCCGCATCAGGGCAGTTCTCCACGAGTTCACCCGCACCAGGGGATGTACAAAGAGGCAGCTACAGTCGCTGTTGGGCATGCTCAACTATGCCATGCGTATAATTCCGCAAGGTCGCTCCTTTGTCTCACGCCTGTTGGTCTACCTTTCTCAGGCACAAGACCCGGATCAAATCCTATGCCTAGATACCGCAGCCTTAGCAGACCTGTCGATGTGGGACGAGTTCCTGTCCACCTGGAACGGTATCTCTTTGTTCATCCCGTATATCTCACCTCTCTCGCCACAGGTAGTGACAGATGCTGCGGCCTCCACAGGGTTTGCGGCAATTTTTGGCCACCATTGGTTCGCCGGTCCCTGGCCTTCTCAAATTCTCAGGATCCCTGGGTTTAGTCAGTCATCATCTCTTTTCGAGCTCTACCCCATGGTAGCAGCCGCCCAGCTCTGGGGTCATACCTGGACAGGACAAACTGTAGGTTTCACCACCGACAACCAGGCCACAGCCGAAATTGTCAACAAGGGCAGGTCCAAATCTCTCTCCGTGATGTCCTTCCTACGCAGGCTGGTGCAGCTGTCTCTGCAGCATCAGTTTAATGTTCACTGCACGTTTATCCCAGGAAAGTACAACCGTGCAGCTGACGCATTGTCCCGCTTTAATTTCCTGTCCTTCTTTCAGCAGGTTCCCAGTGCAGATACGGTCTCAGCTCCTATCCCGCATTGGTCTCGGTTGACCCTGGACTAGAGCCACATCTTCATAGAGCCACTCAGCTCATCAACCGTTCACTATCGGACAATACTCTGAAAGCCTACCGGGTAGCCTGGAAGGCGTTCAATACATTTCTGCTCGCCTCCACAGTAGGCACCCCCACAGACGCTAGGCACATACTAGCCTTCACCTCATACTGCCATAATCAACTGGCCTTGTCATTCAACACCATCCGCTTTTACTTAGCTGGCATACAGCACTTCCTCTCACTTCAGGATCCTACCAAGCCGTCCATCTTCTCGTCCCACGCGATCCGAGCCATCCTGCGCGGCATCCAGAAGCAACAGCCGCCAACAAAAGTCAAACGGCTCCCCATCACCAGTTCCATCTTCAGGGACATGTCCACCATGCTTACCAGTTACCCCTTCGGTGTTCTCCCCAGTCTGGTCATACAGGCAGCCATTTACCTGGCCTACTATGGCTTCCTACGGCCCAGCGAGTTCACTCATAACAGCCCACGTACTCCAGTCCTTCGCAGACGTCATCTGCTCCGTCACCAGGACCACTTCATCCTCCACCTCTCGGTAACCAAGACCCAGCAAACAGGCACCGGCGTAGATATCCACCTCTACAAAACCAACAACGCCTGGTGCCCGGTCGCTGTGCTTACACAGTTACTCTCTCGGTTACCCGAGCTCCCGGACTCTAGCCCTCTTTTGCCCTTCCCGGTCAAACCGTTAACGAACTGCCAGTTCATTAAACATGTTAGGATTCTCCTCCGCAACTTGCTCCTCAATCCCGGTGAGTACTCCGGCCACTCCTTCCGCATCGGAGCAGCTTCATCCGCATCCCGGCACGGGGTCCCGGACCACGTCATCAAAAGATTGGGCAGGTGGAAATCGGCCTGCTTCACTCGGTACATCCCTAACCCACAGGTAGAGATGTCTCGAGCATTCACTCAACTTGCTCAATAAAGGTTAAGCTGGAAACAATAAAACTCTCTTATCCCTACCTAAGTGTTTTGCCCCCTTATTTTGGTATACCGTCCATTGGACCAGGGCACACTTTCAGGTCCATTTCATATAGGGTATCTCATGATAAGTTTGTATTGTTCGGATACGTATCGGTCATAGGGCTTCAGCCATAAGTAAGAAGGCCAGTATGGTGGCCTGAATTTATGGGAGGAGCCCGGGGGGTATTTAACCAGCCCACTCGCCTGTGGTCTTTGTCGGTTTCCTGTGCGCAATACCCACCCTCCCATCCCCTTTTTTAGGGCATTTATCAAAACATTTCTCTTCAAACACATTCATTTCTAATTACTGGGTATGCCCCCCTATTTTGGTATACCGTCCATTGGACCAGGGCACACTTTCAGGTCCATTTCATATAGGGTATCTCATGATAAGTTTGTATTGTTCGGATACGTATCGGTCATAGGGCTTCAGCCATAAATATATATATATTTTTTTTTTATATTATAATAATAGTATATATTATAATATAAATCTAATTTCTTTATAAACTTAGGACAATCTGGGAGTAATTTACGAAAGGCAAATCCACTTTGCACTGAAAGTGTACTTGGAAATGCAGTCGCTCTAAATCTAAGGGGTAGATCTGAAATGAGACAGCGACTTTACTTCCAAGGCACTTTCGGTGCAAAATGGATTTTCCTTTAGTAAGTAAGCCTCTATGTATTTTGCTACATATTTTTGATAAAAAAATTCCAATAAGAGTATATTGATTGGTTTGTGCAAAAGTTATAGCAGCTACAAACTATGGGATGTTTTTTTTAATTTATTTTTTAATAGTAATGGCAGGGATCAGCGATTTATAGCGGGATTGCGATATTGTGGCGGACATCCCGACACTAAATTACACTTTTTGGGAACCAGTGGCACTAATACAGTGATCAGTGCTAAAAAAATATGTACTGTCACAATGCTAATGACACTGGCTGGGAAAGGATTACCATCAGGGGTGATGAAAGGGTTAACTGTGTGCCTAGCCAGTGTTTTACTGTGCTGTGAGGGGTGCTTTTACTAGGGGAAGACAATAATTTATTCCCTGTGTAGTGGCGGGCTCCTGAAGAGCATGTGCTATGTGTTTTTCAAAGTTAAAACTTTACCCAAACTACAGTTTGGGTTTATTTTTCTAAATTTGACTTCTGTGTCAGTCTGACTGGGCTGTGAGATGTTCAGCCTGGCTGCGGGGGGCACTGTCTCTTGTGGCGGGTGTGGAACTATGGTCTGGTCAGGCGCTTAAGTTACTCTCTTTCGGAGTCAGGTCAGTGGGAGTGGTCCTCTCGCTGTGCCCTCTGGGAGAGGGTATTTAAGATGCGGACGTCACGTGGTTCAGGGTTCCAGTCCAGTATGAGGTGCTGATTACATGAGTCCTGATCCTCCTGCCCAGCCCCCAGAAAGGCTATGGCCTGGGGTGCGGATCCACCCAACCTTAATGCCTCGGGGGTGGCTAGCCCAAGACATGGAAACTAAGGAAGGATTCTGAGGTGGATGATGGATGGGTGCCGTCTCCGGTCCGGACGAGACCCATTGAACTTCGAGCATTCCAGGGAAGGACTCTTCAGAAGAACACCACGTGTGAGTTTGGTTTTCTTAACAAGAGCCTGAAAGGGCTGAAGTACCCAAGAGAATCCGGTTTTGTGGAAATCACCAAGCTGGCTGATAGATCCAGGTATCCTACAAGTGTTCTATAGCTTAGTTTCCCTACATGTTCTACAACAACGTCTGTGACAAAGACTTTGTTCCTGAGTAAACACCTTGTTGGCTGCTAGGCCTTGTGAGAGAGGGACTGTCCAACCTGAGTGTTCTTCCAGCTGCGAATGGCTATTCTCTGGATGCAGTCAAAGTAAGCAAGTTCCTTAACGTTTAGACCCCTTTCACACCAGGGCGTTTTGCAGGCGCTATAGCGTTAGAAATAGCGCCTGCAATCCGCCCTAAAGAAGCTGCACCATTGTGTGTAGTGTGAAAGCCCGAGGGCTTTCACACTACAGCGGTGCGCTGGCAGGACGTCAGAAAAAAGTCCTGCCGGCAGCTTTTTTGGAGCGGTGAAGGAGCGGTGTGTTTACCACTCCTCCACCGCTGCTCCCCATTGAAATCAATGGGGCAGCGCTGTAATACCGCCGGCAAAACGCCGCTATTGCGGCATATTGCCGGCGGTTTTAACCCTTTCGAGGCCGCTAGCGGGGGTAAAAGCTCCCCACTAGCGGCCGAAATGCGCCGCAAATCCGGCGGTAAAACGCCGCTAAAAATAGCGGCATTTTACCGTCGACGCAATGGGCGGTGTGGTGTGAAAGGGGTCTTATAGACTTTGACATTGAGAGTACCTGAATTCCTTTCCCACCCTCTGATGCCAAGTTAAAAGACTTTTCAATGGTTGAAGTTCACAAATAAAATCCATTCAAGTAGATTTATTGTCAGTCTCAAATTACTGGGTCATCTACCACGGGACATCCCCTAGACTCTAGATGTGCAACAAGAAGAAGCAAAAGATAACGGTAAGCCCAAAAATAACCAGCAGCTCCTTCAGGGTTAGTGCTACAACTGCTTTGCAGGGACACATATGCCATGCCTTTCTTCCTGTCAGAATGGTGTTTCCGCCTTGTTTACATAGACAGATCGCAGTTCTGTCTCTCTGCCTGATGATTGGCCGATGCCAAAGGGCATTGGGTACCGTGCATCCGCTGATTAGCTTCTGCTATGTGTAATCACAGTGGAAGCGCGCCACTAGCGGCACGTATATGCGCGGCCCCTACCCGGAAGTATAAGTGACTTGGCGCAAAGACGCCGCCCTGTAAAGGTAAAACTTCTAAAGAGTGGACCTTAGGTGGTTAACCATTTCAGCCCCGGAATGATTTACCCCCTTAATGAACAGGCTGTTTTTTGCGATATGGCACTGCGTCGCTTTAACTGACAATTGCGCGGTCATGTGGCGTTGTACACAAAGAACTTTTTTTTCCTTTTTTCCCTACAAATTGAGCTTTCTTTTGGTGGTAGTTGATCACCTCTGTGGTTTCTATTTCTTGCGCTATATACAAAAAAAAGAGCGTCAATTTTGAAAAAAAAAATATTTTTTACTTTTCGCTATAATAAATTCCCCCAAAAACTAATTTCTTCATCAGTTTATATGTATTCTTCTACATATTTTTGGTAAAAAAAAATGCAATAAGTGTATATTGATTAGTTTGCACAAAAGTTATAGCGTCTACAAAATAGGGGATAGATTTATGGGTTAAGTGTTCCCTAGAGAGGTGTTTATAACCGTGGAGGGATCGGCCTTACTAGGAGTAGAGGGAGATTGCTGTTCCTGATCACTAGGAACAGCAGATCTCTCTCTACTTCCCTGACAGAACGGAGATCTGTCTGTTTCCATTGACAGAACCCCATTCTGGCCCTCTGAGGAGCAGTCACGGCTACATGCATTTGGCTCCGGCATCACGCTATGCCCCCTATAGCTCTTAAAGCATCCTACGGCAGTTTGCGCAGCCGTGCCCACCTGCCGCAGTATAATGACCGTGGCTGATCGGCAACTCACAGGATACTCCCGCATTTGACGGCAGGCTCACGGACACCCGCGAGTGCGGCACAATCTTCCAGCTGACCCCTCACTGCCACTCAGCCTGGAGTAATCACGAACAGTGGAAGTCTCCCGCTGTGTCATGCAGCTGCAGTCTCAACTGTCCACTGTCACAAAGCCCCGCCTCCTCATCCATGATAAACGGAACACTGATTCAATTTCCCAGCATTGTATCAGTGTTCAGTTGACTGTTATTATGGATGAGGAGGCGGGACTTTGTTACAGTGGACGGCCGCCGAACTGCATGACACAGCGGGACACACCCGCTGTGTGTAATCAAGGTACTGGCGATGCTACAGATGGGCACAGTGAGGCTGCAGATAGGCACAGTGAGGCCGCAGATGGGCACTGATGAGGAAACAGATGGGCTCAGTGAAGCTACATTGTTGGCACAGTGAGGCTGCATTGTTGACACTAATGAGGCTGCAGATGGGCACAGTGAGGCTGCATTGATGACTCAGTGAGGCTGCATTTATGGGCACTCACAAGGCTACACTGTTGGCACAGTGTGGCCGCAGATGGGCACAGTGAGGCTGCATTGATGGGTCAGTGAGGCTGCAGTGTTGACACTGATGGGGCTGCAAATGGGCACAGTGAGGCTGCAGATTGGCACAGTGAGGCAGCAGATGGGCACTGATGAGGATACAGAAGGGCACAGTGAAGCTGCACTGTTGGCACAGTGAGGCTGCATTGATGACACTAAGGAGGCTACAGATGGGCACGGTGAGGCTGCATTGATGGCTCAGTGAGGCTGCATTGATGGGCACTCACAAGGCTGCATTGTTGGCACAGTGAGGCTGCAGTGTTGGCACTGATAAGGCTGCATTGTTGGCACTGATGAGGCTCCCAGAAATTAGTTTTTGCAGGTTGGGATGTCTGGTAAGAGGTTACAGTAGAACCAGACTTTTTCCCCTTTTGGATAGAGTGAGGGAAGTTTATAACCCCCTGTCAATTTTTTTGGGTTGTTTGCCCACTATGTTCTAGAAGGAATCCTTCCAAAGTGAGGGAAATCCCTCATTGTCATCGGAACTAGTAGTAGAGAGGTGTGTAGGTATATACTAGTAGTGTAATGAGTAGGAATGAGCAAAACTGAGAGCTTTCACTAAGAACAATCAGGACATTTCAGTAAAAATTTGGAAAAATGCATTGAAATAATTTTGGTGAAATTTAGGTGACATTAATGTGGCTTTTTAGAGTGTAACTAAACCTGTCACTTTAGTTGTTTCCTAAAATAGTTATATTCAAGGCATGCTGTGAATGGTAGATGTCACAGCTGCTTGTCCACCAAACTGTCAGGCCATCAAATAACTGATGTCATAACTGAACACATGTGCAGCACCATGCCGACTGCAGATCAGAGAATAAAGCAGATGTTCACCTTTAAAATGAAGTTTCTTCCTCTCCATCCCTCCACCCGGATGGGGCAGCAGCTATCTCACTAACCAGTATTTCAATCTGCTTACAGGTGGAGTTAGGAATTGCAAGCCTAAACACTAAAGGGCTCAGGACTAGATGTCCCCGGAACTCTAGGGTTCCCAACAACTGTTCCTGTAGTTTTACTTTCACCAAATTACAGGTCTGGCAGATGAAGAATGTTATAAACCAGCCTTTCTCAACCTTTTAAACACAGAGGAACCCTTAAGGCCGGGTTCACACTATTGCCACATGCGGCTCACAGCATGAGTCCTTTCACCATTTCAGGTCCAATTTCAGCCCGACTTTTGGGCTGAATTCCGACCTGCAACAGACCAAAATACGCACCGGACCTCTGTGCAAATGCGCACCGGAGCTGCTGCGGTGAAGGGTGAACCGGCTTCATAGAGAGCTGGTTACAATCTCCTACCATGCAGATTGGATGCGGAGGAACCCTTGAGGTGTAAACCCAGCCTGAAATATCTTTCTGGTTTCAGGGAACTCCTGGCAGAAACTACTATATCTATGAGGTACTCTCCTCATTAGGTGCTAGGATTAGGCAAATTTAGATCTGGCTCACAGTAACCAGTGTGGCTGTATTTGATTATTCTGGCCTGTTCAGTTCACATGCTGCAGGTCTGATTGCTCGCTGTCTTTTCTGGAGAACAGTGGATTGTTCTGGAACACGGGTGTGAAGCAAGGAAAATGGATAGTATGAATATTTATACAGCTCTGGCCAATCCCTGGGAGGGTGGACCAGATGGGTGCTGGGAGTCTGTGTAAATACTCTGAGACACAGAGCTTCCAGGTCTTTTTCCTTGGAAAGAGAGCACAGCCTAAGGGGGCTGCTTGCCCCTACTGGGCCATCCTGCGAGGTATCAGGGGCCTCAGGTAGGTGACCTGAGGGCCTGCTTTACTGGATGCTGCAGAAAGCTGACTGAGGGACTGTCTTCTGAGGAGCTAGTCTGCTATCACAGGGAGAAGATGTTGCATGGGGCACAGTGGTGTATTTGGTAGCACTTTCACCTAGCAGTAAAAAGGGTCGCTGGTTCAAATCTCAACCACGACACTACCTGCCTGGAGTTTGCATGTTCTCCCTGTGTCTGCGTGGGTTTCCTCGTGGGAACTCCAGTTTCCTCCCACACTTCAAAGACATGCCAAAATTGGCCCTAGTATATGCATGGGAACTTTGGATTGTGGGCTCCTTGAGGGTATGGACCGATGTATGTGTGGAGCGCTGCGTAAGTTGACAGTGCTATACGGGTACCTTAAATAAATAATATATGTAGTGCCAGCTCCTGAAGAGCACACACTATGTGTTTTTCTCTATTTAAAGTTCCTAGAACCGCAATTTGGTTTTAGGTTTGAATATACCAAATTATGGTTTCAGTTCCAGTCTAGCTGGATTGCACTGTGTTCTGCTTGGTCACAGGTGGCGCTGCCATCACTGGCAAGTGTGAGAACGCAGTTCAGCTGGGCGGATTGAGTGCCACTTTTTCTCGGAACCAGCCTAATGGGAGTGTCATCCTGCTGTACCCTCTGGAAGAGGGTACTTAAGGTACTGACATCACGTGCTTCTGGGTTCCGGTCCAGAAGACCTTTCTGTCTGTTTGGTCCTGGTCCTCCTGACCAGCCCCCATAGCTCTCATGGCCTGGGGTGCGGATCCATCCAATTTCGAGTCTCGGGGCTGGCTATCCCAAGGCAAAGTAACTGGAAGGAGGATTCAAAGGTGGTCCGGTGCCGTCTCATCTGTGGAGAGGCCCAGCAACTGAGGAAGCAACCAGGGGAGGACTCTTTGGGAGAAGTCTGACTTCTCAGAAAGAGACTGGAGGCTTAGTTGAAAGACACCAAGTGAATCTAGATTCGTACGGTATCGCCGGACTGGCTGCAAGATAGTGGTACCGTATGAGGGCTCTCTAAATTTGTCTACATCCTTCAGTTTCTACAAGTGTTCTACAACAAGTCTATGGCAGAGACTTTATTCTAGAAGTGTCCTGCATGCAAGTCTGTGGCAGAGACTTTGCTTTATCTGAACACTCTATTGGCTGCTAGGCCTAGTGAGAGAAGGTCTATCCAGTAGCTGTGAGAGTCCAGTTGTGAGTGGCTATTCTCTGGATTTCTATAGTGAGAGACTTTCTATTTTGAGCAGTTCCAAGAGTACCTGAACTTTCTACCTAAACCCTCATTGAGAGACTGTGTTTTGTCTACTCTTTTTTGCAAATAAAAATCCCAAAAGTGGATCCAGTGTCAGTTTCTGCAGTTCTTTGGGCCATCTACCTTGGGAAACCTTTAGACATACACAAGGTCAAGAAGGTAACGGTAAGCCCAACAAATCAGCCGCTCCTTCGGGGGTCAGTGCTGCATATATAATAATATATAATGGAGCAGAATCTTGGTGAGACACAATGTACAGTTGTGGACACACTCACTCAGGTTGAACTGGATGGACTGGTGTATTTATTCAATCTTACTATGTAACTATGGATGTTGGAAAGAGGCAATCGACTTTCCAAGGACCTTTGTGAGTACAGACTGGTGACAGAGATCCTAGAGATTGTGGGCTGCTGCCACCATTCAGGGCCACAGAGTAGAGCTGTGTGTGACAAACAGGGGACATCGGCTGACGTCCCGAGGAGCTCAGTCTATTTAGTGCTTTGTAAAGGGACTCTGCTCAAAAGAGGAAGTCTTTGTGCCTTTAGCTAATACTACAATGCCAAGTCCACTGACCATCTTTACAAGGGCTTTGCTTACAGTCCTATAGAAGGAAGTCTAGTGTCCTCACTTTGTATATAATTCTTTTTGGAGTATCCCACTCAATCCTCTAAAAGCACAAAAAAAATAATTCATGTTACATTAGTGTGATTGTCAGTGGGAAGAATACTCTTATCCATCATGCCATACCATGAGGGAGGCCCCAAATGTATTCTGCAGCAGAACAACCACCCCAAACATGCAGCCATTGTCATTAACTGCTTCAGCCCCTGGAAGATTTTACCCCCTTCCTGACCAGAGCACCTTTTGCGATTCGGCACTGCGTCGCTTTAACTGACAATTGCGCAGTCGTGTGACGTTGCACCCAAACAAAATTGACTTGACTTTTTTTTCCCCACAAATAGAGCTTTCTTTTGGTGGTATTTGACCAAATCGGTGTTTTTTATTTTTTGCGCTATAAACAAAAAAGAGCGCCAATTTTAAAAAAAACGCTATATTTTTTACTTTTTGCTATAATAAATATCCCCCAAAAATATATAAAACATTTTTTTTCCTCAGTTTAGGCCGATATGTATTCTTCTATATATTGATGGTAAAAAAAAAATCACAATAAGCGTATATTGATTGGTTTGCGCAAAAGTTATAGCGTCTACCAAATAGGGATTAGTTTTATGGCATTTTTATAATTTTTATTTTATTTTACTAGTAATGGCAGCGATCTGCGATTTTTATCGGGATTGCGACATTATGGCGGAAACATCGGACAATTTTGACACATTTTTGGGACCATTGGCATTTATACTCCACTTTTAGGCAATCCCTGAAAACTTTCCTCTTCAGAGAAGCCTATCCTGCCTCCATCTAACAACTGCACTATTTTCTCCATTAGCTCATCCCCCACAGCTATTACCCTTTTGTATAACTTGACCCTCCCACCTAGATTGTAAGCTCTAAGGAGCAGGGCCCTCTGATTCCACCCTGTATTGTATTGTAATGTCTACCCTAATGTTGTAAAGTGCTGCGTAAACTATCGGTGCTATATAAATCCTGTATAATAATAATAATAATAATTATACAGCGATCAGTGCTATAAAAATGTATTGATTACTGTAAAAATGTCATTGGCAGGGAAGGGGTTAAAACTAGGGGGGGTGATAAAGGGGTTAAGTGTGTGTTCTAACTGAAGGGGGAGGGAACTGTGTAGGGGAGATGACAGATCGAACTATCTTCAGCGTAAAGAAGAACAAGGAGTCCTGGAAGTGATGGTTTGGCCCTCACAGAGCCCTGATCTCACCATCATGGATTCTGTCTGGGATTACATGTAGAGACAGAAGGAGCTGAGGCAGCCGACATCCACATCAACCTATAGTTAGTTCTCCAAGATGTTTGCAACAACCTACCTACCGAGTTGCTTCAAAAACTGTGTGCAAGTGTACCTAGAAGAATTGATGCTGGTTTGGAGGCAAAGAGTAGTCACACCAAATAATGATTTGATTTTGATATTTTTTTCTGTTCACTCACTTTGCATTTTGTAAATTGATAAAAATAAACAAACAAAATATATATTTATATTTTTAAAGCATTCTAAGGCCCCTTTCACATGTGCGGACTGTTCAGATCCGCCTGCCAGTTTTTTAGGCGAATCTGACCGGGCGCTCCATGCAGGTCTATGGAGCGTCAGATGTCAGCGGAGACATGACATCTGATCCACCCCGATCCGATCCGCTCCGCTCCGCAAAACGCAGACAGGTGCAAACCCTATTTTTCATCCGTCTGCCGGATTGGATCGGATCAAAACGGACAGACGGTCCGTAATCATCCGATCCCCCCCATAGGGGAGAGCGGAGCTCTGACAGGTCCGTCCCTGCACAGAGTCGTACTTGTCATCCGCCGGCTCAGTGAGGATCAACGGAGCGATCCCCGCTAAGCAAGCGGAGGAGTAAGGTAGGTCTGAAAGGGGCCTTACTTTCCAGCATTTCTTCACACCTGCCTAAAACATTTGCACAGTACTTTACTTCTATGAAATAGTATCCTAATCTCTTTGTATTGCTTCCTTTCTTCCTGGAGTTCCTGCCAGTCCCTCTGCTTTCCTAATAAAAACTGACCACGCTAGGCACGAGATTACAGCCAAGTTCGTTTTCTGGCTGTGATGGGAGCTCAGTCTGTTCTCCTCCAATGATCAGACTTGATCAGACTCCTGACAGCCCTCCTCTTGCACAGCCATTCATTGGGAAGACCATAGTGCTGCTGCTTCTTCTCCTCTACCTCTCTGAGATTCTTAGGCAGCTGAGGATATAGGGAAGGTGATCACTTATAAAAAAGGGGGGGGGGACAGTAATTTAGTATGCTTTTTATATGTATATACACATATTGGGGGTTATTTACCAAAGGCAAATCCACTTTGGACTGCAAGTGCACTTGGAAGTGCAGTCGCTGTAAATCTAAGGGGTAGATCTGAAAAGAGGGGAAGCTCTGCTGATTTTATCATCCAATCATGTGCAAGCTAAAATGCTGTTTTTTATTTTCCTTGCATGTCCCCCTCGGATCTACAGCGACTTTACTTCCAAGTGCACTTTCATTGTAAAGTGGATTTGCCTTTAGTAAATAGCCCCCACTGTGCCTTTTATTTTTAAACTGGATGTTTTTTTTTTTTTTACAAGGTGAGGATTCACATATACTTTAGATGTTGTTTTGATTATTTTATTAATGTCTCTGTATTTGCTGCACTAGAATTATTATTTATGGAATATCATATATAAAAGATATATATAATTTATCGCTCATGTTCAGGATATTGTAAAGACAGTTTGTACCTTATGCAGTTCTATATACAGACTTGAGACGTGATTTTGGTTTCAGGCATTTTGTCTGCAATAAATTCTTACAATATAAAAATAGTAAAGTTTGCTGTGCTCCTAAAACGGCTCCTTGTAACTCCGCAAAGCTTCCACCGCTGAACGTAAAACTGGTTTTAACCAATTTAAACCATTAACCTTACATTTTGACTTATATTTTGTGTGCTTTTGTCTACATGAATATTTGATCATCTTTTTGCTTTTATGGCTTACATTCGGAGCGTGCTATAAAATAGGATTTCAATGCTTTAAAGTGAACCAGTCAGCAATGCAATATGGGACATCATATCGCTGGATGTTTTTTTTTTTAAGGATTAAGCTCTGGGACAAATGTATCTTTCCATGCAGGTCACTGCGCTGGAGCAAGCATGTAGCCAGTGAAATCCGCATAAGTGTTCTGGGTCAGCAGCTTAGTAAATAGTAAAAAAAAAGGATGAAGATGACAGTCCTGGTGCATCCCTTATAAAAAATATGGCAGTTCTCATAATTCTATCTTTAAAGCTCAACCCTGGGCTCTGAGATTTCCTCTCCCCCGTCCCAGGTTACAGAGTTACCTAGTAGGTGAGGTTGAAAAAAGACACAAGTCCATCAAGTCCAACCTATGTGTGTGATTATATGTCAGTATTACATTGTATATCCCTGTATGTTGTGGTCGTTCAGTTGCTTATCTAATAGTTTCTTGAAACTATTGATGCCCCCTGCTGAGACCACCGCCTGTGGAAGGGAATTCCACATCTTTGTCGCTCTTACAGTAAAGAACCCTCTACGTAGTTTAACCATCTGACATCTGCGCTATGGCTAAATGACGCCCACAGCGCGGGTGTGAATTCCCAGAAGGCCGTCATATGATGGCCTCCCCTGTGCACGCTCCCTGCGGAGTGCGCTGTGATCACCGAGTCACTGAGACTCGAGTGATCACCGATCTGAGTAAGGGACCCATCCCGGCCCCTTACCATGTGATCAGCTGGCAGCCAATGACAGCTGATCACATGATCAAAACAAAAGTTCAGTGATTCTTTTTTTTCTTCTCCTCATGCTGACAGCGGAGGAGAAAGAAAAAGCCGATCACCAACTCAGCTTAAAGGGACAACGGTCCCGAAACGAAGAGGCAATTATGCCTCATAAATTGAACCTGAAAGTGCCCACAAGTGCCACCTATCTGCCTACAAGTGCCACCTATCTATGCCTACAAGTGCCACCTATCTATGCCCACAAGTACCCCCTATCAATGCCCACAAGTGCCACCTATCTGCATACAAGTGCCACCTATCTATGCCTACAAGTGCCACCTATCTTTGCCCACAAGTGCCACCTATCAATGCCCACCATGGTGCCAATCAGTGCCACATAGAAGTGCTGCTGATCAGTGTAACTGTTCAGTGCCAATCACTGCCACCCATCAGTGCCCATTACTGACACCTATCAGTGCCCATCACTGCCGCCCCATCAGCGTACAATGACAGACAAAAATTACCCGTTTTAAAATTTTATAACAAAATAAAAAAAAAATGTTTTTTTTTAAAAATCCAGTCTTTTTACATTTTTTTAACAAAGAATAAAAATGGCAGAGATGATCAAATACCACCAAAAGAAAGCTCTATTTAGGGGAAAAAAATTATAAAAATTTCATTTGGGTACAGAGTCGTATGACCGCGCAATTGTCATTCAAAGTGCGACAGCGCTGAAAGCTGAAAATTGGTCTGGATAGGAGGGGGGTTTAAGTGCCCAGTTCGTACAGAGCCTTGGGGGCACTCTGCACATGCTCAGTTTGGTGTACATTGCTGGAGAGGTTTTTTTCTTTGGAGAGTGCATGTAATCGGCACAGGGCCAATCAGCACTGTCCAGACAGAGGGTCAGGGGTCACGCAGACTCATAGGACAATCAGGGGAGAATGAAAACTCCTCCTACAAGCTTTAACCAGAGTCACAAGACTGCTATATACTGCTAATAAGAAAGGTTATTAGCAGTTTATATTTACTAAAATAATTGCATTTCCATGTTCTGTGTACTGTGGGAGACCAGATATAGTGAATGCAGAGTCCTGGGTTTAGTAACACTTTAAAAGTGCTATCATTAAGTCTATCATATTATAAAGTGGTAATCGGCACAGGATCTGTGTTCAACATTTACAAATTGAAGTTGAATGGCACTTTAACCACTTTCAGACCGCCGCACGCCGATATACGTCCTAACTTTGAAGAGGGATATCGTTGTTAAGGCAGCAGCTAGCTGCCATAACCCTGATATCCTCTTCTTCAGCGGGCGGTCCAGTTTGCGATAATGGTGGTCTCTGCGGCCGATTTGCCACAACATCACTTTTATCGGCGGCGGGAGAGGGGCCACATTTTTTTTCAAATGACAGCATTTTTTTTATTGTATTTTTGTGTAAATATGAGATCTGAGGTCTTTTTGACCCCAGATCTCATATTTAAGAGGTCCTGTCATGCTGTTTTTCTATTACAAGGGATGTTTACATTCCTTGTAATAGGAATAAAAGTGACATCATTTTTTTTTTTTTAAGAACAGTGTAAAAATAAAAAATAAAAGGTCAAATAAATAAGAATAAAATAAATTTTTAAATGCACCCCGTCCCGCCGAGTTCATGCACAGAAGCGAACGCATACATGAGCAGCGCCCGCATATGAAAATGGTGGTCAAACTACACATGTAAGGTATCGCCGCAATCGGTAATGTCATTGAAGTCCAGGCAAGTTGCTGCATTTTTACTGGCAGTGCCCACTGCTACAACCAAATTGGCAGTTAGTCAAGGACCTCCTCCAGCGACTGCTTAAAGCGGGATTCCACCCTAAAGTGGAACCTCCGCTGATCGGATCCCTCCCCCCCTCCGGTGTCACAATTGACACCTTTCAGGGGGGAGGGGGGGGGAAATACCTGTCAAAGACAGGTATTTACACCCACTTCCGGGCATAGACTCCCGTGGGAGTCTACGCCATTTCCTGCCCTGCCGCGCTGTCTGCTGGGACACACACGGGTCCCAGTGACAGCGCGGAGATTTCCTATTGCGCGACGCGCAGTAGGGAACCGGGAAGTGAAGCCGATTCGCTTCACTTCCTGATTCCCTCACCTAGAATGGTGGCGGCAGCAGCCGAGAGCCGAGCGATCGATCGGCCTCGGCTGCCGGCATCGCTGGAACCCGGGACAGGTAAGTGTGTATTTATTAAAAGTCAGCAGCTGTAGTATTTATAGCTGCTGGCTTTTAATATTTTTTTTTTTGGTGGAATCCCTCTTTAATGTAGACTTCCCCCATATCCCCAAATTTTTGTATTAGGTTTGCTCCCACCCAGGCTGCCCAAGCTTGCCAAGAAGCTGGCGCACCATATTCATACGGCTCCTAGATGCTTGGTGGCCCTCCACTGGAAAAGGCAAACCTCCCCCACTCCTATCGAGTTGTATGCTAGGATTAAGGATGTGGAACTCTCACTCTTCTCTCTTCTTGTTATTTCATCAGGATCCCTTTCATCATATACTCTGTTAATTTAAAACTTGGGAAATATTTTTTCTTATATGAGGTCTATTGGATATTATGTATGGTTTGGTGGGGACTTAGTGGACTACCAGCTGGTGAAATGAAATAATGAGTGGTAAAATTAAGGTGTTGTCATGAAATGTGAGGGAGATGGGTGACAGAGGGAAGGGACAAGCAGTTTTTGAAGCAATTGAGTTTTATAAATCAGCAATAATATTTTATGCATCTTGAGCGAGAGGATACAATGCTTTTTGAAATATCAAGATTCCCGTATCAAATTCATGCTGTATACTCTACCTATTCTCGAGGCGTTAGTGTCTTTGTCTCCCGCTCGGTACGGTTCTCATGCAAAGAGAGCTTTAAAGACCCAGGAAGTCGTTATATTGTGCTATGGTGCTCATTAACCCCTTGCCGACCAGTGTACGACGATATACGATGGCACAATGGCACGGCTGGGCAAATGGGCGTACCTGTACATCCCCTTTAAGATGCGGCATTGTGGGCGTGAGCTGTCGATGTGCCTGCGATCGTGGAACTGGGCATTTCTCCATTCTGCCTAGTGACATGACAGAGATCACTGCTCCCTGTCACCGAGAGCAGTGATCGTTGTCATGTCAGTGGTAGCCCATCACCCCCACAGTTAGAATCACTCCCTAGGACACACTTAACCCCTTGATAACCCCCTAGTGTTCAACCCCTTCCCTGCCAGTGTCATTTACACAGTAATCAGTGCATTTTTATAGCACCGATCACTATATAAATGACAGTGGTCCCAAAATAGTGTCAAAAGTGTCTGATGTGTTCACCATAATGTCACAGTCATGATAAAAAATTGCAGATTGCCGCCATTACTAATAAAAAAAGATAATAATAAAAATGCCATAAATCTATCCGCTATTTTGTAGATGCTACAACTTTTTGCGCAAACAATCAATATACGCTTATTGCTATTTTTTTACCAAAAATATGTAGAAGAATACATATCGGCTTAAACTGAGGCAAAAAAAAAAAATTTTTATATCTTTTTTGGGGATATTTATTATAGCAAAAAGTAAAAAATATTGCTTTTTTTTCAAAATTGTCGCTGAGGTGATAAAATACCACCAAAATTAAAGCTCTATTTGTGGGGAAAAAAGGACGTCAATTTTGTTTGGGTGCAACGTCGCATGACCTCGCGATTGTCAGTTAAAGCGACGCAGTGCCGAATCGCTAAATTCAGGAAGGGGGTAAATCCTTCCGGGGCTGAAGTGGTTAAATGATAAACACTTTATGTTGGTGAATGCCTATGTTCCTCCCCCTTACAGTGACAAAGTGTTGAAAAATGTCTGTAGGAAAATAGTACAGTCGCCGAATTTGCCAACCCTAGTAATGGGAGTAATGGGAGATTTTAATAACATAATGAATGAGGAGGAAGATAGACATGGCACCACAAAAAGTAAACAAAGGATGAAGAGAACTATGTTTGCGGCCATCTACAAGAGATGGGGTTAATAGATATGTGGAGAATTAGATACCCATTAAAGAGAGAATACTCATGTTGCTCAAGTACATATGGATCTTTGTCAAGAATAGACTTGGCCCTGGGGAATGATAACTTTCTCCCATGGCTAGAGTCAATTCAATATGGCCCTAGGGGGCTTTCTGATCATTCCCCACTTATATTAACTATACAGACTGAGGGACAGTTATCTTCTCCACCTTGGAAAATTAATCCACAGTGGCTGTTAATGTCGGAGGAGGATACAATAGAATTACAGTTGATAGATTGAAAAAAATAAAAATAAATACTCAACATCTTTATTAGTAGTTTGGGACACTATGAAGGCGTATATGCGTGGAGTAATGATTAAAGAAATCTATAAAATTAAGAGTTCATCTAGAAAACGTGAGGAGGAAGTAATGCAAATGGTGATTCAAACAGAGCAGGACTATATTACCGATCCCATAGAAGAAAAGCACTCAGCATGGCAGGAAGCCCAGAAAATGTATTAAACTTTATCTTTAACTAAAGCAGAAATTATCAGATTCTTTCAAAATCAAAAACATTATGAGATGGGGGAACAGGTGGGATGCATTTCGGCAGTGATAGCTCAGGCTCGATAACTATTGCAGCAGTCAAAGACACAGAATTGGTGGTGATGCATGCTACAAGTAGTATTCAGAATATATTTGGTGACTTCTACATCTCACTTTATGAATCAAAGGTGGCGAAGTCAACGAATCAAGTAAAACAATTTTTGGACAAATTGGTTCTCCCAAAACTTAAATTAGAGGAAAGAGAATTTCTAGACAGTCCCAAATCCCTGGAAGAGCTAAAACAAGCAGTTGCACAGACCTATAATAATAAAGCACCAGGGATGGACGGACTACTGACGAAAATTTATAAAAAATTTGGTTAGATTTTTCTGCCAGAATTATTAGAAGTACTAAACGACGCCTTTTGGAAACAAAACTTTCAGAGTCAATGCAGGAAATGATAATAATAGTAATTCTAAAATAGGGTAAGGACCCAATGTTACCTGAGTCTTATCACCTTATATCTCTCCTCAATTCAGATGCTAAGATATTGACTAGGGTTCTTGCAAATAGGCTATCAAGCTATATTAACTTCTTGATTCATGGGAACCAAACAGGTTTTTTTCCAACGAGAGCAGCATCAACAAATATTCGTATACTTTTTTTAAAATATGCAGCTACCTATAAAAACTATGGGATCTAGAGCAAAACTGTGCTTAGATGCCCAAAAAGCCTTTAATATGGTGAGGTGGAAATATCTATGGGCTGTATTGGAAACTTATGGTATAGGCCCGGGATTTTTAAAATGGGCTAAAATGTTATACAGGGACCCAAAAGCAAGGGTAAGAAATAATAATATACTATCTAGTCCATTTACTCTGTCTAGAGGGACAAGGTAGGGCTGTCCTCTGTCCCCACTACTGTTTGCCATAGCAGTGGAACCTCTTGCCCTTGCTATTAGACAATCAGCGGAAATAGTTGGGTCCCGCCGGGCAGGAAGAGAGGATAAAGCGACCCTTTATGCAGATGACGCTCTTATTTTCCTGGGGGATACCTCAAAGTCATTAACGGAACTTATGAGCCTCGTCTTCATATTTGGGTTATTTTCGGGCTTCCATATTAATTGGGACAAGTCTGTACTACTACCATCATTAGATGAGATAAAAACCCCTCTATTAAATCAAGCTTCCCAAATTCAAATTAAGCATACAGTGCGATATCTGAGGATAGAGATATCTCGGAATGTAAAAGATTATATTAACTTGAATCTTAAACCTTTATTAATGACATTTAAGGATAAAAGTCGAAGCTGGTGTAAGCTACCACTGACAATGATAGGTAGAGCAAATCTTGTTAAAATGATCTGGACCCCACAATTACTATTTAATAAGTTTAATAACTCACCTGTATGGATCTGGCCTAGAAAAATAGAATCTCTTTTTAGAGAACTCATTTGGAGGAAAAAACAACCATGTATAAAGCTAACAACATTAAAGCCAACCAAAGAAGCTGGTGGATTGGCGATTCCCCATCCAAAAAAATTACTTTTTAGCCTCACAATTACAATATTTTTGTGGATGGACAGCAGTATCAAACTCTGATCCTATGCAGAGTTTACTACTATCAGTATATGATGATTTCCTATTGATTTCTTTATTGGAGACAAGAAATCAATTGTCCGATAAAAGATATTTTACGGGTAAATTATGTGAAAAGGTATGGCAGGAAATGAAAAATATTACTTAATTAAGAGGTTACACATTATATACCCCAATATGGAACAATAGTAGTTATGGGGAACTTATGAAACTAGAAGGGTTTGAGATATAGAGGCTCAAGGACTAAGGTATATGGCACAGCTATTCCAGGAACATGTTATGAAAACCTTTATTGAATTAAGAAACTAATATAATATCCCAAATCAAAGATTTTTTCAATTGTTACAGCTTAGGTGCACATTAAAAGCACAGGGCCAATCGCATAAATTTAAATTGAATACATCAGTGGTAATAGCCTTGTTGGAAAATATAGAAATCAAAATGGTTTGATATCACAATTATATGATATACAGTGCCTTTCAAAAGTATTCAAACCCCCCCCCCCCCCTTCCTTGGCTTTTTACCTATTTTGTTACATTACAGCCTTTAGTTCAATGTTTTTTTTTATCTGAATTAAATGTGATGATCAGAACACAATAGTCTAAGTTGGTGAAGTAAAATTATAAAAATATATACATAAAACTAGTTTTCAGAAATAAAAAAACTGATAATTGTCACGTGCGTATGTATTCACCCCCTTTGTTATGAAGCCTATAAAAAGCTCTGGTGCAACCAATTACCTTCAGAAGTCACATGATTAGTGAAATGATGTCTACCTGTGTGCAATCTAAGTGTCACATGATCTGTCATTACATATACACACCTTTTTGAAAGGCTCCAGAGGCTGTAACACCTAAGCAAGAGGCACCACTAACCAAACACTGCCATGAAGACCAAGGAACTCTCCAAACAAGTAAGGGACAATGTTGTTGAGAAGTACAAGTCAGGATTAGGTTATAAAAAAATATCCAAATCTTTGATGATCCCTAGGAGCACCATCAAATCTATCATAACCAAATGGAAAGAACATGGCACAACAGCCAACCTGCCAAGAGACGGCGGCACACCAAAACTCACGGACCGGGCAAGGAGGGCATTAATCAGAGAGGCAGCACAGAGACCTAAGGTAACCCTGGAGGAGCTGCAGAGTTCCACAGCAGAGACTGGAGTATCTGTACATAGGACGACAATAAGCCGTACGCTCCATAGAGTTGGGCTGTATGGCAGAGTGGCCAGAGGAAAGCCATTACTTTCAGCAAAAAACAAAATGGCACGTTTTGAGTTTATGAAAAGGCATGTGGGAGACTCCCAAAATGTATAGAGGAAGGTGCTCTGGTCTGATGAGACTAAGTGCTCATGCACACGGACGTTTTAAAAAACTGGCTGCAAAGCTAGCTCCGACGCCTGGAAAAATCGGCGTT
Source organism: Lithobates pipiens (assembly GCF_037356315.1). NCBI lineage: Eukaryota > Metazoa > Chordata > Amphibia > Anura > Ranidae > Lithobates > Lithobates pipiens. The sequence continues at coordinate 557,615,401 of NW_027507764.1, read as the reverse complement.
AAAAACTCGATTTTTACCGTGCTTTGCATTGGCGTTTTTGCGCGTTTTTTAGCGTTAGCGTTAAGTAACGTTTTTAAAGAAACACATCTCTTGGCTATAGCACTCAGAAAACAAAGAAAATATGTTGCACGTTTATGCGCGTTTTTACAGCTCTAGCTCCGCGCCACGGAACGCACTGGTCCTGGGTTTTTTTTACAGCTTAAAAACGCCTATGCCATTTGCAGCTCAAAAACGCCTAGGTGGGCATGAAGCCATAGACTAACATGGACAGGTGTTTTTAAGCTGCAAAAAACGCTCAAAAAAGCGGCTGTAAAAACGTCCGTGTGCATGAGGCCTTAAATTGAACTTTTTGGCCATCAAAGAAAACGCTATGTCTGGAGCAAACCCAACACATCACATCACCTAAAGAACACCATCCATCTTTCCCTGAACTCTGACCAGTTTTCCAGCAGTCGGGACTGGGAAACTGGTCAGAGTTGAGGGAAAGATGGATGGTGCTAAATACAGGGATATTCTTGAGCAAAACTTGTACCACTCTGTGTGTGATTTGAGGCTAGGACGGAGGTTCACCTTCCAGCAGGACAATGACCCCAAACACACTGCTAAAGCAACACTTAAGTGGTTTAAGAGGAGACATTTAAATGTGTTTGAATGGTCTAGTCAAAGCCCAGACCTCAATCCAATAGAAAATCTGTGGTCAGACTTAAAGATTGCTGTTCACAAGCGCAAACCATCCAACTTGAAGGAGCTGGAGCAGTTTTGCAAGGAGGAATGGGCAAAAATCCCAGTGGTAAGATGTGGCAAGATCATAGAGGCTTATTCAAAGCGTCTTGGAGCTGTGATAACCGCAGAAGGTGGCTCTACAAAGTATTGACATAGGGGGGTGAATAGTTATACAGATTGACTTTTTCTGTTATTTTGTCTTATTTGTTGTTTGCTTCACAATAAAATAAAAAAACATTTTCAAAGTTATAGGCATGCTCTGTAAATTAAATGATGCAAATCCTCAAACAATCCATGTTGATTCCAGGGTGTGAGGCAACAAAACACGAAAATGTCAAGGGGGGGTGAATACTTTTGCAAGGTACTGTATTATATGATACATTTAAAGGAACTGTGGACATACCAGCAAGGTCAGCCTGGTCTTGTGATATAGGGCCAATTTCAGATGAACAGTGGGCACTGGCATTGTCAGCCATACCCCTCACATCTCTATCCTTAACACAAAATTTAACACAATTATTCATTTTACACAGGGTTTATTATACACTAGAGAAACGATTTAAATGGAAGTACAGAGATACAGCCCAATGTCCCAGCTGTAAAGGAAGCCCTGCTAATTTAATACATATGCTATGGAGATGTCCTAAACTCCATCGTTACTGGCATGAAGTGGTTTCAATGATTAACAACGTTTTTGGGACTGGGTTGTCTCTAGAGCCGGGAGATGTCTTCTGGGTATCCTGGATGAATCGGGAATCCCGGGTGAATACATGGTATCACTAATAAGGAGCCTATTTCAGGCTCGTAAGCTTATAGCACAAAAGTGGACATCACCATTTCCACCTACTGTAGCAGAATGGAAACCCTAATTAAGGAAAAATATACTTTTCTATGTAGGGAAATTTGAAAAGATGTGGAGAAGATGGTCTGACATTTTGGTCATCCGGAGTGATGAGCACAGGCCTATACACTATCTTTTTTGTCCTTCTTTCTTTCTTTGCTATCCATTTTTTTCCTGCTACTTTTTAAACAGAGTTGGACTTAACCCCTGTGAGTTGACCAGTTTCTAGTTGTCTCTTTGGGTTGATCTCGACTTAAGGTGCACTGCTTATACATACAAACAAAGAAGTTCCCCTATTTTTTGGGACTTTTTAGGCACTTCAATTACAGAAAAATATGAGATATATAAACAGAAAAACCGAATTTATTGGTAAATCAACATATAAAAAGAAGAGACATGGCTAACTGAGCTATTGTTACACCAACTGTAAAATGTATGAGAATATAATGAATCTTCTTCCACCCAACGTGTTTCGAAGAGTTCACATGCTCTTTATCAGGGGTATGAGGAGTATCATACAGTCAATCAAGTGGGGTTGCAAGTAGGCTTGGCATGTTTCAGTTAAAAACAAGGTTTGAATGAATCTGTACTCTTGCCTATGATATTGTAATGTACAATATCACTATGTTTTAAAGGCATAAAGCAGGAAAGCACGCCACCTATATGGAGGGAGCAGGCAGGTGAGGCCTTAGAGAGCCAGCCCCAGGCCTTAATAAAGGTCTGGAACATGTAGTCACCAATATGAATGGTATAGCAGGGCTTCTAGCTAGAAAGCCCCATGAGCAATGATGTTTGTGGTAAAACACCATTTTTTTAGCAAAGAAAATAAATGTCCAGTCCTCAGATCCAGATTCAAACCTTGTTTTTAACTGAAACAGGGCATGCCTACTTGCAACACTACTTGATTGACTATATGATATGCCTCATAACCCTGATGAAGGAGACGTGAACTCTCCGAAACGGGTGGAGGAAGGTGTATCATATTCTCATCCATTTTACAGTTGGTGTAACAGTAGCTCAGTTAGCCATGTCTCCTCCTTTTATATGTTGCTGTCAATGGGAAAAAACAAGGAGTACCGCTCAGATGGGTGAATCCAGATAAATGAATGGCAATGATTAAGCACATGATACTGTGAGAAATATGTCTGCCTTGATGCCTTGATTGTCGTTTTTCCTGTGGTGTGTCACTTGGATGGATAAATAAAAGACTCATATTCATCATCTTGGAGTGCAGCCGTTTCTTCCTTTTTCCATATGTTGATATACCAATAAATTCAGTTTTTACGCATTTTACCTATATTTCTTAAAAAGCCCCAAATAATAGGGAGACTTCTTTGTATGTATGTATTTAACTATAGGGATGCGGCAATTTGCCGTGGGATTGTTACCTTGAGTCTATTAAAGGTGCTTATACAGTCGGGTTGTTTAGAACTTTAACATGTTATCTTTATCTAGTTGCCGCCCACCCACCATCAAATGACAGCTGGGCGGTGCAGCTCTCGTTCTGGGACAACGTCATATTATGGCATCCCAGGGCGGCTGCTCTTGCGCACCCACGGGGGCACGCAACACGCCGATCGCGGCCGCGCCGTGTTGCTAGGACACGGTTCGACCCTGATCTCTGTAAAGAGCCAGCTCTTTAACCATGTGATTGGCTGTGTCCAATCACAGCCGGTCACATGTAAACACGGAGATCCCGGTAATTGGCGCACCTCGCCTCACGCTGACAGAGTGTGTGATGAGGAGAGCCGATCAGCGGCATCTCCTCACAGGAGACATCTACACATGTAATCAGGGAACTGATCATCAGTGCCCTGATTACAATATAGTGCCAACAGTGTCACCAATCAATGACCAACATTGCCCAACAGTGCCAGAAATTAGTGCCCAACAGTGGCAGCAATCAGTGCCCACCACTGCCCACAAGTGCCACCAATCAGTGCTCATTAGCAATACCAGTCAGTGCTGGCTATCAATGCCGCCCATCAATGCCCATCACTGCTGTTGATCAATGACCATCAGTGTCGCCCATCAGTGCCACCCATAAATGCCCATCAGTGCCCATCAGTATCACCTATCCATGCCACCTATCAGTGCCCATCAGTGCTGCCTATCATTGCCCAATAGTGCCGCCTATTAGTCCCCATCAGCACCTAACAGTGCCCATCAGTGGCACCTATCAGTGCTCATCAGTGGCACATATCAGTGCCACCTATCAATGCCCATAAGTGTCGACTCATCAGTGCCCAAAAGTGCCACCTCATCAATGTCCATTTCAGCTTATCAGTACCGCCTCATTAACGCACATCAGTGAAGGAGAAAAACTACTTAGTTACAAAATGCACTGAGAGAAACGAAGTAAACAAAAAAAAATTCTAAATTGTTGGTAGTTAGTTAAAAAAAAAAAAATGCTAAAAAATGTGTTTGGGTACAGTGTAACATGACTGTGCAATTGTCATTCAAAGTGTGACAGCACTGAAAGCTGAAAAATGGCCTGTAAAGATTTTTTGATGCCATTGTGCTGTTGCATTTATTAAGTCTTCTCAAATTTTTGTTTTCTATGTATTAGTCTGTCGGGGGCGCTGTGTAATGTCCACTGTTTGTTATGCCGTGTACACACGATCGGAATTTTGGTCGGAAAAAGTTCTGATGGTTTTACTGACAGAATTCCGATGGGATTTCACTCAAGCTGTCTTGCATACACACGGTCACACCAAATTCCGACCGCCAAGAACGCAGTGACGTACAACACGTACGACGGGACTAGAAATAGGAAGTCCAATAGCCAGTAGCCAATAGCTTCCGTCTCGTAGTTGAATCTGAGCATGTGAGAGTTTTTGTGCGTCGGAATTGCATACACACGAATACATTTTCAGATAGGAACTTTTTCCGACCGAAAAATCGAGAACATGCTCTCAATCTTGTGCTGGCCGAAATTCGGGCCAGCAAAAGTCCGATGGAGCCTACACATGACCGCATTTTCCAACCAAAAGCTCTTATCAGCCTTTTGCTGGACGAATTTCCGATCGCGTGTACGCGGCATTAGTCTTTTTCTTTTTCAATTTGCAAAATATACTTTGATTGTTGGAATGTGTGCATTTAGAGCCTCCTAGCACCAGTGGTTGTGTAGCCCATAGCTAAGCACTATGTGAATTCCGTGTGCCTTGAAACTTGATGAGTCATGCAATTCATCTAAAACGTTCTGTCTTTACAACAAATAAATGACCCGCGGCCATGAAATGTACTGGACGGCTCCAAGAACTATTTATCAAAGCCCAAGCAGATTTGAAGGCGCATAATAAATCAGAGCATCTGTAAAGATGAAAGCTTTCCTGGACTGGGTAGTTTTTTTTTTTTGTTTTGAGTCTTCGAAGAGGTCACTGTCAGTTTGCCAAATGTTATTTGCTGTGCTGACGTTGCGGCAGTAATGAGTTTTGCTGTGGATGCTGCATGTACTACAACAAGCTCGTTATATTATACAAACAATTTAATTCAAAAAAGTCCAGCGTGAACGGTGAGGGCAAACATAGGGGAGAGATAAAAACTTAAACGGATCCGACTGCAGCCTCTCTGATAAAGCAGCGGGAGCACGAAATGCATCAGTATCATCTGTATGAATGTAATGGGAGCCGACAGAGATAATAAAAAGAGACAGAGCAATAACAGACATGGAATAAGATGAGTACCAACATGTAATAAACTTTCGTTTTTCAGTTCTCAGTGCTGTGATACGAAAGCCTCATACATACGATCAGACTTTTTACAAACGTTCCCTTGGATTTTTGTACAAAGGGCGTTGGCTGTGAACTTGTATTGCATACACACGGCAGGACTTTTTCAGCCAACTTTCACCAATTCACGTGGTTTTTCTGCTCTTTACCGCCACCTTTGGTCAACTTTTGTATTGTTGTCTGATCTTTTGCATTGGTTCTGAGCATGCGTGATTGTACAAACGACCTATGGTTTTCTGTACACACGATCGGACTTTGCTCCATCTGACTTTTGTTGCTATAAAAGTTTGTCCGTTCGCACAGCCAACAAAAGTAGGATGAAAACTGAAAAAGCTTGTTTGATGAAGCGTACACACGTTCGGATGTTGCCTTAAAACAGCTAATTTGGATGTTTGTTGTCAAAAAGTCCGATTGTGTGTACGGGCCTTTAGTCTGACAATTACTCCGTCATGCAACACTGTACTAGGGTTGCCATCTTTTCTTCAAGTCAAACCCGAACACTAGCGGCACACAGCAATTGTTTTTATAGTATAAACCAGGGTTCTTAAACAGGTACCAACATGTAATAAACCTTTGTTTTTCAGTTCTCAGTGCTGTGATAATTTGTCTGACAACTACTCTGTCATGCAACACTGAACTAGTGTTGCCACCTTTTCTTCAAGTCTAATGCCCCATACACTTGGTCGGACATTCCGACGACAAAATCCGTCTGATTTTTTCCGATGGATTTTGGCCCAAACTTGTCTTGCTTACACACGGTCGCACAAAGTTGTCGGAAAATCCGATCGTTCAATGCCCGGTGACGTAGAACACGTACGACGGGACTATAAAGAGGGCAGGAGCCAATAGGTTTAGTTTTGTGATTTATTCTGAGCATGCTTGCCACTTTGTCTGTCGGAATTGTCTACACACGATCGGAATTTAAACGATCAGATTTTGTTGTCGGAAAATTTTACAATCAGCTCTCAAACTTTGTGTGTTGGAAATTCCGATGGAAAAAGTCCGATGGAGCCCACACACGATCGGATTTTCTGACACCAAGATCCGATCGCACATTTTCCGTCGGCAACTCCAACCGTGTGTACAGGGTAAAACCCGAACACTAGCGGGACATGGCAATTTTTTTATAGTATATAAACTAGACAAATATTTTGGTATTAAATAAGATTTCTAATCATATGGATTTAATAACAAGAGTCCCCCTTTACATCAGAGTCCACAGAGTTCCCCTTTTACATCTGAACTTGCAGAATTGCCTTTCACTGTAAGGGGGGACTCTGCAGACTCTGATGTAAGCGAGAACTCTGGGGCCTCTAACATAAGTGATGCTCTGGGAACTCTGATTTAAGGGGGGGGGGGGCACTGAGAACCCTGATGTATGGAGAGAACTGTGATGTAAGGGGAAACACTGTGGTTTCTGGTGTAAAGGGAAACTCTGATGTAAGGAGCACTCTGAGAACCCTGATTTGCCTTAGTGTACTTACTCGGATGCGGGAGAGAGAAGGGGGGAGACTTCAGTCACAGACAGGGATGGATGTATCTGAGGCTGCTGGACTTCAAATTTCGGGCCCCAACTTCCCTTTTTCTGAGGCACAGCGTGGGGATTGGAGTGTAGGCAAACACAGAGGGGGAAGGGTGGGGGGAAGAGGTGCAGGTCGAGCCCTCTCTCCTCTCCCGTCTGTGTGTGTGTGGGTGGAATTTGTTAGTGATGGCTTTGGGCAGTGTGAAAGAGAGTGTAAAGCCTCATACAGACGATCAAACTTAAAACTAATTTTCCCGTGGATTTCTGTACAAAGGGCATTGGCCGTGAACTTGTATTGCATACATCGATCAGGGACTTCTTTCCCTACATTTCTGCGGGTAGGGAGACCCATTGAAATGAATGGGCTGCCCTGCACGCAGCACGCAGCCACACAGATGTGAACCATGAGCTTGTTCACATGTTAGGTTAGAGGGGCGGTAAAACCACATGGTTGAACTGTTTTACCACCCCCCAAATCCCCCCCTTTAACTTCTGGGGGTGTACACATGCTGTGGCTACAGCTGGAGTTATGCCCTGGGTGCACTGCAACTATCCCGCAGTTGTTGGCATTGCACGGTTGCGGTGTGGTGATGCTGCATTTAGGGGCTTAAAACTGGTGGCGAGGAGGCAAAATATTGCCTCTTTACCACCAGTCAAATGCCTCTGAAAATCTGATCTGAGCATGGGTTGCTTTTCAGAGGATCAGTAGTCCTTGCTGGATCACAAACAAGCTCTACAAAAGCAGTTCTCATGGTACAGGAATGGGGGGGTCGGGATTAAAAGTAAAATACATACATATATACAGACATACATATATATAGGCACAAACAGACACACACACACACATACACACAAACACATGTATATATATATGCACACATACAGGCACTTTTGCGGCACTTTTCGTCCGCTAGCGGGTGGCTTTTAACCCCAGAAAACGGGGGTAAAAACTGCAGTTTTGCAGCGTTTCCAAAGTGCTTTTAAGGCGGGTTTATAGCACTGCCCAGTCATTCCCAAAGATGCTGTTTGCAGGACTTTTTTTCCCGTCCCGCAAGTGCACCGCCTCAGTGGGAAAAGGCACACTGGAATGAATGAGAGGCGGTTTTCAGGCGCTTAGAAGAGGCGATTTCTATCACTAAGCCTCCTGAAAACCACCCTAGGGTCTTAGGGCAATAGTGTCACCAGTATCCCCTCCCCTTTGTTAGGGGGACTGCGGGGATTCCTTGGACACAGGTGATTGAGCCAGCGGCTGGCTTTCATTTGCCAGTTTCCCATGGGTTGGGGCCAAACTAAGTTTGGCTCAAACCTTAGCACATCAATACTTGGTATACATTTGATATATATATATATATATATATATATATATATATATATATATATATAGTAGATACTATGTAGCACTGACTCCCGAAGGAGCGGCTGATTTGATTGGGCTTACCGTTACCTCCTTCACCTCATATGCGTCTAGGGGTTTCCCGAGGTAGATGGCCCAAAAACTGCAGAGACTGACGACAGATCCACTTAAAGGGATTTTTAATTGCGAAAAGTAGTTAACAACACAGTCTCTCAGCATAGGATCAGAGGGTTTAGGTGGAAAGTCCAGGTACTCTTAATGTGAAATTCAGTATGAAACAGTCTCTCACTTTAAATAAATCCAGAGAATAGCCATTCCCAGCTGGATTCTCACCCGAGTTGGACAGTCCTTCTCTCACCAGGCCTAGCAGCCAACAGGGTGCTTGAGTCAGGAACAAGTCTCTGCCACAGACTTTGCTATAGAACACATGAGGGAAACTTGAAAGCTTGTAGGACACTCGTGTGGTACCAGTATCTTGCAGCCGGCGATACCGCACGAGGTTGGATTCACTTAGGTCCTTCAACTTGTCCAGGCTCTTGTGAGAAGCCAACCCTTGTGTGGCCTTCTCCCGAAGAGTCCTCCCCTGGATAACTTCACAGTTGCTGGGCCTCTCCACTAACCGAGATGGCACCGGACCACCTCCGAATCCTCCTTTCATTTTCTTTGCCTCGGGCTAGCCAGCCCCGAGACGTAAAGTCGGGTGGATCCGCACCCCAGGCCATGCAGTCAGAACATACTTCTGGACCGGAACCCTCGAAACATGTAATATCCGCACCTTAAATACCCCATCCCAGAAGGCACAGCAAGAGCGACACTCCCACTGGGCTGGTTCCGAGATAGAATAACCTTAATGCACCCAACTAAACTGTGTTTCAATGCCTGCCAAAAGTGACAGCGCCCCCCATGGCCAAGGGGCATCCTCCGGGACTGTGACATCATAAGGGGCGGGGTCACCATGTGACATCACCCGGTGACCCCGCCCTTTGTCCCTATATAATTCGCCACACAACGCATCCCTGTGATTGCGGCCAGAGAGAGCGTTGTGTGAACATCGCAAGGGAGAAGAAGAGAAGAAGGTGTCGACGACGACAGCGACAGAAGACTGGGCCAACGCTAGTAAAAGAGCTAACAGAAGATAGCGGAGGCCCGGTAGAAGAACCGAAGAGGGCGACAAGACCCCCGAAGAGCGGGACAAGACCCCGAAGTTGGAAAAAGACCCCCGGATGGTGGCGGTGGCAACGAAAAAAAGCCGGGCTCCTCCACTAGTAAAAGAAGAAGATAACGGAGGAGTCCGGCGAGAAGCCCCCCTAAGACGGAAGAAGAGAAGACCACGGGAGCTGTCCAATAAATTAATTAAAAAACTTGTGTTGTGTTTTTTTTTACACTTTTTTTCACCAGGTGAATGGGTAAGGGTACATCATACCCTTATTAAAGGGGGCTCCCGGATTCCGATAAGCCCCCTGCCTGAAGACCCCGACAACTAATGGCCAGGGTTGTCTGGAAGAGGCCCTTATCCTCATCAACATGGGGACAAGGTGTTCAATATTCAAAAAAGGGGAAATGGGACTTTAAATGAGGCATGTTGCTGAATAAAAAAATATTTATTTATTAAGTACAAACCATATCACAAAAAGTGTCAAACTAAGATATAGGACACAATTTACTTTGGTACATTTCTTTAAATACATTTGTTTAGATATACAGTCATTTTGCAAAGTACAATACAACATCATTAACAATACAGATGTGTAGACATACTCATCCATTCATAAAACCAATAAACATTAGCAATTGCTCATAGTAAGTCGAAATGATCTGGGCATCAGTTGGATATATACTCGACGCACGTTTCATGGCTCTTGCCAATCATCAGGAGTACAAATGCTCTGAAATTAGATCAAGAGTATCTATAAATATGGGATAACCTTTAAACGGAGAACCATCTCTCAAGAAAAGGGGGGGCTATAACTTAGTGTCTGGCCCAAAGGTGATACCAAACATCTGTCCAGGAGATACAGAGGACAGGGATATCGATCTCCCCCGGGGCTGAGGTGAGGAATTGCACCCAAATCGCACCCAAATTGAATATTGAAATCGCACCCAAATTGAATATTGAACATATTTCCGGGATGGAGGCTTGCTGCTGCTACTAATAGGTTGTGTCAGGTCGCATCACTTTTAATGGGGACAAGGTGCTTTGGGGTGGGGGGCCGCAGCACTTGTTCCCCTCCCCTTTCCTGACTGGCCGGGCTGCGCGCTCGGATAGGGGTCTGATATGGACTTTGGGTGGACCCCCTTGCCATTTTTTCATCCTTTAAGTCCATACCAGGTGACGGGGCTAGCGACGTGTCAATCTCGCCGATGGGGGGCGGCGTCATTGACTTCCTTCGCTAGTCCCATCTACCTGGAGCCACATTCAAAATGAGCGGACATTTCTCCGTGTGCGGGCAAGTCCATTCATTTCATAAGTCCGGCGGACTATCACACAGACGGGCGGATTGTCCTCAGGATTGTCCTCCGGACTGCTGAGTCCAGCAGACAATTTTGAGTCAAAACTTCTTTCTAAGTCCTCTGGAACGCTGTGTGTGGCTATAGGATTCTGTATATGGACGTTTTACCATTCATTTCTTTTTTTTTCTATGAGTTGAACTCAAAGGACTACGTTACTCTGATACATATTCCCTATTTCACAGAGAATGCCTCCCACCGCAGTTCCCCTGTCTTGCCTTGATCCGTACAAACACATCGGCAACATACAAATATAATGCAGCCGGGGTCCTGGTGGGAGCTGATCCCAGCATTCATTAGCTGCAAGGTTATCGCCCTCACCACCAGGCGCCCCAGGTACCCCGTATTCATCAAAAACTATTTTGGATTCTGCTTGCTTTATTTATTTTTAAAACTCTCTGTGGATCTTGTCTTCATTCCAACACTGGGAAAGCCGCAGATGACCTCCCCATGGGAAAAGCATCAATCACTGTTATCGAGAGCTAAAGAATTCCTGATAAAAAGAAATCTCCGAGTGCAAATCACTCTGTTTCTTTGCTTTGTAAGAAATATTGATTGATTTTCTAGCTATGTAGGCAAGAAACAGTGAACGGTTACAAGTGCCCGGCATTCCCTATGCAGCGTAACCTCTTTAGGACTACAAAACGTGCTTGCAGCAAAGTATTGCTCTGGGGAGTGGGGGCAGTTATGTATATAGATATGAAGAGAAAAGGGGAAAACACTGCGCTATAATCAAATAATAAATGTGAAATAACACAAACCAGCAGGTGACATACAAACAAACCAAGTCAAATAGCTGAATATAACCAAAAAATGTAACGCTAGAATATCATATAAATGTGAGAAAACTAAATATAAATAACTCCTAAACCCAATGAGATTAGCAGTGAAAGGACCTACTCAATGACAGCATGCATAATATATGTTATTCTACCCAATAGGAAACAAGTGAAAATATTCAGTGTAAAATAAATAATAATAATCAATATGTGAATAAATAATTGAAATGTCCAACAGGAGCAAATGGTGAACGAAGTGGATTCAGATATTCCGTTGACCCAAACCGTAAAAAGCCTTCAATCATCAGCCAGAATTTTTCACAGAAAAAAGTAGGTACTCTTACCAAAGGTGGTGGACACAAGATACTATACAGTAAATGTGTCATACAAGCTTGTAAAGGTTCCACACGTCACAGATGACTCGTACACGCTGGATCGTGGGTCACACTCAGTGTAGCCGGTATCCTCACCAGGGTATAAGGCTCCACAGGTCACAAAGAACTTCCAGCTGTGTTCTCAAAGGTTCCAATCCAAAGTGGCTCCAGAGAGGCTCACCATAAAAAGGAAAGCATGAACACAATGCCTTTTAGTCCAACACCCAGAGCTCCTTTCACTCAAGTTCCTTTCTGAATCTCAAAACCAGTGTTCGTTGTGACCTGTGGAGCCTTATACCCTGGTGAGGATACTGACTACACGCTGTTGTGAATTCATTAAGAAAAAAAAATAATAATAATACATTTAATATTTACTGTCAGAGAGGTGAGATTTGTTTAGGCCTCAAGAACAGATGAACCACAATTTTGCTATCATTGAACTATTACCCTCTTGGAGAACACAAAATACATGATCTCATGTTTACTACATCAACTATTGAAAACTTTTACAAGCATGCATTGGGACAGAAACTCGCTGAAACAATGGTATTTTCTGTCACCAAACAAAAAGCTGTTTACTTATTTTGTTGGTTAGAGTGAGAAGACCAAACTTGCATAAGTATTTATCGCATGGAAATAACCCTTAACTAGAAAACCCCATTGTGCGTAAGTAAAAAGACTGTTTGGATAGTATACAACCATGCAAATATATATGGCAAGGTTTGGGCTATACTTTGGCGTACCTGTGACCAACAGCCATTAAACCTGAATGACCAGAACAAATATCCCATTGTCTCAGAAAGTGAGAGATCAATAAGCCAAGTAGTCAGTATTGTCTTAGCTTCTCATGAAACAATGGCAGGAGAGATTTACACGCTAGGATGATAACAGTTATAAAAACCGAGAGTCGAATGACAGGTGCATATATCTGGGGTGTTGTGTCACAATGTTGGAGTAAGATTCATATACCAGTATCATCAATATTTTTCTATGCCATTCAAATTATATATATAGGTCACAACAAGGAGATATTGTGGTTTGGTATCTAATGATCTGGGGAACTTTGTCATGGAGAGATTATATATGAAAATGTGATCATAAGTAGAAGTGTTTTAGCAACAAATTAGTATTATGAAAAACATATAATCATGATTATAATTGTATAAGAATTTAACCTATGTTTAGATAAACAAATATTGATTGGATACCCAAATTATACATGTATCCATATAGATAATAATTGTATGTGATATTGTTTGATATATATCTAACCTGTGTCCTTTAGAAATGGACTAAAGATTAACAGATATACATTGATATGCATATATATCACCATTTTATGCAAGTGATTATTCAAAATTATGTTAAGCATATTTTATATTATACTATTATATAATATTATATTCGTTAGAACATATATAAACAACGAACGCATATTATAGAAATAAAAATATTAACTTTAAGAGATAAAACACCAAACACATGTGAGACACCTGGTGATTGAAGGTGCTATTACATTAAAATCACGAGACTACTGGGAAAGGTGATCATTAAGTCTGCCTGCCAATAGGAAAGGGACACATACCCTCTGGGCAGAACTTAGTATAATTTTATGATCTTTTTGTTTAAGAGGATATTTAAGAAACTAGAAAGGAAGAGAAAAAAAAAAGAAGCTCAGAGGAGAGCTGGAGGGAGAGAGTCAGGGGGAAGCTTAGGGACCCCCCCTGAGAAGGGACACTGGAAGACATGCATGAATACACATTTTTACATTCATGAAGATCCCTGCTCCTTGGAACTCGGAGGTCACACAAAGTAATTCCTCTGTAAGAGAATCCATGTTGAAAGCCACGGCAGCCATCTTAAAATTCCTGGTAACCAACAATCCACACTAGTAGCCATATTGGAAATGGGTAAATATATGTTTATCATCTATTCTATGTTCTCTTAAATATTGATTTTTTGAATGTTCTATTATTGAAAATATTTCTCCCGATTTTTCTCTAAATTTATTTTTCATTATAAATTTCTTTTTGCATAGATGGCAATTTTATTGACAAACAAATGTCTAATTTATTTCACATTGTTAACCACTTACTTACCTGCAGTATAGTAACGGTTGGACGTGTGAAATACAGACATTCTGTTTAAGGCCCCTTTCACACATGCGGATGATATGTCCGTATTTCATCCATCCATTTGCGGATGAAATACGGGCATACATTCATCCCTATGGGATAGCGGGTGTTTGCGGATGAACATCCGCAGACACCCGATTTCCTCCGCCTCCGCAACAGTCCGATTCTGCAGACGGAGGAAAATCCTATTTTTCTATCCGTCTGCAGAGCGGATCGGATGAACACGGACACACGGTCCGTGCTCATCCGATCCCCATAGAGGAGAGCGGAGAGCTGACAGGGCGGTCCCTGCACAGTGTGGGACAACGGAGCGATCCCCGCTGAGCGAGCGGATCATCACGGGGCGGATCAGTAATGATCCGCCCCGTGTGAAAGAGGCCTAATTGTCAAGTATCAAAAGGTTATTGATTCTACGAGAAGTGATAATGGTGATAATTGTGTCCAAGGTACTACTACGCCCAGTCTGAGGGTGTTTCTATTAATTGTCAAAATGATCAAGTAATGCAATCTGTATTTTAATATTTCATGTAAATATTTGTCTTTTGTCAACCAATAAATGTAACTATTTTGTATGATCACTCGTCTCCGTGAATATGTTTCACATATATAGACTGTGTCATATAGACTGATTCTGTATCTTAAAAATATCTTCGTTAAAAATTACTTAGTAAATATTGTGCGGGAAATTGTCCTTAAAAAGCATGACAACGCTCTCGCTGTGCTTTCTGGGAGAGGGTACTTAAGATGCGGACGTCACGTGGTTCGGGGGTTCCAGTCCAGAATGATGTACTGACTTCATGGTCCTGGTCCTCCTGACCAGCCCCCAGGAAGGCTATGGCCTGGAATGCAGATCCACCCGACTTTGATGTTTCGGGGCTGGCTAGCCCAAGGCAAGGAAACGAAAAGAAGGATTCTGAGGTGGTTGGGTGCCGTCTCCGGTTCGGGAGAGACCCAGTGACTTCAAGCATTCCAGGGAAGGACTCTTCAGAAGAAGACCACGTACGGGTTGGTTTCTTAGTAAGAGCCTGGAAGGGCTGAAGTATCCGAGAGAATCCGGTCTTGTGGATATCGCCAAGCTGGCTGAAAGATCCAGGTATCCTAAAAGTGTTTTCAAGCTAAAGTTTCCCTACGTGTTCTACAACAACGTCTGTGGCAGAGACATTATCTTGTACGTTCTACAACAACGTCTGTGGCTGCTAGGCCTTGTGAGAGAGGGACTGTCCAACTTGAGTGATCATCCAATTGCAAATGGCTATTCTCTGGATGTAGTCAAAGTAAGCAAGTTCTTTAACATTTTTGATTTTGACACTTAGACCCCTTTCACACCACACCGCCCATTGCGTCGGCAGTAAAACGCTGCTATTTTTAGCGGCGTTTTACCGCCGGATTTGCGGCAGATTTGTGCCGCATTTCGGCCGCTAGTGGGGGCGCTTTTACCCCCCGCAATAGCGGCGTTTTGCCGGCGGTAATACAGCACTGCCCCATTGATTTCAATGGGGAACAGCGGTGGAGGAGCGGTAAACACACCGCTCCTTCACCGCTCCAAAGAAGCTGCTGGCAGGACTTTTTTCTGATTTCCTGCCAGCGCACCGCTGTAGTGTGAAAGCCCTCGGGGCTTTCACACTACATACAATGGTGCAGCTTCTTTAGGGCGGATTGCAGGCGCTATTTCTAACGCTATAGCGCCTGCAAAACGCCCTGGTGTGAAAGGGGTGTAAGAGTACCTGAACTTCCTTTTCCAACCCTCTGATCCCAATTTAAGAGACTGTTCATTGTCTACGTTTTGCAAATAAAATCCATTCAAGTAGATCTGTTGTTGGTCTCTCAAGTTACTGGGCCATCTACCACGGGAACCCCTAGACGTACAACGAGGCGAACAGAAGGTAACGGTAAGCCCAAATCTAACCAGTAGCTCCTTCGGGGGTAAGGCCGCGTACACACGCGCGGACTGTTTGCCCAACCTTGTTCGTCAAACAGTTTCGGCAAACAGTCCGCTCAAAATTTGCATGAGCGGACTTGCCCACACACGAGCGGACTGTTTCAACGAACTGTTTGCCAAACAGTCCGCTCAACTTTTGAAATGAACGGACTCGCCCACGTAAGGCGGAGGCAAATCCGCCCATTTCGAGCGCGTGTACAGGTAGGCGGGGCCCGCGAAGGAGATGTCGCGGGCTCCGCCGCCTGGAATGGGCTTAAAGGGGAACCCCAACGCCGAAAAAAATCGGCGTGGGGGTTCCCCCAAAGTCCACACCAGACCCTTGTCCGAGCACGCTACCCGGCCGGCCAGGAAAGGGGGGCGAGCGAGCGCGCCCCCCCTCCTGAGCCGTACCAGGCCGCGTGCCCTCAACATGGGGGGGTGCCTTGGGGAAGGGGGGGCCGCGCGGCCCCCCCACCCCAAAGCACCTTGTCCCCATGTTGATGAGGACAAGGGCCTCTTCCCAACAACCCTGGCCGTTGGTTGTCGGGGTCTGCGGGCGGGGGGCTTATCGGAATCCGGGAGCCCCCTTTAAGAAGGGGGCCCCCGGATACCGGCCCCCCACCCTATGTGAATGAGTATGGGGTACAATGTACCCCTACCCATTCACCTGTGAAATAAAGTACAAAAAAAAACACAACACAGGGGAAAAAATATTTTATTGCACAGCTCCGGGGGTCTTCCGTCTTCGGGGGTCTTCTCGCCGGACTCCTCCGCTATGTGTGTGTAGCTCTTTTACTAGCGGAGGAGTCCGGCTTTCTTCCTCCCCGCCGCCGGCCTCTTCTCCCGACTTCGGGGGTCTTGTCCCCCTCTTCGGTTCTTCTGCCGGGCCACCGCGCCTTCTTGTAGCTCTTTTACAGGCGGTGGCCCGGTCTTCTGTCGCCGCTGCCTTCCGTTCTTCTGTCGCCGCCTTCGGTTCTTCTGCCGGGCCACCGCGCCTTCTTGTAGCTCTTTTACAGGCGGTGGCCCGGTCTTCTGTCGCCGCTGTCGCCGCCTTCCGTTCTTGTTCTTCTTCTTGTTCTTCTTCTTCTTCTCCAGGCGATGTTGACACGTCGCTCCCTCCGGCCGGAATGCCAGGGACACGCTCCGCTGCCACTTATATAGTGACAATGGGGCGGTGTCACATGGTATATGTCACATGGGTTGGTCACATGGTGACCCCGCCCCCTTACGATGTCATAGTCCCCATGTGACATCAACCCATGTGACCAACCCATGTGACATATACCATGTGACCCCGCCCCATTGTCACTATATAAGTGACCGCACAGCGCGGCTCTGGCATTCCAGCCGGAGGGAGCGATGTGTCAACATCGCCTGGAGAAGAAGAAGAAGAACAAGAAGAAGAACAAGAACGGAAGGCGGCGACAGCGACAGCGGCGACAGAAGACCGGGCCACCGCCTGTAAAAGAGCTACAAGAAGGCGCGGTGGCCCGGCAGAAGAACCGAAGGCGGCGACAGAAGAACGGAAGGCAGCGGCGACAGAAGACCGGGCCACCGCCTGTAAAAGAGCTACAAGAAGGCGCGGTGGCCCGGCAGAAGAACCGAAGAGGGGGACAAGACCCCCGAAGTCGGGAGAAGAGGCCGGCGGCGGGGAGGAAGAAAGCCGGACTCCTCCGCTAGTAAAAGAGCTACACACACATAGCGGAGGAGTCCGGCGAGAAGACCCCCGAAGACGGAAGACCCCCGGAGCTGTGCAATAAAATATTTTTTCCCCTGTGTTGTGTTTTTTTTTGTACTTTATTTCACAGGTGAATGGGTAGGGGTACATTGTACCCCATACTCATTCACATAGGGTGGGGGGCCGGTATCCGGGGGCCCCCTTCTTAAAGGGGGCTCCCGGATTCCGATAAGCCCCCCGCCCGCAGACCCCGACAACCAACGGCCAGGGTTGTCGGGAAGAGGCCCTTGTCCTCATCAACATGGGGACAAGGTGCTTTGGGGTGGGGGGGCCGCGCGGCCCCCCCTTCCCCAAGGCACCCCCCAATGTTGAGGGCACGCGGCCTGGTACGGCTCAGGAGGGGGGGTGCGCTCGCTCGCCCCCCTTTCCTGGCCGGCCGGGTAGCGTGCTCGGACAAGGGTCTGGTGTGGACTTTGGGGGAACCCCCACGCCGATTTTTTTCGGCGTTGGGGTTCCCCTTTAAGCCCATTCCAGGCGGCGGAGCCCGCGACGTCTCCTTCGCGGGCCCCGCCTACCTGTACACGCGCTCGAAATGGGCGGACTTTCCGAGCGGGAACAGTCCGCTCATTTCGAAAGTACAGCGGACAGGCCCACACACGGGCGGACTGTTCGCTCAAACACAGTTTCAGCGGACAGTTTTTCGGAATTTCCGAAAGACTTTGTCCGTCCAACTGTCCGCTGAAACTGTCCGCTGAAAGCCCACACACGAGCGGACTGTCCGCCCAAACACTGTTCAGCGGACAAGGTTGGGCGAACAGTCCGCCCGTGTGTACGCGGCCTTAGTGCTACATATATATATATATATATATATATATATATATATATATATATATATATATATATATATTAATTGTTTATTTTTATCATTTAACAAAATGAAAAGTGGGTGAACAGAACAAAAAACTAAATCAAAACAATATTTGGTGGGACTGCCCTTTGGCTTCAAACTGACATCAATTCTTACACTTTCACACTTTATACACTTGCACAAAGTCAGGTATTTTGTAGGATTAGAGTCAGTGTATGATTAACCAATTATACCAAGCAAGCAGGTGCTAAGGATCATCAATTTCATATGAAGGTTGAATCACGGTCATTAACTGAAACAGAAACACCTGTGTTGGAGGCTTAAAACTGGGCGAGCAACAGCCAAACTCTTCTACTAATGTGAGGTTGTGGAATACAGTTTCATGTCACGGGTCATATACCATACTAAGACTCTTTTATCATAGCTCAAAGATGAAAGACACATCATGCTTACTTCCCTTGCACAACAGAAGATGTCCAGCAGTGGCATCAGCACAAAACTGGTGGAAACCAGTGGGACCCAGATACACCCATCTACTCTGTGGGGATGTTTGGCCAGAAACAGTCTTCATGAATGAATTGAAGCCAAAAAGCCACTATACCTTGGATGTGGAAACAAGGCTAAGTGAGTCAACTATGCATGGAAACTTAGGAACTCGTGCGCAGAAAAATGGCAGCAGGTACTCTGGACTGATGAGTCAAAATTTGAAATATTATGCTGTTTCAGGAGGCAGTTTGTTCGCCAAAGGGCTGGAGAGCAGTACAATAATTAGTGTCTGCAGGCAACAGTGAATCATGGTTTGGGCCAATGGCCGCTCCATTAGGGGTGCAGGGGTGCCACCCCCCTAATCCATATACCCATCCCCTATTCTACATCCAGGGCGTGGGACGCATGGATTTCAATGCTTTTTTTTTTAAGGACATGATTAGAGCCTGATGCTCTAATTGGCTTAAAAAAGGGTGGGCTGGGAGCACAGAGCACTGCGCCCTGAGCCCACCCAGTTGTGTGACATTAGCAAATTAATATTCGCTAATTTCTTCCTGCTTCCCCTCTTGGAAAGTTAGGAAGAGGGTCCTGAGACTTGATTGGCCAGGGAATCGTAGGACTCCCGGCCAATCGGGTCTCATAACCTACTTCCTGTTCAGCCAGGAGAGGAAGCAGTGCCTGTTTGGCCGGGAGGAGAAGCAATGGCCCCGGCTTTTCCCTCGGCAAGCTGGAGCGAGGAGCAGCAGGTGGAGGGGCAGCAACAGCCTCTTTGAGCTTTTAAGACAGTGGTTCTCAGCTCTTGTCCTCAGGACTCACTAACAGGCCAGATTTGAAGTATTACCTTAGGGAGATGCAGACTAGAATACTGCAATCACAGAGCAGCAAATTATATCACTTGTGATCAGGGCAGGACTTAGGGTGGTGGGGGCCCCTGGGCTGGAGTCACTTTTGGGCCCTACCTTCTATACATTACCGTATTTGTCGGCGTATAACACACACCCCAAGTTTAGGAGGGAAGTTTAAGGAAAAAACGTACATTTAAATGCCCATCAATGCAGCCTTATCAGTGTCCATCTGCAGCCTTGCCCATCCTTCTGCAGCCTTGTCCAGTGTCATTGCAGCCTTGTCATTTGAAGCCTCGCCCCAGTGCCATTTGCAGCCTTGAAGTTTAAAAATGGCGCCGCCGAGATACAGAGTCCTGTGTATCTCGGCAGCTCTCGGGTCCTATCGCAGTCCCGAGCGGAGCCGAGTGTACTCAGCTCACAGTCACGACCAGTCCCTGTGTTATGTCCATCATAGGGCGGGACTGGGCGTGACTATGAGCGGGGCCGAGTACAATCGGCTATGTATCTTAGCGGGGCCCATGGGCTTGAGCCCAGTCAAGCCCAATGGTAAGTCCAGCCCTGCCTGTGAGGTATTTCAGTTATCTTGCAAACCTGGCCTGTTAGTAGACATGTGCGATTAGTTTTGTGCAAATCGAAAATTCATAAGAATTTCCGTAACTTCGTACATTTGGAGGATCTGAAATACGAATTGCTATGCTTCCGAATTTTGCACGAAATACGAAATTTCGTTTACGAATTTCGGATCCAAATTCCGTTATAACGGAAACGTGACTGGTGTTTTGTCGACCAATCAGAGGTTTTCTTCTGCTGCTGAGCGAGGGTTGGGAAAATGACCTTTTTTAATGTGGGAGTGGGAGAGACTGGTACTGGTAGTCGATGGGAGATTCAGAATCGGACAAAATAAGAATGGTCGTTAATTACGATTATTCGTTATGATGACGTTAAAAACCCAGGAAGTCAGCACAGCACAGGGATGGGGGGAGCCCCTCATAATGAGCACAGCACAGGGATGGTGGGAGCCCCTCATAATGAGCACAGCACAGGGATGGTGGGAGCCCCTCATAATGAGCACATCACAGGGATGGTGGGAGTTCCTCATAATGATAAATTCATCATACGAACGTTCGTAATTGCTATGCTTCCGAATTTTGCAGGAAATACGAAATTTCGTTTACGAATTTCGGATCCAAATTCCGTTATAACGGAAACGTGACTGGTGTTTTGTTGACCAATCAGAGGTTTTCTTCTGCTGCTTTTGCTGGGAAAATGACCTTTTTTAATGTGGGAGTGGGAGAGACTGGTACTGGTAGTCGATGGGAGATTCAGAATCGGACAAAATAAGAATGGTCGTTAATTACGATTATTCGTTATGATGAAGTTAAAAACCCAGGAAGTCAGCACAGCACAGGGATGGGGAGAGCCCCTCATAATGAGCACAGCACAGGGATGGTGGGATCCCCTCATAATGAGCACAGCACAGGGATGGTGGGAGCCCCTCATAATGAGCACAGCACAGGGATGGGGGGAGACCCTCATAATGAGCACAGCACAGGGATGGGGGGAGCCCCTCATAATGAGCACAGCACAGGGATTGTGGGAGCCCCTCATAATGAGCACAGCACAGGGATGGTGGGAGCTCCTCATAATGAGCACAGCACAGGGATGGTGGGAGCCCCTCATAATGAGCAC
Source organism: Lithobates pipiens (assembly GCF_037356315.1). Classification (NCBI taxonomy): domain Eukaryota; kingdom Metazoa; phylum Chordata; class Amphibia; order Anura; family Ranidae; genus Lithobates; species Lithobates pipiens. Next base: position 557,593,950 of record NW_027507764.1, on the reverse strand, counting down.
AGCACAGGGATGGTGGGAGCCCCTCATAATGAGCACAGCACAGGGATGGTGGGAGCCCCTCATAATGAGCACATCACAGGGATGGTGGGAGTTCCTCATAATGATAAATTCATCATAACGAACGTTCGTAATTGTTACGAACCTAACGAAAATTTGTATTTCGTATGAATCCAAATTAACGGCTAATACGAAACAGAACGGAATGAAACGAAATAAATTTATTGACGACGCACATGTCTACCTGTTAGTGGGTTCTGAGAAGAGGAGCTGAGAGCCACTGATCTAGGAGCTCTACCCCAGATCCAGCACCACCTCGCCATTGTATACAATGGGGAGCTGCGCTAAATATGTACAAATATAAATAAAATTTTAGCGTGTAAAAATTAGTATTAATTTTTATGCAAACCCTACATTGATGTAAAAACCGGAGTGAATCAGGTAAAAGTGCAATTTAAATTAAATATATAAAAATGGTGTAAAAAGATAATATGTGAAAAATTTGAATTATCACAGAAAAATGTTCTATCACCAATAAATTAATGCGTGAAAGGAAAATCTAAATTACATTCCCCAAATATTAGCAAATATACCTGGAGTAAAAAATGAATATACATAAATAAATAAAACATACAAAACCCCACTCAAATATATAAATACATAAATGAATTATAACTCCATACAGTGTTTGAAAATTAGAATAAAGTGAATATGAATAGTCCACATAGATCCCAAAAGGTTTGTTCTCTCTGGACGAACCAACGTGCAGTAAGATGTAACACCAAATGAGAAAAAAACGTGTGACCAGAATTCCGCTGAAGCAACTCCACCATTAAGTAATATAGGCTTACCAGAGCGCAAGATCTCAGGGTTAAGTGAGATCAAAACGCTTTTGCAGGTACTATGGATGGACAATCCTAGGGACCACAGCGAGCCTCTCTCTCCAGACACGGAGCGCAAGATCTCAGGGTTAAGTGAGATCAAAACGCTTTTGCAGGTACTATGGATGGACAATCCTAGGGACCACAGCGAGCCTCTCTCTCCAGATACTCCACCAGTTGAGATGTTAAAGCCACAGAATATGTAAAAAACAGCAAGGGAACACATGCATAGTGTAAAGCCCTTTTTAATAAACTAAAAGATATAACGCAATTACACTCACACGGTCAGCATATATATCAGCACTTCTAAAAATCGAGCCGGCCGGCTCTCGGCTACCGCCCGCACTTCCAGGTCTGCGTAGAACGCAGTGACGTCAGCACGCCGTTCCTCCCTGCGCGTTTCGTCACTAGACGGACGTGGTCACCACCTCGCCATTGGCCTCCTAAGATAAAGCCACTGATCACGGCCTTCCCGACCGTCTCCCCCCTTAAATTATTGAGCACCAGCGGCCACTGGATGGGGCTGCATTTCTGCAAATGGAGTTGGAAATTTGATCTGGATCAATGGCGTCCTCAATGCTCAGGGATACACGCAGATACTTATCCATCATGCCATACTATCATGGAGGTGTGTGATTGGCCCAAATAAATTTTGCAGCAGAACAACGACCCCAAACATACAGCCAATGTCATCAAGAATTATCTTCAGTGTGAAGAAGAACAAGGAGGCCTGGAAGAGAGCATTTCAATGACCAGAATACATTGTTATTTGGCCAAAGAAATGAATTACAGCCCTAGTGCTTGACATACTTAAATGTACCTAAATGCATCTAGATGTGTTTACGCGCATTTTTGCCAAAACAGTGCTGCCAGGAGGAAAGGCATTTCGGAGAGCTGGGCAAATGCTGGGCAATAGCCTTGTGGGCATGGGGCCTTCAGTGGTGAATTTACATTTCAGCCGAACAACGAAGCGCATCCTCCGCGCTCCACATACATGTCATCTACAGCTGTTTATCCCTGACTCCATCCAGGTGCAGAAAATATAAATGTAACACAGCATTTATTCCCTTTTCACTTCAATCACTCGCCTTTTATCCTCCCCCACGCACTTTTGAACAAACCTTTCAAGCGATTTATTTCGCTCCTGTATTAATCCCGCCATCAGCTTGTTTTATTTGTTTAATAAAATGTACTTATTCTTCTTTCAGCACTTTCAGCAGTTTTTTTTTTTTTTTCCCCTTATACCCTTTTTTTTTTTTCTTTATTTCTTAATCTGAAATCAGTAACTGGAAATTGCTACCGCCAAGTTTCGCCATCTCTATTTATAGGAGGGACCACCGTTAACATTTTCGGCAGCTCAGGCAGCAATCTTATTAACTGCCTAATATAAAAATGTTAAAATGTCATTAAAAAGTTTGCGGCTCCCTCATAACTCTCCCTAATGGCGCGTATTTGGAGGATGCCTGTACAGTCCGCGAAAATTACATTTTCAAAGAGCGCTGCGCGCTACGTCTTAAATTACCTCATTACCATATGTATTGCCGGATCCTGCTTCCTAATCCCGGGTGACTTTGTCAGATGTGTTTATGTTCAGCTCCGCTCACTCTGATGCAAGAGGGACGCACTGCGCTTTAATTATGGGGAATGTTTTGGCGTGTTATAACATGAATAGTATCATTCACTTGACTGTCGCTTGATAGTTTCTAATTAGTATCCAAACATCTGGGAAGCAAATAACTGACCTCTAAGACCCCCCTGAAAAAGTGACTTTCACGTGTAGTTAGTGTCTGTGACGAAAAGGCGAACGTTATAAAGACATATTGTGAAAACTTTGCCCCCCCCCCCCCAAGTAAAGTGCAACTGTGACCAAATATTAAAAATACTCTTTAACCACTTGTTTACTGGGCACCCCCTTCCTGCCCAGGCCAATTTTCAGCTTTCAGCGCTCTCGCACTTCAAATGACATTTTGTATTATTTTTTCACATAAATAGAGCTTTCTTTTGGTGGTATTTAATTACTGTTGGGTTTTTAAATTTTTCTTGCTAAAAAACGAAAAGACAGAAAAAAAACAAAAAAAAGAACGAAAAAAAAAAGGTTTCATAGTTTGTTATAAAATTTTGAAAACAGGTCATTTTTCTCCTTCGTTGATGTGCGCTGATGAGGCTGCACTGATGGGCACTGATAGCATGCACTGATGGGCACTAATAAGACGGCACTGAAAGGTGACACTGATGGGCACTGATGGCCTGCACTGATGGGCACTAATAGGTTGCACTGATGGGCACTGATAAGGCGGCACTAAAAGGTGGCACTGATGGGCACTGAGAGGTGGCACTGATGGTTGGCACTAATGGGCAGCACCAAGGCCAATTTTAAAGCAGGGCAAAAGAGGCAGCTGCCCTGAGCCCTGTTATTGTTGTGGGTCCCAAAGCAGCTGCCTCATACTTGCCAACTATCCTGGTTTAAATGTCCTCGTCCCTTGAGGTTTTAGTCCTGTGCTGTGTCCCAATATCTCAGTGTGAAGTGCTGCTACTAATGCTACCCAGCTCTGCCCTATTGTTGTGAAGAGATGACTCATCTGTAGACCCTGTGTTTACATGTAAATTACCTGCATTCATATGTAAATAGTGGCGGCATGCATATGTAAATAGTGGCGGCCGGCGGCATTGATATGTATATCATGCCCCCTGAGGTCATATCCACAGTAATCTCTAGCAACCAATCAACAAGCAGAAATCATGTGCTGTAACTTCTAGTAACTAATCAGTGAGCCCTTATGTATGCTGGCTGTAACCGCTAGCAACCAGTCAGTGAGCGGTAATGATACACTGTAACCTCTGGCAACCAATCACAATAGCTGCCTGATCTGATTCAGTAAACTGATTTTGAGTCTAGCTGCTATTTATTGTGTCTCAGACCAGGTGGAGAGCAAAACTGCATGGGGGGCCCCACGAAAAGTTCTGCCCAGGGTCCAATCGATATTAAAGGCGGCCCTGGGTGGCACTGAAGGGCACTGATAGGTGGCACCAATGGGCACTGATGATCACTGATGGGTGGCGCTGATGGACACTGGTATGTAACACTGATAGACAGCACTGATCATTGGCACTGGTGATGAGGCATTGATGGGCATCAATTGACAGCACTGGTGGGCATTGGTAGGTGGCACTGTTAGGCAAAAGTAGATGGCACTGTGGGCACTGGTAGGTGACACTGGTGGGTACTTATAGGTGGTACCTGCAGGTGCCCATAGACACACTCCTAAACCTTGTGGACAGCCTTCCCAGAATAGGTGAAGCTGTTACAGCTGCAAAGGGTGGGCCAACTCAATATTGAACCATACGGACTTATGCCCCGTACACATAGTCTGATTTTCCGACGGAAAATGTTCGATGGAAGCTTTATGTCGGAAAGTCCGACCATGTGTAGGCTCCATCGGAATTTCCGGTGCACAAAATTTGAGATCTGGATCTCAAATTTTTCAACCAAAAAAATCCATTGTCGGAAATTCTGATCGTGTGTACACAATTCGTTTGCACAGAGTTCCACACATGCTCGGAATCAAGCAGAAGAGCCACACTGGCTATTGAACTTAATTTTTCTCAGAGTACGTGTTGTACATCACCGCGTTCTTGATGTTCGCAATTTCCGACCAACTTTGTGTGACCGTGTGCATGCAAGACAAGTTTGAGCCAACATCCATCGGAAAAAATCCCATGGATTTTGTTGTCGGAATGTCCGATCGTGTGTATGGGGCATAAGACTGGGATGCCATTGAATTTCATGTGTGTGTAAAGGCAGGTGTCCCAATACTTATGACTATATAGTGTATCATTCCTTCACCTTATGCCAGGGTGTTCGTTCTGGACTCTCATTCAGGCCCACATCCAATCACTGTCCACATCTTGCTGCCTTCACCACCGTAACATATCCAAAACTCACCTTTCACCACTTCAGCCCCGGAAGAATTGGCTGCTCAACGATCGGGCCATTTTTTTTTTGCGATACAGGACTGCATCGCTTTAACTGACAATTGCGTGGCCGTGCAATGTTGTACCCAAACACCATTTTTTTCCCACTCAAAGGGCTCTCTTTTGGTGGTGTTTGATCACCTCTGCAGTTTTTATTTTTTGCGCTATAAACAAAAAACTGGCAATTTTGAAAAAAAACACAATATTTTGTACTTTTTGCCGTAATAAATAGCACCAATTGTTTTTTTTTTTTTTTTTACAAAAACAATTTTTTTCCTCAGTTTAGGCCGATATGTATTCTTCTACTTATTTTTGGTAATAAAAATTGCAAAAAGCGTATATTGATTGGTGTGCGCAAAAGTTATAGTGTCTACAAAATAAGGGATAGATTTATGGCATTTTTATTATTATTTTTTTTTACTAGTAATGTCGGCGATCTGCGATTTTTATCGAGACGGCGACATTATGGCGAACACATCGGACACTTTTGACAGATTTTTGGGTCAATTGACAATTATACAGCGATCAGTGCAATAAAAATGCACTGATTACTGTATAAATGTCACTGGCAGGGAAGGGGTTAACACTGGGGGGCGATCAAGAGGTTAACTGTGTTCCCTGCCTGTGTGTTCTAACTCTGGTGGAGGGGATTGATTAAAGGAGATGGGAGATTGTGGTTCCCAGCTCGTAGGAACTCACAATCTCTCTCCTCTCCTTACAGAACTGGGATGTGTGTGTTTACACACACACACGTCCCTATTCTGCCTTTCGTGCCCGCGATTGCTCTTGTCCGGCAGTCATCGCTTAAAGGGGCCGACGTATAGCTACGACAGGTTCGCAGGATCGTGCCAACCTGCTGCAGTATAATGATGGTGGCTGGTCAGCAAGTGGGTAATCAAGAACTGGCCCTTGCAGTTCCTCTTCTCCACCACAAGGTGCTCTCAGTCTTTTGGGTTGAACAGCATCCATCATTACTTAATCCAGAAGACTGAGGACATACTGTGAGTGCAGGGGATCATGAACCTGTCCCACTGGCAGTGGCGGTGCTTCCACAGAGGGAGCAGGTGCACCGCCCCTCTCTCCTTCACCCGTTAATCTCCAATAGATAGATTAATGCATTGCATGAATCTATCTATTGTCACCACTACCGCCCCCTATTCAGGTGTCCGGCCCCTTGTCGGGCGCTGGGCATCTGAATTACAGCGATGGGGTGTGTGCGATACGACCTATCAGGCATCCAATCGTAGCAAAAGAAGACGGTAGAAGACATCGAGGACTCGGAGGGAGCGTGGAGGACAGCGCTGACCCAAGACAGGTAAGTGTCGAGCAGGGGGGGCACACTGGCAGCATTTGATGGGGCAAACTGGTGACAATTGATGGGGCAAACTGGTGGCAATTGATGAGACAAACTGGCGGCAATTGATGAGACAAACTGGCGGCAATTGATGGGGCACACCGGCAGCAATCGTTGGGGCAAACTGGCAGCAATTGATGGGGCACACTGGCAGCAATTGATGGTTACAGTAGCTGTGTTTAATGGGCACAGTGGTGGCAATTTATGGGTACAGTGGCTGCGTTTGGCACAGTGGCTTTGTTTGATGGCACAGTGGCTGTGTTTGATGGGCACAGTGAGGCTGCAATTGATTTTTTTTTTCCAGTTTGTTCGCGCCCCCACCCCCCCCAAAAAAAAATTGAGCACCAGCCGCCACTGCCCCCTGGGAAAACATCACCATCATTCACAGCATTGAGTATTGCTGTAGGGAGTGGTGTTGTATAAATGAGGACTGACCTACCATGGAGAAGGGAAGGTTGATATGGGGGTTACACGGTGTCTAGACTTGAGCTTTAAGCGGATGTAAAGTTTTTTGTATTCTGCTCTCAAAGACAAATACAAAAGCAATTTTTGCTCTTCTGTCTCAGCACACCAAGAAAGGCACAACATGTTGTGGGAAAATATTGAAATACCGGAGATTTTATTGGGGCAGGCACAGCGCAGGCACTGTTTACCCATAAATAATTCTTATTTCCATTTACCCTGCGATACACAGAAACAATATACATAATGTATATTTACCGCCACCATCTGTAGCTGCAAACTGCCATTTTATTAAAAGCAAAATATGTGAATGAAGTTTGTAAATTCTGCAGAGTTAAAGGGCATTTCAAAACCAAACAGTTAAATACGTTGTCAAATCCCAGTATAAAGGAGCTGCTTACCTGCAACTCCGTAGACTCCGTGCCAGGGCTCCACATCTTGGCGGCTCTTTGGACCATTGGGGAACATTATCACAATGAGTTCTCAGGTCTGATATGACCATTATGAAGGTGTTTCCGCTTTTACATAGAACTGATTGAACTCTCATTCCTCCTTTAATTTAAATATCACTTTCCAGAGGATTGACCCTTTAAATGCAAGTTGGAATCCCTCAATGGGCATAACCTAATAACATACCTGAGAACTCAGTGACTTCTCTATATAAAAAGGAGACATCTTAACAAGAAAGAAAATGTGTTGCAGGTCTATTTAGGTGTCACTTTTCAACAAATCACACAGCAGAAAACTAAGTTTAAAAAGTTTCTTTATTATTAAAAATAATCGGACAACCCCATCATTACAATTGATGCCTTAAAACCAATGAGTATATCACCGGTGGATGGCTATTAACACATTTTTTTTAAAAGCCACAGACTCAAGTATCAATTTACATAATCACCATACAGAATTACATCCCAAATCCAATAATCCAGGACTGGTGGAAAACTACTATTGATCAGAAGATAATTGGTGTGGCCTTACTCGGCATATGTCAGGACATAGATCACCTGCTGGTGGTACTGTGGTTCCCAGAGCAGAAGGTTGTAGTGTCCACCAGCAGGTGTCCCCCAGCAGCCAGCAGATTCCAGTAATCAGTCGCCACCTGAGGCTGGCTGCTGGGAAGGTATTTAGTTCCTCATCTAGAGCAGATTTTTAAAAATAACTCCGGGGACATGTTTTCTAAGCATATTTTTTTCAAATGGTATATGCAGTGTATGTAGTATGTGTTTATGGAATGATTGTATGATTATATACGTTATTTCTCACATTTCTTCCATGAGATTAAAAAAAAGATACTACTTAGAATTTTTGGTGATATGACCAACAAATGTTAGAAAGATAAGAGAAAAGATAGAGAAAAAACTGAGTGCAGAGTTGAGGAGTGCGCTACTTAAAGAGTGCACTACTTTAAGGCCTCATTCACACCAGAACATAGCGTTTTCAGGCAGAAAGTCGTGCGATTTTACCGCGATTCTGCGACGGTTTTACCGGCATTTTTACTGCAATTTGCAGGGTTTTTTACCGCGTGTTGCCGCGATTTTGTGCAGGGCAAAAGGTTACCAATGTAAAAAGAAGAAAGACGCCCAAATCTGTCAAATTTGAGCGACAAAAAAGGGTCCAGAACTTGTTTGAGCTTCAGGCGTTCGGCTTTAGGTGACATGGAGTGGAGATGTGAACCATCTCCATTGAGAATATTTGATTTTTTCCCCTCCAGCGTTTTGTAGATTCAGGCTTCAAGCTACAAAACGCTCAGGTGTGAACGGGGCCTTAGAGGGCAGCGTTCAGGAGTGCGTTACATAAAGAATGCAGGGTCCACACAGGGGAAACTATACAGAGCACAGCCAGGCTATAGTATTCAACTGAAATGACAGCAGAGCAAACTTCTAAGCTGCGGGATCAGGAATAGTTTACCTTATTCCATCTCTGTACACTGGGGAGCCTACCTCCTCACTCTCCAGATCTTGTGTATACAAGCTGCTGCCAGGCTGTGCAACGTGTCAGCCCCCAGTCCACCCCTTCCCTCCTCTATTGTGAGAGAGCCATGTAGGTTCTGTGCTGCACAGAATATTACCCCGCCACTCTGAGAGACTGTGTAGCCGAAACTAGAAGAAGAGTATCGGCTTCTGCGGCTGTATCCCTGCATATCAAGTCCCAGCTCAGTCACATTGCTTAGCAAGTTTGCATCGATCCAGGTTGGATTGATGCAGATTTGCACAGCCTTGTGTGTGATCTAGTCAGGTGCATTTATATGGGGGGGTTTGGGAGTCCTTCAATGCCCACCTAGCGCTGCCCCTGCCTGCCGGGGACAGATTGGCTCTGGGGACAGTCTTCTCAGTCTGGGGATGGTCCTCAGAAACTGGGGATGTCTGGTCACCCTACTACTAGTGCCTCTCGCTTAATTGTTTTGCCTGCTAGCCAGATGCATGCTTTCTGTTAAATCCTGAGCCTGATTCCTTCCTGCTCCTGATCTTGCTCTTGCCCTGCATACTGTACCCTGCTGCCTTGCACCTGCTTGTTTCTGATCCCAGTCTTGCTTTCCTCTTTCCTTGTATCTCCAGTTTTACTCTGTAATATGTGTTCCTCATTCTGAAAATATTATATATACTGTATTATAGTTATACTGCTTTGCTTTAACTGAACTATTGCGCGGTCATGCAACGTTGTACCCAAACAAAATTGACGTCCTTTTTTTCCCAGAAATAGAGCTTTCATTTGGTGGTATTTGATCACCTCTGCGTTTTGAAAAAAAATACAATATTTTACTTTTCTGCTTTAATACATATCTAAAAATATATATATAAAAACTCATTTATTCATCAGTTTAGGCCAATATGTATTCTTTTACATATTTGGTAAAAAAAATCCCAATAAGCGTATATATTGATTGGTTTGCGCAAAACTTATAGCGTCTACAAAATAGGAGATAGATTTATGGCATTTTTATTTATTTATTCATTTTTTACTAGTAATGGTGGTAATCAGTGATTATTTGCGACATTACGGCGGACAAATCGAACACCTGACATTTTTGACACTTTTTTGGGAACCAGTGACATTATTACAGTGATCAGTGCTAAAAATATGCACTGACATTGTACTAATGACAGTGGCAGGGAATAGGTTAACATCAGGGGCGAATAAGGGGTTAAATGTGTTCCCTGTTTGTGTTTTCTAACTGTATGGGGGACTGTGTAACTGGGGAAACACACAGATCCGTCTCCTTCCTGCTTAGCAGGAAGAGAGATCTCAGTTTCATCCCCAAACAGAAAGGAGATCTGTCTCGTTTACTTCGGCAGATCCCCGTTCTGTCTCTGTGGGAAAGATCACGGCTGACCGATGGACGTTGAGTCTGCCGGAACTGCTGATTGGCTCACCCCGCTGGCCAATCAGAGTGCATGCGCGCCCACGAAAGCTAGTGCACGCAGCCGAGCCACTTTGCCACAGTACATCTGCGGCGGGTAGTCGGCAAGTGGTTAAAGGGTAACTCCACTTTCGTGGGGGGGGGGAGAAAATAAACAAAAATATAATTGCGACGCATGTCATATTATAATTGATTATTATTAAAAATTACCTTTCCTTTTCAATCTGCAGCTGCTGTAATTTTCTGAAAATGCAATGCAATATGGCTACCTGGAGGTGTTCTATACACAGAATGTGTACTGACCCCCCCCAAGAAACATCATTTCCTGCTTGTCTGATTAGCTCTCCAATTTTACCAGAAGTCTGCACTAAGATAAAAATCAGATTTCAGGCATCCCCCGCAACAAGAATTTAATTTTTGTAGAGAAACTTTCAATAGGAGCACGTCTAAAGGGATGCAGGCTCAGCAGATTTCTTCATTAGTGCTCTGCAGCTGCCACAGCTGACTGATAATTATGAAACCACTCCCATTAGACCCATTGAGCACAGAAGCACAAACACACAAGGATTTCTTCAGAATAACAAAAGGTAGGAATCTGCAACAACGTTTGTTATAATTCTTGCAGTGTACATAGATCACCCAGAGGGGAATGTTTTTTTCTCAGCAAAAGTGGAGTTAAGCTTGAAATCGTATATTGTCTGGTCTCAGTTTACTGAATGTAGCTATGCAGATCTGGCCATCTCTGCTGCTGATTCCTGACTACATGTTTCGCATATTGCTTCCTCGGTAGAGCTGGGTGATTTTCTCCCCAAAAAAATATCTGCGATTAAGGATAATGGATAAAGAAGTCGGTGATCAGGCCGACTCAGCGTTTGGAGTACCTAGGCTTAGTGCTGGACTCCATGGAAGCGAGAGTGTTTCTCCCTTCAGACAAGCTGCAGACTCTCAGAGCCCCAGTGAAACCGCTGATGAACCGCAAGTGGTCATCGCTACGCTTCTGCATGCGAGTCCTGGGACTCATGGTGGCCTCCTTCAAGGCAGTACCGTATGCCCAGTTGCACACCAGAGTCCTGCAGAAGGAGATTTTGACAAAATGGGACAAATCTCCGTTGTCCTTGGATCGGCAGATTCAGGTGAGCCAGTTAGTCAGGGATTCCTTGCTCTGGTGGCTGAGGTCCCCGGCACTTCAGTCCGGGGAGTCGTTCCTACCTCTGAAATGGACAGTGATCACAACGGACGCCAGCCTATCAGGCTGGGGTGGAGTAATGGGAGTTCAGTCGACTAAGGGCCTCTGGTCGGCAGAGGAATCCAAGTTGCCGATCAATCTGCTCGAACTGAGAGCAATCAGGCTATGCCTCTCCACATGGTCGATAAGACTGCGAGGGCGTCCGATCAGGATCCAGTCAGACAACGCCACGGCTGTGGCATACATCAATCACCAAGGAGGAACAAGAAGCTCGGCAGCCGCACGGGAGGTCGCTCACATACTTCGGTGGGCAGAGCGACATGTACCGGCCCTGTCGGTCATTCACATCCTGGGAGTGGAGAACTGGCAGGCGGACTATCTAAGTCGCCAGATGCTTGACCTAGGAGATGCATCCAGAGATGTTCAGGCTATTGTGCCAGCAGTGGGTACACCAGACGTGGATCTTCTGGCCTCCCATCTCAATCAGAAGGTGCCGAGATTCGTGTGCAGGAAAAGAGATCCGTTGGCAGACACGTCAGGGGCGCTGGTGGCTCCGTGGGATCAGTACCAGCTGATCTATGCCTTTCCTCCACTGAAATTGTTACCACGTCTGCTTCAAGGAGTGGAGGCCAAGGGGATCCCAGTAATACTGATTGCCCCAGATTGGCCCCAGCGTCCGTGGTACGCAGACCTAGTGCGCCTGGTGGCAGATGCTCCCTGACAACTGCCGTTACGAGAAGACCTTCTGTCTCAAGGTCTGATTCTCCATCCTGCTTTACTATCGCTGGTTTTAATGGCATGGCTATTGAGAGCCTGGTGTTGAGGAACCGGAGTCTTTCGGACTCGGTGATCCCAACTATGCTGAGCGCATGGAAATCTTCTTCTCGGAAGATATATCATCGTACCTGGAAGGCCTACATCTCCATGTGTGAGGTGAAAGGATGGCATCTGCGCTCATTTCTATATCCAGGGTCCTGCTGTTTCTTCAGTAGACTTGAAATTGGCTTTGAGCACCATTAAAGGACAAATATCAGCTTTGGCTGTCTTTTTTCAGTGACCCCTAGTCTCTCACTCTCTAGTGAGCACTTTTGTCAAAGGGGTCCGACATGTAGTTCCTCCGGTGCGTCCATCGTTACCCCCATGGGATATGAACCTGGTGTTATCGGCGCTGCAAAAACCGCCATTTGAAAATATCAGAGTGATCCCTCTGTTGACTCTTTCCCAGAAAGTGGTCTTTCTAGTGGCCATTACATCGGCCAGGAGGGTTTCGGAACTGGCGGCCTTGTCCTGCAAGTCACCCTATCTGGTTATCCACAAGGATAAGGTGGTGTTGCGTCCGCAACCTTCTTTTCTGCCGAAGGTGGTCTCGGCGTTTCACATCAATGAAGACATTGTGTTACCATCTCTGTGTCCTAAGACGACACATCCTAAGGAGGTGGCCCTCCATTCCCTGGATGTGGTTCGGGCTCTGAGGGTGTATTTGTCTGCCAGGGCTCCCTTCCGGAAGTCAGACACCCTGTTTGTTTCGGTGGCTGGTCCAAAGAAAGGCATGGCGGTCTCATCGGCCACCATTTCCAGGTGGATCAGACAGATTGTAGTACAGGCCTATGCCTTGAAGGGGCAGGTGCCCCCCCATTCCAGTCACGGCCCACTCTACGAGGGCAATTGGAACGTCTTGGGCCTTCCAACATCAAGCGTCTGTCGCTCAAGTGTGTAAAGCGGCGACCTGGTCGTCTGGCCACACCTTTACAAAATTCTACAAGGTAGATGTCAGTGCATCGGCTGATGCCTGTTTTGGACGCAAAATTTTGCAGGTGGCTGTATAGTTGCAATTGCATATACAATTTTTCCTTTTTTCCTGCTTTTTTTTGTAAAAACGCAGTACCGTTAAGTTAATGCACTGTTGCATTTGTTACCACAGTTTTGGGCGGTTTGAGGGTAGTGTCTCTCTGTTGAGGAGCACCCTGTTTTGGTGGTGGTATTTCCATGCACTGTCATTTTTGTTTGTAAAGTTTATACTAGTTCCCACTTGCCATGGTGGATGAAGTTTTTATGCTGTTTTCCCACCCCTCATTTTGGCACTGCTTGGGGACGTCCCAATGGCTAACAGAGGAGCTGTGTGAATCGGTGAATATAAGAGAAAATAGGATTTTTTGTACTCACCGTAAAATCCTTTTCTCACCGACTGACACAGCACCCGCCCCTCCTATTTTTCTTTACATTATACTGCTTGTTGACGTACTGAGGCTGCATGGCAGGCTGGGTGGTTGTTACCTAAGGGACTGCCCCTTGGGCAGAACTTAAAGTTCTGTGTTTTTCATAACATGTTATGCCTAATCCTCTGCTATAGGGGGTGTAACAACCCAATGGCTAAGAGAGGAGCTGTGTCAGTCGGTAAATTACAGAGAAAAGGATTTTACGGTGAGTACAAAAAATCCTATTTTTTGTGCATTCTGGTGTGATTAGCAGCATGGGCTGCAGAAGAATGCACAGGAATTGCACAGGAATACTGATTCTAGTCAAAAAATTAGTAAGCAGCTACATTTTGTCCTGTATGAGAAGACTGTTGTTCAGTCTGTCCAATATCAACCAAATTAGGTGGCAAGATTTAAGTAGACCTTATATGCAGATTGAAGGTCCTCTTTATTTGCAGACTCTACCCACCCCCCACCTAAATTACAAATGGCTTGAAAGAATGAATGAATGAATGAAATACTTATATAGCGCACAATGCGAACTGAATCGCCTCTAGGCGCTGCAATGAAAGACCCATTCAAAAATAAAGATTGTACAAAAAAATCACTTTGGCACAACTTTCAGGGCTTCAGGTAGGTTCGGGTTAGATTGCAGTGCCTTCTGGAATAGCTGAGAGCTCAGAATCCCGGGAGAGAGTGCCCCAGGCTATTAGAGCATGGGGGAGTTTGAGTAATGTGGACCTTCCCATTTCAAAGATAGTCCACTTCAAGGGCACCCATAGATCACAACTGGCAAACTGAACTCAATGAAAATAGAGACTAACATTTTCAGATAAATGTGTGTTACTGCTGCCCCCCTTTTATAGGCACAAACATGGACACTCAAGCGATTCCAGCATGCATGTTTATGTCTCGTCCATAAAAAAGGAAAAAAAAACATAATTATAATGTGCATTTATAAAGCTGCATGGTGCTTAGTCCAATCAAAGGCAGCCAGCTTGTTAAATTTGCCTAATTCCATTAACCTAGAATAAAGTCTCTCCACGGTCCCATGATTCAAGTGTCCTGCAATCACCATAATATCTGCAACACTTCACGTTCTTCCAATGTTATCTCTGTTAATCAGTGATTGAGATATTAACATGGGACACTACAACTGCCATTCTGCACATATTGCAACTATATATTAGCCATACAAAGCTTTATAATTTCTATTTGTTTATTACCCCAGAGTGACAGTAACGCCAGGTATTGCTGCACCCCTGTAATTAAGAACTCAGAAAATGAACCTTTTTGTTAATGTAATTTTCGAGAGGAAGGGAAACACAGGAGCAATTTCATTTAACAAAATAATTAAATCAGGAATAAATCAGTGAAGTATTTCATCAAGCAAAAAAGTTTTAATGAAAGGCAAACTGCAACCAGGAAATCATATTATATGTTAGAATCACAGAACTAAAAAGTATGCAGTATATTCTCTTGGATGACTTTTTTTTATAGTGCAGGGGCAACTTAACTTTCTCTGCACCATTACACATCTGAAGCCTTCCTTCCTTCCTTCCTTCCTTCCTTCCTTCCTTCCTTCCTTCCTTCCTTCCTTCCTTCCTTTCTTCCTTCCTTCCTTCCTCTACCTCCTTCTATCCTTCTTTCTTTCCTTTCCTTAATTTCCTTTCTACTCTTCTTTCCTACCCTACCTTTTTTCCTACTTCCTTCCGGATCGCATGGGAACTCAGGACTATGCCTTAAAGCAGACTTTCAGCCTGTACAAAAAATAATTAAAAGTCAGCAGCTACAAATACTGTAGCTACTAACTTTTAATACAAGAACAATTACCTGTCCAGGGAGCTTGCGATTCATCCATCGGTTTTGGGTGTAGGCGCCAGCATTCCAACTAAGGGAAATCGGCAGGCTTCAGGCTTCACAGCCAGTTTCCTACTGTGCATGTGTGAGTCGTGCTGCGATCGCTGAGTGGTCCCGTCGTCTTCTGGGACACACACAGGTTCCAGAAGGCAGCAGGGGGAAGGAGGAGGGCCAGAAGCAATCAGCGGAAATTACGTACCTCGCCATGGCGGGCTATATGGGAAGTGAACAAAAAAAGCAATGGAAAAGAAGGTAAAACAACCCCCCCCCTAAAAAAAAAAGTTAGCCAATACGATTTTAAGATGTATGGATTTACTAGATAAGGCAAAGTGTTATATGTGGGTGGAAGCTTGCTGGTTTAGCTTTGAACGCTGAACCATCGGAATGCTCCCAAGGTCATGGCCTCTTCTACTTGAGTTATCTCCAGTCTGGACTCTTCTACACCTGTGCAGGTACTTGGGCAATCACAGTTAGGTTCAATTAGGAAAAAGATGTTACTACATTTTATATATGTTCTGCCAAAAGTTTAGCAAAATTGTTCCAACTGCTCAAGGGCTGGTCTGAAGTTACTCAAAGGGTGCATGTAGGGTCCTGGCATCTCTCCAAGGAATCAGGGTCTGAAATAGCACATTGGAGTCAGCGAAACATCACTGTAATGCAAGATTAGCCTGTGGGTCTAAGAGGAGAAGAAGTTACTGTGGGTAACCACAGGAGGGAATAGCAGCTAGTCGTTGGCATGGTAACTAATTAGGTGGTGGGTCCTCCGGTAGTGAGAGGGTCCAGTATCCCAACTCCCTCCCTAGCTGCCTTCACTGATCACCGGGAGCAAACAGCGTCACAGAGATCTATGGCCTGGTCACTAGGTATGTAACGCAAGAGTTAAATGGGAGCATGCATGAGGTCTGCGCTAAGGGCTTGGTGGGACTCCATTCTGCTACTGGGAATGAGGCAATAGAGGTACACTGACTGGTGGAATGGGCATAGGCTCCTTATGCCAAGTATGTAGGGCAAAGGATGGCATCTTCTGGAGGGACTCTGCATACAACACTACACAAAAGTGGCCCATCTCTGAGTTTTGGAACTGCCTTCATTTTTGATTCTTCACGTGACTGTGGCACCCCCACCTGGTTCTGGGAATTGGTGAGCATGCTTTGGGCTGAGGTGT
This sequence comes from Lithobates pipiens, assembly GCF_037356315.1. Classification (NCBI taxonomy): domain Eukaryota; kingdom Metazoa; phylum Chordata; class Amphibia; order Anura; family Ranidae; genus Lithobates; species Lithobates pipiens. The sequence continues at coordinate 557,577,517 of NW_027507764.1, read as the reverse complement.
TACTGTGCTAGTATGAGTGATCCCGGACCCTGCCTGGCCTAACCCAAAGACACCATTGCTGAGGTAGTCCTCTGATGTGACCCAGAACTTGGTGTCCAACGAGTTAACGGGAATCATGGAGGAAAGGTCCATCATCACCCAAATACCCCACCTACCCACAAGTTGTTCACATGTATTACCAGAGCTAACCTGGACTTCACTGTGAGGGATGTTGCTTACGAAGATAATCGCAAGTGACCGTTTGTGTTCTAAACAATTATAATGACGCAATGATTCCAAATTTTATTTTCTGCTGTTATAGAGTCTTATGGAGGCTATCCTATAAAGCCACATGTTCCCCTGATGGAGTCACATTAATATTGTTGTGAAGAGTTCAAGTTTGTGCAGCTTTCATAATATATTTTGTATTTTTCTGCAGGGTATGCATGCTCTTTGCTACTCTTTTTTCTTCATTAAATCTAACTTTGCATCTGTTTAGTGAACTGCAAGTTGCAGTTACTTCCTGGGTGATCATTTAGCGGATTCCCAATTCTGTTAAACATTAAGTCTTTTAGTAAGAAGTCATGGTTGCTGCAAATGAGATGTCTAAATCTTGCTTAAGGCTTCACACCGAATCCTTAAGTTGTAAAAACAGGAATTCATTATGCGAGGAAATCTTTTATCAAAAAACTGCCAGTCCCATGCTACAAATTTTCAAATATAGAATTCGAAGAGCTGCCATGTCTAAGTCATGCCCCTTTAAAAAGGAAAATTTGCAGCTGTAGTTAGGTCGATAAAACATTTACTGTCATTATAGAACATCAAGAACAAGGTACGAAACAGCCAGTCGCCTTGTAAGAGAAGACTTTTCTCTCCTAGCCATTAATAGTTCAATTTTACAGTGTATTAAAATGTCTCATAACTTATTTTTGTCTGTACTTAGGGGCAATTTCACAAAACTTTCAACCTGCGAGAAAAAGTAAGACAATTTCAAGTAATTTTTATTTTTCAGTGTAAAAACAACGCAATGAAATGTTAAGATTTTAAAGTCAAGGGACAATGATTAGGTACAGTATGTCATTTCATATTTCCTTTTGGAAATTTTAATTGCGTAGCTGTCATGTTCCTTACTGGTTTCAAGATATTCTGACAAAAAGCAAGTAGGCATACATCTTCTAGGTCACTGATTAAAAGGGGGAGATTTACTAAAATTGGAGAGTGCAAAATCTAGTGCAGCTCTGCATAGTAACCAATCAGCTTATTTTCAAAGCCTAATTGTTAGATTAGATTAATTGTTAGATTAGCTGATGTTAGAAGCTACACCCGATTCTGAGTGCTCCACTTTTAGTAAATCTCTCCCAGAGCCTAGCTGAATTATTTTCAGTTTACATCAGCTAAATACATTTCAAAGGCATCAATACAAAAAAAGTGTGCAAAATCATACAGCTGTGTGTTTTTGTTTTTTTTAAAGTAGCCACAGCTTTAGTAGAGAAGCCTGTCCGTTAGCAGCATGCTGCAGACAAGGATCCTTGCTCTGTTTGTGGAAGAAGTGGTCTCACTGCATAGGTCTGACAAGCCCCCTGCTGAGTCCAATCAGGTATGAATAAGGAGGGAGCATGTCAGAGAGAAATGCAACAAAACCCTATTGGCGCCTTGTGCTACTTCTACCACCCCCTCCTTGAGCTCTGCTGTACAAAGACCACATGAGGCTGATATCAAGGCAAATTTAAGTACTTACACTGCTTGCATTAATCAAAACAAAAGATTTATTTAAAGCGAAACTTCACTCACTTTAAACCGGCATTAACTATTTTTAATTCTTATGCTAGCATTAGTAAATAGATAGGAAAGTATCACATTTCGTGACGGACCACCTGGCACCCAGCCTGGGTGCTTCCGCCAAGATACAGCTTCCTCCAAGAACCAGGTATCATAGCTGAATATTGCACCCAAGAGCTAGACAACACTAGCTTAGGTGCAAACAGGAACTGGCTATTGTAAATTCACACACTGAATATATACCACACAAAATCAGGTAAGAGCTTGAAAACATTACCCTAAACAATAAAAACTGTAAATAGCAATCTAACCATCAGTACATCTAATGGACAGCTAACACAAACATAAACAGTTATGTAATTAGATGTAGCACCCTCCTAGGTAGGTGCTAGAAGAGAGTATAGTTTTTGGGTATTTCTGCTTATCAGGAAGATTGCAAGGTAAATTTAGATGCTCCCTGCCTCCCAGGGAGCAGGGATCCATTGGTAGGGTCTGCTCATAGTTGTCACACGTTAGCCTGCAGTTTCCTGCTTGTGTACTCTTACCTCCTTGCTGCAGTGTTTCTCCATCTGATTCCTTTCACATGTGTTGCTTGGCTGTGCCCTCCTATGGGCGTCGTCTGCTATTTTGTGGACCTTTATTTTCTTCACTTCCATCACTTCCTGACCCGCCTCCTAGTTGCTTGTCTATATAAGAAATGCTCAGTGTAACTCACATTGCCTGAGCAACATCTTAGTTCTCTGAGGTCTCGTTTGCATACCTCTTGTGCATACTGTGTCTGACTAACTGTGTACCGACCCCGGCTTAGTTTTACCGTCTGTGCTTGTTCGCTGCCTATCCTGATCTTGGCTTGTCTTCTGGATTGCCTTTTGCCTGCTGCTTGTACTCTACACACATAAGTGGTCTCTGCATCCTTGGCTAGGCATATCTGGGGGCTGCAACCTGGTTCCAGCTTGCTGCATCCCCACCATCAGGGGCTCTGGTGAAGAAGCAGGCTGGGGCTTAGACTCCACGCCCTGGGGAACCTTGAGTTGGCGATCTACAAGAGCTCATTACCACAGACTCGTAACAGTTTGTTCAGGCCATGAGCTCCTCAGGGACACTGCAGCCTCTTCTGGATCATCTTCAGTGTTTGGCGCAGAGTGTTGACGTCCAGCAGGGCCTATCAAGAACGGCTTATACAATGTCTGCAGGAACTTTTCTCCCGTTTGGATCAGCTGCAGGTTGTACCCACTTCCTCGCCCTCTGTTCCGACTCCTGTTTCAGGCCCTGCTGCTCCAGCTCCTGCAGTCCCTCCAGCAGAAGGCAGTCTTTCAAAACTCCAGCTGCCTCCACTGCCTCACTTCCGTAAATAACGTTATCTGGGTGGTTGTGGACCAGTTTTCTAAAATGTGTCACTTAACTCCACTTCCGGGATTACCCTCTGCTGTCACTTTGGCTTCCATCTTCATTAGGGAAATCTTTTGTCTCCATTGTATGCCCCCGCTCATTGTCTCGGACAGAAGAGTTCAGTTTACAGCCCGCTTATAGGGAGCTCTGGCCACATCCTTTGGAATCAAGTTGGACTTCTCCTCAGCCTTCCATCTGCAGTCTAACGGACAAACTGAAAGGGTCAACCAGAATGTGGAACGGTATCTTCGTGCCTTCATTTCTTCCCATCAGGATGACCGGGTAGACCTTTTACCTTGGGCCAAATTTGTCCTCAATAACCACGCTAGTGCCAGCACTGGTGAGTCTCCCTTCTTCACAGTATATGGGCCCCATCCTTTGGTACCATTTCTCGTTCCCATCTCTGCAGAAGTGCCTGTGGCTGCAGACATGCAATGATCTCTCAATTCTATCTGGGCAGATATTTTGAAGAAGTTACATCGGGCATCTTCCAGGTACAAAGTAGTGGCTGATCGTCATCGCCACGTGAGTCACAAATTTCTTCCTGGTGACAAGGTTTGGATCTCCACCAAGAACATCCGTCTCCGAGTAACTTCTATGAAATTTGCTCTCCATTTCAATTGTCCCTTTACAATTCATTGCCAGTTTAACCCTGTTGCTTTCAAGCTCCCTCTCCCTTCACATCTAAGCCCTTATACACACGGTCGGAAAATCCGACCACAAAATCCGTCTGATTTTTTCAGACGGATTTTGTCCGAAACTGGTGTTGCATACACACGGTCGGTCAAAGTTGTCGGAAAATCTGATAGTTCGTTCCTTATGACGTTCGTTCCTTATGACGAAACTACGTTAAGCCTAGTAGCCAATAGCTTTTCTCTCCTACTTTGATCTGAGCATGTGTGGCACTTTGTCCCATCGGAATTCTCTACAAATGATCGGAAAAAGTCTGATCGGATTCTGTTGTTGGAAAATTTGAGATCCCGCTCTCAAATTTTTCCGGCGGAATTACCGACGGAAAATGTCCGATAGAACCCACATACGATCGGATTTTCCGACAATAGAATCCGCTCGCACCGTTTCCGACGGAATTTCCGACCGTATGTACAAGGGCTAAGAATGCCTAATGTTTTCCATGTTTCTCTCCTTACACCATACATCATCAATAGGTTTTCCCGTCCCATTCCTCATCCTTCTCCAACAGTCAGTACCTCGGATAAGTATGAAATCAAGCAAATCTTGGATTCCAAATTCTCCAGGGGGAGGATTTTGTACCTAATTGACTGGAAGGGATATGGTCCTGAGGAGAGGTATTGGATTCCTTCTACTGATGTTTCTGCCCCTCGTTTGGTGAAAATTTTTAATCAGAAGTTTCCTCTCAAGCCTGGCCTAAACGAGTGGGGAGACCTCGTAAGAGGGGGGTATTGTCACAAGTTAGCCTGCAGTTTCCTGCTTGTGTACTTACCTCCTTGCTGTAGTGTTTCTCCATCTGATTCCTTTCACATGTGTGGCTTGGCTGTGTTCCCCTATGGACATCGTCTGCTATTCTGTGGACCTTTATTTACTTCTAGACATGTGCGGTTAGTTTAGTTCCAAATAAATATTCAGAGAAATTTTTTCATTATTCGGAGATTTGGATATATCCGAATACCCGAATTACAATATAAACAAATTTTATTGAATACTCTGATTAACGTAACGAAATTCATCCGAATTTCTGAAAAAACGGACTGAAATTCAAATTGAATTTTACATTGAACTCCAGTCGAATTCTCACTACACATATTGCTGAAATCAAAGACTGTGTGTGTTATTAGAGTACCATTTCGAAAAATAATGCTGTTTTTGTTAAGGTGATTTAAAGAGTCATTGTAATCATTTGATGAGGATTTTCTTTTGTTTGTTCAGTTTGCTGCATTCGAATTGAAAACAATCCATTTTAGTTTCTACGAACAATTCAAAAATGTATCGATTTGATCATTTTGAAATTTAAAAAAATCGGTAAATTGAAAAATTCTGATTACGAATTCTGAAAAAGAATTCTGAAAATGAATTGAATGAATCAACCGAATTTAACTAAACAAAATAACTAGATTAACAAATTAAAATGAAACAAATTTTTTCATCATACACATGTCTATTTCCTTCCCTTCCATCACTTCCTAGCCTGCCTCCTAGCTGCTTGTCTATATAAGACATACTCAGTGTAACCCACATTGCCTGAGCAACGTCTTAGTTCTCTGAGCTCCCGTTTTCATACCTCTTGTGAAAACTGTGTCTGACTACCTGCGTACCGACCCCGGCTTTATTTACCATCTGTGCTTGTTCACTGCCCGCCCTGATCTTGGCTTGTCTTCCAGATTGCATTTTGCCTGCTGCGTGTAATCTGCAATCTGCGACCTGGTTCCAGCTTGCTGCAAGGCCATCCCCACCATCAGGAGCTTTGTTGAAGAAGCAGGCTGGGGCTTAGACTCCATGCACTGGGGAACCCTGAGTTGGCGATCTACAAGAGCTCACTACCACAGACTCATAACAATGGTGCTCAGATGCTGCTCATTTTGTCTGAATGCTTCACACTGGTCCAGTAGGGGGGCATATTGGACAGTGGGAGGAAACCTATCAAATTAGAGCATAGGCATAGTTACAGCCCTGGTGATTGGCTGAGGAAAGTGCCTCGGGGGAAGCTGGGTGACTGTATATATGCCAAGGGCACATGTGCTTGGGTCTTCGGCTGGAGAGCAGGGTCCCGGAGGGAGGGGGCGGTAGCCCCTCCTCTGTAGAAGCTGCCATGTGGTCTCAGGGGGTTAACCTGAGGGCCTGGATTGGAGTATAGCTGCTACCAAGATGTCCTGCAGAGCTGACTGGAAGGGAGACACGCCAGGAAGGATCTGTTTTGGCCTACACTGAATACAGATCTGTGTCATGGGGCCTGTCCTGTGAGGGCCGCCTCTTCAGCTAGTAGAGTCAGTGGACGGATGTCCATCAAAATGGATGTTAGTAAGTGTCCTGAAGATAACCATTTTCACCAAGTCTGCTGCCAGAACAAGCAAAGGACTTATTCTTCCCATGCAAGTGTTGTATGGTATAACAGGAAGTCTGTTACCACAATTAACCTGGTGAGGCCGAGTGAGAGTTGTCCTCATCTGTAATTAGGTCTCCTATCCAAATTCCAACAATAAATTAAAAAAAAAAAAACTCCCAGATTAATTTTTGGCAACGTGCCGATGACAAGGTGGGCAGTTATGTGGAAACCCCTAATAACTGGCTGCAATATCAGAAGGCAAAGCTCAGAGAAGACTACACACAGCAATCCCTACGGGGGACGTGCTACATAAACAGTAAGCTAATTAACAACTAGTCATTTAGACAAGCCTAGGTGAGTTAGGTCAGTGCCCACCCGGACAAGAAGACCCAGGGTTGTCCAAATTGAATTAACCAGCTTTCTTGCCAGGACCTATAGTCAATAGGCAAGAGTCTACCCTGCAATAGGCTTGTGCAATTCGTTTCGTAACGAATCGAAATTCGGCCAAATTTTGCATCTTTCGGACATTCGGATGCAACCGAATGTCCGAATAAAAAAATAACGAATTACAACGAATACAAAAGAAATATAACGAATGAATTTGAATGAATTCGACATGATTCGGTAATTCTTTAAAGATCTAATGAAACAAAAGGTCAGCTCAAAGTAAATCTTATAGTCCAATCAGCTAATTAATTTTTTGCTGGAGGATGGATTACTGGCAAAGTGCATTCCTGAGAACTGAGTTAGAAGGGTGTTGTATTGTATTTGAGCCAAAGTACTAAATGATTTCAACATGATTCAAAATTATTTCAACCGCATTCGAAATGATTTCAACATGATTCGACATTGTTTCAACCGCATTCGAAATGATTTCAACATGATTCGACATTATTTCAACCGCATTCGAAAATATTTCGTGACCCGACTTTAGGGCCATGTATCTCGGGGTCACTTGGTGCTAGAAACTCCAAATTTGGATATGTTGTAGTGCTAGTACTATTGTGTTTGTATACCAAATTTAGAGTTTCTAGCACCAAGTGATCCCAAGATACGTGGCCCCAAATTCGGGTCACAAAATGTCAAGCACTTTTCTGCAGCAGAGAATGACATTTTGCGACCCGATTTTGGGGCCACATATCTCGGGGTCACTTATAGCTAGAAACCCCAAATTATGTATGCAAACACAATAGTACTAGCACTACAACATATCCAAATTTGGACATAATTTGCCTAGGCCTGGAAACCAGGAAGTGATTGAAGAAATGTGTGACAGACCCAACCGGAACAGGGGCTTTTGGAGGGAATTGCAGGGTAGACATGTGCAAAAGGAAAACATTTGTTTAGTTTCGTTTCGTTTTAATTCGTTAATTCATTAATTTCGTTTAGTTATATTCGTTAACTTCCTTAAATTCATTTTCGGATTTCGTTTAGTTTTCTACCAAATTCGAAAAATCGTCTAGAAACCCCAAATTTGGTATGCAAACACAATAGTACTAGCACTACAACATATCCAAATATGGACATAATTTGCCTAGGCCTAGAAACCAGGAAGTTTCTAGCACCAAGTGACCCCGAGATACAAGGCCCTAAAGTCGGGTCACAAAATATTTTAGAATGCGGTTGAAATCATTTCGAATGCGGTTGAAATCATTTCGAATCATGTTGAAATCATTTCGAATGCGGTTGAAATAATATCGAATCATGTTGAATTAATTTCGAATGCGGTTGAAATAATTCCGAATCATGTTGAAATAATTTCGAATGCGGTTGAAATAATTCCGAATCATGTTGAAATCATTTCGAATGCGGTTGAAATAATATCGAATCATGTTGAATTAATTTCGAATGCGGTTGAAATAATTCCGAATCATGTTGAAATCATTTTGAATCCGGTAGAAATATTTTCGAATTTGGTTGAAATATTTTCGAATGTGGCCGATTTTTAGAATTCGGTAGAAAACTAAACGAAATCCGAAAATGAATTTAAGGAAGTTAACGAATATAACTAAAACGAAATTAATGAATTAACGAATTAAAACGAATCGAAACTAAACAAATGTTTTCCTTTTGCACATGTCTACCCTGCAATTCCCTCCAAAAGCCCCTGTTCCGGGTGGGTCTGTCACACATTTCTTCAATCACATTCTGGTTTCCAGGCCTAGGCAAATTATGTCATAAATCCCAGGAGTCTTCAGGAGGGGAGGAGGGTTTTCTCAGCTAAGCACACCCTCTTGCTCGCATGCCTGAGCTAAGGGCAGATTGATTCCAAGAAGTAAATGCTACATGAATCATCTGCCCTTACTCAAGATGGCCGCTGCCAGAAATGCTAGGGGGTGGGTGTTTTTAAAAGTGATTTCTCAGCAAACTAAAGAATGGGGACATGGATAGATGGGGGAGTTTGCTTTGAATATTAAAAATAAACTAAATAGTGTTTTTGGTTTGTTGTGCTCAGATGAAGTGTAGTTTCACTTTAGGGATATATTAACGATTAACATCTTTTTTTTTTTCTCTTTCATATCTGCCTGCAGTTCACCTTTAATTCTGTATTGAAAAATGAAAAATGCAGCAGGAGGAGGGAGACTTTATGATGAAAGACAGAGCCAAGAATGAGTCTTGGATATAAGAAGCCAGAGAGTGATTTATATATATTATAAAAAAAATGAAGAACATAAAAAGACAGACAAAAAGAGGGTTAACAACCCCTTACTGAAATGGCCATACAGCATGTCACAGAAACACAAAAACAATGTCTTAATTCCAATTAAGTTAATGAAGCAAACAGAAGATTGCTTTGTGTGCATGAATATTTTTCCCTGGTGGAAGCGCAGGGATAATAAGGCAACTATTTGAAGTGCTATTGATTGGGATTCAGCTGGTTAAGCAGTCACAGACCACTTAGCTGGCCTAGTTTGCATAAATCAGGTTAGAGGGAAGAAAGGTTTCTTTTTAATTTAAAGAATGAGTGGGATGAACTGCTGCCAACTATTTGGGGTCTGCAGAGTGAGTGTATAACTCCAGCTCCTAAAGGAGAGCTACGAGTAGGGAAGAACTCAGACTACACAAGTCGACTTTGCCTTTCACACAGCTCCCAACTGTCCCTGATTTGGAGCAATGTACCATTTATCTATCAAAAAGTGTTTTCCAATGCTAAACCTTTCATCTGATTTATAAATGGCTGCATTTATAAATTCCAAAAGCCAATATTAAGGAATAGTAGTGGTAAAAAAAAGCACATGTGGGTTAACCCAACTTGTTTCTCCTTTAAGGGGCCGTGGCAAGGGGTGTGTCCTATGCCTGCATACGTTTGCTGATAGGTGTCCCCCATTCCTATCTCAAAAAGTTGTCAGGTATGCTTTCATCCCAGCCACTAACTATTTTGCTAACCTTATGATGTTGCAGGTATAAATTGATTTCAATGGACAGGGGCGCTTTAGGAGCGGATCTTTGCTGCACTTTGGGAGCACTTTGCTCCTAAAGCGCCCCTGTCCATTGAAATCAATGGGCAGTGCCACCGAAGCGCCTGCGAACGGCGCTTTCGGGCACTTTTAACCCTTTATTCGGCCGCTAGCGGGGTTAAAAGAGCCCTGCTAGTGTCCGAAAAGCACAGTTAAAACGACAGTAAAGCGCCGCTAAAAATAGCGGCGCTTTACCGTCGATGCCCCCAATGCCCCAGTGTGAAAGTGCCCTAAAAAGAAGAAAAGAAAGGAAATACACCCTAATTGGGATTTTAACGGCAGCAACAACACTGATGTATGATAAAAGAAAGTTTATTGGTACATATAAATGGATCAATCACACATGTGATGATCTGTTAAAATCAGGACAAAAAAACACATAGTAAACTCATTCAAGCATACAGAAATGTATTATAGATAGTAATGTCCAAAAACAACTCTTCAGTTACTGACGCGTTTCAGCTTCAAGCCTTTCATCAGGGATATTAGTGTCAGAAACCATGAGACAGAAGTACAGTTAAATCACACTTGTTTAATAATAAGCAATAATAAAATTAATAATAATAAAAGTAAATAGAACAAACATAGTCAAAACATAGCCGAGGTGTGAACTTCAGTGATGGAACATGAAGTCGGAGGTTGCAAGATGACAGCCAGACCCTGTCCCCAACCTGGTAGGGAGGCGCATGCAGGTGTCTGCGGTCATCATGGAGTCTGTGCCTATCATTAGCATGTCGCAAAGCCTCCTGGATTTGTGCGCAAGTGGAAGGAAGTCCATGAGATGCTCCTCTAAAGCAGGAATACTCTGCGGAACAAACGAGTCAAGCAACATGGAAGTTTGGAAACCATAATTTGCCATAAACAGGGACAATCGGGAAGCAGAATTCAAGGCACTGTTATGAGCAAACTCAGCCCACAATAATAGGTCTGACCAGTTGTTCTGATGGGCAGAAATATAGCAATGTAGGAATTGCTCCAAGGACCGTTTTGCTTGTTCTGTGGCCCCATTAGACTGCAGGTGATACGCAGAGGAGAAAGCAAGCTCCCAACTGTGCACAAAGGGCTCGCCAGAACCGGGAAAAAAACTGACTACCCCTGTCTGAGACAATCACCTTGAGTAGCCCATGTAAGCAAAAGATCTCCCAAGCAAAAATGGAAGCCAGATCCTTAAAAGTAGGCAACTTCTTTAGTGGAATACAACGGCACATCTTTGAGAACCGGTCAACCAAGGATAACTGTGTTTCCCTGGGAGTTGGGTAACTCCACAATGAAATCCATAGACAGGTGGGTCTAGGGCCTCTCTCCATTGGATATAGGTTGTAGGAGGCCCATTGGAAGGTGTCATGGAGCCTTACTCTCAGCACACATGGAACAAGCAGCTACGAAGGCAGTTACAGCAACACGTAAACTAGGCCACCAGAATTGTTGGGAAATGGCCCAAAAGAGTTAATTCTTCCCAGGGTGGCCAGCAGCCTTGGGAGAAAAAACAGTAATTAAGGGGCACTCTGAAAAAATCTGAAATGTGAAAAATTAATCCACCATTATCAATAACAGTGGCATTGATGGAAAATGCTTAGAGCAATGATCTAATCACCAAATACAAAAACAAATATAATATCAATAAATAAAAATATCAATAAATGAAATATGCTGAACATTGGTGAACCACCAATAAAAAATAAAGTCCCAATAACGTGTCTCTACATAAATAAATTCTGCAGATCCAAGTGTAGAAACAAATGTTAATCATGATATAGCAGCAAATCGGAAAGGCTTGCGACTCCCTCCACCAAACACGCAGCAATACACCAGTTCTGAAGATGTAAGTCCAAACTGCTTACCAGATTCGTTTGACCACTTTAACCCCCCTAGCGGTAATCCCGAGTCTGGCTCGGGTTGGGATTTTAATTACAGGAGCGGTAACCCCGAGCCAGACTCGGGATCGCAGCGCTGGATGCAGGGGAGGACACAGGGAGACTTACTTGCCTTGTCCCCTGGATCCAGCGATGTCCTCCGCGCTGTGTGAGCGAGTTGTCCGTTCGATTCACAGTGCCGAATGCCGCCGAGCTCCGTTCCCTGCGACGTTACGGCACACGGGAGCGGAGAACGGCGGCAAATTCAAAAAAGTAAAAGTACACAAAACACACACAGCACTGTAATCTTACAGATTACAGTGCTGTATTAAAAAATACACACCCCCTTTGTCCCTAGTGGTCTGTGCAGTGCCCTGCATGCACTTTTATATTATAAATACTGTTTTTTCTGCCTGGAATTTGGAGATTGTCCATAGCAACCAAAACTTGTCCCTTTTTCAGTGTTTTAGGATTTGATTACATTATTGAATATTTTTTATTATTCTTTATTATATTATAAACTTTATCATACCCGGGATGTCTGCTAGACTCTGGTTTGAACAGATTTAAGAGCGTTATTCCTAAGAATTACAGGACTACAAAATAAAACGCCAGATTTCCATGCAAAATAATTGTACCGCTTTCAGCACCTTATTCCAGACTGAATCTTACCGCCAGGGAGGTTAATTAAAAAGTAAGTCAAACAACGCCTGTACAGGATAATGCCTGCTCATATGGATACTGATGGAAATGATAGTAGATGATATGTCCCCCTTCACAGACTCAGGCGGCAGATATGAAAAAATAATACAAAAGGATCCATAGCGTAATACTGACTTTAATAAAAAATAATGGAGAAACAGACAGCCAAATGGCTCCTTACGTGGTTGTGTTCCTGACCTGGCACTAGGGCTGCTCGCTTTGACGGAAAGACCAAACGAAAAAGTCCTTCCGCATTCGATATTGGCGTGCGTTCCAGGCCTTCAGACCGGCAAACCAGAGGGCCGGAAGTGGCGTCGAAAAGCTTGACCAAGTACCGCTCCGACGTACGTTTCGTTGTTAATGTCTTCAGGAAGCGTACTAGGTCACTCATAATTGGCACTTATATCGAATCCTTGTGAGACTATGGCGAATAGAGGAGCAGGTCATGTGCAGCCTCAGTACCACCCAGGCAACATAATGAACATATGCCATCACTAACGTTCATGTCCATAATGTGTAACATGCCAGAAAATACACCACATATACAATTTTTATTTAAAAAAAATATATAATAATCTATATAAAAACAAATAACATTATGGACATGAACGAATGCGGAAGGACTTTTTCGTTTGGTCGGAGAGTGAGTCTTTCGGTCAAAGCGAGCAGCCCTAGTGCCAGGTCAGGCACACAACCACATAAGGAGCCATTTGGCTGTCTGTTTTTACATTCGTTTTTTAATAAAGTCAGTATTACGCTATGGATCCTTTTGTATTATTTTTTCATATCTGCCGCCTGAGTCTGTGAAGGGGGACATATCATCTACTATCATTTCCATCAGTATCCATATGAGCAGGTATTATCCTGTACAGGCGTTGTTTGACTTACTCTTTAATTAAAGTGGTCAAACGAATCTGGTAAGCAGTTTGGACTTACATCTTCACAACTGGTGTATTGCTGCGTGTTTGGTGGAGGGAGTCGCAAGCCTTTCCGATTTGGTGCTATATCACGATTAACATTTGTTTCTACACTTGGATCTGCAGAATTTATTTATGTAGAGACACGTTATTGGGACTTTATTTTTTATTGGTGGTTCACCAATGTTCAGCATATTTCATTTATTGATATTTTTATTTATTGATATTATATTTGTTTTTGTATTTGGTGATTAGACCATTGTTCTAAGCATTTTCCATCAATGCCACTGTTATTGATAATGGGGAATTAATTTTTCACATTTCAGATTTTTTCAGAGCGCCCCTTAATTACTGTTATTATCCATTAAGGTGTTTTTTTCACTTTTCCAGGGAGCAGCTTTTTTTGTATTTTGTTTTTTCACATGGCGCGGAATTTGCGCAGTTGAGGTCCAACAGTTTTTTTCACAGCCTTGGGAGAATGGTAAGTCTGGAGCATGGCAGTACATAGACTCTCTGGTACAAAGCAGCGGTCACAAGGTTTATCAGGAGGAGCAAGGACCTGAGCAGCAAGAATTTTGTCACCCAGTGGAAGTGGGGGAAAATTGTTCTGACAAGGTGTCAGCCCTTACATTCTTAGTACCAGGTAAGATTGATCACAATAAATATTTAGTGTCAGGGGTCTATTTTGACGGCCTCTCTCTTCCTCATTTTCAGCTTCCCTGTTGATGCAGTCCCGGTTTGCCTGCAGGTTTTTTGTTGGCGTCCACTTTTCCCCACTAACCAGAGAGCTGCATTTGTATTTTTTAAACACTGTGCCATATTTGTGTCATTTGGCCTTTTCGGCCTCTTGCTTTCTAGTCTGGACTTCTTTATTGGACATGTGAGTAGTGATGCGCATATATTATATACATTTTTTTTCTCTCTGTAAATACCTATCCAATGTTGTTTAAAAAATATATGTTTTTACATTCTAGATTTAGAATTGATCATACATTTTTGATCATCGCTGAAGAAGGAGTGGAGGACACTCCGTAAAGCGTAGGATTCATTGAATGTATATGACCAATTGTTATTTGTTCATATCCTGAGTGTATTTATTCTCTGTGATATATCGGAGGCATTATACAGCCAAAAGCTATTTTGCACAGATATATTTATTCTTTCTATATATGTATGTTTGAATTTTGATTTGTTTCACAGTATTTTTTGATATATTGTCTAAATAAAATTATTTTATTTTTATTATACCATATGTCTGATAATCCATGCCTTTAAAGTCCCACCCTTATGGGGAAAACTGTGTATTTTACGAATTTGGGATGTTGGCTGGTAAATAGCAGTTTAGTACGTTAAACCTCCATTCTTTTGATAGAATACGATCAGGAGGAATCACAGGAACCAGAACCGACTCTAACTTGGAAGTAGAGGAAAATTGTTGTGATAAGGTATCAGCCCTTACATTCTTAGTACCGGGTAAGATTGAGACAATTTAATTGAAACTGGACAAGAAAAGAGCCCATCGCGCCCTTCTGGGAGAGAGTTGTTTAGCCTCAGACAAGAATGTGAAATTCTTATGGTCGGTAAGAATGAGAACCGGCACAGTGGTATCTTCGAGGAGATGTCTCCATTCTTTGAGGGCTCAAATGATCGCCAACAGCTCTCTGTCACCAATCTCGTAATTGCACTGCGCAGGTGACAATTTCTTGCAAAAGTAGCCACAAGGATGCACAGTGCTCTCAGAGGTAGGATGTTGAGACAGAAGGGCGCCAACTCCAGTCTCAGAAGCATCAACCTCAAGGATAAAAGGTAACGTAGGATCAGGATGTGCCAACACAGGAGCAGAAACAAAGGCAGCCTTGAGACCCTCAAAGGTCTTAACGGACTCCAGAGACCTCATCCCTGATGAAATCCGAGAGATCATGAGAAAAAGCAGCCACGAGGGCCTCATTGTTCCAAGCAACCTCTGCTGCCAGAGTACGGAATTCAATGGCATAGTCGGCAACAGTTCTCGTACTCTGTTTGATGGACATGAGGCACTTGGCAGCAGAAGCGGAGTGTGCGGGAACATCAAATTATCCTTTTAAAGGAGGCCAAAAACTCAGGGTAACTCAAGACAACAGGTTTTTGCACCTCCCATAGAGGGTTTGCCCAGACCAAGGCTCTCTCAGAAAGCAAAGATATCATGAAACCTACTTTACTTCTGTCCATGGGAAACTCCTGGAAACTCCTCCATCTCAAAGTATATCTCAACCTGGTTGAGAAACCCTCTGCATTGGACAGGATTGCCCCCAAATCGCCGGGGAAGTGGAGTGGAACCAGACATATATAGAGGTAATACTCTAGGCGGTCACCTGCGCAGAGACTGACGCAGCAGCAGGGACGGTCTGCAACACAGGTTGTAACGGAGCAGCCACAGTGGGAGATTCCAGGTGAGCTGTGTGACTCAGGAGCGTTTGTAACGACATGGCAAACTGATCTATGTGGTGATCTTGCTAATTCAGTCTGGAAACAAAATTACCAACAAGTAGATTGACTGTATCTTCTGAATTCATGGCCTTTACCTACTGTCATAAACCATGAAATCAGACCGAGACAGAAGTGCAGTTAAATCACACTCGTTTAATAATAAAGTAAATAGAACAAACGTAGTCAAAACATAGCCCAAGTTCAGGAACCGTAACAGATAGTCAGACAAGCCAAATGCCAGGGAGCATAGTAAATCAGCAAGCAGGATCTGAAGCCAGAAGGGATGTCAGCCAAGTAAGTCTTTTAACAGGAATGCAGGAGTCTCTATGATGTTGACTAAGGTGAAGGCAGAGATCCTCTGGGCTTGAAAAATAAATCTAATATGTTCCCTTCCCCTAGCATTAATCCTAATTTGGGAGGTTTCCTTACTATGAGCACACAAGAAATTCAGAGACTAAAGCGAATCCCTTCTCATGATAATCTATCACAAGATGAAAAAGAAGCACTATCCAGTCTGACCAATAAACATCAGCTTACTATAAAACCCTCTGATGGGGGGGGGGGGGGGGCATTGTGATAATAAACAATAGCCAATACCAAACTATGGAGTTTATTTACTAAAGGTAAATCCACTTTGCACTACAAGTACATTGCAAGCGCACTTGAAAGTGCACTTGTAAGTGCAGTCACTGTAGATCTGAGGGGAAGTTCTGAAATAAGGGGAAACTTTGCTGATTTTATCATCCAATCATGTGCAAGCTAAAATCCTGTTTCTTTATCATACATCACAGTACACAGAGCCATAGTAGTTACTATGTGGGTTATAGGCCACCTTCAGGTGATGGACACTGGTACACCCTAAGACAGGAAGTCCACTCCTTATATAACCCCTCCCACTACTGGGAGTACCTCAGTTTTTCCGCCAGTGTCTTAGGTGTTGGTCACGAGTAAAGATGTGCTATGCTGAACTCCACTGGAATATTCCTTGCTGGGGCAGGCTATGCAACAGAATCCATTCAAAGTGTCTTTTTACTTCGAATTGAAATGGTACCCGGGCCTCGTGGTGGAAGAAATTAGGTTTAGCCCATAGCGCTTCTCTTTTTAGCGAGCTGGACCCCGGGATCCAGTGCTTTGGTTTTTTCAGCCATAAAGTTTTCCTGGTGGGGTGCTTTACGGGTCCAGGAGTGTGGCTCTCCCGATAAAAAGGGGCCCCAGTTCCTGAAGGTTTTTTAACGGAGCCCACAGTGAGGAGTGAAGATTGGGTCTGTTGGTTTTACCACAGAATCCCTGCGGCGGGAAAGGTAAGTGGAGATTTCTAAGGAATTACATTTTCTTATGAATTATTTTGTTTAAAAGTACATGTTGTCATGCCTAAAAGTCCCCACTGGGGGCTGAATAGAGCATGTACCTTGTCATGCTTTCCTCGGATCACTCTGTATCAGCAGAAGCTGCAGACTTCCCTCCGTCTAGCAGTCCCAAGCCTCTGGTAAGATGTTGGGGGGATTTTTTTTCCAAAAAACGCCCCCCACCTGGACAGAAGCTCGTCCCTCTCCCTGGATAGAGGAGGAAGCCACAATGATCGATTGATGCCACTCCGTTCTCCACTGCCTTTGCACGGCGGTTTTGTCACAGCTCTCCTCTTCGCCCCCCACACACATGCCAATCCCATCGGATCGAAGGTCCACTCTTGTGCGGGAAAACACTCTTTATAAAAAAGAGGAGGGGGCGCAGTGGGTATACTGAGGGGACGTGGCTTAGCGCGACGTTGGCGTGTAGCAATGTCCAGCGCCGGAGTACTTTTAAAAAGCTCCATTTTGCTGACTGCAGTTGTCGGACGGACACAAGAGCAAAAAGGGGGCATGTAAGTGGTGACACTTTTTTTTTTTCTTTTGGCACATTTACTAAAGCACCAGGCTGAGCACTAATCGCAGCGGCAGTTGCTGGACTGAAGCGGACATGGCTCAAGCAGTGGGTGAAATTTTTTCTGGTAGTACCTCTGCATTTGTGCATCGGGCTATGGTCAGAAGGGGAGGTAGAATCAGCCCAAAAAAGGGCTCAAAAGGGACTCCCTTAAGCTCAACTCATCTCTACAATGGCATCCTCCCCTGAGAGATCTGAGGTGGTCGGTCAGAGTGAGCCATAAGGGCTGTCAAATGTTGCAACTGTTTCCAACACTGCAGCCCCTGTCTATATTATATTACTAAAGAGTTTTTTTCCTCAGCCATGATAGGTTTGGAAGAAAGGTTAGGGGCTTTAATCGCACCCCAGTGTGGGACAAAACATGACAGGTCCCCTTCCATAACCCAGGACCCTCAAACTGAGGACATAGGGGCGGGAAAAGTTGAATTTCTCTCAGGGGACCATGAAGAGGCTGATGACTCCTCTTTGGAGGGGTCAAATGCGGAAGGATCAGCTTCACAATCTAAAAGATTGATGGTGCAATCTCTTACTGAAATGGCGTCAATCGACATCAAGGATGCATACCTCCATGTGCCTATTTGTCCCACTTACCAGAAATATCTACGTTTCGAGGTAGAAATCCTTCCTTTTCAGTTTGTAGCTCTGCCTTTCGGTCTAGCTACTGCACCACGGGTGTTTACAAAGGTCCTGGCCCCTCCTCTAGCCGGATTAAGGGTATAATGATTATAGCTTACTTAGACGATCTGCTCTTGATAGACCAGTTGGTAGCCCGCTTAGACCAAAGTATGGTCACCACAGTCAACTACCTGGAATACCTAGGTTGGATTCTTAACCTAGAGAAATCCTTCTTAAAATCATCAGGAAGATTAGAATACTTGGGTCTGATCATAGATACAGCCCAGAAAAGGGTATTCTTGTCCCAGGCGAAGATCGGTGCCATAAAGGAACTGATTCAGGTGGTCAAGGCAAAGAAGAATCCTTCTATTCAACTTTGAATGAGATTGTTGGGAAAGATGGCGGCTTCATTCAAGGCCGTTCCTTATACTCAGTTTAATTGAAGGCTGCTGCAAAACAGTATCCTATTGGCTTGGAACAAGAAGGTCCAAGCTCTTGATTTCCCAATGTGTCTGTCTCCAAGGGTGCGCCGGAGCCTCAGTTGGTGGTTGATATAACCAAGAATCTGCAGAAGGGAAATCCTTCCTATCAGTTACCTGGAAGGTGGTAACCACAGATGCCAGCCTTTCAGGTTGGGGAGCAGTCCTGGAAGAGACAACTGTCCAAGAAAAATGGTCCAGATCAGAAATGACCTTACCCATCAACATTCTAGAGATTCGGGCAGCGCACTAGGCCCTGAGGGCCTGGATGTTAAGGTTACGGAATTGTTCTGTCAGGATCCAATCTGACAATGCCACAGCAGTGGCCTATATCACTATTTCAATCTCCTTTCTCTCCTTTTTGTTTTGTATTCATCCCCTGTGTTTATCTCTTATATCCACTGTCATTTGTGACCAACCAGCTTGGGAACCTCTGTGAGATACTCTGTTTTTGGCCTATGGGGGCAGTGTCAGGATATCTCCATTGATGCCATCTTCTGCAGTGATCCCTGAGATTTCTGCTTACATAGCTCATCGAATATTGCACCATTTTCTTATCTACCTGTTGGTAGGTGTCCTATTAGCATATTTTGTATCCATACCTCACATATTTGCCACTGTCACAATGCTATGATGCCTATTTTTTCTTTATTAGACAAATATTTGAATATACATTCTCTAATAACCCTGACGAAAGACTTGAACCTGAAACTCGTCGGGGACCGAAGAGTTTTTTTTAGGACATTGGAGAGTAACTATCTATATTACATTTCTGCATGCTTGTATTGAATTCACTATGTGTGTTTTTTGTCCTGGTTTTAACAGATCATCACATGTGTGATTGATCCGTTTTATATGTACCAATACATTTTCTTTTACCATACATCAGTGGTGTCGTTGCCGTTAAAATCCCAATTAGCAGATATTTCCTTTCTTTCTACATACCAGGGATGTGGCAATTATCTATCACTTTATGAGACGGTGGAAGCATTTCTAGCATTAAAAAAAGAGGTTTGAGCTGAAGCCCCCCCCCCAGTACCTCTTCTCCACCCGAGATGTATCTTTACCTAATATTCTAAAGTGTGCCAAGATTAAGTAATCACTCATAACAGAAATATATCACATAGCAAATTATAAAGAAACCCAAATGTGAAGCAAATATTATCAAAATCTACTCATTGGAGTTGATTTACTAAAGGCAAATCCACTTTGCACTACAAGTGCACTTGGAAGTGAAGTCGCTGTAGATCTGAGGGGAAGATCTGAAATGAGGGGAAGCTCTGCTGATTTTATAATCCAATCATGTACCAGCAAAAATGCTGCTTTTTATTTTCCTTGCATGCCCCCCTTAGATCTACAGCGAATGCACTTTCAAGTGCTCTTGTAGTGCAAAGTGGATTTGCCTTTAGTAAATAAATCCCATTGTGAATCTCTTCCTGCAAAAGTCCAAAGAGTATGCATCCCACTCCACAAGAGTCACCACCACAAAGGAAACAGAACAGCCACATTACACATGATGCTACAATTACAACAATATGCAGGCAGGATACCATCTGTATTCAGCATGCCCCGAAAGACGTCAACTCTGACAAAACACGCAGGGCGGAGCGATGCTGAGTGACATGATCATGTTACAGAGGAAGAAGGTACTCCTTCGAAACGCATCAGACAGCAGTGGTCCTGATGTCTTCCCCCCTGCTATCTGGAGACTGTTGGTTCCAGGACTGATTGCCACATTCAGGTGGCTTTTACAAGCAATTATTTTCCACATGTTTGTGAGTAGTTTTTTTAGTTGTTTTTATTAATAAATTATCTTTGGATAATTTACAAGGCTGGTACCCCCCCCCCCCCTTCTTTTTATCTTTTTTGGTGACTATTAGGATATCCCCTATTCTGGAGGGACACAAGGCCAGAGACACTATCCCTTGAGCCATAGATCACCCGGTCATCACACTAATGCACAAGAGTGATTGTTTGCTATCATCATTGTAAGCACCCCGTATCATTGTAAGCACCCCCCACAGTAGTAAATGGTTTCTCCCATCTCTGTAACAAATACATTCTGCTGGAGAGCTTGTTCTTTGAAAAACAACAGACACACTGGCTGGATCACCACCTGAAAATAGAAAAAAAAGTAAGCTTAAAAAAGAAAACGAATGCAGCCATCACATCTAAGAAATGGTAAGCTGCAATATAATAAAAGTTTGTTTTTGGCTTTAATACTGTTTCATATGCTTAAAGACAGTATAGAAGAGGGAGGTCACTGGCTTGGCTGTGACAGCAAAGAGTTAGCAATCTAAAGGGTTTATTCCTCTTTGGTACACTAACATTTGCTGCAGGAAGGTAGAAATAATGCTAAAAAGAAACTTGGGTTTTCTTGGGTTGTCTAAGGTGACCAGGAACCTGGAGGTCTTTCAGGGATAAGAATTGGTTCTTTTAGATCTAGTAGTCTCCTACAAATCTATAATCAATGCCCAGTGCTACATTGATAAGCAAGGCTCGACTCCTCTTTAGTGTGGCCACTAGGGATGAGCTTCGTGTTCGAGTCGAACATACGTTCAACTCGAACATTGGCTGTTCGCCCGTTCGGCGAATTCCGAACGTTATGGGCCGTTCGCACCAAATTCGTGTGGCGCTCACGGCCCACAATGCACTGTGATGGCGCAGTGCATTGCTGGCTCATGATTGGCCAAGCATGCACTGTGGCCCCGCATGCTTGGCCAATCACAGCGCCGGCAGTGAGGAGAGCCATGATTGGCCACAGGCCAATTTTAATCGTCATTTCATTTTAATCGTCATTAAAATCAGTGCTCCCGCCAAAACGGCCGTTTTTAAAAGTTTTTTTTGCATTGACCCATGTCCCCTGGGGCAGGAGCCAGGTCCCCAAACCCTTTTTAGGACAGTATCTTGCATATTAGCTGTTAGAATTAACACTTTTAATTTCCAACGTTCGAGTCCCATAGACTTCAATGGGGTTCTAACGTTCGTACGAATTTGGGGTCCGTTCGAAAGTTCTGGTGCGAACCGAACCGGGGGGTGTTCGGCTCATCCCTAGTGGCCACTCAAGTCACACTGCAGCCTCATTTTATATGGACAGCTAATGTGGCTGCTGTAAGGCCCCTTTCACACTGGGGCGGTTTTCAGGCGCTACAGCGCTAAAAATAGCGCCTGTGTAGCGCTTGAAAAAGCCGGCCCCTTTCACTCCAGTGTGAAAGCCGGTGGGCTTTCACATTGGAGCGGTGCGCTAGCAGGACTGTGAAAAAAGTCCTGCTTGCCGCATCTTTGGAGCGGTGAAAGGAGTGTATTCACCACTCCTAAACCGCTCCTACCCATTGAAATCAATGGGGCAGCATGGCTATACTGCCGGCAAAGCGCCACTGCGGGCGGTTTTAACCCTTTCTCGGCTGCTAGCGGCTGCAGACCGCCGCTAAAACGACGGTAAAGCGCCGCTAAAAATAGCGGCGCTTTACCGCCGACGCCCGCACTGCCCCAGTGTGAAAGGGGCCTAATCTTGAGGAGAGCTAACGTCCAATATATTAACTTTGTGTACCTTGATAGGCAGTGATTACTTACTGATGCTCACAATGGACAATTTCTATTTGCTGAAACCAATTATGCTTAATGTAGCAAGAATGTGTCAAACATACGACTGCAATAATTGGAGACTTGGTAAATCCTTATGGCGCACTTATCTATTGAGTATTTATTATTATAACTCTTTGCTATTAAGTGGTAATTTGGGGTCACTGGCCTGTTAAATTTAAGCTTCAGCTTACCGTAGTCAAATACTGTTTCTGCACTGATTTTTAAATAACTGGAACTGCCTTCCAAAAGAAGACAAATATTCAAGGTTTAAGAAACACGGCCATGATGTAGCATGAGAATTTAGCCCATGTGCTAACGGGAGTCATGTAGAATACTTTTAATTAAAACTGTTATTAAACATTCAGTATATGTTGTTGTGAAGAGACCTCACAGTGGAACGTGCTGCATTGTAATAAGTTAGACAATTCCCTTCCGGATTGAGAAGGCTTAGACAGAAAGGAGCCAACACTTATCCCAAAGCAGGATCTTGACTTAAATAATTGGAGCTTACATTAAATTTTGAAAAGTAAGCTGACTCTAATGAAGAAACAGGTGAGATTACCATGAAGATAAGAAAGTTAAAAGGTTATTTCAACATCATTATCAACAAACTTTGTTGGGTTCAAGTACTTGCTGGCTTTTCGTATAGATTTGGAATTCTAGTAGAGGGAGTTTCATGCTATAGTTATGGCAGTGACCAGGGGAGAGTTAGCCCTTGTACACCCGGTCGGAGATTCCGACAACCAAATCCGTAGGATTTTGTCCATCGGATTTTGTCCGACGGATTTTGTCCGACGGATTTTGTCCAAACCTGTTGTATACACACGGTCGGACAAAGTTGTCGGAAAATCCGACGTGATGATGTTATTTAGTTACGACGGGACAATGTTCAGGCTAGTAGCCAATAGCTTTGGTGTAGGAATTTGATCTGAGCATGCGTGGCACTTTGTCTGATCGGAATTCTCTACACATGATCGGAGTATGTCCGATCAGAGCATTTTGTCGGAAAATATTTCCGGCAAGTTGGAAAAGTTGGTCCGACGGATATTCCAATGAAAACAGTCCAATGCAGACCACACACAGTCGGAATATCCGACAAAACGCTTCGATCGGACACATTCCGATGGAATCTCCGACCGTGTGTACAAGGGCTTAGAGAGGAGCTCATCATGGGGGCAAATAATGTCTAGGGCATTTTCTAACCTGTCCGAGTGTGGCAGGTGCAGCATTGTGCGGCAAGTAGTGAACACACAGAGTCCAGGTTTTGCAGTAATAATATATTGTAGAAAGGTTCAACAAATACAATAGTCCCAGCGGGGAGCACACCCAACCGGAATCACTTACAACAGAGACAACCGTGGACCAGCGATATGCAGATTGGAAGATGCTGACAGCGTCTGCCACAAGGAGCAGAATGCAGCCTGGCTGGTCAACACCCAATAGGGAAGGCTTCCTGAGAGGTTGACATAGGCCCTGCACTGTCCCTATTCCTCCAGAACCTTTCCCTGTCTCTAAGTAATGTCCCTGACAGACGGCGATCCTTACGCTTTGCTAGCTACTTGCATAAAGTGTGCCAAGCCTGGAATCCAAGACTTAAATAGACTCTGTTTGACCCAATATGGCTGCCAGAGTCACATGCAGCACCCACATCCAATTAGATAGCTTCACCCTTGTAACCAAGGAAACAACAGAGGAACCAAGTTCCCCCAACTGCATTGCTGCTGCGGTTGAGTACCACCTACAGTGGAAAATACAGACTGCACCCACCTACACGAGTGCCCATTCCTCTAACTAAATCATTCTTGCTGTATCACCGAAAACAAATATTGGTTCATTTCTGTCTTAACCTTTAAAAATTCTTCTTTGCGTCATATAGGAGACCAACCCCACTGTCCTCAATGTGCAGCAAGTGAGGATTAAAATCTGTAAAATATTTCCTTTTCATGTAGACTAGAAGCTTTTATCCCTTTTCAGAAATAAAAGACAAATATTAACAGAGAACGCAATGTTAATTTGCTTTCACTCAAATAGCCTGCAGTGTCGAGAATTACCTGTCTGTTTTCTGCATCAATGGTTCTGACATCTACCAACTAGTGTTCAGATTTCAATCAAAATTCCATTTGTTTGCATTTTTTTATTGTTTTTCTTTTTTTCCCAAATATAAAAACAATTAAGGGTAGGCACAGATCGGATGCGTTGGGGTTGATTTACTAAAACCGGAGAGTAAAAAAAACACAGGAAAAGGGGGTTTTGGATTCACCAACTCCAGTAGTTCTATCAAATATATATATGTTGGTTTTTTAAAACATACTGGTTTGCAGGTTCATAAAGTGGTGATGTCCATCAAAGGTTAAAAAATCCTGGAGTGTGTTGGTGATAGGGTGCAGGCTCCGCTGGCAGTCCTGGTTGATTTAGTAGCTAGTCCATGTTGTACATGGTGTGGGAAGCTCCACGCTAACCACCCTGGAACACGGAAGCGGAAGTGACGTCAGCAGTGCTCAGCAAGCATCCAGGCACAGAGTGTAGAATGTACAGGCTATGCGCTCGGGGCCCATAGCTCCTTCTACTGGCCAGGAGGAGAGCAACTTAAATACAAGTGCAGGAACTCCAGCTGGGAGTGGGGGCGGGAAGTCTGTGGCTGTGGAACCATAACAGCCAGCGGACCCGCATTTTTGTAAAAAAAGTGAAAAAAAAGGGGAATGAGGATTAAAAATCTTTTATGTAATACAAAAAAATAAAATGAATATGAATTCATACTGGAATAAAAATTTAAAAAAATGTTTTAACCCCCCTGGCGGTATTCTCGAGTCTGGCTCGGGGTGAAAATTCAGCACCATTAGCGGTAACCCCGAGCCAGACTCGGGATCCCATTGCTGGATCCAGGATGAGCTTACTCACCTTATCCCCTGGATCCAGCGATGTCCCCCCGCACTGCGAGCAGGTCGTCCTCCGCTCGATGTATCACATTGCCAGCGCTTCATCACCTGCGAGCTTTGCGACGCACAGGGACGGAGAACGGCGCCAAATTCAAAAAGTAAAACACATACTATACATACAGTATAATGTAATCTTACAGATTACATTACTGTATGTAATTATTTCACATCCCCTTTGTCCCTAGTGGTCTGCCCAGTGTCCTGCATGCAGTTTTATATTATAAAAACTGTTCTTTATGCGTGGAAACTGGAGATTGTCCATAGCAACCAAAACTGTCCCTTTACAGCAAAAGTGGTTTTAGACCAGCTAGAAAACAGTGATAATAAATTAGAATCACTCGCAGAATTGAGCGATAGCGATTTGTGGGGAGATCCGTCATCAAATACTGAAAAGTAATGACAGCGACAATTCTGCAACTGAACAAATTTCAGTGTTTTTGATTTGATTACATTATTGAATAATTTTTATTATTATTATATTATAATTATTTATAGTTATTTATTATATTATAATTTATGATTTAAATGTTCAAACTTTATCATACCCGGGATGTCTGCTCTGGTTTGGACAGATTTAAGTGAGTTATTCCTTAAGCCCCATACACACTATCAGTTTTTCTGCTGAGTTTTCCCTTCAGATTTACCAAAACCATATATTATGAGGTCAAACCTTAGGAGTTTCAATTAATTTGTATGCAATCAGGCAGGCCCTTGCACTACATGGTTTTGGTAAATCTGAAGGAAAAAATCAGCAGAAAATCTGATCGTGTGTATGGGGCTTAAGAATTACAGTACTACAATATAAAACGCCAAATTTTCATGCAAAATAATTGTACCTTTTTACAGCACCTAAAATCTGAAATAATCATACCACCAGGGAGGTTAAACAAGATAACATTTTTGAGTTTAATAATAAAAAAAAGGATATTTAAAAAAAGGATATTTTGATATGGCAGTTCAACACGGTGGAACTCTAATTATAATAAAGAATGTGTCTCTATTTCTTCATTGAGCCCCCCCCCCCAGCTAGAGAGTGCCCAAAGAATACATCTAGTAGGTTTCTTGCTGACATAAGCGTTTAAAATGTTCTGCGGCAGGAAGACCTCTGGAAATGGCCTCTATGACCCAGACTCTAAGGCCCTTATTGGATTTTTGATGTTCCTTTAAAAAATGAAGGGGGACACTATGTTTGCCCCAACCTTTCTCTATGAAACACCTGTGTTCCCCAAAACATTGGCGTAGAGTGCGTATGGTCCTGCCCATAAAAAAGACCACAAGGGCAGGTTAGGCAGTACACTACGTACTCACTGGAACAATTGTGAAATTCTTTGATATTATATGTTTTACCTTTGATGGTAACGTTTTTCTGACCATGATCAACAAATTTACAGGTAAGACAAAATGTTTTCTTACATTGATGCATTCCCACTAATGGAATTAGGGGAATATATGAAACCGGAGCGGATGGAACATTTCGAATTTTGCTAGGTGCTAATTTACTTAGGTTGTTGAGTGAGGGAAGAACCTAAAAAAGGGTCTCTGAGCAGGATGCACCTGTTGAAGGAGGCTTCTTGAACCAGATTTGGTGGATATCCTTTATGCTGGAATTTTTCTGACAGAAGTTGACCCTGTGTGTGGTAGTCTTCATCTTTAGTACAGTTTTGCCAAATTCTGTAAAATTGACTCCTGGGTATCTTCTTTATCCACCTTGGATGATGACAGCTTTGATAGTGGATATAGGATATAGGATATTTCCAGTTTTTGGTTTGACAAAATTTGTGGCATGTATTTGAGAATCACTATGAAAAAGTTCTAAGTCTAAAAAGGCTAATTTTGTTGAGTCATTGACATAAGTGATGGAAAGCCCTAGAGAGTTGCGCTTGCAATGTTCTACAAAGGACTCTACACTTTCTCCAGGGCCATCCCAGATCATTACGATATCATCGATGTAATGTCCGTAGCAGATAATTTGGGCTACAAAGGGGTTATTGTATGAGACATACTATAGTTCCCAATAGCCCCAAGTTTGCATAACATTGATTCCTCCGCCATCCTGGACCTAGACAAAATTCAAACCTAAGTCCATCTTTAATCCAGTACATGAAAAGGGTCCTTATTTACAAACATTTTACAAAGTCATGTATACTGATCTAATTGAAATGTGTAAATCAGTTCCAAAGAAGAAATCCAACCTCTCTAAAGCAGAACAAAAGACACTTGATGAACTAACCAATAATCATAACATTGTCATAAAGGCAGCAGACAAGGAGGTGGCATTATAATCCAGAATTATTCAGACTACACAGCATAATCCAGGAGTTCTGCTCCAGGAGTTCCTCACCATTGACCGTGTAATGATAAGGACATTGCCAATGACCGTGTAATGGCAAAGTTCCCTCATAGTTCTGCTCGGTCCTCCTCCTGCGATCAGCGTACCCCCCCCCCAGATGGGGGTGCCCTCCTGCTGATGCCTAATATTGCAATCTCCACTTCACCTGGCCGACAACTCCTCCCAGTGGTATGTTACCTCAGCTTATATAGGAGGCCCGCCCCCTACCAATGCCAGTTGGGGATTGGTCAGGGCTCCCTCGTGAGCTGCCTGCCACTCCTGTTCCAGGTCCTGCCCCTCTTCCAGAACATTCTCCCTGGAAGCAGGGGAGGCATCTCAGAACTAAAGCACAGGTGGTCACACTCACTGCTATACTAACTACTCTCAGCCCCCAGATCAAAACACACAGGCCTAGCTTGCAGCATAGTTGAGTGTTGGAGTGGAACATTATGGGCCTCTCGCACCAAATTCGAGTGGCGCTCACGGCCCATAATTCACTGCAGTATCGCAGTGCATTGCTGACTGATGACTGGCCAAGCATGCACTATGACCCGCGAATGCTTGGTCAATCACAGCGCCGTCAGCGAAGAGAGCCATAATTGGCCACTAAGGATGAGCCGAACACCCCCCGGTTCGGTTCGCACCAGAACCTGCAAACAGACCTAAACTTCGTGTGAACGTTAGAACCCTATTAAAGTCTATGGGACTCGAATTACAATAAAAGTGTAATATTCCTTTAAATTTCGTACCTGGGGGTGTGTATAGTATGCCTGTAAAGGGGCGCATGTTTCCCGTGCTTAGAACTGTCCGTGCACAAAGTGTCATTTCTGCAGGAAAAAAATTTAAAAGCACTCGCGGCTATAATGAATTGTCGGCTCCCCGTAATACAGAGAACAGTCATTAAAGTCATTGATAAAAAAAAAAGCATGGGGTTCCCCCAAATTCAATTACCAGGCCCTTCAGGTTTGGTATAGATATTAAGGGGAACCCCGCATCAATTTTTTTTTTAAAAATGACGTGGAGTTCCCCCCAAATATCCATACCAGACCCTTTATCCGAGCACGCAACCTGGCAGGCCGCAGGAAAAGAGGGGGGGACGAGAGAGCGCCCCTCCTCCTGAACCGTACCAGGCCACATGCCTTCAACATTGGGAGGATGCTTTGGGGTCCCCCCCAAAGCACCTTGTCCCCATGTTGATGAGGACAAGAGCCTCATCACCACAACCCTGGCCGGTGGTTGTGGGGGTCTGCGGGCGGGAGGCTTATCAGAATCTGGAAGTCCCTTTTAACAAGGGGACCCCCAGATCCCCCCCCTGTTTGAAATGGTAAGGGGGTCACAAAAGTACCCCTACCATTTCACAAAGAAAGTGTACAAAAATGTTAAAAAACACACGCACACCATTGGGAAAAGTCCTGTATTAACTGGTTCCCGACCAGCGCACGCCGATATACGTCGTACAGGTATGTCCAATCTTTAATGCCGCCCTGCCATCGCGATCGCGCCGCCGGCGGCACCCTTGCGTGCTGGTCGGGACCCCCGTGAGTCCGGTCGCAGGTCCCGCGGACTTGATTGCCACAGGCATACCCGCGATTGTCTCACAGCATCTCCCCGTTCTGCCTAGCAACTAGTGACGCTGATCTCTGCTCCATGTGATTGGAGCAGAGATCAGTGTTCACTAAATGAAAGCCCAGCCCCCAACAGTTAGTAACACGCCCCTAGGAACACTTAACCCCTACACTGCCACCCACTGGTTAACCCCTTCACTGCCAGTGTCATTTACACAGGAATCACTGCATTTGTATAGCAGTGATTGCTGTATAAATGACAATGGTCCCAAAAATGTGTCAAAAATGTCCGATGTTTCCTCCATAATGTCGCAGTCACAATAAAAATCGCTGATCGCCGCCATTACTAGTAAAAAAAAAAATTATTAATAAAAATGCCATAAAACTATCCCCTATTTTGGAAACGCTATAACTTTTGCGCAAACCAATCAATAATCGCTTTTGCGATTTTTTTTACCAAAAATATGTAGAAGAATATGTATTGGCCTAAACTGAGGGAAAATTTTTTTTTATATATTTTTGGGAGATATTTATTATAACAAAAAGTAAAAAATAATGCGTTTTTTTCAAAATTGTCGCTCTATTTTTGTTTATAGCGCAAAAAATAAAAACTGCAGGGGTGATCAAATACCACCAAAGGAAAGCTCTATTTGTGGGAAAAAAAGGACGTAAAATTTGTTTGGGAGCCACGTGGCATGACCGCGCAATTGTCAGTTAAAGCGATGCAATGCCGAATCGCAAAAAGTGGTCTGGTCTTTGGCCAGCAAAATGGTCCGGGGCTGAAGTGGTTAAAGATAAAAAAAATTAAAAAAAGATTCCAGCAGTGGTAGTCCACTCTTGCTATCCAGCGATGGATGATCTTCTCTCCGGGGTCCAGCGATGGGTGATCTGATCCAGCAACGGGTAATCTCTCCATCCTCTGTCTCCACCGAAGACACTGCGGGAATCCCGGCAGCCTAACACTTCTTAGCTGAGGAGGGCGGGGCCCTCCCTCACCTGACCCCGCCCCCCTCTGATGCAAGAGGAAAGCCGGGCTTCCCCAGTGACGTATGGGTGACCCCGCCCCCTCTGATGTACTGCAGGTTTCCGTTACATCAGAGGGGGCGGGGTCACCCATACGTCACTGGGGAAGCCCGGCTTTCCCCTTGCATCAGAGGGGGGCGGGGTCAGACGGCCTTGCATAGTGTGTTGCGTCGCTCGTATAGAGAGATATAGACAGAGAGACAGTGTCTGAATTTGAAGCTATTGAAATTACCACAGGCAGCTGCAGTAATTACAGTCAGTGTATTGTGCCACCTCATTACATCAGGGTCCCCAGAGAGCCTCCCTACTTACATCAGGGTCCCCAGAGAGCCTCCCTACTTACATCAGGGTCCCCAGAGAGCCTCCCCCTACATCATGGTACCCAGAGAGCCTCCCCCTACATCAGGGTCCCCAGAGAGCCTTCCCTTACACCAGAATCCCCAGGGAGCCAAAAGGTTTGCGGTCAATTTGTCAGGGCAATGTCTGGTGTTGGCGCTTTAACCACTTGCTTACTGGGCACTTAAACCCCCCTCCCTGCCCAGAACAATATTCAGCTTTCAGGGCTACACTATTTGAATGACAATTGTGCGGTCATGCTACACTGTACCCACATGAAATTTTTATCATTTTTTTTCACACAGCTTTCTTTTAGAGATATTTAATTGCTGCTGTTTTCTGTTTTGTTTTTTGCTAAATAAAACAAAAAAGGACGGAAAACTTTGAACAAAAAAAAACAAAATTGTTTCATAGTTTGTTATAAAATTTTGAAAACAGATCCCCGTTCTTTCACCACAGGGAACGATCGCTGATTGGCTCCCCTGCTAACGTGTGCGCCCGCCCCCAAAAGTGAGTTCACGTGCCGACGTACATCTATGACCATTTACATAGCTGGGCCGTGGTTGGCAAGTGGTTAATAGTAAACATTACATGAAATATTACAATATTGCATATATTAGTAAATATGACATGAAATATTACATTTTAATAGTAATCATTACATAAAAAAATTATAATATTACATGTATTAATAAATATGACATTAAATATTACAATATTACATGTATTAGTAAATATAATAATACATGTTACATTTTAACAGTAAACATTACATTAAATATTGCAATACAGGCATACCGCACTTTTAAGTACACAATGGGGTTTATTTACTAAAGCTGGAAAGTGCAAAATCAGGTTCACTTCTGTATAGAAACCAATCAGTTTCCAGGTTTTATTACTAAGCTGGAGTTAGAAGCTCATTGGTTTCTATGCAGAAGTGAGCCTGATTTTCCACTATCCAGCTTTAGTAAATAAGCCCCCATTGTGTACTTAAAAGTGCGGTATACCTATATTACATTTTATTAGTAAACGTTAAATGAAATGCTACAATATTACATTTATTAGTAACTATTACATTAAATATTACAATTTAATAGTAAACATTACATTACACATTACAATATTACATTTATTAGTAAATATTGCAATACATTTTAAATTTTAATTGTAAACATTGCATTAAATATAACAATATTACATTTATTAGTAACTATTACATTAAATGTTGCATTTTAATCGTAAACATTACATTAAATATTATAATATTATGTGTATTAGTAAACATTACATTAAATATTACATTTATTAGTAAATATGACATGACACATTACATTTTAATTGTAAACATTACATTAAATATTACATTTTAACAGTAAACAACACATTAAATATTGCAATATTACATTTATTAGTAAATATTACAGTTTAATAGTAAACATTACATTACACATTACAATATTACATCTATTAGTAAATATAATAATTACATTAAATGTTTAATTTTATTAGTAAACATTAAATTAAATGCTACAATATTAAATTTATTAGTAAATATTACATTAAATATTACATTTTAATAGTAAACATTACATAACAAATTATAATATTACATTTATTAGTAAATGTGACATTACATTTTACATTTGAATAGTAAACATTACATTAAATATTACAATATTGCATTTATTAGTAAACATTACATTAAATATTACATTTATTAGTAAATATGGCATTAAATGTTACATTTTAGTACTAGTAAACATTACATTAAATATCACAGCATTATATTTATTAGCAAATATTACATTAAACATTATATTTTCGTTTTATAGTGATTTATATATCAGATCTAAAGGAGGGACAGCTGAGGAGGGATGAGGGACAGAGGGATTTGGTTCAAAAAGAGGGACAGTCCCTCCAATTGACAATTGGGAGCCATAAGAAAACATCTACAAAAAAACAACCAATAAGACTTGATCTACTGTTTAGAAAAATAGAACTAGAAAAATATTAGCTTGTATCTGACTGGTCGATGAGTGCAGCGCTCGGGGTTCATACACAGCGCCCAATCTGTGCAAGACAAAAACATTTCATCGGCAGCGTTCAATCAATATGATGAACTGTGACAGTAAGCAAATGATTTGCATGTCTAATTGTTTAGAATTGTGATTAGGCTTAAAATCCCTGATATGTCTGTCTAGCAGGTGTGCTTGCTCAAGAAACACATTATTACTCAGAACAAACAGCCAGCATCCAGATGGCTGAATGAAACATTTTAATGAAACGGAATAAAGTGAAAATCCTTAAGTTTCACTGCTGAGCATGAACAAGTAGAAAGAATTTATAACAGAAGAAGCCATGCTGAGAATAATTATTATGTCCTACAACACACAAATAAGGCTACTGTGCATATAAGGAGCCTGTCTATATATTCAATTATGCGTGTATGTGTGTGTGTATGTAATATATATATATATATATATATATATATATATATATATATATATATATATATACACACATCGATCAGCCATAAATTTCTGACCACCCATAACATAACCACCCATCTAATATTAAGTAGGTCCCTATTTTGCAACCAAAACAGCTCTGACCCGTCGAGGCATGGACTCCCTAGACCTCTGAGGTATGATGTGGTATCTAGCACCAAGCCGTCGGTAGCAGATCCTTTAAGCCCAGTAAGTTGTGAGGTCGGGCCTCCATGGATCTGACTTGTTTTTTCAGCACATCCCACAGATACTCAATTTGATTGAATCTGGAGAATTCAGAGGCCAAGTCAACACCTAGAGGACACCTTCTTCCATTGCTCCGTGGTCCAGTTCTAAAGTTCACATGTCCGTTGTAGGTGCCTTTGGCTGTGAACATGGGTCATCATGGGCACCCTAACCCAGGGGTTCGACAACCCGTTGATCGCGGGCTACCTGTCGAACAGGTGACAGGTAGACCGTAAAGACGTCCCACTGGTCGCATGCTCACCCAATTCCAGGCTGCAGAGGCAGTCTCCATCCATTGCATACGACCAGCTGCGGGGCAGGGAAAGCCTCCGGAAGAGCTTGGGCCGGTTTGGGATCTTCTTCTGCTTTGTATGGATATTGCGTGCCCATCGCCACCACTACTCATCCCCTATCCAAGGATACCATGTGGGGAAGGTGAGAAGATTGCCAGCAGGGATCAGCACCACTGCATCTTCTCTGTGCCACTCTGCATTAAAAACACAGGTACACTCCAGCCCTCCTAAGACAATAGCCCTCCTGACACCACAGCCCTCCTGACACCACAGTACCATTGCCTTCTAACCACAAAAAGCCATACCCTCCTGAGACCTCAGCCCCCCTGATCCCCCCAATACCATACCTTCCTGTCCCCCCCAGTGCCCTGCCCTCTTGAGACTCCCAACTCTCCTGATCCCCCTGTACTGTGCCCTCCATATCTCCCAGTACCACACTCTCCTGACCCCCCAGTAACGTGCCCTCCTAACCTCCCTATACCCTGCCCTCCTGACCCCTACCATACATACTACTGACTTCTGTACGCCACACTACATGCTATTGACCTCTGTGCACTGCCCTACATACCCTGTTTCCCCGAAAATAAGACCTAGCGTGATTGTTGGTGATGACTGCAATATAAGCCCAACCCCCCAAATAAGCCCTACCGTTTACCCGAAAATAAGCCCTACCCTGAAAATAAGACCTACAAGGACTTTCACTAGTGTACTACCTCTCTACACTGCCCTACCTACTACTGACCTCTGTACACTGCTCTACCTACTACTGACCTCTGTACACTGCTCTACCTACTACTGACCTTTGTACACCACCCTACCTACTACTGTCCTCTGTGCACTGCCCTTCCTGCACTGCCCTTCCTGCTACATTGCCCTTCCTGCTACTGACCTCTGTACACTGCCCTACCTACTACTGTCCTCTGTGCACTGCCCTTCCTGCTACTTTCCTCTGTACACTGTCATACCTACTACTGACCTCTGTACACTGTCCTACATACTACTGACCTCTGTACACTGCCCTACATATTACTGACCTCTGTACACTGCCCTACATACTACTGACCTCTGTACATTGCTCTACATCCTACTGACCTCTGTACACTGCTCTACATTCTACTGACCTATGTACATTGCTCTACATCCTACTGACCTCTGTACACTGCTCTACATCCTACTGACCTCTGTACACTGCCCTACATACTACTGAGCCCTGGACACCACCTTACAAACAATTTGCACTGGCCAAAAATCAGAGCAGATAGCCAGGCCTGAAATTATTCAAAGAAAATCAGCCTGCAGTACCAGATTTTCTGCTTTCATTATGAAATATGGCATCAGAATTATGGGAATAACCAATTGCTCCTCAGACATGAAAAAAATTGTAAATGAAAGTGAATGCCAGGTTTCTCACTGAAGCTAACTTTTAAGGTAGGCTAATGCCCCGTACACATGAGCGTATTTTCCTGTCTGAAAAAACTTGGATGGTTTTTCGGAAGGAATTCCGCTCAAGCTTGGCTTTCATACACACGGTCACACAAAAGGTCGCTGAACTTTCATTCGTCAAGAACGCGGTAACGTACAACACTAAGACGAGCCGAGAAAATTAAGTTCAATGCTTCTGAGCATGCATCAAATTGTTTCCGAGGATGCGTAGGAATTTTGCGTGTCGGAATTTGTACAGACGATCGGAATTTCCAATCAGAACTTTTTCCGACCTAAAAAGATGGGAACCTGCTCTCAATCTTTTGCTGGCTGAAATTCCCGCTAGCAAAAGTCCGATGTAGCATACACACAATCACATTTTTCGACCAAAAGCTCTCATCAGACTTTTGCTGGTGGAATTTCCGATCGTGTTTATGGGACATAAGTTTATATTTTTACAGTGACATTAGTTTTAGTAGATTTTTCTAGTTTTTTTAAATGCTGTCTTTACTTTTTATTACTTTTTACTTGCTAGTTATCGCTAGTTACCAAGATCAATGATCACTGCTGCACTCCGGTGATCTTTGACCTCTTCAATGTTGTCCAGGTGGATCTTCATCTCTCAAAGGTTGCCTACCCCTGCCCTAATTGGTCTGCAGCTACGCAACCCCATTATCAACAAACTGTGATGCACTGTGTGTGTTCTGGCATCCTTCTACCAGAACCAGCATTACCCTTGGACCACTTTTGGTAGGTTCTGACCACTGCAGACCAGAAACACCCTACAAGAGCAGCAATGTTGGCGTTGTGCTGACCCAGTTGGCTAGCGATTACAATTTGGCCCTTGTCAAAGTCACTCAAATCCTTACATATGCCCATTTTTTCTGCTTTCAACACATCAACTTCAGGGACAATATGTTGACTTGCTTCCTAGTATATCCCACCCACTTTCAGGTAAGGTGACCAGATTTTCAAAATGAAATCTAGGGACACCCAACTGACCAAACCCACAGCAAATGTTCAGTTGAGATGCATCTTGATATAGCGTGGTCTAACTCTGTAGGATCCCAACACGCTTACAAACACATACACAGATACTAGGGCCAATTTATAGACAGGATCTGAATAACCTACCAGCATGTCTTTGGAGTGTGTGAGGAAACCGGAGTACCCAGAGGAAATCCACACAGGCACAGGGAGAACATGCAAACTCCAGGCAGATGGTGTCGTGGTTGGAATTTGAACCAGTGATCCTATTGCTGCTAGGTGAGAGTGCTAACCACGACACCACTGTGCTGCTGATGTTGTGGAACACGCAAGAATTACAGCAGACAATTAAATCGTATCACACCAAACCATGTGCGTGTCTCCTAATTGCGCTTGGGGTACCATTAACAATTATTGGCACCTGTAAACATCTAAGAAATGCAGTGCATTCCTGTGTGGTGCAGGAAACGCACAGTTCCTACACTGCCATTGGCGTGAACTGACCCTAATAACACCTGAACCTCCTTTGCTCTGGGTCAAGAATGTAGGCCCAGGTGGGTATTTTTTATTTATTACAGGTACTTATATAACACTGTTAATTTATGCAGCACTTTATATACAGTATATATTGCACATTCACATTAGCCCCTGCCCTCAAGGAGCTTACAATGTAAGGTCTCTAACTCACATACTAGGGCCAATTTAGACCAATTAACCTACCAGAATGTCTTTGGAGTGTGGGGAGAATCTGGAGTACCAAGAAGAACATGCAAACCCCAGACAGGTAGTGCTGTGCTTGGGATTTGAACCAATGACACTAGTGCTGCTAGGTAGAAGTGCTAACCACTTAGTCACGGTGCACCACCACAAGCACGGGCAAGGTGACAATATAATATCAGCATGTGTCATCATCAAAAACTCCAGACACAGCCCAGAGCAGATACACTCCTCTTCTCCCTCCTCCAGGCCAATCACAGAAATGTTACTAAAATTGATTACTCTGCAGCTGCCTGGGCTGGGGACACCATTATTACATTTAGAAAGACATGTTCTTTTAACTGGGGACAAAATCAAGGACATTTTTTACCCCCCAGGAAAAGCCCACTAAAATCAAGGACTGTCCCTATAAACCAGGGACATCTGGTCAACCTATATTACGATGGCTATACATTCTTTGATAAATGGTCGGTTTCTTCTCAGATTAATCTGTGCTAGGAATAACTCATCAATGCTCAGCTCATGAACTGATTGGCACCTTGTGTTACTTCTTCCCCTCACATTGCAGCCCTGCTATACATGGACAGAAGCTGATATCTGATCAATTGAGGTACCCACAAAATTACATTTCGGGGTGATTCCCACCAGAATTGCACAGGAACCGCGGTCTGCATTACTGCGTGATTTCTGTACATTCCCCTTTATTTGAATGAGTTGCAATTCGTACCAGAATGCACAAAAAGTAGTGCATGCACTCTACACTATACTTTTCAAAAACTTTACCGAATTGCATGGTAAGGTGGTTCAATGGGATCTGGTGCCTACAAGTGGACTGCGGTTGGGGTGCCTTTAAGAATTTATTGGCACCTGCAGCAGATCACAAAGGCAGTGCGTTTTGAACATGGTGCGAGAAACGTGCATGGGACGTGCCTTTTCCACACCACATTCTAATGTGAACCAGCTCCTTAATGTTAATGATTACAGAACTACATTGATTTGTGTGTTTTATTCCACCCACCCCCAACCTCAACTATGCAAATTTCTTTTTTTAACTAACATTTTTTTTTAAGTAATAGATTTTGGCCCACCCCCCAATACTCCCTCCTTGTCCGGGCGAATGGCTACGGTGACATATTCTGGGTCATTCAATTCTGCAAATGCAATTGTCTTTTTTTAAGCCTATATATTTTTTTAAGGAGTAGGTTTTGGCCCAACCCGGTACCCCCTCCTTGTTTGGACAAATGGCATTAGTGCCCTCGGTGACGTATCCCGGGAGGCGCAAGGAGCACTACAGTCTTCCATTTACTAAAGGAGGAGAGAGGAGGGCCAAGTAGTGCTGCTGGCTCTTCCAGGTTTAGGCGCAGCCTACTGATGATGTCACAGAGGAACATGGCCGTGCCCCCAGTGCCCCCACTGAGTGAATAGCATCAGTGCCCCTAGTGCCTCCTGGGCTATGTCACATATTCCGGGAGGCACCGGGAACACTACAGTCATTCCATTAATTAAAGGAGTAGGGGAGTGGGCCAAGCGGTGCTGCTGGCTCTTCTAGGTTTAGGCATAGCCTCCTAATGATGATGTCACATGGTATGCACCTCTCCCACACCGCATTCAGGAGTGAACCAGCCCTTAATGATGTATTAATGATTACAGAACTGCATTGATTTGTGTGTTTTATGCCCCCACCCTACGCTATGCAATCGTCTTTTGTTTAGCCTACATTTTTTTTTTTTTTAAGGAGTAGGCTGTGGCCAAACCCGGCACTCCCTCCTTGTTTGTGCGAATGGCGATGGTGCCCTCGGTGACGTAACCTGGGAGGCACCAGGAGCACTACAGTATTCCATTCACTAAAGGAGGAGAGGGGAGGGCCAAGCAGTGCTGCTGGCTCTTCCAGGTTCAGGCGCAACCTACTGATGATGTCACAGGGGAACATGGCGGCGCCCCCAGTGCCCCCCCTCCCCGAGTGAATGGCATCAGTCCCCCCAGTGCCTCCTGGGCTATGTCACATATTCCCGGGAGGCACCGGGAACACTACAGTCATTCAATTCATTAAAGGAGGAGGAGAGTGGGCCAAGCGGTGCTGCTGGCTCTTCCGGGTTCAGGTGCAGCCTACTGATGATGTCACAGGGGGACATGGGGACGTAGGACCCGAGCATCTACTACAGAGAAGCGGACCTCAGAAGGACAGCACTGGATCCACTGGGTGGGTATCTGTACTGGGAAAAACCTAGCATCAAAAAGCAAAGAAAATCAAGTACAAAAAATCACTCATAAAAGTAAATATAAAAGAAAAAAAAGAAAAAAGAAAGAAATGTTTCCATAAGTCAGTAGAGGTTTGCAAGGTACCGATTAGAAATTCTGCAGATCGCTTTCAAATTACAGCAGCCATATGTCGACGTACAAAGAAAGTGCCCGGTTCTGCTACTCTGGCATGTGCTGCCAAGTCACTAACAAGACATTATGGAGAGTTTAGCTGTCTGTTACTTTCTTATTATTCTCTTGTTTGTTTCAATCACACGCTGAACCTCCCTACAACAGGCGAGCAAAGTATGGCGGAGCCGGGGTGTTCCGAGGCGAGGATGGCTTTGTTTGAAATCAATTTAGATCTAATTAAGAAAGTAAACAGAAGAGAATTCTGCAGAGGAATGGCGTGGTAAACAGCTCGCCGCATCTGGAAAAAAAAGAAAACAAGTTAAAAGTACAAAGTTTGATGTGGAAGTACAAGCGTCGAACGGCGGCGACGTTCTCAACAGGAGCAATGAGCGGCATGTATTATCTAAAGGTAGAGTGCGGTAGTAGTTGCCTGCTTTTTGACACGGTGTCTCTCATTGAAACCTCCATAGGAAAGGGAAGGAGAGGAAATTGGAGGAGAGGGGTCACTGCTCAGACTTGTAGGGATTGGAGGCTTCCGTTATCCAATCATGTGCAAGAAAAAAGGCTGTTTCTTTTTTGTTTTGTTTTTCTTGCACATGATTGGGCATTCTTTGCCAAGTGAAATTGTGCCACATTAACAAAGCTGTGGGGAAGGTTTCCATGCAAAGTGCAACTTCCCTTTGCTTTTAATCAATTGCAATGGGTTGATTGACTAAAGACACCTGGTCTGTTCACTTTGTAGGGGACATTACACTTTGCAAGGGAATTTTCCCCAGAATTAAGTGAATGAACTTAGCTGACTTCCATCATTGTATGCAAACAAAAATGATTTTTTTTGTAATTTTCCTTGCATGTGATTGAATCTTCTTTGCAAAGTTAAATTCCACCATATTCACTAAACTCTGGGGAAATGTCCTTACAAAATGCAACTTCTCTTGCAAAGTGAACAATTTATTGGCCTTTAATCAACCCCAATGTCTCCCATTGAAACCTCCATAGAGAGGGGAAGGAGAAGAAGGGAGTATCTGCACCCCCCCCCCCCCCGAAAGGTGCCAAATGTGACACCGGAGGAGGGGAGGGTTTCAGAAAAGCAGAGGTTAAATTTTTGTGTGAATTTCCGCTTTACGGACCAAGCCTCTTTTTCAGATTTGTTGTTTACAAGTTAAAAACAGTTTTTTTTTTTTGCTAGACAATTACTTAGAACTCCCAAACATTATAATTGTTTTTTTTTTAACACCCTAGTGAATAAAATGGCAGTCGTTGCAATACTTTATGTCCCACCGTATTTGCGCAGTGGTCTTACAAGTGCACTTTTTTTGGAAAAAATACACTTTTTTGAATTAAAAAATAAGACAACAGTAAAGTTAGCCCAATTTTTTATTTTTTTTATATGTAGCGCCGGCTCCTGACGAGCACGTGCTATATGTTTTTGAAAATTAATATTCCTAAAGCCACAGTTGGGTTTTAGGGCTAATTTTGCCAAATTATGGTTTCAGTAGCAGTCTAGCTGGATTGCACTGAGTTCTCCTTGGCTGCAGATGTCGCTGTCACCTCCGGCAAGTGTTAGAATGCAGTCTAGTTACATGTATTGAGTGCCATTCTTGACTCTGAACCAGCCCAGTGGGAGTGTTGTCCTGCTGTGCATTCTGGGAGGTGGTATTTAAGGTACTGTGATCACGTGCTTCTGGGATTCCGGTCCAGAAGAGATTTTCAGGCTGTTCAGTCCTGGTCCTCCTGACCAGCCCCCATGGCCCTCCTGGCATGGGGTGTGGATCCATGCAATTCCAAGCCTCGGGGCTGGATAGCCCGGGGCGAAGCAACTGCAGGGACAGGCCTGAATGGATATGTTTCAAAGGTGGTCCGGTGCCGTCTCATCTAGGGAGAGGCCCAGCAACTGGAGAAGCATCCAGGGGAGGATTCTTTGGGAGAAGGCCATGCGTAAGGCTGGTTTCTCTGAAGGAACCTCGAGGCTCAGTTGAATGACTCTTTGTGGATCTATATCCATACAGTATCGCCGGACCGGCTGAGAGATACTGGTACCGTATCATAGTTCTCTAAATTTATCTACGTCCCTCAGTTACATCCAAGTCTGTGGCAGAGACTTTTGCTTTTCAAGTGTTCTACATTCAAGTCTGTGGCAGAGACTTTGTTTTACTTAACACCCTACCGGCTGCTAGGCCTAGTGAGAGGAGGTCTATCCGGAGGTTGTGAGAATCCAACTGTGAAATGTTTATTCTCTGGATTTTGCAGTTCCAAAAAAGAACCTGAACGTCATTTCTAACTCTCTACCTTTTATTAACCCCCCTGGCGGTGTTCCCGAGTCTGGCTCGGGGTGGAATTTTTATACCAAAAGCGGTAACCCCGAGCCAGACTCGGGACCGCATCGCTGGATCCAGGAGGATGTTTACTTACCTTCTCCCTCGAATCCAGCGATGTCCCCCCACTATACGAGCGAGCCGTGTCTCGCTCGATCTATCACGGAGCCAATCTCCGTTCCCTGCTAGCATTGCGAGCGAGGGAGTGCACTATGGTAAGGGGGATTCTGATGTAAGGTGTGCTCTGATGTAAGGGGTGCTCTGTGGAATCTGATGTAAGGGGGGCTTTGGGAACCATGATTTAAGGGGGAATGCTAGCAATTCTGATGTAAGTGGAGGCTTTGGTGAAACCCCCTTACATCAGACTTCCACAGCGTTCCTCCGTAAAAATAAAAATAAATCAATTGCCATGTGCCACTAAAGTGTTGGGGTTTGGCTTGAACAAAAGCTGGCAACCCTAGCTGCAATCCGATTTTGATCCGACTTTTAATGCAATTATGTGGTGCAAACTTGGATGCTACTTTGTGGTTCGCATATTTTATGGGGGCCAAAATCGTGCTGGAACCGTGCCAAAGTAGCACAGGAACCTTTTCCAAAATCGCATCGTTCCTGTTGGTGCACGCGGAGTGAGCTTATAAAAAGATACAATGGCAGCTGTCAATGTACATGACTTTGTTTATAAACAAAGCCGTTGATCACCATAAACCATGTCAATGTTGATATGAGGATCACATGACTTTGTAATATATAAAAAAAATAAAAATAAAAACATGATCTTTCTTTTCGAGACAATTCTGCCTAAACCATCCGCATGGAAAAATATGAAGCTAATTCTGATGAGATTTCAGTGAAGGCAAACATGCCATGGTGCAATCATTTTCAAAGAAATCACTCCACTAATCCCCAGTCCCTTTTGGCATCTCAAGGTTAAACTTTTAATTTTGACTAAAGTGTGCCATTAACAGACCGTCTCTCTACTGACTTCTCTATAAATATCTTTGCTACAATAATGGAGCAAGCTGGTAAAATATGAAAGTCGTATACTAAAATTATTTTAAAGCAGAATTAAAGCCAAAAGCAAACAATTATTATATTGCAGCTTAGCAATTCTTAGATGTAAAAGCTGCATTCATTTCCTTTTTTTAGGCTTTCTTTCATTTATTTTAAAGCGGAGTTCCACTTAACCTCCCTGACGGTATGATTAGTTCTAGTTTTAGGTGCTGAAAGCGGTACAATTATTTTGCATGGAAATTTGGCGTTTTATATTGTAGTCCTGTAATTCTTAGGAATAGCTCTCTTATATCTGTTCAAACCAGAGTCTAGCAGACATTCCGGGTATGATAAAGTTTATAATATAATAAATAATAATAAAAATTATTCAATAATGTAATCAAATCCAAAAACACTGAAAGTTGCTCATTTGCAGAATTGTCGCTGTCATTAGATTTAGTGTTTGATGACGAATTTCCACACAAATCGATATCGATCAATTCTGCAAGTGATTATAATTTATTATCGCTGTTTTCTAGTTGGTCTAAAATCACTTTTGACATAAAGGGACACTTTTTGGTTGCTATGGACAACCTCCAAATTCCAGGCAGAAAAAACAGTATTTATAATATAAAACTACATGCAGGGCACTGGACAGACCACTAGGGACAAAGGGGGTGTGTATTTTTTTTATACAGTACTGTAATCTGTAAGATTACAGTACTGTGTGTGTTTTGTGTGTTTTTACTTTTTTGAATTTGGTGCCGATCTCCGCTCCCGTGCGCCGTAACGTCGTAGGGAACGGAGCTCGGCGGCACTCGGGCACAGTGTGAATCGAGCGGAGGACGGCTCGATCACACAGCGTGGAGGACATCGCTGGATCCAGGGGACAAGGTAAGTAACTTCTCCCTGTGTCTTCCCTGTATCCAGCGATGCGATCCCGAGTCTGGCTCGGGGTTACCGCTTATGGTACTGAAATCCCAGCCCGAGCCAGACTCGGGATTACCGCCAGGGAGGTTAAAAAAAAATTAGAAGTCAGCAGCTACAAATACTGCAGCTGCTGACTTTTAATAATCGGACAGCTACCTGTCCCGGGGTCCAGCGATGCGGGGGAACAAAGCCCCACTCATCTCCCCCTCATTTCTGCAATGCTGGCCTAGTCACTGTGGGTGCACTGTGCATGCGTGAGCCGCACGGCAGGCCATGACTGGCTAGGCAATCATCTGGGACCAGTGACGTGTCCCAGATGATTGCTGAGAGGGAGGGGGAGAGGTGATGTCCATTCTGGTGCCCTGGGAGGAAGTGGGAGCTGGAACCCTCAAAAAGGAGGGTATCCCCCCCCCCCCCAAAAGAAATGACATGCCAAATGTGGCATGTCAGAGGTCACCTTCCCTTAAACCCGGAAGTTCCATTTTTGGTTTAGCCTGGAGATCCGGCCAGCATGTGTGTTGTTTTTCAAAAGCCGAAGCTCTCCAGCAGAATGTATCAGATTACATGTATGAGACAAAGCACTGATTATAATGATCAGCTTTTATTTATTCATGAAAAACCTTTATCCAAAAAGGAAAAAAAAAAAACTGTTTGCTGTAACTGATCATAAAGTGTGAGCTGGATCTTGGCTCCAATTTGTTAGTGTATCTAAATTTGTTAATGCATTTAACACTACTCTCTCCCCCCAGACAGACAATGCTGTTGTCTTCTGTGCCTCCTGTTCTAATTCCTACAGAGTTGTGCCTCACTAATACAGAAGCTGTGTTACTGGACAGATCACACAGTGAAAACAGAGGGTTAAAAGCCAAAGAAAGGGAAACGTATGCAGCCACCACTAGACAAAATTCGTTTTGTTTAGGTTAGTTTCCGGGCCACTTCAGCCCCGGAAGAATTTACCCCATTCCTTGTG
Organism: Lithobates pipiens; assembly: GCF_037356315.1. NCBI lineage: Eukaryota > Metazoa > Chordata > Amphibia > Anura > Ranidae > Lithobates > Lithobates pipiens. Next base: position 557,533,441 of record NW_027507764.1, on the reverse strand, counting down.
TCCTTTTTTCCCCACATATAGAGCTTTTTTGTTTTGTTTTTTCACTTTAAACAAAAAAAGAGCTTCAACTTTGAAAAAAAAAACACAATATTTTTTACTTTTTGTTATAAATATCCCAATTTTGAAAAAAAAAAACCAAAAAAACAACAAATTTATTCCTCAGTTTAGGCCGATATATTTTCTTCTACATATTTTTGGTAAAAAAAAACGCAATAAGCGTACAATGATTGATTTGTGCAAAAGTTATAGCGTCTACAAAAGAGGGGATAGATTTATGGCATTTTTATTACTTATTTATTTTTTTACCAGTAATGGTGGCGATCCTCGATTTTTTTATTGGGACTGTGACAAATCGGACACTCTTGACACTTTTTTGGGACCACTGACATTTATACAGCGATCAGAGCAAAAAATAGCCACTGATTACTGTACAAATGTTACTGACAGGGAAGGGGTTAACGCTAGGGGTGATCAAGGGGTTAAATGTGTTCCCTCAGTGTGTCCTTACTGTAGGGGGGATTGGGACTGCCTGGGGGAGGAGACCGATTGTTGTTCCTGTATACTAGGAACACACAATCTGTCTCCTCTCCCCTGCCAGAATGTAGATTTGTGTGTTTACAAACATCCCCGTTCTGGCTCTATCAGGAGCAATCACGGACATCACGGCCATCGGGCACACGCATCGGCCCCTCAGTGACGTGGCATACCCTATACCCCTTAAAGCGGCCGACGTATAGCTACGGCGATTCGCGCAGTGACGAACTACGGCGCGCGGTCGGCAAGTGGCTAATGTAGTTAATACGTTTTGTTAAATTCAGTTGATTCGTTCAATTTGTATTCTGGATTTGTATACAGAATTTATTTTATGTCTTTTTTATAATGTTCTTTGAATTTACAGATTTTTTTTTCTATTTGAAACGTTCGAAATTGATGAATTTTGAAACGGACATTGAAAATGTAAAAATAATTTTTAGATTCCAATACAGCAAAGTGAATAAACAAAAGAAAAATCTTCAACAAATGATGACAATGACTCTTCTAATCACCTTTGGCTTAACAGCATTATTTCAAAATGGGACTATAATAACACACACAGTCTTTGATTTTAGAAATCTGTTTACAGTTTGAACTCAAATGGAATCCGATGTAAAATTCAAATTTTGGAAATTCAGACGCATTGCGTTTCTTTTTTCAGAGCATTCTGTAAACTTCATTTATACTGTAATTCGGGTATTCAGATATATCTGAATCTCAATAACAAAATAAATAAAATAACAAAAAATGTATCCAAATATTTATTCGGAACGACACGAACTGCACATGTCTAGCCACCACTTCTAATAATTGGTAATCTGCAATACAATAAAGTTTTTGGTTTTAGATTTATTACCGCTTTAAGGCCCAGCTTTAATATTGTAGGTCCCCAAGCAGCTCAACCGCTTGACTTCTGCACTATAGACGAATGATGGCCACAGCGTGGACCTGAATTTCCGGGAGGCCATCATAGGATGGCCTCTCCTGTGCATGCTCCCTGCTGTGAGACTCGGGTGATCACCAATCCCAGTAAGGGACCGATCCCGACCCCTTACCATGTGATCAGCTGTCACCAATGACAGCTGATCACATGATGTAAACAAAAGCTCGGTAATCATTTTTTTTCTCCTCAAGCTGACAGCGTGAGGAGAAAAAAAAAAAAGATCACCGGCATATGTGCAAGGGACATCGGTCCCGAAGAGGAAGAAGCACTTATGACTCGTCTGTGCCCACCAGTACTCCCTGCCAGTGCCACCTGCCATCAGGGCCGGTGCTACCACTAGGCAAACTAGGCAACCGCCTAGGGCGCCCTGCTGCCTAGGGGCGCCTGGCCACTGATTTCCCTCCGTGTCTGCATGCTCTGCAAGCTGCAGCATGTAACTAACTCAAGCAGCTGCTCCGTCCAACCGGTAGTGTAATTAGAGGTGCAGTGCAGCACTGGAGCCAGCGATAGAGAAAGCAGAGCCAATGCTTCCTGTATAGCGCCACCTCCTATCATATGGGCAGGGCAAATGGGGTGGAGTCAGGGGTGGAGCCAATGGGGGCGGCAAAATGAGGTTTCGCCTAGGGTGTCAAAAATCCTTGCACCAGCCCTGCCTGCCATTGCCACCTGCCAGTGCCCACCAGTGCCACCTATGAATTCCCATGAGTGCCACCTATCAATGCTCACAAGTGCCATCTATCAATGCCCCCCAGTGGTGCCAATCAGTGCCACCTAGCAGTGCTGCCTATCAGTGTAACCGGATATAGAAAAAGTGGGGTTCCCTCGCGCTATCAAAGTGAAATAATATCTGAATGTGGTATGTCAGTTAGATTGCTGCTAGACCTGAAGTGTATACCATAATGAATAGAAATGGTGATCAGCACAACCTATATACCATATAATAATCCAGGAGTGTAATTCCCTGTCTAAAATTTATGTAAATTCTCCCTCGCACATATATAAAGTGCGAGGTAGAATTTACATACATTTTAGACAGGGAATTACACCCCTGGATTCATTATCAGAGTAACCGATCAGTGCCCATTATTGCCAGCCATCAGTGCCCATCACTGCCACCTATCAGTGCCCATCAGTGGCGCCTCATCAACGTACATCAATGAAGGAGAAAAATTACCTGTTTTAAATTTTTATAACAAAATCAAAAAAAAAAAAAAACATTTAAATTTGGAATTTTTACATTTTTTTACCAAAAAATAAAAACTGCAGTGGTGATCAAATACCACCAAAAGAAAGATCTATTTGTGGGGAAAAAATGCAAAAAATTTCATTTGGGTACAATGTAGTATGACAGAGCAATTGTCATTCAAATTGCTACGTGGCTGAAAGCTGAAAATTGGTCTGGACAGAAGGGGGGGGGGGGGGGGGGATGTTTAAGTGCCCAGTATGCAAGTGGTTCAATAACAAAATGTAGAATCCATTCATTGTTAAGATTTTCCATACAGTGATTTATTTTACCCACAAGATTCCCTTAAACTTGCAGTCTAAATGAAACCCTGAACAGCTGAGGACACACTATCAATGCAAGGCTTCATGGGCCCACCCCTTATGGCCCTTGGACTTACCATATAAGGATTTTGTTGTGACTTCATCACTATAGTACAGCTCTTTGCATCATTGAGGACCACCCAGAAGATCGGAAGAGGATCCAGAGTGTCACATGACCAGCCTGAAGGCATCTAGAAAGAGTGAGTGAAAAAAAATTATAACATACTGCCAGGAGGGCCGGGAGGGCCAGGAGGGCCTGGAGGGGGAAATGTGGATCTCCGGGAAGGGGTAGCCTGGAGTCCAGAGTTATGCTCTATGACAGTGGATTTTTTTTCCCCTCTGCTGTGTGAGCCAATGAGTAGACAGAGACCCAGGAGAGCCACTGCTCCCATGCACATCACTGGATTGAGATGGGATTTAGGTAAATATAAGGGGGAACTGGGGGGGGGGGGGACTTTACCTAGAATAGATTTTTTATCCTAATGCATGGAATGCGTTAAGATAAAAAAAAAAAAAACTTCTGCCTTTAGAACCATTTTAACCTTTTTTCAGTGAAGGCCTCCTTTAAAATTCTGCACAATTTCGAGGCACCCTCAACTTCTCTCTCCAATTCAGTTATTGGGACCTCAGTACTGATGGAGAGGGGCATCCAACAAGCAGCACCCAACACACTCCATATCAACAGGACACCGGTGGATGGTTGTAGTGCTACACAATAAAAACCTTTGTGTAGCAAAAAGGCATGCTTGATGCACTCGCTGGCTTTTGGGCAATTTGGGGAAATTTTTCGGCCAAAGCACCCCTGCAGAACCCAGAAGGCTCCCCAGGATGCCATGGCACCCTGGTAGATAAAAGGCTGTCCTATGATAAACATTGCATTTAAACTATGGTTAGATGCAATGTTAAATATAGTTTAACATTGGCCTAGCCTGAAAATGCAATAGACTTTACTAGTTTCATAGCACACAGAAGGAGAATATATTTTTTTATTTTCTCCAATAAAAAAAGAAAGGATCAGCTATGGATCATAAAAAGATTTTTAACCCCTTCCTGACCAGCCTTTGCAGTTATCCAGTCGTACCTGTATGTCGACTCTTTAAGATGCTGTAGAAGGCACCTTCAGCGTGTCCCCGGAGCCGGCATGCGCAATGACTGCCAGGCACCCGCAATCGCTCATGACAGAGCGAGAAACGGGATATGTATGTGTAAACACACAAATCCCGGTTCTGTCAGGGGAGAGGAGACAGATTGTGTGTTCCTATCATGTAGGAACAACGATCTCCCTCCTCCTCTAGTCAGCCACATCCCCCCTCAAAGTTAGAACAGGCTGAGGGAATACATTTAACCCCTTGATTGCCCCCTTAGTGTTAACCCCTTCCCTGCTAGTGACATTTATACAGTAATAGCACTGATCTATGTATAAATGTCACTGGTCAAAAAAAGTGTCAAAAGAGTCTGATTTGTCTGCCGCAGTGTCTCAGTCCCGATAAAAATCGCAGATCACCGCTATTACTAGTAAAAAAAATAAAAAAAATAAAAATGCCATAAATCTATCCCCTATTTTGTAGATGCTATAACTTTTGCGCAAACAAAACAATATACGCTTATTGCAATTTTTTTAACCAAAAATATGTAGAAGAAAATATATCAGCCTAAACTGATGAAGAAATTTGTTTTTGAAAAAAAATATATATTTTTAGAAAAAAGTACAAAATATTGTGTTTTTTTTTCAAAATTGTCGCTCCTTTTTTTGTTTATAGTGCAAAAAATGTTTGTAAAACGTTGCACGCCTGCGCAATTGTCAATTAAAGCAACTCAGTGTCTCCTCCGGGGTTGCGGTGGTTAAACATATCACTGGGACAGGAAATAAGGATATCTCTTTTCAAGAGGGACTCAGAAACAAATAAAAACCCAACAGAGACTTTACATTTCCATTGGTTGACACTCCGCCCTCACTCTTGTCTCATCTTCCTAAATCAAGTCCAATACCTGATTTCTGGTGGAGTGAAAAAAAAAGTGAGATAAACCTGCTGATGCAGGTTATACAACGCTTTACAATGTTCTAAATGGCTAGCCTCTGTTTTTTTTTTTACGTTTTCTGGATTGTTAGTAGGCCACAAGTCATTCCTTTTGCAATGTTGTTTACTTTACCGTGTGGTTTTCGAGAGAGAGGTTAACGTTAGACAAATGTGCTTTGTGTTTCGTGCTTGAAAAATTGATTCTGAGTTTTAACAAAGGTTACATTGCAGTGGGTAATTTCTTCTCTAACCTTAGGTTATTTCTTATTGCACAGCTAAAAGAATTACATTCCTTTTACAGATGATGACTGTACAAAGCTGTAGAGAATAGACCCATGTGACTTTTCATAGTCAAAGGTGGTGGAAACCACTCTTCTCGTCTCGTTATGTATGCACAGTGGTTGATTTACTAAAACTGGAGAGTGCAAAATTTGGTGCAGCTCTGCATAGAAACCAATCAGCTTCCAGGTTTTTTGTCAAAGCTTACAGTAATTGTACAAGCTTAATTTAGAAGCTGATTGGCTACTAGGCAGAGCTTCACCCGATTTTGTAAATCAACCCCAAAGTCCCTTAGAAAACTAAGGGGTCTATTTATCAACATTTTCATTCAAGATTCCCACCATTTTTAAATCAAAGATTTACAGGGAGTCCCCCGAGTTACGATCATCAGACTTGCAAACGACTCCTACTTACGAACGGAAGGTGGCGCCGGCAGGCACATCGGAAAACATCAGAAAACAGCGGGAAAACATCGGAAAAAACATTGGAAAACATCAGTAAACATTGGAAAACCATGCGAATGACTCCTACTTACGAACGGCAGGTGGCGCTGGCAGGCACATCGGAAAACAGCAGAAAACATCGGAAAATGACGTCAGAAAACAGCGGAAAACATCGGAAAACATTGCAAAATTACGTCAGAAAACAGCAGAAAACATCGGAAAATTACGTCAGAAAACAGCAGAAAACATCGGAAAATGACGTCAGAAAACAGCGGAAAACATTGGAAACGCCATTCTGCACATGCACGTCCAGATTACGAATAACCCAGACTTCAGAACAAACAGGCAGTCCCTAACCAGTTCGTAACTCGGCGACTGCCTGTAATTCGATTTTTTTTTTAAATCTTTACTGAACCGTGGGCATCTCAGGTAAAAACATTGATAACTAGATCCTCAAAAGTCATCCAGTTTGATTTTTTTTAGCTTTGGATAGAGTCAAAAAATCTTATATTTTTTAGATGCTATATATGATATTAGCTTCAGGTGTCTCAAAAAAAAAAAAAAACTTGAAAAGATAACTATACATAATACAGATAATCAAGAGAATCAAAACAATATAGTCAAGAAGAAAAAAACATTATTTGGCTGACAACCCAAACAAGTACCTAAAACCCCTATTGTATAAAAAAAAAAATCTAGATCTAGGGCCGTATGGCCTAGTGGCATTTTTTATTTTTATTTTTTTATTGATTTTTTTTACAATGGAGAGTTTTAACCATTTCAGCTCCGAAAGGATTTGCCCCCTTAACGATCAGGCCATTTTTTGCGATTTGGCACTGCGTCAATTTAACTGACAATTGCACGGTCGTTGCGACGCTGTAACCAAACAAAATTGACGTCCTTTTTTTTTCCCCACAAATAGAGCTTTCTTTTGGTCTTATTTGATCACTTCTGTGGTTTTTATTTTTTGCGCTATAAACAAAAGAAGAGTGACAATTTTGAAAAAAAAAGATTTTTTTTTAACTTTTTTCTATAATAAATATTCCCCCCCAAAATATAAAAAAAAACACATTTCCATCTCAGTTTAGGCCAATATATATATATATATATATATATATATATATATATATATATATATTCTTCTACATGTTTCATGTTTTTGGTAAAAAAATTGCAATAAGCGTATGTTGATTGGTTTGCGCCAAAGATATAGCGTCTACAAATAGGGGATAGATTTATGGCATTTTTATTATTATTATTTTTTTTACTAGTAATGGCAGCGATCTGTGATTTTTATCGGGACTGAGATCGAACACTTTTGACACATTTTTGGGACCACTGATAATTATACAGCGATCAGTTCTATAAAAATGCACTGATTACTGTATACATGTCATGGGTAGGGAAGGGGTTAACACTAGGGTGTGACCGATAATGACGGCGGCGGGTCAGCTAGTGGTTAAGGTGTTTGTTTGGGTTGCCAGCCAAATACACTTTTTTTTCATCTTGACTATATTGTTTTGATTTTCTTGGTTAGCCTTCTTAATCTTTTTAGCCCAGAGGAACCCTTGCAAAAATGTAAATAATTCATCAGAGGTCAGTGGAAAGAATACCCCCTACATTGGTGATCAGTAGGAAGAATATAATTCTTACATTGGTGGTCAGAATGCCACAGACAGTCAATTGGTGTCATACCACTGGTTCTGCCAATAGTGTTGGACCTGGAACAATAGGGTCACCCTAAGATTGGACAGGAGGTCAATCAGCTAGATCTCAAGAAACCCCTAACAATCTATAGAGGAACCTCAGGGTTCCATGGAACCCTGGTTGAGAATCCTCTTGATTATCTGTATGATGAATAGTTATATTTTCAAGATTTTTTGATGACACCTGAAAAACATCCCCACAGCATGATGCTGCCTTCACCATGCTTCACTGTAGGGATGGTATTGGCCAGGTGGTGAGTGTGCCTAGTTTCCTCCAAACATGACCCTTGCCATTCAGGCCAAAGAGTTCAATCTTTGTTTCATCAGACCAGAAAATTTTGCTTCTCATGGTCTAAGAGTGCTTCAGGTGGGCTGGCATGTGCCTTTTACTGAGTAGTTGCTTCAGTCTGGCCATTCTACCATACAGGCCTGATTGGTGGAGGGCTGCAGAGATGGTTGTCCTTCTGGAAGGTTCTGCTCCATTGGGTTCTTGGTCACCTCAATGACTAAGGCCCTTCTCCCCTGATCGCTCAGCTTGGCCGGGCAGCCCACTCTAGGAAGAGTCCTGGTGGTTCCCAACTTCTTCCATTTATGATGGAGACCACTGTGCTCATTGGGACCTTCAATGCTGCAGAAATGTTTCTGTACCCCTCCCCAGATCTGTCTACAGGTCTACAGACAGTTCCTTAGACTTCATGGCTTGGTTTGTGCTCAGACATGCACTGTTAACTGTGGGACTTTATATAGACAGGTGTGTGCCTTTCCAAATCATGTCCAATCAACTGGTGATAGGGATGAGTTTTGGGTTCACCTAGACCAGGTGTAGGCAACCAAGGCTCTCCAGCTGTGGTGAAACCACAAGTCCCACAAGACATTGCAAGACCCTGACAATCACAGGCATGACTCCTAGAGGCAGAGGCATGATGGTATTTGTAGTTTCACCAGAGCTGGAGTGTTAAGGTTACCTACCTGTGACCTATACCATGGGTTCTTGGCAAATCAATTGGATATAGATTTGCCACCAAAATAAAGTACAACTTTTAATGCAGTAGATAGCATTATGCCCTGATCAGCTCAGTCACAAGAGCCAGTAATTTGAAGGACTGCAAATCCCAGCTCCCTTTCTATAAAAGCTCACAGCAGCAGTGTGTATTGAAGTAATTCAGTAAAGCTGAATATTTTGAGCAAGAAGAGAAATATACTTTTTAATATTTTTTTATTGTTTTTATTTCTTTTTCTTGCTATTGGTATTTGTCCCCTATGGTAGTGCTTGGTTTGTCATGCCTTCTGCTTGACCACAGTTTGCCCATTAGTCCTAGAAATGGCCATAATTAATATCAAGATTTGACCCCTATAGACTTTAACCACTTGCCGACCATATAACTTACATATACGGCGGCTCTCCTGTGGCAGATTACGTACTAGGTACGTGATCTGGCACCATCGGGTAGGGGGCGCGTGCACGCACCGCTGGTGACCTGGCTCTTCTGTGATTATACACAACAGATGCCGATCAGTGGGTCCTGGCCACTAGATGACCGCCATCACCCACCGATCGTCCGGAACACACACACACAGGACAGGGCTCTGCCTATATAAACAAGGCAGAGCTATGTCCTGTCAGCAAAGCAGGGAAAAAAAATTGCTTCCTTTAGTAAAATCACCTCACACAGTACACCAAAACACAGGCTAGGCACACATTTAACCCTTTGATCTCCCTAAACCCTTCCCAGCCAGTGTCATTAGTACAGTGACAGTGCAAATTGTAGCACTGATCTCTTTATCAGTGTCACTGGTTCTCAAAAAGTGTCAGTTAGTGTCCGATTGTCCGCAACAATATCGCAGTCCTGCTATAAGTCGCTGATCGCCACCATTACTAGTAAAAAAATAAACAAATAATTAAAAAGTCCTGTATCTACCAGCGTTTGTAGACGCAAAAAATTTTGAGCTACAAACAATCAATATATGCATATTAGGATTTTTGTTTTACCAAAAATATATAGCAGAATACACATTGGCCTAAATTTATTAAGAAAGTTCGATTTTTTTCAATTTTTCATTGGATGTGTTTTATAGCAGAAAGTAAAAAACAGTTTTTTTTCAAAAATTTCGGTCTTTTTTATTTATAGTGTAAAAAATAAAAACGCAGTGGTGATCAAATACCACCAAAAGAAAGCTCTATTTTTGGGAAAAAAAGGACATAAACTTTATTTGTGTACAGCGTTGTGTGACCGGACATTTGTCAGTTAAAGTACCGCAGTGCCGTATCACAAAAAATGGCCTGGTCATGAAGGGTGTAAATCTTCCTGAGGTTAAGTGGTTAATGGGCTTTGCTGCAAAGTCTGCAAGCTTTAAGTAAGATTCACAAAGCTGTTTGCAAACCAAACCCGGGGAGATTTGCTCATAACTAATCAGTGGTTGATGCAGGATTGAAGCCCAAACAAACTCAATATGCAGTTGACAAGGTATAGATGGTAGGAAATAGAGTAGTCAGAAAGCAGGACAGGATTAGTAGCAACAGAGCAAATGTAATAAGATGAATCTACAAGTAGGTCAGGAAGCAAGTTGGGTCAGTGACAGGAGCCAAATAGAATCAGGTGGGACATTTAGTCATTTGACCTGATGGTAAGCTGGATGCACACCTTTTCCTATGGCATCACTACAATGTTTTTTTTATTTGTGGTGGGATTGGGGCTCCTATACACCAGTTTACTAATGTTCTTATTAGGTGGGCTTTGCTTATCTAAGACTTGGTCATATTTTCCAGCTCATATAACTTAATGCTTGACAGAGGATTTTTTACTACCGCAAATGCCCCCCCCCCCCACGCCGCGGGAGAAGAAGGTGGCGATCAGTGGCGTTATCTTAGGTTGCTCCTCGCTCCAGCTTGTCATGGAAAGTGCTGGGCTGTTTTCCTCCTGGCCGAACAGGAAGTGGGTCCTGAGACTCCCGGCCAATCGGGTCTCAGGACCCGCTTCCTGACTGGCCAGGAGGAGAAGCAGGGACACATTAACAAATATTATTTCGCTAGTGTCACACAACTGGGTGGGCTCGGGGCACAGTTCTCTGCTCCCCGAGCCCACCCTTTTTTTGAAGAGCCCATTGAAATCTATGCATCCGGCACCCTGCACGTAGATTAAGGGCCAGGCACATGGATTAGGGGGTGGCATCCCTGCGCCCCTAATGGAGTGGCCACCGCTGATTAGGAGATGAAAACAAGCTTAGTAAAGTGACAATGGGGTTGATTTATTAAAACTGGAGAGTAAAAAATCTGGTGCAGCTGTGAATGGTAGCCAATCGGCTTCTAACTTCAGCTTGTTCAATTAAGCTTTGACAAAAAAAAAACCCTGGAAACTGGTTTCTATGCACAACTGCACCAGATTTTGCACTCTCCAGATTTAGTAAATCAACCCCATTGAATTTATGCTCACAACAGTAGATTGACAAACATTTTATTTAGAGATCAGGGAAATACTGTATCTGTCTATTAGCCATGTTTGGAATTTCAAACTCTAGAACTGCACTGATGGTGCATAGGATCTCTGGGGACTAGAGTCTTCAAACATGAGAATGTCTTTGAGATCTTTGATCACAAGGGGCCATCTGCTAATGTGTCAATCTTTCTCCACATTCCTTCCAGTATAAGAAACTAGCCTATTTATTCCACCCTGTTTTCGCAAAAGCAAACCTTTACAAAACAAAAGCCACCACATACGCAGTGTTTATATATGTATTGGAGTAATAAAAATATATATACACAGTATCTCACAAAAGTGAGTACACCCCTCACTTTTGTAAATGTTTTATTATAACTTTTCATGTGACAACACTGAAGAAATTACACTTTGATACAATGTAAAGTAGTGAGTGTACAGCTTGTATAACAGTGTAAATTTTCTGCCCCCTCAAAATAATTCAACACACAGCCATTAATGTCTAAACCGCTGGCAACAAAAATGAGTACACCCCTAAGTGAAAATGTCTAAATTGGACCCAAAGTGTCAATATTTTGTGTGGTCACCATTATTTTCCAGCACTGCTTTAACTGCTTTATACCAGATTGATGCCCTTGGTACTGGAATGCACGTGTAACAAGCTCATAATGGTGAGTTGTCCATAAATATTTAGCCATATAGTGTATGATAGTAGGTAAGTGACCTTTCCCAGAATTAGGTTGATAAATAAAGTTGCTTGGTGCAAGAAACCTGAAGGGAAAACATTGGGTGCATGAGTGCCAGAGGATGTAGCTTGCAACACCTTGAACTGGAGATGCTAACCAGAAAGATCCAGCAGGCGATGCAAATGGGAGCTTCATGTGAGGAGTCAGCAAGATAATCAGCGGAATTTAAAGTGGAACTTCATAATTACTTGTTTTAACCTTTTCTTTTTACATTTCTTCGGTTACTTCCTGGTTTCCATGTCTAGGCAAAAGATGTCATACATCCCAGGAGTCCTCCCAGAAGGAGAGGAGGAGAGGTTTTAACAGCTAAGCACGCAATCCTGCATGCACACTTGAGCTAAAGGCAGGAAGTAAATGCTACTTGAATCATTTGCCCTTACTCAACAAGCCCACGGCCAGAAATGCTAGGGGATGTTTTTCAAAGAGATTTCTCACCAAAATAAAGCATGGAGACATGGATGGATGGGGGAGTTTGCTTAGAATATTAAAAATGTATTAAACAGCAATTTTGGCTTGTGATGCAGTGAAGATCCACTTTAATGGGATCCTCTGGCTTGTGCAAAAGTTCAGGATGCCAGAAGATGTGTAGCAGGACAATGCATAGCAGTGTTGTGCTTACCCCCATAAAGGCCCACTGATATGGTCCCAATATTATTTACACAGTTAGTGCCTTAGCAGCCAGGCACACAGTCACAGTCACTCTTCTGGCAGACTTGAGGTGTCCTTTTTCTGATGCTTTATTAAACTTGTACTTGGCTAGGTGCAGAGTTACTGTGGGATACTCCAGGAGTAAACAATAATGCTACAGAAGCAGGCAGCTGCATCACCACATGAAGCAAAGTAAGGGACTCAACAATGGCATAGAGCAGAATCAACGGTAAAAGTATAGTCAACATCAAGCCAAGGTTAGCAACGTGCATGCAACAAAGTACAAAATCAGAAACTGGATCAAGTTAGAGATAAAGCCAAGGTCAGGAATGGCTAAAAGTACAGAATTCAAATCAGATCAGGTGGAAGCTGGGTTGATACCGGGAAGTCACATGCAGAACACGAGTCATAATGGAGCAAGGAACATCCTGAATACCAGTAAACACTGACACTGCTTTAGAGCTTCCCTAAAATAGTCTGGTGCCAAGGCTGAATCTGGGTGTGAACACACCCATTGGTGAATATAGTGACTGGCTGTGTTTTGAAAGATAATTATAGTTTTTGATGTGAGGATGACCAGGAATATGGTTGTTTTTGATTTCATTCTCTATTTTGCCAATAAACATACATTTAGTTTAGACATTACAAAGATCAAGGAGCAATGTTTCTAGCTACCACTTGGTAAGAAAAAATATTTTCATTGGCAGGAGGCAAATATGTTCTAATTTTGTTCAGTTGTGTATGTATTTATCGGAATGGGATGGAATATGGAATGACAACATAAGAGGATCTACAGATTGGCCTTGCACAGACATGTAAAATACAAGATTGAAATGTTGGTGCCAAAAAAAAGAAGACAAAGCCTTAAGGCCCAAATACACGATCAGAAAATCGCACGAAAAATACTGCTTTTGAAATTGTTAATTATTAGTACACAGCTTTCTAGAGCCAATTAATGAAACAGCACAGTTTTCATCCGAAAATACAATACAAGTACAATACATTACATCACTTGTGAATTTTTATTCTGTTGTATGAGAATTTTCGTAACTTTAGTAACCTCTTCATTTTCGATATGAAAATAGCATGCAAAAAAAACAAAAAACGGACGATCATTCATCCAATAATCTCATTGGAGGTTATTTATGAAAGGCAAATCAACTTTGCACTACAAGTGCAAAGTGCACTTGAAATTGCACTGAAAGTGCACTTGGAAGTGCAGTCGCTGTAAATCTGAGGGGTAGATCTGAAATGAGGGGAAGCTCTGTTGATTTTATTATTCAATCATGTGCAAGCTAAAATGCTGTTTTTTATTTTCCTTGTATGTCCCCCTCGGATCTACAGCGACTTTACTTCCAAGTGCATGTTCAGTGCAATTTCAAGTGCACTTTGCACTTGTAATTTGCACTTGAAGTGCAAAGTGGATTTGCCTTTAGTAAATAACCCCCTCAGTGTGTACCTGGCTTTATAGTTTTAAACTGAAGCTCTCCTGATTGTTCTTTAAAAAATGTCTTTCCCAGTTCTGGCCCAGATTATTTTGATACATTCTATTGCTTCATGCTTTAAAAAATGGATAAAGGCGTATACATTTTGATGGAAGAGGATTATACTAGGCTAGCTGATTGAAAATGCCTCAAGAAAATATATAGCCAAAATATAGCTTTTGCACATCTATGGATGATAATATGGGATAGACTTTAGGGTGAATTGTGAAAGATTTTGTTGGACCTACAATTTTATGGATATCAGTTTTTTCCCCTTGAATGGAAGAAATAAAGTGGTTGAATGGAAGTGAAATTGTAAGTCTGAGTAAATCAAAACTGCTTTTTGATATAAGAGGGTTATACTAGGCTACTAGTTTAAAAATGCCTAAATAATATATATAGTTGAGATATATCTTCTGTAGTATCTAAGAATGTGAGATAGTATTATCACCCCTTATGGTAGAAGCCTTTAACTCCCTTTTCAAAGAATATCATTTTTGCACAGAATCACTTACAGCTTCTATAGCTATGATCCCTAAACCCAATACAGATGACACATCTTGATCTAATTATAAACCGATATCTGTCCTAAATATTGATATTATAATATTGGCCAAAATATTATCTTCCCAATTAACCCAATTATTGGTACCTTTATTCATAGAGATCAAACAGGGTTTATCCCCTCAAGACAGGCAGGTGATAATATTTGTTGAGCCACACTTCTGGCCCATGCAGCTATTTTACACCATATCCCTGCCTGTTTCCTCTCGCTGGATATACGAAAGGCATTTGATTCATTATCATGGTCTTATCAACACTCCATTCTTAATCAATGGGGTTTTCGGACCACATTTCTTGAAATGGATAGCAGCCTTAAATCAACTTCTGAAAGCATATATCTCCTATTCGGGATTTAAATCTGATCCTGTTAATGTTGAGAGAGGTACCAGGCAGGGATGCCCCCTATCCCCTCTCCTCTTTGATTTGGCAATTGAGCCCCTGGCCCAACTCATTAGATCCAACCCAAATATAAAAGGACTTGAAATTGTTGGTTATCAACATAAATTATGTCTGTTTACTTTTCCTTACTTCACCTATAACTTCAGTGCCAACTTTTCTGAACGTACTTTCCAAATTAGAACACGTATCAGGCCTATTGATAAACCCACACAAATCCAAAGCTCTAAATATATCATTGACGCCAGCCACCCAAACCCAACTTCTTCAATCTCTACTAGTGATGGCCGAACGGTTCGCCCGGCGGTCGTTTCGCGGCGAATTTCGGCCGTTCGCGGTCCGCTCGTTCGCTCGACTATTGGCGTTGTTCGCCCCGGCGGACTTACGTGTTTAATGTGTAAAAGAACTTTGACCTATGATGACACATCCATCATGGGGTACAGGACAGCCAATTGAGACATGACAGCACATGGACACTTGGACATTCCCCCTAACTTATAAATACACCCGATCCGGCGGCCATTTTACATTCTTTCTTCTGTCACTATAGGGAAAGGTTGCTGTTTGGAGCAGGGACAGATAAAACGCTAGCTATTTGGTACACAAAAGTTCTTTTCAGGACTGGTATAGGTGTTAGGTGTATATAGGTTTGCTGTACTACTGATTCTTGCAGCAGCCTGAGTGTCTTTTGTCAGTTTAGAGAAAGGGACAGAGCGCTGTGTCTGCTGCTATTTTAGGGACAGCCAGATTAGTCATCATCATCATCATCATCATTAGCTGTTACTATCAGGTCCACAAAAGAGCTATTCGAGTGACCAGTAATTGTTCCAGTCTCCTCTGTTTTGCCAGTTTGTATAGGGACAGGAAGGAAGCAGTGTGTCAGGCAGTGAGGGTCAGTTTAAAGAGTTGCTGTTACTATTAGTTCCACAAAGGTTCTTTTCAGGACTGGTATCAGTGGTACGGTAATAGGCTTGTACACGTATAATATTCTTTCTTCCAAATATAGAAAGAATATTATACTTGACTGCTGCCCTTTTGCTGCAGTCTGCTAATCATTCACAAATCACTTGTTCCACAAAGCTCTTTATCAGGACTGGTAACTTGGTCTGTGTAGGGTGCTACAGTACATAGGGTTGAGTGCGGTACAGTCTGCTGTTCTGTAAGGACCGCTATCGGTCCACAATACATAGGGTTGAGGTGCACCACTGCTGACTGCTGCCCTATACTGCAGCAGTCCTTCAGCAGTATAGGGACTGACGTACAGTCTGCTAATCAGTCACACACAACCTACTTGGTCCACAAAGGTCCTTATAAGGACTGGTAACTTGGTGTAGGGTGCTACAGTACATAGGGTTGAGTGCGGTACAGTCTGCTGTTCTGTAAGGACCGCTATCGGTCCACAATACATAGGGTTGAGGTGCACCACTGCTGACCGCTGCCCTATACTGCAGCAGTCCTTCAGCAGTATAGGGACTGACGTACAGTCTGCTAATCAGTCACACACAACCTACTTGGTCCACAAAGGTCCTTATAAGGACTGGTAACTTGGTGTAGGGTGCTACAGTACATAGGGTTGAGTGCGGTACAGTCTGCTGTTCTGTAAGGACCGCTATCGGTCCACAATACATAGGGTTGAGGTGCACCACTGCTGACCGCTGCCCTATACTGCAGCAGTCCTTCAGCAGTATAGGGACTGACGTACAGTCTGCTAATCAGTCACACACAACCTACTTGGTCCACAAAGGTCCTTATAAGGACTGGTAACTTGGTGTAGGGTGCTACAGTACATAGGGTTGAGTGCGGTACAGTCTGCTGTTCTGTAAGGACCGCTATCGGTCCACAATACATAGGGTTGAGGTGCACCACTGCTGACCGCTGCCCTATACTGCAGCAGTCCTTCAGCAGTATAGGGACTGACGTACAGTCTGCTAATCAGTCACACACAACCTACTTGGTCCACAAAGGTCCTTATAAGGACTGGTAACTTGGTGTAGGGTGCTACAGTACATAGGGTTGAGTGTGGTACAGACTGCTGTTCTGTAAGGACCGCTATCGGTCCACAATACATAGGGTTGAGGTGCACCACTGCTGACCGCTGCCCTATACTGCAGCAGCCCTTCAGCAGTATAGGGACTGACGTACAGTCTGCTAATCAGTCACACACAACCTACTTGGTCCACAAAGGTCCTTATAAGGACTGGTAACTTGGTGTAGGGTGCTACAGTACATAGGGTTGAGTGCGGTACAGTCTGCTGTTCTGTAAGGACCGCTATAGGTCCACAATACATAGGGTTGAGGTGCACCACTGCTGACCGCTGCCCTATACTGCAGCAGTCCTTCATCGGTATAGGGACTAAGAGTTTTGTCACAGGGTGATTTAAAAAATGACAGGCAGAGGAAGAGGCAGGCCCTTCCGCAGGGGTGGTAGGGGTAGGGCAGGAGCACCAGCCTTGAGCCAAAGTGGGAAGTTGCAGAAGGTGCGTTCAATTACTTTAAAGGACGCACCAGACTTGGTTGAGTGGCTCACTCAGCCTTAATCTTCTGCACCCTCCTCATCCTCTCGAGCTACACCCTCTTCTTCACTCTCTGCTATGTGCACCCCCAAAGACACTACCACCAACAACACCCCCACCACCACCACCACCACATACCTTCCGCTTGAGTCACAGGAATTATTTTCCGATCCATATCAAGAGGACATTTCTGATGCGCAGCCACTCTTGGTATTGGATCAGGAAGAGGAGGTAGCAACAACCGCTACTCAGCAGTCTGACGACAGTACCCAGATCAGCCCAAGGAGGAGGTTGGTCCCCGGTGTTGCTGCCTACTCCGAGATCTCTACTTATAGCGGTGGGGAAGGTGACGTTGATGATGACGTGTCTAGTGATGTCATGTGGGTGCCCACAAGAGAGGAAGAGGAGGGGAGTTCAGAGGGAGATATGGACCAGCATATAGGGAGGAGAAGCAGGACTAACTTACATTGCACAGGAGGGACAAAGCAGACTGCAAATGTATCAGGAGCGAGTCATCGACCATGTACGGTCACATCTCGCGCTCCCAGGACACCGGCACATGGCTCCGCAGTGTGGGTTTTTTTTAACGTGTCCGCTGCTGACAATAGTGTTGCCATCTGCAATCTTTGCAGTCAACGCATTAGTCGCGGTAAGCCCAACACTCACCTAGGGACGACCGCCTTAAGAAGGCACATGGGCAGCCATCACCGAGCCGAGTGGGAGCAACGGAACACACAAAGCCACACTGCAGGCTCTCACCGTCCAGCCTCGTCTTCTACTTCTCCTTCTCCTCTCTCCTCACAATTGTCCTCCACTCCACCTTCCATCGCGCCAAGCTCACATTTTCCTGCAAAAAGGCAGGCTTCCGTGGGCCTAATGTTCGAGCGTAAAAAAATGATGACGCTGGATAACTCTCTTGCCCAACGATTGACGGCTGGCTTGTCAGAACTCATAGCCCGCCAACTACTGCCATATAAACTGGTGGACTCGGAGGCCTTTCGCAAATTTGTGGCCATTGGAACTCCACAATGGAAGGTCCCAGGAAGGAAGTATTTCTCAGAGAAGGGCATCCCAGAGCTATATGGCCATGTTCAGCGGCAAGTGAATGTATCTCTGGCACACAGTGTCGGTGCCAAGATACATCTGACCACAGACACGTGGTCTAGCAAACACGGGCATGGAAGGTATATCACTTTTACTGCCCACTGGGTGAACCTTCTGACGGCCGTCAAGCATGTAACCCGTGGCACCCGCGTAGATTTGGTTTTACCGCCACGGATTGCATGCAGGCCTGACTCTTCTCCTCCTACTCCATCCTCCTCCCTCTCCTCCTCAGCTGCCTCCTCCTTTTCCGCTGCTAGCGTCTCTTCCGCTGCACCGCCCAAGCTCCCCAGAACCTATTCCACATGCCAGGTGAGACGTTGCCATGCCGTGCTGCGTCTGTTGTGCCTGGAAGCCAAGAGCCACACTGGCCCGGCACTCCTTTCAGCTTTGCGTTCACAGGCAGATCAGTGGCTAACACCGCTCAATTTGACAGTTGGTAAAGTGGTGTGTGACAACGGTGCCAATCTGCTTAGCGCATTGAAACAGGGCAAAATCACGCACGTGCCATGCATGGCACACGTCTTAAACTTGGTCGTGCAGCGATTCCTTGTCAAATACCCTGGGGTCCAGGACATCTTGCGGCAGGCAAGGAAAATCTCAGCCCATTTCAGAAGATCTTACACGGCCATGGCTCGCCTTGCTGACATTCAGCGGCGACACCATCTGCCGGTCAGGCGTCTTATTTGCGATTGCCTGACGCGATGGAACTCAACCTTCTATATGCTTGATAGGCTGCTCCAGCAGAAACGTGCAGTTAACATCTACCTGTATGAACTCTGCAAAAGAAACGGTTCTGGGGAGCTGGGGTTTTTTTCACCGCGCCAGTGGCTGCTCATGCGCGACGCATGCAGACTTCTGCGGCCATTTGAGGAGATCACCAAACTGGTCAGTCGCAGCCATGGCGCCATCAGTGACATGGTACCTTATGCCTTCTTTATGGAGCGTGCATTGCGTCGTGTCATTGATCAAGCTGTGGAGGAGCAGGAGCGGGAAGATGAGGAAGTCGCAATGCTGGATGAATTCCCAAGGGGGGCTACTCTATCTGAGATAAGTCAACAACAGGAGTCTGATGAGGAGTCAGAGGAGGATGGTGCCGGGGCGGATGAGGAGGAGCAAGAAGAGCATGCTTTAAACCTTTCTGGGATCCCTGTTGTGCGTGGATGGGGAGAGGAGAATGAAGAGGACGACATTATCCTGGATGATGAGCAGGAGCCAGGCCACCACACCGGTTCCACTTTAGTGCAAATGGGGGCCTTCATGCTCCAGTGTTTTAATAGGGACCCCCGTATAAAAAGCATAAGGGTCAAGGACCAGTACTGGGTGGCAACGTACTTAGACCCCCGGTACAAACACAAAATGGCGGAAATGTTACCGCCGTCGCAGAGGGCTGTCAGAATGCAGCACTTCCAGGCCTTGCTTCGAGAAATGCTGCATTCTGCTTTTGCGTGCGCTGGCAGAGGAGCAATTCCCACTCCCAGAGAAGGATTTGCGGGTACCAATCCAACAGCGCCTGCAAGAAGAGGCCGGTTTGAAGATGTGTTGGTGACTTCGGATATGAGGTCATTCTTTCAGCCGACCCATCGACAGGTGTCATCCGGATCCAGCATCAGGGAACGCCTAGACCATCAGGTGTCCGACTACATTGGGTTAACAGCCGATGTGGACGCTCTGAGGAGTGATTAACCCCTGGACTACTGGGTGGGCAGGCTTGACCTCTGGCCAGAGCTTGCCCAATTTGCAATCAAACTGTTGGCTTGCCCCTCATCCAGTGTCCTGTCCGAAAGGACGTTCAGCGCAGCAGGGGGGATCGTGACCGATAAGCGTACTCGCCTAGCTCACGACAGTGTTAACTACCTCACATTTCTAAAAATGAATGAGGCATGGATCTCGGAGGAATTCAACACATGTGACCAGTAGACCATGTATATGTCTATAAACATTTTTTTTAATCAAGCACACAGACCTTCTTTCTTCATTTGGCTCACTTCCTTGTCCCAAAAAAGCACACCGTACTATATGCCACTACCCTCCTCTTTGAAGAGGTTGAGCGGTGTCAAATTTCTACTGGGGCTGCTTATGAGGGGATCACACCATCCCTGTGCTGTGCTGACTTCCTCCTGGGGGTTCTTATTATGAGGGGATCACACCATGCCTGTGCTGTGCTGAGTTTCTCCTGGGCCTGCTTATTATGAGGGGATCACACCATCCCTGTGCTGTGCTGACTTCCTCCTGGGGGTTCTTATTATGAGGGGATCACACCATCCCTGTGCTGTGCTGACACTGCTGAGTTTCTCCTGGGCCTGCTTATTATGAGGGGATCACACCATCCCTGTGCTGTGCTGACTTTCTCCTGGGGGTTCTTATTATGAGGGGATCACACCATCCCTGTGCTGTGCTGACACTGCTGAGTTTCTCCTGGGCCTGCTTATTATGAGGGGATCACACCATCCCTGTGCTGTGCTGACTTACTCCTGGGCCTGCTTATTATGAGGGGATCACACCATCCCTGTGCTGTGCTGAGTTTCTCCTGGGCCTGCTTATTATGAGGGGATCACACCATCCCTGTGCTGTGCTGACTTCCTTCTGGGGGTTCTTATTATGAGGGGATCACACCATCCCTGTGCTGTGCTGACTTCCTCCTGGGGCTGCTTACGGTGCTGCTGTCAGTGCTGTATATCACGGTGCTGATGCCAGTGCTGTATGTCACGCTTCTGATGTCAGTGCTCTCTATCACGGTGCTGCTGTCAGTGCTGTATATCATGGTGCTGATGTCAGTGCTGTATGTCACGCTGCTGATGTCAGTGCTCTCTATCACGGTGCTGCTGTCAGTGCTGTATATCACGGTGCTGATGTCAGTGCTGTATGTCACGCTTCTGATGTCAGTGCTCTCTATCACGGTGCTGCTGTCAGTGCTGTATATCACGGTGCTGATGTCAGTGCTGTATGTCACGCTTCTGATGTCAGTGCTCTCTATCACAGTGTTGCTGTCAGTGCTGTATATCACGGTGCTGATGCCAGTGCTGTATGTCACGCTTCTGATGTCAGTGCTCTCTATCACGGTGCTGCTGTCAGTGCTGTATATCATGGTGCTGATGTCAGTGCTGTATGTCACGCTGCTGATGTCAGTGCTCTCTATCACGGTGCTGCTGTCAGTGCTGTATATCACGGTGCTGATGTCAGTGCTGTATGTCACGCTTCTGATGTCAGTGCTCTCTATCACGGTGCTGCTGTCAGTGCTGTATATCACGGTGCTGATGTCAGTGCTGTATGTCACGCTTCTGATGTCAGTGCTCTCTATCACAGTGTTGCTGTCAATGCTGTATGTCACAGTGCTGGTGTTAATGCTTTATTTCACGCTGCTGATGTCAGTGCCCTCTATCGCGGTGCTGTTGTCAGATGACTCTATCACGGTGCAGGTGTCATTGCTGTATGTCACGCTTCTGATGTCAGTGCTCGCTATCACGGTGCTGCTGTCAGTGCTGTATATCACGGTGCTGATGTGAGTGATTTATGTCACGCTGCTGATGTCAGTGCTCTCTATCACGGTGTTGCTGTCAATGCTGTATGTCACGGTGCTGGTGTTAATGCTTTATGTCACGCTGCTGATGTCAGTGCCCTCTATCACGGTGCTGTTGTCCGATGCCTCTATCACGGTGCAGGTGTCATTGCTGTATGTCACGCTGCTGGTGATCATCTCCTGCACCCTCTTCTTTGCCTACCCTGGTCCCTGACCTTCCCTCTCCTCCATTGCCTTCATGCGCTCCACAGTCCTGAATTGTCAGAACAATTTCCCATATAAAAAAAGAATGTTTGTAGTTATCGATCCCAAATTTACCTCATACATGTGTTATGTCATTGGCCATGTGGTGGGACTATGTTTGCCCAGCTAATAATTATCTTGTGGCTGCAAATTTGACCTAAAGGTTTGCGAAGTTCGCCTCCCATTGAAGTCAATGGGGCCCGCCGCGAACGTTCGGTTTCGCGAACGGTCGGCCTCGTTCGCGGTCCGCGTTCGCGAAACGTCTCGTCGGAAGTTCGTCCATCACTACTCTCTACCATTCACCTGGTCTACAACGTTTATATCCTATTTGGGAATTAACTTTACAGCTAATCCTTTGGAGCTTTATACTACAAATAACCCACCTATGCTTTCACAACTTAATAAACTTCTCAATAATTGGTCAACCATACCATTGGCCTGGTTAGGTAGAATTACTGTAATAAAAATGTCCATCTTCCCAAAACTCCTATATCTTTTTTGGGTACTCCCTATATCTATACCATCACACTTCTTACGCATCATACAACGTAAAATCTTACATTTTATCTGGGGTAAGACAAAACCTTGAATTCCTAAACATACCCTATATGCTAATAAAGTTCATTGTGGTTTGGGTGTTCCAGATTTTACAAAATATTATTATGCAGCCCAATTATCACAACTTTCCAAATACCATACTGAGACAAATTCCACTATGGGTAGCGGTAAAATCGATTGACTGCGACTCTCTATCCTTTGCAAATCTTCTCTGGCTAAACCCAATGCAACGTCGAACAGTAACGAATCCCATTACCAAACACAGCCTATACATTTAGGATAGATTAAAAATCCAATTTGGTCTACAATCTAGAAATAATCCTCTTCTCTCCTTCCGCCATAATCCCTCATTTTACCTGACTTGGTCCTCCCCAACCTCATTCTATGCATGGTCAAGAGCTGGTTTAACTTGTTCTCATCATTTCTATAAATCTTCTTTAATTACACCATTTCCAACTCTTCATGAAAACTATGATTTCCCACACACAGAAACTTTCAGATATCTTCAAATTAAAAACGTTTTATACAACAATGCACCCTCTGATACGAAATCATCAAGTTTCACTATATTCGAACAAGCTTGTATATCTGATCCACATAAACGTGGTCTCATTTCCAATTTATATTCCCAATTGCTATCGCACATTACTTCTACTCCCCCAACCTATACTACCAAATAGGAAACAGATCTCCAATTACAATCTGCAGACATAATTTGGTATCAAATCTGGTAAACAACAAAGTCTGCCTCCCCGAATATAGAAGCAAGAGACCAATTATAGTACTCAAAAGTGCTATTATAAAAGTACTCACAAGATGATACTTAGTCCCTGCCAGAATTTATAAATATTCTCCACAATATCCTTCCCACTGCTTTTGTGGCTGCTCTATTCTGGGAACACAGGTACATATTTGGTGGAAATGTAACATTTTCAGATCCTTTTGGTCAGAAGTATTTAATATTCTTTCCAAATTGTCCAAAGTTATATTACTGCCTGACGCATCTGGCACACTCCTGAATAGTAAACCACATGCCTTGTCAAACCACCAATTTTAAACTTAGGCTCTTTGTAACAACAGCAGCAAAACAAGTCATAGCGAAAGCTTGGAAAACAGATTCATTTAATATATCATCTGTCAAACAAAGAGTTACCCAATCCTTAATTCATGCAAAAACAGAAGCTATCTATCTTGATAATATATCTAAATTTGAAGCCCCGTGGAAACCATGGATTGAACATTTCCTGCCACCGGGCTTTGACACCTCTGAAGGGCTTAAGACCTATAATCTATCACAAATTATTTCTTTCATTTTTACCTCCCGAGACTACTGACCCCCTATGGAGATATACTCCATTTCTCATCCCAATGTCCCTCATATCGCTAACTAAGCTTCTCCTTATTTTAACACTAGTTATTTTACTATAGTAGGAGTCTTACGGGATAATCTAAATATTACTTACATCTCCAGATAATGCCAAGCCGATTTGCAGGAAATTGGCCTTGGGAAAACTTACCTATCTCTCTTGATTACCCTGTAACATTCCTAACTTTCAATTCTATAAATATTTTGACTATCTTGCTCGTTCCTCAAAACCATAGATACAATATTCCACTGAATTATTTCTACTCTCCATATTTATTGCTAAAATAAGTGTTAATCTTAATTTCAGTCATCTATGTCACAAGTAACATTGTATCATCTAATATTTTTATTTTATTTTACCTTATATCTTAATTTAATGTCTATTGCTAATGAAACTTCATTATTATTATTTCATGTTCCTTCAAGCATCGTATAACCACATATGATATTATTTTACATCTGTTGTTTAAAACGTATGTAAACATAATAAAAATGTTTGAAACGAAAAAGAACGTGAGATAGACATTAGGGTGAATTGTGAAGGCTATAGCTGGGCCTAAAATGTTATGCATATCATTTTTCATATGAATATAACAAAAATGGTGGTTAGATGAGATTACTGAAGTCTGAATAAATCAAATAAGCAGCAGGTAGAACATTTACAGTCAAACTGTCCTGGTACAGAAAAATGTTCCTTAGCCAGGGATAAAGCCAAAGGCATAACCAGATCCTTCAGGGCCCCATTGCAAAAAAACATAAAGGGTCCTACTAAAAGCCAGGGCCCTTACCATAGGTCCTGTGGTCCTTTCCTCCAAGCCCAGGGCCATTCCAACTGATTCCAGGGCCCTTTACTCCATCTCCAGGCCCAATGAGACTCAAGTTCCAGTGACGAAAAAAAAGGTCCCTGCACTACTTTTTTGACTTTGGTGCCACCTGAGTGCCATAGACTGCAATGTTAAATCACAGATATGAAATGCCAAAATAACGTGTTGCGCTGCTCATACACAAATCCAAACATATGAATACTCCACCAGATACTAACTTAAACAATGTTGACCAAAAAAAACCAACACATTAAACAAACATTAAAATGCATATTATAACAATAAAGTAAATCAAAAATCAAACGCTTAATTTTACTCCACCCAACAATGAAGTGCTCCACCTTTAGATATGCTGTGGAGAATTCAAAAATATCTATAATATCAGTGAACTACATACTGTATATAGCATACGCAATAATAGTAAATAATGACTAAAGAAAAACTAATGATAAAAAGTCCTTTAAATAGTCTTTATGACAGTAAAATCATTCCATGTTCCACCCTGATGTGAATATTCATGCTCCACCTGAAAATGAATGTTACATAGTTACAAAGTTAGTCTGACTGAAAAAAGACACAAGCTCATCCAGTTCAACTAATAAAAGGAAATAAATAAAAATTATAATTCTATATACCGTATTTATCGGCGTATAACACTCACTTTTTCCCCCTTAAAATCAGGGGGAAATTGTGGGTGTGTGTTATACGCCGATCCCCCGCCGATTGTGAGCCTCTTGGCCATTCTCGGCGGCTTTCGGCCACTCTCTGCGGCTTTCGGCCGCTCTCGTAGTGCCGCGTGAGCTGCCGAAAGAGGCCAAAAGCTGCCAAGAACGGCCAAGAGCCACTGAGAGCAGCCGAAATCCACAGAGAATAAGTGAGAGCTACTGAGCGCCGCTGAGATACACAGGTCATCTGGCTCTGTTTCTCGGCGGCGCCATTTTTAAACGGCAAGGCTACACTGACAAATCTGCAAATGACACTGACAAGGCTGCAATGACAAGGCTGCAAATGACACTGACAAGGCTGCAATGACAAGGCTGCAGATGGACACTGACAAGGCTGAAGATGGACACTGACAAGGCTGCAATGATTGACAAGGCTGCAGATGGACACTGACAAGGCTGCATTGATGGGCATTTAATTGTAAGTTTTTTTCCTCAAACTTCCCTCCTAAAAGTTTTTTTCCTTAAAATTCCCTCCTAAACTTGGGGTGTGTGTTATACACTGGCGTGTGTTATACGCCAATAAATATGGTATATAATCCTTTACCCACAGTTGATCCAGAAGAAGGCAAAAAAAACCAAAAAAAACAGCAAAGTATGATCCAATTTTCTTCAACAGGGGAAAAAATTCCTTCCTGATCCCCCAAGAGGCAACCAGATATCCCCTGGATCTACTTTACCTATAAATTTTAGTATCCAGTTATATTATATACATTCAGGAACAAATGCAGGACTTTTTTAAAGCAATCTACTGAACTAGCCAGAACCACATTTTGAGGGAGTCTATTTTACATTCTCACAGCTCTTACTGTGAAGAAATCTTTTCGTATTTGGAGAGTAAATCTCCTTTCCTCCAGACGTAAAGTTGAGTGCCACCTTGTGCTCTGTGATATAATGCAACACCACTTATTTATTTATACATGTTGATCATATTCCCCCTCAATGTCTTCTTCTCAAGAGAGAATAAATTCAGTTCCAGTTGTACTCTCCCTAGTATGTATAATGCATGCATATTCTTAGCCCCCAAGTGCATAACTTTACTTTATTAACAATAAACCTCATTTGCCACATTGTTGCCCAATTAAACAATGCACTGAGGTCAGCTTGTAAGTTGGAGATGTCCTGTAAGGATGCTCTTCCAATGCATAGCTTTAAAAAGTAAGGGTCCCAGCACTGAACCTTGGGGTACACCACTGATAACCTTAGACCATTCAGAGTATGAATCATTAACCACTACTCTCTGAATTCAGTCGTTTAGACAGTTTCCTATCCATTTACTGTACAAACTGATATTTCCAAGACTGTAGACTTTACCTTAAACATTAGTCATGTGTGCGGAACTGTGTCAAATGCTTTTGCAAAATCCAAGTATACCACGTCCACAGCCACCCCTCTGTCCAAGGTTTTACTTACCTCCTCATAAAAAGAAATCAGATTTGTCTGACAACTTCTGTCTTTCATGAATCCATGCTGTCTGTTGCTTAAATTATTTTTTTTTCCAGCAAGAACTCATCTACGTATTTTTTTATTAAACTCTTTAGTATCTTCCCAACTATAGAAGTTAAACTAACAGGTCTATAGTTACTTGGTAATTTTGATTCCTTTTTAAATATAGGCACCACATTGGCCCTGTGCCAATCCAGTGGTACTATTCCCGTCATTAAAGAGTCCTTAAGAATTTGAAACAATGACATTGAAATGACAAAGTCATTGTTTCAAGCTCAATTCTTTTAGGATCCGTGGGTGGATGTCATATAGTCCAGGTACTTTATTCACCTTTATTCTGTCTAAATAGTTCTGGACCATTTCACTTTTGAGCCATTGTGGATCATTTGGGGCGGTGTCAATTCTATCCCCATTATGAACATGAGCTCCCCCATGCTATACACACGGCTAAATACGGTATTTAATAAATTTGTTTTCCTTTTGTCTTCAGTTACCCACTCTAGATTATTTTGTAAAGGACCTACATGCTCAGATCTGACCTTTTTACTATTGATATAGTTGAAGAATTTTGTGAGCTTTATCCTACTATCTTTTGCAATCTGTCGTTCGTTTAGGAATTTTTGCAGCCTTGATTTTCTTTTTACATAGTCTGTTATATTCTTTGTAACATTTAAACGATGATAGTGTTCCTTCTTTTTTATATTTTTTAAAAGCGTCTTTTCTTATTATTTATAGCTTTTTTAACTTTAGCCGTGAGCCACAAAGGTTTTATTTTTAGCCTTTTAAACGTATTGCCCATAGGAATATATTTTGCAGTGAGTTTGCATACAGTCTTTTTGAAAAAATCCCATTTCTGTTCTGTGTTCATCGATGCCAATAATCCTGCTCAGTCTAAAACTGGGACAGCAACCGTCATCCTTGGAAAATTTGCTCTCTTAAAGTTAAGTGTTTTTATATTTCCAGTATGTGTTTGTTACATACAGCTAACATTAAATGAAATCATGTTATGGTCACTACTACCCAGATGTTATTTTATATGAACATTAGTAATAAGCTCTGCATGGTTTGAGATTACCCGGCACAGCAGAGCATCCTTCCTAGTCTGAGCCTGTATGAACTGGACCATAAAATTGTCTTTTCTTGATCATACATCACAGGACACAGGAGCTTCATTACATAGTGGGTTATATAGGCACCTCTGGTGATTGGACACTGGTTAACCCCAATTAAGGAGAATTCCTCCCCTATATAACCCCTCCCATATGGGAGGCACGTCAGTTTTTTCGCCAGTGTCTATGGTGGTTGGTCACGTAAAACTTTAGCTCTGTGCAGGTCCCTGCGGGGGCCTAAGGGCTACAACAAACCGGATCCATATCTCAGGCCGATATTTGACTCCCAAGATGGTATGGTACCCGGGCCTCGTCAGCCGAAGAAACGAGGTTTGGCCTGTAAGTCCTCTCCTATTGGAAGACTGGGCTCTGGGAAAACCAGACTTGGTGTACTGTTTACACAGAGCGCACGAAAGTTTCTGGCAGAGTCTTTTACATGGTCCAGGTAGGAGGCTCTTCCGAGAAAGAGCCCCAGATAAACCTGAAGGTTGGCTAACACTGCCCGCCGTGATGGGTGAAGGCTGGAATTTGTTTGTTTCAGCAATTCCTGCGGCGAGGACAGGTGAGGGAAATTAATCCTATATATATAATTATATGATGGATTTCTTCATTTTGAGTAGTTGTATGTCTTATCTGGTTTACACCACTAGAGGGAGTAAGAGCAGCCTGATACTCACATGCCTTTTCAGTACACACGCTCAGTGAAGCCTGGTTCTCCAGCTGTCTTACGTCTCCAGTGCAATCCCTGCCACAATAGAGGTAATACAGGGGTCCCACGTAGTCTGGGGGTCCCATGCAGCTCCGATGGAGTTTTTACTCCCCCCCCGGATCCCGCGGTCCTCGTGCACACGCGCCGGGCGCGCTCCTGGCCTAATGGAGGAGGGGGGAGTGTGGTTGTGAGCCGTGCACGTCAGTGTGCACGGCACTGTACTGCGCAGGCGCCAGGCGGCAGTTTTAAAAAGCCCAGAGCGTCAGGGGCTGTAAGTGGAGACACAGGAGCTGTGGGCAGTAAGAATCCGAGGGGATTGGATCCAGGCAAACCTTAGACACCTACTCAGCATCAGGTTGTGCAGTTTAAGCATATATATTTATTGTGAGAATTTAAGCACAACAGTGATTGCACTTTGTACTAGTACCTCTGCTTGTAGCTTAGGACTATGTCTCCTCGTAAGAGGGTCTCAGGGGGAGGTAACAAGAGCACTGATAAATCACCGCCTAGCTCCAGGGGTTCTAAAAGTGCCTGTAAGTTACCATCCCCCCTTGCAAGACTGGAGCCAGCCTCTCAGGACGAGTCAGTGCCCCTGTCAGGTTTTGCAGCCTCTCCTAATGTGTCAGCCCAGGTATTTGTCACTGAGGACTCCCTTAGGGCTACATTGGAGGGTTTTGAAGGGAGAATCATGAATTTTATTTCTGCTTCCCTGAAAGATAGCAGGGAAAGGGGTAGATCCCTTCCCTCTGCTGAGATTCCTCTCTCAGATGATTCTTCTGACAATGAGGAGAGATCCCTATCTTGGTACAGGGATCATGAGCAGTCAGATGAATCAGAGGAAGAGGAGAGAGTCCCCTCCTCCCAGGCACTCAGAAAACAGGTGCAGTATTAAACTGAATTGGTGCGTACCACATTCAGAATGCCTGCTGCTGAAGTCGCTACGTCCTCTGTTTCTTCCCTGGGAGTCAGGAAAGCCCCACAGACTGCCTATTCCTTCCCAATTGATCCCTTAATGGATGAATTGTTGTATGAGGATTGGGGACATCCTGATAAACTGTTTGCTCCTCCTAAAAGGTTTTCTATGCATTATCCTCAGGAGGAAAGTTTCACCAAGAAGTGGGGGGTCCCATCTATTGATGCAGCTGTTTCTTGCGTGAATAAAAACCTGACTTGCCTATTGGATAATGCGCAGGTATTTAAAGATACAACTGATAAGAAGCTGGAAACCTTATTAAAAGCCTCCTTTTCCATGACTAGCGCTGTGGTGCAACCTACAGTCACAGCCGTGGGGTTGTGTCAGTTCCTCAAGGAACAGGTTAAGCAGATGCTTGGGCTCCTTCCCAGTGAGGAAGTAGGAAATTATGCAGAAATACCTCATATTCTGTGTTTCATGATTGATGCGATTTTGGATTCTGTCCAACAAGCATCACGTTTGTCTCTCATGTTGGTACACATGCGAAGGGCCCTATGGCTAAAGAATTGGGCAGCTGAGCTGTCATGCAAGAAGCATTTGATTGGGTTCCCGTTTAAAAGGCAACGTTTGTTTGGAGAAGAATTAGACAAATTCGCCCAAAAAATTTCAGGAGGTAAATCTACTCTCCTTCCAGTCAAAAAGAGCAAACGTCCTTCATTTAGGCGTGCTCTTTCTCCCGGAGCATCAAGCTCTAAGCAGTGGCGACGGCCTTCTCAACCCTCCTCTACAGGAAAGGCTCAGGGCCGGGCCAGGGGCAGAAAAAGACTTGGGGGCGAAAGCCTGCCAAGCAGAGCCCAAAAGCTTCCTTGTGAAGGGACGCCCCCGCTCGGCCGAGTGGGGGGAAGGCTCCTGCAGTTTGCAGGAGCCTGGCAGGAAGAGATCCGGGACAAGTGGGTGATCTCTTCGGTATCTCTGGGCTACAGGCTAGAGTTTCAGGAGATTCCACCTTCTCGCTTTCTAAGGTCAAGGATCCCCAGGGATCCAGTAAAGCAAAAACCACTATTTCTGGCCTTAGATTACTTACTATCCCAGGGGGTGATGGTAGAAGTGGACCCAAAAGAACAGGGTTCAGGGTTTTACTCGAATCTCTTCACCGTTCCGAAGCCAAATGGAAGTGTCAGACCTATCCTAGATCTGAAGGATCTGAACCGTTTTTTACGCAACCGGTCCTTCCGAATGCAGTCAATCCGCACTGTGGTCTCCTCCCTGCAAGGGGGAGAGTTTATGGCATCAATAGACATCAAGGATGCATATCTCCATGTGCTAATTTTTCCCGCACACCAAAAATTTCTAAGGTTTGCGGTAGAGCGGCGCCATTTTCAATTTGTGGCCTTGCCGTTCGGGCTTGCTACGCCCCCCCGAGAGTCTTCACAAAGATTCTGGATCCTCTCTTGGCAAACCTAAGAGCTCAGGGTATAGCCGTCATGGCTTATCTAGACGATTTGCTTCTCATGGAGAAAACAGTAGCGTTCCTGAACCACAGCGTTACCAGAACGCTAGAACACCTGGAACGCCTAGGTTGGATTATAAACCTAGAAAAGTCGTCCCTACAGCCTGCCACCAGGTTGGAATACCTGGGTATGGTCATCGACACCGCTCAGGGCAAGGTGTTTCTTCCAAGGCCAAAGGCCTTGGCCATTGGGGATCTGGTGCGCCTAATTCTGGGCAGGAGATCTTCCCCCATTCGATTGTGCATGAGACTGTTAGGGAAAATGGTCGCCTCCTTCGAGGCCGTCCCATTCGCCCAGTTCCACTAAAGGCCTCTGCAAAGATGCATCCTTGCGGCTTGGAACAGGAAGCCCCAATCCTTGGATCTTCCTATGCGTCTATCCCCAGGGACACGCAAGAGTCTCATCTGGTGGTTACAAACCAAGAATTTGCTGAAGGGCAAAACTTTTCTTCCTCTTCCATGGAAGATTATCACGACAGATGCCAGCCTGACATGCTGGGGAGCAGTGTTGGAGGAGACATGCTCGCAGGGGAAGTGGTCTGCGATCGAGAAGCTATTGCCTATAAATGTCTTGGAGATCCGGGCGGTTTATATGGCTCTCATAAAGTGGTCTTACAGACTACGAGGTCTCCCTGTTCGGGTTCAGTCCGACAATGCCACAGCAGTGGCTTATATTAATCACCAGGGCGGTACCAGGAGTCTGGTTGCGCAAAAAGAGGTGAATCGCATGTTCCATGCCTTTCTGCAGTCTTCATTCCATGAGTGGAAAATTGGCAGGCGGATTTTCTGAGCCGCCAGCAGTTGTGCCCAGGAGAATGGGCTCTGCACCCCGACGTGTTTCGGAACATATGTCACAGATGGGGTACTCCAGACGTAGATCTGTTTGCATCCAGGTTCAACAGGAAACTGGACAATTTTGTGTCAAGGACAAGAGATACACTTGCTCAGGGGTCAGATGCTCTGACAGTTCCCTGGGATCAGTACAATCTGATCTATGCCTTCCCCCCGAGCCCGCTTCTGTCGCGGTTCCTGGGAAGAGTCAAGAGGGAGGCAAAATCGGTCCTTTTGGTAGCCCCGGCTTGGCCCAGGCGACCGTGGTATGCAGAGATCATGAAGTTGGCAGTAGGCAGGCCATGGATCCTCCCTCTCCGGCCAGATCTGCTCTCACAGGGTCCAATTTACCATCCTGCTTTACACAGTCTGAATTTGACGGTTTGGCTGCTGAGACCCACATTCTGAGAGACCGTGGCCTTTCGGGGCCAGTCCTTTCTACTCTGGTCAATGCCAGAAAGCCGGCCTCCAGGCTTATTTACTACAAAATCTGGAGGGCATATGTTTCCTGGTGTGAACTCAGGAAATGGCATCCTAGAAAGTATGTCATTAGCAGGATCTTGGCCTTTCTCCAGTCAAGCCTAGAAATGAATTTGGCCATAAGCACTATCAAGGTGCAGATTTCGGCCCTGTCAGTGTTTTTTCAGAAGCCACTTGCATCGCATTCCCTGGTGTGGGCTTTCATCCAGGGGGCCATGCGGATAAGACCGCCAGTCAAACCTCCGGTATGCCCATGGGATCTGAATTTGGTTCTCTCGGCTTTGCAGGGGCAACCATTTGAACCTTTGCATCTGGCTTCATTAGTTCTCCTGACTAAAAAATTGGTTTTCTTGGTAGCCATATCCACGGCTAGAAGAGTATCAGAGCTAGCAGCTCTTTCCAGCAACGAGCCATATCTAATTATTCATAAGGACCGGGTGGTCATGCGACCCAACTTGTCTTTTCTACCTTAGGTGGTTTCGGGATTCCATTTGAATCAAGACGTAATCCTACCATCCTTTTTCCGGACCCACAGTCCGCAGAAGAAGAATCTTTGCACACTTCGGATGTGGTTAGAGCAATCAGTATATATCTTCAAGCAACTGCTCGGATAAGGAAAACTGATTGCTTGTTTATTTTGCCAGAAGGCCCTAGGAAGGGCCAGGTGGTGTCAAAATCCACTCTCAAGGTGGATTAGACAGGTTATTTCTCAAGCCTACAGTGTTAAAGGGAAAATCCCTCCTTTTCGAGTGAAAGCACACTCTACTAGGGCTGTAAGTGCTTCTTGGGCAGTACATCACCAGGCCTCCCTGGCTCAGATCTGTAAGGCTGCAACTTGGTCATCAGTCCACACATTCACCAGATTCTATCAGGTGGATGTCAGAGGGCAAGAGGATATCGCCTTCGGGCGCAGTGTACTGCAGGCTGCAGTTTAGGTCCTCCGGTCCCTGGCGGTCTATAATTATGATCTGTGTCTCCCTCCCCTCAATCTGAGCTTTGCTTTGGGACATCCCACTATGTAATGAAGCTCCTGTGTCCCGTGATGTATGATCAAGAAAATGGGATTTTTATATACAGCTTACCTGTAAAATCCTTTTCTTGAGAGTACATCACGGGACACAGGGCTCCCGCCCCTCTTGGGTTTTACGTGGTTTCTTATTGCTTTGCTACAAAACTGAGGTGCCTCCTATATGGGAGGGGTTATATAGGGGAGGAATTCTCCTTAATTGGGGTTAACCAGTGTCCAATCACCAGAGGTGCCTATATACCCCACTATGTAATGAAGCTCCTGTGTCTCGTGATGTACTCTCAAGAAAAGGATTTTACAGGTAAGCTGTATATAAAAATCCCATTATAATAGGTTTATACATTTTTGCTATTTAACGGTGGCTGCAGTGCCAATACTCCAGTCCTCCACCACCAGAAATGCCTGCTCACCTGGGTAATGGACCTATATAGACATACAGGTCAAAAAAGGCTCTTGGGAACTAATCAATCAATGGATCCATCCATCCACATCTCTTTCTGGCATACGTGAGACAGGTACTCTTTACTCCACCATAGGGACCCTTTTAGACTTCAGGCATCACTTCCAATATTATCTTGTATTCTCATAAGTAAGGAAAAATATAAGGACCCAGTTAGTGTAGTATTTTTGTTGTATAAGAAAGAATTTAAAAACCACAGAATTTAAAAACTCACCCACAAAACATAGAAACATAGAAAAGTCACAAACTCAATCACGCATTGGCATTCTGACATTCGGTTCCAGGCTGGAAAAGGCGACACTTGGCTCCGCCCTTACACATTACGCCACTCACTTGCATGGCTTCATCAGATGTTTACACCCAAAGAGGTTTACAACCCCTTTAATTCTTTAATTATGCAGAATCTTCCTATTGTTGATAATTGATTATTTTTCTGCAATGGGCATAAGGTTAAGGGAGTACTAGGTTGGTGTGTCCTGCTTCTTTATGCTCAAAATGTGAAGGT
This sequence comes from Lithobates pipiens, assembly GCF_037356315.1. Taxonomy (NCBI): domain Eukaryota; kingdom Metazoa; phylum Chordata; class Amphibia; order Anura; family Ranidae; genus Lithobates; species Lithobates pipiens. Next base: position 557,498,864 of record NW_027507764.1, on the reverse strand, counting down.
ATAGATACCATTTCTATACTCAAATCTGCCACACAGAGCTGAATATAAAAGTTGAACTAAAATGGGAATTTGGGTTAGAGTAGTTTATAGCAAATCATAAGAAGGAGTCAAAACGAGGAATTATTTCCCTGGAGAGGTGATTGCTTGGGGTTGACAATAAAAAAAAAAATATGTTTGACTAATAGATTGATTAATCTATTAACCATTGTAATTGGTATCAATAAAATAACTAGCAGCTCCATAGAGTACTGGTGATGATATATATATATTTTTGTCCTGCACCTTCTTTTTTTTTTTAGAACAAATAAAGATGGTAAGGAATTTTCTGTAATATTGGAAAGTAAAAGGGTTCATGGTGGGTGTGGCGCTGCTCTAGGTTCCTGCTGAAGTGTGCATACACCAATTGTTGCCAATAAATTGCAAACATATATCAGTACAAATACAGGCATACCCCACTTTTAAAGTGGTTGTAAACCCTTACAAACCACTTTGACCTACAGGTAAGCCTAGATTAAGGCTTACCTGTAGGTCCAAGAAATAACTCCTAAACCTATACGGTTTAGGAGATATTTACCCGAAGACAGCCACCTCTGTCTACGGTGCATGCGCCGTAGATAGCGCCGTGCAGGTGCACTGGGCAGGCCGCAGATCGCGGCGATATGCCGCGAGTGTCGGCTCCCGTGCGCATGCGTGGGAGTGACGTCATTGCGGCTCTGGCGAATCACAGCACCGGAGCCGCGAGACCCATGGCAGTGGTGAAGAGGAAGGCGGAGGACCGGTTCGGGGGCTTCGTTCTCAGGTAAGTTATTCATAATGAGCTAGTATGCTATGCATACTAGCTCATTATAAAGTACAAAGCAAGAGAGAGCGCACACCAGCCCTAGTGCATTAACATTTATTTAATCTAATAAGAAAGTAAAAAGCCAAGTATCACACTCACACGACCTGAAGAAGGAGGCCACGAAACATGAAACATGTAGTCACGGAAACAGGCTGATGCATAGCCTAGGAGTCAGCACACACGCCGAGAGATCCGCCCCCTGGCCGCGAGTGACGTCATTCACAGCCGGCTGGTCCGAGCATGTGAAACGCTGAGAGAGGGATTGTGTACTCAAAGTAAGCAGGCGAATTGAAAGCCTGATTATCCCCGCTGCAAGCCGCTACAGGGAGCAGGAAATCGGGGGATGAGGCAGCCGTGGAGGCTTCTGATTTCAATGCTATAACAAATCGGCAACCTGTGAGTGTGATACTTGGCTTTTTACTTTCTTATTAGATTAAATAAACGTTAATGCACTAGGGCTGGTGTGCGCTCTCTCTTGCTTTGTACTTTATAGAATTGTCTGCCACCCAGTGGACTTCAGAAAGAGCAGCAACGCCCGGAGGGGATTTAATACTTTTTAGATGCATCCCAGTGGAACTGGATAGGTGGGGACAGCGCCGCTCTTGATTTGGATGTATAATTTTATACTAGCTCATTATGCCTTTGCCTTGCAGGGTGTGTTTTTTATTTTTTTCCCTTTACTTCTTCTTTAAGTACACAATGGAGTTTATTTACTAAAGCTGGAACGTGCAAAATCAGGCTCACTTCTGTATAGAAACCAATGAGCTTCTAACCCCAGCTTGTTCAATTACGCTTTGGTAATAAAACCTGGAAGCTCATTGGTTTCTATGCGGAAGTGAGCATGATTTTGCACTTTCCAGCTTTAGTAAATAAACCCCATTGTGTACTTAAAAGTGGGGTATGCCTGTATGCGTAAAGAAATCAATCAATGTGTAAACGATAATCAATAAAGTGCAAATATGTATCCAGTAATTGATACTCCAAAAATACCCAGCGATCCTTGATAAAATTGTGCATAAAGCAATAATATGATGCAGTGATAAATACTACAGTATTCAGTGGTCAAAACCAAATCCTGATAAATAAATCCTGTGCAACAGAATGTGTATTCGGTCCCTATAAAGTGCTAGTTGATCCAAAGTTCAGTCCATCAAACAATAGATGTATATGTCCAAAAACAGCAAAACAGATGAATAAAGTGACTTGTGCTTCTTTCTCTTTGTGCCTTCTAGGTTATATCAAAAGCGGTAGGTAGGTGTTACGGTGGAGGCAGCAGCTCTTCATATAATAGGTTGGCCATCAGTGCAGAACAACAATACTATCACTTGACATGCTCTGTGCCTTTTTGGAGGACAAATAAAGGCGAGACATTCTTTGTGTATACTCTGTTAGTATGGGAAAATAACAATAAAAAAACATCTAGAAATCCTAAATGCATTCAAAGATTCCATCCACGTCCAAGGCCAACATACCCAGACATTTCATTTTGTAAGAGAAAAACATTAAGTATTCATTCGCATTTGAACAAACTTCGGGGAAAGATATTGGCCCAGTCAACCATTCACTTTGATCCCCAAGTGCACAGGTCCTGGGCATAAACAATTTATTAGTAGGCGCAGCCATAAAATATAAATTAACCAGTAAATGGAATAATTAAGACAGCTGAGGTAAATAATGGGTTGCTGTGGTTATAGAAATAGTTTTTTTTTATAGGAAGTCTTTAAAGTTTAAGGGAACAGTGTCGAGGGAGTTTTCTAGAATACTGGCATGATGATCCTACTTTTTAAGACGAATTCTGTATTAAAACACAAACCTCTTTGAGGCATTAGTTAGGTGATACTTCTGGCTTGCCAGCATCGAGTTTTTATATGTAATAAATGTGGTTTCCTTTTTTGGGTTTTTCCTTTTCCACCTTTTTTACATGAAGGGAGAGTGTATTCGGACTTTGGATCCATCTACATGAACGATATGATTTCTTTCCTATTTGACCACATGTACTCTCAAATTTTAAGGAAAGGCATACGCACGTTATCAAGGACCACACCTTCTTTAGGTGGACTGCTGTCCCCTAGCCTTTATAGCAGTAAAAAACCTTCTGCACATTGGTTACAGTTTAAGGGAACATACAGATGTGGTGGTCTGTCTTGCACATATTGTCCCTTCATAAAGGGGGGAGCACTGTTACATCCACCTCTACGGGCAAATCATAAAATACAGTCTTTTATTAACTGTAATACGCATTACATAGTATATGTTACCACGTGTATTACTTGTTCTATTCAATATGTGGGCAGGGCCACCCGCAGACTGAGGGATCTTCTTTACAATCACCTCTATGATATAGAGAAGGGACATGCCACCAACATTGCTCGCCATGGGAATGATGTTCATTCCAAGGTCCCTTCCAGCCTGACCATTCAAGGTATTGAAAAAAATTGGCAAACCTCTTAGAGGTGGGGAGAAATTTGGCATATTGTGTAAACAAGAAGTTTGGTGGATTTTCAATTTAAACACTAGACGTTCCGCCGGCCTCAATTTTGAATGGGATGTGTCCCATTTTTATCAATAGATATGTGCCGGGCTATATCCATAGTGATTTCTTTAGGGTCCTTCTTTATCTTTCCACCTTCTCCGTGTACCGTTTAAATGCTTCCGAACCTGATGGCGATTTTCTGTTGCAAAGTTTAGACAGATTTCTGTTTGTGAATGTAATATAAATAGATTCTAGATGTCATCGAGTGGGGTTTTTTTCTTTCTTTTAAGTGCATGGATTTATGTGGGAATAATGATTTATACTTAAAGGGGTTGTAAAGGTAAATGTTTTTTCACCTTAATGCATTCTATGCATTAAGGTGAAAAAACATCTCACACTGCTGGCGCCCCCAGTCCCCCCGTTTTACTTACCTGACCCCTCGAAAATCCCGCGCTCGCCCCCGCCGTCCTCTTCGCCGCTCAGCCTGGCCGCTGATTGGCTGGAGTGGATGGATTGAAAGCAGCGCAGCCATTGGCTCGCGCTGCTGTCAATCACATCCAATGACGCAGCGCGCCGGGGGGCGGGGCCTTGTGATACAGCGAGCGGCTATAGCCGCCGGCTGTATCACGGGAGCGCGCCCGCAGTGCTTCTCACCAATGCGAGGGAGCTCGCATTAACGTGAGAAGCACCTGCGGGAGGAAGCAGAGACAGCCGCCGAGGGACCCCAGAAGAGCAGGTTCGGGGCCACTCTGTGCAAAACGAGCTGCACAGTGGAGGTAAGTATGACATGTTTGTTATTTAAAAAAAATAAAAATTTTTACTTTACAACCCCTAACGAAATTCAAGGTTTTAATTCACACAACTTTCAGGTCTAATTAGGTTTAAACATTTCAGGACGATGTGTGCATATATGGATATTATGCATAGTGTTGGGAATGGGATTACTGGCATTTCCATCTTAAATTTTCATATATATGCTATTTTGCTACTTTACAATTCTGTATAGTTTTAGTATTTTTAGCAATTGTAATGAATTTTGTTTACTATTTATACACAGACTTCCGTGAAAGTTTCCATCATTTATGACTTGAGATTAAAGTTGTTATATTGTATCTAGTTATAGTTTAACATTGTTTTAGTATTTATCATGGTCTCTGCCCCAAAAAAATGGGTGCACACACTGGGAGAAAGTGAATAAGTGTAACTATTGGAAACAATTATGAGTTTGTTGCATATACATATATGCGCATGGGTTCACTTGGTCAATGTTCTGGTCTAGTGGACCTCTATACATATTATTTATATTAGTTTGTTTTCCAATGTTTGGTTCAACATCCAACTTCATTTCCCAGGTGTGCCCCATTCTCTGGGGTGTTATCTTAAAGTTTCATCTTTTTGAGACTGCTTTTTAATTGGACATCAACTTTTCAAAGTTCTTCTATTCTTCTATATATATCCATGATCAAACTTTGATCATTTAGCTATGAATGAAGCGCCATGTTGGTGGCGTGAAACGCGTTAGCTTTCTGCCCTGTTTTTTACCTATTTAGGATTTTATTATTTCATATGAATAAAGATGCCTTCCATGGTGTGCGGTCGTCCAGGATTTTCTTCTTTCCCAGCTTTTGTAGGCTATGACCAAACCCGTTTGGATTCAGAATCCTCTCCTCATTATTAGACATGTGTGATTCGTTTAATTACGAATCAAAACTTAAGCCGCGTACACACGGGCGGACTGTCTGGCCAACTAAGTCCGTCAGACAATCCGACGGACAGTCCGTCCTACTTTTGAATGAACGGACTTGACCACACACGATGAACAGACAGTCTGCTGAAAGCTTGCGCGATGACGTGTACAGCACGTACGACGGGACTAGAAATACGACGTCCAATACACTGCAATGCAACCTTTCGCCGTGTAAATCCTTTCTGAGCATGCGCCATACTTAGTCCGTCCAACTAGCCTACTCACGAGCAGACTGTCCGCTGAAACCAAAGTTGGACGGACTGTATAACGGAAATTCCGAAAGACTTAGTCCGCCAGACTGTCCGCTGAAAAAGTCCGCTGAAGCCCACACACGAGCGGACTGTCCGCTGAAATGTGTTTCAGCGGACTAAGTTGGACAGACAGTCCGCCCGTGTGTACGCAGCTTTAGACACATTTTTTGTTATTCAGAGATTTGGATGAACTTGAACCTCCGAATCACAATAGTAAGGCATTGCAAAAAGTCCAAAACAAATTATAACAAAACAAAGTATTTGTATTCATTTGTTTCATTTTGACCTTTTGTTAATGTTTAAAGCACCCAAAATAACATAACAGCATTGATTCAGATCCATTTTGTTTTTATGTTGTTTTTGTGTTTATTATTATAAAAAAATGTACTACATATTAAATGGAAACATATTACAAAAAAATACAGTAAGGTGAAAAAGTGAAATAAGATGATAATTCCTACTTGTTCTATTTGGATTGGATGGAGGGGGATCCATCAGAATATCTGAATCTTAGCATAACAAATCCAAAATAAATTTTGTTCTATTTGTTATGTTATGATTTAGAGATTCTGATGGATCCATCTAAGCCAGCACAAACAGAGTACATAAGTAATGTATCCCCAAAATAACTAATTACCACATTAAAACGAATATAGCCAGTGTTCGGAAATATTAATCGATTTGGAACAACAAATACACAAAACAAATCCAAATATACTAAACGAATTCCGAAAACAAATTTTTCTAACATAATGAATTTGAAGAAACAAAATGAATAACTTAAAGCGGAGGTCCACCCTAAAATGGACCTCCGCTCATCGGAATCCCCCCCCCTCCGGAGCCACAATCGGCACCTTTCAGGGGGGAGGGGGGTGCAGTTACCTGGATAATCCAGGTAACTGCACCCACTTCCGGGCTAGCTCTCTGCGGAAAGGGGCGTACGTTACGCCCCTTTCCGCAAGCGCCCGCCCCCTTCAGCAAGTGCCCCGCAGCCTGCTGGGAAACACACAGCTCCCAGAGGCAGCGGGGACCGTCCGGATTGCGCCGCGCGGCTCGCGCATGCGCAGTAGGGAACTGGGAAATGAAGCCGAAAGGCTCCATTTCCTGATTCCCATACCCAAGATGGCGGCGGCACGAGCGAGCGATCGGCTTCGGGTGCCGACATCGCGGGCGCGCTGGACAGGTAAGTGTCACTATTTAAAAGTCAGCAGCTGCAGTATTTGTAGCTGCTGGCTTTTAAAAAAAAAAAAAAAAACGCGGAGTCCCGGTGGACTCCCGCTTTAACAAATGAATCCAAAATTAATTTTTTTTTGCTGTCGTGCACATCTCTACTCATAATCGCTCAGGAGAATGTCTTTGTTGGCCATTTTGCTGGCCTGGAATTTTGCTCTTTCTTCTTACATACTGAGTACACCTAAGCCCTTGTACACACGGTCGGAGATTCCGACAACCAAATCCGTCGGATTTTGTCCGTCGGATTTTGTCCGTCGGATTTTGTCCGAAACTGTTGCATACACACGGTCGGACAAAGTTGTCGAAAAATCCGATCTTTCAGAACGTGATGACGTAATTTTGTTACGATGGGACTACGTTCAGGCTAGTAGCCAATAGCTTTGATGTAGGAATTTGATCTGAGCATGCGTGGCACTTTGTCCGATCGGAATTCTCTACATATGATCGGAGTATGTCCTATTGGACCAGTTTGTCTTAAAATATTTCCAGCAAATTGGAAAATTTGGTCCGATGGATATTCCGACGGAAACAGTCCGATGCATACCACACACAGTCGGATTATCCGACAACACAGTCCGATAGGACACATTCCGACAGATTCTCTGACCGTGTGTACAAGGGCTAAAAGGTATTTTTTCTTTTATGAAGAATATATTTATAGTGCAAACATGCCATTGTACATATAGGTTCAATAGTTGAGATTAAATTTAAGGGATGTCTTGGTGCTTTCCAGTCATCAGGACAAAAATTAAGTCTAAAGGATGAGGATGAGGATTTGCATCACCTGCTTGACCTCCTTTATCGGTGTCTTGCTTCTGGGTCCTTTGTGCTACTTTCTTTATCCTCTCGTCATGGATCCAGGCTCCGGATTGTTCAGTAAGGACAATGGTTCTGGTCACTGCGACGACGCTAGTGGGTGGGCCAAAAGGGTAATCTTGCTTCTAGGTCTGGTTCAGCTGGTGAATTAAGACCACATCTCCAAGTTGGAACTTGTATGATGGTTCCTGTGAGGGTAATGGAAAAGAAGAGAATACTTTACCGTAGATACCATTCAGCTTTCATAATCAAGTCTCTACAATATTCTTCTTGTATCAGACTTATATCTACCTGCTCTATTGCCAAGGGTTTCTTAATCCAGGGAAAAGGTCGACCCATCAGGATCTCAAAAGGGTACAAGTGATTGGTCTTGGAAGGGGTCATTCTTATTTCTGCTAAAACCGCAGGCAGCACGGTTTTCCATTTGCCACCCATAGCCTGCCTTATTTTATCTTTAATCATTTGGTTTATTCTTTCCACTATACCTGAACTCTGTGGGTAATATGAAATGTAGAATTTCCACTCTATTTTTTAAAGTCTTGTGTTAACATTTCAGCTGTAGCTTTCCATCCTTTATGTCCTATGCCATGGCACTGTGAGATGAATAAAGTGAATAAAGGTGCACTTGCTTTTGGTATGCCTGGTTCCCCTCTTTGGCAATGAGTCCAGTCTCAGGACTCATTGTCAGACCCTGTGTATGCCAATAGGCCAGATCTTCTGGTGAAGCCATAGCCTGTAGGTTCTGCAAAGCCTGTTCCCAGGGCAAAGTTGGTGGTGTAAGGGGGACATTTATATAAAAGCTGGGACTGTCAAAGCAGCTTATTTAGCAACTAGTTGGCCAGTGCATTTCCCTTTGAAATGTCATCAGTACTGTGTGTGTGCTTCCATAGGGTGACCTAATGTAAATGAAGTAGCCATTTCTACAGCCATGGCAAAAGAGGCTAAAGCCCTCAGACACACCGGCATGCCTTGTTCCAGAACTGGGACTACTCCAGAAAAAAAGGCTACGGGTTTAAACTTTCCTCCATGCTCTTGTGCAAGGGCCCCAGCCATGGTTTTACAGTTGTCCCTTGCAAACAAATGAAACACTTTACAATAATCATATAATCCCAAACCAGGAGTCGTTACCATTTTTACACAAAAGCATTAATCATTTCATCCATTCCATTTCACAAGGTAGCTTGTCTCAGCAAGTTATCATAGTAGGAGCAATCAGGTATCCATTGGTGGTAGTAACCAATCATACCTAAGAAGGTTAACTCTTCCCTTTTGGTATGTGGTGCAGACCCATGAGAGCCGCAGCTCTCTTGTGACTGATTCTCCTTTCACCATGGGACAGATTAAAACCAAGATACTCAACAGTTTCCTGTCAAAAATTTGTTTTCCTTTCTCTTTGGGGGATCTATCAGTCCTGGTTCAATTTTGTCTCGTAATGCAGGAGATTTTTTTATATATGAATTATGGCTATATAGGTAATTTGGGTCCCAGTATTCCATCCTTCAATAAAATGCTCCAATATTTTTTAATTGTTTTTTCAACTGTTTTATATTGCACATTATAGTCCAGTATTATTTTAAACGCATAATCCTGTGTTTTAAGGATTTTGTTATAAATTTTTGTTGTCAGTAAATTATTTCTATCCATACCCCCCCCACACACACACACTTTCTCTGTGTCTCCTATTATAAATCTTGCATCATACCCCTTTTAAACAAATCAATTTACCAAAACTTGAGAACAGTTCCTCCTCAACCTTAAAAATTGTCCTCTGAGTATGTTCATCAACCATGGCATTTCTATCAGTAGTAAGTAGTTGAAATAATTACAAGTCAATATCTTATCCTCTTCAATATAAATCTCTTTAATAAAAAATGTAAGTTTCAAAAAGGTATATAATCCCAGTTTTATTAACCACCGGAGGGATTTTCCCTCTTAATGACCAAGCTATTTTTTGCGATACAGCACTGCATCGCTTTAACTGACAATTGCGCGGTTTTATGACATTGCATCCAAGCAAAATTGATGTCCTTTTTTTCCCCACAAATAGAGCTTTCTTTTGGTGGTAATTGATCACCTCTGTTTTTTATTTTTCGCGCTATAAACAAAAAAATTGCGACAACTTGGAAAAAAACAATATGTTTTACTTTTTAACATTATGTATTCTTCAACATATTTATGGTAAAAAAATTGCACTGTGCGTATATTGATTGGTTTGCGCAAAAGTTCTAGCGTATAGTCTACAAAATAGGAGATGTCATTTTTATTATTTATTTACTTTTTACTAGTAATGGCGGCGATCTGCAATTTGTTGCAGGACTGCGACACTGCGGTGGACAAATCTGACACTTTTGACACTTTTTTGGGACCAGTGACATTTATACAGCGATCAGAGCTAAATATAGCCACTGATTACTGTATAAATTACACTGGCAGGGAAGGGGTTAACACTAGGACCCAAAAACTGAACTTCCACTGTAAGTGATGGTGACCCCCTGACATGCCACATTTAGCATGTCATTTTTTTTAGGGGGGAGAGGGGATCGGATACTCTCTTTTTAAAGGCTTCAAGCTCCCACTTCCTCCCGGGGCTCCGAGGCTCCAGATAGAAGTTCACCTCTCCCCCTCCCTCCCTGCAATCCGTAACGTGTCCCAGAAGATTGCCCGGCCATTCACAGCACGCAGTGTGGCTCGTGCATGCACAGTGCGCCCACAGTAAGAATGCCGGCACCGTGGAGAGGAGGTCGAGAGGAGCGGGGCTTCGTACACCCGCATCACTGGACCGTGGGACAGGTGAGTGTCTGATTATTAGAAGTCAGCAGCTACACTTTTTGTAGCTGCTGACTTTAAAAAAAAAATTTTCGCGGAACTACGATTTAATATAGAATTTGATTTAAATTGTTTCATTTTTGATGGTTGACCCTTCCCTATGGGTTGTTTATATTTTCAGCTGTCCTTGTATATTTTAGTATATATTCTATTCAGTATATGTAATTGTAATTTAAAGTGATAACTAATATGATATTAAGATGTCATTAGTAGTTGCTGGAGAGGGTCGTGGTATGTAGTCCTAGTATGCTAGGGCAATTTATGAAGATTTTATATAAGATCACTAAAAGGTGTCCCCTTTGAGGTTTACAAAGTTCAGTGTAGGCATTATGCATCGACTGTTACTTTTACACCCTCTCTGTCTGAATATATGGCAGACTAATTGGGTGGAAGAGATCGTTAATGGGTGGCTATATTAAGGCGGGTAGTAGATGTGACACCTCCCCTGCTGATTAAGTCCTGAAGTTTGGACGTAACGTATGTATAGGACGAGGTTTCACGTATATGAAATCATCCCGCAGTCATCTCTGCATCTAAGGATCCTGCGATTGTATGTGACAGACACATAATAAACAAGTTATTCCAACTTATGCCCTCCCGGGGAACTCTTTAGTTTTGTCTAGTCTCCAAGTGATTTATTGATTTTGATCAGTTTTGTTTGAAATCATTCTCGATCTATGTAAATCATTTTCAATCTATGTAAAGTGAGGGCATGGAAATAGAAGAATCTTTTTAAAGTGCATGTACACCCAAATAATAAAGTTGTGCAAATAGCTTGATTCATGCCTCATAGACATAGTTGATGAATACTTGTTCATCCTTTCGGTTTTTGTTATCTTTAAAGTGGAAGTAAACTTCCCACATTAAATTTTACTTACTTGTAGGCTTACCTATAGGAACGATGACTGCCAGGTGTTTTTTCACCTTAATGCATAGGATGCATTAAGGTAATAAAACACAAAACTTTACAACACCTTTAAAAAGAAGTCAGCTGACAGTTACTCAATGTGTGTAAAGAAAAGAGGAAGGCACGTACATGTGGTAAAGAGATTTGTTTGATCACCGTTGTTTGGATTTTTTACGAACACTGACACACATTCCAACTTCATCACTGAATCGGATGTCTGTTTCTATAATCCTCCTCACTTAGGGGATTCTGTTTATGAACTTCACAAAAGGACACTTGGTTCATTTAAAGATACCCCTATACCAGGGGTTGACAAATTTGCTTGGATTCTAGGAGCCAGCTAAAAAAGTGAGGAGCCAGGTCCGTGACGGCGATCTGGACCTGTCCCTGGCCTGACATGGAGACGAGTGAGGGGAAGATAGCCCCCAGCCCCCCACATATGAGATCATCTCTCATTGGACACACCGCTTGAGTGCTAAATGGCCGCTGTGATTGGTCATTTAGCATGATCTGTGATTTGCTGTATCCAAGGGACACGGCCAACACAGAACTTCCCCGATGCGCGCCCATGGCGGCGTTCAGAGGGGAAGTAAACAGGAGGATGTCCAGGGACACCCTCCCGGCAATTGGTGTCCGCGCTGTAGACATCTTTTGTCTATAGCGCGGGCACGAAGTGGTTAACAAAAGAATGTGACTTTTATTTCCGCCATGTTCCCGCTTATTAACGTCATATCCCCGCTAAGGGTTAGATCAGGTCCGCCTGAAAAACTGACAGGTGAACCTGATCAGACAGCCCTTGTGAAAGGGGTCAAGCAGGGAGGATTACAAATAATATTTTTTTTTTTCCCTTAATTAAAATATTTTTTTTTACTTTTTACAAAAAAAATAATAATAATAATATAATATAATATAATATTTATATATATATATATATATATATATATATATATATATATATATATATTAATATATAATATAATGAGAAGCCATTTACCAGCCACCACACTCACCGTTGGGCAAAAGGCGCCAGATGACGCCCGCAATCACTTCCTTCTCTTCACTTTGGGAAGGAAATGGGCGGGCAGTGAAAAACAGGCAGGGGAGCTTCACTCCATTAGGATTAGCATTATTGGAATAGGGTGTAATTTCTACATCCACCACAAGATGGCGCCAGACTACCGAAAGATTTTAGAAGGCCGCAAAGCCGCGGCCTCAATTACTGGCCGCCGCGGGCCGATGCAATTGCGCGGCGGAGTTTGGGGTCCAAATGGAGACAGGATACCCCAGCAGCATTGCCCCAGGCGCCAGGACACGAATTCTAGTCGCAAATGCGACCGGGCGCCCGGGGTTTGTCGAGCCCTGCCCTATACTGTTACTAAATTGGGTGTCTGCTTTAAAATAATCTTCACTTAAAGTGGTTGTAAACCCTTACAAACCACTTTGACCTACAGGTAAGCCTAGATTAAGGCTTACCTGTAGGTCCAAGAAATATCTCCCAAACCTATACGGTTTAGGAGATATTTGCCCGAAGACGGGCACCCCTGTCTATAGCGCATGCGCCTTAGACAGCGGCATGCAGGCGCACTGAGCGTGGCATCCTCGATAACAAAGATGCCGCGCAATGCCGCGCATCTCGGCTCCCGTGCGCATGCGCGGGAGTGACGTTATCGCGGCTTCGCCGAATGACAGCGGCGGAGCTGCGAGACCCACCGAGAAGATGGATGCGGCGGACTACAGGGGACAGCGGTGACTTCGCTGGCTCCTGTGTCAGGTAAGTGACACATAATGGGCTACTATGCGATGCATAGTAGTCCATTATGCTTTGCCTTTGCAGGGAATGAAAGAGGAAGTAAACTCATCAGGGTTTACTTCCTCTTTAAAGGCCAAGTTCACCTTTTTTTTTTCTAAATTCCAGCTTCCCTATGTACCAATATAGCATTAATGCACTTGTTTTGCAAAAAAAAAAAGGCAGCTTTCCATTTATTCTACACACGCTTACCTCACTCTCTTCATGGATGCGTAAAAACCCTGCTCCATTACTTCTGCCTTGCTTCCTGAAAATACTTTAGGTCATGACACAGGAAGGAGTTGACCAGCTGAGATTAGATGAGGCAGAGTGTGTGCTAATGAGATCAGCAGGCCAACTCCTTCCTGTGTCATGACCTATAGTCTTTCCAGGAAGTAAGGCAGAAATAATGGAGCAGGGTTTTTTAAACATCCATGAAGTCAGTGAGGTAAGCGTGTGTATAAAGCTGTTTTATTTTTGCAAAAGAAGTACATTAATGCTATATTGGTAAATAGGGGAGCTGGAATTTAGAGAAAAAAAAAGCGAAGCAAAGGTGAACTTAGACTTTAACCAATTCAGCCCTGGAGCATTTGGCTGGCCAAAGACCAGAGCACTTTTTGCAATTCGGGACTGCGTCATTTTAACTGACAATTGCGCAGTCATGCGACGTGGCTCCCAAACAAAATTGACGTCCCTTTTTCCCACAAATAGAGTTTTCTTTTGGTGGTATTTGATCACCTCTGCAGTTTTTATTTTTTGCACTAAAAACAAAAAAAGAGTGACAATTTTGAAAAAAACACATTATTTTTTACTTTTTGCTATAATAAATATCCCCAAAAATTATATAAAATTATTTTTTTCCCCTCAGTTTAGGCCAATACATATTCTTCTAAATATTTTTAGTTAAATTAATCACAATAAGCGTTTATTGATTGGCTTGCACAAAAGTTATAGCGTCTACAAAATAAGGGATAGTTTAATGGCATTTTTATAATTTTTTTTACAAGTAATGGCGGCGATCAGCGATTCTTATCATGACTGCAACTTTATTGCGAACACGTCGGGCGCTTTTGCCGCTGCTATTTTGGGGCCATTCACATTCATACAACAATCAGTGTGAATAAAAATGCACTGATTACTGTGTAAATGTGACTGGCAGTGGAGGGGTTAACACTAGGTGGCGCTGCAGGGGTTAAGTGTGTCCTAGGGAGTGATTCTAACTGTGGGGGGGGCTGTGTGTGACACGACACTGATCACCGCTCCCGATTACTGAGAGCGGTGATCAGTGACAGTTTCACTAGGTAGAACGGGGAGATGCTTGTTTACATTAGCATTTCCCGGTTCTTCCTCTCCGTGAGGCGATCGCGGGTATCCCTGCGGACATAGAGTCCGTGGGACCTGCGGTCGGACCCACGGAGCTCACGGCGGTGCTGCTAGCCAAGCCTCGAGAGATCACGTACAATTACGTGATTTCTCGTAGCGGAGCCAACCTTCCGCATTAAAACTGGTCCCCAAGCAGTTAAGGTAATTAATTTTATGAATTTCCCAAAAGGAAACTTTGTTTTAAGATTTGTATCAAATCGGTATATTCACTTTTTTATTTATATAAACACTTTTAGAGTTCTGAAAATAAGTTTGTTATGGGAGTAGCGCAGCAACTTGAGTTACATGAGTCTTGTGTTCTGACTAGTTTGGTTGCAGCTTCTCTAGTGGCCACGCATTTTTTTTAATTACATTGTGCTATTAATTGTTTGGTTCACTTTCATTGAGAGGTGGAGGGATATGCGCAGGATTTTTTCTTACATACGATGTTTTAAAAGCTTTTACAGATTACCACTTCTACGGAGGAGGTCTAGTGCTAGAATTGCTGCCCATGATCTGGCATTCATGGGGATACCGCACATGTGTTGTATGATTGCTGTTTGCATGCACACGTTCGCCTTTGCACACTAGCACAGGGGAACAGGGGCACTTTAACCACTTGCCGACCGTCTCGCGCTGATATACTTCGGTAGAATGGCACGCTTGTACAAACTGACATACCTGTACATTAGTCCACAAAAGCAGGATAGCTGCCGCTATTTTTTGGGGATATTTATTATAGCGGAAAATAAAAAAATATTATTTTTTTCAAAATTGTCTGTCTTTTTTTGTTTATAGCGCAAAAAATAAAAAACGCAGAGGTGATCAAATACCACCAAAATAAATCTCTATTTGTGGGAAAAAAAGGTACAAGTTTGGGTTGCACGCCTGCGCAATTGTCAGTTAAAGGGGCACAGTGCCAAATTGTAAAAAGGGCTCTGGTCAGGAAAGGGGTAAAAGCTTCCGGGGCTGAAGTGGTTAATTTATTTATTTTCACACAGTTGTTTTTAATTTTCTCAATCACTTTTATTGCTGTCACAAGGAATGTAAACACCCTTGTGACAACAATAGGCAGTGACAGGTATTATTTATGAAAGTATTTGGGGTCAATAAGACCCCAAATCCCTCCTTTAGGCTGCTTTCACACTGGGGCGGGAGCGGCGTCGGCGGTAAAGCGCCGCTATTTTTAGCGGCGCTTTACCGTCGTTTTAGCGGCGGTCTGCGGGCGATAGCGGGGTGGTTTTAACCCCCGCTAGCGGCCGAAAAAGGGTTAAACCCGCCCGCAAAGCGCCGCTGCAGCGGCGCTTTGCCGGCGGTATTGCCGCGGTGTCCCATTGATTTCAATGGGTAGGAGCGGTATAGGAGCGGTGAATACACCGCCCCTTCACCGCTCCAAAGATGCGGCTAGCAGGACTTTTTTCACCGTCCTGCCAGCGCATCGCCGGAGGGCTTTCACACTGGAGGGAAAGGGGCCGTTTTTTTTCAGGCGCTACACAGGCGCTATTTTTAGCGCTGTAACGCCTGAATACCGCCCCAGTGTGAAAGCAGCCTAACACTTGAAAGCATTCAAAACGCCAAGATCTGTGTTTTTGAATACTTTCGATTTTCAGAAAATGGAGCCGTTAAAAGTCAGGTGTCATGTCATCGTTTCTGGGTTACCATAGCTGAGACCCGATTCCGGCTTTGTATGGGTCCCTGACTAGCTGGCAGGATGGATCTCCCAGTGAAATGGGAGAGCCAGAGAGAGCCAAGGAAGGTGGCGGGGATAACTACTCCTTTTGCCACCTGTAATAGCAATTACAATTGCTCTGATTGCTTTTACTAAAAAATGGTACCGGGTGATGTTCAGTTTTTAGTTGAAGGCGTGATAGGCTTCCCTGAAGAGATGAGTTTTCAAGGATCACCTAAAGGCAACCAGAGTAGGAGAGGAGATAGCTGGACAGACTGAAATAAAGTATTCCAGAGGATGTGAAAGGTTCTGGAGAAGTTCTGGAGATGAGCATGGGAGAAGGAGACAATAGAGCTAGAGAGCAAGAGGTCTTGGGTAGAGCAGAGAGGACAGTTTGGGTGATATTTCGAGACAAGATTGGTGTGTAGCTTGGGGCAGAGTTGTGGATGGCTTTGTATGTTGTTGTTAATATGTTGAATTTAATTCGCTGGGCAATCAGCAGTCAGTTAATTAATAATTGTTTCAGTCATGAAGGGGGTACTAAGGGTTCTGTGAGTGTTGGGACCATTGCTTCAGGAGCTTAGGCAATGGTATGCACTTTATCCAAAGCAATGCTTGAGTCTTGTAAACTCGGAGCTGAGTTATGAGACAAGGATCTCAGTAAATCCTCACCGATGGTAATTAGCTATGGGATTTGACCAAAATAACAAGAATGAAGGGTGCAAGCGACAGAAAAAAAGGTCTCTCTGCATGACTGTTCCTACGGCTTCCTACCTATAAAAAAAAATTCAGCATTACCAATGACTTTTAAAAAATACAATATCAAGTAATCTCTATTCATTTTATCGAGACTAATTAATCTAACAGCAGTAGCTGTCACTTGTCAAGGTCAGCCTCAATGGCTCCTTCAGAAGTTTTGTGATTTGTTTTCTGCTTTAGAGTGGGAAGGAAAATTGTGTAAAAACAAATTAAAGCAAGCTCTCAGTTTGCATTATTTTGTGGTCAAGGCCAGCTACAGAAAGATAAAAAATGAATATGTCATTGTCAGCTCTCAGGTAATTTTAAACCTGCCACGAAGACAAGGGAAAATTATAAGTGACTAGGCTATTAGAGCCAAGATTTAAGTTGAGCTGAAATAACCTTAATTGGCTTCAATAGCCTTGTCCTTCCCACCACATAGATTTACATAACTAGAGACCTCAAATCAATGTTCCTAGGTTTGGTATCTGTCAGATCTGATTAGGGCTCTACAGAGTCAAATTATAATAAGGACCGAATGGGTGGTTGCCTCAGGGTCCCAAGTTTCAGGGGAGCCCAGGGGATGCTATAAAAATGCTGTCAGTGCTCTTCAGAGTAAAGCCTTGTACACACGATCAGATTTTCCACAGACAAAACTGCTGACTTTTGTCTGAAGGGTGTTGGCTCCAAACTTGTCTTGCATACAAATGGCACACAATTGTCGGTCAACGAACAAACACAAACGTAGTGACTAGGGTTGAGCGGACACCTGGATGTTCGGGTTCGACGGGTTCAGCCGAACTTCGCAAAAAAGTTTGAGTTTGGGACCCGAACTTGACCCCAAACCCAAACCCCATTGAAGTCAATGGGGACCAGAACTTTTGAGGACTAAAATGGCTCTAAAAAAGTAATGGAAAGGGCTAGAGGGCTGCAAATGGCGGCAAAATGTTGTTAAGAGCATGACAAGTGTTCTGCAAACAAATGTGGATAGGGAAATAACTTAAAATAACATAAAATACATAAAAATAAAAAATAATATGCTGGAGGCCCCCTTCTCAGAAGAAGAGGTACAGGAAGTCATTAAGAACCTCAAATCAGGTTCTGCTCCAGGCCCCGATGGTCTCCCTAACCCCTATTACAAAATATTTACCACCACCCTGACTCCACATTTGACACAATTCTTTAATGCAAAGACACAGGGAACCCCAATTGATCCTCGCCTAAACACAGCCTACATTGCAGTAATACCGAAACCGGATAAAAACTCAAAAGAAGTCAGTAATTATAGACCCATCTCCCTCATCAATAGCGACTTAAAAATCCTTACCAAACTCCTTGCAAATCATCTAGCTTCCTTCATTAACCAATGTGTTCATAAGGATGAAGTGGGGTTCATCCCAGGCAGACAGGGCCCTGATCAGATCAGAAGAGCCATAGACATAGTCTCCATCCACCAGACAAACTGGCCAGGAGGTCCAAAACAATCAGGCATGCTTTTATCACTGGACCTTCAAAAGGCCTTCGATTCGGTCTCCTGGCCATACATCTTTACAATCCTTGAACTTTGGGGCTTTGGCGACAAGTTTATGGGCTTGATCCGAGCTCTTTATTCAAATCCTAAAGCCTATATTAGGCTTCAAGGCCACTACTCCAAACCAATACATATAGCCAAAGGCACCAGACAAGGCTGTCCTTTATCTCCGCTAATCTTTGCAATAGCAATTGAGACACTCGCCATCTCCATTCGCCGGGACCCCAACATACAAGGCGTTCAATGTGGCTCTCAGGTTCACGAATGTGGCCTGTTTGCAGATGACAAACACTGATGCCTTGTCACGGATTTCTATCTTAGGGAAAAAGATACATGGTAATTTACATCCCTCTCCTTACATTCACACCTAGGGGTCAGTGGTTAAGTTCCTCCTCTCGGGCACAGCTAGCTTCCATTAACAGGAATACCAACCCTTCACTCTAACACTAACATGTCTGTCTAAAATGATTTTACATTTTATATCTCTGACGTGTTACACTTGATTTATCTTGTTGCGCTGCCTGTAACCTTTCCATGTTTTGACTGAATCGATACTGAATGTCACTTTCAAATGTATTATTCTTGTTGTGATACAAAATAAAATACTTTGAAATAAAAAAAAAAAAAAAAAATAATCTTGACCTAGGAGGACGAGGTCCATATGGAGTAGGAGGTTGAGGTGGCGGTGCATGTGGCGGTGTAGGTGGAAGCGGCGGTGGAGGAGGACGAGGTAGCCAACACTGGTTTTAGTTTTCAATGTTATTTTATTTTTTTAAATTAGGGTACACCCCAAAAGAGTGAGAAAGATCAAAAATACAACAATGGCTGGGTAAGGCCGGTATACATGTCTATTCTGCACAAGGTACGGACAAGTCCTGTGGGATCCATGCCTGGTTCATTTTAATGAACGTGAGCTTGTCCACCTCTGGACAGGCGGCTGTGCCTCCAAGGCATAAAGGGCAAGCTCAGGCCATGTGCCCAATTTGGAGACCCAGAAGTTGAAGGGGGCAGCCCCTTCATTCAGTACGTGTAGGCGTGTGCACACATACTGCTCCACCATGTTGGTGAAATGCTGCCTTCTGCTAACACATTCCATATCAGATGGTGGTGCTGGTTCTTGTGGCGTGCTGACAAAGCTTTTCCACATTTCGGCCATGCTAACCCTGCCTTCTGAGGTGCTGGCAGTGCTCCATCTGCGTTGGCGACCTCTTCCTCCTCCTCTGCCTTTGCCTTGTGCTTCCACTGTGCCCCCGCTGTCAGGTAGGAATGCCACCAGCAGCGCATCTACCAGCATGCGCTTGTACTCGCGCATCTTACGATCACGCTCCAGTGAGGGAATTAAGGACGGTACGTTGTCCTTGTAACGGGGATCCAGCAGCATGGTCACCCAGTAATCAGCACCAGTTAGAATGTGGGCAACTCGGCAGTCGTTGCGGAGACACTGCAGCATGTAATCGCTCATGTGTGCCAGGCTGCCCAGAGACAACAAAAAGCTGTCCTCTGTGGGCGGTGTATCGTCTGTGTCCTCTGTATCCCCCCAGCCACGCACCAGTGATGGCCATGAGCTGGTCTGGATGCCACCCTGCTGTGAACAGTGTTCCTCCTCCTCCATCTCCTTCTCCTCATCCTCCACCTCATCATCCTCCAGAACTGTGCCCTTGTTGGACAATTGTGTACCTGGCATTTGTTGGTGCAGGAACCATGGGCGTCCACAGAACTTTTTTCAGGGGGGCATCATTTTAGGGTCACCCATGCACCGCCCCTTTTTAACAATGTCATTATCACATTATCATGGTCAGAGATTGCGGATGTAGTACAGTCCCTAGGCCCTCTTACCAGACCCAGCGAAACTACAGCAGTGATCTCTCTGGCTGGACAATCGTTCACTCTGGGTTCCCGGGAACGACCCTGGTCAGTAGTGTAGCATGCCTGTACCCTGGTAGTGGCTTAGTGTTTCTCTGGTGGTGCTGGGCAGCGTGGCTCTCTCTGATGGCGCTGGGCAGCGTGGCTCTCTCTCTGGCAACCGCCCAGCACACTCCTTATACTTTGTCCTGTAGCACTCAACCTTTTTTCCAGGCTGCAGTCTCTCAATCTCTCTCTTGATCGAGCTGTAGCCTCCTCCCTGTGGAAAATGGGGCCATCAATCTTTTGGACTACATGTCCCATGATGCTCTCCTCTTCTAGTCTCCTTTGACTGGCCCTCAGTTATGGCCAATAGGGAAGGAACGGAGTGGGCAGGAAGCTGGGTGGGGAACCTGGAGAGACCCGCTGTCTCTTCTCCCTGACAGGAGAAGGGGGGGCAAGCGGGAGAAACCTGACAGCCTTTCTCCTGTCACAGTGCCGCTGAGACCCCCCTTGCCCCTACCTGCGGACGCCCATGGCAGGAACCCACCCTCAGAGCCACTTGTGAATGACTGCCCTGAAAGCCTTTGAAATGATCCCTCTTCCTCCTCCTCCTCTTCCTGTGCCACATCCTCTTCCATCATCGCCCAAAGCGTTTTTTCAAGGAGGCATAGAACTGGGATAGTAACGCTGAGAACGACATCATCGGCACTGGCCATGTTGGTGGAGTACTCAAAACAGCGCAAAAGGCACACAGGTCTCGCATAGAGGCCCAGTTATTGGTGGTGAAGTGATGCTGTTCCGCAGAGCGACTCATGCGTGCGTGCTGCAGCTGAAACTCCACTATCGCCTGCTGCTGCTGCTCGCACAGTCTGGCCAGCATGTGCAAGGTGGGCATGTCACATATGAGGCGGGGAGCGGGAAGGCCAAAGTTACGCTGCAGCGCTGACAGGCAAGCAGCAGCAGGTTGAGAACACCGAAAGTGCGCACAGACGGCTCACACTTTCTGCAGCAGCTCTGGCATATAGGGGTAATTTTTAAGGAACCTCTGGACCAAAAAGTTCAGCACATGTGCCAGGCAAGGGATGTGCGTCAAACCGGATAGGCCCAGAGCTGCTACGAGATTTCGCACATTATCACACACCATCAGGCTGGGCTTGAGGCTCACTGCCACCAACCACTCATCGGTCTGTTGTTCCATGTCCCTCCACAACTCCTGCGCGGTGTGGGGTTTTTTCCCCCAAACAGGAAAGTTTTAAAACTGCCTGCTGTCGTTTACGCCTGGCTGTGCTGAAGTTGGTGGAGAAGGTGTTACGCTGACCGGGTGAGGAGGCGGTAGAGGATGAGGAAGCGGAGTAGGAGGAGTTAGCAACAGGAGGCAAACTGAAATCCTCGGTGGTGGAAGGACATGCGCCAAACTGCTATCCGCCTCAGGCTCAGCCGCCACTGTATTTACTCAGTGTGCTGTTAGGGAGATATAACGTCCCTGACCATGCTTACTGGTCCACATATCCGTAGTTAGGTGGACCTTGCCACAGATGGCGTTGCGCAGTACACACCTGATTTTGTCCCCCACTTGGTTGTGCGGGGAAGGGATGGCTCGCCTGGAAAAGTAGTGGCGGCTGGGCACGACGTACTGTGGGACAGCCAAAGACATCAGGCTTTTAAAACTCTGCGCCTCCACCAGACGGAATGACAGCATTTCAAAGGCCAGGAATTTTGAAATGCTGGCTTTCCGGGCCAGGGATAACGGGTGGGAAGGGGGGTACTACTTCTTCTTCTCCAGTGTTTGGGAGAGAGAGAGCTGAACGCTTCCATGGGACATTGTGGAGATGGTTGGTGACCCAGGTGGTAGTGCTGGCAGATCCTCTGTTTGCGGGTTGGCAGGTGCCACTGTCACTACAGAGATGGATGAAGAGGCCCAGACTGCAGCAGAAGAGGAAGCAGGAAGAGCCAGAGACCTTTCTTGTTTTTTGAGGTGTCTACTCCACCGCAGCTTGTGCTTTGCAGAGCCTGCCAGCGCACCGCTGTAGTGTGAAAGCCCTCTGGCTTTCACACTACAGACAATGGTGCAGCTTTTTTAGGGCAGATTGCAGGCGCTATTTCTAACGCTATAGCGCCTGCAAAACGCCCTGGTGTGAAAGGGGTCTTAAAGTAAAACACATAGCCAAGTATTATTCTACACAGTTTTTTTTATTGTGCATTAAAAAAGAAAACAAATAAAATTAGACATACTATCTGACAATAAAACAATGGTATAGAAAATATACCAAATCAAATCATTATTCAACCCAAAAAATAATGTCAAATCAATAACTCCAAGGCCAATAATAAATAACACATTATCTCCTCCGATTCTGCAACATGTCTGGTTGACGAACGGCTGTTCAGAAAATACCTGAAAAGCATGAAATAAAAAGAACGAACTGAAAGACGCTAAATGAAAAACGCAAAAAGAAAAGCGCGTATCAACACTCACCCAACTTCTACTAACACGAAATTAGCAGAAGGAGCCCAAAGGGTGGCGCTAAAGAGCTGAAAAACCACCTAGTACGTCACTACGTTCGGAATTGTTGGCCAACATTTGTGTGACCGTGTGTATGCAAGACAAGTCTGAACCAACACCCTTCGGACAAAACTGCACAGTTTTGTTGGCCAACAATCCGATCGTGTGTACGAGGCATTTGCCTGAAAAACTGTGTGATGTAGGATGTGTCTGAGTGCTATCTGACCATTTATAATTTAATGGTCTACACTGTCCAGTAAGAGGCTCCTTTAAAGGGTGACACATGATGCATGCTTTCTTCAGCAAGATATAGGAGTGTGGGGACACTTCTAGCAACATATTAGTTGCTACATAAGTTAAGTTGTCATTTATCACAGATTGTGTATTGGACTTTTTCTCCACTTTACATATTACAGGCATACCCCACTTTTAAGTACACAATGGGGTTTATTTACTAAAGCTGTAAAGTGCAAAATCGGGCTCACTTCTGCATAGAAACCAATAAGCTTCCAGGAGCTGGAAGCTCATTGGTTTCTATGCAGAAGTGAGCCTGATTTTTTACTTTCCAGCTTTAGTAAATAAACCCCATTGTGTACTTAAAAGTGGGGTATGCCTGTATTGTACTAATATAAGTTGAATATATGTGTGTCTGGTATAAATACATAAGTAGCAGTAATACAAAGGTAATTTAGCAGTTAACTTTAACATACATTCATTATTAGAAATATAATTCCACAATCGTTACATACAGTAATTGCCGCCTATTGCTAATGATATTTTGCTTTCATTGCACACATTAATTAACAGAACACAGTTCATCCATTATTCTAATTATTGCAATAACAAATGACTGAGAATTTGAACTAATTAGGCTATAGGAAGATAATTTTGCATTTGTCTGATTAAAAAACATTTGGTTTGTGCCCAGCATAAGATATAGTTTTGTTTCGTACTAGGAGTAAAAGAACGAATAAAGCTTTTTAACAACACGATGTCTGCATTCAGGGCCACATACCTAGGACGAGTGGCTGCAGTGTAATGCAATGCAGAGTGTCCTGCAGCCAATGGGGGTTATTTACTAAAGGCAAATCCACTTTACACTACAAGTGCACTGCAAGTGCAGTTGCTGTAGATCTAAGGGGGACATGCAAGGAAATAAAAAAAACAGCATTTTAGCTTGCACAGGATTGGATGATAAAATCAGCAAAGCTTCCCCTCAGCTCTACAGCGACTGCACTTTCAGTGCACTTGTAGTGCAAAGGGGATTTTCCTTTAGTAAATCAAACCCCAAGGTGTCTTCCCAGACTTGAATAGGCTGCCTGTGCACAGCACCTAGGGATGCATAATCAAATAGCTTGTTTGCAGTGGACAGGCCTAAATAATTTTTTTTTTTTTTTTACCTAAAACCTTTTCGGTCAACCAGGTATATTTAAAAAAAATATATATATATATTTTTTTTTTCTGTAAAAAGGGTCTCAATGGACATGGTTCCTGGTTTTGTTCAGTATAACAGAATTACTTTTATGGCTGCTGTTGAGATTTTTGTTTGTCTATTCTTCTAGTTATTCTAGTATAAAAGGGAAGTAGTTAATTAGGTGTGTGAATGAATAACAATGTCTTTGTTCCCAAAACCTCTTAGCGTGCTGATAATCTCCCCAAGGTATGGTTAACGTACAATTTAAAGCGGAGTTCCGACTAAAAAATTTAAAAAAAAAAAGTCAGCAGCTACAAATACTGCAGCTGTTGACTTTTAATAATCACACAGTTACCTGTCCCAGGGTCCAGCAATGCGGAGGAACGAAGCCCCGCTCGTCTCCCTCTCTTCTCTGCGGCGCCGGCATTGTCACTGTGGACGCCTGGCTGTGGCTTCACAGCTGCACATGCACGAGCCGTGCTGCGTGCTGTGACCGAGAGGGAGGGGGTAGAGGTGAACTTACTTCGAGGGCCGCGGTGGCCCTGGGAGAACTCTGCTTTAACTTTTAGTTTAGCTAATTACATTTGAGGTGCATCAAAACAAAGGACCAAAAGTGACCATCCTCCAAGGGCCAAAGCCTTCAAATGGCCAAAGGGGACCATCAAAAAACCCCCATTGACTTTGATATAATTTAAAGTTCAAGTTAAAAATTTAGATCAAATGTCTACCTAAAATTTAGCCAAATGGTCCCACCAGAAACTTGGACTCAGATTTGGGCCATGGTGGTCAAAAGTTTGACCAATGTGTGTCAGCTGAGGGCAATTACAAACAACTTTTGCAATGGTACCTGGTTACTACAAGGTTTGCTAGTCCTGTCCCAGCCTATCCGCCACTCTGTTTCTGAGGAGACCATACTAACGGTACATTTTGACACATCTAGTGGGACTCTCCGAAAGTCCAACATTTCTGGACCAGAGCCTACCAAATTATATACAGGGTTACTGATGCTTCATTCTTAAAGAGCTCTGCTTAAGAACAAAAAAATAAGTCTGTACCAACTCCCAATTTAAGCTGATTACTTATATTTTTACTGAACTAAAAGGGTTTTAGCTAGGTCTTTGAAGTCCCCTGCATTACCTTTTACAGAACTAGCTGCCAGGGGAATAACTCCCCCAGTGAGGTTGGGAGTAAAGCCAAGGACATTTTAGACAGATTCTTGTGGTAGGGGACTCAATTCATAGAAGGACAAAGAGGGCAATCTGTCACAAAGACCTGACACGCCAAACTGTCTATCGGGCACTCGGGTTCGGCACATCACGGATCTGGTAGACAAATTACTGGGAGGAGCTGGGAAAGACCCAGTTGTCATGGTGCACGTTGGTACCAGCTGATTGGAGAAAAGCCAATGTAGCACCAATATTTAAAAAAAGGGCCAAGATACATCCCTGGGAATTACAGACCAGTTAGCCTAACATCAATATTAGGCAAGCTCTTGGAGGGAATGATAAGGGACTATATACAAGATTTTAGTAGTGAAAACTGTATCATTAGCAGTAGGGATGGCCGAACGGTTCGCCCAGCGGTCGTTTCGCGGCGAATTTCGGCTGTTCGCCGTCCGCCCGATTGGCGGACTATTGCCGCCGTTCGCCCGGCGGACTTCCGTGTTTACTGTGTAAAAGAAATTTGACCTATGATGACACATCCATCATGGGGTACAGGACAGCCAATTAAGACATTACAGCACATGGACACTTGGACATTCCCCCTAACTTATAAATTGACCCGATCCGGTGGCCATTTTACATTCTTTCTTCTGTCACTATAGGGAGAGGTTGCTGTGTGGAGCAGGGAGAGACTGCAGTGACACAAATCGCTAGCTATTTGGTCCACAAAAGTTATTTTCAGGACTGGTATAGGTGTTAGGTGTAGTTCAGGATATAGGTTTGAGGCAGTGCTGTGCTACTGATTTTTGCAGCAGCCTGTCTTTTGTCAGTGTAGAGAGAAGGACAGGACGCTGTGTGCTGCAGGGACAGTCAGTTTAATCATTAGCTGTTACTATTAGGTCCACAAAAGTGCTATTCAAGTTATTGTTCCAGCAGCCTCTGTTTTGTCAGTTTAAATAGGGACAGGCAGGAAGCTGTGTGTGAGGCAGTGAGGGACAGTCAGTTTAATCAGCAGCTGTTCTATTAGGTCCACAAAGGTTCTTTTCAGGACTGGTATGGTAATAGGCTTGTACACGTATAATATTCTTTCTTCCAAATATAGAAAGAATATTATACTTGACTGCTGCCCTATACTGCAGCAGTCCTTTATCAGTATAGGGACTGAGGTACAGTCTGCTAATCATTCACAACCTACTTGTTCCACAAAGGTCATTATAAGGACTGGTAAGGTATAGGGTACTACAGTACATAGGGTTGAGTGAGGTACAGTCTGCTATTCCTTAAGGACTGGTATAGGTCCACAATACATAGGGTTGAGGTGCACTACTGCTGACTGCTGCCCTATACTGCAGCAGTCCTTTATCAGTATAGGGACTGAGAGTTTTGTCACAGGGTCATTTAAAAAATCACAGGCAGAGGAAGAGGCAGGCCCTTCCGCAGGGGTGGTAGGGGTAGAGCAGGAGCAACAGGCTTGAGCCAAAGTGGGAAGTTGCAGAAGGTGCGTTCAATTACTTTAAAGGACGCACCAGACTTGGTTGAGTGGCTCACTCAGCCTTACTCTTCTGCACCCTCCTCCTCCTCTCGATCTGCACCCTCTTCTTCACTCTCTGCTATGTGCACCCCCAAAGACACTACCACCAACAACACCACCACCACCACATACCTTCCGCTTGAGTCACAGGAATTATTTTCTGATCCATATCAAGACATTTCTTGGTATTTGGATCAGGAAGAGGAGGTAGCAACAACCGCCATTCAGCAGTCTGACGACAGTACCCAGATCAGCCCAAGGAGGAGGTTGGTCCCCGCTGTTGCTGCCTACTCCGAGATCTCTACTTATAGCGGTGGGGAAGGTGACGTCGATGATGACGTGTCTAGTGATGTCACGTGGGTGCCCACAAGAGAGGAAGAGGAGGGGAGTTCAGAGGGAGATATGGACCAGCAGATAGGGAGGAGAAGCAGGAATAACTTACATTGCACAGGAGGGACAAAGCAGACTGCAAATGTATCAGGAGCGAGTCATCGACCATGTACGGTCACATCTGGCGCTCCCAGGACACCGGCACATGGCTCCACAGTGTGGGCTTTTTTTAACGTGTCCGCTGCTGACAATAGCGTTGCCATCTGCAATCTGCAATCCCCCAGTGGGAGCAACGGAACACACAAAGCCACACTCCAGACTCTCACCGTCCAGCCTCGTCTTCTACTTCTCCTTCTCCTCTCTCCTCACAATTGTCCTCCACTCCACCTTCCATCACGCCAAGCTCACGTTTTTCTGCAAAAAGGCAGGCTTCCGTGGGCCTAATGTTCGAGGGTAAAAAAATGATGACGCCGGATAACCCTCTTGCCCACCGGTTGACACCTGGCTTGTCAGAACTGATAGCCTGCCAACTACTGCCATATAAACTGATGGACTCGGAGGCCTTTCGAAAATTTGTGGCCATTGGAACACCACAATGGAAGGTCCCAGGAAGGAAGTATTTCTCAGAGAAGGGCATCCCAGAGCTATATGGCCATGTTCAGCGGCAAGTGAATGTATCTCTGGCACACAGTGTCGGTGCCAAGATACATCTGACCACAGACATGTGGTCTAGCAAACACGGGCAGGGAAGGTATATCACTTTTACTGCCCACTGGGTGAACCTTCTGACGGCCGTCAAGCATGTAACCCGTGGCACCCGTGTAGATTTGGTTTTACCGCCACAGATTGCATGCAGGTCTGGCTCTTCTTCTCCTCCTACTCCATCCTCCTCCCTCTCCTCCTCGGCTGACTCCTCCTTTTCCGCTGCTAGCGTCTCTTCCGCTGCGCCGCCCAAGCTCCCCAGAACCTATTCGACATGCCAGGTGAGACGTTACCATGCCGTGCTGCATCTGTTGTGCCTGGAAGCCAAGAGCCACACTGGCCCGGCACTCCTTTCAGCTTTGCGTTCACAGGCAGATCAGTGGCTGACACCGCTCAATTTGACAGTTGGTAAAGTGGTGTGTGACAACGGTGCCAATCTGCTTAGCGCATTGAAACAGGGCAAAATTACGCACGTGCCATGCATGGCACACGTCTTAAACTTGGTCGTGCAGCGATTCGTTGTCAAATACCCTGGGGTCCAGGACATCTTGTGGCAGGCAAGGAAAATCTCGGCCCATTTCAGAAGATCTTACACGACCATGGCTCGCCTTGCTGACATTCAGCGGCGACACAATCTGCCGGTCAGACGTCTTATTTGCGATTGCCCGACGCGATGGAACTCAACCTTCTATATGCTTGATAGGCTGCTCCAGCAGAAACGTGCAGTTAACGTCTACCTGTATGAACTCTGCAGCAGAACAGGTTCTGGGGAGCTGGGTTTTTTTTCACCACGCCAGTGGCTGCTCATGGGCGACGCATGCAGACTTCTGTGGCCATTTGAGGAGATCACCAAACTGGTCAGCCGCAGCCATGGTGCCATCAGGGACATGGTACCTTATGCCTTCTTTATGGAGCGTGCATTGCGTCATGTCATTGATCAAGCTGTGGAGGAGCAGGAGCGGGAAGATGAGGAAATCACAATGCTGAATGAATTCCCAGGGGGGGCTACTCTATCTGAGAAAAGTGAACAACAGGAGTCTGAAGAGGAGACAGAGGAGGATGGTGCCGGGGCAGATGAAGAGGAGCAAAAAGAGCATGCTTTAAACCTTTCTGGGATCCCTGTTGCTGTGCGTGGATGGGGAGAGGAGAATGAAGAGGACGACATTATCCTGGATGATGAGCAGGAGCCAGGCCACCACACCGCTTCCAGTTTAGTGCAAATGGGGGCCTTCATGCTCCAGTGTTTTAATAGGGACCCCCGTATAAAAAGCATAAGGGTCAAGGACCAGTACTGGGTGGCAACGTACTTAGACCCCCGATACAAACATAAAATGGCGGAAATGTTACCGCCGTCACAGAGGGCTGTCAGAATGGAGCACTTCCAGGCCTTGCTTCGAGAAATGCTGCATTCTGCTTTTGCGTGCGCTGGCAGAGGAGCAATTCCCACTTCCAGAGAAGGAGTTGCGGGTACCAATCCAAAAGCGCCTGCAAGAAGAGGCCGGTTTGAAGATGTGTTGGTGACTTCGGATATGAGGTCATTCTTTCAGCCGACCCATCGACAGGTGTCATCCGGATCCAGCATCAGGGAACGCCTAGACCGTCAGGTGTCCGACTACATCGGGTTATCGGCCGATGTGGACTCTCTGAGGAGTGATGAACCCCTGGACTACTGGGTGGGCAGGCTTGACCTCTAGCCAGAGCTTGCCCAATTTGCAATCGAACTGTTGGCTTGCCCCTCGTCCAGTGTCCTGTCCGAAAGGACGTTCAGCGCAGCAGGAGGGATCGTGACCGATAAGCGTACTCGCCTAGCTCACGACAGTGTTAACTACCTCACATTTCTAAAAATGAATGAGGCATGGATCTCGGAGGAATTCAACACTTGTGACCAGTAGACCATGTATATGTCTATAAACAATTTTTTTAATCGAGCACACAGACCTTCTTTCTTCATTTGGCTCACTTCCTTATCCAAAAAAGCACACCGTACTATATGCCCGTACCCTCCTGTTTGAAGAGGTTGAGCGGTGTCATATTTCTACTGGGGCTGCTCCCACCATCCCGGTGGTGTGCTGACTTCCTCCTGGGGCTGCTTATTATGAGGGGCTCCCACCATCCCTGTGCTGTGCTGACTTCCTCCTGGGGCTGTACCTCTGCTGTGCATATTATGAGGGGCTCCCACCATCCCTGTGCTATGCTCATTATGAGGGGCTCCCACCATCCCTGTGCTGTGCTGACTTCCTCCTGGGGCTACTTATTATGAGGGGCTCCCACCATCCCTGTGCTGTGCTGACTTCCTCCTGGGGCTGCTTATTATGAGGGGCTCCCACCATCCCTGTGCTATGCTGACATCCTCCTGGGGCTGCTTATTATGAGGGGCTCCCACCATCCCTGTGCTGTGCTGACTTCCTCCTGGGGCTGTACCTCTGCTGTGCATATTATGAGGGGCTCCCACCATCCCTGTGCTATGCTCATTATGAGGGGCTCCCACCATCCCTGTGCTATGCTGACTTCCTCCTGGGGCTGCTTACGGTGCAGGTGTCAGTGCTGTATATCACGGTGCTGGTGTGAGTGCTTTATGTCACGCTGCTGATGTCAGTGCTCTCTATCACGGTGCTGGTGTCAGTGCTGTATATCACGGTGCTGGTGTCAGTGCTTTAAGTCAGGCTGCTGATGTCAGTGCTCTCTATCACGGTGCTGGTGTCAGATCACTCTATCACGGTGCAGGTGTCATTGCTGTATGTCATGCTGTTGATGCCAGTGCTCTCTATCACGGTGCTGCTGTCAGTGCTGTATATCACGGTTCTGGTGTCAGTGCTTTATGTCACGCTGCTGATGTCAGTGCTCTCTATCACGGTGCTGGTGTCAGATCACTCTATCACGGTGCAGGTGTCATTGCTGTATGTCACGCTGCTGATGTCAGTGCTCTCTATCACGGTGCTGGTGTCAGATGACTCTATCACGGTGCAGGTGTCATTGCTGTATGTCACGCTGCTGGTGATCATCTCCTGCAACCTCTTCTTTGCCTACCCTGACCTTCCCTCTCCTCCATTGCCTTCATGCGCTCCACAGTCCTGAATTGTCACAACAATTTCACATATAAAAAAAGAATGGTTGTAGTTGTCGATCCCAGATTCACCTCATACATGTGTTATGTCATTGGCCATGTAGTGGGACTATGTTTGCACAGCTAGTAATTATATTGTGGCTGCACATTTGACCTGTAGGTTTGCAAAGTTCGCCTCCCATTGAAGTCAATGGGGCCCGCCGCGAACGTTGCGGTTCGCGAACTATCGGCCACGTTCGCGGTTCGCGTTCGCGAAACGTCCTGTCGGAAGTTCGTCCATCACTAATTAGCAGTAATCAGCATGGATTCATGAAGAATCATTCCTGTCAAACCAATCTATTAACCTTCTTTGAGGAGGTGAGCTGCCATCTAGAGAAAGGATGGCCCGTAGACGTAGTGTATCTGGATTTTGCAAAGGCATTTGTTACAGTTCCCCATAAACGTTTACTGTACAAACTAAAGTCTCTCGGCATGGACCATAAGGTGAGTACATGGATTGAAAACTGGCTACAGGGGCAAGTCCAGAGGGTAGTGATAAATGTAGAGTACTAAGAATGGTCCGGTGTGTGGAAGGCGGGGCCACCCCAGGGTTCTGTCCTGGGACCAATCATATTTAATTTATTCATAAACAATGGGGAGGATGGGATAAACAGTTCAATCTCAGTATTTGTGGACGGTACAAAGCCAAGCAGGTCAATATTTTCTCTGCAGGATGTGGAAACCTTACAAGAAGATCTGAACAAATTAATATAGTGGGAAATTACATGGCAAATTAGGTTTAATGTAGTGTAGCACCCTCTACCAATAGGTAGGTTCTAGTAGTAGGATTTTTGTTAAATAGAATGTCAGCACTAGGGATGAGCTGAACACCCCCGGTTCGGTTCGCACCAGAACCTGCGAAACGGACCGGAAATTTGCGCAAACTTTAGAACCCCATTAAAGTCTATGGGACTCGAACGTTTGAAATCAAAAGTGCTAATTTTAAAGGCTAATATGCAAGTTATTGTCCTAAAAAGGGTTTGGGGGCTGGCTCCTGCCCCAGAGGACATGTATCAATGCAAAAAAAAGTTTTAAAAACAACCGTTTTTTTCGGGAGCACTGATTTTATTGACGCTTAAAGTGAAAAAAGTGAAATATTCCTATAAATATCGTGCCTGGGGGGTGTCTATAGTATGCCTGTGAAGTAGCACGTGTTTCCAGTGTTTAGAACAGTCCCTGCACAAAATTACCTTTCTAGTCATTTAAAACTGCTTGCGCTTTTAATGTAATGTCTGATTCCGGCAATACGGATGAAAATCATTTAGAAAAATGGCATGGGTAGCCCCCCTTGCCCATTGCCAGCCCATTTGGGTCTTGTACGGATATTAAAGGGAACCCCCATACCCAAAAGGAAAGGTGTGGGGCTCCCATGCCCTATATATTCAGAACAGCAGTATATAGGCGGTGCAAACAAGACAGGGACTGTGTAGGTTTGTTGTTAAGTAGAATCTGTTTGTCATTTTGAACTGGTACATTTTTAAAGTGTAGCTCCAGTCAAAAAATCTATTTTCAATCTTTTTGGAAAACATAGGGAAGGGTTATCACCCCTGTAACATTTTTTTTTTCCATCTGTACGCCTCTTCAGAAGATTTCATCTCACTTTTTGTCCCAATGACCAATGTTTTTTGAAAATGTGGGGTTTTTTATTAAAAGAAAGATTGGGATAAAGCATCAGTGGAGAGGAGACACGTTTTTCCCATATCAACTCTTACAGGAGA
The DNA here is from genome assembly GCF_037356315.1 of Lithobates pipiens. Lineage (NCBI taxonomy): Eukaryota > Metazoa > Chordata > Amphibia > Anura > Ranidae > Lithobates > Lithobates pipiens. The sequence continues at coordinate 557,466,375 of NW_027507764.1, read as the reverse complement.
GAATTTCCCTTCCTAGGGGTAGATTTCACTTCCTGTTGTCTCCTTCCATTTGCAAGTAGGAGACATTTGTAAGTTGGATGTTTGAAAGTAGGGGCCTGCCCTATATGCTCTGCAGAAATTTGGACCTAAGGTATTGGTGTTGCCACAACACTGTAAGCCCTCAAAGTGACTCTTGGTGGGCGCTGGAACGCCCTGATGTGAGCTATTATATCAAGAATTGTAATTACATGCCATTGTTGAACAGTGGTAGAAAAATTGGGCCTTTGGTGGTGGTGCTGGTGCCACAACACTGTAAGTCCTCACAGTTACTCTCGGTGGGCGCTGGAACGGGCCCTGCTGTGAAATATTATATCAAGAATTGTAATTACATGCATCTGTTAAACAGGGGCTGAAAAATTGGGCCTTAGGCACTGGTGCCACAACACTGCAACACCTCACAGAAACTCTAGTTGAAGAGCAGGAATGAGTCCTGCTGCAAAGTAACACCAGCAATTTGGTTAGCTTTAGGTGCACACTGTGCAGATGACACAGTACACCGACTGTAATTACTGCAGGTGCCTGCCTGTGGTATAGGATCTGAAGAACAACAGCAATTGGGGTAGCTTTAGGTTCACACTGTGCAGATGACACAATATACCAACTGTAATTACTGGAGCTGCCTGCGGTATAGGATCAGCAGAACACCAGCAATCGGGGTAGCTTTAGGTGCACACTGTGCAAATGACACAGTACATCGTTTGTAATTACTGCAGCTGCCTGCCTGTGGTATTGGATCAGCAGAACACCAGCAATTGGGGTAGCTTTAGGTGCACACTGTGCAGATGACACAGTACACCGACTGTAATTACTGCAGGTGCCTGCCTGTGGTATAGGATCTGAAGAACAACAGCAATTGGGGTAGCTTTAGGTTCACACTGTGCAGATGACACAATATACCAACTGTAATTACTGGAGCTGCCTGCGGTATAGGATCAGCAGAACACCAGCAATCGGGGTAGCTTTAGGTGCACACTGTGCAGATGACACAGTACATCGTTTGTAATTACTGCAGCTGCCTGCCTGTGGTATTGGATCAGCAGAACACCAGCAATTGGGGTAGCTTTAGGTGCACACTGTGCACACTGTGCAGGTGGCACAATACACTGACTGTAACTGCTACAGCTGCCTGTGGTATAGGAACAGAAGAACACCAGCAATTGGGGTAGCTTCAGGTGTACACTGTGCAGGTGGCACAATACACCTACTGTAACTGCTACAGCTGCCTGTGGTATAGGACTAGAACAACACCAACAATTGGGGTAGCTTCAGGTGTACACTGTGCAGGTGGCACAATACACAGACTTTAGCTGCTACAGCTGCCTGTGGTATAGGACCAGAAGAACACGAGCAATTGGGGTAGCTTCAGGTGTATACTGTGCAGGTGGCACAATACACCATCTGTAATTATTGCAGCTGCCTGTGGTATAGGACCAGAACAACACCAGCAATTGGGGTAGCTTCAGGTGTACACTGTGGGGACCCTGATGTAAGTAGGGAGGCTCTCTGGGGACCCTGATGTAATGAGGGAGGCTCTCTGGGGACCCTGATGTAAGTAGGGAGGCTCTCTGGGGACCCTGATGTGGGGGGAGGCTCCCTGGAGACCCTGATGTAATGAGGGGGGGCTCTGGGGACCCTGATGTAAGGGGATTCTCTTTGGGGACCCTGATGTAGAGGGAGGCTCTCTGGGGACCCTGTTGTAGGGGGAGGCTCTCTGGGGACCCTGAAGTAAGTAGAGAGGCTCTCTGGGGACCCTGATGTAATGAGGGGGGCTCTGGTGACCCTAATGTAAGTAGGGAGGCTCTCTGGGTACTCTGGTGTAAGGGAGGCTCTCTGGGGACCCTGATGTAAGGAGGGGGGGGCTCTGGAGACCCTGATGTAAGTGGGGGATCCAAACCCAGATATGTAATATATATATATATATATATATACGCACATGTATATTATATACATGTGTATTACTTTGTTTACTTCGCTGCTATGGGCTCCAGCCCCGGATCTTTTGTAGACCCAGCAACGCCCCTGGTGGGGGCCCTTTATGGTTTCTTGCACCGGGGCCCTGAAGATTCTAGTTATGCCTCTGAGGGCATCCCTAGTTTTTAGTAATTTTAGGGGACATAACGCCTCTTCACTGCCTATTAAATGTCCTCTGCTCCAATTGTGCCAATGCGGATCGCTATTCAGAGGACAACACAGATGTCAGCGAGCCTTTAGCAAGCAATTTTTTTTTTTTGTTTTTTTTTTGAGGAATTTCTTAAAACTCTGCTGTACACTCAATACATGACAAATTTTCTCTCCCAACAAAAAAAGATGTATAGTGCTATTTACAGCAGGAATAAAAGCATCCTCCAGTGTTGTTCTCAGCAACGAGTCCGCAGAGTCCTTCCATCTTGTCAGAAGTTTTTCTTCTCTCGGTGACTCGGATGACCCTGTTAAAGTTGTCAGACTGATTCCCACCAGTACGGCTCTTCAAACCCGATTCCTAAGAAGTCCTCATCTGTCTTGTCACTCGTAATCAGGTGAGCCCGGCAAGGAGACTTGTTTGGGTTCGTTTGACAACAGCAGAAATGATGACCAGTGAATCCCGACAGTCCCAGGAGAAGACGGGCTAGAGATAGGCTGGACTCGGACATGAAAGCGTTCCGCTATGTACCACCGCGTTCCACACAGACAAACCCAACTGCCTCACTTTATACAAAAGTAGTGGGGGAAAAAGGTGTTAGCAAGGAAATGCAACCAGCTAACAGAACTCTCAGCAGAAAAAAACCACAAATGAATACAGCTCTGTAATCATTATTAACCCCTTGCTTGCTGGGCACTTAAACCCCCTTCCTGCCCAGACCAATTTTCAGCTTTCAGCGCTGTCACTATTTGAATGACAATTGTGCGGTCATACAACGCTGTACCCAAATTTAATTTTTATCATTTTTTTTCACACAAATGGAGCTTTCTTTTGGTGGTATTTAATCACCATTTGGGTTTTTATTTTTTGCTAAACAAACAAAAAAAGACAGAAATTTGTGAAAAAAAACAAAAACATGTTTCATAGTTTGTTATCAAATTTTGTAAACGGTAACTTTTCTACTTCATTAATATTCACTGATGAGGCTGCACTGATGGACACTGATGGGCTGCACTGATAGGCACAGATAAGGCGACACTTATGTGCAAAGGGTATGCCATAAAGCAGTAGGTGCAGGAGATGAGTGTGGAGGGTAGTACAGGGGCAATATGTGTATGTGCACATACTGCCCTCTATCATATCCTACATACTCCTCTTCTACATAAACTGCCCACCGTTATACCCTATGCTCTTCCCTAATTCACGCGCTACCCATCATCATACCTGCCTCACACCTCTATGGCATATACCACCCACCATCATACCATCCACACTCCTCTCGTGGGTGCGTGTTATACGCCGGCAGTGTACCACGGAGGGGAAGGTGGGGTACGAGTGCTCCCGGAAATCACCAAGCCATCATCTCCTCTTCACTCAGCTCTCCGCTTTGCTCTCACTTGGCTCTAACTCGGCTCGCTTGTCACACACACAGTCCTGCCTCCGCCACCAGCATTGGACCAGTGTTCTGTCTATCACAGGAGCTGGTCCAATGCCGATGGCCGAGGCGGGACTGTGTATGTGACTGCCGACTGAGAGCCGTGTAAACAGATGATGGCTCGGCAATTTCCTATGAGAGATGGTGAGCTGCATTGATGGGAGAGATGGGTGCAGAACAGGCTGCAGATGGGCGCAGAACAGGATGCAGACGGGCACAGATAAGGCTGCAGATGGGCACAGAACAGGCTGCACTGAAGCTGTAGATGGGCACAGATTAGGCTGCAGATGGGCACAGAACAGGCTGCACTGAAGCTGCAGATGGGCGCAAAACAGGCTGCAGATGGGCACAGATCAGGCTGTAGATGGGCACAGAACAGGCTGCACTGAAGTGGCAGATGGGCGCAGAACAGGCTGCAGATGGGCACATAACAGGCTGCAGATGGGCAAAGAACAGGCTGTGCTGAAGCTGCAGATGGGCACAGATCAGGCTGCAGATGGGCACAGATCAGGCTGCAGATGGGCACAGAACAGGCTGCACTAAAGCTGCAGATGGGTGCAGAATAGGCTGCAGATGGGCACAGAACAGGCTGCACTGAAGCTGCAGATGGGCGCAAAGCAGGCTGCAGATGGGCACAGATCAGGCTGTAGATGGGCACAGAACAGGCTGCACTGAAGTTGCAGATGGGCGCAGAACAGGCTGCAGATGGGCACATAACAGGCTGCAGATAGGCACAGAACAGGCTGTGCTGAAGCTGCAGATGGGCACAGATCAGGCTGCAGATGGGCACAGATCAGGCTGCAGATGGGCACAGAACAGGCTGTACTAAAGCTGCAGATGGGTGCAGAATAGGCTGCAGATGGGAACAGAACAGGCTGCAGATGGGCACAGATCAGGCTGCCGATGGCCACAGAACAGGCTGCAGATGGGCACAGAACAGGCTGCACTAAAGCTGCAGATGGGCACAAAACAGGCTGCAGATGGGCACAGAACGGGCTACAGATGGGCACAGAACAGGCTGCAGATGGGCACAGATAAGGCTGCAGATGGGCACATAACAGGCTGCACTGAAGCTGCAGATGGGTGCAGAACAGGGTGTAGATGGTCACAGAACAGGCTGCAGATGGGCACAGATCAGGCTGCAGACGGGCACAGAACAGGCTGCACTAAAGCTGCAGATGGGCACAGATCAGGTTGCAGATGGGCACAGAACAGGCTGCACTGAAGCTGCAGATGGGCACCAATCAGGCTGCAGATGGGCACAGATCAGGCTGCAGATGGGCAAAGAACAGACTGCACTAAAGCTGCAGATGGGCGCAGAATAGGCTGCAGATGGGCACAGATCAGGCTACAGATGAGCACAGAACAGGCTGCACTAAAGCTGCAGATGGGCGCAGAACAGGCTGCACTAAAGCTGCAGATGGGCGCAGAACAGGCTGCAGATGGGCACAGAACAGGCTGCAGATGGGCACAGAGCAGGCTGCACTGAAGCTGCAGATGGGCGCAGAACAGGCTGCAGATGGGCACAGAACAGGCGGCACTAAAGCTGCAGATGGGCGCAGAACAGGCTGCAGATGGGCACAGAACAGGCTACAGATGGGCACAGAACAGGCTGCACTAAAGCTGCAGATGGGCGCAGAACAGGCTGCAGATGGGCACAGATCAGGCTGCAGATGGGCACAGAACAGGCTGCACTGAAGCTGCAGATGGGTGCAGAACAGGGTGCAGATGGTCACAGAAAAGGCTTCAGATGGGCACAGATCAGGCTGCAGACGGGCACAGAACAGGCTGCACTAAAGCTGCAGATGGGCACAGATCAGGCTGCAGATGGGCACAGAATGGGCTGCACTGAAGCTGCAGATGGGCACCAATCAGGCTGCAGGTGGGCACAGATCAGGCTGCAGATGGGCACAGAACAGGCTGCACTAAAGCTGCAGATGGGCGCAGAACAGGCTGCAGATGGGCACAGATCAGGCTACAGACGAGCACAGAACAGGCTGCACTAAAGCTGCAGATGGGCGCAGAACAGGCTGCAGATGGGCACAGAACAGGCTGCAGATGGGCACAGATCAGGCTGCAGATGGGCACAGAACAGGCTGCACTGAAGCTGCAGATGGGCGCAGAACAGGCTGCAGATGGGCACAGAACAGGCTGCAGATGGGCACAGATCAGGCTGCAGACGGGCACAGATCAGGCTGCAAATGGGCACAGAACAGGCTGCACTGAAGCTGTAGATGGGCACAGAACAGGCTGCACTAAAGCTGCAGATGAGCACAGAACAGGCTTCAGATGGCCACAGAACAGGCTGCAGATGGGCACAGAACAGGCTGCACTGAAGCTGCAGATGGGCGCAGAACAGGCTGCAGATGGGCACAGAACAGGCTGCAGATGGGCACAGATCAGGCTGCAGACGGGCACAGATCAGGCTGCAAATGGGCACAGAACAGGCTGCACTGAAGCTGTAGATGGGCACAGAACAGGCTGCACTAAAGCTGCAGATGAGCACAGAACAGGCTGCAGATGGCCACAGAACAGGCTGCAGATGGCCACAGAACAGGCTGCACTGAAGCTGCAGATGGGCGCAGATTAGGCTGCATTAGGCTGCCTAATTGATTGACCATTATTTTGCTTCAAAGCGGTTTATTTAAAAAAAAAAAATTTCCCTGAAACTTTCCTCTTATATTGGGGTGTGTTATTTCCTGATAAATACGGTATATATTTTTTATGTGACCATTGGACACCACAGCCACTTTTTTGCAGATAAAATCCACACCATGACAGCATACACAGGCGGAGCAACGTGACCAACTATGGAGCTATTATTTAGCAAGAAGAGTTTAGTCCCTTTGAAAAAAATAAAATAAAATCAGAACACAATTGAGGCATAATAAACAGACTTATAAACCCATTTGCATAAATATTCTTTCCTTATCCATGGAGGACACATTTCCCGGAGTATTTGTCAGGCTGGATTGAGATCCCGTTACGGTGTCACGCATGATGAGCTTATGAAAGCACCGAGAAGACGCCTCTTTGAAAATATTTCTTTATATCTGAATTTTCCCTTCCAGAAATAGCCCGGCTGCTCTAAAACCAAATGATAGCATGAAAATATAGCTGTCGTAAGGGGAAAATATGATTTACATCCTTTTTGTGAAACCATTGGCACGTCTGACAAAGTGAGGAAAGTCAAAACATGACCCGGGGTGAAAACCTTTGAGATCCCGTTCTCTATTCTATGAGCAATGAACAGACTGATAGATCGGCATAGCACCACATTATCCAAAATAATCTTTTTTTCTTATCTTGTGGTTCATAAAATGATTTTTTTCCCCCTTTAAATGTCATATGAAATTGTAGCTGTTATTTAAAGTAGAAAAATATGAAGCTGACCTTTGGAAATATCAATGATGAAAAGGTTTATAACATGACAGGACACTGGAGAGGTCTTTAGAATAGAAAACTAGGATAAAGTTCTAATGCTGATGACAGGGTGATATAATTGTAAGATTCCTTTTTTTAGGGGAATCTATCATTTTGGTCAATGTACTAGAGAAGCCTTCCTTAACCAGGGTTCCAGAAACTCGAGGGTTCCTCCAGAGGTTTGTTAGGGGTTCCTTGAGCTTTTACTGATTTCTGTCTCTAAAAAAAGTACTGTATGTATTGGCGTATAACATGCACATTCATTTTAAGAGGGAAATTTCCGGAAAAAAAACCCTACATTTTAATTAAGGAATAAGGGTCAGCAGTCTCACCGTTGCTTTCAATGCAGCAGCCTCGCCATTGCAATCAATGCAGCAGCCTCACCATTGCCTTCAATGCAGCAGCCTCACCATTGCAATCAATGCAGCAGCCTCACCATTGCCTTCAATGCAGCAGTCTCGCCGTTGCTTTCAATGCAGCAGCCTTGCCATTGCAATCAATGCAGCAGCCTCGCCATTGCCATCAATGCAGCAGTCTCCCCGTTGCTTTCAATGCAGCAGCCTCGCCATTGCAATCAATGCAGCAGCCTCGCCATTGTCATCAATGCAGCAGTCTCACCGTTGCTTTCAATGCAGCAGCCTCACTATTGCAATCAATGCAGCAGCCTCACTGTTGCCATCAATGCAGCAGTCTCACCGTTGCCATCAATGCAGCAGTCTCACCATTGTAATCAATGCAGCAGCCTCGCCATTGCCATCAATGCAGCAGTCTGACCGTTGCTTTCAATGCAGCAGCCTCACCATTGCAATCAATGCAGCAGCCTCGCCGTTGCCATCAATGCAGCAGTCTCATTGTTGCTTTCAATGCAGCAGCCTCACCATTGCAATCAATGCAGCAGCCTCACTGTTGCCATCAATGCAGCAGTCTCACTGTTGAAATCAATGCAGCAGTCTCACCGTTGCCTTCAATGCAGCAGCCTCACCCTTGCCATCAATGCAGCAGTCTCACCATTGTAATCAATGCAGCAGCCTCGCCATTGCCATCAATGCAGCAGTCTCACCGTTGCTTTCAATGCAGCAGCCTCACCATTGCAATCAATGCAGCAGCCTCACTGTTGCCATCAATGCAGCAGTCTCACCATTGGCATCAATGCAGCAGTCTCACCATTGCCTTCAATGGAGCAGCTTCACCATTGCTATCAATGCAGCAGCCTCACTGTTAGGTTTTCGGATGGTGAGTCTGACTTGGTGGAAGGAGAACTCTCTTACGACTCTGGTTCAAGTCTCTCTGAAGTGGGAACAGAGGGACAGGAGCACAGCGGGGTAGGAGCGTCTGGCCAGATGCAGCAGCAGGTGCTGGTGAGGTGAAGATCTTCCAGATGCAGGAGCTCTCTGCAGCAGAAGGCAGCCGATGATGGTTGGCAAACAGGCTGTGGTATCAGACCGAGTAGTGCACGGATCTGGAGGGGCAGAAGCAGGCCCGGAAGGATCTCAGAGTAGGAGAGCAAGTAGAATCAGCAGCAAGCAGGAGCCAGCAGAAGAATCAGACAACAAGCGGGGGTTCGGCAACAGGTATCAGTCCAAGAAGGGTCAAACAAGCCGGGGTCGGAGCAGGAGAAGACAGCAGAGTCAAACGGAAGCCGGGTCAGGTATCAGGTAGGTTTTTAGGCAGAATAACGGGTTGCTTCAGGTACTAGCTGCAGACGAACAGCACAGAACATCTGCAGCTGTACCTTTAAAAAGGGCCACTGGCGCCAATCGCGCTAGCGCGCACACGTGCGTGCGTGTGCCGCGCGCACATACGAGCGGCGTGCACCCGCGCGCGTCTGGCGACACGCGTGCCCACGACGACCCGCGGCACGAACGCGCGTGCGCGAACGGAGACCCGATCGCACGGAACGGACGGATTCCTGACACTCACCATTGTAATCAATGCAGCAGCCTCACCGTTGCCATCAGTGCAGCAGTCTCAACGTTGCTTTCAATGCAGCAGCCTCGCCGTTGCCATCAGTGCAGCAGTCTCAACGTTGCTTTCAATGCAGCAGCCTCGCCATTGCCATCAATGCAGCAGTCTCACCGTTGCTTTCAATGCAGCAGCCTCACCATTGCAATCAATGCAGCAGCCTCACCATTGCCATCAATGCAGAAGTCTCACCATTGCCTTCCACGCAACACCCTCACCATTTCTATCAATGCAGCAGCCTCACCGTTACCTTCAATGCAGCATCCTCAACATTGCCATCAATGCAGAAGCCTCACCATTGCCTTCAATGCAGCAGCCTTACCATTTCCATAAATGCAGCAGCCTCACCATTGTCATCAATGCAGCAGCCTCACCATTGCCATCAATGCAGCAGCCTCACTATTGCCATCAGTGCAGCCTGATCGATGCCCATTTGAAACTTAGAGGGGCAGGGAGGGAGAGCAGGACGAGCGCCAACAGATTACATGCAGTGAGTATCTCCTATGATAGACAGAACAGTGGTCCAATGTTGGCCCAGGTGACAGGACTTCCTATTACTGAGGCAGCCAAGTAAACAGGAGATTCTCACTGTATGTAATCTGAGGGCACTCGTCCCCCTCCTTGTCCCCTCTGAGGCAGCTAAAATTGATGAGCAATTTGCACCCGATTTTCAGGCATGGTGAAAAAGTGAGTGTTATATGCCAATAAATACAGTAAATATTGACACCAATAATCTTTCTAGCTATCTTTAACCACCTGACCTCCGGAAGGTTTTACCCCCTTCATGACCAGATCATTTGTTTGCTATTTAGCACTGTGCTACTTTAACTGGCAATTGCACTGTCATGCAACACTGTACACAAATTACACTTATATAATTTTTTTCACATAAACAGAGCTTTCTTTTGGTGGTATTTGATCTATATAAACAAAAAAAGACAGAAAATATAGAGAAATTATTTTTTCATACTTTCAGTTATAACACAAATCCAATAAAATCAAATGTCTTCATAAATTTAGACCAAAATGTATTCTGCTACAAAATAGTATATACTATTTATAATATATATATAATATATAAGTGTATATTAATTGGTTTGTGTGAAAGTCATCGCATCTACAAACGATGGTATATAAAGTGAATCAATCAGCACAAACCTCAATAAAACCAACTTAAAAAAAAAAGAATAAAATACACCAACTGGACGCCTGGGAAATTCTGAAGCCCAAATAACAAAAAAAAATAATCAAGACGGTGCAGCGCATAAAAATGTACTAGAAATGTCCATAGCAGAAAATGACACAAAAGGGAAAGTCCAGGAAATCCCAAAGATGACAATACACCAATCTCCTTGTGACAATGAGCCCGCCACCAACACAAACAGTGCTTCGCTCACCTCCAACAATTAACCTCTGTTCTCACAGACAGGTCAAAAGGCCTATAGAGCCATACAAAAATCAGAGTCCCAAAAGGTGACCCCAAAATCGGGCTTTAGACGGCACAGTAAACAATAGAGATATAGAAAATAATATTCATTGGGATATAGAAACATACATAGCAAATGGTAGAAAAAAGACCATAAAAATTAGAGTTAAAAGACCATATACATAAAAATATAAATAGTATGTAATGTGAGCCCTAGTGCGTCAACGCGTTTCGCTGTTAAGCTTCTTCAGGACACATTTGGGATTTGTTGGTTGCAAGAAAAAGGAAAACGGGTCTCACTATCTAAAAATAATAAAACAGATATGTTTAGAATGGACTAACAAAGTTGTTATCCCATTCTAAACATATCTGTTTTATTACTTTTAGATAGTGAGACCCGTTTTCCTTTTTTTTGCAACCAACGAATCCCAAATCTGTCCTGAAGAAGCTTAACAGCGAAATGCTTTGACACACTAGGGCTCACATTACATATTATATATATATATATATATATATATATATATATATATATATATATATATATATATTTTTATGTATATGGTCTTTTAACTCTCATTTTTATGCCCTTTTTTCTACCATTTGCTATGTATGTTTCTATATTCCAATAAATATTATTTTCTATATCTCTATTGTTTACGGTGCCATCTAAAGTCCGATTTTGGGGTCACCCTTTGGGACCCTTCTTTTTTCTATTCCCATAATTACCCGCGGATGAGGCAATGTGAGTGCTTTCTTTTTTGGCCTAATTAGCCACTCAAAAGGGAGATAGAACTGTAGCTGGATAGTGGTCCAGGTCCAGATACCTCAAAGCATAGCCGTCATCATGATGTCACATGAAACATCCTGAAAAAATCAAAGTGTTCACTGAGTAATATATTAGAAAAGATTGCGTTTACAGGATTCTACGTCTTGTATACAGCATAAAACGAAGCCACCATGCAGCTCACATACACACATATGAGGTTAGATGGCAGTGGGGCCCCGCTGACAAAGTCCCATAGGACGTAACGCGTACGGGAGAAAGAGCCACGTTCCGCTGACGTCACCCTCTGCCATCGGACCTCACATGTGTGTATGTGAGCTGCATGGCGGCTCCATTTTATGCCGTAAACAAGATGTAGAATCCTGTAAGTGCAATCTTTTCTATTAAAGTGTGGTTTATATTACTCAGTGAGCATTCAGATTTTTTCAGTATGTTTCATGTGACTTCATGATGACGGCTATCCTTTGAGGTATCTGGACCTGGAACACTATCCATCTACAGTTCTATCTCCCCTTTGAGTGGGTATATTGCGCATTTGACCTGTCTGTGAGAACAGAGGTCAGATGTTGAGCGAAGCACTGTTTGTGTTGGTGGCGGGCTCAATGTCACGAGGAGAGTGGTGTATTATCATCTTTGGGATATTAAGCACAAGAGATTTCCAGGACTTTGCCTTTCATGTCATTTTCTGCTATGGACATTTCTAGTTCCTTTTTTATGCGTTGCACCTTCTTGATTATTTTTTTATGTACACTATATTTCCAAAAAATATTGGGACACCTGCCTTTACACGCACATGAACTTTAATGGCATCCCAGTCTTCGTCCGTAGGGTTCAATATTGAGTTGGCCCACCCTTTGCAGTTATAACAGCTTCAACTCTCCTGGGAAGGCTGTCCACAAGGTTTAGGAGTGTGTCTATAGGAATGTTTGACCATTCTTCCAGAAGCGCATTTGTGAGGTCAGGCACTGATGTTGGACAAGAAGGCCTGGCTCTCAGTCTCCACTCTAATTCAACCCAAAGGTGTTCTACCAGGTTGAGGACAGGGCTCTGTGCAGACCAGTAAAGTTCTTCCACCCTATACTCGCTCATCCATGTATTTATGGACCTTGCTTTGTGCATTAGTACAAATCATTTGGTGGAGGGGGTATTATGGTGTGGGGTTGTTTTTCAGGGGCTGGGCTTGGCCCCTTAGTTCCAGTAAAGGGAACTCTTAAGGCGTCAGCATACCAAGACATTTTGGACAATTTCATAATCCCGACTTCGTGGGAACAGTTTGGGGATGGCCGCTTCCTGTTCCAACATGACTGCACACCAGTGCACAAAGCAAGGTATTTCCAATCTTCTATTGTCCAATTCTGGTGAGCCTGTGTAGCCTCAGTGTCCTGTTCTTAGCTGACAGGAGTGGCACCCGGCGTGGTCTTCTGCTGCTGTAGCCCATCCACTTCAAGGTTGGATGTGTTGTGCATTCAGAGATGGTATTATGCATTCCTTGGTTGTAACGAGCAGTTGTTTGAGTTACTGTTGCCTTTCTATCATCTCTAACCATTCTCTTCAGACCTCAACAAGGCATTTTTGCAGCCGCTCACTGGATATTTTCTCTTTTTTGGGCCATTCTCTGTAAACTCGAGAGATGGTTGTGTATGAAAATCCCAGCAGATCATCAGATCATACTCAGACCAGCTTGTCTGGCACCAACAACCATGCCACGTTCAAGGTCACTTAAATCCCCTTTCTTCCCCATTCTGATGCTCGGTTTGAACTTCAGCAAGTCGTCTTCACCACGTCTCGATGCCAGGAGTTGCTGCCATGTGATTTGCTGATTAGAAATTTGGGTTACCAAGCAATTGAACAGGTGTACCTAATAAGTGTACGTTACTTAGTAGCTGGCATTACTGTATTGGAGGATTAGTACGCGCATTACTTATAAAAACGCGCTGATCCAAAATACAGTAGCCTTTTTTTTTTTTTTTTAGGGTTCCCCAGTACAGCAAAATTGATGTGAATTGAAGCCATAGGGAATAAGGTAAATTGATTTGTACTCATGTTGGGACAGCATTGGGCGTTCATGCCCAATGCTACTGGTGTGAACAAGCCCAACGTAAGTTACGAGTAAAGTGTATTGTGAGTCTGACTATGGCAATGAAGATCCCATATTATAACCACTGTTAATACAGAGATGGGCAAAGAGAGCTAACACTATTTTTTTCATAGACTGACATAAACTGCTCATAGATTATTCTGAACCATGTAGATGTTTAACATAGCCTGGCACTCTGAAAAGCATTTGTGATTGCTGTACGGAGGCGTGTAATCATCTCGGTACATTTTGGAATTCTTGGATAAACCTTTTAAGTAAACATATCCTTGCGCTAAATGTCATTTCTAACACTCCATATACAAACTGGAAAGCAGTAAGAAAAATAATTACAATTCCTGCAACTGGAAGAAAGGATACGAACGCACTTTATTGCAATAAATTAACTCTTCCGCGCTATGTTTGAAATAACAACCCCTCCATGCAAATCAATTATACCGGCTGTATACCAATAACCCTGAATAACACTTTGTTGCAAGTACTTACCTGCTTCTGTCCTGCAGTGGTTGGACTTTTCTTGGTGCTTTCAAAACTGCCTATTAAAGAGGAAGTAAACCCTGATTGGTTTACTTCTTCTTTGTCTCCCTGCAAAGTTAAAGCATAATGGGTTACTAATAGTAGCCCATTATGTGTCACTTACCTGACACAGGAGCCAGCGATGTTACGCTGTCCCCTGTAGTATGGAGCATCCATCTTCTTCTGGGTATCGCTGCTCCGGCCACTCACAGCACCGGAGCAGCGATGACGTCACTCCCGCGTATGCGCACGGGAGCCGCCAGTAACGGCATATCGCTGTTAGCAGCAACAATAGACCGCCACCAGCAACAATAGACCTCCCCAGCAGCAATCAACCCTTCTGAAGAAATAGATCCCCTCCAGCAACAATAGATCCATCAGCAGCCATCATCAATAAACACTGTAGCACAACCCAGCACTCCTTGCCATTACACACATTTAGTGGTGGAGGCTCCGGAATTCCCCTGCGTTACAGCTGCCCAGCTCTGCCCTATTGTTGTATACAGATGACTCACCTGCAGACCCTGTGTTTACATGTAAAAAACCGGCATTCATATGTAAATAGCAGCATTATTCATATGTAAATAGCTGCGGCCAGCAGCATAGATATGTAAATAAAGGTGGCATTGATATATATATATATATATATCATGCCCCCCTGCAGTGAGGAGATGATGTGCTGTAACCTCTAGCAATCAATCAGTGAGCAGTATTACTGTACAGTAAACTCTAGCAACCAATTAATAAGCAGAAATAATTTGCTGTAACCTCTAGCAATCAATCAGTGAGCCATAATGTGTGCTGTAACCTCTAGCAACCATTCAGTAAGCAGTAATGATATGCTGTAACCGCCGGCAACCTATCGCAATTGCTGCTTAATCTGATTCAGTAAACTGATTTTAAGTCAAGCTGCTATTTATTGTATGTCTCAGAGCAGGTGGAGAGTAAAACTCCTTGGGTTGGGGGGGCATAAGAATTTTTTTTGCCCAGGGTCCAATCAGTATTAAAGACCGCCCTGATAGCACCTCATACATGGATGGTGGCCTGAAGCCTATCTTTACCATCCACCTGACCATCTCAATGTTCGCTATAGTTACTTCTTTCTTGCCTGGAGCTCTCACTCACATGGGCCTATGATTGACACATGGTACAGAAGAGGGTTTCAGAGCCCAGGCGAACACATGGGGACTATGTGACATTGTGGCCCAGGCCATCTGATGTGTGCCACTCTTATAGTCAAGCGGGGGATTCCTTCTCTGCTGTCACCACCATCTCCAGTGCCCAGGCTTGTATTAGTATTCACCTCCCAGGTATTGACTGTGCTGGACACTTCACAAATCAGATTATCACACAGAGCCTTCTTGTTGAAATAAAGGTATCTTTTATTTGAATTGTTCTTTAAATGAGCAGTGAAAATATGGGCATTAACATATTACAAATATTGGCTTGAGAAGAGCCCCTGAAGAATTCACGTGACCATGACGCAACGGGTAGGGCGGAGTCAGTGATGTCATCACATTGTCCAGGAAGCGAGACAGGCATCAGGAAATGTGTTATTGCCGATAATCTGTGATCTTAAGGGAGCAATATTAAAGCTTTACTGTGCACCTGATTAAATGCATATAAAATTGTGAGACATTTTATATTTTTAATAAAGAGAATTTGTTTTTATGGAAAACATGATGATGGTTTTATGTGTGTTTTAAGCTATATACCTATGGAAGTGGAGGAAGGAGAAGATAAAGGCTATCACTCTAGAACATAGACCTCCAAACTGCAGCCTGCAGGTCAGATACTGTCCTTTGCTCTCCTTTATCTGGCCCTTGGGGCACCACTACATCCACTGACACCAATGATGGGGCAGTATTCCTTCCACTGACACTAATGATGGGGCCGCATTCCTCCCACTGACACCAAGGATGAAGCACCATTCTGCTGAATACCAACGACCAGATGCTACCATAGAGCATTGGTTACTCCCACTGACATCAGAGCATTTTCTACTCCTATTGGCCACAGTCCGGCCCCCTTAAAGCCTGAAGAACTTTTAGGGCATCAGCATGCCAAGAGATTTTGGACAATGTGAGGGAACAGTTTGGGGATGGCCCCTTCCTGTTCCAACATGACTGAGCACCAGTGCACAAAGCAAGGTCCATAAACACGTGAATGAGTGAGTTTGGGGTGGAGGAACTTGACTGGTCTGCACAGAGTCCTGACTTCAACCCGATAGAACACCTTTGGGATGAATTAGAGTGGACACTGCGAGCCAGGCCTTCTCATCCAACACCAGCGCCTGACCTCACAAATGCGCTTCTGGAAGACTGGTCAAACATTCCCATAGACACACTCCTAAACCTTGTGGACAGACTTCCCAGAAGAGCTGAAGCTGTTATAGCTGCAAAGGGGGGGCCAACTCAATATTCAACCCTACAGACTAATGCCCTGTACACACGATCGGACATTCCGACTACAAAATCCATGTTTTTTTTTTCCGACGGATGTTGGCTCAAACTTGTCTTGCATACACACCGTCACACAAATCTTGTCGGAAATTCCGATCGCCAAGAACGAGGTGACGTACAACACGTATGACAAGCCGAGAAAAATTTATTTAATTAGCCAGTGTGGCTCTTCTGCTTGATTCCGAGCATGTGTGGAACTTTGTGCGTCGGAATTGTGTTCACACGATCGGAATTTCTGACAATGGATTTTGTTGTCGAAAAAAATTGAGATCCAGATCTCAAATTTTGTGTGACAGAAATTCCGATGGAAAATGTCCAAACGAGTGTACACACGGTCATAATTTCCGACAAAAAGCTCCCATCGAACATTTTCCGTTGGAAAATCCGACTGTGTGTATGAGGCATAAGACTGGGATGCCCTTATAGTTCATGTGCTTGTAAACTTTTGCTGATATAGTATATATATATATATATATATATATATATATATATATATATATATATATATATATATATATATATATATATATATATATATATATACATAAACACACATATAAATAAATATAAATATATATATATATATATGCATACAGGGCCCTGACCTTCAGCAGGAAGGAGATGGAATTGTTTATCTTCTCTCTGCCCTCCTATATCACTGAGGTTTGCGCTAATGACTGACTTTCATTATGAGGCAAACGATGAAATCTATGCTAATGCCCATGATTAAGTGAGTTAACAAAGCAGCCGGGGTGAGAAATAGGACTGTAATTAATCATAATAATTACTCGGAGTACCTCAGAGGGCACATCCACTGGGGCACACACTGGATATGTTAAAGAAATGTCAACATGGAAAGTTTCCAGGAAGTCTGCCACCCGGTAACTATGGAGACTTCGGAATACGGAGCCATCGCCGCCTCAGGGAGTAAGCAGGAAGGATGTCTGTGTTGTCATAAAGGCACACAGGCGACACGGCCGAAATAGATGAAAACATAAGTGATGAAGACATTTGTGAAGTAGTTGGTGTCGGGGGTTTGATACTTTTGGGGCCCATTTGTGCTTTGAATGCCCATTAACCACTTCAGCCCCAGAAGAATTGGCTGCTCAATGACTAGGCCATTTTTTTTTGCGATTCGGCACTGCGTCACTTTAACTGACAATTGCGACGCTGTACCCCAACATAATTGACGTCCTTTTTTTCCTACAAATAGAGCTTTCTTTTGGTGGTATTTGATCATCTCTAATGTTTTCCTCAGTTTAGGTCGATGTGTATTCTTCTACATATTTTTGGTAATAAAAATCACAAAAAGCGTAAATTGTGCCGACCTGGCTCAGTATAATGACAGCGGCTGGTCGGCAAGTGGTTAATGTACCTATTAAGTTCAGATGGTTTAACACGTTTGTGTTCCATTAACCACTTTAGCTTTGGAAGGTTTACTCCCCTTTATGACCAGGCCATTGTTTGTAATACGCCACTGCATTATTTTAGCTGACAATTGCACGGTCGTGCGACGCTGTACCCAAACAAAATGTATATCTTTTTTTGTCCCACAAATAGAGCTTTCTTTTAGTGTTAATTTCAATCACCTCTGCGATTTTATTTTTTTGTGCTATAAAAAAAAAAAAAAGGCCATTTTGAATAAATAAACAATATTTTTTTACTTTCTGCTATAAAACATATCCAATAAAAAAATATAAAAAATCTAATTTCTTCGTCAATTTGGGACAATATGTATTCTGCTACATATTTTAGGTAAAAAAAATCTTGATAAGCGTATATTGATTGGTTTGCGCAAACGTTATAGCGTCTACAAACTATAGGATATTTTTCTTTATTCTTTTTTCTAGTAATGGCGGCAATCAGTGACTTATAGCGGAACTGCAGTATTGCGGCGGACAAATCAAACACCTGACACTTTTTGGGGACCAGTGACACTAATACAGTGATCAGTGCTAAAAAATATGTACTGTCACTGTACTAAGGACACTGGCAGGGAAGGGGTTAACATCAGGTGCGATTAAAAGGTTAAATGTGTTCCTAGGGAGTGCACTGCTTACTAACTGTGGGGGATGTGCTTTGACTGGGGGGGGGGGGGTTTAGATCCGTGTTTCGGTGATCTGCCTTGCTTACTTAGGCAGACCGCTGCTCTGCCTATCTCCTGAACGATCGCTGGGTCTTGGCGGACATCTCGTTCGCTGGATCCGCTGATTGGCTCCCACTGTGTTCAATCACAATGTGAGCAGGTCGCCCTGGCGGCGCGCGCCAGACCCCGAAGTGTCAAATCACGTACTAAGTGCAAGATCTGGCACAGGGCGGCTGTCCTGCCGCCGTATATGTATGGTGGGCGGTCCGCAATCGGTTAAAGAAAGCTTTTTTAGACACCTCCTCTGTGTTGGTTTTCTATTGTATGGATTCTTGTATCATCTAGCTAGTACGCTTTTTAACCACTTAAGGACCAAGCCTCTTTCTGAGATTTGTTTGCAAGTTGAAAAAAGTTTTTTTTGCTAGAAAATTACTTTGAACCCCCAAACATTATACATTTTTTTTCCTAACGCCCTAGAGAATTAAATGGCGGTGGTTGCAATACTTTCTGTCACACCATATTTGCGCAGGGGTCTTACAAGCACTTTTTTGGGAAAAAATACACTTTTTTTGATTTAACAAAAGTAAAGTTAGCCCAATTTTTTTTTATATAGTGAAACATAATGTTACGCCAAGTAAATTGATAACCAACATGTCACGCTTCAAAATTTCTACATGTTTTGAGTTACAGAGGAACAACCAGCCAAATGGTCTCTTACTTTAAAAAGTGCCTTGCCTCTGCACTGGAAGGAGATTGCATTTAAGACCGGGTGGGTTGTGAACCTGCCGTACCACTCGCGCTGTCTGTATTCAACGTACGTTCCACCACCTGGGACTGTAGAAACCGGACGTGCAAACAACGTGACCGAGATGCGCCTCGACGTACGTTTCGTCATAATGACGTCGTCAGGAAGCTCTTCTGACTCCGGCCAATCACAGAGCTGGAGTTCGCAGCCCCGGAAGGAAGAGAGGTTGAAGATGGACGCTCTCGCTGCTAGTGGGGACAGCAGTGACATCACAGGCTTCGGTTTCAGGTAAGTAACACATAATGGGCTACTATGCGATGCATGGTAGCCCATTATGCTTTACCTTTGCAGGGATATAAAGTGGAAGTAAAACCCACCAGGCTTTACTTCCTCTTTAACAACCTATTTACAGCTGTGCGCTTGGCGGGCAAACATTCTGCCGAACGCAGGAGAACACCTGAACAGGCGCTGTTTTGGGCAGAGCCAATGGTCGGCCCAAACATTTCGCCCATCCCTAGCCTCCAGAAGTGTCCTCATTGGAAGATTTCCCCTCTATTCCTGTTCTGATGACAACTCAAAATTTGGGATTTTCTTTTACTGTTTATGATAATGGTAAACAGGACAAAAAGAGAGGGCGAATCTCTCTAACAGGAACACAGACAGCAATAAGAACCCAACAGGGATTCTAATCCCTCTCCACACTATCCCAAAAAAAAAAAAGTTTTGCCTTTAGTTATACTTTAACAAAATGCCTAGAATGTACTTTTTTTTGGTTTTAGGGATAGTGGCCCTTTAAATAGAACCCATTATTATTATTATTCTATTTTTAAAATGCAGCTTGTTGTTCCTCTATGCAGACGATGTCCGGGTTCTTTTTATATGTTAATAGTGATTTGCTTGTCATCAGTGTTGATACTGTAGCTTATGTCCTGCCAGGGCTGATAAGCTTATTCCTTGCCATAAATATTCATGTATGTGGTGGCCCATTGTTTTTCTCCTGAATGTAGAAGCTTACTGCGGGGCGTTCGGTGCGGTGTTTTGTGTCACGAGTAATTTTTATTTAGATATCGGGCTGGAGGGGCCGCATAAAACATGACAGTATAGTAAATATGGTAATCCAAAACTGCAAGGTAAGAAGGAAATGGAAAGAAGGAATGCCTATTTCTAACAGCGTGGAGCATTGATGGGGATATATGTGTATTCCCAGCATGCCTTGTGGCTGGAATGATAATGTTGAAAAATTTGACTTTTTTTTAGATCTTTATCACATTGTTTGTTTTATTCATTTTTTAAAACAGGCTGAGATATTCTGCAGTGCTTAGCAGAACACACGTAACTCCAGTCTCAAGAAAAAGGAAATGATAGTGTCTAATAGCAGAGCTGTTTAAAGATGTTTGCACCTTTTTTTCATCCTTTGTTACATCTTAGTGCTTCTGATCTCCTGCAGCCTCTTTGCTGCCACTTAATGACTACATGCACTCCAGTGATGGCTGCATGGCATTCCTGGGCAGTTTTTCTAATGGCGATAGCAGTGGACCATAGCTGTGTAATGTATGTCACTTGTGACAGGGTGATCACGCAAGAGCACAGTTGGGAGCTAGTGAGAGAGCGTTATCACTTTATGTAGGGCTACCCCCAAAGGGGCCGCTGTACATTTGCCGGTTCTTTCCGAACACAGTGCAAAGACAGCCAGGTACACAGCAACAGTTCATTCACTCTGGATCATTGAACAGTCTAGCCAAGAGGGGGGCGTTTGGGACTTTAAATGAGGCAAAAAAAAAATGTACCTCCATCCCGGGTTCAAGTACATAAGAAGGGAATGTGAGACTTTAAATGAGGCAATTGACTTGTGGAGGTAGAGTACAGGGCAAGATTAAGAACATCATGGGCCGGGTGCTGAGGATTTTGGTGGGGCCTTTTATAAACAATAATTAAATAAAAATGCAAACAATTTTTTTGTTATAACAAATTAAATTAAAGAGAGCGAGGGAGGATGAGAGAGAAAGAGAGAGAGAGAGAGAAAGGGGATGAAAGAGGTGTGAGGGGTAAGGGAGGGAGGATGAGAGAGAAAGGGGGGGATGGGAGAGAGAGGATGCACATGAGGATGTGTGGGAATGACATTAATGCAGCCTGGCCAAGGCAAGTGACCGAAGGCACAGAACCCAGAAGGAAGACCAGGTGAAGATGGAAGTGCCCAGACCCCGCCGGACTGATCACAGCACAGCACTGGAGGGCTCAGTCTGACAGGTAAGTGTACCCTAATGTGCTAATATGCTGGGCATACTTGTACATTATGGCATAACCTACCCCAGGGCCTCTAAAAAGTAGTAATGTTAGAAAAGTTTACCATCGCTTTAATATCACAGGAGCCTCTCATGGGGCCCTCTACTGACCCTGTGGCCCTTGGGCAGTGCCTAAGTGCATAGTTGTCAACATTTCAAAAATATTTTCAGGGACACTTATTTTACAAGTGCTATATTTAGAGTAGCTGACATCCCCCCGTTTTCCTCTATACATCACAATAGTAATTACATAATTAAATAAGTACTAATAACGGGGCAGAACAAATATGAGGACTGTAAGATTTCCTTTAGTTGAACTAACAAAAGTGCCCATTCTAGAGCTGGTAACATTGAGGATATTCAGTATCATTTTAAAGAACAGTTTTTGTGGGTAAGAGGCATAGGGGAGGAGTATGGATGGTATAGTAAAGTGGCAAGGATATGACAGCGGGCGTTATGTATAGGAGAGAAGTGTGGAGGGTATGACAGTGAGCAGTATGTACAGGAGAGAAGTGTGGAGAGTATGACAGTGGGCACTATGTATAGGAGAGAAGTGTGGAGAGTATGACAGTGGGCACTATGTATAGGAGAGAAGTGTGGAGAGTATGACAGTGGGCACTATGTATAGGAGAGGAGGATGTAGTAATCTGGGAAGGAAAAATGTAAAGGTTTGTGGAAGGATGTTTAGGGACTGCGTAGTGGTTAAGCGGGCCATACATGGATTGAAATTACACCAATTAAGCAGAGACCAGCCATAGTCGATCTATGTATGGACTAGCTGGTTTTACACGAGTCAACCTATTAACCGACTTGAGTACAACCAGCTTGTCAGGTTTACCTCAAAACAGTCAGTGCTGCCAGCTATAGTTAGCAACACTGATCATTGTATTGACTGGCAGAACACAATAACACTGCGGGAGTGATTGCCCCATTCACAGGTCAGTAGGTGAGAGGGTGTGTGGAGACAGGCTGGGGAGAGATACTAGTCAGTCCCTGGGTAGGCACTGGTTAGTATCAGAGCCAGATACACACAGGTTACATACGCCACGATCAATAGAGCGAGAGCAATAATTCTAGCACTAGACCTCCTCTGTAACTCTAAACATGTAACCTGTAAAAAAATGTAAAGCATCGCTTAGTTCACAACAAAAATACGCGCTAACTTTAGTGTTTTTTTTATGAATGAAACAGTTTCTTTCAAAAAAAAAGTTTGAAAAATTGATGCGCAAATATCATGTAACATAAAAAGTGGCAAAGACCACCATTTTATTCCATAGGGTCTCTGCTAAAACAATATATAATGCTTGAGGGTTCTGAGTAATTTTCTAGCATAATACATGTAGGAGACAAGTCTCAGAATGGGCCTGGGTGGCAAGGGGTTAATTATCATAAGTAATTTACAAATAATCATTATAAGCTCTGTGAGTTCATCCTCTCCATCTGCTGCAGAGTGTTCCAGTTTGTATTTATACTGGCCGCTCTGTATGTAGCTTCTGACAGGCTGTAAGGAGCTGCAGCTCCAATAGCCCCTATGTTAATCCGGCCCTGGTAGAGTATTTAGTAAGCATTTTTTATTTGTAACACTGGTAAAAAAGTATTTTCATGTATACATACATGCACACATGGTATAAACATAATGGAAACATATATTTCAGCTTAGCAGCACATGAGAGATAGTAAACATTGATGAAAGTAATACAAGGTATTTCATATTTGCAGGCATTGGTACACCATATGCAAAAGAGCTGCTATAAGATAAGTACACATACACATTAATAGTTACATAGTACTCAATACATTTTGAATGTATGAAAGATATATATATGGGCCAGTGAATAAGTAATGAGCCAGACTTGACTGAGCACCCCATGGAAACTCAACACGTTTCATGGCTATATGCCATTCATCAGGAGTTGGGTACAGAAGTAAACTGTAAATATAAATAGATGTAAAGTATTAGAAAATATGTTCTACCCCTTTTTAAAGGGAGAAAAGACCTCATGGGGAAAAAAAGGAGATTTATACTCACAGGTCAGCTAGAGCACTGTGCTTGGCTAGCATCAAGGAAGATGGCACCCCAAATAGTTGTCTGTTTCGGAGCTGAGGCAAGGAACCCCACCCCAGTCAAGAAAACCTCCACATAGCATGCCCGATTGCCACAACACATTCCACATGTGTGGGGATGATTACAAGAGTACAAATTGTATAAAAATTTGAAAAATATGTATGAAAAAGGTGAAAAAAGAAAAGTAAGAAAATGTGAAAAGTGAAAAACATAATGAGTGTTTCAGAGAAAAAAAAAAAAATTTAAAAAATGATATATATTGATATGTATATATTTTAATGCGTGTCGTGCATTTATAAAAATACACACATACACAATAGTAAGTGGGTATGTTGCATGAGTCAAAAGAAAAGGGAGAGGGCTGAAAGAAAATAAAGAGAAAATGTGCATAACTTACATGTGTGTGTGTGTATCCAGTGAATAGGCTGTGTGTGTTACCTCCCTGGTGTCAAACGCATAGTGAAATGGTAAGGCAATCAAGCTCACCTGCTTATGTAATCCAGGTATGGGGCGGGTCCCCGACCAGCGCCATGCACACCGTCTAATGAGAGTGGGAGTTGGGAGTGAAATCGAACAGTCTAGGGTATGTCTTTTTATGCCGCGTAGACACAATCGGAATTTCCGACGGGAAATGTTCGATGTGAGTTTGTTGTCAGAAAGTCCTATTGTGTGTATGCTCCATCGGACAATTGCTGTCGGAATTTCTGGCAACAAATGTTTGAGAGCAGGTTCTCAAATTTTCCGACAAAAAACTTTGTCGGAAATTCTAAGCGTGTGTACACAAGTCCGACACACAAAATTCCACTCATGCTCGGATTCAAGCACGAGACGGAAGTGATCGGTCTTGTAAAACTAGCATTCGTAATGGAGATAGCACATTCGTCACACTGCAAACTTTGAAATCTTTCAATGCAGCGCATTCTCTTCTTCTTTATAATGCTAGAATAATGAAGTTGCTTTGCTGCTGATAGTCACATAGAGTTCTGACAAACTGATTTCTTATTATTTCTCGTGATCTCCTGAATACTCTTTTTTTTCCGCCAGATCTCCAGAATATTTTTTTTATTTTTATAGTGATCTACTTTTTCTTCTCAAGATCTCCAGAAATGTTTTTTTTTATAGTGATCACCATAATATTTTTTGTCATTTTGTGTGTCAAGTTACCACAACACTATTATTATATTTTATTTGTTAACCTCAAAAAAGGTTGTTTGGTGTTGGTGTCCCTTGTTAATTTGACATTGTATTTTTGAAATGTACCTGCCTACTCACAAACAAACTGTCCTTTTTGAAGTAAAACACATAGCCAAGTATTTGTCAAAAAATGTATTAGGGATCATAACCAAATAAAGAGGAAGGCAACGCTGGATAAACTGTTGAAATTGGTGAAGCCTTTGTACCCCAGGACAGACATCAATTATTTGGCAGGCAAAATTGGTAGCCTGAGGAGTCCATTTAATAGGGAGCACAATCCGGTGCAGGACTCCGAGAGATCGGGAGAAGCAGCAGATGATATATATGTCCCGAGGCTGTGGTCTTACAACAGCCTGCTTTGTATGCCTGTCAGGAATCCGCCCGTTCCGTGCGATCGGCTCTCCGTACGCGCATGCGCGTTCATGCCGCGGGTCGTCGTGGGCACGAGCGTCTTCCGACGCGCGCGGGTGCACGTCGTTCGTATGTGCGCGCGGTACACGCACGCACGGGCGAGCGTTAGCACGATTGGCGCCAGTGGCCCTTTTTAAAGGCACAGCTGCAGGGGTTCTGTGCTGTCTCGTCTGCAGCTTGTACCCGAAGTTACCTGCTATTCTGCCTGAACCTTATCTGATACCTGACCCGGCTCCGTCTGACCTTGCTGATCTCTCCTGCTCCGACCCCGGCTTGTTGACCCTTCTTGGACTGATTCTTGTTGCCGAACCTCTGCTTGTTACCTGATTCCTCTGCTGGCTCCTGCTTGTTCTTGTGTCTGCTACTTCCTCATCCTGAGATCCAGCCATCCTGATTCCACGGTCCGTGGTCTTCTCCCAGCTGCCTTCTTGCTACAGAGAGCTCCCGCTCCAAGAGGATCCTTGTCACGTATCAGATAAGACCAGAACTGTGTGGACTGCAACAGGGGAAACCCAAACGTGTATAAGTGAAATATGATTTATTAAAGAAGGTGAATATGAATACAACCACACAGTGCAATAAACCAACCAACAAAAACCCCCAAACAACAACAGACTGATATGTACAATAAAAGGGAAATGCAAGTACCGTAAACGATAGGCAGGCCAGGGTCATACACAGAGGATCAGCAAATAAACAAGGGCAGTCCAGAATCAGAGTCACAAGCCAGGCCAAGGTCATACACGGGGAGATCAGCAAATGGGGTAAGGAACACAGGACAGGGAGAGGATGGATGGATCAGACTTCAGGACAGGAATAATGGTAACAGGTGGGACAGGGTTGGGACCAGGACAGGGAAACAGGATCAGAACTACGGGTCACAGGTTCAGGGTACAGGAACAGGTTCAGGATCGCAAGCAGCAGGTCAGGGCACAAGGAACAATACCGTGGCAAACATATGACTGCTTGCCAGCTATTTATAGGCCTGTGATTGGCCTCAAGTGACACCTGATTGCAGGAGGTGCTGCCTGCTCCATACTGCCAGGATCCATCCGCTGGTGGACGCCAGTACTGCGGCCCAAAGATGATATAGCATCAGCAGGGAAAAGCTCTCCTGACAGCTCAAAACTGACAGGAGACACCTGCTGGTGGACCTCAGTACTGCACGCCAAAAGACAGATATTGTCAGCGGATGGAACATTTCCTGACAGTACCCCCCCTCAAAGGAGCGGCCTCCGGACGCTCCAACTAGCTGCTGCTGGGACAAGTCCATGGCATCAAGCTGGGCAACAGGCGGAGTCATAACAGGTTTAGCAGCAGGCACATCAAGCGAGGTAGCGGGTACATCAAGCTGGGCAGAGGGCACAGGCACTTCAAGTTGGTGCAGCAGGCACCGGCACTTCAGGCTGGACAGCGGGCAGGAACACCTCAGGCCGGGAGGCAGGCACATCAGACCAGGAGGCTGCAGGGCAGGCACCGGGACGGCAGGCTGGAAGGCATCGGACTGGCAGGCCGGGACATCAGACTGGAAGGCATCGGACTGGCAGGCCGGGACATCAGACTGGAAGGCATCGGACTGGCAGGCCGGGACATCAGACTGGAAGGCATCAGACTGGCAGGCCGGGACATCAGACTGGAAGGCATCAGACTGGCAGGCCGGGACATCAGACTGGAAGGCATCAGACTGGCAGGCCGGGACATCAGACTGGAAGGCATCAGACTGGCAGGCCGGGACATCAGACTGGAAGGCATCAGACTGGCAGGCCGGGACATCAGACTGGAAGGCATCAGACTGGCAGGCCGGGACATCAGACTGGAAGGCATCAGACTGGCAGGCCGGGACATCAGACTGGAAGGCATCAGACTGGCAGGCCGGGACATCAGACTGGAAGGCATCAGACTGGCAGGCCGGGACATCAGACTGGAAGGCATCAGACTGGCAGGCCGGGACATCAGACTGGAAGGCATCAGACTGGCAGGCCGGGACATCAGACTGGAAGGCATCAGACTGGCAGGCCGGGACATCAGACTGGAAGGCATCAGACTGGCAGGCCGGGACATCAGACTGGAAGGCATCAGACTGGCAGGCCGGGACATCAGACTGGAAGGCATCAGACTGGCAGGCCGGGACATCAGACTGGAAGGCATCAGACTGGCAGGCCGGGACATCAGACTGGAAGGCATCAGACTGGCAGGCCGGGACATCAGACTGGAAGGCATCAGACTGGCAGGCCGGGACATCAGACTGGAAGGCATCAGACTGGCAGGCCGGGACATCAGACTGGAAGGCATCAGACTGGCAGGCCGGGACATCAGACTGGAAGGCATCAGACTGGCAGGCCGGGACATCAGACTGGAAGGCATCAGACTGGCAGGCCGGGACATCAGACTGGAAGGCATCAGACTGGCAGGCCGGGACATCAGACTGGAAGGCATCAGACTGGCAGGCCGGGACATCAGACTGGAAGGCCGGGACATCAGACTGGAAGGCATCAGACTGGCAGGCCGGGACATCAGACTGGAAGGCATCAGACTGGCAGGCCGGGACATCAGACTGGAAGGCATCAGACTGGCAGGCCGGGACATCAGACTGCAAGGCATCAGACTGGCAGGCCGGGACATCAGACTGCAAGGCATCAGACTGGCAGGCCGGGACATCAGACTGCAAGGCATCAGACTGGCAGGCCGGGACATCAGACTGCAAGGCATCAGACTGGCAGGCCGGGACATCAGACTGCAAGGCATCAGACTGGCAGGCCGGGACATCAGACTGCAAGGCATCAGACTGGAAGGCCGGGACATCAGACTGCAAGGCATCAGACTGGAAGGCCGGGACATCAGACTGCAAGACGTCAGACTGGAAGGCCGGGACATCAGACTGCAAGACGTCAGACTGGAAGGCCGGGACATCAGACTGCAAGACGTCAGACTGGAAGGCTGGGACATAAGACTGGAAGGCGTCAGGCTGGAAGTCGTCAGGCTGGAAGGCCGGGACATCAGACTGGAAGGCGTCAGGCTGGAAGTCGTCAGGCTGGAAGGCCGGGACATCAGACTGGAAGGCGTCAGGCTGGAAGTCGTCAGGCTGGAAGGCCGGGACATCAGACTGGAAGGCGTCAGGCTGGAAGTCGTCAGGCTGGAAGGCCGGGACATCAGACTGGAAGGCGTCAGGCTGGAAGTCGTCAGGCTGGAAGGCCGGGACATCAGACTGGAAGGCGTCAGGCTGGAAGTCGTCAGGCTGGAAGGCCGGGACGTCAGGCTGGAAGGCGTCAGGCTGGAAGGCCGGGACGTCAGGCTGGAAGGCGTCAGGCTGGAAGGCCGGGACGTCAGGCTGGAAGGCGTCAGGCTGGAAGGCCGGGACGTCAGGCTGGAAGGCCGGGACGTCAGGCTGGAAGGCCGGGACATCAGGCTGGAAGGCCGGGACATCAGGCTGGAAGGCCGGGACATCAGGCTGCAAGGCCGGGACATCAGGCTGCAAGGCCGGGACATCAGGCTGCAAGGCCGGGACATCAGGCTGCAAGGCGTCAGGCTGGAAGGCCGGGACATCAGGCTGCAAGGCCGGGACATCAGGCTGCAAGGCCGGGACATCAGGCTGCAAGGCCGGGACATCAGGCTGCAAGGCCGGGACATCAGGCTGCAAGGCCGGGACATCAGGCTGCAAGGCGTCAGGCTGGAAGGCCGGGACATCAGGCTGCAAGGCGTCAGGCTGGAAGGCCGGGACATCAGGCTGCAAGGCGTCAGGCTGGAAGGCCGGGACATCAGGCTGCAAGGCGTCAGGCTGGAAGGCCGGGACATCAGGCTGCAAGGCGTCAGGCTGGAAGGCCGGGACATCAGGCTGCAAGGCGTCAGGCTGGAAGGCCGGGACATCAGGCTGCAAGGCGTCAGGCTGGAAGGCCGGGACATCAGGCTGCAAGGCGTCAGGCTGGAAGGCCGGGACATCAGGCTGCAAGGCGTCAGGCTGGAAGGCCGGGACATCAGGCTGCAAGGCGTCAGGCTGGAAGGCCGGGACATCAGGCTGCAAGGCGTCAGGCTGGAAGGCCGGGACATCAGGCTGCAAGGCGTCAGGCTGGAAGGCCGGGACATCAGGCTGCAAGGCGTCAGGCTGGAAGGCCGGGACATCAGGCTGCAAGGCGTCAGGCTGGAAGGCCGGGACATCAGGCTGCAAGGCGTCAGGCTGGAAGGCCGGGACATCAGGCTGCAAGGCGTCAGGCTGGAAGGCCGGGACATCAGGCTGCAAGGCGTCAGGCTGGAAGGCCGGGACATCAGGCTGCAAGGCGTCAGGCTGGAAGGCCGGGACATCAGGCTGCAAGGCGCCAGGCTGGAAGGCCGGGACATCAGGCTGCAAGGCGTCAGGCTGGAAGGCCGGGACATCAGGCTGCAAGGCGTCAGGCTGGATAGCAGGCAGATGATTGGCAGAATCAGGTGGGTGATCAGGTTCAGCTGGCATGCAGGCAGACTGGAGCAGGTTGGTTGGTGTGGAGGCAGGTTGTGTTACTGGCAGGATCAAATGGGTAGGAAAGAACTTCCGTCTCTTTTTAGATTTAGCTACTGAAGGCCTGTAGGTAGCTGCAGATCTATAGGTAGGGGATGAAGCAGACTGGAGAGAAGGGTTGGAATATGGCAGGGAAGAGGTAACAGTGGCTGGGGGAAGTTCTTGAGGGATAGTGGGCCACAGTAAAGAGGCCGTTGGATTAAAGGCAGGATATGTGCAGCAGGAAGAAACAGGGTATTGATATTTGGTGGGGGGTAGAGTATATTGGGCTGAAACTGAGGTTGCCATAGGTGATGGAGGAAGAGACTCTTGGGCAGGCAGGTGTTTGGTAGCAGAGAGGGTTAGTTGTGGGCTGGCTGTGGCTGATTGCAAAATACCAGACCATGCTAAAAGTAGTGGTTGTACAAACTGCGGGTTACATACTGCCTGTCTAACAAGGGTTTGTACGGAATCAACACAGTCTATTATCATCTGTTGGGAACAGGCTGTGTAATGCTCAAAAAAGTAAGGGGAATCATCTTCCAGAAGCCATACCAGTGATGTGACTTGATTAATACTGAAAGGGGGAGAAAAATCATCCTGGCCCTCTGGGATGCAGGGCAGGGCCAGCTCTGTGCAGATTTTAATTAATGGCTGAACATCCCCAAACAACATACAGCCCTGATCAACCCAGGAGTGAGCTAAACGAATGGTTTCCAACAGCTGATCACTGGTCCACCCTTTCAGTGTCTGGCGGAGATAGTCTCCACTCTCAGATGCCAACAAAGCATAATAACGGATTACCTCTAAATTCATTTCAGTAAGCAAAGTGAACCAAGATGGTTCCTCTGTGTAGCCACTTCTGGTCAGGGTTGGCCACGGTATTCTGTCACGTATCAGATAAGACCAGAACTGTGTGGACTGCAACAGGGGAAACCCAAACGTGTATAAGTGAAATATGATTTATTAAAGAAGGTGAATATGAATACAACCACACAGTGCAATAAACCAACCAACAAAAACCCCCAAACAACAACAGACTGATATGTACAATAAAAGGGAAATGCAAGTACCGTAAACGATAGGCAGGCCAGGGTCATACACAGAGGATCAGCAAATAAACAAGGGCAGTCCAGAATCAGAGTCACAAGCCAGGCCAAGGTCATACACGGGGAGATCAGCAAATGGGGTAAGGAACACAGGACAGGGAGAGGATGGATGGATCAGACTTCAGGACAGGAATAATGGTAACAGGTGGGACAGGGTTGGGACCAGGACAGGGAAACAGGATCAGAACTACGGGTCACAGGTTCAGGGTACAGGAACAGGTTCAGGATCGCAAGCAGCAGGTCAGGGCACAAGGAACAATACCGTGGCAAACATATGACTGCTTGCCAGCTATTTATAGGCCTGTGATTGGCCTCAAGTGACACCTGATTGCAGGAGGTGCTGCCTGCTCCATACTGCCAGGATCCATCCGCTGGTGGACGCCAGTACTGCGGCCCAAAGATGATATAGCATCAGCAGGGAAAAGCTCTCCTGACAGCTCAAAACTGACAGGAGACACCTGCTGGTGGACCTCAGTACTGCACGCCAAAAGACAGATATTGTCAGCGGATGGAACATTTCCTGACAATCCTCATCTACCTGGCATCTGCTGCTGCACCTGGCTGGACTCTCCTACCCCGCTGCGCTCCGGTCTCCCTGTTCCCATTCCAGTGAGACCAGAACCAGAGCCGTAAGAGAGGTCCCCTTCCACTAAGTCAGACTCACTATCTGAAGATCATAACAGTACGAGACAGCCATGTCTGAGTCTGCGGAAGGGGCCTCCGCCATGAAGGAGATCTGCTCCCACCTTGCGGCCCTCACCCAGGCCGTGAAGTCTCTGCAGGATGGCTACACCAGGTTGGAGGAGCGTGTCCAGCATCTCTCTACCCCGGGTTCACCAGACACCACACCTCAGCCTTCTCCTGTTCAGCCAGCCGCCCATTCGGCAATCATGATGCTTCCACCTGAGCCTAGGGTTCCCATTCCGGAGAGGTTTTCGGGGGACCGCTCCAAGTTCCGGGCTTTCCGCAACGCCTGCCAGCTATACTTTGCCCTCCAGCCCAGGACTTTCTCTCTGGAGGCAACTAAGGTGGGGTTTGTTGTCTCTCTCCTGCAAGAGGAACCTCAATCCTGGGCCCACCACCTTCTGGAGAATGACAGTCCCCTTATTCAGACTCTCTCCACCTTCTTCGAAGGGATGGCGCAACTCTACGACGATCCCCAGCGGGCTGCCACCGCCGAATCCGCATTAACTGCGCTCCAGCAGGGCCGTAGGATGGCCGAGGACTATGTCTCGGACTTTAGACGCTGGAGCGCAGATACCCAGTGGAACGAGTCGGCCCTAAGACACCAATTTCGCATGGGCCTGTCTGAGGCCCTCAAGGATGAGTTGGCCCGTGTTGGAACCCCTGACGCCTTAGAGGACTTAATTGCTCTGGCCATTCAAATCGACCGAAGGCTTCGCGAGCGCAGGGCCGAACGCTCTTCCCAACCTCTGAGACCTGCCTGGATGTCCGCCAGAACCCCGTCTTCCACACCTTTCTTCTCTCCTCCCCCTCAAAGGGGGCCTGCCAGCGTTTTTCCTGCTCCTGAGGAACCTATGCAGCTTGGATTACTCCGACCTACCCTGTCTCCGGAAGAGCGAGCGCGCCGCCGACAGATGAACTTGTCTCTATACTGTGGCGGCTCCGGACATTATGTGGCCAACTGTCCCGTTAAGTCACGTAAGTGCCTCTCTTCAGTGTCTCGCAGTTCCTTTAACCTGCCTTCCAACTCTCTCCATGTTGCCCTTCTGCTCTCGTTTCAGCTTCCGGAAAGAACGATCCGCGTCAACGCCATCCTTGACTCCGGAGCCTGCGGTTGCTTCATTGACGCTGCCTTCACCAACCAACATTCCATTCCACTCCAGAAAAAGCCTCATGGACTCTCTATCTTTTTGGCCGATGGTTCCCAGATTAAGTCCGGTCGAGTCACCCAGGAGACCCTTCCACTACCCACCTCCACCTCCTGCCGACATACGGGACTGTTAATTCTTGATGTCATTTCATCCCCACTCTTTCCTGTGATTCTGGGCATCCCATGGCTGCAGGTCCACAATCCCTCCATTGACTGGACTTCTGGGGAGGTGAGGTTCCTCTCCCCTTACTGCCAGGACCACTGCCTTCCTGGGGCTTCTGTACAATCCGGAACACTTCTCTGCCTAGACCCAGACCTGGACTTATGTCAATCAGTCCCCGAGCCTTACCATGAGTTTCTGGATGTTTTCAGTAAACGGGGGGCTGATTCCTTACCCCCACATTGCCCCTACGACTGTCCCATTGAGCTCCTTCCTGGGGCAGAGATCCCGTTTGGACGTGTCTACCCTTTATCCGAGAAGGAACAAGAGGCTCTGAAGGCGTACATCTCCGAGAACCTCAAGAAGGGGTTCATCCGTCACTCCACGTCTCCTGCCGGGGCTGGAATATTTTTCGTTACTAAAAAAGACCAGACCCTTCGACCTTGTGTGGACTATCGGGAGCTGAACAGAGTCACGATTAAAAACCGCTATCCCCTACCCCTGATTCCAGAACTCTTCCAAAAACTGAGGTCGGCTACTATTTTTACTAAGTTAGATTTGAGAGGAGCCTATAACTTGGTCCGCATACGAGCAGGTGACGAGTGGAAAACTGCGTTTCGAACTCGCTTTGGGCACTACGAGTACCTGGTGATGCCTTTCGGGTTGTGTAACGCCCCAGCCACCTTCCAGCACTTAATTAATGATGTCTTCCGGGACTTCTTGGATATCTTCGTCATCGTATAACTTGATGACATCCTGATCTTCTCCAGGTCCCTGGAACAGCACCGGGGACACGTCGGCAGAGTACTGCTTCGGCTCCGGCAACATGGACTCTACGCCAAAGCCGAGAAATGTAAATTCGAGCAACAGGAGATCCAATTCCTCGGCCTTGAAATCTCTCCAGCAGGCATCAGGATGGACCCGCAAAAAGTCGCTGCTGTCCTTGAATGGCCAGCCCCCACTGACAAGAAACGCATCCAACGCATTGTGGGCTTCGCCAACTTTTATAGAAAATTCATTAAAGGATTCTCAGCCATTATCTCTCCCATTACCCAGCTCACCAAGCAAAATACGCGCTTCCTTTGGGGTCCTGAAGCCCAGGCCGCCTTCAGGAGACTCAAGGACTTGTTCACCTCTGCTCCTATCCTCAGTCACCCGGATCCATCTAGACCTTATATTCTGGAGGTAGATGCCTCTGAGATAGCAGTAGGGGCGGTGGTCTCCCAGCGCTTAGGTAAAGACGACCTGATGCACCCCGTGGGATTCTTTTCCCGAAAACTCTCTCCGGCGGAGAGGAATTATGATGTGGGCGACCGGGAATTACTTGCCATTAAGTCTGCTTTGGAGGAGTGGAGATACTTACTCGAGGGGGCGGTACACCCAGTGCTCATCTACACGGATCACAAAAACCTCGAGTACCTCCGTACCGCTAAACGCCTTAAACCTCGGCAGGCTCGCTGGGCCCTCTTTTTCTCCCGGTTCTGTTTTCACATAACCTATCGCCCTGGATCAAGAAACGTTAAGCCAGATGCACTCTCCCGTATGTTTGACAGCCCCAAGGACACCGCACCCCCGGATACCATCCTCCCTGCTAACACCTTTCTACTCATCCAACCAGACCTAGTGTCTCTGCTAAAGAGTGCTTCCTCCACATCTTCCTGTCCCCCGGGAATCTCACTAGCATCCAGGGAAGGCCTGCTTTGGAAGGACAACCTGATCTTCGTCCCTGAAGATGTGAGAGTTAAGGTCTTGGGTCTCCTCCATGACCATCCGCTCGCTGGGCACTTTGGTGTCCGCAAGACTTTGGAACTGGTACAGTGCTCCTTCTGGTGGCCAGGCATGAGGGAGTTCTGCAAGCAGTATGTAAATTCTTGCCCCGTATGTAGTCGGAATAAGGTCCCCAGAAATCGGGCTTGGGGGCTGCTTAAACCTCTTCCCGCACCCGACCGCCCTTGGCGGATGATTACTATGGATTTCATTGTGGAACTTCCCCCTTCTGAGAACTGCACTGCCATCTTTGTAGTTTGTGACCGTCTGTCTAAGATGGCCCACTTCCTACCCTTAAAGGGAACCCCTTCCGTGACCGAGACTGCCCATATTTTTATCAAAGAAATAATCAGGCTCCACGGGGTACCCACCAATATTGTATCTGATAGAGGGGTTCAGTTCACCTCCCGTTTCTGGCGAGCCCTATGTGAAGCTTTGAAAATAGAATTGGCCCTGTCCTCTGCCTACCACCCACAGACCAATGGGCAAACGGAACGCACCAACCAAACCCTCGAGCAATATATTAGATGTTTTTCTTCCTTTGTCCAAGACGATTGGGTCTCCCTGTTACCGCTGGCGGAATTCGCCTACAACAATGCCAGCCATGCTACCACTGGGCAGTCCCCGTTTTTCGCCAATTACGGTTTTAACCTGTCTTTTCTTCCCGATATCCTTACAGAATCTCATGTTCCAGCAGTACAGGACACGGTATCCTTTCTCCAGCAGAATAACCGGACCCTGCAGGAGGTCATAACCAAGGCTCAGGCTGACAGCAAGAGGAGCTTTGATCGAGGAAGAAGGGGAGAATTGATCCTTCAAGTCGGGGACCAGGTATGGCTGTCTTCTTCTAATTTAAAATTAGCATGTCCCTCCAGGAAGTTGGCACCCAAGTTTCTGGGCCCGTTTCCTGTTAAGAGGAAAATTAACGAGGTGTCTTATGAATTGTCCCTACCTGATTCCATGAGAATACATCCAGTCTTTCATGAAGCTTTACTTAAGCCTGCTGTACCTGATCCCTTCCCTGGTAGAGAAACAAGGCCACCTGACCCTGTGTTGATTGATGGCAGTGAGGAATTTGAAGTGGAAGCCATTCTGGATTTCAGAAGACGACGGGGACAAGGTCAGTTTCTAATTAAATGGAAGGGCTATGGCCCGGAGAATAATTCTTGGGAACCTGCTTCTAACGTACATGCTAATAGACTAATCCAGGCCTTCTTTGCTGCACACCCGGAGAAAAGAGCCACTAGGGGCACCCGGAGGTTGCCCCTTGTGGGGGGGCAATGTCAGGAATCCGCCCGTTCCGTGCGATCGGCTCTCCGTACGCGCACGCGCGTTCGTGCCGCGGGTCGTTGTGGGCACGAGCGTCTTCCGACGCGCGCGGGTGCACGTCGTTCGTATGTGCGCGCGGTACACGCACGCACGGGCGAGCATTAGCACGATTGGCGCCAGTGGCCCTTTTTAAAGGCACAGCTGCAGGGGTTCTGTGCTGTCTCGTCTGCAGCTTGTACCCGAAGTTACCTGCTATTCTGCCTGAACCTTATCTGATACCTGACCCGGCTCCGTCTGACCTTGCTGATCTCTCCTGCTCCGACCCCGGCTTGTTGACCCTTCTTGGACTGATTCTTGTTGCCGAACCTCTGCTTGTTACCTGATTCCTCTGCTGGCTCCTGCTTGTTCCTGTGTCTGCTACTTCCTCATCCTGAGATCCAGCCATCCTGATTCCACAGTCCGTGGTCTTCTCCCAGCTGCCTTCTTGCTACAGAGAGCTCCCGCTCCAAGAGGATCCTCATCTACCTGGCATCTGCTGCTGCACCTGGCTGGACTCTCCTACCCCGCTGCGCTCCGGTCTCCCTGTTCCCATTCCAGTGAGACCAGAACCAGAGCCGTAAGAGAGGTCCCCTTCCACTAAGTCAGACTCACTATCTGAAGATCATAACAATGCCAGACTAGACCAAACCCAGGCCATCACTCTCAACACTTCCTTGCACCATTCCTTCCACGGTTGTGGCTGTGGTGTTGGAGGTGTTGCTGGAGGTGGTGGAGGAGTCATATTATCAAACTCACAGACATGGCTTTTATTGGTGAGTTGGCCCCTCACCCCCTTATTTAGGGCCTGAAATATGACCTACTCACAGATGAGACATTGGCCCTCCATTACTTGCATCTTACTAACTGTCATACATGCAAAGGACTCCTAGGGGTGGTTATGAGTACCGCAGTAGTCTGGCAAATCAAATTAGTCGCTGACTCCTCCAGGTTCTTTGCCTTCCTGATTCTTTTTGTTGGAAGGCGGAGGGGAGGAACCTGGGATTCGGTCAGGCTACTGGGCACGGCCACCTCCTGACTGCCACTTTCCATGGCCACCTCCTGGCTGCCACTTTCCACACCCTCCTCCTGGCTGAGACTTTCCTGTGTATGAAAATGGGACATAGTTTTAGTTTTTTGGTCATCAATCGCACACAATGTTGAGCTCATGACTGTTGCAAATTGAATGTTAACAAATAGAAAAGACTATCATTCTGACCCCCGCATTTTTCATTCTTGTCCCTATCCTTTTTGGCTACTACTGTCTATTGATATGTAAACCACTTTGTTAAATCATAAGTTAATGATCATTGGCTTCACCAATTCCAACAGTTGATACAGCGCTGCCTTCTTCTTTATTTTGTTGTTATAAAATTGGTGTTTCACTTGCCACATACAGGGCAGCTCTCTGTACTTATCAATGAAGTTGGGGAGGAAGTCATGGTCATTAAATGTATCCATTTTCTCTGGCACAACACAAGACAAACCCTAATGTCAGGCTAAACTCTCCTAATCGTGTCCCAATATAGGCTTCAATATATAAGCAGTATAGGCCACTAACCACTGATGCCCCAAGTTAAAATGGTACCTTTTTTTGCACGATCGGTGGTTACTCTACTCCTTCCTCCGCTCACAGATCGTATGTACGATGCACGCATGTTATGCCTTAGATACACTGCGCATGCGTGAAACTCCGCCCCTGACCTTCTTTCTAGTATATTCCCTGCCCCTTCTCTTTTGGCGCAGTGGGAGAACACATGGCGGAGAGACAACAGGTGCATGATTATATCAGCATTGAGGAGGACGAGGAAAGCCCGGAGCCAGAAACCTCCCGATCCAGGAGGAGATATAAAGCCTCAAATATGACCTTTGTAGAGATGGTGGACATCTTGAAGAGGACCAACTATGATGGGAAATATGGACCGTACAGAAACCCAAATGTGAGAAAGGCCAAGATCATGACTAAAGTTGTGAGAAGTCTGCAGAAGAATTTTTGGGTACGACGATCCAAGGAGCAATTGAGGAAAGCAGGGTCAGTACAACTGAGGAACAGGATCAGTACAGAAGGATCCAGAGAGTGCTGCAAAAAAGTAAGTATTTTGTCATGTGATCCTATTTTATTATTACTTGCATGCTGCTCCATGTGCTTTTCTTTACTGTTGTACATTTTGAAATGGTGTGGGGACAGTAATAGTTCACACTAGAAAACATTGTTCGTTCGACCACTAATACAACGTTTTTGGCAGATGCAGGTTAACTACATTTGGTTATATAAATAATTAATAAAGCACTACCATCAACCTTAATATAGCACAGTAATCAAATAAATAATGTGATCCAAAAAAGGATGTGATCCTATAAAAAATATTAAATAAATAAACTAATCATATATATGTGTCCAGTAAACCACACAAGATATAAATTAATTACTGTTCTTCCAAAATGCTTGTACATTTCTGGAGATACTGGGGAAAAAGTCAAATACCACACATTTGTAAGATAAAACTCAAAAGGACAACGATACCCAAATGATCAGGTGTGTAGTCTCTGATGATGTTCACATGTGTTGGATTGCTTTCAATCCTTCATAGATCGATATTGCTCAAACAAAAGAAAGGACATACCTCATTCTGCAAATAAATAAACTAAAAACGACATGTGGGTAATAAAACACAGTTGCACTCACACATCTTCCGCAATAAGATCGCATTTAAGAAGGTCAGTTGCATGTATTCAGAGACAATCTCCTCACTTGGTTGTTCCTGCTCACACAGAACTGGGGTTACTGGCTCCTCGTGTCATTTTTAGTTTATTTGCGCGATGAGGTATGTCCTTTCTTTTGTTTGAGTCATATCAATCTATGAAGGATTGAAAGCAATGAAGGTTTGAAAGTAATCCACCACATGTGAACATCATCAGAGACTACAAACCTGATCATTTGGGTATTGTTGTCCTTTTATTTAAGTCAATATATTTATTTTTTTGTGATATCAGAACATAAAACAATAATAGCAGTCAATATCATTTGTTCATCTTAATATAATTTTTGGTTGACAATTTGATATATTCATTCACATCAGCGCTTAAGTAATTTTTATACAATTTTTTAAATACATTTGGTCTTCCCTTTTTGTATTCAAATAAGTTTAGTACATTGTTGTCTAGATGGGTTTGTAACTAGAATGAAATGCAAACTTGATTCAGTGTAAGGAGAGGACACTCAGCAGCTGTTTACACATCTGGACACAGGAACACTAGTGTGGAACACCAGAAAAAAAAGTTTTAGGGTGTCCCACGCAGGTGCTCCAGTGGATACTAGTGGTCTCTCCATGTGTGAAACTTTACCAAAAAAGGTAAGTATTCCAGCTTAAAAGCGGGAGTCCGCCGGGAGTTCCGCTGTTTTTTTTTTTTAAAAAGCCAGCAGCTACAAATACTGCAGCTGCTGACTTTTAAAATAAGGACACTTACCCGCCCAGCGCGCCCGCAATGACGGCACCCGCACTCTCGGGTGCTTCCGCCGCCATCTTGGGTATAGGAATCAGGAAGTGGAGCCTTTCGGCTTCATTTCCCGGTTCCCTACTGCACATGCGCGAGTCGCGCTGCACTATAAGGATGGTTCCGCTGTCTCTGGGATCCGTGTGTTTCCCAGCAGGCAGCGGGGGACTTTCGGAAAGGGGCGTAGATTCTGCAGATAGCTATGCCGGAAGTGGGTGCAGATACCTGTACTGTACAGGTACCTGCACCCCCCTCCCCCCTGAAAGGTGCCAATTGTGGCGCCGGAGGGGGTGAGTATTCCAATGAGCGGAAGGTCCACTTTAGGGTGGACCTCCGCTTTAAGAAAGGGAAAAAAATCATGTCTTCGGCTTGGAACTCTGCCAAAACAGACAATTAAATGTCACTTCCAAGCAATATATCATATTCCTATTTCTTGCCAAAAATATCTGTGTGCTAAGTATACCTTTTTTTTATTCACATAGGGGAGAAAGGACCTGGTACATCTGAGGACCTCATGTCACCCCATGTATCAAATAAATTACCTTTGCACTATTGAAGAAAATGGCCAAATAGAAAAGGCCATTGAGAACCTAGGAGACAGCTAAAAGAAACACAAGCAGTAAATCAAATGAAATGTGAGTTCAGTTTATACCAAAAAAATGTATTTAAAAAATGTTTCACACTTTGTCTGGCATATCAATGGCCTCCCACCCGCAAAGTGCTCTACATACTTTTGTCTTACTTCGCGGTTTGGGGGGGCAAACCGGGACGGCGAGCTTCAAGTGCCGTCAGGGTTGTTGGAACAGGAAAGCCAGGCCTCAGTCCCAATTGAGGCCGCATAGTTTGTTGCATTTTTCCTTAAATAATTATGGAGTATGCAGCATGCAAGGACAATATGATTCAGTTTATATTCCGCCATGTTGATTGCTGTGAGAAATAGGCGGAATTGGCTGGCCATTATTCCAAAGGCATTCTCCACCACTCTTCTGGCTCTGGCCAGCTGGTAATTAAAAACCCTCTGGTCCGGGGTAAAGGTTCTCATGAGAAACGGCCGCATTACATGGTCACCCAGCCATGTCAAAATCTTTTTTTTTTTGATGGAGTCCCTGTTAGTGGTGGTTCACACTAGTGTGAGTTCTGATGCAACTTGAGTCACACAGAATCGTATGACAAGGGAAATCACATTATGTTCAATAGTGCCCATTCACATGTGACTCTGAAGTGCGATTTTGAAAATTTGTGGTGATTTTGCAAAAGGTTCCTGTGCTACTTTGGTGTGATTCCAGTACGATCTGGCTCTATAGAATATGCTAACCACATCCAACGTTGCATCAAAGTCGACCTGTTTGGACCCAAAAGCAACATAAATATGTCTCCATCCCTGTAAATGTAGATGAAAAAGAAAGTGGATTTTGGGACTTTAAAATGAGGCATGGATATGTGTATGGAATTATCTAGGATACCTAAAAATAGGTTAGCTGTCACAGTCCCTAAGGGGAGATCTAAGTAACCATAAATAATTGCTAAATAATCAATCCAATAAATTAAATTAAATTAATAAATATGAATAAAAATAATATATAATGTATCATAATATATAATACATGGATCATGCAGAAAAATCATAATAAATATAGTAGTAATCATATTGACATATTTAATATTCATATTGGAGAGACATATTTGGTACAATCAATCACAATTAAAAAATGTATTGAATGGACATAACAGATCAAGTGAACATGATTATTCTAATAAATATTGATATATAGTACAATTGATAAAATTTGTGATTTTGGACAAGCTTGACTTGGCATCCCTGAGTGTAGACTCGACACGTTTCATGGCATTTAAAGCCAATCATCAGGAGTGGGATGCATGAATAATGGTTAAAAAGTGGAATGAATAGATAAATAGGTCAATGAAGTCTCTGATATGTCATGCTTTCAAAAAAGAAAGCCAAATTTAAAGATTTATACATTACCTATGGCAGAGCCCAAAGTTGGTAGCCCAGTAGCCCCCATATTGGAGTAGGATGGTGGCCCTGAATGAGCTGTCTCCCCTGGGGTTGAGGTGGGGACAACCCCCCCAAAAAAATTCTCCAGCAAAACAAGAAGAACCGGAGAATGGGCTAGTGGGAAACAGCAGCCATGGTAAGAATCGGACAGCCACAGCACAATGCCAGAGTGTGAGGTAGGCACATATGGGACACAAATCAGGTTCTATGAAAAAGGTAAAAAAGAAGAATGGATGGGTGATAGAAATTAACAATAACTGAAAAGCCACAAAAAAAGAAACTATAATAATAATATAAAGTATAAAATGGTGATGGGAAAATCTATGTGTTCCAACAGTGAATGTGTGTAAATATGAATGAAATATGTATAGTTGTACCCATGGTTACACTTGGGCTTGTGAAGGATGTTTGCCAAGAAGTGATTGGGTGATGAAAAACAAATAAATAAAGTAAAATGCCAAAAAAATCTATCCATAGTGCACAGAGGGGGTGGCAGGAGAGAGGGCGTGGCGCCCGTGCGCCGTTAATGGGCAGGCCACCACTGGCGTTTACGTGTCCCCAACACACACATCACATGTATGTATGTGTATGGGATTTAACCTTGCTTTGGAGAGATCTCTCCTTACTTCCTGTTGTATATCTGGGACAGAAAATGAAAAGCAATCCCCCTAAATTAACTTAACACGTGAAAGCAGTCTTACCAAGTCCCTACTCTAATCAAAAAGTATGCTTTATGTACATATGCAGTCACCAGACACTTTATCCTTTCTAGTTATTTGTGGCATAGATTCAACAAGGCATTGGAAACGTTCCTCAGAGATTTTGCTGCATAGTGACATGATAGCATTACACAGTTTCTGCAGATTTGCCAACTGCACATCCATGATGCAAACATCCACATACCAAAGGTGTTTTATTGGATGAGATCTGGTGACTGTGGAGACCATTGGAGTACAGTGACCTTGTTGTCCAGTGGTGAGATGATTGGAGCTTTGTGACATGGTGCATTATCCTCCTGGAAGGAGCCATCAGAAGATGGGGACACTGTAGTCATAAAGGGATGGGCATGGTCATAAACAATACTCAGGTAGGCCATGAGGTTTAACCTCCTCGCGCCCGCCCTATGGCCGAATTACGGCCGTAGAGCAGGCGCATTCGTCCGGGCGGTCGTCCCTGGACGGCCCGATGTTTACTTCCGCAATGCGCGCCCCCGCGGGCGCGCATCGCGGAAGCTCTGTGTTCGCCGTGTCCCCCGGGGACAGGCAAACACAGATCGCTGTAAACGGCCAATCACAGCGGCCGTTTACAGCGTGATCGGCGTGTCCAATGGGAGATGATCTCATATGTAAACATATGAGATCATCTCTCGGCGCCGCTCTCCTTCCTCGCACTGTCTGTGCGAGGAGGGGAGAGGGGAGAGATGAACGGCTGCAGCGGCAGCCGTTCTGCCTGTGGGGGGAAAAAAAAAAAGTAAAAAAACTAAAATAAAGTGCCATCCGCCCCCAGCAGTGCCATCCGCCCCAATGCCATCTGCCCCAATGCCATCTGCCCCAGTGCCATCTGCCCCAATGCCATCTGCCCCAGTGCCATCTGCCCCAGTGCCATCCGCCCCAGTGCCATCCGCCCCAGTGCCATCCACCCCAGTGCTACCTGCCCCCAGTGCCATCCACCCCAGTGCTACCTGCCCCCAGTGCCATCCACCCCAGTGCTACCTGCCCCCAGTGCCATCCACCCCAGTGCTACCTGCCCCCAGTGCTACCTGCCCCCAGTGCCCCCTGCCCCCAGTGCCACCTGCCCCCAGTGCCACCTGCCCCCAGTGCCACGTGTCGTCAGTGCCACATAGTGCCATCCGTCATCAGTGCCACGTATCAGTGCCATTTGTCATCAGTGCCACGTATCAGTGCCATTTGTCATCAGTGCCACCTGTCAGTGTCACGTGCCATCTGTTGTCAGTGTCACGTGTCATCAATGCCACTTATCAGTGCCATCTGTCATCAGTGTCACGCGTCATCGGTGCCATGTATTAGTGCCATCTGTCATCGGTGGCACATATTAGTGCCACGTATTAGTGCCATCTGTCATCAGTGCCACGTTTCAGTGCCACGTATTAGTGCCACGTGTCATCAGTGCCACGTATAAGTGCCACCCGTCATCAGTGCCACATATTAGTGCCATCTGTCATCAGTGCCACATATTAGTGCCATCTGTCAGTGCCACCTGTCATCAGTGCCACGTATAAGTGCCATCATTGCCACGTATCAGTGCCATCTGTCATCAGTGTCACGTGTCATTGTCCTGGTGCTTCAAAAGTGTAATAAATAGTCAACAAGTTAGATGTGTAATTTATGTTCCTAGAACACATGATGGCGCTACCTGCATGTTGGGCCTCTCTATGTGGCCAGGCTGTGAAAAAGTCACACACATGTGGTATTGTAATACTCAGGAGGAGTAGCAGAATTTTTTGGGGGGTGTCATTTGTGGTATACACATGCCACGTGAGAGAAATAACCTATTACAATGACAATTTTGTGGAGAAAAAAAAAAAAATGAAAAATCTTAATTTTGCAAAGAATTGTGGGAAAAAAATGACAACATCAAAAAGCTCACTATACCTCTTACTAAATACCTTGGAATGTCTACTTTCCAAAAAGGGGTCATTTGGGGGGTATTTGCACTTTCCTGACTTGTTCGGGTCACAAGAAGCGAGATCGGCCACCAGTACATCAGATGTGATCAATTTTGTGCGATTCGCACCACAGCTTGTAGACTCTCTAACTTTCACAAAGACCAAATAATATCCACTAATTTGGGTTATTTTTACCAAAGATATGTAGCAGTATAAATTGTGACCAAAATTTATGAAGAAAAATTAATAATTTGCATAATTCTGTCACAGAAACAAAGAAATATGCGTTTTTTTTCCAAATTTTCGGTCTTTTTTCATTTATAGCGCAAAAAATAAAAACCCCAGAGGTGATAAAATACCACCAAAAGAAAGCTCTATTTGTGGGAAAAAAAGGACAAAAAATTCATTTGGGTACAGTGTTGCATGACTGAGTAATTGTCATTCAAAGTGTGAGAGCACCGAAAGCTGAAAATTGGTCTGGGCAGGAAGGTGTTTAAGTGCCCTGTAAGCAAGTGGTTAAACAATGCTCAGTTGGTACCTAATGGTCCAAAATGTGTCAAGAAAATATTCCCCACACCATTACACCACCACCAGCCTGAATCATTGATACAAGGCAGGATGGATAGATGTTTTCATGTTGTTTACACCAAATTCTGACCCCACCATCTGAATGTCACAGCTGAAATCCAGACTCATCAGATCAGGCAACGTTTTTCCAATCTTCTATCATCCAATTTTGATGAGCCTGTGCCAATTGTAGCCTCAGTTACCCGTTCTTAGCTGACAGGAGTGGCACACGGTGTGGTCTTCTGTTGCTGTGGCCCATCTGCTCCAAGGTTCGATGTGTTGTGCGTTCAGAGATAGTATTCTGCATATCTTGGTTGTAACGAGTGGTTATTTGAGTTACTGTTGCCTTTCTATCATCTCAAACCAGTCTGCCTATTCTCCTCTGACCTCTGATATCAACAAGGCATTTTTCCTCCACACTGCATATTTTCTCTTTTTCGGACCATTCTCTGTA
The DNA here is from genome assembly GCF_037356315.1 of Lithobates pipiens. NCBI lineage: Eukaryota > Metazoa > Chordata > Amphibia > Anura > Ranidae > Lithobates > Lithobates pipiens. Next base: position 557,421,529 of record NW_027507764.1, on the reverse strand, counting down.
AACCCAAGAGATGGTTGTGTGTGACAATCCCCGTAGATCAAAAGTTTTTTAAATACTCAGACCAGCCCGTCTGGCACCAACAACCATGCCACATTCAAAGTCACTTAAATCCCCTTTCTTCCCCATTCTGATGATCAGTTTGACCTTCAGCAAGTCGTCTTCACCACATCCAGATGCCTAAATGCATTGAGTTGCTGCCATGGGATTGGCTGATTAGCAATTTATGTTACCAAGCAATTGAACAGGTGCACCTAATAAAGTGGCCGGTGTATATGTGACCACTCGAATCCAGCCCTGCATGAAGATCAGCCTTTTTTAGTAAAGCTCATGTTAGGTGTAGAGAACTTGATGGAGTACAGCCGTAAATGTGCTTTTGTATTAAATCCACATATTTTTTTGCCAAGATCTGTTCAATTGTATGTCTAGCTGTTTTTGATTTTTTTTTTCCGGTTACTTTGCATTTAATAATGACTTTTCAGATAAACTCTAATATGTGGTTATATCACAACGAAATAGAAAAACCCGCAAACAGCCGCCGCTATTATTCCAATTTCTGAATGCCAAATCAGCATGCCGTGAACCGTCTGATTAGGCCGGGAAAATCGTTATGTGAAGTAAAACTGTTTCTCTGTCTGCAATTAGTCTTCGAGGCGTCCCCACGATGCACTGGTAAGCCGAGATGCTAACAGATACAATTTGGTTATTCTAAACCAATGCTGTTGTCCCTTGGGTACGGACATGCTTTGCAGAACAAGGAAGTCTAAGAACAAAGAATTAAAATGGGAAGGAAGGGGGGAGCGAACCTATGCACATCGAAATGAGGTGGAGAGTTTCATGTTAAGATTATCATACACACTGATACTCGCCATCCTGCGGGTAGGGAGCGCCCATGGAATTCTAATGGGCTTGTTGAGCTGCCTGCATGTGCGGCCCGGCATTGCTATTGTATCCTGCAAACTGGGATTTAATGCTCTATCCTCTGTTGTACATCATAAAAATGCATTGTAGAACAGAGGCCGTGCCATTCTCTAATGGATTTAAAACACTTCACTGAGCTTTTTAAAGAACTCCAGACAAACATAAAAACCACTATGTAGTTTATGAATATACTTAGTTCATTGAAAAAAAGCTAATAAAACAAAGAGCATCTCCAAAATGTTAATGTATTAAAACTGATATAAGAGGCATAAATTAATTCAGCTTTTTATTCAGTAACCACTTGACCCCCGAAAGATTTACCCCCCTTCATAACCAGGCCATTTTTTGCTAAGTAAGTAACATTTATATAATTTTTTTTCCCACAAATAGAGCTTTCTTTTGGCGGTATTTGATCTCTTCAGATCAGCCCCAGAGCAGAAGGAACTTTGGTGGAGGGGCTGCATGACTGGGGGGACGCTGTTTTAGATGCGCCAGGAAGTAGTGGGCAGGAAGTGGAATGTATAGCTGTGGCACTCAGGGCAGTGCCTGGAGTCTTTTCTTAGTGTATGAGGTAAAGGCGGGGCTTTTCAAAGTTTAGTGATTTGTGCTGTTACCTCTTCATGGAGAAGCTAGATCGCATCCTTGAGCAGCTCTGCTCTGCGGCCATGGTACACAGACCAGAGTGGTTTGCTGCACAGTTGGCTGAGCTGAGCTTCTACCAGGGTCGGGGGCAGGTATGTCGGATCCATCACACCCTCCACCTCCCGCGCGATTCAGCCCTGAGCCATCTCCCATGGTGAGCCCAGTTCAGGGAGCCCCGATCCTGGACCCTCCAGCTCCCCGAGCCATGCGCCATGCCCCTGCTCCGGCCACGGGGGTTGGGAGGAATCCCCGTCGCAGCTGGGACCTAGCCAGGAGGGTGGCGTCCCTTTCCCCCTCCAGGCCTGCAGCGGCGGTGGAACAGGATTTGGCGACGGTGCATGCGGAGCCTTCCGCCCTGCGTGCCATGGCTGGGTGGGGAAAGATTGCTGGGACAGGCGTGGGCAACTCCCCCAGGGCGGCCAGGGCTATCACAGGATGAAGCAGAGGTCCAGTTGGTGACAGCGTCAGTGCCAGAGCGAGATCTGCTAGCAAGCAGAGGGCCCTGCGGGGGAGGTCGGTGGTGGAGAGCCATGTGGTTCAGGGGGCCCCTGATGACAATGTCACCCATGAGCACCCGGCCCCTTCAGCTTCCACAGCATCCCCTGCTGGACAGCAGAACCAGCGATCGGAGGGCGCTGAACGCAGATGGGATTCGGCTGGCGAACGCAGCTCGCTGCGAGGTCTATGTTTGTTACGAGGACCCCCTGGGTGCTCACCTAAAAGCGGAGGTGAGGGAGAAGATCTGGTAGGGTGACTACATGGAGATTTTCTCACTGCTGCCGCTTGAGAAGTTTAATTTGGATAAGGTTAAGCCAGATGAGAGCAAAAAGGAAGAAGAGGAGAAACGGCATTATCGCCTTATCCCGCACATTTTGCGAACTGGATGTAGGCTTTTAACATTTTGGCTAGTGTAATTGAGTTGAAGGCGCCAGAAAATTGTTCGGCCCTATTCTGTTATCTTGATTCCATTAGTGAGGCCCAGAGGGTGTATTGGGGGGGTGGTGTGGCTGTGCCACGATGAGCAGTTCTGGCAACGGAAGGCGGTGAGACCATCATTGCAATGGGATCACAAGGACATTGGTTTGTGGATGAAGCTCATGATGCAAGCCAGGGTCGCGCCACAGCCCTTTCATGGGGGGGGGGGGAGGGGTGCCCAAACCTCTTCACCATTGGCCAGTAAGAGCAAGGGGTTCTGTTAGCAGTTTAACGAGGGCACTTGCAAGTTCGGGGGATCATGTTATTTTTGCCATGAGTGTGTGGGCTGCGGGGGGTGCCCATCCCTTGTCCAAATGCTTCAAGAAAGGGAGAAAAATAGGTGACGCTGGAAAAAGTGAGGACGCCGGTGAAGGTTGCAAAAATGGCACTGTACCTAAGTAGGTATCCAAACAGGGGAGTGCGCAGACGCTGTGGTTGGGCTTTAAAGAGGGTTTCCTGATTCCCAGTGAATTGGCAGAAGTCCCTCCCGTCTCGGCCAACCTGCAGTAGGCATATGATCACCTGGATGTGGTTTCAAGTAAACTACAGAAGGAGGTAGCATTGGGCATGATGGTGGGTCCATTTGCAGAACCGCCATTGGGGGACTTGGTGGTATCGCCATTGGGGGTGGTCTCTAAGCGAGCTTATTCATCACCTTTCCGAAGGGTGGGTCAATGAATGATGTGATTGATCCTGCTCTTTGCTCTCTGTCCTATGCCTCCTCTGATGAGGTGGTACGGTGGGTGCAGCGGTTTGGTAGGGGGGGGGGGGGGCACTTATGGCAAAGACCGACATTGAATTGGCCTTTTGCTTGTCATGTGTTTATTGGGGAGCAGTTGGGAAGGGGAGTATTTTGTGGATAGATGCCTGCCTATGAGTCTCCTTTTCTTATTTTCAGTTGTTCAGTTCCTTTCTGGAGCGGGTGGTCAAGGATTTGTCGGGCCTTTGCTCGATTGCACTATTTGGATGATTTTTTGGTTATAGGCCCTCTGAACGATCATTCTTGTCTGATTTTGTTGGCCACCATTCAGCATGTTTTTCAAGTTTTTGGGGTCCTGCTGGCTCAGAACACGACTGAAGGTTTTTTTATGAATGTGAGATCCCTTCAAGACTGCCTATGCCGATGCTGAGTGATTATCCTGTTATGCTGAGTGACTATCCTATTCCTCCTCAGTGTTCATGTTTGTAAGAACATTTTTGGTTCTGGGCACCACCACCAGTGGCTAAGGCCCATTTTTTTGCCCCTGTTTAACAGGGGTGTGTAATTCCAATTTTTGCTGTAATATTTTGCAGCAGGGCTTGTCCCTGCGCTCAACTAGAGTATCTGTGAGAGGTTGCAGCGCTGTGGCACCACCACCAGTGCCTAAAGCCCAATGTTTTTCTGCCCCTGTTCAACAGGGGCATGTAATTACAATTCTTGATATAATATTTCACAGCAGGGCCCGTTCCAGCACCCACCAAGAGTAACTGTGAGGGCTTACAGTGTTCTGGTACCACCAATACCTAAGGACCATTTCTGCAGAGTATATAGGGCAGGCCCTTACTTTCAAGCATGCGACTTACAAACGGCTCCTACTTACAAACGGAGGGAGACAATAGGAAGTGAGAGGAAATCTACCCCTAGGAAGGGAAATTCTCTCCTGTAAGAGTAAATATGGGAAAAAGGTGTTTCCTCCACTGATGCTTTATCACCAATCCTTGTTTCCCTGCAAAACCCCAATTTTTCAAAATCCAATTGTCATTGGGACAGAAGGTGAGGTGAAATCTTCTGAATAGGGGCACAGACAGCAAAACAAATATTACAGGGGTGTTAACCCTTCCCTATGCGATCCAAAAATGTAAAAATAGATTTTTTGGCTGGAACTACACTTACAAAATGTACCTGTTCCAAATTGCAAACGGATTCAACTTAAGAACAAACCTAGAGTCCCTAAGGCGGTCCCATACAGTATATAGGGCCTGGGAGCCCCACGCCTTTTATTTTTTTAACTTGGGTGCGGGGTTCCCCTTAATATTCATACAAGACCCAAAGGGCCTGGTAATGGGCTGGGGGGGGGGGGGTACCCATGCCATTTTTCTCAATAGTTTTCATCCATATTGCCAGGACCCGACATTACATTACAGCCGTTTTATATGACTTTTATTTCGTTAGAAATGTCATTTTGTGCAGGGACTGTTCTAAATACAGAAACACGCGCCACTTTACAGGCATACTATAGACAGGTCCCAGGTACGATATTTAAAGGAATATTTTACTTTTATTTTTTCACTTTAAGCATCATTAAAATCAGTGCTCCTGAAAAAACTGACATTTTTAAAACTTTTTTTGTATTGATACATGTCACCTGGGGCAGGACCCGAGTCCCATAGACAATAGGACAATAGGACAATAACTCCTAATGCAATAACGACCTTTTGATTTCTCACATTCGAGTCCCATAGACTTTAACAGTGTTCGAGAGTTTGCACAAACTTTGCCTCTGTTCTGGATCGGTCGCATGTTCTGGATGCGAACCGAACCGGGGGGTGTTCAGCTCATCCCTAAAGGACACTAACTTAATCTAATCTAATACTGCGGCTGTTTACCATGTGATCGCTCCGTCAAATGACGGAGCAATCACTTGTAAACAAACCGACGTCATGTTATGACGCCGGTTCCTCCGTCCCCTCTCTGTACCGATTGGTACAGCGGAGGGGGAAGAGATCGGTGTCAGCAGCGCTGTGGGCTGCATCTGCAGTGCCCACATCGCTGCTCACCGAAATTTAACCCCTCAATTACCTGCCAATACTCTGCAATACCCTGCCAATACTCTGCCAATACTCTGCAATACCCTGCCAATACTCTGCAATACCCAATATCCTGCCAATACTCTGCAATACTCTGCCAATACTCTGCAATACCCGCCAATACTCTGTAATACCCGCCAATACTCTGCAATAGCCTGCCAATACTCTGCAATACCCAATGCCCTGCCAATACTCTGCCATACCCTGCCAATTCTCTGCAATATCCAATACCCTGCCAGTACTCTGCCAATACCCTGCCAATACTCTGCCATACCCTGCCAATACCCTGCCAATACCCAATAACCTGCCAATACTCTGCAATACCCTGCCATTTTTTTTTTTAATTTCGGGCTCCCCAGCCTAGAGGTGAGATGTCGGGTCTTTTTGACCCCATATCTCACTGTAAAGAGGACCTGTCATGCCATGAATGTAAACATCCCTTGTAATAGGAATAAAAGTGATCAAAAAATTTATTTTTGGGGAACAAAACGTCAAACTAAAATAAATAAAGTAAAATGAACAATAGAAAAGAAAAAAAAAATTAAAGGGCCCCTGTCCCCATGTGCTCGCATGCAGAAGCGAACGCATGCGTAAGTCCCGCCCACATATGAAAACCGTGTTCAAAACACACATGTGAGGTATTGCTGCGAATGGTAGAGCGAGAGCAATAATTCTGGCCCTAGACCTCCTCTGTAACTCAAAATATGTAACCAGTAGACATGTGCATTTATTTTCGTCCGAATGCATTTTCGTCCGAATTTCAGCTATTTTCGTTTTCGTTTTGACAAACGATAACGAAAGCACAAAATCCGAAAAACGAAAGATCCGACATAAATAAATGCTTTATTTTCGTTTTCATTGTTACAACAGTTCGATATAGAATAGGAGATTCGACATGACTCTGACAACAATCTGTGTCTATAGAACCTGTGTTTGAATGTGCCTAACCTTACCTCTATTAGTCCAAGATTATATAGAGAAAATATTCGACAGAGAAAAAAGATTTGACAGAGAGAAAAGATTCTGCAAGATACTGTCCTAAAAAGTGTTTGGGGACCCGGGTCCTGCCCCAGGGGACATGGATCAATGCAAAAAAAAGTTTTAAAAACGGCCGTTTTTTCGGGAGCAGTGATTTTAATAATGATTAAAGTGAAACGATAAAAGTGTAATATTCCTTTAAATTTCGTAGGGGGGGGGTTGTCTATAGTATGCCTGTGAAGGGGCGCATGTTTCCCGTGCTTAGAATTGTCCCTGCACAAAGTGTCATTTATGCAGGAAAAAAAGTCCTTTAAAATCACTCGCAGCTATTATGAATTGTCGGCTCCCGTAATACAGAGAACACTCATTGAAAGTCATTGATAAAAATAAAAAAAAATAATAAAAAAAAAAAAACGTGGGGGTCCCCCAAATTCAATTACCAGGCCCTTCAGGTCTGGTATGGATATTAAGGGGAACCCTGCCTCAAATTTAAGAAAAAATTTGACGTGGGGTTCCCCCTAAATATCCATAACCAGACCCTTCAGGTCTGGTATGGATATTAAGGGGAACCCCGCGTCAAATTTAAAAAAAAATTGACGTGGGGTTCCCCCTAAAAATCCATACCAGACCCTTTATCCGAGCACGCAACCTGGCAGGCCGCAGGAAAAGAGGGGGGGACGAGAGAGCGGCCCCCCCCTCCCTCCTGAACCGTACCAGGCCACATGCCCTCAACATTGGGAAGATGCTTTGGGGGTCTGTGACCCCTCAAAGCACCTTGTCCCCATGTTGATGAAGACAAGGGCCTCATCCCCACAACCCTGGCCGGTGGTTGTGGAGGTCTGCGGGCGGGGGGCTTATCAGAATCTGGAAGCCCCCTTTAACAAGGGGACCCCCAGATCCCGCCCCCCCACTGTTTGAAATGGTAAGGGGGTACAAAAGTGCCCCTACCATTTCACAAAGAAAGTGTAAAAAATGGTTAAATAAAACAAACACACTTTTGAAAAATTCCTTTATTAACCACTTCCCGACCAGCGCACGACGATGTACGTCGACAGAATGGCACGGGCAGGCATATTGGCGTACATGTACGTCCAATATTCGTTGCCGCCGTGCCATCGGGAGCGTGCCGCCGGCGGCGCGCTCCCGCGCTGGTCGGGACCCCTGTGAGTCCGGTCGCGGGACCCGCGGACTCGATCGCCGCGGGCATCCCCGCGATCGTCTCACGGAGCGGCCGAATGGAGGAAATGCTGTATAAACAACATTTTTCCATTCTGCCTAGCAACTAGTGACGCTGATCTCTGCTCCATGTGATTGGAGCAGAGATCAGTGTACACTAAATGAAAGCCCAACCCCCCCACAGTTAGTAACACACCCCTAGGAACACTTAACCCCTACACTGCCACCCACTGGTTAACCCTTTCACTGCCAGTGTCATTTACACAGGAATCACTGCATTTATATAGCAGTGATTACTGTATAAATGACAATGGTCCCAAAAATGTGTCAAAAATGTCCGATGGGTCCCCCACAATGTCGCAGTCACAATAAAAATCGCAGATCGCCGCCATTACTAGTAAAAAAAGAAATAATAAAAAATTATTAATAAAATGCTATAAAACTATCCCTATTTTGTAAACGCTATAACTTTTGCGCAAACCAATCAATAATCGCTTATTGCGATTTTTTTTACCAAAAATATGTAGAAGAATACGTATCGGCCTAAACTGAGGGAAAAAAATGTTTTTTTATATATTTTTGGGGGATATTTATTATTACAAAAAGTAAAAAATAATGCGTTTTTTTCAAAATTATCGCTCTATTTTTGTTTATAGCGCAAAAAATAAAAACCGCAGGGGTGATCAAATACCACCAAAAGAAAGCTCTATTTGTGGGAAAAAAAGGATTGTCAGTTAAAGCGACGCAGTGCCGAATCGCAAAAAGTGGTCTGGTCTTTGACCAGCAAATTGGTCCGGTCTGAAAGTGGTTAAAAATAAAAAATAAAAAAAAGATTCCAGCGGCGGTAATCCACTCTTGCTATCCAGCGACGGACGGTCATCTCTCCAGCGATGTCTCATCTCATCCAGCGCAGCGAATCCATCCTTCTGTCTCCGTGTAGGAGACACTGCAGGCATTCCGGCGGCTGACGTTTCTTATATACGGAGGGCGGGGCCACCCGTCACCTGACCCCGCCCCCTCTGACGCAAGGGGAAACCAGGGGTTCCCTGTGACGTATGGGTGACCCCGCACCCCTCTGATGTAACACAGGCAGGTTTCCGTTACATCAGAGGGGGGCGGGGTCACCTATACGTCACGGGGAACCCCGGGTTTCCCCTTGCGTCAGAGGGGGGCGGGGTCAGGTGACGGGTGGCCCCGCCCTCCGTATATAAGAAACGTCAGCCGCCGGAATCCTTGCAGTGTCTCCTCCACGGAGACAGAAGAAGGGTGGATCGCTGCGCTGGATGAGATGAGACATCGCTGGAGAGATGATCGTCCGTCGCTGGATAGCAAGAGTGGATTACCGCCGCTGGAATCTCTTTTTTATTTTTTTATTTTTAATAAAGGAATTTTTCAAAAGTGTGTTTGTTTTATTTAACCATTTTTTACACTTTCTTTTTGAAATGGTAGGGGTACTTTTGTACCCCCTTACCATTTCAAACAGGGGGGGGGGGGGCCGGGATCTGGGGGTCCCCTTGTTAAAGGGGGCTTCCAGATTCTGATAAGCCCCCCGCCTGCAGACCTCCACAACCACCGGCCAGGGTTGTGGGGATGAGGCCCTTGTCTTCATCAACATGGGGACAAGGTGCTTTGAGGGGTCACAGACCCCCAAAGCATCCTCCCAATGTTGAGGGTATGTGGCCTGGTACGGTTCAGGAGGGAGGGGGGGCCACTCTCTCGTCCCCCCCTCTTTTCCTGCGGCCTGCCAGGTTGCGTGCTCGGATAAAGGGTCTGGTATGGATTTTTAGGGGGAACCCCACGTCAATTTTTTTTAAAATTTGACGCGGGGTTCCCCTTAATATCCATACCAGACCTGAAGGGTCTGGTTATGGATATTTAGGGGGAACCCCACGTCAATTTTTTTCTTAAATTTGAGGCAGGGTTCCCCTTAATATCCATACCAGACCTGAAGGGCCTGGTAATTGAATTTGGGGGACCCCCACGCTTTTTTTTTATTTATTTATTTATTTTTTTATCAATGACTTTCAATGAGTGTTCTCTGTATTACGGGAGCCGACAATTCATAATAGCTGCGAGTGATTTTAAAGGACTTTTTTTCCTGCATAAATGACACTTTGTGCAGGGACAGTTCTAAGCACGGGAAACATGCGCCCCTTCACAGGCATACTATAGACAACCCCCCCCCTACAAAATTTAAAGGACTATTACACTTTTATTGTTTCACTTTAATCATTATTAAAATCACTGCTCCCGAAAAAACGGCCGTTTTTAAAACTTTTTTTTGCATTGATCCATGTCCCCTGGGGCAGGACCCGGGTCCCCAAACACTTTTTAGGACAGTAACTTGCAAATTAGCCTTTAAAATGAGCACTTTAGATTTTGAACGTTGGAGTCCCATAGACTTTAATAGGGTTCTAAAGTATGCTATATACTAGCTCCGTCGAATCTTCTTTATACATTCGACAGACACCATAAGCCTTCAAAGACAGATTCGACCGTAATTCATGTGGATTTTCGGACGAATGCAATTTTTGAACGAAAAACGAAATAAATAAAAACGAATTTCGGGAGTAACTAAATAAATTAAGTTTTCAGACGAAAACGAAATTCCGAAACGAAATATTTTACTCTGCACATGTCTAGTAACCAGTAAAAAAAATGTAAAGCGTCGCCTATGGGGATTTTTAAGTAGCGACGTTTGGCGCCATTCCATGAGTGTGTACAATTTTGAAGGGTGACATGTTAGGTATCTATTTACTCAGCGTAACTTCATCTTTCACAGTATGCAAAAACATTGGGCTAACTTTACTGTTTTTTTTTTTTTTTTAGCACAAAACTGTTTTGTTTTTTAACCTCTAGAGATCCGCGCTATAGCCGAATGACGGCTACATCGCGGACCTGCTTTGCCGGGACGACGTCTATTGACGTCGTCCCGTGCACGAGCGGCCTGCACGAGCGGCCTGCGCGAGCGGCGCGCTCTGTGATCGGCGAGTCTATGAGACTCGCCTGATCACGGATCCGAGCAAAGGGTCGATGACGACCCCTTACCACGTGATCAGCTGTCAGCCAATGACAGCTGATCATGTGACAAAACAGAGACGGTAATCGGCTATTTTTCCTCCTTGCGCTGACAGGCAGCCGTGATCGGGACATCAGTCCCGATCACGGCCAGCGTATCAGTGCCCACCTGCCCACTGACAGTGCCACCTATAGAATAAAAAAGTGCCACCCACTAGTGCCCACAGTGCCACCTATCAGTGCCCACAGTGCCACCTATCAGTGCCCACAATCTCCCGCAAAAACAGTGCTGCACCTCAGTGCCACATATCCGTGCCCATCAGTGTCATCTACCAGTGCCCAGCAGTGCCGCCCATCAGTGCCCAGCAGTGCCACCTATCAGTGCCACCCATCAGTGCCATCTATTAGTGCCCATCAGTCTCATCTATCAGTGGTACCCATCAGTGCCCATCCATGCCACCCATCCGTGCCACTCATCCGTGCCACCCATCCGTGGCACCCATCCATGCCGCCCATCTGTGCCATCTTATCTGTGTCCATCTTTGCCCATCAGTGCCGCCTTATCTGTGCCCATCGGTGCCGCCTTATCTGTGCCCATCGGTGCCACTTTATCTGTGCCTATTAGTGCCAACTTAACTGTGCCTATCAGTGCCCAACAGTGCAGCCTATCAGTGCCCACCAGTGCCGCCTCATCAGTGCATTTCAATGAAGGAGAAAAATGACCTGTTTGCAAAATTTTATAACAAACTATTAAACATGATTTATTTTTTATTTTTTTATTTTGCATCTTTTTTTGTTTGTTTAGCAAAAAATAAAACTCCCAGCTGGAATTAAATACCACCAAAAGAAAGCTCTATTTGTGGGAAAAAAATGATAAAAATTTCATTTGGGTACAGTGTTGTATGACCGCGCAATTGTCATTCAAAATGCATCAGCGCTGAAAGCTGAAAATTGGTCTGGGCAGGAGGGGGGTTTAAGTGCCCAGTAAGCAAGTGGTTAAAAAAGGCGTTTGAAAAATTGCTGCGCAAATACTGTGCGTGATAAAAAGTTGCAGCGACCACTATTGTATTCTCCAGGGTCTTTGCTAAAAAATATATATAATGTTTTGGGGTTCGATGTAATTTTCTAGCAAATAAATGATGATTTTTACATGTAGGAGAGAAATATCAGAATCGTCCTGGGTGCTCCAGAAAGCCTGATGGTGCTCCCTGCATGTTGGGCCTCTGTATGTGGCCACACTGTGTAAAAGTCTCACACATGTGGTATCGCCGTACTCGGGAGTAATAGCAGAATGTGTTTTGGGGTGTAATTTGTTGTATGCATATGCTGTGTGTGAGAAATAACCTGATAATATGACAATTTTTTGAAAAAAAAAGGAAAAAAAATCTTGATTTTGCAAAGAATTGTAGGAAAAAATGACAACTTCAAAAACCTTACCATCCCTCTTACTACCTTGGAATGTCTTCTTTCCAAAAATGGGTCATTTGGGGGGTATTTGTATTTTTCTGGCATGTTAGGGTCTCAAGAAATGAGATAGGCCGTCAGTCCTTCGGGTGTGATCAATTTTCAGATATTGGCACCATAGCTTGTGGACTCTATAACTTTCACAAAAAACAAATAATATCCACCAATTTGTACTTATTTTTAGCAAAGATATGTAATAGTATAAATTTTGGCCAAAATGTATGAAGAAAAATTACTAATCTGCTAAATTCTATAACAGAAACGAAGAAAAATTCATTTTTTTACAGAATTTTCTGTGTTTTTTCTTTTATAGCACAAAAAATAAAAAACCCAGCAGTGATTAAATACCACCAAAAGAAAGCTCTATTTGTGTGAAAAAAAGGACAAATATTTCATATGGGTACAGTGTTGCATGACTGAGTAATTGTCATTCAAAATGTGAGAGCAACAAAAGCTGAAAATTGGTCTGGTTATTAAGGGTGTTTAAGTGCCCAGTGGTCAAGTGGTTAAAAATAATAATATAATGCCATAATAAAATAATACGTTAAAAGATAATGTTGTGTCACACTCACCAACAATGCACCCTCACTGTGCCCATTAGTGCCCATTAGTGCCAACAATGCAGCCTCACTGTGCCCATCTGTATCCTCATCAGTGTCTATCTGCAGTTTCACTGTGCCCATCTGCAGCGCCTCACTGTGCCCATCTGTATCCTCATCAGTGCCCATCTGCAGCCTCACCGTGCCCATCTGTATCCTCATCTGTGCCCATCTGCAGCCTCACTGTGCCCATCTGTATCCTCATCTGTGCCCATCTGCAGCCTCACTGTGCCAACAATGCAGCCTCACTGTGCCCATCTGCAGCCTCACTGTGCTCATCTGTATCCTCATCAGTGCCCATCTGCAGGCTCGCCAGTACCTTGATTAAACACAGCAGGTGTCTCCCGCTGTGTCATGCAGCTTCAGTCTTAACTGTTCGACGGCCGTCCACTGTAACAAAGCCCCGCCTCTTCATCCATGATAGACTATCAACTTAACACTAATACAATGCTGGTAAATTGAATCAGTGTTCCGTCTATCATGGATGAGGAGGCGGGGCTTCGTTACAGTGGACGGCAGCCGAACAATTAAGACTGCAGCTGCATGACACTGCGGAAGACTTTCGCTGTTTGTGATTACTCCAGGCTGAGTGGCAGTGCGGGCTCAGCCAGAAGATCGTGCTGCACTCGCGGGTGTCCGTGAGCCCGTTGTCAAATACGGGAGACTTGAGACGTCTGCTGTTGGGCATGGAAGGTTTTTAAAGAATTTAGTGGGAAGCGCTCTGAAAAAGGTTGAGACACCCGATTTAGAAGACACTTAATCAAAAGACTGACTGCACTGAACTAATTCATTTGTACAAATAGATGATGGTGGCAAGTATTATTGCTTTAACCACTTGCCGACCGCTGCATGCCAATATACGTCGGCACAATGGCAGCGGTGGGCAAACGGGCATAACTGTATGTCCCCTTTAAGAGCCAGGGCTAGAAGGCGCCGCGTACAGCGTGACTGTGCCGATGGGACCGGCGGACTCGATCCACCAGTCTCCCGGCGATCGTGTCACTGAGCCGCGGAACAGGGAAGTGCTTATGTAAACAAGGCATTTCCCTGTTCTGCCTAGTGTCATGACAGAGATCATTGCTCCCTGTCATCGGGAGCAGTGATCACTGTCATGTGAGTTGAAGCCCACCCCCCCCCCCCCACAGTTAGAATCACTCCCTAGAAAACACGTAACCCCTTGATTGTCCCCTGGTGGTTAACCCCTTAACCCCTTCCCTACCAGTTTCATTTACACAGCAATGAGTGCATTTTTATAGCACTGATCACTGTATAAATGACAAGGGTCTCAAAATAGTGCCAAAAGTGTCTGCCATAATGTCGCAGTCATGCGATTGCTGCCATTACTAATTAAAAAAATAATAATAATAAAAATGCCATAAAACTATCCCCTATTTTGTAGACGCTATAAGTTTTGGGCAAATCAATCAATTTACATTTATTGCGATTTTATTTTTTACCAAAAATAGAAGAATACATATTGGCCTAAACTGAGGAAAAAAAAAATGTTTTAATATATTTTTGGGGAATGTTTATTATAGCAAAAAGTAAAAAATATTTCGTTTTGTTCAAAATTGTCACTATTTTTTGTTTATAGTGCAAAAAATAAAAACTGCAGAGGTGATCAAATACCACCAAAAGAAAGTTCTATTTGTGGGGAAAAAAGAACGTTAATTTTTGTTTGGGTGCAACATCCCACGACCGTGCAATTGTCAGTTAAAGTGATGCAGTGCTGAATCACAAAAAGTGCTCTGGTCAGGAAGTGGGGTAAATCCTTCCAGGAATGAAGCGGTTAAAAAGCTTCTTCCATCTGGCATAAAGTTGTTAAGTAAATCTGACATAAGATATGAATATTTAATATGGTTACCATGTTTGCTAATGAATGTAATGTGACTAATTAGATAAATATAAGGTAGGATGTTTCTCAATTAAGGACTGCTGTTATTTTATGATTTCGGTATGACTAGGTGCAAAGTGACCTTGACTTACTCAAGATGTTTTTATGTAAAATTCAGGAGGAAAATGTTTGGCATAACTTGAGCCTGATTTAAATGAGTTCAAAAATATAGCAGGCCTTAGAGGGCAGATATACTTTATATGCAATGGTGTATTTTAGTTTTGTGCTGCCCTAAGCCTGACTAAACTTGTGCACCCCCTAATTTAAATAGGACCAACCCCTTCCTGTCAAGGCCACACCCCTTCCTGTTTAATGCCCACCCTGTCATCTGTAAACCACACCCCTTCCTCTTGATGCTCCGCCTTTTGCTCTTAGAGCTCCACCTCAACTGCCAGTGAACTCCTGCAGTTGAAGCTGCTCAGGCTGTTCAAAGCAATGAAAGGCTGACAGCAGCCGCATCCATCCTCGATGTTTACATGTAATCACTTGGAATGATTATCTATGGTGAGGGACAGATGACTGTCCTTGGACACAAGCTGTTTATGTCCTGGAGTTATCTGTCCCGAACCCCGAGTAATTGCTCCATGCGAGATTACATTGGAATACCAGTGGACAACTGTTGACAGCCTGTCACCGGTTTGTATGGGCTGAGTTGTATGTTATTGTGCGGGAGCCGGGAGAAGGAGCTTTTTTTTGTGCGGGTTGGGAGGAGTGAGCAGCTTTTTTGCTGCACCCCCCCTGTAAAGTGCCGCCCTATGCCTGGGCCTTGTTGGCCTAGGCCAAGATACAGCGCTGATTATATGTGTGTTTTATGTGTAATTGTGGCCATTATTGGCCCTTTTTCTGCAGAATAGTTAATTTTTTTATTTTTTTTTGCAAATTGACCATTGGAAGCCACACTTTACACTTTTGCAAGAATACATTATGCACAGCAGGTGAGAATACTACTGAGAAGCCACGAGAAGCACCGTTTTGCAAGTATGTATACAAGCAATATTTTTTACTTATTTAAATAGTTCTGCTTTAACTTAAAAAAAATATATAGTTTATATTTAAATTATTTCTCCTGAAACGTAAAGGGTATGTAAGCCTTACCAATGAACTTCTTTGATTTGCTCCAGTTTGGTCTGTTAAATATACCATTGAAAAGATTTTATTATGTCTGTTTTATAAATTAAAACAATACCTGCTGATCCTGCCAGAACACCTGTGAGCTATTAAGATCCTGTGTTCTCTGCAAGTATCTTGCAGTTTATCAGTTACATTGTTCCTAGTTATTTTCGTGGGTTACAAAACACCCCCATCAATGCTATGGAGAACAGGAAAGGGGGAAGTATTCTGTAGTCCAGTTTTTGTGTGTGAAACCTATTTTTTCATAATGGCCCTTGCTTTTTTTCCAGTTTCACATTCCAAATAAATACTACGTGATGACCTAACATGGCATCTTTTTTCTGGAAGATGTAATTTATGACGAAACGTGTATGGCGAAGCCGACGTTCCTGAAGTTATCACGCAATTGGAGTCTGGAAGCAGCCCGTTCAAATCCTGGGACCAACTCGGTTTACTACAAGCATTGTACATCTGTATTTCTGTGAGTATTTTGTCACTGTTTAATAAAGTTGTATTCAAATTGTTTTACATTAAGTGGTACCCTTGGTTTTTCGTTTTATGAACACTTTGGAGAACCAAGAAGAGACCTGAATGTGATGAATGTTACACTTTACCATGGAGGATCCCTTGCATTAAAACACGTTGACTTCTCTTATTGTCAGGGCTGAGCTCAGCCCTTCCTTCTCAAAGCTGGCCACTCAGCTGTTGGCTAATTGCCAGCTCTTATCTCGCCACAGTGATCTCACCTGTTGATGATATCCTGCTCGTCAGTCCTGTCTACTTAAGCCGTCCAGTCCAGATGATCTCTGCCTTCAGCTTGGTCACATCTCTAGAGACGCTCAACTATGTTCCTGTTGCTTGGCTGACATTCCTTTTGGCTCCAGATCCTGCTTGCTGTTCTACTACGTTCATCTCTAGCTCCCTAAAGTTTTGGCTTGTCTGACTATCTGTTCCGGTTCCTGAACTCTAGTTATGTTTTGACTACATTTACTCTGTTTACTTTTTTTATTATTAATAAACAAGTGTGATTTAACTCTACTTCTGTCTCAGTCTGATTCATGGTTTCTGACACTTATATAGAGGACAAGTTGTGCTGATATGCATGTTTTATTAGGCATGGAGGAGCACTGTGGTGTGGTGTGCGAAAGTTTGAAGAACCACACTTCTTTACTACTGGTGAAGAATATATCTCAAGCTATTTTTTTTTTCTTTATCATATTTTGGATCTATATATATTTATTTGGACTTATTTTGAGTGCATTTACTGCATTTACATGTTATGGGTTTCTGTAAGCGCGGCACTTCTTTATATTTATAGCACAGGGAGTGAGCGTTATCACCCTAGGACAGAAAATGTGTTATTGGCAGGCAGGGTCGCCATACATTTAAAAATCAGAAAAAAATCAGAAAAAAAATAATATAGCCAGCACCTCTTAGCCCTTGTACACACGGTCGGAGAATCCGTCGGAATGTGTCCTATCGGACCGTGTTGTCAAATAATCCGACTGTGTGTGGTATGCATCGGACTGTTTCCGTCGGAATATCCGTCGGACCAAATTTTCCAACTTGCTGGAAATATTTTCCGACAAACTGGTCCGATAGGACATACTCTGATCATGTGTAGAGAATTCCGATCGGACAAAGTGCCAGGCATGCTCAGATCAAATTCCTACATCAAAGCTATTGGCTACCAGCCTGAATGTAGTCCCATCGTAACGAAATTACGTCATCACGTTCTGAAAGATCGGATTTTTCGACAACTTTGTCCGACCGTGTGTATGCCACAGTTTCGGACTAAATCCGTAGGACAAAATCCAACGGATTTGGTTAGCAGAATGTCCAACCGCGTGGACGGGGGCTAAGACCCCTTTCACTCTGGGGCCACGGCGCATTAGCGGTAAATCGCTGCTAGTTTTAGCAGAGCTTTTTCGGCCGTTAGCGGGGCACTTTTAACCCACTGCTAGTGGGCGAACAAAGGGTATAAAAACACCCGTGTTGCAGCGCTGCCCATTTATTTCCATGGGCAGGCTGTTTTGGAAAAGGTGTATACAGCGATTCCAAACCGCCCCAAAGATGCTGCTTGCAGGACTTTTTCTAACGTCCCGCAAGTGTACTGCCCCAGTGTGAAAGCACTCGAGCTTTCACACTGGGGAGATTTGAGAGGCATTTTTTAGGCACTTTACAGGCAATATTTTTAGCGCTAAAACGCCTCAAAAGTGCCTTCAGTGTGAAAGGGCTGAAAAGCTACAACATATTCAGTTTTTGTTCTTGGATTTAGATATGCTTTAAAGTATAACTAGAGCCAACATATATTTTTTGGGTTTTGGATAGGGTGGAGTGGGATTAGAACACTTGCCAGGTTTTTATTGCCATTTGTGCCCCCGCTAGGGAGATTTATTTGTTGTGTTTACTGTTATCACTGAGAGTGAAAGTAACAGAAAATCACAAATTTTGGGTTGTTTCCGGAACAGGAATAGAGAGGAAATCTTCCAATGGTGACAACCATTCCTTCATTTTGGAGGGATTTATTCTGACTTCCTGCTTTGGTTATAGGGCAGAAAATGAAGGGAAATCACCCCAATGGGACACCAATATTAAAAAAACTGACGGGCGTTATAACCCCCCCAATAAAGTTTTGCCTTAAATTCTTATTTAATTTGCTGATACCTTTGGCTTAGTAGTCTAATGGTAAAAATAACAACATCGGGCTTCAAAAGAAAAATATCTTTATACCTCTGAATGTCGACACCAAAATCTCCTTCTCTGTTTCTGGCACGAGTTAGTAGACGGAAGATGGAGCCTGCACAAAGAATTCCTCTGCCAGATGTCGTCATACATAAGGCCTGGTATGTACGAAATTCCATTATACATTGTTTATTACACTTTAGACAGACTTCATCATAATGGATTTATGAAACCCATAATAGAGAAAGGAATTTTAATATATCCAGGAATTTGCTGCTCTCTGTCAAGTCGGTTTACCTTTCAGCTGACTTTTTTCCTGGTTACATGGTAACACATGCAATAATAACATATATTTTAATACACATGTCAGGTGGTTTGTGCAATACCCCGATATTATTATTACTTTTGTTAGCCTTGAAATTATAAAAATGATACAGGGAATGGAATGGAGCAAAATTGCAGATTTCATGAAACAGCTGAAAAAGGTTCAAGAATCTTGAATCACCGGAGAAAATATTAAATAACTTGAGTCATTCAAAAACCATTAGGTCTAACGTAAAATAGCCCTTTAAATAGAACCTGTCTACTAAATATTACTTGAATGACAAGTTTTAGATTTGGGTCAGAGCAGTGTTTCTCAATTCCAGTCCTCAAGGTGCCCCAACAGGTCATGTTTCAGGCTTTTCATTTTTTTTGCACAGGGTATTTGATCAATTTCACTGCCTTAGTAATTACCACAGCCGTTTCATCTGAGGAAAATCCTGAAAACATAACTTGTTGGGGCGCCTTGAGGACCGGAGTTGAGAAACACTAGCCTATAGTGTAAGTTCACGATTTCAGAAAAAATGCCATGGCATCAAAGATGACATCATCAGCCATGAAATCATTGTTTATATCATCATTGTCAGCAAAGACATCATCAGTGACATCATAATGGTCAGCAATGACACATCACCAGCTATGACATCATCTCCAGCTATGACATGATCAATGACATCATGTTTAATTATGACATCATCAGCTATGCAATAGTCAATCAACCTGCAGGAGATCTCAATATATTTTGAGATCCTTCCCTGCTAATAAATAAAAAAAAAAATAGAAATGTCACTCTTTACTTTATCAGCATCATCTTTTACCATAGTTAATTTCTATGACCCATGTTATAATAGCAATCTAATATGTATACAAAAGACTAATTACTATAATTACAATAATTTTCAGGTGTTTTGGTCTCTGAGTTTCCCCTATGGGAGGCATACTAACCTGCGACCACTTGCAAGCCTCATGGGCCGGGGTTGTTCTCCCCTTGGGGCGGAGGTGAGTGCAATTCCCAAGCAGGGTTTGGGATCATCATTGGGGAAACTCTTTATTTTCTTCTGTACTTTAACAAAGAAGTCTCTGGATAAGCGAGCTGTCTTGGTGGAAGGGGTAAATATAGTGTGTTTGCCAAGTCTAATATATGATTATTTATAAAGGAATGTGTTTACATATGATATATTGTAATATTGATATAGGTCCTTTTTGATGTAAGAACCCCCCTGTAGAAGACCACAACCTCTAAGGTTGAAATGCATTGGGGCATTTTATAAACATTGGATAGTATAATTATAATTCATCGATACTGTGAGGGAGTACCCTCTGATGTATATTGTTTATCAGTTATATCACATGGTACTATCTAATGTTTGCTTCCCCTTCTTAGTCCAAACTGTCTCGCATTGTGTACACCAGAGCTTAAATTTTAACTTTTGTATCATATTGATGTCCAATTGTCTCTTAATGAATAAAATTTATATTTTTTTCATGAAAAATTATTTTTTGACTCCTATTTGCTGCTAAAAAGCCCTATGAGGAATTCTCCACTTTCGTTCAAACATTTTATATTGGGGTGTACAGCCTTATCAGACTCCCATACATGTGTCTATTAGTTGGATACATGTCTAAACTTGATGGTCTGTCCTGTTGCGGTATGTTGCTGATTCATAGACGGACTGGTTATATTATTTGATATACCTGGTGTGGCCCTTGGCTGCATCAGAGGATCTGCCCCTGTGTGGGTAATGTTCGGCCCCTGTGTGGGCAATGTTAAATGACAATAAAAAACTCAATAAAAATGATTTTGAAAAAAAAAAAAAAACATGTCTACACTTACCCATTCTGAGGGCACTCTGGTCCAGTCACATGATTGACTCCCAGTGTTAGCTTAGGTGTAAAGGGGGAACACCCAACAACGGATACCCCATAGTAAGCCCTTAGGGTAACATCACCACCCAGGCAAAGCAGCTGTTGTTGTAGATCTCTCCTCTTCACTAGATCCGGCTGCTGGGGAGATCATCTGACCGTACGGGAGCATCCTCAGAATAAGTAAGTATAGACAGCTTTGTTTTATAGGGTTGTAGGAATAGGGTTTAGAATGGGGAGTGGGAGTAAATTTAAGTCTAGTTAGTATTTGACTGGACTTCCACTTTAAGGCATATTCCTATGATGACCATTTGCTTGGTGGGCTCTTGCCATAATGTGCATAGCATACTTGCATACTTGCCCATTATGACACCCATACCTTATAAGTGTGCCCTTCTCCTTCTCCAGACTTTAACTCCAACTCTGTCCCCTGCTGCCCCATCTCCTCTGCTGCTACTTCTGGGTTGGGCAGTCACTGATGATGTATCTCCCAAGCATGCGTGTAGGCTGGTGGCCTACTGTATGTTTATTTCGTTTTTTGTTGCCCAGGCAGAGGAAAGGGGTTAATGTTTTACCACTTTACCTGTGTGTGTGTGTTTGTGGGCTTTTTGCTACCCCAAGTGCAGATGCGCAGCCAGTCCTGCCCAAATGTGCATAGGGAAATAGCATCCTCCCTGGCACCTGGCTTATTTATAGATGCAGAAAATGAGACGGAGTGTACACTGCGCAGCACATGTACTTTACACAGAAAATAAAAATTGAAAAGAGGAGGACGTTTTTTAACAGAAGAGACTCACAGTGTGTCCTCTGCCAAACATCCCAACCTCTTCTCAATTTTTTCAAGAGGTTAGTTTAGTCTTAGGTTGATCTCTCTCACATGCATAGCTAAAAATAAATAAATAGATAAATAAATAATTGCATTTAAAAAAAATAAAAAGACTATAGTTTCCCTTTAAGCTCTTGTTAAATTACCTTGTCGTACTGCTAATGAGATGAGATTAGTGGCCTGATTCATTTGGGCACAAGGTTCAGGACGTTGGAATAAATTGTGCATTTACAGAAAAATCAATACACAGGGAGATTGTTAGTGAGCTGTAACAGGCAAATTGCCTTGTAAAGATAATAATTAATAAAAACAGAAACCTATAACTAAGCAGCACATTGTAAAATCAATCGCCCACAGGAAACGAGCTGTATTTAGCATTAAGGTTGTGCTATGCAAAACCCCATATGAAATGCTGTCTCGCCAGTATGAGTATGATGGGTGGTCTACATCAGCATTTTTCAACCAGGGTGCTGAGACACTCCAATGTGCTGTCTCATCTCATCAAGTGTGTTGGTATTTTCACACAGCTTGTGTGAACAGATGCCTGCCTGAGGTAAAATGGCCTAGCCAAAGTTTCATGTGAGGGGTGATGGCTCCTGATGATGTTTTATTTTTTTGAGAAGGTGTA
This sequence comes from Lithobates pipiens, assembly GCF_037356315.1. Lineage (NCBI taxonomy): Eukaryota > Metazoa > Chordata > Amphibia > Anura > Ranidae > Lithobates > Lithobates pipiens. The sequence continues at coordinate 557,399,645 of NW_027507764.1, read as the reverse complement.
GTGAAAGAAGACTGGGCAACCTGGTGCCTTGGAGATAGCACATTAGTAGTGAATGACAAATAATGTCTAGTGTGACCTTTAAAAAAGTACCAGGACTATGGAATACTCAGGTGTCCTCTTCCTCAACCTGACTATGTTTTACACCCATATGACTTAATCCACAATATTACACCTGGCATCATGAACAGGACTTAAAACTTAAAGACAAGGTCAACTGTGAGTTGAAGATGAAGGCTGCTTTGAGTTGTAGATGACCACATTGGTTATGAACAGAACTGGAGAATGTTGTGTCTTGGCACGACTGTTTTTCGTGGTTCTGCCTTAGACATTAGTCTTTTAGTTCAGGTCCCATGTGTAATACCACTAAACAAACCTAAGATTGGCTTTCCTATTTTATTTGGCCCCACCCCAACTAGATGCAGTCAATTACAGCCAACATCTCAAGACTGTGAGGATCATTCCAAAACCCATACAATTGAACAGCCTGATTCAACTGACAAACAAATACCTGAAGTCCAGTGTGTGCTGTAACAGGTCCTCTTTAATGCAACATCTTTCCCTTGATGTCATAAAATAAAGTTTTCACTTGAGCCCCCTGTACTGAATTAACTTTTGAGGCAGTTACCGTGTTTTACATTCTGATTACAGCACGTTCCCTGGCTAGGAGGATATTTTTAGTGCTAAGTTTATACAACAATTTCATAATGTCATAGAGATAAATGAGATGTCCCGAAGCATCTACAAAACAAATTGTACAGTAATCACCACCGGTACATGTGGCGGAGGATTAGCAGCATCTGCAGAATTCTGAGAGGGGAAGCAAATGTGTTCTTACTACTGCGTTCCATACTATGTATTACTGCACAATCAACATAAAATGTGCATAAAAAACATTCTAAAAAGACCAAGGAAGGACCTTGTCAGTAACTAGGGTGCTATTCCATAAATCAGTGAACCCAAGTGGCAGCTAGGGATGAGCTTTCTGTTCGGGTCAAACATGAGATTAACTTGAACACTGGCTGTTCGCCCGTTCGTTGAAAAACCGAAGATTATGGGCCGTTCGCACCAAATTTGAGCGGCGCGTAATGGCCCATAATGCACTCCTGGAGCGCACTGCATTGCTGTATGATGATTGACCAGAGCACGCACCATAACCTGCATGCTTTGGCCAATCACAGCGCCCTCAGCTAAGAGAGCCATAATTGGCCAAAGGTAATCATGGCTCAGGGGGACTAAGCCCACGCCCCACACTATATAAGGCCGTCTGCACGTCGGCCTCGTGTAGTGTGTTGTTGCCGTGGACAGAGAGAGAGTCTCATTTAGATTGAGCAAGCAGGCAGATTATTCAGTTAGCTGCAGTGTATTTAATGTATATATATTCCCTGTATCCAGTTTAGCTAGATCTGACTGCAGTCCGTTCCTGGTGTACTGTTTCTAATATACTTAGAATATACTTAGAGTATACCAATATTCAGTATACAGTACTGTGCATCCATAGTGCAGTTTCTGCTATTTTTCTGGTGGTGTACACAATACAGTACACCCATAGTTGTTATTACACTTCTGTTGGTGTACACAGTACCGTGCACCCCTAGTGCAGTTGCTACTACTTTCCTGGTGGTGTACACAATACATACAGTGCACCCATAGTTGTTATTAATCCTCTGTTGGTGTACACAGTACTGTGCACCCCTAGTGCAGTTGCTACTGCTTTCCTGGTTGTGTACACAGTACACAATACAGTGTAGTGTGGTTTTGCTAAACAATATTTACAGCATGTCCGGAAGGCCTCCAAGGAAAGGCAGACGCTCGCAGGCCACTAAAAGAGTGCAAGCAGGCTCTGTGTCTACAATCGACAGTGCTGGTCGTGGACATGGTTCATCCTCAGCACGTGGCCGCGGGGCACGCTTGTCCTTTTTTTCTGCAGCTGGCCATCTTATTGAGCCACAACATGCAGAAGAGTTGGTGGAATGGATAACAAAGCCCTCCTCATCCTCCTCATCCTCTGTCACCCAGGCTCAGAGTAGTTTGTCTGCCAATGCAGCTGCCAAAGCGGCCTATTCCATCGGCTCCATGTCAACAGTCACCCCTTCCCTAGCCCCACCATCATGCACGGAGGAGTGCCCCAAACTATTCAACCACAGTGTCGGGTATATGCTGCAGAAGGATGTGCATGATTTGAATGCTCCCATAATGGTACCCAGGTTGATGAAGGGAGTAACGTGAGCCTATAGATATGGGGTTCCCAAGAAGGCCAAGAAACTGGCAGTTATGTTCCCCGAGCTGCAGCATACTGCCAAGTTTGCTCCAGTGATGAGGAGGGAGGGTATGATGAGGTCGCTGACTCTACTTGGGTGCCTAATAGAAGAGAGAGGAGGCACATCTCCAACGAGGCAGGATGCCCTCCAGGGGACAGCTTAAGGGTGCTGCTGACTCCCCATATATTTTGAAAAGTTCTTTGGTGTGGGTCTTTTTTGACACGTGCAGCAGATCGCACCATTGCTGTTTCCAACATATGTCTGAAGTGTATCAAGCGTGGCCAAAACAGCAGCCGCTTGGGCACCACATGCTTGACCAGACATATGATGACCTCCCATGCAGTCCGTTGGCAACAGCACTTAAAAGACACACATCAAAGAACAAGGCGGACCTCTCCTTGCTCCTCATCAGCTGGGATCTCCAACCCCACTATACCTCCAGTCCTCTCAGAAACCTGCACTGAGAGGAATGAAGGTATAGAAATAGGTGTCCCAAGTACTTGTGGCTAATCTGCTAGAGGTACACCAACTTCGGATTTTAGCAGGCAAATTTTCCTACCCCAGCTAAACTGTTTAAAGAAATTCGGTCCCAGCCATCCACATGCTCAGCATCTGAATGCTAGCTTGGCCAAATTGCTAGCACTGCAACTTCTTCCTTTTCAGCTGGTAGACTCTGCCCCCTTTAGTGAATTTGTGGAATGTGCGGTACCTCAATGGCAATTTCCCAAATGCCATTTCTTTTCACGGAAGGCCATTCCGGCTCTCTACCAGCATGTGGAAGGCAATGTCTTGGCCTTGTTGGACAGGGCGGTCAGCAGTAAGGTGCATATTACTGCTGACTCATGGTCCAGCAGGCATGGACAGGGACTTTTCCTTTCTTTCACGGTGCACTAAGTAACTCTGCTGGCAGCTGGGAAGGATGCAGGACAGGGTTCAGTATTGTTGGAGCTTTTTCTGCCACCACACCTCCAAAATGCTAGTAGTGGTGATTCTGCCACTGCTCTCTCCTCTACCCCCTTCTCTTCTTCTTCCTCTATGACCTCTTCCTCTGCAGATTTCTCCTCTGAACCAGCGGTGCACCGTAGGCGTTCAAGGGGCTACGCAAGCACTCAGGAAAAAAGATTAAATGCGGTGCTTGAGTTGATCTATTTAGGGGACAGGAGCCACACTGGGGCAGAGATTCTGTCAGCTCTGCAGGGGCAGGCTCAAAGGTGGTTGACGCCACACTAGCTTCAGCCAGGAATGGTTGTATGCGATAATGGCACCAACCTCCTCTCCACCCTCCAACAGGGACACATGACCTTTGCTCCCTGTTTGGCTCACATCCTGAATTTGGTGGTGCAGCTGTTCTTGAGCAGGGCTTACAGGATCTCCTGAGGCAGGCCAGGAAAGTCTATGGTCATTTCCGCCAGTCATATAATGCCAATGCTAGGCTGGTTGACATTTAAAGAGAATGCAAACCTACGCTGGACCCTAGGATTCGTGGTATCAAGGAGAGGGATCATTACTGGCTGGCAACTCTTCTTGATCCAAGTTACAAGGGTAAGGTTGCAGAATTTATCCAGCCTTTGCAGAGGGAGCAGAGGATGAAACATCTTCAGGAGGCCTTGCAGAAAGGTTTGTGCGTTTCCAGAACCTGAGAGGTTACATTTCATATGTTACATATTTCCTGGTGCTGGACAACGTGTTTCTGAGGCTTCGTGCAGTCACAGAAAGAGCCAGCATCTGAATTACATGGAGCAGGAATATATAGGGGCAAGATCAGACATGGAGGCCTTTCCAACAGAGCATCCACTGGGTTACTGGGTCTTGAGGATGGACCACTGGCCAGAGCTTGCTCAATATGCAATTGAGCTACTGGCCTGTCCTGCATCCAGTGTTCTTTCTGAATGCACATTCAGTGCTGCTGGAAGCTTTGTAACTGATCACAGAGTGTGCTTGTCCATAGACTCTGTTGATCGGCTCACATTCATAAAAATGAATCAGTCTTGGATCACCAGCTACCAAGCACCTGATGCTGATGTAACCGATTGATTTTTCTATGGATGTGGGATCCCTTGAAGACAGCAGGGGCATGTAATTACAATTTTTGATCAAATATTTAACAGCAGGGCTTGTTCCTGCGCTCAACAAGAGTATCTGTGAGGGATTGCAGTGTTGTGGCACCACCACCACTGCCTAAGGCCCGATTTTTCTGCCCCTGTTTAACAGGGGCACGTAATTAACATTTTTGATCTAATATTTCACAGCAGGGCCTGTTCTTGCGCTCAACAAAAGTATCCGTGAGGCTTTACAGTGTTGTGCCACCACCACCGCTTAAGGCCCAATTTTTATGCCCCTGTTTAATTACAATTCTTGATATCATATTTCACAGTAGGGCCTGTTCCAGCGCCCACCAAGAGTAACTGTGAGGGCTTACAATGTTCTGGTACCACCAACACCTAAAGCCTAATTTTATGCCGAGTGTATAGGGCAGGCCATATAGTATATACAGGCGGTCCCCTATTTTCAAACATCCGACTTTACAAACCACTCCTACTTACAAATGGAGGGAGACAACAGGAAGTGAGAGGAAATCTACCCCTAGGAAGGGAAATTCTCTCCTGTAAGAGTTAATATGGGAAAAAGATGTCTGCACTGATGCTTTATCACCAATCCTTGTTTCTACAACAACCCAAAATTTTCAAAATCCAATTCTCATTGGGATAGAAAGTGAGGTGAAATCTTCTGAACAGTGGCACAGACAATAAAACAAATGTTACAGGGGTGATGATAACCCTTCCCTATGTTATCCAAAAAGCTTAAAAATAGATTTTTTTGGCTGGAGCTACACTTACAAAGTGTACCTGTTCCAAATTACAAACCGGTTCAACTTAAGAAAAAACCTATGTTGTTTGTAACCCGGGGAACGCCTGTATACTGCTGCTGTTCAGAGTATGTAGGGTCTGGGGGCCCCACGCTTTTTTTTTTTTGGGTGTGGGGTTCACCTTAATATCCATACCAGTCCTAAAGGGCCTGGTAATGGGCTGGGGGGGGGGGGGGGCAACATTACATTACAGCCTCAAGCAGTTTTAAATTACTTTTATTCCTTTAGAAATGTTATTTTGTTCCAAACACGGGAAAAATGCGCCATTTTACAGGCATACTATAGACACCCCCCAGGCATCATATTTAAAGGAATATTTTTTATGAGAATAACTTGCATATTAGCCTTTAAAATTAGCACTTTTGATTTTTCACGTTCGAGACTTAAGCCGCGTACACACGGGCGGATTGTCTGGCCAACTAAGTTCGTCAGACAATCCGACAGACAGTCCGTCCAAATTTTGAATGAACGGACTTGACCACACACGATGAGCAGACAGTCCGCTGAAAGCGTGCGCGATGACGTCTACAGCACGTACGACGGGACTAGAAAAACGACGTCCTATACACTGCAATGCAACCTTCGGCCGTGTAAATCCTTTCTGAGCATGCGCCATACTTAGTTCGTCCAACTTGCCTACACACGAGCGGACTGTCCGCTGAAACCAAGTTTGGACGGACAAAACCAAGTTTGAACGGACTGTATTACGGAAATTCCGTAAGACTTTGTTCGTCAGACAGTCCGCTGAAAAAGTCCGCTGAAGCCCACACACGAGCGGATTGTCCGCTGAAACACGGTTCAGCGGACTAAGTTGGCCAGACAATCCGCCCGTGTGTACGCGGCCTCAGACTTTAAGGGGGTTTGCGTGTTCGCACAACTTTTTGGTTTGTTCGCATGTTCTGCCACAAACCGAAACAGGGGATGTTCGGCTCCCTAGTGGCAGCTCGTAATGCAGGGCGCAGGGGCGCCACCCCTATCTGTGCATCCAGCCCCCTAATATACATGCAGGGTGTCTGGATTTCAATGTTTTTTGTTTTTTTTAAGCACGTGATTAGAGCCAGAGGATGGTTACCAACTGACTGAATGCCGGGGGGGGGGGGCTTTGTGGGTGCATTGTTTCCTGCTCCCCCCAAAAAAATATACCGCCACTGGTGAACCCCCCCAGCCCAGCTATTACCCTTCCTTCTTGTTTACTCTCCATTTCTCTCTTTATCTGGTCTCTGTCTCTGAGATCTCACACCCTTTAATTTTTTTCTTCCCTACACCCTTCCTCTACTCTAAAATGTTACTCTCCTCACTTTCCTGAAACTTATCTTCTCTCTGAAATTAGGGTTTCTTGTCTCTGCTCCCCTTATAATATTTACCCCTGCCTGCCTTCCCTTGTAGGTTAAGCTTCAGGTTTCTATTTTCACCCCCCAAACCATCCTTACTCTGATCTTCCATCCCCTTTACTGTTCACCTTCTTTCATTCTCTCCTCACTTTCCTGTATCTTTGCATATACTCTTATCTTTTCCTATACTCTTAATTATTCATAACCCTTGAAATTTTCCACATTTTGTCATGTTACAACCAAAAATGTAAATGTATTTTATTGGGATTTTATGTAATAGACCAACACAAAGTGGCACATAATTGTGAAGTGAAAAGAAAATGATAAATGGTGTTCTCATTTTTTTTCACAAATAAATATCTGAAAAGTGTGGGGTGCATTTGTATTCAGCTTACCTGAGTCAATACTTTGTAGAGCCACCTTTCGCTGCAATTACACCTGCAAGTCTTTTTGGGTAGGTCCCTCAGTCGGGCAGGAGGAGGATAAGTCGGGCAGCTGTCAATCTGAGCCAACAGTGCAGCAGCACACACTGGGCGCCAAAGAAGGAGGAGGTGGGTAGAAACTGGAGTTAAGCAACAGAGCAGCACTAGGTGCGGGCCTCACTCGGCCTTGCTCTGAGTCTGTGACGTCAATGGTTGCTAGACACCAGGCGGGGCAGCCCTAGCAACCAGTTACGGGTATGTACAGTACCTTGAAAAAGTATTCATACCCCTTGAAATGTTACACATTTTGTCATCTTACAGCCAAAAACGTAAATGTATTTTATTGGGATTTTATGTGATAGACCAATACAAAACAGCACATAATTGTGAAGTGGAAGGAAAATGATAAATGGTTTTCAACATTTTTTACAAATAAATATGTGATAAGTGTATTCAGCCACCCTGAGTAAATACTTTGTGGAACCACCTTTCACTGCAATTACAGCTGTAAGTCTTTTTGAGGATGTTGCTACCAGTTTTGCACCTAGACATCTAGAGAGTGAAATTTTTGCCCATTCTTATTTGCAGAATAGCTCAAGATCTATCAGATTAGATGGAGAGCGTCTGTGAACAGCAATTTTCAAGGCTTACCACAGATTCTAAATTGGATTTAGGTCTGAACTTTGTGCCATTCTAACACATAAATATGCTTTGACCTAAACCATTCCATTGTAGCTCTGGCTGTATGTTAAGGGTCGTTGTCCTGCTGGAAGAAGAAACTCCGCCCCAGTCTCAAGTCTTTTGCAAACTCTAATGCCGCGTTCACACGATCGGACTTTCTGGCAGACTTGGTCCGGCGGACCGGAATCCATCGGACAATTCGATCGTATGTAGGTTCCAGCAGACTTTTTTTCCCAAAAGTCAGACGGACCCAGAAATAAAACATGTTTCAAATCTATCCGACAGACTCAAGTCAGACAGACTAAAATCGGGAAAAACATTTGTCTGTGTGCTAGTCCGACGGACCAAATACAACGCAAGTGCAGCTATTGGCTACTGGCTATTGAACTTCCTTGTTTAGTCCCATTTACGCCATGACGTTTAAAACGAACAAACTTTCGAACGGACTTAGTCCGGTAGTGTGTGGCCAAGTCCGTTCCATTCAAAAAGTCTGTCGTACCTCCGCCAAAAGTCGGTCGGGAAGCCCGTCGGACCTAGTCTGTTGAAAAGTCCGGTCGTGTGTACACAGCATAAACGTTTGCCATCACTGGTCTATCGCATAAAATCCCAATAAAATACATTAATGTTTTAGGTTGTAACATAACAAAATGTGGAAAATATCAAGGGGTACGAATACTTTTTCAAGGAACTGTATATTCTCCTCTCCTTAATTTTGTTCTTTTTCCCTCTTCTGTCCCCTCCTATTTTATGGCCCCTTATCTCAGTTCTTCCTAACCCTACAAAATTATGATCCCTCAGCTCCTTTACGCATCACTTCTACTTATTCTTCTACTCATCTCACCTCTTTCCCTTTATTCAGGCTTATTACCCATGTTACTGCATCCTGCCCAGCAAGATAGAGGGATGTGTGCAACAGATATAGGTGAGTAAGCCAATCCAAGCATAAGAATTATTTTTTTACTTAGAATAAAAAATTGCCTCCCTCTTAACGCCAACCCCCTCCCCTCCTCTTAGCACAAATCCTTGCTCCTAAGAGGGCAACCCCCCCCACATGAGTTCTCTGTGCCAAGGAGACCACCTCTTCTGCCCCCTCACCTGTCCTGGCTTGGTTTCAAGAGGAATAGGCCCCTCAAATCATGGGTTTCCTTTTTCAATGCACAAGCCTAGCTCTGATATCCAGGGTGTTCTATACACAGGTGACTATATACCGGGGATTAAGATAACTTGCTGCCCCTGGTGAAGCTGGAAGAAGAATCTCTCAGCAGAATTCTAATGAACGCACTGAAATACTGTAGAAACGTGTGAGGCTTGACATTACAATTACATTCTGTAAACTAGAATTTTATGCTCTTTCCACACATACATTATTAGAATACATTGTAGAACAGAGCTTTTACCTCTTCTCTTATGGATTTATAACACTTCAGTGAGCCTTTTAAAGAACTCCAGACAAATATAAAAACCTCTGTATAGTCTATGAATACTTTCCGTTCAATGAAAAATTGCAAACGTGAACAGAAAGTACATCTGAGATACAGCAAGCAAATGGTTTATTAGGTAGAAGAACCTTAAATCTTAAACATTGCAGACAATGGTTTTCTATGTAGCTAAATCAGACGTGTCTCCGAGCAAAAAGTAGACTGAACATTATAGAGGGAGCGCTTGCGGATTCTCAGGAATAAAACAGGATGGAGGAAAGATACACATGACTGTCTGCTAAAGATGACCAAATTTCCAGTACACCTAGTCTACCAGTTTCCACTTTTTTTACCAAAACAAGAAAATTTGTGTAAAAATTGTATATCTTCTTTAAAATCCATATTATATATATATATATATATATATATATATATATATATATATATATATATATATATATATATATATATATATATGTATATATATATATATATATATATATATATATATATATATATATATATGTGTATATATATATATATATATATATATATATATATATTTTTTTTTTTTTAATCCTTTAAAAAGTGTATATTAAAAAAAACAAATAACATGTAAACATTTTTATATTGAGAACCGTGATATCATTGGTAAGCCTTCGCATGTAGATGTACATCCTTGTCCAACACTTATTAGCTATCGTAACAATAATACACATTTCATTTGACTTTGTCCATTATGTACAGCTCTTCTAATGTTGTGGTGGAAACATGGGAATTGCTCAGATATATTGCTCTTCCTTAGGAGATCATTATGGGCTAATTCTATAACACAGTGGGAGTTATTTACTAAAGGCAAATCCACTTTGCACTGCAAGTGCACTTGGAAGTGCAGTCGCTCTAAATCTGAGGGGAAGATCTGAAATGAGGGGAAGCTCTGCTGATTTTATCATCCAATCATGTGCAAGCTAAAATGCTGTTTTTTTTTATTTTCCTCGCATGTCCCCCTCGGATCTACAGCGACTTTACTTCCAAGTTCACTTGCAGTACAAAGTGGATTTTCCTTTAGTAAATACCCCCAGTGTTTCTCAACCTTTTTTTCAGTCAAGGCACCCTTGAGGCACCATCAAAAATTATGGATAGTCTTGAGACGCCCCATTCTAAAATGTAAAAATAATCCTAATAGTTTTACATAAAGCAGCAACATCAATACACGTAGGGCACCCAACATTAGAGGTGATTTATTCTTCCAAAGTAAATACACTTGCAAACTTGTACTGACTAGTATTCCAATGTTCCTCTTCTCTCTCCCTTTCCCTTCTCCATCACTTAGCCAATGAGACACCAAAGCTGATAGAGAGAGGCATAGGAGGGTCAAACAAGGATGATATGCATGCAACTGACATCTTCCTTATTCTCTAATGATGTCACTGGCAACTAGAAGGTTTTAATGATGTACAATGAAAACCTGTAACGAAAAGGCAGGTTTAATCCACCCACTGGCTTGTATACAATATTGGGGCAATTTTTAGGCATTTTGCCAAGGCACCCCTGAAGAAACCTCAAGGCATCCTGGTTGAAAAAGGCTGCTATAAAACATATGGAAACATATAATTGTAGTGGTCACAACCCTTTGCTGCGCGGCCTTGAATTAATGGTCTTACCGGTTACCTTCTCCTGGCCTGCTCTTCCGCGTCTAGGGGTTCCCAGGGTTGATACCCAACGACTTGTACACTGACACAGATAAAGTCCTTTCAAAAGGTTTTATTTTGCAGTAGAACTTTCACAAACACAGTCTCTTTGGGAACAGAGGGCACGGGTGAAGAACTCAAGTACCTTGAACTGCGGGTTTAACAAAGTCTCTACTTCCGCCCAGAGAGTAGCCACTCACAGCTGAGTACTTCAAGGCTGAACAGACCTCTAGCCAGAGGTCATGGCAGTCAGCGCGTTGTCTCAAACTTGAACAGATAACTGAAGATGAATAGGAACCCTTTTCCAACTGTACCTGGATTGTTTTCCGCTTCCTTTGAGGTACTGGAAAAGTGTGGACTCATCAATGTCCTTCCCAACTCAGTAACCAGGCACTCCTCAGGATGCCACTTGCAGGCCCTCCTCCGTAGAGTCCTCCCCCGGTTACTTGCATGAGCTGTGGTGCCCCTCCAAGCCGAGAGCACACCCGGGCACTTTGAATCCTCCTTCAGTTACAGCGCCTTGGACCAGCCGGTTTCCAAGACTCGGGAACAGACGGATCCCTACCCCAGACCAGTCGGGTCTATCAGGAGCCACTGACAGGAACATGTTGCGGGATGTCATGCCCCAGTCCTGGAACAAGAACAGACCACACGGGTCTCTCGAACAACTCCGGAACCCCAAACACGTGACCCACACCTGTTTAAGTACCCTCTCCCAGACTCCTCAGCGGGCCCGGCACTCCCGCTGATTGGCTCCGAGAGGGCCATACTTAAACATCCAACCAGGCCTGGTTCTGGCCTGTCATGTGCACCTCACCGCTCACATGACCAGGCAGAACATCAATCATGGCCTGGCCAGACTGGTGTTTAGCCTTACCTACACAATTAACCCTCAGTACTGACTCAAAAGGTAAAAGAGCCAACCCTTGCCTTTTAGGAGGAACTACACTGTGGAAACTGTTCCCAAAAAGAGGAACTGCACTCTCGAAGCTGTTCACAAGAAAGGTAGGCAGAGAGCAAAGGACTAATCACCATTATTCCCTGTGGTCTACCCTAAAGAGGAAGTTTACCTTTACAGAAAAATCGGTAAGGTGAACTTACACAGGACCCCCCCCCCCCAGTCCCGCTGGCCTGGATTGCGGCGATCTCCTGTTCTGAGCCCCGGTACAGCCGCGTCACATGGGCAGCTCTGACCAATCAGAACCCGTGTAGCCCGTCCTGTCAGCAGGTAAGAAGACATGTGAATGTCGAGGTAATTTCACATCTGACACCACTATACTGGGGCTCAGGACGGGAGATCGCCGTGAAACAGGTCAGTGGGACTGGGGGGGGGGGGGGGGGGGTGAGGAGGGGGTCCTGTGTAAGTTCACAGGTTAACTTACATTTTAAGATGATCTTTCCCCGAACACTGACTTACCATGCCCCTGTTCTTCTCTATGTGGAGGTGGCTATCTCTATCTTGATAGAGGCTGGGCATTCTTTCCTCATGTCAGGGCCTCAAGGAAGCAGAACAGTGAGCAGAAGTGTGGTGACATCACCAAATCTCACTCCAAGTGTCATGAGATTAGCAGTCAGAGGCAACTGTGCCTTAGATCCCACACTGTTTTACATTTTCTTTTGTAAAACCAAAACTTTTTTCAGTTTTTGATAGCCATGAAAAAACTTTAAAGCCTTGTCAGACATTAAGACACCAGCTATTTGAAGGCTTGACAGTCCAGTTGAAATCACAAGCAGTTGTAACTGTAGCACTACCCCTGCAGGAGCCGCTGACAGTATTGGGTCCTCTGCATTCTCTTTAGCACTAGGTGAAACCTTGTCCCCTTTGACACTACCATAATACCTTGGCTGAGAACTCCCAGGAGACACACAAAGATGGCAAACACTGACCTTTTAGGAAGATAAGCAGACTGTATTGGCAGACCAACATTAAGATACTGTATAACAAAGTAGATCAGTAATTCAGTGTCAACACATGAAAATAGTACAATGCAAATACAAGGCAATAAACCCAGGTACCCTTAAGACCAGACTCAGTATGTACTGAGATTAACCTCCCTAGCGGTAATCCCGAGTCTGGCTCAGGTTGGGAATTTACTAGCAGGAGTGGTAACCCCGAGCCAGACTCGGGATCGCATCGCTGGATGCAGGGGAGGACACAGTGAGACTTACTTACCTTGTCCCCTGGATCCAGCGATGTCCCCCGCGCTGTGTGAACGAGCTGTCCTCTGCTCGATTCACAGTGCCGAATGCCGCCGAGCTCTGTTCCCTGCGACGTTACGGCGCATGGGAGCGGAGATTGGCGCCAAATTCAAAAAAAGTAAAAAGACACAAAACACACACAGCACTGTAATCTTACAGATTACAGTACTGTATAAAAAATTACACACCCCCTTTGTCCCTAGTGGTCTGTGCAGTGCCCTGCATGCACTTTTATATTATAAATACTGTTTTTTCTGTCTGAAATTTGGAGATTGTCCATAGCAACCAAAAAGTGTTCCTTTTTCAGTGTTTTAGGATTTGATCACATTATTGAATAATTTTTATTATTCTTTATTATATTATAAATTTTATCATACCCGGGATGTCTGCTAGACTCTGGTTTGAAGAGATTTAAGAGCGTTATTCCTAAGAATTACAGGACTACAAAATAAAATGCCAGATTTCCATGCAAAATAATTTTTCCCTCTTTCAGCACCTAATTCCAGACTGAATCATACCGCCAGAGAGGTTAAACAGTCGCTCTCCAAATGAAAGGTTACATCCCAAGTGACCAGAGGATTACTAAGAGGTATGGAAGGAAGGGCTAGGTTTAGGTCTGTGTGTTTAATACACTAACAGCAACCCAGTTTTGCCCCAGGTATGTCGCTATCATTAACAGTCTTCTAAAGCAGGCTTCTGCCGGCAATGTTGAAGCCCTTTTAAAGTTGGCTCACAAAAGCAGTAAAGATGTCTCAAGAGGTGAAGTTCAGCAGAAGTTAAATGTAGAGCTAGGCTCAGTAGGTGCAGCTAGGCAGAGATAAGTCAAGTTCAAAGGGGTAGTAAGGGGAGAGGGGGTGTAAAGTACTAAGGTATTATGCAGCAAACAGGGGTGCATAAAGAGCAATGATGGTCAGCATTCTGGGGGTATTAACAGCTTGGAACGCTGACGTTGATGGCTGCTGGTAGAAGTGGAAGTGAAGCAAGTATGATTGACTTCTGATGGCAAAGTGTCAATGGAGACAATGGAGGGTAATAGTTCTCCTTTAGTTTTGGGTTGAATAAATGGTTAACAAGTGTTTATAGTTTTTATGCAGGTCATAGACCCTCTCTCTAGTTCCTTCTGCGCCAATCCATGTGCAACAGTGATAAATCTGTTTGTGGCAGGCCCCCTTAAAGTATAAGGCCGCGTACACACGGGCGGACTGTCTGGCCAACTAAGTCCGTCAGACAATCCGACAGACAGTCCGTCCTACTTTCGAATGAACGGACTTGACCACACACAATGAGCAGACAGTCCGTTGAAAGCTTGCGCGATGACGTGTACAGCACGTACGACGGGACTAGAAATCGGAAGTCCAATAGACAGCAATGCAACCTTTCGCCGTGTAAATCCTTTCTGAGCATGCGCCATACTTAGTCCGTCCAACTTGCCTACTCACGAGCGGACTGTCCGCTGAAACCAAAGTTGGACGGACAATATTACGGAAATTCCGAAAGACTTAGTCCGCCAGACTGTCCGCTGAAAAAGTCCGCTGAAGCCCACACACGAGCGGACTGTCTGCTGAAACACGTTTCAGCGGACCAAGTCCGTCAGACAGTCCGCCCGTGTGTACGCGGCCTAAGTTCACCTTTACAGAAAAATCTTTCAGATGAACTTACACAGGACCCCCACCTTGCCCCGCTCCCCCCCCCCCAGTCCCGCTGACCTGAATGGCGGTACTCACCCCTTCTGAGCCCCGGTTTAGCTGCTTCATAGCTCCGGGGCTTATAAATCCTTTCTGCTCTTCTTCCCCCCGCTGAAAGGACAGAATACAAGGCTTCTGATTGGTCCGCGCCACCCCTGTGACCTTTTTGAATGCTCCTAAATGTACCTCCTGATGGAGTACATTTAGGAGATTAAGCTCTGTGGATTTCTAAGCCCCGCAGCTGTGAAGTGGCTATACCAGGGCTCAGAATGGGCTATTACCGCCATTCAGGTGAGTGGGACTGGGGGTGGGGGGGAGAGGTGGGGGCCCTGTGTAAGTTCTCCTTACAGATTTTTCAGTAAAGGTGAACTTACCCTTTAAACAGCAGAGCAGCGATAGTGGCTGAGATGAAGGTAACATGAACAACATTTCTTGATAGTGGATGCTTACACTCCCTATTAGCTCCTTGGCTTGGTGCTCAGCACAGCAGTCCAGTCTGCTCTTTGGCTCTGGAATTGCCCCATCTGATGCAAATTAGCCCAAAGCTCCTAACTGTCTCTGATTTCGAGGAACTGTCCCTGATTTGGAGCAATGTCCTTTTGTCCCTCGTTCCCCCTCATTTGTACCTCATTTTGGTCTGATCTATGTAGTTGTATATAAAATGCACTTTTTATCTTTCAAAAAGTGTTTCCCAGTGCTAAACCTTTCACCCAATTTCTAAATTGGTGCATTTGTAACATTTCAAAGCCAATATAAAGGAATAGTAGGGGTAAAAAAAAAAAGCTTGTGTGGATTTAATTAACCTTTTGTTTTGGTTAATTCTCCTTTAAGAGGGTGTGGCAGGGGGCGTGTCCTATGCCTACATACATTTGCTAGTAGGTGTCCCTCATTCCCATTTCAAAATGTTGGGAGGTATGCCTGGCACAGTTCAGCACAGCTCACACTCTCCTTCCAAATTGGTGCGTCTCTCTCCAACTGCTCGACTCCTTCCTGGGCTTTTATTTATATATTGTCCCTTCCCTCTCCGGATGCTTATGGGCCTTGTAGTTGTGGTGCCAGTTCAGCTGTGTGTAGATCCTCCTTCCAGGCTAAATCTCCCAGACTGCCCCTATCAATTGTATTTTGATTATAGTTAGGCAAACTAATTGTCACTGCCATCTTGTGGGCAAATAAAGTTCTGCAACTCAGTAACAATGCCCAGTGCTAAATAATATTTATTTTTCATGGCATGCCCTGAATGTAACTGTTTTGTAAAGCAAAGTTTGACGTTTTTTTTTTAAACGCATACACAGTCTAGGGTCATTTTGGGGAGACATCAAATAACCTACCTGTATTTGAAGGGAGGTGCAGGCTGCCTGAACTTAGAAGAAGCATTCGGCTTCTGATGGCTGAGGAGGACCAAGATGGTGGTGTGGAAGCCTAGTTTTTGCACCTGATCAGCAGGGGGACAAACCTGGATTCTCTGGACAGGCGAGTATATAAATTAAGGACAACCATAGATAACATGAACTGTATGTTGGGCCTAAAAATAAAAATAGAAGGGTGAGTGAAGTTCCCCTATAAACCCTTGTACACACGGTCGGACATTCTGACAACAAAATCCATCAGATTTTGTAAAAGACGGATTTTGTCCGAAACTTGTGTTGCATACAAACGGTCGGACAAAGTTGTCAGAAAATCCGATCGTACATAACGTGATGGCGTTATTTCGTTAGGATGGTACTACGTTCAGGCTAGTAGCCAATAGCTTTGGTCTAGGAATCTGATCTGAGCATGCGTGGCACTTTGTCCGATCGGAATTCTCTACACACAATCGGAGAAAGTCTGATCGGATCATGTTGTCGGAAAGTTTTATAGCCCAGCTCTAAAACTTTGTCCATTGGATATTCCGACGGAAACAGTCCGATGAAGCCCACACACAGTCGGATTATCCGACAACAGGGTCCGATCGGACATTTTCCGTCAGAATGTCCGACCGTGTGTACAAGGGCTAAGAATTAATATTCAGCAGAAGCACCAAACATACAAAATATATTACAACAGTAATTACAGATGCAAATGAAAATCAGGTCCCTTTGCATAAATCAGAGGCACACAATAATCAATCCTTTCATCAATAATGTTTTTAGCCCGAAGCCAATTCAGTTTCCAAGTGCCAGGCTGGATCAGAAGCTCACTTGGGCTTCCCCACACGACTCTATAAGCACATTTAATCAAATTTAGATTGCCAACATAATCAACTCTCCTGCCGAATCTATCAAACGGAAAAAAAAAAAAGAGCCTCATCTGCTGAAATCTTCCAAAAACCACTCTGTATTCCTCATGCTGCCGAAATCAGCTAAGGGAGATCGCCCCAGCTGTGAACAAGAGAGCTGGAACTGGCAAGGAAGTTAATCATGGAAAATAGATCGTACCAAGCCGGGTCATCGATGGTCACAACTGCAGACAAAAACGACGTCCCCCTGGACAATGGACTGCCAAAAAGTCTGGCAAAGCTAACCAATGGGCTCCTTATTGTGAAGGAACACCTTGATCTCTCCTTGTGCTGTAACAAACGTAAAATAGAACTAAAGCCAAAAAAAGTAAGGCCCCTTGCACATGGACACCTAAAACGCCACATTTTTAGGCATGCAGGCACTTTTTTTAATATATATAAATGCAGCCCATTGTTTTTAATGGGCCTGTATACACAAGCACGTGAATGGTCACTGTTTATACATCAGTTACAAAAAAAAAATAATTACACAAATCTGCTTTGCTGGTCGCAGTGTTAATTACGTTGACTAAAACGACTAAAACATTTTAGTCGACTAAATGAATACTATTTTGGTCGACTTAAATACGACTAAAACTAAAACAAATGAGATGACTAAAATATGACTAAATCTAAATTGTCATTTTAGTCAAAAGACTAATGCCGCATACACACGACCGGACTTTCCAGCAGACTAAGTCCGACGGTCTTCCCGACGGACTTATGGCGGAGTTCCCATGGATTTTCTGAACGAACGGACTTGGCCACACACTAACGAACTAAGTCCGTTGGAAAGTTCGTTCGTTTTGAACGTGATGATGCAAACGGGACTAAACAAGGAAGTTCAATAGCCAGTAGCCAATAGCTTCCCTTGCGTTGTATTTGGTCCGTTGGACCGCACAGACGAACGGTTTTCCCGATTTTAGTCAGTCGGAATTGAGTCCGTCGGATAGATTTGAAACGTGTTCAATTTCTAGGTCCGTCGGATTTATTTTTCGAAAAACTATCGGACTAGCCCACACAGGATCGGATTGTCCGACGGACTAATCCCTTCGGACCTAGTCTGCCAGAAAGTCCGCTCGTGTGTACCTGGCATTAGACTAAAACTAAATTGAAAGTTAACTTAGAACTTAACACTGGTCTGTAGTGAATGTTCATACCTCAATACCATAAATAATAACATATGAGATTTTTCACTCCAGCAGTATATAATGAGTTTGGAAATTGTAGAAAAATGTTCACTAATGCATTACAAATTAACACCCATTAGATTTTAGACGACTAAAATTAGTTTTAGTCGACTAAAATGTACTGGAGATTTTAGTCGACTTAAATGTATGACCTTTTAGTCGACTAAAATGTACCGGAGATTTACTTGAATAAATATGACTAAAACTAAAACAATTGCAGAAGACTAAAATGGGACTAAATTTAAAATGCCATTTTAGTCCTAAGACTAATACCCTGTACACACGGTCGGACATTCTGATGACAAAATCCATTGGATTTTTTTTCCGATCGTTCAGAACGAGGTGACGTACAACACATACGATGGGGCTATAAAGAGGCCAGTAGCCAATAGCTTTCATCTCGTAATTTATTCTGAATATGCGTGGCACTTTGTGCGTCAAAATTGTCTACACACGATCGGATTTTGTTGTCGGAAAATTTTAGATCCAGATCTCAAACTTTGTGTGTTGGAAATTCCGACAGTAAAAGTCAGATGGAGCCCACACACGATCAGAATTTCCGCCAACACAGTCCGATCGCACATTTTCGCACAGTCCGATCGCACAATGTCTGACCGTGTGTACAGGGCATAAGACTAAAACTAAATTGAAATTTGCTGCCAAAATTAACACTGGCTGGTCGGTATTTTATGTAGGTACCTGCATATACGTGAAAATGCGAGCATACAGCACAAACCCTTCATTTAAAAAAAAAAAAACTAAAGGATTTTTATGCGTACATGCATTTACACGCATATATACATCATTATTTATTTGTGTTTGTTTATTTATTTATTTTAAGCAAAATAAACACCTAATTTGACTTGGTATTAACCTTTTGCAATTTAGTCAACTTAAATGTAAGAGATCTTAGGAGACTAAAATGTACTAGAGATTTTAGTCGACTAGTTGACTAAAATCTCCAGTACAATGCACTGTAAAAAATTTACTGATTTTAGTCGACTAAAATACGACTAAAACAAAAACAATTCAGATAACTAAAATGTGACGAAAACAAAAACAACTCAGATGACTAAAATGGGACTAAAACTAATTTGACATTTCAGTCAAAAGACTATGACTAAAACTAAATGATAATTTGACATACTAGTAGAATGCTGAATCTGCATCAGTGATTCACAAAGCATTGACGCTCCAGATGCATGCGACTAAATCCTGTACTTATATTATAATTAAAAAAAAGGGGGGGGGGTTGGAAAAATACAACTTCGCCGGAGTAGACAAAAATACTTACACCCACCCTGCTTGTAATTAGTGTATGTCATACAATCTCATGTGTCTGGTATACTGTAATTGTCCAATTTAATAATACTGTGAATATACCAATGAATTGTGCATGTTTCTTTGACAGAGAAGAATAGAAATTATTGTGAGGCTCACATGTAACATTATTAAAATTCCTCTGTGTTCCGATTTTCATTCAAGTCTCATTTCACCTTGCCTCTAAAAGCCGACAAGCATTTTAAGCTACTGAACTGTAACACAATGTCCATTAAAACCTATTGTCTAGAGCCCTGTCTACATCAAGAATTGACCTATTTTTCTTGCTTTTTGTAAAGGTGACTTGTTTACTCTTTCAAAGTAAATGTTTGCCATATTATGTCTCATTTAAAGACAATGATTTTTTTGTATACATGTTCTCTCTTTATTATTTTTTAGCTCAAATATATTTTAAAATGTATTATATATATATATATATATATATATATATATATATATATATATATATATATATATATATATATATATATATATTTATTTATTTATATTTATTTTAAAAGTAGTGTCAATATTTTTGGTCAGCTAAATGAAATATTGTACGACAGTATTTAATATTGAAATATTCAGCCAGCAATTGGAGCACGGGTTTCTTTGTCATATGTTTACAAGACTGCATTTAGCTGCTCTGTTGAAAAAGCCTGTTGTTTACAAAACTCTATAAACCAGTGGCGGCTGTTTTTTTTTTTTTTTTGGGAGCAAACAGCTATCCCCCCCCCCAGAGCAGCAACCCCCTCCCCCCCCACCCTCCCCTGTCTGCCGGTCGGTCTGGCACTTACCCCTTCTAGCTGGTGGCGTGCAGCGTGCAGCGGCTCTGTGCCCTATCCTCCATCGGCGGCTTCCAGCGTGTGGATTCCCCCCCCCCCCTCCTTGGCATCCAAAAGGATCAACTGTCCTTTCAGCCAATCAGGTGACGTGTGTCGAAATCCACTTCCTGATCGGCTGGGAGGAGGATTAGTGATACAATAGCGAATATTCATTTGCTGTTGTAACACACTTGGGTGGGCGGTGAGGGCATTCTCTGCACCCCGAACCCACCCTATATTGAAGCTTATTAGAGCCTCTGGCTCTAATCAGTGCTTCAAAAAAACACCGACCCCACATTGGAATCCATGCATCCGTCATCCTGAGAGGGTCCGAACGCATGGATAGGGGGAGTAGCGATGGAGGGAGGGGGGCAGCGCCCGTGCGCCCCTAATGGGTGAGCCGCCCCTGTCTACACCTCAAGCTGTAATCCAAAAATACAACTGAATAAGTGACCCTTGGGGATCACTTGCTAGACTGAAATCCTCTCACAGAGCAGCGGAGCGGTGCTCAAAAAGTGAGATCCAGGAAGCAAGAGAGCATGAGCCATATCCCCATATAGTCTCTCCCACAATTCCTCTGCGAGCAGTCTCTTAGGAGATGTTCAAAGTCAGTTCTGCGATATCAGAAATGCTTTCTCTGTGCTTCAGGAGATGATGTCCATGATGGAATTCCGGCACTAGGGGGACATAGGAGTAGGGCTAGAAAAGTAACAGAGAGTTTGCAGAGTCAGATAACTGTAGTCTGCTCCCAGATACACATAGATAACAAAGAAGGGGTTCAGACTGTAGAGAGCTTACTTCAGTGATGGACAGAGGAGTTGATGACTGTAGGTCTACATAGAAGGAGACTAGAAAACACATGGAACTACTGAGACTTTACTTTCTGCACTGCTGGGACTGTGTGGCTTTATGGACACTGGGACTTCACTCTATCCTCTGCTCTTCCTCCAACTGCTGCCTTTCTGGCCCTGAAGTGGAGGCCAAGCCACACAGCCCTCCAAGGACCCATTTGTGAAGGACCTCTGTTCAGGGGTCAAGTCCTGGGGAAAAAAGTATGGGAACTCCCACCCAAGATCCACTCCCCCACCAAAAAAAAATGATATGCTCATATGCACAAACACTTCAAAAGTGGTATTTTTCATCCAATTTTCGTATTGTGTGTATGAAGCTTAACTGTTAGTACATAAAAAAAAAACAATCCTCAATAAACATAAATACGGTAATTCTCTGAATAATCAGCATTCATTCAATTGCGCTTCCATGCAAATGTGAACATCATGTTCTGATCTTTATCGGGGAATGTTATTTTGTATATAGAGTGTTTATGTGGTGAGTTTACACTTTTCATTGAACAGAGTTTGGATAACACAGGGTTAAACGGAAAGGTCATAAATGAACTGCACATTATCTGGACAGAATGCTTGGGGAGATAGTGATGTGTTCCTGCTTAGGAGATGTATGTTAGCTTGGGGGGCTGCAAACTCTGCAGGGGCTCCAACACACACTCGCTGCTATTCCAACCCTTCACATATTTCCACATAAACTTCCCTCCTGGCATTAAACTTTTCCAGGTATTGTGCTCAGCTTACCACCCCAAACTGATGTTCCTCCCTCAGCTCACCTCTCTCCCTGCATGTCCTGTGAGCAGAATAGCTGTGCTCCTCCTCTGGGTTCTCTCATCATATGGCACTGAAGATAGAGGAGGGGGGGATTTAGCGGGACACACAGAGCAAGTATGCAGGAGACTGGGGGGGGGGGGGAGGATGAGGAGACAGAAAATCAGGAGGGGCCGGCAGGGAGGATTGTATCATGAGAGATCTGACTAAATACAATCTCTTAGCAGCAGGGACCTGATCTACCCATCAGCTAGCTGTGATTGACAGGTAGATCGAAGAGGAAGATGTCATGGGGCCCCCTACTGGCAATGCCTGAATGGTCAGTCCACCCCTGGTGTGCGGCATTTACTATTGCGAGCTGTGTTGGCGGCTCCTGGTGTAGCACCTGCCACAAAGCTTGCATACTCGCATAAGTCTTGCAGGACGCGGCTGCTAACAGAAGCTGAGTTCCTGTTGTGGAAAAAGCGCAGGAACTCCGTTCCCATGCGTTCCCGCAGGACTTGAGCCCTGCCTCTGCTCCATGGACTTCCTTTTCTCTGTCACTCTGCCTGGACTTCCTCTGCTGAAGACACTGTTGGCGGTGAGTCCCTGAATTGTTGCCCTGTGATCCTGTATTAAGTACTTTCTGCACCAAATTGTAGCCTGCTACTCACTGTGCATGGATTGTTGCCCTGTGAGTCTGGACTAAGTCTCTACTGCACTAGATTGCTGCCCTGTGCCACTAGCCTTAACCTTTGCTGCACCAGATTGTGGCCTGCTACTCGCAGTGCATTGATTGTTGCCCTGTGACTCTACACCAAGTCCATGCTTTACTAGATTGCTGCCCTGTGCCTCTGGACCTATCCCTTGATTTGCCCTATTGCCACCCTGTTATATTTCTGCATGCCTCTCGTGATGTTGGAATTATTGCCCTGTGGCCTTCCCCTTATCTGACTCCCTGTTTCTTTAGCCCCTCATAATAAAGAACCCTTTAGCCAGAGGCCCTAAAACCCTTCTTGATCTCTTGTGTGTGTTTGTTCCACCCACATCTCCGTCACACTATATCAAAAACCATGGGCATTAAAATGGGTTTATTCCACACCGTTAGAGACTGGAAATGGCCTCTATGCTTCTAGGAAGGCTTTCTATAACATTTTGGAAAGTCTGTGGGAATTTGTGCTCATTTAGCCAAAATAGCTCATAGTAGGTGTTCAAACTCTAGGGTCTGTGCAGGCCACTCAAGTTCCTCTACTGTTGGAGCTGGCTTTATGTACTGTTGTCAGGGCTGCTGTTAGAAATCATGGGGCCCCATACAGCCTACAAGGCAGCCCCCCTCCCCATATATCAAAAAATACACTAAAATTACACAAACAAAACAGAGAACCTGCGTAAATGAGCCCTTTTATAATAGAAGAGGGAGGGGGAAGCAATTACAGGAACAATGTCCTGTGTCTCTCCCTGCAGCAGCTGAAAGCTGGTGGGAGAGAGAGAAACCGCCTTTTTTTTGCTGCAGAGAGCCGCACAGGCCAGCTTTCTGTAATTGCCCCTCTGATCGACAACACCGATTCCTCTTTCTGTTCGGGCCCCTCTGTGTGCCGGGGCCCCCTACAGGAGAACTGGTGGTCCCCCCCCCTTATCAGCGGCCCTGACTGTTGTACTGTATGTATTGTTACCACAAGGTTGGAAGGGCCCAATTGTCAAAATTGTCTTAGCATTAGCAGTACCCTTTACTAGAAACACCTACATTAAAAAAATCTGGCCATATATAGTAGCAGTAGTAGCTCAGTAATTGCTTTCACTTGTTGCCTGGAATGGTTCTTTAATGGACTATCATATGAAGGCAATTTTAAACTGAATACCCACCTATATAAAGTACAACATTTGGGGATTATGACACCATTCAGTGAGCATATTAAACCTAGAGATTTGTTAAGCACCAATCTCCAGAGATAGTCCAACCGCTGCTCAGGAGCCCAATCCTCATTTGCATAAGTAGATACTGAAACAGTGAGACGTGAAATGCCGAGGGGCATGGGCGAAAGCGATGCCAGGTGATTTTGCACATCAATAACCTAATTCAGACCCGTGCAAGTCTTGTTTTAAATGGTTCAGAGTTTGCTTCTCCTTCCAGCAGAACGCACAAGTGAAACATCTCATTAATACGAAGGATAACCAGTTCTCCGCACAGACCATATTTGCAGTGACAGTCTTTGGCATCCGCTGTGTGTTTACCGTAATTTCCTTGCGTCTAAAGCCTTAACATATTTCCGCTGTCTCATGTCTCATTAACCTCATTATAAATCATCATGCAGGCCTACTGAAATGTGTTATTAAAGAACGAAGCTGACTTATTATGAAATAGATGGCTACGTTTATATCTTCATCACACCGCTGTGGTTTCCGCACTGAGTGACCTGTGCCTCTGCTTTGCCTTCAGCTATGTGTTTCTGTAATGATATTTGCTGTTTGTTAAAGATAATTACCCAGGCTGATCGATTTAACTGCAATAAGACAGCACTTAATAATCATAAAATGAAAGCTTTAGTCAATGCAGGTTGTTTAGTACACCAACTGCAGGCAGAAGTCAAGTGAAAACCACTAAGTTCCTAATTTTCACTTTTAGTTATAGAAATGATTATGTTCAGCCCAGAAATCATCTTAGAACAAAAAAGGAAATGCATCAGGGAAATGTATTCCAGGATACTGCTACTATTCTAAATTAAGAAAGCAAAAATAATACATACTGTATGTAGCACCCTCTAGTTTGTGCTAATAGAATTAGAGTAGGCAAATTATAGGCTGCCCCAGGGATAAACCTGAGTCATTGAACCTGGGTCAGGGTTATTAGAGGCAAGGGCTGGATGACTCATCCTGGCAGCTATCTAAAGCCTCCCCCTGTTTCTAGAATGTTGGGGAACATTCTGGAAGATAGTGGGCAGATGTTAGGAGGGGTTGCCTTGAATATTTAGGGGCTCTTAGCCAATCCCCAGGTAGGAGGCCTGGCAGGGAACTAAGGAGCCTTTAAATAGACATGAGCTATGCCAGCAGGGGAGTCGGGGAGAAGATGGAGAAACTGCTGAGGAGAGTCTGTCGGTGGCCCTTGAGGGACCTCCATCAGAGAGGGGCTTTACCTTGGGCTGGAGCTCGGGGGTATGGCCTGGAAGGATCCAGCTACAGGAGGCAGCAGAGAGAGAGAGCAAGGAGAGACAGTGAGTAGATTAGCACGGTGCAGGGACAGACAAAGGGAGAGACTGCCAGCTGTAGCAGTGCACTCTTGAACTCAGCGGTGTACCAAGTCTTTATCCACCCTTGCCTTGGGGAGTGCATGTCAGTCTGGAGGGCTGAGAAGATTAAGCAGCCAGGTAGACTGGTGTCAGCCAGGTGGGCTAGCATGTCTGCAAGCAGTAGAACTGGGATCAGTGCCTACAGGGGAAGCAGAAGTTTGTAAGAAGGTTGTAAGGGATGTTGTTCGCTCCACATGTGCTACTTTATCAAGGGACTGCAAGTTCCAATCCTGTAACGAGCTGTTACTGAATTAACTCAAGACTGTTAGTTCCTCCAGGAGTGAACCAGTGGAAGCTGTACAACAGAACAAAGTTTGCTCATCTGCTCATCTTTGAGCTTGGTGAAACTCTGTCCAAGTGGAACTGGGCTAAGTGCTCCTTTCTTTTTTTGAGCATTACTGAGCACCCCATTTGGGATCACGAAGTATATTATTATCTGGAGGGCACTATTATGAGATGAAGAGTTGACCCACTAAAAAGGAGGATATCTTCTGATGGGACCCATTGAATATACACAAACGCCCTAACTTGCCTATTTTCTGGTAAGCGCATTTAATATACGGTGACGGGCACTTTATGCGCTTTTGGATTGTGTTGAATCACTGTGGTGTCACAAACGCTTATCCGGATTCACATACGAACTTTTCATGATTGGACTTTTGTTTATGACACTATTTATTTATGCATTGCTGTGTTTTATTTTGCACTTAAGGTGTTTTTATTGTTATAATCATTTGTGTTAATCACCTACACATTTCGATAATATATTTCATATTTTTTTATTTTATTTTTATTTATTTTTATTATATATTTTTTTTATTTTTATTTTTTTCATTATTATTATTTTTATTAGTATAGGGTTGGCGCAGTTTTCTATTTTTGCATATCTGTTGGGTGTTATATCACATCCATTGCTGCAGCCTGTTTCACATATAGTTTATTTGTATTTATGTTTTTTTCTTAGCGCGGTATATTTTTTCCATTAGAACAAAGTTTGTGCAGGTGGAAAAAATCTATAAATAGGGAGGAAGTTGTCCCTGGTTTTGATTGTTGGAAATTTTCAAGTTGAGTATCCCATAATCCCTTACCCCATCCAAGTTATCTTCCCCTAATAAAAACAACAAAACAAGCCAAGGACTGATTTATGTGTCTGATGTAAGAATCAAATGCTGTGTGACTGGCTGTGTAGCAGTGGGGAACCTGACATCAGCAAGCACTACGGGGGGGGGGGGGGTGGGCTACACATATAGCCAAAGATTTCTGGACCCCTGACCAACACACCTACATTTATAAGCTTGTTGGCCTCCATTCTTCTGGGAAGGCTTTCCACAAAAACTATGGAGTATGTGTAGTCAGGTGGAAGGCTGAAATATAGCCACTGACCTGAAGATGGCACTGTGCCATTTCAGACTGGCAGGGGACCATAGAGGACTAATTTGTCCTCTGTTACGGGCTTCAAACAACCATCTTTGGGAGGACCTCATCTCTTATTACCAAGATTTGGGTGGCCATCTTGACACAAAAATGCTTTAAAAGGCAGGTTCTGCATTCTTAGAGTGTCTGTAGTATAAGAGTAGGACATGGACAGAGCCCCACTGGATAGGCAGTGACTAGGACCTAGGGAGAGGCACCTGTCGATGGAGTGAAATAGTAGGTTTCCCCTTGCAGGGTGTCTCTTCTGCCAGCTTCCCGGAACTGTCTCTCAACTGCAGCCAGAAAACTGCAAGGAATTTTTAGGATTGCAGGTTGACCCAATAAGCACCTCAGGCACTCTGTTGTCTGTAAGCTAAAGTTATACTGAAGGAGTGGCATTGCTGTAAACTGCCTAATTTCTTTGATGATTCAATTTCTATCAATAGAGACAACGTTCAAGTATCACTGTAAGTTGATTCCTAATTCTCGGGTACACTAGTTAGGCCCCGCCTACATATGCTTGTGGAAATTTGCGCCCATTCTGCCAAAAGGGAATTTTTGAGGTTCGGTACCATTGTTGGATATAAATACCTGGCTTGCATTTCTCATTTCAATTCATCCCACAAGTATTCAGTAGGGTCAGGGCTCTGTGCAGGACACTCGAGTTTTTCCACATCAAACTGGTAAAACCATGTGTAGGCATCCACTGCCATCTAAGCGGCGCTTTAGCGCTAACGGCCGGGTGCTGCAATGGGAAAGGGGAGTGAAGCACTTCAATTGGCAGTTCTGGCCTATTATAATACAGAATATCAGTTCAACAAATTGTTCTGCGTATTTGTCACATAGTCACATTGACCTCTTCAGTATCCTTTTCTTTCTTCATCCGCTCTGAAGTTATTCACACCCCTTTGCCTATAATCCTCTTTCTCTGTTTTAGTTTAATTAGGGATTTGTCATCCATTAACCTAATTTTCTGTAGCAGCTGTTCTCTGTTGTTGAGTAAATGCTGCAAAGAATCCGGTCATCACAAAAATATGGGGGCTGTCATTGCTAACCTTCTCCTAAAAAATGCGACCTACATGGCTGCCCGTGGTTGTAGTATCTTTTCTTTTAAGTCACTAAAAAAACATGCAGAGAGTTAAATCACAGTGAAGTTTATTGGTGTCCCAGAAAGTATTGAGGCTAGAGGATCAGATAGCACTTTTAGAAGGAGAGGTCAGAAATGGTAGTTAATGTATTTTTTTCATCATGATAGGCAGGGCCGTTTTTAAGGCAGGCCAAAAGGGGCAGCTGCCCTGGGCCCTGTCATTGTTGTGGGGCCCAAAGCACCTGCCTCATACTTGCCAACTATCCCTGTTTAAATTTCCTTGTCTCTTGCTGTGTGCTGATATCTCAGTGTGAAGTGCTGCTACTAATGCTGCCCAACTCTGCCCTATTGTTGTGTACAGATGACTCCCCTGCAAATCCTGTGTTTACATGTAAATAACCAGCATTCATATGTAAATAGCAGCATTGTTCATATGTAAATAGAAGCAGCATTCATATGTAAATAGCTGCATAGATATGTAAATAAAGGCGGCATCCACATGTATAGCATGACCCCTGGAGTGAGGAGATGATGTGCTGTAACCTCTAGCAACGAATTAGTGAGCTGTAATGTGTGCTGTAACCTCTAGCAACCAGTCAGTGAGCGGTAATGATACACTGTAACCTCTGGCAACCAATCGCAATAGCTGTCTGATCTGATTCAGTAAACTGATTCTGAGTCTAGCTGCTATTTATTGCATGTCTCAGAGCAGGTGGAGAGCAAAACTGCATGGGGGGGGGGGGGGGGGGGCAAGAAAAGTTTTGCCCGGGGTCCAATCAATATTAAAGACGGCCCTGATGATAGGTTTACTCTAAATGTCAGCTCCGGGCTTAAAGTGGTTGTAAACCCTTACAAACCACTTTGACCTACAGGTCAAAGTGGGCAGGCCGCAGATCGCAGCGATATACAGGTTGCTGACCCCCGCTGTAAATGAAGGGTACCGTGGTGACACCCCCTCATTAGGCAGACCCACAAAACCCTCCACTTACAGTATCTGCTCCTCTTCCAGTCTTCCTGGTTGAGTGACACTAGGAGTTATTCAACCCATAAAACTGAAGACAAAAAAAGAAGAGGTTTGAAGGACAACTCCAGGATGGAAGTCAAGTATTTGGACCTGAGCTGTTTTGTATTTTAACACCCGCTTGGGATCTATTTTATTTTTTACATTTTCTTAACACCATTTAAACGGCATGGGAAGCATAGAAACACTCAGTGGTGGCTGGTGCTCAAAAAAATAAAAACACATTAATTGCAGCCACTGTGCCCATCAAATGCAACCACTGTGCCATCAAACGCAGCCACTGTGCCATCAAATGCAAACGCAGCCTCTGTGCCCATCAAACACTGACACTGTACCATCAAACGCAGCCACTGTGCCATCAAATGCAGCCACTGTGCCATCAAACGCAACCACTGTGCCATCAAACACAACCACTGTGCCATCAAACACAACCACTGTGCAATCAAACGCAGCCACTGTGCCATCAAATGCAGCCACTGTGCCATCAAACGCAGCCACTGTGCCATCAAATGCTGCCACTGTACCATCAAATGCAGCCACTGTGCCATCAAATGCAGCTACTGCAAAACGCTACCACTTTGGCCATCAAATACTGTCAGTGTTCCCAACTGCCCATCATAGGCTGCCAGTGTGCCCAACTGCCCATCAAATGCTGCCAATATGCCCAACTGTCCATCATATGCTATCAGTGTGCCCATCAAATGCTGCCAGTGTGCCCAACTGCCCATCATATGCTGTCAATGTGCCCATCAAACGCTGCCAGTATGCCCATCAAATGCTGCAAGTGTGCCCATTAAATGTTGTCAATGTGCCCAACTGCCCATCATATGCTGCCAGTGTGCCCATCAAATGCTGCGAGTGTGCCCAACTGCCCATCAAATGCTGCGAGTGTACCCAACTGCCTATCATATGCTGCCAGTGTGTCCATCGATTGCTGCCAGTGCCCATAAAATGCTGCCAGTGTGCCCATTAAATGCTTCCAGTGTGCCCCTTGCCGGCTCTTACCCTGTGTCTGTGGGGCAGCGGGTGATGGTGACAAGTGGGGTCTTTCATCCGTCTCCTCTCCTGCCTCATTCTTCTGATAGGCGTCCAAAAGCGGCGCCTGTCGTTTCAGTCAATCAGGTGACAGGTAACAGATCCGAGTACCTGATTGGCGGAGAGACGGTTCAGTGTTAAGAAAGCTAAGAAATCAATAAGCTTATATTGATTGGTTTGCGCAAAAGTTATAGCGTCTACAAAATAGGGGATAGATTTATAGCATTTTTATTATTATTATTTTTTTTTACTAGTAATGGTGGCGATCTGCGATTTTTATCGGAAATGTGACATTATGGTGGACACATCGGACACTTTTGATACATTTTTGGGACCATTGGCATTTATACAGCGATCAGTGCTATAAAAATGCACTGATTACTGTAAAAATGTCACTGGCAGGGAAGGGGTTAACACAAGGGTCGATCAAGGAGTTAACTGTGTTCCCTGTGTGTGTTTCTAACTGTAGGGTGATGGGACTGACTAGAGGGGATGACAGATCGTGGTTCCTAGCTATTAGGAACTTACGATCTGTCACTCCTCACAGAACAGAACAGGGGATGTGTGGCCGGAGGTCATCGCGACCATCGGCCACGAGCATCGGCACCCCCGTAATCCAGCTATTCCAATCCCGCGAGCCGACGTACAATGGCAGCGATTCGCGGGATTGTGCCGCCCTGCCACAGGATAATGATGGTGGCTGGTCGGCAAGCGGTTAACTGGAAGAACAAAGCACCCAATACTATAGGCGGAAGTTGTTCGGCGCGATGGAATGTTCCACAAAGCAGGTAAAAATCGAGCAAATGAAGCGCCTCGTCTGCAATCTCGTGATTGCATTGATGTGGCGCTTCCCATAGGGCACTGTGTCCGGCACCTGAAATTTTTTTCTATTTTTTTTTAAAGAGCCTTTTTAAAAATGTTATTTATTTCTTTATTTTTTATTTATTTGAGAACACTCATTGGATTAAGACAACAAAATTATGTCTTTGATGTAAGGCAGATAACCACAAATCATCTGCTTCTGGATAGAAGGTTGATTAAACAACTTGAAAATCCATTTGGAATCTACTGCTCTGCCATGATATAGGTGAAATTAGAAGCACCTGAGCAAGCCCCTCTCCTACTTCTCTTTCCTTATTACATAGCAATAAACAGAAAGGCTTGGACAAGACAAGTGATTGTGCGAGTTCAAGACAACAGAAATGCCTGAGGGTGGTGACTCACAACTGCACATCTAACCAACCTCTTTGGTTTAAAATGGTCCTGAACCTAAAATAGAACATTTCTTTAGTATAGAGAACATTTAGACGTGTTAATTGTGCCTAAGCAGTATCCTAAAAAAATTTACTTTTTTGTTTTAACCACTTAAGGACCACCCCACGCAGATATACTGTGGCAGGGCGGCCCTTCTGCACAAAATCACGTACAGGTACGTGATATCATGCAGTAAGTCTGGGGTGCACGAACGTGCCACCGACAACCCAATTAGCAGGACTCACCCAGCGTTCACAGGAGAGGCAGAACGGAGGTCTGCCTATGTAAACAAGACAGACCGCCGTTCTGTGACGGAGGAAGATGGACCAACTCCAAAAAAACAAAAGCCTACAGCACCTGGTATTCCCAGGCAGTCTCCCATCTAGATACTAAGTAGGCCCAACCTTGCTTAGTCTCTAAGATCAGATGAGATCTGTCATGTATGATGTGGTCATAGGCGGTCACTGCTGGCGCCCTCAACCCTCTTGAGCTTGGCATTGCCAAGATGGCACCTTGGGAAACTAGAAAATAAATAGGCCAACTCCAAAAAAACAAAAACAGAAGCCTCCAGCACCTCGTAGTCTCCCATCCAGGGACTAACCAGGCCCAACCCCCGCTTAGCCTCCAAGATCGGGGCATGTTCAGGGTGATGTAGCCGTAGGTGATCACCATAAGCAGAAACACAGATCTCTGTCTTCCTCCAGTCGTTACATTCCACCCACAGTTATGCCGCGTACACACGATCTGAGTTTTCTTCAGAAAAATCTTGGATGGTTTTTCTGATGGAATTCTGCTCAAGCTTGGCATGCATACACACAGTCAAACAAAAGTTCTATGAACTTTCAACCGTCAAGAACGCGGTGACGTACAACACTACAATGAGCTGAGAAAATGAAGTTCAATGCTTCCGAGCATGCGTTGAATTGTTTCCGAGCATGTGTAGGAATTTTGCGCGTCGGAATTGCTACAGACAATCGGAATTTCCGATCAGAACTTTTTCCGGAGGAAAAATAGAGAACCAGCTCTCAATATTTTGATGGCGGAAATTCAGCCAGCAAAAGTCCGATGGAGCATACACACAGTCGGAATATCCAACCAAAAGCTCTCATCAGACTTTTGCTGGCGGGATTTCCAATCGTGTGTACAGGGCTTTAAAAAGTACTCCCTAGGACAGTGATGGTGAACCTTGGCACTCCAGATGTGTTGGAACTACATTTCCCATGATGCTCAACTACACTGCAGAGCGCATGAGCATCATGGGAAATGTAGTTCCAAAACATCTGGGGTGTCAAGGTTCACCATCACTGCCCTAGGAGCTCACTTAACCCTTTGATCGCCCCTGATGTTAAGCCCTTCCCTGCCTGTGTCAATAGTACAGTTACAGTGCATATTATTTAGCACTGATCACTGTATTAGTGTTACTGGTCCCCATGTCAGTTAGGTGCCTGATTTGTCTGCTGCAATGTCACAGTCCCGCTAAAAATCGCTGATCACCGCCATTACTAGTAAAAAAATAAAAAAATAAAAATATCCCCTAGTTTGTAGACGCTATAACTTTTGCACAAACCAATCAATATACGCTTATTGGGAAACCAAAAATATGTAGCAGAATACAGATTGGCCTAAACGAATGAAGAAATTCGATTTTTACATGTTTTTTATTGGATATGTTTTATAGCATAAATTTAAAAAATTATTATTATTTTTTAAATTGTCTGTCTTTTTTTGTTTATAGCGCAAAAAATAAAAAACACAGAGGTGTTCAAATACCACCAAAAGAAAGCTCTATTTGTGCGGAAAAAGGACATCAATTTTATTTGTGTACAGCGTCACACGATTGTGAGTTAAAGCAACGCAGTGAAGTATCGCAAAAAATGGCCAGTTAATAAAGGGGGGGGGGGGTAACTCTTCTGGGGCTGAAGTGGTTAAATTCCTCCTGAAAAATAGCTGTGTAATTCCCGATGGGTGAGTATGCATAGGCATGTGTGTTTTCAAAGCTTTATATCTGTATACAGTAGGACATTGTTGCTTATACAGTGTTTTGCAAAAGTATTCACCTCCTTAGCTTTTTATCTACTTTGTTACATTACAGCCTCTAGTTCAATGTTTTTTAATCTGAATTATATGTGATGGATAAGAAAACAATAGTCTAAGTTGGTGAAGTAAAATGACAAAAATATATACATAAAACTATTTTTCAGAAATAAAAAACGGATAATTGGCATGTGCGTATGTATTCACCCCCTTTGTTGTGAAGCCCATAAAAAGCTCTGATGCAACCAATTACCTTCAGAAGTCAGATAATTAGTGAAATGATGTCCACCTGTGTGCAATCTAAGTGTCACATGATCTGTCATTACATATACACACCTTTTTGGAAGGCCCCAGAGGCTGCAACACCAAAGCAAGAGGCACCACTAACCAAACACTGCCATGAAGACCAAGGAACTCTCCAAACAAGTAAGGGACAATGTTGTTGAGAAGTACAAGTCAGGGTTAGGTTATAAGAAAATATCCTGATCTTTGATGACCCCTAGGAGCGCCATCAAATCTATCATAACCAAATGGAAAGACCATGGCACAACAGCAAACCTGTCAAGAGACGGCCGCACACCAAAACTCACGGACCGGGCAAGGAGGGCATTAATCAGAGAGGCAGCACAGAGACCTAAGGTAACCCTGGAGGAGCTGCAGAGTTCCACAGCAGAGACTGGAGTATCTGTACATAGGACGACAATAAGCCATAGGCTTCATAGATTTGGGCTTTATGGCAGAGTGGACAGAAGAAAGACATTACTTTCAGCAAAAAATAAAATGGCACGTTTTGAGTTTGTGAAAAGGCATGTGGGAGACTCACAAAATGTATGGAGGAAGGTGCTCTGGTCTGATGAGACTAAAATTGAACTTTTTTGCCATCAAAGAAAGCTCTATGTCTGGCGCAAACCCAACACATCACATCACCCAAAGAACACCACCCCCACTGTGAAACATGGTGGTGGCAGCATCATGGGGTTGTTTTTCAGCAGTCGGGACTGGGAAACTGGTCAGAGTTGAGGGAAAGATGGATGGTGTTAAATACAGGGATATTCTTAAGCAAAACGTGTACCACTCTGTGTGTGATTTGAGGCTAGGACGGAGGTTCACCTTCCAGCAGGACCCCAAACACACTGCTAAAGCAACACTTGAGTGGTTTAAGGGGAAACATGTAAATGTGTTGGAATGGCCTAGTCAAAGCTCAGACCTCAATCCAATAGAAAATCTGTGGTCAGACTTAAAGATTGCTGTTCACAAGCGCAAACCATCCAACTTGAAGGAGCTGGAGCAGTTTTGCAAGGAGGAATGGGCAAAAATCCCAGTGGTGAGATGTGACAAGCTCATAGAGACCTATCCAAAGCGACTTCAAAGTTGTAGGCATATTCTGTAAATTAAATGATGCAAATCCTCAAACAATCCATGTTAATTTCAGGTTGTAAGGCAACAAAACATGAAAAATGCCAGGGGGGGGGGGGGGGGGGGGGTGAATACTTTTGCAAGGCACTGCAATTGCTAGTTTTATGACATTTAGAATAAAATGACAATCTCAGTGCTGTGTTGCTAACTGTTTTCCTTGCTGGAGGTTCTGACATGAGGAAGCAAAACCCTGCCTCTACCAAGACAAATATAGGCAAATATAGACAAATATAGGCAAATATAGACAAATATAGGCATAAAGTTATGATCTGACAACCCAGTGGCATCAGCAAACCCTTCCCGACGCGTTTCTCCTAAATAGGCATCATCACCCCCAGATATTTATGCCTATATTTGCCTATATGTATGTGAGTACCCATTTTTATGCTTTTTTGTAATAAATGTTTTAAAACGGTATCACACTACGAGGCTGTATTTTCTTTTTGGTCTACACTATACGGGGAAGAACTACCGTCCTCAGTCATCCTACATGGTGGATATCTACATCATCCATTTCGGGTCATTATCTGTCCGTTCTGGTGTACATGGCAATTTGGAAGTTTGCCAGCTGTTTTCCTGGGTGAGTTTACACCAACAAACACGTGTGACTCATTAGATATATACCTAAGTGGGTCCAAAATATCTGGTAAGCCTCTCTCCATGTGGTGGTGGATTTCCGCAGTCAATTCGCAGAAGTCACTTTAATTTTCAAGATACTTCACTTCGTCACTATACTTCGATATTTTCATGTTCATGGACTATAATATATTCACTTGGGTGGATTTATATTTAATGTACTGTTGATCACATGCATTTTGCACAGTGTGGTTATTGATAACACACATCATTGGATTAGTTTAATCTAATCTATGATATGCTATAGGGATCACCATTGAATATCATAAGTCAATTTGATATTTATTATTTTATTGGTTTAGGGTTATATTGGAATCATTACATTTATAATCTATAGCGCTGCACTTTATTTATATTTGCGTTGTTATATTTTTAAGTCTTATAAGTCTGCGGTGATGGCAGCTAACATTGTTTTGGGTAGCGCGGTTTTGGTCACATTAAACTCTGCGAGTTAAAATGTAAAAGGGGAACTCTGTGGACTCTGATGTAAATCGGGACTCTTGTTATTAACTTCATATGATTAGAAATGTTATTTAATAGTAAAATATATGTATAGTTTATATAACAAAAAATGAATAAAAATTCTGTGCGCCGCTAAAGTGTTCGGGTTTGACTTGAAGAAAAGGTGGCAACCCTAGTCGGAAGGGCAGACGCACTGAGACCCGCATGTAGAGACCGGGAGACGTCCACACCATGTAGGACAGGGATATGCAATTAGCGGACCTCCAGCTGTTGCAGAACTACAATTCCCATGAGGCATAGCAAGACTCTGACAGCCACAAGCATGACAGCTAGAGGCTGAGGCATGATGGGACTTGTAGTTTAGCAACAGCTGGAGGTCCACTACTTGCATATCAATGATGTAGGGTCTGGCCGGGTAGTGTGCAGAGTGTTTGGCCGGGTGGCATGCAGTGTGTGTAGACACCAAAGAGAACAGGCGTCCATGAGACGTTAAGCATCGGTGGCCCAGGTCTGACCACAACGCTGGGGGTGGAGTTGGCCGTGGCTAACATGTTTCAGAGCTGCCCACATCTCCTTTCTCAAAGGCACACAGTTAACCCTTCGATTGCCCCTGATGTTAACCCCTTCCCAGCCAGTGTCATTAGTACAGTGACAGTGCATATTTTTTTAGCACTGATCACTGTATTAGCATCACTGGTCCCCAAAAAGTGTCAAAAGTGGCAGCTAGTCTGCTACAATATCGCAGTCCCTCCACCATTACTAGTAAAAAAGAAATATTTAAAAAAATCCCACAAATATATCCCATAGTTTGTAGACACTATAACTTTTGTGCAAACTAATCAATATATACGTTTTTTTTTTTAATCAAAAATATATAGCAGAATACATATTGTCCTAAACTGTTTTATGGCAGGAAGTAAAAAATATTTTTTTTATTTTTTTAATTGTCGGTCTTTTTTTTGTTTATAGTGCAAAAAAAAAGTAGAGGTAATCAAATACCACCACGGTTAAAAAAAAAAAAAGTACATACATTTTTTTTTAGTACAGCATCAGACGGTGCAATTGTCAGTTAAAGTAACGCAGTGCTGTATTGCAAAAATAGCCTGGTCATGAAGGGGGGTAAATCTTCTGGAGGTCAAGTGGTAAAAAAAAAAAACATTTAAAAAACCATGATGCTGACTTATTAAAAAAAAAAAAAATCTATATGAAATCTTCGTAAATGGGGAATGTCCATTAAAGCCAGAGACATTTGGCAGCTGATCTATGTTTCCTGCAAAAAAAAAAAAAAAGACAAATGAATTTTCAGCAGTGCTTCCCTCTTCTAAGGTAAATCTTCCAAACTCAACAAGGCCAGCATCCTTTTTTTTTTTTTTTTTTTATTTCAGACGGTAATGTAATTGTAACATTCCTCATTGCGGACATTGTAAATGGAAAATAACTAGGCATGTAGGTGATTTGACTCAGCAGAGAGCGTTATTGTGATTGTAGATACTGTTTACCCAATGCATGGATGCCCTGTCACAGCTGGTACATCTCCATGGAGTGCAGAATCCATTAATCACTGGTGATTGAGCTGTGCCGCCACGCCGCCTGCCAATCCTAAATCATATCTCTCTTGCTGTCCATCCCAGCTGGCAGAAGCATTTTATATGTATCAAAGACGCCTCAAAGAAGACATTTTCTGAGCTGTGCTGGATTTTGCACTGAAAAGCAGAAATAATTAAAGCGGTAGTAAACCCGCAATGTTTTTTTTTTTTTTTTTAAACCTGCAAAGCAAAAGGCATAATGAGCTAGTATGCACCGCATACTAGCTCATTATGAAATACTTACCTTAGAACGAGGCCCCGACATCTGGCCCGATCCACGCCGAGGGAGCCGACATGCTCCCTCGGCGTCTCTTCCGGGTATCGCGGCTCCGGCGCTGTGAGTGGCCGGAGCCGCGATATCGTCACTCCCGCGCATGCGCGCGGGAGATTTCAGTCCGGCCGCACGAGCGCTGCCGGATTTTCACGGAGAGAACCCCCTTGTGCGCATGCGCCGCTGCAGTCAGCGGCGCATACCGAGGGGAATATCTCCTAAACCGTATAGGTTTAGGAGATATTTTTTTTACCTACAGGTAAGCCTTATTATAGGCTTTCCTGTAGGTAAAAGTTAAAAAATGACCATACTACCACTTTAAAGCAGTATTAACTCCCCCCCCCCAAAAAAAAAAAAAATAGAAAATGTAATATCTTGCAGCTCACCAATCTTACATGTTGTAGCTGCATTAGCTTTTTTATTTCATCTGTAATGCGCTTCACAATAGCGCAGCCTGTCTGCATCATCACACATGCATCCCATGGCACTGGACGTCATAGTGGGGTTGATTTACTAAAGGCAAATAGACTGTGCACTTTGCAAAGTTCAGTTCCACTCTGCAAGCGCAGTTGCTCCAGAGCTTAGTAAATGAGGTAAACCTACACTTTGCAAAAAGTACCCAATCACACGCAAGGGGAAAAAAAAAAACTAAATTTTTGCTTGCACGTGATTGGAAGATGGAAGTCAGCAGAGCTTCTGCTCATTTACTAAGCTCTGGAGCAACTGCTCTTGCAGGGTGCAACTGCACTTTGCAAAGTGAACAGTCTACCCTGTTTCCTCGAAAATAAGACCTAGGGGGTTATTTACTAAAGGAAAATCCACTTTGCGCTGAAAGTGCACTTGGAAGTAAGGTCGCTGTAGTTCCGAGGGGGGCATGCAAGAAAAATAAAAAACAGCATTTTAGCTTGCACATGATTGGATGATAAAATCAGCAGAGCTTCCACTCATTTCATATCTACCCCTTAGATTTAGAGCGACTGCCCTTCCAAGCGCACTTGCAGTGCAAAGTGGATTTGCCTTTCGTAAATAACCCCCCCTAGTGTGATTGTCGGGGATGGCTGCAATATAAGCCCTACCCCCCCAAGTAAGCTCTAGTTAAAGTCCTTGTAGGTCTTATTTTCAGGGTAGGGCTTATTTTCTGGGAAACAGGGTAGTGCTTATTTGGGGGGTAGGGTTTGTATTGCAGCCATCACCGACAATCATCACGCTAGGTCTTATTTTTGGGGAAACAGGGTACTTGCCTTTAGTAAATCAACCCCAATGTGTTGCAGTGCAAAGACTTGAATTGAAGTGAATTTTGTGACACTTCAAGTCAGTTCATAAAAAAAAAAAAAGTGATGGCTTGTAACCAGGGGCGTAACTATAGGGGGTGCAGCAGTGGCGACCGCAACTGGGCCCTGTGATGCAGGGGGCCCATGCAGCCCCCTCTACATATGGCCGGCAGCAGCATAGGCAGCTAGCACACACTATTACATACCCCCTCCATATCCCCCTGGGGACAGGGACCCCTTCTCACGTGAGGACAGGGACCCCCACCTCCCCTGGGGATAGGCACCCCTTCTCACCTGGGGGCAGTAACTTCATCTGCCCTGGAGAAAAGGACCTCATCTCTTCTGGGGACGGGGACCCAATTCTGCCTAGGGACAGTCCCCCAATGGGGCACCTAAAAGTGTAAAAAAATAAATAAATAAAAACTACTGATACCAGTGGTGGAACTACAGGGCTCACAAAGCTCATACCTGTGACCACGCCCTGGAGTTCCACCGCCGGACTCGGAGGGAAGGGCCCTGGCTGGGGTTCAGGGGGGCCCTTCATGGTTTCTTGCATCGGGGCCCTGAAGGTTCTAGTTACGCCACTGCTTGTAACAACACATAGCACTGCCCCTAACAACATATGAGCTTTACAAATGCTTTATAAATGTTTCCTCTTTGTGAGTCTATATAATTAAACTAAAATTGTTTATTTTTTCCCTTTTTCTGTATTTTCCTTTTTTTTTATTTTAATTTTTTTATTTGTCATGAATGGAGTGAATGGTTGATATGCCCTTCAGTGGTGCATCTAAACAACTCATATACAATAATTAGAGAGAAGAGGAGAAGAGAGGAAAGGAGAAGAAAGGAGAGGAGAGGAGAGGGAAGAGAGAAGAGGAGAGGGAAGAGAGAAGAGGAGAGGAGAGGGAAGAGAGGAGAGGAGAGGAGAGGGAAGAGAGAAGAGGAGAGGAGTGGGAAGAGAGAAGAGGAGAGGAGAGGGAAGAGAGAAGAGAGGAGAGGGAAGAGAGAAGAGGGATATTGTAATGGTCAAAATAAATAGGAGCTTGTTGGACTCCAAGTCTGCTTGATGTGTGCTTTATGTAGTCTTTATATATGAGCTTTATAAATACCCCTAAAGTATTTCTATAGAAAGCACAGATACACTTCACTGTGATTCCTCTTTGTGAGTCTATATAATAAGACTGAACTTGTTTATTTTTACCTTCTTTCTTTATTTCTCATTGTATTTCTTTGTCATGAATGGAATGAATGGTTGATGTGCCCTTTGGTGATGCTTCAGAAAAAAAAACCTCATATTCAATGGGAAGAGAAAGGAGAAAAGACAAAAAGCAGAGAGGGAAAAGAGAGAGAAAAGAGAAAGGGGAAAACAGAGAGAAGAGAAGAAAAGAGAGGAAGGGAGGAGTGAGAAGAAGAAGAATATAGGAGAGGAGAGGAAGAAAAAGAGAGAGAAGAGAGGAGAGGAAAGATGAGAAGAGAAGATAGGAAAGAAGAGAGGAGAAGAGAAGAGAGGAAAGAAGAGAAGAGAGAAGAGAAGTGAGGAGAGAAGAGAAGAGAATAGAAGAGATGAGAGAAGAAAGAGGAGATGAGAGAGAAGAGAAGAGAAGAGAAGAGAGGAGAGAAGAGAGGACAGAAGAGAGAAGAGAATAGAGGAGAGAAGAGAATAGAGAAGAGAAGAGAAGAGGAGAGGAGAGGAGAGAGAAGAGAGAGGAGAGGAGAGGAGAGAAGAGAGGAGAGAAGAGATAAGAATGGGAAGAAGTGGAGTGGAGAAGAGGTGGGAGGGGGGGGGGGATAATGCAATGGGGAGGATGGTCAAAATGAATAAGGAGGAGCTAATTGGACATTAAGTCTGCTTTGGTGATGCATCAAAAAAGATGTATATATGATGGGAAGAGATAAGGGGAAAAGCAACGAGAGAAGATAGAGAGTAAAAGAGAGAAAAAGAGAGAGAATAGAAGTAAGGAGAGAAGAGAAAAGAAGGGAGAAGAGAGGAGAGAAAAGAAGAGATGAGAGAAGAGAAGAGAGAAGAGGAGAGAAGAGAGGAGAGGAAAGAGTAGAGAAGTGAAAAGAAGAGTGGGAAGAAGTGGAGTAGAGAAGAGGTGGGGGAGAAGAGGATAATGTAAGGGGACGGAAGGTCAAAATAAATAAAGAGGCGCTTATTGGAGATGAAGTGTGTTTGATGTGCATTATTTATAATCTTTAGTATTGCGTATGAACTTTAGAAATACCCCACATACACCTTACTATGATTCCTCTCTGTGAGTTTATAGAATTAGGCCGAGTTTGTTTATTTTTTCCTCTTTTCTTTATTTCTCTTTTTTTTTCTTTGCTGTGAATGGAGTGAATGGTTGATGTGCCCTTCGGTGATGCATCAAAAAAAGAAAAGAAAAGGCTCCTATACAATGAAAAGCTGTATGCGATGCCCCTTCTCCGGTGCCTGAATAGTAGGCACAGATGTTTGGTATGCAGCTTCCATGAGATGGCAGATTGTTGCCCGTAGACTTTCCAGCTCATTGCTTTTTCCTGGTGGCTTTATTCAAACCCCGAGACTTCTCTGATGAGGCACAGGTGCAAAATAGCAAATAGGAGAGTTATACAATAGTATGTAGGGATGTAAAAATCGGCGCTGGAAGCCGGTGCAGTGTTAATATCTGAAACATAAATACCTTTATGGAGCTGCCGAGCAGCTGCTTCATTTCTGCTAATCTTTTCTGGTGTGATGGTCTTATGGGTAAGATGGCACATTGTCAGCACAAAAAAAAGGGCATTTACTGTAGTTGTAAGAAAATATTTTAAGTATAAGAGGGTGAAAAGGACCATCATTTGATTGCAGAAAGAAAAACAAAATAATTGCAATCACGCGCCAGGGCCCCCAAACCTAAACTTGACAATGAATGGGGGGGCAGAGGGAAAAACAATCAATAGCGACAGAAACAAATGAAAGTCATCATTTTAACAGTCACTGTTGTGAGCCTTTTCTAAAAGGAGAAGAGAAATAAGAAAAGTTAAAGAAAAAAAAATTAAATAAAGAAGATGAACTGAAATGAAAGAAAGGGAAAAGAGGATTGGCGGGGGGGGGGGGGGGGTAGTAGAGGAAAGGGGAGAGGAAGAGATGGGTAGGGTGAAGAGAGGAGGGGAGCAGAGGAGAGGAGGAAAGCTGGGGAGCAAAGGAGAGGAGAGAAGAGGAGAAGGGGTGGAGAGACGAATGGATCAAAGGAGAGAAGAGGGGAAATGGGGAGGAGGAAGGGAGAAGGTGAGAAGAGAGATGAGAAGAGGAAGGAAACAGAGGGGAGGAAAAATTAATAAAAGGTAAGGAGTTTTCCCTCAT
The DNA here is from genome assembly GCF_037356315.1 of Lithobates pipiens. NCBI lineage: Eukaryota > Metazoa > Chordata > Amphibia > Anura > Ranidae > Lithobates > Lithobates pipiens. The sequence continues at coordinate 557,357,816 of NW_027507764.1, read as the reverse complement.
ATTTTTTATCTTTGTAATAAAATATTTAAATTGTATCCATTTGTAATTGTGTCCTATACACTGTTTCCACTATACACCTTTAAAGTCCCGATGTTTATTACCTCTTTTCCCCTTTGTTCTTTGGGGAGGGGAGGAGTGGAGGTGAAGAGAGATGAGAAGTGGAGAGGAGGGGGAGGAGAGGGGAGTGGAAAGGGGAGGGGAGAGGAGGGGGGAAGAAGAGGAGAAGAAAGAGGAGGAGGAGAGAAAAAGAGAAGTGGAGAGAGAATGGAAGGGAGGGGGAAACTAAGAGGAAGGGAGGGAAGGGAAAATGAAGAAGAGGAGAGGGGAGGATGGTAGGAGAAGTGGAGAGGGGAGGGAAGGGGAAACGCAGGAGAGGAGAGTAGGGGTGGGGAGGAGAGAGGAGGGGAGGAGTAAGCATTGGAGAGGAGAGGAGGTAAGCAGAGGAGAAGAAAGATGAGAAGAGGAGGGGAGGGGAGAAGAGGAGAAAAGGAGTGGAGAACAGAGGGGGGAAGAAGAGGAGGATAGAATAAGAGAAGAAGTGGAGAGAAAATGGAAGGGAGGGGGAAACTAAGAGGAGAGGAGGGAAGGGAAAATGGAGAAGAGGAGAGGGGAGGATGGTAGGAGAGGAGAGGGAAGGGGAAACGCAGGAGAGGAGAGTAGGGGTGGGGAGGAGAGAGGAGAGGAGGAGTAAGCATTGGAGAGGAGGTAAGCAGAGGAGAAGAAAGATGAGAATAGGAGGGGAGGGAAGGAGAGGAGAAAAGGAGTGGAGAACAGAGGGGGGAAGAAGAGGAGAAGAAAGAAGAGGAGAAGTGGAGAGAGAATGGAAGGGAGGGGGAAACTAAGGGGGGGGGGGGAGGGAAAATAGAGAAGAGGAGAGGGGAGGGAAGGGGAAATGCAGGAGAGGAGTGTAGGGGTGGGGAGGAGAGAGGAGGGGATGAGTAAGCATTGGAGAGGAGGTAAGCAGAGGAGAAGAAAGATGAGAAGAGGAGGGGAGGGAAGGAGAGGAGAAAAGGAGTGGAGGGTAGGGAAGGGGAAATGGAGAAGAGGAGAGGGGAGGATGGTTGGAGAAGTGGAGAGGGAAGGGAAGGGGAAATGCAGGTGAGGAGTGGAAAGGAGGGGAGGAGTAAGCATTGGAGAGGAGATAAGCAGAGGATAAAAAAGATGAGAAGAGGAGGGGAGGAGAGGGGAGGAGAAGAGGAGCAGAGAAGAAGTGAAGAGGGGAGGGAAGGGGAAACGGAGGAGAGGAGAGGGGAAAAAAGAAAGCATGTTAAAGTTAAGTAAAGGAATGAGAAACGAAAGAAAGGGGAATAAAAATAAAATAAAAGGACGTCTGTGTATAGAACTGAATGCACCCAGCCACAAATGTAGACAAACCGTCTGTCCGTGGACCACTAAAATCCATTGATCACAGGAAAGCCATTACCTTGATAATCCAGAATTGGAATGACCAGTCTCCAGCTAAAGTAACATTATGTCCTACCTGCTAGCAAGCACCTGAGGCAAGACACATTTGATCTATGTGATTAGAGGATTTCAGATAATAAATTCTAGTTGGGAGAGTTCAGAGACTGTGGAAAGAGAAATCCATCCCTGCTAACATTTCCATGTCGTATATTTCCCTAGACTCAGAACTAGGAAGACATATATACAGAATTAGTGTACATCCACTTAGCATATTTTCCCCTTGCGCCGTGATAAACACAGACAGAGCAAAAGTTCAGCGGAATCCATTTATCATTTTAGTGCAGGTATTACTACAGCCGGGAAAATAATAGACTTCTAGTGGCAATCATTGAAATATCATATTTCCCTCACTTTTCTTCCGCTGGATCAAGATGTTAATGCATTTTATTTCTAATAAATTACATACTGACAGCAATCACTAAAGAGGGTTTGCATTCCAAGCTTTTTCTGCTTAAAGAAATATGTGAACCTTAAGAAGTGCAAAAAATTTGAGGTCAAGGTAGGTACAAGGTATGAATGTGGATGTCAGAATGCCTGATGGAATATGCAAAATTAAAGATGAATTCCAGGCACAATTTATTTTATCTAAATATATTTCTCAATAGCCACAAAGGATATAAATCCACTGTGTGTGCATCAAATGCCTTTTCAAACCCATATAAAAGTAATAGCGACCTCATCCCTGTGCTACCTGTGTAAGGGAGAGTGTCTAGAACCACTACAGGCTGCCTGTGTTTCGTCAGATTCGGCGACACACCAGAATGTATAACGGAAGTAACCACCATCTTGCTACACCCCGCACCCCTCCACAGTAATGCCCCGTACACACGGTCGGATTTTTCAAATGGAACAAATTCCTATTGGGAAAACCACTCGTCTGTATGCTGTTCCGATGTACCAAAAACGATGCATGCTCTGAAACAAGTACGAGATGGAAGCTATTGGCTACTGCCTATTGAACTTCCTTTTTTCTAGTCCCGTCGTACATGTTGTACATCACCGCGTTCTTGACGGTCGGAATTTGGTGTGATCGTGTGTACGCAAGACAGCTTCAGCGGAATTCCATTGGAAAAACCTTCAGAGTTTATTCCAATGGGAAAACCGGTCATGTGTAAGACTACAGCGAGAAGGGGGAAGCGGACATCTTGTTACACCCATCAGAGTTTTGCATTTTATACTTATTTTTAACACTACAGGGAGTTTATATAGTGAAATACAGTACTTAGAACTCTTAATGTTTAGATGTTGAATTTTGAAAGCAGCAGCAAGCCTGCTGATCTCACAGGTTTGCTAATCTGACAAAAGATTGCTGCTTTAAAATGAAACATCTAAACATTCAGACAGAGTTCTAAGTACTGTATTTCACTATATAAACTCACTTTACTGTTAAAAATAAGTGTAAAATGCAAAACTCTGGTGGGTGTAACAAGATGTCTGCTTTCCCCCTTCTCAGTGTATCCTTACTGTAGAGGAGTGCGGGGTGTAGCAAGATGGCGGCGACGAACGTCACTTCCATTACATATTCTGATGGGTCGCCTACACTGAGGAAACACCTGCAGAAAATTACAGGAGGGGGCGGAGACAAGACCAGTCACCCTGCACAAGGAGAGAGCAGCAGTGAGTGGTCTTTATTATGGGAAGGAAAGGTCTAACACTGGATTAATGCACAGATCTAGAAGAAATATACAAAGTACACCAAGAATGCAAAGCACACAAAGAATATGCGTGTTTTTCAGATTTAGCCAATGTTTGTAAAGCTTGGTGTCCAGCTTTAAATGACCAGTCCACCATAAACTGGTATTTTATTTTTTGGTGAATCCTGGAATGGTTTAGACCCCTCTCAGTTTTTTTTGTTTCTATTTTTTCATTTCCCTTTACCTCCTGCCAAAGACACAGCAAGAAGTAAGAAGAAATACCTCCAAAGTATGGGGCTATGCCCTTACAGGTGTTATCAGAACAAGTTCACCAATTGGAAGATTTCCCCTCCTGTTCCTGTGACAACTCAGACATTTTGGTTTTCCCATCACCTACCGCACTGGAGACAGTGGTAACCAGAAAATAATGAGGGGGAATGTCTCAAGCAGGGCACACAGACAGCAATAACAACCTTCCATATTTTATACAAAAATAGCAAAAAAGTTTTGACTTTACATACAGTTTACCTGACAGTTTTGTTCATATTTTATATTATGGAGAATGTAACAGGAGGAGCAGGAACACACAAAACTGGAAAAGGAACGGAGTCTGGAATTATGGTGGGGCTGGTATATTTAAAGCCTGGTACACACTATTTGTTTTTTCCCTTCAACCTTTTCGGAGCCGCTGTACTAAAGATCTGACGTTGGTACAGCCCCCCCCCCCCCCCATGAGCAGTCATCACTCTCAGTCATTGGCTCATTCAGCCTGTGTGTACAGGGCTTAAGACATATTAAAAGCCACAGGCTGACTCAGTCCACCATGTTTTATGGTGATTTAAAGAGGAAGTAAACTCTCCCACTCTGACGTTTCTTTTCATTTAGTCCATTATAATAAGTAATTATCAGACTATAGCCACTGTAATCCAGCCCAAATCGCATATTACTTACTGTTTAAAGAAACTTTAAAAAACTTGTTTCTAGGGGTTAGGCAGCGCCATCTTAAGTATTGTTTTCTGAGTCCACAGTGGAGTATATTTCCGCCCTTACATTGAGCACTTCCTGTACTGTTAACCAAGCCTCCTTCTCAATCCAACGTTTCTATGGCAACCCTGCTTCCCTGTTCATAGCTTACATGTTTATTTCATAGCACCCCTGACAACGTTCCTCATTGGACAAAACATGTAGGGTGAAGCCTGAGATCTGGTGTCACAACGCTACATGGACTAGGGTCATCTTGTGGATTGGGAACATCTACTTGACACGCTCATTTTAAATGTTTTAAATGTGAGTATTCTGAAAATATTTTCGAATAAACTTTACACTGGCTTGATATACTGCACCATGAGGAGTCATATTCTCTTATTTTAATGCATGATACCTGTGGACACACCATCCGTGAGGGTTATATAAGATCAAGCTTCATGTTGCCTTAGTGAAGATGTGACCAGTTTGTGGATAAACATCGTGCCTGTTTGACCACCTAAAACCTAGTGGTCCATACTTTGGGGTAAGAGGCCTGGTGTGTTGATGTTTGGTGGAGGATATCATTATTCACTTCCGTCTGTCTAACTATACACCTCAGGTGACTTCAATAAGAAATATGGACTTTCGTGCCAGTGTTTATGGAGACTTTTTATATTTATTTCTAGTGCTGCATATACTTTTTATTTTATGTTCTCATTGTTATCAACAATTTTATGTTAGCTGCTCTCTAGAACCCAAGCGCAGTGAATATTAGAAGACCAGGAGATAATTGCCAAAATTTCAGTCCAGGTCCTCAGGACAGATTTTTCCCTGCCTACAGTCCACCTCAAGTCTGCCGTGTTACTAGGCAGTCCACAAGACCTTGCCCGTTTACTGGAGTGGGCCAGTAAATACCCACCTCTAATTCACTGTATGTGACGCATTCCTTTTTTTTGGCTGAGCCGTGACCTACCTGACCTACATATACTGACGGTAGTGACCGACATACACTGACCTACCTACACTGACGGTAGTGACCTACATACACTGACCTACCTACACTGACGGTAGTGACCTACATACACTGACCTACCTACACTGACAGTAGTGACCTACATACACTGACCTACCTACACTGACCTACTTACACTGACCTACCTACACTGACCTACTTACACTGACCTACATACACTGACCTACCTACACTGACATTTACACACACTGACCTACATACACTGACCGTAGTGACCTACATACACTGACCTATATACACTGATCTACCTACACTGACGTTAGTGACCTACCTACACTGACCTATCTACACTGACCTATCTACACTGACCTGCCTGACCCACATACACTGACATTTACATACACTGTCTGACCTACCACAGCTCAGCCATGGTGTGCGGTGTCACTGCAGCCAGGCAGTCATTTGTCAGAGGAGGAGCCAAGGAGTAGAGGAGAGCGGCCCGCCCGAGCACCGAGCGGGGATGTGGCACGACGGCCGCATTGTAATTCCTGCCTTCTGGAGCCCGCAGCACCTATGATGGACGTCACATGTCCCACGGTCCCGGCATTGGACCAGTGGCATGTCCATCATAGGCGTTGCAAGCTCCAGAAGGCGGGACCTGCTACGGCAGTTAGCCGCACTCAGCCACACTCGGGATAAGATCGGTCCCGCCACTTGCTGCTCAGGGCTAACAATGGAGAGCTGCATGCCTGAGACTCTGGGCTTTTCGGGGGTCACATTCTGGGCTTCAGCCCCCCCGACGCCCCTGGCCTCCCATATCAAATCTGAACATTTCCTATTAGACACAATGTGTTTCCCGAGGTGGGAAATAAAAGTTAAAATGATATTAACCCCCCCCCCCCCCCCCTTTTTTTTTAAATAAAATTAAATACTGGGATATTTACCTACTCTGTGCAGGCCAACATATTAATTTGATTAGGCTGACAACCCAACACAATGGACTAAAATTCAGGCATACACCATTATTTCTGATGCAGCACCCCACAATATTTCTGCCTGTTCTTTACCATCTAAGCTAAACAAGAATGTAATGTTTACTGCCCAAAGGAGAAGCCAGCAAATGCTTATAATTAAAGGCTGACCAAAGTTCATCTTTTCTGACATTCATACCATAAAAAAATAAAAAATAAATAAAAAAGACATAAAGTTTGTTTATCTGTGATTGACAGTTGGCAGCTCCCAGGTGGTCACCAATAATTTAAACTGAGAATGTTTATTATTAAGTGTTAATGTAAATGAGCAATCCAATATTTATATTACACCCTGATGACCTCCACCCACTCATTACTTAGCTTTGCATGATGAGAACTATTTGTATGAAATATTTCTGTTAATTACCCATGGCAATCTTATTAGCTTGTTAATAAAGAAGTCATCACTATGTTATTATTTTTATAATTTTCTCATTACCTAGTTTAGCGAAGAAGACAACAAACATTTCAGGTGGTTATGTGGCCCAAAAAAACACAACTTGAATAATGTGAGATAATGTGGAAAAGATGTACACAAATAAATAATTCCATTTGCACATACAACTGAAAGACTAATAATTTAGTCTGGCATATGATGGTTTTTACAATGTTTATAACAAGCTCCTAAAGTATGAGGATCTCAAGAAAATTCAAGAAAGTTCTCAAATTCCCTTCTCTGTAGACGCCGGGTACTGGTTCTAGAAGCCCGTCCCCAACTCCACATGCGCGGAACAAACAAAAGGTTGTACTCTGACGGTGTTACTGACATGTCAGTTTATTTAGCCATAGCAACCAAGCATCATAACCCCACTTAAAGGGCACTCCTCTGTTTCACCGAGAGAAGGGCTTGGTGATAGAGATATGACTTGACATACGACATGAATGATATGCGATCATTGGCAAAGATGTACTTAAATGTACACAAATTGACCACCAAAGGACATGACCTTGTAGGACTTAGGCCCAGTGACCTAATACCTTTTAATCCATGACCTAATACCACCCTCCAATACCCTCTTCACAAAAGACCCAACTAGGTTTTGGAGTAAATGGCCAGCCGGCCTTATTTTATTAACAAATATAAAATTTAATAAATAACATCATTTAACATTAACATCAACTTTCAACTTATTTAAACTGGTTTGTGGGTGGGGGGAAACAACAAACCACTGGTCACTGCTAACACGTTTTAACTTCAAACCTTATGTCTCCAATCGGAATCCCCTGACTTGGAGGCGTTACCAATCCTAGCAGTGACCTACCCCTTTTAAACCCTTCCAGCTACCCCCTGTAACCTGGAAGTAACATAAACCATTCCCTTCATAGATGGGTACAGCATGTTTTAAAATGTTTTAAACATGTACCTCTCAGATCTCCTCTTCCAACAACCCAAAGAGCTGCCTTAGCATAGACCCCCATTTCAGCCTAACACCTTCAATAGGGCGGAAGGGTGGGAAACGCTTCCTCCTCCGCTCTGTGACTAAACGTCACTTTCCGTTTCCTTCTCTATTCCTAGCCTAGGCTCCGCCCAGCCCCTAACCCCTCCCCTTTCCTTAAAGTGTCCCCACTGTTAAAACGACAACTGTGCAGTCCAGCCCAGTCATGCCGTCCCTGCGCCTATTCCCTTTGTCTTTTTGCTCCGCGACTCCCTGGATCAAGAGGATGCTCAAACATGGAACAATGCTTGTCTATTTCAAGTTAATGCATTTGTGAGGTTGAAAATACCCCTAGTTTTCTAATGTTATATATTACAAAGACCAGACACCATTTTTAAACTGCCTTTAGAGCTGACACTATCTGCTAGAACAGTGGTTATCAACATGGGCGTTCGCAGGTAGGGGCAAGGGGGGTCAAGTGCCCCCCCCCTGGAATCAGGGATTGGATCTTAAATTCAGCACAGTTGCATTGCTATCGGGTGCGGGCAGCCCTCACCCGTGTGCGACCCACCAGTGGGGTGACACCATCAAGGTGCTGTCAAGCCCCCCATCAGTGTAGTGGGACTTTGGCTCTTTTCCCTGCTCAGTCCAGCAGAGAACTCTGACAAGTGACATGTGAGCTGCGGGCTGTCAGAGGTTTCCCCCCGCTCGTCCCTCCTTTCTCCTGTCAGGGAAAAGAGATGGCGGCTCTCACCACGTTCCCCACCCAGCTTCCTGCCCGCTCCTTCCCTACTGGCCATAACTGAGGGCCAATCGAAAGAGACTAGGAGAGGAGAGCATCATGAGACATGTAGTCCCAAAGATTGGCGGCGCCATTTTCCACAGGGAGGAGGCTGCAGCTCTATCAAGAGAGAGATTTAGAGACTGCAGCCTGGAAAAAAGCTGAGGGAGAGAGTGCTTTAGGACAAAGAATGAGGAGTGTGCTGGGCGGAAGCCAGAGAGAGAGCCACACTGCCCAGCGCCACCAGAGAGAGAGCCACACTGCCCAGCGCCACCAGAGAGAGAGCCACACTGCCCAGCGCCACCAGAGAAAGAGCCACACTGCCCAGCGCCACCAGTGCGAGAAAGGCTGAGCCACTACCAGGGTAATGACATATTAAACTACTGACCAGAGTCGGCCCCGGGGGGAACCAAGAGTGAGCGATCGTCCAGCCGGAGGGATCACTGCTGTAATTTCGCTGGGTCTGGTAAGAGGGCCTGTTAGCCATTATCCATTACTTATCCTAAGGACTGTACTCTGTCTGCAGACTCTGACCATGATAATGTGATAATTACATTGTTAAAAAGGGGCGGTGCAAGAGTGACCCTAAAATGATGCCCCCCGTAAAAAAAAATCGGCGAACGCCCATGGTCATCAACCCTGTCCTCAGGGCCCACTAACAGGCCAGGTTTGCAATATAACTGAAATACATCACAGGTGACATCATTTGCTGCTCAGTGATTGCAGTATTCTAGTCTGCATCTCCCCAAGGTAATACATAAAACCTGGTCTGTTAGTGGGCCCTGAGGACAGGGTTGATGGGCACTGTGCTAGAAGATCCACAATTTGTACAAAGTCACCAATGATCCTTTTCACCATTTATTGTGAACTGAAACATAAAAGTCATCACTATGTTGCCTGGGTAGAGGGACCCTGCCAGGTTCTAAAACAATAGCATGAGCATTGTGTCATAGTCTTTTCACAATAAATGGTGAAAGGAACTCTTGTGAATTTCTACAATTTCTGTATCTGAATCCATGTCAGTATCTAATATCATAGCCTTGTTATGTAGGTGGTAGGTGTGGCTATTAGGCAGCTCTTTGCACCATAGTTGCCCACTAACCACCAGGGGCCTTGGATTAAAAATTGAAGTTAAATAGGTACTGTAATTGAGCACCAGCGGATTGGATAAAGGAGATGATCAAATATGGGACAATACTTGTCTATTTAAAGTTAATACATTTTGAGGGTTATACTAACTCCTTTTCTTTTGATGTTTCAACATTAGAAAGACCAGCTACCACTGTTTGCTGTCCACCCGTTAACTCTGATGAACTGCCTTTAGAACTGACACTGACACTGACAGATCCGAAAATTGAAGAAAGTCACTAGTGATCCTTAATTTATCCTTTACCATTTATTTTGAATCAAAACATAGAAGTCATCACTGTGTTGCCTGGATAGAAGGACCTTGCTAGGTTCCAAAACATTAGTATGAACATTGTGTCATGGTCTTTTCACAATGAATGGTGAAAGGATCGTTTTTGGAATGCAGGTGACTTTCTTCAATTTCTGTATCTAAATCTTTTTTCAGTGCTTAATATTGTAGCCTTGTTATATAGGTGTAGCTGTAAGGCTGCTCTTTGTGCCATAGTTGCCCACTAACCCCCCGGGAGGACCTTGCATAAAAGCTTTAGATAATTGAACTCCAAGGACTATCAAATATAAGACTATGGTTGGCTTTTTAAAGTTATACATACCCCCATTCTTGTAATGGGCCAATATTAGAAAAAACAGCCACCACTTTTTGTTGTCTACCTACTAACTCTAGCGAGCTGCCTAGCTGGCACAAATGATAATTACTTTTTTTAGCTGAGAGCAACTCCTAAGCCCTGAAGAAGGGAGATTTGTAAAAGCCATAAAATGTTTTGGCTGTCAACTCTAAATAAAGAACTATTGTACCACATCTGATCATCTTCTCGATCTATTCCTTTGGTGCGCTGTTACCTAAAAATCTGACAGGGGTTTCAACCCTCCTTCACTGTGTCCAAAACTCTAAATTATTTTTTTTTAATCTATTTTGATGTATGTAAAGTGGAATTATTGTTTGGTAAGGTAGAGCTGCCATGTAGAACCAATAGCTTGATTGGTGTTACCAGTGGTTTAGCTCCTAAATTGGAGTACTTGAACTATTTATTTGTGGTGTCTTTAAACTGTACCAACCTAGACTCAAGAACGAGAGAATGTCACCAGCACACCGTGGATCTCCAGAATGAGTCCAAAGCTTTATTCAGTGATCACATCATTACAGCAAATAGCAAAATTTTGGAGCTTCACAGGACCCCTTCCTCAGACATGTGACCCTGCCTTGCGAGGCTCCAAAACATTGCTATTTGCTGTAATGATGCAATTGCTGAATAAAGCTTTCTGGAGATCCATGGTGTGCTCGGGACATTCTCTTGCTTCAAGGTTTCAGCCAGTGGTCGCTTCAGCACCCACTTGTATGCACAGCCATTTCTACAGGAATGTGTTGGTTGGGAATAATGCGTTGGAACCTTTAAAATCAAGAACAAATACTTAATATATTTCCCCTTATGAGTCCTTAGATGTGGTGGCTGCATTTGTTCTCTTTGTCAGGCTTTTTTTCCCTTTATTTTCACCTACAGTGCCTTGCGAAAGTATTCGGCCCCCTTGAACTTTTCAACCTTTTGCCACATTTCAGGCTTCAAACATAAAGATATAAAATTGTAATTTTTTGTGAAGAATCACCAACAAGTGGGACACAGTTGTGAAGTGGAACAAAATCTATTGGATATTTTAAACTTTTTTAGCAAATAAAAAACTGAAAAGTGGTGCGTGCAAAATTATTCGGCCCCTTTACTTTCAGTGCAGCAAACTCACTCCAGAAGTTCAGCGGGGATCTCTGAATGATCCAATGTTGTCCTAAATGACTGATGGTGATGAATAGAATCCACCTGTGTGTAATCAAGTCTCTGTATAAATGCACCTGCTCTGTGATAGTCTCAGGGTTCTGTTGAAAGCGCAGTGAGCATCATGAAGACCAAGGAACACACCAGGCAGGTCCTTAATACTGTTGTGGAGAAGTTTAAAGCCGGATTTGGATACAAAAAGATTTCCCAAGCTTTAAACATCCCAAGGAGCACCGTGCAAGCGATCATTTTGAAATGGAAGGAGTATCAGACCACTGCAAATCTACCAAGACCTGGCCGTCCCTCTAAACTTTCAGCTCAGACAAGGAGAAGACTGATCAGAGATGCAGCCAAGAGGCCCATGATCACTCTGGATGAACTGCAGAGAACTAAAGCTGAGGTGGGAGAGTCTGTCCATAGGACAACAATCAGTCGTACACTGCACAAATCTGGCCTTTATGGAAGAGTGGCAAGAAGAAAGCCATTTCTCAAAGATATCCATAAAAAGTCTCGTCTAAAGTTTGCCACAAGCCACCTGGGAGACACACCAAACATGTGGAAGAAGGTGCTCTGGTCAGATGAAACCAAAATCTAACTTTTTGCCCACAATGGAAAACGATATGTTTGGCGTAAAAGCAACACAGCTCATCACCCTCAACACACCATCCCCACTGTCAAACATGGTGGTGGCAGCATCATGGTTTGGGCCTGCTTTTCTTCAGCAGGGACAGGGAAGATGGTTAAAATTGAGGGGAATATGGATGCAGACAAATACAGGACCATTCTGGATGAAAACCTGTTGGAGTCTGCAAAAGACCTGAAACTGGGACGGAGAGTTATCTTCCAACAAGACAATGATCCCAAACATACAGCAAAATCTACAAAGGAATGGTTCACAAATAAACGTATCCAGGTGTTAGAATGGCCAAGTCAAAGTCCAGACCTGAATCCAATCGAGAATCTGTGGAAAAAGCTGAAAACTGTTGTTCACAAACGCTCTCCATCCAACCTCACTGAGCTCGAGCTGTTTTGCAAGGAAGAATGGGCAAGAATTTCAGTCTCTCGATGTGCAAAACTGATAGAGACATACCCCAAGCGACTTGCAGCTGTAATCGCAGCAAAAGGTGGCTCTACAAAGTATTAACGCAAGGGGGCCGAATAATTTTGCCCCACTTTTCATTTTTTTATTAGTTAAAAAAGTTTCAAAAATTCAATAGATTTCGTTCCACTTCACAATTGTGTCCCACTTGTTGGTGATTCTTCACAAAAAATAAAAATTTTATATCTTTATGTTTGAAGCCTGAAATGTGGCAAAAGGTTGAAAAGTTCAAGGGGGCCGAATACTTTCGCAAGGCACTGTAGTGAGCTTTCCAGTAACACACATCTTGTCGTAGTGTATCTGTGGAGGAGAAGTGTTGTTACCTTAGGCCTGGAAGTGTGTTAGTGTAGCGGCGGCTCCTGAAGAGCGCGCGTTATGCGTTTTTCAAAGTTAAAGTTATGCCTGAACTGCAGTTTGGTTTGGGTTTATTTGTCTAAATTTAGACTTCAGCATCAGTCTGACTGGACTGTGAGATGTTCAGCCTGGCCACAGGGGGCACTGTCTCTTCTGGCAGGCATGGAACTATGGTCTGGTTAGGTGCTTAATTTACTCTCTCTCGGAGCCCACCCAGTGGGAGTGGCGCTCTCGCTGTGCTTTCTGGGCGAGGGTATTTAAGATGCGGACGTCATGTGGTTCGGGCTTCCGGGCCAGAATAATCTACTGACTTCATGGTCCTGGTCCTCCTGCCCAGCCCCCAGGAAGGCTATGGCCTGGGGTGCGGATCCACCCGATTTTGATGTCTCGGGGCTGGCTAGCCTGAGGCAAGGAAACTAAAGGAGGATTCTGAGGTGGTTGGGTGCCGTCTCCAGTTTGGGAGAGACCCAGTGACTTCAAGCATTCCAGGGGAGGACTCTTCAGAAGAAGACCATGTACGGGTTGGTTTCTTAGTAAGAGCCTGGAAGGGCTGAAGTACCCAAGAGAATCTTGGAGTCTTGTGGATATTGCCAAGCTGGCTGAAAGGTCCAGGTTTGCTACGAGTGTTCTTCAAGTTTAGTTTCCCTACGTGTTCTACAACAACGTCTGTGGCAGAGACTTGTTCCTGAGTAAGCACCTTGTTGGCTGCTAGGCCTTGTGAGAGAGGGACTGTCCAACTTGAGTGAACATCCAATTGCGAATGGCTATTCTCTGGATGCAGTCAAAGTAAGCAAGTTCTTCAACATTTTGACTTTGACACTAAGTGTACCTGAACTTCCTTCCCAACCCTCTGATCCCGATTTAAGAGACTGTTTCATTGTCTACGTTTTGCAAATAAAATCCATTCAAGTGGATCTGTTGTCAGTCTCTCAATTTACTGGGCCATTTACCACGGGACATCCCTAGACATGAAATGAGGAGAACAGAAGGTAACAGTAAGCCCAAATCTAACCAGCAGCTCCTTTGGGAGTAGTGCTACATTGGGACTGCAGAACAATTCTCCCTCTCCTCATCTCCATAGCAAGCTAACCAGGGAAAATAAAATAGTGCACAGAACATGGAACAGTGTTACATTACTGGCAGAATCAATTAGTATTTTTTCAATAGTATATTTAACAGAAAAAAAGGGCAAACATAAAAGAAGCTAATTTTTAGTATTTACCCACCTTTTAACTTGTTGTACATACACCAGCAACCCAATTCATATTCAGGTAGTAATTAGTAAGCTGGAACGACAAGTAATAAATTATATTTCTTCTCTTTGCAATCACAGAACATGCATTTTATGTTCACTGGTTCTTTAAAACCTCTTCTGATAGCGGTGATATGGAAATGAAGGGTGTATTAGATGGAGTACACTGTCTGGATCTCCTCAAAAGTGCTGAATCAGCATATTCTCTATAAACATGGTATACACCAGGGATTCATCTTCTGACAGTTTGCCTTGACTTACTCTTTTCATAAATCATTTTCTTACCATCAAACTACAAAGACCATTCTATCTGAGTCTAGAAAACCAGTCAATGTGCCTACTTTACACTGACAGCCTTGCGATTGTATATTTCTTGAGCCTGCAAAAAATGTATTCAGTGTAGGCAAAGCATGACAATTTTTTTCATTTACCGGCTGCTACAGTGTCAGTAAATGTAAATGCTGCCTGGAGAGGGTTATCTCACATAACAAACCCCCCATAAAACACCCTTACACATACAAAAATAAATGTATTTATTATAGGTATTTATATATTCCAAATAATTTACATATATTGTACATTTACATCAGCGCCTGTCCTCAAGGAGCTTAAAGAGGAAGTAAAGGGAAAAAAAATAAAAAATAAAAACACAACAAACAAAGACATAATGAGCTAGTATGTATAGCATACTAGCTCATTATGAATAACTTACCTGAGAATGAAGCCCCCAAAGCAGTCCTCCATCTTCCTCTTCGCCACTTCCATGGATCCCGGAGCGGCTTCCGGGTCTCGCGGCTCCGGTGCTGTGATTCGCCGGAGCCGCGATGACGTCACTCCCGCACATGCGCACGGGAGCCGACACTCGCGGCATGCCCCGTAGACAGCGGTGGCTGTCTTCGGGTAAATATCTCCTAAACAGTATAGGTTTAGGAGATATTTCTTGGACCTACAGGTAAACCTTAATCTAGGCTTACCTGTAGGTCAAAGTGGTTTGTAAGGGTTTACAACCACTTTAAAGTGAGGCTATAAAGAAAAGAGTTAATTGTCATAATTCATTCACATTGATGTTATATATTAAGCCACTGGGGTTGGTTTACTAAAACTGGAATGTGCAAAATCTGGTGTAGCTGTGCATGGTAGCCAATCAGCTTCCAGGTTTTATTGTCAAAGATTATTTTAACAAGCCAAAGTTTGAAGCTGATTGGCTACCATGCCCAGCTGCAACAGAATTTGTACTCTAATTTCGTTATTCCTGCAGCACTGTTGTGTGGTCACATGTTTTCTCTGATCTCTGGCATCTGCAGGGAAATATCCACGGGATCTTTGATTAAAAAAAAAAAAAAAGTTTCAGACGAGCATTTTAAATTAAATTATAGATGTAAATAAAAACAGTTTTACAGCTCCCAATGCATTTTTATTGAACGTCGAATGTGTATTTTTTTGTACATTAATATGATATACGCGAAGTCAAAGATGGCTGATACTAGCTTTCATATTGTTCAGGCGGCATCTACATTTAAGGCTCTTTTTTACTTTACAGGTACTAGCAAATACATTTGATATATTAAATACTGATTTATATTAAAACTAAGCTTTTTTGTGAGTTTCTTAGTGAATGTAACCAATCAGCAAATTAACCCCCCCCCCCCCCCCCCCCCATAGTGTTTAGTAATAGGAGAACATGGAGGGAGAGGGAGGGGAGTGTAATTTACCACTGTGCCCACATGTCTGACTTCACGGTTACACACATGGTAATGAGAGTTTTTCATAGTCTGGGTTTACTGACACCTTGAGGTCTAAGGTCTC
This sequence comes from Lithobates pipiens, assembly GCF_037356315.1. Taxonomy (NCBI): domain Eukaryota; kingdom Metazoa; phylum Chordata; class Amphibia; order Anura; family Ranidae; genus Lithobates; species Lithobates pipiens. Next base: position 557,342,171 of record NW_027507764.1, on the reverse strand, counting down.
TAGCACACATTTTTTTTTGCACAGGAGACTAACTTTACTATATTGGCCAAGGGGGAAAGAAGCAGGGTAATGCTCATGGTACATCCCAAGGCCTGTCAGCAATTGTTAAAAGGAATATATTGTTGGATGTAGAAACTTGCCATGATCAATCAGAGATTTGCATGCGAGGCTTGGGGGCCATAAAAGACTGTTTAGAGAGGGACATTTTTGACCATTCTTCTTTGCAAAATAGCTTAGGCTCTGTCAGATTGGATGGAGAGCGTCTGTGAACAGTAATTTTCTTGTCTTGCCACAGATTCTCAATTAGATTTAGGTCTGAACTTTGACTGGGCCATTCTAACACATGAATATGCATTGATCTAAACCATTCCATTGTAGCTCTGGCTGTATGGTTAGAGCCGTTGTCCTGCTGGAAGGTGAACCTCCACCCCAGACTCAAGTCTTTTGTGGACCCTAAAGCCTCATACACACGATCGGATTTTCCGGCGGGAATTGCGTGATGACAGGCTGTTTGTACGCTCCATTGGACAATTGTTGTCGGATTTTCCACGGACAAATGTTGGATGGCAGGCTGTAAAATTTTCCAGGGACAAATAGTCTGTTGTCGGATTTTCCGAGCGTGTGTACACAAGTCTGCCAGACAAAAGTCCAAAGTACAAACCCGCATGCTCGGAAGCAAGGACGAGCCAGAAGCGGTCGGTCTTGTAAACTAGCGTTCGTAATGGAGAATTTAACATTCGTGACACGGCAAATTATGAAATGTCGAAATGCAGCGCACAATTCTCTTCTTCTATAATGGGATAATAATGAAGCTGCTTTGCTGGTGATACTGATGGAGTTCTGCCAAACATATTTTAAAAGGCTTTTATTTTCTAGTGATATCAAGAATAATATTATTATGCTTGTTTTTTTTTTTTTTGTTTTGCAAAATTACCACAACACAATTATCCCCGTAGTTTTTAAGATCAAAGATACAACTATGTTGATGTCCCTTATTAATTTTACATTGTATTTTTTTTTTATGTAACTGCCTACTCCCAAACTGTCATTTGAAGTAAAACACATAGCCAAGTATTATTCTACACAATTTTTTTATTGTGCATTAAAAAAAGAAAACAAATAAAATTATACATGCTATCTGCCAATAGAACTTAACCAAAAAGTGCATTCTAAGCATCCAAAAATATAGAAAATATACCAAATCAAATCATTATTCAACCAAAAAATAAAATAAAAGCCTCATGCATGCGTTCTACTTCTTAATATAGGGGGTCAACAATGCCAAGAGTTTGTGAAAGCAGCGGTCCAACATCCGGAGATAATTCCGAAAATCATCTGGATTATTCTCCTGGAGCTCCCACAGCAAAGGCATATGACATAATTGGTCACGATTAATAAAGCAACCAATTTTTGGTCCAAGAAATCTTCTTCCTCCTGTTCCTGGACTGGACTTGGGTCAAAGCAATAACTCCAAGGCCAATAATAAATAACACGTTATCTCGTTAGCCATTCAGAAACTAACTGAAAAGCACGAAATGAAAAGCGTGAAATGAAAGGCATGAATCAACCCTCCCCAAACTTCTACTAACATGAAATTAACAGAAAGAGCCCAAAGGGTGGCGCCTGACAATTGAACTTCCTCTTTATCGGCTCATAGTACGTCTAGTATGTTACTACGTTTGTGTTTGTTGGCCGACAATTGTGTGCCATTTGTATGCAAGGCAAGTTTTTGGCCAACGCCCTTTGGACAAAAGCCCAAGGCTTTGTCTGTGGAAAGTCTGATCGTGTGTACAAGGCTTAACAAGGTTTTCTTCTAAGATAGCCCTGTATTTGGCTCCATCCAGCTTCCCATCAACTCTGACCAGCTTCCCTGTCCCTGCTGAAGAAAATCATCCCCACAACATGATGCTGCCACCACCATGTTTTACAGTGGAGATGGTGTGTTAAGGGTGATGAGCAGTGTTCGTTTTCTGCCACACATAGCATTTCGCTTTTAGGCCAAAAAGTTAAATTTTGGTCTCATCTGACCAGAGCACCTTCTTTCACGTGTTTGCTCTGTCCCCCACATGGTTTCTCGCAAACTGCAGCAAACGGGAGTTCTTATGGCTTTCTTTCAACAGTCGCGTTCTTCTGGCCACTCTTTCATAAAGAGAATAAAGAAAAGTGCAAAAAATACAAAAACTTATATGGTAACCCCGTGTGCAACCACCTAAGGCTCTACCAATGTTCCTTATAATGAGAACATTAATCTAAATAAAAACCAAAATTGTGTTAATAAAACAATTTGCCACAAAAAAATGTGCATTAGATATGTCTATAGGACATTTGCCACATAAGGATACCGTATTTGCCGGTGTATAAGGCGACCCGGCATATAAGACGACCCCCTAATCTTACAGGACAAAAATTCTTTTAAATCTGTACTTACCGTATAAGACGACCCGGCTTTCGAGGCTTCCGAGGCTTCATATTTCTTCCTTCTTCCCGCATTTGCTGGAGCCAATCACGGCAAGCGATGTATTCTATTAATGAATACAAAGCCTGCTTGGATTGGCAGAGGCTGTAACATCATCAGCCCGCGCCGCTCTGACTCTCCAAGCCAATCAGAGCAGGCTACAGAGTAGCCTGCTCGGATTGGTAGAGGTCGTTACTCCAATCCGAGCAGGCTTTGTATTCATTTGAATACATCGCTCACCAGGATTGGCTCAGCGGTATATACTGTATGTAGCCAAAGCTACATACAGTATTACCGAACACCCAGCCGGCATCCGAGGAGTTAACCCGGCGTATAAGACGACCCCTGCTTTTTGGCCAATTTTTTTACGTGTAAAAGGTCGTCTTATACGCCGGAAAATACGGTATATTACTTTGTGTTCATAAACCAAAATAATCAATAACCCAAAAAAACAGTTTGTTGATGTAAACATAAAGTCTCTTTGTTTGATAAGAATAATCAAATCCCGCGTGTGTAATCAAATTCTCAATCCACCTTCACTCTTAAGGAGATGACATACGAACACCACGTGACAATCCCACCACCACTGTGGATGCGGGCTTACGGAACGTATATGACCCAAAGGAATATATATTCAAAGGGTCATACGGGCTTTTGTAGTACCAGTAGAAATTCGAACTCGCGAAGGTTGAATCTCCAAGAAAACATCAAAGCGATCTCTCCGCCCATATAATTAATGATAATAGGTTTTCTCCAATTGTGTAAAGGTCCAGCTCAGAATATTGGACGCATGAAATAAGAAGATGGGGCCATATAGTGTAATTCCATTAAAAAACTAAATTTAATAAGAATAGTAACAAACTCACATTTATGAAGTGAATCAAGCGCTTTTCAAATAAAAATCTGCTGCAGTGGAGTATTTTTTGCAATTTTCTTTATTCTCTTGTACTTTGTTTAGCGCTACACTTTTGTATAGATTGTATACTTTTTATCTAAAAATATCCATTTGGGTGTGTTAGCAACTTTTTTATGTTTGGATAGCACAGTGTTTTATTTTTTATTTTTCTGTATACACTCTTCTATAAAGTCCAGGTTTGTTGAGTGAATGGCTAATAGTTGTCCTGTGGACAGATTCTCCCACCTGAGCTGTGGATCTCTGCAGCTCCTCCAGAGTTACCATGGGCCTCTTGGCTGCTTCTCTGATTAATGTTCTCCTTGCCGGCCTCTCAGTTTAGGTGGACGGCCATGTCTTGGTAGGTTTGCAGTTGTGCCATATTCTTTCAGTTTTTGGATGATGGATTGAACAGTGCTCCGTGAGATGTTCAAAGCTTGGGATATTTTTTTATAACCTAACCCTGATTTAAACTTCTCCACAACTTTATCCCTGGTCTGTCTGGTGTGTTCCTTGGCCTTCATGCTGCTGTTTGTTCACTAAGGTTCTCTAACAAACCTCTGAAGTCTTAACAGAACAGCTGTATTTATACTGAGATTAAATTACACACAAGTGGAATCTATTTACTAATTAGGTAACTTCTGAAGGCAATTGGTTCCACTAGATTTTTGTTAGGGGTATCAGAGTAAAGGGGGCTGAATACAAATGCACACCACACTTTTCAGATATTTATTTGTAAAACATTTTATAAACTATTTATCATTTTCCTTGCACTTCACAATTATGTGCCGCTTTGTGCTGGTCTATCACAGACATATAACATAACAACATGTGGAAAATTTCAAGAAGTGTGAATACTTTTTCAACGCACTGTACAAACACATTCGGACAGATGAAGTGTTAAACTGGTATTAAACCCAAAAACAAAAATGTAAAATATTGCAGCTTGCCAAATCTTTAGATGCAGTGGCTGCATTAGTTTTCTGTTTTTGGCTTTTTTTTTCCCCTTTATTGTCACCTGGTGATTGTGCCAGAAGGTTTGATGTTTTTCAACTTCCTTTAACTAACCAAGCTGTCCAGAAAAAATGGCAGTTAGAGGGCTGAGACAGACCATTTAACACTGACAGGGATGCTTACAATGGTCAGCGTTTATTCATTTATGTAAAACCTTTATCCCAAAAGGAAAAAAATTGTAACCACTTAATAAGTTTTAGCTGGAGTTCAGCTTTAATTTGTTTGTCAAGTCCATCTAAATTTACTATTATAACTAAAGCCGCGTACACATGTAGCCGACTGTCCGACGTACTTAGTCTGGCGGACTTCCCACCAGACTGTCCGTCGGACTTTCCGAACAGGCTACTTGCCCACACACGGCACTTTTTCAGCGGACTAATACGGCGTACTAAGTCCGCCGTACTATCCGCCCTACTTTTGAAATGAACGGACTCGCCCACACACGCGGAGGAAAGTCCGCTCATTTCGAGCGCGTCTCCAGGTAGGCGGGGCCCGCGAAGGAGACATCGCTGGCCCCGCCGCCTGGTATGGACTTAAAGGGGAACCCCAACGCCGAAAAAAATCGGCATGAGGGTCCCCCCAAAGTCCACAACAGATCCTTGTCCGAGCACGCTACCCGGCCAGCCAGGAAAGGAGGGGCGATCGAGCGCCCCCCCCTCCTGAGCCGTACCAGGCCGCGTGCCCTCAACATGGGGGTGCCTTGGGGAGGGGGGGCAGCATGGCCCCCCCACCCCAAAGCACCTTGTTCCCATGTTGATGAGGACAAGGGCCTCTTCCCGACAACCCTGGCCGTTGGTTGTCGGGGTCTGCGGGCGGGGGGCTTATCGGAATCCGGGAGCCCCCTTTAATAAGGGGGCCCTCGGATACCGGCCCCCCACCCTATGTGAATGAGTATGGGGTACAATGTACCCCTACCCATTCACCTGTAAAATAAAGTACAAAAAAAACACAACACACAAGATAAAATAATTTATTGCACAGCTCCGGGGGTCTTCCGTCTTCGGGGGTCTTCTCGCCGGACTCCTCCGCTATCTTCTTGTAGCTCTTTTACTAGCGGAGGAGCCCGGCATTCTTCTTCGTCGCCGTAGCCTCTTCTTCCGACTTCGGGGGTCTTGTCCCCCTCTTTGGTTCTTCTGCCGGGCCACCGCGCCTTCTTATAGCTCTTTTACAGGCGGTGGCCCGGTCTTCTGTCGCCGCCTTATTAAAGGGGGCTCCCGGATTCCGATAAGCCCCCCGCCCGCTCGCCCCTCCTTTCCTGGCCGGCCGGGTAGCGTGCTCGGACAAGGGTCTGTTGTGGACTTTAGGGGGACCCCCACGCCGATTTTTTTCAGCGTTGGGGTTCCCCTTTAAGTCCATACCAGGCGGCGGGGCCAGCGACGTCTCCTTCGCGGGCCCCGCCTACCTGGAGACCCGCTCGAAATGAGCGGACTTTTCTCCGGGCGGGAAAAGTCCGTTCATTTCAAAAGTACGGCGGACTGGCATACACACGGCCGGATTGTCCGCCGAAATGCCAGTCCGGCGGGAAGATTGGAGTGTAAAACTACATTCTAAGTCCGCCGTACTTTCGGGTCAAAAAAGTATGCCGGAGGCTACACACGGGGGGGTTGTTTGGCGGACTTGAGTTTTCCGGACTTTTCCACCCGCTTGTTTGATCGTGTGTACGCGGCATTACACTACCCTCTCCCCAGGTCGAACACTACCCTCTCCCCAAGTCTAACACTACCCTCTCCCCAATTCTAACACTACCCTCTCCCCAAGTCTAACACTACCCTCTCCCCAAGTCTAACACTACCCTCTCCCCAAGTCTAACACTACCCTCTCCCCAGGTCAAACACTACCCTCTCCCCAGGTCAAACACTACCCTCTCCCCAGGTCAAACAAACACTACCCTCTCCCCAAGTCTAACACTACCCTCTCTCCAGGTTGAACACTACCCTCTCTCCAGGTCGACAATGCTGCTGTCCAAAGGTTTCTCCAATTCTTCTCCATCCAGAGTAGAGACACCCTACATGCGATCTGATTTTCCGACAACAAATGTTGGATGTGAGCTTGTTGGTGGAATGTCCTACCATGTGTACGCTCCATCGAACATTTGTTGTCAGACTTTCCACCAACAAATGTTGGCTAGCAGGTTCTCAAATTTTCCGCCAACAAATGTTTGCTGTCCAGCTTTCCAATCGTGTGTACTCAAGTCCGTTGGACAAAAATCCACACATGCTTGGAATCAAGTACGAGCTGGAAGCGCTCAGGCCTTGTAAAAGTAGCATTCGTAATGGAGATATCACCGTATGTCTTGTACGTCACTATGTTCGTAATTGTTCGCCAACATTTGTGTGACCATGTGTATGCAAGAAATGTTGGAGCCAACAACCTTCGAACAAAAAAATCCATGGTTTTGTTGTCGGAAAGTCCGATCGTGTGTATGGGGCATAAGACAGAAAGTGTGTTATTGCCTGAATCACCAGGTGAAAAAAAAAGCCTAAAAAAAGACAACAAATGCAGTCACCATATCTAATGCCGTGTACACACGACCGGACTTTCCAGCAGACTAGGTCCGAAGGTCTTCCCGACTGACTTTTCAGCGGAGTTCCGACGGATCTTTCTGAACGAACGTACATGGCCACACACAATCACACCAAAGTCCGATGGATTCGAACATGATCGGACTAGAGTAAGGAAGTTCATAGCCAGTAGCCAATGGCTGCCCTAGCGTTGGTTTTTGTCCGTCAGACTAGCATACAGACGAATGGATTTTTCCACCGGACTCAAGTCCGTCGGAAAGATTTGAAACATGTTCTAAATTTAAAGTCCATCTGATTTTTGGACAGCAAAAGTCCGATGAAGCCCACACACGGTCGAATTGTCTGACGGATTCATTCCGTCGGACCTTTGCTGTCAAAAGGTCCGGCCGTGTGTACACAGCATAAGAGTTGGTAAATTGCAATATATAGTACTTTTGCTTTTGTGTTTAATATTTCTTTAAGCATTAGGGGACTCTTTGGAGATACCGTACTCTGAAACATAGGACCTCTCAGGTGAGTTGGAAGACGACATATGTTTTCAGCGCCGAGAGCATTGCACTGAAAAGAATAACAGCACCAAGATGTCAGTGGGAAAAAAAACTAACGTACCGTGAAAGATAATCATTAATTGTCAGCTCCACGCTGCTACCGTGTAGCGTTTACTGAGAGACATACAACCTTATTCAGCTGTAGCAGCAGTGGAGGGAAACGCGATCGCCTAAATTTATCATCACTTTCAAGCTCATGGAATTCCCTTATGACCACTCTGGAGTTAACTAGATTTGCAGAGAGGCCGCATGGAGGTTTTCGTCTGTTTGAGTATTCCGAGAGTATTATCAGCAGTCGTGTCAAAAGGGCTGCAAGACGAAAACAGCATGTTGATTGTTGCTAAATAATTTAAGATCTGGCATCAAAAGCCTCGGCCAAGATATTGAGATGCCTGAGAGTTGAAAGGACAGCCGGAGTCCGGGGCGGGGACAGATTCATCTTTACCGATGGACTCATCTTCTCTGGAAAATGAATACCGACTTACAGGGAATACATTGTGTAATTTTGTTGGAGATATAATTTTCGATGTTGTAACGTTTACATAAAAAATCAGTAGTTTTGTGTAAATCTAGTTGTAGTCTCTTTCAACTGGACTTGAACCTGTAACGTTGAAAACATTTTGTAGCTTACCAAACCACTTCCTCACATGAAATCATGATGATGGAGTTAGGCCTGATTCACACCTTTGCATTTTTAGTGCTTTTTGCATTTTTCTGATTTTCACTACAGTCCATTCAACATGGTTTCCTATAGAACACGTTCTGTAGTGCAAATCTGCAAAATGCACTAAAAATGCATAGGTGTGAATCAGGCCTTAAAGAGGAAGTAAACCCTGATGGGGTTACTTCCTCTTTGTCTCCCTGCAAAGGTAAAGCATAATGGACTACTATGCATCACATAGTAGCCCATTATGTGTCACTTACCTGACACAGGGGCCAGCGATGTCACCGCTGTCCCCTGTAGTCCGGAGTGTCCATCTTCTTCCGGGTATCGCTGCTCACAGCGCCGGAGCAGCGAATAAAATCACTCCCGTGCATGCACACAGGAGCCGCCATTAATGGCATATTGCTGTTAGCAGCGGCTTGCCACTAACGGTGATAGTGCGCCCGCGCGCCTCTGTCTACGGAGCATTCGCCGTAGACAGCTGTGACTGTCTTTTAGTAAATATCTCCTAAACCATGTAGGTTTAGGAGATATTTCTTGGACCTACAGGTAAGCCTTAATCTAGGCTTACCTGTAGGTCAAAGTGGTTTGTAAGGGTTTACAACCAATTTAAGGTGTGCTAAGGTGTGAATATTAATGTTGGGGTATATTCCTGACACTCTGGGATAGCCTTTCTCAACCTGTTTAACATGGAGGAACCCTTGAAATTGTTTTAAAGCATTAAGAAATGGGATTTATTTTCTAATCATGACATGAAACAAATAATTTTAATAATAATAACAGGCAGAAATTGTAGTGACCCCTTACATTGGTGGTCCAAGTAGAAGTAACCCCTTGCATTGGCGATCAAAGTAAAAGTGACCCCCTACAATGGCGGTCAGTGTAGAAGTGACCCTTTAAATTGGTGGTCAGTGTAGAAGTAACCCCTTACATTGATGGTCCATGTAGAAGTCTCCCCTTACATTGGTGGACCATGTAGAAGTGACCCCTTATATTGGCGGTCAGTGTAAAAGACACCTCTTACTTTGATGGTCATTGTAGATGTGACCCTCACATTGGTGACCAGAGTAGAAGTTACCCTTTACATTGGTGGTCAGTATAGAAGTAACCCCTTACATTGGTGGCCAGCATAGAAGTGACCCCTTACATTGGTGGTCATTGTAGAAGTGACCTCTTACATTGGTGACCAGTGTAGTAATGACCCCTTACATTGTTGGTTAAAGTAGAAGTGACCTCTTACATTGGCGAACAGGGTAGAAGTGACCCCTTACATTGGTTGTCTTTTTGAAAGACACCTCTTGGGTTGACAGACAAAGTGGAAGTGACCCCATACATTGAGGGTTAGTGTAGAAGTGACCCTTTAAATTGGTGGTCAGTGTAGAAGTGACCCCTTACATTGATGGTCCATATAGAAGTGGCCCCTTACATTATTGGTCCATGTAGAAGTGACCCCTTACATTGGCGGTCAGTGGAAAAGACACCTTTTACTTTGGTGGTCATTTTAGACGTGACCATTACGTTGGTGACCAGAGTAGAGGTAACCTTTTACATTGGTGTTCAGTATAGAAGTGACCCCTTACATTGGTGGCCAGCATAGAAGTGACCTCTTACATTGGTGACTAGTGTAGAAGTGACCCCTTACATTGGTGGTCCAAGTAGAAGTGACCCCTTACATTGGCAGTCAGTGTAGAAGTGACCCCTTACATTGGTGGTCCAAGTAGAAGTGACCCCTTACATTGGCAGTCAGTGTAGAAGTGACCCCTTACATTGGTGGTCCAAGTAGAAGTGACCCCTTACATTGGCAGTCAGTGTAGAAGTGACCACTTACTGCTCTCCTCTCTGTAAACCCCTAGCAACCTCTGGAGGAACCCCAGAATCCTGGTTGAGAAAGGCTGCTCTAGGAACTAAAGAAGTTACTTGGTAACCTATGAAGGATCTTCAACATTACAGAACAAGTCCAGTTGAATGTGACTAACTATTACACCGTAGCATTACTAGGTAGGAAGTGAGAGTGGGTACCTGTCAAAACTAGATACCAGCTCCCTAAAAAAACAAAAAAAAAATCTCCAAAAGTGGTAGAGCCAGGGGGAGGAAAAGGAGAAGAAGACCTTCTGTTTTTAAATGTAGCTCCAATTTAATGATAATTTGCACCTCTTATATCTGCCTAGAGGTTAGATTTAATTAACCTGAACTATGTAATGCTCCTCCTTACAAGCTGACAGATATAAATTTGATTTATTTTTTTCTTAGCTGGAAGTCTCCATTAATGGAATAAGAATTTCCTCTAACTAGCATGATCCCAGAAAAGAAGATACTCAACAAAAAAAAAAAAACGACTGCAATGTGAACAGTACTAGTAACTATACATGGATAATCAGTTCCCATCAATTCCCTGCAAAGTTCAGCAGTACAAAGTCAATCTAAGGGCAATTCCTTCCACACGAGATCTTTAATTGGTAAAAGTAGAGTCATTTATTTTATGAAACATCTGGACCCCATAAAACAGTACCTTGTCTTCATGCTACCATCTTCTCCCAGTAGACATTGCTAGCGACTGATTATCCACATGCGATATGAATATGCATGTATAAAGCCTGTATATCTTGGGAGGCCATCTGGAAAATGAGAATTGTGTTAAAGTGGACCTGTCACCTGCACACTGTGGAGTATTAACACTACGTCAGGACAGACACGGCTTAGGACCAAACTTGCGCTGGACTGAGTCAAGAAAAATAATGCAGCTATCACATCTAATGCCACGTACACACGATCGGAATTCTCGTCGGAAAAAGCTCTGATGGTTTTCCCGACGGAATTCCGCTCAAGCTGTCTTGCATACACACGGTCACACCAAATTCCGATTGTTTAGAAAGCGGTGACATACAAAACGTACGACAGGACTAGAAAAAGGAAGTTCAATAGCCAGTAGCCAATAGCTTCCATCCCGTAGTTGAATCTGAGAATGTGTGATTTTTGGCGTGTCGGAATTGCATACACACGATCGGAATTTCAGAACATGCTCTCAATTTTTGGCTGGTGGAAATTCGGACAGCTAAATTCCGATGGAGCATACACACGGTCGCATTTTCCAATGAAAAGCTCTCATCTGTCTTTTTCTGGAAAAAAAATGCCGGAATTCCCATCGTGTGTACGCAGCATCAGAGTTGCTAAGCTGCAATATAATAAATGTTTGCTTTTGGGTTTAATACTGCTTTAAGTTAAGTGCTTGCAGTGAAAATCAGGTTTGCTTATGGTTTGTCCAGGTCTAGGATTCTTCTGACTAAAAATAGCACACTGATCTAGCTATGTCAGAACAAAAGTAAAACTAAAAAGTAGAAGTTCAGTCAAATCCTAACTATAAGTTACCCCAACATTTCATATTCCTTATAAAACACGATCACTTGTGACCACTTATAAAAAAGGAAAAAAAAAGTATTTATAATGCTTTTTATGTGTATATAAGAAGGCCAGTATGGTGGCCTGAATTTATGGGAGGAGCCCAGAGGGGTATTTAACCAGCCCATTTGGCTGTGCTCTTCATCAGTTCCTGTGCACGATATCTGTTACGTCAGAGATCTAGGACCGACTATTCGAGACTAAACATTTGTGAGTTGTGTTTCGAGCTCCGTGTTCGTGAGTTTTGTGTCCGTAAGTCCCATTCGTGTGTTGTCATCTTTTTCGCGATTTGTAGCACTCGTTCTGAGTCGCAGTTATCGTACAACGTATCTGGTTCGGCTGACGCAGGAAGGGCTTCGGCTCCCATTTCTTCATTTCATACACTGTAATTTACCATGTCACTAAACTGTGGTATCTAGAACTCACGAATTACTCACAAACATTTCGTAGTCGTAACGTATACCTCTCACCCGTATGTGTTTGCAACCAAACAACGTATATTACCAAGACGACTCATAGCCGCTCGCTTGTGACACGTCGATCAATGCCACATCAGGCATTCGTTCGCATACGTTTCAATTATTTCAAATCGTTTTGCATAGTTCAAATCGTTCTAACCATTTCAAATCATTTAGAATCATTTCTGAAAAACCATTTCAATCATTTCTAAACCATTTCTAAAGCAATGCAAATCATTTCTAAATCATTTCTAAATCATTTCATTCATTTCTGTCACCTACCGAACTCCGATTCGAATCCAGTCGCATCTTCGATGCACTGATTCGTTCCAGTGTGCCCCAGTTTTCAGCCTAATTTCAGTACATGCTCCAGAGACAGATTCACTTGTAGGTTACAGGTTCAGTCTTTGATTCTCATCTTTGTCATGGCATATCATTTCTTGTCACGTATTACGCTCCGATACGAATCCAGTCGCATCTATAGATGCATCGATTCGCTCCGGTGCGCCCAGTTGCTCGGCCTCATTTCAGTACAGGCTCCAGAGACGGATTCACTTGACGGCTGTAGGTTCGGTTACTAATTCCTGTCTTTATCATGGCATATCATTTCTTGTCACATATTACGCTCTGATACGAATCCAGTCGCATCGAAGATGCACCAATTCGCTCTGATGTGCCCAGTTGTTTAGCCTCATTTCAGTACATGCTCCAAAGACGGATTCACTTGTCAGTCGCAGGTTTGCTCACTGATTCTTGTCTTTGTCATGGCATATCATTTCTCGTCCCTTATCACTTTCCGACATGAGTTTAGTCACCTCTAGGCTCTAATTCGTCTCGGTGTGCCCCAGAACAGGCCACATTTCAGTACATGCTCCAGAGTCCGTTTCGTGCTCAGCCGCAAAACAAGTGGCATGGCGTTCCGAGCCTCTGTCATGGCAGAACAATCATTTCACCATCACAAATAATGCCCCGATTTGAATCTAGTCGCATCCACGATGTACCGATTCGTCCCGGAGGCCCCAGTTACTTGGCCTCGTTTCACCAGTTGCCTCACCTCAGGTTATACTCCAGAATTCGGTTCGCAGTCAGTCGCAACTGTGTCATGACCGTGTCGTGCCTCTGTCGTGGCAGACGTTAGTTTAATTTCAAAGCAAAACTTTTCACTCATTTCATTCGTTGTATTTCATTTCATTACGACTCACTGCCGCCTGTTGAAGTCACCATTTTGGTAATTTGTCTAAAACAGGTAACAAAGTTCTTAGCAAGTTTTACCTCTCATTTCTTCAGGTCAGTCGGATTCAGTAGGTCCACCCTGCACCAGCTTGGACGGTGCTTCCCCAGATAAAAAAAAAAAAAAACATAGGTACGTATGCTCTTAGGGAGCACAAGCGAGACTTGAAATTTATATCCCACTTAATAGGTTCCTGGTCAGTCAAGACTCAACCCCGAGGGACAAGTCAGCACACCCAGGTGTTAGAACAACCGAGTCATGTCCCAGGCAGGCAGTGAAGATCTTACGGCCCCGCTGTGTCCCTCCCCGGTCTCAGAGAGTACCAGCGTACAGTCACTTAGGGGATGGACCATCCCGAAGTTGATCTCAGAGCTGAGGCGTAGAGGAGTGCCCTTTCCTGCTACAGCCAGGAAAGCAGAGCTCTTCAGGCTCCTCTTTCCTCCACCAGCCGCAGCAGGATCCAGCTCCCAGCAGGCGTCCCTGGATTCCATCTCGTCAGCCATATCTCAACTACATACCTTGGTGTCATCTCTGACCGCATCAGTTTCCGAGGATCAGAACAGAGTGGCACTCCTGGAGACCCGCCCAGCCGTTTCTGTCCCTGATCCTGCCATAGTCCAAGCGGTTACAACTCCTTCCGCAGGTACCCCAGGGTGGAGTTCCGTAGTGTACCCTTCACACTTGGTCCCAATCAACATCAGGAAGGACATCCTGGAAGGCAAGGACGTCAATCTTGCCTCTCTGCTGATCTCCATACATGATTTGGCGGAGAATAAGGCATACACTTGGGGGGATGTGTCGGTAGTCCTTAAAGCTAAGGACCCCAGGCTTAATAGGAAGCTGTCTGTGCCGGAGTTCACATTAGCCTTGGGTATGATGAGGGACGTGATATGTTCAGCTTCTCCCGACAGAAGGGAAGAACTGGATCTATACCTCCACACTGTGGTAGAACTGGGGCTACAAGTATGGAGGTTTTGGGTTCTACGACTACCACCGCTCCTTTTCCGTCAAAGTAGCAGCCAGGTTCTCGCAGTTTCAGGCACCCCCTAATTGGGGCATCATGGACACGGAGCTCTTCTGTCATCACTTCGCTGGCCTACGATCACCACTGTGCGCTATCTGCCAGTCGGCTACCCACACTGCCACTTGGTGCGCCAGCGCGACAACTAGTGGCCCCTTTGAAGGCCCCTCTACCTCCGGTGCAGTCCAGGGCCAGCAGGCCCCTTCACGTCTGCCCCAGATGGATAAATTCGGATGCCCGGTCCGGACTGCGGGACGAGCAGCTATCTGTAATAACTTTAATTATGGTTCCTGCAATTTTAGCCAGTGTCGCCTGCTTCACATCTGTACCCTTTGCCAGAGGGCTCATCCCAGGCTCCTTTGTGAGGTCAAGCAACTAAAGAAGGCATGACTAAACCGGGTCAATGTCACGTGGCTCGGCTTCTATCTCTCCACACACCCCACTCCCTCCCTTGCCACCTATATCATTCAAGGCTTTATAGAAGGATTCCACACTGGCCTCATTTCTTTGCCTCACACTACGCCTGAGTGCCAGAACCTACGTCAGCAGCCACCGACGAGCAGGCCATAGACCAGCTCCTACAGACTGAGTTAGATAGGGACTTCACGATAGGCCCTTTCATTCAGCCCCCCTTCAACACATGGAGAGTCAGCCCTATTGGGCTTGTCAAGGGCAAGTTCTCCAATAAACTTCGTCTGGTGTACGATTTGTCAGTGCCTCATTCTTCTACCATAAACGGCAAAGGGAAAGCAGCTGGAGCGCACGCTGTCTCTCCGCTGATGATTACCCGATCTGGTTAATGAACTTTGGACTGGCTGACTACCCGATCTGGCTATTGGACTCTGGCTATGTTTGACTATGCTTTTTTCTATTTACCTCTTTATTTTTATTATTAAACAAGTGTGATTTGATTGTACTTCTGTCTCAGTCCGTTTCATGGTTTCTGACACCTCGAAAGCAGAGGACATCAACCCTGTCCTCAGTGATTGCAGTATTCTAGTCTGCATCTCCACAAGGTAATACATAAAACCTGGCCTGTTCGTGGGCCTTCAGGACAAGGGTTGATGACCACTGCTCTAAAGGAAAGATATCTATACTTATGTTGAGGGCGTTCCAGGTCCAGTCACAAGATCTCTCCAGCGGCTGGCTTCATTCCAGAGGAGGGATCGCCGACAACGACTGCCAAGCATACGTGATGACATCACCAATAGCCTATTGGTGACGTCACCGCATAGGCATTGCAGCTGTTGTTAGCCATCCCTCCTTTAGACTGAAGCCATACTATGGGGCAACTGGTGTCGGCTGTCCCTCCTCTATGCTGAAGCTGATCATGTGACCTGGGCTGGAGTGCCCTTAGCACAAGTATAGACATCTTTCTTTTACAGGGTAATTTGAATAGGTTTAGAATGGGTGTGGGAGAAGGTTTAAGTATAGTTAGGATTTGACTGAACTTCCACTTTATCCACTTAAGGTGGGCCCGATAGCAGTTTTACTGCTACAGAGCGGCACCTCTTAGCTGGGTAGGATGCACACCACCGTTGGCTCGTTTACACACAGCAGAAGCCGATTGGCAGGTGCACGGTACCGGATGTCCTCCGGCACCCACCAATCGTCAGGCAGAGAGACAGAACTGCGATCTGCCTATGTAAATGAGGCAGATTGCTGTTCTGACAGGAGGGAAGGAATTGAATAAAACAAATATACTTCAAAATAAACATCATCAACATAAAATTATTTATGTACAAATCTCATCTGGATCTCCTGGAACTTTTTGCACTGACAGTTATTGCATTGCTTTACTTTGATTGTATTAATTAATGGGTGTCTCCAAGCATTATAAAATTACACGGCAATAACAATTTTACAGCACTGATTACCGTATGTGTAATAGACTCTGTAATATAAGTGGGTTAATTGTAAAATTTGACCTGTGGCGAAATTGCTTTAAGAAAGACAGGAAACTTAAAAGCAGCCATTAGGTCACATTTTATGAAAAATTGTAGATAAACTGTGTCCCTGTGACTCCAGCGTAAAATAAAGAATTTAATTGGAAATTCTCTTCACTTATGATATATAAAGAGAAAGAAGGAGAAAAAAAAAACAAAAAAACGCTGCCTTCATTTATTATAGATTTATTATGCTTGGAGATGTCTCCAGGGACCTTTTGTCAAGATGACAGAATTTTCCCGTTTGATCTCCTCTCTTTTTCTTTCAGACTCAAGTTGTGAGCTTAGCAGCGTTTCTTTAAACTTTTTATGAGGTCTTTTGTGGGGCTTAAAAAAAGGATATAAGATTAACTTAAAAAAAAAAAAAAAAAAAATAGTTTAATCCTGATATTAGCAAAATGTGGATATTAATTGCCGTTTTTGAGCCAAGGATGTTTCTGTTTTAGGCTGGGTTCACACTGCTGCGGGGGGGAGATCCGGATGTGATTCGCACCGCAAATCACATCCGATCTCCGTAGCGATGCGAGTTCAGCCATACAGATAGTATGGCTGAATTCGCATCGCTCCCGC
The DNA here is from genome assembly GCF_037356315.1 of Lithobates pipiens. Taxonomy (NCBI): domain Eukaryota; kingdom Metazoa; phylum Chordata; class Amphibia; order Anura; family Ranidae; genus Lithobates; species Lithobates pipiens. Next base: position 557,325,454 of record NW_027507764.1, on the reverse strand, counting down.
AGCAAACTCGCACGGGACCCTTTTTTTGGTCCGCAACAGAATCGGATCGCATGGGGGTTCACACCATGCGATCCGATTCCTGTGCGAGTCGGCAGATCGCACTGCGATATGCGGACGGATCTGGGGGTGTCATTAACATATCATTGACACTCCCAGCCGTCCGCATAGGGCAGTGTGAACTGCCGGTGGGAGTAATGCGAAGCGGGAAAACGCTGCGGATTTGCGGCGTTCCCGCATCGCAGCGGTGTGAACCCGGCCTAAATCCAACTCCAGCCAGAAGTTATATTTTGTGTCTAATAGCACTGGGAAGGGTTTAGAACAAGTCTGTATTGCTATCTATGTCCCCGTTGGGGTGATTTCCCCTCGTTGTTCTGTTTCGGTTATAGGGTGAGAGAGAGATATAAAGTAATGAAAAATTTCTACAATTTCAGTAAAGTAAGAAAAAATGTTTCATGTCCTGGTGACCTCCGTTACTTTTATTTCTTGTCTAGGTCTAGGCACATTATATTTTTAGCTGTTTGTAAAGGGTGGGGGGATTCTTCACAAAAACCCCTCTTCCCCCCCCTTGTAAGGGGAATTCTTATCAATTACACCCATTGTAAGAGACATTTTTCTCACTGATCCTAAAGTAAGGACATTCTTCTCACTGACCACCAATGTAAGGGGGGACCATTGCTGACCCTCGATATAAGGGATGTTCTTCTCATTGACTCCCATTGTAAGGAACATTCTTCTTACTGACCACTAATGTAAAGGAGATTCTTCACACTGACCCCCAATATAAGGGCATTCTTTCCGCTGACCCCCATTGTAAGGTTCATTCTTTCCACTGACCACAAATGTACAGGGCAATCTCAATCACCATCAAACTATGGGGCATTCTTCTCACTGACCATCAATGTAAGGGGCATTCTTCTCACCAGCCATCAACCTATGGGGCATTCTTCTCGCTGACCCCAATGTAAGGTTTATTCTTTCTACTGACCACAATTGTACAGGACATTCTTCTCACAGACCACCAATGTAAGGGGCATTCTTCTCACCAACCATCAACCTATAGGGCATTCTTCTCACTGAACCCAATGTAAGGGTTAATTCTTTCCACTGACCACAATTATACAGAACATTCTTCTCACTGATCACCAATGCAAAGGGCATTCTTCACACTAACCCCCAATATAAGGGCATCCTTTCCGCTGACCCCCATTGTAAGGTTCATTCTTTCCACTGACCACAAATGTACAGGGCAATCTCAATCACCACCAATATAAGGGGCATTCTTCTCACCAACCATCAACCTATGGGGCATTCTTCCCACTGACTGTCAATGTAAGGGGCATTCTTCTCACCAACCATCAGCCTATGGGGCATTCTTCACACTGACCACCAATGTAAGGTTCATTCTTTGCACTGACAACAAATATACAGGACATTCTTCTCAATCACCACCAATGTAAGGGGCATTCTTCTCACCAACCATCAACCTATGGGGCATTATTCTCACTGAAACCAATGTAAGGTTCATTCTTTCCATTGACCACAATTATACAGGACATTCTTCTCGCTGATCACCAATGTAAGGGGCATTCTTCTCACTAACTATCAACTTATGGGGCATTCTTCACACTGACCCCCAATGTGAGGGCATCCTTTCCACTGACCCCCATTGTAAGGTTCATTCTTTCCACTGACCACAGTTGTAAAGGACATTCTTCTCACTGACCATCAATGTAAGGGGCATTCTTCTCACCAACCATCAACCTATGGGGCATTCTTCACGCTGACTTCAATGTAAGGTTCATTCTTTCCACTGACCACAATTGTACAGGACATTCTTCTCACTGACCACCAATGTAAGGAGCATTCTTCTCACTAACTATCAACCTATGGGGCATTCTTCTCACTGCCCGCCAATCTATGGGACTTTTGTGAAATAATGTGTAATGTGGTTGATGAGAATAATCAGCACAACATCCCTCTCAATATAGGAGTTGAAGAGTGTGCAAAGCTAAAGGATTTTTTTAGGTGCTCTACGCAAAAATATCACAAAAGTTCAAAAACATTTTATTGTAGGTACACTAAATTAGATCAGATAAAACATTGTTATACATAAAGTGGTTTAATTCTGATTATTTTAAAGCACTCATTGAATCATTAATTCCAACATGTTTTGCTCAGATTGGCTTCCTCAGGGAAAACTGCCAACATACTTGAAACCCAGAGTCCACAATTAGATGCTAGAATAAATCTGGTCTGTAGGTTAGAATACCCGTCTATCAGGACTATCCACTAGAGACCCCCAGCTGAGCACACACACACGAAGGACTACAGTGCCCTAAAAAAGTATTCATAACCCTTTAAATTTTCCACATTTGGTCATGTTATAACCAAAAACTTAAATGTATTTTATTGGGATTTTATGCGATAGACCAACACAAAGTGGCATATAATTGTGAAATGGAAGGAAAATAATAAATGTTTTTCAAAATCTTTTCCAAATAAATATATGAAAAATGTGGCGTGCATTTGGTATTCGGCCCCCTTTTCTCTGATACCCCTAACTAAAATCTAGTGGAACCAATTTCCTTCAAAAGTTACCTAATTCGTAAATAGAGTCCACCTGTATGTAATTTAATCTCAGTATAAATACAATTGTTCTGTGAAGCCCTCAGAGGTTTGTTAGAGAACTTTAGTGAACAAACAGCATCATGAAGGCCACGGAACACACCAAAAAGGTCAGGGATAAAGTTGTGGAGATGTTTAAAGCGGGGTTAGGTTATAAAAAAAAATCCCAAGCTTTGAACATCTCGCGGAGCACTTTTCAATCCATCATCCGAAAAATGAAAGAGTACGGCACAACTGAAAACCTACCAAGACATGGCCGTCCACCTAAACTGACAGGATGGGCACATTCATTAACCACTTCCCGACCGCCGCACGACGATGTACGTCGACAGCATGGCACGGGCAGGCATATGGGCGTACATGTACGTCCCTGCCTTCCCGCGGGTCGGTGGCCCGATCGGGCCCCCGCCCGGTGCCTGCGGCGGTCGGTATCCGTGCAGGAGCGATCGGTGATGAGGAGGCGGCCATTCATTCATGGCCACCCCCTCGCGATCGCTCCTGACGAATGGGAGTGAAGCATTGCATCACTTCCTCTCCTGTAATGTAAACACAGGAGAGGAAGTGATGTAATCTCTCCTCCGTGTCGGTATTTTTCGTTCCGGCACCGAGGAGAGAGCATCGGTGAGTTGCACAAGCACTACACTACACAGTAGAACATGCCAGGCACACTCACACCCCCCCTTTACCCCCCGATCACCCCCCAATTACCCCTGCCCCCCCCCCAGTCACAGTGACACCAATGCATTTTTTTTTTTTTGCATTGGTGTCATTTGTGACTGTAATAACTGTTAGGGCAGTTAGGGTTAGCCCCCTTTAGTTCTAATGTACCCCCCTAACCCCCCCAATAAAGGTTTAACCCCGTGATCACCCCCCGTCGCCAGTGTCACTAAGGCTGGGTTCACATTGCAGCGGTTTATGAGAACGGATGTGATTCGCACCGCACTGCAGTGCAAATCACATCCGATCTCTGCGATTCGAGTTCAGCCATTCGCCGCACCCGCCGCACCCGCCGCAAATTCGCACGGGACCCTTTTTTTGGTCCGCAGCAGAATCGGATCGCATTGGGTGTTCACACCATGCGATCCGAGTTTGCAGATCGCACTGCGATATGCGAACTGATCTGGGGGTGTCATTAACATTTCACTGACACTCCTAGCAGTTCGCATAGGGCAGTGTGAACTGCCGCCGGGAGGCATGCGATGCGGGAACCCGCCGCGGATTTGTGGCGTTCCCGCATCACTCCAGTGTGAACCCAGCCTAATAAGCGATCATTTTTCTGATCACTGTATTAGTGTCACAGGTGACGCTAGTTAGGCAGGTAGGTATTTAGGTTCACCGCAGCTTTTTATAGCGCCAGGGACCCCCATATACTACCGCATAAAGCCCCCTGATTGCCCCCTAGTTAACCCTTTCACCAGTGATCACCATATAACTGTTACAGGTGACGCTGGTTGGTTAGTTATTTTTTTATAGTTTCAGGGCACCCGCCATTTATTACCTAATAAAGGTTTAACCCCCTGATCACACGGCGGGTGTCATTTGTGACTGTAATAACTGTTAGGGCAGTTAGGGTTAGCCCCCTTTAGTTCTAAGGTACCCCCCTAACCCCCCCAATAAAGGTTTAACCCCGTGATCACCCCCCGTCGCCAGTGTCACTAAGGCTGGGTTCACATTGCAGCGGTTTATGAGAACGGATGTGATTCGCACCGCACTGCAGTGCAAATCACATCCGATCTCTGTGCGATTCGAGTTCAGCCATACAGATAGTATGGCTGAATTCGCGTTGCACCCGCCGCACCCGCCGCAAACTTGCACGGGACCCTTTTTTTGGTCCGCAGCAGAATCGGATCACATGGGTGTTCACACCATGCGATCCGAGTTTGCAGATCGCACTGCGATATGCGAACTGATCTGGGGGTGTCATTAACATTTCACTGACACTCCCAGCAGTTCGCATAGGGCAGTGTGAACTGCCGCCGGGAGGCATGCGATGCGGGAACCCTCCGCGGATTCATGGCGTTCCCGCATCGCTCCAGTGTGAACCCAGCCTAATAAGCGATCGTTTTTCTGATCGCTGTATTAGTGTCACAGGTGACGCTAGTTAGGCAGGTAGGTATTTAGGTTCGCCGCAGCTTTTTATAGCGCCAGGGACCCCCATATACTACCGCATAAAGCCCCCTGATTGCCCCCTAGGTAACCCTTTCACCAGTGATCACCATATAACTGTTACAGGTGACGCTGGTTGGTTAGTTATTTTTTTATAGTTTCAGGGCACCCGCCATTTATTACCTAGTCTCACTAGTGTACCCGTAAATTTAGGGGTTTCTACTTTCCAAAATGGGGTCATTATGGCCTTCAAAACTGTAACGCCCTTAGAAAGCCTGAAGGCGGTGCTTGGTTCTCGGGGCCCCGTACGCGGCTAGGCTCCCAAAAAGTCCCACATATGTGGTATCCCCATACTCAGGAGAAGCAGCAGAATTTATTTTGGGGTGTCATTTCACATATGCCCATGGCATGCGTGAGCAATATATCATTTAGTGACAACTTTGTGTAAAAAAAAAAAAAAAAAAAGTTTGTAATTTTCCCGCAACTTGTGGCAAAATATAAAATATTCCATGGACTCAACATGCCTCTCAGCAAATAGCTTGGGGTGTCTACTTTCTAAAATGGGGTCATTTGTGGGGGTTTTGTGCCATCTTGGCATTTTATGGCCTTCAAAACTGTAATAGGTAGTGAGAAGTGAAATCAAAAAATTACGCCCTTAGAAAGCCTGAAGGCGGTTCTTGGTTTTCGGGGCCCCGTACGCGGCTAGGCTCCCAAAAAGTCCCACATATGTGGTATCCCCGTACTCAGGAGAAGCAGCAGAATTTATTTTGGGGTGTCATTTCACATACGCCCATAGCATGTGTGAGCAATATATCATTTAATGACAACTTTGTGTAAAAAAAAAAAATAATAATAATTTTTGTCATTATTCAATCGCTTGAGGCAAAAAAAATAAAATATTCAATGGGCTCAACATGCCTCTTATCAATTTCCTTAGGGGGTCTACTTTCCAAAATGGGGTCATTTGGGGGGGTTTTGTACTGCCCTGCCATTTTAGCACCTCAAGAAATGAGATAGGCAGTCGTAAACTAAAAGCTGCGTAAATTCCAGAAAACGTACCTTAGTTTGTAGATGTGACAACTTTTGCGCAAACCAATAAATATACAGTTATTGACTTTTTTTTTTTACCAAAGACATGTGGCTGAATACATTTTGGCCTAAATGTATGACTAAAATTGAGTTTATTGGATTTTTCTAATAACAAAAAATAGAAAATATCATTTTTTTTCAAAATTTGCGGTCTTTTTACGTTTATATCACAAAAAATAAAAATCGCAGAGTCAGTCAAATACCTTTAAAAGAAAGCTCTATTTGTGGGAAGAAAATTTCGTTTGGGTACAACATTGCATGACCGCGCAATTACCAGTTAAAGCAGCGCAGTGCCAAATTGTAAAAAGACCTCTGGTCATTTACCAGCAAAATGGTCCGGTCTGAAAGTGGTTAATCAGAAAAGCAGCCAAGTGGCCCCTGGTAACTCTGGAGGAGCTGCAGAGATCCACAACTCAGGTGTGAGAATATGTCCACAGGACAACTATTAGTTGTGCACTCCACAAATCTGACCTTTATGGAAGGAGTGGCAAGAAGAAAGCCATTGTTGAAAGAAAGCCATAAGAAGTCCCATTTGCAGTTTGCGAGAACCCATGTGGGGGACACAGCAAACATGTGAAAGAAGGTGCTCTGGACAGATGAGACTGACATTTTTTTTTTGGCCTAAAAGCAAAATGTGGCGGAAAACTAACACTGCACATCACCCTGAACACACCATGCCCACCATGAAGCATGGTGGTAGCAGCATCATGTTTTGGGGATGCTTTTAATCAACAGTGACAGGGAAGCTGGTCAGAGTTGATGGGGAGATGGATGGAGCCAAATACAGGGCAATATTAGAAGACTACCTGTTAGAGCCTGCAAAAGACTTGAGACTGGGGCGGAGGTTCACCTTCAAGCAGGAGGACAACGATCCTAAACATACAGCCAGAGCTACAATGGAATGGTTTAGATCAAAGCATATTCATGTGTTAGAATGGCCCAGTTAAAGTCCAGACCTAAATCAAATTGAGAATCTGTGGTAAGACTTGAAAATTGCTGTTCACAGACGTTCTCCATCCAATCTGACAGAGCTTGAGCTATTTTTCAGAGAAGAATGGGGAAAATGTCACTCTATAGATGTGCAAAGCTGGTAGAGACATCCCCAAAAGACTTGCAGTTATAAAAGCAGTGAAAGGCGGTTCTACAAAGTATTGACTCCGAGGGCTGAACATAAATGCATGCCACATTTTTCACATATTTATTTGAAAAAAAATTGAAAAACCAATTATCATTTTCCTCCCCCTTCATAGTTATGTGCCACTTTGTGTTGGTCTATCACATAAAATCCCAATAAAATGCATTTACGTTTTTCATTGTAACATATCAAAATGTGGAAAATTTTAAGGGGCATGAATACTCTTTCAAGGGACTGTAGATCAAAATCAAAGGAGATACAGACTTGACCAAGAACATATATTACAAAAGGATCCACTAGATGCTGCCCAGTTATTAAGGATCTATACCAGTGATGGCGAACCTTGGCACCCCAGATGTTTTGGAACTACATTTCCCATGATGCTCCACTACATCGCAGAGTGCATGAGCATCATGGGAAATGTAGTTCCAAAACATCTGGGGTGCCAAGGTTCGCCACCACTGATCTATACTGTATACTCCAGCAGGTTGAAACGTAGTTCCAAGAGAGTTATTCAGACTGAGCACCACGTGGTTCCGGTCAGACATTTTTTACACTAACGACCATTCTAAAAGGTATTCTTCACAATGACCACCAATGTAAGGTGTCATTCTTCCAACTAAACGCCCATTGTAACAAACATTTCTTTTACTAACCACCAAGATAAGGGGCTTTCTACTGAACCCAACGTGATGGCATTTTTTCCTAAGCCCTCATTACAAAGGGACCTTCTTCTCACTGACCACCATTGTAAGAGACATTTTCTCACTGAGCACTAATGTAATGGCCATTCTTCGTAGGGGGCGCCCTTACTATCAGGGTAAGGTGCATTCTTCTTACTGAACACCAATGTAAGGGGACCTTCTACCAGCTGAATCCCAATGTCAGGGACATTTTTCTCCCTGACCCCCTAATATAGGAGATATTTTTCCCACTGACTAGGGGCATTCTTTCCATTGATCCATGACGTAAGGGGACACTTCTCCGACTGTCCGCTAATGTGGAGAGCATTTTTCTCATAGACCACCAACATAAGGGGTAGTCTTCTCACTGGTCACTAATGTAACAAAGCATTATTTTTTCTGGCCAATAGTAATGAGACGCCTTCTCCCACTGACCACCAATATAGAAGGATCCTTCTTCACTGAATGCTAATGTAAGGGGGCACTGCAATATTTTACTGTCTTTTCTGGCCATTCATATTATTTGTTTACTTTACTTTTGATTAATGTCATAAATTATTCTGATGTATAGAGCAGAAAATGATCTACTGTTGGTGTTATATACTCTAATGCCCCGTGCACACGATCGGAAATTTCACCAGCAAAAGTCCGATGTGAGCTTTTGGTCGGAAATTCCGACTGTGTGTATGCTCCATTGGACTTTTGCTGGCGGAATTTCCGCCAGCAAAAGATTAAGAGCAGGTTCTCTATTTTTCCGACGGAAAAAATTATGATCGTAAATTCTGATCGTTTGCAGCAATTCCGTCACGCAAAATTCCTACGCATGCTCGGAAACAATTTGACGCATGCTCAAACACATTGAACCTAATTTTTTCGGCTCGTTGTAGTATTGTACATCACCACGTTCTTGACGGTCGAAAGTTCAGAGAACTTTTTTGTAATCATGTGTATGCAAGCCAAGCTTGAGCGGAATTCTATCGGAAAAGCCATCCAAGATTTTCCCGAGGAAAATTCCGCTCATATGTACAGGACTTAAGCCACATTCACCTTTCTTTCATTTAAAGAAAATGCTTCACAACCGCCTCACGCAGATATACTGCAGCAAAAGGGCACATACAGGCAGAATCACGTACCTGTACATTGCCCTTCAAGAGGCGGGTTGTGGGCGGCGTGCGTGCGGTGCCAGAAGCTTTGTGAGCGTGATCGAGGGTCCACGGACCCGATGTCCGAGGGGATACCCGCGATCGTCTCACGGAGAGGAAGAACAGGGAAATGCACAAGCATTTCCCTGTTCTGCCTAGTGACACTGTCATAGATCACCGCTCCCTGTAATCGGGAGCAGTGATCAGTGTTATGTCACACACAGCCCCTCCCCCCCACAGTTAGAATCATTCATTCCCTAGGACACACTTAATGCCAGTCACATTTACACAGTAATCAATGCATTTTTAATTGCACTGATCGCTGTATAAATGTGAATGGTCCCAAAATTGCACCAAAAGTGTCCGATCTGTCCGCCATAATGTTGTAGTCACGATTAAAATCATTGATCATCACCATTACTAATAACGAAAAAAAATATTAATAAAAATGCCATAAAACTATCCCCTATTTTGTAAACGCTATAACTTTTGCGCAAACCAATCAATAAACGCTTATTGAAATTTTTTTTACCAAAAATATGTAGAAGAATACGTATTGGCCTAAACTAAGGTAAAAAAATGTTTTTATATATTTTTGGGGGATGTTTATTATAGCAAAAAGTAAAAAATAATGAATTTTTTTCAAAATTGTTGATTTTTTTTGTTTATAGCGCAAAAAATAAAAACCGCGAAGGTGATCAAATACCACCAAAAGAAAGCTCTATTTGTGGGAAAAAAGGAAGTCAACTTTGTTTGGGAGCCACATCAGTTAAAGTGACGCAGTGCAGAATCGCAAAAAACGCTCTGGTCTTTGGCCAGCCAAATGGTCCGGATCTTAAGTGGTTAATATAATATCGTATAACGTATATACACTATATTATCAAAAATATTGGGAAGCCTGCCTTTACTGTATGTCCATAAAGATATGCATGAGTGAGTTTGGGGTGAAGGAACTCCCCATAGACACACTCCTAAACCTTGTGGACAGCCTTCCCAGAAGAGTTGAAGCTCTAATAGCTGCAAAGGGTGGGCCAACACAATATTGAACCTTACGGACTAAGACTGGGATGCCATTAAAGTTCATGTGTAAAGACAGGTGTCCCAATACTTTTGGTAATATACAATTAATGAACATGCTAATGCTAACCATATTTGGCTTTAGACTTTAGTATTCCTCTTTGGTGAAAGGGTTGTAAAAGGAAGCTGTAAGCCATAAAAAGAAAACTACATGCAATTAAAAATATGTATTTATGTAATAGGTTAAAGAACAAAAGTGTCAGCCATAGCATTTTTTCTATCCATATAGAGTACAGGCCCTCAGAAGTAATTGAAAGCCCAATGCACCTTTAAAAACTAACCAAAATCACCCTAATTTCTCCTTATCATTGACGCCAATACATTTCACCATAATTGCAACATGTGACAAAACCCCCTGAATCTGGCGTTTTTGGGAAATGAGAGCTCTCAGTTCCACTCATTCCCTGTAAGGTAATATTTGCTATTTGCTACATCAGTACTCCATAGTCAAGTTCTTTTTAACTGAGCAAATTATGAGATTGAACAACAATAGTTAAAATAGGAATAATTATCTCTAATATGTTCAGCTTACTCTTTTCTTTAGAAGAAAAAACATTATTTTAACAAATAATAATTATCCTAGAATATAATTAAGTTATTCCTAATTAAAATACTTTGTTGAACTAATTAATTTGTATTATTATCAAATTGTCTGTAAAAGCAAAACTTTTTTTTAATACATTTGTTTTTGTCTGTGTTAAAAAGTATACAGGAAAAAAAGCAAAAATTACAGATATTTTTTTAGTGGATAGCAACATTATAAATAATAAACATTCATAAAATAAAAAAATGCAAACTTACTTTTTCTTCTTGCATACTGAAAGATAAAACCTGAAGTGGCATAGTAAAATAATATATATATATATATATATATATATATATATATATATATATATATATATATATATATATATACCCAACTTTTAAGTACACAATGGGGTTTATTTACTAAAGCTGGAAAGTGAAAAATCAGGCTCACTTCTGCATAGAAACCAATGAGCTTCCAGGTTTTATTACCAAAGCGTAATTGAACAAGCTGGGGTTAGAAGCTCATTGGTTTCTATGCAGAAGTGAGCCTGATTCAGCATTTTCCAGCTTTAGTAAATAATCCCCATTGGGTACTTAAAAGTGGGGTATGCCTGTATGTATATATATATATATATATATATATATATATATATATATATATATAGCGCCGGCTCCTGACGATCACGTGCTATATGTTTTTTTCAATTTAATATTCCTAAAACCACAGTTGGGTTTTGGGGTTAATTATGCCAAATTATGGTTTCAGTATCAGTCTTGCTGGGTTGCGGGTTGCACTGGGTTCTTGGCTGCGAGATACTGGTACCATATGATAGCTCTCTAAATTTACCTACGCTCTTCAGTTACATTCAAGTCTGACTTTGCTTTACTTAACCTCCCTATCGGTAATCCCGAGTCTGGCTCGGGTTGGGATTTCAGTACCACGAGCGGTAACCCCGAGCCAGACTCGGGATCACATCGCTGGATACAGGGAGGACACAGGGAGGGGTTACTTACCTTGTCCCCTGGATCCAGCGATGTCCTCCACGCTGTGTGATCGAGCCGTCCTCCGCTCAAATCACACAGTGCCCGAGTGCCGCCGAGCTCTGTTCCCTGCGACGTTACGGCGTACGGGAGCGGAGATCGGCGCCAAATTCAAAAAAGTAAAAGCACACAAAACACACACAGTACTGTAATCTTACAGATTACAGTACTGTATACAAAATGACACACCCCCTTTGTCCCTAGTGGTCTGTGCAGTGCCCTGCATGCACTTTTATATTATAAATACAGTTTTTTCTGCCTGGAATTTGGAGGTTGTCCATAGCAACCAAAAAGTGTCCCTTTATGTCAAAAGTGATTTTAGACCAACTAGAAAACAGCGATAATAAATTATAATCACTTTCAGAATTGAGTGATAGCGATTTGTGGGGAAATTCGTCATCAAACACTAAATCTAATGACAGCAACAATTCTGCAAATGAGCAAATTTCAGTGTTTTTGGATTTGATTACATTATTGAATAATTTTTATTATTATTTATTATATTATAAACTTTATCATACCCGGGATATCTGCTAGACTCTGGTTTGAACAGATTTAAGAGAGTTAGTCCTAAGAATTGCAGGACTATAATATAAAACGCCAAATTTCCATGCAAAATAATCTTACCGCTTTTAGCACCTAAAACCAGAACTAATCATACCGCCAGGGAGATTAACCACTTGCTTACTGGGCACTTAAACCCCCCTCAGTCCCAGACCAATTTTCAGCTTTCAGCGCTGATGCACTTTGAATGACAATTGCGCGGTCATACAACACTGTACCCAAATGAAATTTTTATCATTTTTTTCCCACAAATAGAGCTTTCTTTTGGTGGTATTTAGTTACAGCTCGGAGTTTTATTTTTTGCTAAACAAACAAAAAAAATGCAAAAAATAAAAATAAAAAATCATGTTTTAATAGTTTGTTATAAAATTTTGCAAACGGGTCATTTTTCTCCTTCATTGAAGTGCGCTGATTAGGCGGCACTGATAGGCTGCATTGGTGGGCACTGATGGGCTGCATTGGTGGGCACTGATGGGCTGCATTGGTGGGCACTGATAGGCTGCACTGGTGGGCACTGATAGGCATAGTTAAGGCGGCACTAATAGGCACAGATAAGGCGGCACCGATGGGCACAGATAAGGCGGCACTGATGGGCAAAGATGGGCACAGATAAGATGGCACGGATGGGTGGCACGGATAAGTGGCACGGATGGGTGGCACGGATGGGCACTGATAGGTACCACAGATAGATGAGACTGATGGGCACTGATAGGTGGCACTTATAGGTGGCTCTGATAGGTGGCACTGCTGGGCACTGATGGGCGGCACTGCTGGGCACTGATGGGCGGCACTGCTGGGCACTGATGGGCGGCACTGGGGTGCAGCACCTTTGAGGCAGATTGGGTGGCACTGTGGGTGGCACTGTGGGTGGCACTGTGGGGTGGCACTGTGGGTGGCACTGTGGGTGGCACTGTGGGCACTATGGGCACTGACGGGGGCACTGACGGGGGGCACTTACTTTTGCTTTTATTTTACTTCAGGATGGCACTGCGGGAGGCAGGTGGGCACAGGCAGGTGGCAGGTGGTCCCTTGTATTGATGGCCGTGATCGGGACTGATGTCCCGATCACGGCCGCCGGAATAATAGCCGATTACCGGCTCCGTTCTATCACATGATCAGCTGTCATTGGCTGACAGCTGATCACGTGATAAGGGGTCGGGATCGACCCCTTGCACGGATCAGTGATCAGGCGAGTCTCATAGACTCGCCGATCACAGAGCGCGCCGCGCGCGCCCCTCAGGGGGCGCGCAGGCCGCTCGTAACCGGGACGACGTCAATAGACGTAGTCCCGGAAATGTAGGTCCGCGCTAATGCCGTCATTTGGCAATAGCGCGGATCTGAAGTGGTTAAACACTCTATCGGCTGCTAGGCCTACTGGGAGGAGGTCTATCCGGTAGCTGTGAGAATCCAGTTATGAAACGGTAATTCCCTGGATTTGTATTGTGAGAGACTTCCTATTTCTGCAGTTCCAAAAAAGTACCTGAACTTCCTTCCTAACCCTCTACACTTCGTTTAAGAGACTGTGTTATCTTTTAACCACTTGGGATCCGCGCTATTGCAAAATGACGGCAATAGCACGGACCCACATTTTCGGGACTACGTCTATTGACGTAGTCCCGGTTACGAGCGGCCTGCGCGCCCCCTGAGGGGCGCGCGCGGCGCGCTCTGTGATCGGCGAGTCCGTGAGACTCGCCTGATCACCGATCCGTGTAAGGGGTCGATCCCGACCCCTTATCACGTGATCAGCTGTCAGCCAATGACAGCTGATCATGTGATAAAACGGAGCCGGTAATCGGCTAGTATTCCTCCTCGCGCTGACAGCGCGAGGAGAAAAAAAAAAAGCCGATCGCCGGCGGCCGTGTTCGGGACATCAGTCCCGATCACGGCCAGCAATTTAAACGGACACCTGCCCCCTGCCAGTGCCCACCTGCCACCCGCAGTGCCATCCTGAAATAAAGTAAGTGCCCCCCTGTCAGTGCCACCCAGCAGTGCCCATAGTGCCCACAGTGCCACCCAGCAGTGCCCACAGTGCCACCCACAGTGCCACCCAGTAGTGCCACCCACAGTGCCACCCACAGTGCCACCCAAAATCTGCCTCAGGTGCTGCACCCCAGTGCCGCCCATCAGTGCCCAGCAGTGCCGCCCATCAGTGCCCAGCAGTGCCGCCCATCAGTGCCCAGCAGTGCCACCTATCAGAGCCACCTATCAGTGCCACCTATCAGTGCCCATCAGTCCCATCTATCTGTGGTACCTATCAGTGCCCATCCGTGCCACCCATCCGTGCCACTTATCCGTGCCACCCATCCGTGCCACTTATCCGTGCCACCCATCCGTGCCATCTTATCTGTGCCCATCTTTGCCCATCAGTGCCGCCTTATCTGTGCCCATCGGTGCCGCCTTATCTGTGCCTATTAGTGCCGCCTTAACTATGCCTATCAGTGCCCACCAGTGCAGCCTATCAGTGCCCACCAATGCAGCCCATCAGTGCCCACCAATGCAGCCCATCAGTGCCCACCAATGCAGCCTATCAGTGCCGCCTAATCAGCGCACTTCAATGAAGGAGAAAAATGACCCGTTTGCAAAATTTTATAACAAACTATTAAAACATGATTTTTTTTTTTTTGCATCTTTTTTTGTTTGTTTAGCAAAAAATAAAACTCCGAGCTGTAACTAAATACCACCAAAAGAAAGCTCTATTTGTGGGAAAAAAATGATAAAAAATTCATTTGGGTACAGTGTTGTATGACCGCGTAATTGTCACTCAAAGTGCATCAGCGCTGAAAGCTGAAAATTGGTCTGGGACTGAGGGGGGTTTAAGTGCCCAGTAAGCAAGTGGTTAAATAAATATCCCAAAAAGAGGATCTAGTGTCAGTTTCTGCAGTTCTTTGGGCCATCTACCTTGGGAAAACCCTAGACGCATACGAGGTCAAGAAGGTAACGGTAAGCCCAATAAAACCATAAAACCAGCAGCTCCTTCGGGGGGGGGGGGGGGTCAGTGCTATATATATATATATATATATATATATATATATATACAGTGGTGTGAAAAAGTGTTTGCCCCCTTCCTCATTTCCTGTTCCTTTGCATGTTTGTCACACTTAAGTGTTTCGGAACATCAAACCAATTTAAACAATAGTCAAGGACAACACAAGTAAACACAAAATGCAATTTGTAAATGAAGGTGTTTATTATTAAAGGTGAAAAAAAATCCAAACCATCATGGCCCTGTGTGAAAAAGTGATTGCCCCCTAAACCTAATAACTGGTTGGGCCACCCTTAGCAGCAACAACTGCAACCAAGCGTTTGCGATAACGTGCAATGAGGCTTTTACAGCGTCCTGGAGGAATTTTGGCCCACTCATCTTTGCAGAATTGTCCTAATTCAGTTACATTAGAGGGTTTTCGAGCATAAACGGCCTTTTTAAGGTCATACCACAACATTTCAATAGGATTCAGGTCAGGACTTTGGCTAGGCCACTCCAAAGTCTTCATTTTGTTTTTCTTCAGCCATTCGGTGGTGGACTTGCTGGTGTGTTTAGGATCATTGTCCTGCTGCAGAACCCAAGTTGGTTTCAGCTTGAGTACACGAACAGATGGTCGGACATTCTCCTTCAGGATCTCTTGGTAGACAGCAGAATTCATAGTTCCTTTTATCACGGCAAGTCTTCCAGGTCCTGAAGCAGCAAAACAGCCCCAGACCATCACACTACCACCACCATATTTTACTGTTGGTATAATGTTCTTTTTATGAAATGCAGTGTTCCTTCTACGCCAGATATACTTGGACACACACCTTCCAAAGAGTTCCACTTTTGTCTCATCGGTCCACAGAATGTTGTCCCAAAAGTCTTGGGGATCATCAAGATGTGTTGTGGAGAAATTGAGACGAGCTTTGATGTTCTTTTTGCTCAGCAGTGGTTTTCTTCTTGGAACTCTGCCATGCAGGCCATTTTTGCCCAGTCTTTTCCTGATGGTGGAGGCATGAACGCTGACCTTAACTGAGGCAAGTGAGGCCTGCAGTTCCTTGGACGTTGTTGTGGGGTCTTTTGTGACCTCTTGGATGAGTCGTGGCTGCGCTCTTGGGGTAATTTTGGGCGGCCGGCCACTCCTGGGAAGGTTCACCACTGTTCCATGTCTTCGCCATTTGTGGATAATGGCTCTCACTGTGGTTCGCTGGATTCCCAAAGCTTTGGAAATGGCTTTATAACCCTTTCCAGACTGATAGATCTCAATTACTTTCTTTCTCAATTGTTCCTGAATTTCTTTGGGTCTCGGCATGATGTGTAGCTTTTAAGGATCTTCTGGTGGACCTTACTGTGTCAAGCAGCTCCTATTTAAGTGATGCCTTGATTGTGAACAGGTGTGGCAATAATCAGGCCTGGGTGTGGCTAGAGAAATTGAACTCAGGTGTGGACAACCACAGTTATAGTATGTTTTAACAAGGGGGGCAATCACTTTTTCACACAGGGCCATGATGGTTTGGATTTTTTTTCACCTTTACTAATAAACACCTTCATATACAAATTGCATTTTGTGTTTACTTGTGTTGTCCTTGACTATTGTTTAAATTGGTTTGATGTTCCGAAACACTTAAGTGTGACAAACATGCAAAGGAACAGGAAATGAGGAAGGGGGCAAACACTTTTTCACACCACTGTATATATATATATATATATATAAATATATAAGCTACTGTGCAAAAGTTTTAAGCAGGTTAACAAGATGAAAAGTAAAGGAACAGAAGAGAAATCCAAATTCAATCAATATTTGGTGAGACCACCCATTGCCTTAAAAACAGCATCAGTTCTTCTAGGTACACTTGCACTACAGTTTTTGAAGGAACTTGGCAGTTAGGTTGTTCCAACCATCTTGGAGAACTAACCACAGATCTTCCATAGATGTAGCCTGCCTCAAATCCTTCTGTCTCTTCATGTAATCCCAAACACATTTGATTATTTTGAGATCATGGCTCTGTGGGAGCCAAACCATCAATCCCAGGACTTCTTGTTTTTCTTCACACTGATGATAGTTCTTAATGACTTTGGAGTCGTTGTTTTGCTGCACAATAAATTTGGGACCAATCACATGTCTCCCTGATGGCTTGGCATGATGGATAAGTATCTGCCTGTATTTTTCAGCATTGAGGGCACCACTGATACTGACCAAACCTCTAACTCCATTTGCAGAAATAAAAAGAAGAACCGGTTCCAGGTGTCTACTTCCTAATGATGTCTCCCCTCTCCAGGCGTGGGTGCGGCTCGATATGCAACCATATGCAAAAACTGAACAAAAAGGTCCGGATGGTCGCACTCCATTGAAAAAGATTTTTTTATGTTATAATTAGGGATGAGCCGAACACCCCCCGGTTCGGTTCGCACCAGAACTTTCGAACGGACCCCGCGTTCGTAACGAACGTTAGAACCCCATTGAAGTCTATGGGACTCGAACGTTCGAAATGGAAAGTGCTAATTTTAACGGCTGATATGCAAGATACTGTCCTAAAAAGGGTTTGGGGACCTGCCTCCTGCCTCAGGGGACATGGGTCAATGCAAAAAAAAGTTTTAAAAGCGGCCGTTTTGGCGGGAACACTGATTTTAATGACGATTAAAGTGAAAAAAAAAATGAAATATTCCTTTAAATATGGTGCCTGGGGGGTGTCTGTAGTATGCCTGTGAAGTGCCACGTGTTTCCCGTGTTTAGAACAGTCCCTGCATAAAATGACATTAAACGGAAATAACACCATTTAAAACTGCTTGCGGTTTTAATGTTATATCTGGTTCCTGCAATATGGTTGAAAATCATTCAGAAAAATGGCATGGGTAGCCCTCCCTGCCCATTACCAGCCTATTTGGGTCTTGTACGCATATTAAGGGGAACCCCGTACCCATATTAAAAAAAGGAAATGTGTGTGGCCCCCAGGCCCTATATACTCAGAACAGCAGTATACAGGCGGTGCAAACAAGACAGGGACTGTGTAGGTTTGTTGTGTTAAGTTGAATCTGTTTGTAATTTTCAACTGGTACATTTTTAAAGTGTAGCTCCAGTCAAAAAAATTATTTTTAAGCTTTTTGGAAAACATAGGGAAGGGTTATCACCCCTGTATAATTTGTTTTGTCGTCCATCTTTTTTCATCTCACTTGCTGTTGTCTCCTTCCGTTTGCAAGTAGGAGATGTTTGTAAATTGGATGTTTGAAAGTAGGGGCCTGCCCTATATGCTCTGCAGAAATGGCGGAACAAGGTGTTGGTTTTGCCACAACATTGTAAGCCCTCAAAGTGACTCTTGGTGGGCGCTGGAGCGCCCTGCTGTGAACGATTATATCAAGAATTGTAATTACATGCCATTGTTGAACAGTGGTAGAAAAATTGACCTTTGGTGGTTGTGGTGCTGGTGCCACAACACTATAAGTCCTCACCGTTACTCTGGGTGGGCACAGGAAGGGGCCCTCCTGTGAAATATTATATCAAGAATTGTAATTACATGTCCCTGTTAAACAGGGGCAGACAAATTGGGCCTTAGGCACTGGTGCCATCACACTGCAACCTCTGCCATATACTCTAGTTTTATTGCAGGAATTAGCCCTGCTGCAAAGCATTGCATCAAAAATTGTACTTAAACGCCCCTGTTAAACAGGGGCAGAAAAATTGGGCCTTAGGCACTGGTGCCATAACACTGCAACCTCTGCCATATACTCTAGTTTTATTGCAGGAATTAGCCCTGCTGCAAAGCATTGCATCAAAAATTGTACTTAACCACTTCAGGACCGCCGTATTGCCAATGTACGTCAACACAATGGCACAGGCAGGCACAATCACGTAGATGTACGTGATTGCCTTCCAGCGGGTGGGGGGTCCGATCGGACCCCCCTCCCGCTGGTTACGGCGGTCCGGTTCGCTCCAGGAGCGCTCCGTGATGAGGGGTTGGCCGTTGGTTTTCGGCCACCCCCTCTGGATCGCTCCTGGCCAATGAGAAGCTTCCTCCCACTGTGTATTGTTTACACAGGAAGGAGGAAGTGATGTCATTCTCCTCGGGGCGGTCTTTTTGACCGGACTACGAGGAGAAGACTAATAGTAAGTGTGCACCAACACTACACTGACATGTAGGTACACACAGGCACACAAACCCCCCCCCCCCCCCGATCGCCCCCCGATCCCCCCCCCGCCCCCCCCCCCCCCCCAGTCACAGTGTCACTGATTGCATTGATCATTTCTTTACTGATCAATGCATTCAGTGTCAGTTGTGACAGTAAAAACTGTCAGGACAGTTAGTGTTAGGTCCAGGGTAGCCCCCTATCACCCCCCAATAAAGATTTAACCTCCTGATTGCCCCTAGAGTTAACCCTTTCACCCCCTTTTGCCAGTGTCACTAAGCGATCATTTTTCTGATCGCTGCATGTGTCGCTAGGTAGCTAGTTATTTTTTTAGGTTCACCGCCAGGTTTTTATATCGCTAGGTACCCCGATATACTACCCAATAATGGTTTTAACCCCCTGATTGCCGCTAGTTAACCCTTTCACCCCCTTTTGCCAGTGTCACTAAGCAATCGTTTTTCTGATCGCTGCATTAGTGTCGCTACAGTCGCTAGGTAGCTAGTTATTTTTTTAGGTTCACCGCCAGGTTTTTATAGCGCTAGGTACCCCGATATACTACCCAATAATGGTTTTAACCCCCTGATTGCCGCTAGTTAACCCTTTCACCCCCTTTTGCCAGTGTCACTAAGCGATCATTTTTCTGATCGCTGCATTAGTGTCGCTACAGTCGCTAGGTAGCTAGTTATTTTTTTAGGTTCACCACCAGGTTTTTATAGCACTAGGTACCCCGATATACTACCCAATAATGGTTTTAACCCCCTGATTTCCGCTAGTTAACCCTTTCACCCCCTTTTGCCAGTGTCACTAAGCGATAATTTTTCTGAACGCTGCATCAGTGTCGCTAGTGTCGCTAGGTAGCTAGTTATTTTTTTAGGTTCACCGCCAGGTTTTTTATAGCGCTAGTTACCCCGATATACTACCCAATAATGGTTTTAACCCCCTGACTGCTGCTAGTTAACCCTTTCACCCCCTTTCACCAACGATCACAGTATAAGTGTCACTGGTGACGCTGGTTAGCCAGTTAGTTATTTAGGTTCCCCGTCAGGTTTTTATATAGCGCCAGGGACCCCCATATACTACCTAATAAAAATTTGAACCCCCTGATTGCCCCTAGTTAACCCTTTCACCACTGATCACCGTATAAGTGTTACGGGTGACTCTGGTTAGTTTGTTTTTTATAGCATCAGGGCACCCACCATTTATTACCCAATAAAGGTTTAACCCCCTGATCACCCGGCGGGTGATATCAATTAGGTTTTAGGGTCAGGGTCTGCGTCGCCCCAGGCAGCGCTAGGTTAGTGCCAGTACCGCTAACACCCACACGCAAAGCATACACCTCCCGTAGTGGTATAGAATCTGAACAGATCAATATCTGATCAGATCTATACTAGCGTCCCCAGCAGTTTAGGGTTCCAAAAAAACGCATTGTTAGCGGGATCAGCCCAAATACCTGCTAGCACCTGCGTTTTGCCCCTCTGCCCAGCCCACCCAAGTGCAGTATCGATCGATCACTGTCACTTACAAAACACTAAACACATAACTGCAGCGATCGCAGAGTCAGGCCTGATCCCTGCCATCGCTAACAGGTTTTTTGGTAGCATTTTATATTCAAATCCGGAAGGCAGTGCTTGGTTTTCGGGGTCCCGTACGTGGCTAGGCTCCCAAAAAGTCCCCCACATGTGGTATCCCCGTACTCAGGAGAAGCAGCAGAATGTATTTTGGGGTGTCATTTCACATATGCCCATAGCATGTGTGAGCAATATATCATTTAGTGACAACTTGGTGCAAAAAAAAAAAGTTTGTAATATTCCCGCAACTTGTGTCAAAATATAAAATATTCCATGGACTCAACATGCCTCTCAGTAAATAGCTTGGGGTGTCTACTTTCCAAAATGGGGTCATTTTGGGGGGTTTTGTGCTATTTTGGCATTTTATGGCATTCGAAACTGTGATAGGTAATGAGGAGTTAAATCAAAAATTTGCACCCTTAGAAATCCTGAAGGTGGTGATTGGATTTCGGGGTGCCGTGCGCGACTAGACTCCCAAAAAGTCCCACACATGTGGTATCCCCATACTCGGGAGAAGTAGCGGAATATATTTTGGGGTGCAATTCCACATATAACCATGGCATGTGTGAGCAATATATCATTTAGTGACAACTTTTTGTAAAAAAAATTTTTTTTTTTTTTTTGTCATTATTCAATCCCTTAGGACAAAAAAAATAAATATTCAATGGGCTCAACATACCCATCAGCAATTTCCTTGGGGTGTCTACTTTCCAAAATGGGGTCATTTGGGGGGGATTTGTACTGCCCTGCCATTTTAGCACCTCAAGAAATGAGATCGGCAGTCATAAATTAAAAGCTGTGTAAATTCCAGAAAATGTACTCTAGTTTGTAGACGCTATAACTTTTGCGCAAACCAAAAAATATACGCTTATTGACATTTTTTTTACTAAAGACATGTGGCTGAATAAATTTTGCCCTCAATGTATGACTAAAATTTAGTTTATTCGATTTTTCTTATAACAAAAAGAAGAAAATATCTTTTTCTTTCAAAAGGGGGGCAGGGGCAGAAAAATTGGGCTGCTGGCATCACCCAGAACCAAAAATGTTCTTCCAACATATCAGCGGAGGAGGAAGAGGATAGACAATCAACATAACAGGACAGTCACTCAGCATCAGCATAGGCAGTCTTGAAGGGATGTGATATTTCAAAAAAAATTATTCGGTTACATCAGCTTCAGGTGCTTGGTAGCTGTGGGTGATCCAAGACTGATTCATCTTGATGAAGGTCAGTCGATCAACTGATTCGGTGGACAGGCGCACCCTGTGATCGGTAACGAAGCCACCAGCAGCACTGAAGGTGCGTTCCGAAAGAACGCTGGATGCAGGACAGGCCAGTAGCTCAATTGCATACTGTGCAAGCTCTGGCCAGTGATCCATCCTCAAGACCCAGTAAGCCAGAGGATTTTCAGTGGGAAAGGTGTCCAAGTCTGACCTTGCCCCTAGGTATTCCTGCACCATGTAAATTAGACGCTGGCGATGGGTGCTGGAACCAATCATACCTTGGGGCTGCGGACTAAAAAATTGTCTGAAAGCATCAGTCAGACGGCCACCTTCTCCACCGCTCCTTCTGACTGATGCCTCAGCAACACGTTGTCCAGGACCAGGAGTTTGTGACCTCCCAGTCTCTGGGAACGCGTTGCACAGAGATTTCTGCAAGGCCTCCCGGAGATGTCTCATCCTCTGCTCCCTCTGCGATGGCAAGATAAGGTCGGCAACCTTACCCTTGTACCGTGGATCAAGGAGAGTGGCCAGCCAGTAATGGTGCCTCTCCTTGATCCAAAGAATACGAGGATCCTTCTGCAGGCTTTGCAGGATCAGGGAGGCCATGCAGCGTAGGTTAGCTGAGGCATTCGGTCCGGAGTCCTCTGGGTCACTAAGGACAACATGATCCGCAGCTACCTCCTCCCAGCCACGTACAAGTCCACGTGTTTCTTGGGACTGTAAATCATCCCTATAAGACTGCTGCTGCTGATGCTGATGCTGAGTGCCAGCCTCCACCTCCATGCTGACACAATCATCCTCCTCCTCCTCTTCCTCCTCCTCACCCTCTTCCTGTGTGATGGGTGGCACAGCAGGAACACTGTCTGGATAAAGGGGGCCTTGAGAGGCAAGGAAGTCCTCCTCTTCCTGCCTCTGTTCTGCCTCAAGTGCCCTGTCCATTATTCCACGCAGCGTATGCTCCAAGAGGTGGACAAGAGGTACAGTGTCACTGATGCATGCACTGTCACTGCTCACCATCCTTGTGGCCTCCTCAAACGGTGACAGGACAGTGCATGCATCCCTGATCATGCCCCACTGGCGTGGTGAGAAAAAACCAAGCTCCCCTGACCCTGTCCTGGTGCCGTAGTCGCACAGGTACTCATTGATGGCCCTCTGCTGCGTGTGCAGCCGCTGCAGCATGGCCAATGTTGAGTTCCATCTGGTGGGCATGTCACATATAAGGCGGTTCTTGGGCAGGTTCAACTCCTTTTGGAGCTCAGCCAGCCGAGCACAGGCATTAAATGATCGGCGGAAATGCACACAGACTCTCCTGGCCTGTTTCAGGACATCCTGTAAGCCGGGGTACCTGCCCAAGAACCGCTGCACCACCAGGTTAAGGACGTGAGCTACACAGGGCACATGGGTCAGTTGTCCCTGTCGGAGGGCGGAGAGGAGGTTGGTGCCATTGTCGCAAACCACCATTCCTGGCTTAAGCTGGCGTGGCGTCAACCACCTCTCGGCCTGCCCTTGCAGAGCTGACAAAACATCCGCCCCAGTGTGGCTCCTGTCCCCCAAACAAACCAGCGCAAGCACGGCATGGCATCGTTTTGCCTGCGTACTTGTGTAGCCCCTGCAACGCCTACGGAGCACCGCTGGTTCTGAGGACAGAGCACTGGAAGAGGCCATGGAGGAAGAAGAAGAGGAGGGGGTGGAGGAGAGAGGTGTGTCACAACCAATAGTAGCATTTTGGAGGCGTGGTGGCGGAACAGCCTCCAACACTTCTGCACCTTGTCCTGCATCCTTCTCAGCAGCCAGAAGAGTGACCCAATGGGCCGTGAAAGACAGGTAACGTCCCTGTCCATGCCTGCTGGACCATGAGTCAGCGGTAATATGCACCTTACCGCTGACCGCCCTGTCCAGCGAGGCAAGGACATTGCCTTCCACATGCCGGTAGAGAGCCGGAATCGCCTTCCGTGAGAAAAAGTGGCGTTTGGGGACCTGCCACTGAGGAACCGCACATTGTACAAACTCACGGAAGGGGGCCGAGTCTACCAACTGAAAAGGCAACAGTTGAAGTGCTAGCAATTTAGCCAAGCTAGCATTCAACCGCTGGGCATGTGGATGGCTGGGAGTAAATTTCTTCCGCCGGTCCAGCAGCTGGGGCAGGGACATTTGCCTGCTATAATCGGACGTGGATGTACCACTAGCAGAGTTCCCGGAAGCACTTGGCTGTGACACACCTAATTCTACACCTTCATTCCTCTCAGAGCAGGTTTCAGAGAGGACTGAAGGTCTAGTGGGGTTGGAGATGCCAGCTGATGAGGAGCAAGGAGAGGTCCGCTTTGTTCTTTGGTGTGGGTCTTTGAGGTATGCTTGCCAACGAGCTGCATGGCAGGTCAACATATGTCTGGTCAAGCATGTGGTGCCCAAGTGGCTGATGTTTTGGCCACGTGAGATACGCTTGAGACATATGTTGCAAATAGCAGCGGTGCGATCTGATGCACTCGTCTCAAAAAAGAACTTTTAGAATAACGCGCAGAGGAATCGCTCTGCGCAGGCGGAGCTCTGCGGTGTGATTCAGTCGGTGTGCTGCCCCTAAGCTGGCCCCCGGAGGGCATCCTGCCTCATTGGACATGTGCCTCCTCCTCCTCCTCCTCCCTCCTTCCAGGCACCCATGTGGAGTCAGTGCCCTCATCATCCCCTCCCTCTTCATCGCTGTAGCAAACCTGGCAGTATGCTGCAGCTTGTGGAACATGACTGCCAGATTGCTGTGCTTCTTGAGCATCCTCTCTCTCTGCGCTCACGCTACTGCCTTCCTCTAGCTGAGTGTCATCATCAGAGGCTACAAAACACTGGGCATCCTCCTGGAGCATGTACCCAACACTGTGCTCAAAGAGTTCAGGAGACTCCTCAGGAGGACGTGGTGGGTCTAGGGAAGGAGTCACTGATGATGACATTGAGAGGAGGGACAACGATGTGTTGGCAGCTGCTTTTCTACTACCCTGAGACTGGGTGAGAGAGGATGAGGAGGATGAAGAGGGCTTGGTCATCCACTCTACCAAGTCGTTGGCATGTTGCGGTTCAACATGTCCAGCTGCAGAAAAGAAGGACAAGCATGTCCCATGGCCACGTGCTGATGACAATGCACCGCGTCCACGACCAGCACTGTTGTCTCTAGACACAGAGCCTGCTTGCCCTCTTTTATCGGCTCGCGCCTGTCTGCCTCTCCTTGCTGGCCTTCCAGACATGGTAATGGCCTGAAGGGAGTTGGGTAAAACAGTAGTTGGGTAGTTTATATTGTGCTGGAGGCACACAACACCCACTAACTCCTGCAGATGCCTTTTTTATAGAACAGCAGAGTTAAAGGGGTATATACAGATGTATACTGTGCTGTGCTGGAAGCACACACAACTTCCAATAACTCCTGCAGATGACAATCGGGCCCAAATAGAGAACAGCTATGTAGGTGGATTATAGCGGTATGTACTGGGTACAGAGCACGCACACAGCACGCACTATCTCCTGAGTGACACTACTGACTGCAAGCTCTATTGTTAAAGATGGACCACTAGCTATATAGGTGAGGTGAATATCACGGTGTATACTGCGGTCAGGGCACGCAGACAATAACCAGAAAACAGCAGAGTTAAAGGGGTATATACAGATGTATACTGTGCTGTGCTGGAAGCACACACAACTTCCAATAACTCCTGCAGATGACAATCGGGCCCAAATAGAGAACAGCTATGTAGGTGGATTATAGCAGTATGTACTGGGTACAGAGCACGCAGACAGCATGCACTATCTCCTGACACTACTGACTGCAAGCTCTATTATTAAAGCTAGATCACTAGCTATATAGGTGAGGTGAATATAGTGGTGTATACTGCGGTCAGGGCACAGACAGTAACCACTACACAAGAGCAAGATAGTAAATCAGCCAAAAACGATTGGTGTGTAACTGTGTTGAAGGTACACAGAACACCCACTGCTTCAGACGCCAACACACTACACGAGGCCGCCGCTATGGCGGCCTTATATAGTGTGGGGCGTGCACTACACAGCCTGAGCTATGATTGGCCACAGGCAGGATGCGCTGCGATTGGCCAAGCATGCGGGGTCACAGTGCATGCTTGGCCAATCGTGAGACAGCAATGCATTGCGCCATCGCAGTGCATTGTGGGCCACACAAATTTTGCCGCGAACGGCCCAAACGTTCGGAATTCGGCGAACGCATGAACGACCGATGTTCGAGTCGAACTTGCGTTCGACTCGAACACGAAGCTCATCCCTAGTTATAATAATTCCATGTAGCAAGGATAAAACCACTGACGCGTTTCACACCGTTATAGCGGGTGCTTATTCATAGCTAAGTTTTAAAGACAAAGACATATATATATATATATATGCAAGCAGGCAAAACCATAAATTGTTGTAATTAGGCATCGTGTACGCCTGCTACAGGTGACACAATGCTCTCAGTTAATATAAAGGTGAGGCAGCTGGACTTCTCTCTCGCATAAAGGTTAACTCTTCAGACAAAAATAAAGACAAACAAGCCAAACCCACAAAAGATATATACATAAAGACCAAAAAATTAAGGGTGATGCATGCTTAACATAATTAACCGGTTCCCAACCAGCGCACACGCCGATGTACGTTGGCAGAATGACACGGGCAGGCATATTGGCGTACAGGTACGTCCAATCTTCAATGCCGCCCTGCCATCGCGAGCACGCCGTCGGGACCCCCGTGAGTCCGGTCGTGGGTCCCGCAGACCCTATCGCCACGGGCATACCCGCGATCGTCTCACGGGACGGGTGAATGGAGAAGTGCCGTTGTAAACAGCATTTCTCCATTCTGCCTAGCAACTAGTGATGCTGATCTCTGCTCCATGTGATTGGAGCAGAGATCAGTGTTCACTAAATGAAAGCCCAACCCCCCACAGTTAGTAACACACCCCTAGGAACACTTAACCCCTACACTGCCACCCACTGGTTAACCCCTTCACTGCCAGTGTCATTTACACAGGTATCACTGCATTTATATAGCAGTGATTGCTGTATAAATGACAATGGTCCCAAAAATGTGTCAAAAATGTCCAATGTGTCCGCCATAATGTCGCAGTCACAATAAAAATCGCTGATCGCCGCCATTACTAGTAAAAAAATAAATAATAAAAAATTATTCATAAAAATGCCATAAAACTATCCCTATTTTGTAAACGCTATAACTTTAGTGCAAACCAATCAATAATCGCTTATTGCAATTTTTTTTAACAAAAATATGTAGAAGAATACTTATCGACCTAAACTGAGGGAAAAAAATGTTTTTTTTATATATTTTTGGGGGATATTTATTATAACAAAAAGTAAAAAATAATGTGTTTTTTTCAAAATTGTCGCTCTATTTTTGGTTATAGCGCAAAAAATAAAAACCGCAGAGGTGATCAAATACCACCAAAAGAAAACTCTATTTCTGGGAAAAAAAGGATGTCAATTTTGTTTGGGAGCCACGTCGCACGACCGCGCAATTGTCAGTTAAAGAGACGCAGTGCAAAAATCGCAAAAAGTGGTCTGGTCTTTGACCAGCAAAATGGTCCAGTCTGTAAGTGGTTAAACCACCTGAAAAGGTGGAAAATATCCCACTCAAGAAAGTCTTCTAAAATCAAAAGCTTGTTTAAAAAAATAAAACATCCATAAACATATGTGTGCATATATGAATATGTACTTCGATAAAAATGCCTGTAGAGTTTACCGGCAGAAGGACCTGTGCATGCCTAGCATTAGAATTCTCTAAAAATATAGAAATATTGCTCTTGCGCATGCACAGGTAGGGGAACCCAAATTCTGTCAGAAAACCCCACAGGCAGTCAGGATTCCCATCACACAGCATAGTATGAAAACACCGCTATTAACCGCATGACAAAACGACCAGATAATTGCATGCAGACCAAACTTTCAGCCGCGAACAACACGTTGATGGTTAAGATTCAATCAATTAGGGACATATATGCAATATATACCTCCTGCAGATATCAAGATTACCTATCAAACACACATATTACAACATAAACTCTATAAAGAATGAATACATGCAAGGAAGCAGATAGACATGATCATGTCTGGAAGAAACTGTCAAAGACATATATATATATATATATATATATATATATATATATGTAGAAACATTCAATCTGAACTTTTGGGAACCGTTTATCTGTCTGACCCATCCAAAATTAATGTGACATGGTTGCTTAATAGACATTTTATATAACCCTATGCCGACTGTACAGACATCTTTTAATCAGATGTCATTGGCTGACAGCATGCTACTCTCCAATATACGGCTATTGTAGATAATTAACCGCTTCAGCCCCGGAGGATTTTACCCCCTTCCTTAGCAGAGCACTTTTTGCGATTTGGCACTGCGTCTCTTTAACTGACAATTGTGCGGTCGTGTGACGTTGCACCCAAACAAAATTGATGTCCTTTTTCCCCACAAATAGAGCTTTAATTTGGTGGTATTTGATCACCTCTGCGGTTTTTATTTTTTGCGCTATAAACAAAAGAAGAGCGACAATTTTGAAAAAAAACACAAAATTTTTTACTTTTTGCTATAATAAATATCCCATTTAAAAAAATTAAATAAAATTTTAGTCAGTTTAGGCCAATTCGTATTCTTCTACATATTTTTGGTAAAAAAAATCGCAATAAGTGTATATTGATTGGTTTGTGCAAAAGTTATAGCGTCTACAAAATAGGGGATAGATTTATGGCATTTTTTATTTTTATTTTACTAGTAATGGAGGCGATCTGCGATTTTTTTGTGACTGCGACATTATAGCAGACACATCGGACACTTTTGATACATTTTTGGGACCATTCACATTTACACAGCGATCGGTGCTATAAAATTGCACTGATTACTGTGTAAATGTGACTGGCAGGGAACAATGAGAGCATGCAGTGTAACAAACGAGCGGCGAGCTCGCGGCTAGGACGTCACTTCCGGTGTCCGTGTATCCGATAATTGTTGTTGGACTTTCTGCCAACAAATGTTGGCTAGCATGTTTTCAAATTTTCCGCCAACAAATGTCTGTTGTCGGATTATCCGATCGTGTGCACACAAGTCCGTCAGACAAAAGTCCAAAGTACAAACACGCATGCTCGGAAGGACGAGCCAGAAGCGGTCGGTCTTGTAAACCATCGTTCGTAATGGAGAATTAACATTCACGACGTGGCAAATTATGAAATCTCCAAATGCAGCGCACAATTCTCTTCTTCTTTAATAGGATAATAAAGAAGCTGCTTTGCTGGTGATACTGATGGAGTTATTGCAAACGAAGTTTCAAAGGCTTTTTTTTTCTAGTGATATCAAGAATAATGCTTTTTTATTTTTTTATTTGTGCAAGTCACCACAACACCATTATCCCGTAGTTTTTAAGGTCAAAGATACTACTATGTTGGGGTCCCTTGTCAATTTTACATTGTATATTTAACATATAACTGCCTACTCCCAAACTGTCATTTGAAGTAAAACACATTGCCAAGTATTATTCTACACAGTTTTTTTTATTGTGCATTAAAAACAAAAACATTAGAGATGCTATTTGCCAATAGAACTTAACCAAAAAGTGCATTCTATGCTTTCAAAAATATAGAAAATAAATATACCAAATCAAATCATTATTCAACCAAAAAAAAAAAAAAAAACCCCCAAGGCCGATAATATATAACATGTTATCTCCTCCGATTCCACAACATGGCTGGTTGACGAACGGCCATTCAGAAACAAACTGAAAAGCACAAAATGAAAAGCGCAAACTGAAGAGCATAAATCAACACTCACCAAACTTCTACTAACACGAAATTAGCAGAAGGAGCCCAAAGGGTGGCGCTGAAGAGCTGAAAAACCACGTAGTACGGCTAGTACATCAATACATTTGTAATTGTTGGCCAAAATTTGTGTAACCGTGTGTATGCAAGACAAGTTTGAGCCAACACCCTTCGGACAAAATTCCACAGTTTTGTTGGCCAACAATCTGATCGTGTGTACGAGGCTTTATACTCATGCATTTACACGTGCAAATTATGCTCATAAGCTCCTCTCTGAATGAAGCTTTGGTGCAGTACTTATGCATCTAAATACTGTCCTTAAAGTGTTTGTAAAGGCAGAAGCTTTTTTTCCTAACTTATTGCATTCTATTCTTTAAAGCGGGAGTTCCGCAGTTTTTTTTTTTTTTTAAAGCCAGCAGCTACAAATACTGCAGCTCCTGAATTTTAAAATAAGGACACTTACCCGCCCAGCGCGCCCGCGATGTCGGCACCCGAAGCCGATCTTTCGATCGTCTCTCGGGTGCTGCCGCCGCCATCTTGGGTATGGGAATCAGGAAGTGGAGCCTTGCGGCTTCATTTCCCGGTTCCTTACTGCGCATGTGTGAGTCGCGCTGCGCAATAAGGATGGTTCCCGCTGTCTCTGGGATCCGTGTGTTTCCCAGCAGACAGCGGGGGACCCGCGGGAAGTGGTGTAAATATCTGCAGATTCTGCGGATATCTATGCCGGAAGTGCAGTACAGGTATCTGCACCCCCCTCCCCCCTGAAAGGTGCCAATTGTGGCGCCGGAGGGGGGGGGGGGTTCCAATGAGCGGAAGCTCCACTTTAGGGTGGAGCTCCGCTTTAAGATTAAAAAACCTTCTGTGTGCAGCAGCCCCCCTCAGCCCCCCCTAATACTTACCTGAGCCCCCTCTCTATCCAGCGATGTGCACGAGTGCTTCGACCATCTCCTAATGAGACACAGCAGTGGCTCCATTGGCTGCAGCTGCTGTCAATCAAAGTCAGTCAGGGGACAGGGCCAACCCATGGCTCCATGTCTGAATGGACACACGGAGCTGCAGCTCAGCTTGGGTGCCCCCATAGCAAGCTGCTTGCTGTGGGGGCACCGGGCAGGAGGGAGGGGCCAGGGGCACTGAAGAGGGACCCCAGAAGAGGAGGATCTGGGCTGCACGGTGCAAAATCTTTTCACAGAGCAGGTACTGTAAGTATAACATGTTTGTTATTTGTAAAGGAAAAAAATAGAATTTAGTATCATTTTAAAATACTGACTTAAACGTTTGTCTACAAACAGTGGCGGAATTATCAGGGTCACAACAGTCGCAGTTGCGACTGGGCCCTGGAATTCCATCACTGTGGGGGGGCCCCGGCGTGGTTGCTATTCACAGGGCTGTGAGTGAAGAGCGTGTCTCATGTAAACAGCAGCACAGAGACACCGGCACTCGGGAGTGAAGTTTCATTTTCCCTTGTCCTCTCGCAAAACACACAGAGGATCTGCTCCCCCTTCGGCCCCCCCTCCCCTCCCCTCCTCTCCTGTGTTCTCCGCGGGAAATGTGAGCTTGTTAGCTTCACACCTGAATGCCCGCGGAGAACACAGGAGAGGAGAGGAGGGGAGGGGGGGCCGAAGGGGGAGCAGATCCTCTGTGTGTTTTGCGAGAGGACAAGGGAAAATGAAACTTCACTCCCGAGTGCCGGTGTCTCTGTGCTGCTGTTTACATGAGACACGCTCTCCACTCACAGCCGTGCTGACTCCTCTCCAGTGTGTGCAGAGACTCAGGAGGATCCCATCGCCCATCACCATCATAGAGCTGCTGATCGCTGCCTCCCCCCAGGTGCGGGGGGGGGGGGTTACAGAGATCTGCTGGGGGCCAAGGTGCACAGCGGAGTCCAGCAAGGTACAGAGAAACCTCTTTAAGGGGGGTGACTGTCTAGGGACCCTAAAGTAAGGGGGGCTCTCTCGGGACCCTGAAGTAAGGGGGGGTATCTGGAGATCCTGATGTCCAGTACCACCGCCACCCCTCCTCCAGTACCACCACCACCACCGTGCTACCCACCTTCAGTACCACCGCCACCCCTCCTCCAGTACCACCACCACCACCGTGCTACCCACCTTCAGTACCACCGCCACCCCTCCTCCAGTACCACCACCACCACCGTGCTACCCACCTTCAGTACCACCGCCACCCCTCCTCCAGTACCACCACCACCGTGCCACCCACCTTCAGTACCACCGCCACCCCTCCTCCAGTACCACCACCACCGTGCCACCCACCTTCAGTACCACCGCCACCCACCTCCAGGACCACCGCCACCCCCTCTCCAGTACCACCACCATGCCACCCCCTCTCCAGTACCACCACCATGCCACCCACCTCCAGTACCACCGCCACCCCTCTCCAGGACCACCATGCCTCTCCAGTACCACCACCCACCCTCTATTTAGTTAGATGAGAGATCTGGATCTGGGGGTTTAATAAAGAAGGGCAGTATGATGCTGGGTATTTGTGCTCAACATAAGACAGGCATGCAGAATATATAATGGTGTAGACTTCAAAACATTTAAAGCCCAAATCACAGCTGTGTAACATCTCCTAACACCACCCAAATGCTGCCCGTGGGTGCCCTTCCTCATACACACATTAGAGCAATCCCCAACTTCTTCCTTTCTTTTTAATTTTTATATGTCTTTTTTGCAGCTGTCTAGGGAGGCCCGGAATAAGAGACAGAAAAAATCAATGAAGGGCTGGGCATGACAAATGTTTAGAAGTACGCAACTAAGGGGTTAAGTGTTGAGGAAAGGAAGGAAGGGGAGGAGACAGGACGTTTGGAGCTGGAGGGGGCGGAGCAATATAAATAACGTGGGCGGGGATGATCGGGACCAGAGGAAGGTTCAGCGAAGGGGAAGATTCCCACCCACCCTCCCCTTTTTATACCTAGGGTCATTTAAAGTGGTGTTGCCACCAAAAAAATAAAAAATTGTTAAAAATTCTTTAAAAAAATAAATAAAAAATAATTGGAAAAAATATATATTTTTACTCACCTCTAAATACCTGTTGCTAGGGGGTCCCTCGTAGTCTGCCTTCTTCATTGCCCGGGCTGGTGACATCACTTCCCCTCGCGCCGCACAGTCATCTGGGACCTGTCACGTGTCCCAGATGACTGTGCGGCATATCACGGCTCCCTGGGCCGCTCGAGCATGAGCAGTGGGTGCCCGGCTGTGAAGCCACAGCTGGGTGCCCACAGTAAGAATGACGGCACCACGAGCGGAGCAAGGAAGGAGGGGGGGCTTCGTTCCCCCACATCGCTGGACCCTGGGACAGGTACGTGTCCGATTATTAAAAGTCAGCAGCTGCAGTATTTGAAGCTGCTAACTTTTATTTTATTTTTCTTAGGTGGCACCCCACTTTAAGTATTGTTTTTCCTGTATTTCGCTTCTTGTGTGTCTGTTTTTCTGTTTTCTTTTTACAGGGCATCAGGATTCAGGTCGTCATAGCAGCTGTAGCGGCGGTGTCTTTGGTCTTTGATGGTGGCAAGAAAACAGATGTGATGGAAGTGGTGGGGGGCTCATAGGTGGTATGTGTCCCCTTTTTGGCGTATTCCAGCGGAAGGGTAGGCTGGAATACGGGAATGGTTGCACTGCGGGAAAGGGGGTTGTCTCTGGGCTAATAAATGGCTGGAGGTCTGGTATGGTAATATATGGTCACGCAGTGTACTGGTGAAGTTTAAGTGGAAAAGGTGAAGTTTGTGGTACCGTCAAAGACCAACAGACTGGGAGTTTTTGAAATTGTCGTTAAAAAGGTTGTATATAGGTTAATTGATGTTATTTATTTTTGGTTTGGAATAGTTTTGTTTAATAAAGGCTGCTTTGGCCAGTTTTATACTCCAAACTCCTGTGTGGTCCATTATTGGTTAATGATGGGTTAAGGTAAGGGAAAAGGGGGGAAGGAGCTGGTAAGGTTAATAAGGGGATCATGGGAGAGTTTGTGATATCTTTAATACATTGGTCATGGGTCTGGGCTACGATTGTCAGATCCTGAATTCTGCAGTGCACAGCACCACATAATAATGCATTGGCGCTATCTCTGAGGAATTGTTTACGTCCAGGGAGGCCTGAGGGCAGGTCCCAAGGGGGCACGTTTTTACCACCCTGGACTCACAGGAAGTGGATTGAATGAGTGCTGAACCACAGTGGCGAGTATGGGGACAGCACCAAAGAAAAGGCGGGCTTTGCCAGTTGCATTTTTATTTTAAATTTGGCTGGATTTTTTTTTGCTACTTTTTTAATAAGTGAATGAGTTAGGCTATAAGTAAGTTGAACATTTAAAAAAATGTGTACATGAAGTACAGTAATGCGATTTGAAATGCAATTATGTTTCAACAATAACGCAAGGTGCCTACCTACTGGAAATACCCTGCAATTTTACTTTAATAACTATTATTTTCAACAATGTATCTGTCTAAGGGAATGAAATACATGGTGGTGGGAGGGTTGGGTAATCAACAGTGTTAACTTATTGAAAGTAGCTTTTCATTATTAATTAGTTATATTTAATAGCAGGGTACTGCTAGGGGATGACCCCCAGCTGTGGATATATACATAACACGGTCATCAATAATAGAACATTAAACAGTGTTACTCTGACAGCTTCCTGACAGCAAGGATCACACACTGCTTCTCACATAATACCCGTTTGTGCTGCCTTTGAAGATTTCATAGCCTGCGAAAAATGAATTATTTACAAATGACATCCGTTTTTATATGGAAAATAAATCCTTTAGTCTGCAATCAATAAAGGGGGAGGCCGACGTGCGACCTTTACAATGTAACAGACCTGACTCTGATGTAAAAATCATTAAAGGGTCGCTAAGCCTAAGTGCTAATTATCTCTTAGACATGTTTATAAAAAGTGAAGGATTTCTCCTTGTTCTGCTTGTCAGAAAATACAAATTTTCTTTTTCACCCCATAGCGAGGACACCATTCGTATGTAGGTTGTATTTCATTGCAGAAGAGAAAGCTCATAACAAAGGTCTTTTTCCCTTTTGACTGTCAAGAAAATAGTTTTGATTTATTTAAAGGTGAACTTCAGCAAAAAAATAGCCCTGTAAAAATTTAAAAAAGTAGGTTTGCTGCAATACTTGTTTCAGTGTAGTGTCCCCCGCCCCCTTCCTGCAGAAAAGAAACTCATCTCTGCCACTAGATGGAGCTTCACCTCTGGGTTCAATGACAGCCAACATCATTCAACTCACTTCCTTTGAGACCATGGTGTCATGGATACACCCCCTAGGGGTGCGTCATCACACCAGTTTGGGCTCACAGTCCTGTAGCACAGCACTGATGGAAGATACAAGATACAAAGAAGGGTTGTGATTTCATTGAACTGGCAAGAAGAGCTTTGGGAATAAGGTGCCTATACCCTTGATTTAAAAAAAAAAATTGGGGTGGAAGAGGTGAAGAAAAGAGGGAATTTCTATGTTCAGTGTTTTTAGTAAGCTGGAGCTCAGCTTTAAAGCCTAACTTAAGCCAAATGTATTTTCTTAATTTTTTTTATAGAGTGGGGAAGGACTAAAATTTCTCCCATGTTTTAGTCTATGCCTGTGACTTCACTTGAGATGTTTTTCTTCACTTCCTGTTCCTGTGACAAATGAGTGGTGTGGGTGTCACTGGAACAGGAATGCTCAGAGAATAATAATAATGATATAATTATAATAATAATAGCAGCCTTTCTAACCCTTCCCCACTCTACTCCACTATGTGCCTCCCCTGGAGAGACTTCCTATTTCTTTCTGTCCTGACCTGAAATGAGGAGAAAATTCCTCCAAAGGATACATAAGGCAAAACAAACCCAATAGAAGGTTTAATTCTACCCTTCTCTATCCAAAACCAAAAACATTTTTTGTCAGGAATTGTGTTTTAAAGTGGAAGTAAACCCTTCTATCATTTTCAGTCAAGGAAGCTGCCATCTTGGCCTCTAATGATTCTTCAACTGCCATAATGCTGCACATGTGATCAGTTATGAAACCAGCCATTGGATGGTTTGAAAGTTTGGTTGAGAGCACAACCAATGTGAAAGTTATCATTTCCGGCATGCCGGGAATGTAAGTGTTTTTTGAAACTGGGTTTACTCCCGCTTTAAGGCTGATCTCCAGTCTGTATTTTTATTGCATTGTAGCATTTTTTTAAAAGCAATAACTTTCTGTAACCAAATTTCCGGGCATCTTTTGGATAACAGCTGTAGTGCCTGAATAAACCACCTTGAATGAAATTCACAAGGCTTGAATAATTTGTCTTCTGGTCCATAAGACCGATCCCCTTTACCAATACTACTGGTTTTATAAAGGTTCTTGTATATTCTTTGCAGGGTATTGCTGACACCTTTACGCAAGAAGTGCCTGCAATAGATGGATCTGTTTAATGTTGCTCCCTGGTTTGTTCTGCAATGAGTGGCTTTATCTGTTTTACGATGGTCCCTGGTTTGCCCCCAGTGGATCTATCTGTTTTTTGATGCTCCCTGGTTTGTCCCACAATGGGTGGATCTGGTTTATAATAATTCCTGGTTTGTCCCACGATGGGTGGCCCTGTTTTACTATGCTCCCCAGTTTGTCCTGCAATGGGTGGATTTGTTTTAAATGCTCCTTAGTTTATCTCACAATGGGTGGATCTATTTTATGATGTTCCCCAGTTTGTCCCACAATGGGTGGATCTGTTTTATGATGCTCCCCAGTTTGTTCCACAATGGGTGGATCTGTTTTACAATGCTCCCCAGTTTGTTCCACAAAGGGGGGGAGGGGGGGTCTATTTTACGATGGTCTTTCATTTGCCCCCAGTTGGCATATCTGTTTTTCGATTCTCATTGGTTTGTCCCGCAATGGTTGGATCTGGTTTTCGATAATCCCTGGTTTGTCCCACAATGGGTGTCCCTGTTTTACAGTGCTCCCTAGTTTGTTCTGCAATTTGTGGATCTGTTTTACAATGCTCCCCAGTTTGTCCCACAATGGGGGGGATCTATTTTACGATGGTTCCTAGTTTGTCCTACCACTACATATCCCATGCAGAACTATATGGAACTACATGAAAAATGGCACATCAGCTCCCACTTCCAGACATTGACAAAAGGATCTTATAGTGACATCAAACACAGCAACTTAAAAAAAATGTTTATCTTGGAAATTCTGTGAGGCAGTTATTATTTTTTTACAAACAACATACTCAAAAAAATGCGTTAAACTTTCAAACTTGCACAGAAAGTCATATGAAGGAAAACGTCAAACAAGCAGAATAGCTCTGAAAAGGCAGCTCCCTCACAATGAGGCTTCCCTCAATGGATATCCAATAAATAATTGTAATTGTTGATTAATAGGTTGTATGAAAACAGCAACTACAGGAACAAACATAAATTATAAATAAAATATACTATGGGCTGCAGGAATGCTCACAGATACCACCAAATAAAGTGTACTGAACACCCTTTCCTGATGAAGTGGCCACTAAAGTGCAATGAAACAGGTCGATAGTGTGTTTTAACCTGTTATTGTGAACAATAAATATGGACCTTCCTAAAGAGTCTACTTGAAAGAACCTTTTTATTTCATAGGGTTCTTTTCTGACCACGTCACAATCTGGAGTAAGGCTTGGAGGCCAGTGGCTGTTGCAGTTGAGAGATTCACAAGTAGACATCTGGATGAATACACAAAGAGATCCTCTAGCAGATTACGCAGGTTCACCCAAGGCATGGGGTCTAAGCACCAGCCAGTCTTCACTAGAGCTTCTGATGGTGGAGATGGATTTCGCTGTGTGCCAATGCAGTTTGTGACCCTAAGGATTGCACCAGCAGTGAGAGAGCAAGTGGGAGGCAGGTAGCATAGGAAGCAGATAAAGAACAAGCAGATGTGTAGTTGATGAACAATCCAAAGGTTAGTACTAAGTGGTAGCTGGAGGGAATGAGGAACAGAAGTGTAATCAAGGAACAAGCCAAGAGTTGGTAACAAGCGGTAGCAAAGATATGGACTTCAGCAGGGTGACAAGAGTGAGATATTGGCTGGACAGAGCACAATAATCTGGCAAACAGGAAGTGCAAAGCCATGGCTTAAATAGGAATTTCATGGGAGGAGCAAAGAGTTTAAGGTTGATGAGAAACAAGCTACAAGGGAAGATTATCCAAGGGATTGTTCAGGGAGCTGCCCAGCATCCCAGGTGGCTCAGCGAGAAGAAACATCACTAGACAAATAAGAGGTTGCAGATTCAGACCTGGGTCCACACATTATTCTCTCAGCTGGAACTCTCTTGGTAATCTAGGAGCATGAATCTTCTCCTCAGGTTTCCAAGAATTTTCCTCTAGTTTATATCCTTCCCATCAAACCAAATATTGAAATTTGTACCTAAAGATCCTAGAATCTTGAATTCTTTCAATCACAAATTCTTCACCAAGTAACTTAACCGGTGGAGGAGGTGGAAGAATCCTTCCAGAATTTTTTTTTCATGAAATGGTTTGAGTAGTGATACATTAAAAAAGGTCAGGTATGGCTTTGGCAGCACACTAATGGAGCTCCATGAGAGACACAGCCTACAGCCTGACACCCTGCTTTTCTCGACTTGGAAATGGTCAAGCTGCTTCATCAAACCCCACACTCTCAATCCCACCGAGGTCCGTCTGCTTCAACTGCCAGGAACTTCTCAGATCTGTTCAAGGCCCAGCCAGCCACACAAGGCAACATAGCAGGGAACAAGTTTGCATGGGCACAGCAAAATGTGGAGGACTTTAGAAAGACATCTCAGTCTGCCACATAGGACGCAGGTAGGGGCCGCACTAGCAACAACCAACCCCTCACCTATGCAGACATGTCAGGATTCGCTGCTGACATAAAATCCACCTTTTCAGTGGCCATAACAGACCTAAAATCTAACCTGTTAGTTCTTCCTGAAAATCTGGCTGCAGTGGAAGCCACAGGCAAGCACAGGGACAAAGCTTTACACAGACTGGAGAAAGTGAGCGACTCCCATGCCTTACATTTCATTGAATTGAACCGACACTTGGAGGATTTAGATAAAAAGGGCCACAGAAACAGCATCAGAGTGAGGGGCATCCCTGAGTCTGTGGAAACATATCATCCCTGTCTTGCAGAGAGTTTTCAACAGCTTATTGGATAGGCAAGAGGATGCCGAGATAGAATTTGTCAGAGCACACAGAGCTCTCAGAGTTAGGGGCCCCCGAATCTCCCCCCCCCCCAGGGATATAATTTGCTGCTTGCAGAATTTTACACTGAAAGAGGTTCTCAGTCACCCTGTGCCCCTAATAGACACAGGCTAACTTACACATAGGAGAGGCGGGGGAGCTGAACAAGGAGATTCCAGTACTCTCCAAGGTAAGATGTGTTCCACAAGTCCCCAGCTCAAAGTGACTCCCATCACACTAACCTCTTCACTCAGCCCTCTAACAACCCTGAAGGACAATCCTGACTATTTTCACGGGATTGGGAATAAGGTTGTTATTGTTCAGTAGTATGCTGACATCTAGTGAAGATTTTGGGACACTACAACTTGCTTATTATGTGATTTGGTTTTTCCTTCTGTCCTCCCTTGCTGCAACTGGAGAGTGTAAAATATGGTGCGGCTCTGCTTAGTAACAAATCAGCTCCAAGTTTTTTTTTTGTCATAGCTTAATTTACCAAGCTGAAG
Organism: Lithobates pipiens; assembly: GCF_037356315.1. Classification (NCBI taxonomy): domain Eukaryota; kingdom Metazoa; phylum Chordata; class Amphibia; order Anura; family Ranidae; genus Lithobates; species Lithobates pipiens. The sequence continues at coordinate 557,286,102 of NW_027507764.1, read as the reverse complement.
TTAGAAGCTTAATGGCTACCATGCATAGCTGGATCAGATTTAGCATTCTGCAGTTTTAGTAAATCAACCCCACTAAGTCTAAAGTCTGACACCTAGCCCTGTCAAATTTTCTCTTTCTCACATCATAGTTCAACACAGTAACCAGGGCTCAGTGAAGCCAGCCAATCACATTTCCCTTCTATTGGCCACTGCATGTATTGGAAATAATAGAAGCACAGTAATATGAGAACATGGCACTGTCTGTGGCTGTTGAATGAGACTGGGTAAGCGGGGAAGTGAAGAATAAGTGAAATGAGGATCTCCTCTCTGATCATGGAAATTCATCATCACCCTTACTTCAGGAACAAATGACAGGATCAGCAGGTAAAAAAAACATTATTTTATATTTTCCTATACACTAATCCAATGACACAGCATCGATTCGCTATACCATAGCAGTGCTGTAACCCTGCTTATATTTGTGCATCTGCAATTCTGCACACACTAACTGAACACTTCTTCCACAGCCATGAGCATCACAGACCGTGCAAATTCAATCAAAACACAAAATAAACTTTGTGCTGCCTTATTTTCCGCCATCATTTCTACATCTGTATGGATGGTTTTGCCTCGCTGCTGCCATATTGTGCCTTTTTTTAGCAATCCATGCATGCTGAGCACAGCCGTGTCATTTGCACAGCATGTAAACTTCAGCTTTAAAGTATATGTGAACCCTAAAACAGCTCATTCAGTTTAAAATAGAAATGAAAAGCAAAACATTTATTTGTGTATATATATATATATATATATATATATATATATATATATATAGCGGCAGGCTCCTGAAGAGCAAGCACTATGTTTTCAAAATTAAAAGCTTTACCCAAACTACAGTTTGGTTTTGGTCAGTGGCGTAACTAGAACCTTCAGGGCCCCGATGCAAGAAACCATAAAGGGCCCCCCTGAACCCCAGCCAGGGCCCTTCTCGCCGAGTCCGGGGGTGGAACTCCAGGGCGTGATCACAGGTATGACCTTTATGAGCCCTGTAGTTCCACCACTGGTATCAGTATTTATTTTTATTTTTACATTTTTAGGTACCCCATTGGGGGACTGTCTCTAGGCAGGATGGGGTCCTTTTCTCCAGGGCAGATGAAGTTACTGCCCCCAGATGAGAAGGGGTCCCTGTCTCCAGGGGAGATGGGGGTCCCTGTCCCCACGTGAGAAGGGGTCCCTGTCCCCAGGGGGAGATGGAAGGGGTATGTAATGGTGTGTGGGGGATGGTACCCCTAGCTGCCTATGCTGCTGCCAGCCATATGTAGAGGGGGCTGCATGGGCCCCCTGCATCACAGGGCCCAGTTGCAGTCACGACTGCTGCACCCCCTATAGTTACGCCCCTGGTTTTGGTCTATTTGACTACATTTGGCTCTGTGTCAGTCTGACTGGACTGTGGGATGTTCAGCCTAGCCACAGGGGGGACCGTCTCTGGTGGCAGGTGTGGAACTATGCTCTGGTTATTATTACCTCTCAGAGTCAGGTGTATTGTAAGTCTCAAGTTACTGGGCCATCTACCACGGGAAATCCCCTAGATGTGTCACAAGGAGAACAAAAGGTAACGGTAAGCCCAAAAATAGCAGCTCCTACGGGGGTAAGTGCTACATATATATATATATATATATATATATATATATATATATATATATATATATATATATATATAAGCACCGTACCGTCTAGCATTGTGCTGGGTATTACCTGTCCCTCTAGTGCTCAATGTATCCAGTGACATCATATTTGTGTGCCCAATAAAAAGGATTGTGAGACGAATAGTTCCCCTGTCAGATAATTGCTTTGCATGATTGTGTGCCAGGACTATATATCCCACAGTTCTTTGCTGTCATCTAAAGATTGCTGGGAGTAGCTATAAAAGAAACCAAAGCCTGCAAGGATGCTCTCTTCCTCCTAGCCCTGACACAAGACGGACCTCTCTGTGCCAGAGAGAGAGAGGTCGCGGCCTACCCTGCAGAGTCATGCTTCCAACTCGTGGCCTGAGGGGCCTAGCTCTGTTGTTCACTGTCAGACATCCTTTCCAGGACCACTCCAGTCGCCTGCCTGTCAGTGTGTGTGGCAGCTTCACGTCGGGAGATCGAGACAGTGGATCTGCTTCACAAGTGCCGCTACGCAAGTGCCTCTACACAAGTTCCTGTTCGGAGGACATTAGAACAGTCTGGTTGTTGGTGAGAGGGCATATTACTTGACCTTTATCCATCCTTTACCACCATCATATTGATACACTTTGCACAGACATCTTTACTCCAAGAATATTTTACTGCATTACTTGAACACTGTGCTCAGACACCTTTAGCTTTCTTTATTGTGAGGAATCCACCATTTTCACTATACCCAAACAGATTACAGTTAATGAGCTCCAATTAGCCAGTGAAGAACATCAGATCTGCAACAAGGATTTTTTTGCCATACTTAGAGAAGGGCTGGCCAGGTTCCATCTTCTGTAGTATGACAGTATAAGGAGTTACATTGTTACATAGTTAACAGAAACATCCTCTAGGAGGTGACATTATATATAAAGGAAGTGTGCATATATGTTTATAGTATTATAATATTATATTATATATAGTAATATTGTTGTTGTTAAACTCTGTCTTGTGCCTTTGGGAGGAATTATTCAGTTAACACTGTTGTTTAAAGCCCTACTTTATCTTAGTAACAACTTCTTCTTCTTTATTATGTTCAAGTAAAATGTCTCTAGAACCTAATTACCTTGAAGCCCCATACACACTATCAGTTTTCCTGCTGAGTTTTTCCTTCAGATTTACCAAAACCATATAATATGAGGTCATACCTTAGGAGTTTCAATTTGTATGCAATCAGGCAGGCCCTTGCACTTCATGGTTTTGGTAAACCTGAAGGAAAAACTTAGCAGAAAAACTGATATTGTGTATGGGGCATTAGTTGTTTGATTATTGCCACACAGTGCTGCATGGATGTCTAAACCCAGAGTGTCAGGTGGGTTGGAAGTTTCACTTGGTCATGGCCGTGCAGATGAGTAAGTAATTCTCAGCAGTCCTCTCGGGCGCCGTGCTACATACACATGTATATATATATATATATATATATATATATATATATATATATATACACATACAGTATCTCACAACAAAAGTGAGTATACCTCTCACATTTTTGTGTAGCACTGACCCCCGAAGGAGCTGCTGGATTTATTTGGGCTTACCGTTACTTCCTTGTTTGCTTCTCCGTCTTGGGGTTCCTGTGGTAGATGGCCCAAAGAATGTGGAAACTGATACTGAATCCTCTTTTGGGTTATTTATTTAGAACAGAAACAGAGTCTTTCAATAAAGGGTAGAAGGTTAGGAGTGAGTTCATGTACTTGGATTGCAAAAATGGAAGTCTTTAGAGAAAATCCAGAGAATAGTGAGAGACCGTTTCACAACTGGATTTAACAACCCTCTCTCACTAAGCCTAGCAGCCGGTGGGGTGCTCGACAAAGTCTCTGCCACAGACTTGTGAGATACACTTAAGCAGGGCCGGTGCTACCACTAGGCAAACTAGGCAGCCGCCTAGGGCGCACTGCTGCCTAGGGGCGCCCGGCCACTGGTCTTACTACTCTGTTCTCTTTGCAACAAGCAACTAAGTCTCAGCATCAGCAGGCAGCCACCGCTCCGTTCGTACATAGTATCAGAGGCGCAGTGGCGGCGGAGGACTGTGTCTGTGTCCCAACTCCTGAATGAATGGAAGCAAGCAAAAATTCATTGATGGGCATGAGTAGGCTGCATTGATGTGCACTGGTGAGGCTACATTGATGGGCGTTGGTGAGGCTGCATTGATGGGTGCTGGTGAGGCTGCATTGATGGGTGCTGGCGAGGCTGCTTTGATGAGCACTGGTGAGGCTGCTTTGATGGGCGCTGGTGAGGCTGCATTTATGGACGCTGGTGAGGCTGCATTGATGGGCGCTGGTGAGGCTGCATTGATGGGCACTTGTGAAACTGCTTTGATGAGTACTGGTGAGGCTGCTTTGATGAGCACTGGTGAGGCTGCATTGATGGGCACTGGTGAGGCTGCATTGATGGGCACTGGTGAGGCAGCTTTGATGGGCGCTGCTGAGGCTGCATTTGATGGGCGCTGCTGAGGCTGCATTTGATGGGCGCTGCTGAGGCTGCATTTGATGGGCACTGGTGGACTGCATTTGATGGGTGCTTCATTAAAAAGGTGGTATATACATGGGCAGGACAAAGGGGGTGAAGTCAGGGGTGTCAAAAATCCTTGCACCAGCCTTGCACTTAAGCATTACTGAGGGATGTGGACAAATTTAAAGAACTGACATACGGTACCAGGTTCTCTCAGCCGATCCGGCGATACCATATGAGTGCTCCAGGTTGCGTCCTTCAACTAAGCCTCCAGGCTCCTTTAGAGAAACCCGCCTTGCGCACGGTCTTCTCCTGAAAGAGTCCTCTCCTGGGGTTCTTCAGTTGCTGGGCCTCTCCCTTCAGATGAGACGGCACTGGACCACCCTTGGATCAGTAGGCCCCGAAATCCACTCGGGCCTGTCCCCTCAGTTGCGTCGCCTCGGGCCAGCCGGCCCCAAGACTTAGAATGCATGGTTCCGCACCCCAGGCCAGTAGGGCCATGGGGCTGGGTCAGGAGGACCACCAGAACCGAACAGGCAGAAAATAATCGCACAAGAACCCCCGTCAACGTGACGTCGATAGCTTAAATACCACCCCCCCAGAATGCACAGCAGGAAAACACTCCTACTGGGCTGGTTCCGAGAGAATAGTGGCATTCAATGCACCCAGCTAGACTGCGTTTCTACTCTTGCCGGTGGTGACAGCGACACCTGCGGTCAAGGAGAACCCAGTGCAACCCAGCTGGACTTTTACTGAAACCAGAAATAGTCCTGAAACCCAACTGTGGCTTCAGGCAAATTAACTTTTCAATAAACATAGCGCCTGCTCGTCAGGAGCCAGTGCTACATATGTAAATATTTTATTATATCTTTTCATGTGACAACACTGAAGAAATAACATTTTGCTACAGCTTGTATAACAGTGTAAATTTGCTGTCCCCTCAAAGTAACTCAAAACACAGCCATTAATGTCTAAATCACTGACAACAAACGTGAGTACACCACTAAGTGAAAATTGGGCCCAAAGTGTTAATATTTTGTTTGGCCACCATTATTTTCCAGCACTGCCTTAACCCTTTTGGGCATGGAGTTCACCAGAGCTTCACAGGTTGCCACTGGAGTCCTCTTCCACTCCTCCATGACGACATCTTGGAGCTGGTGGATGTTAGAGACCTTGCCCTCCTCCTTGTGATTAAAATTTTGGACCCAATTTTGGAGATCCTGGTGTGCTGGTGACACTTCCTTCTCAAGAGTGAGAGCGATAACACCGAAAATCTAACACACCTGCTCCCCATTCACACCTGAGACCTTGTAACACTAACGAGCCACATGACACCAAGGAGTGAAAATGGCTAATTGGGCCTAATTTGGACATTTTCATTTAGGGGTGTACTCAATTTTGTTGCCAGCAGGCCTGCCGTCTTCTTACCAGGATTCATTGAGTGAACACCAGTCCCGCCGCCCAGCTGTGAGAATTGCACCTACCACATCGCCAGGAGTTGCCGCTGTTCCTGTTAAAGAGAACCTGCAGTGCATCGCCACGCTGAAGACCTCCTGTGCCACTTGCTGACGATTGGGGAAACAGTGCAGCGGGCAACAACTCAGATCTCTGAATCCACCACTGACCAATCCACCGCATTCAGCTCCCTGCTGAACAGTGTACAGACCCTGCATCGCTTTCTGTGTGTGAGCGCCTGCTGTCTTCAGGATCTGGTGAGTGGGCTCATGCCCAAGCTCTTCCCTGCCTGGCAGTAACATACAACACATGGACACTGAATGCAGACAACATAAGTATGCTGATGCTTTAAGAGTTTCCTTCCCTGGAACTAAGGGACCAAGCCCAACCCCTGAAAAACAACCCAGAAACTGATGTGGGTGAGAAGGCCTGGCTCGCATTCTCCACTCTAATTTATCCTAAAGGTGTTCTATCAGGTTGAGGTTAGAACTCTGTGCAGGCCAGTCCAGTTCCTCCACCCCAAACTGGCTCATGCATTTCTTTATGGTCCTTGGTTTGTGCACTGGTCCTAGAGTTGCCAGCTCATCCCTTTAATCCCGAACACATTATTAATTTTGTGGCTGATTACGGTGGTAATGAAACTCACTTGGTGCCTTATCTGCATTAAATTCGCCTCAGAACCTGTGTAATTCATATGTGTTCTGGATGAAAGGGATGACGTAGCAACCCTAATTGGTCCAAATCATTTCTGGGATTATGGTGTGGGACTGTTTTTCAGGGGTTGAGCTTGGTCCCTTAGTTCCAGTGAAGGCAAATCTTAAGACATCAGCATATCAAGACATTTTGGACAATTTCATGCTCCCAACTTTGCGGGAACTGTTTGGGGATGGCCCCTTCCTGTTCCAACATGACTGTGCACCAGTGCACACACAAGGTCCATGAAGACATGGATGAGCAGGTTTCTGGTGGAGGAACTTGACCGGCCTGCACAGAGTCCTAACCTCAACCCGATAGAACAGCTTTGGCATGAATTAGAGCAGAGACTGTGAGCCAGGTCTTCTTGTCCACATCAGTGCCTGACCTCATAAATGCGTTTCTGGAAGAATGGTCAAACATTCCCGTAGACACACTCCTAAACCTTGTGGACAGCCTTCCCAGAAGAGTTGAATCTGTTATAGCTGGAAAAGGTGGGCCAACTCAATATTGAACCCTACGGACTAAGACTGGGATACCATTAAAGTTCATGTGCATGTAAAGGCAGGCGTCTCAATACTATTTGTCATATAGTGTATATTTGCATCCATTTAAAAAATATATGAAGGTATGGGGGTTCTAATGCTCCTTTCCCAATAGTGCAAACTTTCCTGCGACTTTGGACATCAGAGACACATGACAAGTTGTACCCCATGATTTTCAATGATAACCATTCATATCTGTGCGACTTCAAGTCGCACTGACTTCACTGTACTACTTTGGTCCGACTTTGATCCCGAGTTAAGGTCCATAGACCTCAAGTTTACACAGGCACTCCCTGAAATCGCGGCAAAGTCATGTGACTTTCAAGTTGCGGCAGTGTGAAAGGGGCTTAACTAATCTTCAGGTCCAAGGCCTGATTCACACCTATGCATTTTTTTGTGCATTTTCTGTTTTGCAGAAACACACTACGGTCCATTCAACATGGTTTCCGATGGGTCACATTCACATCTGTGCATTTTATGGAAAGGGCCAGGGACGTTTTCTGTTTTTTAGTTCCATAGACTTCAATGGATTAAAATTGTGTGAAGCAGACCTTAAATATTATTTTAACATGTGTGCAAAAACAACACAAAAACATCTCTGGCAGTGAAGTGATTTTTAATAAATATATATCTGAAATAACCCCTTGCCGACCAGCGCACGATGATATACGTCGGCACAATGGCACGGCTGGGCAAACGGGCGTACAGGTACGTCCCATTTAAATCATGGCATTGTGGGAGTGCATGCACCATTGCGTACTCCGTGACCGTACCAGTGGGTCCCGCGGACTCGATGTCCAGCGGGGGCCTGCGATCTTGTCACGGAGCGGCAGAACAGGAAGATGTCTATGTAAACAAGGCATTTCCCTGTTCTGCCTAGCAACATGATGCAGTGTCATCCTGTCATTGGGAGCAGTGATCTCTGTCATATTGTAGTGAGCCCATACCCCCACAGTTAGAATCACTCCCTAGAACACACTTAACCCCTTAATCGCCCCCTAGTGTTTAACCCCTTCCCTGCCAGTGTCATTTAAACAGTAATCAGTGCATTTTTATAGTTCTGATCGCTGTATAAGTGACAATGGTCCCAAAATAGTGTCAAAAGTGTCCGATGTGTCCACCATAGTGTCGCAATCACTAAAAAACCTAGATCGCTGCCATTACTAATTTAAAAAAATTATAAAAATACCATAAATCTATCCCCTATTTTGTAGACACTATAACTTTTGCGCAAACCAATCAATAAACGCTTATTGCGATTTTGTTTACCAAAAATTTGTAGAAGAATACATAACAGCCTAAACTGAGAAAGAAAAAAGTTTTTTATATGTTTTTGGGTGCAAAAAGTAAAAAATGTTGCTATTTTTTTCAAAATTTGGCTCTTTTTTTGTTTACAGCGCAAAAAATAAAAACTGCAGAGGTGATCAAATACCACCAAAAGAAAGCTCCATTTGTGGGGAAAAAAGGACGGGAATTTTGTTTGGGTACAACGTTGCGCGACCGCGCAATTGACAGTTAAAGGGATGCAGTGGCGTATCGCAAAAAATGCTCTGGTCAGGAAGGGGTTAAATTGCATATTTTTATTATTGCTTTAAGACCCCTTTCACACTGCACGTGCTGGCGACACTCGTTTAAGCTGCGCTTTAACACCACTTTTCGGCTTCTAGCGGGACGCTTTTAAACCCAGAAAAGGGGTTAAATCCTCCCGTTTTGCGGCGCTTTCAAATTGCTTTTCAGTCTCTGCCCATTCAGTCCAATGGGCAGGGGCGTTTTGGAAATGCTAAATACAGCGCTCCCAGCCCACCCCAAAGATGCTGCTTGCAGGACTTTTCATAACGTCCCGCAAGCGCACCGCCCCAGTGTGAAAAGTCACACTGAAATTAACGGGAGGCGGTTTTCAGGTGCTTAGCGGAGGCTATTTCCACTGCTAAAGCGCCTGAAATCCGACCCAGTGTGGAAGTGGTCTAATAGCAATAACACTGATATTTGGCATTGGATATGGAAATAGACTTTCATTTTCGATGCCATATTGCCCCCTCCATCTGAACACATATAAGTGCTAATTTCTTCCACCCAGCAGGGCTTTCCAGGGCACGGCCTGAGCCCTAGAGTGTCGCCTGGGCTACTTATCCATGCATTGGCACTGCTATAAAAGAAAGGGATAGGAATTTAATCAATTCGTACTTTCATTCAGCCAGCACAAGACTCTTAACTGAAAATCTCGCCTAAGTGGTACCATACTGGAGCTGAGAACTATAAATCACAGCGGGGAAATATTTAATAAAGTATGTAGCTAGCGCGGTATGTTAATCTTGGCCTATTAGCTGGTCACTGGTCTGTACAAGCTGTCTCTAAATCAAATCTGATTTCCTAGGATTACACTAATGCTTCTGTTTATTGCAGTGGCATTGCTCCGGCATGTTTTTGGTGGCTTTTATTACTGCGTTGGCATATTTAAAAGCCTGTGATGTGACAGCAAACCCTTGTCACAAGGCATAACAGATTCACATTGTCCAATGTTTCCTATAATTAGGGCGCTGAAGCCAATTTAAACAAAGTTACGATAAATTCGATAATCTATACCATGGCTGCAAATCCCTTAGAAAGGCTTTATTTAAACTAAGAGGGGGGTGTTGTAATCCTCTTATGATGGCAAACAATGTACGTCTGTTTGTTTAGTATAGCGAAGGAAAAAAAATCACTATAGTAAATCTAAAAATAGATATGGTATAGTTTACTTTCTTGGGATTATCATTGGGATTAACCCCTTCATGCCTAAGCCTTTTTCTGACACTTGTTGCTTACAAGTTAAAATCAGTATTTTTTTGCTAGAAAAGAACCCCCCAACATTAAAAAAAAAAAAAAAAAAATATAAGAGGTCTTTCAAATGCAATTGTTTTTGAAGAAATGCACTTTCACAAATTAAACAAACAAAAAAAACAAACAGTAAAGTTAGCCCATTTGTATAATGTGAAAGATGATGTTCTGCCGAGTAAATAGACACCTAACATGTCATGCTTTAAAATTGCACTCGCTCGTGGAATGGCGACAAACTATGGTACTTAAAGAGGAAGTAAACCCTGATGAGTTTACTTCCTCTTTGATTCCCTGCAAAGGTAAAGCATAATCGACTACTATGCATCGCATAGTAGTCCATTATATGTCACTTACCTGACACAGGAGCCAGCGAAGTCACCGCTGTCCCCTGTAGTTCGGAGCGTCCATCTTCTCAGTGGGTCTCGCTGCTCCGCCGCTGTCATTCGGCGAAGCCGCGATGATGTCACTCCCGTGCATGCGCACAGGAGCTGCCACTCGTAGCATATCGCCGTTGACAGCGGCGCGCTCAGTGCACCTGCGTGCCGCTGTCTACGGCGCATGCGCCGTAGACAGCGGTGCCTGTCTTTCGGGAAATATCTCCTAAACCGTATAGGTTTAGAAGATATTTCTTGGACCTACAGGTAAGCCTTAATCTAGGCTTACCTGTAGGTCAAAGTTAGTTGTAAGGGTTTGCAACCACTTTAAAAATCTCCATAGGCGAGGATTTACATTTTTTTAATGGTTACCAGTTTAGAGTTACAGAGGAGGTCTTGTTTTAATATTATAGTTCTCACTCTAAAGATCGCAGCGATACCTCACAAGAGTGATTTGAACATTGTTTACATTTGCGGGCTCGACTTATGTTTGCGTTCACTCCTGCGAGCATGAAGGGATGAGAGCCTTTTAAATTTTTTCTCTCTTATTTTTTTTTTTTACACTGTTCCTTTTATTTATTTATTTTTTTGATCACTTTTATTGCTGTCACAAGGAATGTAAACATCCCTTGGGACAGTAATAGGCAGTGGCGGGTACTCTTTATGGGTCCTCTTTGATTCCCTGCAAAGGTAAAGCATAATGGACTACTATGCATCGCATAGTAGTCCATTATGTGTCACTTACCTGACACAGGAGCCAGCGAAGTCACCGCTGTCCCCTGTAGTCCGCAGCATCCATCTTTTCGGTGGGTCTCGCTGCTCCGCCGCTGTCATTCAGCGAAGCTGCGATGACGTCACTCCCGCGCATGTGCACGGGAGCCGCCACTCGCTACATATCGCCGTTGACAGCGGCGCGCTCAGTGCGCATGCGCCGTAGACATCAGTGCCTGTCTTTCGGTTTAGGAGATATTTCTCAGACCTTAAGGCTTACCTGTAGGTCAAAGTGGTTTGTAAGGGTCTACAACCACTTTAAAGTCTTCAGTAAACTGGTAGTGATGTCATGACATCGCTTCCGGGTTACTAGATCCGAGACCCGATCAAAGCCGATTGCGGCATTGTTTAGGTCTCCGGCCAGCCATCGGACATGCCAGCTGGTCGGGCGTCCTGGTGGGATGGGAGAGCCCAGACCAACCGTGGAAGGCAATGGGAGGGGGGGGGGACATCCCCTTCCGCTGCTTGTGATAATGATCGAGCAGCTGTCTAGCTGCACTGATTGTTATCATAAAAAAAGCCAACCATCGGTTCTAAAAAACAGTTCTGTGTGATGCCTGCAGCTGCATATCATCCCAGTACAACCTCTTCAAGCCAAAGGTCACATATTTGTTTGTGCAATTAGTTTCCTAACAAATCGAAATTCGGACGAATTTTGCATCTTTCATTCGTTATATTTCTTTCGTATTCGTTGTAATTTGTTATTTTTTTATTCGGACATTTGGATGCATCCGAATGTCCGAATAAAAAAATAACAAATTACAACGAATACGAAAGAAATATAACGAATGAATTTGAATGAATTCGACATGATTCGAAATTATTTTAACCGCATTCAAAATTATTTCAACATGATTCGACATTATTTCAACTGCATTCGAAATGATTTCAACATGATTCGACATTATTTCAACTGCATTCGAAATGATTTCAACATGATTCGACATTATTTCAACCGCATTCGAAAATATTTTGTGACCCGACTTTAGGGCCATGTATCTCGGGGTCAAAAACTGTCTGTTGTGGTTTTTACTTTTTGACACTTTTTTGGTGAATGTGTAGGGGTACAATGTACCCAATACCCATTCACATGGGGGCGGTGGAATTTGAGGGTCCCCTTGTTAAAGGAGACTTACAGATTCTGAGAAGCCCCCCGCCCGCAGACCCACACAACCAGGGCATGTGGCCTGGTATGGTTCGGGGGGTTGCTCACTCATCCCCACTATCCTGACCTATCTTGATTTTGGGGGGACCCCACAACATTTTTTTTAAACTTTGGCGTGGAGTTCCCCTTAAAATCCATGCCAGACCCAAATGGCCTGGTATGGATTTGATGGGGGCATGCCATTTTTTTTCTTAATTCTGTTATATACTACACGGACTGCACTATATACTCTGAACTGTATTATATATACTATAACAACAACTATATAGCCTGAACTGTATTATATATACTACACTAACTGCACTATATACTCTGAACTGTATTATATATGTAGTGGTACCCCAGTAAGGGCTGCTAAGTGTTGTGGCCCACCTGTCACCCTGCCCAGCCAAGCCTAGCATTCAAGTCCTCAGTCACTCCAAGGCAATGAACTGTCCATTAACTTTGGTTTTTTTTTGTGTTTTATTGAGGGGATTGAATTTGGATGCAGTATAGGAAGTATGGAATGCTCAGTGAATTTTACATCAAATGGGATGACTTTTAGAACAAAGAATTGGAACAACTTATATACACTACGGTATATACAGATCTCTCTTCCCCGAGCACAACTCTTATTGCAGACCATTACTACTCAGCTCCTCCAGCTCTCTACTTGCTTGAGCTCCCAGGCACAGCTAGTACAACATAGGCCTGACACTGGCTCAGCCAGGCCTTAGCAACTGCTGTTTAGTGTGGTATTGAATTGTATTATATATACTATATGGACTGCACTATATAATCTGAACAGTACTAAATAAACTATCCAAACTGCACAATATACTCTGAGCAGTATTATATATACTATACAGACTGTACTATATACTCTGAACCAATAAATACGGTATATACAAAATTAATGAGGACAACCTCCGCCAAGACATGAAGATTTCTTCATCCTGTAGTATTTCTGTAATGGATAAAACAGAACAACATCCTATTCTGACTAACTGGACACATTACACATTTGAGAACCAGATGATAAGCAATAGACTCAGTCCCACTCAATTACCAGGGTACTGACTCTTGATGCCCGCAGTGTCCCTTCCTCTGTGGCACCTAGGCAACACAGCTTCTCCTGGCGGCCTGCTGTTATTGCTGGAGCCTAAGCAACAGCTGGCCTACTTGTGAATGTTTGTAGAAACTATTCAAGGGAGCCCTTTCTTTCTGCCACTCTTCTTCTCTGAAGAGACAATGAGCCACTAACCCCTTTTTTACAGGGTAGCAACTCGCACAAATTACACTCACCCATTGGCCCAAAGGAATCTTCGCAATATGTCCGTGCTGAATGAATTATCTTTGCAAAGTGTCCTTTCTCTTTCTTTTCCGAATAGCACTTGAGCAAACACAATGGCCTTTGGCTCAAAGATCTTCGCAAAGTTGTTTTGCTTACGTTTATCAAGCAAGGTTACTTTAAGTTTGTGATCTCTGTTGACAACTTGAACTCAGGTTTCTTCTTTTGGCGATCAGGTATCTTCTTCTTGGCTGGTTATAGATGAGAGTCTTTTGGTGTTAATGCTTTATGGAGCTCCACTATCAGTCTCTGCTGCTGCTTTTATTTGGGCTTTTGTTGACAAACTCGTTTACCTTAACAACCTACTAACAGAAAGACATCTCTGTTGCTGTCAATTAGTGAGGCAATCTCAAATTCTACCTCAATATGGCATTCTACCATCATACATGCCATAGGTTATATATTACTTATTTATTCAGGGAAGCCTATGCCACACCCACTTAACAGCTGTCCCTAAGCCACCCCCATCAAATCATTCTCTGCGCCTATTACCTTTTGTACCACCACTCCCTCCCTTTAGAATGTAAGCTCTATGAGCAGGGCCCTCCTGTACCTTTCGTATTAAACTGTACTGTAATTGTGTTGTTCCCCCTATACATTGTAAAGCACTGCGTAAACTGTTGGTGCTATATAAATTGTGCATTATAATAATAATAACAATAATAATAATAATAATATTACTTGTTTACTGTAGCTATAGAGACAAAAGAATGCTGAAACTGTCAACTAAAATACAACAATGGTATCTAAGTTCCCATTGTTTGAGGACAGCTTTTGTTTGAGAAGTGTTCTCAAACAAACTCAGCAGTAATCTTATTTCTGTTTTTTATGACCAACTACTAAAGAGACTGTCCATTGTCACCTTATGTCTGATTAACATAAAAAAAATCATATTGTTTAACAAACGCAACACAAAAGTGTCTTTAGTAAAGCATCTTTGCAAAGTGTCTCTGGCAAAGTGTCTTTGCAAAGTGTCTTTGTGAACTAGGGGTTTACCCCCTCTAGGTAGGCTACCCTGATTATGACAGGAGAAATCCTCTGTGGCAAAAGGATTTTTCTCACAAATGAGGAAATTGGCAGTTTCAATAGTTCCTTCCTTCATTTGTAAGGATAGAAGGGAAGGGAGAACTTAGATAAATAGGGAAAATGGTTGCAACAGATAATAATAGAAACCAAAAATAGTTAGAATGTAACATTTATTATAAACATACAGTAATTTAAAAAGTTAATCAGGCTGTACAAAGGTTATATATTTGTGTGATATCCCAACATGTTTCGCCTATTTGGCTTCATCAGGGGATAATGAACCAACTGGAAGACACAAAGAACTATGCAGAGGAATACAAAGATATGTCAAAAACAATTACAAAGACAAACGCATACAGTGCCTTGCGAAAGTATTCGGCCCCCTTGAACTTTTTTTGCCACATTTCAGGCTTCAAACATAAAGATATAAAAGTTAAATTTTTTGTGAAGAATCACCAACAAGTGGGACACAATTGTGAAGTGGAACGAAATCTATTGGATATTTTAAACTTTTTTAGCAAATAAAAAACTGAAAAGTGGTGCGTGCAAAATTATTCAGCCCCTTTACTTTCAGTGCAGCAAACTCACTCCAGAAGTTCAGCGAGGATCTCTGAATGATCCAATGTTGTCCTAAATGACTGATGGTGATAAATAGAATCCACCTGTGTGTAATCAAGTCTCTGTATAAATGCACCTGCTCTGTGATAGTCTCAGGGTTCTGTTGAAAGCGCAGAGAGCATCATGAAGACCAAGGAACACACCAGGCAGGTCCGTAATACTGCTGTGGAGAAGTTTAAAGCTGGATTTGGATACAAAAAGATTTCCCAAGCTTTAAACATCCCAAGGAGCACTGTGCAAGAGATCATTTTGAAATGGAAGGAGTATCAGACCATTGCAAATCTACCAAGACCTGGCCGTCCCTCTAAACTTTCAGCTCAGACAAGGAGAAGACTGATCAGAGATGCAGCCAAGAGGCCCATGATCACTCTGGATGAACTGCAGAGAACTACAGCTGAGGTGGGAGAGCCTGTCCATAGGACAACAATCAGTCGTACACTGCACAAATCTGGCCTTTATGGAAGAGTGGCAAGAAGAAAGCCATTTCTCAAAGATATCCATAAAAAGTCTCGTCTAAAGTTTGCCACAAGCCACCTGGGAGACACACCAAACATGTGGAAGAAGGTGCTCTGGTCAGATGAAACCAAAATCGAACTTTTTGCCCACAATGCAAAACGATATGTTTGGCGTAAAAGCAACACAGCTCATCACCCTCAACACACCATCCCCACTGTCAAACATGGTGGTGGCAGCATCATGGTTTGGGCCTGCTTTTCTTCAGCAGGGACAGGGAAGATGGTTAAAATTGAGGGGAAGATGGATGCAGCCAAATACAGGACCATTCTGGATGAAAACCTGTTGGAGTCTGCAAAAGACCTGAAACTGGGACGGAGATTTATCTTCCAACAAGACAATGATCCCAAACATACAGCAAAATCTACAAAGGAATGGTTCACAAATAAACGTATCCAGGTGTTAGAATGGCCAAGTCAAAGTCCAGACCTGAATCCAATCGAGAATCTGTGGAAAGAGCTGAAAACTGCTGTTCACAAATGCTCTCCATCCAACCTCACTGAGCTCGAGCTGTTTTGCAAGGAAGAATGGGCAAGAATTTCAGTCTCTCGATGTGCAAAACTGATACAGACATACCCCAAGCGACTTGCAGCTGTAATCACAGCAAAAGGTGGCTCTACAAAGTATTAACGCAAGGGGGCCGAATAATTTTGCAAGCCCCACTTTTCATTTTTTTATTAGTTAAAAAAGTTTCAAAAATCCAATAGATTTCGTTCCACTTCACAATTGTGTCCCACTTGTTGGTGATTCTTCACAAAAAATAAAAAAATTATTTTATAGCTTTATGTTTGAAGCCTGAAATGTGGCAAAAGGTTGAAAAGTTCAAGGGGGGCCGAATACTTTCGCAAGGCACTGTATACTGTATAGCATTACATAAGGAAAAACATTAATTATAGCTCATTTGCCATTGTCCGCACCATCCCAAGGCTTACCCCAAGAGAGCCCCCAAAAAAGATCACCACCGTAATCAGGACCAAAGAGGAGAGTGGGCACTGTGCGGTCACTTTTGGACACATAGCGACCAGGCTGAAGAGGAAGAGAGAAGTATTCAAACAACTGCATTTCTAGCCAATAAGGCTTTATTTAATAAGGCACCATTTTGCAAATAGCAAAGGTGCATAGGGGATGACCCTAAACTGTCATTCCTAATAATTCATAATTCAGGTGCCCCCTTCCCTCCTGGACTCTTGTTCCCTGGCTCACCTCACACTGAGCACATGTACCCTGGGCTTTTATATAGTATCCTAAAATGCAATACAGCACTTTTTCTCTGCCAATTGCCAGGACTAGGGATGAGCCAAACACCCCCCTGTTCGGTTCGCACCAGAACCTGCGAACAGACCTAAACTTCGTGTGAACTTTAGAACCCTATTAAAGTCTATGGGACTCGAACATTCACAATCTAAAGTGCTAATTTTAAAGGGTAATATGCAGGTTACTGTCCTAAAAAGTGTTTGGGGACCTGGGTCCTGCCCCAGGGGACATGGATTCATGAAAAAAAAAGTTTTAAAAACGGCCCTTTTTCCGGAGGAGTGATTTTAATAATGATTAAAGTGAAACAATAAAAGTGTAATATTCCTTTAAATTTCGTAGCTGGGGGGTATCTATAGTATGCCTGTGAAGGGGCGCATGTTTCTGGTGCTTAGAACTGTCCCTGCACAAAGTGTCATTTGTGCAGGAAAAAAAGTATTTTAAAATCACTTGCGGCTAAATTGTCGGCTCCCTTACTACAGAGAACACTCAATGAGTGTTCTCTGTATTAGCCGACAATTCATTCATTCATTGGTAAAAAAAAAGCGTGGGGGTTCCCCTAAATTCAATTACCAGGCCCTTCAGGTCTGACATGGATATTAAGGGGAACCCCGTGTCAAATTAAAAAAAAAATTGACGTGGGGATCCCCCTAAATATCCATACCAGACCCTTCAGGTCTGATATGGATATTAAGGGGAACCCCGCATCAAATTTTAAAAAAAATTGACGTGGGGGTCCCCCTAAAAATCCATACCAGACCCTTTATCCGAGCACGCAACCTGGCAGGCCGCAGGAAAAGAGGGGGGGACGAGAGAGCGCCCCCCCCCCTCCCTCCTGAACCGTACCAGGCCACATACCCTCAACATTGGGAGGATGCTTTGGGTGTCTGTGACCCCTCAAAGCACCTTGTCCCCATGTTGATGAGGACAAGGGCCTCATCCTCACAACCCTGGCCATTGGTTGTGAGGGTCTGCGGGCGGGGGGGCTTATCAGGATCTGGAAGCCCCCTTTAACAAGGGGACCCCCAGATCCCGCCCCCCCCCCCCCCGTTTGAAATGGTAAGGGGGTACAAAAGTACCCCTACCATTTCACAAAGAAAGTGTAAAAATGGTTAAATAAGACAAACACACTTTCCTGGCCGGCCGGGTAGCGTGCTCGCACAAGGGTCTGTTGTGGACTTGGGGGGGACCCCCACGCCGATTTTTTTCGGCGTTGGGGTTCCCCTTTAAGTTCATACCAGGCAGCGGGGCCAGCGACGTCTCCTTCGCGGGCCCCGCCTACCTGGAGACGCGATCGAAATGAGCGGACTTTCCTCCGCGTGTGTGGGCGAGTCCGTTCATTTCAAAAGTAGGGCGGATAGTACGGCGGACTTAGTACGCCGTATTAGTCTGCTCAAAAAGTGCCGTGTGTGGGCAAGTAGCCCGTTCGGAAAGTCCGACGGACAGTCTGGCGGGAAGTCCGCCAGACTAAGTACGTCGGACAGACGGCTACGTGTGTACGCGGCTTTATAGTACGTATTTGATTGTCAGTGCGTTCTTGTCCGCTCGTTTTCTGATTTTTCAGCTCGCTCTTCTCAGTCCTTTCAGATTTTCAGTGCATTCTGTTAGGTCGTTTTGACCAGCTGACCGTTTTTTAGCCATGTTGCGGGTATGTACGAGTTCATGCTGTGCAGGGGCTTGGTGTTGAGGTTCTTACTTTGACCCAAGCCCAGTTCATGAACAGGGCGGGGAGGAGTTCATGAAGGAAGAATTGGTTGCTCCAGCATGACTAATTCTCTCATATGAATTTATTGTGGGAGATCCGTGAGAATAATCCTGATGATTATCTCCGGATGACGGACCCCGTTTTTCAGCTTTGCTGTCCCCTTATATTAGGAAGCAGGATACCTGCATGCAGCAAGCCATCACTCCTGAACAGAGGCTAGTCACCACGTTGCGGTACTTGGTGATAGGGAGAAGTCTGCAGGACATCAAGTTCTTGACAGGCATCTCCCCCCCAGGGTCTGGGGATCATTAGTCCAGAGACCTGTTCTGCCATTAGCCCACGTACACACGGTCGGAGATTTTGGCAACCAAATCCGTCGGATTTAGTCCGACGGATTGTGTCCGAAACTGTTGCATACACACGGTCGGGCCAAGTTGGCGAAAAATCCGATCTTTCAGAACGTGATGACGTAATTTCGTTACGATGGGACTAGATTCAGGCTAGTAGCCAATAGCTTTGATGTAGGAATTTGATCTGAGCATGCGTGGCACTTGGTCCGATGAAAATGCTCTACACATGATCGGATTAGGTCCGTCCGGCCCAGTTGGTCGGGAAATATTTCCAACATGTTGGAAAATTGGGTCGGATGGAGATTCGGACGGATTCAGTCCAATGCATACCACACACAGTCGGATTATCCGACGACACGGTCCGATAGGACACATTCCGACGGATTCTCCGACCGTGTGTACAAGGCTTTAGACAGGTCCTGCAGAAGGACTATATTAAGGTTAATTTTCTCCTTGAACATCACATTCTATGTATTTAATGTTTGCTAATGTATTGCATTTCTTTCATCATTCCCCAATTATCATGATTGTACTTTTGTCCTCATGCAAGCTGGAATTTTTTAAAGTTCCTTTTTTGTCCTTTCAACATATTTGCCTTCACTAGCATGCTATCCTGGGTGCATACACACCTAGCCTAGTCAATTAACAATGTATTTTGTCAGCTCCATTGTACTGCTTTACCCTAAACACCCTCTAAAATGTGTCCAAATGTTATTTTTGTCCTTAAATTCAGGCAGAGTGCAAGAGGCTTTTTTTGGGGGTCCCAAACTCATTTGGACCCCCCCCCCCCCCAAACTGCTAAGTCATCAACCAATACCAATCCTCTGTCTGCTGACTTTGCCAAACCCATACACACTATATCTACCTCTTTTGTACAATGTGTATTTATATTTTTGTATTATGACATTTCTTACCTGTCCAGTGGGCTTCCAATAGTGTAAGTAAGGAGGGGCTGGCCAAAGTACTCCACATTATGTATGCATTCAGCTCTCAATGAAGTAGAGAGGGTTACCTGTCCAAAACATCCCCCCCCCCCTCCTAAAATTTTTACAATGGGCCATCAGAGGGTGTGAGGAATCTGATAAGTGTACCTTATATTTTTGTCTTTTAATACTCCTTAAAATCAATGTTATACTGATGTTGGCCAAGAATGTGTATGGCTAATCTGCTTGCAATGTTATGTGCAAAAGTACTAATTTATTTTTTCTTGTTTCACTCCACAGTTTCCTTCAACGCCACAGGAATGGCAGACTGTGGCTTCCCAATTTCCCCAGCGTTGGGACTTTCCCAACTGCGGAGGGGCAATCAATGGGAAACATGTCCACATTGTCCCACCCCCCCAACTCGGGGTCATACTATTACAACTATAAGGGGTTTAATAGTATAGTGATGTTGGCGGTGGTGTCGGCGACATACAAGTTTTTGTATGTGGACGGGGGGAAGAATGGCCGGATGTCAGATGGTGGAGTCATTGCCCAGACTGAGTTCTATAGAGCTCCAGAGTGGTGGCTTGGGATTGCCACCTCTGGAAGACAACGCGGCTGGTCTACCATTCGTCCTCGTCACTGATAAAGTCTTTGGCCTTGGTGAACACCCGATGCGGCCATTCCCCATGAGGACCCTCACCCCGGACCAGAGGGTTTTTAACTACTGGCTGGACAGAGCCAGAAGAGTGGTGGAGAATGCTTTCAGTATAATGGCCAGCCGGTTCCGCCTATTCCTGACGCCAATCAACATGGCGGAATATAAATTAAACCATATAATACTTGCATGCTGCATTATGCACAACTTTCTCAGGAGAAATGCTATGAACTATGTGGCCTCAGTTGGGCCTGAGGCCGGATTTCCAGAACAAACAACCCTGACAGCACTTCAAGCTGGCCATCCTGGCTTGCCCCCCCAAAGCGCCCGCAAGGTCCGTCAAAAATATATGGAATACTTTGCAGGTAGGGGGGCCATTGATATGCCAGCAAATGTTTGAAAAACATTTTTAAAATACATTTTTATTTTAAACTGAAATAAAATTTAATTTGATTTACTGCTTGTGTTTCTTTTAGCTGTCTCCTAGGTTCTCCTATGGGCTTTTCTTTTTGGCCATTTTCTTCAATAGTGCAAACGTAATTTATTTAAAACATGAGGTGAAAATCTCTTCTTCAGCTAACTATTATGTTGTGGGTCTGCTACACAAACACACCTTGTTTTTGTTGTTAATGTATGTAATGAGAGGAGGACGGAGTAGCGTAAGCATTGATCGTGATAACCAAGGTACAATTTTAACTTGGGGCATCAGTGGCCTATACTGCTTATAGATTGAGGCCTATATTGGGACAAGATTATGAGAGTTTAGCCTGACATTAGGGTTTGTCTTGTGTTGTGTCTTTCAGATAAAATGGATCAATTCAACGATCACGACTTCCTCCCCCAATTCATTGGTATGTACAGAGAGCTGCCCTGTCTGTGGCAGACAAAAACCCTTTTTATTCTAATAGACTAAAGAGGCAGGCAGCACTGGATCAATTGCTGGAATTGGTGAAGCTGCAGATCCCCACAGCAACCATCCCCTATTTGAAGTGAAAAATTGGTGGCCTGAGGAGCACTTACAATAGGGAGCACAAGAAGGTCCAGGATTCCCAGAGATCAGGAGCAGAAGCAGATGACATTTATGTCCCCAGGCTGTGGTACTATGACAGACTGCGATTTCTGTAAGACCATACTGAAATCAGGCCATGACTCTCAACCCTTCCTTCCACGCTTCCTTCCACCTCAGCTGAGGCTTTTCTGACGTCCAATCTGGGCCGCCCACCCAGGAAGAAGATTTGGAGGAGCACAGCTTGAGTCAGGTATAGCACTTTTCAACATATTTCTCAACATTGTGTGTGATTGATGAATAATAAACTAAAACTATATCCCATTTTCATACACAGGAAAGCCTCAGCCAGGAGGAGGCTGTGGAAAGTGGCAGCCAGGAGGTGGCGGGGTAAGTGGCAGCCAGGAGGAGGTGGCTGGGTCCAGTAGCCTGACCGAATCCCAGATCCCTCCCCTCCTCCTTCAACCAAAAAGGAGCAGGAATGTGGAGGAGTTAGCACTTGGGTTAATTCGGCAGGCTTCTGCGGCCCTCAGAACCCCCCCAATATTCAAGAGGCCTATGCCTGCATGGCTGTCAGCAAACTGCGGGAAATGGAGATGGCTCAACGCCTCTTTTGTGAGGAAGTGATCTATCTGGCCCTAAATAAGGGGTTGAGGGGTGAACTCACAAGCAAAACCCAGCTGTGTGAGTTGGACCATCCTCCCCCTCTTCCACCTCTTGCCACAACTCCAAGACCAGAGCCACAGCCTGCAAGCAAGCATGGAAGCAAGTGTGGAAGTAAGACAAGAAAGTGATGGCCTGGGTTCAGTCTGGTCTGACAAAAGACGCAGGCTATTGTATGACAACAGCCTCGGGACAAATATGTCATCTGCTACTGTTCCTGACCTCTCTGAGTCCTGGACCGGATTGTGCTCCCTATTAAATGGACTCCTCAGGCTACCAATTTTGCCTGTCTAATAGTTGATGTGTGCCCTGGGGTACAAAGCCTTTCGCCAATTTCACCAGTTTATCCAGCGTTGCCTTCCTCTTTATTTTGTTATGACCCCTAATAAATGTCTATTTTTATTCACAAATACTTGCCTATGTGTTTTTCTTCAAAAAGGACAGTTTGTTTGCGAGTAGGCAGGTACATTTCAAAAATACAATGTCAAATTAACAAGGGACACCAACCGACCTCCTTGAGGTTAAAACATACAATATAATAATGGTGTTGTGGTAACTTGACACAACAAACGACAACAAATATTATGGAGATCACTAGAAAAAAAAAATCAGGAGATCTTTATCAAAACAAAAAAAAAAGTAGATCACTTTAAAAAAAAAATTATAAACATTATTCTGGAGGTCTGGCGAAAAAAAAAAAAGATTATTCAGGAGATCACACGAAATAATAAAGAAATCAGTTTGTTGGGAACTCTTTATGACTATCAGCAGCAAAACAACTTCATTATTCTAGCATTATAAAGAAAATGCGCTGCATTAAAAGATTAACAAATTTGCAGCGTGACGGATGTGCTATCTCCATTACAAATGCTAGTTTTACTTACAGTTTCAAATTTGGATATCCAGCATAAGGCAAAGACCAAGGGGTCACAGACAAGCTGAACGCTGAAGCAATCCAAACTGTGACGTCACCCGGCTTCTCCTGACACGTTGCGTCACTGGCATGTGACTTTATCAAGGGCCCTACCTAGGAGGGTGCTACATCTACTAAACTTTATTTCTTTTTATCACATTGGGTCAATGTGATGCATTTTTGGTGACAGGTTCTCTTTAATAATGTCATCATGTGCAACAGGCAGGAAGAAGTGTTTCCTCAGTCACCTGTCCTCTGGTGAAATTACTGCAACATTGCAACTTTGTAGCAAGTAAAGACTGCAGCAGGGCCTGATCTTTGGAATCTTTTACTTTAGAAAAAGTATTTTTATTGCTTCCTGAATCTTCATTCATAGGAGACACTGCAAAAAAAACAGCCAAGTATAACATTTCGAACAGCTAGGGCAGTGGTCTCCAAACTGTGGCCCGGGAGCCAGATGGGGGCCTTTGCTTGCTTTTATCTGGCTTTCGGGTGCTATTTTATTCACTAACACCAATGAAGAACACAATTCCTCCCAAAGACACCAACAATGGGGTGGACAAGGTGAGGTCCCTCTTTAGCAAAGAGGAAGTGCTGCTGATTTGTCGGCCAATGTGGATTCAAGTTTGAAGCAGCATAGTGGAAGGAATCTACATCTGATATAGATTACTACCTGTCCTTTGAGAGTCCAACAGAGATTGCTAAGGACCAGTGAGGATTATTCTTGAAGGGAGAGTTGCACTGTGTGCAAGGCGTGTTTTTGACCCCTTGCAGGGTCTTTCAAGGAGGTGAGCGAGCATTGCACTATGGATATGGAGGTTGTTTGAAGCAGGAAAAAAACTCACTTCTTCCTGCATGCTAGTGTAGCACTAACTCCCGAAGGAGCTTCTGGTTGTTTTTGGGCTTAACGTTCGTTCTCCTTGTTGCACGTCTAGAGGATGTCCCGTGGTAGATGGCCCAGTAACTTGAGACTGACAATAGATCCACTTGAATGGATTTTATTTGCAAAACTCGGGATCAGAGGGTTGGAAAAGCAAGTTCAGGTACTCTTAGTGTCAAAGTCCAAAAACATTAAAGAACTCTCTTACTTTGACTGCATTCAGAGAATAGCCATTCGCAGCTGGATGATCACTCAGGTTGGACAATCCCTCTCCCACAAGGCCTAGCAGCCAACTTGGTGCTTACTCAGGAACAAAGTCTTTGCCACAGATGTTGTTGCAGAACATGTAGGGAAACTAAACTTGAAACACTTGTAGGATACCTGGATCTTACAGCCAGCTCAGCGATATCCACAAGACCGGATTCTCTCGGTTACTTCAGCCCTTCCAGGCTCTTGTTAAGAAAACCAATCCACACATGGTGTTCTTCTAAAGAGTCCTCCCCTGGAATGCTTGAAGTACACTGGGTCTCTCCCGAACCGGAGACGGCACCCAACCACCTCAGAATCCTCCTTTAGTTTCCTTGCCTTGGGCTAGCTAGGGACTGTCCCTGATTTGGAGCAATGTCCCTCTGTCCCTCTTTGCTCCTCATTTGTCCCTCATTTTGGTCTGATCTATATAGTTGTATATAAAATGCACTGCTTATCTATCAAACAGTGTTTCACAGTGTTAAATCTTTCATTCAATCTCTAAATTGCTGCATTTGTAAATTCCATAAGCTAATATAAAGGAATAGTAGTGGTAAAAAAAAGCACTTGTGGGTTTAACCAATCATTTTTTTTGTTGTACAATTCTCCTTTAAGGGGCGTGGCAGGGGTTGTGTTCTATGCCTACATACTTTTGCTGATAGGTGTCCCTCGTTCCCATCTCAGAAAGTTGGTAGGTGTGGGGACGTACTTGGACATTCCAACATGACAAGGTTACAAAACACAAGGCCAAGTCGTCCTGTCATTGGCTACAACAGAATAAAGTGAAGGTTCTGGAGTGGTCATCTCAGTCTCTTGACCTCAATATCATTGAGCCACTCTGGGGAGATCTCAAATGTGCAGTTCATGCAAGACAACCCAAGAATGTACAGGAACTGGAGGCTTTTTGCCAAGAGGAATGGACAGCTTTACCATGTGAGAAGATAAAGAGCCTCGTCCACAAATACCACAAAGGACTTCAAGCTGTCATTGATGTTAAAGGGGGCAATACACGGTATTAAGAACTGGGGTATGTAAACTTTTGATCAGGGTCATTTGGGTAGTTTCTGTTGCCATTAGACATGTGCAGAGTAAAATATTTAATTTCGGAATTTCGTTTTCGTCCGAAAACTTAATTTATTTAGTTACTCCTGAAATTCGTTTTTATTTATTTCGTTTTTCGTTCAAAAATTGCATTCGTCCGAAAATCCACATGAATTACGGTCGAATCTGTCTTGGAAGGCTTATGGTGTCTGTCGAATGTATAAAGAAGATTCAACGGAGCTAACTATATAGCATACTTTAGAACCCTATTAAAGTCTATGGGACTCCAACGTTCAAAATCTAAAGTGCTAATTTTAAAGGCTAATTTGCAAGTTACTGTCCTAAAAAGTGTTTGGGGACCCGGGTCCTGCCCCAGGGGACATGTATCAATGCAAAAAAAAGTTTTAAAAACTGCCGTTTTTTCGGGAGCAGTGATTTTAATAATGATTAAAGTGAAACAATAAAAGTGTAATATTCCTTTAAATTTCTTAGGGGGGGGGGGTTGTCTATAGTGTGCCTGTGAAGGGGCGCATGTTTCCCGTGCTTAGAACTGTCCCAGCACAAAGTGTCATTTATGCAGGAAAAAAAGTCCTTTAAAATCACTCGCAGCTATTATGAATTGTCGGCTCCGTAATACAGAGAACACTCATTGAAAGTCATTGATAAAAAAATAAATAAATAAATAAATAAAAAAGCGTGGGGGTCCCCCAAATTCAATTACCAGGCCCTTCAGGTCTGGTATGGATATTAAGGGGAACCCTGCCTCAAATTTAAGAAAAAATTTGACGTGGGGTTCCCCCTAAATATCCATAACCAGACCCTTCAGGTCTGGTATGGATATTAAGGGGAACCCTGCGTCAAATTTAAAAAAAAATTGATGTGGGGTTCCCCCTAAAAATCCATACCAGACCCTTTATCCGAGCACGCAACCTGGCAGGCCGCAGGAAAAGAGGGGGGGACAAGAGAGCGGCCCCCCCTCCTTCCTGAACCGTACCAGGCCACATGCCCTCAACATTGGGAGGATGCTTTGGGGGTCCGTGACCCCTCAAAGCACCTTGTCCCCATGTTGATGAGGACAAGGGCCTCATCCCCACAACCCTGGCTGGTGGTTGTGGAGGTCTGCGGGCGGGGGGCTTATCAGAATCTGGAAGCCCCCTTTAACAAGGGGACCCCCAGATCCCGCCCCCCCCCCTGTTTGAAATGGTAAGGGGGGTACAAAAGTACCCCTACCATTTCACAAAGAAAGTGTAAAAAATGGTTAAATAAAACAAACACACTTTTGAAAAATTCCTTTATTAAAAATAAAAAAAATAAAAAAAAGATTCCAGCGGCGGTAATCCACTCTTGCTATCCAGCGACGGACGATCATAAAGGGGGCTTCCAGATTCTGATAAGCCCCCCACCCGCAGACCTCCACAACCACCGGCCAGGGTTGTGGGGATGAGGCCCTTGTCCTCATCAACATGGGGACAAGGTGCTTTGAGGGGTCACAGACCCCCAAAGCATCCTCCCAATGTTGAGGGCATGTGGCCTGGTACGGTTCAGGAGGGAGGGGGGCCGCTCTCTCGTCCCCCCCCTCTTTTCCTGCGGCCTGCCAGGTTGCGTGCTCGGATAAAGGGTCTGGTATGGATTTTTAGGGGGAACCCCACGTCAAATTTTTTCTTAAATTTGAGGCAGGGTTCCCCTTAATATCCATACCAGACCTGAAGGGCCTGGTAATTGAATTTGGGGGACCCCCACGCTTTTTTTATTTATTTATTTATTTATTTTTTTATCAATGAGTGTTCTCTGTATTACGGAGCCGACAATTCATAATAGCTGCGAGTGATTTTAAAGGACTTTTTTTCCTGCATAAATGACACTTTGTGCAGGGACAATTCTAAGCACGGGAAACATGCGCCCCTTCACAGGCATACTATAGACAACCCCCCCCCCCCTACGAAATTTAAAGGAATATTACACTTTTATTGTTTCACTTTAATCATTATTAAAATCACTGCTCCCGAAAAAACGGCCGTTTTTAAAACTTTTTTTTGCATTGATACATGTCCCCTGGGGCAGGACCCGGGTCCCCAAACACTTTTTAGGACAGTAACTTGCAGAATCTTTTCTCTCTGTCAAATCTTTTTTCTCTGTCGAATATTTTCTCTATATAATCTTGGACTAATAGAGGTAAGGTTAAGCACATTCGACCACAGGTTCTATAGACACAGATTGTTGTCAGAGTCATGTCGAATCTCCTATTCTATATCGAACTGTTGTAACAATGAAAACGAAAATAAAGCCTTTATTTATGTCGGATCTTTCGTTTTTCGGATTTTGTGCTTTCGTTATCGTTTGTCAAAACGAAAACGAAAATAGCTGAAATTCGGACGAAAATGCATTCGGACGAAAACGAATGCACATGTCTAGTTGCCATTATGATTTTAAAAGAGTAAAAAAAGAGTAAAAGAGTAAATACAGTTGATTGATAATAAAAGGGAGGCCCGGAATAAAGGACAGAAAAAGGAATGGATGGAGGGCCGGGCATGACTGATGTTTTAAGTAGGCAAGTCAGAGGTTAAGTAGAACATGGTGAGAGGAGGGGGTGGGGTTTTGTGGAAATTAACTGAGGGGGTGGAGCGGTATAAAGGAGGGGGAAGAGCCTCCATCGGTAAGCGTGGGGACAGAAGGAAAAGGAAATTTCCCACCCACCCTCCCGAATTTAATGGCGATATTTGTGTTCATTTTCTTGTGGTGTTTTGTGTTGTCTGTGTCTACTTCTCTTTCAGGGTGTCGGTGATTCGAGTCGTCATAGCAGCAGTACCGGCGGCATCTTTGGTCTTTGACAGTGGCAAGTAACTGATGTGATGGAAGTGTGGGGGGGGGGGCTCATAGGTGGTATGTGCCCCCCTTTTTAGTGTATCCCAGCGGAAGGGTAGGCTGGGATACGGGATTGGTGGCACTGGGGGAAAGGGGATTGTCTCCGGGCTGATAAACGGCCGGAGGCCTGGTATGGTACATTTTGGTCCCGCAGTGTAATGGTGGAAAGTGTTAAGTCGAGGTACCGTCAAAGACCAATTGTCTGGGAGTTTAAAATTGACGTTGTAAATGGTATTTTATATATAGATATTATATATATTTTATATATAATTAATAAAAGTTATTTAAGTTTTGGTTGGATTTTGTTAATAAAGGCTGCTATGGCCATTTACACTCCAAAACTCCGGTGTGGTCTATTCAGGGCTGCTGATAGAAATCATGGGGCCCCGTACAGCCTACCTGACGGGGCCCCCTTCAGCTCCACCCCTGGCCCCTGCCCGTGGTCCCTCCTTCAGCCCCGCCCCGTCCCAGCCCCTCCCCAGACCCCGCCTTGAAACAAAGTGCAGGTTTGTCTACAAGTGATAGGCATGGCTGGCACTGTCTGCAGCACATTACGGCATTGGCGGCACTGTCTGTAGCACATTACGGCATTGGCGGCATGGGTGACACTGTCTGTAGCACAATAAAGCATGCGCTACCGGCAGACAGTGCCACCAATGCTGTAACGTGCTGCAAACAGTGCCAGCCATGACACTGATGGCATAATGCATGTGCTACTTGCTGACAGTGCACCCGTGCCGCCAATGACATATTGTGCTGCAGACAGTGCCACCCAATGCCGCCAATGGCATAATGCCATTGGCAGCATGGATGGCACTGTCTCAGCAGGCATCACATGCGTTATGACATTACCGTCATGGGTGGCACTGTCTGCAGCACAATATGGCATTGGCAGCATGGGTGGCACTGTCTGCAGGCAGCACATGTCTTATGGGCCATAACGCATGTGCTACCTGCAGACAGTGCCACCCATGCCACCAATGCCATATTCTGCTGCAGACAGTGTCACCCATGCTGCTAATACCATAATGTATATACGCTGCTGCATCAGTAGTAGATCTTGAATTCCCCCCCAAGCAAGCACACACCTGTGTCATTTTTAGCTGGGCTCCATGAGGCACTTCTTCCCTGATCCTGCTGCGCTGCTGCCTGGACTGGAGTGTCCAACTGTCCACAAATGATTCCATTCAGATGCGATCATGTCAGCTACTTATTTTTTGTGTTCTACCAGTCTGCCACCGCCGCTCCCCTTACTGGCACTTCTCGCAAGAGGAGGCGGAGGAATCACTCCACGGTGCCAAGGGGGACGGCACGATAGAGGACACACTGGCTGGGACTTGAGCCACAGCCAGCATGGAGAGCGGGTGCAGAAGAGGTATTCTTCCGCACCCGAAATAGAGGAAATAGTCCCTCCCCTGCCGCCACCTAGTCTGCAGATAGCTATCTGCAGAAAAAAAAAAAACGTAAAAATAACCGGGGGGTGGTGGGGGCTATTTGGTTGGTAGTTGAGCCGGATCGGCCATGGCTGGAGGATTTTTTTTATATTATTTATCTGCTCAGCTTGCCCGGGCCCCCCTGCTGGCCGGGCCCGGTACAACAGGGCCAGTCGTACTGGCCTATCAGCGGCCCTGGGTCTATTTATTGGGGTTAAGATGGGAGGAAAGGGGAAAAAGGGGGAACTAGGTAAAGGGAAGGTTGTGAGTAAGGGGTTAATGGAGAGTTGGTATTATCTTGAATACATTGGTCATGGCTTCAGCCAAACACTAACCATGAGTGAAAGAAAAGTTTGTGTTATCATTCATATTCTCAGAAAATTGGCCAAGAAATCATCAATTCTGCCAGGGTATGTAAACGTATGAGCACAACTGTATGTAAACACTGGCTTACATATCAAAGCCTTCCCCTTCTACTCACAACAGAGGAGGAGAAGAAGGAGACCACTGAGGGAGCAAGGTGGGCATCAGCAGATTCAAGTTGGAGGGGTTCCTAAATGTGATTGTGGGATCATTTTTTAACCCTTTCAGGGTCCACACCTTTCCAGTAACACCCTCCTTACTCCATCTTCACACTTTATGTGACCTGTGCATTAACCCCTTCACGTCCTCCTCCTCCTCCTCCTCCTGTTCTCTGACCTATGATTCTGCTGTATTTAGTGATTCATTACCAAGCTCCGTGATTAAACCCTCGCAATACCAGCTTCATCACCTCCAAAAAAATGTGGGGGGAAAAAGGATCACCTTGGAGTGTCTACTTTTTTTTTTAAAGGTTAATTTCAGGAGTGTCTGTACTGCCCTTGTGTTTTTATTTGATATATTTCATAAAAGAAAGTATGTTTTTTTCCCAAATGGGAAAAAAAACAATGGTTATTAAAATGGGTCATAAAAAAATGCTATAAAAATAAATTGGGTACAGAGTTGCATTATAGAGTGATTGTCAGTCAAACTATCTCAGCACTAAAAACTGAACAATGGCCTGATAATGAAAGGGCAATACAGTCCTGTACTACACATTTGACAAGCGGTGAGGAGGTGCTGTGTTGCCTCCCCACTGCCTGCCTTAGCCTCTTGATCCCTGCACTAGTGTGCTGCAACTACGTGCATTGAATGTGGTTGCGGGGGGCACGTACAGGGTGGCCCTATTCACTAGTGCCTGCAGACAGTAACCGGGTTATAATTCTTGTCGTGGTCGCTCAGCAAAGCATCGTGGATGTGGCATGAGTATACCCCTAAATAAACCATTCTTTGCCGTGCTAAAAAGTGACACAAAATATCCACGTGAAAAAAATAATCAAGCGTTTGTAGCAAATAATACCGGTCCCAGGATCGCATCCGTCAATGTCCTTAATCTGGCGTGAGTGGTGACGTGAGCACCGCCCTACGTGTTTTGTCACAACTGAGATAATCCGGGCATGGATCTCCATTTGGTTTCTTCACTATTTTGGATGGACTTGGGACTTTGACACTTTCTTCAGCTGGATTGTTTTCACATATGTATTATGTACATATATATTGTTCATTATATTTTACATTGGACTTATTTTTGGGCACACTACAATATTGGATTTCGGTCCATTGTATGTTTTTTTCATGTTGATATTGCAAAGTGCACTTGAAAGTGCAGTCACTGTAAATCTGAGGGGTAGATCTGAAATGAGGGGAAGCTCTGCTGATTTTATTATCCAATCATGTGCAAGCTAAAATGCTGTTTCTTATTTTCCTTGCATGTCCCCCTCGGATCTACAGCGACTGCACATCCAAGTGCACTTGTAGTTTGCACTTGTAGTGCAAAGTGTGTTTGCCTTTCATAAATAACCCCCTGTGTGTTACCTTTTAGCATGGCAAAGATTGGTTTATTTTTGATTTACAATTTATCTGATTTGTTTTTTGCCAGCTGCTTCTTCTTAGATCTGCCAGAGAGATATTTGCATGTTTGCCATGTGTATACCCCTGTCCGCTGCCTCAGAGGCTAAAGGGGGTAGCAATTTGGGGCAGTAAAAGTCCAACTCAACCTCAGGGTTTTATGAACCCCAACCACTAATGTGAACGAACCTCAAGGAATGAACGGAAGATTTTAAATTCTGATACCAAAAGAAAGCTCTGTCTTAAAAAATGCTATAACATTCATTTGGGTACAGTCTTTAATGACAGTTGTCAATTGTCAGTCAAACTATCTCAGGACTGAAAACTGAACAATGAGAGGGCAATACAGGCTGGTATTCAAGTAGGTAAAATGTCTCTAAGGGAGTGACTTGAGATCCGAATTTCTGCCACCAAACGAAAGCTCTGTCTTAAAAAAAAATGCAATAAAATTAATTTGAGTACAGTGCTGCATGGCAGAATTATTGTCAGCCAAACTATCAGAGCACTGAAAGCTGAACAATGGCCTGGTAATGAAAGGGCAATACAGGCTGGTACTCAAGTGGGTAAAATGCCTCTAAAGCCCATTACACACGATCAGATATTCTGCCAGCAAAAGTCCGATTTGAGCTCTTGGTCAGAAATTCCAACCGTGTGTATGCTCCATCGGACTTTTGCTGTCCGAATTCCAGCCAGCAAAAGATTTGAGAGCAGGTTCTCAATTTTTCTGTCAGAAAAAGTTCCGATCCGAAATTCCGATCGTCTGTACAAATTCTGACGCGCAAAATTCCTTGGCATGCTCAGAAACAATTCGACACATGCTCGGAAGCATTGAACTTCATTTTCTCGGCTCGTCGTAGTGTTGTACGTCGCCGCATTCTTGACGGTCAAAATTTTGTGTATGCAAGCCAAGCTTGAGCGAAATTCCGTCAGAAAAAACAAGATTTTTCCAACGGAAAATCCGCTCGTGTGTACGGGGCATAAGGGAGTAACATGAGATCAGAATTTCTGCCACCAAAAGAAAGCTCTGTCTTTAAAACCATGCTATAACATCAATTCCAGTAGAGTGTTGCATGGCAGCGTGATTGTCGGCCAAACTATCAGAGCACTGAAAACTGAACAATGGGCTGGTTGGTAATGAAAGGGCAATCCAGGCTGGTTCGCCTGTGGTTGACATAAGAACTGAGTTTCTAAACTCATGGCAAATCTTTAAAGCGCGAACAAATAAAATCTGTTTATATTAATAACTAGTTGTCACTGTCTTTTGTCTGCCGGTGTCACTTGCCGATTCCAGGCACAGCGGTATTAAGGGCCGTCCTGTTTGTTCCTTTCACAAGCTGTGTTTTGAAATCCGTACGCTGACAGTTTTTTCCATTTCCATTATCATTCTGACAATTACATTTTGCAGCTATTGTGCAGTCCTTAGAGTACCTGACAAATAGAAGGCTGTGACAACGAGGGGGAAAATTTGAAGAACTTTTACAAATTAAATAGAAATAAAAAAAAAAAAAAAAAGAAGAGGAAAGAAATTGCGCTCTCTCCATCACAATGGATCGTTCCCAAGTCTCCGGCATTCAAATGTAATCTCTCCTTCAGATTTGTTGCACAATCCACTTTAAAGACGCGGTTCTGGGAAATATAATACGTCTGGCGGTGAGGAAAACGCTTCTTCCACTTGATATTACCTATCCTATCTGACATGATTATGGCATTTTCTTGTCATTTTCTCAGTCACTCTGCATAACGCTTGTTCAGATGGATACCGAAAACATTACATTGCATATATTATATTTATATACCGTCTGGGCATAAGTGATTTTCAAAAGCAACTTTAGAGATCTATAATAGGCAGGGCGCTGTCATCTCGGTGCTAATATTTATTTTGTTATTTAATTCACTGCAGCCAGAATCAACAGTCATTTCTCTGTGCCTTTGGGTATACTGTAGCAGCTTCTTGCTTGCAGAAAACTGTTTTGGGCATAGGGGATTAAACAGTGCATTGAAAAAGTATTCATACCCTTGAAATTTTCCACATTTTGTCATGTTACAACCAAAAATGTATTGGGATTTTATGTGATGGATCAGCACAAAGTGGCACATAATTTTGAAGTGGAGGGAAAATGATAAATGGTTTTCAAAATTCTTTACAAATAAATATGTGAAAAGTGTGGGGTCCATTTGTATTCCGCCCCCCTGAGTCAATACTTTGTAGAACCTCCTTTCACTGCAATTACAGCTGCAAGTCTTTTAGGGGATGTCTCTACCAGCTTTGCACATCTAGAGAGTGACATTTGTAGCCATTCTTCTTTGCAAAATAGCTCAAGCTCTGTCAGATTGGATGGAGAGCGTCTGTGAACACAGTGGCGGTGCGTCCATTAAGGGCACGGGAGCGCCCCCCCTCTCCTACACTGCTCTAATCACCATAGATAGATTCATACATTGCATGAATCTATCTATGATCGCTGCTGACACCCCTATTCAGGTGCCGGGCATCTAAATTACACCGGCGCGGGTGTTTTTTGGAGCACCTGATTAGAGCCATAGGCACCCAAAAATGTGAGAAGCGGGCACAACGCTGTGCGTTTGCTTCTCACCCAGCAGTATGTTAGCAACATTGAACCTGCTCTCAGCCAATCAGGTTGCTGGGTCTGTGTTACCTGTCACCTGACTGGATGAAATGACAGGCGCTGCGATTGGCAGAGGACGAGAGGAGTAGCGGGCGGGAGAAGACATTGGGGTCGTGGAAGAAATGGAGGACACCAGACACCACTCATCGCCTGTCGCCGTCACCCACTGCCCACCCGAGACAAGGTAAGTGCCGTGCAGAAGACGAGGGGGGGCAGAGTGGCAGCACTTGGAGTACAGTGGCAACATTTGAGGCACAGTGGCAGCACTTGGGGCTCAGTGGCAACATTTGGGGTACAGTGGCAGCACTTGAGGCTCAGTGGCAACATTTGGGGGCACATTGGCAGCATTTAATGGACACAGTGGCGTTTAGTATGACTTCACAACACCCCCATCCGGTTTGGGGTTTGTCAGACCTCATTATCATAACACAGTGGACTATTACTATCGCATATAATAAATGACTGTACATCAAATAATTGTTTTACTTGGCACAAGGGATAAGGGCAGCTACAACAGAGCTAGTATTGGGAACAAAAGGGAGCTGTGTTAAACTGATCAATCCGTGAGACAATTATGATATAAAGGCTTATGTCCCACAGTGGGTGAGACCAATAAGAAAAGAGGGCTTCTTCCAGTGTGGATACAAAAAAAAGAATACCAAAACTCAATACATATCAAAGCTCAAGTGAAAAAATAACTAAAAAATAAATCCCAAAAATCAAATGACTAATTAATGAATACTGGCTCAATAAAAACAATGATTTAGCATATCAAACATAATCAGTGAAAAAAGAGTCCAATAATGATGAAGATAACCCAAAGGGTTAATGTGACCAATAGTGAAGAGTAAATATAATAAAGTCCATGTACAAATAATGGAAGAATGTAGACTCTTCTCAGGTGATAAAAATGACAAACACCCCAAAACAAGTGTGACCAGATAGACGTGCCTCCACCACAGTAAACACCAGAACGTGGTGGTCCCTTAGTTATAGGAGACCACAACAAGCAGATGGCTATCACCCCAGCCCGGGGTCTTTGGGAATAAACTGGACTCCTCAGCCTCAGTGATGATGATCTCCACACAGATTAGATCAAACACGGAAATAGGATCCCTGTTTTATTGGAAATTTCCCCAGCAGAAACCAACACACAAAGATAGCAGCAGGCATAGAATCCTCCAGTTGGAAGTTTCCTGGATCCTGGAGGACACTACTCATAGCACCGATCTTAAGGAAACTCTCCGGTCTGTGCATCAGCTTTTTTCTTCTTTGTAGAGCTAGTAATGGATCTGGGTTTAGTGGTAGGGAAACTGCTTTTTCTGGCCTTGAGAGAACTATACACCTTTTGGCAAGAGTTGGTTCAGACATGTTGGTATTGGTTGGATAAACAGGCAATCATCTCCTTGTGCCTGCCATCTTGCCAGTCCATCTAGCCACTCTTCCTTCATTACTTTATCTGACTTGCTGTCACAAACATTAATGCCTTTACATGCTTTGTCAACCAGCAAGCTCTAATCCTGTCCATTTTAATTTCATCCTATGCCGCTCGCCATTATTGCTTTACCTCCAGGCTCATTTTCCAATGTTTTTTTGCCTATTTTCATTTGTGGGTTTAATCGATAACCTGTTCACTGCCAGCCTTTAGATATCTGTCATTGAAGTTTCAATTAATCTTCTTTGAAAGCTTCATCTTGGAACAAAGATCTGCTCTGCTATGAGTGATGCTTCTCTACCTCTTCTGCAAACCGTTAGTGCAGATTTGATAGAATACAATAGCTGCTATCATGCCCTCATAGGCACTTCACTCAATTACTTTCCAGGAGTGAATGGAAAGCTAAGCTCATAGCACTATGTTAAGTGGTTTTCTGAGGACACAAGAAACACAAATGTAGGGCCGATGTCTATTCAGCTGAGCTTGTGATATTATACTGGTATTGTGTCAAAAAAGGGGAAAAGAGATGTTGTTTGTATAAATAATGTGTAATTAAACAAAAATTCTACAATTCTGAAAAAATAGGGCTTGTTTTTGTCCTTGATTTTGACCAATCGGGCAGAGTTTATATACAGCTTTATACTACTGTAGCCACACTTTGCCTAATCGGTCTCTCCCTTATATTTCGGCGTTGTTGTGGTACCCTACTATCGCCACTGGGTGTCATTGACGCCTAGGACTATAGTTATATCTCCCACTAGTAGTCATGCTACAGTGGTGCATGCTGGGAGATCTTACAAAAGCTCAGATTGGCTTGGTGAGCTCTCTCTCCTCCAGGCCTCAGCCTGGGGAGGATGTGTTCAGAGCTTGTGCTGTGTAGGCATGAGCCCTATACACAGGTTTAGCTGAGTGGACCTTCCTGATCTGGGTTGGATGCTGGGTGGATGTTTGCTGGAGGAGGAAAGAGTGTCTGTTCCCAGAGAATCCTGGCCCTGTCCTGAAGTAATGGAGTCTGAAAGCATGGTTGCTACTGTAGACCTAACCATCTCTCTCTGAGGCAAAGTAATAAAACTTCAAAAAATCCTATAGTAACTGTCACCCTTCTTTGTCATGTAACACTCTCTACTGTGGCCATGGATCCACCATGAGGTACCATGAGGTAGTAGTGCTTCAGGGGGGGAATGAAGATGGTATTTTTAGGCCATATTCCAGCTTGGACTATATGAAATCTCTATGGATCTCAACTTGTGGGCAGGGTAGGGGTCATCTGGTGGTAGTCGCATCCTCTTTGTTTGCCTTCCTCGTTGGGTGCCAAGCAAGGGTCACCTTACATATGGAGTACCTAAAACAGATGATCTCTCTCTAGTTGTACTATACACCACAATTACTTGTGCATTTAAGAGGGACAGGCAGAGTCATTGCCCTCTCCATCTGCCCAACATACCACAGCTGCCTCACTCCCAGCAAAGGTGTGGAGCCCCGCCATGTATCTAAAGCATGACTCCATGTGTGCACTTCACTTAACTCTTCCATACCATTGTACTGGATGAGGGCCTCAGAGGTACAGATCTGCTCCCGTTGCTACAACATCTCCCTATCTGCAAGAGGCTATCTCACCTGTCACATGTACACACTTATTTCAGGCTGATAGAGGCACCTTTGTTACCCTTGGTAACTATTATATATTCACTCTATATTAAAGCGGTGTTCCAGACGGTAGCTGCTGACTTTTAATAAGGACACTTACCTGTCCAGGGAGCCTGTGATCTCAGCCCCCCCCCCCCCGGCCAATCCATCCATTGGATCGGGTGCAGGATCGGGTGCAGGCGCCGCCATTCCAACTAAGGGAATTTAAGCCTTGCGGCTTCACTGCCGGTTTCCGACAGCACATGCGCTAGTCACGCGGCGCTTTGTGAATGGCCAGCTTGTCTTCTGGGACACACACATGTCCCAGAAGACAGCGGGGGGCTCACTGCAGAAGAGGATGTGACATCCTCGGCCGCGGCCCAGCTGGATCGGAAGTACTCTTAGTACTTCCAAAAAAGGTAAGTTAGAAAGTAAACTTTTTTTTTTAAATATCCAAAAATGAGGGGTGGAGAGGTGGTCTTAAGTTTAAGACCACCTCTCAAAATTGGGTGGAACTCCGCTTTAACTTTTATACCGTAATCTTCATACCCCAATGCACTTAGTGACCCAAGCTGTGGACTATAGAGTAGACAAGGCAAAGGCAAAGTTTCAAAAGCTTTACTTACATATTTAGCATGATGGCATTCACAGGTAAAAGTTCAACATAAAATGCAGTCTTGTCCTAACATATCTAGTCCCTAACTCAGGCTTGTGGCTGCACCCAGCATACCTGCAAAGGATGAAAGTTTATACTTGGTAGAGTTCATAGTAGGTTTTTTTAGGAGGAACTGCATGTTCCAGCAGTCTCCTCTAATAGCTGGGACTCCGATCCCAACATGGCACAGATTATGTGACGAGCAACGGCGACGAGCAGTACATCTCTCTAGCTCTAAGTCCGTAACCCCAAGCCTCCTCACACTCTGTGTGCACCTTGGGTGTGGACCGCTGTTCCTTTTATATCACACAGAACCAGTGGGTCAGACCCAGTGAAGTCTGCCAAAAATAAAACCTAGGAACATAATTAACACTTACCTTCCCAACTGAGGCAGCATTAACCTGTACCTGCCTATAAGCAAATCTCTTAATTAAAAAAGGAGCTCCAGCTGCTGTACTCACACTATATATAGCCTTGTTCACTGGAGACTTACCTGGTCACCATTCTAGCACTGCTCCTCTTCTGGGTTAAATGACTATCCACTTCCTGTGACCCCAGAGTATCAAGGCTTCATCAGACAGGCCATATTACTTTTTCCAGATTTTATTCAAATTTATTCACTTCAGATACTAGACCAGGGATATGCAATTAGTGGACCTCCAGCTGTTGCAGAACTACAAGTCCCATGAGGCATAGCAAGACTCTGACAGCCACAAGCATGACACCCAGAGGCAGAGGCATGATGGGACTTGTAGTTTTTTGCAACAGCTGGAGGTCCGCTAATTGCATATCCCGTACTAGACCATACCCTCAATCATGTCATGCCCACCATCTGTAACATGGCACCTGTACTTTTGCTTGCAGGAATTTTATAAGGGCAGTTGGTCACCATTCCACCAATTACTCACAGGTGCCATCAAGGCAATCCTATCTGAAGCATATGGGTTACCTTGAACACACACCAGAGATATGCTCCCCCATCCCCCACTTCTTAAAGTGGTTAGAAACACTTAATTTTTTTTTATAACAAAGATGTCATACTTACCTGCTTTTGTGCAATGGTTTTGCACAGTGCAGCACTGATCCTCCTTATCTCAGGTGCCCCACTGGCACTCCTGACTCCTTCCCCTGCCGAGGGGCCCATAGCAAGCTGCCTGTTATGGGGCATTCATGCAGGCTTGCTCTCGAGCCAGCTTTGTGTGTCTATTGACACAGAGCGCAGCTCAGCCCCACCACACTGACTGTAATTGACAGGAGCCATTGGCTGTCTCTGAGCCTATGGGAGCCTCCACATCGCTTGATCAAGATCGGGCTCAAGTTAGCCTTTAGAACCACTCTAAATATCAGCTTTTGGTTACAATAATTCTGTAGGGAAAAGGTTATTAACTTTAGATACCTTACCCGCAGCTTCCACCCTTTATGTCTTGGAGAGGGTGGTGTCATCATCTTTCCGGCTAAATCCTGGGAAATGCTGAGTATCCTAAATGGCATGAAAAGATGTATCTGCATTGTGCTGTAGGTTTTGAAACATAGCATAGCTATGGCATGTATCATATGTATATGCTGTATGTATCATCAGGGCCGGCATTGGGGGGGACAGCCAATAAATCCGTAAGGGTCCCTGGGGTTCAAGGAGCCCACCTGGGCCAGGAGAAGGCAGGAGCGGGTGAAGGGGAGCCGTGTTATGTACTATAGTAACAATCTCTGTAGCTTCTGCTGCTCTATGTCAGACATCAAGCTCTTTACTGCCACTTCTGGCTACTATGTGCATGTGCACCCCTCGTGTGAGCTGCCTGTACTGTTATGTAGTGTGATCAGGCATGTACTGGCCATTGGGACTACAGGGAGTTTCCCGGTGGGCCGATGGCTCAGTGGGCCAGTTTCAGTGACAAAGTAATGGCTGCGCGGCTCGTCCTCAACTCCACGCAGTGATGTGAGAAAGATGAGAAAAATACAGAGGAGAATAAGTGAAATAATAAAAGAGGTTAGTGAGGACTCCTTACGTTATGCTACTTATGTTTTTTTTTTTTTTTTGCACAATTGCGTATAGTTTTATATACTGTTTTTGTGCTTGTTTGCAAAATTAAAGTGGGCTGGTCTGGATGAAGTCCAGGGCCAAATTTTTGTCCCAGTCCAGCCCTGAGTGTGATTGGCTCCTCTGTGTCTCAGCAACATGTCAGCTTTGTTGAAACAAGAACTGAGACTAGGTAAGAAGATCACCTTTACAAATAGGGGCTGTGAAGGGGCTGTGTGTGTACGAGGAGGGGCCAGAGCTTTGTGTGTTTACTGATTTGTGTATGTGGAGGGCTGACATAAATACAGGTGTGAGGGGGGCTGACATATATACAGGAGTGAGGGGGATGACATATATATAAGTGTGTGGCGGGGGGCTGACACATATATACATATATATATATATATATATATATATATATATATATATATATATATATATATATTAAAGAGTGAGTATATATATATATATATATATATATATATATATAAAAGAGTGAGTGGGCTGACATATATTCAGGTGTGAGGGGGGCTGACATATATACAGGAGTGAGGGGGGTGAGGGGGGCTGACATATATACAGGTGTGAGGGATGGCTGCCATATATATATAAGAGTGCGGAGGCTGACATATATACAGGTGTGAGGGGGGCTGATTATATACAGGAGTGAGGGGGCTGACATATATACAGGTGTGAGGGGGGCTGACATATATACAGGTGTGAGGGATGGCTGACATATATACAAGAGTGAGGGGGATGACATATATACAGGTGTGAGGGGGACTGAGATATATACAGGTGTGAGGGATGGCTGACATATATACAGGAGTGAGGGGGCTCACATATATACAGGTGTGAGGGGGACTGAGATATATACAGGAGTGATGGGGCTGACATATATACAGGTGGGAGGGGGGGCTGACATATATACAGGAGTGAGGGGGGCTGACATATATACAGGTGTCAGGGGGCTGACATATATACAGGAGTGAGAGAGGCTGACATATGTACAGGTGTGAGGGGGGCTGAAATATATACAGGTGTGGGGGGGCTGACATATATACAGGTGTGAGGGGGCTGACATATATACAGGAGTGAGCGAGGCTGACATATGTACAGGTGTGAGGGGGCTCACATATATACAAGAGTGAGGGGGGCTGAAATATATACATGTGTGGGGGGGCTGACATATATACAAGAGTGAGGAGGGCTGAAAAATATACAGATGTGGTGGGGCTGACATATACAGGTGTGAGGGGGGCTGACATATATACAGGTGTTGGGGGAGGCTGACATAGATACAGGATTGAGGGGGGCTGAGTGGATACATGTGGTGGACAGTAGACGGTATGCGGATACGGTGGGATGGCCGTGGGCAGGCCCTGGGGAATGTTGGTGGTCAGGCTCGGAGGGCGCCCAAGCCTAAAGTTGTGTAAGGGGACCAAAAATTTCTGATGGCTGCCCTGTGTATCATATATGAAAGCATTTTCCAGGATTTCGCTGGAAGGAGGGTGCCACCCCCCCCTGCATTTTGGAAGTCTTGGGTTAGGTACAGTAAGTATGTGTACTAATATTTCATCCTCAATGTCTTTTTTTTTTAACTACAAGCTGCTATTTATGATGGAGAAGGAGTCCTAAAGTAGAAAGCCGATCTTACTTAAAAAAATAAATAAAAAAAAACAATATCACTTTATTGAAGGCCCAACATAAGCTCAAAATGATATACATTTTGAAAAACAGACATAAATACACGAAAACAATCCATAAAGCTGCAAATTAGTATACCGCTTTTATGATTATTTATACAGAAGTCCACACAACCAGTTTATCTATATTTAAACATTTTACTTTAGCAGATTTGGGGTTGGGTCCTCAAGTAGGTTCAGAACCAGCCCGACACTGTTTTTGCCATAAAACAGATTTGAAGCCTGCAGAACTTCTGTACAAAGTCATTCAATTATTCTCCAAGGAGAAATAAAATACAAAGTTAAATGTGTTTATGCCCATGACACTTCCCTCCAGCACAAGAGTATTCAGGTCAATACATTGATTGCTCCTATGTTGACTTGTTGTGTAAGCTCTTATGTAGGATAGATGTAGCTTCTGGCATCTCAGCAACCTCCATGTCCTTCATAGTTGGTAGGCAGTGTGCGCCCACAGCTTAAGTACAATCGTTCACAGCATTACTATTATGGTAGTATAATATTCTTATTCAATAGAATATAATAACAATAATATAATATTAATTAAATATTCGTATAATATATACAAATATAAAATGAAAACGTTGACTCTTCCGGCAAAAAAACATACAGTACTTACAATAACTGGGATATTCACAAACCTTCAAACATAAAAACTCACAATTCACAATATTCGTGAATTTAGATGTGCTGAGTTCAAAAATGAATTCTAATTATTTTTTTGTCAGTCGGGATTCCCAAATTGCTTTTGGGAGAAAGGGAGCAAAGCCCGCTCCAAAGGCTGCTTCTGCCTTATATCTGCTTTTGTGGTTGCCTGAGAACCCTTTGGGCTCTATCACAGACATCCCAAGTATCCTGTGAGGTGCGGGAGCCTCCCGCATTGTGGGAGTGGCTCCCAGACACCCGCAAGTGCTGCCCGATATCCCGGCTGTGGGGCTGATCCTAGATGGTTCCCTGGTTCACAGTCGGGGATGATCGGTGCAGCAGGAGACACAGCTGTGAACACTGATATCCCTATATAGCTGACATCCGCTTCTCCTTCTGTCCCTCCCACGGCTGTTAGCTAAAAAGCTATATAGGGAGGTTGGTGATCACAACTGTCCCTCTGGTGCACCGATCATCCCTGACTGTTCCCTGTATCCTCCTCCTCCAGCCCCCCTCTGTGTCCTTCTACCCTCCTGTTATTCTCCCCCGTTCTTCTATGGCTCCCCTCCGTGTGTCTTTCACCCCCCCTGTTCTTCTCCGGGTCCATGTCCTCCTCATCTGCCCTCCCTCGTCCCCCACATCCGGCTTCCCTCCTCTCCTCTCTTGCCGGCTGTGGGGATCTGTCAGGATGGAGAGCAGAGGAGGGGAACGGTCATTTACCGGCCTCTTCCTTTTCTGAATTGGACACAGTGAGCGAGAGAGCGCTCCTGTGCCCTGTGACAACTGAGCAGAGTAACCTGTGTGTTACTCTGCTCAGTTTATGAATGGACAGGAGCCACCGTCTCCTGTCTATTCATCTTCGATGCTGAGAAAAGGACTGGGGGATCTGTGTCCTCAGCTTCTTTCTCTGTCTCAAAGGGGAGATGCCAGGGGTCTTTTTAGACCCCTGATATCTCACAAAGACCCCCCCCCCCCCAACAGGGTTGATTTAAAAAAAATGCAAAAAATATAAAAAAAATTAATTGTAAGCAAAAATATAAAATAAAAAAGTACTGACACCCCCCCCCCCCCCTGCCCTACCAACACTGTCCATTGCTCCAACCCCCTCCCCCAAAAAAGCATTAAAAATTAATTAATTGTAAAAAAAAAAAACAATATGTAAAAATAAACACTACTGACACCATCCACTGCCCTGCTGACACCAATACTGCCACATACTCCTCACCCCTTCCCCAGAAGCACTGTGAAAAAAATATTTAAAAATTATTTAAAGAAAGTAATAAACAACAAAATTGTAAAAAATAATAGAGAAAATAATAAAAACTACTGACACACTGCTCTACTGACACTGTCCACTACCCCCACCCCCAATCATTGTGAAAAACAAAAAATAAAAAAATGAATTGTAAAAAATAATTAAAAAAGAAAATTGTAAAAAAATAATAATAAAATTAAGGAACTACCAACACCGTCCACTGCCCTACTGATACCATCCTGCACATACTACTCACCGCTGTACATTCCACACTCCTCACATGCACATACTACCCACCGCCATACACTCCGCACTGTACATTCCCTATTTAACAGGGGCGGACTGACAACTCATGGGGCCCCCGGGCAATAGGAGATCATGGGGCCCCCCTGTGTCCCAGCCACACTGCCCACATTACATACATTGGTCTCTACCCTCTTTAGCTGCAGAGGCAGCAGCTGAGAATGTACACATGCTGCGGCAGGAATTATACCCTCTGTTGCTTTTGGTGGATGATCATGACCCAATCAAGTGAATAGGGCCACTCTGCAAACACCCTGCAACAATGTGTAATGCACGCAGTAGCATCATGCTAGTGTGGGATCCAAGGGGATAAAGCAAGTTATGTGATGAGGCAATACAACGCCTCCTTATAGCCTGCTTTAGCCACTTAG
The DNA here is from genome assembly GCF_037356315.1 of Lithobates pipiens. NCBI lineage: Eukaryota > Metazoa > Chordata > Amphibia > Anura > Ranidae > Lithobates > Lithobates pipiens. The sequence goes on along the minus strand of NW_027507764.1, from coordinate 557,242,165 downwards.
ACGCTGTACTGGATAAGGTTTATCAGTGTGCTGTGTCCTCCTCCTGTGCCTCTTTCTCCTCTCCACAGGTCAGGGCAGCACAGTGCTTCCCTGACCTGTGGAGAGGAGAAATGGGCACAGGAGGAGGGCACAGCACTGATGATGTGGAGAAGTAATATGATAGTTGACAGAACACATCAGTCTCTGTCCCTCCGCTGCATGCCACAGCTTCACCCTCCGCCGCCTCCGGGCTCCCAGCGATGTCCTCCGCTCTCACTCACAGTTTACTCTTCTCTTCCCTCCACAGTCCTCACCCCTGCTGCGGCTCCTCTGCCAGTGTCCCGATCGTCTATTTGAAAATGGCGCCGGGAGGCGCCATTACATTACTGCGAATGCGCCGCCTGGCCGAGCGCGTACAAACTTTTCCGAGCCTGGCCGGCTTTGGAAGGGCGCATGCGCTGTTCCATGGTCGGCTCGCGGCCATCTTTTTTACGGGCACCAATGCCCATAATGGATTTTAACGGGCAGCTCCAAAAAGGGGTTAACTCTACGGTTGCAAACACGTGGGGCCCCCTGCTGGACACCGGGCCCTCGGTCGGCGCCTGACTGCCCTAATGGTCAGTCCGCCCCTGCTATTTAACATTACTACATTCTGCACCAGGTAAGTCATCTCAGACTCTATAAAACCACACCCCATTTAAGCCACGCGCAATATGTAGCACGGTTTAAGCCACGCCCACCTCCCTGAAATGAGTTTGCCACCTCCCTGAAATTCGTTTTTGCAGGTTGAGTTGAGAGTTGAGTTGAGTTGCATCTTGATATAGCGCGGCCCTTTACCCCGTAGGGTCCCGACGCGCTTACAAACACATTCACATATACACATACTAGGGCCATCTGATTAACCTACCAGTATGTCTTTGGAGTGTGTGAGGAAACCGGAGTACCCGGGAAAAAACCCATGCAGGCACAGGGAGAACACGCAAACTCCAGGCAGATGGTGTCGGTTGGGATGTCTGCTATCAGACGGGGAGACGGGGGGCTGTAAAAAGGGGAGTTGCAGTTTTACTGCCCCCTTGGATGCCCTGTCACAATACAGCCAGACAGGGCTGTGCACATGCCATGGCCAAGGCCATTTTAACTCGGGATGCAGCATTTGACAAGCACCTCCGGGATGCAGAGTTTGACAAGCAGCTCATTGAATTCAAGGGGGAAGCGCAATGCACTTGATTGCAGTGCAGTTGTGTAGCATTACAGGGTTAAATTAGGCAGTAATGAGGGGATATAATGCCTCTCGTCAAATGCTCATTGAAAAGTGATCTGTACTTGCATGGCTCTTCAGAAGGCACCACACTCCACCACAAGTATGAAAGAGTCCACACCCTTCTATCATAGTATTTTGGAGACTGGTTCAGATTCCAGTTGACTTCTATGGTACTTCCAGTTTGCACTTTGCAAATTTTGGAGGTTTAACATTAGCTCCTCTCTACTGTGGAAGGGTGGGGGGGTCCCTTCAGAGTGGCAACTGCTTCCATCTCTCTGCTTATGATCTGTCGTGGGGGAGGGGCAAAAAGGGGTGCAACTGAATTTTTTTAATACAGAAGATGAAATGTTCTTGGAGCCGTCTAACTATGACTGTTTATGGCGGAGCTAAAATTGAATGTTCTCTTTGAAGTTCAACCTGGACAATAAAAGATATCTAAAGGCAAATGCGTTATTTTTTTATTTTTTATTTTGCACAAAGTGGAGAAGGGTTAAAATCCTTGTCAGCTCTTTTTTGTCAGCTCTTTTTGCCATCTATGTGGCGTTGGGGAGATTTCCCTTTATTTTGTTTCCAAAGTTGGAGGAAATTTCTCCAAAGTGAGAGAAATCCTTAGACAGTTGTCAGTAAAATAGGTGTTTGTAAAGGAGCTGCTTCCCACACTCCGCTTGAGTGCTGCCATCAGTATACAGCCTCCTCCAGTCTGAACAGCAGAGATCTGATATTATAGCCGATCGTAAAAGACTAGCCGAAATAGCTTGTATGAACATGGAACGGTTAGGGCCCTTTCACACGGACGTGTCCGTGTACGGTCTCTGCTTTGCTTAGCAGGGGATCGCTCCATCGATCCTCGCTGAGCAGGCAGATGACAGGTCTGTCTCTGCACACTGTGCAGGGACCGACCTGTCAGAGCGCCGCTCTCCTCTATGGGGGATCGGATGAAGACGGACCGTAGATGGATGGAAAAACCATCGCTCCATAGAGGTCTATGGAGTGTCCATTCAGATACACCTAAAAAACGGACAGACGGACCTGAATGGTCCGTCCGTGTGAAAGAGGCCTTATTTGACAAACTCACATAGCATATACAGTATACCCCATAGGAGGACATTCCCCCTCCTGATCATATTACACTAACAATACAAACTGTAACCAGAAACATAATTACAACAACATATACCATAAACATTACATTAGTTAGCCACCTGGATGACTCAGATGTCTCATTCCAGGTCAGACTTGCTGACTTCAAGCTCACTAAAACAATACACATTATTACAAGTATAAACACATCACACAAGGATTTGCTAGCAGAGACAAAAGATGTTCCAATTAGCACAATTAACAATACATACAGCGATCTCCCCCCGTCCTCAGCCTAGTAGGCATCAGACTATAGCACGAGGCATCAGTAGCAGATTGTCCGGCTCCTACATTGAAGACCATGGAATCCACATCTAAGCACTGCTTTGATTAATCAGGAATTGCAGGCGGCATGGCAATGGTCTACAGCAGGCTATGAGGCAAAGCTCATACAATGTTCCATCATTCTGATACAGTGGAATTCATGTATCGTATTTTTTTGAGGGATATTGTTGATAAGTATTACTGTCCCATTTTAGGTAATCCAAACCACATTCTTAGTGTACATTAGGTAGTTGTCCATCCTTTTCTCGGTCACCCTGTGCTCCTATTAGATACAGGGTAACTTAGACATAAGAGGGGCATGTGGAGCTGTTTCCTGACCTCTCTAAAGTAAGCTGGGTTCCAATGAGCCCACCACCCAAAGTGACTCCTGTCACAGTGTTCTTATTGGAAGATTTACCTTTTTTTCCTGTTAACAACTCAAAATTTTGAATTTTCCCTCACTTACTGTCCCAGTGGTCACCGCGGCATATACAGTAGGTGAATCTCTCTAGTTAGGAAAGCAGTGAAAAAATAGAAAGATAGTATGGTTGACACAAACTTACAGACAGTCACAAGGGTCATTCTTTACTTCCGGTTTCTTAGGTTAGGCAGCACCACACCAAACCATGGATTCCCTGGAAAAACTGGGGAACCCCAGTCTAGGAAATCCAAATATATTTGAACCAATGCAGACCAATGCAGATACTAAACCAATGCCTCAAGAGTCCAGTGTTTTTATTATTTTAACTGGTGTGATATTTGGGGATGTTTAGCTCAGTGGTAGATGCATTTTCAGAGTTCACAGCCAACAGGAACTTCAGTTTAAGGACGGGGTAGCCCACTTTTATTGAAAATAACAAAAAATGAAAATTCATACATGCATGGGTTGCCCACACAGGGGTTCTTCTCCCAAAAATTACAACACAAACAAAAATGCCAAGCCACCTGGCTCTCAAGCCTCGGTCACAGTACAAAGCTGCGCAGGCCCACTCCTGACCTCTAGGAAGGGGTTCTCCTGACACTCCAGGCTTTCACACTCCTCCAAGACTCACGCTCCCCAGGACTCTCTCTTCCAGTTGTCTCAGCTATGGTCTCCCCAACTCTCTAAGTTGGCCCAACTCTCTCCACTGACCTGGAACCTTTCCCACATGGAGTGCCGTCTCAAGTATATTGCCTGGGTTCAACTGCTCCAACACCAACTCCCCTGAGCTATGCTCAGATCAGCCTTATAATGAGTGTGTGCACCTGGACATACACACAACCTGCAGAACTTCTGGAAAGCCTGGACACAAGACTGAAGACTCCATCCCTCCCAATGCTCTTTGAAGTCTTCAAGCTTCCAGCGCCAATCCAGACTACTTACAAAATACAGAGAAAACTTAAAGCATAGCTTTCTCTGCTCACAAATCATCTGCTGAAACTTCTCAAACTACCTCTTTGAGAGTCTTGTGTCCATTTTACCCTCATTTTCACAGAGACAGGGGCACACACTGGTTACAGGACAAAGACAAAAGCATCCAATGCATTTCGGTGGCCAACATCCTCCTTGATTAGGGCTTAGAACAATGTACTGGAGTGATTGATGGACTCTAGAATGCGCCTGAATGGATAAAACTAATACAGGTGTTAAAGTATAACTAAAGACAAAACTTTTTTTTTTAGCTTTGGATAGAGTGGAGAGGGATTTGAACACCTGCCAGTTTTTATTGCTGTCTGGACCCCCCGTTAAGGCGGTTCCACTTCTTTATTTGTCCTATTTACCATAATCTTTGAAAATTCCACATTTTGGGTTGTCTCCACAAACGTAATAAAGGGAAAATCTTTACATGGGAACACTAGTCCTGGTCCCCAAGGAATTCCCTTAATTTGCATGGATTTCTTCTCACATCCTGTTTGGCTATGGGACATTCTTTACTAATTTACATAGATTGTTTAAATTTCAAGTTAGTAGAGTTAAGCCCCGTACACACGAGAGGACTTATGTCTGACAGACTTCTGAAGGAGTTCTGCCGGAGTTCTGCCGGAGTTCCGACAGAGTTCTGACGGACTTTTCGACTGAGCGGACTTGGCCACACACAATCACACTAAACTCCGACGGATTCAAACGTGATGACGTACGACTGGACTCGAATAAGGAAGTTCATAGCCAGTAGCCAATAGCTGCCCTAGCGTCGGTTTTAGTCTGTCGGAATAGCATACACACGAGCAAATTTTTGGAAGGGACCGGGTCCGGCGGAGTTCCGTCGGAAAAATTTGAAGCATGTTCCATATTCTAAAGTCCGTCAGACTTTGGCGAATCAAAAGTCCGTTGCAGCCCACACACGATCGAATAGTCTGACGGAATCAGTCCGTCGGACTTTGGATGTTGAAAAGTCCGCTCGTGTGTATGCGGCATAACTCTTCCTCTCTAGCAACTCTTCTTCTTTTTCATTACAGGAAAATAATGGATTCCAAGCAGAAGCAGTGTGCCATCTAGATGGAGGAATACAGGCTGTCCAGCATGGTTACAAGTCTATAGAATGTTTACGGAGATGACACCATTTATAAGAGTCAACAATGACATTGCTCTTGCCAATGGTGTTACCTCTGTTAACATTCTGTAGCCTTCTGTGGACGTCAGACAGCCAGCACCCCTCCTTCATCAAGAACTCAATGACGGCACATTGCTTCTGCTTGGAATACATTATTTACATGCAATAAAAAAAGAGTTACTATAGAAAAAAATGTAATCTACCAACATGTGAAATTTGAACAGCCTATGTAGGTTAATTAAAACATTTTTGACCTGTTTTGCTTTATTTTGAAGTGCTCTCAGTATAGCACAAAACAGGATATTAGCAGTTAAATAAAATACTTTTTACATTTTTTTTTTACCATAATTTAGCATTGTTCATTACCCTATACCACTAACACAGTTGGGAGCCATGTCATATGCCTTTTGCAGTAAACTCTGTAGAGTTTCCTACGTGATACATTTAATCAAGGGGAGAGGGTGGAGGTTGATTCAATGCTAAGCTGAATTACCTGGCAACCCAAAGATGATAATACCCATATAGGAGAGGAGGAGAGAGCCAATTCATCTAATTAGCAGAACCAATTATCTTCTACTCCGAGTGAACAAGATTAAAACTTCTTTTTTTGCAAGAGCCTTGCGGTTAATAATGGGTTATAAAATAATCGCATATTTTTCAGGATGAATCGAAAAGAAAGTAATCTCCCGTGATTGGCAGAGATGGCAGTGAGAGGGGGAATAAATAACAAGCTGTGGATCATTAAAAAAGGGTCATTTTATATTCTCCCCGAGTTCTTGTCTTGTGTATAATTCCTAAGTGTCTGGATTGACTTGTTAAAGAAACCGAAAGAGGGTGATTTGTGCCCTTCTGCATAGTGGTTGCTGTTACCGATAAAGACAAAAATAATAATTCACTGTTCATACTGGAAGTGTGTACCAGTCAAAAATGCCTGCTTTGAAGTACGGCTTCCGGTTTTAAAAGTAGGTCATATATATAAATTTTTATACATATATATTATATATATATATATATATATATATATATATATATATATATATACACACACAGGGGGAGAGAGAGAGAGAGAGAGAAAGGTTTTAGAAAACGTAATTGCACATTCCCAGAGTCTTCTGTTGGAAGAAATTGGGCACGCTGTTTCACAGTGCAGCTCCTGAAGCTTTTAAAAAGCAGTAAAAAGGAAGTTCTGTATTGGGGCTTGGGCAGGTGGGCTAATGGAGTGTGCTTCCAAATACATTTAAAAAGCAGTAATAGTGACATTTAGGGTTTTCATTTTCCTGAAAATTCAGCAAAAATTTGAAAATTTCTGCAAAACTTTAACATTTTTGGCAAATGCATTGGAGTCAATGCTAAAGGGTAAAGCTAGAGCATATCTATGGTCAAAATGAAAAATCATATGTTCATTTCATATCAAAGAAAACAGGCACCAAACCAGGTAGTAAAGACAATCTTAACCACTTAAGGACCAGCCTCGTTTTGAGATTTTGGCGTTTACATGTTTAAAACAGTTTTTTTTTTTTTTGCTAGAAAATTACTTGGAACCCCCAAACATTATATATTGTTTTATTCTAACACCCTAGAGAATAAAATGGCGGTCGTTGCAATACTTTTTTTCACACTGTATTTGCGCAACGGTCTTACAAGCGCACTTTTTTTTTTAAATTCACTTTTTTGAATAAAAAAATAAGACAGCAGTAAAATTAGCCCAATTATTTATTTTATATATTGTGAAAGATAATGTTACGTTGAGTAAATTGATACTCAACATGTCATGCTTCAAAATTGCGCCCGCTCGTGGAATGGCAACAAACGTTTACCCTTAAAAATAGGCGACGTTTAAAAAATTCTACAGGTTGCATGTTTTGCGTTACAGAGGAGGCTAGGGCTAGAATTATTGCTCTCGCTCTACCGATCATGGCGATACCTCACATGTGTGGTTTGAACACCGTTTTCATATGCGGGCGCTATTCACGTATGCGTTCGCTTCTGTGCGCGAGCTCGGCGGGACGGCGCGCATTTACATTTTTTTTTATTATTATTATTTATTTTACCTTTTATTTTTACACTGTTTAAAAAAGCCTGACACTTTTATTCCTATTACAAGGAATGTAAACATCCCTTGTAATAGAAAAAAACATGATAGGTTCTCTTAAATATGAGATCTGAGGTCAAAAAAGTCCTCAGATCTCATATTTAGACTATAATGCCGACAGCTCCTGTAAGCAGCAGAGGGCACCAGATCGCAGTGGGAGGAGCCCCTCTCCCACCACCAATAAAAGTGATCTTGCGGCGAATCCGCCGCAGGGACCACTTTTATCTTGTAGCAGACCGCCCCCTGAAGAAGGGGATACCAGGGTTATGGCAGCTAGCTGCTGCCATAACAACAATATCCTCCTTCAAACTCAAACAGCCACTGTAAAACTGCGGCAGGCGGTCCGTAAGTGGTTAATATATTGTAACCCAATATGGTTGGTAACAAGGCAAGCATAAAATGAATTAACAATGGCAACAAGGACAAGGCATAAGATGACATAAACAGCATAAACAGAAGCAAGGCCACCTCAAGTGCAGCAGTCAGCAGTAGTAAAGTTGAATCTATCGAGTGCTGGAACTATACTGCCAGAGCACATTTCTGGCGGCGATGGGGGGGCTTACAAAAAAGTGATTACTGGCTATTGTTGGGACCATTTAATACAGATGGTGCACCTAATGACAGACCCAATTAACCTGCATGCAGTATAGGTACAGTATAGGTATGGTATAGTTGTTTAATTGTTTATTAATAAAAAATAAAAACGGACTCTGGCTATGCTTTGCCTACGCTTACTCTATTTATTATTATAATTCTATCACCGTTCTGTAAGAGGGGAAGGTTGTGATCCTGTGTTCCTACAAAGCAGGAACACAGATCTCTGCCTTTCCATAGTACAAGCACCTCCCACACCATTTAGCAAGCACTCCCTAGGCACACATTTAACCCTTTGATCACCCTTGATGTTAACCCCATTCCCTGACAGTGTTATTAGTGCAGAGACAGTGCATATTTTTAGCACTGATCGCTGTATTAGTGTCATTGGTCCCCAAAAAGTGTCACTAAGGCTGCGTACACACGGGCGGACTGTCTGACGGACTTGGTCCGCTGAAACGTGTTTCAGCGGACAGTCTGCTCGTGTGTGGGCTTCAGCTGACTTTTTCAGCGGACAGTCTGGCGGACTAAGTCTTTCGGAATTTCCGTAATATTGTCCGTCCAAACTTGGTTTCAGCGGACAGTCCGCTCGTGAGTAGGCAAGTTGGACGGACTAAGTATGGCGCATGCTCAGAAAGGATTTACACGGCCGAAGTTTGCATTGCAGTGTATTGGACGTCGTATTTCTAGTCCCGTCGTACGCGCTGTACACGTCATCGTGCAAGCTTTCAGCGGACTGTCTGTTCGTCGTGTGTGGTCAAGTCCGTTCATTCAAAAGTAGGACGGACTGTCTGTCGGATTGTCTGACGGACTTAGTTGGACGGATAGTCCGCCCGTGTGTACACGGCCTTAGTGTCTAATTTTGCCACCACAATGTCGCATTCCTGCTATAAGTGGCTGATCGCCACCATTACTAGTATAAATAAATAAAAATTCCGTAAATCTATCCCATAGTTTTTAGATGCTATAACTTTGGCACAAACCAATACATTTATTGTATTTTTTTTACCAAAAATATGTACTGTAGCATAATACATGTTGGCGTAAACTGATGAAGAAATTCTTTTTTATTGTTATTATCAAATACCACCAAAAGAAAGATCTATTTGTGGGCAAAAAAAGGACATACATTTTATTTGGGTACAGCGTGGCACAACCGCGCGATTGTTAAAGTAACGTAGTGCCGTATTGCATGAAAATGGCTTGATTATGAAGGAGGGTAAACCTTCCGGAGGGCAAATGGTTAAATAACTCCGGGTTACCCAATATCCTTATACTGTAACTATTCTGTTTCTGCTCTTGCCCCAAAAAGAACACCTTAGTAGTTATTATTTAAAGAGACCCTGAGACCCTGACCCCATTAAGTTCAACAACCACCTTCCCATTGGGCGGTATGGAACAAGGTAAGGTGGTGCACTGTAATGTAGGAGAGGGTGAGGGACTCTTGACTTCTGATGACAGGGGGTGCTCTTGACATCTGATGTAATGAGAGTGAGGTGCTCTGGACTTTTAGTTTTACAGATAACCGGCCCTTTGAGGGCAACCATAATGATGATGCAGCCCACGATGAAAGTGAGTTTGCCCTCCCCGCCCTACAGTATCCCCCTTCACTCTTCCCTGGCAGCTACATATATAGAGGAGCTGGGCCAGAACAAAGACTAATTAGACATTGCCAGAAGAGGAAAGAGCTATAATGTCCAATTAGGGATGGGACTGTGCTAGGGAAGTGGCACTTTCTGGAGTGGTAGTCTACTAGTAGGTTCATGCCGCGTACACACGACCAGACTTTCCGGCAGAAAAGGTCAGACGGAATCATTTCATCAGATATTTCGATCATGTGTGGGCTTCATCTGACTTTTTTTTTTCAAAAATTCTGACGAACCTAGAAATAGGACATGTTTTTAATCTTTCCGACTGAATCAATTCCTATTCCTATTGGGAAAACCGTTTGCCTGTATGCTATTCAGACGGACTAAAAAAACGACGCAAGGGCAGCTATTAGCTACTGGCTACTGAACTTCCTTTTTCTAGTCCCGTTGTACGTCATCGCATTCTAAACGAACGGACTTTGGTGTGATCGTGTGTAGGCAAGTCCGTTTCAGCGAAACTCCATCAGAACTCCGTCGAAAAGACCGTCAGAATTTATTCTGATGGAAAAAACAGTCGTGTGTACGCAGCATCAGAGACACATTACAAGTTAATAAAAAAACATTTATGGAAACAAACCGCTGCAAATAAGCATTTAAAATATTCTTTATTGTGTTTTTACCTGTCATTTTTAAAGCGGGTAAATCCGCTGAAGTTTTTTTTTTTTTGACCTGCAAAGGAAAAGGCATAATGAGCTAGTATGCACCGCCACTCCCACGCATGCGCATGGGAGATTCCTTCCCGGCAGGGTCCGGCGCCGCGCATTGCGAGGGGAATATCTCCTAAACCTGTACGGTTTAGGAGATATTTTTTTTACCTACAGGTAAGCCTTACTATAGGCTTACCTGTAGGTAAAAGTTAAAAAAATGACTATACAACCACTTTAAGTTAGTGACAGAGTCACATGATTTTTCTTTTTGAACAGAAAGAAAAAATAAAACAACAATAAATAAAATAAATTACAACCAATAAGAAACATGCTCTAAATGAAGAAAAAAAGACTCTAAATTTGAAAAGCGAAAGATCAATTTTTAGAACAAATTCATGAGCACAGAAACTGTTCAAATCAATTTTTTTTTCAAAATCTCTCCACTCACCCTTAATTTTTAAATCACATGGGAACACTTATGCGGTCTTTTACAGACACACTTAACCTGCAGTTGCATGCCTTCTGATTTGCACTTGACTTCCTTCTAAGTGGTTTTGGCCCTTGACTTGTATGGAGAGAAAAGCAATTTGGTCTGTGTGTACCAGGGGCATAACAATTCATGGCAAAATTTTGTTGGGGCCCCCCAGCAACCCCTCCCTGTGAGACCTGGCAGTGTCAATTTGGTCAATAATGTAATTAATCCTAACATAAAGTAAGTCAAAATCAAGGACAGGCACCAGGAGAGCTGTGTGGATAGGGGTTGCCAGAGAGGATGGAACGGCAGTGTAGGAAATTAACCTTTAACCTCCAACTACTGATCTTTGTAGGAATATAAAATCTTTTAAATTTTGTGTAAATTAGAACCCCCTTTTTTGCACCTCATCTAGCAAGTACTAAACATTCCGGGAGGTGTTCCCCCTGGGGGGAAAAAAAATAAAAGTTAGCAACTACAAATACTGTAGTTGCTGACTTTTAATATTAGGACACTTACCTGTCCAGGGAGCCCGCAATGTCGATACCCCAGCCGATTTTTGGATTGACTCCTGTCCTGGGTGCTGCCGCCGCCATTCGTAGTAAGCCTGCTACGGCTCCCTACTGCGCATGTGGGATGCGCGCTGCACTTTCTAACTGGACTGATGGTGGGGGAAGGAGGAGGGGGCCGAACTTCCAAGGGACTGTGCTGGGGCACCATCTCCAGGAAGTGGGGAAGGGTACCTGTCAAAAACGGGTCCCCCCCCCCCCCCCGAAAGGTGCCAAATGTGGCGCCAGACCGGAGGAGGAAGCAGATCAGCGGAAGTTCCCCTTTTGGTTGGAACTCCGCTTTAAGTATTCCAATGAGGAGCATGCCACTTCAGGATTCAGAACTATAGCTACAGCAGCTATATGGGCCGCCATGGCTATAGTTACACCTTCTGGTGTGTACACAGACAAAAACACATTTGTAGTAGAGTGAAGAGGGGTTAGAACTTCTGACAACATTTATTTTGCTGTCTGCATTTTCCTCTCCCATTGACAAGTTCTTACACGTAAGATCCTGACCTTTTCATGGCTATTTAAGTTTTATAGGAGGAGCCTTTTGGTCTGGGTCAGACCCTGAATTTTTAAACGTTTTGGCTATTCCAACACCGAGAGCTCCCAACCGTAATTCTCATCACTGCTCCTATAAGAGTTTTGGGTGTCCTCAACCACCTTTTCCGTGTTCCAGCGCCACTTTCATACTGTCTATAATATAAAATAAATAAAGATCCATCAAGCAGAGTGGAAACCCCTCATAGTGGTCACAGCAGGTGTGCAGAGCTGGGAAGCCAGCAAAGAGATCCCCAAGAGATTATTAGGTTATATAACTTTTCAGCATCTACCAAGAACTTGAATACCATTTGCTTGTTGGCAGGTGCAATCTGTACTCCCCACTGTAGGTGGCACTTGACCGAAATGGCAATGCAGAAGGGGAAGGAAGTTGTAAGGAATTTGGTTCCTCCATGATTTCCTGTGGTCACCAGGGGAACAGCTTTCTGACTGGACGCTGGTGCCCCTCATGATCTCTGCGCCCATCTTGGGGGAGGGCATAGATTTATTGTAAGGCCTTGGATTCCTAATTTGGCCCATCATTTGCAAGTGGTTAGTGTAGGGACACATTCACTGTTTGTCAGCGAGAGTGTTCAGAGGTAGTGAAAGGTTCTATAGGAGTAGGGACAGTGCAGGGACTACGTCCATCCTCGTTTTTAGGAAGCCTCCCATTTAAAGTGGTGTTCCACCCACTTTAAACCCTTTGCTGACCAGCGCACAATGATGTACGTCAACACAATGGCACGTCTGGGCAAATGGGGTACAGGTATGTCCCCTTTAAATCACGGCATTATGGGTGTGCGCCTGCCGCATACTCAGTGACCATGCCCACGGGTCCCGTGGACTCGATGTCCGCCTGGGGCCCGCGATTGTGTCATGGAGGGGCAGAACGGGGAGATGTAAACAAGGCATTTCTCTGTTTTGCCTAGCAACATGACAGAGATCTACTGCTCCTCGTCATTGGGAGGAGTGATCTCTGTCATGTTCTAGTGAGACAATCCCCCCTATAGTTAGAATTACTCCCTAGGACACACTTAACATCTTGATCGCCCCCCCTAGTGTTAACCCCTTCCGTGCCAGTGTCATTTACACAGTAATCAGTGCATTTTTATAGCACTGATCGCTGTATAAATGACAATGGTCCCAAAATAGTGTCAAAAGTGTCCGATGTTTCCGCCATAATGTCACAGTCACGATAAAAATTGCAGATCGCCGCCATTACTAATAAAAAAAAATTAATAATGAAAATGCCATAAATCTATCCCCTATTTTGTAGACGCTATAACTTTTGCGAAAACCAATCAATATACGCTTATTGCTATTTTTGTTTTACCAAAAATATGTAGAAGAATATATATCAGCCTAAACTGAGAAATAAATTAGTTTTTTTATATATATATTTTTGGGGGATATTTATTATAGCAAAAAAGAAAAAAATATAGCTTTTTTTTTCAAAATTGTCGCTCTTTTTTTGTTTATATCGCAAAAAATAAAAACCCCATAGGTGATCAAATACCACCAAAAGAAAGCTCTATTTGTGGGAAAAAAGGACATCAATTTTGTTTGGGTGCAACGCCGCACGACCGCACAACTGTCAGTTAAAGCAACCCAGTGCCGTATAGCAAAAAGTGCTCTGGTCAGGAAGGGGGTAAATCCTTCCAGGGCTGAAGTGGTTAGAGAGGTGGTCTTAAACTACATATCAGGGCACCGGACTATGGATTCCAATGCAGGGGGGGGGGGGGGGTGTTTTTTTGAAGCATGTGATTAGAGCCAGAGCTTCAAATAAAGGGTGGGCTTGAAGTGCAGAGCACTGTGCTCCGAGCCCACCCAGTTGTGTGACGATAGCGTATTCATTTTCGCCAATTTCACACTAAAGTTCCTCCCCGGCAATCAGAAGGCAGGTCATGAGACCTGTTTCCTGATTGGCCAAAGCATCAGTTGATCCTATTGGATGCCTAGCAGAAGAGAGGGGAGACACACGGCGGAATAAGCCTCTGGAGGAGCAGACACAGGGGCTGCTGCCTGCACCCCCCAAGGACCGTGCTGGAGGACACCACAGCAGCCACCTAGATCAGGTAAATGCCTGACCTCCAGCTGCCCGGGGGGGGGGGGGGGGGGGGGGGGGTGAGAGTGCTACGCCGTTGGCCGCCCGGGGAGGAGGTGGTGTTTGCCACCACCCCCTCCCCCCAAAAGAAAAACCCACCAGCCGCTGTACCTGTTATAATCTGATAATTTGTATTAGATTAGGATTAGCTATTACTAAAACAATCCAAATAATACATTTTTAGTCAGGTGGACCCTTTTCATTGACGAAATCCAAGCTCCAGCAATTTTGTGATCTCCCGACATGGATTCTTCCTTTTGTCCTCTGGCATCAACTTTGGAAGTCCTCACTCTTAGGCCCCTTTCACACTGGAGTGGTGTGGGCGTCGGCGTTAAAGTACCACTATTTTTAGCGGCACTTTACCGTTGTTTTAGCGGCGGTATGTGGCTGCTAGCGGGGCAGTTTTAACCCCAGCTAGCGGCCGAAAAAGGGTTAAAACCGCCTGCCGGCGGTATATCTGCGCTGCCCCATTGATTTCAATGGGTAGGAGCGGTTTAGGAGTGATAAATACGCTGCTCCTTCACCGCTCCAAAGATGCGGCTAGCAGGATTTTTTTTCACCTTCCTGCTAGCGCACCGCTCCAGTGTGAAAGCCCTCCGGCTTTCACACTGGAGTGAAAGGTTCAGTTTTTTTCAGGCGCTACACAGGCGCTATTAAAACCGTCCCAGTGTGAAAGGGGCCTTAGACAAATAATTATGTGTGAGTGTGGTTCTGTCCAAGAGTTCTCTGAGTTCAGACTGGCGTGATTATGCAAATTGGGGGGCGTGTCTACGACAGCCCGGGCCCAGGGGAAGTGGTATGGATGACTTTGGGCGTCATTAAACCTGAAAGGTTAGCAGAGTTTTGTTCTACAAGAGACTGTACAGCCATATTACATGTGGTGGTATGTCTATGTATGTGGCTTTCCAGTTGGCAATTTCATATTCTTATGAGGAGGCTATCTCCAGGAGCCATTCATATGTAGGAGCAGGCTCTGTGAATCCTAAATAAATTAACTTCTTTGAATGCAGCAGTGAGTCACATACTGTGCTTTTATATTTGATTCTGAAGATTAAAGTATGATTATTTTTAGCATTCTGTTTCTCACAAGGAACATTGTGTCTCGGGAGACTTTGCGAGTACAACAGATGTATGTGAAAACAAAGGAATAGTGACCCTTGTCATCACAGGTGACTTCAATGGTTGCAGAGGCAAATGTTGTTTTACATTCTGCATGTACAGGTTCGAATTCTGTTAAAGTAATACAGGAATAAGAAGCATTTCATCCGATATCATCATTTTGTAAGCCACTAATGGCCAAACCAAAACTTACTTATAGAATACATGGACAAGCCTTTCCCAGTACTGCCAATCACCAGCTGGGACTATCTGTCAAAACTCTAGGCTATTGGTACTGCTGGACAGAGTAAGGAAACACACTTTCAGAAATATACTTTTGTTGTAATTTGACATCTGTTAACCAGAATGCAAAATAATTTGCAAATAGGGATCTATCCATTTGTAGCACCCACCACACTTAGGTGGGTGCTAAATAGGTTTAGATAAGGTAAGCGTTAGGTAAATCTGGCCAGGGCCTTACATTTTTAGGCCTGGTTGTCTGTTTTGGGAGAGGAGAGTGACAGAGTACAGGGGTGTGTGGCCACCTACACTCTGACCCAGAAAGATCCCTCTTTACCTTCCATTGGAAATGTTCTGGAAGGGAGGCGGACTTGGGACTGGGGTGCAGGCAGCTTGTATGGAGAGCCCTGGACCAATCATTAACCACTTTCAGACCGGACCATTTTGCTGGCTTAAGACCAGACCACATTTTGCGATTCGGCACTGCGTCGTGCGACGTGGCTCCCAAACAAAATTGACGTCCTTTTTTTCCCACAAATAGAGCTTTTTGGTGGTATTTGATCACACCTGCGATTTTTTTTTTTTTTTGCTCTATAAACAAAAATAGAGTGTCAATTTTGAAAAAAAACGCATTATTCTTTACTTTTTGTTATAATAAATATCCCCCAAAAATATATAAAAAAAACATTTTTTTCCCTCAGTTTAGGCCGATACGTATTCTTCTACATATTTTTGGTAAAAAAAATCACAATAAGCGATTATTGATTTGTTTGCGCAAAATTTATAGCGTTTACAAAATAGGGGATAGTTTTATGGCATTTTTATTAATAATTTTTTTTTACTAGTAATGGCGGCGATCAGCGATTTTTATTGTGACTGCGACATTATGGTTGACACATCGCACATTTTTGACACATTTTTGGGACCATCGTCATTTATGCAGCAATCAGTGCTATACAAATGCACTGATTCCTGTGTAAATGGCACTGGCATTGAAGGGGTTAACCAGGGGGTGGCAGTGTAGGGGTTAATTGTTCATAGGGGTGTGTTACTAACTGTGGGGGGCTGGGCTGTGTGTTAGTGAACACTGATCTCTGCTCCAATCACATGGAGCAGAGATCAGTGTCACTTGTTGGTAGGCAGAACAGGGAGATGCTGTTTACATCGGCATCTCCCTGTTCAGCCTCCCCATGAGACGATCGCGGGTATCCCCGCGGCGATCGAGTCCGCGGGACCCGTGACCGGACTCACGGGGGCCCAACTGCCGGTGGCGCGCACGCGATGGCAGGGCGGCAAATACAAATGGACGTACCTGTACGCCAATATGCCTGCCCGTGCCATTCTGCCGACGTACATCGTCATGCGCTGGTCGGGAACTGGTTAAATTGCATTGGCAGGGGCAGGACTCGCATATAAACTGGAAGTCACATGCTTCCGGGGAGTTCGTGGACGTAGTGAACATGGAGCAGGGTTGAAGGCCAAGGGTTCAGAGCCCCCAGCGCTGGATAGCAGAAGTGGGCTTGAAGGCCTGAAGGTTCAGAGACCTCAGTGCTGGATGGTCCTAGCAGCCACAGTGTAATCCAGAGAGGTGGACCGGGCATCACAGCCTGAGATGTACCCCACCATGCGGAGGAAGAAGTAACAAAGAGGACGGAGTAAACTGGGATCGACCTTCTGTGGCAATCATGGACTGTCGATGGGAGAGAGCAAAGGGAGTGCAACCCAGCAGTGCTTATCCATCAAGGACACTTTCCTGAAACTTACGCTGGGAGGATTGCAAGAGTCAAGATAGGCAGGTGAGGCCTGGGGCTTCTAACATCCACATACCACAATGTCTTTCAGAGGGGCATTGGTCAGTTCACTACAGGAAAGGACATGGGGACAGAAATAGGAACCAGGGTGTTAGAGGCAACTCATATCCTCTAACCACTATGTAACATCCTTCAAGCAAGTAATAAAAGTTTTCTAAAGTTATCTTGGACTGTCTGCTGTTTATGGAATTCGTACAGGGGCGGAACAGCGGAGCAAGTTAACAGAAAGGTATGAACATACCCAGCAGCTCCCAGGGGAGTAGTGCGCTACACATTATTTCATACACGCTACATTAAAGCTGAGCTCCAGGGCAAACAGATAAAGAAACAGAAGAAATATATATAAGGGCTCTGTCCTACCTGTCAAAGGATCTGTATTTTTGTCTATCCAGTCCTAGAATTTACACAGTTCTAAAAGAAAGCAGAACCAGCCTGGTGACCTCACTTTACTCTGCTAAAACTAAAGGCTACCTTCACCTTTGTTCACTTTTTTTTCTAAATTCCAGCTTCCCTATGTACCAATATAGCATTAATGTACTTATTTTGCAAAAATAAAACAGCTTTCCATTTATTCTAAACACGCTTACCTCACTCTCTGCATGGATGTTTAAAAACCCTGTTCCATTACTTCTGCCTTACTTCCTGGACAGATTTTAGGTCATGACAATGTTGACCTGCTGTGGGTAGATGATGCAGGATGTATGCTAATGAGCACAGCAGATCAACTCCTTCCTGTGTCATGACCTAAAGTCTGACCAGGAAGTAAGGCAGAAGTAATGGAGCAGGGTTTTTAAACATCCATGAAGAGAGTGAGGTAAGCGTGGGTAGAATAAATGGAAAGCTGTTATATTTTTGCAAAATAAGTTCATTAATGCTATATTGGTACATAGGGGAGCTGGAATTTAGAAAAAAAAAAAGGTGAACAAAGGTGAACTTAACCTTCAAACTATGCAGCTAGTAACCTCCCTGCCCCTAGACCTTGACTGAACTATGAAGGGTCATCATCCACCTATTAGAATGTTCTTTGCAAGCACAGCTGTATAAAAAGACACCTGCTTGGCCCCAAATACTGCCCCACCCTTACCCTGTCTTGGTGCGGCTGTACAGGCTATTAAAAGAGGCTTAATTTGAGTAAAATTATCCCAATTGCATTCAAAATAGATGTATTTTTTTAAATACACGCACAACTGAATTCTTTGATTTATATATATATATATATATATATATATATATATATATATATATATATATATATATATATATATATATATATATATATATATCTTTGGATTGGAGCTCAGCTTTAAATATAGCTAAAGGAAAAGAAACTAAAATCAAAAGAATAATGTTTTTGGGTCAGTCTAAGTTTATACATTTTTAAATCAATGTTTCTTATTCTTGTTTTTCTATTTATCTAAAAATCTTTGTTTTATAAATTAATATTTAATGAATGATGCACCCATGACACAGAATTCCATGAGCACAATGGTTTTCTAAATATAGAGCACAGTAGAAGCTTTTTCCAGCATGCTATCCCTAATGCAAGTTTCAAAGGGAAATCTTTAAAAAGAAGGGGGAGGAATCACTGCTCTGGCTCATTCAGCTGTGTCTATTTATTTAAAGTTTGGACTATTGAGCCCTGTAAACAACAGGCAAGAAAATGTGTGTGTATATATATATATATATATATATATATATATATATATATATATATATATATATATATATATATATATATATATATATATATATATATATATATATATATATATATATATATATATATATATATATACACACACACGTATATATACACACACATAGTACACCCCTCAAATTTCTGTAAATATTTTATTATATCATTTCATGTGACAATGTAAAGTAGTGAGTATACAGCTTGTATATAGAAAAAAAGGGAAAGGAGGATGCACAGACCTTGTGCATTACCAAAGATCATATGGCTCTGAGGAAGAGGGTCCTCCCTCGAAACACGTAAGCCACCTTGCAATACCATCTGATCCTCAGAGATCTTCAGTTCCAGTTGCAGACCATAGATACACTGCTTACTATTGCTGTTGCGTTGTTAAGCTTGTATACCACATTTGTATGTGAGTATAATCATTGCTGTTTTACCTTTATTAACATTATCTTTGATAATACACAAGGTTGGTGAGCCCTCTTTTGCCCTTTTTTCTACTTGTTTCAGCTCCAAGGACATCCATTGTTCTGAGGAGGGCAGCAAGACCAGGGACATTCCACACATAAAGGGTTAACTGCACCACACACTTCTGGACCTAGCACCCAAGCACAGGAGAATTGCTTTGTGTGTTTTTTGTACATCTTTTATAACAGTGTACATTTGCTCTACCCTCAAAATAAATCAACACACAGCCATTAATGTCTAAACCAATGGAAACAAAAGTGAGTACACCCCTAAGTGAAAATGTATAAATTGGGCTTAAAGTGTCAATATTTTGTGTGGCCACCATTATTTTCCAGCACTGCCTTAACCCTCTTGGGCATGGAGTTCACCAGAGCTTCACCGGTTACCACTGGAGTCCTCTTCCCCTCCTCCATGATGACATCACGGAGATGGTGGATGTTAGGGACCTTGTGCTCCTCCATCTTCTGCTTGAGGATGCCCAACAGATGCTCAATAGGGTTCAGGTCTGGAGACATGCTTGGCCACCTTTACTCTCAGCTTCTTTAAAAAGGCAGTGGTCGTCTTGAAGGTGCGTTTGGGGTCGTTATCCTGTTTGAATATTGCCCTGCAGCTCAGTCTCCGAAAGGAGGGAATCATACTCTGTTTCAGTATGTCACAGTACATGTTGGCATTCATGGTTTCCTCAATGCACTGTAGCTCCCCAGACTAATGCAGCCCCAGACCATGACACTACCACCACAATGTTTGACTGTAGGCAAACACACTTGTCTTTGTACTCCTCACCTGGTTGCCGCCACACACGCCTGACACCATCGGGACCAAATATCTTTATCTTGGTCTCATCAGACCACAGGACATGGTTCCAGTAATCCATGTCCTTAGTCTTCTTTTCTTCAATAAACTGTTTGCAGGCTGTCTTGTGCATCATCTTTAGAAGAGGCTTCCTTCTCGGACAACAGCCATGCAGACCAATTTTATGCTGTGTGGCGTATGGTCTGAGCACTGACAGGCTGACCCCCCACTCCTTCAACCTCTGTAGCAATGCTGGCAGCACTCTATTTCCCAAAGACAACCTCTGGATATGACGCTGAACATTTGCACTCAACTTCTTTGTTGGACCATGGCGAGGCGTGTTCTAAGTGGAACCTGTCCTGTTAAACTGCTGTATGGTCTTGGTCACCGTGCTGCAGCTCAGTTTCAGGGTCTTGACAATCTTCTTATAGCCTAGGCCATCTTTATGTAGAGTATCAATTGTTTTTTTCAGATCCTCAGAGAGTTCTTTGCCATGAGGTGCCATGTTGAACTTCCAGTGACCAGTATGAGAGAGTGAGAGTGATAACACCAAATTTAACACATTTCAGCCTGTGCCCACCATGCAGCCTGTGTCCACCATGCAGCCTGTGCCCACCATGCAGCCTGTGCCCACCATGCAGCATGTGTCCCCCATTCAGCCTGTGTCCACCATACAGCCTGTGCCCACCATACAGTCTGTGCCCACCCACACTTGCCCGCACATGGACTAAAGTCCGTTCATTTTGAATGTGACTTCAGGTAAAACGGGACTAGGGAAGGAAGTCACCATGTGATGTCACATGGTGACCCCACCCCTTATGATGTCACAGTCCCAGCATGCCCTGGGACTGTGCCGTCATGAGGGACGGGGTCACCAGGTGACATCACCCAGCGACCACACCCCTTATGCCTATACAAGTCGTCACGCTTCGTGTCCAGGGCATTACAGCGGGAGAGAGCGTCATGTCTCCGAAAGGGGGAAGTCCAATTGTGTGTACGGGGCATAAAAAGCATACAGTTTCTGCAAGCTTGACTTAACCATTTAAAAACATGTAAATTAACATCTTACGGACCGCCGCACGTCGATATATGTCCTAACTTTGAAGAGAAATATAATTGTTATGGTAGCAGCTAGCTGCCATAACTCCGGTATTCTCTTCTTCGGTCAGATAAAAGTGGTCTCTGCGGCAGATTTACCGCGAGATCACTTTTATCAGCGGCGGGAGAGAGTCCTCCCCCTCCCGCCGCGCTCCGGTGTCCTCCGCCGCTTACCGGAGCTGTCAGCAGCGGCGGAGGCAATCGGATCTTTTCCCTTGCTGGGTATGGAGACGAGTGAGGGGAAGATGGCCCCCATCCATCTCCATATCATTGCAGGGCGGAAGCGATGTCAAAATGTCACTTCTGCCCATAGCTCTTAAAGGGTCATTTAAAAAAAAAATTTTTTAAATGACACATTTTTTTTATTTTCATTTTTTTTTGCATTTTAGTGTACATTTGAGATCTGAGGTCTTTTTGACCCCAGATCTCATATTTAAGAGGTCCTGTCATGCTTTTACAAGGGATGTTTACATTCCTTGTAATAGGAATGTAATAGAAATAAAAGTGACACTTTTTTATTTTTTATTTAAAGAACAGTGTAAAAATAAAAAATAAAAGGTAAAATAAATAAAAAATAAATACATTTTTTAAATGCGACCCGTCCCGCCAAGCTTGCGTACAACAGCGAATGCATACTGAGTAGCGCCCGCATATGAAAACAATGTTCAAACCACACATCGGTAGAGTGAGAGCAATAATTCTATCCCTAGACCTCCTCTGTAACTCAAAACATGCAACCTGTAGAATTTTTTAAACATCGTCTATGGAGATTTTTAAGAGTAAACGTTTGTCGCCATTCCACGAGCGGGCGCAAATTTGAAATGTGACATGTTGGGTATCAATTTACTCAGCGTAACATTATCTTTCACAATATAAAAACAAATTGGGCTAACTTTACTGTTAACTGTCTTTTTTTTTTTTTTATTTTTTTTAAATCTTTTTTTATTTATATTGTCTTATTCAAAAAAGTGTGCTTGTAAGACCGCTGCACAAATACGGTGTGACAGAAAGTATTGCAATGACTGCCATTTTATTCTCTAGGGTGTTAGAAAAAAATTGTATAATGTTTGGGGGTTCTAAGTAATTTTCTAGCAAAAAAAAATGTTTTTAACTTGTAAACAACATATCTCAAAAAGAGGCTTGGTCCTTAAGTGGTTAATGTGATGTGTAGCTTTCCAGTAAGTAGGACTGTAGGTCACAGAGTCAGAGGCGGCTCTAGACTTTCTGAGGCCTTAGGCAAAACTTAGACATGAGGCCCCACTCACGCCCATAATGGGAAAAATATTATAAAAATGATAAAAATTAACTGTATGAATGCATATATTAACTTAATTCCTATGAACTATGAATTCACCGTTTCTATAAATTTCTCTAGCCAATTATTCTTTAATCAAATATCATTAAACATAGGGTGGGTGGGTATATATGTTACACGCACACAGATATAGATCAAATTGTGCAGCTGCCTACTCATTATCCTTTGTGCTGTCTCATAAATGTGAAATTAATTTGTCAACAAAGTATAAAACAAAAAAAAAAGTAATTTTACAACATATTCTAAAACATAACCTGTTTAATGCAACAAGTCCAATCCAGCTAAGGAGCAGTCCCAGCTGAGGGATATAGTCATAGTCCAACCCAGCTGATAGACATAGTCCGACCCATCCAATCCAGCTAAGGGACAGTCCCAGATAAGAGACAGCCCAGCTAAGAGACAGTCCAATCCAGCTAAAGGACAGTCACCGACCTCACATCCATGATACAAGAGATGGTCAGAGACTGTGTACGGGCAATAATACAGGAGATGGTCAGAGACTGTGTGTGGACAATGATACAGGAGATGGTCAGAGACTGTGTGTGGACAATGATACAGGAGATGGTCAGAGTCTATGCAGACAATTATACAGGAGACGGTCAGAGACTGTGCAGACAATGATACAGGCAAGGGTCAGAGACTGTGGACAATGATACAGGAGATGGTTTTATTATGGTAATGACAAGCAAACTCTTACCTGGCTAACATGGTATCAAACGTTGGAGCCACTGACAGGGTGCTGACAGACAATCATGCAGGAGATGGTCATAGACTGCGGAAAATTATACAGGAGATGGTCAGAGACTGTGTGTGGACAATGAATCAGGAGATGGTCAGAGACTGTGTGTGGACAATGAATAAGGAGATGGCCAGAGACTGTGTGTGGACAATGATACAGGAGACGGTCAGAGACTGTGTGTGGACAATGATACAGGAGACGGTCAGAGACTGTGTGTGGACAATGATACAGGAGACGGTCAGAGACTGTGTGTGGACAATGATACAGGAGACGGTCAGAGACTGTGTGTGGACAAGGATACAGGAGACGGTCAGAGACTGTGTGTGGACAAGGATACAGGAGACGGTCAGAGACTTGCAGAGACAATGATACAGGAGACGGTTTTATTATGGTAATAACAAGCAAACTCTTACCTGGCTAACACGGTATGAAAAGTTGGAGCCACTGACAGGGTGCTGACAGACAATCATGCCACAAAGATGCAGGAGATGGTCAGATACTGTGCGCAGATAATGATACAGGAAATGGTCAGAGACTGTGGGCGGACAATGATACAGGAGCCACTGTGCCATCAAAAGCAGCCACCGTGCCAGTAATCGCAGCCACTGTGTCATCAAACACAGCCACTGTGTCATCAAACGCAGCCACTGTGCCCTCAAACGCAGCCACTGTGCCAAAACGCAGCCACTGTGCCCATCAATTGCAGCCACTGTGCCCATCAAACTCAGCCACTGTGCCCATCAAATGCAGCCACTGCGCCATCAAACGCAGCCACTGTGCCATCAAACGCAACCACTGTGCCATCAAACGCAGCCACTGTGCCCTCAAACGCAGCCACTGTGCCCTCAAACGCAGCGACTGTGCCCTCAAACGCAGCCACTGTGCTCATCAATTGCAGCCACTGTGCCCATCAAATGCAGCCACTGCGCCATCAAACACAGCCACTGTGCCATCAAACGCATCCACTGTGCCATCAAACGCAGCCACTGTGCCCATCAAACGCAGCCACTGCGACATCAAACGCAGCCACCGTGCCAACAAAAGCAGCCACCGTGCCATCAAACACAGCCACTGTGCCCATCAATTGCAGCCACTGTGCCATCAAACTCAGCCACTGTGCCCATCAAATGCAGCCACCGTGCCCATCAAATGCAGCCACTGCGCCATCAATTGCAGCCACCGTGCCATCAAACTCAGCCACTGTGCCCATCAAATGCAGTCACTGCGCCATCAAACGTAGCCACTGTGCCCATCAAACGCAGCCACTGTGCCATCAAATGCAGCCACTGTGCCATCAAACGCAGCCACTGTGCCATCAAACACAGCCACCGTGCCCATCAAATGCAGCCACTGTGCCCATCAATTGCAGCCACCGTGCCCATCAATTGCAGCCACCGTGCCATCAAACTCAGCCACTGTGCCCATCAATTGCAGCCACCGTGCCATCAAACTCAGCCACTGTGCCCATCAATTGCAGCCACCGTGCCATCAAACTCAGCCACTGTACCCATCAAATGCAGTCATTGCGCCATCAAACGCAGCCACTGTGCCATCAAACGCCGCCACTGTGCCATCAAACGCAGCCACTGTGCCCATCAATTGCAGCCACTGTGCCATCAAACACAGCCACCGTGCCCATCAAATGCAGCCACCGTGTCATCAAACTCAGCCACTGTGCCCATCAAATGCAGCCACTGTGCCATCAATTGCAGCCACCGTGCCATCAAACTCAGCCACTGTGCCCATCAAATGCAGTCACTGCGCCATCAAATGCAGCCACTGTGCCAGCAAACGCAGCCACTGTGCCCATCAAACGCAGCCACTGTGCCATCAAACGCAGCCACTGTGCCCATCAAACTCAGCCACTGTGCCATCAAACGCAGCCACTGTGCCATCAAACACAGCCACCGTGCCCATCAAATGCAGCCACTGTGCCATCAAACGCAGCCACTGTGCTCAATAATTGCAGCCACTGTGCCATTAAACCCAGCCACTGTGCCATCAATTGCAGCCACCATGCCATCAAACACAGCCACTGTAAAGCATCCTCAGTAAAGCAGATGAAAAGTTATTTTTAGAATGTGTGAAAATAAAACTGTCTTGTCAATGCAGAGTTAATATGGCCTTTGGACTCTTAGATTTGGTGGGGGTGCATTGTTGTTAGGTTTTTCATATATATATATATATATATATATATATATATATATATATATATATATATATATATATATGAAAAACCTATATATAAACTGTACCTGATGATCCTGCTCCTCGCCTTGGTGACAAATTGGTAAAGGCAGCAGGACTCAGTTGGAGAAGCAACACATGATGTTCTAGCTCTGCCCTGCAGTGCAATCTGGGAGTTGTAGTCTCTGCAGAGCACAGGCACCAGACGGCCATGTTAAAGTCTATGTGCCTGTGCTCTGTGGGAGAACTACAATTCCCGGCATGCAATGGGGCCGCCGTTAGGGGAAGGAAGGGCTAGGACTCGGAGGACAGCGCTGCTGCTATTGGACACACAGGCAGCCTAAGCCATGCATATTAGACAGTCGGACATACTCTTATCACCCCCCTCATCCACCGCCGCGGAGCTCACTCTGTCTGCAGCTGTGTGCAGCGCGCCCGCCGCTCGCTCACCCCGCCGTTTGAGAGACACTCCACACAGCAGCAGACAGTGCAGCACAACACCTCAGAGACAAATTAGGCAATCGCTCGATGGCGAGGCCCTTCCTGTGGGCGAGGCCTAAGGCAATCGCCTAATTTGCCTAATTAAAGAGCCGCCTCTGCACAGAGTGTATGGGTCAGTGGATGGGTGACATTTATATTGATGACGCACAACAGAGTTTTATAAGTGCTCTGTGCCAGCATATTGTAGATACCTATATTTGGCCTTTACTAAGTCTCCAGTAAACTACAAGTACTTAGCCTTCAAAGCGTGCCTTGCATTAGCATGTAAGATCTACTTATCTGGGAGTCACTCACTGCCTGACTAAACACTGTTTAGTAAAGAGCATAGAAAGCATGCACAGAAGAAAAAAATAAAAAAATACTTGCCTGCATGGCTTCTGGTTACGTTCTTTAGGCAATGGTGATGTTGCTGCGCCATACCTCAAGGTCTTGGGAAAGATGAAGATCCGAAATCACATGAGAAGATGCTTCAGCCATATGTAGATTTTTTTTTTACGGGATTTGGAATCCTCAACTTTTGCAGCATCCAGTGATATCACAGGCCCCTCATGAAGGTGGGAGGAGTGGTTCCCCTGTATTAGTGGGAATAATGGTGCCCTGTGTCAATGTTAGGAATGGTGCCTTGTGTCAGTGGGAGGAATAAAACCAGTGTGTTAGTGGTCATTGGACACAAAGGTGCCATGTGTTAGGGGTGAGTGCACAGAATGGTTCCCCTGTGTCAGTTTGAGGAATGATGCCCTTTGTCTGTGGGAGGAATGGTGCCCTTGTGTTATGCTGCATACACACAATCGCACATTCCGACAACAAAATCGGTGGGATTTTTTCCGATGGATGTTGGCTCAAACTTATCTTGCATACACACGGTCACACAATGTTATCGGAAATTCCAAACGTCACTAAAGCGGTGATGTATGACGAGCCGAGAACATTGAAGTTCAGTAGCCAGTGCGACTCTTCTGTTTGATTCCGAGCATGCGTGGAACCTTGTGCGTCTGAATTGTGTACACACTATCGGAATTTCCATCCACAGATTTTGTTGTCGGAAAATTTGAGATCCAGATCTCAAATTTTGTGTGTCGGAAATTTCGATGGAAAATGTCCGATGGAGCCTACACACAGTCGGAATTTCTGACACAAAGCTCCCATCAAACAGTTTCCATCGGAAAATCCAACCGTGTGTACGTGGCATATGTGGTCAGTATACAGAATGGTGCCCCTGTGTTAGTGGTCAGTGGACAGAATGGTGCCCCTGTGTTAGTGGTCAGTGGACAGAATGGTGCCCCTGTGTTAGTGGTCAGTGGACAGAATGGTGCCCCTGTGTTAGTGGTCAGTATACAGAATGATGCCCCTGTGTTAGTGATCAGTATACGGAATGGTGCCCCAGTGTCAGTGGTCAGTGGGAGGAAAGGTGCCTCCTGTGTCAGTGGTCATTGGGAGGAATGGTGCCTCCTGTGTCAGTGGTCATTGGGATGATTGGTACCCCTATATCAGTTAAAACAATCAAACCCCTGTGTCAGTGGGAGAAAGGTGTTTTTGTGTCAGTGGGAAATGGTGTCCCCCCAGCATTGGTGTTCAGTGCAACTTACTATGCAAGCTCCATATCCTCTGCCACTCTTCTGGATGCCTCCTGGACAATACAGGTACCTTCAGGAACAAGGGGAGCATTTTGCCCGATGGTGCCTGATATATTGCTGAGTGTTGAAAGACTCTGCGCTCCAGCCTACCACTCTGCATACAACAGCGCCCTCACTGTGGCTTGCAGTGATAAAGCCTTGCAGTCTGGCCTTTTTATAGCAGACACTGGTATATGGCAACCAGTGGGATGTTATTGGCCTGCGGGATTGCTGATGTATTCTGTCCTGTGTAAGCTGAGCATGATACCATGGAGGGGTGGGTACAGACACACAAATTTTGAGGAATTGGGTATTGGACTGCATTTAAACTGCTTTAACTCTTCAAGGGCAAGTACGGTAATAAAAGAGGTGTATATATATTTAGTGATTTTACAGATTCCTCATTTTAAAAATATTCTGCTTTTCCATAACATTGTAGTTAGAGGAGTTATGCCGCGTACACATGATCGGACATTCCGACAACAAAATCCATGGGATTTTTTCCGACGGATGTTGGCTCAAACTTGCCTTGCATACACACGGTCACACAACATTGTCGGAAATTCCGAACGCCAAGAACGTGGTGACGTACGACGAGCCGAGAAAATTGAAGTTCAATAGCCAGTGTGGCTCTTCTGCTTAATTCCGAGAATGCGTGGCACTTTGTGCGTCGGAATTGTGTACACACAATTGGAATTTCCAACAATGGATATTGTTGTCGGAAAATTTGAGATCCAGATCTCAAATTTTGTGTGTCGGAAATTCCGATGGAAAATGTCCGATGGAGCCTACACATGGCCGGAATTTCCAACAAAAAGCTCCCATCGAACATTTTCCATCGGAAAATCCGAGCGTGTGTACACGGCATTAGTTCACACCCTTCCCTGCTGTTTTCTGTTGCAACTAACGAGATTCAACCCTGCATTAGAATAAGACAGTTTAAGAAATAAAGTTTCAATCTGATTCCTCTATTGGACAATACCAACAAGTGCTACTTGAGCCTTGCAGATAAATAAGGCCCATTAAAATGTCTCATTTCCTATCGGATGTAGAGCCTTTGATATGTAAAAATCACCTTGTTATACTTCTAACCAACAAATGGGTCTCAGGTGCATAGAATCCTATTAATGGTATTCTTTTTCTGGAAAAAAAAAAGAAGCAGAAGCACAATTCCGGGGCCATGGCTCTGGGGCAAGCAATCTGTTGACCTGAATAACTCTCCAAAATTTCAATAGATAATATATTCTCTGCATAGTCTAAGAAGCTTGTTCTAAACCAGCAGAAGAAAGTAGCTAAAATAGCAGAAAAGTAGCAGTATAGCATTTCCTGACATACCAACACTAGGGTGTCTACTTATAATTCTTTTCACACAACTCTTACCTGGGATTCACACAATTTTCCAAAACAAAAGTCTGAAGTTTGGGTGAAAATTTTTTGAATTTGGTGTGAAAACATTAAAGATAGAAACAGAAACAGAGACAGAATATGCAGTCTAGGCAGCATTGGCTTTTGTCAATGGTTACATAGTCAGGTTGAAAAAAGACACAAAGTCCATCTAGTTCAACCAATAAAAAAATAAAAAATAAAATACAATCCCATATACACAATCCTTCACCCACAGTTGATCCAGAGGAAGGCGAAAAACGCCAGCATAGCATGATCCAATTTGCTACAGCAGGGGAAAAAAATTCTTCCTGATCCCCCAAGAGGCAATTGGATATTCCCTGGATCAACTTTACCTATAAATGTCAGTACCCAGTTATATTATTTACATTAACTGCATTAACTGCTTGCGGACCAGCCGCTGCAGTTTTACTTTTTGCACGTTATATTACTTGATCTCGCGAGGCTTGCATAGCAAGCGCGCGTTCCCGCCACGAACTCCACGAGTCCGACTGCGGGTCCTGTGGACTCGGATGTCGGAGAGGAAGAACAGGGAAATGCTAATGTAAACAAACATCTCTCCATTCTGCCTAGTGACAGTACACTGCTCACAGCTTCCTGTCATCGGGAGCGGTGATCGGTGTGGTGTCACAGCTAGCCCATCCCCCTACAGTTAGAATCACTCCCTAGGACACACTTAACCCCTGCAGCGACCCCCTCCTGGTTAACCCCTTGACGTTTTTACAGTGTTGAATGCAATTTTAAAACATTGATCGCTGTATTAATGCCAGTGGTCCCAAAAATGTGTCAAAATTTTCCGATGTGTCCACCATAATGTCGCAGTCAGGATAAAAATCGCTGATTGCCTCCATTACTAGTAAAAAAATATATATATTAATAAAAATGCCATAAACTAGCCCCTATTTTGTAGACGCTATAACTTTTGCGCAAACCAATCAATAAACGTTTATTACGATCTTTTTTTACCAAAAATATGTAGAAGAATAAACTGCCTAAACTGAGGAAAAAAATATTTAATATTATAATTTATATTTTTGGGGGATATTTATTATAGCAAAAAGTAAAAAATATTACTTTTTTTGTTTAAAGCACAAAAAATAAAAATCGCAGAGGTGATCAAATACCACCAAAAGAAAGCTCAATTTGTGGGAAAAACAAAGGACATCAATTTTGTTTGGGAGCCAGGTCGCATGCCCCCGCAATTGTCAGTTAAAGTGACGCAGTGCCGAATCACAAAAAGTGCTCTGGTCTTTGGCCAGCCAAATCTTCCGAGGCTGAATCAGTTAAGGAAAGAATCCAGGTCTTTTTTTAAAGCAATCTACTGAGCTGGCCACAGTGGCGTCATTATGGTTGGTGTCACTCGGTGCGAAAAAAAATTGGTGTCACTCCCCCTCCACCAACTATAGTCCCCCCTCAGTACAGACCCCCCTCCACTAACTACAGACCCCCATCCACTAACTACAGACCCCTCTCCCACAGTTTAGTCCCCCCTCACTAAGTACAGACTCCCCTTCCTCAGTATAGACCCCCCTACAAAGTACAGACCCCCCTCTCTCAGTACAACCCCCCCTCCATCAGAGTATACCTCCCCACTCAGTACAGACCACCCCTCAGTACAGACCACCCCAGTGCATACCCCCATCAGCATAGACACCCCCTCAGTGCAAACACCCCATCAGTATAAACACCCACCCCTCAGTGCAGACCCTCCATCAGTATAGACACCCACCTCTGTGCAGACCCCCAATCAGTATAGACACCCCCCTCAGTACAGACCCCCCCATCAGTATAGACACCCCCCCAGTGCAGACCCCCATCAGTATAGACACCCCCCTCAGTGCAGACCCCCCATCAGTATAGACACCCCCCAGTGCAGACCTCCCATCAGTATAGACACCCCCCAGTGCAGACCTCCCATCAGTATAGACACCCCCCAGTGCAGACCCACCATCAGTATAGACCCCCTCAGTGCAGACACCCCCCATCAGTATAGACACCCCCCTCAGTATAGACACCCCCCTCAGTGCAGACACCCCCATCGGTATAGATAACCCCCTCAGTGCAGACCCCCCATCAGTATAGACACCCTCCCCCGTGCAGACCCCCATCAGTATAGAAGCCCTCTCAATGCAGATCCCCATCAGTATAGACACCCCCCATTAGTGCAGACCCCCCCTCGGTGCAGACCCCCATCAGTGCAGAAACCCCCCCTCAGTGCAGACCCCCCTATCAGTGTAGACACCCCCCTCAGTGCAGACCCCCATCAGTATAGACACCTCCCTCAGTGCAGACCCCCATCAGTATAGACACCCCCCAGTGCTGACCGCCATCAGTATTGACACCCCTCAGTGCAGACCCACCATCAATATAGACACCCCATAAGTGTAGACCTCCATCAATATAGACACCCCCCATCAGTATAAACACCCCCCAAGTGCAAACCCCCATCAGTATAGACACCCCCCCTCAGTGCAGACCCCCCCATCAGTATAGACACCCCCAGTGCAGACCCCCAATCAGTATAGACACCCCTATCAGTGTAGACCCCCCCCATCAATATAGACACCCCCATCAGTATAGACACTCCCCATGTGTAGACCCCCATCAGTATAGACACCCCCCCTCCTCAGTGCAGGCCCCCCATTAAAATAGAGACCCCTCAGTGAAGACTCTCCATTAGTAAAGACACTCCCCCTCAGTGCAGACGCCCCCCATCAGTATAGACATCCCCCTCCCCTCCCATAGTGCCCTCCTCTGCACGTGTCCATCTACACATAATAAAGTGTACAGACCTCAGAACAGCGCAGACGGATATACACATTGGTGCATGTCCCTTGGGCTCCTCATGTGTAAACAGAAAGGAGGGGGAAGGCGGCTTTGGTCCGCTCCACTGAGGGACACAGCCGCAAGATCTGAGAGGCGCAGATCAGGGCAGCGGGTGGTGTTAGCAGTGCCGCTACCCATGAGTAGTGTCACCCCTCTGGCAGGTGTCACCCGGGTGCAGCCCGCACCCCCCCCCCGCCCCCCTAGCGACACCACTGGCTGGCCAGAACCACCTCTGGAGGGAGTCTATTACACATTTTCACAGCTTTTACTGTGAAGAAACCTTTCCATGTTTGGAGTTGAAATCTCTTCTCCTTCAGATGTAAAGAGATCCGCCGTTTTTTTATTTTTTGTGCTATAAACAAAAAAAGAGCGACAATTTAAGAAAAAAAAAAAAACAATATTTTTTACTTTCTTTGCTATAACACATATCCAATAAGAAAATGTAAACACTCAAATGTCTTCACTAATTTAGGCCACTATGTATTCAGCTACATATTTTTGGTAATAAAATCCCAATAAGTGTATATTGATTAGTTTGCGTGAAAGTTATCGCATCTACAATTGATCAGCGTTTTTTAGCGGCACTGCGACCAATGTGGTGGACGAATCGGACACCTAATTGACACTTTTGACCCTTTTTTGGGGGCCAGTAACACTAATACAGTGATCAGTGCTAAAAATATGCACTGTTACTGTATTAATGACACTGGCTGGTAAGGGGTTAATACCAGGGGCGATCAAAGGGTTCAGTATGTCCCTAGGGGGTGCTTTCTAACTGTGCGGTAGATGGTTTGATTGGGCAAAGAAATAGATCTGTGTTCCTGCTTATCAGAAACACAAGAGCTTTCTCTTTTCTTCTGACAGAATGGCGATCTGCCTTGTTTACATAGGCAGATTGCTGTTCTGCCTCTTCCGGGAACAATCGCGGGTGGCTGGCAGACATCGGGTCCGCCAGTTGTACTCCTAGTATGTATGATGCATATTCTTAGCCCCCAAGTGCAAAACTTTACATTTATCAACATTAAACCTCATCTGCCACATAGTTGCCCAAGTAAACAGTGGGCTGAGGTTGGCTTATAAGTTGAGAAACCAAGATTTGGGAGGCATACCCTAAAAAATGCATAAGAGATGGTGCAGCCATAAGACCATACAGACAGAAAAAAAAGATTACAGCGCACACATACAAAAATGAAACTAGGAACTGTGTCACATTATTTTTCAAAATCTAAGTGTAGCACTAACCCCCAAAGGAGCTGCTGGTTTTATTGGGCTTACCGTTACCTTCTTGTTTGTTTCTCCGTCTAAGGATTCCCGTGGTAGATGTCCCAAAGAATGTGGAAACTGACACTGAATCTTCTTTTGGTTTATTTATTTGGAACAGAATCTTTCAGTACAGGGTAGAGGGTTAGGAGTAAGTTCAGGTACTTTAGATTTCAAAAATAAACAAAGTCCTTATAAAAAATCCAGATAATAAAGACCGTTTCACAACTGGATTTTACAACCCCTGGATAGACCTCCTCTCTCTAGGCCTAGCAGCCGGTAGGGTGTTTATAAAGTCTCTGCCACAGACGTGTGATGTACACTTGAGCGTTACTGAGGGACGTGGATAAATTTACAAAGCTATCATACGGTACCAGGTTCTCTCAGCCGATCCGATATGAGTGTTAATCCAGGTTGCGTCCTTCAACTAAGCCTCCAGGCTCCTTCAGAGAAGCCAGCCTTGTGTGCAGCCTTCTCCTGAAGACTCCTCCCCTGGGGTTCTTCAGTTGCTGGGCCTCTCCCTTTAGATGAGATGACACCGGACCACCCTTGGATTAATAGGCTCCGAAATCCACTCAGGCCTTTCCCTGCAGTTGTGTTGCCTCAGGCCAGCCGGCCCCGAGACTCGGAACGCATGGTTCCGCACCCCAGGCCAGGAGGGCCATGGTGCTGGGTCAGGAGAACCACCTGAACCGAACAGACAGAAAATCAAAGATGGAACCCCAAACCATGTGATGTTGTCGGTACCTTAAATACCACCTCCCAGAATGCACAGCAGGAGAACACTCCCACTGGGCTGGTTCCGAGAGAACAGTGGCATTCAACACACCCAGCTAAACTGCGTCTCCACTCTTGTCGGTGGTGACAGCAACACCTGCGGTCAAGGAGAACCCAGTGCAATCCAGCTGAACTGGTACTGAAACCATAAATTTAGAGAATAGTCCTGAAACCCAACTGTGGTTTCAGGCAAATTAACTTTAGAAAAAAAACATATAGCGCCTGCTCGTCAGGAGCCAGCGCTACATAAGTATACCACGTCCACAGCCACCCCCCTATCCAAGGTTTTACCTACTTCTTCATAAAAATAAATCAGGTTTGTTTGACAACGTCTGTCTTTTATGAATCCATGCTTAAAATATTTTTTTCCAGCAAGAACTCGCCTATGTCGTCTTTTAATAAGCTCTCAAGTATAGAAGTTAAACTAACAGCTCTATAGTTACTTGGTAAAGACTTTGAACCCTTTTTTAAATATCAGCACCATATTGGCCCTACGCCAATGGTCCTTACTGATGATGATTTTCACCAGTAGGGTGGAGTACATTTATTAATTGTGATTGTTACTGCATGAGACCAGGACTGTATCCTGGCTCATTGTAAAACATGGCAACCCTAGATCATATGGCACCATGGGTAACAGGACTTTTTAAATCACATTTTGTATAATTTTATATGTAAAAAAAGTTTTCTTTATAAAAGTACTTGTCGAATTTATTTGTGGCATCATGATAATCCCTTCCCTGTTTGCTCCAAATTGTATTTAATTACCGGGATGAGGTGCCTTATCTATCAAGGACATACCAGACACACCCTTTTCTGTTTCATGGATAACATAACAAGGCACTCTGGTTAATGTAGCGCCTCGTATAATATAGCACCTTTAATAACACTGCACCTTAGATGATGGGGCATACCAAATAACATGACAACTCGGATAATGGAATCATGGATAATGGGGCAACTCATATAACAGGACAACTTAAATAGCCCTGAAAGGGGAGTACCTCACACTCAGATAACAGGGCAACACAAATAACATCTCTAGTGCACCCCTAAGGAGCTGCTGGAATTAAGTCCTATTTCCCTGTTCCGAGCAATCATAGACAGGAGCAAAGCCTTTCCTTCATTTCCTTTTTCCACTGGCTCAGAAAACAGTCTAGGGTTTTTATTGGGAATGATGAACTTGGATAGGAATGGAGAGCTTGGTATAGCCCAATAAACTGCAAACAACAATTTGAGTACTCCTCATTTTCGGGCTGCACTTTACAAATGGAATGTCTCACAGGATTCCTAATGCTGCTGGTGGCTAGTACTCCCTTAAGAGTCAAAAGCTAAACACAGTCACTTCCCTTGGGCATTGAGAATCATCTACTCACTTAGCCACATGATAACCAGTTGCTACCTACCAAAATCTACCAGGCTCTTTCCAGTGAGGGAGATGTAGACTCACACCACCATAGGGCAGTTAGACTCTTTCCCACCAACTTTCTACTGGTTCTCTCCAGTGAGCTTCCGCCTAATCCAACTTGATCCCTGGACATAGATCTGTAAATAGGCCTCCAGCCAAGCCTAGCTGGGACCACGGGGTCTTCCTCAAAGCTCTCTCAAGGATCCTTCACCAGGGGGCAGAGCCCCTGCACAATGGGCCTCCTCCTGCAGGACTGAACCCATGAACAATGCCTCTTGCTGCCCAGACCTCAGGCTATTTATGGGTTTTCTCCCCTCCATCTGGGCACACCTCCACAGAGTTTGTCTTGAATGCCATAAATATTCAGGCTACCTGTTCTGCTTTCCCTCCCACTATACTTTAAGAAGCCCCTAGTAGACAGGGGGAAGTAACAGAACAGCGGCCAGTGAAACACTGAGCAGCCCTAAGCAATTGACCCCCACTCCATTAATTTCAGAGGAACTAAACTAAATTTACCCAGCAGCCTACTTTATATTATGCTATATTACCAAAACTGCTGTAGATCAATAGATCATTTCGATTTTTGGATAAAAGGATATATATCTCATATATAGCGGCGGCTCCTGAAGAGCATGCACTATGCGTTTTTCTAAAGTTAAAGTTGCCTTAACTGCAGTTTGGTTTGGGTACAATAGCCTAAATTGGGCCTCAGCATCAGTCTGACTAGACCGCGAGATGTTCAGCCTGGCCATAGGGGGCACTGTCTCTTCTGGCAGGCATGGAACTATGGTCTAGTCAGGTGTTTAAGTTACTCTCTCGGAGCCCGCCCAGTGGGAGTGGCGCTCTCGCTGTGCTTTCTGGGAGAGAGTATTTGAGATGCGAACGTCACGTGGTTCGGGGTTCCGGTCCAGAATGATGTGCTGACTTCATTGTCCTGGTCCTCCTGACCAACCCCCAGGAAGGCTATGGCCTTGGGTGTGGATCCACCCAACTTTAATGTCTCGGGGCTGGCTAGCCTGAGGCAAGGAAACTAAAGGAGGATTCTGAGGTGGTTGGGTGCTGTCTCCGGTTCGGGAGAGATCCGTGTGTACTTCAAGCATTCCAGGGGAGGACTCTTCAGAAGAACACCACGTACGGGTTGGTTTTTTTAGCAAGAGCCTGGAAGGGCTGAAGTAACCAAGAGAATCCGGTCTTGTGGATATAGCCAAGCAGGCTGAAAGATCCAGGTATCCTACAAGTGTTCTCAAGCTTAGTTTTCCTACGGGTTCTACAACAACGGCTGTGGCAGAGACATTATCTTGTACATTTCTACAACGTCTGTGGCAGAGACTTGTTCCTGAGTAAGCACCAAGTTGGCTGCTGGGCCTTGTGAGAGAGGGACTGTCCAACCTGAGTGATCATCCAGTTGCGAATGGCTATTCTCTGGATGCAGTCAAAGAAAGCAAGTTCTTCAACGTTTTTTTGACTTTGACACTAAGAGTACCTGAACTTCCTTTCCAACCCTCTGATCCCAAGTTGAAAGACTGTTCAATTGTCTGAGTTTTACAAATAAAATCCATTCAAGTGGATCTATTGTCAGTCTCAAGTTACTGGGCCATCTACCACGGGACATCCCCTAGACGTGCAACAAGGAGAGCGGAAGGTAACGGTAAGCCCAGAAATAATCAGCAGCTCCTTCGGGGGTTAGTGCTACACATATGTGCAGGAGACGTCCCGTTTTAGAAATGTCCTCCGGTGTTGGCAGAGGGAAAATTACCTAAGACATACATTCCTAAGGGAAGTAAAAATACCAAAAATATATATATGTCTAATGGACATCAATTTGAAAAATAGAGGTAAAAAAAAACCCATTCAACAATAACTCCAAAGGGGGCTGTGATGAATAAATTACCTTAATCACATTGAAAATGATTGAATCAATATGTAGCTTGATTGATCTAGCTGGTCTAGGTTACTATCCAGCATGACGTAATAATCCAAACAGAATCAACATCCAGCTGGAATGCAGTTTTTTACATGCACAGCAAAACGAGACCCCATACAGAGTATAATTAGTTCAAGAGGATGATGGTTCCATAAAAGATCTAAAAAATAATAATACACCAGAGATGAGGTATACTGCCCCATCGGTGTCAACACAAGCAAGCCATCATATAAAATATAAGACGGGATATAGTATCCATAGAAGGACTTACCAACATAAGGAGAATGTGAGATCATAGGGAGAAGGGGGAGAGATGTTATCTCTGCCTATCACTGGCCGCCTCTTACATATAGTAGCAGCGTAATGCCGCATTCATATGTTCCCTCCGATCTGGCGGCGTCTGACATCACCGCCAGATCACTGATGTAAGGTAGGGATGCCCGTGCACATGCGTCAATAGCTAATGGCGGCACATATGGCGTGACACGCAGGCACGCCATATATGCGGCAGCCATTTTGGAAAATACTGATGCCCATAAGTGTTGGATAAATGGGGACAAAGCCTTTGTAGGCGGAGAGGAATAGCAACAAAAACATGTGCAACCTGAATCTGCCATACAGAGGATGAAAACAAAAATGGTAACAAAGCTAAAGACTGATATGTAAAAACGGGGCTGAAACCCAATAGGGCTCAAATAAGGCAGATTATTGATTGAGAAGCTGGCCAATTTGTGCCCAGGGAGTCCGTACAAACAGCAGAATGGAATCAAATCATGAACAGGAATAAAGTGCACAATATGTAAATTTGACATAATTGAATTGAAGTCAATTTAAAATAAAAACATTTTTTGAACATGATCAATTAATTAGCAGCTCTCAGGCAAGGTGCAATCTGTAACTTCATATCTAAAAGAAAAAATGCAAACTATACAGCAAAGATAAGCATAATAATGTGTAATATTCAAAATAGCCTCAATAAAAATTGAGAAACATGAAAATAGGACAATAAACAAATGAGAAAATAGAAAAAAAAAAAGGACACATTATTAAAAAAGGTTTGAAACTTAAGGCATCATTTAAACCCGGGTGTTTGAGGGCGCCTAAATCATGTATCCAACGCGCCTCTCGTTGTAATAATATTTTATCATAGCCCCCCCTCTCTCATTTGGGGGGGTATGCTCCAAGGCAAAAAAGTGCATCTTTGAATGGTCAAAATCATGATAGAGACCCATGTGCCAGCTTATGGGTGTCTCTATCTTCTTTTTAGATACAAGAGAAACGTGGTCCCTAATGCAATGAAAAAAAGGTAGTTTAGTCTTGCCTGCTTTGGGGGATCACCTGCCGCGATGCATGAATGTACCTGCAATAGCTGCATCTATGACAGGGCCTAGACCCTTTTGCATCCAGAGAGATTTCTACTGGTGCCGTATAGTGACTGTGCACAATACTGTCCTTCAGCGATCGAGATCGCTTAAAGGTAATTACAGGATATTACTTGAGATGTTTAGAAATAATAGCATCCCCCATAAGGAGATAACAATATTTCTGAATGATATCACGCACCTGCTGGTGTTGACCAGAGAAACGGGTAATCAGCTTGACCCCTGTGTTGGCTTTAGGGACTCTATGTCCATGAATCAAAGAAGATCTATTTTGATTCTCAGACTTAAGATAGGCTTTTTTAAGGCATTTACTGCTGTAGCCTCGTTGTTTCAAACGTGTCTATTGGGACCAAGTGTGCCCCTCTTATGCCAGCCTGTATCTGGTTGGGTGGGAGCGTGACCTTTTTTTTGGAGACAATATGCAGTCATTTTTTGAGCAGATGCCAATCTGGAGGCGCTTTATCGATGACATCTTTTTTGTCTGGATGGGAAGCAGGACTGACCTG
This sequence comes from Lithobates pipiens, assembly GCF_037356315.1. Taxonomy (NCBI): domain Eukaryota; kingdom Metazoa; phylum Chordata; class Amphibia; order Anura; family Ranidae; genus Lithobates; species Lithobates pipiens. The sequence continues at coordinate 557,203,293 of NW_027507764.1, read as the reverse complement.
CTTGCCTTCTTTGATAGTCTGAAGCAAAATTGCTTTAATCCTTAATTAATAAGGCTTAAAAGGAATTGCAGTGAGAGCAGTCAATTCGAATTTGAGGAAAAGCGCTCCAGACACGTTTGAAACAACGAGGCTACAGCAGTAAGGCTGCATTCACACCTGAGCGTAGCGTTTTCAAGCAGGAAATCGCACGATTTTGCGGCGTTTTTTACGCGATTTGCTGCGTTTTTTACCGCGATTTTGTGCAGGGCAAAAGGTGACCAATGTTAAAAGAAGAAAAACGCCCAAATCTGCTCAATTTGAGCGACAAAAAAGGGTCCGGAACTTGTTTGAGCTTCAGGCGTTCGGCTTCAGGCGACATGGAGTGGAGATGTGAACCATCTCCATTGAGAATAATACATTTTTTCCCCTCCAGCGTTTTTTAGCTTCAGGCTTCAAGCTACAAAACGCTCAGGTGTGAATGGGGTCTTAATGCCTTAAAAACGCCTATCTTAAGGCTAAGAATCAAGATAGATCTTATTTGATTCATGGACATAGAGTCCCTAAAGCCAACACAGGGGTCGGGCTAATTACCCGTTATATGAATTGTGCGCAGTCACTATACGCCACCAGTAGAAATCTCTCTGGATGAAAAAGGGACTAGGCTCTACTATAGATGCAGCTATTGCAGGTATATTCAAGCATCGCAACAGGTCATGCTCCCCAATGGACGCTTGTATAAGCCGAAATTTCTGGCTACATGTCAATCCATGGGGGTTGTATATGTCATGATGTGTGAGTGCGATGCCTTTTCTGTAGGCAAGACTAAACAACCCTTTTTCCACTGCATTAGGGACCACGTTTCTTTTGTAGCTAAAAAGAAGATGGAAACACCCATACGCCGGCACATGGGTCTCTACCATGATTTTGACAGTTCAAAGATGCACTTTTTTGCCCTGCAGCACATCCCCCCAAATGAGAGAGGGGGAGACTATGATAAAATCTTATTACAATGGGAGGCAGGTTGGATAAATGATTTAGCCAACCTCAAATGATATCTTAAGTTTCAAACCTTTTTTAAAATTTGTCTTTTTGTTCCTTCTATTTTCTCATTTGTTTATTGTCCTATTTTCATGTTCCTCAATTGTTATTGAGGCTATTTTGAATATTAAACATTATTATGCTTATCTTTGCTATATATTTTGTATTTTTTCTTTTAGATATGAAGTTACAGATTGCACCTTGCCTGAAAGCTGCTAATTAATTGATCATGTTCAAAAAATGTTTTTTTATTTTAGAATTGACTTCAATTGTTATGTCAAATTTACATATTGTGCATTTTATTCCTGTTTAGGATTTGATTCCATTCTGCTGTTTGTACGGATGCTGTGGGCACAAATTGGTCGGCTTTTCAATCAATAATCTGCCCTATTTGAGCCCCATTGGGTTTCAGCCCCGTTTTTGCATATCAGTCTTTAGCTTTGTTACCATCTTTGTTTTTATCCTCTTTATGGTGGATTTATGTTGCACATGTTTTTGTTGCTATTCCTCTCCGCCTACAAAGGCTTTGTCCCCATTTATCCAACACTTATGGACATCAGTATTTTCCAAAATGACTGCCACATATATATGGCGTGCCTGCGTGTCACGCCATATGTGCCACCATTAGCTATTGACGCATGCGCATCCCTACATCATGTCCGCAACCCGGTGATGACGATCGAAGGGAACATATGAGTGTGGCATTACGCCGCTACTATCTGTCAGAGGCAGAGAAAACATCTCTCCCACTTCGACTTTATATGATTGCACCTTAGATGTTTGCACTATATTTGCACTGGGCACTTAATATTGTTAATCCTATGAGATTGATTATATTAATGTAGGCACTTTATATGATATTTTATTATTCATTGTTCATCGGAGCAGCACTGAATTTAACATTTACATTCATTCACTTGTGTTTTTTTTTTTTACCTTGCACTACAGCAGCAGCCCAAAACACATATCTGTTTTTATTTTATTTATTTTATTTAGTTTATTGTCTCCCTAGCGTGGGTATTTATATTATTATTTACACTGTTATTCAAGTAACAAGTCGTGGGATGTTCACGCAATTGCAATATAGCACTTAGCAAAAGCACATTCCTGCAGAAGTATATACTCGACAATGACACACTATTTCAGCAGTATATTACTTAACAATGGCACAGTCTTTGCAAAGTGGCAATGTTCAAGATTTAGCCTGTTTTACCAGAAGATGGCTTTTGTTGGAGGTGTGAATTAAGAAGATTCCCCTGCAGTACTTTCCTTAGACACTAGGGGGGGGGGGGTTATTTACTAAAGGAAAATCCACTTTGCACTGAAAGTGCACTTGGAAGTAAAGTCGCTGGAGATCTGAGTGGGACATGCAAGGAAAATAAAAAAACTGTATTTTAACTTGCACATGATTGGATGATAAAATCAGCAGAGCTTCCCCTCATTTCAGATCTACCCCTTAGATTTAGAGCGACTGCACTTCCAAGTGCACTTGCACTGCAAAGTGGATTTGCCTTTCGTAAATAACCCCCTAGATGTCCTTAGTCTGATGGCCAGCATCATTCAGCACAGTTGGAGCCACCCTAGCCTGTGACTGGTGAAGCAGTCCAGTGATGAGTTTATGTCACTGTCACACTGCTTTCTCCTCCTATTGGAATGCTTCTTGTCAGCACAAGAGCTGATTGGCTCTTTATTGTTGTTTATTCATCTTCCTGTCTGAGTTCAGCTGTACAGGGACTATAAGAGGCTGATACCAGGACAAATTCCTGTACTTTCACTTTTTTGCATAAAAAAATAAGAATAAACGTAATGATGTACTAATGATTACAGAGTTGCACTAATGTGTGCCTTTAATATCTGTCTAGTGTTCAGATTTTATATTTTGTTGTTGGATTATTCACAATGTAAACATTGTGGTGGTAGCTATGGCGCTCTCCTATGACAGCAAATTGTATATACAAAATACACCATGGAAATGGTCAATAGATACCACATGCGGGTTACAAATTAAAAGTGCTAATATTAGTGAACATCCTTATTAAAGTGCTAGTGCTAATGAAACTGGTAAGCACCTATATAATTGGTACAAGTGCAAATTGCAAGTTGCAAACAGACAGTGCTAAAAAAACACAAAAAACAAGTTTGATCCAAATTCCACAACTATGTGCGATATAAAGTGCTTTTATGCTCTTGGTGCAAAATAAGTGGGTATAAAACTTCTATTGTCTCCACACAATAAAGTCTGTTGAAAAAGCAAAATGACTTTAAAAAGTTCCACATAAGTTGAATCAAAGTGACTTGTGCTCGGTGTCTGGTGTATCCTGCGTTTTCCGTGCATAAGACAAATTGCCGCACTCACCAGCTCCCCTGCCCCTGCAGGGGTTAACTCGCCTCCACAGTGTGAGCCCCTGTGTCGCTATATGAAGCTCGTCCGGTTAATATTCAGTTACTCCTCGTTCCCTCGTATTATATAAGAAATGAAATATCCATAGTGTAGTATTGTTGAAACTTATTGGCTTTATTAAAATTCAAAAGTGGCTACTCACATTAATCAAAGGTAAAAGAACGCTATGAGATACATTCACCGCCGCCGCCTTGTGAGAGAGAGTGTGTACACGTTAGGCCATTCCCTACGCGTTTCGTCATTGGACGTCGTCTGGAGCGCTCTAGACGACATCCAATTATATAGGTGTTTACCAGTTTCATTAGCACTAGCACTTTAATAAGGATGTTCACTAATATTAGCACTTTTAATTTGTAACCCGCATGTGGTATCTATTGACCATTTCCATGGTGTATTTTGTATATACAATTTGCTGTCATAGGAGAGCGCCATAGCTACCACCACAGTGTTTACATTTCTCCCAACCTATTAGGCTGGTAATATTTGGTAGTGGCAGCCTCCCTTCTATTACATATTTTTACATTTTATAATTTCCAATTTTAATTTTTATTGCCTCTTCCATCATTATTATTACCTCTTCCAAAACTATTTTTAATCATTTGTCTCCATAGCGCAAACCTTAAACCCCCCCCCCCTTTTTATCTAGGATTATTCACAATGCCCTTAACCGCTTCCCGACCGGCACATGACGATGTGCGTTGGCAGAATGGCACGGATAGGCAAATTGGCGTAAGGGTACGTCCATTTAAAATTGCCACCGTGCCATCACGTGCGCACCGCCGGTGAAACATGGTGGTGGCAGCATCATGCTGTGGGGTTGTTGTTCAGCAGTCGGAACTGGGAAACTGGTCAGAGTTGAAGGAAAGATGAATGGTGCTAAATACAGGGATATTCTTGAGAAAACCTGTACCAATCTGTGTGCGATTTGAGGCTAGGACGGAGGTTCACCTTCCAGCAGGACAATGACCCCAAACACTGCTAAAGTAACACTTGAGTGGTTTAAGGGGAAACAAAGCCCAGACCTCAATCCAATAGAAAATCTGTGGTCAGACTTAAAGATTGCTTTCACAAGCGCAAACCATCCAACTTGAAGGAGCTGGAGCAGTTTTGCAAGGAGGAATGGGCAAAAATCCCAATGGTAAGATGTGGCAAGATCATAGAGACTTATCCAAAGGAGCTGTGATAGCCGCAAAAGGTGGCTCTACAAAGTATTGACTTTAGGGGGGTGAATAGTTCTGCACATTGACTTTTTCTGTTATGTTGTCCTATTTGTTGTTTGCTTCACAATGAAAAAATAATAAAAAATCTTCAAAGTTGTGGGCATGTTCTGTAAATTAAATGATGCAAATCCTCAAACAATCCATGTTAATTCCAGGTTGTGAGGCAACAAAACATGAAAAATGCCAAGGGGGGTGAATACTTTTGCAAGGCACTGTAGTACTTTTCACAGATAAACTGAGATTCAGTATTTACTTAGGAAGTCGATGTTTTACTCAATCCTTCTGCAAAACGACAGGTGCACTTTAAGTAAAACATTTTTTATTTTATTTTTTTACATAAGAGTCCCGCTCGCTCTAATGCTTTATTATCCGGCCAGCAAAAAAGCAGCAATAGGATTTGATGCTTCCAGCAGGCAGCTCTGGAGCGGACTGTACAGAGGAAATGATTTAAACGTCCCTCCTCGCCTTGTTCTGCTGCGTTATTTATGGAAATCTAATGTGATCGGTGGGGGGAGAAATATGCTGCTCATTTTAATGGAAGGCTACAACTGAATATGGTTTGGACAATTGCAGAATAGGAAGTGTCCCAGGAGTCTGCTGGGCTGCTTATTTATAACCCTCTCTACCCAGAATCCTTTGTAAGTCTTGCTAGCTTAATAAGACTACCTCTACTAAATATTCTCTCCCTAAATGCTCCTTCTGTCCCATGGATAAAGATATAAGTGCTGAGGAAATATTCAGTAAGGCAGTGCAAATTATCTAGAGGGCGTACAGCATCCTTTCTCCACCTCTTTACACCAGAAGAGCCATTCGAATAATGTTTTGATCATGAGAAACCCAAAAACAAATAATTGATGGTCAGTGGGAAGAATGTCCCTTACATTGGTGGTCAGTGGGAAGAATGTCCCTTACCTTGGTGGTCAGTAGGAAGAATGCCCCTTACATTGGTGGTCAGTGGGAAGAATGTCCCTTACATTGGTGGTCATAGGAAAGAATGTCCCTTACATTGGTGGTCAGTAGGAAGAATGTCCCTTACATTGGTGGTCAGTGGGAAGAATGCTCCTTATATTGGTGGTCAGTGGGAAGAATGTCCCTTACATTGGTGGTCATAGGAAAGAATGTCCCTTACATTGATGGTCAGTGACAATAATGTCCCTTACATTGGTGGTCAGTGGGAAGAATGCTCCTTATATTGGTGGTCAGTGGGAAGAATGTCCCTTACATTGGTGGTCAGTGGGAAGAATGCTCCTTATATTGGTGGTCAGTGGAAATAATGTCCCTTACATTGGTGGTCAGTGGGATGAATGTCCCTTACATTGGTGGTCAGTGGGATGAATGTCCCTTACATTGGTGGTCATAGGAAAGAATGTCCCTTACATTGATGGTCAGTGGGAAGAATGTCCCTTACATTGGTGGTCAGTGGGAAGAATGCTCCTTATATTGGTGGTCAGTGGGAAGAATGTCCCTTACATTGGTGGTCAGTGGGAAGAATGCTCCTTACATTGGTGGTCAGTGGGATGAATGTCCCTTACATTGGTGGTCAGTGGGATGAATGTCCCTTACATTGGTGGTCATAGGAAAGAATGTCCCTTACATTGATGGTCAGTGACAATAATGTCCCTTACATTGCTGGTCAGTGGGAAGAATGTCCCTTACATTGGTGGTCAGTGGTAAGAATGCTCCTTATATTGGTGGTCAGTGGGAAGAATGTCCCTTACATTGGTGGTCAGTGGGAAGAATGCTCCTTATATTGGTGGTCAGTGGGAAGAATGTCCCTTACATTGGTGGTCAGTGGGAAGAATGTCCCTTACATTGGTGGTCAGTGGAAATAATGTCCCTTACATTGGTGGTCAGTGGGATGAATGTCCCTTACATTGGTGGTCAGTGGGATGAATGTCCCTTACATTGGTGGTCATAGGAAAGAATGTCCCTTACATTGATGGTCAGTGGGAAGAATGTCCCTTACATTGGTGGTCAGTGGGAAGAATGTCCCTTACATTGGTGGTCAGTGGGAAGAATGCTCCTTATATTGGTGGTCAGTGGGAAGAATGTCCCTTACATTGGTGGTCAGTGGAAAGAATGTCCCTTACATTGGTGGTCAGTGGGATGAATGTCCCTTACATTGGTGGTCAGTGGGATGAATGTCCCTTACATTGGTGGTCATAGGAAAGAATGTCCCTTACATTGATGGTCAGTGACAATAATGTCCCTTACATTGGTGGTCAGTGGGAAGAATGTCCCTTACATTGGTGGTCAGTGGTAAGAATGCTCCTTATATTGGTGGTCAGTGGGAAGAATGTCCCTTACATTGGTGGTCAGTGGGAAGAATGTCCCTTACATTGGTGGTCAGTGGGAAGAATGCTCCTTATATTGGTGGTCAGTGGGAAGAATGTCCCTTACATTGGTGGTCAGTGGAAAGAATGTCCCTTACATTGGTGGTCAGTGGGATGAATGTCCCTTACATTGGTGGTCAGTGGGATGAATGTCCCTTACATTGGTGGTCATAGGAAAGAATGTCCCTTACATTGATGGTCAGTGGGAAGAATGTCCCTTACATTGGTGGTCAGTGGGAAGAATGTCCCTTACATTGGTGGTCAGTGGGAAGAATGTCCCTTACATCAGTGATCAGTGGGAAGAATGTCCCTTACATTGGTGGTCAGTGAGAATAATGTCCCTTGCATTGGTGGTCAGGGGAAAGAATGTCCCTTACATTGGTGGTCAGGGGAAAGAATGTCCCTTACATTGGTGGTCAGTGGGAAGAATGCCCTTTACATAGTGTAGGTGGTCAGTGGGAAGAATGCCCCTTATATTGCAAAAGAAATCCCTCAATGGGGTATGGAAGGGAATTGGGACTATATGATACCCAAAAAAAAAATGGGAATGAAAGTAATGTAAAGATGAAAAAATACAATGTTTATTATATCGATATATAAAAAGAGGAAAAACAAATGTTAAAGCGGAGTTCCACCCAAAAGTGGAACTTCCGCTCATTTGTCGTCCCCCCCCCCCCCCCCCGGTGCCACAATTGTCACCTTTCGGGGGGGGGGGGGGTGTTACAGGATAGGTGTCTTTGACAGGTATCCTGTTCCCACTTCCAGAAGCCAGAAGCTATTGACGTCACCGCTCGGCTCCCTCCTCCTCCCTCCTCCTTCCCCTGCCGCTGGGCCAGTAGGAGAGAGGAGCGGAGCCTCGCACAAGCGCAGTAAGGTCCCCACTGTGAAGCCATAAGGCATCACTTCCGGGTTCCCTTACCGGCAATGGCGGCGGCAACACCTGACAGCTGATGGAAACATCAACTGCGGTGCCGACATCGCTGGACTCCAGGACAGGTAAGTGTCCTATTATTAAAAGCCAGCAACTGCAGTATGTGTAGCTGCTGGCTTTTAAATTTTGCAGCGGTGGGCGGACATAAAGACCTGTGTGTCTTTAAATGTTTTTCCTCTTTTGAGGTTTTTTTATATTGATATAATAAACTTTGACATTTTTTATCTTTACATTACTTTTATTTTCAATATTCCGTTGATATTGCATAGTCCCAATTCCCTTCCATACCCCATTGCCAAATTTATTTTGCATTGTATTACAGGGATAGATACCCTCATTTCCTCATTTTCTCTGGACCTTGGAACCTAGCTGCATTGGTCCCTTACATTGGTGGTCAGTGGAAATAATGTCCTTTACATTGATGGTCAGTGGAAATAATGTCCCTTACATTGGTGGTCAGTGGGAAAAATTTAATTCTTAGGCACCTTAGGATGGGAGATCAATTAGCCACATCTCAAATACCCATAAATAACCTCTGGATGAACCCTAGTATTGCACAGAACCCTGGTTGAGAATCGCTGGTGTTCAATTTACAATAGTTCACTGAAGCCCCCCCACACACACACACACACACACAAACACACACACACCATCCCCCCTCCAAACTGCATTAAATAGTGGGAGTTCAGAGTTTAGGGGTGTGCTACATGCAGAGTTGAGGAGTGCTCTATACACAAAGTGCAGAGCTCAGGAGTACTCTACACAGAGTGCAGAGTTTAGGGTTGTGCTGCATACAGAGTGTAGAGTTCAGAGGAGCGCTACACACAGAGTTCCCGAGTGCAGCCTTCTTCCACAGCTGTCTATGTGTGCATCCCCCATCCACATCTCACTTTCACCCTTCCTCTGCATGCAACCCCCCTCCACTACCCCCATCTCCACCCCCCCCCCCTTAAAAGATTCACCATCCTCCACATGTCTTGCCTTTGTTGCTGTATTAAGCAGGGAGATCCTTCAATGGGGGTATCGGTATCCACACTCCACCCTGGGCACCTGCATCTTCCTTGTCTCCATCTTGAACTCAGTGGGAAATACTGAGGAGATCAGACCTGTGGGAAACATTGGGAGCCAAGCTGTCACTTGTAAACATAGAAGCCAGACTTCTGTGTTTACAAGCGATAGTGATAAGCGGGGAGCAGAGGGCCTGAGCCAGAGGTGGTGAAACTGAGTTCCACCACGTTCCAGCTGAAAAAAAGCCCTGTCTCTAGCCAACCAGTGGGAGGTTCATTAAAATTGTTGCATGCTTGCAGGCAGGTTGCCTGCTGTGCTATGTTAAGGGATTAATATTTCCTGCCGCCCTGATCATGTTCGCTGGCTTTTCCTGGGGCCCAGCCTCCTCTCCCATGTGATATAAAAAGGAAGAGGGTTGGGTCCCTGGGGGAGCGAGGAAGCAGGCATGAGAACGGGAACTTTGCCGAAGCTTGCTGGGACCTGTGGTCCACGTTTGAAGCGCTGACTCATCGCGATTCCTGTGACTATGAATACCTCTACTCCAGTTCTTCCCGTTTTGGACTACACCCAAAAGGACTTTGTCTATGCAGGTACGATGGGGCAGACGCAACTGAGATAGTTAGGGAAAGACGTTTATTCTTTTATAACATTTACATTATACATGTTTGGCTGAAGTCTCAGTAAAAGTTGTTCAACTGCCATGAGCCTGGTCTGAAGTTATTCATATTGGGTCTTGACATATTCCTAGAGAATCTGAGTCTGTAATAGCACTATGGGGTATATGTAACACCACTACAGAAGGTTAACCCACAAGGCAAAGAAGAGGAGGTAGATGACACGGGTAACCAGAAGAAAGAACAACTACAGCAACCAGTCGTTTGATGTAAAAGAGGGAAGGGGGCTCTCAGTGGATCAAAAGATTCTAGTGTGGTGGTCTCATCCCTGATACATTTTTAACAAACAAATCCCCCTATATAAATGGGATTGTAAGTGACCACTAACACCACACACAAATCAAAAACATGGATATTTTATTAACAAATACAGAACAAAAGATACACATAAATACATTAAAACCAGAGGGACTACTAAGCAAACAGTTTCGGCCAAATACCAGTCTGGGACAAAGCCACACAAACCAATGACAGGCATTTGTATGGAATGGTCCCAATACATCTATCTTTGATTTAATATCTCAAAATTATCAACTTACCACCCAACTTTTTGCTCTTCACCCCCGAGGAAAGTTTTCAGCAACTAGAAACGCGTCGGGTGTGGGGTCATCAGCTTAGAGTATGATTAATATTTATTCGTTGTTTTTTTTATGTAATTACCGGTATGTGTTTATAACATTTTGCTACACCATTGGAACACTGTTTGCTTAGTAGTCCCTCTGGTTTTAATGTATTTATGTGTATCTTTTGTTTTGTATTTGTTAATAAAATATTCATGTTTTTGATTTGTGTGTGGTGTTGGTGGTCACTTATAATCCCATTTATATAGGGGGATTTTTTTGTTCAAAAAGTCGTTTGATGTAGTACCTGCAGGGCTGGACTGGGACAAAAATTTGGCCCTAGTCTTCATCCAGACCAGCCCACTTTATTTTGCAAACACGCACAAAAGCAAGTGAATAAGTGAAGTGGGAGGGCTAACGTCATGCAGGAACATTGCTACAGCCTCATTGACTGGAATTTCAGAAACCAACATTGGCTGCCTTTCAGCAATGCAGGGGCGCTGAGGCTGAGCCGGGTTGCACACTATGAAGTGAGGTGATTGGCAGTGTGGCAGTGTGGATGACAGGTCTCTCACACAACGGCTGGGCGCTGGACAAACCCACACTGGCCAACCCCGATAGCCACCCATGCCCTCCCCCTTTCACTGGCCATTAGCCGTTCTACTTTATTTCTCTTATAGGCAGTACAGCCAGTGGTGTATTTTAGTTTTGTGCTGCCCTAGGCAAGACTAAAATTTGGGCACCCCCCATCTAAATTTGCCCCACCCCTTACTGCTTAATATCCACCCCTTCATCTGTAAACTCCACCCCTTCCTCCTTAGGCTCCACCTTTTCCTATTAGAGCTCTACTTTAGGAGTTGGTTAGAGACTGCAGACATACTACAGGAGTTGGTCAGAGACTGCAGACAAGATACAAGAGATGGTCAGCGATTGCAAACATGATACAAGAGATGGTCAGAGACTGCAGACATGATACAAGAGATGGTCAGAGACTGCAGACATGATACAGGAGATGGTCAGAGACTGCAGACATGGTACAAGAGATGGTCAGAGACTGCAGACATGATACAAGAGATGGTTAGAGACTGCAGACATGATACAAGAGATGGTCAGAGACTGCAGACATGATACAAGAGATGGTTAGAGACTGCAAACATAATACAAGAGATGGTCAGAGACTGCAGACATGATACAAGAGATGGTTAGAGACTGCAAACATGATACAAGAGATGATCAGAGACTGCGGACATGATATAAGACCTAGTTAGAGGCTGCAGACATTGTACAAGAGATGGTAAGAGATTGCAGACATGATAGAAATGATGGTTAGAGCTGCTGACATGATCAGAGGCTGCGGACATGATCAGAGGTTGCAGACATGACAAACCCACACTGGCCAACCCCGATAGCCACCCATGCCCTCCCCCTTTCACTGGCCATTAGCCGTTCTACTTTATTTCTCTTATAGGCAGTACAGCCAGTGGTGTATTTTAGTTTTGTGCTGCCCTAGGCAAGACTAAAATTTGGGCACCCCCCATCTAAATTTGCCCCACCCCTTACTGCTTAATATCCACCCCTTCATCTGTAAACTCCACCCCTTCCTCCTTAGGCTCCACCTTTTCCTATTAGAGCTCTACTTTAGGAGTTGGTTAGAGACTGCAGACATACTACAGGAGTTGGTCAGAGACTGCAGACAAGATACAAGAGATGGTCAGCGATTGCAAACATGATACAAGAGATGGTCAGAGACTGCAGACATGATACAAGAGATGGTCAGAGACTGCAGACATGATACAGGAGATGGTCAGAGACTGCAGACATGGTACAAGAGATGGTCAGAGACTGCAGACATGATACAAGAGATGGTTAGAGACTGCAGACATGATACAAGAGATGGTCAGAGACTGCAGACATGATACAAGAGATGGTTAGAGACTGCAAACATAATACAAGAGATGGTCAGAGACTGCAGACATGATACAAGAGATGGTTAGAGACTGCAAACATGATACAAGAGATGATCAGAGACTGCGGACATGATATAAGACCTAGTTAGAGGCTGCAGACATTGTACAAGAGATGGTAAGAGATTGCAGACATGATAGAAATGATGGTTAGAGCTGCTGACATGATCAGAGGCTGCGGACATGATCAGAGGTTGCAGACATGACAAACCCACACTGGCCAACCCCGATAGCCACCCATGCCCTCCCCCTTTCACTGGCCATTAGCCGTTCTACTTTATTTCTCTTATAGGCAGTACAGCCAGTGGTGTATTTTAGTTTTGTGCTGTCCTAGGCAAGACTAAAATTTGGGCACCCCCCATCTAAATTTGCCCCACCCCTTACTGCTTAATATCCACCCCTTCATCTGTAAACTCCACCCCTTCCTCCTTAGGCTCCACCTTTTCCTATTAGAGCTCTACTTTAGGAGTTGGTTAGAGACTGCAGACATACTACAGGAGTTGGTCAGAGACTGCAGACAAGATACAAGAGATGGTCAGCGATTGCAAACATGATACAAGAGATGGTCAGAGACTGCAGACATGATACAAGAGATGGTCAGAGACTGCAGACATGATACAGGAGATGGTCAGAGACTGCAGACATGGTACAAGAGATGGTCAGAGACTGCAGACATGATACAAGAGATGGTTAGAGACTGCAGACATGATACAAGAGATGGTCAGAGACTGCAGACATGATACAAGAGATGGTTAGAGACTGCAAACATAATACAAGAGATGGTCAGAGACTGCAGACATGATACAAGAGATGGTTAGAGACTGCAAACATGATACAAGAGATGATCAGAGACTGCGGACATGATATAAGACCTAGTTAGAGGCTGCAGACATTGTACAAGAGATGGTAAGAGATTGCAGACATGATAGAAATGATGGTTAGAGCTGCTGACATGATCAGAGGCTGCGGACATGATCAGAGGTTGCAGACATGACAAACCCACACTGGCCAACCCCGATAGCCACCCATGCCCTCCCCCTTTCACTGGCCATTAGCCGTTCTACTTTATTTCTCTTATAGGCAGTACAGCCAGTGGTGTATTTTAGTTTTGTGCTGCCCTAGGCAAGACTAAAATTTGGGCACCCCCCATCTAAATTTGCCCCACCCCTTACTGCTTAATATCCACCCCTTCATCTGTAAACTCCACCCCTTCCTCCTTAGGCTCCACCTTTTCCTATTAGAGCTCTACTTTAGGAGTTGGTTAGAGACTGCAGACATACTACAGGAGTTGGTCAGAGACTGCAGACAAGATACAAGAGATGGTCAGCGATTGCAAACATGATACAAGAGATGGTCAGAGACTGCAGACATGATACAAGAGATGGTCAGAGACTGCAGACATGATACAGGAGATGGTCAGAGACTGCAGACATGGTACAAGAGATGGTCAGAGACTGCAGACATGATACAAGAGATGGTTAGAGACTGCAGACATGATACAAGAGATGGTCAGAGACTGCAGACATGATACAAGAGATGGTTAGAGACTGCAAACATAATACAAGAGATGGTCAGAGACTGCAGACATGATACAAGAGATGGTTAGAGACTGCAAACATGATACAAGAGATGATCAGAGACTGCGGACATGATATAAGACCTAGTTAGAGGCTGCAGACATTGTACAAGAGATGGTAAGAGATTGCAGACATGATAGAAATGATGGTTAGAGCTGCTGACATGATCAGAGGCTGCGGACATGATCAGAGGTTGCAGACATGACAAACCCACACTGGCCAACCCCGATAGCCACCCATGCCCTCCCCCTTTCACTGGCTATTAGCCGTTCTACTTTATTTCTCTTATAGGCAGTACAGCCAGTGGTGTATTTTAGTTTTGTGCTGCCCTAGGCAAGACTAAAATTTGGGCACCCCCCATCTAAATTTGCCCCACCCCTTACTGCTTAATATCCACCCCTTCATCTGTAAACTCCACCCCTTCCTCCTTAGGCTCCACCTTTTCCTATTAGAGCTCTACTTTAGGAGTTGGTTAGAGACTGCAGACATACTACAGGAGTTGGTCAGAGACTGCAGACATACTACAGGAGTTGGTCAGAGACTGCAGACAAGATACAAGAGATGGTCAGCGATTGCAGACATGATACAAGAGATGGTCAGAGACTGCAGACATGATACAAGAGATGGTCAGAGACTGCAGACATGATACAGGAGATGGTCAGAGACTGCAGACATGGTACAAGAGATGGTCAGAGACTGCAGACATGATACAAGAGATGGTTAGAGACTGCAGACATGATACAAGAGATGGTCAGAGACTGCAGACATGATACAAGAGATGGTTAGAGACTGCAAACATAATACAAGAGATGGTCAGAGACTGCAGACATGATACAAGAGATGGTTAGAGACTGCAAACATGATACAAGAGATGATCAGAGACTGCGGACATGATATAAGACCTAGTTAGAGGCTGCAGACATTGTACAAGAGATGGTAAGAGATTGCAGACATGATAGAAATGATGGTTAGAGCTGCTGACATGATCAGAGGCTGCGGACATGATCAGAGGTTGCAGACATGATCAGAGGCTGCGGAAATGATCAGAGGATGCGGGCATGGTACAAGAGATGGGCAGAGATTGCAGACATGATACAAGAGATGGTTAGAAACTGCGGACACGATCAGAGGCTGCATACATGATCAGAAGCTGCGTACATAATCAGAGGCTGTGGACATGATCAGAGGCTGCTCTGGACTGGAAGTTAGGCCTAAAGTGGCTCTAGAGCTGCTCTGTCTGTTGTTGGGGGAAGCTGTGTCAAGATGGGAATCAGGAGGAGGACCATTCTGGAGGTCAGTGGTGGAATTACCAGGGTTGCACCAGTCGCACTTGTGACCGGGCCCTGGCATTCTGCCACTGTGGGAGGGGCCCCAAGATGGCAAGAAGGACAGCATGGACGCTCAGTGAAGAGCCTGCCCCAAGCGCTCTTAATCTGTGAGGTGAGGGGGGAAACGAGGGACACACATGGAGCTTCTGCCGCTTCTCCTTTCTGACAGGAGAGACTGTTCTTCTCCCTCATATGCACAATGTGCCGATTCCCGAGCTCTGCAGTTCCAGTCACTTGAACTTTGCCTTATCTCTCTTTATTTCTGCAACTTTTTCTCACTCCCTCCCTGGCTCTCAGCATGTTCTCCTCCCAGTGTCACATTCTTCCTCTGTCTCACTTAATCTGCTCATCTACTCCAGTGGTTGGTTGGCACCTCTCTCTACCTTCCCTCTACAATAATGCAGTAAGTTAGCAGTGATCCTCTTGAACTTTTGTTCCTGTTAACTTTATCCTTTTTTCTCCTATCTGCTCTACCACTCATAAATCTGCGCTACACAAGCCCCCCGCAAAACCTCCCCGCTCTCAGTTCTGGTCATTCCATACTCCCATATGTCTGACATCCTTTCCATCCCAATGTATTCCTCTACGACCTGTCCTGTCCCTATAAAGCAGCCTTAGCACTTTCTCTGTACTCCTTTATTTATTTATTTATTTTGGGTACTTATACTTCATGTACTCTTACTACCTAGACCCCCACCTAGTCACTCCTTTCTTATCCCTAAGGCCCCTTTTTCACAGGTTCGGCTCTGCCAGGAGTCCGCCTGCTCAGTAAAGAATCTGTCCACTGATCCCCGCTGAGCAGAGGGATGGCTGGTCCATGTCCACTCCACTTATGCAGAGCAGACACAGCCTGTTCTCCTCTATGGGTTGGGCGGAGGTAAGGGGACCCCCTGTCTGTTTACACCAAACTGCCATCCAATCCGATCCACCAGACAGATGTGGATCTTCATCCATCTGTTTTTAGCGGATCGGATTGGATGTCAGCAAGTGTAAACGGGCACATTGTTGTTTACACCTGTTACTCCATAGAGGAGAATGGAGGGTCCAATTGGGTCATCATAAAAAAACGACGCGCCGACCCAATCAGTCCACTAATGTGAAAGGGGCCTAAGGCTGGATTCACACCTATGCATTTTTAGTGCTTTTTGCATTTTGCAGATTTTGAACTACAGCCCATTTAACATGGTTTCTTATGGAACACGATCTGTACTGCAAATCTGCAAAATGCAAAAAGCACTAAAAATGCATAGGTGTGAATCCAGCCTAATAGTGGACTCACATCAGTGTGCTGCAGTTTGGCCACAGTGTGATTGTATGAGCAGTTTACATGCGGTTTATGATACGCTACTAATGAATTATTTTAGGACATGCGTTTTCATGAAAGTACATCAAATTCCTGCATGCTACATATTTGATGTGCTTTCAGAAAACACACTGCCTAATAGAATTCAATGGGAGTGCACCTAAAACCACATGTAAAACACACATACAATCACACTGCGGCCAAATTGCAGCACCCTGATGTGAGCCCACTATGAGGCTAGTTTCTTACCTTTTGCATGACAGGAATGTGGACAAAATTGTGGCTTTCCTAACACACAAACACACTGTCCTTTAACAGACACACAGCAGTGCCATTAGTTGTCAATGGCATCCCCACACATCTGCTAACACATACATTTTCACAAACAACATGGTGCCACATGGTGTTCCTATCTCAAAAGTGAGCTATCATGGGTCTGCTTAGAGCCCTGATGTTTCACCAAAGCGAAACAGCTGATTAACGTGTAAAAAAAAAAAGTCCATAAATAAATTCTAAAAACTTTTTGAAAAAATGTAAAAAAATAATTAGGGCTTGCTTTGGTCTCAGAAGAGCAATTACCATCAGATTGCTCTTCATTGATCATTTGACAAGCAGTAAGGAGGTGTCATATTGCTTTAACCCCTTCAACTCTGCACTAGCATGCCATAACCATGTGCATCACATGCAGTTGTGGGGTGCTTGTAGAGCAGCACTATTCACTTGAATGGGTCGAGTTCAGCAGGGGGCATAATGGCATGTCACTGTAATTAGTGGGAAATACCCCAGGCTTAGAGGGAAGGCATAGCCAGGGCCGATGCTAACACTAGGCAAACTGCTGCCTAGGGGGCGCCCAGCTGCTGATTTTGCTCCACGTCTGCATGCTCTGCAGGCTGCAGCATGTAACTAACTCAGTCCCAGGCAGCTGCTCCATCCAACCGGTGGTGTGATTAGAAGCGCATCACAGCAATGGAGCCCCAGCGCTAGAGGAAGCAGAGCCAATGCTTCCTGCAGTGGGGAGGAGTCCGGGGTGGAGCCAATGGGGGTGGAAAAATTAGGTTTCGCCTAGGGTGTCGAAAATCTTTGCACCAGCCCTGGGCATAGCTCCCAACTGTCTCTGATTTTGAGAGACTGTCCCTGATTTGGAGCAATGTCCTCTGTCCCTAATTCCTCCTCATTTGTCCCTCATTTTGGTCTGATCTATATAGTTGTATATAAAATGCACTTTTCATCTTTCAAAAAGTGTTTCCCAGTGCTAAACCTTTCATCCAAATTCTAAAGTGCTGCATTTGTACATTTTAAAAGCCAATATAAAGGAATAGTAGAGGTAAAAAAAAGCCCTTGTGGTTTTAATTAAACTTTATTTTTTGGTTACTTCTCCTTTAAGAGGGTGTGGCAGGGGCATGTCCTATGCCTACATACGTTTGGTAGTAGGTGTCCCTCATTCCCATCTCAAAATGTTGGGAGGTATGGGAAGGGCCCCCAGGACCGATGGAAGGGGGGGTCAGGGGTGGCCCTTCGTGCTTTCTTGCACCAGGGCCCTGAAGGTTTTTGTTACGCCTCTGCTTGAGGTAGCCAAGATGAAGGTTGATTTCCTCACAAGGGCCTGGTGACTCTCTTGGAGAGGATACATGGAAGCATATGAAAGCAGGGTTACTATTGTGAAACCAATCATCAGTAGGGTAAAACTAATCTGTCTAATGCTAATCTAAACCTAGCTTATGTTCCCTATTAGTGGGTGAAAAATCCAACGCTTTATTCTGCTTTACAATGATAGGAGACATAGAAGGATCAGAAAGTGATGTCGCTATGAACACTTGGCCATGACAAGCCAGTTTCCCCTGTGGTAACTTTTTTGATACCTCTTCTGTATGGTCTATGGTCTGTATTCATACTGAAAATCAAGATCAACCAAGCTTTTGCCCTTCTGGTCCACAGGAGGTTTCTGTCACCCCTGACCTCACCTTAGGACACCTGCGTTACCGTTTCACAAGTGTACCTGCCCAGCCAAACTCCTCATCTGCTACTATCCTCAGGGCAGGTTGCACCTCGCACTTGGAGCCAGAAAAGCCTCTCTGGGCTTGCCCCCCCCTTCCCCCCACCTCACTGGGTAAGTGTAAAGACAATAGTAGTAGTGGTATTTCCAGGGTGGCCCAATCCCGCGGGGACCTCTCACTTACCCTACCCCTATTATATTTCTTCACAGTTGCAGACTAGAATTAAGCTCGGCAGGGTCTTCTTTGCCCACCGATTTCACCAAGTCCATTCTCTTGGCTGTAGTTTTGCTGGGAATAGGTAGAGACAGTGGGAATCTTGTTCATCCATTCATGCACATCACTAATTAGAAGATGAGACATTTAGCTACCTTAAGAGAGTCATAGTTACTCCTGTCATTTACCCACGCTTCGTTGAATTTCTTTACTTTAACATTCAGAGCACTGGGCAGAAACCACATTGCGGCAACACTGGCTTCAGGCCTTCGTGATGCTTTGGTTTATTTAAACAGTCATATTCCCCTGGTCCGCACCAGTTCTAAGTCAGCCCATACTATTCTCCTGAAGCTGCGAAACAATTTCTGAGAAAAGCATCAAGAGAAATCTCCACTCCACTGATAGCCAATAGGTGCTGAAGTGTATGCATATGTACTGGGGCATATTAAAAGACACAATCAAAACATTAAAAAAATATTTTATTGTGATATTAATACAATTTTCATTTTCAAATTATAGGGATAGGGATGGGTGAACGGTTCGGTCCGAGCATAAGTTGCATAACAGTGCATTGCAAGCCCTGATTGGCTGAAGAAGTGAAATCTTCAGCCAATCAGGGCACAGAACACTGTCAGAGTCATGGTTGGACACTGTCATCATGATTTTATCCAATCATGGCTCATTCCCACCCCACAGTATAAAAGAATTCTGTCAATGGCAGCCATTTTCAGTGGGATTTCAGTGTGGAGGGAGATACAAAAGGGCTCAGTTCAGTGCTATTAGTTAGTTAGTGTGCTATACTGTGCTATTTTGCTGCAATTGTCAGTGCAAAATATTAGTTTAGTGTCAGTCTAGGGATAGAGTGAGCGTAGTGAGGAGGACCATCATTCATCTTTGCATAGTGTGCAGCTAGAGTAGGGATAGCTCAGGTTTCACTGTAGTGTAGTGAGACCGTGTCATTCATACATACATTAGTGTAGAGTAGGGACAGCTCAGATAGTTTCAGTGTAGTGTAGTGAGTAATCTCTACATTACCGTATAGCTAGAGTAGGGACAGTTTAGATCAGTCAGTGTAGTGACAGTTGAACTTCTGTCTATTTGATTGCGTTACTGCCAGTTTAACGCCATTTACTTCGGTGTGTGTTACTGCCAGTTTAACGCCACATAGTTTTGTGTGCATTACTGCCAGTTTAACGCCATATAGTTTTGTGTGCATTACTGCCAGTTTAACGTGATATCGTTTTGTGTGTGTTACTGCCAGTTTAATGTGATATAGTTTTGTGTGCGTTAATGCCAGTTTAATGCCATATAGTTTAACATCATTTACTTATAGTTCTGTGCATCACTGTTCGTTTGTTGCATTATATTGCAGCATATTATAGTATATCCGTGGAGTGTGTCTGTGTAGTGTGAGTACTCAAATTAAAGTGCACCAAACACCTCTTTACATTGATTAAAGTGCATCTACGTACAGATTTCAACTTCTTCTTTACATTTTCTTATAAGCACCACCCCTTCCCTCTGAATAATGTCTGGGAGGACAACAAGGAGAGGCAGGCATTCCCTTGGCACTGTAAGGGGGCCAGCAACAAATGTGTCCACAGGCAAAAGTGGATGTAGTGGTCAGTCCTCAGGCAGGGCATCATTTCCTCTGTTTAGTGAGTTTGCCCATGCTATCCAGCACCAGCAACAGCATGCAGAGGAGGTGGTGGACTGGCTTACTAAACCTTCCTCATCCTCCTCATTCTCTGTCACGCAAGCAGAGACAGGTGTGAAGTCCCCTGCAGTTGCCAGAGTCGATAAGCCTGCCTCCTTGTCCACATCTATTCCTGCCATAGCCCCAACATCAGCCATTAAGGAGTCAGCTGAGTTATTTGACCACAGCATCAGCCACTTTATCCTTGATGATGCCCAGCCATTACTGGATTCAGATGTTGGTTCTGAGGTTGAGGAGGACAGGAACATGAGCATAGAGAGAGAGAGGAACACTGGTAGACAAATTGGCATTCATGTTCCCCAAGCCGCAGCGTATTGCCAAGTTGTCTCCAGTGGTAATGATGAAGATGGAGGAGATGGAGATGATGATGATGATGAGGTCACATATGTGACTTGGGTGCCAGATAGAGCAGAGGAGGAAACTGAAAGTGAGGTGACACAACCCCAAGGAGGACAACATCAAGAAAGAATAGAGAGCAGCCATCCTATTCCATCACATTCTGCAGCTGTCATCTCTCGGCCCACTCCCCAAAGCTCAGCTGTCTGGGCCTTTTGCAGCACTTCTGCAGCAGATCGCACTTTTGCTATCTGCAAACTGTGTCCCAGGTACATCAAAAGTGGCAAAAACACCAACCATATGCATATCATTGCAATTTTTTTTTGCCTTCATCAAGAGCACCTCTATAGGGTTATGGTAGGAAGGTGCCCCCAACATCCAAAGAGTAATTTTTCTGCACCTGTTTGACAGGTGTATATCATTGCAATTTTTTACAGCAAGGCCAATGCTTGCTTTCATCAAGAGTACCTCTATAGGGTTACGGTAGGAAGGCATCACCGACACCCAAAGTCAAATTTTTACACATCCATTACTTCTATACAAAGTCAAAGTGACACCAGAATGTATCCAAAAAATCTCTAATCTTGTTCCCAGTGCCCTACATTGTGGCCTCATCATACACACACTGACTCCCCAGCTGTTGCTGAGCAAAATAAAGGCAGCTTGCAGGGAAAATTTCATTTTTTTTGGCTTTATAAATGCAATTATTGCTGCAGAAGATTCTACACATGTACAGGTTGACTAAGGGACCCCCCCCCCCCCCCCCCGGCGCTATATTGGAAGGAATTTTTAATTTTTAAGCTTTCACTTTAAAAATCACTGCTTATTTAACCACTTCAGCCCCAGGAGATTTTACCGCCTTCCTGGCCAGAGCACGTTTCACAATTTGGCACTGCGTTGCTTTAACTGACAAGTGCGCGGTCATGCAACGTTGTACCCAAACAAATTGTGTGTCCTTTTTTCCCACAAATAGGGCTATCTTTTGGGGGTATTTGATACATATTTTTGTTAAAAAAAATTGCAATAAGTGTATATTGATTGGTTTCTGCAAAAGTTATAGCATCTACAAAATAGGGGATAGATTTCTGGCATTTTTATTATCATAAATTTTTTTACTAGTAATGGCGGCGATCTGCAATTTTTATCGGGACTGCAATATTGTGGCAGACACATTGGACATTTTTGACACACATTTGGGACCATTGACAATTATACAGCGATCAGTGCTATATCAGTGCTGATTGCTGTATAAATGTCACTGGCAGGGAAGGGGTTAACACTAGGGGGCGATCAGGGGGTTAACTGTGTTCCCTAGGTGTCTTTGAACTGTAGGGGGGATGGGACTGACTGGAGGAAATGACAGATCGGTGTTCATACTTAGTATGAACACACGATCTGTTTCTACTCAACCTGAAAGAACCAGGATTTGTGTGTTTACACACACAGATCCTGGTTCTCGTTCTGTCACGAGCGCCCGCTGGGCACTCACATCAGCTCCGTGTACGTGCAGCGGCTGTGGGCGCGCGCTCCTAGTGCTAAGGTAACATCATTTTGCCCGGCCACACCAAAAATTTCACAAAATTTTTATTTATTGCTACATGCCCCCCCCCCCCCCCCCCCGGCAGGCCCCTATAATCATTGTATGCCCAATTACTTGCATATAAGCCTTCAAAATGGGATTTTTGACATACGGGTCCCATTGACTTTAATGGGGTTCATAATTCTGGTCCAAGCTTTCGTGGTGTTCAGAAGTTCTGGTGCGAACCAAACGGGTCTGTTCGGCCCATCCCTACCTTCAGAGTTTACTATGGTAACTACGTTAAGTATGGTAGAGAAAGGTCCAATCACGGATGTCTAAATCGTATGACTGGCTGAAAATAGTTCTAGTTATGAAGCGCCCACCACTTTAGGTGGGTGCTATTAGTTTAGAAGTTAGGTTAACCACTTGCTTACTGGGCACTTAAACCCCCCTCCTGCCCAGACCAATTTTCAGCTTTCAGCGCTGATGCACTTTGAAGGACAATTGCGCGGTCATACAACACTGTACCCAAATTAAATTTTTATCATTTTTTTCCCACAAATAGAGCTTTCTTTTGGTGGTATTTAATTACAGCTGGGAGTTTTATTTTTTTGCTAAACAAACAAACAAAAGATGCAAAAAAAAAAAAAAATCATGTTTAATAGTTTGTTATAAAATTTTGCAAACAGGTCATTTTTCTCCTTCATTGAAGTGCGCGGATGAGGCGCACTGATAGGCTGCACTGGTGGGCACTGATAGGCTGCACTGGTGGGCACTGATAGGCTGCACTGGTGGGCACTGATAGGCATAGTTAAGGCGGCACTAATAGGCACAGATAAGGTGGCACTGATAGGCACAGATAAGGCAGTACTGATGGGCACAGATAAGGCGGCACTGATGGGCAGAGATGGGCACAGATAAGATGGCGCGGATGGGTGGCACGGATGGATGGCACTGATAGGTACCACTGATAGATGGGACTGATGGGCACTGATAGGTGGCACTGATAGGTGGCTCTGATAGGTGGCACTGCTGGGCACTGATGGGCGGCACTGATGGGCACTGGTAGATGACACTGATGGGCACGGATATGTGGCACTGGGGTGCAGCACCATTGTTGAGGCAGATTGTGGGTGGCACTGTGGGCACTGCTGGGTGGCACTGTGGGCACTGCTGGGTGGCACTGTGGGCACTGCTGGGTGGCACTTACGGGGGGCACTTATTTATTCCTGAGGGGGGCAGGTGGGCGCTGGTAAGCTGGCCGCGATCGGGACTGATGTCCCGATCACGGCCGCCGGTGATCGGCTCTTTTTTTTTCTCCTCGCGATTACCGGCTCCGTTGTATCACATGATCAGCTGTCATTGGCTGATAGCTGATCACGTGGTAAGGGGTCGGGATCGACCCCTTGCTCGGATCCATGATCAGGTGAGTCTCATAGACTCGCTGATCACAGAGCGCGCCGCGCGCCCCTCAGGGGGGCGTGCAGGCCGCTCGCGCACGGGACGACGTCAATAGACGTAGTCCCGGCAAAGGAGGTCCACGCTGTAGCCGTCATTTGGCTATAGTGCGGGTCTCAAGTGGTTAAATTGCCAGTGCCTAACCCTTGTTTGGGTTAGGGTGGAGTTATAGGTTAGAGGGGGGTGTGACCACCTGTTCATCACCCTGGAAAACACTCCCTTGCTCTCCAGAGGAATCTTCTGGAAAGGAGGCGGGTCAGGCTCTGAAGGACAGGCAGTGTGTATGGGCCCTTGTCCCATCATTATTTTCTTGGTCCGGGGCGGGGCTCATACATATACACTGGGGTCACATGTTCCCTGGGGAGTTGGAGATGGGAAGAGAACTAATCCACACAGGCAGAAAGATGTGACGTTAAGGCCAAGGGCTGGAAGGCCTGGAAGTTCAGAGATTCCAGTGCTGGAAAGCCACACAAATCTTCGTCGGAAGGTGATGGAGGTTCAGAGACTCCAGAGCTGGAAGATTTCTATCAAGCAAGAAGTAGCTGCAAACCGACGTGAGTGAACCAGGGTTAGCCTGGACCTTTCCTGAGCTGGCCTGGGAAGAAAAAGGCAGGAGGAGAAGACAGATGAGGCCTGGGTCTGCTAGCGTTTCGAAGTACCACATGCTTTTCAGAGGGGCATGCATGTCAGCTTACTAAAGGAGAGGGACTATTCAATCACATACATCACAATACAGAGGCAACTCCTATTCTGTGCATCACTGAGGTGATAGTACCTGCCGGAATCTGGAATAAAGTGGAAGTTAGGAACTTTTCTAAATGTGTCTGTGGTTTACTACAGCGGGGGTGGAAGAAGCGGGGGGTTAAACCAGCCGTACTGTATGAAATACTAGCAGCTCCCAAGGGAGTAGAGCACTTCAGTTATTTAGTCATGCGGTTCGTTATTTGGGTCCGAACTTTTGCGGTGTTCGAAAGTTCTGGTGCAAACCAAACAGGGGTCTGTTCGGCCCACCCCCTACTTCAAGGTCAACTATGGTAACTAAGGTAAGTATGGTAGAGAGAGGTTGGGTCAGGGATGTCTAAATCTTATGACTGGCTGAAAATAGTTATAGTCATTTAGTCAACTAAAACAGATTCCATATGTGTGTTTCCACTGCGCATTTAGCAGTTTGCCTAAAGTTCATTTTTAATTGAACGAATCAGCTTCTGAAGTACCTCAGGCTGTACTGTGAGGTGGCCTTCTCTGTAAAGTAACATAAATTGAGGAAATCTCATTAAATGTGCTACAGGGCAAACCCCTCCATTGCAATGTTAATTATTCCAGCTCCATCCTGGTGTTTTGCTAAATGAATTCCTCATTATCACTTCAGTTACCAGGCTGCTATTCCATCTCCTCTTTGATTTCACCAGTATGCCATTCTGCGGGAAGGCCTGCAAATTAAATGTCGTTGGTTCTTCTTATTATTTATTTGCTTGTGGTCTGACGGACTCATAAACATTTTTACTGGTTTCACAGTGAGCAATTAATACATGGAGTGTAGAAAGACATACAAGAAGGTTTATTTGCATTATACGTTTAAAGGGATGGTATGTCCCCTTTATTTTAAAGTGTATCTAAACCCCAAATTTTTAGTTTTTTTGGATAGAACAGTAAAGAATCATAATCATTATTAAATCCCATAAAACTGATCTAATGATTGTTTTACATGCACATTTCATACACGCCTTCTCAAGATTATTGATCCTATAGTCTACAAGTCTGGAAATAAATATTCGTTCACCAACATCCCAGGTACATAGTAGGTGAGGTTGAGAAAAGACACAAGTATATCAAGTCCAACCTATGTGTGTGATTATATGCCAGTATTACCATGTATATCCATGTATCTTGCGGTCGTTCAGCTAAAAAAATCGAATCATTTTTTGAAACTATCGATGCCCCCCCGCTGAGACCACCACCTGTAGAAGGGAATTCCACATCCTTACTCCCTACAGTAAAGAACCCTCTACGTCAGGGGTCTGAAACTGGTGGCCCTCCAGCTGTTGCGAAACTACAAGTCCCATGAGACATTGCAAGGCTGATAGTTACAAGCATGACTCCCTCAGGCAGAGGCATGATGGGACTTGTAGTTTGGCAACAGCTGGAGAGCCACCAGTTTGAGACCCCTGCTCTACGTAGTTTAAGGTTAAACCTCTTTTCTTCTAATTTTAATGAGTGGCCACATGGCTTGCTAAACTCCCTTCCGTAAAAAAGTTTTATTCCTATTGTGGAGTCGCCAGCATGGGCGTCTGCAGAACTTTTTTCAGGGGGGGGCATCATTTTAGGATCACCCATGCTCCGCCCCTTTTCAACAATGTCATTATCACATTATCATGGTCAGAGACTGCAGACGTTGTACAGTCCCTAGGATAAGCAATGGATAATGACCAACAGGTCCTCTTACCAGACCCAGCGAAACTACAGCAGTGATCCCTCCAGCTGGACGATCGATCACTCTGGGTCCCCGGGGGTGACTCTGGTCAGTAGTGTAGCATGTCTGTACCCTGGTCTCTCTGGCTTCCGCCCTACACACTCCTCATTCTTTGTCCTGTAGCACTCTCGCCCTCAGCTTTTATCCAGGCTGCAGTCTCTCAATCTCTCTCTTGATCGAGCTGTAGCCTCCTCCCTGTGGAAAATGGGGCTGCCAATATGGCCACTAGGGAAGGAACGGAGCGGGCAGGAAGCCCCGATAGCAACGCAACTGTGCTGAATTTAAAATATGATCCTCAATTCTGGGGGGGGGGGCACGTGACCCCCCCCTGCCCCTACCCGCGGACGCCCATGGTCACCAGTACGGTGTTTATAATTTGAAATCATATACCCTCCCCTCTAAAGTGTCTCTTCTCCAGAGAGAATCAGTTCAGTGCTCGCAACCTTTATTCATAAAAAATGTCCTCCAGACACTTTATTAGCTTTGTTGCCAGTTATTATTAAAAAAATAAAAATAAATGTACCTTGTTGTTAGACTTTTAAGGTGTCTACAACATAAGGTGTCTACTGTATGTATCTACAGCAAAAACAACATTTAAAAAATGAATTATAATCATTATTAAATCTCATAAAACTGATCTAATGATTGTTTTACATCCATCTCCGCACATTTCTTACAGCCTTCGCAAGCCTATTGATCTTATAGTCTACAGCTTTTCTCAACCTTTTTAACACAGAGGAACCCTTGAAATAACTTTCTGACCCCAGGGAACCTCTGCTAGAAATTAATATATCTACAACTCATGATACATTAGTGTGATGGTCAGTGGGAAGAATGCTCCTTACACTTGTGGTCATTGCGAAAAATTACTCCCTTAGGCCGTGTACACACGGGCGGACTGTATGGCCTACTTAGTCCGTCATACAATCCGACGGACAGTCCGTCATACTTTCGAATGAACGGACTTGACCACACACGGATAGCCAAACAGTCCGACGAAAGCTTGCGCGATGACGTGTACAGCACGTACGACGGGACTAGAAATAGGAAGTCCAATACACAACAATGCACCCTTCCGCCGTGTAAATCCTTTCTGAGCATGCGCCATTCTTAGTCTGTCGAACTAGCCTACTGACGAGCGGATTGTCCGCTGAAACCAAAGTATGACGGACAGAATTACGGAAAATCCGAAATACTTAGTACGCCAGACTGCACGCTGAAAAAGTCAGCTGAAGCCCACACACGAGCGGACTGTCTGCTGAAATGTGTTTCGACGGACTAAGTAGGCCATACAGTCCGCCCGTGTGTACGTGGCCTTACGGATAGCTAAAAAAATCAATGGTGTTGGTGGGAACTTCTCTGAGAGGCAGAAATTGCTCATTGTTCAAGGAACCCCTAGGAACTTCTGGAGGAACCCTATGATTCCATGGAATCCGGTTGAGGAACCCTGTTCTACAATATCCACAATACACAGATATATCAAACCACACATAGAGCTAATCCTTTGCCACTGCCCTGATCATCCCCAACCTTCAGCATATTATATTCATTTTTGACATAGCTTTCAGTAATTGTGAGATCTTGTATGCTGATCAAATGGTGGGGTCCTTCTGGATACAATATATACAAGTATTATGGCGCTCATAAAAACACCCACCCACCTTTCACTATTTTTCAAGAAGTGAAAAACACTTAGGGGCGGTTCACACAGGGGGCGATGCGAGGCGACACGACTTGCCTCGCCACGACCTGACAAGTCGCCCCCGTTCTGTACAATGGAACCGTTCTGAGAGGAGCGACTCGAGTCGCTCCGACTCAGAAAAAAGGTTCCTGTACTACTTTCGGGCGACCTCGGGGCGACTTGCATTGACTTCTATACAGAAGTCATTTGCAAGTAGCCGCTGAGGTCGCGGCAGGTCGCGGCGAGGCAAGTCGGTGTCGCCTCGCATCGCCCCCTGTGTGAACCGGCCCTTAATAAACACAATATTTAAAAAACATATTTAAAAGGCATAATGATAATGCTGCAAGTAATAATGCTATAGGTGCAATCAGCACAAGAGGGGGAATGGAAAGGGATGGGGGTGATGGGAGTGAAAGGGGCTGAAGTAAGGAGAGGACCCCTTCCTTAACTAGGTCTAAAATCCGACAGGGAAGGGGTTAATTACTCTCGGGGGGTAAAAACTCTCAGGGGTAAAAGTACGGTCCAAACACGGCAGCCATCCAGTGGAAACTGAAACAGGTTCCCAATTAGTACTGTAAAGATAAGAGAGAGAGGCGCCTCTGAGTGTAGACTGTAAAATTCTTATTTAATGCACAGGTGGTTAAAAACACTCACATTAAGTAGTACATTAACAGGCAATGTAAAGATTCCAAACCGGAGGGAGACCCTCAATGTGTCATCTGTATCCCTTGCGCTGGGGGAGTCCTGTTGGCGTGTGTCCGCTCCTGGGGGCTGTATTAGATGTGCAGAGCCGACCGATGTAGAGCCGTGAGCGTTAGTCCGAGGCGTGGAACGCACGAGGAACTCCGGGCGACGGGAGATGACGTCACAGTGTTTTTAACCACCTGTGCATTAAATAAGAATTTTACAGTCTACACTCAGAGGCGCCTCTCTCTCTTATCCTTCTGGATACAACGCGTTTCATGGGTTATTACACCCACTTCATTAGGATCTATAACAGCTATATAATAAAAAACAAAACAATGATGACTAAATTGACATATAATGGTTGTATAGACTACCATAAACACATCAATAATGCATCATTCTGCAATCCACATAATAACTATTTATCCACTTGCTGACCAGGCCTTTTCTGGAACTTTTTGTTTAAATTTGTATTTTTTGCTAGAAAATTACTTAGAACCCCAAAAATTATATATTTTTTTATAGCAGAGGCTCTAGAGTATAAAATGACAATCATTGCAATATTTTATGTCACACTGTATTTCCGCAGCAGTCTTTTAACCACTTGCTTACTGGGCACTTAAACCCCCCTCAGTCCCAGACCAATTTTCAGCTTTCAGCGCTGATGCACTTTGAATGACAATTGCGCGGGCATACAACACTGTACCCAAATGAAATTGTTATCATTTTTTTCCCACAAATAGAGCTTTCTTTTGGTGGTATTTAGTTACAGCTCGGAGTTTTATTTTTTGCTAAACAAACAAAAAAAGATGCAAAAAAAAATAAAAATAAAATCATGTTTTAATAGTTTGTTATAAAATTTTGCAAACGGGTCATTTTTCTCCTTCATTGAAGTGCGCTGATTAGGCGGCACTGATAGGCTGCATTGGTGGGCACTGATGGGCTGCATTGGTGGGCACTGATGGGCTGCATTGGTGGGCACTGATAGGCTGCACTGGTGGGCACTGATAGGCATAGTTAAGGCGGCACTAATAGGCACAGATAAGGCGGCACCGATGGGCACAGATAAGGCGGCACTGATGGGCAAAGATGGGCACAGATAAGATGGCACGGATGGGTGGCACGGATAAGTGGCACGGATGGGTGGCACGGATGGGCACTGATAGGTACCACAGATAGATGGGACTGATGGGCACTGATAGGTGGCACTGATAGGTGGCTCTGATAGGTGGCACTGCTGGGCACTGATGGGCGGCACTGCTGGGCACTGATGGGCGGCACTGCTGGGCACTGATGGGCGGCACTGGGGTGCAGCACCTTTGAGGCAGATTGGGTGGCACTGTGGGTGGCACTGTGGGTGGCACTGCGGGGTGGCACTGTGGGTGGCACTGTGGGTGGCACTGTGGGCACTATGGGCACTGACGGGGGGCACTGACGGGGGGCACTTACTTTTGCGTTTTATTTTACTTCAGGATGGCA
Source organism: Lithobates pipiens (assembly GCF_037356315.1). NCBI lineage: Eukaryota > Metazoa > Chordata > Amphibia > Anura > Ranidae > Lithobates > Lithobates pipiens. Next base: position 557,173,423 of record NW_027507764.1, on the reverse strand, counting down.
CTGCGGGAGGCAGGTGGGCACTGGCAGGTGGCAGGTGGTCCCTTGTATTGATGGCCGTGATCGGGACTGATGTCCCGATCACGGCCGCCGGTGATCGGCTCTTTTTTTTTTCTCCTCGCGCTGTCAGCGCGAGGAGGAATAGTAGCCGATTACCGGCTCCGTTCTATCACATGATCAGCTGTCATTGGCTGACAGCTGATCACGTGATAAGGGGTCGGGATCGACCCCTTGCACGGATCGGTGATCAGGCGAGTCTCATGGACTCGCCGATCACAGAGCGCGCCGCGCGCGCCCCTCAGGGGGCGCGCAGGCCGCTCGTAACCGGGACGACGTCAATAGACGTAGTCCCGGAAATGTAGGTCCGCGCTAATGCCGTCATTTGGCAATAGCGCGGATCTCAAGTGGTTAAACACAATTTTTTGGGAAAAAATACACTTTAATGAATCTAAAAAAAAGAAAACACTAAAGTTAGGCCACTTTTTTTGTACCATGTGAAAGATGATGTAAGGCCGAGTAAAATTGCGCACACTCATGGAATGGCAACAAATTACAGTACTTAAAAATCTCCATAGGCAACGCTTTAATTTTTTTTTACAGGTTACCAATTTAGATTTACAGAGGAAGTCTAGTGCTAGAATTATTGCTCTCGCTCTAGCGATTGCGGCGATACCTCACATGCTTGGTTTACATATGCGGGCGCGACTTACGTATGCGTTCGCTTCTGTGCACAAGCATGGAAGGATGGGGAGCTTTACTTTTTTTTTTTACACTGTCCCTTTATTATTTTTTTGCACATTTATTCCTATTACAGGGAACGTAAACATCCCTTGTAATAGAAATAAGCATCACAGGTCCAGTCAAAAAGACCCCAGATCTCTAATTTACCCTTAAAAGCCCAAAAAAGTACACTTTGACGTAAAAAAAAAAAGGAAAAAAATATTTTTTAGGCCTGAGAACCTAAAGTGACATTGGAGGTCACTCTGGCCCTTCAAGGGCATAGAGCCGAGTGGGGGCTATCTTGCCCTCACTTGACTTCCTGCCTAGCCATCGGCTGCATCGGAACGGTTCTGGGCTCACCGACGGCTCTGGTAAGCTCAGAAATGATGGGGAAGCGTCATAAGGGCACCTCTCCCGCTGCCTTTAAAAGTGATCTCATGGTGAATCCGCCACTGGGACCACTTTTAACCCGAATCGCACACAGAATAAAATTATACCGGGATTATGGCAGTTAGCTGCTGCCGTAAAAACAACGGTATTTAAAGGGGTGTTCCAGCAGAGAAAAACTTTTTTTAAAAGTCAGCTGCTGATTTTTAATAAGGACACTTACCTTTCCAGGGCGCCCGCGATGTCGGCCGCCCGAGGCCGACCCGTCCCTCGGCTCTCGGGTCCTGGTGCCGCCATCCTCACTAAGGGAAACAGGCAGTGGAACCTCGCGGCTTCACTGCTCGTTTCCTACTGCACAAATGCGCGAGTCGCGCTGCGCTTTGTGAATGGGACGCTCTGTGTTAGGAAACACACAGTTCCCAGAACACAGCGCGCCCCATTACCCAGAAGACAACGCGAGGAGGAGAGAAGACCAAAGATCACCGCAGAGTAGGAAGAGGCAGATTAGGAAGCTTGCCTAGCAGCAGGGGTTTCTGGTAAGGTAAAACATTTTTTTTTTCAAATGTTTTTTTTTTAACGAATATTAATGCTGTTTTTTTTTCTTTAACGCCAAAGTAAATGTACTGTGAGTGGTTGTTTATAAGAATCCACCCGAGAAGGCCCATGTTACCAACATCCCGCTTTAAACATATTACATACGAAGTAATACTATTGACTTTTTAAGCAACTAATGAACAAATTAAGTAGAAAAAATATGAATTTATTAATTTAAAAAATATATGGTGGCGACAACACATACTTAACCGGTTCCTGACCAGCGCACTCCGATGTACGTCGGCAGAATGGCACGGGCAGGCATATTGGCGTACAGGTACGTCCAATCTTCAATGCCGCCCTGGCATCGCGAGCATGCCGCCGTGCCAGTCGGGACCCCCGTGAGTCCGCTCGCGGGTCCCGCGGACTTGATCGCCGTGGGCATACCCGCGATCGTCTCACGGGACGGCTGAATGGAGAAATGCCGTTGTAAACAGCATTTCTCCATTCTGCCTAGCAACTGGTGATGCTGATCTCTGCTCCATGTGATTGGAGCAGAGATCAGTGTTCACTAAATGAAAGCCCAACCCCCCCCCCCACAGTTAGTAACAAACCCCTAGGAACACTTAACCCCTACACTGCCACCCACTGGTTAACCCCCTTCACTGCCAGTGTCATTTACACAGGAATCACTGCATTTATATAGCAATGATTGCTGTATAACTGACAATGGTCCCAAAAATGTGTCAAAAATGTCCGATGTGTCCGCCATAATGTCGGAGTCACAATAAAAATCGCTGATCGCCGCCATTACTTAAAAACGCCATTACAAAAAAATAATAAAAAATTATTAATAAAAATGCCATAAAACTATCCCTATTTTGTAAACGCTATAACTTTTGCGCAAACCAATCAATAATCGCTTATTGCGATTTTTTTTACCAAAAATATGTAGAAGAATACGTATCGGCCTAAACTGAGGGAAAACATTTTTTTTATAAATTTTTGGGGGATATTTATTATAACAAAAAGTAAAAAATAATGCGTTTTTTTTCAAAATTGTCGCTCTATTTTTGTTTATAGCGCAAAAAATAAAAACCGCAGGGGTGATTAAATACCACCAAAAGAAAGCTCTATTTGTGGGGAAAAAAAGGATGTCAATTTTGTTTGGGAGCCACATCGCACGACCGCACAATTGTCAGTTAAAGCGACGCAGTGCCGAATCGCAAAAAGTGGTCTGGTCTTTGACCAGCAAAATGGTCCGGTCTGTAAGTGGTTAAAATGCATATGGTATATGAAAAATCTAAAAATGCAAATCCTTAATGTTAAGCCCTGGGCTTACCATTGAAGGATTTGCATTTTTATATTTGTCCTGTGATTTTGTCTACATATACCATATGCATATGCAATTTAATGTTGGTGTTGTCGGCACCATGAATTTTTTAAATTAATACATTTATATATTTTCTACTTAAATTGTTACTTAGTTGCCTAAAAAGTCCCTAGTATTTCCTTGGGGGGTACTTTGTATATAATACTGTGGGTGGTTGGCATATAAATATAGTTGCTTACGTGAGATAACGTAGCAGATTGACTGAACAATGGACTAATCCTATGGGACCTCCTCCTCACCAAACCTTGGAGGGAGAGCTAACCATATCCCAATTACAGAGAAAAAATGGATTGGGGGAAGCAGGGATAAAGGGTTTTTGTTTTTTTTGGATAGGGTAGGAAAATGTTGAGCTCCCTGTTAGCTTTTTCTAGCTGTTAAAGGATAAAAAGCTAAATAGAATTGTAATTTCAGTTGCTAGAAAAATGTAAAATAATAATATTGCTATTATCAGAAATAGGCACACATCGTATAAAAACAATTAGACTCGCATTAAAAGGTGGTAGACCCCTGGGCTATTGAAATTCAACCGTGCGTTATATATAAACCACAATCTCCAAGGTTGTATGCATTGCCTGCTTGAATGTGCGAGTAATTGAATATCTCAATCAAACGCCAAATAGCAATTTGTAAAGATCCAAGTCTTTGCAAAGGGAACAACAGTTGAAGAGAATATACTCAATTATTCAATGTACAAGATGTATCCAGGTATTCACTGCATCATGTACATCATGTACCTCCACAATTACTGTTTATTTGTCCTGTTTCTACTCCAAATCAATAGAATAGGACCTTGCAATCTTTCCTTAGAATACCACTTGAGAGCACAGTGCTCGGTATTCCCACATAAGTTATATACAGTATGTCAAAGTCCACATAATTTCGATCCAGTTAGATGAATGTTTAACATATATCTCTGGAAAGAGTTGCTTAACCACTTGCCGACCGGCGCACGCCGATATACATCGTCAAAGTGGCACGTTCCTGCAAAACAACGAATGGGTACGTTGTCCCCTTTAAGAGCTGCACGGCGGGGGGACGCGATGGGCGTGGCCGGCGTGCGCGATTGCCGCCGGTCAAACAGGCATGAGAGCCACAACGGGGATTTGTGTGCGTAAACGCACAAATCCCTGTTCTGTCAGGGGAGAGGAGACAGATTGTTTGTTCTTAGGAACAACGATATGTCTCCTCCCCCAGTCAGTCGCATCCATCCGCAGTAAGAAACACTCACGAGGGAACACATTTAACCCTTCCCTAGCAGTGATATATACACAGTAATCAGTGCATTTTTATAGCTGTATAAATGTCAATGGTCCCAAAAATGCATCAAAAGTGTCTGATCTGTCCACCGCAATGCCGCAGTCCCTCTAAAAATCGCAAATCACCTCCATTACTAGTAAAAAATATATAATAATAAAAATGCCATAAATCTTTCCCATAGTTTGTAGACGCTAAAACTTTGCATCAAACCAATCAATATACGCTTAGTGCTTTTTTTTTTTTACCAAAAATATGTAGAAGAATATAATTTGGCCTAAACTGATGAAGGAATTTGTTTTTTTAAAAACATTTTTGGTGATGTTAATTATAGCAAAAAGTAAAAAAAAAATATATTTTTTTCAAAATTGATGCTATTTTTTTTTGTTCATAGCGCAAAAAATAAAAACTGCAGATGTGATCAAATACCACCAAAAAATGCTCTATTTGTGTGGGAAAAAAAGGATGTTAATTTTGTTTGAGTATAGTGTGGCACGACCACGCAATTGTCAGTTAAAGCGTCGCAGTGCCGTATCGTAAAAATGGCCTGGTCACTAAGCAGGAAAATCTTCCGGTCTGTAAGTGGTTAATGATCTTGTGGATATTAATTATTTATGGCATTTTAATGATTCCTTAGATTTACTTTATTTGAATATAATGGTCATCAATGGTATTATCACTAGATGTGTCACTAGAGTAATGCCACTTTCTACCCTGTTAGATTGCTTTCTGTCCTACATACCATTGTATAGATGCTTTATACCTTGTGTGTTTTGTAAGCATCCTTAACCTCCCTGGCGGTATTCCCGAGTCTGGCTCGGGGTGGAATTTCAAAACCAAAAGCTGTAACCCCGAGCCAGACTCGGGATTGCATTGCAGGATCCGGGAAGAGCTTATTTACCTTATCCTCTGGATCCTGCAATGTCCTCCCCACAGTGTGAGCGGCTTGTCCTCCGCTCGATTAATCACGGAGCTCCGTTCCATGCGAGCGTTGCAACGCACAGGCATGGAGAACGGCGCCAAATTCAAAAAGTGAAACAAACACTATACATACAGTACACTGTAATCTTACAGATTACATTACTGTATGTAATTATTTCACCTCCCTTTTATCCCTAGTGGTTTCTCCAGTGCCCTGCATGCAGTTTTATATTATAAAAACTGTTCTTTCTGCCTGGAAACTGGAGATTGTCCATAGCAACCAAAACTGTCCCTTTACATCAAAAGTCATTTTAGACCAGCTAGAAAACGGCGATAATAAATTAGAATCACTCGCAGAATTGAGCGATAGTGATTTGTGGGGAGATCCGTCATCTACACTGAAAAGTAATGACAGTGACGATTCTGCAACTGAGCAACGAGCCCCCACGTGTAGCGGCCATAACCCGTTGCAGGGCGGCCTTGACTGAATGGGCTTACCGATTACCTTCTCCTGGCCTGCTTTTCCACGTCCAGGGGTTCCCAGGGCTCATACCCAACGACTTGTACACCTAAGTCCTTTCAAAAGGTTTTATTTTGCAGCAGAACTTTCACAAACACAGTCTCTTAGGGAACAGAGGGCACGGGTGAAGAACTCAGGTACCTTGAACTGCAGGTTTAACAAAGTCTCTATTATCACCCAGAGAGTAGCCACTCACAGCTGGGTACTTCAAGGCTAAACAGACCTCTAGCCAGAGGTCATGGCAGTCAGCACATTGACTCAAACTTGAATAATCAACTGAAGATGAACAGGAACCTTTTTCCCAACTGTACCTGGAATGTTTCCCGCTTCCTTTGAGGTACTGGAAAAGTATGGACTTGTCAATGTCCTCCCCAACTCAGTAACCAGGCACTCCTCAGGATGCCACTTGTCGGCCCTCCTCTGAAGAGTCCTCCCCGGTCACTTGCACGAGTTGTGGTGCCTCTCCAAGCCGAGAACACACCCGGACACTCTGAATCCTCCCTCAGTTACAGCGCCTCGGACCAGCTGGTTCCGAGACTCAGGAACAGACGGATCCCTACCCCAGATCAGTCGGGTCTATCAGGGGCCACTGACAGGAACATGTTGCGAGATGTTGAACACCCCGTGACCGGGACCCCTCACGGGGCTACCCCGGTCCTGGAACCAGAACAGACCACATGGGTCTCTCAAACAACTCCGGGACACCAAACACCTGATCCACACCTGCCTAAGTACCCCCTCCCAGACTCCTCAGCGGGTCCCGGCACTCCCGCTGATTGGTTTCGAGAGAGCCATACCAAAACATCTAACCAAGCCCGGTTCTTGCCTGTCATGTGCGCCTCACCGTTCACATGACCAGGCAGAATATCAATCATGGCCTGACCAGACTGGTGTTAAGTCTTACCTACACAATTAACCCTCAGTACTGTAAGGTCCTGAGGCAAAAACTAAATTTACAAAGCGTGTGACATTTGATCCCAAATGTCATCCGCTACATTTGGTATAATTATTAATAGTTATTTATTATATTATAATTTATGTTTTCATTTTTCAAACTTTATCATACCCGGAAAGTCTACTAGACTCTGGTTTGGACAGATTTAAGCGAGTTATTCCTAAGAATTAGACCTACAATATAAAATGTCAAATTTCCATGCAAAATACTTGTACCGCTTTAAGAACTAAAAATCTGAAATAATTATACCGCCAGGGAGGTTAAAGACATAAGGTCCTCAGGGACATGTAATAATCAAAGCTTGTATAGACATCCAGTAATGGGGCAGCACAGTGGCTATAATGCCGCGTACACACGGGCGGACTGTATGGCCTACTTAGTCCGTCGAAACACATTTCAGTGGACAGTCCGCTCGTGTGTGGGCTTCAGCTGACTTTTTCAGCATGCAGTCTGGCGTACTAAGTATTTCGGATTTTTCGAAATTCTGTCCGTCATACTTTGGTTTCAGCGGACAATCCGCTCGTCAGTAGGCTAGTTCGACGGACTAAGAATGGCGCATGCTCAGAAAGGATTTACACGGTAGAAGGGTGCATTGCTGTGTATTGGACTTCCTATTTCTAGTCCCGTCGTACGTGCTGTACACGTCATCGCGCAAGCTTTCGACGGACTGTTTGTGCATCCGTGTGTGGTCAAGTCCGTTCATTCGAAAGTATGACGGACTGTCCGTCGGATTGTATGACGGACTAAGTAGGCCATACAGTCCACCCGTGTGTACGCGGCTTTAGTTACACTTCTTCCTTGCAGCACTGGAGTCCTCAGTTTGCACCTCAGTCCGGACACTATGTAGAATTTGCACAGGTTTGTAGGTAAATTGCCTCTTGTCTGCAAGGGAAATTTGCGACAGAGCTTACGAATGCAGTGAAATTTAATAAAAAAAATACCCAATCAGGTACAAAGAAAATAATAAAATCCACATTTTTGCTTGCATGATTGAATGTTGGAAGCTTCACTTTATTCACTAAGCTCTGGGGCAAATTCCCATCCAAAGTCAGCAGTCTGAAAAGCCAACATTTTTTGCTAGCTTGGAATGGAGTGTACAAAGGGTAACAAACCCTGTTAAATTTTATTGTTGTTCTGTGTCCCTGTTAGGAAGAGTCACCCTCTCTATTTGTCCTAGTAACCATTGTCACCAGAAATGAAAGTAATGTATGGGCTTAAGTGGTTAAGCTATGGTCCCATGGGGCTAGTGGCCTCCCTCCATTTCATATTGGCTTTATTCATTAATAAATGTAATGTGCCTGTCATCTCTATGGAATGGTTTCCCTGTGCTTCATCTTTCAGGTCACTAGGTCACAAAACGAATGTATATAGCAGGATCAAAATATCCACTTGATGGAAACCTTCATGGTCAGATTGAACAGCACCCAGGACAAGCATAATGAATTATGGACACCACTGGAGCTCCATATTGCTTGGGGGCGACACATTCTTTCTACATGGCAGCTAGACCTCAAAACCTTCCTCTGTTTTGTCTCCATACTCCTATTTCCCTCTTCCTTGTTCTCTCAGTGTATTGGTCTTAATAAGCACTAATGCCCTGTACACACGACCGGTTTTCCCGTCGTAATAAACTCTGAAGGTTTTTCCGACGGAGTTCCGATGGAATTCCGCTGATACTGTCTTGCATACACCCGATCACACCAAAGTCCGATCATCAAGAACGCGGTGACGTACAGCATGTACGACGGGACTAGAAAAAGGAAGTTGAATAGCTAGTAGCCAATAGCTTCTGTCTTGTACTTGCTTCAGAGCATGCGTTGTTTTTGGTCCGTCAGAACAGCATACAGACGAGCGGTTTTCCCGATAGGAATTGGTTCTATCGGAAACTTTTAGAACATGTTCTATTTCTAGGTCTGTCAGAATTTTCAAAAAAAAAAAAGTCAGATGAGGCCCACACACGATCGGAATATACGATGAAAAGCTTCCGTCTGACTTTTTCTATCGGACATTCCGCTCGTTTGTACGCAGCATTAGAAGGACTGCAGTGACTTATAAATCAGGGACTAGATTCATGACTTGGGGTGGGAATGTTATAAAGGAGGATGCTTCCACCCTGTTTTTTTTTCATACTTTTATAAACTACCCTCTTGAACTATACTGCAAATCCATTAGGCCATAGATTATACAATTTTCCACCTTTGGTGGAAGGAAAGATAATGTGTGAGTGTGTCAATGGGGGAATCCCTCCCACAGCACTATTGTATTCTGCTGGCGGGGAGCCTTCCCTGCAGACAGAACACAATGATTACTGTTGCCAGCTATAACTGCCAGCACTAATTGTTCAGGAAGAACCTGAAAGGCTGGTTGGACGCACATTGATCAGTAGATCGACTTGTGTACAACTGGGGTGCTTATACATGGATTGAAATACAGTCAGTCCCTGCTGAACTGGTGTAATAATTCCTATACATGTATGGCTGGCTTAAGGCTTCTACTGTTGGCTCCCAACATATTATTCTTATTATACAGTATTTACATAGTGCCAATGGTTTGCACAGCACTTTACAATATAAAAGAAGACGGTACAGCTACAATGCAATACAATACAGTAAAAGACAGTGAGCAGGGCCCTGCTTGTAAGAGCTTACAATATAATAGGGTAGGTTAGGTGGTTCAAAAGGTAATAACTGTGAGTGAATTAAAAGTTCAGTTGTTAGGTGGAGATAGGTTAGGCTTGCTTGAAGAGATGGGTTTTCATGGATTACCTAAAGGTGCACAGAGTAGGAGATAGCTGAAGAGATTGAATTTCAGAGTTCCAGAGGATGGGGAAGACTCTGGAGAAGTCCTGGAGGTGAGCATGGGAGGAGGATTCTAGGGAGCTAGAGAGCAGGAAGTGTCGAGGGCAGCAGATGTAGCTTGGGGCAGAGTTTAGAATGGCTTTGTATGTAGTTGTTAGTATTTTAATTTTAATTTGTTTGGTTAGTCTGCTTGTCTTCAGAAAACTGTTTGCGGGCTTTCTTGTACATCATCTTTAGAAGAGGCTTCCTTCTGGGACAACACACCAATTTGATGCAGTGTGCGGCGTATGGTCTGAGCACTGACAGGCAGCATTCATATGTCTATTTCCCAAAGGCAGCCTCTGGATATGACGCTGACCACGTGCACTTAACCTCTTTGGTTGACCATGGCAAGGCCTGTTCTGAGTGGAACCTGTCCTGTTAAACCGCTGTATAGTCTTGGCCACCATGCAGCAGCTCAGTTTCAGGGTCTTGGCAATCTTCTTATAGCCTAGGCCATCTTTATGTAGAGCAACATTTCTTTTTTCAGATCCTCAGAGAGTTCTTTGTAGCAAAGTGTCATTTCTTCAGGGTTGTCATATGAAAATATATTATAAAATATTTACAAAAATGTGAGGGGTGTACTCACTTTTGTGAGATACTGTGTATATTATGTGTATATTATGAGTAAGTTACTATTATAAGTTTTTTTTTTTTTTTTTTTATAGGTTCTCCCAGTAGCTGAACCAAAAAAATGTTGTATAGATTAGAGCTCCACTGTAATGGAATGTATCCATAAAAACTTGATCGGTCTATAAAATATAAAATAAAATTAAATTAAAAAAAGGATATATATATTTTGTAAGCCTTTTGTTCAGGGCCGTTTTTAAGGCAGGGCAAAAGGGGTAGCTGCCCTGGGCCCTGTCAATGTTGTGGGGTCCAAAGCAGCTGCCTCATACTTGCCAACTATCCTGGTTTAAATTCCCTCGTCCCTTGAGGTTTTAGTCCCGTGCTGTGTCCCAATATCTCAGTGTGAAGTGTTTCCACTAAAGCTGCCGAGCTCTGCCCTATTGTTGCGTACAGATGACTCACATGCAGACCCTGTGTTTACATGTAAATTTCCGGAATTCATATGTAAATAGCGGCGGCTGGCGGCATTGATATGTATATCATGCCCCCCTGAGATCATATCCACAGTAATCTCTAGCAACCAATCAACAAGCAGAAATCATGTGCTGTAACCTCTAGCAACCAGTCAATGAGCGGTAATGATACACTGTAACCTCTGGCAACCAATTCGCAATAGCTGCCTGATCTGATTCAGTAAACTGATTTTGAGTCTAGCTGCTATTTATTGTATGTCTCAGAGCAGGTGGAGAGCGAAACTGCATGGGGGGGGGGGGGGGCAATAAAAGTTTTGCCCAGGGTCCTGCTTTTGTTCACAAGCTGAATTCCTAATAGATATAGATGTAGGGATCCAAAACGCTCTGCCATTGCTTATTATGGACCAGTTTTTGTTTAAACCAGAGTTCTTCCATACTGTCACACTTACAATTGGTTTAGAGCAATGACAAAACTCATTTTCCCTAAGACAAGCCCATACTTCTCCTCGTCTCTGACCCCCCGCAGGTGTCTCACGCTTGTCGCGGTGGGAGTCCACTTCCCTTTTATTTAGCGTCTCCGACTCTGAACCAAGATAAATAGTTTTCTGTAAACCTGTCAGGACTAGGAAGCGATTTGGTGGCGGCGGATCACCTGATGTCACCCCCTCACCTAGAAATCAAATGAGATATGTGCAGGGGGGTGCCGGAGAGATGTTCCTCGCTGTCCCTGTGACGCCATCTTCCTCTATGGGATGATATGAGAATTGATGGGGCGCCGTGCTGAAAACCCATTACAATGTGCTGCTGCTATCAGACAGTCATTATTTCCAGGAATGAAAAATAGCTGAGAGATTCCTGTCAGGGAGAGAAGTTAATCTGATTAAAGTCGAAACTTTAATACAGAGTTTAAGAATTGATTCTGATAAAAAGAATTATGCTTAAACCTGCAAAACAACATCTGCAGAGCCTGTCAAGGATCGGAGACTGGAGACTATTACTACACAGTCAAGGCAAAGTTTATTTAAGTACATTTCTAGCTATAGAAGTGCGCAAAAGTTGGGTAAGTAGCTATATTCTTTTTATTTAGGAACTGCGTAACACGAGATCAAGGTTTGGTACCGCATCCCATTTATACAAAGAAAAAAGGAAAGGGGCAAACGGGACTTTTAAGGAACCAAGGATTGAAGTAAATAATACATTTAGAAAAAAATATAAATTTTATTGAAACAACTCTTTAAAATCACAATAAACATTTGCAGGGATCTCGTATCAATTCTTTTGACATGTACAACCACTTCTTACTCTACATGTTTCGCTCAAATGAGCTTCCTCAGGAGTTTTTAGAAGTGTCACATGAACTAAAACATACTATTGTAAATGCTTATGCTTGAAAAATCACCATAAATAAAATCACAAAGCATTTCAACGAGACATGTCTGTATACATTATTGTAATATAATATTCAAATATTGTACAAAATTATATAACATGATGATAAACTGAGAAAGAATGCCTACCGGATGCTTGTATTCACGAAGTATTGAATGTAATTCACCCAATGAAGTCAGGATTTATAAAGGGAGAAGACCTTTTGTAACCAAAGAGAGAGAGTAAATTTGTTTAAAAAAGAGGGGTTGATAATGATCGCAATGATCTTGTAAAGGGTATTCTTTTAATTTACTAATTTTTTGATTTCTATTTGGAAAACAACCCATTCAGTTTAAAATAGAAACAAAAGCAAAACTTTTGTGTATAGATATAATTAAAAAAAAAACATTGTAAATACCTTTTTTCAAATTTTTATAAGTGATCATATTCCCTCTGTTCTCAGCTGAATAAGAGCTGGGGGAGGAGAAGCAGCAGCACACTGAACTTCCCAGTAAATGGCTGTGCAGAGGGAAATGTGTCAGGATAAGTCTGATCATTGGAGGAGAGCACACTGAGTTCCCAGCATAGCTAGAGAACTGACCAGAGCCTGCCAAGGATCAGAGACTGGAGACTATTACTACATAGTGCAAGTGAAGTTTATTTAAGTACATTTCTAGCGATAAAAGTGTGCAAAAGTTGGATAAGTACCTGTTTTTTTTTTTTTTTATTCACTAAATTTTAGAGTTTTATTTGACACTAGTGACGAAGCAAGGTCCATAAAGACATGGATGAGCGAGTTTGGGGGGGAGGAACTGTCCCGACCTAAACCTGATCAAACACCTTTGGGATGATTTAGAGTGCAGACTGTGAGCCAGGCCTTCTCGTCCAACATCAGTGCCTGACCTCACAAATGCGCTTCTGGAAGAACGGTCAAACATTCCCATAGACACACTCCTAAACCTTGTGGACGGCCTTCCCAGAAGAGCTGAAGCTGTTATAGCTGCAAAGGGTGGGCCAACTCAATTTTGCATGGCTCCCAACTGTCCCTGATTTGGAGCAATGTCCCTCTGTCCCTCTTTCCTCCTCATTTGTCCCTCATTTTGGTCTGATCTATATAGTTATATATAAAATGTAATACTTATCTTTCAAAAAGTGTTTCCAAGTGCTAAACCTTTCATGCATTTTCTAAATGGCTGCATTTGTAAATTTCAAAAACCAGTACAAAGGAGTAATAGTGGTAAAAAAAAAGCCCTTGTGGATTTGCCGAATCATTTTTTTTGTTTGTATAATTCTCTTTTAAGGGGGTGTGACATATGCCACATACTTTTGCTAATAGGTGTCCCTCGTTTCCACCTCAAAAAGTTGGGAAGTGTGATATTGAACTTAACGGATTACAGCCGCGTACACACGAACATTTTTCCCAACACACGATTGGTTTTTCCAACGGGAAATTTGTCATGACGGGCTGTTGGTGGAAAATCCAACCGTTTGTACGCTCCATCGGACAATTGTTGTCGGATTTTCTGTGGATAAATGTTGGATGGCAGGTTTTAAAACTTTCCCACGGACACATGTCTATTTCCGAGCGTGTGTATGCAAGTCCGTCGGACAAAAGTCCAAAGTACAAACCCGCATGCTCGGAAGCAAGGACGAGCCAGAAGCGGTCGGTCGGTTAAATAAAAAGTGCAAAATGAGAAGCATGAATCAACACTCACCAAACTTCTACTAACACGAAATTAGCAGAAGGAGCCCAAAGGGTGGCGCTAAAGAGCTGAAAAAACACGTAGTACAGCACTACCTTCGTGTTTGTTGGCTGACAATTCCTTGCCGTTTGTATGCCAGACAAAATACAGGCACACGCCTTCGGACAAAAGTCTGAGGTTTTGTCTGCGGAAAATCTGATCGTGTGTACAATGCTTTAGACTAGGATGCCATTAAAGTTCATGTGCGTGGAAAGGCAGGTGTCCCAATATTTTTGATAATATTGTGTATTTACTAGTGATGGCCGAACGGTTCGCCCGGCGGTCGTTTCGCGGCGAATTTCCGACTTTCGCCGTCCGCGGGTTCGAACGCCTTTTTCCGTCGTTCGCCCCGGCGGACTTACGTGTTTAATGTATACAAGAACTTTAACCTTTCGTGACACGTTTATCATGTGTTACAGGACAACCAATTGAGACATGACAGCTCATGGACACTTGGACATTCCCCCTAACCTATAAATACACCCGATCCGGTGGCCATTTTACATTCTTTCTTCTGTCACTGTAGGGAAAGGATCCTGTGTGGAGTAGGGACAGAGAAAACGCTAGCTATTTGGTACACAAAAGTTCTTTTCAGGACTGGTATAGGTGTTAGGTCAGCAGCCTGAGTTTCTTTTGTCAGTTTAGATAAAGGGACAGAGCGCTGTATGCTGCTATTTTAGGGACAGCTCAGCCAGATTAGTCTTTCTTCATCATCATCATCATCATCATCATTAGCTGTTACTATCAGGTCCACAAAAGAGCTGTTCCAGCTAATCGTTCCAGCCTACTCTTTTTTGCCAATTTGTATAGGGACAGGCAGGAAGCAGTGTGTCAGGCAGTGAGGATAATTTTAAAGACTTGCTGTTACTATTAGTTCCACAAAGGTTCTTTTCAGGACTGGTATCAGTGGTACGGTAATAGGCTTGTACACGTATAATATTCTTTCTTCCAAATATAGAAAGAATATTATACTTGACTGCTGCCCTTCTGCTGCAGTCTGCTAATCATTCACAACTCACTTGTTCCACAAAGCTCTTTATCAGGACTGGTAACTTGGTCTGTCTAGGGTGCTACGGTACATAGGCTTGGGTGCGGTACAGTCTGCTGTTCTGTAAGGACCGCTATCGGTCCACAATAGATAGGGTTGCCGTGCACTACTGCTGACCGCTGCCCTATACTGCAGCAGTCCTTCAGCGGTATAGGGACTGACGCACAGTCTGCTAAACACTAATACACAACCTGCTTGGTCCACAAAAGTTCTTATAAGGACTGGTAACTTGGTATAGGGTGCTACGGTACATAGGCCTGAGTGCGTTACAGTCTGCTGTTCTGTAAGGACCGCTATCGGTCCACAATACATAGGGTTGCCGTGCACTACTGCTGACCGCTGCCCTATACTGCAGCAGTCCTTCATTGGTATAGGGACTGACGTACAGTCTGCTAATCACTAACACACAACCTGCTTGGTCCACAAAAGTTCTTATAAGGACTGGTAACTTGGTATAGGGTGCTACGGTACATAGGCCTGAGTGCGTTACAGTCTGCTGTTCTGTAAGGACCGCTATCGGTCCACAATACATAGGGTTGCCGTGCACTACTGCTGACCGCTGCCCTATACTGCAGCAGTCCTTCATTGGTATAGGGACTGACGTACAGTCTGCTAATCACTAACACACAACCTGCTTGGTCCACAAAAGTTCTTATAAGGACTGGTAACTTGGTATAGGGTGCTACGGTACATAGGCCTGAGTGCAGTACAGTCTGCTGTTCTGTAAGGACCGCTATCGGTCCACAATACATAGGGTTGCCGTGCACCACTGCTGACCGCTCACCTATACTGCAGCAGTCCTTCATTGGTATAGGGACTGACGTACAGTCTGCTAATCACTAACACACAACCTGCTTGGTCCACAAAAGTTCTTATAAGGACTGGTAACTTGGTATAGGGTGCTACGGTACATAGGCCTGAGTGCGTTACAGTCTGCTGTTCTGTAAGGACCGCTATCGGTCCACAATACATAGGGTTGCCGTGCACTACTGCTGACCGCTGCCCTATACTGCAGCAGTCCTTCATTGGTATAGGGACTGACGTACAGTCTGCTAATCACTAACACACAACCTGCTTGGTCCACAAAAGTTCTTATAAGGACTGGTAACTTGGTATAGGGTGCTACGGTACATAGGCCTGAGTGCAGTACAGTCTGCTGTTCTGTAAGGACCGCTATCGGTCCACAATACATAGGGTTGCCGTGCACTACTGCTGACCGCTGCCCTATACTGCAGCAGTCCTTCAGCGGTATAGGGACTGACGCACAGTCTGCTAAACACTAATACACAACCTGCTTGGTCCACAAAAGTTCTTATAAGGACTGGTAACTTGGTATAGGGTGCTACGGTACATAGGCCTGAGTGCAGTACAGTCTGCTGTTCTGTAAGGACCGCTATCGGTCCACAATACATAGGGTTGCCGTGCACTACTGCTGACCGCTGCCCTATACTGCAGCAGTCCTTCATTGGTATAGGGACTGACGTACAGTCTGCTAATCACTAACACACAACCTGCTTGGTCCACAAAAGTTCTTATAAGGACTGGTAACTTGGTATAGGGTGCTACGGTACATAGGCCTGAGTGCGTTACAGTCTGCTGTTCTGTAAGGACCGCTATCGGTCCACAATACATAGGGTTGCCGTGCACTACTGCTGACCGCTGCCCTATACTGCAGCAGTCCTTCAGCGGTATAGGGACTGACGCACAGTCTGCTAAACACTAACACACAACCTGCTTGGTCCACAAAAGTTCTTATAAGGACTGGTAACTTGGTATAGGGTGCTACGGTACATAGGCCTGAGTGCAGTACAGTCTGCTGTTCTGTAAGGACCGCTATCGGTCCACAATACATAGGGTTGCCGTGCACTACTGCTGACCGCTGCCCTATACTGCAGCAGTCCTTCATTGGTATAGGGACTGACGTACAGTCTGCTAATCACTAACACACAACCTGCTTGGTCCACAAAAGTTCTTATAAGGACTGGTAACTTGGTATAGGGTGCTACGGTACATAGGCCTGAGTGCGTTACAGTCTGCTGTTCTGTAAGGACCGCTATCGGTCCACAATACATAGGGTTGCCGTGCACTACTGCTGACCGCTGCCCTATACTGCAGCAGTCCTTCATTGGTATAGGGACTGACGTACAGTCTGCTAATCACTAACACACAACCTGCTTGGTCCACAAAAGTTCTTATAAGGACTGGTAACTTGGTATAGGGTGCTACGGTACATAGGCCTGAGTGCAGTACAGTCTGCTGTTCTGTAAGGACCGCTATCGGTCCACAATACATAGGGTTGCCGTGCACTACTGCTGACCGCTGCCCTATACTGCAGCAGTCCTTCATTGGTATAGGGACTGACGTACAGTCTGCTAATCACTAACACACAACCTGCTTGGTCCACAAAAGTTCTTATAAGGACTGGTAACTTGGTATAGGGTGCTACGGTACATAGGCCTGAGTGCGTTACAGTCTGCTGTTCTGTAAGGACCGCTATCGGTCCACAATACATAGGGTTGCCGTGCACTACTGCTGACCGCTGCCCTATACTGCAGCAGTCCTTCAGCGGTATAGGGACTGACGCACAGTCTGCTAAACACTAACACACAACCTGCTTGGTCCACAAAAGTTCTTATAAGGACTGGTAACTTGGTATAGGGTGCTACGGTACATAGGCCTGAGTGCAGTACAGTCTGCTGTTCTGTAAGGACCGCTATCGGTCCACAATACATAGGGTTGCCGTGCACTACTGCTGACCGCTGCCCTATACTGCAGCAGTCCTTCATTGGTATAGGGACTGACGTACAGTCTGCTAATCACTAACACACAACCTGCTTGGTCCACAAAAGTTCTTATAAGGACTGGTAACTTGGTATAGGGTGCTACGGTACATAGGCCTGAGTGCAGTACAGTCTGCTGTTCTGTAAGGACCGCTATCGGTCCACAATACATAGGGTTGCCGTGCACTACTGCTGACCGCTGCCCTATACTGCAGCAGTCCTTCAGCGGTATAGGGACTGACGCACAGTCTGCTAAACACTAATACACAACCTGCTTGGTCCACAAAAGTTCTTATAAGGACTGGTAACTTGGTATAGGGTGCTACGGTACATAGGCCTGAGTGCAGTACAGTCTGCTGTTCTGTAAGGACCGCTATCGGTCCACAATACATAGGGTTGCCGTGCACTACTGCTGACCGCTGCCCTATACTGCAGCAGTCCTTCATTGGTATAGGGACTGACGTACAGTCTGCTAATCACTAACACACAACCTGCTTGGTCCACAAAAGTTCTTATAAGGACTGGTAACTTGGTATAGGGTGCTACGGTACATAGGCCTGAGTGCGTTACAGTCTGCTGTTCTGTAAGGACCGCTATCGGTCCACAATACATAGGGTTGACGTGCACTACTGCTGACCGCTGCCCTATACTGCAGCAGTCCTTCAGCGGTATAGGGACTAAGAGTTTTGTCACAGGGTGATTTAAAAAATGACAGGCAGAGGAAGAGGCAGGCCCTTCCGCAGGGGTGGTAGGGGTAGGGCAGGAGCAACAGCCTTGAGCCAAAGTGGGAAGTTGCAGAAGGTGCGTTCAATTACTTTAAAGGACGCACCAGACTTGGTTGAGTGGCTCACTCAGCCTTATTCTTCTGCACCCTCCTCATCCTCTCGATCTGCACCCTCTTCTTCACTCTCTGCTATGTGCACCCCCAAAGACACTACCACCAACAACACCACCACCACCACATACCTTCCGCTTGAGTGCAAATGGGGGCCTTCATGCTCCAGTGTTTTAATAGGGACCCCCGTATAAAAAGCATGAGGGTCAAGGACCAGTACTGGGTGGCAACGTACTTAGATCCCCGGTACAAACACAAAATGGCGGAAATGTTACCGCCGTCGCAGAGGGCTGTCAGAATGCAGCACTTCCAGGCCTTGCTTCGAGAAATGCTGCATTCTGCTTTTGCGTGCGCTGGCAGAGGAGCAATTCCCACTCCCAGAGAAGGATTTGCGGGTACCAATCCAACAGCGCCTGCAAGAAGAGGCCGGTTTGAAGATGTGTTGGTGACTTCGGATATGAGGTCATTCTTTCAGCCGACCCATCGACAGGTGTCATCCGGATCCAGCATCAGGGAACGCCTAGACCGTCAGGTGTCCGACTACATTGGGTTAACGGCCGATGTGGACGCTCTGAGGAGTGATGAACCCCTAGACTACTGGGTGGGCAGGCTTGACCTCTGGCCAGAGCTTGCCCAATTTGCAATCGAACTGTTGGCTTGCCCCTCATCCAGTGTCCTGTCCGAAAGGACGTTCAGCGCAGCAGGGGGGATTGTGACCGATAAGCGTACTCGCCTAGCTCACGACAGTGTTAACTACCTCACATTTCTAAAAATGAATGAGGCATGGATCTCGGAGGAATTCAACACATGTGATCAGTAGACCATGTATATGTCTATAAACAATTTTTGGAATCAAGCACACAGACCTTCTTAATTCATTTGGCTCACTTCCCTGACCCAAAAAAGCACACCGTACTATATGCCCCTACCCTCCTCTTTGAAGAGGTTGAGCGGTGTCATATTTCTACTGGGGCTGCTTATTATGAGGGGTTCCCACCATCCCTGTGCTGTGCTGACTTCCTCCTGGGTGTTCTTATTATGAGGGGCTCCCACCATCCCTGTGCTGTGCTGACTTCCTCCTGGGGGTTCTTATTATGAGGGGCTCCCACCATCCCTGTGCTGTGCTGACTTCCTCCTGGGGGTTCTTATTATGAGGGGATCACACCATCCCTGTGCTGTGCTGACTTCCTCCTGGGGCTGCTTACGGTGCTGCTGTCAGCGCTGTATGTCACGGAGCTGCTGTCAGCGCTGTATGTCACGGAGCTGCTGTCAGCGCTGTATGTCACGGAGCTGCTGTCAGCGCTGTATGTCACGGAGCTGCTGTCAGCGCTGTATGTCACGGAGCTGCTGTCAGCGCTGTATGTCACGGAGCTGCTGTCAGCGCTGTATGTCACGGAGCTGCTGTCAGCGCTGTATGTCACGGAGCTGCTGTCAGCGCTGTATGTCACGGAGCTGCTGTCAGCGCTGTATGTCACGGAGCTGCTGTCAGCGCTGTATGTCACGGTGCTGCTGTCAGCGCTGTATGTCACGGAGCTGCTGTCAGCGCTGTATGTCACGGAGCTGCTGTCAGTGCTGTATGTCACGGAGCTGCTGTCAGCGCTGTATGTCACGGAGCTGCTGTCAGCGCTGTATGTCACGGAGCTGCTGTCAGCGCTGTATGTCACGGTGCTGCTGTCAGCGCTGTATGTCACGGAGCTGCTGTCAGCGCTGTATGTCACGGAGCTGCTGTCAGTGCTGTATGTCACGGAGCTGCTGTCAGCGCTGTATGTCACGGAGCTGCTGTCAGCGCTGTATGTCACGGAGCTGCTGTCAGCGCTGTATGTCACGGTGCTGCTGTCAGCGCTGTATGTCACGGAGCTGCTGTCAGCGCTGTATGTCACGGAGCTGCTGTCAGTGCTGTATGTCACGGAGCTGCTGTCAGCGCTGTATGTCACGGAGCTGCTGTCAGCGCTGTATGTCACGGAGCTGCTGTCAGCGCTGTATGTCACGGTGCTGCTGTCAGCGCTGTATGTCACGGAGCTGCTGTCAGCGCTGTATGTCACGGAGCTGCTGTCAGCGCTGTATGTCACGGAGCTGCTGTCAGCGCTGTATGTCACGGAGCTGCTGTCAGCGCTGTATGTCACGGAGCTGCTGTCAGCGCTGTATGTCACGGTGCTGATGTCAGTGCTCTGTATTACGGTGCTGCTGTCAGTGCTCTGTATCTCCTGCACCCTCTTGTTTGCCTACCCTGGTCCCTGACCTTCCCTCTCCTCCATTGCCTTCATTAGCTCCATAGTCCTGAATTGTCAGAACAATTTCCCAAATAAAAAAAAAATGCTTGTAGTTATCGATCCCAAATTCACCTCATACATGTATTATGCTATTGTCCAGGTGGTGGGACTACGTGCTACCCCCTAATAATTACCCCGTGGCCGCAAATTCGACCTAAAGGTTTGCGAAATTCGCCTCCCATTGAAGTCAATGGAGCCCGCGGCGAACGGTCGTTTTCGCGAACGTTTGTGTCCGTTCGCGTTTCGCGTTCGCGAAACGTCCCGTCGGAAGTTCGTCCATCACTAGTATTTACTAAAATCCAATGGCCATGTCCTTTGGGGATTACTTATATCCATCACTGCAGGTCCTCTCTCTCCCTGCAGATTACAGACATCCAGGGGCAGACTGACCATTAGGCCACTAGGCACTGCCAGAGGGCCCCAGGCCACTAGGGGGCCCCATCAGGGTTGCCAACCAGGGACAGTATGTAAAAATTTGTGTTTTTTTTTTTTTTTTACATCTGTCTCTGAAATGTCCCTTACCGACATCCTTTTGGTTTAAAAATCCTGAGATTATAGTTGCCCCACCTCTACAGTACCTTCTCAGCCATTAGAAACATGTCTATGTATACTGTGTGATTGTATACTGTGTGTGTGTGTCTACTGTGTGGCCCCATAATCTCTGATTGCCTGGGGGCCCCATAATCTCCTATTGCCCAAGGGCCCCATGAGTTGTCAGTCCGCCCCTGCAGACGTCTATAGGACTTCTCAACCTTTGTCTCTGGTCCTGGGACGCAGTCATGACTGAATGGATGAACAATTTGTATAGCGCACAAAGCGAACTGAATCGCATCAAGGCGCTGTGCAGAGCTTTGTTGTCCAGCTTCTAGACATTCATAGGGGCTGTACTGTGCAGGCATGGCTGGGAGAGAGGGGACTTGCAGCACTGGATGTAAGTGATCACCGGAGGCTACGGCCATCGGCACTCAGTGATAATATATCTATGGAAGTGGAAGGTGGGGTCGGTTAGGTGAGGGCAAAGGGGCAAAAAAAGGATAAGTGCACTTTTGTTTTTAAAGTGCACTCATCCTTTAACAGCATAAAAGATCCAAGCGCATATCATGACGGATAATGGCTGCGTGATAATGTTTTAGATTAAGACGACTCACACCGGGTAATGAAGACTGACAATGCGAGATGGGGAATATCGGCACGCACGCAGCTCCCATCCATTAAGTACAATTTATTGATGTGACAGAAGCAATAAAAGACTCTCAGCGTGAGAGCCTGGAATTGGCTGCGCTGAGAGTAGCACGAGGCTGCGGGGTGACTGCAGAGCTGCAGCACGATCGCAGAGTCCTGCCACTGCCTGGGAGCCACGCTCTGGAATGCAATCGCAGGCATCGATCGATCTAATTGGTGTGAGGGCTCATTAGCGTCCTTCACGGCATGCTCTGTGATCCAGTCTCATAGAGGTGCGACACCGCGCCGGGGGGGGGGGGGGGTCACACGCACCGATACTGCGCTGTAGTGCATGCTTAAAATAACGAGTGTCACTTATGAATAGAGAAAGACAACTAAATACACAAATAAATGACCTATAAGGGATCTGTTTTATCCGCCAAATAATGACATTTATGCTGATTTATTTTTTTCTGCTGAGTTTTATTAACATTTGCTTAATCAGGTCTTCTCCCCGCCCCCAGCCTGTGACAGGACGGGACAAGGGAAATGACCCTGGCTAAAAATTTGTGTTAAAAACAGATATTTAGGTTGTACGCGTTTCCAAAAATATGTAGA
Organism: Lithobates pipiens; assembly: GCF_037356315.1. NCBI lineage: Eukaryota > Metazoa > Chordata > Amphibia > Anura > Ranidae > Lithobates > Lithobates pipiens. The sequence continues at coordinate 557,151,040 of NW_027507764.1, read as the reverse complement.
AGACGAAGTGCCCCATCAAGGACCCTCTCTAAAGTATAGTCCTAATGCCGCGTACACACGATCGGAATTCCGGCCACAAAAAAAAACGATGAAAGCTTTTCATTGGAAAATGCGACCGTGTGTATGCTCCATCGGAATTTAGCCGTCCGAATTTCCGCCAGCCAAAAATTGATAGCATGTTCTCAATTTTCCCAACGGAAAAACTTTCTATCGGAAATTCCGATCGTGTGTATGCAATTCTGACATGCCAAAAATCACGCATGCTCAGATTCAACTACGAGACAGAAGCTATTGGCTACTGGCTATTGAACTTCCTTTTTCTAGTCCCGTCGTACGTGTTGTACCTCACCGCGTTCTAAATGATCGGAATTTGGTGTGACCGTGTGTAGGCAAGACAGCTTGAGCGGAATTCCGTTGGAATTCCATCGGGAAAACCATCAGAGCTTTTTCCAACGAGAATTCTGATCGTTGTACGAGGCATTACTCTTATATTTGAGAAAGTCTCCATATTGGAGCATATATACACTATATTACCAAAAGTATTGAAAAATAGTAACTCATGTTAGTGGGCATGAAGTTGCCATCATCCCTATCATAAATAAGAAATGAAGAAAACCTTTAAGGCCCCCGTACACACGGTCGGAAATTCCGACCACAAAATCCGTCTGATTTTTTGCGACGGACTTTGTCTGAAACTGGTGTTGCATACACGCGGTCGGACAAAGTTGTCAGAAAATCCGATCGTTCGGATGACGTTCGTTCGTTACGAAGGGACTACATTGCAGCTAGTAGCCAATAGCTTTGGTCTCGTAATTTGATCTGAGCATGCGTGCCACTTTATCCGATTGGAATTCTCTACAAACGATCGGACAAAGTCAGATCGGATCATGTTGGCGGAAAATTTTATGCCCAGCTCTCAAACTTTGTTGGTCGGACACTCCGACTGAAAAAGTCCAATGGAGCCCACACACGGTCGGATTATCCGACAACACGGTCTGATCTGAGTATTTTCCGTGGGAATGTCCGACCGTGTGAACGGGGGCTAATAATGGGATTTTCTAGGCAACAAAAATTAATATAAAATAATTAATTTATTATACAAAATATTCATATACATGTATTCACAATTCATAGAAATTCATAAGAAACTGATGCACAAAGATGTTAAAAACATGAAATCCTTTGAAAAGAAGGATACTGTCCGCTAAACATCCAAAGACCTCCAAAACAGCCGGTGGTAACGGAAAGGAAGCGGTTCATCCAACGCGTTTCAAATAGTTATAATTAATACATTCTTCATCAGGGATATTGTATCATTCTTTAAATACTTTAAGCAGGCACAATAAAAGCAGAAACTTTCCATGTATCCCATACAGGACAGCCGGATAAGAATAATCCAAAAAATGTCACTCGAAAGCAAAGGTTTTCCCGGGTACCTGTATAGAGAAGATTTCTCAGCGAAGGATCACCCAATAGCTTTTTCACCTGGCCATTCCCGCTGGTTTTCTATATTACCAAAAGTAGTGGTACGCCCACCTTTCCACCTACATGAACTTTAATGGCATCCCAGTCTTATGCCCCATGCACACGATCAGAAATTCCGTGAGAAAAAACTTGGATGGTTTTTCCGACGGAATTCCGCTCAAGCTTGCCTTGCATACACACGGTCACACAAAAGTTCTCTGAACTTTTGACCGCCAAGAACGCGGTGATGTACAACACTACGACGAGCCGAGAAAATGTAGTTCAATCCTTCCAAGCATGCGTCAAATTGTTTTCAAGCATGCGTAATTTTTTGCGCATCCGAATTGCATACAGACGAATGCATTTTCGGATAGGAACTTTTTCCGGACCGAAAACTACAGAACCTGCTCTCAATATTTTGCTGGCTGGAATTCCTCCAGCAAAAGTCCGATGGAACATACACACGGTCAGAATTTCTGACCAAAAGGTCACATCCGACTTTTGCTGGCAGAATTTCTGATCGTGTGTACGGGGCATTAGTCAGGTTCAATATCACCCCTCCCAACTTTTTGAAAAGGAAAGGAGGGACACCTATTAGCAAAAGTATGTGGCATAGGTCACACCCCGTCACGCCTCCTTAAAAGAGAATTATATAAACTAAAAAAAAAATGATTCGGTAAATCCACAAGTGCTTTTTTTACCACTATTACTCCATTATACGGTTTTTGAAATTTACAAAGGCAGCCATTTAGAAAATGGATGAAGGGTTTAGCACTTCAAAACACTTTTTGAAAAATAAATTATTATTATTATTATTATAATACACAATTTATATAGTGCCAACAGTTTACGCAGCACTTTACAATATATAGGGGGGACAACACAATTACAGTACAATACAAAAGGTACAGGAGGGCCCTGCCCATAGAGCTTACATTCTAAAGGAAGGGGGTGGTGGTACAAAAGGTAATAGCCTATACAAATAGGTACAAATAGTATTATATTACAAAATTTTACAAATAGTACAAATAGGTAATAGTAATAAATAGTGCATTTTATATACAACTATATGGATCAGACCAAAATGAGGGACAGTTGAGGAGGAAAGAGGGACAGAGGGACATTGCTCCAAATCAGGGACAGATGGGAGCCATGCAAAATTGAGTTGGCCCACCCTTTGCAGCTATAACAGCTTCAACTCTTCTGGGAAGGCCATCCACAAGGTTTAGGAGTGTGTCTATGGGAATGTTTGATCATTCTTCCAGAAGCGCATCTGTGAGGTCAGGCACTGATGTTGGATGCAAAGGGTGGGCCAACTCAATATTGAACCCTACGGACTAAGACTGGGGTGGCATTAAAGTTCATGTGCGTGTAAAGGCGGGTGTCACAATACTTTTGGTAATATGGTGTAAATAAGGGAAGGCATGCTTGGAGGCAGTCCTCCCTCCTTAAAGCGGGAGTTTTTTTTTTTTTTTTTTTTTAAGCCAGCAGCTACAAATACTGCAGCTGCTGACTTTTAAAATAATGACACTTACCCGCCCAGCGCGCCCACGATGTCGGCACCCGAAGCTGATCTCTCGATCGTCTCTCGGGTGCTGCTGCCGCCATCTTGGCTATGGGAATCAGGAAGTGGAGCCTTGCGGCTTCATTTCCCGGTTCCCTACTGCGCATGCGCGAGTCGCGCTGCGCAATAAGGATGGTCCCCGCTGTCTCTGGGACCCGTGTGTTTGGGTACCTGCACCCCCATCCCCCCTGAAAGGTGCCAATTGTGGCGCCGGAGGGGGGGAGGGTTCCAATGAGCGGAAGCTCCACTTTAGGGTGGAGCTCTGCTTTAAAGGCCGCAGAGACACGTTAGAAACCCAGAAAGAGCACAATGGCAGGTGAAGGATTCTAACGTGTCCCTACCTAAGAGTTAATCTCCTTCTTACATTTTAAGAAGGAGAATCTGAAGTAAAATTGTGTTCAATTTCTGCATCCTATTGAATAGTTAAAGTGGTTGTAAACCCTTACAACCAACTTTGACCTACAGGTAAGCCTAGCTTACCTTTAGGTCCAAGAAATATCTCCTAAACCTATACAGTTTAGGAGATATTCGCATATTTTGCATGCGCCGTAGACAGCGGTGCGCAGGCGCACTGGGGCAGGCCGCAGATCGCTGCGATATGCCGCGAGCGTCGGCTCCTGTGCGCATGCGCGGGCGGGAGTGACCTCATCGCGGCTCCGGCGAATTACAGCGCCGGAGCCGCGAGACCCGGAAGTCGCTCCGGGATCCATGGCAGCGGCGAAGAGGAAGACGGAGGACCGATTCGGGGGCTTCGTTCTCAGGTAAGTTATTCATAATGAGCTAGTATGCTATGCATACTAGCTCATTATGTCTTTGTCTTGCAGGATTTTTTTTTTCGGGATTTTTTAAAAAGGGTTTACAACCACTAAGCTGCCTGTGGATGATGCCAAGTCAGCAGGTGACCATACTATCCAAGCAGACTGGATCAATGGCGGAGGTCATTAGCTAGACCGGCATTTGAAAACAGAACAGGTAGCTTTTCACTGGCATTAGCTGTGAAGTTCTTTGAGGCATCTACTTTTGGAGAATGGAGGCAATGAATGTGGAAATAATGTAACGAGAGAATAAAGAGTCATTAGAAATAAAGGCTTTCAATAGTTAAATAACTACCATGTGTGAAAATAATAATAGCTCCACACCTACGTGATGATTATGTGTTAGAAATGAACATTCTGATGAGAAAATTATCATGACATTAAATGACAAACACTTAGTAAATTGGCACATATCATTCTTCCTGTAATTCATATTTATATTCCAGAATATTTATACAGTCTGACAGCCATGCAACTGTCAAATTTGACCAAGCCTATCTCATGTAAAACCCACCCAATACTCTTACATAGTCCACCCACTCTGGTGGAAATGTGGATGGAGATTTTCAGCTTTTTGTACTGCTGCCAGAGCCTACCTTTACCTGGAAGGCACCTCATTTTACCTATCTGTAGCATTCTCCTCATGTAGGATGTTAGGTACATTTTAGTTATGGCTTCTTCTGTAATCAAGGAAGCAGTGATCGTTTGCCCTGGTCTATTCAGGGTTTCACAGGCTGGGGGTTTGATTACTTCCTCCTGCCTCTGGAAGAAGCTTCCAGAGCTTAGGGTGGGAGATTCAGATAACCAGCCTGAATATTTGTCCAATCCCCGAAGAAGAGTATCCAGCAGTGTTAATTTTGGCAGCAAATTTCGATTTAGTTTTAGTCTTATGCCCCGTACATATGGGCGGAAATTCCGACGGAAAAGGTCAGCTCGGATTATATTCTCGGAAAATCCAATCGGGTGTGGGCTCTATCGGACTTTTTCCGTCGGAAATTCCGACTGAAAAAAATTTGAGAGCAGGATCTCAAATTTTCCGACAACGAAATCCGATCAGACTTTTTCCAATAGTTTGTAGAGGAATCCAATCGGACAAAGTAAAAGTAAGGGGATTTTAGGTCGCGCTATGGATTGTGGTTTGGGTAAGAGCAGCCCCTATTTAAATTCCTACCCAGTAAGGGAAGGAATAAAATGAAATAGGAAGGGGGGGGGGAAATAGGATTGGCGCTATACCCTTTAAAAAATTGGAAACTTAGGTATACAATTAGCAAGAAATTTCCAGCAGGCTGGATAATAAAATAAAATAAATATGAATAACTGTGTATGTGTCAGTAAGTGTCAACAAACAATTATTGTATCCTTTAAAGACCATAAGTGTCATAACAAATCATAAATTCATAAGTCATTAAACAGTTGTAACAGCATGCAATAAAAATATAAAGTGCAAGGTGCTGGTGAACAAATACTGGTATTTGTGACAGAACTATGTAAATAAAAAGTAGAGCTTGGTATAAAAAGTATATATAAAGGTATATATAGAAGAAATATATATAAAAAATATATATATAAAAAAAAATATATATATATATATATAAAATATTCCGTTTATCTGTTAAACATATGAAGTCCTCACGTAGTGTAACTGTGATGAAAGGTGCATATTACATGGTTGAATGAAGATGTAAGACGGTGAAAAAATGTGGTAAAATTTAGCAGTATAAAAAATGCAAAAAATAAAAATGAAAATAAGAATGAAAATAAAAACAAATGAAAAATAAAAATAGTAATTAAAAATAGTAATTAAAATTAGTAAGAAAGTGTCCCTCAAAAAGGTGGTTATGAATTAGTGGGGTGTCCTCTGCGGGTGAAAGTGAAGTGAAGGGTGGAGGAGATTTCAATTGTTGTTCCCGGTGCTCTGTGGCTATTTTTATGCAGTTGCTCTCACCAGAGTTATGGCCCCTTCCGGGGTGGATCAACCTTCACAGTATCACGTGAGGACTTGATATGTTTAACAGATAATCGGACAAAGTGCCACGCATGCTCAGATCAAATTACAAGACCAAAGCTATTGGCTACTAGCCTCAACGTAGTCCCGTTGTAACGAACGATCGGATTTTCCGACAACTTTGTCCAGCCGTGTGTGTGCAACACCAGATTCGGACAAAATCCGTCGGAAAAAATCTGACGGATTTTGTGGTTGGAATGTCCGACCGTGTGTACGGAGGCTTATGCCACGTACACACGACCGGACTTTTTGACAGCAAAGGTCCGACGGAACGAGTCCATCAAGCAATTCAATCGTGTGTGGGCTCCATCGGACCTTTGCTTACCAAAAATTCGGCGAACTTTAGAAATAGAACATGTTTTAAATCTTTCTACCGGAACTCCGCCGGACCGAGAAATCTGTTTGTGTGTACGCTGGTCCGGCGGACAAAAACCGACACTAGGGCAGCTATTGGCTACTGGCTATGAACTTCCTTATTCTAGTTCGGTCATACGTCATCACGTTCGAATCCGTCGGACTTTGGTGTGATTGTGTGGCCAAGTCCGTTCATTCGGAAAGTCCGTTGGAACTCCGCCGAAAGTCCGTCGGACCTAGTCCCTCGAAAAGTCCGGTCGTGTGTACGCGGCATTAGTGTTAGGACTAAAATGGCATTTTAGTTTTAGTCCCATTTTAGGCTTCTGCAATTGTTTTAGTTTTAGACGTATTTAGTCGACTAAATCTCCAGGACATTTTAGTCGACTAAAAAGTCTTACGTTTTAAGTCGACTAAAATCTCCAGTGCATTTTAGTCGACTAAAGTCGGAAGAAGTCGGAAGAAGAGGGCGGCGTCGAAGAAGAAAGCCAGGCTCCTCCGCTAGCAAAAGAGCTAGAAGAAGATAGTGGAGGAGTCCGGCGAGAAGACCCCCGAAGACGGAAGACGCCCAGAGCTGTGCAACAAAATTAACCCTTGTGTGTTGTGTTTTTTTTTTTACTTTTTTTTACAGGTGAATGGGTAGGGGTACTCATTCACATAGGATGGGGGGCCGGAATCCGGGGGCCCCCTTATTAAAGGGGGCTCCCGGATTCTGATAAGCCCCCCACCCGCAGACCCCAACATGGGGACAAGGTGCTTTGAGGTGGGGGCATGCGACTTGGTACGGCTCATAAGGGGGGGGGGGGGCGCTCGCTCGTCCCCACCCCCTTTCCTGACCAGTCGGGCTGCGTGCTCAGATAAGGGTCTGATATGGACCTTGGGGGGGACCCCCACGCCATTTTTTTGCCGTAGGGCTTCCCCTTTAAGTCCATACCAGGTGACGGGGCCAGCGACGTGTCAATCTCGCCACCAAAGGCGGCGACATTGACCTCCTTCGCTAGTCCTGGCTACCTGGAGCCGCGTTCAAAATGAACGGACTTTCCTCCGTGTGTGGGCAAGTTCGTTCATTTTCAAAAATACGGCGGATTCCCACCAAAAGTCCGGCGGACGTCCGATTGTGTGCGGGCAGGTCTGCTTGTTGGCAAAGTCCGGCGGACCTCCACTTCAAAGTCCGTCTGATTGTGTGTAAGAGTTCCTGAACATAAGAGTACCTGAACTTCCTTCCTAACCCTCTGATCTTATTTTAAGAGACTGTTCGTTGTCTACATTTTGCAAATAAAAATCCCTTTATGTGGATCTGAGTTTACTGGGCCATCTAACAAGGGAACCCCTAGAAACAGATCGAGAAGGAGAAGGTAATGGTAAGCCCAATCAAACCAGCAGCTCCTTCGGGGGTCAGTGCTACACTTATATGCAAGTTATTGTCATAAAAAGTGTTTGGGGACCTGGGTCCTGCCCCAGGGGACTTGTATCAATGCAAAACATTTTTAAAAACTGCGCTCGGCTCTTTTTATTCTAGCTCTATGTCCACTTGGATGGTGGGGCTAGAACCTTGACTCACGACGCAGGCGCCGTTCATCTTTGGCTATTTTTGGAATCTGTGTGTGCTGTGTACTATGCATGCGCAGTACACAGCGGACACTATCCGATGGGGGACACAATGTGACAATTCACCGGGTCCTTGTCACTTCCTAAACAGAAAGCAAAAACAATATTATCTTTTTTCTGTAAAAAAGGAAAGAAAATGAATGCATTAACTTTATCTAAGGACTGGTTAGCTACAATATTACATTACATTTTTGTTTTTGGGTTTACATATACTTTAATACTGAGGTGGTGGGGGGAATTAACTGGTCCCGCGGCTAGGGTCCTGAGACCTTTAGCCCTTCTTTAATGATTGCTAATGTAACAAAATGAAAGGTTGTATTTTTTAGCAGTCCAGTCACTGACATAAAGCAAGTTCCAGCACGCTCCATAATAAATAAATAAATAAATAAAATAAAAAAAGACCACAGAAGACGGCAGTGCAACGTACTGAGAATTTAATCAATATTTGCTGAATTTCTTCAAAAGGCATCCATTATTTACAATGGTAGTCCAGAGAGTGGCATTGTATTAGGCCGCGTACACACGCGCGGACTGTTCGCCCAACCTTGTTCGGCAAACAGTTTGTCAAACAGTCCGCTCAAAATTTGCATGAGCGGACTTGCCCACACACGAGCGGACTGTTTGACGAACAAGGTTGGGCAAACAGTTCGCTCAACTTTTGAAATGAGCGGACTCGCCCACGTAAGGAGGAGGCAAATCCGCCCATTTCGAGCGCGTGTACAGGTAGGCGGGGCCCGCGAAGGAGACGTCGCGGGCTCCGCCGCCTGGAATGGGCTTAAAGGGGAACCCCAACGCCGAAAAAAATCGGCGTGGGGGTTCCCCCCAAGTCCACACCAGACCCTTGTCCGAGCACGCTACCCGGCCGGCCAGGAAAGGGGGGCGAGCGAGCGCGCCCCCCCTCCTGAGCCGTACCAGGCCGCGTGCCCTCAACATGGGGGGGTGCCTTGGGGAAGGGGGGGCCGCGCGGCCCCCCCACCCCAAAGCACCTTGTCCCCATGTTGATGAGGACAAGGGCCTCTTCCCGACAACCCTGGCCGTTGGTTGTCGGGGTCTGCGGGCGGGGGGCTTATCGGAATCCGGGAGCCCCCTTTAAGAAGGGGGCCCCCGGATACCGGCCCCCCACCCTATGTGAATGAGTATGGGGTACAATGTACCCCTACCCATTCACCTGTGAAATAAAGTACAAATAAAAACACAACACAGGGGGAAAAAATATTTTATTGCACAGCCGGGGGTCTTCCGTCTTCGGGGGTCTTCTCGCCGGACTCCTCCGCTATGTGTGTGTAGCTCTTTTGCCAGCGGAGGAGTCCGGCTTTCTTCCTCCCCGCCGCCGGCCTCTTCTCCCGACTTCGGGGGTCTTGTCCCCCTCTTCGGTTCTTCTGCCGGGCCACCGCGCCTGGTCCGGTGGCCCGGTCTTCTGTCGCCGTCTTCCGTTCTTCTGTCGCCGCCTTCGGTTCTTCTGCCGGGCCACCGCGCCTTCTTGTAGCTCTTTTACAGGCGGTGGCCCGGTCTTCTGTCGCCGTCGCCGCCTTCCGTTCGTGTTCTTCTTCTTGTTCTTCTTGTTCTTCTCCAGGCGATGTTGACACGTCGCTCCCTCCGGCCGGAATGCCAGAGCCGCCCTGCGCTGTAACTTATATAGTGACAATGGGGCGGGGTCACATGGTATATGTCACATGGGTTGATGTCACGTGGTGACCCCGCCCCCTTACGATGTCATAGTCCCCATGTGACATCAACCCATGTGACCAACCCATGTGACATATACCATGTGACCCCGCCCCATTGTCACTATATAAGTGACCGCACTGCGCGTCCCCGGCATTCCGGCCGGAGAGCTCGTCGAGTCAACATCTCCAGGAGAAGAACAAGAAGAACAAGAAGAAGAACACGAACGGAAGGCGGCGACGGCGACAGAAGACCGGGCCACCGCCTGTAAAAGAGCTACAAGAAGGCGCGGTGGCCCGGCAGAAGAACCGAAGGCGGCGACAGAAGAACGGAAGACGGCGACAGAAGACCGGGCCACCGGACCAGGCGCGGTGGCCCGGCAGAAGAACCGAAGAGGGGGACAAGACCCCCGAAGTCGGGAGAAGAGGCCGGCGGCGGGGAGGAAGAAAGCCGGACTCCTCCGCTGGCAAAAGAGCTACACACACATAGCGGAGGAGTCCGGCGAGAAGACCCCCGAAGACGAAAGACCCCCGGCTGTGCAATAAAATATTTTTTCCCCCTGTGTTGTGTTTTTATTTGTACTTTATTTCACAGGTGAATGGGTAGGGGTACATTGTACCCCATACTCATTCACATAGGGTGGGGGGCCGGTATCCGGGGGCCCCCTTCTTAAAGGGGGCTCCCGGATTCCGATAAGCCCCCCGCCCGCAGACCCCGACAACCAACGGCCAGGGTTGTCGGGAAGAGGCCCTTGTCCTCATCAACATGGGGACAAGGTGCTTTGGGGTGGGGGGGCCGCGCGGCCCCCCCCTTCCCCAAGGCACCCCCCATGTTGAGGGCACGCGGCCTGGTACGGCTCAGGAGGGGGGGCGCGCTCGCTCGCCCCCCTTTCCTGGCCGGCCGGGTAGCGTGCTCGGACAAGGGTCTGGTGTGGACTTGGGGGGAACCCCCACGCCGATTTTTTTCGGCGTTGGGGTTCCCCTTTAAGCCCATTCCAGGCGGCGGAGCCCGCGACGTCTCCTTCGCGGGCCCCGCCTACCTGTACACGCGCTCGAAATGGGCGGACTTTCCGAGCGGGAACAGTCCGCTCATTTCGAAAGTACAGCGGACAGGCCCACACACGGGCGGACTGTTCGCTCAAACACAGTTTCAGCGGACAGTTTTTCGGAATTTCCGAAAGACTTTGTCCGTCCAACTGTCCGCTGAAACTGTCCGCTGAAAGCCCACACACGAGCGGACTGTCCGCCCAAACACTGTTCAGCGGACAAGGTTGGGCGAACAGTCCGCCCGTGTGTACGCGGCCTTAGAGTGCGGTACTTTTCTGACAGATCTACACGATTAATACACAATAAAAACACATCACTCAGAGTGACTGAGCACTCATAGATCAATTCCTCTCCTGTGGAAATCTCACATGAATTAATGATTCACAAGTCAGCTGTCATTCCCAGCGACAGCCAAGGCAATTCTGTTTCACCTGCGAATCGTTTCAGTAAACTGGAAAAAAAGAGAAAACAACATAATTCTATTTCGAAATGTTCGGATGAAGCCAAATTTACCTGAACAGAGCCATCCGGTGGATGTGCTTATAGAGAACGTGCCACTAAGAGCATGGACATGCACCACTTCCAACCTCTCTGTTGCAAATTTAAAGACAGCCTGAAATATTAGCAATACAATATGCAGGTTGACGTTTCCTTTTTTTTTCTGGCAAAGTATAGCCAGATTGGTTATGGTGTGGTGGACTAAAAGGAAGCATAACAAGACCAGTTATGGTGTAGTGGACTAAAAATAAGCATAACCAGACCGATTCTGGTGTGGTGGGTTAAAAGAAAGTATAACCAGACCACTCTTAGCCCTTGTACACACGGTCGGACATTCCGACAACCAAATCCGTCTTGTCCAAAACTGTTGCATACACACGGTCGGACAAAGTTGTCGGGAAAATCCAATCTTTCAGAACGTGATGACATAATTTCGTTACGATGGGACTACGTTCAGGCTAGTAGCCAATAGCTTTGATGTAGGAATTTGATCTGAGCATGCGTGGCACTTTGTCCCATCGGAATTCTCTACACATGATCGGAGTATGTCTGATCGGACCAGTTGGTCGGAAAATATTTCCAGCAAGTTGGAAAATTTGGTCCGACGGATATTCCGACGGAAACAGTCCGATGCATACCACACACAGTCGGATTATCCGACAAAACAGTCCGATAGGACACATTCCGACGGATTCTCCGACCGTGTGTACAAGGGCTTAATGTTGTAGGCTATAAGGAAGTGTAACCTGACCAGTCATGGTGTGGTGAGACAAAAGGAAGTGTAACAAGCCCGGTCATGCAGTAGTGGGTTGAAAGGAAGTATAACTCGACCAGTCATTGTGTTGTGAGCTAAATGGAAGTATAACCAGACCAGTCTTGGTGTGGTGGGCTAAAACAGAGTATAACTAGACTGGTCATGGCGTGGTGGGATAAAGGGAAGCATAACAAGTCCAGTCATGGAGTAGTGGGCTAAAAGGAAGTATAACCAGACTGGTCATGGTGTGGTGGACTAAAATGAAATATTATCAGACCGGTTATTGTGTAGTAGGCCAAAAGCAAGTATAACCAAACCGGTCATGGTGTAGTGGGTTACAAGGAAGTATAACCAGACAAGTCATGGTGCAGTGGACTATATGGAAGTATAACCAGACTGGTCATGGTGTGGTGGGCTAAAAGGAAGCATAACAAGACCAGTTATGGTGTAGTGGACTAAAAATAAGCATTACCAGACCGATTCTGGTGTGGTGGGCTAAAAGAAAGCATAACCAGACCACTCTTAATGTTGTAGGCTATAAGGAAGTATAACCAGACACGTCATGGTGTAGTGGAATAAATAGCAGTTTAATCAGATCGGTCATGGTGTGGTGGGCTAAAAGGAAGTATAATCAGACCAATCATGGTGTGGTGGGCTAAAATGAAGGGTAACCTGACCAGTCATGGTGTGTGGGCTAAATGAAGTATAACCAGACTGATCATGGTATGTGGAAGACAAAAAGCATTTATAACCACACCAGTCATGGTGTAGTGGGCTACAAGGAAGTATAACCAGTCAAGTCATGGCATGGTGGGCTATATGGAAGAATAACCAAACTGATCATGGTGTGATGGGCTAAAAGGAAGTATAATCAGACCAATCATGGTGCAGTGGGCAAAAATTTCTCATTGCTCACAAGCCCTACTCCATAGAAGCCATAGTTTCCATGCTCTGCACTTATGACAGCCAACAAGACTTGTACAGCCAAACACAGCTTGGAATAAATGGCTCTTTAAAATGAGGCTGTATATGTAAAACAGTGGTTTTGAATGCACAGCAGGCCTAGAGACACATGGAAATTTGTATAACTTCCCCTAAATGGGATTTGAGATCTAAGCGAGATATGCAGATACCTTCTGTTTTATGAAAGCTCTACTGTACTTGACTTTTCTGAAAATATCCCTTGCCTTGTTGTTATATTAATTCTCTAATTTGAATGGCCCATTCACATTTTTGCATTGGGGTAACGTGCAGTTAAACACAGTGCTAGTAGCACTCATTTTGAATAGCTGTCCAATGTACTGTTACAGAAGCAGACCAGGGCTGGATTAACATAGGGGCGTTTGGAGCTGAAGCTCCAGGCCCCCATCATATTATAGGCCCAAACACTTTAATTTACATGCAATATAAGTCAATAACCACGGCCCGGCCATCGGCCGCCGGCCGCTATATGCCTTTGTTATTGCCAGGCAGCTGCATTATAGGCCCACATATTGCGGCGCTGATAATGTTGCAGACAATGCCCTGCAATGCGGGCGGTATGTATCAGCGTGCTGCCGAGGCTGAGCGTGCTCGGCTGCTCGCATCCTTCCTGTAGGCGGAGCTTGACGTCCGGGCTGGCGTGACGTCATCCGGAGGCCTTCCCCAGCGTCCTGAGACTTGACTAGGAAAGGACTGGATGTACTGAGTGCGAGCAGCGAGCCGAGAGATATATCTGCCTGGATTGGACACAGCACAGTTAAGTTCAAGTAAGCCACAGGTGCTAGCCGCTAGGGAAGTCAATAGCAGACTCAGGCAGAAATTTTTGAAATTGGCTAGTAGTTAACTTACATTGGTGGGGTGGGGGGGCGGTAATATATGTGTGCAACTCGATAGTGACTGTGCAGGCAACCCACCAGTGCCCATTTAGTGCATCTCATTAGTGCCACTGTGCCAGTGCCCTCTATCAGTGCCACCTATCAATACCAGTGTCCTCTATCAGTGCCTCCTATCAGTGCCAGTGCCCTCTATCAGTGCCAGTGCCCTCTATCAGTGCCCCCTATCAGTGCAGCTCATCAGTGCCACCTATTAATGCCTCCTATCAGTGCTGCCTATCAATGAAGCTCATCAGTGCCATCCAATCAATGCTAGTGCCACCTATCAGTGTAGCTCATCAGTGCCACCTATCAGTGCCCATTATTGCAGCTCAGCAGTGCCAGTGCCACCTATCAGTGCTGCCTAACAGTGCAGCTGATCAGCGCCGCCTATCAGTGCCACCTTGTCAGTGTCCATAAGTCCTGCCTGTCAGTGCCGCCTATCAGAGCCCATCAGTGCTGCCCATCAGTGCTCATTAGTGCAGCTCATCAGTGCCACCTATCATTGACCATCAGTGCTGCCTGTCAGTGCCACCTATCAGAGCCCTATCAGTGCCTATAGGTGCATTTAATCAGTGCCCATTACTGCAGTTCATCAGTGCCACCTATCATTGACCATCAGTGCTACCTATCAGTGCAGCTAATCAGTGCCACCTATCATTGACCATCAGTGCTGCCTATCACTGCAGATCATCAGTGCCACATATCAGTGTCAGTGTCACACATCAGTGCTGCCTATAAGTGCCCATCAGTGCCGCATAATAGTGCTGTCTCACCAGTGCCACCCTATCAGTGCCCATAAGTGCTGTCTGTCAGTGCCGCCTATCAGAGCCCATTAGTCCAGCTCATCAGTGCCACCTATCAGAGCCCTATCAGTGCTGCCCATCAGTGCAGTTCATCAGTGCCACCAATCATTGACTATCAGTGAAGCTCATCAGTGCCACCTATCATTGACCAACAGTGCTGCCTGTCAGTGCAGATCATCAGTGCCACCTATCATTGACCATCAGTGCTGCCTATCAGTGCAGATTATCAGTGCCACCTATCAGTGTCAGTGCCACCCATAAGTGGCCATCATTGTCACATAATAGTGTTGCCTCACCAGTGCCACCTTATCAGTGCCCATAAGTGATGTCTGTCAGTGACCCCTATCAGAGCCCATTAGTGCAGCTCATCAGTGCCCATCAGTGCTACCTATCAGTGCAGATTATCAGTGCCACCTATCATTAATCATCAGTGCCACCCATCAGTGTCAGTGCCACCCATAAGTGCCCATCATTGCCACATAATAGTGCTGCCTCACCAGTGCCACCTTATCAGTGCCCATAAGTGCTGTCTGTCAGTGACCCCTTGAGAGCCCATCAGTGCTGCTCATCAGTGCCCATTAGTGCAGCTCATCAGTGCCCATCAGTGCTGCCTATCAGTGCAGCTCATCAGTGCAAGTTTTCATTGCCCATCAGTGCTGTCTATCAGTGCAGCTCATCATAGCCCATCGCTGATGATCTGCATATCAGTGCAGATTATCAGTGCGCCATATCAGTACAGCCTCATCAGCGCCCCCTTATGAATGCATCATCAGTGCACATCAGTGAAGAAGAAAAATGACTTATGGCAAAATATTATCACAAACTAAGAAAAACATATATTTTTTTTAAACATGTCTTTTTTTTCATGTTTAGCAAAAAATAAAAACCACGTGGTGTTTAAATACCACCAAAAAAAAGGTCTATTTGTGTAAAAAAATGTCAAAAATCAAAACACATTAATTTTAGTGGGTGCAGTCTTAATCAATGTGGCTCAAGTCGCAGGGACAGTAATTCCAGTAATTTTATGGGATTTTGGTGCGATTTGGGTGCAGTAGACTGCAATGTTATATCATAAAAGATGCAAGAAAGTCACACGACTTTGGGTCTCAGCAGTGTGAACCGAACTTTGCCATCTTGGGATCCCTCCACAGTGGACGGACTGCCACTAATTTGTTTTAACAAAAAATTGTTTGTATCTTAATTTTATTTATTTCCATAAAAGGGCCCCCGAAATCCTCAGCCCCCAGGCCCATGATGCTCTTAATCTGGCCCTGAAGCAGACACCAAGCAGTCTTCCGTAGCTGTATCTTTGCATAACAGCACAGGTTGGGGGCACAGGAAGCGATAGAGGTCTTCTTTTCAGGGGGCACATTCTTTTTAAATATTATTTAACCACTTGCCGCCCGCCCTATAGGCAATTGACGGCGGCAAAGTGGTTTCATAATCCTGACCGGACGTCATATGACGTGATTAGGATTATGAGCCGCTGCGCCCCCCCGGGGGCGCGCATCGCGGCGATCGTTGTTGCGGGGTGTCAGTCTGACACCCGGCAACTACGATCTCGGTAAAGAGTCTCCGACGGAGACTCTTTACCATGTGATCAGCCGTGTCCAATCACGGCTGATCACAGTGTAAATGGGAAGAGCCGGTGATCGGCTTTCCCTCACTCGCGTCTGTCAGATGCGAGTAGAGGAGAGCCGATCGGCTGCTCCTCTGACAGGGGGGGGTCTGTGCTGATCGATTATCAGCACAGCCCCCCCGAGGATGCCCACACTGGACCACCAGGGACACCACCAGACCACCAGGGAAAAGGTAATAAAGGTCATAATCCTCCCTAGACCACCAGGGATGCCAGTCAGCACAATGGGTGCCAATCAGTGTCCATAATGGATGCCAATCAGTGCCCACAATGGGCATCACTGATTGGCATGCATTATTGTTTGGCACTGATTGGCATCCATTACTATAGTATAACACCGATGCCGCCTATGAGTGCCCACCTGTGCCGCCTATGAGTGCCCACCTGTGCCGCCTGAGTGCCCACCTGTGCCGCCTATGAGTGCCCACCTGTGCCGCCTATGAGTGCCCACCTGTGCCGCCTATGAGTGCCCACCTGTGCCACCTATCCATGCCCATCCGTGCCACCCATCCGTGCCGCCCATCCGTGCCGCCCATACGTGCCAGCTATCAGTGCCAATTTGTGCCACCTATCAGTGTCCGTCCGTGTCGCCCATCCGTGTCGCCCATCAGTGCCACTTCATTGGTGCCACATTGGTGCCCATCAGTGCCGCCTTATCAGTGCCCATCAGTGCAGCCCCATCAGTGCCCATCAGTGAAGAAGAAAACGTACTTATTTACAAAGTTTTGAAACTGAAACAAAAAAAAAACATTTTTTTTTCAAAATTTTTTGTATTTTTTTATTTGTAGCGCAAAAAATAAAAACCGTAGAGGTGATCAAATACCACCAAAAGAAAGCTCTATTTGTGGGAAAAATAATGATAAAAATTTCATTTGGGTACAGTGTAGCATGACCGCGCAATTGTCATTCAAAGTGCGACAGTGCTGAAAGCTCAAAATTGGTCTGGGCAGGAAGGTGTTTAAGTGCCCGGTATTGAAGTGGTTAAATCTTAAAACATAAGGTATGATCTTTAGGCCTCATACACACTGCAGCTGTTAACCTCACATTATTGTGAGTTTAGGCGTTTTTTTTTTTCTGCCCTTGAGCTCCCTTAACCACTTCAGCCCCGGGAGATTTTTTGCGAAAATGGCACTGCGGTGCTTTAACTGACAATTGCGCGGTCGTGCGACGCTGTACCCAAACAAAATTAACGTCCCTTTTTCCCCCACATATAGAGCTTTTTTTTGGTGGTATTTGATCACCTCGGCGGTTTTTATTTTTTGCACTATAAACAAAAAAAGAGCGCCAATTTTGAAAAAAATTACTTTTTTGCTATAATAAATATCCCAAAATGTAAAACAAAAAAAAACACATTTCTTCATCAGTTTAGACCAATATGTATTCTTCTACATATTTTTGTTAAAAAAAAATGCAAAAAATGTATATTGATTGGTTTGTGCAAAAGTTATAGTGTCTACAAAATAAGGGATAGATTTATGGCATTTTTATTATTCATTTTTAAATTTTTTTATTTACTAGTAATGCCGGTGATCAGCGTTTTTTAGCAGGACTGCGGCATTGCGCCGGACAGAATCGGACATTTTTGACACTTTTTTTGGGACCACTGACATTTATACAGCAATTAAAGCTAAAAAAAAAATGCCACTGACTACTGTATAAATGTCACGGGCAGGGAAGGCGTTAACACTAGGGGGGAGATCAAGGGGTTAAGTGTTCCCTGGGAGGTGTTTCTAACTGTGGGGGGAGGGGACTGACAGGAAGTAGAGAGATATCGCTGTTTCTGATCACTAGGAACAGCAGATCTCCCTCTAGTTTCCTGACAGAATGAGAGAGCCAGAACGGGGATCTGCCAATGTAAACAGTCAGATCCCCTTTCTGGCTCTCTGAAGAGCGATCGCGGGTCGCCAGCGGACATCGTGGTTGCCAGCCACGCGCATCGGCTCCAGCGTCGCGCCACAGTGGCGCTCACCCCCTAGAGCCCTTAAAGTGGCCACCATAAAGCTACAGCCATTCGCGCAGGAGAGCCAAAATGCCACCGTATAGCTGGTCGGCAAGTAGTTAATGTTATCCTATGTGTCCACACACATGCACACATGGACGTTTTTAGCAGTATAGTAGCAGGGTAGTTTAGAGGATGTTTTTTGAACGCCCTAAAATCGCATTCAGGAGAGGGGATTTTGACCACAAAGAATGCTGAACGCACATAAAAATTAGGCAAATTTAGCACTTCAGCATTTATTTATTTCAATGGCCAGAATAAATTAAAATTCTGGCCAATGAAATTAACACCCAAACGCTAAACTCAGATAAACTCACCTAAACTGGTTGGAAATAACGCAGCGTAGGTGAGTTTACAATGCTGATTTTCTCCTGTTAGGATAAACAGCATATACAAGAAGCCAGTGTGCCTGAGGCCTTCTTGTATACTGGATGGAATAGCAATGGAGACACTCTTGGACAGCAGCATTGCCAATCTATGGAGAGGGTAGTGTAATGCCGCGTACACACGGGCAGATTGTATGGCCTACTTAGTCCGCCGAAACACATTTCAGCGGACAGTCCGCTCGTGTGTGGGCTTCAGCGGACTTCTTCAGCGTGCAGTCCGGCGTACTAAGAATTTCGGTTTTTTCGAAATTCTGTCCGTCGTACTCGCATTTCGGCGGACAATCCAGGCGTGTGTATGCCAGTCCGCCGTACTTTTGAAATGAGCGGACTTTTCCCGCCCGGAGAAAAGTCCGCTCATTTCGAGCGGGTATCCAGGTAGGCGGGGCCCGCGAAGGAGACGTCGCTGGCCCCGCCGCCTGGTATCGACTTAAAGGGGAACCCCAACGCCGAAAAAAATCGGCGTGGGGGTCCCCCCCAAGTCCACAACAGACCCTTGTCCGAGCACGCTACCTGGCCGGCCAGGAAAGGGGGGCGAGCGAGCGCCCCCCCTCCTGAGCCGTACCAGGCCGCGTGCCCTCAACATGGGGGGGTGCCTTGGGGAAGGGGGGGCCGCGCGGCCCCCCCACCCCAAAGCACCTTGTCCCCATGTTGATGAGGACAAGGGCCTCTTCCCGACAACCCTGGCCGTTGGTTGCTTATCGGAATCCGGGAGCCCCCTTTAATAAGGGGGCCCCCGGATACCGGCCCCCCACCCTATGTGAATGAGTATGGGGTACAATGTACCCCTACCCATTCACCTGTAAAATAAAAGTACAAAAAAAAACACAACACACGAGATAAAATACTTTATTGCACAGCTCCGGGGGTCTTCCGTCTTCGGGGGTCTTCTCGCCGGACTCCTCCGCTATCTTCTTGTAGCTCTTTTGCTAGCGGAGGAGTCTGGCTTTCTTCCTCGCCGCTGGCCTCTTCTCCCGACTTCGGGGGTCTTGTCCCCCTCTTCGGTTCTTCTGCCGGGCCACCGCGCCTTCTTATAGCTCTTTTACAGGCGGTGGCCCGGTCTTCTGTCGTCGCCGCCGCCGCCTTCCGTTCTTCTTCTTCTTCTTCTTCTCCAGGAGATGTTGACTCGACGCTCTCTCCGGCCACAATGCCAGGGACGCACTGCGCGGCCACTTATATAGGGACAAGGGGCGGTGTTACATGGCTTTATGTCACATGGGTTGGTGCCACATGGTGACCCCGCCCCCTTACGATGTCACAGTCCCCATGTGACATCAACCCATGTGACCAACCCATGTGACATAAAGCCATGTGACACCGCCCCTTGTCCCTATATAAGTGGCCGCGCAGCGCGTCCCTGGCATTGTGGCCGGAGAGAACGTCGAGTCAACATCTCCTGGAGAAGAAGGAGAAGAAGAAGAACGGAAGGCCGGAAGAACGGAAGCCCCCCGCCCGCAGACCCCGACAACCAACGGCCAGGGTTGTCGGGAAAAGGCCTTTGTCCTCATCAACATGGGGACAAGGTGCTTTGGGGTGGGGGGGCCGCGCGGCCCCCCTTCCCCAAGGCACCCCCCATGTTGAGGGCACGCGGCCTGGTACGGCTCAGGAGGGGGGGCGCTCGCTCGCCCCCCTTTCCTGGCCGGCCGGGTAGCGTGCTCGGACAAGGGTCTGCTGTGGACTTGGGGGGAACCCCCACGCCGATTTTTTTCGGCGTTGGGGTTCCCCTTTAAGTCCATACCATGCGGCGGGGCCAGCGACGTCTCCTTCGCGGGCCCCGCCTACCTGGAGACGCGTTCGAAATGAGCGGACTTTCCTCCGCGTGTGTGGGCGAGTCCGTTTATTTCAAAAGTAGGGCGGATAGTACGGCGGACTTAGTACGCCGTATTAGTCCGCTCAAAAAGTGCCGTGTGTGGGCAAGTAGCGCGTTCGGAAATTCCGACGGACAGTCTGGTGTACTTTTCCGCCAGACTAAGTACGTCATACAGTTTGACCGTGTGTACGCGGCATAAGATGGACTAGCAGATTTAGATGGACTTGACTAACAAAGCTAAACTCCAGCTAACACTTTTTAAGCGATTACAGCAAGCATTGTTTTTTTTTTTGGGATAAAGTTTTAATATAAATAAAAACTGACCATTGTAAGCACCCCTAACAGTGGTAAATGGTTTATCGTCACTCTCTTGGGCTTGTTTACACTTGCTTCAAAATGTGGCACTGGACACCTCGCCGTCATGTTTACATGTTGCCTTTGCTTCAAAAATACCACATGCCGCTTTTTTGGTGCTTCAAAGCATCTCCAAAGCCTCCATAGGAGTCTATGACAAAGCTTCCTAACAGGACCTGCAGCTTTTAAAAGGCTTTTATTCGGGTGAGCAGAGTCCGGAATGGAGGGGAGCAAGTAGCTGACAGCATGTGGTGTGCAACATGAAAATGCTATAGCTGAAGGCTAGAGGGAACCAGAGAGAGAGAGAGGACTGAGTGGCAGAAGATCAGTACTACAGAGTGGGGCATCAGCAGAGCTGGGTGTTACCACTGAGTGGGGGATCAGCAGAGCTAGGAGTTACTACAGAGTGGGAATCAGCAGAGCTGGGGGTTACTACTGAGAGAGGGATCAGCAGAGCTGGGGGTTACTACTGAGAGAGGGATCAGCAGAGCTGGGGGTTAATACTGAGTGAGAAATCAGCAGAACTGGGGGTTACTACTGAGTAGGGCATCAGCAGAGCTGGGTGTTACCACAGAGTGGGTGATCAGCAGAGCTGGGGGTTACTACAGAGTGGGAATGAGCAGAGCTGGGGGTTACTACTGAGCGAGGGATCAGCAGAGCTGGGGGTTACTACTGAGTGAGGGATCAGCAGAGCTGGGGGTTACTACTGAGCGAGGAATCAGCAGAGCTGGGGGTTACTACTGAGTAGGGCATCAGCATAACTGGGGGTTACAACAGAGTGGGGGATCAGCAGAGCTGGGGGTTACTACTGAGTGGGGCAAGAGCAGAGCTGGGGGTTACTACTGAGTGGGAGCTCAGCAGAGTTGGGGGTTACTACTGAGTGGGGCATCAGCAAAGCTGAGAGTTACTACAGAATGGGGGATCAGCAGAGCTGAGGGTTACTACAGAGTGAGGGATCAGCAGAGCTGGGGGTTACTACTGAGTGGGGGATCAGCAGAGCTGGGGGTTACTACTGGGATCTGCTGATGGAGAATACTAATAAGCAGAGCTGGGATACCAGAAGAAACTAGTAATGTCACACATGGTGTGCAGCGTGGGACGTTATTGCTGAGTGGGGGATCAGCAGAGCTGGGGGTTACTACAGAGTGGTCAGATCAGCAGAGCTGGGGGTTACTACTGAGTGAGGGATCATAGTTACATAGTTAGTAAGGTTGAATAAAGACACCAGTCCATCCAGTTCAACCTGAGTGTCTACAATTGTCCCTATCCCTGTACATTGCACACTCACCTCAGTCCCTACCCTCAAGGAGCCCACAATCCAATGTCCCCATTCATATCCTAGGGCCAATTTTGGACCGAAGCCAATTAGCCTACACGCATGTCTTTGGAGTGTGGGAGGAAACCAGGGTACACGGAGGAAACCCACGCAGGCACAGGGAGAACATGCAAACTCCAAGCAGGTAGTGTCCTGGTTGGGATTTGAACCAGTAACCCTTCTTACTGCTAGGTGAGAGTGCTACCCACTACACCACTGTGCCGCCCTATCAGCGGATCAGCAGAGCTGGAGGTTACTACTGAGTGGGGGATCAGCAGAGCTGGGGCTTACTACTGAGTGGGGCATCGGCATAGCTGGAGGTTACTAAAGAGTGTGGGATCAGCAGAGCTGGGGGCTACTACAGAGCAGGGGATCAGCAGACCTGGGAGTTACTACTGAGCGAGGGATCAGCAGAGCTGGGGGTTAATTCTGAGCAAGGAATCAGCAGAGCTGGGGGTTAATTCTGAGTGAGGAATCAGCAGAGCTGGAGGTTAATTCTAAGTGAAGAATCAGCAGAGCTGGGGGTTACTACTGAGTGGGGCATCAGAAGAGCTGGGGGTTAATACGAGAGGGAATCAGCAGAGCTGGGGGTTACTACTGAGCGAGGGATCAGCAGAGCTGGGGGTTACTACTGAGTGAGGGATCAGCAGAGCTGCGGGTTACTACTGAGTGAGGAATCAGCAGAGCTGGGGGTCACTACTGAGTGAGCAATCAGCAGAGCTGGGGGTTACTACTGAGTAGGACATCAGCAGAGCTGGGTGTTACCACTGAGTGGGGGATCAGCAGAGCTGGGGGTTACTACAGAATGGGAATCAGCAGAGCTGGGGGTTACTACTGAGCGAGGGATCAGCAGAGCTGGGGGTTACTACTGAGTGAGGAATCAGCAGAGCTGGGGGTTACTACTGAGTGGGGCATCAGCAGAGCTGGGGGTTACTACTGAGTGGGGGATCAGCAGAGCGGGGTGTTACTACTGAGTGGGATATCAGGAAAGCTGGGGGTTACTACAGAGTGGGGGATCAGCAGAGCTGGGGGTTACTACAGAGTGGGGGATCAGCAGAGCTGGGGGTTACTACTGAGTGGGGCATCAGCTGATCTGGGGGTTACTACTGGGATTTACAGAAGAAGAATACTAATGAGCTGGGGATCTGCTGAGTGGGGGTACTACTAAGCTGGGGTTCCACAGGGACCCTTTAAAACAACAAGAAACTCAAAATACACACACGGCATTTGCCAAGCTTTATTAAAGCTTCAAAAACACATTTAAAAAGTCAGATGAAGCTGTAGGCGCTTTAATACGTGTTAAAGTCGAAGCGAGTGTAAATAAGCCCTAACTGCTGCTTTTGGTCTGTTAAAAAAAGTTGAAAAAACAGCAAACTTTCTGGCTGGATCACCAGGTGAAAATAAAGGGAAAAAAAAGCCTAGAAAACGAATGCAGCCATAACATCTAAGAAGTGGTAGGCTGCGGTATAATAAAAATGTGCTTTTAGGTTTAGATACACTCAGGGCCGGACTGGCCTACCGGGATACCGGGAGATTTCCCAGTAGGCCGTCTGCCCTGGGGCCACTTTTAGCTGCAGCTGCATTGCTACACTCTCTCCTACAAATCACATGGAGCTGGCTGGCTCTGTGTTCGGTGGCGGCGCTGTAACACAGTCCCACCCTGTTACAGAGCGGCCGCCGAATACAGAGCCAGCCAGCTCCGTGTGATCTATAGGAGGAGATGCCGCCTTTACAGACCGTCTTGTGTGCCGCAATAGGAGAATCGGCACTGAATGCTTGCAGGAGGGAGAGGAAGAGAATGGAGCATTCAGCGGCTGCATGGAGGAATATAGAAATGTCATCTCCTCTATATGCAGCCCCCCTGCCGATTCTCCTATCTAACTTATTTTACTCCCCCCAGTGCTACCCCCACCCCCCAGTGCTCTCCACTCCCCCCAGTGCTCTCCCCTCCCCCCTTTGCTCTCCACTCCCCCAGCGCTCCCCCCCAGTGCTCTCCCCCCAGTGCTCTCCCCCCAGTGCTCTCCACTCCCTCCAGTGCTCCCCCCAGTGCTCTGCCCCCCAGTGCTCTCCACTCCCCCCAATGCTCTCCCCCCAGTGCTCTCCACTCCCCCCAATGCTCTCCCCCCAGTGCTCTCCACTCCCCCCAGTGCTCCCCCCTGTTCTCCTCCCCCCAGTGCTCTCCACTCCCCTTAGTACTCTCCCCCCCCCAGTGCTCTCCACTCCTCCCAGTGCTCTCTCCCCAGTGCTCTCCACTCCTCCCAGTGCTCTCCCCCTCAGTGCTCTCCACTCCTCCCAGTGCTCTCCCCCCAGTGCTCTCCACTTCCCCCAGTGCTCTCCACTCCCCTCAGTACTCTCCCCCCAGTGCTCTCCACTCCCCCCAGTGCTCTCCACTCCCCTCAGTACTCTCCCCCCAGTTCTCTCCACTCCCCTCAGTACTCTCCCCCCAGTGCTCTCCACTCCCCCCAGTGCTCTCCACTCCCCCCAGTGCTCTCTACTCCGCTCAGTACTCTCCCCCCAGTGCTCTCCACTTCTCCACTCCCCCCAGTGCTCTCCCCCCCAGTGCTCTCCCCCCCAGTGCTCTCCACTCCCCCCCAGTGCTCTCCACTCCCCCCAGTGCTCCCCCCCAGTGCTCTCTACTCCCTCCAGTGCTCTCCCCCCACCAGTGCTCTCTACTCCCCCCATGCTCTTCCCCCCAGTGCTCTCTCCCCTGTTCTTTCTCACTCCCCAGTGCTCTCCAGCTCTCTCCAACCCCCACCCCAGTGCTCTTCAGCCCCCCATTCTCCCCACCCCATTCTTTCTGGCCCCCTGGTGCTCCCAAGCTACACCCATCGCTCTCCAGCCCCCCCAGTTCTTTTTGGCTCCCCCCAGCACTCTCCACTCCCCACCCCTGTACTCTCCAATCCCCCCTGCATTTTGCCCCCACCCATGTGCTCTCCAACCCTGCCAGTGCTCTCCACCCCCCATAGTGCTCTCCAGTCCCTTGTGCTTTCCACCCCTGTTCTTTCTGGCCCCCACTGGTGCCCTCAAGCCCCCCCCCCCCCCCATTGCTCTCCACTCCCCCCTGCTCTTTGCACCCCCCAGTACTCTCCAGCCCCCGTGCTCTCCACCCCTGTTTTTCTGCCCCCCCAGTGCTCTTCGCCACCCCACACTCTTAGCCCCCCCAGTGTGCTCCGCCTACCATGCTCTCCACCCCTGTCTGATCCACCCCTGCTCTTTTCCCTCACCCATGTGTTCTCCAACGCCGCCAGTACTCTCTGCTCCCCCTTCTCTCCAGCTCCCACCCAGGACCAGAGGACAGGCTGACTGGGGCTAGAAAATGAGGACGGCTGAAGGTGCAGGTGGCCAGGGACGACTCCATCTCACAGCAAACAGATCTTCTGGCAGGCGCACCGTCCCCATCCAAAATGAGAACAGACCCTGCCTGTTGCTGGCCGTCGTGGATATCCTGCTGGCATGCAAGGTACCGTACCGAGCATCAACAACACGCCTTCCCACAGACAGGGACTGCAGACTGGGACATGGGGCACAGGAGGGGCTGCCATGATGGGCACAGTGAGGCTGCATTCATGGGCCCAGTGAGACTGCGTTCACGGCACAGTAAAGCTGCATTTGATGGGTACAGCGAGGCTGCATTGATGGGCACAGTGAGGCTGCAATGGTGGGCACAGTGAGACTGCATTCATGGGCAGAGTAAAGCTGCATTTGGTGGGCACATAATGACGTTATGCTGTTGGGCTGGTATAATAATGCTGTGGGGCTGGTATGAAATTTTTCATGGGCTGGATTTTATTCCCAGTCCGGCCCTGGATATACTTTAATGGAGTGTGTTGCATTGTCCTGCATAGACAAGCATGGGTTCACTTTAAAATGTTTTTTTTTCCATAGCTTTTTCTATTTACCCGCCCATTTTATCTACATACACAAACGTTAAAAAAAAAAAAAACGCAAGGTAAAAATAACCGGTCCGCTCACCTATTATCAGGTTGTGTGCAGCTGTTTTTTTATTTCCTTCATTAGAGCTGCAGCTCTTAAAACCAAGATCCTAATCAAGTCATTTCCATGACAGTGGGGGGTGGTCGCCGTTGGGGGGAAACCACATTAAACGTATCAGCTAGTCCTCAAAATATTTGCTGCAGGCCCAAAACATGATGGACATTTTATTTTTATTTTTTCAAGTCAAAATAAAAAAAAAATGTAAAAAAGTAAACACGGCTTTTTCACGCTACATTTCACGTTATTGAATTTTGCCTGAAGTTTTCTTTTAAAAAATAAAAAATAAATAAAAAAATCATTGATCATGTTTAAATGCAAAGAGTGATAAAACAGGGAGCTGTGTACGATAAAGGCAGAACATTCCGCCAGGAACGACTTATAAAAAAAAAAAAAAAAGAAAGCGATTGCCTCCTGCAGGCAATCATTGGATGGGCAGACGCTGGCTTTAACTGAGATGAAAATAAAAAACTCTGCCTTGAGTACGATGTCTTGGGGCGATCTCCTGCCGTGAAAACCGTTACGGAGAATGCTGCGCAGGCGCACCAACCCGATGGCTCTGTGTTGTTTGAACCCCCCCTCCCCCGCCATGTGCAGCAAAGGTAATAAAGAAGATAAGCCAGCACTACACAAGTGTGTGGAGGTCAATAAAGGAACAGAACAGAATACCAAACAGGAAATGTATACTGAGATGGATCGCCGGCTTGGACACACACTGGGCTGCTCAGGTTCTCAGTATGTGGAGGATACAAGTATACTGCATAGAGCAGCCTTTCTCAACCTTTTCAACACGGAGGAACCCTTGAAATAGTTCTCCAGTCTCGGGGAACCCCTGCTAAAAATTAGAAATCTACAACTCATGATACATTAGTGTGATGGTCAGTGGGAAGAATGATCCTTACACTTGTGGTCATTGGGAAGAATTCCCTCCTTACAGATAGCTAAAAAGATCAATGGTGTCAGTGGGGACTTATCTGAGAGGCAGAAATTGCCCAATGCTGAAGGAACCCCTAGCAACCTCTGGAGGAACCCTAGTTGAGAATCACTGGCATAGAGCAATAAAGGGAAACTCCAACCAAACAGCCCAAGGGAGCACTGGACTGTTCATTAAGCCAATCACAATATGAATCTCAAACAGCGTTTGTCAACCAGGGTTCCATAGAAAACCCTAGGGTTCCTCCAGAGCTTCCTTGGGGTTCCTTCGAGCAATTTCTGCCTCTCATATAAGTTCCCACTAACGCAATTGATTTTTTTAGCTGCAATGCATCCGGAAAGTATTCACAGCGCTTCATTTTTTCCACACTTTGTTATGTGTTTTTGTTTTTTATTTGTTTTGTTATTTTTTTTATTTTTTATTTATTTGTTTTGTTATTTGTTATACCTTATTCCAACATTTATAAAATTCATTATTTTCCTCAAAATTCTACAAACAATACCCCATAATGACACCCAGTGGTGGCTGGTGGTTTTTTGTTTGTTTGCGGGGACTGGCAACAACCACCCCCCCCCCCCCACGGCATCACAATACCCCCCACCCCCTCGCTATCTGCTGGTCCACCAGCACTTACCCCATCTAGGCGGCAGGCAAAACAGGCAGCAGTGGGGATCAGGCATTGACATGCATTGGCGGGGCAGCGGCGGGGATTGGGGCATCGGCTCCTGTACCTTCTCCTCCTCTCTTCCGCCGTGCATCTCCTCCCCTCATCGTAGAGCTCCTTCTAGCAATTTCTGCCTCTCAGATAAGTTCCCACTGACGCAATTGATCTTTTTTAACTGCGGAGCATCCAGAATGTATTCACAGCGCTTCCCTTTTTCCACAACTCATGGGGCCCCCGGGCAATAGAAGATTATGGGGCCCCCAGGCAATCACAGATTATGGGGCCACACCGTATACACAAACACACACACACAGTATACAATCAGACAGTATACACAGACAGGTTTCTATTGGCTGAGAAGGTACTGGAGAGGTGGGGCAGCTATAATCTCTGGATTTTTAGACCAAAAGATGTTGGTACATTTCAAAGACAGATGTAAAAAAACCACACATTTTTTACATACTGTCCCTGGTTTTACTGAGGCTGGCAACCCTGATGGGGCCCCCTAGTGGCCCGAGGCCCTCGGGCAGTGCTCGAGTAGCCCAATGGTCAGTCTGCCCCTGGTTACAGACTTATTCCAAAATAGATTACATTCATTATTTTCCTCAAAATTCTACAAACAATACCCCATAATAACAACCAGTGGTGGCTAGTGTTTTTTTTTTTTGCGGGGGGTGGCAATACCCCCCACCCCCTCGCTGTCTGTCGGTCCACCAGCACTTACCCCATCTAGGTGGCGGGCAAAACAAGCAGAAGTAGGGATCGGGCATCGATATGCCATGGCGGGCACATCGGGCAGCGGCGGGGGGTCGGGGCAGCAGCAGACATCAGACTGCAGCAGGCATCGGGCAGCGGCTCCTGTGCCTTCTCCTCCTCGCTTCCCGCCGTGCGTCTCCTCCTCTCATCCTAGGGTTCCTTCGAGCAATTTCTGCCTCTCAGATAAGTTTCCACTGACGCAATTGATCTTTTTAGCTGCAGTGCATCCAGAATGTATTCACAGCGCTTAACTTTTTCCCAATGGTCAGTCTGCCCCTGGTTACAGCCTTATTCCAAAATAGATTACATTCATTATTTTCCTCAAAATTCTACAAACAATACCCCATAATGACAACCAGTGGTGGCTGGTGTTTTTTTTTTCGTTCGGGGGGAGGGGGGTGGCAACAACCACCCCCGCACAGCACCTCAATACCCCCCCACCCCCTCGCTGTCTGCTGGTCCACTGACACTTACCCCATCAGCTCCTGTGCCTTCTCCTCCTCGCTTCCACTGTGCATCTCCTCCCCTCATCCTAGGTGTCCAATAGCTACTCCACTCTATGTTGGTCTACCACACTACACAGACTTTCTTTTGTTTTTCAAGGCTCTGATGAAGAGGGAACCCCTCGAAACGGGTCAACAACCTTTGAGCACTTGCCCTTGCGTGGGCATGTCTAATTGTTAATGTATATTTTGTAACCTAGTTTTTATGAATACGTAGTAACTTTTGTTTGTATTTATCCACTTTGTATAAGAATAGACTGTATTATCTTGTGTTAGATGAAGTGCCTTTCACCCCCTTTTTTTCAGTTGTCTAATAGGATCACCTGTCCTTTCAACCAATTGGGTGATGGGTGTCAGACGTGCTTCCTGATTGTCCAGGAGGAGGATCAGTGTTGCAATAGCAAATATTCATTTGCTGTTGCAACACAACTGGGTGGGCTCCAGGCGCAATGCTCTGCGCCCCGAACTCACCCCATTTTGAAGCCTATTTTAGCCTCTGGCTCTAATCGGGTGCTTCAAAAAAGCATGACCCCACCCCCTGCCATAGGAATTCATGAACCCGGTGTCCTGAAAGGGGCTGAGTGCATGGATATGGAGGGCGGCCATGGTGGATAGGGGATCGGCATCCATGTGCCCACAATGGACGGACCCCTCCCCTGATGGTAGATTCAGTTGATTGGACATGATTTGGAAAGGCACACGTCTGTCTATATAAGGTCTCACAGGTAACAGTGCATGTCAGAGCACAAACCAAGCCATGAAGTCCAAGGAGTTGTCTGTAAACCTCTGAGACAGGATTGTATGGAGGCACAGATCTGGGGAAGGGTCTGAGGAAGCATTGAAGATCCCAATGAGCACAGTGGTCTCCATCATCCGTAAATGGAAGAAGTTTGGAACCACAAGGACTCATCCTAGAGCGATCGGGGGGAGAAGGGCCTTAGTCAGGGAGGTGACCAATAACCCGATGGTCACTCTGACAGAGCTCCAGCATTTCTCTGTGGAGAGACGAGAACCTACCAGAAGAACAACCATCTCTGCAGCACTCCACCAATCAGGCTTGTATGGTAGAGTGGCCAGATGGAAACCACTCCTCAGTAAAAGGCGCATACATGACAGCCCACCTGGTACCAGTGCATGAAATAGTGCCCCAAGGGCCAGATAAATACAAGCAAAGGCCCGCATTTGGCTGCATTAGATACCCAACATGTCAAGATTTAAAACTGTCCATCCGGGAAATGGCAAAAAAACACAATGGTACCCAAAATTGTCCTCTAGCTGGGCTTTATAGTGACATTAAACCCAACACTAAAAATTCAATATATTGCAGCTTACCAATCATTGGATGTGGTGGCCGCATTAGTTCTTTTTTTTTTTTTTACTTTTTCCCTCTGTTTTCTACTGGTGATTTGGCCAGTAACACACCTCCTGTAGATTGCCTCCAGTCTGGATGAAGGAGCACAGGGGGCACCTTTGGACACTAGCATTGTTAGTATAAGGTGAGGAGAGCGTTTGATGAACTGGCTGATTTAGATACACTAACAAATTAAAGCCAAACTTCTGCTCACATTTTATAATCAGTTACAGCAACAGTTTTGTACCTTTTTGGATAAAGACTTTACATAAATAAATAAAAGCCGATCATTGTAAGCACCCCTGTCAGTGGTAAATGGTTTGTCTCATCCTTCTAATGCCGCATACACACGACCGGACTTTTCAATAGCAAAGGTCCGACGGAACGAATCCGTCGGACAATTTGATCGTGTGTTTGGGCTCCATCGGAACTTTGCTGTCCAAAAAATCTGACGGACTTTAGAAATAGAACATTTTTCACATTTTTCAACCAGAACTCTGCTGGACCCAGTTCCTATCGGGAAATCCGTTCGTCTGTGTGCTAGTCCAACGGACAAAAAACGGCGTTAGGACAGCTATTGGCTACTGGCTACGAACTTCCTTATTCTAATCTAGTCGTACGTCCTCACGTTTGAATCCGTCAGACTTTGGTGTGATTGTGTGTGTCCAAGTCGGTTAATTCGGAAAGTACGCCGGAACTTCGCTGAAAGTCCGTCCGGAAGACCGTCAGACCTAGTCCGCCGAAAAGTCTGGTCGTGTGTACGTGGCATTACTACTACATCTGCAGGACAGCTTGTTGTTTTGAAAAATAACAGAGTAGACTAACTGGCCAGTAGTGATGGACGAACTTCCGACGGGACGTTTCGCGAACGCGAAACGCGAACGGACACAAACGTTCGCGAAAACGACCGTTCGCCGCGGGCTCCATTGACTTCAATGGGAGGCGAATTTCGCAAACCTTTAGGTCGAATTTGCGGCCACGGGGTAATTATTAGGGGGTAGCACGTAGTCCCACCACCTGGACAATAGCATAATACATGTATGAGGTGAATTTGGGATCGATAACTACAAGCATTTTTTTTTTATTTGGGAAATTGTTCTGACAATTCAGGACTATGGAGCTAATGAAGGCAATGGAGGAGAGGGAAGGTCAGGGACCAGGGTAGGCAAACAAGAGGGTGCAGGAGATACAGAGCACTGACAGCAGCACCGTAATACAGAGCACTGACATCAGCACCGTGACATACAGCGCTGACAGCAGCTCCGTGACATACAGCGCTGACAGCAGCTCCGTGACATACAGCGCTGACAGCAGCTCCGTGACATACAGCGCTGACAGCAGCTCCGTGACATACAGCGCTGACAGCAGCTCCGTGACATACAGCGCTGACAGCAGCACCGTGACATACAGCGCTGACAGCAGCTCCGTGACATACAGCGCTGACAGCAGCTCCGTGACATACAGCGCTGACAGCAGCTCCGTGACATACAGCACTGACAGCAGCTCCGTGACATACAGCGCTGACAGCAGCTCCGTGACATACAGCGCTGACAGCAGCACCGTGACATACAGCGCTGACAGCAGCTCCGTGACATACAGCGCTGACAGCAGCTCCGTGACATACAGCGCTGACAGCAGCTCCGTGACATACAGCGCTGACAGCAGCTCCGTGACATACAGCGCTGACAGCAGCTCCGTGACATACAGCGCTGACAGCAGCTCCGTGACATACAGCGCTGACAGCAGCTCCGTGACATACAGCGCTGACAGCAGCTCCGTGACATACAGCGCTGACAGCAGCTCCGTGACATACAGCGCTGACAGCAGCTCCGTGACATACAGCGCTGACAGCAGCACCGTAAGCAGCCCCAGGAGGAAGTCAGCACAGCACAGGGATGGTGTGATCCCCTCATAATAAGAACCCCCAGGAGGAAGTCAGCACAGCACAGGGATGGTGGGAGCCCCTCATAATAAGAACACCCAGGAGGAAGTCAGCACAGCACAGGGATGGTGGGAACCCCTCATAATAAGCAGCCCCAGTAGAAATATGACACCGCTCAACCTCTTCAAAGAGGAGGGTAGGGGCATATAGTACGGTGTGCTTTTTTGGGTCAGGGAAGTGAGCCAAATGAATTAAGAAGGTCTGTGTGCTTGATTCCAAAAATTGTTTATAGACATATACATGGTCTACTGATCACATGTGTTGAATTCCTCCGAGATCCATGCCTCATTCATTTTTAGAAATGTGAGGTAGTTAACACTGTGGTGAGCTAGGCGAGTACGCTTATCGGTCACAATCCCCCCTGCTGCGCTGAACGTCCTTTCGGACAGGACACTGGATGAGGGGCAAGCCAACAGTTCGATTGCAAATTGGGCAAGCTCTGGCCAGAGGTCAAGCCTGCCCACCCAGTAGTCTAGGGGTTCATCACTCCTCAGAGCGTCCACATCGGCCGTTAACCCAATGTAGTCGGACACCTGACGGTCTAGGCGTTCCCTGATGCTGGATCCGGATGACACCTGTCGATGGGTCGGCTGAAAGAATGACCTCATATCCGAAGTCACCAACACATCTTCAAACCGGCCTCTTCTTGCAGGCGCTGTTGGATTGGTACCCGCAAATCCTTCTCTGGGAGTGGGAATTGCTCCTCTGCCAGCGCACGCAAAAGCAGAATGCAGCATTTCTCGAAGCAAGGCCTGGAAGTGCTGCATTCTGACAGCCCTCTGCGACGGCGGTAACATTTCCGCCATTTTGTGTTTGTACCGGGGGTCTAAGTACGTTGCCACCCAGTACTGGTCCTTGACCCTCATGCTTTTTATACGGGGGTCCCTATTAAAACACTGGAGCATGAAGGCCCCCATTTGCACTAAAGTGGAAGCGGTGTGGTGGCCTGGCTCCTGCTCATCATCCAGGATAATGTCGTCCTCTTCATTCTCCTCTCCCCATCCTCGCACAACAGGGATCCCAGAAAGGTTTAAAGCATGCTCTTCTTGCTCCTGCTCATCCGCCCCGGCACCATCCTCCTCTGACTCCTCATCAGACTCCTGTTGTTGACTTGTCTCAGATAGAGTAGCCCCCCCTGGGAATTCATCCAGCATTGCGACTTCCTCATCTTCCCGCTCCTGCTCCTCCACAGCCTGATCAATGACACGACGCAATGCACGCTCCAGAAAGAAGGCATAAGGTACCATGTCACTGATGGCGCCATGGCTGCGACTGACCAGTTTGGTGATCTCCTCAAATGGCCGCAGAAGTCTGCATGTGTCGCGCATGAGCAGCCACTGGCGCGGTGAAAAAAAACCCAGCTCCCCAGAACCGTTTCTTTCGCAGAGTTCATACAGGTAGACGTTAACTGCACGTTTCTGCTGGAGCAGCCTATCAAGCATATAGAAGGTTGAGTTCCATCGCGTCGGGCAATCGCAAATAAGACGTCTGACCGGCAGATGGTGTCGCCGCTGAATGTCAGCAAGGCGAGCCATGGCCGTGTAAGATCTTCTGAAATGGGCCGAGATTTTCCTTGCCTGCCGCAAGATGTCCTGGACCCCAGGGTATTTGACAAGGAATCGCTGCACGACCAAGTTTAAGACGTGTGCCATGCACGGCACGTGCGTGATTTTGCCCTGTTTCAATGCGCTAAGCAGATTGGCACCGTTGTCACACACCACTTTACCAACTGTCAAATTGAGCGGTGTTAGCCACTCATCTGCCTGTGAACGCAAAGCTGAAAGGAGTGCCGGGCCAGTGTGGCTCTTTGCTTCCAGGCACAACAGACGCAGCACGGCATGGCAACGTCTCACCTGGCATGTGGAATAGGTTCTGGGGAGCTTGGGCGGTGCAGTGGAAGAGACGCTAGCAGCGGAAAAGGAGGAGGCAGCTGAGGAGGAGAGGGAGGAGGATGGAGTAGGAGGAGGAGAAGAAGAGTCAGGCCTGCATGCAATCCGTGGCGGTAAAACCAAATCTACACGGGTGCCACGGGTTACATGCTTGACGGCCGTCAGAAGGTTCACCCAGTGGGCAGTAAAACTGATATACCTTCCCTGCCCGTGTTTGCTAGACCACGTGTCTGTGGTCAGATGTATCTTGGCACCGACACTGTGTGCCAGAGATACATTCACTTGCCGCTGAACATGGCCATATAGCTCTGGGATGCCCTTCTCTGAGAAATACTTCCTTCCTGGGACCTTCCATTGTGGTGTTCCAATGGCCACAAATTTGCGAAAGGCCTCCGAGTCCACCAGTTTATATGGCAGTAGTTGGCGGGCTATGAGTTCTGACAAGCCAGCCGCCAACCGTTGGGCAAGAGGGTTATCCGGCGTCATCATTTTTTTACGCTCAAACATTAGGCCCACGGAAGCCTGCCTTTTTGCAGAAAAATGTGAGCTTGGCGTGATGGAAGGTGGAGTGGAGGACAATTGTGAGGAGAGAGGAGAAGGAGAAGTAGAAGACGAGGCTGGACGGTGAGAGCCTGCAGTGTGGCTTTGTGTGTTCCGTTGCTCCCACTGGGCTCGGTGATGGCTGCTCATGTGCCTTCTTAAGGCGGTCGTCCCTAGGTGAGTATTGGGCTTACCGCGACTAACGCGTTGACTGCAAAGATTGCAGATGGCAACGCTATTGTCAGCAGCGGACACGTTAAAAAAAGCCCACACTGCGGAGCCATGTGCCGGTGTCCTGGGAGCGCCAGATGTGACCGTACATGGTCGATGACTCGCTCCTGATACATTTGCAGTCTGCTTTGTCCCTGCTGTGCAATGTAAGTCATTGCTGCTTCTCCTCCCTATCTGCTGGTCCATATCTCCCTCTGAACTCCCCTCCTCTTCCTCTCTTGTGGGCACCCACGTGACATCACTAGACACGTCATCATCAACGTCACCTTCCCCACCGCTATAAGTAGAGTAGGCAGCAACACCGGGGACCAACCTCCTCCTTGGGCTGATCTGGGTACTGGCGTCAGACTGCTGAGTAGCGCTTGTTGCTACCTCCTCTTCCTGATCCAATACCAAGAGTGGCTGCGCATCAGAAATGTCCTCTTGATATGGATCGGAAAATAATTCCAGTGACTCAAGCGGAAGGTATGTGGTGGTGGTGGTGGTGGTCGTGTTGTTGGTGGTAGTGTCTTTGGGGGTGCACATAGCAGAGAGTGAAGAAGAGGGTGCAGATCGAGAGGATGAGGAGGGTGCAGAAGAGTAAGGCTGAGCGAGCCACTCAACCAAGTCTGGTGCATCCTTTAAAGTAATTGAACGCACCTTCTGCAACTTCCCACTTTGGCTCAAGCCTGTTGCTCCTGCCCTACCCCTACCACCCCTGCGGAAGGGCCTGCCTCTTCCTCTGCATGTCATTTTTTAAATGACCCTGTGACAAAACTCTTAGTCCCTATACCGCTGAAGGACTGCTGCAGTATAGGTGAGCGGTCAGCAGTGGTGCACGTCAACCCTATCTATTGTGGACCTATAGCGGTCCTTACAGAACAGCAGACTGTACCGCACTCAAGCCTATGTACCGTAGCACCCTATACCAAGTTACCAGTCCTTATAAGAACTTTTGTGGACCAAGCAGGTTGTGTATTAGTGTTTAGCAGACTGTACGTCAGTCCCTATACCGCTGAAGGACTGCTGCAGTATAGGGCAGCGGTCAGCAGTGGTGCACGTCAACCCTATCTATTGTGGACCGATAGCGGTCCTTACAGAACAGCAGACTGTACCGCACTCAAGCCTATGTACCGTAGCACCCTATACCAAGTTACCAGTCCTTATAAGAACTTTTGTGGACCAAGCAGGTTGTGTATTAGTGTTTAGCAGACTGTACGTCAGTCCCTATACCGCTGAAGGACTGCTGCAGTATAGGGCAGCGGTCAGCAGTGGTGCACGTCAACCCTATCTATTGTGGACCGATAGCGGTCCTTACAGAACAGCAGACTGTACCGCACTCAAGCCTATGTACCGTAGCACCCTATACCAAGTTACCAGTCCTTATAAGAACTTTTGTGGACCAAGCAGGTTGTGTGTTAGTGTTTAGCAGACTGTACGTCAGTCCCTATACCGCTGAAGGACTGCTGCAGTATAGGGCAGCGGTCAGCAGTGGTGCACGTCAACCCTATCTATTGTGGACCGATAGCGGTCCTTACAGAACAGCAGACTGTACCGCACTCAAGCCTATGTACCGTAGCACCCTATACCAAGTTACCAGTCCTTATAAGAACTTTTGTGGAACAAGCAGGTTGTGTGTTAGTGATTAGCAGACTGTACGTCAGTCCCTATACCGCTGAAGGACTGCTGCAGTATAGGTGAGCGGTCAGCAGTGGTGCACGTCAACCCTATCTATTGTGGACCGATAGCGGTCCTTACAGAACAGCAGACTGTACCGCACTCAAGCCTATGTACCGTAGCACCCTATACCAAGTTACCAGTCCTTATAAGAACTTTTGTGGACCAAGCAGGTTGTGTATTAGTGTTTAGCAGACTGTACGTCAGTCCCTATACCGCTGAAGGACTGCTGCAGTATAGGGCAGCGGTCAGCAGTGGTGCACGTCAACCCTATCTATTGTGGACCGATAGCGGTCCTTACAGAACAGCAGACTGTACCGCACTCAAGCCTATGTACCGTAGCACCCTATACCAAGTTACC
This sequence comes from Lithobates pipiens, assembly GCF_037356315.1. Classification (NCBI taxonomy): domain Eukaryota; kingdom Metazoa; phylum Chordata; class Amphibia; order Anura; family Ranidae; genus Lithobates; species Lithobates pipiens. The sequence goes on along the minus strand of NW_027507764.1, from coordinate 557,114,294 downwards.
AGTCCTTATAAGAACTTTTGTGGACCAAGCAGGTTGTGTATTAGTGTTTAGCAGACTGTACGTCAGTCCCTATACCGCTGAAGGACTGCTGCAGTATAGGGCAGCGGTCAGCAGTGGTGCACGTCAACCCTATCTATTGTGGACCGATAGCGGTCCTTACAGAACAGCAGACTGTACCGCACTCAAGCCTATGTACCGTAGCACCCTATACCAAGTTACCAGTCCTTATAAGAACTTTTGTGGACCAAGCAGGTTGTGTATTAGTGTTTAGCAGACTGTACGTCAGTCCCTATACCGCTGAAGGACTGCTGCAGTATAGGGCAGCGGTCAGCAGTGGTGCACGTCAACCCTATCTATTGTGGACCGATAGCGGTCCTTACAGAACAGCAGACTGTACCGCACTCAAGCCTATGTACCGTAGCACCCTATACCAAGTTACCAGTCCTTATAAGAACTTTTGTGGAACAAGCAGGTTGTGTGTTAGTGATTAGCAGACTGTACGTCAGTCCCTATACCGCTGAAGGACTGCTGCAGTATAGGTGAGCGGTCAGCAGTGGTGCACGTCAACCCTATCTATTGTGGACCGATAGCGGTCCTTACAGAACAGCAGACTGTACCGCACTCAAGCCTATGTACCGTAGCACCCTATACCAAGTTACCAGTCCTTATAAGAACTTTTGTGGACCAAGCAGGTTGTGTATTAGTGTTTAGCAGACTGTACGTCAGTCCCTATACCGCTGAAGGACTGCTGCAGTATAGGGCAGCGGTCAGCAGTGGTGCACGTCAACCCTATCTATTGTGGACCGATAGCGGTCCTTACAGAACAGCAGACTGTACCGCACTCAAGCCTATGTACCGTAGCACCCTATACCAAGTTACCAGTCCTTATAAGAACTTTTGTGGAACAAGCAGGTTGTGTGTTAGTGATTAGCAGACTGTACGTCAGTCCCTATACCGCTGAAGGACTGCTGCAGTATAGGTGAGCGGTCAGCAGTGGTGCACGTCAACCCTATCTATTGTGGACCGATAGCGGTCCTTACAGAACAGCAGACTGTACCGCACTCAAGCCTATGTACCGTAGCACCCTATACCAAGTTACCAGTCCTTATAAGAACTTTTGTGGACCAAGCAGGTTGTGTATTAGTGTTTAGCAGACTGTACGTCAGTCCCTATACCGCTGAAGGACTGCTGCAGTATAGGGCAGCGGTCAGCAGTGGTGCACGTCAACCCTATCTATTGTGGACCGATAGCGGTCCTTACAGAACAGCAGACTGTACCGCACTCAAGCCTATGTACCGTAGCACCCTATACCAAGTTACCAGTCCTTATAAGAACTTTTGTGGACCAAGCAGGTTGTGTGTTAGTGTTTAGCAGACTGTACGTCAGTCCCTATACCGCTGAAGGACTGCTGCAGTATAGGGCAGCGGTCAGCAGTGGTGCACGTCAACCCTATCTATTGTGGACCGATAGCGGTCCTTACAGAACAGCAGACTGTACCGCACTCAAGCCTATGTACCGTAGCACCCTATACCAAGTTACCAGTCCTTATAAGAACTTTTGTGGAACAAGCAGGTTGTGTGTTAGTGATTAGCAGACTGTACGTCAGTCCCTATACCGCTGAAGGACTGCTGCAGTATAGGTGAGCGGTCAGCAGTGGTGCACGTCAACCCTATCTATTGTGGACCGATAGCGGTCCTTACAGAACAGCAGACTGTACCGCACTCAAGCCTATGTACCGTAGCACCCTATACCAAGTTACCAGTCCTTATAAGAACTTTTGTGGACCAAGCAGGTTGTGTATTAGTGTTTAGCAGACTGTACGTCAGTCCCTATACCGCTGAAGGACTGCTGCAGTATAGGGCAGCGGTCAGCAGTGGTGCACGTCAACCCTATCTATTGTGGACCGATAGCGGTCCTTACAGAACAGCAGACTGTACCGCACTCAAGCCTATGTACCGTAGCACCCTATACCAAGTTACCAGTCCTTATAAGAACTTTTGTGGACCAAGCAGGTTGTGTATTAGTGTTTAGCAGACTGTACGTCAGTCCCTATACCGCTGAAGGACTGCTGCAGTATAGGGCAGCGGTCAGCAGTGGTGCACGTCAACCCTATCTATTGTGGACCGATAGCGGTCCTTACAGAACAGCAGACTGTACCGCACTCAAGCCTATGTACCGTAGCACCCTATACCAAGTTACCAGTCCTTATAAGAACTTTTGTGGAACAAGCAGGTTGTGTGTTAGTGATTAGCAGACTGTACGTCAGTCCCTATACCGCTGAAGGACTGCTGCAGTATAGGGCAGCGGTCAGCAGTGGTGCACGTCAACCCTATCTATTGTGGACCGATAGCGGTCCTTACAGAACAGCAGACTGTACCGCACTCAAGCCTATGTACCGTAGCACCCTATACCAAGTTACCAGTCCTTATAAGAACTTTTGTGGAACAAGTGAGTTGTGAATGTTTAGCAGACTGCAGCAGAAGGGCAGCAGTCAAGTATAATATCCTTTCTATATTTGGAAGAAAGAATATTATACATGTACAAGCCTATTACTGTACCACTGATACCAGTCCTGAAAAGAACCTTTGTGGAACTAATAATAACAGCAAGTCTTTAAAATTACCCTCACTGCCTGACAACACTGCTTCCTTCCTGTCCCTATACAAATTGGCAAAAAAAGAGAACGATTAGTGGTTACTGGAACAGCTCTTTTGTGGACCTTGATAGTAACAGCTAATGATGATGATGATGATGATGATGATGAAAGACTAATCTGGCTGTCCCTGTAGCATACACCGTCCTTTCCCTTTCTCTAAACTAACAAAAGACACTCAGGCTGCTGCAAGAATCAGCAGCACAGCAAACCTATCAACACCTAACACCTATACCAGTCCTGAAAAGAACTTTTGTGTACCAAATAGCTAGTGGTTTATCTCTCCCTACTCCACACAGGAACCTGTCCCTATCTTAACAGAAGAAAGAATGTAAAATGGCCACCGGATCGGGTGTATTTATAGGTTAGGGGGAATGTACAAGTGTCCATGTGCTGTCATGTCTCAATTGGCTGTCCTGTATCACATGATAAACGTGTCACCAAAGGTTAAAGTTCTTGTATACATTAAACACGTAAGTCCGCCGCGGCGAACGACGGAAAAAGGCGTTCGAACGTGCGGACCGCGAATGTCGGAAATTCGCCGCGAAACGACCGCCGGGCGAACCGTTCGGCCATCACTACTGGCCAGATCACCAAGTGAAAATAGAAGGAAGAAAGCCTAAAAAAGGAAAATGAATGCAGCCATCACATCTAGGGATTGGTAAGCTGCAGTATAATAACTGTTTGATTTTGGTTTTAATACTGCTTCAAAAGCCTTTACAAGTTATCAGTTTAGAGATAACTATGAATTATCACCCTAGAATTATTGCTCCCTCTCACCCCAAATTTTTTTTCTTTGATACCTCCTATGTGTTGCGCAATTTTTGTTTTCATTCATGTGCTTTCAGGCATGTGTGCCGGGCTACAGAATGCTTTTATATGTTTTTTGTATTGTTTTAATTTATTTAATTTTGTTTTAGTCCAACTTTATTGTTCTCTCTTAATTGCACCCTATGTGATAGCAATGGGCAGTTGACAGCTTAATTTTATGGAGACATCAGGAGTCTACTAGACCCCTGATGTCTCCCTTATCCTCCAATGTAGCTAATAAAGCCCAGCTCAGCTACATTAGCCAGGGATTGACAGCTCCCACAAGTGATGAAATCCTTGTTGCTTCTGGATTCATTAAAGCGGAGTTCCACCCTAAAATGGAATTTCCACTCAGCGGATTCCTCCCCCCCTCTGGTGCCACAATTGGAACCTTTCGGGAGGGGGTGCAGATACCTGTATAATACAGGTATTTGAACCCAGTTCTGGGCATAGATAGCTGCAGAATAGCCGCAGATTCCCCCCACCCGTTATGTTCTGGGAAACACACAGTTCCCAGAACACAACGGGGACCAGTAAAGATGCGCAGCGCAACTCGCGCATGCGCAGTAGGGAACCCGGCAGTGAAGCCACAACGCTTCACTTCCTGATTCCCTGACAGAGGATGGCAGCGGGGGCAGCCGAGAGACGAGAGATTGCTCATCATCTGCTGCCGACATCGCGGGCACCCTGGACAGGTAAGTGTCCATTTATTTATTTTATAGTCAGCAGCTGCAGTATATGTAAATGCTGGCTTTTAATAATTATTTTACGGTGGAGCTCTGCTTTAATTGCAGAGGAGATCGGTGAATGGCCATTCCTCGGTCTCCACTGTCTTGGCATCCTACAGTCATTTACCAAGGTCCTGGGCTTTTCGGAGGGACAGGAGAGCCAGGGAACCTCTGTAGGTGGCACTGGCAGGGAGGTAGCCTATTCAGTGTACTATCAAAGTGATCAGATGGCTGAGAATCATCTAACAATTTATAAACAAACAAAGTTTGTCATAGCTCCCAACTGTCCCTGATTTCGAGGGACTGTCCCTCATTTGGAACAAAGTCCCTCTGTCCCTCTTTCCTCCTCATTTGTCCCTTATTTTGGTCTGATCTATATCGTTGTATATAAATTGCACTACTTATCTATCAAAAAGTGTTTCCCAGAGCTAAACCTTTCATCTGATTTCTACATTGCTGCATTTGTAAATTCCAATAGCCAATATAAAGGACAGTAATGGTAAAAAAGCACTTGTGTTTTTTTTTTACAATTCTCTTTTAAGGGGGTGTGGCAGGGGGTGTGTCCTATGCCTACATACTTTTACCAATAGGTGTCCCTCCTTCCCATCCCAGAAAGTTGGAAGGTATGCTTATGTTGTTTGTATTTTTGCATGGAAAATATATGTTTGGAGGCTGTATGGACTTTAATGGTACTTGCATGGACAACAGCACGTAAATATAAATTTTTTTTTTTTTTTACAACAATTAGATAAAACATACACAATATTATGCCAAATTAAAAGCACTAAAATGCTCTCAATTTGATGTATAATTACATAGTGATACCAAAAAGCTGATTCTCATGGTCTATCACATGGAGTTTATCCATATCTTCTCAACATGTTTCGCCGGAATGTCCGCTTCCACAGGAGTACTTTTAGAGAGCAAACTTATCTATCAAGAGACAATAACAATCATAATAAAGAATAAAGTACAGTAAGGATAATTAACATGTTTGGACATGAAGATCTGAGTAGAGAGTATAACTTTCTGGACTCTGAACCCCTGCTAAAAATGACTATATCTACAACTCATGATACATTAGTGTGATGATCAGTGGGAAGAATGCTCCTTATACTTGTGGTCATTAGAAAGAATTACTCCCTTACAGATATCATGCATCCAGAAAGTATTCACAGCACTTCACTTTTTGCACATTTTGTAATGTTACAATCTTATTCCAAAATGGATTAAATTAAAATGCTCTCAATTTGATGGATAATTACATAGTGATAACAAAAAGCTGATTCTCATGGTCTATTACATGGAGTGTATCCATATCTTCTCAACATGTTTCGCAGTAATGTCCACTTCCTCAGGAGTACTTTTAGAGAGCAAACTTATCTATAAATAAAGAATAACAATCATAATAAAGAATACAGTACAGTAAGGATAATTAATATGTTTGGACATGAAGATCTGAATAGAGAGTATAACTTTCCGATTTCAGGGAACCCCTGCTAAAAATGACTATAACTACAACTCATGATACATTAGTGTGATGATCAGTGGGAAGAAAGCGCCTTACACTTGTGATCATTAGGAAGAATTACTCCCTTACAGATATCGTGCATCCGGAAAGTATTCACAGTGCTTCACTTTTTGCACATTTTGTTATGTTACAGCCTTATTCCAAAATGGATTAAATTAATTATTTTCCTCAAAATTCTACAAACAATACCTCATAATGACAACGTGAAAGAAGTTTGTTTGAAATTTTTCCAAATTGATTAAAAATAAAAAAAATAAATGAAAAAAAAATCCCATGTACATAAGTATTCACAGCCTTTGCTCAACACTTTGTTGAAGCACCTTTGGCACCAATTACAGCCTCAGGTCTTTCAGAGTATGATGCTACAAGCTTGGCACACTTATTTTTGGGCAATTTCTCCCATTCTTCCCTGCAGGACTTCTCAAGCTCCATCATGTTGGATGGGGAGCGTCAGTGCACAGCCATTTTCAGATACCTCCACAGATGTTCAATCGGGTTCAAGTCTGGGCTCTGGCTGGGCCACTCATAAACATTCACAGAGTTGTCCTGTAGCCACTCCTTTGTTATCTTGGCTGTGTGCTTAGAGTTTTTTGCCCTGTTGGAAGATGAACCTTCGCCCCAGTCTGAGGTCCAGAGTGCTCTGGAGCAGGTTTTCATCAAGGATGTTTCTGTACATTGCTGCACTCATCTTTCCCTCAATCTTGACTAGTCTCCCAGTCCCTGCCACTGAAAAACATTCCCATGGCATGATGCTGCCACCACCATGCTTCACTGTATGGGTGGTATTGGCCAGGTGATGAGCGGTGCCTGGTTTCCTTCAGACATGACACTTGCCATTCAGGCCAAAGAGTTTAATCTTTGTTTCATCAGACCATGGATTATGCCCCCAACAGTGCTCACTGGAACATTCAAACGTTTAGAAATGCTTCTGTAACCAATGCCTTCAGTATGTTGTGATACAATAAGTTTGTGAAGGTCTTGAGAGAGCGCTTAGCTTTTACCCATCATGAGATGTTTCTTGTGTGACACCTTGGTAATGAGACACCTTTTTATAGGCCATCAGTTGAGACTGAACCAGCTGATATTAATTTGCACTGACAAGGGGCAGGATTGCTTTCTAATTACTGATAGATTTCAGCTGGGGCCTTTTTGCACCTCTCTTTCTTCATGTGTTCAATATTCTTTCCTTGTGTCATTCCATTTTATTACACATAACTTCATTTCTGAACTTATTTGTTTTGGTTTCTTTGTAGAAACTGTGTGAATTATATAGATACCTTGAGAACTTCTGCCAGAGACAAAAAAAGTGTGGTATCCGTAGGGGCAAAAATTGGGCATGATTTTCTGTGGCTTTTGATGGCTCTATGTTGCACCTGCTGGTTACATGGTAAGGTAAAGATCCCTGGTGGTTGTGAGGTTAATTGCCTTGTGCAGCTACGCACACTGTGGCAAATGGTGGTGTTCATTGACAGAAGATCTTGCTGCTAAGCAGGGAAAAAAACATCAAGATCTTTAGTAAAAGCAGCACCTATCACACACATTACACATAGTTAGGCACACATTTAACCCCTTGATCGCCATAGATGTTAACGCCTTCCTGCCCATTGTCATTAGTACACTGACAGTGCATACTTTTAGCACTGTCACTGTATTAGTATCACTGGTGATGTCAAATCCCCCAAGTGTCAGTTAGTGTCAGATTGTCCGCCCCATGTATCACAGTCACGTTTTAAGTTGCTAAACACCGACATTAGAAGTATTAAATAATAAAAAACAATAATAATAGATAAAAATTCCAATTTATTTACATCATAGTTTGTAGATGCTATAATGCCACGTACACACAATCGCACATTCTGACAACAAAATCCATGGGATTTTTTCCGACGGATGTTGACTCAAACTTGTCTTGCATACACACGGTCGCACGATGTTGTCGGAAATTCCGAACGTCAAGTACGCGGTGACGCATGCCGAGCCGAGAAAATTGAAGTTCAGTAGCCAGTGCGGATCTTCTGCTTAATGCATGGAACTTTGTGCGTCAGAATTGTGTACATACGATCGGAATTTCCGACAACGGATTTTGTTGGAAAATCCGACCGTGTACGGGGCATAACTGTTAGACAAGCCAATAAATATATACACTTTTAGCTATTTTTTTTTTTTTACCAAAGACATATAGCAGAATACATTTTGGGCAAAATTTATAAAAAAATTTGATTTTTTATTTTTCTGTTATTGAATATGTTTTCAGAAAGAAATTATTATTATACTTTTTTTTCTAATTGTTGGTCCTTTTCCATTCATATCGCAAAAAAAAAATCAAAAACCTACTGGGCAGTCAAATACCCCTAAAAGAAAGCTCTATTTGTGTGGAAAAATAATTATATAAATTTTGTTTGGGTACAAAATTGCATGTCTGTGCAATCATCAGTTAAAACTGGGTTTACATATGAGCCGCATGCGGCTCACAGCAGGGGTCCGGTGAGTCCTGGTTCACCATTTTAGGTCTGATTTCAGACAGAATTTCAGGCGAAATTCGGACCTGAAACGGTCCAAAAGATGCACAACGCTTTTTGTGCAAATCGCACTGGACCCGCAGAGGAGATATGTGAACCGGCTTCATAGAGAGCCAGTCAAAACCTCCTGCTATTGCAAATTGTATATGTCCAATTTGCAATGGCGGCAACCCAGCTTAAGACCCCTTTCACATCGAGCCGCCCCGGGCAATTTACCATCGTTTTAGCGGCGCTATTCGGCCGCTAGCTGGGCGGATTTAACCACAGGTGGTACCGCCCCACTGTGCATGGGCTTTCACACTGGAGTGCATGGAGCAGCAGTTTTAGGGCATTTTGCAGGTGTTATTTTTAATGCTATAGCGCCTGCAAAATGCTCCAGTGTGAAAGGGGTCTTAAAGTCAGTGGCTACAAATACTGCAGATGCTGACTTTTAAGAATCGGACACTTACCTGTCCCAGGATCCAGCGATGCAGGGGAACGAAGCCCCGCTCTTCTTGCCCTCCTCTCTGTGGCGCCGGGGTTGTGTCGAATACTGTCCCCCTTTGGGTAGTGTCCGCTCTGTACTGCGCTTGTGCAGTATGTAGGACAAGGAAACACCAAACGTCTCCGAAGATGAACGCCGCCTGTGCACTGAGTCCAGGTTCAAGCCCCACCATCCAAGTGGACATAGAGTTAGAATAAAAAATAGCAAATAGAAGCGAGGCCATGCCCGAAGAGTTGCGAGCGAATCGTGGCGAGGGGCCCTCTTACTAAGTGCTACCGTATGTCCACTTGGATGGTGGGGCTTGAACTAGGCGCCATTCATCTTCAGAGACTTTCGGAGTCTCCTTGTCCTCCATACTGTGCAGGCGCAGGGATTGCGCAGTACGGCCTGGGTGTGGCTTCACAGCCGGTCATGCACTGCACATGCACGAGCTGCGCCGAGTGTCATCACTGGCCAGGCAATCATCTGGGACCAGTGACGTGTCCCAGATAGTTACCAAGAGGGAGGGGGGAGAGATGATCTCCCTTCCGGTGCTGCGGTCCAACGAGAGGAAGTGGGAGCTGGAACCCTCTAGAAATATGGTATCTGCTCCCCCCCAAAAAAATGACATGCCAAATGTGGTATGTCAGGGGGTCAACTTTCTTAGAGCGGAAGTTACATTTTTGGGTGGAACTCCGCTTTAAAGTAGCACAGTGTCGATTAGTAAAAAACGGCCTGGTCAGGAAGTCGTTCCTAAAGTCTTGCTAAACTGAAGTATGAAGACATCAGAATTATTAGACCCCAATATCTTCCCTGCACTCTGCTCAAGCAGAATGGGATTATTATGAGAAAGTTGTGGACCTGGGCTCCAGACCAACCAGCCTTGGAACCTCCGGGTTGCGGCGGGGATGCCCAGGGACATTGGATATAAAGTAGGGTGACCAGACATCCCCGGTTCCCGGGGACAGTCCCCCTACACTGTCCCTGGACAAAATCTGTCCCCAGTTTTGTCCCCGGATTGGATTTGAACAGGGGCTGGGGCAATTTCAAAGACAGTCAGTGCAGAATTAATACTGGCACTCATAGTTACATAGTTGGTAAGGTTGAATAAAGACACCAGTCCATCCAGAGTGAGTGTCTACAATTGTCCCTATCTCTGTACATTGCACACTCACATCAGTCCCTACCCTCAAGGAGCCCACAATCCAAGGTCCCCATTCATTTACTAGGGCCAATTTTCAACAGAAGCCAATTAACCTACCTGCATGTCTTTGGAGGGTGGGAGGAAACCGGAGTACCCGGAGGAAACCCACGCAGGCACAGGGAGAACATGCAAACTCCAGGCAGGTAGTGTCATGGTTGGGATTTGAACCAGCCACCCTTCTTACTGCTAGGTGAGAGTGCTACCCACTACACCACTGTGCCACCCAATACACTCCTACTAGCTTAGGGGAGTGTATTTTTTTTCCATTATCTGTGCCCCTTTCTGATGATCATGTGCTGGTCGGAGCGGAGGGAATATTTCTTCAGTTTCCGGCACATGCCCATCCAGCTCCGCTCGCATGTTCTTCTGCCTTGGCTCCAGTCCCGGCCAGCCGCCTACCTGCTTATCTCCTTGCCTTCCCTGGCAGAGTGATTTTCCTCCACTCCCCACTCAGTAGTAGCAGGGGCCCAGAGAGTAAGACTTGACAGGCTGCGAGGCAGGTGGCAGCGGAAATGGGCAGAGAGCGCTGATTGCCGCCATTACTAGTAAAAAAAAAAAAATATGGTCAGCTTAATATAAAGTGGTTCCTGGCTTAAATGGAATCTGTTACTTTGCATAGTTCTGGCACGTACAGGTTCACTGTAGATGACATTTTTGCATTTTCTTTGAACATAAAACTAACAAAAAGCAATGCATTATCACAGTAGGGAACTTTCATCGAACTTAAAGCAGGTTGACAAGAGGACAATTTCTTCCTACGATTTGGCAAGCAGCAAAGTTTATTTAACTTACCTTTTACCAGTCACTGAATTCACAAAATAGTAAAAAGCATACAACTGAGCATCAAAAAAATAAAATAAAAATAGAGAATAAAATAAAAGAGTAAAAATCCTCTGTTTTTCAGCTTGCACAGAAGGCCTGGCAGGACCAGATTTCCCGTTCTCCTGGATTGTAAACAGGAAAGAATGAGGTTATGGCCTGCGGGTAGAGCAGGAGCTGAAAAGCCTTGTTTATTAGTTTCCACCAGCCCAATAAACGTTCTTTTCCAGGAAGCACAAATATTTATTGATGGATTTTTTCCTATTCACTAGTCCGGTTTTATCCATGGCATCATCAGTGCACAATGTATTATCCGTCCATTTGTACTTTCATAATAGACAATGTGCCCTAGGGGGAGGCGGATGCTGCAGTGTGTCCTTCAGTGAAGGTTTTAATAGAGTTTGGAAGTGGATTGGAAGTTTAAAAAAAAAAAAAAAAATGTCAGGTAAAAGCACAGAAAAATCAAGTATTTTAAGTATTTACTTGCTGTGTTTTCCCTTTTTATTTTACTTACAATGTGCCTCTGAAATTGTGAGCAAAATTGACTTTTACAGGAAGAGTCGATTCCCTAGCACATCCTCCTCCCTACCACTTCATAGCATTGTCCTCTTCTGAGAATGGCTACTTACTAGAGCTGTACAATTAATTGTTAACCACTTAAGGACCGCCTCCTGCACATATACGTCGACAGAATGGCACGGCTGGGCACAAGCACGTACCTGTACGTTGAGTTAAGTATGTTAAGTGCCCAGCCGTGGGTCAGGAGCGTGCCGACCCGGTCCTGAGCTCCGTGACCGCGGGACCAGCGGACCCAATCGCCACTGGTGTCCCGCGATCGGGTCACAGAGATGAAGAATTAAGAGAGGTCTGTGTAAACAAACCTCTCCCCGTGCTTCCTACTGTGGCTGTCACCAATCGTCTCTTCTCTTTTATAGGGAAAGACGATCAGTGACGTCACATGCCAGGCCACACCCCCTACAATGAAAAAAAACACATAACGTCATACATAACACTACACTGCCCCCTAGTGGTTAACTCTTTCACTGCCAGTGTCATTTACACAGGAATCAGTGCATTTAACCTCCCTGGCGGTATGATTCAGTCTGGTTTTAGGTGCTGAAAGCGGTACAATTATTTTGAATGGAAATTTGGCGTTTTATTTTGTAGTCCTGTAATTCTTAGGAATAACTCTCTTAAATCTGTTCAAACCAGAGTCTAGCAGACATCCCGGGTATGATAAAGTTTATAATATAATAAATAATAATAAAAATCATTCAATAATGTAATCAAATCCTAAAACACTGAAAAAGGGACACGTTTTGGTTGCTATGGACAATCTCTAAATTCCAGGCAGAAAAAACAGTATTTATAATATAAAAGTGCATGCAGGGCACTGTACAGACCACTAGGGACAAAGGGGGTGTGTAATTTTTAATACAGCACTGTAATCTGTAAGATTACAGTACTGTGTGTGTTTTGTGTGTTTTTACTTTTTTGAATTTGCCGCCGTTCTCCGCTCCCGTGCGTCGTAACGTCGCAGGGAACGGAGCTCGGCGGCACTCGGGCACTGTGTGAATCGAGCGGAGGACGGCTCGATTACACAGCGCGGAGGACATCGCTGGATCCAGGGGACAAGGTAAGTAAGTCTCACTGTGTCCTCCCCTGCATCCAGCGATGCGATCCCGAGTCTGGCTCGGGGTTACCGCTCCTGTCAGTAAAATCCTAACCCGAGCCAGACTCGGGATTACCGCCAGGGAGGTTAAATAGCACCGATTGCTGTATAAATGACAATGGTCCCAAAAATGTGTTAAAAATGTCCGATGTGTCCGCCATTATGTCGCAGTCACAATAAAAATCGCTGATCGCCGCCATTACTAGTAAAACAAAAAAAATATTAATGAAAATGCTATAAAACTATCCCCTATTTTGTAAACGCTATAACATTTGCGCAAACCAATCGATAATCGCTAATTGCGATTTTTTTTTACAAAAAATATGTAGAAGAATATGTATTGGCCTAAACTATGGAAAAAATTTTTTTTATATATATATTTCTTTAGGGATATTTATTATAGCAAAAAGAAAAAGAAATTCAATTTTTTTCAAAATTGTCGCTCTATTTTTGTTTATAGCGCAAAAAATAAAAACAGCAGAGGTGATTAAATACCACCAAAAGAAAGCTCTATATGTGGGGAAAAAAAGGACACCAATTTTGTTTGGGAGCCACGTCGCACGACCGCGCAATTGTCAGTTAAAGTGATGCAGTGCCGAATCGCAAAAAGGGGCTTGGTCCTTTGGCTGCAAATTGGTCCAGGGCTTAAGTAGTTAAGAATCGTTATCGCGATTTTGACTAAAGTGTTTCACAATTCTTTCTATGCAAAGAATTCTCTCTGCTCTTCTGAAGCCATAGCAGTCAAAAGAAAGGAAGAGAAAACCTGGGCAGTCTGCCAAGAATCAAAACATTCTTTATCAGTTGAACTTAAGTATAAACATTGTAACAATTTGTCAATGGAATAGACTGTAAGTGAAAAAAGTTTAAAGCGGAGGTCCACCCTAAAATGGACCGCCGCTCATCGGAATCCCCCCCCCCTCCGGCGCCACAATCGGCACCTTTCAGGGGGGAGGGGGATGCAGTTACCTGGATGCGAGCGATCGGCTTCGGGTGCCGACATCGCGGGCGCGCTGGACAGGTAAGTGTCACTATTTAAAAGTCAGCAGCTGCAGTATTTGTAGCTGCTGGCTTTAAAAAAAAAAAAAAAAACGCGGAGTCCCGGTGGACTCCCGCTTTAACCACTTAAACACTAAACCTTTTTCTGACATTTGTTTGGTTTCAAGTTAAAATCTTTTTGCTAGAAAATTACTTAGAACCTCCAAACATTATATATATTTTTTAGTAGACACCCTAGAGAATAAAATGGTGGTTGTTGCAATATTTTATGTCACACTGTATTTGCACAGCGGTCTTTCAAATGCAATTTTTTGGGAAAAAATTACTTTAATGAATTAAAAAAAACAAAAAAAACGAACCGGTAAAGTTAGTTTTTTTTTTTTGTATAATGTGAAAGATGTGAAAGATTTTACATTGCAAGAATCATGAGAGAATCGTGATCTATTTATTGTAAGCCAAAAAAATTGTGATTCTTATTTTGGTCAGAAGAATCGTGCAGCTCTACTACTTGTTTGGGCTGGCCCAACTCCTCCACCACCTCCCTTAACCACCTTACTTTTAAGTAGCCGCTGGAGGGAAGACGTGAAGGAGAATATTATTGAACTAGTCACTTTCAAACAGACATGGGTCTGCTGACATCACAACCAAGATGGCAGTCATCTCTGGACTTTTATATTATGTATAATGTTACTGTTGAATAAAATGCATTGGGATAAACATAGGATTATGCAAAAAAAAAAAAAAAAAAATCAAATGATGGCGGGGTGGTGCAGCTCTTGTTCTGGGAAGCCATCATATGACGGCGGCCCAGAACGGCCACCTTCGCGTGTCCGTGGAGGGGTGCAGCGTGGCGATCGTAGCCATCCCGTGTTGCTAGGACACAGCGCGACCCCGATATGTGTAAAGAGCCGCTTCCGCAGCTCTTTAACCATGTGATCGGCTGTGTCCAATCACAGCTGGTCACATGTCAACACGGAGATGCTGGTAACCGGCACTCCTCGCCTCACACTGATAGAGTGTGAGGAGAGGAGAGCCGATCAGCGGCATCTCCTCACAGGGGGACATCTAGGGATGTAATCAGGGCACTGATCATCAATGCCTCAATTACAATTAAGAAATAAAGTGTAAAATACAGTGCCCACCAATGTTAGCATACAGTGCCCACCAGTGGTGGCAATTAGTGCCCACCACTGCCCACAAGTGCCACAAATAAGTGCCCATTAGCCATGCCAGTCGGTGCTGGGAATCAGTGCCGCCTATCAGTGCTGCCCATCAATGCCCATCACTGCTGTCCATCAATGCCCATTAGTGTCGCCCATCAGTGCCACCCATCAGTGCCAATCTGTACCGATTATCCATGCCCCCTATCCGTGCCAACCTGTGCTGCCTATGAGTGCCCACCAGTGCCGCCTATTAGTGGCCATCAGTGCCACCTATCAGTGCTCATCAGTGCCACATATCAGTGCGACCTACCAGTGCCCATAAGTAGTGCGGCATATTACTGCCTCCTCATCAGTGTAACCTCATCAATGCCCACCAGTCCAGCCTATCAGTGCCTGTCAGTGCCGCCTCATCAGTGCACATCAGTGAAGGCGAAAAATTACTTAGTTACAAAATTTACTGACAGAAAAGAGGTAAAAAAACGTTTTTTCCCCAAAATTTTTGGCCAAAAATGTATACTGCTAAATATCTTTAGTAAAAATAACCCAAATTAGTGGACATTTTTTATTCTCTGTGAAAGTTATAGGGTGTACAAGCTATGGTGCCAATCGCTGAAAATGTATCAATTTGATCATTTCTTGAGACCCTAACAAGCCAGTAAAGTACAAAAAAAAACCAAATGACCCCATTTTGGAAAGTAGACATTCCAAGGTATTTAGTACATGGCACAGTTAGTTTTTTGAACTTGTCATTTTTTCCCACAATTCTTTGCAAAATTAAGATTTTTTTAAATTTTATTTTTTTTCACACCAAATTGTCATTATAACAGGTTATTTCTCTCACACAGCATGTACATTCAACAAATGAAACCCCAAAATATATTCTGCTGCTCCTCCTGAGTACGGCAATACCACATGTGTGAGACTTTTACACAGCCTGGCCACATACACACACCCAACATTGAAGTAGCAACTTCAGGCGTTCTAGGAGCATAAATTACCGTACCCATCTAATCTCTCAACCACCTATTACACTTTTGAAGGCCCTGGAGCACCAGGACAATGGAAACACCCACAAAGTGACCCCATTTTGGAAAGTAAACACCCCAACGTATAATCTATGAGGCATAATGAGTCCTTTGAATAGTTAATTTTTTTCCCAAAGTTTTTGGAAAATGTGAAAAAAAAATGAAAATGCTTTTTTTTTTACAAAAAGTTGTCCATTTAAAAGATATTTCCAACACATAGCATGTACATAGCAAAAATGACACCCCAAAATATATTCTGCTACTCCTCCTGAGTATGGCGATACCACATGTGTGAGACTTTTACACAGCCTGGCCACATAGAGGCCCAACATCTAAGAAGCATCATCAGGTGTTCTAGGAACATAACTTGCGCATCCAATTTCCTTACAATCTATCACATTTTTGAAGGCCCTTCATATTTCTAACATAGTACGTACATACCAATTAAGGGGTAAACAAAAAATTACCTGTGGTTTTAGTATTCCAATTGTCCACAGGAGGAGAGCCCTGATCCAGGCAGCAGGCAGGGACGTGGTCAGCGACAGTGAATGAAATTGTCCAGGCAGCAGGCAGGAATATTGTCCATCCTGGTAGTAAGCAGGAACATGGTCCAAGTAGCAGGCTATGAAATAATGGGGAAAGGGGTAGAGGCTTCTCCTGCCCAAATCTCTTTGAAGCCTCTGAGTCTCCAGTCCCTAATTCGGGAATAAGAAAACTAAAAAGTTTTCTTCATCCAGAAAAACTATTCTGGAGCCCCTCACATATGTGAGACCCCTTTTGTTCCCACTAGCATAGCAGGGTAAAAGATCAATCCAAGAGGAAGGCAAAAAATGTGGTCAAACAGTCCATGGTCAGTTCCAGAGAAGGCAGAGGCAGGTACAGTTTAGCGTTAGGCAGAAGCGTGGTCGTATAACAGGCCAGGGTCAGTTCCGGAGAAGGCAGAGGCAGGTACAGTTTAGCGTTAGGCAGAAGCGTGGTCGTATAACAGGCCAGGGTCAGTTCCGGAGAAGGCAGAGGTATGTTTAGCGTTAAGCTCGGTTCACACAGGGGGCGATGCGAGGCGCCACGACTTGCTGCGCCACGACCTGCCGCGACCTCAGCGGCGACTTGCAAATGACTTCTGTATAGAAGTCAATGCAAGTCGCCCGAGGTCGCCCAAAAGTAGTACAGGAACCTTTTTTCTAAGTCGGAGCGACTCGAGTCGCTCCTCTTAGAACGTTTCCGTAGTACAGAACGGGGGCGACTTGTCAGGTCGCGGCACGGCAAGTCGTGTCGCCTCGCGTCGCCCCCTGTGTGAACCGAGCCTTAGGCAAAAGCTTGGTCGTATAACAGGCCAGGGTCGGTTCCGGAGAAGGCAGAGGTATGTACAGTTCAGTGCAGTGGCATAAGGGGTGTGGAGGAAAATGACAGGAAATGAGAATTACATTTACCATACTTCCCTAATAATGTAGAGAAGTATGGTAACGGCGGAAGCATTCACCTATACAGAGGCCTGGTTGGGAAGGACAATCAGGACAATAAAATGTGGTGTCTCTTCTAATTCCTCCTCTGGAGCACACACGGCATTTTTTCTGACGTCTGTAACCTGTTTCACGGGGGGGGGGGGATTTTGTCAGGAAAGTGGCGCTCGTGGAGTCTGCTCACACAATCAGAGCGAATAGTTTCTGGTGGGCCTTCAGAGTACAAAAGGGCGGAAATAACTTCTTCTTGGTAGTACAACTAGGATACAGGGTTCTCTGTAGATTTTTGGTAAAGAACATAAGTGTTATACATGGCCAAACTGAAAAGATAAATGGACACTTTTTTATAGCAGTGGCGGGATTTTCTTGTGGGAAGGTATGGTTCAATCATCTGATCGTTAAAGTCCACTCCTCCCATAAACAAATTGTAATCATAGATGCAGGCTGGTTTCTGGATTGGGCCGTTTCTTCTGGAGACTTCTATGTAGGTGTCATTATGGATTGTCGTCAGCATGTGGACGTTTCGTTTGTCCCTCCACTTGACAGCCAATAGCTCCTGGTTCCGCAAAGATGCCATCTCCCCTCGTTGTAGCCTTTCATTGACGAGTTTTTGCGGGAAGCCCTTTCTATTGGCTCTTACTGTACCACATGCTGGGGTGTCTCCCCGGTGAAGATTGCGGAAGAGGGGCAAGCTCGTATAAAAATTATCCACATAAAGATGGTATCCCTTTCCAAGGAGTGGATAGACAAGCTGCCAGACCACTCTTCCGCTTGCTCCAATGTAGTTGAACTGGATGGACTTGTGTCTTTTTTCAACCTGACTAACTATGTAACTATGTAATGTACTCTGGGCATTCAGGGGGGTGCAGTTGGGAGTCCTTCCCTTCGTACACCAGGAAGGAGTAGATGTATCCAGTGGCTCGGTCACAAAGTTTGTACATTTTAACCCCATATCGGGCCCTTTTGCTGGGGATAAACTGTTTGATGCCAAGCCTGCCTGAGAATTTTACAAGGGACTCATCCACAGAAATATTCTGTTCGAGGGTATATAATTGGGGACATTTTTCAGAGAAATAATTTAGGAGTGGCCGAATTTTAAATAGTTTGTCAAAAGCTGTGTCATTTTGGGGAAGGCACTGGGTGTTGTCATTGTAGTGGAGGAACCGCATAATCATTAGGTATCGTGATCTTGGCATAAGGGCAGGCATGTACTGGCCATCGGGACTACCGGGAGTTTCCCGGTGGGCCGATGGCTCAGTGGGCCACTCTGATGTAAGGGGGCTGGTGATGGGACACTCTGATGTAAGGGGGCTGCTGATGGGACAATCTGATGTAAGGGGCTGCTGATGGGACAATCTGATGTAAGGGGCTGCTGATGGGACACTCTGATGTAAGGGGGTGCTGATGGGACACTCTGATGTAAGGGGGTGCTGATGGGACACTCTGATGTAAGGGGGTGCTGATGGGACACTCTGATGTAAGGGGGTGCTGATGGGACACTCTGATGTAAGGGGGTGCTAATTGGACACTCTGTTGTAAGGGGGCTGGTGATGGGACACTCTGATGTAAGGGGGCTGCTGATGGGACAATCTGATGTAAGGGGCTGCTGATGGGACAATCTGATGTAAGGGGCTGCTGATGGGACACTCTGATGTAAGGGGGTGCTGATGGGACACTCTGATGTAAGGGGCTGCTGATGGGACACTCTGATGTAAGGGGGTGCTGATGGGACACTCTGATGTAAGGGGGCTGCTCATGGGACACTCTGATGTAAGGGGGTGCTGATTGGACACTCTGTTGTAAGGGGGCTGGTGATGGGACACTCTGATGTAAGTGGGTGCTGATGGGACACTCAAAATGTAAGTGGGCCGGTCTGGATGAAGTCCAGGGCCAAATTTCTGTCCCAGTCCAGCCCTGCATAAGGGATGAGAAGAGTGGCATGTGGTGGACAGGTTTGGTAGACCAATAGGAGTACAATTGTTTTTTTTTTTGAAAGTCCCATAGAAAAAGTTAGGCCTAAGAAAATTTTGAATTCCTCTACAGTTAGTTCTCTCCACTGAAAGGGATGGGCATAACTAGAGCCAGGGTTGCTTACTATGTGCTGCTGTGCGTAGAGGTTGCACTGGGCCACAATGGACGATAGTAAGTCTTCGGTGAAAGCCAAATGAAAAAAATCTAGCATTGAAAAATCATCGGTGTTCACCTGGACACCTGGCTGGGCGGTGAAGGGGGGGATATTTGCTTCTCCGGAATTAGAGGGCAGCCACAGGGGGTGTTGAAGGGCATAGGGAAGGTTGGCATGGCCCCTATTCGAGGTGGATGGCACTGCTCTCGGGGTGGACGCACTGCTCTCGGGGTGGACGGCACTGCTCTCGGGGTGGACGGCACTGCTCTCGGGGTGGACGGCACTGCTCTAGAGGTGGACGGTTCTGCTCTAGAGGTGGACGGCTCTGCTCTAGAGGTGGACGGCTCTGCTCTAGAGGTGGACGGCACTGCTCTAGAGGTGGACGGCTCTGCTCTAGAGGTGGACGGCTCTGCGCTGCTGGTAGTAGGCTGCTGCTCCACGCCAGAACGCATTCTTTTCACAGGCACATATTCCTCTTCTGATTCAGTATCAGACCCGCTGCTTGTAACGGGTTCATAGGCAGAATCCGAATCGGACTGAGAATCAGAGAGCTCCCCGCTGCTCTCATCGGTTATACTTAGAAGCTGGTAGGCCTCCTCGCTAGTAAAATATTGTTTTGTCATACTGGTGGCTGGTGAGGCTGCACTGCAGAGCACTGGTGGGCATAGGTGGCACTGGTGGGCACAGGGGGCACTGGTGGACACAGGCGGCACTGATGGACACAGGCGGCACTGGTGGCACTGGTGGACACAGGCGGCACTGGGCACTATAGTGGCTTTGGTTGCACTGGTGTGGCTCTGGTGGCACTGATTAGCACACAGATGGCACTGGTGGGCACACAGATAGCACTGGTGGGCACACAGATGGCACTGGTGGGCACAGGCGGCACTGGTGGGCACAGGCGGCACTGATGTCACTATAGTGTCTTTGGTTGCACTGGTGTGGCTCTGGTGGCACTGATTAGCACACAGATGGCACTGGTGGGCACAGGCGGCACTGGTGGGGCACAGGCGGCACTGGTGGGGCACAGGCAGCACAGATGTGGCACTGATGAGCACAGGTGGCACTGATGGGCACAGGTGGCACTGATGGCCACGTGTGGCACTGGTGTGGCACTGGTGTGCACTGTAGTGGCACTGGTGTGGATCTGGTGGCTCTGGTGTGGCACAGGGGTGGCACAGGTGTGGCACAGGTGGCACAGAGGTGACAGATGGCACAGAGGTGACAGATGGCACTGTTGTGGCACTGCTGGGCACTGTTGTGGCACTATTGGGCACTATTGTGGCACTGCTGGGCACTCACTGTTCACTCGATCGCTCTCCTCTCACGCTGCATCGGTGTGAGGAAAGGAGAGAGATGAACTTCTGATGACCCCATATAACGTTTTGTTTACATTTGTGATCGCTCCGTCATTGGACGGAGCGATCACGTGGTAAAGGGCCGCTGCTATTGGCCCTTTACTGCGATCCGTGTTGCGCCGGGTCCCGTGAACCCGGCGAGCACGGATGTTCCGGTGTGTGCGCCTGAGGGGGCGCGCAGGAACGATTCTCCGGGAGGACGTTATATGACGGCCTCCCGGAGATAACAAACCGACCTGTAGCCGTCATTTGGCTATAGGCCGGTTATTAAGTGGTTAAATATATATGTATATATACAGACATACCCCACATTTAAGTACACAATGGGGTTTATTTACAAAACCTGGAAAGTGCAAAATCAGGCTCACTTCTGTATAGAAACCAATCAGCTTCCAGATTTTGTTTTGTCAAAGCGTTATTGAACACGCTGAGGTTAGAAGCTCATTGGTTTCTATACAGAAGTGAGCCTGATTTTGCACTTTCCAGCTTTTGTAAATAATCCCCATTGTGTACTTAAATGTGGGGATATGTCTGTATATATACATATATACACACACACACACTTATGTATAAGTCACGCTTTGGGGTGACTAAAGGCAAATAGACTGTGCACTCTGCAAGAGCATTTGCTCCAGAGCATAGTAAATGAGAGGAAGCTCTGCTGACTTCCACCATCCAATCACATGTAAGCAAAAATGCTGTTTTTTTGTTTTGTTTATTATTTTATTCTTTTACTTCAACACATTTACTAAGCTCTGGAGCAAATGCCCTTGCAGAGTGCACAGTCTATTTGCCTTTAGTAAATCAACCCCTGTCAGTTCCAAAACTGATCCAAATAGGATCAGATGCCAAGCAGGCTCCATACTTACTGTTTCCATATAATCAATTAAGAGATGTGGTGTCCTGATATAATAAATACTCACTTTACCTGTACATCCAAGTGCAAAAATGTACATATCACATCAAAACAATGAATGCATTTTAATGTGTGATCATTTATTATATCTAGACTCCACATTTCTTAATTAATTGTATTTATATTGAAATTGGGGCAGAGTTGATGGACCTCTATGTTTTAATTAAAATACATGAAATGCACATTCTGGGACATTCTTATGGGAAAATGGTTGTTGAGATGAATGGTCTGGTGACAGGGTCTCTTTATAGCCTAAAGTTTCATTCAACTTTAAATAGTTTGTTTGGATCAAGCTAAAATATTTTTTTACCAAAGATGTAGCAGAATACATTTTGGCCAAATTTATAAAGAGTTCTTTTTTTTTTTTTTTTTTTGGAATATGTTTTATAGCAAAAAGTTTAAAAAAATAGCTTTTGTTCAAAATTTTTAGGCTTTTTTTATTGGTTTATAGCGCAAAAACATAAAAAAAAACCAGAGGTGATCAAATACCACCAAAAGATATCTCTATTTGTGGGGGGGGGGGGGAATCATATAAATTTAGTTTGCATACAGCATTGCATGACTGCGCAATTGTCAGTTAAATGAGTGCAGTGCCATATAGCAAAAAAAAAATGGCCTGGTTATGAAGGGGGGTAAATTTGCTGGAGCTGAAGTAGTTATACAACGCTGACAAATGGGCGCATTTCTTAGTAATGGAAATAGTTTGGCTCGGTAGATCTAGATTCTAAGTGCATGTTGTTTGCAGCCCTCTATTCTACAAACAATTGCATCTTTGTTTGTTTCTTGTCTTTTTTCATAAAGCCCTTTTTTTTCCTTTTACCAGCTCTCACACCTGTGCACCCTTTATGAACCAGAGCAATTCATTGATAACCTTATTATTAATATTGGATTGCATAGCAAGACCACTTACTGTTATCTCAGATATATATTATTATTATTATTATTATAGCCAAATTTACCACCCTAACTTCTCCCACAGCTTTTACACTACATAGACAATAATATACCGAAACATGCGGATTGTTCCCGATTGGTGTGCTATTACTTTGTGGAACGTTTCGCAGAATAGTTCACAAAATATCGTTGTTTTTGGGGCTAAATTTGTCCCATAGGAATGAATTGCGAAATGATCAAAACTAGAGTGGGAGGTGACATAAGCTGACCCCCCCCATGATCAGCCAAAACATTATGACCCCCCCATGATCAGCCAAAACATTATGACCACCACATGATCAACCAAAACATTATGATCCCCCCCCCCCCCCCCATGATCAGCCAAATAATTTAGACCACAACATGATCAGCCAAAACATTATGACTCCCCCCCCCCATGATCAGCCAAAACATTATGACCACCACATGATCAACCAAAACATTATGACCACCACATGATCAACCAAAACATTATGACCCCCCCCATGATCAGCCAAATAATTTAGACCACAACATGATCAGCCAAAACATTATGACCCCCCCCCCCCCCCATGATCAGCCAAAACATTATGACCACCACATGATCAACCAAAACATTATGACCACCACATGATCAACCAAAACATTATAACCCCCCCCCCCCATGATCAGCCAAATAATTTAGACCACAACATGATCAGCCAAAACATTATGACCCCCCCCCCCATGATCAGCCAAAACATTATGACCACCACATGATCAACCAAAACATTATGACCACCACATGATCAACCAAAACATTATAACCCCCCCCCATGATCAGCCAAATAATTTAAACCACATGATCAGCCAAAACATTATGACCCCCCCCCATGATCAGCCAAAACATTATGACCACCACATGATCAACCAAAACATTATGACCACCACATGATCAACCAAAACATTATGACCCCCCCATGATCAGCCAAATAATTTAAACCACAACATGATCAGCCAAAACATCATGAGCCCCCCCCCCATGATCAGCCAAAACATTATGACCACCACATGATCAACCAAAACATTATGACCCCCCCATGATCAGCCAAATAATTTAAACCACAACATGATCAGCCAAAACATTATGACCCCCCCATGATCAGCCAAAACACTATGACCACCACATGATCAGCCAAAACATTATGACCACCCCATGATCAGCCAAAACATTATGACCACCACATGATTAGCCAAAACATTATGACCCCCCCCCCCTCATGATCAGCCAAATAATTTAGACTACAACATGATCAGCCAAAACATTATGACCCCCCCCCATGATCAGCCAAAACATTATGACCCCCCCCCCCATGATCAGCCAAATAATTTAGACCACAACATGATCATCCAAAATATTATGACCACAAATTGATCAGCCAAAATATTATGACCATAACATGATCAGCCAAAACATTATGACCACCCTATAAAAAAATAATAATTAAATAAAAAATCTTTTTTGAAAAAAAAAATGTTTGAAAAAAAAAAATTTTTGAAAATTTTTTT
Organism: Lithobates pipiens; assembly: GCF_037356315.1. Classification (NCBI taxonomy): domain Eukaryota; kingdom Metazoa; phylum Chordata; class Amphibia; order Anura; family Ranidae; genus Lithobates; species Lithobates pipiens. The sequence continues at coordinate 557,090,392 of NW_027507764.1, read as the reverse complement.
TTTTTGAAAAATAAAAATAATTTTTGAAAAAAAAATTTTTTGAAAAAATATTTTTTTAAACATTTTTTTTTTGAAAAATAAAAAAATCATTTAAAAAAAATAATTTTTGAAAAAAATAAATCATTTTTGAATAAAATGTTCAGCTCTTTCAGCTAATGATGGGACTTCAACATTTTTACTACTATTTATACAAAAATATTAAGCTTTTTAACACTTTTCACAGTTACTCCAGCCACTCCAACCACACAACAGTTACTCCGCCCCCTCCAGTTGTAGACTACTGTAGGTGGAGGCAAGAACACTTCACACAATTTCCCCAAAAATTGTAGCTTTTCTAGTTCATTATGTATTATTCATTATTATTATTCATTGTTTAAGTGTATAACCTTTCTAGATAGGTTGCTAGGATGTTAGGTATATTTTAAATTTGTTTTGGCTCCTTTATAATCAATGGAGCAGCTTTCTTTCTTTCTTTGCCTATCCCTTTGGGCTCTACCAGAATTCACAGGCTGCAGGGTTGATTGCTCCCCCCTCCCCTTCCATTCTGGAGGTTTTCAGAACATAGAAGGCTGACAAGAGGCAAATGGGCAGCTTGAATAGTTGGCTTCAGCCAATCCCTGGGGAAGTATACCCAGTAGTTGGCTGGGGGGAACATAAATAGTCTGGGGTCTGGAGCAGCCTTTGTTTTTGTCCTACTGGAAGTTCCACAAACCCTGAGGCATTTTCTGATGGATTTTGCTGTTCATTGAGATCCCAGCTGTGGCAGAGCTGGGGTGGAGGTTTGTTCCTAATAATCTAACTAAGCAGTATTACCTAAGGATCTGGTCTGGAGGACTCGCTGAAAAGTCTTGGGTGGAAGTTGGAAAGTGTGTAGCTGTGCCATAGTGAGCATTAACCCCTCCTGATTAGAAAATTAAAGATGTGGACTTTTTATATTTTGTTGTATTATAATATGGAGGATGCATTAAGATGAATAAATACGAGGGTTTACAACCCCTTTAATGATGTATTAATGATTACAAATCTGAATTAATTTGTGTCTTTTCTGTCTGCCTGAAGTTCTGCTTTAACCACTTCAGTAGCGGGCACTTTCACACCTTCCTGCCAAGGCCAATTTTCAGCTTTCAGCGCTGTCACTGTTGAATGACAAATGTCAAATTACAATTGCGCGGTCATACAACACTGTGCCCAAACTAAATTTTTATAATTTTGTTCCCACAAATAGAGCTTTCTTTTGGTTCTATTTGATCACCTAAGACCGAAAATTTGGAAAAAAAAATTTTTTCTTTGTTTTTGTAATGAAATTTTGTAAATAAGTAAGTTTTCTCGCTCACTGATGGGCACTAAAAAGGTGGAACAGATGAGGTGGCACCAATGAGATGGCACTGAGGTGGCACTGACGATGGCCACTGATAGGTGGCATTGATAGGCAGCACTGATAGGTGGCATTGATATGCAGCCCTGATGGGCACTCATAGGTGGCACTGATGGGCACTGAAAGGCAGCACTGATGGGCATTTATGGGCACAGATGGCTGCCACTGATAGATTTCACTGATAGGCATCACTGGTAGCATTGGCAGGCATTTTTCATTGGCACTGTTTGGCAGCTGCCTGGGCACTGATTGGCATTTCCCTGGTAGTCTAGGGTGGCATACCTGGTGGTCCAGTGTGGTGGCCACCCTTGGTGGTTCTGGCAGCATCCTGGCGGTCCTGGGCAGGCATCCGAGGGGGTGCTGTGCACAGACAATCAGCACAGACCCTTCCTGTCAGGAGAGCAGCCGATCAGCTCACCTCTACTCGCATCTGTCAGACGCAAGTGAGGAAAAGCCGATCAACGGCTCTTCGTGTTTACATTGTGATCAGTCGTGATTGGACGCGGCTGATCATGTGGTAAAGAGTCTCTGTCAGTGATTCTTTAGCTAGATTGGAGTTGCGGAGTGTTAGACTGACACGCTGCAACAGTGATCGCTGCAATGGGCACCCCCGGGGGCGAGCAGCGGCTTTATATCCTGACAATATGACATCAAATGATGTCCGGTCAGGATATCGCAACCACTTTGCCGACATCATTTTGCTACATGGTGGGTGGCAAGGGGTTAAAGTGGCATTAAAAGTTTGGCTTTAAAAATAAATAAACATGTTATACTTACCTGCTCTGTGTAATTGTTTTGTGCAGAGCAACCCCAATCCTCCTCTTCTTGGATCCCCAAGAAGAGCCGGTGCTCCTGGCTCCTCCCCCTTGACCAGTGCCCCCAATAGCAAGCTGCTTGTTATGGGACACTGGTGCGTGCTCTCTCCCAAGCCCCATTCTATGCGTCCATAAGACACATAAAGCCGCGGCTCGGCCTTACCCCCTGCTTGCTCCTCATTGGCTCATTGACTGTGATTGACAGTCGCTCCCGCTGCTGTCTCAGACAATAAAAAGAAGGAGTCCCCGGACAACTGAGGCTCTTGTGTACATTGCTGGATCGAGAGGGGGCTCAGGTGAGTATTAGGGGAAGCCTGTGGGAGGAGCTGCACACATAAGGTTTTTATACCTTTATGCATAGAATGCGTGAAGGTAAAATACCTTCAGCCTTTACAACCATTTTAAGCATTGTTGAGTGTGAAATGCATCTGTAGTGTCTAGTTAAATAAAATTGGAAAAAAAAAATATTTACAATGAAATCACTATTCTGACAAGTAAGTAAACAGGCCCAGATGTCTTTGACAGGGCAGCTGATCGGTGCATTTCGGCAGCAGTTAAATGTAATTGTTTTACGGAAATATTACTTCTTCTGTATCCTCCATGAGACATCTTAGCATTTGTTTTAATTGACTTCCTATGTAAATGTGCAAAATCATCTGCAAATGACACTTTGAGTTGATATTTCATTATATATACAAAGTTTCTTGATTCAGCCACTGCAGAAGTGTGTCTGGTGTTGTCATTAGCTATTTGCCAAAGTTTAGTTAGGATTCTGCAAGTTGATCTTTGCAGGCTGCGTAACTGTAGAAGACCTTTAGCGCCCTCTTGTGGTAGTTTTGGGGAACTGTTCAACAACAATTCAATTCGCAATATACAGTAGTTTTGGGTAATTTTCACCACATAGATGATATACCGGTAAATGTGGACAGTGTATTAACCACCTGAGTCCCCAGGCCTTTTCTCCCTAACTCCCTCATAGTCTCAGAATTCTTTTTTTTCTTGTCGATCTCTAAGTTCTGCACTTTATCTTTTAGGGCCAGTTCACACCATTGAAACGCAGTCCGGATGCGTTCCAGGTGCTTTTCTGCATGCGTGTTTTTGATACGTATTTGGTGCGTTTTTGATGCCTTTTTCGTGTGTTTTTGATGCAGTCCAGTGCTTCCCCCCCCTTTTTTTTCTTAACCTTAAAAAAAAAATATTAAAAGCCAGCAGCTATAAATACTACAGCTGCTGACTTTTAATAAATGGACACTCACCTGTCCCGGGTTCCAGCGATGCCGGCAGCCGAGGCCGATCGACCGCTCGGGCCTCGGCTGCTGCCGCCGCCATTCTAGGTGAGGGAATCAGGAAGTAAAGCGAATCGGCTTCACTTCCCGGTTCCCTACTGCGCATTCGCGAGCCGCGCCGCGCAATAGGTGATCTCCGCGCTGTCACTGGGACACTGGGACCGCTGTCACTGGCATTAATGTGCGCACGTCCTTAACCACTTCAGCCCCCAAAGGTTTTACCTTCCTAATGACCAGGCCATTTTTTGCGATACGGCACTGCGTTATCTTAACTGGTAGCTGCGCGGTCGTGTGACACTGTACCCAAATAAAATTGATGTCCTTTTTTTCCCACAAATAGAGCTTCCTTTTGGTGGTATTTGATCACCTCTGCGGTTTTTATTTTTTTGCGCTATAAACAAAAAAAAATTAAAATTTCGGGGAAAAAAAATATATTTTTTACCTTCTGCTATATATTTATATCCAATAAAAACTGAATATCACTTTCATCCAGTCGTTCACAGTCCATGATTGCTTTTCTTTAGCCCACTGTAACCTTGTTTTTTTTTTGTTTAGGTGTTAATGATGGTTTTCATTTGGCTTTTCTGTATTTTAATCCCATTTCCTTTAGGTGCTATCTTATGCCGCATACACACGACTGGACTTTCCGTCAGAATAAACTCTGGCGGTCTTTCCGACGGAGTTCCTACGACGTTCCGACCGAAACGGACTTGCCTACACGCGATCACACTAAAGTCCGTTCATTTCGACTGTGATGGCGTACGATGGGACTAGAAAAGGAAGATCAATAGCCAGTAGCCAATAGCTGCCCTTGCGCCGTATTTGGTCCATCGGAACAGCATACAGACGAATGGTTTTCCCGATAGGAATTGATTCTGTCGGAAAGATTTAAAACATGTTCTATTTCTAGGTCCGTCATAAATTTTTGAAAAAAAAAGTCAGATGAAGCCCACACACGATCGGAATATCTGATGAAATGATTCTGCCGGAAAGTCCGGTCGTGTGTACACGGCATTACAGTTTGGTCACTGACATTGATTCCAGTTTCTGACCATTTGTTTTGTGCATTATCTGTTTTCAAGGCATATTGCTTTAAGTTTTCTATCTTGACACTTTGATGTCTTCCTTGGTCTACTAGTTTGCTTCCCTTTAATGGCCTTCCCATTTGATTTGTACTTGGTCCAAATTTTATACACCGTTGTTTGGGAACAACCAACATCTTTTGCAAAATTCCATGATGATTTAACTTCTCGAAGAAGTTTTATAATCCTCTGCTTTGTTTTAACTGATATCTCTTGTGTTGGAGCCATGACTCAATCAGGTTGGTGTTACAACTCATCATGGTGGGCAATCACTCTTTTTTTTAACTGCAAACTATTAATCAGATATAATCTGATGCAGATGTTTGTTTTAGAATTGCAAAGTACATGGTGATTCCATAATATTTTTCTCAGCTTGATCTGCAAAAACAGTTGCAATTGACTACAGTTTTCTTTCTTTTTTTAAAAAGTGTTTCTTAACCACTTTCAGACCGGACCAATTTGCTGGTCAAAGACCAGACCACTTTTTGCGATTCGGCACTGCGTCGCTTTAACTGACAATTGTCGTGCGACGTGGCTCCCAAACAAAATTAACGTCCTTTTTTTCCCACAAATAGAGCTTTCTTTTGGTGGTATTTGATCACCCCTGCGGTTTTTATTTTTTGCGCTATAAACAAAAATAGAGCGATAATTTTGAAAAAAACGCATTATTTTTTACTTTTTGTAATAATAAATATCCCCCAAAAATATATAAAAAAACTTTTTTTTTCCCTCAGTTTAGGCCGATACATATTCTTCTACATATTTTTGGTAAAAAAAATCGCAATAAGCGATTATTGATTGGTTTGCGCAAAAGTTATAGCGTTTACAAAATAGGGATAGTTTTATAGCATTTTTATTAATAATTTTTTATTATTTTTTTTTTTACTAGTAATGGCGGCGATCTGCGATTTTTATTGTGACTGCGACATTGTGGGGGACCCATCGGACATTTTTGACACATTTTTGGGACCATTGTCATTTATACAGTAATCACTGCTATATAAATGCAGTGATTCCTGTGTAAATGACACTGGCAGTGAAAGGGTTAACCAGTGGGTGGCAGTGTAGGGGTTAATTGTTCCTAGGGGTGTGTTACTAACTGTGGGGGGGGTTGGGCTTTCATTTAGTGTACACTGATCTCTGCTCCAATCACATGGAGCAGAGATCAGTGTCACTAGTTGCTAGGCAGAATGGAAAAATGTTGTTTATACAGCATTTCCTCCATTCGGCCGCTCCGTGAGACGATCGCGGGGATGCCCGCGGCGATCGAGTCCGCGGGTCCCGCGACCGGACTCACGGGGCCCCGACTAGCGCGGGAGCGCGCCGCCGGCGGCGCGCTCCCGATGGCACGGCGGCAACGAATATTGGACGTACATGTACGCCAATATGCCTGCCCGTGCCATTCTGTCGGCGTACATCGTCGTGCGCTGGTCGGGAAGTGGTTAAAGTGGTTGTAAACCCTTACAAACCACTTTGACCTACAGGTAAGCCTAGATTAAGGCTTACCTGTAGGTCCAAGAAATATCTCCTAAACCTATACGGTTTAGGAGATATTTGCCTGAAGACAGGCACCGCTGTCTACGGCGCATGCACCGTAGACAGCGACGCGCAGGCGCACTGAGCGCGGCATTTCCAACAATGGATCTGCCGCGCGTGTCGGCTCCCGTGCGCATGCGCGGGAGTGACGTCATCGCGGCTCCGCCGAATGACAGCGGCGGAGCTGTGAGACGCCACCAGCAAGATGGATGCGGCGGACTACAGGGGACAGCGGCGACTTCGCTGGCTCCTGTGTCAGGTAAGTGACACATAATGGGCTACTATGCGATGCATAGTAGTCCATTATGCTTTGCCTTTGCAGGGAATGAAAGAGGAAGTAAAGTCATCAGGGTTTACTTCCTCTTTAAAGCCAGAAGGTTGGAATGTTAAATGAAAATAGTTTTGAGATGTCTGGGATTACTTTTTTTCTACATAATTAAACAATATGATCATTTTCCAAGAGTGGTGATTCCATACTTTTTATCAGGGGTTGTATATAGCACCCTCCTAGAATTGGTTGCTAGCAAGGCTCAGGAACATCTAGTTCTATAGCTCCTCTGTAATCATTGGTTTGGTGTGGGTTTATTTTTGGCTGTTCTGGGTCTCTGTGGCTGCAGGCTCAACTACTTCCCCCTGACTTCTAGTAGATTCTAGAATGTAGTGGGTTGGAAGAGGCAGACCCTCGGCCTGAACATTTATGTGGTCTCAGCCAATCCCTGGGGGAGATTGCCCAGTAAGTGGCTGAGGAGTGCATAAATAATTTGGGGCCTAGTGCAGCAGAGTTCTTGTCTAGATGAAGAAGACACCAGCCTGGAATGTTACTGCCCTTCTGGGCAAAGTAGCTGAAGTCTGCAGGAGTTCATTGAGGTCCCAGCTCAGTGGAAGCTGGGGGCCTATTTTCTGGAAATAGTTGGAGACAAATCAAGGGGATTCACTGTGTCTGTCCAATATTGGATGGAAGCATCCATGTATACAGGGACACTGTGAGTAGAAGCCTGGATGTAGGATCCTAGTGACTATTCACTGCAGTAATCCCTTGAGCATCTACTCCAGGTCTGCTGGATTCAGACCTTTCCTTTGCTTGGAATCCCAGGGCTGCTGTTCTCCAATTGTCTGCTAAGAGGGAAATTATCCTGAAGAATGTAGACAAGGCAGAGAGTGTCTCCTGGTTACTTAGTGCACTAAATTGAGAGTATTCCAAAGCTTACCCCACACCCCAACCAAGTTCAACAAGTATTAAACATAAAAAGGCATTCTTTGCCTCGTCTTTGTGTTTTAAACTGTCCAAGTTGTTGTGTGCCTGGCTGCTTGTACACCCAGGGGATGGGAAGAGAACCTGTGGCAGATCAGTGGGGCCCAAAGGGGGTCTGGGCTATATATAAAACCGTTAAACGCTCAGTTGAAGTCCTTATTCCATTCTTCTAAGCCCCAATGAAGGGGAAGCTTCAAAACATGCTGGCAGGTATTGTGAACAAATAAAGACACTTTGGACTATTTTACTTTGTGGTTTGATGCCCATTTGTAGGTTTATACTTGGTTTGGCTGAGATGCTTATGCTTTTATGCTTTAGTACGCAGGTTTCTATTTAAAGTGGAAGTAAACCCTGATGAGTTTACTTCCTCTTTCATTCCGTGCAAAGGTAAAGCATAATGGGCTACTATGCATCGCATAGTAGTCCATTATGTGTCACTTACCTGACACAGGAGCCAGCGAAGTCACTGCTGTCCCCTGTAGTCCGGCGCATCCATCTTCTCGGTGGGTCTCGCCGCTCCGCCGCTGTCATTCGGCGAAGCCGCGATGATGTCACTCCCGCGCATGTGCATTGGAGCCGACACTCGCGGCATATCGCCGTTGACCGCGGCGCGCTCAGTGCGCTTGCGCGCCGCTGTCTACGGCGCATGCGCCGTAGACAGCGGTGCCTGTCTTTCGGCAAATATCTCCTAAACCATATAGGTTTAGTAGATATTTCTTGGACCTACAGGTAAGCCTTAATCTAGGCTTACCTGTAGGTCAAAGTTGGTTGTAAGGGTTTACAACCACTTTAACCATATATGTATATAAATGTGCAACACTACTGCTTTAACCACCTCCCGCCTGCCGTATTGTATAATGACTGCAGCAGGGTGGTTTCCTTCATTCTGGAATGATGTCATATGATGTCAACCCAGTCTCACCGCTCAATGATCGGTGTCCTTGGGACATGGCACATTCCCGATTTCAGTAAAGAGCCAATGACAAGGCTCTTTACCCATGTGACCAGCTGTGTTTAATCACATGTAAACAAGGAAATGCTGGTGTGGAGAGAGGAGAGCCAATCAGTGGCATTTCCAATCAGGGGTGATCTGCACAGATAATCAGGACACTGATCATTAGTGCGGTCCCAACAATGGTCAGCAGTGATGCCAGTCAGTGCTGCCTTTCAGCACCCATCAGTGCCTGCTCTACATTGCAGCCAAACAGTGCCTATTAGTGCCGCCGATCAGTGCCCAACATTGCTGAATATTAGTGCCTCCTCATTATTGCCAGCTCTTCAGTGTCTTTCAGTGCCACCTAATCGGTGCCCATCAGTGCAGCCTATCAGTGCCCATCAGTGCCACCTCATCAGCGCACATCAGTGAAGGAGAAAAATGACTTATTTACAAACATTTTCTAACAGAAACTAAGAAAAACGTTTTTTTCACAATTTTCAGTCTTTTTTGTTTTTTATAGCCACCAAAAGAAAGCTTGATCTGTCTCAAAAAAATGATAAAAATTTCATATGGGTACAGCATTGCATGACCGTGCAATTTTCATTCAAAGTGTGAGAGCGTTGAAAGCTGAAAAATTGCCTGGGCAGGAAGAGGGGTGAAAGTGGCCAGTATTGAAGTGGTTAAGCCACTCCACTAGTGGATCTAATGCAAAAGACATAAGTGCAATAATAGGCAGAATACTATATTAATAAAAGCTATCACAAGAAAAAAGTCCACCTCATTAATTGTGTTGGTGATATCATATACAATTCCTCAGAATCATATAGTGACAATTTCTGTGACCATTTAATTCCTCCGATATCTAATTAATCACAATTGGGCATAATCCTTCACCGCTATCACCACTGTTTTACGCCTCTTACCAGATTTATAAGACCCCTTATTATATAGGGAACAAATGCACTTTCCACAACGCTGGATGAATGGTATCTGGCAAAGCAATTAATCACCAATGCCCCCCAAACTATTCCTCTTCAATTCCCGGAATGCTCATATCACGTGTTTCACCAAAGGAAAAAACACATGTAGCCTAATCCCATAAAAATGTGTGTTTTTGGAAACATACTTACAGAGAAAACAAAGCACATCATATTCCACCGTGCGACGTGCATGTGTAGTGACATCATTCCACCCGCCCCGCGCATGCTTCATCTGAAAAATTACGTCTTCAGGAGAACCAGGAACATCTGGTTTAACCAATAACATGCTTGTTGTGGGTTGAAGGGGATCGTGCAGTCCACAGCCATATTTGCCAGGCTCAACAAAAATGGAAAAAGTCACATCTTAGTGCAGCCATGGTCGCTGCTGACACCGCCTATTCAGGTGCCCGGCCCATTTTCGGCAACCGGGCATCTGAATTACACCGGCCGGGGGTGTTTTATGGAAGCACCTGGTTAGAGCCATAGGCTCTAATAGGTGCCCAAAATTGTGAGAAGTGGGCACAATGCTGTGCGTTCGCTTCTCACTCAACTGTATGTTAGCAAAGTGAAGGAATTTGCTTTGCTAACATTGAACCGCCTCCCAGCCAATCAGGTTGCCGGGTCTGTGTTACCTGTCACCATCATTGGCTGCATTTGATGAGCACAGTGGCAGCGTTGATGGGCACAGTGGCATCGTTTGATGGGCACAGTGAGGCTGCAATTGATGGGGGTTTTTTTCAGAATTTTTCAGTTTGTTGGCACCCCCCCCAAAAAAAAAAAATTTGGAGCACCAGCCGCCACTACATTCCAAGATTCCTCCAGAGGTTGCAGTTTCTTGAGCTGTGGCAGGTTGACCTCCCATCTGATGATGATACCTGCATAGTTCTGGGTCCAACACCACTTGGAAGAGGAAGCAGTATGACATCAAAGATCTATAGCGCTGTCTGTAAAGGTTCCATTCTGACCACCACTGACCCACTGACCCCCAATGAATTATATTTAGCAGGGGTTCCTTGGGCCCTGAAGATTATTTGGGATAAAAGGGTTGAGAACAGTGATGGCTGCTCCATTAGGGTCGCAGGGGCGTCACCCCCCTAATCCAGGCCCCCGGCCCCTAATCTCCATGCAGGGCGCTGGACGCATAGATTTTAATGGGGTTTTTTTTCTTGGAACACACTTTGTCTTAAAAAAGGGTGGGCTTGGGGCGCAGTGCACCCAGTTGTGTGACATTTGTGAATTAATATCCGCTAATGTCTTCCTACTTCTCCTCCCACCTAAAAAGGAAGCAGGTCCTGAGATCCGATTGGCCAGGAGAAGAAGCGACTGCCGGATGGGGGGGGGGGGCAGGCAAGGCATCCACTGAACTACTCCCAGCGCAGCGCTAGGATCACCACTGTCCTCAGAGCCCACAGCCAGGGCTTTTGCTGCTGCCGCTGTGCGGCCCCTGGCACTCTGACCCTGCACCACCCCAGGGAGAAACTCAGGGCAAGAGGAAGAGGAGGCATGGCTTTTACCACCTGTACCACGTTCACCGATGAATACCAACTCTTCAAGGAGCTCGGCAAGTAAGACACATTCCTTCACTTCTCCATATGTCTGTCTGTCCACAGAGGAGACTGCAAACTTACACAGAGTCCAAGGGGCCCATTATATACAATATATAGAATATAGAACCTACAATATACATTAATAATACAGATATAGTGTGCATATATATCACTGTGTCTAGTGGGTAACCCATTGAGGTGGGAGCTGGAGCCAGGTTTGTTTACCTCCCCCCAAAAAAAATGGAGCACCAGCCGCCACTGGTTGAGAAAGGGTGCCATAGACCCTGGCTTGTCCCTCTAGGTAAGGGTGACTTTACTCAGCCTTCTTGTGGCATTCTGGAAAAGATGGTTTTGACAATGTTCACCTGGACCAACAATTCAAAGGGCAAATGATTTTGAGTAATGTTTTTTGTTAGTGTAGCCCCCTTGTTCTAAACAAGGGCTACTTTGTCATTTTAGTTTTTGGCTGGTCTGTAGTTAGCTCAGACTGGATTGCATAGTTTTTCACTTGGTTTTTCATAAGCCTCGGTTCACACAGGGGGCGATGCGAGGCGACACGACTTGCCTCGCCGCGACCTGCCGCGACCTCAGCGGCGACTTGCAAATGACTTCTGTATAGAAGTCAATGCAAGTCGCCCCGAGGTCGCCCAAAAGTAGTACAGGAACCTTTTTTCTGAGTCGGAGCGACTCGAGTCGCTCCTCTTAGAACGGTTCCATTGTACAGAACGGGGGCGACTTGTCAGGTCGCGGCACGGCAAGTCGTGTCGCCTCGTGTCGCCCCCTGTGTGAACCGGCCCTAAGGCTCAGTTGGATTGTAATTTCTCACTGTCGCCGGTACATGTCACTGCTATCACTGGTATTTCACAAACAAAACTTATGCCGTGTACACACGACTGGACTTTTCCACAGCAAAGGTCTGACGGAACGAATCCGCCGGACAATTCAATCGTGTGGGGGCTTCATTGGACCTCTGCTGTCTAAAAATCAGGCAGACTTTAGATTTAGAACATGTTTCAAATCTTTCCGACGGACTCGAGTCCGGTGGAAAAATCCATTTGTCTGTATGCTAGTCCGACAGATGAAAACCGACGCTAGGGCAGCTATTAGCTACTTGCCTGTGAACTTCCTTATTTTAGTCCGGTCATACGTCATCATGTTAGAATTCGTCGGACTTTGGCATGATTGCGTGTGGCCAAGTGAGTTCGTTTGGAAAGTCCACCGGGAAGACCGTCGGACCCAGTCTGCCGGAAAGTCTGGTCATGCGTACACGGCATAAGTTATGAATATTTATATTTTCTTCAGTCAATCCAGTTGAAGGTTTAGGCCACTGGTGCATGCTAGGGGGGATATAAATATTTGAGAAAGGGCATGTGCTTATTCTCTTCCCCTGGGCTGGGGCCTAGGGAGGTGCTGCTGGGTGGAGATCTACTGTTGGGTGAATTGGTCCTGAAGCTGTTCTGCTTGGTTTGGAGAAAGATGTGCCAAGGAGGAGACCCAGGGGAGGCCCCTTGCTGGAGAGAACCTTGAAGGCTGGTCTCTCAGAAGGACCTGGTGACTCACTTGGAGGATGCACTGAAATATTGGAACATGCTTACAGTGTTGCCAGGTTGGCTTAAAGGTTCTGACACCTATGAAGATGGACATTAATCTGGATCTGGAGAGTCCGTAGGTGTTCTGCTGCAGTATCTGGGACCCCTAACCCTCATCTCCTTAACCGTTCTGCAATAAAATATCCTTTCACAGTTCCCCTATTTTAGTCATTGACTCAACCCTGCAGTAAGATGCTAGCCCACCCCTGGCCTCTGGATGTACCATTCTGCCTTTGGGGTGTCAGAGGGATGTTACATTAGGCCTAGTGATTTATGATGGGCGTGGGGGCCATCTTATAGAGCGGTGGTTCTCAACTCCTGTCCTCAGGGCCCACTAACAAGCCAGGTTTTAAGTATTACCTTGGGGAGATGCAGACTAGAATACTGCAATCACTGAGCAGCAAATGATATCACCTGTGATGTACTTCAGTTATCTTGCAAACCTGGCCTGTTAGTGGGTCCTAAGGACAGGATTTGAGAACCACTGATATAGAGAGTATTTCCTGCAGAAGGCAAAGGCCACTTTAAAGTGAATCTGAAATTTTTTTAGCAGGGAGCAGGGAATGGTTAGAACAGGGGTGTCTACACCTGTTGTGGAACTACAAGTACCATCATGCCTCTGCCTGTGGGAGTCATGCTTGTAACTGTCAGCTGTGCAATGCATCATGGGACTTGTAGTTCTGCAACAGCTGGAGGGCTGCCAGTTTTATTTCTGTTAAATATGTCTAAAGTTAAACATTTTGGAAAGAGTACAGAAAGGTTAAAACCTCTGTCATGTTTTTTTTGTCAGAATTAACTTTTATTGGATGTGCTATATCAAATATTAGACTCAAAATAAGAATGAATTGCAAACGTACCCCTCAGCCGTGCAGTTGTTCAGTTCCTTACTCTGATTTCACTGCACACTGTGAGATTCTCACAATGTGCATTAGAAGTTTCAGCAAGTCAGGTAAAGCCTGTCCAGTTTCCTGGCTGAAGGCCATCCAGCGTCATCTATTCCTTTCCACTCCAGCCTTATGGTCCCTGGCCTGTACTTTCATTTATTGCATGCTAATCACAGATGCTCAGCATCACATATGGGAGTGACCTAGGGTGGTCTGCATGCAGGACACCCACTTCTCTGGACTTTTTTTAATTTCTTCATTTTCCAAAAAAAGTGATAAAAAAAATTACAACTTCAAAAAACAACTTAAAAAACTTGCAATGCCTCCTACTATAGGGTGACCAGATGTCCCAGGTTTCAGGGGACAGTCCCCGGATTGAGGACACTGTACCCGGATCAAGTGTGTCCCCGGTTTTGTCCCCGGATTTGACTTCAGCAGGAGCTAGGGCAATTTTCAAAGATTCAAAGACAGTCAGTGCAGAATAAAAAAAAAAATCTGAATTACACCCCCCCCCCTCGCTCCTACTAGCTTAGGGGGTGTACTTTTTCCATTATCTGTGTCCCTTTCTGATAATGATGTGCTGGTCGGAGCGGATGGACTCTTTCTTCAGTTTCCGGCACATGCCTATTCAGCTCCGCTCACATGTTATTCTGCCTTGGCTCAAATCCCGGCCAGCCGTCTGCCTGCTTATCTCCTTGCCTTCCCCGCCAGATTAATTTTCCTCCGCTCCCCACCCAATAGTAGCCGGGGCCTGGAGAGTGAGACCTGAGAGGCTGTGAGGCCGGTGGCGGAGGCGACGGGCAGAGAGAGGCAGCTGAGCTCAGCTGAAGATGTCCAGCAGCAGGAATAGAGGGGGAGGGGATCCAATGGTGGGGCTGCCAGTGCCTTCAAGGCTTCAACACAGGTGTGCTTTGGGGGTGTCTGTGAATAGACTACATTGCACTGTGTCTGTCTCTCTGGCATAATGGATGGTATCAGAACTCACAGGCGGCGGGGGGCACTTATTGGTCAGAAGTTCACAAAATCAGCACCCAGCAGTCATGTTACGTGACACACTGTGACAGAGCCAGCCAGAGCCATGATAGAGCGCCCCCGCCTGTGAGTTATCATAATGCTGACAGAGCCAGCCTGAGCCATGATAGAGTGCCCCCTGCCTGTGATTTATCATAAGATCATCAGCATTAACCAGTTGCCAATCACCTGATAGAAGATTTACTGCTACAGGGCGGTCGCACTGCGCAGGATCACGTATATACGTGATCCTGCATTTCTGGGTGTTAAAGCCAATCGGCGGATCTGGCGGACTCGCCTAGTGGTCTGCCTATGTAAACAAGGCAGTTTGCCATTCTGTCAGTGTGGAAGACATTGATCCTGTGTTCCTGCAAAGCAGGTACAGGGATTCATGTCTTCCCTTAGTAAAAAGCACCTCCCCTACAGTGAGAAAACACTTGTTAGGTGCACATTTAACCCATTGATTGTCCTAGATGTTATCCCCTTCCCAGCCAGTTTCATTAGTACAGTGACAGTACATATCTTAAGCCCCGTACACACTATCAGATTGTCTGCTGAGTTTTTCCTTCAGATTTACCAAAACCATATAATATGAGGTCAAACCTTAGGAGTTTCAATGTGTATGCAATCAAGCAGGCCCTTCTACTACATGGTTTTGGTAAATCTGAAGGAAAAACTCAGCAGACAATCTGATAGTGTGTACGGGGCTTTAGTGTCACTGGTTCCCACAAAGTGTCAAAAGTGTCACTAATGCCGCGTACACACGAGCGGAATTTCTGACAGAAAAAGTCAGACGGAATCTTTTCATCGGATATTCCGATCATGTGTATGCCTCATTGGATTATTTTTTTCGAAAATTCTGACGGACCTAGAAATAGAACATGTTTTAAATATTTCTGATGGAACCAATTCCTATCGGGAAAACCGCTCGTCTGTATACTGTTCCGACGGACCAAAAATGACGCATGCTCTGAAGCAAGTACAAGACGGAAGCTATTGGCTACTGGCTATTGAACTTCCTTTTTCTAGTCCCGTCGTACGTGTTTTATGTCACCGCGTTCTAGACGGTCGTAATTTGGTGTGATCGTGTCAAAACCCTGTCTGAAAAACCTTCAGAGTTTATTCCGATGGGAAAACCAGTCGTGTGTACGCGGCATTAGTGTCCGATTTGTCCAGTGCAATATCGCAGTCCTGCTATGAGTCGCTGATTGCTGCCATTACTAGTAAAAAAAAAAAATATGTCCCCGGATTTCATTTGAAAAATCTTGTCACCTTATCTTACTACTAAATACCTTGGACTGTCTACTTTCCAAAAAGAGGGGTCATTTGGGGGAGTGTTTTTACTCACTCTAGCATTTTCAGGCCTCAAAAAATTAGCCGATTAGTCCATCAGGCTTGATTACCGTATTTATCGGCGTATAACACACACTTTTTTCCCCCTTAAAATCAGGGGAAAATCGCGGTTGCGTGTTATACGCTGATACTCCGCGATTTCCGCACAATTTTTTTGGCTCTGGGCGGCTTTCAGCCGCCTTTGGCCCTTCTCGCATCTTTTGGCCGCCTTCGGCCCTTCTCGGCGGCTTTTGGCCGCTCTCGGACCATCTCGGCAAAAGCCGCCGAGTAGGTCCGAAAGCGGCCGAAAGCCGCCGAGTAGGTCCGAGAGCGGCCGAAAGCCGCCGAGAAGATCCGAGAGCGGCCGAAAGCCGCCGAGAAGGTCCGAGAGCGGCCGAAAGCTGCCGAGAAGGTCCGAGGCGGCCGAAAGCCGCCGAGAAGGTCCGAGAGTGGCCGAAAGAACTTCCAGGAGCCGCCGAGATACACAGGACATCTCGGCGGCGCCATTTTTTTAAAAATAAGCAGACATCACTAATGCACTAAGGCTACAACGACGGACAAGCTGCATGACAAGGCTGCAATGAGGACAGGCTGCAATGACAAGGCTGCAAAATAAAAAAACCCAGTGGTGATTAAATACCCCTGCTCTATTTGTGTGAAAAAAATGATAAAAATGTCATATGAGTACACTGTAGCATGACCGTGCAATTGTCATTCAAAGTGTGACAGTGCTGAAAGCTGAAAATTGTCCTGGGCAGGAAAAGGGTAAAAGTGCCCAGTATTGAAGTGGTAAAAATTATATTAGCATTTTTGAGGGAAGGATGAACCAGGATAGGTTGTTTTTTTTTTTCATTTTAGAGTAGAAAAGGGTTAACACTGGTCAGTTAATTTTTTGCTGTCTGTGTCCCATTGAGGAGATTTCCTTTCACTTTGTGCCCTGGAGACCCAACAGGAAGTGAGAGGAAATCTCTTGAAGAGTGGAAGAATTGTCGGATGACAGGCTGTTGACGGAAAATACGACTGTTTGTACGCTCCATCAGGCAATTGTTGTCGGATTTTCCGCAGACAAATGTTGGATGACAGGCTTTAAAATTTTCTGCGAACAAATGTCTGTTGTCGGATTTTCCGAGTGTGTGTACACAAGTCTGTCAGACAAAAGTCCAAAGTACAAACAGGCATGCTCGGAAGCAAGGAGGAGCCAGAAGCGGTCGGTCTTGTAAACTAGCGTTTGTAATGGAAAATTAACATTCGTGACGTGGCAAATTGTGAAATCTGGAAGTGCAACGCACAATTCTCTTCTTCTTTAACCACTTGCCACCCGCCCTATAACAAAAGCACGGCAGCAAAGTGGTTTCAAAATCCTGACCGGACGTCATATGACGTGATCAGGATTTTGAGCCGCTGCGCACCCCCGGGGGCGCGCAACGCGGCGATCGTTGTTGCGGTGTGTCAGTCTGACACCCTGCAACTACGATCTCGGTAAAGAGTCTCCGACAGAGACTCTTTACCATGTGATCAGCCATGTCCAATCACGGCTGATCACAGTGCAAAATAGGAAGAGCCGGCGATCGGCTTTTCCTCACTCGCGTCTGTCAGAAGCGAGTAGAGGAGAGCCGATCGGCTGCTCCTCTGACAGGGGGGGTCTGTGCTAATCGATTATCAGCACAGCCCCCCCGAGGATGCCCATGCTGGACCACCAGGGACACCACCAGACCACCAGGGATGCCCAGCACAAGGTATGCCACCCTAGACCACCAGGGATTCCAGTCAGTGCCCACAATGGATGCCAATCAGTGCCCATAATGGATGCCAATCAGTGCCCACAATGGGCATCACTGATTGGCATGCATTATTGTTTGGCACTGATTGCCATCCATTAGTACAGTATAAAACAATACAATGCCGCCTATCAGTGCCCATCTGTGCCGCCTATCAGTGCCCATCTGTGCCGCCTATCAGTGCCCATCCGTGCCACCTATCAGTGCCCATCTGTGCCGCATATCCATGCCCATCTGTACTGCCTATCCATGCCCATCCGTACCGCCTATCCATGCCAATCCGTGCCAGATATCAGTGCCAATTTGTGCTACCTGTCAGTGCCCATCCGTGTCGCCCATCAGTTCCGCCTATAAGTGCCACATATCAGTGTCCATTAATGCCACCTCATCAGTGCCACTTCATTGGTGCCACCTCATCCGGGCCCATCAGTGTAGCCCCATCAGTGCCCATCAGTGAAGGAGAAAACGTACTTATTTACAAAGTTTTGAGACTGAAACAAAAAAAAACATATTTTTTTTCAAAATTTTCGGAATTTTTTTATTTGTTTAGCAAAAAATAAAAACCGTAGTGGTGATCAAACACCACCAAAAGAAAGCTCTATTTGTGGGAAAAAAATGATAAAAATTTCATTTGGGTACAGTGTAGCATGACCGCGCAATTGTCATTCAAAGTGCATCAGCGCTGAAAGCTGAAAATTGGTCTGGGCAGGAAGGTGTTTAAGTGCCCAGTATTGAAGTGGTTAATGGGATAATAATGAAGCTGCTTTGCTGGTGATACTGATGGAGTTATTGCAAACTAATTTTCAAAGGCTTTTTTTTTTTCTAGTGATATCAAGAATAATATTATGCTTTTTTTTTTTTCTTTATAATTTGGGCAAGTTTCCACAACACCATTATCCCGTCATTTTTTAAAATCAAAGATACAACTATGTTGGTGTCCCTTTTTAATTTTACATTGTATTTTTTTCACCTCCCTGGCGGTATGATTATTTCAGATTTTAGGTGCTGAAAGCGGAACCATTATCTTGCATGGAAATTTGGTGTTTTATATTGTAGGCCTGTAATTCTTAGGAATAATTCACTTAAACCTGTCCAAACAAGAGTCTAATAGACATCCCGGGTATGATAAAATTTGAAATACGAAATTATAAATGATAATATTATATATATATATATATATATATATATATATATATATATATATATATAAAATATATTATAATTTCGTATTTCAAATATAATAAATAACTATAAATAATTATAACAAATAATAATATGATAAAAAAAATTATTCAATAATGTAATCAAATCAAAAACACTGAAATGTGCTGAGTTGCAGAATTGTCACTGTCATTACTTTCAGTGTTTGATGACGAATTTCCCCACTAATTACTATCGCTCAATTCTGTGAGTGATTCTAATTTATTATTGCTGTTTTCTAGCTGGTTTAAATGCACTTTTGATGTAAACGGACATTTTTTGGTTGCTATGGACAATCTCCAGTTTCCTGGCATAAAGAATGGTATTTATAATATAAAACTGCATGCAGGACACTGGACAGACCACTAGGGACAAAGGGGATGTGTAATTATTTGATACAGTAATGTAATCTGTAAGATTACAGTATACTGTATCTATACTGTGTTTTTTACTTTTTGAATTTGGCGCCGAACTCTGTTCCCGTGCGTCCCAATGCTCGCAGGGAACGGAGCTCTGCACTGTGACAGATCAAGCGAGACACGGCGGCTCGCTGATCACAGTGGGGGACATCGCTGGATCCAGGGGACAAGGTAAGGAAACCCCTACATGGATCTTGCGATGGGATCCCGAGTCTGGCTCGGCAATACCGCTTATGGTACTAAAATCTCACCTCGAACTTAGGAATACCGCCAGGGAGGCTAAATGTAACTGCCTACTCCCAAACTGTCATTTGAAGTAAAACACATAGCCATGTATTATTTTACACAATTTTTCTATTGTGCATTAAAAAAATAGACATGCTATCTGCCAACAGAACTTAACCAAAAAGTGCATTCTATGCATCCAAAAATATAGAAAATATACCAAATCAAATCATTATTCAACCAAAAAATTAAAATAAAAGCCTCATGCATGTGTCCTACTTCTTAATATAGGGGGTCAGCAATGGCAAGAGTTGGTGAACGCAGGGGTCTGTCACCCGGAGATTATTCCGAAAATCATCTGGATTATTCTCCTGGAGCTCCCGCAGCAAAGGCATATGAAATAATTGGTCACGATAAATAAAGCAACCAATTTTTGGTCCAAGAAATCCTCCTCCTCCTGTTCCTGGACTGGATTTGGGTCAAAGCAATAAATCCAAGGCCAATATTAAATAACACATTATCTCCTCCGATTCCGCAACATGTCTGGTTGACGAACGGCTGTTCAGAAACAAACTGAAAAGCGCAAAATTAAAAGCGCAAATCAACACTCACCAAACTTCTACTAACACGAAATTAGCAGAAGGAGCCTAAAGGGTGTCGCTAAAGAGCTGAAAAACAACGTTCGTGTTTGTTGGCCGACAATTCCTTGCGGTTTGTATGCAAGACAAAATCCAGGAACACGCCTTCGGACAAAAGTCTGAGGTGTTGTCTGCGGAAATTCCAATTGTGTGTACGAGGCTTTAGCTGTCATCGAGAAAAAGTGTTGCCATTAGATTTCCCCTCACTTCCTGTTCTAAATAAAGAGGGTAAAGCCTCGTACACACGATCGGATTTTCGGCAGGGAATTGTGTGATGACAGACTGTTGGCCTAAAATCTGACCGTTAGTATGCCCCATCAGACAATTGTTGTCCAACTTTCCGCCAACAAATGTCTGATGGCAGGCTAATTAATTTTCGGCGGACAACGGTCTGTTGTCAGATTTTCCTATCGTCTGTACACCAGTCTGTCACACAAAAGTTGAAAGTACAAACACGCATGCTCGGCTGGCGTTGTAATAACCAATGATGTCATCGGCTGATAAGGAGAAAGTGGGGCGCTCACACAGAATCCATGTTTGCCCCTCCCCTGCAACTCTCCACCATCGCTAAGGTCATTGAGTGAGGGAGAGAAACTGAGGTAGAAGAGAAACATTGGCATACTAGTCAGTACCAATGTACAAAGTTGTATTCACTTTGGAACAATAAATCACCCATAACATTGGGTGTTCTACAGTACATGTGTGGATGTTGCTGTGTCGTATAAAACTAGTAGTTTAGTTTTTTACATTTTATAGCGGGGTGCCTCAAGATTGTGCAGAATTTTAACTACTTGCTACCCAGGCCAATTCTGACAGTCCTACATGTAAAAAAAAATCATCATTTTTTTTTTTACTAGAAAATTACTCAGAAACCCAAACATTACATCTGTGTTTTTTAAGCTGAGACCCTAGGGAATAAAATGGTCATAGTTGCAACTTTTTATCTGGCACCGTATTTGCGCAGTAATTTTTCAAACGTGTTTCATGCATTAATAAAAAACAAAACAGTAAAGTTAGTGCAATTTTCTTGCATAATGTGAAAGATGATGTTATGCTGAGTAAATTGATATCTAACATGTCATGCTTTGAAATTACGTGGAATGGCGCCAAAGTTCGGTACTTAAAAATCCCCATAGGCAACGCTTTTATTTATTTTTTTACAGGATACCTGTTTAGAGTTACAGAGATCTAGAGCTAGAATTATCGCTCTCGCTCTATTGTTCACGGCGATACCTCAAATGTGTGGTTTGAACGTTGTTTACATATGTGGGCATGACCTACTTTTGTGTTCGCTTCTGTGCGTGAGCATGCAGGGACGGGGGGGTGCGCTTATAATTTTTTTTTTATTTATTGTTTATTTTACATTTATTTTTCTACTTTAATGCTTTATTTTTATTTATTTATTTTTGATCACTTTTATTCTGATTACAAGGAATGTACACATCCCTTGTAATAGGCATAGTGCATGACAGGTCCTCTTTACAGCGAGATCTGGGGTCAGTAAGTCCCCACATCTCGCCTGTAGCCTGGGAAGCCTGAAAAAAAACAAAAAAAATCTTGGCTTCCCAGCCGAGGCAGCGGCATTTTTTCAAATGCAGAGCCCGGGGGCTTGACGTCATAACATCGCTCCCGGCCTTCTGAAAGAGCATAGAAAATACAGGGGCCATGTGGCCCGCCGGATTCTCTATGGTCAACTTCTGGCATGGACCAATTCCTTCCCCCTCTTGCCAATCGTACGGGCGAGCCGGGAGAAGCACTGGAGGACGGCGGTCGTCCCCTCCCACTGCCTGTAAGCCCTTGTACACACGCTCGGACACTCCGACAACAAAATCCGTCAGATTTTATCCGACGGATTTTGTCCGAAACTTGTGTTGCATACACACGGTCGGACAAAGTTGTCGGAAAATACGATCGTACATAACGTGACAATGTTATTTCGTTACGACGGGACTACGTTCAGACTTGTAGCCAATAGCTTTGGTCCAGGAATTTCATCTGAGCATGCCTGGCACTTTGTCCGATCGGAATTCTCTACACATGATCGGACAAAGTCCGATCAAATCATGTTGTTGGAAAGTTTTATAGCCCAGCTCTAAAACTTTGTCCGCCGGATATTCCGACGGAAACAGTCCGATGGAGCCCACACACAGTTGGATTATCTGACAACACGGTCCGATCGAACATTTTCCGTCAGAATGTCCGACCGTGTGTACAAGGGCTAAGAATGATCAAGTGGCTGAACACTCGCTATGATTGTTCTTATGGTGCAGAAAATCACCGGCTTTAAAAGATGATATCTGAATGATGCCTGTAGCTGCAGGCATCATTCAGATATCCCTACTTATAGTCAACAATGTCATATGACATCATTGGTCGGTAGATGGTTAAAGGGTGCCTTGACTGAAAAGGTTGAAAAAAACTGGTCTAGAGCTGTGGCTCTCAACTGCCAGGCCGCAGTTTTTCTCCTCCTGGACCTCCAGCTAACTGTAGATCCCCTAATATCCCACAGTGTCTACCAGCTCCTGTTGTGCTACCCAACCTCCTATAATGGTCCTTGGTAACCTTCAACCTCGCACAGTGCTCCCAGGTCCCCTCAATTCCCACAGTACCCTCCCAACCTTCCACAGTGTCCCCTAGCTTGCTAAAGAGCCTTCAGCTCTCCATAGTGCCTTCATCAATGCCCTACAGTGCCCTCCAGTCTCCTCCATGCCACTGCAAAACCCCCAGTTCCATCCAGAGACTCCATCCCCCACGGTTTCCCCCCAGCTCCTTCCCTTCCCCATAACCTACAGGGCCACCAAGTTTTCTGCAGAGTTCGCTAACACTCTTCACAACATTCATTCCCCTGCAGTGACACCCAGCAACTTCCAGAGGTTCTATACATATTTTGCATTCCCATACATTTATTGTGAGAGTATAAACTATTTTTTCTTGTTGTGGTAAGGAAGGTTGTGGAATAAATTAGTGGGCCCTGCTCTCAAAAGTTTGAGAACCTCTGGTTTGAGCAGTGGTCTTCAAACTGTGGCCTGCGAGCCAGATGAGATTTCTTGCTTCGGTCCTGGTGGAGATTGAACTGGAGATGAGGGCTTCTCTTGCAGCTCTTGTCCAACACTCCTGGTAGTGGTGACAGGAGATGTGTGGCATGAAGACTGATGGCCTGCAACCAACAGCGCCAGCTTTTGGTTGCAGGATACAGATGACTGTGAAACACCAGACAGGGGCCAGACTATGGTTGCCACCTCATCCCTTTAATCCTGAACACATATTAATTACACAGGTTCTGTGGCTGATTAAGGTGGTAATTAAAGTGGTTGTATAGTCAAATTTTTGACTTTGACTTACAGGTAAGCCTATAATAAGGCTTACCTGTAGGTAAAAAGAATATCTCCTAAACTTGTGCGGTTTAGGAGATGTTCCCCTCGCAATAAGCCGCTGACTTCAGCGGCGCATGCGCACCGGGGATTCTCGTCTGAAAGTCCGGCAGACGCCAGACCTTGCCACTCACAGCGCCGGAGCCGCGATTCCCGGAAGACTTGCTGAGTGAGATGCCGGCGCCTCGTTCTAAGGTAAGTATTTCATAATGAGCTAGTATGCGTTGCATACTAGCTCATTATGCCTTTTCCCTTATAGGTGTAAAAAAAAAAAGTCAGCCGCTTTAAACTCACTTGGTGCCTTATCTACATTAACGTAGCCTCAGAAACGGTGTAATTTAAAGGTGTTTGGGTTTAAAGGAAGGAGGTGGCAATTATAGGCCAGAGGCTGGAGCACAGTGACACTTGATGAGCAGACAGGAGTGAAGCCAGGAATGAATGAATGAATGAATGAAATACTTATATAGCGCACAATGCGAACTGAATCGCCTCTAGGACACCAATGGTCATTAATGGTTGTGTGCAGCTAGGTACAGTAAGGCAGAAGCGGAGTCAGGGTACAAGCCGAGGTCACAACAGGTAGGCCGAAATCCAAAGATAGGCCAGAGGCAAGCAAGGTTGCACACAGAAAGGTAAGAGTAGTGGTCAAGGTACAGCAGGAACTAGTTGAAGACCACTCAGCACAGCTCAGCTACTCTCACTGTGTAAAGGAGTTTAAAGCCATCACCACGATGGATGTCCTGGCTCGCTACCAGACTAAGTCTGTGTATGGCACTTGAAGCTGTCACCACGTCCATACATCCTCTGTATGAAGCATGGAAATCTAGGATGGCATTTGTGCATCATGGTCTACTCCTATGAGATGGGAGGCAGCTAAGGAAATCTTCACCAGCTCATTGGAACGGGCACAATGGAGGATTGTGAGTACTAGACTATCATTATGCTTGACTGTGGTAACTATACACTGGCATCACTGTGAACAGCTAGAGAGGTACCCACTTGATCCGGGACCCTCCTTGAGTATACCAGCAGTGGTATCTATTACTTGCTAGTGGCTTGTCAGTACTCACATGCACCCCACAAGGATGTATTATGTGCCCTGTTGATATTACCTTCTGCTGGTTGTCTAGCAATCCCCATACACGAATTTATGAACATCACACTTGCCGGCTTAGGACTGGGAGTGATTTCTTTTTACCAGATGGACCATCTGATATACCCTTTTGTAGCTGATGAATTCATTTTCTGGCTCAGCTACCAGGGACCTGCATTGCCTATCCCACTCATGCATCCTATCCCTGACCATGACTGACCACATCTAGCAGGTTTTTGCGGGAGGGTAGCTTCTGTGGTGGGTTCTGTCAGCAGTGTGGTGAGTTTGTCAGGGCTGGGCTCAGCCTTTCCTTCTCAAAGCTGGCTGCTCAGCTGTCGGCTAAATGCCAGCTCCTTTCTCTCCACATTGACTCACATGTTGATGATATCCTGCTCGTCAACCATCCAGCCCAGATGATCTCTGCCTTTGCCTTGGTCACATCTCTAGAGACGCTCTCCTGTGTTCCTGTTAAAGACCTGCTTGGCTGGTGTGACGGACTGGGGTTTATATGGTCACAAAACAGACACCCCAAAGCAAAGTACATATTCATTTTTTTTTTTATATTTCTAAACATCTCCCTTCTATTCTATTAATAACCAGTAGATGGCAGAGAAGGTACACAAACAGAGTCTATATAAGGCCACACACCATGTGACTGGAAATTAAACTACTTCCAGCCATAAAGTCAGTGGTCATATCTCATGCTGTTTGTGTGATTCTTTGCAGGTATGTACTCTAAATTGTTCCTAATATGTATTAACCTGTGATAGAAAGATTCCTAAACATCTTGAGCAGATGCAGAAAAAGTCTCAGCAGATTTTATGCTGTAATTAGAAGTTTAGAACAGCATGTGTCAGAAACAAGTGCATAAGAACATGAAAATACTGCATTAGTCAGAACAAATGTCTATGATAAACACTAAACCTTTCTAAATAGGTATATTTAAACCTGATTTATTGGAAATTGCATATATTTATAGAAGCACATGTTTTCTGTTATTTAATATAGAAAAAAAACTATTGTATGTAAAGCTTATGTATTGCATCATACAGACATGCAATGTGCACCATCTAGTGGTTAAAAAAGAGTACTACCATGAAAATATTTGTATTAAAGCAATGCATTGCCAGTATGATTATTGCACACTTAAAGTGTACCAGAGAGATAAAGATAATTATCTATAACACTGAATAACAGGGATATATATGTTATTAAAATATAGTAATGTTCATTGTTGTAACTACGTTTTAAAATACTTTAGTTAAAATCGGTATAATATATATTGTTAATGTTTATAAACATGTGACTATAAAAATGTAAAAGATGTATTGTTATGTAAAAATTAAACTACTTCCAGCCATAAAGTCAGTGGTCATATCTCATGCTGTTTGTGTGATTCTTTGCAGTCCACGCCAAGCTGATCACCTTATCTCATCGCGTCTACAATCATCGGCTCTCTTAATTCACATTTTGAGGCCGGTAACATTTTGGGGGCTCGTGTGCCGGGATTCGTTGTGTTACCAGTGAGAAGGAAGCGCGAGACAAGCGTGAGCCTGCTACAGATCTACAAGGAGAGTCGTGAGTGTCGTCTGCCTTGTGAGTGCAAGTCTTCAGATTGCAACAGAGATGGTGTCTCCTCGTCGTGCGCTGATGTGGGATATCCAGAAACAAATTCATCTGCTTAATGAAGAACAGCTGCATAGCCTCGCTATTATGCTGGAAGATGAAAGAGACGTGGACGTTCCATCAGTGACTGGTACCAACGAAATGGAACTTGTTGAATTTATTGAAGACTACTTGAGAAGTGATCAGCTGGAAAAGTTGGAAGATCAAGGTATGTCGTATCTACTCATCATCCAAGACAAGATCAATGAACTAAAACTTAACAAGGAAAGTACACCAACTGTGGACATTGCAACCGCTGCAAAAAAAATAAGTAGTGGGACTGCAAGGACTGAACAGGTATCGGAGGTGGTGAGATTAACTGATGTTGTTGCTTTATTGCCACGTAGAGAATTTAAAATGCATGGTGGTGTAATTTCAGATCATGGTTCGGACATGAGTTATAGTAGCGTGTGCAGACAAATTGACGAGGGTCTAACAGAAAAATTCCCTGAATCTGAAATTATACGCACAGTGTTGAGAATAATCAAACCTGGTAATTTTAAAGATATGTTGACTGACAAAGATGATCTTACTGTTGCTGAATTGAAAAGGTTTTTGAAGTCACATATGAGAGAACGAAGTGGTAATGAGTTATTTCAGGACCTTAGCAATGCTACCCAGCAAGAAAGAGAAACAGCACAACAATTTGTTTACAGGTTAGTGGGGTTAAAACAAAAAGTTCTGTCTACATCACAACATGATAGGCAAGAGTTTAACTATGACAAAAAACTGGTGCAAGGCATATTCCTTCATACACTGTATCAGGGACTAAATGAGAAAAATTCTAATGTTAGACGAGATATCAAGCCTTACGTGTCTGATTTGACAGTAACGGATGACTTTATCATAGAGCAAGTCACCAGATCAGTTGATGAGGAAACAGAAAGGCAGAGACGCTTAAACAGTGCACCTAAACATAAACCTCTTACTGTTCATTCATCACAGACACCAGGGAATAGTGAAAAAGACACCTTGCAACAGAGAGTTGAGGGAGATGTTAAAGCAAATCACACTGCATTAATGGAACTAACAACACAGGTCTCTGCTCTCACAAAGAACCTGGAAAAGATGATGAAGCTAACTCCTATTGTTGGAAACCAAATGACTAAGCCACTAACCAATGTTCAAGTTCCAGATACAACTCACTGCAAGCCCAGGTGTGATGATTGCATTAAACGAGAGAGTCAGAACTGCTACCATTGTTTCTACTGTGGTTGGACAGGACACAGAGCGGCTGATTGCTTGAAGAAAAGAAGGCAGTCGGGAAACGACAGACGGTCACTGGGAAAGGGACAACCAGTGACCACCTCAAATGATCTGTCCCATGCTAAGGTAAACAGGGTATTCACCCACCGGTCAACTAGAACACTCCCAAAAGAGAATGGATTCTCCAAACAACACGTAGCACAATTAATTGGAGGAAAATGCCTACTGTCATGTCGGATGAATGGTGTTCCGGTTGACATGTTGATGGATACAGGAGCTCAGGTCAGCATTGTCGGGAAGGCATGGTTAGAAAAGTTTCTACCCAGCGTCTCCATTAGGCACATACAAGATTTACTTTGTGATGACAACTTATCCATTACAGCTGCAAATGGTTCTATCATTCCATTCATTGGGTGGATTGAAGTCTGCCTGGAATTCGAAAGTAGTGGACATGGAAACTCAGCCATTTATGTGCCAATGCTGGTGAGTGACTGCTGTAATGACAATCCAATTCTTGGGTTTAATGTTATCGAAGAATTGATCAGAGAAAACCGTGACCGACCAAACAGCACCCAAAACCTGACTATCTTGCTGAGTGAAGCTATGAAAGTAAGACAGAGTGTAGCGAATAACATTGTCAATGCTGTCAGTCAAGCAACTGACCCAGGAGAAATATTCGATAGTCGTATGGTCAAAGTGGGGAAGAAGGGACTCCAGATTAAAGGAGGCGAGCTCTGTGAAGTCAAATGCAGAATTAGAGCGTGGCCGAAAGGAGGAATCATGCCATTTGAACCACTTCCCGAATATCCAGTTGAGGAAGGACTTGAACTATTTCCTTCAGTGGTAGATGTGCCAAATGGGTTCTCTAAACTGGTGAAGATACCTATACTGAACCGTGCTCAACATGACATCTACCTTCCACCCAGAACAGTATTGGGTACCATTTCTCCAGCAGCTGAGATTCTACCATTGTCTCCAAACAAAGACGATGGAAAGGGAATTGACCAGAAGAAAAGGGTGTTTCATGTAAACCAGTTGAATCAAGTGGACACTGGAAATCAGCTACCCACTAACAAATCTGTTAAGTGGCACCCACCTGTCAATTTGGAAGATCTCTCAGAAGAAGAACAGGAGATAGCGAGACAAATGTTATATGATGAATCAGATGTCTTTGCTCGAGATGAGGGAGACATAGGATGCATCCCTAACCTGAAACTGAGGATAAATCTGAAAGATGAAACTCCTGTCCAGAAACGCTACAATTCGATACCAAAACCCCTATACAAAGAAGTGAAAGAATATATCCAAAACCTTCTTGACCGAGGTTGGGTAACAAAATCTTCTTCCGCATACTCATCATCAGTTGTTTGTGTTCGAAAGAAGGACAGTAGCCTACGACTATGTGTTGACTTTAGGGAGTTAAACAGAAAGACTATCCCAGATAGACATCCACTAGCCAGAATACAAGATCTGCTGGATAGCTTAGGAGGATTTACGTGGTTCTCAATCCTGGACCAGGGTAGTGCGTATCATCAAGGCTTTGTGCATGAAGACTCCAGACATCTGACGGCTTTCAGCACCCCCTGGGGACTCCTGGAGTGGAACCGTATTCCATTTGGATTAACGAATGCCCCAGCAGCTTTTCAGAGATGCATGGAGAATGTATTAGAGGGCATCAGAGACAAATGTTGTTCTCCATACTTGGATGACGTACTTTGCTACTCCAAAACTTTTCAGGAGCATGTCAATGATATTAGGCAAGTGCTTAGTCGAATGCGTGAGCATGGTATCAAACTTAGACCGAAGAAGTGTGAACTCTTTAAACGACAGATTCGATACCTTGGACGAATGGTGTCAGAAGAAGGCATAAAAATTGACCCAAAAGATCTTGAAGCGGTATTACATTTGAAAAGGAAAGAACTAAAAACAGTGGGAGGAGTCAGATCTTTGTTAGGATTCCTGAGCTACTACAGGTCCTTCATTCAAGATTTCTCTCGACTTGCTAAACCACTGTATGAATTTTTGCAGAACACTGAGAAAGAATCTGCTACATCCATCCCCAAAAACAATCGGAGGGAATCTACAAAGAAAAACGGGAACAAAGCACAAGTGCCATCTAAAACACTGATTCATTGGACACCCAAACATCAAGCTGTAGTATCCAGACTGGTGGACATGCTAACCAATCCACCAATTGTAGCATACCCTGATTTTGACTTACCCTTCGTCTTACACACTGATGCTTCCAATGAAGGCCTAGGTGCTGTACTATACCAACGACAAGGAGAAAAACTTCGTGTTATTGGGTTTGGCTCCAGAACATTGACTCCAGCAGAGCGCAATTACCATCTCCACTCTGGTAAACTTCGTTCATACTGGGAAGAATCAGTACACAAAGTGGTAGAAAGAATCAAAGATGGGCCTGTGTACAAAATTCAGCCTGAAAGTGGTAAAAAGACTATTCGAGTACTGCACAGAAATCTTTTTTTGTCGGGAAGGCATGGTTAGAAAAGTTTCTACCCAGCGTCTCCATTAGGCACATACAAGATTTACTTTGTGATGACAACTTATCCATTACAGCTGCAAATGGTTCTATCATTCCATTCATTGGGTGGATTGAAGTCTGCCTGGAATTCGAAAGTAGTGGACATGGAAACTCAGCCATTTATGTGCCAATGCTGGTGAGTGACTGCTGTAATGACAATCCAATTCTTGGGTTTAATGTTATCGAAGAATTGATCAGAGAAAACCGTGACCGACCAAACAGCACCCAAAACCTGACTATCTTGCTGAGTGAAGCTATGAAAGTAAGACAGAGTGTAGCGAATAACATTGTCAATGCTGTCAGTCAAGCAACTGACCCAGGAGAAATATTCGATAGTCGTATGGTCAAAGTGGGGAAGAAGGGACTCCAGATTAAAGGAGGCGAGCTCTGTGAAGTCAAATGCAGAATTAGAGCGTGGCCGAAAGGAGGAATCATGCCATTTGAACCACTTCCCGAATATCCAGTTGAGGAAGGACTTGAACTATTTCCTTCAGTGGTAGATGTGCCAAATGGGTTCTCTAAACTGGTGAAGATACCTATACTGAACCGTGCTCAACATGACATCTACCTTCCACCCAGAACAGTATTGGGTACCATTTCTCCAGCAGCTGAGATTCTACCATTGTCTCCAAACAAAGACGATGGAAAGGGAATTGACCAGAAGAAAAGGGTGTTTCATGTAAACCAGTTGAATCAAGTGGACACTGGAAATCAGCTACCCACTAACAAATCTGTTAAGTGGCACCCACCTGTCAATTTGGAAGATCTCTCAGAAGAAGAACAGGAGATAGCGAGACAAATGTTATATGATGAATCAGATGTCTTTGCTCGAGATGAGGGAGACATAGGATGCATCCCTAACCTGAAACTGAGGATAAATCTGAAAGATGAAACTCCTGTCCAGAAACGCTACAATTCGATACCAAAACCCCTATACAAAGAAGTGAAAGAATATATCCAAAACCTTCTTGACCGAGGTTGGGTAACAAAATCTTCTTCCGCATACTCATCATCAGTTGTTTGTGTTCGAAAGAAGGACAGTAGCCTACGACTATGTGTTGACTTTAGGGAGTTAAACAGAAAGACTATCCCAGATAGACATCCACTACCCAGAATACAAGATCTGCTGGATAGCTTAGGAGGATTTACGTGGTTCTCAATCCTGGACCAGGGTAGTGCGTATCATCAAGGCTTTGTGCATGAAGACTCCAGACATCTGACGGCTTTCAGCACCCCCTGGGGACTCCTGGAGTGGAACCGTATTCCATTTGGATTAACGAATGCCCCAGCAGCTTTTCAGAGATGCATGGAGAATGTATTAGAGGGCATCAGAGACAAATGTTGTTCTCCATACTTGGATGACGTACTTTGCTACTCCAAAACTTTTCAGGAGCATGTCAATGATATTAGGCAAGTGCTTAGTCGAATGCGTGAGCATGGTATCAAACTTAGACCGAAGAAGTGTGAACTCTTTAAACGACAGATTCGATACCTTGGACGAATGGTGTCAGAAGAAGGCATAAAAATTGACCCAAAAGATCTTGAAGCGGTATTACATTTGAAAAGGAAAGAACTAAAAACAGTGGGAGGAGTCAGATCTTTGTTAGGATTCCTGAGCTACTACAGGTCCTTCATTCAAGATTTCTCTCGACTTGCTAAACCACTGTATGAATTTTTGCAGAACACTGAGAAAGAATCTGCTACATCCATCCCCAAAAACAATCGGAGGGAATCTACAAAGAAAAACGGGAACAAAGCACAAGTGCCATCTAAAACACTGATTCATTGGACACCCAAACATCAAGCTGTAGTATCCAGACTGGTGGACATGCTAACCAATCCACCAATTGTAGCATACCCTGATTTTGACTTACCCTTCGTCTTACACACTGATGCTTCCAATGAAGGCCTAGGTGCTGTACTATACCAACGACAAGGAGAAAAACTTCGTGTTATTGGGTTTGGCTCCAGAACATTGACTCCAGCAGAGCGCAATTACCATCTCCACTCTGGTAAACTTCGTTCATACTGGGAAGAATCAGTACACAAAGTGGTAGAAAGAATCAAAGATGGGCCTGTGTACAAAATTCAGCCTGAAAGTGGTAAAAAGACTATTCGAGTACTGCACAGAAATCTTTTACTACCAGTAAATGACCTACCAATTGAAGGACACATTCCAAGAGTACCGATGAAACAAAGACAATCAAGTAACAGAAAGGATACCAGAATGGATGTGGACCAGGAAGAGGAATGTTCAGATGAAGAAAGATGGTATTATCCTTATATACCAGAGACTACAGAAAGTCATGATTGTATTGTGTCTCAACCAAACTCTCAAAAGGTACAGAAAATCCCATTAAGAGTTTCTGCTGAAGAGTTCTATCCTACAACTACCACACCCAATCTTGAACAAGAACAAAATGATGGAACAGTAGTTGGCGACCAAATCTGGGCTACAGACATGGTGGGACTAGACACTGCAGAATTACCCTCATTAAGTCAAGACTTACCTGTGAACCAAGATATGCAAATGGAAAATGATGTTGATGGAGAATACTCAACTCCTGTCAGAAGATCTACCAGACAAGCTAAGCCTAAAGAGATCTTTATGTATGACACACTAGGTCAGCCAAGATACAGACCAAGTCAGGTTCACACCATACAAACTCCTACAATGCTAGCTACTCCCATGACATGCCAAGTAGTTAACGTAGCTCCTTGGCGGCAACAAGTACCTATTTGGGTTACTTAAATCACTAAATAGTGTTTAGATACCAATTGAGTTTAATGTCGGGAGCCATTAACTGAAGGAGGGGAGAGTGTGACGGACTGGGGTTTATATGGTCACAAAACAGACACCCCAAAGCAAAGTACATATTCATTTTTTTTTTTATATTTCTAAACATCTCCCTTCTATTCTATTAATAACCAGTAGATGGCAGAGAAGGTACACAAACAGAGTCTATATAAGGCCACACACCATGTGACTGGAAATTAAACTACTTCCAGCCATAAAGTCAGTGGTCATATCTCATGCTGTTTGTGTGATTCTTTGCAGGTATGTACTCTAAATTGTTCCTAATATGTATTAACCTGTGATAGAAAGATTCCTAAACATCTTG
Source organism: Lithobates pipiens (assembly GCF_037356315.1). NCBI lineage: Eukaryota > Metazoa > Chordata > Amphibia > Anura > Ranidae > Lithobates > Lithobates pipiens. The sequence continues at coordinate 557,057,504 of NW_027507764.1, read as the reverse complement.
AGCAGATGCAGAAAAAGTCTCAGCAGATTTTATGCTATAGTTTTGCTGTAATTAGAAGTTTAGAACAGCATGTGTCAGAAACAAGGGAAAAGTGCATAAGAACATGAAAATACTGCATTAGTCAGAACAAATGTCTATGATAAACACTAAACCTTTCTAAATAGGTATATTTAAACCTGATTTATTGGAAATTGCATATATTTATAGAAGCACATGTTTTCTGTTATTTAATATAGAAAAAAAACTATTGTATGTAAAGCTTATGTATTGCATCATACAGACATGCAATGTGCACCATCTAGTGGTTAAAAAAGAGTACTACCATGAAAATATTTGTATTAAAGCAATGCATTGCCAGTATGATTATTGCACACTTAAAGTGTACCAGAGAGATAAAGATAATTATCTATAACACTGAATAACAGGGATATATATGTTATTAAAATATAGTAATGTTCATTGTTGTAACTACGTTTTAAAATACTTTAGTTAAAATCGGTATAATATATATTGTTAATGTTTATAAACATGTGACTATAAAAATGTAAAAGATGTATTGTTATGTAAAAATTAAACTACTTCCAGCCATAAAGTCAGTGGTCATATCTCATGCTGTTTGTGTGATTCTTTGCAGTCCACGCCAAGCTGATCACCTTATCTCATCGCGCCTACAATCATCGGCTCTCTTAATTCACATTTTGAGGCCGGTAACACTGGCATTCCTTCTGGCTCCAGATCCTGCTTGCTGTTCTACTAAGCTCATCTCTGGCTCCCTGACATTTTGGCTTGTCTGACTATCCGTTCCGGTTCCTGAACTCTGGCTATGTGTTGACTACGTTTACTCTGTTTACCTTTTTTTTTTATTAAACAAGTGTAATTTAACTGTACTTCTGTCTCAGTCTGATTCATGGTTTCTAAAAGAGGTGTGTGCCCCATTCACCCATTGAGGTTATAAGGTGTGACACCATTAGCAGTGGGGTTAGATCCTACCATAGTAGCCTTCACTGGCCCATAGTTCTGTAGGGGGCTCTTTCTTTGGGATGGTTGGGCCCAGTTCTCTTGGGCTGGCATCCCTCACATTTCTCATCTGCCTTTTGGTGTGTTGGGGGGGGGGGGGGGTTTACCAGGGTTGGGTTTGGGGAGAGTGATTTAGGGGAGGTTTATACTGGGGGGGGTGCAGTGGTCGGCACTTAGACCCCTTTCACACTGGGGCATTTTTCAGGCGATTTGCATTAAAAAAAATCGCCTGTAAAGCGCTTGAAAGAAGCCTCATCTGCAGTCCCAATGTGAAAGCCCAAGTGCTTTAAGAGCCCTTTCACAATGTCAGTGCCCGAAAAACGCTCGTAAAGCGCCGCTTAAACTAGCAGCGTTTTACCGGCATTTTTCGAGTGTTATTGGGGTGCTTTTAACCCCTGTTAGTGGCCAGATAAAGGGTTAAAAGTGCCCACAAAACGCTGCTGCAATATCGCTTTTCAGGCGCTTTTCAGGCATTTCACAGCCATTTTACAGGCGCTTCCCATTGATTTTTAATGGGAAGGGGCACTTTAGGAGCGGTCTATTGACCGCTCCAAAAGAGCTGCAAAGAAGCTGCTTGCAGGACTTTTTTTGACGCCCTGCCAGCGCAGCGCCTCAGTGTGACAGCACTCGGGCTTTTACATTGGGATTGCAGTTGCAGCTTCTATCAGGCACTTTACAGGCGCTTTCTTTAAAGCTAAAGCGCCTGAAAAATGCCCCAGTGTGAAAGGGATCTCAGTGTGAAAGCACTCAGGCCGCGTACACACGCGTGGACTGTTCGCCCAACCTTGTTCGTCAAACAGTTTCGGCAAACAGTCCGCTCAAAATTTGCATGAGCGGACTTGCCCACACACGAGCGGACTGTTTCAGCGAACTGTTTGCCAAACAGTTCGCTCAACTTTTGAAATGAACGGACTCGCCCACGTAAGGCGGAGCCAAGTCCGCCCATTTCGAGCGCGTGTACAGGTAGGCGGGGCCCGCGAAGGAGACGTCGCGGGCTCCGCCGCCTGGAATGGGCTTAAAGGGGAACCCCAACGCCAAAAAAAATCGGCGTGGGGGTTCCCCCAAAGTCCACACCAGACCCTTGTCCGAGCACGCTACCCGGCCGGCCAGGAAAGGGGGGCGAGCGAGCGCGCCCCCCCTCCTGAGCCGTACCAGGCCGCGTGCCCTCAACATGGGGGGTGCCTTGGGGAAGAGGGGGCCGCGCGGCCCCCCCACCCCAAAGCACCTTGTCCCCATGCTGATGAGGACAAGGGCCTCTTCCCGACAACCCTGGCCGTTGGTTGTCGGGGTCTGCGGGCGGGGGGCTTATCGGAATCCGGGAGCCCCCTTTAATAAGGGGGCCCCCGGATACCGGCCCCCCACCCTATGTGAATGAGTATGGGGTACAATGTACCCCTACCCATTCACCTGTGAAATAAAGTACAAAAAAAAAACACAACACAGGGAAAAAATATTTTATTGCACAGCTCCGGGGGTCCTCCGTCTTCGGGGGTCTTGTCCCCCTCTTCGGTTCTTCTGCCGGGCCACCGCGCCTTCTTATAGCTCTTTTACAGGTCGGTGGCCCGGTCTTCTGTCGCCGCTGCCTTCCGTTCTTCTGTCGCCGCCTTCGGTTCTTCTGCCGGGCCACCGCGCCTTCTTGTAGCTCTTTTACAGGCGGTGGCCCGGTCTTCTGTCGCCGCTGTCGCCGCCGCCGCCGCCGCCGCCGCCTTCCGTTCTTGTTCTTCTTGTTCTTCTTCTTCTTCTTCTCCTGGAGATGTTGACTCGACGAGCTCTCCGGCCGGAATGCCAGGGACACGCTCCGCTGCCACTTATATAGTGACAATGGGGCGGTGTCACATGGTATATGTCACATGGGTTGGTCACATGGTGACCCCGCCCCCTTACGATGTCATAGTCCCCATGTGACATCAACCCATGTGACCAACCCATGTGACATATACCATGTGACACCGCCCCATTGTCACTATATAAGTGGCAGCGGAGCGTGTCCCTGGCATTCCGGCCGGAGAGCTCGTCGAGTCAACATCTCCAGGGGAAGAAGAAGAAGAAGAACAAGAAGAACAAGAACGGAAGGTGGCGGCGGCGACAGCGGCGACAGAAGACCGGGCCACCGCCTGTAAAAGAGCTACAAGAAGGCGCGGTGGCCCGGCAGAAGAACCGAAGGCGGCGACAGAAGAACGGAAGGCAGCGGCGACAGAAGACCGGGCCACCGCCTGTAAAAGAGCTATAAGAAGGCGCGGTGGCCCGGCAGAAGAACCGAAGAGGGGGACAAGACCCCCGAAGACGGAAGACCCCCGGAGCTGTGCAATAAAATATTTTTTCCCTGTGTTGTGTTTTTTTTTTGTACTTTATTTCACAGGTGAATGGGTAGGGGTACAATGTACCCCATACTCATTCACATAGGGTTGGGGGCCGGTATCCGGGGGCCCCCTTATTAAAGGGGGCTCCCGGATTCCGATAAGCCCCCCCGCCCGCAGACCCCGACAACCAACGGCCAGGGTTGTCGGGAAGAGGCCCTTGTCCTCATCAACATGGGGACAAGGTGCTTTGGGGTGGGGGGGGCCGCGCGGCCCCCCCTTCCCCAAGGCACCCCCCATGTTGAGGGCACGCGGCCTGGTACGGCTCAGGAGGGGGGGCGCGCTCGCTCGCCCCCCTTTCCTGGCCGGCCGGGTAGCGTGCTCGGACAAGGGTCTGGTGTGGACTTTGGGGGAACCCCCACGCCGATTTTTTTCGGCGTTGGGGTTCCCCTTTAAGCCCATTCCAGGCGGCGGAGCCCGCGACGTCTCCTTCGCGGGCCCCGCCTACCTGTACACGCGCTCGAAATGGGCGGACTTTCCGAGCGGGAACAGTTTGCTCATTTCGAAAGTGGCCTACACACGGGCGGACTGTTCGCTCAAACACAGTTTCAGCGGACAGTTTTTCGGAATTTCCGAAAGACTTTGTCCGTCCAACTGTCCGCTGAAACTGTCCGCTGAAAGCCCACACACGGGCGGACTGTCCGCCCAAACACTGTTCAGCGGACAAGGTTGGGCGAACAGTCCGCCCGTGTGTACGCGGCCTCAGGCTCTTACATTGGGATTGCAGTTGCGGCTTCTTTCAATTGCTTTACAGGCGCTTTTTTTAATGCTAAAGAGCCTGAAAAACGCCCCAGTGTGAAAGGGGTCTTAGAGGGGCCAGTTTGATGTACCTTTACTTTTGTAATTCAATACATTTGTTAGGTAACTCTTTATGGGTGTGTTATATATCTTTTGTTTTTTATGTTTGTGGTTTTTGTACCTAGGTTTAGACAGTTATCACTGGAGCGAGTGTCCCCATTGGGAGATTTCCCCTCACAACCTGTTGTGGGGTCTTATTTTTTTACGTTTATTAGATGGCCTTGGTTCTAGGTTTTAGGTTTAACATTAAAAACCTTCCAAGCATCTTTTTTGTGCAAAATAACTCAAGTCACCAAAAATGTGAAGAACGACAAAAATGACAAAAAAAAATGCGTGGCTTACACATCACTTTATAGGGCGAAAGAATCCTCCATTTTCCAGGCATTGCTTTTCTAGCCATGGATTTAAAAGTGATTTTGGGAACAAACAGGCTTGCTGTGAGTGAATACAGTGCTAGGAATACAGACACACAGCTACTTTTTTTTGCTTATCCAGCTAGAACAATCCGCCTTCCTGTTTGCCAATTTCTCTGGATTATTCACTGTATTAGTCATTGAAAAACAAAGCAGACAGTTTTTCTTTCACTGACCAACCTAATAATCCCAAAATACCAAAGGATAAAGCCAGCTGAGCGACTTGGAATTTGCTTAGAAACTCCAAAGCCTTGTAAGAGTTATTTATATTTTACTGTTTCATGCCCTGAAACCGAGACATTTTTAGGCAGGAGTGTCCTATGTTTTGCTGGGAAAAAAGTGTGACCTTCAGGCTGGCATATGCATTGTTTTTCATGGAACCCATTGCCCACCTACAGGACCTGCCAACCAGGCACAACACAAAGGGGTTGATTTACTAAAGCTGTATACACGGTACAACAGGGATGTCAAACTCAATTTTATTGCGGGCCGCATCAGCATTATGGTTGCCCTCAAAGGTTCGGTTGTATCTGTAAGCCCTTGTACACACGGTCGGAGATTCCGACGGAATGTGTCCTATCGGACCGTTTTGTTGGATATTCCGACTGTGTGTGGTCTCCATCAGACTGTTTCCGTCTGAGTATGCGATGGACCAAGTTTTCCAACTTGTCAATAAAATTTTCCGACAAAATGCTCCGAACGGACATACTCCGATCATGTGTAGCCTACTCCAACGGACAAAGTGCCACGCATGCTCAGATCAAATTCCTAGACCAAAGCTATTGGCTACTAGCCTGAACGTAGTCCCGTCGTAACGAAATAACGTCATCATGTTATGTACAATCGGATTTTCCGACAACTTTGTCCGACCGTGTGTATGCAACAGTTTCGGACAAAATCCGTCGGACAAAATCCAACGGATTTGGTTGTCAGAATGTCTGACCGTGTGTACAAGGGCTATGACTAGATGTCTAGAGCACCCCATCCCCCTTACATTAGATGTCTAGAGCACCCCAGCCCACCATCAGAAGTCAAAAGTCCCCACACTCTCCCTTACAACACAGCACATCTTCCCATAGGCCCCCTTCACACTTGTGTGACTTGTCCTGTGACTTGGGACTACAAAGTTGCATGAAAGTCATTCCCCTTGATTTCCAATGATAACCATTCATATATGTGCAACGTCAAGTCATGCCGACTTCAAAGTAGTCCCTACTTTGGTCTGACTTTCATGTGAGTTGTCAAGTTTACACAGGCATTTTTTCTGAAATCGCAGCAAAATCACACGACTTTTAGGTCTCAGCAGTGTGAAAGGGGCCGTTCCTTGTGCTGTGGGGAAGCAGCTGGGGGCAAAGCTGGGAAGCAGACAATGCATGGTCTGGAGTAGGACACCGCCTCATCCCTTTAAACCTGAATACAGATGAATTACACAGGTTCAGAGGCTAATTTAATGAAAACAAGGCACTAAGTGAGTTTAATTACCACCTTAATCAGCCACAGAACCTGTGTTATTAAGATGTGTTCAGGTTTAAAGGGATGAGGTGGCAACCCTAATTAGGACTGGAGGAGGTCTGGTGTCAGCTGCTGTAGTCCTTTGACGTCCTTTTTTTCCCACAAATAGAGCTTTCTTTTGGTGGTATTTGATCGCCTCTGCGGTTTTTATTTTTTGCACTACAAACAAAAGAAGAGTGACAATTTTGAAAAAAACACAGTATCTTTTATTATTTTTTATTATGATTGTTTTGTGCAAAATTATAGCGTATACAAAATAAGGGATAGATTTATGGCATTTTTATTATTTTTTTTTTTTTACTAGTAATAGCGGTGATCTGCGATTTTTATCGGGACTGCAACATTATGGCAGACACATCGGACACTTTTGACACATTTTTGAAACCATTGACAACTATACACCGATCAGTGCTATAAAATGCATAGATTACTGTGTAAATGTCACTGGCAGGGAAGGGGTTAACACTAGGGGGCGATCAAGGGTTTAACTGTGTTCCCTCATTGTGTTCTAACTGTAGGGGGGGTGGGACTGTCTAGGAGGAGAGAGAGATCGGTGTTCATACTTAGTATGAACAGACGATCTGTCTGCTCTCCCCTGGAAGAACCGGGATCTGTGTGTTTACACACACAGATCCCGGTTCTGGCTCTGTCACAAGCGATCGCTGGAGCCCGACGGTCATCGCGCCCGCCGAGCACCCGCATCAGGGTCGGGGACACGTGCTCCTAGTGGCCAAAAGATGAAGCAGCATAAGGTAACAGCGTTTCGCCCAGCCGTGCCATTCTGCCGCAGTAAAACTGCAGTGGCTGGTTGGCAAGCGGTTAAACTGAACCCCTTTTAAAGTTTACACACACAGATCCCGGTTCTGGCTCTGTCACAAGCGATCGCTGGAGCCCGACGGTCATCGCGCCCGCCGAGCACCCGCATCAGGGTCGGGGACACGTGCCCCTAGTGGCCAAAAGATGAAGCAGCATAAGGTAACAGCGTTTCGCCCAGCCGTGCCATTCTGCTGCAGTAAAACTGCAGTGGCTGGTTGGCAAGCGGTTAAACTGAACCCCTTTTAAAGCACTCATTTTGAAGTAAAGCTAAATGTTACGCATTGAAGTAGAGGAAATGTTAAGTGTTAAGGGTACCTTTTTGGCTTGAAACATGAAGTGAAACAACGCTTAAGGCTCCATTCACACATGAGCATACTGGAATCATGGGCAGAATCACGTGATTCTGCCCGTCATTGCAGAATTGCTGCAAAACATGGGACGCAATTGCGATGCCATAATTTCTTAATGGCATGCCAAATGCGGTGTGATTTTGTGGCAAAATTTGGGATATGAGCTTTTTTGGCGTATTTTTAGAGCAGAGGGAAACCCATTCAGATGAACCAACTAGAAATAAAGCGTTACTGAATCTACCGATTACCAACAATACAGACCTGATCAGGGATGTGGAAATATGGGGCAATTTAGGTAAAAATGATCACAGGTCAATTGGCTTCAGTATAAATCACACAAATAGGAAACATAAGGGGAATAAAAAGACACTGAATTTCAAAAGAGCCAACTTCCCTAAACTATGTACCTTGTTAGAAGGCATAAATTGGGATAAAATGTTAGGAACAAAGAACATGGAGGAGAGATGGGTTTGCTTTAAGAGCATATTAAATAAGGGCATTAGCCAATGCATCCCATTGGGTAATAAATTGAAAATATCGAAAAGTCCTGGATGGCTTAACTCCAATGTAAAAATGCATATAAAAGCAAAGGAGAAGGCCTTCAAAAAATACAAGGTTGAGGGATCATCATCAGCATTCAGACTTTATAAAGATTGCAACAAGAAATGTAAGGGTGCAATTACGGCGGCTAAGATAGAACATGAAAGACACATAGCGGAGGAGAGCAAAAAAAAATCTCAATAAATTCTTTAAGTATGTAAACAGTAAAAAAAGGGAGGACAGACCATATTGGCCCTATAAAGAATGAGGAAGGACATCTGGTTACAAAGGATGGGGAGATGGCGAAGGTATTGAATTTATTCTTCTCCTCAGTCTTCACGAGGGAATCGGGGGGCTTCAGTAACCAAAACTGCAGTGTTCATCCCCGTGACACATCACAGGAAGCACCTCCATGGTTAACAGAGGACAGAATTAAAATTAGACTTTGGAAACTTAACATTAATAAATCACCGGGACCAGATGGCTTGCACCCGAGGGTACTTAGGGAACTCAGTCAAGTAATTGCCAGACCATTATTCCTAATTTTTACTGACAGTCTACTGACTGGAATGGTACCAGTTGATTGGAGAAAAGCCAATGTAGCACCAATATTTAAAAAGGGACAAAAATACATCCCTGGGAATTACAGACCAGTTAGCCTAACATCAATAGTATGCAAACTCTTGGAGGGGATGATAAGGGATTATATACAAGATTTTATTAATGAGAACGGTATCATTAGCAGTAATCAGCATGGATTCATGAAGAATCGTTCTTGCCAAACCAATCTATTAACCTTCTATGAGGAGGGGAGCTGCCATCTAGATAAAGGAAGGCCCGTAGACGTGGTGTATCTGGATTTTGCAAAAGCATTTGACACAGTTCCCCATAAATGTTTACTGTACAAAATAAGGTCCGTTGGCATGGACCATAGGGTGAGTACATGGATTGAAAACTGGCTACAGGAACGAGTTCAGAGGGTGGTGATAAATGGGGAGTACTCGGAATGGTCAGAGGTGGGTAGTGGGGTCCCACAGAGTTTTGTGCTGGGACCAATCCTGTTTAATTTGTTATATATACGACCTGGAGGATGGGGTAAACAGTTCAATCTCTGTATTTGCAGACGATACTAAGCTAAGCAGGGCAATAATTTCTTCGCAGAATGTGGAAACCTTGCAAAAAGATCTGAACAAATTAATGGGCTGGGCAACTAAATGGCAAATGAGGTTCAATGTAGAAAAATTTAAAATAATACATTTGGGTGGCAAAAATATGAATGCAAACTATACACTGGGGGGAGAACCTTTGGGGGAATCTAGGATGGAAAAAGGACCTGGAGGTCCTAGTAGATGATAGGCTCAACAATGGCATGCAATGCCAAGCTGCTGTTAACAAAGAAAACACAATATTGGCATTAAAAAGGGGATTAATTCCAGAGATAAAATGATAATTCTCCCGCTCTACAAGACTCTGATCCGGCCGCACCTGGAGTATGCTGTCCAGTTCTGGGCACCAGTCCTCAGGAAGGATGTACTGGAAATGGAGCGAGTACAAAGAAGGGCAACTAAGCTAATTAAGGGTCTGGAGGATATTAGTTATGAAGAAAGGTTGCAAGCACTGAACTTATTCTCTCTGGAGAAGAGACGCTTGAGAGGGGATATGATTTCAATATACATATACCGTACTGGTGACTCCACAATAGGGATAAAACATTTTTGCAGAAGGGAGTTTAACAAGACTCATAGCCACTCATTAAAATGAGAAGAAAAGAGGTTTAACCTTAAACTACATAGAGGGTTCTTTACTGTAAGAGAGGCAAGGATGTGGAATTCCCTTCCACAGGCGGTGGTCTCAGCAGGAGGCATTGATAGTTTCAAGAAACTATAAGATAAGCACCTGAACGACAGCAACATACAGGGATATACAATGTAATACTGACATATAATCACACACACACAGGTTGCACTTGATGGACTTGTGCCTTTTTTCAACCTCACCTACTATGTAACTATGTAACTGGGCCCAACACAGGGAGATTACTCATGGTACACAGCAGAAGTCCTTGCTCTGTTGCTCCTTCACATGAACCTGACCCTCTGCTACTTCGACGTTTCCCAGTCAGTGGGAGATCTGTCCCTAACCTTACCCACCAGTGGCGGTCGCTCCATTAGGGCAACAGCCCCCCCCCCAATCCATTTGCCTGGCCCCTAATCTACATGCATGGATTTCAACAGGGTTTGTTTTTTTTTGAAGCATGTGATTACAGCTTGAGGCTTTAATTGGCTTCAAAAAGGGTGGACTTAGGGGGCAGTGCCCCCGAGCCCACCCACTTGTGTGAAAATAGCAAATTAAAATTCACTATTGTCTTCCTGCTTCTCCTCCCGGCCAATCATGAAGCGGCTCTTAAGACCCGATTGGCCGAGAGGAGAAGCGATCGTATTGGCCAGCTGGGAGCTGAAGTGGGGGGAAGCCGCTGAGGAGGAGACACAGATGACCACGCCGTCGAAGCTGCCCATGACCTGGATGGGGTAAGTGAGGGGCTGGTGGGTGGGCGGACAGGGGAGCGACGGCGGTTGGTTAAATCGACTGACTGAACGGGGGAAAGGGGGGTTTGGTGCACCAGCCACCACTGCTACCCACTACGCTGAATGTGCGCAACTCCAACTACCAGGTCAACCAGGGCAGCAGTGTCCAATCGGACAGCTGCTTTCCTGAGGAGAGATACGGAGGCTTCGAAGGTACCTGGTTTCCCCTTGTCCTCCCCATTCTCTGCACCGCAGCCACCAAATAGCGCCACCCCTGCAGGGGGGCTGCACTACACCTGCCCACAGCTTTACAGCTCATGCCTAATTATTGATACATGAGTTATGCAGGTGCTTGGTTAAAGTAACACTCAAAATATTTTATTTTCTTATTATAGTTTTATTTTATTTTTTTCCTAAAAACAATTAAATAGTTACATAGTAGGTGAGGTTTAAAAATAGACACAAGTCCACCAAGTCCAGCCCATGTGTGTGATTATATGTCAGTATTACATTGTATATCCCTGTATGTTGCGGTCGTTCAGGTGCTTATCTAATAGTTTCTTGAAACTATCAATGCCCCCCACTGAGACCACCGCCTGTGGAAGGGAATTACACATCCTTGCCTCTCTAAGCCCTTGTGCACACGGTCGGACATTCCGACAACAAAATCCGTCGGATTTTGTCCGAAACTGGTGTTGCATACACACGGTCGGACAAAGTTGTCGGAAAATCCGATCGTTCGTAACGTGATGACGTTATTTAGTTACGACGGGAGTACGTTCAGGCTAGTAGCCGATAGCTTTGGTCTAGGAATTTGATCTGAGCATGCGTGGCACTTTGTCCGATCAGAATTCTCTACAAACGATCGGACAAAGTCCGATCGGATCATGTTGTCGGAAAATTTTATAGCCCAGCTCTCAAACTTGGTCCGTCGGATATTCCAACGGAAACAGTCCACCAGTCTTGTTAAACTCCCTTCTGCAAAAAAGTTTTATCCCTATTGTGGGGTCACCAGTATGGTATTTGTAAATTGAAATCATATCCCTTCTCAAGCGTCTCTTCTCCAGATAGAATAAGTTCAGTGCTCGCAACCTTTCCTCATAACTAATATCCTCCAGACCCTTTATTAGCTTTGTTGCCCTTCTTTGTATTCGCTCCATTTCCAGTACATCCTTCCTGAGGACTGGTGCCCAGAACTGGACAGCATACTCCAGGTGCGGCTGAACCAGAGTCTTGTAGAGCAGGAGAATTATCATTTTATCTCTGGAATTAATCCCCTTTTTAATGCCAATATTGTGTTTTCTTTGTTAACAGCAGCTTGGCATTGCATGCCATTGTTGAGCCTATCATCTACTAGGACCTCCAGGTCCTTTTTCCATCCTAGATTCCCCCAAAGGTTATCCACTTAATATGAAACTAAAGATATGTTGGTATTGCGCTGCCCCTATATTAAATAACCCTCCGAGGGTGATAAGTATAATGCCTAGTTACATAAATCAATCGTGTAATATAAAAATATATATATTAATGTCTACTGAATAATATCAAAAAGTGTAAAGTGCTACATTAAATAAAATAAAATAAACACACCACAGAGGTGATAGAATCCAAATAAATGAAAATCAAGTGAACAAAGTTACTTACCTTTGTTCACTTGATTTAAATTTATTTGGATTCTATCACCTCTGTGGTGTGTTTTTGTTTTATTTTATTTAACCACTTCCTGACCAGCGCACGACGATGTACGTCGACAGAATGGCACGGGCAGGCATATTGGCGTACATGTACGTCCAATCTTCAATGCCGCCCTGCCATCGGGAGCGCGCTGCTGGCGGCGCGCTCCCGCGCTGGTCGGGACCCCCGTGAGTCCGGTCGCGGGACCCGCGGACTCGATCGCCGCGGGCATACCCGCGATCGTTTCACGGGACGGCTGAATGGAGGAAAGGCCGTGTAAACAGCATTTCTCCATTCTGCCTAGCAACTAGTGACGCTGATCTCTGCTCCATGTGATTGGAGCAGAGATCAGTGTTCACTAAATGAAAGCCCAACCCCCCCACAGTTAGTAACACACCCCTAGGAACACTTAACCCTTACACTGCCACCCACTGGTTAACCCTTTCACTGCCAGTGTCATTTACACAGGAATCACTGCATTTATATAGCAGTGATTACTGTATAAATGACAATGGTCCCAAAAATGTGTCAAAAATGTCCGATGGGTCCCCCACAATGTCGCAGTCACAATAAAAATCGCTGATCACCGCCATTACTAGTAAAAAAAAAAAAAAAAATTATTAATAAAAATGCTATAAAACTATCCCTATTTTGTAAACGCTATAACTTTTGCGAAAACCAATCAATAATCGCTTATTGCGATTTTTTTTACCAAAAAACTGAGGGAAAAAAAAAGTTTTTTTATATATTTTTGGGGGATATTTATTATAACAAAAAGTAAAAAATAATGCGTTTTTTTCAAAATTGTCGCTCTATTTTTGTTTATAGCGCAAAAAATAAAAACCGCTGGGGTCCCACCACCAAATACCACCAAAAGAAAGCTCTATTTGTGGGAAAAAAAGGACGTCAATTTTGTTTGGGAGCCACGTCGCACGACCGCGCAATTGTCAGTTAAAGCGACGCAGTGCCGAATCGCAAAAAGTGGTCTGGTCTTTGACCAGCAAAATGGTCCGGTCTGAAAGTAGTTATTGTAGCACTTTACACTTTTTGATATTATTCAGTAGACATTTATATATATATATTTTTATATTACACTATTGATTTATGTAACTAGGCATTATACTTATCACCCTCGGAGGGTAATTTAATATAGGGGCAGCGCAATACCAACATATCTTTAGTTTCCTTTTCCATGTAGTTGCCCACCCAATTAATTTGTTCAGATCTTTTTGCAAGGTACTCTTTTTGCAATTAGTTTCAACAATTTAAAATAACTGAAAGCAAGCTGAAAAAAAAAAAATGATATCTCAGTAAATACTGTATTAGGATATATAGGACTCTAACACTTGGAGAATAGACATACATTATAATCAAACCAAAGAAGATAATCTAAACAGACAGACAAATTATACAGGAAGGAAGTCATATCAGATACAATGATCCTGATTAGAAGTGATACAAATCAGGGCTGACTTTGGAGAATGAGATTAATTACATCCAATAATGTGATTAGAGATAAGAGTGTCTTAAAAATTAAACCATAATTACCAAATAATTAGGAAGGCATTATAGTTGTAACCAATGTAATTCTTCTATTTTCAGTCCACCCCTCAACTTTCATAAACCAGGTTTTATTTGAAGCTACGTGTGATGAAGTACATACATAGGCATCGAAAACTGGAGTTAATTAACTAAGCACACAAAGCGGAATAATTACATGTGCTGTACACTTTTTTTTTTTTTTGGTATACATTTGTGCAATAGTAAATTGTTTAAAGCTGAACTCCAAGCAAACAGCTTACATTTAAGATAACTATATGTCTGTCCATCCAGTTCTAACATTTTTGTACTGCTCTGTCACATAGCACAGCCCTGTCTGGAAGGGCTGGAGACTAGACATGTGCAGAATGGAAAATTTTGTTTTGTTTCGAATATTTCCGTTATGTTACTAATTTCATTTTGTTTCTGAATTCATTTCATTTTCGTGAAAATATGTTTTGTTTTTTTAGTTTTCTAACGAATTCCAACTATTCGAATTCAGAAAAATGAACGACCAATTTGAATTCCGTGTGAAGAAGAGCTGGTTGTTATACAGCGGGCCGCCGTGTCCTTAACAACCGATGACTCATCAGCTGTCAGCGGGCTTCCCCACTGACAGCTGAAATATAAATAAAACAATGCCGGTGTTCTGCCAGATAGTGTCCTGCCATGATATAGTGTCCGCCCCGTACTGCGCATGCACCGTGAGTGCAGGTGGTAGCCCCACCATCCAAGCGGACATAGGGTTGGGAAAATTAGAGGGCCCCTCGCAGGCGAGCTTCACTTGCCACGCTTCGGGCTTGGCCTCGCTGCACTCGGCTATTTTATATCCCTACTCTATGTCCACTTGGATGGTGGGGATATAACCTGGACTCACTGCGCAGGCGCCATTCATTCTCGGGTATTTTCGGAATCTGTGTGTGCTGTGTACTGCGCATGCGCAGTACACAGCGGACACTATCCGATGGGGGACCATATATGATAAGACACCGGCAATTGAATTTTTTTTTTTTAAATACAGTGTGGACCTCCCCGCCCCAAATCCATTCCAGGCCCTTTGCCCAAATTTTTTTTTTTTAAATCAGTGTTGGTCCTCCCCAAGTCCGCACCAATTTCCACTTTAAGGGAAATAAAAATGAAAAATTCCTTTGAATATAATGCCTGGGGGGTCCCCTTAGTCTGTAAAGTGGTGCATTTGTACCGTGTATAGAACCTGCTGAAGAAAAAATTACTTTTCTAAAGAAAAAAAAAAAAGAGTCCAATCACATTTAAATTGACTTGCGGTTGCAAGGGCGTGACGGCTGGCTTCCAGGCCCGCTGCTTGACAACCAGCTATTCTTCACACAGAATTCTAAATCGGTCAATAATTTTTCATACGATCCAATTTCTAGTCGTTCTGAAAATTTTGAATCTGTTAGAAAACAAATAAACAAAACAAATTTATTGTATTCGGACCGAAAACGAATTGCACATATCTACTGGAGACCTCATTTTGTTTTTCCTACTGCACTTAAGTAACACTTATAGGTCTTTTCCCTCACACAGTTTGTGATTGGACAGTGAAAAAGAAGCAGCAGACCAATGAGCTCATCTACCTGTCACTCTTTCTCCTTTTGTCAGCATTTTCTTAGCTTATGAGAACTGCAGCACAACTGATGTGCTTCTTGTGCTGCTCTTCCCTTTTCCACTTTGAACTTTGTTGTATAAATTCTGCAAGAGGTACAACTTATGCCGCGTACACACGATCGGACTATCCGGCAGACTTAGTCCAGCGGACAACCCGCCGGACTTTGTCTCGGAGGTCCGTCTGACTTTCTGAACGAGCGGACCTGCCCACACACGACCAGACTTTTCTGGCGTACAATCGGCCGGACTATGTCGGAAGTCCGCCGGACTTTTGAAATGAACTGACTTGCCCACACACGAGTAAAGTCCGTTCATTTTGAAGTGGCTCCAGGTAGACGGAACTAGAGAAGAAAGTCAATGTCGCCGCCTCCATCGGTGAGATTGACACCTCGCTGGCCCCGTCGCCTGGTATTGATTTAAAGGGGAACTCCTACGCCGAAAAAAACGGCGTGAGGGTCCCCCCAAAGTCCATAGCAGACCCTTATCCGAGTACACAGCCCGGCCAGTCAGGAAAGGGGGTGGGGACGAGCGAGCCCCCCCTCCTAAGCCATACCAGGTTGCATGCCCTCAACATGGGGGGGTGCTTTGGGAAAGGGGGGGCCCTGAAGCCCCCCCACCCCAAAGCACCTTGTGCCCATGTTGATGAGGACACAAATCACAGGGCCAATAGCAAAATGTTGTATAGCCCCCCCTCACCCTCACCCAGGGGCGGATCCAGAGTCTAGTCTTTGAGGGGCACTGACAGAAAATACTTTTTTGGGGGGCAATTTATTGGGGCAATGGAATCATCATGGCACCATTTGTGTCATGGTATCAGGATGATTGAAACACATTATTTCTATTATTACATTGTTATAGAAAATGAAATAGTTCAACTCACCATAATGCAGAATCAGTGGGAGCCCCGAGTGTGTCACTTGCCACCGTCGCCTGCCACCAGATGCAGATTGTCATTTGTCACACGTTGCAAATTGTCCACTTGCCACGTCACGTGCCACACCTTGCAAATTGTCCACCATCACCTGCCACACATTGCGGATTGTTCATTTGCCACATCACCTGCCACAAGTTGCAGATTGTCACTTGCCACACGTTGCAAATTGTCCGCTTGCCACGTCACCTGCCACAAGTTGCAGATTTTCACTTGCCACATGTTGCAAATTGTCCACTTGCCACATTGCCTGCCGACCATTGCGGATTGTCCACTTGCCACGTCACCTGTCACCCATTGTGGATTGTCCACTTGCCATGTCACCTGCCACCCATTGCGGATTGTCCACTTGCCACGTCACCTGCCACCCGTTGCAGATTGTCCACTTGCCACATCACCTGCCACCCATTGCGGATTGTCCACTTGCCACGTCACCTGCCACCTGTTGCGGATTGTCCACTTGCCACATCACCTGCCACCCGTTGCGGATTGTCCACTTGCCACATCACCTGCCACAAGTTGCGGATTGTCACTTTCCTGCTAAGGTGGGGAATGGGGATTGTGACGTCTGTTTCCCAGTCAGAGGCAGCAGAGAGATGATGTAATCTCTCTGCTGCTTGCACAGTGAGTGAGGGCGGAACTGCCAGTTTGTAGGGCAGACGCTGGGCGGTGAGAGATGATCTCATCTCTCTGCTCCGCCACCTGCTGATTGGCCACTCACCCACTGAGCCTCCCGGCTGGCAGCTTCCCCACCCCCCCGAGTCACCCAGCTACGTCCACTCGTACAGTCAGCGTGACTGCACGAGCGCTGAGCAGACGTGCAGCTCGGCGGCTCACCTGTCACCCGCTCGCCGAGCCCTCGGCTGCGGGACCCATAGCGACCGCACGGGTCGCTATGGCGGTAGTCCCGCCACTGATCACGCAAACCAATCAATATACACTTTTTTTTAACCAGAGACATGTAGCAGAATACATTTTGGCCAAAATTTATGAAGAAATTTTAGTTTTTTATTGGATATATTCTATAGCAGAAAGTAAACAATATTAGGGTTTTGTTTATTTTCAAAATTTTCAGTCTTGTTTTGTTTATATATATATAAAAACAGTGGTGATCAAATACCACCAGGCGAAAGTTATATTTGTGTGAAAAAATTATAAAAATGATTAAAGTAGCGCAGTGCTAAATAGCAAAATATGGCCCGGTCATAAAGGAGGTAAAATTTTCCAAGCCAAAGTGGTTAATTTAGAAAAAAAATGTCACACCTGCCTAAAACTTTTGCACAGTACTGTATATATATATATATATATTTTTTTTTTCATTTGTATTTAGCAGTTTTCCTAAACATTGCAATAATAATTTGAACTATGCTCTTAATGAGATTGCACTCAAACCTCCTTTTAAACCGCATATTAATTTACAAGCATGGCATGCATGAAATAATGACTTAAAAAGGGAAGAGATTCACTCATTTTCCAGGCATGTATTCATGAACTCTACTGTTATTCCGCTCGTCAGTAATGGAACATTGAGTACATTTGTCTTCTGGCACTGTGTACATAAACAGTCAGAAATGTACTGTACTATGACAGGACATGGAAGCATTAAGCCTTCCATTATGTTATTTCAGATATTAATGCCTGTGACTAACTGTTTGCGCCTTTGGCATCACGATAAAAATGTGAGATGACTCACCCTTCTGTTCTCCGGTCTCATGATCTTTTTATATTCAAAGTAGAATACTTTATCCCCAGGATAGGCCCTTCTTCAATTTGCATGCAATATTTCAGTTAAGGGTGCGCTCCGGTCAAACGTGAAACTTTGTCATTCAGGCTCATTCAGTCAAACGAAAAAAAACGTTTGCTGAGTGGACCTGATTTTTATTTATCTTCCTCGCCTGGCTTACCCACTTACTAAATGCATGCAGTTGCTAATACACTCTCAGAGACACTCGGAAACAGTCAGTTCCCAAGTGTCTCAGAGCATCTCCAAGCTTCTCCGAGTGGTCTCTGAGAGTCTCCGGCGCCCTCCCACCTCTGGCCACATGCAGTATTGCATGGACAAGCAGTGGCTGCTTAACTAATTATCTGAGTTTCCATTGATTCCTATGGGGAAACTCGCTTTGATATACAGTGCTCCCCTGATGTAGACCCAATGTCAGTCATGATGCCCACCACACAGCCGACCCCTCGCTCCGGTCGGTGATGTCACAAGGGTGCCACCAGGTGATGTCATCAGGTGGCCCTGCCCTTGCCTATTTAAGAAATGTCACCCGGTGGAGGAGGCATTCGGCAGTCAGCAGTGGTTGCGGGCAGAGCTTCTTTTATAATTTTTTTTTTTCAGGTACGGTGGTGCGACAGGCATCGAGATTGACGTTTTATCTACATTGTGGGACACTATTTTTATTTTTTTAATAAAGGTCAAAAACCGGCTACTGTCATAATTTTTTTTTTACACTTTTTTGGTGAATGAGTAAGGGTACAATGCACCCCATACTCATTCACATGGTGGAGTGGGATCTGGCAGACTCCCACTACCACTGGCCAGGGTTGTGGGGATGAGGCCCTTGTCCCCATCAATATGGGGACATGGTATTTGGGGAGAAGGGGCGAGAGCCCCCCTGCCTCAAAGCATCCATCCCTCATGCTGAGGGCACACAGCCTGGTATAGTCCAGGAGGGGGGGGGCATTTGCTTGTCCCCCACCTTTCCTGGCCTGCTAGGCTGCCACTCCATTTAAAAAAAAAAAATAAATGTGTGTGATTCCCCTTAAAATCACTGCTCCTTTAAAAAAGGGTTATTTAAAAAAAAAAAATTTGCATTGATTCATGTCCCGCAGGGCAGTAACCAGACTCCCCATACCCCTTTTATGCCCAATTACTTGCATATAAGCCTTCAAAATGGGGTGTTTTGATTTTTCATGTTCAGCTCCCATAGACTTCAATTAAGTTTGCAGCTCGGGGAAGAACTTTTGCCCTGTTTGGGAGTTCTGCTGTGAACCAAACAGGGTGGTGTTCAAGCCCATCTCAACTCCCTAACAGGGGCACAGAACGCAATAAAAAACGGACCGGTGCTCTAATCCCTCTCCAGTCTGTCCAAAATATTGAAAAAAAGTTTTACCTTTAGTTGTAGACTTCAATTGTATCTTCTGAAAATGTGGGTAATTTGTATTTTTCAAGTGAATTTGCACCTAGCTACCATTTAACAATAATGGGCACACCATCCAGGCCTGCTGGTAGCAACCTGTCAAACTTTATCCTAGAGTCTAAAAGCTGCTGCAGTTGGACAGGACTCCTAGCAGCATGTGCCCAGGGATAAATGCCTGGAACAAAGAGTGCTTACTTGCAGACATTCGTCCTTGGGCACACTCTGACCTAAATGTACATACCACTAAGTGCACCACCCAGCTCCATCCAAACCCCCATAGAGATTGACAGGTTGCCTGGCCCACCAGCCACAGCTAAACACTACAGGGTCATGCATCGGGACTACAACAACTTTAAAGGGGTTGTAAAGCTTCGTTTTTTTATTTTGTAAATAGGTTCCTTTAAGCTAGTGCATTGTTGGTTCACTTACCTTTTCCTTCGATTTCCCTTCTAAATGTTTTTTTTCTTTGTCTGAATTTCTCTCTTCCTGTTCCTCAGTAAACTTCACACCATCATCCGAGCGGTGTTTAGTCAGCCAGAACAGCTTACTGAGGAGGAACAGGAAGTGAGAAATTCAGACAAAGAAAACAAAGAAAAAAAACATTTAGAAGGGAAATCGAAGGAAAAGGTAAGTGAACCAACAATGCACTAGCTTAAAAGGAACCTATTTAGAAAATAAAAAACAAACCTTTACAAACCCTTTAAGATGGAATTTGCTACTGATTTCTAGAATTTTCCTAATGCCCCATACACACGATTGGACTTTCCAGCAACAAGACCGTGAATATTTGTTCGAAGGACGTTGGCTCCAACTTGTCTTGCATACACACGGTCACACAAATGTTGGCCAACAATTCTGAACGTAGTGACGTACAAGACGTACGTGATATCTCCATTACGAACGCTTGTTTTACAAGACCGATCGCTTCCAGCTCGTACTTGATTCCAAGCATACATGGACTTTTGTCCAGCGGACTTATGTACACGTGATCGGAAAGTCCGACAATGCACATTTTTTGGCGGAAAATTTGAGAACCTGCTAGCCCACATTTATTGGCGGAAAGTCAGACAACAAATGTTCGATGGAGCATAGACACGGTCGGACTTTCCGTCAACAAGCTCACATCCAACATTTGTTGTCGGTAAATCCGATCGTGTGTACGGGGCATAAGTGTATTCATACAATGTGTGTTGTTTAATTTTGTAAGACAGAAATAGTTTTTGAAAATATTGTTTCGGTCCTAGATTTACAGAGAACCGGAATAGAAACGTTTGTATGGACTGCAGGATCAACATCATTTTTATTCTGCCCCCTGGTCCGCACATTGAGAAAAAGAACAGTTCTTGGAGCCAACCAGTTATTTGCAGCCTATATCTGCCTACAATTCCGGCTCTCCTTGGAATGGTCATGTCACTGTACACAGTCTTCCCTTTCAGCTGTTCTCTGCAGCATCCACCATACGGTTACAGTTTTCTATGAAGTGACTCATTATGGGAGAGAGAATCTGCAATAACAAGCCTGGGCCACGGCTTCTACACCCACTAAACACACAAGACTGTGAACTGTCTCCATGGGTGCAAAATTAGTAAGTATAATCAGGTTCCGGAGCTCAGCCTCATACATACAATTTACTAATAGGAACCTTTCTTTGCCAAACTGCCTACAGGAACATGTCGTTATCCTGCAAGCTAAATACAGAATATGATATGAATATTTGGAAAACAATGGACAATTAATAAGGGTTTATGCAGAAAGCAGGTGAAACCAACCAATCAGAAAGTACTGCAGCGATGCTACAGTCAGCAACATTACTCAATTGACCTTAAAGCTGATCTAAATTTGGAAATTGTATGCCTGCCTATAATCTGTAACCCCCACCACAAAAAAAAGCAGCTAAATAACCATTTGTGACCTGAAGTGGTCTACCTGTGATTCAGTTTGTGAGTAAGGGTTGAAACCCCTTTTATAGAGATCCCACCCACGCAGGTTGGGTCGATTTAGTAATTCCATTATAAGCTGGAGCCAGAAGAGCCTGGTTGTCACATACCTGACTGTGGAGCCCGAGATTAAGAGGCTGGCCTCTTGCGCAAGTCCCGTCCAAGAACCCCTGGTAGTGGACACAGGGACTGATAGGGCAGTGGAAGGGTGCAGGTGCCTGGCAGCTGTAGGAGTGAGCTGTAGCTTGAAGACACAGGTGTCCTTCCAGTGGTGGTGTGGAGTCTGGTCACAAGCCTTGTTCAGCAGGAGCCAGGAAAAACGTGCAGAATCAGGATCAGTTTTAAGGTCAGGAACAGGCGTAAGTCGGTAACATGCTGGTGGTGGGGTACCAAATCAGGAGACAGAGTCGTGGTCATAAATCCAAGCCGTGGTTGGTAACATAAGCAAGAAGCAGATATAGCAGGCAGGGGTGATCCAAGAGCGTAGTCAGCCATAGCCGGGTCAGGAACAAGGTTAGTAGACATTCATTCGAATCAGGAACACAGGAACCAAAGATGAAGACAATCCAGCACTAAAGACAGGCAGACTCTCAGTTTAAATAGGCTGCTGGGCACCAGAATCTGTGGATGCGTGCACTCGCCTATGTGACTCTGCACATGTACATTAGAATTAGCACTTGCTGAACAGGAATTAGCAGCTGCTGAATAGGAATGGGCACTTACAGCATGGGAATGAGCACCTGCTGCATGAGATCCCTGACACTGGGGCATAGCGTGATGGGAGCAGGCTACACCTGCTATACCAATACATTATGTGAGCATGTAGCCTGAGGAAGTGGACCATTTGGGTGAGGACCGCAACAGACTCAAGTGGAGAACCCGCCTATAGGGGACTGGTAGTGTGGATAAAGGAAGAGTGAGGTGGCCATTCTATTGTAGCGGTACCCTCGTAGGGGCTGCTGATAATTGTGGTTGTCTGTCACCCTGCCCAGCCCTGCATTCACTCTTAAGGCACTCCGAGACATAAAGCAGTTAGTGAACTTTGTTTTTTTTGTTTTTTTTTTATTGAGGGGTATAACTTGGATGCGGATGGTGTCAGGGATGGGCTCAGCCCTTCCTTCTCAAAGCTGGCCACTCAGCTGTCGGCTAATTGCCAGCTCCTATCTCTCCACAGTGACTCACCTGTTGAGGATATCCTGCTCGTCAGTCCTACTTCAGCCGTCCAGTCCAGATGATCTCTGCCTTCGCCTTGGTCACATCTCTAGAGAAGCTCTCCTGTGTTCCTGTTTAAGGCTTGTTTGGCTGACATTCCTTCTGGCTCCAGATCCTGCTTGCTGTTTTACTACACTCATTTTTGACTCCCTGATGTTTTGGCTTGTCTGATTATCCATTCTGGGTTCCTGAACTCTGGCTATGTTTTGACTACGTTTACTCCGTTTATCTTTTTTTTATTATTATTAAACAAGTGTGATTTAACTGTACTTCTGTCTCAGTCTGATTCATGGTTTCTGACAGATGGGTGATATGGGATGCCAAGCGTGGATAATAGAAACAGCAATTGGTTTTGGGACAACTATGTACACTCCCTGTACATACTCCTTCAGCTTCCTCTTGCACAAACTTGCTTGAAGCTCATCACTCCTCACTCCACCAGCACATCACTTTATGCAGACTGTTACTCCTACTCAACTTCAGCACATCACTTGGTACCCCAGGAACAGCTAGCACTATTTGCTAGTTAGGCCTGACACTGACTCAGCCAGGCCTCAGCAGATGCCCTTTGCAGGCTGGGACCGCGAGCCCCAATGGTGTAGCAGAAAAGTCCTTGTACTAGCTGCCCTAACTATGGCTACTGATCCCAGTAAACCCTCTTCAGGCCCTGCCAGGCCTCCTGGCTGAAGCTGCCTCTTTCCACTGGCCTTTCCTCCACAGTCCATTCTTCTGGTTCTGCACCCATCTCCCGGTCCTCTCAGATGTGCCTCACTCACCAGCCCTCCTGGATGCGACCAGTTGTCTTGCCTGGAATCTCTTAGCAGTGCTCTCTCCTGCCGTCCTCTCCTTGCTCTCTCTTATGCCTCCAGTCCAATACCTCTTCATGTGTTCCTGAAAGTGGTCCCGACTGCATCCAAGCCCAGGACCAAGGTAACCCCCCCCCCCCCTCCAAGACTGGGGAGCTCCCTCAAAAGCACGTATGGCCACCATAAGGACTCAATGTCACCCAGGGGAGTGGTA
Organism: Lithobates pipiens; assembly: GCF_037356315.1. Lineage (NCBI taxonomy): Eukaryota > Metazoa > Chordata > Amphibia > Anura > Ranidae > Lithobates > Lithobates pipiens. The sequence goes on along the minus strand of NW_027507764.1, from coordinate 557,034,094 downwards.
GTGGCAGTAATATTTATCCTGACATTTATTATCAAGAAAAGGCTGAATATCTTGCTAAATCCCTTCTTTTAAATCAAGAAAAAGTAGCACTGAGTACTAAAGTCCTTATTTCATAGCCATGTGCAAAAAAGTTCAAAGATGGGATCATATACTGAAATCTGCAATCCATATGAATAATGCATAAAGTGCAATATTTGAATAAATAAACATAATACAGTATATCATGTAAAGAATAATTCAGGAGAATATCAACATAGATGGAGCTATGTCATTTATTAAAACTGCATATAATAAAGCAATGTCAATACATTTTGAATGTGCAAATTGTAAGCAATAGTAAAAGTGCAGATGGAAGAAAAACAGAATGTGTATCTCAAGCTGGAAACCAAAAGGCAGGCTTCTGTATCAACCCACCACTGTGCATCATGAGCCACTTACCAGAACACCATGGCCATTTAATTACGAATGGTCATAATGCTCGTGAGGTCAAATACAGGTGACTGACTCTCTCACAAACTAGATCTGGGCTGCTCAATAGATTGTTTTAACAAAGACCTGAAATGCATTCCTGCCCTAAATGCACAGAATATAAGTGATAGTGACAGAGGAATGGTGGTGGAGGATGGAGTCAGGCAGAAGGATGATGGGGGATGGATGGGATGAGTGGCAGAGGGATGGTGATGGGGGGGATAGGATCAGGCAGAAGGAGGGATGGTGAGATAGATGGGATCAGTGACAAAGGGATGGTGGGGATGGGATCCGTGGCAGAGAGATGGTGGGATAGATGGGATCAGTGGCAGAGGGATGGTGAGATGCATCAGAGCAAGATAGATCAGAGCAACACTTGAGTGATTTAAGGGGAAACATGTAAATGTGTTGGATTGACCTAGTCAAAGCCCAGACCTCAATCCAATAGAAAATCTGTGGTCGGACTTAAAGATTGCTGTTCACAAGCGCAAACCATCCAACTTGAAGGACTGGAGCAGTTTTGCAAGGAGGAATGGGCAAAAATCCCAGTGTATTCAGTGCTTCACAATAACAAAAAATAAACATCTTCAACGTTGTGGGCATGTTCTGTAAATTAAATGATGCAAATCCTCAAACAAATGTTAATTCCAGGTTGTGAGGCAACAAAACATGAAAAATGCCAAGGGGGGGTGAATACTTTTGCAAGGCACTGTATATGAAAGCATTTTCCAGGAAGGAGGGTCACATCCCCCCTTGCATTTTGGAAGTCTTGGGTTAGGTACAGTAATGCCGCGTACACACAATCGAATTGTCTGGCGGACTCGGTCCGCCGGATTACAGTACGCCGGACAATTCGATCATTTGTGTGGGCTCCAGCTGACTTTTTCATCGTAAAGTCTGGCGGACTTAGAAAGTAGTTTTGACTCAAAATTTGTCCGCCGGACTTGGCTTTCAGTGGACAATCCGTTCATCAGTGTGCTAGTCCGGCGGACTAAGAATGACGCATACTCTGAAGCAAGTACGAGAAGGAAGCTATTGGCTACTGGCTATTGAACTTCCTTTTTCTAGTCCCATCGTACGTGCTGTACCTCATCGCATTAGAAATGGCCGGACTTTCGGAGTGTCCGTGTGTGGCCAAGTCCATTCGTTATAAAGTCCGGCGGATTGTTTGCCGGATTGTTTGGCGGACCAATTCCGCCGGACAATTAGATCGTGTGTACGCGGCATTAGTATGTGTACTTATATTTTATCCTCACTGTCATTTTTTTTAAACCACAAGCTGCTATTTATGATGGAGAAGGATCCCTGATATAGAAAGCTTAAAAACAATATAAATAAAAAAAAACAATAGCAAAGTGTCATTTCGTCAGTGTTGTCGCTTGAAAAGATATAATGAAATATTTACAAAAATGTGAGGGGTGTACTTACTTTTGTGAGATACTGTAGATCGAACAGAGGCTACAACAGCAGCTTGCTTGGCTGTAAAGAATAGAAGTGATAGCTTGAACAGAGACTAATGCCGCGTACACACGATCGGAATTTCGGCCAGCAAAAGACCGATGAGAGCTTTTCATAGGAAAATGCAAACGTGTGTATGCTTCATCGGAATTAAGCTGGCCAAATTCCCGCCAGCAAAAAATTGAAAGCATCAATTTTTCCGATAGAAAAATTCTGATCGCGTTTATGCAATTCCGACATGCAAAAACTCACGCATGCTCAGATTCAACTAGGAGACGGAAGCTATTGGCTATTGGGTATTGAACTTCCTTTTTCTAGTCCCGTCGTACGTGTTGTACGTCATCGCGTTCTTAATGGTTGGAAATTGGTGTGACCGTGTGTAGGCAAGACAGCTTGGGCGAAATCCCATCGGAATTCTGTTGGGAAAACCATCAGAGCTTTTTACGCCCAAAATTCCGATCGTGTGTACGTGGCATAAGATGGCAGCTTCCTTGACTGCAAAGGATTGGAGGGTTTAGTTCTGCTTTAAAGCGGAGGTCCACCCTAAAGTGGACCTTCCGCTCATTGGAATCCTCCCCCCCTCCGGCGCCACAATCGGCACCTTTCAGGGGGGAGGGGGGTGCAGGTACCTGTACAGTACAGGTATCTGCACCCACTTCTGGGATAGCTCTCTGCGGGAAAGGGGCATAGATTATGCCCCTTTCCGAAAGTCCCCCGCTGCCTGCTGGGAAACACACGGATCCCAGAGGCAGCGGGTCCATCCTTATTGCGCAGCGCGACTCGCGCATGCGCAGTAGGGAACCGGGAAATGAAGCTGAAAGGCTCCACTTCCTGATTCCCATACCCAAGATGGTGGCGGCAGCACCCGAGAGACGATCGAGAGATCGGCTTCGGGTGCCGACATCGCGGGCGCGCTGGACAGGTAAGTGTCCTTATTTTAAAAGTTAGCAGCTGCAGTATTTGTAGCTGCTGGCTTTTAAAAAAAAAAAAAAAAAACGGCGGAACTCCAGGCGGACTCCCGCTTTAAAAGGTAAATTGAGCAGATATTTTGAACTAAGCATATTCAGAATATCTACCAAAAGGCACTACCTCTTCACTGACTGATTTTTACTGTTCCTTGGAGTTGCCCTTTAAAACACAGATGATGGGTTTGTTTTTCCCCCCAAGCCTATTCAGTGATTATTTTGTCTTTTCTTTGATCTGGGATCACAACATCCTGCTTGTGTCTCTGGGTGACTCGCCTTCTTGGGAACCTTGGCAGGAAAGAACAAATGATCAAACATATTAGAATAAACATCTGCTGCTTTATTTAGTGTCAAGAAGGTTAAAAAAGGGAGTCACGGGTGAGGCCAAACTCTGGACCGCAATGCAAATGTAAGGAGGATTTCTACCCAGGAATTCGATAAACGTTTCCAATTCTGCGCCATCATTTGCTATTTAAAGAAATTAGCAATTTAATCATCTATAATTATTTGTGGAATCATTTCTAAAACTAGAAACACTCACTCTAGCAGTGTGAGCTAGTTCATAATAATTCTCTGCAAAACACACCTTTTCCTGAAAAATAACACTTCAAATTCATTATCCTGTAGGACATCCTTAGAATTATATAATGTAATGAAGTAACCAGTGGGGAAGGTAGTATTAAAGGCTCCATTCACATCTTGGTTCTTCGGGAACGTGCACAAAAATGTATGTTTCTGTGCACGTTCCCAGAAATGCACAGAAAACTTGCTAAAACGCTCATCGCACTTGAGGTGCCACAAATTCTTGTTGACACCCCACGACAAACAAAATGTTTGAAAAATGTGCCAAAACGTGCATGACAAAAACATGCAGGGCTCACCTCAAAAAAAAGGTCCAGGAGCTACTTTGGATAATATGTCATGGGTGGGGTAGCCCATTCAAATGAATGGGCTTCCCAATGCTGTTGCGCAACAAACGCACAAAAAAGGCACCAAAAGAAGGGTTGTGCAGGTATGAATGAGGCCTTAGAATAATTTGGAGGAACCTGCAAGATAGATTGTCGGTTCTTGAGTTTAGACTACCGGGAAGATAGACCGTTCTTAGGTCTCTTGGATTCCTTTCTGCCCATAGGAAAATTGGTTCCAGGTTCCTCAGTAGGGAGTTGTTGTGTGTCCCCTCTTGTCGGTGTACGTATGATACCGCAGCCTTGTTGTCCATTCGAAGTAGTACTGGTTTCCCGTAATCTCGAATTTTAGGGCTAGTAACGCAAAGTAGGCTGCCTGGATTTCCAGGATGTTTGATACTATGCCTGTTGTGTGGAAGAACCATCTTCCCTGGACTGAAATCTGGTTGCAGTATGCCCCTCAGCCCGCTGCACTGGCGTCTGTGGTAATTGTGATCCAGTTGATATGCCCTAATGGACGTGAGTTCATAAGCGTATGTTTCTTCATCCACCAATGTAAACTCCTGAGCATTAGACTTGTCAGGTGTATGGGTTGGGATAGATGGTGTCTGTTCCAAAGGCTCAAGAATTCCAACTAAAAATGTCTCAGGTGCCAATAGGCCCAAGGGACCATGGGAATACACAATGACATCAGTCATATCAGGCTCTGGCAATTTGAAGCTGTCAGACAGGACCTCACACTCACTTTCTTCATGTTTCGAATGATGCATGTCACCTTCTGAGGCAGGAGGGATACCGTTCCAATCATTGCATTGAATAATGCGCCTAGATAAACCATCTCCTGAGTCAGAGAAAGGTGGCTCCTGGTTTATCTTCCAGCCAAATTCTGCTAGTGTTGATAACAAAATGCTCTTGTGTTGCACTAACTGACGCTGCCAGTGTGCCCAACTGCCCATCAAATGCTGCCAGTGTGCCCAACTGCCCATCATATGCTGCCAGTGTGCCTAAATACTGCCAGTGTTCCCAACTGCCCATCAAATGCTACCAGTGTGCCCATCAAATGCTGCCAGTGTGCCCTAATGCCCATCATATACTGCCAGTGTGCCCATCAAATGCTGCCAGTGTACCCATTAAATGACCCCCACCCGCTCACCGCCTGCCTGGCACTTAACCTGTGTCTGCGGGGCAGCGGGTGACGGCAACGAGCGGGGTCCTTCGTGCGTCTGCTGCCTCATCTCCAGTCCTCTCCTCCTGATAGGCGTCCAATAGCGGCGCCTGTCATTTCAGCTAATCAGGTGACAGGTAACAGACCCCAGCACCTGATTGGCGGAGAGGCGATTCAGTTTTAGGAAAGCGAATAGTCATTTGCTTACCTTAACACAGCTGAGTGGACTGCGTGCACCAAGTGAGCTCTCCTCCATATGTTTAGTGGAGGAAGCAGCCGTCGGGTGAAAGGTTTCACCTGTGGACAGACCGGGAAGAGACGCATTAGTTGTTTCTTCTTGAGGAGAGGCTGTCCGTTAGAATGGCATTGTCGCCATTAACTCTGCCAGGGAATCTTTGACTGCTTTCTTAAGTAGGTCCACCACCTGCAGTCCTTCAGACTCTCTGCTGCATAGTACCTGAGACAATTTCGGCAGACCAATTTGTCTGGTAGTGGGGTGGCCCCACAGGCCCAACATCTTGGAGATCTGGGTCTCGGAGAAAGTGAGTGTCGGCATCTTTTGGCCGATGATTTTCTGCCATTCTTATGGTGTCCGGGCCTGGGTGACCTTTCTCGGCTGGGACTAGATTTATCCGAGTCTTCATGTCGCCTTGAGGTCCTCTTGGACGTCTTCTGACGTATTTTTAACATGTGTAAACTTACCGTGTCGTAGGCCCTTACCTTAAATGTAGAGTAGGATCATGTTGGGGCGGCGAATGGCTCATCTTAGGCGGCGGCTAGCAGAAGAAGCAATTAAGAAAGAATAGGAAAGGGTTAATAGGCTAGGTCCCAGCAAAAACGAGGATCCCCCTTCAGTGGGACTTTATAGGCAATGACCAGGCATAAATGGATTGACAAATATATATATATTATTTATACATAAAATCGTTCGATCATTCAAACGTGAAATGATCCGTATAAAGACATATCAAAAGACACATATTTCAAAAAGAAAAATGAAAAGACAAAAAACATGACAGGTTACATATTTTGCATGCATATTATAAAGAATTACTCTCCGGTATAAAGTAGTGTCTCCGGTATCCAACGCGTTTCTGGTTAAAGCACCTTCGTCAGGGTTATTGGTAAGAGCACATGTAGTCATAAATTTGTCTTACATGCAAAATGTTCTGTTATGCAACTTGTAAGAATGAAGCACTACCAACGGCGGTGTCGACAGATGCCCACCAAGAACACCAATGTCGTAAGATGTTTGCCTGGAAAAGAAAGCTTGTCAATTTAGTTTGCTTAACCACTTTCAGACCGGACCATTTTGCTGGCTTTTTTGCGATTCGGCACTGCGTCGCTTTAACTGACAATTGCTCGGTCGTGCGACGTGGCTCCCAAACAAAATTGACGTCCTTTTTTCCCACAAATAGAGCTTTATTTTGGTGGTATTTGATCACCTCTGTGGTTTTTATTTTTTGCGCTATAAATAAAAAAAGAGCGAAATTTTGAAAAAAATCGCATTATTTTTTACCTTTTGCTATAATAAATATCCCCCAGAAATATATAAAAAAAAAAAAATTTTTTCCTCAGTTTAGGCCGATACGTATTCTTCTACATATTTTTGGCGGAAAAAAAATTGCAATAAGCGATTATTGATTGGTTTGCGCAAAATTTATAGCGTTTACAAAATAGGGGATAGTTTTATGGCATTTTTATTCATTTTTTTTTTACTAGTAATGGTGGCGATCAGCGATTTTTATTGTGACTGCGACATTTTGGCGGACACATCGGACGTTTTTGACACATTTTTGGGACCATTGTCATTTATACAGCAATCAGTGCTATACAAATGCACTGATTCCTGTGTAAATGACACTGGTAGTGAAGGGGTTAACCAGGGGGTGGCAGTGTAGGGGTTAAGTGTGTCCTAGGGGCGTGTTACTAACTGTGGGGGGCTGGGCTGTGTGCTAGTGAACACTGATCTCTGCTCCAATCACAGGGAGCAGAGATCAGTGTCACTTGTTGCTAGGCAGAATGGGGAGATGCTGTTTACATCGGCATCTCCCCGTTCAGCCTCCCCGTGAGACGATCGCGGGTATCCCTGCGGCGATCCAGTCCGTGGGACCTGCGACCGGACTGGCGCACACGCGATGGCAGGGCGGCAATTTCAACTGGACGTACCTGTACGCCAGTTTGCCTGCCCATGCCATTCTGCCGACGTACTGTACATCGTCGTGCACCGGTCGGGAACTGGTTAATGATCACAGGAAGTCGTATGCAGCAAAAAAATGCAGGCTACAATGTCTGTAGATTGAAGAGTGAAGCTATCTGAAGCCTTAAATATGGTGTCTTATCCATGTATAGCACACAGTCGTTTGGCAATGGCTCTTCCGTGTTGACAGAGGAACCTCTATATGGCGTGCACCCCGCTCTGCAGTGATCTTTTTTTTGCAATAGGCTAGGTTCTGTTTTGACTATACTAATATGTTCTTTTTTTTTTAATCTTATTTTCCCCTTTCTTTTATTTAATTTCTTTTTTTTTAAGATTTTTTTCACCCACTTTTTGTGAATATTTTCCACTCCCTGGAGCTCTTGGCAGGACAACCTCTTCAGGCAATATCAGGCGTCCCACTAAGGGGCTACCGGGAAATAAGTAGGGAAAACAGGAGGGGCAGAGGCAGAGGAAACGCCTCTGACTTCAGTGCATGAGGGCAAAGACATGCGAGTCCTGCCCTTCCCCAAAATGGCCGCTGCGACCACCATGCGTGCGCCGACCAGCGGCCCCAGGACCCAGAAGTCTCGAGCGCCTGCGCATGTGCAGAACAAGGCGGCAGATGCTGGGGACAGATGAAAAAGCCGCAAAAGGTAACCTGGGGAGAGAAAAAAAGAAAGTAGCTGCTTCCTCTGTTGCCAAGCCTGAGCAAATGCCTAAAACACTAGTGCAGGTGAATCTCTTGGTTAAGAGACAAACTGCTTCTCCCAAAAGACCCTACAGAAGGGACTCCCGCCCAGGGGTGGACTCATAACTCATGGGGCCCCCGGGCAATAGGAGATTATGGGGCCCCCAGGCAATCCAATGATGATGGGGCCACACAGTATATACACACAGTATACAACCACACAGTATACACAGACATGTTTCTTTTGGCTGAGACGGTACTGGAGAGGTGGGGCAGCTATAATCTTTAGATTTTTAGACCAAAAGGATGTTGGTAAGGGACATTTCAGAGACAGATGTAAAAAAAAACGCAGATTTTTACATACTGTCCCTGGTTTTACTGAGGCTGGCAACCCTGATGGGGCCCCCTAGTGGCTCGAGGACCTCGGCCAGTGCCCGAGTGGCCCAATGGTCAGTCCGCCCCTGCTCCCACCCTTATAAGGGCGTTTAGCTGCCCAAGAGAAAGGACCGCACCCAGGAGAGGCTGAACCAGGACGGAAGCTGCTGAACGCAGAAGGTAAGGATGTTCGACCAAAATTCACTGCCATGAGGTATAAGGAAAAAAAGTAGAGTGCGGGGGTTGTGCTAACAATTTCTTTTATGATATTCACTAGTCCTGAGGGAGGAGCCAAGGCGGAGCTTGTCACAGGTATGCTTCCATGGAGGCACCAGGGAAATCTTTTATATGGGACACCTGTTCTGGTGACAACTAAGAGGGCATTTGCCCCGTTAGAGAGAATTATTTTTTTCACTTTCTGTTCTGTCCCTCAACAGGAAATGAAGGGAAATCCCTTAAAGTAGAACTATAGGCAAACCTTTTTTTAATTTTGTATAGAATAATGAAGGGTTATAACCCCTGACTGTTTATTTTTTGCTGTGTTCTTTGGGGGTGGTCTCCCTTCATTTAATGTCTCATAGCCAAACAGGAAGTGAGAGGAAATCCATGCAAATGAATGGGATCACTTGGCGACCCCCAGGTCACCAGATCTAGTGTCCCCATTGGAAGATTTCCCCTTTGTTACTTTTCTGGGGACAACCCAAAATTTGGGATTTTCTTTTACATTCACTTTGGTGAATGTAATGGTAAACAGGACAAATAGAGAGGCTGATTCTCCCCTAATAGGGGCACAGACAGCAATACAAACTGACATGGGGTTCTAATCCCTCTAAACTCTATACAAAACCCAACAAAATGCTACCTTTAGTTATACTTTAACAAAACACAGACCACAAAAAAAAACGAAAAAAAAACCTGTGGTTCTAACCCTTTCCCATAGCTCCCAACTGTCCCTGATTTGGAGGGACTGTACCTGATTTGGAGCAATGTCCCTCTGTCCCTCATTCCTCCTCATTTATCCCTCATTTTGGTCTGATTTATATAGTTGTACATAAAATGCACGTTTTTTATTTTCAAATAATGTTTCCCAGTGCTACAAATTTCATCCAAATTTTAAATTGCTGCATTAGTAAATTTTAAGAACCAATATATAGGAATAGTAGTGGTTAAAAAAAAAAACCCTTGTGGATTTAATTAACCTTTATTGTTGGTTAATTCTCCTTTAACCACTTAATAACCGGCCTATAGCCGAATGACGGCTACAGGGCGGTTTATTAACTCTGGGAGGCCGTCATATGACGTCCTCCCAGAATTCCGCTCTCGCGCGCCCCCTGGGGCGCGCACTCGAGAGCATCCGTGACCCCGGCTCACATAAACGGCCGCTCATAGCGGCCGTTTACCACGTGATCGCTCCGTCAAATGACGGAGTGATCACTTGTAAACAAACCGGCGTCATGTTATGACGCCGGTTCCTCCCTCCCCCTCTCTGTACCGATCGGAACAGCGGAGGGGGAAGAGATCGGTGTCAGCAGCGATGTGGGCTGCATCTGCAGTGCCCACATCGCTGCTCACCGAAAATTAACCCCTCAATTCCCTGCAAATACTCTGCAATACCCTGCCATTACTCTGCATTACCCTGCAATACCCTGCCATTACTCTGCATTACTCTGCATTACCCTGCAATACCCTGCATTACTCTGCAATACTCTGCAATACTCTGCAATACTCTGCAATACCCTGCAATACCCTGCAATACTCTGCAATACCCTGCAATACCCTGCAATACTCTGCATTACTCTGCATTACTCTGCAATACTCTGCAATACCCTGCAATACTCTGCAATACCCTGCAATACCCTGCAATACTCTGCATTACTCTGCAATACTCTGCAATACTCTGCATTACCCTGCATTACCCTGCAATACTTTGCAATACTCTGCAATACCCTGCATTACTCTGCATTACTCTGCAACGCTCTGCAATACCCTGCAACGCTCTGCAACACCCGCCAATACCCTGCAACACTCTGCAATGCTCTGCAATACTCTGCAATGCTCTGCAACACCCACCAATACCCTGCAACACTCTGCAATGCTCTGCAACACCCGCCAATACCGTGCAACACTCTGCAATGCTCTGCAACACCCTCCAATATCCTGCAATGCTCTGCAACGCAATACTCTGCAACGCCATACTCTGAGATACCCAGCCATAGTCGGTGATACCCTGCAATACCCAGCCATAGACACCGCCCCCCTCCCGCCGCCCTTCGGTGCTTCTACCGACTCGCCAATACGATCAAATCCAGAATCTTTTTTTTTTTTTCAGGCTTCCCAGCTTAGAGATGAGATGCGGGGTCTTATTGACCCCATATCTCACTGTAAAGAGGACCTGTCATGCCATATTCCTATTACAAGGGATGTTTACATTCCTTGTAATAGGAATAAAAGTGATCAAAAAAATTTTTTGGGGGGAAAAAAATGTCAAACTAAAATAAATAAAGTAAAATGAACAATAAAATATTTTCTTTTTTTTAAAGCACCCCTGTCCCCATGTGCTCGCATGCAGAAGCGCATACGTAAGTCCCGCCCACATATGAAAACGGTGTTCAAACCACACATGTGAGGTATCGCTGCGAACGTTGGAGCGAAAGCAATAATTCTAGCCCTAGACCTCCTCTGTAACTCAAAACATATAACCAGTAAAAAAAAAAAAAATCGTCGCCTATGGGGATTTTTAAGTAGCGACGTTTGGCGCCATTCCACGAGCCTGTGCAATTTTGAAGAGTGACATGTTGGGTATCGATTTACTCGGTGTAACTTCATCTTTCACATTATGCAAAAATTGGGCTAACTTTACTGTGTTTTTTTTTTTTTTAAGCACAAAACTGTTTTTTTTTTCCAAAAAAAAGCATTCGAAAAATTGCTGCGCAAATACCGTGCGAGATAAAAAGTTGCAACGACCACCATTGTATTCTCCAGGGTGTTTGCTAAAAAAACATATATAATGTTTTGGGATTCTATGTAATTTTCTAGCAAATAAATGATGATTTTTACATGTAGGAGAGAAATGTCAGAATTGTCCTGGGTGCTCCAGAATGCCTGATGGCGCTCCCTGCATGTTGGGCCTCTGTATGTGGACACGCTGTGTAAAAGTCTCACACATGTGGTATCACCGTACTCGGGAGTAATAGCAGAATGTGTTTTGGGGTGTAATTTGTGGTATGCATATGCTGTGTGAGAAATAAACTGATAATATGACAATTTTGTGAAAAAAAAAAAAAGTTAAAAAAATCTTGATTTTGCAAAGAATTGTGGGAAAAAATGACAACTTCAAAAAACTCATCATGCCTCTTACTAAATACCTTGGAATGTCTTCTTTCCAAAAAGGGGTCATTTGGGGGGTATTTGTACTTTTCTGGCATGTTAGGGTCTCAAGAATTGAAATAGGCCGTCAGTACTTCAGGTGTGATCAATTTTCAGATATTGGCACCATAGCTTGTGGACTCTATAACTTTCACAAAGACCAAATAATATCCACCAATTTGTACTTATTTTTACCAAAGATATGTAGTGGTATAAATTTTGGCCAAAATTTATGAAGAAAAAATTACTAATCTGCTAAATTTTATAACAGAAACAAAGAAAAATTCATTTTTTTACAGAATTTTCTGTATTTTTTCTTTTATAGCACAAAAAATAAAAAACCCAGCGGTGATTAAATACCACCAAAAGAAAGCTCCATTTGTGTGAAAAAAAGGACAAAAATTTCATATAGGTCCAGTGTTGCATGACTGAGTAATTGTCATTCAAAATGTGAGAGCACCGAAAGCTGAAAATTGGTCTGGTTATTAAGGGTGTTTAAGTGCCCAGTGGTCAAGTGGTTAAGGAGGTGTGGCAGGGGGTGTGTCCTATGCCTACATACATTTGCTTGCTTGTAGGCGTCCCTCATTCCCATCTCAAAATGTTGGGAGGTATGCCTTTTCTAGTCTATTTGAAACCAAAATAAAGATGTTTTTGATGGAGATGCACTTTAACCGCTTGCTGACCAGCCTCCGTCATTATACTGCAGCATGTTTGCGCGAATCACCGCAGGTGTTCGTCGGGCGCTTTAAGAGTGATAGGGGGCTATTTTTATCTCTGATCGCTGTATAAATGTCAGTGGTCCCAAAAAAGTGTCAAAAGTGTCCGATGTGTCCGCAGAAATGTTGCAGCCCCGCAAAAAATCGCAGATCGCCACCATTACTAGTAAAAAATAAATAAATAATGAAAATGCCATTAATCTATCCCCTATTTTGTAGACGCTATAACTCTTGTGCAAACCAATCAATATACACTTATTGCGATTTTTTTTTTTTTACCAAAAATATGTAGAAGAATATATATTGGTCTAAATTGATGAAGACTTTTTTTTGGGGGATATTTATTGTAGCAAAAAGTAAAATATATATATATATATATATATATATATATATATATATATATATATATATTTTTTTTTTTTTTTTTTTTTTCAAAATTGACGCTCTTTTTTGTTTATAGCGCAAAAAATAAAAACCGCAAAGGAGATCAAATACCACCAAAAGAAAGCTCTATTTGTGGGAAAAAAAAGGACGTCAATTTTGTTTGGGTACAACGTCACACGACGCATACCCAATTGTCAATTAAAGCAGCCGAATCGCAAAAAATGGCCAGGTCATTAGGGAGCAAAAAAAAAAATGCATTAAAATTCTTAAAAAAATAAAAATCTTACCTGAAACCGCTGTTGTTAGGCAGTCTTCTTAATCTGCCTCTTCCTACTCCGCGGCGCTTTCTCCTCCTTGGTGAGCAGCCCCGTTGCCTTCTGGGACATGTGTGTGTCCCAGAAAACAACGGGGCCATTCACAAAGCGCCGTGCGACTCTCGCATGCACAGTTGGAAATGGGCAGTGAAGCCGCAAGGCTCCACTGCCTGTTTCCCTTCGTTAAGATGGAGGCACTGGCACTCGATCCGATGGACGGATCGGCCTCAGGGGGCCAACATCGCGGGCTCGCTGGACGTGTAAGTGTCCTTATTCAAAGTCAGCAGCTACAGTGTTTGTAGCTGCTGACTTTAAAAAAAAAAAAATCTTGGCCGGAACACCCCTTTAAATTGGTGTTGCCATCAAAAAATAAAAAATTGTTTAAAATTCTTAAAAAAATAAATAAATAAATAATTGTAAAAAAATATTTTTTTACTCACCTCTAAATGCCTGTTGCTAGGGGGTCCCTCGTAGTCTGCCTTCTTCATTGCCCGGGCTGGTGACATCACTTCCCCCCGCGCGGCACAGTCATCTGGGATCTGTCACGTGTCCCAGATGACTGTGCGGCGTATCACGGCGTATCGCGCATGCGCAGTGGGTGTCCACAGTAAGAATGACGGCGTTGCGAGTGGAGCGGGGAACGAGGGGGGGCTTCGTTCCCCCACATCGCTGTACCCTGGGACAGGTAAGTGTCCGATTATTAAAAGTCAGCAGCTGTAGTATTTGTAGGTGCTGACTTTTCTTTTTTTTTTTTAGGGGGCACCCCACTTTAAAGCGGGAGTCCGCCGGGACTCCGCGTTTTTTTTTTTTTTTTTTTAAAAGCCAGCAGCTACAAATACTGCAGCTGCTGACTTTTAAAATAGTGACACTTACCTGTCCAGCGCGCCCGCGATGTCGGCACCCGAAGCCGATCTCTCGATCGTCTCTCGGGTGCTGCCGCCGCCATCTTGGGTATGGGAATCAGGAAGTGGAGCCTTTCGGCTTCATTTCCCGCTTCCCTAATGCGCATGCGCGAGTCGCGTTGCGCAATAAGGATGGACCCGCTGCCTCTGGGATCTGTGTGTTTCCCAGCAGGCAGCGGGGGACTTTCGGAAAGGGGCGTAATCTACGCCCCTTTCCGCAGAGAGCTATCCCGGAAGTGGGTGCAGATACCTGTACTGTACAGTTACCTGCACCCCCCTACCCCCTGAAAGGTGCCAATTGTGGCGCCGGAGGGGGGGAGGGTTCCGATGAGCGGAAGGTCCACTTTAGGGTATGACCTCCGCTTTAAGTGGTTAATCATCTTTGTATTCTTTTTTGTGTCTCTCATTTTTTTTCCTCCAGCTAGCAACTCTCTAGGGATGAAAAATACACATTTTCGATTTGAAAGCAGCAAACCCCGCTGATGTCATAGGCACTTCCCTACCACAAGCCAAAATGAACAGGATCAGCAGTGTAAGCTGTTAAATATAACCCAACCTGATTCACTGCGATGATCTGAGCAATATGCCACCGTGCCCACTCACACCTCCACCCTCAGACAGTGATCTCAGTGCTCCTCAACACCGCCGTCCTGCCTGTGACACATGGCTGGGGACACGCTCCGGCATATGTCACCGCCATGATTACACCGCCTTATGATTGGCTCGCTGTGATTTATGTGCCAGTGGCAGAGCTCAAAATAACCTAAAATTACACAGTATAGTAAAACATTGTGTGAGGACCCGCCTGCAAAGGACAAAATTAGTTTATTGAATAAAACTGAACTTATTCTGTAGTATGCAGTATGTACTTTTAAAAGTAAAAGCATTGCATATCAGACATACACTACGGGGGGTATTTACTAAAGGAAAATCCACTTTGCACTGAAAGTGCACTTGGAAGTAAAGTCGCTGTAGATCTGAGGGGGACATGCAAGGAAAATAAACAAACAGCATTTTAGCTTGCACATGATTGGATGATAAAATCAGCAGAGCTTCCCCTCATTTCAGATCTATCCCTTAGATTTAGAGCGACTGCACTTCCAAGTGCACTTGCAGTGCAAAGCGGATTTGCCTTTCGTAAATAACCCCCTATATTACCAGAAGTATTGGGACGCCTGCCTTTACAGCACATGAAGTTTAATGGCATCTCAGTCTTAGTCCGTAGGGTTTAATATAGAGTTGGTCCACCCTTTGCAGCTATAACAGCGTCAACTATTTTAGGAAAGCTGTCCACAAGGTTTAGGAGTGTGTCTATAGGAATGTTTGACCATTCTTCTAGAAGCGCATTTGTGAGGTCAGGCACTGATGTTGGACGAGAAGGCCTAATTCATCACAAAGGTGTTCTATCAGGTTGAGGTCAGGACTCTGTGCAGGCCAGTCAAGTTCCACCACCCCAAACTCACTCATCCATGTCTTTATGGACCTTGCTTTGTGCACTGGTCAAAATCATTTGGTGGAGGGGGTATTATGGTGTGGGGTTGTTTTTCAGGGGTTGGACTTGGCCCCTTAGTTCCAGTGAAGGGAACTCTTAAGGCGTCAGCATACCAAGACATTTTGGACAATTTCATGCTCCCAACTTTGTGGGAACAGTTTGGGGATGGCCCCTTCCTGTTCCAACATGACTGCCCACCAGTGCACAAAGCAAGGTCCATAAAAACATGGATAAGCTGTTTGGGGTGGAGGAACTTGACTGGCCTGTACAGAATCCTGACCTCAACCAAATAGAACACATTTGGGATAAATTAGAGCAGAGACTGTGAGCCAGGCCTTCTCGTCCAACATCAATGCCTGACCTCAAAAATGCGAATGGTCAAACATTCCCATAGACACACTCCTAAACCTTGTGGACAGCCTTCCCAGAAGAGTTGAAGCTTTTATAGCTGCAAAGGGTGGGCCAAATCAATATTGAACCCTACGGACGAAGACTGGGGTAGCATTAACTAGTTGCTGAACGCCGGCTGTCAAATGATGGGCAGGCAGCGCACCTATTGTGGCGGGAGGCCGTCATATGATGGCCTCCCGTTTAAACAGGGAATGCGCGCGCATCCCTGTTTCTTCGGTGGCTGCGTGTCACGGAGACACCGCTCACCACCGAAGGGGGTGAACAGTCATTGGTTATGGCTGTTTACCACGTGATCGGCCGTGACTTCATCACGGCTGATCACAGATTGTCACACCCTGACTGTGCACGGCGCATGCGCGTGACCGGGAACACTGCTCATCACCGACGCTGGTAAACAGCCATTGGCCGGCTGTTTACCCACGTGATCGGCTGTGATCCTTTCACAGCTGATCACTAAATGTAAACAAACCGCGGTAACCAGATGTTACCGGGTTCTCCTCCTCACACACCGATCGTGTGTGAGGAGGAGATTGCGGTAACATTTCGTTACTGCCTACAGTACACATCAAGCACACTGATTGCCCCCCCCCCCCCAATAAAGAGGACCTGTCACCACCCCTCATAGTACCTGTCAATCACAGTCCATCAGAGTACCTGTCACGGCACATCAGAGTACCCGAGTACCTGTCACAGTTCATCTGAGTACCCGAGTACCTGTCACAGTTCATCTGAGTACCCGAGTACCTGTCCCAGCCCATCAGAGTACCCGAGTACCTGTCACAGTTCATCTGAGTACCCGAGTACCTGTCCCAGCCCATCAGAGTACCCGAGTACCTGTCACGGCCCATCAGGGTACCCGAGTACCTGTCACGGCCCATCAGGGTACCCCAGTACCTGTCACAGTTCATCAGAGTACCCGAGTACCTGTCATGGCCCATCAGAGTACCCGAGTACCTGTCACTGCCCATCAGGGTACCCGAGTACCTGTCACGGCCCATCAGAGTACCCGAGTACCTGTCACGGCCCATCAGGGTACCCGAGTACCTGTCACGGCCCATCAGGGTACCCGAGTACCTGTCACGGTCCATCAGGGTACCAGAGTACCTGTCACAGTTCATCAGAGTACCCGAGTGCCTGTCATGGCCCATCAGAGTACCCGAGTACCTGTCACGGCCCATCAGAGTACCCGAGTACCTGTCACGGCCCATCAGGGTAACCGAGTACCTGTCACGGCCCATCAGGGTACCCAAGTACCTGTCACGGCCCATCAGGGTACCCGAGTACCTGTCACGGTCCATCATGGTACCCGAGTATCTGTCACGGTCCATCAGAGTACCCGAGTACCTGTCACGGCCCATCAGGGTACCCGAGTACCTGTCACGGTCCATCAGGGTACCCGAGTACCTGTCACGGTCCATCATGGTACCCGAGTATCTGTCACGGTCCATCAGAGTACCCGAGTACCTGTCCCAGTCCATCTGAGTACCCGAGTACCTGTCACAGTTCATCTTAGTACCAGAGTACCTGTCCCAGTCCATCTGAGTACCCGAGTACCTGTCACAGTTTATCTGAGTACCCGAGTACCTGTCACAGTTCATCTTAGTACCCGAGTACCTGTCACAGTCCATATGAGTACCTGTCACCGCCCTTCAGAGTACCCAAATACCAGTCACCAAGCCATCAGAGTACCTGTCACCAGGCCATCAGAGTACCCGAGTACCTGTCACCAGGCCATCAGAGTACCAGAGTACCTATCTCCAGCCCATCAGAGTACCCGAGTACCTATTTGCAGCCCATGTCTCATAGAATATACGTTGGGGTGTTTGCTTTCCAAAATGGGGTCATTTTGTGGGTAATTTCACTGTCCTGGTGCTCCAGGACCTTCAGAAGTGTGATGGGTAGGAATGAAATAAGATGTGTCATTTATGCTCCTAGAACGCCTGAACGTACTACTTCAATGTTTGGCCTCTCTATGTGGCCAGGCTGTGTAAAAGTCCTACACATGTGGTATCGCCATACTCGGGAGGAGTAGCAGAATGTATTTTGGGGGTGTAATTTTTGCTATATACACGCTATGTGTTAGAAATATCTTATAAATTGACAATTTTGTGTAAAAAAAAAAAAAAAATGCGTTTTAATTTTTTTCCACATATTCCAAAAACTTCTGGAAAAAAATTAACCGTTCAAAAGACTCATTATGCCTCACAGATTATACGTTGGGGTGTTTGCTTTCCAAAATGGGGTCATTTTATGGGAAATTCCATTGTCCTGGTACTCCAGGGCCTTCAAAAATGTAATAGGTGGTTGAGAAATGAGATGCGTCATTTTTGCTCGTAGAACGTCTGAAGGTACTACATCAATGTTGGTGCTCTGTATGTGGCCAGGCTGTGTAAAAGTCTCACACATGTGGTATCGCCATACTCGGGAAGAGTAGCAGAATGTATTTTGGGGTGTAATTTGTTGTATGTATATGCTGTGTGTGAGAAATAACCTGATAACATGACAATTTTGTAAAAAAAAAAATAATATATATAATATTATTAATAATAATAATAAAAAAAATCTTCATTTTGCAAAGAATTGTGGGAAAAAATGACAACTTAAAAAAACTCATCATGCTACTTACTTAATACCTTGGAATGTCTACTTTGTAAAAAGGGGTCATTTGGGGGGTATTTGTACTTTCCTGACTTGTTAGTGTCTCAAGAAATGAGATACACCTGATGTACTGAAGGCCTGATCAGATGTGATCAATTATCATTGGCACCATAGTTTGTAGACTCTATAACTTTCACAAAGACCAAATAATATATACTAATGTGGGTTATTTTTTACCAAAGATATGTAGCAGTATAAATTTTGGCCAAAATTTATGAAGAAAAATTACTAATTAGCAAAAATTTATGACAGAAACAAAGAAAAGGGAATTTTTTTCACAAAATTTACGTTTTATTTTATTTATAGCACAAAAAATAAAAAACCCACTAGTGATTAACCACTTGCTTACTGGGCACTTAAACCCCCCTCCTGCCCAGACCAATTTTCAAATTTCAGCGCTGATGCACTTTGAATGACAATTGCGCGGTCATACAACACCGTACCCAAATGAAATTTTTATCATTTTTTTCCCACAAATAGAGCTTTCTTTTGGTGGTATTTAATTACAGCTGGGAGTTTTATTTTTTGCTAAACAAACAATAAAAGATGCAAAATAAAAAAAAATAAAAAATCATGTTTAATAGTTTGTTATAAAATTTTGCAAACAGGTCATTTTTCTCCTTCACTGAAGTGCGCGGATGAGGCGCACTGATAGGCTGCACTGGTGGGCACTGATAGGCTGCACTGGTGGGCACTGATAGGCTGCACTGGTGGGCACTGATAGGCATAGTTAAGGCGGCACTAATAGGCACAGATAAGGCAGTACTGATGGGCACAGATAAGGCGGCACTGATGGGCAAAGATGGGCACAGATAAGATGGCACAGATGGGTGGCACGGATGGGTGGCACGGATGGGTGGCACTAAGGGGCACTGATAGGTACCACTGATATATGGGACTGATGGGCACTGATAGGTGGCACTGATAGGTGGCTCTGATAGGTGGCAATGCTGGGCACTGATGGGCGGCACTGCTGGGCACTGATGGGCACTGGTAGATGACACTGATGGGCATGGATATGGGGCACAGGGGTGCAGCACCGTTGTTGAGGCAGATTGTGGGTGGCACTGTGGGCACTGATGTGTGGCACTGTGGGCACTGCTGGGTGGCACTGTGGGCACTGCTGGGTGGCACTTACGGGGGGCACTTATTTATTCCTGAGGGGGGCAGGTGGGTACTAGTCCCGATCACGGCCGCCGGTGATCGGCTCTTTTTTACCGGCTCCGTTGTATCACATGATCAGCTGTCATTGGCTGACAGCTGATCACGTAGTAAGGGGTCGGGATCGACCCCTTGCTCGGATCCGTGATCAGGCGAGTCTCATAGACTCGCCGATCACAGAGCGCGCCGCGTGCGCCCCTCAGGGGGCGCGCAGGCCGCTCGTGCACGGGACGACGTCAATAGACGTCGTCCCGGCAAAGGAGGTCCGCGCTGTAGCCGTCATTCGGCTATAGCGTGGGTCTCAAGTGGTTAAATACCACTAAAAGAAAGCTCTATTTGTGTGGAAAAAAGGACGCACGTTTCATATGGATACAGTGTTGGATGACTGAGTAATTGTCATTCAAACTGTGAGAGCGCTGAAAGCTGAAAATTGGTCTGGTCAGGAAGGGGGTGTAAGTGCACTGTATTGAGGTGGTTAAAGTTCATGTCCGTTTAAAGGCGTCCCAATACTTTTGGTAATATAGTGTATTTTCCGTTTGTTAAACAAACCCGGGCATTCCAGACCAAGCAGCCAATTCCTCCAGGGACCTGGGCGTTTGGGAGTTGGGCGGCTGCTACATCAATATTTCCTAACTGGTGTCTTAACAGCCTGGCCATACATTAATCACTTGACCACTGGGCACTTAAACACCCTTAATAACCAGACCAATTTTCAGCTTTTGGTGCTCTCACATTTTGAATGACAATTACTCAGTCATGCAACACTGTACCCATATGAAATTTTTGTTCTTTTTTTCACACAAATAGAGCTTTCTTTTGGTGGTATTTAATCACCTCTCAGTTTTTTATTTTTTGTGCTATAAAAGAAAAAAGACCGAAAATTCTGTGAAAAAATGAATTTTTCTTTGTTTCTGTTATAAAATTTAGCAGATTAGTAATTTTTTCTTCATAAATTTTGGCCAAAATTTATACCACTACATATCTTTGGTAAAAATAAGTACAAATTGGTGGATATTATTTGGTCTTTGTGAAAGTTATAGAGTCCACAAGCTATGGTGCCAATATCTGAAAATTGATCACACCTGAAGTACTGACGGCCTATTTCAATTCTTGAGACCCTAACATGCCAGAAAAGTACAAATACCCCCCAAATTACCCCTTTTTGGAAAGAAGACATTCCAAGGTATTTAGTAAGAGGCATGATGAGTTTTTTGAAGTTTTCATTTTTTCCCACAATTCTTTGCAAAATCAAGATTTTTTTCCCTTTTTTTTTTTTTCCACAAAATTGTCATATTATCAGGTTATTTCTCACACACAGCATATGCATACCACAAATTACACCCCAAAACACATTCTGCTATTACTCCCGAGTACGGCGATACCACATGTGTGAGACTTTTACACAGTGTGGCCACATACAGAGGCCCAAAAATGCAGGGAGCGCCATCAGGCGTTCTGGAGCACCCAGGACAATTCTGACATTTCTCTCCTACATGTAAAAATCATCATTTATTTGCTAGAAAATTACATAGAACCCCAAAACAATATATATATTTTTTTTAGCAAAGACCCTGGAGAATACAATGTTTGTCGTTGCTAATTTTTTTCTCACACGGTATTTGCGCAGAAATTTTTTGAACGCGTTTTTTTGGGGGAAAAAACAGTTTTGTGCTTAAAAAAAAAAAAAAAAAAAAACAGTAAAGTTAGCCCAATTTTTGCATAATGTGAAAAATGAAGTTATGCTGAGTAAATAGATATCGAACATGTCACTCTTCAAAATTGCACATGCACGTGGAATGGCGCCAAACGTCGCTACTTAAAAATCCCCATAGGCGATGCTTTAAAATTTTTTTACTGGTTACATGTTTTGAGTTACAGAGGAGGTCTAGGGCTAGAATTATTGCTCTCGCTCTAACGTTCACGGCAATACCTCATATGTGTGGTTTGAACACCGTTTTTATATGTGGGCGGGGCTTACGTATGCGTTCGCTCCTGCATGCGAGCACATGGGGACAGGGGCGCTTTAAAAAAAAAAATTTTTTTATTGTTCATTTTACTTTATTTATTTTAGTTTGACATTTTTTTCCCCCCAAAAAATTTTTGGATCACTTTTATTCCTATTACAAGGAATGTAAACATCCCTTGTAATAGGAATATGGGATGACAGGTCCTCTTTACAGTGAAATCTGGGGGTCAATATGACCCCACATCTCACCTCTAGGCTGGGAAGCCTGAAATAAAAAAAAAAAAAAAGTTTCTGGCTTTGATCGTATTGGCGAGTTGGTAGAAGCACCGGAGGGCGGTGAGGGGTGGGGGGAGGGGGGCGTCAATGGCTGGGTATTGCAGGGTATCACCGAGTATGGCTGGGTATCTCCGAGTATGGCTGGGTATTGCAGGGTATCTTCAAGTATGGCTGGGTATGGCAATTTATGGCAGGGTATTGCAGAGTATTGGCGGGGTATTGGCGGGTATTGGCGGGGTATTGGGGGGTATTGCAGAGTATTGGCGGGTATTGCAGAGTATTGGGGGGTATTGCAGAGTATTGGGGGGTATTGCGGGGTATTTGGGGGTATTGCCGAGCATTGGGGGGTATTGCAGAGTATTGGGGGTATTGCAGAGTATTGGGGGTACTGCAGAGTATTGGGGGGTACTGCAGAGTAATGGCAGGGTACTGCAGAGTATTGGGGGTACTGCAGAGTATTGGGGGGTACTTCAGAGTAATGGCAGGGTATTGCAGAGTAGAGGGGGGTACTGCAGAGTAATGGCAGGGTATTGCAGAGTAATGGGGGGGTACTGCAGAGTAATGGGGGGTACTGCAGAGTAATGTCTGGTATTGCAGAGTATGCACTGGTATTGCAGTGTATTTGCAGGGAATTGAGGGGTTAAATTCGGTGAGCAGCGATGTGGGCACTGCACATGCAGCCCACATCGCTGCTAACACCGATCTCTTCCCCCTCCGCTGTTCCGATCGGTACAGAGATGGGGAGGGAGGAACCGGCGTCATAACATGACGCCGGTTTGTTTACAAGTGATCGCTCCGTCATTCGACGGAGCGATCACGTGGTAAACGCCCGCGACGAGTGGCCGTTTACCGTGATCCGTGATGCGCCGGGTCCACTGGACCTGGCGGTCACGGATGATCTCGTGTGCGCGCCCCAGGGGGCGCGCGAGAGCAAAATTCTGGGAGGCCGTTAATTAACGGCCTCTCAGAGTTAAACAACCGCCCTGAAGCCGTTAATCGGCAATGGGCGGTTGTTAAGTGGTTAAAGTGATTTAAAGGCATTTAAAAAACAAAACAAAAAAACAATAAACATGTCATACTTACCTGCTCTGTGAAGTGGTTTTGCACAGAGCTGCCCCAATCCTGAGCGGGTCCTGGTCAATGATTGCTGGCTGGGACCCCTATAATCAGCGATGAGGAAGACAGAAGAGAGCTCTGTGAATGTAAACACAGAGCTCTGTCCTGTCAGCGGGGATGTTCCGTTTTTTTGTTTCCCTGCAAAGCAGGGGGAAAAAAACGGCACATCCCATTGTAAAAACAGCACACAGTTAATGCACCAAGTTACTTTCCAACCAGTGTCGTTAGTACAGTGACAGTGCATATTTTTAGCATTGATCACTGTATTAGGGTCACTGGTCCCCACAAAGCGTCAGAAGTGTCAGTTAGTGTCAGATTGTGCGGCATACTATCACAGTCTGGCTATATAAGTCACTGACCACCGCCATCAGTAGTATACAAAAAAAAACTCCAGTATATATGCCATAGTTTGTAGATGCTATAATTTTCACACAAAGCAATCAATATCAAAATACATACATTGGTATTTTTTAAAATTTGATCTGTTAATTTTTTTTATTAGATATGTTTTATACCAGAAAGTAAAATAGACTGTTTTATTTTAATTTTTTTTTCAAACTTTTCGGTCTTTTTTAGTTTATATAATAAAAAAAAAAAGCCCAGAGGTGATCAAATACCACCAAAAGAAAGCTCTATTTGTGTGAAAATATGATATAAATTGAATTTGGGTACAGCGTTTCATCACCGCACAATTGTCAGTTAAAGTAGTGCAGTGCCAAATAGCAAAGGATGGCCTGGCCATGAAGGGGGTAAAACCTTCCAGAGGTCAAGTGGTTACAATAAAATAGGCTGAAAATAATAAAATAACTAGGCAGAAAAGTCACATGTTCATTTTGTTCTTTACACTTTGTGTACGTGCAGTATTATGTACTGTATAAAATTATGTTTGTTACAGAAACCATTGATGTCTATTTTGAGACTGCATACGTTGGGTAAAGGATCATGTGTAAAAGGATGTAACCCCAACCAGGCCATCACAAATCGCCTTTTAATTATATAACTACTGTGATGTGAGCTTCCATTTGTTGCTGTCCTTTTGGCTTGATATTATATTGTGCTGCCTCACTGGAAAAGCCCATGGCTTGTTCTTCAAGGATCTGTTGTAATACTCCAAACTATCCAGAAGATGTCACAGCAGTATATGAAGAGTGGTTCGTCGGCCATCATTTAGCACTTATTGTCATGGAGTATTACGGATGCTTATGTAAACACTTAGCAACTTGTAAATTCATCAAAAGCACTTTAAAAATCTCATTACAAAATAGAATCCATGTGCACTACATAGCTTTTATTCTCCTTTCATTCCAACAGTAGCCAAGGGTATGACTATAGCTGGAGTGAGTGCAGTCAGGCCAATGGGGTTATCAGACTTTACATCTAACCCATCGTTTACATCTGACTACCTAGGCATCGTTGGACTTTCATTATGGTGCGCTTGCTACCATTCTTATCCAGTCCTTCTTATCATCTGGGTTTACACCTCACCCATGGTGCCGGGCCTACCGTGGCATCATTGGACTTCCATTGTTGTGAGCTTACTACCAATATCTCACAGTCCTTATTATCAGAGTTTACATCTGACCCATGGTTCGGGGGCCTACCTTGGCATCATTGGACTTCCATTGTGGTGCGCTCACTACCAGTGTTATGAAGTCCTTCTTATCTTCAGGGTTTACTCCTGACCCATGGTACCAGCCCTACCTTAACATCGTTGGACTTTCATTGTATTGGGCTTACTACCAGTGTTACGCAATCCTTCTTATCATCAGGGTTTACACCTGACCCATAGTGCTGGGCCCTTTCTTGGCATTGTTGGACTTTCATTGTGTGAGCTTACTACCAGTGTCACACAGTCCTTCCTCTTATCAGGATTTACACTTGACCCATCATTCTGGGCCTACCTTGGCATCATTGGACCTTTATTGTGGTGAGCTTGCTATCAGTGTCACACAGTCCTTATCATATCAAGGTTTACACCTAAACCCACGATGTCAGGCCTTCATTGGCATAGTTGGAATTTCATTGTGGTGGACTTACTACAAGTGTTGCACAGTGCTTCCTCTTTTCAGGGATTACATTTGACCCATGGTGCCGGGCCTACCTTGACATTGTTAGACTTTCATTGTGGTTGGCTTGCTACTAGGGATGAGCCAAATTGGTTTGGTTCGCAGCAGAACATTTTATGGGTCAGATGGTAGACGCACCAACTAGAAATAAAGCATTACTAGACCTACTGATTACCAACAATACAGACCTGATCACGGATGTGGAAATACGGGGCAATTTAGGAAACAGCGATCACAGGTCAATTGGCTTCTGTATAAATCACAAAAATAGGAAACATAAGGGAAATACAAAGACACTGAATTTCAAAAGAGCCAACTTCCCTAAACTACGAACCTTACTCGAAGGCATAAATTGGGATAAAGTCTTAGGAACAAAGAACACGGAGGAGAGAGGGGTTTGCTTTAGGAGCATATTAAATAAGGGCATTAGCAAATGCATCCCATTGGGTAATAAATTTAAAAGCGCAAACAAAAGTCCTGGATGGCTTAACTCCAATGTAAAAATGCATATAAAAGCAAAGGAGAAGGCCTTCAGAAAATAAACAAAGGATGGGGAGATGGCGAAGGTATTGAATTTATTCTTCTCCTCAGTCTTCACGAGGGAATCGGGGGGCTTCAGTAACCAAAACTGCAGTGTTTATTCTCAAGACAGATCACAGGAAGCACCTCCATGGTTAACAGAGGACAGAATTAAAATTAGACTTGGGAAACGTAAAATTAATAAATCACCAGGACCAGCTTGCACCCGATGGTACTTAGGGAACTCAGTCAAGTAATTGCCAGACCATTGTTCCTCATTTTTACTGACAGTCTACTGACTGGAATGGTACTAGCCCGTAGACATGGTGTATCTGGATTTTGCAAAAGCATTTGACAATGTTCCCCATAAACATTTTCTGTACAAAATAAGGTCCCTTGGCATGGACCATAAGGTGAGTACATGGATTGAAAACTGGCTACAAGGGCGAGTTCAGAGGGTGGTGATAAATGGGGAGTACTTGGAATGGTCCGCGGTAGAAAGTGGGGTCCCCCAGGGTTCTGTGCTGGGACCAATCCTATTTAATTTGTTCATAAACAACCTGGAGGATGGGGTAAACAGTTCAATCTCTGTATTTGCGGACGATACTAAGCTAAGCAGGGCAATAACTTCTCTGCAGGATGTGGAAACCTTGCAAAAAGATCTGAACAAATGAATGGGGTGGGCAACTACATGGCAAATGAGGTTCAATGTAGAAAAGTGTAAAATAATGCATTTGGGTGGCAAAAATAGGAATGCAATCTATACACTGGGGGGGAGAACCTCTGGGGTAATCTACGATGGAAAAGGACTGTCTGGGAGTCCCCAGATGAAGTCACATGTGCAGAAGTGGCATCTTGCTGGGGCCTTTCCCTGCATGGCTGTTCTCCTATTGAAGTCTCTGAGTCTGCCAATTGAGTTTGCAACCATCTATAAGGGTGTCCTGGCCCTAACCCTCTTTCCCCCAAAATATATAAAAAGGACTGTCAAAATAAATAAAACCTCTTTTACATCCAAGAAGTGTCTGGCGCCCAATGACTTTCACCATATTTGCCTCACAACCCACTACATATTGATTGATGTCAGCTATCTTTGGCCATGGAGGTTCTCATTAGACCAAAATAGGTAAAAGACCTTGCTACATTAATCACATGTGCTAAATTATATACTGTACATCTGCTAGTGCCAGTGCATTCAATAAATAAATAGTCCACTCATGCAAACAAAGTGCCAGTGTTGATGATTCTTTCTTGTGAAAATCCAAGACGCCACTCTGTGCTCCTCTCCTGAATTCCCTACTCACCAACAGTATGATTCAAAAAAGCATGGTGTATATCCTTTGGCAAGTGGATGAATATGGCTCCTTCCTTATTCTTTGATTACAGGGCCAACTGACCGTCACAGTGGCTAGCTGGACACTTCAGTCCTCGGAGGTTCCCACCTAGTGTCAGTGTCAGATTGCCCGCCATCACAGTCTCACTATAAGGCACTTATCACCGCCATTACTAGTATTAAAAAAATAAATAAAAATCCAGTATATATACCATAGTAATGTAGACGCTATAACTATCACACAGACCGATCAATATGTACTTGTTAGGATTTTTTTTTTACCAAAGACATGCAGCACAACACATTTTGGCCTAAATTTATGAAGAAATTTGTTTTTGTTTTTTATTGGATATGTTTTATAGCATTTATAGCAGAAGGTAAATAAATATATATATTTTTCAAAATATTTTTTTGTTTTTTTTTGTTTATATAATAAAAAAAAAAAAACAGTGTCGATCCAATACCATCAAAAGAAAGCTGTATGTGTGTGAAAAAAAAATATATAAATTTAAAGCGGAGGTCCCACCCTAAAGTGGACCTTCCGCTCATCGGAACCCTCCCCCCCTCCGGCGCCACAATTGGCACCTTTCAGGGGGGAGGGGGGTGCAGGTACCTGTACAGTACAGGTATCTGCACCCACTTCCGGGATAGCTCTCTGCGGAAAGGGGCGTAGATTACGCCCCTTTCCGCAAGTGCCCGCCCCTTTCCGCAAGTGCCCCGCTGCCTGCTGGGAAACACACAGATCCCAGAGGCAGCGGGGACCGTCCTTATTGCACAGCGCGACTCACGCATGCGCAGTAGGGAACCGGGAAATGAAGCCGAAAGGCTCCATTTCCTGATTCCCATACCCAAGATGGCGGCGGCAGCACTCGAGAGACGATCTAGAGATCGGCTTCGGGTGCCGACATCGCGGGTGCACTGGACAGGTAAGTGTCACTATTTTAAAAGTCAGCAGCTGCAGTATTTGTAGCTGCTGGCTTTTAAAAAAAAAAAAAAAAAACGCGGAGTCCCGGTGGACTCCCGCTTTAATTTAGTTACAATGTTGCATGACTGCGCAATTACCAGTTAAAGTAGCACAGTGCTAAATAGCAAAAATGGCCTGGTCATGAATGGGCTAAAATGTTCCAGAGCTCATATGATTAATTCGGTTTTACCCACTTCCTGACCAGGCCATTGTTTGCGATACGGCACTGCTCTGCTTTAACTGACAATTGCGCGGTGGTGCGACGCTGTACCAAAATAAAATTGATGTCCATTTTTTCCCACAAATAGAGCTTTCTTCTGGTGGCATTTGATCCCCTCTACGGTTTTTATTTTTTTGTTCTATAAACAAAAAAAAAGCAGCTATTTTGAATAAAAAACAATATTCCTTACTTTCTACTATAAAACATATCCAATAAAAAAATGCAAAAAATCAAATTGCTTCATCAGTTTAGATCAATATGTATTCTGCTACAGTTCTACAAACGTCTACAAACTATGTGTTAGATTTATGGCAATTTTTATCATTTTTTATTTCTTTTTTTACTAGTAATGGTGATGATCAGCGATTTTTAGCAGGATTGCGACATTGTGGCGGACACTTCTGACACTATGGGGTTGATTTACTAAAGGAAAATAGACTGTGCACTTTGCAAAGTGCAGTTGCTCCAGAGTTTAGTAAATGAGGAAAAGCTCTGCTGAATTCCATCATCCAATCATATGCAGACAAAAAGGCTGTTTTTTACATTTTCCTTGCACGTGATTGGGTATTCTTTACAAAGTGAAGCTTTACCTCATTTACTAAGCTCCAGAGCAACTGCATTTGCAGGGTGCAATTGCACTTTGCAAAATGCACAGTCTACAGGCATACCCCACTTTTATGTACACAATGGGGTTTATTTACTAAAGCTGGAAAGTGCAAAATCAGGTTCACTTCTGCATAGAAACCAATGAGCTTCTAACTCCAGCTTGTTCAATTAACTTTGATAATAAAACCTGAAAGCTGATTGGTTTCTATGCAGAAGGGAGCCTGATTTTTCACTTTCCAGCTTTAGTAAATAAACCCCATTGTGTACTTAAAAGCGGGGTATGCCTGTATTTGCCTTTAGTAAATCAACCCCTATGTGACACTATTTTGAGACCATTAACACCAATACAGTGATCAGTGCTAAAAAAATGCACTGGTCCCTGTATAAATGATACTGGCAGAGAAGGGGTTAACACTAGGGGGAGATCAAGGGATTAAGGCCCGGTTCACACTTGTGGGATGCCAGACATCGCATGTAATTCGCAGCGCACTGCTGTTCACATTACATGCGATTTCTGTGCGGTGCAATATCAGCCATACAGATAGTATGGCTGATATCGCACCGTATTCGGTCCAAACACGTACAGGACCCTTTTTTCTGTTCGGACCAGAATCAGATGGGTGTTCACACATATGCAATGCTATTCATGTCCGATCTGCCAGTTCGCAGTGCGATATGCGAGCTGAAATGGGGGCGCCGTTAACATATAATGACACTCCCCAGCAGATTACATATGGCAGTGCGAACTGTCATGCGTGTTGAGTGCGATGCGGGAACCCGCAGTTGATTCGCAGGGTTCTCACTTTGCACAAGTGTGAAGCGGGCCTAAGTGTGTCCTAGGGAGGTGTTTTCTAACTGTGGGGTGGGGGGAGTGTTACATTGGAGGAAAACTAAGAACATGTTTCAGCTTAGCTGAAACAGAAGATTTCTCTTTTCCTCACTGACAGATCAGCGGTGTGCCTTGTTTGCGTGTTTACGTGTCTCCTTGTTTACGTGTCTCCTTGTTTACTTGTTTACATGTCTCCTTGTTTACGTGTCGCCTTGTTTACATGTCTCCTTGTTTACGTGTCTCCTTGTTTACGCCTCCTTGTTTTCTTGTTTACGTGTCTCCTTGTTTACTTGTTTACGCGTCTCATTGTTTACGTGTCTCCTTGTTTACATGTTTACTTGTTTACGTGTCCCCTGTGAACGATCGGCGGGTCGTGGCAGCCATCGCAGCCGCCGGACCAGCTGATTGGCTCCTGCGATGTCCAATCACAGCAAGAGCAGCGCGCCCCCTACACCGTGCAGGTACGTGATTTTGTGCAGCCGGGCCGCCCCGCTGCAGTATATGTGCGGTGGGCAGTCCCAACGCGATTAAAAGAGACTACAACCGCTACAGACTTCGGAATGTGTTATTATTGCCCCTTGCTTGGACTCATTTTTGCATGAACTCCCTGATGTGTGTCCTAGAACAAGCGCATTCCTACAATGTGTAACAGTTTGAAAACAGCTTGGCTCTAAATATACCAGCCCATGAGAATCAATAGTTCCTTGCAGATCTCTATTTACATACTTCTGAAAACTATCTCCAAATATGACTCTGATTTTCAGGAATCTCACATTCACATTTTATTTATTTATTTTTGCTCAAAAGCTGTAGAAATCTTAATGGCCCCACTCAATCTGCCCCGGGGCGTGAGAACACGGAGGAATTCTTAGAGGCGGTGCGCAGTGTCTCCCGTGTCCTTGGTCAGGAAAAATAAAAGGTCCAAAATAGAACAATCGCTGCGGAAAAAGAGGAAGAACCATCCGAGTTTTCCTATGGGAAAACAGGAACGGGTATTATAAGAGTTGTAAAATCATTTGAAATCTACAACTAATATTTACCAAGCGGCATTAAGGCGAAATTCCTCTTTCATCTAAATGATTTTATTGCTTAATTATTATTATTTTTTTATTATATAGTGCCAATAGGCACTAGAGGGCCAGGGGTTAAACATCGAGAGCTGCGCCGAAAGTCTATCTCCGTCCAAGTACCACAATTAGGCTTAAAGAAATAAAGAAAAGAAAGCCTAAAAATGAAAACTAATGCAGCCATCGCATCTAAGAATTGGTAAGCTGTAATATAAGAAATATTTCCTTTTGGGTTTAACAGCATCATTAAAGGGTAAGTTCACCTTTCCCAAAAAAATCTGCCAGGTGACCTTTCACAGGAAATTTGAATTTTGAAATGAATTTTAATTTGCTAGTACATGTTACATATACACACTTTTTGAAAGGCCCCAGAGGCTGCAACACCTAAGCAAGAGGCCCCACTAACCAAACACTGCCATGAAAACCAAGGAACTCTCCAAACAAGTAAGGGACAATGTTGTTGAGAAGCACAAGTCAGGGTTAGGTTAGAAAAAAATATCCAAATCTTTGATGATCCCTAGGAGCACCATCAAATCTATCATAACCAAATGGAAAGAACATGGCACAACAACAAACCTGCCAAGAGACACATCAAAACTCACGGACCGGGCAAGGAGGGCATTAATCAGAGAGGCAGCACAGAGACCTAATGTAACCCTGGAGGAGCTGCAGAGTTCCACAGCAGAGACTGGAGTATCTGTACATAGGATGACAATAAGCCGTATGCTCCAAAGAGTTGGGCTTTATGGCAGAGATGCCAGAAGAAAGCCATTACTTTCAGCAAAAAACAAAATGACACGTTTTGAGTTTGTGAAAAGGCATGTGGGAGACTCCTAAAATGTGTGGAGGATGGTGCTCTGGTTTGATAAGAATAACATTTTACTTTTTGGCCATCAAAGAAAATGCTATGTCTGGCGCAAACCCAACACATCAGATCACCCAAAGAACACCATCCCCACTGTGAAACATGGTGGTGGCAGCATCATGCTGTGGGGATGTTTTTTTTAGCAGTCAGGACTGGGAAACTGGTCAGAGTTGAGGGAAAGATGGATGGTGCTAAATACAGGGATATTCTTAAGCAAAACCTTTACCACTCTGTATGTGATTTGAGGCTAGGACGGAGGTTCACCTTCCAGCATGACAATGATCCCAAACACACTGCTAAAGCAACACTTGAGTGGTTTAAGGGGAAACATGCAAATGTGTTGGAATGGCCTAGTCAAAGCCCAGACCTCAATCCAATAGAACATCTGTGGTCAGACTTAAAGATTGCTGTTCACAAGCGCAAACCATCCAACTTGAAGGAGCTGGAGCAGTTTTGCAAGGAGGAATGGGCAAAAATCCCACCGGTAAGATGTGGCAAGCTCATAGAGACTTATCCAAAGCAACTTGGAGCTGCGATAGCCGCAAAAGGTGGCTCTAGAAAGTATTGACTTTAGGGGGGTGAATAGTTATGCACATTGACTTTTTCTGTTATTTTGTCCTATTTGTTG
The DNA here is from genome assembly GCF_037356315.1 of Lithobates pipiens. NCBI lineage: Eukaryota > Metazoa > Chordata > Amphibia > Anura > Ranidae > Lithobates > Lithobates pipiens. The sequence goes on along the minus strand of NW_027507764.1, from coordinate 557,002,014 downwards.
TTTGCTTCACAATAATAATAATAAAAAAATCTTCAAACTTGTGGGCATGTTCTGTAAATTAAATTATGCAAATCCTCAAACAATCCATGTTAATTCCAGGTTGTGAGGCAAAACACAAAAACTTTCAAGGGGGGTGAATACTTTTGCAAGGGACTGTAATAAGGGCCAACTAGGTACCATGTCAGTAATGTTCTCAAACTACACAATAATAATAAACAAGCTTTACAGCAGGGGTAGGCAGCCGTGAAGAGGTGGAGATCTACGTGAACAACGTGGGAGAAGTCAAAGATCACCAGGAATTCAACTGCTAAAAAAAAAAAAAATCAGTGTCACCTGATATAAACCCCCAAATTCCTGCATACCACCTGGGGAAGGAAGTGCCCGTGCATTACCAAGACTTGCAAGGTCACAAAGGCTGGAATGGATGCACAGGGGAAAGACTTAACTTTGCCTGATCCCCATTTCTACTGGTGAACTGTTCCTGAGTCAAGACTTTGAAATTTGCGAGGAGGGTTTCTCTTGGTCTTTGCCTCTTTGAAAAATGTTCTTCAAGCTACTGAACTACGGGGTAGTTAGACAGAGTCAGTCACACAGAGAAAAGGATCATCCGCGTGTCAAGAACATTTAACCTGTTTTAAGTTAGAGACTGCACTTCAATGACGCATACCACCAGGCACCATGAGTCGGCACAATTTTTACAGAAAGAAAAAAAACGGTTTTAGAGGTTTTAGAATTTAGAGGAGAGGAATCCGTGGAGATTGATGGAGTCCTGCCTTCTAATAGTTTAGGTGTAAAATACTGTATATATGTTCTTTTCCAGGATTCACCGGAGAGCTGCTATCAATTCGCCGGAGAATGGGTGGGTTAGATAGACAGGCTTGGGTGGTAACTTTAATGTGAGATAATTCTGTGTTTGATGCAATATGGAAGTTGTATTATTGTTTCCTTCCCTCTTTTCCCTCATCCCCACCTTAATATTCAGGTACTCTAATGCTTTTTTTTGTAGGACTAGTTGTTAGCTCTGGGTTTCTTTTTTCCTGTCTTTCCTAGATGATGGGGACATCATCTAAATAAGCAGGGGGAGTGTGTAGCGGTGGCTCCTGAAGAGCACGGCTCTTGTGTAGTGTGTTGCCGTCTGTAGGAGTTAGTGGGTGTTCTCTGTGTACCTTCAACACAGTATACACTGTTCGTTATTGGCTGATTTAGCGTTCTTGCTGTTCTGTAATTGAGCTTTTAGCAATCTGCAGAAGTTTGTGGGTGTTGTCTGCGTGCCCTGACCGCAGTATACACCATTATATCCACCTATATAGCTAGCTATATTGCTGTTCTGTAATAGAGCTTTCAGTCAGCTGTAGGAGATTGTGGGTGTTGTCTGCGTGCCCTGACCGCAGTATACACCATTATATCCACCTATATAGCTAGCTATATTGTTCTTCTGTAATACAGCTTTCAGTCAGCTGTAGGAGATTGTGGGTGTTGTCTGCGTGCCCTGACCGCAGTATACACCATTATATCCACCGATATAGCTAGCTATATTGCTCTTCTGTAATAGAGCTTTCAGTCAGCTATAGGAGATTGTGGGTGTTGTCTGCGTGCCCTGACCGCAGTATACACCATTATATCCACCTATATAGCTAGCTATACTGCTCTTCCGTAGTAGAGCTTTCAGTCAGCTGTAGGAGATTGTGGGTGTTGTCTGCGTGCCCTGACCGCAGTATACACCATTATATCGACCTATATACTGTAGCTAGCTATATTGCTCTTCTGTAATAGAGCTTTCAGTCAGCTGTAGGAGATTGTGGGTCTTGTCTGCGTGCCCTGACCGCAGTATACACCATTATATCCACCTATATAGCTAGCTATATTGCTCTTCTGTAATTAAGCTTTCAGTCAGCTGTAGGAGATTGTGGGTGTTGTCTGTGTGCCCTGACCGCAGTATACACCATTATCCACCTATATAGCTCTTCTCTAATTGAGCCATCTGCCATCTGCAGGAGTTAGTTGGTGTTGTGTGCCTCCAGCACAGCACAGTATACACCAGTATCTACCCTTTCATTTCTGTTCTATAATAAAGTCATCTGCAGGAGTTAGTGGATGTTGTGTGCCTCCAGCACAATATACACTACCCAATTGCTGGTTTTACCATCTCCCTTCAGGCCATTACCATGTCTGGAAGGCCAACAAGGAGAGGTAGACAGGCATGAGCCGATAAAAGAGGGCAAGCAGGCTCTGTGTCTAGAGACAACAGTGCTGGTCGTGGACGCGATGCATCGTCATCAACACGTGGCCATGGGACATGCTTGTCCTTCTTTTCGGCAGCTGGACATGTTGAGCCGCAACATGCCAACGACTTGATAGAGTGGATGACCAAGCCCTCTTCATCCTCCTCATCCTCTCTCACCCAGGCTCAGGGTACTAGCAAAGCAGCTGCCAACGCATCGTCTTCCCTCGTCTCAATGTCATCATCAGTGACTCCTTCTCTAGACCCACCACGTCCTCCTGAGGAGTCCCCTGAACTCTTTGAGCACAGTGTTGGGCACATGCTCCAGGAGGATGCCCAGTGTTTTGTAGGCTCTGATGATGATACTCAGCTAGGCAGTAGCATTAGCGCAGAGAGAGGGGATGCTCAAGAAGGACAGCAATCTGGCAGTCATGTTCCACAAGCTGCAGCATACTGCCAGGTTTGCTCCAGCAATAAAGAGGGAGGGGATGATGAGGGATGATGAGGGCACTGACTCCACGTGGGTGCCTGGTAGGAGAGAGGAGGAGGAGGCACATGTCCAACGAGGCAGGATGGGGGGCCAGCTTAGGGGCAGCACACCGACTGAATCACACCGCAGAGCTCCGCCTGTGCATTATTCTAAAAGTTCGTTGGTGTGGGCCTTTTTGGAGACGAATGCATCAGATCGCACCGCTGCTATTTGCATAACATATGTCTCAAGCATATCTCGCGTGGCCAAAACATCAGCCGCTTGGGCACCACATGCTTGACCAGACATATGTTGACCTGCCATGCAGCTCGTTGGCAAGTGTACCTCAAAGACTCACACCAAAGAACAAAGCGGACCTCTCCTTGCTCCTCATCAGCTGGGATCTCCAACCCCACTAGACCTTCAGTTCTCTCTCAAACCTGCTCTGAGAGGAATGAAGGTGTAGAATTAGGTGTGTCACAGCCAAGTGCTTCGGGGCACTCTGCTAGCAGTACACCCACGTCCGATTATAGCAGGCAAATTTCCCTGCCCCAGCTGCTGGACCGTCAAAAGAAGTTCACTCCCAGCCATCCACATGCCCAGCGGTTGAATGCTAACTTGGCTAAATTGCTAGCACTTCAACTCCTGCCTTTTCAGTTGGTAGACTCGGCCCCCTTCCGTGAGTTTGTAAAATGTGCAGTTCCTCAGTGGCAGGTCCCCAAACGCCACTTTTTCTCACGGAAGGCGATTCCGGCTCTCAACCGGCATGTGGAAGGCAATGTCCTTGCCTCGTTGGACAGGGCGGTCATCGGTAAGGTGCATATTACCGCTGACTCATGGTCCAGCAGGCATGGACAGGGACGTTACCTGTCTTTCACGACCCATTGGGTCACTCTTCTGGCAGCTGAGAAGGATGCAGGAAAAGGTGCAGTAGTGTTGGAGGTTGTTCCGCCACCACGCCTCCAAAATGCTACTACTGGTTGTGACACACCTCTCTCCTCCACCCCTTCCTCTTCTTCTTCCTCCATGGCCTCTTCCAGTACTCTGTCCTCAGAACCAGCGGTGCTCTGTAGGCGTTCAAGGGGCTACGCAAGTACGCAGGCAAAACTATGCCATGCCGTGCTTGCGCTGGTTTGTTTGGGGGACAGGAGCCACACTGGGGCAGATATTTTGGCAGCTCTGCAGGGGCAGGCCGAGAGGTGGTTGAAGCCACGCCAGCTTAAGCCAGGATTGGTGGTTTGCGACAATAGCACCAACCTCCTCTCCGCCCTCCGACAGGGACAACTGACCCATGTGCCCTGTGTGGCTCACGTCCTTAACCTGGTGGTGCAGCGGTTCTTGGGCAGGTACCCGGGCTTACAGGATGTCCTGAAGCAGGCCAGGAAAGTCTGTGTGCATTTCTGCCGATCATTTAATGCCTGTGCTCGGCTGGCTGAGCTCTAAAAGGAGTTGAACCTGCCCAAAAACCGCCTTATATGTGACATGCCCACCAGGTGGAACTCATCGTTGGCCATGCTGCAGTGGCTGCACACGCAGCAGAGGGCCATCAATGAGTACCTGTGTGACTACAGCACCAGGACAGGGTCAGGGGAGCTCGGTTTTTTCTCACCACGCCAGTGGGGCATGATCAGGGATGCATGCACTGTCCTGTCACCGTTTGAGGAGGCCACAAGGATGGTGAGCAGTGACAGTGCATGCATCAGTGACACTGTACCTCTTGTCCACCTGTTGGAGCATACGTTGCGTGGAATAAAGGACAGGGCACTTGAGGCAGAACAGAGGCAGGAAGAGGAGGACTTCCTTGCCTCTCAAGGCCCCCTTTATCCAGACAGTGTTCCTGTTGTCCCACCCATCACACAGGAAGAGGACGAGGAGGAGGAGGAGGAGGAGGATGATTGTGTCAGCATGGAGATGGAGGCTGGCACTCAGCATCAGCAGCAGCAGCAGTCTTATAGGGATGATTTACAGTCCCAAGAAACCCGTGGACTTGTACGTGGCTGGGAGGAGGTAGCTGCGGATCATGTTGTCCTTAGTGACCTGGAGGACTCCGGATGAATGCCTCAGCTAACCTAAGCTGCATGGCCTCCCTGATCCTGCAAAGCCTGCGGAAGGTTCCTTGTATTCTTCGGATCAAGGAGAGGGACCATTACTGGCTGGCCACGCTCCTTGATCCACGGTACAAGGGTAAGGTTGCCGACCTTATCTTGCCGTCGCAGAGGGAGCAGAGGATGAGACATCTCCGGGAGGCCTTGCAGAAAGGTCTGTGCAACGCGTTCCCAGAGACTGGGAGGTTACAAACTCCTGGTCCTGGACAACGTGTTGCTGAGGCATTGGTCAGAAGGAGCGGTAGAGAAGGTGGCCGTCTGACCGATGCGTTCAAACAATTTTTTAGTCCACAGCCCCAAGGTATGATCGGTTCCAGCAACCATCGCCAGCGTCTGATTTACATGGTGCAGGAATACCTAGGGGCAAGGTCAGACTTGGACACCTTTGCCACCGAAAATCCTCTGGCTTACTGGGTCTTGAGGATGGATCACTGGCCAGAGCTTGCACAGTATACAATTGAGCTACTGGCCTGTCCTGCATCCAGTGTTCTTTCGGAACGCACCTTCAGTGCTGCTGGTGGCTTTGTTACCGATCACAGGGTGCGCCTGTCCACCGACTTGGTTGATCGACTGACCTTCATAAAGATGGATCAGTCTTGGATCACCCACAGCTACCAAGCACCTAAAGCTGATGTAACCGAATATTTTTTTTTTGAAATATCACATCCCTTCAAGACTGCCTATGCTGATGCTGAGTGACTGTCCTGTTATGTTTATTGTCTATCCTCTTCCTCCTCCGCTGATATGTTGGAAGAACATTTTTGGTGCTGGGTGATGCCACCAGCCCAATTTTTCAGCCCCTGTTTAACAGGGGCGTTTAATTAAAATTTTTGATGCGATGCTTTGCAGCAGGGCTCATTCCTGCACCACAACTAGAGAATATGGGAGAGGTTGCAGTGTCGTGGCCCCAGCACCAGTACCTAAGGCCCAATTTTTCAGCCCCTGTTTAACAGGGGCGTTTAATTACAATTTTTGATGCAATGCTTTGCAGCAGGGCTCATTCCTGCACTACAACTAGAGTATATGGGAGAGGTTGCAGTGTCGTGGCACCAGCACCAGTGCCTAAGGCCCAATTTTTCAGCCCCTGTTTAACAGGGGCATGTAATTACAATTCTTGATATAATATTTCACAGGAGGGCCCGTTCCCGTGCCCACCGAGAGTAACTGTGAGGACTTATAGTGTTGTGGCACCAGCACCACACCCACCAAAGGCCCAATTTTTCTACCACTGTTCAACAATGGCATGTAATTACAATTCTTGATATAATCGTTCACAGCAGGGCGCTCCAGCGCCCACCAAGAGTCACTTTGAGGGCTTACAATGTTGTGGCAACACCAACACCTTGTTCCGCTTTCAAACATCCAACTTACAAACGTCTGCTACTTGCAAACGGAAGGAGACAACAGAAAGTGAGATGGAAAAAGACGGACGGCAAAACAAATTATACAGGGGTGATAACCCTTCCCTATGTTTTCCAAAAAGCTTAAAAATAGATTTTTTGACTGGAGCTACACTTTAAAAATGTACCAGTTCAAAATTACAAACAGATTCTACTTAACACAACAAACCTACACAGTCCCTGTCTTGTTTGCACCGCCTGTATACTGCTGTTCTGAGTATATAGGGCCTGGGGGCCACACGTCTTTCCTTTTTTTAATATGGGTACGGGGTTCCCTTTAATATCCGTACAAGACCCAAAGGGGCTGGTAATGGGCAGGGGGGGCTACCCATGCCATTTTTCTCAATGACTTTCATCCATATTGCCGGAACCAGATATTACATTAAAACCGCAAGCAGTTTTAAATGACTTTGTTTTCAGTTAAATGTCATTTTGTGCAGGGACTGTTCTAAACACGGGAACACGTGGCACTTCACAGGCATACTATAGACACCCCCCAGGCATGATATTCAAAGGAATATTTCACTTTTTTTTTCACTTTAATCGTCATTAAAATCAGAGCTCCTGGAAAAACTGCCATTTTTAAAAACATTTTAGGCATTGACCCATGTCCCCTGGGGCAGGAGCCAGGTCCCCAAACCCTTTTTAGGACAGTATCTTGCATATTAGCCATTAAAATTAGCACTTTTTATTTCTAACATTTGAGTCTCATAGACTTTAATGGGGTACTAAAGTTCACACGAAGTTTCGATCCGTTCGAAAGTTCTGGTGCGAACCGAACCGGGGGGTGTTCGGCTCATCCCTAGTGAACATCCATTCATTCATCTCATCTGGGTAGTATGAACCTGGAAGCGTTCCTGGCTTAAAACTGTCATGCCCCAGCCACTATGGCAAGGGGGGAAGCTCATTAAAGCAGAGTACCACCAAAAAGTGGAACTTCCGCTCATTGTACTCCTTCCCCCCTCTCCAGTGCCACATTTGGCACCTTTCGGGGGGGGGGGCAGGATACTTGTTTTTCACAGGTATGCTGTCCCCACTTCCAGGAGCCTCAGCAGAGGGTATTGACGTCACCATGGGGCCCCTTCCTCCTTCCTTCCCTGGCAGCCAGGTCAGTCGGAGAGAGTAGAGGCGCCTCGCGCATGCACAGTAGGGTTCCCGGCGTGAAGCCGTAAGGCTACACTGCCGTATTCCCTTACTCGCAATGGAGGTGGCAGTACCCGACAGCTGATGGAAATATATATATATATATATATATATATATATATATATATATATATATATATATATATATAATAGCTGCGTTGCCAACATCGCTGGACTCCAGGTGCCCGATTATTAAAAGTCAGCATCAGCTGGCTTTTCATTTTTGCAACGGTGGGCGGACCTCTGTTTTAAGCACTGTCTGTGCATGATCAGCTTCAAAGGAGTGCAAAAGTGACATTGGCGGGTTGACTTTTGTTAAAAAGGGCAAATAGACTGTTCACTTTGCAAAGTAGAAGTTGCACTTTCCAAGGGAATTTTCCCAGAGCTTAGTGAATACAGTAAAGTCTCACTTTGCAAAGAAAACCCAATCACATGCAAAGAAAATTATAAAAAAAACTAAAAAAAATGTATTTTTGCTTGCACTAAATATTGCAAAGTGCAACTTCCCTTGCAAAGGGAACAGTCTATTTGCCTTGATCAATTTCACCCTTATGCCACGTATACACGATTGGACCTTCCGGCAGACTTTGTCCGGCGGAAAATCCTCCGGCCTTAGCAGCGGAGGTCTGCCGAACTTACCGAAAGAGCGGACTTGCGCACACATGATCAGACTTTCCAGTGGACTAGGTCCGATGGACTTCCCGTCTGACTTTTGGCGGCGGTCCGACGGACTTTTAAAATTAACGGACTTGCCCACACACGGACTAAAGTCCGTTCATTATGAGCGTGACTCCAGGTACGATGGGACTAGAGAAGCAAGACTGACACCTTGCAAGCCCCGTCGCCTGGTATGGATCTTAAGGGTAACCCCCTACGCCGAAAAAACGGCATGGGGGTCCCCCCATAATCCATACCAGACCTTTATCCGAGCAGGCAGCCTGGCCGGTCAGGAAAGGAAGTGGGGACGAGTGAGCGCCCCCCCTCCTGAACCGTACCAGGCCGCATGCCCTCTAAAAATGTTTCGGCGTAGGGGGTTACCCTTAAGATCCATACCAGACCTAAGGGCCTAGTGTACAGTACCCTGTACCCGAGAACCAGCGCTATACTACAGCAGGCGTTGTAGTTGCCATTGCATCGTAGTTGGTCCGTCGGATCAGCATACAGACGAGCGGACTTCCCGACAGGAACTGGGTCCGGTGGACTTTCGGCAGAAAGATTTAAAATATGTTTTAAAGCTAGGTCCCCCGGATGTTGGGGAAGAAAAAGTCCTCTGGAGCCCACACACAATCAAAAGTCTGATCGTGTGTACGGGGCATTAGGCATGTTATGCTGGTCATGGATAGCTCAGGGTTTTTATTTTATTTTTATTTTTTTTCCGTTTAGCCAGCAGGCTAAAGAAAAAGAACAAATAGATTTCTCTATTCACACAATTAAGATGGATGGAGGAATCCTCCCTGCTGGGACATTGTACTGTGACAGATCGACTCTCCACTGTCAGCATACATTGATCAGAGGCTGCAGCCTATTGTGGTTAGATGGACTTCTGTCTAGTGAGAGTGACCACGTATGCATAGAAATTTGGCCAGTCCCTGCTGAACGGGTTGAATATCGATCCCCCTATGGCCTGCTTAACAGACCCCTTATGTCTCCTTAAAGAGAACCTATCGCCTGTACTATGCTATTATATTGTGGTTTATCAGCCCCCTTGTGATAGCAATAAAGTTACGTTTAAAAAAAAAAAAAAAAAGAGAAAAATGTTTAAAATGTAATTTATTGAAATAAAATTCTAAAACGCCCAAAACATGTTTGACCGACCCTAGATGCCTTATTACACATACTGTAGATGCATACACACACAGTAACAACAATTGTGCCAGTGGCACGCATATTGGGTATAGCCACGCACACCTGAGTGAGAGCAATAATTCTAGGGCCATCATTCATTGTAACTCTAATATGTTGAGCCATAAATGTTTTAAAGTGTTGCATATATACAATTTTTGAGATATTTGATATCTATTTACTTGACGCAACCTCATCTTTTATATTGTACCAATGTATATTTTTTGCAGGATTACCCACCCCTCTGCAATCTTCCTGTGTTGTTCTTTTCTACTTTTCTACCTCACTTCTGTCTGTAGAAATCCCTTGCTAGAGTGCAGGTGATGACAGGAGGTGTTGTGGAGTCTGGCACTACCACAGATAGGAGCTGCTGGTTATTTGGGCCTATTTTCCCCATTTGCAGCATGCACAGCCAAGCACACAGCATGTTCAGAATTCTTCCTTCAGCGCAATAATCAGTTTAGGGGTTTGTTTTTTTGTTTTTATTGAAGAATGATGAACTTGAATGGGGATATATGGGATACCCTGGAACTGTAAAACTTGAACATAAGGGCTACAAAAATTTTGGCTGTTCTGAACAACTCTGGAAATCCTTGCACAACTTTTTCTGCCTGCACTGTCCCAGCAAAGTCCCATATAATCTCCAGCTGCCTATGACCTGTACTTCAGTCACAGTTCCAAGTACCTCACTGTCACCCTTGCAGCACTGAGGTCTTGCACACCAGGATCATTGGTTGCCTCCTGCTGATATCCCTCCAGGTATTTCCTAGTGATAGAGATGTAGACTCTTGGGCAACTTGGGCTCTTTCCCACAGCTTCTCCTCGGCTCCTGATCCTGTGGATTCATTGTTTTTGTAATAGACCCCCAGCAAAGACTAGCTGGGACCTTAGTGTCTTTAACAGAGGTCTCCTCCAGCAAGCTTGACCCACTTGACAACACTGACCTACACCCACATACTGCAAGCTGCCCTTGCTGCACAGGACTCAGGCCATTTATGGTGTCTTCCCCACCTTCTGGGCACACCTCTCCAGCGATTGGCTGAAGTCTCTGCCCTCCCTCCTACTATGTTCTAGAAATCTCTAGAAGAAAGGGGAAAGGAAAGCCCGGAGCGAAAAGAAATAAAATGAAGAAATAGCAAAGGTCTGGGCATGACAGTGTTAACAGGGTGCCAGAAGTGCGAGGGCTTGCATGATTGGAGGAGCTTGGGGAGGAGGGGATAGGAGAGTAAAAAAGGAGCTGGCCCCTCCCCCAGGCATCAGTTCAGCGTACAGGAGCAAGCTTCCCACCCACCCTCCCTGTTTTGCTTTCTTTGATAAATTTGTCTTCTTTTTTTTTAACAGTTTGGTTTGTCTCAGGTTGTCGTGGTAGCTGGCGGGTGTTGGTCTTTGCAGGTGAATGAAGAAACCTCGGATAAGGAGAGTCCGGGACCCATGGTGGTATGGTTCCCGATGGTGGTATTCCAGCTAACGGTGGTTTAACTGGAATTTGGTTAACGGGTGCACTGCGGTCAGTTGGTTGTCTCCGAGCCAGTATGTCGGCGAGAGGCCTATTATCAGATTTAAAAGGTACCGCAGTGCATTACTATTATTAAACAGATGGTATGTGGAGTGCCTGCAAAGACCAATGCAAATATCAGATGTTGATGGTTATGTTCATTTACATTTATGGTTTAATAAAGGGGCTGCTACGGCCAAAGTTTACTCCAACCTGGTGTGGTCTCTATTAATGGGAAAATGGTAAAGGGGCTGTAGCAAACAATGGTCAGGCAGTATGGAAGCACAGTACATCTGTTATACAATAGTCAAGTAGCAGAGCAGCAGCCTGTGAAACCCTGAGCAGCCCCAAATAATCAACCCCTGCTCCACTGATTACCAAGGAGCTGAAACTGAATTTGGCCTAGCAACCTATTCTAGCTAGGAGGGTGCTGCAGGAGACTCTGAATTCTTGTCTCCTGAACAAGAAATTCTACTACAATTACATTTAGCAAGCAAAATTTCCTTATCAGTTACAACTGAAAGGAGGTAATGGAAAGGATCACCAAAAAAAATAAGACCCAACAATAAGGAGGCTTTGGCTTCACTGTTTATTTTGTTCCTGCTCAGACAAAAGCTTTAACAACTGTTGAACAAAGTAATAGTTGTAAGCCATTAATCCGTAAATTATTGGCTTCACATTGACGGTATTAGCGCTGGCCAACAAAATTAGCTTTTTCCTCCGTCAGCAGGTGGCAGGTATACACCTCGCGCAGGAAGATTTTGCAACGATTTCACAATCCCCTCTGTCCACTGTCAGGACAGCCTGTCTCATAATATAATAAAGAGCTGAAACAAAAACAGCATTAGCATGATTTTAATTGTGCTGATGAAACATTTAACAAGGCAGCTGGCACCAGCCAGGTAATCTGATAAATGCCAGTGTTTGGCAATGGCTGTGTGTTTAATGTTTGATACATTGTGCAATTCAGGCCGTGCCTTGTGATACATTATAAGCAGAAGGATGGAGCAACACAAAACCTGCAAGGCTACTAATTCAAAAGATGAAATCCTGGGCCTTACCAAGCGTCCAACAGTACACCCCAATCAGACATAATTATTTAGGAACATGGTGTTACTACTTAGGGCCTTAGCTGGCGTTCTCATTTCGCCATTCATCTTGTGCAAATGGATGTCTCACTTACTATATCCATAGAGTTGCCAGTATCCTGTTCTTTTGAAATGTCCTATATTGGATTCTGAACCTGGAAAAAAGCAGCCCAGTGTGCACACAGGTTACAGTTCTACATCACTCATCATACAGTGCCCACCATTGTGATGCATAGAGCATTGCACTGGTTTCCCCCTCCACCAGAAGTCAAAGAGTGCCCATGATTGGGATCAATAGGTAGTTGCACTGGTTCCCTCACTCTGTGACCAGAAGTCAGAGAGGGCACATGGGAGCGATACATAGGGAATTACGCTGGCTCCCTCACACTTTGACCCAACATCAAACAGTGTCCACAAATGTGATAGATAGGAAATTGCATTGGTCTTCTCACTCTGTGATCAGAAGTGGAACAGTGTCCATGAGCGGGATAAATGGAAAACCTTACTCTATGACCAGAAGTCAAAGAGTGTCCATGAATGTGATGAATATGGACTTGCACTGGTCTCCTCACTTTGTGACCACAAGTCAAAGACTGCTCATGAGCATCATTCATAAGGAATTTTGCACTGGTCCTTTTACTATGTGATGAGTGCAATATATAAAGTATTGTACTTGTCCCCTTTCTCTGTGGCCAGAGCTCAAGGAACCAAACAAGAAGCACACACTGCTTCAGGCAGTGTTCAGGTGCATCCAGCAAAAAGTGCCGACCCCGGCTCACCCCCGTCTGTAACGTCAGGAGGAAGAAGAAATGGTCACACACCAGAACCAACAGGATGCTTGCTGAATAAAGACTTTATTGTCATATGCCAGATATTTACGATTACACGAGTGCACCATGCTTGTTTACAAGGAAGACCGGAAGTCAAGGGGTGCTTATGATTGGGATAAATAGGGAGTTTCACTGGTTTCCTCACTCTGTGACCAGAGTGAATCTGAGTTTGGCGATTCACTCTCTAAAACAATTGGGTTCTTGATCGTGATTGATAGGACGATCAGAAGAAGCCCTCATGTATTGGTATCCTAAAGTCAAACAGTCTGGAACAAAAAAATACCTTTGCAGTGGCCCCTACTTGTACTGCAAGGCTTAAATGTTCATGAATTATTGGGGTGCTGGAATAAGGAGAAAATGACCCTACTTTATGCTCCATCTACAGGCTCCCTTTATCTGTAGAACTGGGTTACTGCAGCCGCCTCTCTAAGCTGCTCATGGCTGTGGTCGCATCCTTGCCCCCCAAAACAATGCAGGATTGATAACCCTGCATCGTATGCACTGACAATGAGACAAGTGATAGCATTGAGAACCCCCCACAGGCTGTAACTTCAGGGAGAGGAGGTCAGCGCCAGAGTCTTCTGGAACGAGAAATGGGGTAAGTAACGCTGCCTGTTAGTCTACCCATAGGCATGCTCAGGGGGTGTGCAAACCCTAACCACTATGTGTGGTGACAATTCCGCCTACTACCCAGGTCCCCCCTGTTGGCCACCTAACCACCCCTCGTTCCACAGTGTTGTTGGCTTCCCTCCTCTCCTGCTGCAGGGGATGTTTCAGAATGAATGAAGAGTGAGAGAAGGAGCTAGTAAATGTGTAATTTACCGGCACCTTCCTTTTCTAAATGAACACGCTCACTCACTGTGTCCATTCACAATTAAAGCATAGTAAACTGTGTTTGAAACTATGAAACTATGCTTCAGTTTGTGAATGAACAGGAAGCCACTCAGCACAGAGCACTTCCCATTCAATGTCCCATGCAGCTGAGGCCGCAGAGAAAGGCGTGTTACATAGTTACATAGTAGGTGAGGTTGAAAAAAGACCATCAAGTCCAACTGATGTGTGTGATTATATGTCAGTACTACATTGTATATCCCTGTATGTTGCGGTCGTTCAGATTCTTATCTAATAGTTTCTTGAAACTATCGATTCTCCCTGCTGAGACCACCGCCTGTGGAAGGAAATTCCACATCCTTGGCGCTCTTTCAGTAAGGAACCCTCTACGTAGTTTAAGGTTAAATCTCTTTTCTTCTAATTTTAATGAGTGGCCACGAGTCTTGTTAAACTCCCTGTGTGTGTTTGAGCTTTGGGGGTGTACTCCTTTATGCAATAGGCTATGCAAACCTATGGCTCTACCCCCTGTAAATAACAAGCATTTAACCCTTGCATAGAGGGGGGGACCTCACCGAATGGTAATTTTTACATTCCAGACTGGAGTTTTGCTTTAACTATCACTATGTGGACAGTTTCTGAAGCAATGCATTTTGGGCCCAATGCCAGAGATGACAATTTCGAATTTCGAAGGCAACATTATCCTTGCACGTAGAATGACAAGGTAAAATGTTTTTCAATTGCAATTGCGGGTATTAAGGCAAATAGGGTTAAAGGGGAAGTTTTGCTACAATTAGATTTTGGTTGATATAAGAAAAAAAAGAAAAAAAAAGATCTCAGATAAAAGGCATGTCACCAAAGAAAGTCAAGAATGATTCTCCTCCCCTCCCAGCGTTCTTGGCTGTCTCTCGCTCTCCCAGCTTCCTGTATTACTCATATCTTGCTGTGTCCTCAGATTCCCTGGCTCCACACGTGTACTCAATTATTATTGCGAAACCCAAGCCTCGAGATATTGCATCTGCCTTCTCTAAACAGTAACCCTCTCACTCGCTCTTCAGGATCCGCTCCTGACACTCTAGCTCGCCTGACGCTGCCAACGGCAATTTTTTTGCCGGAATTTGAGATTTTATGTCCGGCATGATGACTCCAAGAGACAATTAAACCTTTTTTTTTCTTCCGTTCAAGAATTTCTTTGCTCCAATTACCTTGACTCCAAACTCGTACAGGCATGGTCCTACCTAATAATGTGTCATGTCTTTGCTGAACATGTTTTGCTAGCCTAGGTACTGGTCATTAGAAATGACTTTGCTTCCTGTATTTGATTTACTTCTATATCTTACCTTCTTTTATATAACTTTCTGTGTACGGTGCCACAGGTGACAACGGTGTTAAATAAATCATTGAAACGAAACCCTGAGGCCGCGTACACACGCGGGGACTGTTCGGCCAACTTTGTCCGTCAAACAGTTTCGGCAAACAGTCCGCTCAAAATTAGCATGGACAGACATGGCCACACACGACGTACGAACAGTTTGCTGAAACCGTGCGCGATGACGTGAACGGCACGTACGACGGGACGAAAAATACGACGTTCTATACACTGCATTATAACTTTCGGCGTGTAAATCCTTTCTGAGCATGCGCGGAACTTAGTTTGTCGAACAAGCCTACACACGAGGGAACTGTTCGCTGAAACAAGGTTTCAGCGGACAGTTTTTCGGAAATTCCGAAAAACCTTGTTCAGCGGACTGTTCGCTGAAACTGTCCGCTGAACGCCCACACACGGGCGGACTGTCCGCTGAAACACTGTTCAGCGGACAAAGTTGGCCGAACAGTCCCCGCGTGTGTACGCGGCCTAATACACACGAACAGAATGTCCGACAGAAGCTTTTCATCATATATTCCGATCGTGTGTATGCCTCATCAGACTTTCTTTTATGAAAATTCTGATGGACCTAGAAATTGAACATGTTTTAAATATTTCCGAAGGAACCAATTCCTATTGGGAAAACCGCTCGTCTGTATACTGTTCCGACGGACCAAAAAAGACACATGCTCTGAAGCAAGTACGTGACGGAGGCTATTGGCTACTGGCTATTGAAATTCCTTTTTCTAGTCCCATCATACGTGCTGTACGTCACCGCATTCTTTTCAGAGGAATTCCGTTGGAACTCCTTCAGAAAAACCTTCGGAGTTTATTCCGATGGTAAACCGGTCGTGTGTACACGGCATAACCGAACAGCTAAATACATGGAAAGGCTACACAAATACCTTTAAAATGAAGCCTCCCACTCACATAGCAAGGATAACTCTAAAGCCCCGTACACACGACCGGACTTTTCAACATCCAAAGTCTGACGGAATGATTCCGGCAGACTATTCGATCGTGTGTGGGCTGCAACGGACTTTTGATTTGCAAAAGTCTGACAGACTTTAGAAATGGAACATGCTTCAAATTTTTCCGCAAGAACTCTGCCGGACCCAGTTGCTACCGAGAAATTCGCTCGTGTGTATGCTATTCCGACGGACTAAAACCGACGCTAGTGCAGCTATTGGCTACTGGCTATGAACTTCCTTATTCGAGTCGAGTCGTACGTCATCACGTTCGAATCCGTCAGAGTTTGGTGTGATTGTGTGTGGCCAAGTCCGCTCATTCGGAAAGTCCGTCAGAACTCTGCCGGAACTCCGTCAGAACTCCTTCGAAAGTCTGTCGGACATAAGTCTGGTCGTGTGTACGCGGCATAAGCCCTTGTACACACGGTTGGACATGTCCGACCGGACCGCGTTGTCGGATAATCCAACTGTGTGTGGGCTCCATCGGACTGTTTCCGTCGGAATATCTGACCGGCAAAGTTTTAGAGCTGGGTTTTAAAATTTTCCGACAACATGATCCGATCGGACTTTGTCCGATCGTTTGTAGAGAATTTTGATCGGACAAAGTACCACGCATGCTCAGATCAAATTACGAGACCAAAGCTATTGGCTACTAGCCTGAACGTAGTCCCGTCGTAATGAAATAACGTCATCACGTTACGAACGATCGGATTTTCCGACAACTTTGTCCGACCGTGTGTATGCAACACCAGTTTCGGACAAAATCCGTTGGACAAAATCGGACAGATTTTGTTGTCGGAATGTCCGACCGTGTGTACAAGGGCTAAAGCGTGGCAGCATTGAATTGTAAAGCCGAGTACACAATTTTGGACTTTCTGATGTGATTTGTGTGATGACAGGCTGTTAACAGAACATCTGATCATTTGTACGCTCCATCGAACAATTGTTGTCGGATTTTCCACGGATAAATGTTGGATGGCAGGCTTTAAAATTTTTCAGCAGACAAATGTCTGTTGTCGGTTTTTCCGAGCAGTCGACGAGCCAGAAGCAGTCGGTCTTGTAAACTAGCGTTCGTAATGGAGAATTAACATTCGTAAGGGGCCTGACTGAAGAAGTCACGCTCATTTCATGTAACGCGTATAGGGGGAGGAGTTGCAGTGGTGACGTCATCTTGATGTGTTTTGTGCAACCTGAGTCTGCACTGCTTAATGTTCTATTTCTAGGTCCGTTGGATTTTTTTTATTGAGAAACGATCGGATTAGCCCACACATGATCGGAATGTCTGACGGACTGATTCTGTTGGACCTAGTCTGCCAGAGAGTGCGGTCGTGGCATTAGAATAGCTGTTAGAAGAACTTTTTCATTTTAGAATGGGGAGCCTCAAGACTGTCCATCATTTTTAAAGGGCGACCCGAGTTTGTCCATAATTTTAAAGGGTGCCTTAAATGAAAAAAAGGTTGAAGACCACTGCTGTAGACTCACCACTGCAGCTTTGCTCTTTTCAGAGACTTGCCATGCAAATTTGCTACAAATTAGAAAAGTGTCAACTAGAACTTGTGCTTCAAGTGCTCTGCAAGTATACAACTCGTCAGTGAAAATGTGCAGCAAGTTAACAAACTCGGATTTTGGACAGACAAAACCTCTGACTTATCCCTACATAAGACCCCCGAAGTCGGAAGAAGACCCTCGGACGGTGGCGGCGATGAAGGAGAAACCGGGCTCCTCCACTAGTAAAAGAGCTAGGAAAAGAGTAGAAGATAGCGGAGGAGTGCGGCGAGAAGACCCCTGAAGACAGAAGAAGACCCCCGGAGCGATCTAAGAAAGTATTTTGTGTTTTTTTTATGTACATTTTTTTCCCCAGGTGAATGGGTAGGGGTACATTGTACTCCATACTCATTCACATAGGGTAGGGGGCCAGAATCTGGGGGCCCCTTTATTAAAGGGGGCTCCCGGAATCTGATAAGCCCCCCGCCCGCAGACCCCGACAAGCAATGGCCAGGGTTGTCGGGAAGAGGCCCTTGTCCTCCTCAACATGAGGACAAAGAGCTTTGGGGTGGGGGGGCCGCAGGGCCCCCCTTTCCCCAAAACACCCCCCCATGTTGAGAGCACGTGGCCTAGTACGGGTCAGGAGAGGGGGGGTTGGTCATCCCCACCCCCTTTCCTGACCGGCCAGGCTGCGTGCTCGGATAAGGGTCTGCTATGGACTCTGGGGGGGACCCCACACCATTTTTTCAGTGTAGGGGTTCCCCTTTAAATCCATACCAGGTGACGGGGTTCACGAGGTGTCAGTCTCGCTGATGGAGGCGGCGACATTCACTTCCTTCACTAGTTCCGTCTACCTGGAGCCGCGTTCAAAATGAACGGACTTTAATCCGTGTGTGGGCAAGTCAGTTCATTTCAAAATTCCAGCGGACTAGCACACAGACGGGCAGATTGAGTCAAGACTTCTTTCTAAGTCCGCCCACACATGGGGGGATTGTCCCGCGGACTCTGGTCCGCCGGATAATCCACTCGTGTGTATGCGGTATTAGCTACCAGAACTGGACATTATAGGATTAGTAGGCTTAAAGTATGGGTACGTTGATTTCTGAGCCTACACAACCACTCACACATCCTAGGCATAGACCTTAGCTCCCTACAGAGCAAAGTAGATATCCAGGAGATCTAATTTTGTGTTCTTTTTAAAACTGACTTCATAGGTGCCCAAGGATTTCACTGTATAATGTTAAAAAAGTTTTTACAATGTATTCGATACAAAATTATAAAACATTATAGACATAAATCTAGGCCTTTGTACACACGATCGGAGATTCCGACAACCAAATCCGTCGGATTTTGTCTGTCGGATTTTGTCCGACGGATCTTGTCCGAAACTGTTGCATACACACGGTCGGACAAAGTTGTGGGAAAATCCGATCTTTCAGAACGAGATGACGTAATTTCGTTACGATGGGACTACGTTCAGGCTAGTAGCCAATAGCTTTGATGTAGGAATTTTATCTGAGCATGCGTGGCACTTTGTCCGATCGGAATTCTCTACACATGATCGGAGTTTGTCCGATCGGAGCATTTTGTCGGAAAATATTTCCGGCAAGTTGGAAAAGTTGGTCCGACGGATATTCTGACGGAAACAGTCCGATGCAGACCACGCACAGTCGGAATATCCGACAAAACGCTCCGATCGGACACATTCCGTCGGAATCTCCAATCGTGTGTACAAGGGCTAACAGTTTAATAAAGACCTCCTGATAATGTTGATTCACTACATAATTTTTTATAACTCCCTCTCAACATCTCGCCCTCATTGGTATCTCTTAAATTAAAGCTGTAGACAACTCTTGTCAAATTATGTCAGGTTACATCAGCATTGAGTCAGAAACCATGAAATCAGACCAAGACAGAAGTACAGTTAAATCACACTTGTTTATTAATAAAAGTAAATAGAACAAAATGTAGTCAAAACATAACCAGAGTTTAGGCACTGGAACGGATAGTCACTCAAGCCAAACGTAAGGGAGCTGTAGATGAGCGTATTAAAACAGCAAGCAGGATCTGGAGCCAGAAGGGATGTCAGCCAGGCAAGTCTTTTAACAGGAATGCAGGAGTCTCTGTGATGTTGACCAAAGCGAGGGTAGATATTCTGTGGGCTGGACGGCTTAAGTAGGCAGGACTGACGAGCAGGATATCATCAACAGCTGAGTAACTGTGGAGAGATAGGAGCTGGCAATCAGTCGACAGCTGAGCAGCCAGCTCAGAGAAGGAAGGGCTGAGCCCAGCCCTGACATATCGACTTTTCTTCTTATTTCAGGAATCAAAGAGTCTGCCTTTCTCTGGGTTTTGTGGAATGCAGCTCACTTCTTCAGGAGAGAGAGACAACAGGAGATCTGCAATTAGTATAAAACAACACAAATAATAAATGATATACCAATCAAAATTGTACAATTGGACAATTAATATTTTAATGAATTGAATTATCAACTAGTATTCACTGCATTTGAATACAGAACTCCATATATAAAAGATGCCAAATCACGGGTTCCCTAGAGGGGAGTACAGGGGAACCCTAGAGGTGGAATGGAGAAGGGAGTATGGGATGAGGAGAAGGGAGGGAAAAGAAGTGTGTGTGTGTGGGGGGGGGGGGGGGGTATGTATATATTTCTATAGTGCAACATAACATGATTGTGAGTTCAGCTCAATGCTTCCTGTACACGTGTTTCCATGGAGCAAGCAGGCCAGCCACCAGCACCTATGAAAAACATGTCACTAATGTAGGACAAATAACATTCAGAGCATCCCCAGCATCCAGAATTTGACACAAATTTGATGATTTGGGACTCTGGTGCAAAAAGAAGGAGGGACTGAGAACTCTGATGGGAAGGAGGGGATTACTGAGGACTGTGGAGGAGGAGGTGGGAAAGGGGGAGGAACTGAGGACTCTGATGGGAAAGGGGGAGGGACTGAGGACTCTGATAGGAAAGGGGGAGGGACTGAGGAATCTGATGGGAAAGGGGGAGGGACTAAGGATTCTGATGGGAAAAGGGGAGGGACTGAGGAATCTGATGGGAAAGGGGGAGGGACCGAGGACTCTGATGTGAAAGAGGGGGTTACTAAGGACTGTGGAGGAGGAGGTGGGAAAGGGGGATGGACTAAGGACTCTGATGGGGAAAGGGGGGGGACTAAGGACACTGATGGTAAAGGGGGAGGGACTGAGGACTCTTATGGGAAAGGGGGAGGGACTGAGGACTCTGATGTGAAGGAGGGGGATACTGAGGACTGTAAAGGAGGAGGTGGGAAAGGGGGAGGAACTGAGGACTCTGATGGGAAGGGGGGAGGGACCGAGGACTCTAATGGGAAAGGGGGAGGGACTGAGGACTCTAATGGGAAAGGGGGGGGACTGAGGACTCTGATGTGAAGGAGGGGGTTACTGAGGACTATGGAGGAGGTGGGAAAGGGGGAGGAACTAAGGACTCTAGAGGGAAAGCGGGAGGAACTGTGGACTCTGATGGGAAAGGGGGAGGAACTGAGGACTCTGATGGGAAAGGGGGAGAAACTGTGGACTCTGATGGGAAAGGGGGAGGGACTGAGAACTCTGATGGGAAAGGGGGAGGGACTGAGAACTCTGATGGGAAAGGGGGAGGGACTGAGGACTCTGATGAGAAAGGGGGAGGGACTGAGGACCCTGATGTGAAAGAGGGGAGACTGAAGACTCTGATGTTAAAGTATATGTAAATAATCACCTTGTAAAACAACCCATGCAGTTTAAAATATAAATTAAAGGCAAAACATTTGTATACAGATATAACCTCCCCCCCCCCTTTTTTTTTTTATAAGTGATCACATTCCCTCTGTTCTCAGCTGCATAAAACCTGGGGGAGGAGAAACAGCACCACGCTGATCTTCCCAGTAAATGGCCGTGCAGAGGTGGGGGGGGGGGGTGTCAGGAGTGCCCAGCATAGCTAGATATCTGACCAATGTGTGCAGTGTGCTCTCCTGCTTAGCGTGGTCAGTGTCTAATAGGAAAGCAGCAGAGGGTCTGGAAGGAACACCAGGGATGTCACACAAAGGAACCAACACAGAGAGGACAGAAGACTTTTTCATACAAGTACATGGCACATATCAGGAATATGAAATGTTGGGATTACATAATTTTTAAAGGAAGGAGACTGAGGACTCTGATGTGAAGGGGGGGGGGATAAGGACTCAAATATAAAAGGGGAGATTATGATATGATCAGGGACCCCATTTTAGACTGGGGTGCCTTGAGATTTAACATATTCTCAAAGGGTGCCATGACTGACAAAAGTTGGAGAAACACTGATTTATTCATTATGCTTTAGGTGTTTTTTGTTTTGTTTTGTCTTTTTCCACCATTTCTTTTTTTTTCTTCTTTTTTTTTTTTTTTTTTTTCACCTTGCTTTAACAAACTTCAAATCTTTTGTTTAACACCGCCAGTCCAATTTAAAGGAACATTCTATAATATTCTCCATAGCTCAGCATCCTTATATCTTATAAAGCTGATTATGATATCTGGATCTCCACACTCTATGTTCAATTTCAATTACAATAATAATAATAATAATAATAAGACATTTTGGACAGTCCTAGGTATTAGGACAATGTATTGTGGTTCTGGATCTTAAGGCTCAACACACAATCCAGGTATAAATAGATGAAAAGCTGCTTAGTTTTATCTGTATTTGAAGTCTGGATGTTCTGCTCATCAGAAAAGGTGGTTTGGGCCGGAGTTATCCCTAAAGCCTCTCTTTGGCACAAGTGTTGCTTTGTAAACCCTTACTAGTATTTGCAGACAGTTTATTAAGATCCATCAGATAATCCACAAGATGCAATGACGAAAAATCAATAGGTAATCCAGGGATTGACTTCCAAACTGCAGAACAGGCAGTTCTAGAAGTTATATTTTAGACTAAGTGAATAGAACCATGAAGTACCGGTAGATAAAATTTGATTTAAGTCCACTAGATATTCTTAAAAATGTTCCCTTTCAGTTAGAACTTACTTCAAAGGTATATATTTTCTATATCTGTATATTAGGTTTAGGAGTTAATCCTTCCATGACTATGCCTATTTCTGACATTTGGTGTTTACAAGTTAAAATCCATATTTTTTGTTAGAAAATTACTTAGAACCCCCAAACATTCTCTGCTAAAAATATATATATATATATATATATATATATATATATATATATAGCAGAGAATCTAGAGAATAAAATGACGATTGTTGCAATATTTTACCTCACACGGTATTTTAACACAGCAGTGTTTTAAGCCCAATTTTTGGGGAAAAGGGACTTTTTCATGAATTTAAAAAAAAAAAATCAGTATAGTTATCCCAATTTTTTTTGTATAATGGGAAAGATGATGTTACGCCGAGTAAATAGATACCAAACATGTCACGTTTTATAATTGCACGCACTCGTTGGAATGGCGACAAACTTTGGTACTTAAAAATCTCCATAGGCGACGCTTTAACATTTTTTACGGTTACCAGGTTAGAATTACAGAGGAGGTCTAGTGCTAGAATTATTGCTTTCGCTCTGACAATCGTGGCGATACCTCACATGTGTGATTTGAACACCGTTTACATATGTGGCACGACTTCCGTATGCGTTTTCTTTGGGGGCGGTTTGAAAAAAAAATGTTTTCTTATTTATTTTATTCATTTTTATATTATTAAATTGTGTTTTAAAAAAAAAAAAAAAAAGATCACTTTTATTGCTGTCACGAGGAATGTAAACATCCCTTGTGACAGTAATAAGTGGTGACAGGTACTCTTTATGGAGGGATCGGAGGTCTAAAAGACCCCCAAATCCCTCCTTTGCACTTCAAAGTATTCAGATCACCAAAAACGGTGTATCTGAATACTGTTTATTTTTTAAAATCCGGCGCCATTGGCAGCCGCGTAAACCGGAAGTGACGTCGCTCCCGTGTTTACATCAAGGACACTGGAACAAAGCCGTTTCCGGCTTTGCTCCACTCTGTCACTGGCCGCCGGAAGAGCCGGGTCGTCAATTGGCTCTACGGTGCCACCGGGAGGCCCGGGAAGAGCGGCGGGAGGTGGTGTGAGGGGGGACGTTCCCTCCTGCTTCTCCGGGATAACAACTGAGGGGCTTTTAGCCGCATCAGTTGTTATCCTCGGAAAGCCGATCGCCCGCTCTAAACAACAGTACCAGGATGATGCCTGCAGCTGCGGGCATCATCCTGGTATAACCCCCGAAAGCCGAGTACGCACATCTGCGTACGCTCGGTGGGAACGGGTTAAACAATAAATACGTGTAAGGAAAGGGATGGAAATACTGCGCTAAACCCAACGTGAAAAGAAAATGCACAAATAAGGATAAAAGGCTGCTGACACGTGAACAAACAAAGTCCAAATGGCAATGACAAATAAATAGTGTAGCGCTAAACAAATGTGACTAGGTGAAATGGCAACTAAGTCACCTCAAATAAGCTAATGCCCTGTACACACGGTCGGACATTCCGATCACAAAAAAAAATTTCCGACGGATTTTGTCGGAAACTTGTGTTGCATACACACGGTCGGACAAAGTTGTCGGAAAATCCGATCATTCAGAACGTGGTGACGTTCGTTGCATACGACGGGACTACGTAGAGGCCAGTAGCCAATAGCTTTGGTCTCGTAACGTGATCTGAGCATGCGTGGCACTTTGTCCAATCGGAATTCTCTACAAAGTCATATCGGATTTATTTATTTTTTTTCTGTCTGAAAATTTTAGATCCAGCTCTCAAATTATTTACGTCTGAATTTCCGCCAAAAAAAGTCCGATAGAGCCCACACACGATTGGATTTTCCGATAATATAATCCGATCTGACCTTTTCCGTCGGAATTTCCAACCGTGTGTACAGGGCATAAGATTAAACTGAAATAAATCAAAACTGAAAAAAGAATATATGTGGCATAAAAACATACACCAAAGTATATGGATTAATTATAATGAACTACAATAGTCCAATAACCAAATGTCCACATGTAAAGTGTCCAATGAATGGAAAACTTTCTCTTCAGTCTCCAGCTGAAGTAGAGGACATGTGGTCAAGGTGGATGGATCAGAGATGCTGATGGAGGAAATATACACTGGTAAACATCTGAAAAATACTCAAATGTGAGGATGGGTACTCTTACCACACCAGGTAAGTGGGTGGCACAGTGGTGTAGTGGGTAGCACTCTCGACTAGCAGTAAAAAGGGTCGCTGGTTCGAATCCCAACCGCGACCCTACCTGCCTGACGTTTGCATGTTCTGCCTGTGTGGGTTTCCTCCGGGTACTCCGGTTTCCTCCCACACTCCATAGACATGCTGGTAGGTTAATTGGCTACTGTCCAAAATTGGCCCTAGTATATGAATGGGGACCTTGGATTGTGGGCTCCTTGAGGGTAGGGACTGATGTGAGTGTGCAATGTACAGGGATAGGGACAATTGCAGGCACTCACTCACGTTGAACTGGATGGACTGGTGTCTTTATTCAACCTTACTATCTATCTACAGGGATAGGTGGACGCACATACCATACGGCAGTGCATCTAATGCGTTTGTAATTCTGGATCTCCAGTGATGAGATGGTGCCAAGATGGATGGTAATACAACAACTGTGACTCCAATCCACTCACAGTTGGATAATAGTCCCAAAAGGATGATTCCAGGAAGACAGCAAAAAGAATTGATCCACACAATAGGTGATAATCAATACTCAAACATAAAGGAAAGAGGAGACTTCACATGGCGCAGGTCAACCAAGATGGTTTAATAAAAATAATAATACTGTACAAAAAAAAGTAGGGTATATGATAAAACTGTCATAAAATAAATATGGGGAGCAGGAGGTGCGGCCCAACGCGTTTCCACTAAATAGTCTTCAACTAAGGCATAAAGGTTCTTTTAAAAAATACCAAAATTAAATGAAAAAAATATTGTATATACATTTTTTATATTTTCTTGTCTTATGATGAGTTTCTATGTTATATTCAAGTGCTGAAAATGAGTAATTTCTTCCATTCATTCAGATTTATATTATAAGTGCTATTTTACACTTGCTTCAAAACAAGGCTTCGGACAGGCTTTGTTAAAATTCTCTGAATGCCAGTCAAAGCTCCTGTCACTAAATAAAATGGTCAGCTTACAGTCCGGTTCACACCTTGCATTTGGTTTGTTTCGGCTTTGCTTCAATAATTATACCCCATGTAGTTTTAGCTGTGCTTTAAAGCGTCTTCAAAGCCTCCATAGAAGTCTATGGCAAAGCTCGCTTGAAACCCCACTTAAGCCCCACCGAAGCCTCATTCAAGATCCAGGAAGCCTAACTGAAACCCCACCAAAGCCTCATTGAAGCCCCATAAAGCTTCACCGAAGCCCCACCAAAGGCTCATTGAAGCCTCGTGGAAGCTCCACCAAAGCCTCCTTGAAGCACCAAGCAAAAGCAAGGTGTAAACAGGACTGTAAGCTAACCATTTTATTTATTGACAGGGTGGCTTTGACTGGCATTTAGAGAGCTTTAACAAAGCCTATCCGAAGCCTTGTTTTGAAGCAAGTGTAAACTAGCCCTTACAGTCCTGTTTACACCTTGCTTTTGCTTGGTGCTTCGATGAGGCTTCGTTGGGCTTCGATGAGCTTTGGTAAAGCTTCGCTGAGCCTTTGGTGGGGCTTTGGTGAGGCTTTGGTGAGGCTTTGGTGAGGCTTTGAGGCTTCAATGAAGCTTTGATGGGGCTTCAGTGGGGCTTCAAGCGAGCTTTGCCATAAAATTCTATGGAGGCTTTAAAGACAATTTGAAGCACCACTAAACAACATGGGGTATAATGTTCGAAGCAAAGCCGAAGCAAAAGAAAGCAAAAGCAAGGTGTAAGCAGGACTGTAAGCTGACCATTTTATTAAGTGACAGGAGCTTTGACTAGCATTCAGAGAGCTCTAACAAAGCCTGTCCGAAGCCTTGTTTTGAAGCAAGTGTAAACTAGCTGTTAATGTGTGTTGAAGCCGAAGCAAGTGTAAATGATCCCTAAATGTCAGCTATCCAGCTCTATAAACAACAGGCTTGTTTTCAGCAGAGCACTTAAAGTTAGCCTGGTAAATATGTCAAAAAGAGGCAGGAGCAATCTTTCAAATGATCTGACTAAGCATAGAAAAATTTTATCAAAAAAGAAAGAAAATACATACATAAATATTATCCACTTGCCTCACATAGGCGTACCCACGGTAGAGCAGCTCTCCTGTCCCGGATCACGTATCTAGTATGTGATCCAGCACTTCCAGGCATAGGGCTCATGCATGTGCTGCTGGTGCGCTGGCTGTGCTGTGGTTAGTCACCGCACAAGTCGATCTGTGGGTGCCGGCCGATTATTGACCACTGGCACCTGCAGAAAGACAGGACAGAGCTCTGTCAATGTAAACAAGGCAGTGCTCTGTCAGCAACTTATAGCAGGACTGCGATATTGCAGCGGACAGTCAGACACTAACTGACTCTTTTGACACCTTGTGGGAACCAGTGACAATAATACAGTGATCAGTGCTAAAAATATGCCCTGTCACTGTACAAATTACACTGGCTGGGAAGGGGTTAAACATTTAGGCAATAAAAGGGTTAACTGTGTGCCTAACCACTGTTTTACTCTACTGTGTGTGTTGCTTTTATTTAGGGAAGTGAGGGACACAAAATCCATCCCCCCCACAGCGCTCTGTTCTGTGTCTCTGCCCGACAATCGGCGGGTGCCGGCAGACATCCAGTTGCCGGCAGCCACAGATCGGCTTCTGGTGTGAGTAATCACAGCAAAAGCGCCCCGAGGGTGGCGCACGAGCGCGCCCCCTAGGTGGAAGTGCAGAGTCAAAAACATCATCTGCGCATGCGTGGCTACTTGACAGAACATCGGAAAACAACGTCTTTGCCGTTCTGCCCATGCGCTTCCGACTTACGAACAGTAAACAGTTAAAACGATAACAAAAATACCCGAAATTGGGACGAAAATGCATTCGGACGAAAACAAAAGCACATGTCTAGTGACTTAGCAAGTGCTGAAACTGGAGAATTGGCAGCCAGGCAACCTGCATTTTCTAAAAGCAATCTCCAGTGGCAGCCTATGTAATTCTTTCACAACACGCTCCCTTTCATTTCTGCAGCACCCACGCTTCACAGAGAACACTGAACCTTTGGTAATTATTACAATATAATATTGCTGCTGCAACAGTCCCCGAAGGCCCTCCAAATGTTTGTCTGACTGTGTGGAAGACTATAAGCAAACAGACCTTCCTACACATGATGCAAATGAATGTTAGTCTGATTTCGCATTGGCGGCACAGTAACTCCCAAATTCTGGCGCAAGACTTTCTCAGTGCTGGATTTCTCAATCTATTAAAAACCGGATTCAGCCGGCCCGAAAATGAGCAGCAAAGGCTGTCAGGTGTTTAATAATGATTGCAAATAATTTGCAAGCCAGAAGAATGTTTCTCCTGATCTTCCTATAGCAAGATTACATTGAAAAACAGAAATGGAAGGCGGGCACACATAGTGCATTACGAAAGATAATTTAATAATAAGAATTTTTTATATAAAAGTGGGTTCTCACAAAATGCAATTGACAAAAAAGAGATAAACACAGTGCATGGACATGCACTGAACACGGGGTACAGCTAACGTGTTTCGGGGGTGCACCCCCCTTCCTCAGAGCAAGAAAAATCTGGTAAAATCTAACATAATCTGTAGCTGTGGTACTTGCAGGCAGCCCTTTCCCCGGGGCAGTAAAACTTGGTCCAAGGTGGCTGGAAGGAGCAGGCTGGTCCAAGGTGTCTAGGCTCTGAGGAAGGGGGGGGGTGCGCCCCCGAAACGCTTTAGCTGTACTCCATGTTCTGTGCATGGCCATGCACTGTGTTTATGGCCTTTTGTCAGTTGCATTTTGTGAGTACCCACTTTTATATAAAAATGTCTTATTATTAAATTATCTTTGGTAATGCAATAGGCCTGCATGCCTTCCATTTCTGTTTTATTTGTAGTTCCTTTCGGATTACCCCGTCTGAGGAAGGCAGCATCCACCTAGTTTTGAATACCATATGTAGCTTCAACATCACCATTTTCTGACATCTGTTACTCCACACCTTGGAAAACCTATTAGCACTGGAAGTGACTTTTTTTTGTAGCAATATTACACTAGCCTGATCGGCATGTGTCAATGTAAAATTCTACTGTATGCTTTCATTCTAGAAAAAGTCCTAAATGCCTCCCCTAGGCTTATATATTTATTTTAGTGAAGATATCAATATTAATGAATTTTTTTGGCATATCTACTATTTATGTATATAATAAAAGTGAATTCCTTTTGTAGCGCTCACTCCTTCAAGAGCCTGTAGTTTAAGGTCCCATAGTTGCACCTGCAGCCAGGTACACAGTCACAGTCACTTCTTTGGCTCACTGAGCAGTCTAGGAGTATGCTTTTCTGACGCTTTATTGCACTTGAACATGGATAGGAGTAGCATAAGGCTCCATTCACATTTGTACTACTCCAAAGTTGCTCTGACTTTGGAGTGCAACTTTGACACAACTTTGATGCAACTTTGGCTGGGTGCAACTTGGATACACTTTGGCTTTGGCCAGTGATAATGCAAAACGGTTGGTGTGTCCTATGCCTACATACCTTTGCTAATAGGTGTCCCTCATTCCCTTATTAAAAAGTTGGCTTACATCAGTGCCCCATCAGATTAACCCCTTACATCAGTGCCCCATCAAAATACCCCTTTAAATCAATGTCCCCATCAGAGTCCTGCCTTTCATCAGTGTGCCTTTTAGGCCCCTTTCACACTGGGGCGGTTCCGGCTGTCGGCGGTAAAGCGGTGCTATGTTTGGCGCCGCTTTACCGTCGTTGTAGAGGTGGTATGCGGCTGCTAGCAGGGCGGTTTTAACCCCCGCTAGCGGCCAAAAAAGGGTTAAAACCACCGGCAAAAGCGCAGCTCAGGGCCATCTTTAATATTGATTGGACCCCGGGCAAAAAAATTTTTGGGGGCCCCCTCCCATGCAATTTCACTCTCCACCTGCTCATACAATAAATAGAAGCTGGACTTAAAATCAGTTTACTGTATCAGATCAGGCAGCAATCGTGATTGGTTGCCAGAGGTTACAGCATATCATTACTGCTTACTGACTGGTTGCTAGAGGTTACAGCACACATTACGGCTCACTGATTAGTTGCTAGAGGTTACAGCAAATGATTTCTGCTTGTTAATTAGTTGCTAGAGATTACTGTACAGTAATACTGCTCACTGATTGCTAGAGGTTACAGCACATCATCTTCTCACTGCAGGGAAGCATGATATACAGCATGATATACATATGAATACCACCTTTATTTACATATCAATGTAGCTGGCCACAGCTATTTGCTTAGTAATGCCGCTGCTATGGGATAGTTGGCAAGTATGAGGCAGCTACTTTGGGCCCCACAACAATGAGAGGGCCCAGGGCAGCTGCCCCTTTTGCCCTGCCTTAAAGACGGCCCTGGCGCAGCTGCAGCGGTATAGCCGCGCTGCCCCATTGATTTCAATGGGTAGGAGTGGTTTAGGAGCAGTGAATACACCGCTTCTTCACTGCTCCAGAGATGCGGCTAGCAGGACTTTTTTCACTGTCCTGTCAGCGCACCGCTCCAGTGTGGAAGACCTCCGGCTTTCACACTGGAGTGAAAGGGGCCAGATTTTTTCAGGCACTATACAGGTGCTATTTTTAGCGCTGTAGCGCCTGAAAAACGCCCCAGTGGGAAAGGGGCGTTATAGTCCCTCTTTATATTCATTGTCCCCATCAGAGCCCCTCCCCCCTACATTAGGGTCCCCTTTAGAGTTCCCCTTTACATCATTGTCTCCATCAGAGTTCCCCTTTACATCATTATCTCCATCAGAGTTCCCCTTTACATCATTGTCCCCTTAAAAGTACCCCCCTACATCAGGGTCCCCTTCAGAGTCCCTCCTATCATCATTGTCTCCATCAGAGTCCTGCCTTACATCATTGTCCCTTTGAGAGTCCTCTTTACATCATTACATCAGGATCCCCTTCAGAGTCCCTTCTTACATCATTGTCTCCATCAGTGTCCTGCCTTACATCACTGTCCCCATCAGAGTGCCCCATTATATCATTGTCCCCATCAAAGGCCCCCCCCCCACATCAGGGTCCCCTTCAGAGTCCCTCCTTACATCATTGTCTCCATCAGAGTTCCCCTTTACATCAGGGTCCCCTTCAGAGTCCCTCCTTACATCATTGTCTCCATCAGAGTTCCCCTTTACATCAGGGTCCCCTTCAGAGTCCCTCCTTACATCATTGTCTCCATCAGTGTCCTGCCTTACTTCACTGTCCCCAACAGAGTACCCCCTTACATCAGTGTCCCCATCAGAGTCCCTTTTTATATCATTGTCCCCTTTAGAGTCAGCCTTTTCCTCTGTGTCCCTGTCATAGATAGTCCCTCCTTATATCAGTATCCCATAAGAGTCCTCTCTTACATCAGTGTCCCCATCAGAGCCCCCCATTATATCAGTGCTCCCCTTACACCAGTGTCCCCATCAGAGTCCTGTCTTACACCAGTTGCTGTTGGGGGGGCCAGGGGAGAAGCCAAAACTGTGCATATCAGCTGTGGGACAGGTAAAATCTTGTAGTGGGCTGCATGTGGCCTACGGCCTGTAGTATGGAGAGCCCTGATTACCCTCTGGATAAATTAGAACCTTCACAGACAGCCCTATAAACAGTTTCTCTCCTGAAGCTGCTGTAAGCTGCACTCTATATGACTTCCCATTATAGGTACATTAGTGGGTTCTTTTGTAGTCATAGCTGTACTCCCTTCCGATCAACCGTGGGAACAATCAATGTTTTTAAAAACTGGAAGGAACCAACAAAAATAAGTAAAAAGAGGGAAGGAGAAGGGATTAAATATAACTCATATGCTGAGTATGGAAAAAATATGCAGCAATGATTTTATGGGTATAAAATCAGGAACCTTACTGTTCAAGAGAAATTTCTCAATGTGTCAATTGATTTAACCACTTGACCACTGGGCACTTAAACCCCCTTCCTAACTAGACCAATTTTCAGCTTTAGGTGCTCTCACAGTTTGGATGACAATTACTCAGTCATGCAACACTGTACCCATATGAAATGTTTGTCCTTTTTTTCACACAAATAGAGCTTTCTTTCAGTGGTATTTAATCACCGCTGTTTTTTTTTTTTTTTTGCGCTATGGTAAAAAAAAAAATCTTTGTTTCTGTTAAAATTTATTGAGAAGTATTGGCAAGTATTGGCGAGTATTGGTGAATATTGGCAAGTATTGGCGAGTATTGCAGAGTATTGGCACTGAGCAGCGCTGTGGGCACTACAGATCCAGCCCACAGTGCTGCTATAAACAATCTCACCCCTCTCCCCTCGCACTGTACAGATTGGTACAGAGAGGGGAGGGAGGAACCGGCGTCATGACATGACGCTTGTCATTTGACAGAGCGGTCACGTAGTAAACCAGCTACCAGTGGACATTTACCGTGATCCGTGATGTGCCAGGTCTTCCAGACACGGCGGTCACGGATGTTTCCAGGAGCGCGCCCCAGAGGGGCGCGCAACAGCAACATTCTGAGAGCACGTCAATGGAAATCATCATACGGAGATTTGCAAATATCTCCTAGACCGTGTAGGTCTAGGATTTATTTCAAGCACCTACAGGTAAGCCTCAATCTAGGCTTACCTGTAGGTTAAAGTGGTCTGTAATGCCGTGTACACACGAGCAGGAATTTCCAACAGAAAAAGTCAGACTGGAACTTTTCATTGTATATTCCAACCGTGTGTATTCCCCATTGGACTTTTTACGTTGAAAATGCTGATGGACCTAGAAAGAGAACATGTTCTAAATTTTTCTGACAGAACCAATTCCTAACGGGAAAACCGCTCGTCTGTATGCTTTTCCGACATACCGAAAACTACACATGCTCCGAAGCAAGTACGAGACGGAAGCTATTGGCTACTGGCTATTGCACTTCCTTTTTCTAGTCCCGTCGTACGCGTTGTACGTCACTGCGTTTTAGAAGTTATACTTTGGTGTGTTCGTGTGTAGTGAAGACCGCTTGAGCGGAATTCCGTCTGAGAAACCTTCAGAGTTTATTCCTGCGGCAAAACTGCTCGTGTGTATGCGGCATATGGGTTTACAACCACTTTGACCTTAAACTGAGAAGGGGGTTTTTTCGCTGTCAAGACAATAAGGATGTGGAACTCTCTTCCACAATTGGTGGTTGCTGCAGGGAGTATTGATAGTTTTAAGAGACTCTTATGCCTCGTTTCCACTGAGCGGAATGGTTCGGATCGGTACAGTTTGGAAGGGTTAGAATGGTCCGGCCTATTCAGGTGAGCGTTTCCATTGCAAGTCGGAACGCCATGGACCATATGGGGTTTCGAAAAATGCCCCCAATCAGTGCAATGTATTGTGTGATGCTAGTAGCTCCGCCCTAATGCCGCGTACACACGATCGGAATTTTGGTCGGAAAAAGCTCTGATGGTTTTTCCAATGGGATTTCGCTCAAGCTGTCTTGCATACACACGGTCACACCAAATTCCGACCGTCAAGAACGTGGTGACGTACAACATGTACGACGGGACTAGAAAAAGGAAGTTCAATACCTAGTATCTAATAGCTTCCATCTCCTAGTTGAATCTGAGCATGCGTGGGTTTTTGCGTGTCAGAATTGCATACACACGATTGGAATTTCCGATAGAAAGTTTTTCCGTGGGGAAAATTGAGAACATGCTATCAATGTGTTGCTGGTGGAAATTCGGACAGCTAAATTCCGATGGAGCATACACGCGGTCGCATTTTACGATGAAAAGCTCTCATCTGTCTTGTTTCTGGCTGGAAATCCGATCGTGTGTACGCGACATTACAGTACCGTACCATTTTCTATGGCCCCACGTCTGAAGCAGGACCCTGAATGGTGTGGTATGGTTCAATTGTATGGACCGCTTTCATAATGGAAACACTAAAAATGGCGTACCGTACCGAACCAAACCGAACCGATCTGCTCAGTGGTGGGGCAGCACATTGGTGTAGTGATTAGCACTTTCACCTAGCAGCAATAGGGTCGCTGGTTCAAATCCTGACCACAATACCATCCGCCTGGAGCCCACACGCTCCCCCCGTGCCCGTGTGGGCCCCCCCCCGGGCACCCCTCCCACCCACCCCAAAGACATGCAGGTAGGCCAATTAGACCTTGTCCAAAAAAAATTGGCCTTAATATGTGTATGTCAATGTTGAATGTGTTTGTAAGCGTATCATGACCCTACTGGGCAAAGGACCACGCAAAAAGCCACAGATGGACTCTAGTGGCAAGAAAGCGCCCTGAGGTGATTCAGTTCACCTAGGTAGCACCATACAAGTCACTCACTCACTCACAAAAAGTGGAAACGAGGCATTGGATGTGCATCTTAACCTCCCTAGCTGTAATCCCGAGTCTGGCTTGGGTTAGGAATTTACTAGCAGGAGCGGTAACCCAGAGCCAGACTCGGGATCGCATCGCTGGATGCAGGGGAGGACACAGGGAGAGTTACTTACCTTGTCCCCTGGATCCAGCGATGTCCTCCGTGCTGTGTGATCGAGCCGTCCTCTGCTCGATTCACAGTGACAAATGCCGCCGAGCTCCATTTCCTGCGACGTTACGGCGCATGGGAGCGGAGAACGGCGGCAAATTCAAAAAAGTAAAAACACACAAAACACACACAGCACTGTAATCTTACAGATTACAGCACTGTATACAAAAATTACACACCCCCTTTGTCCCTAGTGGTCTGTGCAGTGCCCTGCATGCACTTTTATATTATAAATACTGTTTTTTCTGCCTGGAATTTGGAGATTGTCCATAGCAACAAAAAAGTGTCCCTTTTTCAGTGTTTTAGGATTTAATTACATTATTGAATAATTTTTATTATTCTTTATTATATTATAAACTTTATCATACCCGGGATGTCTGCTAGACTCTGGTTTGAACAGATTTAAGAGAGTTATTCCTAAGAATTACAGGACTACAATATAAAACGCCAAATTTCCATGCAAAATAATTGTACCGCTTTCAGCACCTAAAACCAGAATGAATCATACCGCCAGGGAGGTTAAGGAACACAGCATACAGGAATATGGGAAATATAGACACTGACACACATGCACCTACACAGGTTGAACTGAATGGACTATTGTCTTTATTCAACCTTACTAACTATGATACTATGATAATATATGAAGACAAATCAAGCAAGTCAGCAACTGCAATGTTTAATCTTTTCTCTAACTCCAGCTGTCACCTGAGAGCTCAAATTGGATCCCCATTCTTCCAATTCTTAAATTCCTACCTGATGGCTGATCAAGTCAACGACACATTTTAAAGCGGGAGTCCACCGGGACTCCGCGTTTTTTTTTTTTTTTAAAAGCCAGCAGCTACAAATACTGCAGCTGCTGACTTTTAAAATAGTGACACTTACCTGTCCAGCGCGCCCGCGATGTCGGCACCCGAAGCCGATCTCTAGGTCGCCTGTCGGGTCCTGCCGCCGCCATCTTGGGTATGGGAATCAGGAAATGGAGCCTTTCGGCTTCATTTCCCGGTTCCCTACTGCGCATGCGCGAATCGTGCTGCGCAATAAGGACGCTCCCCGCTGCCTCTGGGATCTGTGTGTTTCCCAGCAGGCAGCGGGGCACTTGCGGGAAGGGGCGGGCACTTGCGGAAAGGGGCGTACGTTACGCCCCTTTCCGCAGAGAGCTATCCCGGAAGTGGGTGCAGTTACCTGGATTATCCAGGTAACTGCACCCCCCTCCCCCCTGAAAGGTGCCGATTGTGGCACCGGAGGGGGGGAGGGTTCCGATGAGCGGAAGGTCCACTTTAGGGTGGACCTCCACTTTAAGCTCAAGAAAATAAATATGGAAGCTCTGGGACCTTGTGGTAGTCCTAATGTTGTAGTGGGTATACAGGTATTCAGCTTGTAAGTCTGAAGCAACTTGACGGCTCCTCAACAATTAGGTTAAAAAAACCTGTATAATATAACCCTGATAAAGGGGATATTCCCTGTTCCCCTGGAATGTGTTGGTCTGTATCCCTGACATCCCTTCAGATATACTGTACATGCTCCCAACACCCAACATCTCCTGAAGAGACAAGCAATCAGTGGAGCAGCTATACAGTAGGTTTGCCGCGGGTGTCCGTCATTAAACAAAATTGGAATTAAACTTTAGTTTAAGCAAGGCATCAACAGTCCACCTGGTGCCAAATCATGCTAACGCGTTTCACTCCTCAAAGGTACTTAAAGTGGTTCTTTAGTCTAGAAAAAAAAGTAAAGTTAGCAGCTACAAATACTGTTCCTGCTGACTTTTAATAAAAAGGACACTCAGCTGTCTAGGGATCCAGCGCCATCCTCATCTTTAGTGGGAAGCTGGCTGTGACAGTTTTTGGCTTTACAGCCAGCTTTCTACTGCACATGTGCTAGCCGCACTTTGTGTGAGTGGTCCCGCAGCCTTCTTGGACCTGTGACATCTCTTAGAAAGCTGCAGGTGAAAAGGGGGGTGAACTACCATTTGGATTGCTTAGCTGATCCAAGCTGAAATGGGAGCGAGTACCTATCAAAACTAGGTACCCGCTCTCCCCTCCAAAAAATTATATGCCAAATGTGGTAGAGGAGGGGGGGAAGGAGGACTTAAAGTGGAAGTGGAAGTTCTACTTTATTCATAGAATCTAAAGGCCCGTACACACGATCGGACTTTCTGATGGGAAATGTTCGATATCAGGCTGTTGATGTTAAATCCGACTGTGTGTTTGCTCCATCGAACAATTATTGTTGGACTTTCTGCGGACAAATGTTGGATGGCAGGTTTTCAAATTTTCAGCGGACAAATGTGTGTTGCCGGATTTTCCCAAGCGTGTGTACTCAAGTCCGTTGTGACAAAAGTCCAAAGTACAAACAGGCATGCTCAGAAGCAAGGACGAGCCTAACGGAGAATTAACATTTGTGACGCGGCAAATTATGAAATCTCGAAACAATTCTCTTCTTTAATGGGATAATAATGAAGCTGCTTTGCTGATGGAGTTATTGAACGAATTTTCAAAGGCTCTTTTTTTTAGTGATATCAAGAATAATATTATTATGCTTTTTTTTAATTATTTGGGCAATTTACCACAACACCATTATCCCGTAGTTTTTAAGATCAAAGATACAACTGTTGGTGTCCCTTGTCAATTTTACATTGTATTTTTGTAAATGTAACTGCCTACTCCCAAACTGTCATTTGAAGTAAAACACATAGACAAGTATTATTCTCCACAATTTTTATATTGTGCATTAAAAAAATAAAACAAATAAAATTATACATTCTATCTGCCAATAGAACTTAACCAAAAAGTGCATTCTAAATACTTTATTTCTCTGCAGGAATACATGACAAAGATCACTAAAAATAATTACAAAGAACAACTTATCAAATCAATTTTCAAAACAAAAACGTATTATTTTAACCAATGATGCACAGTGCATTCCTGCCAAAAAATTTTTTTCTTTATAAGCAACTATCAATATTGCAATAACAATTCCCCTCAACAACCCTCTGCTCCAAGGCCCTAGATCCCGTGAGGGACTTATAGAACCGAGGAGAGAGAGAGAGAGGAAAAAAAAAAAAACCCAGGGAATCCCAAATCAAATAAATAGATATAAATATGTCTACACTTCCCCAGCCTCTCCTGTACCTTTCCGTCCCTCTGATGCTGCTGCTTCCCTTCCCCATCACTCCCCCTCCCCCCCCTCCCTCTCTCTTTCTTTTTCACCCCTCTTTTCTTCTCCCACTCCCCTCTGTCCCTTATACTCCAACCCAGGCACATAGATAGTCCACTGTACTTCATGTCACAGACCCCCAACATGACGTCACTCCAGCCCTTATCCACAGCGTTCTCCAGGAACATACAAGAAGCGACTTGGAAATCTATAATCTACTTTGCCCTACCATTTACCTATGGACCCCTCTGAAACAGACCCATCCCCTCTTGCCCAGAGCTCCGACCCCATCCCCCAGTTGGGCCCGCACACCTCACAGGGATAAATATTCCCTTAGCTCTCTGTTGCAGATCAAACCGAGTCCTCCTTATACTCCCCCCTCATATCAACTCCCCCTTCTTCCCACTCTTAGGAGTCGCCTTATGCCTAGCAGCCTATCCCCTCACACCTTATGCCTTTTTTTGGTCCCTTTAATCCAAGAATGTTCCTATATACAATCTTACTGAACTTGATGTATGTTTAATTTGAAATTCTGTTAACACTTGAATCCCCCCCCCGATTGTTGGGGATCTTACTGTATATCTGAACTTTTGTGCCTATTATCTCTTTTCAATAAAATCTATTTAAAAAAAAAAAAAAGATATAAATATGTTGCCCCTGCCGACAGAGGGACCAGTGCCACATCACTTACTAGCTATTCCTCTAGTTCCTCTCCAATCAGCCCTTCCCCTTCCTCTAATTGTAAAAATGACTCCCATGGAGCCCAAACTTGCAGTAGACATTCCCTTTCCTCCAAAGACATAGGGATCAATTTTTCCATGATCCCACTTCTTCTTACTTTATTTAATCAATTAGAGATTCGAGGTGTCCCTGGCTCTTTCCAACGTATGGTGATGCAGCTTTTGGCTGCATTCACCAAATAGCATAGCATTGAGTTCTTATATCTCTCTAAAGGAATTTGTGAGCATTGTAATAAGAAAAAAGCTGGGTCTTTCAGGATCTGGTAATCAGTAAATAATTGAGAGATTCTCTGAACTTCTTGCCAAAACTGTCTAATTACTGGACAAAACCAGAAAATATGGGCTATGGTGCCTCTCTCCTTACACCCCCTCCAACACCTATCCGACATTTCTGAAGAGAATTTATTCATTAGAGACGGGGTGTAATACCAATGCATTAGTACTTTGTAATTTAATTCCTGTATCTTAGTACATCTAGATGATTTAAAAGTTAAATGTATTATTTTCTGCCGTTGGGATGGTGTAAAAGTTTGTTCAAGGTCCTTTTCCCACTTATCTAAACTCGATATACCAAAATCCTCAGGAGGTGCTGTTAATAACGCATATATCTTAGAGATAATATGGGAGAGATGTTCACTCTCCCCAGAGTACTTCTCAAACTTAATGAGTGGTCGACCATACCCTTCGGCGGGTCCCAATGTTTCAAGAAAGCGTTTAACTTGTAACGCCTGCCAGAAGGGTATTTCGTATTGTCCTCCTAGTCGCGTTAACATTTCTATTGATGGCCACTTACCAAACCTCAGAAAGTGTGAGGCCTGGAAACATCCTTTCTTTTTTAATTTCCCAAATATTCCTGATTCCAAACCGGGAGGGAAATTTGGATTCCCCAGAATAGGAAACGGGGGATTCTGGTGATGAAAATTTGGGGATCCGAGTAAACTTAGTACCCATACGAAGGGTAGGTCCTATTAAAGGATGTACTTTTAATATAGAAGGTAGCACTGCGTGGCACCATATAGCTCTATCTAAGGGGGTAGAGCTGATATGTTGTTCCAAGGCAATCCATCTTTTACTATCTCTATGGCGGCACCAGTCAATAATTCTACCTAACTGGGTAGCTTGATAATATTTCTATAGA
Organism: Lithobates pipiens; assembly: GCF_037356315.1. Classification (NCBI taxonomy): domain Eukaryota; kingdom Metazoa; phylum Chordata; class Amphibia; order Anura; family Ranidae; genus Lithobates; species Lithobates pipiens. Next base: position 556,963,116 of record NW_027507764.1, on the reverse strand, counting down.
TCAGCAGCCGCTATACCACCCACCTCTTTAGATAGCGTTAACAAATTCCTTTTAATTCTTGGCCGTTTACTTGCCCATATAAATTTTGTAAACGCTATTCGAGTTTTACTAAAGAAGGCGGGTGGAATCGAGATAGGTAACGCCTGGAACAAATAGAGAAATTTTGGCACTATATTAATTTTCAAAATATTACATCTCCCGAACCAGGAATGTGAGGCTTTACTCCATTCATCTAACAATATGCTAACTTCCCTTAGTAAAGGTGGAAAATTTAGGGCATATACATCTATTAAATTGGGTGGAATCTGTAACCCTAAATAGTTCAAAACCGTCGTTGTCCATTTAAATTTAAAATTATTCTCCAAGTTTATTTGGGTGGAACGCTCCAGGGATACCCCCATTGCCTCCGACTTGCTATAGTTTATTTTAAAATTCGACAGAGCACCATAACGCTCCACCTCCCTTAATAAGTTAGGGAGCGATATTTGTGGACTAGAAAGTGAAAATAGAAGATCATCCGCGTAGGCTGAAAGTTTATATTCCTGATCCCCCAAGGGGATACCTTTAATATCTGGGTTCTCGGGCACTTATACTCCCTCAAGGAAGGTCCAACCAGGGCTGGGGTCTGGTAAATAGGCACTAGCCTGGAGGACGGTAATATTGATATTCAATGTGTAAAGGGTGGGGGGGGTGGGAAGGGAGGGAGGAAAATATCGGGGGGGGGAGAATATGTTGTTTCACATTTATCAATGAAGGGTGTACCGACTGGATCGATCTAGGTAAAAAATATACGTTTATTTTTGTTTTTGACTTCACGATGGAATGTCTATGGCGGGCTATAACCGATCTCCATGAAAGATGGCCCCGTTGAAGATTGTTACATATAATGTTAGAGGGTTAAATAGTCCCAATAAGAGATATCAGATTTTGCAGGAGTTGAAAAAATGGTCATCAAATATTGCTTTCCTACAGGAAACTCATCTTAAATGGTCCCATAATAGTGGTCTGAAGTCTAAAAATTATCCAACTTGGTTTCACGGATATTCCTCTAGTAAAAGGGCAAGAGGAATTGCTATTGGGTTTGACAGAAATACCCCTTTTACTTTAAAGGCTATGGAATCGGATTCTGAAGGGAGGTATCTATTTATCAAAGGTTCGATTTTTAATAAAATGTATACGTTGGTTTGTATCTACTGCCCTAATTATCTCCCCTGTCCCTTCTTTGGGAAAGTGTTGAATAAATTAGAATGTTTTAAGGAAGGAGGGGTGATTATGGCAGGGGACCTTAACTTTGTATTTGATCCAACCCTGGATGCCCAACCCCCATCCCTACGCTCAGAAGGTAAATACCTAAAGATAATTAAACAAAAATTACATCGACAGCAACTAGTGGAGGTGTGGAGAATTGCGCATCCAGGGGGAAAGGATTTTACCTATTATTCCCAGGTACATCACTCTTATTCAAGAATCGATTATATCCTCTTAGACCATCAGCTTCTGGAGGGGTTAAAGGAAGTAGAAGTAAAATCAATAACCCTCTCAGATCATGCCCCCGTTATGGCTGTTCTGGACTTGGAGGATATACCGATTAGGCAAAGAGTATGGAGGTTGGATGAATCCCTCTTGCATGACCATAAAATATTTGAAGCTTTGGAAAGAGATATGAACTTATTTTTTAAAGAAAATAATGTAGAGAATATTACACCAACTTTGTTGTGGGAGACCCATAAGGTATATATGAGAGGGAGATTGATAGCAGAAGCAGCTAAGAGGAGGAAAATAAGGTCAATGTGAAAATCACTGATCTTACAGGAAATCCAAGAGTTGGAACAGTTACATAAAGGGTTAAATGACCATAAAATAATGGACGAACTTATGGGAAAAAGGGAGGCACTGAGAGATATATTGGAACAGGAAACCAGGCAGGCCTTCTTAAAGTCCGCTAAAAGACAATATGAATTTGGAAATAAACCGGGGAGAATCCTGGCAGGGGTAATTAAACCTAGAAGAAATTTTAATTATATTGCAAAAATTAAAGATAAGAAGGGAGTAATGAAATATGCAACAAGAGATATCAGTAACATCTTCTCAGAATATTACCAACTACTGTATAAGGTAAATGGCAACCAGGACCCCAAGGATAAACAAAAGAGAAGGGAAAAAATTGAACAATATCTCCGGAAGATAGATCTACCAAGGATAGCAGAGGAGGATGCTGGTATGCTCGATAGGGATATCTCTAAGGAGGAAATAGAAAGAGCAATTAAGGATAGTAAGAATGGGAAGAGCCCAGGGCCCGATGGATACACGTCATTATACTTTAAAAAGTTTTTGGGACCACTGACACCTTATTTCCATCAGTATATGAATTCAATTGGGGAAGGAAGGGAGATACGGAAGGAAGCTCTGGGGGCCTTTATAACTATATTAGCAAAGGAAGGGAACGATCCAACATTATGCTCTAGCTTTAGACCTATTTCTCTGATTAATGAGGATGTAAAAATTTATGCAAGGATTTTAGCCGAGAGGCTGAAACAGTATATGCCAGATTGTATAGAAGGAGATCAGGCAGGTTTTGTACCTGGAAGGGAGGCGAGGGATAATATACTGAGGACAACCCTCTTAATGCAGGAAGTTAAGAAGAGGAGGCAGTCTTCCCTTTTCCTATCGGTCGATGCGGAAAAGGCCTTTGATAGGTTAGAATGGGAATATATGCTGCAGACATTATATAAATTTGGTTTAGGCCCAAGAATGCTGAGGTGGATAGAGGCTTTATACTCTAACCCTACAGCTCAGATTCAGGTGAATGGGACCCTATCAAACTCCTTTGGGCTTTATAATGGTACACGTCAGGGATGCCCACTGTCTCCCCTACTTTTTGTATTCTCTCTAGAACCTCTTTTGGCATCTATAAGAGCGAACCACGGCATTGAGGGAATAAAGGTTTCAGAGAATGAGCATAAGATATCTGCATTCGCAGATGATATTATGCTCTATATAACGAACCCCAAACAGTCCCTCCCTAGGATTCTGCAGGAGCTGGAGGAATACGGAAATGTCTCGAACTTTAGGATTAATAGGGAGAAAACTGAGATACTAAATGTCTATACTTCCCCAAAGGAGAGAAGAGAACTTAGAGCTCTTTTCCCCTTTGTGTGGAAAGAGAGGGGCCTGAAATACTTGGGAGTATACTTATCGACATCAGTTACAGATTTATATCAAGATAACTATCTCCCTCTTTTAAATAAAATTAAACAAGATCTTAAAGGATACCCTGCACATAGACTGTCATGGTTTGGCAGGATAAGCGTAATTAAAATGATGATTCTTCCAAAGGCTCTATATATTTTTCAGAGCCTCCCGATAAATATCCCAGGGGCCTACTTTAAAATTATTAAATCCCTGATTCAGAAATTTATATGGAACAAAAGAGGAAGTCGTGTCTCCTATAAGATAATGAATAGACCTAAGGATAAGGGAGGGGTATCTCTCCCAGATTTTCAAAAATACCATTCAGCAGCGGTAATGAGGAGAATTCTGGATTGGGTTTATAATGCCTCATATAAAAAATGGGTAACACTGGAAGATAATATGAGTAACGTCGCCCTGAGTCAGACCATTTGGATTCCAATGAAGTTTAGGGGCCTCCCTAGAGGAATATCCCCGATTACAATGGAAACATTAAGAACATGGGATGGGGTACTTAAAGGTACAGTAGGACAAAATAATAATAGCCCTCTAATGCCCCTGTCAGGAAATAACTATTTTCCCCCGGGGAAAGAAAATAAAATGTTCCTGAAGTGGACTCATAGGGACATATTAAGATTAAGGGATGTGATAAAAGTAAATAGCTTATGCTCATTAGTGGAGATACGAGAGAAATATGGTAGAACACCATGGGATGGATGGCGATATAGACAACTCCAACATTTTGTAGAGTCCCTTCCAAAACCTCTCCGCTCTGGCGACAATTTAAATCCTTGGGAGAAATTGATTGACCGAGGAGGAGCGGGCAGACAGGGGATCTCTAAAATATATAGGACCTTAATATCTTTAACGGAGGACGAGGCGATGCCTGCTTTAGGGAGATGGGAAGGAGAATTGAATCAATCAATCCCAGAAAAACTGAAAGGGAAAGTTATAGACTATACCCATTCCACTTCAATAGATACAAAGATACAAGAAATGAATTATAAATTATTGGTTAGATGGTATTATGTTCCATCGAAAATGCATAAGATTAACCAAGACTTATCACCCCTTTGCTGGAGAGAATGTGGGAAGGAGGGAACTCACGCCCATATATGGTGGCAATGCAGTGCAATCCAGTTATATTGGGAAAAAGTGGTGGGCTTAATTAAAGAGATCGATGGGAAGGAAATAGAACTGGATCCCTGGAAATGTTTGTTTCACGCGACCGAGGGCCCCAGGGAAAAATATAGAATAGCATTAACTCCATTTTTGCTGAACGCAGCGAAAGTATTGATCCCGAGATACTGGAAAGTAAAGGAAACACCAGGGATAAGAGATTGGTTTAGGGAAATAGACAGAATGAGGATTATGGAAGAATTAATATACCTTCAAAGGGGAGCAGAAATGAGATTCCAGGAGACTTGGAGGAACTGGATGGAATTCAGAAAATCCTCAATATATCTTGGAATTATGGGGGATGGAGTGGGCGTCTAGGGGAGGGAGGCTGGATGCATATACTTCATAACCCCTTTCTTTTTTTTTTTTTTTTTCTGCGGGGGGAGGAGATGGGGGGACCCATTGTTTTTGGGTCCTTTCGGGGGTTTTTTTTTTTTTTTTTTTTTTTTTTTTTAGTATCTTAAGGTAGAAGGGAGTGGGGATGGAAGGAGAGGAATCCCCACCTTACACAAATCACAAATTGGAATTAAGAAAAAGCGTCACGTGGGAGGGGTAACAATAAGGGCAAGATAAAATCACAAAAGGATAATTTTGAACACATGAGGGGAGGAGGATTGGTTCCCCCCCCCCCCTTTTTTTTTTTTTTTTTCTTCTTCCGGTATATTTAGGATCGATCCGGTCGGGCACCCAATGTGTATTTTTTTTTACTGTCTGTTTTTATATGAATGTCGAAAATACTGAAATAACATGAATGTTAAACAAAGTGATTTCTCATAGTATGTATAAGGTATATTTTTTACTGTTTTTTGTAAATGTGGAAAACGAAATAAACAATATTTAAACACAAAAAAAAGAAAAAAAAAGAAAAAATATCTGGGTTCTGTCGAATTCTATTTAATAAAGGCTCCAATGTCAGCGCAAACAGAATAGGAGACAAAGGGCAGCCCTGGCGCGTCCCATTCGATATTGAAAAATGTTCTGAATTTATTCCATTAGCCTTCACCAAGGCGTTGAATATATTCCTGCTATCCAATCCAGCATTCGATCCCCCAGGCCGATCTGTTTTAGTACTCCTAGCATAAAGGGCCAGCTAACCCTATCAAAGGCCTTCTCTGCATCTGTATTCACAAAGATACTCGGCAACTTCCTCTGATTTACATATTGAACTAAGTTCAAAACGTTAATAGTGCTATCTCTAGCTTCCCGTGTGGGAACAAATCCCACTTGGTCCCAATGAATCAGCTGCGTCATAAATGGTTCTAGGCGAGCCGCGAGTATCTTTGTGAATATTTTGTAATCCGTGTTCAATAATGATATTGGACGGTAACTACTACAAACTGATGGATCTTTTCCTTCCTTTGGGATCAGTACAATATGTGCTCTCAATGCTTCTGCGGGGGTAAAGCAACTTGTCCTAATGCATTAAATGTCTTGACCATATATGGAGCTAGTAATGGGAAAAAACTTTTAAAGTATTGCAGAGAGAATCCATCTGGGCCAGGTGCCTTCCCATGCCTCATCATCTTCATTGCTGTAGATACCTCCTTTATTGTTATTGGTAACTCAAGTTTTATTCGCGTCAGAGACGGCAGTCTCGTTAAATGTGAGGATTCAAGATATTCTTCTAGTGATGAAGAAGACTGGGAAGGCACCGGGAGATTATATAATGAAGTACAATATTTTCTAAATTGCTCTACGATATCCTTCGGTATTGAGGATTTTAGACCTCCTTTTGTTTTAATATAAGGTATATATGAACGAAGTTGTTGTTTTTTTAGTTTTCTGGCCAACAGCCTGCCACATTTATCTCCCGATTCATATATTAACCTCTTCCCTTGCTGTAGTGCCGCCATTGCCTTACACCGCAAGAGATCAGAGAGTTGTCTTCTTAGATGTGCTAATTCTATTCCCATTTCCTTCCCCGTTATTAGAATTCCTCTAATTACTGCCTTATGGGCTTCCCAGACTATCCCTACATCAATCTCTCCATTGTCATTAATTTGAAAATATGAGTAGATTTCTTTAACCACATCTTCTCGTATTTCGGGGTACTGCAGTAGGCTTTCATTTAACCGCCAGTTCCAATGTGTCTTATGGGTAGCGCCCTTCAAAAAGATCTTAATTATAACTGGTGCGTGATCGGACCAGGTTATATTACCTATCTGTACTAACGAGTGTCCTGTACTAACGAGAGAATTTGTTGTGGCAATTAAAAAAAATCAATTCGTGAATATCGTTGATGGGGATTCGAGAAATATGTAAAATCCCTCTCTTCTGCATGAAAGGCCCTCCAGGCGTCAAACAATTGAGATTCATCTAATTTCTGAAGGATATTTTTCCTGATTCTCCCAGAAACGGAGGATGTCCCATTAGAGGTGTCTAGCTTAGGATCTAGTGGGACATTAAAGTCCCCCCCTATGATCAATATTCCCTCCTTAAATACCATTCATTTGGATAGAACTTTGTTCAAAAAACTATCTTGATGTATATTTGGGAGATAAACTGTTGCTAGAGTCACCTTAACATTTCCTATAGACCCTTTAAGGAATAAATATCTTCCCCCTGGGTCTTGGCATCTATCCAGCAGAGACCACATGATACGGTTAGAAATTAAAATAAGCAACTCCCTTGGTTTTGCCCTGTTGATTAAAAGCATGATATACGTTTGGAAAATGTCTACTTTGGAGATAGGGAAGTTTTCCTTCCTTCAAATGTGTTTCTTGCACCATGCCAATATCAGTTTTAAGACGTTTTAAATCATTTAATAGCATTTTACGTTTTTCGGGAATATTAAGTCCTCTAGCGTTCAGTGATGTGACACATAATCCCTCCATCTTCTCCAAGATGGGGGCCGTACTAAGGGGAGAAAAAAAAAAGGGGGAAACAAAACAACACCTACCTAGGGGTACACAATTACCCATAGGCATTGGATATGGGGGCAGTGGCTAGCAAGTGCAGGGTAGGTGGAGAACTACTTCCCCTCCAGAGAATCTCTTTATATTAACATCCATGAAGACAGCAACTATAATTTATTTTCAATTAATCCCACATTCCCTCCCCACCCATTTAATAATACGTATCACATAATAACCTGATCTCCCGCATCCCCACCCTATGTCTCCCTTTCAAGTCAACCTATAATGTCCCAACCAAAACCAATAACCATATCATACCTTGGGGAAAAAAAAACCACCCCTCCCCCTCCCCATTGCCATCTCCTATATAAACTATAACCAAAACAACACACCTATATTCCTTGTAACATACATATTACTCATTGCAGATCCCCCCCCCCCCCTTCTGTGGGGACAGAACAGAAAAAATAAATAAATAAATAAAAAGGGGGAAATGGGGAAGTCCCCCATTTCCCTAAGCGTCCTAACCGTACACCAAAAGTGACCATAAATGTGAGATATAACACCTTACTTCTAACATCTTAGAATCTCGTAGATTTGGAGGGAATGCGGAAGTGAGAGAGGTGAGGGGAGGGGCCTGACTACGGACCTCTCGTGGGAGATGGCGGAGGCCTCGAGGAACAAGCCGGAGGAGAGCACAGTGAGAGGGTGCTCTGCTCTGGCGTAAAGAACGCACAGCCGCGCCGACCCCCTGCCCCGTCCTCCCCCGCTCGAGCTCCGTCCGAGGTGTGCAATAGACCGGCGGCGGTCCTGCCGGTATAACTTCCCGCTTGGGTGAGAGCAGAGCGGGAACGCTGGAAGAGAAAAGCGTCACGGAGCCCAGGATCAAGGTAGACGGGAGGTAGGATTCCCTTCTGGAGTTAACGGCGCTTCCTTCGGATACCCCCACGAACCCACAACGATCACCGGTCTCCTCCGACAAGGATATAAGGTCAGATCTTTCCTTTCTTGGATTCTGTATTAGATGTGATTGAACATGCCAGTAGAGAAACGGAGAATAAAACAGACAGTACTATGAGATAAGAGGAGCAGTTCTGTTTAAAATCTGAATGGGACAAGGTAGTAACTCTGGCAATATAGACCCTATTTCTAAGAGACAGTAGTGTGAACACAAGAGGGTCTGGATTATCTCATCCGCCTGATGCCTTGATTTGCTCCTTCCCTATTTGTATCGGGCGATTATTGTATGTTTTTGTCAATCTCGCTCCCATGGTATATTGAAGAGATTTAAAAGGGACAGTACTACATACACCATTTTTACACGAGAATTATAATAAATACGGTAAACAAAGCTTGCAAACCTGAAGGATGGCAGGGATGGAGTAGGAGATATCTCCAGCTCAGGAACTACCTAAGACAAGAGGGGAAGGAGAAGGAAAAGGAACGAAGCGGAGAGTCGGAGGAGAGAAGGAGATATATGTTGGCAGATTGAAGTCGGGATCTAGGAATTTGTGTTCAAAGGACACTGGGCTGGTGATATGGTAACCTTGCCCCTTGATAAGGTGGTATAATTACTCCGCATTGGTGGAACAAAAGCAATTAAAAGGGACTGTACCTGTACTTATTTAAATTACCATAATCAAGATCTCTGAAGTGTAAAAACCTAGAGGGAGTGCGGTAATAGTATAAGAGAAACCCCCAGTAAGAGAATCCCTTGAAAGGAAGATCCTGGGAAACCCTGGGGAAAAGAAAGGTAAAGGAGAACATGAAGGGGAAAAACCCTAGAACGAATGAACCTAAAAACTCAAGGGAGAGTTTGAACTCCAGCTCTATACAAAAATATTTAAGAGAAACAAGTCAAAAAAGCCCGGGACTCGAGGGAAATCAAAGAGGGGCGAGGGAGCGGAGGAAGGAGGTTGGAAAATTAGAAGGTGCAAGGGGTGACTCCTTTGGAGAAGAAGAAGATCAGGAGAGTGGAATAAGGCAGGAAGGGAGTCCCTCTCAGATACCCACAAAGGGGGAAATACAGGAAATGTTCCAGAAATTAGAAAACATAATTAAAGCGGAGATTTTAACTGTAAGGAAGGATATGGGGCATTTACTGAAGAGAGTGGAGGAAATGGAGGAACAAACAGGAAGACAGGCCAGGGAAATACTGGAATTAAAAACACAAGTAAAGAAAACGCAGGAAGCACATAGAGAGATCCGATACAAGATGGAGGAACAGGAAAATCAAAATCGAAGACAAAATCTGAGAATTAGATCACTGCCAGAACAACAGGGAGAAGAGCTGGGTGTAAAAATCGGAAAGATATTTAATCCCTTACTGGGAAAAGAAGAAGGGACAGAGTTAAAGCTAGAACATGCGCTGAGAATAAGGAAACCTCAAGGGTTGAGGGAAGAGGTCCCGAGGGATGTAATAATAAAGTTCCAGATATATGAAGAAAAGGCTAAGATCTGGAGTAAGCTCAGAGGCCTATCCCCAATTCAATACGAAGGATCAACATTACAGGTCTTTCAGGACCTGGCACCGGGAACGCTGGCACGCAGAAGAAGGCTAAAGCCTTTATTGGACCAACTGAGAAGTGCAAACATAAAATATAGTTGGGGCTTCCCAGCAGCACTTGTAGTGCAAAAGGAGGGGAGGACGTCCAAACTTAAAACCTTGGACGAAATAGAGGACTTTTGTACCAAAATAGGAATTCCAATCCCCCTGATCCCATTAGATCCCTGGGAAGTGTAGGGACTGTGAAGTAAGGGACGGGGGAATAGTATGCTCTGAGCAGACGGTTAACTGTTTTTTCTTTTCCTTTTTTCTCTTTTTTGATCCTCCCGATGTTAATTTGATGTTGGGGCGAGGGGGGGGGGGAGGGACGGCTGGGGGGAGAGGAGGGGGATCGGGGCCCATGGGGAGGCGGGAGGAGAGGAAACGCAGTCAAGGTCATACCCTAGGAGATCGGGCTAGCAGAAGGAGTAAAACTCTTCATGCAAAGCAGAGGCCTGGATTGGGCCAAGAGGGGGGGAGGGGGGGGAGGGAAGGGAGGGGGGGGGAGGAGGGGGGGATAGGGGGGGGGAGAGGTTCCTGGCAGGAGAGGGGAAGGGGGTATGTAAGGGATAATAAGGAAGAAAAAAGAGGGGGTTATATGGTGAGGTATAAGGTGCAGAACAAACTTGCCCAGAGAAGGATAGGATGGCCGAGATAAAGTTTGTGTCATATAATGTCAAGGGTTTGAATTCGCCAGAAAAGAGATTTAAACTTTTAAAAGAACTCCAACAATATAAAGCTGAAATAATCTTCCTACAAGAGACTCACTTAACACAAGACACAAATGTGAAAATTTACTCCGAAAAATATCCAAATTGGATCTATGGAGATTCACCAATCAGGAGGGCCAAGGGGGTGGCAATCGGGTTTGAGAAGGATATAAAATACGAGGTGTCCGATAGGCTGACCGACCCAGAGGGGCGATACCTATTCTTAAACGGGAAAATAGGGGATAGAAAGATCACCCTAGCCAATATATACTGCCCAAATAAAAATCCAGAGAGATATATGACACAAATATTGGGGAGACTCGCGGAGTTTAAGAAAGGTGATTTAATAGTGGCAGGGGATCTTAATTTTTGCTTGGATCCAGCCTTAGATAGTACGTCCGGTGCAAGGGGGAAGAGCGTGAGAAGTATAAAAAAAGTGAGGCTTCAGCTGAAGCGAAGCCAATTGACAGATGTATGGAGGATACAGCATGAAAAAATAAAAGATTACACGTTTTTTTCCCCAGTGCATGGGACGTACACTAGGCTGGACTATATCCTGGTCGAACATAGGCTATTGGAGTCAGTTATAGAAACAAAAATAGAAATAGCAACTTTCTCGGATCATTCCCCTGTGGCCATGAAGCTGAGGATACCCGGGATACAGAGACGCCCCTTTTCATGGAAGTTAAATGAGGAGCTCCTTTGGGATAAGAAAACGGCAGGAAAGATACAGAAAGAGATAGAGTTCTATTTCAGGACAAATGATACAGGGGAGGTGCCGAGTGCTGCCCTCTGGGAGGGCCATAAGGCTTATATTAGGGGTGCCCTCATCTCCATAGGGACCAGGAAAAAAAAGGAAAGAAAAGAAGAGAAGGAGAAGTTAATGAGAGAGGTCCTTAGTCTGGAACAGGCGCATAAAAAGCAAGGGGGCCAACAACAAGAGACCTTCCACCGATTGATTAACAAGAAAGAGGAACTTAAGGATATATATGAGGAGGAAATGAGAAGGACATCTTTGGGCAGAGTCAGAGAAAGGTATTATGGGGAAAACAAAATAGGAAAAAATCTAGCGAGACAGGTGAAAGGTAAAAGAGGGGTTAACTTTATTGATAAAATAAAGGATAAAAACTGCAAAATGGTACACACCTCCAAGGAAATAGCAGAAGTATTCAAAAACTACTATGAAGCCTTGTATAACGTGGAAAAGAAAGGGGTACAGGGAAAAGGGCAAAAAGAGATAATGAAAGAATTCATGCGAAAAGCCAAAATACCCCGCCTGAATGACGGGGAGAGGGAGGACATGGAGAGCCCCATTACGGAGGATGAAATTTATAAAGCTTTAAAAGAGACAGCCTCGGGGAAAAGCCCGGGCCCAGATGGGTTCGCAATCACGTACTATAAAAGATTCAAGGAGGTCTTAGTCCCCTACTTATGTAAATACATAAATGGAATAGGCACCGAATATGACATGGGGATGGAAACTCTACGGGCTGTGATCTCTTTGATCCCGAAAGAGGAGAAAGATCAAACACTATGTGGTAATTATAGGCCAATCGCTCTGCTAAATACAGATGTAAAGCTATACGCTAAAGTAATAGCAGCAAGATTAAAAAGAAACATGACAAAATTGATACATCCGGATCAAGTCGGGTTTATTCCGGAGAGAGAAGGCAGGGACAATGGAATAAGGGCACTGCTCCTTATCCAAGCCTTAAAAGACAGTGGGTCCCCAGGTCTATTCCTGTCAATTGACGCTGAAAAAGCCTTTGACAGGGTAGACTGGGGACTCATGCTAGAAACATTAGAAGAGATGGGGGTGGGCCCGAGGATGTTATTTTGGATTGGGGCTCTGTATAAGAATCCACAAGCAACGGTTAAGGTCAATGGAGAATCCTCCACCCTGCTACAAATGGGTAACGGCACCAGACAGGGGTGCCCACTGTCTCCCCTGTTGTTTGCGATTTCCCTTGAACCTTTGCTGGCAGTAATTCGTAATAACCCAGACATTACGGGAATTAGAATAGGGGAAGAGGAGCACAAATTAGCCGCATATGCGGACGATGTGCTCTTCTTTATCACAAACCCCAGGATTACGATCCCGAACCTGTTAAAAACACTGGAAGATTTTGGTCAGATCTCTAATCTAAAAATTAACCTAGGAAAATCCGAAGTCCTAAACATAAATATCGGTAAAATAGAAGAGGAGAGGTTACGAACACAATTTTTCTTTCCCTGGCGCAAAGAAATAAAATATCTGGGGGTCCTCCTGTCGAACACGTTAAGAAAGATATACCTGAAAAACTATATCCCTTTATTAGAGGAAATTAAGAGCGAAATAAATAAAATTTCATCTAGCCCCCTCTCATGGTTAGGTCGGATAAACGTGGTAAAAATGATCTTAGTCCCGAAGATAATTTATAAATTTCAAATGATGCCCCTCGCACTCCCGGCGATCTACTTTACAGTTTTAAGGAAGATAATTTCGAAATTTATATGGCAAAATAAAAAACCGAGAATCTCGTATGCGGTTTTAAGAAGAGGGAAAGAACAGGGAGGAGTGGCAGCACCGGATATAAAAAGATACTACAACGCAGTAGTTTTGTCACGGGTGGTAGAGTGGGCGAAAGAGGTAAATGATAAAAGATGGGTAAGAATAGAAAACACGCTTTCTCAAACACAGTTAGGGAGAATTATTTGGAACCCGCCACAATATAGGACACTGGGATTAAATACACACAAGATTACACGACAAGTCTTTAAACTATGGGATCAAATACACACGCAGAAAAAATGGGGTCATAATTCACCTTTAATTTTTTTGAAAGATAACGCTTATTTTCCACCAGGACAAAGAGAAATAGGGGGAAACTGGATATTAAAAGATAATGCACAATTAAAAGATATTTTAGTAGAAGATAAGTTAAACACTTTTCAAGCACTAAGAGAAGACACAGAGTTAATGAGAATTGATGAATGGCGGTACCTCCAGTTACGGACATTTGTCGCAAAGCTGCCCCATCCCCTACAGAGTAAAGAAGAACTAAGACCTTTAGAACAACTATGTCAGAAGGATAAATTAACAAAAAAAAGAAAAAGTATCGGTCTAATTTATAAAATAATTTCGGGGGGGGACGAACAGGAGGAGCCGTCATTTATTAAAAAATGGGAAAAGGAACTGGGGGTACAATGCAATACTCAAATTAGAAAGAAAATACTAATATTAACTCACTACGCGGGGGGAGGGAGTAAATTGATAGAAACAAATTATAAATGCATAGCAAGATGGTATGCCACCCCTGACAAATTAACTAGGTTCAGAAATGACCAATCGCCGGAGTGTTGGCGAGGATGTAAGTCTATCGGGAGTATGGGCCATATCTGGTGGGACTGTCCCATAATCAAAGAATACTGGAAGAGGATAATTGACTTAGTAAAAGTGGTGACGGGAAAAGTAATTAGATTGGACCCATGGACGGTGCTATTCCATGGGACAGAGGAGACAATAAACCAATATAAAGCATCATTAGTCCCAATTTTACTAGATATTGCAAAAAATCTTATCCCGAGAAAATGGCGAGAGAAAGAAGGGCCCAAAATCCAGGAATGGATTCGTAGGGTATCTGAAGTACAACATATGGAAAGTGGGGAGGGAGGTGATGAGGACTTAGCCACAAAGGAGGAGAGAGATAGGAAGTGGGACCCTTGGGAAGAATTCAAAAAATCATGGCGATATGTGGAGGAAATAACACAGGAATAACATCAGGAAAGGAAAGGCTGAAGTGAGGTTTAAAGTTGTACCCCGAGGGAAAGTAACCAGGAACAGAAGGGGGGGGGGGTGGGGACAGAGGAGAGCTTAGAGGGATAAGGAGAAGAGGAAGACCAAACGAGAGTTGAAACTGGACGTATCGTGGTAGGAACTGGGGGGTTTTCCTCTTTTTCTTATACCCACAATAGGACTGAAAGATAGAGGGGTAGGGGGGCGGGGGGAAAATAATGTGAAGAAGCAGGGTGAGGGATGGTAAGGGTTAAACCTAATGGGATAGTACTGGCTAACCTGATGGTATTTTCTTTTTTATATATGTAAACGAATAAAGCATCTGAATGATAAGACTTATCAAAAAGACAAGCTACAATGATGTGAAGTGAAGACGAGGATTACTAAAATGAACGTTAAGTTGATTGGTTCCTCGCAGATAAATTCGCTGAAGTAGCTTAAAAAAAATAAATAAATAAATAAAAAGAATCTCGTAGATTTATAACAACCTCTTAACTTAGAACCTATCCCTTCACCCCTAAATGTGTATGTGTTGCAATATATTTCTGGCCTATGCCGTATTGCCCCACCCCAACGCTCTACTACTCTCCCTTACCCTTCATCCCCCTACCCCCTAACTACTTATCCCCAAGACCAACCCACATGGTCTACTCTCTAGGTGTATAATCTGTCCACCTCCAAGTGAGAACAGTGCACCTATTTATAATGCTTGTGAACCTCAATTTGTTCCTTTATATTACCCCCTCCCAATTGATTTACATTTAACCCTTAAGATAATCTGGTATACTTTTAAATCTATGTGTATGTGTATTTATATATTTAAATCTATTCCATTACTCCCCCCCAAAAAAAAAAAACCCACATACGGAGGAAAACCAAGTATAGAAAGAAAAAGAAGGGAATATTTAAATAATGGCTATTCAAATAATCCCTCATTATATTACCTACAAGGACCTAACATCTCAAATAATACACTTTTTAGTTAAAAAAAAAAAAAAAAGAGAGAGAAAGGAAGGGCTCTGGGGAGGGGGGGAGGCAGGAAGGGGTACGGGACATGAAAAAAAAAAAAAAAAAGGGAGAAGAGGCGGGAGTGAGGGAAAATCACATATATATTGTTTTGTGTCATAGCATCATATATATATTATGAAAAATACATGTATCCTTTATTCATACTTGCCAGAGCCCTTTACTTGGGGGGGGGGGGGGGATGAATAATACATATATATCCTAGTTCCCTTATAACACAATGTCCCTGGGCAGGGAGCCTACTTCCACTATTTGTTGTGATTTAGCTTCTTTACTTCCCAGTAGGGTGGTTTCACCCACTGTCTTTGAAGCTCCCACTTTTAGCTGTCTTTTCTTTATTGGCTGAAGCCAGTCCTGCACCTCACAGCGATCAGCTCCCAAAAAAGAAAATAGGGCCGGTAAATCCTTTGGAGACATAAGCAGGAAGGAGGCTGACCCCCTTCTAACCATCAAAAAGTGCATTCTATGCATCCAAAATATAGAGAATATACCAAATCAAATCATTATTCAACCAAAAAATAATGTCAAAGCAATAACTCTAAGGCCAATAATAAATAACTTGTTATCTCCTCTAATTCCGCAACATGTCTGGTTGACGAACGGCCGTTCAGAAACAAACTGAAAAGCGTGAACTAAAAAGCGCTAAATGAAAAATGCGAAAACGAAAAGCACGAATCAACACTCACCAAACTTCTACTAACAGCAAACTATCGCTAAGGAGCTGAAAAGCCACGTAGAACGTCACTACGTTCGTAATTGTTGGCCAACATTTGTGTGACCGTGTGTATGCAAGACAAGTTTGGGCCAATGCCCTTCAGACAAAATTTCACGGTTTTGTTGGCCAACAATCCGATCGTGTGTATGAGGCATTAGACTCTATAATTAAGCTCCTTTGAGGAGTGAATTTTGGCACCGGGTGGATTGTCAGTGCATCACTTTGCTTCCGTAAACTATAGTTGGCTATTAGGTTAAATGGTTTGTTCTTCTTTCTGGATTATTGAAGTGCTACATGTCCAAAAGCTCACGACCACAGAAAGTATACTCCTGCAGCCTGGAGACAAGAGAGGGGAGTGCAGCCTGGGGCCAAGCATTCTCCTTTCATGTATAACAATGGAAGTAAAGTCCATAGGGTTGATTTACTAAAGGCAAATAGACAAAGCAGTTGCTCCAGATCTTAGTAAATCAGCAGAAGCTCTGCTGACTGCCATCATCCAATCACATGCAAGCAAAAATGCTGTGTTTTTTTTCTTTCCCTTGCATGTGATTTGGTATTCTTTGCTAAATGAAGCTTTTCCTTTATTTAGTAATCTCTGGGGCAATTGCACATGCAGAGAGCCACTGCATTTCAGTGGCATACCAAGCGGTTGGAGAGACCGGTGCCCGCCAGGGGAGCAGGCCGAGGGGGGTGCCATTTGACAGTGTTCTTCACTTCAGCACAGGCACAGCAGCGGTGGACTGGCGGTGCACACCCGGGACCCGGCCGCAACGATCCCCTTCTCTCGTGGCCGCGCCGTGGCTCTGATAAGTCTCGGCTGTCTCACACAGCTGAGCAGAATGAAGCCGCCTCTCCCTCCTCCGTTATGTCTACACGTTCTGACTGTGCATGTCCCACGCTGATCATCTGAGCCGAGGTACATTATGGGTCTGTACTCTAGGGGGGGTCTGTGTTGTAGGAAGGGGGTCTGTACTGTAGGGGGATCTGTACTGTAGGGGGATCTGCATTGTAGGGGGGTTTTAACTGTAGGGGGGTCTGTATTGTATGGGGGGTCTGTATTGTATGGGGGGTCTGCACTGTATGGGGGGTCTAAACTGTAGGGGGGTCCGTATTGTAGGGGGGTCTGTATTGTAGGGGGGTCTGCACTGTAGGGGGATCTGTATTGTTGGGGAGGTCTATATTGTTGGGGGGTCTGTATTGTAGGGGGATCTGTACTGCAGGGGGGTCTGAACTGTAGGGGGGTCTGCACTGTAGGGGGGGTTCTGTACGGTAGGGGGGTTCTGTACGGTAGGGGAGTCTGTATTGTAGAGGGGGTCTGTACTGTAGGGGGGGTCTGTACTGTAGGGGGAGTCTGTACTGTAGGGGCGTCTGTACTGAATGAGGGGGGGTGCCAGGGGGAGGCGCCGATACAGATTCACGCCAAGGGTGCTGGAGACCCTAGGTACGCCTCTACTGCGCTTTGCAAATTGCACAGTCTATTTTCCTTTAGTAAATCAACCCCTATCTGCCCTCCTCTGCCTTATTCTTATAACTATACATGTACCAGCCAGGAGAGAATATTTTGATATTAAGAGAGTAAGGGTCTAGGCTCTAGCAGCTGGGATTGGTTAAAATGGGTTTTATTCTTATCACAAAGTTGCATTTACTGTTTAAAAGACTGCAGGGATCTTTGAATACATATTTACAGAGAATTCCTTTTCAACAGTGATATGCATAGTTATGTATAATCTCTCTTTATATTCTGTTCCCAGGCACAGCAGCTGAAATTTAGAAAATTGGGTTCATGGCAGGAAATAGCTGCAGTGTCTGTGACAAACAGAGAACAAGCGGAGTGAAAATGTGGCTAATTCCTTTAACATCCCCTACTTCCTGCTAGCATTTGAGTAAAATACAAGTCACGTATGTAAAAACAGTATTTTCAAGCTGTTGCATTGATAACAGACTGCAAACCTCTAAAAACCGTGCCCTTTGGAACAGACACGCTGTGCTCTACCATTTTCCCCTGTTATATGTAGCTGCTTAGCACCGATGAATTGGACTTCGGGAACCTGCGGTTATTTCTCAGTGTGGTCTATGTGCTGCCAGCCCTTCTTCTGTGCCTTAACCACTTCAGCCCCAGAAGATTTTACCCCCTTCCTGACCAGAACACTTTTTGCGATTCGGCACTACGCCGCTTTAACTGCGCGGTCGTGCCAAAAGAAAACCAAATTGACGTCCTTTTTTTCCCCACAAATAGAGCTTTCTTTTGGTGTCATTTGATCACCTCTGCGGTTTTTATTTTTTGCACTATAAACAAAAAAAAAAGAGTGTCAATTTTGAAAAGAACGCAATATTTTTTATTTTTTGCTATAATAAATATCCCAAAATAATATATAAAAAAAACTAATTTTTTCCTCAGTTTAGGCCGATATGAATACTTCTACATATTTTTGGTAAAAAAAAAAATCGCAATAAGCGTATATTCATTGGTTTGCACAAAAGTTATAGCGTCTACAAAATAGGGGATAGATTTATGCAATTTTTATTATAAAAAAATGTTTTATTAGTAATGGCGGCGATCTGCAATTTTTATTGTGACTTCGACATTATGGTCGACACATCGGACACTTTTGACACTATTTTGGCACCATTGTCATTTATATAGCGATCAGTGCTATAAAAATGCACTGATTACTGTGTAAATGACACTGGCAGGGAAGGAGTTAAACACTAGAGGGACGATCAAGGGGTTAAGTGGTCCTAGGGAGTGATTCTAACTATGAGGGGGATGGGCTACCACTGACATGACAGTGATCACTGCTCCCGATGACAGAGATCAGTGATCTCTGTCATGACACTAGGCTTAGCAGGGAAATGCCTTTGTTTACATAGGCATCTCCCCGTTCTGCCGCTCCGTGACACGATCACGGGACACCGGCGACTATGGACTGTTGGGTGTCAATTGACAACATTTGGGCAGGGACAGACTGACAATTCATGGGGCCCCTGGGCAATAGGAGATTATGGGCCCCCCAGGCAATCAGAGATTATGGGGCCACACAGTATACACACAGTATACACAAACACACACACCCACACAGTATACAATCACACAGTATACAAAGACATGTTTCTATTGGCTGAGAAGGTACTGGAGAGGTGGGGCAGCTATAATCTTGGGATTTTTAGACCAAAAGGATGCCGGTAAGGGACATTTCAGAGACAGATTTAAAAAAAAAAAACACAAATTTTTACATACTGTCCCTGGTTTTACTGAGGCTGGCAACCCTGATGGGGCCCTGATGGGGCAGTGCCCGAGTTGCCCAATGGTCAGTCCGCCCCTGCATAGGCATCTCCCCGTTCTCTGTGACACGATCACCGGGACACCGGTGACTATGGACTGTTGGGTGTCAATAGACAACATTTGGGTAAGATTCGAAAAAAAATTAAAGAATGTATCGATCTGTGTTTCCTTTTGCAAGGAGGCCTCAAACTCATTCCATACGGAACACATAAGATAGCTGGTCTAAATACAAGGAGATGGGAGGATCAGAATAAATGCATGTATGCCGAATGGCTTTCTTTTCCGCAAGAGATATAATGGTGAACATTTTTTTTTTTGCGTCCTTTAGAAATTTTGTCTTTGGGAATGTCTATCAGGTCAAAAATTGCCCAATCTGGTGTTGGAAGCAAATAATTTACTATACGTGTAGTAGCATACCTTTTTTTTTTTTTATACCTATTTTGCCTTCGTATAGATCTATATTTGTCTGAATTAACTTACTGTTGACTGACTCACTACCTCTGCTGAAAGTCTTGTCCAAGCATCAGCAACTCAAATGCTTACCTCAATGTGCTCCTTCACTGCCCCACTCAGCTACCAGAGTCTCCAGTGAAAATCCCTAGGTGAGGGCTCATGCACTTGGATGTATTGTGATGCAAATCTGCTCTAGTGTACAAATCCTGGTGTTTTCTATGCCCACGGAGAGACAGGTGGTGCGTACAACCAGCCAAAGAAGTGCACAGCTGCTTGTTTCCTTGCTCGGGTGTTTTTTTGCATTGGCGTTTACACATGAATTCTTGTGTGATGTATTTCCCCACAAGTTTCACTTGGGGAATATGTCAAGCATGCATACATATGTAAACCTGGAAAAAAAAACAGCATTAGCATTCACCCAAATACGGCTGCATATGACCATTTATTGTACTTCTATGGCCAGTTTTACGCACCCCTTGTGGCTCCCTGAGAAAAATGGCAGGATAGGTATGCTAGCGATAGAGAAGATTTGCACTGCAAACCATCCATGTGTATGAACCCTACAGATGATGTCCTTGCCAAAGGTAGCAGTTATAGAGGCTGCTGATTAGCTGGTCAGGTACCATGTACTGAAGCATAGGAGGAAGGGATGAGAGATTCCTTCATACCCAGAATAGGGAAGAGCTTCGAGTTCGAGTCGAACTCATGTTCTACTCGAACATTGCCTGTTCGCCTGTTCAGCGAACAGTGAACAATTTGGGCTGTTCGCAGCAAATTCGAAAAGCCGGAACATCCTATACAAGTCTATGGGAGAAATCTAAAGTGCTAATTTTAAAGGGTAATATGCAGGTTACTGTCCTAAAAAGTGTTTGGGGACCCGGGTCCTGCCCCAGGGGACATGGATCAATGCAAAAAAAAGTTTTAAAAACGGCCGTTTTTTCAGGAGCAGTGATTTTAATAATGATTAAAGTGAAACAATAAAAGTGTAATATTCCTTTAAATTTCGTAGCTGGGGGGTATCTATAGTATGCCTGTGAAGGGGCGCATGTTTCTGGTGCTTAGAACTGTCCCTGCACAAAGTGTCATTTGTGCAGGAAAAAAAGTCTTTTAAAATCACTTGCGGCTATTGTCGGGTCCCGTAATACAGAGAACACTCAATGAGTGTTCTCTGCATTAGCCGACAATTCATTCATTCATTGATTAAAAAAAAAAAAAAAAAAAAAAGCGTGGGGGTTCCCCTAAATTCAATTACCAGGCCCTTCAGGTCTGACATGGATATTAAGGGGAACCCCGTGTCAAATAAAAAAAAAAAAATTGACGTGGGGGTCCCCCTAAATATCCATAACCAGACCCTTCAGGTCTGATATGGATATTAAGGGGAACCCCGCATCATATTTTAAAAAAAATTGACGTGGGGGTCCCCCTAAAAATCCATATCAGACCCTTTATCCGAGCACGCAACCTGGCAGGCCGCAGGAAAAGAGGGGGGGACGAGAGAGCGGCCCCCCTCCCTCCTGAACCGTACCAGGCCACATACCCTCAACATTGGGAGGATGCTTTGGGGGTCTGTGACCCCTCAAAGCACCTTGTCCCCATGTTGATGAAGACAAGGGCCTCATCCTCACAACCCTGGCCGTTGGTTGTGAGGGTCTGCGGGCGGGGGGCTAATCAGAATCTGGAAGCCCCCTTTAACAAGGGGACCCCCAGATCCCGCCCCCCCCCTGTTTGAAATGGTAAGGGGGTACCCCTACCATTTCACAAAGAAAGTGTCAAAATGGTTAAATAAGACAAACACACTTTTGAAAAATTCCTTTATTAAAAATAAAAAAAATAAAAAAAAGATTCCAGCGGTGCTAATCCACTCTTGCTATCCAGCGACGGGTCTCCGGGGTCCAGCGATGGATGATCATATCCAGCGACGGGGGATCTCTCAGTCCAGCGCTGTCCATACATCCTTCTTCTGTCTCCACTGCGGAGACACTGCAGAAAGCCCAGCGCTGACGTTTCTTATATTAGGAGGGCGGGGCCACCCGTCACCTGACCCCGCCCCCTCTGACGCTGGAGAAGGGAGCCAGGGGTTCCCCAGTGACGCATGGGTGACCCCGCCCCCTCTGATGTAACGGAAACCTGCGTTACATCAGAGGGGGCGGGGTCACCCACACGTCACTGGGGAACCCCTGGCTTCCCTCTCCAGCGTCAGAGGGGCGGGGTCAGGTGACGGGTGGCCCCGCCCTCCTAATATAAGAAACGTCAGCGCTGGGCTCTCTGCAGTGTCTCCGGAGTGGAGACAGAAGACGGATGTATGGACAGCGCTGGACTGAGAGATCCCCCGTCGCTGGATATGATCATCCATCGCTGGACCCCGGAGACCCGTCGCTGGATAGCAAGAGTGGATTAGCACCACTGGAATCTTATTTTTATTTTTTTTATTTTTAATAAAGGAATTTTTCAAAAGTGTGTTTGTCTTATTTAACCATTTTGACACTTTCTTTGTGAAATGGTAGGGGTACTTTTGTACCCCCTTACCATTTCAAACAGGGGGGGGGCCGGGATCTGGGGGTCCCCTTGTTAAAGGGGGCTTCCAGATTCTGATAAGCTCCCCGCCCGCAGACCCTCACAACCAACGGCCAGGGTTGTGAGGATGAGGCCCTTGTCTTCATCAACATGGGGACAAGGTGCTTTGAGGGGTCACAGACCCCCAAAGCATCCTCCCAATGTTGAGGGTATGTGGCCTGGTACGGTTCAGGAGGGAGGGGGGGCCGCTCTCTCGTCCCCCCCTCTTTTCCTGCGGCCTGCCAGGTTGCGTGCTCGGATAAAGGGTCTGGTATGGATTTTTAGGGGGACCCCCACGTCAATTTTTTTTTAATTTGATGCGGGGTTCCCCTTAATATCCATATCAGACCTGAAGGGTCTGGTTATGGATATTTAGGGGGACCCCCACGTCAATTTTTGTTTAAATTTGACACGGGGTTCCCCTTAATATCCATGTCAGACCTGAAGGGCCTGGTAATTGAATTTAGGGGAACCCCCACGCTTTTTTTTTTTTTTTTTTATCAATGAATGAATGAATTGTCGGCTAATGCAGAGAACACTCATTCAGTGTTCTCTGTATTACGGGACCCGACAATAGCCGCAAGTGATTTTAAAAGACTTTTTTTCCTGCACAAATGACACTTTGTGCAGGGACAGTTCTAAGCACCAGAAACATGCGCCCCTTCACAGGCATACTATAGATACCCCCCAGCTACGAAATTTAAAGGAATATTACACTTTTATTGTTTCACTTTAATCATTATTAAAATCACTGCTCCTGAAAAAACGGCCGTTTTTAAAACTTTTTTTTGCATTGATCCATGTCCCCTGGGGCAGGACCCGGGTCCCCAAACACTTTTTAGGACAGTAACCTGCATATTACCCTTTAAAATTAACACTTTAGATTGTGAACGTTCGAGTCCCATAGACTTTAATAGGGTTCTAAAGTTCACACGAAGTTTAGGTCTGTTCGCAGGTTCTGGTGCGAACCGAACAGGGGGGTGTTCGGCTCATCCCTAACCCAGAAGTAGTGCTCCAACGGCTCCAACTGGTGGATCGGGAGGTAGGGGATTGTGATGAAAATTAGAAACAACGGAGGTGTGCTATAAAGAGAACCTGCTACTTTGTCCTAAACTTGCAAATTGTTAGGTTTACTTAAAGTGTCATTAAACCCAGACTATGAAAAACTCTCATTACATGCTATATACAGTGCCTAGAAAAAGTATTCACATCCCTTGAAACTTTCCACATTTTGTCATGTTACAACCAAAAACGTAAATGTATTCTATTGGGATTTTATGTGATTGGCCAACACAAAGTGGCACATAATTGTGAAGTGGAAGGAAAATGGTAAATGGTTTTCAACATTTTTTACAAATAAAAATCTGAAAAAGTGTGGCGTGAATTTGTATTCAGCCCGTCTGAGTTAATACTTTGTAGAACCGCCTTTCACTGCAATTACAGCTGCAAGTCTTTTTGGGGATGTCTCTACCAGCTTTGCACATCTAGAGAGGGACATTTTTGCCCATTCTTCTATACAAAATAGCTAAAGCTCTGTCAGATTGGATGGAGAGCGTCTGTGAACAGCAATTTTCAAGTCTTGCCACAGATTCTCAATTGGATTTATGTCTGGACTTTGACTGGGACATTCTAAGACCCCATACACACTATTAGATTTTCTGCAGATTTTTGTCTTCAGATTTACCAAAACCATATAATATGAGGTCTAACTTTAAGAGTTTCAATTTGTATGCAATCAGGCATTGATACATGACCCCCATTGCAGTTCCCATTGCAGTTCCCAGCTACTCGTGCCCTTTTTTTTTTTTTAACAAGACCTTAGAAGTTGTCCTTGAAAGCTCAGGTTTTAGTGGATTTTCTACTGGTTTTGGTTAACATCCAGCAAACCAACCTTTGCTTGGTTCACTTTACTATGTGTATGTGCACCCCTCGTGTGATTTGTACTGAGCTTCTCAGTAACATGTCTGCTTTGTAAAAACGGGCTGGGAGCAGGTAGGAAGACCTTCTTTACAAGTAGGGGCTGTGAGGGAAAGGGGGGCTGTTTGTGTATGTGAGGGGCTGCCATATATACAGGTGTGTGTGTGTGTGTGGGGGCTGACATATATACAGATGTGTGGGGGGGGGCTGACATATATACAGGTGTGTGGAGGGGGCTGACATATATACAGGTGTGCGGGGGCTGACATATATACAGATGTGTGGGGGGGGGGCTGACATATATACAGGTGTGTGGGGGGGCTGACATATATACAGGTGTGTGGGGGCTCACATATATACAGGTGTGTGGGGGGGCTGACATATATACAGGTGTGTGGGGGCTCACATATATACAGGTGTGTGTGTGGGGGCTGACATATATACAGGTGTGTGGGGGGGGCTGACATATATACAGGTGTGTGGGGGCTGACATATATACAGGTGTGTGTGTGGGGGCTGACATATATACAGATGTGTGGGGGGGCTGACATATATACAGTTGTGTGGGGGGGGGCTGACATATATACAGGTGTGTGGGGGCTGACATATTTACAGGTGTGTGTGTGGGGGGGCTGACATGTATACAGGTGTGTGTGTGGGGGGGGCTGACATATATACAGGTGTGTGGGGGGGGGCACTGACATATATACAGGTGCGTGGGAGGGCACTGACATATATACATGTGTGTGGGAGGGCACTGACATATATACAGGTGTGTGGGGGCATTGACATATATACAGGTGTGTGGGGGGGGGGGCACTGACATATATGGAGGTGTGTAGGGGGACCTAAAGCTGTGTAAGGGGCCCAAAAATTTTTGATGGATGCCCTGGTTGTAGACCATTGCGGCAGATCTAAGTGAATACAGAGCTTTGGAGTGGGAGGACTACATCTGATTATGAGGCTAAGGGTAAGGGCCGGTTCACACTGCAGGCGATGCGAGGCGACACCGACTTGCCTCGCCGCGACCTGCCGCGACCTCAGCGGCAACTTGCAGATGACTTCTGTATAGAAGTCAATGCAAGTCGCCCCGAGGTCACCCGAAAGTAGTACAGGAACCTTTTTTCTGAGTCGGAGCGACTCGAGTCGCTCCTCTCAGAACGGTTCCATTGTACAGAAC
Source organism: Lithobates pipiens (assembly GCF_037356315.1). Lineage (NCBI taxonomy): Eukaryota > Metazoa > Chordata > Amphibia > Anura > Ranidae > Lithobates > Lithobates pipiens. Next base: position 556,937,736 of record NW_027507764.1, on the reverse strand, counting down.
GGGGGCGACTTGTCAGATCGAGGCGAGGCAAGTCGTGTCGCCTCGCATCGCCCGCAGTGTGAACCGGCTCTAAGGAAATTTCTCAGAAGAAGCTTAACCTTTAAACTTGATGAGGTCTGTAAAAGGGCAGTAGAAGACAGGGGTAAGAGAAGTCACATTAACAATCTGACTTCATAATGTTGGTTACTACTATCTCATACCTCACAATTTTTTTAAGATGGGAATGAGGGACACCTATTAGCAAATGTATGCAGGCATAGGACACACCCCCTTAAAAGAATTATACAAAAATATGACTAGTTAAACCCACAAGTGTTTTTTTTTGTTTTGTTTTTTTTACCATATATTGGCTTTTGACATTTACAAATGTAGCAATTTAGAAATTGGATGAAAGGTTTAAAGCTGGGAAACACTTTTGCAAAGATAAATAGAGCATTTTTTATACAATATATAGGGCAGACCAAATTGAGGGACAAATAAGGAGGAAAGAGGGACAGAGGGACTTTGTTCCAAATCGGGGAGAGCTGGGGCCGATGCTATCTGACTTTGGAATGTGCCATAGTGGTGCTCTAATGGTACTGTCATTTCTGTTTTCAGCCACTAGGTGGTGTTGTATGCTCTCTTCAGTGAGCTGATGTCTGTACTTCGTAAAGTTGGAAGCTGTAATTTACTATTTGTTTTTGTAAATTACAACTTTACATTCTTTTGTGAGTATTTACGGAACATGTATGCTTGAATGTGTTCCAATTACTACTTTCTTCTGATTAAAATAAAAAAAAAAAAAAATCTGACTTAATTTGGATTATGTATTACATTTATTTTTACTCCTATTTTTATTTAGAACACCAAATGTAAAAGTGTCGTTACCCCTTAAAGGGCACCCGTTTGAGAACTGTTACCTTTCGTAACAGCTAATACTTCCATGCAGCACTGGAGGTTAACCAAGCACCACCCTATTTCCCTTTAAAATAACATATTGTGCAATTTGCAAATATTTGACTGCAACGTGCCATAGCATTATGTCGTATTATCTCATCTGTATAATAACTGTTTACTGTGTTACTGACTGTGAAGCAATATTATCAATCCTCTGTTTAATTTTCTCATAATTTAGTTCCAACTGAACCTTTCGTATAGCTAAATCCATTCCATGTGCATTAAAACAAAAGATGGACATAAGCTGCGTACACACGATCGGACTTTCCGACGGGCAATGTGTGATGTCAGGCTGTTGGTGGACAATCCGACCGCGTGCATGCCCCATCGGATAACTGTGTGTTTGCTCCATCGAACAATTATTGTTGGACTTTCCGCCAACAAATGTTGGCTAGCATGTCTTCAAATTTTCCACGGACAAATGTCTGTTGTCAGATTTTCCGAGCGTGTGTACACAAGTCCATCGGACAAAAGTCTAAAGTACAAACAGGCATGCTTGGAAGCAAGGACGAGCCAGAAGCGGTCGGTCTTGTAAACTAGCGTTCGTAATGGAGAATTAACATTTGTGATGCGGAAAATTATGAAATCTCGAAATGCAGCGCATAATTCTTTTCTTCTTTAACGGGACAATAATGAAGCTGCTTTGCTGGTGATACTGATGGAGTTATTGCAAACACATTTTCAAAGGCTTTTTTTTTTCTAGTGATATCAAGAATAATATTATGGGGTTTTTTTTGTTTTGTTTTGTTTGTTTTTTAATTTGATTAAGTTACCACAACACCATTATCCCATAGTTTTTAAGATCAAAGATATAACTAGGTTGGTGTCCCTTGTCAATTTTATATTGTATTTTTAAAAATGGAACTGCCTACTCCCAAACTGTCATTTGAAGTAAAACACACAACCAAGTATTATTCTACACATTTTTTTTATTGTGCATTAAAAAAATTAAAAAAATAAAATTAGACATGCTATGTGCCAATAGAACTTAACCAAAAAGTGCATTCTATGCATCTAAAAATATACCAAATCAAATCATTATTCAACCAAAAAAATGATGTCAAAGCAATAACTCCAAGGCCAATAATAAATAACACGTTATCTCCTCCGATTCCGCAACATGTCTGGTTGGCTAACAAAATGCGCCAACTAAAAAGTGTGAATTGAAAAGCGCGAATCAACACTCAGCAAACTTCTACTAACACAAAATTAGCAGAAGGAGCCCAAAGGGTGGCGCTAAAGAGCTGAAGAAACATGTAGTACATCACTATGTGCGTAATTGTTGACCAACAATTGTGTGACCGTTTGTATGCAAGTTTGAGTCAACGCCCTTCGAACAAAATTCCACGGTTTTGTAGGTGGAAAGTCCGATTGTGTGTATAAGTTAAAAGTCTTACAGCTGATTCTCTTCAGAAAGCAGCCACAGTGGAAACGCCTGCCAGCAGGATGCAGAGGAGCAGTGGTTTTCCTGCAGAGGTCTTACCTCAGCCCTTGTACTTGTCCCACAGAGACCTGCTCTCTCGGAGGTTGGTTCTCGGCTCTTGATTGGATAGATTGATAGCAGCGCAGATATTGGCTCCTGCTGCTGTCAATCAAATCTAATGGCACGGCGGCCGGGGGGTCGGGCCGAGTCCTGCATTCAGCGTCTATGGACGCCGAATGCTGGATTGGTAGCGAGCCCATAAGGTAACCCCCCCCAGGAGAGCGTTTCTCCTAAGGGGTTATCTGATGTGGGGAGGAGCCGAGAGAGCCGCAGAGGGACCCCAGAAGAGCAGGATCGGGGCCACTCTATGCAAAACAAGCTGCACAGTGGAGGTAAGTATGATATGTTTGTTATTTAAAAAAAAAACCTTTAGTGTCCCGTTAACCTTTTTTTTGGTTAATTCTCCTTTAAGGGGGCGTGACCAGGGGCCTACATACATTATGCCTACATACATTTGCTAGTAGGTGTCTCATTCCCATCTCAAAATGTTGGGAGGTATGAAAAAAGACACAAGCTCATCTAGTTCAATCAGCAGAAGCAATGAAAAATATTCAACTAGCACAGGATATAGTCTAATAACATTTTTTTTCTTTTTGTATTTTTTTTTTTTTTACACATAATAATTATAAATTCATTCACATTTACTGGATGAAATGCTGTATGTGTTTCTAATTACACTTCTACGTGTCTTTTTTGATAATTCACAGATTCAATGATATACTCTAATTCTGGGGAGAATCGCTCCGATCAGATCGTTACATCTATTAGACATGTGCGATTAGTTTCGTACGAATCGAAAATTCGTATGAATTTCCGTAAATTCGTACATTCGAGAGGATCCGAAATACGAATTTCTATGCTTCCGAATTTTGTGCGAAATACGATATTTAATTTACGAATTTCGGATCCAAATTCCGTTACAACGGAAACGCGACTGATGTTTTGTTGACCAATCAGAGGTTTTCTTCTGCTGCTGAGTGAGGGTTGGGAAAATTACCTTTTTTAATATGGGAGTGGGAGAGACTGGTACTGGTAGTTGATGGGAGATTCAGAATCGGACAAAATAAGAATTTTCGTTAATTACGATTATTCTCTATGATGTAGTTAAAAACGCAGGAAGTCAGCACAGCACAGGGATGGTGGGAGCCCCTCATAATGAGCACAGCACAGGGATGGGGGGGGCCCCTCATAATGAGCACAGCACAGGGATGGTGGGAGCCCCTCATAATGAGCACAGCACAGGGATGCGGGGAGACCCTCATAATGAGCACAGCACAGGGATGGTGGGAGACCCTCATAATGAGCACAGCACAGGGATGCGGGGAGACCCTCATAATGAGCACAGCACAGGGATTGGGGGAGACCCTCATAATGAGCACAGCACAGGGATGGGGGGAGCCCCTCATAATGAGCACAGAACAGGGATGGTGGGAGCCCCTCATAATGAGCACAACACAGGGATGGGGGGAGTCCCTCATAATGAGCACAGCACAGGGATGGGGGGAGACCCTCATAATGAGCACAGCACAGGGATGGGGGGAGACCCTCATAATGAGCACAGCAGTGGGATGGTGGGAGCCCCTCATAATGAGCACAGCACAGGGATGGGGGAGACCCTCATAATGAGCACAGAACAGGGATGGTGGGAGCCCCTCATAATGAGCACAACACAGGGATGGGGGGAGTCCCTCATAATGAGCACAGCACAGGGATGGTGGGAGCCCCTCATAATGAGCACAGCACAGGGATGGGGGGAGACCCTCATAATGAGCACAGCACAGGGATGGGGGGAGACCCTCATAATGAGCCCAGCACAGGGATGGTGGGAGCCCCTCATAATGAGCACAGCACAGGGATGGGGGAGACTCTCATAATGATAAATTCATCATAACGAATGTTCGTAATTGTTACGGAAAGTTAACGAACTTAACAAAATTTCATATTTCATACGAATCCAAATTGAATTTCGGACACGAATTACAAAATACGAATTAACGGCTAATACGAAACAGAACAAAACTAATTTATTGACGGCACACATGTCTAACGTCTATGGCCATCATGGCAGTGGTGCACATTCCTGGCTGTGATGAGATGTATGAATCATAGAAGTGGCCGAGTAGAATTACTGAACCTTTGAAAGATCAGACGCGTCTTATATGTGTTTTTCGCTGTTTTGCTTTTTCAGCTTTAACTAAAATCAAATCATTAAAAATATAAAAGGAATTTGAAAAAGTTCAACAAAACGTGTTCTGTGTAGACGGAAATGATTACAGACACTTCTCTGAAGAAGCACCACAGGTTGGTGGAATGGATCCACACCAAAACATAAACAGCCAAAATCTTGAAAAGGCAATTCTTCTGGCTGCCAGATGCTTGTGGATGGAGAATGAATGTATTAAAGTCTCTTACAACACACACAGCTGCCTAATGAGAAAAAGACCGGGGTGTGTCATCGTTTTCCATGCCGACCAGCAAGCCTTCCTACTCAGCGCCGGCAATTCATGATTCATGCAAAATTTTCTGTGGATGCGGGTAGAAAATTATGACACTTGGTGCTATGTGACCTGGGCTCCGATCCAGCGAGAGACTAGATGGTTTAGCCCGGCGCTTGGAAAAACGTCTCAGTGGTATCTCGTCTGTTAACCCAACAGAGGAACGCAGGCTCTACATTTCTCCATCTCAGCCTTTCTCAACCTTATTACTCTGGAGGAACCCTTTTAAATTATGTTCAGATCTGGGGAACCCCTGCTAAAACCAATTCATTAGTGGCCAGAAGGAAGGATGCCCCTTACATTGGTGGTCAGTTGCAAGCATGCCCCTTACATTGGTGGTCAGTTGCAAGCATGCACCTTACATTGGTGGTCAGTTGCAAGCATGCCCCTTACATTGGAGGTCAGTTGCAAGCATGCCCCTTACATTGGTTGTAAGTTGGAGGAATGCCCTTTACATTAATGGCCAGTGGGAAGAATGCCCCTTACATTGATGGTCAGTTGGAAACAATGCCTCTTACATTGGTGGTCAGTGGGAAGAATGCTCCTTACATTGGTGGCCAGTTTGAAAAATGTCCCTTACATTGGTGATCAGTGGCAAGCACGTCCCTTACATTGACGGTCAGTTGGAAGAATGCCCTTTCCATTGGTGGTCAGTTGGGAGAATGCCCCTTACATTAGTGGCCAGTGGCAAGCATGTCCCTTACATTGGCAGGCATTTAGAAGAATGCTTCTTACATTGGTGGTCAGTTGAAAGATTGCCCCTTACATTAGTGGTCAGTTGTAAGAATGCTCCTTACAATGGTGGTCAGTTGTAAGAATGCCCCTTACATTAGTGGTCAGTTGTAAGAATGCTCCTTACAATGGTGGTCAGTTGGAAGAATGCCCCTTACATTGGTGGTCAGTGGGACGAACACCTCTTACATTAGAAACCAGTGGGCAGAATGTGTCTTACATTGGTGGTCAGTGGGAAGAATGCGCCTTACATTGGTGGTCAGTTGCAAAAATGACCCTTTCATTGGTGGTCAGTGGGAAGAATGCCGCTTACATTGGAAACCAGTGGTCGGAATGCGTCTTACATTGGTGGTCAGTGGGAAGAACGCCCCTTGCATTGGAAACCAGTGGGCAGAATGTGTCTTACATTGGTGGTCAGTGGGAAGAATGCCTATTACTTTTAAAATCAGTGGGAAGAATGCCACTTACATTGGTGGTAAATGGGAAGAATGCTCAATACATTGGTGGTCAGTTTTGTTTCTTACATTGGTGGCCAGTGGCAAGTACATTTCTTATTGGTGGTCAGTTGGAAGAATTTTCCTTACATTGTTGATCAGTGGAAAGTATGCTTCTTATGTTGGCGGTCAGAGTGCTACCCTTGCAAACAGCTCAAAAATTCATTGGGTTCATGCAGCTGGCTCTACCAAGTGGCATTGACCCCAGAACATAACCAGCAAAATCAGATGATAGGTCAAATTATTACCCACAGCCTAAGGAACCCCTAGCTACCTCTAGAAGAACCCTAGGGTTTCATGTAACCGTGGTTGAGAATGGTTGCACTAACCCCTTGTCTACCAGATTTTTTATTTTTTCACAGACTGCTGCATTTACTCCAGATCATCATTTTAGTAAATAACATGAATCTCTGCTAACATCCATAGTCCAATCAGCTGCAAGCAAAAATGCTGTTTTTTTTCATGTTCATTGCATGTGGTTGGGTATTCTTTGCAAAGCAAAGCTTCACTTTATAGTTACTAAGCTCTGGAGCAAGTTCCCTTGCAGAAGTGCAATGGCACTTGCAAAGTACCCAGTCTATTTGCCTTTAGTAAATCAGCATGACTGCCAGACTATTAGCATTTTCGGAGGAAGAACTGCAATAGCAACCAAGAGATAAGGTCCCTTTAACTGAAGTCATAAATCTGGTAGGAATTAATAATAAAATAAAATCTTTTTAATATCTCGGGCCTGTTTTTTTACATAGCGCATACTAATCTCTGGATGTAATATCTGCAGATAGCTTTGAATCTAATGAAAGATGATGTGTTCACTTCTATAAGAGCTAATCAGAAATCGCACACCAATGAATCATCGCGCTGTGTTTAGAGTAATGTAAATGCTTCGCCCAGCGATGAATCATTGAACCTACACAGCACTGTACATGTAACCATCAACACGGGAACATGTGGCGTGGGGCCTTAAAGGGAAACTATCATTTTTTTTAAGGACTTGTTCACACCAGTCGCTGCATTCCAAAGCAGAAACGGGTGTGTAGTACGGTGCTGCCGAGATCGACCCATTACGAGGCAGTGGACTGGATTGCCTCTCAGTATACTGCACTGAAAAAAAGTACTGCATGCAATTTAACCCCCCTGACGGTATTCCCGAGTCTGACTCGGGGTGGATTTTTTATACCAAGAGCGGTATCCCCGAGTCAGACTCGGGACAGCGTCGCTGGATCCAGGAGGAGGATTACTTACCTTCTCCCTCGGATCCAGCGTTGTCTCCCCGCTGTACGAGCGAGCCGTGTCTCGCTCGATGCATTACATCGCCGATCTCCGTGCCCTGCGAGCGTTGCGACGCACGGGCACGGAGATCGGCGCCAAATTCAAAAAGTGAAACAAACAGTAAACATACAGTATAATGTAATCTTACAGATTACATTGCTGTATGTAAATATTTCACATCCCCGTTGTCCCTAGTGGTCTGCCCAGTGTCCTGCATGCAGTTTTATGTAATAAAAACTGTTCTTTATGCCTGGAAACTGGAGATTGTCCATAGCAACCAAAACTGTCACTGTACATCAAAAATGATTTTAGACCAGCTAGAAAACAGCGATAATAAATTAGAATCACTCGCAGAATTGAGCGATAGCGATTTGTGGGGAGATCCGTCATCAAATACTGAAAAGTAATGACAGTGACAATTCTGCAACTGAGCAAATTTCAGTGTTTTTGATTTGATTACATTATTGAATAATTTTTATTATTGTTATATTATTATTTGGTACAATTATTTATAATTATTTATTATATTATAATTTATGATTTCATTTTTCAAACTTTATCATACCCGGGATGTCTGCTAGACTCTGGTTTGGACAGATTTAAGAGAGTTATTCCTAAGAATTGCAGGACTACAATATAAAACGCCAAATTTTCATGCAAAATAATGGTACCGCTTTTAGCACCTAAAATCCGAAATAATCGTACCGCCAGGGAGGTTAAAGTGTTTCTAAAGTCAAACATTTTTCTTTTTAGACTTGGATAGAGCAATGGTGATTGCAAACACCTAACCACTTGCTACCAAATCATGTACCTGTACGTCATTTGCAGTGGTGGTTGGTGCTAGAAAATACAGAGGGGTGGGGGGCCGGAGACGGGAACACCATATACAAACCACCCTCTGCGTGCCGCCGCCGCCATGGGAGACAGGCGGCCTCCTTACCTCTGTCCTGCCCATCCCCTCCTTGAGCCGGGAAGTGCTGGATGGCTGAGCCGGATGGTGAGCCATCCCTAAAGTGATGGCTGGTGGGTCCATCGGTCTTCCCTTGCTTCTCCCTAAACTTCTGGTGGTGTACACAGTATAAAATACAGCGCAGCCATAGTACAGTTGCTAATACAGTGCAGGCGGTGTATTACCATACATATTGTCATTTACCTGACACAGGAGCCAGCGAAGTCACCGCTGTCCCCTGTAGTCCGGAGCCTCCATCTTCTTGGTGGGTCTCGCTGCTCCGGCTCTGTCATTCGTCGGAGGAGCGATGACATCACTCCCGCGCATCGGCACGGGAGCCACCACTCGCGGCATATCACTGTTAACTGCTGCGCGCATGCGCCGTAGACAGCGGTGCCTGTATTTCGGCAAATATCTCCTAAACCGTGTAGGTTTAGGAGATATTTCTTGGACCTACAGGTAAGCCTTAATCTAGGCTTACCTGTAGGTCAAAGTGGTTTGTAAGGGTTTACAACCACTTTAACCTCCCTGGCGGTATGATTATTTCGGATTTTAGGTGCTAAAAGCAGTACAATTATTTTGCATGAAAATTTGGCGTTTTATATTGTAGTCCTGTAATTCTTAGCAATAACTCACTTAAATCTGTCCAAACCAGAGTCTAGCAGACATCCCGGGTATGATAAAGTTTGAAAAATGAAATCATAAATTATAATATAATAAATAATTATAAATAATTGTACCAAATAATAATATAACAATAATAAAAAATATTCAATAATATAATCAAATCAAAAACACAGAAATTTGCTCAGTTGCAGAATTGTCACTGTCATTATTTTTCAATATTTGATGACGGATCTCCCCACAAATCACTATCCCTCAATTCTGTGAGTGATTCCAATTTATTATCGCTGTTTTCTAGCTGGTCTAAAATCATTTTTGAGGTAAAGGGACAGTTTTGGTTACTATGGACAATCTCCAGTTTCCAGGCATAAAGAACAGTTTTTATATTATAAAACTGCATGCAGGACACTGGGCAGACCACTAGGGACAAAGGGGATGTGAAATAATTACATACAGCAATGTAATCTGTAAGATTACATTATACTGTATGTATAGTGAGTTTTTCACTTTTTGAATTTGGCGCCGATCTCCGTCCCCGTGTGTCGCAATGTTCGCAGGGGACATCGCTGGATCCAAGGGAGAAGCTAAGTAAACGTCCTCCTGGATCCAGCGATGCGGTCCCGAGTCTGGCTCGGGGTTACCACTTTTGGTATAAAAATTCCACCCCGAGCCAGACTCGGGAATACCATCAGGGAGGTTAAACTCCTTTCCGCAAAAAAGTTTTATCCCTATTGTGGGGTTACCAGCACAAGTGTCTCTTTTTCAGAGAGAATAAGTTCAGTGCTCGCAACCTTTCCTCATAACTAATAACCTCCAGACCCTTTATTAGCTTAGTTGCCCTTCTTTGTACTCGCTCCATTTCCAGTACATCCTTCCCGAGGACTGGTGCCCAGAACTGGACAGCATACTCCAGGTGAGGCCGGACCAGAGACTTGTAGAGCGGGAGAATTATCGTTTTATCTCTGGAGTTGATCCCCTTTTTAACACCAATATTCTGTTTGCTTTGTTAGCAGCAGCTTGGCATTGCATGCCATTGCTGAGCCTATCATCTACTAGGACCCCCAGGTCCTTTTCCATCCTAGATTCCCACGAGGTTCTCCCCCCAGTGTATAGATTGCATTCAGATTTTTGCCACCCAAATGCATTATTTTATATGTTTCTACATTAAACCTCATTTGCCATGTAGTTAATTTGTTCAGATCTTTTTGCAAGGTTTCCACATCCTGCAGAGAAGTTATTGTCCTGCTTAGCTTAACATCGTCCGCAAATACAGAGATTGAACTGTTTACCCCATCCTCCAGGTAATTTATGAACAAAATACATAGGATTGGTCCCAGCACAGAACCCTGGGGGACCCCACTACCCACCTCTGATCATTCCGAGTACACAGTATAAAATACAGTGCAGCCATAGTACAGTTGCTAATACAGTGCAGGCAGTGTACACAGTATCTAATACAGTGTGTACAGTTTCTACTATACTTCTGGTGGTGTACACAGTATCTAATACAATGTAGTGTGGTGTTTCAAAACAAAATATACATAATGTATGAAAGGCCACCAAGGAGAGGCAGATACTCACAGGCCACTAAAGGTCTACAGTCAACAGTGCTGGTCGTGATCATGGTGCATCCTCTGCAGGTGGCCTTGGGGCACGCTTGCCATCCACATACTTAGACTCTGCCCCCTTTCGTAAATTTGTGGAATGTGCTGTACCTCAGTGGCAGGTTCCAAAATGCAATTTCTGTTCACGGAAGGCCATTCTGGCTCTCTACCTGCACGTGGAAGGCAAAGTTTTGGCCTCGTTGGACAGGGCGGTCAGCAGTGAGGTGCATATTACCACTGACTCATGGCCCAGCAGGCATAGGCAGGGGCGTTACCTTTCCTTCACGGCGCACTGGGTAACTTTGCTGGCAGCTGGGAAGGATGCAGGACAGGGTTCAGTATTGTTGGAGCTTGTTCCACCACCACGCCTCCAAAATGCTAGTGGTGATTCTGCCACAGCTCTCTCCTCCACCCCCGCCTCTTCTTCTTCCTCTATATCCTGCCCCTCAACAAGAGTATCTGTGAGGGGTTACAGTGTTGTGGCACCACCACCCAAGGCCCAATTTTTCTGCCCATGTTTAACAGGGGCATGTAATTACAATATTTTAAATAATACTTCAATGCAGGGCCTGTTCCTGCGTGCAACAGGAGTATCTGTGAGGGGTTACAGTGTTAAGGCACCACCACCCAAGGCCCAATTTTTCTGCCCCTGTTTAACAGGGGCATGTAATTTCAATTTTTGATATAATATTTCAACGCAGGACCCTCTCCTGTGCCCAACAAGAGTATCTGTGAAGGGTTACAGTGTTGTGGCACCACCACCACCACCCAAGGCCCAATTTTTCTGCCCCTGTTTAAAAGGGGCATGTAATTACAATTCTTGATGTAATATTTCATAGCAGGGCCCATTCCTGTGCCCAACAAGCGTAACTGTGGGGGCTTACAGTGTTCTGGTACCAACACCACCACCAAAGGCCCAGTTGTTCTGCCCCTGTTTAACAGGGGCATGTAATTACAATTTTTGATATAGTATTTCACAGCAGGGCCCATTCCTGCACCCATCAAAAGTAACTGTGGGGGCTTACAGTATTGTGACACCACCAAAGGCCCAATTTTTCTGCCCATTCCTGCACCCAACAAGATTAACTGTGAGGGCTTACAGTGTTCTGGAACCAACACCACCAAAGGCCCAATTTTTCTGCCCCTGTTTAGCAGGGGCATCTAATTACAATTTTTGATATAGTATTTTAAAGCAGGGCCCGTTCCTGCGCTCAACAAGAGTAACTGTGAGGGCTTACAGTGTTCTGGTACCACCAACATCTAAGGCCCAATTTTCTGCAGAGTATATAGGGCAGGCATATAGTATATATACTGCTGTTGAGAGTATATAGTGCCTGGGGGCCTGGGAGACCCCCACGCCATTTAAAAAAAAAATTGGGTGTGGGGTTCCCCTTAATATCCATACCAGACCAAAAGGGCCTGGTAATGGACTGGGGGGGACCCATGCCGTTTTTTTCAATGATTTTCATCTATATTGCTGGGACCCGACAATATATTACAGCCGTGAGTAGTTTTAAAGACATTTTTTCCTTTAGAAATGTAATTTTGCTGTGGTATTGTTCTAAACATGGGAACAATGAGCTACTTTACAAGCATACTAATGACACCCCCAGACACGATATTTAAAGAAATATAAAATTTTTATTGTTTCACTTTAAGCATTAATAAAATCACTGCTCCCACAAAAACGTCCGTTTATGAGGTATTGTTTGAAGAATTTTGAGGACAATCATGAATTTAATCCATTTTGGAAAACATGAAGCGCTGTGAATACTTTCCCGATGCATTGTATGCCTGCAGGAACCTAAATGCAACAGAAACAGGTCAAGTGCAGATCATCCACATGTCCAATGCAGGTCAACTGCATGGATTCTGAATGATCTCAGAAACATCAGCCAGATGTTATTTGAAATTGATTTACTTATCCTGCCTGAGCTCACACACCGACCCCTAACTCCTGAGAGCACATAGCAGCAGATACTACAGAAGTAAGAAGAGAAGTGGATATGCAATAATGACTTTCCAAGTCTGAACCTTATCCCGCTACTCACAAGCCAGACTCTTCATAGCAATCATCTGAATGATCGCTATGATGTTAGGTATTAGAACCTGAACCTAGGTCTGTTTTCTTACAACATTTCCCTTGTTTCATTTAGACAAAACAGTTTAATGAAATCATGGAATTCCAGATCCTTGAATCATCGCACGTGTGGAATTGTGACAGGGAATATCATAAGCCAAAGCAGTCAGCATAGCCAGCATTTTACTTTTAAAGGTCAGTTAACCCAAAACCAAATTTATCGTTTTCTATAGACATGATAACTTGGATCAGCATCATTTCTTTTATGCTTTTGGGACTATGTTGGTGGAATTCTCTCACCATTGATCCCAGCTCTGCATAGATTTACATTTTACGTTAATCTGGTCGAAAAAAGATACAAGTCCATCCAGTTCAATCAATAGAGAGGAAAAAATAAAAATAAAAGATACACACTCCAATAGAGAACCTCCATACACACTTTCCAATACCCACAGTTGATCCAGAGGAAGGAAGAAAAAAAACACATGAACCAATTTGCTGCAGCAGGGGAAAAAAATCTTTCTTGATCCCCCAAGAGGCAATCAAAAATTCCCTGGATAAACTATAAATATTAGTATCCAGTTATATTATGTGGATTTAGGAAAGAACCCAGGCCTGTTTTAACCCCCCTGGGCGGTATTCCCGAGTCTGGCTCGGGGTGGAATTTTTATACCAAAAGCGGTAACCCCGAGCCAGACTCGGGATCGCATCGCTGGATCCAGGAGGACGCTTACTTACCTTCTCCCTTGGATCCAGCGATGTCCCCGCGCTGTACGAGCGAGCCGTGTCTCGCTTGATCTATCACGGAGCCGATCTCCGTGCCCTGCTAGCGTTGCGACGCACAGGGACGGAGATCGGCGCCAAATTCAAAAAGTGAAACACTCACTATACATACAGTATAATGTAATCTTACAGATGTAATTATTTCACACCCCCTTTGTCCCTAGTGGTCTGCCCAGTGTCCTGCATGCAGTTTTATATTATAAAAACTGTTCTTTATGCCTGGAAACTGGAGATTGTCCATAGCAACCAAAACTGTCCCTTTACATCAAAAATTATTTTAGACCAGCTAGAAAACAGCGATAATAAATTAGAATCACTCGCAGAATTGAGCGATAGCGATTTGTGGGGAGATCCGTCATCAAATACTGAAAAGTAATGACAGTTACAATTCTGCAACTGAGCAAATTTCAGTGTTTTGGATTTGATTACATTATTGAATAATTTTTATTATTGTTATATTATTATTATTTGGTACTATTATTTATAGTTATTTATTATATTAATAATTTTCATGCAAAATAATTGTACCGCTTTTAGCACCTAAAATACGAAATAATCGTACCGCTAGGGAGGTTAAAACAATCTACTGAGCTGGCCAGAACCAGCTCATAGTTCATATTATTATTAGGTCATGCCTAACTTTTGGACTGAGTTTGACCCACTTACTCCTTCCTTGTGGTCTCTTCCAGTCTATGGTATTAAACTATGATGACAACATGTAGGTTTTTTTTTTTTATGTTGACATCTTTTTTTTTACACCATGAAGCATACCAACTAACTTTCTGAGAGGGGGAAGAGGGACACCATTTAGCAAAAAAATATGTAGGCCAGGCATCTCCAAACTACTGTCTACAGGCCACATCCAGCTCACTACAAAAATGTACCTGGCCCGCAGCTAGGGTCAGTGGCATATCCTCAGACGCAGTGCACAGACTGACTAATCAGACCAGTCGATCACCGATTCTGATAGGGACCTTGATGAGGGTCTCTGATGGGAACCCAGAGTTATGGGCAGGGTCGGACTGACCATTTGAGCACTCGGGCACTGCCCGAGGGCCCCATGCCACTAAGGGGCCCCATCAGGGTTGACAGCCTCAATAAAACCAGGGACAGTATGTAAAAATCTGTGTTGTTTTAAAAATCCCAAGATTATAGCTGCCCCGCCTCTCCAGTACCTTTTCAGTGTGTGTGTATGTGTATTTTGTGTGTGTATATTGTGTGTCTGTGTGTGTGTACTGTATGTGTGTGTCTGTGTATACTGTGTGGCCCCATATTCTCCTATTGCGTGGGGGCCCCATAATCTCCTATTGCCTGGGGGCCCCATAATCTCCTATTGCCTGGGGCCCCATAATCTCCTATTGCCCGGGGGCCCCATAATCTTCTCCTATTGCCTGGGGGCCCCATGAGTTGCCAGTCCGCCACTGGTTATGGGTAACTCTGAGAGGAACCCTGGTAAAAGGAGGCTGTGAAATGATGGAAGGCTTCTGATGTGAAAGGAGGGGCTCTGATGTGATGGCTGATGCGATAGCTTCTAATGTGAAGTTATTTCATAGAGCATGTTTATTCATTAATTTATTATTTTCTTCATTCATTTATAAAACTGATTTTTTTCTGCCCATGAATATTTGTAAAATATATGATGTGGCCCTGGTACTGAAAATTTTGGAGAACCCTGAAGTAGACAAAAGACAAGTTCCCACCACAACCCCCAGTTACTCAAAAATGCAAGAATTAAACTGCAGAAATATACAAAAATGAATACTAATGTTCCCTTATTCTGGCCTTTCAAATGTCAAATGTATTATATTCATTTTTTTGGGTAGTTAAAGCAGAACTTTACCCAAAAGAGGAAGTTCTTCTTATTTGCATCCTACCCCCCCCCCCCCCCCCTTCGTCTTTGACAGTTGGTACTTTTGCGCGGAGAGTGTAACTGGTTTTGACAGGTACCCACTCCCACTTACAGGCAGTTTGCTGATGCGATCCCCCCCCCGCAGCCTTCTGGGACATATCACAGATCCCAGAAGGAACATTCACAAAGCGTGGCATGGCTTGCACATGCACAGTGAGAAACTGGTTGTGAGGCTGCAAGGCTTCATTGCCAATTTCCCTTAGTTAGGATGCCAGTGCCTGGACCCGAAGCCGATTGAAGAAGTAATTGTAGCTGACTTTAAAAATTTTTTGGGGGGGCGGTTGGAGACTGGAGCTCCTCTTTAAATAGTAAAAAAGGTCTATACATCAGACCAAACAGAGGGATATTAATGGAGAAAAGAAGGACAGAGGCATGGGGCCAAAAAAAAGGGACAGCTCCCTTAAAATGTCAGGCACTTCGGAGCTAGGCATGAAGTGTTAGGTTCTGGCATCATGGTCATATTTTGTCAGTCATGTTATGCTCCTATTAACTGTCCAGTGTGGATTTTTGTTGCCTTGTAATAAACAGTATTAGACAAAAGTAGCAGGGTGCTGGTTTACAAAATTGCTTTATCAGGTTGAATATGACTTTCTAGGAGTCATTACATGACAATCCAATGACTGCGCTTCAATCAGAAACAGACATTTGATGGCACTTTGACCAACAATCTGTGAATGGTAGGAAGGAGAGAGCCAATCAATATATGGAGTCCAATATCAAAGTCCATTTATAATCCAGGCATAGTGAATTGCTGGGAAAAGAAATCTAAGTTCAAAGTCCATTTATTAGCTAAGTATAGTGAATGAATAGTAGGAAGGAGAGCACAAACTAATATATAGAATTTACATCCTAAGTCAATTTATGAGTCAAGCATAGTTAACCTCCCTGGCGGTATGATTATTTCAGATTTTAGGTGCTAAAAGCGGTACAATTATTTTGCATGAAAATTTGGCGTTTTATATTGTAGTCCTGTAATTCTTATGCCGCGTACACACGGGCGGACTGTATGGCCTACTTAGTCCGCCGAAACACATTTGAGCGGACAGTCCGCTCGTGTGTGGGCTTCAGCTGACTTTTTCAGCGTGCAGTCCGGCGTACTAAGTATTTCGGATTTTTCGAAATACTGTTCGTCGTACTCGCATTTCGGCGGACAATCCGCCCGTGTGTATGCCAGTCCGCCGTACTTTTGAAATGAGCGGACTTTTCCCGCCCGGAGAAAAGTCCGCTCATTTCGAGCGGGTATCCAGGTAGGCGGGGCCCGCGAAGGAGACGTCGCTGGCCCCGCCGCCTGGTATGGACTTAAAGGGGAACCCCAACGCCGAAAAAAATCGGCGTGGGGGTCCCCCCCAAGTCCACAACAGACCCTTGTCCGAGCACGCTACCCGGCCGGCCAGGAAAGGGGGGCGAGCGAGCGCCCCCCCCTGAGCCATACCAGGCCGCGTGCCCTCAACATGGGGGGGTGCCTTGGGGAAGGGGGGGCCGCGCGGCCCCCCCACCCCAAAGCACCTTGTCCCCATGTTGATGAGGACAAGGGCCTCTTCCCGACAACCCTGGCCGTTGGTTGTCGGGGTCTGCGGGCGGGGGGCTTATCGGAATCCGGGAGCCCCCTTTAATAAGGGGGCCCCCGGATACCGGCCCCCCACCCTATGTGAATGAGTATGAGGTACAATGTACCCCTACCCATTCACCTGTAAAATAAAAGTACAAAAAAAAAAAAACACAACACACGAGATAAAATACTTTATTGCACAGCTCCGGGGGTCTTCCGTCTTCGGGGGTCTTCTCGCCGGACTCCTCCGCTATCTTCTTGTAGCTCTTTTGCTAGCGGAGGAGTCCGGCTTTCTTCCTTGACGCCGGCCTCTTCTTCCGACTTCGGGGGTCTTGTCCCCCTCTTCGGTTCTTCTGCCGGGCCACCGCACCTTCTTATAGCTCTTTTACAGGCGGTGGCCCGGTCTTCTGTCGCCGCCGCCGCCGCCTTCTGTTCTTCTTCTTCTTCTTCTTCTTCTCCTCCAGGAGATGTTGCCTCGACGATCTCTCCGGCCGGAATGCCAGGGAAGCACTGCGCGGCCACTTATATAGGGACAAGGGGCGGTGTCACATGGCTTTATGTCACATGGGTTGGTGTCACATGGTGACCCCGCCCCTTACGATGTCATAGTCCCCATGTGACATCAATCCATGTGACCAACCCATGTGACATAAAGCCATGTGACACCGCCCCTTGTCCCTATATAAGTGGCCGCGCAGTGCGTCCCTGGCATTCCGGCCAGAGAGATCGTCGAGGCAACATCTCCTGGAGAAGAAGAAGAAGAAGAACGAAAGGCGGCAGCGGCGGCGGCGGCGACAGAAGACTGGGCCACCGCCTGTAAAAGAGCTATAAGAAGGCGCGGTGGCCCGGCAGAAGAACCGAAGAGGGGGACAAGACCCCCGAAGTCGGGAGAAGAGGCCGGCGGCGAGGAAGAAAGCCGGACTCCTCCGCTAGCAAAAGAGCTACAAGAAGATAGCGGAGGAGCCCGGCGAGAAGACCCCCCAAGACGGAAGACCCCCGGAGCTGTGCAATAAAGTATTTTATCTCATGTGTTGTGTTTTTTTTTGTACTTTTATTTTACAGGTGAATGGGTAGGGGTACATTGTACCCCATACTCATTCACATAGGGTGGGGGGCCGGTATCCGGGGGCCCCCTTATTAAAGGGGGCTCCCGGATTCCGATAAGCCCCCCGCCCGCAGACCCCGACAACCAACGGCCAGGGTTGTCGGGAAGAGGCCCTTGTCCTCATCAACATGGGAACAAGGTGCTTTGGGGTGAAGGCACCCCCCCTTTCCTGGCCGGCCGGGTAGCGTGCTCGGACAAGGATCTGTTGTGGACTTGGGGGGGACCCCCACGCCGATTTTTTTCGGCGTTGGGGTTCCCCTTTAAGTCCATACCAGGCGGCGGGGTCAGCGACATCTCCTTCGCGGGCCCCGCCTACCTGGAGACGCGCTCGAAATGAGCGGACTTTCCTTTCAAAAGTAGGGCGGATAGTATGGCGGACTTAGTACGCCGTATTAGTCCGCTCAAAAAGTGGTGTGTGTGTGGTCAAGTCCGTTCATTCGAAAGTATGACGGACTAAGTAGGCCATACAGTCCGCCCGTGTGTACGCAGCTTTAGGAATAACTCACTTAAATCTGTCCAAACCAGAGTCTAACAGACATCCCGGGTATGATAAAGTTTGAAAAATGAAATCATAAATTATAATATAATAAATAATTATAAATAATTGTACCAAATAATAATATAACAATAATAAAAATTATTCAATAATGTAATCAAATCAAAAACACTGACATTTGCTCAGTTGCAGAATTGTTGCTGTCATTACTTTTCAGTATTTGATGAGGGATCTCCCCACAAGTCGCTATCGCTCAACTCTGCAAGTGATTACAATTTATTCTCGCTGTTTTCTAGCTGGTATAAAATAATTTTTGATGTAAAGGGACAGTTTTGGTTGCTATGGACAATCTCCAGTTTCCAGGCATAAAGAACAGTTTTTATTATATAAAACTGCATGCAGGACACTGGGCAGACCACTAGGGACAAAGGAGATCCACGGAGGCCACGGAGATCGGCTCAGTGATAGATCGAGATAGACACGGCTCGCTTGTACAGCGCGGGGACATCGCTGGATCCAAGGGAGAAGGTAAGTAAGCATCTCCTCCTGGATCCAGAGATGCGGTCCCGAGTTTGGCTTGGGGTTACCGCTTTTGGTATAAAAATTCCACCCCGAGCCAGACTCGGGAATACCGTCAGGGGGGTTAATAATAGGGATGAGCTCGGTGTTCGACTCGAACATTGGCCGTTCACCTGTTTGGCGAATTCAGAACTTTGTCGACCGTTCGCACCAAATTTGTGTGGCACGAACAGCCCACAATGCACTACGCCATCTTGATTGGCCAAGCATGCACTGTGACCCCGCATGCTTGGCCAATCACAGCTCCGGCAGCGAAGAGAGCCATAGCCTGTGGCCAATTATAGCTCAGGGGGTTTAGTACACGCCCCACACTATATAAGGTCGCCAGCGCGGCGGCCTTGTGTAGTGTGTTCCGGCGTGCAGGGAAAGAGCTAGATAGGCAGGGACAGTATGTTCTTTTCTCAGGCATCTTAAAGTTAAAGTGGTGTTGTGTGCCTCCAGCACAGTATACACCTGTATCTACCCTTTATTGCTGTTGTTCTCTAATACAGGCATCTGCAGGAGTTAGTGGGTGTTGTGTGCCTCCAGCACAGTATACACCTGTACCTACCCTTTATTGCTGGTGTTCTATAATAAAGGCATCTACAGGAGTTAGTGGGTGTTGTGTGCCTCCAGCACAGCACAGTATACACCTGTATCTACCCTTTATTGCTGGTATTCTCTAATACAGGCATCTGCAGGAGTTAAAGTGGGTGTTGTGTGCCTCCAGCACAGTATACACCTGAAGATACCCCTTATTGCTGGTGTTGTCTGTTGCATATCTTGCATATTAGCCTTTAAAATTAGCACTTTTGATTTCAAAAGTTCGAGTCCCATAGACTAATAGGGTTCTAAAGTTCGTACGAATTTTCGGTCCGTTCGAAGGTTCTGGTGCAAACCGAACCGGGGGGTGTTCGGCTCATCCCTAGTGAATAGTAAGAAGGAGAGCACAAGCCAATATATAGAGTCAACATCCACAGTGATGTCTTTAAGGCAGGGCAAAAGGGCCAGCTGCCCTGGGCCCTGTTATTGTTGTGGGGCCCAAAGCAGCTGCTTCATACTTGCCAACGGTTCCAGTTTAAATTCCCTTGTCCCTTGAAGTTTTAGTCCTGTGCTGTATCCCGATATCTCAGTGTGAAGTGTTGCTACTAATGCTGCCCAGCTCTGCCCTATTGTTGTGTGCAGATGACTCACCTTCAGACCCTGTGTTTACATGTAAATAACCGTCATTCATATGTAAATATCTTAGGCAGACGGCATTGCTATGTAAATAAAGGTGGCATTCATATGTATATCATGCCCCCCTGCAGTGAAGATGTGCTGCAACCAGTGAGCAGTATTACTGTACAGTAATCTCTAACAACCAATCAACAAGCAGAAATCATGTGCTGTAAGGTTTAGCAACTAATCAGTGAGTCGTAATGTGTGCTGTAACCTCTAGAAACCAGTCAGTAAGAGGTAATAATACGCTGTAACCTCTGGCAACCAATTGCAATCGCTGCCTGATCTGATACAGTAAACTGATTTTAAGTCTAGCTGCTATTTATTGTATGTCTCAGAGAAGGTGGAGAGTGAAATTGCATTGGGGGGAGGGGGCCCCCAAGAGAATTTTTGCCCCGGGTCCAATCAATATTAAAGACAGCCCTGTACATCCATAGTCCATTTAT
This sequence comes from Lithobates pipiens, assembly GCF_037356315.1. Taxonomy (NCBI): domain Eukaryota; kingdom Metazoa; phylum Chordata; class Amphibia; order Anura; family Ranidae; genus Lithobates; species Lithobates pipiens. The sequence continues at coordinate 556,917,003 of NW_027507764.1, read as the reverse complement.
TAACTAAGCATAATGAATGGTTGGAAGGAGGTCACAAACCAATATATAGGGGGTTATTTACTAAAGGAAAATCCACTTTGCACTGAAAGTGCACTTAGAAGTAAAGTCACTGTAGATCCGAGGGGGACATGCAAGGAAAATAAAAAACAGCATTTTAGCTTGTACATGATTGGATGATAAAATCAGCAGAGCTTCCACTCATTTCAGATCTTCCCCTTAGCCCTTGTACACACGGTCGGACATTCCGACAACAAAATCCGTCGGAAACTTGTGTTGCATACACATGGTCGGACAAAGTTGTTGGAAAATCTGATCGTACGTAACGTGACGGCGTTATTTCGTTACGACGGGACTACGTTCAGGCTAGTAGCCAATAGCTTTGGTCTAGGAATTTGATCTGAACATGTGTGGCACTTTGTCCGATTGGAATTCTCTACACACAATCGGACAAAGTCCGATCGCATCATGTTGTCGGAAAGTTTTATAGCCCAGCTCTAAAACTTTGTCCGTCGGAATATATAAACAGTCCGATGGAGCCCACACACGGTCGGATTATCCGACAACACGGTCCGATCGGACAGTTTCCGTCGGAATGTCTGACCGTGTGTGTACAAGGGCTTAGATTTAGAGTGTCTGCACTTCCAAGTGCACTTGCAGTGCAAAGTGGATTTGCCTTTCGTAAATAACCCCCATGGAGTCTACATCCAGAGTCCATTTATTAGCTAAGCATAGTGAATACTATGAAGGTGAGGACAAACCAATATATAATGTCCACATCCAAAATTCACTTATTAGCCAAACAAAATATGCCAATGCAATTTTCGAATTCCCCCTTCATCAGAACTATGAGTTGTTCATTTGGATAAATCCAAACTTAAAGAAGGGTTGTTCCACTTTATACATTTATTCATAGGAACTCAAGATGAAAAGTTCCGCTTTCTGGAAGGGGTGATCAAATCAGGACAAAAGCTGTCACATCAGTTTTCGGTTCCCCTATCCCGTCTAATCTATGGAATTCCTCATTTTAGGCAGGAGACAATCATGAACTGTAGAACGTTCTCCTGACTGGATAATTCCATGTGCATATATTTAGGAGAATTTAAAGAAATTGCAGATTCATCTGATTTTCAAATTACTTTGCTGATGACCCTTCTCTCGAAAATTGAGGTAGCGTTATGGTCAACAGGTCATGTGAGTTAGTCCATAATGTACAATGGTAGCACGATATGGTATCTTCTAAACGAGATCCTCTCCTCGAAAAAAACATTTGTGCTCAAATCTTAGTAACGGACATATAACAATAGAGTCATAAGAGGGCTTTTCCTGCCAGTGATTTATTTAATTGAGAATCTCCTCGTAAAAATTCCACACTAATCTAATAACCGCTACATAAGCTTAGTGTGAATCTTAATAAGAAACATTCTGACCCTGTCACACATCCAACATTATAAAACAGAAGATCCTCTTGTTTTACAGAGTAGCAAGCTAGAAATGGGTGGTAAGAAATGTTTTTATGGGACATTGTCCTCAGGCTGATGTCCTAAGGAATTGCAGCCACATCTGAAAACATCCAATAAACAGAGATTTACAGCTAACAGTTAGAATTATTACTATTATTATCATTTTATTACCATCATCATACATTTTAGCTTAGTTTCATCTTTGGAGAGAAAAAGCGCCAATTGTCATAATCCTGAAACTACACTAAGCCAAAAGTATTGAGACGTCTGCCTTTACATGTACATGAACTTTAATGGAATTTGAGTCCTAGATCGTAGGGTTCAATATTGAGTCGCTCCACCCTTTGCTGCTATAACAGCTTCAACTCTTCTGGGAAGGCCGTCCACAAGGTTTAGGAGTGCGTCTATGGGAATGTTTGATCATTCTTCCAGAAGCACATTTGTGAGGTCCGGCACTGATGTGGATCAGGTCTGGCTCGCAGTCTCCACTCTATTTCATCCCAAAGATGTTCTGTCGTGTTGAGGTCAGGACTCTGAGGAGACCAGTCAAATTCCTCCACCCCGAACTTGCTCATCCATATCTTTATGGACCTTGCTTTGTGCACTGGTGTCCACTTATGTTGGAACAGGAAGGATCATCCCCAAACTGTTCCCACAAAGTTGGGATTGTGAAATTATCCAAAATGTCTTGGTATGCTGACGCCTTAAGATTTCCCTTTACTAGAACTAAGGGGCCAAACCCAACCCCTGAAAAACAACCCCACACCATAATCCCCCCTCCACCAAATGATTTTGACCGGCGCACAAAGCAAGGTTCTTAAAGACATGGATGAGTGAGTTTGTGGAGGAGGAACTTGACTCTTCTGAATATTTCCATAGACACACTCCTAAACCTTGTGGACAGCCTTCACAGAAGAGTTGAAGCTGTTATAGCTGCAAAGGGTGGGCCAACTCAATATTGTACCCTACGGACTGGGATGCCATTAAAGTTCTTGTGCATATAAAGGTAGGCATCTCCATACTTTTTGCAATATATTGTACTTTCTGAGGTGTTTGTGTGCTGTTGTGAGTCAAAGTTCTTATCAAGACTAGACATGTACGATTTGTTTCTTTACAGATTGAAATTCAAACAAAGTTCTCCTTATTCAGATGTATCCGAATCACAATAGTAATGAATTTCAATAAATCTAAAATAAATTATAACAAAACAAAGAGTGCAATCGTATTCATTCAATTCATTCAGACCTTTTGTTAATGTTTGAAGCATTCGAAAATAACGCAGCGACATAACAAATGATCCGTAATGATTCAGATCCATCTTGTTTTTATGTTGCATTCAAATTTTCCATTATTTTTCCATTATTATCCAGTTCCCGACCTCCTCCATTAGATTTACTGCTACATTTCTGAGTCATTCCTAGTATTTCCGAACAGCTCCGAACAGCTCCGAACCGTTCCGAGTGTCCCCCCTCACCTCTAGCCAAATGCATTACTGCATACCCCATTAGCTTGAATTCTGCTCATTTTGCGAGACAACACTCGCAAACTGAGTCAGAATGAAAAAAAAAAATAATTGCTCGTCTTTCAAAATGCTCATTAACCGCGTTACTCGTAAACCAAGGTTCCACTGTATAATAAAAAATAAAAACCCAGGGGTGACCAAATACCACCAAAAGAAAGCTCTATTTGTGTAAAAAAAATTGTATAGATTTCATTAGGTAGAATGTTGCACGACCGTGCAGTTGTCAGTTAAAGTAGCGAGTGCCGCATAGCAAAAAATGGCCTGATCGTGAAGGGGGTAAAACCTTCGGGAGCTGAAGTGGTCATAAAAAAAATTAACTCCATATGAAATGGAAACATATGGCAATAAATACAGTAAGGTATAAAAGTGAAATAAGATGATGATTCCTACTTATTGTGTTTGAGTTGGATGGAGGTGGATCCATCAGAATCTTCGAATCATAACATAATAATGAATGCGGAATTAATTTTGTTTCATTCATTAAAATGAATATTGCCAATTTTCTATGAATTGATTTAGAACAACGAATATATGTAATAAATCCAAATATACAAAATGAATTCGAAAAAATGAATCATTCTAACATAACAAATATGACAAAACAAAATTGTTAACTTTACGAATGAATCCGAAACTAAATTAATTTTTTTTAGTTGTGCACATCTCTATTTGTCAGGATAAACAGCCTCTTTAAAGAGGATCTACAGTGATTGTTAAAAAAAGAATAATAATAATAAATACTGTATCTGCTGCCTTTTAAGAAAAGGACACTTGCCAGTCCAGGAGTGTCTTCACCTGGTTCGGATCTTCGCCAATTTTTGGATCCCCGGTGTCGTCACTTTTGCTGTGAAAAGCCAGCTGTGACTTCCTGCTTTTTCACTGCCAGCTTCCCACTGCACATGTGCAAGACGTGCTGTGCTTTCAGATTGGTCCCTCAGCCTCCTGGGACATGGGATGTGTCCTATGAGGTTTCCGATGATGAACTTCCACAATGCAGAAGTGGGAATGGGTACCTGTCATTAAAAAAAAAGTTACCTGCTCCCAGATAAAAAAGAAATCTGCCCCAAAAGGGGGGTGAGGGAAGTAGGATGAGCCGGAAAGCATAAATAACTTCAGATATGACTTTTCATGTTAATGTGGCGCTTCAACCATGAAAACTTATTTTTCTCTCCTTGTTCCTCCCCCTCCTTACTCTTACAATTGGACAATTTTCTCCCATTAGTAGAAAGATTTATTATTTTTCTTGTGCTGCACGACACCAACTCCTCCTTTCTTGACTAACTGAGAATAATGTTGGACCCTACTGCCTCCTGAGATGTCCAGGTCACACATCCAAGGAGGCAGAGTGTTCCTGAAGGGCATGTGTGCGCACTGCCCAGGTCTTTGGGATCTCTAGCGCTTTTGCACATGCCTCTGAAGACAAGTCGCTCTGTACAAGGTTTGATACAGAAATCAGCACTATGTATAGACCAGTCCTATCCATGTGCAGTTTTGCCCCAGGTCTCTGCCAGGCCTGTGACACATCTGCACTTTCTTGGGATATCCAAAGATGGCAGTACAGTAGAGGAGCAAGCAGAAGACAATGTCCCCTGGCTGAAGTTCCTCTTTAAGTTTTCAAGTATTGTGGGGACCCTATCCTAAAGGATAAGTTAACCTTTGCCAAACATATGCCTATGCAGGTAAGGGGCACGTGCAGATAAAAACAAACCATGCAGCTTTGAGTTAAATATCATCCTTGCTATAGGTGTAGGCCATGTATAGTCTGGCCAAAAAACTTGCAGAGATGGCATCATCATCCTACCCTGCCCTGTTGCTAGGATGTTGCTAAGACCGTTCCAGCTAATTCAAGCTCCCTTGAATGAGCTCTCTCTCTCTCCCCTGTTGCGGTGGCCCTGAGGTCAGTGATGCTGAGATGGAGGAGATAGTGGACCACACTTGTGGGGGTTTTGAGAACTCACTGTGATGGTGATCTTAGCAAAGTCCTAGCAACAGGGCGGGACAGGATGATGCTATCTCTCTGAGTTTTTAATCAGGCTTTATGAGGTACGTAAATGGCCTACACCTATAGCAAGAGGATGTGCTGTCTACACAGAATAGGCAGTGTAGCACCCTGTAGTGTGATATTAGTGGCAGTGCAGGCAAATCTATGTTTTTAGCTCATGGTAAAATGTTTTTAGCTCATGGCTCATGGACGTTCCTTGTAGTTGATTACCAAGTTTGCACACATCGCAGGTGGGATTTTGGTAAACTCTTCTTTACAAAACTTTACAAACTCTAAATCCTTAAGGTTTCTTGGCTGTCGTTCGGCAACTCAAAGTTTCAGATCCCTCCATACATTTTCTATAGAATTAAGGTCTGGAGACTGGCTAGGCCATGCCATGACGTTAATGTGCTTCTTCCTGAGCCACTCCTTTGTTGCCTTGGTGGTATGTTTTGGGCCATTGCCATGCTGGAAGACCCATCTTCAATGTTCTGAGAAGAAGGTTCTCATCCAAGATTTTACAGTACATGGCCCAGTCCATTGGTCCCTCAATACAGCAAAGTTGGCCTGTACCTTTAACAGAGAAACTTCCCCTTCCTCCAAACACGGCTGGTTGAGTTAATCCCAAATAGCTAAATTTTGGTCTCATCTGCCCACAGCACTTTCTCCCAATCCTTCTCTGAATCGTGTAGCTGTTCATTGGAAAACTTCAGACAGGCCTGTACACGTGTCTTCTAGAGGAGGGGGACCTTGCGGATTGTGTTACCAATGGTTTGATTGGTGACTGTGGTCTCTACTGCCTTGAGATCATTCACAAGCTCCTCCTGTGTAGTTCTGGGCTGATCTCTCACTTTTCTCATGATCATCCTCACCCCATGAGGGGAAATCTTGCATGGAGCTCTAGACCGAAGGTGATTGATGGTTATTGATGGTATTACTTCAGTTTGCCAATAATCACTCCAACAGTTGTCTCTGTCTCACCAAGCTTCTTGATGATGGCCTTGTAGCCCATTCCATCCTTGTGCATGTCTACAATCTTTTGCCTGATGTCCTTTGACAGCTCTTTGGTCTTGCCCATGATGGTGTGGCTTGAATAGAAGAAAGATTCTGTGGACAGGAGTCTTTTACACACATAACAAGTTGTCGTTAGGAGCACCTTCTTAAATTGACAGAACTAATCTGTGTACCACATGAGAATATACTGTAACCAGTCTGTGGGAACCAGAATTATTGTTGGTTGATAGGGGATCAAATACTTATTTTACTCACTGAACCGCAACTCAATTTATAAAATTTGTATTATGTGTTTTTTCTGGATTTTTGGTTGATATTCTGTCTCTATGATTTAAAATACACCTATGATAACAATTATAGACTCTACATTTCTTTGTAAGTGGGAAAACTTACAAAATCAGCGGGGGATCAAATAATTATTTACTGCACTGTAAAAAAATGTTTAACTTTGCCTGGGAAATCTTCAGTAGCAGCCAGGTGGGCTAATGAAGAAGCAGCCAGGTGGGCGAGTCGTTCCTGCGGTCACTGGAACTGGGATTAGTGTCTACATTGGAGCTGGAGTCATTCCTGTATGCAACCTACTACTTTTGTGCTACTTTCAAAAGGGGCTGTCATCAGTCAGGTATGAGATCAATCAGAGTTGTACATAGGGAGGAAGTTGTCCCTGGTTTTGTTGCTATCAAGTTAGGCATCCCATAATTTCTATTCCCAAACCAAGTTATTACCAAAAGTATGGATATCTAAGTATATTTTTTCAAAAATATGCTTTGGAGCTTAACTCAGTTGAGCAGACTAGGGCATTCGGAATGTATACCTCCTTGGCTACTACATTTTTCATGAACCCGGAGAAAATAGCTTTACACTTATATAGATGCCAATATCAAAACCCACAGAGGAATGTGAACTGCATTTGTTTAATAGTCCTCCTTAAAAATGGTACCTTATAAAATTCCAAAATATATATAAATTGAAAGCAACATTACCTAAAAAAAAAAATATATATATTATTTTGTGAAGTTGCTCAGAGATCATAAAGAGGGACATTTTGAGAGGCACAATCTCCCAAACCCGTAGCTGTTCCTGGAGAGGAGACCATGGACAGATGGCATCTCTGTGGCGAGCAGCACAATTGCGCCTTCTTTTCCTTGGTTTAGAGCTATGTGAGCTTTATTTTATGACTCCCTTCCGCAGTGCTGATGGAATATTAGGACATGGCGAGGTTGGGTTGTTCCATCGTTTTGTGTGGTCTTGTCTAGATAACGGGGGCTCTGGGTATACGGCATTCTTGGCATGCTTTGGGTTTATATCATCTTGAAAGCTGAATGGGAAGATGACTCTAATTCCCAGAGTAAAACAATGACTTTCTTCAGGCAGTAAGACCAGGAAAACACAAGCCACAGTTTCCTGAGCTTCGGGAAAGTCAGATGTTACAGCAAAACCCATTTTGCCATCCTTTCATAACCTGAGTATTAAAAAAAGATTAAAGAGAACAGGAACTCCTTTTGTATACTCCTTTTTCATCTGTTAAATATACCATTGAGAGTTTTTCTTACAATTGTTGTATAAGCGCAAAACAATTCCCATTGATCCTGCCAGAAGTTCCTGTGTTCTCTGTTTCTGCACTCTTATCTCTTAGCAATGTTCCTAGCTATCTCTAACTCTAACTCACAACAGTAAGAAGAAAAAGTGCTCATCTAGGTAACATTGCTGTGGTAAGCTGGTCTGGTCCCGTTGTGGTGGCTCCCGCACTTCCTGGTAGGTTTGGGTGCCACGCCCACCATTTCCGCCTCCGGTGCTGATGTCACTTCCTCTGCCCCAAGGGGACCCAGACCTGCCAGGAAGTGCTGGGAGCCACCAACATAGCCGAGGGCTTTGCTCCAAATCCACAACAGCGGGACCAGACGGGCTCACCACAGTGGTGCTACCTAGATGAGAACTTTTCCTTCTTACTGTTGCGAGTTGCTACTTTTTTATTTAAAGTGATTGTAAACCCTTGTTCACATTGCAGAGATCTGGCATGCGATTTGCCATGTGATTTGACTTGTCAGGCAGGGGTTTGCACAGGCAGGGATTGCATTGGCAACTATAATCTTGGATAAAGTATTCGTATTGGATTAAGTATTGCATTTCCGCTCAGCACTATCTAACACAACTATTTTCTACCCCCTCCTACAGGTATGTGTCAGCTCAACCACATCTTCCACCTTCAATTGAAACTGGAATCTGCTTGCTAATTCTGTGTATGTGCTTTTGGTGATCTATGCTGCCGTCAAATTCTTTACCTCTGTCCATATCAGAATGATGTTTATTTAACTTTCTTATTGTCTCTCTCTATACCTAAATTATGAGCTGTTCTTATCTTTACGGAACTGACCTTTTCTGCTCTCTTGCTGTGTGTTGTAGTGAGCCTTGGTGTGAGAAATTCATTCTGTTAGCCATGAGTTCATCCTATGCAATCCTGACTAATTAATTGGCAATACCCCCACCTAAATTCACTATAAATTCCGGCCTTACCTAGGGGATGCCCAGGCAGGGGTTTGCACAGGCAGGGATTGCATTGGCAACTATCATCTTGGATAAAGTATTCATATTGGATTAAGAATTGCACTTCCGCTCAGCACTTCAGCGAATGCACAAAGCGAAAATACACAACAGACTTCTGCAGAACAATAAACAGACTACAGGTGACCTGATTCTCCAAACTTTTTCTTCTCTCATTCATGCTTCCCCTCAATCTCACCACTCTGTATCATGCACTCCCTACTTTTCATTCTCACAGTGGCCTCCTCTCTCCTTAAATTCTCACTCCTTCACCCACCTTCTCCCCCCCACAGCTTATATATATCACCCTCACTCCTGTCTTCACCTTATTACTGCACTCATCAGCTCATTCTAAACCCATATACCAATAAAACCTGCAGGCCACTGGGACGCGTCCCCCCACATAAGTCGCACTCCCATATCACCTCTCTCACCCTTCTGCTTCTCCTAACTTCTGGAGATATTTCCCCAAATCCTGGACCACAATCATTTACCTTCAGCCAACATACCCGGCACAACCCATCCCCTGATAGCAGCCGCAATCCACACAATCTCTTTTCTTTTCCTCTTAAGCCTAGAGCCAGCCTCCCCTTCACCTGTAAAGAATATACAAAGCCGCGCCAACCCTCCCCTACATATATAATATAAATTCAAATTAAAAAAATAAAGACTAGTACAATTAAGTAATAGACTTCAAAAAATGTGAAGGTGACCAAAAAAGCCAAAAATGGCATAAAATAAAAATAAAAAGTCCAATTTAAGAAAAGTTCACAGGTGAATCCAAATGACGGACATAAGTGTTCTTAAATGACAGCACCACAGTGGTTCAACACTTTCCAAGGCGCGTGAGATACCCGTCACCATATGTTGAATGCGCTTACCAGAAAATATATGGAATGAAGCATATATAAATGGTAAATGGATGACGTCCAGGTTAACCTTCCTCAGCTGGGTCAGCACTCCATCCCTTAGCGGTGTTTCCAAGGTAATAATCTGTTCAGTGGTCTCGATATGAAACACTCAGAGGCCCACAGAAAAGAAAGGGACTGACATAGCGTAATAACGTAGGAACAGTTTAATGAATAAAAGTAATGCACTTACAGGTTTGTAGATAAAATACAGCATATAGGAGCAAATGGAAAAAACGGCCGGCAAACAGGAGCCCGTCCTCCTCTCCTACAACGTGGTGGCGTCACTGCGTGCCTTCCCAGACGCGTTTCGTCATACCAGACGTTGTCAATGGGGAACCGTTCCCCATTGACAACGTCTGGTATGACGAAACGCGTCTGGGAAGGCACGCAGTGACGCCACCACGTTGTAGGAGAGGAGGACGGGCTCCTGTTTGCTGGCCGGCTTTTTACATTTGCTCCTATATGCTGTATTTTACGCGCCTTGGAAAGTGTTGAACCACTGTGGTGCTGTCATTTAAGAACACTTATGTCCGTCATTTGGATTCACCTGTGAACTTTTCTTAAATTGGACTTTTTATTTTTATTTTATGCCATTTTTGGCTTTTTTGGTCACCTTCACATTTTTTTAAGTCTATTACTTAATTGTACTAGTCTTTATTTTTTTAATTTGAATTTATATTATATATGTAGGGGAGGGTTGGCGCGGCTTTGTATATTCTTTATTACTGTTGGGTGTCATATCACATTTATTGCTGCTGCCTATTTTTGTTAGTTTCGTCAATTTTACACTATTTATCCTAGCGCAGTTTACATTTTTTCTATCTCCCCTTCACCTGTGCCCTTTGGAATGCCCGCTCTGTTTGTAACAAACTCACCACCGTCCATGACCTATTTATCACCAACTCCCTGAACCTACTTGCAATTACTGAGACCTGGATTCAAGATACTGACCTTCCTTCTCCTGCTTCTCTCTCCTATGGTGGCCTCCTGTGGACTCACTCTCCCAGGCCTAATGGACGGAAAGGAGGTGGTGTTGGAATCCTCCTATCCCCTCAAAGCACTTTTCAGGTTCTTCATCCACCCCCCCTCTCTGTCCCTCTCTTCATTTGAAGCTCACTGTATTCATTTATTTTCTCCAGTTTCATTGAAAATTGCTGTGATCTATCGGCCCCCTGGACCGGTATAAAACTTCCTTGACGACTTCTCTGCCTGGCTACCCTACTTTCTCTCCTCTGAAATTCCAACAATAATTCTTGGTGACTTCAACATCCCTGTGGACAAGTGCTTCCACTCACTCTGTTGGCAACTGCCTTGACCTCATATTCTCCTACCTATGCACTCCGCACACCCTCTCCAATATTCCTTTGCCTCTATCTGATCACCCCCTTATTAGTTTCACTTTCTCCTTGTCTGCCTCCTCCTTGCTTTCCAACTACCAAGCTATTACCTGTAGAAACCTTCGCCATCTTAACCCTTCTCTTCTTTTTTCTGCTACAGATTGTCTCTACAACAAAATCTCATCTTTGTTCTGCATCCACCCTGGATACCTTCGCCCCCTCACTATGCACAGAATCAGGCCCTCCAAAAATACCATTCCTGCCTGCACACTGCCAAACAGACCTACTTTATCATTCTCATTAACACCCTCTCACGCAGTCCCCGTCAACTCTTTTCTACCTTTACCACTCTAGTTCGTCCTCCATTACCCTCAGCCACTAACTTACTCACTGCCCAGGAGATTGCTTATCACTTCAAAAATAAGATTGAGATGATTCGTCTCGAGATCTCCTTTTCTCTTTTAACTCAGCTACTATAGAGGAAGTCACTAAACTTTTTTGTAGTGTCCATCTAGACCCAGTTCCTTCTCAAATACTACGGTCACCATCTGACTCAATCCTACACTCCTTACCTCATATCTTCAACCTCTCACTCTCTACTGGCATCTTCCCCAACCCTCCAAAACATGCACTAGTCACTCCCATACCAAAAAAGGCCTCAGGCCCCACCAATCTTAACAAATTAAGATCCATCTCTTTACTCCACTTTTGCCTCCAAACTCTTTGAACGTTTAGTCTACAACCAACTGAGCAACCGCCTCATTGAAAATAACTTTCTTGATCCCCTTCAGTCTGGATTTCTCCCACAGCACTCCACAGAAACTGCCCTCCTAAAACTCACAAACGACTTACTAACAGCCAAAACCAAGGGTCATTATTCCATACTCTTACTCCTGGACCTTTCTGCTACCTTTGATACAGTTGACCATCCCCTCCTCCTCAAAAAACTCAATTTGCTTGGTCTCCATGGCTACACTCTCCGTTGGTTTGAATCTTACCTATCTCATCACAACTTCAGTGTCACTTACAACTCCACTTCCTCTTCTCCAACTCCCCTTTCCGTTGGGGTCCCCCAAGGTTCTGTCCTTGGACCTCTACTATTCTCGATCTACACATCCTCCCTGGGTCAGCTGATAGCCTCCCATGGCTTTCACTACCATTTATATGCTGATGACACCCAAATCTATCTCTCTGCCCCTCGGCTCACCCCATCAATCTCCTCACACATCACTGATCTACTAACAGACGTATCAGCCTGGATGTCACACCACTTCCTCAAACTTAATCTATCTGAAACCGAGCTCTTAATATTTCCTCCCCTATGTGCCCCTTCGCCTGACTTCTCTGTCAAGATCAATGGCACATCTATCAGTCCGTCCCCACATGCCAGGGTGCTAGGGGTAACCTTAGACTCCGAACTGTCCTTTCAGGCCCACATACAAACCCTGTCCAAATCATGCCGCCTTAGCCTCAGCAACATTTCCATAATACACCCCTTTTTAACTTATGACACCATCAAGCTTCTAATTCATTCCCTGGTCATCTCTCGCCTCGACTACTGCAACTCCCTCCTCATCGGATTACCTTTACATAGACTATCCCCCTTCAGTCCATAATGAATGCCGCTGCCAGACTCATCCACCTTACCAGCCATTCAGTGTCCTCCACCCCTCTCCGCCAATCCCTCCACTGGCTTCCACTCACCCAACGAATAAAATTCAAAGCACTAACAATAATTTACAAAGCCATCCATAACTCTGCCCCCAGCGACATCACTAACCTAGTCCCAAAATACCAACCAAGCCGCTCTCTTCGGTCATCACAAGACCTCCTGCTCTCTAGCTCCCTTGTCACCTCCTCCCATGCTCGCCTCCAGGATTTCTCCAGAGCTTCTCCCATCCTTTGGAACTCCCTACCCCAATCTGTCCCACTGTCCCCTAATCTATCCATCTTTAGATGATCCCTGAAAACCCTTCTCTTCAAAGAAGCCTATCCTGCTTCTAACTAAGACTGTTTTACTTCCTCCATCAGCTCATCCCCCCACAGCTATTATCTTTTGTATCAATTGACCCTTCCTTTTTAGATTGTAAGCTCTAACGAGCAGGGCCCTCTGATTCCTCTTGTGCCAAATTGTAATGTAACTGTAATGTCTGCCCTCATGTTGTAAATCGCTGAGCAAACTGTTGGCACTATATAAAATCTGTATAATAATAATAATAATAATAATAATAATAATACTTGGATTTTCACAGGCCCCCATTAATGTACTGATAGCATATTTTATTCAGCCATATATGGTCTTAATTAATTGCTAACCCAACCAATAACTGTAAATTTAATTAGATATGGAATTCATTGGCCCGTTGGATTTTTATGGCCATTTTGGCAACAAAAGCTTTGCACTAAACTTATTCTTTCTGCTCCACCCACATGGAAATTGGAAAGTCAAAAAGCAAAGGAGTCTTGCTCCTGCTGATGTTTGCTGTTAAAAACATGAAGTGTCCAACAAGGGAAGTAAGGCCGCGTACACACGGGCGGACTGTTCGCCCAACCTTGTCCGCTGAACAGTGTTTGGGCGGACAGTCCGCTCGTGTGTGGGCTTTCAGCGGACAGTTTCAGCGGACAGTTGGACGGACAAAGTCTTTCGGAAATTCCGAAAAACTGTCCGCTGAAACTGTGTTTGAGCGAACAGTCCGCCCGTGTGTGGGCCTGTCCGCTGTACTTTCGAAATGAGCGGACTGTTCCCGCTCGGAAAGTCCGCCCATTTCGAGCGCGTGTACAGGTAGGCGGGGCCCGCGAAGGAGACGTCGCGGGCTCCGCCGCCTGGAACGGGCTTAAAGGGGAACCCCAACGCCGAAAAAAATCGGCGTGGGGGTTCCCCCCAAGTCCACACCAGACCCTTGTCCGAGCACGCTACCCGGCCGGCCAGGAAAGGGGGGCGAGCGAGCGCGCCCCCCCTCCTGAGCCGTACCAGGCCGCGTGCCCTCAACATGGGGGGTGCCTTGGGGAAGGGGGGGGCCGCGCGGCCCCCCCACCCCAAAGCACCTTGTCCCCATGTTGATGAGGACAAGGGCCTCTTCCCGACAACCCTGGCCGTTGGTTGTCGGGGTCTGCGGGCGGGGGGCTTATCGGAATCCGGGAGCCCCCTTTAAGAAGGGGGCCCCCGGATACCGGCCCCCCACCCTATGTGAATGAGTATGGGGTACAATGTACCCCTACCCATTCACCTGTGAAATAAAGTACAAATAAAAACACAACACAGGGGGAAAAAATATTTTATTGCACAGCCGGGGGTCTTCCGTCTTCGGGGGTCTTCTCGCCGGACTCCTCCGCTATGAGTGTGTAGCTCTTTTGCCAGCGGAGGAGTCCGGCTTTCTTCCTCCCCGCCGCCGGCCTCTTCTCCCGACTTCGGGGGTCTTGTCCCCCTCTTCGGTTCTTCTGCCGGGCCACCGCGCCTGGTCCGGTGGCCCGGTCTTCTGTCGCCGTCTTCCGTTCTTCTGTCGCCGCCTTCGGTTCTTCTGCCGGGCCACCGCGCCTTCTTGTAGCTCTTTTACAGGCGGTGGCCCGGTCTTCTGTCGCCGCCTTCCGTTCGTGTTCTTCTTCTTGTTCTTCTTGTTCTTCTCCAGGCGATGTTGACACGTCGCTCCCTCCGGCCGGAATGCCAGAGCCGCCCTGCGCTGTGACTTATATAGTGACAATGGGGCGGGGTCACATGGTATATGTCACATGGGTTGATGTCACATGGTGACCCCGCCCCCTTACGATGTCATAGTCCCCATGTGACATCAACCCATGTGACCAACCCATGTGACATATACCATGTGACCCCGCCCCATTGTCACTATATAAGTGACCGCACAGCGCGTCCCCGGCATTCCGGCCGGAGAGCTCGTCGAGTCAACATCTCCAGGAGAAGAACAAGAACAAGAAGAAGAACACGAACGGAAGGCGGCGACGGCGACAGAAGACCGGGCCACCGCCTGTAAAAGAGCTACAAGAAGGCGCGGTGGCCCGGCAGAAGAACCGAAGGCGGCGACAGAAGAACGGAAGACGGCGACAGAAGACCGGGCCACCGGACCAGGCGCGGTGGCCCGGCAGAAGAACCGAAGAGGGGGACAAGACCCCCGAAGTCGGAAGAAGAGGCCGGCGGCGGGGAGGAAGAAAGCCGGACTCCTCCGCTGGCAAAAGAGCTACACACACATAGTGGAGGAGTCCGGCGAGAAGACCCCCGAAGACGGAAGACCCCCGGCTGTGCAATAAAATATTTTTTCCCCCTGTGTTGTGTTTTTATTTGTACTTTATTTCACAGGTGAATGGGTAGGGGTACATTGTACCCCATACTCATTCACATAGGGTGGGGGGCCGGTATCCGGGGGCCCCCTTCTTAAAGGGGGCTCCCGGATTCCGATAAGCCCCCCGCCCGCAGACCCCGACAACCAACGGCCAGGGTTGTCGGGAAGAGGCCCTTGTCCTCATCAACATGGGGACAAGGTGCTTTGGGGTGGGGGGGCCGCGCGGCTCCCCCCTTCCCCAAGGCACCCCCCCATGTTGAGGGCACGCGGCCTGGTATGGCTCAGGAGGGGGGGCGCGCTCGCTCGCCCCCCTTTCCTGGCCGGCCGGGTAGCGTGCTCGGACAAGGGTCTGGTGTGGACTTGGGGGGAACCCCCACGCCGATTTTTTTCGGCGTTGGGGTTCCCCTTTAAGCCCATTCCAGGCGGCGGAGCCCGCGACGTCTCCTTTGCGGGCCCCGCCTACCTGTACACGCGCTCGAAATGGGCGGACTTGCCTCCGCCTTACGTGGGCGAGTCCGTTCATTTCAAAAGTTGAGCGAACTGTTTGCCCAACCTTGTTCGTCAAACAGTCCGCTCGTGTGTGGGCAAGTCCGCTCATGCAAATTTTGAGCGGACTGTTTGACAAACTGTTTGCCGAACAAGGTTGGGCGAACAGTCCGCGCGTGTGTACGCGGCCTAAGAGTGATTTGGCAAGTAAATATCAGAGCCACTACTTTTTCTATAAAGATATCAGAGCTTGGTTCTCAGCATTGCAAAGAACAGAAAGCGGACAGCAGGCGCCAGGCATTCCACTTAGTAATGCTTTACTGGAACATCACCAGAGTGAGTCAGGAATAGCTCAGGTTATCTCAACCCTTAATTGGAAACCTCAGTGCTAGGGTCAGCTGAGAGGGCATGGCAGATTTCAAGAGGCCATGGACCATGTAGACAAAGTAAACTGGGATCGTTATCCAAACCGACTGACCAGAATCTAAAGAGTAAATGCACAAAGCCATTAACATAAGCATCTTCCAGTACAACAGAAGATCCCTGCGCTGAGAAATGCCTTGGGGTCACCTATAATTGTCATCGTGTGTGCCATTTTCTCAAAATTCCATCACTTTCCAGGGTGCTATCTGGAACATTGCTGCTCTTTGCCACCCACCACCACATATGTGTCACCCCTGTCCTCAGTATTCTCACCCATGGCACGACATTAATATCCATATCCAGTGCAATCAGCCCAACCCAAGCCACCAGAAATGTCTTATGATATAAGTTTGATGTTAGGGCAGAGCTCTACCTAAAGTTGGAGAAAACCCAACCCTGGCCCCATTGTGTTTCTCAGGTCCACTTGTGCTCTAAAGCTCTATCAAGATTCATGTTGCACAGGAATCATGTTTATTTCTAGCTACCATCCCTGGACATGCACATTATCTCTAGGTTACATACATACAGTACAAATTTCTAGATATCTTTAGGGTACATATCTCCAAGGTTACATTTATATTCATGGAGAAAAGTTCAAATTTTTAGACTTCTTCCATCTGATCTCTGTGCCGTACAGCTGGTTGCCAGTAGCCTGTAAGGAGTCCCTTTTTTGTCCCCCTTACATTTGGTGGTCATTTCAGCTATAAATAACCTCTAGATTTTTAACCTCATGGTGGTAGTTTAACTAACATGTTTTGGGTTTTACTTTTAGTGATCAATTGAAAATATAATTACCAAGTCTTGGTCATCAGTATTGGTAAATTGGGTGGATTAACAGCACTTACAGTCAGCCTAGCACACAATAGGCTGCTGCACAGCTTGTCCACAGTTTGGCAACTTGAAGGCAGCACTTGCTTTTTAAATGGCACTGCTGCTATCTGTCACATGTTCCAATGCTTCTCTCCTTCTCTATAAGTGTTCAGCCAGAATGATTCTGGCTCATGCAGCTTGACCATTGCACAGTAAAGTAGTTCAAGTCAAAGAGGAGGAGCTTTACAGCAGAAATTGGATTGATGATTAGTTTCCATTTTTCAGGCCTCAACCAGGCCCGCACCCCTGACCCAAGACCCCGCAGCAACTTCCCGAATTGCTATGGTAGTTGTCACCTTGAATTTTGCATATAACTGTTGTAAGTGTAACAGTAGACTTGTAACATGGTGACTTTCACTCACTTATACTGATGTCATGGCTCCTGCCAGTGGGTGTACTCATGGCTCCATGGATAGTGATGGACGAACTTCCGACGGGACGTTTCGCGAACGCGAAACGCGAACGGACACAAACGTTCGCGAAAACGACCGTTCGCCGCGGGCTCCATTGACTTCAATGGGAGGCGAATTTCGCAAACCTTTAGGTCGAATTTGCGGCCACGGGGTAATTATTAGGGGGTAGCACGTAGTCCCACCACCTGGACAATAGCATAATACATGTATGAGGTGAATTTGGGATCGATAACTACAAGCATTTTTTTTTTATTTGGGAAATTGTTCTGACAATTCAGGACTATGGAGCTAATGAAGGCAATGGAGGAGAGGGAAGGTCAGGGACCAGGGTAGGCAAACAAGAGGGTGCAGGAGATACAGAGCACTGACAGCAGCACCGTAATACAGAGCACTGACATCAGCACCGTGACATACAGCGCTGACAGCAGCTCCGTGACATACAGCGCTGACAGCAGCTCCGTGACATACAGCGCTGACAGCAGCTCCGTGACATACAGCGCTGACAGCAGCTCCGTGACATACAGCGCTGACAGCAGCTCCGTGACATACAGCGCTGACAGCAGCACCGTGACATACAGCGCTGACAGCAGCTCCGTGACATACAGCGCTGACAGCAGCTCCGTGACATACAGCGCTGACAGCAGCTCCGTGACATACAGCACTGACAGCAGCTCCGTGACATACAGCGCTGACAGCAGCTCCGTGACATACAGCGCTGACAGCAGCACCGTGACATACAGCGCTGACAGCAGCTCCGTGACATACAGCGCTGACAGCAGCTCCGTGACATACAGCGCTGACAGCAGCTCCGTGACATACAGCGCTGACAGCAGCTCCGTGACATACAGCGCTGACAGCAGCTCCGTGACATACAGCGCTGACAGCAGCTCCGTGACATACAGCGCTGACAGCAGCTCCGTGACATACAGCGCTGACAGCAGCTCCGTGACATACAGCGCTGACAGCAGCTCCGTGACATACAGCGCTGACAGCAGCTCCGTGACATACAGCGCTGACAGCAGCTCCGTGACATACAGCGCTGACAGCAGCTCCGTGACATACAGCGCTGACAGCAGCTCCGTGACATACAGCGCTGACAGCAGCTCCGTGACATACAGCGCTGACAGCAGCTCCGTGACATACAGCGCTGACAGCAGCTCCGTGACATACAGCGCTGACAGCAGCTCCGTGACATACAGCGCTGACAGCAGCACCGTAAGCAGCCCCAGGAGGAAGTCAGCACAGCACAGGGATGGTGTGATCCCCTCATAATAAGAACCCCCAGGAGGAAGTCAGCACAGCACAGGGATGGTGGGAGCCCCTCATAATAAGAACACCCAGGAGGAAGTCAGCACAGCACAGGGATGGTGGGAACCCCTCATAATAAGCAGCCCCAGTAGAAATATGACACCGCTCAACCTCTTCAAAGAGGAGGGTAGGGGCATATAGTACGGTGTGCTTTTTTGGGTCAGGGAAGTGAGCCAAATGAATTAAGAAGGTCTGTGTGCTTGATTCCAAAAATTGTTTATAGACATATACATGGTCTACTGATCACATGTGTTGAATTCCTCCGAGATCCATGCCTCATTCATTTTTAGAAATGTGAGGTAGTTAACACTGTGGTGAGCTAGGCGAGTACGCTTATCGGTCACAATCCCCCCTGCTGCGCTGAACGTCCTTTCGGACAGGACACTGGATGAGGGGCAAGCCAACAGTTCGATTGCAAATTGGGCAAGCTCTGGCCAGAGGTCAAGCCTGCCCACCCAGTAGTCTAGGGGTTCATCACTCCTCAGAGCGTCCACATCGGCCGTTAACCCAATGTAGTCGGACACCTGACGGTCTAGGCGTTCCCTGATGCTGGATCCGGATGACACCTGTCGATGGGTCGGCTGAAAGAATGACCTCATATCCGAAGTCACCAACACATCTTCAAACCGGCCTCTTCTTGCAGGCGCTGTTGGATTGGTACCCGCAAATCCTTCTCTGGGAGTGGGAATTGCTCCTCTGCCAGCGCACGCAAAAGCAGAATGCAGCATTTCTCGAAGCAAGGCCTGGAAGTGCTGCATTCTGACAGCCCTCTGCGACGGCGGTAACATTTCCGCCATTTTGTGTTTGTACCGGGGGTCTAAGTACGTTGCCACCCAGTACTGGTCCTTGACCCTCATGCTTTTTATACGGGGGTCCCTATTAAAACACTGGAGCATGAAGGCCCCCATTTGCACTAAAGTGGAAGCGGTGTGGTGGCCTGGCTCCTGCTCATCATCCAGGATAATGTCGTCCTCTTCATTCTCCTCTCCCCATCCTCGCACAACAGGGATCCCAGAAAGGTTTAAAGCATGCTCTTCTTGCTCCTGCTCATCCGCCCCGGCACCATCCTCCTCTGACTCCTCATCAGACTCCTGTTGTTGACTTGTCTCAGATAGAGTAGCCCCCCCTGGGAATTCATCCAGCATTGCGACTTCCTCATCTTCCCGCTCCTGCTCCTCCACAGCCTGATCAATGACACGACGCAATGCACGCTCCAGAAAGAAGGCATAAGGTACCATGTCACTGATGGCGCCATGGCTGCGACTGACCAGTTTGGTGATCTCCTCAAATGGCCGCAGAAGTCTGCATGTGTCGCGCATGAGCAGCCACTGGCGCGGTGAAAAAAAACCCAGCTCCCCAGAACCGTTTCTTTCGCAGAGTTCATACAGGTAGACGTTAACTGCACGTTTCTGCTGGAGCAGCCTATCAAGCATATAGAAGGTTGAGTTCCATCGCGTCGGGCAATCGCAAATAAGACGTCTGACCGGCAGATGGTGTCGCCGCTGAATGTCAGCAAGGCGAGCCATGGCCGTGTAAGATCTTCTGAAATGGGCCGAGATTTTCCTTGCCTGCCGCAAGATGTCCTGGACCCCAGGGTATTTGACAAGGAATCGCTGCACGACCAAGTTTAAGACGTGTGCCATGCACGGCACGTGCGTGATTTTGCCCTGTTTCAATGCGCTAAGCAGATTGGCACCGTTGTCACACACCACTTTACCAACTGTCAAATTGAGCGGTGTTAGCCACTCATCTGCCTGTGAACGCAAAGCTGAAAGGAGTGCCGGGCCAGTGTGGCTCTTTGCTTCCAGGCACAACAGACGCAGCACGGCATGGCAACGTCTCACCTGGCATGTGGAATAGGTTCTGGGGAGCTTGGGCGGTGCAGTGGAAGAGACGCTAGCAGCGGAAAAGGAGGAGGCAGCTGAGGAGGAGAGGGAGGAGGATGGAGTAGGAGGAGGAGAAGAAGAGTCAGGCCTGCATGCAATCCGTGGCGGTAAAACCAAATCTACACGGGTGCCACGGGTTACATGCTTGACGGCCGTCAGAAGGTTCACCCAGTGGGCAGTAAAACTGATATACCTTCCCTGCCCGTGTTTGCTAGACCACGTGTCTGTGGTCAGATGTATCTTGGCACCGACACTGTGTGCCAGAGATACATTCACTTGCCGCTGAACATGGCCATATAGCTCTGGGATGCCCTTCTCTGAGAAATACTTCCTTCCTGGGACCTTCCATTGTGGTGTTCCAATGGCCACAAATTTGCGAAAGGCCTCCGAGTCCACCAGTTTATATGGCAGTAGTTGGCGGGCTATGAGTTCTGACAAGCCAGCCGCCAACCGTTGGGCAAGAGGGTTATCCGGCGTCATCATTTTTTTACGCTCAAACATTAGGCCCACGGAAGCCTGCCTTTTTGCAGAAAAATGTGAGCTTGGCGTGATGGAAGGTGGAGTGGAGGACAATTGTGAGGAGAGAGGAGAAGGAGAAGTAGAAGACGAGGCTGGACGGTGAGAGCCTGCAGTGTGGCTTTGTGTGTTCCGTTGCTCCCACTGGGCTCGGTGATGGCTGCTCATGTGCCTTCTTAAGGCGGTCGTCCCTAGGTGAGTATTGGGCTTACCGCGACTAACGCGTTGACTGCAAAGATTGCAGATGGCAACGCTATTGTCAGCAGCGGACACGTTAAAAAAAGCCCACACTGCGGAGCCATGTGCCGGTGTCCTGGGAGCGCCAGATGTGACCGTACATGGTCGATGACTCGCTCCTGATACATTTGCAGTCTGCTTTGTCCCTGCTGTGCAATGTAAGTCATTGCTGCTTCTCCTCCCTATCTGCTGGTCCATATCTCCCTCTGAACTCCCCTCCTCTTCCTCTCTTGTGGGCACCCACGTGACATCACTAGACACGTCATCATCAACGTCACCTTCCCCACCGCTATAAGTAGAGTAGGCAGCAACACCGGGGACCAACCTCCTCCTTGGGCTGATCTGGGTACTGGCGTCAGACTGCTGAGTAGCGCTTGTTGCTACCTCCTCTTCCTGATCCAATACCAAGAGTGGCTGCGCATCAGAAATGTCCTCTTGATATGGATCGGAAAATAATTCCAGTGACTCAAGCGGAAGGTATGTGGTGGTGGTGGTGGTGGTCGTGTTGTTGGTGGTAGTGTCTTTGGGGGTGCACATAGCAGAGAGTGAAGAAGAGGGTGCAGATCGAGAGGATGAGGAGGGTGCAGAAGAGTAAGGCTGAGCGAGCCACTCAACCAAGTCTGGTGCATCCTTTAAAGTAATTGAACGCACCTTCTGCAACTTCCCACTTTGGCTCAAGCCTGTTGCTCCTGCCCTACCCCTACCACCCCTGCGGAAGGGCCTGCCTCTTCCTCTGCATGTCATTTTTTAAATGACCCTGTGACAAAACTCTTAGTCCCTATACCGCTGAAGGACTGCTGCAGTATAGGTGAGCGGTCAGCAGTGGTGCACGTCAACCCTATCTATTGTGGACCGATAGCGGTCCTTACAGAACAGCAGACTGTACCGCACTCAAGCCTATGTACCGTAGCACCCTATACCAAGTTACCAGTCCTTATAAGAACTTTTGTGGAACAAGCAGGTTGTGTGTTAGTGATTAGCAGACTGTACGTCAGTCCCTATACCGCTGAAGGACTGCTGCAGTATAGGTGAGCGGTCAGCAGTGGTGCACGTCAACCCTATCTATTGTGGACCGATAGCGGTCCTTACAGAACAGCAGACTGTACCGCACTCAAGCCTATGTACCGTAGCACCCTATACCAAGTTACCAGTCCTTATAAGAACTTTTGTGGAACAAGCAGGTTGTGTGTTAGTGATTAGCAGACTGTACGTCAGTCCCTATACCGCTGAAGGACTGCTGCAGTATAGGGCAGCGGTCAGCAGTAGTGCACGGCAACCCTATGTATTGTGGACCGATAGCGGTCCTTACAGAACAGCAGACTGTAACGCACTCAGGCCTATGTACCGTAGCACCCTATACCAAGTTACCAGTCCTTATAAGAACTTTTGTGGACCAAGCAGGTTGTGTGTTAGTGATTAGCAGACTGTACGTCAGTCCCTATACCAATGAAGGACTGCTGCAGTATAGGGCAGCGGTCAGCAGTAGTGCACGGCAACCCTATGTATTGTGGACCGATAGCGGTCCTTACAGAACAGCAGACTGTAACGCACTCAGGCCTATGTACCGTAGCACCCTATACCAAGTTACCAGTCCTTATAAGAACTTTTGTGGACCAAGCAGGTTGTGTGTTAGTGATTAGCAGACTGTACGTCAGTCCCTATACCAATGAAGGACTGCTGCAGTATAGGGCAGCGGTCAGCAGTAGTGCACGGCAACCCTATGTATTGT
Source organism: Lithobates pipiens (assembly GCF_037356315.1). Taxonomy (NCBI): domain Eukaryota; kingdom Metazoa; phylum Chordata; class Amphibia; order Anura; family Ranidae; genus Lithobates; species Lithobates pipiens. The sequence continues at coordinate 556,894,077 of NW_027507764.1, read as the reverse complement.
GGACCGATAGCGGTCCTTACAGAACAGCAGACTGTAACGCACTCAGGCCTATGTACCGTAGCACCCTATACCAAGTTACCAGTCCTTATAAGAACTTTTGTGGACCAAGCAGGTTGTGTGTTAGTGATTAGCAGACTGTACGTCAGTCCCTATACCAATGAAGGACTGCTGCAGTATAGGGCAGCGGTCAGCAGTAGTGCACGGCAACCCTATGTATTGTGGACCGATAGCGGTCCTTACAGAACAGCAGACTGTAACGCACTCAGGCCTATGTACCGTAGCACCCTATACCAAGTTACCAGTCCTTATAAGAACTTTTGTGGAACAAGCAGGTTGTGTGTTAGTGATTAGCAGACTGTACGTCAGTCCCTATACCGCTGAAGGACTGCTGCAGTATAGGTGAGCGGTCAGCAGTAGTGCACGGCAACCCTATGTATTGTGGACCGATAGCGGTCCTTACAGAACAGCAGACTGTACTGCACTCAGGCCTATGTACCGTAGCACCCTATACCAAGTTACCAGTCCTTATAAGAACTTTTGTGGACCAAGCAGGTTGTGTATTAGTGTTTAGCAGACTGTGCGTCAGTCCCTATACCGCTGAAGGACTGCTGCAGTATAGGGCAGCGGTCAGCAGTAGTGCACGGCAACCCTATGTATTGTGGACCGATAGCGGTCCTTACAGAACAGCAGACTGTACCGCACCCAAGCCTATGTACCGTAGCACCCTAGACAGACCAAGTTACCAGTCCTGATAAAGAGCTTTGTGGAACAAGTGAGTTGTGAATGATTAGCAGACTGCAGCAGAAGGGCAGCAGTCAAGTATAATATTCTTTCTATATTTGGAAGAAAGAATATTATACGTGTACAAGCCTATTACCGTACCACTGATACCAGTCCTGAAAAGAACCTTTGTGGAACTAATAGTAACAGCAAGTCTTTAAAATTATCCTCACTGCCTGACACACTGCTTCCTGCCTGTCCCTATACAAATTGGCAAAAAAGAGTAGGCTGGAACGATTAGCTGGAACAGCTCTTTTGTGGACCTGATAGTAACAGCTAATGATGATGATGATGATGATGATGAAGAAAGACTAATCTGGCTGAGCTGTCCCTAAAATAGCAGCATACAGCGCTCTGTCCCTTTATCTAAACTGACAAAAGAAACTCAGGCTGCTGACCTAACACCTATACCAGTCCTGAAAAGAACTTTTGTGTACCAAATAGCTAGCGTTTTCTCTGTCCCTACTCCACACAGGATCCTTTCCCTACAGTGACAGAAGAAAGAATGTAAAATGGCCACCGGATCGGGTGTATTTATAGGTTAGGGGGAATGTCCAAGTGTCCATGAGCTGTCATGTCTCAATTGGTTGTCCTGTAACACATGATAAACGTGTCACGAAAGGTTAAAGTTCTTGTATACATTAAACACGTAAGTCCGCCGGGGCGAACGACGGAAAAAGGCGTTCGAACCCGCGGACGGCGAAAGTCGGAAATTCGCCGCGAAACGACCGCCGGGCGAACCGTTCGGCCATCACTATCCATGGAACCCGCTCTTTCAAACTCTGGCTTCATAAACAGGTAACAGGGCTCTTGATCCTTCACCAGGATTCCGTGCCTCTGTGTTCTCACATCTGTACTTTGGTGACTTTAGTTTTCCTTCCCCTACACTCATACTCTTCTTCTACTTCGTGAGAAATGAATAATGAATGTAGAGGAAGGTGACACCCAACTGTCCCAGGAGAATCAATCTCATTAAAATACATCAACCCAGTACTGTGATATAGTTATAAAATTACTATAAACTCCTCCCCAGCTCTCGTTAACATAGAAATTATTTTTTTTTTTTTCATACAGTACTTACCCTATATTTGGCTACAGACTTCCTGCTTTGAGGTCCATTTCAGTCTTTAGGACTGAATGATGCCCAACATTATTCAAGCCATTTTCTGTGAGCCAAGTCAGACTGGGGTCACAGGAGAATTGCTCAGGGAAAAGCTCCCTGCCCTTATACCACCAGAGAAGGAAGAGGACCACTGATCAGGCAGCAAGCACCTAAAAAATATAACATGGTTCATACAGGATTAAGGTTTTTTTTGTTTGTTTCAATATTTTTTTGCCTTTCCCTGAGCCAAGTTGGTTCAGGGAAAGGCACTATGCCTTTATATCACCAGAGGAAGAAGACCCCTGAATGGGCAGCAGGCACCTAAAAATAAAAAATAAAACATATAAGGGTATATACAGCAATTATGTGTCTTCCGGTTTTGCTATAATATATTTATTGATTTTACAAGATCAAAATAATACATGAGAGAGAATGCTGCAATTTTGCAAATTAAATTTGCATTCCTTATAAAGAGGAGGCAAATATTATTCTCAATACAACACTATTGGCTCACTAGACACTAATATGATTATTAAATTGAGGATAAAGTAGAAAGAAGAAAAGAAAAGAATAGGAGTACCAAAAACACAATGCATCAAGTTCAAGGAGATGAGATGTATTGGATCCATGGACCCCATGGATCTTTACATTTAGATTATGAATTATGTATTATGCTTGTCAAGCTATCTTTAACAATATATCAGGTAACCTGGGAAGTAAAAGAACAAAGCTGCACTTTAAAAGTCAAACTGAACAAGATTTCACTTAACAAAATTCTAAAATTTGGGATCATATTTGGAAGTCAGGGACAGCGAGCAGTTTGACAAGCATGGGATTAGTGCATATCATTTGGGACTGATCCAGCAATCCCATGCACAGTGAGCCCCAGTAAAATTTTCTCTAAAACCAGATGAAGACATCAACGACCATCATTTCATCAGATTAAAAGCTCACAATTTACACATAGCAAAAGATGAATTGTTCTAGAGTTCCTGCCACTTTGGATATTTATTGAGCTATTTGTGCGTGTTTTTTAAATATCGTCATTGTTGTTTACAAGCTTTTAAAATGTCACTTGGGACTGGGAGGCTCATGACTGTTGCAATGCACCGTAAAACTACAGGCTTCTACCGCAAGTTCTCATTAAGGGGAATTTATGTTCATGTACCAGATTAATCATTGCTTAGCTTAGCTTGTGCTTTCCATTTATGCTAGGTGAGCAGGGAAACACAAAGCCTGCAAAATTGATTGATTCCTTTAGTGGGTATTATCAGGATATACTATTGACTGGGCTGCAGTCAGTCAAGGAAACCTTTTGTGGAATGCTTATAAAAATATAACTAATCAATATCCTTGAGTGACATCACTGGGGTAACACGAGGTGTTCCAGGGTCATGAATCTCCGTGATCTATCCAGTTCCAAATGATCTTCAGCCTTAGAACTTTCCCATAACACATTGAACTAATTGACTGTAAGCCCTTGTACACATGGTCGGAGATTCCATGAACCATCGGACCGTATTGTCAGATAATCTGACTGTGTGTGGTCTCCATCGGACTGTTTCTGTCGGAATATCCGACGGACCAAGTTTTCCAATTTGTCTATAAAATTTTCCGACAACATGCTCCGATTGGACATACTCCGATCATGTGTAGCCTACTCCGACGGACAAAGTGCCACGCATGCTCAGATCAAATTCCTAGACCAAACCTATTGGCTACTAGCCTGAACGTAGTCCCGTCGTAACGAAATAACGTCATCACGTTATGTACAATCGGATTTTCCAACAACTTTGTCCGACCGTGTGTATGCAACAGTTTCGGACAAAATCCGTCGGACAAAATCCAACGGATTTGGTTCTCAGAATGTCCGACCGTGTGTACAAGGGCTTATACACCTCCAATCTCCAAACAAGGTGATAACGCCTAGTTGCCCAATTTTGGAATATACTTTATACATATTTTTTATGTCCAGCATGCATAAGAAAATGATATAGTGTCAAAATGTGACAAAGTTACATTTTTTATCTATATTTTTGTTACATGACTCGAGGCATATGGACTTTAGTCACTCGTCATCAATCCAATCTCAATGAAAGTCATGGATTATTGCTGGAGATTACTCTATTTTCTATGCTCGTGGTCTCCAAACTGTGGCCCTCAGACTGGTGGAAGCCCTCTGCTTACCTTTATCTAGCTTTTGCTGCACTACTCCTCCCACTGATATGAGGCCCAATTCCTCCCACTGACGCCAACAATTAAACATCAATACTTATGCTAACACCAACTATGAGGCATAATTCCTCTCACTGCCATCAATGACGGAGCAATAATTCTTACCCTGAAACCAACTGTTCCTCACCCTACTTACCACAGGTATAATGTACGTTTTATACTCCCACTGACCACCAAGCCTGAAACATTGTTTACTTACTGATGCTTGGGCATTTTCTACTCCCACTGGTAATAGTCCATTCCTCCTAAAGTCTGAAGGACAGTAGACTGGCCCTTTGTTTAGAAAGTTTGGAGGCCCCTGCTCTATGTCCTTGGCCATAGTCCACTTAAAGTCCGAAATTTTTCTGATTTTGGATAGTTTGGGGACAGATTAGACTCTCTATTTTGCAGTCTGTGAGTGATGGAAAATAGAGTTTAACCTCCCTGGCGGTACAATTATTTCAGATTTTTGATGCTTGAAGCGGTACAATTATTTTGCATAAAAATTTGGCGATTTATATTGTAGGCCTGTAATTCTTAGGAATAACTCACTTAAATCTGTCCAAACCAGTCTAGTAAACATTCTGGTATGATAAAGTTTGAAAAATGAAATCATAAATTATAATATAATAAATAACTATAAATAATTATACCAAATAATAATATAACAATAATAAAAAATATTCAATAATATAATCAAATCAAAAACACTGAAATTTGCTCAGTTGCAGAATTGTCGCTGTCATTACTTTTCAGTATTTGATGATGGATCTCCCCACAAATCGCTATCGCTCAATTCTGTGAGTGATTCCAATATTTTATCGCTGTTTTCTAGTTGGTCTAAAACCATTTTTCATGTAAAGGGACAGTTTTGTTTGCTATGGACAATCTCCAGTTTCCAGGCATAAAGAACAGTTTTTATATTATAAAACTGCATGCAGGACACTGGGCAGACCACTAGGGACAAAAGGGATGTGAAATAATTACATACAGCAATGTAATCTGTAAGATTACATTATACTGTATGTATAGTGTGTGTTTTACTTTTTGAATTTGGCGCCGTTCTCTGTCCCCGTGCGTCAGAACGCTCGCAGAGAACGGAGTCCAGCAATGTGATAGATCGAGCGGAGGACGCTCGCTCATACAGCGGGGGGGACATCGCTGGATCCAGGGGATAAATAAGTATACTCATCCTGGATCCAGCGATGGCTCGGGGTTACCTCTAATGGTACAAAATTTTCACCCCGAGCCAAACTAGGGAATACTGCCAGGGGGGTTAAACTTGGAAAGAGAACAAGAGATAAGAGAAAATTTTCCAGTGGGGACAAATGTTCAAGTTACAACAAATGCCGCGTACACACGACCAGACTTTTCGACGGACTAGGTCCGGCGGAATGAATCCGTCGGATATTACGATCGTGTATGGGCTCCAGCGGACTTTTTTTTCCCAAAAGTCAGACGGACCTAGAAATAAAACATGTTTCAAATCTTTCTGACGGACTCGAGTCCGTTCGAAAAATCCGTTCATCTGTATGCTAGTCCGATGGATGAAAACTGACGCTAGGGCAGCTATTGGCTACTGGCTTTGAACTTCCTTATTCTAGTCTGGTCGTACATCATCATGTTTGAATCCTAAAAACCGTCGGACCTAGTCAGTCTAAAAGGCCGGTCGTGTGTAGGTGGCATAAGCTGGGAATTCTTATAACTTCAGAGAGATTTTCTCCCACTTTCTGTTTTGTCTTCAAGACAGCAAGTAAAGCAAAATCTCCCTAGCAGGACACAAATGGTAAAACATAACCTGGTAGGGTGTTTTAACCCTTCCCTACTCTATCCAAAAGTATCCAAAAAAAAGTTTTGGCTATACATACACTTTAATGTAGAGATTTGGTAGATATCATACTTTGGGGTAAAAATAGTGTAGCGCTTCTACAATAGTGTATGTGATAAACACGCACATAAACGAAAAATTGTATATATAGAAAAAATGGTCACATAGGGAAGTCCATGATCATATGAAAAAAAAGTCCAGTTAGAATAGGTGAAGACCTCCGTGATGTAACTGGTGCAGAAATGATTAGACCGCTTCAAGGGAGATAGGGGTCTTGCTAATCAGATATACCCAAGTAAATCGGCTTGTCTGTAGACATTAGAAAAATAGGTAAATACTCTTACCAACTGTGTTGGACTCACGCGGTCTTATGACGGTTGAGTCTAGAAGGCTTGGGGTCCTAACCTAGGACCAAAGAGTGGATCGGTGAGGGTCAGTCGGAATGGTAAGGAAACTCCAAACAGCTGTAGACCATACGGTGTGTCTCACGGATGGAACATCAAGGTAGTTTCTTATCCAGCTCAGACGTGACACGATCAGCACAGGTGACCCCAAAAATGGGGTGGAGGATGTTGTGGGTTTTAAGCCAGAAAAAGAAAAAGAAAAAGAAAGCTCCACATGGTGCGGGTCAGACGGTCTTAACCGGCAAATTTATTTAAAAGTCAAATAATAAAGTAAAAAATTATGACTTAGTGATCACATAAAGACTGAATAAAAAATAGAAGTAAAAGCAATGTGGGGTGCCAACAGCTAGCCCGCCGCGTTTCGACATAAATGTTTTTTATTCAGCCTTTATGTGATCACTAAGTCATAATTTTTTACTTTATTATTTGACTTTTAAATAAATTTGCCGGTTAAGACCGTCTGACCCGCACCATGTGGAGCTTTCTTTTTCTGGCTTAAAACCCACAACATCCTCCACCCCATTTTTGGGGTCACCTGTGCTGATCGTGTCACGTCTGAGCTGGATAAGAAACTACCTTGATGTTCCATCCGTGAGACACACCGTATGGTCTACAGCTGTTTGGAGTTTCCTTACCATTCCGACTGACCCTCACCGATCCACTCTTTGGTCCTAGGTTAGGACCCCAAGCCTTCTAGACTCAACCGTCATAAGACCGTGTGAGTCCAACACAGTTGGTAAGAGTATTTACTAGGGCTGTTACTGATTAAAATTTTCCTGTTCGATTAATCAATTTTTTTTTTAATCGATTAATCGACTAATTTCGATTAATTATAATGCATATACAGTTTTTACAATTTTTTTTATTAAACTTTAAGAAAAACTTAGAAAGTTAGTTTAACTTTAACTGTAATGTCCACATCTCCCCCATACTGTACGGTCCACATTTCCCCCACATCTCCCCCCATGCTGTATTGTCCACATCTCCCCCCCATAAAGTACTGCCCACATCTCCCCCCCATAAAGTACTGCCCACATCTCCCCCCCATAAAGTACTGCCCACATCTCTCCCCCCCCCATAAAGTACTGCCCACATCTCCCCCCATAAAGTACTGCCCACATCTCCTCACATCTCCCCCATACCTTAATATTCATTATTGTCTGCTCTGTCTGGAATAGACAGCAGGCAGACCCGTCCGTCCTCAGAGTAGACACAAGCAGGCGGGCGATGATGACGCCAGCGCGCGCGTCTAGGCCACCGATGGGTGGACCAAGATGGCCGCGGCTCCGGAGCTAGGCCGAAGCCGCGGCCTTTCCTATGGGCGAGACTGCGGAGCTCACTCCGCGGATCGTCCTCGATCAAAATTATTTTGATCGATCAAAGAAATTAACGATTAATCGAACAATTAATCGTTAATTTCCGCAGCCCTAGTATTTACCTATTTTTCTAATGTCTACAGACAAGCCGATTTACTTGGGTATATCTGATTAGCAAGACCCCTATCTCCCTTGAAGCGGTCTAATCATTTCTGCACCAGTTACATCACGGAGGTCTTCACCTATTCTAACTGGACTTTTTTTTCATATGATCATGGACTTCCCTATGTGACCATTTTTTCTATATATACAATTTTTCGTTTATGTGCGTGTTTATCACATACACTATTGTAGAAGCGCTACACTATTTTTACCCCAAATTGTTGAACTTTGTTTGTTTTAAGTGTTGGCAGCTGTTCTTTTTGTTTAGTTAAGTCATAGCGCAGTGCTTTCCCCCACTTTTTCCAGATATCATACTTTGTGAACTAATTTGCCACCAAAATCCCAAATATTGTTGATAATGATTTAAATTGACCGCTGCAGTCCCATTTATTAATACACTTTACAATAATAAATGTCAAAAAAACTTTTATATAAAATAGCTAACAGTAAAATTATTGCGTAAACAGCCAAACAACAACTATGACCCAACATTTAGATTTGCATAGGATTAAAACTATAGAAGGCATATGTACTAACAAAGTATTTATCATTGTCACGAGGAATCCTGGTAAGACCAGATGAGATCCCCAACTTTCAATGTAATTATTAGTCAACTACCTTCCAAGACCCCCTTCCTGCAAGCTGCCTTGACAATGTACTCCATTTCATTGCACAAGATACTGAGCAGTTGGGTGGGTGGTTCACATTTTCTTTTGGCATCAAGCTTTCAATTATCTTCCCTGTTCAGCCTCCAAGATTTGCTCACTTCTCCTTCTACCTCTACCCGACTTTACAAGCCCATTTTCTCTCCTCAGTCATGCAGCCCTTCATTCTGACTCCAGGACTCACTCTTGTATCCGATGTTCTTTGGGTCTTCATTGCTTTTGTCCAACCATCATGCTTTGGGTTGGTTGATTTTTCTGCAAAGTATTTAACATTGTCGCATAGGGACACCACCAATATGCACCACACCATGAGAAATCCCTGTGACACCAGATGAGACCTTCAACTTTTAGTGTAATTATTATTAGTGCCTTACCTTCCAAGACCCCCTGCCTGCAAGCTGCCTTGACAATATACTCCAGTCCATTGCAAAAGATACTGAGCAACTGGCTGGGCGATTCAACATTTCTTGTGGCAGCAAGCTTTTAAATATCTTCCCTGTCCAGCCTCCAAGATCTGCTCACTTCTCCTTCTACCTCTATGCAACATTACAAGCTAATTGTCTCTCCTCCTTAGTCATGCAGCCCATCATCTTGGCTCCAGGACTCACTCTTGCATCTAATCTTCTTTGGGTGCTCATTGCTTTCATCCAACCATCATGTTTTGGGTTGGCCGATCTATCGTCCTCCAATTAATCTTGCTTCTTGATGCCTTTTGGGCATGTTCTTTAGTCATCTGTCAGAGAAGTTACCTGGTTGGTCGCGGTGCTGGCCGTGCTGGTGTGCAGCGATGTGCGATGGTGCGCGCTGGCGCGTGTGTTCCTGTGCGCGCTGTGGTGTGCGCCCCTGCGGGCGCTGGTGTGCACCGATGTGCGCCTGTGCGCGCTCTTGCTAGTGCCGGTGCGCCCATGTGGGCCTGTCCGCACTGTTGTGTGCACTCCTGGTGGCACTGGTGTGTGCGCTGGCGCTTGGGCACGCGCGCGTGCGGGTGCATTTATGCGTGCGCCTGTGTGCGGTGTTTGGCGCCAATCGGCCTATTTAGGTCTGCCGCTTGCTCCATTCAAGTGCTGCCTGATCATCAGCTCCTCCGTTCCCTGCTCCATCGCCTGTATCTGCATTCCTGTATCTCTGATCTCCTGAAGACCTGGCTTGCTCTTTGGACACCCCTGATCTCTGCCTGCACCTGACCTCGGCTTGTTCTGACCTCGCTCCTGCCTGTTCCTATTGTACCGTTGCTGCCCGCCTGTTGCCGAATCCTGCCTGTACCTGGACCCGCATGCTCAGCTCCTGCTCCGCACCCGATTGCCTGTGTTTCAGTCTACTCACCTGCTGCTTCAGGGTTCATCCTACTTCCAGCTCCTGGACCCCCTTCATAGGCTCTCATACCACTCTGCACTCCCAGCCACCTGTCTACTCTACCAGGGGTTGTGAGTCGGACACGTACGGGAGACCACCCTCTGCCCAAGCGAACTCACTGGTCTGGTAAGTGGAAGTCTGACACCATCTGTATTCCATAACCAGCCAATTTATGAAAAGCAATATTATTCCTAATAATCTAGCTTCCTTATATCTTTCATCATTCATACTCCAATGTTAGGTGAACCTCATAAAGTTTCTACCTAATGAAAAACACACTCTACGGCAGGGCTGGGGCAAGGCGTGGGCAGGAGGGGCGGCTGCCCTGGGCACTGTGGTATCATGTAAGGTGCGGGGGCACCACAAGAAGATTAGGGGGGGGGATTTGGGTTGGGAGAGAGAATTTGGGGGCCACAGAAGGTAAGAATTGTCCTAGGAGGGTAGATTTGGGGAGGTGTGCTAGGAGTGGTAATTTGGGGGGGATTTATTTTGAGAGTGGGAATGGGGGAAGAGGATTTGTGCTAGGATGGGCTATTTTGTGAGTTTGTGCTAGAAAAGGTAATATGATTGTGGGGGGGGGGGGGGATTTGTGCTAGGAGGGGCATTTTTTGGGGGAAGGGATTTGTGCCAGTAGGGATGTTTGGGGGAAATTTTACTAGGGTGGGACATTGGGGGGTGGGTGAAATTTGTGCTAGGGTGGTGGAATGGGGGAGGGGAGTTTGTGCTCAGAGAGGAAATTTGAGGGGTAGAGGATTTGTTCTAGGAAGGGGAATTTTTTGGGGGCGGGGGGAATTATGCTGAGAGCATATGTGGAATGAGAGGCTTTGAGCTGGGGGGGAATTGGGTGGGGGAATTTGTGCTGGGAGAGGGGATTTAAACAGGGGGCTGAATTTGTACTGGGGGGTTAATGCTTAGGGGGTAAGCATGCAGATTTTTTTTGGGGGGGGAAGGGATTTTTGCTGACTCATAGTGCTTATACATCTTTGGGGGAGCAATTTGGCATGTTCGCCTTGGGTTTTAGATGACCTTGTCCCAGCAATGCTGCACGGCTTTCCTACACCTATAAGATATATGCAAATGCACTATGTTTGGGTCTCTGTACTAGTTATGTTGTTTACTGAACACATTCATTTCTTTGATATGATAACTTTGTCTGTAAAAGCCGAAAGCATATTTTATGAAACATATTGCAAGCTTTGACGTCTTGCCAGCATTTTGCAATATTTCTCTAAATATGCGTTAATCTTTTTTTTTTTGGTTCCAGCACAATATCTGTTTGATGTTGTAGATCAGACTGGCCAGAATTGCTGCTTTGGATCAAACTCTTCCTTTACTGATGTTGTTTCTGTGACATCGGGACGAGAGCAGGGAGCAGGAACCAACTTCCTGACTCCAGCACTCCACCACTAGGGGGTGCTGTGAGCTCTGATTGATTTGCATCTCCTTTTTATAGACTGCCCACATTCAACCAATTCAGCCCCAGAAGGTTTTACCCCCTTAATGACCAGAGCATTTTTTTGTGATACGGCACTGTTTCGCTTTAACTGACAATTGCGCAGTCGTGCGACACTGTACCCAAACAAAATCAACGTCTATTTTTTCCCACAAATAGAGCTTTCTTTTGGTGGTATTTGATCACCTCTATGTTTTTTTTATTTTTTTGCGCTATAAACAAAAACATATTTTTTTACTTTCTGCTATAATACATATCCCCCCCAAAAAATTAAATATATATATATTATATATATATATATATATATATATATATATATATATATATATATATATATATATATAAAAATGTATCCATCAGTTTAAGCCAATATATTTTCTTCTACATATTTCTATGCAATAGGCGTGTATTGATTGGTTTGCGCAAAAGTTATTGCGCCTACAAACTACAGGATAGATTTGTGGACTTTTATATATTTTTTATTATTTTTACTAGTAATGACGGCAATCTGTGATTTTTAGGGGGACTGCGACATTGCGGCAGACAAATCTGACCCCAAATGACACTTTTTGGGGACCAGTGACATTATTACATTGATCCGTGCTAAAAAAAATATGCACTGATCAATGTAAAAATGACACTGGCAGGGGAGGGGTTAACACTAGGGGGCGAGCAAGCGGTTAAGTGTGTTCCCTCAGCGTGTTCTAACGGTAGGGGGGATGGGTTCACTGAAACATGACAGTGATCACTGTTCCCAATCACCTTGTTTCCCATTCTGCCTCTCCTCGCCGCGTTTCGCAGGTCGTCGGTGGACATCGAGTCCACAGGACCCACAGACAACTGCCCCAGGTTTTCTGTTTCAGGGTGGCTCCTTTCCTATGTGTCCTATGGAGCTACCCTTGTATGCAAGGACTAGGGTTGCGTTTCCCTACACTGCATGGATCAATTGAAATACACAGTCCCTAGCCTAGGATGGCAAGGCACTCTCCTGCTCTTACCCTCTCCTTTCTCCAAGATACCGGACTGGCTTGAGGCTGCACTGTCCACTGTTAACACTGCCTTGCGAAGACCGTTGAGGGAAGCAGCACTTAGAGAGCAGGAGCCAGCAGCATTGAAATGAATAAACTACAAGTGCTGGGACAAGAATTTTAACAAATAGTTTAGCGGGGAATGTTTATTTTATTGTGCGCAATGCATTAAACTAAAATATGTTTAATACTACTTTGGGTCCTGTTGTGGGCTGGCAGCACACAGCATATTTGTGGACTGAGTGGTGTCAGCCCTGCCCAGTTGCCATTTGCTAAACTGTTGAATCCCTCCCATTGCACTCATCTGTCCAACATAGGAATTAATTGCTCCGTAGAAAAAGACAAAAACTAGGAAGTGTGCAGAGGGAACCAGACAATTTTGAGTTTCTGACATAATTAACAGGAATTTGTTGCATTTAAAAAACAAATAAAACAAAACACTTACAATGATACAGTACTGTGCAAAAGTTTTAGGCAGATGTGAAAAAATGCTGTAAATAAGGAATGCTTCCATAAAATAAAAGCGTTACTAGTCCATTTTTTTATCAAGTAACTAAGTGGAAAGTAAATGAACAGAAGAGAAATCCAAATCAAGTCAAAATTCGGTGTGACCGCCCTTTGCCTTCAAACCCGCATCGGTTTTTTTAGGTACACAGTTTTTGAAGGAACTCGGCAGGTAGGTTTTTCCAAACAACCTGGAGATGAACCACAGTTCTTTTGTGGATGTCAGCTGCCTCAAATCCATCTGTCTCTTCATGTAATCCCAGACAGACTCCATGATGTTGAGGGGGCCAAGCCATCACTTCCAGGACATTTGGGGCCAATCACGCAATCACTGATATTTTGACATGATAGATAAGTGTTTGCCTGTATGCCTCAGCATTGAGGACACCATTGATCCTCCATTGAACTCCATTTGCAGAAATGCAGCCCCAAACTAGCAAGGAACCTCCATCATGCTTCACAGTTGCCTGCAGGCACTCATTATTGTACGGCTCTCCAGCCCTTCCCGAAACCAACTTCCTCCTGCTGCAGCCAAATATTTTTTTGTCTCATCAGTCCAGAGCACCTGCTGCCATTTTTCTGCATCCCAGTTCCTATATTTTCATGCATACTTAAGTTACTTAGCCTTGTTCCCACGTCGGAGGTATGACTTTTTGACCGTAATCCTTTCATGAAGACCACTTCTGACCAGACTTCTCCAGACAGTAGATTGGTGTACGTTGGCTCCACTGGTGTCGAAGGAAAGTAGGTATGATGTGTCTCATCTGCTGCATTAAGTTTACTTGGCCGATCACTGTATCTACGGTCCTCAACGTTGTCCATTTCTTTGTGCTTCTTCAAAAGAGCTTGAATAGCACATCTTGAACCCCCAGTCTGCTTTGTAATCTTAGTCTGGGAGAGACCTTGCTGATGCAGTATAACTACCTTGTGTCTTGTTGCTGTGCTCAGTCTTGCCATGGTGTATGCCATGATGACATTAAACTGTCATCCACAACCTCACCTTAGTAGCAGAGTTTGGCTGTTCCTCACCCATATAAAATTGATGATCATTAACACCTGCTTGGTATAACTGGTTAATCATACACCTGACCAATCCTACAAAATCCCTGACTTTGTGCAAGTGTAGAAAGTCTAAGAACTGATGCTGGTTTGAAGGCCAAGCCTAGTCACATCAAATATTGATTTGATTTAGATTTTTCTTCTATTCGCCCACTTTGTAAATTGCTAAAAATAATCAATCAAAATATATAATATTTTTTTTAATCATTTCTTCATACCTGCTCAAAGCTTTTGCACAGTACTGTATATTGAACAAGCAAAAAGGGAGCAAATAAGAGAAGTCTATTGTCTGGGTTTTCATGCACTTTAACCGCTTCCCGACCAGCCGCCGCAAGTTATACTGCGGCAGGTTGGCTCCCCTGCGTGAGCCATCGCAGCTATACGTCGGCTTGCGGGGTTGGGATAGCAGGCGCGCGCCCGCTGCGCAGCGGGGGTGCCGATGCTCGTGGCAAACAGTCACGATGACCGCCAGCCACAAGCGATCGTGAGCTGGAGACGCATAACAGGGAACGAGTGTGTGTAAACACACACTTCCCTGTTCTGTTCTGAGAGCAGTGACAGATCGTGTGTTCCTATTAGCTAGGAACCACGATCCGTCGCTTCCTCTAGTCAGTCCCCTCCCCCTTCATTTAGAATGACCTCCCAGGGAACACAGTTAACCCCTTGATCGCCTCCTAGTGTTAACCCCTTCACTGCCCGTGACATTTTTACATTATTCAATGCATTTTTATAGCACTGATCGCTGTATTAATGCCAACGGTCCCAAAAATGTGTCAAAATTGTCCGATGTGTCAGCCATAATGTCATATTCATGATAAAAATCGCAGATCGCTGCCATTACTAGTATAAAAAAAATAATAATAAAAAGGCTATAAAGCTATCCCCTATTTTGTAGACGCTATAACTTTTGCGCAAACCAATCAATATACAGTACTTATTGCGATTTTTTTTTTTTTTACCAACAATATGCAGAAGAATACATATCGGCCTAAACTGAAGAAAAATTTGCTTTAAAAAAAAAGGGGCATATTTATTATATTTAATATATTTATTATTATATTTATTATAAAAAATATATAATGTTGCGCTAGATTTATATAAATCTAGCACAACATAATATATTTTTTCAAATTTTTTCTCCATAGTGATATTTGATGGTTTTAGTTGCTGCTTTTTCTTTTATGTTTCCCTAGCGCAATATTGTTTTTTATTTTCATATTTATTATAGCAAAAAGTACAAAATAATGTGTTTTTTTTTCTTCAAAATTTATAGCGCAAAAAATAAAAACCACAGAGGCGATTAAATACCACCAAAAGAAAGCTCTATTTGTGGGAAAAAAAGGACGTCAATTTTGTTTGGGTGCAATGTCGTACCGACCGCGCAATTGTCAGTTAAAGCGACTCAGTGCCGAATCGCAAAAAGTGCTCTGGTCAGGGAGGGGGCAAATTCTTCCGGGGCTGAAGTGGTTAATGCATCTGGGCTATTTGGGGAGAAGCCACAAAAAACTATTGGCAGCTATGCTCCGAATGCCGAAGATAGTGTTTGGACCACCACGCCGCAACATTCCGCCCTCAGCCAAGATCTATAAACTGAGATATTTGGCTCAGTATGCAATTTCACGCTTGGTGTTTCCAAGCCATTTGGCAAATTTTAAAAAATGCCTACTAAGCCCCCCAAAAAGAGAAAATGGCTCCAGCCCTTATTCAGATTTTGTCTTTCAGAAATAAAAATGAAAAAAAAGATACTTTGTACCTTATTGACTCTTCACAGCTATTTTTAAATTCTCACAGGCACGCACTAATATTCATTTACATTGCACATCTTTCTATTAACTGTCCTGACGAACCGTCTGCAGGAGCCTGAATTACTAATTCCATCTCTTGACCTTTTCTTTCAATTTCCATTACGATATTTTTAGCCTTTTTATAAAACAGTTATATAAATTACTTATAATTCGGCCTGCAGCTGGTAAGAATGAGTAATATCCATAATGGCTTTCTAAAGGCAATAAACCTTATTCAGCACAAGCCCTGAAGACGCACAACACACAGAATAGATTAAAGCACAGCTGATGATCATCTATTCTTTCATTTATTCTCCCTTTCGAAGAGGTGATAAAGGGGGGATATGACCACCTTGTAGATATTCATAAATGCTTCATGTCATAAACAAAGTTGTTCATTTTAAGGTCATTTCAAAAATGAAGGAGGCACATTTTGGTCTTGGAGGAAAGGAAACGCAACTTCCGCATACAGGAAGAGCTGTGACAATATGGTTCTTCCATAGGAGCCATGCACTTTTTAAAGTTCAGTACATTGCTTCAGAAAAGGGCTTTAAATATGTCTTAAAGCACAAAATATAAATGGCTACTATAAGTTTTAAGACTGTAGGTTGCCTGTGCATGAACTTTGAAATGTTATTCATATTGGATCAGCCTTTGTAAGGGTCATTTCACTTTTTTTCTAGTTTAGGGGTCTCTAAACATTCTAAACAAAGGGCCATTTTATTGTCCTTCAGACTTTAGGTTGGTCAGATTGTGACCAGTGGAAGTTCGAATTTTCCTTGAATCAGTGGGAGTAAACATCATCACATAGGGTATCAAGAGGAGGAATAGTGCCCCATCGTTGGTATTGTAGCACCCTGGAGTTTAGGCAGGGTTGCTCCTCAAAAATTTACTTGCCAGGAATAGTCGCCTTAGCTAATTGTTAGAGATCAATTAATTTCTCCCTAAGTTTGACCTTGTTGCACTTTTCTCTTCTACCACTAGGTGGCCGGGTACCTGGTGGTACTGGATACGAGAAGGGCATTGCAAGGTCAGACTACGGTATATGCTGCCAGACTCATCCACCTTACCAATCGCTCTGTCTCTGCTACTCCTCTCTCTCAATCCCTCCACTGGCTTCCGCTCAGCCAAAGAATTCAATTCAAAATACTAACAATTACGTACAAAGCCATCCACAACTCTGCCCCCAGCTACATCACTAGGCTAGTCTATAAGTACCAACCTACTCGTTCTCTTCGTTCCTCTCAAGACCTCCTGGTCTCTAGCTCCCTCATCACCTCTTCACATGCTCGCCTCCAGGACTTTTCCAAAGCCTCTCCAATCCTATGGAATGCCCTACCCCAATCTGTCCACCTATCTCCTACTTTATTAGCTTTTAGGAGATCCCTGAAAACCCTTCTCTTCAGAGAAGCCTATCCTACCCACATCTAACACTTGTATTTTCATTTTCTCCATCAGCTCATCCCCCACAGTTATTACCTTTTTTGTTTCAACTTGACCCTCCCTTCTAGATTGTTAGCTCTAACGAGCAGGGCCCTCTAGTCCCTCCTGTATTGATTTGTATTGTAAGTGTACTGTCTGCCCTCGTGTTTTAAAGTGCTGCGCAAACTGTTGGCGCTATATAAATCCTGAATAATAATAATAATAATATGGGGTATCTCAGCGAATGGGCAAGGGTTTTCTTAAATCCCTTGGCCTGCTGGGAGAACCTATATATGTGGGTGGAGTCAGGTGACCAGTGTTCTGTGCCACCTGGACGGCTGTCTGGGTGGATGTGTGTGGTACTGGCAGGCTGGAGATTGGGCCTATCCCGGGCACATCTGGCTGCTAGGCTGTCTGAGGGTCTATCCAGAAGTAAGAGAGCAGCGAAGGGTTGGGACTGTGGCTTGCAGTCCAACCAGAAGTGACGGTTCTGTCGGGCCGGAGAAGGGAAATCTTTCGCCGCTAAGGGACCAACCACCTTATTACCAGGGACCACATTGAGTAACTGAAGCAAGTATCGGAGCAGCATTCCCACCAACCGTGGATGGTAAAAAATCTGGAAATTCAGTGGGTATCAAGCCAGGGACCCAGCCAGTGGAGGTAATGCTTGCAGAGCAGCCTTGTGTGTCAAGCCAGGGACCGAGCAGGCCAGTGGGGTGAAGCTTGAGAGGTATCTTGAGTGCCAAGTTAGGGACCCAGCAGAGAAGCGGGGGTGACGCTTGAGGAAGATACCACGCTGAATATTGGAGGAGATCATGGGATTCCGGGTCAGTGAATCAGTGGGTCTAGTGAGAGACCAGGAGCTCAGTGGGCTGAAGAACTACAAGTGATTGTAGTGGATGTGAAAGAAATGTTACGCTTTGTTAGGAACTGTTAAAGACTGTTGCCATAGGAGACAGCATTCCTGCACATGCAGATGTGGTGTCTTGCTGGATGCCTTTCCCTGCACGGCTGTCCTCCTATTGAAGTCTCGGAGTCTGCTAATTAATCTTGCAACTACCTAAGGGTGTCCTGGTCCTAACCATCTCTCCCCCAAAAGTTTATTAAAAGAAACAAACTCTCTTTTGCATTCAAGAAGTGTCTGGTGCCCTATAACTTTAATTACCTTGCACCCACCATGCCTCACAACCCACCACATGCAGAAGGATGTGAGCTGTCTCTGTCCCCGGAGGTTCTCAGATTCTCATTAGATGGAAGGAGGCCTGGGACCTTACTTCAGTATCATTAGGAGGAATAGTGCCTTATCTTTGGTTTCATAGGGAGGAATAGTGTCCTATCGTTGGTTTCATAGGAAGGAATAGTGCCCCAGTGTTGGTGCCAGTTGATGAATAGTGTCTGGTATCAGTGGGGAGGAATGGTGCCCCAAGTAGCGGATAAAAGGCAAGCAAAAGGCCACATCCGTCCACAGGCTACGGTTTGAAGACCATGGTTCTACATCAATGGTCTCTAAACTGTGGCCTGTGGGCCAAATGTGGCCCTTTGCTTGCCTGTATCCGATCCTTGGGGCACCATTCCTCTCCACTGACACCATTGATAGGGCACTATTCCTCCCAGCATAGGTGTGCACAGCCTATTATTAGGGTGTGCACCTCAAAGCTCCAACACATACCGTATATACTCGAGTATAAGCCGAGATTTTCAGCCCCTTTTTTTAGGCTGAAAGTGCCCCCCTCGGCTTATACTCGAGTCACCGCCCTCTGTCTACCCGATCAGCGTGTCGTGCAGACAGACGGCGGCCATTCCACTATTCAAAAGCCGCGCCTCCCTGTCTGTGATAGGCGGAACACTCAATTTCCCAGCAGTCAGTGGTC
The DNA here is from genome assembly GCF_037356315.1 of Lithobates pipiens. Classification (NCBI taxonomy): domain Eukaryota; kingdom Metazoa; phylum Chordata; class Amphibia; order Anura; family Ranidae; genus Lithobates; species Lithobates pipiens. The sequence goes on along the minus strand of NW_027507764.1, from coordinate 556,875,132 downwards.
CGCCTATCACGGACATCCGCTCATCCTCATACATACGGACGAGGATGAGAGGATGTCCGTGATAGGCGGAACACAGACTGCTGGGAAATTGAGTGTTCCGCCTATCACAGACGGAGGCGCGGCTTTTGAACAGTGGAATGGCCGCCGTCTGTCACAGACGAGAAGAGGTGCAGCGATCCTGGCATGGCCGCCGTATGTGCAGAAGGACACAGGCTCAGGACACAGGTAGGCTGGACACACAGGGTGGCTGGACACACAGGGCGGCTGGACACACAGGGCGGCTGGACACACAGGGATGGACGGACACACAGGGATGGACGGACACACAGGGATGGACGGACACACAGGGATGGACGGACACACAGGGATGGACAGGCATGTCTCACCCTCGGCTTATACAGGAGTCAATAAGTTTTCCCATTTTTTTTGTGGTAAATTGGGGGCCTCGGCTTATATTCAGATCGACCTATACTCGAGTATATACGGTATGCCTTTGTGACATATTAACCAGCCTCTTCCCCACTCGTCATCCTAAAACAATGGGGGGGGGGGAGCAGGTGAGCACACAGGGGGACCTGGACAGCAGAAAGAACAGGAACTGGAACAAGAGTGGTAGCATACATTGGTACCAATCCCCTGTATTTTCCTCCCATGGCAGCTGAATATTGGCTAGAGGAAGAGGAGGAGAAGCCTACTTTCAGCTGCTGCAGAAGAGAATACCGATCGTCCATTAATTTCCACTCCAGCCGCCTATCCTGTCCAGGTTCTGGGGGTCGGCAAGTAAGGACCACGGCTTACCTGTCACCTGCCCACAATTGATGGGTTGCCAACTCCAGGAATAGGGTATGCCCAGGCACAACCCTTGTGCATGCCTATGCCTCCCAGTGATACCAAGAACGAGGTATTATTTACTCCCACTAACACCAGGGAATTTTCTACTCCCACTGGTCACAGTCCAGCCCCCCTAAAGCCTGAAGGACAGTAAACTGGCTCTTTGTTTAGAAAGTTTGGAGACCCCTGTTCTAGATCAATGGAGGGCCTAGGACCCTTTTTTCCTTTTTTTGCCTTTTGGTTGAACTCAATGGACTTTTTTTGATATAACTATGCAGCGGCGTAATCTGTTCATTAATGTTTTTAGGCTGATAGGTTATAGGCTGGGTTAAATGAGGAAATGGCTGACAGAGTATGGCTGACAGAGTATTTATGACAGAAGAGACCCTATTGCATCCTTCTGCCTGTCAGCTCATGTTTACTGAGCCATGCATTAGCAGCTCAGCAAACATTTACAGCCCCAATCGACCCTCAATCTGTGCCGTGGTGATGTGCCTCTCGTGCGCGGGAGTGGGGTCATCGTGTCCTTGCCTAGCAAGTGGCTGAAGGCATGGGAGATCAGTTCCAGTACTTTGCTGGGAGAACACCAGATGACAGGTATCGTATTTTTCACTCCATAGGACGCGCTTTTTGACCCCCAAAAAATAGGGGGAAATATCTGTTCATCTTATGGCACGAATATTGACTCGCCCCACCATCGCGTTAGAACAGTCCGGTTGGGGGCACGGTGCACACTGCACAGATGCCTCCGAATATCCGAAAGATGAAAAATTTGGCCGAATTTCAAAACGAATTGCACAAGCCTATAACTCTCACTATTGCTCTCTCACTGCATGGTAGCTGCGAGTATTTTTATAACCAGGGTTCATTCCCAAGTTATATATTTTTTTAAAAGCATTGACCTTGAAACTTATTATATTTAATTTCAGATAAAACACATTGTTGCTCCTGATGAGTGGATATAAATACTTGACGAAACACGTAGAGCCTCTGTACATGCAATACCGATGTAATATAGATATATGGAATATAAATTAATTATGAGCCTTTGTATATGCAATGTGTAATACCGATATACTATAACTATATGTAATACAGATGTATTTTTGCGACCCATGTACCAATTTGTATGGAATTTTTCATCATGTTTTATATTAAATATACAATTTCTTCACCCCTCACTATTGACTGTGCGCTTCATATAAAGTCTGGTCCTTTTCCCTTTTTTCAAGCCTATTTTATATAAGCTCTTTAGTGTGTTAACCTGATGGCTATAATATTTTAGTTACATTTTAATTGGTTATTTTATATATGCAGCTTGGTGTGCTAACCTGACCGCTAATCACATTTGGTTACGTTTGAATTATACCCGAGCAAATGGAATCTATTAAAAAGGTGACATTTGAACCAAACAAGCAGCAACTTGACACAAAGGGACTAAATGGTGATATTTCTTGTCAAATGGAAGGCTTTTCCTCCCTCTTATGTATCCAGGAGAGCATAAATAACATGCATACACACAGAGCACAGTGCAGTATGGAGAACCCGGCCATGAATGGCTTCCTTTCATCTGTGCTGACATATTGCGGTGTCCTCTCAGTCCTGTGAGTAATTCTTGCACCAGTCTGTTACATTCTCAGAAACGCTGAATGTCATTCACTTTCAAGAGCCATTTCCCTCTCATTTGTCACGAATCTGGAAAGAATGTTGCCTGCTTATTCTAATGGGCATCACGACTTTTCCTTTCACAATGTGCCATCCGCGTGACAACAATAATGTTATAGAACGCAAGCCGAAGACTGTACTTATTGCAAGGCCCACCGCACGTCGTGTACTCCTCCGTCTTGTCACGTATGACTTCTCGCTGCACAGAATTATTGTTTTATTCCTTTTTTTTCTTTTTTTTTATATTAATGACATGCTGTAACAACATACAGTTATATAAAGAATAAATCAGTGCTGTTTTTTTTTTTTGTTTTTTTTTGCCCAGCTGAGCTGACAATCTGATTTTATGTGAGTTCACAGAGAGATTTAAAGGGGAACTATGTTGTATTCTCATTGAGCACCTATTTTATATTTTTAGTGTCATTATTTAAAAAAAAAAAGGCATTTGAATACAATTCTCTAGTTATGGTATACTGTGTTCTGTATGCTGATCTTTGCATTTCAATTGCAGATTTTTAAATGCTCCCTCTAGTGGCCATCTTTGCATTAGTAAATGTGATTACCATCATTGTGTAGACCTGATTCACACCTATGCAGGCTGCAGTTTGCCTATTGCAGGTGCATTTCGCGTTTTTCCAATAAACGCTTTTCATCCATTGAAGTCTATGGAAGAAAAAACCAGAAAAAAAAAGTCTCTGGCCCTTTCCATAAAATGCACAGATGTGAACTACATCCATAGGAAACCATGCTAAGGCTGGATTCACATCTATGCATTTTTGGTGCTTTTTGCATGTTGCAGATTTGCACTACAGTCGATTTAACATAGTTTCCTATGGAACTCGTTCAGTAGTGCAAATCTGCAAAATGCAAAAAGCATTAAAAATTCATAGGTGTGAATCCAGCCTTAAAGTGGTTGTATACCCGATTTTTAAACTTTTACCTACAGGAAAGCCTATAATAAGGCTTACCTGTAGGTAAAAAAAATATCTCCTAAACCTGTACGGTTTAGGAGATATTCCCCTCGGTATGCGCCGCTGACTGCAGCGGCGCATGCGCACAAGGGGGTTCTCGGCCTGAAAATCCGGCAGTGGCCGACCGGCCGGAATGAAATCTCGCGCGGGAGTGACGATATCGCGGCTCCGGCCACTCACAGCGCCGGAGCCACGATACCCGGAAGAAACGCAGAGGGAGCATGTCAGCTCCCTCGGCGTGGATCGGGCCAGATGTCGGGGCCTCGTTCTAAGGTAAGTATTTCATAATGAGCTAGTATGCGGTGCATACTAGCTCATTATGCCTTTTGCTTTGCAGGTTTTAAAAAAAAAAAATGTGCGGGTTTACTACCGCTTTAATGTGTGTATCTGCAAAACTTTAAACACGCTAAAAAAATCATAGGTGTGAACCAGGCCTAAGGCTGGATTCACACCTATGGCGTTTTTAGGGCTTTTTGCATTTTGCAAATTTGCACTACATTCCATTTAACATGATTTCCTATAGAACACGTTCTGTAGTGCAAATCAGCAAAATGCAAAAAGTACTAAAAATTAGGCTCGATTCACATCTATGCATGTTGCTTTTGAGCGTTTCTGCAGTTTTTTTGGGGTGCTTGCTGCGTTTTTGGACACGTGTTTTTGACGCATATTGCGGTTTTTTTACAGTGTGGTTGCTTAGCAACCAGCTATATACAGTCTAAAAAAAATGTAAAAAATTTAAAAAAAAAACGCAAAGCGCAAATCGCTGCAAAAACACGGTACTTGTGTTTTGGATGCGAGTCCATTGACTTCTATTAGGCCTCTTTCACACGGGGCGGATCAGTAAAGATCCGCCCCGTGATGATCCGCTCGCTCAGCGGGGATCGCTCCGTTGTCCCCGCTGAGCCGGCGGCGGACAGGGCGGTCTCCGCACACTGTGCGGGGACCGCCCTGTCAGCTCTCCGCTCTCCTCTATGGGGATCGGATGAGCACGGACCGTCTGTCCGTGTTCATCCGATCCGCTCTGCAGACGGACAGAAAAATAGGATTTTCCTCCGTCTGCAGAATCGGACAATTGCGGAGGCGGACAATAGCGGGTGTCTGCGGATGCTCATCCGCAGACACCCACTATCCCATAGGGATGAATGTATGGCCCGTATTTCATCCGCAAACGGATGGATGAAATACGGACATACCATCCGCATGTGTGAAAGGGGCCTTACATGCAAAACGCTGCATTTTGCATGAAAAAAAGTCCCCGACCCTTTCCAAAAACGCAGAGGCACAAAAATGCATTGATGTGAACATGTTCCATAGGAACCCATGTTAAAAAAATTTCCCTGCATTTCTGCAAAATGCATCAAAAAACGCATTAGTGCGAATCAAAATGCATAGATGTGAATCAGGCCTAAGGCTGGATTCACATCTATGCAGCTTTAGTGCTTTTTGCATTTTGCAGATTTGCACTACAGTCCATTTAACATGGTTTCCTATGGAACTCGTTTTGTAGTGCAAATCTGCAAAAAGCACTAAAAATGCCATAGGTGTGAATCCAGCCTTAGGCCGCGTACACACGCGCGGACTGTTTGCCCAACCTTGTTCGGCAAACAGTTTGTCAAACAGTCCGCTCAAAATTTGCATGAGCGGACTTGCCCACACACGAGCGGACTGTTTGACGAACAAGGTTGGGCAAACAGTTCGCTCAACTTTTGAAATGAACGGACTCGCCCACGTAAGGCGGAGGCAAGTCCGCCCATTTCGAGCGCGTGTACAGGTAGGCGGGGCCCGCGAAGGAGACGTCGCGGGCTCCGCCGCCTGGAATGGGCTTAAAGGGGAACCCCAACGCCGAAAAAAATCGGCGTGGGGGTTCCCCCCAAGTCCACACCAGACCCTTGTCCGAGCACGCTACCCGGCCGGCCAGGAAAGGGGGGCGAGCGAGCGCGCCCCCCCTCCTGAGCCGTACCAGGCCGCGTGCCCTCAACATGGGGGGGTGCCTTGGGGAAGGGGGGGGCCGCGCGGCCCCCCCACCCCAAAGCACCTTGTCCCCATGTTGATGAGGACAAGGGCCTCTTCCCGACAACCCTGGCCGTTGGTTGTCGGGGTCTGCGGGCGGGGGGCTTATCGGAATCCGGGAGCCCCCTTTAAGAAGGGGGCCCCCGGATACCGGCCCCCCACCCTATGTGAATGAGTATGGGGTACAATGTACCCCTACCCATTCACCTGTGAAATAAAGTACAAATAAAAACACAACACAGGGGGAAAAAATATTTTATTGCACAGCCGGGGGTCTTCCGTCTTCGGGGGTCTTCTCGCCGGACTCCTCCGCTATGTGTGTGTAGCTCTTTTGCCAGCGGAGGAGTCCGGCTTTCTTCCTCCCCGCCGCCGGCCTCTTCTCCCGACTTCGGGGGTCTTGTCCCCCTCTTCGGTTCTTCTGCCGGGCCACCGCGCCTGGTCCGGTGGCCCGGTCTTCTGTCGCCGTCTTCCGTTCTTCTGTCGCCGCCTTCGGTTCTTCTGCCGGGCCACCGCGCCTTCTTGTAGCTCTTTTACAGGCGGTGGCCCGGTCTTCTGTCGCCGTCGCCGCCTTCCGTTTGTGTTCTTCTTCTTGTTCTTCTTGTTCTTCTCCAGGCGATGTTGACACGTCGCTCCCTCCGGCCGGAATGCCAGAGCCGCCCTGCGCTGTGACTTATATAGTGACAATGGGGCGGGGTCACATGGTATATGTCACATGGGTTGATGTCACATGGTGACCCCGCCCCCTTACGATGTCATAGTCCCCATGTGACATCAACCCATGTGACCAACCCATGTGACATATACCATGTGACCCCGCCCCATTGTCACTATATAAGTGACCGCACAGCGCGTCCCCGGCATTCCGGCCGGAGAGCTCGTCGAGTCAACATCTCCAGGAGAAGAACAAGAACAAGAAGAAGAACACGAACGGAAGGCGGCGACGGCGACAGAAGACCGGGCCACCGCCTGTAAAAGAGCTACAAGAAGGCGCGGTGGCCCGGCAGAAGAACCGAAGGCGGCGACAGAAGAACGGAAGACGGCGACAGAAGACCGGGCCACCGGACCAGGCGCGGTGGCCCGGCAGAAGAACCGAAGAGGGGGACAAGACCCCCGAAGTCGGGAGAAGAGGCCGGCGGCGGGGAGGAAGAAAGCCGGACTCCTCCGCTGGCAAAAGAGCTACACACACATAGCGGAGGAGTCCGGCGAGAAGACCCCCGAAGACGGAAGACCCCCGGCTGTGCAATAAAATATTTTTTCCCCCTGTGTTGTGTTTTTATTTGTACTTTATTTCACAGGTGAATGGGTAGGGGTACATTGTACCCCATACTCATTCACATAGGGTGGGGGGCCGGTATCCGGGGGCCCCCTTCTTAAAGGGGGCTCCCGGATTCCGATAAGCCCCCCCGCCCGCAGACCCCGACAACCAACGGCCAGGGTTGTCGGGAAGAGGCCCTTGTCCTCATCAACATGGGGACAAGGTGCTTTGGGGTGGGGGGGCCGCGCGGCCCCCCCCTTCCCCAAGGCACCCCCCCATGTTGAGGGCACGCGGCCTGGTACGGCTCAGGAGGGGGGGCGCGCTCGCTCGCCCCCCTTTCCTGGCCGGCCGGGTAGCGTGCTCGGACAAGGGTCTGGTGTGGACTTGGGGGGAACCCCCACGCCGATTTTTTTCGGCGTTGGGGTTCCCCTTTAAGCCCATTCCAGGCGGCGGAGCCCGCGACGTCTCCCTCGCGGGCCCCGCCTACCTGTACACGCGCTCGAAATGGGCGGACTTTCCGAGCGGGAACAGTCCGCTCATTTCGAAAGTACAGCGGACAGGCCCACACACGGGCGGACTGTTCGCTCAAACACAGTTTCAGCGGACAGTTTTTCGGAATTTCCGAAAGACTTTGTCCGTCCAACTGTCCGCTGAAACTGTCCGCTGAAAGCCCACACACGAGCGGACTGTCCGCCCAAACACTGTTCAGCGGACAAGGTTGGGCGAACAGTCCGCCCGTGTGTACGCGGCCTTAGAGGAGAAGTATTTTTATGTATTAGAACTGGGCAAAAAAACAGCATTGCTTTATTCTTTATACAGTACCTTGCAAAAGTATTCACTCCCCCTTGCCATTTTTCATGTTTTGTTGCCTCAGAACCTGGAATTAACATGGATTGTTTGAGGATTTGCATCATTTAATTTACAGAACATGCCCACAAATGTAAAGATTTTTTTTTGTTTATTGCGAAGCAAACAACATATAGGACAAAATAACAGAAAAGGTCAATGTGCATAACTATTCACCCCCCTAAAGTCAATACTTTGTAGAGCCGCCTTTTGTGGCTATCACAGCTCCAAATCAATTTGGACAAGTCTCTATGATCTTGCCACATCTTACCAGTGGGATTTTGCCCATTCCTCCTTGCAAAACTGCTCCAGCTCCTTCAAGTTGGATGGTTTGCACTTGTGAACAGCAATCTTTAAGTCTGACCACAGATTTTCTATTGGATTGAGGTCTGGGCTTTGACTAGGCCATTCCAACACATTTACATGTTTCCCTTTAAACAGCTCAAGTGTTGCTTTAGCAGTGTGTTTGGGGTCATTGTCCTGCTGGAAGGTGAACCTCCATCCTAGCCTCAAATCACATACAGAGTGGTACAGGTTTTGCTCAAGAATATCCCTGTATTTAGCACCATCCATCTTTCCCTCAACTCTGACCAGTTCCCCAGTCCTGACTGCTGAAAAACATCCCCACAGCATGATGCTGCCACCACCATGTTTCACAGTGGGGATGGTGTTCTTTGGGTGATGTGATGTGTTGGGTTTGCCCCAGACATAGCGTTTTCTTTGATGGCCAAAAAGTACAATTTTAGTCTCATCAGACCAGAGCACTTTCCTCCATACATTTTGGGAGTCTCCCACATGTCTTTTCACAAACTCAAAATTTGACATTTTGTTTTTTGCTGAAAGTAATGTCTTTCTTCTGGCCTCTCGGCCATAAAGCCCAACTCTATGGAGCGTACGGCTTATTGTCGTCCTATGTACAGATACTCCAGTCTCTGCTGTGGAACTCTGCAGCTCCTCCAGGGTTACCTTAGGTCTCTGTGCTGCCTCTCTGATTAATGCCCTCCTTGCCCGGTGTGTGAGTTTTGGTGTGCGGCCGTCTCTTGGCAGGTTTGCTGTTGTGCCATGTTCTTTCCTTTTGGTTATGATAGATTTGATGGTGCTCCTAGGGATTATCAAAGATTTGGATACTTTTTTATAATCTAACCCTGACTTGTACTTCTCAACTACATTGTCCCTTACTTGTTTGGAGAGTTCCTTGGTCTTCATGGCAGTGTTTGGTTAGTGGTGCCTCTTGCTTTGGTGTTGCAGCCTCTGGGGCCTTTCAAAAAGGTGTGTATATGTAATGACAGATCATGTGACACTTAGATTGCACACAGGTGGACATCATTTCACTAATTATGTGACTTCTGAAGGTAATTGGTTGCACCAGAGCTTTTTATGGGCTTCATAACAAAGGGGGTGAATACATACACACATAACAATTATCAGTTTTTTATTTCTGAAAAATAGTTTTATGTATATATTTTTCTAATTTCACTTAGACTATTGTGTTCTGATCCATCACATATAATTCAGATTAAAAAAAACATTCAACTAGAGGCTGTAATGTAACAAAATAGGTAAAAAGCCAAGGGGGGTGAATACTTTTGCAAGGCACTGTATGGCCATATGTAAACCCCCGTACACACAGTCATTAATTCCATTGGAAAATGTCCGATCGGATTATATTGTTGGAAAATCCGATTGTGTGTGGGCTCTATCTGACTTTTTCCATCGGAATTTCCAACGGAAAAAATTTGAGAGCGGGACCTCAAATTTTCCGACAACAAAATCCGATCGGACTTTGCCCGATCGTTTGTAGAGAATTCCGATAGGACAAAGTGCCACGCATGCTCAGATCAAATTATGAGACCAAAGCTATTGGCTACTAGCCACAACGTAATCCCGGCGTAACTTTAATGGCATCCCAGTCTAAGGCTTGATTCACACTAACACGATTTTTGATTCATTTACTAAGTCGTGTTTTGCTTGGGGATAAAATACTTATTTTACTCACTGAACTGCAGCTTAATTTATAGCATTTGTTTTATGTGTTTTTTTCTGGATTTGTAGTTGATATTCTGTTGATATTCTCCATCATTTAAAATACGCCTATGATATAAATGATAGACCCTTCATTTCTTTGTAAGTGGGCAAACATACAAAATCTGCAGGGGATCAAATAAGTATTTTCCCCACTGTATTTTGAATTAATAATGCTTATTTGGATGGCATTTCCTTTTCTTAAAGTGTTACTCAATCCAAAAACAAAAATGTAATATATTGTCATGGATTACCAATCATTGGATGTGGTGGCTGCATTTGTTTTCTTTTTCTTTTTTTTTTTAAGGCTTTTATTTTTCACAGTACTTTACAACATAAGGGCAGACAGTACAGTTACAATACAATTCAATACAGGGGGAACCAGAGGGCTCTGCTCATTGGAGCTTACAATCTAAAAGGTCGGGTCAAGTTATACAAAAGGTTACAATTGTGGGGCATGAGCTGATGGAGAAAATAAAATGCAGTTGTTAGTCTGAGGAGGCTGGATAGGCTTCTCTGAGGAGAAGAGTTTTCATGGATCACCTAAAAGTGGACAGAGATAGTTGGACAGATTGGGGTAAGGAGTTCCAGAGGATGGGAGAGGCTCTGGAGAAGTCCTGGAGACAAGCATGGGAGGAGGCGACAAAGGTCATGTGATGGTTGGCCAGTAACACATCTCCTGTCTTAGGGTGGTTACATTTACTCCTCCACTGCATCTACGGAGGAGCAAGGTAGTCACCCGTGGACAGCAACATGGTCAATCAGTGGAGAAGGTAGTGTTAGATGGACTAATAGTTTCAGATGGACTTTACATAAGTGACTAACATTTTAAAGTGCAACCAAAAGCACCTATGCTTACCCATGCTCCTACAGTCCAATGCCCATGAGGTCCCTCGCTGGTGCCGGCATCTTCTCCCCAGCTTCTTCCGGGTGCTGGTCTTCTTGATTGGCCTATGCAGGCTGATGTCACTCTTGTGCATGATAAGGCGACAGATAAGGCGACACTGATAGGCACTATTAAGATGGCACTGATTGGCTGCACTGATAGGCACAGATAAGGCGACACTGATAGGCACTATTAAGACGACACTGATGGGCACTGATAAGACGGCACTGATGGGCCTTGATGGGTGGTACTGATAGATGTCACTGATGGGCACTGATAGGTGGCACTGATGAGTGGCACTGATGGGTGGCACTGATAGATGTTACTGATGGGCACTGATAGGTGGCACTGATGGGCACTGGTAGGTGGTATTGATAGGTAGCACTGGTGATGAGGCACTGATTGGTGACATTTATAGGTGGCACTGTAGGCACTGATAAGTGACACCGTGGGCACTGATAGGTGACACTGTGGGCACTGATGGATAATACTGTGGGCACTGGTAAGTGGCACAGGTGAGCACAGAAGCCTCTGCAGAGGCTCTCCAGGATTGGGACTGATGTCCCTCTCACAGCCACCGGTGATCGGCTTTTCTTTTACATCACATTTACATCACATGATCAGCTGTCATTGGCTGACAGCTGATCATGTGGTCGGGATTGACCCCTTACTCCGATCTGTGATCAGCCGAGTCTCATAGATTCACTGATCACAGAGCGGGCCACTCGAGCATGGGAGGACGTCTATGCACGCCCTCCTGGCAAATTAGGTCCACGCTGTAGCCATCTTTTGGCTACAGCATGGACAGGAGATGGTTAAAGGCAAAGTTCACCCTTTAGGGAAAAATAATAAATGCACATATTTTTTCACAAAAATTTTTTATTTGTTATTTTTTTTTTCCACAGGAGTCTACAAAGCATTGCACTCACTATCAACGGATCAGAGGATCTGTAGATGGCAGGTGCAATGTCATGCTCCTGCACAGCCTCCCTCCAGCTTTGTGCTCGTACCTTCATATGGACTTTCAGTTACAAAGCTAGAAGAAGAAGAGCGAATGGACTGCGAGGTCGCTGATCAGCACCTTTGTAGTCCATTGGAAACGACAAGCTGTCTGCCGCAGTGGAAGACAAAATTTGTAATTCATTTAGTCACATCCTAAATGTGGGCGTAACGTGTTCCAAAGGTGAACTTAAGCCCCATACACACTATTAGATTTTCTGCAGATTTTTGTCTTCAGATTTACCAAAATCATGTAGTAGACATGTGCACTGACAAAAAGTTTGTTCGTTTTAGTTTAGTTTCTTTTGTTTTTTTGCTTTTTTCGGAAATTCGAATATTTAAAAATTTGAAAATTCTGAAATTCAGAAATTCAAAAATTCGGAATATGGAAATTCGGAAATCCGAAAATTCGGATTTTTGAATTTCCAAATTTCTGAAATTTCCGAATTTTAAATTTTTGAATTCTGGATTTCCGAATTTTCGAATTTCCAAATTTTCGAATTTCCGAATTTCCAATTTCCAAATTTCCGAAATTTTGAATTTTCAAAATTCAGAATTCAAAATTGCCCACCAGTGGCAGCAATCAGTGCCCATTAGCGATGCCAGTCAGTGCTAGTTATCAGTGCTGCCTATCAGTGCTGCCCATCAATGCCCATCACTGCTGTCAATCAATGCCCATCAGTGCCACCCATCAATAACCATCAGTGCCCATCAGTATCGCCTATCCGTGCCGCCTATCAGTGCCCACCAGTGCCGCCTATCATTGCCCACCAGTGTCACCTAACCATGCCTATCAGTGCCGCCTATCAGTGTCACCTATCAGTGCCCATAAGTGTGGTATATTAGTGCCTCCTCACCAGTGCCACCTAATCAATGCCCATAAGCGCCACCTCATCAATGCCCACCAATTAAGCCTATCAGTGCCCATCAGTGAAGGAGAAAATATACTTAGTTTGTAAAATTTACTGTCAGAAAGTAAAAAAAAAATGTTTTTTTCAAAATTGTTGGACTTTTTTTTTTTTTTGTAAAGAAACCCAGCAGTGATTAAATACCACCAAAAGAAAGCTCTATTTGTGTGAAGAAAATTATTAAAAAATTGTTTGGGTACAGTGTAGCATGACCGCGCAATTGTCATTGCCTGGGCAAGAAGTGCCCTGTAGGCAAGTGGTTAAGGGAAACACCCTGAAAAACAGGAAACCAGCACAACCACCACACTCATACCCCCCAATTTTAGAGCTTTTAAAAAGGGTAGACTGGAGATGGGATATGCTGCTTGCAAGCCACAGACTCAAACTTTTCACAGGTTACCCCTTTAGACTTTAGACAAGCTCTCCTTCTGCATTTACCCCTTAAGACCCTTCACAAGTTACCCCTCTAGATCAGCCCCCCTTCACAAGTTACCCCTCTAGATCAGCCATTCTCCACAAGTTACCCCTCTAGATCAGCCATTCATCACTAGTTACCCCTCTAGATCAGCCATTCTCCACAAGTTACCCCTCTAGATCAGCCATTCTCCACAAGTTACCCCTCTAGATCAACCATTCTCCACAAGTTACCCCTCTAGATCAGCCATTCACCACAAATTACCCCTCTAGATCAACCATTCTCCACAAGTTACCCCTCTAGATCAGCCATTCTCCACAAGTTACCCTTCTAGATCAGCCATTCTCCACAAGTTACCCCTCTAGATCAGCCATTCTCCACAAGTTACCCCTCTAAATCAGCCATTCACCACAAATTACCCCTCTAGATCAGCCATTCTCCACAAGTTACCCCTCTAGATCAGCCATTCTCCACAAGTTACCCTTCTAGATCAGCCATTCTCCACAAGCTACCCCTCTAGATCAACCATTCTCCACAAGTTACCCCTCTAGATCAGCCATTCACCACAAATTACCCCTCTAGATCAGCCATTCTCCACAAGTTACCCCTCTAGATCAGCCATTCTCCACAAGTTACCCCTCTAGATCAGCCATTCACCACAAATTACCCCTCTAGATCAACCATTCTCCACAAGTTACCCCTCTAGATCAGCCATTCTCCACAAGTTACCCCTCGAGATCAGCCATTCTCCACAAGTTACCCTTCTAGATCAGCCATTCTCCACAAGTTACCCTTCTAGATCAGCCATTCTCTACAAGTCACCCTATGGGACATTAGACCAGACCTATGATTAGCCCCCCTTTCACAAGTTAACCCTTCAGATCTTGTATCGGCACTTTCAGATCAGGCTTCCTTACACACATTACGCCTTCAAACCTCATATCAGCCACCCTTGCTCAAATTACTGGACTATCCCGGTATTAGAACCCAATACAAGCCCCCCCCCCCCCCCCCCCCCACTCTAATGAACTGGTGTTGCATGGTTGAATGCAAGTTCCAGCACCCATTACTGGTATCAGACCTGCAACCAGCACACTGCCTATAAAGAAGAGTGGGGAACTCTATCACCAATGCTGCTTCTGAAAATACCCCTCATACTCCAGACCAGCCATCTTTTCACAGACCTGCATATCACTGCAAGTTAGCCCATCAGACCTCAGATCAGCCCCTTTCCACCCTCCACTACACCTTCAGAGCTCAGATCAGTGCAGCAAAATAGTGATGAAGTCTATGCCAGACTTCTCTTGCTGATCTGTGTCATGATATTTTCAGAAGCAGCATTGGTGATAGAGTCCCCACTCTTCTATATAGACAGCGTGCTGGTTGGAGGTCTGATACCAGCAATGGGTGCTGGAACTTGCATTCAACCATGCAACAACAGGTCATTTGGGGGGGGGGGGGGGACCTTGTATTTGGTTCTAATACTGGGATAGTCCTGCAGAAATTTGGACAGTTTAGGGCATGTGTACTTAACCTGCGGCCTTCCAGCTGTTGCAAAACTACAAGTCCCATCATGCCTCTGCCTTTGGGAGTCATGCTTGTACCTATCAGCCTTGGAATGGCTCATGGGACTTGTAGTTTTGCAACAGCTGGAGGGCCACAGCTTGTACACACATAGTTTAGGGCAGGAGTCAGCAACCTTTCTCCACTTAAGGGCCGAATTCAATGTCTCTGAATGCATGGAGGGCCGCATTCACCTGCTAATAAATTAAAATAATAATTATCCTAAAATAGTAATAATAACAGTACAGGTTGACCTCACTTTAACCACTTGCTGACCGCTGCATGTTGATATACGTCGGCACAATGGCACTGGTGGGCAAATGGGCGTACCTGTACTTCCCCTTTAAGAGCCAGGGCTAGCAAGCGCATGCAGCGTGACCGTGCCTGCGGGACCGGTGGACTCGATGTCCGCCGGTCTCCCGGCAATCGTGTCATGGAGCTGTAGAACGGGGAAGTGTAAACAAGGAATTTCCCCGTCCTGCCTTGTGACATGACAGAGATCACTTCTCCCTGTCATCGGGAGCAAGGATTGCTGTCATGTGAGTTGAAGCCCACCCCCCCTCCACAGTTAGAATCCCTCCCTAGGACACACTTAACCCCTTAATCGCCCCCTAGTGTTTAATCCCTTCCCTGCCAGTGTCATTTACACAGTAATCAGTGCATTTTTATAGCATCAATCGCTGCATAAATGATAGTGGTCCCAAAATAGTATCAAAAGTGTCCGATGTGTCCGCCATAATGTCACAGTCCTGATAAAAATTGCAGATCGCCGCCATTACTAATAAACAAAAATTAATAATAAAAATACCATAAAACTATTCCGTATTTTGTAGACATTCTAACTTTTGCACAATCAATATACGCTTCTTGCATTTTTTCTTTAACCAAAAATATGTTGAAGAATACATATTGGCCTAAACTGAGAAAAAAAAAAATATATATTTTTGGGGGATATTTATTATAGCAAAAAAGTTAAAAATATTGCGTTTTTTCAAAATTGTCGCTCTTTTTTTGTTTATAGCGCAAAAAATAAAAACCACAGAGGTGATCAAATACCCCCAAAAGAAAGCTCTATTTGTGGGAAAAAAAGGACGTCAATTTTGTTTGGTTGCAGCGTCGCACGGCCACGCAATTGTCAGTTAAAGTGACGCAGTGCAGAATCGCAAAAAGTGCTCTGGTCGGGAAGGGGGTAAAATCTTCCGGGGCTGAAGCGGTTAAGGTGCTTCACTAATACAAAGCCATAGGTTGCCGACCCCCGGTTTAGGGTATGCCCATCTAAGAACTGGTAAGCTGCAATAAATAAACATTTATTCTTTAGATACACTTATCTCTTTGCCAGCTCACAAATAATGCCCCCCACCCCCACCCCACTTTCCCCATTAGGAAACCTAATTTTTCGCAGAAAGTCTTGATGCCCGTTGTTTACCCAACATAGCCTGGGTAATGCTACAACAAGTCCGGGAAACAAAGGCAATCTTTCAGCAGCTCACACATGAAAGACAAGCGCATGAATCACCCAGGAGGACATTGGTTTCTTAAGAGTAAATATTTTACTTTCATTATACAGCAAGCATTGATGGAACGTCTGACAAAGAATGTTGAAACACACACATGGTTTTAATATTACATGCCAATGAGAGTTGGTCTGTGATGCCAAGTTTGCACCCACTGTTAATGCTGGAAATGCAAGGATGAGGCTTGAGGCACAAGTGGTTATGTAAATGTTTTATTTTCACAGATGTAGAAGCGTTCGTTAAAGAAGATCTCTATTAATCATTTTGGGCAGTGTGGTTTTAAAGAGGCAGCCAACCTTTTCTTTTAAAATAATGTCTTTTGGAATCCCTTTACTGCCAAGTGCAATCTACTTATGAACAGGAGCAGACTGACAACTCATGGGGCCCCCGGGCAATAGGAGATTATGGGGCCCCTGGGCAATAGGAGATTATGGGGCCCCCGGGCAATCAGAGATTATGGGGCCACACAGTATACACATACACAGTATACAATCACACAGTATACACAGACATGTTTCTATTGGCTGAGAAGGTACTGGAGCGGTGGGGCAGCTATAATCTCGGGATTTTTAGACCAAAAGGATGTCGGTAAGGGACATTTTAGAGACAGATGTAAAAAAAACACAGATTTTTACACTAGGGGCAACCCTGATGGGGCCCCCTAGTGGCCTGGGGCCCTTGGGCAGTGCCCGAGTGTCCGACTGGTCAGTCTGCCCCTGCTTATGAATAATAGACCTGTGCGATTAGGTTCGTAACGAATAGATTTTCGCACAAATTTGTTGGTATTCGTACATTCGGAACAATTCGAACATCCGAATAGCTGAAAGAACCAAAATCCGAAAGCAAAATAACGAACATGCGAAAATACGAACTTACAACAGTACGAAACTCCGAAACAGTAAAAGAAAGAAAATCACATCTATAACCAATAATTTGCATTTCGTATTTTCAATCCTTTGTCTGTTCGTAATTTTGTATGTTTGTATTTTCATTCATGTGTTCGTAATTTTGTTTCTTTGTCTGCTCGTAATTTCGTTTGTTCATGTTCTAAATCATTCTTTTGAATGGACAGTGTAAAGCCCCATACACACGATCAGAAATTCTGCCAGCAAAAGTCGGATGTGAGCTTTGGGTCAGAAATTCCGACCATATGTATGCTCCATCGGACTTTTGCTGACAGAATTCTAGCCAGCAAAAGATTGAGAGCAGGTTCTCTATTTTTCGGTCGGAAAAAGTTCCGATTGGAAATTCCGATCGTCTGTACAAATTCTGCGAAAAATGCCTACGCATGCTCGGAAACAATTTGCATGCTCGGAAGCATTGAACTTCCTTTTCCTCGGCTCGTCATAGTGTTGTACGTCACCGCGTTCTTGACGGTCGAAAGTTTAGAGAACTTTTGTGTGACCGTTTGTATGCAAGCCAAGCTTGAGAGGAATTCCATCGGCAAAACCATCCAAGATTTTTCCAACGGAAAATCCGCTCGTGTGTACAGGGCATTGGTGTATCTTAATATGTATGTTCGTAATTTCATGTTCTCGAATCGTTCTTTCGAATGGGCAGTGTATTAGTGAGTGATGTATCTTACTTAATATCTTTAGCCAATCAGCTTATCCCTTTTGTGTCTGAATCACACGGCATTCCTGAATCTTTTTAGATTCAGTTGAGGAGGAGACTGAGTCCGGTCTGGTGACTGAGGGAGTGGACTGGAGTAAGTACAGGACTTATTAGAAAAGCAAGCATAGGATTATTATTCTTTATTTCCTATGAAAGTACGAATCAACGGAAAAGGCAATCTCACAAAAGTAAGAATTACTAAATTACAAATAGTGTACCGAATAAACGAAAAACTATTATCTACCAAAATTACAAATTTCGAATCAAAGAAAATTGGACAGAATTAAATTAAATTTAAAAATTAAAATGAATGGGATTACGAATCATTTGGTATCAACGAAAATAAAACTGTTACGAAAATTCGAACGAGTCCCAATATGAAAACTTGCGCCTTAAGAAATTACGAATCGTTACCAATCAACGGAAACACAAAGAAACAAAACAAAACTAAACTAAATTTTTTGTTGTGCACATGTCTACTGAATAGAAAAATAAGCCTATGTGCCTCCCTTTCTTGGAAAAGCCATATTTATGCAGACTTGAGCCTTTTAATTTTATCTATCTGCAAGCAGGGATAGTCCCAGATTATGCAAAAGTAAAAACAAAAATGCAAACATGGCAAGTGGTCCTACATGTGCATTATCAACTTTAATAATACCAAAAATAAGTGTAGTGCAGACCCCTGACAAGTCCAGCTGATTTGCCCCAGATTCTCTTCCCATTTAGGTGTATAGACAGCCAGGCACACAGCCAATTGCACAGTCTTACTACATAATGACCAGGCAATGACCACCCCATCTTTTTATGCTTTAATGCTTTTGGAACTTAGTTGGGGTGCAGGGAAGCGTTGGGATATTTTGAATTTAGTCCACAAAGTAACTCACTCACTGCCCTGTCTACTCTATTCAGGGTAATTTTCCTCTTGGCAGATACTAGTAACACAAGCAATCCTGGAACTCCAAGCAAGGGTAAATTGTCACTAGGATCCTATATCCAGGCCTTTACTCACAATGTCCCTGGACACATGGATACCTCCATCCAATATAGGTCAGACACTTGTCTTGTGAATCTCCAGGCCAGATCCTCAGTGGTCTTTTGATCGTGTACCGGTGAAGGTGTCATGAAATTGTTTTTGACATCGTGCATGTTTTTAGATTTCAATCTTGGAATTTAATACATTTTTGTACTTTTTATCTGCCTTGATCAATACGCATTGTTGCCATAGAAGCCGCTTTTAACCCAGGTAGAGTTACCTGGGTTCTTTTCTTGTATACATCCTCAGTGAACCCCATTGATTTGCCAACTACTACCAGAAAATAGGCCCCCAGCTCCCACTGAGCTGGGACCTCGATGAGCCCCTGACTTCAGCTATCCTGCCCAGAAGGGCAGTAGCCCTTCATGCTGGGATCTTCTCCTCCTGAACAAGAACCCTGCTGCTCCAGACCCCAAACAATTTCGGAAATCATCAGCCACCTAAAGGGCACTCCCCCTCCAGTGGTTGACGGAGGTTGCATAAATATTCAGGTCAAGGATCTGCCTCTTCCAACCCACTAGATTCTAGAATCCATTAGAAGGCAGGGTGAAATAGTTGAGCCTGCAGCCAATGAGACCCAGAACAGCCAAAATATTTAAACACTGCTTCAATGTTTTCAGAGGAGCCAACACTACATTTACCTAGCAACCTATTCTAGAAGGGTGCAACATAAGCAATATCACATTTGCAGAATGGAGGTTGGGTACTCTAACTAGGTGTACCGTACCTTGCACCTTATACCTTATAACCTTATACCCTTATAACTGCCTGATGACGAGGAAGAAAGGATGGAGAGGAGTGCAAGATATCACTAACACAACTGCATGTCCCCTAATGCCACGTACACACGATTGGACTTTCTGACGGACCGGAATCCGTCAGACAATTCGATCGTGTGTGGGCTCCAGTGGACTTTTTTTTCACAAAAGTCCAATAGACCTAGAAATAAAACATGTTTCAAATCCTTCCGACAGACTCAAGTCCTGGCATGGGCAGGTAATACTCTTTACGGAGATATTGGAAGTCCATTAGACCCCCAATGTCTCCCCTGTTCTCCTATCCAACTATCAAAGCACAGATTGTGTTGGAATAGCTGCATTCTCAGATACACTAGCAGAGGGATGATAGCTGTGACCCTGGAAGTGACGTAATACACATTGCTTCCGGTATCATATTTTGCAGGAAGTATCAGGGAATGGATGTTCCCCGAGCTCCTCCTGCTTTCACTGCAGGAACAGTTTGCTGCAGGAACGGAAGAGCCTGAGCATCACTGTGGGTGCAGCCAGCAGGGGAAAGGCACTCTTTGAGAGCCACATAAAAGCATAGCTCTCAGCTGTCCCTGATTTGGAGGGACTGTCCCTGATTTGGAACAATGTCCCTCTGTCCCTCATTCCTCCTCATTTGTCCCGCATTTTGGTCTGATCTATATAGTTGTATATAAAATGCACTTTTTATCTATCAAAAAGTGTTTTCCAGGACTAAATCTGATTTCCAAATTGCTGCATTTGTAAATTCCAAAAGCTAATATAAAGGAATAGTAGTGGTAAAAAAAAGCACTTGTTGGTTTAACCAATCTTGTTTTTTTGTACAATTCTCCTTTAAGGGGGCGTGGCAAGGGGTGTGTCCTATGCCTGCATACTTTTGCTGATAGGTGTCCCTCATTCCCATCTCAAAAAGTTGGGAGGTATGTAAAAGTGAGCTGTCTGATCATTTTTATTGGAAAGCCCTTTGCTGGCTCTGCTGCAATAGCTGCTGTGAGCTTGATTCAGTGAAACGCCGAAACGCGTCAGTTGTTTTACTTGTCACTTTTGGTAACCGACCATTAAATTCGCTATACGGACTACAGAGTTACCAGCTCAATCCTTTTACTTGAGCTCGATTTAACCACGCCAATTGTGTACCATGCCATTTATAAACATACCTTGGTAGACAAGTGGTTAGACACTATTTTAAAACTAAAATCCAAGTGAATACAAAGAATACACATTTTTGCAGCTTTATATTCAATAATGCAACCTTCATTGTATTTTTTAAATGCAGCTAGTGAAAGTACTTAAAAAAATTATAAAAATTCTGCACTTTTATCCTCACACCCAAAAATATATATAACAGGCAATGAAAAAGGGATTGAATAATTCAAAATAGAAAGGGTGCCGAAACGAAATGAGTCCAAATACCAGACTTTCAAATACAGAAAATAAATAAATAAATAAACACCAGTGCACTGCTCAAAAAAAATTGATCAACTGATAATATTTCAGTCCAAAAAACGTTAATTGATATACAAAACTTTTATACACCTTAAAAAATATATACATCTCAATGTGCAAAAAGGCTGAATAGATAGTGACAGTCCTGGAACACTAAGGCCCCTTTTGCAACTTGTCCTGCGACTTGGGACTGCAAATTCTCATGACAAATCGTACCCCATAATTTCAAATGAATACCATTCATATCTGTGTGACTTCAAGTCGCAGCGACTTCAAAGTAGTCCCAGCACTACTTTAGTCCAATGCGATGCGACTTTAGGGCCATAGCCGCGTAAAAAATCGCAGCAAAATCACGTGACTTTCAGGTCACACAAGTGTGAAAGGGGCCCAAATGAATCATAAACAAACGATCCAATGAATCAGTGAAATAACACGGTGCTGAACTTCCAACAGACACGATGTGAAAAAAAAATGTGCTCAAAAAGCTGCCATCCCGACACGCCTCTTACCAGATTGATAGGATCTCAGATTATAGAGATCTAACTCGCCATGAGAAACATCCACACAGCTTCAGCTGCTAAGGCAAAATCATAAGATTCTACAGCGATGTTATCCAGATGTTTGGCTGTTAGACCTTTTAAGTTTGTAAACTTACTACCACTCTCATATGTAGATAAACAAAGGAGTAGACTTCATGGTGCAGTACATAAAACCGTGCATTTATTAAAAAGACAGATTGCACTTACATTTAGCAGATAAAACACCAACGGTTTGGGTACAGATAAAAAAACACACATACAAAGTGCCCCAGGACGACGTCATTTGTGACAAAACGCTTAGGTCGGAGCGACGTGCTGACATCATCATCTCTCTTCATGTGTCCTGACGTATGGGTTGTTTTGGTAGTGTGCTGGCCGACACTCCAAACTTAAGACATTTATTTTACTCATTGTTTTGAGTGAGATTTTTATCAATCGAATAAACCCAAGGATTTTATACTACGTGGAGCATTTGGTTTCTTTTTGGTGTTTAACTCCTACCCATATCCATTTATTACCATCTGGAGTGTGGAGAGATCCTGAGATGCGGTAAAAGGCCACGGCTGGATTTTAAGCAACGGGCGTTCATTGATCCCCTGTGATAAGGGGTCCATTGGAGCCGGTAAGCGGTTTCTACAGCTGTTGGTAGATTCTCTGAGATTTCTTGGCGATGAATGATGAACATTGTCATGGTAATAGTCACTTCATTACACTAAATGTGGACTCCTTATAATTATTTATGAATTATTAATTCGTTTCACTTACAGACTTTCATTTTTAGCGCACTTTTTACCATTTTTTATTTTTACCTTTTTGATTGTGTTGCACAAAACTATTTTTGCTAATTTCGTTCTTAAAAGGGATAATCATTTTTAGCACAGTTCTTTTTTATTTACAGATACAAACATGGCCACGGACCTCACCCGCCGGTCCTTGCGCAATGACGTCACAGATGTGGCTCCCCTGACGCATTTCTCCATATTAGGCATCAACTGCACATTTTTTTACATCATGACTACACTAAGCAGCGGAACACTCCATGGTCAGTTCTCTAGCTGTGCTGGGAACTCAGCCGCCTGTCCTCCAATGATCAGACTTGTCCTGACAGCGCCCTATCCCTGCACAGCCTTTCACTGAGAAGATCAGTGTGATGCTGTTTCTCCTCCCCTATCTTTTATGCAGCTGAGAAGATAGGGAATGTGATCATTTAGGCTGCGTACACACGCGGGGACTGTTCGCTCAACTTTGTCCGTCAAACAGTTTCAGCGGACAGTCCGCTCAAAATTAGCATGGACAGACTTGCCCACACACGACGAACGAACAGTCCGCTGAAACCGTGCGCGATGACGTGAACGGCACGTACGACGGGACGAAAAATACGACGTCCTATACACTGCAATGCAAACTTCGGCGTGTAAATCCTTTCTGAGCATGCGCGGAACTTAGTTTGACGAACAAGCCTACACACGAGGGGACTGTTCGCTGAAACAGAGTTTCAGCGGACAGTTTTTCGGAATTTTCGAAAAACTTTGTTCAGCAGACTGTCCGCTGAAACTGTCCGCTGAAAGCCCACACACGGGCGGACTGTCCGCCGAAACACTGTTCAGCGGACAAAGTTGAGCGAACAGTCCCCGCGTGTGTACGCGGCCTTACAAAAAAAAGGGGGAAATATATCTTTTTATATATATATATATATATATATATATATATATATATATATATATATATATATATATATATATATATATATAAATTGTTACTAATAGCGAAGACGGAGATAAACGGTTAGATGAAATGGAAAATAAACTTGCTCAGAGGACATATCCCATAGAGACTATCAAGAAGGAAAGGAGAAATATATGTTTTTCACTTTTACTTACAGGTAAGCCTATAATAAGGCTTACCTGTAGGTACAAAAAATATCTCCTAAACCTTTATGGTTTAGGACAGTGATGGTGAACCTTGGCACCCCATATGTTTTAGAACTACATTTCCCATGAGGCTCATGCACTCTTCAGTGTAGCTGAGCATCCTGGGAAATGTAGTTCCAAAACATCTGGGGTGCCAAGGTTCGCCATCACTGGTTTAGGAGATATACCCCTGTCAAATTCTGGACATTTGTTAACCGGTTCCCAGCCGGTTCCCGGCCGGCGCACACACCGATGTACATTGTCAGAATGGCACGGCTGAGCAAATGGGCGTACCTGTACATCCCTTTGAATTTGCCGCCGCGCCATTGTACGCATGCGCCAGCCGGGAGCTCCGTGAGTCAGGTCGCGGGACTCGATGTCTGCAGCGATACCCGTGATCGTCTCACGGAGAGGAAAAACAGGGCGATGCTAATGTAAACAAGCATCTCCCCATTCTGCCTAGTGACAGTGTCACTGATCACAGCTCCCTGTGATCGGAGCAGAGATCAGTGATGTCACAGCTAGCTCATCCCCCCTAGAGTTAGAACACATCCCTAGGACACACTTAACCCCTACAGCGCCACCTAGTGTTAACCCCTACACTGCCAGTCACATTTACACAGTAATCAATGCCATTTTAATCGCACAGATCACTGTATAAATGTGAATGGTCCCAAAATCACGCCAAAATTGTCCGCCATTATGTCGCAGTCACGATAAAAATCGCTGATCATCGCCATTACTAGTAAAAAATATATATATTAATAAAAATGCCATAAAACTATCTCCTATTTTGTAGACGCTATAAGTTTTGTACAAACCAATCAATAAACGCTTATTGCAATTTGTTTTACCAAAAATATGTAGAAGAATACGTATCGGCCTAAACTGAAGAAAAAAAAAGTTTTTTTAATATATTTTTGGGGGATATTTATTATAGTAAAAAGCAAAAAATAATGTGTTTTTTTCAAAATTGTTGCTATTTTTTTGCTTATAGCGCAAAAAATAAAAACTGCAGAGGTGATCAAATACCACCAAAAGAAAGCTCTATTTGTGGGGAAAAAAAAGACTTCAATTTTGTTTGGAAACCATACCGCACAATTGTCAGTTAAATCAACGCAGTGCCAAATCGCAAAAAATGCTCTGGTCTTTGGCCAGCAAAATGGTCCCGGGGCTTAAGTGGTTAAGGGATTTGTATGTTTCAATACTAGGATAAATGGAAATTTTTCTATGTGATTGGAGTGTGATCACATCTCGTTGAGCTATCTCTCTGAAATCTAGGATGAAAATAATTATGATAATTTGTATTGATTAATTGGTTAATTGATGCCTAATAGATTTCTGGTGTGAAATTTAACAATATAAAATGAAGTGAGAATAAAGTCAGTATACATCTTGTTCTTATCTGAAGAAGGGCGTAAGCTTTGTAGCCCCAAACTGTTATTTGGAATGACATGAAAAGTATGTAATTTATTACATGTGGAATTAATACATTTTAAGTGCAGTAATCCCCGGACATTTTCTTTATTGGGAAGGCTTGATTGCTGGCACTAGAATGTATACCGTCTACCACACCTGTGGAGTTTTATATATATATATATTAGGGCTGTGGAAATTAAAGATTAATTCCTCGAGCTACGCATGACGTCACTGTGAACTGTGAAGTTAAGTCATGGATTGTGGAAACTAACTAGTGTCGGGTGATTGTATATAGTGTATACCACATTTACCACTGACTAATGCAGAGTTGCAATGCAAGGAGATCAGCTAAAAGTAGTTGGATCTGTATGTGCGTTATAATTAAATAAAATTAGTCGATTAATCGATTAAAAAGAAATCGATTAATCAAACACGAAAAATTTAATCTGTAACAGCCCTAATATATATATATATATACACACACAAATGTTTTGCCTTTCATTTTTATTTTAAACTGAATGGGTTGCTCTACAGGGTGAGGGTTTGCATATACTTTGACTGCCTGGGGAGGACTTGATGGAACACTTCCATGACTCATAATGTTTCTATTACAGCACTAGGTAAATGTATGTGGTTGCAGTCCGGATTTCAGACCAATTATCTTTGGTTAAAATCTCAAGGAAAGGGCTTTTCTATCCTATCTGGAATTCCCCGTATATTCTTCATCAACATAACATGCTAGCACCCAGCCGCAGATGTTTCACAGCTAGGTCTTGACCTCCTCCTTGTGCCCTGCTGGTCATCTTGGCCGAAACTGCCATTGTCAGCATTGTTTACATGAGAATTTCTTTCCTAAGCAGAAGTAATATTTTCCTCAATAAAAGAGCAGTGACACCCACAGAACTCCCACAAAGGACTCTGCAAGCAAGGTGATGACTCCGGTTCTAAATCCCCCTCCACGTCATCTCTTTCTTTCCATATTCCATTAGATTTCTTAGAATTGTGAAGTTAGAAGTATGCACAGAATTGATGATTCAGAATACATTTTTGTGCCCAATATATGATAAACGTATAAAAAACTTTCGCCATGTACACACGGTCGGACATTCCAACCACAAAATCCGTTGGATTTTTTCAGACGGATTTTGTCCGAAACTGGTGTTGCATACACACGGTCGCACAAAGTTGTCAGAAAATCCGATCGTTCTGAACAAGGTGACGTACAACACGTACGGGACTATAAACGGGCCAGTAGCCAATAGCTTTCGTCTCTTAGCCCTTGTACACACGGTCGGAAATTCCAACAACAAAATCCGTGGTATTTTGCCCGACGGATTTTGTCCGAAACTGGTGTTGCATACACACGGTCGGACAAAGTTGTCGGAAAATCCGATCATTCGTAGCGTGATGACGTTATTTAGTTACGATGGGACTATGTTCAGGCTAGTAGCCAATAGCTTTGGTCTAGGAATTTGATCTGAGCATGCGTAGCACTTTGTCCGAATGGAATTCTCTACAAACGATCGGATAAAGTTCGATCGGATCATGTTGTCGGAAAATTTTTATATCCAGCTCTCAAACTTTGTTGGTTGGACATTCCAACGGAAAAAGTCAGATGAAGCCCACACACGGTCGGATTATCCAACAACACAGTCCGATCTGACATTTTCAGTCAGAATGTCCGACCCTGTGTAGAAGGGCTTAGACTTCCCATCTCTAGTCAGGACTTGATGATGCAGCACTGCTTGAAGCTAATACACGTACTCAGACCAGACTCCCTTCACGTGGCTTTCTCTCACAGAAGTGTTGTACCACAGCTCTCCCCACATCTCTGAAGCATCAGATTGGGTGATTTGCATTTTGCAGGGTTTTTAACCTGTTTGATGTCATTTATAACTGCATGCACAGGCTGCCATTATTCCATTCAGGCAAAACTGTGGACAAATCTCTCAGGGGACACCTGGATTTGATCTGAGGACCTCTCAATCTGCAGTGGAATGCTCTGCCAATGAGTGAGTGTGAGTGTTTTTCTTTCACCTGTTTGATGCCGTTTATAAGTACGGTCACAGACCACCATCTTTCCTTTCAAGTGCAACTATGGACAAAATGCTCAAAGGAGCACATGAATTTGAACCAAGGACCTCTCAATCTGCTATACTACCAGTGTTTTTGCTTTTTTAACCTGCCTGATTTATACATACATTCGCAGGCTGCCATCATTCCTTCCAAGTGCAACTGTGGACAAAACACGTAGGGGGTACTCAGATTTGAACCAAGGAACTCTTGATCTGCCACTGAGCTATACCTCCCTCCATTTTGTTCAGGAGGTACCGAGATTTGAACCAAGGACCTCTCGATCTGCAGTCAAATACATGCTTTTTTATGGCATTCATACCTACATTTGCAGTTGCCATCGTTCCTACCAAGTACAACTATAGAAAAAAAATGTTCAGGGGAACTTGAATTTGAATCAAGGGCCTCTCAATCTCTATTCAAATGCTCTTCCACTGAGTTATGCTCCCTGCATTCTGCAGCAAATTTTTCCTGTTTGATAAGGTATTCATGAGCACATTCACAGGCTGACAATGTTTCTTTCAATCACAGCTGTGGACAAAGGGCTCAGGGGGCACTCGGTTCTAAGCTAAGGATCTCTAGATGTGCAGTTGGATGCTCTGCCACTGAGCCTATACCTTATGCATTTAGAAGCATTTTTCCATCATATTTTTTATTTTTTTTTACCTGTTTGATGTAATTTATATTTACTGTATATTCTGTAAATTCTATAAGGTCAATGTGTCTGCCTCAGAAAATGCTTGTTTTGGTTGAGAGGTTATAAAGCTGCCATTTAATGCCCTTGGTTTCCTTTTTTGTTTCTGTCGTTTTTTTGCTTGATAGGCTGATAAGCTGGTTAGTGTATTTATATATATATATATATATGTGTGTGTATATGTGTGTGTGTGTATTTACATATATATATATATATATATATATATATATATATATATATATATATATATATATATATATATATATATATATATGTAGATCTATATATAGATCTATATATATACTATATTGCCAAAAGTGAAGGGCGTGGAGCCAGGTTGGAGGAACATAAGGACGCACAGGGCGGCTCCCAGCTAGGCGGCCACTCCCCGGGGATATACAATCTTTGAGGCAGCACATGTTGAGCTACATCTTGCTAAAACAAACATCTTTGTAAATGTAATTGTAAATGTGTAAATGTAACAGACCATATATATATACCAAGGTAGACCCATATCTACCTTGAATGCTTGTTACCTCTTATGAGGTGTATTGGATACAGTGCCTTAAAGTGGTGTTGCCACCAAAAAATAAAAAATTGTTTAAAATTCTTAAAAAAAAATAAAAATAAATAATTGGAAACAAAAAAATGTTTTACTCACCTCTAAATACCTGTTGCTAGGGGTTCCCTCATAGTCTGCCTTCTTCCTTGCCCGGGCTGGTGACATCACTTCCCCTCGTGCCGCACAGTCATCTGGGACCTGTCACGTGTCCCAGGTGACTGTGTGGCGTATCACGTGAAGCCACAGCCAGGTGCCCACAGTACAAATGACGGCGCCGTGAGTGGAGCGGGGGAAAGAGGGGAGGCTTTGTTCCCCCGCATCGCTGGACCCTGGAACAGGAAAGTGTCCGATTATTAAAAGTCAGCAGCTGCAGTATTTGTAGCTGCTGACTTTTAATTTTTTTCTTTTTAGGGGCACCCCACTTTAATTAGGTGAACTTTTGCCATTACAAGCTCAGATTTTCTATATATTTATATGTGCAACTATTGATTGATACATATGCTCATGCATGTTCTCTCTTCTTATACACATGCATATTACATTAATGTCCTGCTCTTGTCGAGTTAGGCCTATTGTTCAAATACTTACAACACATCCTCTACTTGCAAGCAACATCTTGAAAATGTCGCTCTAATATCAAATAGATGAATCTACCTCTAGCCATTTGCCTCTGCTCCCCGGGGTACCATATCGGATACTTAGACACATTGGGTTGGTCTTTGATGTATGGATAATTATCTCAATTCATGCTTTATTGAAATTTCCCACTTTTTTCTTCTTCTTTCTCCCTTTTCTTACCAAGGAGAACCTCCAGGCCCCTGTAGAAGACTGATTGGTTGAAACGCGTAGGGTTTGGCGTTCATTCTCTTTCCTCATTGCCTTGTTTTTATTTATTTATCAGTGACCTCTTCATTTGTAATATTGGTTTTTAGAAATAAATCCCCATTTTGATCTAAACCATGTGGAAGCCCTTTTTCTTTTTTCCACATATTATCCGGATGTGAATGTGTGTGGTGTTCATCCTGGAACTTACCATCGAGTCCCAGTTGTGACGGATACCTTTTGAGGCCGTCCTGGAGGTTTTCCACGTTCTTCTTGGACCCTGCTTCGGGAACCGTGACCACCATGAGCACCTGTCATTTGTGACACATTGCCCGCTAGACTCTGTGTCACTGTCATTGGAGTCCATCTCTCCCGGTAAGAGCATTCACATTTCCTTTGTGCAATAGATGATTGATGATCCAGATGGGTTTCCTGAGAAGGAGTCTTTCTGTTCATCCATCTGAGAAGTGCCATCTTCTGGTGTTTGATGCCATACTTTTTGCCATATATTGCCATTGTTGGGACATTATTTTTCACATTGTTTGGCAAAAGTTTGCATACCCTGGCAGAAATTGTGAAATTTTGCATCAATATTGAAAATATGACTGTTCATGCCACAAAAATGTATTTTATTTAAGCAATCCCATGAAGCCATTTATTATCACATAGTTTTTTGGATCCTTTTTAAATCATAATGATAACCCAAGGTTAGAAATAACCCAAATGCCCCTGATAAAAAGTTTACATACCCTGCAATGTTTGGCCTTTGTACAGACACAGAAGGTGGCACACATGGGTTAAAATGGCAAGTAAAGGTTAATTTCCCACATTTGTGGCTTTTTAAATCACAATTAGTGTCTGCGTATAAATAGTCAATGAGTTTGTTAGCTTTCACATGGATGCACTAAGCAGGCTAGACACTGAGCCATGGGGAGGAAAAAAAGAACAGTCAAAAGACCTGCGTGACAAGGTAATGGAACTTTCCAAAGATGGAAAGGATATAAAAACATATCCGAAGCCTTTAATATAGAAGTCAGTAGTGTTTAATCATTTAATAAGCAGTGGAAAATGTGGGGATCTCTTGATACCAAGCCAAGGTCAGGTAGATCGAGAAAGATTTCAGACACAAATACCACAGGAACTATTTGGGATACAAAGAAAAACCCACAGGTAACCTCAGGATACAGTGGTGTGAAAAAGTGTTTGCCCCCTTCCTCATTTCCTGTTCCTTTGCATGTTTGTCACACTTAAGTGTTTCGGAACATCAAACCAATTTAAACAATAGTCAAGGACAACACAAGTAAACACAAAATGCAATTTGTAAATGAAGGTGTTTATTATTAAAGGTGAAAAAAAATCCAAACCATCATGGCCCTGTGTGAAAAAGTGATTGCCCCCTAAACCTAATAACTGGTTGGGCCACCCTTAGCAGCAACAACTGCAACCAAGCGTTTGCGATAACGTGCAATGAGGCTTTTACAGCGTCCTGGAGGAATTTTGGCCCACTCATCTTTGCAGAATTGTCCTAATTCAGTTACATTAGAGGGTTTTCGAGCATGAACGGCCTTTTTAAGGTCATACCACAAAATCTCAATAGGATTCAGGTCAGGACTTTGGCTAGGCCACTCCAAAGTCTTCATTTTGTTTTTCTTCAGCCATTCGGTGGTGGACTTGCTGGTGTGTTTAGGATCATTGTCCTGCTGCAGAACCCAAGTTCGTTTCAGCTTGAGTACACGAACAGATGGTCGGACATTCTCCTTCAGGATCTCTTGGTAGACAGCAGAATTCATAGTTCCTTTTATCACGGCAAGTCTTCCAGGTCCTGAAGCAGCACTACAGCCCCAGACCATCACACTACCACCACCATATTTTACTGTTGGTATAATGTTCTTTTTATGAAATGCAGTGTTCCTTCTACGCCAGGTATACTTGGACACACACATTCCAAAGAGTTCCACTTTTGTCTCATCGGTCCACAGAATGTTGTCCCAAAAGTCTTGGGGATCATCAAGATGTGTTGTGGAGAAATTGAGACGAGCTTTGATGTTCTTTTTGCTCAGCAGTGGTTTTCTCCTTGGAACTCTGCCATGCAGGCCATTTTTGCCCAGTCTTTTCCTGATGGTGGAGGCATGAACACTGACCTTAACTGAGGCAAGTGAGGCCTGCAGTTCCTTGGACGTTGTTGTGGGGTCTTTTGTGACCTCTTGGATGAGTCGTCGCTGCGCTCTTGGGGTAATTTTGGGCAGCCGGCCACTCCTGGGAAGGTTCCCCACTGTTCCATGTCTTCGCCATTTGTGGATAATGGCTCTCACTGTGGTTCGCTGGATTCCCAAAGCTTTGGAAATGGCTTTATAACCCTTTCCAGACTGAAAGATCTCAATTACTTTTTTTCTCAATTGTTCCTGAATTTCTTTGGGTCTCGGCATGATGTGTAGCTTTTAAGGATCTTCTGGTGGACCTTACTGTGTCAAGCAGCTCCTATTTAAGTGATGCCTTGATTGTGAACAGGTGTGGCAATAATCAGGCCTGGGTGTGGCTAGAGAAATTGAACTCAGGTGTGGACAACCACAGTTATAGTATGTTTTAACAAGGGGGGCAATCACTTTTTCACACAGGGCCATGATGGTTTGGATTTTTTTTCACCTTTAATAATAAACACCTTCATTTACAAATTGCATTTTGTGTTTACTTGTGTTGTCCTTGACTATTGTTTAAATTGGTTTGATGTTCCGAAACACTTAAGTGTGACAAACATGCAAAGGAACAGGAAATGAGGAAGGGGGCAAACACTTTTTCACACCACTGTAAATACAGGCTGCTCTGGAAAAAGATGACGTGGTTGTTTTTGAGGAGCACAATACGATAATACTTGAACAAAAAAAGAGCTGCATGGTCAAGTGGCCAGAAAGAAGCCTTTACTGTGCAAGTTCCACAAAAAAAGCCTGCTTACAATGTGCCCAACACCACCTTGACATGAGTCATTGGCTTTTTTGTGGCATTGGCACAGTAAAGGCTTCCTTCTGGCAGCTCAACCATGCAGCTCTTTTTTTGTTCAAGTATCGTTGAATTGTGCTCCTTAAAAACAACCACTCTGTCTTTTTGAAGAGCAGACTGTATTTCTCCATTGGTTACCTGTGAGTTTTTCTTTGTATCCTGTGCAATTCTTCGGACAGTTGTGGCTGCAATCGTTCTTGGTCTCCTTGACCTTGACTTGGTATCAAAAGAGCCCCTAACCTTCCACTTCTTAATAAGTAATTAAACAGTACTGACTGGCATATTCAAGGCTTTGTATATCTTTTTATATCCTCTTCTGTCTTTGTAAAGTTTCATTACCTTGTTACGCAGGTCTTTTGACTGTTCTTTTCTACCTCCTCATGGCTCAGTGTCTAGCCTGCTTAGTGCATCCATGTGAGAGCTAGCAAATTCATTGACTATGTATAACACAGAAACTAATTGTGATTTAAAAAGCCTCAAATGTGGGAAAATAACCTTTAATTGCCATTTTAAACTGTGTGCGCCACCTTCTGTGTCTGTACTGAGGCCAAACATTGCAGGGTATGTAAACTTTTTATCAGGGCCATTTGGGTGATTTCTGTGATCATTATGATTTTAAAAGGATACAAAAAACGATGTGATAATAAATGGCTTCATGTGATTGCTATCCTTAAATAAAAGATCGGTCATATTTTCAATATTAATGCCAACATTTCACAATTCCTGCCAGTGTGTGCAAACTTTTGATCACAGCTGTATATATAGATATAGATATATATACTATATTGCCAAAAGTGGAGGGCGTGGAGCTGGGTTGGAGGCACATAAGAACGCATAAGGCGGCTCCCAGCTAGGCGGCCACACCCAGGGATAACAAACATCTTTATAAATGTAATAGACCCACATATTGACCTTAAATGCTTGCTACCTCTTATGAGGTGTATTGGACACAGTGCCTTAATTAGGTGAACTGGAGCCATTACAAGCTCAGATTTTCTATATACAGTATCTCACAAAAGTGAGTACACCCCTCACATTTTTGTAAATATCTTTTCATGTGACAACAGTGAAGAATTTACACTTTGCTACAATGTAAAGTAGTGAGTGTACAGCTTGTATAACAGTGTTAATTTGCTGTCCCCTCAAAATAACTCAACTCAGATGTGAATGGGGAGCAGGTGTGTTAAATTTGGTGTTATCGCTCTCACTCTCTCATACTGGTCACTGGAAGTTTAACATGGTACCTCATAGCAAAGAACTCTCTGAGGATCTGTAAAAAAGAATTGTTGCTCTACATAAAGATGGCCTAGGCTATAAGAAGATTGTCAAGACCCTGAAACTGAGCTGCAGCACGGTGGCCAAGACCATACAGGGATTTAACAGGACAGGTTCCACTCAGAACGGCCTTGCCATGGTCAACCAAATAAGTTGAGTGCACGTGCTCAGCGTCATATCCAGAGGGTTGTCTTTGGGAAATAGACATATGAGTGCTGCCAGCATTGCTGCAGAGGTTGGAGGGGTGGGGGGTCAGCCTGTCAGTGCTCAGACCATACACTGCACACTGCATCAAATTGGTCTGCATGGCTGTCATCCCAGAAGGGAAAGATGATGCAAAAGAAAGGCCACAAACAGTTTGCTGAAGACAAGCAGACTAAGGGCAGGGATTACTGGAACCATGTCCTGTGGTCTGATGAGGTCGGGACTCGAAACGTATGTCGAGGTGTGCCTGGTTACGCAAGTCTATCTTTGTTCTCCCGGCCCCTCTGTTACTTTGAATCCCCTGCCATGCACGCGCGTGCCACCGGCGGCGCTCGTGCCTGCCGCAAGCTCCGTGACCGTGCCCGTGGGATCCCGCGATCGTGTCACGGAGCTCAAGAACGGGGAGATGTCGATATAAACAGCATCTCCCCGTTCTGCCTAATGACAGGACACTGATTGTCTTCTCCCTGCGATCAGTGTGATGTCACACGCAGCCCATCCCCCAGACAGTTAGAAACACTCCCCTAGGACATACTTAACCCCTCCCCGCCCCCTAGTGGTTAACCCCTTCACTGCCAGTGATATTTTTATAATGGAAATTTTATTGCATTGATCACTATAATAATGCCAATGGTCCCAAAAATATGTCAAAATTGTCCGATGTGTCCGCCATAATATCGCAGTCACGATAAAAATCACTGATTGCCGCCATTACTAGTAAAAAAAAAAAAATATATTAATAAAAATGCCATAAAACTATCCCCTATTTTGTAGACGTTATAACTTTTGTTCAAACTAATCAATAAAGGCTCATTGCGATTTTTTTTTTTTACCAAAAATATGTAGAAGAATACATATCTGCCTAAACTGAGGGGAAAAAAATGTTTTTTATATATATTTTGGGGTATATTTATTATAGTAAAAAGTAAAAAATAACGCGTTTCAAAATCGTCACTCTTTTTTTTGTTTATGGCACAAAAAAAATAAAAACCGCAGGGGTGGTCAAATACCACCAAAAGAAAGCTCTATTTGTGGGGAAAAAAAAGACGTCAATTTTGTTTGGGAGCCACATCGCATGACCGCGCAATTGTCAGTTAAAGCAACGCAGTGCCGAATCGCAAAAAGTGCTCTGGTCAGGAAGGGGGTAAATCCTTCCGGGGCTGAAGTGGTTAAAAAGATGGTTTTGCAGGTATGCATGCATTATCTATAATTTTAAGTTCAAATTTTTTCGAATTAAAATAAAAAAATAAAAAAATAAAATTAAGTTTACAAATAATTGTAAAATAAACTATAGCCTTGCCCCTGTATTTCAGACATTTAAAGGAAGTACTGTAGATAATTATCTTACAAGTGTGGTGTATTATATAGAGCAGAAAGGAGGGGAATTCTGAATTAGCTCATTTGTGTCAGGCTGTTATTTCCTCTAAATTGGGTTCTAATTCTCTTCAGCCGGTAGAGTTTTGATTCAACCTATAGGGCCATTGCTAAATATCTGTGTGTTAAACTGCCATTCCCAGTAGGTTGGGGCGAAAAAAAAAATATAGCAACAGTCACATTGAAGGCTGCATTGAATTGAAGGGAATGTTTAGGGGTCTTGACTTTATTATGTTCATATATACTTTATGAGTGTTCTAAAAGTCTCCTTGATAATTAATCAATGCAGTTTGCTCTAATCGGCACATGATTAGCATGCCCTATCCTATTGTAAAAGTTAATATTTTTTTTTCTTTTTATTTAAACTGGTGTTCCACCCCAAAAAAAATGAAATATCATTAATGTACTTGGAAAAAAAAAAAAAACATTTGTAAAAAAAAATATTTTTTTTTTTTTACTTACCTTTTTTTCCCTGTTGCTATGTGGTCCCTCGAAATCTCTAGTGCCTGGGCTCCTGACGTCACTTCCCTCGGCGCAGGAAGTGAGATCGCCTCTTTCCCCTCCCTCTGTCCATCATCTGGGACACGTGACCGGTCCCAGATGATTGCGTGTTCAGTTATGGCATGCAGCACGGCTCGCGCATGCGCAGTGGGTGCCCGGCTGTGAAGCCACAGCCAGGTGCCCATAGTTACAATGCCTGCGCCGCCGATGCGGAGAGGGAGATGACCGGGGCTTCGTTCCCCCGCATCATTGGACTCTGGGACAGGTAAGTGTCCAATTATTATAGGTCAGCAGCTGCAGTATTTGTAGCTGCTGACTTTTAATTATTTTTTTTTTAATGGGAACACAGCTTTAACCAGTTGCATGCTTTGGCATCCTACATACACCCACAATAATTTGATAAAGTGTACAGGGCATATGTAGATTGTAAACTCTAACAAGCAGGGCCCTCTGATTCCTCCTGTATTGAATTGTATTGTAACTGTTCTGTCTGCCCTCATGTTGTAAAGCGCTGCAAAACTGTTGGCACTATATAAATCCTGTATAATAATAAATAATAATAATATGTAGCATTCTCTTTTCCTAGCCCCTGCTCCTGCTCCCCCTCTCTGGGACTTACTAAGTAATACAGCAGAAACTGTAGTAACTGTGATACTGCTGTTAAAAACAGACCTCCTGAACAATGTTTGTAAACACTATTCAGAAAAGTAAATCAGAAATACAAAGTCATGTTATTGTTACTTTGATTTTACTCTGCTTTATTCACATGAAGATCAAAGGGATAACCTTTGATCTGCATTTGATGATAGTTAAAGCAACCTTGCAACTGAAATTACACATTACAATAACAATGAGCCCGGTTCACACTGGTGCGATGCAGTGAAAAACCCTGAGTTTTCAGTGCGGGTTCCCGCATCGCACCTGAATCAAACACTGGTTCACACTGACATCTGCGAACCGCTGGGGGGGGGGGGGGGGGGGTAGTCAATGTAAAGTTAATTACACCCCCAAATCGGTTCGCAGATTACAGTGCGAACTATGAAATGGTACAGGAAACGGATCGCATGGGTGGGAGGGTGCTGCACCATTTTGGTGCGAATGTGATGCGATTTCAACTGTACAGTTTGAATGGCGGAATTTGCATTGCACAAACATCACATGTGATCTGCACAGTAATGCGGTGTGAATCACATGCGATATCTGTCATGGCACAAGTGTGAACCCAGCTTTATACTTTCCATCTGCAGTAACGCTATTTTTTTAAAAACAAATAATTTTTTCCTTTTTAGTTTTGTTACATATTTTTCCCATAGATTGCAAAGATAATAAAATATTTTTGGCAAGACAATATCACCAAGCAAAGTCTTGTTTGTCATAAAAAATATATATGTATTGCTTTGATATCTTAAGTAATGAAAATGCTAAATAAACAGGCCCAGAGCAGAAATGTAAAAATTGCTCTGGTCCATAATGGAGTGATTGAAACCTTAGCAAGCCGCTGATCAATTTTTAATTTCTGAGACTTCCGGTTCCGGCGCCACATGAACAGGCTGTGAGTGGACGTAGCTCCCGCCGAACCCCTCTATTTTGCTGCCTCCAGATCTGCTACAACTCCGGGGTTGCTCCCCAAAAGTCCGCCTCACCCACAGGAGACTCATGGACCGCTTTGTGGAGCGGTCTTATGCCCGGGCTGTCTCCTCTTCGCCAACCTCGGCAGAAGACGCGGCCCTCAGCGCGGCCAAGATGGCGACCGCGCCTCCAGCGGACCAGGCCGGGCCCTTGCTCCCAGCAGAACTACAGGGAATTCACCAACCGGCGGGCATAGCCCAAGAAGTTGTTGCCCTTCTAGGCCCTACTTTAACCGCCACAGTGGATGCAGCCGTACACAAAGGGCTGGAGCAGCTACATATAGAACTACAAGTACAAGCGCAACGCATCACTCAGACGGAGGATCGGATCTCTTACCTGGAAGATGATACTGCGGCGCAATCAGCGACGCTCGCCCGACTCACAGCGGAGACGAGAGACCTGTGGGATAAGATCGATGACCTCGAGAATCGCTCCAGAAGGAACAATCTTCGGATCATTGGTCTGCCGGAAACGGTCACTGCGAATAACCTCGCTGACATCTGTGCTAAACTCATACCGGAACAATTGGGTATCCGCATACCCTGTACGATCGAACGGGCTCATCGCATCGGCCAATTTGAGGATACCCGCACTAAGCCTCGCCACGTCATTGTGCGGTATCTCAATTATGCTGACAAGGCAGCGATTCTGCAAGCATTCCGGCGCAATCGTACCTTAACCGTTGATGGAGCTAAGCTTCTGCTATTTGCCGACTATTCCGTTGAGGTCATGAAGCGCAGGAAGGCGTTCGCTTCGGTTTGTACCACGCTGCACCACCAACAAGTAAGATTCTCCTTAGCATACCCTGCTATTCTGCGAATGGAAACACCTTCGGGAGAACGACTATCTTTTACGTCACCGGACGAAGCAGCGAATTACTTGGCCCAAACCACCACGGAAATGGACCATACGGATGCATCGGTCGGCTCTCCGTCCCGACCTGAACCTCGTGATCGCAGACCGCACTCCAGCCCTCGCAAGCCGCCGTATAAGCGCACCCGACTCACTCAGCTTTCGCACCGTGAAGGAAATCGCAGTCGTTGAAACCGAACACTTATGCGGAAAAGACCACGCTACTGTTCATCACGCTGAAGATGGAATTGGCCTACAGGGTACACGTTTGTTCGTTTCTTTTATTTGTATTTCTCTCCTGGGCCCACACTTCTACCATCTACGTTATGTTAACAGTTCCTTCGTGTTCTAGTCCTGGACTTTTATGATTCCTTTAGCGCCCTCGGCCTGGGCTACTCCCACTGCAACACCTTTGATGTCCCCCGCGTGAGGAGCTTTACTTTACTCGGCTCTTGATCTCTCCTGGACATTACTTCAGAGTGAGGGGGAGGCGGGAGGGTCGGTATCCACGAACGGTTGGATGTGGAAAAAAGTGAAGTACATGATAGATGATGTAGATACTTTATGGGTATCACTTTATACTATGCTCACTACAGGTTATGTTTCACGTTACATGTGGTTTTTTACTTTGTGTTTTTCTGACTATTGTATGCCTTTCAGCCTAGCAACGACACGATCTTTGAGTGCTCCCCTATCTGGCGGATCGTGCTTTTGGGGGAGATTTCTCCGCTACCTCTTAGAGCTAACATCTGAATTATCACCACTATGGCGTCGCCAGTCGAGGGGAGTCACTTGAAGATAGTGTCGTGGAATGTTAAGGGGCTTCGCTCCCAATGTAAACGCTTGATGATCCTTCGACATTTGAAGCGATTACGAGCGGATGTGGCTCTATTGCAAGAGACACACCTCTCGGGCGAAGATATGCAACGCCTACGAAAACTGTGGGTGGGGGAGGTTTTTGGGTCTCCATCTGATGGCCGTAAGGCCGGGGTAGTGATTCTGTTGCACAAAAAGCTAACCTATACAGTTAAGAACGTACAAGTGGATCAATTAGGTCGCATGGTCACCGTATCACTTAAATTGGCCCATTCGGATATAGCTATTACTAATGTCTATGCCCCCAATTCACCTGACTCTGCCTTTTTTCGTGATTTGACTACTTGGACGACGATGGTGCCAGAAGCTTTGCACGTTGTGGGAGGGGATTTTAACGCGGTGATGTCCCCCGCCCTTGACCGTTCGAACAGATCCGCCGACATAGGGTCGACTCGAAACAGACCTCTCACCACATCAACGCTCTTAGCCAGAACGGTAGACCAATTACAACTACTAGACCCGTGGAGGATAGCTCATCCGACGGGTAGCGATTTTACATTCTATTCACCTCCTCACGACTCGTTTTCTCGCATAGACTACTTCTTTGTCACCCAAGCGCTTTTTCCTCTGACCCGGGATCCGGAAATCTATGACCCGAGGATATCGGACCACAGCCCAATAGCCCTTAAATTGTTAGACACTCGTGCGGGAGCCCTGCCGCCTCTGTGGCGATTCCCCTCGTACTTAGCAGACAATGAAGATTTTCGGTCGGTTCTAGAGCTAGCATGGTCGGAATATGTCTCTGACAATAGGGAATACATATCCAAGCCAAATTTGTTCTGGGAGGCTGGCAAAGCCTTTTTAAGGGGTAAAATCATCTCATATGTCACTCAATTTAAACGTAACGCCAAGCGACAATATATGGCGGCGAGCGAGAAATTACGGTGTGCTCACGAACGTTTGGTATCTAGTCGTTCGCAGGCCAATATTAAATTATGGACGAAGGCCAAGGGGGAGTTTGATCTCTGGGCACAGCAGCAGGAATTGGCCAAAACGTCGTACTCTACTCTATATTTTCACAAATTCGGTAATAAGGCAGGTAAATTACTTGCCAGGATGTGCGCCGGCACTAGAAAACCTACGCGTATTATGTCTTTGAAAGATGATGAAGGGGTGCTACACTCGTCCTCAGATGAAATTAACAAGATCCTTACGGATTACTACACGCGATTGTATTCGACGGACTCGATAGATCCGGAGGGTGCAGCGACCCTCCTCCGTCAATTACAGTTGCCTGTACTCACCGCCGAAGCTCTGGATGCTCTCAATGCTCCCGTTACGGTTGAGGACATTCAGACCACAATTAAATCTTTAGCGTCGTCTAAAGCGCCGGGCCCGGACGGCCTCACTGCCGAATTTTATAAAATGACCAAGGACTTTATCCCGGCCACGTTGCAAGCTGTTTTTAAGTCAATGTGGGAGGGCGGTCCATACCTACCTACGGGAACACAGGCATATATACGACTTATCGGCAAAAAGGATAAAGATCCTACTCTACCAGGGTCATACCGACCAATATCGTTGATTAACGTAGACGTGAAAATTTTATCCAAAATTGTCGCCACTCGTCTCGCGTCTATACTCCCTTCCCTTCTACACCCAGCTCAATCGGGCTTCGTTAAAGGACGCTCGGCAACGTTAAACATCCGTAAGGTCCTGACGGTGCTAGAGTACGCTAAATCCCACCCAGACAAAGATGTGGCTATTATGTCGCTAGACGCCGAAAAGGCCTTCGACAACATTAGTCTGTCCTGGCTCTTCCAAGTATTGGAAAAGCTGGCGTTCTCCGGTCCGATATTGCAATTTTTACGACGTATGTACGAATCCCCGACGGCGCGCTTGGTGACCCCTGACTTTATATCGGCCTCAATCCCCTTGTCAAAAGGGACAAGACAGGGTTGTCCACTGTCTCCTTTATTGTTCAACTTAGCCGTTGAACCGTTGTCAAGACTGATTAACTCGCCTAACGGGATTAGTGGAATCAAGTTAGGGGACCATACGCTTCGCTCGGCCTTTTTTGCGGACGATATTTTGTTGTTCTCTACGGATCCGTCGGGAGACTTTATACGCCTTGCAGACTTATTCCACAAATTCCGGTCATACTCTGGACTGCGCATTAATTTTGACAAAAGTGAAATCCTATCCCTTCGACCTAACATGGCCACCGCCTGGACCTCTAGCTCCCCCTTGGCCGTAGCGAAACACTATATCACTTACCTCGGGATACGCATTGGCAGAACACCCTCCACTATCTATTCCCTTAATTTCCCTCCAGTGATATCGAAGATTGTACACGAATTAGAGGCTTGGACGGCTCTTCCTCTCTCGCTCTTCGGGAGATGTCATCTTTTTAAAATGGTGTCATTTGCCCGCTTACTGTACCCAATGCAGACCATTCCTCTCTTAGTTAAACATTCGGATATTAGATTAATTCACTCAGCTTTAACGAAATTTTTATGGGCCGGGAAAAAACCGAGGATTGCTTTGAATAAACTATGCCTCCCGAAGATGGAGGGAGGAGCGAGCCTACCCAATATCCGATTTTACAATCTAGCATGTCTGCTTCGCCAGGGCCTAGATTGGCTTACAGGAAATTCTAGGTACTCTAATGAATCCTTAGAAGCTGCAGTAGTCTCCCCGTTTGCCCTATCGGCTATCCTTCACTCGAATCCAAACAAATTACCCACTCATTTCAGATCTAATCTATTGATTAGGGATACTGTGATAGCATGGAGGGAGTCGCGTAAATTAATAGGGCTACCGTCCGATATTTCCCGCTATTTACCAATCCAATCTAACCCCATGTTCCCTCCTTCCACAATGCATAGTGTATTTACTTGTTGGGCATCTAAGGGTCTCACGAAGGTATATGATGTCTATTCGAATGTCTCTGGCAGGCCCAAGCCGTTCTCAATGCTAGCCAGAGAATTCTCCTTGCCGCTATCTCATTCCTTCCACTACCATCAGCTCCTTAGTTATCTAGGTAACAGGCATAGATATATAACAAATCAGTTTCAAAAATCATTCATGGATACGATCATACACAGTGGTGACTATTCTATCTCTACTATTTATACTTCCCTTATTGAATTCCACTCTGCCAAATACCGATTGCAACCTTTCCGAAAATGGGCGGACATTTTTGAGGATGTGGACCTTCCCGGAAAATTACTAGAGGGTTATGTTAAGACTAGAAAGATTACAGTTTCCGAAACTTGGAGAGAAACCCAATTCAAGATTCTTCATAGGGCGTATTACCCCTTCCGTATCAACCGAGCGGACCCTAGCCAGGAATGTTGTCCATGGTGCTCAAAATTGCATCCTACGCTTCTCCATCGTTTATGGGAATGTCCACACGTTGAGACCTTTTGGAACTTGGTGTTACAATTTATTCATGCTGTAACAAATTGGGACCTACCCAGAGACCGACTTCTATGTCTCTTCGGATATACCACATTGGCTGAACCTCACCTCTCAGATAGCTACCCAGCTATACCCCAATGGGCGTATATATGTCTCTTGGTTGCACGGAGAACTATCCTGACACAATGGATCAAACCCTCACCACCTTCAATACAGGCTGTGAAAAAAACCCTGGAAACTCTGTTCTACTTAGAACGATTAGATACTATTTTGCTAAATTTCAAATCAACTTCACGCTTTTTTTCGAGATGGCGCATTTTTTTGGAACATGTCTTTGCAAAAGAAGATATACACAGGATTATGCAACCATTCAGATTCACAGAATGGTACCTAAAGAGGGACATTACTAATTCTCTGGGATCGCTAAAACTACCCAGGGAAACACTGGGGGAGGAGCCCCCCCAGTCTTGCTCTACAGCATAATGACTCTTAGCTTATGTTATATGCGGACTCTGTATTGCTCTGCCATGTATTTTTCTCTTTGCTAGGTTGAGTTATTGTTCCCATGGACTCTGCTGTACACATGTCGGCTTCTTAGGCATATGGTTGTCAACTATGAACCATGTATGATTATTAAGTGTCTCTTGTATACTTACTGTTTTTGTTTCTTGACTGCTTGTCATTTATAGTAAAAAGCAATAAAAAATTTTTATTTAAATAAATTTTTAATTTCTTTTTTTTAAACTCAAACTTCTTACTTTCCCTATTATTTTTCATCTATGTTCCTCTATGTGGGAAAATAAGAAGGTACCACCGTACAATTTTTTCCCTTTCTCTTACCCTTTACATTGTTTACTATTTAACCACTTGCCGACCGCCGCACGACGATATACGTCGGCAGAATGGCACGGGCAGGCATATGGGCGTATATATAAGTCCCTGCCTTCCCGCGGGTGGGGGGCCCGATCGGGCCCCCCCCCGGTGCCTGCGGCGGTCGGCATTCGTTCGGGAGCGATCCGGGATGAGGGGGCGGACATTCATTCATGGCCACCCCCTCGCGATCGCTCCCGACGAATAGAAATGCTCCGTGACATCACTTCCTCTCCTCACAGGAGAGGAAGTGATGTATTCTCTCCTCCGTGTCGGTATTTTTCGTTCCGGCACCGAGGAGAGAGGATCGGTGAGTTGCACCAACACACCACACGTACAGTAGAACATGCCAGGCACACTCACACCCCCCCTTTACCCCCCGATCACCCCCCCAATTACCCCTGCCCCCCCCCCCCCAGTCACAGTGACACCAATTGCATTTTTTTTTTTTTTGCATTGGTGTCATTTGTGACTGTAATAACTGTTAGGGCAGTTAGGGTTAGCCCCCTTTAGTTCTAATGTGCCCCCCTAACCCCCCCAATAAAGGTTTAACCCCGTGATCACCCCCCGTCGCCAGTGTCACTAAGGCTGGGTTCACATTGCAGCGGTTTATGAGAACGAATGTGATTCGCACCGCACTGCAGTGCAAATCACATCTGATCTCTGTGCGAATCGAGTTCAGCCATACAGATAGTATGGCTGAATTTGCGCCGCACCCGCCGCACCCGCCGCAAATTCGCACAGGACCCTTTTTTTGGTCCGCAGCAGAATCGGATCGCATGGGTGTTCACACCATGCGATCCGAGTTTGCAGATCGCACTGCGATATGCGAACTGATCTGGGGGTGTCATTAACATTTCACTGACACTTCCAGCAGTTCGCATAGGGCAGTGTGAACTGCCGCCGGGAGGCATGCGATGCGGGAACCCGCCGCGGATTTGTGGCGCTCCCGCATCGCTCCAGTGTGAACCCAGCCTAATAAGCGATCATTTTTCTGATCGCTGTATTAGTGTCACAGGTGACGCTAGTTAGGCAGGTAGGTATTTAGGTTCGCCGCAACTTTTTATAGCGCCAGGGACCCCCATATACTACCGCATAAAGTCCCCTGATTGCCCCCTAGTTAACCCTTTCACCAGTGATCACCATATAACTGTTACAGGTGACGCTGGTTGGTTAGTTATTTTTTTATAGTTTCAGGGCACCCGCCATTTATTACCTAATAAAGGTTTAACCCCCTGATCACCCGGCGGGTGTCATTTGTGACTGTAATAACTGTTAGGGCAGTTAGGGTTAGCCCCCTTTAGTTCTAAGGTACCCCCCTAACCCCCCCAATAAAGGTTTAACCCCGTGATCACCCCCCGTCGCCAGTGTCACTAAGGCTGGGTTCACATTGCAGCGGTTTATGAGAACGGATGTGATTCGCACCGCACTGCAGTGCAAATCACATCCGATCTCTGTGCGATTCAAGTTCAGCCATACAGATAGTATGGCTGAATTCGTGTCGCACCCGCCGCACCCGCCGCAAACTCGCA
Source organism: Lithobates pipiens (assembly GCF_037356315.1). Lineage (NCBI taxonomy): Eukaryota > Metazoa > Chordata > Amphibia > Anura > Ranidae > Lithobates > Lithobates pipiens. The sequence continues at coordinate 556,830,901 of NW_027507764.1, read as the reverse complement.
CGGGACCCTTTTTTTGGTCCGCAGCAGAATCGGATCGCATGGGTGTTCACACCATGCGATCCGAGTTTGCAGATCGCACTGCGATATGCGAACTGATCTGGGGGTGTCATTAACATTTCACTGACACTCCCAGCAGTTCGCATAGGGCAGTGTGAACTGCCGCCGGGAGGCATGCGATGCGGGAACCCGCCGCGGATTTGTGGCGTTCCTGCATCGCTCCAGTGTGAACCCAGCCTAATAAGCAATCGTTTTTCTGATCGCTGTATTAGTGTCACAGGTGACGCTAGTTAGGCAGGTAGGTATTTAGGTTCACCGCAGCTTTTTATAGCGCCAGGGACCCCCATATACTACCGCATAAAGCCCCCTGATTGCCCCCTAGTTAACCCTTTCACCAGTGATCACCATATAACGGTTACAGGTGACGCTGGTTGGTTAGTTATTTTTTTATAGTTTCAGGGCACCCGCCATTTATTACCTAGTCTCACTAGTGTACCCCTAAATTTAGGGGTGTCTACTTTCCAAAATGGGGTCATTTGGGGGGCGTTTGTGCCATCTTGGCATTTTATGGCCTTCAAAACTGTAACGCCCTTAGAAAGCCTGAAGGCGGTGCTTGGTTTTCGGGGCCCCGTATGCGGCTAGGCTCCCAAAAAATCCCACATATGTGGTATCCCCGTACTCAGGAGAAGCAGCAGAATTTATTTTGGGGTGTCATTTCACATATGCCCATGGCATGCGTGAGCAATATATCATTTAGTGACAACTTTGTGAAAAAAATAAATAAAAAAAAAAAGTTTGTAATTTTCCCGCAACTTGTGGCAAAATACAAAAAAATTCCATGGACTCAACATGCCTCTCAGCAAATAGCTTGGGGTGTCTACTTTCTAAAATGGGGTCATTTGTGGGGGTTTTGTGCCATCTTGGCATTTTATGGCCTTCAAAACTGTAATAGGTAGTGAGGAGTGAAGTCAAATATTTACGCCCTTAGAAAACCTGAAGGCGGTTCTTGGCTTTCGGGGCCCCGTACGCGGCTAGGCTCCCAAAAAATCCCACACATGTGGTATCCCCGTACTCAGGAGAAGCAGCAGAATTTATTTTGGGGTGTCATTTCACATATGCCTATGGCATGTGTGAGCAATATATCATTTAGTGACAACTTTGTGAAAAAAAAAAAAAAAAAATTAAAGTTTGTAATTTTCCCGCAACTTGTGGCAAAATATAAAATATTCCATGGACTCAACATGCCTCTCAGCAAATAGCTTGGGGTGTCTACTTTCTAAAATGGGGTCATTTGTGGGGGTTTTGTGCCATCTTGGCATTTTATGGCCTTTTAAAACTGTAATAGGTAGTGAGGAGTGAAGTCAAATATTTACGCCCTTAGAAAACCTGAAGGCGGTTCTTGGCTTTCGGGGCCCCGTACGCGGCTAGGCTCCCAAAAAATCCCACACATGTGGTATCCCCGTACTCAGGAGAAGCAGCAGAATTTATTTTGGGGTGTCATTTCACATATGCCCATAGCATGTGTGAGCAATATATCAATTAGTGACAACTTTGTATAAAAAAAAAAAAAAAAATTTTTTTTGTCATTATTCAATCGCTTGAGGCAAAAAAATAAAATATTCAATGGGCTCAACATGCCACTTATCAATTTCCTTAGGGGGTCTACTTTCCAAAATGGGGTCATTTGGGGGGGTTTTGTACTGCCCTGCCATTTTAGCACCTCAAGAAATGAGATAGGCAGTCGTAAACTAAAAGCTGCGTAAATTCCAGAAAATGTACCTTAGTTTGTAGATGTGACAACTTTTGCGCAAACCAATAAATATACAGTTATTGACTTTTTTTTTACCAAAGACATGTGGCTGAATACATTTTGGCCTAAATGTATGACTAAAATTGAGTTTATTGGATTTTTCTAATAACAAAAAGTAGAAAATATCATTTTTTTTCAAAATTTGCGGTCTTTTTCCATTTATATCGCAAAAAATAAAAATCACAGAGGCAATCAAATACCATCAAAAGAAAGCTCTATTTGTGGGAAGAAAAGGACGCACATTTTGTTTGGGTACAACATTGCATGACCGCGCAATTACCAGTTAAAGCAGCGCAGTGCCAAATTGTAAAAAGACCTCTGGTCATTTACCAGCAAAATGGTCCGGTCTGAAAGTGGTTAAAGGATAAGTTCATTTTTCTGAACATGTTGGTAATTAAACCGATGTTTGGGATGTAACATGTAACAAGTTCACAGCATCAGACCTCTCTCCCCTCCCAATCCCCTCCTCCTTGTGACAGCGAGCCAGGGATCTTCTCCCTGCACCCACTGTCTCAATACAAAGAGAGTGTGGCATGGCCATGACATTAATTCACAGATCCCTGTGATTCAATGAACCACAAGTACCAGCAGCCTTTGCAGCTGTTGGCTTGTAGTTCTCAATTAACCCCTATCATTCAGTAACTGTTTGCCTGTATTGGAGGTACGGGCAGACAGCTACACTGACAGTCTGCAGGACCGTGGCATTACACATCTGCTGATCGTGGGTGCAATGCTTTACAGCACATTTTGTCAAACACAAGGCCCATGGCACCTTTCCAGCAGCTGTGGAACCCCCCTGAACAAAACACCAGTTTCCGAAGGAGTATTCCGGCTGTTGAAAGACTCATTATAACATTGAGGTAAATTTTCATACCTACTTTTTCTTCTTCTTACCTCATATGTGGCATTTGGAGATCCACATCATTCTTTGATCCTTTTTTCATGAATTGAAAGAATAAATATTAGCATTTTATTGTGGGTGTGATTGCGTTTACCATATTAATTGTCCCTGTACATCACCAGAGTCTTTCTCCTGCTCCTCTTCTTCCTTCAGTTCCTCAGGCACCTCCTTCCAAGCTCGTTTTTAGTTCTAATATAGAAGTAGCTTATTATTAATATGCATCATTCTAATAAACTGTATTTACTCTGCCATTTTAGGTACCTGGCAACTGGACATTCCTTTGCAAATTTGCATTTTGAGTTCTTGGTTGGCAAAACTACTGCCAGCAATATTGAACATGATACCTGCAGAGACATCTGGAATGTTCTTAGGGATTTGTTACTGAAGAAGCCCACAAGATTGGTGCAAGATAGTGGACGTTTTCTGGGACCGATGCAATTTTCCGAATTGTGTCACGGCAATTGACGGCAAACATATAATAAGTAATGATGCCCATTGGCAGTGGAACCATATTCTTCAACTATAAAAAATATTTTTCGTTTGTCTTAATAGAAGTGGCTAATGCCAATTATTGTTTTAGATATATAGACATAGGATCATACGGCAGCAGCTCAGACTCCAGTATTTTTTTTGCACGATCATCTTTTGGAAAAATGTTGAGGGAAAATGGCCTGGACCTGCCACAGGACTGTCCCCTACCAGAGACAAATGGGCCGCCACTGCCATTTGTCTATGTTGGGGATGAGGCCTTTGCTCTCAGTGACCATCTACTAAGGTCTTATTCCAATTGATCACTGTGTGAAGAGAAGAGAATCTTCAACTACCACTTAACGAGAGCAAGACAAGTTGTCGAATGTGCTTTTGGCATTTTATCTAAAGTGGCGGTTCCTACATACAACTATCAATTTGAAAATGGAGAATGCAATATATGTGGTAAAAGCAGCATGTGTGCTTCATAACTATGTCCAAATTAGTGATGGGTACCTTTTTGAAGATTCCCTCAGGCTTGATATGGAGGGTGCACAATGGAGTGCCAGTAGGGGCACCAGCAATGATGCCACTGTGCGTGAGGGTTTCACTTCATTTTTCAAGTCTGCTGCTGGTTGTGTCCCCTGGCAACAAGGTGCTATTGCATAATGTATGCCATGCATTTTATTTTTGATTATTATTTATAGGTCTTTTATGTGTAATTGCATTCAAATGATGAATAACAGGATAATTAAAAACTACATAATGTAACCAGACTAATTTTTATTTTCAAAGTTTTTGTGCAAGAATGCACCAAAAAGAAAGTTTGTTTTTGGTGAACTACATCATTTTTGGGTTGTTTATTTTTGCCAACCACAACAAAGAAAAATAAATGAACTTATATCAATTTGAACAACACCAAAAAAAAGTATACAAAAATATCAATATAAAATCAGAATATTTTTTAGCAGCAAAATTTTTTTGCAAGAATGCAACAAAAAAAATAAAAATCCATGAACTACACCATTTCTGGTTGTTTTGGCAACCACAACAAAGAAACATAAATGAACAGGTATCAAAACAACACCAAAAATAACAAAACCTTACAATTGCTGGTATGTTTTTGTTTCAGTGGTCCCAGAACCTGAACTAGTGGTTGGTCCAGGTTAATCCACTGATGTTCCTGGGTAGTATTTCCTTTCCAGAATATGCAGAACCTGACTGGGTGTAGGTTGCCTAAGTTGGTGAGTGGTCGGGGGCCAGAGGGTGGAGATAGTGGGGGGCGTGAATTGGATGTTACATGCGTGGCATTGAGGGATTCAGCATATTACCATACTCGTCACAGTATGGGCGGTTTATTGATGGGGCATACTGTGTACTTGGAAAGTGAGGGTACTGTTGATAAGGGGGGTATGGGGGGGGGGGGGGTATATGCTGAGGATGTTGTTGGTTCCTCACCCACAAAGGATTGAGCAGTTGATATCAAAGCCATCCTGAGTGCATATTTTTTCTCTCAGGGGACGAGTTTACAAATGCCTAAAATTACAGTGAGAAATGCTCTTCACAATGGTTTTCAGCCATTTTAGTGGACATCTCACTGACCACATGTAAGATTTTATCCATGGGTTTCCCAGCCCTTTCACTTTCCCTTGTAGATCTTCGCAAAGGCGTAGAGACATTGCTAGGCCCTGGTTCAGCATCCTCCTCATTCATAGAGTTTGTTGATGACATTCTTTCATCTACGAACAGTTCCTTGTCAACAGTGTCTTGAAATTGTTCTTCTTCCTCCTCCGCAGCCTCCTCTGACTCATCTTCCGGTGGCAAACCATGTGTGCTGTCTTCCCAGCTTGCTTGGGTTCTGAAATACGAATAACACATTTTTAAAGTAAGCATTACATTACAATTGTATATGTCAAATTCTGGAAATATGCCTTCTGCTAACTTATTCTCGTATTTCCAAAAGCAGTTTTGAAAATGTGAGATCCCCGGCATGGGCATATGGGGCTAATCTTTTTGAGCCGAAACCTCTCCTTCCTTCTTTTCATTTTCGTAGATACCAGTTGTAACAGTCTTTGAGACTTCTCCATCAAGTTTGTAACGAGTGCACTGCAAAATATAAAGACAATACCAAGGTCAAAAAATGTTTCTTTATTAAATGGCCATAGGTCATTCATTTGCTGGGCTGCATAATTGATGTTGATGGTAGGAAAACAACCGCAAGCTATATTATCCATGACACCTGCAGAATTTGTTATGCGCTGAAGAATGTCGTCAGGGCCTTTAATATTGCTTGGACCATGGGCAACTATTATTTGGGCCCCCCCCCCCCACACACACACACACACACACACACACACACACACACACACACACATTTACATTCCTGCAGCCACGGGTTGCAGGAAAGAAACTAGCTAAATTCCACCATCAACACAGACAGTGTTGACAGGGGATTCCCTCCTGCCAAACCATTGTGGTTATCCTGGCAGGAGAAGCAGTCCCCACCAAGAAAATACAGTGCACATTATTACCACACACCCATTGGTTTCTAGAGGTTACTGTACATTATTACCACACACCCATTGGTTGTTAGAGGTTACTGTACATTATTACCACACAGCCATTGGTTGCTAGCAGTTACTGCACATTTAAATAGGTGCAAGCCGCAAAGTGCTAAGCAGCATATATCAACCACTTACTTTTTGCAGACCTTTCTGTAGCTGATAGAGTCCCAGGTATCATAATATATACATGTACATGCGACTGCATTGCAACTTAATTACTTTCTGTGGAGAACAAGTCACACCGAAGACGAAACAAAGTAGTGCAAAAAACATTTATAGAGTCACTGCGACTTGAGTCGCACCAATTAGAACGGGGACCATTGAAGTACATAGATTTTGACTTGTCATGCGACTTCACATGTGTCAAGTCGCACAACTTTCAGTAGTGGAAACAGATCCTTAAAGGGCACCTATAATGCTGATGCGGCCCATGGTGAAATGGAGTTTGTCACCCCTGCTTTACAGGCTCCTTACAAAAAAAAAAATAATAATTGCATACATTTTTACCTTAAAAAAAATGTGCACTTGTTATTTTTTTGTAAAGGTGAACTTATCTTTTAACCTTCTCTTGTGAAAAGTGATCCCTACAACATGAAAAGATTTTGATTAGCAAAGGTTATTCAGGTTATAGCTTATACAGTAGTAGATAGTCACATTTAAAGTGGAAGTAAACCCACTTTTTTAACTTTTACCTACAGGAAAGCCTATAATAAGGCTTACCTGTAGGTAAAAAAAATATCTCCTAAACCTGTACGGTTTAGGAGATATTCCCCTCGGTATGCGCCGCTGACTGCAGCGGCGCATGCGCACAAGGGGGTTCTCTCCGCGAAAATCCGGCAGCGCTCGTCCGGCCGGATTTAAATCTCCCGCGCGCATGCGGAAGAGAAGAGACGCCGAGGGAGCATGTCGGCTTCCTCGGCGTGGATCGGGCGAGATGTCGGGGCCTCGTTCTAAGGTAAGTATTTCATAATGAGCTAGTATGCGGTGCATACTAGCTCATTATGCCTTTTGCTTTGCAGGTTTTAAAAAAAAAAAAAAAAAAATGCGGGTTTACTACCGCTTTAATTGAACATGCCCTGTAATGTTGAAAATGTTTTGCTGCTTATCTAAGCAGCTTGTCAATGCTATTGCCTTATAGGAACAAACCCCAGCAACATCTTCCTCTTTAAAGAGTAAGTGCAGCTGAATGAGACTAACTACTACTGGTTGTACCATGATCTGGGTATATAAGAACCTTCACATACATATTGTCCATTGTTGTGCGGGGGGTATGTGAAAAAACAACAAGAAAACTTGCAGATTACAGGAACCACCAACGCTTTAACATCAGATGTTGACATCTTGGGATTACCCTAGTAGTTTGAGTTTGGGATTCACAGTAATAGATCTTATATTCTTGATCTGGGACCAGTATATTTTTAAGAGAGCTCAAAACAACTGATAAATGGGCAGGTTAAACAGACCCATTTGACCATTGATACCCTGGAACAGAAAGCTGATAATATTAAACAGAATTTGGTATCAAAAAAAATTTGATGAGATCCTAGGCAACCAAATCCGTCGGATTTTGTCTGATGGATTTTGTCCGAAACTTTTGTCCGTACTTAACGTGATGACATTATTTCGTTAGGACGGGACTACGTTCAGGCTAGTAGCCAATAGCTTTGGTCTAGGAATTTGATCTGAGCATGTGTGGCACTTTGTCCGTCGGAGTAGGCTACACATGATCGGAGTATGTCCGATCGGAGCATTTTGTTGGAAAATTTTACCGGCAAGTTGGAAAAGTTGGTCCGTCGGATATTCGGACGGAAACAGTCCGATGGAGACCTCACACAGTCAGAATATCCGACAAAACGGTCCGATAGGACACATTCCGTCGGAATCTCCGACCGTGTGTACAAGGGCTTGGGATGAGGTTAAGGTTAGCTGAATACTGCATGCTCACAGTTTTGGGGACCTGGAGAAATAATGTGGGGGTTTGCTATAGTATGTACAGATCACTGATTGATATTGGGACTTTGCTGTTGCCTAAATCAAATATATAAACACATTTTCTTGACTTGTAAAAACTTTAGTCCCTTATTAAAAAACCTTACATTAAAGTGTATGTTCCTTTCAATACAGGGCCTCATGAGGCTTCCACATGACAAACACTATTTTTAAACTAATTTAAAATATTGAGTTCATGTACATTGCTCTCTTTCACTCAATACCATGATTAACCACACCCTTCACCATATGATATACATTGTATCTAAATACTGCATGAATGGCATCTTGCGTGCTTGTCAATGGTGGGGTAAATGCGTTTCACAGGTAAGTGGACCCACTTCAACTGTGAAAGATGAGCTGAACCATCAACTAAATATTGGAGGTCAAATAAACTAGAAATGGGACTTTGGGATTTTTAGGCAGAGTAACAGAAGAACTTTTACAAAAATATTTATTGAAGAGACATATAAAAATATACAAATCTTTTTAAAATCCCACAATTAATAATTATAATCATGTACAAACATTACAGCAACTGTAACAGAACCATGATTCTAATGGAGACTAGGAAGATATCGTCATTCCATAGTAAAGTCAAAGTCCAAGAATATGGTTAGAGGACAGAAGTACGGTACAATGATGTTATTCAAATAATAAAGTTGGCTCAACATGTTACGCGTGCAATCACGCTTCTTCAGGAGCTTGAAAATTTGTGGCTATCAAAAAGTGGAAAAAGCTAAAAGAATAATATAATTAATCCAATACAAATAATCTACTAATATGTAAAATACTGGTAAGTTATTGCAGCTGTAACCCTGGCGGCCAGGTCCACACAGCACAAATCAAGCAAGAGTAAACAGTCTAGGGCACTATGGGGGAGTACATAACATCATGCACAGGGTAAATAAAGAAATAATGGAAGCTTATCTGTATTTATAAAATTATTATTCTCTGATAGGGATAATAGTAGATATACCAAAAAGGTATAATCAGCAAAAGCTACAATAGTATCAACCCGTTTAGACTATTTATGTATGCAGAAGGCCATATGTTAAACAGTAATAATTGTAATAATAGGAATATACTTACTAAAAAATGTACATGTACAATTTGTTTTTAGACCCAAACAGAGAGGGCAAAAAAAAAAACACCAAACAAAATAAGAGGTGCTGAACAAGAGGGGTTCATTTCTAAAAAATGGTCCTAAAATAAGGCTGGAACCAGATAACCATTAGCTGCCTATAAGGGAATGTGGAAGAAATATCTATGTTAGTATATTAATGTATTACAAAAGATCGTTAATAGATTGCATTAGTTCACATTTCCAATAAATGACAGTCTTATGGGCCTCCCACAGGATGGAGAGAAATACACCAGGAGTGTAATTTTCAGCAAAGTAGAGTTTCAAAGTGGACTCCAGCTCAATTTTAGCGGGAAGATGTTGGAGAAGAAAATTATTGAATTGCCAGTGGCAGAATCTGCGATCAGGGGTACCTAGGGAGAATGTGAGCAGAATAGCTTGATCAGATCAAGAAATCGGGAGTATGCATGCAGATTGGATGATTCTAATGCCCCGTACACTTGATTGGACTTTCCGACAACAAAATCGTGGATTTTTGTTTGAAGGATGTTGGCCCCAACTTGTTTTGCATACACACAGTCACACGAATGTTGGCCAACAATTACAAACGTAGTGACGTACAAGATGTACATGATGTCTTCATTACGAACACAAGTTATACAAGACCGACCGCTTCCGGGTCATATGTTGATTCCGAGCATGCGTGAACTTTTGTGCGACGGACTTGTGTACACACTATCAAAGTCTGACAACAGAGTTTTGTTGGCGGAAAAATGGAGAACCTGCTAGCCAACATTTGTTGGCGGAAAGTCCGCCAACAAATGTTCGATGGAGCATACTTGCGGTTAGACTTTCAGCCAACAAGCTCACAACCAACATTTCCCGTCCGAAATTCCGACCGTGTGTACGCGGCATAAGTGTAGGGTTGTTGACAAAAAAGTAGTCCATATGAGAATGTATGCAATGTGGGTCTGAATAGAATGTGTACTGACAATCCCTAGGATGGAAAACCCACCAGGCATCAAAGACAGCATAACGTCTAGTAAGTTGACGAAAAAGCTGGGAATCCCTAAGGATCCAAGATTGTGTAGTTCAAGATTCCATCACATGGCGATCAAGAGCAGTGGAATGGGAAAGATTGAAATCTCCTCCTATAGTAAGATATTAGTGATCAGAGTGAAAGAGGCGGGAAAAAACTTTGGACAGAAAACGAAGTTGATGGATATTTGAAGCATATAGGACGCAGAAGGTAACTGCCTGCTTCTGCAACAAGCCTCGTATAATAATAACGTGACCCTGTGGGTCGATGAAGGATTCAGAACAGGTAAATGGAGAATCACGCTTAAAAAAAGTATAGCAACACCAGCCCTTTTATGGGGATTAAAAGCCTGGTAGGCATGAGAATAATAATTGGATGTGAATGCGAAGGAGCCACCCCTGTCAAAATGTGTCTCTTAAACCAAAATGTAGTCAGCCCCTGACTGCCTAAACTCCCCAAATGCCAGACGCCTCTTCCTGTTAGAGTTTAGGCCAGTGATGGTGAACCTTGGCACTCCAGATGTTTTGGAACTACATTTCCCGTGATGCTCAACTACACTGCAGAGTGCATGAGCATCATGGGAAATGTAGTTTCAAAACATCTGGGGTGCCAAGGTTCGCCATCACTGGTTTAGGCCATGAAAATTCAGCGATAGGACCTTAGCCATTGTGTTGGATAAAAACAGAGAAAACAGTACTTATCTGATCTAGCAGCAGGATAACCATATTGCGAGAAGGACTTATTCTCCAGGAGAATGACCAGGCAGGCGGAGATGACCACTTGATGAACCAGGGTATAGAAAAGGGAAAAGAAATAAAAAGTTATTACAATAGAAAACAAAGACGGTTCAGTGTACATTATGAACCAACTATAGGAAACCTAGCTGGTTTTAAAACTATAGAAGTTCCTATAGGTCCACCTGACCACAAATAGGGACAGGGGCACACAGAGGTAATCAAAAATGGGGGAACTTAACCAACTTGTAAGGGGGGGCTGATGATAGCCAAGGGGACTAATGTAATGTCAGTAAGTAGGGCAGAACCACTAACCACAAGTAGATGTCAGTGGAAGCAAAGAAAATAAACACTGGCAATCAGAATCCCATGACCTTCATCCATTTCTGTGTTTAGTAGACTTGCGGCAGTGTCTGGGCCTCTAAGGGGTTTATTTGGCGAGACCTTCTGCCAAACTGATCTACTGAGGAAGGCCTGTGATTGGCCGATACTCGCCTAGAAGGGAAGTGCTGATAGTGACGTCCAGCCAGGCACTGTGCATGTAGACATGACGGTGCTACTCTGGAGGTATATATGTGATTTTAAAAGTTTTTTATCTTGTAAATGCAACTTGTCTGTTTGGGGGCTTTGAATAAATTTGTATATGGAGAACACTATGGGCTCTATACTTATTATTTACATGTCCTGAATTCATGGAATCTTGAGCCAAGCTGGGAGGTGATTTGTTTCTTTGGATGTTAATGAGCTGAGTTACCATTAAGAAAAGAGCCATCTTGATTACCCACCACTTATTGGGAAGAGGAAGTGAGAGCAAAGAGCGTGTGGGGAGATCCGCATATGAGTTTTGACTCATCTGGGAGCTGAGCGCGCATTTTTACTGGTGGTGGTGGGCACTCCTTTTGAAGAAAAACAATCACTGTGGTGGAATTGTGTGGATACACTGATCACAAGAAGAGTTTTTAATGTTTTATTTCTTCATTTGTTCATTTTATGGACTATTCATTTACAAGTGATACTCGAAAAATTTGAATATCGTGCAAAAGTTAATTTATTTCACTAATGCAACTTAAAAGCTGAAAGTAATATATGAGATAGAATCGTTACATGCAAAGCAAGATAGTTCAAGCCGTGATTTGTCATAATTGCAGGGCTGGATTAACGTAGGGGCTATTGGAGCTGCAGCTCCAGGCCCCTACCTTAATATAGGCCCAGCCACCCAAAAAGGACATGGAAAGCAATGTGCCAACGGGAAGAGATCTCCCCTGACGGGCCCTGCATTCCACATGCACCGCTTGGGCAGGGTGATGGGATTGATAATGGGCACTGCATGAGCAGTCCTAACAGAAGCCTGGGGCACGCCAATGCAGGGATCTTACAGAAGTCTGGGGCTTCCATAGTGTTAGGCCTGCATTCTTTCAGCTCAGAGTGCACACCAATGCATGGCCCTTACAGAAACTTGGCAAATCAAATGCCAGGCTTCCCTAGTGTTATGCCTGTGCGGCTGTGCACTTTTGAATTTGGGCGCACTCTAGCACAGGCTCTTGGAAAGCAGAAGGGTGCCCAGTAAAAGGTCCACCAAAATCCTCAGCACCAAGCACATGATGCTCTTAATCCGGCCCTGCATAATTGTGATGATTATGGCTTACAGCTCATGAAAACCCCAAATCCTCAATCTCAGAAAATTAGAATATTGTGAAAAGGTGCAATGTTCTAGGCTCAAAGTGTCCCGCTCTAATCAGATAATTAAGCCATAACACCAAAGGGTTCCTGAGCCTTTAAATGGTCTCTCAGTCTGGTTCAGTAGGAATCACAATCATGAGAAAGACTTCTGACCTGACAATTGTGCAGAAAACCATCATTGACATCCTCCATAAGGAGGAAAAGCCTCAAAAGGTAAATGCAAAAGAAGTTGCATGTTCCAAAAGTGCTGTATCAAAGCACATTAATAGAAAGTTATGTGGAAGAGAAAAGCAGCAGGGATGACTGCAGCCTGGAGAGGATTGTCAGGAAAAGGCCATTCAAAAGTGTTGGGAACTTTCACAAGGAGTGGACTGAGGCTGGAGTCAATGCATCAAAAGCCACCACACACAGACGGATCCTGGACATGGGCTTTAAATGTCGTATTCCTCTTGTCAAGCCACTCCTGAACAACAAACAACGTCAGAAGCGTCTTACCTCGGCTAAAGAAAAAAAGACCTGGTCTGTTGCTCAGTGGTCCAAAGTCCTCTTTTCTCATGAGAGCAAATTTTGCATCTCATTTGGTCGCCAAGGACCCAGAGTATGGAGGAGGAATGGAGAGGCACACACTGCAAGATGCTTGAAGTCCAGTGTGAAGTTTCCACAATCTGTGTTGATTTGGGGAGCCGTGCCATCTGCTGGTGTTGGTCCACCGTGCTTCATTAAGTCCAGGGTCAATGCAGCCATCATCCAGGAGATTTTGGAGCACTTCATGCTTCCTTCTGCAGACAAGCTCTATGGGGATGCTGACTTGATTTTCCAGCAGGACTTGGCACCTGCCCACACTGCCAAAAGCACCAAAACCTGGTTCAATGACCGTGGGATTACTTGTTTGATTGGCCAGAAAACTCACCTGACCTGAACCCCATAGACAATCTATGGGGCATTGCCAAGAGAAAGATGAGAGACATGAGACCGAACAATGCAGAAGAGCTGAAGGCTGCTATTGAAGCATCCTGGTCTTCCATAACACCTCAGCAGTGCCACAGGTTGATAGCTTCCATGCCACGCAGCATTGATGCAGTAATTGCTGCAAAAGGGGCCCAAACCAAGTACTGAGTACATATGCTTGCTTATACTTTTCAGAGGTCCAATATTGTTCTATGTACAATCCTTGTTTTATTGATTGCATCTAATATTCTAATTTTCTGAGATTTTGGATTTGGGGTTTTCATGGGCTGTAAGCCATAATCATCACAATTATGACAAATCACAGCTTAAACTATCTTGCTTTGCGTGTAATGAGTCTATCGTATATATTAGTTTCACCTTTTAAGTTGCATTAGTGAAATAAATGAACTTTTGCTCAATATTCAAATTTTTCGAGTATCACCTGTATATGTAGGATTTATTTATTTTAGAGATTTGCATGTTATATTTATATATATTTTTACACATAGCGCTACATTTATTTATTTACTATCTATTTCGAAATTAGTGTGGTGTACCACTTGGAATGTTTAGCAACTGTTCACTTTTATTATTAGGTTATCTTATTTAAACATCACAATATTTTTTACTTGTGGCGCTGATAGTTTCATCTTATAATATGTGTGTGATTATATGTCAGTATTACATTGTATATCCCTGCATGTTGCGGTTGTTCAGGTGCTTATCTGATAGTTTCTTGAAACTAGCAATGCCCCCCCACTGAGACCACCGCAGTGCTTTACCTTATCTCTTCCTGATGGGTACTGCACTGTAGGGGGAGACAAAGAGCACAGCACACGCTGTGCTTTCACTTTACGTCTATCAGTGTGACCAGCTCCCCGCACAGTGCAGATTACAGTTTGGCTTAGGATCGGGGAGCTCGGTCTCAGCCACGTCTGCTGCTCCTCCTATCGATATATATGCAGCATGGGGCCCAGTTGCCATGGCAACCTCGGCGACCCCTATACTTCCGCCACTGGGTAGAGGTGTACCTGAGTATCTTCGAAAAACACTTTGCGGTGAGAACGAGGCTTTTCGCATAATGTCCTCTTTCAAAGGATAGGCGTGGACCCTGCAGATGGCATCACGTGGTTTGGAAGCTCAGCCCTTGGGCCGTAGAGGCGGTGTGCTCTGTCCATCTCAATGTGTTTAGTGGGAGGTTCTCCCAGCAAGGTGTTGAACAGGGTCTGTAAGGTGGATTGGAGGTCCTCAGGTCCATCAGGTTCTGGTAGGCCCCTCACGCAGAGGTTATTCTTGCATCCCCTCACGCAGAGGTAATTCCTGCGTCTCCTGTCTTAAAGTCTTCCTTGGTAGGAATTATGAGGTATGAGGAATTATGAGGTATGAATGCCATGGTGAAGGCATCTGATGCAGGGGGGGGGGGGGGTAGCTACTGCCAGCTGTGCAGGCTGATGAGAGGAGGAGGGTAGCTGATGTGGTCCAACAAAGACTTCAGTTTGTATTTGGGGCGCAGGCAACTGGAGTGGGTCCCATGGCTCATACCAGACCGGAGCATATGAAGGAGAGGGGACAGGTGTATGGGGACCCCCCAGTTTGTGAGATATTGCTGGTGAGCAGACAGCTTGGGCATAGGAGTCCCTGTAGCACCTTTAGAAGAGCTGGAGTCCTGTGAGCGGGGCAGCCTTTGAGATTTGGGGGAGGCAGGTGCAGATGTGGAGGCTTGGAGGGAGGCTGTACTCCATATAGGCCTGGTCCTAGGCACATAGGAGGTCTGGGATTGCATACCAGACAAGCCAGGAATGTCTGTGGAGCAGTCTGAGGGTGTGGGGGATCCAGAGTTTTCTCCCTGCATGCAGGTATCAGAGGTCATCCACAGCAGGTACGGGAAGGTGTCTGTGCACTGCGTATAGGACAGAGGTGCATGGGGTAATAATGCAGCCTGTACTCCACACGGTGCAGCCATGGAGGAAGCAGCCAGGTGAGGGAGACTCACCACTCCCGTCAAGGTAGGTAGATGTCTGCTCTGCATAAGGAGGTTTGTGGGGGGCCTAAGCCAACTCGTTACGTGAGGATGAGAGCTTCTGAGAGACGTGGGAGTGGGAAGGAGAGGCATCCAGCGACATCTTGTCCATAGCTCCCAACTGTCCCTGATTTGGAGCAATGTCCCTCTGGCCCTCTTTCCCCCTCATTTGTCCCGTATTTTGGTCTGATCCTCATAGTTGTATATAAAATGCACTTTTTATCTTTCAAAACATGTTTCCCAATGCTAAACCTTTCATCCAAATTTCTAAATTGTTGCATTTGTACATTGTACAGCCAATATAGAGGAGTAGTAGCAGTAAAAAAAAAGTCCTTGTGGCTATAATTAAAGGGTTTGTAAACCGCTGTGTGTTTTTTTTTTTTTTTTTTACAAACATGTCATACATCCACTGTGCAGTTAGTTTTGTACAGTGTGGCCCCCGATCATCATCTTCTGGTGTCCCCCGACGGCTCTTGCCGCTCCTCCCAAAGCGCTCTCCGGGGGGGTTACCTTGCGGACGCGCTCCCGAGTTCAGCATTTGCGTCTATGGACACAGAAAGCCGGACTCGGCCCCACCACCTGGCGCCCGCATCCTTGGATTTGATTGACAACAGCGGAAGCCAATGGCTGTGCTGCTATCAATCTATCCAATCAAGAGGCGGGAACCCCGCCGGGCAGAGAGGAAGGGAACAAAGGGAGCAAAGGGCTCAGTTGAGTAAAACGGGGGGGTGGCCAGTGTTAGAAGATTTTTCACCTAAATGCATAGGATGCATTTAGGTGAAAAAACACAAGGTTTTGAAACCCCTTTAACCTTTTATTTTTGGTTAAGTCTCCTTTAAGGGGGCGTGACAAGGGGTGTGTCTTATGCCTACATACATTTACTAGTAGGTGTCCCTCATTCCCATCTCAAAATGTTGGGAGGTATGCTTGTCTGTTCTGCCCGGCGGCATTACGGCCAAGGTAAAGTAGTCTCAGAGGCTGGTGGAGGAGCCTGGCTGAGGTTGAGGGGATCCCCAGGCTTTAGCAGAGCAGGTGGTCCAAGATCTGCCCATGTAGCAGGTGAGTAAAGTTCCCTAAAGTGCTGTTCAGCTGCTGAGCTCTTAGGCGTCCATGCAGGTCGGCTTACGGCCCCTCTATCTTCTTTAACCGGTTCCCGACCGGCGCACGCCGATGTACGTCGGCAGAATGGCACAGGCAGGCATATTGGCATACAGGCACGTCCAATCTTTAATGTCGCCCTGCCATCGCGAGCGCGGGTCCCGTGGACTCGATCGCCGCGGGCATACCTGCGATTGTCTCACGGGGCAGCTGAACAGAGAAATGCCGTTGTAAACAGCATTTCCCCGTTCTGCCTAGCAACTAGTGATGCTGATCTCTGCTCCATGTGATTGGAGCAGAGATCAGTGTTCACTAAATGAAAGCCCAGCCCCCCAGAGTTAGTAACACACCCCTAGGAACACTTAACCCCTACACTGCCACCCACTGGTTAACCCCTTCACTGCCAGTGTCATTTACACAGGAATCACTGCATTTATATAGCAATGATTGCTGTATAAATGACAATGGTCCCAAAAATGTGTCAAAAATGTCCGATGTGTCCGCCATAATGTCGCAGTCACAATAAAAATCGCTGATTGCCGCCATTACTAGTAAAAAAAAAAATTATTAATAAAAATGCCATAAAACTATCCCCTATTTTGTAAACGCTATAACTTTTGCGCAAACCAATCAATAATCGCTTATTGCGATTTTTTTTTACCAAAAATATGTAGAAGAATACGTATCGGCCTAAACTGAGGGAAAAAAACGTTTTTTTATATATTTTTGGGGGATATTTATTATAACAAAAAGTAAAAAATAATGCGTTTTTTTCAAAATCGTCGCTCTATTTTTGTTTATAGCACAAAAAATAAAAACCGCAGGGGTGATCAAATACCACCAAAAGAAAGCTCTATTTGTGGGAAAAAAAGGATACCAATTTTGTTTGGGAGCCACGTCTCATGACCGCGCAATTATCAGTTAAAGCGACGCAGTGCCAAATCGCAAAAAGTGATCTGGTCTTTTACCAGCAAAATGGTCCGGGGCTTAAGTGGTTAATGTCCTTGGCTCAGAGTGAAGTCAGAATTCCAAATCTGCAGAATTGTCACAGGTCAGAGACTCCAGAAGTTTTGAGGCCAGAGGACAAGCATGACAGCCAAGGAAAGAAGTCAGAAATGGCAGGTTATGAAACAGGTTTCCTTTCAGCAGAGCTTCTTTTCTTCATGATGTATACATTTCAAAAGAAGAATCCAGATAAAAAAAAATTCTAATGTAAATCTGAGAAGTATAGCATGCAGCATTTCCAGATTTGTCACCTCTGATTCCCCAATTCCTGCTGTCTGTCTGTCTGTCTGTCTGTCTGTCTGTCTGTCTGTCTGTCTGTCTGTCTGTCTGTCTGTCTGTCTGTCTGTCTGTCTGTCTGTCTGTCTGTCTGTCTGTCTGTCTGTCTGTCTGTCTGTCTGTCTGTCTGTCTGTCTGTCTGTCTGTCTGTCTGTCTGTCTGTCTGTCTGTCTGTCTGTCTGTCTGTCTGTCTGTCTGTCTGTCTGTCTGTCTGTCTGTCTGTCTGTCTGTCTGTCTGTCTGTCTGTCTGTCTGTCTGTCTGTCTGTCTGTCTGTCTGTCTGTCTGTCTGTCTGTCTGTCTGTCTGTCTGTCTGTCTGTCTGTCTGTCTGTCTGTCTGTCTGTCTGTCTGTCTGTCTGTCTGTCTGTCTGTCTGTCTGTCTGTCTGTCTGTCTGTCTGTCTGTCTGTCTGTCTGTCTGTCTGTCTGTCTGTCTGTCTGTCTGTCTGTCTGTCTGTCTGTCTGTCTGTCTGTCTGTCTGTCTGTCTGTCTGTCTGTCTGTCTGTCTGTCTGTCTGTCTGTCTGTCTGTCTGTCTGTCTGTCTGTCTGTCTGTCTGTCTGTCTGTCTGTCTGTCTGTCTGTCTGTCTGTCTGTCTGTCTGTCTGTCTGTCTGTCTGTCTGTCTGTCTGTCTGTCTGTCTGTCTGTCTGTCTGTCTGTCTGTCTGTCTGTCTGTCTGTCTGTCTGTCTGTCTGTCTGTCTGTCTGTCTGTCTGTCTGTCTGTCTGTCTGTCTGTCTGTCTGTCTGTCTGTCTGTCTGTCTGTCTGTCTGTCTGTCTGTCTGTCTGTCTGTCTGTCTGTCTGTCTGTCTGTCTGTCTGTCTGTCTGTCTGTCTGTCTGTCTGTCTGTCTGTCTGTCTGTCTGTCTGTCTGTCTGTCTGTCTGTCTGTCTGTCTGTCTGTCTGTCTGTCTGTCTGTCTGTCTGTCTGTCTGTCTGTCTGTCTGTCTGTCTGTCTGTCTGTCTGTCTGTCTGTCTGTCTGTCTGTCTGTCTGTCTGTCTGTCTGTCTGTCTGTCTGTCTGTCTGTCTGTCTGTCTGTCTGTCTGTCTGTCTGTCTGTCTGTCTGTCTGTCTGTCTGTCTGTCTGTCTGTCTGTCTGTCTGTCTGTCTGTCTGTCTGTCTGTCTGTCTGTCTGTCTGTCTGTCTGTCTGTCTGTCTGTCTGTCTGTCTGTCTGTCTGTCTGTCTGTCTGTCTGTCTGTCTGTCTGTCTGTCTGTCTGTCTGTCTGTCTGTCTGTCTGTCTGTCTGTCTGTCTGTCTGTCTGTCTGTCTGTCTGTCTGTCTGTCTGTCTGTCTGTCTGTCTGTCTGTCTGTCTGTCTGTCTGTCTGTCTGTCTGTCTGTCTGTCTGTCTGTCTGTCTGTCTGTCTGTCTGTCTGTCTGTCTGTCTGTCTGTCTGTCTGTCTGTCTGTCTGTCTGTCTGTCTGTCTGTCTGTCTGTCTGTCTGTCTGTCTGTCTGTCTGTCTGTCTGTCTGTCTGTCTGTCTGTCTGTCTGTCTGTCTGTCTGTCTGTCTGTCTGTCTGTCTGTCTGTCTGTCTGTCTGTCTGTCTGTCTGTCTGTCTGTCTGTCTGTCTGTCTGTCTGTCTGTCTGTCTGTCTGTCTGTCTGTCTGTCTGTCTGTCTGTCTGTCTGTCTGTCTGTCTGTCTGTCTGTCTGTCTGTCTGTCTGTCTGTCTGTCTGTCTGTCTGTCTGTCTGTCTGTCTGTCTGTCTGTCTGTCTGTCTGTCTGTCTGTCTGTCTGTCTGTCTGTCTGTCTGTCTGTCTGTCTGTCTGTCTGTCTGTCTGTCTGTCTGTCTGTCTGTCTGTCTGTCTGTCTGTCTGTCTGTCTGTCTGTCTGTCTGTCTGTCTGTCTGTCTGTCTGTCTGTCTGTCTGTCTGTCTGTCTGTCTGTCTGTCTGTCTGTCTGTCTGTCTGTCTGTCTGTCTGTCTGTCTGTCTGTCTGTCTGTCTGTCTGTCTGTCTGTCTGTCTGTCTGTCTGTCTGTCTGTCTGTCTGTCTGTCTGTCTGTCTGTCTGTCTGTCTGTCTGTCTGTCTGTCTGTCTGTCTGTCTGTCTGTCTGTCTGTCTGTCTGTCTGTCTGTCTGTCTGTCTGTCTGTCTGTCTGTCTGTCTGTCTGTCTGTCTGTCTGTCTGTCTGTCTGTCTGTCTGTCTGTCTGTCTGTCTGTCTGTCTGTCTGTCTGTCTGTCTGTCTGTCTGTCTGTCTGTCTGTCTGTCTGTCTGTCTGTCTGTCTGTCTGTCTGTCTGTCTGTCTGTCTGTCTGTCTGTCTGTCTGTCTGTCTGTCTGTCTGTCTGTCTGTCTGTCTGTCTGTCTGTCTGTCTGTCTGTCTGTCTGTCTGTCTGTCTGTCTGTCTGTCTGTCTGTCTGTCTGTCTGTCTGTCTGTCTGTCTGTCTGTCTGTCTGTCTGTCTGTCTGTCTGTCTGTCTGTCTGTCTGTCTGTCTGTCTGTCTGTCTGTCTGTCTGTCTGTCTGTCTGTCTGTCTGTCTGTCTGTCTGTCTGTCTGTCTGTCTGTCTGTCTGTCTGTCTGTCTGTCTGTCTGTCTGTCTGTCTGTCTGTCTGTCTGTCTGTCTGTCTGTCTGTCTGTCTGTCTGTCTGTCTGTCTGTCTGTCTGTCTGTCTGTCTGTCTGTCTGTCTGTCTGTCTGTCTGTCTGTCTGTCTGTCTGTCTGTCTGTCTGTCTGTCTGTCTGTCTGTCTGTCTGTCTGTCTGTCTGTCTGTCTGTCTGTCTGTCTGTCTGTCTGTCTGTCTGTCTGTCTGTCTGTCTGTCTGTCTGTCTGTCTGTCTGTCTGTCTGTCTGTCTGTCTGTCTGTCTGTCTGTCTGTCTGTCTGTCTGTCTGTCTGTCTGTCTGTCTGTCTGTCTGTCTGTCTGTCTGTCTGTCTGTCTGTCTGTCTGTCTGTCTGTCTGTCTGTCTGTCTGTCTGTCTGTCTGTCTGTCTGTCTGTCTGTCTGTCTGTCTGTCTGTCTGTCTGTCTGTCTGTCTGTCTGTCTGTCTGTCTGTCTGTCTGTCTGTCTGTCTGTCTGTCTGTCTGTCTGTCTGTCTGTCTGTCTGTCTGTCTGTCTGTCTGTCTGTCTGTCTGTCTGTCTGTCTGTCTGTCTGTCTGTCTGTCTGTCTGTCTGTCTGTCTGTCTGTCTGTCTGTCTGTCTGTCTGTCTGTCTGTCTGTCTGTCTGTCTGTCTGTCTGTCTGTCTGTCTGTCTGTCTGTCTGTCTGTCTGTCTGTCTGTCTGTCTGTCTGTCTGTCTGTCTGTCTGTCTGTCTGTCTGTCTGTCTGTCTGTCTGTCTGTCTGTCTGTCTGTCTGTCTGTCTGTCTGTCTGTCTGTCTGTCTGTCTGTCTGTCTGTCTGTCTGTCTGTCTGTCTGTCTGTCTGTCTGTCTGTCTGTCTGTCTGTCTGTCTGTCTGTCTGTCTGTCTGTCTGTCTGTCTGTCTGTCTGTCTGTCTGTCTGTCTGTCTGTCTGTCTGTCTGTCTGTCTGTCTGTCTGTCTGTCTGTCTGTCTGTCTGTCTGTCTGTCTGTCTGTCTGTCTGTCTGTCTGTCTGTCTGTCTGTCTGTCTGTCTGTCTGTCTGTCTGTCTGTCTGTCTGTCTGTCTGTCTGTCTGTCTGTCTGTCTGTCTGTCTGTCTGTCTGTCTGTCTGTCTGTCTGTCTGTCTGTCTGTCTGTCTGTCTGTCTGTCTGTCTGTCTGTCTGTCTGTCTGTCTGTCTGTCTGTCTGTCTGTCTGTCTGTCTGTCTGTCTGTCTGTCTGTCTGTCTGTCTGTCTGTCTGTCTGTCTGTCTGTCTGTCTGTCTGTCTGTCTGTCTGTCTGTCTGTCTGTCTGTCTGTCTGTCTGTCTGTCTGTCTGTCTGTCTGTCTGTCTGTCTGTCTGTCTGTCTGTCTGTCTGTCTGTCTGTCTGTCTGTCTGTCTGTCTGTCTGTCTGTCTGTCTGTCTGTCTGTCTGTCTGTCTGTCTGTCTGTCTGTCTGTCTGTCTGTCTGTCTGTCTGTCTGTCTGTCTGTCTGTCTGTCTGTCTGTCTGTCTGTCTGTCTGTCTGTCTGTCTGTCTGTCTGTCTGTCTGTCTGTCTGTCTGTCTGTCTGTCTGTCTGTCTGTCTGTCTGTCTGTCTGTCTGTCTGTCTGTCTGTCTGTCTGTCTGTCTGTCTGTCTGTCTGTCTGTCTGTCTGTCTGTCTGTCTGTCTGTCTGTCTGTCTGTCTGTCTGTCTGTCTGTCTGTCTGTCTGTCTGTCTGTCTGTCTGTCTGTCTGTCTGTCTGTCTGTCTGTCTGTCTGTCTGTCTGTCTGTCTGTCTGTCTGTCTGTCTGTCTGTCTGTCTGTCTGTCTGTCTGTCTGTCTGTCTGTCTGTCTGTCTGTCTGTCTGTCTGTCTGTCTGTCTGTCTGTCTGTCTGTCTGTCTGTCTGTCTGTCTGTCTGTCTGTCTGTCTGTCTGTCTGTCTGTCTGTCTGTCTGTCTGTCTGTCTGTCTGTCTGTCTGTCTGTCTGTCTGTCTGTCTGTCTGTCTGTCTGTCTGTCTGTCTGTCTGTCTGTCTGTCTGTCTGTCTGTCTGTCTGTCTGTCTGTCTGTCTGTCTGTCTGTCTGTCTGTCTGTCTGTCTGTCTGTCTGTCTGTCTGTCTGTCTGTCTGTCTGTCTGTCTGTCTGTC
This sequence comes from Lithobates pipiens, assembly GCF_037356315.1. Taxonomy (NCBI): domain Eukaryota; kingdom Metazoa; phylum Chordata; class Amphibia; order Anura; family Ranidae; genus Lithobates; species Lithobates pipiens. The sequence continues at coordinate 556,808,692 of NW_027507764.1, read as the reverse complement.
TGTCTGTCTGTCTGTCTGTCTGTCTGTCTGTCTGTCTGTCTGTCTGTCTGTCTGTCTGTCTGTCTGTCTGTCTGTCTGTCTGTCTGTCTGTCTGTCTGTCTGTCTGTCTGTCTGTCTGTCTGTCTGTCTGTCTGTCTGTCTGTCTGTCTGTCTGTCTGTCTGTCTGTCTGTCTGTCTGTCTGTCTGTCTGTCTGTCTGTCTGTCTGTCTGTCTGTCTGTCTGTCTGTCTGTCTGTCTGTCTGTCTGTCTGTCTGTCTGTCTGTCTGTCTGTCTGTCTGTCTGTCTGTCTGTCTGTCTGTCTGTCTGTCTGTCTGTCTGTCTGTCTGTCTGTCTGTCTGTCTGTCTGTCTGTCTGTCTGTCTGTCTGTCTGTCTGTCTGTCTGTCTGTCTGTCTGTCTGTCTGTCTGTCTGTCTGTCTGTCTGTCTGTCTGTCTGTCTGTCTGTCTGTCTGTCTGTCTGTCTGTCTGTCTGTCTGTCTGTCTGTCTGTCTGTCTGTCTGTCTGTCTGTCTGTCTGTCTGTCTGTCTGTCTGTCTGTCTGTCTGTCTGTCTGTCTGTCTGTCTGTCTGTCTGTCTGTCTGTCTGTCTGTCTGTCTGTCTGTCTGTCTGTCTGTCTGTCTGTCTGTCTGTCTGTCTGTCTGTCTGTCTGTCTGTCTGTCTGTCTGTCTGTCTGTCTGTCTGTCTGTCTGTCTGTCTGTCTGTCTGTCTGTCTGTCTGTCTGTCTGTCTGTCTGTCTGTCTGTCTGTCTGTCTGTCTGTCTGTCTGTCTGTCTGTCTGTCTGTCTGTCTGTCTGTCTGTCTGTCTGTCTGTCTGTCTGTCTGTCTGTCTGTCTGTCTGTCTGTCTGTCTGTCTGTCTGTCTGTCTGTCTGTCTGTCTGTCTGTCTGTCTGTCTGTCTGTCTGTCTGTCTGTCTGTCTGTCTGTCTGTCTGTCTGTCTGTCTGTCTGTCTGTCTGTCTGTCTGTCTGTCTGTCTGTCTGTCTGTCTGTCTGTCTGTCTGTCTGTCTGTCTGTCTGTCTGTCTGTCTGTCTGTCTGTCTGTCTGTCTGTCTGTCTGTCTGTCTGTCTGTCTGTCTGTCTGTCTGTCTGTCTGTCTGTCTGTCTGTCTGTCTGTCTGTCTGTCTGTCTGTCTGTCTGTCTGTCTGTCTGTCTGTCTGTCTGTCTGTCTGTCTGTCTGTCTGTCTGTCTGTCTGTCTGTCTGTCTGTCTGTCTGTCTGTCTGTCTGTCTGTCTGTCTGTCTGTCTGTCTGTCTGTCTGTCTGTCTGTCTGTCTGTCTGTCTGTCTGTCTGTCTGTCTGTCTGTCTGTCTGTCTGTCTGTCTGTCTGTCTGTCTGTCTGTCTGTCTGTCTGTCTGTCTGTCTGTCTGTCTGTCTGTCTGTCTGTCTGTCTGTCTGTCTGTCTGTCTGTCTGTCTGTCTGTCTGTCTGTCTGTCTGTCTGTCTGTCTGTCTGTCTGTCTGTCTGTCTGTCTGTCTGTCTGTCTGTCTGTCTGTCTGTCTGTCTGTCTGTCTGTCTGTCTGTCTGTCTGTCTGTCTGTCTGTCTGTCTGTCTGTCTGTCTGTCTGTCTGTCTGTCTGTCTGTCTGTCTGTCTGTCTGTCTGTCTGTCTGTCTGTCTGTCTGTCTGTCTGTCTGTCTGTCTGTCTGTCTGTCTGTCTGTCTGTCTGTCTGTCTGTCTGTCTGTCTGTCTGTCTGTCTGTCTGTCTGTCTGTCTGTCTGTCTGTCTGTCTGTCTGTCTGTCTGTCTGTCTGTCTGTCTGTCTGTCTGTCTGTCTGTCTGTCTGTCTGTCTGTCTGTCTGTCTGTCTGTCTGTCTGTCTGTCTGTCTGTCTGTCTGTCTGTCTGTCTGTCTGTCTGTCTGTCTGTCTGTCTGTCTGTCTGTCTGTCTGTCTGTCTGTCTGTCTGTCTGTCTGTCTGTCTGTCTGTCTGTCTGTCTGTCTGTCTGTCTGTCTGTCTGTCTGTCTGTCTGTCTGTCTGTCTGTCTGTCTGTCTGTCTGTCTGTCTGTCTGTCTGTCTGTCTGTCTGTCTGTCTGTCTGTCTGTCTGTCTGTCTGTCTGTCTGTCTGTCTGTCTGTCTGTCTGTCTGTCTGTCTGTCTGTCTGTCTGTCTGTCTGTCTGTCTGTCTGTCTGTCTGTCTGTCTGTCTGTCTGTCTGTCTGTCTGTCTGTCTGTCTGTCTGTCTGTCTGTCTGTCTGTCTGTCTGTCTGTCTGTCTGTCTGTCTGTCTGTCTGTCTGTCTGTCTGTCTGTCTGTCTGTCTGTCTGTCTGTCTGTCTGTCTGTCTGTCTGTCTGTCTGTCTGTCTGTCTGTCTGTCTGTCTGTCTGTCTGTCTGTCTGTCTGTCTGTCTGTCTGTCTGTCTGTCTGTCTGTCTGTCTGTCTGTCTGTCTGTCTGTCTGTCTGTCTGTCTGTCTGTCTGTCTGTCTGTCTGTCTGTCTGTCTGTCTGTCTGTCTGTCTGTCTGTCTGTCTGTCTGTCTGTCTGTCTGTCTGTCTGTCTGTCTGTCTGTCTGTCTGTCTGTCTGTCTGTCTGTCTGTCTGTCTGTCTGTCTGTCTGTCTGTCTGTCTGTCTGTCTGTCTGTCTGTCTGTCTGTCTGTCTGTCTGTCTGTCTGTCTGTCTGTCTGTCTGTCTGTCTGTCTGTCTGTCTGTCTGTCTGTCTGTCTGTCTGTCTGTCTGTCTGTCTGTCTGTCTGTCTGTCTGTCTGTCTGTCTGTCTGTCTGTCTGTCTGTCTGTCTGTCTGTCTGTCTGTCTGTCTGTCTGTCTGTCTGTCTGTCTGTCTGTCTGTCTGTCTGTCTGTCTGTCTGTCTGTCTGTCTGTCTGTCTGTCTGTCTGTCTGTCTGTCTGTCTGTCTGTCTGTCTGTCTGTCTGTCTGTCTGTCTGTCTGTCTGTCTGTCTGTCTGTCTGTCTGTCTGTCTGTCTGTCTGTCTGTCTGTCTGTCTGTCTGTCTGTCTGTCTGTCTGTCTGTCTGTCTGTCTGTCTGTCTGTCTGTCTGTCTGTCTGTCTGTCTGTCTGTCTGTCTGTCTGTCTGTCTGTCTGTCTGTCTGTCTGTCTGTCTGTCTGTCTGTCTGTCTGTCTGTCTGTCTGTCTGTCTGTCTGTCTGTCTGTCTGTCTGTCTGTCTGTCTGTCTGTCTGTCTGTCTGTCTGTCTGTCTGTCTGTCTGTCTGTCTGTCTGTCTGTCTGTCTGTCTGTCTGTCTGTCTGTCTGTCTGTCTGTCTGTCTGTCTGTCTGTCTGTCTGTCTGTCTGTCTGTCTGTCTGTCTGTCTGTCTGTCTGTCTGTCTGTCTGTCTGTCTGTCTGTCTGTCTGTCTGTCTGTCTGTCTGTCTGTCTGTCTGTCTGTCTGTCTGTCTGTCTGTCTGTCTGTCTGTCTGTCTGTCTGTCTGTCTGTCTGTCTGTCTGTCTGTCTGTCTGTCTGTCTGTCTGTCTGTCTGTCTGTCTGTCTGTCTGTCTGTCTGTCTGTCTGTCTGTCTGTCTGTCTGTCTGTCTGTCTGTCTGTCTGTCTGTCTGTCTGTCTGTCTGTCTGTCTGTCTGTCTGTCTGTCTGTCTGTCTGTCTGTCTGTCTGTCTGTCTGTCTGTCTGTCTGTCTGTCTGTCTGTCTGTCTGTCTGTCTGTCTGTCTGTCTGTCTGTCTGTCTGTCTGTCTGTCTGTCTGTCTGTCTGTCTGTCTGTCTGTCTGTCTGTCTGTCTGTCTGTCTGTCTGTCTGTCTGTCTGTCTGTCTGTCTGTCTGTCTGTCTGTCTGTCTGTCTGTCTGTCTGTCTGTCTGTCTGTCTGTCTGTCTGTCTGTCTGTCTGTCTGTCTGTCTGTCTGTCTGTCTGTCTGTCTGTCTGTCTGTCTCCTCCAAGAAGAAAAATGGGCATGGTCCATAAAAACAAATGGGTGTGCCTTTACAGTGACTGGCTTGTTGTGTCGCACCTTTCACCCATGCTTTGCTATGTATAAGGCCGCGTACACACGGGCGGACTGTATGGCCTACTTAGTCCGTCGAAACACATTTCAGCGGACAGTCCGCTCGTGTGTGGGCTTCAGCGAACTTTTTCAGCGTGCAGTCTGGCATACTAAGTATTTCGGAATTTCCGTAATTCTGTCCGTCATAATTTGGTTTCAGCGGACAATCCGCTCGTGAGTAGGCTAGTTCGACGGACTAAGAATGGCGCATGCCCAGAAAGGATTTACACGGCGGAAGGTTGCATTGCTGTGTATTGGACTTCCTATTTCTAGTCCCGTCGTACGTGCTGTACACGTCATCGCGCAAACTTTCGACGGACTGTTTGTGCATCCGTGTGTGGTCAAGTCCGTTCATTCGAAAGTATGACGGACTGTCCGTCGGATTGTATGACGGACTAAGTAGGCCATACAATCCGCCCGTGTGTACGCGGCCTTAGAAAGCACCGGGCCTAGGAATACTCTGAGAAAAAAGTCTGAATAAAATAAGTCTCAATGTTGGTGTGAATGGCAGGAAAAATAAAACCCATTGTGGTGTCAGTGATAGTAAAGCATGCCCCATTGTTGGTTTCAGTGAAAATTTAAGAAAGTACCATTGTTGGTGTCAGTAAAATGTTGAATAAGTCCAATCCTTGGTGTCAGTGGGAGAAAATAAACCCCATCATTTATATCACTGGGATAAAATTGGTTCCATTGTTGGTGTCAGAGGGATAAAATAAAAGCTCCATCACCGATGTAAGTGGGAGTAAAATAAGCCCTGTTGTTGCTGTAAAAGTTAACATCACATTGGTGTCAGTGGGATACAATAAGCCCCAACATTAGCGTCAATGAGAAAACATAAGTCCCATCGTTGGTGTCAGTGGGATACAATAAGTCCCATCATTGGTGTCAGTGGGATACAATAAGTCTCATCTTTGGTGTTAGTGGGATACAATAAGTCCCATCATTGGTGTCAGTGGGATAAAATAAGTCTCATGATTGGTGTCAGTGGGACAATATACAGTGCCTTTGCAAAAGTATTCGTCCCCCTTGAACTTTTCAACCCTTTGCCACATTTCAGGCTTCAAACATAAAGATATAAAATTTTTATTTTTTGTGAAGAATCACCAACAAGTGGGACACAATTGTGAAGTGGAACGAAATCTATTGGATTTTTGAAACTTTTTTAACTAATAAAAAAATGAAAAGTGGGGCGTGCAAAATTATTCGGCCCACCTTTTGCTGCGATTACAGCTGCAAGTCGCTTGGGGTATGTCTCTATCAGTTTTGCACATCGAGAGACTGAAATTCTTGCCCATTCTTCCTTGCAAAACAGCTCGAGCTCAGTGAGGTTGGATGGAGAGCGTTTGTGAACAGCAGTTTTCAGCTCTTTCCACAGATTCTCGATTGGATTCAGGTCTGGACTTTGACTTGGCCATTCTAACACCTGGATACGTTTATTTGTGAACCATTCCTTTGTAGATTTTGCTGTATGTTTGGGATCATTGTCTTGTTGGAAGATAAATCTCCGTCCCAGTTTCAGGTCTTTTGCAGACTCCAACAGGTTTTCATCCAGAATGGTCCTGTATTTGGCTTCATCCATCTTCCCCTCAATTTTAACCATCTTCCCTGTCCCTGCTGAAGAAAAGCAGGCTCAAACCATGATGCTGCCACCACCATGTTTGACAGTGGGGATGGTGTGTTGAAGGTGATGAGCTGTGTTGCTTTTACGCCAAACATATCGTTTTGCATTGTGGGCAAAAAGTTCGATTTTGGTTTCATCTGACCAGAGCACCTTCTTCCACATGTTTGGTGTGTCTCCCAGGGGGCTTGTGGCAAACTTTAGACGAGACTTTTTATGGATATCTTTGAGAAATGGCTTTCTTCTTGCCACTCTTCCATAAAGGCCAGATTTGTGCAGTGTACGACTGATTGTTGTCCTATGGACAGACTCTCCCACCTCAGCTGTAGTTCTCTGCAGTTCATCCAGAGTGATCATGGGCCTCTTGGCTGCATCTCTGATCAGTCTTCTTCTTGTCTGAGCTGAAAGTTTAGAGGGACGGCCAGGTCTTGGTAGATTTGCAGTGGTCTGATACTCCTTCCATTTCAAAATGATCGCTTGCACAGTGCTCCTTGGGATGTTTAAAGCTTGGGAAATCTTTTTGTATCCAAATCCGGCTTTAAACTTCTCCACAACAGTATTACGGACCTGTCTGGTGTGTTCCTTGGTCTTCATGATGCTCTCTGCACTTTCAACAGAACCCTGAGACTATCACAGAGCAGGTGCATTTATACAGAGACTTGATTACACACAGGTGGATTCTATTTATCACCATCAGTCATTTAGGACAACATTGGATCATTCAGAGATCCTCGCTGAGCTTCTGGAGTGAGTTTGCTGCACTGAAAGTAAAGGGGCCGAATAATTTTGCACACACCACTTTTCAGTTTTTTATTTGCTAAAAAAGTTTAAAGTATCCAATAGATTTCGTTCCACTTCACAATTGTGTCCCACTTGTTGGTGATTCTTCACAAAAAATTAAAATGTTATATCTTTATGTTTGAAGCCTGAAATGTGGCAAAAGGTTGAAAAGTTCAAGGGGGGCGAATACTTTCGCAAGGCACTGTATATCAAATACAATATTTTCATCACACACATTACTGCAAATGGCAGCCAGCAGCTGGAATCTGGTATCACCGTAGATCAATTCATATTTCGCCAGCACATCATGGACCTTTGAATTAAAGTCCAAACATTTATTAGAATGATCCCATCAGCACATTTACTGCTCTGATGGGATCATTCTAATAAATGTTTGGACTTTAAAATAATTTAGAATTTAAAATAAGCCCCACCATTGATGCCAGTGGGGGTAAATTATGCCTTGCTGTTGTTGTCAGTGAAAGATAAAATAAGTCTCATTGTCGGTGTCTGTGATATACAATAAGCTCCATCATTAGTGTCAATGGGAAAAAGTCTGGCCATTGGTGTTATTGGGATAAAAGAAGCCACATCATTGGTGTCAATGGGAATAAATTAAACCCTCTTGATGGTGTCAGCGGAATAAAATAATTATTAGCCACACATTTTGTTTCCATCACCAGTAGATATTTCATAAAAAGCTATTTTGTGTAAGGCTCTGGTGATGAAAATCCAGCCGTGTAACCATCATTTAAAGCAGGGATCCTCAAACTACGGCCCTCCAGCTGTTGCACAACTACACATCCCATGAGGCATTGTAAAACTCTGACATGCACAGACAGGACTCAGGGTGGTGGGGGCCCCTGGGCTTGAGTCACTTTCGGGCCCTACCTTCTATACATTACCGTATTTGTCGGCGTATAACACGAGCCAGCGTATAACACGCACCCCAAGTTTAGGAGGGAATTTTAAGGAAAAAAACTTTTAGGAGGGAAGTTTAAGGAGAAAAACTTACATTTAAATGCCCATCAATGCAGCCTTATCAGCATCCATCTGCAGCCTTGTCAGTGTCATTTGCAGCCTTGTCAGCGTAGCCTTGTCATTTACAGCCTTGCCCCAGTGTCATTTGCAGCTTTGTCATTGCAGTCTTGAAGTTTTGTGTATCTCGGCAGCTCTTGGGTCCTCTCGGCAGCTCTTGGGTCCTCTCGTGGCTCTCGGGTCCTCTCGGCGGCTCTTGGGTCCTCTCGTGGCTCTCGGGTCCTCTCGGCGGCTCTTGGGTCCTCTCGCAGTCCCGAGCGGAGCCAAGAGTAGTGTACTCAGCTCGGCTCACAGTTACGCCCAGTCCCTGTGTTATGTCTATCATAGGGCAGGACTGGGCGTGACTGTGAGCAGAGCTGAGCCGAGTACACTCGGCTATGTATCTCGGAGGGGCCCCCTATTGGGCGGGCCCATGGGCTTGAGCCCAGTCAAGCCCAATGGTAAGTCCTGCTCTGATGACTAGGCATGATGGGAATTGTAGTTCCTGAACAACTGGAGGGCCATAGTTTGAAGACCCCTTATTTAAAGTGACAAAATAAGGGAAGGAAATAGATTTGGCGCTATACCATTCCTAATTCAAACTAAATGAGTAGAGGAAAAAATATTTATATATATATATATATATATATATATATATATATATATATATATATATTTTTTTTTTTTTTTTTTTTTTCCTCTACTCATTTAGTTTGAATTAGGAATGGTATAGCGCCAAATCTATTTCCTTCCCTTATTTTGTCTTATTGTTCCATCCAAGTTGGGTGGAAATTAATAGAGGCTGCTCTTACCAACATCACATTTTTTGCACTAAAAATTCCATAGCGCGACCTACCCCCCCTTTTTTTATTCCTTATTTAAAGTGAACCTGTGCTTTTTTCTATACTAGGCAAAAGGCTACCTTGGGGGGAGTCACTGTAAGCAGTCAGTACTTAACTGATCCCAGAGAAATAGCTAGTACTTACAGGTACGGTATGGAGGAACATGTTGCACACGCCTTCTCAGCAGTGCTGCTGGACTATACAACACCTCCTCCTCTCCTCATTATAATGGGGAGGTGTTTATTGTCCAGCAGCAAAGAATTGGATATCACTGAAAACACGGCTCAGGAGTTGTCAGCCCACAACAGGAATTTAAAAGGCACTCTGGATTTCAGGCAGGGTCAATAGGTATTATTCTGCTCTTGGTCCATATGTACAGTGCACATTGTACTACTTAAAGAGGGATTCCACCAAAAAAAAAAATATTAAAAGCCAGCAGCTATAAATACTACAGCTGCTGACTTTTAATAAATGGACACTCACCTGTCCCGGGTTCCAGCGATGCCGGCAGCCGAGGCCGATCGATCGCTCGGCCCTCGGCTGCTGCCGCCACCATTCTAGGTGAGGGAATCAGGAAGTGAAGCGAATCGACTTCACTTCCCGGTTCCCTACTGCGCATGCACGAGTAGCGCAGCGCAATAGGAATTCTCCGCGCTGTCACTGGGACCCGTGTGTGTCCCAGCAGACAGCGCGGCAGGACAGGAAATGGCGTAGACTCCCACGGGAGTCTATGCCTGGAAGTGGGTGTAAATACCTGTCTTTGACAGGTATCTCCACCCCCCTCCCCCCTGAAAGGTGCCAATTGTGACACCGGAGGGGGGGAGGGATCCGATCAGCGGAGGTTCCACTTTAGGGTGGAACCCCGCTTTAAAGAGGAAGTAAACTCCCCCACTCTGATGCTTCTTTTCATTTAGTCCATTATAATAAGTTATTATCAGACTATGGCCACTGTAATCCAGCCCAAATCGCATATTACTTACTGTTTAAAGAAGCTTTGCAGAGTGTAACTTCAGTTCTCCGTCCCTTTTTTTTCTGATAGCTCAGACAAGCTTTCTAAATTATGGAGTTTGAACTCATGTAGAGAAGAGAAGACTGAAGATAAACAGGTACAACTTATGTAGAAGGATTTGTTTCATCATGTAAGGGTTTACAGCCACGTTAAATCTAACCCCCAGACACAGAAAAATGCAATTTAAAGGGTTCGTTCATAAAAAAGAAAACTCCCAGTATCCTAGGGTCTTTTTGCAACATTAAAGGGTTAGTTCAGCTTTTTTTAAAAAATATCCTTAGTGATTTTAATTGAGATATGGAACACAATTCCAAATCTTTGATAAACAAATCCGATTTTAAAATATGCGTTTATGCTCTTCCCATACCATTTGTGAACAGAGTGAAGCATACCCCAAAGACTTCTATAATTTTCACAGCTCCATCCTCTTCTCTAGGATGGACCATTTGTTAGGACTAGTGCCCCCTAGTGGTATAAAAGTGAGTGCCATCCCTCTGAGCGCCGCACATGTGTAGGGCTATCTCTTATTGCTGCTGAATACCTCAGCAGCTGCAATGCTCTCTCTCCCGTCACAACCACCAAACTCATGGGGAGAGCACAATGCGCATTTGTGGGGCTCAGGGGAAGGATGGAGTTGGCTCCTGTACTGCAGGGGGCGCTCATCCTAACGGCTGGTCCATCCTAGACGTTCCAGGACGGTGCTGTGAAATTAGAAGCTTTTGGAGCAGGATTCATTCCATGCACAAATGGCCTACAAGTATGGAAAAAGCATCAATGCATGCGTATTTATTTATTTATTTCATTGGATTCGTTTTGAATTAGGGAATGGTGTTTGTAGACTGCATACAGTATTTTTTTTTATAAAGGTGAACTAACCCGTTAAATACATTATATACTCACCGGCCACGTTATTAGGTACACCTGTTCATTCGCTTGGCAACACAAATTGCTAATCAGTCAATCACATGGCAGCAACTCAATACATTTAGGCATCTAGACATGGTGAAGACGACTTGCTGAAGTTCAAACTGAGCATCGGAATGGGGGAAGAAAGGGGATTTAAGTGACTTTGAACGTGGCATGGTTGTTGGTGCCAGACAGGCTGGTCTAAGTGTTCAAAAAACGGATCTACTGGGATTTTCACACACAACCATCTCTCGGGTTTACAGAGAATGGTCCGAAAAAGAGAAAATATCCAGTGAGCGGGAGTTGTGTGGAGGAAAATGCCTTGTTGATGTCACAGAAGAATGGACAGACTGGTTTGAGATGATAGAAAGGCAACAGTGACTCAAATAAACACTCGTTACAACCAAGGTATGCAGAATAACATCTCTGAACACACAGCACATCGAACCTTGAATGCAGATGGGCTACAGCAGCAGAACACCACACCGGGTGCCACTCCTGTCAGCTAAAAACAGGGAACTGAGGCTACAATTAACACAGGATCACCAAAATTGGACAATAGAAGATTGGAAAAACGTTGCCTGGTCTGATGAGTCTCGATTTCAGCTGTGACATTCAGATGGAGGGTCAGAATTTGGTGTAAATAACATGAAAGCATGGATCCATCCTGCCTTGTATCAATGATTCAGGCTGGTGGTGGTGTAATGGTGTGGGGGGGATATTTTTTTGGCACACTTTGGGCCCCTTAGTACCAATTGAGAATCGTTTAAACCCCACGGCCTACCTGAGTATTGTTGCTGACCATGTCCATCCCTTTATGACTACAGTGTCCCCATCTTCTGATGGCTCCTTCCAGCAGGATAATGTACCATGTCACAAAGCTCCAATCATCTCACTACTGGACAATGAGGTCACTGCACTCCAATGTCCTCCACACTCACCACATCTCATCCAATAGAGCACCTTTGGGATGTGGTGGATTTGCAGGAACTGTGTGATGCTATCATGTCACTATGGATCAAAATCTCTAAGGAATGTTTCCAAAACCTCGTTGAATCTATTCCATGAAGAATTGAAGAAGAACTACAAGGGAAAATGTTTTTTTTTAATTTTGAATAGAGTAAGGCGTGGTTATAACCTCGGTAAGATTTTTTTTTTTTTGCCGCGTCCCATTGTGGATATTTGCTTTCACTTCCTGTCCCATAGCCAAACAGGAAGTTAGAGGAAATCCCTACAAATTTAGGGACCCCCAGGTCCCGATCGGAACATTTCCCACCTATTACTTTTCTGGGGACAACCAAAAATGTGGGATCTTCTTTAACTTTCAATGATAATGGTAAACAGGACAAATAGAGAGGATGAATCTCCTTAACGGGGGGCACAGACAGCAATAAAAACCTGACAGGGATTCTAATCCTTCTCCACTTTAGCCAAAACAAAAAAAAACATTTTGCCTTATACTTTAAGCCAGTTCTGAAGGCAAAAGCGGTTGAAACCCAGTACTAGCAAGGTGTACCATAAAGGCTATATATCCATTTTGTGGGCAAAAAATGTCATTGCAAATCCAGATATCATAGTTATATCCCCATCAACACTAAACAATCTGTCCTTGTAATTAGGGCTTCGGCTGGCGGCCATTTTGTTGTGGACCAAATTGCATTGATTTTAATGGGAGAATTCTCAAACGCTAGAGAACAAACATTCTTCCTGTGTTGAGTCTTCTTTTATTTATATATATATATATATGTATATATATATATATATATATATATATATATATATATATATATATATATATATATATATATATATACACAATGTAATACTGACATATAATCACACACATAGGTTGAACTTGATGGACTTGTGTCTTTTTTCGACCTCACCTACTATGTAACTATGAGTATATATATATAATATATTATATATATATATTCTATATATATATATATATATATATATATATATATATATATATATATATATATATATATATATATATATACTCATAGTTACATAGTAGGTGAGGTCGAAAAAAGACACAAGTCCATCAAGTTCAACCTATGTGTGTGATTATATGTCAGTATTACATTGTATATCCCTGTATTGTGGTCGTTCAGGTGCTTATCTAATAGTTTCTTGAAACTATTTATGCCCCCTACTGAGACCACCACCTGCGGAAGGGAATTTCACATGCCTGCCGCTCTTACAGTAAAGAACCTTCTACAGAGTTTAAAGTGGTTCTGCACTCAAAATACAACATTTGCCCATTCTGTTGCCTATAGTTAATATATCTCATAATGCCACCTGTTTTTTTTTTTTGATTCACCTACCTTTTGTAATCTTCAGTACTTTATTTCAAACCCCTGCGGCGATGGGCGGTCTCTTGCGGCGATGGGCGGTCTCTTGCGGGGATCAGCGTAATTTCCTGTTGGAGATCACAGGAGACAGTGCGGCTAATGCACCCGACATCTCGCGAGATTTCGGGTGCTACAGCCGACATCTCGCGAGATTTCGGGTGCTACAGCCAACATCTCGCGTGATTTTGGTAATTACAGCCGAGATCTCGCGAGATCTCGGCTGTAATTACCAAAATCACGCGAGATGTTGGCTGTAGCACCCGAAATCTCGCGAGATGTCGGCTGTAGCACCCGAAATCTCGCGAGATGTCGGGTGCATTAGCCGCACTGTCTCCTGTGATCTCCAACAGGAAATTACGCTGATCCCCGCAAGAGACCGCCCATCGCCGCAGGGGTTTGAAATAAAGTACTGAAGATTACAAAAGGTAGGTGAATCAAAAAAAAAAAACAGGTGGCATTATGAGATATATTAACTATAGGCAACAGAATGGGCAAATGTTGTATTTTGAGTGCAGAACCACTTTAAGGTTAAACCTCTTTTCTTCTAATTTTAATGAGTGGCCACGTGTCTTGTTAAACTCCCTATCCCTATTGTGGGGTCACCAGTACGGTATTTGTAAATTGAAATCATATCGCCTCTCAAGCATCTCTTCTCCATATCCCCTTATAAAAGTAGTAGCAGTGACATCATAGTTTGAGCAGAGCTATGGGAGGAGCCCAACAGCTCCACCTACTACAGGCTCTCTGTAGAAAATGACAGGAGAGGGCAGAGACAAGACCAGTCACCCTGCACAAGGAGAGAGAGCAGCAGTGAGCGGCCTTTATTACAGGAAGGAAAAGTCTCACACTGCATTACTGCACAGATCTGGAAGAAATACATAAAGATCACCAAGATTAAAAGAAAAATACACATGATGAATGGATTTAGATATTTGCTTATCCCTGAGTTCAGCTTTAATGAATAAATTCCTGTATCTCTTATACAGTAACCTTATGAGTCAGTCACTGCACACACAGTAAATAATGACTTTCTCGGCGTAACAACACGGTGAGAAAACAATCCATATGCAGCACATTGATCATCACACAAACGTCCCGAACAATTCACACAACACAATTGTGCTTGTGCAAGCTTTTCCGATTACTTGCAATTACGAAACCTGTCCAGACAAACAAAAAAGGAACAAGGACGCAATATAAATAAATAAGGCTATTTTCTTTCTCAGGTAGCTTCACCTGGAACTGGCCCATCGGTGTGATGTGTCACGGGTGCTGCGGCAGCGAGGAGTGGCTTTTCTAAGCCGTTGCGTAGTGTCACCACACCACACCCCGTGTTTATCTGGAAATGACTCACTCCCCAACTTGGCAACAGGAGGCAAAAAAAAAAAAAGGAAAACAGTCTCGCCTGACCTAACATGGCCTTCGCTTGCGTGTGAGTTTTTTTCTTTTTTTTTTCCCAGTATCTAGTTCTATGGCTGATGGAATGTGATGTTTTGTGGAAGGAAGAATATACCGAAGAGTTGAATCCTGCCTTTCCTGGAAGGAGCTCTTCTATGCTCACCAGTGCGCAGGGGAAACTGCGCCCGTCTTCTATGGAAGCTGCAGGAATAAATGTCATTTAAAGGGGTTGTAAAGATTTGTGCATTAAGGTGAAAAAACACCTGGCAGTCACCTTCCCACCTAACCCCCCCCCCCCCCCGTTTTACTTACCTGAACCCCTTCATTTGTCGGCAGGAACACGCTGTCTCTCTCTCTCCATGGGCTCCCGGCTCTTGAATTGGATAGATTAATAGCAGCGCAGCCATTGGCTCCCACTGCTGTCAATCAAATCCAATGACGCGGGCGCCGGGGGCGGAGCCGAGTCCGGCATTCTGTGTCTATAAACGCAAATGCTGAACTCGGGAGCACGCTCGCAAGGTAATTTCCTTGGGGAATCGCTTCTCCGTGGAGGTTATCAGGTTCACTTCAATGGGCAGCTCGATGCACATTTGTCGCCCAGAGGAAACTTCTGCTTCTTTTTAAGGCGACAAGTTTAGAAAAAAAATTTAAATGTGCGTTTTACAGTGATCACACTGTAACTGGGGTGCCATTAACAATAGTGGAAACCAAACGTGTGTATAGGCAGGTGCAGTCTGCTGTCTCCACTGCAGGTGGCGCTCGACCGCAGTGGCAATGCAGAGAGAGAGAAAGTCATGAGGAACAGGGTTCCTCTATGGCAGAGGTTCTCAGCTCCTGTCCACTAACAGGCCAGATTTTAAGCATTACCTTGGGGAGATGCAGACTAGAATACTGCAATCACCAAGCAGCAAATTATATCACCTGGGATGTATTTCAGTTATCTTGCAAACCTGGCCTGTTGGTGGGTCCTGAGGACTGGAGTTGAGAACCACTGCTCTATGGTTTCCTAAGTCACTGGGGCAACGATCTGATTGGATACTGGCTGACGATTTGACTCTACCACTTGGTTAGCGGTGGTTCTCCCAGAAGCTAGGTCCCCTGGGGGAGGGGAATATGGAAGTATGTGCACACCTCCCAACTTTTTGAGATGGGAAGGAGGGACACCTATCAGCAAAAGTATGCAGGCATAGGACGCACCTCCTGCCACGCCCCCTTAAAGGAGAATTGTACAAAAAAACAAGATTGGTTAAACCCACAAATGCTTTTTTTTACCACTACTGTTTCTTTATATTGGCTTTTGGAATTTACAACTCCAGCAATTTAGAAATCAGATGAAAGGTTTAGCACTGGGAAACACTTTTTGATAGATAAAAAGTGCATTTTATATACATCTATATGGATCATGCCTTTATATTGGCTTTTAAAATTTACAAATGCAGCAATTTAGAAATTGGAGGAAAGGTTTATCGTTTGGAAACACTTTTTGAAAGATAAAAATTAAATTTTATATACAACTTTACATATCACATCAAAATGAGTGACAAATGAGGAGGAAAGAGGTACAGTCCCTCAAAATCAGGGACAGTTGGGAGCTATGCATATATATATTTTAAATAGCAGACATGTTATACTTACCTGCGATATGCATTGGTATTGCATAGAGCAGCCCCAATCCTCCTCTTCCCCCACCAGCGCTCTTTGTTCCTCTTCTTTGTGTGCCACCGCTTCTTATGAGGGCACATGACATCTTGAGCTGCGTTATGTGTGTCCATAGACACACACAGCGTGGCTCTGCCCTGCCCGCTCTCTCTTCTCACAGGACTTGATTAACCCCTTGCCTACCAGGCACCAACCCCCCCCCCCTTCCTGCCCAAACCATTTTTCAGCTTTCAGTGCTATCGCACTTTGAATGACAATTGTGCAGTCGTGCTACACTGTACCCAAACAAATTTTTTATAATTTTCTTCACACAAATAGAGCTTTCTTTTGGTGGTATTTAATCACGGCAGGGTTTTTAATTTTTTTTACAAAAAAAGACCAAAAATGTTTTACTTTTTTTCTGTCAGTAAATTTTGTAACTAAGTAATTTTTCGTCTTCACTGATGTGCGCTGATGAGGCAGCACCGATGGGCACTGATAGGCTGACCTGGTGGGCATTGATGAGGTGGCACTTATGGGCACTGATGAGATGGCACTGATGAGGTGGCACTAATATGTCGCACTTATGCCACGTACACACAATCGAATTGTCCGGTGTACTTAGTCCGGCAAACAATCCGGCGGGTAGTCCGGCTGACTTTCTACCGAACGGACTTGGCCACACACGGACACACAGAAAGTCCGGCGTTTGCTAGCGCGATGATGTACAGCACGTACGACGGGACTAGAAAAAGGAAGTTCAATAGCCAGTAGCCAATAGCTTCCTTTTCGTACTTGCTTCTGAGCATGCGTCATTCTTAGTCCGCCGGACTAGCATACTGACGAACGTATTGTCCGCTGAAACCCAAGTCCGGCGGAAAGATTGGACAGCAAAAATACTTTCTAAGTCCGCTGGACTTTACGCTGAGAAAGTCCGCTGATGCCCACACGCGATCGAATTGTCCGGTGAAATGCGTTTCGGTGGACTAAGTACGCCGGTGGCACTGATAGGCGGCACTGATGGGCACTGTTAGGTGACACTGATGGGCACTAATAGGCTGTACTCATAGGCACTGATAGTGACAGCGGCGGGCACTGATAGGCAGCACTGTTGGGCGTGTATAGGTGGCATGGATAGGCGGTACATATGGGCACTGATGAGCATTGATGGGTGGCACTGATGGGGGACGCTGATGGGCATTGATGGACAGCAGTGATGGGCATTGATGGGCAGCACTGATAAGCGGCACTGATTGCCAGCACTGGCACATTGTTAATCTTAATTAATTAATTGCATTCATGTAAAAAAAATGTTGGAGGATTAAAGCGGAGACCATAGGCACCTCTCCTGACCTTAATCCTTAATCTGCACATTGTTCACATTGAGAATATACCACACCCTGGCTGCGGGCCAGACAAAATCTTGTAGCTAGCTGAATGTGGCCCGCACACAGTATTTTAGAGATTCCTGGTTTAAGGAACATTTAAAGTATTTTTACTTACCCAATTCTCTCCTCCCCCGGCAGATGGTGCCCCCCCCCCCCCCCCATGCTATGGCAGTGGACTGTTCCTTGGTGTCCTCACATCCAATTCAGATGACATCAGGACCTTAAACCACTGGAGCATGGGGGGGGGGACCACTGTGGGGACCAGTCTAGAAGCACTGAGGAGTCTGTGCCCCCTAGACCTAAGCAAGCGGTTAGCCCCCTGAAGTGCGGGCACAGCCCCACTGCAAGGGAGTTTTCAGATTTCCCGGAGTTAGGCTTTAAATGTTTGAATATACTACAACCAAGATTTCTTCTCTAGGCTTACCCAGGCCAGGGATTCAGACACTAAACAACCAGAAAATATTTTGCAACCACCTATTTAGGCATCCAGTCTATAACTTCACTGCCCAAAAGAGAAGTTTTTTTTTGTGACGCAAAGTTCCCATTATTGCACTAAACCTGAATTTCAGCATTTTCTTTCACAGCTCCGTTACAACAAAATTCAGTTTCTTCACTGGCCGTTTCTTCACTTTGATTTCCATATGTGAAGTTACGTACCTTGCTGCAAGACATCTCTGTCTACCGCCGCGCTCTGAGTCGCGCTGGCCCTCATATCAGGGATAGTGGCTAATACAAAACCACACGACTCTTACATTAAGAAAAAAGGGAAGAACAAATAAAAAAAAGATTAAAAGCAGAAATGTCTTTCAAAGCCTGCTTTGTGTCGTCGCCCTCCTGATGTAACACATAACACAGCGTTACAACAATCCTGCAAAATTATGAAGTGGTGTAATGGAAAGAAAGAGACAGGCAGAGGCAGTGAAATTCAATATCGAGTCGCAGAGCCATCATCCTGGTGCACCATATTCACTTAGGTGGCACCTTTAAAGACTGGTGAGCTTGCAGGTTATTTTCAGTGCTGAGCACTTTGGCCCTTTAGTTCACGGCTTGTATTTAAAGCCCAACTCTGGGCAAAAAAAAAAAAGTTTTCCCATGCAGTGGAGCTGTGCCCGCACTGCACAGATCAACTGCTGATTTTTGTCTTGGGGACATAAGGATAGACTTTTTATTTAAACTGGTTGTAAACCTTTCTATAGACCCAGTGAAATGACTGACCTCAGGTGATACACAGAGATGGAACAAATCCTTCTACATACATTGTATCTGTCTATCGGCAGCCCTCTCTTCTCTACATCCGTTCAAAGTGCTGAATCTTTAAAGCTTGTATGTCAGTGCAGAAAAAGGGGGCGGAGAGCTGAGGTCACACTCTGCAGAGCTCAGTGAGGAGAGCTCTAAGAGCTGATTGGAGGGAAGGGACACATCCCTCTTCACAGAGCACGCAGGAACAGAGCTGAGGCTGTCAATCAGCTGGAGGTCCCTCTTAGGGTTGCCACCTGTCCAGGATTTACCTGGACAGTTCGGGTTTGGAACCATGCGTCCAGGTTTCAGACTGCCTGAAACCCGGACACATTCATTATTCAGACTGGACCATGGCTTCCCAGCAGGGTTACTGGCTGCAGTTTTCTAAGCTGAGAGTGTCTGTTACACCCTCTTTCACACTGTCTAAAGCCAGCACCCCCCCCCCCCCAAACACACAGACAGGAAAGAAGAGAGGGCTTGATATGTATCTCTTAAGCCGCGTACACACGGGCGGACTGTCTGTCCAACTTAGTCCGCCGAAACACATTTCAGCGGACAGTCCGCTCGTGTGTGGGCTTCAGCTGACTTTTTCAGCGTGCAGTCTGGCAGACTAAGTATTTCGGAATTTCCGTAATATTGTCCGTCCAACTTTGGTTTCAGCGGACAGTCCGCTCATGAGTAGGCTAGTTGGACGGACTAAGCATGGCGCATGCTCAGAAAGGATTTGCACGGCAGAAGGTTGCATTGCTGTGTATTGGACGTCCTATTTCTAGTCCCGTCGTACGTGCTGTACACGTCATCGCGCAAGCTTTCAACGGACTGTCTGTTCATCGTGTGTGGTCAAGTCTGTTCATTCAAAAGTAGGACGGACTGTCCGTCGGATTGTCTGACGGACTTAGTTGGCCAGACAGTCCGCCCGTGTGTACGCGGCTTAACTCTCTTAATTAGAAGTCCAGCAGCCTCAGATACATCTGGGTGAGAGGTGCTGACTGCCAAGGGGTGAGTGAGCTCACCATTCATCCCTGTCTGTGACTGAAGTCTCCCTCCTTCTCTCTCCTGCCTCTGAGAGTGTACACTTAGGTAAATCAGGGTTCTCAGAGCACCCTTTACATCAGAGTTCCCCTTTCTACCAAAGGGCACAGTGTTCCTTCTTACATCAAAGTCCTCTCCGTACATCAGAGTTCTTAGTGTTCCCCCTTAACTCAGGGTTCCCAGAGCATCCCTTATGTTAGAGTCCCCAGAGTTCTCCCTTACTTCAGAGTCTGTAGAGTCCCCCCTTACAGTGAAAGGGAACTCTGCAAGTTCAGATGTAAAAGGGGAACTCTGTGGACTCTCATGTAAAGGAGAACTCTTGTTATTAATGTCATATGATTAGAAATGTTATTTAATAGCAAGATATATCTATAGTTTATACTATAAAAAAGAAAATTGCTGTGCACCGATAAAGTGTTCGGGTTTGACTTGAAGAAAAGGTGGCAACCCTAGTCCCTCCTTGTCACCATTTTTCTCTTGGTGTCAGGAAAACTTGTCAGAAGTGACTCACGCTGATAACAGAGGAATGAGGCAGCAGACAGAAATGACCTTTAGTGCTCTTGATTGAGACAAGCGCACACTATAGAGCAGGGGTCCAGCCCTAAAGCTGTTGCTGAACTACAAGTCCTATGAGGCATTGCAAGGCTGACAGTTACAACCATGACTAACACAGGCAGAGGCATACTGGGACTTGTAGTTCAAAAACAGCGTGAGGGCCACCAGTTTGAGACCCCTTCTATAGATAGTTACATTGTAGGTGAGGTTGAAAAAAGACACAAGTCCATCAAGTCCAACCTATAAAGATGTATATGCTTTGTTCATATTTCATGTCTGAAGTTTTCAACCACTTTAGTCCTTTGATTCCTCCCTGCACAAGACCGGTCCCTGTGGCTCCTCGCCGCCCCATGATTTAGCGGTCTTGTGCAGTGAACTGTTCATCACGCCCATAGACCTGCTCTGGACATGAGGCCATCAGGAACAGTCCACCGCTGAATCATGGGGGGGGGGGGCGTATGCTAGTGGAGCATGGGATTGAGTGAGTATACAGTTTTCTCCTCTCCCCTGGATGAAACGAGTAGTTGACCTGTACAGTACAGGCACAGCCTCACGGCATTGGGAAACCTTTTTTTGCCCGCATTTGGGCGTTAACCACTTTCAGACCGGACCATTTTGCTGGCTTAAGACTAGACCACTTTTTGCGATTAGGCACTGCGTCGCTTTAACTGACAATTGCGCGGTCCTGCGACGTGGGTGGGTATTTTTTTCGCTATAAACAAAAATAGAGCGATAATTTTGAAATAAACGCATTATTTTTTACTTTTTGTTATAATAAATATCCCCCAAAAATATATAAAAAAACATTTTTTTCCCTCAGTTTAGGCCGATACGTATTCTTCTACATATTTTTGGTAAAAAAATCGCAATAAGCGATTATTGATAGGTTTGCGCAAAAGTTATAGTGTTTACAAAATCGGGGATAGTTTTATGGCATTTTTATTAATATTTTTTTTTTACTAGTAATGGCGGCGATCAGCGATTTTTATTGTGACTGCGACATTATGGAGGACACATCGGACATTTTTGACACATTTTTGGGACCATTGTCATTTATACAGCAATCGCTGCTATATAAATGCAGTGATTCCTGTGTAAATGACACTGGCAGTGAAGGGGTTAACCAGTGGGTGGCAGTGTAGGGGTTAAGTGTTCCTAGGGGCGTGTTACTAACTGTGGAGGGCTGGGCTTTGTGTTAGTGAACACTGATCTCTGCTCAAATCACATGGAGCAGAGATCAGCGTCACTTGTTGTTAGGCAAAACGGGGAGATGCTGTTTACAACGGCATCTCCTCGTCCAGCCGCCCCGTGAGACGATCTCGGGTATCCCTGCGGCGATTGAGTCCATGGGACCCGCGACCGGACTCACGGGGGTCCCGACTGGCACACGAGCACACCGCCGGTGGCGCGCATGCGATGGCCGGGCGGCATTTTAAAATGGACGTACCTGTACGCCAATATGCCTGCCCGTGCCATTCTGCCGACGTACATTGGCGTGCGCCGGTTGGGAAGTGGTTAAAGCTGCAGTTTAGGTATGCTCATTTTTTTCATAGTTCCGTTGGTCCAGCTTGAGACCAATGTAAAGAGGTACTGTATTTGCCATACCTGTTGGCAGGGCCAGGACAAGGGGTGGGGTGAGAAGGGTGGCTGTACTGGGTGCAATGATTTCTTGTAGGAATAAGGGTGCCTTCCTTCTGTTACAAGGCTGCCAGAAGTCGTGACAACAGCAGTGATTTTGTTTTAACTTAAAGGGGTTGTAAAGGTAAATTTTTTATTTTCTACAGCTAGTGCATTGTTGGTTCACTTATCTTTTCCTTCGATTTCCTTTCTAAATGTTTTTTTTTCTTTGTTTTCTTTGTCTGAATTTCTCACTTCCTGTTCCTCCTCAGTAAGCTGTTCAGTAAGCTGTTCTGGCTGACTAACCACCAGCTGGAATGATGGTGAGAAGTTTACTGAGGAGAAACAGGAAGTGAGATATTCAGACAAAGCAAAAAAACATTTAGAAGGGAAATCAAAGGAAAAGGTCAGTGAAATAACAATGCACTAGCTTAAAGGAACCTATGTAGAAAATAAAAAAATTACCTTTACAACCCCTTTAAACTAAAGGTTGAGTGGCAAAGGGCCTTCAATCCTTCAATACTCACCTCCCTTACAGTGATCTGTGAGCTCCCTTAACAGAGCCATCATATTCTCCCTGGCTTCTTATGGGTTTGGGGTCTTTGGCAAACTCGATTGGCCAGGCCAGGATAACCTAACTCCTGCATGTGTGTGCAGGAGGTTGTTCATCCTGGCACCAAGGTATGCCAAGAATGTACATTGAGCTGAATATGCTCAGTGTACATGAAATGCAGCCTGCCAGTGCCCATCATGTACAGCCTATCAGTGCCCATGACATACAGCAAGCCAGTGCCCATCAAGTACAGCCTATCAGTGCCCATGACATGCAGCCTGCCAGTGCCCATCATGTACAGCCTACTAGTGCCTGGTAATGAGATGTCACAATGTCACGCTGTGTGTCAGAGCTGGATCTGAATCTCTGTGCAGCGATGTCCCGCCTCCTATGAGACACGGCACAATGATTCTTAGCATTGGATCAGTGTGCTGTCTATCACAAGAGGCGGTCTAGGAGGCGGGACATCGTTACAGCGGCTGCGCGGTGATTCAGATCTCTAACACACAGCATGGGAGGGAGGGGAAACTGACAGGGGTGTCGGGCGGATACATGTGCGACACCCAGCGGAACAGCCCCCCCCCCCTTTTTTTGGCTCCATTTTTGGGACTTTTTTTCTTAAGTGGGACATTCACTAGAGTATAAGCCGAGGGGGGGGGGGGGGATTTCAGCCAAAATAATGTGCTGAAAAATCTGGCTTATACTCGAGTATATACGGTAAGTTCCCGCTTTGGGATGAATTCGTCAATATTATTTTTGTGTGTGTGTGTCTTTTTTGGATAGAATGGAGATCGTTTTTCATTGCTGTTTAGAGCACTGGATTTCCATTTACTTATTGTTAGTGTATAACCTGATAGCAAATGAGGGAAAATGTCCAACCGCAGCGAAGACCATTTGTTATCCAATTGTGTAGTCCACCATAATTATAAGAAATCCTGTGCCACTGACACTCTCTTTTTGAAAATGATAGTTGACTTCAAGGGACTCAGTCCTTTCTGAGTCAATGACCTACAGCAAGTATGCTGATTATACCAAGTTCACTCTAACTGCATCGGCTGCGTGTTTGTTCTGCGGCTTAAAGTGGTTCTGCACCTAAAAAAAAAAATATTAAAAGCCAGCAGCTACTAATATTGCAGCTGTTGACTTTTAATAAAATCACACTTACCTGTCCCAGGGTCCAGCGATGTCTTTCCCCTTTAGAAAGATGGAAGGGAAAGTAAGGTGGAGCTGCCTGGAGTATTGTGAGGGCCCTGACCAATCCCTGACTTGGGTTGGCAGGGGGCAGGCCCCGTCAAATACTCTGGGTCAGCTCATCTGGGGAGGAGTTATTGAGGAGGAAGCTGGAGATGGAGTGTTAGGCTGTTGTGGCCTTTGAGGAAGCTCCTCAGTCTGGGGGGGGGGGTTGACCTTGGGCCTGGGCTTGAGTGCGGATGGGACCTTCCCAAAACCATGGATGTGTCCTGGCCTGGAGGCACTGGGAACAAAGAGGACAACGAGCAACAGGAACAGCCACAGCTGATGAATGACACAAAGCCTGAGAGTACTGGGATGGAGCAGTCTGGGATGGGCGAAGAGCCAGTCAGGAGGACTGTTGTGGCACAGGCAATGGAAAGGGGCATCTGCAGCCAGGAGGGCTGGTAGTGCCTGAAGAGGTGGTATTGGAAGCAGTAGGCTAGCCTACAACACCTGCTATCCACAGGCGGTCTCCCATCCAGGTACTAACCAGGCCCAACCCTGCTTAGCCTCCGAGATCAGACAAGATCGGGAGCTTTCAGGGTGATGTGGCCGTAGGCTTTTTTTTTGCCTACGGCACCTGATATCCGCAGGCGGCCTCCCATCCAGGTACTAACCTGGAAGCAGTAGCCACATGTAGGACAGTTGGCACTATGGACTACCATATTTTTGCTACACCATAGGGGCCCGAGGTCCCTGCCTGCAAAGGGCATTTGCTTTGGGCCTGGCAGAGCAAGTGTCAGGTCCCCATAACAGTGCTAACTGGTCCTGGGAGTGATAGTCTGCAAGCAAGTGCATGTGCTGGGGGTTGAGGAGAAGAGATTGTATATACTGAGGTGTGTATAGTTTAAGTCCCTACCAAGTTTTTTCAATCAAGTAGGTATCCCATATGTACCCATTCCCCATCCAAGTTCTATTCCCCTAATAAAACAAAAAAAAATTAAGTGTATGGATTGCTTCTTGACCTTGTGTGTCTGGAGATTTGTGTGCCTGGCTGTGCAGGGTGGGAGACTAAACACATTCACCAGCAGCCCCTACGGGGGGGTGGTAGAGATACATAATCATCTTTGGGATAAACTGGAATGCAGATTTAGTCTTCTCATCCAACATTAGTACCTGAGCTCACAAATGCCCTTCTGGCTAAGTGGGCACAAATTCCCACAGACACAATCCAAAATCTTGCAGAAAGCCTCCCCAGAAGGATGGAGGCTGTGCTAGCCACAGATGAGGAGACCACCTCCACATTAATGCCCATGGTGTTGGCCAATGTCCAACAAGCTTATATACTGTAGGTACAATGGTCAGATGCTCCCTAAGTTTTGCCCATGTAGTATATGGGCTGTAACTATGGGGTATACATGTCATTCTTTAGAAGGCATTACCTACCACAGAACCCATGGTCTTGCTTCAACTTTTCAAGACCCTTCAAGACAGGAGTTGGATGGTAGAGGTTGGCCCTGTCAAGTGTGACTACTATTACAACCTTTCCAAACGTTCTGTTTACCCAACTGCCAGGCCTTTGGGCCCTTGATTTAGTTGCGCCCCCCGGGGAGCTTTTTGTTTTTATTATAATAATATGAATGTATTGTAATTCGGGGACTTCCCTTTTAAACGTAGAAATCAGGTGTACAGCAAAGACGTAAATTTACAATGACAAGTAAAACATATATTCCATTAAAAGTCATCACATCTGTTTAAGGTGTGTCCCCTTATGCAAGATACAAGATTCCGGGGCTTGGCTGTGTCTTGTGTTATTCAGAGGAACGTTATCACTGAACGTAGCATACCTTTGTCTCCCCATCGCCAGTGGCGACAGTTGTGTGGATTGCCTTCATTTCAGTTAGAGAAACGGAAAACTCTCCTGACTGTTGGGTGACTCATAAGATAATTCTTCAACTCTTCCGTGACTGCAATTTTTTTTTTTTTTTTTTTTTGCGTGTTTTCAAAACTAGTTATCTCATTCCTTGAAGGTCTCTGCAAACTCATAAAACAATCGTAGAGTTATTCCTAGAGGGTGACACTGTAAATATTTTCTTTGGAAGATCATTTTTTGCTTACAAAGGTGTTATTAAAAAAAAAAATAGGATATTGTTTAAAGTGAGGAGCTGTTGAAACCGTTTAATGACTAATATACACAATAGACACATTTTTTTTAAGGGTGCATTATAACCTATGACCTGACAACCTCAAAACTTCATATGTTTCCATGGGTGGCACCAATAAATTGCGCTGGCTCAGGGCACAGCATGCATAAAGAAGAATTGCATCATGGTAGGTGAGCTTTTTTCCTGGTTCAGATATGCAGTGCCTTGAAAAAGTATTCATACCCCTTGAAATTTTCCACATTTTCCCATGTTACAAGCAAAGACATAAATGTATTTTATTGGGATTTTATGTGATAGACCAACACAAAGTGGCACATGTTTATGAAGTAAAAGGAAAATGATAAATGTTTTTCAAAGTTTTTTACAAATAAACATGTGAAAAGTGTGGCATGGTTTCCCTCTACGATTGCCCTGTATTTGGCTCCATCCATCTTCACATCAACTCTGACCAGCTTCCCTGTCCCTGCTAAAGAATCCCCACAACATGATGCTGCCACCACCATGTTTCACAGTGGGGATGGTGTGTTTAGGGTGAAGTGCAGTGTTAGTTTTTCACCACACATAGTGTTTTGCTTTTAGGCCAAAAAGTTACATTTTGGTCTCATCTGACCAGAGCACCTTCTTCTACATGTTTGCTGTGTCCCCCACATGGCTTCTCACAAACTGCAAATGGTACTTCTTGTGGCTTTTTTTCAACAATGACTTTCTTCTTTCCACTCTTCTATAAAGGTCAGATTTGTGGAGTGGAGGGCTAATAGTTGTCCTGTGGACAGATTCTCCCACCTGAGCTGTGGATCTCTGCAGCTTCTCTGATTAATAGTCTCCTTGCCAGGCCTGTCAGTTTAGGCTCAATTGTACCATGCTCTCTTTCCATTTTCAGATGATGGATTGAACAGTGCTGAGATGTCCAAAGCTTGGGCTATTGTTTTATAACCTAACCCTACTTCAGTGGCGGAATTACCAGGGTCGCACCAGTCACACTTGCGACTGGGCCCTGTCATCACACCACTATGGAGGGGGCCCACCGCCAGAAGGTTCTTCTGCTAGTTACCCAGAGGCAATGATGGATGAGTGTACTATCACTACAAAGCTGATCGCTCACCCAGCCTCTCTGCCCACAGAGTTTGCAGCTGCACCATTTACAGTATTATCACAGCCACAGTAACTGCACAGTGGATCGCTCACCCGGAGCCATCAGGAGGCAGAAGCTGTATACTTTTGTCAGCCGACCAGTCAGGTAGAGTGAAGGGGGAGGAGCCAGGGGACGTCTCAGACAAATGAGGAAACCCCATCTTCGGACAGTGTCCTAGAGACATGAAAAGGGATCCAGAGCATGGAGTATAGAGTCCTAAGCTGACACTGAAAGAGCAAGTGAAAGTGAGTAACAGATCCCAACCCACACCAATGCTGCTACTGATCCAATCACCCTCCAGCACTACCACTTCCCCCATACAGCACTGGCACTACTCCCATCCTACCCTACCACCACTGTCACACTGATCCCACCCACCCTCCTCAGAATCTGCCAGTGACCCCACCACCCCCCTCCCCAGCATCTGCCAGTGACCCCACCACCCCCTTCCCCAGCGTCTGCCAGTGATCCCAACACCCCCCTTCCCCAGCGTCTGCCAGTGACCCCAACACCCCCCTTCCCCAGCATCTGCCAGTGATCTCAACACCCCCCAACATCTTCCAGTGACCCCAACACCCCCCCCTCCCCAGCATCTGCCAGTGATCCCAACACCCCCCCAGCATCTGCCAGTGACCCCACCACCCTCCCTCCCCAGCATCTGCCAGTGATCCAAACACCCCCCCAGCATCTGCCAGTGACCCCACCACCCTCCCTCCCCAGCATCTGCCAGTGACCCCAACACCTTCCATCCCCAGCATCTGCCAGTGATCCCAACAACCCCAGCGTCTGCCAGTGACCCCACCACCCCCCTCCCCAGCGTCTGCCAGTGATCCCAACACCCCCCTTCCCCAGCGTCTGCCAGTGACCCCACCACCCCCCTCCCCAGCGTCTGCCAGTGACCCCAACACCCCCCTTCCCCAGCGTCTGCCAGTGATCCCAACACTCCCCTTCCCCAGCGTCTGCCAGTGACCCCACCACCCCCCTCCCCAGTGTCTGCCAGTGACCCCAACACCCCCCTTCCCCAGCATCTGCCAGTGATCCCAACACCCCCAACATCTGCCAGTGATCCCACCCCCCCAGCATCAGCCAGTGATCCCAACACCCCCCCCCCCAGCATCTGCCTGTCATCCCAACACCCCCTAGCATCTGACAGTGATCCCAACCACCCCCCCCTTCAGCATCTGACAGTGATCCCAACCTCCCCCCACCCTCTGCCAGTGATTCAATCCCTCCCCCCCCCAGCATCTGCCAGTGATTAGTCCACCCCCTCCCTCCTAGCACTGCCCCTGATCAATTCCCCTTCCCTCCAGCATTACCACTGATCACATTATCACCAGCATTGCCACTGATCCCATCCACCCTAGCAGCACTGTGTCCAATCCCCCACACAGCACTGCCACCAGGGGCGTAACTACAGGGGTCACAGTGATATGGCCTCATGCTCTACGGGGGCCCATGCTCCAATGTACACCTCGATAGGAGGAGTGGCATATATAGAGGAACTGATATAGAGATTGATTCCTCTATATGCCTCCCCCCTCCATTCCTCCTATCCAGCTTCTTTCTGCTGCTCCTGTGCCCCTGTCCTCTGTCCTGGCCGCCCTGCAGTATTTCCGGGGGGATTTGTCAGGATGGAGAGCAGGGAAAGGTTTGGTAAATATGTCATTTACCGGCCCCTTCCTTGTCTGAATGGACAGAGGCAGGGATCTGTACCAATCACTGACTCTGTTCATTCATAACTATCTTAACTATGCTTTAGTTTGTAAATGAAAGGGAAGATTCTGTGCAGCTGAGGTTGCAGAGAAGGAGATTGGGAGCTCACCAGTGGAACATCAGAGGTCTGTTTAGACCCTTGATATCTTACCAAAGCCCCTCAATGGGGCTCCTAAACAAAATGTAAAAAAAATAAGAAAAAATTGTAAAAAAATAAAATAAACAGTAAAAAAAAAATAATAATAAAAAAACTACTGACTACCAGAGTCACAAAGATTACACTTGCAACCGAGCCCCGGCGTTCCGCCACTGGGCTTCGGGAGAAGGGTCCCAGGCTCATGAGATGGGACCCCATCCAGGAGTTGGGGGGCCCTTCATTGTTTCTTGCACCGGGGCCCTGAAGGTTCTAGTTACGCCTCTGCCCTACTTTAAACTTTTCCACAACTTTATCCCTGACCTGTCTGGTGTATTCCTTGGCCTTCGTGATGCTGTTTGTTCACTAAGGTTCACTAAGGTTTTCTAACAAACCTCTGGGGGCTACACAAAACAGCTGTATTTAAACTGAGATTAAATTACACACAGGTGGACTCTATTTACTTATTAGGTGACTTCTGAAGGGAATTGGTTCCACTAGATTTTTGTTAGGGGTATCAGAGTAAAGGGGGCTGAATACAAATGCACACCACACTTTTCATATATTTATTTGTAGAAACTTTTGAAAACAATTTATCATTTTCCTTCACTTCACAATTATGTGCCTTTTGTGTTGGTCTGTCATATAAAATCCCAATAAAATACACTTAAATGTGTGGTTGTAATATGACAAAATGTGGAAAATTTCAAGGTGTATCAATACTTTTTCAAGGCACTGTACTTATTTCTCTCATTCCCAAGGGAATATCAGCAAAGCATATTAGGCATACAACCTGTTAGTGTAATTGCACTCACTCTTATAAAATGTACTTTTCCTGGCACTCTATCTCTCTCTGGTAACTTGCATCTCTCATGAGACTCTCTTATATAAAGCCAGCCTTACATGGATCAAAATTCATCCAATTCAGCTGATTCCATTCATATATGGGCAGGCTGATTGTACCCATCGACTGACTTGGATACAACCGGCCTGTCAGATTTTCTACATGCGATTACAGCCAGTGGCTATAGCCGCTAGCATTAATCATTGTATTCTGCTGGCCTGGAAGGATCCTCACCGACAGATTACAATAGCACTGCTGGAGGCAGTTCCCCATCAACACAGTCAGTGAGGAATAGAGCGAGAGAGATTTTCTTTTCTTCCACCAATGGAAGGCTGGGGTCCAGCAGCAGATATAGCAGGTAGGGATCAAGCAGAAGCGAAGTTAGCATAGGTGTGTGTGCGGCCTATTGTCAACACCCCAAAGCTGATGGTTATTACTAGGGTTGGACGAACGTTTTGGGCTGAGCAAAAGATCGGCCCGAACATCGCCTGTTGGCCCGTTCAGCGAACACCAGAATTTGCAGGGCGTTCCCCCCACTGAACGCCCTGAAATTCACTGCACAGTGCATTCTAAGCCCTGAATGGGCACCGTAAATAGCTGGTTGTTAAGGAGCTGGGCCGGGAAGCCAGCCGTGGTGTCCTTAAAGAGGAGGGCCAGTTTAAAAAAAAAAATTAAAAGTCAGCAGCTGCAAACACTGTAGCTGCTGACTTAATAAGCCGACTTACCCGTCCAGGGCGCCCGCGATGTCGGCTGCCCGAGGCTGACCCGTCCCTCGGCTCTCGGGTCCCAGCGCCGCCATTTTTGGCTAAGGGAAACAGGCAGTGGAGCCTTGCGGCTTCACTGCCCGTTTCCTACTGCGCATGCGCGAGTCGCGCAGCGCTTTGTGAATGGGGCGCGCTGTGTTCTGGGACACACAGTTCCCAGAACACAGCGCGACCCATTACCCAGAAGACGCCGCATGGAGGAGAGAAGACAGAAGATCTCCGCGGAGGAGGAAGAGGCAGATTAGGATGATGTGCCTAGCAACAGGCATTTCTGGTAAGTTTTTTTCATTTTTTTTTCTGATTTTTTTCTAATTTTTTATGTATTTTCTTTTTCAGGGTGGCCCTCCACTTTAACAACCAATGAGTCATGAGCTTTCAATGAGCTTCCCTGCTGACAGCTGAACCAAAAAAAAAAACATTGTCAACAATAAAAAAAGTAAAAAAAAAACGGCGTGGGGTTCCCCCCCCCCAGTCCATGCCAGACCCTAATCCGAGCATGCAGCCTGGCAAGCCATTGAAGAGGGGGGTGAGCAAGCGCCTCCCCCCTTAACCATACCATGCCGTCAACATGGGTGCCAAAGCACCTTGCCCCATGTTGATGGGGACAGGGGCCTCATTCCCACAAGCCTTGGCTCTGGTTGTGGGAGTCTGAGGGCAAGTGGCTTATCGGAATCTGGAAGCCACCTTTAACAAGGGGGCCCCTCCCCCTATGTGAATGAGTATGGGGTACATAGGGGTACATAATGGGTAGGTACCCCAACCCAATCACCAAAAAAGTGAAAAAAATAAAAATAAAAACACAGATACATATTTTGACAACGCCTTTATTAAAAAATAAAAAAACAATGTCCCCTGATGTAGATCCATTGTCAATCACGATGACAACACACCGCCAGACCACCGCCAGACCAGAAAAAAAAGGCAGGCTAAATGCCTGGCTTACCGTCAAAGCCCCTGTACACACGGTCGGAAATTCCGACGGAAAAGGTCCGATCGGACCGTGTGTGGGCTACATCGGACTTTTTCCGTCAGAATGTCCGACCAACAAAGTTTGAGAGCTGGATATAAAATTTTCCGACAACATGATCCGATGGAACTTTGTCCGTTCGTTTGTAGAGAATTCAGATTGGACAAAGTGCCACGCATGCTTAGATCAAATTTCGAGACCAAAGCTATTGGCTACTAGCCGCAACGTAGTCCCGTCGTAACGAAAACGGATTTTCCGACAACTTTATCCGACCATGTGTATGCAACACCAGTTTTGGACAAAATCCGTCAGGAAAAATCGGACGGATTTTGTTGTTGGAATGTCCAACCGTGTGTACAAGGGCTAACGGTTCTTATATAGGTAAGGGGCAGAGCCACCTGGCAACGTCATCTGGTGGCACTACCCCCTTTGTGACGTCACCGCCGGTGCATGCTTGGATAAGGGTCTGTTATGGATTTTGAGGGGACCCTATGCCGTTTTTTTTTTTACATTTTTTTATTGACAGCAATGGTATTGTATTGCCTGCAATTTAAATGTAATTCCATTCATTTTTTTTTTCTTTAGAAATGTCAGTTTTGCTGCAGCAGGTTCTATACATGGCCAGGGCCGTCTTTAACGCAGGGCAAAAGGGGCAGCTACCCAGGGCCTAGTTATTGTCTGAAGCCCGAAGCATTAACCCCTTGAGCCCACACCAGTGTTGTCATAGATCTGACATTCTTCCTGCCACAGTGATGCCGCCGAAGTTCCACCTCCTGGCTCCTGCTGCTGCCGCTGCCGACAAGAGTGGTTAGTTGCTAGGACTGCCCAGCGACTAGCGACTAACCACATGGCTAATCTGACTCCGAATCGGCCCCCGCATTCAGTGGAGATCGGAACTTTCTCCTGCAGTCCTGGCTGCTGCCACACCTCCAGGCTCCCCCTGCAGCTGTTAGTGGTGGTTGGTTGCTAGGTCACGACCACTCAGCATCTAGAAACCAACCACATGGCTTGTCTGACACTGCCCACCGTGTTCAATGGATGAGCACGGGATTTCCTGCTCCAGACTAGGCTGCTGCTGCTGTTGCCAGTGCCACATGGCTTGACTGACCCTGACCTTCCACCCCTCTGTGTTCAATGGAGGAGCACGGGGCTTCTACCTCCAGACCTGGCTGCTGCAGCTGTTGCCAGTCCAGTGCCAGCTCAGTAAACTCCAGGAAGATAAGGAAAAACTCTGATTTATTTTAGAGGACAAGCAGCTCTGGAGTCCCTGATATAAGAAGGTGGGGATCCTGATGAAGAAGGGGGGGGAAATGTGTGCACCCTGTTGTAAGGGGAATGAATCTGAAGACCCTAATGTAAGGAGCGGGCTCTCTGAGGATCCTCATGTAAGGAGGGGGGCTCTCTGGGGACCCTGATTTAAAGAGGGGGGCTCTCTGGGGACTCTGATGTAAGGAGGTGGGCTCTCTGGGGACCCTGATTTAAAGAGGGGGGCTCTCTAAGGACCCTGATTTAAAGAGGGGGCTCTCTGGGGACCCTGATGTAAGGAGGAGGGCCCTGGGGGCTCTCTGGGGACCCTGATGTAAGGAGGAGGGCCCTGGGGGTTCTCTTGGGACCCTGATGTAAGGAGGTGGGTGCAGGGGGCTCTCTGGGGAGCCTGATGTAAGGAGGGGGGCCCTGGGGACTTGGTGTAAGGAGAGAGCTCTCTGGGGACCCTGATTTAAAGAGGGGGCTCTCTGGGGACCCTGATTTAAAGAGGGGGCTATCGAGGGACCCTGATTTAAAGAGGGGGCTCTCTGGGGACCCTGATGTAAGGAGGAGGGCCCTGGGGGTTCTCTTGGGACCCTGATGTAAGGAGGTGGGTGCAGGGGGCTCTCTGGGGAGCCTGATGTAAGGAGGGGGGCCCTGAGGACTTGGTGTAAGAAGGGGGCTCTGGTGACCCTAATGTAAGGAGGGGGCTCTGGTGACCCTGATGTAAGGAGGGTCCTCTGGAGACCTTGATGTAAGGAGGGGGCTCTGGAAACCCTGATATATGGAGAGGGCTCACTGGGGACTCTGATGTAAAGAGGGGGCTCTCTGGGGATCCTGATGTAACTCTCTAGGGACCCTGACATAAGAGAGGGGCTCTCTGGGGACCTTGATGTAAGGAGGGGGACTCTCTGGGGACACTGATGTAAGAAGGGGTGCTCTGGGGACCCTGATGTAAGGAGGGGGCTCTGGTGACCCTAAAGTAAGGAGGAGGCAATGGGGACCTCGATAGGGGGGATAACTCTGGGAATCCTGATTTAAGTTTGGGGGCTCTGGGGACCTTAATACAAGAAAGGCGACTCTGGGACCATGATTTCAGGTGGGGACTCTGATGTAAGGGGGGGGTATTCTGCACTGCCTCTGATTCCATCCCCCCCAAGCACTGACACCGATCCCACCCCCCACCAGCACTGTAACTCATCCCATCGCCCCAGCATTGCCATTGATCATTGCCATTGATCATTGCCATTGATCACACCCCTCGCACAGCTCCAAAAGCCAATGAGAGAGCAGTAATGATGTGCAGTAGTCTCTAGCAACCAAGCAGGAATTGCATGGTGGGGGCCCAACAAAAATGCTTGTCCAGGGTCCAATAAATATTAAAGACGGCTCTGTACATGGTACAGATGTGCCACTTTACAAGCAGACTAAGGGGATCCCCCAGGCACTATATTTAAAGTGATTATTCTCTTTTCTTTTTCTTTTTTTTTTTTGCACTTTCAGCATCATTAAAATCACTGCTCCTGTAAAAAGGATCTTTTTAAAAAACTTTTTTTGCATTGATACAAGTCCCCCAAGGCAGTACCAAGGCCCCCATCCAATTTTCATGGCCAATTACCTGCACATAAGTCTTCAAAATGGGCACTTTTTATTTTTCAATTTTCAGGTCCCATAGACTTTAATAGGGTTTTGTTTTAATAGGGTTTGCCATTCGGATCAGAACTTTTTCTCTGTTCCGAAGTTCTGATGCAAACCGAACATTCAGCCTATGTCTAGTTATTACATGATATCCATTGTGTGAAGTAGTAATGTGAGCAAAAGGATGTGTAATAATGTACTCCTAGGGGGTGGGCCTGTGACACCTTGAGCTCCCAGGAAGTGGATTGAATAACAGTGGGCAAAGGAGCAATTGATTTTTTTTTCATTTTAACGCCTTTAATGAGTTAAGCAGCCTGGTTCAGGATAAAAAACACTCAACAAATAAGTGAAACCTCCTGAGTGAGCCTACATTTTCAAGTTTGATTAAAGTGTACCTATAAAGTATGTAATGTCACATGGCTTTTGTTTAAAGTGAAAACCAGAACCAAATGTGGTAATCCGAGGTCACAAGTTAACTAAATTTAATAAGGCCATCTGTACTTTAAATTGGTCCAAGTAGACTTTGATAACTTGTCTGAACTGAGTTTCACATCCTGAAATAAATTACAATGATATACAAAAAAGAAAAGTAAAAAATATTTTTATATTATATTTATGAAACAGCTGCATCAAATTAAATCATATGGCAAATCAAGCCTACGTTCTGAGAGGCTATACTTCAGCTTGATATATAGATCTCATGGGAGTATCTCAGACAGGTTCATTCCTGGGCTATGTCTTGAATTTGAAGTGTAAATGTTTTTCTTCATATTCGTTTTTTTTTTTTTGTAAGGAATATTTCAGCAGACTTTTTATACCTAGTATCAGATGTATTTTGACTCTCTTGGCCAAACAGGGTGAGTTTACTCTTTTTTCCCCTTTATTTGGAGGGTATGGGTTTTTTGGGGGGGTCCAGCTTGACACAAGCATTAAACGAACTGTAAGAGAACTGTCAGAATACGTTCTGTGCACACACGTGCGCATTCGCACACTTATGGGCAAAAGGCACACGCTTGCGGGCAACAGGTGCACATTCATGGGCAACTGGCATACACTCACGGGCAACAGCAGATCCTTGCACGCACTTATGCGCATTGCCGTGTGCATTGTGAGCGTGCACACGCAGGAGCGCGCCCCTAAACCCAGTTGGCGCCAGACGGCCTATTTAAAGGGTGCCCTGACTCGTGAACGGTGCTGACTGGTCTTTCAGCTGTGTTCCTGATACCCTGAACTTGTGATTTCCTGTCTGAATACCCGTTGCTGACCTTGGCTCCTGTTTGACCCTGCTTCTGGATCCTGCTTATCTGATCTCTGGCTTTTGACCCCGGCTCTCCACTGACCTTGCTTCTGGACTGTGTTTACCTGATCCCTGGCTCCTGATCCCGGCTTCTCATCTGACCTTGCCTTTGCCTGATGTCCTGGTACCTTGCTGCCTGCCTGTTAACGAATCCGGCTTCCTTTGTGACCTCGCTCCAGTGTCCTGTTGGGCTTAGCACTTCTGCAACTACAGTCCTGCGACTAGCTGTGACTTCCTGCAACAGGTCTCCGGGTTTTCTCCTAGGGGCACTCGTGTTCCTCCTGGCCCTTGGCTCCTTCTGTTCCACCCTCAGCGGGACCTGGGCTGGAGATACAAGAGAGGCCAGACCTCGTCAATTCAGTCTTCTTTCAGGTACGTGACACAAATCATGACTTTCACCTACTGGATAACGAGTTACCGAGGCCGCAGCGCTGGAACTTGACAGAATAGCTTTAAGCAGAAATTCAGCCAACATTAAGATAATACTGAATAACCCCTTTAAAGAAGAATAATATAACCAGCATTTGCTGCCCATGGTCTGCTGCAATCCAGAAGTTTCCCCTGCATTACTAGCCTGTGACTCTACAACAGGGCTAGGCAACCACCAGCACATGAAGGCTCTTTTGCACATTGTAATAGATGGGACACATTGTTTGGTTCTCTAACTTTGCTGTAGCTGCGATTGTTCGTTTTTGTGACGGGGAAAAGATTGGGTGCAGTTTTGCTGGGGGGGGGGGGTCCTTCTTTCCAGGAGGAGGAGGACTGTCATTGGCCACTGCTAAAGCCAATCACAGTCCTGCTAGCCCCGCCCACCATTTGGAGGAAGAGGACTCACTTGGTTGCCACTACCAATCATCTCAGAAAGGGATTTCACTGTGATTAAGAAAACCCCAATCAGGTGACAGCTTGTGGAATTACTGTTAAGCTTCTGGGAACTTTGTTGAAATTATTCCTGAACCTTTGCGTCACTGACTACTGAGCCCCGGCACTCTGTGTCCCTTTAAGCCACAGCCAATATTCAGCACAATGAAAATCACACCCAACCA
The DNA here is from genome assembly GCF_037356315.1 of Lithobates pipiens. Taxonomy (NCBI): domain Eukaryota; kingdom Metazoa; phylum Chordata; class Amphibia; order Anura; family Ranidae; genus Lithobates; species Lithobates pipiens. The sequence continues at coordinate 556,772,703 of NW_027507764.1, read as the reverse complement.
CTTTTTCTCAGCTGCGGGGGCCCAACTTATGATCCTGCACACAGGCCCACTGCTTTCAGAAAACACCCCTGACCTGAGCTCATCATTGCGCATCCATTCAAGGTGCTTGTATGTGATATCACATACATCACATACAAACACACGGGCTGGATGCAAGAGTTGGATCAGCAGGATGAGTGTGCCAGGACATGTAGATGTGTCTCATTTCTGCTTCCTTTCACCACTATGCATATCACACATGTCATAGATGAGAAGAGGGAACAACGGAGGGGTTCAGAGGTGGGGCAGAAGAGCAGGAGGGTACAACGGTGGGGCAGATGTGCAGGAAGGTACAGTGGTGGAAGAGATGAGAAGGGGGTTCAGAGGTGGGGCAGAAGAGCAGGAGGGTACAACGGTGGGGCAGATGTGCAGGAAGGTACAGTGGTGGAAGAGATGAGAAGGGGGTTCAGCAGTGGGACAGAAGAGCAGGGGGGGATTAGTGTTGGGCCAAATGTGAAAGGAGGTGTATTGGTGGGACAGATGAGCCAGGGGTTACAGTGGTGGGGCAGGAGAGCAGGGGGAACAGAGGTGAGACAGATGTGCAGGAGGTACATTGGTGCGGCAAATGAGAAAGCAGGTTACAGTGGTGAAGCAGATGAGCAGATGGGTTCAGTGTTAGGACAGATGAGAAGGTTATTCAGTAGTGAGACAGAAGAGCATTGGGATACGGCAGTGAAGCAGATATGCAGGGAGGTACAGTGGTGGGGCAGATGAGAAAAGGGGGTACATTGATGGGGCAGATGAGCAGGGGGGTTACAGTGGTGAGACAGAAGAGCAAGGGGGTAAAGTGGTGGGGCAGATGTGCAAGGAGGTACAGTGGTGGGGCAGATGTGCATGTAGGTACAGTGGTGGGGCAGATAAGAAAGGGGAAAATTGGTGGGGCAGATGAGCAGGGGGTTACAGTTGTCGGGCAGATGAGCAGGGGGTTACAGTGGTGGGACAAATGAGCAGGGGGTACAGAGGTGGGGCAGATGTGTAGGGTAGTGCAGTGGTGGGGGAAGATGTGCAGGGGGGTACAGTGGTGGGACAGATGAGAAAAGGGGGTACATTGATGGGGCAGATGAGCAGGGGGGTTACAGTGATGGAACAGAAGAGCAAGGGGGTACATTGGTGGGGAAGATGTGCAAGGAGGTACAGCAATGGGGCAGATAAGAAAGGGGGAACATTGGTGGGGCAGATGAGCAGGGGGTTACAGTTGTTGGGCAGATGTACAGGGGGTTACAGTGGTGGGACAAATGAGCAGGGTGTACAGAGGTGGGGCAGATGTGTAGGGTAGTACAGTGGTGGGGGCAGATGTGCAAGGGGTTACAGTGGTGTGGCAGATGAGAAAGGGTGGTACATTGGTGGGGCAGGTGAGCAGGGGGGTTACAGTGGTGGAGCAGGTGAGCAGGGGGATACAGTGGTGGGGCAGATGTGCAGGGGGTTACAGTTACACCAGAGACCCACCTCTGTGAGTCATCCAGTCAGACCTGCAGTAAACCCTGACCCAGATTCTAGACTAGGGTTGCCCCTTGTCCTGGATTTGAATCACGTGTTTGGGTTTCAGGTGGACTTTATTCAGACTGGGCTTTGGCTCCCCAAGTAACCAAGGTAGTCATACACAAATCTGTTGCCCTGCAGGAGCTGCAGGCAGCTGTCTGGGGGCAGGTTCGGCATCACTGAGGGCAGGGTGATGATGTCAGCAAGAGCAATTTGTTCGCTGTGACACGCTATGCTCACTCTATTACTACTCTCCTTGGGGCACACAAAGGTGTCCCATGCCGCTAAAGGGTTTGGGTTTGGCTTGAAGTAAAGGTGGCAACCCTATTTCAGACTAACACTTACCATGAGTCAATAAATGTACCTGTACTTAACTACTAGCACACTAGAGGGTGCTACACTACAATCACCGATGAGTAGCGGCATGTACATCTAGGCAAGGCCACGTTCATAAGGTAAGTACAAAGGCAAAATAATCCTGTCAATAAATATAACCAGGTTGACCACTATATGCCTGGTATTTTTCCTTGCACATGTTAACTTTTACCAAAAATTCCCCCCACTCCCCTCCCTAACTTCCCTTTATACATACAGTGGTTTCGCTAACACCCGACCCCCCCCCCCCCCCCCCACATAAGTCAGTTATTTCCTCCTCCAACATCTGCAAAGCTGTCAGCAGTGCAAAATCTAGTGCTGGGCAGCAATGTCCCATAAACTTGAATGGGATGTCGCACCTGTAGCACGTGTATGGCACAGTCAGAACGGCACTAGAATTTTAACAGCCAGCTTGGAGACATTGCTGGAGTAGGATTAGATAAGGACAGACCTGCAGGGAAGAAGAGATACCTGTGTATCGAGGGGAATAGGTAGGGAGGCTGGTGGAATTTTTGGTAAAAAAATGACCATATACTTAAAGGGCAAGGGAGATGAGAAGCTAGTATAAGCCCTTGTACACACGGTCGGAGATTCCGACGGAATGTGTCCGATCGGACCGTATTGTCGGATAATCCGACTGTGTGTGGTCTCCATCGGACTGTTTCCATCGGAATATCCAACAGACCAAGTTTTCCAACTTGTCTATAAAATTTTCCGACAACATGCTTCGATCGGACATACTCCGATCCCTACTCCGAGGGACAAAGTGCCACGCATGCTCAGATCAAATTCCTAGACCAAAGCTATTGGCTACTAGCCTGAACGTAGTCCCGTCGTAACTAAATAACGTCATCACGTTATGTACAATCGGATTTTCCGACAACTTTGTCCGACCGTGTGTATGCAACAGTTTCGGACAAAATCCATCGGACAAAATCCAACGGATTTGGGTGTCAGAATGTCCAACCGTGTGTACAAGGGCTTAGGCTACCATATAGAGCAACCATTCTCAACCAGGGTTCCGTGGAACCGTGGGGTTCCTCCATAGGTTGCTAGGGGTTCCTTGAGCTGTGCCTGATGAACCACCTATTTGATGATGCCTACAGAGTTCAAGGTTCAGCACCACTTAGCAAAGCCAACAGCATGGCACCAAATATCTTTTTAGCTGTCTTTAAGGGTGGCAATTTGAACACTACTTTAAGGGGGACATTCTACCTATTGACCACCAATATAAGGAGTATTGTTCCTATTGAGCCCTGATGATTTGGTTTTAGTAAGGGTTCCTCGAGACATGAAAATTATTTTTGGGGTTCCTCTAGGGTTAAAAGGTTGAGAAAGCCTGATATAGGGAATTGTCACCTTGATGCAAGGAAGGACAGTCCTACCTGTACCAGCTGCATTCCTGTTCAATTTCCCCATATTGGACCTCTGGGGGGAAAATCTGTAAATTTCCACACACTAAGCTGGGGTTGGTTTCAAAATTGCAAAACACTGCAATCATTACAAAAGTATGAAACAGTCTACACACATCAACAGACGAGCAAGAACAGAGAGACGATTATTGCAACCACTTGTAAAGGCAATGTGAGAACAATCAAAGTTTCCCTTCATCCCTCCTACAGCCTGAATGTTGGCCACAGAATGCCTTTCCCACTCTTTGAAATACTTCATTTATTTCATAAGGCATGGCAAAGTGCAATGCCATTGCACTGAAACCCATGACAACTAATCAGCAAACATCTCTAAACGAAAATTAATCATCTGCGATAAATTTCAGGTTTTGCACTTCCTAAATTTTCCCGAATGTGAGAGGTTAGACCACACTAGAGAGCCAAGATCAGACCTAGTGCTGTTCAGGAACTACAAGCCTGGACATGTTCTGCCGGAGGTCTGCAGGCTGGATCGTTACACATGAGATGAGCAAACATATATTAACCCATACATGTGGCACTACCACGCAAATAGGAGGACAGAGATCCCAATTCCTCTATAAAGATCTTTAGTTATCACTGGATGGATCTCCAGCAGGAGGAAAGGGGTTCTGATTCCTCTATATAGAATTTTATATCACTAGAGGGATCACTAACAGGAGGAAGGAGGTCCTGATCCCCTATATAGGTCTTTAGTTATCACTAGAGGGATCACCAGCAGCAGAAAGGAGATTCTGATTCATCTATATAGATCTTTAGGTCTCACTAGATGAATCATCAGCAGGAAGAAGGAGGTCCTGCATCCCCTGTATAGATCTTTAAGCTGGTCGCAGACAATGTGTTTTAGTGCAGGAAAACATCCCGCTGACTGCATGTTTGGTGTGATTTTTCAGCAATGCACATCTTTCACATAAATCTTTCAAGTAAAATATACATTGGCCATGTAGGCAGGTGCAGTCTACTTTCTCCACTGCAGGTGGCGCTTCAACTGCAGCAGCACTGCAGTTGTAGGAGAAGTCAAGAGGAATATGGTTCCTCTATGGTTCTCTGGGTCACTGGGGTAGCAATTCAATTGGATTCCGTTACGGCACATGACTCTGCCAGGCATCTTGGGTCAAGCAGAACCTACTTAAAGTGGTTGTAAACCCTTTACAACTACTTTTTACTACAGGCAAACCTATAATTAGGCTTACCTGTAGCGACACTGGATGTCTCCTAAACCTGCACGGTTTAGGAGATATCCCTGTATTTGCATGTGGCGACGTTATTGGCGCATGCGCAATTAAAGTGGTTGTAAACCCTTACAAACCACTTTGACCTACAGGTAAGCCTAGATCAAGGTTTACCTCTAGGTCCAAGAAATATCTCCTAAACCTATACGGTTTAGGAGATATTTACCTGAAGACAGCCACCTCTGTCTACGCAGGCGCACTGGGGAAGCCGCAGATTGCGGCGATATGCCGCGAGTGTCGGCTCCCGTGCGCATGCGTGGGAGTGACGTCATCGCTGCTCCGGCGAATCACAGTGCCGGGGGCAGCGAGACCCACCAAGAAGATGGACGCTCGGAACTACAGGGGACAGCAGTGACTTCGCTGGCTCCTGTGTCAGGTAAGGGACACATAATGGACTACTATGCGATGCATAGTAGTCCATTATGCTTTACCTTTGCAGAGAATGAAAGAGGAAGTAAACCCATCAGGGTTTACTTCCTCTTTAAGCCGTTGCTTCAGTTAGACTGTGCCATTACTGTCATCATGGCTCCGGCAAATCATAGCGCCGGAGCTGTGATACCCGGAAGTAACCCCCGGAAGCGATGTTGGCCACCGGAGCGGTGAAAGAGGACTGCTGTGGGGGCTTTGATCTTAGGTAAGTAATTCATAATGAACTAGTATGCTATGCATATGCCTTTGTCTTGTGGGTTTGTTTGTTTTTTGGATTTATTTTTTATGGTGTACAACTACTTTAAGGCCCTGGCTCATGGGCTTGGTGCTCATTTTTGCGAGTTGGTAGAGTAGGGACAGGTACCCCGCCTGGTAGGGACATTGTTAATGGCAAGGAAAGGTTCCTGATGAGGAGGGAAAGCGTAGGGCTCAAAACTTCTCTGGACAACTGCTTGTTTGGGCAAAAGATGGCCAGACGTCATTCTGCTCCTCTTGACAGGCTGTCCGTTCAGCTGAATCCTGCTCTGTACATGCTGTTGGAACTATGAGTGTTCCTGGCTGGGCTGTCTTCCCACCAGGTTTATTGTAAGCTGTCTTTGTATTACTTCAATACTGTGCAAGTTATTTTATCGCACTGGGACTGTGTGTGTTAATGCCGCCGTGTCACTCTGCAATCCACCTACAGATGCGTCTAAAACCCACCATATTATACTGCATGCATGTGAATATTGCCTAATCAGTAAAGGGAAATTGTTGTGTGTATTTCAATTTCAGATATGCATACAGACATTAGATGGCAACTGGCCTGATATGCATGAGCTGGCTGTGGAGCGATCTTTCTTATGCAACACCATTGTACAAACATGCATGAGGAGAGCTTCTGATTGCTTGTTTACCTTACAGCAGTGGTGGTCAACATGTATCAAAGGAAAAGAAGAAGTTCACTTAGCTGTGCAGTGTAGGGGGACAGTATACAGTGTAGCATTAACCCTTTCCTTCTAAATGGGGTGATCCTAGTGACACTCCACGGTTCCCTAGCATGGGCTGCCCAGGGATCCCAAGCTTGACAGGGTGGAACACCAGGATATCACCTGTCTGGGACACCCAGGCCCAGCATGGCCTAACCAGAACCCAATCCCCCTATGTAGCCTGCTCTGTCTGCCAGCTACAGTCCCCACTTATCACCGAGCACAAGACCATGTCCAAGAATAGTCCCTCACTGGTACTGAATAAAAGAGAATATACAGAATATAGGAGTCCACACCATGCTGTTATAGTCAACTGGGGTCATCCTAATGGCACTCCATGGTTACTGTACATGGGCTGCCCAGGGTTCCCATGCTTGACAGGGTGGAACACTGGGACATCACCCCTCTGAGACACCCAGGCCCAGAATGGCCTAACCAGAACCTGGTAGCCCCCCCATCTATCCTGCTCTATTTGCCAGCTACAATCCCCACTCACCCCTGAGTAATCCCTCAGCGGTACATAAGTACAGAATATAAGAGTAATCACTGGACTCCTTTTAAAAAAGCAACTTTTACTGAAGGGTAGCAGAAGAACATTCAGCCATAGAGTATGATGACGATCAGGGCAAGACTTAGGGTGGTGGGGGCCCATGGGCTTGAGCGACTTTCGGGCCCTACCTTCTATACATTACCGTATTTATCGGTGTATAACACATACCCCAAGTTTAGGAGGGAATTTTAAGGAAAAAAACTTTTAGGAGAGAAGTTTAAGGTAAAAAACTTACATTTAAATGCCCATCAATGCAGCCGTATCAGTGTCCATCTGCAGCCTTGCCCAGTGTCATTTGCAGCCTTGTCAGTGTAGCCTTGTCATTTGCAGCCTTGTCATTGCAGTCTTGAAGTTTAAAAATGGCGCAGCCGAGGTACAGAGTCCTGTGTATCTCGGCGGCTCTCGGGTCCTCTTGCAGTCTCGAGCGGAGCCGAGTGTACTCGCCTCGGCTCACAGTCACACCCAGTCCCTCTGTTATGTCTATCATAAGGCGGGACTGGGCGTGACTGTGAGCGGAGCCGAGTACACTCGGCTATGTATCTCGGCGGGGCCTCCTATTGGGAGGGGCCCATGGGCTTGAGCCCAGTCAAGCCCAATGGTAAGTCCAGCCCTGATGACGGTACATTGCCTACTACCACTTACAGAATTCCGTATTGAAAAACTATCATTACAAAACTTTTTTACATTGTACAATGTAGTTCTTTGACCTGTTAATTGTGATGCAGCTCAATTCTTTTGATTGGGTCGCATTTGGTGGGCAGTACCCAATGTGATAGGAATAAATACTTCTTCTATTGGAGAGTTCCCTTCACTTCCTATTGGATGGAAGTGTTGTAAGCAGGACGGGAAGTACGGCCTAAAAGTGAGCCTTAAAACTGTTCCCTCCCCGTCCTAACACCTATGATAACTAACCTGTGTAAGAAAGATGTATATACTTACCTATTTTCAGCCATCTCCAGCTCAGGGGAGAGGGGGAAAGCGCTCCAACAACGGCTAGTAAAGTCTGTAACAGTGATATCACCCATAGGCTTCAATGGCTCATCTGTTGTCAACGCTTCCTCCTCTCTGACTGTCGCAGGAGAGCTGGATCATGTGATTGGACTGGAGCAGGCTGGAGCAGGCTGGAAATAAGTAGGTGTATACATCATTCTTATACATGTTAGCATAGGTGTTAGGAGGGGGCAAGATACAGTTTAAGGCTGAGCTTACATCTATGTGAAACCCGCATCCAATTTGCATAGCAGGAGAATGTGACCGGCTTCCTATGGAGTTGGTTCACATGTCTCTGTGCATCTTCTGGTCCGTTTCAGGTCTGAATTCTGCCCAAAATTCAGGCTGATATTAGATCTGAAACGGTGAATGGAGATGCACTGGACTCCTGCTGTGAGCACTGCAGGGCCGTCTTTAAGGCAGGGATACTTGCCTCATACTTACCAACTATCCCAGTTTAAATTCCCTTGTCCCTTGAAGTTTAGTCCTGTGCTGTGTCCTGATATCTCAGTGTGAAGTGCTGCTACTAATGCTTCCCAGCTCTGCCCTATTGTTGTGTACAGATGACTCACCTGCAGACCCCATGTTTACATGTAAATAACTGGCATTAATACGTAAATAGCGGCGGCCGGCAGCATTGTTATGTAAATAAAGGCGGCATTCATATGCATAGCATGCTCCCCTGCAGTGAGGAGATGATGTGCTGTAACCTCTAGCAACCAATCAGTGAGCCATATTGTGTGCTGTAACCTCTAGCAACCAGTCAGTAAGCAGTAATGATATGCTGTAACTGCTGGCAACCAATCGCAATTGCGATCTGATCTGACACAGTAAACTGATTTTACGTCTAGCTGCTAATTATTGTATGGGAAGTGACATTGCATAGGGGGCCCAAGAAATTTTTTGCCCAGGGTCCAATCAATATTAAAGATGGCCCTGGCTGTGAGCCACTGCATTCTCCAGTGTGAACCCAGTCTTAAAGTCAGAGGCGAAGCTTGAAACTTGTGGGCCTGGGCCCCGCCCCCCCCCACTACTTCCAACGTACGTGCAGATACATTCACCGCATGCCAAGATACTCAAAGTGGCTTAAGAGTTTTGAGTTACCAGAGTTCCTCTTTACACCAGAGAACAGGGACCCCTGGCAGGTCACTTGGCAGAGCTCCTTTCCCATTCCAGCACTGTATACAGATCCTCTTTCCCATACTACACAGGGCTGAATTCCTTTACACACAGCCTGTCAGCCTTCACAGGGTGTTTCTGGGTTTTATGTTGCCCTTCTGACCTGTTAAATTCTCTGGTCAGAACGGCAGTATAGTTGCAGTAGGCAGATACACCCTGTGCAGATCATGGCTAACTGGCTGTGTTGTAAAGGAATGTGATTTCAGCCCTGTGGAGGAGGAGCAGTATAGAGTGATGTAATGGGAAAGAAGCTCAGCAACCAGGCGTAGAATGCAGGGTGGAGGGGGTGGTCAGGGGGCTTTGGGAGGGGGGCTTAGATCTGGAAGGGCAAAGCCATGTGACACAAAATCTGGAGCCTATAGCCCCTCAGGGGCCCCCTGAGGAGGTGTTAGAGGGTTTGTTTTAGCAATTTCTGAAGGTTTCTCTGTCAGTGTTGAGGGAAGGTCACCTCCCATAGGTGTGTGTCGTTTCCCCAGTTTTTTAGAGAATCCCAGCTGGTGACTAGGAGACATTGAGCAGTGTCATACCTCACCAGTGACATCAGTCGCATCGTGGTTACAGGATGGCACTCTACTCCTCTTGCCTCCATGAGCTTGGTTACCATTCCATGTTGCCAGCACACAGCACAGACACTTCCCCATCCTGAGCTTTTCTCACCTCGTGCTCCTCTCCATTCAGGAAATGTCTCACAGCTTCTCCCCAACCAATGGGAACAGAGGGGTGTGGACTGTGGAATCCAAAGTAGAAGCCCAGTACTGGAGCGTGGCTGTGGGGCCCTAGGGCAGATCGGAGCTGGATTTTCTGGAGGATATGATAATATGACAGGGAGGCTGCAGGGGCCACCTGGAGCTAGGGGAGGAGTAGCGATTGTGACCCCTACAACCCCTTATGCTACGCCCATGCTTAAAGTGGTTGTAAAGTCAGTGCTCACAATTACTGCCAGGCCCACTGCTATAACAAGCTTTACTACACAGTGTGGCTGATTTACGAAAGCGCCATAAGTAGAGGTACAATGCACATTTTTATATTTACGAAACGGTGCACCGGGAACAGAGCGTGAATCCCCCATTTACTATAACGATCTCGGTGCATGGGAGAATGCAATCTGTGCGCCACTATGGACCTAACGCACGGCATCTTCAATTCAATATTAACAGCAGATGGAGTTGCCAATATTATGGGGGGATGTGAGGAAGTTTAGTAACAACTGCCCAAGTTACAAATATGCCCAAAATAGAATGAGAAAGTAACTTTTCAGAGCAGGCCTGCTGTGCCTGCAAGTACGTTTAGAACTGCATGAGATCAATGTAAGCACTGCACATGCGCAAGCGTTTTTTGTGCTCGTTTGTTCACTGACCGGTCAAAATCGTACTAAATGTCAAGCAACGCAAATAGAAGGCGCACCTCTAAAATTGCCTTTTTTTTTTTTTTTTTTTTTTATACGCTGGTTCACCTTTATGTATTTTTTAAAGGAGATTTGCACACAGGTAACATGCTAAAATGACACGTTGTCAACATGTGACATGTACCTTGTTAAAATTATGTAAAAAGACTCTAATACATAGGATTTCCTTGGGCTAGCTTTTGCTTTTAAAGGGGAACTCCACACTCCATTCTCAAATGCTCTTGTCTCCCCCTTCTAACACCTTGGATTTCCATGGGCTAACTTTTGCTTTTAAAGGGGAACCCCACACTCCATTCTCCAATGCTCTTGTCTCCCCCTTCTAATACATACAATTTCTTTGGGCTAACTTTTTCTTTTAACCACTTCAATACAGGGCACTTAAACACCTTCCTGCCCAGACCAATTTTGAGCTTTCAGCGCTGTCGCACTTTGAATGACAATTGCGCGGTCATGCTACACTGTACCCAAATGAAATTTTTATCATTTTTTTCCCAAAAATAGAGCTTTCTTTTGGTGGTATTTGATCACCTCTACGGTTTTTATTTTTTGCGCTACAAATAAAAAAATACCGAAAATTTTGAAAAAAAAAATGTTTTTTTTTGTTTCAGTTTCAAAACTTTGTAAATAAGTACGTTTTCTCCTTCACTGATGGGCACTGATGGGGCTACACTAATGGGCACTGATAAGGCGGCACTGATGGGCACCAATGTGGCACCAATGAAGTGGCACTGATGAGGTGGCATTGATGGACACTGATATGTGGCACTGATAGGCGGCACTGATAGGCGGCACTGATGGGCGACAGGGATGGGCGACACGGATGGGCGACACGGACAGACACTGATAGGTGGCACAAATTGGCACTGATAGCTGGCACGGATTGGCATGGATGGGCGGCACAGATGGGCGGCACAGATGGGCATGGATAGGCGGCACAGATGGGCATGGGTGGGCACTGATAGGCGGCACAGGTGGGCACTCATAGGCGGCACAGGTGGGCACTCATAGGCGGCACAGGTGGGCACTCATAGGCGGCATTGGTGTTATACTATAGTAATGGATGCCAATCAGTGCCAAACAATAATGCATGCCAATCAGTGATGCCCATTGTGGGCACTGATTGGCATCCATTATGGGCACTGATTGGCATCCATTGTGCTGACTGGCATCCCTGGTGGTCTAGGGAGGATTACCTTTTCCCTGGTTGTCTGGTGGTGTCCCTGGTGGTCCAGTGTGGGCATCCTCGGGGGGGCTGTGCTGATAATTGAACAGCACAGACCCCCCCTGTCAGAGGAGCAGCCGATCGGCTCTCCTCTACTCGCGTCTGACAGACGCGAGTGAGGGAAAGCCGATCACCGGCTCTTCCCATTTACACTGTGATCAGCCGTGATTGGACACGGCTGATCACGTGGTAAAGAGTCTCCGTCGGAGACTCTTTACCGAGATCGTAGTTGCCGGGTGTCAGACTGACACCCCGCAACAACGATCGCCGCGATGTGCGCCCCCGGGGGCGCGCAGCGGCTCATAATCCTGATCACGTCATATGACGTCCGGTCAGGATTATGAAACCACTTTGCAGCCGTCAATTGCCTATAGGGCGGGGGGCAAGTGGTTAAAGGGGAACTCCACACTCCTTCTACAATGCTCTTGTCTCCCCCTCTAACCCCTTGGATTTCCATGGACTAGCTTGCTGTGTGTTTGGCTAAGGGTTTGTAAGTCTTTGGTAGGGGCACAATATATTTTTCATTCGGGGTTGGATTTTTCACGTGGAGGTTCTCATTTTAAGGCTTAATAGACCCAAATAACCTTGTATGTATTGGGGGGGGGGCATTTTTTTGTGTTAAAATCATGCAGCTACAATGAAGATTTGTAATTTTTCTCTAAAGCTGTACATCTTTGAAGCAGCATTTTGGATACATGCTACAGATGCACCAATTTACAGGCCCCCTCCAGCTTTACCAGCTTTTCAGCAATTTTGCATTTTTAAAGGCACTTCTCCTTGTTTTGTTTTTGAGGTTGTCCAAATTGGTGACATTGATATATGTCCCTTAGCTCTGGGCCCCCATAGCCATTTTAATAACTAGAAGATAAGCCAGCCAAGTGGTGACTAGCAAAATTAACAAGTCAGTTCCCTTAGACTGTAATGGTATTTGTTGTATAACTTTTGCCCATGTTAGGCTCTTTGTTTGCCCCCCTGGACTGGGGGATGTTTGTCCCATCTGTAATTTTGTAACATGCTGAGTGATGTGCTTAATTTTGGACAGGGGGTGGCTTATTTTGTGCTAGCTGCATTTGGGTTAGTCTAGGCATGCTCAGGGACTTTTTTTTCCTTCTTTTTGTGTGTGAACAGCACTGGATGTTTCTGGGCATGCTCAGAGAGTGTGTTTTTTGGGTTAGTGATTTAAGGACATCCCTAACAGGTGTACCCACTTTAAAGTTCTGTATCTACATTGGGTGAACTTAAATGGTTGTGTATGTGTTTTCAATTTGCTCATTAGCATGCAAACATATGTTATATAAAGCTCGCAGATAGTATTCTTGACCTTGCCCTGAAAGGAGGCAAGATTTTGATGTCAATGTGTGTTGTTTGTAGGTTGTGTCACTTTTATCTGTCTGCTGTATTATTTTGCAAAATCTTTCTCAAGATCTTTCGACTAATGTTTAAATCCTTAACTGATGTACATTTGTGGGCACACTCCTGTTAATTTCCTCTGCAAAATGGTCAGACCTTAGCCATATTCTGTCAGTGTATCAAATTAACATACATACATGTTTTTTTGCTTTCCTTGCTCTTTTCCAAGTCCTGTTTTTGTTGACCAATAAAATTTGTAGCACATTTTTGTTGTATGTGTTTTTTGTTCATTTTCGTGCAACAGATTTTCCAGCTGCAGCTTAACTAGACTGATTGGCATGGCAAAACAAAAAAAGGTGCGATTTGTGTAAAAGCTACTTTCCTGGTGCCTTCATGGTAGCGTATGCATGGGTTGTGCTTATGCTGCCATGGATAGGCTCCAGTAAAGGAAAATTCCAGAGCAGCAAGTATTCAATTTTCCATTTTAGTGCAGTGGTTCACGGCCTCAGTCCTCAAGTACCCCCCGACAGGGCATGTTTTTGGAATTTATCTTAGCTAATATAGCTGCCCAAAATACTAAGCCATTGACTGTGATTTAAAGTACCTGGGGAAAAATGAAGGAAAACCTGCAATCGTGGCCTGTTGGGGGTACTTGGGGGACAGGGTTGAGAACCACTGAAATCTAGTTCAAGACAATTCTATTCTAATTGTGGGCATTTGAAGGAAACCAAGTGAGTGTTAGAACCCCTGCTTGTGTGGCTTTTTTTTTTCTCTTCCTCTCACAGCCAAACCGAAAGTGAGGGTAAAACCCTACCAATGTCTTTCCTTGGGCACACAGGTCAATCTAACTAGTGTCCCCATTAGGCAAATTTCACTCTAGCACTTTGTTGTTTAAACCCCAAATTATTTATTTTGGGGTTTATTAAAGGCAAATCCACTCTCCAATACAAGTGTACTTGTAAATCTGAGGGCAAGCACTGGTGAATTTATCATCCGATCATGCAGAAGCAAAGATGCTGATTTTATTTTTTTTCCTTGCATGTCCCCCTTGTGTCTCCAGCAACTGCACTTCTAGTGCAAAGTGGATTTGCCTTTAGTAGGAGTGCTGACAGCCCCAAAAACTGACAAGACTTCTAATCCCTCTGCACTCTATCCCCAAGCAAAAATAAGAACGGATTTCATTTAGTTTAACTTTGCATAGGCACATTCCAACTTTGATGCACGTCAATGGCCCATTTAGCTCTTGTTTAACCCCCCTGACGGTATTCCCGAGTCTGACTCGGGGTGGATTTTTTATACCAAGAGCGGTATCCCCGAGTCAGACTCGGGACTGCATTGCTGGATCCAGGAGGAGGTTTACTTACCTTCTCCTTCGGATCCAGCGTTGTCTCCCCGCTGTACGAGCGAGCCGTGTCTCGCTCGATCTATCACATCGGCGATCTCCGTGCCCTGCGAGCGTTGCGACGCACGGGCACGGAGATCGGCGCCAAATTCAAAAAGTGAAACAAACAGTAAACATACAGTATAATGTAATCTTACAGATTACATTGCTGTATGTAAATATTTCACATCCCCGTTGTCCCTAGTGGTCTGTCCAGTGTCCTGCATGCAGTTTTATATAATAAAAACTGTTCTTTATGCCTGGAAACTGGAGATTGCCCATAGCAACCAAAACTGTCACTGTACATCAAAAATGATTTTAGAGCAGCTAGAAAACAGCGATAATAAATTAGAATCACTCGCAGAATTGAGCGATAGCGATTTGTGGGGAGATCCGTCATCAAATACTGAAAAGTAATGACAGTGACAATTCTGCAACTGAGCAAATTTCAGTGTTTTTGATTTGATTACATTATTGAATAATTTTTATTATTGTTATATTATTATTTGGTACAATTATTTATAATTATTTATTATATTATAATTTATGATTTAATTTTTCAAACTTTATCATACCCGGGATGTCTGCTAGACTCTGGTTTGGACAGATTTAAGAGAGTTATTCCTAAGAATTGCAGGACTACAATATAAAACGCCAAATTTTCATGCAAAATAATGGTACCGCTTTTAGCACCTAAAATCCGAAATAATGGTACCGCCAGGGAGGTTAATAGAAAACACCAGTTGCCTTTCACTAGAAACATTTGTTAGTCCAGTCCTGAAGTCCACATCTGCTTTTACTATTCATTTCCCTAAAAATTGGGTTCCTGCAGCTAGATGCATGTAGATGTGCAACCACTGTGTCTGGTGCCTGGAAGCAGTGGCCAGCACACAGGAATGACATCACACCCCTACAGGAAGTTGCTTGTACTGCTGCTAATTTCTTCCCACTTGCTAATTTCTTCCCTCTTGCTTGTACTGCTGCTAATTTCTTCCCACCACCATGCCCCGTTCACTGTTCTCTGAGGAAGAGATGATCCTTATTTGCAAATAAAGAAAATAATAATTATTTTTTAACATGGGGTGGTGTTTGTGTGGGTCTCTAACACACATTCATACATATTCGGGCCAATTTAGACAGGATCTGATTTACCTATCAGCATGTTTTTAGCGTGTGGGAGGAAACCGGAGTACCTGGAGGAAACACACGCAGGCACAGGGAGAACATGGAAACTCCAGGCAGATGCTGTAGTGGGTGCGATTTGAACCAGCGACCCTTTTTGCTGTTAGGTGAATGAAGGCCTCTTGAGCCACCTCCCTAGGGAAAGAGAGCCTTGACTGATGGAGGCATGGCTAGGTGTCAGAACAAGGAGAACCATTGGTTAAAATGTGGAGGATGGGATGGGCCTGAGCTCGGGGGAACGTGTGCCCCCAGGGAATTCTGGGTCTTTCAGAGAAGTCTTTGGAAGAACTGCCCACCCTTCCGCCCCTCTTTTGCTTTGTTATGGTATGTCACAGCTTGCTGCGGTTTTCTTGACCTTGCCAGCAGTTAATGTTGCTGTAATGGGCTATGCCCTTGATGGAAAATTGGAAGTAGGCTGTCTGTCCAGCACTTATGGCAAGGACAAGCCCCTACTTCCCTCTTTTGGTTGAGTGCTCACGGTACGACTGTGACTGGCACTGGTTAAATATGTTTACATGTTATGCATTGGAGTTAATAAAGCTGTGGCCTTGCCCTTTCCAACCTAATGCTTGTAAGTGTCTTATTTAATGGGTTAAAGGGCAAGGGTGGTGGGGGATATGATCCCATGGTGTTACGTTAATTGGGACCTAGGCCCATTGTGCCTCAGCAGTCAAGTGCTATCCGCTAAACCACTGTGCTGCCCAAATATTTATAGATGTAGGTTCTTGTGTCCACCAACAGAGAGAAGTTGGGTAGATACCACTCTCCCAATTCTGGAGGCTTAATAATGGTCTAGCACAGGGTTCTTCAAACTACGGCCCTCCAGTTGTTCAGGAACTACAATTCCCATCATGCCTAGTCATGTCTGTAAATGTAATGCTGTGTACACACGAGCGGAATTTCCGACAGAAAAAGTCAGACGGAAGCTTTTCATTGTATATTCCGATCGTGTGTATGCCCCATCAGACCTTTTTACGTTGAAAATTCTGACGGACTTAGAAAGAGAACATGTTCTAAATTTTTCAGACGGAACCAATTCCTCCAGGGCATCAGACTGCCGCACTGAAACCGCGCCCGCAAATGTGTGAACCTGGCCTAAAGAGGGCTTTTTGCAGGTTGGCAGAGCTGTGTAAATTTCAGAACTGGGTGAACAGAAATATAAATCTTTTGCCAGCTATAAAAGCTCCTATATACAATATTTATTCAGCTGTTTGACTGGAGTTTGGCTTTAAAGTGGATGTAAACTTTTGAAATGAAAAATGAACAAAGAATATCCTCCCGTGGTGTGTACTTGTCTCAACCCAACAAATCTACTGTCATTTCTGTCTCCTTTGTCATTCCTCTGTTATCTGAGTCACTTCTGAAAGTCTAAGCCCACATCTAATGCCGCGTACACGCGACCGGACTTTGTCCATCGGACAATCCAATCATGTGTGGGCTAATCCGATCGTTTTTCATTTAAAAAATCAGACGGACGTAGAAATAGAACATGTTTCAAATTTGTCCGAAGGACTCAATTCCTATCTGGAAAACCGTTCGTCTGTGTGCTGGTCCGACAGACCAAATACGACGCAAGGGAAGCTATTGGCTATGGGCTATTGAACTTCCTTTTTTAGTCCCGTCTTAC
Organism: Lithobates pipiens; assembly: GCF_037356315.1. NCBI lineage: Eukaryota > Metazoa > Chordata > Amphibia > Anura > Ranidae > Lithobates > Lithobates pipiens. The sequence continues at coordinate 556,755,865 of NW_027507764.1, read as the reverse complement.
GTCATCACGTTCAAAAAGAATGGACTTTCGAACGGACTTAGTCTGTTCGTGTGTAGCCAAATCCGTTTGTTTGGAAAGTCCATCGGAACTCCACTTAAAGTCCATCCGGAAGACCGTCGGACCTAGTCTGGATGGAAAAGTCCAGTCGTGTGTATGCGGCATAAGAATCCCTGGAAGACAGTCTTTAATCCACTCCAGCACACAGCAGGTGAATGACAGGTTCAACTGTGCATGTTTCCTTATGAGACTGTGTAGAGGGGGTGTGTCCTTTCCCTCCACTCAGGTCTCAGATTACACTCAACACTCTGCCACATCCTGAGCAGCATGTGACAACAAAATCCTGCCACCTGTCTTTTGGAGATGAGAAATGCTGTGTAAATTCTGGACTTTGAAGGAATGTAGAGAAGAGAAGGCTGCAGGTAAACAGGTACAACAGGTAGTAGGATTTGTTCCATCTCTGTGTATCACCTGAGGCCTGTCACTTCACTAGGTATATGTGGGGGTTTACAGCCACTTTTGGTACAACAGATAAGTGTTAGGGGCATCCGTGTAAAGGCAGGGAGGTGGATGTGAAGAGCACACGCAGTAATTATATCACAGGTAATACAAATGTTATACAAGGTGAATGTGCGCTTTAACAAAGCCCTAATTCTTCATCCCGGCTGCACAGACAAATGATGATGTGGACACTGTAGGATTGTAGCAAGCCAGTCTGAGGACACATCCCTGTAATCACATATGACAAGCCACATGAAGTAATGCGCAGAGGATGGGGAAACTGCTGGGTTGATGAAATGTAAACTGTAGCCAAAGAAATAAGTTTTCTGTTCTCAATAGATACAATGTATTCTTTATTTCTATCTATATTTCTCTCTCTTACTCTCCATTTTACAGCAAGGTACTCCCAGACCTCCTACTTGCCATTTCATACCCGCACACTATTCCATACTATACCTGCCAACTGGTAACATTACACATGCTTTTAGGTCCGGTTCACACTGGATGCGGTGCGAATTCACAGTGAATTGGCTGCGGATTCCGCACCGCATCAAAAATGCAAACCGTTCATGCGAACCAATTGCGGAGTGTATGTTAACCACTTGTCTAATGGGCACTTATACCCCCTTCCTGCCCAGGCCAATTTTCAGCTTTCAGCGCTCTCATGCTTTGAATGACAATTGTGCGATCATGAGACGCTGTACCCATATGACTTTTTTTTTCCTTCTTTTTTTTTTCGCACAAAGCTTTTTTTGGTGGTATTTAACCACTTAAAGTGGGGTGCCCCTAAAAAAAATTTAAAAAAATAAATTTAAAGTCAGCAGCTACAAATACTGCAGCTGCTGACTTTTAATAATCGGACTCTTACCTGTCCCAGGGTCCCCTCGTTCCCCGCTCCGCTCGCGGCGCCGTCATATGTATTGTGGGCACCCAGCTGTGACTTCACAGCCGGGCACCCACTGCGCATGCGCGAGCAGCGCAGGGTGTTCCGTGATACACCGCACAGTCATCTGGGACACGTGACAGGTCCCAGATGACTGTGCAGCGTGAGGGGAAGTGATGTCACCAGCCTGGGCAAGGAAGAAGGCAGACTACGAGGGACCCCCTAGCAACAGGTATTTAGAGGTGAGTAAAAAAAAAATTTTTTCAATAATTTTTAAAGATTTTTAAACACTTTTTTGATTTTTTGGTGGCAACACCACTTTAACCGGTTCCCGACCACCTGATGTACGTTGGCAGAATGGCACGGGCAGGCATATTGCCGTACAGGTACGTCCAATCTCTAATGCTGCCCTGCGAGCGCACCACGTGCTGGTCGGGACCCCCGTGAGTCTGGTTGCGGGTCCCGTGGACTCGATCGCCGCGGGCATACCCGCGATCATCTCACGTTGTAAACAGTATTTCCCCGTTCTGCTTAGCAACTAGTGATGCTGATCTCTGCTCCATGTGATTGGAGCAGAGATCAGTGTTCACTAAATTAAAGCCCAGCCCCCAACAGTTAGTAACACACCCCTAGGAACACTTAACCCCTACACTGCCACCCACTGGTTAACCCCTTCACTGCCAGTGTCATTTACACAGGAATCACTGCATTTATAAAAAAAAAAAAAATATTAATAAAAATGCCATAAAACTATCCCCTATTTTGTAAACACTATAACTTTTGCGCAAACCAATCAATAATCGCTTATTGCAGGTTTTTTTACCAAAAATATGTAGAAGAATACGTATCGGCCTAAACTGAGGGAAAAAAATGTTTTTTTATATATTTTTGGGGGATATTTATTATAACAAAAAGTAAAAAAACAGAAAATTGTTCCATACTTACCGTAATTTTCTTTTCCTGGTGCCTATCCATGGCAGCATACCTGTGACAAGCTCCGCCTTGGCTCCTCCCTCAGGACTAGTGAATATTATAAAAGAAAAGGTTAGTACAGCCCCCGCATTCTCGTTAATATAGAATACCGAGGGTGGGAATGTATGCTGCCATGGATAGGCACCAGGAAAAGAAAATTACGGTAAGTATGGAACAATTTTCTGTTTTCCTGGTGCCTTCATGGCAGCATACCTGTGACAAATAACTAGCTGAGACGGGTGGGATAATGCTTAGAGGTTTATTTAAAGAATTTATTATTTAGAAGAGGCTAAGGCCGAAGTGATTGCCTGTCTGCCAAACTCCACTGAGGAGAGAGCTCCTGGGTCCACCCTGTAATGTTTCAGGAATGTGTGTTGGGATGACCAGGTTGCTGCCCGACAAATAGTTTCGATCGACACATTCGCTCTTGCCGCCCAAGAGGCAGAGACCGCTCTTGTGGAGTGCGCCCTGACCGCTGAAGGGGTCTCTAGTCCCTTTGTCCTGTACACCTTGTGGATGAGTTTGACGATCCATGAAGCGATCGTTCTGGCTGATGCCTCCTTTCCTTTACGTTTTCCCCAGGGAATTATGAACAGTCTGATGGAAGCCCGGAATGGAGCTGTGGCTTGGAGATAGCATTTCAGAGTGGAGGCGATGTCTAATTCATGAAGAGTGACAGAGTCCTGTTCAGAAAATGTTGGGAGTGCCCAGGGTTCTGACATGCTCAAGGATGAAGCGACCTTGGGAATGAACCCTCGTATTGTTCTAAGTTCCACTCTATCTGGGTAAAAAATAATATGATCCTGATCTGCTCCCAAAGCTTGGAGCTCTGACACCCGCCTGCCGGAGGTTATGGCTATCAGAAAGGCTAATTTTAAAGTTAGGTTCCAGAGTGATATTGAGTCCGAAGGGGCAAAGGGTGGATTGGCTAAGGACTCCAGGATGACCGTAAGGTCCCAAGTGGGAAAAGATTGTTTAGACGGTGGTCTGATCTTCCTGACGGCCTTAAAAAATTGGATTAACAATGGGTCCTCCGCCCATCTTCTACTGGTTGCTGCTGAGATCGCTGACACCTGTACCTTCAAAGTACTCAATGCAAGACCCAGGTCCAGGCCTGCCTGCAGGAACTCAAGAATTTGAGATGACGAAGGGGAACCTGGATCACAGTTTCTATCAAGCATGAAGGTCTTGAAGTTGTTCCATACTTTATCATATATGTTGTTTGTGGATGGTTTTCTTGCCTTGAGCAGGGTTGCGATCACCTTGTCGGAGCACCCTAGGGATTGGAACCTTTCCCTTTCAGTTGCCAGATGTGAAGGTCCAGCCTGCGGGGATCTGGGTGGGTGTGACATCCTTGCGACAGGAGGAGGGGTACTATTGGAACTTTGACTGGAGGACTGGTGCTCAGATCCATTGCCGTAGGGAACCAAGGCCTTCTTGGCCAGTATGGCAGAACCGCTATCACCGTCGATGTCTCCCTCACGAGTCTTGACAGGAACCTCGCATGCCCACGGGGCTGATAGGGCATCTGTTGCCTCCGCCTGGGGGTGCGGAAATCTCGAGATAAACCTTGGCAGTTTGGTGTTGGATGCTGTCGCAAAGAGATCTAGCTCGAGGGGCCCCCACTGGATCATTATCCAGTTGAAGATTTCCGGGTGTAAGGACCACTCGTTGGTGTCTGCGAACCTGCGGGAAAGGCTGTCTGCCCTTGAGTTGAGATGGCCGGGCAGATAGACTGCCCTCAGGTCCTTCAGATTCCTTTCGGCCCAGAGGAATATGGGCTCCACCTCGTTCAGGAGGGATCTGCTGTGCGTTCCCCCTTGACGGTGCACATAAGATACCGCAGCCCTGTTGTCCATTCTGAGGAGAACTGGTTTGCCCGAAATCTCGAACTCCAGGGCTAGCAGTGCAAGATAGGCCGCTCTGAGCTCCAGGACATTGGACACCACGCCTGCTGCATTGAAGGACCATCTCCCTTGTACTGAGGTCTTGTTGGAATGTGCTCCCCAACCAGCTGCGCTGGCATCGGTAGTAATTATGATCCAGTCGACATGCCCTAGCGGGCGAGACTTCAGAAGCGACTGTCTCTTCATCCACCAATGTAGACTCCTGAGCATCCGGGTTGTCAGGTGTATGGGTTGGGATAGATATCGTTTGTTCCACATTCTTAAGAACTCCAGCTGAAAATGTCTCAAATGCCAGTGGGCCCAGGGGACCATAGGGATGCATGATGACATCCGACCTATCAGGCTCAAACAATTTGAGGCTGTCAGGTAGGATCTCAAGCTCACCTTCTTCATCTGTTGGATAATGGAAGATACCTTCTGAGGAGGGAGAGACACTGATCCTTTCATTGTATTGAACAGGGCTCCCAGATAGACCATCTCTTGGGTCGGAGAGAGAAGACTTTTCTCGTAATTTATCTTCCAACCGAAATCCACTAGTGTTGTTAACAGGATATCCCTGTGTTCTAATAACTGGGTTGGGTTCTTCGCCAGGAGTAGAAGGTCGTCCAGATAGTGATACGCCCGGAGCCCCAATTCTCTCAGAGGTGCTATGATGGCAATCAGGGTTTTTGTAAAGACTCTGGGTGACGTGCAGAGGCCAAACGGAAGGCTCCGAAATTGGAGATGTACTTGCCCCACCGCAAATCTCAGGTATTTCTGGAACGTAGGGAGTATAGGTATGTGTAAGTAGGCGTCTTGCAGGTCTATAGACAACATCCAATCCCCTGGTTGGACTACGCGAATGATCGTCTGAAGAGACTCCATCTTGAACTTTTCCAGAAAAATTTAGCGATTTAGCCTCTTTAGGTCTATCACAGGTCTCCACCCTCCGTTTCTTTTGGGGACTAGAAACAGGGTGGAATAGAAACCTGAAAATCTCTCGGATGGAGGCACTGGAACTACTGCCTGTTGTTCCTGTAGGGAAAGAAGAAATCGCTTCAGAGCTTCCGCCTTTTGAGGAGATCTTGACACCCTTGTCGGAGAAAAATAGTCCTTGGGGGGTTGGTTTAGGAAGGACCAGGAATGACCGTGTTTGACTGTTGCAACTACCCAGGGATCCCTGCATTTTTGTTCCCAAATCTTTGAGAACTGTTTCAACCTGGCCCCCACAGGGATCACTTGGGCTGGCCTGGCGTCAAAAAGATTTTGATGGCTCCTGTGGGGTAGGTACCGGCCTCTGCCTCCTGGACTTGAGAAACGTCGACTGTGTGCTCTTCCAGTTGTGCCTGAAGCCTTTCCCTTGTCTTGATTGTCGGTAGTCCCTATTTTTGGAATATTGGAACCTTGGTGCAGAGGATCTGAAACGTCTAGATCGCCTGTCTTGAGGAAGTAGGCCTGACTTTCCGCCGGTGACCCGAGAGATGGCTTTGTCGAGTTTTTCCCCGAACAAGGCTTTACCGTCAAAAGGTATCTTGCACCAATTTTGCTTCGAGGCAACGTCCGCTGCCCATGGTTTTAGCCACAGTGCCCTTTTGGCCATTACTGTGTGAAGCATTGCCCTTGCGGAGCAACGAATGGAATCGATGGCGGCTTCTCCAATGAAGTCGGCTGAGAGCTTCAGCTCATCCAATGCCCTTATTATCTCTTCTTTAGGGATATCCTGTTGGATTGCCGACTCTATATTATCTGTCCAGACGCGTAGTGCGTTGGACACTGATGTCAGAGCTATTGCAGGTTTACAGGCATATCCTGCCATCTGATAGGCCTTCTTAAGGTCAAGGTCCATCCTTCTATCCAGAGGGTCCTTGAAGGAGGTTGAATCATCTAGGGGTAAAGTGACGTTCTTGGCCAGCCTTACCACTGCGGCATCTACCACCGGCGGGCCGTCCAGCATTTTGGAATCTGCCTCGGAGAGAGGGTATAATTTTCCCAATCGATTGGTGGAAAGTCTTTTGTCTGTCCTCCCCCATTCTTCCTCGATCACCTCCCTGATTTCCTCCATAAGAGGGAAGAAGGAGATCTGGCGCTTAAGGAAGGGGAAGTATGATTTGGACTTCCTGACCTCCACGTTGGAATCCTCCCAACCGATTGCTTGTTTAACGGCCTGCACATAGGGCTGGACCATGGCAAAGGCAAAGCCAGAGGCATCTGTGTCATCTGAGGAATCCTCTGAAATGGCCATTTCGTCCTGATGCTTAGAGGAGGAGGGAGGAAACAGACGACCACTTCCACTGGTGGATGGACCAGGAATGGAGGCCTCCGCCATCAGCTCCTGAGGAGGAGATGCCGGTTGTTGTGTCGGCCTTGTAGCGACCAATTCCGTAAGGGAGTCTTTTACTGCCTTTTTAAGGAGATCTGCCACCTGTAGGCTCTCAGACTCTCTGTCTGCTGCATAGTCTCTAAGGCAGTCTCGACAAATTAGTTTGTCCGGAAGTGGGGAGCCTCCGCAGGCCTGACATCTGGTAGGTCTAGGTCTCGGGGAGCGCGAATGACGGCGCCTCTTAGCTGAAGCTTTCCTGCCGCTTCTGTAATGCCCATGTCTGGGTGACCTGTCTCTGCTGTGACAGGAATCATCATCGTCATCTCCATATCGCCTTGAGGTCTTCTTAGACGTCTTCTGGCGTACAGGACTGAAATACAAAAGTATTGTCCTTAGTGCACTCTTTTTTTTTTTTTTTTTAAAACTTACCTGGGCGTAGGTCCTTACCTTGGGAGTAGAGTAGGATCTTGAGCGGGCGGCGAAAGGCTCATGTTTAGGCGGCTTAGCAGAGGTAACGGCTAGGAAAGAGTCAGAGGAAAAAGGCGTCAACCAGTCGTGCGCTGATTCACGGAAAAGAAGGGAATTTGCCTACAAAAGTGACGATTCCCACCCCCCGTTACTGTGTGTTGTGTTTTTGTGTTTTTTTTTTTTTTTAAAAATCCATTTTTTATATATATTTTTTTTTTTTTTTTTTGGAGGCTCCGATTTAAATAATTTAATATATTAATAAATTAATTCTTTTTAAGTGAAAAGAGACATTCCATCAGAGCTATACCAATATATTCGGATGATCACAAGTACAAAAACAAATGCATTAAAACATGCCTTACCTTAACAGGGGTGGGAATAGCCTGGAACTCTAGAGTGTAATTCTCTTGTTGACCACAGGCATTTCACTTGTGCTGCTGGGGAAATAAATAGGAGGAGGGGAAGTGATGTCGTGCTAAAGCTCCTCCTCTGACACTCTGAGGGCAAAAAGAACCATTCGCCCTCAAAAAAGATGGCCGCCGAAGCTTCCGACGCTACCGCGCACGCGCCGAACGTCAAAACTGACCGTCGAAACATACGACCCGCCGGCGCATGCACAGACGACGGCGGGAACGCTATACTATTATAAAATGACACAGACTCGCCGCACGCGGCCCCTAGTGAGTCTGGGAGTGACAAACACACATGGGAAAGGAAAGGGGGGCCTGCTAGGACTATGGGGACCGCGGAAACAGAGCGCAGGAGAGAGGAAGGACAGATGAGACTGGAGGGAAAAAACAAACCTCAGGGACAGAGCAAAAGCTGCTACCTCTGCTGCCATAGACTGGAGCCTGAACGCCCATACTGCAGGTAAAGCTCTTACTTAAGAGACAAACTGCTTGTCCCAAAAGATCCTACAGAAGGGACTTCCAACCTTATAAGCGCATTTAGCTGCCCAAGAGAAGGAACTGCGTCCGGGAGAGGCTTGAACCCGGACGGACGCTGCCGAATGCAGAAGGTAAGGACGCCGACCAGGATTCACTGCCATGAGGTATGAGGAAAAAAAGGAGAATGCGGGGGCTGTACTAACCTTTTCTTTTATAATATTCACTAGTCCTGAGGGAGGAGCCAAGGTGGAGCTTGTCACAGGTATGCTGCCATGGAGGCACCAGGAAATGTATTTTTGTTTATAGTGCAAAAAATAAAAAACACAGAGGTGATCAAATACCACCAAAAGAAAGCTCGATTTATGGGGAAAAAAAGGACGCCAATTTTGTTTCGGAGCCATGTCGCACAACCGCAAAATTGTCAGTTAAAGCAGCGCAGTGCCGAATCGCAAAAAGGGGCCTGGTCCTTTGGCTGCAAATTGGTCCGGGGCATAAGTGGTTAATCACAAACTGGAGTTTTTATTTCTTGCCAAACAAACAAAAAAAGACCAAACATTTGGGGGGGGGGGGGGGGTAGTTTTTATTTTTGTTATAAAAGTTTTTATTTTGTTATAACATTTTGCAAACTGCTAATTTTTCTCTCCTCCCCTGATGTGCACTGATGAGGTGGCACTGATAGGCTGCACTGATGAGGTGGCACTGGTGGGCACTGATCAGGAGGCACTGATGAGGCTGCACTGGTGGGTGGCCCTGATGGGCACTGATAGGCGACACAGAGAGGTGGCACTGATGGGCACTAATAGGTGTCACTGATGGGCACTATTAGGCGGCACTGATAGGCACTGGTAGGCAGCACTGATGATAAGGTAATGATGGGCAGCACTGATGGGCACTGATAGGTAGCACTGGTGGGAATTGATATGTGGTACTGGTGGGCACTGATAGGTGGCACTGGTGGGAGCTGATAGATGACACTGATTAGCAGCAACAGAACAGTAACAGAAGCCGCTGCTTTTTTTTTCCTTCACACTGACAGCAATAAGGAAAAAAAAAAGATAACTGGCATTTGTTTATTTCTGTGATCAGCTGTCAGCCAATTATAAAAGTAAAGGGACTGCTGTGATTGGCCCTTTCCCTGATCTATGATCAGCCGAGTCTCACGGAGAGTGCCGCTCGCGCAAAGTGCAAGAATGGGAGAACATCCATGTACGCCCTCCCGGTAATTTTAGTCTGCGCTGTAGCCATCTTTCGGCTAAAGCACAGGCGGAAAGTGGTTAAGTTAACAACACCCTGTTTTTTTTTATTAAAAAAGTGCGATTTGCAGAAATGGATCACATGGGTGTGAACACCCATGTGATTAGATTCTGGTGCGGTCAAAAAAAGGGTCTTACACGAGTTTGGCACAATTGCGGTGCGATTTGAGCTAAACAAATTCATGGCTCAAATAGCATCTCAGAGAAACTGCATGTAATTTGCACAGGAAAGCGTGAGCATCTTCTTTCTATAGGGTAGTTAGAATAGGGTTTAGAAGGGGGTGGAAGCATGTAAGTAGAGGGATGTTAAATGTTTTATGCTTGTTGAAAATGTAGCACTGTTTAGTTGTGTTTGCCCTGCTGAGGTGGTACTCCCTGAAATGCCAGGTTTTTCTGGACTTTTTGGGGAATTACTCTCCCCTGCTGGGGCAAACACATAAAGAGGAAAGTAACCCCATCTCAGGGGCACCACAGTTAGTATGGTTAGATGTTTGGTTCCATCTCTCCCCATTCAAAGAACAAGGAGGCTGTGAGGATGTGATTCTTTCATTTTGACAGCGAGCGGGCGATCTTTTCCCCCCGCTAGCTGTCAAAATTGAAAAAAACCCAGAGTTCCATGAATGAGAACACTACGGCCTTTGCGGCTGTCGGCTTGTAGTTTTCAATGAACTCGACTGTAAGCTCTATCAAGCAGGCCCTCTGATTCCTCCTGTATTGAATTGTATAGTAACTGTACTGTCTGCCATCATGTTGTAAAGCACTGCGCAAACTGTTGGCACCATATAAATCCTGTATAAAATAATAATAATGACTACCAGGGCGGTGAAGCACTCTAGGTAGTTCATTGAGTCTTCCTGACAGTGTGTAACTGCCTGCCTGTATGAGGTATGAACCAGACAGCTTAAACTGACAGTCAGCAAGAGCCCTGTATTTCACCTGCGACCTGCTGATCGCAGGTGCAATGCTTTGCAGGCTCATAGCAAAAAATAAATAAATAAATGCACTTTTTTTTTTACCTACAAAGCACCTACCTAACACCGCGATCAGGTTCATGTCACCCACCGTCTTCCCCGTTAGTCTTTGAAGGGTGGCTGGGGCACCAGACTTGCCTTGAGGCATGCGGTAGAGTGGAATTCAAGGAACTCCACCGGGAAAATGAAGGCGATCCTCAGGGTGCATAGGGATTTGTATTCACTCTTCAAATCCAGCACGCTAAACCACTGCGCTCCTGACAGACTCTGAAAGGCGTCTTCTATCCTTGGGGTGGTATATTGGTTGGGAATAATCCTTCGGATCAGAGTTCGATAGTCAATACACAGCCTCAGCGACCCATTATTCTACCGTACCACCACTGTCGGGGAAGCGTATGGACTCCCAGATAATCCCTGCCCTGTTCAACTCTGCCAGTTGTTTACTCAGATCTTCCTAGTCCCCTAAAGGAATCCATCAAACTCTTTCCCTGAATGACTTATCCTCCTGAAGATGGATCCGGTGTTTGGCACTTTTTGCACACCCCACATCAAATTCACTCTTGGAGAATGCAACCTGCCACCTCAGGAGCTAAGTCTTGACCCTTTCTTTCCATTCAGGCAAGAGAAGAGTATTCTTCAGATAGAACTCCTCGACAAGGATCCCACCCATTTCTCCTTCCACCAAATCAGATGGTGAGAAATGGTCCCAGCCATGACCAAGCCAGCATCTTCACAGATGAGGCTGTTATGATGTGGACACTAACCAAGATCTTCCTGTGACTTCTTTGCAAAGCTTTAGTGGAAACTACTTCAGGAGTTATCTCCACTCCCAAGTCTTCTCTCTGACCAACCACTTCAAGGAAAATGAGGGCCCCCTTGAGGATATGCTGTATTCTGGCCTGGTCTATGGCATCTTCCATTTTTTATCACGATCTGGTATAGCATCTTGTTCAGTCGCTTGATGTATTCAGACAGATGTTTACCTTGGCATTGGAGGGCATGCTCGAATTAATAGATCAGGTCAGCTGCATTCTCTGTCTGCTCAAAATCCTCCTGCAACATGGCCAGGTAATCGTAAGCTGTACAGGTCATGTTGCTACATCTCAAGTTCCTGATGGCCTTGGCAGCAGCTCCTCGCAGACTCTCACTTATGCGCTGCTTCTTTTGGGCCTCTGGCAGGTCCCACTCTTCTAGGGTCTGCATTGCCTGTTCCATCCAGACTTCATACTCTTCCTCCCCAGTAGGCACTGGCTGTTTCCCCCGAGAAGATCCTCAGATTCTGATATCCAGCCCCAGAACATGCTAGATTGCCCTTCTGGCATTTTGATACAAATTCTCCCATGGCAGTGAAAAATTCTGCCCCGATCTTTGCTCTTCCGAAACTATAATGTCTGCCTGCAGTGTTCAAAAGTGGGTAGTGCATCAGAAAAGTGGGCAAGTGCCCTCTCACCACTTCTGTGACCAAGGCATAAAGGAGGATGTTCTGGCAGATAGTTCTTCAGCGGCTCGCCTGGCCACCTTGCGATCAGATTGCCTCTTACCCTCAGCTGCCTGGAGTTGCACCGGAGGTCTCCCTCTGGTGGGACGCCTGACTCCCACTGTCTCTGGAACCATCTCCGGATGGTTCTTCAGTGGATACAGCAGTCTCTCAGGTCACAGCTGTCTCCCTCTCTGCCTTGTGGTGGTCTTCTCTTCCCAGGCAGCCTCTCCTGACTGGAATTCTTCCTCTCTAGAGAGCATTGTGGTCCCTGTAGTTCTGCTCCCTTTAAGAGTAATGGGGCCATTTGGTGATGGGACTTCATGTCCCAGAGTGTTTTTCTGCTGATGGCTCCTAATTGGCTCCCTCTTCCTGCGAATATGGATACAGGGGTGGGAGCAGAGCAGGCAGATACTTGTGAGCGAGTGCCGCTCATCATTGCAGAGGAGAGGGAGGGGGGAGAAGACACCAACAGGCTCACTCTCCCTCTGCGAGCACCCGTGTCAGTGCTTAATCCGGCGGCAGTCGACAGGAGGTATATATAGATTTAGCAGAGATCCTAGAGAATAAAATGGCAATTGTTACAATTTTTTATGTCACACTGTATTTGCACAGCGGTCTTGCAAATGCATTATTTTGGGAAAAAATACACTTTAATGAATAAAGAAAAGTTAGCTAATTTTTTTTTAGAATGTGAAAGATGATGTTACACAGAGTAAATAGATACCTAAAGCCGAGTACACACGGGCGGACTGTATGGCCAACTTAGTCCGTCAGACAATCCGACGGACAGTCCGTCCTACTTTCGAATGAACGGACTTGACCACACACGGATGCACAACAGTCCGTCGAAAGTTTGCGCGATGACGTGTACAGCACGTACGACGGGACTAGAAATAGGAAGTCCAATACACAGCAATGCAACCTTTCACCGTGTAAATCCTTTCTGAGCATGTGCCATACTTAGTCCGTCGAACTAGCCTACTGACGAGCGGATTGTCCGCTGAGACCAAAGTCTGACGGACAATATTACGGAAATTCCGAAATACTTAGTCCGCCAGACTGCACGCTGAAAAAGTCCGCTGAAGCCCACACACAAGCGGACTGTCCGCTGAAATGTGTTTCGACGGACTAAGTTGGCCAGACAGTCCGCCCGTGTGTACGCGGCTTTACATGTCATGCTTTAAAACTGCACATTCACGTGGAATGGCAACAAACTATGGTACTGAAAAATCTCCATAGATGACACTTTAATTATTGTTCTCTAGCGATCGTGGTGATACCTCACATGTGAGTTTTGAACACCGTTTACCTATGCATTCGCTTCTGCGCGCAAGCTCAGAGGGATGGAGCACTTAACTTTTTTTTGCTTATTATTTTACTTTTTATTTTTACACTGTCCCTTTGTTTATTTATTTATTATCACTTTCATTCCTATTACAAGGAATGAAAACATCCCTTGTAATATAAATAAACATGACAGATCATGTTTATTGAGAGATCTGTAATCAAAAAGACTTCAGATCTCTCATTTATCCTTAAAAGCAAAAATAAAATAAAAAATGTTGCCTTAAAAAAATAAAATAAAAAAACAGCCCTTTAAGCCAGAGAGGCAGAAGTGATGTCAGACATCGCTCCGGTCCTCCAAGGGTAAAGAGCTGAATGGAGGCTATCTTGCTCTTCGGAGGAATTGGATTGGCTCCATGTTTTCAGATGGTTCTGGTAAGCTTGGAGGTGACCGGAAGAGAGGGGGGGGGACACCTCTCCTGTCACCTCTAAAAGCGATCCTGTGGAGTAACTGCCGCTGGGACTACTTTTATCACCCACAGTACAAAATAATACAGGGGTTATGGCAGCTACCTGCTGCTATAACAAAGTTTTTTAACGTCAAAATAATGATGTAAATGTACTGTGGGCGCTCGGCAAGTATTAAATATGTCTAATCTGAAGTTACTTGAGGACAACCTTAAAGTGGGACTTCACCCTAATGGGAAAGTTGCACTTTATTTCCTCTTCCCCTCTTTCTCTTCTCCTTTTGAAACTTTTTTTTCTTGGGGGGGGGGGGGTTAACATTCTGGCGCCGAGGATCCAAAGGGCGACGATGAACCTGCCCAGGTGAGGATGGCACTGAATCCCTGGACAGGTAAGTGTCCTTTTAGTAAAAGTCAGCAGCTGCAATATTTGTAGCTGCTGACTTTTAATTTATTTGAAACAGGGTGAAGAACCTCTTTAACCACCAAAGGACTGGATTGATTTAACCCCTTTATGCCATTTTTTGCAGCACTGCGTTACTTTAACTGACATTTAACTGACGTGTGGTCGTGCGACGCTGTACCCAAATGAAATTGATGTCCTTTTCTCCCACAAATAGAACTTCTTTTTGGTGGTATTTGATAACCTCTGTGGTTTTTATTTTTTTTTATAAACAAAAACAGCGACAATTAAAAAAACAAAAAAAAAAACAATATTTTTTACTTTCTGCTATAAAACATCTCCAATAAAAAGTTTAAAAAAAAATCGAATTTCTTCATCAGTTTAGCCAATATGTATTCGGCTACATATTTTTAGTAAAAAAAAAAAATCCCAATAAGAGTATATTGATTGGTTTGTGCAAAAGTTATCACATCTACAAACTATGGGATATTTTTATGCAATTTTGAATTTATCGATTTTTTTACTAGTAATGGCGGCAATCAGAGATTTTTAGTGGGACTGCAGCATTGCGGCAAGCAAATCGGACACCTAACTATACTTTTTTGGGAACGAGTGACATTATTACAGTGATCAGTGCTAACAAATATGCACTGTTACTGTACTAATAACACTGACAGGGAAGAGGTTAATACCAGGGGCGATCAAAGGGTTAAGTGTGTCCCTAGGGGATGCTTTCTTACTGTGTGGGGGGATGGACTGACTGTATGAACAGAGAGATCTGTGTTCCTGCTGTGATCTCTGCTGTGATCTCTGTGATTAGACACACTGATCACATGATACAGACAGGGCCAATCACAGCCAATCTGTACCATGTGATTAGCTGTGGCCAATTAAAGCTAATCACAATACTAAACGCTGAATGAATGGATTTCTGGTTGCTTATGTAGCCAGGTTCTGCCTGTGTCATCATGGGACACTTGGTAACACCACCTGCAGTGGACCTGTTTCCCACTAGTGCTCAGCCTGGACACTGTGTCTTCATCTCCCAAATGCAGAGCAAGCTGAGACCACAGCTTAGAGGCAGGGATCATGGGATATGTGGTCCAAGGAGCCAGGATTTGTAGTGGAGCCAGACTGCTGTAGACTACAAGTCCCAACTTGCTGGGAGATAGAGAAGAATGCTGGGTAAGGACATAATTAGCTTGGTCCGGGGAGGAGTCTTTCCCTTGAGATCATGGCCTTCAGCCTGAGAGAAGGTACCCGGCTGTTCCAGGGGATACGAGCAGGTGCTTCAGCCTAGGCAGCGTGCAGAGTCTCCAATGAGTGAGTGAGATGCCCAGTGGCAGCCCGTCCATTAGGGAGACCTAGGCGGTTATCCGCAGCCACCGTAGCCATCCCCTATTCATGCGTCCGGCCCCTTTCAGGTTGCTGGGCACCTTAATTATAACGGCAGTGGTGTTTTTTTTTAAGCACCTGATTAAAGACATAGGCTCTAATAGGCTTCAATATAGCTCGGAGCGCAGAACATTGCGGCATGAGCCCGCCCAAATGTTACAACAGCGAATGAATATTCGCTGTTATAGCACTGATCCTCAATCTGGCCAATCAGAAGCAGGTCTGAGATCAGTTTTCCGATTGGCCGAAAAGAGAAGACTCCCACTGGCTGCCGAAGAGGAGGGAGGAAACGGAAGCCGCCGATGCTCGTGCAGAGCAGAGGAAGGAAAAGCTGTCGCCGCCGACGAGCAAAGGGAAGCCGCCGATGAAGCGCTGCATAGATCGGGTAAGTGCACCAGACCTGCCCGCCACCGACCAACTGACAGGGGGCGGTTGATACTGTTTGCCACCCCCTTAAAAAATTAGCACTGGCCGCCACTCAAGCTCACCCACCATTGCCAGCTCCCTGTCGGTCGAGTGACTGTTGGGAGTCACTCTCTTTGTCACCGGTACAGTTACAACAGAATCCCAGCATCTCCAGTTGCGCAGGCAGGCACCCTTAACTAGTGCAGAATCTTCAAGAGCCTGTTTTGGGACATCCTATTCCCTTGAGTCTTGGTATCATCAGGATTAGTGAGCAGGCAGAAGTCCACCATCAGTGGCGGCTGGTGCTCTATTTTTTTGGGGGGGCGCAAACAAAACCACAAACAACCCCCCCCCATCACTCGCCCGCCATAGGGCCTACAGATAGATAAATAGACAGATATTGGGTGGGATATAGATAGGTAGCTAGATAGATAGATGTTGGGTGGGCGATAGAGAGAGAGACACACACACAAACAGACAGACAGACAGACAGATATTGGGTGAGATAGATAGATAGACAGATATTGGGTGGGATAGATAGATAGATAGATAGATAGATAGATAGATAGATAGATAGATAGATAGATAGATAGATAGATAGATAGATAGATAGATAGATAGATAGATAGATAGATAGATAGATATTGGGTGGGATAGATATTGGGTGGGAGATAGATAGATAGACAGATAGAAATTGGGTGGGAGATAGATAGATGGATAGAGAGAGAGAGATAGTCAGACAGATAGATAGATATTGGGTGGGAGATAGATAGATACAGTGGTGTGAAAAAGTGTTTGCCCCCTTCCTCATTTCCTGTTCCTTTGCATGTTTGTCACACTTAAGTGTTTCGGAACATCAAACCAATTTAAACAATAGTCAAGGACAACACAAAATGCAATTTGTAAATGAAGGTGTTTATTATTAAAGGTGAAAAAAAATCCAAACCATCATGGCCCTTTGTGAAAAAGTGATTGCCCCCTAAACCTAATAACTGGTTGGGCCACCCTTAGCAGCAACAACTGCAACCAAGTGTTTGCGATAACGTGCAATGAGGCTTTTACAGCGTCCTGGAGGAATTTTGGCCCACTCATCTTTGCAGAATTGTCCTAATTCAGTTACATTAAAGGGTTTTCGAGCATGAACGGCCTTTTTAAGGTCATACCACAACATCTCAATAGGATTCAGGTCAGGACTTTGGCTAGGCCACTCCAAAGTCTTCATTTTGTTTTTCTTCAGCCATTCGGTGGTGGACTTGCTGGTGTGTTTAGGATCATTGTCCTGCTGCAGAACCCAAGTTCGTTTCAGCTTGAGTACACGAACAGATGGTCGGACATTCTCCTTCAGGATCTCTTGGTAGACAGCAGAATTCATAGTTCCTTTTATCACGGCAAGTCTTCCAGGTCCTGAAGCAGCAAAACAGCCCCAGACCATCACACTACCACCACCATATTTTACTGTTGGTATAATGTTCTTTTTATGAAATGCAGTGTTCCTTCTACGCCAGATATACTTGGACACACACCTTCCAAAGAGTTCCACTTTTGTCTCATCAGTCCACAGAATGTTGTCCCAAAAGTCTTGGGGATCATCAAGATGTGTTGTGGAGAAATTGAGACGAGCTTTGATGTTCTTTTTGCTCAGCAGTGGTTTTCTCCTTGGAACTCTGTCATGCAGGCCATTTTTGCCCAGTCTTTTCCTGATGGTGGAGGCATGAACGCTGACCTTAACTGAGGCAAGTGAGGCCTGCAGTTCCTTGGACGTTGTTGTGGGGTCTTTTGTGACCTCTTGGATGAGTCGTCGCTGCGCTCTTGGGGTAATTTTGGGCGGCCGGCCACTCCTGGGATGGTTCACCACTGTTCCATGTCTTCGCCATTTGTGGATAATGGCTCTCACTGTGGTTCGCTGGATTCCCAAAGCTTTGGAAATGGCTTTATAACCCTTTCCAGACTGATAGATCTCAATTACTTTCTTTCTCAATTGTTCCTGAATTTCTTTGGGTCTCGGCATGATGTGTAGCTTTAGGCCGGGTTCACACTGCTGCGGGGGGAGATCCGGATGTGATTCGCACCGCACTGCAGTGCAAATCACATCCGATCTCCGTAGCGATGCGAGTTCAGCCATACAGATAGTATGGCTGAATTTGCATCGCTCCCGCAGCAAACTCGCACGGGACCCTTTTTTTGGTCCGCAACAGAATCGGATCGCATGGGTGTTCACACCATGCGATCCGATTCCTGTGCGAGTCTGCAGATCGCACTGCGATATGCGGACGGATCTGGGGGTGTCATTAACATTTCATTGACACTCCCAGCCGTTCGCATAGGGCAGTGTGAACTGCCGGCGGGAGACATGCGATGCGGGAAAACGCCGCGGATTTGCGGCGTTCCCGCATCGCTGTGGTGTGAACCCAGCCTTAAGGATCTTCTGGTGGACCTTACTGTGTCAAGCAGCTCCTATTTAAGTGATGCCTTGATTGTGAACAGGTGTGGCAATAATCAGGCCTGGGTGTGGCTAGAGAAATTGAACTCAGGTGTGGACAATCACAGTTATAGTATGTTTTAACAAGGGGGGCAATCACTTTTTCACACAGGGCCATGATGGTTTGGATTTTTTTTCACCTTTAATAATAAACACCTTCATTTACAAATTGCATTTTGTGTTTACTTGTGTTGTCCTTGACTATTGTTTAAATTGGTTTGATGTTCCGAAACACTTAAGTGTGACAAACATGCAAAGGAACAGGAAATGAGGAAGGGGGCAAACACTTTTTCACACCACTGTAGATAGATAGATAGATAGATAGATAGATAGATAGATAGATAGATAGATAGATAGATAGATAGATAGATAGATAGATGTTGGGTGGGAGATAGATAGATAGACAGATAGATATTGGGTGGGAGATAGATAGATAGATAGACAGATAGATATTGGGTGGGAGATAGATAGATAGACAGCTAGATATTGGGTGGGAGATAGATAGATAGACAGCTAGATATTGGGTGGGAGATAGATAGATAGATGGATGGATAGAGACAGAGAGATAGTCAGATAGACAGACAGACAGACAGACAGACAGACAGATATTGGGTGGGAGATAGATAGACAGATAGATAGATAGATAGATAGATAGATAGATAGATAGATAGATAGATAGATAGATAGATAGATAAATAGATGTTGGGTGGGAGATAGATAGATAGATGGATAGAGAGAGAGAGATAGTCAGACAGATAGATAGATATTGGGTGGGAGATAGATAGAGAGATAGACAGACAGACAGATATTGGGTGGGAGATAGATAGACAGATAGATAGATAGATAGATAGATAGATAGATAGATAGATAGATAGATAGATAGATAGATATTGGGTAGGAGATATATAGATACAGAGATAGATAGACAGATAGATAGATAGGTAGATATTGGGTGGGAGATAGATAGATAGAAAGATAGATAGATGTTGGGTGGGAGATAGATAGATAGATGGATGAATGGATAGAGAGATAGAGAGAGATAGAGATAGTCAGACAGATAGATAGATATTGGGTGGGAGATAGATAGATAGACAGACAGACAGACAGACAGACAGACAGACAGACAGACATTGGGTGGGATAGATAGACAGATAGATATTGGGTGGGAGATAGATAGATAGACAGATAGATAGAGAGATAGACAGACAGATAGATATTGGGTGGGATAGATAGACAGACAGACAGACATATTGGGTGAGAGATAGATATATAGCGAGAGAGAGAGAGAGAGAGAGAGAGAGATATTGGGTGGGATAGATAGATAGATAGATAGATAGATAGATAGATAGATAGATAGATAGATAGATGAATGGATAGAGAGATAGAGAGAGAGAGAGATAGAGATAGTCAGACAGATAGATAGATAGATAGATAGATAGATAGATAGATAGATAGATAGATAGATAGATAGATAGATAGACAGATAGTTAGAGAGAGAGATAGACAGACAGATAGATAGATATTGGGTGGGATAGATAGACAGACATATTGGGTGAGAGATAGATAGACAGACAGACATATTGGGTGAGAGATAGATAGATAGCTAGATAGACAGACAGAGATAGATAGATAGATAGATAGATAGATAGATAGATAGATAGATAGATAGATAGATAGATCGATATTGGGTGGGAGATAGAGAGAGAGAGAGAGAGAGAGAGAGAGAGAGAGAGAGAGAGAGATAGGACCGGATAGATGAGAGAGGGATTTAGTGGTGAATAAGAGAAGCATTGCTCTGATCAGCACTCAGCAGCCCCCCCACCCCAGATTGTGAATGAATAGCTGGGGGAGCAGAGGTAAAGCAGAACACCCTCCCAGGCAGGCAGGTAGATCTACATACCTCTGTCAGTGTGGCTTCTCCATCACCGCCCACCTGCCAATAGAAAACTCCACAGCAAGGGGAATGCCTGCACTTCAGGCAGCGGTGGCCAGTCCATTACTTCCTGGTTTTCTGTGTGCTCAGTAGAGAGGGGAGTGGCCTCCCCTCTTCACTGAACACACAGGATTAGTCCTCACGGCGGCCATGTTTTTGTAGCCCGCCGGAAGTGACTTTGTTCTCACACGGAGAACAAAGCACTCGGCTGAGCGGATGCTGGCGGCGCGATCGATTGCGCCACAAAGCATCTCCAAACCCCGCCAATGAAGCGCCACGTCTGCAATCTCCTGATTGCATTGACGTGGCGTTTCCCATTTTTTTTTTGTGTGACTACAGCAGGGGGGGCAGCGCCTGGGCGCCCCCTATGGACGGGCCGCCACTGTCCACCATGTGTACACCCTACAATGACACTGAATGCAGACACCTTTATCCCATCTCTTTACATTAAAGCCTCCAAAGGGAAATACTTTGCACATGCTATTTTCTGTTGCTGGTCGCTATTGCACATCATACCTTCTGGGCCCCTGTTGGGCTAGCTGAAGACACCAAACATCAACATCACAAAGACTCCTCCACTATCCTCTTCTCCCCTTACTTAAAGGTAGAGATGGGCCGAACGCCCCCATGCTTGGTTTGCATCAGAACTCTCAAATATCTGGAAAATTTGGAGCCGCATAACGAACCCCGTTGAAGTCTATGGGACCCAAACTGAAAAAAAAATCCACCACCTCCTCTGCTTGATGTTACTGGATAGCACGGGCAACATCACTAAACAGAGGAAATGGTGCCTTGCCTGAGAACTGACCACCTCCACCTTTGCCTGTGGACACATACACTGCTGGCGCCCTCACAATGCCATGGGAACCTCTACCTCTCCTTGTTGGCCTCCCAGATATGATGGGGGGGGGCTTATTACTGAAATGTAATGAAGAAGGGGAAATGTGTACTTGGATGTATTTTAATCAATGGAAAGTGGTGTTTGGTGCACTTTAACTTTACTCACTACACAGACACACTCCACTGACACGCTACAATATACTGCAGTAAAACTGCACTGACACAATTCAATATACTGCAGTAAAGTGCACTAACACACTTCCCTACAGTAAAACTACACAGATACACTTCAATATACTGCCATAAAAGTGCGCTAACGCACTTCAATATATTGCCGTAAAAATGCACTAACACACCTCAATATACTGCAGTAAGTGTGCACTAACGCACTTCAATATATTGCCGTAAAAATGCACTAACACACCTCAATATACTGCAGTAAGTGTGCACTAACGCACTTCAATATACTGCGATAAATATGCACTAACACAGTTCAATATACTGAAATAAATGTGCACTAACGCACTTCAATATACTGCAGTAAAACTGCACTAACACACTTCAATATACTGCCATAAAAGTACACTAATGCACTTCAATATACTGACATAAATGTGCACTAACGCACCTCAATATGCTGCAGTAAGTGTGCACTAACGCACTTCAATATACTGCAGTAAAACTGCACTAACACACTTCAATATACTGCCATAAAAGTGCACTAATGCACTTCCATATACTGACATAAATGTGCACTAACGCACCTCAATATACTGCAGTAAAACTGCACTAACACACTTCAATATACTGCCATAAAAGTGCACTAACGCACACCAATATACTGATATAAAAATGCACTAGCGCACCTCAGTAAACTGCAGTAAATGTGCACTAATGCACTTCAATATACTGCAGTAAACATGCACTAACGCACCTCAGTATGCTGCAATAATATACTGACACTAAAGTAACAATGTATGGTCGCACTATACTCACACTGCACTATGACTAGATTCACACTACACTGAAACTCTACACTCACAATAGAATCACAATAGCACACTAGAGCACACTAAACTCACAGAGCCCTTTTCTATCTATCTGCACTCCAATATCACACTGCAAATGGCTATACAAACACAGGAATCCAGCGCTCAATGGGTTATAAAAGCAGTCCGCAATAGATTAAATATAATGATAATGAATAATTTTTATTCAAACTTGGAGATGATAAAACCAGTCCTGTTAGATCACAATAAGAATATAGGAAAAAAGCTTACACAGTCACCTCCAATCCGCTGAGCGACAAGAAGCTGAATAGTGTCTCTGTCAGACCCGTACTCCCGTGGCAGGGGGTGGGGAGGAGAAGAAAGGAAGGAGGAAAAAGGCGACCGCCTGAACCCATGCTGGGTTGTAGTGTGATCTTAGAGAAATGTGCTCACTGACCTGCAGATGGTGGCCCAACATGTGGGGGGATGAATGCCGCAACAGCTCTTAGCGGGAAGATGGAATGGAGCCCTATCCCGCGTGTGTCAGTGACGTCAGTCCAGCTGAGACACTGACGTGGCAAAGGGGAAACCCGGCGTGGCTGTAATGGATCTGCTGCGATTCTCTCCACTGCACGTGGTGCAGTCCACTACTAAATCACTACTGTAGGGATGTGTGACCCACTTTTGAAACGGTCTGAGCTGATAGAGCTGATCGACTGGGGTAACAGTCCAAGCTACCAATGATTGCCTGAAAATGGAAGTCCTAAATAGTGATGGCTAATGGGATATGGTCACCGCTCCGTAAGCTGTATTAGTGTTGCCTTGACGACGCGTTCCGCGCGCATGCGCTTTTTCACAGGTCTGTGACAAGTAAAATAGCTGTTTACTTTGCTACAGTCTGGTGTCTGTGTAATTGAAATATCACTTTAAATGATGTCTTAACTCAGGGTGTCAGAGGTGTCGGGAGGCTTGGAAGGTCAGGGCAACCTTTGGGGTCAGTCATCTTCCAGCGGCCCTTACGAGGGGGTGGCGCTACACTTATAATAGTGATTGTGAGTAAATAAAACAAAAAAAAAACCTGATCACCTCCCCAGAGTAGTACAGTGTCTAAAAACAATCCTAAATTTTTTTTATTTTTCTTTACATACCAGTCTACTTTCAGGACTGTCTACTTTCCAAAAAGGGTTAATTTGGGGGATATTTGGAATATCCTGGCATTTTTGGGTCGTCAGTGCATCGGGATTGATCAATTTTAGGATATATTGTATATACCATAGTTTGTGGACTCTATAACTACCCTACAGACTAAATAATATACACTTATTTGGGTTAATTTCACCAAAGCAATGTAGCAGAATACATTTTGGCCTAAATTTATGAAATACATATTATTATTTGCAAAATTTTATAACAGAAACAAAGAAAAATTATTTTTTTTCAAGAATTTTCTGTCTTTTTTCATTTTATTTAGTAAAAATTAAAAACCCAGTGTTGATTAAATGCTACCAAAAGGTCTATTTGTGTGAAAATTATAACATTTTCATATGAGTACAATGTTGCATGACTGACTGTGCAACTGCCATTGGCCTCGGCAGGAAGGGAGTGAAAGTGGCCGGTATTGAAGTGGGTAAGCATAGTTAGCAATAGCTTGAAATTCCACTTTAATTTTGAGTCCCCATATTGAATCCAATTTCCCAAGTTCAACAAAGTTTTGGGGAAATAAAATCCCTCAGCTTTGCTCATGCCTAATCACCACCAGAATCCTCAAGAAATATAAGAAGCCAAGATGTGAGTCAGTCCACCAGCATCCCCTGAAACATTAGCTCATGGAGAACAGAGCATTTGACATGACCTTGGTGACCCTAAGTCAAACCAAAGCCACATGAGAAACCCTGAGTTGGTCACAAAAGATCTCAAGCTTTGCTGAAACATCTCCATTCATACTGAACCTAATCCTCATCACCTGACCTAGACTAATATGTTACTCAGTCAGAAGAACCATCACTCAGCGTAGTGTCAAGCTGACATCATTGCCCAACCAGACTGGGTTGCCCTTGCAATCCTCTTCTAGTTAAATGCCATTTACTGAAAACTCACTGATTCAACTGTTGTCACTTATTTTTATTGTGTGGGTGGATGATATCACACAGTCATGACATTTTGTATTTAGATGAGCTGCGTATTTAGCTACAAAACACCTTGAAATTCCAAAACGCTCAATATCCAAGATCCCATTTTTTTCATTTGTGCCGGTTTACACCTGAATGTAGTGACGCTTGAAGAAAAAGTACATGATCTGACTTTGAGCTACAAGCTTCAAGCATTTACAGTTGTGTGAAAAAGTGTTTGCCCCCTTTCTGATTTTTTTTTTGCATATTTGTCACACTTTAATGACTCAGATCATCAAACAAATTGTACTATTATACAAAGATAAAGTAAATGTAAATACAAAATGAATTTTTTAAATGATGGTCTCATTTATTAAGGCAAAAAAAGCTGTTCAAATCTGCCTGGCTTTATGTGAAAAAGTAGTTGCCCCCTAAACCTAATAAATGGTTGTGCCACCAATGGTGGCAACAACTGCAATCAAGCGCTTGCGATAACTGGCAATGAGTCTTTCTTATTGCCGTGGAGCAATTTTGGACCACTCTTCTTTGCAGAATTGTTTTAATTCAGACACATTGGAGGGTTTTCCAGCATGAACGGCCTGTGTAAGGTCATGATACAGATTTAAGTTTAGACCACTCCAAACCCTAAATTTTGCTTTGTTTGAGCCATTTGGAGGTGGACTTGCTGTTGTGTTTTTCGGATCATTGTCCTTCTGCATAACCCAAGTGCACTTGAGCTTGAGGTCACAAACTGATGGTCGGACTTTCTCCTTTAGGATTTTCTGGTAGCCCTTGTACACACGGTCGGACATTCGGACAACAAAATCCGTCGGATTTCGTCAGACGGATTTTGTCCGAAACTGGTGTTGAATACACACGGTCGGACAAAGTTGTCGAAAAATCTGATCGTTCAGAACGTGATGACGTTATTTCCTTACGACGGGGCTACGTTCAGGCTAGTAGCCAATAGCTTTGGTCTTGTAATTTGATCTGAGCATGCGTGGAACTTTGTCCGATCGGAATTCTCTACTAACGATCGGACCATGTTGTCGGAAAATTTTATAGCTCAGCTCTAAAACTTTGTCGGTCGGATATTCCGATGGAAACAGTCCGATGGAGTCCACACATGGTCGGATTATCCGACAACACGGTCCAATTGGACATTTTACGTCGGAATGTCCGACTGTGTGTACAAGGGCGTAGAGCTCAGAATTCATGGTTCCATCAATTATGGTAAGTCGTCCAGATCCTTAAGCTGCAAAGCAGCCCCAGACCATCATTCTACCACCACCATGTCTGACTGTTGGTATGATGTTCTTGTTATGAAATGTTGTATTCGTTTTAAGCCAGATGTAACAGGACGCACACCTTTCAAAAAGTAAAATTTTTGTCTCATCAGTCCACAGAATATTTGCCTAAAAGTCTTGAGGATAATCGAGATGTTTTTGGTAAATGTGAGATGAGCCCTTGTGTTATTTTTGGTCAGCAGTGGCTTTCGCCTTGGAACTCTCCCATGGGTGCCATTCTTGCCCAGTCTCTTTCTTATTGTTGAATCATGAACACTGATCTTACCTGAGGCAAATGAGGCCTGCAGTTCTTTAGATGTTGTTCTGTGTTCTTTTATGACCTCCTGGATGAGTCGTCGCCATGCTCTTGGAGTAATTTTTGTGGGCCGGCCACTCCTGGGAAGGTTCACCACTGTTCCAAGTTATCTCCATTCGCAGATAATGGCTCTCCCTGTGGTTCATTGGAGTTCCAAAGCCTTAGAAAATGGCTTTGAAACTCTTCCTAGACAGATACATGTACATTTTGTAAATTTGTTTCTAATCCGTTCTTGAATTTTTTAGATTGTGGCATGATGTGTGGCTTTTTGTGATATAGTTACATAGTTAGTAAGGTTGAATAAAGACACCAGTCCATCCAATTCAACCTGAGTGAGTGTCTACAATTGTCCCTATCCCTGTACATTGCACACTCCCTACCCTCAAGGAGCCCACATTCCAAGGTCCATTCATATACTATGGCCAATTTTGGTCAGAAGCCAATTAATTTACCCACATGTCTTTGGAGTGTGGGAGGAAACTGGAGTACCCAGGGGAAACCCACACAGGCACAGGGAGAACATGCAAACTCCAGGCAGGTAGTGTCGTGGTTGGGATTCAAACCAGCAAACCTTTTTACTGCTAGGCGAGAGTGCTGACCACTACACCACTGTGCCGCCCAGTGAACTGCTGTGCCGCCCAGTAATACCACTGTGCCGCCCTGTGTGATCTGTTAGTGTGCGTCACTTTGTTATACAACTTCTATTTATGTGATTTCTTGATTCAACAGGTCTGGTAGTAATCGGGCCCGGGTGTGGCAAGTGAAATTTAACTCAGTTTTCCAAAAAATTGTGGTTAATCACAGTTCATTTATGATTCAGCATGGGAGGGGGCAATTACTTTTTCACATAGGGCCAGGCAGGTTTGAATAGCTTTTTCCCCCTTAATAAATTAAATAATAATTAAAAAAACTGCATCTTGGATTTACTCAGGTTATGTTTGTGTAATATTAAAATTTGTTTGATGATCTTAATCCTTTAAGTGTGAGAAATATGCAAAAACATGCATATTGTGCATTGCATGAATCTATCTATGGTCGCCGCTGCCGCCCCCTATTTGGGTGTCCAGCCCCTTGTCAGGTGCACCTGAATTACAGTGGTGGGGTATTTTTTGGAAGTGCCTGATTAAAGCCGTGGGCTCTAATAGGCATCCTGATTAGAGCTGTAGGCTCTAATAGGCTTCCAAAATGGTAAACAGCGGGCGCAATGTTGTAGCCAATCAGGTGCTCGGGTCTGTTTACCTGTCATCCAGGCATGTACTGGCCATCGGGACTACCGGGAGTTTCCCGGTGGGCCGATGGCTCAGTGGGCCACTCTGATGTAAGGGGGCTGGTGATGGGACACTCTGATGTAAGGGGGTGCTGATGGGGCACTCTGATGTAAGGGGGCTGCTCATGGGACACTCTGATATAAGGGGGCTGGTAATGGGACACTCTGATGTAAGGGGGCTGGTGATGGGACACTCTGATGTAAGGGGGTGCTGATGGGACACTCAAAATGTAAGTGGGCCGGTCTGGATGAAGTCCAGAGCCAAATTTCTGTCCCAGTCCAGCTCTGCTGTCATCTGATTGGCTGAAACAACAGGAGCTGTGATTGGACGCCTGATAGAGAGGACTGGATCCATCGAGGAGCGTGGATGTGGAAGACGCCACCGTGACCCCGCTGCGAGACAGGTAAGTCCCAACTCCCGGGCGATGCACACTGGCAGCATTTGATGGGGCACAGTTGTGGCTATTGATGAGCACACTGGCAGCAATTGATGGGGCACACTGGCAGCAATTGATGGGGCACAGTAGCAGCAATATGATGGGCACACCAGCAGCAATTGATGGGGCACACTGGCAGCAATTGATGGGGCACACTGGCAGCAATTGATGGGCACACTGGCAGCAATTGATGGAGCACAGTAGCGGCAATTGATGGGCACAACGGCAGCAATTGATGGGCACACTGGCAGCAATTTATGAGTACGGTAGCTGCATTTGATGGCACAGTGGTGGCAATTAATGAGTACATTGGCTGCATTTGGGCACAGTAGCTGCGCTTGATGGGCACAGTGGCTGCGTTTGATGGGCACAGTGGCAGCGTTTGATGGACACAGTGGCTGCAATTTCAGTTTGTTTGCCCTCCCCCAAAAATTTTGAGCATCAGCCGCCATTGGGCTTACACCTGAAATGATCTCTGATACCCTAAGATCTCATTTGATGGATGCGGTCTGAAAAATTTCACTGGAAGGCACTAGGAGAAAGCTAAGAGTGTGCAGCTTGTGAGTACCGACTGTAATACAAAAACCTGGTGACTGTGTACTATTGGGATATCAGTACCAGTATAGCTCTTTCTATCTCTGGGGGGGGGGGCTGCTTACATAGAGTCCCTATCACTGGCCTTCCCTTAGTCTCTCGAGGGGATATGAAGTTCATTGGAATGTTTGTGTCTGAGAAGCTTAGCTCAGGGAAGAGAGTCCTCTTGCTATTAAGTTTATAGTCTGGAGTATCCCATATCTTACACCCTCACCCGTTGTGCAAGTTATTACCAATAAATCATCCAAAAAGACATTCCTTTAGACTGCGTTCTTACGTCAGTGACGTGTGCTTGGAATTGGTTCCCTGGTCTGCTGACAGCATCCAAGCTATTGGAAAGAACCCTTGTCATCATTACTATCGATCAGTGGCCCATTTGCGGAGAGTGCTACATATTTCTTTCTATTGGTTGAACTAGGTGTCTCTTTTCTTTGACCTATCTATCTATGCCATACCCTGTTTGTGCAAAGTATGAGGGATTTTACCCAGCTTTAATATTTTGGTAGTCTTATTAAATGTAATCTTTTGTAAAATACAGTATATTGACATAGAAGTTTTTGGTATGTTAACTGAATAAAGCATTATGACAGGATATCTCTACAAGGGGACCTTACCATTTAAATCCCTGCTGAGTGGTGTGTGTATACCGATGTTCATTCATTTAGAAAAGTTTTAGGCAGGCCCTGAAAACTTTAATCCAAGAAGATATATCAAAGAGGCACTGCACTTCAACACCTATTTTTTCAAAAAGCCATAAACATTTGCTGAGCTGGTTTGCTTTGGTAAGGATGCTCATATGGAACAAGGTTCCTTTTTGGTGGGTACCCAGAAAGCATCTCAAAGCATGTACATACATATCGCAAATGCCAAACCAAATGGTGAAAGAGTCCAAAACCTATTTACAAGGTGTTCTCTGATTGGACAAGTTGGAGATTGTGACATCAATGCCCCTCCTCCCAACCTATGTCCAATAAGAGGATGCTTTCTATCCATTGAAAAATATACAAGACGTTCTATATATGGTGGGATTACCAAGCAACCCTCGGTGTCAGTGTGCAGCGGTGAAGCCAATTACACAAAACACAGAAAAGCACAGCTCTCCCTTTATGTAGGATAGGCTACTACAGTTAGAGCTTCCCCAATAGCTCTTCGAGTATCAGATATGCATGCTTACATTCAGCCAAGCTGGCCCAATGCGAGTATGCAAACAATAGACTTCCTTGAGTTCAGCTTTACTTGTTCATAAAATTTCCATATAAAATATCCAACAGTTTGGAGTTGAAAACACACTCATGCTTCTTCAGGGTTACAAGATATATACAAATATAAAAATATATATGTTATAAATCTAAATTTGCACATCAATATCTAATTACAGGAACCAATAACAAAAAAAAAAAGAGAAGGCATAGTTACATAGTTACATAGTAGGTGAGGTTGAAAAAAGTCCATCAAGTCCAACCTATGTGTGTGATTATATGTCAGTATTGCATTGTATATCCCTGTATGTTGTGGTCGTTCAGGTGCTTATCTAATAGTTTCTTGAAACTATCAATTCCCCCCTGCTGAGACCACCGCCTGTGGAAGGCAATTCCACATCCTTGCCGCTCTTACAGTAAAGAACCCTCTACGTAGTTTAAGGTTAAACCTCTTTTCTTCTAATTTTAATGAGTGGTCACGAGTCTTGTTAAACTCCCTTTTGCAAAAAAGTTTTATCCCTATAGTGGGGTCACCAGTATGGTATTTGTATATTGAAATCATATCCCCTCTCAAGCGTCAGTGCTCACCACCTTTAAAAGACATAAAAGGCATAAAAGAAGCACACAAGAATAAACTTGTGGGCTGGTGCAGTCTGTATTCTCCACAGCAGGTGGCGCTCAACTGCACTGGCATTGTAGGAAGAACATGGTTCCTCTATGGTTTCCTGGGTCACTGGGGGAGCTATCAGGTTGTATACTGTTTTCCATGTGACTCCGGTGGCCATCTTGGGTCAGGCAGAAGCTATTTAAGAGCCTGGCTCCCGGGCTTGGTGCACATTTTGGGTGTGGGTAGTATAGGGACGGGTCAATTCCAGAGGCACTAATTAGCAGCTGGGAGAGGTTCCAGATGAATAGGGAAAAGAAAAGGGACACACCATTTTTTTTGGAAACCAATTTGGGCACAGATGTCGGCATATCTGATACACATTGCTGTTATAAACTTGAGTGTTTCCGGTTAGGTGCCTTCCTGCCAGGTTTTGTTTTTATTGGATTCTATATTAACCACTTGTTGACCAGCCACCGTCATTATACAGCGGCAGGTCGGCACGATCCCGCAAACCATCGTAGCTATACGTCGGCCCCTTTAAGCAGGATAGCAGGCTCCCGCTGCACAGCAGGGATGTCCATGCCCGTGACTGGCAGTTGTGATGACTGCCAGCCACAAGCGATCGCGGGCACGAGAAGCAGAACGTCCCTGTTCTGCTTCTCGTGCCCGCGATTGCTCGTGGCTGGCTGGTGTGTAAACACATAGATCCCAGTTCTGTGAGGAGAGGAGAGAGATTGTGAGTTCCTACCAGCTGGGAACCATGATCTCTCATCTCCTATAGTCACTCCCATCCCCCACAGTTAGAACACACACATAGGGAACACAGTTAACCCCTTGACCCCCCCCCCTAGTGTTAACCCTTTCCCTGCCAGTGACATTTATACAGTAATTAGTGCATTTTTATAGCAACGATTGCTGTATAGTTGTCAATCGACCCAATAATGTGTCAAAAGTGTCCGATGTGTCCACCATAATTTCGCAGTCTCAATAAAAATCGCAGATTGCCGCCATTACTAGTAAAAAAAAAAAAATTATTAATAAAAATGCCATAAATTTAAACCCTATTTTGTAGACGCTATAACTTTTGCGCAAACCAATAAATATATGCTTTTTGCAATTTTTATTAACAAAAATATGTAGAAGAATGAAAAAAAAAGGGGGCTATTTATTTTAGTAAAAAGTAAAAAAAATTGTGTTTTTTTCAAAATTGCCACTCTTTTTTTGATCATAGCGCAAAAAATAAAAACCGCAGAGATGATCAAATACCACCAAAAGAAAGCTCTATTTGTGGGGAAAAAATGAAAGCAATTTTTTTGTGTAAAACATCGCACGACCGCGCAATTGTCAGTTAAATCGGAGCAGTGCCATATCAGAAAAAATGGCCTGGTCACTGAGCAGCCAGTTCTTCCGGGGCTGGAATGGTTAATACAAGTTCTGTTTTCTGAAACCGGACTCTGAGTGTTAACTGGCGCTGCACCTCCCCACACATGTATTGCATGGAAAATATCATGCTGAATGTTGGAAAAGATTATTTTATAGGCGAGATAGGGTGCTTATCATATTATGCAACGCTTACATTGAGCCAAGCTGGCCCAATGTAAGTATGTAAAAATCAATATTCCTGGAGTTCAGCTTTAGCTGTTTAATAAATGGTCATATAAAATAATTAACATTTTGGGATTGAAAAGCCTTCATCAGGGCTACAAGATAAAATATAAAATATAAAAAATAAAAATATGAAAATTGCAAAAATAAAGGTCAAAGTCAACTGTATATACTGTACCAGTGGTGGGCCATGTTTTTCACACCTAAACCTTTCTGTTTCAATAGTTATTTTATTGCTTTTGGAAAACAAGTAAAAAAGATAATTTAATGGAGCAATGAACAATCCTCGTCTGCTCCAAGCATGTAATGGGGAAACATACAAATGCAAGGAAACACAGAGAATCCTGCGAGCCACCACTGACCAGATGCCCATTAAATGTATAGAGAAAGAAAAAGCTGCTGGCGTTAAACACGTCTTACAATTCGTGCAAACATAAATACTACGCCGCGCTGTAAATATGATCTCATCAAAAATATAAAAATATGTAAAAGGTAATAGCATCAATATAAGTAACAGCAGCAAAAAAATCAGAACAAATTGTAAAATAAATTAATTAAAAAGTGCTGTGCTATGTAATATGCACTATACACCCAATAATTGGATACCAAATGCATATATAACATAGAAACACACAAATATTTACCAACACATTTACAGCACGGCGTAGTATTTACTCATACAAATGCAAGGCTTGGTAGAAACTGATAAGGACCATCGCATATAGGTAACGTCTGCTGTAGGGTCCTCTAACATATATAAACATATCTAAGGAAGTCATCAACTTATTATAGACAACTAATAGAGCGTTTGAATAACATAAATGCAAAAGGGATACCATATTCATTCGCTGATGTAACACACCTGGGTGCTCTGTGACCCGAGCCCACCCTATTTTGAACCCTATTAGAGCCTCTGGCTCTAATCATGTGCTTAAAAAAAAATCCCCTGCCGCTGTAATTAATGCACCCAGTGCCCCGAAAGGGGCCGGATGCATTAATAGGGGGTGGCCATGGATAGATTCATGCTATGCATGAATCTATCAATTACCATATAAAGGGTGGCCTGGAGAGAAGGGGTGGCGCCTGGGCACCCCTAATGGATGGGCCGCCACTGCTTGAAACTGTCAAACATTGCAACTGTTCCATATGAGGGACTATATTCCCCATATTCCCTAAAATATGCCCAGGAGAGTCTGGGTTACAAAAAAGGCTACAAACACACAAAGCCAACATTGGCAAAGAACAGTGAGGGGAAAAGAAATGAAGGAAATGGAATAAGGGGAAAGAAAATCCCTCCGGGACCCTCCCGTCGGTCAACTAGAAAAATAACTCTATGTATTAGGGGCCTGCAAGTAGGCAAGACAGGGGGACCATATTTTATCCAAAATGGATTGCTTTTCGTGTAGAACACTCACTATCTTTTTGTTCAACATGATCCATGTAAGTTTACATTTCATCAATGCTATGTCCAGAACAGGGCTTTTCCATGCTGTGACAATACATAAAATGTATCAGTATCTGGATATGTCGAGGTACGTTTTTCACTGGTTTGTTCAGCAGGGCGACCAAAAATATGAATGAACCCTCATCCAAAACACACCTAGGCTTTTAGTGTTGTCTTACCTGAATTAATCCAGAAATTGTTGGCTGTAACCTTACAAATTGATCATAGAAAAAAAAAGGGGACACGAAAAAAGTGGGGCATGGGTTTTCCTATAAATCAGCAAAATTACTTAAAGCAGGATTAAACCCAAAAGTAAACATTTGTTACATTGTAGCTTACCAATTCTTAGATGTGATGGCTGCATTTGTTTTCTTTTTTTTAAGGCTTTCTTTCTTTAATTGTAATCCGGTGATCTAGCCAGTAAGTCTTCAGTTTTTCAAAAGAACAATCTCTCCTATATCAGTTTACAGGGATCAGACAAACCATTTACCACAAACAGGGGAGCTTACAATGATCGACTTTTATTTATTTATGTGATATCCTCACATATCCCATGAGGCTACAGAAGCAGGGACACACAGTGATCTGTTGTGTCTGTTTACATCAGGCTGTAAAGTAGTGAGTGTACAGCTTGTATAACAGAGTAAATTTGCTGTCCCCTCAAAATAACTCAACACACAGCCATTAATATCTAAACCACTGACAACAAAAAGTGAGTACATCCTTAAGTGAAAATGTCCAAATTTGGCCCACCGTTATTTTCCAGCACTGCCTTAACCCTCTTGGGCATGGAGTTCACGAGAGCTTCACAGGTTGCCACTGAGTCCTTTTCTGCTTCTCCATCACGGAGCTGGTGGATGTTAAAGACCTTGCGCTCCTCCACCTTCCATTTGAGGCTGCCCCATAGATGATATGCTTGGCCAGTCCATCACCTTTACCCTCAGCTTCTTTAGCAAGGCAGTGGTTGTCTTGGAGGTGTGTTTGGGGTCGTTATGTTGGAATACTGCCCTGCGGCCCAGTCTCCGAAGGGAGGGGGATCATGCTCTGCTTCAGTATGTCACAGTACATGTTGGCATTCATGGTTCCCTCAATCAACTGTAGCTCCCCAGTCCCAGCAGCACTCATGCAGCCCCAGACCATAACACCCCCACCACCATGCTTGATTGTAGACAATAATCCATGTACTTAGTCTGCTTGTTTTCAGCAAAATGTTTGTGGGCTTGCTTGTGTATGTGTATCATCTTTAGAAGGGGCTTCCTTCTGGGACGACAGCCATGCAGGCCAAATGTGATGAAGCGTGCGGCGTATGGTCTGAGTATTGACAGGCTGACCCCCAACCCCTTTAACCTGCAGCAATCATACATTTATTTCCCAAAGACAACCTCTGGATAAGACGCTGAGCATGTGCACTAAATTTCTTCATCGACCATGGCGAGGCCTGTTCTAAGTGGAACCTGTCCTGTTAAACCACTGTATGTTCTTGGCCACAAAAAAGTTTCAGGGTCTTGGCAATAATCTTCTCATAGCCTAGGCTAGTGATGGTGAACCTTGGCACCCCAGATGTTTTGGAACTACATTTCCCATGATGCTCTTGCACTCTGCAGTGTAGTTGAGCATCATGGGAAATGTAGTTCCAAAACATCTGGGGTGCCAAGGTTCGCCATCACTGGCCTAGGCCATCTTTATGTAGAGCAGCAATTCTTTTTTTCAGATCCTTAGAGAGGTCTTTGCCATGTTACATAGTTACATAGTTAGTAAGGTTGAATAAAGACACCAGTCCATCCCGAGTGAGTGTCTACAATTGTCCCTATCCCTGTACATTGTAC
This sequence comes from Lithobates pipiens, assembly GCF_037356315.1. Classification (NCBI taxonomy): domain Eukaryota; kingdom Metazoa; phylum Chordata; class Amphibia; order Anura; family Ranidae; genus Lithobates; species Lithobates pipiens. The sequence goes on along the minus strand of NW_027507764.1, from coordinate 556,721,366 downwards.
ACTCACATCAGTCCCTACCCTCAAGGAACCCACAATCCAATGTCTCTATTCATATACTAGGGCCAATTTTGGACAGAAGCCAATTAACCTACCAGCATGTCTATGGCATGTGGGAGGAAACCAGAGTACCCAGAGGAAACCCACACAGGCAGAACATGCAAACTCCAGGCAGGTAGTGTCGTGGTTGGGATTCAAGCATGTGACCCTTTTTACTGGTAGGCGAGAGTGCTAACCACTACACCACTGTGCCGCCATTGAATTGCATGTTGAACTTTCAGTGACCAGTATGAGAGAGTGAGAGCGATAACGCCAACTTTAACACACATGCTCCCCATTCACACCTGAGACCTTGTAACACTAACGAGTCACATGACATCGGGGAGGGAAAATGGCTAATTGGGCCCAGTTTGGAAATTTTCACTAAGGGGTGTACTCACTTTTGTTGCCAGCAGTTTAGACATTAATGGCTGTGTGTTGAGCTATTTTGAGGGGACAGAAAATTTACACTGTTATACAAGCTGTACACTCACTACTTTACATTGTAGCAAAGTGTAATTTCTTCAGTGTTGTCACATGAAAAGATTTAATAAAATATTTACAAAAAATGTGAGGGGTGTACTCACTTTTGTGAGATACTGATATATATATATATATATATATATATATATATATATATATATATATATATATATTTATTTATTTATTTATTTATTTTCATGTGCCTGGAGTTTAGCTTTATACATTTTAGCTAACAGATTTCAGTATGGAGAATACAATAGCCCTTTACTTATTTTCTGCATCAATGGTCCTAGAACGTGCAGAGCGTCTAATGCAGCCAGCCTGTGATGACTACATGAAAGATTTCGGCTTTGTGAATCATTGTGGGACCATCCATTACACTGTGGTATTTGTGGTCGGATATCCAGAGGGCCCTGGGGGCGATCTTGACTTGGGGGACACCTGGCCACCAGCTGCCTGTCTGATAGAGCCCTGTATTTAGATGATGGTTTCGGGAAGCAGTAAAGTGAGGACGCCGCACTGTCATCTGACTTTTTGATTTGCTCTAATCACAAATGTCATAAGTTTAAGACTTCATCAATTTGGGCACCTTTGACCGAAGTGCAAAGCAAATTGCTTAAACTTGGTTTCTAGGAAAGTGGAAGTGAGATGTACAAATATGGTATTTTATGAAATTGTTTTGAACAACAGAAATTTTACATGGGCAGGAAAACACAAATTATGAATTTATACTTTCCTCTAATTGTGAATGTCTTTGTACACGGAGGGTAATAGATAAAGTGTAAATAATGCCTATTATAATTAAAGTCTATCTAAAACCAAAACTTTTTTTTTTTTAAGTTTCCCAAGTGTCACATTGGGTAGATTTCCTTCTATAGGGTTCTTCTCCAGTATATATAATTGGAAGTATTAGGAATTTTCTCCAAAGTGAGGAAAATCTCTTCTTAAGCTAATCACAAACTAGTAGAATTGCATTCAACATTTTTTGTTTTAAGAACGTTTGTTTGATATTCTAAAAATCATCTTTTACCATATGTGTTATTTCTTTCTCACCCTTTTACTTTTTTTCTCTCTCTTCCTTATTCTTCTTTTCTCTCATTCTTAAGCATTTTGACCCTAATTTAAAGTGGACCTTCACCTGTATAGCGGGTTCCCCCCGGATCTCCCGCGGCCGTGCCAAGCTAACCAAGGCCCACATCTCCCATTACCATGTCAAGCTGGCCGAGGCTCTCACTAAGGGAAAGTATGCCTGGCAGCCCCTGCAGAGGATTTCTCCCACCTCTCTCTCCTCACTGACACTGACTCTGTTTGTTCTGCTCCTTCCCCTGCATCCTCATTGGCAGGGAGCCAATCATCAGCAGCAAAGCATTCTGGGACAAGTAGTCCCCACCAGTGGCAACCGGTGGTATATTTTTTTGGGGGGGTGGCACACAGTACCGGCGCCCTGCATGTAGATTGGGGGGCTGGATGCAAGGATGGTGGGCGGCGCCCATGTGCCCCTTATGGACAGGGCGCCATCGGTCCCCACTAAAAATGGCCCCATATTCTTGTATGGGGATAGGACTACACACCCCAGCATTCTCTGGCAAGAGAAAAATTAAGCATACCACCTTGTCTGCCGAGGAAAAGTTAGTTACCACGAGGCAGGAGAATATACTTGTACTAGGGGAGAGGTGTTGCCTTCCAGGTCAGTCCACCACTTCTTTTCAGCCATCCATGGCCAGTCGGGGTGATCCAGCCTGAGAGGGGCATATCCAGGTGCACCTGTATCGAGCATGTGAAGTGTTCCAGTGTGAGGTGACCAGTTGGGTTGCCAGAAGAGCCTGCCTGTTCCAGGATGTTCCTTTTGAGCTTGGACCGCAGGATTGGTGAGAGGGCACTTGCCCATCTGCAGGACACAAGGACACTGAACAAAGACAGAGTTACTTCACTTTGGCCCACACTTGCTAGAACCTGGGTCTCATTGAAGCCCTTTTAGGCAGTCACAGTGTCCGCCTTGCTATCCGAATACTGTCAGCATACCACAGTTACACTTTGCCAAGCGGGAGTTCTAAGTGCACCAACTAAAGTAGCTAGCTGAAGTGCAAGGCCCCATTCTTCTTTCAAGAGACTGAAGTTACTGGTGCCATACAGGCATGCACACACATACTCAGGGCTCTGTAAATGTAGTGTAGAGTGTGTGGGGTAGTCTGATTTGGGAGTTAAGCCACTGAACACTGAATTAGGTATATTGTTTGTAGTTGGGCCTGTGGTGTCAGGGGACAGAAGAGAGGGGTCTGACATAAGAGAAGGTTATTCCTCTGCTCTTCTCCTGCCTGGACTCATAGAGCCAATTTCCGTAGAGGTAACTGATCTGGTATAAGTACCAAATTGTGATTTGTTGCTAATAGAGTGTTTACCTCTGCTTTTGGGGTTATTCGCAGTGTTTGAACCCCCTAAAAGCAACCAGTTAATTCATTTGAAAAATATACTGTTACTCTTACACTGAAACCTTACAGTAAAGACGATCTTTGTGTTTCATCATAACGTGTGTTTTCATTGGTCCTTGAACTTGCACTATTGGCAGGTTTGCCAGCAGTGGTTGGATCAGAAGATTGGAGCGCTCCCAACAATTATGGCGCTCCAATCTTCTGATCCAAATATTGTATTTACATACTAAGGTTTCTATGAGAGTACTTAAAGAGTAACTCTTTGTTGAGTAACTTTTGTTGAGAAAAAACATTCCCCTCTGGGTAAAGCTTTACAACCCCTTTAAGAGTGTGAAGCAATTACACATGGCACCAGGGCTGCCATTAGAAATTGTGGGGCCCTATACAGCCTGCTTAACAGGGCCCCCCCCCCCATACAGGCTGCCCCCCCCCCCCAAGCTTCACCCCATACAGGGAAAGCCTTTTAATCACCTTACTGTGCAGGTACAGTAATCCAAACAATTAAATAAAAGTTCCCCAGGCCCCATCAGTTCCTAAATTGTTAGGATCAGGCCTGTTCTTGAAGCTCTATATAACCACTGGATAACCACGACTTGCAGGATTACTGTGCGCATATATCTAAAGAGGCCTCTATGTCCCAAGCACCCTATTGAACTGATGTGGCCTGGGCCCAGTACAGGAAGACCTACTCTACCCCCCTATAGGCAGCCTTACATGGGGAATGCCATCTACCACCTGGCAAGAGTATGGCACTGGTGAGACAGTGAGCACTGAAGGACACATAGCAAAGTTTAGTACTTTCAAGAGAGACATAAGAAAAAAATGCTTACATTCACAGATACCCAGTGTAGGCAGTGCAAAATGCTATCCGTAATGGAAATAATAACAATGCTGATGCAATATGCAGATTACATTAAATTTTCATAGCTCAGGGTCTTCCCCTGTGTCATGAGTTTCCCTGGACAATGATGAAGCTCAATAGAAAGATATTAAACCCGTCTGAATAGGAAAGCGGAACTGGAGAGATGAGGAAATCATGGCTCCATTACAGCGATGGGATGGGGAAGAGTGCAGATGTTTCCCTCTATAGAAGTGAAACATGCTAAACCCGCACTGTATGTAAGTTGTGAATGGGGCCACGTGCCAATCGGCTGGAACAGTTTCAAACTCTTCCAACTTCTTGTAAATCAAAAGACTTAGACAAGGGCAGCTGACTGGACAATTACTGAGCGCTGCAAATCTTCTGAGGAAATCCTGACCCCGCAGCTATGATGCAATGGCTAGGAATGTGGAGGTTCCACCTAAATCTTTTATGTTTCCTTATCACAAAGGGTCCTACTTGCTTCAGTCATTGCAAAGCTCAACACAGGAAAAGTTAGTGGTGCATCATAGAGACTCTGTCGTTGACTTTAAAAAAAAAAAAAAAAATATGGGTAAAAAGCACAGGAAAAATCAAATATTTCAAATGTTCAATTGCAGTGTTTTTCATCTGCATAAATAATTTTTATTGACTTGCAATGTACCTTTGAACTAAAAAATTTGACTATTCCATGAACAGTCAATTAATTTAACACAGTCCCCTCCTTTTCTGGAAGTTTTCAAATTACTCTCTGTGCTGGTTCAGGTCCGCTGTCCCTTCCCCTGACCTCCCTACATAACTTTTTAGGTGGCTGCCGGTGGGGTAGCAAAGGGGAATGCTATAAGAGCAACCTGTTTGACATGGGAGATATCAGATTTCTGTGGTAGTGTGCCCTTGTAGAACACCAACTCTGTGCTCCACAGGGTGCAAAGTCTAAGCCCCACCCTGCTTTTTCAGCTGGGCCCCTGATGGTGGTGATAGTCTTACAGCAAACTGGAACCAGGTCACGGCCCCCAGGTACGCCAAGCTGATGATACGAAGACCACTCGCGTATGCAGAATACAGAGGCAGGAGACAGAAGAACGCCTGGGAAACAAGCCCAGATCAGGACAGGCAGCAGACAAGCACAAATGGAAGGTGAAAACCGGGGTTGGTACACAAGTCACACACTGAATGCATGAAACATTAGGCCAGTGATGGCGAACCTTGGCACCCCAGATGTTTTGGAACTAAATTTCCCATGATGCTTATGCACTCTGCAATGTAGCGGAGCATCATAGGAACTGTAGTTTCAAAACATCTGGGGTGCCAAGGTTCGCCATCACTGCACTAGGCAAACAGGAGCTCAGAGAACTAGGAAGTTGCTTGGGCATCGCAGGCTGCACTGAGCATGTCTTAAACAGAGAAGCCAACTAGGAAGTGGGCCATGAAGTAATAGAAGGGAAAGAAATTAAAATCCACAGTATAGCAGGCAATGCCCATAGGTGAGCAAAGAAGCCAAGCAACACACGTGAAAGGAATGCGAGGTCTAGCAGAGCCACTGTAGCAAAGCGGTAAGAATTGCACAGACAGGAAATGCAAGCTAAACCGTGACTAGAGAATCCTTGAAATAATCCCTGCTAATAATTACTCTATCTACAGCTCATGGTACATTAATGGCATGGTCACTGGGAAGGTTGCTCCTTATATTTGTGGTCACTGTGAAGAATGCTGATTGCATTTGTGGTCATTGTGAAGAATCCCCCACTTACAGATAGCTAATCGAATTTTTGTAAATATTTTATTATATCTTTTCATGTGACAACTCTGAAGAAATGACACTTTGCTACAATGTAAAGTAGTGAGTGTACAGCTTGTATAACAGTGTAAATTTGCTGTCCCCTCAAAATGACTCAACACACAGCCATTAATGTCTAAACCGCTGGCAACAAAAGTGAGTACACCCCTAAGTGAAAACTTTCAAATTGGGTCCAATTAACTTTTTTCCAGTCCCTGTGTCATGTGACTCCTTAGTGTTACAAGGTCTCAAGTGTGAATGGGGAGCAGGTGTGTTAAATTTGGTGTTATCGCTTTCACTCTCTCATACTGGTCACTGGAAGTTCAACATGGCTCCTCATGGTAAAGAACTCTCTGAGGATCTTAAAAAAAGAATTGCTGCTCTACATAAAGATGGCCTAGGCCAGAGATGGTGAACCTTGACACCCCAGATGTTTTGGAACTACATTTCACATGATGCTCATGCACTATGCAATGTAGTTGAGCATCATGGGTAATGTAGTTCCAAAACATCTGGGGTGCCAAGGTGCGCCATCACTGGCCTATGCCATAAAAAGATTGGCAACATTCTGAAACTGAGCTGCAGCATGGTGGCCAAGACCATACAGCAGTTTACAGGATGGGTTCCACTCAGAACAGGCCTCACCATGATCAATCAAAGAAGTTGAGTGCATGTGCTCAGCGTCATATCCAGAGGTTGTCTTTGGGAAATAGATGTATGAGTGCTGCCAACATTGCTGCAGAGGTTGAAGGGGTGGGGTCAGCCTGTCAGTGCCCCGGCCTATACGCCACACACTGCATCAAATTAGTCTGCATGGCTGTCATCCCAGAAGGAAGCCTCTTCTAAAGATAATGCCGAAAAAAGCTTGCAAACAATATGCTAAAAACAAGCAGACTAAGGACATGGATTATGGGAACCATGTCCTGTGGTCTGATGAGACCAAGATAAACTTATTTGGTTCAGATGGTGTCAAGCATGTGTGGTGGAAACCAGACGAGGAGTACAAAGACAAGTGTGTCTTGCCTACAGTCAAGCATGGTGGTGGGAATGTCATGGTTTGGGGCTGCATGAGTGCTGCCGGCACTGGGGAGCTACAGTTCATTGAGGAAACCTTGCAAAAGAAGCTGAGGGTAAAGGTGATGGACTGGCCAAACATGTCTCCAGGCCTAAACCCTATTGACCTTATGTGGAGTATCCACAAACGGAAAGGCGAAGGAGCGCAGGGTCTCTAATATCCACCAGCTCTGTGATGTCGTCATGGAAGAGTGTAAGAGGACTCCAGTGGCAACCTGTGAACCTCTGGCGAACTCCATGCCCAAGAGGGTTAAGGCAGTCCTGGAAAATAATGGTGGCCACACAAAATATTGACACTTTGGGCCCAATTTGGAGGTTTTCACTTAGGGGTGTACTTACTTTTGTTGCCAGCGGTTTCAACATTAATGCCTGTGTGTTGAGTTATTTTGAGAGGACGGCAAATTTACACTGTTATACAAGCTGTGCACTCACTACTTTACATTGTAGCAAAGTGTAATTTCTTCAGTGTTGTCACATGAAAAGATATAATAAAATATTTACAAAAATATGAGGGGTGTACTAACGTTTGTGAGATACTGTATGTAAGTTACATATCAAAAGTTGCTTGAGGAACCTCTAGCAACCTCTGGAGGAACACTAGGTTTCTACGGAACCCTGGTTGAGAAAGGCTGCTATTGAGGTTTGGCTCTGAGTCTGCTGGAGCTCTTAACATTAAAGCCACGATGGTGGGACCCAATAATCTCATGGAATTGGAAGTCTACACAAGGGAGGCTTTTACAGGTAAATATCACACCTAAAATAATTGCCCTTATATGTACATTTTGTTGAAATTTTTGGTCTGTTGAGAGGGTCTCTTTAAGATGAACATATGCTTTGCCAATACAGGCACAAGAACAGATCCAGTTTAATGTTAGACATTCCTTGTTGCTTATTCTTGTTTTTCCCTTTGCTCTCCTGTTGCTCAGTTTGGCTGTACTTCTGGATATGAATTGAGTAGGTGACTTCCCCCTTCCTACCATGATGGATGATCCATGACCTATTTGGGAATGGAGCATTAGTTGGGGAGTGCCAAGGGAAAGTTTATCCATTGAAGCAATTCTCTCTTAGCCCTTGTACACACGGTCGGACATTCTGACGGAAAATGTCCGATCGGAACCGTGTTGTCGGATAATCTGACCGTGTGTGGGCTACAGCGGACTGTTTCTGTTGGAATATCCGACCGACAAAGTTTTAGAGCTGGGCTATAAAATTTTCCGACAACATGATCCGATCGGAATTCCGATCGGACAAAGTGCCACGCATGCTCAGATCAAATTCCTAGACCAAAGCTATTGGCTACTAGCCTGAACGTAGTCCCGTCGTAACGAAATAACATCATCACGTTACGAACGATCGGATTTTTCAACTTTGTCTGACCGGTTGTATGCAACACCAGTTTCGGACAAAATCCGTCGGACAAAATCCAATGGATTTTGTTGTCGGAATGTCCGACCGTGTGTACAAGGGCTTAGGGGTTGAGCTTTTTTTTTTTTAACAGGTTTTCTTTAACGTATGACCAGTAATGCTAGGCAGACTTATTCCTACCCAATAAAAATGTGTTTTTTTCATTCAAGAGATAAGAGTTTCTGTCTGATGTTCCTAAGAGCCCTATATGTGTCTGATATATATATATCTTTATGTACTGTATGTGTATAGTATTTATGGGAGCTATACATAAGTCTGAATATTTACTGAATGAGTCATTTGAAAGTCAGTTTTGCATTTAATTTGCAATAAGGGCAATTATTGCAGTGTGATTCAGCACAGACCCCAGAGAGAGGACAGCTGGTGCCGGCTGACATATAACAGCCTATAACTCCTATGTCTCCAAAGGACCGATGTACAGTGTGAGTTAATACATTTACATGCCTGGCGTGTGAGTCACCTATCACAGAAGATTGTTACGGTGTCTCCATTCCTCATATAGGGCTACGTCTCAAACTGCAGGAAACGCAGATCATTTATACCACAGACAAAATTTTGTTCAGATTTATTTCTTAAAGGGAATCTCCATGCATTGCATCCCAGCAAAAAACACTTGTGTGTGTACATTTCGAATTGGATACAGTGTTTAATGAATTTCAGCACACCCACTCTGCCATCTCAGAGTGAACTAATTAAGGTGGCATTTAGGGAGCACCTCCCCCTGTGGACCATGCTGCACCTGTGAAACACTCCCACCCTTGTGGCCCTTGCGCCACCTGTGGCTTCCCTTTTACTGTAGACCATGCTCCGCCTGTGCCGTCCCACTTATGGACCTCTCCAAGTGAACCTTGCTTCACCTATGGACCCTTAACCACCATTCTGCACCTGTGGACTCCCCCATAGACCATACTCCACCTGTAAACCCTTCCCCTTTCCCATGGACCATGCTCCACCTGTGGACCACCCTGTAGACTATACTTCACCTGTAGACCCTTTCCCTTTCCCATGGTCCATGCTGCACCTGTGGAACCCCCCACCCCTGTGGTCCATGCTCCAGCTGTGGCTTTCCCTTTACTGTAGACCCTGCTGCACCTGTGGATCATCTGTACCTTCCCACCATGGACTATGTTCCACCTGTGGACCCCTCTCCCATGGACCATGCTCCACCAGTGGACCATGAGTAGATGAGTCTTTTTTAAGAGCAGGAGTTGCAAAAGATTGTGGGATTCCTTGCCTCTGTGAAATAATTTGCAATTGGGTGTTGCCTTGGGTATACTGTATTGAAGGGAACAGGGAATCTGCTCAACAGTCTTTATTACATTAGAGTTTCTTTTTAAACCCTGCCACTCTGAGCCTGGAGGTCTGTGGGTTAGTAGCATGGTTTCCATAAATATTGTATGAGAAATCAAGGGATCCGAAAGAGCTAGTCTAGTCCGTTGCATAATGCAGTTCTGACTGCAGATTGTATTGGCAATCCACAGCCTATACACTGATTACTAACTTTAAAACTAACAGCGTGGATGGATTCATCTCTGGCTGCAGGTTACTATACTCTGACAGCCGGCAGCACCAGCTGTCAGAATATCCACACTTGGATGCGGGTGTCTCTTGGGCCCAATATTTTCCATCCAGCTTCTTCAACAAAGGGCGACTTTTCCGTTGACCTTTATTGAGCCCTGTGGTGCCAACAATGGCGACCACTGCTCAAATTTCAGCCAAATCACCGCAAATCAGTAAAAATGTTACTATGGAACTGAACAGTCGCTGCTTTAAAAGTCTCCCAGTGGAGCTCTGCTTCTTTGATGCATGCACGCTGCTGTCCCCATTCATGCCAATGGAATCCCATCAACCATCCATACTGACGGCACATGCTAAGATAGCCCATGACTCTTCATTTGTCTTGGATTCTCCCATGGTAAGGTCTCCTCACCATAATTCCCACATTCCTGTATTCTTTGGAGTTTGACGTGCTCCCAACCTTCTTTTGTGTTCCAGTTCCTCGTGTTACATTCTACACAAAATAAAACAAATAAAAAAAATGGTGGTGGGAACCCTCATAATGGGCACAGGAGGTGTGTGTGCAGAGATTAAACCAATTAAATCTCCGAGAGATAGAAGAAACTGTCAGCTTATAACAGTAAACAATATCCTTATTCTCCAAAAATAATACACATTCACTGCTCAATGGCCCTGTATGCTATTTTTCCATGAAATTTTCTTATAGGGTTGCCACCTTTACTTTAAGCCAAACCCAAACACTTTAGTGGCACACAGTCATCTTTTGTCTTTATGGGGGGAAGCATTCCTCCTTAGATCAGAGCTCCCAAAGCCCCCCTTACATCTGAATCTGCACAGCGCCCCTTACATTCAAGTCCCCCTGTGTGTAATTTAAAGCGTTTGTTAACCCCCCCCCCCCCCCCGAAAAAAAATGGATCCTGCTCTTTCACCCCTTCCCGACCATCCACCACAGTTACAGTGCAACAGGTTGGCTCCCCTGCACGAGCCATCATAGCTATACATTGGCTCTTTAAGATGCTTTAGCAGGCATGAGCCCGCAGCATGTTCCGGGAGCCGGTGCACGTGCCTGGCGGGCGCGATGACCGCTGGGCAACCACAAACGCCCGTGACAGATAAATCCCGGTTCTCTCAGGGGAGAGGAGACAGACCTGTGCTCCTACTAAGTAGGAACACCGATCGGTCACCTCCCCTAGTCAGTCCCATCCCCCCCCCCACAGTTAGAACACACCTAGGGAACACAGTCAACCCCTTGATCGCCCTCTAGTGTTAAACCCTTCCCTGCCAATGACATTTATACAGTAATCAGTGGCTATTTGTAGCTCTGATCGCTGTATAAATGTCACTGGTCCAAAAAAAGTCTCAAAAGTGTCCGACCTGTCTGCCGCAATGTCACGGTCATGATAAAAATCGCTGATCACTGTTATTACTAGTAAAAAAAAATAATAATAATAATAAAAATGCCATAAATCTATCCCCTATTTTGTAGACGCTATAACTTTTGTGGAAACCAATCAATATAAGCTTATTGAATTTTTTTTTACTAAAAATATGTAGAAGAATACGTATCGGCCTGATGAAGACATTTTTTTTTTGGATATTTATTATAGCAAAAAGTACAAAATATTGTAGTTGATATGGATAGGTGACAGTGTCAACAAGAAGGCGCCACCATCCCTGAAGAGTATGTATATATAGAGGGGTGATTTAATGGGACTTTCAGGGTGCCTGGTAAATAGGATGAACTGAAAATATGCCAAAAAATATATATAAAAATATATCAAAATTTATTGAACAAAGAACAAAGGTTTTTGTTAAAAAATAATAATGTTGGCTATACAGACATTACGCAGACAGTCTATGTAATGTCTGTATAGCCAACATTATTGTTTTTGTTTTTAAATCACCCCTCTATATATACATACAAAATATTGTGTTTTTTTTTTTCTAAATTGTCGCTCTTTTTTTGTTTATAGCACAAAAAATAAAAACCGCAGAGGTGATCAAATACCACCAAAAGAAATCTCTATTTGTGGGAAAAAAAGGACATCGATTTTGTTTTGTGTACAATGTCGCACAACCACGCAAATGTCAGTTAAAGCAACGCATTGCGGTATTGCAAAAAATGGCCTGGTCAGGAAGGGGACAAATCCTTCCGGGGCTGAAGTAGTTAAAGCATGTTATACGACACAGTGCTTGTCCTGTGTCATTTGGCCCCCTGTAAAACCTAAAAAACTTGGCTGATCCTGCCAGTTTCTCCCCACCCCTCTGTAAACTGACCACCGTGTATCATGGCTGCTGAGACCAGACACCGTGGTTAGTTTACGTGCCTCCATCATTAGCAGCCTACTATCTGCTCTCCTCTCTGCTCCTGTGTCCTCCTCCCCCCTCCCCTCTCTGTCTGTGTGTGAGCCGCTCCTCCCCCCTCCTGCTGCTCTCATAACACTAACCTGTATACACCATCAGCACTGCCTCCTATTGCAGTGTCCCCTTCTGTGAATGATTTATAAATATACAGTAAATGCTGTAAATACCTCATTTAAGAGCCAAGATTGCAATAATATGACCAGCCAGCTCTCTCCTCCTCTCCTCCTCTCCCCTCCAGACTGACATCAGCATAAGAATCTCAGCCACATCCGCTGCATCTCTCAGAGGAGAAAGCTGGCCAGTCATGTGATCACAATCTCGGCAGTGAAATCAGGTATTTGCAGCATTTATTATAAATCACACACAGAGGGGAATACTGCAATAGGAGGCAGTGCTGATGGTGTATACAGGTTAGAGTGGCTTAAAGAGGAGCTGCACAAAAAAAAAAATATATTAAAAGCCAGCAGCTACTAATATTGCAGCTGCTGACTTTTAATAATATCACACTTACCTGTCCCAGGTTCCAGCGATGTCGGCGGCAGATGACGAGTGATCGCTCGTCTCGCTGCAGCCACCGCCGCCATCCTCTGTCAGGGAATCGGGAAGTGAAGCAAGAGGGCTTTACTGCCTGGTTCCCTACTGCGCATGCGCGAGTCGCGCTGCGCTGGTTCCCCGCTGTGTCTCTGGGAACTGTGTGTTTCCCAGAACACAACGGGGGGGCGGAGCCATGCGGGGGTGGGCGGAGCCATGTGGCGGTCTGGCCGGAAGTGGGTGCAGTTACCTGGATTATCCAGGTAACTGCACCCCCCTCCCCCCCGAAAGGTGCCGATTGTGGCACCGGAGGGGGGGAGGGATAATACTAGTGGAACTTCCCCTTTAGGGTGAAGAACCGCTTTAACAACCACTTTAATCTCTGTATAAATACAGCTGTTCTGTGAAGCCCTCAGAGGTTTGTTAGAGAACCTTAGTGAACAAATAGCATCATGAAGGCCAAGGAACACACCAGACAGATCAGTTATAAAGTTGTGGAGAAGTTTAAAGCAGGGTTAGGTTATAAAAAAAATATCCCAAGCTTTGAACATCTCAAGGAGCACTGTTCAATCCATCGTCATCTGAAAACGAAGAGAGTATGACACAACTAGTCCACTTAAACTGACAGGCCGGGCAAGGAGAGCATTAATCAGAGAAGCAGCCAATAGGCTCATGGTTACCCTGAAGGAGCTGCAGAGATCCACAGCTCAGGGGGGAGAATCTGTCCACAGGGCAACTATTAGTCGTGCACTCCACAAATTTGACCTTTGTAGAGGAGTGGCAATAAGCCATTGTTTAAAGCAAGCCATAGGAAATCCCGTTTGCAGTTTGCGAGAAGCCATGTGCAGACACAGTAAACATGTGGAAGAAGAAGCTCTGGTCAGATGAGACCAAAATTGAACTTGTACTCGGAGTCTCTAGTAGATTGTATTAGGAAAGGTATTATGGGAAAACAGGAAGTGACTGGGGTGTGCCGTAGTCACATGGTCAGTATGCCTAAAGTGTAAGTAACAGAGAAGAAATGGGAAAGGACGGGTGGGACACGAAAGAAACATTGACAGCAAATGGAGGCAAGAGGGTGGGCTTAAATACAGCGGCCAGCCTTCCCACTTATTGACCTAAAAGCAAAACATTATGTGTGGAGGAAAACTAACACTGCACATCACCCTGAACACACCATCCCCACCATGAAACATGGTGGTGGCAGCATCATGTTATGGGGATGCTTTTCTTCAGCAGGGACAGGGAAGCTGGTCAGAGTTGATAGGAAGATGGATGGAGCCAAATACAGGGCAACTTTAGAAGAAAACCCGTTTAAGTCTGTAAAAGACTTGAGACTGGGTCGGAGGTTCACCTTCCAGCAGGACAACGACCCTAAACATATAGCCAGAGCTACAATGGAATGGTTTAGATAAAAGCAAATCCATGTGTTAGAATGGCCCAATCAAAGTACCATGACAAAATGTGGAAAGTTTCAAGGGGTATGAATACTTTTTCAAGGCACTGTATTTTCTGGATATGTTTTGGGAGGGCATTCAAAATACATGTCACTGCAATACATTAAAGCAGTGGTCACCGAACAGCAGCCTGGGGGCCAAATGTGGCCCTTTGCTTGCTTCCATCTGTCCCTTTGGGCATTATTTTCATCCACTGATACCAACAATTGGGCATAATTCCCCACATTGACACTAATGAAGGGGCAGAATTATTCCCACTGACACCAACAAGGGAGTGATATTACTCTCACCGACACCAAAGATGGAGCTCTGTTTATTCCCACTGACTTCGGGACCTTTACTACTCCCAATGGCCACAGTCTGGCCCCCGTTATGTCTGAAGGACAGTAAATTGTCCCTTTAAACTTTCTAAACAAAGACCCCTGCACTAAAGCATGCACAGTGTAACAATGCACTTTGTGGTGTGTTTTACTTCCCATTATCGCAACGTGCTAATAATGTGCTAATGTAAATAAGCCCTAACCCTTTGTTTATAAACAAAGCCATGTGATCACTATGCTGATTTTTTATTTTTTTTATTAAGCTAATTTCACATTGCATATCTTACGGTTCTATGTGTTTAGGGTCAAATGCCTGGAAAGCAGTCATTCTGTATCCTGGGCATTCATCATTGAACACATTGGACCCTAAGCTCTAGAACCACTCAGTACAGCATTCAGCCCCATCCAGCCTCAGCGTATTTCAGAATGTCGTAGACCTTGACCGTTTGCAACTAGTGTGGCTGCATGTTGCACCTATTCTTTCCAGGCGGACTGAAATGCAGAGATTGGAGTCACGGCAGCAAGATGCCCAGTGTGTGAGGTGCCTAAGGCGCCATTTACACCACAGAGGTGTGACAATGTGCACATTTCTGGGCTTTCCCACATGTGGTGCCTAGCCCATTAAATGCAAAGGGCTGCCATATCCATGGCAACAGCTCAAAAAAGGTGCCTGCGCCACCTGTTACTGCGGTGCCATGCATTATGATGCCCACAAATGCATGTGCTTTCCAAGATGTGAGGGGGGTGTCAGCAAGAATGAATGGTGCTTTCGCATGTCTGCAAAGGGGCAGCACATTTTGTTTTGCAAGCGTTACTGCAATGCATTGGTGAGAACAAACCCTAATGCCCCATACACACAAGCGGAAGCTCTGATGGTTTTCCTAACCGAATTCCTATGGGATTTCACTCAAGCTGTCATGCATACACACGGTCAGACCAAATTCCGACCATCAAGAACACGTACGATGGGACTAGAAAAAGGAAGTTCAATGCCCAGTAGCTAATAGCTTCCGTCTCGTAGCTGAATCTGAGCATGCATGTTTTTTTGCGCATCGGAATTGCATACACACGATCGGAATTCCCGATAGAAACTTTTTCCATCGGAAAAATTGAGAACATGCTCTCAATCTTTTGCTGGCGGAAATTCGGCCAGCAAAATTCCGATGGAGCATACACACGGTCACATGGACAAAATTCTGACCGCGTGTATGCGGCATTAGGCTTGGTGCACATATGAGCAACATGCGGCTCACAGAAGGAGTCCGGAGCATGCTGGTTTACTGTTTCAGGTCTGATTTCAGCCCGAATTTTGGGCTGAATTCGGACCTGAAGCGGACCAAAAGACGCACAGTGTTTTTTTCTGCAAAACGAACCGGACCTGCTGCGGAAATATGTGAACCGCCTTCCCTAGAGAGCCGGTCAAAATCTCTTGCTATTGCGAATTGGATGCGGAGATTCTGCATCCAATTCGCAATGGTGTGAACCCAGCCTTAGTGTGCAGGGCTGTTAGTAAAAATAGCCCTGGGCGATTTGAAGTTGCAACATTTTACAAATAAGCATGCATTTTGCAGGCTGTCATAGGCAGTCTTTCAAGTACACAACACATCTGATGTGCACGTCAAGGCACAATAATTCAAAGCACGTTAACTCATCTATTTTGGCGTGACTGATCGCTGGGGTGTTGCTGGTTATGATGTACTGCGTGCAACAGGCTGGAGATCATTGAGGCTCAGCTCTGTTCACACCACTGCAAGAGAGTGAAATCAGTGACAAGACAATGAAGATTGTAGAAAATTCTCTCTTGGTGCTGAAAGCCGAACACATCAAATTCCAGCTGCCAAATACTGCCATGTGAATCATATAATTATTTATTATTATTATAATACAGGATTTATATAGTGCCAACATTTTACGCAGCACTTTACAATATAAAAAGGAGACAATACAGTTATAATAACAATAAAATACAAGAGGATTAAGAGGGCCCTGCTCAGAAGCGCTTACAATCTAATAGGGTGGGGCAGGTGGTACAAGAGGTTGTAACTGGGGAATGAGCTAATGGAAGTGTTAAAAGATTAGTTGGAGACGTGATAGGCTTTCCTGGAGAGATGAGTTTTCAGGGATCACCTGAAGTTAGCAAGAGTAGGGGATAGCCGGACAGGTGGAGGTAGCATGTTTCAGCGGATGGGAGAGGCTCTGGAGAAATCCAGGAGATGAGCATGGGAGGAGGAGACGAGAGAGCTTGAGAGTTGGAGGTCTTGAGAAGAGCGGAGAGGATGATTTGGGTGATATTTGGAGACAAGATTGGTGATGTAGCTCGGGGCAGAGTTGTGAATGGCTTTGTATGTTGTGGTTAATATTCTGAATTTAATTTGCTGGGTGATTGGGAGCCAGTGTAGGGATTGGAGGAGAGGGGTGGCAGACACTGAGTGGTTGGTAGGGTGAATAAGTCTGGCAGCAGCATTCATGATAGACTGAAGAGGGGATAGCCTATGAAGAGGCAGGCCAATGAGAAGGGAGTTGCAATAGTCAAGGCAAGAGATAACGAGGGAGTGAATGAGGAGCTTGGTGGTTTCATTTGTTTAAAAGGGGAGAATTCTACAAACTTTTGACAATGATTGGACTTGGGGCTGAAATGACAAGTCAGAGTCTAGGGGTGCACCTACCACCATGGCATAAGAGGAAGGACTGATAGTTGCATTTTGATGGAAAAGTCATGGAGGGGGGCACGGGTGGGGGGGGGGGGGAACATTAATAGCTCAGTTTTAGAGAATTAGTTAGTGCGCATGAGAATAGTCACAATAAAACCTGCAGGCAGCAATAAGGCTAATAGATGGTTGTATGGTCAGTTCCTAGGCTCAGTCTCTCTAGCAATATGCACTCTCCGGTCTCCCTCACGGCAAAAGGAAGCTGTGGAGCTTTGATTGCACTTCATGTTACATATTGCTGTGCAAACTGAAGTGAAAGCAATAATTCTATGGTTATTATTCATGGCTAGCTCTAAATGATAAACCTGTAGGTGCTTAACCACTTAATGACCAAGCCTCTTTTTGAGATTTGTTGTTTACAATTAAAAACTTTACGTGTTTTTTTGTTAGAAAATTACTTAGAACCCCCAAACATTGTAAAAAAAAATTCTAACACCGTAGAGAATGGTGGTCATTGCAATACTTTCTATCACACCGTATTTGTGCAGCTGTCTTACAAGCGCACTTTTTTTGCAAAAAATACACTGAATTAAAAAATAAGTTAGCCCAATTTTTTTTTATATTGTGAAAGATAATGTTACCCTGAGTAAATTGATACCCAACATATTGCGCCTGCTTGTGGAATGGCAACAAGCTTTTACCCTTAAAAATCTCCATAGGTGTTGTTTAAAGAATTCTTAAACATTCCTTGTATAGAAAAAAAGCATGACAGGACCTATTAAAAATTAGATCTGGGGTCAAAAAGACTTTAGATCTTATATTTACACTAAAATGCAATTTTAAAAAAATGGCCTTTAAGAGCTTTGGGCGGAAGTAACTTTTTGACGTCGCTTCCACCCTGCAATGGTATGGAGACAGGTGGGGGCCATCTTCCTCTCACTCGTCGATAAACTCGTCGATAAAAGTAATTTTGCAGTGAATCCGTCACAGAGACCACTTTTATCTGAAAGCGGACCGTCGGCCGAAGAAGAGGATACCGGGGTTATGGCAGCTAGGTGCTGTCATAACAACGATATTCCTCTTCAAACTTAGGACATATATCGGCATGCAGCGGTCTGTAAGTGGTTAAGGAAAATATGGGGTACCAAAGTTCAGTGTAATTTTGTAAATGTATGCAATTGTTAGGCTTGACCTGTTTGGTATCTATTTACTCAGGGCAACCTCATCATTTATATTTTATCAAAAAATTAAGCAATATATTCCCTTTATGTTCCCCAAATTTTGTGCTTGATAAACCATTGCGTTAATATCAGGTAACATAAAAAATTGGATTTACCACTGTTTTTTTCTCCAACGTCTCTGCTTTTGGAAAATATATAAGGGTTTTTTTTTTTTTCGCTAATCTAAAAGTAGAATTCCAAGCTATATCTAACTAAGCTTGGTCACTTGATCTCCCCAGCAGCCGGTGTTGAATACTGTCCCCCGTCAGATATTGTCCGCCCTGTACTGCACTTGCACAGTATGGAGGACAAGGAGATGCCGAAAGTCTCCGAAGATGAATGGCACCTGTGCACTGAGTCCAGGTTCAAGCCCCACCATTCAAGTGGACATAGAGTTAGAATAAAAAATTGCTGAGCGAAACTAGGCCGTGCCCGAAGCGTGGCGAGCAAAGTGTGGCGAGCGAAGCGTGGCGAGTGAAGCAAACCCGTGAGGGGCCCTGTTACTAAGTGCTACCATATGTCCACTTGAATGGTGGGGCTTGAACCTGGACTCAGTATGGGGCGGAGACTATCCAATGGGGGGACAGTTTTTTGCAGAACACCGGCTCTAAGGGAGAGGAGAGATCACAGAGAACAGATGCAACTGATGTCACCCATAGGCATACTGTGGGCCATCCATTGTTGGCTGTCCCTCCTCTCCCCCTGAAGCCGCCGCTGGGAGCCGATCACATGACTGGACTGGACCTCCCTGAGAATAGGTAAGTATAAGCATCTAATAGGAATAAATTAATACCTTGCGCCAAAAAAAAAAAATGTGAAAATTAGAAAGTGAAAAATTAGGAAAAATTCAAAGCTGCTAACCCCCGTGCTGGATATAAAAATTCTAGTGTGAATGAAGCAAATGTGATGGGGGGCACTAAATAACTAAATAAATAATGAAACACATCTATATAAAATGACCAAAGTCACAACAAATATCAAAAATGTGTTTCCTTGAGTGGGACTAGACCACCCAGAACCATATGCGCATATATATTGCAAAACATTTGTTTTGTATATATATTTGTTTTGCAATATATATGCACATATGGTTCTGGGTGGTCTAGTCCCACTCAAAGTAACACATTTTTGATATTTGTTGTGCCTTTGGTCATTTTATATAGATGTGTTTCATTTATTTATTTAGTTATTTAGCGCCCCCCCATCACATTTGCTTCAAGTATAAGCATCTGCCTTCTACAAGGTAGTTGGAATAGGCGTTAGGAGTGGGCTGGGAGCAGGTTTAAGCTTAGTTAGTTTAAAACTGGAATTCAACTTGAAGGCAAAAAAATGTTTTTAAGCAAAAAAAAAAAAAAAAAGACACAAAAACAGCTCTGATAACGAAAGGGTTCATAGGAATTCCAGACAAGACAATTATAGGCATTCCAATGATAGTAATGGAGTGTGTTGCAACCCAGTTTGCAGTAAAGTAAGCTTGCCGGCACCGATTATAGGAAATGCTATTTTAGTATACAGTGTATATACGGATTGAGCAATGGATTGTGTTTTCTTCAACACCCAGACCCAGCCTGCCCTTCCGGAACACCGACAGTCACCACTCCATCCATGTGAGCCGGGATCTGCTTCCTTCTCCATTCACTCTGATATCTGCTCGGGGGGGGGGGGGAATTCTTCCAACATTTCCAGAAAAGATCAAAATGCTAACCACAGAAGATGAGAGGTCCTTGTGATTAAATACTTACCCATCTGACATCATTTACACAAGTGAAATTCACATACGATGCGGGATCTGTGACCTTTCACTTTCTCTAGGTCAGCACTTGCTGGAGGGGATTTATCAAAGAATTTTATTGGTTTCCCAGAAATCATTTTCATAGAAAGAATGAAATGTTTCAAACAGAGTGGCAGATAATGGGGCCAGTTAAAGCGGGGGGCCACCCTGAAAACAAAAATACATAAAAAATTAGAAAAAAATCTTAAAAAAAAAAAGAAAAACATTTTTTTTTTACTTACCAGAAATGCCTGTTGCTAGGCACATCATCCTAATCTGCCTCTTCCTCCTCCGCGGAGATGTTCTTTCTTCTCTCCTCCATGCGGCGTCTTCTGGGTAATGGGTCACGCTGTGTTCTGGGAACTGTGTGTCCCAGAACACAGCGCGTCCCATTCACAAAGCGCTGCGCGACTCGCGCATGCGCAGTAGGAAACGGGCAGTGAAGCCGCAAGGCTCCACTGCCTGTTTCCCTTAGAAAGAATGGCGGCGCCGGGACCTGAGAACCGAGGGACGGGTCGGCCTCGGACAGCCAACATCGCAGGCGCCCTGGACAGGTAAGTCGGCTTATTAAGTCAGCAGCTGCAGTGTTTGCAGCTGCTGACTTTTAATTTTTTTTTTTTTTTAACCGGCCCTCCTCTTTAAATAATGTAACTATTAATGTAAATTAAAATAAAACATTTTAACCACTTCAGCCCCGGAAGAATTTACCCCCTTCCTGACCAGAGCGATTTTTGCGATTCGGCACTGCGTCGCTTTAACTGACAATTGCGACGTGGCTCCCAAACAAAATTGATGTCCTTTTTTTCCCACAAATAGAGCTTTCTTTTGGTGGTATTTGATCACCTCTGCGGTTTTTATTTTTTGTGGTATAAACAAAAAAAGAGCGACAATTTTGAAAAAAAAACGCATTATTTATTTTTGCTATAATAAATATCACCCAAAAATATATAAAAAAAAAATTCCCTCAGTTTAGGTCGATACATATTCTTCTACATATTTTAGGTAAAAAAAAATTTGCAATAAGCGTTTATTGATTGGTTTGCGCATTGGTTATGTCTACAAAATAGGGGATAGTTTTATGGCATTTTTATTAATAATTTTTTTTTTACTAGTAATGGCAGCGATCAGCGATTTTTATCGTGACTGCGACATTTTGGTGGACACATCGGACAATTCTGACACATTTTTGGGACCATTGGCATTTATACAGCAATCAGTGCTATACAAATGCACTGATTCCTGTGGGAATGACACTGGCAGTGAAGGGGTTAACCAGGGTGTGGCAGTGTAGGGGTTAAGTGTGTCCTAGGGGCGTGTTACTAACTGTGGGGAGCTAGGCTGTGTGTTTGTGAACGTTGCTCTCTGCTCCAATCACAAGGAGCAATTATTAATTTTTTTTTTTTTTTTACTAGTAATGGCGGCGATCAGCAAATTTTATCATGACTGCGACATTTTGGCGGACACATCGGACAATTCTGACGCATTTTTGGGACCATTGGCATTAATAAAAAAAAAAAGAGCAACAATTTTGAAAAAAGCACAATGGGGGTTATTTACGAAAGGCAAATCCACTTTGCACTACAAGTGCAAAGTGCTCTTGAAATTGCACTGGAAGTGCAGTCGCTGTAAATCTGAGGAATAGATCTGAAATGAGCAGAAGCTCTGCTGATTTTATCATCCAATCATGTGCAAGCTAAAATGCTGTTTTTTATTTTTCTTACATGTTCCCCTCGGATCTACAAAACATATTTGGGGGGGGGGGGGGGCACACCCTAAAATGCGTTTAAATTCAAGATGGTGCTGCTATAAGACCAACAAACAGTACAAAACAGATTACAGCGCACAGTGGATCTACAGCAACTGCACTTCCATGTGCACTTTGCACTTGTAGTTTGCACTTGTAGTGCAAAGTGGATTTGCTTTTCGGAAAAAACCCCCAATATTTTGTACTTTTTGCTATAATAAATATTTTTTTAAAAGCAAATTTTTTCCTCAGTTTAGGCCGATATGTATTCTTCTAAATATTTTTGGTAAAAAAAAAAAAAAATTGCAGTAAGCGTATATTGATTGGTTTGCGTAAAAGTTATATCGTCTACATATAATGCTTCCTTTTTATTATTTTTTTTTTTTACTAGTAATGACGTCTCTGTTCTGTGTCTCCTGCTCATGATCGCTCGTGGCGCGCCTGCTATCCCGACCCCGCGAGCCAACGTATAGCTACGTATAGCTACGACGGCTCGCACAGGGGAGGCAACCTGCCGCAGTATAACTTGCGGCGGCTGGTCAGGAAGCGGTTAATGTAATAATAATAATGATACTGATTTTAAATTATGCAAATTAGGCAACAAAGTAACAGACACCAGAATCAAATTTTTGAACTCAAACTATATTTTTATCTGATCATCTGCGCACATCTATTCGTGATCACACAAACCTAATATTATACACTTAACGGGATTTTTTTTACCAGACATATAGCCAGTGCTGCCAACCTACCAGATTGAAATTTACTGACACGATGCCCAAAAATGTACTGGCACAGCCAAGTTTTTACTGGCATTTCCAAAAGTTACAAGATTACAGTTGTAAGTGTAAATTTCAGTATTTAGGCTACAAATAAGTAAAATATGCAATTAGCAATATAATTTAAGATAGATACTACAGCAAATTTCTTATTTTATTTTCAATATAGTAATGAAGCCCCATACACATTATCAGATTTTCTGCAGATTTTTTCCTTCAGATTTACCAAAACCATATAATATGAGGTCAAACCTAAGGAGTTTCAATGTGTATGCAATCAGGCAGGCCCTTGCACTGCATGGTTTTGGTAAACCTAAAGACAAAAACCAGAAGAAAATCTGATAGCCCCCGTACACAGGGTCGGACATTCCGACGGAAAATGTCCGATCGGACCGCGTTGTCAGATAATCCAACCGTGTGTGGGCTCCATCTGACTTTTTCTGTTGGAATATCCGACCAAAAAAGTTTGAGAGCTGGATATAAAATTTTCTGACAACATGATCCGATCGGACTTTGTCCGATCATTTGTAGAGAATTCCGGTCGGACAAAGTGGCACGCATGCTCAGATCAAATTACGAGACCAAAGCTATTGGCTACTAGCCTGAACGTAGTCCCGTCCTAATGAACGAGCGTCATCATGTTCTGAACGGTCGGATTTTCCGACAACTTTGTCCGACGATGTGTATGCAATACCAGTTTCGGACAAAATCCGTCGGAAAAAATCCGACGGATTTTGTTGTGAGAATGTCCGACTGTGTGTACAAGAGCATAGAGTGTATGGGGCTTTAGTGGCTCAGGGACCGGACTCAGTAGGGCAGGAGATTATAATGGATGGGCACACACACATGAAATTGATCAGTGTGCAGCAGCACAGATCACCAACACGTCCCCTCCTGAGTCACAGTGACCGTCTCTCTCTATGCCAGGTGGTCTCTTCAATCCACTCCAGTCCAAACAGCACTTATGCCCCGTACACATGGTCAGATTTTCCGCCGGAAAATTTTTAATGGGAGCTTTTTGTCGGAAATTCCGGCTGTGTGTAGGCTCCATCGGACATTTTCCATCTGAATTTCCGACACACAAAATTTGAGGTCTGGATCTCAAATTTTCCAACAACAAAATCCGTTGTCAAAAATTCAAATCGTGTGTACACAATTCCGACGCACAAAGTTCCACGCATGCTCGGAATCAAGCAGAAGAGCCACAGTGGCTATTGAACTTCATTTTTCTCAGCTCGTCGTACGTGTTGCACGTCACCGCGTTCTCAACGTTCTCAATTTCCGACCAACTTTTCCGGGCCGTGTGTATGCAAGACAAATTTGAGCCAACATCCGTCGGAAAAAATCCCATGGATTTTGTTGTTGGAATGTCCGATCGCTGTCCGATCGTGTGTACGGGGCATAACAGTCCCACTCCCGGTCAGACCTGCAAATGAGGCTCTGGCCGTTCCGTTCCCTTGCATCACAACATCACACGACACGTTTAGGCACCACCTCCACCAGATGCACATCCCCCCCCCCCCCCGTGCACTGGTACCACCTGAACACACTGTAGCAGGCACTCAGATGGTTCCGAGCCAAGTGTTGCAACCATTTTTTTTTTTGACTGGCAACCTTTTCCTCTTACTGGCATTTACTGGCAGGAGAAAAGTACCCATTTTTTACTGGCTGCCAGTAAAAATACCGAGGGTTGGCAACAGTGCATGTAACAGAATACATTTTGGCTTAAATTTATGACAAAATTCGATTTTATTGGATTTCTTTTAAAACAGAAAGTAGAAAATATTGTTTTTTTTTTGTTTGTTTAAATTTCCGCTCTTTTTTTTTTTTTCTTATATTGCAAAAAATCTAAAACTGATTTGTGAGTAAATACCACCAAAACAAAGCTCTATTTGTGTGAACAAAATGATAAAAATTTCATTTGTGTACAGTGTTGCATGACCGCTCAATTCTTATTGAAAATGCAAGAGCGCGAAAGCTGAAAATTGGCCTGGGAAGGAAAGGGATGAAAGTGTCCTGTATTGACGTGGTTAAAGCGAAGGTCCACCCTAAAATAAAAAATGACATTAAAATTCAATTTTTTACTTACCAATAACCCTTTTTGCTAGTCAGTCTTCCTAATCTGCCTCTTCCTATTCCGTGGCGCTGTTCTTTCACTTCCTCCTCTTCGGCGAGCAGCCCTGTTGTATTCTGGGACATGTGTGTGTGTCCCAGAAAACAACAGGGCCGCTCACAAAGCTCCTCGCGACTCGCGCATGCACAGTAGGAAACGGGCAATGAAGCCGCAAAGCTGTTTCCCATTTGCCTTGCACACACGGTCGGAAATTCTGATGGAAAAAGTCTGATCAGATTATTTTGTCGGAAAATCCGATCGTGTGTGGGCTCTATCGGACTTTCTGTGTCGGATTTTACGACGCACAAAGTTTGAGAGCTGGATCTAAAATTTTCCGGCAGCAAAATCCGATCACATAAATTCCGATCGTGTGTAGACAATTCCGACGGACAAAGAAGACAAGGTGCCACGCATGCTCAGAATAAACTAAGAGACGAAAGCTATTGGCTACTGGCCTATTTATAGTCCCATCGTACGTGTTCTACGTCACCTTGTTCAGAACGAATGGATTTTCCAACAAATTTGTGCGACCGTGTGTATGCAAGACAAGTTTCGGCCAAAGCCTGACGGAAAAAATCAGACGGATTTTGTGGTCGAAATGTCCGGCCGTGTGTACAGGACATTAGTTAGGATGAAGGCGCCTGCACCCGATCCGATGGACGGATCGGCCTCGGGGGGGGGGGGGGGGGGGGCGTCTTTGCGGGCTCGCTGGACATGTAAGTGCCCTTATTAAAAGTCAGCAGCTACAGTGTTTGTAGTTGCTGACTTAAAAAAAAAAAGGCTGGAACACCGCTTTAAGGACAACCACAGCAAAAAAAAAAAAGATAAGAAGTAAACCAAAAAAAAATATTAAAAATGAAATACATGGGGGTGGAGGTGAAGTTCCTCTTCAATTTCATTCTGAAACAAACAAAGAAGGAAATAAGAAAAGTTTAAACTGTTGAGCGTTTCAGTGAAATTCCTAAACACATGAAACACATAATTCCCTTACACACCAATACCAAAAATACACATACAAAAACTAAATCGTATGCAATAAGAAAAGTTAAAGTTTACCTAAGGTCAAAACTTTTTTCTGTTTTAGTTTTGGATTGGTAGAAGGGTCAGAACCCCTGTCAGTTTTTTTTTTCTTTCTTCTTTTTTTAATCAAAGGATTAGAAGTAAGAAAGAATGACAGGTATTCCCATCTCAGAAAGTTGGCCGATATGATGTTGAGCCAGACCTGTAGCTCACACTCCCTTCTCATTAGATCAGTAGGGGTGTGGTAGACTTCTGCAGAGAGACCACTGCTTCCACAGAGAGCATTCTGCCAGGGAACTGGCTTTTCTACTCTATTCTGTAAAGCCAGCCATACATGGATGGAAAGATGGTGCTGTCCTACTGGAGAGCAAAGCCAATGTAGGGCATTGTCAGGGGGAGTACTGTGATCTCTGCGAGAGATAATAATCACCTGGAAGTGTTACACTGACACATTACTCAGCATTAGTGAACCTGTATATAATGCTGGATCCAGGTTAAAGCTAAATAAGGGGGTAAATTCCATTTTTTTTTATTCGGCAAAATTTAAATAATTTGAGACTGTTGGCAGATTCCTGGAAAAGCCTGATTGGGACGGGTCCTCTTTAACCACTTGGCGTCCGCTCTATAGCGAAATGACGGTACAGCAGGGGCCTGAATTTTCGGGAGGCCGTCATATCACAGTCTCCCCTGTGCACGTTCCCTGCGCACGCGCCCTGTCACCGAGACTTGGGTGATCACAGATCCGGTCCCGGCCCTTTACCACGTGATTAGCTGTCAGCCAATGACAGCTAATCACATGATGTGAACAAAAGCTCAGTAATCTTTTTTTTTCTCCTCATGCTGACAGCGTGAGAAGAAAAAAAAAGCCTATCACCAGCTTATGTGCAAGGGACATCGGTCCCGAAGAAAGGAGGCACATCAGCCTCATCTGTGCCAATCAGTACCCCCTGCCAGTGCCACCTGCCAGTGCCCACAGTGCCCCCCAGTGCTACCTATCAATGCCCATGACTGCCACCTATCAATGCCCACCAATGGTGCCAATCAGTGCCTCATCAGTGCCACCTAGCAGTGCTGCCTATCCAGGGCCGTCTTTAAGGCAGGGCAAAAGGGGCAGCTGCCCTGGGCCCTGTCATTGTTGTGGGACCCAAAGTAGCTGCCTCATACTTGCCAACTATCCCAGTTTACATTGCCTTGTCCCTTGAAGTTTTAGTCCTGTGCTGCTACTAATGCTGCCCAGCTCTGCCCTATTGTTGTGTACAGATGACCCACCTGCAGACCTGTGTTTACATGTAAATACTGGCATTCATATGTAAATAGCTGAGGCCAACTGCATTGATATGTAAATAAAGGCAGCATTCATAGGTATATCATGCCCCCCTGCAGTGAGGAGAAGATGTGCTGTAACCTATAGCAACCAGTGAGCAGTATTAGTGTACAGCAATCAACAAGCAGAAATGTGCTGTAACCTCTAGCAACCTCTAGCAACTAATCAGTGAGCCTTAAAGAGTGCTGTAACCTCTAGCAACCAGTCAGTGAGCAGTAATGATATGCTGTAACCTCTGGCAACCAATCGCAATCGCTGCCTGACCTGATACAGTAAACTGATTTTAAGTCTAGCTGCTATTTATTGTATATCTCAGAGCAGGTGGAAAGCGAAATTGCATGGGGGGAGGGGGGGGCCCTAAGAAAATGTTTGCCCAGGGTCCAATCAATATTAAAGACGGCCCTGTGCCTATCAGTGTAACCTACTAGTGCCGATCAGTGCCCATCACTGCCACCTATCAGTGCCCATCACTGCCAGCTATCAGTGTGACCTATTAGTGCGACTTCTCAGTGCCCACCAGTGCTACCTATCAATGCCCTTCAGTACCACCTATCAGTGCCACCCATCAGAGCCCATCAATGCCACCTATCATTGCCCATAACTGCCACCTATCGGTGCCACCTATTAGTGCCACTTCTCAGTGCCCACCAGTGCCACCTATCAATGCCCTTCAGTGACACCTCTCATTGTCACCTCTCAGTACACACCAGTGCCACCTATCAGTGCCCATCACTGCCACCCATCAGTGCCCATCACTGCCACCTATCAGTGCCACCTATTAGTGCCAATTCTCAGTGCCCACCAGTGCCACCTATCAATGCCCTTCAGTGCCACCTCTCAGTGCCACCTCTCAGTTCACACCAGTGCTGCCTATCAGTGCCACCTCTCAGTATCACCTCTCAGTGAATGCCAGTGCTGCCTATCAGTGCCCACCAGTGCCACCTATCATTGCCCACCAGTGCCACCTATCAGTACCCACCAGTGCCGCCTTATCAGTGCCCATCAGTGTAGCCTATCGGTTCCCATCAGTGCAGCCATCAGTGCCCATCAGTGCAGCCTTTCGGTGCCCATCAGTGCAGCCTCATCAGCGTACATCAATAAAGGAGAAAAATTACCCGTTTGCAAAATTGTGTAACAAAATATAAAAAAAATATATATTTTTTAATTTGATTATTTTCAATTTTCTTTAACCAAAAATAAAAACCGCACAGGTGATCAAATACCACCAAAAGAAAGCTCTATTTGTAAGAAAAAAATGTTTTCGTTTGTGTACAGTGTCATATGACCGCTCAATTGTCATTCAAAGTGCGACAGCGCTGAAAGCTGAAAATTGGTCTGGACAGGATGGGGGTTTCAGTGCCCAGTAAGCAAGTGGTTAAACCCCCACCTGTAGTTGGACTATTAAAGGGCAGGTCAGTCTGTCTCTGAGCTCTCTGATTACTCAGCAGCGCGCCGCGATCGCCCAGAAATTCCATCTCTTATCCAATCCAGCTGTTCCACTGCAAACCCAACCCGCTCATTACACTTCACCGCACAGAGCCTAAATCTAAGAGGACAGCAGAAACCGCAGGGGAGACGTCCATCCAGCCACAACCTGTGTAATAACTAACTGGATAACAGAGGCGAAGGCTGCGTGGTGACACGGCTCATCGCATTGTCGAAGTTAATGGCAGAACTTGCTTAAAGTGGACCAAACATCAGATATATATTTTTTTATGCTAAGCATGCGCTAGTGCAGATATTTGTTAAATGCGCTTCTGGAAGACTGGTCAAACATTCCCATAGACACACTCCTAAACCTTGGGGATGGCCTTCCCAGAAGAGTTGAAGCTGTTATAGCTGCAAAGGGTGGGCCAACTCAATATTGAACCCTACAGACTAAGACTGGAATGCCATTAAAATACATGTGCGTGTAAAGGCAGGTGTCCCAATACTTTTGGTAATATAGTGTATTTAGCTGTTGGCATTCATTTGCTCAGTGCACATATAACATGTAATATATATGCAGGCCTGATTCTGGCATTACCTTTACTAGTGCCATTAAAGTTTGTGTGTGTGTAAAGGCAGGCATCTCAATACTTTTGGTAATATAGTATATATATATATATATATATATATATATATATATATATATATATATATATATATATATATATATATGTATATATATGTATTTATATATATATATATGTATATATATATATTTATATATATATATATATATATATGTATATATATATATATATATATATATATATATATATATATATATATATATATATATATATATATATATATATATATATATTTTTTTTTATATATATACTGGGAGCCTTCAGAGGGGATCTAGTGAAGGAAATCCTGCTATTCTATTTAAATATCTTTATTTTTTTGTATCTTTTGATGCAGATTATCATGAATATGTATGATTGAGGACAACAGACTACAGACAGTCCGCAGACAGCCTGTAAGCATGGCGGTGAAGCATTTATAAGTGAGCAATAAAGCAGCCGCGGTGTTCCCAGGGTTACTGACTCCATTCTTCAACTAAAAACCTCTCATTGTGGTCACCAACCACAGTAAAGACATTAAACATCCTCCCCCCCCCCCCCCCCCCCCCCACAAAAAGCTCATTATGAATTCCAGCATAGGCAGAAGAAAGAAGTTGGTTGATGATACTATAATAATTTTGCTTGTGCATTCTGTACCTATTTCATAGACCAGCTTCAAATTGTATGTAAACCCTAAAAATATTCTCCCTATTGCTAAATATATCATTAAAAATCATGTGTTATAGCTCTTTGACAAGTGCAAAAAACAAACAAAAAAACTGTTGATCCTGCCAGAAATCCTGTGATCTGGTATCTTCCTGTGCTCTCTGCTTCTGATGAACTGTCGGTTCAGCTTTCTCTGTGGACTATAGAACACCACTCAAGACTATTATGGAGAAAAAGACAGGGAGAGTGATCGGAATTTTAAATAACTCGAATCGCTCTGCGTGAACTGATCAAAACTGAAAGATAAAAGTAAAATTTACTATTACCCACAGAAAGATAGAAGAGTGACACCAGAAAAAAAGGCCAAGTGGTTTATCAAGTCTGCCCCAATTTACAAATATAGTGCCTTGCAAAAGTATTCACCCCCTTGGCTTTTTACCTATTTTGTTACATTACAGCCTTTAGTTCAATGTTTTTTTTTTAATCTGAATTATATGTGATGATCAGAACACAATAGTCTAAGTTGGTGAAGTCAAATTAGAAAAATATATACATAAAACTAGTTTTCAGAAAAAAAACCTGATAATTGCCATGTGCATATGTATTCATCACCCCTTTTATTATGAAGCCTATAAAAAGCTCTGGTGCAACCAATTACCTTCAGAAGTCACATAATTCGTGAAATGATGTCCACCTGTGTGCAATCTAAGTGTCACATGATCTGTCATTACATATACACACCTTTTTGAAAGGCCCCAGAGGCTGCAACACCTAAGCAAGAGGCACCACTAACCAAACACTGCCATGGAGCCCAAGGAACTCTCCAAACAAGTAAGGGACAATGTTGTTGAGAAGTACAAGTCAGGGTTACGTTATAAAAAAATATCCAAATCTTTGATGACCCCTAGGAGCACCATCAAATCTATCATAACCAAATGGAAAGAACATGGCACAACAGCAAACCTGCCAAGAGACGTCCGCACACCAAAACTCACGGACCGGGCAAGGAGGGCATTAATCAGAGAGGCAGCACAGAGACCTAAGGTAACCCTGGAGGAGCTGCAGAGTTCCACAGCAGAGACTGGAGTATCTGTACATAGGACGACAATAAGCCGTATGCTCCATAGAGTTGGGCTTTATGGCAGAGCGGCCAGAAGAAAGACATTACTTTCAGCAAAAAACAAAATGCAACGTTTTGAGTTTGTGATAAGGCATGTGGGAGACTCAAAATGTATGGAGGAAGGTGCTCTGGTCTGATGAGACAAAAAGTTATCTTTTTGGCCATCAAAGAAAACGCTATGCCTGGCGCAAACCCAACACATAACATCACCCAAAGAACACCATCCCCACTGTGAAACATGGTGGTGGCAGGATCATGCTGTGGGGATGTTTTTCAGCAGTCAGACTGGGAAACTGGTCAGAGTTGAGGGAAAGATGGGTGGTGCTAAATATAGGGATATTCTTGAGCAAAACCTGTACCACTCTGTGTGTGATTTGAGGCTAGGACGGAGGTTCACCTTTCAGCAGGACAATGACCCCAAACACACTGCTAAAGCAACACTTGAGCTGTTTAAAGGGAAACATGTAAATGTGTTGGAATGGCCTAGTCAAAGCCCAGACCTCAATCCATTAGAAAATCTGTGGTCAGACTTAAAGAGTGCTGTTCACAAGTGCAAACCATCCAACTTGAAGGAGCTGGAGCAGTTTTGCAAGG
This sequence comes from Lithobates pipiens, assembly GCF_037356315.1. Lineage (NCBI taxonomy): Eukaryota > Metazoa > Chordata > Amphibia > Anura > Ranidae > Lithobates > Lithobates pipiens. The sequence goes on along the minus strand of NW_027507764.1, from coordinate 556,690,043 downwards.
AGGAATGGGCAAAAATCCCAGTGGTAAGATGTGGCAAGATCATAGAGACTTATCCAAAGCGACTTGGAGCTGTGATAGCCGCAAAAGGCGGCTCTACAAAGTATTGACTTTAGGGGGGTGAATAGTTATGCACATTGACTTTTTGTGTTATTTTGTCCTATTTGTTGTTTGCTTCACAATAACAAAAAAAAAATAAAAAATCTTCAAAGTTGTGGGCATGTTCTGTAAATTAAATGATGCAAATCCTCAAACAATCCATGTTAATTCCAGGTTGTGAGACAACAAAACATGAAAAATGCCAGGGGGGTGAATACTTTTGCAAGGCACTGTACACACTATATTATCAAAAGTATTAGGACTGCCTTCACACACACATGAACTTTAATGGCATCTCAGTCTTAGTCCGTATTGTTCAATATTGAGTTGGCCCACCCTTTCCATCTTTCAGCAGCTTCAACTCTTTCAGGAAGGCTGTCCACAAGGTTTAGGAGTGTGTCTATTGGAATGTTTGACCATTCTTCCAGAAGTGATGTTGAACGAGAAGGCCTGGCTCCCAGTCTCCACTCTAATTCATCCCAGAGGTGTTCTATCAGGTTGAAGTCAGGACCCTGTGCAGACCAGTAAAGTTCCTCCACCCCCAAACTCGCTCATCTATGACTTTATGGACTTTGCTTTAAGTTTGTTCCACACATGTTTGAATCATGGAAATCAAATCTACACAGAAAATGTTTTTTCTAAAATTACAACCTGAAATTCAAAGTTTGCACAGCTAATGATGAGTGTCACATGTGCTGCGGCATTAGGAAAACCTTTTATTTTCATTTAGGCCGGGTTCACACTGGTATGACAAACGCTCCGACATTGGGAGCTCATGTCTCCTGTTTGCAGTTTGTAAGAAGCCATGTGGGGGACACAGCAAACATGTGAGCAAAATGCTATGTGTGGTGAAAACTATCACTGCTCATCATCCTGAACACACCATCCCCACCTTGAAACATGGTGGTGGCAGCATCATATTGTGGGGGCGATTTTCTTCAGCAGGGACAGGGAAGCTGGTCAGAGTTGATGGGAAGATGGATGGAGCCAAATACAGGGCAATCTTAAGCCCCGTACACACGAGCGGACTTTTCAACATCCAAAGTCTGACGGACTGAGTCCGTCAGACTATTCGATCGTGTGTGGGCTGCAACGGACTTTAGCTTCGCTAAAGTCTGACGGACTTTAGAAATGAAGCATGCTTCAAATTTTCCCGACGGAACTCCGCCGGACCCGGTCCCCTTCGAAAAATTCGCTCGTGTGTGTGCTACTCCGACGGACTAAAACCGACGCTAGGGCAGCTATTGGCTACTGTCTATGAACTTCCTACGTCGAATCCAGTCGTACGTCATCACGTTCGACTCCGTCGGAGTTTGGTGTGATGGTGTGTGGTCAAGTCCGTTCGGTCGAAAAGTCCGCCAGAACTCCGTCGGAACTCCGGCGGAACTCCTTTGGAGGTCTGTCAGACTTAATCCCTCTCGTGTGTACGGGGCATTAGAAGAAAACCTGTTAGAGCCTGCAAAAGACTTGAGACTGGGGCGGAACTACTCATCCCATGAGGCATTGTAAAACTCAGACATTCACAGACAGGACTAGGAATGATGGGAATTGTAGTTCCTGAACAACTGGAAGGCCGTAGTTTGGAGATCTCTGGTTTAGATCAAAGCATATTCATGTGTTAGAAAGGCCCAGTCAAAGTCCAGACCTAAATCCAATTGAGAATTTGTGGCAAGACTTGAAAATTGCTGTCCATAGACGCTCTCCATCCAATCTGACAGAGCTTGAGATATTTTGCAAAGAAGAATGGGCAAAAATGTCACTCTGTAGATGTGCAAAGCTGGTAGAGACATCCCCAAAAAGACTTGCAGCTGTAATTGCAGTGAAAGGCAATTCTACAAAGTATTGACTCAGGGGGGTGCTATATAAATGCACGCCACACTTTTCACATATTTATTTGTAAAAAAAGAAAACCATTTATCATTTTCCTTCCACTTCACAATTATGTGCCACTTTGTGTTGGTCTATCACATAAAATCCCAATAAAATACATTTACGTTTTTGGTTGTAACATGACAAAATGTGGAAAATTTCATCGTACCTGTAAAATGTCAAGGGGTATGAATACTTTTTCAAGGCCTGTATACTGTCAAAAGAATACAAGGTGTTTTGTGAATGGGTGGGGTGTAGAGCAAGCAACCCTGTATCATCATGGTACTAAAACCAGGGCCTATAACGTCCAGTGCTGGAAGTTCAGCGACTACTGTAGTGTTGAAGTAAAATTATGTTTTACCTAACGAAGAACATGGGACACCCATCATTAGTAGTCTTTTATTTGTAAACGGCAAATGTAAAAAATAAAAATAAAAAAAAATATTGTCTAAATCCATTCATCATGTATATTCTTCCTGGAATCTTGGTGTGCTTTGTGTATTTCTTCCAGATCTGCGCAGTAATCCAGTGTGAGTCTTCCTGTAATAAAGACCTGTCACTGCTGCTCCCTCTCCTTATGCAGGGTGACTGGTCTTGTCTCCTCCCCCTTCTGTAGTTTTATACACGCAGCCTGTAGTGGGTGGAGTCTGCTAGGCCCCTCCCACAGCTCCGCACTCTCTCCTTGTACAGGATAACTGGCCTGGTCTCCACCCCCTCCTGTAGTTTTCTGCAGGCAGCCTGTAGTGGGTGGAGCCTTATGGGCCCCTCCCACAGCTCTGCTCTCCCTCCTTGTGCAGGGTGACTGGTCTTGTCTCCGCCCCCTCCTGTAGTTTCCCACGGGCAGCCTGTAGTAGGTGGAGCCCGCTGGCCCCTCCCACAGCTCTGCTCTCTCTGCACAGACTATGTACAGCCCAGTGATGATGTCACAGTTATTATGGCTTTACAAGGTAATAACTGGGCTTGCAAAGGCATACGGTGCATACAAAGTGGTTTATATCCATCGTGGCTGTAGAAGAATATATTTAATTGAAAGCTCATCTTTACAATTATTAACTTTAGGCTGATCTTCTGCACATCACATTTTTTCAGCACTATAGACCCCCTTTAAATGAGGTGAATGAGTAGGTGGGCTGAGAACACAGTACAGTACTGCCTGACATGAAAGGTCATTATTCATGTACTCAATGCTGTTTTCTTTGTTCTGGTGTGACATCTCAGCCGTTCCTTATAATTCAGCAGCTTTCACAACGTGTCCATGAGAACAGAATGAGTCTCTTATCTAGTGAGTCACCGGCGGGCACCATGCTAATTTTGAGGTACACAGCGGCCGTGGCGCACTGCGTTCTATATCTGTAATTTACAACAGCCGCTTATCCTGACATGAACTGTCTAATCCCCTCCGGATGAGTCAGACCAAGCCTCAAAAATCTCTGATCTTATGTTCATATGATCATCACATTTTATATATATATTATTTTACTTACTAAAGGGAAACTGGGCCGACTATGAGACCCCCCTCCACTGTCCTTCCATATCTCCTTCCAGCCATTCCAGCCGTGACACCGCCCTTATATTACCGCTATCGCACAAAAAACAAAAAACGCCAGCCGAAATGTCATCATTGGAGAAAGGCCATGGAGGTTACCTTACAGCAAAACTGCTGAGTTTTCTATTAGGATTATATTGTTTCGAAAATCAGACAATAGGAAGGAGTTCATTTTATGCTCTATATCAGGGGTCTCCAGACTCTCCAGTATGAGGGTCTCATCCTACATTCTACAAATATTCCCAGGCCGAAATATATCAGTTTTATAAATGAAATTTCAATAAATATGCTTTGATTTAGTGCAACAGAAGCCAAGAAATCCAAATAAACCTGAGCCCATCAATCACTCCCTTACATCATGGTCCCCATCAGGGTCCTTCCTTACTTCATGGTCTCTATCGGTGTCCTTCCTTACTTCATGGTCCCCATTGGGATCTTTCTTTACTTCATGGTCTCCATAAGAGTCATTGCTTACTTAATGGTCCACATCAGGGTCCTTCCTTAATTCATGGTTCCCATCAAGGTCCTTCTTTACATCACAGTCTCCATCAGGGTCCTTCCTTAAATCATGGTCTCCATCGGTGTTCTTGCTTACTTCATGGTCCACATCAGGGTCCTTCCTTAATTCATGGTTCCCATCAGGGTCCTTCCTTTCATTTATGGTCCCCTTCAGGGTTCTTGCTTACTTCATGGTCCCCTTGAGGGTCCTTGCTTATTTCATGGTCCCCATCAGGGTCCTTCCTTACTTCATGGACCCCCTTCAATGTCCTTCCTTACTTCATGGTCCCCATTAGGGTCCTTCCTCACTTTAGGGTACCCTTCAGGGTCCTTCCTTACTTCATGGTCCCCAACCCATCAGAGTCCTTCCTTACTTCACGGTCTCCAACCCATCACAGCCCTTCCTTTCTTCATGGTCCCAATCAGGGTCCTTCCTTACTTCATGGTCCCCAACCCATCAGAGTTCTTTCTTATTTAGTGCAACAGAAGCAAAGAAATCCAAATAAACCTGAGCCCATCAATCACTCCCTTACATCATGGTCTCCATCGGCGTCCTTCCTTACTTCATGGTCCCCGTTGTGATCCTTCCTTACTTCATGGTCCCCATAAGAGTCCTTGCTTACTTCATGGTCCACATAGGGTCCTTCCTTAATTCATGGTTCCCATCAGTGTCCTTCCTTTCATTTATGGTCCCCTTCAGGGTTCTTGCTTACCTCAAGGTCCCCATCATGGTCCTTCCTTACTTCATGGTCCCCTTGAGGGTCCTTGCTTACTTCATGGTCCCCATCAGGATCCTTCCTTACTTCATGGACCCCCTTCAAGGTCCTTCCTTACTTCATGGTCCCCATCAGGGTCCTTCCTCACTTTAGGGTACCCTTCAGGGTCCTTCCTTTCTTCATGGTCCCCAACCCATCAGAGTCCTTCCTTACTTCACGGTCTCCAACCCATCAAAGCCCTTCCTTTCTTCATTGGCCCAATCAGGGTCCTTCCTTACTTCATGGTCTCCATCAGGGTTCTTTCTTACTTCACGATCCCCATCAAGGTCCTTCCTTACTTTATAGTACCCACCAGGGTCTTTCCTTACTTCACGTTCCCCATCAGGTTCCTTCCTTAATCCTCTTAAGTCCACATTAGTGTACCTGCTACATCAGAGTCTCCATCCCCTCATATCAGAATCCCCATTGGAGTCCCCCTTACATCAGAGTCTCTATCAGAGTTCCTCCTTACATCAGAGTGCCCATCAGAGCCCACCTTACATCTGACTCCCTATCAGAATTCCTCCTTACATGAGAGTCCCTATCCCCCCTCTCACTAGGGTCCCCATCAATGTCTGCTCTTACATAAGAGCCCCCATCGGAGCCTCTCTTACACGAGAGTGTCCATCAGAGACCCTCCTTACATCAGAGTCCCCATTACATTATAGTCACCATCAAAGTTCCCCCTTACATCAGGGTCCACATCAGAGTCCACCCTTACATTAGGGTCCCCAACAGAATCTCCCTAATATCAGGGTAGTTAACAGAATCTACCTTATATCAGCATACCCATTATAGTCCCCATTAAAGCCTCCTTATTTCAGAGTTTCCCTTACATTATAGCACCCATCGGAGTCCCCATTAAAGCCCTCTTACATCAGAGTCCCCCTTACATTAGAGCACCCATCAGTGTCTCCCTTAGATTAGAGTCCCCATTAGAGCCCCCCTATATATGGGGCCCTATCAGAGTACCCCTTACATAAGAGTCCCCCTTAAATTAGAGCCCCCCCCCTTACATAGGAGTCCCTATCAGAGGCCCCTCCTACATCAGAGGACTGGACAGAATCTTACAGCAGGCCATAGTTTGGAGACCCCATCATCTAGAGTTAAGCTCTGGCGCAAATGAAAAAATAAGGGCATGGCCTAGGAAAAAGCCAAAACATATTATTTATATACCACCAACGGTTTGCACAACGCTTTCTAATGTAAAGGGAGACAATACAGTTAATTGTTCTTTAACAAATACATAACCAGGTGAAATTGTGGGTTCTTCTATATTGACCTGGAGGTTAGCTGTAACAAATAAATGACTTGTCAGGCTGGCTGCGCCCCTTGGCCCTTATCTGCCCTTGATGTTTGATGATTTTATAACTATAAAACTCTGCCAAGGGCAAGTTCTGGAGCAGAGCGAGTCATTCTTAAATCAGAGACTCGGAAGTTGCTTTCATAGTTTAGGATTTGGAACAATAGGCTTTGTGTTACCAAATGGTGGAATGTCGCAATGTGCTGGCAAAGGTGAAATGGGGTGAGCTTAGTGCAGCATGCCAACCTAATGAAATACAGCTTCCTACAGGAATCAATACAGCTGGGAGGATGACTCTTGTTTGTTCACCAAATTAAAAATGAATTTGTTTGCGCTGCTTGTTAGCTTTTCTATCACACGTTCTCAGCGGCTATTGAATCCTGCTCTTCTAGGACAATGACCTGGTAGAGGGGTTTTCTGCTCCACCTAGACCTTTGTCCGTTCTTCAATGACTTCATAACCGAAGAAGAAGAGTATTGTATCATGCCAGCCATTGACTAATGCACAAACTTGGATTTTAGGGCACTATTCCATCCATGGACACCAACAGGGGGGCACTATTCCTTCCACTGACACCAACAATGAGGCACCATTCCTTCCACTGACACCAACAATGAGGCATCATTCCCCTCACTGACACCAGCAATGAGGCATTATTCCTTCCATTGACACCAACAATGAGGCACCAGCCCCCCCACTGACACCAACAGTGAGGCACTATTCCTTCCACTGACACCAACAATAAGGAATAATTCCCCTCACTGACACCAACAATAAGGCATCATTCCCCTCACTGACACCAACAATAAGGCATCATTCCCCTCACTGACACCAACAGTGAGGCACCATTCCTTCCATTGACACCAACAATGAGGCACCATTCCTTCCACTGACACCAACAATGAGACACCATTCCTTCCACTGACACCAACAGTGAGGCACCATTCCTTCCATTGACACCAACAATGAGGCACCATTCCTTCCACTGACACCAACAATGAGACACCATTCCTTCCACTGACACCAACAATGAGACACCATTCCTTCCACTGACACCAACAATGAGGCAACATTCCTTCCACTGACACCAACAATGAGGCACCAGCCCCCCACTGACACCAACAATGAGGAACCATTCCTTCCACTGACACCAACAATGAGACACCATTCCTTCCACTGACACCAACAATGAGACACCATTCCTTCCACTGACACCAACAATGAGGCAACATTCCTTCCACTGACACCAACAATGAGGCACCAGCCCCCCACTGACATCAACAATGAGGCACCATTCCTTCCACTGACACCAACAATGAGGCACCATTCCTTCCACTGACACCCACAATGAGGCACCAGCCCCCCACTGACACCAACAGTGAGGCACCATTCCTTCCACTGACACCAAAAATGAGGCACCACGCCTTCTAATGACACCAGCAATGGGGAACCACTCCTTCTACCGACACCATCAATGAGGCACCATTCCTTCCACTGACACCAACAATGGGGCACCATTTCTTCCACTGACACCAACAATGTGGCTTTATTCCTTCCATTAACTCAAAAAATTGGGCACACTTCCTTTGGCTGATACCAGGGTCAGAGCACTATTCCCCCCTTCTCACACCAACAATAGAGCACTATTCACTTTCACCATACCAACGATGGGGCATTATACCTTCCACTGACACCAACCACGGGACACAATTCCTTCCACAGACACCAATGATGGAGCACTATTCCTCCCATGCACACCCTCCCACTGACACTGACAATGAGGCACTATTCCTTCTACTGACACCAAAGATGGGGCATTGTTCCTCTCACTCACAGCAACATTATGTCACTATTCCTCCCACTGACACCAACGATGGGGCATTATTCCTCCCACTGATATTAACGATGGGGCACTATTCTTCCTCATACACCTAATGTTCACAGGCACTATGTAGTTTTCTTACTACCACTGACAACTGGGAATTTTCTATTTCAATTGGCCTCAGTCCGGCCCCCCTTAAGTCTGAAGGACGGTCATTTGTCCCTTTCTTTATAAAGTTTGGAGACCCCTGCTCTAGAATTTGGAAATCACTGTAGTAGAATAATTGGAGTTAATATAACAAAGGCAAATGGACTATGCACTTTGTAAGCACTGTTGCACTCTGCAAGGGCATTTTCTCTAGAATTTAGTAAATGCCGTAAAGCTTCACTTTTCAACGAATACCCAATCTCATGTAAGTAGAAAAAAAACAGCATTTTTGCTTGCACATGATTGGATTGGATGATTGGAAAGTTGGCAAAGCTTCCCCTCTTTTACTAAGCTCAGGAGCAAATGCCCTTGTAGAGTGCAACTACACCTGCAAAGTGCACAGTCTATTTGCCTTTAGTAAACCAACCTCAATGAATGTGATTGAACAAGGTGAAGGGGTGGGTCAGTGACGTCATATAAAATGAATGCAATATCTGGAATTCTTCTTTTTGGGATGACTAATGGCTTCAAAGTTTCTATATGATCGACGAATGATTAGATCAAAACAATCAAATGTGTAAACAATAGAACAGACTTAACTTCTAATCTATTTAGATTCAATTTAGGTTGCATACTCTAAATCTGAACCGATCAGACAGGGCAGAATATCATTGATCATTTTGCATCAATCGGTATCACTGGGATACTTTGTTCATGAACACAATTGTATGTTAATCAATCACATTATGAGATAACAAGGTAGAAACAAGAATGCGATAGATAACCTATAATTCTTTCTTCCTACTATCAGTCGAAATCTCCTTCCTTGTGTGTGACCAGTGGTGTTGCTAGGGGGGTGGCTACTGGGGCTATAGCCCCGAATCTGGGGCCCATAGCCCCAAGTCTCTTACCTTGGGTTGGTTCGGGGCTCCATCTCCTCAGCTGATGGCCGGCGGAGGAACATGACTAGTTAATGTTATCAGGCACAAGTTCTTATCTATATTCAGCAGTTTCGACAATTTAATCATTGTCCCGATGTCCACTTCTGTACCAATCTGGCGGGCAATGTAATTGTCGGGAACAGCAGCCCACCCTGATGTAAAGGGGGGCTCTCTGGGGACCCTGATGTAATGAGGGGGGCTCTGATGTAAGTGGGGATCCTCACTCAGATATGTAACAATATTTTATATATATAATATATATATATCTATATATATATATATATATATATATATATATATATATATATACATACACACACATGTATATTATATATATACATATGCCCACCCAAGCGTATGACTTTCTTTACTTTGCTGCTATGGGCTCTAGCCCCAGATCTTTTGTAGACCTAGTAACGCCCCTGTGTGTGACATATCGCTTAATTGGGTTTTCAACTGTAAATCAATTGCTCAAATCAGAAGAAAACCATCAGAAAATAAATCGATCCTTTATCGAAGCATGTATGGTCACTATTAGATTCCTCCCTTCAATAGGTATAATTCCAAGGCATATCGACAGTTTGCAATAAATGAAGTTAGCCGACAAAGAGTTTCACTTAAAGGAGAAGTAGGACCAAATCCCTTTTGATCATACTTCTCCTGTGGGTCATAGGAGTGCACTTAGTTTTGCGCTCCTGTGACCCAGATTCAGCTAAAGCACGCTGTTGGCTCACGTCAAAGAGCCGATCCAGGCTCTGCAGGGACCCAGACAATATTGTCAGGATCCACCCAGATGCCTTACAAGCAGCTGACTCATCCTCTCAGGTCACTGATGGGAGACTAAGCCAGCCGCTTCCTCCCCCTCCACAGCCCCGCGCTCCAGTGAGTGCTGGAGGAGCAGGCTGGACCCGAGAACTCAGCGATCAGCAGCCTGCACTCATCTAGGTAAGCGTGTAGGTTTGTTTTGTTTGATTCTCGCACTTCTCTTTTAAAGTCCACATTTTTTATTTGCGGAAACAAAGAGCTATATAAAACACAAATATGTGTGTGGCCTCATCTGTTCAAAAATGTGAGATTCTGTTTGGCCAATCTTGTGATCTAGGCACCTCAGCCCTACCAGACAGTCCAACCTAAAGTGGTTGTAAAGGCTGAAGGTAAAAAAAACCTTCCATGTGTTGCTCCCCCCACCCTAATACTCACCTGAGCCCCCTCTAAATCCAGCGATGTGCATGGGAGCCTCGGCTGTCACGGGTCTCCCTCTCCTCATTGGCTGAGACACAGCAGCGGGAGCCATTGTCAATCACAGCCAGTGAGCCAATGAGGACAAATCGGTGTGCAGGGCCAAGCCACAGCTCTATATGTCTGTACGCATACAGCAGGGCTCGAGAATGAGCATGCACCAGTGCCCCCATGACAAGTGGCTTACTAATGGGGGCACTAGTCAAGGGGAAGGAGCCAGAAGTGCCGGTGGGGGACCCCAGAAGAGGATTGGGGCTGCTCCATAGGCATGCGCAGGGGGTGTGCCTGGGCACACCCTAATGATCCTGTGCACCAGAGCCAATGATAAGGCAGTACAGCCTGCCCTCCTGTACCAGGCCCATGCCCCAAGCACCTGCCAAGCAGCAGGACTGGCTATACTACCTTTTTGCAGATATCGATCTTGTTCCTCCTATTGCAGTGCTGCTGGCTTCTCCTCCTCTCCCTTCCTCCGGCTGTGATGTAGGGGGATCAGTTCTAGCATCTGCACCTCTATCCTGTCCTCAGTCCCTTTTTCCAGTCTTAGCCCTTGTACACACGGTCGGACATTCCTACGGAAAATGTCCGATCGGAACGTGTTGTCGGATAAACCGACCGTGTGTGGGCTTCATCTGACTTTTTCCCTTTTTCCGTCGGAATGTCCGACCAACAAATTTTGAGAGCTGGATAAATAAATTTCCGACAACAAGATCCGATCAGACTTTGTCTGATTGTGTGTAGAGAATTCCGATCGGACAAAGTGCCACGCATGCTCAGATCAGATTCCTAGACCAAAGCTATTGGCTACTAGCCTGAACGTAGTCCCATCGTAATAAAAGAACGTCATCACGTTACGAACGATCGGATTTTCCGACAACTTTGTCCGACCGTGTGTATGCAACACAAGTTTCTGACAAAATCAGACGGATTTTGTTATCGGAATGTCCAACTGTGTGTACAAGGGCTTAAATGTAACACATCAGGGGTCTGTTTAGGACCCTGATATTTTCTGAAAGCCCCCCAAAAGAGCAATTAAAAAATGTAAAAAAATAAATAAAAATGTAAAAACAATGTAAAAAAATAAAAATAAATGTAAAAAAAAACAACAAAGGACTCATTCACATGTGCTTTGCACTTGCTACTGCCTCTGTTGCTCTGTGTTTGAACTTTGGGGTGCACACCCTAATGTAATAGGATGCACACACCTATGGACTGCCCTGTGCAAAACTGTTACACAGAGCAGGTAAAAGTATAACATGTTTATTATTATTTTTTTTTTTTAAAAAACCTTTAATATAACTTTAATGGTAATCTCAATTTTCTTCACTGCAGTAAAGCATAGCCCCCAACTGTCCCTGATTTCGAAGGGACTGTCCCTGATTTGGAGCAATGTCCCTCTGTCCCTCTTTCCTCCTCATTTGTCCCTCATTTTGGTCTGATCTATATAGTTGTATATAAAATGCACTTTTTATCTTTCAAAAAGTGTTTCCCAGCGCTAAACCTTTCATCCGATTTCTAAATTGCTGCATTTGTAAATTTTAAAAGCCGATATAAAGGAATAGTAGTGGTAAAAAAAAGCTCTTGTGGATTTATTTAACCTTTTTTTGTTGGTTAATTCTCCTTTAGGGGGTGTGGCAGGGGGGCGTGTCCTATGCCTACATACATTTGCTAGTAGGTGTCCCTCATTCCCATTTCAAAATGTTGGGAGGTATGAGTAAAACAATACAACTTGGTGTTTGACATGCTGCCAGTATGAACTAAAAGGAGCATACTGATAAGATCATCACTCTGCATTCCTATCCTGTCAGCAAGCTCCCTGTGTTTGAGTGACAACACTGTGCACAGCAGTAGAGCCTGGCTGACCCAGAACAATGTATTCCCTCTACCAGTCTAAGCACTGCTGTGCAGGGCATTACAGGAAGGTAATGTAGCGGATGACATTTGGGATCAAATGTCATACGCATTGTAAATTTAGTTTTTGCCTCAGGATAATAAGATTCTGAGGGTTAATTATTATAGGTAGGCCTAACACCAGTCCGACCAGGCTATGTTTGAGAGTTCTGCCTGGTCATGTGGACGGTGAGGTGCACATGACAGGCTAGACCCAAGTCTGGTTGGATGTTTTGGTATCGCCCCTCTCGGAGCCAATCAGCGGGAGTGCCAGGGCCCACTGAGGAGTCTGGGAGGGGGTACTTAAACAGGTGTGGGTCACGTGTTCAGGGTTTCTGGAGTTGTTCGTGAGACACGTGTGGTCTGTTCTGGTTCCAGGACCGGGGTAGCCCCGTGAGGGGTCCTGGTCACAGGGTGTTTGACACCCCGCAACATGTTCCTGTCAGTGGCCCCTGATAGACCTCTGTGGTCTGGGGGATAGACCTCTCTGGTCTGTCTGTTCCCGAGTCTCGGAGACGGCTGGTCCGAGGCGCAGTAACTGAGGGAGGATTCAAGGTGTCCGGGTGTGCTCTTGGCTTGGAGGGACACCACCAGAGGCGGCTCTCTAATTAGGCAAATTAGGCGACCGCTTAAGGCCTCGCACTCACAGGGGCCTCGCGGCCGCTTAATTTGCCTGCGATCAATACTACTGCCACCAGCGGCTCTGCCTCTCTTCCCCCGCCGCCGGGACTCCATGGCCCCGGGGCGGACTGACCAATCAGGCACTGCCTGAAGGCCCCCTGGGCCAATCATGGAGCATCCGGGACTGGTGGCAGCAAAGACCTCTAGACGTCAGCACCAGACTCCAGGTGCGATCTCAGCAAGGCTTGCGGGGGTAGCCATAGGTCTGTGCCGCTCACCCGTGACCTGACCGCCAATTCAGCTCAGCAGCTCAGCCAGGGACAGAAGTTACACAGCAACGCAGCCCCCATGACTGTGAAGGGGAAGGATCCGATCTTCTGATGCCGCCTGGAGAGAAAGTAAAATGCCGGACCATGCAGCCCTCCTGCGCTCTTGGATAGGAGGAGCGGCGGAGCCGCTGCATATAGAAGAATTGCTCTTTCCATATTCCTCATAAAGCCACTAAATGTTTGCGGGGGAGAGCTGAAACGAGCGTTCACCGGCTGCAGGAGGAATATGGAAACAACAATTCTTCTATATGCAGCGGCGCCGCCGCTCCTCCTATCCAGCTTTTTTTTTGCTGCCCCCTGGCTCCACCCCCCCACGACCTCCTCCGGCCCGACTCTGTGCTCTCCACCCCCACACTCTCGGCCCCCCAATCCAATGCTCTCTGTCCCCCCATGTGCTCCCTTGTTCTGCCCCATGATCTTCCCATGCTCTCAGTCCCCCCATCTGCACCCCACCCCACCATGCTCTCAGTCCCCCATCTGCTCTCAATCATGCTCTCAGTCCCCCCATCTGCACCCCACCCCACCATGCTCTCAGTCCCCCATCTGCTCTCAATCATGCTCTCAGTCCCCCCATCTGCTAACCACCCCACCATGCTCTCAGTCCCCCCCATCTGCTCCCCACCCCACCATGCTCTCAGTCCCCCCATCTGCTCCCCACCCCACCATGCTCTCGGTCCCCCATCTGCTCTCAATCATGCTCTCAGTCCCCCCATCTGCTAACCACCCCACCATGCTCTCAGTCCCCCCCATCTGCTCCCCACCCCACCATGCTCTCAGTCCCCCCATCTGCTCCCCACCATGCTCTCAGTCCCCACATCTGCTCCCCACCATGCTCTCAGTCCCCCCATCTGCTCCCCACCATGCTCTCAGTCCCCACATCTGCTCCCCATCATGCTCTCAGTCCCCCATCTGCTCCTCACCCACCATGCTCTCAGTCCCCCATCTGCTCCCCACCCCACCATGCTCTCATTCCCCCCATCTGCTCCCCACCCCACCATGCTCTCAGTCCCCCCATCTGCTCCCCACCCCACCATGCTCTCAGTCCCCACATCTGCTCCCCACCCCACCATGCTCTCAGTCCCCCATCTGCTCCCCACCCCACCATGCTCTCAGTCCCCCTTCTGCTAACCACCCACCATGTTCTCAGTCCCCCCATCTGCTCCCCACCCCACCATGCTCTCAGTCCCCCATCTGCTCCCCACCCCACCATACTCTCAGTCCCCCCATCTTCTCCCCACCCCACCATGCTCCCAGTCCCCCATCTGCTCCCCACCCCACTATGCTCTCAGTCACTCCATCTGCTCCCCACCCCACCATGCTCTCAGTCCCCCCCATCTGCTCCCCACCCCACCATGTCCTCAGTCCCCCATCTGCTCCCCTCCCCACCATGCTCTCAGTTTCTCCATCTGCTCTCCAACCCACCACACCATGCCCTCAGTCCCCCCATCTGCTTTCCACCCCACCCCACCCTGCTCTCAGTCTCCCCATCTGCTCTCCACCCCACCCCATGCTCTCAGTATCCCCATCTGCTCCCCACCCCACCATGCTCTCAGTCCCCCCATCTGCTCTCCACCCCACTCCACCATGCTCTCAGTCCCCCCATCTGCTCTCCACCCCACCATGCTCTCAGTCCCCCCATCTGCTCACCACCCCCCTATGCTCTCAGTCCCCCCATCTGCTCCCCACCCCACCATGCTCTCAGTCCCCCCATCTGCTCCACATCCCACCATGACCTCAGTCCCCCCATCTGCTCCCCACCCCACCATGCTCTCAGTTTCTCCATCTGCTCTCCACCCCCACCCCACCATGCCCTCAGTCTCCCCTTCTGCTCTCGACCCCACCCCATGCTCTCAGTCCCCCCATCTCCTCCCCACCCCACCATGCTCTCCGTCCCCCCATCTGCTCTCCACCCCACCATGCTCTCCGTCCCCCCATCTGTTCCCCACCCCACCATGCTCTCAGTCCCCCATCTGCTCTAAACCCCACCCCACCATGCTCTCAGTCCCCCCACCTGCTTTCCACCCCACCATGCTCTCAGTCCCCCCATCTGCTCTCCACCCCACCCCATGCTCAGTCCCCCCACCTGCTTTCCACCCCACCATGCTCTCAGTTCCCCCCATCTGCTCCCCACCCCACCATGCTCTCAATCCCCCCATCTGCTCCCCACCCCACCATGCTCTCAGTCCCCCTATCTGCTCCACATCCCACCATAACCTCAGTCCCCCCATCTGCTCCCCACCCCACCATGCTCTCAGTTTCTCCATCTGCTCTCCACCCCCACCCCACCATGCCCTCAGTCTCCCCTTCTGCTCTCGACCCCACCCCATGCTCTCAGTTCCCCCATCTGCTCCCCACCCCACCATGCTCTCCGTCCCCCCATCTGCTCTCCACCCCACCATGCTCTCCGTCCCCCCATCTGTTCCCCACCCCACCATGCTCTCAGTCCCCCATCTGCTCTAAACCCCACCCCACCATGCTCTCAGTCCCCCCACCTGCTTTCCACCCCACCATGCTCTCAGTCCCCCCATCTGCTCTCCACCCCACCCCATGCTCAGTCCCCCCACCTGCTTTCCACCCCACCATGCTCTCAGTTCCCCCCATCTGCTCCCCACCCCACCATGCTCTCAATCCCCCCATCTGCTCCCCCCCCACCATGCTCTCAGCCCCCCCCCCCCCACCATGCTCTCAGTCCCCCCACCTGCTCCCCATCCCACCATGCTCTCAGTCCACCCCACCATTTTCTCAGCCCCCATCTGCTCTCTGCCCCCCCATGCTCACCACTTCACTTTGCTTTCCAGCTCCCCCAGTGCTCTCTGCCCCTCCCTAGTGCTCTCCACCACACCGTGCTCTCCAGTTCCCCTGGCTCTGCCCCCATGATCTCCTCCACCCTCTCTGTGCTCTCCACCCCACCATTCTCTCTGTCCCCCCATGTGCTCCCTTGCTCCACCCTCTCTGTGCTCTCCACCTCATCATGCTCTTGGTTCCCCCATGTGCTCCCTTGCTCCACCCCCTATGATCTCCTCTGGCCCGCTGTGATTTCCAGCCCACCATGCTCTCAACCCCCAACTGCTCTCCACCTCACCTTGCTTTCCAGCTCCCCAAACAGTGCTCTTCAGCTCCCCCAGTGATTTTTGCCCCCTCCCATGTGTTCCCTGGCTCCCCCAGTGCTTTTCACCGCACTGTGATCTCTGGTCCCCCCACAGTACTCTCTGCCTACCTCCCATGCTCTCCACCCCACCATGCTTTTTAGTTCCCCCCCCATGCTCTCCGCCCCTCCATGCACTCCACCCCACCATGCTTTCCAGCTCCCCCTCACAGTGCTCTTCAGCTCCCCCAGTGCTCTCTGCCCCCCATGTGCTCCCTGGCTCCCCCCCCCAGTGCTTTCCGCTGCACCGTACTCTCTGTCCCACCACGTGCTCCCTGGCTCCTCTCCCTAGTGCTCTCCACCCACCATGCTCCTCAGCTCCTGTTCTCTCCATTCCCATTCTCTTTGCCCCCCCCCCCCCCCAGTGCTCTCTGGCTCCCCCAGTGCTCTCTGCCCCCACACCAGTGCTCTCTGCTCCACCAGTGCTCTCTTGCTCCCCTAGTGCTCTCCAGCTCCCCCCTACTCTCTGCCCCCCCGCTCTATACTCACCTAGTGCTCTCAGCCCACCTGCTCTCTACCCCCCCGAGTGTTCTCTGCCTCACTCCCATGCTATCCGATATCCCTGTGCTCTCTCTCGGCCCCCCCCCCCCCCCCCCCGCAGCTCTGCAAGGTTCCAGTCTCCTTTCTCCCACCGGCTGCTGCAAGGGATCTGTAAGGATGGAGAGTGAGGAGGGGACCAGTCTCATGGACTGCTCAGTCTAAAATACCTGGGCCCCTTTTTTTTGTCCCAGTCTGAGCCTGGTGGGGAAGGTGAGCAGCATTGGCAGCAAGGACCCATATCCCTGGAGGGAGAAGAGCTCTGAAGACCTCCCAGGACCGGAGGACAGGCTGATTGGGGTCCAGAAACCAAAGACGAGCAGAAGGTGCTGGTGACCAGGGACCACTCAATCACACAGCAAACATCCTCTGGAAGGAGAACACTGTCCCCACCCAGAACAAGAATGGACCCTGCATGCTGCTGGCCATCATGAACATCCAGCTGGCTTGGAAGGTACTGTAACAAGCATCACACCAACCTTCCCACAGACAGGGACTGCAGACTGGGACATGGGGCACAGGAGAAGCTGCAGACAGGGACAGGGCTAGGGATCTCTCTATCACCCCTCTCTCTTTCTCACCTTCCCTTCTCTCCCCCCCCCCCCCCCGGCATTGGCTGCATATGTCTGATGGGTGCCCTGGAAATGATGCTGATCACCTGTGTGCTAGATCTGTGCATCTTTTTGCAGACAATTTTTATTTTTCCCATTATGGGCGTGAGTGGGGCCTTATGTCCAAGTTTTGCCTAAGGCCTCACAAAGCCTAGAGCCGCCTCTGGACACCACAGCTCGTGGAAGTGACCGGGGGAGGACTCTTCGGAGGAGGGCCGGCAAGTGGCATCCTGAGAAGTGCCTGGTTACTGAGTTGGGAAGGACATTGACGAATCCACACTTTTCCAGTACCATTGAGGAAGCGGGAAACGTTCCAGGTACGGTGGAAAAAGGTTCCTGTTCACCCTCAGTTGATTGTTCTAGTTTTGAGTCAATGTGCTGACTGCCATGATCTCTGGCTAGAGGTCTGTTCAGCCTTGAAGTACCCAGCTGCGAGTGGCTACTCTCTGGGTGGAAATAGAGACTTTGTTAAACCTGCAGTTCAAGGTGCCTGAGTTCTTCACCCGTGCCATCTGTTCCCTAAGAGACTGTGTTTTGTGAAAGTCCTACTGCAAAATAAACCTTTTTGAAAGGACTTTATCTGTGTCAGTGTACAAGTCGTTGGTTATCAACCCTGGGAACCCCTAGACGCAGAAGAACAGGCCAGGAGAAGGTAACCGGTAAGCCCATTCAGTCAAGGCCGCCTAGCAAAGGTTATGGCCGCTACAGTAATATAGAAAACAGATGAATTTCAATCGTAATAAAATAAATACATAGCTAGATTTCATGGTTTCGTTTGTTTACTTTTCTACTTTACTGTTAGCCACAGAGTTGCTCTTACAACCTGCAGTCTCCTGAATATTGGTCTAGAAGTAGCCTCAGTGATGTCACAGTCACCTAGCCAATAGACTGCTTTGTCTCAAATGAACAAATGAACAAAATGGCGGCTGGAGACGTCTGTGCTTTTACACGCTTCATTTAAACCGAACAGAAAGAATTCTCTCCTAATGCGACTGTTGTGTCTCAATCCATTTGTTATGTCAATACAGACTAAGCAGAGTTCTGAAAACTTTCCTGTTCCCTTTTGTTAATCTTTTAATGAGCTGCATCCACCCAAACCACGTGGGATGACATTAAAGCCTCATTGAACAGCACGTGATCCTCAAGTCTCTCCGAGTACCATAAAGCTATCATGTAATACTGACAAATCTTGCATCACACACACACCGAGTGTGAGCCACAGCACAGGGTGCCAAGAAAAATAACCAGTTTTCCTATAACGTTTATTACAAGAGATCACTTACAAGGCTTCCATAGCCCCGAATGTCTGCACTATGGGGTCAGTGTTATGACTAGAATGGTGTGATATACAACTTCATAAAATAAAGATTTGTTTTTTTCATTAGAATTGATTAAGGGCAAAGTCAACTAGAATTCACTTTCTTGAAATCAGGACACAACAATATGAAATCCAACTAGTTTCTGTGGGTTGCTGCACCTTAGAATTAGGAGACATTGAAGGTATAAATATGTGTGCAGATGATGGGCTAATTGATCTCCCACTTGAGGGTATCTGCATAGTTCCACAGCTGGCACCATTCGGCAGGACCAGAGCAGCTCAAGATCAGTAGAGCCTCTTCTTTCTTCTTCAATGACCAACAGTTTGCGTCATCTACCAGTTACTAATGTAAGGCGGCATTTATCCTTCAACTAACCACCAAGATAAGGGTACATTCTTCTTTGTGATGACCACCAATGTAAGGAGGCATTTATCTTCCAAGTAACCACCAAGATAAAGGGGCATTCTTTTTCTCGATGACCCCTAATGTAAGGTGGCTTTTACCCTTCAACTAACCACCAAAGTAAGGGTACATTCTTCTTTGTGATGAACACCATCCTCCAAGTGATCACCAAGATAAGGGGGCATTCTTTTTCTTGATGACCCCTAATGTAAGGGGGCTTTTATCCTTCAACTAACCACCAAGGTAAAGGGGACATTCTTCTTCCTGATAACCACCATTGTAAGGTGGCATTTATTCTCCAACTCACCACACAGGTTTAGGGACATTCTTTTTTCTGGTGATCTTCAATGTAAGGGGGCATTTATCCTCCAACTAACCACCAAGGAAAGGGAAAACTCTTCTTCTTGATGACCCCCAATGTAAGGTGGCTTTTATCCTTCAACTAGCCACCAAGGTGAGGGTACATTCTTCTTTGTGATGACCACCAATGTAAGGAGGAATTTATCCTCCAAGTAACCACCAAGATAAGGGGGCGTTCTTTTTCTCGATGACCCCTAATGTAAGGGGGCTTTTATCCTTCAACTAACCACCAAGGTAAAGGGGACATTCTTCTTCCTGATAACCACCATTGTAAGGTGGCATTTATTCTCCAACTCACCACACAGGTATAGGGACATTCTTTTTCCTGGTGATCTTCAATGTAAGGGGGCATTTATCCTCCAACTAACCACCAAGGAAAGGGAAAATTCTTCTTCTTGATGACCCCCAATGTAAGGTGGCTTTTATGCTTCAACTAACCACCAAGGTGAGAGTACATTCTTCTTTGTGATGACCACCATCCTCCAAGTGATCACCAAGATAAGGGGGCATTCTTTTTCTCGGTGACCCCCAACGTAAGGGGGCTTTTATCCTTCAACTGACCAACAAGGTAAAGGGGACATTCTTTTTCTTGATAACCACCATTGTAAGGTGGCATTTATTCTCCAACTCACCACACAGGTTTAGGGACATTCTTCTTCCTGGTGATCTTCAATGTAAGGAGGCATTTATCCTCTAACTAAACAACCAAGGAAAAGGAAAAATTTTCTTCTTGGTGACCTCCAATGTAAGGTGGCTTTTACCCTTCAACTAACCACCAAGATAAGGGGCCATTCTTCTTCCTGATGACCACCGCCGTAAGGCAGAACTTCTCCTCCAACTAACCATGAAGGTATAGGGACATTCATCTTCAAAACCAGTTTTCCTATAGCGTTTATTACAAGAGATTAGTGATGGACGAACTTCCGACGGGACGTTTCGCGAACGCGAAACGCGAACGGACACAAACGTTCGCGAAAACGACCGTTCGCCGCGGGCTCCATTGACTTCAATGGGAGGCGAATTTCGCAAACCTTTAGGTCGAATTTGCGGCCACGGGGTAATTATTAGGGGGTAGCACGTAGTCCCACCACCTGGACAATAGCATAATACATGTATGAGGTGAATTTGGGATCGATAACTACAAGCATTTTTTTTTTATTTGGGAAATTGTTCTGACAATTCAGGACTATGGAGCTAATGAAGGCAATGGAGGAGAGGGAAGGTCAGGGACCAGGGTAGGCAAACAAGAGGGTGCAGGAGATACAGAGCACTGACAGCAGCACCGTAATACAGAGCACTGACATCAGCACCGTGACATACAGCGCTGACAGCAGCTCCGTGACATACAGCGCTGACAGCAGCTCCGTGACATACAGCGCTGACAGCAGCTCCGTGACATACAGCGCTGACAGCAGCTCCGTGACATACAGCGCTGACAGCAGCTCCGTGACATACAGCGCTGACAGCAGCACCGTGACATACAGCGCTGACAGCAGCTCCGTGACATACAGCGCTGACAGCAGCTCCGTGACATACAGCGCTGACAGCAGCTCCGTGACATACAGCACTGACAGCAGCTCCGTGACATACAGCGCTGACAGCAGCTCCGTGACATACAGCGCTGACAGCAGCACCGTGACATACAGCGCTGACAGCAGCTCCGTGACATACAGCGCTGACAGCAGCTCCGTGACATACAGCGCTGACAGCAGCTCCGTGACATACAGCGCTGACAGCAGCTCCGTGACATACAGCGCTGACAGCAGCTCCGTGACATACAGCGCTGACAGCAGCTCCGTGACATACAGCGCTGACAGCAGCTCCGTGACATACAGCGCTGACAGCAGCTCCGTGACATACAGCGCTGACAGCAGCTCCGTGACATACAGCGCTGACAGCAGCTCCGTGACATACAGCGCTGACAGCAGCACCGTAAGCAGCCCCAGGAGGAAGTCAGCACAGCACAGGGATGGTGTGATCCCCTCATAATAAGAACCCCCAGGAGGAAGTCAGCACAGCACAGGGATGGTGGGAGCCCCTCATAATAAGAACACCCAGGAGGAAGTCAGCACAGCACAGGGATGGTGGGAACCCCTCATAATAAGCAGCCCCAGTAGAAATATGACACCGCTCAACCTCTTCAAAGAGGAGGGTAGGGGCATATAGTACGGTGTGCTTTTTTGGGTCAGGGAAGTGAGCCAAATGAATTAAGAAGGTCTGTGTGCTTGATTCCAAAAATTGTTTATAGACATATACATGGTCTACTGATCACATGTGTTGAATTCCTCCGAGATCCATGCCTCATTCATTTTTAGAAATGTGAGGTAGTTAACACTGTGGTGAGCTAGGCGAGTACGCTTATCGGTCACAATCCCCCCTGCTGCGCTGAACGTCCTTTCGGACAGGACACTGGATGAGGGGCAAGCCAACAGTTCGATTGCAAATTGGGCAAGCTCTGGCCAGAGGTCAAGCCTGCCCACCCAGTAGTCTAGGGGTTCATCACTCCTCAGAGCGTCCACATCGGCCGTTAACCCAATGTAGTCGGACACCTGACGGTCTAGGCGTTCCCTGATGCTGGATCCGGATGACACCTGTCGATGGGTCGGCTGAAAGAATGACCTCATATCCGAAGTCACCAACACATCTTCAAACCGGCCTCTTCTTGCAGGCGCTGTTGGATTGGTACCCGCAAATCCTTCTCTGGGAGTGGGAATTGCTCCTCTGCCAGCGCACGCAAAAGCAGAATGCAGCATTTCTCGAAGCAAGGCCTGGAAGTGCTGCATTCTGACAGCCCTCTGCGACGGCGGTAACATTTCCGCCATTTTGTGTTTGTACCGGGGGTCTAAGTACGTTGCCACCCAGTACTGGTCCTTGACCCTCATGCTTTTTATACGGGGGTCCCTATTAAAACACTGGAGCATGAAGGCCCCCATTTGCACTAAAGTGGAAGCGGTGTGGTGGCCTGGCTCCTGCTCATCATCCAGGATAATGTCGTCCTCTTCATTCTCCTCTCCCCATCCTCGCACAACAGGGATCCCAGAAAGGTTTAAAGCATGCTCTTCTTGCTCCTGCTCATCCGCCCCGGCACCATCCTCCTCTGACTCCTCATCAGACTCCTGTTGTTGACTTGTCTCAGATAGAGTAGCCCCCCCTGGGAATTCATCCAGCATTGCGACTTCCTCATCTTCCCGCTCCTGCTCCTCCACAGCCTGATCAATGACACGACGCAATGCACGCTCCAGAAAGAAGGCATAAGGTACCATGTCACTGATGGCGCCATGGCTGCGACTGACCAGTTTGGTGATCTCCTCAAATGGCCGCAGAAGTCTGCATGTGTCGCGCATGAGCAGCCACTGGCGCGGTGAAAAAAAACCCAGCTCCCCAGAACCGTTTCTTTCGCAGAGTTCATACAGGTAGACGTTAACTGCACGTTTCTGCTGGAGCAGCCTATCAAGCATATAGAAGGTTGAGTTCCATCGCGTCGGGCAATCGCAAATAAGACGTCTGACCGGCAGATGGTGTCGCCGCTGAATGTCAGCAAGGCGAGCCATGGCCGTGTAAGATCTTCTGAAATGGGCCGAGATTTTCCTTGCCTGCCGCAAGATGTCCTGGACCCCAGGGTATTTGACAAGGAATCGCTGCACGACCAAGTTTAAGACGTGTGCCATGCACGGCACGTGCGTGATTTTGCCCTGTTTCAATGCGCTAAGCAGATTGGCACCGTTGTCACACACCACTTTACCAACTGTCAAATTGAGCGGTGTTAGCCACTCATCTGCCTGTGAACGCAAAGCTGAAAGGAGTGCCGGGCCAGTGTGGCTCTTTGCTTCCAGGCACAACAGACGCAGCACGGCATGGCAACGTCTCACCTGGCATGTGGAATAGGTTCTGGGGAGCTTGGGCGGTGCAGTGGAAGAGACGCTAGCAGCGGAAAAGGAGGAGGCAGCTGAGGAGGAGAGGGAGGAGGATGGAGTAGGAGGAGGAGAAGAAGAGTCAGGCCTGCATGCAATCCGTGGCGGTAAAACCAAATCTACACGGGTGCCACGGGTTACATGCTTGACGGCCGTCAGAAGGTTCACCCAGTGGGCAGTAAAACTGATATACCTTCCCTGCCCGTGTTTGCTAGACCACGTGTCTGTGGTCAGATGTATCTTGGCACCGACACTGTGTGCCAGAGATACATTCACTTGCCGCTGAACATGGCCATATAGCTCTGGGATGCCCTTCTCTGAGAAATACTTCCTTCCTGGGACCTTCCATTGTGGTGTTCCAATGGCCACAAATTTGCGAAAGGCCTCCGAGTCCACCAGTTTATATGGCAGTAGTTGGCGGGCTATGAGTTCTGACAAGCCAGCCGCCAACCGTTGGGCAAGAGGGTTATCCGGCGTCATCATTTTTTTACGCTCAAACATTAGGCCCACGGAAGCCTGCCTTTTTGCAGAAAAATGTGAGCTTGGCGTGATGGAAGGTGGAGTGGAGGACAATTGTGAGGAGAGAGGAGAAGGAGAAGTAGAAGACGAGGCTGGACGGTGAGAGCCTGCAGTGTGGCTTTGTGTGTTCCGTTGCTCCCACTGGGCTCGGTGATGGCTGCTCATGTGCCTTCTTAAGGCGGTCGTCCCTAGGTGAGTATTGGGCTTACCGCGACTAACGCGTTGACTGCAAAGATTGCAGATGGCAACGCTATTGTCAGCAGCGGACACGTTAAAAAAAGCCCACACTGCGGAGCCATGTGCCGGTGTCCTGGGAGCGCCAGATGTGACCGTACATGGTCGATGACTCGCTCCTGATACATTTGCAGTCTGCTTTGTCCCTGCTGTGCAATGTAAGTCATTGCTGCTTCTCCTCCCTATCTGCTGGTCCATATCTCCCTCTGAACTCCCCTCCTCTTCCTCTCTTGTGGGCACCCACGTGACATCACTAGACACGTCATCATCAACGTCACCTTCCCCACCGCTATAAGTAGAGTAGGCAGCAACACCGGGGACCAACCTCCTCCTTGGGCTGATCTGGGTACTGGCGTCAGACTGCTGAGTAGCGCTTGTTGCTACCTCCTCTTCCTGATCCAATACCAAGAGTGGCTGCGCATCAGAAATGTCCTCTTGATATGGATCGGAAAATAATTCCAGTGACTCAAGCGGAAGGTATGTGGTGGTGGTGGTGGTGGTCGTGTTGTTGGTGGTAGTGTCTTTGGGGGTGCACATAGCAGAGAGTGAAGAAGAGGGTGCAGATCGAGAGGATGAGGAGGGTGCAGAAGAGTAAGGCTGAGCGAGCCACTCAACCAAGTCTGGTGCATCCTTTAAAGTAATTGAACGCACCTTCTGCAACTTCCCACTTTGGCTCAAGCCTGTTGCTCCTGCCCTACCCCTACCACCCCTGCGGAAGGGCCTGCCTCTTCCTCTGCATGTCATTTTTTAAATGACCCTGTGACAAAACTCTTAGTCCCTATACCGCTGAAGGACTGCTGCAGTATAGGTGAGCGGTCAGCAGTGGTGCACGTCAACCCTATCTATTGTGGACCTATAGCGGTCCTTACAGAACAGCAGACTGTACCGCACTCAAGCCTATGTACCGTAGCACCCTATACCAAGTTACCAGTCCTTATAAGAACTTTTGTGGACCAAGCAGGTTGTGTATTAGTGTTTAGCAGACTGTACGTCAGTCCCTATACCGCTGAAGGACTGCTGCAGTATAGGGCAGCGGTCAGCAGTGGTGCACGTCAACCCTATCTATTGTGGACCGATAGCGGTCCTTACAGAACAGCAGACTGTACCGCACTCAAGCCTATGTACCGTAGCACCCTATACCAAGTTACCAGTCCTTATAAGAACTTTTGTGGACCAAGCAGGTTGTGTGTTAGTGTTTAGCAGACTGTGCGTCAGTCCCTATACCGCTGAAGGACTGCTGCAGTATAGGGCAGCGGTCAGCAGTAGTGCACGGCAACCCTATGTATTGTGGACCGATAGCGGTCCTTACAGAACAGCAGACTGTAACGCACTCAGGCCTATGTACCGTAGCACCCTATACCAAGTTACCAGTCCTTATAAGAACTTTTGTGGACCAAGCAGGTTGTGTGTTAGTGATTAGCAGACTGTACGTCAGTCCCTATACCAATGAAGGACTGCTGCAGTATAGGGCAGCGGTCAGCAGTAGTGCACGGCAACCCTATGTATTGTGGACCGATAGCGGTCCTTACAGAACAGCAGACTGTAACGCACTCAGGCCTATGTACCGTAGCACCCTATACCAAGTTACCAGTCCTTATAAAAACTTTTGTGGACCAAGCAGGTTGTGTGTTAGTGTTTAGCAGACTGTGCGTCAGTCCCTATACCGCTGAAGGACTGCTGCAGTATAGGGCAGCGGTCAGCAGTGGTGCACGTCAACCCTATCTATTGTGGACCGATAGCGGTCCTTACAGAACAGCAGACTGTACCGCACTCAAGCCTATGTACCGTAGCACCCTATACCAAGTTACCAGTCCTTATAAGAACTTTTGTGGAACAAGCAGGTTGTGTGTTAGTGATTAGCAGACTGTACGTCAGTCCCTATACCAATGAAGGACTGCTGCAGTATAGGGCAGCGGTCAGCAGTAGTGCACGGCAACCCTATGTATTGTGGACCGATAGCGGTCCTTACAGAACAGCAGACTGTACTGCACTCAGGCCTATGTACCGTAGCACCCTATACCAAGTTACCAGTCCTTATAAAAACTTTTGTGGACCAAGCAGGTTGTGTGTTAGTGTTTAGCAGACTGTGCGTCAGTCCCTATACCGCTGAAGGACTGCTGCAGTATAGGGCAGCGGTCAGCAGTAGTGCACGGCAACCCTATGTATTGTGGACCGATAGCGGTCCTTACAGAACAGCAGACTGTACTGCACTCAGGCCTATGTACCGTAGCACCCTATACCAAGTTACCAGTCCTTATAAGAACTTTTGTGGAACAAGCAGGTTGTGTGTTAGTGATTAGCAGACTGTACGTCAGTCCCTATACCAATGAAGGACTGCTGCAGTATAGGGCAGCGGTCAGCAGTAGTGCACGGCAACCCTATGTATTGTGGACCGATAGCGGTCCTTACAGAACAGCAGACTGTACTGCACTCAGGCCTATGTACCGTAGCACCCTATACCAAGTTACCAGTCCTTATAAAAACTTTTGTGGACCAAGCAGGTTGTGTGTTAGTGTTTAGCAGACTGTGCGTCAGTCCCTATACCGCTGAAGGACTGCTGCAGTATAGGGCAGCGGTCAGCAGTAGTGCACGGCAACCCTATGTATTGTGGACCGATAGCGGTCCTTACAGAACAGCAGACTGTAACGCACTCAGGCCTATGTACCGTAGCACCCTATACCAAGTTACCAGTCCTTATAAGAACTTTTGTGGACCAAGCAGGTTGTGTGTTAGTGATTAGCAGACTGTACGTCAGTCCCTATA
Source organism: Lithobates pipiens (assembly GCF_037356315.1). Classification (NCBI taxonomy): domain Eukaryota; kingdom Metazoa; phylum Chordata; class Amphibia; order Anura; family Ranidae; genus Lithobates; species Lithobates pipiens. The sequence continues at coordinate 556,663,189 of NW_027507764.1, read as the reverse complement.
CCAATGAAGGACTGCTGCAGTATAGGGCAGCGGTCAGCAGTAGTGCACGGCAACCCTATGTATTGTGGACCGATAGCGGTCCTTACAGAACAGCAGACTGTAACGCACTCAGGCCTATGTACCGTAGCACCCTATACCAAGTTACCAGTCCTTATAAAAACTTTTGTGGACCAAGCAGGTTGTGTGTTAGTGTTTAGCAGACTGTGCGTCAGTCCCTATACCGCTGAAGGACTGCTGCAGTATAGGGCAGCGGTCAGCAGTGGTGCACGTCAACCCTATCTATTGTGGACCGATAGCGGTCCTTACAGAACAGCAGACTGTACCGCACTCAAGCCTATGTACCGTAGCACCCTATACCAAGTTACCAGTCCTTATAAGAACTTTTGTGGAACAAGCAGGTTGTGTGTTAGTGATTAGCAGACTGTACGTCAGTCCCTATACCAATGAAGGACTGCTGCAGTATAGGGCAGCGGTCAGCAGTAGTGCACGGCAACCCTATGTATTGTGGACCGATAGCGGTCCTTACAGAACAGCAGACTGTACTGCACTCAGGCCTATGTACCGTAGCACCCTATACCAAGTTACCAGTCCTTATAAAAACTTTTGTGGACCAAGCAGGTTGTGTGTTAGTGTTTAGCAGACTGTGCGTCAGTCCCTATACCGCTGAAGGACTGCTGCAGTATAGGGCAGCGGTCAGCAGTAGTGCACGGCAACCCTATGTATTGTGGACCGATAGCGGTCCTTACAGAACAGCAGACTGTACTGCACTCAGGCCTATGTACCGTAGCACCCTATACCAAGTTACCAGTCCTTATAAGAACTTTTGTGGACCAAGCAGGTTGTGTGTTAGTGATTAGCAGACTGTACGTCAGTCCCTATACCAATGAAGGACTGCTGCAGTATAGGGCAGCGGTCAGCAGTAGTGCACGGCAACCCTATGTATTGTGGACCGATAGCGGTCCTTACAGAACAGCAGACTGTAACGCACTCAGGCCTATGTACCGTAGCACCCTATACCAAGTTACCAGTCCTTATAAAAACTTTTGTGGACCAAGCAGGTTGTGTGTTAGTGTTTAGCAGACTGTGCGTCAGTCCCTATACCGCTGAAGGACTGCTGCAGTATAGGGCAGCGGTCAGCAGTAGTGCACGGCAACCCTATGTATTGTGGACCGATAGCGGTCCTTACAGAACAGCAGACTGTAACGCACTCAGGCCTATGTACCGTAGCACCCTATACCAAGTTACCAGTCCTTATAAGAACTTTTGTGGACCAAGCAGGTTGTGTGTTAGTGATTAGCAGACTGTACGTCAGTCCCTATACCAATGAAGGACTGCTGCAGTATAGGGCAGCGGTCAGCAGTAGTGCACGGCAACCCTATGTATTGTGGACCGATAGCGGTCCTTACAGAACAGCAGACTGTAACGCACTCAGGCCTATGTACCGTAGCACCCTATACCAAGTTACCAGTCCTTATAAGAACTTTTGTGGAACAAGCAGGTTGTGTGTTAGTGATTAGCAGACTGTACGTCAGTCCCTATACCAATGAAGGACTGCTGCAGTATAGGGCAGCGGTCAGCAGTAGTGCACGGCAACCCTATGTATTGTGGACCGATAGCGGTCCTTACAGAACAGCAGACTGTAACGCACTCAGGCCTATGTACCGTAGCACCCTATACCAAGTTACCAGTCCTTATAAGAACTTTTGTGGACCAAGCAGGTTGTGTGTTAGTGATTAGCAGACTGTACGTCAGTCCCTATACCAATGAAGGACTGCTGCAGTATAGGGCAGCGGTCAGCAGTAGTGCACGGCAACCCTATGTATTGTGGACCGATAGCGGTCCTTACAGAACAGCAGACTGTACTGCACTCAGGCCTATGTACCGTAGCACCCTATACCAAGTTACCAGTCCTTATAAAAACTTTTGTGGACCAAGCAGGTTGTGTGTTAGTGTTTAGCAGACTGTGCGTCAGTCCCTATACCGCTGAAGGACTGCTGCAGTATAGGGCAGCGGTCAGCAGTAGTGCACGGCAACCCTATGTATTGTGGACCGATAGCGGTCCTTACAGAACAGCAGACTGTAACGCACTCAGGCCTATGTACCGTAGCACCCTATACCAAGTTACCAGTCCTTATAAGAACTTTTGTGGACCAAGCAGGTTGTGTGTTAGTGATTAGCAGACTGTACGTCAGTCCCTATACCAATGAAGGACTGCTGCAGTATAGGGCAGCGGTCAGCAGTAGTGCACGGCAACCCTATGTATTGTGGACCGATAGCGGTCCTTACAGAACAGCAGACTGTACCGCACCCAAGCCTATGTACCGTAGCACCCTAGACAGACCAAGTTACCAGTCCTGATAAAGAGCTTTGTGGAACAAGTGAGTTGTGAATGATTAGCAGACTGCAGCAGAAGGGCAGCAGTCAAGTATAATATTCTTTCTATATTTGGAAGAAAGAATATTATACGTGTACAAGCCTATTACCGTACCACTGATACCAGTCCTGAAAAGAACCTTTGTGGAACTAATAGTAACAGCAAGTCTTTAAAATTATCCTCACTGCCTGACACACTGCTTCCTGCCTGTCCCTATACAAATTGGCAAAAAAGAGTAGGCTGGAACGATTAGCTGGAACAGCTCTTTTGTGGACCTGATAGTAACAGCTAATGATGATGATGATGATGATGATGAAGAAAGACTAATCTGGCTGAGCTGTCCCTAAAATAGCAGCATACAGCGCTCTGTCCCTTTATCTAAACTGACAAAAGAAACTCAGGCTGCTGACCTAACACCTATACCAGTCCTGAAAAGAACTTTTGTGTACCAAATAGCTAGCGTTTTCTCTGTCCCTACTCCACACAGGATCCTTTCCCTACAGTGACAGAAGAAAGAATGTAAAATGGCCACCGGATCGGGTGTATTTATAGGTTAGGGGGAATGTCCAAGTGTCCATGAGCTGTCATGTCTCAATTGGTTGTCCTGTAACACATGATAAACGTGTCACGAAAGGTTAAAGTTCTTGTATACATTAAACACGTAAGTCCGCCGGGGCGAACGACGGAAAAAGGCGTTCGAACCCGCGGACGGCGAAAGTCGGAAATTCGCCGCGAAACGACCGCCGGGCGAACCGTTCGGCCATCACTACAAGAGATCACTTAGAAGATTTCCAAAACCTTGAATGTCTGGACTCTGGGGGAGGTCAGTGTTATGACTAGAATGGTATGATATGTAATTTTATATAATAAAGATGTTTTTTTCATTAGAACTGATTCTTTAGGGCAAAATCAACTAGAATTCACTTTCTTGAAATCAGAACAGAACAATATGAAATCCAACTAGTTTCCGTGGGTTGCTGCACCTTAGAATTATTAGACATTGAAGGTATAATTATGTGTGCAAATTTTGGGCCAATTGATCTCCCACTTGAGGATATCTGCATAGTTCCACAGCTGCCACCATTCAGCAGGACCAGAGCTGCTCAGGATCAGTAGAGCTTTTCTTTTCTTCTTCAACGACACCAATGGTTTCCATCATCTACCAGTGACGAATGTAAGAAGCTTTTATCCCCCAAGTTACCACCAAAGTAAGGGGACAACCAATGTAAGGTGGCATATAACCTCCAACTAACCACAAAGGTATAAGGACAGTCTTCTTCCTGGTGACTACCAATGTATGGTGGCATATATCCTTCAACCAACCACCCAACAAGGTATAGGGACATTCTTCCTCCTGGAGACTACTAATGCAAAGAGGCATTTATCCTTCTATTAACCACCAAGGTATGGCGTCATTCTTCCTCCTAGTGACCACCAATGTAAGGGGCATTTATCCTCCTACTAACCACCAAAGTAAAGGGAAATTGTTTTTCCTGATGACCACCGATGTAAGGCAGCATTTATCCTTCAACTAACCACTAAGGCAGGGGTCTCAAACTGGCGGCCCTCCAGCTGTTGCAAAACTACAAGTCCCATCATGCCTCTGCCTGTGGGAACCATGATTGTAATTGTCAGCCTTGCAATGCCTCATGGGACTTGTAGTTTTGCAACAGCTGGAGGGCCGCCAGTTTGAGATCCCTGCACTAAGGTAAGGGGACATTATTCTTCCTGATGACCACCATTGTAAGGTGGTAGTTTTTCCTCCAAATAAGCACCAGGGTAAGGGGGCATTCTTCTTCCTGTTGACTTCCAACGTAAAACAAAATGTATTCTCCAAATAACCACCAAAGAAACTGGGCATTCTGCATCCTAATGATCACCAATGTAAGAGGGAATTTATCCTCCAACGGACCACCAAGGTAAGGGGGCATTCCTCATTATAATTACCACCAGCATAATGGGGCATTTTTCCCTAAACTGATCACCAAGATAAATGGACATTTTTTTTCCCTTACCACCAAACTCAGGGGGCAATTTCTTCCAACAAACCACCAAGGTACAGGGAGATTGTTTTTTCCCACTGACCAATGCATTTGCAAACAGCACAGTCTATAGTAAATCAACCCTGAAGTGTCTCATACATCTCTGTTACAGGCAATGGGGTTGATTTACTAAAGGCAAATAGTCTGTGCACTTTTTAAGTGCAGTTGCACTCATTTTCCCCCCAGGGTTTTGTGAATGTGGTGAGGCTCTGCTGATTTCCATCATCCAATCATGCGCAAGCAAAACTGGGTTCTTTTTTTTATTTTCCTTGAACCTGAATGGATATTCTTCAGTGAAATGAAGCTTCATCACATTCAAAAAGCTCTGGGGAGAATGAGTAAACCGACCCAATGTCTTATTACCCTGTATTGAACACAATACCTCAAACCTTATATTATTCCTAGTACAGTAAAAACTTGGTTTGAGAGTAACTTGGTTTGAGAGCGTTTTGCAAGACAAGCAAAATTTTGTAATAAAGTTTGACTTGATATACAAGCGATGTCTTGATATACAAGTAGCGTCTTGTCACAAGTGAGTATGAAAGAGAAGAGAGGCGCCTCTAAGTGTAGCAATATGGTTACATTTACTGAAGGTACAAAATTTAGCAACATATTACTACACTTAGAGGCGCCTCTCATATTTTTTATACTCTGGAGCTCCTGCCGGATTTTGCTTCTAATCCCCTTGTGGAGGCTGCCATTTGTGGATGGACATTTTATGATTACACAACCTGGTCACATCACTATAATCTTTTTATATGGACTATAAATTGAAGGACTTATGAAAAAAATGGTTATGGAACTAATAATTTGAGATTCCATTATTTCTTATGGGGAAATTCACTTTGATATACAAGTGCTTTGGATTACAAGCATGTTTCTGGAACTAATTATGCTCACAATCCAAGGTTTTACTGTACCTCCTTCCTCTATATTACACACAGTGATTTACATTTCCCTCTGTTAAACACAGTGCCTCTCTTCTTACATGCAGTGCCTCATACTTCTGTATTACAGCGCCTCATAGCACTCTTTATCAAACAGTGCCTGAAAATTCTCTATTATACACAGTGAAGCTCTTGTTTCCATAACATACAGTGCTTCATACCTCACCTCTGTATAGATAGGCAGTCCATATGAGTACCTGAGTACCTGTCAGAGTTCATCTGAGTACCCAAGTACCTGTCACAGTCCATATGAGTACCTGAGTACCTATCACTGCCCTTCAGAGTACCCGAATACCAGTCAACAGGCCATCAGAGAACCTGTCACCAGGCCATCGAGTACCCGAGTACCTGTCACCAGGCCATCAGAGTACCCAGGTACCTGTCACCAGGCCATCAGAGTACTCAAGTACCTGTCACCAGCCAATCAGAGTACCCGAGTACCTATCTGCAGCCCATCAGAGTACCCGAGTACCTATTTGCAGCCCATGCCTCATAGAATATACGTTGGGGTGTTTGCTTTCCAAAATGGGGTAATTTTGTGGGTAATTCCACTGTCCTGGTGCTCCAGGACCTTCAAAAGTGTGATGGGTAGGAATGAAATGAGATGTGTCACTTATGCTCCTAGAACGCCTATAGGTACTACTTCAATTTTCGGCCTCTCTATGTGACCAGGCTGTGTAAAAGTCCTACACATGTGATATCGCCATACTCGAGAGGAGTAGCAGAATGTGTTTTGGGGTGTAATCTTGGGGTGTAATCTGCTATATACATGCTATGTGTTAGAAATATCTTATAAATTTACAACTTTGTGTAAAAAAAAAAATGTGTTTTAATTTTTCCCACATTTTCCAAAAACTTCTGGAAAAAAATGAACCGTTCAAAAGCTCATTATCTTCATAGATTATACATTGGGGTGTTTGCTTTCCAAAATGGGGTAATTTTGTGGGCAATTACATTGTCCTGGTACCCCAGGGCCTTCAAAAGTGCAATAGGTGGTTGTGAAATGAGATGTGTCATTTTTGCTCGTAGAACGCCTGAAGGTGCTACTTCAGTGTTGGTGCTCTGTATGTGGCCAGGCTGTGTAAAGGTCTCACACATGTGGTATCGCCGTATTCGGGAAGAGTAGCAGAATGTATTTTGGGATGTAATTTGTTGTATGCATATGCTGTGTGTGAGAAATAACCTGATAATATGACAATTTTGTAAAAAATATATTTTTAAATCTTAATTTTGCAAAGAATTGTGGGAAAAAATGACAACTTAAAAAACTCACCATGCTACCTACTTAATACATTGGAATGTCTACTTTGTAAAAAGGGGTCATTTGGGGGGTATTTGTATTTTCCTGACTTGTTAGTGTCTCAAGAAATGAGATACACCTGATGTACTGAAGGCCTGATCAGATATGATCAATTTTCAGTGATTGGCTCCATAGTTTGTAGACTCTATAACTTTCACAAAGACCAAATAATATACACTAATTTGGGTTATTTTTACCAAAGATAGGTAGCAGTATACATTTAGGCCAAAATTTATGAAGAAAAACTACTAATTAGCAAAATTTTATGACAGAAACAAAGAAAAATGCATTTTTTTCACAAAATTTTTTTTTATTTTTATTTATAGTACAAAAAATAAAAAACCCACTAGTAATTAAATACCACTAAAAGAAAGCTCTATTTGTGTGGGAAAAAAGGGCGCAAGTTTCATATGGGTACAGTGTTGCATGACTGAGTAATTGTCATTCAAACTGTGAGAGCACTGAAAGCTGAAAATTGGTCTGGTCAGGAAGGGGGTGTAAGTGCATTGTATTGAGGTGGTTAAGCACATTACCTATCTATTGTCATCATGCATTGTGCCATTCCTCCTTATTACATGTTAGGCATCTTTCTTCTGTATTAGACACATAGACAAACAGTGCATCATACATAGTACCTGTACCTTTGGTGCAACCCCGCCTCTTCAAGTCTTGGGGACGTTACTACACAGCATCATACAACTTTTCTGCTCCAAAACTATAATGTACACACGATCGGATTTTCCGTTGGGAAATGTTGGATGTAAGCTTGTTGGTGGAAAGTCCAACCATGTGTATGCTCCATCGGACATTTGTTGGCGCGAACAAATGTTGGCTAGCAGGTTCTCAAATTTTTTCGTAATGGAGATATCAAGTACATCTTGTACGTCACTACGTTCGTAATTGTTGGCCAACATTTGTGTGACCGTTTGTATGCAAGATAAGTTGGAGCCAATATCCTTTGAACAAAAATCCACAGTTTTGTTGTCGGAAAGTCTGATCATGTGTACGAGGCATAACATCACATGAGGCCAGTGCCAACAGAAAGAGGTAAGTAGCCTCTATTAGACTTGCATACAATGGCTATTATAAAAAAAAGAAGCTACAAAATAATAGCATTATTCATATAAATAGTACTAAAATAATAATACAAAGCCTAAAGTTCTTCTTTTTCATTTTTTTTATTTTTTTGGATAGCATGGAAAGTGTCAGGACCTCTTCTCTATGTATTTCCATCAAGTTTTCTAACACAATAAAAATTGTTTTATTGCTCCCCACTAGAGAGATTTTCCATCACTTCCTGCTGTCACCAGATATGAATTCTCCCCAACAAAGCCACAGATGGCAAAAAAAAAACTGATAGAGATCCTAATCTCCCCTGTTCTATCCAAAATTAGCAAAAAAAAGGTTAGGCCTGTGTTATATTTTAAACACTTGTGACTTTATCACCCCTATTTTTTATAAGTTTTATTTGAATTTATACAATAAAATATATAAAAATGTAGAGCATCATATTTGTATTAGTTCAAAAGAAAGTTATTTTTATTTTTTTACTGATTTGTATAAGAGGGGTAGCTGAGGAGGTCGGGGGGACAGAGGGTTCTAGGTTCTAAAAGAGGGCCAGGAATTCGGAAACCCTCAGATCGCCTCCCCCCAGGATTAATTCTCCGACTCCAGTCGCCATTAAGGTGCGCTGCCCTCCCTCTGAACTTTATTTTGGCACCAGTCTAGTAAAAGTCGCAGTCCCTTTTAAATTTCTAGCATGGTGATGTCATAGATTAACATTCCACAGTGGCTCAGTGAAAAGTAGCAATAATGTAACAAAACACTGATTACAGAAGGCTGGGCCCCGGCCATGATTTATTGGCGAGACTCGGCTCACCTTTGGCCATTTTATGTCATTAACTCATGTACTCTCCCCAGTGTGCAAATTGTGATTTTGGAAATAATTATGAACATAATACTTAATGAAAGATGTTATATTTTAAGAAAATCAGAAGATCTGTTTAGTATTGTTGTACAAGCATTCATTCGAGTAACATTCCGCCTCTGCTATGACATGTTAGCTTTCAGCTGCCCCCGTGTTTATAGTTTTTAGTGCAGAGAAATGCTAAGCAATTACAACTCCCCCATAACCCTAAGACCACATGCACCCCGGGCATATAGCGCCTGTGTGACCAGTTCCAGCGTTTTCATGTGCCTAGGAGGCATGGGTGCAGTGGCTGGATGGGGCTGGACACTACTAAGTGGTACTTACGTTTGGGGCCATATGCATTCAGGGGCCCATAAAACAGGTATTCTGCTTTCTAGCTATACTTTCCTGAATGCAGAGGGCCCTAAGCAAGAGTAACACTCAGTATAGTGTCTAGCTCTGTCAACGTATTTCAGCCTGTCATAAATAGGCTGTAGGCATTGGGGCTGGGTGCTGCACCTGTGCCTCCGGGGGCACAAAAATGTCAGGGTTGGATGCACATGCGTTAAACACTTGCATGTGGCCCAACTGTTCTTGTAACTATAACACTGTAATACTAACACTTACGCTCCTGGTAGCCCTAAAACGAATCCTCCCTGTAACCCCAACACTAAACTTCCCTTGTAACCTTCACATTAAACCTCCTTGTATGACATTATCCCTCCCAGAAGCCCTAAAACTAATCATCCTGGTAACCCTAACACTAAGCCTCCTGGCAACCCTAACACTAAGCCCTTGTACACACGGTCGGAGATTCCGACAACCAAATCCGTCGGATTTCGTCCGTCGGATTTTGTCCGATGGATTTTGTCCGAAACTGTTGTATACACACGGTCGGACAAAGTTGTCGGAAAATCCGGCATGATGACGTTATTTCGTTACGACGGGACTATGTTCACGCTAGTAGCCAATAGCTTTGGTGTAGGAATTTGATCTGAGCATGCTTGGCACTTTGTCCAATTCTCTACACATGATCGGAGTGTGTCCGATCGGAGCATTTTGTTGGAAAATATTTCCGGCAAGTTGGAAAAGTTGGTCCGACGGATATTCAGACGGAAACAGTCCGATGCAGACCACACACAGTCGTAATATCTGACAAAATAATCCGATCGGACACATTCCGAGGGAATCTCCGACCGTGTGTACAAGGGCTAAGCCTCCTGGCAACCCTAACACTAAGCCTCTTGGTAACCCCAACACTAGCCCTCTAACGCCCCCAGTGACCCTAACACTAACCCTTCCTGTAACCCCAACACTAACCCTCCCAGTAACCCTAAGACCCCTTTCACACTGAGTGTGGTTTTCAGCCGTTTTAGCGCTAGCCTGTCTATATACTACCCTAGCTGGCCCCTATACTGCCCTTTCCTGTCCATTTACTACCCTAGCATGTCCCTTTACTACCCTAGCCTGTTTATATACTAAACTAGCCTTTCCATATACTATCCTAGCCTGTCAATATACTACCCCAGCCTGTCTATATACTACATTAGCCTGCCCATATACTACCCTAGCCTGCCCCTATTCTGTCCTAGCCTGTCCATATACTACCCTAGCCTGTCCATATACTACCCCAACCTGTCTATATACTACACTAGCCTGTCCATATGCTACACTGACCTGCCCCTATACTGCCCTAGTCTGCCCATGTCTGTCCATTTACTACCCTAGCCTTTCCATATTTTCTTGTTACTGTTTGTATATATGGTCCGGGGACTCAAACCAAAAAAAAAAAAAAAGTATTTTAAGTTCTTAATCAGATGATACAGGCAATTAAAAACATGGGACACATACGTCCCTTGGTCCTCAAATAACACTTTAAACATTTTGGCAATTTACATTAACATTGACATTTTGTATATGTAACTGTGATTAGTTGCTTTTTCTATTGCTCTCAAAGTGTACAGTACCCTATCAAAAATCCCCACATTAGACAGACATAAATACATACAAATACTTTGGCAGTTAAAACAGATCCCTTATTTATTTAATTGGTGCATTTAGCTGTTTAACTTTACCTGTAATTCAGCTTTAAATGCCCTTGTAGACTAATGGTAATATACCCTGAGAACTAAACTAAACCACCATAAAGTGTCATATATTTCTGATCATTGTACTCAGGTGCAGCTCAGCTTTTTCTGACTTTCCCCCACTGATCTGCACCTGAGTACAATGAGCAGACCTAACCAATAGATCCTGCTCCCTGGTAGGCAGAGAGCACACTATGCTTTACCTGACCATCTTCCTGGTAAGCAGAAAGACCAAAAACTATACTCTCTTCTAGCACCTACCTGGGATGGTGCTACACCAAGTTCCTCAAGTCTTTCCTGATATGTTTTATCTCTCAGACCTTGCACCATTTTTGCTACCTGTCTCTGGACTCGTTCTATCTTATCATATCTTTTTGTAAACAAGGTCTCCAAAACTGGGCACAGTGTTCTAAATCAGGTCTCACTAAAGATCTATATCAGCCTTTCTCAACCTTTTCAACACAGAGGAACCCTTGATATAACTTTCTGGAATCAAGGAACCCCTGTTAAAAATGACTGTATCTACAACTCATGATACATTCGTGTAATGGTCAGTGGGAAGGTTGCCCCTTGCACTTGTAGATACTGGGAAGAATTACCCCCTTACAAATAGCTAAAAAGATTAATGGTGGCAGTGGAAACTTATCTAAGAGGCAGAAATTGCTAATTTCTCAAGGAACCCCTAGCAACCACTGGAGGAACCCTAGGGTTCCATGGAACCCTGGTTGAGAAACCCTGATCTATATAGAGGAATCAGGACCTCCTTCCTCCTGCTGGTGACCCCTCTAGTCATAACTAAAGATCTATATGAGGGGGGTCTCCTTTCTCCTGCTGGTGACCCCTCTAGTCATAAATAAAGATCTATATAGAGGAATCAGGACCTCCTTTCTCCTGCTGGTGACCCCTCTAGTCATAAATAAAGATCTATATAGAGGAATCAGGACCTCCTTTCTCCTGCTGGTGATCCCTCTAGTGATAACTAAAGATCTATATAGGGAAATCAGAACCCCCTTCCTCCTGCTGGTGACCCCTCTAGTGAAAAACGAAAGTTCTATATAGAGGAATCAGCACCAAGGCTGGTGCAAGGATTTTTGACACCCTAGGCAAAACCTAATTTTGCAGCCCCCCTTGGCTCCATCCCTGACTCCACCCCCTTTGCCCTATCCATGTGACAGGAGGCGGTGATATACAGGAAGCATCGGCTCTACTTCCTCTAGCACTGGCTCCAGTGCTGCGATGCGCCTCTAATTACAGTACCGGTCGGACAGAGCAGCTGCTTGGGACTGAGTTAGTTATATGCTGCAGCCTGCAGAGCATGGAGACGTGGAGGGAAACCAGTGGCCAGGCGCCCCTAGGCAGCAGTGCGCCCTAGGCGGCTGCCTAGTTTGCCTAGTGGTAGCACCGGCCCTGATCAGCACCTCCTTCCTCCTGCAGGTGATCTCTCTAATGATAACTAAAGATTTATATAGAGGAATCAGGACCTCCTTCCTCCTGCTAATAGACTCTCTAGTCTTGTCTATATCCCCATCCCACGTTTTCTTGGAACACAAGGCTTATCAGTAATGGGTGCTGTAGTGACTACCAGCTGGATACTGGATACATCATGAATCAATGCACATATTCGCCAGCACACAATGGCTCTTCAAATTTAGAATCATGGTGTGCTGGGGAACATGTGCTTTAATCCAACTAGTAATGTCTCCTACATAGTAAATATGGTGATGTGTAAATATTTTTCCCTTGTTACAAATTTCCAGGAACGAAGCCGCACCTTTTCTTTCTGTCCCCTGCTGTTAAGACATTTAGATGTGTGGAGAATCTGTCGCAATTTGTGTGGTGCACATGGGTTATAATTGGACTCTGTGATTTCGTGTAAATTGCTGCGACCTAATCAAGAGGAAGCAGCAGAGGGAAGACTATCATGGTTTCCTGATGGGAAGCCTCACCTTTCCTGCCAGCGCAGGCAAAATGTTACCGGGATATGCAGGAGTGAGGTGTTGGACTTTCCATGAGGAAATGGAAATCTAAGGCGACGGTGACCTCATACATGAAACAGAAACCATGACCTTGGCAAAGTGCCTCTTTATAGTCACTGATCACTGGAAGAGTGTGGCCCAGTGTCCTTAGTGGGAGAGGTACGAGTTTATAGAAGGCCACCATGGAGTTTTGGGTGGAGTGACGTAAAGTGGTCATAATTTGGGAACATTGTGTTTTTTTAATTGGTGTGATTTAAATTGGAGATGCAACTCTAATGCATGTTTCATTCCTATTGTGCATCGCATCCATGTGTCTAAAGCCAAATGCTAGCCTTACCTTCAGTTATGCACAATTGTACAGACTCCCCTTATTTACTAAAATTGCTTTGCCTGATCTCACTCACAGTGTGTGTTAGAAGCAGCAGCAAGCCAGACAGAGCCCATTTCATTTCCTAGCAAGAGGACATAATGTATGTGTCATGTTTTGCCATATGTGTCTGTTCCCGGCTCACCGCTGTAGTGCAGTGCGTTTTGAAAAATACGATCGGTCCATTATTTCTGTATTTTAGTGCTTCGGGAGGCACATTGAAGTTAATAACAGCCCATCAAAAGGCATACAACAGGTATTGGTAACAGGCATTAACCTCCCTGGTGGTATGATTCAGTCTGGAATTAGGTGCTGAAAGCAGTACAATTATTTTGCACGGAAATCTGGCTTTTATTTTGTAGTCCTGTAATTCTTAGGAATAACGCTCTTAAATCTGTTCAAACCAGAGTCTAGCAGACATCCCGGGTATGATAAAGTTTATAATATAATAAAGAATATTAAAATGTATTCAATAATGTAATAAAATCCTAAAACACTGAAAAATTGACACTTTTTGGTTGCTATGGACTAGGGATGAGCCGAACACCCCCCGGTTCGGTTCGCACCAGAACTTGCGAACGACCCCCGCGTTCGGTACGAACGTTAGAACCCCATTGAAGTCTATGGGACTCGAACGTTCGAATTGGAAAGTGCTAATTTTAACGGCTAATATGCAAGATAGTGTCCTAAAAAGGGTTTGGCGACCTGCCTCCTGCCTCAGGGGACATGGGTCACTGCAAAAAAAAGTTTTAAAAACTGCCGTTTTGGCGGGAGCACTGATTTTAATGACGATTAAAGTGAAAAAAAAAAGTGAAATATTCCTTTAAATATGGTGCCTGGGGGGTGTCTGTAGTATGCCTGTGAAGTGCCACGTGTTTCCCGTGTTTAGAACAGTCCCTGCACAAAATGACATTAAACGGAAATAACACCATTTAAAACTGCTTGCGGTTTTAATGTTATATCTGGTTCCTGCAATATGGTTGAAAATCATTGAGAAAAATGGCATGGGTAGCCCTCCCTGCCCATTACCAGCCTATTTGGGTCTTGTACGCATATTAAGGGGAACCCCGTACCCATATTAAAAAAAGGAAATGCGTGTGGCCCCCAGGCCCTATATACTCAGAACAGCAGTATACAGGCGGTGCAAACAAGACAGGGACTGTGTAGGTTTGTTGTGTTAAGTTGAATCTGTTTGTCATTTTCAACCGGTACATTTTTAAAGTGTAGCTCCAGTCAAAAAAACTATCTTTAAGCTTTTTGGAAAACATAGGGAAGGGTTATCACTCCTGTATAATTTGTTTTGTCGTCCATCTTTTTTCATCTCACTTGCTGCTGTCTCCTTGCGTTTGCAAGTAGGAGATGTTTGTAAGTTGGATGTTTGAAAGTAGGGGCCTGCCCTATATTATAGCGGTATGTACTGGGTACAGAGCACGCAGACAGCACGCACTATCTCCTAACACTACTGACTGCAAGCTCTATTATTAACCACTTGTTAGCCCAATGTTTGCATAAAGTGAAAGATGAAGTTATGCTGAGTAAATAGATATCAAACATGTCACTCTTCAAAATTGCACATGCCCGTGGAATGGCGCCAAACGTCGCTACTTAAAAAATCCCCATAGGCGACGCTTTAATTTTTTTTTTACTGGTTACATGTTTTGAGTTGCAGAGGAGGTCTAGGACTAGAATTATTGCTCTCGCTCTAACATTCTCGGCGATACCTCACATGTGTGGCACATGCGAGCACATGGGGACATGGGCGCTTTAATTTTTATTTTATTTTTTTATTGTTCATTTTACTTTATTTATTTTAGTTTGACATTTTTTTCCCCAAAAATATATTTTTGATCACTTTTATTCCTATTACAAGAAATGTAAACATCCCTTGTAATAGGAATATGGGGTGACAGGTCCTCTTTACAGTGAAATCTGGGGGGTCAATATGACCCCACATCTCACCTCTAGGCTGGGAAGCCTGAAATAAAAAATAAAAAAAAGATTCTGGCTTTGATCGTACTGGCGAGTTGGTAGAAGCACCGGAGGGCGGTGAGGGGTGGGGGGCGTCTATGGCTGGGTATTTCAGGGTATCACCGAGTATGGCTGGGTATCTCTGAGTATGGCTGGGTATGGCAATTTATGGCAGGGTATTACAGAGTATTGGCGGGGTATTGGCGGGGTACTACAGAGTAATAGCAGGGTACTGCAGAGTATTGGGGGGTACTACAGAGTAATGGCAGGGTACTGCAGAGTATTGGGGGTACTGCAGAGTAATGGCGGGTACTGCAGAGTAATGGCGGGTACTGCAGAGTATTGGGGGGTACTGCAGAGTAATGGGGGTTACTGCAGAGTAATGGGGGGTACTGCAGAGTAATGGCGGGTACTGCAGAGTATTGGGGGGTACTGCAGAGTAATGGGGGTTACTGCAGAGTAATGGGGGGTACTGCAGAGTAATGGCGGGTACTGCAGAGTATTGGGGGGTACTGCAGAGTAATGGGGGTTACTGCAGAGTAATGGGGGGTACTGCAGAGTAATGGCAGGGTACTGCACTGCAGAGTAATGGCAGGGTACTGCACTGCAGAGTAATGGCGGGGTGCTGCAGAGTAAAGGCAGGGCACTGCAGAGTAATGGGGGGTACTGCAGAGTAATGGCAGGGTACTGCAGAGTATGCACTGGTATTGCAGAGTATTGGCAGGGAATTGAGGGGTTAAATTCGGTGAGCAGCGATGTGGGCACTGCAGATGCAGCCCACATCGCTGCTGACACCGATCTCTTTCCCCTCCGCTGTACCGATCGGTACAGAGAGGGGAGGGAGGAACAGGCGTCATAACATGACGCCGGTTTGTTTCCAAGTGATCACTCCGTAATTTGACGGAGTAATCACGTGGTAAACGGCCGCTATGAGCGGCCGTTTACCGTGATCCGTGATGCGACCCGGCGGTCACGGATGCTCTCGAGTGCGCACAGAGCAGAATTCTGGGAGGCCGTTAATTAACGGCCTCTCAGAGTTAAACAACCCCCCTGAAGCCGTTAATCGGCAATGGGCAGTTGTTAAGTGGTTAAAGCTAGATCACTAGCTATATAGGTGAGGTGAATATAGTGGTGTATACTGCAGTCAGGGCACAGACAACAACCACTACACAGCAGCAAGATAGGAAATCAGCCAAAAACGATTGGTGTGTACTGTGTTGAAGGTACACAGAACACCCACTGCTTCAGATGCTAAGTAACACACTACAGGAGGCCGCCTCAAAGGCGGCCTTATATAGTGTGGGGCGTGCACTACACAGCCTGAGCTATGATTGGCCACAGGCAGGATGCCTGTGGCCAATCATGGCTCTCCTCGCTGCCGGCGCTGCGATTGGCCAAGCATGCGGGGTCACAGTGCATGCTTGGCCAATCATGGGGCAGCAATGCACTGCGCCACCGCAGTGCATTGTGGTCCGCGCGTGCGTCACTCGAATTTTGACGCGAACGGCCCAAACGTTCGGAATTCGCCGAACGGCCGAACAGCCAATGTTCGAGTCGAACGTACGTTCGACTCGAACACGAAGCTCATCCCTACTATGGACAATCTCCAAATTCCAGGCAGAAAAAACAGTATTTATAATATAAAAGTGTATGCAGGGCATTGCACAAACCACTAGGGACAAAGGGGGTGTGTATTTTTTAATACAGCACTGTAATCTGTAAGATTACAGTGCTGTGTGTGTTTTGTGTGTTTTAACTTTTTTGAATTTGCCGCCGCTCTCCGCTCCCGTGCGCCGTAACGTCGCAGGGAACGGAGCTCGGCGGCATTCGGCACTGTGAATCGAGCGGAGGACAGCTCGATCACACAGCGTGGCGGACATCGCTGGATCCAGGGGACAAGGTGAGTAACGATCCCTGTGTCCTCCCCTGCATCGAGCGAAGCCATCCCGAGTCTGGCTCGGGGGTTACCGCTCCTGTAATGAAAATCCCAACCAGAGCCAGACTCGGGATTACCGCTAGGGGGGTTAACAAGCCTTGGTCAATTACCGCTAGGGGGGTTAACAAGCCTTGGTTCCATTCCAAATACTAAATTTAAAAACAGATTGAAAAAACACGCCAACGTGCATCAAAGCGCATGTCAGCACATGAAAGAAAAACACACTGACGGAAAATAGAAAAAAATGCACTTGCCTAATGCTTTAAAAAAAACACCTCTACACATGATCGGTTTTCCCGTCAGAAAAAACTCTTTCCGCCGGAGTTCCGCTGAAACGACCTTGCCTACACACGATCCCACCCAAGTCTGTTCGTTTAGAACGTGATGACGTACGACGGGACTAGAAAAAGGAAGTTCAATAGCCAGTAGCCAATAGCTGCTCTTGCGTCGTTTTTTGCGGAATAGCATACAAACAATTTTCCCGATAGGAATTGATTCCGTCGGAAAGATTTAAAACATGTTCTATTTCTAGGTCCGTCAGAATTTTTGAAAAAAAAACTCAGATAAAGCCCACACGCGATCGAAATATCCGATGAAATGATTCCCTCTGACCTTTTCTGCCGGAAAGTCCGGTCCTGTGTACGCGGCATAAGACCAGGCATAGAGCAAATAGGCTTTGAATAATTGGGGTCTATATAAATGTTTTCACACAAAATTCTAAAATTTTCATCCCCATTTTCCATCTGAATTAGGCCCTGTTCACACCTGAGCGACACTACCTCCTTGCGTTTTTTAATGCGCGTTTAGGGAGAGGTGCCATTCATTTTGAAAGGGCCTCCCTCTGCTTCAAAAACGCATCAAATAAGTTCATGTACCAAATCTTGGCACTGAGACAGGCACGTTTAGTGTTCCATGTTTTCCCACGACTTTTATGGCATCCCCAGCTCATGGCATGTTTTGTTGCAATTCTGCACGCAATTTCAAATGCTCATGTGTGAACGGTGCCTCGGAGAAAATTTGTGAATTTTGAGTAAAACCGGTTTGAACATCACGTGAAAACGTTTAATAGCCCCCTACTGACCTCACAGGAGTTCTAATCCTTCTACACTCCAAAACTAGAGAAAAAAGTTCTGGGTGGACATACATTTTAACCAACGTAAAAAGTTAAAGGGAAAGCACAGAAAAAGCCAGTATTTTAAATGCTTATGTGCAGCATTTTTCTTTTTCTTAAACAATTTTGCATTCCGCACAACCATAGCATGGCCACTGACAGGTAAAGTGAATAACATTTATTATCTTGTGACAATGACATCTGAAAATGGGTGGGATATATTAGGTAGCAAGAGAACATAGCGTAGCTGAAGTTGATGTGTTGAAAGCAGAAAAAATGGGCAAGTGTAAGGATTTGAGTGACTTTGACAAAGGCCAAATTGTAATGGCTAGATGACTGGGTCAGAGCAACTCCAAATTTGCAGTTCTTTCTAGGGTGTTCCTGGTTTGCAGTGCTCAGGACCTACCAAAAGTAGTCCAAGAAAGCAAAATGGCAACAGGGTCATGGGTGGCCAAGGCTCATTGATGCATGTGGGGGAGCTAAGGCTGGCTGGTGTAGTCCAATTTAATAGAAGAGCTACTGGAGCGCAAATTAGTGAAAAAGTTAATTCTGGTTCTGATAGAAAGGTGTCAGAACACACAGCGCATCCAGTTTTTTGTATATGGGGGTGCATACCCACAGGCCGGTAAGAGTGCCCATGCTGACCCGTGTCCACAGCCAAAAGTGCCTACAATGGGCATGTGAACATCAGAACTGGACCACGGAGCAATAGAAGGTTTGATGAATCACATTTTATTTGACATCATAAAGATGGCCGAGTGTGTCGCTTACCTGGGGAAGAGATGGCACAGGATGTCCTATGGGAAGAAGGCAAACTGGCAGGGGTTGTGTGATGCTTTGTCTAGTGAAGTCCATGCCTCAAAGGGTCAGGGCTGTTTTGGCAGCCAAAGGGGGCCTTCTCAATATTAGGAGTGTAGCACTACCTTAGCAGTGGCCGCTGGTATTAACTGGTTCTTCCCCAATAGTACAGAGGCTGCCCATCCATGTAAGCACCAGTCCATTCACACCAGGTCCAATAACACAGACTAGGGCAGCCCTCAAAATTTAAACTCGCATTTGGCAAGTGAAATTATGAGGAGTGCGAGTATGGACAGGGCTGTGCTGTCCCGGTAATGCACAGGCTCGCAATGAAGGGGCGTTTTTAATAGGAGCAGTCCGCCTCCTGGGACCGCCCCTCTTCACCTCCCTCCTGCTGCTCATCCCCGCCCTCAGTATTTACACGATGCCTGACCCCTCGGCTGCAGGAGAAAGGTAACTGTCACTGTGCTGTGATTGAAAGCAGCACATGTGCTTGAGGGTGTTGGAGGCATTGAATGGGAAATTCCCCAATACCTATGCCTTCAATTCCATTTTCAATTCCATTGCATTGCATTGAGGCTGCATTGATGGGCACTGATCAGGCTGCATTGATGGGCACTGAATGGGCTGCATTGATGGGCACTGATTAGGCTGCTCTGATGGGCACTGATCGGGCTGCATTGATGGGCATTGATCAGGCTGCATTGATGGGCACTGATCGGGCTGCACTGATGGGCACTGACCAGGCTGCACTGATGGGCACTGATCAGGTTGCATTGATTAGCACTGATCAGGCTGCATTGATGGGCACTGATCGGTTTTCACTGATGAGCGCTGATCAGGCTGCAATGATGTGCACTGATATTGCTGCATTGATGGGCACTGATAGGCTGCACCGATGGGCACTGGTGAGGCTGCATTGATGGCCACTGGTGAGGCTGCCCTGATGGGCACACATGAGCCTGCACTGATGGGCACTAAAGAGGCTGTACTGATGGGCACTAATGAGCCAACACTATGGGCACTGATAAGCTGCACTGATGGTCACCGATAGGCTGCATTAATGGGTACTGATGGGCAGTGATCAAATTGTTGTTAATATTTATTTTTGTAAGTTAATTCTGCATAAATCATTTAACAGTGTAATTTCATGAGATAATTTATAAGGGTGTGCTTAGGGGCGCAATTAGGGGAGGGGTTGGGTGGGACAACTGGTGGTGAGTAAATCTTAAGGCCGGGCTAGTAGCTCAGGACTTGAAATTTTGAGCCCTGGGATGTCTTTATTTCTTAAAACTTTTACGAGGGAGGGAGGGAGGAAGAGAGGGATTGGGGCATGGGATACTCCAAAGCCATTAGCACATAGCAATTAGAGGAAATCTTCTCCTTAAAGTGATTGTAAGGCCGCGTACACACGCGCGGACTGTTCGCCCAACTTTGTCCGCTGAACAGTGTTTGGGCGGACAGTCCGCTCGTGTGTGGGCTTTCAGCGGACAGTTTGACGAACAAGGTTTTTCGGAAATTCCGTAAAACTGTCCGCTGAAACCTTGTTTGAGCGAACAGTCCGCCCGTGTGTAGGCTTGTTCGTCAAACTAAGTTCCGCGCATGCTCAGAAAGGATTTACACGCCGAAAGTTATAATGCAGTGTATAGGACGTCGTATTTTTCGTCCCGTCGTACGTGCCGTTCACGTCATCGCGCACGGTTTCAGCAAACTGTTCGTTCGTCGTGTGTGGCCATGTCCGTCCATGCTAATTTTGAGCGGACTGTTTGCCGAAACTGTTTGACGGACAAAGTTGGGCGAACAGTCCCCGCGTATGTACGCGGCCTCAGGGTTCTTTTTTTTTTTTAAATAACAAACATATCATACTTACCTTCACTGTGCAGCTCATTTTGCACAGAGTGACCCCGAACATCCTCTTCTAGGGTCCTCTGGCGGCTCTCATGGCTCCTCCCCACATCAGATAACCCCCTAGGAGAAGCACTTTTAGTCTTGGTGTTTACAAGTTAAAATAATTTTTATTTTTTTTGCTATAAAATTACTTAGAATCCCTAAACATTATATATATTTTTCAGACACCCTAGAGAATAAAATGGCGGCCGTTGTAATACTTTATGTCACACTGTATTTGCACAGCAGTCTTACAAGTGAATTTTTTTTTTTTTTAAATACACTTTTTTGAAATAAAAAATAAGACAACAGTAAAGTTAGCCCAATTAAATTTTACATTGTGAAAGACAATGTTACGCAGAGTAAATTGATGTCATGCTTCAAAATTGTGCCTGCTCTTGGAATGGCGACAAACGTTTACCCTTAAAAATCTCCATAGGCGACGTTTAAAAATTTCTACAGGTTTCCAGAGGAGATCTAGTGATAGAATTATTGCTCTCGCTCTAACGATCACATCCATACCTCACATGTGTGGTTTGAACACCGTTTTCATATGCAGGCGTGACTTACGTATGCGTTCACTTCTGCGCACAAGCTTGGCGGAACGATTTTACTTTTTATTTTTATAATGTCCTTTTAACCACTTGCCGACCGCCGCACCACGATGTACGTCGACAGAATGGCACGGGCAGGCATAAGGGCTTACATGTACGTCCTTGCCTGCCCGCCGGTCGGGGGCCCGATCGGGCCCCCGCCCGGTGCCTGCGGCGGTCAGTATTCGTTCGGGAGCGATCCCGGGTGAGGGGACGGCCATTCATTCATGGCCACCCCCTCGCGATCGCTCCCGACGAATGAAAATGTCCCGTGACATCACTTCCTCTCCTGTAATGTAAACACAGGAGAGGAAGTGATGTATTCTCTCCTCCGTGTCGGTATTTTTCGTTCCGGCACCGAGGAGAGAGCATCGGTGAGTTGCACAAGCACTACACTACACAGTAGAACATGCCAGGCACACTCACACCCCCCCTTTACCCCCCAATCACCCCCCAATTACCCCTGCCCCCCCAGTCACAGTGACACCAATTGCTTTTTTTTTTTTTTTTTTTTTGCATTGGTGTCATTTGTGACTGTAATAACTGTTAGGGCAGTTAGGGTTAGCCCCCTTTAGTTCTAATGTGCCCCCCTAACCCCCCCAATAAAGGTTTAACCCCGTGATCACCCCCCGTCGCCAGTGTCACTAAGGCTGGGTTCACATTGCAGCGGTTTATGAGAACGAATGTGATTCGCACCGCACTGCAGTGCAAATCACATCCGATCTCTGTGCGATTCGAGTTCAGCCATACAGATAGTATGGCTGAATTCGCGTCGCACCCGCCGCACCCGCCGCAAATTCGCACGGGACCCTTTTTTTGGCCCGCAGCAGAATCGGATCGCATGGGTGTTCACACCATGCGATCCGAGTTTGCAGATCGCACTGCGATATGCGAACTGATCTGGGGGTGTCATTAACATTTCACTGACACTCCCAGCAGTTTGCATAGGGCAGTGTGAACTGCCGCCGGGAGGCATGCGATGCGGGAACCCGCCGCGGATTCATGGCGTTCCCGCATCGCTCCAGTGTGAACCCAGCCTAATAAGCGATAGTTTTTCTGATCGCTGTATTAGTGTCACAGGTGACGCTAGTTAGGCAGGTAGGTATTTAGGTTCGCCGCAGCTTTTTATAGCGCCAGGGACCCCCATATACTACCGCATAAAGCCACCTGATTGCCCCCTAGTTAACCCTTTCACCAGTGATCACCATATAACTGTTACAGGTGACGCTGGTTGGTTAGTTATTTTTTTATAGTTTCAGGGCACCCGCCATTTATTACCTAATAAAGGTTTAACCCCCTGATCACCCGGCGGGTGTCATTTGTGACTGTAATAACTGTTAGGGCAGTTAGGGTTAGCCCCCTTTAGTTCTAAGGTACCCCCCTAACCCCCCCAATAAAGGTTTAACCCCGTGATCACCCCCCGTCGCCAGTGTCACTAAGGCTGGGTTCACATTGCAGCGGTTTATGAGAACGGATGTGATTCGCACCGCACTGCAGTGCAAATCACATCCGATCTCTGTGCGATTCAAGTTCAGCCATACAGATAGTATGGCTGAATTCGTGTTGCACCCGCCGCACCCGCCGCAAACTCGCACGGGACCCTTTTTTTGGTCCGCAGCAGAATCGGATCGCATGGGTGTTCACACCATGCGATCCGAGTTTGCAGATCGCACTGCGATATGCGAACTGATCTGGGGGTGTCATTAACATTTCACTGACACTCCCAACAGTTCGCATAGGGCAGTGTGAACTGCCGCCGGGAGGCATGTGATGCGGGAACCCGCCGCGGATTCGTGGCGTTCCCGCATCGCTCCAGTGTGAACCCAGCCTAATAAGCGATCGTTTTTCTGATCACTGTATTAGTTTCACAGGTGACGCTAGTTAGGCAGGTAGGTATTTAGGTTCGCCGCAGCTTTTTATAGCGCCAGGGACCCCCATATACTACCGCATAAAGCCCCCTGATTGCCCCCTAGTTAACCCTTTCACCAGTGATCACCATATAACTGTTACAGGTGACGCTGGTTGGTTAGTTATTTTTTTATAGTTTCAGGGCACCCGCCATTTATTACCTAGTCTCACTAGTGTACCCCTAAATTTAGGGGTGTCTACTTTCCAAAATGGGGTCATTTGGGGGGGGTTTGTGCCATCTTGGCATTTTATGGCCTTCAAAACTGTAACGCCCTTAGAAAGCCTGAAGGCGGTGCTTGGTTTTCGGGGCCCCGTACGCGGCTAGGCTCCCAAAAAGTCCCACATATGTGGTATCCCCGTACTCAGGAGAAGCAGCAGAATTTATTTTGGGGTGTCATTTCACATATGCCCATGGCATGCGTGAGCAATATATCATTTAGTGACAACTTTGTGAAAAAAAAAAAAAGTTTGTAATTTTCCCGCAACTTGTGGCAAAATATAAAATATTCCATGGACTCAACATGCCTCTCAGCAAATAGCTTGGGGTGTCTACTTTCTAAAATGGGGTCATTTGTGGGGGTTTTGTGCCATCTTGGCATTTTATGGCCTTCAAAACTGTAATAGGTAGTGAGGAGTGAAGTCAAATATTTACGCCCTTAGAAAACCTGAAGGCGGTTCTTGGTTTTCGGGGCCCCGTACGTGGCTAGGCTCCCAAAAAGTCCCACATATGTGGTATCCCTGTACTCAGGAGAAGCAGCAGAATTTATTTTGGGGTGTCATTTCACATATGCCCATAGCATGTGTGAGCAATATATCATTTAGTGACAACTTTGTGAAAAAAAAATAAAAAAAAATTAAAGTTTGTAATTTTCCCGCAACTTGTGGCAAAATATAAAATATTCCATGGACTCAAAATGCCTCTCAGCAAATAGCTTGGGGTGTCTACTTTCTAAAATGGGGTCATTTGTGGGGGTTTTGTGCCCTCTTGGCATTTTATGGCCTTCAAAACTGTAATAGGTAGTGAGAAGTGAAATCAAAAATTTACGCCCTTAGAAAGCCTGAAGGCGGTGCTTGGTTTTCGGGGCCCCGTACGCGGCTAGGCTCCCAAAAAGTCCCACATATGTGGTATCCCCGTACTCAGGAGAAGCAGCAGAATTTATTTTGGGGTGTCATTTCACATATGCCCATAGCATGTGTGAGCAATATATCATTTAGTGACAACTTTGTGTAAAAAAAAAATAATAATTTATTTTTTGTCATTATTCAATCGCTTGAGGCAAAAAAATAAAATATTCAATGGGCTCCACATGCCACTTATCAATTTCCTTAGGGTGTCTACTTTCCAAAATGGGGTCATTTGGGGGGGTTTTGTACTGCCCTGCCATTTTAGCACCTCAAGAAATGAGATAGGCA
This sequence comes from Lithobates pipiens, assembly GCF_037356315.1. Lineage (NCBI taxonomy): Eukaryota > Metazoa > Chordata > Amphibia > Anura > Ranidae > Lithobates > Lithobates pipiens. The sequence continues at coordinate 556,638,573 of NW_027507764.1, read as the reverse complement.
GTCGTAAACTAAAAGCTGCGTAAATTCCAGAAAACGTACCTTAGTTTGTAGATGTGACAACTTTTGCGCAAACCAATAAATATACAATTATTGACTTTTTTTTTACCAAAGACATGTGGCTGAATACATTTTGGCCTAAATGTATGACTAAAATTGAGTTTATTGGATTTTTCTAATAACAAAAAGTAGAAAATATCATTTTTTTTCAAAATTTGCGGTCTTTTTACGTTTATATCGCAAAAAATAAAAATCGCAGAGGCAATCAAATACCATCAAAAGAAAGCTCTATTTGTGGGAAGAAAAGGACGCAAATTTTGTTTGGGTACAACATTGCATGACCACGCAATTACCAGTTAAAGCAGCGCAGTGCCAAATTGTAAAAAGACCTCTGGTCATTTACCAGCAAAATGGTCCGGTCTGAAGGTGGTTAAAATAAAAATTTGGGTTACTTTTATTCCCATGTAAACATCCCTTGTAATAGAAAAAAAGGCATGACAGGACCTCTTAAATGTGAGATCTGGGTTCACAAATACCTCAGATCTCACATTTACACTAAAATTAAATAAAAAAATACAGAACGTCTCCAGGTGGACATATTGCATTTACAGAAAATTACAGAGCTGCACATTGAAAAGGAAAGGTCATTTTTAATAACATCGAATTACAATATGACTTGTGTCGCAATTGTATACGCTATATTCTTCTTTTTTTTAAAAAATTTGATAATTCCCTGTGGAGTTACCCTTTAAGTAGATGTGAATGTTGGACAGTCTAAACCCCCCACAGCTGAAAACCATGAGGCAAGTTTCTTTGGCATGTGGTTTCCTTGCACCTATGCACAACCACTGGTAGCCAATGTGATTTCCAGAACACTGCACATTCAAAAGGGTCAATTTAGGTTTTTTAATCGCAAGTCTCCAGGACAGCTGCCACCTTGCAGCTTCCCCTGGACACGGTTCAGAGAGTGAGACAGTTCTTCTCCAGACCAGATCTCTTGTGGTGAAGTCCTGTAATCAGCTTCTAGGAAGGTCCATCCAGGCCCTCAGTCCTGGCACTGCTGGGGCCTCAAGAACAACTACACAGTCCATGGGCTGTCTAAGGTCAGCAGCCCCTCAGGCTCTGGAACCCTCCTGGTAGAAGGAACCCAGCCCTCCAGTGCTTCAGAGCAGCAGTCACCAACCAGTCGTCCGTGGACCACTGATGGTCCATGAGAAATGTTGGTGATCCCCAGGAGTTCTGCAGCAAATCAACATTGTGGCGGATATACACTGCCCAATATTGTTTCCAGTGTTGTTCTCAATGTGTGCTGGCAATAAATACTGTCAGTGTGCATTGATGCCCTCTCTGTAGTTCTGGCTCCTGTAAACTAAGAGGGAGGTGCCAGGAGTAGTGCAGGGAGAGGGAGTTGAAGAAGGAGGGGACTTCCAATGGCAGCGGTGATCACAGACTGTGAGAGGGAGCACGGAGCCTCAGCACATGGCTAGACAAGAAGGTGAGATCCAGTATTGAGTCTGTGTAAGGCAGCAGTGTGCTCCAGAGTGCAGGGGAGGGGGGCAGAGAGCCAGAGCATTGTGTGTATAAGGCAGCAGTGTGATCCAGGGGGAGGGGGGCAGAGAGCCAGAGCGTTGTGTGTATAAGGCAGCAGTGTGATCCAGGGGAAGGGGGGTAGAGAGCCAGAGCGTTGTGTGCATAAGGCAGCAGTGTGATCCAGGGGGAGGGGGGCAGAGAGCCGGAGCATTGTGTGTATAAGGCAGCAGTGTGTTCCAGGGGGAGGGGGGCAGAGAGCCGGAGCGTTGTGTGTATAAGACAGCAGTATGATCCAGGGGGAGGGGGCAGAGAGCTGGAGCATTGTGTGTATAAGGCAGCAGTGTGATCCAAGGGGAGGGGGCAGAGAGCCAGAGCATTGTGTGTATAAGACAGCAGTGTGATCCAGGGGTAGGGGGCAGAGAGCCGGAGCGTTGTGTGTATAAAGCATCAGTGTGATCCAGGGGGCAGAGAGCCAGAGCGTTGTGTGTATAAGGCAGCAGTGTGATTCAGGGGAGGGGGCAGAGAGTCGGGCATTGTGTGTATAGGGCAGCAGTGTGATCCAGGGGTAGGGGGCAGAGAGCCGGAGCGTTGTGTGTATAAAGCATCAGTGTGATCCAGGGGGCAGAGAGCCAGAGCGTTGTGTGTATAAGGCAGCAGTGTGATTCAGGGGAGGGGGCAGAGAGTCGGGCATTGTGTGTATAAGGCAGCAGTGTGATCCAGGGGAAGGGGAGCATAGAGCTGGAGCATTTTGTGTATAAGGCAGCAGTGTGATCTAGGGGGGGGGGGCCGAGAGCCAGAGCGTTGTGTGTATAAGGCAGCAGTGTGATCCAGGGGGAGGGGGGGCAGAGAGACGAAGCATTGTGTGTATAAGGCAGCAGTGTGATGCAGGGAGAGAGGGGCAGAGAGACGGAGCGTTGTGTGTATAAGGCAGCAGTGTGATCCAGGGAGAGAGGGGAAGAGAGCCAGAGCGTTGTGTGTAAAAGGCAGCAGTGTGATCCAGGGGGAGAGGGGCACAGAGACGGAGCATTCTGTGTATAAGGCAGGTTCCAGGGGGGAGGGGGGCAGAGAGCCGGAGCGTTGTGTGTATAAGACAGCAGTATGATCCAGGGGGAGGGGGCAGAGAGCTGGAGCATTGTGTGTATAAGGCAGCAGTGTGATCCAAGGGGAGGGGGCAGAGAGCCAGAGCATTGTGTGTATAAGACAGCAGTGTGATCCAGGGGTAGGGGGCAGAGAGCCGGAGCGTTGTGTGTATAAAGCATCAGTGTGATCCAGGGGGCAGAGAGCCAGAGCGTTGTGTGTATAAGGCAGCAGTGTGATTCAGGGGAGGGGGCAGAGAGTCGGGCATTGTGTGTATAGGGCAGCAGTGTGATCCAGGGGTAGGGGGCAGAGAGCCGGAGCGTTGTGTGTATAAAGCATCAGTGTGATCCAGGGGGCAGAGAGCCAGAGCGTTGTGTGTATAAGGCAGCAGTGTGATTCAGGGGAGGGGGCAGAGAGTCGGGCATTGTGTGTATAAGGCAGCAGTGTGATCCAGGGGAAGGGGAGCATAGAGCTGGAGCATTTTGTGTATAAGGCAGCAGTGTGATCTGGGGGGGGGGGCGAGAGCCAGAGCGTTGTGTGTATAAGGCAGCAGTGTGATCCAGGGGGAGGGGGGGCAGAGAGACGAAGCATTGTGTGTATAAGGCAGCAGTGTGATGCAGGGAGAGAGGGGCAGAGAGACGGAGCGTTGTGTGTATAAGGCAGCAGTGTGATCCAGGGAGAGAGGGGCAGAGAGCCAGAGCGTTGTGTGTAAAAGGCAGCAGTGTGATCCAGGGGGAGAGGGGCACAGAGACGGAGCATTCTGTGTATAAGGCAGCAGTGTGATCCAGGGGGAGAGGGAAAGAAAGCAGGAGCGTTGTGTGTATAAGGCAGCAGTGTGATCCAGGGGGAGGGGAGCAGAGAACCAGAGCGTTGTGTGTGTCTGGAAGAAGCTCTGAAAGTTTCTTCCAGATGCAGAAGAACACAATCAAACTCCCAGGCTGCAAAATCCTGAACAGACCAGGTCAAGTGATCACTGCTCCCTCAACTACAGGAGCCAAAAACGAAATGTACCTAGCATCCTATGCTAGGAGGGTGCTACAGGTGGGCGGTCAGAATGTTATGTCTGATCAGTATGTGCAACCATGCAAATCCTTGCATATCCAGGGATTTACACCTGTGTGCATGAGCACGTATACACAAGCACAGCGTATACCCACATACAGTAACGTTCAGGAATGTATGCACGTGCATGCATTCAAGTTTATATAAGCATAAAATATATCCACGTACAGCCATTCATTACTACAGGCTGTTGTACAGTGTCTCTCCCAGGTGTGGAAATACGCCTCCAATTGACGTCAGATGCCCGAAAGCGTCCGTGTACATGAGGCCCCATAGTATCCAGTGTGTATAAAGGTGTCGCTGTGTTTAAAATGGGAAGTAGGAGATGTTTTCACAGCGGCATTCCTGGATATCCCTCGGTTTCCCCCCAGCTCTCCGGATTCCTGACAGTCTCCAACACAAACAATAGATGTGAGACTGTACATGGATGTACATTACATAAACAGTAAAGGACAGGCTGCAGACCAGACGTATTTACATTAGACTGGGGGCTCCTGATGGCAGACATGATCCCCATACACAAGTATGTACTGACTCTGGATAAAGGACTCCCAACAGCTGGAATCCAGCAAAGACCCCAGAACACGGCTCTCTACCTGACATACCAGCCAATCGGGTAATGGGCTGACGACAGACTTGCGTCAACATTCAAAATTAGTCTTGAGATTAGAATTGAGTGAATCTAGCCGGGTTCGGTTTGTGAACATGTTTATGGATTTTGCTAAAAGTTTGCCATCTTTGCAGGGAACCCCATTGAACACTATGGTGGAGGGTGGCAAATCTTGTTGTTCATTTCCGCCCACTTGTAGGGCTAATAAGCAAGCAGTCAAAACAAAAGGCATAGTAATCCAGACACTGACATATGGAGCACATGACAACAAATAAAACAAAAAAATTGTGGGGTTGATTTACTAAAGGCGAATAGACCTTGCTCTTTTGCATCCAGTTTGCTCCAGAGTTTAGTAAATGAGGTGAAGCTTCATTTTGCCAAGAACATCCAATCACATGCGAGGACATTTTTTTTAAAACAAAACATTTTTACTTATAACCTATTGGATGATGGAAGCCAGCAGAGCTTACCTTTGTTTACTAAGCTCTCGAGCAAATGCCCTTCCAATGTGCTACTGCACTTGCAAAGTACACAGTCTATTTGCCTTTTGCAAATCAACCCCTGTATCTCTTCTTGTACAGAATTGTAGGCTTTCTCTGATGCCCCGTACACACAAGCAGATTTTCCGTCGGAAAAAACTTCTGATCGCCTCCATGCCACACCACATGGATGCAGTGATTCATGCAAAAGGAGCCCCAACCAAGTATTGAGTGCAAACCAGGGGTGGACTGACAATTCATGGGGCCCCCGGGCAATAGGAGATTATGGGGCCCCTAGGCAATCAGACATTATGGGGCCACACAGTATACACAAACACACACACACACACACACAGTATACAATCACATAGTATACACAGACATGTTTCTATTGGCTGAGAAGGTACTGGAGAGGTGGGGCAGCTATAATCTCTGGATTTTTAGACCAAAAGGATGTTGGTAAGGGACATTTCAGAGACAGATGTACTGTCCCTGGTTTTGCTGAGGCTGGCAACCCTGATTGGGCCCCCTAGTGGCACGGGGCCCTCGGGCAGTGCCCGAGTGGCCCAATGGTCAGTCCGCCCCTGGTGCAAACTATACTGTACATGGACATACTTTTCAGTAAGACAACATTTCTGTATTCAAAATCCTTTTTTAAATTGGTCTTATGTAATATTCTAATTTTCTGAGATACTGAATTTTGGGTTTTCACTAGCTGTAAGCCATAATCATCAAGATTAAAAGAAAGAAATGCTTGAAATATATCACTCCATGTGTAACACATCTATATAAAATATATGAGTTTCACTTTTTGAATTGAATTACTGAAATAAATTAACTATAAATTTGTTAACAACTGCACTATTTTCTCCATTAGCTCACCCCCCACAGCTATTACCCTTTTGTATAACTTGACCCTCCCTCCTAGATTGTAAGCTCTAACGAGCAGGGCCCTCTGATTCCTCCCTGTATTGAATTGTATTTTATTGTAATGTCTGCCCTATTATTGTAAAGCACTGCGTAAACTGTTGGTGCCATATAAATCTTGTATTATAATAATAATAATAATAATATATATTTTTTTTTTCCTTTTATTGCATTCAGTCACCAGAGCAGTGCAGGGTTACCATAGTAACCCGGCACTACTCTAGGGAAGTGATAGGTAAGGCTTGGGTAAGGCGGCCCTCTAAACTAGCCATATATCCAGGATAGAGTGGCTAAAATGTCCCAAAAGTGGCATATATAAGATAAATGACATGTAGCAACACTCTTGCTCAAAGTCCAGACACGAACAGTGGATATATGTAGAAACCCACCAGGGAGATCAATGATAAAGGGCCAGTGAGTCCCACATAGGATGGAAAGCAGTCTTCTTTATTATAAAACAGAAAAGTCTTATACAATATCTCACAAAAGTGAGTACACCCATCACATTTTTGTAAATATTTTATTATATCTTTTAATGTGACAACACTGAAGAAATGACACTTGTCTACAATGTAAAGTAGTGAGTGTGCAGCTTGTATAACAGTGTAAATTATCCCCTTAAAATAACTCAACACACAACCATTAATGTCTAAACTGGCAACAAAAGTGAGTACACCCCTAAGTGCACATTTTCCCTCCCCGGTGTCATATGGCTTTTTAATGTTACAAGGTCTCAGGTGTGAATGGGGAGCAGGTGTGTTAAATTTGGTGTTATCACTCTCACTCTCTCATACTGGTCACTGAAAGTTCAACATGGCACCTTATGGCAAAGAACTCTCTGAGAATCTGAAAAAAATTATTGTTGATCTACGTAAAGATGAATTAGGCTATAAGAAGATTGTCAAGACCCTGAAACTGGTCCCAATTTGGACATTTTCATTTAGGGGTGTACTCACTTTTGTTGCCAGTGGTTTAGACATTATTGGCTGTGTGTTGAGCTATTTTGAGGGGACGGCAAATTTACACTGTTATACAAGCTGTACACTCACTACTTTACATTGTAGCAAAGTGTCATTTCTTCAGTGTTGTCACATGAAAAGATATAATACAATATTTACAAAAATGTGAGGGGTGTACTCAGTTTTGTTGCCAGTGGTTTAGACATTATTGGTTGTGTGTTGAGTTATTTTGAGGGGACGGCAAATTTACACTGTAAGGCCCCTTTCACACATGCGGATGGTATGTCCGTATTTCATCCATCCGTTTGCGGATGAAATACGGCATACATTCATCCCTATGGGATAGCGGGTGTCTGCGGATGAGCATCCGCAGACACCCGATATCGTCCGCCTCCGCAACTGTCCGATTCTGCAGACGGAGGAAAATCCTATTTTTCTGTCCGTCTGCAGAGCGGATCGGATGAACACGGACAGACGGTCCGTGCTCATCCGATCCCCATAGAGGAGAGCGGAGAGCTGACAGGGCGGTCCCTGCACAGTGTGCGGAGACCGCCCTGTCCGCCGACGGCTCAGCGGGGACAACGGAGCGATCCCCGCTGAGCGAGCGGATCATCACGGGGCGGATCATTACTGATCCGCCCCGTTATACAAGCTGTACACTCACTACTTTACATTGTAGCAAAGTGTCATTTCTTTAGTGTTGTCACATGAAAAGATATAATACATTTTTTACAAAAATGTGAGACACTGAATTTCAAAATAGCCAACTTCCCTAAACTACGAACCTTGCTAGAAGATATAAATTGGGATAAAATCTTAGGAACAAAGAACACGGAGGAGAGATACATTTAAAAGAGCGAACAAAAGTCCTGGATAGCTTAACTCCAATGTAAAAATGCATACAAAAGAAAAAGCCAAAATACAGCCCTGGGAATTACAGACCAGTTAGCCTAACATCAATAGTATGCAAGCGCTTAGAGGGGATGATAAGGGACTATATACAGGATTTTAGTAATGAAAATGGTATCATTAGCAATAATCAGCATGGATTCATGAAGAATCGTTCTTGCCAAACCAATCTATTAACCTTCTATGAGGAGGGGAGCTGCCATCTAGATAAAGGAAGGCCCATAGACGTGGTGTATCTGGATTTTGCAAAAGCATTTGACACAGTTCCCCATAAACGTTTACTGTACAAAATAAGGTCCGTTGGCATGGCCCATAGGGTGAGTAAATGGATTGAAAACTGGCTACAGGGGCGAGTCAGAGGGTGGTGATAAATGGGGACTACTCAGAATGGTCAGGGGTGGAAAGTGGGATCCCCCCAGGGTTCTGTGCTGGGACCAATCCTATTTAATTTGTTCATAAACAACCTGGAGGATGGGGTAAATAGTCCAATTTGTGGACAATACTAAGCTAAGCAGGGCATCAACTTCTCCGTAGGATGTGGAAACCTAACCAGTAGATCTGAACAAATTAATGGGGTGGGCAGCTACATGGCCAATGAGGTTTAATGTGGAAAATGTAAAATAATGCAATTGGGTGGCAAAAATATTAATAAAATCTACTCACTGGGGGGAGAACCTCTGGGGGAATGGGGGAATAAAGGATGGAAAAGGACCTGGGGGTCCTAGTAGATGATAGGCTCAGCAATGGCATGCAATGCCAAGCTGCTGCTAACAAAGCAAACAGAATATTGGCATTAAAAAGGGGATCAACTCCAGAGATAATATGATAATTCTCCCGCTCTACAAGACTCTGATCCGGCCGCCCCTGGAGTATGCTGCCCAGTTCTGGGCACCAGTCCTCAGGAAGGATGTGCTGGAAATGGAGCGAGTACAAAGAAGGGGAACAAAACTGATAAAGCACTGAACTTATTCTCTCTGGAGAAGAGAGACTTGAGAGGGGACATGATTTCAATTTACAAATACCATCCGGATGACCCCACAGTAGGGATAAAGCTTTTCCACGGAAGGGAGTTTAATAAGACAGACGGCCACTCATTAAAATTAGAAGAAAATAAGTTTGACCTTAAACTGCATAGAGGGTGCTTTACTGTAAGAGCAGCAAGGATGTGGCATTCCCTTCCACAGGCGGTGGTCTCAGCGGGGGGCATCGATAGTTTAAAAAAACTATTAGATAAGCACCTGAACGACCACAACATACAGGGATATACAATGTAATACTGACATAAAATCACAAGCATAGGTTGGACTTGATGGACTTTTTTTTCAACCTCACCTACTATGTAACTATATGTGTGCTCACTTTTGTGAGATACTGTACTTGGATTAAACAACCAGCTGCTCTGTGTACAATGAGGTGTGCCAAGTGTAGATGAACACCGGACTGAGGCACATAGATGGTACTGCAGAGAGGGGTGATAACGCTGGTGATGATGTTGGCAGAAGCCATTCAATTGCAGGAAGGCACAATGCTGCCAATCCACTCCAGCAATGGCGGACCGGAAGTGACAGTCGTCTGGGCCCTGTCTGAGCCCAGCCAGCTTCAAAACTGCCTTTTTTTTTTTTTTTTTACGGGCAGCCTCTGTCAATAACGGACATATACAGACAGTTTGTAAATCGGCCAATTTTGACAGGTTGTCCATAAATGTACAACCCTGGTTGTCACCCTGTCACATACACCCCTGATGAAGACTACTGCGACAGCACACATTGCACAGACCTGACCCACCACTGTCTGTATTTGGAAGCTGGTCCAGAGCATTGATGCACGGCAGACCTTGGAGCAAGGAAGTGGCTGAGGCAGTCTGGGGAAGATCTGCAGCAATCAGTTGACTAATAAAATATTGAAAAGAGTATGTATGAAAAATCATAGTAACCGTTTATTATACTTAGTGCTTTAGCAAACTAAACGCGTGTTGAGGTTTACATTTGCTTTCATTACCATTGGCTGTCTAGCAGTTCCATATGCTGTACGATTTAGAAAGAAGCCAATGTTTTCTTTTTAATATAAGGAAACATTAGGAGGATATAACGTGATCCTGTGTAAATTTACTTTTGATTTTTTATTATGACAGACGATCTCCTTCCTGAATGCACCTAATGTATTATATAGTCATTGGTAAGTGAGCTCTTCCTGAGAACACAACGCCGCCTTGTTCTGCGCACCGCTCTTATGTAACCGTTCACAAGGTGCTGACATTATTCCAGGAATTTCCAACGTAATCGTTCTCTAGAACTGCACAGAGAAATATGTATGGAGCATTTCTCAAACATGTGCCCTGTGATCGTGAAATGACTGAGGAATAACTCTGAGTCCAGAAAATGGTATTTTGAATTGAATTCTATTCTCTAGTTGTAGCGGAGTTGTTGTACCGTGGTAGCCTTTGATCAATGCAGAAGGTTTGGAGTTTAAGTGATATCCTTTATTGATTAAAGGGGTTGTAAAGGTAAATGTTTTTTCACCTTAATGCATTCTATGCATTAAGATGTAAAAACATCTGACAGTGCCTGCGCCCCCAGCCCCCCCCCCCCCCGTTTTACTTACCTCACCCCTCGAAAGTCCCGCGCTTGTCCCCCGACGTCCTTTCCACCGTTCAGCCTGGCCGCTGATTGGCTGGAGTGGATGGATGGAAAGCAGCGCAGCCATCGGCTCCCGCTGCTGTCAATCACATCCACTGACGCGGAGCGCCGGGGGGTGGGGCCCTGTGATACAGCGAGCGGCTATAGCCTCCGGCTGTATCACGGGAGCGCGCCGCAGATGCTTCTCACCATGCAAGGGAGCTCTCATGAACGTGAGAAGCATCTGCGGGAGGAAGCCGAGACAGCGGCCGAGGGACCCCAGAAGAGCAGGTTCGGGGCCACTCTGTGCAAAACAAGCTGCACAGTGGAGGTAAGTATAACATGTTTGTTATTTTAAATTAAAAAAAAATTCACTTTACAATCCCTTTAACTTAACCCCGTCATGCCAAAGGTAAAATAAATCCTAACACCTGAACACAGTTATGCAACTTTGCCATGTGTTAGTAAGTCTGTACATATAATGCTTGGAAAAGAATTCACACCCCTTAAAAGTTTCCACATTTTGTCATGTTACAACCAAAAACTTAAATGTATTTTATTGGGATTTTATGTGATAGACCAACACAAAGTGGCACATAATTGTGAAGTGGAAGGAAAATGATAAATGGTTTTCAAAACGTTTTACAAATAATTAAGTGTGGTGTACAGTTACTCTGATACCCCTAACTAAAATCTAGTGGAACCAATTGCCTTCAAAAGTCACCTAATTAGTAAATAGAGTCCACCTGTGTGTAATTTAATCTCAGTATAAATACAGCTGTTCTATGAAGCCCTCAGAAGTTTGTTAGAGAACCTTAGTGAACAAACAGCATCATGACAGCCAAGGAACACACCAGACAGGTCAAGGATAAAGTTGTGGAGAAGTTTAAAGCAGGGTTAGATTATAAAAAAATATCCCAAGCTGTGAACATCTCACAGAGCTCTGTTCAATCCATCATCCGAAAATGGAAAGAGTATGGCACAGCTGCAAACCTACCAAGACATGGCCGTCCACCTAAACTGACAGGCCGGGCAACGAGAGTATTAATCAGAGAAGCAGCCAAGAGGCCCATGGTAACTCTGAAGGAGCTGCAGAGATCCACAGCTCAGGTGGGAGAATCTGTCCACAGGACAACTATTAGTCGTGCACTGCACAAATCTGGACTTTATGGAAGAGTGGAAAGAAGAAAAAGCTATTTGTGCTGGAAAACTAACACTGCACATCACCCTGAACACACCATCCCCAACGTATTACATGGTGGTGGCAGCATCATGTTGTGGGGATGATTTTCTTCAGCAGGCACAGGGAAGCTGGTCAGAGTTGATGGGAAGATGGATGGAGCCAAATACAGGGCAATCTTAGAAGGAAAACAATATATGTGAAAAAAAAGTTGCGCTACTAGTGAGTCTGAAAAAACAATAAAAGTCAGCAGCTAGCAATTGTAGTGAATTGTATAACGAACGAAAAAAAATATAAAATGAAGCGCTAGTGAAAAATGAAAGGTCCCTAGCGTAACCCCCAGGGATAAGTGCTGAACTGGTGGAGTAAAAACCAGCATCAAACAAATGCATCAATAAATGTATTGATGTACAGTGAACAAAAAAATATACTTATAAAGTGTAAACAATTGAAAAATTCCAGTTTGTCAAAGACCAATAAATAGTGAAAAAAAGGGCAATTAAACGCTCCTATATTAAGTGCTGTACAGTCCTATATAAAAAGAACTTAGAGTGATGCCTCTTCAACCGGTAGTGGATATAGGTAAACCGACTTCTCCATGTAGCATTCACCGATGTGCATGTATAACAACAGAGAGATTGAATACTCTTACCACAAAGAGTGGACACACATGCTGTATAGCGGTGGGTCAAAAGGGCATTAAGACCATCCAATCCGGCATGTCTTCAGTCAAAGGCTTTGATGATGTGATGATGTAACCCGGTAGCCTCATCTAGAAGAAAACCTGTTAGAGTCTGCAAAAGACTTGAGACTGGGGCTGAGGTTCCCCTTCCAGCAGGACAACGACCCTAAACATACAGCCAGAGCTACAATGGAATGGTTTAGGTCAAAGCATATTCACGTGTTAGAATGGCCCAGTCAAAGTCCAGACCTAAATCAAATTGAGAATCTGTGGCAAGACTTGATTTGCTGTTCACAGACGCTCTCCATCCAATCTGACAGAGCTTGAGCTATTTTGCAAAGAAGAATGGGCAAAAATGTCACTCTCTAGATGTGCAAAGTTGGTAGAGACATCCCCAAAAAGACTTGCAGCTGTAATTGCAGTGAAAGGCGGTTCTACAAAGTATTGACTCAGGGGGGCTGAATACAAATGCACCCCACACTTTTCACATATTTATTTATAAAACATTTGGAAAACCATTTATCATTTTCCTTCCACTTCACAATTATGTGCCACTTTGTGTTGGTCTATCACATAAAATCCCCAAAAAATTAATTTATGTTTTTGATTGTGCCATGACAAAATGTGGAAAGTTTCACGGGGTATGAATACTTTTTCAAGGCACTGTATTTTTTAGATATGTTTTGGGAGGGCATTCAAAATAAATGGCACTGCAATACATTAAAGCAGAATGGGCAAAAATGTCCTCTCTAGATGTGCAAAGCTGGTAGAGACATCCCCAAAAAGACTTGCAGCTATAATTACAGTGAAAGTCGGCGCTACAAAGTATTGACTCAGGGAAGCTGAATACAAATTCACACCACACTTTTCACATATTTATGTGTAAAACATTTTGAAAACCATTTATCATTTTTCTTTCACTTCACAATTATGTGCCACTTTGTGTTGGTCTATCACATAAAATCCCCAAAAAATATATTTACGTTTTTGGTTGTAACATGACAAAATGTGGAAAATTTCATCATACCTACTTAGTGTATCCAGGTGAATTATAACATGTTTTTTCAGGACAATTTGGGCTTATATGTTTATCTCCAGATGTATTTATTTTTTATCAAAAGAAAATTAGCAGAAAATAGTAATCAAAAACATTTTTAAATCGAGCTGTATATTTCTTACTATTACCATAACCTACCACCAAAGGAAAACCTAAAATAAATTTGCTCCCGACGATCGAAGAGATATCACATACGTGTATATTATTTGTTGTTTGTACCCCCTAGTAGGGCCCAGAAACAATACTGTGCATTTTGTATTTTTTTATTCCTTCAACCTCAATCCTGATGAACTGATGACATAGGTACATGAGGCCCTAAAATGCCAGGGCAGTACAAATACCCCCCAAATCACCCCCTTTTTGGAAAATAGACAGTCAACGGTATTTAGTAAGAGGCATGGCAGGTTTTTTGAAGTTGTAATTTTTTTTTCATTTTTTGTAAAATGAATAAATAAAAAAATGTCACTGTTATTTTTTTTTTACATACTGTCACCAGTGCAGTACAGCATCATCATATAACTGGCGTGGTGGTGATTAGAGACACTAAATGGTGACAGTATGAAAAAATAAAATTTAATAATTTTTTCATTATTACATTTTATTTCTGTTTTTTATGACTTTTTTTAACACGCTTTGACCAGAGCAATATATTATTATCATAATAACATTGTACTACTCTTAGCCCCCGTACAGACGGTCGGACATTCCGACGGAAAATGTCCGATCGGACCGTGTTGTCGGATAATACAACCGTGTGTGGGCTCCATCTGACTTTTTCCGTCGGAATGTCCGACCAACAAAGTTTGAGAGCTGGATATAAAATTCTCTGACAACATGATCCGATTGGACTTTGTCCGATCGTTTGTAGAGAATTCCGATCGGACAAAGTGCCACGCATGCTCAGATCAAATTACGAGACCAAAGCTATTGGCTACTAGCCGCAACGTAGTCCCGTCTTAATGAACGAACGTCATCACGTTCCAAACGATCGGATTTTCCAAAACGTTGTCCGACCGTGTGTATGCAACACCAGTTTCGGACAAAATCCGTTGGAAAAAATCAGACGGATTTTGTGGTCGGTATGTCCGACCATGTGTACAAGGGCTAAGAAAGTGAACAGGATTTTTTTTTTTTACACCGTATGATTGCTTATAACAGTGAATTACATCACTATAAGCAAGCATTTTACTGAATGAAACTGATTCATTCGGTTTGTTTTGTTGTGATTAGCTGTGATTGGTCAAAGCTAATCACATGGTACAGATGGGCTGTGATTGGCCCTGTCTGTACTATGTATCATGTCTGATAACATTGACCAATTACAGCTAGCAACACAATTGTACACAATGGATGACCTGCCATGATTAGTCACATGATACCAGCAGCGAGCTGGTACACTGATCAGTCATCGGCTGTGTCCGGCGGACACAGCCAGTGACAGATGGCGTCGCTGCCGTGCCTTATGACGTCCATTCAGAAAGGTAAATCCAATGCCCAGCCTATAGCAGCATGATGGCCAGGCTTGAAGGTGTTAAAGTAGTATTAAATCCTCAGAAGGGTCATGTGATCATTCAATTCTTGGGCTTAGAGCCGGCAGAGGGGCAGCTGCAGCATCGCAACAATTCTGCAGCCATAGATATAAAAATGATTACTTGATCCCCTGCAGATTGTGTAAGTTTGCACACTTACAAAGAAATGAAGGCTGCATGGGGGCGGGGTCAGAGCCTCAGTGGAGCTCCTGGCCCCACCCCTCTCCACTGGCTAGTGCAGGAATACAGCCTCCCGCTCCCGTGTCCTCTGTGCACTCTGCAAAGCCGTCACCGGGGCCCAATTCATGGGTAGCGCAGGCCCCCCAACAAAGATTGGGCCAGGGCAAGTGCCCTGCGCTAAAGACAGCCCTGAGTTCAGTGAGTAAAATAAGTATTTGATTCCCAAGCAAAACTTGACTTGGTACTTGGTGGAGAAATCCTTGTTGACAAGCACAGAGGTAAGACGTTTCTTGTAGTTGGTGGCCAGGTTTGCACACATCTCAGGAGGGATTTTGGTCCACTCTTCTTTACAGATCTTCTCTAAAGCCTTAAGAATTCTTGGCTGTCTCTTGGCAACTCGAAGTTTCAGCTCCCTCCATACATTTTCTATAGGATTAAGGTCTGGAGACTGACTAGTCCATTCCATGACCTTAGGTTAGTAGTTGATGTTGCGCTCCAAATGAACAAAAAATACCAATATAGCTAAATAAACTAGCTGCAGTGCCTAAGTGTCAATAAATGGTGTATAAATAAACTACGTGCCTTAATAGACTCAGACAGTGTGTATATCAACTCAGGTGAAATAAATCAAGCTGTGCACCTAACCCAGTGCTAACGGTATTCAATCAAGTGCTATGTGCAGAATCAATAATCAAAAAAAAGATTCAAATGAAGTAAAACAGCGTGTGGCATAAATAAAAATTAAATTAAATAAAATAAAAATAAAAATAAAAATAACAGACTAAAGTGTAATCCAAAATCAATGAATGGATAGAGGTAGGAAAAATAATAAAAATAAAATAAAAAATAATATAATATAATAAAATATTAGAATAAAAATAAAAATAAAGAAATACACACAGAATATACAAAAGGATAGGACTTGTAAAAACGTAATAATACAATATAGTACAGTGCAGTAGCATCCGGTGTATCTTAATCAAAGTGCATACAGTGCAAAAAATGATGATCAAAATCCAAACGCACATCCAGAATGTGCTCTAAAGTATCACATCAAGCAACGGTTGTATATAGTCATGCAAAATGTGAGTCCATCCAGTGCCAAATAAATCAATAAGCTGCGTGACCAAACAAAAAAGGGGACTGGTTCCACCGGTGCTCCTGTGAATCTTGTGTTCACACACTAGGTGCAATAACTACCTTACCTTACAGCATTCCAATAAACATACTCTTGCTATCCGCTGGTATAGGCTCAATAAGTAGTTTTCTCTGGACACTCAGTCACCATGCATATGCAGTTATCATAAAAGGAAGAAAGGGGAACACTCCAATAGTGAAGTAAGTAATTACAGTTTCTATATATTCAGTAAGCAAAGTCCTGGGTACTCACATTTAAAAGCCATAAAATGTACAGTTTAAAAAACGAACGAGCGCCGCGCTCGTATTCCGGACGTCACTTCCGGTGTCCTCACTCTCCAATAGCGTTCCAAAGAACGCTATTGGAGAGTGAGGACACCGGAAGTGACGTCCGGAGGAAGAGCACGGCGCTCGTTCGTTTTTTAGAAACTGTAATTACTTACTTCACTATTGGAGTGTTCCCCTTTCTTCCTTTTATGATAACTGCATATGCATGGTGACTGAGTGTCCAGAGAAAACTACTTATTGAGCCTATACCAGCGGATAGCAAGAGTATGTTTATTGGAATGCTGTTTACCTTACAGCAGTAAGGTAAGGTAGTTATTGCACCTAGTGTGTGAACACAAGATTCACAGGAGCACCGGTGGAACCAGTCCCCTTTTTTGTTTGGTCACGCAGCTTATTGATTTATTTGGCACTGGATGGACTCACATTTTGCATGACTATATACAACCGTTGCTTGATGTGATACTTTAGAGCACCTTCTGGATGTGTGTTTGGATTTTGATCATCATTTTTTGCACTGTATGCACTTTGATTAAGATACACCGGATGCTACTGCACTGTACCATATTGTATTATTACGTTTTTACAAGTCCTATCCTTTTGTATATTCTGTGTGTATTTCTTTATTTTTATTTTTATTCTAATATTTTATTATATTATATTATTTTTTATTTTATTTTTATTATTTTTCCTACCTCTATCCATTCATTGATTTTGGATTACACTTTAGTCTGTTATTTTTATTTTTATTTTATTTAATTTAATTTTTATTTATGCCACACGCTGTTTTACTTCATTTGAATCTTTTTTTTGATTATTGATTCTGCACATAGCACTTGATTGAATACCGTTAGCACTGGGTTAGGTGCACAGCTTGATTTATTTCACCTGAGTTGATATACACACTGTCTGAGTCTATTAAGGCACGTAGTTTATTTATACACCATTTATTGACACTTAGGCACTGCAGCTAGCTTATTTAGCTATATTGTTATTTTTTGTTAATTTGGAGCGCAACACCAACTACTAACCTATTATCACTTATTTTTGGGGAGGGTTATCACCCCTACCGGTGTTTTGCTGCAACCATAGCTTTTATTTTAATTTTATCTTTATTTTATTTTAGGGCACGTAGTTTGGCGCGAGAATACCTCATACCTTTACTCATTCCATGACCTTATTGTGCTTCTTCTCGATTCACTCCTTTGCGACCTTAAAGGTATGTTTTGGGTCATTGTCATGCTGGAAGACCCATCCACCACCCATCTTCAGTGTTCTGTCCAAGGGAAGAAGGTTCTCATCCAAGATTTTACAATAAATGGCCCCATCCATTAGCCCCTCAATGCGGCCTGTACCTTTAGCAGAGAAACAACCCTAAAGTATAAGGTTTCCACCTCTGTGCTTGACTGTATGGATGGTGTTCTTAGGGTCATAGTCAGCATTTTTCTTCCTCCAAATATGACGAGTCGAGTTAATGCCAAAGAGCTCAATTTTGTTCTCATCTGATCCCAGCACTTTCTCCCAATCCTTCTCTGAATCATTTGGCATGACTGTACATGTGCCTTCTTGAGGAGGGGGACTCGCCGGAGGGAATCCTTGATTGGATTGTAACTGTACAGAGAGGCACGGAGCAATGCCGAAGGTATTCGGCGGAGGGCCAGCATGACAGTGGTTAACGGGGGCGGAGCCAGGCAAGGGGTGTATTCCGGGGGACTGGACAGATCAGAGTATGGGCGGGCTCCATACTCTGTGAGGCAGGAAGCGGAAGGGGAGGGGCAAATCTGCACGAGGAGCTGTGAGGGTAAGGAGCTTCTTCCTTCCCTGCGGCCGTTGTTCGTTACAGTTGCGCACCCCGCGTTAGTCTCCACACTAAAAAAAAAAAAATTGTTGCTGCTCGTACGGCCGGCCATGGCGGACGTTGAGCGGCTGTTACAACAGCTGCGGAATGCGGCGGCGGTGCACGGCACCGATTGGCTGCATGCCCAGGTGGGGGGGTTGTTGACAGGAGCCGGAGACGGGGGGGCTGTCCCTGCGCCCCCTGCTGTATCACGGCCTAGGAGGTCTAGGCCTCCAGAGCGCCTCAGCCCGGAAATCTCCTCCAGAGTCCAGCGCCGCACTAGGAGCCCCTCTGAGCGAGCCTCTAGGGACCCTCCGGCGCCTGCACGCAAACGCCGTACTCAGGCAGGGGCAGGTAGGCCCGGGAGGAATCCGCTGCCCCGGCAGGACTCGCGGGATGGGGCGGGGGGATCGCCCGCAGCCCATTCCTCCGCGGGGGATCAGAGCCGCAGTGCGGCGCTCGGGTCGGCCTCTGAGGACGCCCGGGTGGCTCGGCGGGGGGGAGCTATGGATTCGGGGACCAGCCTGATGCCTGGAACGGCTGGTGCCCCCCCTTTCAGGAAGGGGCGAGGGATCGGATGGTGATCGACAGGGGTTCAGCTGGGGGAGGCCGGAGTGGAACTGCGAGAGGCGGGGAGAGAGCGGCACCGGCCCTGCCAAGTGCCCTTCGGGTCAGTGATGAGGAACAGCCTGGGCCCTCCTGGACTGTGTCGAGGAGTGACAGCACGGACAGCCGCGGCGGTGTCCAGCAGCCGGTAGTTTCGGGCCGGGGCAGTGTTGGAGCTCGGGAGGACGCCCCCTTGTCGGAGGGAGAGCTGGAAGATGGGAGCGCAGATGAGTCCGTTATGGTGCCGGCAGCGATGGAGAGCGTGATGACGGCTCGTGGTGGTCCGATTCCACGGCAGCCTGGTAAGCGGCCGTATGGCCACCCTTTGTTGTCTTCTTTGTGTGCGCCTGGGGCTGGGGGTGTGAGTGCTGGGGGTGGGGAGCATGGTGTGTCTGTCTCAGGGACAGGGGGGGTTGGATTCTGGAGGGCCAGGGTCCGGTTCACAGGATCTGGCGCTGTTACTGGCAGGTTTGAGGGATATCTTGGGGCGGCTGGTTCCGGCGCAGGGTGCTGCGTTGCCCACGGCGGCTTGGGTACCTTCCTCGGCTGCGATCGGGAGTGGAACGGGGCTCGGGGGTTCCGGGGCGTTGGGTGTGGTGCCGGTCGCGCCATTGGCAGCTGTGGGGGCGCCTCCTGGCCCGGAGTCGGGGGCACAGGGAGCCGGAGATGGAGTCGCAAGTGCGGCGGATGGCGACCAAGGTAAGTTGAAGGAGAAGGAAGTGGACAGGGTGCGTTTGGCAGATTCTGCCAAATGTGAGTTGTACGTTTGTTTTGAAGGGCCGCTGGGAGTGCACCTGAAGCAGGAGGTTCGCGAAAAGATATGGCGAGGGGAGTATGTTGAGATCTTTTCGCTTCTTCCGCTGGAGAAATTTAATCTGGACAGAGGTAAGTTGGATGACAGCAAGAAGGAGGAGGAGGAGAAGAGGAGATACAGGCTCATCCCCAGATCATTTGCTAATTGGCTTCAAGCGTTTGCCATTCTAGCTAGTGTGGTGGGCGAAAGGGCGCCGGAAAACTGCTCCGCGCTTTTTTGTTACCTCGATGCGATAGGGGAAGCTCACCGGGTTTACGGGGGTTTGGCTTGGCTCAGGTGCGATGAACAGTTCCGTCAGAGAAAGGCGGTCCGTCCGTCATTGCGTTGGGATCACAAGGACATTAGTCTTTGGATGCGTCTCATGACTTCGATGTGGCCTGGAAATTCGTTTTTTCAGGCGGGGGCCGGCGGATCTTCTGCCTCGGGACAGTCGGCCAACAAACGTAAGGGGTGTTGTTGGGCTTTCAACGAAGGGACTTGCAAGTTCGGCACCACATGCAAATTTAAACACGAGTGCTCCGGCTGCGGTGGCTCCCATCCCTTTACTAGATGTGCACAACGCGGCAAGTGTGGAAAGGGGGAGCTTGCAGGAAAAAGGGATGACGCCAGTGAGCATAACAAGGATGCGCCCGTTTCTAGGTAGGTATCCACGGAGGGAGGCGGCGGAGCTGCTGGTTTCGGGATTCGTCGAGGGATTTCGGATTCCGTGTAGCCTGGCACAACCACCACCTCCTGCAGATAATTTGAACTCAGTGTTGGCCCATCCAGAGGTGGTATCTGCGAAGTTAGCGAAAGAGGTGGAGTTAGGACGCATGGCTGGTCCTTTTTCTTCCCCGCCGCTGGATAGGTTGGTAGTTTCCCCTTTGGGGGTGGTTCCCAAGAAGGAACCCAACAAGTTTAGGTTAATTCATCATCTGTCCTATCCCAAAGGGGGTTCGGTGAACGAGTTCATAGATGCGGATCTATGTTCAGTTTCTTACACTTCCTTCGACGCGGCGGTGCGTTGGGTTCGAGAATATGGGCGGGGAGCTTTATTGGTGAAAACGGATATTGAATCCGCGTTTAGATTGTTGCCGGTGCATCCGGACAGTTTTAGTTTTTTGGGTTGCAAGTGGCAAGGGTCATACTTTGTTGATCAGGGTTTGCCCATGGGGTGCTCCATTTCTTGTTCTTTGTTTGAAACTTTTAGTTCTTTCTTCGAGTGGGTGGTCCGGGAAGTGGCTGGGCTTCAGTCGGTCATCCACTACTTAGATGATTTCTTGTGTATTGGGCCGGCAGAATCAAAGCAGCGTAGGATTTTTTTGGCGACTGTGCAGCACATGGCGGAACGCTTTGGCATTCCGCTTGCAGCGGAGAAGACGGAAGGCCCAGAGACGGCCTTGTGTTTCCTCGGGATTTTGATTGATACCGTGGCCATGGAATGCCGCCTCCCGGAGGACAAGTTGACCGACTTGCGGGCGGCGGTGGTTGCGGCGCGGGGTGCTGGTAAGTTGACGCTGCGACGGCTTCAGTCGCTTTTGGGGAAGCTCAACTTTGCTTGTCGAATCATGCCGATGGGCAGGGTTTTTAACCGCCGGCTGGCGGCAGCTACAGCGGGGGTTTCAGCGCCAGGGCATCACATACGCTTGACGCGGGAGCATAAGGCTGATCTGGGGGTTTGGGAATCCTTTTTGGATTCTTATAACGGCAGGTCTATGTGGATGTCGGAAGCATTGTCCAGTTTTGACTTGGAGCTGTTCAAGGATGCAGCGGGATCTGCTGGTTATGGGGCGTATTTTGGGGGCCAGTAGAGTGCGGGCCCGTGGCCGTTGGAATGGCGTGAGGCGGCATTTACTCGGAATTTGGCCCTTCTGGAACTATTTCCGATTGTGCTAGCGGTGGAGCTTTGGGGGTCACAGTTTTGTAACAAAAAAATCAGTTTTAATTGTGATAACATGGCGGTGGTTCAGGCGATTAATAGTGTGTCAGCGTCCTCGCCACCCGTGGTACGTTTGTTGAGGCATCTGGTGTTGGCATGTTTGTGATGCAATGCTTTAGTTTATGCTGTTCATGTCCCGGGGTGCACTAATTCATTGGCCGATGCTCTTTCTCGGTTTCAGTGGGACAAGTTTCGTTTGTTGGCGCCGGGAGCGGCGCAATCGGGAGTTCCTTGTCCGGCGTGGCTGTGGCGGATTGCCTTGGAGTGACCGCTGCGCTGATTCGACAGTCGGTGAGTGAGGCGACCTGGGCCACATATTCCAGAGCCTGGGAAGAGTGGTTTGGTATGGTTCGGACTTTGGGTGAGGTGGTTGGAGTCGGGGACGAGGTATTCTTGGTGTTGTATTTTATCGGACGGAATGTAGAAATGGGAGTTTCGGTGTCGTCATTGAACAGTAAGTTAGCGGGGTTGGCGTTTTTGTTTAAGTTGATGGGTCGCAAGGATTGCACTAAGGATTTTTTGGTGCGGCAAGCGGTTAAGGGATACCGCCGGGGCCGTCGATCGGCGGATTGTCGCCGCCCAGTGTCTTTTGAGTTTTTGGGCGCGTTGTTTTTTCGGGTGCTGCCCGGAGTGTGTTCATCGGAATATGAGGTCCTGCTGTTTAAGACGGCTTTTTCCTTGGCATTTTTTGGGGCGCTGCATATCGGGGAATTGGTTGCTTCATCGAAAAGGGGGTTTGATGGATTGCAGTGTGCCGATGTGCATTGCAGTGGGGTTTCGGTGTTTTTTTGGATCCGGAGGTCCAAGACTGACCAGGTCGGGCGGGGGGCAAGGGTGGAGTTATTTGGTGTGGACGGGTCTCCGGTTTGCCCGGTACAGGTGGTGGCTCGTTTCCTGAAGTCTCACCCAGCTGGGTCAGGACCCCTTCTGTTGCATGCGGATGGTTTGGCATTGTCTAGGTATCAGTTTACGGCAGTGTTCAGAAAATGTCTGGGGGTATTGGGGTTTTGCCCTTCCGACTTTGGGTCCCACTCCTTTTGGATTGGGGCAGCTACTGAGGCAGCCCGCTGGGGGTTGAGCGAGGGGGTATTACGGCGCATCGGCAGGTGGGAATCAAGGCGTTTCCGCCTGTATGTTCGTCCGCAGTTGCTTTGAGTGGATATTTGTGGGGTTAGTCGGGGTATGTCTGTTGTCCTGTTTGTCCCCTCAGTTATGGTAAAGGGGGGAGGATGGTTTGGGCACCTTTAATACTGTGGATGTGGTGTGTTGTTTTTTTCTTTTCAGACAGGGGCTCCTGCCTTATTTGGATAATGGGCCACTCGTATGTCCACTGGGGAGCGAGAAGAGCGGACGTACGGCCTGACGGACGTCAACTGGGCATTCCCCGGGAAGAGGCTGTGGTTCGGTGGATCGGTAGGCCCGGCCTGCTGTGGAGCCGAATTGTTCCGGATTTTGAACATTATGCTAGGCTGGACAGGCCCCCCGATGTTTTGGTGCTTCATGCTGGGGGGAATGATTTGGGGCTGAGGTCCATGCGGGAGCTCATCCGGGACATTAAATTAGATTTTTTGCGGCTGCGCATGGATTACCCAGACTTGCTCATAGTCTGGTCTGACATGGTAGCACGCATGCAATGGAGGTGGGCCAGGTCTGTGGTGGGCATCAATAGGTCCAGGGTCAAAATTAATCGGGAGGTGGCCAGATTCTTGAGGAGGAATGGGGGTTTAGCGGTGAGACACCATGAGCTTGAGGAGGAGCCCTGGAGATATTTGCGAGGGGATGGTGTGCATTTGACCGATGTGGGAATCGACATGTGGTCTCTGGGTTTGGAGGAGGGTGTGCAGAGGGCCCTGAGGGTGTGGAGGGCCTCTCAAACCTAAGGTGTCAGGTTTGAGTGGCGGTGGCGGGGTGCAAGGTACTTGTGAAGGTCATATGGGCACCTAAAGGGCATGGTTTAGGGACCCGTCTGAGGGCGGCTCCCAGTTGGTATATGGGTACCTGTTAGTTGTCTCTGAGTCGGAGGCTTTAGCGACTTGAGGCCTGAGAAGTGGCTAGCAGGTACAGTCATGTGTTATGCCTATTGAACCTTGTGCCCCATGGTGGTGATAAAACGCAAAAGAGATATATAGATATATAGGTAAAAAGGTTATTACGTTATTTATGTTAATTATAAAAGTTATATTTTGGTTAATAAAAATAAGATTGGCTGTTGTGGCCAATTCAATCCACCCCGTGTTGTGTGATCATTGGAGGGTGGGATGGGCTATTGGTAACGGGTGCAGCCATAGTTAATACCATAGTCAAGAGAGGCACAGAGCAATGCCGAAGGTATTCGGCGGAGGGCCGGCATGACAGGGGTTAACGGGGGCGGAGCCAGGCAAGGGGTGTATTCCGGGGGACTGGACAGATCAGAGTATGGGCGGGCTCCATACTCTGTGAGGCAGGAAGCGGAAGGGGAGGGGCCAATCTGCACGAGGAGCTGTGAGGGTAAGGAGCTTCCCACCCACCCGCCCTTCGATTGGGAGAGATGGTGGTGACGGTGGGGAGAGGGGGTCGGAATACTGGTTGGTGGATGTTTGGTGGGGTGCAAGGTACTTGTGAAGGTCATATGGGCACCTAAAGGGCATGGTTTAGGGACCCGTCTGAGGGCGGCTCCCAGTTGGTATATGGGTACCTGCTAGTTGTCTCTGAGTCGGAGGCTTTAGCGACTTGAGGCCTGAGAAGTGGCTAGCAGGTACAGTCATGTGTTATGCCTATTGAACCTTGTGCCCCATGGTGGTGATAAAACGCAAAAGAGATATATAGATATATAGGTAAAAAGGTTATTACGTTATTTATGTTAATTATAAAAGTTATATTTTGGTTAATAAAAATAAGATTGGCTGTTGTGGCCAATTCAATCCAGCCCGTGTTGTGTGATCATTGGAGGGTGGGATGGGCTATTGGTAACGGGTGCAGCCATAGTTAATACCATAGTCATGTCTATCTTTTTATTGTAAAGCACTCTGCACACTGTTGGTGCCATAGAAATCCTGTATAATAATAACTGAGTTTATAATACAAAGGGGACATTGTAAGGAAGACATATAATCAAGGTCATATCTCTCCAGACGTGGCCCTCAGGTGACTCTACAATAGATTAATGACTTTAGCGCCATATTCCCAGAGGAGCTGCAATACAAACATCAATCCAGGGGAGAGCAGAGCATGTCTGTGAAGCCTACGGGATAACTAAGTATTATTACCACGTCTATTTACCATTGTGATAAATATTTATAGAATCATACAATATTCTGTTTCATGTTTTAGCCAAATATGTCACTGTATTAAAAAAAAATCTGAGCAAGTTATAGAAAAGAACATTCAGTTTACATGTATAATCCATCAAACATCATGCAATTCTTTGCATGATTCAGCTGAAAGTGGAAATCAGGCTCGCAGTCAGAGTGGAGAGAAATTCTACAATATTGCAAATGAAAGAGCACCAAACGTTCGTCGAAGGAGCCCAGAATCTTTCATTGTTAATGTAGCACTACCCCCGTAGGGACTGCTGGTGAATGTGGATCGTCTCCCAACCTGCACAGCCAGGCGAGGGAATTTCCAAGCACGCAGAATCAAGAAGCAGTCCTTGCGACTTTTTTGTTTGTTTTGTTTTTTGTTTTATTAGGGCAATAGAATTTGGATGGGGATAGGGTACATATGGGATGCCCACTTGATTGAAGAAAATTGGTAGTGACTGAACTATATACACTCCAGTATATACATATATTCTCTTCTTCCCGATCTCCAGCACATGCACTTACTTGCGGACTATCACTCCCGGGGCTAGCTAGCACTGAAGTGGGGACCTGACACTGGCTCTGTCAGGCCCAAAGCAAATGCCCTTTGCAGGCAGGGACCGCTGGCCCCTATGGTGTAGGAAAAGCGGAAATCCTTGGTGCTCGCTGTCCTACGTGTGGCTACTGCTCCCAGTACCACCTCATCAGGCACTGCCAGCCCTCCTGTCTGCAGCTGCCTCTTTCCACTGCGTGTGCCCCCGCAGTCCTTCTGACTGGCTCTGCATCCATCCCAATCCTCTCAGGCATGCCTCCCAGTCCTCCTGCCTGTGTGTCACCCACCAGCCCTCTTGGCTGTTCCTTGTTCCTTCTGGAGACTTGCCCAGTAGTGTTCTCCCACTGTCGTCTCCTTGCTCCCAGTGCCTCCTGACCAGGACACCTCCATGCTTTTTGGAAGGTCCCGTCCGCACACGAGCCCAGGCCCAAGGCCAGTAGGTCACCCACCCCCTTCCCCAAATCCCTCAAAGGCCATGACAGCCCAACACTTCATCTCCAGCTTCCACCTGAACTCTCCTCCCCAGCTGGGCTGACCCAGAGTATTTGAGAGGGCCTGCCCCCTGCCAATCCAAGTTGGGGATTGGTCTGGGCCCTCAGAATACGCCAAGAAGCTCCACCTTACCTCCCCTCCCCTCTTCCTAGAAGGTTCCAGTACATACTAGAAATAGGGGGGAAGTCTCAGTGATGTTGCCCTTGAGTCACCCAGCTCTCCCTGGATCTCTGCCCAACCCAGGAAAATAACACAGACAGGCTTTGCTGCCAGACAAGCCTGTACAAATTTACCTTCACTAGAAAAAAAAACTATTTAAAATGTTATCACTAGAGGGTGCTACATTATTTAAATGTAAAAACAGGACAGTAAGGGCTTGTTCATAACATATAGAAACGTCCAAGTGCTTGCATATATGTGCACTCCTGTGAGGTGCACAAAGTAAGGTAGCCACAATTTTTAAAACTACACCACACTAAACCGTATGGTACTGTATGTTTTGGTGCGCAAAAAAAAAGCACACGTTCAAGCGACGGCTATGTGCAAACCTAGTCTCAAAGATAGCCAACATGTTTCGGGGGGCCAACAATCCTCTTTATCAGGGTTTGGACAACGTAATGAAATGGAGTCTATCGAACTCAACACAAAGGCTCCTGGATAGAACTCTCTGATAACAGAAGAATCAAAATGCTATTGCATCTGCCTCTATGACCAAGTAATAGGCACAGTGTGATGGCACATTCAGCCTTCCTATGTTACTTGGGTTGCCACGCTGATCCTATTGTTACTTGGGTTGCCACGCTGATCCCATTGTTACTGTCCGATTTAAAGCGCTTCTTTTTTACTCTGAAAATGTAAGTGCAATTCTTATGTTTACATTATAAATATTCCCTACGGAATTACGCTATATGCCTTGTTCTCCCTCTTTTTTATCCTCCTGGTTGGGCCAATTTGCCCGTGTACTATTAACCTGCTGCATCCATCGTTTTGGAATGTTTGCTTGGAGGTCATGTCCATATAGTGAGCCTGAACCTTCTGCTCATCTTTTAAAGCTGGTTTGACTCATCAGGTGTATACCCGCACCAGTCCAATCTTTCCGGTAAGCGACTGGTGCTTCTGGTGGTGGATCTTCTATGTCACTTTTATCACGTTTGGATGTTCGCTCAAGATTTTTGTGACTGTTATTCGCCAATTTTTTGATTATACACCTTGGAATACACTAGGACCTGCTTGTGGTCCTCTATATTTACATTTTGGACATTATTTTTTCACTGAATATACGTCAATATGTACTTTTACATTGGTTATTAATTTTTCACATTTGTCAACTTTATTTTTGATATTGAATAATTTGTTAGCTCTGCACATTCTTTATACTTATTCCTATGTTATCCAGCTGGGCAGAAGTCAGGGGTATGTGCTTGCTCAACAGCACTCATACTTTCAAGGAACGGATCACATCCGGTCACAGACTGACACTGAAAAGGAGCAGCAAAATCATAATTTGATACTACAAAACAGGAAATGTGGCATGTAGATGTAACAATCACTAGCTGCACCCATGTACATATATAATTAAAAGCTGCAAATAGGTACAAGGTGTAATAAACAAAGAAAATCAGTTTGAAAATCACAGGTTAGTTGTATATGTAGCACGTTCTCCGGCCTCCTTCAGTCTAATGAGGATCTCCAGGGCTAGATATAGCTGACGTCCTTCTGTATATGGTGGGTTGTGAGGCATAGTGGGTGCAAGGTGGAAGTTATTTGGCGCCAGACACTTCTTGAATGCAAAAGAGATGTTTATTTCTCATACAGACTTTTATGGGGGAAAAAGAGTTAAGGCCAGGACACCCTTGGGTAGTTGTAAGTTCAGCCGAGCAGGGAAAGGCCTCCAAGCAAGAAGCCACATCTGCACATGCAGGAATGCTGTCTCCTATGGAAAAGTCTTTAACAATTCCTAACACAAAATCTAACAGTTCTTTCACCTTCACTACAACTTCTCTTTATAGTTCTTCTGCACACTGAGCTCCGGGTCTCTCACTAGACTCTCTGATTCACTGAATTTGAATCCCTTGAGCTCCTCTAATCTTCACAGTGGTATCTTCCTCAAGCGTCACCCCCGCTTCTCTGCTGGGTCCCTAGCTTGGCACTCCAGATACGTCTCAAGCTTCACCCCACTGGCCTGCTCGGTCCCTGGCTTGACACACAAGGTTGCTCTGCAAGTGTCACCTCCGCTGGTTGGGTCCCTGACTTGATCAGCAACTGAAGTTTCCCGATTCTCCACCGTGCCCGTTCAGTGAGAATACTGCTCCAGTACTTTCTTTAGTTCCTCACTGTGATCCCTGGTAATAAGGTGGTTGGACCCTTAGTGGTGACAGCTTCCTTTCTACCTTCGACCACTGAAAGATTCTCTGGCTGGCAGAACCTTCACTTTTGGGTGGACTGCAAACCGCAATCCCAACCCTGCTCTGCTCTCTTGCTTCTGGATAAGCCCTCACACAGCCTCACAGCCAGATACCCCTCGGGCCCAATATTCAGCCTAGCAGCCCGGGGCACACGACACATGTCCACCCAGACAGCTGTCCAGGTGGCACAGAACATTGATCACCTGACTCCACCCAAATATATAGGTGCTCCCAGCAGGCCAAGGGATTCAAGAAACCGCCTGCCCATTGGCTGAGATACCCCATATACCTATAACCTGACCTTGGGTTGCCCTTCTCATATCTAGTGCCAGCAAGTGCCCGGCCAACTAGTGGTACAAGAGAAAAGTACAACAAGGCCAAACTTACTCCAGGGTGCTACATATAGTAGGCACATTATGTATCCTACACTTACCTGCCTTGCTCTGTTCTGCAGCTAATCAACTAATGCACTTTAAACACATACATGGGAGCTGTTTTACCTGCCAAAAGATTTGTATTTCTGTTCATCCGGACCCGAGAGTAACCTCATTTTTTTCTTCTGCAGTTAAAAGAGAAGTATTTTTTTTTTGTTTTTTTATTGGCCCATCATACTTACCTAGGTGGATGCATCAGTCCGATGCTGCATCTGTCCCAACACCTCCCCCCCCCCCCTGCATCACCACTGAGAACCGAGCCACCAAACACCGCTGATGGCTCGGTTCTCTCCCCGAGTGGAGAGCTGCTGCCTGTCAATCAGCAGATCTCCTCATTGGAGCGCTGAGCTGAGGATGGGTGGGAAGCGGCCATTTTAGCGGCTCGTTGAGAGGCTGAGACTGCCATCAGTCCAGGCACCTGGTGTATCCAGACTTCAGGATGACGTCAGCAGAGAGCGGACTTCAGGCCGCTCTCTGCTGAAAATGGGTCACAGGAGCCGTCTACTCCTGATAGGACGTTCAGGAACGTCCTTCAGGAGTAGCGGGATCGCGCGCGATGTGCTCGTGTCACCCGGACACGGCACATCTCAGATCGGCAGGAGGGCTCTGTGATTGGCCCTCCTGATCACATGACGGCCGTGTCCAATCACGGCCGTCATGTGATGTAAACAAACAGCCGGTTGCTAGGCAATCGGCTCTCCTCTCCTCACACGGAAGTCACCGCTGAGGAGAGGAGAGCAGAACGCTGCAGCCGGCTGATGATCAGTGAGTATGAGCTGCTTTTTACAGCTTTTTACTCACTGATCATCAGTGTAGTGTAAACACACAACACACCACATAGTACAAACACAGTCCCCACATATGTCCCCAAAACACACATGTCCCCAAAACATACATGTCCCCAAATAATAAAAACACATGTCCCTAATAATAAAAACATGTCCCCCACATATGTCCCACTAAAATCACATGTCCCAATGATTATCTGCACACATATGTACGTGATCACCTGCACACATATGTACATGATCATTTGCGTACATATGTCCGTGATCACACAAACCAATTATTATACACTTAACGGAATTTTTTTTCCCAAAAACATGTAGCAGAATACATTTTGGCTTAAATTTATGACAAAATTTGATTTTATTGGATTTCTTTTCAAATAGAAAAAAGAAAATATTGTTTTTTTTCCAAATTTCCGCTATTTTTGCGCTTATATCGCAAAAAAAAAAAAACGGAGTCGTGAATAAATAACACCAAAATAAAGCTCTATTTGTGCGAACAAAATGATAACAATTTCATTTGGGTACAGTGTAGCATGACCGCGCAATTGTCACTGAAAGCGCTAGAGCGCTGAAAGCTGAAAATTGGGCTGGGAAGGAAGGGGGTGAAAGTGCACTGTATTGTAGTGGTTAAAAACATTATATACAACAGGTAAAAACATCACTATTTTTCTAGGTAAATATATTTCTAAAAGTGCTATCCACATGAAATTTTCACCACGTGTTGGTAACAACCATGGGCGGCCCATCCCTTAAGGGCACACAGGCGGCACCCCCTCTGTCACGCCATTCCCTATATGACAAATGGATAGATTCATGCAGTGCATTGCATTGCATGAATCTATCCATGGCCACTGTAGCCACCCATTATACAGGCGTCCAGCCCCTTTTCGGATGTCGGCCGCTTGAATTCAGGGGGGGGGGTTTGAAGCACCTAATTAGAGCCATAGGCTCTAATAGGCTATAAAATAGGTGGAATTGGAGCGCAGAGCATTGTGCTCGCAGTCCACCCAGGCATGTTAGAAAAGGAAATTAATATTTCCTTTTCTAACACTGAACTGCCTCTCCGCCAATCAGGAGGCGTGGGTCTAATACCGTTCACCTCATTGGTTGAAGGCACAGGTGATCCCAGTGGCCAGCTAGCAGAAGCGAAGAAGAGACGCACAGAGAGGAGCCATCACCTGACCCACGCTACCTGTCCCACAGCTTGCCACCGTCACCCGATGTCTGACCCGCCACCAAGATGGGGTAAGTGTCGGTCAGACAGCAAGCAGCACAGTGGCTGCATATGATGGGCACAGATGTTGCATTTTATGGGCACAGAGGCTGCATATGATGGGCACAGAGGCTGCAGTTCATGGGCACAAGGTTGCAAATGATGGTCACAGTAGCTGTGATTGATGGGCACAGTGGCTGCAATTAACGGGCACAGAGGCTGCATATGATGGGTATGGGGGCTGCATTTCATGGACACAGAGGCTGCATATGATGGGCACAGAGGCTGCAATTGATGGGCACAGACGCTGCATTTCATGGACACAGAGGCTGCATTTCGTGGGCACAGTAGCTGCATATGATGGGCACAGTGAATGCATTTCATGGACACAGAGGCTGCATATGCTGGGCACAGTGGCTGCATTTCATGGGCACAGTGGTTGCATTTGATAGGTATAGTGGCTGCATTTGATGGGGCACAGTGGCTGCATTTGATTTTTTGTTTCAGTATTTTTCAGCCCCACACCTTGATGTTCCCACCTCCAAACCTCACTGTTGGTATGGGGGGTGTTTTTGGGGTGATGTGCAGTGCCATTTGACCTCCAAACATGGTGTGTATTTGGCATCCAAAGAGTTCAATTTTAGTTTCATCTGACCAGACTATATTCTCCCCGTATTTCACAGGCTTGTCTAAATGATGTGCGTCAAAATTTGAACAAGCTTTAACATGCTTTTACTTCAGTAATAGAGTCTTGCATGGTGAACGTTCATACTGGACATGGCGGTGGAGTGCATTACTTATTGATTTCTTTGAAACAATTGTAATTGCTAATTCCAGGTCTTTCTGAAGCTCTCCACAAGTGACCCTTGGCTCTTGGACAACTCTTCTGATAATTCTTTTCACTCCTGAAGCGCACTACTCCCTTGGGAGCTGCTAGTAGTTCATACAGTATGGCTGGTTTAACCCCCCGCTTCTTCCACCCCCGCTGTAGTAAAGCACAGACATAGTTTCATAGTTAGTAAGGTTGAATAAAGACACCAGTCCATCCAGTTCAACCTGAGTGAGTGCCTACAATTGTCCCTATCCCTGTACATTGCACACTCACATCAGTCCCTACCCTCAAGGAGCCCAGAATCCAAGGTCCCCATTCATATATTAGGGCCAATTTTGGACAGAAGCCAATTAACCTACCAGCATGTCTTTTGAGTGTGGGAGGAAACCGGAGCACCCGGAGGAAACCCACGCAGGCACAGGGAGAACATGCAAACTCCAGGCAGGTAGTGTAGAACAGTTCAAAACTTTAACTTTATTCCAGATTTTAACTTTATTCCAGATTTCGGCAGGTACTATCACCTCAGTGATGCACAGAATACAAGTTGCCTCTGGATTGCGATGTATGTGAGTAAATAGTCCCTCTCCTATAGTGAGCTGACACGCATGCCCCTCTGAAAAGCATGTGGTATTGAAACGCTAGCATTCCCAGGCCTCACCTGCCTTCTCCTCCTGCCCTTTTCCTCCCAGGCCAGCTCAGGAAAGGTCCAAGCCAACCCTGGTTCACTCTGGTTGGTTTGCAGCTACTTCTTGCTTCGGAACATGGTGGAAACCTTCCAGCTCTGGAGTCTCTGAACCTCCATCACCTTCCGACGAAGATCTGTGGCTTTCCAGCACTGGAATCTCTGAACTTCCAGGCCTTCCAGCCCTTGGCCTTAACCACTTGCCGCCCGCCCTATAGGCAATTGACGGCTGCAAAGTGGTTGCATAATCCTGACCGGACGTCATATGACGTGATCAGAATTATGAGCCGCTGCGCGCCCCCGGGGGCGCGCATCGCGGCGATCGTTGTTGCGGGGTGTCAGTCTGACACCCCGCAACTACGATC
Organism: Lithobates pipiens; assembly: GCF_037356315.1. Taxonomy (NCBI): domain Eukaryota; kingdom Metazoa; phylum Chordata; class Amphibia; order Anura; family Ranidae; genus Lithobates; species Lithobates pipiens. Next base: position 556,606,138 of record NW_027507764.1, on the reverse strand, counting down.
TCGGTAAAGAGTCTCCGATGGAGACTCTTTACCACGTGATCAGCCGTGTCCAATGACGGCTGATCACAGTGTAAATGGGAAGAGCCGGTGATCGGCTTTCCCTCACTCGTGTCTGTCAGACGCAAGTAGAGGAGAGCCGATCGGCTGCTCCTCTGACAGGGGGGGTCTGTGCTGATCGATTATCAGCACAGCCCCCCCGAGGATGCCCACACTGGACCACCAGGGACGCCACCAGACCACCAGGGAAAAGGTAATCCTCCCTAGACCACCAGGGATGCCAGTCAGCACAATGGGTGCCAATCAGTGCCCATAATGGATGCCAATCAGTGCCCACAATGGGCATCACTGATTGGCATGCATTATTGTTTGGCACTGATTGGCATCCATTACTATAGTATAACACCAATGCCGCCTATGAGTGCCCACCTGTGCCGCCTATGAGTGCCCACCTGTGCCGCCTATCAGTGCCCACCTGTGCCGCCTATCAGTGCCCACCTGTGCCGCCTATCCATGCCTATCCATGCCCATCTGTGCCGCCTATCCATGCCCATCTGTGCCGCCCATCCGTGCCACCCATCCATGCCACCCATCTGTGCCAGCTATCAGTGCCAATTTGTGCCACCTATCAGTGTCCGTCCGTGACGCCCATCAGTGCCGCCCATCAGTGCCGCCTATCAGTGCCACTTCATTGGTGCCCATCAGTGCAGCCTTATCAGTGCCCATCAGTGTAGCCCCATCAGTGCCCATCAGTGAAGGAGAAAACGTACTTATTTACAAAGTTTTGAAACTGAAACAAAAAAAAAACATTTTTTTTTCAAAATTTTCTGTATTTTTTTATTTGTAGCGCAAAAAATAAAAACCGTAGAGGTGATCAAATACCACCAAAATAAAGCTCAATTTGTGGGAAAAAAATGATAAAAATTTCATTTGGGTACAGTGTAGCATGACCACGCAATTGTCATTCAAAGTGCCACAGCGCTGAAAGCTCAAAATTGGTCTTGGCAGGAAGGTGTTTAAGTGCCCGGTATTGAAGTGGTTAATGTCCCATCTTTATGCCTGTGTGGATTGGTTCTCTTCCCATCTCCAACTCCCCAGGGAACATGTGACCCCAGTGTATATGTATGAGCCCCGCCACTGACCAAGCAAATTAACGATTGGACAGGAGCTCATGAACACTGCCTGCCCATCAGAGCCTGACCCGCCTCCTTTCCAGAAGATTCCACTGGAGAGCAAGAGAGTGTTCTCCCAGGGTAATGAACAGGTGGTCACACCCCCCTCTAACCTATTACTCCTCCCTAACCCAGACAAACCTCCAGGCCTGTACAAAATACAGTAAGGCACTGGCACTTTAACCTCCAAACTAAAAGCACCCACCTAAAGTGGTGGGCGCTACACTCCACTATCACAAATCTAGTGAGGAGCACTTGGTCTTGGCCGGTTTATTCCACTTCCGGATTATAGCCCCAATAGTGCTCACTGGAACATTCAGAAGTTTAGAAATCCTTCTGTAACCAATACCATCAGTATGTTTTGCAACAATAATGTTGCAAAGGTCTTGAGCTCTTTGCTTTTACCCATCGTGAAATGTTTCTTGTGTGACACCTCGGTCACCTTTTTATAGGCCATCGGTTGAGACTGAACCAGCTGATATTAATTTGCACCGACAAGGGGAAGGATTTCTTTCTAATTATTAATAGATTTCAGCCGGTGTCTTGGCTTTCCATGTCTTTTTGCACCTCCCTTTCTTTGTGTGTTCAACAAGTTTTTTTCCTGTGTCGGTCCTTTTTTTTTTTTTACACATAACTTAATTTTTGAACTTATTTGCTTTGGTTTCTTTGTATGTATGGATTGCATGGGTTGTTACCAACATGTGGTGAAAATGTAATGTCAATAGCGCCTTTAGACATATATTTAGAAAAAATGGTGACGTGTTAAATATCTATTTTACCCACTGTCTATATATATATATATATATATATATATATATATATATATATATATATATATACATATATATATATATTTTATATATATATATATATATATATATATATATATATATATATATATATATATATATATTGTAGACATGTCACTGGAGAAGTGATCGAGGGGGTGTACACCTCACCTAGGTTGCTACACAGTGTGAGATGGTAAATCCAGGATGGATCAGTTTCTCAGCAGCGATATTGCCGGGCCTGGGTTTATATGGAATGGCAGGTAGGTTTGGTAGAGGGACCTGTCATTCCACATCCCCCGATCCAGTTCTGGGTTTGGGATCAGGTGAGCTTTGATCCTAATTAGCCTGGGAAGCTAAAGGCTCTGTAGGGTCTGCAGGTGATTGCTCTCAGCCAGGGAATGAACAATCTGTGTGTTGAAGGAAGCTGCAAGCACAGCCACTGCTGGAGCTAAAACTCACCCTGCGATATCCAGGCGAAAGACGCTGTGTTTGTAAGTGTCAGATAGGTGAGCAGAACCTGTTAGTAAGCGCCCAGCCGGGCTAGGACTTTTATTTTTGTTGTACTTAGAAAGCACGGTGTTGCTGTATATTTTGTTTGCTGGACTGTTTGTACCACGAATAAACGCCAAGATCTGCTTTATAAATTCCAAGTCTGCTGTGAACTGTGTCCAAACACACCCTACCCCGGGAAGATCCCTTACAATTGGTGGAGAATGCGGGCAACACGGTTGCTAGGGGCAACGGTGTGGACAGACTTGGCTACAGCTGCTGATGTCCTGGGTGAAAGCTGCAACTACACTCCAAGAACAGTCCAGCAACATGGAGGAGATGCTGAAGCAGTTTATGCAAGTGAGTTTGCAACAACAGCAGGCTCAGACAGAGGCCAATAGACGACATGAACAGTACATGGCGGCACAACATCAGATGCATAAGGAAGAGTTGCAAGCTTTGCGCCAAAGCCAACAACAACTTATCGAGCACCTGATAGTAAATCGAGAGGCGCCTGTGGTTGCTAATCCACCCACAATGGAGGGAGCCGCTCCAGAGATTTTTTTTGGGAGAAGGACTGTGCAGAAAGCGCTGCAAAAGATGACTGCTGAGGACGATGTTGAGGCCTATCTAACAGTATTTGAGCGCGTGGCTGAGCGAGAGAAGTTACCAGCCGCTGAGTGGGCAGAGGTAATTGCGCCCTATTTAACAGGTGAACCTCAAAAGGCCTACTATGACCTCAGTGAGCAAGAGGTTAAGGACTATACTCGGCTAAAAGAGGAGATACTTGCCCGACTAGGAGTTACTACTGCAGTCCGTGCCCGGAGGGTACGCAACTGGAGCTACAGTCTGGACAAATCAGCGAGGTCCCAGATGTATGACCTAATCCATTTGGCAAGAAAGTGGTTGGAGCCAGACACTTCTACTCCTGCACAAATCCTAGAGAAGGTCGTGATGGATCGCTACCTCCGAGCGCTTCCTACTGACCTGCAACGCTGGGTGGGACAAGGTGATCCTAGGAACGCAAACGAACTTGTCAACCTTGTGGAGAGGTTCCAGGCGACTGAGGACTACCTCCGTGATGTTCCTGCAGCATCTTCACCTCCCCGGAGCGCCAGATCTGTGCCGTCAGCTGGTAAGAGACTTCCATCTATTGGGGGAGTGTGGAGGGGTGCTGATGGGGGGAAAAGGGCTCAAGTGGTGTCTCAGGGACAAAAGACTGGTGATGGTCCCGGGTGGCTAAGGGGCTCTGAAAAGGACTCCTTGCCAAAGAGACCAGGCCCTATCCAGTGTTGGAGATGCCATGAGGCGGGACACGTGTCTGCCCATTGCCCTCTTACCTCTGAACCCATGGAATGTGACGCTAGCCGGCGTCAGTCGCTATTTGCGGAACCATCTTGTGCTGCAGTTCCTGGACTAGAGACTGAACCGCAAATCTGCAACATCACAATCAATGACTTTCCTGTTAAAGCGTTAATGGACTCAGGAAGCCTTGTAACCTTGGTGCATGCTAGCCTGGTGACTGGGGACTTAGAGTCTAAAAAGCATATGAGTGTTGTGTGCATACATGGTGATACAAAAGTGTACCCTATAGTGCTGGCTAAAGTCGGGACTGAACAAGGCACCGTACAATATGAAGTGGGTGTGGTTAAAAACCTCATGCATAATGTAATATTGGGGCGCGATTTTCCATTATTCTGGGCTCTTTGGGAAAAAAGAAAAATCCCCAAAAGGAGTGAGGATACCTCTAAGGGGGTTGCCTTGTCCACTGTGAATGATAAAAATGTGCAGGATGAAAATGATTGTTTTCCTTTGCAGGTCCTGGCTGGGGAGGAGGAGGCTCCTCCCACTGAGCAAAATATACTAGACTTAGAGGTGTCTAGCGATAATTTTGGGACTGCACAATTACAGGACCCCACTCTCAAAAATGCGAGAGAGCAGGTTGCTGTTATGAACGGGGTACCTCAGGAACCAGATGCTGAAAAAAGATTTCCACATTTTTCGGTGACTAATGATCTTTTCTATAGAGTCAATAAGGTTAAAGATGAGATTGTGGAACAGCTTCTGGTACCTAAGCCGTACCGGCGTCAGGTGCTTGACATGGCACATAACCATGTTCTTGGGGGACACTTGGGGACTGACAAAACGCGAGAGAGGGTTCTCCAGAGGTTTTTTTGGCCGGCCATATATGATGACATTAAAAAATACTGTGAGTCGTGCCCCACATGTCAGGTTAGTGCCCCAGTGTCACATTTTCGCAGTCCTTTGGTTTCGCTCCCTATTATAGAGGTGCCTTTTGAGCGTATTGCCATGGATTTAGTGGGTCCCATTGTAAAGTCAGCTAGAGGACACCAGTATATTTTGGTAGTCCTGGATTATGCGACCCGCTATCCTGAGGCTGTACCCTTAAGAAACACTGCATCTAAAACAATTGCACGTGAGTTGTTTTATATGTTCTCTAGGACTGGGATCCCCAAAGAAATCCTAACTGACCAAGGTACGCCATTTATGTCGAAAGTAATGAAGGAATTATGCAAACTATTTAAAATCTCACACATCCGTACCTCTGTGTACCACCCCCAGACGGACGGATTGGTGGAGAGATTTAATAAAACTTTGAAACATATGTTGAAGAAAGTGGTGGCAAAAGATGGTCGTGACTGGGATCATTTATTACCCTACCTCATGTTTGCTATTAGGGAGGTGCCCCAAGCGTCCACAGGGTTCTCACCATTCGAGTTGGTCTATGGTCATCACCCTAGGGGTCTACTGGACATTGCAAAAGAGACATGGGAGAATGAGTCCACCCCATACAAGAGTGTTATTGAGCATGTAGCACAAATGCAGGACCGTATAGCCACTGTAATGCCCCTGGTAAGGGAACACCTCCAGAGGGCTCAAGAGGCCCAAAGTAGAATTTACAACCGGTCCGCAAGAATCAGGACATTCAACCCAGGCGATAGGGTCCTTATACTAGTCCCCACTGTTGAGAGTAAATTCTTGGCGAAGTGGCAAGGTCCTTATGAAATTGTTGAAAAGATCAGTGAGGTGAACTACAAGGTGCACCAACCAGGTAGAAGGAAGCCTTTCCAAGTTTATCACATAAACTTGATCAAGCCCTGGAAAGACAGGGAATCCTTGGTGGCGACAAATACTGTTAATGATTTGTCACAACCAATCCCTCCAGTCAAGGTAGGTGATACTCTATCAGTGTCACAGAAACAGGAGGCTCAGGAATTTCTACAGAAAAACAAAAACAAGTTCTCTGACCTCCCAGGGCGTACACACCTCATCCATCATCACATTGAAACTGAGCCTAGAAGCAGAGTAAACCTTAAGCCCTATAGGATACCGGAGGCACGTAGGGAAGCCGTATCTGCCGAGGTAAAACGTATGCTTGCTCTGGGGGTAATTGAGGTGTCACAGAGTGAATGGTCCAGCCCAATTGTGCTAATCCCAAAGCCCAATGGAACTTGGAGGTTCTGTAACGATTTCAGAAAGTTGAATGAGATCTCCAAGTTCGATGCGTATCCTATGCCCAGGGTAGATGAGTTGATTGAGAAGTTGGGTAACGCCAGGTACATAACCACTCTCGATCTCACAAAGGGCTACTGGCAGATTCCACTTTCTGGTGAGGCTAAAGAGAAAACTGCATTCTCCACCCCTGATGGGCTATTCCAGTATGTAGTGATGCCATTCGGGTTACATGGAGCGCCTGCAACTTTCCAGAGGTTGATGGACTTGATTCTGCGACCACATCGTGATTACTCAGCCGCCTACCTCGATGATGTGGTCATTTTTAGCCCTGATTGGGAAAGTCACCTCTGTAAGGTACAGGCCGTGTTGGATGCCATAAGTGATGCGGGGTTGACCATAAATGCCGAGAAGTGTGCTCTAGCCCTAGAAGAGGCCAAATATCTGGGCTACATTATTGGGAGAGGGTTGATTAAGCCACAGCTAAATAAAATTGAGGCAATACAGAATTGGCCTAGACCCCTGACAAGGAAACAGGTTAGAGCTTTCCTGGGTATTACGGGGTATTACCGTAGATTTGTGCCGAACTTTGCCTCAGTTGCTGCTCCACTAACTGACTTGACAAAGGGCGGAAAGACAGCAATGGTCACGTGGACCCCAGAGGCCGAGAAGGCTTTCCAAAGCCTTAAGTCTGCCTTGTGCCAACCACCTGTGTTAGTTACCCCCGATTTCAGGCGAGAATTTCTGGTCCAGACAGATGCCTCTAACACAGGCTTAGGTGCAGTACTCTCACAAGTAGTGAATGGTGAGGAGCATCCAGTGACGTACTTGAGTAGAAAACTAACCCCGGCCGAGAAAAATTATGCCATTGTGGAGCGAGAATGTTTGGCAGTGAAGTGGGCCCTAGAATCGTTAAAGTATTACTTGCTAGGCAGGAAATTTAAGTTGGTGACAGACCATGCCCCCCTAACATGGATGAAGTTAAACAAGGAGAGAAATGCAAGAGTGACTAGATGGTTTCTCTCCCTACAAAACTTTAATTTCACGGTGGAACACAGGCCAGGGAAATTACAGGCAAATGCTGACGCATTGTCAAGGGTAAGTTGTCTGTGGGGACAAAAGGCTCAGCCCTCCGGTCTGAAAAAGAGGGGGGGGATATGTAGACATGTCACTGGAGAAGTGATCGAGGGGGTGTACATCTCACCTAGGTTGCTACACAGTGTGAGATGGTAAATCCAGGATGGATCAGTTTCTCAGCAGCGATATGCTGCTGAGTTGTTATTTAATTTTGCCGGGCCTGGGTTTATATGGAATGGCAGGTAGGTTTGGTAGAGGGACCTGTCATTCCACATCCCCCGATCCAGTTCTGGGTTTGGGATCAGGTGAGCTTTGATCCTAATTAGCCTGGGAAGCTAAAGGCACTGTAGGGTCTGCAGGTGATTGCTTCTCAGCCAGGGAATGAACAATCTGTGTGTTGAAGGAAGCTGCAAGCACAGCCACTGCTGGAGCTAAAACTCACCCTGCGATATCCAGGCGAAAGACGCTGTGTTTGTAAGTGTCAGATAGGTGAGCAGAACCTGTTAGTAAGCGCCCAGCCGGGCTAGGACTTTTATTTTTGTTGTACTTAGAAAGCACGGTGTTGCTGTATATTTTGTTTGCTGGACTGTTTGTACCACGAATAAACGCCAAGATCTGCTTTATAAATTCCAAGTCTGCTGTGAACTGTGTCCAAACACACCCTACCCCGGGAAGATCCCTTACAATATATATATATATAAATATATATATATATATATATATATATATATAAAAATATAAATATATATATATATATATATATATATATATGTACTGTAAATAATTAAATGTCACATGGACCTCACATGAAGCCAGGCACCAGCTTCTAAATAAAGGTTGCAGGGCGTCACAGGTTGTTCAGCCCAAACCAATAGTAACATGCCCAGATGGCGCCCTGAAGCCTTTCGTTACCATCACCCTGCTCACCTCACAGTTCTTCCCATCTAGAGTACTAGCAGTACTCTACATTACAGAGTAGAAGCATCCAGGTAAATGATTATTTTCCATCACTTTTCCCGAGTAAGTACCTAGGCAAGGAAAGCACTGACTACTGCCCGATAGGGCCCGAAGGCAGCACAGTATGTACTCAAGTGCCGCATGTGACTCTCAAGCCACAGGTTGGGCACCAGGTTGCTTAACGCAGATTTTCCTTTCAATCTTGCAGTTCATATTTAAAACGATCTGCTATTAAAACACATAAAAAGTAATGTGCTTTTTTTAACCACAGAAGTGTGAATGGGCCGCGACGTGGGAGGTTTTTCCTCTGAGGATGTAGAAATGCAAGAAGAACATCTAAACCTGGCTTGTTCATGGTAATGATATGTTTTATATTCAATTCTTAGCTCTCTAAAATGAATTCAGATTAGTAAGTGCAGCATACCATAACATTGCACAACATTGAATAATTATGTATTAATTATATCTCAGATCTTCCTGCGTAACCACTGAAGGGAATTATGGAAGTTCTTTAGTATTTATTTCATCATAAAAATTTAAAGTCCATTTGAATCTTCTCATTTTAAATGTTAGGCAGGCTGTCTGGGGCGGGAGGGGTGATGCCCTGGGTTTATTGTATGGAAGTGACTCTCTACCACCATGTATGCATACCAGTAACTTGACTAGGTTGTATGTATCCCCCCCCCCCCCATGGACTACCCCCCCCCCTTTTTTTTTCCCCGTATTTCCCTTATGTATGTTGATTTCTTGTGTTCCTCTTTCTTTTTGTTCAATTTTGAAAATGACAATAAAATACAAATTATAAAAAAAAATGTTAGGCAGTCAACTTGCTTTTTCTTTGACCTATATATTGTTTTTTTTTAACCAATTCAGCCCCCGAAAGATTTGGCTGCTGAATGACCGGGCCATTTTTTGCGATTCAGCACTGCGTCGCTTTAACTGACAATTGCGCGGTCGTGCGACGTTGCACCCAAAACAAAATTGACCTCCTTTTTTTCCCCACAAATAGAGTTTTCTTTTGGTGGTATTTGATCGCCTCTGCGTTTTTTATTTTTTGTGCTATAAACAAAAAAGAGCGACAATTTTGAAAAAAAACACAATATTTTGTACTTTTTGCTATAATAAATATCCAATTTTTTTTTTTTAAAAAAGCAAATTTTTTCTCAGTTTAGGCTGATTTGTATTCTTTTACATATTTTTGGTAAAAAAAAAATCGCAATAAGCGTATATTGATTGGTTTGCACAAAAGTTATAGTGTCTACAAAATAGGGGATAGATTTAAAGCATTTTTTTTTTTACTAGTAATGGCGGCGATCTGCGATTTTTATCAGGCCTGGGACATTATAGTAGACATATCGGACACTTTTGACACATTTTTCGGACCACTGGCATTTTAGTATAATAAATATCCCCCAAAAATATATTAAAAAACATTTTTTTTCCTCAGTTTAGGCCAATACGTATTCTTCTACATATTTTTGGTTAAAAAAAAATCCCAATAAGCGTATATTGATTGGTTTGCGCAAAAGTTATAGTGTCTACAAAATAGGGCATAGATTTATGGCATTTTTATTATTATTATTATTTTTACTAGTAATGGCGGCGATCAGCAATTTTTTCCAGGACTGAGACATTATGGCGGATACATCGGACACTTTTGACACATTTTTTGGGACCATTGGCATTTATACAGCGATCAGTGCTATAAAAATGCACTGATTACTGTAAAAATGTCACTGGCAGGGAAGGGGTTAACAGGGGGCGATCAAGGGGTTAACTGTGTTCCCTGGGCGTGTTTCTAACTGTAGGGTGAGGGGACTGACTGGAAGAGGAAATGACAGATCGTAATTCCTAGCTATTAGGAACACACGATCTGTCACTTCTCACAGAACAGGGATTTGTGAATTTACACACACGCGTCCCTGTTCTGCCTCTCGTGCCCGCGATTGCTCGTGGCCGGTGGTCATCGCGACCGTCGGCCTTGAGCATCAGTACCCCCGCAGTGCAGCGGGCACGTGCCTGCTATCCCGATCCCACAAGCCGACGTATAGCTACGACTGCTCGCGGAATCGTGCCGACCTGCCGCAGTAAAATGACAGCGGCTGGTCGGCAAGCAGTTAAAAACGCCAACTCTAGGTGGATATTAATGAAACAAATGTAAATCCGATTCATGAAATTTGACCTAGGCACATATATCTGTAGTGTTTACCTATCGCTCTCCAAAGCACAAAGTCCCCTGTCTTTCTGCAGTTTCGTTCCTCTGTTATCAGCATGATAACTTCTGACAAGTTCTCCGACAACCAAGATAAAACCAGCCTAAAATTTGTGTCGGGATGGGTGCTATAAATAGATTAGCAGAGAGCTGGCCTATTCACATCACATTCCTTCCTATCTCTGTGGAGGGGGGGGGGGGGGGGTGTGTGCATTTTCATCCAATCAGCTGTCACACAGTGTATGGCAAGAATCCACTCCTACAACTGAATGAGGAAGTAAAATTCTAACACGATGTTAGAATTCTAAAGAATATAGAAAACTGAAGACAGCAGATATACATGTAAAATGTATGTAGGGAGATTTGTTTCATCTCTGTGTATCATCTGAGGCTGTTCAATTCACTGGGTATAGAAGAGGGTTTACATCCACTTTAAAGTCTAATGCCCCATACACACGGTCGGACATTCCGACGACAAAATCTGTCAGATTTTTTTCGACGGATTTTGGCCCAAACTTGCCTTGCATACACACGGTCGCACAAAGTTGTCGGAAAATCCGATTGCTCAGAACGAGGTGACGTAAACCATGTACGTCGGAATTATAAAGAGGACAGCAGCCAATAGCTTCCGTCTTGTAATTTATTCTGAGCATGCGTGGCACTTTGTCTGCTGGAATTGTCTACACACAATCGGAATTTAAACGATCGGATTTTGTTGTGGGAAAATTTTATATCCAGCTCTCAAACTTTGTGTCGGAAATTCCGACGGAAAAAGTCCGATGGAGCCCACACATGATCGGATTTTCAGACAACACAATCCGATCGCATATTTTCCATCGGAAAGTCCGACCGTGTGTATGGGGCATATGTGTAGGCAAAATAAAAATAAAAAATAAATCAGCACAAGGGACATAACCTATTGGATGTGTCCCTTGTTACATAGTTACATAGTAGGCGAGGTTGAAAAAAGACACAAGTCCATCAAGTCCAAGCTGTGTGTGTGCGCTTTTACGGTATGTCAGTATTACATTGTATATCCCTCTATGTTGTAGTCATTTAGATGCTTATCTATTTGTTTTTTTTTAAATTATCTATGCTCCCCGCTGAAACCACCGCTTGTGGAAGAGAACTCCACATCCTTACTGCTCTTAACGTAAAGAACCCTCTACGCAGTTTCTGGTTAAATCGCTTTTCCTCTAATTGTAGTGAATGGCAGCGAGTCTTATTAAATTCCCTTTCGTGGAAACGTTTTATCCCTATTGTGGGGTCACCAGTACGGTATTTGTATATTGAAATCATATCCCCTCTCAGGCGTCTCTTCTTCAGAGAGAATAAGTTCAGTGCTCGCAACCTTTCCTCATAACTAATATCCTCCAGACCCTTTAATAGCTTAGTTGTCCTTCTTTGTATTCACTCCATTTCCAGTACATCCTTCCTGAGGACTGGTACCCAGAACTGGACAGCATACTCCAGGTGCAGCTAAACCAGAGTCTTGTAGAATGGGAAAATTATCGTTTTATCTCTGGAGTTAATCCCCTTTTTAATACATGCCAATATTCTATTGACTTTGCTTGCAGCAGCTTGGCATTGCTGAGTCTATCATCTACTAGGACCCCCAGGTCCTTTTCCATCCTAGATCCCCCCCAGAGGTTCTCCCCCCAGTGTATAGATTGCATTCATGTTTTTTCTACTTAAATGCATTATTTAAATTTTTTTTCTACATTGAACCTGATTTGCCATGTAGTTGCCCACCCCATTAATTTGTTCAGATCTTCTTGCAAGGTTTCCACATCATGCAGAGAAGTTATTGCCCTGCTTAGCTTAGTATCATCCGCAAATACAGAGATTGAAATGTTTACCCAGTGGCGGTGCATCCATAAAGGGCACAGGAGCGCCGCCCCTCCCCCCCCCCCCCCCCCCTTGTCACTCGCTCTCTGACATACATAGTTTCATGCATTGCATGAATCTATCTATGGTCGCCGCTGCCGTCCCCTATTCATGGGCCTGGCCCCTTGTTGGGCGCTGGGCATATGAATTAGTGGCGGGGTTTCTTTGGAAGTGCCTGATTAGAGCCATAGGCTCTAATAGGCTTCCTGATTAGAGCCATGGGCTCTAATAGGCTTCCAAAAGGGTAAACAGCAGGTGCACTGCTGTGTGTTTGCTGATTACTCATTGGTGCGTTAGGGAACCGAATACATTGCTTCACTAACACTGACCCTGCCTCTCAGCCAATCAGGTTGCTCAGGTCTGGTTACCTGTCACCTGATATTGGACGACGGGAGGAGAGGACAGGAGAAGAAGCGCAGGAGACACATGAAGGACCCCGCTCGCCATCACAAGACAAGGTAAGTGCCAGGCAGAAGGTGAGCGGGGGGGCACACTGTCACACTGGCAGCATTGGGCACACTGGCAGCATTGAGCACACTGGCAGCATTTGGCACACTGGCAGCATTGGGCACACTGGCACACTGGAAGCATTTGGCACACTGTCACACTGGCAGAATTCGGCACACTGGCTGCATTGAGAACACTGCCAGCATTGGGCACACTAGCAGCATTTGGCACACTGACACACTGGCAGCATTCGGCACACTGTCACACTGGCAGAATTCGGCACACTGGCAGCATTCGGCACACTGTCACACTTGAAGCATTGGGCACACTGGCAGCATTGGGCACACTAGCAGAATTTGGCACACTGGCATCATTGGGCACACTGGCAGCATTGGGCACACTGGCAGAATTTGGCACACTGGCAGCATTTTATGGGCATGCTGGCAGCATTTGGTACAGTGGCAGCGTTTGATGGGCACAGTTGCATCATTCAATGGCACAGTGGCAGCGTTTGATGGCACAGTGGCAATATTTGATGGCACAGTGGCTGCAATTGATGGCACAGTGGCTGCGTTTGATGGCAAAGTGGCTGCATTTGATGTTTTTTTTTCAAATTTTTTTTTAAGTTTGTTTGCGCCCCCCAAATTTTTGAGCACCAGCTGCCACTGTGTTTACCCCATCCTCCAGATCATTTATGAACAAAATAAATAGGATTGGTCCCAGAATAGAACCCTGGGGAACCCCACTACCCACCCCTGACCATTCCGAGTACTCCCCATTTATCAACACCCTCTGAACTAGTCATTGTAGCTAGTTTTCTGGCCATGTACTCACCCCTTGGTCCATGCCAACAAACCTTAGATTGTAGAGTAAACGTTTCTGGGGGAACTGTATTAAATGCCTTGTGCTAATGCCTGTGCACTGGGGGTCAGTAGAACCAAGGATCTGCCACAGGCTCTCATCAAGAGAGTCCAACTATACCCACCCTTTGCTTCCAGCTCCACCATTCATAGGAATGCCGTTCTACATCTCTTCTATGAATGGAAGACAGATGGAAGATGAAAGGTCTGCCCCCTTCCATTCACAGATCACGTTTCATCAGTGTGTGGCCCTCCCTGCTCAACAAAAGCAGCCTGGCTAAACAAAAAAAACAAAAAAACTATCTGTGGCAGAGGTGGGCAACTGTGGCCCTGCAGCTGTTCCAAAGCTACAAATCCCATCATACCTCTGCCTCTCTGAATCATGCTTGTAACTATCAGTTTTGCTATGCTTCATGGGACATGTAGTTACACAACAGCATTGGGCCTGCAGTTGCCCTGTTTAATGGCCAGCTTTAGCAGGAAAAGTATCAGACCTCTGCAGAGAGACCACTGCTTCCACACAGAAAGGAAGGGTCCTTCTCTGCAGCTGCTGGCAGAGGACATGTTTTTCTATTCAAGCTGTGGCTGTTTGCTCGGTATTGAAACTTTGCCCTGCAATCTTAAATGGGTACACAACGTGGGGCGTGATTGCAATGCCATTATTTCTAATGGCACCCCAATTGCACCACAAATTTGCAGCAATTATCACACTGCAATCGCAGCGAATTGCAACACATGACGCCCAAATGAAGCTCATGTTTTCTTTTTTAGTCGAACGTTGCAATTTGCTGCGATCGTCGTGGGCTGCAGTAGCGGCAAAGTCGCAGTGTGATTTGGATGCCATTCGAAAGTAATGGCATCGCAATCACATCCCGCGTTTTGCAGCCATTTGAAATCATGTGTGACTACAGCCTTGGTAAAAGCAGCACACTGTACACACATCACACATATTTGACCCCTTGATCGCCCCTAAATGTTAACCCCGTCCCAGCCAGTGTCATTAGTACTGTGACAGTGCATAGTATTAGCACTGATCACTGTTTGTAATGTCACTGGTGATGTCAATGGTAGTTTGTCAGTTCCCTACCAGCGTCAGTTATGCCCTGTACACACGGTCTGACTTTCCGACGGAAAATGTGTGATCGTATCGTGTTGTCGGAAAATCCAATCGTGTGTGTGGGCTCCATTGGACTTTTTCCGTCTGAATTTCCAACACACAAAGTTTGAGAGCAGGACAACAAAATCCGATCGTTTAAATTCCGATCGCATGTAGACAATTCCGACGGACAAAGTGCCACGCATGCTCAGAATAAATGACAAGACGAAAGCTATTAGCTACTGGCCTCTTTATAGTCCCGTTGTGCGTGTTGTACATCACCGCGTTCGGAACGATCGGATTTTCCGACAACTTTATGAGACCGTGTGTATGCAAGACAAGTTTGAGCCAAAATCCATTTGTAAAAATCCAATGGATTTTGTCATTGGAAAGTCTGACCGTGTGTACAGGGCATATGTGTCAGATTTCCCACCACATTATCGCAGTCCCATTAAAAGCTGTTGATCGCCACCATTAGTAGTATAAAAAAAAAAAAAATAATGATTCCATTATGTATCCCATAGTTTGTAGGCGCTATAACTTTCACGTAAACCAATCAATATCCATTGGAATTTTTTTTTTTTATCAAAGACATGTAGCAGAATTGATTTGGCCTTTATGAAGAAATCTTTTTTTTTTAGATATGTTTTAGACCCCTTTCACACCACACCGCCCATAGCGTCGGCAGTAAAACGCTGCTATTTTTAGCGGCCGCTAGTGGGTCGCTTTTACCCCCCGCTAGCGGTCAAGAAAGGGTTAAAACCGCCGGCAATACGCCGCAATTACAGCGCTGTCCCATTGATTTCAATGGGGAGCAGCGGTGGAGGAGCAGTAAACACAGCGCTCCTTCACCGGTCCAAAGAAGCTGCTGGCAGGACTTTTCCCTGACGTCCTGCCAGCGCACCGCTGTAGTGTGAAAGCCCTCGGGCTTTCACAATACAAACAATGGTGCAGCTTTTTTAGGGCGTATTGCAGGCGCTATTTCTAACGCTATAGCGCCTGCAAAACGCCCTGGTGCGAAAGGGGTCTTATAGTAGAAAGTAAAAAATATTGTTTTTTTCCCAAATTTTTGGTCTTTTTTCATTTATATCGCACAAAAAAAAAATGAAAAAACAGTTGTGATCAAATGCCACCAAAAGAAAGCTCTATGTGTGTGAAAAAAAAAAAAAATGATATACATTTTCTTTGGGTACAGCGCTGCATGACCACGCAATTGCCAGTTAAACTAACGAAGTGCTAAATAGCAAAAAATGTCCTGGTCATGAAGAGGGTAAAATCTTGCGGAGATGAAGTGGTTAAACCAAAAGTTCAGTTGGGCTTTAAGTAAAATTGACAAAAAAAAAAAAATGACAGTATTCCTTGCAGTTGCGTATTTATTACAACCACTGGCATTCTTTTTTAAATGCAATTTAATATGGTGCAAATAAATACTAAAATAATATTTAACAATAAATACAGTTTACAGAAACAAGCTTTGTAGTTACACTACGGGCTGCCTGCCAGCATAATCCTTCATAAAACCACACATGATACTCCGCGAGCTGCGGCAACTGTACCTGCGATGACAACCTGTCTATTTTAACATATAATTACAGCCGGGCCCACGTGAAGAGAATGCCACAATCGCCTGTTGATGTCGCAATCAGGTGACAATTGTTCATCACTTTCTTCGAATTCTATTTATAGAGAGGGGATAATTAAATAGGTTGACTCACTACTGCTTGTTAGTAATCATTTTCCCTTGTTGGTGTTTTTTAGGTTATGAGAAGAAAAAAAAAAAAAGAAAAGAATGAATTGCCCTTCCTGTATGACAGATACAATACCTGTGTGCAATGAATCACAATTTGTGGAGCGCAAATATTTAACAGTCGCAGTATAAATAAGAGCCTATTCTTCTTGCTGCGCATGGATTATGCTATAGATTTCTTGGAATTAATTCACACTCCGCATTTCTGTAAAAAAGATTTTTGTCATTTTTAGGCCCCTTTCACACAGATGGCTGTTTTGCCGCAGTTTAGCTTTTTTTTTTTTTCGGTGAAATTCAAGACTCCAGGCACAGCGATCAGCTGCATTTGTACAGTGCAATTACCTGCGTTTATGTGCGTTTCTGTGCAGTTGCGTTCAGCTGCAGTTATCTAATATAGTTGTTCCCATAGCAACCCTTTTTTTTTTTTATCTATTTTTTTGGTCCCTTGAATCCCTTCTCACGCTGCTATCCACAATTGACACAAAAGACTGCGATTACCTGCGGTTATGTGCATATAGCTGCGCTACATCGCACCTGGAAGCATTCAATTCAATTTTTTCTATTCGTGCCGAACTGCATATAACGAAATCGCAGATAAACGCTGTGTGTGAATGGGGCCATAGGAAAGCATTGTGTGCTTTTAGCTGCGGTAGAAAACTAGAAAATCTGCAGCTAAAAGCAGAATTCTATCTGTCCGTTTGAAAGGGGCCTTATGCCGTAACAGAAAGATGTACACTGAATTTATATAAAATGTCTTAAATCAGTTGAATGCAAGATCCCAACCTTAGAATTTAAAAATTAGGGACACCCTAACATAGGAAGTACATGGGGTGCGTGCAGGGGCGGACTGACCATTGGGCCAATAGGGCACTGCCCGAGGGCCCCATGCCACTAGGGGGCCCCATCAGGGTTGCCAGCCTCAGTAAAACCAGGAACCGTATGTAAGAATCTGTGTTTTTTTTACATCTGTCTCTGAAATGTCCCTTACCAACATCCTTTTGGTCTAAAAAGAGATTATAGCTGTCCCACCTCTCCAGTACCTTCTCAGCCAATAGAAACATGTCTGTGTATACTGTGTGTACATGCGTGTGTATACTGTGTGATTGTATACTGTGTGTGTTTGTGTATACTGTGTGGCCCCATAATCTCTGATTGCCTGGGGGCCCCATAATCTCCTATTGCCCGGGGGCCCCATAAGTTGTCAGTCCGCCCCTGGGTGCGTGTAGCATGCCATGGCATAAAATGGGTAAGGCCTATAGAGGTTCAGTTAGAAATACCCTAGTGTCAGTGGGAGGCAATAATGCCCCAGCATCAGCGAGGAAAAATATCCCAGTATTAATGGGAAGGAAAATGCTTCTATGTCGATGGGACAAAAAAAAAACGACCCCAGCATCAGTGGGTGAGAAAATAATTGCAATTGCATCAGTGGGAGCTAAAGTGCCCTGCTGACCCTGGACAGTGTGTTTAACCACTTCCCACCCGGCCAATGCATATATACGGCCGGGTGGGAGCCGTCTACTCCTGATAGGCCGTTCAGGAACGTCCTTCAGGAGTAGCGGGATCGCGCGCGCTCGCGCAGCGGCGCGATCCCGATGTGCTCGTGTCACCCGGACACGGCACATCTCAGATCGGCAGGAGGGCTCTGTGATTGGCCCTCCTGATCACATGATGGCCGTGTCCAATCACGGCCGTCATGTGATGTAAACAAACAGCCGGTTGCTAGGCAATCGGCTCTCCTCTCCTCACACGGAAGTCACCGCTGAGGAGAGGAGAGCAGAACGCTGCAGCCGGCTGATGATCAGTGAGTATGGGCTGCTTTTTACAGCTTTTTACTCACTGATCATCAGTGTAGTGTAAACACACAACACACCACACAGTACAAACACAGTCCCCACATATGTCCCCAAAACACACATGTCCCCAAAACATACATGTCCCCAAATAATAAAAACACATGTCCCTAATAATAAAAACATGTCCCCCACATATGTCCCACTAAAATCACAAGTCCCAATGATTATCTGCACACATATGTACGTGATCACCTGCACACATATGTACATGATCATTTGCGTACATATGTCCGTGATCACACAAACCAATTATTATACAGTTAACGGAATTTTTTTACCAAAAACATGTAGCAGAATACATTTTGGCTTAAATTTATGACAAAATTAGATTTTATTGGATTTCTTTTCAAATAGAAAAAAGAAAATATTGTTTTTTTTCCAAATTTCCGCTATTTGTGCGCTTATATCACAAAAAAAAAAAAAAAAAAACGGAGTCGTGAATAAATAACACCAAAATAAAGCTCTATTTGTGCGAACAAAATGATAACAATTTCATTTGGGTACAGTGTAGCATGACCGCGCAATTGTCACTGAAAGCGCTAGAGCGCTGAAAGCTGAAAATTGGGCTGGGAAGGAAGGGGGTGAAAGTGCCCTGTATTGTAGTGGTTAAGAAAGCCCCCATCACTGGTGGATTTAGTGATTAATATACAAATACAGTATATATCTTTAAACACATGACCATACATACTATTTGGCATTTAAGATATAGCAAACTTCAGATCAGCATCAATCCCTTCTCCCTATTCCCCTTTTCCTGTTCAGACCTTTCCACCCTAATCTCCTTTTCCCTGTTCAGACCTCTCCTCTCTATTCTCTTTCTCCCTGCTCAGACATATCCTCCCTATTTTCCTATTCCCTGTTCAGACTTATGCTGCCTATTCTTTTCCTCTCTGTTCAAACCTTTCCTCTCTAATCTCCTTGCCCCTTTTCAGATCTCTCCTCCCTATTTTCCTTCTCCCTGTTCAAATCTCTCCTCCCTATTCTCTTTCTCCCTGTTCATACCTCTCCTCTTTTCCATTTCTTGTTCAGATCTCTCCTCCCTATTATATTTCTCCCTGTTCAGACCTTTCCTCCCTATTCTCTTTCTCCCTGGTTAACCCTCTTCTTCACCTTCTCCCTGTTCAGACCTCTTTTCACTATTCACCTTCTCCCTGTTCAGACCTTTCCTCCCTATTCTCCTTGTTACTGTTCACACCTCTCCTCTCTATTCTCCTTCTCCCTGATCAGACCCCCACACTCTATTCTCCTTCTTTCTGTTCAGACCTCTCCTCCCTATTCTCATTCTTACTGTTCAGACTTCCCCTCTCTATTATCCTTCTTTCTGTTCAGACGTCCCCTCTCTATTTTCTTTCTTCCTGTTCAGACCTCCACTCTCTATTCTCCTTCTTTCTGTTCAGACCTCTCATCCCTATTCTCCTTCTCCCTGTTCAGACCTCCACTCTCTATTCTCCTTCTCCCTGTTCAGACCTCTCTTCTCTATTCACTTTCTCCCTGTTCAGACCCCCCTCTCTATTCTCCTATTTTATGTTCAGATCTCTCGTCCCTATTCTCCTTCTTTCTGTTCAGACCTTTCCTCTCCATTCTCCATCTTTCTGTTCAGACCGCCCATCTCTATTCTCCTTCTCCCTGTTCAGACCTCCACTCTCTATTCTTCTTCTTTCTGTTCAGACCTCTCCTCCCTAGTCTACTTCTCCCTATTCAGACCTCTCCTCTCTATTCACCTTCTCCCTCTTCAGACCCCCCTCTCTATTCTCCTATTTTATGTTCAGACCTCTCCTCTCTATTCACCTTCTTTCTGTTCAGACCTCCACTCTCTATTCTCCTTCTTTCTGTTCAGACCTCTCCTCCCTATTCTCATTCTTACTGTTCAGACTTCCCCTCTCTATTATCCTTCTTTCTGTTCAGACGTCCACTCTCTATTTTCTTTCTCCCTGTTCAGACCTCTTATCACTATTCACCTTCTCCCTGTTCAGACCTTTCCTCCCTATTCTCCTTGTTACTGTTTACACCTCTCCTCTCTATTCTCCTTCTTTCTGTACAGACCTCCACTCTCTATTCTCCTTCTTTCTGTTCAGACCTCTCCTCCCTATTCTCATTCTTACTGTTCAGACTTCCCCTCTCCATTCTCCTTCTTTCTGTTCAGACCTCTCATCTCTATTCTCCTTCTCCCTGATCAGATCTCCACTCTCTATTCTCCTTCTTTCTGTTCAGACCTCTCATCTCTATTCTCCTTCTCCCTGATCAGACCTCCACTCTCTATTCTCCTTCTTTCTGTTCAGACCTCTCCTCCCTATTCTCATTCTTACTGTTCAGACTTCCCCTCTCTATTATCCTTCTTTCTGTTCAGATGTCCACTCTCTATTTTCTTTCTCCCTGTTCAGACCTCCACTCTCTATTCTCCTTTCTGTTCAGACCTCTCATCCCTATTCTCCTTCTCCCTGTTCAGACCTTCCTTCTCTATTCACTTTCTCCCTGTTCAGACCCCCCTCTCTATTCTCCTATTTTATGTTCAGATCTCTCCTCCCTATTCTCCTTCTTTCTGTTCAGACCTCTCCTCTCCATTCTCCATCTTTCTGTTCAGACCGCCCATCTCTATTCTCCTTTTCCCTGTTCAGACCTCCACTCTCTATTCTTCTTCTTTCTGTTCAGACCTCTCCTCCCTAGTCTACTTCTCCTACTTCTCCCTATTCAGACCTCTCCTCTCTATTCACCTTCTCCCTCTTCAGACCCCCCTCTCTATTCTCCTATTTTATGTTCAGACCTCTCCTCTCTATTCACCTTCTCCCTCTTCAGACCCCCCTCTCTCTTCTCCTATTTTATGTTCAGACCTCTCCTCTCTATTCACCTTCTTTCTGTTCAGACCTCTCCTCTCTATTCTCCTTTTTACCAATCAGAACTCTTCTCCCTATTCACCTTCTCCCCGTTCAGAACTCTCCTCGTTATTCTCCTTCTCCTTGTTCAGACCTATCCTCCCTATTTTCCTTCTCCCTGCTCAGACCTTTCCTCCCTATTCTCTTTCTTCCTGTTCAGACCTCTTATCAGCATATCCCATACAACAGAGTTGAAAGGTTTTCTATTTTCTATGGATCTGGAGGTAGGTGCTCAGTCTAGATTCCTTGGATTCTTGGGTAGCACGAAAGTACCTTCTGAGTACTAAATGTCTCAGTGGAAGGACACATCCGCTCTCTCATTCTTGGAACCATATCATTCAGCCAGTTGGTCACAAGCTGCCAAAATGCAAGCAAGCAGTGGTGAGCTTTGTCATGACTCCGTCAAAGATGCATTTTCTATTCAATTTTTTGTTTGTGAAAAAAAAAACAGTTATTAACCATCACATTTATACATTTGTAAACTTTAACCAAAACTAAATGACATTGACTTTTAAAGCCATTTCCCTTTCCCTTTTATGGTATGCAGTAGTTTAGTTAGACTGGAGAGCGGTCCTTAGACACTATATATCAGGGATATGCAATTAGCGGACCTCCAGCTGTTGCAAAACTACAAGTCCCATCATGCCTCTGCCTCTGGGTGTCATGCTTCTGGCTGTCAGGGTCTTGCTATGCCTCATGGGACTTGTAGTTCTGCAACAGCTGGAGGTCCGCTAATTGCATATCCCTGCTCTATATGGTCTAATTCCCACTTAGGGATTGCCATAGGAGGTACAACCAAGACAAATAGTGAAGAAGAAGAGGTTATCCCTGCTTGGTGCCTCTCCATAAATAAAAAGGAAGAACAACTTTAGGTCTGTGTGTAGTTTTGCTGTTGGGAGCCCAAAGCAGGAGTTGAAGCCAGGAAATAAAGTCAGTCCCTTCTAAGATTACCTTGGATTGCAACACAGAACTGGGGAAGGAGGAGGCCAAATCTCTACCCACCAGATAGCCGTTGCTTCACTTTTGATTTTAGAAATTTAGATATCAGTAGAGTATCAGACTTCCTGGAAGAATCCCTCTAGCAAAAAACTAAAGATTATCGTGTTTAGAATTGTTCTTCTTATATTACGAACGCCTATAACCCAGAATGAGATAGGGAGAGCAGGGGGTGGGCACAGACCACAGAGAAGTAAAGAAATAACCCAAAGAAACCTCTGATGCTTTTTAAGGCTTGTGTCCATGGGCGAATGCAGCTTGCTTTTAGATACATTCAGCCTGCATTTGACAAGATGCTTTTGAGATTTGTCAGAGTTACCAGGTAGATCGGTCCTGAAGTTGATCAAAGTTTGACTTGCAGTAGTTGCAGCAACTTGCCTCAATCTCCTTGCACTGCCATGGTCGGGAGGAGAAACTCTTGCGACATGGAATAAGCTTGGGTTGGCAGCGAACTTGGGTTCAACCTGAATCCAGAAGGAAGCTGTCACTCCCACCCACTGCCACCTAATTAACTGCTACTAGGCATTTCCTGACCTGCAGCTGCCCACACACAAAAATATGGGGATACTTGTGACATCATTGACCTAATATGACCGCATGCCCTGGCCACAGTTGAGTTGGTGGCAGTCGGCCAGTTTCTTTGGCAGTGACAGCTTCCTTCCAGGTTTGGTTTGAACCAATGTTTGGACCAAACCCAAGCACATTCCTAGTCACAACTGCTTCTCCTCCCACACAAGCCAATGAATGTGCAAGTTGTTAAACACAAAGTCTAAACCCAAGTTTGGACTAAATATGAACTCAACCCTATTTGTAACATGAGTAAAAGCCAGTGACGAAAAGACTGTCCTTCTGGCATAGTGCTATCTGACTAGCCGGCCTTTAGCATAAACTCCCAGGGTGCCTACAGTATGCTGTTCCCTGCCATATCTCACATTCACCACCACCATACTATTGAGACTGGCATTTGTCCTGCAGTTGATCTCCTTCAAAACTTCATCAAGCTGTTTAAGTTGCTTTGGCATTCACATGGCTGCTATGGAGAAAAAAATAACTTGACATGCACAAAACCACTCGAGTTCTAAGCTTTCTATCGCAAAACTCCCTTAGGTCCAATACCTAGAGCATTTGTTTAATTTTTGATGATGTCTCATTTCCGCACATTATAACTTTTAGCATTTGTAGTCTACCCTAACATATGGTCCGCCGAGGCCGCAGTACACCACTACACGGTTTAGGAGATATTTGCCGACAGACAGGCACTGTAGACAGCGGCGCGCAGGCGCACTGAGCGCGGCACCCGTCAATGGCGATATGCCACGCGTGGCGGCTCCCGTGCGCATGTGCGGGAGTGACGTCATTGCGGCTTAGCCGAATGACAGCGGCAGAGCGGCGAGACCCACCAAGAAGATGGATGCGCCGGACTACAGGGGACAGTGGTGACAAGTGACACATAATGGGCTACTATGTGATGCACAGTAGTCCATTATGCTTTACCTTTGCAGGGAATGAAAGAGGAAGTAAACCCATCAGGGTTTACTTCCTCTTTAACACGTGGATCAAGTGGATGTTCGTATTTTATCCTCGGTGTGGGTGTAATAGTGTAGAAGCCAAACATGAAAGTGGGAGGCATTGCAAGTTGCTGAGTGTGCTCTTCAGAGGGAGTGGTGTCACAAGCACACGGTGTGGTGGAAGATTCAAGAATTTGAGAAGCGTGTCTGGATCATACTACCAATTTAGGACTGTTTTGATTTATTTTTTGCATTTTGTCACTTATTACTGGGTGCTTTTGCTGTATTATCATATTTATTTCTGTGATTTATCACATTAGCACTACTAGTTTTACTTATTGATATTTCATCTATAGGTTTAATTACAGTTTACCTATTATTCATTATTTTTTGGGGACACATACAGCTTAAATTTGGCAGCAAATTTGCATAAAATCAATTTTTTCCTTGATTTTTATTGGGAAAAAAATGTCCTATGCACCATGTGGCAAGGTAATGCAGTTATCCAACACACCTAGATACGTTGGATATGACCTTTCCTTAACAAAGGAACAATCCAATGCAGTGCCCCCCAGAAAAGTAAGTATGAAGAGTCTTCTTTTGCCCTTTTTCAGAAAAAAAACACTTCCCAGTGATAAACAATAAACCTGTTATCTTTGTAAAATTTACAAACTGAGGTGCCCACATCTGCTGATTCATACCTTGCAAAATGCCCTGGAAGTCTCAAAGACTGGTGGAGATCAGTACCGGCAAACTTATCCCAGACTTTCACTCCCCCATTATGGCATCATGATCAACAGGTTTACATTATAGTGGATGCCCAACAAAAACCTTTTCACTTTTGACTAGAGAGGGAAATAAGAGAAAACAGATTTCTATTGCTGTATGCAATCCCAAATAAGTAGAATTGCTCCCATTTTCTATCCATGTGATGTCCCCTACAAAGGCAGACAGTAAGGGGACATCTACATTGGTCACTGGAATGGAATTGGAGCAGAAATCTCCAAATGGGGAGATTTTTTCCCCCCCATAAGCATTGTCAAAGGTGGGATTCCTGCTCACTTTGAGATCTTCTCCCACTTCCTAGGTTGTTACTAGGTCATACTCAACAATCTACGTACAACTACAGGAGTCCATTTACTAAAGCTGGAGAGTCCAACATCTGGTGCAGCTCTGCATACAAACTAACCAGCTTCCAGTTTTTGCCAAAGCTTAATTAAGCAAGCTGAAGTTAGAAGCTGATTGGCTACCATGCACAGCTGAACCAGACTTTGCACTCTCCAATTTTAGTAAATTTAGTAAACCCCACAATTATGTTTTAACTGGAGTTCCACTTTAAACATATGTAATTGGGCCTGATGCCTGTAAAGCACACGGGTGATCTGTAATGATTTAGATGGCCTTCATCCAGTCTGACCCCATGTCTCACCCTGTACCATTCTGGTGATCCCCTACTTCACCCCTTGACTTTTAACCACTTTGCGCCGGTATGTTGTCCAGGGACGGCCTCGGCTTTCGGTGGTTATATCTGAATGATGCCTGAGGCCACAGACATCATTCAGATATCTGCGTTTTCAGCCGACGATTCCCTGCACCTTAAGAATGATCATAGCGGCTGTTCCACCGCTTGATCGTTCTTACGGGAGGCGGGAGGGGATGTCCCCCCTTCCGTCGCCCCTCCGGTGCTTCTACCGACTGACCGCTTTCATCGGTGAGTCGGTCACAGGATCCGCCGCCCCCCGGATAATACCATAGAGATTTCCGGTGGACCAGATCGTCCCTGGAGTCTCTATGATCGTTCGGAGGCCATGTTATGACGTCACGCCCGGCCTCTGCATTCAAAATAACGGCGCCGATTTGGCTAGGAAGCCAGGATCGTTTTTTTATTTTTTTTATTTTAGGCTTCCCAGCCTAGAGGTGAGATATGGGGTCTTATTGACCCCATATCTCACTGTAAATAGGTCCGATCGTGCCATAATTCTATTACAAGGGATGTTTACATTCCTTGTAATAGGAAGAAAAGTTATCATTTTTTTTTTTTTTTTAAGTGTCAAACTAAAAAAATAAAAGTAAAATTAACAATAAAAAAACTAATTAAAGCGCCCCTGTGAGCTCGTACGCAGAAGCAAACACATACGCAAGTCCTGCCCACATATGAAAACGGTGTGCAAACCACACATGTGAGGTATTGCTGCGAACGTTAGAGCGAGAGCAATAATTCTAGCACTAGACCTCCTAGACCTGATTTTTATATACCAAAGTTTGGCGCCATTCCACGAGCGCATGCAATTTTGAAGCGTGACATGTTGGGTATGTATTTACTCGGCGTATCTTCATCTATCACATTATGCAAAAAAAGTGGGCTAACTTTACTGTTTTTTTTTTTTTTAGCATGAAACGCGTTTGAAATATTGCTGCGCAAATACCGTGCGAGATAAAAAGTTGCAACAACCGCCATTGTATTCTCTACGGTCTTTGCTAAAAAAAACATATAGAATGTTTGGGGGTTCTATGTAATTTTCTAGCATAAAAATTATGAATTTTTCATGTAGGAGAGAAATGTCAGAATTGGCCTGGATGGGAAGTGGTTAAGCTCTGTGTAGTAGTATAGGCAGAATGGGCAGTATGTCCATCTAAGAAGAAGAGAAAATTCAAATATGATCATCATGACTGTGGAAACTTCACACTGGACCTCATGCAACTTGGATTCTGTGCCTCTCCAATCTTACTCCAGACTCTGGGACTTTGATTTCCAAATGAAATGCTACATTTTCCACAGCCTGTGATGATTTAGGGAGCCATGTCATCTGGTGTTGGTCCACTGTGTTTTATCAAGTCCAAAGTTAGAGCAGCCCCTCTACCAAGAAATTATAAAGCACTTCATGCTTCCCTCTGCTGACCAGCTTTATGGAGATGCTGATTTCCTTTTCCCGCAGGAGTTGGCACCTGCCCACACTGCCAAAAGTACAAATACCTGGTTTAATGATCATGGTATCACTGTACTTGATTGGCCAGCAAACTCGCCTGACCTAAACCTATAGAGAATCTGTGGGGTATTGTCAAGAGGAAGATGAGAGACACCAAACCCAACAATACAGATGAGCTGAAAGCCACTATCAAAGAAACCTGGGCTTCCATAACACCTCAGCAGTGCCACAGGCTGATCACATCCATGCCACGCTGCATGGATGCAGTAATTCATGCAAAAGGAAGCCCTGACCAACTATTGAGTGCATACTATACTGTACATGGACATACTTTTCAGTAAACCAACATTTCTGTATTAAAAATCCTCTTTTTTATTGGTCTTATGTAATATTCTAATATTCAAATTTTCCGAGATACTGAATTCTGGGTCTTCACTAGCTGTAAACCATAATCATCAAAATTAAAAGAAAGAAATGCTTGAAATATATCACTCTGTGTAACGCATCTATCTATAAAATCTACGAGTTTAACTTTTTGAATAGAATTACTGAAATAAATTTACTTTTTCTAATATTCTAATTTTATGAGATGCACCTGTAGTCCTGTTTAACCACTTCCCGACCAGCGCACGACGATGTACGTCGACAGCATGGCACGGGCAGGCATATTGGCGTACATGTACGTCCAATATTCGTTGCCGCCGTGCCATCGGGAGCGCGCCGCCGGCGGCGCGCTCCCGCGCTGGTCGGGACCTCCGTGAGTCCGGTCGCGGGACCCGCGGACTCGATCGCCGCGGGCATCCCCGCGATCGTCTCACGGAGCGGCGGAATGGAGGAAATGCTGTATAAACAACATTTTCTCATTCTGCCTAGCAACTAGTGACGCTGATCTCTGCTCCATGTGATTGGAGCAGAGATCAGTGTACACTAAATGAAAGCCCAACCCCCCCACAGTTAGTAACACACCCCTAGGAACACTTAACCCCTACACTGCCACCCACAGGTTAACCCTTTCACTGCCAGTGTCATTTACACAGGAATCACTGCATTTATATAGCAGTGATTACTGTATAAATGACAATGGTCCCAAAAATGTGTCAAAAATGTCCGATGGGTCCCCGACAATGTCGCAGTCACAATAAAAATCGCAGATCGCCGCCATTACTAGTAAAAAAAAAAATAATAAAAAATTATTAATAAAAATGCTATAAAACTATCCCTATTTTGTAAACGCTATAACTTTTGCTCAAACCAATCAATAATCGCTTATTGCGATTTTTTTTACCAAAAATATGTAGAAGAATAGGTTTCGGCCTAAATTGAGGGAAAAAAATGTTTTTTTATATATTTTTGGGGGATATTTATTATAACAAAAAGTAAAAAATAATGCGTTTTTTTCAAAATTGTCGCTCTATTTTTGTTTATAGCGCAAAAAATAAAAACCGCAGGGGTGATCAAATACCACCAAAAGAAAGCTCTATTTGTGGGAAAAAAAGGACGTCAATTTTGTTTGGGAGCCACGTCGCACGACCGCGCAATTGTCAGTTAAAGCGACGCAGTGCCGAATCGCAAAAAGTGGTCTGGTCTTTGACCAGCAAATTGGTCCGGTCTGAAAGTGGTTAAAGGACTAAGTATTCCGTATAAAGTATGTAAACCCAAACAATGTACTTCTCTTATTTGCTCCCTTTTACCATTGAAAGTGTATTATTATATCAGTCTGATAAATAGAAAAAAATACCTGTTAATTCTTCCAGACGTTCACATACTGTTCTATATCTGGTGCATTCTGCATTGTTATCTCAAGCAGTGTTATCAGCCCTGCTCATGTTTACCTCTGTGAACTACAGAACACCCCACAATGTCATGGGGATGAGGAGGAGGGATATTCTGTAGTCCTTATAGACTTAGGCCGCGTACACACGGGCGGATTGTCTGCCCAACTAAGTTCATCAGACAATCCGACAGACAGTCCGTTCAACTTTTGAATGAACGGACTTGACCACACACGATGAACAGACAGTCCGCTGAAAGCTTGCACGATGACGTGTACAGCACGTACGACGGGACTAGAAATACGATGTCCAATACACTGCAATGCAACCTTCGGCGTGTAAATCCTTACTGAGCATGTGCCATACTTAGTCCGTCCAACTTGCCTACTCACGAGCGGACTGTCCGCTGAAACCAAGTTTGGACGGACAAAATTCTGGAAATTCCGAAAGACTTAGTCCGTCAGACTGTCCGCTGAAAAAGTCCGCTGAAGCCCACACACGAGCGGATTGTCCGCTGAAACACGGTTCAGCGGACTAAGTTGGGCAGACAATCCGCCCGTGTGTACGCGGCCTTAGGATGACAACGCTGATGCTCCATAGATACAGTACGGTGAATGAGCCTTGTCAACCTAGGACATAAAGTGTGTTACTGGTTGGACCGACAAGTGAAAAAAAAAAAAAAACGAATGCCACCACCATACATAAGGACTAGTAAGCTGCAATATGTTAATTTTTTGTTATTTTGCTTTTGCTGTACTGATGCAAAAAAGTGGGCATAACCTTTTTATTAACTTATATAAGTCATTCAAATTTCACATGTTGGTAGAGTAACTCTTCCTCTATAACTGTGGTCTCCAAACTGTGTCCCGGAGGCCAGATGCAGTAGTTTGCTTGCTTTTACCTGGCCCTTTGTGTATTATCCCCCCAATGTCAGCAACAGTGGGGCATAGTTCATGCCACTGCCACCGACAACAGGGCACTATTCCTCCCACTGACACCAATGATGGAACACTATTCCTTCCACTGACATTAATGATGGAACACTATTGCCGTGTACACACGACCGGACTTTCCGTCAGAAAAGGTCCGACAGTCTTCCTGACGGACTTTCGACGAAGTTACGATGGACTTACGAACGAACGGACTTGCCCACAAACAAACGGACTAAAGTCTGTTCGAAAGTCCGTTCGTTTTGAACGTGATGACGTAAGACGGGACTAGAAAAGGAAGTTCAATAGCCAGTAGCCAATAGCTACCCTGGCGTCGTATTTGGTCCATCAGACCAGCACACAGACAAACGGTTTTCCCGATAGGAGTTGAGTCCGTCAGACAGATTTGAAACATGTTCTATTTCTAGGTCCGTCTGAATTTTTTAATGAAAAATGTTCGGATTATCCTACACAAGATTGGACTATCCAACGGAATGATTCCGTCTGACTTATTCTGCTGGAAAGTCCGGTCGTGTGTACGCGGCATTAAACTTCCACTGACACCAACAATGGGACACTATTTCTCCCACTGACACCAATGATGGGGCACTATTCCTCCCACTGACATCAATGATGGAACACTATTCCCCCCACTGACAACAACCATGGGACACTATTCCTCCCACTGACACCAACCATGGGACACTATTCCTCCCACTGACACCAACCATGGGACACTATTCCTCCCACTGACACTAACCATGGGACACTATTCCTCCCACAGACATCAATAATGGGACACTATTCCTCCCACTGACAACAATGATGGGGCACTGTTCCTCCCACTACTACCAAAGATGGGACACTATTCCTCCCACTGATCCCAACAATGGGGGCACTATTCCTCCCACTAACACCAATGATGGGGCATTATTCCTCCCACTGACACCAATGATAGGGCACTATTCCTCCCACAGACATCAATAATGGAACACTATTCCTCCCACTGACACCAATGATGGGGCTCTATTCCTCCCACTACTACCAATGATGGGACACTATTGCTCCCACTGATCCCAACAATGGGGGCACTATTCCTCCCCTAATATGAAAGAGGGGACACTGTTTACTCCCGCTGACACCAACAAATTTTCTACTCCCACTCACCATAGTCCAGCCCCCCTATAGTTTGAAGAACTCTTCTTCTTCTTTTCATTGCAGGTAAATAATGGATTCCAAGCAGAAGCAATGTGCTGTCACTGAGTTCTTGATGAAGGAGGTGCGCAGACTGTCCAACATTGATGATCTCCTACTGCGCGGTTTATCTTCAATCCTGGTTTCCCCTTCTTTAAACTTTTCATCCATCTGTGCACATTCCTCTTGTCAATAGTGTCATCTCTGTAGACTTTCTGTAGCCTTCTGTGGACGTTGGACATCCTGCACCCCTCCTTCATCAAGAACTCAACAACAGCTTGTTGCTTCTGTTTGGAATCCGTTATTTACTTGCAATGAAAAAGTTACAAGTTAAAAGAGCAATTTACTATAGGGGAAAAGTTACTCTACCAACATTAGACATAGGAGTGTGTCTATGGAAATGTTTGACCATTCTTCCAGAAGTGTATTTGTGAGGAAGGAAAAGAGATTACTGCTCCAGCCCCTCAGACACACCTCCAACGTATGAGCCTAATGAGACACTCAGGTGCTGGCTCTGCGCAGTGTAGAAAATAAAAAGAAGTTCCTGGATGGCCACACGTCAGAGAAATGGCATCTTTATTGGTCAATAAAATCCAAATGCAGTCACATATCAAATATGGGAAAACAGGATAAAAAATCTAACGCATTTCACGCCTTGTTCTGGCGCTTATTCATAGTGTATTTGTGAGGTCAGGCACTGATGTTGGAAAAGAAGGCTCGCAGTCTCTGCTCTAATACATCCCAAAGGTGTTCTATCAGGTTTAGATCAGGACTCTGTGCAGGCCAGTCAAGTTCCTCCACCCCAAACTTGCTAATCCATGTCTTTGTCCCATGTCATGCCACATATGCGCTTTTATA
Organism: Lithobates pipiens; assembly: GCF_037356315.1. Taxonomy (NCBI): domain Eukaryota; kingdom Metazoa; phylum Chordata; class Amphibia; order Anura; family Ranidae; genus Lithobates; species Lithobates pipiens. The sequence continues at coordinate 556,575,025 of NW_027507764.1, read as the reverse complement.
AGAATGGTCAAACATTCCCATATACACACACTCCCAAACCTTGTGGACAGCCTTCCCAAAAGAGTTGAAGCTGTTATAGCTGCAAAGGGTGGGCCAACTCAATATTGAACCCTACGGACTAAGACTGGGATGCCATTCATGTGCGTGTAAAGGCAGGTGTCCCAATACTTTTGATGATATCATTTATCTTGCCCTTGTAATTAGTGTGTCATGTCAACTGTCATTCCAGTGCCCTGTCAGTAGTACAATGGGTGTATACACGTATGTCATGATAACAATGAAGGTTGCGCAGGGTTGCCATTCCTACATTATCTATACAATGTTGGTTAAGCAAGAGATGACCTCACCTCCAACCTATGCACGGCTCTACCAAGTAATGTGACTTGTTCAGTAGAAAGTAATGAGCCTGCAGGGGTCACACCGCAGTGATGAGCACATTGTGAGGCTGTTTGGAAGAAGAGGTCATTGTGTTGCTGGACAAGGTCTGGAGGAAAAACAGGATGAACACACCCCGATTAATGTCTCACCCACATTAACTTCAGTGGAGAGAGTGGAGAAATGTTAAGTGGAGATTAGTGCAATGTTTGCTCAGTCGAGCGTTATGATTTCACATGGGTCATATGGTTAGGAAAATAATTTGCTCAAGGTTGCGAGGACACAGCAGCTTAGATTATAAACTGATTTCAAGCGGAACTCTACGTGTTGCAGGAACAGTGAATGTACTTAACAAAATCGCCTTTATTAGTTGCGCTTATTGACAAATGTCTACAAAAATATTGAACGTTGTATGCGGTCCAAAAATGGTCATTATTCCACAATCTCTCCGTTTTTTCTTATCTTTTTAAAGATTGAGCTTCTGCTCAAAGTTTCCTTATCCTTCCACCCAACCACCTCCCTCTTCTTCCCCAGATGCATACTAAAGTTGGCCATACACTATGCAAATTTTTGACCGCTTCCTGATGAACCAGCCATATTCACTATGTAAGTTGCCCTGTTGGCCCCCTCCAACCCAACGTCATTCAAATTAAAAAATGTAAAAAAACTTTGTGTATGACCAGCTTTACCTCCATACTGCAAGTGTGACCTTCTGTGTTTATTTATATGCCTGGTGCCCAACCTCTGCCCATGACAGGCTTCTGGCAGCTCAACTACCCACCATAATTCTAATAATACAGCCTGGCAGGGCTATACACAGGCACTGCCATGATGCTCTGCACTGGTTTTTAACTCAGGCTGCAGAGTCTGACAAGCAGCACTGCCGGTCAAACTCGCCCATTGAGATCAATGGGAGCGCACCACCACTGCAAGCCGAAAAAAATGATAGATACAGTTGGGAAAATAATTATTTTATCCTCTGCAGATTTTGTAAGAGCCGGTGTTCTGGCATATTCAGTCCGGCCATCATATAGCTTCCGCCCCGTACTGCGAATGCGCAGTACAGGGCAGAAGAAGCTTCGTAAAATTTCCGAAGCTGAATGGTGCCTGCGCTGTGAGTGGAGGTGGTAGCCCCACCATCCAAGCGGACATAGGGTTGTGAAAATGAGACGGCCCCTTGCGGGCGAGCTTCACTCGCCACGCTTCGGGGCTCGGCCTCGCTGCGCTCGGCTCTTTTTTATTCCTACTCCCCAAACTTGCTAATCCATGTCTGGACTCAGTGCGCAGGCGCCGTTCATCCTCGGCTATTTTCGGAATCTGTGTTGCACACAGCGGACGCTATCTGATGGGGGACCTTATATGATAAGACACCGGTTCACACAGGGGCGACTCGTCAGGCGACTTAGCCACCTGACGAGTCGCGTCCCGCTCTGTGCAATGGAACTGTTCTAATCGGAGCGACTCAGGAAAGACTTAGAAAAAGGTTCCTAAACGACTTTTGGTGCGACTTGAGGCGACTTGCATTGACTTCTATACAGAAGTCGTTTTGTAAGTCGCCGCAGTGGTCGCGTCCAGGTCGCCTGAGGCAGTTGCGCTGTAAGTCGCGCTGCCTCAGTGTGAACCCGGATCTAAGTTTGCCCACTTACAAAGAAATGAAGGGTCTATAATTTTTATCATAGGTGTATTTTAAATATCAACCAAAAATCCAGAAAAAAACACATGATACAAACTTTATAAATTGGTTGTAGTTCAGGGAGTAAAATCAGTATTTGATCCCCAAGCAAAACATGACTTGGTACTTGGTGGAGAAACTCTTGTTGGGAAGCACAGAGGTAAGACGTTTCTTGTAGTTGGTGACCAGGATTGCACACATCTCAGGAGGGATTTTGGTCCACTCTTCTTTACAAATCTTCTCTAAATCCTTAATGTTTCTAAGCTGTCCCTTGACAACTAGAAGTTTCATCATAAATTTTCTATAGGATTAAGGTCTGGAGACAAGCTAGGCCATTCCATGACTTTAATGTGCTTCTTCTTGAGCCACTCCTTTGTTGCCTTGGTAGTATGTTTTGGGTCATTGTCATGCTGGAAGACCCATCCATGACCCATCTTCAGCGTTCTGGCTGAGGAAAGAAGGTTCTTATCCAAGATTTTACAATACATGGCCCTGTCCATTGGCCCCTTATGGCAGCAAAGTCGGCCTGTACCTTTAGCAGAGAAACAGCCCCAAAGCATAATGTTTCCACCTCTGTGTTTGACTGTAGGGATGGTGTTCTTAGAGTCATAGTCAGCATTTTTCTTCATAATAACACAGCGAGTCAAGTTAATGCCAAAGAGCTCAATCTCAATTAATCAAAGAAATCAATCAATCAATTGGTCTCATCTGACCACAGCACTTTCTGCCAATCCTTCTCTGAATCATTTAAATGTTCTTTGGCAAACTTCAGGTGGGCCTGTACATTTGCCTTCTTGAGGAGGAGGATCTTGGTGGCACTGCAGGATTTCCTTCCATGGTGGAGTATTGTGTTACCAATGGTTTGTCTGGTGACTGTGGTCCCAACTGCCTTGAGATCATTCACAAGCTTATCCCGTGTAGTTCTGGGCTGATCCCTCACTTTTCTCATGATCATCCTCACCCCATGAGGCGAAATCTTGCACGAAGCTCCAGACCGAGGGCGATTGATGGTTATTTTTTATTTGTTCCATTTGCGAATAAGCACTCCAACTGTTTTTTCCTTCTCACAAAGCTTCTTGCTGATGGTCTTGAAGCCCATTCTAGCCTTGTGCAGATGCACATCCTTTGACAGCTCTTTCTTTGGTCTTGCCCGTAATTGTGAAGTTTGAATGGAAGAAAGAGATTCTATGGACAGGAGTCTTTTAAACACATAACGAATTGTCGTTAGGAGCACCTTCTTACATTGACAGGACTAATCTGTGTACCACATGAGCACCTACTGTAGCCAGTGTGTGCGAGAGAGAATTATTGTTGGTTGGTAGGGGATCAAATACTTGAATTACTCACTAAACCGCAACTCAAGTTATAACATTTGTATCATGTGGTTTTTTTTCTGGATTTTTGGTTAATATTCTGTCTCTATTATCTAAAATACACCTATGGTTAAAAAAATTATACACCCTTAATTTCTTTGTAAGTGGACAAACTTACAAAATCTGCAGGGGATCAAATAATTATTTTCCCCACAGTAGATAAATAGATAGATAGATAGATAGATAGATAGATAGATAGATAGATAGATAGATAGATAGATAGATAGATAGATAGATAGATAGAGTGCCTTGCAAAAGTATTCACCCCCTTGGCATTTTCCATGTTTTGTTGCCTCACAACCTGGAATTAACATGGATTGTTTGAGGATTTGCATCATGTCAATGTGCATAACTATTCACCCCCCTAAAGTCAATACTTTGTAGAGCCACCTTTTGCAGCTATCACAGCTCCAAGTCGCTTTGGATACATCTCTATGAGCTTGTCACATCTTCCAACTAGGATGTTTGCCCATTCTTCCTTGCAAAACTGCTCCAGCTCCTTCAAGTTAGATGGCTTGCGCTCATGAACAGCAATCTTTAAGTCTGACCACGGATTTTCTATTGGATTGAGGTCTGGGCTTTGACTAGGCCATTCCAACACATTTGCATGTTTCCCCTTAAACCACTCAAGTGTTGCTTTAGCAGTGTGTTTGGGGTCATTGTCCTGCTGGAAGGTGAACCTCCGTCCTAGCCTCAAATCACACACAGAATGGTAAAGGTTTTGCTCAAGAATATCCCTGTATTTAGCACCATCCA